>NC_091246.1:28265000-33265000 GCF_042477335.2 Ovis canadensis
GTCCTTGGAATTCTCCAGGCAAGCATACTGGAGTGGGGAGCCGTTCCCTTCTCCAGGGGAATCCTCCCAACTCAGGGATCGAACCCAGGTCTCCTGAACTGCAGGCAGATTCTTTACTGTCTAAGCCATGAGGAAAGCCCCCACATAAGTACAGGAGATTGAAAACCCACGGAGTCTATGCTTATCCAAGCAGTCAAGTGAGGCCCTCCTTGTCTGGACTGGCTGGCACTCCTGCTCATGAAGATGAACAGTACACTCCAGAGCCATGAAAACTCAACCCTCCAGTAATATCCCTTTCAGTATATCTCCCCACAATACTTAGCCTAATATCAACAGGGTAGCTTCGATTTTTCCAAAGAAATAAATTTATTCCAGAGACAAGTGGGAGGCAAGTAACCAGGGTACAAAAGAAACACGCTTCTAGATCACATATCCTTAATTTCACAGATTCACCATCACCTCTGCAGATAAATCAGTGTACCAAATTCAACTCTACACTAGTTCTAAGATGCCTAGGAACAAGGTTTGATAAAAGTCATGTGTAAGAAGGGAGAAATGATGGCTAACTTCAGCCAATTACCCTAAGCAGTCACCCCTTTTATTCTTCAACACAACTCCTAAATTAAGCAGCATAAAGTGTTTACTCAAAGATAAAGCCTCTGTGCCAGGTGAGCAAGCTGAGACTACTTACCTATGAAATGACAAGACTCTGGGTTTGAACACAAACTTTCTACCATCTTTCTGCTATCAGTGCCTCGCAAAGGGGACTGAATAGTGGTCGTCATCCATCAGAGGACTTACTTTCTAGAGAAAATAGTGTTGTTAGGCAGACTCTTTGAGAAAACATAAACATAAGTAAAAAACAAATGATGTCAGCTATATAGAGACATTTGCAGGATTTTAGAGTATTTCTAGCTGAACTCTGATTCATTTACATTTAATTGTTCTATTTATAAAATTCTTTCTATAAATCCACTGGAAAATAAATCTAACTTTTCAAATCCTAAAGTATCACTTTCCTAGCGTGAGGGTTGAGAAAATAGGTAAAGGAAATCAAAAGGTACAAGCTTCCAGTTATAGTTGACCCTGAACAACCGGGAGGGAGGTGTTGACGGGCACCAATTCTCCACACAGTCAAAACTCTGTGTATAACTTTATAGTTCGTCCTCCATCCATGGTTCTGCATCCACTGATTCAACCAACCACAGATTTAGTTGTAGGACTGTAATATTTACTATTGAGAAAAAAATCCACATACAAGTGGAGCTGCACTGTTCAAACTTGTGCTATTCAAGGGTCATCTCTATCTGGAGGAGGGCATGGCAACACACTCCAGTATTCTTGCCTGGGGAATCCCCATGAACAGAGGAGCCTGGCGGGCTACACACAGTCCATGGGGTTGCAAAGAGTCGGACACCACTGAGAGACTAAGCACAGTATACTTGAAAGTTGCTGAGAAGGCTTAAAAATTCTCATCATAAGAAAAAAAAAGTATAACTATGTATGGTGATGAATGTTAACTAGACTTACTGCAGTGATCATTTCAAAATATATAAATATAATGAATCATTATGCTGTGCACCTGAAACTAACATAATGCTGTATACCCACTACATCTGAATTTTTAAAAAAGAAGTAACTCCTCTTCATATTATGAGGCATTTATTCCTGTGGTCAGTTTCTTACTAAGACTGGAATGTGTAGTATGTTTTAATTAATTCCTGTCCACTCTATGAATTCTCATTGTATAAAACAAAATGAAGAGCACTGTGGGTCTAGAAATATATTAGAGAGAAGGTATGTATATTTATGTATCTTATTTAGAAAACTAAGTTGCAATTCTTTTTAATTACTTCTCTTCCTGTTTCAAACATTTATATGGCTTTACTAAGGCCCAAAGCCTAGAATTCTCTGACTTCTTATCACCAGGATTTCCTAGTACTGGCACTGCTGATATTTCGGGAATGGGCAATTCTTTACTGTGGGGCTGAACTGCGCATTGTAGAACATTTAGCAGCATCCCTAGCCTGCAGCTGAAATGCCTTCAGTTGTGACAATCAAAAATGTCTCTACACACTGTCAAAACCACCAGTCCCCAGCCCCAGTTGAGAACCACTCACTACTCTTCACTGACTAAACAGACTGTCCTATGGCATCAAAGTTCCAAACACTGACTGGGGAAAAGGAGCCCCAGCTTCCATTACACACCTTAAAGGATTCCATTCGTTTCTGTTATATTCACTCCTCCATGCCTGGCCTATAACAGGCACTCAATATTTGCTAAAGAGACAGTGAATCATCATTGGGAACAAGTCAGAAAAGAGAGTATAAGAAATTTAAGGTGAGAAAATAAATCTTACTTAATGGCCACTGATCCAAGTTTTAAAAGAAAATAATTACATTTGTCTGCCTATATAAATAGAACAAGGCAAATATATAATTAACAAGCTGAATGCCTATACTAAGCATACAGGAGGAGTAAAATTAGTCCCCAGTCTCAAGCAGCTTATAGTTAGTGGGAGAGGTACATACACAGGTAGCGATAATAAAGCTTTTGAGATGGGCTTTGTGGTAGAAGTAAAATTCTAACATGCGAAAGTGGAGTAGACAAGAGGGAGCAACATCAGCAGTTAGGAAACAGTGAACAGTCCGGTCGGGAGTATTTTAAAAGTATAATAGAATTGTGAATATGACAGAAGGTAGAATGGACTCAGATTGCAGGAGGGTCTAAAAGCCGACATAGTAAGTTTGGATTAAGGGTTCCGTTCTAGTCGCTGCCAGGAGAGTGACGCACCTGACGACCCTGCAGGCTGCTCTGACACTGTGTGCAAGAGGAGTTCCACTGTCGACACCAGGCATGGGGGCCCAGACACATCCAGAGGCAATCCAGACTAACACCCACAGTAAAGACACAATTTCATATAATGATATTTACCCTTAGTATATGTCTTGCATTCTACTTTTTGTTCTATTTTATTGTGTCAACTTTTCTAAGTGCCAATAAACACCCAATAATTCGGTTTTACAACCCACCAGCACATTTGCAAGGCACTTAGGCCTTTTCGATAAATTTCGTGAGTTCATATGTTGGGGATACTAGAAATGAGGAAGAGAATTGTGAGAGGCTGCTGGGCTAGGACTGACGTGTCATACTGCAGGGAGTGGAGGATGGAATGATAAAAATGTTAAAGATGATTCTAGGGTGGTTAAGTGTAACTTTGAAGTGGGTGACCATGAGGTTCAAACCAGTTAGGGCTAAAAGTGAAACCAGAACAGGCTGGGAGAAGAGAAAATTGTGGAAAGTGAAAACAGAATGCAGGATACATCAGCAGTGGTCAGGTTCTCGGGGGGGGGGGCATGCAGTTTGAAGTCTTATCATTCTTCCTGATAATCATGGGGAACAAACTCCAGGGTAACTAAAGTGAAATTACAACAGTCACTAGAGGTGAGTAATCTGAGGCCAGATGACAGATGAAAATAGTTTGTGTGCTGAATGGGATAATGTAGAAACAGTCTCTAAGTGTAAAAAACTAGCTAAACTAGCTGCTCACGTCTTTAAGAACAGTAAAAGGGTACACTGGAATCTGTCAAAAGCTGAAAGAGTATGTGCACAGTTTCGTTTTTAGTCGTTGAGTCTTTCCCAACTCTTTTGAGACCCCCATGGACTGTAACCCACCAGGCTCCTCTGTCCATGGGATTTCCCAGGCAAGAATACTGGGGTGGGTTGCCATCTCCTTCTCCAGAGGATCTTCCCAACCCAGGGATTGAACCCACACTTCTTTGCCACTGAGCCATCAGGGAAGCCCTCTCTGTTATATACTCTTCTCATAATCCCCAATATTATCTCTTTTGAGGTTGACACTATGCACATACAGACTCCCCTGGTGGCTCAGTGGTAAAGAATCCTCCTGCAATGCAGGAGATGTGGGTTCAATCCCTCGGTTGGGAAGATCCCCTGGAGAAGGAAATGGCAACTTACTCCCGTATTCTTGGGAAATTGAAATTACATGGACAAAGGAGCCTGGTGGGCTACAGTTCATCAGGTTGCAAAAGAGCTGGACACAACTTAGAAACTAAACAACAACAATAAAACATAAAAGTTTTGGAGAATTATGGCATTTATGCAAAGTTATATTTCAGTAACTCCAGGAAATGGAAGTACTTTGATAAAAAGGGTTCAACAAGGCGGAAGAGAAGAGGGCAGTGGGCTTTGATAAGTCTAACTTTAATCGTAAAAAAGGCCAGAAGGGGGGGGGGACGTTTAGAAATGGGTGGTAATTGTTGATAAATATCAGTGCTTAAGTCACAAATCGGTGTCTTAAGGGCAAAATCTAGCCTGGAGTCCATTTTGCTTGGCTCAAGGTGTTTTTAAAATGGGATGATTTCAAATATAAATCTGATTTCTGACTTCCTTGAAAAATCTCAAGGTCTGGCAAAGTTGCCTCTATAGTCTTGTAAGGCTTTTAAAATGTGCACACTCTTGGATCCACCATGTATGTGTGTCATACCATTTGTAGGAGATGGATAAATTATGGAACACTACTGCATTCAGAGAAGGCGATGGCACCCCACTCCAGTACTCTTGCCTGGAAAACCCCATGGATGGAGGAGCCTGGTAGGCTGCAGTCCATGGGGTTGCAAAGAGTCGGATAAGACTGAGCGACTTTCCTTTCACTTTTCACTTTCATGCATTGGGCAAGGAAATGGCAACCCACTCCAGTGTTTTTTCCAGAAGAATCCCAGGGACAGGGGAGCCTGGTGGGCTGCTGTCTATGGGGTAGCACAGAGTCAGACACGACTGAAGCAACTTAGCAGCAGCTTGGCAGCATGGCATTAAAAGACGTTTACTACTTGGAAGGAAAATTATGACCAACCTAGATAGCATATTCAAAAGCAGAGACATTACTTTGCCGACTAAGGTCCTTCTAGTCAAGGCTATGGTTTCTCCAGTGGTCATGTATGGATGTGAGAGTTGGACTGTGAAGAAAGCTGAGCGCCGAAGAATTGATGCTTTTGAACTGTGGTGTTGGAGAAGACTCTTGAGAGTCCCTTGGACTGCAACGAGATCCAACCAGTCCATTCTAAAGGAGATCGGTCCTGGGTGTTCTTTGGAAGGAATGATGCTAAAGCTGAAACTCCAGTACTTTGGCCACCTCATGCGAAGAGTTGACTCATTGGAAAAGACTCTGATGCTGGGAGGGATTGGGGGCAGGAGGAAAAGGAGACGACAGAGGATGAGATGGCTGGATGGCATCACTGACTCGATGGCCATGAGTCTGAGTGAACTCCGGGAGTTGGTGATAGGGAGGCCTGGCGTGCTGCGATTCATGGGGTTGCAGAGAGTCGGACATGACTGAGCGACTGAACTGAACTGAAAGAAAGCAAATTGCTGAATAATGTAGTGATCACATTAATATTAAAACTAAAACTACTATGATAATATATGATATATAGAATATACATAGGGAGCTGCTGTGGAAAACAGTATGGTGATTCCTTGAGAAATTAAACATAGAAATACCAAATGACCCAGCAATCCCACTCCTGGGTACATATCCCAAAGGACTGAAAACAGGGACGCCCAAAAGATTTTTGCACAACCATGTTCACAGGCGCACCATTCATCAGTGCTATTCACTTGGCTATTTCACAATAGCCCAAAGGGGAAGTAACCCAAGAATCCATAAAGTAAACGTGGTTCATCCATACAACAGAGTATTATTCAGACAGAAAAAAGGAAGGAAATCTGACACACTGTTATAATATGGATGAACCTTGAAGACGGTAGGCTAAATCAAATAAACCAGTCACCAAACTGCCACACTTCAAGAACACAGATATTTTTAAATGAGTATTTTAAATGGATGGCTGGTTTGACTTATAATGTGGTCAACTCAGAATTCTAAGTATTCCCTGATCTATCAGTGCTCTTTAAGAATAAAAGCATATTGCAAGTTTTCAGTGTCTCCTAGATAGAAACTGTGCTATCCAGAGCTGCATTTTTGCTATCAGCTCTGACCTGAGAGTGAACTGCGGGTAGGCACACCCCTATAGCATTCTTACACAATGAAACTGAACTTTGACTTCAGCACACTACTTCCCTCTTAAAGAGGTTACTGGTTACCTTTCCCCAGACACTGCTCAATCAGCAATCCCATTTCTTGCCATATAAAATTAGCAACAAAACACTGAGGGCTAAAGGAGACAGTGCCATGAGAGAGAACCTAGCATGGAACTCCCTACAGAGTAGTCCCTCTACCCCCATCACCGACACAAAGAAGGAGCATCGCCACAAGATCTCAGGCCACAGGCTAACCTCACATTCTTCCAGTGACTTAAAACACCAGCTTTGCTTTATGTGAGATCTCAGTGAATACACAAGGACTTCATTATAAACCTGCACACCAACACCACCACAAGTCTTGAGGCAGAAACATTTAGGAAAGTTCCAGGAACTTAATGCCACCAAGATTTTTAAGTAAACATCAGTCCTCACTAAGTTTCAAAGGTTATGATGACTCAAGGCACACAAGAGGAAATGCTCCTCACAACGAACAGAAGCCAAATTCAGGCCAGGCAGTTTAATGACCTGAACAAAATTAGCTGATGTGTGGGCCAACCTCTAATGGTTAAAGAAATACAATTATTACTCTAGTGAAGACATACTCTTCTAAGCCAAAAAAGATTTCTCAAAGCAAAGCTGACAGGAAATTAAGCCTTTCTGCCAGTTTACAGAACCCTGGAGAAGGCCAATACAATGGTAGATTTTTATAAGAAAAATGCTTCATATGCCCAACATTATATATGGTGAGATGCTTTTGTAAATTGCTTTGCCAATTTTTACTTAACCTTTAATTAAAAAAAAATTATACAACAAAATTAACTTTTATTTACTTTTGATATATAGCGCTACACTTTTAAAACATGCTACCACCACAACCATCAGGCTACAGAACAGTTCCATCACCTCAAAAAGCTCCCCCCTGTTGTCCCTTTATATTCACACCTTCATGTAACCTGTCATCTGGTCCCCATTTACAGCCTTATCTGCAAGAGAATGTAATATAAATAGAATCATACCTTTTGAGCCTGGCTTCCTTGTGTGTATCAGTAGTTTCTCCCTTTTTACTGCTAAGCAGTATTACACGGTACCATAGCCTATTTACCTCTTAAAGGATATTTTGGTTGTTTCCAGTTTGAGCTATTATGAACAAAACTACTATGAACAATCAAATATAGTTTTTCTGTGAGTAATAGTTTCATTAGGAAAACACCCAGGAGTACAACTGCTGGATCATATGGTAAACCCATCTTATAAGAAACTAAGGGAGCTATCTTTCAGGGTGGCATACCATCTTACATTCCCACCAGCCATGTGGGACGATTCCAGTTGCTCAGCATTCTTGCCAGCATTCTGGCATTGCCGGAATTACTTATTTTAGCCATTTCTAACAAGTATGTAGTGATATGCCATCATGGTTTTAATTCACTTAACCATTTTAATAGGCATTTTTCTATAAAACAGTACATGCTGTTTCACTTCCTGAGAGAATGCTGGACATACATTTTCCCCCAAACCATTCCCATGGAGTAAACCATACTACCCCTCAGGGGCTACTGAAATAGGGTTGTTTTATTTGTTTCTAAAGATGCCCCAGAATTACGTGTGCTTTTTACAGCATTTTCTATCTTCTCCCTTGTAAAGTGTCACTTCTTGCTATTAATGGTGTGCTTGCCTATGGCAGACTTTCCTCTGCACCCTTTTCTCAAGCTGACTTTAGAAACAGGTAACTAAGCTTATCAGAATTACATCTGAAAACGAGAGGGCAGTCTACAAAGGAGAAAAGTTGATTCTTCAATGAGGAAACAGAAAGCTTTTTTTTTCTTTCGGATCACTATATCAAAACTTCCTGACCTCTCATTTGGCTGCTGAGAAATTTTTAGCAGCTAAATTTCTTAGGTGTTTTCCAAAAAGGTGAGCCTGCCTGGTAAGTGTACACCAGGGAATTGAGTCATTACTATATTAAACTGTAAAATTAACATTATATTGTGATTCTATATCAGGAATTCAAAGTTTATCTAAAGCAAAGTGATTATACACTCAATTATATCTTGAGTCCAGAAACCTAAATGGAAGTTATGCTCTTAATTCTAGTTTCTTACTCACACATTGGTCAAAATTCTAAGCACCCAGCAGGTGAGACATTTATAGGGGCGCAAAGACAAGTATCAAGAAATTTTACAACTAAAAAAGTATACAGCAGTTCTTTCAAAAGATAGAGACCATGTACAAACACTGAATCTAATCCTAAGTAAAATTTATGATGTTCCTTTGAAAGCCATTTGACTAAAAAGCTCATGGTCTTTTCAGTAGTAAGTAGTTTCCATCTTTGCACAAGACAAAAGTGTTAACACTCAAAGCATCTTCTGGAGGTGAATCACATCAGGGAATTACACTGTCTTACTTCTCAGAGAGCCCAGGCTCCAGGGCAGAAAATGCCAGCAGCAGTCCCTTGCTCTCACCCGATCTTCCCCAGGGACGCAGGCTAGGTCTCTGCCATATTCACAGACCAATCGCAGCTCTTCCAGCAGCCTCGACCCGCAGACTTAGAAACCCTGTCACCAATTGCATTAGGATCGGGGTGGGACTTCCGCTATCACTTTAGGCTTAACCACCACCATCTCAGCACAGGCAAGAGCAGTCAGGAAGTTCGAATTTCACAAACTTTGGGATCAAGCACAGTTCAAGCAGAAATAAAGGAATAACAAAGACACTGGAAGGCAGAGTGGCCAAACTCAGAAAAATAAAACAGCCTCCCCCTAAGAACTGTAAAAGAACAATGAAAAACGAGGCAATCAAAACTCAAGTCAAGGGTCACTGGTTTGCATCTTATCTCTACCCTGGCTACTAGGTCCTGAAGCACTCCTTGGCCTGAGTTCAGGGAGGAGCCCTCTGCCAAAAGGAGAGCAGAATGCTGGACAGCCAAAGCTCTGATTACCTGAGTGCACAGCCCAAAGTGGTGGAGTTCTTACTGTGCAGAGAGAAATAAATCCTGGAAACTGATTCACTGACTTTGCCTGATCCTGGACTACTCTTTTCACATCAGACACACAGAACCAAAGACTTTTTCAAGCAAACTAAATCATAGCACTGACAATATCCCATGATTCTTTGAAACCCAACACACAAAAATCCGACGATTTCTCTAAATACTGTTACCTTACTGGGAACCTGGACCTAGCCCTGCGTTCTCAAGAGAAAGCCAACTCCACAGACCTTGCCCAGGTCGAACCAGGGCGACAGCAGTAGGCAGTGGCTGGAGACCCCTTCCTGTCGCCATCTAGTTCACTTGCTCCCACAAAAAACCTGTTGCTGTTCAAGCCTTCCAAAATCGAAAACCAGCATCTCGTAAAAGTTCAGGTTAGTATTATGCCTGCTTCAAAGTGTGGAGGAATACTCGGGATCGCAGCGAGTGCCACTGCACCTTCCAAGCTTGCAGTTATCCGCTGGTCCTACGGTTCTCGGTCGGCCTGGTGCAGCCGAGGTTCCCAGACCCCGGGCACTCGGCAGCCGGCCGGGCTCCAGGCGGCGCGTCCATTTTGCAGCAGGTCAGACCTGGAGGGGAGAGGCGCCTGCGGTCCCCCGCGCCCAGACCCTCAAACCCGACCCAACTCCAACTTCAGACCCTGGCCTGCCCAGACCCAGACCGCAACCGAATTCCAGACTCCGACCCAGGCCTGGCCCCTGGCCCCAAACCCCAAACCCGGACTCAGGCCCAGACCCCTGGCCCATCCCTGGTCCCCCAAACTCCAGTCTAACCCCGACCCACCCTCCCTCAAATTCAAGCGACCGCTTAAATTCACGCAGACCTACGCCCGGCCTCGGTCTCCAACCCCGCCCCCGGCCCACGCGGACCCCAGTCCGCCTGCTCGCCCGGCTGGCCGCACCTTGACGTGGAAGCGGATGAGCGCCAGGCGGATGCAGTGCGCCATGCAGACGGGCGGCAGGAACCAGACCTTGGGCGGCGGGGTGCCCTTGTTCTGGACATGGCTGACGATCTGCTGTGCCGTCTGGCGCTCGTTGCCCTGCCGCTTGACCCACTCGTGCAGCCGCGCCTTCTCAAGCGCGCCGTTGAAGAAGACGAAGAGCTCGATGTTGCCGCCGAAGCAGGCCTTGGCTAGCGCGGCCAGGTAGCCGAGCATGTGGTTCCACTGGCCGCCGCTCACCCAGTCGGTGTAGAAGCCGCCGTAGAGGCGATGCAGGCAGTTGTCGGCGTCCACCAGCAGGCGCAGCGGCGTGTGCGGGGGCCGCTGCCGCCCGCCGCCCACCAGGCTGCCCCGGGCCAGCTTCTGCAGCTCCACCGGCACCACGGCGCTCGGGCAGTGCTTCTCGATGTAGTCCTGGAAGCCCTGCACGCCCATGGCGGCGGCAGCGGCGGGCGCGGGGCGGCGGGGCGGCGGGGCCGGGGGCGGCGGGGCCGTGGCGCGGGCCGGGGCCGGGGCGGCGGGCTCTAGGGGGGGCCGGGCCGAGCCGCGGGCGCGCTCATGGCCGCTGCGGCCGCCATGTGCTGCCGCCTCCCAGGGCCATGGCGGGGAGGGACCTGCGCCGTGCGCCGCTCCAGGCCCAGGCCAAGCTGAGGCGGCCTCGCGCGGGCGGGCGGGCGGGCGGCGGCGGGGCGGGGCGGCGCCAGCTGACGTACGCGGGCCGGCGGAAGGGGCGGAAGAGGCGGTGCTGCGAACTGAGGGGCCGGTAACCAGAAGAGGGGCCGGTTCCCGGCGGCGCAGGACTCGGGCTCCAGCTCCGAACTTCGGTCCCAGCCCTGGCAGAGTCCGCGAGGCCCAGCCCAGGAAAAGGAGCTCTCGGGCCGCTGTGCCTGCGCGAGTTCCCAGGAGACGTCGGGGCGGTAGCTTCATCTCGTCCCCTTCCTGGTCTCCCAGAGCTGGTCACCGAGGACCACATCCCCGGCTCCAGGATCTGGCCACCCCGGGACGGCCTTATCCCCGGAAGCCGGTCAGGCAGCCCTGTCCCCGTCCGCGATCGGAGCCGGTCACCTCAACGAGGCCGCGTTCGGACCTACGGATCTGGTTACCATGAAAGGAGCCTCATCCCGGAAGTCAGTCACCCTAAGGAAGCCCCATCTTCTTCCCGGGTCCCGTTATTCCGAAGAGGCCCTGTTTCGTCCCCAAGGACCGGTCACCCAGAGGAGGCCCTTTCCTGTCCCTGTGCCTGGTCACCCCCAAGAAGCCCTTATTCTCGAGAGCCGGCCACCTGAGGAGTCCCAAGTTCCATCCCCAGGAGCTGGTCACCCTGAGAAGGCCTCAACCCAATCTTGGGATCTCGTCACCTCGAGGAGGCAGCGTACGTTTTGAGAGCCAATCATCTGAGAAGGCCTAATGCCTGGGGTCTGATCACCCCAAAGAGATCCCGTCCTGGTCCCACAGGGCCAGTCATCCCAAGGTGGGACCAGTGCCCCGGCCGAGGCGGCTGCAGAGGGAAAGGTGGTCAGGAACTGAAAGTCGGGATGTACCTAGGGGGAGGAGTGAGCAGAAGTCCCAAACGGAGAAAGGAATCAGTTTCTGCGCTGTGTGCCCAAGTGTAGTTACCGGGTTTTGGAAGTGATCACCGGCTCTCTCAACTTAATTGCATCGGTATCTTTAACTTGGGAAATAACTCTCCAGTTTCGGTTGTTCACAAGGAGTAGGGTGGTAATTCTGAGGAAGATGGAAAAGTGGCAGGTTGACCCCACTGCCTGCTGGGTTTACTGCTTCACTGCTTTTTTGGCATAAATCTAAAAGCCACGTGAGCAGAACCCTCATTGGCCGTTCCCTTTGAGGTAGCAGATCTCCCTTCAGATAGATCTGACTCAGCCCACTTTTCAAAGTGCTTTCACTGTCTGAAGGAGCTGAAGGCTCTGCTTTTTTGTTTTCACAGTAGTAACATTTCATGGCCCAGACACTGAAATGACAGTCTATAGTGTAATATACAAGTAGCCTTAGTGTCAGATATCACCAAAGAGACTTTAAAAACAGTAGCTCTGTTACAGCACGTGAAATGCCTCCTTTCTATTTGGTTCCAACTGTGAAATATCTATCTTTAACTCTCGCTTTCTGGAGACTGTGCAGCCCCTCCTAAGGAAAATGGTTTAAATCCTTCTTGCTCTAGTAGCATCTTTTGAAATGAGGTCCTTTCAGGACTTCTGTCCCAGAGCTCTGCAGTAATTACTTTTTAAATGAGGTTAATACTGCAAATATATTATGCATCATGAAAATGTTTTTTAAAACAGGTTAATGTCTTATAGAATAAAGCATTTATAAACTCAGAACTCTTAGGAGTTTGGAAGTGGTGTTTTTACTTACCTCCAACTCTCCTGTCCTTTTCTTTTCTGGAGAAACCTCTGTAGAGGAGCAGGCCCAGACAGCAGGTACAGAGCAGATGGAGCCTGCACCCATGAGGTTCCAAGAAGCCTCCATACTCTATTGTCCCTAAAAAGGCAAGTTGAGTTTTTTCATTTCTTATAACTTCACCTCAAGTATAGGCCAGTATGATACATACATCAGTAAAATGCTCTTAGTATCTTGATAAATGTGTTTAATTTAAAAAAAAACAGACTTTAGCAAGTTAAGCCACTCATATACAAAGTTAGTGATGAAGCCAGGATCATATGTTATTTAGAAATACAGTTAGTCATTTAAAGCCACATTAAATACTGACATCCAAAATATTCAAATGTCCTTCTATAATCTACTGTAGGCTCACGGGTTTAGGAGTAGTAGTTCTAATCAGTCGTTGTAATTGAATGTATAGCACTGTGCTCCATATTTACTCATCTATGTACTGTTTTTGTTTTCTTTTAAATATGCTTGCTTTTAAATACTTTGGTGCCAGTGTCTGGGGTTCTGAGAATTAATTTATTTTCACTTTAAGGCAGTATGAAGGACTAAGGTTATGGAATCAGATTACCAAATCTGTCTGGTCCTACCTCTGGGCCCTTGAGTAAATTACTTAAGCTTTTAAAACCTTGGTTTCTCTCATGTGTACAATGAGAGTGTTAATAGTACTTACCTTCCAGATTTTTATAAGGATTAAATGAGATAATTTGTATGCTTGCAAATTTTCAATAAATGTTGACTTTTATAACTATTACTTCCACGTCCCATAATTGTATCAACTTTATCTTTGAGAACATGTAACAGTTATCTTACTTTTTGAAACTTTAAAATTCATTTTTGTAAGTATAAATTCATTTAGGGTTATTTCCCCTATTTAAGTATATGTTCCCATTTAAAAAAAAAAAAACTCTCTTATGTTTTGAGTAACATTATTAGTGGCTGGCAAAATGTTTGGCTGACCCATATTTTATATAATCTTCAAATTCAGAAGTTGGTTGAAGCTAAAATTTTTAAGTGTCAAGGTAAAAACAAACATCTGTATTTAAAATTTAATAAAATTATAATATCTTCTTGGATTCACAATATATAGTAACCAGTGTTTGGGGACTTTCCTAGTTCCAACCACCTGTATCTTTGGACTTTTCACTTAGAGCATATGAGAAAACTTGTTATTTCACCAAGAGATTGCCCTGCAAGCAAGAAAATGATCTGAAAAATAAAAGTGCTAAAAAGACATGGTCCTATGCTTTATAAAATTTAAAAAAAAGAAATTCCAGAAAAAGTTATGATTAAGAGACAAAGAGAACTAGCCCATGGTGTGCAAAATTTACCATTATGTGGAAAACCAATGATAGAAATACGTATTTTTAGCTGTTTCACTGTTTCAGCCAATTTAGTTTTGATTAATTCATCTACTGCCCGACGAAGGAAAATATTACTTATTTTACTTACATGATTCTTTCCAAATTAAAGTGTTTTATAGTAGAATGATAACTTTAATTTTAATAGTAAATATTTTAATATTCTGCTTAGTTGAGACTTCTATCCAATAATAAGGGGGCTTCCTTGGTGGCTCAGATGGTAAAGAGTCTGCCTGCAATGCAGAAGACCCAGGTTCGATCCCTGGGTCAGGAAGATCCCCTGGAGAAGGGAATGGCTATCCACTGCAGTATTCTTGCCTGGAGAATTCCATGGACAGAGGAGCTTGGATGGCTACAGTCCATGGGGTCACAAAGAGTTGAACGTGACTGAGCAACTAAGCACAGCACAGCACAGCCAGTAATAAAAGGTTAAGCTTTCAGTGTTTCAAGTAAGGTGATTGAGACCCATGTACTTATTAGCATATATTAGGAGAGCAGCAGGCTGGGGCTAAGCGTGCAATCTGTGACCCTGGAAGAGAGCAAATTAATCTCTGCTTGGGATTTGAATGTGTAATATTTACCTAGCACTAATCTGCTAATTGTCAATTTAAATTACCTGGAAGAGCACATATGGATCTGCAGTTTTGAGGATTTTGTTGTCGTTTTGGCATTCTGGAATTTAAAAACTGCCTTTTGCCTTTAATTATGTGGATTTAATCCTGTTCTCTTCAGAAGTATGAATTCATTTTCTCTTTCAAGTATATGTTGTAGTTTTAAATTGTACATCAATGAGAAAGCATAAGTGAATTTCATTAAGTGCAGATTTCTCAGGCTTTTCGAGAATAAAGGGAGTTTCCAAATGTTTGGCTGACAAACATTTGATACGATCAATTGGTTACCATCTCAGCTGAAGAACTGGTTACCATTGCTGTACTCACTGATTACTAATTTCCCCTTCCCTAACTCACAACAATCGGGAGTTTTTTGGTGTCCATTCTTTCTAAAATCTGTAAAGAATTGTGTCCCCTCTCCACCACTGGGGAAATGTACAGAGGCCTTCCCAGCATTTCCTGGGTATCCAAGACCTCTTGCTCTCCACATCAGCCATTACTGACATGAGCAACTCAGGCATCAGTCTGCCTTCACTCCCACTCTCACTTCTGGGAGCTGCTAAAGAATAAGTAGACAAACATCCACAGGGATACTTTGGAAGACAACACTCAGCTGGGCATATATTTTCTCATTTGAACAGAAGAACTTTACAGTCATCCCTTACCTACTGCCTTATGGAATCTTAAAGTTTTGTTTATTTTTTTAATTTTTTTTATTTTTTGCCACACTCCACAATATGCAGGATCTTAGTTCACTGACCAGAAATCAAACTCATGCCCCCTGCAATGGAAGCTTGGAGTCCTAACCACTGGACCACCAGGGAATCCTTCTCTGCCCTCCACAATTTATTTAATAAACTAAATTTTATTTTTAAACTATAAATCAAATGAAAATTTTACTTTTTTAAACCAGGAATTTTCATTCATAAGTACAAAACCATTTTAAATTTTAATTATTTAGAGACTGTGCTGTGCTTTGTTGTTCATTCATGTCCAACTCTTTGTAACCCTATGGACTACAGCCCACCAGGCTCCTCTGTCCATGGGGATTTTTCAGGCAAGAATACTGGAGTGGGTTGCCATGCCCTCCTCCAGAGGATCTTCCCAAACCCAGGTCTCCCATGTTGCAGGCAGATTCTTTACCAAATGAGCCACCGGAGAAGCCCAAGATTACTGGAGTGGGTAGCCTTTCCCTTCTCCAGCATATCTTCCCAACCCAGGAATCGAACCTGGATCTCCTGCATTGCAGGTGTTTTCTTTACCCTCTGAGCTACCAGGGGAGCCCATTTAGAGACTAGTTATCATTAAATGGTCTGTTGCATTTATTAAAAATGTTTCTGGAAGGAGCAGTTCTCTCACACCAGAATATGAAAGGCACTCAGGCCTGACAAAGCTGAAACACATGACTCTGACTTCCTCCAGGGAATCTGGGGCTTCAGACAGGTGGGACCACATAGTCATTCTCTAGAAACTGAGCTGAGACTCTCCACACTGACTCTACTGCCAAAGGAAAAGATGAGCTTGGTTTTAGAACTATTAAGAATGCAAGTGCCACTGAAAGACAGAGAGAAAGTTCTGCCTTAAATGCAGATGCCCTCAGGGTGGAGCATTAGCCTGAGCTTGGGAAAGGACTGAAGGCAAGAAACAGCCCTTCCTCCCCTGCTCACTGCTCACTGCTCACTGCCTCCTCCCCATCCCTTGCTCTTTGCAGATCCCAAGTAGGTGGTAATGGCAACCCACTCCAGTGTTCTTGCCTGGAGAATCCCAGGGACAGCGGAGCCTGGTGGGCTGCCGTCTCTGGGGTCACACAGAGTCGGACATAACTGAAGCAACTTAGCAGCAGCAGCAGCAGCAGGTAGGTGGTAAAGGCAACACTGGCCCACGATGAGGAACTATCAGTACAACCTGAAATAAGGATTTTAGCACACCCATGAGACAATACCTGTTAATCTATAACAGATACCTCTAGTTTTGTCAAACCAAGAAGCACTATAAATGTAATATTTTAAAATAAAAATTTCTATGTCACTAAAAAGATTATATACTCAATAATCTCATCCTAACATTTATGTTCCTTGAGCTCTACTATTCAGTAGAACTTTCTGTGATGAAGGAAATGAGCTGTACTATCTAACATAGGTGGCTATTGAGTATTTGATGTAAAACTAAATTTTTAATTTTATTTAAGTTAAACAGTCATGTGACTAGTGCCTACTGTAGCAAAAGAGCTTAATTCCTAACTAACTGATCAGTTGCATCAATTTGTCCCCACATTAGGTTACATTTAATGTGTAATTTTTCCCTAACTTGATGGTGAAAAGAATACAGCTCCTTTGGTGTTAATATGGGGAAGCAAGTACATGGATTGACCATGTCACCAAATCTATAGACAATTTCTGAGAAATATATCAGGGTATCTTTAGGAAGGGAAAATAAATGCTGAATTTCCAAAATACATATGTTCACGACATAAATTATAATACCCCTCCTGCTGCTACTGCTAAGTCACTTCAGTCGTGTCCGACTCTGTGCGACCCCAGAGATGGCAGCCCACCAGACTCCCCCATCCGTGGGATTCTCCAGGCAAGAACACTGGAGTGGGTTGCCATTTCCTTCTCCAATGCATGAAAGTGAAAAGTGAAAGTGAAGTCGCTCAGTCATGTCCAGCTGTTCGCAGCCTACCAGGCTCCCCCCGTCCACGGGATTTTCCAGGCAAGAGTACTGGAGTGGGGTGCCATTGCCTTCTCTGAATATCCCTCCTATACCCTGTTTAAAAGATATAGATACTATAACGCAATGCCTTCTAAATCTTAACCCACTGATAATATACTGTATCACTGGTGAACTACATGTTTAAAGGACATGCTCTATTTTATTTGATCCATTTTTCTTTTATTTGCCTTTATTTAACTCAGTGCAAATTTACTTAACTACCATAAGAAATAAGTATCTATATTTCTCATAAGAAACAGCATGAAATTCCTTGCAGCATCAACGTACACCATGACGTTTCTCTGACCTACAAGTCTAGAAATCTATGCCAAGTAAGGTTAATTTTTAATAGTTTAATCTACTAAGTAGATGTTTATTTTCATAATTTAAAGTACATGTAGTGGCTCAAATTTATATCTTATTCTCCACAAACTCACAAACTATTAAGAAAAGAAAAGAATTGCATGTATTACTTGTGTTACCAAGAAATATGTTGATTAGTACCAGTGAGAAGGTCAGAGAAATATATGCTAAGAGATCATACAAGGAAGAACCTCGTTTTACTTGTGAACTTTTTCTTTTATATTGGGCTATAGCCAATTAACAGTGTTGTGACAGTTTCAGGTGAACAGCAAAAGGACTCAGCCATACATATACATGTATCCAGTTCAGTTCAGTTCAGTCCAGTCACTCAGTCGTGTCCAACTCTTTGCGACCCCATGAACTGCAGCACGCCAGGCCTCCCTGTCTATCACCTGCTCCCGGAGTTCACTCAAACTCACGTCCATCGAGTCGGTAATGCCATCCAACCATCTCATCGTCTGTCGTCCTCTTCTCCTGCCTTCAATCTTTCCTAGCATCAGGGCCTTTTTCAATGAGTCAGTTTTTCCCATCAGGTGGCTAAAGTATTGGAGTTTCAGCTTCAACATCAGTCCTTCCAATGAGTATTCAGAACTGATTTCCTTTAGGATGGACTGGTTGGATCTCCTTGCAGTCCAAGGAACTCTCAAGAGTCTTCTCCAACACCACAGTTCAAAAGCATCATTTCTTCAGCGCTCAACTTTCTTTATAGTACAACTCTCACATCCATACATGACTACTGGAAAAACCATGGCTTTGACTATATGGACCTTTGTTGGGAAAGTAATGTCTTGGCTTTTTAATATGCTGTCTGGGTTAGTCATAACTTTCCTTCCAAGAAGAAAGCGTCATTTAAATTCATGGCTGCAGTCACTATCTGCAGTGATTTTGGAGCCCTAAAAATTAAAGTCTGCCACTGTTTCCCCATCTATTTGCCATGAAGTGATGGGACCAGATGCTATGATCTTAGTTTTCTGAATGTTGAGCTTTAAGCCAACTTTTTCACTCTCCTCTTTCACTTTCATCAAGAGGCTGTTTAGTTCTTCTTCACTTTCTGCCATAAAGTAGTGTCATCTGCATATCTGAGGTTATAGATATTCCTCCCCGCAATCTTGATTCTAGCTTGTGCTTCATCCAGCCCAGCATTTCTCATGATGTGCTCTGCATATAATGATCAATTCATGATGTACTCTGGATACATGTATTCATTCTCCCCTAAATTCCCCTCCACCCAGGCTGCTGCATTAACACTGAGCATAGTTCCATGTGCTATACAGGAGGTCCTTGTTGGTTATCCATTTTAAATATAGCAGTGTGTACATCTATGCATGTACATGTCCATCTAATTTTAAATTGAAGCTTTAAACTATCACTTTCAGCCAAGTTGAAGTAAAGGGACTGCCACCCTCCCACCTGATAACCAAAAACACCCAGACAGCAATGTGAAGCAATCTTTCTGAAAATATTGAACATAAGTCAGTGAAGGACAGAGATCCTTTAGAGATGGAAAACAAAGGAGATGAGCCCTACAAATGACCCACTTCACTGCCTGGTGAAAGTTTCCAGACCATGATGTAAGGAAATGAACCCACAGGGCCCGGCAGCTTCCCTAAGTTGAGGGAAAGTAATGGGGAATTGGGACTGAGCAAGATGGCTAAAACTCACAGGGTAGACTACTGGAAAGAGGAGTGACGTACAGAGAAGACTCCAGAGGTCTGCAGAGACTCCTCCACAAATGTTCAGATAAGAGTCAATTAATGAACACATGTGAGCAAGCTACCTGAGGCAGAGGAAAAAGCCCTTGGGAAGGATGAAAGTGTACAGTGCCTGAAGTTCACATGAGGCCGGAAGTAAAGTCATCAGCTAGAGTACTCAAAATGGTCTTTCCTTGATGGTGAGATAAAATTAACTCTTGACAAGAATTCTGGGATGATAATGGAGTAGGTAGCACCAGAAATCTGTCTTCCACCTAGACAACAATGGCATTGGCAGACTCTGTCTTATGTAACTAATTTGAAACTATTGAGTCTGTTGAAAACTTGTAACTTCTGGGGAAGGCTTGGATAATAAATTTTGGTTGATTTTAGTTGTCTTTAGCTCTTAGCTGGCAATAGTTGTTACACATCCCCACTTTCAGCCACTTAGCAGACACTGAGCAGCTTACATGCAGCTTGCAGGAGTCAGGGTAGACAAAAGAGGGGATCTGTGTTCTGGTCACTGATTGCTTCTTCTGATCATAGAGATGCAGAAAGTCAGGTAGCCATTGTTGCTGTACCTCCCCTCGCATGCCCTCTGCCCCACCAACTCATTGCAGGTTTATCCCCTCAAGCTGAACAGCCTTCTAGGAAATTTACAGGGCCAGGGCCCTTTTTTCCTGCCTTAAAATTTTGCTCTTCCCATTTGAGGAGTCAGACATTAAAGACTAGGGCCAAAAAAAAAAAAAAATGCATGTATGGAGGAAATTAGAAAGTGACTAAATGTGCTCAAAGAAAGATTTTTAAAGACCTAAGAAGACATTGTTTTCACACCTTAGTCTGATTCTTGGCACAGAGACAGCCTACAACAATTAAAAAAAATTTTCCTTGGGAAACGGTGAGAATCTGATTTCCAGAGTTACTATATTATTATATTCAAATGTCCAGTGTCCATTCAACAAAAATTTAGACAAGGCATACAAAGATTTAGGAAAGTATGGTCAATTTAAAGAAAAAAGTAATTAAACAGAGTCTGTCCCTGAAATAGACTTAATGGAATATATATTAAACAAATGCTTTAAAACAATTGTCTTAAGATGCTCAAAGAACTACCTTATGATCCAGCAGTTCCATTCCTGTGTATATACCTGATGAAAACAAAAACACTAATTCAAAAGATATATGTACCCCAGTGTTCACAGCAGCATTATTTACAATAGCCAAAATATGAACGCAACATAAATGTGCACCATCAGGACACTGAATGAATAAAGAAAATATGATGTGTACGTACAATGTACATTCTTTAATTCAGCCATTAAAGAATGCAATGTTACCACTTGGAACAACATGAATGGACTTGGAACATATGATGATAAGTGATATTAATATAAATCAGACAAAGACAAATACTGTATGATATCACTTATATGTGGAATATAATGGAAAAGGCAATGGCACCCCACTCCAGTACTCTTGCCTGGAAACTCCCATGGACGGAGGAGCCTGGTGGGCTGCAGTCCATGGGGTCACTAAGATTCTGACATGACTGAGCGATTTCACTTTCACTTTTCACTTTCATGCATTGGAGAAGGAAATGGCAACCCACTCCAGTGTTCTTGCCTGGAGAATCCCAGGCATGGGGGAGCCTGGTGGGCTGCCCTCTATGGGGTCGCACAGAGTCGCACATGACTGAAGCAACTTAGCAGCAGCAGCAGCAGTGGAATATAAAAAAATTAAAAACAGTGACAATGGCATTAAAGGAAAAGCATTAAAGGTGCTTACCATGGGGAGGAGGTGTCCCTGGTGGCTCAGATGGTGAAGAATCTGCCTGCAATGCAGGAGACCCAGATCCAGGTCCAGTCTCTGGGTCAGGAAGATCCCCTGCAGAAGGGAATGGCTACCCACTCCATTATTCTTGCCTGGAGAGGAGTCTGGCAGGCTATAGTCCATGGGGTTGCAAAGAGTTGGACACAACTGAGCGACTAATACTTTTGCTTTCACCATGGGGAGAGGGAAAGGGGAGGAGCAAGATAGAGAAAAGAGATTAAGAAGTAGGGATAGGATGGGGGGGGTAGATGGGAGGGGGGTTCAGGATGGGGGACACATGTACACCCATGGCTGATTCATGTAAATGTATAGCAAAAACCACTATAATATTATAAAGTAATTAGCCTCCAATTAAAATAAATAAATTAATTTACCAAAAAAAAGTACAAACTACTATGTATAAAATAGATAAGCTACAAGGATATACTGTACAGAACAGGGAATATAGCCAATATTTTATAATAACTATAAATGGAATATGGGTTTCCCTCATAGCTCAGTTGATAAAGAATCTGCCTATAATGCAGGAGACCCAGGTTTGATCCCTGGGTCGGAAAGATCCCAGGAGAAGGAAATGGGAACCCACTCCAGTATTCTTGCCTGAAGAATCCCACGGACAGAGGAATCTGGCAGGCTAGAGTTCACAGGTTCACACCAGTTGGACACGACTTAGTGACTAAACCACTACCACATAAATGGAATATAACCTTTAAAAATTATGAACCACTATGTTGTACACCTGAAACATATAATATTGTAAATCAACTATACCTCAATTTAAAAGAAACTTCAAAATGCTAATGAAATAATCATGGAAAAGCTAAATAAAGAGATACACAACATTTTATGAAATTCAAAATACCTACATTAACCAAAATAACTTTGAAGAAAAAGAGAGAACAGAAATAGAGGACTCATATTACCTAATTTAAAGATTTATTCTAAGTCTAGATTACTTAAGGTAGTGTGATACTGGCATCATGATAAAGAGATCAATGTAACAAAGTAGAGAATCCAGACCCGCACATTTTGGGTTAATATTCAAAAAAGATGCAAAAGCAACTTATGGAAGAAGATAACCTTTTCAAGAAGTGGTGCTTACATAATTGGATATCCATATGGGAGTAAAACAAATAGTTAAGTTTAATCTACATCTCAAGCCATATACAAAAGTTAGTTCAAAAATTAGTAAAAAGAAAAAATAATTATTAGACCTAAATGTGCAACCTAGAAGTTTAAAAGGTTTAGAAAGGAACATAAGGGAAAATCTCTGTGTTATTTTGTTTTTAAAGATATTTTAGATAGTGCCAAAGGCATGATCTGTAAAAGAAAAAAATGAAAATTTAACTTCATCAAAATTAAGAATGTGAACTCTTCAGAAGATACTGTTAACATGATGAGAAGAAAGTTGCAATTGTAGAAAATATTTGCAAATCATGAAAAAATATGAGTTCATACATATATTCATTAATACGTATAATACATAATAAGACCAAAAACTCATTCAGAAAATAAGGAATATACAATTTGGGAAATAATTTGATCAGACCCATCACTAAAGAAAATATAGAGCTGACATATAAGCACATGAATGGACGTTCAACGTCATTAGTTATTAGGGAAAGACAGAGCCACAGTGAAGTGATATCAGGAAATGCGGCAGAGTAGAAAGCCCCAGGAATTTGACTCTCCACAGAAACAACATGTGAGCTGGTAGGAATTGTCTGAGCAACTATTTTGCATCCCTAGTCTAATAGATCCCTTACAGGATCCAGAGGAGTGCTTAATGAAGAAGCTGGTAAATTTAATTTTGGTGAATTTTAGTGATTGCATGGTAGTGGCTACCATGCCTCACATCCCAGCACCCCACAATGCAGCAACTCAGTTCCTGGTGA
This sequence comes from Ovis canadensis, assembly GCF_042477335.2. Lineage (NCBI taxonomy): Eukaryota > Metazoa > Chordata > Mammalia > Artiodactyla > Bovidae > Ovis > Ovis canadensis. Next base: position 28,287,854 of record NC_091246.1, read on the forward strand.
AAATTTCTGGGGCCATGGTCGGGAATATGGACCTTGTCTTCCAAAAACTTGGGATCATAGGTTTTTTATTGCTAATCATCAAGGGGCTGAGACAGAAGTTAGCCATTGTTTCATCCCCAATGGGCTAAAATGTCTTCCTGATTTGTAGAGGATTTAAAGAGAGAGCATCTATGTTTTCCCCTTTTGGGAGCCAAATGCTTAAAGATATCTTTGTCAGGTTGCACTTTGTCTGCAGAGACAAAGGAACAGAAACTTGACTGATCACAGACAAGAAGCACACACTTCCAAAAACAGTTTGGAAAAGTTACAATTGTATGGTTTCAACCTTCAACAAGCAAAATCCAACAATCCCTGATGAGACAGAATTGGAATTTTAGAATTCCCACAGCGTTATAGTTTGAGTTGCCACAACTCAAAATGCCCAGTTTTCAACAACAACAAAAATACAGTACATAGAAAGAAACAGTAATGTACAACCCCTTTAGAGGAACAAGAGTTAGACAGAAACCATCCCTGAGGAACCCCGGACATTTAAGTTATTAATCAAAGACATTAAATTGACTTCCTTAATTTTATTTAAGGAAATCATGGACAGAGAGCTAAAGGGAATCAAGAAAATAATGATTGTAAAAAATAAAAATAAAAATGAAGATGAAAAATAAGGAGATAGAAGGAACTGAATAGAAATTTTGGAGGTGGAAAGTACAAAAACTCGGATGAAAAATTCTCTAGAAGTGTTCAAAATCAGATTTGAGCAGGCAGGAGAAAGGATCAGTTGAAGATAAGGACAAATGAAATAATAAATACAGAGAAACAGAAAAAAATAATGAATATAAATGAACAAAGCCACAAAGGACCTGTGGGATACCATTAAGTGTTCAACATATGTATTATAGGGCTCCCAGAAGAAGATATTGAGACAGCAATAGGAAAACATATTTGGCAAAAAAACTCCCAAATCTGATGAAATTCATGAATATATATATCTGAGAAGCTCAACTAACTCCAAGCTGGATACTTATAGACTCTACACCAAGTTGATCTTGAAAGCAGGAATATAGAAATCACTCATCACATATGAGTGATTCTCAATAAAATTAATAGATGATTTCTCTCCAGAAATCATAGAGGCCAGAAGACAGTAGTATGACATGTTTAGTATCCCAAAGGGGGAAAAAAAAGTGTCAGTCAAGAATTCTGTATCTGGCAAAACTATCCTTTAACAATGAAAGAGATATTAAGAAAATCCCAGGTAAACAAATCTATCATACAAGAAATTACTAAAGAGACTCCTTCAAGATGAAATGAAAGGACACCAGACAGTAACTCTCAGACATAAAAAAATAATAAGGTCCAGTAATACCGGACTTTTGAATGAATGAAATTGTACATTTCATTTAATTTGTAACTTCCCTTTTTTTCCTAAATAAACTAAATGACAAGTATGTAAAACAATAATTATAAATTCATTTTAAGGGGATTACAATGCATAAGGTGATAATCTGTAATAATAACATCTCAAAGGGTTGAAGCAGAGAACCCAAAAGGAAATAAATGGAGATGTAAGGAAACAGAATTTTTGTAAATTATTATGTACTATTATGTATATTCAAACCATGGATTTAATAAGTTTAACATGGTAATTGATATCCTCCAAATGTTAACAATGGAAAATTGAGGTACAAAAGCATAAATATAAATAGCCACATGGCAAAGTAAATTCTTATTTTTCAGTAATCAAATTAAATATAAAAGGATTACTCTTTCCTATTAAAGGTTTGGAAGATTATATCAAAAAATAGAATCCATCAACATTCTGTTTACAAAATATTCACTTTAGATATGAAGATGAAGCTAATTTTAGGTAAAAGGATGGAAAAAGATATTCCATGAAAACTATAACCAAAACTGAACTGACTTGGTTGTACTGTTATTTAAAAAGGTTTCATCATATATTGGGTCTTCCCAGTTGGCTTAGTGGTAAAGAATCCGCCTGTCAATGCAGGAGACGTGGGTTCGATCCCTGGTTCACTAAGTTCTTCTGGAGGAGGAAATGGCAACCCACTCCAGTATTCTTGTTGGGATAATCCAGTGGACATAGGAGCCTGGTGGGCTACAGTGCATGGCGTCTCAAAGAGCCAGACATGACAGAGTGACTGAGCATGCACCCATCATATACTGATAACATTTAATACAGCAATGTGTGTTAGTCACTCTGGCATGTCCAATTTTGCAATCCTATGGACGGTAGCCCACCAGGCTCCTCTGTCCATGGCATTCTCCAGGCAAGAATACTGAAGTGGGTTGCCATGCCTTACTCTAGGGTACCTTCCTAACCCAGGGATTGAACCCATATCTCTAATATTTCCTGCATTGGCAGGCAGGTTCTTTATGACTGGAGCCACCTGGGAAGCCCATATATACCATATACTGGCCACAAAATAAGTCTTAATAAATTTTTAAAAGATTGAAATCATCCAATGTATGTCTTTTGATCATAATGGAATGAAATTAAAAATGAATAGCAGAGGCAAACTGGAAAATTCACAAATATGTGGAAATTAAACAATACAAGGAAGATTAGGAGACCTTAAGAGGGAAGGACACAGCACCTCGAGAGGTGAGGCAGCAGGAAGGATGTACACTCAGCGCTCAGCAAGATATTGAATCCCTAACAGGAGGGCTGACTGTTTCTAAGGGGGTTGATTTTCCAAGATCAAGCCCTGAGCCTTTGATGTGGGACCTCTAACTCCCAGACCCTAGAGTATGAGAGAACTAACCCTGCTGCTGCTGCTGCTAAGTCGCTTCAGTCGTGTCCGACTCTGTGTGACCCCAGAGACAGCAGCCCACCAGGCTCCCCAATCCCTGGGATTCTCCAGGCAAGAACACTGGAGTGGGTTGCCATTTCCTTCTCCAATGCGTGAAAGTGAAAAGTGAAGGTGAAGTCGTTCGGTCGTCTGACTCCTAGCGACCCCATAGACTGCAGCCTACCAGGCTCCTCCATCCATGGGATTTTCCAGGCAACAGTACTGGAGTGGGTTGCCATTGCCTTCTCCAGAACTAACCCTACTGCTGCTGCTGCTGCTGCTAAGTCGCTTCAGTCATGTCCGACTCTGTGCGACCCCATAGATGGCAGCCCACCAGGCTCCCCCATCCCTGGGATTCCCCAGGCAAGAACACTGGAGTGGGTGAACTAACCCTAGGGAGTATCAAATAGTGAGAACTCACACAAACAAAACCACTTGAATACGAGACACAGCATCACCCAACCACCAATAGCACCCTGTTCAGGGCACCTCATCTTAACAACAAAAAAGTAAGTAAGTAAAAGTAAAGTAAAGTCACTCAGTCGTGTCCGACTCTTTGCGGCCCCGTGGACTGCAGCCCACCAGGCTCCTCAGTCCATGGGATTCTCCAGGCAAGAATACTGGAGTGGGTTGCCATTTCCTTCTCCAGGGGATCTTCCCAACCCAGGGATCGAACCAGGGTCTCCCGCATTGGAGGCAGACACTTTAACCTCTGAGCCACTAGGGAAGCCAAACAAAACAAAAATACAAACCCAATCATTAGGAGACAGTATTACCATCTCACTCAGCCTTGCCCATCAGAAGAAAAACAAACAAACAAAAACTCAGCACAAATCTCACCCTGTACAAAGCTTACACAAACCACTGGACCAAACTTAGGATCGCAGAAACCAAAAGGAAAAAAGAATTCAACTTTCCTTAAAGCTTGAGAAAAGGAGAACTCAATCACAATAAGTTAAAAAATATAATGAAAAGGCAGAGAAATACTACACAAATGAAGGAACAAACTAGAAACACACAAGTCCAAATAAATGAAGAGGAAATAGGCAAACTACCTGAAAAAGAATTCAGAATAATGATGTAAAGATGATCAAAAATCTTGAAAACAAAATGGAGAAAATGCAAGAGTCAATTAACAAAGACCTAGAAGAATTAAAGAATAAACATACAAACAACACAAGTACTGAAATTAAAAATACTCTAGAAGGAATCAATAGCAGAATATCTGAAGCAGAAGAATGAATCAGTGAGCTGGAAGATAAAATGGTGGAAATAACTTCTGAAGAGCAGAATAAAGTAAAAAGAATGAAAAGAACTGAGGATAATCTCACAGACCTCTGGGACAAAATCAAATGCGCCAACATTCAAATTATAGGGGTCCCAGAAGAAGAAGAGAAAAAGAAAGGTTATGAGAAAATTTTTGAAGAGATTATAGTTGAAAATTTCCCCAACGTGGAAAAGGAGATAGTCAATGAAGTCCAAGAGGCACGAAGAATCCCATACAGGATAAACCTAAGGAGAAACATGCCAAGACACATATTAATCAAATTAACAAAGACTAAACACAAAGAAAGAATATTAAAAGAAGCAAGGGAGAAGCAACAAGTAACATACAAGGGAAACTCCATGTGTTTAACAGCTGATCTTTCAGCAGAAACTCTGCACAATGCTATGAGACTAGATATCAGTTACAAGAAAAAACCTGTAAGAAACACAAACACATGGAGATTAAACAAAATGTTTCTAAATAACCAACAGGTTACTGAAGAAATCAAAAGGGAAATTAAAAAAAACTTCTAGAAATAAATGACAATGAAAACATGACAACTCGAAACCTATGAAATGCAACAAAAGCAGTTCAAAGAGGGACGTTTATAGCAACACAATCCTACCTCAAGAAAAAAGAAAAACATAGCAGAGACAACTTAACTTTACACCTAAAACAACTCAAAAAAGAAGAACAAAAACCCCAAAAAATTAGTAGAAGGAAGGAAATCATAAAGATCCAAGCAGAAAGAAATGAAAAAGAAATGAAAGAAACAATAGTAAAGATTAATAAAACTAAAAGCTGGTTCCTTGAGAAGATAAACAAAATTGACAAACTTTTAACCAGACTCATCAAGAAAAAAGAGAGAAGAATCAGATCAACAAAATTATAATGAAAAAGGAGAGGTTACAACAGACAATGCAGAAATACAAAGGATTATAAGAGAATATTATGAACAACTATATGGCAATAAAATGGATATCCTTGAAGAAATGGACAGATTCTTAGAAAAGTTCAATCTTCCAAGACTGAATCAGGAAGAAGTAGAAACTATGAACAACCCAATTACAAGCACTGAAATTGAACCTGTGATCAAAAATCTCCCAAAAAGCAAAAGCCCAGGACCAGATGGCCTCACAGGAGAATTCTATCAAACATTTAGAGAAGAGGTAAGGCCCATCCTTCTAAAAACTCTTTCAAAAAATTGCAGAGGAAGGAACACTTTCAAGCTCATGCTATGAGGCCACCATCATCTTGATACCAAAACCAGACAAAGACAACACACAAAAAGAAAACAGCAGGCCAATATCACTGATGAACATAGATGCAAAAATCCTTAACAAAATTTTAGCAAACATAATTCAGTAACACATCAAAAGATCATACATCATGATCAAGCTGGGTTTATTCCAGGAATGCAAGGATTCTTCAATATATGCAAATCAATCAATGTAATAAACTATATTAACAAATTGAACAATAAAAACCATATGATAATGTCAATAGACGTAGAAAAAGCCTTTGACAAAATTCAGCACCCATTTATGATTAAAACTTCAAAAAATGGGCATAGAAGGAATCTACCTCAACATAGTAAAGGCCATATATGATAAGCCTACAGCAAACATTATTCTCAATGGTAAAAAACTGAAAGCATTCCCCTTTAGATCAGGAACAACACGAGGGTGTCCACTTTCACCACTATTATTCAACACAGTTCTGGAAGTGCTAGCTATAGCAATCAGAGAAGAAAAAGAAATAAAAGGAATTCAGATCAGAAAAGAAGAAGTAAAGCTCTCACTGTGCAGATGCCATGATACTGTACATAGAAAACCCTAAAGATTGTATCAGAAAATTACTAGAGCTAATCTTGAATTTAGCAAAGTTGCAGGATACAAAATCAATACACATAAATCACTTGCATTTCTATATACTAACAATGGAAAATCAGAAAGAGAAATTAAGGAATCAATCCCATTCACCATTGCAACAAAAAGAGTTAGATATCTAGGAATAAACTTACCTAAAGAGACAAAAGAACTGTACACAGAAAATTATGATACTAATGAAAGAAATCAAGAATGACATAAACAGATGGAGAGATATTCCATGTTCCTAGATAGGAAGAATCAATATTATGAAAATGACTATACTACCAAATGCAATCTACAGATTTCATGTGATCCCTATCAAATTACCAATGGCATTTTTCACAGCACTAGGACAAAAAATTTCACAGTTCATATGGAAACACAAAGACCCTGAATAGCCAAAGCAGGACCTTGCCAACAAATGTCCACCTAGTCAAAGCTATGGTTTTTCCAGTAGTCATGTGGATGTGAGAGCTGGACTATAAAGAAGGCTGGGCACTGAATAATTGATGCTTTTGAACTGTGGTGTTGGAGAAGACTCTTGAGAGTCCCTTGGATTGCAAGGAGATCAAACCAGTCCATCCTAAAGGAAATCAGTCCTGAATACTCATTGGAAGGACTGATGCTGAAGCTGAAACTCCAATACTTTGGCCACTTGACATGAAGAACTGACTCATTGGAAAAGACACTGATGCTGAGAAAGATTGAAGGCAGGAGGAGAAGGGGACAACAGAGGATGGCATGGTTGAATGGCATCACCAACTCGATGGACATGAGTTTGAGTAAACTCCAGGAGTTTGGGAATGGTCAGGGAGGCCTGATGTGCTGCAGTCCATGGGGTTGCAAAGAGTCGGTGACAACTGAGCGACTGAACTGAACTGAGCCAAAACAGTCTTAAGAAAGAAGAATGGAGCTGGAGGAATTAACCTTCCTGACTTCAGATTATACTACAAAGCTGCAGTCATTAAGACAGTATGGTACTGGCACAAAAACAGAAATATAGACCAATGGAACAAGATAGAAAGCCCCAAAATAAACCCCTGTACCTATGGGTACCTTAGTTTTGACAAAGGAGGCAAGAATATACAATGTGGCAAAGAGAGCCTCTTCAATAAATGGTGCTGGAAAAACTGGACAACTACCCGTAAAAGAATGAAATTAAAACACTTCCTAACACCATACACAAAGATAAACTCAAAATGGATTAAAGACCTAAATGTAAGACCAGAAACTATAAAACTCTTAGAGGAAAACATAGGCACAACATAAATCAAATTAAGATCCTCTATGACCCACCCTCTAGAGTAATGGAAATAAAAACAAAAGTAAACAAGTGGGACCTGATTAAACTTAAAAGCTTTTGCACAGCAAAGAAAACTGTAAGCAAGGTGAAAAGACAACCCTCAGAGTGGGAGAAAATAATAGCAAATGAAACAACTGACAAAGGATTAATTTCCAAAATACACAAGCAACACATAGAACTCAACACCAGAAAAACAAACAACCCAATAAAAAAGTGGGGAAAAGACCTAAACAGACATTTCTCCAAAGAAGATATACAAATGGCTAACAAACACATGAAAAGATGCTCAACATCGCTCATTAGTAGAGAAATGCAAATCAAAACTGCAATGAGATATCACCTCACACTGGTCAGAATGGCCATTATCAAAAAGTCTACAAACAATAAATGCTGGTGAAGGTATATAGAAAAGGGTACATTCTTGCACTGTTGGTGGGAATGTAAATTGATACAGCCATTATGGAAGACGGCATGGAGATTCCTTAAAAAAAAATAGCAATAAAACCACCGTATGACCCAGCAATCCCACTCCTAAGCATATACCCTGAGGAAACCAAAATTGAAAAAAACACATGTATTCCATTGTTCATTGCAGCACTATTTACAATACCTAGAAGATGGAAGCAACCTAGATTTCCATCGACAGATGAATGGATAAAGTTGTGGTACATATATACAATGGAACATTACTCAGCCATAAAAAGGAACACATCTGAGTCAGTTCAAATGAGGTGGATGAACCTAGAACCTATTATACAGAGTGAAGTAAGTCAGAAAGAGAAAGATAAATATCATATTCTAATGCATATATATGGAATCTAGAAAAATGATACTGAAGAATTTATTGACAGGACAACAGTGGAGAAACAAACATAAGAGAATAGACTTATGGACATGGGGAGAGGGTAGGAGAGGGTGAGATATATGGAAAGAGTAACATGGAAACTTACATTACCATATGTAAAATAGATAGCCAGTGGGAAGTTGATGTATATCTCAGGAAACTCAAACAGGGGTGGGGAAGGAGATTGGAGAGAGGTTCAAAAGGGAGGGGATATATATACCTATGGCTGATTCATGTTGAGGTTTGACAGAAAACAACAAAATTCTGTAAAGCAATTATCCTTCAATAAAAAATAAATTTTAAAAAAGAAATAATGATAGTGCTCAAAAAAAATACAAGCTTAAAGAAACTTGTCAAGGAAGGTCAAGGAAGAAATAACAAGGAAAATTAGAAAATGCCTTGAGATAAATGAAAATAAAAGCACAATGTACAAAACCTCATGGGATTCATCAAAAGCAATGCTAAAGTGGAAATTTACAGTTGTAAATATATATGTTAAAAAAGGAGAAATAAACCAATAACTGTACACCTTAAGAAACTCTAAAAAGAAGAGCAAGCTAAACCCAAAGCTAGCACAATTTCAGAAATAATAAAGGTCAGAGCAGAGATAAATAAAATAGAAAGCAGAAAAGTAATAGAGAAAATGAAAATAATCAAAAGCTGGTTCTTCAAAAAGATAAAGAAAATTGACAAAGAATCAGTAAGGAAAAAAAAAAGGCTAAACTTCCTTAAATCAGAAATGAAAGTGGAGACATTACCACAGTTTTACATAAATAAAAAGAATTAAAAGTGAATACTATGAACATTTGTATGCCAACAAACTGGATAACCTAGATGAACTGAACAAATTTATAGAAATGTACGATCTGCCAAAACTGAATCCTAAAGAAGTAGAAAACTTCAATAAATCCACATCAAGTAAGGCAATTAGTTCAGTAATCAAAAACTTCCCAACAGAGAAAGTCCAGTACCAGATGGTTTCAAAGTAAGTTCAACCCAACATTTAAAGAAGAATTTAATTCCAATCTTTCTTAAAGTCTTCAAAAAAAAAAAAGAAAATAATGAAACACTTTGAAACTCATTCTAAGAGGCCAGAATTATCCTGATACCAAAATCAGATAAAGCAAATACAAGAAAACAGATAAATTTTCCTTACAAATATAAGTGAGACAGTCCTTGATAAATTACTAGCAAGCTGAATTCAGCAGCATATTAAAAGGATTATACATCATAACCAGATGGGATTTATTCCCAGGATGATTCAAGGGTGGTTCAACATTAACAAAAATAAATCAATGTAATACAGCATGTTGGGCTTTGAAGGTGGCACTAGTGGTAAAGAACCTGCCTGCCAATGCAGGAGACATAAGAGACCCAGGTTTGATCCCTGGGTCAGGAAGACCCCCTGGAGGTGGGCACAGCAATCCACTCCAGTATTCTTGCCTAGAGAATCCCATGTACAGAAGAGCCTGGCAGGCTATAGTCCATAGGGTTACACAGAGTTAACATGTTAGACATGACTGAAGCAACACAGGCAGGCACACATGCAATACACCATGCTAATTGAATTAATGGAAAAAATCCTGCATGATCATCGTAATTGATGCCGAAACAGAAAAATTTGACACGTGTTGTTTTTTTTTTTAATTTTAAAATCTTTAATTCTTACATGCGTTCCCAAACATGAACCCCCCTCCCACCTCCCTCCCCATAACATCTCTCTGGGTCATCCCCATGCACAAGCCCCAAGCATGCTGTATCTTGCGTCAGACATAGACTGGCGATTCGATTCTTACATGATAGTATACATGTTAGAATGCCATTCTCCCAAATCATCCCACCCTCTCCCTCTGAGTCCAAAAGTCCGTTATATACATCTGTGTCTTTTTTGCTGTCTTGCATACAGGGTTGTCATTGCCATCTTTCTAAATTCCATATATATGTGTTAGAATACTGTATTGGTGTTTTTCTTTCTGGCTTACTTCACTCTGTATAATCAGCTCCAGTTTCATCCATCTCATCAGAACTGAGTCAAATGAATTCTTTTTTACGGCTGAGTAATACTCCATTGTGTATATGTACCACAGCTTTCTTATCCATTCGTCTGCTGATGGACATCTAGGTTGTTTCCATGTCCTGGCTATTATAAACAGTGCTGCGATGAACATTGGGGTACGTGTGTCTCTTTCAATTCTGGTTTCCTCGGTGTGTATGCCCAGCAGTGGGATTGCTGGGTCATAAGGTAGTTCTATTTGCAATTTTTTAAGGAATCTCCACACTGTTCTCCATAGTGGCTGTACTAGTTTGCATTCCCACCAACAGTGTAGGAGGGTTCCCTTTTCTCCACACCCTCTCCAGCATTTATTGCTTGCAGATTTTTGGATCGCAGCCATTCTGACTGGTGTGAAGTGGTACCTCATTGTGGTTTTGATTTGCATTTCTCTAATAATGAGTGATGTTGAGCATCTTTTCATGTGTTTGTTAGCCATCCGTATGTCTTCTTTGGAGAAATGTCTATTTAGTTCTTTGGCCCATTTTTTGATTGGGTCATTTATTTTTCTGGAATTGAGCTGCATAAGTTGCTTGTATATTTTTGAGATTAGTTGTTTGTCAGTTGCTTCATTTGCTATTATTTTCTCCCATTCAGAAGGCTGTCTTTTCACCTTGCTTATATCTTCCTTTGTTGTGACACGTGTTCTTGATGAAAATACTCAATAAACTGAGACTAAAAGGGAACTTCCTAAATGTGATAAAGGCCAGATATGAAAAGCCCATAGGTAACATCATACTCCATGGTGACAGACTGAAAGCTTTTCCTCTAATAGCAGGAACAAGACAAAGGTGTCCACTTTCATCATTTCTATTCAACATTGTGTTGAAAGTCTTAGCTGAAGCAAGCAAGCAAGAAAAAGAGATAAAACATTCAAACTGGAAAAGAAGTTAAATTCTCTACACAGATGACATGATCTTATATAGAGGAAACCCTAAGGAATCCACAGAAGTATTGTTGGAGCTGATAAATTAATTTGGTTAGAATGTAAGGATGTGAAATACAAAATCAATTGTGAAAATCAGTTACATATCTATATACTTGCAATGAACAATCTGAGAAAAAAATTTTTAAACTGCTTTTACAAGAGTATCAAAGAGAATAAAATACTTAGAAATAAATTTAACTTCAGAGCAAAAGACTTCTACACAAATACTACAAAACATTGCTGAAAGAAAATTTAAAAACCTAAATGCATGGGAAGATATGGCATGCTCATGAATTGGGGAATTTAGATTTGATATTATTAAGAAGATAACACTACCCAAAGGGATCTACAGATTTAATGAAACCTGTATCAAAAATCCAACAATTTTTACAGAGATAGAAAACTCATCCTAAAATTCAAACGGAATCTCAAGGAACACTAAACAGACATTATTTTTAAAGTTTATTTTTTTGGCCATGCCATGCAGCATGTGGTATCGTAGTTCCTTTACCAGGAATTGACCCCATGCCCCTGAGGTAGAAGTGTGAAGTCTTAACTATTGCACCACCAGGAGAGTCCCAAGACATCATTCTTGGGAAAAAAAAATTAAAAAGTTGGAGAACTCATATTTGTCAATAACTCAGCTTACTTAGTGCTACAGTAATCAAAACAGCATGGTTCTGACATTTTGTTGTTGTTGTTGTTCAGCTGCTCAGTTGTGTCCGACTCTTTGCAACCCCATAGACTGCAGCATGCTAGGCTTCCCTGTTTTTCACCACCTCCCAGAGTTTGCTCAAACCAACCCTGAATATTCACTTGAAGGATTGGTGGTACCAACATAAGCACAGACATATGGACCAAAAAGATATAAAACAGAACCCAGAAATATAAACTCACATAGACAATTGATTTTTTGTAAGGATGCCAAGACTATTCAGAGGGGAAAGGGAAGTCTTTGCAAATGGTGCTGGGAAAACTGAATAGCCACATGAGGAAGAATTAAGTTGGACCATTACTTCATACCGGGCTTCCCTGGTGGCCCAGTGGTAAAGAATCCTCCTGCCAATGCACGATAACCCTGGATCAGGAAGATCCCCTGGAGAAGGAGACAGCAACCCGCTCCAGTATTCTTGCCTAGGAAATCCCATGGATAGAGGAGCCTGGTGGGCTACAGTGCATGGGGTCGCAAAAGAGTCAGACAAGAGTTACCAAATGAAAACCAACAGATTACCTCATACCATATTCAAAACTTATTTCAAAATTGATCAAATACAATATTGTAATTAGCCTCCAATTAAAATTAATAAATTTATATCAAAAATAAAAAGCAGAGACATTTTAAAAAATTGATCAAAGACCTAAACTTAAGAAATAAAAATATAAAATTCTTAGATGAAAACTCTTAGAGCTAAAATTATAAAACTATAAGTAAAAATGAAATGCAAAAGGCAAAATGGTTGTCTGAGGAAGTCTTACAAATAGCTGGGAAAAGAAGAGATGCAAAAGGCAAAGGAGAAAAAGAAAGATATACCCATTTGAATACAGAGTTCCAAAGAATAGCAAAGAGAGATAAGAAAGGCTCCCTCAGTGATCAGTGCAAAGAAATAGAGGAAAACAATAGGATGGGAAAGACTAGAGATCTCTTCAAGAAAATTAGAGATACCAAGGGAACAGCATTTCATGCAAAGATGGGCACAACAAAGGACAGAAATGGTATGGACCTAACAGAAGAAGAAGATATTAAGAAGAGGTGGCAAGAATACATAGAACCTACACAAAAAAGATCTTCATGACCCAGGTAACCATGTTGGTGTGATCACTCACCTAGAGCCAGACATCCTGAAATACAAAGTCAACTGGGCCTTAGGAAGCATCACTACAAACAAAGCTAGTGGAGGTGATGAAATTCCAGTTGTGCTATTTCAAATCCTAAAAGATGATGCTGTGAAAGCGCTTCACTCAATATGCCAGCAAATTTGGAAAACTCAGCAGTAGCCACAGGACTGGAAAAGGTCAATTTTCATTCCAATCCCAAAGAAAGGCAATGCCAAAGAATGGCCAGACTACTGCACAATGGCACTCATCTCAAACACTAGCAAACTAATGCTCAAAATTCTCCAAGCCAGGTTTCAACAGTACATGAACCATGAACTTCCAGATGTTCAAGCTGAATTTAGAAAAGGCAGAGAAATCAGAGATCAAATTGCCAACATCCGCTGGATCATCGAAAAAGCACGAGAGTTCCAGAAAAACATCTACTTCTGCTTTATTAACTACGCCAAAGCCTTTGACTGTGTGGATCACAACAAACTGTGGAAAATTCTGAAAGAGATGGGAATACCAGACCATCAGACCTGCCTCCTGAGAAATCTATATGTAGATCAAGAAGCAACAGTTAGAACCAGACCTGGAATAACAGACTGTTACAAATCGGGGAAAGAGTAAGTACGTCAAGGCTGTATATTGTCACCCTGCTTATTTAACTTATATGCAGAGTATATCATGTGAAATGCCAGGCTGGAGGAAGCACAAGCTGGAATCAAGATTGCTGGGAGAAATATTAATAACCTCAGATATGCAGATGACACCACCCTTATGGCAGAAAATGAAGAGAAACTGAAGAGCCTCTTGATGAAATTGAAAGAGGAGAGTGAAAAAGCTGGCTTAAAACTCAACATTCAAAAAACTAAGATCGTGGCACCCAGTCCCATCACTTCATAACAAATAGATGTGGAAACAATGAGAGACTATTTTCTTGGGCTCCAAAATCACTGCAGATGGTGACTGAAGCCACAAAATTAAAAGACACTTGCTCCTTGGAAGAACAGCTATGAAAAAGCAGAGACATTACTTTGGCAACAAATGTCCATGTAGTCAAAGCTATGGTTTATCCAGTAGTCATGTATGGATGTGAGAGTTGGACTATAAAGAAAGCTGGGCACTGAATAATTGATGCTTTTGAACTGTGGTGTTGGAGGAGACTCTTGAGAGTCCCTTGGACTGCGAGATCAAACCAGTCCATCCTAAAGGAAATCAGTCTTAAATATTCATTAGAAGTACTGATGCTGAAGCTGAAACTCCAATACTTTGGCCACCTAATGGGAAGAACTGACTCATTGGAAAAGACCCTGATGCTGGGAAAGATTGAAGGCAGGAGAAGGGGACGACAGAGGATGAAACAGTTGGATGGCATCACCTCAGTTGAGTTCAGTTCAGTCGCTCAGTCGTGTCCAACTCTTTGCAACTCCATGAATCGCAGCAAGCCAGGCCTCCCTGTCCATCACCATCTCTCAGAGTTCACTCAGACTCAGGTCCATCGAGTCCATGATGCCATCCAGCCATCTCATCCTCGTTCGTCCCCTTCTCCTCCTGCCCCCAATCCCTCCCAGCATCAAAGTCTTTTCCAATGAGTCAACTTTTCACATGAGGTGGCCAAAGTACTGGAGCTTCAGCTTTAGCATCATTCCTTCCAAAGTAATCCCAGGGTTGATCTCCTTCAGAATGGACTGGTTGGAACTCCTTGCAGTCACCAAGGGACTCTCAAGAGTCTTCTCCAACACCACAGTTCAAAAGCATCAATTCTTCAGTGCTCAGCCTTCTTCACAGTCCAACTCTCACATCCATACATGACCACTGGAAAAACCATAGCCTTGACTAGACAGACCTTAGTCGACAAAGTAATGTCTCTGCTTTTGAATATACTATCTAGGTTGGTCATCACTTTTCTTCCAAGGAGTAAACGTCTTTTAATTTCATGGCTGCAGTCACCATCTGCAGTGATTCTGGAGGCCAAAAAAATAAAGTCTGACACTGTTTCCACTGTTTCCCCATCTATTTCCCATGAAGTGATGGGACCGGATGCCATAATCTTTGTTTTCTGAATGTTGAGCTTTAAGCCAACTTTTTCGCTCTCCTCTTTCACTTTCATCAAGAGGCTTTTTAGTTCCTCTTCACTTTCTGCCATAAGGGTGGTATCATCTGCATATCTGAGGTTATTGAGATTTCTCCCAGCAATTCCAGCTTGTGTTTCTTCCAACCCAGCATTTCTCATGATGTACTCTGCATATAAGTTAAATAAGCAGGGTGACAATATACAGCCTTGACCTACTCCTTTTCCTATTTGGAACCAGTCTGTTGTTCCATGTCCAGTTCTAACTGTTGCTTCCTGACCTGCATACAGATTTCTCAAGAGGCAGGTTAGGTGGTCTGGTATTCCCATCTCTTGAAGAATTTCCCACAGTTTATTGTGATCCACACAATCAAAGGCTTTGGCATAGTCAATAAAACAGAAATAGATGTTTTTCTGGAACTCTCTTGCTTTTTCCACGATCCAGTAGATGTTGGCAATTTGATCTCTGGTTCCTCTGCCTTTTCTAAAACCAGCTTGAACATCAGGGAGTTCACGGTTCACATATTCCTGAAGCCTGGCTTGGAGAATTTTGAGCATTACTTTACTAGCGTGTGAGATGAGTGCAATTGTGTGGTAGTTTGAGCATTCTTTACCATTGCCTTTCTTTGGAATTGGAATGAAAACTGACCTCTTCCAGTCCTGTGGCCACTGCTGAGTTTTCCAAATTTGCTGGCATATTGAGTGCAGCACTTTCACAGCATCATCTTTCAGGATTTGAAACAGCGCCACCGGAATTCCATCACCTCCACTAGCTTTGATCATAGTGATGCTTTCTAAGGCCCACTTGACTTCACATTCCAAGAAGTCTGGCTCTAGGTGAGTGATCACATCATCATGATTATCTGGGTCGTGAAGATCTTTTTTGTGCAGTTCTTCCATGTATTCTTGCCACCTCTTCTTAATATCTTCTGCTTCTGTTAGGGCCATACCATTTTTGTCCTTTATCGAGCTCATCTTTGCATGAAATGTTCCCTTGGTATCTCTGATTTTCTTGAAGAGATCTCTAGTCTTTCCCATTCTGTTGTTTTCCTCTATTTCTTTGTATTGATCGCAGAAGAAGGCTTTCTTATCTCTTCTTGCTATTCTTTGGAACTCTGCATTCAGATGCTTATATCTTTCCTTGTCTCCTTTGCTTTTCGCCTCTCTTCTTTTCACAGCTATTTGTAATGGATATGAGTTTGGGTGAACTCGAGGAGTTGGTGATGGACAAGGAGTTGGTGATGGACAGTTGGTTGATGCTGCAGTTCATGAGGTCTCAAAGAGTCGGACACGACTGAGCAACTGAACTGAACTGAAGGAAAAATATATGACATTGGATTTAGCAATGATTTCTTAAGTATGACACCAAAACCACAGACAACAAAAGAAAAAATGGAAAACTGGACTTCATCAAAATTAAAACTTTTGTATATCAAAGGTCAGTATCAAAGGAGTATATAGAAACCCAAGAAACGGGATAAAATATTTACAAATCATATCTGATAAGGAATTTAATTTTCAAAATATATGAAAAACTAGAATTCAATAACCAAAAAAGAAACCACAATGATGTTCAGAACGGCTACAGTTAAAAGTGCTTATTACTAAATGCTGATGAAGATGCACTGAAACTGGAACTCTCACATGGCAGATGGGAAACAGTCTGGAACTTTCTTTAGAAGTTCAGTAATGGTGCCCCTGCAAGCCAGAGTGTGGCAGTACCCCTCTTTTGTTTTCTTCCTAACATTTCACTCTTTCAGACTTGGACTGAAGTTGACCCTACTCATGGAGAAGCCCTGCAGAGGCCAAGGAGATAGCAGTCCACTCAGCCCTGAGAGAAAACTTGTCTTTCCAGCCATAGAGGCATGGAGAAGTGTCCCTTCTGAAGAACATGGAAGGAATCTATGTTTCTTTTTCTCCCCTCTCTTTTCCTGAGGGCAGTTCCTTTTGACAATATCATGGGGCACATTGACAGGTAACAGTCAGACAGAATCCCCATCTTTCTAGCCAGATCCCCAGGAAAGGGGGCCCATAAGATCCAGAGAGCGTAGAGGACATCTTGGAGACAAGACACCTGGAAAGGAGGCTCCCCAGTTCTGGGTATGAACAAACATATGTCTTGCTCAGTACAGAGCTGCACAGCAGCACTTTGAAAATGAACTGATGTTGGAACCATCACTAACAGAGGGCAAGACAAGATTTTTCAGTCAGGCTAAACTGGGTGATTGCCTACTGAAACAAACAGAAAATCAACTTTTTCCAGATAAATTTTTTTAGAATTTTAGCACATGGGGACTCCCAACATAAAACAGATGGTTTTTGTTTTGCCCAACAGTATGGGATCATAAAAATGACTGTGCAAGCTGAAACTGTGCCATATAATTTTAATAACGAAGGGGAAAGTTATGACTTTCCCTGACTTCTAGAAATTTTCACCAATACATTAAAAACACATACTACCACTTATAAATGTATAAGGAAATGAGCAAAGCAGTAAAATTAACCTTCATTTTGTATACTATAATTGAAAACATTAGCAGCACTGAGAATTAAAGTGCTTTTAGTCTTTGTAAAAATGTATCCTGAGTCATTTGAACAGTACTTGTCTTCTTCATATAACTTATTTGACAACTTGTAATATTCCTTTCTAAGTCTGCATTAGCTTCTAACATTTTCTCCTTTATTCTTTTAATGTCATGGACTATCTCCAAGTCTCTTTAATGTGACTTTTTGCTGGAATGCCGTCATTCCTTTCGTCACAAACATTTTCCTTATGCATTTGATAAATTTATCTTTACTATGTTCTCCTGGCTACACATCTGCATGTCTGGAATGATCGCAATACTGACATCCCCACAGTTACTTCTTGAATGACATATCTTATGATGGATTTAAATTTCACTTTTAGTGTTTCCAGCTTTCTTTACTGTACTTTCATCATTGAATGATCCATGTTTGTAAACTGTCATGTAAGTTTATCACTGAGAGACACGGAGGCAACACAACCACATGCTTTGTCTGTGCATGAATTAACTCCTTAATTAGACTGTTTGTGATCAGTCATTGATAGACTCTGCAAGAAGTGACATCATTGGTCACTGAGTGTGATATTGTGAATTGACGTAATGATTGGTGGACTGTGGAGTTAGCAGTACAGTTTGTAGCAAGTTCATTCTTTAAGCATTTACTCACAGTTAATCTACTGTGGTAACTAAAACTTGAACCATGGCCTTGGTGTACTGGTGTCAACCAAACTTGGTAAACTGCAATTTCAGAATCATAAAATGTCACTTCTACTATACTCTATTATTCAGAAATGAATTACCAGTTCTGGCTCACCTTCATCAGGAGGGGAATTGAGCTCCAACTTTTGAACGGAGGATAAATATGGATGGTGGACATATTTTAGAATCACCATATTCCTGAAGAATATTTTCACTGAATATAGAATTTTGGGTTAATTGTCCTTTTCCGTCAATACTTTAAAGATGTTGTTTCAGTGAATTCTGGCCTACACAATTTTTTATTGGGTATTTGTGGTTATCTGCAATTCAAATTGTTGTTCTTTGCATTGAATGTGTTCTTTGTCTCTTATTGCTTTCAAGATTTTTTATCTTTGGTTTTCAGCAGTTTAATTATGATATACCAGGCATTTTGTTTAGGTTTTACCGAGTTTCTTGAACCTGTAAATTTATATTGTTCACCAAATTCAGTTTTCAGCAATGATTTTGTCAAAACATTTTTCTTATGAATAATTTTTTCTCCTTCTCTTTATAAGACTCCAATGGCAAAAACATTAGGCCTTCTGATACTGTCTCACAGATTCTGAAACTGTTCATCTTCTTTTATCCTTTTCTTTGGTGTTCCTAATATTGGTTAATTACTACTGTTCTGTCTTCAGTTTATTGATTCTTTGTTCGGTTATTTCCATTCTGCTATATCATCCATTATTTTTTTAATTTTAGAAATTGTATTTTTTCAATTATAAAAGTCCCAGTTGGAATTTTGATTGCTTCTATGTTTCTGTCCAAAATTTCTGAGGTTTTTTTGTTTGTCTTAAGAGTACGGTTACTCCTCGGAAGAAAAGTGATGACCAACCTAGACAGCATATTCAAAAGCAGAGACATTACTTTGCGGACTGACGTCCGTCTAGTCAAGGCTATGGTTTTTTCTTTGGTCATGTATGGATGTGAGAGTTGGACTGTGACGAAGGCTGAGCGCCGAAGAATTGATGCTTTTGAACTGTGGTATTGGAGAAGACTCTTGAGAGTCCCTTGGACTGCAAGGCGATCCAACCAGTCCATTCTGAAGGAGATCAGCCCTGGGATTTCTTTGGAAGGAATGATGCTAAAGCTGAAGCTCCAGTACTTTGGCCACCTCATGCGAAGAGTTGACTCATTGGAAAAGACTCTGATGCTGGGAGGGATTGGGGGCAGGAGGAGAAAGGGACAACAGAGGATGAAATGGCTGGATGGCATCACTGACTCGATGGACGTGAGTCTGAGTTAAGTCCGGGAGTTGGTGATGGACAGGGAGGCCTGGCGTGCTGCGATTCATGGGGTCGCAAAGAGTTGGGCACGACTGAGCGACTGAACTGAACTGAACTGAAGAGTAGGGTTATAATAGATGATTTCAAGTTGTTGTTTGATGAGCCAACGTCTGGGTCATTTTTGTCTGAACATGTTTTGATTGTCTTTTCCCTTGTGAGGACATCATATGTACCTGCTTCTTTGTGTGCCGAGTAATCTTGTATTGGATATTTTGATTGTTTGTGAGATTTTGCAACCTATTAAAGTCCTCCAGAGAATTCTTATTTTAAGCAGGCAATCACCCCAGTTAAGTTCAGGCTGCAAATTTTGTCTATCCTTCTATAGGTGGTGCTTCCAATGACAGTTCTGATTTCGAATACTTTATCTACTTCTTCGAGTCTATCCATGAATGTGTGCCTCCAACCTGAGGCCAGGGTTTGTGCCAGTGCATAGGCAGAGTCAGGGGTTCCACTTCCCTAGGATTTCCCAAGAACCTGTTTGGCTCACAGGAAATTTTTGGAGTTTTTGTTGCCCATGCTGCCTTTTTTGATAGTACCAGGACTGGAGTCTTCCTCAAGCAGAACTGGAAAAGAAAAAGTAGGAAGATATAACTGTGGAGAGACAGCAAATTAGCCAGGGTGGCGTGTTCAGGCTCTCTCACCCCACACTCTGTAAATAACGACTGTGACTGAGATCATTTATAGCACTGTGCATATGCATCATGAGGTGCCCGCTTGACCATGGGCTACTTTGTGCGTTATGCCCATGCCCATCATCTGCGGTACAGCTGTGTCCATTGGGCCAGCCACGAAAGGAGAGGATAACTATGTCTGCAGTTCCTACAGTTCCTCGAATCTTCTTCCAGCCTCTTAGCTTGAGCCTTGCCTACCCTGGGTTCGGCGAACAGTGCAAACAGTGTGAACAGCAAGACAACTGGTGTCATGAACTGGATGAGTCATACATATAAACATATCTATATCTGTATCTACATCTGTATCATCTATATCTATCAAGAGCCAGTGCAATCTTTCTGCCTCACTGACCTCTTTCCTAATCTCTAGCCAGAAAGGGCTTCTCTTGGACGTTTTGTGGTGTGTGCCAACTGGGGAGTTCTCTGACTGGAGCCACTTTCATGTCAAAGCTGAAAGTGTTAAAGGAATGAAAACTAGGAAACTCACTCCTATACATGTTGCTTTTTCAGATTTTGACCCCATACCCCACAAAGTGCCTGTCATTATTTCCTTTACAAAATTTACAGATGGGTGCTATATAATTTTGTCCAGAAAGTTTAGTTATAATGGAGTGGGAAACATAGGCTGTAGCATGCCTACTCTATCTTGACTAGCATGAGAAGTCCAAAACTTTGAAATCTTATAAACTGTTAGCTTGAATTTATTTATTTTAGATAAATGTTTTTTTCCAAGCGATATGTAGCATTCTTCTTCTCTTTTTTTATCTCCTTCCCTAGCAACAGGGACTTTTAGAACAGTTTATTTGGCAGGTGAAGAATCTGACGTTATGATTGTTTACAGCTAAATGAGAAGCTGCCAAATTGTACCTTCTCTACACTTGTTCCCTGGTTCAATAGACCTTAACTTTAAAATTTCTTAAAATTTTTCTTAAAGTTTTTATTTCTTGGAGTACAAGTACTGCACTTATTGGCTTGAGTGCACTTATTGAATCCCAAATTGGTTTCTATGTATTTTAATTATATGAAGATTAAGTTGTCACTGCTCTATTCAAAACACTATTTGTATGAAGCACATTTCAGTAAGAAAAGGTATTTTAAAGAAGTTTATGATCAGCTTAAAATAATGTCTGTTTCTTTGGTTTAAATATAGCGGGGAAAGATTTAGCTTATTTCAATTGAAAAGAAACTTTTTTTAAAAAAAGATTGCTTTAAAATCAAGTCAAAAAAAGCAGGCAGATTTTAATGAGAAATGTTTGATTTTAAAACACACTTTTTAAATAATTTTGTTGCAGTTTAAATACAGACAAAATTATATAGTCCATCAGTAATACAACCTAAGAAACTGTATCTGTAGTCATTTGATGAGTAAGAGTGTGTGGAGGTTTTGATCAGCTCTTTTGCAGTATGCCATAGAAAGAAAGAGTTAGTTAACCTGTTGCTAAGCAACAATGCTTCATAGATCAGAACTTCTGAAAACCAAATAGAGGGTAGGGGGTTGAATTGTCCAAATTTACAAAGAGAAAGAGACTGTGCAGAGTACAGATGAATAGAGATCCGGGAAACTACCTTTTGAAAGCTAAGCAAAGGCAATTCAAGTGAGTATTTGAGAAATAAACCAAAGGCCCAGTTCTCAAGTTATTCCATGAACATAACACGCTCTGAACTCTAAGGAGTTTTGCATGTGCAACAGCCAAAAGATTAACCCCCAAATAGCTCAATGAAATAAAAATTTTAAAAAATAATAAAGTGAATTTTTATTAACACATACAATGCATTTTGCTAAAACTGCCACGTTTTGTAGGTAGCAAAAAAATAAAATAAAGTTTTACTGAGATTGTTAAATTTCAAATTTGAAGCACAAAGAATTTAGTAAAACCAAATAAAATGGTTAGTATTACTATATATTCGAGAACTGAATTTTCCCTTAAGTTGCTAATGCTACAGGGAGAAAATGTTTAAAGGAAAATAAGAACATTTCTCTTTTAACACTGTGAAGATATGAAAATTTCAATCTGTCTTTAGAAGATCTTAAATATGAAACTAAAGAGTTTTTTCAAGCAAAACCAACTAGGCCTGCACACATTGCCTTTCTAAATCTAAGAAAAATACTAAACTGAAAATATAGAGAACTGTTGGAATGGGAGATACCTTTATCCCAAGCGCTATGGTTACCCAATTTTATTTTTTTTTAATGATTTTATTAAAATTTTCCATCTTTTTTTGAAGTAAGATTGACTAATAAAATTATAATATATTTAAAGTATACAATGTGATGAGTTTATATACATATGTGTGTGTGTGTGTGT
Organism: Ovis canadensis; assembly: GCF_042477335.2. Classification (NCBI taxonomy): domain Eukaryota; kingdom Metazoa; phylum Chordata; class Mammalia; order Artiodactyla; family Bovidae; genus Ovis; species Ovis canadensis. The sequence goes on from NC_091246.1 coordinate 28,310,339, forward strand.
GTGTGTGAAGTCGTTCAATCGTGTCCGACTCTTTGCAACCCCATGGATTGTAGCCTACCAGGCTCCTTAGTCCACAGGATTTTCCAGGCAAGAGTACTGGAGTGGGATTCCATTTCCTTCTGCAGAGGATCTTCCTCACCCAGGGATCAAGCCCGGGTCTCCTGCATTGTAGGCAGATGCTTTACCGTCTGAGCCACCAGGGAAGTCATAAATATATATAATATATATATTTACACATTATAAATGTATTCCCATAATCACATTCATAACTTCACATAGTTACTTTTTCTTTTTTTGTGAGAATGCTTAAGATCTATCTTAGTAAGTTTCAATTATACAATACAGTATTATTAACTATAGTCACAGTGCTTTTTAAAATTTATTTTTAATTGGGATATAATTGATTTACAATGTTGTGTTAATTTCTGCTGTACAATAACCTGAATCAGCTATATGATACATGTATTCCCTTTCTCTTGAGCCTCCTTCTCACCCTCCCCGCCACCATGCTTTACATTAGGTCCTCAGAACTTATTTTTCTTATAACTGAAAGTTTGTACCCTTTTACCAAAGTCTCTAATTTCCTCCATTTCTCACCCTCTGGCAACCACCATTCTATTCTCTAGGTGTTCAACATTTTTTTTTCTTTCTTAAAATTCCATATATAAGTGATACCATGTAGGACTTCCCTAGTGGTCCAGTGGTTAAGAATCCACCTGCCAATGCAAGGGACATGGATTCAATCCCTGGTCTGGAAAGAGTCTACATGGCGTGGGGCAACTAAGCCTGTGTGCCACAGCTACTGAGCCTGCATGCTGCAACTACTGAAGCCTGCATGCCTAGAGCCCATGCTCTCAACAAGAGAAGTCACTGCAATGAGAAGTCCATGCACCACAACAAAGAGTAGCCCCCGCTGGCCACAACTAGAGAAAGTTTAGGTTTCATTTTCCCCTGGCTTTCCCCTGACACATGGGGGAGCCTATGACAATGTGTTTGGGAACTGCAGAAGTACAAGATGAGAGAAAATGGTATTTTTGAACAATAGTGTGAAACAAAACCACTAGCTGACTTGGACTTTGTCACCCATGACTGTTATAAGACAGAGAAATAAACTTCTATGTTCCTTAAAAAAAAAAAAAAAAGGCCCAATGCAGCCAAAAGACAAAAAAAAAAAGGTGATACCATGCTGCATTTGTCTGTCTCTGTCTGGCTTATTTCACTTAGCATAATGCCCTCGTTTCACCCATGTCGTTGCAAATAGCAGGAGTTTCTTCCTTTATAAGGCTGAATAATATTCCATTGTTTTACATAGCTCAGTCAGTAAATCATCTGCCTTCTACAAGACCTGGGTTTGATACCTGGGTCAAGAAGATCCCCTGGAGAAGGAAATGGCAACCCACTCCAGTTTTCCTGCCTGGAGAATCTCATGGACAGAGGAGCCTGGAGGGCTACAGTCCATGGGGTCGCAAGAGTCGGACATGACTTAGGAACTAAACCACCACATGTGTGTGTTTGTGTATATCTGATTTTTTTTGTCCATTCATCTGTTGATGGACGTTTTTTCCCACACCTTGATTATTGCGAATAATACTATAGTAAACATGGGAGTATTAAAAAAACTCTAGGTAGCACAGTGGTAAAGAATCTACCTGCCAATGCAGGAGACACAGAGATATGGGTTCAATCCCTGGGTCAGGAAATTTTCCTGTAGTAGGAAATGGCAACCTGCTCCAGTATTCTTGCCTGAAAATTTCCAAAGGACAGAGGACCCTGGCGAGCTGCAGTCAATTGGGTCACAAAGAGTCAGACATGACTGAGCAAACAGTACAGCCGCAAACATGGAAGAACTGATATCTTTTCAAGGTAGTGGTTTTATTCCCTTTACATACGTATCTAGAAGTGAGATTGCTGGAAACTATGGTAGTTCTACTTTTATTTTCTTGAGGAAACTATACTGTTTTCCACAGTGATTAGGCCAGTTTACACCCCCTCCCCCTGCAAGAGTGTACAAGTGTTCCCCATTTCTGGCATCTCACCAAAATTTCTCTCCTGTCTTTTTAATAATGTTAGATTTACTAACAGTTGTGAGATGATAACTCATTGAGGTTTTGATTTGCATTTCCTTGATGATTAGTGATAGCAACTTTTCATGTATCTATTGTTTCTGGAAAAATGTCTGTCTGGTCCTTTGCACATTTAAAAATCTGGCTATTTATTTATGTTATCGAATTGTACGAGTTTCTTATATACTTTGGACAGTAACCTTTTATTGGATATGTGGTCTGCAAGTATTATCTCTCATTCCATAGGTTGCCTTTAATTTTGTTGATGGTTTCATTTGCTGTACAGAAGCTTTTTCACTGGATGTATCCCACTTGCTTATTTTTGCCTTCATTACCTCTGACCTTTTTTTTTTCCTTTTGGTGTCAAATCCAAAAACTCATTGCCAAGACCAATATCAAGGAGTTGATCCCCTATAAGCTAATAGTGTCATGGTTTCAGGTCTTAAATTCTAGTTTTTAATCCATTTGAGTTAATTTTTGTGTATGGTATAAGATAGGAGTCCAGTTTCATTTATTTGCATATAGGTATACACTTTTCTCAGCACTATTTGTTTAAGAGGCGATCCTTTATCCATATATATTCTTGGCACCTTTGATGAAAATTGTTGCTCTATTGCTAGGTCATGTCAGACTCTTTGTGACCGCAAGAACTGCAGCACACCAGGCTTCCCTGTCCTTCACTATCTCCCGGAGTTTGCTCAAACTCACATCCATTGAGTCAGTGATGCCATCCAACCATCTTATCCTTTGTCACCCCCTTCTCCTCTTGCCTTCATTCTTTCCCAGCATCAGGGTCTTTTCCAATGAGTTGGCCCTTCACATCACTTGGCCAGAGTATTGGAACTTCAGCCTCAGCATCAGTCCTTCCAATGAATATTCAGGGTTGATTTCCTTTAGGATTGACAGGTTTGATCTTGCTATCCAAGGGACTCTCAAGAGACTTCTCCAGCACCACAGTTTGAAATTTGTTGGTGCTCAGGCTTCTCTATTGTCTGACTCTCACATCCATACATGACTACTGGAAAGACAATAGCTTTGACTATATAGACCTTAATCGATCATATGTGTTGGTTAATCTCTGGGTTTTCTATTCTGTTTCATTGATCTGTTATCTGTTTTAATTATTATAGCATTGCAATATAGTTTGAAATCAGGAAAAAGGAAGCCTCCAGCTTCCCTATTCTTGCTTAATGTTGCTTTGGCTATGTGAAGGTCTTTAGTTTTTAAAAAATTTCTGTGGGTGGGAGGGAGGTTCAAGAGGGAGGGGACATATGTATACCTATGGCTGACTCATGTTGATGTGTGGCAGAGGCCAACATAATATTGTGAAGCAATTATCCTTTAATTGAAAATAAATAAAGGCAATGGCACTCCACTCCAGTACTCTTGCCTGGAAAATCCCATGGACGGAGGAGCCTGGTGGGCTGCAGTCTATGGGGTCATCAAGAGTTGGACATGACTGAGCGACTTCACTTTCACTTTTCACTTTCATGCACTGGAGAAGGAAATGGCAACCCACTCCGGTGTTCTTGCCTGGAGAATCCCAGGGACAGGAGAGTCTGGTGGGCTGCCATCTATGGGGTCGCACAGAGTTGAACATGACTGAAGCGACTTAGCAGCAGTAGCAGCAGCAAATTTATTAAAAAAAAACTTCCTGTGGAAAATGTCATTGGAATTTTGACAGGAGTTGTTTTGATAGGATAGGAATCTATTGCTTTCATTAAGGATCTGTAGATTGCTTTCATTAGGATGAATATTTCAAGAATATTAATTCTTCTAATCTATGAGCACAGACTACCTCCATTTGCTGAGTTTTCTTCAGTTTCTTTTACCAGTGTTTTATAGTTTTCAATGTACAAATTTTTCACCTCCTTGATTAAATTTCCTAAGTTTCTGTTTTTTAGTTTATTGTAAATGAGATTTTTTTTAATTTCTCTTTTGAATTTTTTGTTGTTAATGAATAGAAATGTAACTGATTTTTATGTATAGATTTTATATCCTGCAACTTTACTGAGTTTTCTTATTAGTTGTAATAGTTTTCTTTTGTGGAGTCTTTAGGGTTTTCTATGTACAGTATCATGTCATCTGCAAGCAGAGACATTTTACTTATTTCCAATTTGGATGAATTTTATTTTTCCTTCCATAATTATTCTGGCTTCCAGTACTTCCATAGACTTCCAGTACTATGTTGAATAGAACTGGCAAAATGAACTTCCTTGTCTTATTTTGGTGTTAAAGGCAAAAACTTTTAGCTTTTTATCATCAAATATGATGTTAACTGTGGGCTTATATAATTTCTATTATGTTGAGGGTTTTTATCATTAAAGGATGTTGAATTTTAAATTTTGTCAAATGTCTTTTCTGTGTCTATTGAGTTGATAATATGACTTACCCTTCATCTTGTTAATATATTAATAGTGTATCACATTTTGCATATGTTTAGCATATGTTGAACCACTATTGCATCAGTTCAGTTCAGTTCAGTCGCTCAGTCATGTCTGACTCTTTGCGACCCCATGAATCGCAGCACGCCAGGCCTCCCTGTCCATCACCATCTCCCGGAGTTCACTCAGACTCACATTCATAGAGTCAGTGATGCCATCCAGTCATCTCATCCTCTGTCGTCCCCTTCTCCTCCTGCCCTCAGTCCCTCCCAGCATCAGAGTCTTTTCCAGTGAGTCAACTCTTCGCATGAGGTGGCCAAAGTACTGGAGCTTCAGCTTTAGCATCATTCCTTCCAAAGTAATCCCAGGGTTGATCTCCTTCAGACTGGACTGGTTGGATCTCCTTGCAGTCCAAGGGACACTCAAGAGTCTTCTCCAACACCACAGTTCAAAAGGATCAATTCTTCGGTGCTCAGCCTTCTTCACAGTCCAACTCTCACTTCCATACATGACCACTGGAAAAACCATAGCCTTGACTAGACGGACCTTAGTCGGCAAAGTAATGTCTCTGCTTTGAATATACTATCTAGGTTGGTCATAACTTTCCTTCCAAGCAGTAAGCGTCTTTTAATTTCATGGCTGCAGTCACCATCTGCAGTGATTTTGGAGCTCCCCTCAAAAAGAGTCTGACACTGTTTCCACTGTTTCCCCATCTATTTCCCATGAAGTGATGGGACCAGATGCCAGGATCTTAGTTTTCTGAATGTTGAGCTTTAAGCCAACTTTTTCGGTCTCCTCTTTCACTTTCATCAAGAGGCTTTTTAGCTCCTCTTCACTTTCTTCCATAAGGGTGGTGTCATCTGCATATCTGAGGTTATTGATATTTCTCCCGGCAATCTTGATTCCAGCTTGTGTTTCTTCCAGTCCAGCGTTTCTCATAATGTACTCTGCATAGAAGTTAAATAAGCAGGGTGACAATATACAGCCTTGACGGACTCCTTTTCCTATTTGGAACCAGTCTGTTGTTCCATGTCCAGTTCTAACTGTTGCTTCCTGACCTGCATACAGATTTCTCAAGAGGCAGGTCAGGTGGTCTGGTATTCCCATCTCTTGAAGAATTTTCCACAGTTTATTGTGATCCACACAGTCGAAGGCTTTGGCATAGTCAATAAGGCAGAAATAGATGTTTTTCTGGAACTCTCTGGCTTTTTCCATGATCCAGCGGATGTTGGCAATTTGATCTCTGGTTCCTCTGCTTTTTCTAAAACCAGCTTGAACATCAGGGAGTTCACAGCTTTTGAACTGTGGTGTTGGAGAAGACTCTTGAGAGTCCCTTGGACTGCAAGGAGATCCAACCAGTCCAGTCTGAAGGAGATCAACCCTGGGATTACTTTGGAAGGAATGATGCTAAAGCTGAAGCTCCAGTACTTTGGCCACCTCATGCGAAGAGTTGACTCATTGGAAAAGACTCTGATGCTGGGAGGGATTGAGGGCAGGAGGAGAAGGGGACGACAGAGGATGAGATGACTGGATGGCATCACGGACTCTATGGACGTGAGTCTGAGTGAACTCCGGGAGATGGTGACGGACAGGGAGGCCTGGCGTGCTGTGATTCATGGGGTCACGAAGAGTCGGACATGACTGAGCAATTGAACTGATCTGACTGAAACTCCTTCCTCAAAATTGGTCTGTTCAGATTTTGTATTTCTTCATGACTCAGTACTGATTGGTCATATTTCTCTAGGAATTTGTCCATTTCCTCTAGGTTATCCAATTTCTTGTATATAGTTGTTTATAATATTGTCTGATGATCCATATATTTTTGTGGCATAAATTGTAATATCTCCTTTTTCATTTATGATTTTGAGTCTTCTCTCTTTTTTCTTTGTCTAACTAAAAGTTTGTGGGTTTTTTTTTTTAATCTCTTAAAAGAACGTCTTCATTTTGTTGTTCTCTGTTTTTTTCTAGTTTCTGTTTCATTTATTTCTGCTCTTTGTTATTTCTTTCCTACTACTTATTTGGGGCTTGATTTTATCTTCTTTTTCTAGTTCCTTGACATGTAAATTTATCTTGTTTTAATATAGATATTTATCTCTATAAATTTCCCTCTTAGAACTATTTTTGTTGCATCTAATAAGCTTTAACATCCTATGCTTTCATTTATCTCAAGATGTTTTTTGATTTCTCTTTTATTCCTTTTTTAACTCATTGGTTGTTCTGGAGCATGTTGCTTAATCTTCACATATTTGTTAATTTTCCAATTTTTCTCTTGTTATTGATTTCTAGTTTCATACCATTGTGGTTAGAAAAGATTCTTTTTTAGAATAAGAATGAGTATTTTTCTTTTTAAAGAATTTGCTTATTTATGGCTCCACTGGGTCTTCATTACTTACTGTGTGTGGGCTTTCTATAATTGCAGTGAGCAGGAATTACTCTCTAATTGTGGTGCATGGGCTTCTCATTGCAGTTGCCTCTCCTATTGCAGTGCATGGGCTTAGCTGTCCAACAGTATGTGGAATCTTCCAGTACCAGGTATCTTGTCTCCTGCATTGGCATGTGGATTCTTAACCACTGGCCTGCCAGAGAAGTCCTAGGAAAGATTATTGATATCATTTCAATCTTAAATTTGTTAATACTGTTTCACAGTCTATCACTTGCTCTATCCTTGAAAATGTTCTGTGTGCACTTGAGTGTGTATTCAACTTCTTTTGGATGAAACATTCTGTACATGTCTGTTAAGTTCATTTAACTTACGGTATAGTTATGCCTGATTTCTTTAATGACTTTCTGTCTGTATGTTCTATCCATGGTTGAAAGTGGGGTATTGAAGTCCCTTACTATTACTGCATTGTTGTCTATTTCTCCCTTCAGGTCTACTAATATTTGCTTTATACATTTAGGCATTCTGATGTTGCATGAATAAATATTTATAATTGTTACATTCTCTTGATGAATTAACCTCTTTATCATCATATAGTGACCATTTTGTCTCATTACAGTCTTTGACTTCAAGTTTATTTTGTCTGGTATAAATACAGCTACACTCATTCTCTTTTGATTTCTATTTACATCAAATATCTTTTTTTATATCCCTTGGCTGTCAGTTTAGGTGTGTCCTTAAAGCTATAGGGAATCCCTTTAAGCAGTATATAGCTGGTTAACATGAAATGGACGTGAGAGTTGGACTATAAAGAAAGCTGAGCACCGAAGAATTGATGCTTTTGAACTGTGGTGTTGGAGAAGACTCTTGGAAGTCCCTTGGACTGCAAGGAGATCCAAGAAGTTCATCCTAAAGGAAATCAGTCCTTAATATTCATTGGAAGTGCTGATGCTGAGGCTGAAACTCCAGTACTTTGTCCGCCTAATGTGAAGAACTGACTCATTTGAAAAGACCCTGATTCTGGGAAAGATTGAAGGCTGGAGGAGAAGGGGACGACAGAGGATGAGATGGTTGGATGGCAACACTGACTCAATGGACATGAGTTTGAGTAAACTCTGGGAATTGGTGATGGACAGGGAGGCCTGGTGTGCTCTAGTCCATGGGGTCGCAAAGAGTCGGACACGACTGAGTGAACTGAACTGAACTGAACTGAATAAAGTAGTAAGGAACCAGAAACAGGTTTTTGCTTACTCACTCTCTGTTGAGTCAGAGGAAATAGTCACCGGAGTGCTAGTGTGCCCACATAGAAACATTTCTTTGGTTTTCTGTGGCCCTCTGGGACTCAAGAATGCTGAGCCCCATTATCTCCCAGAGATCAAAGATTTGGGAGCCAGTCCCTCAGGTGGCAGTCATAACAGTTGGGATGCTAGATGCATGGAAAAGCTTTTTTCAGTCATAAGCAAGAGACTTGGTATTACTGTTGGAATGAGTCAGGGATAGATGAGGATAGCTGTGCCCATCAGTTCTTTCAGGCTCCTGAGAGTATCCCAGTCAGTCACATACAAGGAGATTAGAAGCAAAACCCTTAGGCAGCAACTGGAAAAATGTGCTGTCAATTCCCTTCCAGTGAGAAACTGGGAGATGGGTATTTTTGACTGCTACCTCTGTGGTGAGCTTGAAGCTGTAAGTGCAAAGGAATGCTCACTCACTCATTTAAAAATTTCTTCCTTAAACCTGAAATGAATATAATGTTATATATCAATTATGCATCAACTAAAAATGCTTCTTTGTTTTTCATGGTCCTGTGAGACCATGTTGCAAACCCTGTTGATTCCCAGAGCTAGGTGATTTGAGGGCTTATCACTCAGGTGGTAAACTTAAAAACTGAGGTGTTACATGTGTGGTCCAAATCCTTTACTCCTCAGGCATCCTTTCTGATTGTAATGCACTGTGCCATGGGTGGAGTTTATGATGAGGGTGTATCTCACCATAATGAGTCAATGGGCGAAGGTAAGAAAGGAAGAGGAGAGAAATAGCAAAGTGTTTCTCAAAGTATTTCAACCCACATGCCTCCCCTTCCTCCTGTCAGAGAGTGAATCTCACTAAGATAATAGACCCTTCCCATAGCTCCAGTTGGAGAAGGCAATGGCAACCCACTCCAGCACTCTTGCCTGGAAAATCCCATGGATGGAGGAGCCTGGTAGGCTGCAGTCCATGGGGTTGCTAAGAGTCGGGCATGACTGAGCGACTTCACTTTCACTTTTCACTTTCATGCATTGGAGAAGGAAATGGCAACCCACTCCAATATTCTTGCCTGGAGAATCCCAGGGACAGAGGAGCCTAGTGGGCTGCCGTCTGTGGGGTCACACAGAGTCGGACACGACTGAAGTGACTTAGCAGCAGCAGCAGCAGCATAGCTCCAGTAACCCATTTCGATCCGTTTGTTGGGAAGATCCCCTGGAGAAGGGAATGGCTACCCACTCCAGTATTCTTGCCTGGAGAATCCCATGGAATGAGGAACCTGGTGGGCTACAGTCTATGGGGTCGCATAGTCAGACACAAATGAGAAATTTTCACTTCAGATAGACTTAGCTTTAGAAAGGAATGCTACAATTATTATTATTCAACCAAACTTGGATCTCCTCATCCATATGCATTAAAAATAACCTGCAGACAGCAGTTTGTGGTTAAGGAAAGTACAGCATTTTTTGCAAGGTACCATTGTGTGGCAAGCAAGAATAGGCAGATCATGCTCAGTAGACCTGAACTCCCTAACGGCTTTCTGGGAAGAACTTTAAATACATTGTGAGGGAGAGAGTCCCAGGATGTGATCAGCTTGTGCTCGATTCTCTGACTGATGGGTGGTGTTTCTGGAGTCAACATCATCAACCTTCTGCTTTGAACTGGCCTAGGTCTACTTGCTGCTGGTAAGCACTTAACTTCTTCCATCAGTTTGGGGTTTTAGAACCTGCAAAACAACTCAAGGATGTGGCTCAGGATATTATTTATAATCCTTGAAGAGAAACTTAATATTCCTGACTTTGTTTTATGACTAAACAATTCTTATTTTGTCCTGCTTAACTTTTTCCCTTTGTTTCTGCATTTTCTCACTTCTCTGATTAAATTTGCTCTTTGGAACTTGAGGAAGGCCTAGGATGTTAAAGGTTTTCTATAAACAAGAGATAGGTAGGGGACATGTTGGGGGGAATGTCCCTGGAAAGGCCCCAAAGGGTCCTAAGCAGGAACATTATTACTTTTTTCTAACTCAAATTCCAAAGCAGGTTATATACAAAGCTTATGATTGAGTGCTTTCAATTTCAGATGATAGAGTAACAATCTACTTCACCTCACCTCCTGAGACCTCACTAAAACTAGACAAACAATGAAACAATAAAAATATATTAAATCTACAACTATAAAGAAAACAGGAAATGAAACATCAACAGTAAGAGTTATTTTTGGAGAAAGAGAGCATGCAGCAGCAGCAACTGGAGTAGCAAAATAGTAGCTAAATCCTAACGGGCTTGCAACAGAATTCACTGGCAGTTCCAACACTGTATACAAAAATAAAATCAAAATGGATTAAAGACCTAAATGTAAGACTGGAAACCATAAAACTCTTAGAAGAAAACATAGGCAGAACACTCAGTGACAAATTATAGCAGTAATTTTTTGATCTGTCACCTAAAGCAAGGGAAATAAAAGCAAAAATGAACAAATGGGACCTAATTAAACTTAAAAGGATTTGTACAACAAAGGAAACCATTGACAAAATGAAAAGACAGCCTACTGAATGGGAGAAAATATTTGCAAATGGTGAGACTGACGAGATTAATTTCAAAAATATACAGCTTATACAGCTCAACATCAGAAGGAAACACCTTGATTTAAAAATGAGCAGAAGACCTAAATAGACATTTTTCCAAAGAAGAAATGCAGATGGTTAACAGGCATGTGAAAAGATATTCAACATAGTTAATCATCAGAGAAATGAAAATCAAACACACAATGAGATATCACCTCACACTTGTCAGAATGGATAACATAAAAAAAAACCCCAAAATAACAAATGTTAATGAGAATGTGAAGAAAAGGGAATCCTTGTAGACTGTTGGTAGCAATGTAAATTGGTATAGCCACTGTGGAAAACTGTATGGAGGTTTCTCAAAACACTAAAAATAGAATTACAATATGACACAGCAGCTCCATTCCTGGGTAAATACATGAAAAAAATGAAATACTAATTTAAAAAGATGCATGCATGCATCCCAATGTTCATAGCAGAATTATTTAAAATTGCCAAGATATGGGAACAATGGAAGTGTCCATCTCAACAGATGAATGGATAAAGAAGATATGGTCTGACCTTAAATGACACATTAGACCAGATGGACTTAATTAATACTTATAGAGCATTCCATCAGAAAGCAGCAGAACACACAGTTGTTTTTTTTTTTTTTCAAGGATATTCTTGAAGGATAGATCATATTCTAGGCCACAGAAGAAGTCTCAGGAAATTTTTTTTAGCATCTTTTCCAACCACTGTATGAGATTAGATATCAGCTACAAGGGAGAGATTGCAAAAAAACACAAACACATGGAGGCTAAACAATATGCTACTATACAACCAGTGGATCACTGAGGAAATCAAGTAGGAAATTTTAAAAAATAACTAGAGATTAAAAAAAAAAACCTCAACAGTCCAAAACCTATGATATGCAGCTAAAGCAGTTCTAAGAGGGAAGTTAATAGTGATACAACCTTATCTCAGGAAACAAGGAAAATCTCAAACAACCTAACTTTACACCTAAAAGAACTAGAGAAAGAAGAACAAACAAAATTCAAAGTTAGTAGAAGGAAAGAAATATACAGTCTTATTTTTGTATCCATTCTGTGTCTTTTGATTGGAGCATTTAGTCCATTTATATTTAAAGCAATTACTGACATGTATGAGCCTATTACCATTTATTGTTTTGAGTTTGTTTTTGTAGGCCTCTTCTTTCTCTTGTGTTTCCTATCTAGAGAAGTTCCTTTAGCATTTGTTGTAAAGCTGGTTTGGTGGTACTGAATTTTCTCAACTTTTGGTTGTCTGTAAAGTTTCTGATTTCTCCTTTGAATCTGAATTAGATCTTTGCTGAATAGAGGAATCTTGTTTGTAGATTTTTTTTCTTCTATCACTTTAAGTATATTCTGCCACTCACTTCTGGCCTGCAGAGTCCTTGCTGAAAAATCAGCTGTTAACATTATGAGGATTCTTTTGTATGTTATTTTTTGCTTTTCCCTTGCTGCTTTTAATATTTATTCATTGTGTTTCATTTTAGTTAGTTTGATTAATATATGTCTTGGTGAATTTCTCTTTGGGTTTATCCAGTATGGGACTCTCTGGGCTTCCTTACAGTTAGTCACTCAGTCATGTTCAACTCTTTGTGACCATATGGACTGCAGCACACCAGGCCTCCCTGTCCATCACCAACTCCGAGTTTACTCAAACTCATGTCCATCGAGTCGGTGATTCCATCCAGCCATCTCATCCTCTGTTGTCCCCTTCTCCTCCAGCCTTCAATCTTTCCCAGCAACAGGGTCTTTTGAAATGAGTCAGTTCTTCCCATCAGGTGGCCAAAGTTTGGAGTTTAAGCTTCAACATCAGTCCTTCCAATGGACACCCAGGACTGATCTTCTTTATGATGGACTAGTTGGGTCTCCTTGCAGTCCAAGGGACTCTCAAGAGTCTTCTCCAAAAACAGTTTAAAAGCATCAATTCTTAAGCGTTCAGCTTTCTTCATAGGCCAGCTCTAACTTCCATACATGACTACTAGAAAAATCATACCTTTGACTAGATGGAACTTTGTTGGCAAAATGTTTCTGCTTTTTAATATGCAGTCTAGGTTGGTCATTACTTTTCTTCCAAAGAGCAAGTGTCCTTTAAATTCATGGCTGCAGCCACCATTTGCAGTGATTTTGGAGCCCCCCAAAATAAATTCTGCCACTGTTTCCACTGTTCTCCCTCTATTTGCCATGAAGTGATGGGACCAGATGCCATAATCTTCATTTTTCTGAATGTTGAGTTTTAAAGCAACTTTTCCACTCTCCTCTTTCACTTTCATCAAGAGCTCCTTAGTTGTTCTTCACTTTCTGCCTAAGGGTGGTGTCATCTGCATATCTGAGGTCATTGATATTTCTCCTGGAAATCTTGATTCCAGCTTCTGCTTCATCCAGCCCAGTGTTCCTCATGATGTACTCTGCATATAAGTTTAATATGTAGGGTGACAATATACAGCCTTGATGTAGTCCTTTTCCTATTTGGAACCAGTCTGTTGTTCCATGTCCAGTTCTAACTTTCGCTTCCTGACCTGCATACAGATTTCTCAGAAGGCAGGTCAGATGGTCTGATATTCCCATCTCTTGAAGAATTTTCCACAGTTTGTTGTGATCCACACAGTCAAAGGCTTTGGCATAGTCAATAAAGCAGAAATTGAAGTTTTTCTGGAACTCTCTTCTTTTTCAATATCCAAAGGATGTTGGCAATTTGTTCTCTGGTTCCTCTGCCTTTTCTAAATCCAGCTTGAACATCTGGAAGTTCACAGTTCACATACTATTGAAGCCTGGCTTGGAGAATTTTGAGCGTTACTTTACTAGCATGTGAGAGGAGTACAATTGTGTGGTAGTCTGACCATTCTTTGGCATTGCCTTTCTTAGGGATTGGAATGAAAACTGACCTCTTCCAGTCCTGTGGCCACTGCTGAGTTTTCCAAATTTGCTGGCATATTGAGTGCAGCACTTTCACAGCATTATCTTTTAGGATTTGAAATAGATCAACTGGAATTCCATCATCTCCACTAGCTTTGTTCATAGTGATGCTTTCTAAGGCCCACTTGACTTCACATTCCAAGATGTCTTTCTCTAGGTGAGTGATCACACCATCGTGATTATCTGAGTCATGAAGATCTGTTTTGGATAGTTCTTCTGTGTATTCTTGCCACCTCTCCTTAATCTCTCCTGCTTATGTTAGGTCCATACCATTTCTGTCCTTTATCAAGCCCATCTTTGCATGAAATTTTCCCTTGGTATCTCTAATTTTCTTGAAGAGTTCTCCAAGTTTTCTCATTCTATTGTTTTCCTCTATTTCTATGCATTGATCCCTGAGGAAGACTTTCTTATCTCTCCTTGCTATTCTTTGGAACTCTGCATTCAAATGGGTATATCTTTCCTTTTCTGCTGCTGCTAAGTCACTTCAATAGTGTCCGACTCTGTGCAACCCCATAGATGGCAGCCCACCAGGCTCCGCCGTCCCTGGGATTCTCCAGGCAAGAACATTGGAGTGGGTTACCATTTCCTTCTCCAATGCATGAAAATGAAAAGTCAAAGTGAAGTCACTCAGTCATGTTGGACTCTTCATGACCCCATGGACTGTAGCCTACCAGGCTCCTCTGTCCATGGGATTTTCCAGGCAAGAGTACTGGAGTGGGTTGCTATTTCCTTCTCCTTTTCCCCTTTGCCTATAACTTCTCTTTTTTTCTCAGCTATATGTAAGGCCTTCTCAGACAGCCATTTTGACTTTTGCATTTCTTTTTCTTGGGGATGTTCTTGATCCCTGCCTTGTGTATGGTTTCACAAACTTTCATTCATAGTTCTTCAGGCATTCTGTCTATCAGATCTAATCCCTTGAATCTATTTGTCACTTCTCCTATATAGTCGGGATTTGATTTAAGTCAAACCTGAATGGTCTAGTGGTTTTCCCTACTTTCTTTAAGTCTGAATTTGGCAATAAGGAATTCATGATCTGAGCCACAGTCAGCTCCTGGTCTTGTTTTTGCTGACTAGATAGAGCTTCTCCATCTTTGGCTGCAAAGAATATAATCAATCTGATTTCAGTGTTGACCATCTGGTCAACAAGAGATGACCCTGTTTAGAGTCATCTCTTGTGTTATTGGAAGAGGGTGTTTGCTATGACCAGTGCATTCTCTTGGCAGAACTCTGTTAGCCTTTGCCCTGCTTCATTCTGTACTCCAAGGCAACATTTGCTTGTTACTCCAGGTATCTCTTGACTTCCTACTTTTGCATTCCAGTCCCCTATAATGAAAAGGACTTCTTTTTCGGGTGTTAGTTCTAGAAGGTCTTGTAGGTCTTCATAGAACCATTCCACTTCAGCTTCTTCAGCATTATCGGTCAGGGCATAGTCTTGGATTACTGTGATATTGGATGATTTGCCTTGGAAATGAGCAGAGATCATTCTGCTGTTTTTGAGACTGCATCCAAGTACTGCATTTCATACTCTTTTGTTGACTATGGTGGCTACTCCATTTCTTCTAAGGGATTCTTGCCCACAGTAGTAGATATAATGGTCATCTGAGTTAAATTCACCCATGTTAGTCCATTTTATTTCATTGATTCCTAAAAGGTCAATGTTCACTTTTGCCATCTCCTGTTCAAGTACTTTCAATTTGCCTTCCTTTTCCATATGTTAGGAAATTTTTTTTTACTATAATCTCAAGTATTTTATCATGCTCTTTCTGTCTTCCTCTTTGGGGACCCATATACATAAAATTTTGATGCATTTAATATTGTCCCAGAAATCTCTGAGACTGTCCTCAATTCTTTTAATTCTTTTTTCTCTATTCTGTTCCTCAGAAGTTATTTCTGTCATTCTTCTTCCAGCTCACTTATCCATTCTTCTGCCTCTAGAGTATTTTTAATTTCAGTAATTGTTTTTTTTTTCCACTGTTTGTTTATTCTGTATTTCTTCCAGATCTCTGTTAAATATGTTAAATGTTTCTTGCATTTTCTCCATTCTTTTGTTGATATTATGAATCCTCTTTATGGTCATTATTCTAAATTCTTTTTCACATAGATTGCCTATTTCCTCTTCATTTATTTGGTCTTATAGCTTTTTACCTTTCTCCTTCATCCTTAAGATTTTTTTTTTGTTGTTTCTTTCTATTTTTGATGTGTGGGACTGCATTCTTGTCTCACTAGTTGTTTGGCCTGAGGTTTCCAGCAGCAGAGGTTGCAGGCAGTTGGATAGAGCCAAGTCTTGGTGTTGAGATGCTGACCTCTGGGATACATCACTCTGATTAATATTCCTTGTGGCCTGACATTCTCTGTTACTCCAGAATTTCAAACTCAGTGCTCTTGCCTCATGAAAGGGGAACCCATGAGCAGTGGAGTGTGGGGGAAAAAAAGAAAGAAAGGAAAAAGGGAGAGTAAAGCAGAACAATAACAAAGAATAATGCAAAATAAATAAATATAGAATCGTAACAGATACATAACCCACTCCAGTACTCTTGCCTGGAAAATCCCACTGGCAGAGGAGGCTGGTAGGCTGTAGTCTACATGGGGTCGCGAAGAGTTGGACATGACTGCTGAGCGACTTCACTGTCACTTTTCACTTTCGTGCATTGGAGAAGGAAATGGCAACCCACTCCAGTGTTCTTGCCTGGAGAATCTCAGGGACGGGGGAGCCTGGTGGGCTACCGTCTATGGGGTCGCACAGAGTCAGACACAGCTGAAGCCACTTAGCATCAGCAACAGATACATTAGAAAAAGTAAGAATATATTTTAAGTGACTCCGGAGGGTAAAACTGGACTCTAAAAAATATGTTATTGGAGTCCAGTTTTACCCTCCAGGGTCACTTAAAATATATTCTTACTTTTTCTAATGTATCTGTTACCATTCCCTGGTGGCTCAGAGGTTAAGGCGTCTGCCTGGAATTCGGGAGACCTGGGTTTGATCCCTGGGTCGGGAAGATCCCCTGGAGAAGGAAATGGCAACCCACTCCAGTACTCTTGCCTGGAGAATTCCATGGACAGAGGAGCCTGGTAGGCTACAGTCCATGGCGTTACAAAGAGTCGGACACGACTGAGCGACTTCACTGTTACTATTCTAAATTTTTTTTTTTATTCTTTGTTATTGTTCTGCTCTTTTCTCCCTTTTTTCTTTCTTTACTCCCCCTGACATAAAGTCAAGAGGGAACAGAATAGTAAGAGTAAAAAACAAAATTTAGAAAACTAATAGAAATAGTAGAGAAAATAAGAATATGTAAAATATGTATCAAAAAACCACTGGAGGGTAAAACTGAACTCCGCTCTCAAATAGTAGAAAAACAAAACAAACCAAAACTCCCCCAAACCAACAACAACAACAAAGGCAGAAAAAACCATGCCTGTGAAGGGCAGAGTCTAGGTGGGGAAGGGCTTAGGCAGTGTCACTGTTTAGGTGGGGGTAAGATTTAGACAGGGGTGGGGATGTAGAGTCCTGAGTCTGGACCCATGCCTTCAGAAAAGGCCCTAGTGGGCATGGGCTGGGGGGTGTGGGGGGTGGGGTGGGAGTGGGGTGAGGGTGGCGAGGCCTGGTTGCATCCAGTCAAGAAGGCCTCTTCAATGCCTCTAGCTTCAAGCTGCAGAGGAACAGGCCAGGGCTCCAGGAGGCTCCCCAGGGCCAAGTGGGAAGGGGAACACTGGATGGGTTCTCCACAGCTGCAGGGACCCTCCTCCTGCCGACCCTGCTCTGTCTCCCCTCTCTCTTGTACTCACAGGACCTACATGGGCAGAGAGTGCCCTCAGAGGGGACGCTGAAAGACAAAGGGGACTGTAGAGTGTGGAGGTGGGTCCCCAGAAGATGGAGGTGCCCTGGAGGAGGGAGCCCCTAAAGGAGGAGGGTATGGAAGGATGGGGGCTTGCCCAAACGATGGGGGCCTTGGAGACAGAAGGAAGCTGGAAAGCAGAGGGGGACCCTAGAAGGTGGAGGGGGCCCCTGGGTGGCACAAATCTCAGCCTGGAGGGAGGAGGGGGCCCCCGAGGAAGGAGAAGGCCCCCAAGGGAGGAGGGGGCCCTGGAGGGCAAAGAGGATCCCTGGAGAGTGCCTGGAGAGTGGAGGGGATCCCAGAGAGCAGAGGGGGACCCTAGAAGGTGGAAGTGGCCCCTGAGTGGCACATATCTCAGCCTGGAGGGAGGAGGGGGCCCCAGAGGGCAAAGGGGATCCCTGGAGAGTGCCTGGAGAGTGGAGGGGATCCCAGAGAGCAGAGGGGGACCCTAGAAGGTGGAAGTGGCCCCTAGGTGGTGCAAATCTCGGCCTGGAGGAAGGAGGGGGCCCCCGGAGGGAGGAGGGGGCCCCAGAAGGAGGAGGGGGCCCCAGAGGGCAAAGGGGATCCCTGGAGAGTGCCTGGAGAGTGGAGGGGATCCCAGAGAGCAGAGGGGGACCCTAGAAGGTGGAGGGGGCCCTTGGGTGGTGCAAATTTCAGCCTGGAGGGAGGAGGGCCCCCGAGGGAGGAGAGGGCCCTGGAGGGCAGAGGGGATCCCTGGAGGGTAGAGGTCCTGGTCCAGAGTGTGGATGGGGGTCCACAGAGGGATGAGAGGGAACCCAGATGATGGTGCCCTGAGGGGAGGAGGAAGCTGGAAGGCAGAGGGTGGCCCTGGAGAGTGGAGGGGATCCCAGAGAGCAGAGGGAGGGCCCAAAGGGTGGAGTGCTAGACCTGGGACCTCAAAACACTCCCCAGGGCCAAGTGTGTTGGGACCTACCAAAAGCCATGATAGAATTCAGGGACTAAGGTAGGACTCACGGGAAAAGCTGAGTCATTGTCCAGTGAGGTCATCCCCGCAGATGCCAGGACTTGTCTAATCAGCATACTCCCCGTAACCTGGTTTGAGTTTATCAGGACGTAAAAGACATCCCCCTGCAGCCAATAGCCAATTAGTAAATACCAGGAAACCCCTACAGCCAATAAAGATTAGCCAGTTGGTAAATACTAGGAAACTCCTGCAGCCAATCAGCCCTTGCCAACTCTCTGTTCTAAAACCTATAAATACTGCTGTAAATCTGGGCTCGGGACTCCTTGGTCCACTCCACTGCGTTGGATGTGGCGGGAGCCCTAGCTCAAGCTAGAAATAAAACCCCTTCGTGCTTTTGCATTGCTGTGGACGTCTTATTCTCTCAGTTTTGGGGACTTGGACTCTGGGCATAACAAAGTGGACATGGAAACACCAGGAAGTTCCCTGCTCTGCAACCCTGCAGAGCCTCCCCCAGGATCCTCCCCTCCTTTTCGTGTCCACAGGACCCACCCTGGCAGAGTATGCCCCAAGGACAAGAAGACCCTAGAGGACCGAGGGGGCCCAGAATGCAGAGGGCTCAGCCAGGGGCCTCAAGGGATTCCTGGGTGGGGGGATGCTGAATGAGTGGTGGAATGCCAGGCAGTTCTTACCCCTCAAACCCCAGAAGGAGCCTTTCTTGGCTTGGCTCCCCGCCCACAGGACCCACCCAGGCACAGGGATCCATGAAGAGCAGAGGGTGCCCTGGAGGGCAGAGGTCTCGGCTGGGAGGGTAGAGAGGGCCCCAGAGAGTAGAGGGTCCCCAGAGGGTGAAGGCCCCACCTCAGGGCCCCAGTAGGCTCCCTGGAGTCAAGAGTAAGGGGAACCTCAGGGGCTTCCCCTAATGGATCCTATGCTCCCCTAGTATCCCTCCCCCCATCAAGCAGACACGCCACTCCCTAGCACCCAAACAATCCCCCTCCCCCAGCAGCCCCTCAGTTGCACTGGTCCCCTGGCTTCCACCCACCCAACTCCCCCCACCCAGTAGCTGGTAAGCCCAGGGCTCCTCCTGTCGGCCTGTCTGCTGGAGTGCCCCTCCAGCATCTGCTGAGCGTCCTAGGTCGGGGAGGCCCCAGACTTTTGGTCGCCACCTTGGCTCTGTCTTCCAGAACGTTTTTTTAAATGTAGAGACTTCTTTAATTTTACAGTAGATCAGTGTTTTCCTTTATTGTTTCTTCTTTGCTTTTATGTTTAAAAAGTATATTCCATGCTTTTTCCAAAACCAATCCTTTTCCACACCGATCTGAGATCAAATCTTAACTATATTTTCCTTTGTTGCTTCCTCAGTTTCATTTATATTTAATTTTTTAATAACATGAAATTACAAGGTGTCTGATGTGAAGTATGATTTCATACATTTTCCAGCTAGTTAATCAATATACTAATCCCTGGGAGGGATTGGAGGCAGGAGGCAAGGGGACGACAGAGGATGAGATGGCTGGATGGCATCACTGACTCGATGGACATGAGTCTGAGTGAACTCCGGGAGTTGGTGATGGACAGGGAGGCCTGGCGTGCTGCGATTCATGGGGTCACAAAGAGTCGGACATGACTGAGCGACTGAACTAAACGAAAGTGAATCCCTTTTACTTATTTATTTTAATGTTTAAATTAATTTTTATTGGAGTATAATTGATTTACAATGTTGTGTTAATTTCTGCTGTACAGCAAAGTGAATCAGTTATGTATATATTGTAATACACACAAGAGAAGACTCTACACATGGACATCACCAGATGGTCAACACTGAAATCAGATTGATTATATTCTTTACAGCCAAAGATGGAGAAGCTCTATACAGTCAGCAAAAACAAGACCAGGAGCTGACTGTGGCTCAGATCATGAATTCCTTATTGTCAAATTTAGACTTGAATTGAAGAAAGTAGGGAAAACCACTAGACCATTCAGGTATGACCTAAATCAAATCCCTTACGATTATACAGTGGAAGTGAGAAATAGATTTAAGGGACTAGATCTGATAGATAGAGTGCCTGATGAACTGTGGATGAAAGTTTGTGATATTGTACAGGAGACAGGGGTCAAGATCCCCAAGAAAAAGAAATGCAAAATGGCTATCTGAGGAGGCCTTACAAATAGCTGTGAAAAGAGGAGAAACTAAAGGCAAAGGAGAAAAGGAAAGATATACCCATTTGAATGCAGAATTCCAAATAGCAAGGAGAGATAAGAAAGACTTCCTCAGTGATCAGTGCAAAGAAATAGAGGAAAACAACAGAATGGGAAAGACTAGAGATCTCTTCAGGAAAATTAGAGATACCAAGGAACATTTCACGCAAAGATGGGCTCAATAAAGGACAGAAATGATATGGACCTAACAGAAGCAGAAGATATTAAGAAGAGATGGCAAGAATACACAGAACTGTACAAAAAAGATCTTCACGACCCAGATAATCATGATGGTGTGATCACTCACCTAGAGCAAGACATCCTGGAATGGGAAGTCAAGTGGGCCTTAGAAAGCATCACTACAAACAAAACTAGTGGAGGTGATGGAATTCCAGTTGAACTATTTCAAATCCTGAAAGATGATGCTGTAAAAGTGCTGCACTCAATATGCCAGCAAATTTGGAAAACTCAGCAGTGGCCACAGGACTGGAAGAGGTCAGTTTTCATTCCAGTCCCTAAGAAGGGCAATGCCAAAGAATGTTCAAACTACTGCACAATTGCACTCATCTCACATGCTAGTAAAGTAATGCTCAAAATTCTCCAAGCCAGGCTTCAATAGTACGTGAACTGTCAACTTCCAGATGTTCAAGCTGGTTTTAGAAAAAGCAGAGGAACCAGAGATCAAATTGCCAACATCTGCTGGATCCTCGAAAAAGCAAGAGAGTTCCAGAAAAACATCTATTTCTGCTTTATTGACTATGCCAAAGCCTTTGCCTGTGTGGATCTCAACAAACTGTGGAAAGTTCTGAAAGAGATGGGAATAGCAGACCACCTGACCTGCCTCCTGAGAAATCTATATACAGGTCAGGAAGCAAAAGTTAGAACCTGGACATGGAACAACAGACTGGTTCCAAATAGGAAAAGGAGTACATCAAGGCTGTATATTGTCACCCTGCTTATTAAACTTATATGCAGAGTACATCATGAGAAATGCTGAGCTGGATGAGGCACAAGCTGGAATCAAGATTTCTGTGAGAAATATCAATGACTTCAGATATGCAGATGACACCACCCTTAAGACAGAAAGCGAAGAAGAACTAAAGAGCCTCTTGATGAAAGTGAAAGAGGAGAGTGAAAAAGTTGGCTTAAAACTCAACATTCAGAAAATGAAGATCATGGCATCCAGTCCCATCACTTCATGGCAAACAGATAGGGAAACAGTGGCAGAATTTATTTTGGGGGCTCCAAAATCACTGCAGATGGTGACTGCTGTCATGGAATTAAAAGAAGCTTACTCTTTGGAAGAACAGTTATGACCAACCTAGACAGCATATTAAAAAGCAGAGACATTACTTTGCCAACAAAGGTCCGTCTAGTCAAGGCTATGGTTTTTCCATTAGTCATGTATGTATGTGAGAGTTGGCCTATGAAGAAAGCTGAACACTGAAGAACTGATGCTTTTGAACTGTGGTGTTGGAGAAGACTCTTGAGAGTTCCTTGGACAGCAAGGAGGTCCAACCACTCCATCCTAAAGGGAATCAATCCTGAATATTTATTGGAAGGACTGATGTTGAAGCTGAAACTCCAATACTTTGGCAACCTGATGGGAAGAACAGACTCATTTGAAAAGACCCTGCTGCTGGGGGAGATTGAAGGCTGGGGGAAAAGGGGATAACAGAGGATGAGATGGTTGGATGGCATCACTGACTCAATGGACATGAGTTTGAGTAAACATCGAGACTTCGTGATGGACAGGGAGCAACTTAACTTCTAATCATAAGTTTGGTTTCTACATTTGTGACTCTATTTCTGTTTTGTAAATAAGTACATTTGTACCATTTTTTGAAGTGAAGTGAAAGTTGCTCAGTCATGTCCAGCTCTTCATGACGCCATGGACTGTAGCCCACCAGGCTCCTCTGTCCGTGGAATTCTCCAGGCAAGAATACTGGAGTGGACTGCCATTCCCTTCTCCAGGAGATCTTTGCAACCCAGGGATAGAGACTTGATCTCCTGCAAGGCAGGTAAATTCTTTACCATCTGAGCCACTGCTGCTGTTGCTGCTGCTAAGTCACTTCAGTCATGTCCAACTCTGTGTGACCCCAGAGATGGCAGCCCAGTAGGCTCCCCTGTCCCTGGGATTCTCCAGACAAGAACACTGGAGTGGGTATCTGAGCCACTAGGGAAGCCCATTTTCTTAGACTCCACATATAAGCGATACCACATGATAATTGTTTTTCTCTGTCTGACTTACTTCACTCAGTATGACAATCTCTAGGTCCATCCATGTTGCTGCAAATGGCATTATTTTGTACTTTTTAATAGCTGAGTAATATTCCATTATAAATGTGTACCATATCATCCTTATCCATTCCTCTGTTGATGGACATTTATGTTGCTTACATGTACTAGCTTTTGTAAATAGTGCTGCACTGAACATTGTAGTGACTGTGTCTTCAAATTATGGTTTTCATTGAATCATATGGTAGCTATATTTTTAGTTTTCTTTAAGGAACCTTCATATTGTTCTCCATAGTGGCTATACCAATTGACATTCCCACCAACAGTATAGGAGGATTCCTTTTTTCTCTGCACCATCTGTTGTTTGTGGATTTTTTGATGATGGCCCTTCTGACTGGTGTGAGGTGATACCTCATTGTAGTTTTAATTTGTATTTCTCTGATAATTACTGATGTTGACCATCTTTTCAAGTGCTTTTTAGCCATCTGTATGTCTATCTAGACCTGCCCATTTTTTGATTGGGATGTTTGGTTTTTTGATATTGAGCTGTATGAACTGTTATATATATATGAGATTAATCCCTTCTCTCTCTTCATTTGCAAATATTTTCTCTCATTCTGAGGGTTTTTTCATTTTGTTTATGGTTTACTTTCCAATTTGAAAGCTTTTAATCTCCCACTAGTTCATTTTTTTAAATCACTCTAAGAGATGGATCCAAAAAGAACTTGGTGCAATTTATGTCAAAGAGTGTTCTGCCTATATTTTCCTCTAAGAGTTTCACAGTATCTGGCTTTACAGTCAGGTATTTAATACATTTTGAGTTTCTCTTTCTGTATGGCATTAGGGAATGCTCAAATTTTATCCATTTACATGCAGCTGTTGAGTGTTCCCAGCACCACTTATTGAATAGACTGACTGTTCTGTGTGCACTTGCATAGAAAGTGTATTCTGCTATTTTTGGGTGGTGTGTCCTATAAGTGTCTATTAAGTCTCTCTGGTGTGTCATTTAAGGCTTGTGTTTCCTTATTAATTTTCTGTCTGGATGATCTGTCCATTGGTGTAAGTGGGGTGTTAATGTCACCCACTATTACTGTGTAACTGTTGATTACCCCTTTTATGGCTGTTAGCATATGCCTTGTATACTGAGGTGCTCCCATGTTAGGTGCATATTTACTTGTAATTGTTATATCTTCTTGGATTGATCTTTTGATCATTGTGTAGTGTCCTTCCTTGTCTCTTATAACAGTTTTTATTTCAAAGTTTATTTTGTCTGATAAGTGTATTGCTACTCGAGCATTCTTTTGATTCTATTTGCATGGAATATATTTTTCCATCCCCTCATTTTCAGTCTGTGTCCCTGGTCTGAAGCAGGTCTCTTGTACACAGCATATATATAGATCTCTCTTTTGTATCCATTCAGTCAGTCTGTCTCTTTTGGTTGAAGCATTTAATCCATTTATATTTAAGGTAATTATCAATATGTATGTTCTTATTGCCATTTTCTTAATTGTTTTGGATTTGTTTTTTTTGGTTTTTTCTCCTTTTCTTCTACTCTCTTACGATTTGATGACTATCAAATGTGTTTGGGTTGTTTTTACTTGTGTGTTTCTACTGCAGTTTTTTGGTGTGCACTTCCCATGAGATTTTGGTATAGTAGTCTATATAGGTGTAAGCTTGGTTTTTCCAGTAGAAATGGATGGATGTGAGAGTTGGACCAAGAAGGCTGAGTGTCAAAGAACTGATACTTTCTAACTGCAGCGCTGGAGAAGACTCTTGAGAGTCCCTTGGACTGCAAGATCAAACCAGTCAGTCCTAAAGGAAATCAACCCAAAGTTAGTAGAAGGAAAGTGTTGGTTTCTGCCATACATCAGCATGAATTAGCCACAGCTATACATATACCCCCTCTCTCTTGAACCTCCCTCCCGCCTCCCAGAGCCCAGGTTTGAGTCTCCTGAGTCATACAGCAAATTCTTTTTATTTCCTAACTGATGCTACATAGTTTGTACTGAAGTTTGTTATAGCATTGTAATTATAAGACAGCATTTTTAAAATTTTGTATTATTTTTAATTGGAGGATAATTACTCTACAATACTTTGCCCACCTGATGAAAAGAGCCAGTTCATTGGAAAAGACCCTGTTGCTGGGCAAGACTGAAGGCAGGAGAAGGGGATGACAGAGAAAGAGATGGTTAGATTACATCACTGACTCAATGGACATGAATCTGAGCAACCTCTGGGAGATAGTGAAAGACAGGGAAGCTTGGTGTGCTACAGTCCACAGAGTGCAAAGAGTTGGACACGACTGAGTGACTGAACAACAATAATATTATTCTGAAAGGTGAAAAGCTGGAAGCATTTCCTCTAAGATCAAAAAGAATAAATGATGATAAATGGGATTGTTTCCTTGATTTCTTTCTCTGCTCTTTCATTGTTAGTGTATAGGAATCCAAGAGAGTTCTGTGTATATATTTCGTATCCTGAAACTTTGCCAAATTCATCGAAGAGCTGTAGTCACTTTCTGGTAGCATCTTTAGGATTTTTCTATGTATAGTATATCATTTACAAAGAGTTAGTTTTACTTGAAGCTGGCTTAAACCTCAACATTTAAAAACTGAGATCATGGCATTTGGTCCCATCACTTCATGGCAAATAGATGGGGAAACAATGGAAACAGCGACAGAGTTTATTTTCTTGGGCTCCAAAATCACTGCAGACGGTGACTGCAGCCATAAAATTAAAAGACACTTGTTCCTTGGCAGAAAAGCTATGACAAACCTAGACAGTGTACTAAAAATCAGAGACATTACTTTGCCAACAAACGTCCACTCTCGCCACTATTATTCAGCATAGTATTGGAAGTCCCAGCCACAGCAACTAGAAAACAAAAAGAAATAAAAGGAGTCCAAATTGGAAAAGAATAAGCAAAATTGTTTATAAAGCACAAATCAAGCCTCAGTAGTTTTAATAAAACTGAAATCATATCAAGCATCTTTTCTGACCACAATACTATGAGATTAGAAGTCAGGTACAGTGAAAAAACTGAAAAAGGCACAAACACCTGGAGATTAAATAATATGGCATTAAATAATCGATGAATCACTGAAGAAATCAAAGGGGATGTTAAAAAACATACTGAGAGACAAATGACAGTGAAATCACCATGACCCAGAACCTATGGGAAGCAGCAAAAGCCCTTCTGAGAGGGAAGTTTATAGCAATACAGTCTTACCTCAAGAAACATGAAAAATCACAAATAGGTAACCTAACCCTACACCTAATGCAGTGTGGCTTACTCTAGAGATGGTCAGAGGATCTTGCTGTGATGCATGGCATAGTGTTCTGCCTATATTTTACTCTAAGAGTTTTATAGTTTCTGGAAGTGAAGTGAAGTCGCTCAGTCATGTCCGACTCTTTGCGACCCGGTGGACTGTAGCCTACAAGGCTTCGCTGTCCATGGGATTCTCCAAGCAAGAATACTGGAGTGGGTTGCCATTTCCTTCTCCAGGGGATCTTCCCGATCCAGGGATCAAACCCGGGTCTCCCGCATTGCAGGCAGATGCTTTAACCTCTGAGCCACCAAATCTTTAATCCGTTTTGAGTTTATTTTTGTGTATGGTATTACAGTGTTCTAATTTCATCTAAAAAGATGTAGCTGTCCAGTTTTCCCAGCACCACTTACTGAAGATATGGTCTTTTCTCTGTTGTATCTTCTGGCCTCCTTTGTCAAAACGAAGGTGCCCATAGGTGTGTGGCTTTATCTCTGGGTTTTTTATCTTGTTCCATTGGTCTGTTTTTCTGTCAATACCATACTGTACAAGTTTGCATGCCCACCAACAGTGTAAGAAAGTTCCCTTTTCTCCACACCCTCTCCAGCATTTATTGTTTGTAGACTTTTTGATGATGGCATTTCTGACTGGTATGAGGTGATGCCTCACTGCAGTTTTGATTTGTATTTCTCTGATTATGAGCGATGTTGAGCATCTTTTCCGCTTGTGTCCGTTGGCTTTTGTTGTTTAGTTGCTCAGTCGTGTCTGACTTTTGCGATCCCATGGACTGTAGCTGGCCAGGCTCCTCTGTCCATGGGATTTCCCAGGGAAGAATACTGGAGTGTGTTGCCATTTGCTACTCAGGATATCTCTCAACACAGGGATCAAACCTATATCTCCTGCATTGGCAGGCAGGTTCTTTACCACTGAACCACCAAAGAACTCTATGTTCATTTGCCATCTGTATGTCTTCTTTGGAGAAATGTCTATATAGATCTTCCACCATTTTTGGATTGGGTTGTTTTTGATATTGAGCTGCAGAAGCTGTTTCTATATTTTGAAAATCAATCCCTTGCCAGTTACTTTGTTTTCAAATATTTTCTCTGATTCTGTGGGTTGTCTTTTTGTTTATGGTTTCCTTTCCTGTGCAAAAGCGTTTAAGTTTAATTAGGTCCCATTTACGTGAACCGTGAACTTCCAGATGTTCAAGCTGGATTTAGAAAAGGCAGAGGAACCAGAGATCAAATTGCCAACATCCGCTGGATCATGGAAAAAGCAAGAGAGTTCCAGAAAAAACATCTATTTCTGCTTTACTCACTATGCCAAAGCCTTTGACTGTGTGGATCACAATAAACTGCGGAAAATTCTGAAAGTGATGGGAATACCAGACCACCTGACCTGCCTCTTGAAAAACCTATATGCAGGTGAGGAAGCAACAGTTAGAACTGGACATGGAACAACAGACTGGTTCCAAATAGAAAAAGGAGTACATCAAGGCTGTATATTGTCACCCTGCTTATTTAACTTATATGCAGAGTACATCATGAGAAATGCTGGGCTGGAAGAAGCACAAGCTGGAATCAAGATTGCCAGGAGAAATATCAATAACCTCAGATATGCAGAAGACACCACTCTTATGGCAGAAAGTGAAGAGGAACTAAAGAGCCTCTTGATGAAAGTGAAAGAGATTGAAAAAGTTGGCTTAAAGCTCAACATTCAGAAAACTAAGATCATGGCATCTGGTCCTATCACTTCATAGGAAATAGATGGGGAAAACAGTGGGAACAGTGTCAGACTTTATTTTTTGGGGCTCCAAAACTACTGCAGATGGTGACTGCAGCCATGAAATTAAAAGACGCTTACTCCTTGGAAGGAAAGTTATGACCAACCTAGATAGCATATGAAAAAGCAGAGACATTACTTTGCCAACAAAGGTCCATCCAGCCAAGGCTATGGTTTTTCCTGTGGTCATGTATGGATGTGAGAGTTGGACTGTGAAGAAAGCTGAGCACCGAAGAATTGATGCTTTTGAACTGTGGTGTTGGAGAAGACTCTTGAGAGTCCCTTGAACTGCAAGGAGATCCAACCAGTCCATCCTAAAGGAGATCAGTCCTGGGTGTTCATTGGAAGGACTGATGCTGAGGCTGAAACTCCAGTACTTTGGCCACCTCATGTGAAGAGTTGACTCATTGGAAAAGACTCTGATGCTGGGAGGGATCGGGGGCAGGAGGAGAAGGGGACGACAGAGGATGAGACAGCTGGATGGCATCACCGACTCGATGGATGTGAGTTTGAGTAAACTCCGGGAGTTGGTGGACAGAGAGGCCTGGCTTGCTGCGATTCATGGGGTTGCAGAATCAGACATGACTGAGCTACTGAACTGAACAGTTTACTTTTGTTTTTATTTCCATTAATCTAAGAGGTGGATCGAAAAATAGTGCTCCAATTTATGTCAGAGTGTTCTCCCTATGTTTTCCTCTGTAGTTTTATAGTATCCAGCTTTCATTTAAATCTTTAATCTATTTTGATTTTATTTCTGTGTAGGGCGTGTGTTCTAATTTCATCTATTTATAGGTAGCTGTCTAGTTTTCCCAGCACCACTTCTTGAAGAGAGTGTCTTTTCTCCATTGTATATTCTTGCCTCCTTTGCCACAGATTAGGTGACCATAGGTGTGTGGGTTTGCCTCTGGGCTTTCTATCCGGTTCCATTGATCTATGTTGCTGGTTTTGTGCCAGTAGCTTTGTAGTATAGTCTGAAGTCAGGGACCCTGATTCCTCTAGCTGTTTTTCTTTCTCAGGATTACTTTGGGTATTTGAGGTCTTTCATGTTTCCATACAAATTGTTAAAAAAAATTTTTTTTTCTTATTCTGTGAAAAATGGCATTGGGAGTTAGACAGGGATTGCTCTGAATCTATAGATCACCTTGGGTGCATGTGTGCATGCTTAGTTGGTCAGTCATGTCCAGTTCTTTGCAATTCCATGGACTGTAGCCCACCTGGCTCCCCTGTTCATGGGGTTCTCCAGGCAAGAATACTGGAGTGGGTAGCTGTTCACTTCTCCAGGAGATCTTCCTGACCCAGGGATTTAATCTGGGTTCCTGCATTGTAAGCAGATTTTTTTTTTTTTTTAACCATCTGAGCCACCAGGGAAGCCCAAGTCATTTTCACAATGTTGATTTTTTCAATCCAAGAACATAGTATATCTCTCCATCTGTTGGTGTGATCTCATTTTTTTCATCAGTATCTTGTAGGTTTCTGAGAAAGGTCTTTTGCCTCCTTAGGTAGGTTGATTCCTAGATACTTTATTCTTTTTGATGCAATGGTGAATGAGATTGTTTCTCATCTGTCTGATCTTTTGTTGGTGGTGTATAGAAATGCAAGAGACTTTTGCATAGATTTCTCAGTTTTATTGAGTTTCTCATATATTGTCTTTCGGTTACATTGATATTCTCTACTGTTCTTCCTGTTTTCTATTTTACTGATTTTTATTACTCCACTTCTTATGTTTACTTTGAACTTAATTTCTTCCTCTGCTAATTTCTTAAGGTAGAAGATGAAGTCATTAATTTGATCGTCTCTTCTAATATAGGCTTAGTGCTATCAATTTCCTAAGTATTGTTTTAGCAATATACCATCAATTTTGATGTTTTCATTTTTATTGTTTAACTTGTTTTCTAATTTCTCATTTGATCTCCTTTTAATCCTTAGGTTATTTTGAAGTATGTTACCTCATTTCCAAACATCACTGGATATCTTCCAGAGATCTGTTCCTAATTTCTAATTTAATTCCATTGTGGTCAGAGAATGTCATTTATATGACTTGAATCCTTTAGAATTTAGAATTGTCACTCATTTTTATGACCCCAAATCTGGCTTATCTTGGTATACAGATCACATATACATAAAAAGAATGTGTTGTGTGTGGCAGGTGGAATTTTAGAAATGTTATTCAAGACAGCTGATTGAGAGCGTTGTTCAAGTTTTATATGTTCTCAGTGATTGCTGTGGTCAGAAACAGGAGGGACCTCCAGCCAAATTTTGGTTTGGATATTGAGACACACACGCATACACACGTGCACAGACACACGCACACATCAAAAGAAGATAAACAGGCTTGTTACTCACATTATGAAGTGTTAAGATCCAAAACAGATTGAGTGAGCAGGCACAGAAGACGGGCAGGGAAGGGAGACTGGCTTGGGGTTTCTATAGTTATTAGGGAATAGAGTCAGGATGAGGCTTCCACTTATAGTGTGAATTTCCCGTGATGCCAGAATTTCCCATGATGCCAAGGGATGGGCACTAGGGTTTAGCTAATCAGCATGCCCAGATAGGGAGTGGAGAGGGGAGGTGATGCTTAAAAGCTGGTAGCACTCAGACCTCAAAAATGGAGTCACCTCTATTACAATGGCTTTCTGTCTACTTGTTGGGTCATTTATTGAAATAGCTGATTGTGGCTGTGAGTTTGTCTATTGCTCTCTTTGCAGTTTTATCTGTTTTCCAGGGTTTTATCTGGGACCAGGGATTTCCTGGAGGCTCCGGAGAGCCACTGAGCACTTCCAAGCAGTGGCTGAAGCTGTGCATGCAGATCCCCAGGACAGCAATATGCAGGATCTGCCCCTTGGGATAGCGGCTTGACCATCAACATCACCTGCTTGCTCCTCTGCCTGTGCTGATGAATACAGCAATTGAGCTGCTTCCAGAGGGCCATCCCCATTTTCAGGAGCAGGGGACTGCTCCTGCAGTCGGGGTGACGTTAACCCTGCTATGTGGGGGTCCTAGGAGGTAAGGTAGCCGCTGGCTTCTGCTCCCAAGGTGCTGTGGGAAGTGCTCAATGATGCTGTAGTGTGAACAGGTATTCAGTCTGTTCCAACCCAGCCTCTCCCCTTTGCCCAACCAGAAACATACCCCCTAATAAAGGAATCTGACAGCTGCCTACTTAAATTCTGGAGGAAGCTTGTGCCCTCATAGGTGTTCACATCCAAGGGCTATTGGATGTGAATCTGTGAGCCCATGCTGGGTTTCCACATTTCAGCCATCTACCCTTGCAATATTTGCCATTAGATCATGGCACCCCACTCCAGCACTCTTGCCTGGAAAATCCATGGATGGAGGAGCCTCATGGGCCACAGTCCATGGGGTCGCTAAGAGTCAGACACGACTGAGCAACTTCACTTTCACTTTTCACTTTCATGCACTGGAGAAGGAAATGGCAACCCAGTCCAGTGTTCTTGCCTGGAGAAGCCCAGGGACGGCAGAGCCTGGTGGGCTGCCATCTATGGGGTTGCACAGAGTCGGACGCGACTGAAGCGACTTAGCAGCAGCAGGATGTGCTACTTTTACCTTTGAGTACAATTATCTTACGACCAATCTTTACCATTAGCTCATACTTGCTTAAAAGGAATGATTTAAACAAATTTGCTGTCTGAAAAAGTAAACTGCATGACTGCCATCGATAGAAAACCTAAGTAACACAAGCCACAGACGGACAGTGAAAAAATGAACACAACGAAAATACACAATGTTGTGACATGTGGTAAAACATTTGCCTACTCTGCTTCATCACAGAGAGCACACACCGGCACATGTCCACTTGGCCTGGGCAGCAACACCAAGAGCTGACAAGGGATGAAGTGGGCAGCCCCTATGTATGTCCAAAAACTTCACCTGCACACCCTCTGGGAAGCTGTGGGGAGGCAGGAAGCCTGTGCTGCTCTGCTTGTGTCAGCCAGCTGGACAGGTATTGAGTCTAAGGGGCTGGCAATTTGTGTGACAACCATACGTGATACTTGGGGACACCGTGACAACTACAGTGTCATACAAAGCATCTGTGGGCTCCAGCGGTGACATAGCCCAGGTGCTCCTGCTCCAACTCCACATTCTTCACTGGAGGAAACACTAAATTGCACTCAGAGATTACTGAAAACCAAGATACAATTTTCTCATCCCAATGAATGGGACCCCCTGAATTCTACACCAAACTCCAGGTCCCAGTGTGATCCCCCTTTCCAGCTGGCCAGGCTGAAACTTTACTACCGCACGCTACTCTGTGAAGCCCCTAGCCGGTTCCCTGGCTTTCACGCTGTGCTTCGGACACCCTTCCATGGTGGTAGTGCGGCCCTACAAGGACCACTGGGCGGATCCTACCCCCCACTGAAGTCAGGGGCTTCAGACCTGGGCCTGGCCCCTCCCAGTGGTGCATGTGAAATCTGAACGAAGGGTCATTTCAAGCCACTGTGGATGCCCGTCCTGTGCCTGGGGGGGTGTATGATCATGAGTCTTCAAGTGACTTAGTAAGGAAGCCTGAGGGGCGGCATAATGAACGGAGCTGTGTGCACAAAGGCCCAAGCCTGGATGGGCCAAGGAGCCATTAACAGGGATGGGCACCACTGTTCAGCCTCCAGGGCTCTGCATAGAATGGGGCTGTCCTGGGTGTGAAGGAGCAGAATGCCTGAAAATTGGGGCCAGGATGCTTGCGATCCACAACCTCAACTGCTTCTCTGAGAGGTGGGTCTTTATCACATGTCTGACCCATCCTAGCTGCTATCCGGACACAAGGACCTTGAGCTATCTTGGGCACTATTAAGCACCATAGAAAGTGTCATCCCTATAATCAAGAACCCCTTAGCTAAGTACAGCTTAGCTAAGTACTTACCCCCAGACCCGTCCAGCTGTGCGATCCCAGGAGTTTCTCCAACACCCTCATTCACTTACCACCATCACAGGTTACCTGCCTGTCTGGGGACCACCAGAAAGGAGAGTTTGAAAAACCAAAGTCCTGTTTCCCCCAAAATATTTTTTTATTCTTGCTTACATTTGTGTTTCCAATTGTGAATAAAAAATGCTTAGAAAGTGATTACAAAACATCGTGAACCGGACACGAGGCGTGGGCTCGCCTTCTCTGCGTGAGATGACACAGGGCCTGGCGTCTGGGTCTGGGTCGGCCTGCCTGGGCTCAGTCGGGCTTCTCACTTTCAGAATCTAGAAAACAAAACCGCCACAGCTCATTATAGGCCTGCCGTGACCACGTGAGGCCCTGGAAGCTGGAATGGTGACACCAGAGCGGTCACACGCCTTGGAGGGCCGGGCCGCCTGACCACGACCCAGGCACTATACAGGTAAGACTCCTGGCTGCCTCTGCCATCTGGCCGCCTTCCACACTGAGCAACCGCCTGAACCAGGCAGGGCCTCCCAGGGTCCGCACAACTGTTGCTCTGGAGAGTGAGGGACCTCTGGCTCCTTGGGCATAGAAGCCGCCCCGGCCTCTGGTCAGAGCCAGTGCTGAGGCGGAGCACTGCGGGTGGCTGGAGCAGAACGCCTGACTGCACCTTGGTGGAAACACAGGACAAACAGAACTGGGCAGTGACCCCAGCTGGGTGGAGTGGGAGGAACCACAACTCCCAGCTTGAGTGCTTGCAGCAGGCATGCAGGGGCACTGCCAGCTGAGCAAAAGGCCATCAGGGCCGCTGAGCCAGGAAAACGTGCTGAGCCCTGCAGGGCGCCTCCTCCAACTTGCACCCTGCTGGACAGCAGAGCCGCTCAGGTGACCGGAGGGCAGGTGGCCCAGCCCCCCACCCAGCTCTGTCTGGAGTGAGTCACACAAACCTGGCTTTCTGTTGGACACGGACAGGGCTCAGAGACACCTTTCAGTTGGCCATGAGACTCATACCCTCCATAGGCAGAGGCTACCGTACATCCAAATACAGTTCAGATTCAGAGTCTGAAAGCCGAGTGAACAGGCCAACCTAGGCCCGGAGCCACAGAGCTAGCCTACGAGCCCTGCCCAACACCCCACTCTCATCCTCTGAGTCAGGTCGGCTCAGCGTCAGTCACACCAGATCCTGTCAGGAAGACAGCACCTGCCACTCAGCGCCCTGGCCCCTCCTGGCCGCCCTGGCCTCCTGGGCGAGGTGCTGACAGCAGGCGTGTTGCTGAGAGTGAAGCTGTGCCAGGACAGAGCAGTGCTGCCTGCCAGGGCTGCCCACCCAACGCTCCCTATGAGACTGGCTGGTTCAGCTTCTCTGTGGCCAGAAGTTAAGAAAAAGATGTGGCTCCACACTGTTTTCAAGCAAAAATGTTTATTTTTCTCCTTCAAATATACAATCTCTTGGAGAGTCTGTGCCACTGACCATTCCTGTTACAGGCCAGGACTCCAAACCGCATGTCTGGCACAGCAGGGGGAGTGGGAATAGGGCAGTTTCCACCACCCTCAGGAACCAGGCACACATGATTCTCAATCCAAGGACCCAGGGGCACATTACAGAGAACAGAAATCTCTTACTATAGCTTCATGCCCTGGCAGAAGATTCTGCATAATCACCTAGAAAATTCAATTCTAACTGAATTGATGGAATAATACATTTAAACCAAAAGAATTCAGCCAGTCCTAGTAAAGTTCCAAAGTATAGCAGAACTATAGAATTCACAGCTGGGCAGCCCAACCAGCCGCCTCCCAGTGGGAAGTGGGAAACATCTTGGCCAGTGAGGAGTGGGGCCTTCAGCTCCCACCCTGGGCTGTTGGGTGCCTGTCTGAGATGAGTAGCACTGAAATTTCCAGGAGAGGAACACTCCTACCCCCCAGCACGATGGCTTGGTGCCTGCAGAACAGTCTGGAGGCCAGAGGTGGGCAGAGTAGCTTGTGAAAACATGGGAAAGCTAGGCCCAGGTGACCACAGGCCTCTGTGCAAACAACAGAAAAGGAAGGCAGGCTGGGAGGGGAGGCTGGTGGGCCCCCTGAGCAGAAGGGGCCACACTCTCTCTGCAGAGCAGGTGGCCTGCCTGTGCTTCTGCACCTCCAGACACACACCTTTACCTCCCCCCCACTCATAGCAGCCCTGCAGGCTCTGGGTCATGTCTGCTTACCCAGCACTTTACAGCAGGTTCCACGTAGCCAAACACAGATGCTAACATTCCTGACTAA
Source organism: Ovis canadensis (assembly GCF_042477335.2). Classification (NCBI taxonomy): domain Eukaryota; kingdom Metazoa; phylum Chordata; class Mammalia; order Artiodactyla; family Bovidae; genus Ovis; species Ovis canadensis. The sequence goes on from NC_091246.1 coordinate 28,345,294, forward strand.
GAGATCAACTGCCATTAGCAATGCACTGCCCCAATAACCATGCACCCCTGGGCAGTCTGCTGGCAGTGCCCACGGCACTGCAGTTGAGGGAATTTGTCCATCTGTTTGCTATCTGTGACCATACAGCTGGAGAGATTATGAGTACAAAGCAGAGTTACTCTAGCATTTCCAACTCTTCAATATTCAAGGTCACTAGGTCAATTTTTTTTAAAGCATGTACAACAGAAAAGATCAGACTTTAGCTTCAGATTTGTAAACCATTCATATCTCTGCAACTTAAAATGGGAAATAGAGATATCAATGCACAAACCAACTATAAACGAAATACACCTTTTCTGATACACGGTTTTTTAAAATACCTCTTTCCATCAGGGAATGGAAAAGCTGGAATTCAAGGCACTGTACTTCTGCAGGGTTATTACAATGTTCTAACCATCGATTCAAGTACAGGAAGTGAGTGCAAAGACAGCAAGTGTTGACCACAGGAACCTAAGAGAAAATACGGTCTGCAGCAATAAAGGAAGCAAGGATTGCTGCCCATGTGCCAGCTCCCTGGCTGGGCACCCATGAGCAGGCAGCGCAGGACTCGGAGGCCAAACCACAACCCGACTCCTCCAGGCTGTTCAGTGTCTTCCACTGGCAAGTAGTGAGACAGAGAGCTACATGATCTGCAGCCTGGGGCCGGGCATGCTGACCACAGTTGGCCTGAAGAACACAGGGAGGGCTGGCGCATCTGCTGCCCCCAGGCTTGGCCCCGCGTTGAGGCTCCGGCTGCCTGCCTGGGCTGCCCAGGAACCCCAGGACACTGGAGCTGGGATCAGGCTTCCATACTGGCCCAAAGGTGGGGCTGGGAGGCAGGAGAGGGCAGTACCTGGCATGGGCACAGGAAGGGCTGAGGCAGCTCCAGGAATGACCACGGTGGGTACAGGGCTGGGTACCGGGGCCAGACATGGCATCCCCATTGCTGTTCGAGAGGTGTTCATCTACAAGACAAGAAACATGGCTTCAATCAGCTAGCATCACTCAGTGGCCTTGGGGGTCCCTGCAGTTTCTCTATCCTCAGGAGAGGGTGGTCTCAGGACCTGCCCTGGGGCACCTTTTAATGGCTGACAACAGAGTGAAAATGTGAGGCAAGAAGGCAGCCACATGCCGTGAATGTCCACAGGCCAGAGTGGGCTTCAAAGCAGACCCAGCAGGACCTAAGCCCTGAGTAACAGGGAGGGAACAACACACCCCCACCCAAAGACGTCCTGCTTGACTAGTCAGTGCCATTATGGGAGGTCGAGAACAGCTGGGAGCTCTGCAGGGTTGTGCCCAGAGATCTGGAGTCGGGGGCAGGGTGGCGCCTCTGCTCCCTGCACCTCAGGTACAGCCCAGGAAGAGAAGCAGCGCAATGACAGGGAAACGAGCTGTGATGGTTAGTGAGGCCCATGGCCATGATGCAGAAACCTGATGAAGCTACTGCAAGAAAAGAGATGACAGACCAACAGCCTTCAAACTCTCTAGACACAATGTTGGCAGACATAACCAAGCAACTACAAAAAAAAAGATAAATCAGAGCCAAGTGAGGTTTTGCCCCACAAATGCAATGATGTTGTCTCAGCAAAAATCACTGCATCTTACCACTGTTACATACAAAAGGAGAATTCCATGTGATGCTCCCCACAGATGCAGGGGGAGTATCTGAGAAGTTCCACAATCCTTCACAGAAAGCACAGGGGCTGAAGCTGGAGGGTCCCTCCTCCATCTGGAAGGGCCTCTGTAGAACCCACAGCCAACCCTGTGCCAATGGTGAAACGCCAAATGTATTTCCCCTTACCCCTTGCTCCCCTTGCCCCCAGCCAACAACTGTATGGGAAAGTTCCAGCCAATAAAAGAAAAGGAATAAGGAACACGGACTGAAAAGAAAAAGGAAAACCATCCTCATTTGCAGACAAGACCATGCATGGAGAAAACCAAAAAGACCAGACAAACCAATTTCTAGGACAAAGAAGTAAATTTAGCAAGATTGCAGGATACAAGGTACAAAGATAACCATATTTCTATATACTACCAACATAATCTGTAAAAGAATATTTTAAAGTAATAAAATTCATAATCACATTCCAAAACATCAAACTATCTCAGGTTAAATTTAATGAAAGACGTGTAACACCTTTACACTGAAAACTAGAAAACTTCACTGAGAGTAAATTCAGTTCAGTTCAGTTCAGTTCAGTTCAGTTGCTCAGTCGTGTCTGACTCTTTGCGACCCCATGAATCGCAGCATGCCAGGCCTCCCTGTTCATCACCAACTCCAGAGAGAAAATTAGACATAAACAAAGAAATGTCATGTTTATAATAGACTCGCTACTGTTAACATGTCAAATCTTACCCAGATGATCAACAGACTTAATACAATCAGAATAAAAATCCAATAAGGCTATTTTGTAGATATATACAGGCTGTCTCTAAAGTGCAAATGGAACTATTAAAGACCTAGAAAAATCAAGAAATTCTTGGAGGACAAATAAGAAGTATTAACAGATACAAACTATACATAAAAAGATAAACATCAAGAATTTACTGTGTAACACAGAATTATACCTGATATCTTGAAATAACGTATAATGGAATACAATTTGAAAAAAAAAAAAAAAGACCACTAACTAAGCCTTCAGCAAACAAAAGCAGCAAATGCTGGGGAAGGCAGGACTCTGTTTTCCAGAGTTATCACTTATAATATTCGGATGTCCAGTTTTCACCAAGAAATCACAAATATTTACATACCGAAAATGGAAATTATGATCCATACAAAGGGGAAAACTCATTAATAGCAACTGTCCCTGAAGAAGTCTAGACACTGTCCTTACAAAATAAAGACTTTAAATCAACTGTTTCAAACACATTCAAAGAATTAAAGGAAACATGGAGAAAAAGGAAATCAGGATAATGACACATGAACTACATGAGAATATCAATAAAGTCAAAGAAGTTATAAAAGGAACCAAATATTAGAGCTGAAATATTAGAGCGAAAAAGGATAATAACTGAAATTAAAATTCCACTAGAGGCTTCCCTAGTGGCTCAGACAGTAAAGCGTCTGTCTGCAATGCAGGAGACCTGGGTTCGATCCCTCGGTTGGGAAGATCCCCTGGAGAAGGAAATGGCAACCCACTCCAGCATTCTTGCCTGGAAAATCCCATGGATCACAGAGCCTGGTAGGCTACCATCCATGGGATCGCAAAGAGTCGGATACGACTAAGCGATTTCACTTCACTTCAGAGGAGCTCAAAAGCAGATCTGAGCAGGCAGAAAAAGAATCAGCAAATTTGAGACCATATAATTGAAATAGTCAATTCTAAGAAACAGCAAGAGAAAAAAAAAAAGAAGAAGATAAGTGTACAGAGCCTATCAAGAGGAGAAAACTAGAGACAGGGAAAAATACTTGAAGTACAGAAAGAAAAGACTGTCAACCAAGATTCTACACTGAGCAGGTTGAAGGAGAAATTAAGACTTCTAGATAAACAGAAACAAAGGCAGGTTGTTACTAAAAGATTTGCCTCACAAGAAATGCTAAACGAAAAACTTCCATTTCAGGTTGAAATGAAAGGATAATAGACAGTAACTCAAAAGTCATGAGAAGAAATAAATGAAGCAACTACATAGCTAAATACAAAAGCCAATAGTATTATTTAAGTTTGGTTTTAATTCCTTTTTCCCTTATATGATTTAAAAGGCAAATGCATTATATAACAATTATAAATCCATGTGAATGGGCAACAATGTATCAAGATGCAGTCTGTGCAAAAACACAAAGGAGAAGGGATGGAGATATACAGAAGTAAAGTGTTCTCACACTATTGAAACAAGGGGGTATCATTCAAATAAAGCTGTTATAAGGCTAAGATTTTAATTATAAACCCTAAGGTAATCAATAAGAAAATAAAAATATACACAGAAAAGTTAAAAGGGGGAGGAATCAAAGCAACACACTACAAAAAAAAACTTAAGGCAATAATGAAGTAATTGAGGAATAAAAAACTGTAAGAAAAAAAACACAGTAGAAATCTTTTATTATCCATAATTACTTTTAATGTAAATGGATTGAAATCTCCAAATAAAAAACTGTAAGGAAAAAAAAACACAGTAGAAATCTTTTATTATCCATAATTACTTTTAATGTAAATGGATTGAAATCTCCAAATAAAAGATTGGCAGACTGGATAAAAAAGCACAAGTGATCTATATGCTGTCTACAAAATACTCACTTTAGACACAAAAACACAAAGACATGGAAAGTAAAAGGATGGAGGAGAGGAGATCAAGATGGCACAGTAGGAAGATGATGCCAACCTCACCCTCCCCCGTGAACCCATCAAAAATACATCTAATATGTGGAGCAACTCTCTCTGAAAATAAACTGGAAATGGAAAGAAAAATTCTTCTAAAACAAAAGCTGTAAAAGAAAGAGCCATATGAGTGACGTAAGAAGGGAAAAGAGCTATGAGGCTGGGATCTGGGCCCACAGAAGAGAAGGGTGATATGTGGTGGTCACTAGGAGATCTCTCCTGGTGGTGATTTGACCTACATATTCGGTACTTCAGCCCTGGGGTTCAACATGCTGACATTTACAGTACAGGAGTTCCAGAAGGATATATGTCTTCTTCAGTGGTCTGAAAATCAACTGGACTTTGAGGAGGGTGAGAAACCTAGAAACCTAGACCCATGCTTGCTTACTCCCAGGAATGAAGTGTAGGATGGGGTTCTGGAGAGTTTCATGAAACTGCCTAGCATGTGCCCAGCCCCTCTGCCTCTGGAGATTTCCCACCAGGTTGAAAGCTATCATTGCTAAGGAGAGTGTGTAGCTGGGGGTAGAGCTGGCTCAAACCTAACCCTGCATATACATGGGACAACCACGGCTGGTACTCAGAGGCAGCAGATCAGGAGCTGATTGGAGCTGACTAGCCTACTGGGACTGTCCCACTGTACACCCTGCCCCACACCTGGTGCCCACTGCAGCCCTTTCTGCTCTGGCACTGTGCCTCCTGGGGCAAAACTGCCATTTCTAGGAGAGGGCAGAGTGCACACTTAGAGGGAAAGCAACCAGCTCAGCTACCACCCCAGCTTCAGCACCTGGTGACAAGGCCCCACCCCTGATAGGGTAGTGATGACCATTCAGCATAGAAGAAGCTTCAGTTCACACTTGGCTACGGCTCTAGTCCCTCCATCTCTAGCCCCATCATCCACCAGGTGATACCAGACAGCACACCCTGCGGGGGAGACATGACCCATCAGATCCACCTCTCACATCAAAACTGCTGAGCACAGGCAGACTGCATAGAGGTCTCCACGTAAGTACAAGACCAGGATAGGCAACAGTTTCACCAAATTTCGTAGCAAGAGGAAATGTTAAGCAAAGTGAGAAAACAAAGGAATGTCTTTCCAATGAAAGAACAATGACAAAACCACCAATGAACAGAGAGAATTTACCAGATAAAGAGTTCAAAGCATTGGTAATAAGAATGTTAAACAAACTAGGGAAAAGAACAGATGAACACAGAGAGAATTTTAACAAGGAACTAGAAAGTACAAAAGCCAGTCCGAATTGAAGAATGAAATAATTAAAATGAAAAACATACTAGAAAGAATTAACAGAAGACTAAGTAATAGAGAAGAATGCATAAGACAGAATAATGGAAATCATCCAACCAGAATGGTAAAAAGATAAACAAATTTTTAAAAAACGAGAACAGTTTAAGGAACCTCTGAGACAACATCAAGTATGCTAACATTCAAATTATAGAGCTTCCAGAGAGAAGAGAGAGAGTGAAGAGGGTTGAAAATGTATTTAATGAAATTATGGCTGAAAATTTCCTGAACCTGAAGAAAGAAACAGATAGCCAGGTATTCAGAGTATTCCAAACAAGATGAACTGAGAGATATAGACCAAAACATATCATAGTTAAAATGGAAAAAGTTAAATAAAAGAGAAAAATTAAAGGCAGCCAGAGAAAAAGTCACATAAAGTCACATACAAAGGAATACCCATAAGTCTATCAGCTGATTTTTCTGTAGAAACTTTGCAGGCCAAAAGGGAATGGCATGACATACTCAGAGTGGTAAAAGGGAAAAACCTACAACTAGGATTATTTCCAGCAATACTATCATTCAGAATTGAAAGGGAAATAAAGAACTTCTCAAATAAGGAAAGGAAAAACCCCACAAGTAAACACAAATATGTAGTAAAGGCTGTGGGTCAATCACTCAACATAAGCTAGTACAAAGATTATAAGACAAAAGTTAGAAAATCCACTATAACTACAATAAACAGTTAATGTATATACATGAAGATGTAAAATATGACATCCAAAACCTAAAACACAGGGGAAGGTAGTAAAGTGTATTTGAACTTAAATGGCTACCAGTTTAAAAAAGAAAATATATAGGTCAACATATATGAACCTCATGGTAACCACAAATCAAAATACTACAATGGATACACAAAAAATAGAGAAAGTAACACAAGCATATCACTAAAGAAAATCATCAGATCAAAGGGAAGAAACTAAAGGAAAAAGAAAAGACTACAGAATGACAAAAACAACCAGAAAACAAGTAACAAAAAAGCTGTTAAATACACACCTGTATGTATCTAAATGTTTCAATCAAAGACAGAGCAGATAACTGGACCCATCTGTGGGCAAGAGACTCTCTTTAGAGACACACAGACTAGGATTTCTCTGATAGTCTAGTTAGGAATCCAGCTGTCAGTTGCAGGGGTCATGGGTTTAATCCCTGATCCAGGAAGATTCTACATGCCGTGGGGCTACTAAGCCCGTGTGCCACAACTACTGAGCCCGTGTGCTGCAAATACTGGGCCAACATGCCTACAGCTGCTGAAGACTAAGTCTAGAGACTGAGCTCTGCAACGAAAGAAGTCACTGCAATGAAAAGCCTGTGCACTGCAACTAGAGAGTAGACCCTGCTCACCACAACTAGAGAACCTGCATGGAGCAATGAAGACACAGCATAGGCAACAAATAGATGAAATTTTCAAAAGACATGCACACTATTTTACATGCAAATGAAAATGACAAGAAAGCTGGTATCAATACTTACATCTTACAAATAAGACTTAAAGGAAAGTCCATAAAAAGAAAACAAAGGGCATTATATATATATAATGATATAGTGATCAATTTTTAAAAAAAGAATGTAACATTCATACATGCATCCCATATAGCTGCAACTAAATTTATGGAAAACAAATATTAACAGACATAAAAACAAGAAATTAACAATAATAGAAAAATGGTAGGAGAGTTTAACACTTCACTTACATCAAGGGACAGATTCATACAGATGGAAAATCAATAAGGAAACAGTGGTCTTAAATGACACACTAGACCAGATATACATAACATATGTATATATAGGACATTCCATCCCAAAACAGCAGAATGCACATTCTTTTCAAGTTCACATGGAAATGTGCTCCAGGATAGATCACAGACTAGGCCACAAAACAAGTCTCAATAAATATAAGAACACTGAAATTATATCACGCTTCTTTTCCCCCAACCACAACAGTGCGCAACTAGAAACCAATTATTAGAAGAAAAAACACAAACACATGGAGCTTAAATAACATATCTTTAGAAGAAACAATGGGTCAGCGAAGAAATCAAAGAGGAAATCAGAAAAAAAGAGAAATAAAAACAAAAACACACCTTTGTACCACTGATGTGATGCAGCAAAAGTAGATGTAATAGGAAAGATTATAATGATACATACATATCTGAGCATACAAGAAAATCAAGCTATCTTCTACCCAAATGAATTAGAAAAAGAACAAAGCTCAAGTCAGCACAAGAAATAAGGCATTATTTTAAAATAATATTTTTATTGATCTTTATTGAAAAATAATAAAGATCAGAGAGGAAATGAATAAAACAGAGACAAAAAATAGAAAAGATCAATGGAAGCAAGAAATGACTTTTTAAAAGGATAAACAAAATTGAGAAGCTTTTAGCAAGGCTCATTAAGAAAAAAAGAGAATTTAAATAAGCAAAGTAAGATAGGAAAGAGAAGATTACAACCAGTATCAGTGAAACACAATACTGTCAGAGAATATTACAGACAGTTATATGCCAACAAACTGAACAACCTAGAAGGAATGGATAAAAATTTGAGAAACACAAAGTATTCAAAGACTGAATCAGAAAGAAAGAAACAAACTGAACAGATCAATAAGAAATTGAATTAGTGTTAAAAAAAAAAAATCTCCCAGCAAACAAAAGTCCAGGAACAGATTGCTTCCCAGGGAAATTCTACCAAATATAATGAGAAGAGCTAATACCTAGCATCACAAACAATTCCAATAAATGAAGAGGAGGGAACACTCCCAAATTCATTCTACAAGGCTATTATTACCCTGATAAAATTTAGAAAAACGTATTACCCAAAAAAGAAAATTACTTCAGTATCTCTGATGAATACAGACACAAAAATCCTCAAAAATATAAGCAAACCAAATTCAACAATATATAAAAAGAATCATATACCATAGTCAAGTGTGATTTATTCCACAAATACAAAGATAGTTCAAAATCCACAAGTCAATCAGTGTGATACACCACATTAACAAATGGAAGGATAAAAATCACATGATCATTTCAATAAACACAGGAAAAACATTTGACAAAATTCAACTTCCATTCATGATAAGGACTCACAACAAAGTTGGTACAGAAAAAACCGTATTTCAACATAATAAAAGCCATTTATGACACACTGACAGCTAACATACTCAGCTTTTTCCTCTAAAATCAGGAACAAGATAAGGATGCCCACTTTTGCCACTTTCAACATAGTACTTACTGGCAGTCCTAGCCACAGCAACCAGATAAGAAAAAGAAATAAAAGGTATCCAAATTTGAAAGGAAAAAGTAGAAACGTCACTATTTTCAGATGACTTATTATATATAGAAAATTCTAAAGTCCCAACAAAAAACTATGAGAACTAATTAATGAATCCAATAAAGTTGTAGGATATAAGATTGACAAACAGAAACCTATTGCTTTTCTAAACACTAATAATCAACTATCAGAAAGCAATAAAATAATCCCATTTAAAACTGCATCAAAGAGAATAAAATATCTAGGAATAAACTAAACCAAGGAGGCAAAAGGTCTATAACCTAAAGACTATAAAACTAAGGCAAAGGAAACAAAAATAAAAATAAACAAGTGGGACTTAATTAAACTTAAAAACTTCTGCACAGGTAAAAGAAACCTTTGACCCAAAGAAAAGACAACCTATTCAAAGTGAGAAAATATTTGCAAATTATATGACTGATAAGGGGTTAATATCCAAAATAAATAAACAGTTCATATAACTCAATACAAACAAAACACCTTATTTTAAAAAATAAGCAGAGGACTTGAATAGATATTTTTCAAAGAACACATACAGATGACCAAAGGCATATGAAAAGGTTTTCAACACTGGTAATCAGAGAAATATAAGTCAATACCACAATGAGGTATCACCTTACACCTATCACAATAGCTATAACCAAAAAGATCACCAATAGCAAATGTTGGCAAGGATACTGATAAAAGGGTACCCTAGAGAAGGCAATGGCAACCCACTTCAGTACTCTAGCCTGGAAAATCCCATGGACGAAGCAGCCTGGTGGGCTGCAGTCCATGGGGTCGCTGAGAGTCCGGCATGACTGAGCGACTTCACTTTCACTTTTCACTTTTAAAGCACTGGAGAAGGAAATGGCAACCCAACCAGTGTTCTTGCCTGGAGAATCCCAGGGACAGCGGAGCCTGGTGGGCTGCCATCTATGGGGTCGCACAGAGTCAGACACGACTGAAACGATTTAGCAGCAGCAGTACAGGGTTGATGGGAATGCAAATTGGTGGAGCCACTATGGAAAACATTATAGAGGTTTTTAAAAAAACTGAAACTAGAAACACTATATGATCCAGCAATTCCATTCCTGGGTGTGAATCAACAGAAAATGAAAACGCTAATTTAAAAAGATACATGTACCTCAATGCATGTTCACAGCAGCATTATGTACAACAGCCTAAGAAACAGATGAATGGATAAAGATATGTGGTTCACATATATAATGGACTGGACTATTACTCAGCCATAAGAATGAAATTTTGCCATTCGCATCAATATAGATGAAGCTGGAGAGTACTGTGCTTAGTGAAAAAACTCAGAGAGAGAAAGACAAATATTGTATCTGATCAGATATATGTGGAATCTAAAAAAAAATGAACATAACAAAACAGATACAGATTCACAGATATGCAGAAAATAAATTAGTGGCTACCAGTGGGAAGCTGGAGGGAGAGAGGGCAAGACAGTGGCTGGAGATTAAGAGGTATAAACCAATATGTATAAAATAAATAAGCTACAAAGATATACTGTACAGCACAGGGAATATAGCCAACATTTTATAATAATTTTAATGATATACATCTATAAAAATATTGAATCATAATGCTGTATATTTGAAACTAATAAATAGTTTAAATCAACTATCAGTTCAGTTCAGTTCAGTCGCTCAGTCGTGTCCAACTTTTTGCAACTCCATGAACCGCAGCATGCCAGGCCTCCCTGTCCATCACCAACTTGCAGAGTTTACTCAAACTCATGGCCATCGAGTCGGTGATGCCATCCAGCCATCTCATCCTCTGTCGTCCCCATTTTCCTCCTGCCCCCAATTCCTCCCAGCATCAGGGTCTTTTCCAATGAGTCAACTCGTTGCATGAGGTGATCAAAGTACTGGAGTTTCAGCTTTAGCATCAGTCCTTCCAATGAACACTCAGGGCTGATCTCCTTTAGAATGGACTGGTTAGATCTCCTTGCAGTCCAAGGGACTCTCAAGAATCTTCTCCAACACCATAGTTCAAAAGCATCAATTCTTTAGCACTCAGCTTTCCTCACAGTTCAACTCTCACATCCATACATGACTACTGGAAAAACCATTGCCTTGACTAGACAGACCTTTGTTGGCAAAGTAATGTCTCTGCTTTTTCATATGCTATCTAGGTTGGTCATAACTTTCCTTCCAAGGAGCAAGAGTCTTTTAATTTCATGGCTGCAATCACCATCTGCAGTGATTTTGGAGCCCCAAAAAATAAAGTCTGACACTGTTTCCACTGTTTCCCCATCTATTTCCCATGAAGTGATGGGACCAGATGCCATGATCTTTGTTTTCTGAATGTTGAGCTTTAAGCCAACTTTTTCAATCTTCTCTTTCCCTTTCATCAAGAGGCTCTTTAGTTCCTCTTCACTTTCTGCCATAAGGGTGGTGTCATCTGCGTATCTGAGGTTATTGATATTTCTCCCGGCAATCTTGATTCCAGCTTGTGCTTCTTCCAGCCCAGCATTTCTCATGATGTACTCTGCATATAAGTTTAATAAGCAGGGTGACAATATACAGCCTTGACATACTGCTTTTCCTATTTGGAACCAGTCTGTTGTTCCATGTCCAGTTCTGCCTGTTGCTTCCTGAAATGCATATAGGTCAGGAAGGTCTGGTATTCCCATCTCTTTCAGAATTTTCCACAGTTTATTGTGATCCACACAGTCAAAGGCTTTGGCATAGTTAATAAAGAAGGAATAGATGTTTTTCTGGAACTCTCTTGCTTTTTTGATGTTCCAGCGGATGTTGGCAATTTGATCTCTGGTTCCTCAGCCTTTTCTAAATCCAGCTTCAACATCTGGAAGTCCACGGTTCACAAATTGTTGAATCCTGGCTTGGAGAATTTTGAGCATTACTTTACTAGCGTGTGAGATGAGTGTAATTGTGCGGTAGTTGGAGCATTCTTTGGCATTGCCTTTCTTTGGGATTGGAATGAAAATTGACCTTTTCCAGTCCTGTGGCCACTGTGGAGTTTTCGAAATTTGCTGGCATATTGAGTGCAGCACTTTCACAGCACCATCTTTCAGGATTTGAAATATCTCAACTGTAATTCAATTAAGAAAAATTTTTTTAAAGAAAGTAAAATGATGTGAAATAAAACTCCTGAGAGCTCATCCAAGATGGTGCAGCAGGAAGAGCTCAGGCTCACCCCCTCTCAGGAGCATACATACACAAAAAACTGCTGAGGAATCATCAGTAAAAAAAACTGAAAGTGGCCAAAAAAGATATTCTGCATCCAAGGATAGAAAGAATAAACAAAAACAAGATGGTAGGAAGGGTGTACTTGCAATGTAATCAAATCCCATACACACTAGGTGGACTATCCACAAACTGGAGATTAATCACATCACAGAAGTTCTCCCACATGAGTTAGAGCTGTGAGCCCCAAGCCAGGTTTCCAAGCCTGAGGCTCTGATATCAGAGGGAGGAGCCCCAAAAGCACCTGGCTTTGAAGGCCAGCAGGGCTTGACTACAAGAGCTCCACAGGAGCGACTGAACTGAGCTAGGCCACAAAACAGTGCAGAAAGATATAAATCATACAAAGTATACTTTCTAACACAAGGGATGAAATTAAAAAACTAGACGACTGGCATATATACACACACACACACACACATACATACGTACATAGTAAATGACAAACTCAAACAATCAAATAGTCAAAGACATTATCACAAGGAAAACCAGGAAACACCTTCAGTTCAGCCACTCAGTTGGGTCTGACTCTTTGCAACCCCACGAACTGCAGCACAGCAGGCCTCCCTGTCCATCACCAACTCCTGGAGTGTGCTCAAACTCATGTCCCTTAAGTCAGTGATGCCATCCAAACATCTCATCCTCTGCTGTCCCCTTCTCCTCCTGCCTTCACTCTTTCACAGCATCAGGTTCTTTTCAAATGAGTCAGTTCTTTGCATCAGATGGCCAAAGTACTGGAGTTTCAGCTTCAGCCCTTCCAATAAATATTCAGGACTGATTCCCTTTAGAATGGACTGGTTTGATCTCCTTGCAGTCCAAGCGACTCTCAAGAGTATTCTCCAACACCACAGTTCAAAAGCATCAATTCTTTGGTGCTCAGCTTTGTTTACAGTCAAACTCTCACATCCATACATGACTACTGAAAAAACCTAGCTTTGAATATAAGGACCTTTGTCAGCAAAGTAACGTCTCTGCTTTTTAATACACTGTCTAGATTTGTCATAGTTTTTCTTTCAAAGAGCAAGTGTCTTTTAATTTCATGGCTGCAGTCACCATCTACAGTGATTTTGGAGCCCAAGAAAATAAACTCTGTCACTGTTGCCACTGTTTCACCATCTATCTGCCATGACGTGATGGTACTAGATGCCATGATCTTAGTTTTTTGAATGTTGAGTTTTAAGCCAGCTTTTTCACTCTCCTCTTTCACTTTCATCAAGAAGCTCTTTTGTTCCTCTTCACTTTCTGTCATAAGGCTGGTGTCATCTGCGTATCTGAGGTTATTGATATTCCTCCCTGCAATCTTGATTCCAGCTTGTGCTTCATCCAGTCTGGCATTTTGCATGATGCACTCTGCATATAGGTTAAATAAGCAGGGTGACAATATACAGCCTTGACATACTCCTTTTCCTATTTGGAACCAGTCTGTTGTTCCAGGTCCAGTTCTAACTGTTGCTTCTTGACCTGCATACAGATTTCTCAGGAGGCAGGTCAGGTGGTCTGGTATTCCTATCTCTTAAGAATTTTCCAGTTCGTTGTGATCCACACAGTCAAAGGCTTTGGCAAGTTAATAAAACAGAAGTAGATATTTTTCTAGAATTCCCTTGCTTTTTCTATGATCTAACGGATGTTGGCAATGGGATCTCTTGTTCCTCTACCTTTTCTAAATCCAGCTTCAACATCTGGAATTTCACAGTTCACATATTGCTGAAGCCTGGCTTGGAGAATTTTAAGCATTACTTTACTAGAGTGTGAGATGAGTGCAATTGTGTAGTTTGAGGTAGTCTGAGCATTCTTTGGCATTGCCCTTCTTAGGGATTGAAATGAAAACTGACCTTTTCCAGTCCTGTGGCCACTGCTGACTTTTCCAAATTTGCTAGCCTTCTGAGTGCAGCACTTTCACAGCATCATTTTTTAGGATTTGAAATAGCTCAACTGGAATTCCATCACCTCCACTAGCTTTGTTCGTACCAATGCTTCCCAAGGCCCACTTGACTTCATATTCTAGGATGTCTGGCTCTGGCTCACACGATTGTGATTATCTGGGTCATGAAGAACTTTTTTGGATAGTTCTTCTGTGTATTCTTGCCACCTCTTCTTAATATCTTCTGCTTCTGTTAGGTGCATACCATTTCTGTCCCTTATGGTGCCCCATCTTTGAAATGTTCCCTTGGTATGTCTAATTTTCCTGAAGAGATCTGTAGTCTTTCCCATTCTATTGTTTTCCTCAATTTCTTTGCATTGATCACTGAGGGAGGCTTTCTTATCTCTCCTTGCTATTCTTTGGAACTCTGCATTCAGATGGGTGTATCTTTCCTTTTCTCCTTTGCCTTTCACTTCTCTTCTTTTCTCAACTATTTGTAAGGCCTCCTCAGATAACTATTTTTGCATTTTTTTTTTCTTGGGGATGGTTTGATTCCCTGTGTCCTGTACAATGTCATGAACATCTGTCCATAGTTCTTCAGGTACTCTGTCTATCGTGTCTAATCACCTTAGAACAAATTAAAAGGAAAACACAATAGTGTCCAGAGGGAAATTTGTAACTGTAAAAGTCTACATTAAAAAAGAAAGATCTTAAGTCAACAACTTAACTGTATACCATAATAAAGATTATAAGTAAGATAAATATGCAAAATACAGAATAGAAATACAATAAAGAAAAATCAATGAAATAAAAACTTGGTGTTTTAAAAAGATAAAAAGTTGGCAAAGTTTTTAGCCACCAAACTGGATAACTCAGATGAAATATACAATTTCCTAGAAACATATAAACTTCCAAAACAGACTCAAGAGGAAACAGAAAAATCTGAAGAGACCTATAACAAGGATTGAGATTTAATTATTAAGAAAAAAAGAAATTCTCAACAAAGAAAAGCCCCAGGATAAGAAGACTTCCCTGGTGAGCTGTGCTATTTAAAGAATTAATACCAATACTTCTCAAACTCTTCCAAAAAGCTGAAGAGGTGGGAACACTCCCTAAATCATTACATGTAGCCAGCATCACCCTGATATCAAGGCTAGATAAAGATATCACAATAAAAAAATTATAACCTAACACCTTTGATAAATACTAATGCAGAAAGTAGCAAACTGCATTCAGTCAATTCAATGACCAGGTGCAATTTATCTGAGGAATGCAAGGATCATTTAATATATGAAAATCAATCAATATAATATACCATTATAGAATGAAAGATTGAAAAACTATGATCTTAATGCAGAAAAGCCACTTGTCAAAATCTAACACTCTTTCATGACAAAAGCATTCAACATACTAGAAATAAAACAGAATATTCTCAGTATGATGAAGGCTATATATGAAAAATGATGTGAAATATCATTATGATGTGAAAAATCTGAAAGCTTTTCCTTTAAGATGAAGACAAAGATGGCCACTTTGACCATTTCTATTCAATATAGTACTTGGAGTTCTAGCCAGAGAAATTAGGCAAGAAAAGGAAATAGAAGGCATCCAAACTGGAAAGAAAGAAGTGAAATTACCTCTGTTCAGAGATAACACGTTCTTATATGCAGATAGCCCTAAAGAACACACATACACGCAAACACACAAACTGCTAGAATTTATGAATTTAGCAAAGTTGCAGGGTACAAAATCAACACACCACAGTCAGTTGTATTTGTATTCACTAGCGATGAATAATTTGAAAAGGAAATTAAGAAAATAATTACATTTAAAACATAGAGAATAAAATACTTGGGAATAATTTAACTAAGGAGTTGAAAGACTTATACAATGAAAACTGCAAAATACTGCCAAAAGAAGTTAAAGAAAACATAAATAAATGGGAAGACATCCCATATTTATGGATTTGAAGACAATATTGTTACTATGTCAATACAACCCAAAATTAATCTAAACAGATTCAACAAATCACTATCAACGTCTCAATAGCATTTTTTCAAGAAATATAAAAACTCATCCTAAAACTCATTTGGATTTTTAAGGGATTCCAATAACCAAAACCATTTTGAATAAGATCAAAATTGGAAGACTCTTACTTCTTGACTTCAGAACTTACTGCAAAGCCACAGAAATCAAAACACTGTAACGTTAGCAGCAGGATAGACTGTAGACAAGCGGAATCGAATAGAAAATCCAGAAATAAGCCTTTGCATATCTAGGAATTGATTTCCAAAAAGAGTGACAAGAGCATTCGATGGGAAGAGAACACTTTTTTTTTAAAACAAATACTGCTGGGACAACTAGATACCAACATGCAAAAGAATAAAGATGGTCCCTTACCAAACACCACATATAAAAATTAACTCAAAATGGATTAAAAGTTCTAAACATAAGAGCTACAGATATTTAAACTCAGCATCTTTAGAGAACTCTTAGAAAGAAACATGGAGAGAAAGCTTTATAATATTGGATTTGGCAATGATGTACTGGATATGATACCAAAGTCACAGGCAATAAAAGAAAAAAATACATAAACTGGACTTCATGAAAATTAAAAACTTTTATGCATCAAAAGACATTATCAATAGAGCAAAAAGGCAACCCACAGAATGGGAGATGATTTTTGCAAATGATATTATCTGAAAAGAAATTAATATCCAGAATATATAAAGAACTCTTCCAACTCAACAACAACAAAAAACTCAATTCAAAAGCTCTTTCCACTGTACAATGCTGGCTACAATAAGGAGTCTGCAACCTAGAAAAAGGCCCTCACCCTAGCATGCTGACACCCTCATCTCAGACATCAAGCACCCAGGACTGTGAGAAATAAATTTCTTTTGTTTACAGTTTAAAAATGGGCAAAAGACTTGAATCAAAGAAGGTATAGAAATGGCCGATAAGCACCTGAAAAGATGCTCAACATCACCTATTATTAGGGAAGTGCAAAATAAAACTAGAAGATATCACTTCATACCTATCAAGATGACTACTATTTTAAAAAATCAGAACATTTTTATGAAGTGTTAGCAGGGATGTGGAGAAAGGGAAATCCTTATATACTGTTGGTGGGAATGTAAAATAATGCAGCTATCTGGAAAGTAGTTTGGTGATTCCTCAATAAGTTAAAACTATAAATACCATATGATTTAGTGATTCCACTTCTGGAATCCCAAAGAACTGAAGGCAAAGACTCAAAGAAATATCTATATACCCATGTTTATAGTAGCATTATTCACAACAGTTAAAAGAGAGAAGCACCCCAAGTGTCCATCAGTGGATGAATGGATAAAAAAAGTATGGTATGTACATACAAAGGACTATCACTTAGTGTTAAAACACTCTCACTTATGCTACAACATAAGTGAAACCTGAAGACATTATGTTAAGTGAAATAAACCAGTTTACAAAAAGACAAATACAATATGATTCTACATATATTAGGTACCTAAAGAAGTCAAATTCATAGACAGAATGATAGTTGAAAAGAGCTGCAGGAAAGGGGACATATATAAGCAGTTATTTTTCATTGAGTGTAAAGTTTCAGTTCTACAAAATGAAAAAATTTTGTAGACAGATGGTGGTGATGGTTGGACAATATAAATATAATTAATACCACTGAACTGCATATATTTTTAAAAGGTTAAGATGTTAAATTTTATGTTATACGTTTTTGACCACAATTTTTTTTAAAAAACTGAACCTGGAACACATTATACTAAGTGAAATAGGTTAGTGACAAAAGGGCAAATATTGGATGGTTCCTCTTACATGAGGCATGCTGCTGCTGCTGCTGCTACTAAGTCGCTAAAGAGAAGTCAAATCCACAGAGACTGACAGTAGAATAGCGGTTACCAGTGGCTGGATAACCAGTTATCAGAAAGAGGGATTGGCTAGTTGTTCCTTACTGAGTTGTTTCTGTCTGGGATAACAAAAAAGTTCTAGAAATGGATAGTCATGAATAGTTAAGAAAAAACCCAAAACCTTATTAAGAATCGCAGATATCTGAACAGCACAATCAGCAGAGCTGACCAACAGGACGTGGCCCAGCACAGATCCAGAGAGTTGATGTGGTGGAGTCTGAACAGAAAAGTAGCGACTAGCCTGCCTGAGGACTGGGTGCAGACCCTGCAGGGTCTTGGGGCCAGGTTATGAGCTCTCCATTCTGTCCCAGA
This sequence comes from Ovis canadensis, assembly GCF_042477335.2. Lineage (NCBI taxonomy): Eukaryota > Metazoa > Chordata > Mammalia > Artiodactyla > Bovidae > Ovis > Ovis canadensis. Next base: position 28,363,521 of record NC_091246.1, read on the forward strand.
ATAGTGGAGCATAGATTTGAGGAGTTTAATGGAGGTGCAGAGTCAGGAGGGTGCTACAGAAGAGGAACAGAGGAAGTTCAGACGGGGAGTGTGGATATGAGAAGGAATCAAAGAGGATGACCTCAAGCACCTGTGCAGCAGTGACCAAGACTGACAACTTGGGTCAAAAATCCAGTCCTAGCAAGCTTTTAAAGAACTGAAAACACACAAAATTTGTTCTCTTACCACAGTGCATTTAGGCTAAAAAAAAAAAAAAACACTAACAAAAAGATTAATAAATATATTGCTCAGTTGTGTCCAACTCTTTGCAATCCCATGGACTGTAGCATGCCAGGCTCTTCTGTCCATGGGATTTCCCACGCAAGAATACTGAGTGGGTTGCCATTCCCTTCTCCAGGGGATCTTCCTGATCCAGGATTGAACCTGAGTCTCCTGCTTGGCAGGCGCATATTCTTTACCACCTGAGAAGACCCTAATAACTATATTACCTCCATTAATTACTATATTACCTCAAATCACCATGGAAACTATAAAATATTTGAACAGAAGGCTAAAGAAAATGCTACATTTCAAAATCTTTGGAATGCAGCTAGTATCAGTAGAAGGAATTTTATATCCTGAATACCTATATTAAAAAAAGAAGAAAGGCTCAAAATCAATGCACTACATATTTCAAGAAACTTTCTAGAAAAAAGTAATCCAAAGATAGAAACAATAATAAAAGGAAAAAACTAATGAAACATACAATAAAGAATTATCATCAAAGGGATGTGCTCTTTGAAAAGGCTGATAAAATTTATAAACTCAGAGAAATCACCATTATCAGGAATGAAAAACAAGACATCACTGCAAATCCTGCAAACTGTGAAGAGAAGATGTTATAAACAAATTTATGCCAATTAATTGGAAAGCTTGGATAAATTTAGAGATGTACCAATTGTTAGAAAAGAGAATTTAACAGAAAGAATAGAAAACCTAAATGGTACTAAAACTGTGAAGGAAATGAAATCCATAGTGGAAACCTTACCCTCAAGGGATGGAGAGAAATGTGACAAATACGTACAAGCAAAATGTCAACCACAGCTCACAGGCAGAGGGTACCTGAGAGTTCACTGAAGAATTTTCAGTCTTTTGTACATTTGAAACTTTTGAACCTTCCCACACTCAAAAAAATAAAATAAAAGGCCATCATCAAAAAATCTACAAACAATAAATGCTGGGGAGAGTGTGAAGAGAATGTTGGTAGAAATGTAAATCGGTACAGCCACTGTGGGCTTCCCTTGTGGCTCAGCTGGTAAAGAATCCGACTGCAATGCAGGAGACCTGGGTTTCGATCCCTGGATTAGGAAGATCCCCTGGAGAAGGGAAAGGCCACCCACTCCAGTATTCTGGCCTAGAGAATTCCATGGACTGTATAGTCCATGGGTCACAAAAAGTCGGACATGACTGAGCGACTTTCACTTCACTTTATAGCCACTGTAGAGAACAGTATGGAAGCTTCTCAAAAAAGTAAAAATAGAGCTACCATTTGATCCTATAATCCCTCTCCTGGGCATGTATACGGACAAAAACATGGCCCCAGAGGATACATGCACCTCAGTGCTCATTGGAGCACTGTTTACAATAGGCAAGACATGGAAGCAACCTACTTGCCCATGGACAGATGAATAAAGACGTGGCACACATATACAGGGGAACATTACTCACCATTAAAAAGAATGAACTAATGCCTCTTGGAGCAACATGAATGGTCTTAAAGACTGTCATACTGAATGAAGTAAGTCAGACCAAGCAAGACAAATATTGTAAAATATCACTACTGTATGCAAAATCTTAAAAAAAAAAAAGATACAGATGAACTTATTTACAAAACAGAAACAAACTCACAGACTTGAACGAACTTATAGTCACTGCAGGGAAGGACGGGGGAAGGAACAGTTAGGGAGTTTGGGACTGACATGTACATACTGCTATATTTAAAATGGACAGGGACCTCCCTGGTGGTCCAGTGGTTAAGAATCCGCCTTCTAATGCAGGGGACGTGAGTTCCACCCCGGGTTGGGGAAGATCCCACATGCTGCAGGGCCACTAAGCCTGCACATTGGCAACTACTGAGCTCACACACACTCTAGAGCCTGCATGCCACAACTAGGGAGCCTGTGCACCAAACAACAGAAACCCACACACCACAACTAGAGAGAAACCCCCATGCACAACTAGAGAGAAACCCCCATGCACAACTAGAGAACGCCTGTGTGCAACAAAGAGCCCATGGGCCACAATGAAGACTCAGTGCAGCCCCATCCCCCACCAAAAAATGGATAACCAACAAAGACCTACTGTATAGCACAGGGAACTTTGTTCAGTATTATGAAACAACCTAAATGGGAAAAACAATTTGAAAAAAGAACAGATACATGTGTATGTATAACTGAAACACTTTGCTGTACCCTTGAAACTAAGACCACATTATTAATCAACCACATTCCAATATAAAATAAAAAGTTAAAAAAAAAAACAGAATAAAATAAAATCTCCTGGCCCAGATGGCTTCACCAATAAGCTCTGCTAAACATTTCAGGGAGAAATAACATAATCTTGCACAAACTCCCCCAGGAGACTGAAAAAGGGAATACTCCTTCAATGTAGGTTTTGAAGTCAGCAGTCCTGATCCAGGAACAAATCACACAACAGAACCAAAGACAGCAGCTCCTCACTTCTGCCCTACATGTTCTGGGCACACCTGAGCTAAAACACAACAAGAGGTATTCCCCTGGGTACATCATGCAGACTTTGCCAGCTTGGGTTCTGATGGAAGACAGTGAAGGTGGGGCCACCAGGACAAGGCCATATCTGCAAGATGCTGGCCAGTCCCACCTAGACACTGCCCAGCACTGGGTCAGGCCCTACTGCTCTGCTGAGATCTGGAGTCATGGCTTCACTCCCATTCCATCCCCTCAACTCTGGGCAAATCCACCCCCCTTCACCCCCTAATCATGCCCCACTTACAGCCCGTGCCTCGCCAGAGGCCAGGGGCCAGCCTGCTGTGGCTTCCATGTCATGCAATTTCTGCGTCTGCTTCAACTGGTTGAGTGACGGCTTTAGTTGTGTGGCCCCGACCGTCTTGCTTGTCCACTCGTCCACCAGCTTGTGCAGGTCGTCCGTGAAGGTGCCTTTCTTGTTGTTGCTGTTGTTCACCTGCGCCTGGATGTGCAGGGCAGGTTGGGGGCCCGGCTCAGGGCCCGGGACCAGGCTGCTGGTGGAGGACCCTGGGGAGCACACACAGGCCAGGGTTGGTGACACCACACACCAGCACCACTGGCCGGCTGCAGTCATTTAAACCATGGTCTTGCTTAAGCCAGGCAACACCTTGCTTCAGGAGATGGTCTGCATTTGGGGGTCCATGCAGTTTTAGACACAGTGGAGTGATCTCAGGCTACAGGGCTTTGCCAGGCAGCCATCGCCCATCTCAACAGTCAGGGGACAGGATCCCAGCTGCTGGCAGCTTTACACAGTATCCCTTCTGTGCCCACACTGTCCAGGACCATCAGACCTCCCTGTGAGGGAGTTCAGAAAACTGCAGGGTCAGCTGGACACAAACTAGGGGCAGAGTCCTCCAGCTTCTGCTCTCTAAGTTCTAACGTGAGTATTCACAGGAGACTCAATAATACTTTGGGCAGAGTGCTTAGCAGCTGCCAATATCCTTTCAGCAAAGGGAAAACGCTTGCAATAGGTTGGACTGCTGTTTCTGTAAACGATAATGATTTGGTGATCTGGAATTTAAGGCACAGAAACCATACCTCTCCTTACCAGAGCATGTAATAATAATAAGGTGTACAAACACCCAGAACCTTGGTGCCAACTAAGGGGCTGACGCCTGTAGAAGAAGGATCTGTGCAGCCCAGATGCCCACAGAAGGCTTGGGGCTGTGGCTTAGGTGAAGCACACCTGGCCACGTTACTCAAAGATCTTTTTTTGGATCAAAATAGACTTTTTAACTTTTAAAAATTGTGTCCCTTCCCTCCTCCAGTACATAATTTCTGGTTGGCAATTTTGGATAGGCCAATTTTTTAATTTTCTGCACTAAATAAATAACCTACTGACCATCTCTTCAAACAAGTCATTGCCAAACACAGTTTACTTTAGAGGCTAGCAATGAAAAAGCACAGACACAAACAGTTAAACATTAGTGATGAGATTTTACACATGTTGCTATTTCTACATGAACATTTCAGCCCAAAAATAAAAACAGAAAAACTTTTTAAATTAAAAAAAAAAAAAGAGGCATGAGATGAGAGCAGTGGGCGGCCCAGGTAAACTGATACCCATTTTGTCCCGGCATCTCTCCTCTGTGGGGGCACTCATCTTTAGCACTTGAAGGAAATACTCATTCCTACGGTTTTGGAAAAGGAGCCAATTAATGATTGGTAATACATGGATGTTTCGGAGAAGGAAAGCCAGTTAGATGTGAACTGGCGAGAATGCACAAACTCTAGGAGCCACGGAGGCTTGCAAGTGTGCCTGAGGGCGGCTATCTCACCAGGTGGAGGCCCAGCAGCACCCACGGAGGGTGGGCACAGAGCGGGTTCACACCCGCCTACCCGCTGGGCCCTCGGCTCCCGGTCCAGCCGTGGAAACCCTGATGCGCACTAGCCACAATAAAGCCCATGCGATGGAAGCGGACAAGGGGTAAAAAACCCGATAATTACGACTGCTGTGCTCTTTGCCTAGACAGAGACGCTTCAAGGCAGACCCTGCAAGGGAAGAAGAAATGACACAAGACCACAGGGTTAGGCAGGACAGCACACGAGGGGGACAAGCCACCACACTCTAAGCAAAAGTCATCAGTGTGCGAGGAGGAGCAAAGGCCAGCAGTTCAGAAAGAAGGGACCAGCCTCCTGGGCTAACTGGGAGGCCCCCAAGTCAGTGTGGAGGTTCACACGAGCTTCGCCGAGGGGCGGAGGTGCAGGGCCAAGCCCCAAGCTTCAGGTAGAAGTGTGTGTGTCTCTAGAAGCATATTCCAAAAAAAAAAAAAAAAACCAAAAAAGAAAAGAGAGAAAGAGAGATAAAGAAAGAAAAAAAAAAACAATTATAAAAAAAAAAAGCAAAGCACACTGCTTGGCTTTCAAATATAAGGTTTTTGGGAGTCCTGCTGGTTGAGGCAGGATGCCCACTAGAAGTCAGCCAGGAGAGCTCTCAATGGAGCACAGCCTGGCCCTGCCTGGCATAAGGCTCATGGGCAGTTTTCCAAGTGTAAAAAGATACATTGTTTTGCAGATTTGAGGCCAATCCCAGATCTTAGGCTGCCCTGAACAAGCCAGTGATGAGCGTGGAGGGGAAAATATGAGGAGCCCTGTCTACAGAGGCCAGAGGGAAACTGACCCTCATTCTCGGCTGCCTCATCAGGTATTCCCTGTCCATGGGGCAGGGTGAGAGGCCTCCTTACTGCACCATCACTAAGAGGTCCCAGACCCCGTGCTCCCAGAGGCTGCCTGTGCTAAGACAGATGGGCAGTGACTTTAGTGTTTGGCATTGACAATTAGTGCCCACCTGGAGGGCAGATGAGCTGGCCGAAAGGGGCTGCCACACCTGGCTTACCCTGTGGCATTCCAGGCAGCCGAGCAGGCAAAGGTGGGATGGGCAAGGACGGCTCAGGTGCTCCCAAGGTCACTCAGCAAGGCCACGCTAGCATGGAGGGTCTGTTTGTGCTCCCACCCATGGCCCCTTCCCTGGAGCACGATTCCTTACACACCCCCAATCTCCCAAGAGAGTGCCCACCACAGCACGATTCCCAGCCCCCTCACTACGGAAGGCAAGACACTGCTTCCTGTATTGGGGGACAGGGGCAAAGGCTTATTGGGGAAAAGCTGTACTCATTGGTTCAAAAACTAGCTCACACTGAGCTGCACTTATTTTGGCTCATCCTGTTGTGTTCGCTGCGGCTGACTTGGTAAAAAGGGAGGTGATATTCAGTTGGGGTCTGTTATGAGAATAAAATGGAATTGGGCCAGGCAGGAGCAATCCAGACTGATTCTCAGTGGGAACTCTGAAAAGTTTTTGCTGGTCTGTGTCCTGAGATGGACCTCAGCTGAAAGCACAAAGCCCTTTAGGGGTTCCAAGGTACAAAGGGAGGAGGGTTCTGGGCTCTGTGACCGTGCATGTGAACACAGATTTCCTAGTCGAGATCCTGGGGTTGTACTGTCCTCTGGACCACAGCAGTCCCCTACAGACGACCCTGGGACCTGGGACTAAGTACTTCTGCAAGATCCCTGCAGTCTAACCATAACAGGTTCTTTCGAAAGGCTGCTCTGTGCCTGCCTGGCAGCTCCTAGTGTTGCTACAGCTCTGCATTCAGAGCTGTCTCCTATCACCCTCATGGGAAAGAGAACACGCCAGCCAGCCATAGAAGCTGGCTGCTAGAGGGAGTCTGTGCCTGCGATCAGCCAGAAATCAGGGCTCCAGACTGGTTACCCAGTCTTTCTGGTTACCCAGGCAGGGTAAAAGACATCAGACACCAGGACACCATCCTCAGAGCCAGAAAGCAATACCAACCCACACCCTCACTGGACACCGCCTAAGGGATGGAGCATAGCTCCTGGCCATCCATGCCCTGGCTGAACACGGGCCCTGAGGTGACCAGAGCCTGGTCAGCTCCCAGTCCTTAGGGTGGATCTTTAACACAAACAAACCAGATTTGGATCCCTCCACACAGGTCACACTGTCTGGCTCTACAAAACCACAGCTGAACAGGCATCATGTGGCTAACCAGTCCACACTCACGCCAGAGCCCTGTCCATCCTCAAGTGGCCCCTTGAATCTTGTCCCCTGTGTCTGTTCCCTGGCCTAAGTCCTGCTCTAAACACACACCATGCAGACAGCGTCTGATGAACAAGTCTCTACCCAGCCCTGCTGAACCCACACTGTGCTAGTATACACATCGAGTTCCTGCCTACAGAGCAGGATGGAACAAGGTAGCTGCAAGGAACATCAAGCTACAAGGGAGCAATGCAAGGGCAGCAGGCCTGCACAGAACCCACAAAGGGCCCACATGGGATACATCACGGGCCCACTTGTGGCCCACAGGATACCTACATGGGACCCACACATGCCTATAGGAAGCCGACATCAGGCGCACATGGGGAATAATGGTTTTAACCAGCCCCACCCCCTGGTTTCCCATGAAGAGAGAGTCCTCCCCATAGCACTTCCATCCTTAGCCAAGGCTTGGCAAAAGCCAGCTTAGCAACCCCAGAAATACTCCGAGAAGCCTCCACATAGGCAGATGCTAGGGATCTGGGGCTTGGCAGCCTCTCCCAGCTACTGAGAAAACTGTTCTTCCCAGACTGCAAAGGAGCAACACAACTGAATGACCTAACATCTTGTCCTGGTGCAGCTCGTGTCTGCAAGAACCCCATAGCCAGGCCAGGAGTCTCAGGCATCGCCCAGGCCTGCATGCAATGAGGCCCCCCACCCCACTTGCCCCTACATTCACTTTGGCATGGAAACAGAGGCAGCTCCTGGTATGGATGGCCAGCCCTGTCAGGCACCTGATGCTGTTTAGACCCTTGAAGTGCCAGAAGGACACCTCAAATCCCAGGATACATGATGCAGGCAAACTGCTCAAGATGCGGGCCAGGGCAGCCACTATCACATCTGCCTGGGCCAGGCCCTGGAGCCACTATCACACTTGCAGTTTACCAAGCTTCAAATACTAAGAAGCTCACAAGGAACTGGGGCAACAGGCTCAGTGCAGACCAGCCAGGGGCCTCCCCACTCCCCCCGTGGAAGAGGCGAGTCCGTCGGTTACCTTGTGCCTGGCAGCGGTGTCAGGTGCCCTCTTCTGGCACAGGAGACAAACGGGACAGAGACAAAACATCATCCTGAGTGTCTCCGTACCAAGCCACCTAGACCCGAGCATGGAGCTGAAACTTTTCTGGGAAGCATGGGCAAGGAGGAAAGATGTGTCTCAGCTCTACCCTAGGATGACTCCACCCTGAACTTCATTCCCCGAGTGGCACAGGGCCTACCCTGAGGACAGTTCAGCCTGAGTGCCTGGATGAGAATAGTCCCAGGTGAGGGAAGAACCTGGGGGGCTGCACTGTGGCACCTAGCGGTCCCAGAGACAAACTGGCTACAGCATGGACGATACCCGGCCTGCTGCTGCTGGACACGTGAGAAAAACACAGCAGACCTCACTGTTCCATGTGCCCGTGCCTGTCTCTGTTCCGATGAAGAGCGGGGGCAGGGAGGACCAACGGGTCTGACCACAGCTTCTGACTAACAGGACACAACCACTTTCTGAACATGACCTCACACCCCTGACTACAAGCTTCCTTGAAGCCTCCACTGGCTGCAAGGAGGGGTCTGTGCCCAGAGCCTCACTCCCAAGTCTGTCCTTCCCTGAGTGTTGGCCCACCTACAGCTCTGAGGGCTGGCCTGTTCTGACACCCACCGTACGGCAGCACCCACCCCTGGCTTCACCCTGGGTGAAGCCTTCACCCTCCCCTGGCTCTCCATCCTGGGCATGGCTACTTCGCCACCTCAAGTTACCTCCCCACCTCCCCAAGCTGCCTGCAGCTCCACCCCAGGTGCCCCCACCCATCTCTAACCCCTCTTATCTTCTCCAAGCTTCATGGAAGCTGGGACCTTCTTTGTATACTTCAAAGCTTAACACAGGTTTTATTTTGCTAGAGTCCTGTCTCCTGTACAAACTGAAAACATGCTCTTGGCTTTACCTCCAGCTCTGGGCTGGACCAGTTGCCCCCACAAGCCCAGAGCCATGGCCCTCAGCACCCAAGCTCAAGCTCCCTCTGCCCTTGCAGCCAACCCGAAGTCCCCTCGCCTCTCAGCCTTCAGGGGCTGAAGCCAGCCCTAAATATTTCCCTCTGGTCTCTCACTGAGGCATATGCTCAGTCTCCTCTCAGAGCAAAAAGCTCTGTGGTCACCCAGAAACCGGCAGACTACAGGTCCAAGAGAACCCCCTGCAGGGCTCAGCAAATGCCAGCACACATGGGACAGGATGGGCAGTCCTGGGGTATCCCACCCCGTTAGAGTGGCAGTGGCAGGGGCACAGGCTCAACCTTCACATGGCTCAGCTGGAGGCTGCAGTGAGCGGGTCCAGGGCAGGAACCCACAGTACACCCTCCTGACCAGCAACCCCAGAGCATGTGGGGGCCACGTTGTGGCCCCAAGACTAGGAGCTCTGCCATGCTGCTGCTGCTGCTGCTAAGTCGTGTCAGTCATGTCCGACTCTGTGCGACCCCATAGACGGCAGCCCACCAGGCTCCGCCGTCCCTGGGATTCTCCAGGCAAGAACACTGGAGTAGGTTGCCATTTCCTTCTCCAATGCATGAAAGTGAAAAGTGAAAGTGAAGTTGCTCAGTCATGTCTGACTCTTAGCGACCCCATGGACTGTAGCCTACCAGGCTCCTCCATCCACGGGATTTTCCAGGCAAGCATACTGGAGTGGGGTGCCATTGCCTTCTCTGAACTTAGCCATGGTATGCCTAAAAGGGCCACTGTGTGAAAACAGGCAGCATTATTGGATTCATGGCATTGGAGGAAATAAAGCCTTATAGGCCAGCATGTACCACCACCTATAATCAATCTACGTGGGCCAGCTCCCCATTTGCCACCAAGCCATGCCACACACATTTCTTTCTTCCTAGCCACACACACAAGCACAGAATGAAAACATAAACCCTTTGTCCCTACTGAGCCTCAAATAATTTTTTTTATCTTGAAACAATAATTAATAATGATATAAATGAAAACCCTTAAAAAAGAATAGAACCACCTGAGTAGAAAGGTAGCCTGGCAAGGACCTCAGGGGCCACATGGTACTCTTCATTCACACTTTTACCCCAAATGCCCTGCTCTAATCTGCTTCCCACTCCTGGCTGGCCACCCTCAAGCAGTGATACACACATTTGTCTGACTAGGAGATGCCTGGAGATGCCTAGAGGGGCAGGTGCCCTCACCACAGCTTCCCAGGCGAGAGCCAGGCACACACAGGCAGAAGAAAGAGGACGAGCGGGTGATGTGCGAGGTGAGTGGGGAGCCAAGATGCATGCAGGCTCCCAGCCCCCTACTAAACTTGGCAACTAACCTGCAGACCCAAGACGCCTGAGCAGAAACGGGGGTGGGGTGGGGGCTGTTAGCAGACAAGGAGCACTGGGCAGTTCCTGCGCATTTCTCCACAGTCTGATGCCTCTGACCTGGCCCTCCTGGGGAGGGTGCCAAAGTCACTCTGATGGGGATGCACACTGAACTCTGATGGATGCCTGCCATGGATGTGGCCTCAGATCCCAGCAAGCACAATGTATCTTTATTGTACCAGCAAAAGCCAGAGGCCCTAAACCAGCATGTACAATCCAATGGGTAAAAAAGCTTAACGCTTCTGTTGAAAAACAAAAACCTGAAAACCTCACAGCTTCTGAATCATTGGCCAATTGGTCTGAAGGATGGAAACGATTCTGGACAGCCTGAGCAGATGTGCCATTCCTGGACACGGAGTCCCTGGGTACGAGCAGTGTGTTCCAGGGAGGCAGATGATGACTGGGACTTGAGTTTTGATTTAGCAGAGCTTTGGGGAACTGAATAATTGACTTCATCTCTGAGGTCAGTGAGATGAGAGGGAAATACACCAAGTAAAGTGCTCCAGCTAGAGAGAAGGCCAGGAGGGGCCGGGCCCACACACAGGGGCACAGCAGGAGGCTTGGAATCTCTCAGGGTCAGAGATTCCTGACATGACAAGAATGGAGGGGGGGGCTGGGGCATCCTAGCTGGAGCACGTTCTCTCAGCATTTCCACATGCAGGGAGTGGGGCAGTGGGTTAACAGTACTGGATGTTGTGATACGGCCCTTGTACAGAAGTTACACCCTCCAGTGACCTTCTAGAACTGTCTCGGCTCGCTACATGCATGTCTTCAGAGTCCAGACACGTGTGAAACACACCATGCGTCTAGAGAAGGCCGGGGCTGTCTTTTTGTTGTCGCTGGAACTGGGGACAGCAGACGTGTAAATCTGCCACGATTGCAACAGAAATAAAACTACGTCCAACATAAAAAAAGAAAAAAAAAAAACACTAAACAAACGAGTGACAAAAGAAATGCAGAGCACCTTGGGGCCTGGGGCAGAGCGCCAGAGGCTGGGAGTGGGCAAACCACTGCACATGCTTTTGGTGTCCAGGCATGAGCCAGCCAAGAGCATGCACTGGCGCTTTCTGGGGCTAGAAGGGTGGGCATGGACGGGGTTCCATTTTTTATATCAAGTACATGATTTCAATGGGGGTAGGGTAAGGTGTCCTACAAAATGTATGGAAGATAATGAAGACAGGGAGGGGCAAGGGAGAAACCAAGGGCCAGGAGGTGATAAAATACAAAAGAACAAATACAGACAGATGGACACAGACACGGGTCCACTGAGGAATCGAGCGCGAGGTTTGCTACTAGACTTATAGGTCACTCTCTCAGACGTTGGGTGGTAAACCGTCCAGCCTGCAAATGAATATAGAGGGAAGAAAACAAAGAGACAGGCATCAAGTACAGTCTCTGGGATTCCTCCTACACACCACCAGCCATATCAGCCTCTTCACTTAGCATCCACGGCTCCACCTAGCCCAGCCCAAAGGACCACAGCCACTGATCACATAATGGAAAGGAGGTGATGTTGGAGCGGAAGAGAAGCGGACCCCAGGAGAGCGTGCGGGGCAGGGTGGGGGGTGGGCACCAGCAGCGGTCACCACGACTTCTCTGGAGAGAGATGGTGGGGGTGGAGCACCTCATCGCGTAGCCGCTGCATCCACAGCAGCGGTGACGAGCATTTCCTCCTCAAGGCCAATCTCCCAGCTCGAGAGCTGTGCCCTCGTCCCCCCAACTGGCCCTCCTGACAGAAGGACCCATGTTTAGTGGGGAGTGGGGTAGGGTGGGGGTGGGCCAGTGCCTGGGAACTGGCGCAGAGCTCACAGCAGATGCCACATCTGACCTCTCAGTGGTCCTGGCGCCTTCCCCAGGCCGGCTCTTGCAAAGCACACCTCCCTCTGAGCCGCTTACAGCAAGACTTGATGATGGGCAGGCCATCCACTTTTCTCATTCAAAATCTACATCTAAAGTTTTTTTTTTTCCTTAAGAGGCTGTCGGCAGCCTTGGCCGCAGCTCATGTCCCCTCTATGCCACACGGGCCCTATGAGGCTAGCACATGCTCGGAGACGGGCGAGCTGGGAATCACCTGGGCCATGCGCTCCGCCTCCATCACTGGCCAAGCCGGAGCAGATGTCTGCAGACAGGGAGGCCCGCACGGAGCAAGGCTGCTGAGTCTGAACTGCCTTCCCACATGGGTCTGAAGCTGCTGTGGGCCCTGCCCCAGCTTGGGCAGGGTCCTTAGCAGGAGGGGCTCTGCTGCAGTCTGACAAGTGACCTGGGTTGGGGGGAGAAGGGGTGACAGGCACGATGAGGCACCACAGGACAGACCAGCCAGCTCAGGCCACGTCTATCCTCCCTGCTCTTTGCTGGGTGACCTTGGGGAAGCTGAGTCCCTACAGGCAATGGGTACATTGCTGGATCACCCATGTGCAGTTGTCAGGAAGATCGAAGAAAATGATCACTGTTTCCACTGGTGCTAACCTACGTTGCACAAACACTGTGAAAGAACCACGGCCCATCTGCAGATGTACACATGGGCTCAAAGGGGACCCGTGGATTTCCTAAGTCTCTGAAGTCTCATGTTAGCTTTAGGAATTGATATGGAATTCATGTAATTTTGGGTAATCTTAGAAATTCTTGGGTGTGTATCCTGCAGGTTACCTGCAACATGGAGAGGGAAGGCTTAAGGTCAGCTCACTGCTGGCTTCCCACCTGGTGCATTTGGGGCTTTCAACTCACTGGGTCCCCACCCCAGAGTGTGGGGGCTTGGGGTGTGTACTCTTAGTGCCTGGGCATTGTGGTTAAAGGCTGGGGAGCAGGGAGGGTCCCTATCATCCTCTCCCTCCCTCAAGGCAGCTGCTCAACCCCCACTGTCAGGGGCTGACATATATCTGAGAAACGGGATCAGAGGAAGCAGGCCCCTGCCCGGGCAGCACTCTGCAGGGAGGAGCACACTGCAACCCACAGGCAGCTGGGACTCTGGTTCTTCCTTCCTGGCAGGAGGGGTGGAGGCCTTGGCTCTCTCGGGCCTGAAGACACTTCCTTGCTCCAATGAAAGGAGATTCAAGAAGCGCTCTTCCAAGGCCTAGTGCCTGCCTCCCATTTGCCCAGCTCCCACGTCTGAGGGTGGCTAGGAGGGCCCTGGGCCAACCTGTGCTGGAGGCCACGACCTTGAGCTGCTGCACCAGGGGGCTCAGCAACTTCCCCGCCTTCAGCTTGCTCTTGCTGGTCTTTCTCCGGCGGCCAATGGGTGGGGCCGTGTGGAAGAGGCCTAAATTGGGGGGTAGCGGCTTGCCTAGGCGGCGGTACAGGGCCTCAATCTCCTGTTTCTGCTGACTTTGTAGCTCTGAGATCTCCTTCAGATGCCTGTAGGAGAGAAAGGAAGAGGGAAGCCAGATGGGCATTCTGGTCGTTTCCAACATGAGGCCCCTCCAGGAGAGCCCAGAACTGGTAGGATGGGTATGAGGAGTAGAGCCTGCAGGGTAGGCTGGGCAGACAGGCCATGCACAGGGGACACAAGGGCATTTAAACATCACCTTCTGTTTACACCTAAGCCAAATGGGAGTATCACTGAGACCTCTGGCATCAACTCACCCAACAACAGAACTGCATGAAGACTAGCCTAACATATTCAAGTTTTCTGATATATCCAGACTCGTAACATTGCTGCGTTTTTTTTTTTTTTGGGGGGGGGGTACCAGGGGAGGATATGAACAACTTCTCACATTTATGCTTACAATACAAACCCTACTCATAAACATGGGTGAAGAAACAAATAATCAGGGCTCAGAATTGGAAGGCTGCCTTAGCTTATCAGGCAAATAAGTGTTACTTCCTCCATGTGAGGGAACACAGCACAAGAGGCCTCTCAGAGGAGAGAAGCCTGTACAAGCGAGTCTACAGAAAATATGTTATTACCCAGGGCCCTGGGGCTCCAGCTGTGCCCAGGAGAGCTTCCAGCTAAGGCTGACCCCACAAGCAACACTATTCCTGAGAATAGAGCCGAGATGCCAGGTCACATGGGTAGGAAACTGCTGTTAAGACTTGAGTGGAATCACTGTCTGTGGGCAAGGGCAGTTTCTAGGAAAGTCTAGGAAAGGGCTGGGTGGTCCCAGTTGGCCTTCCTCAGGGAGCATGCAGCTAAGGCTGGGGCCCTCTCTGCACAGCCAAGAGCAGGAGAGAGCACAGGCTTCTCCTGCTCACATCTCCATTTCTGGGCCCACTCCAAGAGCCCATAGCCACTCCTTCCCAAGGATTCCAGCCTCTCCCGACCTTAGTAACTAAAGTGTGGGGCCCTCTTGTCCTGAAGGAGACTTCATGGCTTAGCTGTATCTCAGTGACCCTGACCACAGCAGGAGCAAGTAACCTTGCACGGGGAGAGAGCAAGTGCGATCAAGGCCTATGTGTGAGACTGAAGGAGGAGGGGAGGTGTGGGCCCCAGAGACCAGGGACCAGATCTGATGGCAGGGACACTGCCTCTGCCCTGTCACCCAGCCCAAGCAGCTCAAAGTGCGCATGGCAGGACGTGGACTTCAGCTGCCGGACACTTCCCCTGACACCATAGCCCAGACCTGACCTGTTCCACAGGACCTACTTCTCTCGAAGACTCTGCAGCTCTTTCCTGATATCAGCATCCTCAATCTCTGAGTCGTTGTCACTGCTGATGTAGGATGACTGGGAGTGGAAGGAGGTCACGCTGATGGTGGGGACCTTCACGCCCATCCTGCTGGGTGTCTCCAGGCCTGGGGAGCCAGCCCGAGAGGACCTCTGCAGGAAGGCAGCGGCCTTCTTCACAAAGTCACTGGCCACACCACCACTGCTGCTGGGCAGGGAGGCATGCTTCTGCACAGAAGGCCTCCTGCGAGGGGACTCGTCCCCAGAGTCACTGGACATGGGCTCTTCCATGCCGACCTCGATGGAGGAGGCCGTCTGTGCCCGCCGCACAGCCAGCTTCATGTCTGGGCTGCAGGGAGCCTCGTCCAGGTAAACGTCAGGTGGGGCTGAGTACCGCAGGCTATTGGGGGAGGCCAGAGTCCACTCATCCTGGGTGCTGACCACTGAGAACCGGCCCACGGTTTTGGCTGGCGAGCTGCCATCCTGCTGCCCTGGCCACTTCGGAGGGGATCCTGATACCAGAGTGCTGTGAGGCTGGGGTTGGCTGGCCTGGCCACCCTCAATCAACGTCCCCGGGCAGCTCTGCATGGACTCGGCCAAGGTTTCCCCAGGGACCCTGCTGGTCCGGTCTGTGGGCTCCAGATGGGCAGGGATGGCAGAAGCAGGGACATCCTTGGGAAACAGTGGAAAGGAAAAGATTCCACGCAAACACCATCAGAGAGCAAGCCCGCCAACCCACTGAGCATCTCACTGGAGAAAACTTCTTACCTGGGGGGCACTGGGTGCTGCAAGCAAATCTGAGGCCACCTGTGCTCCCTCACGGCCAAGCGTGTGGCTCAAAGATGATTCAGCTGTAGAAACGTTAAAACCATTACTCAGGCTGGTGCAAAGAACAAAGGCAGGAATGACCCAAAAGCAGCCATCCAGAAGAGAAAGGGAGTGGCAGTGAGAAGCGGTGTGTGCAGCTGGAAAACAGAAACTACTGACATCCTAACCCCATCACTTCACAGGAGATGCCCTGTGATCCAGAAAAGGGGGGAGACATCAGCCCAATACTACCCAGATCCCTGAAGACCCCTGGTCAAAACCCTCAGGCACAGCCAGGCCTTCCATGCACCTGATTACCATCGCCTGCCTCACCTGTCCTCTCTATACCCCTGACGTGCCTTGTCTCACCTGACGGCATCGCCTTCTCTCTCCCCGGCATGTTCTGATGATAAAAGGCTCTTATGAGGCCGAGGAAGATCAGAATAATAAGGCTGACTCCTAATCCTGCTGCTCCAAAGTCTATGGAAGGTCCCTGTCATCTGAGACTGTCCCATTTCCCCATCTACAGATGATACATTTGACCAGCCTTCCCAGGTTGCTGTGAAGAGTAAACAATAGAAGCAGAAGGAGCTGATGTGTGGAAGCCTGGCCTGAGTTGGGACCTGCACATAGCAAAGAAAACCAGAGCTGTGTGTTAGCCTGAGCTGAATTGACATGCTGCTGTGCACAGGGGATTGGGGGAGGCATGACAGGGGCTGAAAGAGCCTCCAGCCAGGCTGGGGGGCTGCCCCTGCAGATTCCTGAGAAGACCCAGATCCATCTGTCATGCAGCCCCAACTCTAGGCAATACACAATACTCCTCCCTACACGACTATGGTGAAGATCATCCAATCTTGCTTTGCACACCTCTGGGGACAGGAGGCTCATTACCAACTGTACTCTATCTCTGATCAGCTCTGACCGCCAGAAAAATTGACCTTTTCCAAACTAGAATCTATCTCTTAAGAGTTTCCCTGTCAGTTCCATACTCTGGAAGGCTCCGGCACTCGAAGGCACTGATGCTGCATAAGGTGGCTGCCCATGGTACACAACTCACAGAAAGAAGGCAAAAGGAGATGGAGCGGGCACTCAGGTACAATCTCTAACCTTCCCCCTTGCCCAGCCCACTCCTGCTTCATCCCATGATCCTTATCTTCCCCAGGTAAACACCATATGTTACGCCTTCTGACCCCAATCCCAGAAGCCCCATCCCTCTAAAGTTGTGGCATCTATAAGAATGCAGTGTCCTGGGGTCCAGCCACAGAATCCAACGGTCCACTCCCCTTGTTCTGTGATCTGGGAAGACTGTTCTTGCCACTGATACACACCCATGGTCCCATTACAAGGTCAGCTGGATCCTTATCTTGCCCATCTCTCAAGAAATTACAGGCCGAGAAAGAACCAACACCTTAGATCAGACCAACTCCTTGTGCTAAAACATATGTGTTCAGGTAGACTTCACTTTCACTTCACTTTCATGCACTGGAAAAGGAAATGGCAACCCACTCCAGTGTTCTTGCCTGCAGAATCCCAAGGACGGGAGCCTGGTGGGCTGCCGTCTGTGGGGTCGCACAGAGTCGGACACGACGGACGTGACTTAGAAGAAGTGAAATGAGAACGACAGCAAGAATTCCTGCAGAGATGCACAGTACTCAAAGAAAGTACTGAAGAAATCCTGTTTCAGAACTTCACGGATGGCTCTAGCCTGGCAGCTTCCACAGACCTGTTGGAACTCCCCAGCCCCAGCCCTGCATTCTGTCCAAAATAACCACAGTCACCTTATAATCTCCTATAGAAAGAGGAGCTAGGGGTATCCACCAGAATATACTGAGAGCACTGGGGAGCCAGGCAGGCCCTGTTAAGATCCCAATACCCAGTCAATAGGGCTTTCACCCATTTCCACAGAGGGCTTTCTCTTGGAGTGTGAACACATGGTTTGTGCTAGAACTGCTTCTGCCACATCTGGGTCCCACCCAAGATGCTGTGGGGATGAAGGGTAAAGGAGCAGAATGTTTCAAAGTAAGGAAGGCTGGTAACACCTATGGCTTGTTACCTGTCACTGACGAGGACACGGACTGCTCCAGTGTGACCTCTAATCCAGGGGCCATTTCTGACTTTTCCAACTGAAGAAAGAAACAGAAAAAAAGAGCTGTGAGCCTTACTTGCTAACATCTCTGTAGCAAAACTGCATATCCTCTCCTCCAGTTCAAAGGATGGCCTCCTTCTCCCTAGGCAACTCAAGCAAAGCAAGTGTGGGTGGGTCAGACATGAATTGCCTGGAGACAGTTCCTCGGGCAGTACTCACCGCAGGCTGAAGCAGCACGGCCAGACTGCCCCCAGAGGCCTCTGTACGGGGCTCATCCCCTCTTGGGAGTTCCAGGGTGATGTCTCGGTCACCTGCCTCCACAGGGGTCCCGGCCGAGGCTGAGGAGGTGGGCACGTGCTCCTGGTAGAGCAGAGTCCTCAGCTTCTCGTCCAGGCTCTTGATGGTGCTGTCCACAAAGCCCACCCTTGGGGGCGGCCCTTCTCCATCTGACTCCAAGGCTGAAGGTGGCTGAGGAGGGCCGGTGGGTGCCAGCGGGGGACTGGGGAGCTGGGGAGTGGCCAGACTGATTGCTCCTACCACAGTGGGGAGTGGGGGAAGGGGCTGGCTCACAGTGGGCTGAGGGGCCCCACCAGGGGCAGCAGATGTGGGGGCCAAAGCTGACAGGGGCTCCCCCTTGGTGATGGGCTCTCTGGCTAAGGCAGGATCCCCCAGACCCATGGGGTGAAGGGGGGCCTCCAAAGGTGGGGCACAAGGCCCTCGGCCCATGTCAGGGGACTGTGCAACAAGGTGAGCATCAAGAGTCTCCATTAGTGGCCAGGGAGTCTTATGCTCACTGGCTGGCCCATGAGGGGTTCCTGGGCCCCCGGCCTGCATGGCAGGCCCCGTTGCTGGCTCCAGCTTAGGACTGGCAGCTGGTGGGGCCATGTCTTGGGACAGAGCAGTCACGGGAGGGGATGACGGCACCAAAGGGGCTGGTGCACCACCAGGAAGGTCCCTGGGGCCTGCTTGGCTCAGAAGCTGCAGATCAGTTGAGAAGCTGGGTTTCTCCTTGGAGGATAGCTGGTCTTTAGAGGGTGCTGAATCTAGAAGAAATAGGAAAAATGCCTCTATACTAACCTATTCTGGTCCTATTCACCTGGCACTTTGCTAGCTAAAAAGATGCCTTCTTTGGGCTGGTAGTGCTCTATATACCAGTCCTCTTCTGCTTTTCTCCGACATGCCAACTTCATGCATGTGCTAGCTCCGGCCTGAGACTCCTTGCACACATCTCCCTGCGACCCTGCTTCCCACCTCAGGTTGTGTTCCAGAAGTGTCCCATTCAGCCGCACTAGCACATCCCACCCTCCTTCTGATTTTTCGGTAGCACTTAGCCATCAGGCATAACCTATCCCTGTCTGTTGACTGTCTTTCCATGCCCCCATGTGCCAGGCGAGCTCCATAAAAACAGCTCTTATGACCCTTGCACTGGCCCATTCCACAAAACTGTAAATAAAATTATAAAGTCTTAAGTAGCAAGCAGTACACATTCCCCTGCCCTGGAGAGAACAGTAACTTCTGATAAGCCAGACACCATGCTTTGGTAAGATCAGAAGCTCGGACCAGAGAGAGATCAAGATGAAAGAGTTGAAGGACAACGTGTTCACCACCCTCTGCGAACACATCAAAAATACATCACAGGTGGAACAATTCTCACTAAAATCAAACTGAAGACTGGCAGGAGGCCTTTTGTACAATCAAGTCTGTAAAGATCGACACTGAATCGGGTAGAAAGTGATCGGGTCAGAACCGATGCCCCTAGAAGGGGACACAGAGGTAAAGGGGGATTACATGGGCTTGGAGATCCTTCCTGAGGAGTGAGCGGTATGAACCACATGTTAGACATCCCATCCCTGGGGTCTGACACCGAGAAGATGAGCCCCCTTGGTTGATTTGAAAACCAGTGGGACCAGTGGGATTTAAAAACCAGGAGGGCTGTAAGAAACCTAGAATTTGCTTGTGAAGAGTGTTTACTTCTAGGAGCAAAACAGAGGAAGCAGATTGAAAGTGCCTGGGACTCTGGTCAGTTTCCTGCAACTGATCCAAGGCATGCCCTAGACCACACTGAGCACCCAATCCAGCACCAGTAGCTTCAACACAGCTTCCCACTAGGTCAAAGGCTGCTATGGTGGAGGAAAATGTGCATTTGTGGGAGACAGAGCTGGCTCTCACCCAGCCCTGCATCTGGTCAGGGGTAGGGTGGGACAGCCATTACTGGTGTTCACAGAAGCGACAGACTAGAGCTCTGATTGGTGTGCAGGCACAGTACAAGCACACACACTGGCCTATACCAGGTACCACTCAGATCCTCTTGTTCTAGCACAGATCTCCACTGGAACAAACATTTCATTGTCAGGAGAGTGGGGAGCACATACTCAGAGGGAAAGGAGGCAGCTTGAACTCCACCCTCAGGGATTCTGCTCTAGACTTTGGGACCAGACCCCACCCTTGATAGGGCTGTGATGACCAATGAGCATACAAGAAGCCTCAGATCATACCTGGCTCTGCCTCTAGCCTCTCCATCTCCAATCCTACCTACCATCAAGGTGATACCAGCCCGCACACTCTGGGAAAAGATATGACCCTGCTTAGTTCAGATCCAGTTCTCCCACCAAAGCCACTGGGCAAAGACAGACTGAACAGAGATGCTCCCATACAAGCACAACTCTTTAAGACCAAGACGGGTAACGTTTCACCTAATTTCATAGAGAAAACAGACATTAAGCAAAATGAGAAGACACAGGGACTTCTCTCATATGAAAAAAGGAGAAAAACCCCTGAAAAAATAAATAATAAAACAGAGATAAATAATTTACCAGAAAGAGTTCAAAGCCTTAGTAAAAGAATGCTCAATGAACTAAGGAAGACAACAGATGAACACAGTGAAAATTTTAACAAAGAAGTAGAAAATACAACAAATAAAGTCATAAAATACAACTGAAATGAAAAAACACCAGAAAGGTTTAACAGCAGAGTAAGTGATACAGAAGAATGCCTGAGAGAGCTGGGAGACAGAATAATGGAAACCACCCAATCAGAACAGAAAAAGAATATTAAAAAATGAGAATAAGTTAAGGGACCTCTAGGACAATATCAAGCATACTAACATTTGCATTATTGAGGTTCCAAAGGAGAAAAGGGTAAAAAAAAATGTATTTGATGAAACTATGCCTGAAAACTCTCTGAACCTGAAGAAAAATAGATATCCACATACGGTAAACACAGAGTGTCCCAAACTGAACATATACACCAAGACCTACCATAATTAAAATGGTAAATGTTAAAGACAAAGAATCTGAAGGCAGCAAGAGAAAAACAAAGAGTAACATATAAAGAAACACTCATAAGTCCATCAGCTGATTTTTCTGCAGAAACTTTATAGCCACAAAGGAATGGCTTGACATACCCATAGTGCTAAAAAGGAAAAATCTAAAATTTAGGATAATCTACCCAACCAGATTATCATTCAGAATTAAAAGACAGCTAAAGAACTTCTCAGATAAGGAAAAACTAAAAGTTCATATTTAACCCAACTTTAAAGGAAGTCTTAGATAGTCTTCTCCAAGTGGAAAAAACGGCGTACAACAAAAGGAAAGAATTTATAGGAAGGGAAAATCCCACCAGTAAAGGAAAATACACAGTATATACAGCAAAGACCGTGGATCAAATGCTTATATAAGATTAAAAGACAAAAATTAGAAAGTTGACTATAACTACAATAAACAGTTAAGGGATATACATGGAGATGTAAAATATGACATAAAAAAACACAAAATGTGGTGACTCCACTGGTGGTGCAGTGGTTAAGATTCCACACTTCCACTGCAGGAGGCACAGGTTCAATCCCTGGTTCAGGGAAATAAGATCCTGCATGCTGCGTGGCACAGCCAAAAAAACGAAAAACGAAACACTCACAAAATGTGGGGGAGAGGAGTAAAATAATGGAGATTTTTAAGAATGTGCTTGAACTTAAATGACTGAAATGACCAAATTAAAATAAATAGATATTTAGGTCAACATATGGCTCAGAGGGTAATGTGTCTGCCTACAATGTGGGAGACCCGGGTTTGATCCCTGGGTTGGGAAGATCCTCTGGAGAAGGAAATGGCAACCCACTCCAGTACTCTTGCCTGGAAAATCCCATGGACTGAGAAGCCTGGTAGGCTACAGTCCACGGGATTGCAAAGAGTTGGACACGACTGAGCGACTTCACTCACTCATATGAACCCCATGGCAACCACAAATCAGAATCCTACAGTAGACACACACAAATAGGGAGAAAGTAACACAAGCATACCACTAAACAAAACAATCAAACCACATGAAAAGAAACTAAAAGAAGATGAAAAGAACACAGAACGAAAAAAATGACCCAGAAAACAAGTAATAGAATAGCAATATGTACATACCTACATATAATCACTTTAAATGTCAATGGACTAAATGTTCCAATCAGAAGACATAGAGGAGATGACTGGATAAAAAACAAGACCATCTATTCGAGAGACTCTCTTTGAGTTAAAGATACACAGACTACAAGTGAGGGGATGGAAGGAGATATTTCACAAAAATGAAAAAGACAAGAAAGTTGGTAGCAATACTCCTATTTTACAAAATAGACTTTAAGAGAAAGTCTAGAGGGGGGAGGGAAAGATGGCGGAGGAATAGGACGGGAAGATAACTTTCTCCCTCACAAATTCCTCAAAAGAACATTTCAACGCCGAGCAAACTCCACAAAACAACTTCTGTAGGCTGGCAGAGGACATCAGGCAACCAGAAAAGCAGACCATTGTCTTCAAAAACAGGTAGGAAAAAATATAAAAGACGAAAAAGGAGACAAAGGAGGTGGGGAGGGAGCTCCGTCCCAGGAAGGGAAGCCCGTCCCGGGAAGGGAATTTTAAGAAGAGAGGTTTCCAAACACCAGGAAACACTCTCCCTGCTGAGTGTGTGGCGAGCCTTGGAAACACAGAGGGCAACATAACAGGAAGGAAAAATAGATAAATAATTAAAACCAACAGATTACAAGCCCAACAGTAACTCTCCCAGCGGAAAAGCAGCACAGACGCCTGCATCCGCCATTGGGAAGTGGGGGCAGGGCAGGGACGCGCGGGAGGCGCGGGCTGCAGGGCTTTGCAAGAATCGGGCAGGAACGCCCCTCGCGCACCCAGAACGATCTAACTTGGGCTAGCAAACCAGACTGTGGGATAGCTACCACGCGAAAAGCTCGAACATAAGACACCGCCAGGACCCAGCACAGAGCAAAGGACGGAACAGAAAAAGCCGGCTGCAGACCATTCCCCGCCGGGGACAGGCAGCCAGAGCCGTAAGGACTGGAAAGGGGCAATTGCAGACCCGGAGAGACTTTACGTACCTAACTGCAAGCAGGCTCCTTTGCTAAGACTTCTGGGGGTGCTGGACAGTCACAATCTGCCTCGCGGGGTGCGCCAGTGGTCCACCCAGAGAGCTGAGTGGCAGTGGCGGAAAAGGTGACAAGCCGCGGCGATCGCGCTCGCCAAACTCCTGAGCTACTCGGACCTGGGAAGGGCACAAAGCGCAGTCCCAGCCAAATCTGTGCCTCTGAGGGCTGCCTGAGCGCCGAACCTGAGCGGCTTGGACTGGGGAAGTGCATGCAGCCTAAGGCCGGCCCCAGACGGTTCCCGGCTGAGCATTGTAGAGCCGGAGCAGTTTGAGCCGCGAGAAAGGACAGGTCAAGTGGGGCTGAGATACGGTGTGCACACGACAGTGCTGTTTGTTTGCAGCATCCCCCCTCCCCACAGCGCGACTTAACTAGTGAGCCTAAAAAACCAGCAAACAGAAGAAGTTAAACAGAGGGAACCACCTTGGAAGTGAGCCCACACGGCCCATAACATCAGAGAAGGGCCAAATATATTTTTAATATTTTTAAAATCATTACTTTTTTTTTTTTTTTTGCTTTTTTGGTTTTTTTTTCTTTTTTTTCTAGCTTTTTTTAAATTGTTAAGTCTTCTATTTCTCCTCTAATTTTTATTTCTATAACCTATTATTACTATTTTTAAAAAAAAGACTTTTTTTTTTAAGGCAAACGCCATATATACTCTTTGGATGGTTGTTGGTGTGTTTTTTTTGGTTTGTTTTTTAATAATTCTTTTTTTTTTCTTTCTTCCTTTTTCCTTCTGCTTTTCTTTAATATTGTATCTTTGAAAATCCAACCTCTACTCTAGATTTTTAATCTTTGCTCTTAGGTTTTTGTTGTCAACTTTGTACATTTAAAAACCTAAACTTCACTACCCAAGTTTACCTGAGAGCGAGATTACGGGCTTGACCACTCTCTCCTCCTCTGGACTCTCCTTTTTCTCCACCAGGTGACCTCTGTCTCTTTTCTCCCCCATCTCTTCTCTATCCAACTCTGTGAATCTCTGTGTGTTCCAGACAGTAGAGAACACCTAAGGAACTGGTTACTGGCAGGATTTGTCTCTCTCCTACTCATTCCTCTCTCTTATCCTCCTGGTCACCTCTGTTTACTTCCTCCCTCTCCTCTTCCCCGTATAACTCTGTAAATACCTCTGAGTGGTCCAGACTATAGAGCGCACATAAGGAAGTGACTACTGGCTAGCTTGCTCTCTCCTCTCTTGATCTCACCGCATCTCATTCCAGTTACCTCTAACTACCCCCTCCATCTTCTCTTCTCCTTGTAACTCAGTGAACCTCTCTGAGTGTCCCTCAATGTGGAGAAACTTTTCATCTTTAACCTAGATGTTTTATCATCGGTGCTGTATAGATGGAGAAGTCTAGAGGCTACTGTAAAAATAAAACTGAAAACCAGAAGCAGGAAGCTTAAATCCAAAGCCTGAAAACATTAGAGAACTCTTGAATTCAGGGAACATTAAGCAATAGGAGCTCATCAAATGCCTTCATACCTACACCGAAACCAAGCTCCACCCAAGGGCCAACAAGTTCCAAAACAAGACATACCATGCAAATTCTCCAGCAACACAGGAACACTCCCCTGAGCTTCAATATACAGGCAGCTCAAAATTATCCCAAAACCTTTGATGTTTCATAACCCATTACGGGTCACTCCACTGCACTCCAGAGAGAAGAAACCCAGCTCCACCCACCAAAACTCCAACACAAGCCTCCCTAACCAGGAAACCTTGACAAGCCTCTGATAGAACCCCACCCAAAGTGAGGAAGCTCCATAATAAAGAGAACTCCACAAATTACCAGAATATAAAAAGGCCACCCCAAATGCAGCAATATAACCAAGATGAAGAGACAGAGGAATACTCAGCAGGTAAAGGAACAGGAGAGTTGCCCACCAAACCAAACAAAAGAGGAAGAAGTAGGGAATCTACCGGAGAAGGAATTTCGAATATTGATAGTGAAAATGATCCAAAATCTTGAAATCAAAATGGAAACACAGATAAATAGCCTAGAGAAAAGGATTGAGAAGATGCAAGAAAGGTTTAACAAGGACCTAGAAGAAATAAAAAAGAGTCAAAATATAATGAATAACGCAATAAATGAGATCAGAAACTCTCTGGAGGCAACAAACAGTAGAATAACGGAGGCAGAAGATAGGATTAGTGAAATAGAAGATAGAATGGTAGAAATAAATGAATCAGAGAGGAAACAAGAAAAACGAATTAAAAGAAACGAGGACAATCTCAGAGACCTCCAGGACAATATGAAACGCTCCAACATTCGAATTATAGGAGTCCCAGAAGAAGAAGACAGAAAGAAAGATCATGAGAAAATCCTTGAGGAGATAATAGTTGAAAACTTCCCTAAAATGGGGAAGGAAATAATCACCCAAGTCCAAGAAACACAGAGAGTTCCAAATAGGATAAACCCAAGGCAAAACACCCCAAGACACATATTAATCAAATTAACAAAGATCAAACACAAAGAACAAATATTAAAAGCAGCAAGGGAAAAACAACAAATAACACACAAGGGGATTCCCATAAGGATAACAGCTGATCTTTCAATAGAAACTCTTCAGGCCAGGAGGGAATGGCAAGACATACTTAAAGTGATGAAAGACAATAACCTACAGCCCAGATTACTGTACCCAGCAAGGATCTCATTCAAATACGAAGGAGAAATCAAAAGCTTTACAGACAAGCAAAAGCTGAGAGAATTCAGCACCACCAAACCAGCTCTCCAACAAATTCTAAAGG
The DNA here is from genome assembly GCF_042477335.2 of Ovis canadensis. Lineage (NCBI taxonomy): Eukaryota > Metazoa > Chordata > Mammalia > Artiodactyla > Bovidae > Ovis > Ovis canadensis. The sequence continues at coordinate 28,389,329 of NC_091246.1, forward strand.
ATATCCTCTAGACAGGAAACACGAAAAGGGTGTATAAACCGGAAACCCAAAACAATAAAGTAAATGGCAACGGGATCATACTTATCAATAATTACCTTAAACGTAAATGGGTTGAACACCCCAACCAAAAGACAAAGACTGGCCGAATGGATACAAAAACAAGACCCCTCTATATGCTGCTTACAAGAGACCCACCTCAAAACAAGGGACACATACAGACTGAAAGTGAAGGGCTGGAAAAAGATATACCATGCAAATAGAGACCAAAAGAAAGCAGGAGTGGCAATACTCATATCCGATAAAATAGACTTTAAAACAAAGGCTGTGAAAAGAGACAAAGAAGGCCACTACATAATGATCAAAGGAACAATCCAAGAAGAAGATATAACAATTATAAATATATATGCACCCAATATAGGAGCACTGCAATATGTAAGACAAATGCTAACAAGTATGAAAAGGGAAATCAACAATAACACAATAATAGTGGGAGACTTTAATACCCCACTCACACCTATGGACAGATCAACTAAACAGAAAATTAACAAAGAAACGCAAACTTTAAATGATACATTAGATCAGTTAGACCTAATTGATATCTATAGGACATTTCACCCCAAAACAATGAATTTCACCTTTTTTTCAAGTGCTCATGGAACCTTCTCCAGGATAGATCACATCCTGGGCCATAAATCTAAACTTGATAAATTCAAAAAAATCGAAATCATTCCAAGCATCTTTTCTGACCATAATGCATTAAGATTAGATCTCAATTACAGGAGAAAAACTATTAAAAATTCCAACATATGGAGGATGAACAACACACTTCTGAATAACCAACAAATCACAGAAGAAATCAAAAAAGAAATCAAAATATGCATAGAAACTAATGAAAATGAAAACACAACAACCCAAAACCTGTGGGACACTATAAAAGCAGTGCTAAGAGGAAAGTTCATAGCAATACAGGCATACCTCAAGAAACAAGAAAAGAGTCAAATAAATAACCTAACTCTACAACTAAAGCAACTAGAAAAGGAAGAGTTGGAGAACCCCAGAGTTAGTAGAAGGAAAGAAATCTTAAAAATTAGGGCAGAAATAAATGCAAAAGAAACAAAAGAGACCATAGCAAAAATCAACAAAGCCAAAAGCTGGTTCTTTGAAAGGATAAATAAAATTGACAAACCATTAGCCAGACTCATCAAGAAGCAAAGAGAGAAAAATCAAATCAATAAAATTAGAAATGAAAATGGAGAGATCACAACAGACAACACAGAAATATAAAGGATCATAAGAGACTACTATCAGCAGTTGTATGCCAATAAAATGGACAACGTGGAAGATATGGACAAATTCTTAGAAAAGTACAATTTTCCAAAACTGAACCAGGAAGAAATAGAAAATCTTAACAGACCCATCACAAGCACGGAAATTGAAACTGTAATCAGAAATCTTTCAGCAAACACAAGCCCAGGTCCAGACGGCTTCACAGCTGAATTCTACCAAAAATTTCGAGAAGAGCTAACACCTATCCTCCTCAAACTCTTCCAGAAAATTGCAGAGGAAGGTAAACTTCCAAACTCATTCTATGAGGCCACCATCACCCTAATACCAAAACCTGACAAAGATGTCACAAAAAAAGAAAACTACAGGCCAATATCACTGATGAACATAGATGCAAAAATCCTCAACAAAATTCTAGCAATCGGAATCCAACAACACATTAAAAAGATCATACACCATGACCAAGTGGGCTTTATCCCAGGGATGCAAGGATTCTTCAATATCCACAAGTCAATCAATGTAATTCACCACATTAACAAATTGAAAAATAAAAACCATATGATTATCTCAATAGATGCAGAGAAGGCCTTTGACAAAATTCAACATCCATTTATGATAAAAACTCTCCAGAAAGCAGGAATAGAAGGAACATACCTCAACATAATAAAAGCTATCTCTGACAAACCTACAGCAAACATTATCCTCAATGGTGAAAGATTGAAAGCATTTCCCCTAAAGTCAGGAACAAGACAAGGATGTTCACTATTCAATATAGTTCTGGAAGTTTTGGCCACAGCAATCAGAGCAGAAAAAGAAATAAAAGGAATCCAAATTGGAAAAGAAGAAGTAAAACTCTCACTGTTTGCAGATGACATGATCCTCTACATGGAAAACCCTAAAGACTCCACCAGAAAATTACTAGAGCTAATCAATGAATATAGTAGAGTTGCAGGATATAAAATCAACACACAGAAATCCCTTGCATTCCTATACATGAATAATGAGAAAGTAGAAAAAGAAATTAAGGAAACAATTCCATTCACCATTGCAACGAAAAGAATAAAATACTTAGGAATATATCTACCTAAAGAAACTAAAGACCTATATATAGAAAACTATAAAACACTGATGAAAGAAATCAAAGAGGACACTAATAGATGGAGAAATATACCATGTTCATGGATCAGAAGAATCAATATAGTGAAAATGAGTATACTACCCAAAGCAATTTACAAATTCAATGCAATCCCTATCAAGCTACCAGCCACATTTTTCACAGAACTAGAACAAATAATTTTAAGATTTGTATGGAAATACAAAAAACCTCGAATAGCCAAAGCAATCTTGAGAAAGAAGAATGGAACTGGAGGAATCAACTTGCCTGACTTCAGGCTCTACTACAAAGCCACAGTCATCAAGACAGTATGGTACTGGCACAAAGACAGACATATAGATCAATGGAACAAAATAGAAAGCCCAGAGATAAATCCACACACATATGGACACCTTATCTTTGACAAAAGAGGCAAGAATATACAATGGAGTAAAGACAATCTCTTTAACAAGTGGTGCTGGGAAAACTGGTCAACCACTTGTAAAAGAATGAAACTAGATCACTTTCTAACACCGCACACAAAAATAAACTCAAAATGGATTAAAGATCTAAATGTAAGATCAGAAACTATAAAACTCCTAGAGGAGAACATAGGCAAAACACTCTCAGAAATAAATCACAGCAGGATCCTCTATGATCCACCTCCCAGAATTCTGGAAATAAAAGCAAAAATAAACAAATGGGATCTAATTAAAATTAAAAGCTTCTGCACAACAAAGGAAAATATAAGCAAGGTGAAAAGACAGCCTTCTGAATGGGAGAAAATAATAGCAAATGAAGCAACTGACAAACAACTAATCTCAAAAATATACAAGCAACTCCTGCAGCTCAATTCCAGAAAAATAAATGACCCAATCAAAAAATGGGCCAAAGAACTAAATAGACATTTCTCCAAAGAAGACATACAGATGGCTAACAAACACATGAAAAGATGCTCAACATCACTCATTATTAGAGAAATGCAAATCAAAACAATGAGGTACCACTTCACACCAGTCAGAATGGCTGTGATCCAAAACTCTGCAAGCAATAAATGCTGGAGAGGGTGTGGAGAAAAGGGAACCCTCCTACACTGTTGGTGGGAATGCAAACTAGTACAGCCACTATGGAGAACAGTGTGGAGATTCCTTAAAAAATTGCAAATAGAACTGCCTTATGACCCAGCAATCCCACTTCTGGGCATACACACTGAGGAAACCAGAATTGAAAGAGACACATGTACCCCAATGTTCATCGCAGCACTGTTTATAATAGCCAGGACATGGAAACAACCTAGATGTCCATCAGCAGATGAATGGATAAGAAAGCTGTGGTACATATACACAATGGAGTATTACTCAGCCGTTAAAAAGAATTCATTTGAATCAGTTCTGATGAGATGGATGAAACTGGAGCCGATTATACAGAGTGAAGTAAGCCAGAAAGAAAAACACCAATACAGTATACTAACACATGTATATGGAATTTAGGAAGATGGCAATGACGACCCTGTATGCAAGACAGGGAAAGAGACACAGATGTGTATAACGGACTTTTGGACTCAGAGGGAGAGAGGAGGGTGGGATGATTTGGGAGAATGACATTCTAACATGTATACTATCATGTAAGAATTGAGTCACCAGTCTATGTCTGACGCAGGATGCAGCATGCTTGGGGCTGGTGCATGGGGATGACCCAGAGAGATGTTATGCGGAGGGAGGTGGGAGGGGGGTTCATGTTTGGGAACGCATGTAAATATTAAAGATTTTAAAATTTAAAAAAATAAAAAACTAAAAAAATAAAAATAAAATAAGAGAAAGTCTATAAAAAAGACAAAGAAGGCCATTATACACTGATAAAGTGACCAATACCAGAAGAGAATATAACATTCTTAATATATATGCACAATATATATGTAATATATTGACTACACTAAAGCCTTTGACTGTGTGGCTCACAACAAACTATGGAAAATTCTTAAAGAGACAGGAATACCAGACCACCTTACCAGTCTCCTGAGAAAACTGGATACAAATTGAGAAGCAACAGTTAGAACTGAACATGGAACAACTGACTGGTTCAAAACTGGGAAAGAAGTATATTGTCACCCTGTTTATTTAACTTCTGTGCAGAGTGCATCATGTGAAATGTTAGGCTGGATGAATTACAAAAACTGAATCAAGACTGATGGGAGGAATATCAACAACCTCAGATATGCAGATGATACCACGCTAATGGCAGAAAATGAAGCGGAACTAAAGAGCCTCTAGATGAGAGTGAAAAAGCTGGCTTAAAAGTCAACACTTAAAAAACTAAGATACCAGGTCCCATATAGTCCCATCACTTCATGGCAAATAGAAGGGGAAATTTGGAAACGGTGGCAGATTTTATCTTCTTGGGCTCCAAAATCAGTGTGGACAGTGACTACAAGCCATGAAATTAAAAGATGCTTGCTCCTTGGAAGAAAAGTTACAATGAACCTAGACAGTATATTAAAAGCAGAGACATCACTTTGCCAACAAATGTCCGTATAGTCAAAGCTATGGTTTTCCTCGTAGTCATGTACTGAAGTGACCATAAAAAAGACTAAGTGTGAAAAGCTTTCAAACTGCGGTGCTGGAGAAGACTGTTGAGAGTCCCCTGGACAGCAGGGAGATCAAACTAGTCAGTCCTAAAGGAAATCATCCCTGAATATTCATTGGATGGACTGTTGCTGAAGCCCCAATACTTTGGCCACCTGATGCAAAGAGCTGACTCACTGGAAAAGATCCTGATGCTGAAGACATCTCTCTGTTAGAGAGCATCACCAACTTGATGAACATGAATTTGAACAAACTCTGGGATATGGGGGAAGACAGAGAAGCCTACACTCTATGGGGTCACAAAGAGTCAGACATGACTTAGCAGCTGAACAAAACCAAATGCAGGTGCACCTAAATATGGAAAGTAAATATTAATAGTCAGAAAAAGGAAAAATTGACAATAAAATAAGAACAGATGATTATAACACTTCACTTATATCAAGGGAGAAATCATACAGACAAAAAACCAATAAAGAAACAGTGGTCTTAACATTAGACCAGTTGGACTTATTATATACCTGTAAGACATTCCATCTAAAAACAGCAGAATATACATTCTCTTCAAGTGCATGTGGAACATTCTCCAGGACAGATCACATGCTAGGCCACAAACTAGTCTCAAAAACTTTAGAGGACAGAAATTACATCAAGCATTTTTTTCTGACAATAATAGTATGAAACTTGGGCTTCCTGGTGGCTTAGAGAGTAAGGAATCTGCCTGTAATGCAGGAGACCTGGGTTGGGAAAATCTTTTGGAGAGGGAATGGCTACCCACTCCCATATTCTTACCTGGAAAATTATATGGATAGAGGACCCTGGTGGGCTATAGTCCATCTGGATGCAAAGAGTCGAACATGACTGAGCAACTAACACTTTCACTTTTCCACTTCCCACTTTTGGGACTTATTACAGGAAGAAAAATGGAGAAAAAAACAAAAACATGGAGACTAAATAGTATGATATTATAAAAACAATGGGTCAATGAAGAAATCAAAGACGTTATCAGCAAACATTTGGAGAAATGAAAATAAAAGCACAACGTTCCAAAATCTACGTGACACAGAAAAGGGAAGTTCTAAGGGGGAAGCAATAAAGGTCTACCTCAAAAAGGAAGAAAAATCTCAAATAAACAACATTGGTTACTGTCTAAAGGAATCAAATAACAAAGCCCAAAGTCAGCAGAAGAAAAGAAATAATCAAGATCAGAGAAGAATAAAATAGAGACCAAAAAAAACCAAAAAACAAAAAACCCACCTCAACAATAGAATAATCAATGAAAACAAGACCCAGCATTTGTTGCCTTTTTTTTTTTTTTTTAGGATAAAATTGATATCTTTATCCAGGCTCATTAAGAAAAAGAGAGAGGACTCAAAATAAGAAATGAAAGAAGAAATAATGAAACCAATATCAAAGATATACAAAAAAATCATACAGGAACAACTTGGACAGCCTAGAATAAATGGATAAAAACCCTAGAAACACACACTCTTCTAAGACTGAATCAGAAATAAATAGACAATTGGAATAGACAGTTAAGTAGTAGTGAAATTGAATTTGTCATCAAAAAACTCCCAACAGACAAAAGTCCAGAACCAGACAGATGACTTCACAGACAAAATTCTACCATATAAAGAAGAGCTAATACCTAGCCTTCCCAAACTATCCCCAAAACTGAAGAGGAGGGATCATTCCCAAATTCATTCTAAGAGGCCACCATTACATCCTGATACTCAGAAAAATACATTTACAAAAGAAAAAAATTACAGGCCAACAACAGTCATATAAAAAGATGGTCAACATCACTAATTATTAGAGAAACGGAAATCAAAACCATAATGAGGTACCACCTCACACCAGTCAGAATAGCCATCCTTGAAAGTCTACAAATAATAAACGCTGGAGAGGACATAAAGAAAAGAACGCTCCGACACTGTTGGTGAGAATGTAAGTTGGTGCAGCCACCATGAAAAACATGTATGGAGGTTCCTCAAAAAGCTAAAAATAGAGTTGCCATATGATCCAGCATGTATCTGGAAAAAACCTATAATTCAAAAAGACACATGTACCCCTATGTTCATAGCAGCATTATTCATAATCATCGATACATGGAAACAACTTAGATGTCCTTCAACAGATGAATAGATAAAGAAGATGTGAGATATATATACAAATACTACTTACCCATAAAAAGAACAAAGCAATGCCATTTGCAGCAACATGGATAGAACTAGAGATTATTATTAAGTGAAGTTTCAGTTAGAAACAGGACAAATACCATATAATATCATTTATATGTAGAATCTGAAATATAACACAGGGGCTTCCCTGTTGGTCCAGTGGTTGAGAATCCACCTGCCAATGCAGGGGACACAGGTTCGATCCCTGGTCTGGGAAGATCCTACATGCCCCCACACTCTAGAGTCCATGTGCCGCCAACTGCTGAAGCCCACACACCTACACCAAAGAGTAGCCCCTGCTCTCTGCAACTAAAGCTCATGCTCAGCAACAAAGACCCAGCACAGCCAAAAATACATAAATAAATAACTTGAAATATAACATATAACACAAATGCATTTATCTACAAAAAAGAAATGAACTCACAGATATAGATAACAGACTTGTGGTTGACAAAGAGTAAGGGGACTGAAGGAGGGTGGATTGAGAGTTTGAGATTAGCAGATGCAAACTATTATATACAGAATGGATAAACAACAAGGTCCCATTATATAGTACAGGGAACTATATTCAATTTCCTGTGATAAACTATCACAGAAACCAATACCAGACAATGCCCTGTGGTTGGGTAGACCAGCTGAAATTGATAGCAATCAAACTGAGACATTAACTGAGATCAATGTTATACCACATGGGAGACAGCCGACATACTCAAACTATCCAAATCAAGCAATGAAAATCATTTGTACCAGCTTGGTAAGGTTAATAGCTTTGATATTTGGGTTCCACATCAGGAACGTCAGGAACATCGCTCAGTCGTGTCTGACCCTTTGCGACCCCATGGACTGTAGCCTACCAGGCTCCTCTGTCCATGGGATTTTCCAAGCAATAGTACTGGAGTGGATTGCCATTTCCTTCTCCAGCGGATCTTCCTGACCCAGGGATCGAACCCAGGTCTCCCGCATTGTAGACAGACCCTTTACCGTCTGAGCCACCAGGGAAGTCTCGTAAGTTAAGCCAAAAAAAAAAAAAAAACACCACAAAAACCCTCTTGAACATAAGTCTACATGTGATCCTCTATTGAAATGCAAGAAAAACATTCCATTTTAAAAACAAATTGTGAAGGGTGATGAAAAGTAGATTCTGTGAAACAATATAGAATGGGAGAGATCGTGGGGCAAGTGAAAGGAACCACCACCACCAACAAAACCGAAGGCCAGTCTTCATCCAAAGAAGGTGATGTCGTGTATACAGTAGGACTGGAAGGGAGTCCTCTATTTGCAAGCTCCTTCAGGAAAACCAAACAATTAATTCCAACAAGTACTGCTCCCAATTAGACCAACTGAAAGCAGCACTTGATGAAAAGCATCCAAAATTAGTCAACAGAAAACGCATCATCTTCCATTAGTATAACACAAGACTGAATGCTTCTTTGATGACCAGGCAAAAACTGTTACAGCTTGGCTGGCAAGTTCTGATTCATCTGCTGTATTGACCAGACACTACACCGGATTTTTGTTTATTTAAGTTTTGCAAATTCTCTTAATGGAAAAATTCCAACTCCCTGGAAGACTATAAAAGACACCTGAAAGAATTCTTGCTCAAAAAGATAAAAAGTTTTGGGAACACGGAGTTATGAAGTTGCCTGAAAAAAGGCAGACATTAGTTTTTGCCACAGGCCTGGGAAAACAGTGATTACATGTCTTTAAAAGAAGCTGAATAAATGATCCCTGATTTCACTTAGGGGGAAAAAAAAAGGAAGCCTACTTTTAGCTGGTACAAACTCAGACAAGCAAAAATTTGCTTCAGAAAACTTTGTTTTGAGATAAATGTATTTACTTCACATGAAAAATTAAGCTATTGTGCCAGCACTATGACACTTCTTTAAATATTTACAAAAACTGGACAGGGCATGGCTCTTAAAGGTAACTGTAGATTGGAATCACCTGGAAGGTACAAGAGAGTGATGCTGGGTCTCATGTGTAGAAATGCAGATTTCACTGTGTAAAGCAGGGCCTGGGCTTCTTCGGTATTATCGGTTTCTTCCTCTCTTTTGTTCTTTCCTGCTTTTTTCTCCTCCCCTTTCTCTCTGTTTTCTCTCACCCTCGCTTCCTGCTTCATGTCTTCAATATTTGTGATTTATAGGAAAAACATGTATTTGGTGTTCATCCATACCTCCTGGCTCACAGATTCCCCAAATCCTTGGACTCTCCTGACCATTAAAAGCATTAATTATACATTACAAGTATAATATTTGGCCTCTTGCCCTCAGTTCCTGAAAATGCTTCACAGAAGATGACTTTTGGGTCCCACCCAAGGGTGGGGACTGGGTGCCAAGAGAACCAACCATGTGATCAGAGGGTTAGAACTTTCAGTCCCAGCCCCTGATTAAGACGGAAGAGAGGTTGGAGGTTGAATTAATCACCAATGGCCAATGATTTAGTCAATTGTGCCTATGTAATGAAGCCTCACCCTGCTTATTTAACTTATATGCAGAGTACATCATGAGAAATGCTGGACTGAATGAAGCACAAGCTGGAATCAAGATTTCCAGGAGAAAATATCAATAACCTCAGATGTGCAGATGACACCACTCTTATGGCAGAAAGCGAAGAACTAAAGAGCCCCCTGATGAAAGAGGAGAGTGAAAAAGTTGGCTTAAAGCTCAACATTCAGAAAACTAAGATCATGGCATCTGGTCCCATCACTTCATGGCAAATAGATGGGGAAACAGTGACAGACTTTATTTTTTTCGGCTCCAAAATCACTGCAGATGGTGATTGCAGCCATGAAATTAAAAGACGCTTACTCCTTGGAAGGAAAGTTATGACCAACCTCAGTTCAGTTCAGTCGCTCAGTACTGTCTAACTCTTTGCGATCCCATGAATTGCAGCACACCAGGCCTCCCTGTCCATCACCAACTCCCGGAGTTCACCCAAACTCACATCCAGAGAGTCAGTGATACCATCCAGGCATCTCATCCTCTGTTGTCCCCTTCTCCTCCTGCCCCCAGTCCCTCCCATCATCAGAGTCTTTTCCAATGAGTCAATTCTTCGCATGAGGTGGTCAAAGTACTGGAGTTTCAGCTTTAGCATCATTCCTTCCAAAGAACACCCAGGACTGATCTCTTTTAGAATGGACTGGATAGATCTCCTTGCAGTCCAAGGGACTCTCAAGAGTCTTCTCCAACACCACAGTTCAAAAGCATCAATTCTTCGGAACTCAGCTTTTTTCACAGTTCAACTCTCACATCTATACAGGACTACTGGAAAAACCATAGCCTTGACTAGACGGACCTTAGTCGGTAAAGTAATGTCTCTGCTCTTGAATATGCTTTCTAGGCTGGTCATAACTTTCCTTCCAAGGAGTAAGCGTCTGTTAATTTCATGGCTGCAATCACCATCTGCAGTGATTCTGGAGCCCAAAAAATTAAAGTCTGACACTGTTTCCACATCTATTTCCCTTGAAGTGACGGGACCAGATGCCATGATCTTAGTTTTCTGAATGTTGAGCTTTAAGCCAACTTTTTCACTCTTCTCTGATCAACCTACACAGCTTATTAAAAAGCAGAGACATTACTTTGCCAACAAAGGTCCGTCTAGTCAAAGCTATGGTTTTTCCAGTAGTCATGTATGGATGTGAGAACTGGTCTATAAAGAAAGCTGAGCACCGAAGAATTGATGCTTTTGAACTGTGGTGTTGGAGAAGACTCTTGAGAGTCCCTTGGACAGCAAGGAGATCCAACCATTCCATCCTAAAGGAAATCAGTCCTGAATATTCATTGGAAGGATTGATGCTGAAGGTCAAACTCCAATATTCTAGCCACTTGATGCGAAGAACTGACTCATTGGAAAAGACCCTGATGCTGGGAAAGATAGAAGGCAGGAGGAAAAGGGGATGACAGAGGATGAGATGGTTGGATGGCATCACCAACTCGATGGACATGAGCTTGAGTAAACTCTGGGAGTTGGTGATGGACAGGGAGGCCTGACGTGCTACAGTCCATGGGGTCGCAAAGAGTCAGACACGACTGAGCACCTGAACTGAACTGAACTGAACTGAATGAAGCCTCCATAAAATCTCTACAGGACAAGGTTCAGAGAGATTCCAGTTGAACACATGGAGACTGGAGAGAGTGGTGAGCCTGGAAAAGGCACAGAAGCTCGACACCATTTCCCAATGCCTTGCCTTATATATCGGTTTGTCTGGCTACTGATTCTTATACTTTTATAATCCTCATGCGAAGAGATGACTCATTGGAAAAGACTCTGATGCTGGGAGGGATTGGGGGCAGGAGGAAAAGGGGACGACAGAGGATGAGATGGCTGGATGGCATCACCGACTTGATGGACCTGAGTTTGAGTGAACTCCAGGAGATGGTGATGGACAGGGAGGCCTGGAGTGCTGTGATTCACGGGGCTGCAAAGAGTTGGACACGACTCAGCAACTGAACTGAACTGATAATAAATCAGTGATCCAGTAAAACACATGTTTCTCTGAGTTCTGTGAGCAATTCAAGCAAATTAAAGGGTCATGGGAAACCCTGATTTATAGCCAGTCACTCAGAAGTACAAGAAACAACCTTAACTTGCAAGTGACATCCTAAGTTAGAGGATGTCTGTTGGAAACTCCAGTTTGTAGCAAGTTGGTTAGATGCACAGATAATAACCTGGGCTTGTGACTGGCATCTAATGTGGAGGGTTGTCCAGTGGAACTAAACTCTTTACCTCTGGAATCTGATTCTATCTCCAGGTAGAAAGTGTCAGAATTGAGTTGAATTCTCAGACATCTTGCTGGCATCTGAGAATTGCTCGCTGGTGTGGGGAAGTCTACACACACATACAAAGTTGGTATTGGGTCTGGGAACCCATTTACAATGTCCTACTCTACACTGGGCTATTGAGGACCTCCAGTAGGATACTGAAAATAAATAGTGATAATGAGTATCTTTATATATTGCTCTCCATCTCAAAAAAAAAAAACAAAAAACAAAGCAGCATATCACCATTAAGTATATTTGCTGTTATTTTTAAAATAGATATCCTTTGTCAGATTAAACAAATGCACTTTTATGTTTATGTTCCTATTATCTAAAGTCATTAATAGATGTTGACTTTTATCAAATGTTTTCCTCCATCTATTGAGATGATCATATGCTTCTTTAATCTGTGCCTCTGGCAAATCACCATTCCACTCACTGGTTCTATGAGCTCAACTTTTCCCCCCCAAATTCCACATACAACTGAAATCAAGGAGTATTTGTCTTTCTCTGCTTGGCTTATTTTACTTAGTATAATGACTGTGATTTCATCCATGCTGTCACAAATGGCAGGATTTCCTTCTTTTTATGGCTGAATATGCCATGTTTTCATTATCCATCCAACTAGTGACACTTAAGATTGTTTTCATATCTTGGCTACTATGGATAATGCTGCATGAACATGGAGATGCAGATATCTCTTTGAAACAGTGATTTCAGTCCCTTTGGATAAATATCCAGAAGTGGGACTGCTGGAACATATGGCAGTTCTATTTTTAAAGTTTCAGGCCTTAAGTTTCCGTCTTTAATCTATTTTAAGTTGATTTTTGTGGGTGGTGTGAGACAGATGTCCGATTTCATTTTTCTCCATTTGGATGTCCAGTTTTCTCAGAACCATTTATTGGAGAAACTAACCTTTCCCCCAACTGTGTACATATGGTGCCCTTGTCATAGATTAGTTGACCATATATACTTGAGTGTATTCTGGGCTCTCTGTTCTGCTGGTCTGTGTCTATTTTTATGTTAATACCATATGCTGTTTTGATTATCATAGCTTTACAATATAGTTTAAAGTCATGAAATGATATACTTTGTTCTTTCTCAAAACTGCTTTGGCTATTTGGCTTTTTTTTGTGATTCCATATGAATTCTAGAATTTTTCTATTTCTGTGAAAAATGACACTGGAATTTTGATGGGGATTGCATTGAATCTGTAGATAAGTTTGGGTAGTACAGACATTTAATTTTTTCAATCAAAGAACATAAGATATGGTTCTATTTATTTCAATCTCTTTCATCAATGTCTCATAGTTTTCAGCACACATGGCTTTCATCTCCTGGTAAAATTTATTCCTCAGTATGATGCTACTATAATTGGGGTTGCTTTCTTAGTTTATTTTTCAGATTGGTTTATAGAAATAAAATTGATTTCTGCATGTTGACTTTGTATTCTGCAACTTCACTAGGTTTATTAATTCTAACAGTTTTTTGATGGAGTCTTTAAGGTTTTCTGTATATTCAGTTCATTTCAGTTCAGTTCCTCAGTCATGTTCGACTCTGTGACCCCATGACTCAGAGCACGCCAGGCCTCCGTCCATCACCAACTCTCGGAGTTTACTCAAACTCATGTCCATCGAGTCGGTGGTGCCATCCAGCCATCTCATCCTCTGTCATCCCCTTCTCCTCTTGCCCCCAATCCCTCCCAGCATCAGAGTCTTTTCCAATGAGTCAATTTTTAGCATGAGGTGGCCAAAGTACTGGAGTTTCAGCTTTAGCATCATTCCCTCCAAAGAACACCCAGGACTGATCTCCTTTAGAATGGACTGGTTAGATCTCCTTGCAGTCCAAGGGACTCTCAGGAGTCTTCTCCAGCACCAGTTCAAAAGCATCAATTCTTTGGTCTCAGCCTTCTTCACAGTCCAACTCTCACATCCATACATGACCACTGGAAAAACCATAGCCTTGACTAGACGGACCTTTGTTGGCAAAGTAATATCTCTGCTTTTGAATATGCTATCTAGGTTGGTCATAACTTTTCTTCCAAGCAGTAAGCGTATATTAGATTATGTCATCTGCAAACAGACACAATTTTACTTCCTTTCTGATTTGGATGCCCTCTATTTCTTCTTCTTGACTAACTGCTCTGGCTAGGACTTCCAGGGTGACATTGAATAGAAGTAATGAAAGTATGAATCCTGTCTTGTTTTTAAACTAAGAGGAAAAGCTTTAGCTTTTCATGATTCAGTATGGTGTTATCCGTGGGCTGATTATATACAGCTTTCATTATGCTGGAGTACATTCCTTTTACACTCTATTTGTTGAGTTTTTTAAATAATTTAAATTTTTTCAAATATCTTCTTTCTTCATCTATTGCCATTATCATATGATTTTCTACTTCATTCTGTCAATATGTTGTATCATATTTATTAATTTACTTATGTTGAGCCATCCTTGCACCTCAGGAATAAATCCCAGATGACTGTAGTGTATGATTCTTTTAATGTGCTCTTGATTCAGTTTGGTAGTATTTTGTTGAGAGTTTCTGTATATAAATGTCATACAGATCCATCAAGGATACTGGGCTGTAACTCTGTTTTCTTATAGTATCCTTGTCCAATTTTGGTATCAGGGTAAAGCTGGCTAGCAAAATGAGTCAGAAGTATTACTTCCTTTTCAGTTTTTTTTTTTTGGAAGAGTTTAAGAAAGATTGTGCTAATTCTTCTTTAAATGTTTAATAGAATTCACCAGTGAAGTTTTCCAGTTCTGCACTTTCCTTTGTCAGGAGATTTTTGGTTACAGATTTAGTTTCTTCATTAGTTACAGGTCCATTCAGATTATCTAATTCTTAATGATTCAGTCTTGATAGTCTGTGTGTTTCTAGGAATTTATCCATTTTTCTAGGTTATTTGATATTTTGGTATGTACTTATTCATGGTATTTTCTCATGATTCTTTTCATTTCTGTATTATTAGATGTAACATCTCCCCTTTCAATTCAGATTTCATTTTCTTAGCCTAGCTAAAGGTTTGCTGACTTTAACTTTTCCAAGAACTAGCTCTCAGTTTCATTGATCTTTTTTTTTTTTTCCCGAGTCTCTATTTCTACTCTAAATTTTGTTGTTTCCTTCTTTCTGCTAACTTTGGGCTAAGTTCATCCTTTCACTAGTTCCTTGAGGTGTGAAGTTAAAGAGTTTGAGATCTTTCTTGTCTTTCAATGTAAGTTTTTGTAACTATAAATTTCCTCTTAAAATTGCTTTTGCTGAACGATGTAAGTTTTGGCACATCATGTT
Source organism: Ovis canadensis (assembly GCF_042477335.2). NCBI lineage: Eukaryota > Metazoa > Chordata > Mammalia > Artiodactyla > Bovidae > Ovis > Ovis canadensis. The sequence goes on from NC_091246.1 coordinate 28,404,511, forward strand.
TCCATTTTCCTTTATATCAAGATATTTTTATTTCCTTTTTAATTTCCTCTTTGACCCATTTGTTATTCAGAAATGCATTGCTTAATTTCCATGTATTTTTACACTTTCCAGCTTTCCTCCTGTTGATTTCTAGTTTCATGACATTGTGGTTGGAAAAATAATCTGATGTGATTTCGGTCTTCTTAAATTTGTTAAGACTTGTTTTATAATCTAACAAACAATCTATCTTGGAGAATGTTTCACCCGCACTTGAGAAGAATGTGCACTCTGCTGTTTTGAGTAGAATGTTCTGCTTATGTCTGTTAAGGTCCATTTGTTCTAGGGTCCTTTTGTTCTATATTTTCTCATGGATTTTCCATCTGGAAGGTCTATCCATTATTAAAAGTGAAGTAGTTTAAGTCCCCCACTATTAGTGTACAGACATCTGTTTCTGCCTGCAGACCTGTTAATATTTGCTCCATATATGTAGGTGGTCACATCTTAAGTACATACAGAATTACAACTGCTATATCCTTTTGATAAACTGATTATAGAATGACTTTCATTGCCTCTTGTTACAGATTTTGACTCACAGCCATTTTGTCTGATAACACTGCCCCTGCTCTCTATTGGTTTCCATCAGCCTGTAATATATCCTTCACTTTCAGGATATATACGCCACTAAAGTTGAAGTGAATCTCCTGCAGACAACATACATAGTTTTGTCTTATTTTTTAATTCACTCAGCCACTCTGTACTTTGGCCACCTGATGCAAAGAGCCAATTCATGTAAGATCTTGATGCTGGGAAGGATTGAGGGCAGGAGAAGTGGGAAACACAGGATGAGATGGTTGGATGGCATTGCCGATTAAATGGACATGAGTTTGAGTAAACTCCGGGAGACAGTGAAGGACAGGGAAGCCTAAGCATGCTGCACTTCACAGGGTCCCAAAGAGCAGGACATAATTTAGCAATTGAACAACAACTCTATATTTTGATTAGAGACATTAATTCATTTTCATTTAAAGTAATTATTGATAAATATGGACTTACTAATTGCCATCTTCTTGCTTTCTGTTTCACACTTCTTTCTTCTTCTCTTTCTTCCTTTCTGATCTGACGATTTTCTATAGTGGTATGCTTTATTTCCTTTATCTTTTATGTATAGGTATTTAGTCTGTGACTGCCATGAGGCTTAAAATAAAAATATAGTTATAACAGCCTATATACTTTTACCACTGAATTTTATACTTCCATGTGTTTTCATGAGGCAGGTACAGTGGTGATGAACTCCCTCTACTTTTGTTTGTTTGGGTAAAGTCTTTATTTCTCCTTCATTTCTGAATGACAGCTTTGCCAGTTGAAGTAGGATTCTTAGTCATCAGCTTTTTTCTTTCAGAATTTTGAATATATCATTCCACCCTCTCCTGCCTTACAAGGTTTCTTCTGAGAAATCTGCTGAGAGTTATTTTTTTTCATATAAAACAAGGTTTTTTCTCCCAATTGCTGCTTTCAAAATTCTTTGTCTTTGATTTTTGATAGCTTTATTATAACGTATCTTCGAAAAATCTTCTTTGGGTTACATCTATACAGGGACTTAAGAGATTCATGGACACAGATGTTCATGATCTTGTCCTAGATTTGAGAATTTCTTTTAATTTATTTTTAATTGAAGGATAATTGCTTTACAATATTGTGTTGGTCTCAGCCATACATCAACATGATCCAGCCATAGGTATACATATGTTCCCTCTCCCTGGAACCTCCCTCCTGGAAATTTCTTAAAATAAGTTTCCTGCCCTTTCTCTCTCTCTTCTCTGGGGATGTCCACAGTGAAAATGTTAGTTACTGGATGGAGCCCCATAATTCACATAGGCTTTCTTCACTTTTTTTCATTCCCTTTTCTTCTATGACTTGATAATTTCAAATGACTCATCTTCAAGTTCACAGATTCTGTCTTCAGCTTGATCAAGTCTATATGGCACACTTGATCTCTATTGCATTTTTTTAAACCTCATTCACCATATTTCTTCAGCTCCAGAATTTCTGTTTGGTTCTTCTTACCATTTCTGTTTCTCTGTTAAACTTCTCATTTTTGTTTGTGTATTGTTTTCATGATTTTGTTGTCTACATGTGTTCTCTTATAACTCACCAAGTTTCTTTAAAACAATTAAGTTTGAATTCTATGGCAATTCATAGATCTCCAATTCTTTGTGGCCTGTTACCGGATAATTATTCTGCTCCTTTTGGTGGTGTCATTTCCTTGCTTTTTTCCATGTTTCTTGTAACTTTGTGTTGATGTCTGTGTATTTGATGGATCACTCATCTCTTCTAGACCTTACAAACTGATTTTGGTGGAGAAGACCTTTACCTTCCAGTGGGTACAGGGAAGCTGGTTGGATGGAGTATGTTGATTGCAGGTGCAGGGCAGGCCCAGCACTGTAGTCTCTGTGCAGCTCACCAGCTGAGGTCAGTATTGGCAAGGATGGTATGAGTCCTCAACTGCAGGTAGCTACAGAGGCTGTGGGACTATTGGGGTCTACAATAGTGAGTTTGTGGGCACCTTCTGATCCTTTTTTTCCCATGGGGATTTTATTGCTGATAGGCTACCTCTTAGCACTGGATCCAGCCTGTGGACACTCTCCTGGCAGTGGTAACACAGGTGTCTGATGTATAGCTGCTGATGGCACAGAGACACAGCAGAAGTCTGGAGTGCAGGCACTCACAGAGGGATGATGGCTCCAGGTTCTGGTGTGCTGACTGGTTCACAATGGTGTTGGCTCCAGCATCTCAGGTGCATGAGTGTGCAGCTACCATGCAGCTGGGATCTGAAGCATGGATGCTACCACAACAGCCAGGGTTCTGGGGTCTGGGGTATGCACAGGGTTGAGGGAGGCAGCCGGCAGTCCTGGTCCCAGGGCAGCAGACCAGCAGCTTCTTCTGGGGAGGGAAGAATAAGGTGCAGCAGCATCTCTCTCCCTAGGGTGTCTTGTGGTGGTGATGGCTGCTGGGCTGGTTAACTCCATGGTGAAAGCACCCAGCATTCTCTGTGGAGTAGGCAACTGGGGCCCATGCCCACTATCACTACAGGTTCCTCTGCTGTGAAAGCTGTGGGGAAGTTGCAGCTGCCATGGGGGCGGTAAAGGTCCTTAGCCACAAAGGCTAACAGAGTCCTTCACAGACCTGGCCACTGGGGACCATGGTGGCACAAGCTGTGTAGCTGATACAGATACCTCGATCTTTTTTGTTCCTTGCCATCTCAGCTGATTCCCCCTAATCCTTTCTGTTCATTAATTCTTCATTTCTGCTCCACTGTGTTAACACAGGTTCTTAACTGGAATTCTGAGCCATCCCACGGCCACTTCCGTTCATGTATCGATGTCCAACTGTTGTTTTTATGTGAGGACAGATGCTGATATCTCCTGCTCTGCAATCTTGCTGACATCACTCCACCCCCATTATCCTCTGAGGGTCTATTTCAATCTGATTTTTTAATCTGGGCAGAGTTTTCCACATCTCACATGAACCTTTTGTCCTTTTCTTTTCTTCTCAACAATTATTACCTCTTTTCCAACATTTGAGTGAGTCCACCATTCTCACTATCATGAACAACTTTCTGGTTTGACGATAGAGCATTCATCCCTTCCCTCATGCAGCAGCACTCTTAAATTTCCTCCAGGGAACAGCTTTCTTTATTTTCAAGTTCAGGGATGTGCATATAACTTGGGAACAGGTTGGTCTGTGCAGCCACCTGGTCACATGACTGCTTTAGTTCTGCATAGTGGAGTTAGGCTCAGAACTTCTGAATCCTTCTGAAAAGTGATAATTCTCCTGCCTATATTTGAATCTGGAAGACTATACACTGTAGCTGTTCCAGCAATCTTCTGATCACAAAATATAAATGTGAGGTTTTTAATTATTCAACTTTTTAACATGTATGGCACTCTTCAGATTTTATTTCTTCTTATGTTAGTAAGAAGTGTGCTAAGTTGTATTTCTCCAGGACATATATTTGCCAGATTGTAGCAATGTCCCTTTTTCATTCCTGATATTGACTGTGCCTTCTCTCTTTCCTAGAGTCAGTCTCACCAGTGGCTCACCAGTTTTATTTGCCAAATCAAAGAAACAACTTTAAGCTTTGTTGATACTCTATATATGAACAAAGCTAGTGGAGGTGATGGAATCCCAGTTGAGCTATTCCAAATCCTGAAAGATGATGCTGTGAAAGTGTTACACTCAATATGCCAGCAAATTTGGAAAACTCAGCAATGGTCACAGAACTGGAAAAGTTCAGTTTTCATTCCAATCCCAAAGAAAGGCAATGCCAAAGAATGCTCAAACTACTGCACAATTGCACTCATCTCACACGCTAGTAAAGTGATGCTTAAAATTCTCCAAGTCAGGCTTCAACAACACGTGAACTGTGAACTTCCAGATGTTCAAGCTGGTTTTAGAAAGGCAGAGGAACCAGAGATCAAATTGCCAATATCTGCTGGATCACTGAAAAAGCAAGAGAGTTCCAGAAAAACATCTATTTCTGCTTTACTGACTATGCCAAAGCCTTTGACTGTGTGGATCACAACTAACTCTGGAAAATTCTGAAAGAGATGGGAATACCAGACCACCTGACCTGCCTCTCGAGAAATCTGTATGCAGGTGAGGAAGCAACAGTTAGAACTGGACATGGAACAACAGACTGGTTCCAAACAGGAAAAGGAGTCCATCAAGGCGGTATATTGTTACCCTGCTTATTTCACTTATATGCAGAGTACACCATGAGAAATGTTGGGTTGGATGAAGTACAAGCTAGAATCAAGATTGCCAGGAGAAATATCAATAACCTCAGATATGCAGATGACACCAGCCTTATGGCAGAAAGTGAAGAAGAACTAAAAAGCCTCTTGATGAAAGCCAAAGAGGAGAGTGAAAATGTTGGCTTAAAGCTCAACATTCATTAAACGAAGATCATGGCATCTGGTCCCCTCATTTCATGGGAAATAGATGGGGAAACAGTAGAAACAGTGGCTGACTTTATTTTTCTGGACTCCAAAATCACTGCAGATGGTGACTGCAGCCATGAAATTAAAAGACACTTACTCCTTTGAAGGAAAGTTATGACCAACCTAGATAGCATATTGAAAAGCAGAGACATTACTTTGTCAACAAAGGTCTGTCTAGTCAAGGCTATGATTTTTCCTGTGGTCATGTATGGATGTGAGAGTTGGACTGTGAAGAAAGCTGAGCGCCGAAGAATTTATGCTTTTGAACTGTGGTGTTGGAGAAGACTCTTGAGAGTCCCTTGAACTGCAAGGAGATCCAACCAGTCCATCCTAAAGGAGATCGGTCCTGAGTGTTCATTGGAAGGACCGATGTTGAAGCTGAAACTCGAATACTTTGGCCACCTGATGCAAAGCGCTGCCTCATTGAAAAAGACCTTGATGCTGGGAAAAATTGAGGGCAAGAAGAGAAGGGGACGACAGAGGATGAGATGGTTAGATGGCATCACTGACTCAATGGACATGGGTTTGGGTGGACTCCGGGAGCTGGTAATGGACAGGAAGGCCTGGAATACTGCAGTTCATGGGATTGCAGAGTTGGACACAACTAAGCAACTGAACTGAACTGATACTCTATTGTATATTTATTTTGTATTTCATTAATTCATGTTTTTATTTCTTCCTTTTAACTGCATTCAATTTTCTCTTCTCTAACTTTTTACAGTGGATATAGTTTGATTGTTTCTAATCTTTTCTCCTTTCTAAAATGTGCATTTGAGACTGTAAAATTTCTGCAAAATATAGATTTAGCTGCATTCCACACATTTTGATAATTAATGTTTCATTTGCATGATTTTCATATCATTATTATTTAGAATAGTTTCACAACTTACATTATAATTTTTTTGTTGCTTCATGAGATAAACCCATTTCCTAACTGTCAAATTGTGGAGACTTCAGGTATCTTCTTGTTTTTCAGTTCTAGCTTACTGCCAATTGTAGTTAAAGAACATGCATTGAATGATTTCAATCCTTTTAAATTTGAAATTAGCTTTGTGTCCTGTATATGGCTAATTTTAAAATATCCTTTGTGTACTTGAAAATATTGGCATTCTTCAGCTATTGGGTGTCCTACATATGAAACAAAACTGCTAATTCTACTGTTGAAATCCTTTATATTCTGAATTTATTTTTGTCTTCCCACTTGAAAAGTTAAAACTCTCATGATGATTTTTTCATTTATTTCTATTAATTTTTGTTTTATATATTTTGAGGCTGTGTTATTGAAGACATGCAAATATAGAGTTATTTGATCTTCCAGGAGAAATGAATCTTTCATCATTACTTTTTTGTCTATTTGTCTGATATAAAAGATCTATTCTAAGGGACTTTCCTGACAGTCCAGTGATTAAGACTGCACTTCCACTGCAAGGGGCACAGGTTTGATCCTTGGTCAAGGAACTAAGGGGCTTCCCTGGTGGCTCAGGGGTAAAGAATCTGCCAGCAGTTCAGGAGCTGCAGGAGACAATGGCTTCAATCCCTGGGTCAAGACAATCCCCTGCAGTAGGGCATGGCAACCGACTCCAGTATTCTTGCCTGGAGAATCTCCATGGACAGAGGAGCCTGACAGGCTGCAGCCCACAGGATCACAGAGTAGGACATGAGTAAAGCAACTTAGCATGCAAGCACATAGGGAAGGAAGATCCTACATGGCCCATGGCTCTGCCCACTCCACAAAAGAAAAAAAAACAATCTACTCTAGCCTTCTTTAGGTATTAGCATGCTTTTTTTTTCATTTCTTTACTCGTCACCATTTGTAGTCTTACGTCTTAGTTTGTTATTAGTTTGTTCTCTTTTTTCACATTTGACAAAGTTTGATATTTATTTCATTTACATTTAATTACTCATCTACTAGGGTTAAGACTACCACCTTACAAATGATTTCCTATATTTTCATCATGTTCAATGTTGCTTTTTCTCTTCTTCCTTGCCTTTTGTTTTCAAAAAATTCTTCCCTACTCTACCCCTCCCCCATGACTGTGAAAGTTATCTACTACTTTACAATTCTCAAAAGAGTATTCTATAGACTACAATATACATTCTTGATTGTGGCTCTCTTCTCTAACAATGCAAGAATGCAGGAGCCCTTTGAGTACAATGCCCTTCCCCTGGTAAACACGCCCTTACTTTCACATATTTTAGCAAAACAAATATATTTCAAATCTCTGAAGACACTATGTTTTTAAACAGTTAACACTCCTTTTGACTGGTCTATGTTTTATAATTCCATTATTTTTATTCCTTCCTATATTTCTGACCTTCCATCTGGCATCATTGTGGTTTAGCCTAAAAATATCCCATCTTACATTTGCAATATGTAGGTATTGAATCCTTTTCATTTTTATCTCATCTTAATTTATGTAGCATGCTAACCACCAGGTAGAGATTCAAGATTTATGTTTACTTTCCTTAGCACTTTGAGGATACCAGTATTTCCTAACCCAAAGTCACACAAACATTCTCCTGTGTTTCCTACCATAAGTTTCACAGTTTTCAGTTTTACATTTAGGGTTACATTACATTTTGAGTTGGTTTTTTTATATGGTGTTAAGTATGGATTAATATTCATTTTTCACATATGAATGATCAATTATTCCAAGACTAGAAAAACCTATTCTCTTTTCATTGAATGTCCTTTATATGTTTATAAAAAACTAAGTGTCTCTCTGTCTTCTCTTTATTCTATTTACCTGTAATTACTCCAATACCACACCTTCATGGATTACAGTCTTGTCATGAGTAACTTGAGTAACTCAATGAAGCTATGAGCCATGTTGTACAGGGCCATCCAAGATGGGTGGGTCATAGTGAAGACTTCTGGACAAAATGCAGTCCACTGGAAAAGGAAATGGCAACCCATTCCAATATTCTGGAGTGGTTTCTTGCATGGAAAACCCCACGGACAGTATGAAAAGGCAAAAAGATATGACACCAGAAGATGAGCAACCCCTAGGTTGGAAGGTGTCCAATATGCTACTGGGGAAGAGTGAAGGGCAATTATTAACAGCTCCAGAAAGAATGAAGTGGATGGGCCAAAGCAGAAACAATGCCCAGCTGTGGATGCATCTGGTAGTGAAAGCAAAGTCTGATGCTGCAGAGAACAATATTGCAAAGGAACCTGGAATGTTAGGTCCATGAATTACAGTAAACTGGATGTGGTCAAGCAGGAGATGGCAAGAGTGAACATTGACATCTTAGGAACCAGTGAACTAAAATGGATGAGAATAGGCGAATTTAATTTAGATGACCATTACATCTACTACTGTGAGAAAGAATTCCTTAGAAGAAATGGAGTAGCCCTCATAGCCAACAGAAGAGTCCAAACTGCAGTATTTGGGTGAAACCTCAAAAATGACAGAAAGATCTCAGTTCCTTTCCAAGGCAAACCATTCAACACCAGGGTAATCAAAGTCTATGTCCCAACCACTAACATTGAAGAAGCTGAAGTTGAAAAGTTCTGTGAAGACCCACAAGACCTTTTAGAGCTAACACCAAAAAAAGATGTCCTTTTCATCATAAAGGACTGGAATGCAAAAGTAGGAAGTCAAGAGATACCTAGAGTAACAGGCAAGTTTGGTGGTGGAGTACAAAACAAAGCAGGGCAAAGGCTAATAGAGTTTTGCCAAGAGAATGCATTGGTCATAGCAAACACCCTCTTCCAACAACACAAGACTGTTTACACAGACATCACCAGATGGTCAATACTGAAATCAGGCTGATTATATTATTTGCAGTCAAAGATGGACAAGCTCTATACAATCAGCAAAAACAAGACGTGGAGCTGACTATGGCTCAGATCATCAGCTCCTTATTGCAAAATTCAGGCTTAAATTGAAGAAAGTAGGGAAAACCATTTAGGCCATTCAGGTATGACCTAAATCAAATCCCTTATGATTATACTCTGGAGGTGATGAGTAGATTCAAGGGATTAGATCTGGTAGACAGAGTGCCTGAATAACGATGGATGGAAGTTAGTAACACTGTGAATGAGGCAGTGACCCAAACCATCCCAAAGAATAAAAAGGTTAAGTGGTTGTCTATGGAGGCTTACAATAGCTGAAGAAAGAAGAGAAGCAAAAGGCAAAGGAGAAAGGGAAAGATACACCCAACTGAATGCAGAGTTTCAGAGAATAATAAGGAGATATAAGAACTCTCCTGTTCATAAATGAACAATGCAAAGAAACAGAGGAAAACAACAGAATGGGAAAGACCAGAGATCTCTTCAAGAAAATTGGAGATATCAAGGGAGTATTTCATGTAAGGATGGGCACAATAAAGGACAGAAAAGTTAAGGACCTAACAGAAGCACAACAGATTAAGAAGAGGTGGCAAGAATACACAGAAGAACTATACGAAAAAGCTCTGAAAGAACCAGATAACCACAATGACATCATGTCACTCACCTAGAGCTGACATTCTGGAGTGTGAAGTCAAGTGGGCCTTAGGAAGCATCACTACAAACAAAGCTGGTGGAGATATTTAAAATCTTAAAAGATGATGCAGTTAAAGTGCTGCACTCAGTATGTCAGCAAATTTGGAAAACTCAGCAGTGACCACAGGACTGGAAAAGGTCAGTTTTCATCTCAATCCCTAAGAAGGGCAATACCAAAGAATGTTCAACTGCTGTACAATTGCACTCATTTCACATAATAGCAAGGTTATGTTCAAAATCCTTCAAGATAGGCTTTAGCAGTATGTAAACCAAGAACTTCCAGATGTACAAGGTAGGTTTAAAAAAGGCAGAGGAACCAGAGATCAAATTGCCAACATTCGTTGGATCATAGAGAAAGCAAGGGAGTTCCAGAAAAATAATATCTATCTCTGCTTCACTAACTATGTTAAAGCCTCTGACTGTGTGGATTGGAACAAACTGTGGAAAATTCTTAAAGAAATGGAAATACCAGACCACCTAACCTGTCTCCTGAGAAACCTGTATGCAGGTCAAGAAGCAACAGTTAGAATCGAACATAGAACTAACATGACTGGTTCAAAATTAGGAAAGGAGTATGTCAGGCTGCATATTGTCACCCTGCTTATTTAACTTATATGCAGAGTACATCATTTCACATGTACATCATGCGAAATGCCTGGCTGGATGAATCACAAGCTGGAATCAACACTGCAGGAGAAATACCAACAATCTCAGATAAGCAGATGATACCACTCTAATGGAAGAAGGCAAAGAGGAGCTAAAGAGCCTCTTGATGAGGGTGAAAGAGGAGAGCAAAAAAACTGGCTTGAAACTTAACATTCAAAAAACTAACATCATGGCATCTGGTCCCATCACTTCATGGCAACTTTATTTTCTTGGGGTCCAAAATCACTGCCAACAGTGACTGCAGCCATAAAATTAAAAGACGCTTTCCCCTTAGAAGGAAAGCTATGAGAAACCTAGACAGCATATTAAATAGCAGAGATATCATTTTGCTGACAAAGGTCCATGTAAGTCCAAGCTATGGTTTTTTTCTAGTAGTCATGGATGGATGTGAGAGTTGGATGATAAAGAAGGCTGAGCACCAAAGAACAGATGCTTTTGAATTGTGGTGCTGGAGAAGACTCTTGAAAATCCCTTGGACAGCAAGGAGATCAAACCAATCAATCCTAAAGGAAATCAACCTGAATATTCACTGGAAGGACTATGCTGAAGCTCCAATACTTTGGCCACCTGATGCAAAGATTTGACTCAACAGAAAAGACCTTGATGCTAGGAAAGATTTAAGGAAAAAGGAGGAGAGGGTGGGAGAGGATAAGATGGTGAAACAGCTGTCACTGACTCGATGGGCATGAATTTGAGCAAACTCTGAGAGACAGTAGAGGACAGAGAAGCCTGATGTGCTTCAGTCCATGTGGTTGCAAAGAACTGGACATGCCTCAAGTGACCAAATAACACTACCAACAACACCGCACTGTCTTGATCACTACGATTTTATAATAATTCTTGAAATCAGCTAGTATTAGCATTGCAATCTGTTTCTTTTACTTCCAAATTCCAATGGCTTTTACATTTTCACAGCTTTTCAACTGCTAGAAAAAAACTTTTGGGATTCTAGTGGGATCTGCATAAAATCTGTTGATCAGTGAGAGAGAATTAAAACTGTAATAATACTGTGTCTTCTGACCTGAGAATAGGGTACTTCTTTAGGTCTTAAGCTTCCATCCACATTGTTTTGTAGTTCTTACTGAACAGTCTTACAGATGTCTTATCAGATTTAACTCTACATTGTTCATGGAGAATTTGCAGAGGATACTTGCAGTTGTTGAATTTTGTGAAATTCCTTTTCTGCATTTATTTAGATAATCTTATGGACTGCTTCTTTACTACTTTATCAATATGATAAATTACATCTCTTTCCTATAGTTTTTTGGACATATGGAATAGAGCTGTAATTAATTGTATTAATGTCTGCTAACTCTAATAGCTTTGTCAGCTATGGGGAATAAGGGATTTTTCTCCTATTGTCCTGCTTGATAATTTCAGTTGGATATCAGACAATGTAAAACTTGCCTTCTTGGGTGCTGTATGAGTTTGTATTCCTAGTAACATTCTTTGCTATGGGATGCAGTTAAGCTACTCTGGCTTGATCTTTTGATATCTTGCTCTTAAGATTTGTTCAGCAGGACAAGAACAAATTTTAATTTAGGGCTAATTATTCTCCATGACAGAGGCAAGGCCCTTGTCAGTCCTCTACCCAATGGCCCTTGAATTATAAGTCCTTCCAGCTAACTGGTAGGAACAGACATTCCCATACTATGAGTTATAGTAGTATTCCCTCTAATCCTTTGGAGTGGTTCATTTCCTGGCATTAGCTAGTTTCCTCACACACTGTATGCTGGAAAATAATCAAAAAGAATCCTCTGTCAATCCAGAGACTTTCCTCTTTGTGCTCTCTCCTCTCCAAAACTCTACCCACAAACTCTTGCCCCAGGGCTTCCCAAGGCTCTCAGGTCAGTCTCCTCATTATGGGAAATCTGCTGAGCTCTACCTGGTTCCCTCCCTCCCTGCTCTGGGATTGTGAAAACTTTCTTAGTGCAGTCAGCTGAAATGATCATCGAGTTTTTTCAGTCTTGCAGGGATCAATGTCAGTCACTCCTTTATGTTCAAAGTCTTTAAAAAACATACTTTTGTATATTTGCGTGCTTTTTCAGTTGTTTTAAGGGAAAATAAATCCAGTGCCTATTATCCAATGTGACCTAAAGTAAAAGTCTGAGGATCTCTTTTGTTGTCTGTTCTTGTTGCTGCTTTTCTTTCATGCTATATTCCCTCATTATCTGCCAGGTTACGTCAGTTCAATTCAGTTCAGTCGCTCAGTCGTGTCCGACTCTTTTTGACCCCATGAATCGCAGCACGCCAGGCCTCCCTGTCCATCACCAACTCCCGGAGTTCACTCAGACTCATGTCCATCGAGTCAGTGATGCCATCCAGCCATCTCATCCTCGGTCGTCCCCTTCTCCTCCTGCCCCCAATCCCTCCCAGCATCAGAGTCTTTTCCAATGAGTCAACTCTTCACATGAGGTGGCCAAAGTACTGGAGTTTCAGCTTCAGCATCATTTCTTCCAAAGAAATCCCAGGGTTGATCTCCTTCGGAATAGACTGGTTAGATCTCCTTGCAGTCCAAGGGACTCTCAAGAGTCTTCTCCAACACCACAGTTCAAAAGCATCAATTCTTCGGTGCTCAGCCTTCTTCACAGTCCAACTCTCACATCCATACATGACCACTGGAAAAACCATAGCCTTGACTAGACGGACCTTTCTTGGCAAAGCAATGTCTCTGCTTTTCAATATGCTATCTAGGCTGGTCATAACTTTTCTTCCAAGGAGTAAGCGTCTTTTAATTTCATGGCTGCAGTCACCATCTGCAGCGATTTTGGAGCCCAAAAAAATAGTCTGACACTATTTCCACTGTTTCCCCATCTACTTCCCATGAAGTGATGGGACCGGATGCCATGATCTTCATTTTCTGAATGTTGAGCTTTAAGCCAACTTTTTCACTCTCCACTTTCACTGTCATCAAGAGGCTTTTTAGTTTCTCTTCACTTTCTGCCATAAGGGTGGTGTCATCTGCATATCTGAGCATATTGGTATTTCTCCCGGCAACCTTGATTCCAGCTTGTGCTTCTTCCAGCCGAGTTTCTCATGATGTACCCTGCATAGAAGTTAAATAAGCAGGGTGACAATATACAGCCTTGACGTACTCCTTTTCCTATTTGGAGCCAGTCTGTTGTTCCATGTCCAGTTCTAACTGTTGCTTCCTGACCTGCATACAGGTTTCTCAAGAGGCAGGTCAGATGGTCTGGTATTCCCATCTCTTTCAGAACTTTCCACAGTTTATTGTGATCCACACCATCAAAGGCTTTGGCATAGTTAATAAAGCAGAAATAGATGTTTTTCTGGAACTCTCTTGCTTTTTCAGTGATCCAGCGGATGTTGGCAATTTGATCTCTGGTTCTTCTGCCTTTTCACTTTCTTTCAATATATGTTAATTTTTTTTCACTTTTTAAATTATCATACAGTAAAATGGACTTCTTTAGCTGCAGAATTCTGAGAACTTTAGCATACATATATCCATATAATTAGTAGCATAATGCATAGCAATTCAATCATCCCTAAAAAACTTCCTTGTGTTATTATCCCTTTATAATCACATTCTCCCCTCTATCTCTAACTCCTTGGAAACACTGATCTGATATCTACAGTTTTTTTGAGGATGTCATTAAAAATAGGATTATCCAGTATGCAGCTTTTGGAGACAGATTTCCTTCACTCAGTATGCCTTTGGGGTTCACCCATGCTGTTGCATGTGCCAACTGTTTGTTTCTTTCTCAAAGCACCATAGTCTGTTTTTCCAATCACCCACTGCGGGATATTTGGGTTGTTTCCAGTTCGGGCAATTATGCAAATTAACTGCTATAACTATTTACATATAAGTGTTTAGTAAACATGAGTTTTTATTTCTCCTTGATAAAGATTGACTAGTGAAATCGTTGTGTCATATACTGAGTATATCTTTGAGTTTTAAAATATCCAACTAAATATTTTCCAGAATATCTGTACCATTTTGCATTCCCGCTAGCATGAGAGATCCAGTTGCTCCATATCCACACAAAATTCAGTATTGTTAGCTTAGCCAATCTCACAAGTGTGTGATGATTCCTCACTATGGCTTTTATTTGCATTTCCCTGGTAGTCAATGACATTAATTTTTTTAAATGTGCTTAACTGCCATCCTTATATTCTCTTTAGGAAGTGTCTGTTCCAGTCCATTGTCCATTTTTCAGTTGAGCTGTTTTCTTAGGAGTTTTGAGAGTACTTTATTTATTTTGTGAACAAATACTAAGCTGAATATGTAACTTGCAATTATTAGTGTATAGATTGTCTTTTCATTCTCTTAACAGTGGTTTTCACAGCATAAAAGAATTGACTTTGATGATGTCTGATTTATCCATTCTTCTTTTATGCATTATGCTTTTGGTGTTATATCTAAAGACTCCCTCGGCACAGGTCACAAAAGTTCTCCAAAAATTATAATACAGCTTTATATTTTATGTTTGGATATACAATGACTTTTTAGTTAATTTTTGTATAAAGATGTCAGGCATAGGTCAAAGTTCAATTATTGCAGGTGGATGAGCAACTAGTTCAACACCATTTGTTGAAAAGACTATCCTTTCTACATAAAATTGCTTTTGCATCCTTGTCAAAAAATCAAATGGCTATATTTCTATGGATATATTTCTGGGCTTTATATTCCTTTTCACTGTGTGTCAATTGATCTAGGTGTCAATTCTTTTGTCGATACTATACTTTCTAGGTTACTGTAATATTATAATGTCTTGATATTGAGTAGTATGATGGCATCTGGTCCCATCACTTCATGGGAAATAGATGGGGAAACAGTGGAAACACTGTCAGACATTATTTTTTTAGGCTCCCAAATCACTGCAGATGGTGACTGCAGCCATGAAATTAAAAGACGCTTACTCCTTGGAAGAAAAGTGATGACCAACCTAGATAGTATATTCAAAAGCAGAGACATTACTTTGACGACTAAGGTCCGTCTAGTCAAGGCTATGGTTTTTCCAGTGGTCATGTATGGAAGTGAGAGTTGGACTGTGAAGAAGGCTGAGCACCAAAGAATTGATGCTTTTGAACTGTGGTGTTGGAGAAGACTCTTGAGAGTCCCTTGGACTGCAAGGAGAGCCAACCAGTCCATTCTGAAGGAGATCAACCCTGGGATTTCTTTGGAAGGAATGATGCTAAAGCTGAAGCTCCAGTACTTTGGACACCTCATGCGAAGAGTTGACTCATTGGAAAAGACTCTGATGCTGGGAGAGATTGGGGGCAGGAGGAGAAGGGGACGACCGAGGATGAGATGGCTGGATGGCATCACGGACTCGATGGACGTGAGTCTGAGTGAACTCCGGGAGATGATGATGGACATGGAAGCCTGGCGTGCTGCGATTCATGGGGTTGCAAAGAGTCGGACACGACTGAGCGACTGAACTGAACTGAACTGATGATGCTTCCAACTTCATCTGCCTTTTTCAAAACTGCTTTAGCTATACCTTTGTATTTCCATATAAATTTTAGAGTCAGCCTGTCTGTATCTGCAAAAATTACCATTTGAATTTTTATTGGCATTCTATTAGATCTATATAACATTTTGGGAAGAACTGCTGAAATCTTTAAAAATCAACATTTTTAAGGCTGAATCTTCTAATTCATAAACACAGTATGCTTCTCCATTTATTTAGCTCATCTCTAATCCATTTCATCATTACTTTATAGTTTTCACTACACAGATTCTATATGTTTTGTTAAATTTAAAGCTATGTATCTTTTTTTTTAGCTACTATAAATAGTATTCTTTCAAAATATTATTTTTAATTGTTCACTGTCAGCATATAGAAACATAGTTATTTTTGTTGTTGACTACATATCCTATGATCTTGCTAAACTCTCTCATTGGTTCTCAGAGTTGTTTCTGTTTACAATGCCTGTGAATTTTTTCCACATAAAATCATACTAGCTGCAGAGACGGTTTCATTTCTTCCTTTTCACTCCACATGACTTTAAAAATTTGTTTTGGCTATGGCAGCATAGCCAGACTTATGCTGCACACGGGTTTTCTCTAGTTGCGCGAGTGGAGGCTGCCCTGTAGTTGCAGGCGTGGGCATTGCAGTGGCTTCCCTTGTTGCAGAGCATGGGCTCTAGGCCACCTGGTTTTCAGTGGCTGTGGTTCATGGGCCTAGTAGCCTAGTGGCAAGTGGAATCTTCCCAGAACAGGGACTGAACCCGGGTCCCCTGCCCTGGCACACGGATTTCCACCCACTGGACTACCAGTGAAGTCCTCAATCCACATGGCTTTTATTTCTGTTTCTTGTTCATCTGGAATCTAATATTTCTAGTGTGACGTTGACTAGAAATAGAGAGATTAAACATCTATGCCTTGATCCCCATCTTAGGGAAAACACATTTCGCTTTTCATCACTAAACATGATGTTAGCTGTTAGTTTTCTGTAGATGCCCTTTATCGAGTTGAGGATTTTCCATTTATCCCTAGCTTGCTGAGCATTTTTATCATGAATGGGTGTTGTATTTTGTCAAATACTTTTTCTGTATCAACTGATATGATTGTGTACCTTTCCTTTTGTAAGGAAATGAGATTCCCTTTGACATCAATATGGTGAATTAGTTGATTCTTGAATATTGCCTTCCTAGGATATACTCTGCTTTGTTATGGCATATTCTTTTTATATTGCTAGATTTGACTTTTTAACATTTTACTGAGGTTTTTTTTTTCCCCTTCTATATACTTGAAAGATTAGGATATCAGATAAAATAGATAAAAGTGTCTGTCACTTTTTTTTTTTTTGTGGTACTACCTTTATATAGTTTTGATATAAGGGCAATGTTGGCTTCATAAAATGATTTGAAAAGTGTTCCTTTTTCTTCAATTTTCTGGATGAGTCTGTAGAATTGGTGTTATTTCCTTTTTAAAATGTTTCATAGAATTCAACAGTGAAACTATCTGGGAGATATTTTTGACGCTAATTCAATCTTGTTAATAGGTATAGGAGTATTCAGGTTATCTATTCCATCTTGGATGAGTTTTAGTAGTTTGTGGCTTTCTTACAGTTAGTTTGTTTCAACTAAGTCGTCAAATAAATGCGTGTAGGTTTGTTCAAAATAGTCCATGACTATGATTACATGATCAACATCTCTTTATGCTGGGTCTATAGTGATGTCTCCCTTTTTTCCTGATAATGGTATTTTGTGTCTTTTTCTTTGTCAGTCTTACAAGAGACCAGACATTTTTATTTTTTTCAAAGAATCCGTTTTTGGTTTCATTGTTTTTTCTATTGTTTTGTCTCAAATGTCATTGATTTCTGCTCTTACCTTTATTTCTTTCCTTCTGTTTGCTTTGGATTTTCTGCTTTTTCCTAACTTCTCAAGGTGAAAACTTGGGTTATTGATTTGAGACCTCTTTCTTCCTCTAAACATTTACTGCTATAAATTTCCCTTTAATTACTGTTTCAGCTGCATCTCACACATTTTAATATATTTTCATTCTTGTTCATATCAAAATGTTTTCTGATTTTCCTTGAGAATTTTTCCTGCAAAAACACTGGTAGGAAAGGGCAAGGGCCTCACCTGCACTGTGAAGGTAACTGACACGCCCAAGCCTGAGTGCCACCTCGACTTCACTTATTTGGTAGACAACTGGGACAGGGATACAGACAAGGACACAGCCCCACAGACTGCTCTGGGCTTTGGGGTAACAGTGCAGGGTGGGGCTTTTGCACTTTGTTTGGCACACAGCACATGCTGGCAAAACATGAGCACAAGTAAAGTCAGGCTGAGGACCATGAGACAATGTGGAGCAATACACAGGAAACAGACAGAATTATCAAGTAGGCAGGGTTGGGAGTTCTGGCTGCTCATACCTTGGCTGGTGTCTGGCTGCAGGGAGCTCAGAGGAAGTGGGGGTGAAGATTCGGGGGCCTCTACTGCTGGGTGCTCGGCCACCGGACAGATGATAAACCACCTCTTCCCAGTGTGCAGGACTAAGAGGCAGGACAAAAACAGCTGGTGAGAGTGAGTACCCCTCCCTGCCAATACCAGACCTGTCAAATGGGGATTTGAGGAATTCATCTCACACCAGTGGGGAGGATGTACAGCCCACTGAGGGGGCTCCTCACTGGCATTAGAGGATCTCACAAGTTCCCCCAGCAAGGGCTTATTTCCAAGGTCACCTGAAGTACATCAGTGAAGTGGTAATGCTGGCTAGGGGGCCAGCAGTGAGTCCACACTATGCTCAGTCCCCACCCAGACCAGACATGGCTCTTCAGAAAGTGGAGCTGTCCCCAGATGGGGACATGCTCACCATACACTCCAACAACCCCCCAGTGTGATGGCCAAAACCCCTTACAATATGCTCAGTGGGGGGGCCTTATCAAATGCCTACTGGGAGCAGAGAAGGGACAATGGCAGACATGACTCCTCCAAATGCATGTCTGATTGGCAGGGACAGCCATGAAGGGAGACGTACCATTTTGCTGGTACACTGGGGCGTTTGCTTGGGATTGGCGATTCTCCTGAAAGAGGTAAAGGATCAGAACTCAGCCGACTGCATGGAAAAAAAACTTCCTTCAGAGCACAACACTGTCTCAAATCATCTGAGAGGCCTCAAGAGCTCGGACATTTCTAACTGGACAGAAGGCGCCTACCCTCCCGGCCACCTCACCCAACACTGCATGGCACACAGGTTCCTCTAACAGGCCACATCACAGCGCTGTACTTGCAGAGCCTGGAGCTGGGGTATAAGCAGGCCCAGAGCCTCCCAGGACCTCATAAGGGGGACTTACCTCCCCAGCACCCAGGCCACAGGTGCTGAGGTGTGGCGGGCTCACCCCAGGGTCGGAGGCACGGTCCACATCCGTGTCCTCACTGAGCATATCCTCTGCCTTGTCCATGACATCCTTCATCTGCTCAATGAATGTCTCCCGCTCGGCCTGCAGGATGAAGTCATGCTCTACCTGCAAAACACATCAGCCCTGCTGGTGGGGCTGTGCCTCAGGCCACTGGCCACACAGCATCTTCACTGATGGATTCATTTGGTTTCTACTCTGGACTAAGTCAAGAGGGGAGACACGGCCACTGAGCTCAGTTACCAATATCAGGGCTACACAGTTCAGCAAGAAGCCACAGCAGGCCTCCAGGTGATGGGCCAGTGCTATCTCCAAGAGGCAGCCACTGGCAGAGGTGGGCAACCAGTACTCCCCTCGATGGGGCTGGCATGCATGTGCCCAAGGACACAAGGAGACAGCCTCACAGTCCCAGGGGAAGAGCTATGGGCTCATCTGACCAGGCAAGACAATAGCCTCACCATGTAGGTAGCGATCTCGTCAGGCGCGTCCCCATCCAGGTCAAACTTGAACGTCACCATCTTGTGGTTGTGCGTCTCCAACTGGCACTCCACCATCTTGTCACCCGTGTTGCACACCTAAAGGATACTCAGGCAGTGAGACCAGGGAGGACACCGTGCCCAGCCTGCCCTCTCTTGCCAGCCTGCTCTGCCTGGCTACTCACATTCAGGATGGTCAGTCGGGGCCGACTGGCCCTCTCCTGGCGGGAGCGCACACGCGTGGACCTGCGGTGATGTTTCCGGGCGGCCTTGCCTTCCAGCTTTCCCCCACCAAATGCACCTTCGCAGCTGTCACTCATCTCTCTTCCAGAAGGGACGTCAGAGCCTCCATAGCTACATGAAAACCAAGAATGTTACAGCACCCAGGGAACCCAGCCTGCCTCACGTGGGAAACTTGGCTTCCCAGAAAACCAACAGAAGCTTTACTGTCGGGGTGTGCTAGGTGGAAAACCCAGAGGGTCTAAAGCTGGCCATGCACAACAGAGGGACCCTGAGCCCACTGCCCCTCCTCATCCTGTAATATCTGTCCTGTATGGTGATGGGGTCGTACGGAGCATATGACCTTTCTGACCCAGGACCTAAGTCTTTTCAGCTCCTGACCTGTGAATCACACTTAATCGGCTCACAGTATATGTCAGGATTAAGACACAACCCACCCCCATGCCTTGGTTCCCCCATCTGTTGAACAGCAATGGGAACATGTCAACAAGGTGGAACTACTGTGGCATTTGAGCAGAGTTTGCAGAGCACTGAGCTTGGTGCTGGCATGACCACACGAGGCCACTTCCTGTAACTAGGTCCCTCCCTAAATGCAACACTGGCCACGCCTGAGGTGCTGGGAGACCTGGGATGTGGGCCGGACTCTGCCCTGCTCTCCCAGCCTTCCACTGTCCCCGGACCTGGTGACTCTCCATCCATAGCCTCTCCCTGCCCTTGGCATTGCACACCAGCACCAGGACCCGGAATATAAGTGGGAGTATCTGACTACCAAACAACAGCAAGCACTAACAAACCCCCCAGAGGAGCCCCCTGAGGCTCCCCCAGGTCAGGCTTGGAAATGGGCGACGTTGTTAGAAGCTCTGACAAACGAGGGCAAAGTGTGCCATTACCTCTCACAGCTCTGAGGGAGGCTGGGCTGCTTGTCCTGCGAGGCCTGCTCCTGAAATAAAACCATGGAAAGGAGGCCAGGTCACATTCATTCCCCTGCGACACAGCCACGTGCAGTCTGCCATCTCCCCACCATCACCGCCCAGCCCGCCACCCACTCCCTTCTGACTGCAGGGAGCAAATCACGTGCAGGCTGGCAGGAGTGATTTTATGGCAGGGATTTTACGTTTAACACTTAGAGCCAAGCAGATTCCTATAAGCTGGGGCCACCTCCTTTCCAAACATGCTAACCCACTTTGATCATCCCTACGAGGGAGCACATGGCCCAGGAAGAATTATCACAGGTTCTTCCCATCGCCTCCAAGAAAAGCACTCTGAATCCATGTGTAAAAATCAGGGTCTCCAGCTGGATGTGTGATTAAGGAAAATCCATCCAGGGACAGCAGAGGAAGAAGAACAGCACCTGTGGTTGTCCCCGGACACACACTTCCACCTTCCTGAGGGTATTCCTGACTTCTGGAGCTGAGCCGCAAGGTCACAGCACAGGAGGGCTGCAGTGATGCTGGGGTCAGCAATCAGGGTGACGGACTGGGGGCTGAGCCTCTAGGGGAGGGCCACACACCTCGGGGGCTGGCTCCACCGTCAGCTGAACGGTCGGGCAGGGACCAGGGATCCCAGGCCCACTGGGCAGCGGCAAGTTAGCAGGCGGCAGGAGAGCAGCGGTCTGGACAGGCACGCTCTGAGGAGCCGCCATCACTGTGGGGGCCAGAGAGCCGGGGAGCTGAGGCAGGAGCTCGGGGGCAGGAGGCAACAGCACTTCCGGCAGAGGTGGGGAGAGAACGGCGGCAGGCGCGGGCACTGTGGCGACCTGGGTGGTGACATCCACAGCATATGTAGGCGGGTGGCCAAGCAGGATCTAAGGACACAGGCGACAGGGATGCGACTGGGGTGTGGGCCATCGCCTCCCCTGAGGGTCCTGGATCAAAGCAGGCGTTTCCATCACCCAAGGGGGTGAGCAGGTGATGAGGACGAACCTCCCCACCCAGCCACACCCCACAGACAAATCACAGCATGCGTGTATGCAGACTTAGCAACACCAAGGACAAGACACTCTCATGTCCCCATGTGTATAAAATCAAACCTAAAACCGCACTTCATCCATGAACCTCCAGCTGTTGTCAGGCTGAGAAGCTGGAAGCGCGGCACACACTTAGCACCTCTCTGGGCTCCCTGCCACCACCCTACAGGGCCAGATCACCATGCTACGCCACCCCAGCCTCCTGTCAGGTCAAAGCCTGTGTTCCAATCCCAGCCGTGAGCAAGAGGGGCTGCGGACCTCAGCCTTCCATGGGGTGACTTAGAAACTGGGCCAGATTCCCTCCTGTTCCCTCTTTAAAGGCTTTCAGGAGAGAGGCTAAAACAGGCTGAAGGAGAGCCACGGCCTGAAAGGGCCCCAGTTTGGGGTTGAGGTTGGGAATGGGAATGACCTGCTACAGGGCCTACAAGTATGAGACTGATCAGACACGTGGTATGCGGGCTGAGATGGGAAAGCCACAGGCTAGCTGTGGAACTTTCTCTTCTGGACAGATGCCCCAGCCTCCAGGGGAGTCTCTTCCCTTGGCACAGGGAAGCCTCTGGGCAGCCAGCCTAGCTCATCGGTAAACTCCAGACCCTCGGTTGGCAAGACCACTGGGAGGCCACCAGGCCTGGGCAGTGACCTCTAAGCACCCACACCTTCTCCAGCCGCTAACTAAGCAGACGACCCAGTGTCAGCAGTGTGCTGGGCCAGCACAGGGCACAAGACACAGGCCCATCAATGATACCACACACCCCCAGGCCTCCACTCAGCCCTAGGCTCTCCCCAAATGACCCTGAGCCCTGAGTCAGTGTTACTCCAAGAGATCAGGGAGGTGGTCGCTCAGTCAGGGCACTGGACTGACGACAGGCCTCCTCACGCTGGTTTTGAAACAAGCACCAGCCTACTGGGCAATGGAAAATCACCCCTTCTTTCTTGAAATACAAACCCCTTCTCGAAATCAGGGACAAACATCCAGGAGAATCCATGCATACTTATGACAGTGCCTCATTCTAGAATGGATTCAGTGCAAAATGAGCTAGGGGGACACCTGGCCCCGTAGCACACTTTCAGTATGATTCCTCACAACAAAATCAAAAGGGGAGGAGCCTGAGCTTAAAAGGCAAAGGACATGCCCACTGGCACATGGCCATTGAGGCTTAGAGCCAAGGAGGATCCCTAGGTAAAAGGCTCCCTAGGTAAGAGGATGCCCAAGTGAGATCCCTGCCCCTAAGATGAGAGCCCTAGGCCAGCTCCTCTCCACACAGGAGGCTCGGTAACAGGCTTAGAGTTACAAAATGCGCATGGGCTGTGCAGGTGTGTGGAGCCACAGGGAGGTCCTCCCAGCCAGCAAGGGGCGTGTCCCTTCACTGGCAGCCCAACAAGCTGCCCATGGCCCTCACCTGACTCTGAGACGACATCCTTGGGACCAGTGGCCCATGTACACCCAACACGGCCCAGGTCATCACCAACAGACCCCATCAGAACCCCATTTTCCTCATTTGCTGACTGCAGAGATGGGGGCTGTCCACCTACTTTCCTTTGGCAGGTAACAAGATAAGCAGTGTAGCCTCTCCAGCACCCATGGAGGGGCTGATGTGGCTGTACCAAGACTGCCAACTCTAAGCATGTGAGGGCAGATGCCACAATGCCCAGCATGGCCAGGGACCCTCCGCCCCCACAGACAGCTCCTCCAACACCTGGGAAGGAACCAACAGTGAAGCTTTTAGTCACCCCAGTCCCCAAGGCTCCTAACACATGCTGGGAAGTGAGAGGAAACATTAGATATTCCCCACACTGGGTGAGACACTGCAGTCATGGGACAGCGCTGCCTGCTTGTCCATTCCCACTCTGCTACCCGGGTGAAGATCCTGAGAAGGAGCAGAGATCTGTGAGCCCCTTATGTGCTAAGGGGTCTCCCAGCGCCTGAAGGATGGGCCCTGGCCAGCGGGTGGGTTACCTGGCTTCCAGCGCTGGCAGCCGGAGCAGCCTGCTCCGGGAGGCGGGCAACACTCGGCTGGTGGGGCTGCGGCAGCACGGGGGGTGTCGGCTGGGGAGCGGCAGCCTGCACAGTCTGCGCTGCGTGGAGGGGAGAAGGCGGGACGTCGCTGGGCACCATCTGCGGAAAGGCCGCTGGGTACACGGGCTGCGCCGGGAGCTGGGCCACAGTGGGGTGAATGGACAGGGTGGCCACACCCTGTGGGGCCACAGCCAGCAGAGGGATGGCGGTGGCAGTCGCCGCCACATTTGGCACGATGGTCCGGCATGGCACAGCCAGCGGTGCCCCAGCAGGGTGAGGCAGCTTGACTGTCTGCAGAGGCAGAGCCGGCGACGCAGGCAGGGGAGCAGTGGTGGCACTGAGTGGGAGGCTTGGCAAGATGACAGCTGGAGAGAAATACTGAGAGGGGGGAGGCACGGTGGGCCCACTGGTGGCCGGCAGGTCAGGAAGGGCTGTGGGGAGGCTGTCAACTGTGGCCAGCGGAGCGATGGGGGGGACAACAGGAAGTGGAGGCATCTGAAAGAGAACAAGCTCATCAGGACTGGGACCTGCCGGCGGCACACTGCACGGGGTGAGAGGGTCCACATCGCCCCACCAGGACTGGGCCCTGCCGGCAGCACACTGCACGGGGTGAGAGGGTCCACATCGCCCCACCAGGACTGGGCCCTGCTAGCAGCACACTGCACGGGGTGAGGGTCCACATCACCCCCAGCTTCTGCTCCCAAGACACTTTTCATGTAGCTGCTATGGAAGGGAACCAAAACGTAAACCCAATTTAAACAAAACCAAGTATGTACGACACTCAAACAGAAGTAAAGACAGGAGGCCTTAGAAGGATGTGGGATATAGACACAACCTTCAAGAGAGCCCCCATTTAGCACCACCTCAGAGAGTCTCAGGCTAGCCCACTCTCCTTGGTTACTGCAAGGATACTAGGGGTCATAATAGTGACCATCAGATACCCAGCTTTGGCATGTTCTCATTCAGAAGTACCAGGACTGTCTGAGCTACCAGGCTGGCTCCAAATATCTGAAATTACTTTGGTTGATTCCCTCCAATCTGTGTAAATTCAGAATGAGACCAAATTCTTCAACAAGTTTTCTCAAAACAGGCAAATCTTCCAGCCTCTCCTCGCTGGCTGAATGCCCCTGCACCATGCGGCCTGGGAGAGAGCGGCATAACGCAACAGCAAAGCTCCAGAACCTTCTGTGTCTGGTCTTCTATCCTGGAGACATCTCGTGGATTTAGCACTTGAAACATTTCAGCAGATTCTCTGACAGTCCTAAACTAAAGCCTTTCTGGTTATAGACACATGCGCATCACACGACATGTACCTCTGTGCACTTATAAGACAGAAAATACGCAAACTGACCTCTGTGTATTTGAAAAGCTACTAAATGCCACGACCACTGGGAGCAAGGGGTTGGATTAATTAGATGCTGAAAGTGACTCCAGTGTAGGAGTGATGAAGACAAGGCAGGTGACAGGCAACAGCTGACATGAAAGAACCTTCTGAGGGGTGCCTGCAAACCGTAGGAACACTCACATCCTCCCTACAAAGAAGCACTTCCCGTCCTAGCCCCACCAACAAGCAACAATGGGACCCATGAAATGAAAGCCGTCCTGTGGTCAAGATTCACTAGAAACATGCATGAGCACCAAAAGCATTAGCCTGAGCAAGAGCACCCAAGTATCAACCACAAGCTATCACATGGTACTGGTCACATGATGCTCCCCCAAAGACAGTCCAATCTCTGCGGCTGGCAAGCTGCTCAGCTGTCTACTGGTCCCCCAAGAATCCACGGTCCACACAGCCTCAGTAGCTCCATAGAAAACAGTGACCAAAGCTTTGTGCTTACAGCTCCATCCTGGCTCTTCTGGCCTAACTCTGGACTAAACCTTTCCCAATCTTGGATGCATCTGGGGCAGAAGTCAAAGGCAGAACACACCAGCCCAGCTGTCTTGTCACCAGGGAGTGTTTCTTGAGGCACCCACATGCCCTGAGGATAAGGACTGGCCAACCAGGCTTGGGGAACAGGCCAGGCTGGAGAGCAGGGGACAGACAGGTACCTGTGGGGGGATTTGAGCAAGTGGCTGCAGGGGCGCCGGAGGCATCTGGAGGGGCTTCAGCTGAGCAGGGGCCACCACCTGAGAGGTTGGAGCCAGGTACGGAGGCAGGTGGGAGGGCGCTGGCTGCAGAGGGCCCACGGGTTGTGGGGCCAGGACCTGCGGCAAGGGTACCGGCTGGGTCAGGAGAGAAGGCTAGAAAGAGAGAGGGGCTCCTCTTAGATCAATGTCCTCCTGAGATTTATACTTAGACATAACACACATGCACACATACCCACAGTGACACACAGTCAAGCATCCAGCCTGGGGCCCAGGACACACAGATCTGAGAGGACCACTCTGTGCAATGGGGGCCCTTCCAAATGCTGTGTAACCCTGAGCTCCACAGACACAAGAGACCCATCTCCACTTCTGTCTATACCCCAGACCCTGGGGAACTGCAGAGAAGGAGCACAGGGGGCCTGGACTTGCCAGGAGGTTCACAGGCCCTGGGCTCAGGCCAGCCAAGATGGACAGGCAGGGCCTGGGGAGACCAAGATACCCATGGCACCCATAAGGAGGGCAGCCAGCACTCACCTGGTGGGCAGGGGCTGTGGGCTGGCCTGGGCCTGTTGGCACAGGGGCACTGGGCGGTGGTAGTACAGGGGCGAAGCTCATGGCTGGCTCTGGGAAAGGCTGCTGTGGGAGCGGAGGGCGGGCGGTGGGTGGGACAGAGCCCACCGACAGGCCAGGCTGCAGAGAGCACACAGAGCCACGCTTAGCAACTACCATAAGGCCCACCACCAAGAACACACTCACCATCTTCAGGGACCCACCTCTCATTCCCTACGTCTGCCATCCTGCCAAGGACATTTTCCTAGGAACAGGATTCATCAGAAGCAAGATGTGACGGCCCCCAAACCTCCCAATCAGGGAATGTGCTAGAATTTCAATTCCACAGAGTATCATGCAACCAAGAGATTTGTGGAACCTTGGGAAATGCTTGTGATGGCATTAATTGAGGGAAAGATAAAAATGCACACATCTCTCATTTATAGAGCTGAATAAAAGGTGTACATGCAGACATATTCACAAACAGAATATGGAAACGTGAGGATAAAAAGCGGGACAGAGCCTGAGAGAAGGGTGCTCTGCAGAGCTGAGTCTCCCATGACTCGCCATCAGGAGAGAAACGAGGCCACAGACGTGAGCCTTCAGCACCAGGCAAAGCATAGACACGGAATGGGAAAGAGTCAGAAATGTGATCACTGGATGCTTGATGCAGCTAACTTGTTCCTTTTTAGGTACAATAATGGTACTGGGTTTTGTTTGCAGAGTCTTGATCCTGCAGAGGTATAGATGGAAATATCTTGGGGGCAAAATATCTTTCTGTCTAGGATTTACTTCAAAATACTGGGGGTGCGAGCAGGTGAGAGCTATGGAAAAAAACACCGAGATGACTTCTGAAGCTGAGAACACACTGACATCAGAAGCTTCTCTCACTTGAGGTTTTCTAGATGAAACAGGTGACCATCATTTCCAAAACCATTATCACTCACTTCATCTTTCACAGTAAATGCTGTATGAAAAGCAGCGTGGGGTAGGATGGAATCTCTCCTTTGCATTAACTTGAAGCCACAGGACAGAATGAGTCACCTGCGCACATGTTCCCAAAGCCGCAGTCACCGGCCCAGTGGGAGTCAGGCGCTCAGGCAGCCCGGAAGCCTCAGAGAAGCAGCTTGTATTCCTGACTCCACCAGCTATGCCCTTCCTTCCCTGAGTCCTAGGGGCACATTACCATGGCAACACTCCCCAGGAACCCTCGGTGCACCCTGGGGACCCCTTCTGTCCAAGGTGTTTCTGCATAAATCGTCAAGAGATGGGAGAAAGCACCCCAGACAATGTCAGGTGCTTCCTGGCCTGGCCCCTGACTTCCCTATGCTCAGGCATCCTGGCCTGTGAGCCAAACCTAGGAAACGCACAGCACTGCAGAGACCTGGGTAGAGAACACACTGTGTGACCTGCCCTAGAGGGGATGAGGGCCTGTGGACTGGTCTGGCTCAGCCCCGGCACGGGTAACCTAAAGCCAAGAACCACTGCTCTGAGCAGTGAACTCTTCTTGCTGTAAAATCATATTTTACTTAATTTTGTAAAACGAGTCAAACTGCAAAATGCAAATTGAAAATGAATCCTGGGCTCCGGTTAGCAGAGGCAAACGCTTCAGCTATTTTTCCAAGGGGACTTTTCTGAGCCTGAGCAGACAGAAGGGGAGGGAAAAGAGACAGAGGTGGCTGGAAAGGCTGGCACCTGGCACTCAGGGAGCCCCAAAAGGCAGCCACAGTGTGAGAGCACATGATCGAAAGGACATGCGAAAGCGAGGAAGTGAGAGCACGTCTGGGCGCCGCGGTAACCGAGGACCAGGCAGGAGAGGCTCCTCGGGCAGAGGTTCCTGGGCCTGCTGCTGCTGCTGCTGCTAAGTCACTTCAGTCGTGTCCAACTCTGTGCGACCCCATAGAAGGCAGCCCACCAGGGTCCCCCATGCCTGGGATTCTCCAGGCAAGAATACTGGAGTGGGTTGCCATTTCCTTCTCCAATGCATAAAGTGAAAAGTGAAAGTGAAGTTGCTCAGTCATGTCTGAGGAGCATCTAAATCTCCCTGTGGACCCCTCTCTGCAGCCCAGCTCAAGGGCAACAGAATCTGGGACTGACTGATTGGGGCCTGGGAGATAAGCAATTGTTCTGCTTTCTTTGGCATTAGAAAAAAATCAAAACAATAAATGAAATGTGACTCCCTCATCTAGCAATTTCCATCTCATCTAACAGCCTTAGGTTTTCCATATCTTACAAATTTTTCCACAGGCATAAGCATGAGGCCCTTTCAATCCCACTTCTGAAATATCACTAAAAACATTCCCTATGATTTGGTTGTTTGCATACCTCTAACTTTTAACGGCTGTATAATAAGCAGAGGAGAAATGCCGGGAGGTACTTAACACTTTCTCAGTGAAGCTGCAAACTAACACAAAATCAAAGATTTCAGTGCTATAAATGATGCTTTCCCATCACCTCTGCAACAGTCAGAAGTTACTTTTCAGGCCCAGCATATAGGGCAGGACCTCACCAGCTTTATCACAGCTTTGTATGTACGGGTGTCACTGGGCTCTGTTTTCAGGACTTTCTCATCAAGCAGGTCTTTGAAGGTACATCACAGGCTGCTCCAGCCTGCAGCCCTGCAGTTACCAGCAAGGATGGACTTCCTGCAGGCCCACTTTTGCATGGTTCTGAACTGAAAACAGGCCAGCACAGACTGAATGAACCATCACAGACTCGAGGCCATGTGGACCGGAATACTGGCCAGAAGGGTTGGGCTGACTCACCGTGGCAGGCTGCTGGTAGGCCCCCAGGGAGGGCAGGCTATGTGGCAGGACAGGCCCATCACTCACGCTCACAGGGGGGCTGCACACACACTGGGAGGGGGGTGGCGCTCCGTCTGCCAGTGACCCCAGCACAACACTCTGCTGGCTACTCTGCGAGTCTGAATACACCGTGGAGCCCTGGCCACTGTCGAACGTGCTGTCCGCTGGGGAGGGAGGAAAAAAAAGCATGGGTCAAAGCAGGCACCTCCAAACATCACCCGCACAACACGTTGTACAAGTCCCAGGGAATGCAAACGTGGGACAACTTGTCTGTACGTTTTCTTCTGTAAAACAAGACTTGATTGCATTTCCAGATCACAAGCATAATAAATGTGCATCATTTTAAACAATCACCTATACAGAAGCTATAACTGCACCACCCAGAACTGGCCCTGAGAGCCCGTACCCAACACTGCCTGACACCTGTTGGTGCTCACCATGGACTACCACGGATCCCAGGTGGGCAACTCACACCATCCTCTGTAGGCAGGACGGCCACCTCCACCAGCTTACAGATAGGGACCTCACCTGCCACCTGCCCTGGCCCTGAAAGTGGGCACTTTCAGCTCTTCAAAGGTAGAAGATTGAATGTCCAAGTTAGGAAAAGCTGCAGTCATGTGGAGGAAATTACCAGCTGTGTTTTATAGTGGGAGTGGGCCCTGACCACCTCCAGTCACCACAGCAAAGAGCCTAAATTAGGAAGACTTAGGCCCAAATCTAACCTCTCAGTTCACAGGCTCAGGTCTAAAGTGGCTGGAAAATGGGGCTGACAAGGCCTCTGCCCCACAGGGAGGCCATGAGAGGAGGACCCAAAGGTTCTGCAGCCTCAAGATAGCCTCCCAAGAGGCCAGCCTCACCCAAGGTAAGCCCAGACTGGCCTGTCAAACCCAGCCTGGGTGGAAGAGCTGCCTGTACAGGTGGCACAGACAGGACCGCCACGGCCCACAGGCTGGTCTCACCAAGACACACCTGGGAGGAGAGGGCACCTGCATGGTCGTGCCAGCCAAGAATGAAGAGCAGAAACCTGTGTGAAGTGGTGTTTTTGTTTTACTGCCTCCATATTCCAAAAGCTACATAAACATTAGGATTTGCCATCCATGAACACCAAGCTAATTCTACAGGACACCTTTTGGTGTGGATTTAAACTTTCAATTTTCACTTTAAATAAAGTACAAGAGAACTCTAGTTGGCTTGCAACAAAATAATTTTTCCCAAGAGCTGAGCAGAACTTATTTTGACCCAGAAGACTTATGAATGGTGAGGTTTGATTGTGAAGAACCAGTGAAACACGTGGCTCTGATTTCTGATGAGGTGGCCAGTAGTCATTGTTACTTAGAGAGAGAGAGAGACAGAAACAGGCCAGGTGTGTGCACATGAGAAATGGAGAGTGTGGGCACATGAAAGAAAGATGAGACAGAGAGAGCGCACGAGAGTGAGCGAGACCAATCTCAAGCAGGGTGATTTTAACCATATACGTGACAGCTTACATTTCTAAGTGAATGTGTTTATTTGTATGATAAAAATTACTTAAAAAAATCATTTCTAAGCTATTGAAAACTTGTGTTCTCACAGTCACTGACGCTGGCTCGA
Organism: Ovis canadensis; assembly: GCF_042477335.2. Lineage (NCBI taxonomy): Eukaryota > Metazoa > Chordata > Mammalia > Artiodactyla > Bovidae > Ovis > Ovis canadensis. The sequence goes on from NC_091246.1 coordinate 28,435,206, forward strand.
GCTTGGTCTGGACTGTGGTGGGTAGCTTACAGAACGCATAGTGGGAAGTTATCTGATACTCGCTGCACCTGCTGATATATGAAAGTCTGTGTGCCCATCTTGTTACCGAAGACCAGGTCCTCTACAGTGATGTGTGTGCTGCTTGGTGTCCCTATTAGTTCATCTTTATGAAGCCAGCGTGGTCCAGCCAGCTACAGGCACTGCAGCCAGAGGGATGGCTGAGCACAGGCTTTCTGCTCTGACCCACAGCAAGGTGCAGAAGAGCATGAGCAGGACGCTGGACTGTGGATTACAGGGAGACACGGGGCCCGTGTGCACGGTATGTGTCCAGATGATGTCGCGAAGGTGTAATCTCTGGAAGTGAAAGTTAAAAGACATTTAACATCAGCGACCTCCAGGGAAAAAAATTAACTGGCTTTTGCTGTATATTCTCTTGGATTTTCTAAATTGTACACAATGTGACTATATTATCTACTTTAAAGAAAATGATTGAGTTGGCCATAAACTTCGTTTGGGCTTTTCTGTACGATGTCCTGGAAAAACCCAAGCAAACCTTTAGGCCAACCCAATACAATCAACAGGTAAAAATGTTTTTGAGAACTACGGCCATGACGTGAAGCACACTCCTCATTCTTAGTCAGGAAGCGGATCTGTGTTCAGACACAACGTCCACTCTAAACGCATCTGTCGATTCACGTCTATGCAGCAGGTCAAGCCTGTACCATGACGTCTTACCACAGCACAGCCTATTCTAGGTCCAAGACTGTATCTCTGCAAAGTTCAACAAAAGGAGATTTCTTAATTCCTGTCCTAAAAATTGTTCAACCAAAAATTATGTTCTCAAAGTATGTAGTGGTATGCCAGGTGCGGAAAGCTTTTTCCTACAAAAAGTTTATACCTGTGAATTAATTTTTTGGTTTATCCGAAAATGTAGTAATGATGTAACGATTCTATTCTCCAAAGCAAACTTGAGCAGGTAGGAGACAAGTAAACAGTTGGCAACTTGTCTTAAAGTGATGGCCAGCTGCTGGTTTGAATTTAAACAGCCTACTTTGGAAGAACGTTTAGCTATTCTACTGATAAAGAAAGGATGTAACTATTAAATAAACAGACTATTTTGGTCTTTCCACACAAAAACACCTAAAATAGTGGCCTGCAAGGGCAGCCCAGCTCTCCACGCTTATTCACAGAACAGACAGAAAAGACTATATCCTCCATCCGTGGCTCACAGCTGAATTTTGAAGATACTGAGGGTAAAGGCAGAATTTCTACTCAGACTTAAAGAAGACACTGGATTCTCCCCGTGGTTTGAGATGAAGCCAGGTACAAAGTAATTCTCACCAATCCATTGGTGACATTCCCTGGGAAACATACTAAAAGTCACAAGTGCAGTACCAGAAGGGAGGTAACCTTGGGGATGGATAATCCAAGCAGTAAAACTCACAACCAAGACCACAGCAAGACTGGAGGCTGCAGCCACTGGCAGCCTCAGAACCACAGCATGCAGCTCAGATGCCTCCACTGGTCAGTGAATCCAGGGTGGAGGTACAGCCCTCAGGTGCCCTGTGAGGCTGGGCTGAGAGCCTCCAGAGGGGATAAGTAGCTGAACTGAGTCAGCTCCAGCCCCGCTGGCTTAGTTCTGAGCCTGCCCTGGGAAGCCAGACTTCAGGGACACATAGATCTCTTTGCCACATGGGGATGCCTCCCAGGAGAATCCCTCCCTGAAGAAATGCTTGCCCACATCAATCATTCATACCCACAGGTGGGTTAGAGGGAGGGGTGGTGCAGGGGGAGGGGGCGCCTAGAGAGGCAGCACTCACAGGCCAGGGAGGTGGCGCTGGCCGGCAGCGCAGGGGTGAGGAGGTGCTGGTCGGCCTCGGGCTCCTCGGACTCTGGCAGCCCGGCCTGCGAGTGGTAGGTCACCTGGACCTGCAGGGGCGTGGGTGGGCCCCTGGCCTTGTCAGGGCTGCCGAGCTCCCGCTGCTCCTGGGGCTGCAGCGCTGGCCAGATCCTCTTTCGCCGCCACTGGATCAGTGCCACACGGTCACGGATGGACTTGGCCACAATCTTCACGTCACTCTCATGGAAAAATCCTGACTCAATCTGCAAAGGAAATCGCCATATCATTACCGGGACCAGCTCCAGCTGCACACCCCACTTCCAGGGGACCCTGCCATCTGCACTGCTACCTCCTGCCTGGGGAGTCTCTGCCCTAAGTCCCCTCGTAGGGTCCCTCACCCTCATAACCAAGTTTACCAAGCTCATCGCTGTCACGGACACTCTCATCATCCCGGAAGTAAACATCCTCCCACCACTGACTGTAGATCCACGGGGAGACTGACCATCTAAACCTACAAGAATCCAGCTCCTGGGTCTGTGGCAACACAGCCGATGCTCGTAACCATGGGCCAGGTGTGTGAGGGGAAGAGAGATCCCAATCTGCCTCTGGCAGGGCCAGAACACAGGGCAGACTCCCACTGGCTGGGCCCCAGGGCTTTCCTGGAGCCCCTCCCACAGGCTGGCCAAGGGTAGGAAGGAGGTCCTGGCTGCATCTGTGTGCTCAGGGACAGGTACAAGGAGCCTCAGCCAACACTGTCCTCAGTGTCGTCCTGGACACTCTCTGAGAAATCAAAGACTGGAGGAAAGAGGTACATTCAGTAACAAGAGACCAAGAAGGTATGTAGCCATGCCTAGCAAAACTCTGAACCCAATTCACCCAACAGAGCATTTGAGAGCATCTGTAAAGGAGTCAACAGTCTCTAGGAAACATCACGGTGCCCTCTGAGAATACCTATGGCAAAACCACGAAACAGCGGAAGCCGGGCTCCTCACCATCACTGTGGGATTCCCCACGTGAAAAGAGAGAAAACAACAGAACAGGCCTCGTGGGGCTGGATGGGAATGGTGCGAACTCACAGTTTTCAAAGCACAAGACACAAATACACCAGATGTAGATGTGAGCACATATAACACACGGCGTAGTGCGTGCTTCTGAACCGCCCACTGAGTGGGCCTGGGGCAATGGCAGCCAACAAGTGGAGCCTGGCGGCCGTGATGCGCAGGACTCCCCACGAGACGGCAGGCTCAGGCTTGCGGGGAAAGGGCGGCGGAGTCGGACGTCTCACTGTGCCTGAGATCGAGGACCTGCTGGGAAGACGACAGACAGCAGGACAACACGGAAGCCAGCATCCAAGGCCTCCTACTGGCTGAATCCGGGGCACTCTGAGCATTAAAATAAAGTGATACCACAACGGTTTGAAGGACATGTCCACAAACGCACACAGGGGAAACGGAACTGATCTGCGGTGGCAGAAGTCCTTGGTTTGCTGCCAATATGAGGCTACACAGAGGACTGCCACGTACATGCAGCTTGTCTCTCTGCCTCTCAGCCCTCTCGGCCTCTCTCTGTGCCTCTCTGTCTCCGTCCTTCCCTTTCTCCATCTGTCTCTCTGCCTCTGCCTCTCTCTCTCTCTCTCTCAGTCTGACTGTTTCTCCCTTTATTTCTTTCCCTCCTGTGGATCACTTTCTCCCATGAAGCCACTCTTGCCATGAAGGCATCACTGGAAGGCTCCAGACCCTTGGTGGGGCAGGGCTGCTCTCGGGATTCTGACAGCTGAGGCAGCTGTGAGCAAAGTCCCCATCTGTGGGAAACAGACACAGATATATTCAGGGTGCTCAGTCTGTAAAGAATCTGCCTGCAAGTGCAGGAGACCTGGGTTCGATCCCTGGATTGGGAAGATCCCCTGGAGAAGGAAATGGCAACCCACTCCAGTATCCTCGCCTGGAAAATCTCACGGACAGAGGGGCCTGATGGGCTGCAGTCCATGGGGTCACAAAAGGTCGGGCACAACTGAGCGACGAACACTAACTAAAGTCATCTTGAACGGACCTGTCCCACATTTGCAACTTCCCTCTAAGTTTGTGATTACTTCAAAAGACTCCTGTCAGAAGACAACTCCACTGGACAGAATGAACCGTGCAGACGTTCACCCTGAGGCTCCCACCAGGCTCAGCCCAGGATGGCAGAGGTGCAAGCTGGGCTGTGCCCACGGCCAGGACCCGCTGAAGAGGCCAAGCAGGTTCCGCGCCCACCCTCAGTGCTACCCACGTGGCCGACCTGACCAGAGGCCGCTGAAAAGAAGGCATCCCACAGACACACCTGCCTGCCATTTCTATTTTCTGCCCATGACCCATTTTTCCTTACGTCTCCATTTTCACAGTCACCACCCAGTGATCCTCTCCAAAGTGTTCCTTCTATTTTTTCCCAATCAGGAGAGAATTTGGCCACACTGGGGCATCCTGTTATCTGGAAGCTGTGAAGGTGGAAGGGCTGGTACCACTGACACAAGAACCCTGGGCTAGGCTCCAAGCCCCCTACCCTCCCACCCTTGGGGGTCTACACAAGGGGTCATTTCCAGATCAAAGCCAACCCAGGTCCCTAAAGAACTCACCCTTCTCTCAGCTATGGGGCCATCTTTGTTCTGATCCACATCCACGTGGGCCACCTCACTGCATCCTCTACCCACACCAGTGGCCCCCGCCTCCCCTGCTCCCCACAGGACCTGCTGCAAGTTGACGGTAGAGGGAGAAGAGAAAGCTATTGCATCGGCCTCCTCCCACCCCCAGCAGCCTCAGGAAAGCAGCCTCATCATCTTCAAAACTTAACGCTTGCTAATCTTAGGCGTTAACAACAGGGCAGCCCAGAATGCGGACCAGGTCCTAAAACTGTGTTGGGTTAAAGCTATCAGCAAGTGACCACCCAGCAGAGCTGCCAGGAGGCTGTGAGCTCTGAAAGTCTCCCCAGCTCAGGCTGTCTCCAGGGACAGCCCATGAAAGGCTCAGGCACCTACCATCAGGACCCCAGGGAGAAGAGCCTCAGACCCCAGTTTTGGGTCTGGTGTTTACAGATGTGTGGGGAGGGGAGAGGAGGGAAAGGGAAAGAAGGGGAATTAGACCCTCACCACGGGCTGCAGCACTAGCACTGACCTACAAGACCCAGCCAGGAGACAGGAGTTGCAACCAGTAACAATCGGGGCATTCACGCGGGAGGAAGACCCCACTGTGCAAATGCGGCCACGTTCTGCTCATCGCAGGCACCCAGGGTTCTGGGTTCATTCTGTTTCTTAACAGAGTGCTGGGTATGTGTTGGTTTTTATTATTCCTTAACTGAACACAATGATGTGCCGCCCTCTGCACAGCTGCCATACAGCATGGAGGGTGTGCCCATGAAAAAGTGCTTTTAAAGGAAACACAGGAGAGGAAAGGGGGAGAAGCTGGGCCCAAGGCCTGTGCTGTGAACTCTCAGAGACACCTTCTGCCCATGAGTGCAGGCAGGTGCTAGAGACTTGGTGAAGACAGGGCCGTGGCTATAGGCACAGGCGTGGATCCAAGGGCCTGGGGGCCATGGGCATTCTCTGTGTTAAGCCATAGGAGGGATGAGTCCTCTCAGGAAGGTAGGCAGGTCCTGGGAAGGGGCCCAGGCCATGTTTGGGCACCGCCGTCCTATAATTGAAGAGTGTCTGGAACAAACCAAGAATGAAGCCAGAGCTGCAGGACGTACCTGGCGTAGCTGAGACACAGATGGCTCCAGCTGTCTGGGTCCCAGATGCCTCCAGGACACGCCACCACGTGAACCTGTGTCCCCTGCCATTCTCAGACCACCGCTATATAGTGTTCACGGGGGAATGAGAACACTGTTCATCACCTGTGCTTTCCGAGGTGCCTGCACGTTGACAGACACAATCCCTCAAGGCCATCCAGGGTCCTACCTCATCTCCAAGCAGGGCTGTCCCAGCCCTCAGCCTGCCTCCCCTCCTCTTAACACCGGGACAGCTAGAGCTGCAGGCCAGGTACTCCCAATCTCCACGGTCCCTCCAGGATGCTCGTCAAATGCAACTCACCCTCATGAATCTCAGCTCACAAGATACCAGCCTACACACAACCTTGGCTGCTACTTATGTCTATGCTTTAAACTTCAGCAGAAAACTTGGAGGGACCAATGTCACAGTATGGGGAGAAGAAAGGTCCTGAATTCATAGGACTAATGGGTTGGTAACTTTTTTTTTTTTTAACTTTTTTAATGTGGAATCTAAAATATAATTAATCTATTGATATATATAAAAAAGAATAGACTCACAGACATGAAAAACAAACTATGGTTACCAAAGGAGAAAGGGAGGGGGAGGGGCAAATTAGGTCTAGGGATTAACAGATACAAACTACTATACTAAAATAGATAAGCTGGTAATTAACTTAATGCAACTCTCAGCAAATATGCAGCAATTCAACAGCACTATGCAAGGTCATAGAAAGATACTCCGGGAAGCCACGGAGCTAAATAATTCTATTCAATCCGATTATAGCAGAGGTGTCTGTTTCTAAGTCCAGGAATGTGACCAGCAGCTGGGAAGGAGTCCTGACATGGGCACCATGCCATCAGCAGGACGTCATACCCACCACACATGCCAGCAGAGGCACAGGCTGCTGTCAAGTGCAGGGCAGGGTCCTGGGTGGCCATGCACCTCCCACTCCTGTCATGCACCAACCTGCTGCAACCACCTAAACCAAGCTCCATGGACCCCTCACCTGACATGTGCCCAGTCCCCCGAGGTCCCCTTGCTTTATGACTCCCACACCTTACATGGCATGGCCAGCCTCAGCTTCCTCATCTGACCAGAGTTCCATGGCACAGTGGTCAGCAGAGGCTGGACCCAAAGATATGCTGCCCACAAGAGCCTGTGCAGGCAGTCTCCCCTCTACCTCTTGTAGCCCACCTTCCAGGGCCATATCAGGGTCCTTCCCTACCAAATTACCAGTGGCCTTATTAACTCTGAACAAAACAAACTAGAACTAGAACAAACAGAACTAGAATAAAATAATTTTACAATTTGTATGGAACCACAGCAGACCCCAAATAGCCAAAATAATCTTGAGAAAGAAGAACAGAGTTAGAGGAATCATGCTCCCTGACTTGTGACTATACTACAAAGCTACCATTATCAAAATAGTGGTACTGGCATGAAAACAGAAATATAGACCAATGGAATAGGACAGAAAGCTCCCAAATAAACCCATACACTCACGGTCAATTAATCTACCCTCCAAACAGGCAGGCATATACACTGGAGAAAAGACAATATGTGGTACTGGGAAAACTGGACAGCTACATGTAAAAGGATGAAATTAGAACATCCTCTAACATCACATATAAAAATAAACTCAAAATGGATTGAAGACCTCAGTGTAAGACTAGATGCTATAAAATTAGAGGAAAATACAGGCAGAACACTCTTTGACAAAAATTACAGTAATATTTTTTTGGATCTGTCTTCTACAGTAATGAAAACAAAGGCAAAAATAAACAGGACCTAATTAAGTTTAAAGGCTTTGCATAGCAAAGGAAACTATAAACAAAACAAAAAAAAACCCCTACAGAATGAAGTAAAACATTTGCAAACGATGCAACTGAAAACGGATTAACTTCCAAAATATGCAAACAGTTCATATAGCTTCCCTCTCTCTCTCTCTCTCTCTCTGTACATATGTGTGTGTGTGTATGTGTATGTGTATATATATATATATATATACATATATATATATATATATATATATAGCCAAATTTTCACTGGAAGGAATGATGCTGAAGCTGAAACTTCAATATTTTCACCACCTGATGCAAAGAACTGACTCACTGGAAAAGACCCTGATGCTGGGAAAGATTGAAGGAGGGAGGAGAGGGGGATGACAGAGGATGAGATGGTTAGATGGCATCACCAACTCGATGGATGTGAATTTGAGTCAACTCCGAGAGTTGGTGATAGACAGGGAAGCCTGGCATGCTGCAGTCCATGGAGTCACAAAGAGTCAGACACAACTGAATGACTGAACTGAACTGATATATATATATCAAAAAAATGGGCAGAAGACCTAACTAGATACCTGTCCAAAGAAGACATACAGATGGACAACAGGTACAGGAAAAGATGCTCAACACTGCTAATTATTCAAGAAGGGCAAATCAAAACTACAATGAGAGATCCCCTCACACTTGTCAGAATGGTCATCTTCAAAAGTCTACAAATAATAAATGTTGGCAAGGATGTGGAGAAAAGGGAACCCTCCTACACTGCTGGGGGGAATGTAAATTGATACAGCCAGTTCAGAGAACAGTATTGAGGTTGCTTAAGAAATAGAGTTACAATATGATCCAGAAACCCCACTCCCAGGTATATAACTGGAAAAGACAAAAACTCTATTTTGAAGAAAATATGTGCACCCCAGTGTTCTATTTACAATAGCCAAGACATGGAAACAACCTAAATGTCCATGGACAGATGAATGGACAAAGAAGATGTGATACTGTATACATAAAGGAACATTACTTAAATAAAAGGAATATTGAAAGTGAAGGTGAAAGTCACTCAGTCGTGTCCAGCTCTTTGCGACATCACAGACTATACAGTCAATGGAATTCTCCGAGCCAGAAGACTGGAGTGGGTAGCCTTTCCCTTCTCCAGTGGACCATCCCAACCCAGGAATCAAACCAGGGTCTCCTGCACTACAGGCGGATTCTTTACCAAGCTACCAGGGAATATTACTCAGTCATAAAAAAGAATGATGTCAATTGCAGCAACATGGATGGACTGAGAGATAATCATAGTAAGTGAAGTAAGGACAGATATAAACATCATATAATATCACTAATATGTGGAATCTTAAAAAATGATGCAAATGAACTTATTCACAAAACAGAAATAGACTCACAGACACAGAAAACAAATTTACAGTCACCAAAGAGTAATGGAGGGGAAGGATAAATTAGGAGTTTGGGATTAACAGATACACACTACTATACACAAAACAGATAAACAACAGGACCTACTATACAGCACAGAAAAGTATATTCAATATGTTGTAAAAACCTATATTAAAAAAGAATCTAAAAAAGAATATACATACACATATACATAAAAATACATAAACATATATAATTGAATCACTTCGCTGTACACCTGAACATTGTAAATCAGCTATACTTCAATTTTTTTAAATATATCTTATTGATTAAAAAAAAGAACCTACTGGGGTTGAGGGAATCCACTTGTAAAGAAAACATCAGCCATACCTTTGTGACCTACTGCATTTCTGAAAGATGTGCTATTTTCAATGACACGTTATTTTTTTTAAAGAGGAAAAAAAAGGACATGCACTTCTGTGGTTATGACAGGTGCAGCCAAGTACTCACTCTACTGCAATAAGCATGTAGATTTTCACTTTTGCTCAGATTGTCTAGTAAAAATCAGTGTCTAGTTTATTTCTCTTCTTTCCCCCTGTGATATGACGCGTCTCTATACTCCTACACTCGCCAGGCTCTTCAGACCACAATGCTCCTCAGAAACAAAGTGAAATAAAGATCAAAACTCAAAGGCCTACATCTGCACAAAGTTAGCAAGAATCTGGTCAAAACAGGGCTCTCCCTACTATGCGACAGTCCCCAGGGGCATCTCTGCACTGGTCCACAAAATCCTTTCACTGCACCATTTCCAAGGTGATGTCCTACGTGCAGCATTGTGATTGTGACCTACGTTGTCCTTCACAGCTGCACTCAACAACTGGGGGTCCTTGCTCCCAAAACCGCATACCCACTGAGGGACCATGCTCCTTTTCTGACTTCATTCTAATGTTTGGAAACCACACACTTGCAAGGCACGCACCCAGATTTGCCGAGGAACAAGCACACATTACCATTTCCTGTGCCACGTCATCTGGCGTCTCCCTCTCCAGGTCGAAGGTGAACTCTATGGCCCCGTTGTCCTTGGGCTTGCCCTTCAGTTTCTTAGGGTCCTCAACCCAGAGCCGCAGGGCAATGGTGGACTTCCTGCCATGGTCCTCCTCGGCCAGCTCCACCCTCACACCTGTGTCCTCCGCGAAGAAGGCGTGGCTGAGCAGGTCCTTGATCTCATACCTGGGAAGGAGGCAGCTGTCAGGCAGGGCACGGGCACACTACCTGAGAGGGTCCTGTACCTGCCCAGCTCCCCCTGGAAAGTCCTCTGACCTACTCACTGGGCATTTCTGCCCCCGAGGGCAGCATACCTCTGCATTCCCTAACTCTCGGGGGAAGAGGAAAAATCTGCTACTTGAACACATCTAACTACATACTATGTAAGACCTTTTTTTCCCTGTCATTATAAAAAAAATCTCCACTATTAAGAAATGTGGGTAATTCCAAAAAGAATTTGTAAATCAGGCTCTGCACTGTCCAGACAAAGCCTGCTGAGATGCTGGGGAGCTCTCAGCTGTCATAGGATACCGTGAATCCAGGTAAAACTGAACTGGACCAGGACAAGGCAAGTCCCAACCTCCCCAGTTCACCACCCGAGGGACCCTGGCCTCCAAGAAGCAGGGATAATTTTGGAGCCTCCCAAGGATGGGAATTGGGGGTGGGGGGTGTCGTGTTGCCCTGCTAACCACTCTACCGCCCAAATCCACATCCCTAAATGCTTGCCTAGTTTCTGATCTCTGGCACAAACAGATCCCAGTGCTGTCCAGGGCCTGGCTTCCTCCCAGCTTCCTGTCTGTGGTCACTGTGGGCTTTGAGTTCCAGTGGCCCATCACCGATTCTACTGAGGGCAACACATCCCACAGGCGGTGGAACCATGCCACCTGGATAGCTGCATGCATGAAAAGGGGAGAGTAGGGTAAGCAACCCTCACACAGGCTGACAAATGCCTGTGGAGACCGTGGGGAAGCCCAGAAGTTAGGGCCCCTAGGGGCGCAGAGGGCACAACCCCTGGGGACTCTGTCCTGGTCTGGGAGGTGGCTTCTGTACTTTTCTGATGTGAGCTATAGTTCACAGGTTTTTAGTATTTTCTCTTTAAGAAACAAAACATAATGTGCAGAGGGCAAAAGAGAAGACTCAGGAGATCAGGTCAGGCCTGAGAGATCAGGACAGGCCCCTACATGAAAGATGACAGAAAGAACAGAATCACAGTGCTGCCCAGTGTTGGGCACAGTAACATGGGGGAAAAGGCATGAGCTGGCTGTGCAAGGGCAGAGAGGGAATATGAGGGGGTGCTGCTGCTGCTGCTGCTAAATCGCTTCAGTCATGTCCGACTCTGTGCAAACCATAGATGGCAGCCCACCAGGCTCCATGTCCCTGGGATTCTCCAGGCAAGGTGGGTTGCCATTTCCTTCCCCAATGCATGCATGCATGCTAAGTCGCTTTAGACGTGTCCGACTCTGTGCAACCCTATCGACAGCAGCCCACCAGGCTCCTCTGTCCACAGGATTCTCCAGAATCCTGAGAATACTGAGTGGGTTGCCATGAGGAAGAGGTATTAAGGGGAGACACGGAGGAATGGGGAAGGTGGGGAATGGGCAGGATAAGGGGGTAGGGGAGGAGGAAGCGGGGGAGGGAGATGGGAGGAAAGAGGAGGCATAGAGGGTTGACGGGAGGGAAGGAAGGAAGGTAAGAAGGAGTGGGGAAGAGAGAGAGTAAGGAGTGAGAAAAGAAAGGAGAGACAGAGGGAGGAAGGAGCAGAGAGGAGGGAGAGGGAGGGAAAGAGGAAAGAGAGACGGGGGAGGAAAGAAGGAAGGAAGGAGGAAGGCTCGGAACACACACCCAGCTTCCCGGCTGACCAGCTGAGGAAGGAACAGCCTTGATCTGAGGAGGGAGCTGGTCTAGGGGCACCTGGAGGGCTCTGACTTGAATGTGGGACTTTGAAATGGGTCAGACAACAGGTACACGAAAGACGCAGCCTAGAGGTGAGAGAGTGGGCAGAATGAGGCTCGGTGGGAACCCTGGCATGAGGTGTCCTCCAGACTGGGGGGATGGATAGGCTTGAGAGGGACAACACAGAAAAAAAGCAACAAGGGCAGAATGAGGCCCCAGTAGCCCCCACACTCCAGGCTGGGTGGGCGAGAAGCAGCCAGTAAAGGGGATGGGGACTCTAGGACAGTACCCAGAGCCAGGGAGCGTATTCCAGGCAGCAGAGGTCAGTCAGGGGCTGCCCTCCGACTGCCCGGTGGGCTTGCTGGGACCCAGTACATCTGTGACCTGAAGTGGCCTGTCTCCCAACTCTCACCTTCTCTTGGGATGTGATTTCAGGCAGAGCAATAGCCCAGATCCAGCGCTGCCTGGGAACTCACCTTTCTTCCTTGTTTTTGCAGATACACTCCCCAATAATCTCCTTGATTTCAGGATCGTGTACTTTCTCAAAGCTGGCTGGCTTGATGCCCTGAAGATGACATGAGCAGAGTCACCTGACATCGAATTGGGGTCTGTTTCTTGCTTACCTCACACTCACCCCAGTAGAAGAGAAAACGGGAAGCGCAAGAGGCTTGTTTGGGGTTGGAGGGCAGGGGCATCATTTCATTCTAAGGCCCCACTGAAGGGTTACTGGGAGTAGTGAGGTCTGAGGACGAGAAAGACTCAGGGGAGACTCAGAGCAGACATGCAGAATGCTTGCTCTGCCCAATCCAGCTCCACACAAGGGAGCATTTACACTCTTGCTGCACAGAGGAGGTGGGTGTGAGGGAAGGCACATCTATCCAAGGCCACACACCAGCCAGGCAGGACCTCCCATGCCAGCTGCCCAGAGGGTCTCAGAGGCTGGACAAGGAACCCTAAAGAGCTGGCCTTTCTTGCCATACCTCCCCGGAGGATGCAGAAGTCACTCTGTGGTCTCTGTTGCTGGCCAAGGGCCACCAGAGACTCTGGCCACACTGCGGTCACAGGCAGGGCTGACTTCCAAGGCCTAGTGGCTGGAGGGGGTTGCAAACAAGTGTCTGCACCATGAAGGTCCACAGCCGGCGGCCAGATCAGATGACTTTCAGGCAGCAGGAGCAGGAGGTGGCCGAGTACTAAAGCGGACCAGAAAGCCAGCGGGTACCAGGGGTGTGCAGCCAGAGGCATGGGGGGAGCAGGGTTCCGATCCCACAAGCAGATGGGATTCCAAGAGAAGCAGGGGCTGGATGGCAGGGCTTATTCGCAATCTGCCCAGGGAGGGGTTTGGGTGGAGGGGATCCTGGCTTTTGAAGATTTGGAACATAGTGAGGGCTCAACCATCATGTTCTTCCTCCTTCAAAAAGACTGACTTCAAAGGTCTCGTCCTGACTTTTTTTTTTTTTTTTAAGCATATATTTTCCCACAGAGAGGGATGGGGGAGAGAAAAAGTGTACCCTGGGAGTGCAGGTGAGGCCCCAAAGCGCCCAGCAAACTCCTGCCTAGGACACCCGGCCATAACCAATGGGTCATGCTGTGTCTGACATGCAGGGGAGTTTGTGCAGTAACAGACACAGCCCTTGGCTTTAAAAGTGGGCGAGGGGTCCTCCTTGAACATGAGACCCCCGTGGTACTCCACTGAAGCCAACAGAAAAAGAAATTTAATTATGCCAGAAAGAAAGGCCACAATCCTACCAGGGGTGGGAACCAGTGGTCTGAGAAACTATAAATACAGGTAAGGTGCACAGAAGCAGCATTTAAATCTCTGGAGGCCTGTGGCAAAATGTGCCAGAACAAGGTGTTGTTTTGAAGGGGTTCACATCTCTGGGCTCAGAAGCACAGAGTCGGGGCAGCTGAGAACAAAGGATACCAAGACCCTACAAGGACTGGAGCAGATGCTGGCGGCTGGACCTGTGTGTGGGTGTGGCATGAGGGCCCAGGGGACCCAGAGCACGAGGGTGTCATGGCAAACAGAGGAAACACTAAGGATCAGGGAATGCACCTTTCATCAGATTTCCTCAAGGAGGCAGGGTAGGTAGGGCCTTGCTTTACTCAAACCAACACGGGTCCATATAGGAGCCTTGGGACCCTGACGAGTGTCCTGTTTCCCAGGGCCTAAATGGGGGGCAGAGGTGCTACTGAAAGAACCCAGGTGGCTAAGGAGTATGTGCCCAGGAGACTCAGTCCCTGTCTCCCCAAGCCCAGCAGAGGGACCACCACCCCATCCACACACACAACCAGGACCAAGGTCAGCAGCAGCTCCACCTGCACCCTGGGCCCCAGCGCTCCTCCAAGGCCTGGCAATGAAGCCCTAAGCTCCCTTGAGTCCCTGTCCCCCTGAAGGACCTGCCCATGGCCGATGGGTCACCTCTCTGGTAAGCACCTCTGGGGAGCTGCGCACCTCCATGGGTATCTGACCCACACCCACTAGCGCCACTAACCAAGGACTCTCTTCATACCTTGCACCCTCAGCAGCACACAGGAGGCGCTTAGAGTGAAAAAAATGACTGATAGATAACTGAAAAGGAAGACTCAAAGGACAGAAACAAGCTGTGACCTGCAGGGAGGGCTCAAAGTAGAGGGCGGGATGAGGGCAGGTGCTCTGGGGTTCCAAGAGCCATGGCGCCTCACGCTTCTGCAGAAGTGAGGAGGCTGCAGGGATGTGGGGGCTGGGGTTGGGGAGAGGCAGCCAGCATTCGGGCGGTGGGGCCTGGTACCTGCAGGTACAGATGGACAGTGAGGTAGCAGGGCCCAGAAAAGGCACAGCCCCAGCTGCCCTGGGCTAGATGCTCCTGCTGCACTCCCCACCCAGCAGGACAGCCACAGCGGGAGGACAGGATGCCGTTTTCAGAGCTGAAACCACCTGATCAAAGTCTAGGGACATGCTAGAAGGCGGGAGGGCCAGCAGCCTCCAGGTGGCACAGAGGAGGGTCTCTATGGACAGGTGGCCTGGGCCTCCTGCAGAGGCCCCTTTGGTGCTCCAGCCCCGCAGCGCTGCCTGAGGCCCCAGTGAAGGCTGCAGGGTCCACCCACAGCCCACGTTACAACCGCTGCTACTCCACAGAAGCTAGGAGACCCCCTACTAGTCCTCTAATTCTCCATCTGTAAAATGGCTTCCTTCCCTTTCTCACATGGCTCCTGTGAGGATTTTACAAAGCACACAGAGCTCAACGTGGGACACACAGCCAGCCCATCACAGTGGCCGGTGGACTCACACAGGTGACCTTCCTGTAGATCTGGGCGGCATTCTGGCACTCTGAGTAGGGGTACTCCGAGGTGGCCATCTCCAGCATGCACATCCCGAAGGCATACACATCCACGGACTCATCGTAGTGCTCCTCGTACATCTCTGGTGCCATGAACTCGGGGGTACCTGCACCCAGGAGCAGAAGACGCAGGGTCAGTGGTCACTGGGCCTCGGAGCCCCCTGGGCCTCTCATCAGAGTCCCACACCTCCTTCCCCATCCACAAGCCAGGACAGGCCTGCCCCCATGCTCCTCGCCACTGGTTCTAGAATCCAGGATTCAAACAGGATTCTGCTTTACTGATAGGAGTTTCCCCAAATCCGCGCCACCACCCCCCCATACCCTCCCAATTCCAGGGTGGATCAGTTTATAGCTCCATCCCCTGACCACAGAGCTGGGAGACCATTGCTTCCCAGGAGACAGGGTCTGTGCCAGAAATGATGGAGGTGCCTCTCTTGGAGGAGGCAGAAGTCTGAGCACATCCCTCCTGGCTACAGGCCCGGATAACCCAGAGCAGACAAAAACTTGGGGTCACCACAGAGCTACGTAAGTTGTAAAAGCCCAGAAAGGCCCCCATGTCCCTAGACAGGCAGAGCATCAGTCAGCACAGTGATCCTCTTCACTAAAGATGGCTGCCTGCGGACAGCTGGGCACATGCCAATCATCTGGCAGGTACCAGCAACGTGTTATGGTGAGAACTGCCCGTCCATTCTAAGCACAAGAGATTTTAAAACAAAGCTCACTCTGAATTTGTAAGGACATGATAGACTCACATAGGCTGAGTAAAATAAGCAAAATATATGATTGTACATGCATGCTGGCCATCCCATATAAAACCATAAGCACAGACAAAAATGACTCATCTAGAAGGTGGCGTTACAGCTTTTTCCTTTAGTCTGGTGTTTTTTAATTTTTCTGTAACAAATATTTGCTTTAAAAATCACAAACTCTTTTTTTTTTTTTTTAAAGAAAAGGTCCAACTGAGCATCTGTCAAGCTGAATGCAAAGAAATGGGGCCATCAATTTCAATAAGACTGCTTAATTTCAACTTCTCCATCTTTGTTGACCTTGGAAGATTCTCAAAACGTTCCAGTTTTTTTTTCAAAAAGCAGATGTAAAACAGTACAAACTAGTGTGTTAAAAAGCATGAGGTTTTGGGGTACCTGGCATGCAGGGAAATTAAGGGTGATTTTAATTTTTTTTCCTTTACCCATAATTTCAACTTAAGATGTATTATATATTTACCAAAAAAAAGAAGTTAACAGTTTGGGTAAAAAATGGAAAACACAAGAATCTACGTTGAGTTACAAACATGCATGAAGAAGTCTCAAAGATTGCATCAGAAATAATGATGAATAGAGAGAGAACTGGAGTTCAAGGGACCTTGCACTGGCCATTTTTCATCCTTTTGGGTTTTTGGACCATACGATAATACTGAAAATTTTGGCATTTGGCCATGTCCATCTAGAAGGATAAGAGAGAGGAGCCTCAGGGCTGCTGGCAAGCAGCTGGGAGCAAAGCCGGCTTAGAGAGGACCCGACTTACCTGCCCAGACCTCCTGATCACTCAGCTCAGTCTCTTCTGAGACCCTTGGGAACCAGAAATGCTGCTTTGCAAGAAATACCCCAAGGACCCAAGATGTTCTGACTTTGTGGGAGCAGAGTGGACAATGGGTGTGTGTGGGGCCCAGCTGCAAGGTGGGATGGTGGTGATGCCAATTTTGCACTTGTGCAAGGGCCATGGACACCAAACTTTTTTCTTTTTCCTTACAACACAGCTGTTTAAATCTAAATGTTAAGAAGAATGTGTGTATGCTGGCACCCATACACACATGTGTCCAGGGACCTCTGGGCGCACCTCCTACGCCCCACAGCTCTGCATCCCCCAAGTCCCAGCCTCCATGGCTGTGAACACCTGCAGGAAGGACTGTGCCAACTTCACCTCCACCCACTCAGGGCCCGGCCAGCACAAACGCAGTGAGAGCACCCCATGACGGCGTCAGATCCACGCAGCCCTCAGGGACAAACCCCACAAGGGTCAGGGGGAGCCTCTAGGAGGCTGCCACCGCCAGATATCTCAAATCACGTCTTATTTGCACAACACCTCTCTGACGGCTGCACCTAGAATGGGTCTATAGTATCAAAGGCCCCCATAGGTACCCTGGACACAGCATGGAGGGAAAAGCCTCATTCATAGGCCTAGGGGATCCTTCACCTGACCACAGACCCCCACTCAGCTGAGGCCCCTTGCTGGGGACAGGGTCTTGCTGCCCACCTGTTTAGATGTGCTGACCAGCCCCCATTTACAATGAGCATGGAGCTTCGAGGGCTCCAGCTGAGCAAAAGGTGGGGTGATCAGGGAGCCCTGTGGAGCCAGACACTGAGTGGGGCTCACTGTGCCTCCAGAAACACGCAGGCTTCACCTCACCCCACTGCATCACTCAGCAACTGGACGTCCATTTCCAAGAGGAAAAAGCTGTCAAAGAAGCCCTGACTTCCAAGGCCAAACCTGCAAAGCCTGCCTGGACACCTCTAGCAGCTCGGAGGCTTGGTGGTGTTTCCCCCAAATCCCTGGGTCCCACAACCAGGCCCTCACCTGCTCCACCCATTTCACAGATAGGGAACTGAGGCCCGAGTCAACCCTTGCATCACCACTCAGCTCCCCTATCCAGCCAGAGGCCACAGGCCTCACATCCGCAGGACACTTGGTGGCTACCTTGTCCCAGATGTTGTCACATTCCAAAACCACTAGGCTGCCAGAGAAGTTTCCAGATTCCCAGCAGTTCCATGTTCCACAAACAAGTCAAGTTCTGTCTCCAACCATACAACAAAACCATGAACTTGCCAAGCCCTAATCACCCTCTCATCTTGCTTATGTGGGAAGACGCCGTCGCATCATGGCATGGAGGAAAGCCTCTCCCAATCTTACCTGATCCAAACTTCCAGAGCCATACCCTACAGCCACCTGACCCTGCAGCTCACTGGCACTTTCCAACATCCTGAACCCTATAAATGGCTGCTCCACAGCCCCTTCAAGCACATTCTTTGCAAAATCTAGGAAGGGCTCCCCGCAGCTCTGGTGGACACACAGTGCCTGCTGCATGCAGGACCAAAGCTCAACCCCACGTGGGGCTGGCATGAACTGCAGACCATGTCCTCACGATAGCCACAGCCACAGAGGAGCTTCTCTGAGGAGGATAAGAAATGCAGAGGCTAATAGCCAGCAAACTGCCATCCACATGAAATCCCTCAGCCCCACACCCCTCATGCTCACTCCATACCCCAAACTACCCCAAAGGTTCCCTCTGTGGGTCTTGGGGTCTGGGGCACCCTCCCCACCCTCAGTCCACTGAAGGCAGCTCCAGCCTCAATGACCACGAAGTCCCCACATACTTCTGTCCTTCAGATCTCTTTCCTGCACCCAAGTACCCTTAGTGTCCACAGGCCCTTGGGTGTCAGTCAGCCTCAGCACCCAAGGGACACAGCTAAGGGACACACACAGGGCATCCAGGGCTGCAGCCAGGCATAGGGGGCACAGGCAGCAGAGCCAGCACTTGCAGGATGGTGATCCCGGGCAGGTGGGGAGGTGCCCTGAAGCACAGGGGCATGAAGAGACAAGACGGGCTCACCTATCACGCTTTTAGCAAAGGATGCTCTCTTGAGGGTGGCCAGGCCCAAGTCGCCGATCTTCACAGACCCTGTGGGCCCAGTGATAAAGATGTTGTCACACTTGAGGTCCCGGTGGATGATGGGGGGCGTCCTGGTGTGCAGGAACAGCAGGCCCTTCAGGATCTGCCGGCACCAGCTACGTAGAACCTTGGGCTTCATCACCTTGAACCGCTTCAGATACCTGCAGGTGGGGGTGAGGCTCACCCACG
The DNA here is from genome assembly GCF_042477335.2 of Ovis canadensis. Classification (NCBI taxonomy): domain Eukaryota; kingdom Metazoa; phylum Chordata; class Mammalia; order Artiodactyla; family Bovidae; genus Ovis; species Ovis canadensis. The sequence goes on from NC_091246.1 coordinate 28,454,050, forward strand.
GCTCGTGTGGGGAAGGGACTCCCAGTTGCTGAGGGCTGTGTATTTATTTCCCAAACAGGGGCACTTCTGAGAAAGGGCTGCTGGCCACACCAGCCAGGACCATCCCAAGCAGACGCAGGCCCAGGGCCTCAGCCATTGCAACTCTTGAGGCCCAGGCCAAGCCCACCCCAAGGCCCCAGCTGGCTGGGTGGGTAGCATGCTCACGTCTTCAGTGTCCCCGAGGTCATCAGTTCGGTCACCAGCACAATGCACCGCTTCCCCCTGGCACTGGACTCCCAGAAGTCATAGAAGCGCACAATGTTAGGGTGCTGCAGGCCCTTCAGCATCTCGGCCTCCTCCTTGAACCGCTGCCTCTCCAGTTTGGTGAGCTTCCGGTCCTAGAGAGAAACACACACGGACTGAGAGCGATACTTGGCACAGCCTCAGGCAGAGGCCTTGCAGGGAGCCGGGGCCAGGACTCTGCCAGGCCGCTCTCTCGGCTCTTAACACACAACACGGCAGGAGGAAAGGACTAGATATCTGGAGTTGAGGGAAATCTGACCCAGTTTCAAGTCCTTCCCCTCTTTACCCACAGAGAGCAGGACAGGCCTGATTCATGAAGCCAGCACAACTGTTCACGATTGTCCAACATCTGGACCATCAGACCCTGATATCTCATCAATTTCAAATTAGCTTCTCTCTGCTCAAGAAGCTCAGCAAAAAGGTCTCTGGGAATCAGAGATACCGCCAAACCCCACACTGTAATACTCATGTGTTTTTTCCCCCAAAACACCTCTGAGGGGCAGCATCAAGATGGCAGAGTAGGAAGATGTAGAGTTTGCATCTGCTCACAGCTAGGGCGCTGACGAGGCCCTGATGCGGGACCTGGACACCTGAGGGGTGGGAGGAATTCCCGAGCAACCAGGTAGGATGTGGGAGGGAGGGAGAGAAGAAGAGTGGCGGTGGGACCAGACAGGCACCACTGAGGGTGTCTGGAGGAGAGGGAAGGTTTCCGCACTCAGAGGAGCCCACTCACCACCAAGGGATCAGCGAGGACAGGGAGGAACCTGTGGGAGGCTGGGAATAGAGGGGAACACAGCCAGCGTCTCCTCTGCCCACTCAGCCCCGGTGAGTCTGTGGGGGTCCTGGGCCTGAAAGCCCCACCACCCGCTGGGACCCCTCCAGCTGCACAGATCTCAGGCCTAAGACCACCCGGCCCCCCTACCACCCCAGGCCTCTTCCAGACGCTTGCATCTTAGGCCTGAGTCCAGCCCCAACGCCTCTTCCAACTGTGTGGATCCCAATCCTGAGCCCTCACACCCACAAAGGCCTCTTCCAGCCACACAGTACTGGCAGCCCAAGTCCCGCCCCTGACAGAGCTTCCTTTGGCCATGTAGGTACAGGCAAGCCGGACGCCACCCGCCTCCAAGGCCTCTTCCCTGGCTGCGCCAGCCCCTATGGGCACGCCAGTGGAGGCCTATGCCCCAACTGGCCTACATGGCATGTGTGCTCCAGGCCAGCTTCAGGAGCAGATGCTAGTGAGCGGAACACCAAAGCGGGTCCAGAGACCTATCTGGAGGTCTTGGAGGGTCCCCTGGGGAGGCAGGGGGAGGCTATAGCTCACAGTAGAAGGAAGAAGACTGGAAGAGGAGGCGTGGAGAGTATTTTATTTATTTTTTCTCAATAGTTACTTATTTTTATTTATTTATTTGGCTGTGCTGGGTCTTAGCTGTGTCACGTGAAAGTGAGATCTTTGACCTTCCTTGCAGTAAGTGGAATTTTTAGGTGTGACATGTGGGATCTAGTTCCCTAAACAGGGATCAAACTCAGGCTCCCTGCAATAGAGCACAGAGTCTTAGCCACTGGACCACCAGGGAAGTCTTATTTTTATGTCTTTATCTTTTATTTTTATTCTTTTTCTAATTAGTTTTTAAACTGCTTTATTGTCTTTCTTTTGCCTTTCTTTTTTCTTTTTTTTTTTTTTGCTGTTATCATTCTGTTTTATTTTGTCCTGTTTAATTTTTAGAGTTATTTTGCTAAATATAGTTTTTACTTTCCTAATTACCTTACTTTATTGTTTGGTATTGTTCTGTTCTTTTCTGCTTGTTGCTTGCTTTTTTTTTTTTTTTCTTTTTTCTGCACTTTAAGGCTTACTGGGCCTTAGTTCCCAGGCCAGGGGTTGGGCCTGAGCTCCTGTGGTGGTAGTGCCAAGTCCAAACTGCTGAATTAACAGAGAACTGCAGGTCACAGGGAAATTAGTCAGTGTGAGGTCTCCCAGAAGTCCTCATCTCAGCACCAACACACAGCTCCACTCAACTGTCTGCAAACTCCAGTGCTGAACTAATCAGGTCAAACAACCAGCAAGACAGGAACACAGCCCTGCCCATCAAAAACAATGGGATAACAAAAAAAAATACGTTACAGATGTAGAAGCAAGGTAAAAACCTTACCAAATAAATGAAGAGGAAACAGGCAATCAACCTGAAAAAGAATTCAGAGGAACAGTAATAAAGATGATCCAAAATCTTGGAAATAGAATGGAGGTGTGGATCAAGAAAATACAAGAAATATTTAACAAGGACCCAGAAGAACTAAAGAATACACAGTGATGAGCAACACAACAAGGGAAATGAAAAATACACTGGAAGGAATCAATGCAAATTATCTGAGACAGAAGAATGAATAAGTAAGCTGGAAGATCAAATGCTGGAAATAATTACTGAGGAGCAGAATAAAGAAAAAGAATGAGAAGAAATGAAGACAGTCTCACAGACCTCTGGGACATCACTGAACACAACAACATTCGAATTATAGAGGTCTCAGAAGAAGAAAAGAGAAAGGGTCTGAGAAAATACTTGAAAAGATTGGTCGAAAACCTCCTCAACATGAGAAAGGAAATAGCCACCCAAGTCCAGGAAGCACAGAGACTTCCCTACTCAAGGAGACAAACCCAATGATAATCACACTGAGACACATATTAATCAAACTAACAAAAATTGAATTCAAAGAAAATATTAAAAGCAGCAAGGAACAGCAAAAAATAACACACAAGGGAATCCCCAAAAGGTTATCAGCTGATTTTGCAGCAGAAACTGCGTAGGCCAGAAGGGAGTGGCAAGATACATTTAAAATGATGAAAGAGAAAAACCTACAAATAAGATTATTCTAGCCAGCAAGGATCTGGTTCAGATTTGATGGAAAAATCAAAAGCATTACAGACAAGCAAAAGCTAAGAGAATTCAGCACTTCCAAACCAGCTTTACAACAAATGCTAAAGGAATTTCTCTAGGAAACACAAGGGAAGAGAAAGACCTATAAAAACAAACCCAAAACAATTAGAAAATGGCAATAGGAATATACATATCAATAATTCTCTTAAATGTAAATGGATTAAATGCTCCAACCAAAAGACTGGCCAAATGTATACAAAAACAAGACCTGTATACATGCTGTCTACAAGGGACCCACTTCAGACCTAGAGACTCGTACAGACTGAAAGTGAGGGAATGGAAGAAGGTATTCTATAGCAAATGGGTATCAAAAGAAAGCTGGAGAAGCAATCAGATAAACTAGACTTTAAAATAAAATAAAGACTATTACAACAGAAAAGGAAGAACACGACATAATGATCAAGGGATCAATCCAAGAACAAGATCTAACAACTGTAAATACTTATGCACCCAACATAGGTGCATGTCAAAACATACGGCAAATGTTAACAGCAATCAAAGGAGAAATCAACAGGATTACAATTACAGTGGGGGGATTTAACATCCCACTTATACCAATGGACAGATCATCTAGACAGAAAATAAATTAGGAAATACAAACTTTAAATGACACAGCAGACCAGACAGACTTAACTGATACTCAGAGGATATTCCATCCAAAAGCAACAGAATACACATTCTTCTCAAACACACACAGGAAATTCTTCAGGATAGATCACATCTTAGGTCATAAACCAAGTCTCAGTAAATTTAAGAAAATTAAAATCATATTAAGCACCTTTTCCAACCACAATGCTATGAGATTAGAAATCAATTATAGAAAAACAACTGTAAAAAGCACAAACACATGGAGGCTAAATAATATGCTACTAAGTAGCTAAGACATCACTGAAGAAATCAAAGAGAAAATTGTAAAAATACCTAGAAATAAATGACAACAAAAACATGACAACCCAAAACCTATGGGATACAGCAAAAGCAGTTTTAAGAGGAAAGTCTATAGTAATTCAATCCTATCTCAAGAAACAAGAAAAATATCAGATAAACAACCTTATACCTAAAGCAACTACAGAAAAAAGAACAAGCAAAACCCAAAGTTGGTAGAAGGAAAGAAATCACAAAAATCAAGAGAAATAAATGAAATAGAAAGGAATGAAATAATAGCAAAAATCAATGACACTAAAAGCTGGTTCTCTGAAAAGAAACAAAACTGATAAATTGTTAGCCAGATTCATCAGGAAAAAAAAGGGAGAGGATTCAAGTTAATAAAATTAGAAATGAAAAAGGAGAAATTACAATTAATACCACAGAAATACAAAGGATCATAAGAGACTGTGGTGGTGGTTTAGTCGCTAAGTCGTATCCAACTCTTGTGACCCCATGGACTGTGTAGCCTGCCAGGCTCCTCTGTCCATGGGATTCTCCCAGCAAGAACACTGGAATGGATTGCCATTTCCTTCTCTGCTGCTGCTGCTAAGTCGCTTCAGTCCTGCCCGACTCTGTGCAACCTCATCGAGAGCAGCCCACCAGGCTCCCCCGTCCCTGGGATTCTCCAGGCAAGAACACTGGAGTGGGTTGCCATTTCCTTCTCCAATGCATGAAAGTGAAAAGTGAAAGTGAAGTCGCTCAGTCATGTCCAACTCTTTGTGACCCCATGGACTACCAGGCTCCTCCGTCCATAGTATTTTCCAGGTAAGAGTACTGGAGTGGGGTGCCATCGCCTTCTCTGATTTCCTTCTCTATAAGAGACTATCCAAGCAACTACAGGCCAATAAAACAGACAACCTGGAAGAAATGGGCAAATTCTTAGAAAGGTACAATCTCCCAAGACTGAATCAAGAAGAAATAGAAAATTGTTTTAAACAGATCAATTACAAGTAATGAAATTGAAACTCCAATTAAAAATCTTCTGACAAACAAAATCCAGGACCAGATGGCTTCACAAGCAAATTCTATCAAACATTTAGAGAAGATCTAACACCCACCCTTCTCAAACTCTTTCAAAAAACTGCACAGGAAGGAACACTCCCAAGCTCATCCTACAAGGCCACGATCACCCTGATACCAAAACCAGACAAAAAAAAAAGCACAAAATAAGAAAATTACAGACAAATATCAGTAATGAACATAAAGGCAAAAATTTTCAACAAAATACTAGCAAACAGCATCCAAGAACATACAAAAAGGATCATACACTATAATCAAGTGGGATTTATCCCAGGGTTCTTCAATACACATAAACCAATCAGCGCAATAACCCATATCAACAAATTAAAGAATAAAAACCATATGACCATTTCAATAGAGACAGAAAAAGCTTTTAACAAAATTCAATATCCATTCATGATAAAATCTCTCCAGAAAATGGGCACAGCAGGAACCTACCTCAACATAATAAAGGCCATATATGACAAACCAACGGCAAATATGCTCAGTGATGAAAAACTAAAAGCATTTCCTCTAACATCAGAAACAGACTTAGTAAGAATGTCCACTCTCACCACTATTATGCAACATAGTTTTGGAAGTCCTAGTTATGAAGAAAAAGAAATAAAAGGAATGCAAACTGGAAGAGAAGACATAACACTGACACTGTATGTAAATGACACGATACTATACATAGAAAACCCTAAAGATGTCAGTAGAAAGCTACTTTAGCTAATCAATACATTTGGTAAAGTTGCAGGATACAAAATTAATGTACAGAAGCTTCTTGCATTACTATACTCTGACAACAAAAGTTGAGAAAGAAATATCAAGGAAACTCCCATTTACCACTGCAACAAAAAGAATAAAATATCTAAGAATAAGCCTACCTAAGGAGGTAAAAGACCTGTACTCAGAAACTAGTACACATCAGTATATGACACTGATGAAAGAAATCAAAGATGACACAAACAAATGGAGAAAGATACCACACTCTTGGATTAGAAGAATCAATATTGTGAAAATGACTATACCACCCAAAGCAATCTATAGATTCAATGCGATCCCTATCAAATTACCAATGGCATTTTTCACAGAATTAGAACAAAAAATTTTACAATTTATATGGAAATACAAAAGACCCAAAGAGCTGAAGCAATCTTAAGAGAAACAGAGCAGAAGAAATCAGGCTCCCTGACTTCAAACTACACGACACAGCTCCAGTCATCAAGACAGTATGGTACTGACACAAAAACAGAAACGCAGATCAGTGAAACAGAACAGAAAGCCCAGAGATAAACCCACACACCCATGGTCACCTAATGTATGACGAAAAAGGCAAGAATATACAATGGAGAAAAGACAGTCTCTTCAATAAGTGGTGCTGGGAAAACTGGACAGCTACATGTAAATGGATGAAATTAGAACACTCCCTAACACTATACCCAAAAATAAACTCAACATAGATAAAGACCTAAACTTAAGACTGGATACTATAAAACTCTTAGAGGAAAAGACAGGAAGAACACTCATTGACATAAATCACAGCAACACCCTTTTTGACTCACTTCCTTTACTAATGAAAATAAAAACAAAAATAGACAAATAGGACCTAATTAAACTTAAAAGCTTTTGCAAAGAAAAGGAAACCATAAACAAGACAGGAAGACAACCCCCAGAATGGGAGAAAATATTTGTAAATGAAGCAACTGAAAAGTGACTAATTTCTAAAATATACAAATAGCTCACACAGCTCAACATAAACCACCCAATCAAAAAACTGGTGGAAGACCTAAATAGATATTCCTCCAAAGAAAACATACAGATGGCCAAGAGGCGTATGAAAAGATGGTCAACATCACTAATTTTTAGAGAAGTACAGGTCAAAACCACAATGAGGTATCCCCTCACACTTGTCAGAATGGCCTTCATCAAAAATCTACAAACAATAAATGCTTGAGAGGGTATGGAGAAAAGGGAAACCTCTTGCACTGGAAATGTAAATTGATACAACCACTATAGAGAGCAGTATGGAGGTTCCTTTAAAAAACTGAAAATAGAACTACCAAATGACTCAGCAATCCCACTACTGGGCATATACCCTGAGAAAACCACAGTTTAAAAAGACACATGGCACCCCAATGTTCATTGCAGCACTATTTACAAAAGCCAGGACATGGAAGCAACTTAAGCATCCATCACAGACTAATGGATACAGAACATGTGGGACAGGGGAATTCCCTAGTAGTCCAGTGGTTAGGATTCCACGATTCCACTGTAGGGGGCGTGGGTTCGATCCCTGCTCGGGGAACTAAAATCCCACACTCCCCCTGGTGTGGCCAAGAAAAAAAGAGAAGACAGTGTGGTACATATATATATATACAATGGAATACTACTCAGCCTTAAAAAGAAACAAAACTGAGTCATTTGTAGAGACGTGGATGGACCTAGAATCTGTCATACAGAGTGATGTACGTCAGAAAGAGAAAAACAAATACTGTATATTAACACATATATGTGAAATCTAGCAAAACAGGACAGATGAACCTATCTGCCGGGCAGGAATAGAGATAAAGATGTAGAGAATCTTTGTGGACATGGCGGGGTGGAGGGGAAGTGGGAGTGGATTGAATTGGGAGATTGAGACTGACATTCATATTGCTTGCGGGGACCTCAGTTCAGCCTTCTGTGGTGACCTAGACGGGTGGGATGGGTGGGGGAGGGCCAAGACAGAGGGGATATATGCATACATATAGTCAGTTCACCTCATCGTACAGTAGAAACTAATACAACATTTTAAAGCAACTATATCAAAATTTAAAAAAGAAAAAAAACCTCTGAAACCTTGCTCCGTCCACACCCACTTACTGAGTATTATTAAGAGAAAGAAGCATCTGTTTACTTCTAATTTACCCGTAACTTTGAGGACATGTCCACAACCACAGCAGATGACAACCAGAAAACAAGGAAACAACGGCATGAGAGGTAGAGACGAGTAGCAGAGTCCCAGGCTCATCTGCATCAACGCGAGAGGACACAGAAGACACACTCGCTAGGGCCTGGGGATACCTGCAGCTCGGGCACTGAGCTGGGACGGCAAGGTTAAGTAGGGAACTGTAGCCCACCATCACGGTACGGGAAGGCACCCCTGGGGTGTCATCCATAAGTATGCCCAGCCACATCTTGGGAGGAAGACACGGACTCCTCAGCACAGTCCCACACACCAAGCACCTTCCCTGCCCTTGATCCATCTGCTCCAGCATTACCTGGATCCCAGTCCACCAGCAACCCGGCCACCTGTCTTCATCCCTCCTCTGCAGCCTAGATCCTGGCCCTTCCCTTCTTAAATCCCTCCAGTGGATTTCCACCAGAGTTCTGTTGTTTTCAACTTCACCTCATGGGTGAATCTTACCCCTAGATGCCCCAGCACAGCCTTCTCCCCAAGCCTGAGTATGTGCCCCCAGCGTCACCTCCATCACAGCCTAATCAACCTACAAAGCCCACCCTTCACCTTCCCACCAGGAGAACTCTCAGAAGGAAACATAAATACAAATGAACACAAACCATCAAGTTTTTGAGGAGTTTTAGGAGAAGGCAATGGCGCCCCACTCCAGTACTCTTGCCTGGAAAATCCCATGGACGGAGGAGCCTGGTGGGCTGCAGTCCATGGGGTCGCTGGGAGTCGGACACGACTGAGCAACTTCACTTTCACTTTTTACTTTCATGCATTGGGGAAGGAGATGGCAACCCACTCCAGTGTTCTTGCCTAGAGAATCCCAGGGATGCTGTCTCTGGGGTCGCACAGAGTCGGACATGACTGAAGCGACTTGGCAGCAGCAGCAGGAAGACAGAAATGGATACATTTCAAAAATCAGAGCTGAAAAAAACACAGCCCAAGACCTCTCAGGTCCTTTGAAAGACCCCAGAGGACATCAAGCCAGACTCCAACCAATCCAAAAGAAGAGAAGGGCCCTGGGGTCATGACAAGATTAGCTGGTTAAGGAATTCTATCCCAAGTAACACTGTACCCATTAGGCATTCTCCCACCCACCAGGCCCACCTCAATAAACCGTCATCAGACACTCCAGGTACAAGCAGGACTGAATAGAATAATCACCAACAAAGCAGAGATACAGCAAGACTGATTCCAGAAAAACAAGCAATTCAGGCACAAAAGCCACTTCCCCAAAAATCTAGTTCATGTCCTCATAAAAATCCAAGAGCTTGACACAAATAAATAAGAGCAGCTTCTATTTAAATAGGAACAATCAAGGAAGAGCTTTTGCAAATTAAAGCTCTGTATTTTAAGAATAAGGTATTCTGTAACCCAATGAAACAGTAAATACAAAAAAGTTATCATTTCACCAAGACAATAACATGGAAACATGTTCTGCTCATCAAAAGCAATACTTTGTTTTAGAAAGTAAGTCACCAACATATTCTCAATAGGTGCTTTTGACATGGAGTTACATCCAGAATATAGATAGAACTCCCACACCTCAACAATAAAGACATAAAAAGAAAAGTCACAAAAGATGCAGAAAAGGCCAATAAGTACATGAAAATGTGTAAAGCACCATGAGTCACCAGAAAAATGTCAATTAAAAGCACAAGTCACCACTTCACACCCACCAGAAGGGCTAAAATAAAAAGATGGATCATTCCAACCACTGGGCATCCGAGAGCAGCTGAGCTCTCTGGGCACACAGCTGTTGGAAACACAAGCTGGTACAAGCCTCAGAGAGCCCTTGGCAGGTTCACCCCTGCTCTAGGTTCAGCTACTCCCCTTCAACTTTGTTGCTGTTGTTCAGTTGCTAAGTTATGCCCAACTCTGCAACCCTATGAACTATAGCCCATCAGGCTCCTCTGTCCATGAGATTTTCCCCACAAGAATACGGCAATGGGTTGCCATTTCCTTCTCCAGGGATCTTCCCAGACCAGGGATCAAACCTGCGTCTCCTGCATTGGCAAGTAGATTCTTTACTGCTGAGCCCCCAGGGAAGCCCAGCTCCACTCCTAATATCTCCTGAACTCCAGAGAAGGCAAAACTCACACATGGGGTTGAAACCAGAGCAAGGGCTTGCCTCTTGGGTGAGGGGCAATGCAGAAGCTGCAAACCTGGCGGGGGTGGGGGGAGGTGAAGGATGGGGGGGGGTAGTGGTGGGGGATGAGGGCGTGACAGAAACATTCTACATTGTAACTGAAGACAAAGGTTACACCTTCCCACGCATATGTCAAAGCTCATCATGTATACACTTGAGATCTGTGTTTCATTATATGTAAGTTATACCTCAATGTTTCGAATGTAAAAAGTAAAATGAAAGCACCACAAAGCCAAATAGATAAAGAGAAGAAAAACATCTAGAGACACGAAAGAACCAGCTGGAAGTCCTAACAACACGGAACAGGAGGAGAGAACAGGTACCAGGAAAGAAGACGATAGCAGAGTAACATTTCCCCAAGCTAAAAGGAGAACTATTTAGAACAAAAGCATACGCCACGGCCGAATCAATGAGAAACGACCCACCTCCAGTCTCATTCCAGAAAAAATCAGATTCCCAAGGGCTGAGACTAAGTCCTACCTCCCAAGGAACACCCAGACAGGCGCCCAGTCTCACTGGTAATACTGGCAGCATCCTCAAAATGCCGACTCAAACCTGCAATTCTATCATCTGCCAAAGGGACATCAAACCATGAGGCCCAAAGACTTATTCTCAGACACTTGAGAACCCAGAGGTTACTTCACAGCACCCCAGGTGAAACAGCTACTGGAAGCGTTTCTGCAAAGCAGAGAACACAAAAAGGAACTCGGTGAAGCCCCGCTGGCCTACAAGGGGTGACTGAACTTGGCTGCACCCTGTGACAGAAGCCTGAAAGGACACGGGGTGCAACACTGTGCCACTCCCAGACCCAGCAGCCATCTGGGCAACGACACTTCAGTTACTAAACCGTCTAACGGTCTAGTCATTTGTTCTAAAGCAAACTCACAGGATTACTTACAATAAAAATTGTTTTTGCCCGTATTTCAGCATCAACCAACAGTAAAGCAAAAGATTTCATTTTAGTGCAGAGCAAAAGGTTCATGTTATAAATAACCTAACTAACAACACTGAGAGGGAGAGGAGAGTGCCCTGCATATGCCACAGTTTTGATTTTCAGATGCCAGCTAAACATGGTAAAGCCAAGACTCAAGTATGACACAAAAGTCAGATCTTTAACAACAGCGCCACTTGGAGCTGGACTGGGTGTGGAAGTGGGAGGGAGCCGACCTTATTTTATGTTCTAAGCCACTGGGCTATTTTTAACTAGGTGACACACTGCTCGATAATTTAAAAGGTCAGCTGGCATGTCCTCAGAGCACTGTCCAGAGCTGCCTGCAGTATGCTGCCCAGCGTCCCTTCTCTCAGAGCTGGCTGGGGTCCTTTCCAGTTTGTTGATTGCTAGCTGGCCCCATCAGCTCAGTGACTCCATGAAGGCAGGACCACCACAGTGACTGACGCGTTATCACTGTTTGTGGAGTGATTTCATTCTTTGATGTGCTGGGGGCTCAAGTCATAAGTCAGGGTAGGAAGAACGCACATAATCCCTTTGAGACCCCCAAATCCTGCCAGAGTCAGGTTGTTCTGGAGGTCTGATGTTGAGGAGGTGGGCTCTGGCTGGTCACATAGTATCGCTACGGGACAGCTCACCCCCACCACACAAGAGGGTGAGGTCTCTTAGACCAGCCTCTCTGCCACCAGATCCCTGGTGGAGGGTAAATTATTGGTAAATAATTTATTGGGTAAGGATGGTCAAAGTCAACCAGATGATAAAGGATAAATCCATTCTGGGACAATGCCAGCCCTTTTCTCCTACAGGAAAAAGGTCCAGCCAGTCACAGATGGCACCCTCTGAATAGGGTAGGGGCAGGGAGAAGAGATGGCTAAGGTGGTCAGAGGAAGAAATCCCTGGATCTAATAGGCCCTCCCAGCCACCAAGGGGTCACCAGATCTGCCCAACATCACATGAGTGAGAGCTGAAATCATCAGACCCAGAGGGTCACCCTGGCTGTTCTCAGGGGATTCTGCAACCATCTCCTTTCTCCATGCAAAGCCAACCAACCCCATGAGGAGCAGAGCTGCCTGGCAACCCTGAGTCCAGACAGGGAAAGGCAGGATCCACACACACAATACAGACAGGGGACACGAGCAGCTGGGAGAGTGTCAAGAACAGCCAGAGTCCTAGGGTTAGCAATCTGGACCTCTCTTCAACCCCATCTGGTCAAAAAACAAAGTGTCAAGGGTCTTTGTTGAGAACAGTCCCATGTACAGAGAGTCACCTGAGGACAGGGGATCCAGGAACAGAGTGGGCCCAAGGGCAGGGGTCACTGGCCCTACACAGTCTTCTGCACACTCTAGGCCCTGGATACCACTGGTGGGAAGAGCCTTCTCGAGTCTAGAGGACCTGATCCAGGCTCAAGCTGCTGCGGAGCTGGCCCATTCTTCACCACTCTCTCACCATAAAACAGAGAGAAGGCACAGGGTCTCGGGTCCAAGGAGGAGTGGGACACAGGGAGTGGAGATGTCAATGGAGAAGAGGACACTGCTCTGTCCCTGACTCCTACTTCAGGCAAGGATCCCTGCACCTCGCTCAGTCAACCAATGGTCACTGAGGCTCTAGGCATGCAGGAAAAGCCGTGGACAACCTCAGGTTCAGCAGGGATGGCAGGCAACAGAAAAGCACGCAACTACACTGCACCAAAATCAGAGCAAAGGGATAGGTGGGTGTGCCAGCTGCAGGCACCATGAGACAGAGAACATTCCCAATGGCCTGGGGAGAAAGCCGCCCCCACCTACCCAGGGCACTGGCAGGGCAGGGATTCCAGTAGGAAGCATCCTATATGAGGGTGTGAGGTCCCAGAAGAGTGGGCTGATTGTGGTTTACAACCCACCACAGGGGCTGGTGGCTGCAGGGACAGCAGCCAGGTGCTGGCTCTGCCCCAAGGCAGGTGGCTCAGTGGGGCTGTCCTGACCTCTCTCAAGAGCTACACTCCACCTGGGCAGCAAAGGAGAGCCCTGGACAGACGGTAATATCACACACATTGGGCTGTGACCTGTTCCCTCTAATATTTACTGTATTTACTTCTTTTAAACTCAAGTGCTCTCTTCAGCTGCATCTAAGCAAAAAAATACACAAGCTCACAGAAAAGGGAGGGATGTTTTTTCCTAAATCATTTCCAAACAAAGGCATCAAATAGTGTGTACTCTAGAGTATGAGCTCACACCTCTCCACTCTTTGATCAAAGAATACAGTTTTCCTTTGCTTCTGAAGAAATACAAGATAAACTAAACTGAACTAAAATAAAGGCACCATTACTGAAGTGAAAAGTCCTCCCACTGCTACCATACGATGGAATCCCGCTTCTCAGAAGTACAGACCCAACATAAAGGGTCCATGGAGTCTCAGAAAAAGGAAGATCCCACTGGGCACGGGCTGAGAGTAAAATCTCAGCAGACAGACAGGTCAGGGAGGGCTGGACACTCCAACACTCACACTTTCTTTGTCATGGGTGCCAGCAAGCTTATAATTGCTGAGAAGGAAGCGTGAATATCACCATCCAGCCTCTCACTGCCTTTGTAAACAATACTGTCTTCTCTGGGGTGGAGGGAGGTTTAGGTACACAAATGACTCAAAAGTAGAGTCTCTAAGGGCCTTTGCTCTTTTAAGGCCACCCAGGCCACTGCCCTTCCCACAAAAGGCAGAGCCACCAGTGGCCAGCCTCCCCGGGCCCCATTCCTTCTGCCACCTACAGAAGGACTATGGAAAACGAGGTGCCCTCACCACACGCAAGCTGGCATACAACTATGCCACAAGTTTAATGAGCTGTAAAGGACGTCATCTGTAGCATACTGGAAACAGTGTCATTATTTCAACGCTCTATGAAATGGTTCCCATGGAACTTCATAGTATCCCAGCTATATCATAAAAATACACCAGGAAAAGCATCTCTAATACAGTTCAGATTCTTATTTTCACTCCACAGACCTAATATAATACAGGTTTTTCCTAAAAGCCTTTATTGATCACCCGACCACACTTCTCTGTCACAAAATGATGCATATTGGAATTTAGGATTTTTATTTCCTATGGTCACGTAACTTTGAGGTCCAAATATGTTTCTTACGCACCAAGTTATTATTATGAAACAGTAGTGCATAGCTGATCAAACAGATACCAAATGTGACTGAACATGCATTTTTTACTGAGCTGGGTGGAGCCTTTTCCCTACCATTTCACATATTCTCCATGACTGAATCTTAATTATCACTCGATTGAGGCTGAGCCAGCATCAGTATTTCACCTCTGGCTCTAATCAGCCAGCAGATGGGGTGAGGGAGCAGTTACGGGCCCAGCACAGACCAGTTCTTCAGGACCAGCTGGCAGCCTCATCAGGCCCGCCTTCATTTCTGTGAACATAGCAAAGTGTGTCAACCCCTCCCCAGACCCTCACTGGGGTCTACTGTCACTTTTTACTCTGGGTAGGGCTAGAGGTGAGGTCTGGTGGGGGGTAGGAGGGTACAGGAGATGGCCCCTTTCTACCCTTTAGGAAGCCCTTATTCCAGGCATGAACACAGTGGGTCAGTTTTGAGACGGCTCTTTATACTGGGCACTCCTGGGGTGGAGGCCTCTGCCCCATGCCCCACCGCAGGCTCAGGGTCATGGGCAGGCTATACCCTACCCCAGGCCTGCTCATCCTCCTCACCACAGGACAGGCAGGGCCACAGTGAAACTGGCAGGAGCTGTCACGACTTGGTAAGGACAGGTGGAGAAAAGGAGCCAAACAGGGAAGAGGACCAGACACGGGGTGGGGATCATCTCAGAGAGCAGACAGGCTGCGGGGTGGAGGGAGGGGCGTTGAGGACAGCACCTGATCAGAGACGGAGCCCACTGGCATACTCAAGGGCAGGAGCTCGCCGGGCAGGCCCCGGCCCCTTTGCAGGATCCAATCCCAAGCCCTCCAGTCCATAAAATCTTTCATGGGACCTCCCTGGTGGCTCAGCCAGTAAAGCATCTGACTGCAATGCAGGAGACCTGGGTTCGATCCCTGAGTCAGGAAGATCCCCTGGAGAAGGAAATGGCAATCCACTCCAGTACTCTTGCCTGAAAAATTCTATGGACTGAGGAGCCTGGTAGACTACCCACAGGGTCGCAATGAGTCGGACACAACTGAGCGAATTCACTTCACCTCACTTCAGGCCTCACACAGGCCACAGACAGACCTGACCCAGCCCTGCAGATAGTCACAGATTATGACAGATGGTCATGGCCAAGACACACTTCCTCCTATCACAGCTGCCTTGAGCAGGTCTCCCTGGCAAGTCCTGGGAGTCAGCCCTCACGGTCTAGCTCGCCCCTCCTGGCCGAGCCATGGGGTCTTAACTATACAGCTGTGGTCTCGCCACACCTCATTCCTCTCCATACAAAGGGGAAGGATGGAGGTCTTATGCAGGTGGCACCACAAGCTCAGGTCTGTTCTCTCCTGGAAGCAGGCAGACAAGAGAGAACAGAGTAATGGAGTAACCCTGGTACCCTGGGCCAGAGCAGTGGGCCATCCATTGTGGTGTGAAATGCAAATAGGAGGTTAGTGAGCAGGGGAGCTAGCACCCGGCCTGTGCCAATCCCACTGGCCACTCCCTGGCCCTGCCCTAGCTCCCCCTCTACCCTTCAAGCAGGGGAAGTCATCTGAGGCGGCCCCAAGGCCCAGCAGGCAGAAGCTCGGGAGCAGTCACTCACTGTACGTGGCCACACCATGTGTCTGGTTTCTAGGAAGGGCCAACTCTAGCCCAGGCCACATCCGCACAGAGACACCTAAAGATAGATGTGGACAAAGGTCAGTTGAGGTGAGTACCTCACTGAGGACAGTGCCTATGAGAGAAGTGGGACAGGACGGCAAACACTGCAGCAAACGCCAGGGCCCAGCTGCTGCCTGGTCACTCCTTTGGGGCCTCCTCATTGGCCCCATTTCCTGTAAAGGATCTTCCTGCGGCTGGGGCACCCTGCTGTAACAGCAGGGTCCATGGTCCTGTATCAATCTGCTGAATGCTATGGACACTCCCCCAGAAAACAGACCCTCCCCCACATACCTCCAAGCCCAGGAACACCTAGACCTGCAGCTCTGACTGCTCACAGAAGCAGAAAGGAGAGAGAACCCAATGCTTCGTACTACGGAAGGTCCCATCCAGCCAAGTCCTCTAAGCCCCACCCCACAAAAAATGTGGCCCAGACTCACTCCACTGCTATCCAGAGGCCCTGGGCAGTCCAAGTAATCTAACCATCAGAGGTAAGATGACCACACGGGCCAGGTGGCAGACTGATGGCCTCAGGTTAGTGTCTGCTGAGTGAACATGCTCCCAGTCCTGGACATACATGGTGTCCCTCTGGGCCAGGCACTCTGCACCAGGGTATAGGGCGTGGGGGGGGGAAGCAGGGTGGGGGGAGAGCTGGTGTCCCCTCTGGGCCAGACGCTGTACCAGGATACCAGGATGCAGGTCAGGAAGCTGGAGATGTCCCTCTGGGTCAGGTGATGCACCAGAATGCAAGGCGGAGGGAGGCATTGTCACATAGACAATGCAGGGGATCAAGAAAACAAAGGACCACAGACAGAAGCTCAGGGCTCTCTGGGGTGAAAGAAAGGCTAGTGGCTCCCATCTGTCCCCGTCCTGTGAACCAACTCCTTGGTTCCTCCTCAAGATGGCAGCAAGAGCCCTGGGGCCTCAACGAAAACAAGAGAGCAGGCACAAAGGGCACGTGCATGTGAAATGGGCAATAAGCCGGGTCTGCTCCTCTGAAGAGAAGGGAACCCCACACTCAGCCACATCCTCCTCTAGAGTCGTGTGGCCTAAGACAATAGCTATGAGTCACACGTGGCTATGAATACGTGACATGAGGCTAGTGCAAACTGAGATGCTATCTAAACCTAAGATACACGCTAGATTTCTAAGACATAGCATTTTTAAAAGCTATTTTTAAGTCTGGTTAATAATCTCATTTTAATTACAGCTGACCCTTGAACAATATGGGGGTTATGGTCGATGATCCTCTACACAGTTGGAAATCCACATTCACATTTACAGTGGGCCCTCCAAACTCACGGTCTGCATAATCTGCATCTACAGACTGAACCGACCACAGATCATATAATACTGTCACATGTATTTACTGGAATAAAAAATCCACATAGTAAGTGGGCCCATGCAGTTCAAACCCACATTGTTCAAAGGTCAACTATACACGTTAAAAAGATATTTTTGATATATTAAGTTAAGGAAAATATATTATTAAAGTTAACTCTACTTGTTCTTTCTATACTTTAAAAGTGGCTTTTAAACTATGTATTACATATATGGTTCACAATAAATTTCTACAGGACCAGTGCTGCTCTCGGAGAAGGCAACAGCACCCTACTCCAGCACTCTTGCCTGGAAAATCCCATGGATGGAGGAGCCTGGTGGGCTGCAGTCCAAGGGGTCGCGAAGAGTCGGGCACGACTGAGCAACTTCGCTTTCACTTTTCACTTTCATGCATTGGAGAAGGAAATGGCAACCCAGTCCACTGTTCTTGCCTGGAGAATCCCAGGGACGGTGGAGCCTGGTGGGCTGCCGTCTATGGGGTCGCACAGTCGGACACGACTGAAGCGACTTAGCAGCAGCAGCAGTGCTGCTCTACCTTAGAGCATCGGCACTACCACCACAGACTAGACACTGAAGGGCTTGGCAGAGCTGCAGCAGTGCGACAGGGTCTGCTGAGGCAGAGAGGCCTCAGTGAACACCCAGGCTTCAGTCTAATCCCCCCAGAAGTGCTAAGTGCTAGGAACATGGATAAAAGGGAACAGAGCAGCCCTCACAAAGGGTGAAGCTCCACTTTGAATCAGCTTAATTCCAGACTCGATTAATATGATCTCCTCTTATTCTAACTGCCTCTGGGAACAAAAGTAAATCTTCTCCAGAGAAAGACAAAATCACCCACAGCCTCCCTCAGATATCTCCGTAAGTTTTCATCACATCCATCAGAAATGGCCAGGCAGACTAGGAGACAAGGTCAAACGATAGGAAATCGAGAGGGAAAACAATGGCAACAGCCAAAACAAGAGGGCGTAAAGAATGGAACAAAAGCAATGTGTCTAAAATAACAGCCCAAAGTTTTCTAAAACTGAAACAAGACATCTAGACATAGATTCTGTAAGTACTATAGACCTTAATCACGTTAAATATAAGGAAAATCACCCACGGGCACACTGCAGCCAAATAAAACTCCTACAGAACAAACACAGAGGAAAATATTAGATACAATATCACCAAAGGCAGGCAGGGGTAGGTAGATACAGTGCAATGTTCTAAGACCCCTGCTTTCCGTGCCCAGGATGCGGTCAAAGTTCTAGTTCATTGTTGTTGTTCAGTTGCTAAATCATGTTCAACTCTTTGCGACCCTATGGACTGTAGCATGCCAGGCTTCCCTGTCTTCCACTACCTCTCAGAGCCTGCTCAAATTCATGTCCATTCAGTCAGTGATGTCATCCAACCATCTCATCCTCTGTCGTCCCGTTCTCCTCCTGCCTTCAATCTTTCCCGGCATCAGGGTCTTTTTTAATGAGTCGGCTCTTTGCATTAGGTGGCCAAAGTATTGGAGCTTCAGTTTCAGCAACAGTTCTTCCAATGAATATTCAGGGTCGATTTTCTTTAGGATTGACTGGTTTTATCTCCTTGCTGTCCAAGGGACTCTCAAGAGTCTTCTCCAGCACGACAGTTCACAAGTATCAATCTTTTGGCACTCAGCCTTGATAGTCCTACTCTCATATCTGTACATGACTACTGGAAAAACCATAGCTTTGACTATACCAACTTCTGTCAGCAAAGTGACGTCTGTTTCTTAATGCTGTCTAGGTTTGCCATATCTTTTCTTCCAAGAAGTAAACGTCTTTTACTTTCATGGCTGCAGTCACCGTTCACAATGATTTTGGTACCCAAGAAAAGAAAGTCTGTCACTGTTTCCATTTTTTTTCCATCTATTTGCTTGAAGTGATGGGACCAGATGCCATGATCTTAGGTTTTTGAATGCTGAGTTTTAAGTCAGCTTTTTCACTCTCCTCTTTCACCTTCATCAAGAGGCTCTTTAGTTCCTCTTCACTTTCTGCCATAGGGGTGGTGTCATCTGCTTATCTGAGGTTGTTGATATTTCTCCTGACAATCTTGATTCCAGCCTGTGATTCATCCACCAAGCATTTTGCATGATATACTCTGCATAGAAGTTAAATAAGCAGGGTGACAATATACAGCCTTGACATACTCCCTTCCCAATTTGGAACCAGTCAGTTGTTCCATGTATAGTTCTAACTGTTTCTTTTTGACCTGCATACAGGTTTCTCAGGAGACAGGTAAGGTGGTCTGGTATTCCCATCTCTTTAAGACTTTACCATAGTTTGTTGTGAGCCATAGTCAAAGGTTGTAGCATAGTCAATGAAGCAAAAGTAGATGTTCCTCTGGAATTCCCTTGTTTTCTCTATGACCCAACGGATGTCGGCAATTTGATCTCTGCTTCCTCTGCCTTTTCTAAATCCAGATTGTACATCTGGAAGTTCTTGGTTCACATACTGTTGAAGCCTAGCTTGAAGGATTTTGAGCATTACGTTGCTAGCGTGTGAAATGAGCACAATTGTGCAGTAGTTTGAACATTCTTTGGCATTGCCCTTCTTTGGGATTGGAATAAAAACTGAGCTTTTCCAGTCCCACAGCCACTGCTGAGTTTTCCAAATTTGCTGACATGTTCAGTGCAACACTTTATAGCATCATCCTTTAGGATTTTAAATAGCTCAGCTGGAATTCCATCACCTCCACTAGCTTTGTTCATAGTAATGCTTCCTAAGGCCCATTTGACTTCACACTCCAGTATATCTGGCTCTAGGTGAGTAACCACACCATTGTCGTTATCCAGGTCATTAAGACTATTTTGATACAGTTCTTCTGTGTATTCTTGATACCTCTTCTTAATCTCTTCCGATTCTGTTAGGTTCTTACTGTTTCTGTTCTTTATGGAAAAACCATAGATTTGATTATATAGACCTTTGTTGGAAAAGTGATGTCTCTGCTTTTCAATACACTGTCGAGGTTTGTTATAACTTTTCTTCCAAGGAGCAAGTATCTTTTAATTTCATGGCTGCAGGCACTGTCCACAATTATTTTGGAGCCCGAGAAAATAAAGTCTGTCAATGTTTCCACTTTCTCCCCTTCTATTTGCCATAAAGTGATGGGACTGTATGTCATGATCTTAGTTTTTTTAATGTTGAGTTTCGAGCCAGCTTTTTCACGCTCCTCTTTTACCTTCATCGAGAGGCTCTTTAGTTCCTTTTCACTTTCTGCATATCTGAGGCTGTTGATATTTTCTCCTGACAATCTTGATTCCTCCTGTGTTTCATCCAGCCCAGCATTTCACATATTCTGCATAGATGTTACGTAAGCAGGGTGACAATATACAGCCTTGGTGTACTCCTTTCCCAATTTGAAATCAGTCAGTTACTCCATGTATGGTTCTAACTGTTGCTTTTTGACCACATACAGGTTTCTCAGGAGACAGGTAAGGTGCCCTAATCTCTAGTTGGACTACTAAAAAACTTAGGAAAGAATGCATAAGAAACTTTCTAAGTACAAAATCTAAACTGCTCAAAGCCTAGAGAGCTAAGATTGGTTCATCCAATTACAAGGCATACACACCTGAAACCACAGCTCAGTTGTTAAAATTCCCACTGTGTGGATACACAAGTATGTAATGAAATAATGACCGAAAATCGCAAATACACAGCCAAATGAAGTAAAATGAAATGACCAGTGAAATAAGCACACCACCCCAATTACCCTGCTCTTTGTCACCATTCATCCTGCCCTCTTCAGTTATGCAGCCCTACCACCCAGGTTTCCCCAGGGCACGCCTACAAATGACAACATCTTTGTGACCCCAATCACCTAGAGGATGATGGTACAATCTTCCCAAGATAGAAAAGAATCCCAAATCCAATGCAGAGCTAGTATTCAGTGGGGCTCCCTTCTGCAGGAGACGGTAAAGCCACCTCCCCATTGCACGATTGAGACCTACAGATGCCAGGCCTGGCACCTCACAGGGGCTGCTCTGCCTCCATCTGTTATATCTCACCTCGGACAGTTAGGAATGACTCCTGAGGCCAGGAGCAAACTCTGAGTTCTGACACCCTGAGAACTCAGGGTCGGAAGAACCAGTGTCAGGGAGTCTCTCTCCTGTCACTAACACCCTGATGGGTGAAGAAATACCTCCACCTCCTCCATACCTCTCTCCCTGAAGCAAACACTTACCAATAGCCATGCCCTGCTGGACAGCCACACACTGAGCTAAGGTGACCCTAAGACAAGACCTCTGCCTTTGCTGTTCAGCCCCATAAGCCCTGCAAGTCGGTGCTGCCCCATTTTACAGAAGAGGAAGCTGAGGCTCAGAGAAGCCCAACACCTCCGCAAGCAGCAGGTCAGAACATGATGCTCAGCCACCCTGGCTACCACTCCCTCCAGGTATGTGCAGACTCCTGGGGACATGGTTGAACATGGGCGAAGCATGACTGCAGAAGACAGGCAGATCTCAGAGTGGGGGGAACACATCACTCCAATGAGGAGCCTTGAAAGAACCCAGGACCCCCGCACAAGCAAAGAGCAGGGCGAATTCCCGAAGATCACCCTTCAGCTCCCCCACCCCCAGGCCTCTCGGCAGATAACCAAGTCCCTCACATACCCTCTGCCAGACAGCCTGCCCCAGTCAGCACCCACACTGTGGCAGGGACCACAGCCATCGGCACAGGCCCCAGGACCATGCGGCACCTGCGCCCCCCCCCCCCATCCCAGCTACACTCACTCCAGAGTCTTCTAACCGTGGCCCTGTGAACATAAACAGCTCCACCTCACCCACACCCCAAATTGTCCTCAAATCCACAGGCAGGGGCATCACGATGTAGAGAGATGGCCGGGAGAGGGTGGAATGCCACTCTCCATCAGGGACAGTGCCTGGAGCAATCAGCACGTCGGCCACCTGGCCATGGGGCCCGCCCACCCTGCCACATGGTCAGAGCCCTGACTCTCCCCAACTCCACCATTCACACAACGCAACTGCTCTTCCCACCGGAGACCAGGGCATTGACCAAATGACAGTGCTCTTCAGTGACCTTCGGCACACCACTCCTCAGGCCAATGTGGGCTCCTCCCTGGCTGTGCCTCAAGGCACCCACAACTCCCTAGGACAGGGCCAGGGCTCAGGCACACGTGACCCACACGAACCAGCCCCATCAGCCTCCTAGCTACTGACACGGGGAACCTTCTTGTGTGGTCTGGCTGCACAGGAAATGCCTAAGACAGGTGTAGATACTCGGCCAGTGTAAGCCACAGGACACAGTCAACTCGCTCGCTCGCAGCCTCCTCTACCAGGGTCACCATCACCTCGAAACTCTTTGCAGCCATTCCCCTTCCCACCCGTGACCCAGGAGGAAGCCGGGGGCGGGGGGTGCAGTGGGGTGCACCGTTTGAGGCCACTGGGCAATGGTGACTCCCATGCTCACAGCACCCTCACTGACTGCCAGAGGCCACACAGACATACACCCAGCTCCCAGCAACGCAGCATTGGTTCCCTCTGCCAGGCACAGCTGTCTCCTCTGAGCTGCTCCTCCTCAGCAACGCCCCCCAACCCGCCGTCTGAGCAGCCGGGGAAGTGCTGAGCGCAGGCCGACTGCACGTGTGTGAAGGCACACACACAGAAGGACACGGGCAGGGGCACGTTCCCACCCTCGGACCGCAGACAGGAGTCAGGTGTCTCTTCCCTACCAAAAGCTACTTCCTCTACTGTATTTACAATATTTCTCAGAGAATACAACGTAAGAGGGCGGCAGGTAATGGTAACACTAAAACTTCATTTGCAGTTGTTCACACTGTCCAGCAGGCACCGCAACCCAGAAATGCACCCACAGCCTGTGAGTCCTGCAGAACCCACCTGGGATTCTCAGCCTTGTGCTCCTCCACAGGGAAACCATCCAAAACCACAATGCCTCTGTGTGTGTGTGTGTGTGTGTGTGTGTGTGTGTCTGGAATTCTTCACTGGATGGTTATTTATAATTTTGAGAAATAACCGGACATCCCAGGACAGGCCTGGCGGCAGTGACTCAGATCATGTGGTCTACAGGGCAGTTATAATCCCCAACTCCCAAGAAAAGTGGTGAGACAGCCAAGGATGAAAAGCACCATGGGGGTACTTAATAAAATTCACATGGTGAGAACAAAACGACCAGTGAGAACGGGGCGCGGTGGGGGGGGGGGGGGCGGGGGGAGGGGCTGAGTTCAGGGAGGAGGCCATAGGGACTTTTCTCTTCCTTCCTTCTGTTTCCCCCACTCTCTGCAATCTGCTAAACTTCACGAAACAACACAAAAAGCACTCGCCAGCTACATCCCCGGATCATGTTCTGGGCAGCAGCAATGCTTACTGCAAGGCTATTTTCCTCCCCAGGGTGAGGTTACCATGGCGTTTATTTCAAGTGCTCCCTTTGGCATCTGTTCTATAAATGGCTTTGGGTTTGCCCCAAACACACTCATTGGAGACAGAATTCCTGATTCTGTAAAACCCACAAACCCTGAATGCTTCTTCCTGTTGAGCTCCATCTCCTCTGGGGGGCAGATGGACCAGTCCAATCCTCCCGTGTGTGCACTGAGCACTTACTGTGTATTGATTAATGGGAAATGCAACCTTCTGCAGGGGCTGGGGGGGAACTGGCAGATATTGCCTGTCAATGATGGTAGCTAAGGTCCCTCCAGAGATCTGGGCAGGTCTAACCCCTCAGGTCTGTACTTGAGAGCTTATCCAAAACTGAGAGATAAAGTATAGGAACCTCCTGATAATAATTTGGGGTGGGATGAGGTTTATTAGTCTACTTTCTGACGTATATGGAATTTCCATGATGATAGATCAGAAATAGCAGCTGGGTTGTCTGGCCCTCAGTCAGCACCAGTACCCTTGACTCTGACTTGGATGCCCTGTCATGACCCTTGCAGGAAACCTGGCCAGGCATGGGCATCATGAGCAATGCCACAGCCCCCTGCAAGCTGCCATCATGCCCACGTGGAGGATCAGGGAGCAGCTCTTAGTCACCCTGGGGTGCAGCACACCCAGCCACCTCCTCAACAAGGAAACCCATGAGAGGGGGTTGGACTCCCTCCCCGAGAGGCCACAGCTCCCCACCAATGGCAGCAGATGCATTGTGGGCCACCCTCAGTGACAGTCCCCCGAGGAAAAACCAGCACACATCAACCCCAGCACTGGCTCATGGGAAAACCTGTCCATTCCGTCATCCATCTGGCTGCCAGCCCCCCTGCTGTCTCAGTAAAGGACCCTGGAAACCCATGGCCCCCAGCCACATGCCAGGGTGTGCCTGGGCCAGACGGGGCAGATCCCATGCCCCTGGGGTCTCCCAGGCATCCCACTGGCATTCCCAGTAAGGAGCAAAGCTGTGTCGGGGCAGGTGCCATATGTGTGGGTCACCTCTACTCGCAGGGGCCAAGACTAGAGCAAAAGAAGGGTACAGTCCCAACCCGCAAAGAAATAAGGGGGCTCCCACACACTAGAGGAGGGCTTCCCTGATAGCTCAGTTGGTAAAGAATCTGCCTGCAGTACGGTTCGATTCCTGTGTTGGGAAGGTTCCCTGGAGAGGGAATGGCTACCCACTCCAATATTCTGGCCTAGAGAATTCCACAGACTATATAGTCTATGGAGTCACACAGAGTCGGACACGACTAAGCAACTCTCACTTTCACACACTAGGGGAGGAAGCTGAGCCCAGATATTTTGCCATCTGTGGGTCTTGGGGGGACAGAAAGACGTCTCAGAAGGAGATGTCTAGCCAAGGTGCTCAAGATCACCCTGGTGGCATCAGTACCCCCAGCCTGTAAAATGGAACCCAGGCAGCATCATGGGAACTTACAGCGTCAGGCTCCAGGGCCAGCACTAGGTTGGCTGGTGCCCAAAAGGCCAATGCTCTGCATGCTCCCAGTGAGCTATTATTGTGACTACTAGCTCAGGCCCAAGGCCTCAAGGCTTCGGTAAGACCACTCCTCAAGTCCAGGCTTACCCCGCTGGTTTCTCCTGCTGTCCAGAGTCACTGCCCCGAACCTCTAGTACAATCTGTGATCCCATGATCTACATCCCCAGAGGCTGCTCAAAGGAGCCATCATCTCTGACTGGGTCTACAGAATCCCCTAGGGAAGGGCCCGCATCTACACAAGGCGGCTCTTGAGCCCGGGGCCCCTCCCAGTGCAAAGCCTCCCTTGAACACTGCCCCCGGCTCTGTCTGTGTAGTGCTCACTCAAAGAGGAAAAGTCAAACCAAAAATAAAATAAATATCTCTCTGCAGTGCCAAAAATACCTCCCCATGGGATGAGGAGGCAGGCAGTGGCTTCCACAGCAGCAACTGTTGCTATGGATACAGAGCTCCTGTTAAGCAGGGGGTGGGGACAGAGATGGGGGAGGGGGTCTTTTGGGGGAGGGGAGTACAGAGACGAGATTGCAGAGAGATGGTGGGGTACAGACAGTGCCAGCAGCAGGCAGGAGAGAAGGCTGGTCAGCTGGAAGGAAGCACCTCGCCAACCCTGGCCCTCGTGCCTCCCATCATTGGTAAAGCTGATCTGCAAATACAGACTTTGGGGAGGGAGGTCACTAAACAATAATATTTGTACCAGAATGGAGGGGGGAAAACAGGATCTCCCACAAATGCAAACACTTTTCTGATTTGAGCACAGTCTAACATATTTCCCCAGAGAGCCTTGATTCCTACTATTCACTGACTCCTTTACCTCCTACGGGCTGAATTTACTCTTGGCCAGTAGGGAGCAGCAGGACAGCCCTCCAGGAGGGAGTCCGAGGGAATGGCCACAGGACAGCTAGCTGTGTCCTCTCCTGCAATCCCTCTCCCTGCCATGGAGACCCCAGCCCTGGGAGGTCCCATCTGGCAGGTAAGGTCCACTCGACTCTCTGGCCACAGGACATACGCAGCTCTGTGACACGTAGAGGGGGTACATGTGCCATCAGCCCAGAGCCAGGCCCCAGGCAGGAGCTTTTAGGATAGACCCCTCAGAGCCCATGGGCTGGCTGCACATGCCTCCCCAGAGAGCAAAGCCACCCCTTCCTGGAGCCACAGGCAGTTCATCACATGCCACAGGTGGGGCCTTCTTTTTTTCTGCCACCCTCAACACTGATGTGAGTCAGCAGACTGCCTGCATGGACAGATCGCAAGAAGGGGCCACAGCCACCCAGTGCCACTACTGTTCCCACCATCTCACACGCAACTGTCAAGCCCTTGTTCCTGAACCCTGTTTTATATCACCCCTGCAAGGGCCTGCAACACCCCCTCATGCACACTGACCAGGTTAAGACCGCCAGTGTGCTTCCTTGGCCGGAGCCCCTTGTCCCCAGCACTCACACCAGACACATCTCTCCCCAAGCCCGCCGTCACCCAGTCTCACAACTGACACTCAAGCGGTAATACCATCTTTTTAATTCCTCTTTTACCTCTCTAGATGAAGAAGGAAGCCCCACGTGGGACCTCTTCCATCTACATCCCATCTATCACTGCCCACATGGGGCCATCTGTCCACGCTGCCAAGACCTGAGCCCCCTCCTGGCCTCCACACCTTCCTCCAGCCACACCCAGCTCATCAGGCCCGGGGGCCCTCACTCCAGCTTCACATCACAAACCAGGTTCAGCAAAGCGTGCTCAAGGCTCCCAACAGTGCCCTGCCCCCCTGCCTGGGTCAGACTGGCTGGCCCTCTTCCCACAGCCCCCAGAAACGGCCCCTCCACGTCCAGGCAGCGGGGGCTCCCGCCTCGCCCCTGCAGCAGGACTGAGAGTATTCTGAGTGGCCAACAGGAATCCCAGACAAAGGCAGCCCAGGGCAGTGGAGGACAGCTCCAGCAAGCACAGCCTTCCTGGGCCTCAGAAGATAAACCAGCCTCCTGGGGTAGCAACCGGGACTCAGAAACATAAGCACACACATTAACACAGGTCCTCAGTGAGCTTTCAAGAAATTGCCATAGCTCTTATCATGACCATTAATAATTATACTCAGAGACAAGGTCCTTTGAAACCCTCGTTAATTCAATCTCCACCAAACAATACCTACCCCCACCCCGCCCACAATATCTCCCCTCCTCCAAAGAGAAAACACAGCAGAAACCCTTCGTTGAAAGGCCATCAGCCATAAACACCCACCTGGAACACCCTCCTCCACCATCAGGAGCACAGAGGCCCACTAGCAGTTCCTGCCCCACCCAAAGAGAGGGCCTTCCCTGTCTGGTAGGGCTGTGGCCCTGACTCCAAAACCCTGGAGGCCTGCTCCCCCTCTGCAAGGCTGCCTCAAAGGGTTTGTCATTCCCACGGAAGCGCGCACGGGCTAGGGAGGCCTCTACTCTGGCACACAGACCCAAGACGACAGGTCTAAGTGCACACAGAGGCCAGCACAGCCTGACGGGGCATCTTCACCACACTCACAGCCTACACGAGCAACAGACAGTGGTGGGGAAGCCAGAGTCAGGCGCCGCTGCTGCCACATCCAGGTCACGAGGGAAGGACTAAGGCAGCAGGACCACAGGGCAGAGCCATGGGGACAGGGCCACGAGGGAAGGACTAAGGCAGCAGAACCACAGGGGCAAGACCACGAGGGGAGGACTAAGGGGGCAGGACCACAGGGGCAGGACCACAGGGGCAGGCATGTGATATACCTGTGACACTCCAGCTAAGCCCACAGGGCCCAACAGTACTGGCCAGCCACTAACCTTCCTGCTATAAGGTCTGGCGCCTATGCCAAATCCTAGTCCCCTGGCTTCTCTGAGCTCCTCCCCAGGACCTGTGGCCAGGGGTTTGTCCCAGGTCACATGTGAAGGGCAAGATCCTACTGTGAGCCTCGGCCTGGCCAGCAGCACTCACAGAGGCCCAGCCAGGCTCCAGGTGGAAAGTTGGCTACACTGCCTCCGTTCTGCCTTGCCAGACTGAGAACACAAAGGGCCTGCCTCAAAAAATGTGTCTATAAACCTCTCCAGGAAGCAGTCAGCAGGGCCAGAACGTTCCAGAGTCACCATCTTGCTCCCCTCCAGGAACAGAGCAGGGCTTTGTTTTTTATCATCGCCGTCATCAAATATTTACAGAGGCTGACGGACATCTCAGGCAGGCCAGCCGTGAGCCAAACACCACGCTTCCCAGGACACGGGGAGCTGCAGGTGAGAAGGCGGGGCGGCGAGAGGGCTGGGGTTTCCTGCCAGGCGGCTGCTCTCTCCAACCGGAACAAGCATGCCCACCATGGGTCTGGGTCCTTGCTGTCTGGACACAGAGCCCCAGGGCAGGCTGCCTCCACGCTGACCCCACTGCAAGTACAGAAGGGCTCTCCATACTCAGGACTCCCAGGAAGTCAAGACCAAGGGCATGAGTGGGCATCTACGAGGGCCCGGGCAAGCAGGGGGCCTCATGCCGCTGAGGACGAGGAGAGAGCAGCCCCTGACCGCCACCTCCGCCTCTGCGGCCTCCCTCCAATCCGTTACAGTCCAGACTGGAAACCACCCAAGTCTGTCCACAGACTGACAGACTGAGGACACCTACACAGCAGAAAAGAGACTGGCTGTGATTGGTGCAGCCAGGGCTGAGTCCCAGAGGCATACTGACGTGCTTGGGCAGCGGACAAAAGGCTGAACATACACTGTGTGATCTACGTGCAGGAAATGTTAGGGCAGGCAGGCGATCCGTAAGATAGCAGCCGGGCAAGGGGCCCTGGGGCCGGGGTTACAGGGAAACGTCTCCTCTGCCAGGTGGGGCTCACAACACACTGACCTGCTCTGTGGGCTCCAGCAGTTTGATTTCCACGAAAATGAATGAATGCCCCTCCATCATTCAGCATTTTGTTTTCCTTTACTTTCAAACAGTATCATGTATCCCTTTCTTTTTAAAAAACTTTCACTGTTTATTTTCATCTGCCGTTGCTTCATTTTATTTCTGATAGTTTTTTAACATGTTTTACCATTTTCCCTAAACTCACCCTGTCCTCTTCCTCTGAAGTATGCCTAGCTGATGTATTCACTTCCCAGTTTCCCTTTTAACCTTCTTTTCACAAACAGCAAATGCAGTCACCTGTGCATAACTCCCCTCCGGCTGAGCTGGGCCTGCAGCCACAACAACCAGACCCCAGCCAGGGCAAAGCACCCAAGGGCCGTAGAAACCCACACTAGCTCTGTAGATACCCCAGGGGTACTGTCCAGGGGATGTTAACCTCAAACTTGCAAAGACAACTAAGCAAGATGGGCAGAGGCAAGGCAAGCCCTCCTGAGGCTGGGCCCCAAACCCCAGGAGTCAGCATAGGTAGGGAAGGTGGGTCCACTGGCCAAGAATCCCATTCACAGTCAGGGTCGCCAATGCCTGGGGACACCCCTGCCATCGCTGGAACCAGCCCTCTCTGAGGGGCTCCAAATCACTCACAGCAGCACACCTGTGCTGACAGAGGAGCCTCAGTGCTCACCATCACCCCACGGGAAAACTAGGACCCAACCGAGACATCAGGAGCCCGCCACCCTCCCCGCACAACAGAGCTGCTGTCCCTCTCCGTGAAATGGAAATAACACCCCCCTGATTACCTTCTTCCCACATGGCAGCACCAGGGTCCAGACCACTCAGCACCCACACAAGGTCCACAGTTTAGGGCCCATGTCCTCAACCCAAGGTCCTCACCCAGAAACCTCAAAGGCAGAACCACTCCAACCAGATGCCCCTAAGAAGCTTGCCAAAAGACAGACAGCCACCACTGAGGGCAGCTTTTGTCCCCCTAGGAGCCCAACAGTCCAGGTGACCAAGTCAAGACTTACACTGGCAGGGGTGGGGGGAACACGACCAACCATCTGCCAGCAAACGTTACAGCAGATCACTCTCATATGTCACAGGTCCAGTGCAAAGCCAAGGAGAGGCAGGGTGCTACCTATGTCCCCAGGGCCCGAGACAATGCAGACATCTAGACTGTTCCACAGGGTCCCCTAGAACCAGCTCACTCTGCCTGTGGCTGTGGCCATCAAGACCTAGACCTTTGGGAATCTGCTTCCAACTGGAAACACAGGATGGTCCCAAAGACCTGAGAGGATGGGGGGTGTGGGAGGCTTTCAACAGTGGCAGAGGACCCTCGCACTGCTGCTAACCAAATGACCCTGCAGTCCCCTTAAGTCAATTCTATTGCCACAAAACACTTCAGGATGATAGAGTATTTCTAAAATGCAAGGACACATGGGCCCTCACCACACCCAGGAATATACCTGGGGACTACACCACTGCCCTCCCTGTCCCCGGTCCTTGCTCCTTCACCCTTCAAGCTTACAACACTTCTTCCAAAAAAGCCAAATTTATTCTCCCACTTGAAACTTTTAATTAAAGAGAAGAAATGCCTCAGAACCTGTTGGGGCAGGTGTCAGGGGATTGCTGATCTTCCTGGCTTGAGACACAGCCCAACAGCCAGCTCCTTGTGAGGTGCCCCAGAGACCACAGCAGCACCAGGGCAGAGACGCTGCATCCCCCATGGTGCAGGGGCAGGCACCCTGGCAGGTCTGGCCCCAATCTGGAGATGAGAGGGGCATGCCAAACCGTGGGCCCAGCAGTGCGCAGGGCAAGGAGTGAGCCCACCCTGAACTTACCCCCGAGGGAAGAGGGAGGCTGGCAGACCCACTCATCCCTGTGGTGGGCTCTCACCAAAACTTAAGGAGGTAGAAACTGCAGGCATGCAGTGTTTCACCATCACCACACACATTAGTACAAACGCTACAATTATGACTTTGCAAAATACCCAAGAACATAAAAAGAGAGACAAAAAGGGCACGTACCAAAGTGAAAACTGCTATGTCAGAGGAAAGACATTTGAGGCAGTTTTTCCTTTTTTAGGTTTCAGCACGGTCATGTCCATCACCCTCCCAGAAATTCGGTAGCGGGAAATGTTCCCCTAAAAGCTCACAGTGGCCTCCCCATCCATTGTCCACAATCCCCTCCATCCTCACAAGCCCGACACACTGGAGGGGCCCAGTGCCAGCACGCTGTGGGGGAGGACCTTTCTAGATGAGAACTAGCATAGCAACCAGATGCAGTGCATGACTCTTGACTGTATCCTGGATCCAAACAGGAAAACTATTATGAAGGCACAGTCCACATCAGACGTGTGGCTGACAGCATCCGAGTTAGACCTGAGTGGGACACTGAGCTGTGGTTTTGCAGGAAAATATCCCCACTCCTATAGGAGACACGTGCTGAAGTGTTCAGGGCAAGCTGTATACAGGCCAAAATAAAACACACGCAGAGGTACAGAGACAAAGCTAACATGCCAAAATGTTAACAGCTGATAACTTCAACTCTTCTGTCCAAGGTTTTCAAAATAAAAAGTTTGTGGGGAAATGTAAAGCTCAGAGAAAAAGGAAAGAGGGCACATAGAGAGCTCCCAGGTCACAGGATCCCAGCCACAGACTCTTGGAAGTGAGAGGTGGGAGGAGTATGGCATAGCAGCCCCTGGAGGCACCTAAAAGAAGTAGAGTATGTGGGCTGTTCTGTCCAGAAGACAGGCCCAGGTGGAGGGCCTCATCAAACATGAGCACCAATCAGATCCTGGGAGGATAAGGTAACCAAGACAGACACAGGAAGGCACCCCTCTGCACTTGCCCACTGCCTGCCACACCTTTCTACCAACAAAACCCACTGTGCCCCACCCTAGGAAACAAATCACAACCCATCTACACCATCAAGCCTTTCCCAGATGCCCTCACAACTAAGGGAGACCACACTATCTCACTGTAAACCAGAAAAACCAAAGAAGCTTACTGGCAAATATTTCCCTTTATGGATTAAAATATGGACATCTTACCTAACTGCCACCTAACCACCTACTTGCTTCCTGTCTTCAAATATGGTTGTGATACCTGGAACCATGGCAGCTTTTCTGCCACCATGAGACAATGAGACAGGGGACAAATTCAACAAGGCTAAGGAAAGTACCCTATTGACACTGTTGAGTCTCTAAAGTCCTGGACTGGCCATCCCCAGATTTCAGATTCAGGGAATTATCAAAGGTCTGCCCTGCTTAGCCACACTCGGCTTACAGCTAAGACTTTTCCCAGTTTATCCACTTCTGAGAAAGCACAGAGAGAGTCAGGAAAGCAGGAGGCCTGGGAGTTGGGGGTGGACATCAGAAGGAGGACAGGTCCTTCCAGGGTAGCTTCTGGCCTGAGACAGGTAGAAACTCTCAAGGGCAAGGCCAGCTTTCCATGTTTAGATCCAAGTGCTGCCAACAGCACCAGCAGTGAGTGAGATGGGAACTCCCATGGTGTTTGAAAGGAAGCCAAGACATGCCACAGGAATATACGTACCTCGACCAACAGTCAGCCAACAGGATGCCCCCCAAAGCCCATCCTGGTCCCACAAAATGTTCAAAGAGCTAAAGAAAAGGTGGAAGGGATGCAAGGCCTCCCATGCCCCATTGAGAGCCTCACAACACAGTGAGTATTTTAAAGGCTCTGAGAAGTCCCACAACAGCAATTCATGCTTGACCCAGCATTCCCCACACCTATTTAGTCACACCTCCCTTTCCACAGCAACCCTCTGAACACACGTGCTGTGCTATACTGAGCTGCTCGGTCGTGTCCGACTCTTTGCAACCCCATGGACTGTAACCTGCCAGACTCCTCTATCCAAGAATACTGGAGTGAGTTGCCACACCCTCCTTCAGGGGATCTTCCCAACCCAGGGATCGAACCCAGGTCTCCCGCATTGCAGGCGGATTCTTTATCATCTGAGCCACCAGGGAATGTCAAGAATACTGAAGAGTGTAGCTATCCCTTCTCCAGAGGATTTTCCCAACCCAAGAATCGAAGCAGGGTCTCCTGCATTGCAGGTGGATTCTTTACCAGCTGAGCTACCAGGGAAGCCCCTGAACACACATGGAAAATGACAATCCAGGGGAGAGGCCTGAGGTATGCCACCAGCTGCTGCCCCTTAGTGTGAGCTTAGAGTGCCACCTCCCCTGAGTCTCCTTCTCATCAGTGGAAACAGAGTCCCAAGACTTCTCAAAGGTTCCAAGGACCTAATAAACTCACATACGGGTCTACACATCCATTTCAAGTTCTCCCCACACCACAGCTTCCTCCCTACCCTTGTGCCCACATCCTGCTCATGGCCAGCCGATAGTCAGGCCTGAACCTCACTGCCAAGGAGCAACCCCTCCACCTGCCAAAGCCAAGTGAGGACAGCTCTGTGCAAAGCACCAGAATAGGGGGGCACCAGGCCTCATCTGGCACCCCACAGCCTCCTCTGCCTGTGTGCCTGGGCAGGGTTCATGCCATGCCATCTTTAATTCCTGAAGCCACCAAAGAGACCCCACTCCTGAGCACCGGGGGAATATCCCAGCTCAGGAGCTGGCCATCCCTGGTCCCTAGGGAGGTGGGGCATGAGGGGGTCCACTGTCTAGACCCTCCTGATTTGTGCACAAGGCATAAACACCACTCCAGGAGCACAGAAGCTCCTGGAAGCAGATGCTTAGGGAGCCCACAATTCAAGAACACCTTGCCATGGTTAGGGACACTCTGCCCAGGCTGCACTCTGCTCCCCACCTTCAGAGTACAGCTGAGCAGGGCTTTCTGGAAAACCCCTCTAAGAGGACCAGAACAGGAAGCACAAAGACAGGAATGGACCCTAAACCACAGACTCTCCTTGCAAACCAATACATACGATTAACAAACACTCAGAAACATAAACTTTAAAAGCAATGACACCTAGGGACTATAATGGTATTTATAAAAGCCATATATGGGGAAATAAGAACTTGAAGGTAATATGCAAAAATAAGTAATTATAATCACTTAATTATGAGTTTTTTCATTTCTGCAAACTTCTTTAATGTAGCTGTTACACTGCTTTGTTTTATTTTTAATTAATAAACTATTTTTTAAGACATTCTCAGCTTATAGAAAGACTGAGCAGAAAACAAGAGATCCCCTATATGCCCTCATACCTGCACCGTATTGTCTATCATTAACACCTTGCTTTGGTGTGGTACTTTGTTATAAGTGATGTGTCAATATTGATAAATTATTATTAACTAAAGTCCATATTTTATATTTCAGTTCTCTCTTGGTGCTGCACGTTCTCTGGGTCTAGACAAATTTATGACATGTATCCATCATTATGGGCTTCCCTGATGGCTCAGGCGGTAAAGAATCTGCCTGCAACACAGGAGACCTCCATAAAGCTTTGCCTTATCCAAAAAGCCATGTAATTGGAATTATATAGTATGCAGACTTTTCAAATTGACATCTTTCACTTACTAATATGCATTTAAGAGTCATCCATATCGATCTGAGAGAACAGCATTGAAACATGTATATTAGCATATGTGAAACAGATCACCAGTCCAAGTCTGATGTATGAAGCAGGACACTCAAAGCCGGTGCACTGGGACAACCCAGAGGGGTGGGATTGGGAGGGAGGTGGAAGGGGGTTCAGGATAGGGGACACATGTACACCGGTGGCTGATTCATGTCAATGTATGGCAAAAACCATCACAATGTTGTGAAGCAATTAGCCTCCAATTAAAATAAGTTAAAAAAAAAAGATTCCCCCATATCTTTACATTGTTTGATAGTTCCTTTCTTTTTAGCACTGAATAATATTCCACTATCTGGTTGTACTATAATTTATCTGTTCAACTACTGAAAGCTATCCTGGTTGCTTCCAAGTTTTGGCAACTATGAACAAAGCTGCTACAAACATCTGCATGCTGGTTTTTATGCAGACATAAGTTTTCAACTTATCTGGGTAAATATGAAGGAGCATGGTTGCTGAATCGTATGGTAAGAGTATATGGCAGTACTCTTTGGCATTCCCACCAGCAATAAATGAGTGTTCCACCTGCTCCACATCCTTGTTAGCATTTGATGATGCCGTGCATGCATGTGCTAAGACACTTAAGTCTACGGACTGTAGCCCACCAGGCTCCTCTGTCCATGGGATTCTCCAGGCAAGAATACTGGAGTAGGCTGCCATGCCCTCCTCCAGGCGATCTTCTCAACCCAGGGATCGAACCCGTCTCTTGCATCTCCTGCACTGGAAGGCAGGTTCTTTACCACTACTGCCACTCAGTGATGCCATGTTCTGGATTTTGGCCTTTCTAATAGTTGTTTAGTGGTATCTCATCTTAATCTGCATTTCCCCCAGTGAAATATGATGTATCTGTTCAATGGTTAGTATACCTCCTTTGATGAGATGTTTGTTAAGGTCTTTATCCTACTTTTTCTTCCAGGAGCTTCCCTCTGTTCTAGAAGCCAAGGTTAGAAACAAGGAGAAGACTGTGGGTCTGTGTTCACCTTCCCTGACTCATAAAAAAACACAGTTGACCCATTTTTTAATCTGGTTGTCTGATTTCTTATTGTTAAGTCTTAAGAGTTAAGAGACCCAGTATTCTGGGGCTTCCCTGGTGGCTGAGATGGTGAAGAATCTGCCTGCAATGCAAGACTCCCTGGTTCCGGGTAACAGCCCTTTATCAGATATGCATTTGGCAAAGATTTCCTCCTAGTCTGCATTTTGTTTTCTCATTCACTTATAGGCCTTTGCAGAGCAGAAGTTTTTCATTTTCATGTAAGTTGAACTTAAAAAGTTTTTCCTTCACAGATCATATCTTTGGTGCTGTATCTAAAAAGTAATTGCCAAACTCAGTGTCACCTGTTTTCTTCTATGTGATCCTCCAGGAGATTTATAGTTCTGTGTTTTAGATTTAAGTCTATGAGCCATTGTGAGTGAACTTTTTTGAAAGGTATAGAGTCTGAGTACAGATTCCTTTTTTTGCATGTGGATGTCCAGTTGTTCCAGCACTGTTTGTTTAAACGACCCATTTTTCTCCATTGTGTTGCCTTTGCTCCTCTGTCAAAGGTCAGGTCATATATTTATCTGCATTTCTTTCTGGGCTCTCTATTCTGTTTCAATGATCTATTTCTCTATACCACACTGCCTCTTTTATTCAATTCTTTTTTAAAAACTTTAACATTTACTTAGAGAATGCTGACATAAATCGAAGGCAGTGATCAAGTATTCCAGAAAATCTTAGAATTTAAGTCAGGAGCAGATCTGGATTTGAAAACTATTTGAAGGATGAAAACCCACAGCTGACTCAGGCTGCCAACCTCAGACAGACTGGGCTTCGGCATCCTCACCAAGGGAGCCTCTCCACCCAAAACACAGCTCCTGCATTGTCTGTGCCCAGAAGCAGATCCTAATCTGCTTCTGGGAGAGTGCAGCTGCTTCGTTCACACCCTTTCCTTATCTGCAGCTCACAGGATAAGGTGGCAGCAGCCAGGTGTTCAGGCAGAGGCACAGGCCCTCCAGCCTCGGGCAGGCCTCCCTGCTCCTCCAGATACAGCTTGCTCTCCACCTCAAGCTCAGCTTCTTAAAACTGTTTAGACCAACACGCGTGGGTCCAAAGGTAGCTCAGATGGCAAAGCATCTGCCTACAATGCGGGAGACCTGGGTTCGAACCCTGGGTCGGGAAGATCCCCTGGAGAAAGAAATGGCAACCCACTCCAGTATTCTTGCCTGGAAAATCCCATGGACCGAGGAGCCTGGTAGGCTACAGTCCATGAGGTTGCAAAGAGTCAGACACGACTGAGGGACTTCACATGGGGTGAGAAGAGTGCCTGCTCTACGTTCAGTGCTGAATGTACTTCTCCACACTCCCCATAACCCTGTGAGGGTTGGCTAGCACTATCTTCATTGTACAAAGAGGCAGGTGCCCTCTCTATGGCCTCTCTGCTGGGAAGCTGTGGGGCTGGGACCCAAATGCAGCAGGGTACCTTGCTCCCAGAGTGGGTTCACACAGTGTGCCCTGCCTTCCTACCACCTCAGGCAGATGCCAGCACCAATCTCACCGTTCAGCCAAGGCAGACCACAAAGGAGATCCAAGCCCATGGCCCAAACTCCTGCAGGACTGGGTCAAGTTCTCCTGCTTCAAAGTGGTGACCTGGAGCTCTGTGGTGTCACCTCCGGCATCATCCAGCTCCAACCCAAGCCAACAACCCCAAGAGATGCCTACAGCCAGGCAGAGGGCTACTAGAGTCAGCCATTCTGAAAGGTGAGTGGCAGGCACCCAACAAGGCCAGCCAGCCCGGGGCCGCAGGACAGTCTCTCCACAGACTCACTCTCTTGCCTCCTGCATTCTTCTCGCAAACACCCCCTCCTCTGAGAGAACTTGGCTCTCCCATCAAGATGCTCCTGTTCACTGTAGTATCCAGGGCTGGAACCAGCTCATGTGCTCAAAAAACGCCAGCTGAACCAATAAACCACACCACCCTGCACTGCTGAGCCCAGACACAAGACCCAGCATTGGGAACCTTCTTGAACATCCACTCTCTACCCTCCTCTCAGCAATTCTTTCTCTTGCCACCATCCTATTCCAGCTTAACGTAACAGTCCACCAGCAAAGCTTCACCCACCTCAGACTTACACCCCAGCTACCACCTGAAATGGCACAGGGGGCGGAGAAATGCCCACTACCCCTCCACTCAAGTTAGACAGTCTGAGGATCCTCCCTCTGGGCTCCAAGTCACTGGGCAATTCAGGCCTGAAACGCTCAGCCTGGTATATGCCAGAGCCCTGAGAACACCTTGGGACACACATACTTAGCCAGAGAAGCAGCTTCTTCCAATGGGGAATGAGCCACAGTGCCCAATGTGCCCACAGTGGTGACCCACAGTTCAGGCTGCTTGTCCATCACTGCTGACCACACTCTGACCACACCCCCAACAAAGCCTGGGGACAGGGGAGGCCCCTCTGGGTTCTGGACGTGGATGCTTCAGCACTGGTGGGCCCCTCCCCAGTGCATTCCACAGGCTTCTCAGGCAACTGGCACCCACCTTTCTCACCAACCAGACCAGAACTGTGGTCAAGGTGGCACATGGAACGTCATTTGAGAAAGCAAATTCAGTGCCAACACCCAGCTGCTTTCAAATTATACCTCTCGCAACAAAATTAAGCTCTTAAAAGATTTCTTTTTTAATAAAAATAAAAAAGTACAGTGACTGCCAATCAAATTGAGCTGAGCCCTTTCTAAGCACCCCTGGTGGCTCAGACAGTAAAGAATCCGCCTGCAATTAAGAAGACCTGGGTTCAATCCCTGGCCTGGGAAGATCACTTGGAGAAGGGCATGGCTTCCCAGTATTTTTGCCTGGAGAACCCCCATGGACAGAGGAGCCTTACAGTCCATGGGGTCACAAGGTGTCGGACACAACTGAGGGACTAAGCACAGCACCCAAGCATCCTACTACAGCAAGCAAGCACCATCTCCTCTGCACATCCCCTTGACTCCCCATGTCAGCTGGATCCGGCTGCTTGTGGCTCCTCTGAAAGCAGATGAGGCAGCACCTGAGTCTGCTTTGGAGGCCACAGGGAACACCTCTCAATCCCAGGCCTGAGGTTGCCCAGCACAGCAGGACAGTGCCTGGTCTGTCCATGAAAGATGACGGTACGCTTGTATGATCAGAGTATGAGTTCAGCACCCAGTACAGCCATGGGAGAGGTTCCAGGCCACACCAACAGCAGGAAGACCTGGTCACCCTTTGAGGACAGTAAGGGGACCAGCATGCTCAAATGGCTGCACCCGACAGACCCCTAGAAGCATTATCCACATCCAGGGCGCGGGGAGGCGAATGGGACAGAGGTCTGGCTGGAGTGGGTGGGTTGGGAACACGAGTCCTCCACGGCCACAGGAAGGAGATGGCAGTAGGTCCTGCGGTCCTCACGACTCCCAGGCCTGGAGTCCAGGCCATCACCAGCCCATGGGGGTACAGTCACCTCTGGACAGTACCAACCAGCAGGACAGCTTCATGATGACACCTGAGGAACCCAGGCACCCATCCCTGGCTGATGGGGACTCAGGCCCTATGGTATCTCTTTAGGACTCCCATGGCCCTCAAAGCCCCTTCAAGTACTCCAGAAAGGTCAAGAGCTGACACCTCCATGAGGCAAAATGTCTCCCGCACTGGCACAGGCCAGGAACAAGAGCAGGAAACATGAGCTCCAGGTGGAATCCCCCGGAGGCAGTGCCCAGCCCTGTAACAGCAGCTTTCTGTGGGGAGGAGGAAGCACACGGCACCTGAGACCTGTCTCCCTGGATGCAGGGGCCTGCTGACGGGAGGGGCAGTACTGACCAAGGGGGCTGAAAACCAAGGTTCCTTCCAAGTTCTCGAGAAAGAGGCTTAAGCAGGTGGTCCAAAGGCCATCTCCCACGAGGCTTCTGGACACTGGCCGGGATCTGGGGTGGCTGCATTTTCTCTGCTCCAAGGCCCCGCCCATGGCTCGGCGGCATCAGCAGGTGAAACAGGGTGCCTGGGTCACTTGGGACCATGTCAGTGATCCACATCTATCCTTCCACGGCAACCCAGAGTCAACCAGAAGCCCCAGCTATCCCATGCACTGTCTGATAGGATGGGGTCTGAGAGGGGCCAGAGCTGGCCACGCAGACGTGGGAAACGTGAGTTAAAGTCAGTGGTTCTAGGTCCCTGTTGCTACGTAACATGTCCTGGTACCAGAAATACACGTTCATTGAAAATAAAACAGAAGGGGAGGTAATACTTTAAAATGGCTTCCCCCTCAAAATCTGTATCAGTTCTGAATGTCTGGAGAATTCAGGAGGTAAAAACATATCGTTGCGCTTCACTGTGACGTGAACACATATTGCTCATTCCGCAAAGCTCTTTCAAAACTAAATTCTAGAAGGAAACTGGAAGTCATGGGGATCTTACATCCTCCAAGCCAGACTCATTAGGTCCAAAAATGCAGCCTTTCCTTCCCATGGTAGGGAACCCTGGAAAAATCAAATAGGCGACACTGTCTCAGTTCTGGGGGAGGCAGGCAGGTGCCAACATCTCCCACGACCCCAAGGTTGAGAGGAGGAAGCAGACTTTTGAGGGTTGATTTCCAGGGCATTCCAAAGCTGCCTGCTGAGGAGCCTGTGGGGACTGGGGAAGGGAGGGTTGGAGAGCAGGAGGAATCCTGCAAAGCACCCCGAACTGAAGGCAATGCTCCCGGCAACCCACCCTCCCCGGAGCCCTGATGCCGGGGAATTCTGGGCGCTGGGTGGAAGATGAACGTCTCCACCCTGTGCACTCGGAAACCCCTTCCCCACACACAAAGCCAGCAGGTCACTTGTCACCCTCCCCGGTGCTTGGTGATCTAAGAGGACTGACTCGGCATCTTGCCCTCCACCCTTCTCTCCTCTCCTAAGGACGGCTGGTGGCCTTTTCCCACAACACTGCCATCCCTTCTATCATCTGGATCCTCACAGGTGACCTTGGTGGGCGCTCAACAACCAAATGAGGGAGACAGCAGCCTCCTGTTTAGTAAAGAGGAGGGTACACACAGCAGACGCCTGGCTGCTGCCCTAAGCTGGGTCCCAGCCCCATTTGGTATAAAACCCTCTCAGACCCGCCCAGCAGAAAGCAGCTGAACCCAAATGCTGCACCATCAGCCCTCTTTTTAGCGGAGATACAGGAACAGTTTTCTGGCTGGCATGGGGCCCCCAGTAATTACTGTAGAAGAAGCAAAACCAGACAGAGTAGAAGCCAAATCTCCCACCTTCCCACTCCCACCAAGAGGACAGGAGGAAAGGCCCCCTGGATAGCTACACTCTGGTGCCGCTCTGCTCAGGGACCCAGAGGCAGAACAGCTTGCCTTGCCTTAAAGGGAATGGGAATTAACAACCTCCTCCAAGGGTCACATGAGCCTGCAGCGCCTCAACGAGATCAGCTGGGCTTTGCTGCTGAGGTCTAACTCAGCTCCTGCCTGCTGCAGCACCCCACTCCTGTCCTCTACCCTGCAGAGGCATTCCGTGGCAGAGCACCAGTGGGTGCCTGGAGCACCACACGAGGCCACTTGGCTAGCGTAAGAAGGGAGGGAGGGAGGGAAGGCACATGACCGCACTCTAGAATCAGGAGTCCTTTTTCCTCTCCCATCTTCCCTTTCCG
This sequence comes from Ovis canadensis, assembly GCF_042477335.2. Lineage (NCBI taxonomy): Eukaryota > Metazoa > Chordata > Mammalia > Artiodactyla > Bovidae > Ovis > Ovis canadensis. The sequence continues at coordinate 28,495,269 of NC_091246.1, forward strand.
GGTCCCCTCTCTCCTATGTGTTCACACACAGCAGTGATGCCCAGCCCACGACTGTGCCATCCCGGCACACCATCCCGAGGGCCCCAGACCACAGACCACTGAGGCCAGCCCTCAGCAGGGCCCAGAACCTGCAGCCATGAGGGATAGGGTCTCAATGGAACACCACTGGCTTCACCATGAAAAACCTGTATTTCCACAGAAGAACCAAGGAGCTGTGGGGAAGGGTAGGCTCCAGAGCTCTTTGTGTCAGGAGAAAGGCTGAAGACAGGTGGACACTGGACACATTAGCCAGCTCCACATACATACACACACACACACACACACACACACACACACACACACACACACACACACACACAGGCCACCCTGCAGGGGCCCAGAGGACAAAGCAACCAAATCCCATTTCTGAGCCAAAAAGGAAAGCTGCCTGCAGTGTGGCAGGCAGCCTGCGTCAGGACTGGCAGGCCCAGCTATTATAACTTTACAGGGTGCTGAGGTAGGCTTACACCCGCACGGCCAGCTCTCGCATAGGCCAGCCCAGTGCCTGACAGCTGTTCCCCCAAACAAGGGAGGGCCCATAAACACCCACTGTGACAGGCGCTGCCCCAGCTTCCAGGACTGGCCCAGGGCAGCTTGAGTTACCATTTATATAATCTTCTAGGGCTGGGGCTGACACAGCCAACAGGAGGGCAAGGTTATGAAAAATCCATGTCCAGAGCCTTTATATCCACAAAAACAAAACAAAACAAAACAAAACCCCACCTGCATTTTGCATGACTTGACTTTAGGACTTCTCACACATCCACATCGTGAACTAACTAGTGACAACACCTCCAAGTTTTGTCCCCCAGGCCTCACTGTAGACAGACCCCAGGTCAAAGGAAGCCCCTCAGATATCCCCAACTAGGGCGTCTACACTCTGCAAGATACTGGAAGGTGTTCATTTATGAGCAGCTGAGAGTCCCCCAAACCACCCTGTGACCACTTGGACACAGGGCTCTGAAGCCCCCACACCCACTGTCTGTGTCAGTACAGCCCAGAAGAGCAGCACTAACACACACTGGAAGACACACCCTCCAAGTGCCCACTCTTCATCATGGGCTCACATCGTGCCACAGTCACACACCGCACACTGGGAGGTTCGACCTCCATCACCCAAACCTTCACCACACAGACCGCCAGCACAACCAACCACCCACATAGAGAGCGACAGACAGACGGCCGCCGCCAGGGTTGGCTTAAGCCAGGCATGGCGCCATGCCGGAACTGCACTCACCCACCACCCACCTGCGGCCAGCGCATCCCTCACCTGCAGCTCGCACCAGGCTACCTCCACCCAGGTCTCCGTATCCAACCCCTTATAGACAGTCTTGAAAGAGCCGCGGCCAAGCTCAATGTCAAACTTGAGGAACCGGCCATCCAGGGAGGTGGCCACAGCCTTCAGGTCGTCCTCGTCGTCTTCCTCCTCCTCGGGCTCCTCCCGGCGTGCGCGCCCGAGCTCCGGCCTGGCCTCGGGAGCCCCCGTGTCCTCCTTCCTCGTGGCCGCTGTCTCCTCTCGGGGACCGCCGTCGGGGGCGGGCACGGGAGCGGGCGCGGGGTCCGGGCCGGGTTCCTGCGCTCCCGCCGGCTCCAGGCCGGGGTCGGCAAGGTTGCTCGGCGGCGCAGCAGGCGCGGCGGGCGCCGGGGCGGCCGGGCGACCTCGGGCGCGCTCGGCGATGAGGCGGCGCGTCTTGCATAGCAGCAGCACCCTGCGCTGCAGCGGCTGCGGGGGCTGCGCGCCCGGCGCCTCGGCAGCCTCCAGGCCCGGCGGCTCCTCCTGATCAGACTCCACCACGCTGCGCCGCAGGAAGCGCTGGGGCCCCGGCCGCGCCGCCCGCACCCGCGGCACTGCCGCGGGCTCCGCCATGCCCGCGGGCCCCGCACCGCGCCCGGCCTCCATCAGTGCGCCCGGGGCGTTCCGGCGGCCGCCATCGTCGTCCATCTCTGCGGGCAAGGACACACAGCGCTGTGTGAGTGCTGGCCTCGCCGCACCTGCCCGGGCCGCGGGATGAAACAGCACCGCCCCGGAGTCCGCACCCTGCCCTCCCTGGCCGCGGAGGGAGACCTGCCGAGCTGTCCGTGGGGAGTGGCTGCAGACCCGACCAGGAGGCCGGGTTGGGTGGGAGGGGGCCGTGCCCTGCTCAGGCCTGGGCCGCGGAGGAGCCCTGCAGGGCTGTCTCACGGGGGACCGGGGAAGGCTGCAGAGGGGCCAGGAGGCCGAGGAGAGCACACCTGTGCCCTGCCCAACCGCGGGGAAAGGGGCCTATTGGGATGTCCCTGGGAGGTGGAGATGGTGAAGACCGGACCGGGAGGCCGGGGCTGGGGGAGTGGGACCGCCGTGCCCTGCTCAACCCTGGGCCGGGGAGGGGTGAAGGAGATTGGGGAAGAAGGAGGTACTGGCCAGGCGGCGGCTCCACAAAGGACGCGGCCCGGGGCGCAGGAGGGGCGCGCGGGGAGGGGGCTGCGGCGACGCGGCGCGCACACAAAGGCAGCGGGCGGGGGGCTCTGCACTCACAGGGCGAACGGGCGCCGTCCATGCCCGCGGCCCGGCAGCAGGGTCGAGCGAGGCCGCTCTCAGGGCCGTGATCCGCGCTCGGTCTGGGTAGCTTTCAGGGCCCGGGTCCGCGCTCCAGGCCCGGGTCACCCTCGGCACCAGGGCGCGACGCTACTCCCTGTGGCCGGCCGGCGCCGGGGCCGCGCTCCCGCGTGCTGCTCCGGCTCCGCGCGGCTGCGCTCCGGCACGGGATCCGACCCGGCGCGCGAGGAGGGCGGGGCATTCGGCTGCCCGCCCCCGGCCGGCGCGGCGGGGCGGGGCCTGGCACGCCCACCTGTCCTCGGGCGCGCGCGGCCACCTGCAGGCCAGCCCCCGGGGCCGCGCAGGCCCGCTGCAGCCCTCTTGTTCCCCCTCCAGGGGGCACTGCTGGCCTCTGAGGATCTTAGGAATGCCCCACCGGACTGCTGGCCGCGAGTGGTCTGTTATACCCCCTGCAGAAATGGCTTGACCATCCTAGTTTGTCCGCCTTTTGGAAAGGCTGCCGATTTCATCAAGATTCAATCAGTCCAGGAAGACATCCTAAATTACAAGCCTATCCTTTTCAAGCCTGTCCATGACGGACGAGCCTAGGCCTATCAAGGGATGAAGCTAAGCATGTTCCAGACAGACACATGCAAGTCAGTCTGGCTTCCTCCGTTCTCCCTAGGACATGCTGGTGGCATGCGGGCATCATGCCTGCCCGGTGATGGAGGAGATGACAGGCAATTCATGTCATCGCTGGCAGACCACTGCCCACCCACACCTGGCAGATGTACATAATATGGCAGCAAGTATCCCCATACATCGAAGGGGCAACCTAAATGCTGGGGGATCGAAGAGAACCTGTCCCTGACCGAGTGCTCTGTGCTTGCTTTCTGTGCCCTTAGGGGTACTTTTGGGCAGCCCTGCTTGCCTGACTCTCATTGACAGGGAGCTCACTCTCTCTGCTGACCCATGACCCATGAGTACACAGCTAAGCAGCTAGTGGACATGTTGCAGTTTGCTCATCCATGAGATTAACCATGGTTAGTCACAGCTGGTATTCAACAAATGCTTACAGAATGGGAGGAGTGGAGACAAGACCTACCCTCTGCCTCTGCTCCAACCAGTTCCCAGCACAGCCCACTGATAGGAAGGTCGGGGTCTGGCCTTGCCCCCAGGGAGCCCAGTCAAGGTGCACTGAGACGACCCAGAGGGATGGCACGGGGAGGGAGCAAGGAGGAGGGTTCAGGATGGGGAACACGTGTATACCTGTGGTGGATTCATGTTGATGTATGGCAAAACCAATACAATATTGTAAAGTAATTAACCTCCAATTAAAATAAATAAATTTATATTTTTTTAAAAAAGAGGTACTTTTGAGGGTGGGCCTGCCTTTAAGTGGGCTCAGACAGCCTGGGTTCAGTCTAGCGGTCAGACCTAGTGCAGCCAGGCCACTTCCCTGAGTTCCCCCCACAGGCTACTACATGGGGAGGCAGTCCCTCACTTGATGACTATGTGGGGTCCACCCCAGGCACAGGTGATATAGTGGAGAGCCAGGTCCCATAAGGGGATGGGGCAAATGAGGGGACTGTGTCAGGAGAGCAGAGTTGGGGTGATGGGGGCAGAGCAGACTTCTCAGGGACTGAAGAACATATGCTGGGACAGGGAGATGGAGTCGGGGCATATGGGACTCCCAGGCTTGAGCTCCGAGGCCCTGGAGGCTCCTGCAACTGAAGGTAAATGGTGGGGCACCTGGGGCTCTGGCTCCTTGGGGAAGTCTCCCCATCCAGTGGGGGCCGAGCAGTTCTATAATGCATGTTTTCTTCTTTTATAATAAGATGATATAACATTTCTTTTACTCCCAAATTTGAAAATATGTGTTGATTTTTTTAAATAACAACTTTATTAGGATATAATTTAGTTACCATGAAATTCACTCTTTTAGAGTGTACAAGTCAGTGATTTTTACTGTATTCACAGAGTTGTGTGACCATCACCACTGTCTAATTACAGAACATTTTTATCACCTCCAAGAAACCCATGCCCATTAGCAGTCACTCCACATTACCCCTTTCTCAGTCCCAGGCTAGCAGTGATCTACTTTCTATCTCTATAGATTTGCTAATTTATAACATCACATATGAGCTTTCCCAGTGGCTCAATGGTAAAGAATCTGCCTGCCAATGCCAGAGATGCAAGTTCCGTCCCTGAATCAGGAAGATCCCTTGGAGACGGAAATGGCAACCCACTGCAGTGTTCTTGCCTGGAAGATCCCATGGAGAGAGGAACTTGATGGGCTACACAGTGCATGGGGCCGCAAAAAAGTCAGACATGACTTAGCAACTAAATAACAGCACACCATCACATAGAAATGGAATCATATGACAGTACTTTGTGACTGGCTTCTTCCATTCAGCATATACAGATGCAGATGGCACCACTGACTCAATGGACATGAATTTGAGCAAACTCAGGGAGATAGTGAAGGACAGGGAAGCCTCAGTTCAGTCGCTCGGTCATATCCGAGTCTTTGCCACCCATGGACTGCAGCCCGCCAGGCTTCCCTGTCTATTACCAACTCTCGGAAAGGAAGGGAAGCCTGGTGTACTACAGTTCAAGGGGTCACAGAGAGTCGGACACAACTTGGCAACTGAACAACAACAACAAGTGTGACTTCCACTGCACCACCCGTAGCAGGCACGTCTTTCCATGTGCAGCTGTCCACTCAGAAGATGCTCATCAGGCTTGCATCAAATAACTGAATAACAATTCAAACCTTTTTCCCCTATGCAGTGAGTGACTTAAATTTATTTAACTTTACTCAGCTTGGCTCGTACCAGATGCTACATTATATATCCTTGTGGGTTCAGTCCAGAGAACACTGCTTTAGCCCTCAGATATCCTGAATGTGCAAGTGTTTGAAATCCTCTCCCTATGACTCGGCTGTGAAGTGAGCCTGCCTCCAGGTGTGAGAGATTCTGTCCGCCCTCAGTCTCCCATCAGGGACCACCCCAAACTGCACAGCTCAGTTCCTGACCCCAGGCTTTTTTTTTTTTATAATGAATTCAACTTTTAGAAACAGTTTATTTCCATTTTATGGTTAAGAGTCTGAACAGCTAAGACCATTCAATGGTCATTCCTACCCATTCAGTGGCCTGAGCTGTGTGCAGATCAGTCTCAGCGGGAACTACTAGGTGGGCACAGAGGGCACCTGCACACTTTCAGACCAGCCTTCACCCTCGGCAGGAGTCATGGTAAATTCCAGAGCCGAAGCAGTGCATTCACCCCAACCATCATCCTTGGTCACAGCCTGCCCTTCATTCTCTGTCTCTGGTGGAAATAGATGGAGTGTGGCCCAACTCCTGGTTGCACAAAAGAGATGATGCTTGTGTCCACCACCTGAGACCCACTGAATGAGCACTCTTTTCGTGCCTCAGAGCAGGATTGACTTTGCTTTGTAAAAAGAGGGTCCTCATGGCTCTAGAGACCTGCATGGATCATAGGGAAAAGGGCAGAAGAAAACACAGGCTATTTTCCATGTTTTCATTTTCCATGTTTTCATCTCTCCTAAAGCCCCAGGAATTTGAATCAGGGGTCTTGAGTAACATTGTTGTTGTTCAGTTGCTAAGTCATGTTCGGCTTTTTGCCACCCCATGAACTGCAGTGTGCCAGGCTTCCCTGTCCTTCACTATCTCCCTGAGTTTGCTCAAACTCATGTTCATTGAGTCAGTGATGCCATCCAACCACCTCATCCTCTGCTGCCCTCTTCTCCTTTTGCCTTCAATCTTTCCCAGCTTCAGAGTTTTTTCTAATGAGTCAGTTCTTTGCATCAGGTGGCCGAAGTATTAGAGCTTCAGCTTCAGTCCTTCCAATGAATATTCAGGGTTGATTTCCTTTAAGATTGACTGGTTTGATCTCCTTGCAGCCCAAGGGGCTCTCAAGAGTTTCTTCTCCATCACCACAGTTTGAAAGCATCAATTCCTCCATGCTCAGTCTTCTTTATGGTCCAACTCTCACATCTGTACTTGACTCCTGGAAAAACCATAGCTTTGACTATATGGACCTTTGTTGGCAAAAATGATGTCTTTGCTTTTTAATACATTCCCTAGGTTTCTCATAGCTTTCCTCCCAAGAAGCCAGCATCTTCTAATCTCATGGCTTCAGTCACCATCCACAGTGATTTTGGAGCCCAAGAAAATAAAGTCTGTCACTGTTTCCATTTTTCCCCATCTGTTTGCCGTGAAGTGATGGGACCAGATGCCATGATCTTAGTTTTTTGAATGTTGAGTTTTAAGCCAGCTTTTTCACTCTTCTTTTTCACTCTCATCAAGAGGCTCTTTAGTTCCTCTTCACTTTCTGCCATAGCATGAGTAGAGTACCCGATAGCCATCGAAAATAGGGATGAGTCACTGAGCCCAGTGGGTGGTGGGGCCTAAAGTAAGTCATGCTGCTGAAATAACGATAATGATGATGATCCCCAGTGCTGAGCTAAGTTTGCAGGAATTCTCTTGTCTTGCCCCACACTGTCCTAGGGGGCCCTGTTATCAGATGGGAAGCACAAGAGAGGCAGAGTCTTGCCTTAGTTTGTTGATTGCAGACAGTTGACCTGGAGGTGAACCAGCTCACACCTCACTGTGAGCTGCCTCTCAGCCTGAAACTGCTGCCTTCTAGCCTTTTCAGAGCTTTGTGGCTAGTCCCTCCCCATTGACTTTTTGCTAGTTTGAGGGGCTGGTCTTCAGCAAGCTGGTACATGCCTCATCACGCCAGCTCTCTCGCATCCTCTCTTAACACCTCTGCCCATGTGGCCCCTGGAGCTCTAACTCTGCTGGCTCTTCTGTCACATGCCCACGATCCATCCCACCTCCAGCTCCACCCCATACAGCACTGAGGCTGGGAATCTGTGCTCCATCTCTCCCAGCCTCCAGTGGCTTCAGAAAGGCATTGTCAGAGGAACTGCTGGCAGCAGCAGATTGAAAGGAGCTCCTGTCCCCATCCACTGAACAGGGGGTATACAGTACTCTCCATCAGACTTCTTTTGGTCCCCAGAGCCGGTCACATGGCTCCACTCCTCTCCTAGGGAGCAGCCAGAGCACAGCAGAGCCCCCTTCCACACTCCGAGTCCCCGAGGCTGAGCATCCCCTGAGGTGGCCACCCATCCAAGCTCCACAGCTTTCTTCTGTCCATACTCGGAGTATGCACTGCTGTCTGGGTTTCAGTGGGAGCAGGGTCCCCAGTGTGCTCAATTAGCCTGTCAACACCTGGTGTCTAAGCCCTAGGATTGAATGGATGCTCTGCCCAGTCTCGGCCTCAGCTCTCTCCTCAACTCTCAACTCTTGGGGGATCTGTCTTAATGGGCAGGCTGAGGAGTGAGAGGTGGTGGTTTAGTCACTAAATCATGTCCAACACTTGCAACCCTATAGACTGTAGCCTGCCAGGCTCCACTATCCCTGGGATTTTTCCAGGCAAGAATACTGGAATGGATTACCATTTCCTTCTCAGGGGATCTTCCTGACCCAGGGATCAAATTCTGGTCTCCTGCATTGCAGTCAGATTCTTTACCAACTGAGCTGACCCTCCCTCAACTCTAGCTTGACCCTAACCACATCTATCTATTGTCCTCTGCCTGGGATTTGGGATGCCAAATCCCAGTTAAGGCCCCAAATTCTGGGCTGTGTTCTATTAGTCCTGATGGCTCACACCAGCCCTTGCTTACCATGGCCCCACTGCCTCTCTTATCCTATTGCCCAAATGGATCCACTGAGTAGGCTAGCACAAGCTTCCTGGAAAGCAATTCATAGTTGGAGCAAGAATGTAAAAAATGTTTATACCCTTTAAGTCAGTAATTCCCTGGTCACAAATGAAGTGAGCAGCTATGCGGATGGTGGTGCATAAAGATGTTCACTGAAGGGTTGTTTATAATAAGGATTAGGAATAATGTAAATTTTCAGCAATTGGAAAATGGCTCAGTAAACTGTGTTATTCTGACATAATCAAATATGACGAAGCCATTTAAATGCTCTTGGAGTTTTATAATGAGGCAGGAAGTGATTAGAGATAATTTGAAGTGACAATGTACTGGAGAAAAACCAGAAGAGAACACACCAAAATGTCAGCAGTAGATGGTTTTGCTTTTGTGCATTTTTCTGCACTTTGGACAAGAGGTAGCTTCACTTAATGTGTGGCCCATGTCTTTGGAAAAGGGGGCGCACTGATTCAGCAAAGGTCTGGAAGCCTGGATCTGATTCGAATCCTGGCACCATCTGTTGGCCATGAACTGCAATTCATTAATTAATGTCTCTGAACTCCAGTTTCCTGATTAGTCACAGGGTGGTGGCAGCACCCAGTTCCTGGGGTTGTGACAGAATCACTAAACGAATCCCCAGGGCTTCTAGCAGACCAGTAGGACTGAGACGTGGTAGCCATCCTGGACTCTGACCACCTCCTACCTTGCCACCTATCTCCTTGCTGGTGGGACCTGACAGAGAAAAATGACCCCTGATTCAAGAGAGCCGCTGAATCCCCACTCCCCCAGGGGGACGTGGAGGCTGGATGTCTTAGCAATTTGCTTAGGACCACAGAGCTAGCGAGGAGAGGGAGGGCAGACATGTGGGCGTGGAGAGCCAGGTGCCGCAAGGCCTTGGCTGGAGTCCTCAGAGCAGAGCCAGGCCACCGTCTAGGACAGGTTCTGACAAGTGGCCGAGGTGGGCTATGCCACCATGCTTCACAGGGGTCACACCCAGAGTTTCCTCTTTACAGTCAGTGGGCCCCATCAGCCCCCATGAGCTCTCAGGGGAGACACATAATTCTCCATGGGATGCCAAAGAGGCTTTTTCCACTGGCTGGAAACTTGGCCTACTTGACTTGGGGTTTTCCAGCAGATCCAGTTTAAATTGTAATACCTGCCCCTGGGAATGCCTGTTCATTCAGAATGAAAAGGTGTCTGGGTCATAAAATATATCATCACCAAACACCTGTTGAGCCCTCTAGAGAAGTCTCATCCTAGTGAGGCCCCAAATTCTGGCCTTTCTCCTACTAGTCCTGTTGGCGCATGCCAGCCATTGCTAGCTGTGGACCTACTGCCTCTTTGTCATCCTGCTGCCCAAACAGATTCACTGGTGGCCAGGCCTAGTGCACACTTTGGAAAATGACCACATCGTAAGAAGAGGCACTGCCTGTCTTTCAGCAATGCTTCCTTCTCTGTTGGCTTCACGTACAGTCTGACTCTTCCTGGAAGAGCACCCATGCCCACCAGTAGCTCCACATTGACATTCCCAGTGTTTCCCTCCACAGCTCTAGGAAAAGCCTTGGAGATGGATGTCTTTAGCTGAGAGGTCACGTGTTCATCCCTGAACCACCCCTGGGGACAGGGCTGGGATGTTCTGACATGCCAGACTGGGTACATGTCCCTCATTGGTCCAAAGACTGGATGTGGGAAGAGGGCTTGTTCCAAAATAAGGAGGAAGCATCCCACTTACACCCTGACCTTGACCTTGGGGAAGGAGGCATGGCTCCTCTTTGAATGTCTGCACCAACCCCCATGCATTCCTCTTATACTTGTGGCTTTAATTTGCTCATCTGCTGAATGGCTCACCTCATCAGACCATGCAAGGGAGAGTGGGAGGATCCTAAACAACCTGGCACACAGTAGGTGCTCATTAAACATTAATGCCACCCTCCTAGGCTCAACACTCTGCACACACCTGCCAAGGCAGTGGGTCACAACCTCAGAGGCCATTGGGCTGCAACATGTTTTTCTATAAGGTTTCATGTGAACTACACATCCAGGAATGAAGTCACTGATCAATAAACCACAGCAGTGACTCCAACACTTACTGGTCTTAGAGATAAAATTGCCATTTTACAAAGTAACTGGGCAGGCCCCAACAGCCAGAATCATACTCCACTTTGAATAAAGACCTGAACTATAACTGGCATTAGTAGGATACTGCAGGCAGCCTCAGGCCCTGCGGTGGTCTCTACATCAGCATCACAGGGACAGACAAGCAGGAGCTGAGCCCTGGATGCCATGGGGTAAAGATGTGGGGTATAGTGGGCTGCAAGGGGCTTGACATGGTTCTGGTCTGTCTGTGAGGATGTGAGCGGTAGGAGGGCTAGGGGGCAGGGTGCCTTGGTTCTGAAGCTGAGGAGCAGAGGCCAACACAGACACCAGCAAGAGCAAAGTAGGGCTTTTAACAGGAGATACCAAGGCTAGAAGAGGAAGAAGGAGCTGCCCAAGAGCACGCGGTGATCAGGCTATAGAACTAGGCCTCCAGGGTCAAAAGAGGCCCTGTCTCTTGCTGGAGGGAGCTTTAAGTGATCATTTATTAGATGTGTGTGTTTGCGTGTGTGTATTGGTTGTAAGGGGACACAAAAGCAAAAGGGGGCAGGGCAGGGAGGAGAGATCAGAGATTTAAAAAAGAAAGATAACATTGATCAAATTTTTAAATATTAAGAAACAAGATCTAAAGGCAGCCATTCCCTTGAGGAAAAAGATTCACAGCAGATACAAAGGGCAAGGAGAGTTATCATTAATATACAGAAATTCACATGAGTCAATACGGGTTCAGTATTAGCGGAAAAAAGCCAAATTCCCCCAAAGAAAAGAGGATGAAAGTCATGCCAACAAGCACAGAAAGTCTCGGAATGTATAGAACCACAGTTTTGTCTCACCAGGAACTGTTAGAAGGCAAGTAAAACAAACTGGCATCTTCATGTGGAGATTAGCAGTCCTGGTTTAATAATAAGGCCCGGTGCTGGCAGAGGGGAGCAGACAGACAAGCTGTGAGCAAGTAGTCAGTCCCAGCCTTTCAGGAAAGCAGCTTGGAAAAGCCTCACACTTATTTCTTACTCTGATTCACTTTTGGCATCTACCCTGAGGAAAGCAAAGATTTAGACCTAGAGTAGTTTATCTCAGAGTTACTATATATACCAAAAGATTGGAAATGACAAGGTTCCAGGGGGAGGCCTGGGTAACCCTTCGTTATCCTAAACCAAGGAGTTTGTGATAATTTGTTACTGCAGCAATGTGGACTGATACACTCCACACTGGATTCCTGGCACAAGAAAGCTTGATGTATTCTGGAAGCTCAAGGAACAATTGTTAAAGCAGCCAATAAAGGAATAATCTCAAAGAAAATACACCAGATAACAGCAGTGGTTATTTCTATCTGGGCTTCCCCGGTGACTCACTTGGCAAAGAATTCGCCTGCAATGTGGGAGACCTGGGTTTGATCCCCAGGTTGGGAAGGTCCCCTGGAGAAGAGAACAGCTACCCACTCCAGTATTCTGGCTTGGAGAATTCCTTGGAATCTATAGTCCATGGGGCCGCAAAGGGTGGGACACGGCTGAGTGACCTTCACTTTCACTTTTATTTCTATCTGGGTGAATTCCATTTTTTGTTTTCATGCTTTTCTAGTATTTTCAAATGGCAGTCATGGCTGTCCTACAGCTTGTACCATGCACTCACTTGCTTGGCCAACCCTGAACCAGCTGCTCGGTCAGAAGTTCATGCATTCATAATTGTGACAGATTTTGGCAAACTGTTCTCAGGAGAGGTTGTACCAATTTACACTTCCACCAGTGTCGTAGGCTTGCCCACGGAGCACATTAATTGACTTTTGCATTAGGAGAAACACTATATCCCCCCAAGGATTTAATTTCCATGTCTCCCGTCACTTGTGAGCTCAGCCTCTGCCCGTGGGCTCAAACCAGCTTTCTTTCCTTCTAACTGTCCTTACAGAGGCTGACATCTCCCTGCCCTGCTGACCTCCAGACCACCTTCGCTCAGCTTCTGAGTCACTGGTTCCATCTCCTTTGTCAGCCCTAGGCTCAGAAGTCACCTCCGCAGAGGGGTGAGGTCCCTGAGGGGCCCACAGCCCTGCCTGACGTGCCCACAGCCCTGCCTGACGTGGAGCCACCATCAGAGCATCTGCTTCTCTGCAACAGGCACTCAGGTCACAGCCCAGAGCCCCTGCTCCTCTGGTCTGGCAGCCCCCTCGCCCCAGCAGGGCCTGAGCCAGTTGGAGATGAGTCTGTGCTAACTGACCCATCTCACTCCTCTGGGCTCCCCATGGAGCAAGGCCTTTGGCCTCAAGATGAAGGCCCCTATGGTGGCCATCAGAAGTGTGGCTTGGACTCAAGTCCAGCCCCTTGGCCACCCTAGGCCACACCAGCCTGAGGCAGAGATGCCTAGGCTGGGGGTGGGGAGGTGGATACTGCAACAAGCTCGTCCCCTGGGCCTTAGTTTCCTATCTGCCAACCAGCAAGGTCACCATCAGGGTGACAGAGCAGACATCTGCAGTGCTTCCAGTGGGCAGCCTAGGCCCGGGCACAGGAGGAGTGGTCACTGCAGCTCTAGGCAGCTGAGGGCGCATGCCCTGAGCTCTCCATCCTTCTCCAGATAATGCTGGGCTGGATCAGCATCTCAATTCCCAGGGCCCACTTTGCCTGTGCCACAGCTGGGGTGGAGGCTGTTGGACTGATCGATTAGTGCATGCCTGGTCCCTGCCAGACAGACCCTTGACCCTGGGGTCCCCATGCCTGCCTGCAGACCATGCCTGATTCTGGTGGTAGAGGCCAGTGCCCCCCATACCATATGGACCAAGGGTGATAGACAGTGTTAACTGGAGTCCAGGGTGTTCTCAGAGTGGCACCTGGGGAAGGGCCAGCATGACCCAGGGCTGCACGGGTACCTCTGTTCACAAAGCACCAGCATTCATTCACAGGGGTCCAAGGAGAGGGTCAGTAGTTTGCCTGGGAGGACCAAGCCTGCAGCCTCACACCCTCATCTTCTTTCACAAGAATTTAACACAAATGGCATGAGGCCCTTCAGACACAGATGGAGGCAGCCAGGAGGCTCAGTGGCCTTAAGCAGGGGGTGGTGCCTCTCTCCAGCCTTGGTTTCCCCACTTGCAAGGAGAGGAGGACAGCCAGATGAGTGAATGAACATGTTCATTCATGCTCATTCATTCATGAGTGAATGAATCTGCTCAAAGGATTGGAGGATGGAAATAAGGGAAAGAGGGAAGAAGGTAGGGATACAGAGAAGGAGGGAAGGGAGAAGGGGGAAGAAAGGAGGGAGGGAAGGGAGGAAAGATGAATAGGCAAAAAGACAGGATCACAATCTGCTAAGGATGAACTAGAAAGTTGCCCCCGTATGGTCAGCTGGGAAAACCTGGACAGATTTGCTGATCTCTCTGAGCTACCCACTCCAGTACTCTTGCCTGGAAAATCCATGGACAGAGGAGCCTGGTAGGCTGCAGTCCATGGGGTCACTAAGAGTCAGACACGACTGAGCAACTTCACTTTCACTTTTCACTTTCATGCATTGGAGAAGGAAATGGCAACCCACTCCAGTGTTCTTGCCTGGAGAATCCCAGGGATGGGGAAGCCTGGTGGGCTGCCGTCTATGAGGTCGCACAGAGTCAGACACAACTGAAGCGACTTAGCAGCAGCAGCAACAGCTGAGCTTTCCTTGTTGACCTGCAGGATGGAAACCATAATAATAGAGATGAAGATAGCTTGTCCTGCATCCCCAACACCTGGAGCTCCCACACCCTATGCTGTTCTGGTACTTTTCTTGGCTCTGCACTTTTAGAAGCACACCATGATATTCAGCACGAGCTCACGGTCAGCTCATGATGAACACTCTGCTGCACTTGGTTTCTCAGGGTTGGGAGGTGCTGCCTCTGTCTGACTTCACCCTAACCTCACCACAGGTGCCAAAGGTAAGATTTCATCACAGGCAACTAGGCAAAATTCTGAAGTCATGACAAGGATGTACCTTTCAGCGGTTTTTTCGCAGCTGATAGTAGCTGAAAGTGAAAAGTCGCTCAGTCATGTCCAACTCTCTGTGACCCCATGGACTGTGGCCCAGAGGCTCCTCTGTCCATGGGATTTCCCAGGCAAGAATACTGGAGTGGGTTGTCATCCTCTTCTCCAGGGGATCTTCCCAACCCAGGGATTGAACCGAGGTCTCCTGCACAGGAGGCAGATTATTTACCATCTGAGCAAATAGGGAAGCCAACTGTAAAACAGCGTTTATTTGTTAAATAAATTAGTCTACTCTGAGGTACGGTTTGTAACACTGGAACTCTTTTTTAAATGCATGCATGTTGTGAATAACACAGAAAATCAGCATCATCTGGTCCAGCCCTGAGCTGATAGAGGAAGCCTCTCCCAGGACCTGAGGGGTGTCAGCCAGCTCTGCTGGAATCTCTCCAGGATGGGAGCACATGGCCTTCAAGATGCCCAGATGGACCACAGACCTGAAGCTCCTATGCTGCAACTGCCCTGGGACAGCCAAGCAGAGTCCCAGGGACGGTGAATACCCCCACCCCACCCATACAGCCTGGCCCCCAGCTGTGCTTCTGTCTGCCACACTGCAGTTTTCCATCACATCTCCCGACTGTGCCCTAGAGAAAGAATCACAGAATCACAGGGTGAAATGAATGAGGATATGAATTTGACAGAGAGCTGAAATTGTCTGGAAACTGCCCCTCTTCCCCCCTGCCCCCCCAGGTTGCCTGCCTCCCCTGCCCCCAGGGGGCAAGATGGGAGAAGGCCAGAGTTGCAAGGACATGACCAATACTCAGCCACTACATTTCACTCTGACCAAGAAAACCTTTTTTAAAAAATTGGGACATAATTTGCATGCCATAAAAAAAAACCCTTTTAAAGTGTACAATTCAGGGGTTGTTAGCACATTCACGGACTAAGACAATCATCATCACTAAATCCAGAACGTTCTCATCATCACAAAAGAAGATCTGGCCCTCCCAGCTGAAGCAGGAAGCATGATGGCCTTTATCTGCCACAACCTACCTCTTTAACTGAACAGATAAAACAAAATTTAGAAACTTGATTTTTGCCTTGAAGACCAGAAATTCAGACACTGTAAGACTGAAGACAGAGGTAATCCATGACAGTGACCAACCCAAATGCTTTGAAAAGTTTCTCAGAGATGTTCACTGTTCTTTCAAGATTCTAGATGGACAAGAAGCAATTGGCTGGATTCTTGGTTTAGCTGTTAGACTTGGATATGAAGATAATGCTGAAAAACACAATTACTTGGTAACTGATAATGCAAAAAATGCTGACAACACAACTAAAAATGCAGAGCCCATGATCAATTTGGACATAAATAATCCTAATTTTAGGGCAGGTGTCCTGGCCCAGGCTGCCTTTCAGAGTCAACCCATGGTGATTACCTGGCAGTGCTTCAAGCAATTAACATTTTGGTCCAGGAACCCTGACATGGCATGCAGTTGCTAACACAAACCCAACAGAAGAGGGCTTGCCTGCTGCTTAAGACAAGCGTATTCTTGGTTTTAACACAGGAGCTGAGGTTCTTAATGAAGCTGCTCAAATTCTGCACTTGGTGCATATAGAAGAGCTCAGAGAGCTGCAGACAAAAATTAATGTAGCCATAGTGACTGCTCAGATGATTACTGCTCATCCAAAGACAGATCAGACTGGGTGGAAGATGAATATTAGAAAGTTCATCCAAAATTAGAATTTCAGCATCGCTCCTACGTAGTACACACTGGCATATATGGAAGCAAACGCTACATTTTCAATGGAAAACTCCCAGAAATTTGACTATGTTCTAGAAAGCAATCACTGTTGCTTTTTCTTTAATAAAGTTTGGGAAAGAAGAAAACAAAAAATAGATACCGTACCCAACAGGCAATCAGCCCCCACTCAGGGCCCCCGCACCCTGACATCCATGAATCTGACTCTGAATCTGCCTATTCAGGACATTTCATATGAATAGAATCATAACATATGTGACCTTCTGTGTCTGGCTTCCTGCACTCAGTGTGTTTTCTAGGTTTATTCACACTGCAGCACGCACACCACTTCACCCTTCTATAGCTGATTACTTTTCCATTGTTTGAATACACCACATTTTGTTTAATCTGTCATCCAATCATATACACTTGGGTTCTTTCTGGGTTTTGACCATTATGAACAATCATGTACACGTGTTTGTATATACCTAAGTGGTCTATGGGAATACCAGACCACCTGACCTGCCTCTTGAGAAATCTGTATGCAGGTCAGGAAGCAACAGTTAGAACTGGACACGGAACAACAGACTGATTCCAAATAGGAAAAGGAGTACGTCAAGGCTGTATATTGTCACCCTGCTTATTTAACTTATATGCAGAGTACATCAGGAGAAATGCTGGACTGGAAGAAACACAAGCTGGAATTAAGATTGACGGGAGAAATATCAATAACCTCAGATATGCAGATGATACCACCCTTATGGCAGAAAGTGAAGAGGAACTAAAAAGCCTCTTGATGAAAGTGAAAGTGGAGAGTGAAAATTTGGCTTAAAGCTCAACATTCAGAAAACGAAGATCATGGCATCTGGTCCCATCACTTCATGGGAAATAGATGGGGAAACAGTGGAAACAGTGTCAGACTTTATTTTGGGGGGCTCCAAAATCACTGTAGATGGTGATTGCAGCCATGAAATTAAAAGACGCCTACTCCTTGGAAGAAAAGTGATGACCAACCTAGACAGCATATTACAAAGCAGAGACATTACTTTGCCGACTAAGTTCCATCTAGTCAAGGCTATGGTTTTTCCTGTGGTCATGTATGGATGTGAGAGTTGGACTGTGAAGAAGGCTGAGCACCGAAGAATTGATGCTTTTGAACTGTGGTGTTGGAGAAGACTCTTGAGAGTCCCTTGGACTGCAAGGAGATCCAAACAGTCCACTCTGAAGGAGATCAGCCCTGGGATTTGTTTGGAAAGAATGATGCTAAAGCTGAAACTCCAATACTTTGGCCACCTCATGCAAACAGTTGACTCATTGGAAAAGACTCTGATGCTGGGAGAGATTGGCTACAGGAGGAGAAGGGGACAACCGAGGATGAGATGGCTGGATGGCATCACGGACTCGATGGACGTGAGTCTGAGTGAACTCTGGGAGTTGGTGATGGACAGGGTGGCCTGGCGTGCTGCGATTCATGGGGTCACAAAGAGTCAGACACTACTGAGTGACTGAACTGAACTGAAGTGGCCTTGCTGGATCCTAAGGCAATTCTATGTTCACTGTTTGAGGAACCACCAAACTGTTTTCCACAGTGGCTGTATCATTTTGCTTTTCCACTAGCAGTGTATGAGAGCTCCAATTTCTCCGTCTCCTCACCGACACTTAATTTCCGTGTTTTTCTATCCTATCCATCCCAGTGGGTGTGAGGGGCACCTCACTGTGGTTTTGGTTAACAGTTGTGATGTTGCGCATCAAAACGTGTTTATTGGCCATTTACATATCTTCCTGGGAGAAATGTCTTTTCAAGACCTTTGCCAGTTCTTGAATCGTGTTGTTTGTCTTTTTGTGGTTGACCTTTGTGACATCTCTACATATTCTGGACACTGGATCCTTGTGAGATCTGTGACTTGCCAGTATTTTCTCCCAGTCTGTGGATGGTCTTTTCACTATTTCGATAGTGTCCTTTGATTCCAAAAGTGTTTAATTTTGATGAAGTTGATTTTTCCTTAATGTGTCTTATTTTGTTTCCTTATTTTTCCCTTAACGTGTCTGTGCCCAACAAAATCTTTGACTAAACTCCCCACACTCCTCAGACCAAGGCCTGTGCCCTCTCTCCCTGCTCACTCTCCTGGACAGCAGGTCCTTTCTTAGACGCTGGTGTGCTGCGCCCCCTGGTGGCGCTTGGCCATTCAGGATGGGTGTGCAACTCAGGCAGGGAGGCACAATCAGGCGCCAGGGGCATCGATGTGAGATTTGACAAAGCATTTGCACTCAAGGAAACCTTCTTTCTCTGGGAAGAAAGATAGAGGAAAACATTGCTGCTTCCCAATCCCAGACACAGCCGACCACTGGCCGTCTCTCTTTGTACTCTGCCTACTACACTGTGAGGTGAGGATTCCAGTTCCCTTTCTAATAGCAGAGGAAGCTGAGGTTTGGGTAAGTGCAGTAAGTGTCCAAGGTCCAGAGTTACTGATGGAGATGCTGGATGCTAAGTTGCTTCAGTTCAGTTCAGTCGCTTAGTCGTGTCCGACTCTTTGCGACCCCATGAATCGCAGCACGCTAGGCCTCCCTGTCCATCACCAACTCCTGGAGTTCACTCAGACTCACGTCCATCGAGTCCGTGATGCCATCCAGCCATCTCATCCTTGGTCGTCCCCTTCTCCTCCTGCTCCCTATCCCTCCCAGTATCAGAGTCTTTTCCAATGAGTCAACTGTTTGCATGAGGTGGCCAAAGTACTGGAGTTTCAGCTTTAGCATCATTCCTTCCAAAGAAATCCCAGGGTTGATCTCCTTCAGAATGGACTGGTTGGATCTCCTTGCAGTCCAAGGGACTCTCAAGAGTCTTCTCCAACACCACAGTTCAAAAGCATCAATTCTTCGGCATTCAGCCTTCTTCACAGTCCAACTCTCACATCCATACATGACCACAGGAAAAACCATAGCCTTGACTAGACAGACCTTAGTTGGCAAAGTAATGTCTCTGCTTTTGAATATACTATCTAGGTTGGTCATCACTTTTCTTCCAAGGAGTAAGCGTCTTTTAATTTCATGGCTGCAGTCACCATCTGCAGTGATTTTGGAGCCCCCAAAAATAAAGTCTGACACTGTTTCCACTGTTTCCCCATCTATTTCCCATGAAGTGATGGGACCAGATGCCATGATCTTCGTTTTCTGAATGTTGAACTTTAAGCCAACTTTTTCACTCTCCTCTTTGACTCTCATCAAGAGGCTTTTTAGCTCCTCTTCACTTTCTGCCGTAAGGGTGGTATCATCTGCATATCTGAGGTTATTGATATTTCTCCCGTCAATCTTAATTCCAGCTTGTGTTTCTTCCAGTCCAGCGTTTCTCCTGATGTACTCTGCATATAAGTTAAATAAGCAGGGTGACAATATACAGCCTTGACGTACTCCTTTTCCTATTTGGAACCAGTCTGTTGTTCCGTGCCCAGTTCTAACTGTTGCTTCCTGACCTGCATACAGATTTCTCAAGAGGCAGGTCAGGTGGTCTGGTATTCCCATCTCTTTCAGAATTTTCCACAGTTTATTGTGATCCACACAGTCAAAGGCTTTGGCGTAGTCAATAAAGCAGAAATAGATGTTTTTCTGAAACTCTCTTGCTTTTTCCACCAGCCCGCTGTAAGTTGCTTCATTCATGATCAACTTTAAGATGGACTCTCGCCTGCCAGGCTCCTCTGTCCATGGGATTCTCCAGGCAAGAATTCTGGAGTGAATTGCCAGGCCCTCCTCCAGGGGACCTTCCTGATGCAGGGATCAAACCCGCATATCTTGTGTCCTCTGCATCTGCAAGTGTGTTCTTTACCACTAGCGCCACTTGCGAGATGGAGCTGCAGGGGCGAGCTGACCCTTCACTTATTCACTCAGCAAACATTTGTGAGGATGCCTCCTCATACGGACACTAGCTGAACACTGGCCAACTCAGCAAGGACAGACTAAACAGTTTTAATGCCATAGGAAAGTACAGGCCAGGCCCCCAGGCCCCCCTGATTGCTGACTGAAGAAACCCTGGGAGGGAGATGTCAGAGACCTCACTGGTCTCCTGTGAGTGGAACCCTTTTCCCATGAAGCACTCAAGTCCCCCAAGAGCTGGCCAGGAGGCCCATCACCTGATAGAAAAGGAAAGGAACAGTGCAGGAGCAAGAAGGGGGCAGGAGCGAGAGGAAGAGGTTTCAACACACTGTTTTGAATTTCATACTGTGTGGTCAGCCTATTTAACAAAAATGTAGATATAAATAAGATTTAAACTTAAACAATGATTAGAACTTATCAGAATGGTGGCTCAGAGGTTAAAGCGTCTGTCTGCAATGCGAGAGACCTGGGTTCGATCCCTGGGTTGGGAAGATCCCCCTGGAGAAGGAAATGGCAACCCATTCCAGTATACTTGCCTGGAGAATCCCATGGATGGAGGAGCCTGGTGGGCTATACAGCCCATGGGGTCGCAAAGAGTTGGACATGACTGAGTGACTTTACTCACTTCACTCACTCAACAGAGATGGCTAAGTGCCCTCCATCATCCCTTCTCTACCTCTATCACAGAAATCCTGAACTTTCAGTTAGGAATATGGAGGCCTGGAACGTAAAGTACATCTCCCTGCTTGCCTTCCACCTAGGTATAGACACGTGGCTAAGTTCTAACCAAAGATGTGAGTGGAACTGTGCAGAAACTTCTAATAAGTGTCTTAGAGAGTTCCCTGGTGGTCCAGAGATTAGGACTCAGTGCTCTCATTGCCATGGTTCAATTCCTGGTCAGGGAACTAAGATCCCGCAATTTGCACAGTGTGGCCAAAAAAAAAAAAAGTCTTACAATGTAGGATGCGTATTCCTTTCTCTCTTCCTCCTTCCTGCTGGCTGGGATGCAAGCAGGATGGCTGGAATTTAAGCAGCCATCTTGGGCCACAAGGTAGGGACTACATATTAAGAACAGCAGGACAGGAAATTAGGAGGAAACTGGGCTTCTGACAGCATGGAACTGCCACACCAGCCCCATCCTGCTTGCCTTAGGACGTCTTCTGTGTAATAAGAAAGAATGTCTTTCTTGATTAAGTGACTGATATTTTGGGGTTTGTGCCATCACAGTTGCACTTGCCCTGAGTGGCACATCGTATAAAGCACCTGATAAGCATCCGGCCAATTACAGGTATCCCGGCTGAGGATCCAGCCCAGTCACACCGTATGACAGGGATGCAGGAGAAATGCACCCAGGCCTGTGAGCCTGGGAGGGAAGCTGACACCAAGAAAACCACGATACTCCACTGCCCTGTCCCAGCCCCAGCCCAGCTGTTGGTCCTTAGTCTCTGAAAGCCAACGCCACCTAACAAGATGACATGTGTTAAGCCACATGCTTTTCTGACTCTATGTTTTGCCAATTGAATTAGATTTTCCCCTGGTTGATATTGGAGTGAGCCTTCATTTCCTGACCATCTGCTGTTTGGGTGGCAGGAAAGTCCTCTGAGTGCCAGAGGAGAAGCAGCCCAGTTTGAACGTGCTCCAGGAACACCCCAGGAGCAGAGGGACTGCTGGCGGGCTCCCAGGGAGGCCCCCACAGCCACGCCGCACTCAGGGACTGCCAGCTCTGAATCTGAGCCTGGGTCCAGAGTCCTTCCTGCTCTGGACACTGGTAACATAATTCAGTTTAAAAGAAGGAAATTTTGACACGTGACACATAGTTGAACCTTGAAGACATTGTGCTAACCGAAATTAGCTGGTCTTAAAAGGACAGATACTGTACGATTCCACGTGTATAAAGCACCTACAGTTATCAAATTATAAAAACAAAAAGTAGGATGGGGGGGTTGCCAGGGACTGGGGGAAAGAGAATGGAGAATTAGTGTTTAATGGGGACCGTTTCTGTTTGGAATGATGAAAAAGTTCTAGATCTTTTGTACAACAAGGTGAAATCATTTAACACTGCTGAACTGCAAATTTAAAAATGATTTAGTGGCTAAAAAACAATTACCTGTATCTGTATTGATGGATCTCATGTCTCATTGATCACAGACCTTGGAGAGTATCTCTGTGACTGTATTAATCTGTGTCCAATCAGATGGTAGGGACCACACAGTGACCTGAACAGGATGTCTAATAGGCCCAATTAGTAAGCACTGATGAGACCTAAAAGAAAGCCCTAGGAAACCCCAGGGATGAGGAAGGGAACTTGAGGAGGTCAGCTTGGAGAGAGCTGGGCCTCAATGGAGAAGGCATGCCTGAACCCACTAGTTGGCAGGCAAATCTGCTAGTCTGTGTGGGCCAGGCTGGTCTGCAACCACCACAGCCCAGGCACTGTGCCTACTGGCCTGGGTGCTAGCAAATTCGGAGCATCAAGAAGGAGCTGGAGGCCAAGAGTGGAGAATCTGAATCTAGAGGCCTCGGGAAGGTAACCACCAGGACAGGGCTGCAAGGTCACAGGAATGTCATTTGGGGTGCATGGGCACCAAGTGTCCTGAATTCCACACTTCAGACCCCCAGGTATCAGAACTCCATCCTCTTTCCACCCTTCCTGTTCTCTGTACTGGGGGAGCCTGACATTTTGCTCACCAGGAAGGAGAAATGTTCAAGGGTATTTGGAGCTCAGAGGCAATGGACTGGTATGCTGGCCTTACGGGTAAAGGGGCCTCCAGGACAGGATGCTTAAAAAAAATACCTGATCAGAAAATATAAAATTGTTTTATCTGAATTTACTTATCTGAATAAAATCTGGTAGATTGGACTTTATAAAATTGAAAACTTCTGCTGATCAAATGACATGACTAAGAAAGTAATAGACAAGACACAGATTTGGAAAAAAATACCTGTATTTGAAAAAAACACATGTGGCCATAGTGTGTAAAGAACTCCTTTAAAAATCAAGGCTAAAAAGATGAATAACCTAACATTTTAAATGTGCCAAAGACTTTAACAGACACTTCACAAAAGATATATGAATGGCTGGGCCCCTGAAAGTGTGCTAAGTGTCATCAGTGAAGTACCTCCACCAATCATTGTAACATCTAAAAATTTTAAAGATAGAAAATAACCAGTGTTAGGGAGGCACGGAGCAACTGGGACTCATGTTTTGTTGGTAAAGAATAGTACAGCCGCTTTGAAAATGGTCTGGTGGTTTCTTATAAATATACACAAGAGATTCCTCTCTGTTTGGCCGAGAGAAGTGAAAACATGCTTGCACAAGTCCTTACACACTGCACTAAGAGTAGTTTCATTCATAACAGCTGCAAACAAGGGCCACCTTGATGACTGTCTGCAGGTGAATGTGAAAACATGCTGGGTGCCCCCGCATTGGGATGGGCTCAAGAGGGAAGAGGGATGGGCTGCTGATACATGAACAGCTCTGATGAATCTCAGAAACATTTTGTGAGTGAAAGAAGCCAGACATGTAATAAATTAATCCATTTATTTGCTGATTCAGAACAGGCAAAGCGGATGAGAACAGGGGTAGCAACTGTAGTGGGGAGAGAGGGCTTGACTGCACAGGGGCCTGGGGGAGCTTTCTTGGGGATAGCAGTGTTCTAGACTTGATATTCGTGATGGTCAGTCTATACAGTTCTCAAAACACATCAGTCTGGACCTCCAAGATGGGTGCTTTCTTGGTGTATGTGAGTAATAGAGTGAAAGTGAAAGTTTAGTCACACAATTCTGTCCGACTCTTTGCGACCCCATGGACTGTAGCCCACCAGGCTCTTCCTGTTCACGAGATTTTCCAGGCAAGAGTACTGGAATGGGTTGCCATTTCCTTCTCCAATGTAACTAATAATCCATTGCTGAAATCTAAAACACGTCTCACCCTGTCTAGCCCTATCCATCCCACAGGATGCCATATCCCAGTGGGCCCCTTCTTAGAGGGAGACCCAACTATGCAGAAGAGAAAGGCTGAAGATGGTGAGAATTTTCTGTCTGAAGAGAAGCAGCTCCATGTGATGAATCAGCCAAGGATCAAGCTATGAAATGATATTCCACTCCATCGAGCAAACACCAGGGCAGTGGGCTTACTGTACTGACACCTCCCGAACAGCCACTGTTCCCTTCTTGTGAACAAAACTCCAGTGAGTTGAGATGATGGTTTGGAACTCAGTCGCATTTGGCTGTTAAGAAGACAGGAAGAGGTGGTATCTATTTGGGGCTAATCCAGTTAAAATTTGGGGGTTCAGTTACTAAAAATCAAGAAGGAAAGAATGAATACTGCGTGGCAATCTCTGCCCCAGGGACAGCATCTTCAGCCCAGGTGACAGGTGACTGGGCCAGTTCTGCTCCATATTTCCGAGCCTCCCTTGCAGTGAGGGGTGGCCCTAAGATTTAAAGGGCCGTCTGCTGGAGAAAGGCAGAACTTCTGCTCATGAAGGCGAACAGATGTGGCTGTTGGCCTTCTCCCCGGTCTGCACACAGACGTGATACCTGAAGCTATGGGAGTGAAGTTATGACCGTGAGGGAACAACTCCAAGGAGAAGGCCTAGATCATTGCAGTTACTGTCCAGACAATGTCAAGCTTCTGAGCAAGGCAGCAGCTGTTTGGGTCTGATCTAGTGATGGGGAGGTGGGGGGATAAAACTATGTCTATTATTGATACCCCATAAATCCCTAGTGGATAGACAAAGCCTAGCTTATAAGCCAGCCGTGACAGCTGCTCCCAGGGATGAGTTCTGAGGATGTGGTGAGTGCTAGGAGTTCTCTGGCTGCTATCACCCAGGTCAGACTGCAGACCAGAAGGGAAGACACATATTTAGTGGCACAGTTTGCGAAGCTGCCTAAAAACTAATTCACACTGCCTTAATCGTTGCTCCTGATGTCCCAATTTCGAGGTGAGGAGTGAGCATCGCACCCACTTTGGTGTTTCCGTGACCACAGGCCTGTGTGGTTCCTGGAGCCCACCTCCAATCAGTCTGCTGCCTCTTTCCATCCCTGGCTGGGCTGTCAGGAGCCCAGTGTGGTGGGGAGGAAGCACTCACCTGAATCCACTCTAATCGGCATGTGTTTTAAAAGCAATTTCTGGGCAACATTTAAAAAAAGGCAGAAAAATTAATGCTATCATTTGCCATTATGGCTGATGCTTTTAAACAGGAAAAGAGCTTCTGAAATTCTCAGTCCAATTGTCTTTTAGATACACAGGGCGAAGGGTGGACACCACAGGTAGCCTAGCGGCAGTAATTGCTTCCTGCCCCTCACCACAGCTCAGGGGTGAGCTGCCAGCTGAACCAGAGCCCCAGGGAGGGAGGGCAGCTGTTAGGACCCACTGTTGACTGCTGTGAAGTTGGGCCTCATGCCAGAGGCATACCCATCAGGGGATGACCCAGGGTGATGCCACCATTGCTGGCCTTAGTGATGGTATGTGCTGTATTGGAGGAGGAACTGCCATCTCAGTGGGGAGCTGGGCACCAGGATCTGAGGGCACAGGGGAGAGAGCAGACCCCAGACCAAGGAATGCCACAGGGCCACCTGCAAGAGTCACTCAGGCCCTCACTGCATTACGCACCCCTTCCCAGTCAGTCACTAAGCGGCTGGCTGCCTCTCTGGAGATCAGAGCCACCACGCACCTGAGCAAAGCCAGAGGGAGGTGGGCGGTGACTTCAAGGGGCAGCGAAACCGAGAACAGGAGCCGGTGGGAGCAAGAGGCAGACTCACCTGCCCCACTCCCTCTGCTCCTAATAATCACATCACAGCGTTGGACTCATGTCCTCCCTGGCACTTTTAATCCTCCAGCTGCCTGGTTTGCCTTGTTCTCATGCAGGCCCTGAGCTAAGGCCAAGAGCCTCTAGAGATTGGGGTGCACCACAACCTGGCCATCTTCCTCCTCTCCTCCCTTTCAGCTTTCAGGCTCCTCCCTAGGAGGCAGCCCCTGGGCCTGACACAGCAGCTCTCTGCAGCCTGAGTTTTGGTGATGACCCCTATTGTGACCAAGACCTGAGCCTTGTGACCCATCCTGTGTCCCTGTCCGCTTGAACCTGGCCTGCACCAGGGTGGAGCTGCCCCCTCACAGAAATCATGTGAGAGAGCTCTGGCTGGACCTCCAGGCTTTCAAGCCCTCTCCTCCACCCATTAGCTCTGCCATCCTCTGGGCCTCAGTTTCCTCATTATAAAATGGAATAATAGTATCCACAGTTTGGCTTATGAGCAATGTGTGCAAGCCAGTCCCCCTCCCTCTAGGACACCATTCACCAGGATCAAAGATTGATGTTCCTCAGCACACAGGCCTGCAGAGACAGCTCTAGCACAGTTCAGAGAAGTAAGACCGAGGCCTGAGGCCAGCCTTGAAATGAGTGGGTTGCCCGGGTTCCCTCTGCCCTCCCCAGCCCAAACCCTGGTGACTAACTTCTGCACCCACTCCTCTGTCCACCCAGCCCACACCCTGTGGTGTCTGTGAAGGACAGTACACTCAGCAGGTGGTGGGCTGGGAGCAGAGGCCACCTTTGAGGGGGATCCCTTGGTATCACTGAGGGTCTATGGGTCTCATAGGGCCTTGGATATCATGAAGGTCATGAACATCACAGGGGCCATGAGCATCACTGTGGCTACATTACAGGGGGTCATGGACATCCTGGGGGCCATAGGTACCACGGAGCTATAGACACCATGGGAGCTATAGGCAGCAGGGGGGCCAGGGGCATCATGGGCATCATGGACGTAATGGGAGGACATGGACCTCATGGGGGGCTATCATGGAGGCCACGAACTTCTGGAGCCAGTGAGGTGGGAGATGTCCCCAGCCTTAGGCTGGGCTCTCACTTCAGCCTAAGAGGGTGGTGCCCAGGTGGGTTATCCCAGCCCCATCCCTGGGGATGCAGGACCAGCACTCTGATATGCTTTGAAGCATCCCTGCTCCCACCTGGCCTGCCCCTCTCCTGCATCCATTCCTGGGGAAGCTTAGGGAAGCTCTCACCTGGAGGGGATAGTGAAGCCAATAGATGTGACTTTGACTAGAGATCAGAAAGACCAACAACGCTTTTTAAATTGCTTCTACCAACTTTTTTCTGGTTATAAAATGAGGTAGGTTATAAAGAATGTAGTGTTTTCTCCCTGTGTTTGTATCATTGAAATAATTTAATTTTGCGACGTCTCCCCATAACAGTATAGTGTCAGCTATGACAAGTTGCACAGCAAGCATCTCTTGTAATGATTATGCAATATTTTATCATGGAGGGGGTGACAAATTATCCTTTCCCTGGCATGCATTTCAGTTGCCTACAATTTTTCATTACTTCTTATAATGTTATGGTGAATTATTCATAATGATTTTGTCATATTAAACAACATCTTTTTAGAATAGAGTTCCAGCAGCAAAATTATTTGGGTCAGCGTGAAAGTCGTTCAGTCATGTTTAACTCTTTATGACCCCATGGACTATACAGTCCGTGGAATTCTTCAGGCCAGAATACTGGAATGGGTAACCATTCCCCTTCTCCAGGGGATCTTTCCAACCCAGGAATCGAACTGGGGTCTCCTATATTGTAGGCAGATTCTTTACCAGCTGAGTTACCAGGGAAGCCCCTATTTGGGTTGGAGGATATAAATATTCTAGAGGCCCTTGGTATAGATTGTCAGATTGTCATATGGAAGAGTCACTGTATTTGTACATGTTTGTCATGTAGCAACTCTGGAAATTTGAGCACCCTCAGGATTTGTTGTTCATTGTGAATCATGATTTCAATATATAGATCTTTAGTTCTGCGTTTACCTTTTAAAAATATATAGTAACCATTTATAGTTTCTTTCGATTCATTAGCAGAAATAATGCTCAGTGCAGTTCAGTTCAGTCGCTCAGCTCAGTCGTGTCTGACTCTTTGTAACCCCATGAACCACAGCACACCAGGCCTCCCTGTCCATCACCAACTCTCAGAGTTTACCCAAACTCATGTCCATTGAATTCGTGATGCCATCCAACCATCTCATCCTCTGTCGTCCCCTTCTCCTCCGGCCCTCAATCTTTCTCAGCATCAGGGTTTTTTCAAATGAGTCAGCTCTTCGCATCAGGTGGCCAAAGTATTGGAGTTTCAGCTTCAACATCAAGAGTTGGTCAAATTATTTTCTGGGTCCCATACATCTGGGTGTGATCACCTGCCTAATTCTCACCATCTGGATGTGAGAGGCAGTGATCTGCTTCTTGACTGAAATATGCTGGGTCCCTGGGCACTACCTGGTTGAAAAGCAGAGGAGCTCCCTTACCCACATTAGGTGTGTGGGAGTGAGAAATAAACCGTACTCTGTTAGCCACCAAGACGCTGGGGTTTATCTGATAACAAAGTGGAACTGGGCCTCTCGATCAAAATATTCACACTATTACATATCTATCACTTTAAAACAAATAAGTGGCTTTAAAACATAATCAGTTAATGTCTCCAGCGGTTTCTGTTGGTCAAGAACTCAGGAGTGACTCTGCAGAGTGGCTCTGAGCCAGGAGAGAAAGGCAGAAGCCGCAGTGCCCTCTATAACTCAGCCACAGAAGTCACACACCATCACCTCTGCTGTAATTGATTGGCCATAGAGTCTGGCCTTTAAGAAGACACTATAGAAGGATGTGAATAAGAAAGCAAAGATTATTGCGGCCACCTCGAGGTCAACTATCTCCCTCCCTAAATCTACTTTAGAAATCTACTCTTTAAAAATGTCATAGATAGTGCTTCCCTGGTGGCTCAGTGGTAAAGAACCTGCCTGCCAGTGCAGGAGACATGGATTCAATCCCTGAGCCAGGAAGACGTCACATGCCTCGGAGCATGCCCTTGCGCCACAACTGTTGCGCCTGTGCTGTAGAGCCCGGGAGCCACAACTGAGCCCACACGCTGCAGCTACTGAAGCCTGTGCACCCTAGAGCCCATGCTTCACGACAAGGGAAGCCACTGCAAAGCTCATACACCACTAGAGAGTAGCCCCTGCTCTCCCAACTAGGGAAAAGCCCCCGCAGCGACAAAGACCCAGCATAGCCAAAAACATAAGTAAAAAAAGAATAATTTTTTTAAATCATGGATATACACAAAGACTTAGGTACCAGGAGAGGATAGTCACTGAAGCATTGCTTTTAGAAGCAGAGAAAAAGGGAAGGGATATAATGTCCATTAAGTTGAATAAGGCATCATGTGACATTAAAATAGAATTGTATGCAGTCATATGTTGCAGAATGATTTTATGACATAGAAAGATGTACTTATAATTGAGTGACAAAACAGAGGCAGAATGATTCTGCTGTGTAAAGAACATGCCTTTTACTATTTATTGCACTGGGTTTTCATTGCCACATGTGGGCTCTCTCTAGTTGTGGCAAGGAGAGGTTCCTCTTCCTTGCAGTGCACAGGCTTTTGATTGCAGCGTCTTCTCTTGTTGCGGAACACAGGCTCAATAGTTGCGGCACACAGGCCTAGCTGCTATGCGACACGTGGAATCTTCCTGGACCAGGGATCACGCCCGTGTTCCCTGCACTGGCAGGCAGATTCCCACTCACTGTGCCACCAGGAAAGTCCTGAAGTACATGCATGTGTGCTAAGTCGCTTCAGCTGTGTCCAATTCTCTGTGGCCCTAAGGACAGCCTATGAATCAGACTCCTCTGTCCATGGGATTCTCCAGGCAAGAATACTGGAGTAGGTTGCCATGACCTTCTCCAGGGAATCTTCCCAACCCAGGGAGAGAACCCTCATTTTTTATGTTCCCTACATTGGCCAGCAGGTTCTTTACCACTAGTGCCACCTGGGAAGCACCCTAAAGAACATGCCTTTATATAAAGCATAGAAAATGTAGGAAAGGCTACACATCTAGGTAATTTGGGATTATAGATGGGCATGTATCCACACACCTCCCCTTCAGTTGTAAGCGGAGGACACTTTCCCATCATGTTGATCTTGGGCTTGGCCCAATGGTTTATTCTGGCAGCAGCATCAGTAGCCGATTCCGATTCCAAACCTTCAGAGGACTTGCATGCTCTCCTTGCCAATCTGGGAATTCCAGACTCTCAGCAGGAGAGGAGCATCCAAGTAGCAGGCAGTCCCAGGAGAATGGGAGGATTGTGGAGCAGACCTGGACCAAACTGGAAGCTGAAGCCGAGTCCTAGCCAAGTCATAGGTACAAGAGCAAGACCTGCCCTTCCCCGCCCAGCACCTCCCAGTGTTCACAATGGCTGTGACTGATTCAGTTCAGTTCAGTTCAGTCGCTCAGTCGTGTCCGACTCTCTGTGACCCCATGAGTCGCAGCACACCAGGCCTCCCTGTCCATCACCAACTCCCGGAGTTCACTCAGACTCACGTCCATCGAGTTGGTGATGCCAGCCAGCCATCTCATCCTTGGTCGTCCCCTTCTCCTCCTGCCCCCAATCCCTCCTGACTGATTACACAACATCAAAATAGGAAAAACTGTTATTCCTGCATAACAGAATCAATTTCTTTTTTTCCCCTTACCCTCATTTTCTAAATTTTCTGATATGAACATAATATTACATTAATCTAAGTATATATTTTATTCCATTATTTTATATATATTTATTCCATTTTATTTATTATTTATATATTATATTTTATTAAGCATAACATTTTACTATCTATGTACATTTTTATTGTTTATATGTGTTATTATTTATATAAGTTTTTTTATATAAAGAAATGTGTATGTGTGTATGTATAAAACAAGCTTTTGGGATGTTTACAAAGAAAACCTTTCCTTAAGGCCACTTGGTGTTTCTGTTCCCAGCCTTCTGCAGGTGCACAGTAACTAGTAATGACTGCAATGCACATTTTGATATCCTGACTTTTCTCTGAAGTTACATTGTAAAAACTCTTTTTGTCACTATATGTCCTTCATGAGTAACATTTACGGTGACTGAACATCCCACCAAGTGAATATAACATAGCATGATCATGTGTTTTCCCTGCTGGAAATTTAAGTTACAGTCGTAACTTTTCCTATTGTGCTTTGGTTTATTGCGCTTTGTAGATACTGCATTTTTCACAGATTGAAGGTTTGTGGCAATGCTGCATCAGATGATAGTTAGCATTTTTTAGCAATAAAGTAGCAGCTGAGCTACTTCTTAACCTCTCCAAAACATTACGAGCATTGGCTTTAGCACACTGAATTTTTAAAAATTATGTGTAGGTGTCCAGGAAGCCTTAACTGCTGCTTAATTGGGCATTTTTGGAGGAACATTATAGGCAGAAGGAGGAGCACCAGCAAAGCTATCATGGAAATAACAGCCATTTTCAGAAACACAAGAGTCACTTCCTGGAGCATGACATCATCCAATCTCATCTTACTGAGAGGGTGTCAGGTAAGACACTAATGCATGTCACTCCCATCATGGAGCACCACCGAGACACAGCATCTCAACAGAAACTCAACCTGTGTTTTCATGTTTCCAGTCTCTTTCTCCCCCTCCACTCTCTCCCCCTTTCCCCCCTCTCTCTAATAGTTTTAGCAAGAGAGGGATCAGTGAGTCCTCTGTCCAGGACAGGGTGAGTAACTCACATGAAAAAGGGACAAGTTGCATAGCTCGGAGAAAGAGCTGGAAAACTGACACCCTCAGAGCAGGAGAGCCCAGCCCTGCTGGCACTCTGTGAAAGGCTATTTCTGTCCTCCCTGCATTCAGATGGAGACATACCATCCAGTCCAGTAAATGCCCCTTTGTGCTAGATGGGTTTCCATCAACTTATGAGATGTCTTTAGTGAGAGCTGGTTGCACCCTGCCTGGCCTCTGCCCAGCAAAAGTCCTGCCAGCTGGGACACCACAAGAGCCAGCAACAGCAGAAGGGCATTTGGGGGAGACACCCTGGAAATTTCAGCCTCTGCACAGCGCAGGCAACATCCATGGGCTAGATGAACAGCTAGCCCCACAAAGGGGCCAGTGACCACAAAGGGTCCATGCAGGGCCTAGCTCTTATACATGCCTTGAATATGGAGCTAGTGGCCTCAATGGTCTGGTGGTTTGGACTCCCAAGCAGTGGTAACCCCAGAACCAGCCCCTGGGTATACCCAGCCCCCATCCCACTCCATGTTGGACCAGGAGGATACACCTGCCTCCAACCTGCTCCTGAAGGGACAAGGGTCCTTTCCTGGGCAGGCCAATTCACCCCCCAAACCTTCATACCAGCTGTGGAATTGAATGGAATATCTCAACTTCCAAGTTCTTCCAATTAGCCTAGGCTGGAAGCAAGGAAAGAACCAGAGGCTAGCCAAGCAAATGGAATTCATGAGCAGCTTGAAAGAAGAGGCTGTGGAGACCAACATTGTCAGACTGAGAAGCACAGCCCAGGGGTTACAGCAGGCAGGCAGCAGCCAGAGGGCAAAGAGCAAGTTAAAGTGAAACCATCTTGCTCCCTCACCTGGCTGCCCCGCAGTTATTCTTAGCAAGCAAAGTCCTGTGACACCCTTGCTTTTTGACGGCATAGGCATAGGCAACCTTGCTATTGGACCGAATTTGCTCATCAACTATGAGAAATGACCGATGACAGGTCATCAAGAACCCAGCCAACATGAAGACTGTGCCGGCAGACCCTGAAATCTGAACAGGATCCCTCCTTAGGACTCTTTCCTTCATGGATTTATGCAAGTGAAATAAAATGGTGCCTTTGCAGTACAGGCATTTCTAACATGTTACCCTGAGGAGTCTTAGCTTTTCCAAAGCAGGATACACATGCCCTGTGCTGAGGGGTCATTGATGACAGCATCTGCACAAAGGCACCAGGGCCAAGGCTGGTGCTCAGCAGTGGGGTCTCCTCCCCTCCGCACCCCTCAGTCAAATCCACTTGACTCAAATTCCCACGCTGGGTCTCAGAGTGGGGTCCCCAGAGCAGCCACACCAGCTTCCCATGACCTGGGTGGAAATGCAGGGAGTGGACAGCGAGCAGTGTCCCTCGGGAGTTCTGATGCTGGCCCAACCAGGGTCAGAACAAGGACACTGACGTGGATGGCACTGCATGATGTCCACAGACACAGCGGCCACTGTCCCCTCCCCACCTCAGAGCGGGAGGCTCAAACTCCCCACCCTGCTGTGGCTCCTAGGGTATTTTCAGGGGTCTCCCTAAGGAAAGTGAAGCCATGGGTCAGCCCACAGCTGAGGTGGGCCTCGCTTCTCCAGGGAAGAGCGGAAAGGGCCTGGGGCGGCTGAGTGTGCCTGTGAGACTCACCTGTTTCGTGGTAGCTCCCAGTCCCCATCTGGGGCCGGTGGGGTGGGCTCAGGAGACCTGGGTTCAAACCTCAGCTCTGGGAGGCTTAGTTTCCAAGCAAGCCGAATGGGCGCATAGTGAGAGAGTTCACACCAAAGCCCCAGACCAGCGTCCCTCAGCAACGCTTGCTAGTTCTATCCTTGACCTCTTGGTGGCGGTGTCTCCACTTGTCCACAACCTGTGGGAAGCTGTGGGTGCTGAAGGAGCCAGCCCCCGGCCTGAGCCTTGAGACCCTCAATGTGGGTAGGAGTCTTGGAAGGCAGTGGGAGAGACCTGAGGGTGTGAAAGCATGCCTCAGGGGCGTCTTGGGGTTTCCCAGAGGAGGCAGTCCCCAGGCTTGGATAAAGAGGACACTGACCCTGGCAGGGGAAGGCAGGAAGTGGCAGGGTGGTCTTCAGGCTGGAGATGCACAGGCCCCACCAGTCCCTCAGCAACTTTTCTCTCAGCACCTGGTGTGCAGCTTTGAGATCCAGTTTACTATGGAGGAGCCATCATCAGTCCATAGGACGTCGTCATAGCCTGGGTTTGGGCTTTCTGCCTAGCTGGTTCCCTGGACAGGGCCAGGCCAATCAACCTTCGGAACAGGAAGTGGGGTACCTAGACTAGACTTGACCTGTTCCCAGAGGACACCTCTTTGCCAAACCACAAGCCACCTACCCCACCAGCGCTCCAGACGCCTGTTCTCACTCCCACAGTCACCTGTGGCCCAGTAGCTTCATAGTTTGAGTCAGTGGTTCACTGTCAGAGCCAAGAATATGGAGCCCCCTCATTAGTGGTTTGCAAAGCACAGGCTGGGCTGAGCTGGTTAGGCTGAGGGACTCCCGAAGCCTGGACAAAGTAGGCACGGCCAGGGCATGCCCGAGGCAGCCACTAGGCGTGGGCTGAGGGTCAACAGTACCTGGGGCTTTGTGTCCAGGTGGGGGAGGAGGCAGTTAACACACAAACAACAAGCATGGGGTTTTCAGGGGCTGATCCAGGGCACAAGCTGAGGGAGGCCAAAGGCTACTGCAGACAGAAGGTAAACAAACAGATGGGATAGTCAGATGTCATGAAGAAGCTGGACACGTGGAGACCTGGGAACAGGATCTTCAGGTGGGGAATATGGGGAATGCAAAGTCCTGACACAGTGATGAGTCCAAGGAACAAACAGAGGGGCAATGAGGAAGGTGAGGAGAGGGGAGGATGCTGGGGTGTCAGATTTATAGGTCCCAGGAGTGAGGATTTTCATAAGGATTCAGAGGGACTTACCCTGGTTAGGGATATAACCTGATTTACTTTTTCAAACTAGGACTATGAGGAGGGGTGAGTGTTTTAATTTGTTTTATGTCCTGTGTTTAAAGTGGGGGAAAACCTATTTATCAATGAAAAATATAAACATATATAAAAACTAGGATTAAGATCAGCTGTATCAGGAAAAAAATAAAACAAAATTCCAGTATCCTAAAACAAGATAGTTTTTTGTTTGTTTGTTTGTTTGTTTACACTTAAGAAGTATTGAGGTGGGCAGGTTAGGGAAGGCCTGGGCTCCAAGGGGACATAGGCTCCTTCTATCTTTAGCTCTGCTGTGTGAGACTCCCATGCCCAGTCTCATGGTCCAATATAGCTAGTGGAGCTCCAGTCATTACATTCATGCTTCAGCCAATAGGAAGGTAGAAGTAATTAAAAAAAAAGAAGAAGAAGAAGAAATGGTATTCCTCAGTCCCTTTCCTAATGTTGCACACCTCTTCCATTGCCAGACTGTAGCCACACAGCCACACTTCAGTGCGAAAGAAGTTCAGAATTGCAGGAGAGACCTCTCTTCTGGGAAACCATTGGCTGAGCTAAAACTCAGGAGCCTGTGACTGAAGGAGAAGTGATGAACCAATAGCAGGGATGGCCGTTATCCCTGGCCCTTTGACATGCTGTGGGAACAAGGACTTGGCTGGGCCCAGTAGGGACTGGGGAGAGAGACGGATACACAGATGGCAGGACAAATGGGCGGATCAAGTCTCCTTGGAGGAAGCTGCGTCTCACTGCTCTCTCTCCACAGTACTGGGTGGGTGCCTCCAAGTCACCCAACCTGCCTGTCACACTCTGTTGATGGCTACAGAACATCCAGACACTGTCATGTTGGTGATATTCCAGAATAAGATGAGCATAACTCAGCGACACCCTCGTGGGAGAAACCCACTTTGTTTGGGGGGTGAGGGCCTAACACTGTGACCTTAGGCATGTCACGTCTTGCAGGAGGACTGAGTGAGGTGATGCATATGCCTACCTGGGTGCCCATTTCATGCTACCTAGTCCATTACCATGCATGACCTTGGCCAGTGCCATCCCGTCCTTAAAATGAGGGTGATAACACAGAACCTCCTCACATGCCTGGCCTCCCTCCTCTGTCCTGGAAATGGGGTGGCAGCCCTGCCCTGCTGCCTGGCTCTGAGCACTGAACTGGTGGGAAGTGTACTGCCTGGAAGTGCTTGATAGGAATGCAGAATTCTAGTCCCACCCCAGAGCCATGACAAGGTTCCCCTTGAGTGGGTAGCAGGCAGTCAGGCTGCCAGCTCCCAGGGAGCACCAATTGCCCCAGGCTGACTGCCAGTTGGTTGCCCTCCTCTCGTTCTCCCTGGTAGTGGGCATGTGTGGGCTGGTCTGGGCCCTGGCAGAGGCAGGAGCTTCAGTTGCAAAGCCTGCCTCCCAGAGCAGGATTGAGCACAGGCCTGCCTCACTGAGCCTGGGGCATCCCATGCATGTCACAGCACCTTTCCAAACTTGGTCTCCTCTCTCTCTCTGTAAATGGAAATGGCCTCCCTGTCTC
This sequence comes from Ovis canadensis, assembly GCF_042477335.2. NCBI lineage: Eukaryota > Metazoa > Chordata > Mammalia > Artiodactyla > Bovidae > Ovis > Ovis canadensis. The sequence continues at coordinate 28,531,266 of NC_091246.1, forward strand.
CTTGCCTCTCAGAGATGGAAAAGGGCCAGGGATTCAGCCATTTGTGAAGGTTCCCATTCACGTGATCTATCTGAATGTACATCTTCCCAGATCCCAGCTGACACGGCCATGCTCTCCCCACAGTAATTCAGGGGCACAGGCAATATTCATCCTCCTCCTGGTGCTGTGTTGGGTGGAGCGGGGCCCAGGCCCCTCTAGCCATGAGACCCCTATCCCTCCTGATGAGGAGTGAAGCCACCCAGGCATCCGGTCTCTGTCTCACCCAGAGCGTGAAGCTACCACCCTAACAGCCACCTGATTCTGAGGCCTATTCTGGGTGATGTGGCTCTTGACTATCATTGGCCAGCAGGATTTCAGCACCTGCTCAAGGTGGCAGCACGGGGAGGGAGTGAGGTCAAGACTGTCATCATCCCCATTACTGGGAGCTGGTCTGCGCTTCACCCGGCCTGGGTCACTTCATCTTCAGAGCATCCCCATTTTACAGACAGGAAATGCACCTCCAGTGACACAGATCAGAATGGGCAGGTGAACTAAACATCATGCGACATATGTGTGTCTGAACGTGTGTATTGACTGCACATGAGCCCCTCTCTTGTGTGTCTCTTTGCTGTAGAACAGTGCCTGGCCCTGTCCCTTCCCGGCCCACCTTCTCTCCTGGGACATTCCCCAATGGTCACTTCCCCATAGACCGAAGCCTCACAGTCAGAATCTGGGAACCAACCTCGGACACCCATGCTGATCTCTCCAGCAGGAGAATCTGAAACCAAGTAGATGTGAGGACATCCAAGTATGGACTGCCCCTTTCAGTCTGTCCTGGGAACAGTATGGCAAACAGACAGCACGGGCAAATGAGGATGACAAAGCAGACTGGGAAAGTCCCTCCCTGAGGACAAACGCATCTGGAGGATGAGACCCTGCCAAGGACTGACCATGCCCCCATCAGCTCTACTCAAGGAAGGTGAAGTGCCTGCCAGGGTCCCTGGTGGTCAGTACAGAGCATGGTTACAAACCCAAGTCTAAACGGCCAATTATTTAGTCAACCATGATCTCTCCTAGCTTCCTCCTTTTGGACAGAGGGAATAATGAACCTCAGCACAGAGCTGCCATGGGGCCCACGTGAGAGACCCTGGTGACACCCACCGAAACTCTCTCACCCAATAAACAGGCAGGAACAGAGCCCTCTCAAGCACTCTCCTGCCACCTCCCCCCACCTGCCCCCCCCCCTGCACCTGGAGCCTCCCCTGTGCCCTCAGGGCCCTCTTTCCTGGCTGCCCTCTCCCAAGCCTCTCCAGGGGCCAGGCTGCTGCTGCAGCAGAGATTTCCAGCTGCTTGTGTTTAGTTACATTTAGGTTTTGTGAGAATAACAGTAATTGCTACTTGTAACAGTCATCACGCCTGGGTCTGACCAGACCCCCAGGCACTGTTGTGTCCCCACTCATGTTGGCCTTGTCAACTAGGACTGAGGCAATAGCCATCTCTGTGAACCTCAGTTTTCTCAGCTATGAAGTAGTGGGACAACAGCAGTTCCTCCTTCACCAGAGGGCTGTAAGTGGGCAGAACTGAGGCCCCATTAAGATGCACTGGGTCCTTAGCAGCGCTGCAAGTGGGCAGGGCCTGCCCACACCTGCACAGAATGGAGGCCTGTTGGTCTGAGCTGTGGCTGCAGGACTTTAGGGCTGTGGTCAAGACAAGTTCCCAGGCAGCCTAGCCCATACAGACCCCAGTGTCCCACCGCGGCCACAGCCCTGAGGAATCAAGCCCAAACAGCTCGCTGAACAGAGGAGGAAATCATACAGTCACATCACACAGTTGGTAAATACTCAGCTGGGTTTAGCCAGGGCTGTGGGAGCCCCAAGGCCCCCAGCCTGTCCATCACCACAAATGGTGCAGACGTGCCAGCATGTCAGGAGGATTTAGAGGAAGTTTCCCTCTTCTGATAAATCTCCAAGGTGACTTACATTTTCCATGGTTTCAGCTTCACTTTCAAAACTTCTTCTAGGGATTCCCCTGGTCGTTCAGTGGTTGGAAGCCTGACTGCCAATACAGGGGACAAGGATTCCACTGTCCCCTGGGAGGACTGCACATGCTATGGGACAGCTAAGCCCATACACCACAACTAAGGAGCTGTTGCAGGGAGAAGTCAATTCTGACTCCATGTTGAAATGGTTTCTTTGACTTGCTTTCCATTGCTTTTATTATTATAATTACACATAATGGCCTGCCTCAGAGAATCCTACCCCTCTGCCTAACTATTAAACTAAAGTGCCTTTGTTCAGAACCCTGTCCTTGTTTAGATGGCAAGAAGGAAGAAATTAACACATCAGTCTGCTTGAGGCTTGCCGTCTAGGAGATACTTGCAAGATTAAGTGGCCTTTTAATTTGTTTCCTCACCTCCCCCCATCTCTGGTTCATAAAAGAACCTGGCATCCAGACCCTAACAAGACGGTTATTTTGAGGCATTAGTCTGCCATCTTCTCTGTCTGCCAGCTTTCTGAATAAGAATAAAGTCGTATTCCTTGCCTCAACAACACCTTGACTCTTGGACTCATTGGCCTAACGTGCAGTGGGCAGAGTGAGCTTGGACTCAGTAACAAAGCTATTGCAATGAGAAACCTGCACACCACAACTAGAGTAGCCCTCACGTGGCGCAACTAGAGAAACCCCTCATGAAACAACTAACACCCAGCACAGCCAAAAATAATTAAATCAATCAATTAATTTTTAAAAAGATAAGATCTTTTTTTTTTAAAAAAAAAAGCTACTTCTAGCAGTAAGGGTAAGGCATTGCTGCTGCTGCTGCTGCTAAGTCGCTTCAGTCGTGTCCGACTCTGTGGGACCCCATAGATGGTACCCAACCAGGCTCCCCCGTCCCTGGGATTCTCCAGGCAAAAACACTGGAGTGGTTGTCATTTCCTTCTCCAATGCATGAAAGTGAAAAATGAAAGTGAAGTCGCTCAGTCGTGTCCAACTCCTAGCGACCCCATGGACTGCAGCCCACCAGGCCCCTCCGTCCATGGGATTTTCCAAGCAAGAGTACTGGAGTGGGTTGCCATTGCCTTCTCCGATGGGTAAGGCATTAGGCAGGGGGAAACAAGGAGGTCTTGATGTGGAGGGAAATCACTGGTGAGGCAGGTACTAGGTTACAGTGCTCATGGATGCCCACCTGCTGGCTGGTGTTGACTGAAAAAATACTCACAGCCTAAAAGTTGGGAGTTATATTTATTCCATGGAAACTTTTAGCACTTCTAGTCCGGGAGACAGCTTCTCAAGTAACCCTGAGAGAAGTGGCCCGAGGAGATGAGGGGAGGAGCCAAGTTTTGCAACAAAGGGCAGGTAGTCTCATCATCAAAAGATTATTGTTATTTAAAGAAAATGAGACATCCCAAGGTAAGGAAATCAGCATTTTTCTATTTATAGGAAGACGCAAGAGTCTGCGCTCACTGAAATCATTCCTTTTACAAGCACCTCGGCTATCTGGGGCCAGTACCCCGTGTTTTCACATCTTGAACTTCCTTTCCTCCGGGCTCACCATAGAAAATGGCTGTAGTCTGCTGGCTGCTAGATAAGCAGGTATTCTTTGCCTTCCTGAATTCCCTTAGGGCTCACTAGCTCACTTTGGAGGGCTGCAATTACTGATGACGGTGGCATCCTTGTTTACGGACACAGCAGGAACTATTTCATTTCTCACTGGCTAGACCAGCCAAGCGGAGAAGGCAATGGCACCCCACTCCAGTACTCTTGCCTGGAAAATCCCATGGATGGAGGAGCCTGGTAGGCTGCAGTCCATGGGATCGCGAAGAGTCGGACATGACTGAGCGACTTCACTTTCACTTTTCACTTTCCTGCACCGGAGAAGGAAATGGCAACCCACTCCAGTGTTCTTGCCTGGAGAATCCCAGGGACAGGGGAGCCTGGTGGGCTGCCGTCTATGAGGTTGCACAGAGTCGGACACGACTGAAGCGACTTAGCAGCAGCAGCAGCAGACCAGCCAAGAGAACAACAAGTCCACTACTTGCAGATCCATGCAATCCCTCCTAGGTCTCTTCCCATCTATGCCTCAGTTTCCTCCCATGTCAAGTGAGAGGGTAACCCCTGTTTCACAAGGCTATACCATATCACCTCCCATCTGCCCCATAACCCTGTTCCAGGCCACAGCACCCAGAACAGGGCCTAGCATAAAGCAGGCACTCTGGTTACAGGAGAAGGCGATGGCCCTCCACTCCAGTACTCTTGCCTGGAAAATCCCATGGATGGAGAGCCTGGTAGGCTGCAGTCCATGGGGTTGCAAAGAGTTGGACATGACTGAGTGACTTCCCTTTCACTTTTCATTTTCATGCATTGGAGAAGGAAATGGCAACCCACTCCAGTGTTCTTGCCTGGAGAATCCCAGGGACAGGGGAGCCTGGTGGGCTGCCGTCTATGGGGTCCCACAGAGTCAGACACGACTGAAGCGACTTAGCAGCAGTAGCAGCTGGTTACAGGATGAATGAATGAGCTCTAGGCCAATGTAACTATCTCCCGACCTTGGCACTGCTGCTTACTCTCTCTGATCTCTGGTTTAACAGGAGGGGTAAGGTCACGCCCACATGGCCTTGGTCAAATGCCTTGTGCTAACAGAATTTAGCAGACACTGTGAGAGAAGGCAGAAAGTGGGGCGGGAATGGGGGTGGAAGTGGACAGCGCAACAGGTCCTGGGAGCCAGGTCAGGGTCAGGGCAGAACACAGAGACCCAGACCTTCGCCTACCAGGCTGGGGAGATAATGCTTGGCCTCTGCACCCGCCTGACTTCTGGGAGAGGCCTGCGTCCCGGGAAACAAGGGCTGAAAGTGTCAAGGGCTGGAGGAACCAACATTCTTTTGCCACCCCTAGCGGCTGGCACCAGCACAGACAAGGTGCCACCCCAAACAAGGGGCCCTGCCTGAAGACACAGAGGCTGCTCCATGATGGGCGGCAGGCACAAAGAGGGCCCAAGTTGCGGTGATCTGCTGTCTGCCCCCTCCTGGGTGAGTGGGAGGCATTCATGTCCCCTTTTCCTAGAGAAGGCCAAAGTTCAGAGGGTGTGAGACCCAGGCGACTCTCAGGTTTCGCATGCGGGGCGAGCGATGTGTTGGCGAGAGCTGCACCGGGGCCCTGGGGGTGAGCGTCATCCGGCAAAACACAAAACCACACCCGCTGCAGTACCCGCTAGCCTTCATGCCAGTTAGTGAAGCGGCAAGGGAAAGGCCGGTTCTTGCCCTCGTTTTATGGATTAAAAGTGTCCACGATAGGAACACAGAAGACGACGTGCGTTACCACGAACACTAGAGGTCGGGGACCTAACAGAACCGAAATTCAGCGCTGGTTCCCCCTACCATAGCGGACCACGCGGGGCAAGCCCGGGGTAGCCTAAGCCCCGCCCCCGGCCTCCGCCAGTGAGTTGGGGGCGGAGTCTGAGGGCGGTTGCGTGCGCCGGGCCGGAGGAAGGCGGGCAGTGGGCGGGCCCGCAGCGGGGTCTGTGTGCGCAGCTGGGGCGCAGGCCACGCTGAGACCCGGAGCAAAGCTGACCCAGTGCCTCACCATGGACTCGCGCCCCGAAGAGTACGAGCTCAACGGCGATCTGCGCCCGAGCTCGCCCGGATCCCCGGACGCCTCGGTAAGCACCCCCTCCATCCGTGCCGCTGTGCGACCTTGTCCGACGCCCGCCCTCTCTGAGCCCTGCTCCCACGGCTCCCAGGCACCTACGGGCGCCGACCCGCTGCGCGCCGCGTCCGCAGTGAGGGTCGGGGTGGTCGCCATGCCCCCTGGGTCCCGCCCCCTTGCCAGCGTGGTCGCGGGGAGCCCAGGGATGACCCGGGGCTCAAGCCACTCTGGAAGGTTGGGCTGGGGCGCGGGCGGTTGGCAGGCTGCCGTAAGTGGCCCGGGGCAGGTAGCGCCCACACGGAGCTGCGCAGCCGTGGGGCCTGGGCGCCACCTTCACTCCGCTTTGCGCGGCCCCTGCCTTCCTGGCTCTCTCACGGCGCTCCAGCTCTGCCTCTGCTCTGGTTCGCTGCGCGCCGGGGGTAGGCGCGGAACGGATCCCGGCCTCTGGGCTCCGGGCCAGCAGCGGGCAGACAGTTACGTCACTTACGGTGTCCACAGCGACCGCACAGTCTTGTGCATGCCCTGATGGAGAACTTGGGGCCGCTGTGGTCTCCTCCCCTCTCTCCACCCTCGGGTTCTTGCGCCTCAGCCCGCCTTGCTGGCCTTGGAGCGCTGTGAGCATGGGGGCAGGCCCTGGCAGTGGTCCCATTTAGATCCAGTACCCTCCCACCCTGGGGTCCTGTCCCACTGTTGGAGCAGGGCCAGAGTAGCGGTTCGTAACCGGCCTTGCCCAGGACCAGCACTTCCCCCGGGCCTCTGTTTGTGGCGCAGGCCTGAGCACCACCCTTTGGTAACTTGTTGACATTGGACATTCTTTCAGTTTCTGACCCCCTGGGGGCAGGGACAGGACAGTGGCCTCTCAGACATGTACATCAGACTAAGGCCGAGACTGACCCTGCTCAGGTGTGGGTGACCAGTCCTAGGTGATGCTGTAGTAACAGGCCATATTTAGGGGGTGGAAGGCAAACATGTGGGGCAAGCAAAGCCCTGGCCTGGGGAACAGTCCCTCAGCAGGCAGGGATCCCTGTGCTCAGGGGTCACTGCCATTGGCTTTAGGACCAGTTGCGGGTGCTACAGCCCTGTTCCACTCAGTCTGAGAGCCTAGACCAGTCCTCACGGAGAAACCATGGGCAGAGCGCTGAACACAAAGGTGGGTAGGAAGACTTCCTGACCAGTGGGGACCTTGGCACTGAACCCTGGGGTGTCAGTATGTGTGGAAGGGCATCCTAGGCAGGAAGAACAGTGGGAGAAGGGCCCAGGGGCTGGACCACCAAGTACATCGGGGTTGGGGATAGGAGGTCAGACCTTGCCAGCTGCGGAGGCCATGGAGGCTCATGTGAGAGTGGACATATTCTTCCAGGGGGCTCCAGTCACAGGCAAGGAGGCTCTGGGAGAGAAAGTCAGGACTGACAGCTGCTCTGCTCATCCAGCCTGGGGTCCAGGCCCACCCAACACTGCTCTCTGTCCAGCCTCTGCCTTCCGCTTCCCCCCCTCAGGACCTGCCTCACTGTGCTCTGAGGCACATTACTCTGTGTCTCAGTGTCTTATTTGTGAAATGGGGTAAGAGCAGCACCTCCAACAGAGGGTTATGAGAGAAAGTAAAAGTGCTAGTCACTCAGTCGTGTCTGACTCTTTGCGACCCCTTGGACTGTGGTCCGCCAGGCTCCCCTCCGCCAGGCTCCTCTGTCCATGGGATTCTCCAGGCAGGAATACTGGAGTGGGTGACCATTCCCTTCTCCAGGGGATCTTCCCAACCCAAGGACTGAACCCACATCTCTTGCACTGCAGGCAGATCCATTACTGTCTGAGCCACCAGGGAAGCCCTCAGAGGCTTGTGGTGAGGACTAAATGGGCTAATGTGTGTGCGGTGCTGGGGTAAACTGGACACATAGTATTAACATTCCTGCCTGCCAAACTAGATCCTCTTTCAAAGATGACATCCTGGCAGGGTTTAGGAAGGGCAGCACCTTCCCCCAGGCGCAATCCGCCCTCCCCCTACCCCACCATAGGCACAGCCCTCCCCCTGCACCTCACCTGGCTCTTCCACAGCCTTCCCTCCCAGTGGCCCCTGCCTGAATCCTAGTCCCAAGGTCCTGCTTTAGGGGTAGAAAGGCTTACTGGGAGGAGGGGAAAATCCCAGGATCTTCAGATATGTCCCCACTTGAGCAAGAGCCCCCAGACAGCAGGATGTGTGGGCTGAGTCACCACGATGTTGTCAATGTGCCCCTGGCTAAGGGGAGGACTGACTGGGAGCCCAAGCCCAGAGCCCCATCGGTCTCAAGATGCCCTGCTGCATGGCCTTGGGCAAGTACAGACTCTCTCTGTGAACCTGTTTCCTCTTCTGTAGAGTGGGGAAGAATCACTCACCTCCCAGTGTGACTGGGCTCAGAGGAGAGTTATATGTGTAATCCAAGGGCAGATGATCTGTCAGGCCAGGGCAGTGAGGGAGCGCCACAGATGTCCACCTCCACAGATGTCCCCCTTCACGTGCTGCCTACCCCTGTGGCCTCCATGCAAGGCCAGTCTGCTTAGGGCCCCTGCTGGAGTGAGTTGGTGTCTTTAGTCAATTAACTCACTTTTGGATGGCAGCAGAAGTAAGAAGCCTTAGTTATATTGTGAAAATAAATGTGGCCATGCCCAGGGTTTATCTGAGGGGGCAGCTGCCTTGGACACTGCAGCAGACTCTGGGGCTATAGCCAGCTGAGGACACAGCAGGGCGCTGGCAGGACAGGGTGGAGTGAGGCTTGTAGGGCAACATTTGGGCTTGGAAACCAAGTCCCGGGAGGGAGAGTTGCTTGCATAGCCTCAGCTGCTGGGAGAGGTTTGCTCTTTTTCTCTTAAACTCTTTTTTTGGCCTTGCTGAGCTGGCATGTGGAATTTTAGTTCCCCGATCAGGGATTGAGCCTGTGCCTCCTGCCTTGGAATTGTGGAGTCTTAATCATGGGATCACCAGGGAAGTTCCAAGTTTGCTCTTTTTCTCATTTCTGCTCTTCTGGCAGATCCTAAAGCTGGCAGGGTCTTGGCCATGTTCCAAAGGGCAACCCTGACGTGGCTGCGCGGTTACTCCTGGTCAGTGTTGAGCCCACAGGAAGCAGGACTGCCCAACCCTGCTCAGCTGCTGCGAGGACCTCCCACCCCCACCCCGGGAAACTTCCTGCCAGGAACTCAGACATGGAACAAGAGACCTCCCAAGGCTGGATGGGCACAGATGGTGTGGGGACAGTGCAGGAGTGAGCTAGTGTGACCTGGGGTGGGTGCCTTCACGCTGAGCCCAGGCAGTGGGCACAGTAGCAGCTTATGCTTCACACTGATGGATCAGACAGATCCTACTCGGCCCCAACAGATCCTGCTTGGTCGGTTCTCAGGTCCCAGCCCAGAAGTGAGGACTCCAGAACCCCCACATCCACTGTTGCCCACTGAGCCCAAGGGGACGGGCCCTATGCAGGAGGGCCCATCTGGAGCTGGGCTTCACTCAGCTCATGCAGTTTCTCAGGCTAGTCCTCTCTCTTCCTTGTTATGGACTTCTACAATAGAATTAATTACAAATTGTTACAGTTCATTTGGGAGGCAGCCTTTCAAAGCCGTGAGGCTGGATGGTGAGGAAGAGGAATATCCAGTCCTGCCCTGCCCCAGCTGTGCTCTAACCAGCCACTAGGCTTCTGAGCGCTTCATTCACTCCCCATCATATGCCCGCCTGCCCATTTTATAGCTGAGGAAACTGAGCACAGACCAGCCACTCTGCTGGTCTGTGGTGTGGCAGGATGTGGAGATAATAAAGGGAAGGCCCACATCCACATCCCACCTCTTCCCAGAGCAGCTGATGAGCCTCATAGATTTTGGGTCTATGAGGGCCTTGGACTCTCATTCTTTAGATGTGAAATTGGGCTCTGGGAAGGGGGGCAGGAATTCCCATGTAGGCATCTTGTTCCATGCTTGTACCTGGGATTTTGAGTAAGTGGCAGAATTGTGGGCAGGCAGGATTGGAGGAAGTCCATAACCCAAACCTTGAGGTCCTGCAGAAATTCAGTCAGCCACGGCCCTGGCCTGCCTTCATCTCCCAAGGAAACAGAGGGTTTACCGGCAAGAGGCTGAGGATGGGCCAGACCTCGTGGGCCCAGCTGGAGGCCATAGGCAGCCTCTCCAAGCCCAGGGTGAACTGGAGGATGCACTGTGTTGAAACTGAGTACTCTGAGTACCGCAGACCTGTTTTGAATCTTGCTTCTGTTCCAACTTACCTCCCTGTCCAAGCTGAGGTTGCTCATTGCAGTGTGACCCTGGGCCAGGTGGCCTGGGTCCCTGCGAGCTGCCTATGTACAAGTGACTGGGATGATGCACTCTGTCCACAGAAAGTAGGCTCAAGGAGCCAGCCTTGTGGGCACCCCTGCCAAAACCAGCTCCTCCTCTACAGGCTCCTTCCTGGCTTTTAGAAGGAAAAAAAAGGAGGGGGGGGGGCAGCCCTGAGCTCACTCAGCTTCTGAGATGCCACTGGGGTTTCAGTGAATTCCTTTTGGCCCCAGGGACACATTAAACTGGCCGTTTGTTCCCTGCACTGCCCAAGTCATGGGCAGAGGTCAGAGGTCTCAGTGGGAGGGTCCCAAGCATGGCTCCTAGCAGCTGGGTGGGGAGGTGAAGCTCCACACCTGTGCAAAATGGGCTCTGACTTCCCCCCAACTTGGGTGACCTCCTCAGGATAGCGCCTTCCCTGGGATTCACCTGTACAGGGGTCACCTCTCGGGCCCAGAGCTCTCCCCACAGCTCAAAGCCCCTCCCCAGAAGGCTGGGGTACCAAAGTCAGGCATGAGGGAAATAAATCAACCCTGAAATCCACCCCCCACCCAAGGCCCTACCACATAAAACTTCCTGGGCCTCCTCCCCAGTGTAGACATGAGGCTGTGCCATGTCCTGGGTGGCCCTTAGCTTCAAGATGGACAAGCTGGGTTCAAATTCTGATCTGCCTCTCCCTCACGGTGGCCCTGAGTAAGCCCCCTTGAGCTTTAGCCTTCCACTCTGTAGAATGGGAGAACGGTGCTCTTTCTCACTGTTAGGGTACTTGGTGGGTGGTAGAACTTCCCAGACTGTGGCCTGGGGTGTACAGATGGGAAAACTGAAGCCCAGGGAAGGGAACATGTTGTCAAGGCTACACTGCAAGCCTGTAGTCAGCTAGGGCTTGACCAGAGTCCCCTCCCCACCAGCTGTCTGGCCTGCACCCTCTGGCCAGTGCTCCTTATCACTGCATGGGTTGAATGGGAAGCAGATGGCTCTGTGGGCAGGAAATGACCTGGCTAGGAGGGACATATGGGCTGAGGCTCTTGCTTGCTACCCGGGGCCCTGAGACAGTGACCAGACTCCCCAGAACCTCCTGGCATGTTTGCTCCCTGGCCCTATTGCACATCTAGGGAGCTCAACCGCAAAGGGGGCTGGGGTCTTCAAGCACTCAGCCTCACAAGTGACCGTGACCCCATTGCCGCTCTGCAGGGCCGGAGGAGACTGTGGTGTCAGCTCTCAGAGCTTCTGAGCCCTGGGACCTGGGTTCAAATCCCAGTGCAGCCCTCACTTCCTATTGACTTTGGACGTTTCCTCCACGTACAGCCTCAGTTTACCCCTGGTAAATGGTTGTAAAGACAGGGACTCCCTGGAGGAAAGCACTGAGCTGAAGGGTGAATAGGATGACGGGCTGTGCCCTGGGAACCCAAGGTGGAGGACGGTGGGGCACGGGGTCCCTGTGATGGGGCACTGCTGCTGCTGCTGGCATTGTGGATTTGAATGTGTGTGTGGTTGCAGAGGCGTGAAATATTTTTACAGCTCAAGAGAGTTCAAAGTAAAAGAGGAATTCTCCCTCCTGCCCAGAAGCCTCCACAGTTAGCCATGTGTGTGTTTGTTAATGCGTACATACGTATACATTGTATGCATGTGTGTACATGTATGTGTACATGTATCTACACGTGTTTGTGCGTGTGTACCATGTATACATGTTAGTGTGCTTACACACGTATATGTATTGTGCTTCTGTGTATGTGTGTATAGATGCGTGTGTATGCCATGTATGTGTGTATATGCTCATGAATGCGTGTATTTGTGTGTGTATAGCTCCCCTGCCCCCAGAAGGTGGAAGCTCCTTGGAAGACCTGCACCTGGCTTTTCCTCTGGGATTGGGGATTGGGATGAGCCCTGAGGTGGCCTCAAGGGAGGACGTTTTGATATTTCTGGTTTATGAAACTTAGGGGCACATGGCCAGCAGGCCAGGGCCTCGAGGATGCCTGCACCCAGTGGAGCACGTACATGATGGAGCATGGCCAGCTGTGCCACTTCGCAAGAGCAGAGCTGGGAGACAGCCTGGGTGCTTTTGAGGCAGGGCATAGACCCTGGGGAGGAGTGGTGTGCCCTGGGTGTTCTTGGCCTAGGTGGTGGCCCACCCAGCTGTGAGTGCAGTTGTAGGCCTGGCATGGAGAGTCAAAGGAAAGACCCCACTTGAAGAAAGAAAGAGGCTGCACATGGAATTTCCCGGAGAGCAGGGCCAGGGCGCTGGGTTGGACAGAGAAGGCTTTCCCAGCGAGCTCTTGGGTCTAGAATTTTAAACCAAGGGGATTTGCTGCTTAAGAACAACTGAGACTGAGGAAACACAGGACACAGGAGTCTGTTCCCATGCACACCCTCCTGTGCCTGTTATTCTAGATTCAATTTACACTTTAAAAGAAACAATGTAGTGATGACCTAGAGGGGTGGGTGGGGAGGTTGGGAGGAAGGTTCAAGAGGGAGGGGATGTGTGTATACACACAGCTGTTCACTTTGTTGGACCGCAGAAGCTAACACAACATTGTAAAGCAGTTATACTCCAATTTAAAAAAGAAGATATAATGTAAAAGTAGTTTTACTTCTGTAAAACTTCTGTATTTCTGTAATTTCCATTGTATAGTTCTGTAATCTCCATGCTTTCTCCAACTGCAGAAAGTAGAAGCTTGCCCTCCCCAGAACCCCCACCTCCTATCCCTGCATCTTTCATGAGTCTAGAAATAAGATCTCCCCAATGGCCCCAGGAGGCCTAGGCTCAGGGAGGCCTGTGGACAAGTGGCCAGGGCTGAGGGGTACAGGTTAGTGCTGGGAGGTTGGGAAGGGGCCTGGCCGGGGCAGCTCTAAGAGGGCGGATGGGCTGGCTACCAAGAGGAGGCCAGGCGGCCTCCAGTTGCCTTCAAGTGAAACAGCCGTTGCAAGAGGCAAATTCCAGTGCCTCTCGGGAGGGGCCTTTGTGGCCTGGACTCCAGCTTCTGAGGCCAGCCTTCTTCCGCCTAACTCCCCTCCCTGCTCCTGCCCCTGCAGAGAACCTAGCCTGCAGAGAAGGTCAGCTCTGGGTGGGGCCTTGAGGCACGGCGGGCGCTCGGGAGTGACAGGGGCCTGGCCTTGAGGACTGGGGATGTTCTCAGGCAGAAGCAAGGGAGGAGGCAGCCGAACTTGTGTCACATTTTATCAGCACAGACATGAAGCAGGATAAGCTCCAGAGCGCCACACACCAGGACCAGTGGGGCACTCTAAGGGGGACCTCGTGCCTACTATCACAAATACTAGTAATGACGGGTCAGGAGGAGACTGGAGGCACAGACGTGTGGCGGCCTGGGTGTGGTGATGGTGTCACGGTGCACACTTAGCTCCACACTCCTCAGGTTGCTTATGTCTATTATGTACAGCTTTTTGTGTGTCGATCACATCTCACTCAGTAAAGTGGTTTAAAATTGTTTTTAATAAAAAAATAAGGAAGAAGCTAAGTTTAGCTGTAGATTAGAATACTGAGGCATCTCTTGAGCACCTGCTGTGTGCCCACACAGCTGGGAGATGGCCTGGGTGGATCAGCCGTCCCAGGAAGGCTTATTTCACAGGTGGGCAAGTGTGTGGAAATCTGGGATCCAGCTGCTGTCACGTCACCTCCCTGGCACCAGTCACCTCCTGAAGGGAAGGGCGGGCAGGGGCACGCAGGGGAGGCTGCCAGACGGCCCCACCCATGGCAGGCAGATGGCTGGCAGCATTTTCCCGTCTAAAACCAGAGTGTGCGCTGAGGCTGTGTTTTGTCTCCTTTCTCTCCCAGGACTTGATTCCTAGGGTGGGTCTTGCAGGGCTGTACAGTCTCTTCTCTGGGCCTATTGTTCTGTTAACCAGCACATCCCTTTCAAGCCTCATCTGCTGACCCGATCTACCCCCACCTTCTTGCCAGTACCTAGGAAGGAGACCAGGCTCAAAGTAGGGGACACCAGGGTGGGCCCGGGCCTACAGTCCCCTGCTGCAGAGCCTGGCCTGACCACCCCACTCCCTGCAGCCTAGCCGCTGGGGCAGGAACCAGCCCATCAACATGAACCATTATGCCAACAAGAAGAGCGCAGCTGAGAGCATGCTGGACATTGCACTGCTGATGGCCAACGCCTCCCAGCTGAAGGCTGTCATCGAGCAGGGCACTGGCTTCGCCTTCTTCATCCCCCTGGTGGTCCTCATCTCCATCTCCCTCGTGCTGCAGATTGGTGTGGGCGTGCTGCTCATCTTCCTCGGTGCGTGCCTGGGCAGGGGGCTGCAGCAGCGGGAGGGCCCTGGGTACCCCTGCCCTACAGCCAGCTGATTCTGCCCGCATACACTCTGGGATGGGTCACAACGTTTTTCAGGCCCTCATGAGCCGCATGGGAGCCCAGCCCGCCTCGCTAGGCCAGGCGGTCCAAAATGTATTAACAGCTCCCACTGTGGCCCCCAGAGGGCCCCTCACATCTCTATCCTTCCACTCACACAAGCTGAGGACACAGGAAAACATCAAAACCACACAAAGAGTTGACGTGTATTGGGCACCTACTGTGTACCTGCTAGTCCTTAGGTGGTCTATAGGGACCAGGTGATGGTCCTGCACCCCCAGGTGAGGGTCAGGTGTAGAAGCAGCAAGAGTTTGGGTTCCCCTCCACCTGGCTGTGTGACCTCAGGCAGGTGGGCCTGTTTCCTTGCCTAGAAAGTGGGCGTAAGGACAGCCTTGGGTACGTGTGGGAATGGCTTGATTATCACGCACCAGTGCTCAGAATGGTGCTTGCCTATGTGTGTGCAGTCCCTTGTGCCTTAGAATGCAAGCCTGGGCCTCGGGCCTCCACGCCTTCCACTTCGTGATGAGGTGCCAGGCCCCTCTGAGTTTCTTTTCACAGAGCAAGCAGGGCTGTAGCAGTCAAGCCAGAGATAGCAGCCTGCCTGGGCCAGGCCCCATTTTTGGCAGTGTTTTAAAGTAGGCATGTCTCTCTCTGGGGGTGCAGAAGAGGGCCCCATATCTCACAGTGCCTGCTCCCTCTCACAGTTAGGTATGACCTCAACAACCCTGCCAAGCATGCGAAGCTGGACTTCCTCAACAACCTGGCCACTGGTCTCATCTTCATCATCGTTGTGGTCAACATCTTCATCACTGCCTTTGGCGTCCAGAAGCCTACCATGGACACGGCACCCCGGCAGTAGGGGCTCAGGTGAGCTGGCAGGGCCGTCCCCAGCAGGGTCTATTCCTCCACGAACCCACCCGCTCACCCCACTGGGCTGCTGACTCAGTGTGGGAAACTCAGGGTCTTTTGTGCAGACCTCCCGTGACTGCATCTGTCCTTGCCTGGGCCTTGCAGGGTGGGTGCCCCTGGGCATGTGCACCCCCTACACCATACTCAGCCCACTGTCCTTGCTCAGAGAGACCCAGTGCCTACTCAAGGTGACCCCACTTGGGAGCAGAAGCCACAAGGAAGTCAAGTGAGCCTCGTAACACACTCAACAAGCCCCTCCTATAGGGAGGTTGTGGGGGCTCAGATGCAGGCAACCTGGATTGTCATGAGGGCAGATACAGAAGGCTGGCAGGTCTGGCATGTGTCCTGGCCAGGGTCACACAACGCAGGTCCACGGGGCCCTGGACCCAGCAGTCCTCAGGCCTGCCACAGAGGCAAGGCGGGTGCTATAGACAGACAGCAAACACCTGTGTGTCAGGGACATAGGAGGAAACCTTCCAGATTGACCAAGTGGACAGTGAAGCAAGATGCTGGGAGCAGGGCCTTTGTGTGGCCCCATTGTGAGCATCTGGCTTTTACTTGCCCCCGCCATCACTGTTGGCTCCACCTGGCATCAATTCACTGCCCAGCTGCTGGCCACAGATTATTGTTCAGTCTGTCCCCCATGGAATCCTCTGGATACCAGCCTGCTCCCTCACTCATCACATGACAACCGGGCCATTTATTAATCACCTGCTGTGTGCCCCAAACAGTCTTGAGTTCCCCAAGCATCAGTCTAGTGAGGAGACTTCAAGGTCCCCATGGCACATGCCGACCCACCAGCCCCTGCTCTCAGGGGTGCCCTGTCAGAGTGTGCTGGGCCAGGCTTTTAGACCCTGACAGTGTCCCACGGGGGGACACCGTGGCTCTCCCAGGTCAGAATTGGGCTGACTCTGGAGTCAGAGTGGCCCCGACATTTATGGGCTGGTTAGCAGACACCACGCTGAGGCAGGGTCACCAGAACAGGGCTGGAGGCTCCTCCGGCTTTGGTGACTCCATGCCTCTCCTCTTCTTCTCTGCAGGTGCCCCTGGATTGTGCCTGGCCGCAGCTGCCTAGACACAGGAGGTGCCTCGCCCTTGAGGCCCATCCTCCTGTGCACGGGATTCCCCTAAACCGCCGGAGCCCAGGCTGGCCCCACCGGACTGCATCCAAATAAGCCACACGTGCTCAGGCCACTCTGGCCACACAGGGCCTGCCCCGTCCTCAGCTGCTCCTCCTCCTGGAGCATGGAGTAGCCAGGCCCAGAAGATGGAACTGGTGAGCCTTCAACAAGGGTTATCGCTGCCGTGGACATGCAGCAGGCCCAAGGATGGGGGTCAAGGGGCTGGCCCCATCTAGGGACATTTCCAGAGAGACGAGGTGATGCCAGTGCAGCAGCATCCTGGCCTTGTGCGCTGCCCACCCTGGGTGACCTGTGACCTCTGCACTTCCTGACCCAGGACTATAGACCATCAGTGACACTGTGGGCCCCCCACCGTGGCCACTGACTCAGACCTCACACCTTCCACCAGCAGTGACTGGGCAGGGCTTTAGCCCCTCCTTGGGGATCTGAGCCCCCACTTTTCTATATATAAGTAACCAATAAAGCTGATTCTTCTCTTCGTGTGGCTCCCAGCACCACCCTCCCTGCCACCCAGGCCTGGGTGCAGCACCGTGCCCCTCAGAGTCCCCAGCCTATACAGCCCTCCTCTGTCCCTCCCTCTAAGCCTGTGGTCTATGGGAGGAGCAGCCTTTGTTGGCATCTCCAGACATCACCCCCACATGCATGTCCTCGGGGCAGTCAGCTCAATGATCCCTGAGCAGACCCTCGTGAAAAGTTCCAACACTCCCACATTTCCTGCAGTTTACATGCCCACTAGCTCCCTTCTATACCCACAGTACTGGATCAAGGAGAGTGGGGCTGATGCCAAGCCAGCTTCGACCCTGCAGAGACACCAATGAGAGCCAGGTGCTGTCTCTGGGGCTCAGGGAGCCACCTCTCACCTGGCTGGGACCCCCAGCTCCCTCAGTCCACCCTGTGACCACTAGGGCCTGAACCCTCACTCTCAGCCCCCTTGTCATCTCCTTTCTGACCCTTGCTGGCCCCATTCCTTCATCTCAAGTCAGCAATGCCCTCAACTGAGCCTCTCCAGGTGGGATACCTGAGAACTCCCTCCAAGCACTGGAGCCCGGGGAGGCGATGCAGCCCCCAGGAGCTCCCAAGGCCCCTCCCCCATCACTTCTCTTGCCCTCCCCACTCAGCCTGGAGCAGCTCCAACAGACATTCAGATGACCCCACAGAGTCTTCTGTGGGCCTGAAAGATAAGCACAGAGTGCTTATGGGTGAGATGATCTAATCTGAGCTTTGCTTTAATATGAGTAACTCAGGAAAAAGGTACAGGGAAATGGATGAAGCAAGATTGGAAGTGCTGGGGACTGCAGAGCTGGGGCCCCAAAGCCAGCTCTCTGCTCTTCTGAGTGTCTGAATGTCCCATAAAGAAGGCTACTAAAGGTGATTCACACATGGGATGAGATCCCTGAAGAAGCAAGACCAGCAGGTGGGCAGTGAGTGGACATGTGAGCCTGGGGCCAACCTGGTCAGAGGCGGGCAGACATACAGCTGTCGGGGCTGGGCCCTGGGAGCAAGCAGTAGAGAGGCCAATCTCTGCGGCTGGTCACCGTGAGCACCTTGGCTGTCTCATTGCCAGGAAGCAGCAGGGGTCAGTCTCCTGGCTATGAACCTGCCCCACTACCTGGCCCTCGTGGTGGATCCAAGGTGGTATCTGGGCCCATGCTCCCAGGTCCAGCCCCACTCAGGGCTCTGCACAAGTGGAGGCTGCCCAGCACCATAGCCCTGGGGTAGCCTGAAGCTGTGGCCTGTGGTGTGGGCTGAGCCACACCAGGGGTGATGCCAGCCTGTGTGGACCACGGACATGGCCAGCAGATGGCTGAGTTCCTCCTTTGGCCAGGACAGGAAGTTTGCCCAGACCTGACCAGACAGGATAAACCCCAGATGGCTGGATGGGTCCTAGGTCACCAAATCAGACCCGGCCCCCTGACCCTCACTCTGGATGCACCCCTGTCTCAGGGCCTTGGCTTGTGCTGCAGCTCTCTAGGGTCAGGGCTGTGCCCAGAGGTCTTCCCCACTGGCCCTCCTGACCCCTACTTCTGGTCACTGTCACGATGGGCCATTTGGGTTTGCTCTGCCTTTGATGTCATTGGTCATGTCACTGCCCACAGTGTCCCCCTGGGGCCCTCATCTGAGCCGTGACTACCCCCACGTCATCTGGCCCATGATCAGGGCTGTTGCCTGAGAAGGAGGCTCCTGCTCACCATCTCCCTGAAGGCTACAGGAGCTCTGCCTGAGCTGGGGAAGGAGGTGGACCTGTAATCATACTTGTAGTTCTGTTTGATCTGCCCTGGCCCTTCCACTTGATGCAACCACTCAAAGCCTGTGCTCAGCACTGTGTCTGGCATACTTAGTCTAGGTACTTAGTAAATGTCTACAATAGATCTACTCCTCAAGTTCCAAGCTCTGCACATGTGTTACAGTGGCCAAGGGATAGACAGGAAAAAAAAAAAAAAAAAACGGGGCCCAGAGAGTCGGTCAGGGCCAAGCCCTGCTGTGTAGCTGCCCCATCTGGGGACCCCACTCTGCCATCCCGGAGGACAGCAGAGACCCTGAGAGTAAGCAAGGGGCTCGAGGAGTAAGAAGCAAGGAAATATATGTGCTCCACAGAGGGATACACACAGGGAAGTCAAGACCGAGAGAGCTCTCAAGGCTGATGCTCCGGGACCCAGGACCAGGAGGGAGCCCTGTGGAAGGACAAGCCTGTGGTGCACAAGCCCCAAGGCCACATGAGCTGGGGCTGGCCTTAAAGGAGTGTAGGATGGTCAGTGTTGGGGAGGGGGAAGTCACGAAGAGCTAGGAATTGGGGCGACTGAGGGAGCTGGGAGGATTTTGCGCTTAACTTCCTTGTTTTACAGTATAGAGAGATGATGACGGATGGAGGACAAAAAGATTATAGACTGATGGACAGATGGATGGAAGACAGATAGATGATAGATAAATAGGTATAGATAGATGACAGATAGGGGTAGGGATAGATGAGTCATCCCAGGTCACCCTGGGGTTCTCCTCCCCTGACTCTCCATCCCCAGTGTCCACCCTTCAAGGCCCAGGCCCACTTGATCTGAGAGAGGGAAGGACAGGGTGAGGCAGAGAGCTCTGAGAAAGGTAGGCCAGGATGAGATGGGCTGGGATGGGGCCCGTGGAGCGAGAAGGTGGACTTCCGCTGCAGGATTGAGTGGTTCCTTCCTTCCACACCTGCCACACCCACCCACCCACTTCCCTCTCTCAGGCACCTTTTCTCCCACCTTCCTTTAATGGAATTTAATTCCTCTTTTCTCACCACATTAAAGAATCCATGAGCAGAATGTTCTAACATTTTTCTTCTCTCTCTCAAGTATTTATTTCAGGGGAAACTAAGCTAACTAAGCGGCTGGATCTGCGTGTGGCCCAGGGAAGATGCCTCATGGCAGCAGTGCCCCCCAGACCCTACCCTAGGCCTCCATGCCCTCTGAGCGGATATGGGGCTCCAGCCCTGCCTCCAAGTGGGATAAGAATTGAGGTGCCAGCTGCCACCAAGCCAGCGCTGAGGAAGGGCAGCGGCTCCACACTCCCACCCCCACCCCACCCCCCACAGTCTACAAGATTGGGGCCCCATGGCCCATCCAGCAAGGACCTGACATGCAACTTGGTCAGGCCTGGGGTTTGTGCAGAGGTTCCTGGGTGTGGGGTGGGCACTGTGGGATAGCTCTCAGAGCACTGACCTGGTGGGTTGAAAAAACAACCCCCGATTCCAGCAGTGTCAGCACCCCCACCCAGACCGTGTGCCTTCTCCCAGAGGGGAACCCTGCCTTGTGCAAACGGCAGTTGCGTTTCCGGCTCCACAAGCAGCAGCCTGTTGCTTCACTGGGCCTGAAACCGCATCCCTGAGAGCATCTAAGGCTAACTGCCTCCACCACAGGACCTCTGCTCTTCACAGACACACCTCCTTCACAGACACACTTCTCCTGAACGCCCCCATCACTTCCGTCCCTCCAACCCTCCTCACATCCCCCCTCACTCCCCTCCCAACACCTGGGAGCTCTTCCCCACCCAGGCAGACTGGAGATGGGACAGTCATCCCAGCACTGTGGTAGCTGAGGTACTGTGATAGAGGAACTATTCTTACTAGAGTTTGGTGGGGGGGCTTTCCCAGTTGAGGTGGCATTTTACCAAAGATCTGAAGGTTCAGTAGATGGGGGGAGTGGTTAGTAGTCTTCCAGATGAGGGAATAGCATGTGCAAAGGTGGGGGGTATGGATCATGAGCAGTTCCAGTTGTTGAGCTATGGAGGTAGGGACAGGGGACAGAAGGTAAGGGCCTGTCCCAGGGGGCCAGCAAGTAAGACTGTGGCCCTTGGCATCTTTCGCACCTTGATGGACTTAATTCATTACAGGTCATGGTTACTGACTGAGCAAGTAGTTGGCAGGGGGCTCTCATGGGGAGAGGGGCTGTGCCTAGACATGGATGCCCCATTGTTCCACCTCGCCCAGTCCCAGCCTAGGAGTGTGGTCATTGTATGGCTGGCACAAGCCAGGGGCAAGCAGATGGGAGAGGGGCCTGGCTGGTGGTCTGGGCTATTGCCACAGACTTCAGCTGTGGGCACTAGGTCCAGGCACAGTTGGAGAAGAGGCCATTGAGGCTGGGATCCACGGAGGGGGTCCAAGAACAGCCTGAACTCAGGGGCTGCTTTGGACAAGGGCAAGGCCTTGGGTGGGTCATTGCTGGAAGAAGAAAGTCAGCAGTCACAAGGAGCGGCCCAGCTGGAGCCAAGGGAATAGGTGCCCTGGACTGCCACGGCTCACCAGCTCCCCTGAGACCCGGGACCGGCACTAGCTGCCCCTCACTCCGAGGACGGACCCTGCCACAGGGCTTCACAGATAAGTACGAGGACCTTCCCTGCCACAGCCTGTTTCTGGGATGTCCCCTCAAAGGCACTTCTACTTAATAGTTCAGGATTGCTAATAGCAAAGGACTGTATTCCGGGGGGTATGTAAGTCACATTTATTTCAGGAGACTGGAAGACTGAGGTCAAGGCACTGGCTTGGCGTCTGCTTTGCCTGCAGCCTACACACAGCGGCCTCATTTACCCAGATGTCTCTGTCACCTGCAGCCAGGCATCTGGCGCCTTTACCCGGCAGTGTCCTTTACCCAGTTCTGTCACTCCCACTGGCCGTGTGTCACTTCCACCCAAGCACGTCTGTCAGAGAGCAGGACAAACATCAGTAATACCTTGGCATCTGCCCAGGAAGCAACTTCCCTTGGGAATCGGGGTCTTACCTGATTAGCGGGTAGAAGGGCTGCAGACTGGACAGGATGTGCTGGGCTGGCCTCAGGGTTCTGCTGACCTACCTTCTGAGCTCGGAATCCAGAAACTAGTTCCTTGGTCTGTATGGCTAGCCAGTACGGCGGCCACTCTCTGCTAGCAGTAAGAGCAGTTTACATGGGGCACTGTTTGCAAGAGACCTGGAGTGCAGTGCCTGTTTACAGCTCTGGGGAGGGAGGGGAGTGGATATGTTCACAGCATCACTCCCTCTAGACCCTGAGTGAGGAACCTTCCCGTGGGGCCCAGCCTTGAGGGTTCTGTTCAGCTCACACGGCTCAGGGTGCTCACTTCCCCCAACGAGGGTCTGTTCCAGAGGAACATGCACTGGCCGCACCGTTAGCACAGCTTTAGCGGTAAATTCAGGAAGCCGTTTCCAGAAAACGGCACTCGGAGCAGTGCTATCCAGCTCAGGATATCCATGCTCAAGGAGGGGTCTTGTCTCTTTGAATAGATGGGTCAACCAAGGCTCAGAGTCTGGAGACAGCCCCCCAGGACCGACAGGGCAGGGATGGCAGAGCTAGTGGTAAGCCGTGCTGTCCTGGGCTTCAGGGCGGGCGGGAGGGCTCCTCTGCCTGGCTCTCCCATGCCCTGGCCCTCACTTGAATGACTGGGCATGCAAACGAGTGAATGAACCCGCAGGCTGACTGAATGAGGGCCAGAGACCACATCGTGCAGCTAATCCCTCTGCTTCCCATCTTGTTTCCCTCCCACATGCTTCAAGAGACTGAGAGACACGGGAGCGGCCCAATGGCAGCATCGTTCCTAGTGTCAGCCTGCGGTGCCTCTGGAAACCCCCTATGGAAAATGCAAGCACATGACGATTCTCGGGTTGGCATACTTCTGTTTCCCCAGAAAGAGGCTGGAGGGGAAGGAGATGACAGAGGGAGGCAACGGGGAGAGGGATCCATCAGGGCCCGGCCCAGGCCCCAGCGGCCCGTGCCTTGTGCGCACACACATGTGAATCTGAGCACTGTGCACACTTCTCACATCTGTGTGCATGTGTGTGTGTGCGCACACGTGGGGAGGGCACTCTCGGGTGATGTGTGGTCCTGAGCGCTGAGCTTCAGCTTCCTCACTGGTAATGAGGGTGGTGACAGGGCTCCACAGAGGACAGGGGCCATGCAGCCATAGCCTGGAGGGCAGTGGGCACCCATGGGCCAGCAGTGGGGACTCAGCTCATGGGGCCCCCAGGGCCAAAGGTAGAGCACCAAGCCCTCTTGATGTGTACCCCCACCCTTTTGTGTCCACAGGGACTTTTCTATGACAAGATTCTAAGCCTGAGGCCAGGAGGTGAGATAGATGGGTACAGACTCCCTGGCTGAGGAGACAGGCCCATCTCCCCAAGGCAATTACAGGGCTCGGCTCTGAGAACAAACGGCTGTGTGGGGCCAACAAGGGGCTCCCCCAGGCCATTAGGGGAGGGTGTGAGGAGCCAGAGCCCAAGACTTCAAATGGCACAATTACACTTTTCATCTCTAAAAGTCCTAGAGGGTTCTGTGGACTCTTTCTGTCTCAACCTCCCCTCCACCTGGGATCAGAGATAAGATTTTGTGTTCATTTCTAGGCTCTGACTATACATGTGTCCCTGACCCTCAAAGCCAAGGTCATTGCTTCCCCAGGAGGCAGGGGCTCCATCTCCCAGATAGTGGAGTCTGAGGAGCCGCACAGGGCCCGGGAACTGGGTGTTGGCTCTGGTGACTAGACAGAGACAAGAGGGCTGATTGGGGGTATCTCCCTGGGACATGTCATAGGAAGGGAACGAATTGGTGGTCGAGCCCCTCATGTGCCGGGTTGTCCTTTCTTGGCTCAGTGACCTCTCCTTTCAGTCTCAGCTTCTTCATCAGGAGAGCAAGGGCAGCAGCCCCCGCCTTCTGGGGCTGCTGGGAGGAGTCAAGGCAACACACGCAAGCATTGAGCATCACAAGGCATTTGGCTGGTGCCCTCTGTGGCCTTCCACCAACAGCCTGGGGTCTGACCACACGCAAGCCCCTTGTTCTGAGCCAAGCCCTGTAACTGCCTTGGGGGCAAGGGCCTGTCCCCTCAGCCAGGGAGCTTGAACCCATCTGTCTCACCTCCTCGCCTCAGGCTCCGGATCTTGTCATGGAAACTTCCCTGAGAACACAGAAGGACGAGTGTACACATCCAAGAGGGCTCGGTGCTCCGCCTTTGGCCCTGGCGGCCCTGTGAGCCGAGGGAGGGTAACAGAGGAGTCCAGAGGGCCTGCCTGTCCATCCTCCGGGCCCGCGGCTGAGGACTGGGACAGAGAGCAGATGGGCAGGGGCCGGTATCGGGACCAACAGTGCTCCAGGGAAGGGATGGCAAGAAGGGCTCAAGGTAGGGAGTTCTGGAGAGCAGCAGTGGAAGGAGGCCCCAGAAGGAAGGGACAGGACACGCGGCAGGGTTCCATCTGGAAGTGGGCACTGGGGGACAGCCGGGGACATTTGAGGTGGGTAGTCCACATGCAGGGGTGAGACCCAGGCCCAGAGGAGTCTGGGAAGGCAGCCTGAGCAGGACCTGGGTCTTGGGTTGGACTCAGAAGTGAAGAACCCACAGGATCAACCTTAGCTAGAGACACTGTCATGTCTTGAATTGTAATCATCTAGAAAACACTCCTAACAGAAGGGATGAGACTCAAACATTTAATATTGTTGAACACCTCTGTACAATGAAGGCAAAGTGCTTATTACACAAATTATAAATAGCAAGAAATAAACACTTAGGAAAGAAGAAAGCCCCTGGAGAGCAAACACGCAGGCGGGCAGGGCTGGGGTCGGTCAGAGGCCCCTCAGGTCATCTGTGAGAAAGGCCAGCAGGAAGCGGCTGGCGTGCCTGTCAATGATGACCGGGGAGAAGCCCAGGACACGCCGGGCCCCTGGAAGCACCTTGGGGTCTGGAAGACAAGGGGGTCTCAGAACTCCTCAAGAAGGCACCTTCTCTCATCCTTGCAGCATCACAGCCCACACCCGAGTGATGTGGGTCCCCATGCGCTGCTCCCACCCAGGACCTGGGCACGGTCAGCATGGCAGGGAAGCGACGGCAGGCATGCCGCGCTGGGCCACAGGGGGGGCCTCAGGTGCAGGCCTCCGTCCATCTGGCAGGGCTCAGCCCCAGGGCGTGGGGAGGGCTGGCCGAGGCCTGGCCCGGCAGCACCCACCTGGAGGGCAGCAGTAGATGAGGAGCGCCAGGCCTGCGGCCAGGCCGAGGCAGGTCAGGAAGGCCACAGGTCCTGGGGAGAAATGCGCGTGAGCAGCTCCCCGAGCCCTGAAGGGTGGGGAGGGGTCCGGAGGCCTTGAGGACAGGCTCACACCCTGTGCTAGGGTCAGCCAGGCAGGGATACCCCTAGCGAGCACCCTAAGTGGGTCTGTCCAATGGGCAGCCAGGACTGGAACCCAATTGGAATGAGAAGCCCCCGAGACAGAGGTGGAGCCCTGGGTCAGGGGACAGAGAAAAGGGATGTGGGAGGCGGTTACCCCTGTCACTGAGCTCACAGCTTGCGGTGCCCGAGTCTAGCTCTGTGCAATCTGAGTTCTCTGGAAACAAAATCACAGGGCGTGGTTAGTCATGGGGGAGCTGGAGAGTAAGGTGGTCGCCTGCCATCGAGAAACCAAGGGGGCTGCCAAGGCCCCTCCCCGCAGACCACCCAGGCCCCTTGGGTTGTGTGGGTGCTGAGCCCTCCAGGCTGTGTCTGGGGCGGTGCGGGGAGGGGAGCAGTCAGCACCAGGCAAGGACCCCTGCATAGTCTGGGGTCTTCTCCTTTTGTCCACTTCATGGGAACTTGAGGACCATGGGATGGGGATTTCATTGTTCCCTGGCAACCACAAGGCACCCAACAGTGCAAACACCTTTCTGTCCCAAGTCTGATGGTGCTGAGTGAGGGCAGGGCGCCCTTTCTCTTTCCCCAGACCCCTCTGGGGCTCCCCAACCAACCAGCTCCTTGATAACCCCGAGGGCACCCTGGAAGGTCCCTGACTCCAGGCAGGGCTGTGTGGTCCTGAGAGCTTGGGTGACAGGACAGTTCCATGCCGCAGCTCAGGGCCCAGGCCTGCCAGCCCATCCTTGGGGGCCCTGGTCCAGCTGAGTAGCCTGAGGTGAGCCACCTCTTCCCTCACGGCCCCCAGCATTTCATGTGAGGATTGAGGGACAGTAGCCACTCCCCCTGGGGACCTGGCTGCAGAGGCCTGAAGACTGAGCTGCCATCCCTACCTGCGCCTTCCCTGTACCCATCCTGGCAGCTCAGAAGATCCCTCTCAAGCCTCCTGGGCCATGGGCTGGCCCTTCTAAACCCAAACACACTGTCCTGGACCAGCCATCTGTGCCAGAGACTGTTGTGCAGAAACATCCACACCATGAGGATCTACCTGGGTGAAAGTAGATACAACCTCTGTCGTGGGAGGCAGTTCATTCAAGGCTGGTATGGCCTACAGCTAGGCGCTAGTTCTGATCAGAAGGGTAAGGATTCCCAGGTTCATTAGATTATAGAGGAAAGGGCAGGACCACACGCACAAGATACTTTCGTGTAAGAAATAAATAGCGCAAGAAAAAGGGAGGCAGAGAGAAGTAGACAGACACACACAGTGACATGGGGAGACAGGGACAGGGAGCCTTGGAGACAGATATCTGTGTTGTCTGAAATACTCTCTCCACTCTCTGAGGGACACACAAGACACAACCAGAGGGTTGTCTCTGGCGAAGGGCTGAACAAGGAGATGCCAAGGCCAGGGGGGACACGCACTTACGCAGGGCGTGCCGGCTAGGCAAGCAGCTGTGCAGGGGCTGGGCGTGGATGTACAGGGCCCGGTAGAACTCCTGGCAATCCCGCTCACCGCTCCGCTGCAGGTGGCCCAAGAGGTCGCAGAGACGCACTCGCAGAGACACCTTGGGGTTCCGGAACTGGAGGAGGAAGGGGCACAGAGAGTTCAGGCTGGAGGACTCTGGACTCACCCCCCCAGCCCCAGCCTTCTCAATGGCTGTGATGCCACCTTCGTGGCTGGAACACCCATGGGGAGGTAGCAATTGCTACCAAAGACTCAACCACTCCCATGCAGTGCCCAAGACTGTGCTCCTGCTGCTGCTGCTGCTGAGTCGCTTCAGTCGTGTCTGACTCTGTGCGACCCCACAGACGGCAGCCCACCAGGCTCCCCCGTCCCTGGGATTCTCCAGGCAAGAACACTGGAGTGGGTTGCCATTTCCTTCTCCAATGCATGAAAGTGAAAAGTGAAAGTGAAGTCGCTCGGTCGTGTCCGACTCCTAGCGACCCCATGGACTGCAGCCCACCAGGCTCCTCTGTCCATGGGATTTTCCAGACAAGAGTACCGGAGTGGGGTGCCATACGGCCACTAATCCTTGCACTCCCATTGGAGGCCTAGACAGGTCACCAAGAAAGGTGGTGGTGACATTATTCCAAGTGTGGAAACTTAGCGGCTTGCTAACTTGGTTTTCCCACGTGTAAAAAAGGAAATAATAATAAACCCACACAATACGATCATTAAAGGGACCCTTCAAGGTAATGGCATAAATGATAACTTCTTGTAGTTCATAGTCTACGGGAATGTGATTCAAGTTTTAAAAAATATATCAAGGGTTAAGGAGAAAAAACAGGTGGCTTTTTCGATGTGGCTGATTGAGAAATACGTGGTTGTAAAGGTCAATGGACGGGGTACCCGCACTGACTCCCAGAACATGGAGGCTATGGCCCGGTGCTGCCACCTGGTGGTGGTGGACCATTCTACAAGAAACTAGAGTTGACCCACAAAAGGACAGAAACTGCAAAGCAAAAGCAGGTGTGCAGCAGAAACCATGGGTACCTATGAGGAATGGAACCGTGGGCGTGGGCGTGGGTGTGGGCGTGGGCGTGTGGAGTTTCCTTTTTCTCATGTGAACATCTGAAGCTTTTCAAATTTTTTTTAAATAGTGAATGCATATTCGACTTTTAAATTACAAGACAGAAAATTGAGCCCCTACTTTTTAACTTACTGGACTACTTTTATAACACAACAAGCATCTGAGTCAGTAGCAGGGTGTGGGTGGATTCTAGCTCTGTTGAGGATCAATATCATCTGTCCCCTGGAGAGGCCCCAACCCTCCAGACAGCCCTGCACATGGCCCCAAGAGGAAAAGGGCTCGCTCTGTCACCTGGCTGGGAGGCAGGCCATGTGCCCCAGAGCCCCAGCTAGTCTCTGGCATCCACCCCCAGTGCCACAGGGGAGCCAGAGAAGCGGGTGGGGTGCGCAAGGAGCACCCACTCTCACCCAATGCCCCCGAACAGGACGGGCCAGATCACACCCAAAACGATTGCCCATTTTGAACTTTTGGAAGATGCTGAGTGAAGAGTTCTGCAGCACTAGGTAGAGTGAATCTGGCATCCTTGCTCCCCTCCAACCCTGGTACACCCCCGTTCCCCCTCCCAGGTCTGTCTCATGTTGTCACACATCTGCTATGATCCTCCAGCATTTCTGAAAGGGGCCTGAAGTTCTGATGACATCTAAAGAGACTAAAGCTCAAAAAAATGATGTTCTAGGCCCAAGGTCACCCCAAGGAGATAAGTTTTCACCTCCAAGCTGTCCTGCCCCTGGCTTCTCCCAGCCCAGAGAGGAAGGGATGGGAGAGCAGCCTCAAGTTCATTGGCACCTTTTCCGCGTCCTTGTTGCTGAGGATCTGGGGATAGTAGCGGTTTAGCTGGAGAATGATCCTGTCCACCTGCTGCTCACTCAGGCGTCCGAGGCTGGTGAGGAAAGGAGTGTCCTGGACTAGGCGATCACAGTAGGTCTGCTCTGAAACAGAAGCAGAGAACACAGAAGGACATGACCCAACACAGCCCAAGGAGGGGGTGTCGAGTCCCACACACCATGACACAGCCACGGCAGGGACTCCGCACAGGAAGGTCCCGTGCCCACCAAGAGGTGTACCAGCTGTAAGCATCTGGACAACTGCTGACATCCCAACTCATGCACAGCCCAGGATTCCTCCATGTCATGCCAATCCCCTTGCAAAACAGTGGGGGTGGGTGGGTGCAGTGATAAAGGTACAGAGCTCAAAAGCAGAGCAGAGCCTCTGGCTCTTCCTCTCTTCTATGCCTGAGAGCTTATCACCAAAAAACTCAGGAGGGTGAAGAGTCTGCTGTCTGCAGGGGCCCCCAGTGCTCTCTGGAAATAGCAGCCTGAGGAAGGACACAGCAGCACAGAGAAGGCCCAACTCCAAAGCTCCTACAGCCACTGTTGTCATGGGGACAGGAGACACACAGACAGAAGCACAGGGTTTAGAGTGGCCTGGCCACTTTTAGCTGGCATGGCCACCGGACATAGTATCTGCAAGGCCTTGGGAAGCTGCCCCAAACAGCAGACCAACATGCCTGCTACCCAGGAAGCTGGGGAATGCTTTTCCTTTTGTCTTTTTTCTTTCAGAATCATCATTAAAACATCACTGTTACACTATCTTTCCCATTAAGAATGTCCCTTAGAATGATAAGCCTTTAAAGGCAGGGAGTGGATGGGGAGAAGTTGGTGGGCAGATGGCAAAGAATCTCTGAGGGAGGGTCCCAAGTGCCTGCAGCCCTAGCTACCTGAACAAGTGCACCACCTTATCTATGTGAGGCAGCTTGTCCTCTTTCCTGGTGGACCCAGGGGATGGGGGGGGTTGGTGTGCAGGCAGGCACAGCTGTATAGGAGGAGTTTCTGTATGTGACTGAAGTTAAGCTGGTATCAATCCAAATTAGATAGCTGTAACTTTACAATATTAAACATAACCCCCCTGGTAACCACAAAGAAAATGTCTATGGACTATACACAAAAGGACATCAAAATGTGTTACTACAGAAAATCAACACAAAAGGAAGTAATGGAATAAATGAAGGACAAAGAAGCTACAAGACATACAGAAAACAGACAGCAAAAAGGTAAAAACAAGTTGTCCCTTATCAGTAATTAAATGTAAATGGATTAAACTCTCTAATCAAAAGACACAGATTGACAGAATAGGTTTGTGATACTGTGATTTACAGTAAGATATATTCACTCAGTCGTGTCCGACTCTTTGCAACCCCATGGACTATGCAGTCCATGGAATTCTCCAGACCAGGATACTGGAGTGGGTAGTCTTTCCTTTCTCCAGGGGATCTTCCCAACCCAGGGATAGAACCCAGGTCTCCCGCATTGCAGGCAGATTCTTTACTAGCTGAGCCACCAGGGAAGCTCATGCCTACCTAAGGAAGCCTCCATAACCTTCCCCCCATCAAAGCGGGGTGTGGAGCACCTCCCAGTTACTAAATGCTTGGAGGTGCCTGGGAGGAGCACGGAAGCTCCATGCCCCTTCTCACGTGTTTTGCCCTATGCATCTCTTCCACCTGGATGTTCACTTGTATCCTTGAAACAAACTGTGAATAGTGTTTTCTTGAGTTCTGTGAACTGCTCTAGCAAATGACAGTCAGGGGAACTCTGATTTATAGCCAGTCAGTTAGAAGCACAGGTGGCAGCCTGGACCGGTGACTGGCATTTCAAGTGGGGGCAATCTTGTGGGACTGAGTCTAAAGTGAACCTATGGGGTCTGACAGACACTCTCCAGATGGATGGTGTAAGAATTGAGTTAAATTTATAGGACACCCAGTTGGTGTCCACCAAAGAACTGGGAAGTTGCTTGACAGAGGAAAACCCCCCATACATTTGGCAACCAAAAGTGTCAGAAATAAAAGTGTTGAGAAATATGCATCGAGAAAAGAAATGCAAGAAGGCGAAGTGGTTGTCTGAGGAGACCTTACAAATAGCTGAGGAAAGAAGAGAAGCGAAATGCAGGGTGCCAGAGAAGAGCAAGGAGAGATAAGACGGACTTCTTAAATGAACAGTGCAAAGTAATAGAGGAAAACAAATGGAATGGGAAGACTAGAGATTTCTTCAAGAAAACTGGAGATATCAAGGGAGCATTTCATGCAAAGATGGACACGATAAGGGACAGAAACGGTACAAGGACCTAACAGAAGCAGAAGAGATTAAGAAGAAGTGGTAAGAATACACAGAAGAACTATACAAAAAAGGTTTTAATGACCCAGATAATCACGATGGTATGGTCACTCATCTAGAGCCAGACATCGTGGAGTGTGAAGTCAAGTGGGTCTTAAGAAGCATTACTACACACCTCCTTTCACTCTGCCAATTGGACTTCTGTCTTTATTGGTCATTCAAATGGGGCAAAGGAAATAACCTTTTAAAACTCAGGCAAATTGGGTGTTTGTCTTGTAATCTGTCAGAGGAAACATTGTAAAAGAAAAAAAAAAAGAAGATGCATTACTACAAACAAAGCTAGTGGTGGTGACAGACGTCCAGCTGAGCTATTTCAAATCCTAAAGGATTTTAAAGTGCTGCATTCAATATGTCAGCAAATTTGGAAAACTCAGCAGTGACCACGGGACTGGAAAAGGTCAGACTGCAATTCAATCCGAAAGAAGAGCAAGGCCAAAGAACATGTAATCTACTGTACTATTGCGCTCATTCCACATGCTGGCACAGTTATGCTCAAAATCCTTGAAGCTAGGCTTCAGCAGTAGGTGAACTGAGAACTTTCAGATGTACAAGCTGGGTTTAGAAAAAAGCAGAGCAATCAGAGATCAAATTGTCAACATTCACTGGCTCACAGAGAAAGCAAGGGAATTCCAGAAAAACATCTACTTCTGCTTCATTGACTATGCTAAAGCTTTTGACTGTGTGGATCACAACACACTGTGGAAAATTCTTAAAAGAAATGGGAAGATCAGACCACTTTACCTGTCTCCTGAGAAACCTGTATGTCAGTTAAAAAACAGCAATTAAAACAGGACATAGAACAACTGACTGGTTCACAACGGAAAGGAGTGCGACAAGGCTGTACATTGTAACCCTTATTTAACTTAAATGCAGAGTACATAATGTAAAATACTGGGCTGGATGAATCACAAGCTGGAATCAAGATTGCTGGGAGAGATATCAACAACCTCAGATATGAAAATAATACCACTCTAGTGGCAGACAGTGAACGAGGAACTAAAGAGCCTCTTGATGAGGGTGAAAGAGGAGAGTGAAAAAGCTGGCTTGAAACTCAACATTCAAAAAACTAAGATCATGGCATCCTGGTCCATCACTTCACAGCAAACAGAAGGGGGAAAAAGTGGGAGCAATGACAGAGTTAACTTTCTTGAGCTCTAAAATCACTGCGGATGGTGACTGTAGCCGTGAAATTTAAAAATCCTTACTCCCTGGAAGAATAGCTATGAGAAACCTGCTGCTGCTAAGTCGCTTCAGTCGTGTCCGACTCTGTGCGACCCCACAGACGGCAGCCCACCAGGCTCCCTCGTCCCTGAGATTCTCCAGGCAAGAACACTGGAGTGGGTTGCCATTTCCTTCTCCAATGCATGAAAGTGAAAAGTGAAAGTGAAGTTGCTCAGTCGTGTCTGACTCTTAGCGACCCCATGGACTGCAGTCCACCAGGTTCCTTCATCTACGGGATTTTCCAGGCAAGAGTACTGGAGTGGGGTGCCACTGCCGTCTCCTATGAGAAACCTAGACAGCGTATTAAAAAGCAGAGACATCATTTGCCAACAAAGGTCCGCCTAGGTAAAGCTATGGTTTTTCCAGCAGTCATGTATGGATGTGAGAATTGGACCATAAAGAAGGCTAAGTGTTGATCTGATGTTTTCAAATTTGGTACTGGAGAAGACTCTTGAGAGTTCCTTGGACTGCGAGGAGATTAAATCAGCCAATCCTAAAGGAAATAAACCCTGAAAGTTCATTGGAAGGACTGATGCTTAAGCTCCAATACTTTGCCCACCTGACACAAAGAGCTGACTCACTGGAAAAGGTACTGATGCTGGGAAAGACTGAAGGCAAAGGAGAAAGGGCTGGCAGAGGATGAGATGGTTAGACAGGATCATTGACTCAATGCACATGGATTTGAGCAAACTCTGGGAGAGAACGGAGGACAGGGGAGCTTGGCGTGCTACAGTCCATGAGGTCGAAAAGAGTTGGACATGACTTAGCAACTCAACAACAACAACATATTGAGAAGGCCCACATGCAGCCATGAAGACCCAGTGCAGCCAACAACAACAAAACCAGCGCCCTCCTTAAAGCAGCCCTGTAAGTGTTGACCCTTTCTGGCCAGGCCAGTGTCAACATCGGGAGCCTCATCTGCCACATGGGGGGCTGGAGGGTCTGCCCCTAGCAGCTGGCGCGGCACCAGCAGTAGGTCCAATCCTCTTCGCCACTGCTGCCCTAGCTGAGGAGAAGAAAGCAGAGGCAAAGAAATAAGAATCTGAAAAGTCTAATGATGACATGGGCTTTGGTCTTTTTGACTAAACCTCTTCAGTAACACATTCAATAAAAAGCTGAACTCTTAAAAAAAACTTAAAAAAGGAATAAAACACTTAGAAATAAATTTAACCAAGGAGATGGAAGACTTGTACACTGATCTACAAAACACTACTCAAAGAAATGCTAAAAGATACAAATAAATGGAAAGACGTTCCATGTCCATGGTTTGGAAGACTTAATATTGTGAAGATGACAATATTACCCAAAGTGATCCAGGAATTCAATGTAACCCCTATCCAAACTGCAGTAAATCTTTTCTCGTCTTTTTTTCATCCTAATGTTCATATGGGATCTCAAGGGACTTGTACAGCCAAAACAATCCTGAAAAAAGAACAAAGTGGATGATTCATACTTCCTCATTTCAAAATTTACTACAAAGCTACAGGAATCAAAACTGTGGTACTGACATACAGACCAATGTAATAGACTAGACAGTCCAGAAATTAACCCTATTTTGAGGAAAAAAAAAGAGTGAAAAGACAATCCATAGAATGGGAGAAAATATTTGCAAAGCATATATCTGATTAGGGATTAATATATATAGAAAGAGAGAGAATATAAAAAGAACTCCTATAACTCAACACAACAAAAAATCCTACAAAATAACCAATACAATGATGAACAAAATACTTGAACAGGTATTTTTCCAAAAGTGGACAAATGACTGCTAAGTACATGAAAAGATGCTCAACATCACTAGTCATTAGCAAAAAGCAAGTCAAAATACAATGAGATACCATTTCATACTCATTAGGGTAAAATAAATATTGGAGAGAGGGAATATGAATACGAGGATGAGAAACTGGAACTCTCATGCACTCCTGGTGGGCAGGTAAAACGGTGCAGCTACTATGGAAAAGGGTATGGCTATTCCTCAAAAAGTTAAATACATCCGCAATTCCATTCCTGGGTATACACTCAAAAGAATTCAAAGCAGAGACTCAAATAGATATGTGCATGTCAAGTTCAGAGTAGTGTTTATTCACAAAAGCCCAAAGGTAAAAACAACCCAAGTGTCCACAGACAGATGAACAGATAGACAAAATATGGTATACATACAATGGAATACTATACAATCTTAAGAAGGAACGGAATTCTAATACATGGGTTCAAAAACATGGATGAACCATGAAAACAATATGCTAAGTGAAATAAATTAGACACAAAAGGACAAATGAAGTGAAGTGTTATCTTAGTTGCTCAGTCATGTCCGACTCTTTGCGACCACATGGACTGTAACCCACCAGCTCCTCCGTCCATGGGAATTTCCAGGCAAGAATAGCGGAGTGGGTTGCCATTTCCTTCTCCAGGGGATCTTCCTGACCCAGGGATCAAACCCAGGTCTCCAGCATTGCAGGCAGACGCCTTACCATTTGAGCCACCAGGGAAGCCCATACAAAAGGACAAATGTATTATTCCACTATATGAACTATCTAGAATAAGCAAATTCTAAAACAGAGAAAGTACCATAGTGATTAACAGGAGCTGCAGGTAGGGGTGAAAGGGGAGTTTTTGTTTAATGAGTACAGTTTCTCTTTGGGGTGATGAAAAAGTTCTTGAAATGCACAGTTTCACAGCACTGTGGATGTATTTAATCCCAATGAAATGGTTAAAATGGTAAATTTTATGTTCTGTGTATTTTACCACACATATACATATAAATGGACATGAATCTGAGCAAACTCCAGGAGACAGCTGAGGACAGAGGAGCCTGAGCAAGCTTGCAGTCGGCCATGACTCAGCGACTGAACATTAAAATACATATCGAGGTAAGTGGATAATATATGAAACTGCGGTTCAGTTTAATAAGTTACAATGGAATATAACCCAGTGATAAAAAAGACCATGAAGTTACAAAAAGACATTGAGGAAACAAATGCATTTTGTTAGAGGTTAAAGAAGCCAATTTGAAAAGGCTATATACTATATGATCCCAGGTAAATATTTTAGAAAATGCAAAACAATGGAGACAGTAAAAAGATCAGTGGTTGCCAAGGGTTATGGAAGAGGGAGGGATAAATAGATGGAGCACAGAAGATGTTTAACCCAGTAAAACTTCTTGTATGATACTGTAATAGCAGATACAGGACATCATGAATTTTTCAAAAAACTCATACAGTATACAACACAGGAATGAACCATCATATTAATATGGACTTTAGTTAGTAACTGAAATTAATAATACTGTATCACTATTGGCTTATTAAGGTAACAACCATACAAATGCAAGATATTAATAATAGAGGAAATGGGGTGGGGGGAGCCCTCTGTGCTATCTGCTCGATTGTCTATAAACTAAAAATGCTCCAAAAATAAATTCTAGTAATTAATAAGAAACACTATTTGGAAATTCCATTGTTGAATTTTTTTTTCTCTTAAAATTTTATCTACTTTATTTTCGGCTGTGCTAGGTCTTCATTGCTGTGCGGGCTTTCCTCCAGTTGCGGTGAGCAGGGGCGACTCTCTAGTTGTGGTGCACAGGTTTCTCACTGCAATAGCTTCTCCTGTTGCAGAGCATGGGCTTTAGGGTGCACAGGGCTCAGCTGTTGCAGCTCCCAGGCTCTAGAGCACAGGTTCAACAGTTGTGGCACAAGGGCTGAGCTGCTCTGCAGTGTGTGGGATCTTCCCAAATCTGGGATAAAACCCATGTCTCCTGCATTGACAGGAAGATTCTTTACCACTAAGCAACCAGGGAAACCCTCCACTGTTGAATTTTAAAGATGAAAAAAACAGTCACAGAAAGGAGATGGATTCTTGGATTGGGTGGTATTCACTGGAAAGGAGCATGAAGGATTTTTTGGAGGGTGACAGAAACATTCTATCTTGATTTGGCCTGGACCAGTTGTTCCATGAGTATATACGTTTGTCAAAACTTAAGAGAATTTTTTCACTAAAAATGAGTGTATTTATAAGTAAACAATACCTCAATCAAGTTGATTTTTAAAAAACAGGGTCACTGAGTTGGAACAAGTGGGGCCTCCTCCCGATTTCTTCCATGGGCCCAACTCAATAGACTGTTTACCTTCTCACCTCTCTCTCCTGATGCTACCTCCTCCTGGATGGTCTATTCCCCCTAGAATGAGAATTTCTAACTTTTGATTCTCCCAGTCTCTGAAAGTATATTTTGAAGACAGACTTGTTAGCAGCTCCAACATGGTAAAGAAGCCATGGACAGGGATGCAGAGACATCTGTCACCAGCATGTGGCAGGACCCTCCTGGCCACCCGGCTTCATCACCTGTAGCCTCTCTGATTAAAGAGTTAATAATATTGGCCACAGTTCATGGACTGGGACCCATGCTTGGGCATTCTGGGAGCTCTGTGCATCATCATTCTTCCATCAGCTCTGCTACACAAGCATGACCACTACCCTCATTTTCAGAAGGAGAAACTGAGGCACAATAAGTAGATAAGGTACCTGCTTAAGACCTTAATCAGCTGGAGAGTGATGGATTGAGTTCAGGACCCAGCACAGTGTTGGGGCCCATTTCCGCCTCTCTGATCAATCTACTAATTAATCATGCAATTTAGTTGCATCATGTCTGCTTCTGACCAAACCATGGGCTGTCCTGCCCAGTGCTGCCAGTGTGTACACTGTGCATAGGGCTGGCACACACTAAGCACTCACTAAAGAGGTTGGGAATGAATGGACATAGGTCCAAGGAGCAGGGCAAGGGCTGTCAGTGGACAGTGACCAGCACTTCTGCAGTGGCTCTTCCCACCCTGCAGGCTGCTAGCCAAGGGTGCCTCCACTGGCTGGAGCTGTGAGTCACTTGGCATAATGGCATAGCCTGGGGACCACAGCTCTGGGCTCTGCCGTGCCCTGTGCTTCCTGTGGCCGTTGTGAGCTGTGCACACAAACCACACCCGGGCGGCCATTCACAGGCATAACAAAGCACAAGAAAGGAAACCAGTGTGGTCCCAAGTGACAGTCCCAGATAGGTTTTACAGGAAGGAGGAAGAGGAATGCTCTGGCATAAAAACTCACCAGACCTTCGCCAGCAACCTTTGCTAAGCCCTACCTCCCCCATCGTTGTTTTTTCCTTTGGTTGCGCTGGGTCTTCACTGCTGCATGCAGGCTTTCTGTAGTTGTGGCAAGCAGGGGCTACTCTTCTGTGTAGTGGCTTCTCTTGTCGCAGAATACAGGCTCTAGGCACACAGGCTCAGCAGTTGCAGCATGCGGGCTCTAGGGCAGGTGGACTCAGCAGCTGCGGCACACGGGCTCAGTAGTTGAGGCTCACGGGCTCCAGAGCACAGGCTCAGTAGTTGCGGTGCACGGGCTTAGAAGCTCCGTGGCATGTTGAATCCTCCCAGATCAAAGATCAAACCCGTGTCCCCTGCATCGGCAGGTGGATTCTTATCCACTGTGTGACCACAGAAGTCCTCCTCCCCCATCACCTTGCCCTACTGGCACCACAAGCATGGTTAGGCTGGCCAACCTGTTAGCCTGACCTGGCACTGGAGGCCCTGTGGGAGCTGGCCTCACTTGCCCTGACCAGGTCTCCCAGCCCCTGAGCCAAGCCTGCACAGCAACGCCCAACTGCAGCATTCTGCCTCAGATTCCCAGGGACCAGAACACCTCTCCCTACGGTTTCCACCTGGCTAACTCACACTCACTGTCCTCCCCTCAAGAGACTTTCCTGAGTTCCCCACCCACCACCACCCCCAACAAAGTCCAGATGCTTGGGCCTCAACCTCCCCTCCCAAACTGAATCTCCCAGAATCCCCTCCTGTTCCAGTGTCCAACCAGGCATGGAGCTGCGAAGCCCACTCCCCAGCACACCACAAGGAAGGGGCTGGTTCTGCAGCAACAGTAATTGCTACAGTGATACTTGGTCAGTGTGGGCCCTGCACAGATGCATCGGGCTCCACACGCTCACTCTGCGACCCTTCGTAAAGGCCCCAGAATGAGACAGGTTGCTATTGGTGCATGGAGACAGTAAGCCAGGAACTTGGGACCTACAACCTTGCAGGCCTGTTCATTTGGCCCTCCCAGGCCTGTACTCTCTGGGCCCTAGTTCCCCATCCCCAAAATGAAGGGCTCTGAGGGAAGAGGTCTCTAGAGGCCCAGGACACTGAGACAGCAGGGAGAAGGGGGACTGGTGGGCATGCGAAGGTCTAGTCCTGGATCCACCACTGACTGTCCCAGCAGTCTAGGGCACCTGCCCAAGCTGAGTCTTTGTTTCCTCATTCACACACAGAGATATTCCATATTTCCCCATACAGCAGGCCTGAGTAGCAAGGACCTGATGCAGGGCCAGATGCACAGTAGGTACAATAGACCTTTGAACAGTAGGGGGTTGGGAGACAGACCCTGAGGAGTCAAAAATCCACACATTACTTTACAGTCAGTCCTCCGTATCCATAATTTTGCATCTGAGAATTCAGCCAACCTCAGGTCAGGTAGTAGTATGTATGCATTGAAAAAAATCCACGTATTTGAAACCATCACATTTGACACCCTAGGTCAGAGGATCAACTTTACTCAGAAATAGCAGCCACAGATTAAAAACAGTTCAGAGAAACGACAGGGGAGTGAGTAGTACCAGGGGTCTCTTCTGGCTTAGGCTGGTACACTGGTGTCCTGGAAATCACCAGGTTCCTGCCCATCAAATCTTTCTTGTATGCGGGACTTAGGCTGGGACTCCAGTGACAGCTATGGA
Source organism: Ovis canadensis (assembly GCF_042477335.2). Lineage (NCBI taxonomy): Eukaryota > Metazoa > Chordata > Mammalia > Artiodactyla > Bovidae > Ovis > Ovis canadensis. Next base: position 28,569,817 of record NC_091246.1, read on the forward strand.
GAGAATGGGGACTTCAGGGGCCTCCCAGACCCTGTGGGTCACCCTAGGTGACTTTTACCTCAGAAGCATTCCCTGAAATAAGGTATGGCTTCTGGAAGCCACCACACTCCCTGATTACACTGGCATGGACTCTCATCAGCCTGTAACTCTCATGGAGCTTCTCCTAACAGGGAAAGGTCCACAGAGTAGGGTCACTCTGCTCAGGATCAGGAAGGTGGTGGGCGGTCCCCATTCAAGAGAGGCCCCTGGAGGATGGCTGGGCTGGGGACTGCATTCTGGGGGGAAAAAAAAGCTGGAAGGGCTGGGGCAGTCCAGATGGGGCACAAGGCCTTGGGAAACAGAGTCTGTGTGCAAGATTCCCTCGGGCCTGTCCCTGGACAAGGGGTGCAGCCTGGGAGATACCAGAGTCCCACAGGTACCACACACTGCCCAGGAAGGCACCACCTGTTGGGCAGACTCCTCAGGGGACTCCTAATAGAAGACACAGCCTTCTGTCAGGAGTTTCTATATCTCCTGATAGAAGCACAGTAGAACCCCAGAGATTATTCCTTACCACCAATTTTATTTTCACCTCCCAGTGCCAGGCCACAGATCCTCACACCGGCAGTTCCCCACCTGCAGACATACATTGGCCCCTGCCCTCCTGGAATCACCCAAGACCTGGTCCCCGCCCACTAGAGCCTTCCACGGCTTGACCTGGCCTCACAGCACAGAACACGCCAAGGCTCGGCCCCTAACGCTCAGAAGCCTCCAGGGCATGACGTGGCTTTGCCCACCACAACTCTCCAGAGGTTGTCCATGGCCGCCGCCCCCAAGCACCCTCCTAGACCTGGCCTGGCCTCGCCCCCATAGAACCCAGCCCTGGGCCGGCGCGCCGCTCTGCCGTCGTCCTGTCGACAGGGCACGCAGTCATGGGCAAGGTCACTCGCCGTCGCAGCGAGGAGTGGCATCGGGACACTCGGATCCTACGCGCCACCGTAGCCGCGTGCCTGTCTCCGCATGGCAGGCACGACCCCGGACCGCGCTCACCTGTCATGGCGGCGGCACACCGTGCATTCGGCCGACCCGACCCGTCCCCCTGCCGCTGTGAGCCCGTGTGGTTGTCCGCGCGTTGCCCGTGGGCCGGGTTGACCGCCTCCAGCTCTGGCCCGCTTTTTCCCGGTGGGCCCCGCCCCTGGTATCCTCTCGGCTAAGCTTTAACCCCGCCCTCACTGAGCCCGCCCCTTCCCGCTAGGCCCCGCCCATGGCGTCGGCGGCGCTGCGGCAGGGGCTAAAACCCCCAGTCTTCCCTACAGTCCAGCTTCCTAACGCGTGGGCGACGGACGCCGCTGAGCCCTTAGCCCCGCCCCTCGCTGGGTCCGCCCTTCCGGGAATCCAGGGTCTAGTCTTTGTCGACGCTAGGGCTCTAAACCCAGCCCTCCCTGAGCCCCACCCTTGCAGACCTTAACTAGGTCGCGACCACAACCCTGAACCCCGCCCCTCGCTCGGTCCTCATTAGTTACCGGGCCTCCGAAAGCCTTGAGCCTGACTCCCGCCCACAGGAGGTGCCCTCAGCTCCGCCCCTCACTGAGCTCCGCCCCCGCTGCTCTGGGCTAAATCACCGCCGGATCCTGACTCTAAACACCGCCACCACTCTAGCTCCGCCCCCTCGGCGCTAGCTACGTCGCTGAGCCGTCCTGAGCCCCTCCTCTCACTCGAGCCTCGCCCCAACTCTGGCTCAACTTCGTTTGTAGCCCACGCTCTTCTCCCAGTCCTGGCTCCACCTTGGGTCTGCTCAGGTCCCGCCCTGTCTTGGCCTGGCGGGCCGGCCAGACTGTAGACATGGTTGAGCTCTTCGCAGCACAGTCAGCGGTGCTTCTGCTTTCCGCGCCGTCCCCCACTCCCCCAACCACTAGCGCGTTCCCTTCTCCCATGAGGGAACTGGAGGATGCTTATTGGAGGGGTTCAGTTCAGTTCAGTCGCTCAGTCGTGTCGGACTTTGCGACCCCATGGACTGCAGCACGCCAGGCTTCCCTGTCCATCACCAACTCCCAGAGCTTACTCAAACTCATGTCCATCAAGTCAGTGACGCCATCCAACCATCTCATCCTCTGTAGGCCCCTTCTCCTCTGGCGTTCAATCTTTCCCAGCATCAGGGTCTTCTAGTGAGTCAGTTCTTCGCATCAGGTGGCCAGAGTATTGGAGTTTCAGCTTCAGCATCAGTCCTTCCGATGAATATTCAGGACTGATTTCCTTTAGGATTGACTGGTTGGATCTCCTTGCAGTCCAAGCGGGGCCTATCCTAAGCTGGGGGAGACAGCACCTACCTTGAACAGGAAGATTGTGTAACATAACCTGGGGGTGATAGACGCAGTCCAGGCCTGCTCCAGGTCCTAGGGCGCCGTCCTCCCAGAGGGAGAGGGCATCCTGCCCACCAGTGGAACTGGCCTGACCCCCGCATTACTCTGCATCATTCTTGCTGGGTCATGCACTCTGCAGACAAAAAATGTTGCCTGCCATCCCAGTAAAGGTAAATGATACCCACTGTTAAGCCGTCTGCCTCTGTACCACTCGCTCTGAGGGGAATTTAGGATGGAGAAAAACACAATACTGGCCTCAGATAGTTGAGATGTGTATTTAAGGAATAATTTCAATGAACCCACGTTCTTGCATCTTCCCAAAGATAGTAAAGCACTAAGATCATTAACTTGAAGTGTCTGTTTCTGTAATTAGTAATCTTCTGATGTTCAACTGCATGGGTTTTTTAGTTTCTTTGTGGTTTTTTTTTTTCTTTTAGCAAAATTCCTGTGTATCCTGGTTCTTTCTTAACTTTGAAACAGTCAACTGAAAACTGAGCTCTGTTTTATCTGCCACACTTTTTCTGAAGACTTCAATACTGGGAAGTAGCCTCTCAGATAGCTCGGAGGTACTGCTCCAAAGAGGTAAGGAAAGAGCCAGGATATATAGAAGTTTTGCAAGGACCAGATAGTTGAAACATCAAAAGTTCACTGTTTAATAAATAAAACCAGATATCTCAAGTTGATGAATTTATCGCTTTTCTTTGTATGGGAATATGCAAGAGTTTGGGTTCATTGACATCATCCCTTTTATATGCACCTTAGCTGTCTATGGCTATGATCCTTTTCTTTCCCATTCTGAGTCCTGATGGGACTGATGGGAGTGGCTGCAGTTGCTGACGGCTTGGGGGAGGGGCAGCCCATTTGTCTGCATCCTGAGTTCTCACCATAAGGGGCAGTGGTGAAGACTGATGGCTACAGCATCTTTTTATGTTTACTGATATGGCAGGCAACATCATTCATTCACAGAACAATGTCTCAGAGCTGAGAGCCTATAGTCTTCACTAAGTTCTCTGAGTAAAGCATAACTGGGAACTTTAAGACTGTATGTTGTTATTTATTTATTTTTGGCTGCGAGGGGGCTTTCTCTAGTTATGGTGAGCAGGGGCTACTCTTTGGTTGCGGTACAGAGGCTTCTCATTGCAGTGGCTTCTCTTGTGCCAGAGCACTGGTTCTAGGGCTTGCAGGCTTCAGTCATTGTGGCACGCGGGCTCAGAACCTGCAACTCTTGGGCTCTAGAGCACAGGCTCAATAGTTGTGGATCATGGACTTAGTTGGCCCTTGGCATGTGGAATCTTCTTGGACCAGGGATGGAACCCATGTCCCCTACATTGGCAGGCAGATTCTTAACCTCTGGACCACCAGGCAAGTCCTGTGGTTTTTCAGAAGTCAATGGCTCCTAGCTTTTATGTCTCTCAGTTCCTTTCTAAGAGTGATGTAAAAATCTTGACTCTCTGTGTACCCATGCTGAACAGAAATACGGAGACAGAGTTATGGAGGAGAAAGAAAGAGTGGCTTTCTTTGCAAAGACTGAACACAGTAGTCTAGGGCCTCAAGAACTGTGCTGCCCTCCCTGGGGGATGGGGAGAGCTCTTATAGTCAGGCAGAGATACATGATTGTAGTAGGATCAAGGTAGTAACAGTCTTTCTTTCTTCTGCAAAGTTTCAAAGGGTTAAGTTGCTGACAAGATTAGGGTGTGGGCAGGCTCTCAGGTGGTCTGGCCTCCTAATCATGATGAGCTACTCTGGTCCCTTTAATCTTGTCTCAAGTACTCCTTCCTGATTAGCAACTGTTCAGATCTGCCCTTTGAACTCAGAGAAGCTGGAGTCTTGCCTACAAGAAATGGCAGACCAAAATGCTCCCAGTGGACCCGGGAGCCTCACAGGACGCTGCTCAGTTTCAGAAGTAATATCAGTGCCATAAGCCTGGGGTCTAGATGGACAGGAAGGGGGGTTCCCAGGCCCGAGTCCTTCCTGGGTGGCCAGCATTCTATGCCACTGACGCCAAGGGACAGATGCAGAAACTGAGGCTCAGAATGAGGTAGGAAATAAATGGGCCTCTGGGCTGGACACCTGGTACTTGTCAAGTGAAGTAAAATTCAAGCTTTGTTCCCACATTCCAAGGATAAAACTAGTGGCGAAAGCTGAGCTCTGCTGAAATAGAGAAATAAGGTGCCCTCTCCTGAGGTCAAGGAAGACTTTTCTGTACATGTGCAAGAAGGGTTCTTGGGAGCTGAAAAGGGAGGGGCTCCACCCCAATATAAGTGTGGACATGCACCCATAAGCCTCTGAAGTGGGATCCAGCTTAGAAAAAAGTTGCACAAGCATCTTGGGGAGGATCCAAGTCCCAGTTAGGTGTGAAGAAAGGAACAAGATAATTGGCCAAAGGTAGGATTGTCCTATATAAGTGATTAACATTCATTCCCAGGTCGTGCTAGTGGTAAAGAACTTACCTGCCAATGCAGGAGACTTAAAAGACATGGGTTCAGTCCCTGGGTCGGGAAGATCCCCTGAAGACGGAAATGGCAACCCACTCCAACATTCTTGCCTGTAGAATCTCATGGACCAGAGGAGCCTGGCGGGCTACAGTCCATGAGATGGCAGAGTTGGACACGACTGAAGCGACTGAGCTCACATGAACAGAGACCCAGAAGGACTGTCCTATGTAAGTGATTTACATCCCCTCTTTACTGCACTCTTCCTCCTTCAGGATACCCATGTCCCCTCTCTCTACCTAGTTTCTGACTCACCGAGAGGACACTCATAACCTTTTCTCTTTGGGTTTGTGTATCTCTGCCCTGCTTCTGACTTAAACTGTTTTCCTGTGTGCTCTCCCATACATTGTACTGTGTCTCTAATAATATACTTTGTACGTATTTTTTAGTTTTTGCCTCCTTGAAACATGCTTGCTTTCAAACAGGGGAAAGAACCAGGGCCAATTTGCTTCTAGTCTCTAGCCCTGGTGGTCAAACTGCTGGGGTTCCTGGTTTTCACCCAGGTTGAAGTGAAGTAAACTCGCTCGGTCGTGTCCGACTCTTTGCGACCCCATGGACTGTAGCCCACCAGGCTCTTCTATCCATGGGATTCTCCAGGCAAGGATACTGGCCAGGTTCAACCCCTGGACAAGGAATTAAGATCTCTCTTCAGGACTGCTCACTGCTTTCCCCCTGAGATCAAGAGCAGCAGATTTCTGGACCTTGCCCCTGTACAACAAGGACAGGGTCTCCCAAGTGCAGGATTTGCTATGGGGGCTCCACTCCCTGGCAGATGGATCCTGTGCCCCTTGGGATGTGTGCTCCAGGCAAGCAAGGGCAGCAGATCCCCACCCTGTGAGTGGCAGGTGGACACTCAAAGGGTGGACCCTGGGCACTCCCCTGCCCACTTGGGGTTCAGGTGCAATGTCTCCCTCCTTGCCCATTGCCCCCACTGAGATGCTGCATGATGCAAAGCAAAAGTGAGCACTTGGAGCTTATTTTAATTTTTGTTTAATCAAATAAACAAGACAGTTTTTCCATGGGAAGAAAACAGATTTGGTCATTGTTAAGGCATTCAACCAAAGTTAACTTCCATCGCTTAATATGTAAGTTTTGCTAGATGTTGCTGCTGCTGCTGCTAGGTCGCTTCAGTCGTGTCCGACTCTGTGCGACCCCATAGATGGCAGCCCACCAGGCTCCCCCATCCCTGGGATTCTCTAGGCAATAACACTGGAGTGGGTTGCCATTTTCCTTCTCCAATGCATGAAAGTGAAAAGTGAAAGTGAAGTCGCTTAGTTGTGTCTGACTCTTAGCGACCCCATGGACTGCAGCCCACCAGGCTCCTCCGTCCATGAGAACTTCCAGGCAAGAGTACTTACTGTGATATATAGAACCTCTGATGACCCTCTCCTAAAAAAGGTAAATTGATAAAGAACAGTATAATATGAAATAATGACAAATTATAGCAGCATGTAGTGTGAACTGTCGGAGTAACAAAGAGAATGCAGAAACAAGCCAAAAAAAAAAAAAAAGTGAGCACTTGGGTAGGAGGTTGGGCCATCCAAGGTGGGAGGGCAGGACTCCTGGGGGCCTTCCTCCATCTGCTGAACACTGGGGGGTGTTATATGCAGATGGAAACAGATCACCCTATGTGGACTTACTGGTGCAAACTGATAGTGCTCCCCAGCTGTCCCTAAATGTCCAGGATGCACTGGCCTTGCCCCTTACCCCCAACCCCCATGGCTTTCACTTCTGACTTCTGCTGTCTTAGAATTTTGTAATTCTGGTATGCTTTATCTGACCAGAAAGTAAATACAAGTTTAAATCAGGCAGGGAGAGTTCACCCCATATAGAGTCTGCACTTGCCACTCACCTGATATCCTCAGGGCTTCCCTTCCCTCCAACATGCCTACAAAGTCAAAAAACAGACTAGAAATGGGGAAATATCGGCCGCTTGCCTCACAGAAGGCTCATCTCCCTAATTAATAAAGTTCAGTTCAGTTCAGTTGCTCAGTCGTATCCGACTCTTTGCGACCCCATGAATCACAGCACATCAGGCCTCCCTGTCCATCACCAACTCCTGGACTTCACTCAGACTAGCGTCCATCGAGTCTGTGATGCCATCCAGCCATCTCATCCTCAGTCCTCCCCTTCTTCTCCTGCCCCCAATCCTTACCAGCATCAAAGTCTTTTCCAGTGAGTCAACTCTTCGCATGAGGTGGCCAAAGTACTGGAGCTTCAGCTTTAGCATCATTCCTTCCAAAGAAATCCCAAGGTTGATCTCCTTCAGCATGGACTCCTTCAGGTTGGATCTCCTTGCAGTCCAAGGCACTCTCAAGAGTCTTTCCCAACACCACAGTTCAAAAGCATCAATTCTTCGGTGCTCAGCCTTCTTCACAGTCCAACTCTCACATCCATATATGACCACAGGAAAGACAATAGCCTTGACTAGACGGACCTTAGTCAGCAAAATAATGTCTCTGCTTTTGAATATGCTGTCTAGGTTGGTCATAACTTTCCTTCCAAGGAGTAAGCGTCTTTTAATTTCATGGCTGCAGTCACCATCTGCAGTGATTTTGGAGCCCAAAGAAATAAAGTCTGACAGTGTTTCCACTATTTCTCCATCTATTTCTCATGGAGTGATGGGACCAGATGCCATGATCTTCGTTTTCTGAATGTTGAGCTTTAAGCCAACTTTTTCACTCTCCACTTTTACTTTCATCAAGAGGCTTTTTAGCTCCTCTTCACTTTCTGCCATAAGGGTGGTGTCATCTGCATATCTGAGGTTATTGATATTTCTCCTGGCAATCTTGATTCCAGCTTGTGTTTCTTCCAGTCCAGCGTTTCTCCTGATGTACTCTGCATATAAGTTAAATAAGCAGGGTGACAATATACAGCCTTGACATACTCCTTTTCCTATTTGGAACCAGTCTGTTGTTCCCTGTCCAGTTCTAACTGATGCTTCCTGACCTGCATACAGATTTCTCAAGAGGCAGGTTTGGTGCTCTGGTATTCCCCTCTCTTGAAGAATTTTCCACAGTTTATTGTGATCCACACAGTCAAATGCTTTGGCATAGTCAATAAAGCAGAAATAGATGTTTTTCTGGAACTCTCTTGCTTTTTCCATGATCCAGCGGATGTTGGCAATTTGATCTCTGGTTCCTCTGCCTTTTCTAAAACCAACTTGAACATCAGGAAGTTCACGGTTCACGTATTGCTGAAGCCTGGCTTCGAGAATTTTGAGCATTACTTTACTAGCGTGTGAGATGAGTGCAATTGTGGGGTAGTTTGAACATTCTTTGGCATTGCCTTTCTTTGGAATTGGAATGAAAACTGACCTTTTCCAGTCCTGTGGCCAGTGCTGAGTTTTCCAAATTTGCTGGCATATTGAGTGCAGCACTTTTACAGCATCATCTTTCAGGATTTGAAATAGCTCTACTGGAATTCCATCACTTCCACTGGCTTTGTTCATAGTGGTGTTTTCTAAGGCCCACTTGACTTCACATTCCAAGATGTCTGGTTCTAGATGAGTGATCACACCATCGTGATTATCCGGGTCATGAAGATCCTTTTTGTACAGTTCTTCTGTGTATTCTTGCCATCTCTTCTTAATATCTTCTGCTTCTGTTAAGTCCATACCATTTCTGTCCTTTATCAAGCCCATCTTTGCATGAAATGTTCCCTTGATATCTCTAATTTCCTTGAAGAGATCTCTAGTCTTTCCCATTCTGTTGTTTTCCTCTATTTCTTTGCATTGATTGCTGAAGAAGGCTTTCTTATCTCTTCTTGCTATTCTTTGGAACTCTGCATTCAGATGCTTATATCTTTCCTTTTCTCCTTAGCTTTTCACTTCTCTTCTTTTCACAGCTATTTGTAAGGCTTCCCCAGACAGCCATTTTGCTTTTTTGGATTTCTTTTCCATGGGGATTGTCTTGATCCCTGTCTCCAGTACAATGTCACGAACCTCATTTCATAGTTCATCAGGCACTCTATCTATCAGATCTAGTCCCTTAAATCTATTTCTCAGTTCCACTGTATAATCATAAGGAATTTTATTTAGGTCATACCTAAATGGTGTAGCAGTTTTCCCTGCTTTCTTCAATTTAAGTCTGAATTTGGTAATAAGGAGTTCATGATCTGAGCCACAGTCAGCTCCTGGTCTTGTTTTTGTTGACTGTATAGAGCTTCTCCAATCTTTTGCTGCAGAGAATATAATCAGTCTGATTTCGTTGTTGACCATCTGATGATGTCCATGTGTAGAGTCTTCTCTTGTGTTGTTGGAAGAGGATGTTTGCTATGACCAGTGCATTTTCTTGGCTAGAAATCAACCCTAGAGGTCAATATTGCTATCATCAGAGAAACAGGAAACACCTAAGGAGCTGCTCAATTTCATTTATAATAACATTGTGTTCCACGCATACAACTGGCATAAATTCAAGTTCCTGATCAGACTTGTGGGCCAGGTTATGGAACACTTCACCACAGGGCACCACCATAGGCTCCCCATTCTGCCCCCTGGGCACTTTCTGCTACCCATCTCCCAACTAGAATGTCAGTTCCCAAGGACAGGGCCACATCTACCTTGGGCACAGTGCCAGACATACAGCAGGTGCTCTGTAGATGCACTTAGAGCCTAAAACGACGAGTTGAAAAAAGAGTCAAGCGCAGGTTGAGGCAAGAGGAATGAACTGTGCCCATGGACCGAGGGGCAGCCTGCCTGGCTAGAGCTGACCGTGCAAAGGAGTGCGGTGGGTGGTGAAGGGCCTGACCACTGTGGACGAGCAAGGACATTCTCCTCCACACTCACATGTGGCCAAAGGCCGCAATTCATTCATTTACTCATTAATTTATTCAGTAAATGTCTCCTAAACACCTCTGACAAGCCCAAAAAAGAGGCATACTATTTTTGGGAGAGCAGAGGAGCCCTGCTCACATGGAGCTTCCACCAACAGCAACAAAGCACATCTGAGTGCAGGTGCTGAGTGTTGTGAAGAGCAAGAGGCTAGACAGAGGCTGCCTGGGGAGGCTGCCAGCCTCCAAATTGGCCCCTCATATTGCTACTGAACTCAGAATCACCTGCTTACTGCTCAAAAGTCAACAACTGAGGACCAAGAGTCAGTAGAAAGGAAAGGTATTTTATTCAGAAAAACTGACAATCTTGGGAGAAAGGGAACTCTTGTCTGAGACCAACTCCAAAGATTCTGCTCAGCCATGACAATCTTTAAAGGGAAAAGGGGGAAACAATCTCAGTTAATCATTAATGTAGGAAATCAGATTCTTTGTCATTTTTCCACTGAGTGCAGATCTGCTGATTTCTGATCTTCATTTGGACGCTGTCTTGCTCACATGGTCCCCCTGCAATTGGATGTTCTCTTGCCCATGGTCTGTCTGCAGAGGTACCAAGGGCAAGATAAGGTAGAGTCGGTCATTCTTTAAGTACTAATACTTAATTCTTCACTCTTACTCCTTTTAATTAAGGAAAGGAATCAACAGGTTAGGCAAAACATTGTGTACATCCAGTAAAGCAAAAATCAGGAACTAGCTTAAACGTTGTCTAGCGATCTCATGTTTATGGTTAAGGTCTGAGGAAAACAGGGATGAACGAGTGGAAACGAACAGGGTGGAAGAGCTGCTTGCACCATCCCGGGTCACATTTCTGTGCAGTCCCCTCCACAGCAAATCAGGCCGATCTTTATGACTGGTGAAACATGGCAGAAGTGATGATGACTTCTGGGGCTTGGATCGTAAAGGGGATTGTGGTTTCTGCCTTACTCTCTTGGATCACTCTCTCTGGGGGAAACAGCTGCCATGTCATGAGGCTGAGCAAGCAGTGCTGAGGAGTGTGCTGAAGAGTTGGGCCCCCAGACAACAGCCAGCATCAGCTTGCCATTGATCTCAGCAAGGCAGCAGTGAGTGGTGGTGTGAAGCAAGATCTTAATTCCCTGCCTGGGAATTGAACCCAGGGCAATGGCACCCTACTCCAGTACTCTTGCCTGGAAAATCCCATGGGTGGAGGAGCCTGGAAGGCTACAGTCCATGGGGTCGCTGAGTCAGACACGACTGAGTGACTTCATTTTCACTTTTCACCTTCATGCATTGGAGAAGGAAATGGCAACCCACTCCAGTGTTCTTGCCTGGAGAATCCCAGGGATGGGGGAGCCTGGTGGACTGCCGTCTATGGGGTCACACAGAGTCGGACACAACTGAAGCGACTTAGCAGCAGCAGCAGCAGCAGTCTGAGTGAAAACCGGGAATCCTAGCCATCAGACCAGCAAGGGCTAGAGGTTAGAAGCTATTTTTCCCTGGATCTTTGAACCTGGTGAAAAAAAAATACTTTTATCACAGAGGCAAAAACTGTAAGTGTAGGTACAAAGTTAATTATTTGAGACATAGCAAAACAAGGGGGAGAGCACACAAAGAAAGTGTTTAGTTAAGATAGAAGCAAGGCAGAGATGCACACCCAGAGAGAAAGGGTGTGGGTCTCCTCCCCAGTGAGGAGGGGCACAGTAAAGAGGCAGATGTCATTTATATGGGTCAGTTCTTCCAAGTTTTTATCTTCCTTCAGGTCAATTACCTGCCCTAGGCTGGAACCCTCCCTGGGTGAGCACACAGCTCTAAGCCAAGATGGATCTCAAAGTGAAGGCTTCTGGAAGGAGCAAGACTCATTATGCCTGGCCTTACCCCCTGACTTTTGACCCCCAAGGAGCCTTTCTGTGCATGTGTAGTGTCTCCCTTGTCCCAAAAAGGGGGAGCAGAGATCTCAAACAGGATTTTGCCCCTCTTTGTCCTTGCCATGACTATTACCTTAAAGGGTTTACAAGAGACAAAGACTGGCTGTTTACCCTGTTTATATTGCTACTTCCATTTCGGAGGGGCAACAGGAGGCTGATTGTTAATGTCTTAACTGGAGCCCATCTATCTCTTGTCTCAGGAAATGCTAACAGTTTTACGTATCCAGCCTGAAGCCCACCTCGTCATGCCCCATGAAATGCAAACAGGAGGCCAGTTGTAAATGTCTAACCTGGAGCCCTTCGTCTCCTGCCTCACCATGAAGAAGTCCCTGGCTCCAGGTGAAGGCCTGGCAATATCTGACTGCAGCCTCAAGAGAGACCCAGAAGGACTTCCCTGGTCATTGAATGTCTTGACTCCATGCTCCCAATGCTGGGGGCCCAGGCGTGATCCCTGGTCAGGGAACTAGATCCCACATGCCACAACTAAAATTTGAATGTCACAACAAAGATGGAAGACCCCATGTGCTGCAACTAAGACCTGGCCCAGTGAAAAAAATATTTTTTTAAAAAAAGAAAGAAAAAGAGAGAGATCCAGAGACAGAGCCACCCTGCCAAGCCTCACCTGAAACTGTGAGAGATACCAAGTGATGATTATTGTTTTGAGCAGAAAGGGAAGGTCAGGTGGTGACAGGCAAATCACAAGGGTCAGGCAGGCCAGGTAGCTGAGAGCTGACAGTATGAGAGTTGTGAGCTAGGGCGGGGAGAATGGAGATCTGCTCTGATTTATAAATTTTAAGAATAACCGCTTGCAGGCACAAAAGCTAACTCATTGGGAAAGACCCAGATGATGGGAAAGATTGAAGGCAGGAGAAGAAGAGGGTGATAGAGGATGAGATGGCTACTGACTCAATAGACATGAGTTTGAGCAAACTCTGGGAGATGGTGAAGGATGGGGAAGACTGGCGCACTGCAGTTCACGGGGTTGCAAAGAGTCGGACTTGACTTAGTGACTTAGCAACAACACACAAAAGTATTGAAAGAAGAGTCTCAAAGAGACTTTGAACGCTGTTCAAAGCAGTATTATTCACTGTAGCCAAAAGGTGGAAGCAACCCAAGTGTCCATTGAGGGATAAATAGATAAGCAAATATGGCATATGCCTAAGATGGGAGTACTATCCAGCCTTAAAAAGGAGGAGATTCTGACACATGCTACAGCATAGATTAACCTTAAAGACATTATGCTAAGAGTGATACTACAATTTATAATGAGAAATATATATGTTTGATTTTCATCCTGCTTCCCTCCACAGAGTTTCTAAAAACCTTTGAAATTTCCCAAGTGGATAGGTAGCCAAAATTCAGCCTCTGTATCCTGGTACTGAACTGAATATCAGAAACAGAGTTTTGGGTGAAGTAGAAAAGAATAGCTTTATTACTTGGTCAGGCAAAAGGAGCCACAGCAAGTTAATGCCCTCAAAACTATGCCTCAACCTGGAGGGAACAGAGAGTCTTACAGTAATGGTTCAAAGAAGAGGGCAGGATCAGTTCACGCACATTATTCTGACTGGTTGGTAGTGAAGCAACTGGAAGTCAGCATTACTAACCTTCTGATTCTAACCAGTTTAACCACAAGTCCATGTGCTTTGGGGCAGTATAGATTTAACTTCTCCCACTTGGTGGGGGTTTCAGTATCTGCAAAGCAGCTCAAACATATTGTATATATCCATGGAGGGGGAACCAGGATCATTGGTTCTTGACTGGTCCTCCTTTGTCTCCACAAACCCTCCCTTCCCTGATTAGCAATTCTTTGAATCTGCCCTTTGGAATGCAGGGAAGGTCATGGAGGCTGAACAAAGCCTATTTTCTTGTAAGCAAGTAATGAGGGATACAGAAAAACTTATGTGCCCAAGAGCCCCACAGGGTCCTGCTTGGTTCAGTAAGAGAAACCTTTTTATTATATTTTTATATTTTATATTGTTATATTTAGGTAACTTCTGAAAAGCCCCTAGGTCACTGAAGGATGGAGGTTGGTTGCCAGGGGGACCAACATTGTAACTGTTGTCATTGTTGAGTCGCTAAGTAATTATCCAAGTCTTGGAGACCCCAAGGACTGCTGCACGCCAGGCTTCCCTGTCCTTCACTATCTCCCAGAATTTGTTCAAACTCATGTCCATTGGGTCAGTGATGCCACCCAACCATCTCATCCTCTGCTGTCCCCTTCTCCTCCTGCCTTTAATCTTTCCCAGCATCAGGGTCTTTCCCAATGAGTCAGCTCATCACATCAGGTAGCCAAAGTATTGGAGCTTCAGCATCGGTCCTTACAATGAATATTCAGGGTTGATTTCCTTTCAGATTGACTGATTTGACCTCCTTGCTGTCCTAGGGACTCTCAAGAGACTTCTCCAGCACCACAGTTCAAAAGCATTGATTTTTCAGCATTCAGCCTTGTTTATGGTCCAAATCTAACAGGACTACTAGAAAAACTATAGCTTTGGTAGCTCAGTGGATAAAGAATCTGCCTGCAGTGCAGGAGACCCGAGTTCAATCCCTAGGTAGGGAAGATCCCCTGGAGAAGAAAATAGTAACCCACTCCAATATTCTTGCCTGGAAAATCCCATGGGCAGAGGAGCCTGGTGGGCTAAGTCCATGGGGTTGCAAGAGTTGGACACGACTGAGCAACTAAACCACCAATACAGACCTTTGTCAGCAAAGTGATATCTCTGGTTTTTAATATGCTGTCTAGGTTTGTCATAGCTTTTCTTCCAGGGAGCAACCATCTTTTAATTTCATGACTGCAGTCACCATCCACAGTAATTTTGGAGCCCAAGAAAATAAAATCTGCTACTGTTTTCATTCCCCGCCCCCATTTATTTGCCATGAAGTGATGGGACCAGATGCCATGATCTTAGTTTTTTGAATGTTGAGTTTCAAGCCAGCTTTCTCACTCTCTTTCATCTTCATCAAGAAGTTCTTTAGTTCCTCTTCACTTTCTGCCATTAGGGTGATATCATCTGCATATCTGAGATTGTTGATATTTCTCCCACCAATCTTGATTCCAGCTTGTGATTCATCCAGCCCAGCATTTCACATGATGTACTCAAAACGAAGATCATGGCATCCAGTCCCATCACTTCATGGGAAATAGATGGGGAAACAGTAGAAACAGTGTCAGACTTTATTTTTGGGGGCTCCAAAATCACTGCAGATGGTGACTGCAGCCATGAAATTAAAAGATGCTTACTCCTTGGAAGAAAAGTGATGACCAACCTAGATAGTATATTCAAAAGCAGAGACATTACTGACTAAGGTCCGTCTAGTCAAGGCTATGGTTTTTCCTGTGGTCATGTATGGATGTGAGAGTTGGACTGTGAAGAAGGCTGAGCGCCAAAGAATTGATGCTTTTGAAGTGTGGTGTAGGAGAAGACTCTTGAGAGTCCCTTGGACTGCAAGGATATCCAACCAGTCCTTTCTGAAGGAGATCAACCCTGGGATTTCTTTGGAAGGAATGATGCTAAAGCTGAAGCTCCAGTACTTTGGCCACCTCATGCGAAGAGTTGACTCATTGGCAAAGACTCTGATGCTGGGAGGGATTGGGGGCAGGAGGAGAAGGGGATGATTAAGGATGAGATGGCTGGATGGCATCACGGACTTGACGGACGTGAGTCTGAGTGAACTCTGGGAGATGGTGATGGACAGGGAGGCCTGGCGTGCTGTGATTCATGGGGTCGCAAAGAGTCGGACACAAC
The DNA here is from genome assembly GCF_042477335.2 of Ovis canadensis. Taxonomy (NCBI): domain Eukaryota; kingdom Metazoa; phylum Chordata; class Mammalia; order Artiodactyla; family Bovidae; genus Ovis; species Ovis canadensis. Next base: position 28,585,104 of record NC_091246.1, read on the forward strand.
TGAGCGACTGAACCGAACTGAACTGATTCTGCATAGAAGTTAAATAAGCCAGGGTGACAATATACAGCCTTGATGTACTCCTTTCCCAATTTTAAACCAGTCCATTGTTCCATGTCTGGTTCTAACTGTTGCCTCTTGATCTGCATACAGGTTTCTCAGGAGGTAGGTAAGGTGATCTGGTATTCCTTTCTTTTGAAGAATTCTCCACAGTTTGTTGTGATCCACACAGTTAAAGCCTTTGGTTAGAGGTGGTTAAATCAATATATAGGACAGTCCTTCCTAAGTCTTTGTTCTCCTCCGGCCAATTATCTCATCTCTTTTCCCATAGCTGACCTTTCTTAGAACCCTCCCTGTTATGCATGCACAGCTTTTTGCCAAGATGGATTCTAGCGCAAAGGCTAAAGGAAGGTTTGACAACACCTACTGTGGGATAATGCCCCTTCTCTTTTAACCCCTAAGGACCTTCCCTGTGCAGATTCATTCAGGGAGGTTTCCTTGACCTCATGTGGTCGTCTTATCTCTTTAGCAGAGCCCGGCTCTTGCCATTAACTTTGTCCTCTGGAGAAGGGAAAGGCAACCCACTCCAATATTCTTGCCTGGAGAATTCCATGGACCAAGGAGCTTGGCGGGCTACAGTCCATGGGGTTGCAAAGAGTCAGTCATGACTGAGCTACTAACACTTTCACTAGAGTTTCTAGGGCAAACAAAGCTTCAATTTGTTCCACTTGACAAACTCCAGCTGCTCAGCTCAGAGACCCATCTACCTCCTATTTCAAAATAAGCTAGTCACACAAGAACAAATAATGTGTGATTAAACTTATGTGGTGTCCCTAGAGCAGAGACATTACTTTTCCAACAAAGGTCCGTCTAGTCAAGGCATGGTTTTTCCAGTAGTCATGTATGGATGTGAGAGTTGGACTGTAAAGAAAGCTGAGTGCCAAAGAATTGGTGCTTTTGAACTGTGGTGTTGGAGAAGACTCTTGAGTGTCCCTTGGACTGCAAGGAGATCCAACCAGTCCATCCTAAAGGAGATCAGTCCTGGGTGTTCATTGGAGGGACTGATGTTGAAGCTGAAACTCCAATACTTTGGGATCTGATATGGAGAGCTGACTCATTTGAAAAGACCCTGATGTTGGGAAAGATTGGGGGCAGGAGGAGAAGGGGACGACAGAGGATGAGATGGTTGGATGGCATCATTGATTCAATGTCCATGAGTTTGGGTGGACTCTGGGAGTTGGTGATGGACAGGGAGGCCTGGTATGCTGCAATTTATGGGGTCGCAAAGAGTCAGACACGACTGAGCGACTGAACCGAACTGAACTGAACTGACAGTAGTCAAATTCATAAAAACATAGAGGAGAATCGTGGGTGCCAGGGGTTGAGGGAGGTGAAGGGGGAGTTAGTGTTTAACAGGAACAGAGTTTCTGTTTGGGAAGACGAAGAGTTCTGTGTATGGATGGTGCTGACAGCAGCACAATGTGAATGTGCTTAATGCTACTGACTACACTTAAAAATGGTTTAGACAGTAAATTTTATGTTATGTATCATTTACCGCAATTAAAACTTTAAAAAGCAGAGTAACCCTCTGGTTATGGGAACTGACCCTGGGGGCGGGCGATGGGGCATGAATGGAGGGAGACCAAGCGGTGGCCAGGAGGGTGCTGCTGTGATGGTCCAAGTGAGAGGGGAGGAGGCTGGAGCCAGGGTGCTGGGTGTGGAGGTAGGGAGATGGGGTATGTTCCAGTTAAAATTTGAGGTTGAAGCAAAAGAACTGCTGTAGGATTGGATATGGGGTCTGAGAGAAAGTGGGGCCAGGGTTTTTGGCCTGGGGAAGGGGATGGAGAGAGGTAGAAGGGTAGAAGGGACGGTTCCTTGGCACAAAGAGTTCAAGAAGTGTGAGCATATCTAAATGTCAGGATGATCTCGGCCATGTAGCAGTGAATGGTGGCTCAAAGTGAAATCTGAATTCCATGCCCAGGAATTGAACCTGGGTAGTCTGAATGACCACTGGAAAAACCATAGCCTTGACTAGATGGACCTTTGTTGGCAAAGTAATGTCTCTGCTTTTTAATATGCTGTCTAGGTTGGTCATAAATTTCCTTCCAAGGAGTAAGGTCCGTCTAGTCAAGGCTATGGTTTTTCCAGTGGTCATGTATGGATGTGAGAGTTGGACTGTCAAGAAAGCTGAGCACCGACAAATTGATGCTTTTGAACTGTGGTGTTGGAGAAGACTCTTGAGAGTCCCTTGGACTGCAAGGAGATCCAACCAGTCCATCCTAAAGGAGATCAGTCCTGGGTGTTCATTTGGAAGGACTGATGTTGAAACTGAAACTCGAATACTTTGGCCACCTGATGTGAAGAGTTGACTCATTTGAAAAGACCCTGATGCTGGGAAAGATTGAGAGCAGGAGAAGGGGATGACAGAAGATGAGATGATTGGATGGCATCATGGACATGGGTTTGGGTGGACTCTGGGAGGTGGTGATGGACAGGGAGGCCTGGCGTGCTGTGGTTCATGGGGTCGCAAAGAGTCAGACATGACTGAGCGATTGAACTCAACTGAACCGAGTCTGGATGAAAACCAGGAATCCTAGCCACCAGACCAGCAAGGGCTAGAGGCTAGAAGCTATTTTTCCCTGGATCTTTGCCCCCAGTGAAAACTGCATTTCTCATTGAAGGAAGAATTGTAAATGCAGATAAAAAGTTTATTTAGACACATAGCACAACAACAAGTAGGAGAGCACGTAGAGAAACTGTTTAGTTACAATAGAAGCCAGGCAGAGACACACACCCAGAGAAAAAGTGTGTGGGCATTCCCCCTAGTGAGGAGGAGCACAGAAAAGAGGTGGTTAAGTCATTTATATAGGACAGTTCTTCCAGTGTTTTGTTTACCTTTAACCAATCATCTGGTTTCTTTTTCCACACCTGACCAATCTTAGGTCCTCCCCAAGATGTATGTGCAACTTTTTTTCCAAGATGGGTTCCAGCCCAGCAGTCTATGTGATCCATATATTAGCATCACATATTATGGGGTGATGCCCCCTCCTTTTGACCCCAAGGAGCCTTTCTGCATGTGAAATGTCTCCCTTGCCCCAAGGATGGGAAATTCATGATGTCCTGACCTTTTAAGAGGTTTTAGTCCCACTGTCCCTGCCATAAAAATGCCCAATGTCTGGTTATTTACTCTATTCCTGTGCTGGTTTTTATATTGAGCTATAGATCTCAAAATATAGGCAGGAATCCAGTCATAAATATGTCATCCTGGAGCCCATTTGTCTCTTGCTTTAGCAAATGTAAACAGGGGACTAGTTATGAATATCCTACCTGGAACTCATCTTCTTCTCACCCCAGGAGGTGTGAATAGGGGGCCAGTTATAAATACCTATCCTGGAGCCCATCTATCTCCTGCCTCAGGACTGCTTGACAATAGTCTGGGCCCACGCTGTAGGAAACCAGCAGCCCCCACTTCCCACTTCTGGGACATCTTCCCTTGAATCCCAGCCCCCACCCCTAAAGAATACTCAGGCCATATGTGGTGTTTCTACCCAGAGCCCCAGCTGAGGTCCCTAACAACTACTGTCGACTAAACTGTGAGTGAACACCTTTAGGAGATCTCAGCCCTGGACTCTGCTAACTGCAGCAGTCGGGGAGGCACGCCTGCAAGAACCCACAGCGCTAACAGAGATGACAACTTGGCGGCTGCGGTCTACAGCCACCAAGTTTGGGGATGACTCACCATCCAACAGTGCATAAATGTGACATGCAGCTAACCAAATTATTGAGGAATTAACATGAGGCACAGTTTTGTTTTTTTCCCCAACTGCTGGGGAATGAAGTCTCCCTTGGGTCATCATAGCCTGATTCTTCACAGCTACTTCTGGTGACAAGAATGGTACTGCTCCAGGATTTAGGGCTGGCTGGTGTTTCTCTGATAAAGTACCTGTCACAGCAACTGAACACGATGGATCTCGTTGGCACCAAACGTTAAAGAGCTGATGCAGGATGCCATGGTAACCCTGGTGGGACTCTAGTCTGTACCTGTTCCCTCTCCTTCTGCACACCCAGGAGAGTCATCCTGCTGGCCCCTGAGGTCAGTCTGGTGGACGTGTCCTACACAGAAGTGAGGTGTCTCCCCTCCCCTGCTGGTGAAAGAGGCTCTACCATCCCTTCTCGTTCCTGGAGACTGTGGAGGTGAAAGTCAGAAAGGGGCTGCTCCACTAGGTGAGGGCCCTACAACTCTGCTGAGCACAGCCCCTGCTGATTGAACTGGACATACAATCTGAACAAGGAGTAAGTGATGTCATTTGAGTCCCTGAGACTTAGGGGGTTGTTATGAACTGAGTGTTTTTTCCCTTCAATCCATATACTGAAGCCCTAATTCCCACTGTGGCTATGCATCACAGGTGGGCCTTTAAGGAGGCACTTAGGGTAAAACAGGGTCTTAACGGTGTGGTTCTGACCCCATAGGATGAGTGTCCTAAGAAGACATCAGAAAGTACTCTCTCCCTCTCTTTGGAAACACTCCAAGTCTACGTGAGGACATAGCAAGAAGGGGGCTACCTGCAAGCCACTAAGAGAGCCCTCAACAGAAAACAAATCAGCCAGGACTTAGTTCTCGCCTCCAAGACTGTGTGATATAAATCTATTGTTTAAATCGCCCATTCTGTGGTATTTGTTGGAGCTGCCCGAGCTGACTGAATCAGGGGCTGTCAGTTTCAGCAGCATAGTCCGGTCCATCCTGATGTAAAAAAATGTCTAATGTTTCTTGAGCCAAGAAGGCAAGTGTGGCAGTGGGCCATGTGGCCTGTAAGGGCAGTGTTGCAGGCAGAGGGGACAGCAGGTACTAAGGCCCGTCCATGGGGGTAAGCCTGGTAAGCAAGAAATGGTGTTCACTCCTCTTTCTTCCCAGTAAAAGTTGGAGATTAGGGGCTGGCTCCCCCTTCCGCTTCTCCTCTGGTGCTGAGTGAAGCCCTCTGCTCTAAAACACCTGTGAAAAAATGCTGCTCTCTTCCTGCTCCTAGGCAAGCTTGTCTCCCAATCCAGCTGAGACTCCTGGCCACGGTGTAGACGGGTCAGGGCCCCGCGTGCTGCACCACAAAGGCCTCGTGCCCTCTAGCTCTCCTGAGCAATGGCTCTGATGTCCAGTCAGCACTCTCCAGCTGGGCACCATGTCACTTCCTTCCCACCCCTGCAGCACCCTGGGGCCATCTAGACACCTATTCCTGTAACTCTCAGCTGTTGAGAGCTGGAGCAGGGTGGCGCCATCCTCCTGGCTCCACTTCACCCCATCCCTCCTGTCCTCTGCTCCAGTACCCCAGGGTCCAGGCACTGGGGACAAAGCACCCACTTCCTGTTGAAGGCACCCCCTCAAACCCTCATGGCAGCTTCTCACCTCCTCACTCTGATAAGGACATGGAGAGGGCCTGGTGGAGTTAGCATTTGTGACCGAACTCCGAGCCTTGCACAGAGCTGCTGAAGCCCCCCCATGAAGGGCCTGTGGTTTCAGACAGCATCCATGTGTCCTGATATCACACTCTGCAGGATCAGGGTGGACCCTCCACCCCTGCCTGGCCCCACAAAGTTGAGCCCACAGGACCCTTGGAGGCACACAGCCAAGGGCGACTACTTGCCCCTCCCAGAAAAGCTGGAGAAGGCCTGAGTCTCCCAGGGACCCCACAGCATGAATGCTGCACTATCTGGTTGAGGGCAGGATCTGGGCTTGCCCCCCAGTGCCCCCTGCATGACCTTCTCCTCACTGGAGAACCACACACACCTTCTGGCCTCAGAATTCCTCACTGGAACCCACTTGATGGAATAGCATCCCAGACCAGAAAGGATGTTGGCACCAATGTAGCAGCTGAAAATGTGGAACCACCCAAGTGCCCCCTGCTGGAGGCTTTCCACATGAATCAGGACAGATGGACTGCCCTGTGTAACCTGTATCAAGATGTATTTGTTAGTAACAGAAACCATGACAAATGTGGCTTCAGGGTAGCACAGGCTCTTTCAGGACCACCAGCTCTCCGTCAGGCTCTTCTCCTTACAGCCTAAGCATGACTGCAGGGCCTCCAGGAAGCAGGAAAGTTCAGACAGCAAACACCAGTGAGGTTCCTCAATGGCCAGACAGATCACACCCCAAATCTCAGGCAGCTAGAAGTCAGATTTCAACTGGTTCAGGAGAGAAGTGGAGTCCAGGTACCTCCCCTCATTGAATGAAACACAGAAGTAGTGACCGAGGATGACTTCGGAGGCCCTGAAAGGTAAGGTTTGTACTTGGGACTCGCACTGTGGAAACCAGCTGCCATGATGTGAGGAGGCCTGGCCACTCGAGGTGGTCACCACTTCATGGGTCTCTGCTGACTCCTGGCAGCAACCCAGCTGACCACAAGCACATGAGAGGAGCCGCTGTGAGCAGTGGCCGGCAGAGCCCAGCGGTCCTGGAATCCCCAGCTGTAATAACGAGAAACTCCAGTTTTATGCTGCTACACTTGAGGCTCTGAGACACAGGGATTGAAACCTGAGACAGTAATTCTTACCTTTATTGTTTTTCAAAGAATTGTTTATTTCATACCCCTTACCACAACTCTACAGATAATGGACGCAGCATCCCAGCTGGGTCTCTGCTTGCAGGTACAAGGCAGCCAGCTGTAACTGTGAGGAGTCTGCTGCCATCTCCTCCACTCTGCTATGCAAAACTAGACGTGCCTAAAATGTCCTCCAGTCTCTTCAAAGGGGCCTCACTAGAGGGAGGCTGCAGCTGGTTTTGTGAACCTCAGTGGTGGTTTCAAGGAGCCCTGTGTATAAAAACAACTATGGCTGGGCTCCCCTGGGACAGGTCACCCCCTGAAAGGGTCCCCAACTCAATGCCTTGAGGGATCTCTAAGCCCGGAGACTGGTTTCACTAACCAGTCTTGAGCTGGACACATGTCGAGATGCAGGTGTCAGCTGGTAGGTCGTCCTGGCCTTCCCGCTGTGGAGGGTAGGCTGGGGCCTCCGCTTTGGTCACCCTGGGACATAGGCTGCAGGCTGTCTGAGCATCACAGTTGGCCTGGAGGGAGGCGGGATCTGCCCTGGGCTTGCTGTATGCACCATCACCTGGGCGCGGGGTGAGCTGGTGGGGCCACTGGCGGTCCAGAAGTCCTTGTCCACGCCTCGGGCCATGCTGGCCAGCTCTCTGGTACCCTCGCCAAGGTCTCTGCAGGAAGAGGAAGGGTGAGCTTGGGGGAAGAGTGAGGACTCCATTTAACTCCAACTTTGCGCCCATGCTGGGTACCCAGGCCCTGGTCTCCAATGGGTCTGGGATAGATTGCTGCCCCAAGGTGAGGGCCCCTGTTTCCTCCTTCCTTGCACCCAAAGAGGCCCCTCCATAGGTGCCTCTCCCTGAGCCTCAAGTCCCTCCTTCATACAAGAGGGATGACTCAAGGAGCAGCACACCCACCTTCCTAGGGCTTTCTAGAGGAAGGAAGCTTATTCAGAGTGAGTGTAAACTATGTGGAAACAGCATGCCCTAGGCAGAGAAGGGACACTGGTGCCCCAGGAACATTCTGCAGGACACCCTTCATCTTGCCAGGCTCTCCTCTGGCACTCTGGGGCCAGATCTCCTACCTTCTAGATCTTCAGTTCCCTTGTGGGGCCCCCAAGCCACAAACCCACCCATCTTCCAAGCTGAGCAAACCCTGGCCCCCACCTTTGTCCACCTGGTCCTGCTCTTACCCACTTACACTGGATTCTGCTGCCTGAGGCTGCCTGGCTTCTTCTTCCCCTTAAGATGCTTTCTCTTTCCTTCTCTCCAATACAGGCTCTCCCAATCTATTCACCTCAGGCACCACTTCTTCCAGGAAGCTTCCCCAGATTTCTGTTCCCACCCACATCTAGTCCTCAGGAAAGCTCTAGGAAGTAGTAGGAATTACGTTGGTTCAATAAATGAGTCAATAAATTAATTAATTAGCAGAAAGGAATATCAGCTTAGTAAGCAAGTCCACTGACTCTGGAGCTAGACTTTGGAACTGACTTCAAACCTAGCTTCATGCTTAGCAGTGTGTTATTCTGGACAAGTTTCTCAAAATGGGATAAAAAAAATAGTTCCTACTCCTATGGTTAGAACAAGTAATGTTTGGAAAAGCTCAGAACAGTGCCTGGCACAATGTGAGTGCTGGGAAGCATTTATGAAAGAAAAGTAAGGTCAAGGGGCAAACCTCACCTTACTAAAGATGATTTCACCACCAATCAGTGGGAGAACTGGGGCATCTAGGCCTTGCCTAGGATGGTACATCCTGAAATGCAGTAAGCCCTTCCCCTATTCCATTGGGGCTCTTCCCAACTATAGACAGTGTGTCACAGGTCTATAATGGGGAGAGGGTGTCACAGGGCAGGGGGCAATGGAGAAGCTCCAAAACCTGCCAAGGAAATATGACTATATGAAAAGGATATGCACTACCAACATATTCTGCACATAATCTGAAAATAACTAAAATAAAAAGGAAAGTACTTTCAGCTGGCTGATGGGTAACAATCTCTTCTACAATGTACACAAAGCTTCCAGTATTGATGAGAAAAAACATCAGGCAATTCAGCAGAGCAAACCCAAAATGACTAAAACCAGCAATGCTACTGGTAAGCAAAGGCAGGAGAAAATGCTCTTTCTCAATGTTAATTAGATAAATGCTGATGAAAACCATCAATGTAACTCCCACTTGCTAAGGAAGTGATGGAAAACAAATCATTAACGTTTGGCAATGGTTAGCTATAAAAATGGCTCAACTGGTGCTGGGTTCCTGGAGAAAGAATTTGGTAATAAAAATATTCAGACTTATTTGACCTAAACAATCTGTTCCTAGGATCGTCCCAAAATGCCATCTCAAAAAAGAAAAACAGCTCTAAGTACAGGCATTTACCTAAATCTGAGCACAGCACTTGAAGTATTTGGACTGAAGCTCCAGGGGCCTCAGACCACCATGGGAACACAACGTGGCAGGTCAGGTGGAAAGGGTGCAAGGTGGCATTCCTGCCATGGCCACCACGATGTAGGCCTAATGTGTGTCTGAAGTTCAAGGGAAGGAGCTAGGAAGTCAGTTCCTTCCCAGAGGCCTTACCACGCCAGGAGTCAGCCAGCCCCAGCACTTTGAGTGTGGACGTGGGATCAGACAGGCCCTTGCTACTCCTGCACAGACCACCACCTCCAGCACCTCAGTTTCCTCACGTGCGTAGCAGGGACAAGAGCAGAATTAACAACAACGGCTGGCACTCACTGAAACTATACTCTGGGCCCAGTCGAGCCCACTGACTCATATCACCTCAACAGGGCCAAGAAGTGAGGCCCACCATAATCCTCACTGTACATGGGTGGAAAATGAGGCGTGAGCAGTTGTCACACAGAGAGGTGTCAGGCTCAAGCAACTGGCTCCCTGGGAGGTTCCTGTGGGGATGGACTGAGGAAATGAGCAGAAACTGCCCTTGCGATGCCAGGGCAGGGCAGAGAAAGCACTCAGTGGGCCAGAACATCCTGTGCGAGAGAGGAGGTGCTGCAACGACTGACGCCAGCAAGCCGAGAGCCCACGCTCCGGAATAAGAGAAGCCATCACAAAGAGAAGCATGCGTACTGCAACAGAGAGTAGCCCGCTCTTGCTACAACTAGAGAAAGCTCCCGCGCAGCAATGAAGACCCAGCACAGCCATAAATAAAATATTTTTTTTAAGTTTGAGAAAAGAATACCTATGAGTTCAGAGTGATACAAAAATAACAAAACAAAATGAAAAGGAAAGGAAGGATAAGACAAAATCCATCTTCATTCCTCATAGAGGGAATAGCAGAATCACAATGGAATGAAAATCATTATTCCCAAACCCCCAGGGCCAAAACTGATTCTGGCTGGATCATCTCTGGATGCTAAGGCTACAGGTCAGGGGTTATAGGGGCAGCAGAGTGACCCTTAGCAGAATCCTGTCTTTGTCACTTGACAACGGGCTCATCTCAGCCAAGAGGGCCCAGACCTCATGCCTGCAGGGTGATAGCCCAGCCTACATCCGTGATTCACACCAGCACCACCCATGGGGCACCTGCACCAGAAATGCTGCCCAAGTGAGTCATGCAGGAACGCCAAGACAGTCCAGAATACAGAGTCTGTAGGAGACCACTGGCCTTGAGTGTGCCAAGGGAAACACCACCGAAGACAAATATCCCGCCCGATGCAAGGAGCCCAGAGACCGGGAGGCCCTGGGACAGAGGGTGCTCACTCAAAGCTGGTAACAACACTGGGAGATGTTCTATCTGCACTCCATGTTCAGCCAAGATTAGACTCCTTGAGTCAAAAAAAAGTATGTAAAAAATGTCCTTGTACTGGTTCATAAAAAGTGTGTGTGTGTGTATATTTTGAAAGAAAGACAAGCAGAGACAGAAACAGAGAGACAGAGGAGCAGGGAGACAGACGGGAGGACAGAGCAAACTGACAGGGCACGGTGGGTCCTGGTGAAGGGTAATACTCATTTCCAGAAGCTTCCTTCTCTGGACAAGGGGTGACAAGATAAAGACATGGAGTGGAGGGCAGCTCCAGGCACTAGGGTACAGGTCAGGCACAGGTTGCAGAAGGACCATCATCTTGTCCTACAGATGGGAGCTGGGGCCTTGGTGGGCCTGGACTCACAGCATGTGCGGACTGTGAGTGCCCTTGGTGTCCAGGTTCTCTGGCCAAGCCAGACACTCCCCTGCCCTTATCACTGCCCTACCACCCTCCTTGCCCTGCCCATGCCCACGTGGTGAAGCTGTGATTGTCGTGCACTTGAACAGGTTGGATCCTGGACACTCCACTGATGCTGCTGTCACTGTTGAGGCCCTTAAGGCCGAGGTAGGGAGCCTGTACTGTCTCCAAATCCTCGTGTCTCAGCTGGAGCCACAGTTGGTTTGCCCTAGGGAGAGATGGGGGAAAGACATTCAGGTGTGAGCGTGTCCAGGACACTACTTGCAAGCCTCTGCAAGGCCAAGAGTGAGTATTTTAGGGCTGTACCGTTCTGCTGCTGTAGGGAGAAGGCAGTCATGGATGATGAGTAAGTGCCAGAAAAACTACTTACAAAGACAGGTGGTGGAAAGTTCTTGTGATGAATCAAGCCAGTGATGGTATAACACTGTGAATATAACTAATGCCCTGGAATTGTGCACTGAAAGATGGCTCGTGTGGTAACTTTTATTACGTTGTAAATATTTCACCTGGAGAAGGCAATGGCACCCCACTCCAGTACTCTTGCCTGGAAAATCCCATGGATGGAGGAGCCTGGTAGGCTGCAGTCCATGGGGTCGCTAAGAGTTGGACACGACTGAGTGACTTCACTTTCACTTTTCACTTTCATGCACTGGAGAAGGAAATGGCAACCCCCTCCAGTGTTCTTGCCTGGAGAATCCCAGGGACGGGGGACCCTGGTGGGCTGCCGTCTAAGGGGTCGCACAGAGTCGGACATGACTGAAGTGACTTAGCAACAGTAGCAAATATTTTACCACTGTTTTTTTTAAAAAATACCACCCCCACCCCACCACACACACAAAAAAAAAACAGGATAAATTTCTGTGAATAAAAGTAGAGGTGAGCCAGACTTCACCCACAGGCCCTAGTTAACCATCGTGTGGTCAGCCTTGCACGTCCACACACAGCACAGCATATGCTGGGGGCGTGCACAGTCTGCAGAATGAGAAAATCCCGCGTGTACCTGTCACCTCTCTTACAAAAGACCAAACAAGTGAGCCATGCACCTTGCACAGCCTAGATGCTCTGTGAATAGCAAGATGCCAAGACCCCAGCAGCCCCACTCCCTGACACCCCAGGGGTCCCGACGTGACGCGCAGGTGCCCGCAGCAGTGACAGGTCACTGTACCTGTCGGATCGCCGCTGCTCACTCCTCTTCACACACTTCACGAAGCAGCAGGTGAGGAAGGCCATGGACATGAGCATGATGATGGTGCAGCTGACGATTGAGGAGATCACGGCCACCTTGAAGCCAAAGGTTTCGTAGAGGGGCACAGCTGTGAGGGAGACGAGACCAGCTCTTGGACCCAGCCTGGCATCAGGGAGCCCTGTTCCATGGGGAAGCCAGGGAGCTACTGACAGATGAGATGAAGGTCTGTGAAAACTGTTGTAGGGGTAGGGCTGCCAGGTAAGACTGCCCCCAAGAAGCGGGTGTTTGAGCAGGGTTTTGGTGAGTGTGTAGGAGTTTTTGGTGGCATACTGGGGGAAGCTCTGACAGGGAGTTCAGTGATGGTCTCTTTGGCTCCATCCCCTGTAGACTAGACTCCTGAGAACAGAGAACGGTAGACAACACATGGTCTATTTTCACAATGCCTCAAGCTGGCAAAACCCTTTGCGGGCCTATGTGCCTTCTTAGGTCACTTTCTAGGAAGGTGTGGAAGAAAGGAACAGTGGTGGCTCAGATGGTAAAGCGTCTGCCTACAATGCGGGAGACCCAGGTTCAATCCCTGGGTTGGGAAGATCCTCTGGAGAAGGAAATGGCACCCCACTCCAGTACTCTTGCCTGGAAAATCCCATGGACAGAGGAGCCTGGGAGGCTACAGTCCACGGGGTCACAAAGAGTCGGACACGACTGAGCGACTTCACTTTCAGTGTTTGGGGTCAAAGGGCCTTTGGCACATTATCAGCTATGTGCCAAAGAACTAGCTATGTGCCAAGAACTAGTTCTATCAGGTTCTAAAGGATGTTCTCGAAATTGAGGCCCAGAATCCTAATTTGAACAACACTGCATATTTTCCCGTGTAGTAGATATAGATCACACTTTCCATTTCCGAGTCCCTCTGTCCTAACTGGACCCTGGCCGTCCCCGCTGAAGACTACATTTCACAGCTTCCCTTCACATGACCACATTCTGGCCAGTGGTGAACAGTGGCGCAGGGGTGTGGGACAACTTCTAAGAGCCTTTCTTGCCCTGCAACTAATCCTCTAACAACTACATGGATCATGCAGTTGAGGTCATGCCCAACAGAGCCACAATATGGAAAAGGCCTGGGTCCCCACCACGGGGCACTACACAAGCCTTCGACTGCCCATGCTGAGGACCAGAGGCAAGAAAAACCTCTCATAATCCCCCATTACTTTGGTAACCCTCATTATCTTGGGTTTCTATCTCTTGTTGGAGTCTAATCCTAAGAGACACTTTCCCCAGAGATTCAACCATCACATGAGTATTTTAAAGGCTCTGAGAAGTCCTGCTGCCTGTTAACCCAGTCTTTCCTGAATTATATTGACTATAGCGCCCTTTTCAATGCACAATATACATTAACACAACATATGTAGCCTCACTTTGGAAAATGCTGTGCTAGGTATTATCCTTCAACACCCTGTATAGCAAATACAGAAAACCATCTCCTCCTCCAACTGAGCGCCACGGCCAAGCCTAGAATTCTTGGCACATGGAACATCCTATTAAGGTTTGCTGCATCTATGCATGAAATAACATACGGATGAACGCAGTTTTCTGCTTAACAGATAAAATAAAATGCTAGCTCAGATGCATGAGTCACCTCTTGGAGATGACAGGCCAAGTCAGTGGCAGCGCTAGAATTTGAAGCAGCTACTAGAACTTGAGTCTACACTGCAGACATGGAGCCCCAAGGGACCACCAGCCCTGGGAACAGGACCTTACACAGACACCCATGGAACCTTCTCTGTGGACACCCATGCCACCCATGTGATAAAATCAGCACTCCCCCCAGGGGGCACTGCTGAGTTGGGGGCAGCTCAGGCAGAATGGGCCTCACTCTTGCACATGGGGGTCCCTGAAGACCACTCAGCGATGTTCCCCTTCCAGGCACAGGTGAGGAGGCCAGACCCCACCATCTGGTGGCCTGAGGGGCAGTGGAACACGATGACAGTCCCCACAGAAGTGCCGTCCCCACGAAGTACTTGGAAGGTGCCCTGCAGGGGCTGCTGCAGTTGCACACACATGCCTAGGAGAGAAGAGAGGGGAGACAACGTGAGACCCCACCTTTGGGGCAGGGGCTTGGCCGGAGACCTCACCTGACCCGACGACCATGTGTGCTCTGCAGAAGGTCACACAGTTACCTAGACAAGGGACAGTGGCATCCACGTGGCCAAAGTGAAATCCCTACATTAAGTGAAATCTAGAGGTGCTGAGGTCCAGAGGTGCTCCCCAGGTCCAAGGAGTGGTGCCTGTGTGGGCGCAGGAGGGCCAAGAGGAGCTACTGCACGTTCAAGGTCAGGAGGGGCGGCGGTGAGGAGATATCCCTCGTCCAAGGTAAGGAGCAGCGGCTGCGCTTTGCTGGAGCAGTCGTGAAGAGGTACCCCAGTCCAAGGTAAGAGAAACCCAAGTAAGATGGTAGGTGTTGCAAGAGTGCATCAGAGGGCAGACACACCGAAACCATATCACAGAAAACTAGTCAATCTAATCACACTAAGACCACAGCCTTGTCTAACTTAATGAAACTAAGCCATGCCCTGTGGGGCTACCCAAGACAGGCGGGTCATGGTGGAGAGGTCTGACAGAATGTGGGCCACTGGAGAAGGGAATGGCAAACCACTTCAGTATTCTATTCTATTCAGTATTCTATTCATGCCCATGAACAGCATGAAAAGGCAAAATGATAGGATACTGAAAGAGGAACACCCCAGGTCAGTAGATAGCCAATATGCTACTGGAGATCAGTAGAGAAATAACTCCAGAAAGAATGAAGGGATGGAGCCAAAGCAAAAACAATACCCAGTTGTGGATGTGACTGGTGATAGAAGCAAGGTCCGATGCTATAAAGAGCAATATTGCATAGGAACCTGGAATGTTAGGTCCATGAATCAAGCCAAATTGGAAGTGGTCAAACAGGAGATGGCAAGGGTGAACGTCGACATTCTAGGAATCAGCGAACTAAAATGGACTGGAATGGGTGAACACAGATGACCATTATATCTACTACTACGGGCAGGAATCCCTCAGAAGAAATGGAGTAGCCATCATGGCCAACAAGAGAGTCCAAAATGCAGTACTTGGATGCAATCTCAAAAACGACAGAATGATCTCTGTTCGTTTCCAAGGCAAACCATTCAATATCACAGTAATCTAAGTCTATGCCCCAACCAGTAATGCTGAAGAAGATGAAGTTGAATGGTTCTATGAAGACCTACAAGACCTTTTAGAACTAACATCCAAAAAAGATGTCCATTTCATTATAGGGGATTGGAATGCAAAAGTAGGAAGTCAAGAAACACCTGGAGTAACAGGCAAATTTGGCCTTGGAATGCAGAATGAAGCAGGGCAAAGGCTAATAGAATTTTGCCAAGAGAACACACTGGTCATAGCAAACACCCTCTTTCAACAACACAAGAGAAGACTCTACACATGGATGGGCATCACCAGATGGTCAACACTGAAATCAGATTGATTATATTCTCTGCAGCCAAAGATGAAGAAGCTCTATACAGTCAGCAAAAACAAGACTGGGAGCTGACTGCGGCTCAGATCATGAGCTCCTTATTGCCAAATCCAGACTTAAATTGAAGAAAGTAGGGAAAACCACTAGACCATTCAGATATGACCTAAATCAAATCCTTTATGATTATACAGTGGAAGTGAGAAATAGATTTAAGGGCCTAGATCTGATAGATAGTGCCTGATGAACTATGGACTGAGGTTCATGACACTATACAGGAGACAGGGATCAAGACCATCCCTGTGGAAAAGAAATGCAAAAAAGCAAAATGGCTGTCTGGGGAGGTCTTACAAATAGCTGTGAAGAGAAGAGAAGTGAAAAGCAAAGAAGAAAAGGAAAGATATAAGCATCTGAATGCAGAGTTCCAAAGAATAGCAAGAAGAGATAAGAAAGCCTTCCTCAGCGATCAATGCAAAGAAATAGAGGAAAACAACAGAATGAGAAAGACTAGAGATCTCTTCAAGAAAATCAGAGATACCAAGGGAACATTTCATGCAAAGATGGGCTTGATAAAGGGCAGAAATGGTATGGCCCTAACATAAGCAGAAGATATTAAGAAGAGGTGGCAAGAATACATGGAAGAACTGTACAAAAAAGATCTTCACGACCAAGATAATCATGATGGTGTGATCACTCACCTAGAGCCAGACATCTTGGAATGTGAAGTCAAGTGGGCCTTAGAAAGCATCACTATGAGCAAAGCTAGTGGAGGTGATGGAATTCCAGTGGAGCTATTTCAAATCCTGGAAGATGATGCTGTGAAAGTGCTGCACTCAATATGCCAGCAAATTTGGAAAACTCAGCACTGGCCACAGGACTGGAAAGGTCAGGTTTCATTCCAATCTCAAAGAAAGGCAATGCCAAAGAATGCTCAAACTACCGCACAATTGCACTCATCTCACATGCTAGTAAAGTAATGCTCAAAATTCTCCAAGCCAGGCTTCAGCAATACGTGAACCGTGAACTCCCTGATGTTCAAGCTGGTTTTAGAAAAGGCAGAGACACCAGAGATCAAATTGCCAACATCCGCTGGATCATGGAAAAAGCAAGAGAGTTCCAGAAAAACATTTATTTCTGCTTTATTGACTATGCCAAAGCCTTTGACTGTGTGGATCACAATAAACTGTGGAAAATTCTGAAAGAGATGGGAATACCAGACCACCTGACCTGCCTCTCAAGAAACCTGTATGCAGGTCAGGAAGCAACAGTTAGAACTGGACATGGAACAACAGACTGGTTCCAAATAGGAAATGGAATATGTCAAGGCTGTATACTATCACCCTGATTATTTAACTTCTATGCAGAGTACATCAGGAGAAACGCTGGGCTGGAAGAAGCAGAAGCTGGAATCAAGATTACCGGGAGAAATTTCAATAACCTCAGATATGCAGATGACACCACCCTTATGGCAGAAAGTGAAGAGGAACTAAAAAGCCTCTTGATGAAAGTGAAAGAGGAGAGTGAAAAAGTTGGCTTAAAGCTCAACATTCAGATAACGAAGATCATGACATCTGGTCCCATCACTTCATGGGAAATAGATGGGGAAACAGTGGAAACAGTGTCAGGCTATTTTGGGGGGCTCCAAAATCACTACAGATGGTGACTGCAGCCATGAAATTAAAAGACCCTTACTCCTTGGAAGAAAAGTTATGAGCAACCTAGATAGCATATTCAAAAGCAGAGACATTACTTTGCCAACAAAGGTCTGTCTAGTCAAGGCTATGGTTTTTCCAGTGGTCATGTATGAATGTGAGAGTTGGACTGTGAAGAAAGCTGAGCGCCGAAGAATTGATGCTTTTGAACTGTGGTGTTGGAGAAGACTCTTGAGAGTCCCTTGGACTGCAAGGAGATCCAACCAGTCCATTCTGAAGGAGATCAACCCTGGGCATTCTTTGGAAGGAATGATGCTAAAGCTGAAACTCCAGTACTTTGGCCATCTCATGTGAAGAGCTGACTCATTGGAAAAGACTCTGATGCTGGGAGGGATTGGGGGCAGGAGGAAAAGGGGATGACAGAGGATGAGACGGCTGGATGGCATCACCAACTCGATGGACGTGAGTTTGAGTGAACTCTAGGAGATGGTGATGGACAGGGAAGCCTGGCGTGCTGCGATTCCTGGGGTCGCAAAGAGTCAGACACAACTGAGTGACTGAACTGAACTGAACTGAGAGGTGATGAAGACCATGGTGTTGATAAAAGAAACACACATCTAAAGACAATAAAAGCAAAAGGACAACTATTATCCAAGTGCAGCTCAAAAGGCAGAATCAAGGAGAAAAAAGGAAGGAGAGAGATTGACAGATGTGATTTCATGAAAAGAAAAAAAAAAACTTTCGTTATTCCCTAATAACTGAAAACCCCTTCATGGACCACAACCTTGTCATGGAGAAGGGGCTTGCATAACTCAATGAAGCTATGAGCCAGGCCGGCAGGGCTACCTAAGACAGACAGGTCATTGTGAAGGGTTCTGACAAAAGTGGTTCACTGGAGGAGGAAATGGCAAACCACTCCAATATTCTTGCTGCAAGAACCCCAAGAACAGTATGAAGGGCAAAAAGGTATGACACCGGAAGAGGAGCCCCCAAGGTTAGAAGGCGTCCAATATGCTACTGGGGAAAAGTGGAGGGCAATTACTAAAAACTCCAGAAAGAATCAAGAGGCTGGGCCAAAGCAGAAATGCTGTTCAGCTGTGGATGCATCTGGTGGTGAAAGTAAAGTCCAATGCTGTAAAGAACAATATTGCATAGCTGATCACCGAAGAATTGATGCTTCTGAATTGTGGTGCTGGAGAAGTCTCTTGAGAGTCCCTTGGATTGCAAGGAGATCAAACCACTCAGTCCTAAAGGAAATCAACCCAGAATATTCATCGGAAGGACTGATGCTGAAGCTCCAATAACTTTGGCTACCTGATGCAGAGAGTCAACTCGTTGACAAAGACTCGTTGATGTTTGGAAATATTGAAGGCAAAAGGAGAAGGAGATGGCAGAGGATCAGATGGTTAGATACCATCACTGATTCAACAGAAAAGAATTTGAGCAAACTCTGGGAGAAGGACAGGGGAACCTAATGTGCTGCACTCCATGGGGTCACAAAGCTTTGGACACGACTTAGCAACTGAACAACAACAATAACCAAAAAGCAAATTCAGATGAAAAAATTAGGAAAAGATATTTGGAAAACACAGGACAGAAGTTCAACACCCATAATTTATAAAGAGATCTTAACACATCAGTAAAAGCTGAACATCCAAGTAAAACAGAATGAACTGATGTGTTAGCAAGCTACTCGTAAGAAACAAGTAGCTAACAGACACGAGAAAATGCCTGCCTTCATAGTAACTGTGTGCTAAGTCACTTCAGTTGTGTCTGACTCTTTGTGACCCTATGGACTGTAGCCCGCTAGGCTTCTTTGTCCATGGGATCCTCCAGTCAAGAATACTGGAGTGGGTTGCCATGCCCTTCTCCAGGGGAGCTTCCTGACCCAGGGATAGAACCCAAGTCTCCTGTATCTCCTGCATTGGCGGGTTCTTTATCACTAGCACCAGCTGGGAAGCCCTCATAGTAACTGAAGAAACACTAATTCAAATGAGAGCTAATATTTCACTCCTCCACTTGCAAAACATAAAAACAAACAAACAAACAAAACCACATGTGAACTTAGCAGGGGCCTGGGAACAACTCCTCTCTGACTTGCTGATGGGGGTGCAGACCCAAATCTTTCTGGACAGAGTTTGGTAAAGTGTATTAAGAGCTTTATGCTTGTATATAAATCTGAGATTTAGCCAAAGTAAGTACTTATGATCTGATGCCGGGATTTCTATAACAAGATATCTGTCTACACCCACATCTCCAGCTGTGGGCATCGGTGCAGTTAATCAGAGTACATCTGACATGAATGCCAGCAATGATATCCTGAAGTGTTACAATGATGTCCTTATATAAGGACATATTCAGAATTTACTGTGTGCTGTTCTAAATGCTTTACATGTATTAACTCATCAATCCACAAAATACCTCCCCATTTGACAGGGGAGCAAACTGAGGCACAGACAGAGTGGTTTAACCATTTCCTGAAGTAGCACAGTTCCTATGCTGTAGGGCAGAGACTCTGAAGCACACAGGAGGCTCTGGGCCTACCCTCTCAATATACACGTGTGATAGATACCTCATGTGTCCTTCGTGTCTGGCTTCCCTTACTTAGCACGAGAGAGGTGTTGTGCTGTGTGTGTTGGCAAGCTGTCCGCATTTACAGTGGAGCAGAGCACCACAGTGTGGATGCCCTGCATGCTTCCCTGTTCCTGCTGACAGATGGATGTGTGTGTTGCTTCTGGCCTTCAAGAATATGGAATGAAGCGGCTACTGATGTTCCAGAGCATGCCTACTCGTGCTTGAGGTGCAAGAGGCTCTTCCTTCTGCTTTTCTGGAACTTTCTGATTGTACTGCTGCTGCTGCTAAGTTGCTTCAGTCGTGTCCGACTCTGTGCGACCCCATAGATGGCAGCCCACCAAGCTCCACCATCCTGGGATTCTCCAGGCAAGAACACTGGAGTGGGGTGCCGTTTCCTTCTCCATCTGATTGTACTGCTGGTGTATAAAGTGGTTAGCCTCAGACAAAAGGGAGACTGGTTGAGCTGGTTGTCTGGCCTGTGTCTGTGGCAACACTGACCAGAGGCAGCATCCATGTTCAATTCCCTTGCTAGGTGGGAGCAAGGGTGCGGACTGGGACAGGGGCTAGCACTGCCCAGACTGAGGACCCTGTTATTCCACACCAACCTAAGACAGTGCTGCACCTGACCCCCATGGGATGCCTCCAGCTAGGACCGTGCCCTGGGCACCAGGCATAGGTGTCCTAAAGCCCACTCAGCCTGCCACACCCAGCCAAGCTCCTGCCCTGGCCAACCTGCTCATCACTTGGCTCCCCTATTCTAACTATGATGTTAGCCACCAGTTCCTCTATCCTTTACTTGCTCTAGCGCTCACATTTAGAACCGACCTGGACTTCCTTTTCTCAGTCCATAACCAATTCACCAGCAAATTCTGTGAGTTCTGTTTTCAAAATACATACCCAGGACATATGTAGTAGGCTGGAGAGTCCTCCAAAATCCACACCCACCTGGAAGCAGCCCCACAGGGGGTCCACTGTGGAACGCATGGGACACTGTGTCATACAGGTTGTGGGGACAAAGCATGCCTGCGACTGCCCAAAGGGCCATGGCTGTCACTCAGGAGGGTCACACACATGCACTCATATTCACATGCCTGCACACAACCAGCCCTGTCCAGAAGGGAAATCGAAGCTCAAGAAGGTCAGGCCGCCTCTTGCATGAACCTGCTGGCCCCGCCCCACTTAGGGTGAGGGTGTTAGTGACAGAGAGGCTTCAGCCTCAGGCCTGCATTCTGCCCTCAAGGAGGCCAAGGCTGCCTGAGACCCGTGGTGTGGGGCAGAAACACTCAGAGACATCATTTGGGTGAGGTTGGCCAAGCTGCATTTCGTCCACCCCCTAGCCCCACCCTCCCTAGAACCTGGCAGGTGCCTCATCAGGCTAAAAGGCTGGAGGGAGGAGTCGGTGCCTGGGGGGTCCTTGTGAGAGTGGGGACTGACCATTGGAACACAAACAACACTGGGCACCTAATGGATGGTTCACTATATTGGAGCCATATGAGAAGACCACCCGTCTCCACCTCACAGATGGGGAAACTGAAGCACAGCAAGGCTGGATGACATGCTGAGGGTGATGGGGTGGAAGGGTGCTAGCCCATGGCTGTCAGGTAAACCACACGTCTGGGAGGATTTGGGCTTCCCTGTCTGAGAGGTCCACCATTGGTGTCACACTCACAATAGCTGATAGAAACATCTGGTCAAGAAGGACCCCAATTCCTGCCCTCATTTGGCACTCAACTATCTGCAGAGGACAACAGTCATTATATCATTTTAACATGAGCAACCAAGCTTGGAGAGGTGGCTGACCCGCCCAGCACCCACAGATAGAGAGGGAACCCACAGACAGGACTGACACACAGCTCAAGAGTCCTAATCAACAGCAGAACAAAGGAGTGTGGGTATTTGCAACATACATGCAACAGAGCATCTTTCTTACATAAACAGCACTTACACACTTGGATCATAGTGAAGGGTTCTGACAAAAGTGGGTCACTGGAGGAGGAAATGGCAAACCACTCCAGTATTCTTGCCTCAAGAACCCCAAAAACAGTATGAAAAGGCATAAAGGTATGACACCGGAAGATGAGCCCACAAGGCTAGAAGGCGTCCAACATGCTACTGGGGAAAAGCAGAGGGCAATTACTAAAAACTCCAGAAAGAATGAAGAGGCTGGGCCAAAGCAGAAACGCCGCTCAGCTGTGGATGCGTCTGGTGGTGAAAGTAAAGTCCAATGCTGTAAAGAACAATATTGCATAGCTGATCGCTGAAGAATTGATGCTTCTGAATTGTGGTGCTGGAGAAGTCACAACAGAAAAAATGGTTACATTCGGAAGAAAAAAATGGAAATGGTCCCAAACTAGTGAGCAGAGCAATTAATTAAGAAAATTAAACAGTATCCACATTAGGAAGGAAGAAGCAAAGCTTCTCTATTAGATGGCATGATCCTATATCTAGAAAATCCCTAGGAATCTGATTAAAAAATCTATAGGAACCAATAAATGAGTCCATCAAGATTACAGTATACAAGATCAACACACAAAAATCCATTGTATTTCAGTACAGTGTCAATGAGCAAACTAAAAATGCAATTAAGAAAAAAATTCCATTTACAAGAGCATCAAAAAGAATAAACTACTTAGGAACAAAATTTAACTAAAGAAGTTCAGGTAAAACTGAAATTAAAAATTACAAAGCATGTTTAGAGAAATTAAAGAAGACCTAAAAAAATAGAAATACATGACATACTAAGGGGTCAGAAGACTTAGTATGGTTTAAGATGGCAATGCTCCTCTGCTCACTTAACAGCTTAACCCTTATTCAGCATAACCCAAATTCAGCACAACCCTAGCTGCTACCTTCACAGAAACTGACAAACCGATCCACAATTCATAAGGAAAGGCAAAAAGACCTAGAATAGCACAAACAGAACCTCCTCTCCTTGAAAAAGGAGAACAAAGTTGGAGGATTTGTACTTCCTTAGTTCAAATTTTATCACAAAGCTATGGTGATGAAAACAGAGGACACTGCTATACAGACAGACATACAGGCCAATGCAAGAGCTTAAACTCAAGACATAAACTCCTATTTACAATCAGCTGATTTTCAACATGGATGCCAAGACAATCAAATGGGAAGAGAATAGTTTTTCAACGATTTGGTGCCACGAAAACAATACTTACATGCAAAAGGAGAAAGTTGGACCTCTCCTTATATCATATAAAAAAATTAACATGAATCAAAGATCTCAATATAACAGATAAAAACCATAAAAACTCTTAGAAGAAAACATAAGGGTAAATCTTCCTGACCTTCCAATGGCAATGGTTTCTCAATGATTACCAAAAGACAAACCACAAAACAAATAGATAAATTGGACTTCACTAAAATGAAAAAATTTGTGCTTTATAGGATACTATCAAGAAAGTGAAAAGACAACCCTCAGAGTGGGAGAAAATATTTACAAAAGCATCTGTCTGAAAAGGGATTGCATTTAGAGTGTATAAATTATTATACTGACTTATAAAAAGACAGCTGAATTTATAAATGGGCAAAAGATATGAACAGACATTTCTCTATAAAGATAAACCAGTGGCCATCAACAAACACATGAAAAGATGCTCAACATCACTAGCTCCAGGGAAATGCAAACCAAATCCACAGGGAGGTACTTTTTCATGTATACCATGAAAAAGACACATGAGAAAAATAACAGGTGTACCAAGAATGTAAAGAAACTGGAGCCCTCACACACTGCAGCTGGGAATGTCAATGGGGCAGCCACTTCGCAGTTTCTCTAACAGTTTTCAGAGCACTCCCAAGTGATGCGGCAATGCTCCTCCCAGCAATATACCCAAGGGAAAGGAAAACACGTCTATATAAAAACCTGAACACAAACGTTCATTAGCAGCATTATTCATAATAGCCAAAAAGTAGAACCCACCTAAGTGTTCATCAACTGGTAAATGGTGAGCTAAAGTATGGTCCACCCTTACAATGGAATATTATCTGAAGAACTGACGTGCTACAACACGGATGAACCTTCAAAACTAGCCAGTCACACAAAACCCACATAGTGTATAACTCCATTCATATGAAATGTCTACAACAGGCAAATCTATAGAGACAGAAAGCAGGTCAGTGGTTGTCTGGGGCAAGGGAGAGGGGAAGTTGGGAGGTGAACTCTAAGGTATGCAGGGCTTCCTTTTGGGGTGAGGAAAATGTGCTAAAATTGACCGTGGTGATAGTTGTACGTATCTGAATGGACTAAAACCCATCAAGTTGTACACTTTTAATGTACAATTTAAGCGTGTGAATTGTATGGCACATGAATAATACCTCAATAAAGCCTGTTAGAAAAATTCAGGGGAAATATTTATCTCAGTTAAAGAAGTGTGAATTTGAAACTTATTACTTTTGGCTTGGTCTAGTTCAGAAAAACCAGCCCACCAGGTTAGTGAGAGTGTGGGAAAAGGGACGGGGCAGAGGGCACAGCCCAGAAGACCTAAGAGGCAGTCCTCCCCGGCAGCAGGGGCAGGCAGGTGCTTGCAGGCAGGAAGGGGTAAGCAGGCTGAGCTGGGAGTCCCAGGGAGACAGGGCAAGGAGGACACAGCATCGACTTCGAGCCGCCAGTCAGACATTTCCCGATTACCCTCACTGGCCTTGGGTCACCCAGTTCTCAGTAGTACAGAGGTTCAGTACTGCAGAGTACTCAGTACTGTACAGAGTAGTACAGTAGTACTCTTGATTCCAGCATATAGGCCCTTAATCATCACACTGTGTTTCCATAGGTGCCAAAGGAGAAATGAATGTACAAATGCGTGAACAGACAACCTAACATCTGAAAGTTGTGATCAGCACTCCTCCAGGAGAAATCTCTTTTCTTTTTCAGGATCTGTAGACTTGGACACGTGTGGTCCTTCCAGCCAGGGAAGTGGACGGGGGTTTTGGAACTGGGCAGACATAGCAGGGCGGCCACAGGCCAGCCACACGGCCCCTTCCCCAGGGTCACCGGAAACCAACACTTCCCAGTCCCCAATTTAGAGCTGCCACTTCTCCATTCTTCTGTGGCTAAGCACCTTCTTTCTCCCCAGCCCCATGAGGCCCTTGGAGAAGGGAGGGCCTTCTGGAAGGGATCAGCAGGGGTAGGAGCTTCGTAGGCACTTGTCTTCCCAACACCTGGCAAATAAAAGGAGGAAGGGGTAAACCTGTGTTTATCCTTTAAAGATACAACTAGAACTTTATCAAAAAAATAAGATGTTTTGAGGGAGGGACAAAGAGATGGCAAGAGAAGAGATGAAGCAGGCCTGGTGAAAAGCTAAGGGTAGGATAGAGCTGAGGGATGTGTGGATATAAATTCTTTCCTCTGTGGTATGTTTAAAAAAATTTTTAATGTGGGGAGAAAGCCTTAGGCATCACTGTTGAATTTATCTGTCTCATATCCCCCAAGGGGTAGCTGCCCATCTCCCTACCCAGAGCCCAGTCCACATCCTGCACTACCAGCTTAGATGGCCCTGGCATGGGGAGTCACAGACAGAAGAAAAAGTTTCAGAAACTGAGGCAGCAGGCTGGTTCTACAGACACACTCAACCTGTGGGGTGAGCAGGTTACCAATTCAGTCCTCAACTCACCCGTAAAGGCTGCAGTGGGCAAGACTGGGCGGGGTCTGACTGAGATGACATGCAACCCCAACCCAGCAAGGAAACCACCACTGTTGTGGGGAAAGGGCCCGGCTGTCAACAGCCACATCCTGTACAGCTGCTGGGTTCCGCTATGGTGACATGCCAATCCTGAGACAAGCACTGCTGCTGTTTCATCACCCAAGGGGCTCACATAGCTTCAGTGACAGAAATAAGCCCTCCCCACAAGAGGCCCAGAGCCTGTCCTGCCTCCTGGAATCTCACCAAGGAGGGAGGGTGAGGGGTGATGCCACAGAAGGCCTGACATGTGGATGCCTCCAGGGTTGTGTCAAGCTGAAGACTCAAGGGAAAGGTCCAAGAGAATTCGCAGCCCAGGCCCAGTGAAAATGCCACTGCCCATTACCACACATGTTGCGCGGCTGGGGACAGGAGGGCCACCGAGAGACTCAGAATGTGGGCTTTAAAAGAAGTCATGGCCACTCTCCCCAGACCTGTGGCTTCACACTCTGCATTTCTGGCCAGCCAATACAGGTGTCTCACGCCCATCAGAGGCAGGGAGCCCTGCTTCAAGCACAAGCGTATTGTTAAAACAGGTCCTCTTTTAAAAATGAAAATGAAAGGTCTGAGGAAATAACTCTGATAAGAGCAGGGAGAAGATGAGCCTTGCCCAAGGCCCCTCCCTGCAGTGAGTACATCATGGAACCTTCCCCTACCTGGGAGGCAAGGAGCTCAACTCCAGTAATCTGAGAGCCCAATCAAGCAGAGAGGCAAAGGCAGAGAAGCCAAGTGGGCCTGGTCTGCTAGGACCACCCTCTCAGCCCCAGCCCCTCTCCACCAGGTCTGACCCTGCTCCACCACCTCTAGGCTTAGGTCCTAGACTTGGTCAGATTCAGTTTCCCAACCTGCAAAATAGGGTGACCTGCTCTTCAGGTCAGTGATAGGAAGAGTGGGACCACCTGGTGGAGACTTTAAACCTGTGCCTGGGAGCTCAGGAATGTCCCTAGGAGGAGGCTTAACATCTGCTCCTATCCCCCATCCCAAGTCCACAGTATCCAGGATACCTGCACCTGCTACCCCCAGACTCAGACCCAAGTCTTCCCCAAGACCACGACACTCTGCCAAGACACCTTTATCTGCCATCCCGCTACTCCAACGGGATGTCCTGTATCCCTTCTCCGGGCCTGGAAGGCTGGCAAACACTTTGGGCTGGGCCCATTTTCCAGATGAGGAAACAGGTCCACAGACCTGTTGAAGGCCCCAGGTACACACTGGCAGTGCCCCCCACCAGACCTTTCTACCCAACTTGTGACACACAGGCCAGATGGGGCAGGAAGGTGGCACAGCATCAGAGGACAATGAGGGCTTCAGTCTACCCATCTTCTAAGGATATTCCAAGAAACCACCAGCTGGCTCCAGAGACATTCCAGAGACATCCCCTAACCACTGCAAACCCAGCCTCTTCTCACATTCCTCACTACACCCTCCACTGCCTGGAGACCCCCAGACTCTCTAGCTGGGCCCCCAATAGTCCCACCCTACACATGGTGTTTAAGAGGCAAATCCCACTTCCTCCATCCCCTGCTGAAAATCCTCACCGACACCCAGCTGCCCCTGTATATCCTTCCTAGGCCTGCTCTCTACCCTACCCTCAACTCCCAGCTGTCCTTCCCTTCCAGCCCCACTCAGCCCTGGAGCCTGGCCCTGCCCACTTGCGGCCCAACTCACACACTGGACGCTGCATTCCCCCAGCACTCCTCTGGCTGGACTCCTGCACCCCTCAATCTTTGGTGCATTTTTTTCTCTGCACCCTATATGAACTCATCTTTTTTTCGTTATGTACAAATAAATCTCAAAGAAGAGGAAAAACAACAGAAAAAAACAAAAGGAATGGATTTGATGCAGGCAAGATAGAAAACAAAAGCAAACCCTATAAACTCACTGGACAGTGGAGAGGCAGATCTGCCCATCCGGTGTGCATCCAACTCCCCCGACTCACTCCCCAGCGCCAAGCAATGCTCTCTCCCACCCTCTAACACACAGTGGGTATACGGCCTGGCCTGCACACCCTGTCCTTCCAGCCCATGCCTCCCCCAGCCTGCCTGGCCAGTGGGGATAAGAACAATCCTTGCTTGTTAATCTTTTATCTGGAACCTTGGACCACAGGACCATCCCTCCTATCCTCCTTCCTGGAGCCAACACAGCCCTCAAAGCCTGACCTCATGCACTGGGAGGTAAATAAGTTAACCTTTTATGCTGGCCATGGCTGGGGACAACAGAGACAATGAGGAGATGGGGGAAGCAGGCTCCTGGACTCACCCACTGTGGGGCTGGGTCACTGTGGGACTGGAAAGTCACTTCCTTGTTCTGAGTCTCAGTATCCTCAAGTTGAAAGAGGAACCCACAGGAGGGATTTCTCAAAGAGAAATCAAAATGGATGAGGGGTACGGGTGCACAGGTACTCTATGGAGAGTCAACTGCCTCTCACTCCCACCCACAAGACCCCAGCAGCGGGGACAGCCACGTGCAGGAGGCCCACGCCCTGGCTGCGTGTCCTAAAGCAGGCACAGGGTTCAGAACTACTGCAGTTCTGGTCCTTGGCTCCAGTTCAGACCTGGGGCTCCCAGGCAGTCCACTGACAGCAGGTCAGCTCACACATGAGAAATGTATGTCCTCCTCCAGCACATGACCAGGTTAATTCCAATCCAGTAAGAGCGCAAGCCCTGTGCCCCCATCCCCTCCACTCTGAATCTCTCAGGGGAGAACACTGAGGCTCCAGAGAGCCTCTTTCATCCAGCAGCTCTGTGTGTACCCTGGTGGGAGACCAGAGCCAGGCCTCAGGGCACAGAGGCCCTGTTTAGAGACCAATGCCCACCCAGTCCCTCCAGGTTTTGGTCCTCTCGTGAAACGGGCCCAGGCTGGCTGTGGGGCTGGCCTGCAGTAGTGAAGCCAAGGGGACGCCCACAGAGCATGTCCTCATCCACCCCTGCAGCCCTTCTACTGCCCGCTCTCAGGGGTATGGATCATCTCCGGCCACTGAAACCCCGAGTTATTCCTCTTGCAGGGCCATGTTCCTGGACAATCTCCTCCATCAAGGAGTGCTGGAGCTGCCCTGGGAACAAGGCCAGTGGGAGGGCCGCCTCCCAGTCAGCCATTCAACAAAGATTTAAGGCCTTGTTCCAATTCAGCCTCCCCCTGTCTGCCCCTCCCTGCTGTGCATGGGAGATGAGGAGAGAATCCTAGGACTCTGTCTGGTTGGATTTGTATAGCTCCTCTAGGAAGAGCAGAATAATGTACCCATTGTACAGATTGCAAGAAAAACACCCATCCCATTCCTGTGTTTTAGATAGTGTCAAACTGTCTCTAAAGACCCCCATACCCATCGTTTACTGCCCCACGAGAGGTGCGTGCCCATTTCACAGCCCAAGATACTGGGGCTATGGAGCAGAGCAGTGGAGGAGCCCAGACAACTGTGATACCCTGGGGCGGAACCATGGTGAGGGTGGGTGCATTGGGACCTCCCTGGCTCCCACACGCCTGGGCAGGTATACAAGGCCCACCACTTGGCATATGGAGAAACTGAGGCACACAGATAGTGACATACCCCAAGTTGGGGGGCTCCAACCCCAAATTCCTGGGAAAGATTCACAGGCTGGGACCCCCAGGGTAGCAGGGCTGGGGCTAGGCCTGGCAGGCTAGATAGAGGGCAAGAACTGGACTCTGAGACCCCCTTTCTCCCAGGACAGTTCTCTGAAAACAGTCTTTTGTATGTAGCCAGAGTCTCCCCCTCGCTCTCCTTGGCTGATCTTGGGCAAGTCCCTGTGCCTCACAGTGGACACTCACCTCCCCAGGCAGTGCTGCACAACTCGCACACACATTATCCTCTTTTCACACGCACTGAAACACTAAATTCGGGACGGGACATCAGGCTGCCAGAGGGAGTTAAAGAAAAACCCACCCCACCAGGCCGGGGGCAGGTCTCAGGTCTTGGCTTTCACACCACCAAGCCACACGCCTCTGCTCAGAGAATGACTTCGCTGGGCCTGTTTTCCCATCTGAGACAGAGCCGTCATTCCTCCCAAGGTGGCAGGTGTCACTGTTTTAAGCTTGACTGGCTGCATGCCCAATGGGGTGTGTCCTGTGCCAGGCTGCTCCTCCAGGCCCGGCTTCCACCCGTACAATTCAGCGCCTGGCCTGGGGCACAGGTGTGCAGAGACCCTCAGGCTTAAAGGGGAGCTGACGGTGTGCCCTCAATGAGCCTCCGGGAACATCTGGGGCTCAACGTCTGGTTTATCTGTGTTTCTAAAAGGATTAAATTTCAGACGCATTCAAGGCGTAAAGCAGACATTCGAACCCCTGGCTTCGGACGCTTTCCCCACACCGACGGCGGGCAGAAAGACAAACCTCCTACAGAACAATCCAGAAATCAAACATTTACGATAAAAGTCAGCCTTCCGGAGACCCCGGAGCCACACACCAGGCTCGACTGTCGTTCTTCTCTCTCAAGCTCAGTTTCCCCACCTGTAAAGTGGGGCTGAGGAGCTAGCCGAGGAACCGGAGCATCTCCCCGAGGTAAGGCCGCTTTCGGTTTCCCCACGTCCGTCGCGCAGCCATCTCCCGCATCACCCCGAGGCGGCCCCCATTGGGAAAGGGCGCACACCTGGGCTGGCAGCCGCCTAGCTTCTGCCGGGCTTCAGCTCCGCTGGGGCGGCCGCTGGGCTGCGGAGAGGGCCAGGGGGGCGTTAACCGCCGGGTGTGCACCTCCCAGCGGCAGAGTGCAGCCCACCGCCCCCCGCTCCCGCCCAAAGCTGTGCACGCAGCCCCTCACCTTTCCCGTCTGTGTAATGGGCGCAGAACCCCACCCGAGGCCCGCAGCCTCTGCCCTTACCTGTGCCGTTCCCGGGGGTGGGCATGGCGTTCTCCTTGCGCCCCCCGGGCCTCGCCCTGCGGCGGAGGGTCGCCGCCGCCCGGCGCATCCCCGCGCCCTCCGCGGCGCTTGGCCGGACTGCCGCGCAGGGGCCAGCGTGGGCGGGGCGGCCAGGACGCGCCCTCGCAGGGCAGAGGGCGGGGCCGACCTCGCAGAAGCCGTCGGCCCCGAGGGGGCGAAAGTCGCGGAGCGGAAAGTCTCGCTCCAGGGACTTGCGCAGGCGTTGCTCTCAGTCCCTGCCCCTCCAAACACCAGGGTCCTCCCCAGCCCAGGTGTCCTCGGTGAGTAGCACATGTGATCCCCATCTGTGTCACTGGGTCAGGCCCTCTGTGGTGGGTGACGATGTTATGCTTCTTCAGTGAGGACCCCCGGGTCGTGGGGGCAGGATTCAGACCTCCAGGGTCTGGCCCTAGGCTCACATACCACACTGAGGGGTCCTGCGCTCTCCTGACTCCTCCTGCCCAGCCCCCTTAGAGGGGGCCCCTGGCTAGGCTCAGAGCTGCGGCCCGCCCTTTCCTCTCTCTAGGACCCCGCCCAGCCCAGGCGCAGCACCCCGCCCAGGCCCAGGAAATGCTGAGGAAGCTCTAAGATTACCGAGTCCACAGCGGGGTCTTCCCAAGGCAGCTCCTGGTGACCAGTTCTGCAAAGCTGGAGGAAGGTGTGTGGAAGATTCTGGGTCTGTCTTGGACCGCAGTCCTGGTTTAATGGTGGATCACTAAGTGTATCCAACTACGTAGTGGTGACCAAGATAGACTTATAGATCCATCCGTTAGACTAGGGGTGCAGACCAAGGTAAATCCAGAGATCCGCCCTTAAAATAGGGCTTCCCTGGTAGCTCAGCTGGTGAAGAATCCACCTGCAATGCAGGAGACCCCGGTTCGATTCCTGGGTCGGAAAGATCCCCTGGAGAAGGGATAAGCTACCTATTCCAGTATTCTTGGGTTTCCCAGGTGGCTCAGTTGGTATAGAATCTGTCTGCAATGAGGAAGACCTGGGTTCAATCCCTGGGTTGGGAAGGGCATGGCAACATACTAAGTATTCTTCCATGGAGAATCCCCATGGACAGAGGAGTCTGATGCCTGCAGTCCATGGGATCACAAAGAGTTGGACACGACTGGAGTGACTAAACACACCCTTAAATAGGTAGTGGAGAACAAGATAGACAACATTAGGGTAGCAGTACAGACAATGATAGACACAGGGATCTTCCATTAGACTAGGTAATGGACACCATGGTCGATCCAGGGGTCCACCTACAGACCTTGGAATCCTCCATTACTAAGTAGTGGAGACAAATACAGACACCAGACAAATACAGGGATCCACCATTAGATTAGGAATGCAGACTAAGACATATCCAGGAATGCCCCGTTTGACTAGAAATGGCAACCCAGGTAGACACAGGGACCTCCATTAGACCCAGATAGATCTGGGACCCAACACTGAACTAAGCAATGGAGAGCAAAACAGACACAGGATCCACCGTTAGACCAGGAGTGCAAACCACGACAGACCCAGGGATCCACCATTAGACTAGGAGTAAATACCAAGATAAATCCAGAGAACCACCATAAGACAGTCAGTGACAGAACAGCTGATGCAAAGGCCTTACGATCTTAATTCTTTGGAAGCTTGAGGTACAACCAGAAGTTCAGTATGGCCACCACTGGAAGTCTCTGAGATGGCCCAGGTGGACAGAACTGGCTCCGGAGTGCCTGGCAGGCAGCAGCAAAGAGGTTGGTGTCTTGTGGGACAGTAGGGCAGGGTCCCAGCAGGCCAGCCCCTCCCTGCCTTTGCTTTCTTAGTCTGGTAGACATTCATGTTCAGTGTAATACATAAGGGCCCTCCTTTTTCCTGAGTCAGAGTTGTTTTCCCCATACTATCTAATTCCCACTTCAGACTTGTGGGTCACACGTAATGACTTTCTTCATTTCCCTAGATATGAACCAAGCATGTACATCCCGTCTGCCACACTGAGAATCCAGGGGAGTCTGCAGGGCCCACTGTGATCTGCCCCCTCCAGACCACACTCAGGGACATGTGACAGTGGCTCAGTCATGTCTGACTCTTTGCAAGCCCAGGGACTACACAGGCCATGGTATTCTCTAGGCCAGAATACTGGAGTGCATAACCTTTCCCTTCTCCAGGGGACCTTCCCAACCCAGGGATCGACCCCAGGTCTCCCGCATTGCGGGCAGATTCTTTACCAGCTGAACCAAGTCATGTCTTCCTTTGAGCCCCAAAGGGAAGCCCTCAGGGACATGGGACCCCAGAATTCCCTACAGATGGCTCCATGTCCACCTCTGGGGTCTTGTGGCCTTCCTGTTGGTTCTGATCTTTTGTGTACAACACTGTACCCAGGACAGCTATCTGA
Organism: Ovis canadensis; assembly: GCF_042477335.2. Lineage (NCBI taxonomy): Eukaryota > Metazoa > Chordata > Mammalia > Artiodactyla > Bovidae > Ovis > Ovis canadensis. The sequence goes on from NC_091246.1 coordinate 28,617,630, forward strand.
AGATGCATTAGCAGGGTTGGGAGGGGAGGTCTGGTGTGGCCCTTGAAATCACAGGATAGAGCTGGTAGGAGCTGCCTGCAGGCTGCCTACACTACCACACGCTGGCCCAGGGCCTGGTTATTTAGAATGTATATGCTTCCCAGGGCTGCTATAACAAGGTACCACTGACTGGGTACCTTGGGACTTCAGAAGTGTGTAATCTCAGGGTTCTGGAGGCTAGAAGTCTGAGGTGAAGGTGCCGGCAGGGCTCTGCTCCCTGTGAAGGCACTAGAAGTGGTCTTTTCCACGCCTCTCCCACACTTCTCCTCAGATAATTCCCTGGCTGTGGCAGCATCATTCCGGTTTTTACACAGCTGTTCTGTCCCTTTGTGCATGCCTGTCTCTGTGTCCAATTTTCCCCTTTTTCTAGGGGTGCCAGTTCTATTGGAACAGGGCCACCCTGAGGACCTTGTTTTAACTTGATTGCTTCTATAAAGATCGTATTTCAAAATAAAATCATGTTCTGAGGTACTCAGGGTTACAGTTCAGCCCATAACAGCCTGTAACACGTCGGGAATGAAACAATGTGTTTTCTTGGCCATCTGCAGCACACTTACATGTTCTAGGTATTCAAGCATGTGGTGCTGGCCTCCATTTGTCCTGTTAGGGAACTGGGAGTGGCCTGAGACTTCTGTACAAGAAACCGTACATCTTGTTATGCCTCAGAATGCCCACTTGTGTCAAAGACATCTTCAGGAGCAGTGGGAGACAGTGGGTTCTTGGCCAATATGAACTCAATCTAGACCCCATCCACCTTTTCTGGGGCTTCTTGGAATGGCATGCTCCTGGAACACCAGCAACACCTACCATGGGTAGGGAGGGAAACTGAGGCAGTAGCTCACCACAGACTCAGACTGCTTGGGCCACCACCTCGCCCCCTGCCCCATTCATGTCAGGGATCATAGTTCTGACAGGCATCTGATGCCTGAGCCTTAAAAGTCTCATCTAAGGGATAGAAAAGATCTTGCCACCCTCCCAAGGGAAGGGAGACTGTGACATGATCAGGAATGGACCATCATCTGAAAGCTGGGCCAACCCTACCTCCCTGCAACCTCTCCAAGACCTGGCCCAGATGGGGAGCAATGCCTGTGCTATGCCAGGATGGTGTCCCCAGGCCCCCAGGCCTTGGTCACCTCCTTAAGGGAGCCCTCCCTGATGCCCTTCCCAGACAAAGCTGTTCCGTGCTGCATGACCCCAAGTTCTAGGAAGCAGACAAGACATATGGCTCCCCTGCGGAAGGCAGCATGTGGGCAGCTGGCAAAGAGGCAAGAAAAAGCCAGCAGAGGCTCTTAAGAAGCTGACCCAAGCCTTGGCCTCTCTGCATTTGGGGATCTAGCCCCTACCCCATTACCTCTTCCCCATCTTTATTGGCATCTGGGACCACAGAGGATGCCCAGACAAACATTTGTTGAATAAATGAACTGGCAGGAAGGAACCAGGGAAACTGGTGAAAGGGGAGGGTTCTGGGAGCTCTGGGTCTCAATATTCTGCTCTGTGAAATGGTCTTACACACATGCTACCAGAGATTTTGAGGGGATGTGAAAATCTCGTCTGGGCATCTTCTCTTCCCTCAAGACTTAGCTGGAGTGTTGCCTGTCCCAGGTTGAGGGTTGAGGAGCCTACCTCAACCTGATTCTCCTGACACAGCATCCATAGACCATGGTACCCCAGGGGGTGGTCATTTTGTGTGTGTTTGTGTTCCACAAATTGTATGATAACTTTGGAAATGTAAAATGCTTTTTGTTTTTCTTTAAATATTCTTCATTTTTTCTCTCACTCAGTATAAAAATAAGATTTTTATCTTAAAAACTTCTCATAATGGACCAAGGCTAGAAAATTGCATCCCAAAATAAGAGTCAGGGAAGCAGGTTGGTCTCATGGGCTTAAGGGCTTCCCAGGTGGCAACCCGCCTGCCAATGCAGGAAATGTGAGAGCTGCGGCTTCTATCCCTGGGTCAAGATCCCCTGAAGTAGGAATTGGCAATCCACTCCAGTATTCTTGCCTGGAAAATCCCACGCACAGAGGAGCCTGGCGGGCTACAGTCCATGGGGCTGCAGAGAGTTGGACCTGAATGAGCAAAGTAACTAAGCGCTTATGGGCTTTGCCTCTTTCTTTTAAAAAATTACATTTTTAAATTAAGAGCAATTATTTTAAAAAGTAATCTGAACTTGTAGCTCCAATGAGCTGGGTATCTGGGGAGAGAAGAATTCTCCCCCGAAATATTTTCTGCCAGGCTGTACACGCACTAGTCCTCTGGCTGCTCCAAAGGCAGGCCAGAGCTGGTCCTCTTCTGTAGGGAACGCCTGCCCGGAGCCCATCCCCACCAGGGTCCAGGCTCTGACTGCTGGGTTGCCTTCCCTAGCCCTGAGTCTGCACAAGCGAGGCATTCCTCGACTTTCAGGAGGGAGAAAGGTGAGTTACCCCCGGTGACATCTGAGCCACCACCCACAGGTTCACAGTGATGACTTAGAGACATGTAGCAAGGCAGCTGGGAGGAAACAGGCCTATGGGCTGTGTGCTTTCCCAGGGAGGGCAAAAGCAGATGACGGAGTCACGGAACAGAGAGGACCAGCCCCTCCTGAATGCCAGGCCCACATGAGAGCCAGGACACAGGGTGCCCAGGAGGGACAAAGCCTGATGGGCTGCTTCCGGGGCTCCTCCTTCACCCCTGGGTGGCCAGATTGTGGCTCATTTCTCCTGCCTCTTGACGCTTCTCTGCATTGTCTGAATTTTTTGCAATAGGCATGAATCTATTCTCTCTTCAGAAAACAGGAAACTAATAAAGATTTTAAAGGTGGAATACATGTGAATGATTACACACATTCACTGGACAGTTCTGAATTCTACCTGTCAGTGGCCCCTCATTTACAGATGGGGAAGTGGAGACTCAGGGAGGTAGAATGATCCCACCTGTGGCCATTTGCCTGCTCGAATGATGCCTCATGACTGTGGTCTGAGGGCTCACTCATAGGGCTTGGGTGTGCTCTGCCAGGGGGAAGAGGTATGTTTTCACAGACAGAAATTTTTCCTAGGTAAGCCTGGGGTAAAATGTGCATGGGTGAGTCCAGGGTAATCCAGAGGGTTGGTGGTTTTGAGCCCCAGTTAAGCTTCTTTGAGGCCATATACCTGCACAGCCAGCATGGCGGGACCCCAAGTCCCCAGTCACAGGAGAGGTATGAGAGCCTGCCTCCCATGCTCCCTGCCTGCTTCTCCCTGCCTAACACAGACCCTGTGACCTCTTGGCCCTCATTAGCCCCTCACAGGGCATTTTAACTACTTCTGCACCCTGCTGGTCGACTTTGGGTAAGCTCTGCCCTGTCTCTGGGCTCCTGTCTCCTCCCCACCTCTCCCAAGCCACATCTACCAAAGCTGTGGCTCAGGGGCACTGAGGCCCAGGCTTGTGGCCTGGCACACTCCTTGTGGGAAGGCACTTCCTGGGCCTCCTAGGAAGTGGTCTTTCACAAGGTCTGGAAGGCTGGCCAAGGCCATCCAAATGAACAGATTGGAGAGACCTGCATGGAACAGGTGCTTGCAGGGCTCCCATTTCACAGATGTGGAATCTGAGGCCTGGGGGAAGGACCTGTCCATAGCAACAGTGCTTACCCCCAAGGCCCAGCCTCTGGGGCCTGACTTTCTGGCTCTCTCTGCCTCTCAGTTTCCCTGAGATGGGCATGTTAACACTCCTCATACCAGGGCCAAAGGAAGGACAAGATGTACGTTGCAAGTCCAAGTATGCCCAGGATCCGAGCCCCATAGTCAGGGCCAGAAGGAAGGTTGGGACAGCAGAGAGCAGGAAGGGGCTGTTCTGAGCCCTGCAGCCTGCGTACCTACTCACCTCCTCACTCCCTGTGCTGACAGCTGCTTTTCTATCATTCAGTCTGATGATTACCGATTTTCCAGTAATCAGCATGCGCTTTGCTGTCCCCATTTTACAAGTGAGAAACTGAGGCTCAGGACTGTGAGTCATACATTTGCTAAATAGCTGCATTAGTCATCTTCAAGGAATAGAAACCCAATATCAACCCAGAAGAGATAGCTGTTGGCAGTTACAAAGTTTTTAGGGAAGCCCTTGAGGCTAAGGATCCCAGAACAGGGGGGCCACTCTTTCAGCATCCCAACACCTCATCCCAGAGGTAGGCTGGACCATGTGTTCATCCCTGGACAAAGAGCTGTGTCAGGTAGAGTCACTCGATGGACCAGGGTTATGTGAACCTGTGACTGCATAACCACAGATACTGTTTATAACAGATACTGTTTATTACAGCAACAGTCATTTCTGCTCATAAATCTGCAGTCCAGGCAGGGCTCAGCATCTTGGCTTTGCTCCACGGTGAGACCCCACTAGACAGGGCTCATCCCAGGGCATCATCACCTCTCCACAGGGCTGCTTGAGCTTCCTTATGACATGGTGCTGTCTTCTAGGAGCAAGCATTCCTGAAGACAGGGAGTGGAAACTGCCTGTTTATCCAGGCCTTAGCCTGGAATGTCACTTCCATTGTATTCTGTTTATCAAGCTGCCATGGAACTCAGACCTCACCTTCAGCAAATCTGAGGGCCCCCATGGGAGCACAAGCACTAGGCCAGACTTCTCCTGAGTATCTGATGGGCACCTGCACACTATTAGGCCACTCCGTATTAGAGAGCTAGGATCAAATTCAGACCCTAAGTGTAGGTATAGTCTGAGTTCTGATAAAACACGCACAAGCAGATGCAAACACAGGAGGGCTGGAGGACATGGCGTTAAATGCTGATAGGAAATATGAGTAATGTCTTGTGTTTTTGATGTTTGTCCACATTTTCTGAACTGTTCAGAGGAATGTACACTTTATTCGTCTGGCCTTGGGCTGTAAAGATGCTATCTGAGGGCAGGCGGACAGAGACCATAACCAGAGACAAGGTCATCTCTCACATACCCACTTGTGGAGTCCCAGTGATGGTGCCCTCGAGTTTTCCTTCCCGTCGAGGCCCAGCTCAGCCCAGGTGGGTCCAAGCTCATGTGAATCATGCATATTGCTATACACGTTTCTCCCCTGTCCCCCCATGGTCCCAGTCATCCTGGAAACCGCCTTGTTTTCAGCTCCTCTGAGAGGCTCAAGGAGGGCCAGGGGAGGCTGAGGCCAGCCCGTTAGGTGAAGGCCAAGATCCTTGAGGGTAGTGCATGGGCTAAATGTCTTTGTTTCTCGGTGCTCACTGGGGCCCCTGTGCAGAGACAATGTGTGGAAAGAAGATAGTGATCCTCGGTGGGGAACATGCTCCTTCAGCCTTCAGAGGACTGGGGGCTGCACAGGTCCTGCCTTGCCTTGCTGATGGCCACCACCTCTCAAAACCAGACTCACAGTGTGATTAGTTAAAAGGTCCCTGCCCAGCTCTTCTTGACTCCCTCTTTTATTCAATCTGATCGTTAAATACCTGCTCCTACCTGACTCTGTGCCCCATGCTGCCAGCCTCTGTGATCTCTTGGGTTCCCAGGGCCTGGGAGTAAAGCCTGCTCACTCATTCCTTCCTGTAGAAACCATGGTAAAGGTTCTCGCCACAGGTCCCCCTCCCCCTCTGCGTCCTAAGCAACAGTGGTGCTTCCTTGTATAGCCCTGCATAGTGCAGCGTGCTGCCAGCTCCCAGCCCCCAGCCCCAGGGGCAGGTTAGCTCCGAGGCGATGGTTCTGCACTATGAGAAAGCTGGGGCTATCCTGATGAACAGAAACTGTCACAGAACATCAGCATCAGACAAGGTCACTCTGTGAGACAGGCAACACCATATATCACCAGGATAGAGACATAACTAACCATCCCCATCCTGGTGATATAAGTGACCGCTGCTTTGTTACCAGCCACAGCCTTTGCTTCCCTTCATTCCTCACACTTTCCAATAAAGTTTACTGATACTCAAGCATGGAACAAGTCCCAATTCCTAACAGCGTCCAACCCAGCTCTGCTTCCTTGAACCCTCATCAAAATTGCCTCACATGAGCCCAAACCCTACTCAGGCCCTCCCTAACATCATTGTACTGAGATGGCTCACACGTTCCCATTGCAAGCACTTCATCTCATCTCACTGCGGAAGATCTAAAAACCCCAACGTTGTCCTGGGGTCTCTGCTGGGAGGAATGGGTGACTGGCACACAGGCTTCCCCTGCAGCCAGGCTTCAGTTGCTCCAGACCTCAGTTGCTTGCTAATAGACTCTGTGTATCAGTGTCCTGGGGCCATTACAAGGAAGTACCGCACATCAGGATGCTTAAAACGACAGATGAATCCTTGGTGTGCCTTGGCTTGTAGGTGCACCGCTGCAGTCTGCCTCCACCAGCACGTCTCTCTGTGTGTTCTCTCCCTCTTTTTATAAGGACACCAGTGATTGGATGGACCTCATCTTAGCTAGTTACATCTGCAAAGACCTTACTTCCAAATAATGTCACATTCTGACATTCCAAGTGGACATGAATTTGAGTGGACATGAATTTTAACCCATCATCATCTGCCTTCTAACCCCCTCAAAAGTCACTTTGGTCCCCCATGTACAAAATACATGCACCCCATCCCAACATCTCCCAAAGTCTTAAATCAGTCCTAGAGGGAGAAAAAGGAAGGCGCAAAGGAGCCACTGGTGCAAGTCAGAAGCCCAGCAGTGCCAGTTCCAGTAGATTTCACGGCCTGTAAATAACCCTTTGTGTCTTGATGCTCTGGGTGCATGATGGTGGCCCTGCTTTCTGTGGCTTTGGCAGTAGCTGTAGCCCCACCTTCTCGTTTCTCTGCCTCTGCCTCATGGCTCTGCCTCCAAGCCATTCTTCACTTCATTCCATCCCTGGGCCTCTCAGTCTAGACTGGCAGATGTAACTGATGTAATAGTCTCAAAAACCTTGCTGGTCTTCTGTATAATTCACAGGGAGCCACACCATCAGATAAGAGGCTCCACAGATCTTTCCTGAGTAACCCCATCTCTGTTCCTTCATTCCCCTGAGATGGTGGAGTAGGCCTGCAAGTCATGTGCCTAATCTCTTCAGCAGTAGGCTCTCCCACACCTTTGGTGCTGTCTTTAGATCACACTTTCTGAACAAGAAATTTTCCTAAATTTAACAAACTGAAGTGAAGTGAATTGAAAGTCGCTCAGCTGTGTCTGACTTTCTGCAACCCCATGGGCTGTAGCCCGTGAGGCTCCTCTGTCCATGGGATTCTCCAGGCAAGAATACTGGAGTGGGTAGCCATTTCCTTCCCCAGGGGATCTTTTCGACCTAGGGATCAAATTGGGTCTCTCATATTGCAGGCAGATTCTTTACTGTCTGAGGACTTCCCAAATCATCAAGTGCTGATTCCTTTTTGCTTATCAGTTCCTTCCCCAATTTCTTTCTTTTGTCTCAGACTTTACTATAAACAGCAAGGAGAAACCAGGCCATATCATCCACATTTTACTTGGAAATTTCCTCAGCTAAATAGTCAAGTTCATTCCTTACAATTTCTACTTTCCGCTCAACATTAGAACATAATTCAGCCGAGTTTCTGCTACTTCATGGCTTTTCCAATAACCAGTTCTTCACTTCCATCTGAGATCTCACTGGAAGAACCTCTCATGTTCATACTTATATCAAAAATGTGTTCATGATCATGTATGTATTCTTGGAGACAATAGAAACTTTCTCTACATTCTCCTCACTTCTTTCTTTTCTTTTCCTTTTTGGAGGTTTTTCTTTTTTTTTTAATTGAAGTAAAAATTTACAATGTCGTACACCAGTACAGAAAAGTGGTCCAGTTATACATACATATATATTTTTTTCAGATCATTTCCCCTTATAGGTTATTGCAAAATATTGAGTATAGCTCTCTGTTCTATACAGTAGGTCCTCATCAGTTATCTGTTTTATATATAGTGTGTATATGTTAATCCCAAACTCCTAATGTATTCTTCTCTCCCACTCTCTCCTTTGGTAACCATGAATTTGTTTTCTATGTCTGTGCATTTACTTCTGTTTTGTATATGGGTTCATTTGTGTGGTTTTTGTTTGTTTTTTGATTCTACATTTAAGCAACATCATGATGTTTGTGTTTTTCTGTCTGGCTTATTCCACTTAGTGTGAGATATCTCTGGGTCTATCCATGTTGCTGCTATCATGCCTACTTTATCCATTTAGATTGCTTCCATGTCTTTGCTATTGTAAACACTGCTGTGATAAACATTGAGGTGTGTGTATCTTTTTGAATTATGGTTTTCTTCAGGTATATGCCCCAAAGTCCTCACTTCTTTCTGACCTCGGTCTCACCAGAATCACCTTTGTTGTTCATATCTCTACCAACAATGTCTTCAAGGAAATGTAGGCGTTTTCTATCATGTGCCTCAAAACTCTTCCAGCATCTACACATTACCCAGTTCCGCAGCATTTTTAGATATCTGTTATAGCAGCATCCCCCTTCCTGGTACAAAATCTGTATTAGTTTGCTAGAACTGTTGTACAAATTTAGTGGCTTAACACCACAGAAATTTATCCTTTCAAAGTTCTGGAGGCCAGTAGTCTGAAATCAAGATATTGTCAGGGCTATGTACACCGTGGAAGCTCTAGGAAAGGATCCGTCTATGCCACACACACCAGAGTGACACCAGAGTGAGCTTCTGGTGACTCCGGGTGAACTTTGCTGTTCCTTGGCTCATAGTCATGACATGCCAGTCTCTGCCTCCGTCATCACAAGGCCTTCCTTGTGAATCCTGTCCTCTTCTTATAAGGACACCAATCATTGGGTTTAGGGTCCACTCGATCCTCATTTTAACTAACTTCATCTGTGAAAAATATACTTGCAGGTAAAATCACATTCTGAGGTTTCAGGTGAACATGGATTTGGGATGAGGGACACTATTCAACTCAGGAAGCCAACTTGTGTTGGCTTTCTTCCCTTTTCTGCCTCATTCTCCATTCCGCTACTATTCTTCCTGGGTTGCCTCCCAAATAAACTCCTTGCATTCAATCTGTGTAGCAGGATCTGCTACTGAGAGAAAGTTACATAAGACACAGGCCCCCTGCTGGGAGCCAGTGGGGCCCCACCTAAGACATGTTCCCCTCCTCTGGGAGCTACTGGGAACCCACTTAGGGTATGACTCTCAGTGATGAGCTGCAGTGTTCCCCTCTGTGAATGGAGTGAAGATAATGGTCCCTTCCTCTGAGGTTTTGGGAGGAAGGAGGGAATGCTGGAGGACTCTGTACTTAGGACCACACACAGAGAATGGCCACGCCCTGCCTCTGGGAAGTGGGGATGCTTTGGGAATTACTCCAGTATTTTTCTCTGGAGATGGGCTGCTCTGGTGTCAGTTTTCCAGTGCCCCTTGGGGGCAGATGTTCCAGGGGGCTATAATTTGCTCTCTGAGTTTGGATAGAGCACAGGGAAGTGGCCCTCCAAGATGAAGATAGATTCATGAGATGTGGCAAGCGCATTTTCAGCAGGCAGAACTGGAGTGCTGATGACCAGACCCCCCCAGGGGCAGGCCTGGCCCTGGCAGGAAAGGGGAGGGTTTTGTCCCTCTCAGGGATACTGCCAGCCTGGATCCTGTTGGGAATATAGGGTCAAGGCAGGACATTTTGGAGGATGCAGGCTGGTCCCTGTCTGTGCGTGCTGTGGGGTGGAGCAGGGCCGTAGAAGAAATAGGACTCCAGATGAACTTTATTCGCTCGCCGTTGCTGCTTCAGGCAAAAGTCAGAGATGTGTTTCTTCCCCTCTGTTCTCCTATCCTAGTCTGGGCTCGCTGGGAGGCCCTCTCATCTCATTCTAGGATGGTCCCCCTCCACCCTCAAAGGGGGACTGACTGTCTTGGGTCACGTGGCCATCTTGGACCAACCCCGGCAGAGGGAGCAGAGAGCCGGCCAGTGAGCCTGTGGTATAGGGGCCCAGATGGAGGCCTTCTCCTGCACACCTTCCCTTTCTATGACCTTGGGGCCAGATGGCCCACCGGAGCCACCAGCTCTTCTCCTTGGCACCGCCTGGTACTTGCCATCCTGCTGGGGTGGGTTCCTGGCTGCTCCCCATGGCTTGCCCTAGTCCTGCCCACCTCTCTGGCCCTCCATTTTCTCTCTTATAATTGAGGGGCAGGGGTGGATGTAGGAGGGTATGTGACTAGGGAGCAGCCAGGCCTCCTGTCACAACTGGTTGCCTTGGGACCACCTGGAGCTCCTCGGATCACTTGGAGTACTTAGGAATACCTGAGCTCCCTGGGGAGACCTGGAGCCTCACAGGGACCATATGGAGTTCCTGAGGACCACCTGGGGTCCCCCAAGACAAACTAGAGACCCACCTTGGGCCCTCAGAAACACCTGGAGCCCCTCAGGACCACCTGAATCCCCTGTGACCACCTGAAGTCCTCTAGGACCATCCACGGCCCCCTGGGAACCCCACGAGGAAGGGGAGGTGACTAGTAGGAATGGGCAATTGGAGTCCACAGAACAGCTACTCTCAGTTGCCAGCTGGGCTCACAGAAGGATCGTTCAGAGAGATCTTGTCTACAGACACATTGCAGTGGCTCTTGAAGAGGTGAGCCCACCCTCCTTCCTGGGTGCCCAGCACCTGGGCCAGCTCCTAGGAAGGGCTTGGATTCCAGGGCTCTATCAGACCTCAGGAGGTGGGAAGGCCCTGTGAGCATCTAGGGGATGCGGATTAGAGCCCCCCAAGGCCTGGGAGTGTCAGCCGGGGCTTCAGGGGCTGATTCTACCACCTCCATGTGTACAGGGGTCCACTATCTCCTGGGAGGGCAGTGAGGGATGGGCACAGGTGTAAGTCAGACCCATTTGGGTCCCAATGCCCCTCTGGTTGGAGAAGGCAATGGCATCCCACTCCAGTACTTTTGCCTGGAAAATCCCATGGACGGAGGAGCCTGGTAGGCTGCAGTCCATGGGGTCGCTAGGAGTCGGACACGACCGAGCGACTTCACTTTCACTTTTCATTTTCATGCATTGGAGAAGGAAATGGCAACCCACTCCAGTGTTCTTGCCTGGAGAATCCCAGGGATGGGGGAGCCTGGTGGGCTGCCATCTATGGGGTTGCACAGAGTCAGACACGACTGAAGCAACTTAGCAGCAGTAGCAGCAGCCCCTCTGGTGATTTTCTGGGGGCGTGGCAGCTCTCTTGGTCTCATGTGCTATTCTCTGCAATGGGGACCAGATGTCTGAGGAGAACCTGGCTATGTCCCGGATACCTGGGGACCTCGGAGCGGGCAGGAGAGCCACTGGGCCTTTATGATCCCAGGCAGCCACTGGCTCTGTTTCCTGATCTGTTAAAGTGAGTGAAGTCACTCAGTCATGTCTGACTCTGCGACCCCATGGACTGTAACCTACCAGGCTCCTCCGTCCATGGGATTTTCCAGGCAAGAATACTGGAGTGGGTTGCCATTTCCTTCTCCAGGGAATCTTCCCGACCCAGGGATCAAACCCAGGTCTCCTGCATTTTAGGCAGATGTTTTACCATCTGAGCCACTAGAGAAGATCTGTTAAAAGAGGAGTCCAGCCCCAAAGGGCTCTGGGGCTGCATGGCAAGAGCAAAATCCCTGAACTTTCACTAATGCTGTTGGAAGATATTAACGAGCACTTATTCTCTGCCAGGTGCTATCATAGGTGCTTCATTCTGCCCTCAGAGCTTCTGCTCTAGATGAGGAGACAGAGATTAAACAAGAAGGCAGATACCCAAACAAAAACTAGAGAGATTAGGGCAAGGGCTCTGCTGAGGTTCATGGAGCAGACTCTTGCAAAGTCATGAAGGAAGAACCCCCAGGCAGAGGAACAGCATGTGCAAATTTCCTGAGATGGGAGGGAGACTAGTATGTTCTGAAGACCCAGTGACTGGAGCCTGGTAATCTGAGGTCAGGATGAAGCAGCAGGGGAGCAAGGGAGGGCAGGAGAAAATGAGGCTGGAAATGTGGCAGGGTCAGAGGCTAAAGGGCATTATTCAACCCCTGAGTCCCAGAGATCCGAGTGGCTGGCGCCCTAGTGCCTAGCACACAGGCATGCCGTCAGTGCTTGCTGCATGAAGAAATGGACAGAGAGTGAATGGGTGACCCAGCTGGGTCCCTGATTTACTGTGTGACCTTGGGCAAGTGTATTTCCCTCTCTGGGTCTTTGTTTCATTACTACTAAGACACTCCCTGAGTTATAATTCTTTTCAGCTAATGGCTGGACTGGGTGCCTGGCTGCAGCAGGCCCTTGTGTATGGTGGCTCCTTCCTCTTCCCATGACTATGAGGGACACAGCCAACATCCTCCGTGGCCTTAGTGGGGACATGTGTTCCTCACACTGCAGGCAACAGCCCCTGGAGGCACAGAAGACTTTTAGCTCAGGCCTTTAACTCCTGTGGCAGTTGGGTACCTCAGACCTTTTCCTGCCCTGACTGGCATTCTTTAGGACAGGGGGATGGCCTCCTGTCCTGCAGGATTGGGAGCTGGACTTGGGGAGGAGGAGATGATTGAAAAGGAAGGACAGTGAAGAAGCTATAAGCCAGTGTGCATCCACCTCCCCGCTCTGTGGGTGGGCAGTGTGGTGTGGGCAGGCCCTCGGTTATTGGGACAAGAAGAGAGTGGACAGATGTTGGCAATGTGTGCGTGGGAAGAAGCCCAGTCTCAAAGTCACCCAGACATATGGTGTGGAGACTCAGGCAGGCAGCCTGCTTTTCCCAGTCCTTACTGGGGCATCCAGAGGGCTCAGGGCAGGCCAGATGCCCCTAGTCGGAGAGATCCCTGGAGCCATCCACTGGCCACCCACCCCATGACTTCAAACTCTACAATAGTTAACATTTATTGGGATGTTTCATAAGAACATTCAAGTTTCTTTCATCTCCTGAAAAGCTGGAAGCTCTGGCCACATAGGTCCATGCCTGCATGGGCACAGTTGGCAGAAGCGTCCCTATATCACCATGACTGCTGGTGTGCCCATCATGGGGGTCTGTGTTGAGATACCTGGCCCTGTCTCCATCTCTGCCCTGGTCATCCCTATTGCAGCCAACTGGGTCTATTAAGACTCGCCAGGCCTGCCCCTTGGCTCTCGCCTCCTGGAGCGTCACCAAAAAAGACCCTGTGGAGACCCCATGACTAGGCCTTTTCTCCCCCAGGCTCCTTCTCCTCACTGTGTCTCACTGGTTCCTCCAGATCTTGGTGGCCCTGCCCTCAACTTAGGCACTCTCTCTGTAACCCCTCCCCATGTCCTGGTCAGGAGTGAGGCTTCCAGGGCAGAACCCACAGTGGCAGCCCTGGGTGAGGACCCCGAATAGGGGGCCCAGTCTTGACCCCTCAGACTGGCAGAGTGGTACCATGTCCAGTGGGTCAGTTCTGGCTGTGCACTTGGTCTGGAGCTGTGAGACTCTTGGAGGAATCCTTTCTGTGACTCAGTTTCCTCAGCTGTTAAGTGGGAACATCTTGGGATTCAGGTAAGACGGGAGTATTACAGAGTTGACCCTGAGAAGGAGCCCCACTAGGCCCCCTCGCTCCGAGGGAGAAGGGGCAGGACCAGTGGGGAGGGGCTGGCTGGTCCCTTCACTGCCTCTGACACCCGCCTTGGCTCCCTGGGTAGGACTTTGCTGTATTTCCTTGAATAAGAGCACAGTTGGAAGGGCCTGGCCCCCCTTTCCCAGTGGGCAGGTTGCTGTTATCAAGCAGCGTCAGAACACCTACTGCAGGGTGGGTGGGCTGTCACAGGACTGAGGCCCAGGTATACAGCTGCTGCAGCATGCAGGCATCGCAGGGTGGGCATGCAGGGGATGGCGCTGACTCATGCATAAGCTCAACTGTGCCCTGCTTGCCTCACCTGTGTCTCTACCTGTGCTCTCTCCTACCTCACCTGTACCTCACCGACCCTGTCTACCTTACCTATGGCCCACCATCTCACTTGGACTCTACTCACCTCACCTGGGCCCTGCCATTCCTCACCGGAGCCCAACCCCCACCTCACCCACGATCAGTCATCCATTTCTGGCTCTCCCAATGGCCCTCTCAGCCTCCAGGTAGGTGCCCTGCAACTCTGCCCACAACTGGGCAGTGACAGACATCCCTGCAGGGTGCCTTTTGGATGTTGGAGAGATGGGGGTCCCCAGGGACTGGATACCCCTCAGTCATCACTCCCTAAGTCCCTCAGCTCTCTCCCAAGGCTCTGGACCAAATAGACCTTCCTGTTGACTTTGTGAGTGCGCAGCACTCCACGATCCCATAGCTAAGTCTGGCTCCACTTGCTATAGGGGCAAACAGTCCTGTCCACCCCACTAGCATGAGCAGCGACACCGCAATTGTCCAGGCATGGCACCTTGCCTGAGGCCTCGCCATCTGATGCCGCTGTATCCTGGGGCACCCACAGGAGTGTGACTTGCACCCTGAAGGCCTATATGGGGGTCCAGGCCCCAATTACTGGCTGAGCCCCTGTACCCTCATTCTCCATCCAACCACCAGCAGGCCCACTGTGTGGAGACCCTGCCCCAAGGCTATATCCACCTGTTGGCTGCCAGCATTTATTTATTTATGCAGATAAGCACTGTCCACCACCCACCAGGGGAGGCAGGCACAAATCTCGGGGCCCCACACAATGCCTGTGTGGTCCCCCTGTAGTTTTGCAGCATGGTTATTTAGGAACGTACCACTCGGCCCCCTTGGGCATCTCCAAATGAAGTGGAAAACTACAATGCTGTGCCCAGTCGCTGGGAGGGGAAAGAGAAGAGAGGTGGAGTCCAGGGCCCAGGTCTGGTTCAGCTCGCATGGATGTAGACGGTGGGCAGTCACTGGGAGGGATGGCATGACTGCAGACATCCACCAGGTGTCCCTGGGCACCGCCCATGAGCTCCTTCTGTCTTCTGGCACAGGTGACTGCTCATGGCCCACTCAGACAGACTTTACTTGACAGTCACCCTACGCTCTACTCTGGGCCACACGACGGGGCCTGCAGGCAGAAGCCCAGGTCTTTGAGAGACATGCTGGATGACATAGGCAGTTGGCTGCCCTTCTCTGGGCCTCATTTTTCTCCTCTCTGACATGGAGGAACTCTCCAGAGCAAAGTGCTGTGTGGCCCATTGGCCCCTCAGAGGTCCAGGTTCTCTTCATGCCCATGTGTGGCCTTGACACCACCTCTCAGAAGAGCATAAGCCCTGCTGTGGTGGCTGTACAGTTAGGAGAGATGGCAGAGACTCAGCTCATGGGGCAGCTGGAGCCTGGGGCTGCTGGGCCCCCAGGCTGGCCTGGAATGAACGCCCATGGGCTGCTGAGCTGAGAGCCTCCAGCCACTGCTGCTGCAGCTCGGCAGACGGGGCACTCAGGTACAAAGACTGCTGGGCCTGCTGCAGCTGGCACACGTGCCTGGCATCCAGTCTCTCTGCAGGCTCCAGCACACTCACCCTGCAGCCGGAGAGGGGGATGGCATGGAGCAGCTGGCCATCCTGCTGAAAAGTAGAGGAGCATCAGCACCCTAGCTTCTGGAGTCCTGGCATCACTAAATACCACCTCCCACAAGTGGGCAGCAGAAGGGTGATTCTGGACAGTTGGGGAAACAGGCCCTAGGGTCACATGAGCCATCATCCAAGTGAAGTTGGTCCCAGGCAGCATGGCGCAGGCCTATATGGGCACGGGCCTGAGGCCACGGGTCTGAGGTTCTGGTTGCCGGAGCAGGGTGAACCCCCACCCCCAGCACAGCCCAGTGGACAGAGCACACACCTGGCTGCCTCCATGGAGGTGCAGCACCAACTCCAGGGAGTCCGACTCAGAGATGGCAGCCCACACCTTGCTCCATGCTGTGCCGCCATCTGACACCTGCAGGGGGCCGCAGAGCAGGCTGGGTGGGGGGTCCGCAGCGACTGGCTTCTGGGAACGCAGAGAACAAGTCAAGTAAGTCTCACTTGTAAGAGCTACTCTCCTGGGGAAGCATCAGGGCCAAGGCTCTGTGGGGAGAGAGGCAGGAGGGGAAGACAGACTGGACAAAGGCCTAGGCCCACCTGACTTTGCCCAGGGTCACTGCAAGGCCACTTGGGGTTGGGCTGGACCCTCTAGGGACTGAGACCACAAGAAAGGTCAAAGACAGAAATAAAGGCAGAGCAGAAAACACTGGAACTGCAGGAAACCAGAATGTGGTGGCTTTTGGTGATTTATCTGTACACACACACACACATACACAGGTACACACCCCTCACACATACCACACACACACACACCCATACCACCCCCCAACACCCACACACACCTCACACACCACACACACACATTCATTCACATACACATCATGCATCATACACACCCTTCTCTCTCTTCTGATGTGTTTAGAGCAGTCATGGACACAACCCCTAGGTCATCAGAAAATCCGTCAGACACACCTGATAAAACCGGTTCCTGCTTGGACCTGGGACACGGGTCTCCCAGACACAGCATTTAAAATGCATGGATGAGAAGGCCGAGGGAGCTGTGCAAGGGGCCCCTCTCTCCTCTGTCGAGATAATACTTCACTCAGTTCTAATTCACCGATGCACTTAACCTCTAAGACATACAGAGACTCTAACTAGGGCGCCAATCAGAGTCCTGACCCACCTAGATAACCTTCCCTAGAACCTTTATGAAGGCAAATGAACATTATAAATAGCTTCCCAGAAGACCCCAATGTGCAGCTGGCCTTGAGAATCATGGACTATGTTATGTGGAGAGAATGGAAAAATGTACTTTTTTGGAAAGCCATATTCTCTTTTTTTCCAACTTTCCTGTTACTTCATCAAATAGGGACAGTGCCCTTCAAGGAGGGCCTGGAGGGCAGCAGCCATCTCCAGAGAACAGGAGGTGAGAAGGGGGCAGGTGTCCTCACTGTCCCCACCGCCCTGATGGCTTGGTCAAGGTGGGAGCAACATCTCACTTCAGCAGGGTCTCCAGGCCTACAATGAGGGTGACCGTGAGTGAAGATGAAATGTGTTCCCATCTGCTGAGGGCTGAACTGTCTGCCCTTAAACCCATATGTTGAAGCCCTAAGTGCCAACCCCGCCTCCCCCCCTCCCCCGCCCCCCCCCCCCCCCCCCGCCACACACACACACAGTGAGACTGGAGATGAGGCTTCTAAGGAGGTAATTAAGTTAAAATGAGGTTATATGTATGGGCTCCAATCCAATATGACCAGTGTCCTCACAGGTGAGATTAGGATACCCATAGAGAGAGCACCATGTGAAGACACAGAGAATAAGTCCATCAACAAACCAAAGAAAGAGACCGCAATTGAAACCAGCTTGCTGATCCCTTGATTTCAGAATTCCAGCCTTAAGGACTATGATGAAATAAGTTTCTGTTGTTTAAGCTGCCCAGCCTGTGGTATTTGTTATTCAGCCTGAGCTGACTAATGCACCATGTAACTCCAGGGTGCAAATGATTCCCAAGCTCTCAACCATGACTAGACCCTATGAAGCTCAACAAGCACACAGGAGATATTTGGCATTCAGTTGCTAGCTGCCTGCAGTGGCCTATGGATCCAACTGAGCCTCATCAGTCCTGGTCCCAGGGAAGCCAACAGCTCTGGGAGCACCATCTGTCAAGGCTCCTGGGGCCTTGTGTCTGGAAGGCTCACCAGACCAAGCCCACCTACCTCTGTGCTCTGCTTGGGCTCCAGGGGCTCCTCAAGGCTGAGGCTCAAGTGGGCCACTGGCTGGGTCAGGAAACACTCTTTGCAGACACGGCTCTGCCTGCCATTCTCAGCCTTGAACTCAGAGCACTTCGCACAGATGACCTACAAGACAAGGGCACCTGTGACCCTACCACCCAGGGACAGAAGACTGTCCAGAAGGAGGCTGGAAGGGCCACAGTGACCAAGAGAGATGTGACATCATGTGGAGGGGAAGGGTTTGCCCATGAGCCAGGGGGATCAGGAGCCTTGTCCAGCAGGCAGAGGCCCCAAGGCTGGACCCTTTTGGGCCTCCAGGCCCTGCCTTCTTACTCAGAGGGTCCAGAATCCAGGGGGTCTGTGTGCATGGAAAGAAGATTGGGAGGAGGAATGAAGCACATGGAGGTCCCAACAGTTGGCCTCTGCCCGCCTGGACTCACCGCCCCACACAGCTTGCAGTGGTGTTTCCTTTTGGTGATGGAGTTGAAGGTCTCACCACAGCTGCTGCAGCCCTGCTTCTCCTTGTCACGTCTGGTCTTAGAGGACCCTCTCCTGGGCTCAGACTGTTGGAGGCAAACCACTGCAGTCAGCTTCCCAGCACGTGTGGAGTGGCAGCTGTGTGACATTCAGGCAACGCACATGCGGGGCAAGAAAGCTGGACGTGCAGAAGGGAATTAAGCAGGAGCCACGTTGGCCATGGCCCCCTGTTCAGCCTCGCTCCCCAGAAGCTGCCCTGCTATCACACAGAGTGAAATTCCAAGAGGATCAGGAACTCTATACTTGGAATGACTTGGCCCTCCACAAAGGTCAGTGACGTAACCCTGCTATGTCTGCAGAGATAACAACCGGAACCCACACCAGGGGAAATGGTGGCTGCTCTGCACCAAAGTCCAGACGCCGAGGACCCGGGTGTCTGCACCCAGCATCCGGCCAGGTGGCCCTTGCTTCCACACTCTTATCCTTCACTGGGCCCCAGAGCGTGATGCCTGCACTCACCCACCCAACACATGTGAGAGGGCTCTCCTGGGGTGGAGGAGTAGGGTCATGGGGCTGGACTCCCCTCTCTGTCTCCTCTGGTGCTGCCTGAATTTCCCACAAAGGAGGGCACTGATGAGTCTTTTCAGCAAGAGAAGAGAAACAACAGGAAGTCATGAAACATAATGTGGTGTGTGTTCAGAGAGGTTAAAATACCTTTAAGACGAGTCACAAGAACACACTATAAAATCCTTGTACTTTTGTTTTGCTTAACGTATAAACAAGCTGTTTTGTGTAAGGTTTCTCAAAAAGATTTATAAGAACCACATCAAAGTCCTTGGAGCCAAGAGGAATTGGGAGTGGCAGGCAGCAGTGGGAGAGAGATTCTCATTTTCTTCTATCACTTTACTTTTTTCTTAAAAGTATTTATACCTTTTATGGTATGCATGTATTTACAAATCTTCAAGAATCTGATGCAGTTTAAAACTAAGGAACAGGTACATAAATCATGCCTGGGAGGTAGATGTCAGGGTGACTTATCGGAAGATTAAAGGTGTTGAGGTCTGTAGCTAAGGGAAACAAGCAAATAGCAAAATAACACACAGTAGCATATGATGTTTATACCAAAAAGGGTACATGCATGAAAAACAGACTGGAAGGAAGCACACCCTGATGATCCTATTGGCTGTTTGGGGTAGAGTTACTCTTATCTGACTCTCTCATCTGGATTGTTTCAATTGTTCACCAGAACAGCTTGTGAAAGAAGAAAACCAAAAAACATATAGAAAGCAAATCAGGCACTCACTGACCAGCACCCCCAACACCCCCACCCCCCACCTCACATTCCCATCGAGGACTGTGTCCCCTCTGCACTATGAACAGAAGTTTGAGAGCTGGGGTGGTCTGCTCTGGCCACCTAGCCCCTGGCCATAGTGACATCAGTTGTGTCTAGGACCCCAGCCCCATCTGATGCAATGGCTTGGGAGGCGAGTGGGAGGCAGGCAGGAGTGAGGGAGGGAGGGGCACTGACCATGCAGTGAGGCTGGGATGGGGGCTCAGAAGGGTTGTCTGATTAGGTTTCCCCAGCTGGTTAGCAGGAGTGCAAGTTAGGCGAAACTCCCAGAGCCCTGCCCCGCCCCTCCTCAGCCGTGGGACCCTGCATGAGTCACTTTTCCTCTCCAAGCCTGGCTTCCTCATCCGTAGAGTGGAGTAAGTGACAAAGCACAGAGCTGAAGTTGCTCCAGACGGCTGAGGTGGGGCTCGCTGCCCGTTATTTCTGCTTCGGTGTGTCCAAAACTTCTATAATAAAAATCTGAACAAAATAAGCTAGAAATAGGTTTAATATAAACTCTGCAAACTTAAGGAGAAAGAGATGCACTGGTCAGGGGTGAGGAGACAGAAAGGAGGGGCTTGTGCTGAATTGTGTCCCCCAGAAGTCATAGTTTGCAGTTCTAATCCCCAGCACCTTGGAATGTGACTGTAGTTGGAGAGAGGGCCTTGAAAAAGGTGATTAAAGTAAAATGAGGTCACTTGGGTAGGCCTTAATCCAACATAACTGGTGTCCTTATAAGAAGAGGAGATTAGGACATGGACACACTCAGAGGCAAGACTATGTGAAGACACAGGGGAAAGATGGCTATCTATATGCCAAAGAGAGATGCCTGTAAACAAGAAAAGAACAAAGACTGTCACTCATTATCCAGTTATATAAGGGTTAGACACAAGCACTGCAGTCATGACAGTGCGGCCAGAATGAAAATACAAGAGGAGACATTCTGTGTGCTGGATAAACAGGCCCCAAGATAGATGCACGTCTCAGAAAGAATTTCCAAGACCCCAGATTCTTGTATCTTCCCATGCACAGAAACACCAAAAGTGTAACTTGAGATATGTGTTCTTTATGATTAGCAGTCATCTTTTACTAGGATGGATGTCTGACTACATGTATGTCCTAGCCAAAAAAAAATCCATTCATATCCTGGTTCCCCCCCCCCCCCCTTAGAATCAGTTTCTCAGAGTTGTCTGCTGGGCTACAGTCTTCAGTAAGACCCTGAATAAAACTTAAATTCAACTCTTAAGTTGTATGCTTTTCTTTAAGGCGACAGGCCTTAGGAGAAACCAGCCCTGCCAACACCTTGGTCCTGGATTTGCAGCCTTCAGGACTGTGAGTGAATAAGTGTCTGCGGTGCTTTGTTAAGCAGCCTGAGCACCGGCCTATGCTCCCCAGCCCTGCTGCCTCTGCTCACAGTCCCCACTGTGGGCCCCACCACCGTGAGGCCAGCTCCGGCCACCTGGTACTAGGAGCCCTGAGACAGCTGGTGCCTCTGAGCGTGACAGGAACACTTATTCCACCCAAGACCTCCCCGCTTCTCCTCCATCTCATGATCCCTGGCCCCATGGACACTGGGTTTAAGATGTCCCCCTCTCAGCTTATTCCATGCAGCTCAGGACCTCAGAGCTCTATGGGTGGAGAACGGGTAGCACAGACCCAACAAGCAACACTGATGCTCCCTACATCCACACGTCTCACCCAAGGCCACCCTGCCATCCGACACGGGCTGCCAGCCACACTGCAGCCCTGAGACACATTTGTCTGCCCCACTCGGGGTTCTTTCCTTGGAGACCATCTCCAGAACTGCTAGGGCTCAGACAAGAGGAGAGAAGGGAGGGGCCATCCCCGGGTCTGCAGCAGCCCCAGCCCTCCACCAATCTTCATGGCGACCCTGTCATTCCCATTTTCCAGGTGAGGACACCAAGGGCACTTGGGATGGGAGTGGTCAGAGGTAGGGTGGCTGGATCCACCGGCTTGCCTTCAAGCCCTGACGTGTGCCATAGAACCTCAGCTCTCCAGACCCTGAAAACAGCACTTCACAATCGCAGAGAACACCAGAGGACCAAAGGGGCTTCCGGGGTATCCCTGAGGGCCAGGGGGTAGGCAGGGGGCTGGAGGGGCAGGGCTGGCCCACAAGATGGAGGAGAGGCTGTAGTGGGCCAGAGGTGTATGGCCATGAGCTCGGCCTGTGAAGGTCACCAGGACAGCAGGGACCCTGTCCTGGCCAAAGGGACAGAGGGCAGTTCCCAGAGCAGGGCATCTTGGGGCTGGGGCTCGGCTGAGCAACCCTCCTGGCTTCCTTTGTCAGGCAGCAGCTCAGTGTTCAGACACGGTTCAGGCTAGGTACCAGCTCCCTCCATGCTGAGGACTATAAGCCACTGTGGCCCACCACTGATACACTACCCCACGCAGTTCCCAACACCGAAAGTTGGTGACCAGGTGGCTGGGGTGAGCCCACCTGTGTTGTTGGGGACAGGTCTTCTTGGCCAACCATACTTCCTGTTTGGATGAGGATACAGAATAGGCCAACAAAAGGGAGAGGCTTAGATTTTCTCTCTGGGTGTGGAGACATTGGAAAGGCTGGGCCAAGTCTAACCGGGGAGATGTGGAACTGTGGCTTTCTCCAGTAACAGCCAAGTGACTCCACCCGCAGCACCCCAAATAAGCAAGCGTGGGCCTGGGAGGAGGTATGTGCCAGGGCCTGTTTCACTAAGCATTTTCTCTTCAGCAGATTCAATTATAAAGCAGGGAAGCAGGAGGAAAATTCAGGTTAAGAAGTGGGTCCCAAAAAGTGGTCCTGACAACCAGTACCGGAAGACAGAGCCACACAGTTACCATCTGTCCTGAAGGGTGTGGACATAGGCCTGTGTCTTAGGCCCTGCCCAGTGAGGCCCAGGCCCTCTTCCTCTCGTGGGCAACTCTGTCCCAGGGCCCTGGAGGGTGGGTTGCACTAAATCTGTGCATGCTGAGGAGAGGGTGGCAGGGGTGGGGCCTTCCTCGGCATTGTGGAGGGGTCCATGTGTGGTCACGGTGGGTCGGGGACTCTGACATTTCTGTGCTTCTGAGAAGAGAGATGTAACTTTTACAGAACAAGGAAGTCTTGGGTTTCTGCAAGGCCCCCTTGCAAAACTTCCTGGTTTAGCTTCTCTTAGGAAAGATGGCTTGTGGAAACTGTGTGTCTGAGGACAACACCAGGAAATCAAACCAGCAAACCAAGAGTGAAGTTACATTTCCTCTCCAAAAGCTGACATCTGGCATGTTGTAGCAAAGATCGCTCTTTCTAGTGTCAGAATTAAAACCCATTTTTGGGTGCTTTCTGCAAATATCCACTGAGTATGTCTTAGACTCGCCTTATATAACAGGAGCTTCACTGAGTTGCCTTGGGTCCACTAAAATCTGTGCTCTCCGGAGACACAAATGAGAAAAACCACGGCCAGGCCACCTGTGCCGGGGCCAGAGCTACGAGTCTGTTGCTAACAGATGTCTGTCTATTGTAGGGCCCCGGCCTGGCTTGGGGTGGGTAAACGGACTGGGACAAGGAGGCCTGAACTTGAACTGCGATCTCAAGCGTCTGCGAATCAGAGATGCTGCAGAGCCCTGAGAAGGCTGAGCCCCCAGGTGGGAGAAAGAGGGGTGGCCTGCTCATCCACTGACTGTCGCTGTCACTGCCCAGCAGGTCTGCAGCCTGGCCTGGACGGACCCCTGGACTGGGCTGAGGCCCTGACCCTCAGGGGCTCCCAGTTACCTCTTCACCTATAAAAGGAGTTGGGCAACCAGTTGGAGGGGCACCCAAGTGGCCAACAGGCATCTGACATAGTTTCTCTCTCTCTTCTTCCTATCCAGGAGAAGGTAAGGGTGGAGCGTGAGGAATTGCCCAAGGCCTCATGTCAGGACCCACTCACAGGTTAAAACATTAAACATGTGGCCTTCAGGTCCTTCCAGCTAGAAGATTCTCCGGTGGGCACTGCCTGCCCTGTGTGCCAGCCACAACTCCTGCTTCTCTCTCCCTGCCTTGGCACTGGATCCTCCTCAGTGCCCCTCCCTGACCATGCAGCCTGCAGCCATTCCACTTCTCCTTGCATCCCAGGGCTGAGGCCTGCTATGGACTCGCCCAACAAAGAATGGGGGTTGCTCATGGCTCCTGATGCCCTGTAGCCCACCCCAGGCCGAGGGTTAGATGCCAGAGGGCCCTGCATGGGGTCCCGCTCAGCTCCCCTGTGGAGGCAGGGAGAGGCAGCGCTTTACGTAAAGGGCCACACAGAGGCTGTCAGAGACCCCTGGCCAAGGGACCCAGGGGCCAACTGGAAAACTGCAGAGGCCCCATCTGTCAGTTCTCTCTGGTCAGTTACACAGAGGAAGCCTGAATGTGCGGACTGCTCTTCATGACATTCCTAGACGTTACTGAAAGGAGCCCCGTAGCACAGTGCAAGCTTTACATGTATAGTTTTGTGATTCATAAAGCTGATAATGGGCTGCTTCATGAGGGAAACACTTGTCAGTAATCCTGGGGTCAGCTGTGATGGCCTCACAGATGAGATCTTGGGGTAGAGCGGACATAATTGAGGCATTCTGTACAGAGGGGGCAGCAGGTACACAGGCCCTGGGACATGGCTAAGTGAGGGGGACCAGGGCATGGTCGGGGAGGGTGGGCTGGAAAGAAGGCAAGGCGAGACAGGGTCACGATGCAGGAAGCCCCTCAGGGAGTCTGAAGGGCTGTGATAAGACCATCTCTCCCCTACTGACTATGTGGCTTTTAGATTTCCTGATTTTGAGTTCAAACAAATGAGCACAGGCTGCTTTTGACCCCCACAGCATACTGTGTGGCAGAAGTATCACTCAAATAAGGGGGTTCCCTTCCTCTCAATTGGTCCCTGAACCCCATCCTGCTCTAGAAAAACTGTATCTTTCCCTCAGAGCCCAAGAACTTCTCAAGGTTTTCCCAGTGCCTGCAATCCAAAACATGTCAGGTCAGGGGTCATGTGTGACCTGGCAAAGCCTCTGCTCTTGTAACAGAGCCGGGGGTCACCCCTTCTGTTCTGGGGCCTCAGCAGGGGCTCAGTGCTATCAATGCATGGATGTTGTGGGAGAAGGAGATTAGTTTTCTTACTGAAAATCTAAGTCAGGACAGGAACACTTACTCCCTATGACAAGCTAGGCAGCTGTCCCTCCCTCTGCTGCTGTCCCAGGCAAGTCCAGTCACACCACGAAGTGTGGAGTCGAAGGCTAGGTCTCCTCACCTGTCAAGCCCATTTCCGCTTCCTAAAATGAGCTGTCCTTCACAACCGCCAACCCAGGATGGCAGTAATGACCAGCAGGGTGGCCCTTGTAGCCAGGAAAGAGGAGCTCTAGAAGCTGGTGCTACATTCAGGCAGAATTTGCTGTCCGACTGGGGTGCACCTGCCCCCAAGGGAATGGTCCCGATAAGGGTGTGAGAAAGAGAAGTGAGGGAGGGAAGGAGAGGCAGGCATGGGGGAGAGAAGGTGGGGACAGTACTGACCCACCCACAGGAGATGTTCCTTTCTAGGAGCAAATACCCTGTTAGGTGTCAGGCTGGGCCTCAGGCCCCCACTCATTCTTTTGAGCCTGGAAAACTGAGGAATAGGGCCAGGTGGGGCTAGTGGTAAAGAATCTGCCTGGAGATTCTGGTTCAATCCTTGGGTTGGGAAGATCCCCTGGAGAAGGAAACGGCCACCCACTCTGGTATTCTTGCCTGGAAAATCCTATGGACAGAGGAGCCTGGTGGGCTACAGTCCATAGGGTCACAAAGAGTCAGACACGACTGAGCATGCACACACAAGGGCAAAGCGAGGGTGCCCAGGAGAATCCCCTCTCAGGATGTGGGGTACAGACCTCCCTGGTAGTCTAGGGTTATAACTGTCATCAGACTTCATGACAATTAGGCCCAGTGGTTAATAATGACGCTCCCCTGTACTGCATACTCACCGCATGCGAGGCACACACATTTGCCCTCCTGCTTAATCTCCCAACCAACAGAGTGGGCGGGACTCAGGCATAGTCCCATGGCCTGGCCCTGTCAGAGTGGGGACAAGGACACAGGCTGTCCCTGGACATAGCATCTTTGCCCACGCTGATTGAGCATCCCGAGGGCCAGGCACCACCTTGATGCACATTCATCCGGGGCTATTCTATTCACGGTAAAGAGCACAAGTCTTCAGAAGATCTTAGCTGTGTAACCTCCACCCACCCCAAAAAATGGACATTTGGATCCCAGCAGGCTTACCCCAGCCCTCTCCTGACAGGCCCCAGAGGCCATCACTGTAAGGACCCAGGTCTCATGGAGTAGGGGGAAGGCTTACTCCTAAGGACTCACCCTCAGGTCACCCTGATCTGACCCCAACTTCCACCTCCCACCCATGCCAACAGCTGAGGGGGTCACTCACCCCTGAAGCTCCCCCTCCACTGTTGGCTGGCACTGCGGGCACCTCGGAGCTGGGGCTCATCATCTGGAAGGGACAGAGACAGCTGGCATGAGCAGAGGTCCCATGGCCACATGCTGACATCCAGTGTGATATTGGAACACCACCAATTCTTCCATCTGATCACAGCGTCAGGAGAAAGACTGTTGGGGCCTAGCATTTGCTGTGATTTTGACAATCAGCCCCTCCCTGGCCTGGCTGAGGACTGAAGGTGTCCCAGGAGAGTTATCATCTCCCAGCTGGGGGTGGGGGAAGGTGGGCAGGTATGAAGCTTCTCAAGGCTCATTGGCCCTGGCTGGCTGCATCACACCACGTGAGGGGCCCTGGGTTCTAGCTCCTCCCTCGGCATCCATGGAGAGCTCAGTGCCCTGTGGTCGGGCTCTGCCTCTGCATCGACTTTAATAGCAGGTATGGGGTGGGGCAAGGGGATCGTGTTTTCAGGTCACCTCTCTTCAAGCTAGGAGACAGCGCTTTTCTTGCCTGGGTATGACACAAAGTTTTCTTCCAAAATAGTCCAAAAAGCAGACAAAATGGAGATTTGATGCAAATATTAAAGTGGATAATGAGGTGGCCTGTGGGCCACAGGGAGGACCAACCAGGCCTGGTGTCTGGGACTCAGAGCTGTTGAGCCAGTCTGGGCTGGGCATCAGGGATGTCTCTGAGGACCCTCACCATGAAGTCATGTTTGGTTGTGCCCACACAGAGAGTCCCTTGGACTGCAAGGAGATCCAACCAGTCCATTCTGAAGGAGATCAGTCCTAGGTGTTCATTGGAAGGACTGATGCTAGAGCTGAAACTCTAATACTTTGGCCACCTCATGCAAAGAGTTGACTCATTGGAAAAGACTCTGATGCTGGGAGGGATTGAGGACAGGAGGAGAAGGGGATGACAGAGGATGAGATGGCTGGATGGCATCATGGACTCGATGGACACGAGTTTGAGTGAACTCCGGGAGTTGGTGATGGACAGGGAGGCCTGGCGTGCTGCAATTCATGGGGTCGCAAAGAGTCGGACACGACTGAGTGACTGAACTGAACTGAACTGAACTGAACTGAATACAGAGGGGATGGCCAAGGCCTAGGGCCACCTATCTGGCCGTGGGTGGGGATCCTGCTTCCCTGCTCCCCCCAGGCCTGGGGATGACTCCCCATTGGGAGGAAGCCACCCCTGCTGATACGATCACAGCCCCTAGTGCACGTGAGAGGACAGCGGATCATGTAGCAGCTTCATCCAGCCCTGTCTTTCCCTCCCTCCATTCTGAGTGCTGACCACACCTGCGGGGAGCAGGGGTCCTCACATGGATGCTCAGTAAAGGTGAGCACGAGGAGAGTGTGGGGACCAGCTTCCCTCCCAGATACCAGTCCTTGTGGAAAGGGTCTAGGTCACCCAACTGGTGCTAGCTCTCACAGGGGATTCTGGAGTGAGGGGGGAATTCTCATCCTGGCTGAAGGAGCCACTGAAGGCCTTGAAAGTCTGGCTGTTCTGCTTGTGCTTCTCAATGGTGGCTTGAATGACCTGAAACAAAACCACAAAGAACAAGGGCCTTCAGAGAGCATTCCAGGAAGGTCAGGACAGGGAACTATGGCCATTGCCTTTTCCCCTGACCAACAGCCTCACATTTCAGCAATAGGCCCCCCCGCCCCATAAGGTGAGGAAACAAGGCTCAGGGAGGTAACCAGTGACTCCAGTTCCCATGGATCCCAATGCCACCCCACATGCAGCGCTCCAAGCCAAAAGCAGACACTCTCTGGGAACATTTTGTATGGATTTGAGGCTGTGTTCCCATTTCCTGCAACTGCATTACCATCTAGTATTTGTTTGAATTTCCTTCTTCTCTTCTCACTCAGATTTCTCTTCTATGAATTTTGTGAGCCACACTTCACTAATGGTTAGCATTTGGCCTGGTGGTGGTCTGCCCACCCTGCTCACTGCCTTGGTCTTCACACTGCCTTGGCCCCTCCTGACCAATGTCCCCTCCATGGCCAGCTCTGAGCTGAGCCTGCTCTGGCTGCCCCATGATGCTGCCTGGCCTGTCACTGGAAGTGCAGACTTCACTGGAAGTGCAGACTTCACTGGAAGTCAAACTGCTCTTTCCACACAATGCACTGCTCCTGCCAGCCATGGAGAGAAAGGTGGCATAGACCCACCTTCAAACTGCCAGCCAGTAGAGATACTCCCCGGGGTGAAGGCACCTCCCTGCATTCCTACTTCCAGGCCTTTACGTTTTTTGTTTACTGAGGAGGAGCCCCAGATAAGAGAATGGATTCAAAGTTTTGTGGAGTCTGAAGGTACTTAGAAGCTTGGTCAGTCCGTCACTTCAAGGTGGACAGATGGATGGGCAACACCTGAAGGGCCATCCCATCCCTTGCTCCAGAATGAAATGACTATGCTGCTCAAGAATTTGGTCATTTGGTGACTTTAAAACTTTAGGAGCTTTACCTGAATCCATTCTTTCTTCTCCTCTTCCGTCCTAAAAAAGCCAAAACAGTATTTTATTAATTTTGTCTTGAAAGTGAAAGACTCAGTCTTGTCAAACTCTTTGCAACCCCATGGGCTGTAGCCTACCAGGCTCCTCCATCCATGGGATTTTCCAGGCAAGAGCACTGGAGTAGGTTGCCATTTCCTCCTCCAGGGGAGCTTCCTGACCCAGGGATCGAACCCGGGTCTCCCACATTGTAGGCAGACGCTTTACCATCTGAGCCACCAGGGAAGTCCTAATTTTGTCTTAGATACTAACTATAAACCATTGACTCCTCTCAGCTCTGCAGCAAATGCCTGAGCTGCTCACTGCCTGGAAGTACAATTCAAGGCTTGGAAGAGTGGCTATGGGACAATGCGGCCAGTATCACCAAGTGCAGTCAGGTTGAGTGTGGCCAAGTGGAGTTAGGTACGGCCATGTGGGTTCAGGACGGTTCAGGTGTGCCCAGACGAAGTCAGGTGTGACTATATGTGGTTAAGCTTGGTATGGAGAGCCCTCTGCAGTGGATATAAATCAACACCTCCCTGGGCCACAGTGGGTCATAGATGGGCTCTCCCATGTACTGCTGCAAGTCAGAGAGAGCCTGGCACCATCTTACAAGGTAGTGTGATAATAGCCACCAAAATTTAAAGTGGGTGTGCTACCCTTTGGCCAGCAATTCCACTTCAAGAATCTGTCAGATGTACATAACAACACATCTGTACAAAGCTTGGTTCATGGACACTGCTTGCAGCACCATTTGCAACAACAAGACCCTAGAGGAGCCTAGATGCCCATCAGTGGGAACCAGCCAATGACCATACTGGAAAATTATCCTACTTTAGAAAATGATCATCATATATGGGATGATTTCTGATAAATTAAGTGAAAAAAGCAAGATGCAGAACAAACTAGACAGAAAATGGTCATCTGTGATTAAAAAAAAAAAAAAGATACATGTATGTATGTATGGGGACAAAAATTCCAGAAGGATACTTTAGAGATGGTTAAAAATGTCTGCTGGGGGTGGGATACAGGAGGTGGGTAGAGGCCTAATTTTCACTGACTGCCCCTTAGTACTGTTAACATTTTAAACCACAAATAAGCCAGTTAAATGAATAAATAAAAAACACATCAAAAGGCTATCCAGTTTAGAAAGGGAAGCCATCTGCTAAAATTTCAGGTCAAACACATTCACACAGCAGCAGATACCGAGGCAGCTGACCCTACCGAGTTTGTAGCTCCAGGGATCGTTTCTTTCCAGTTATGATGAATGTGTGGGCTGCACTTGACTTGACGATATCCTGCACCTAAAGGCATACAACCAAGGACAAAACAAAAACAGTGTGTCGCTTAGCAGGCCCTGGGCTGTGGGCTCACACTGTCACTCAGACTTGGAGGGTTTTCCCTGAGAAGGGGGCAGAGGGGACCCAGAGGGTCTGCAGGGAAGGTGTCCAGCTTAGGGTCATGGTTGCTGCTGGAGACTGTATGAGTCAGTCCATGGGGGTGGATGGACAACTGACCTGCCCAGGCAGGGCTAGGACCACTCATCCACTGTTCTTAGAACTGTGCCCGCCAAATGTGTCTGTTCTTGGGGTTTCCCAGGAAGTCAATGCCAGTGCCTTTCCCCACAGGGTACCCCCAGACACTCCTGACACACAGGATGGAAATCTTAGAAGAGTCAGGAGGATCCCCACTTCTCTGCAGGGGTTTCTGAGGCCCCATAGGAAATAGATGGAGAAACAGTGGAAACAATGTCAGACTTTATTTTTGGGGGCTCCAAAATCACTACAGATGGTGACTGCAGCCATGAAATTAAAAGACGCTTACTCCTTGGAAGAAAAGTTGTGACCAACCTAGATAGCATATTCAAAAGCAGAGACATTACTTTGCCAACAAAAGTCCGTCTAGTCAAGGCTATGGTTTTTCCAGTAGTCATGTATGGATGTGAGAGTTGGACTGTGAAGAAGGCTGAGCGCCGAAGAATTGATGCCTTTGAACTGTGGTGTTGGAGAAGACTCTTGAGAGTCCCTTGGACTGCAGGGAGATCCAACCAGTCCATTCTGAAAGAGATCAACCCTGGGATTTCTTTGGAAGGAATGATGCTAAAGCTGAAACTCCAGTACTTTGGACACCTCATGCGAAGAGTTGACTCATTGGAAAAGACTTTGATGCTGGGAGGGATTGGGGGCAGGAGGAGAAGGGGACGACCAAGGATGAGATGGCTGGATGGCATCACTGACTTGATGGACGTGAGTCTGAGTGAACTCCGGGAGCTGGTGATGGACAGGAAGGCCTGGCGTGCTGCGATTCATGGGGTTGCAGAGAGTCGGACACGACTGAGCGACTGAACTGAACTGAATGGGCAGGTACCTTGGATCGAGGGACATCTGCACCAAGGAGCCATCCTTCATCTCCTAGACCCCTCATTCCTTCAGCTGGATGTGGCCCACAAGCAGGCCACTATCAGAAGGGATTTTTTTTTTTTTTTTTGGTATCACTAGCAAATCTTTACTTTTTAGAATAACTAAGTACTTTGATTTAGCTAGCATTTTTGGAATGCTTGTTAATTCAAAGTACTCCCCCACAGGAGAAGGGGCACTGATTCCAGCTCCAGTAGCCCCACAGCATAAGACACAGATGGACTCAAGGAAGAGGGACGGCAAGAACAACAGGCTGTCTGGATTTGGGGTACAGATGTCAGCAGAACCTCATCTGGGTTCCAGATTGGTGCAGGAGTGGAGGGAGCATAGGACCAAGGACCAAAGAACAGACAGGATGGGCACCCCATCTGTATTCACCTCAAGCTTCCCTTAGAGTCTGTAAAGGGGGCCCTGAGTGCTGGGGACAGGAGACAGCCTGGTCCTGCCATGGCTCTTCAGCCTGCCAACATGAAGCCTACACGTGCTGGCAGGTAGGCCAAGCGGAGGGCCGGGATCCTGCCCACCCAATCCAGGATGCCAGGACTCAAGAGATGTTCCTGCATGCCTGGATCAGGACAGAAGCAAGGCTCAGAGAAACAGGCAGATGACCAGTCGCACAGCAGTGAGTGGGTAGCGCCCTGTGTCCCTACACCTGCTCCGTGCTTTCCCAGGGTAACAGATTGTGTGGGAGGGGCTCACCCACCTGGAGGCCGGAAATGTCCATCTTCTCCCGGACACTGAACTTCTGGCCCATAAGCCGCAGTTTGGGCACACAGTAAAGGATCATGCTGTTGAACTGCGATAGGGACGGGCAGGCACGCGATGAGGGGTGTCTGACCCCATAGAGAAGCACCCTAGGGAGGAGGTGGGGCGTGGCCCTGGCGGTGGTGGACAGGGTAGGGTGGGGCTGGGCTGAATGTGGGCGTGGCGAGGGCATGCTAGGGGGTGGGCTGAGGGTGTGGCTTAGCTGCTGGGCGTGGCTTTGCTGCTAGTTGGGTCTGGGCTGGGTGAGGGTGTGGCTGAGTGACCTAGTGGGCCAGGACTCTGCATCTGGGCTGGGTGAGGCGTGCAGCTGGGTTGGGCAGGAGTAGGCAGGGCTGGTGTGATTGGATGGGGGCTCACCAGGAAGAGGTGGCGGTCCTGGGTGGTGCCATTCTTGGCCGACAGCTTCTGGATGTGGCCCTCCTTGATCAGCTCATTTGCAGGGTTGACGATGTCCTCCTCCCCACCCAGTCTCTCATACACTTCCAAAAGCTTGTGCATTTTCTCCTAAGAGAGACACAGGGCTCAGGCAGCTGCACAACCACAGGGACTGGAGGCCTGCCAGGGCTGGGGACCCAGAGATGAGTGGAACCCTGGCCTGCAAGTGTGGACCAGAACCAAGATGGTACCATGAGCCTGTGTACAACCAGATGTGAGGGGAAACACGGGTGACACTCAAGTTGGGCACTGAAGAACATAAGTTCACCTCGCATATTATTAATAACTATTCAATTATAACAGCTGCTAGCACCATTGCTATGGGCCGTGCCCTGTTCTACACATGGCGTATTTAATACACATGGTGTATTTAACCTAATTCTAGCACAGGTTCTATGAGGCAGATCCCATTATTATCCTCAACCTTTAGACAGAGAAACTGAGACACAGAGAAATTAAGTAAATTGCTGGAGGTGCTTCAGCTAGAGAACTGGGACTGGCTCTCTTGGCCTCCACACTGCACGCCAGCGCCTTCTGTGGGGAGGCAGTGAAGGCCTTGGGTCAGAGGAGATATGTTGGGCCCCTCTTGGCTTTCTTGCTCCACCCTCAGATGGCCCAGGGCCATGATAAGACCAGACCTCTGCCTAGCCTCAGATCATCTCCCTCTGGCCTCAAGACTGGTTGTGTGGTCATATGATCAGCCAGCTCCCTTGGGGTATGAGGGGAGAGGATAGGCAGTTCATTGTTCCAGCTCTGGGCTGAGAGGCGCCTAAGCCAGGAATGAAGGAATGAACGCAGCAAAAGGCAGAGCTGAGCCTAAGGAACATTAACCCAGAAACAAGGAGAATGGATCCACGATGCTACAGCAGCCACTGCCCTTGGATCTGACCAGTCTGAATCTGCACGCCCTGGAGGCAGGCTGGTTTAGTTGGCCCTTCTGTCTCTGGTATGGAAACAAGTGGTAGATATGGACATGGGAGCAGAAAGGGGACCCCAGCCTAGAGATTCAGCAGGAACAGACAAGGCAGGACCAAAGGGCCTGTGTGTCCTGGAGGTTGGGCAGGCAGATGGCCTGTTGGAGAGCTCGTGTGTATACCTGGGAGGGAATGGCAGGTCAGGAGGGCTCTGAACAGAGAGTGACAAAATAAGCAACCCGTAGAAGGCTCTGAGCAGAGAAAGGTGGATCAGAGTCCAGGGAGACTGGTGGGGAGGCTGCAGTGGTGGTCCAAGATGAGATTACAGATAGATAGGGGGAAGCATGAAGAGACTCCTGTGAGCACACACTGATAAACCATCCCCTGCGCCTGAGAAGAGCCCCCAGACTGTCACAGAGGCCTCACCAGACTTGGAGTGAGAACTGCCACGTGGTGAATATGGTATAGTGTGACAGGAGTCCACCCCATGCCCCTCAGAGATGTAGGCCCACAGCGGCTCCTCCAAAGGTCCACGGGCTCTATGTGACCTCATGACCATGGAGTTCCATGAAGCAGTTCTTTCTCCTCCATTAGATTTAGTATTGGGGAGAAAGAGACGGGAGATTAGATTTAAAAGGATCTAGAGTGAAATGTTGCCTGTTTCGGTTGCTGTGGGTACCCCCAAAGCAGACCCAATGCTGGGGAAAGTCAGGGAGGAGGACATAGGACATGGATCACACACAACAAGAGCTGCCCCAAAATAGGCTGCCCACCTCTCATTTCTCGCTGTTGAGAGATGTGGGGTCAAAGATATATTTCCCTTTCTTTCTCCTCTCAAAAAACAGCAGTGCCCGTGTGAAAGTAAATAGGTCCCAGGACTGAGGGAACCAGGGCTGGGTAGAGACTGTGGCAGAGCCGGAGAGCTGGCTCACTGAGAAGATACCTCATCGCATCCCAGGTTGAAGTGTGGCCCTGGGGCTTTCAGAGTTTTCCGGTAAAGCCAAGAATTTGGATTCTCCTGTGAAATGCTCTGATCTAAAACTCTGGGTAAGGACTTAGAAATTCTTACACCATGTCCAGGCAGTGTGCAGACCAAACAAGGGCTGGGATGAAACAATGCCAGCTGGGTCAAAAGGTGTTGGTATGAGCTAGGAGGCCTCCCCATCTGCAGACCCCATTGCTCAGAGGCGTTAGATCAACAAGAGGACACCTTCAGGCTGTATTTGGAGATGGGGCCTTTGGTAGATGATTAAGTTTAGATGAGGTCATGGTCATGGGGTGGGAGAGGGGATCATGATGAGATTATAGCCCTAATAAGAGAGACATCAAAGAACTTGCTCTTTCTTTTTGCCATGTGAGGACAGCGAGAAGGTGGCTGTCTACAAGCCAGGAATCAGATCCATCAGCACCTTGATCTTGGACTTCCAGCCTCCAGAATAGTTAGGGTAAACGTCTGCTGTTTAAGCTGTCTAGTCTACAATACTTTGTTATAGCAGCCCCAGCTGACAGAGCTTGAATGAATGAATGAACAATCAAATGAGTGATGCTAACACTGAGAAGTAACACTGAACTGTACTAGGTCTTGTTCTGAGTACTTTATGTAGTGTGATTTGATCCCCACGATCCCCAAGGAGACGTTTTGTCAGTGACCTCATTTTACAAATGGGGAAACTGAGGCACAGGGTACTATTAACTAGCAATCATCAAGCTAGTAAGGGGCAGGCCTGTATAGCTCTCAGCAGAGCCTCTGTCTTCCTGGGGGCAGGTGGGTGAGAGTGCATAATGATGATGCTTGGCCCACCCTGTGCTTGCCCTGCTCTAAACTGCTGGTTCCTCAGGCATCTTCTGGGAATGCCCACACTCACCATTTTCCGAATGGCAGCGTTGGAGTGGTTGGCAGCTGTGGCGATGAGCTCCAAGGACCCTGCAGAAAGACCCCAGAATCTAGTTACAGGGCACCGGGTGGCTCCGCAGGTCTTCACCCCATGAGGCTGAGCGCCAGGCTCTGCCCTGCGCCTGTCCTTTCCCAAGGCTGTACCAGGTGCTCATTAGAACTGGCCCAGGGTGGGGCAGTGCAAACTTGCAGACATGTCCCATTTGCTGGGGGTCTGCCAAGGCTGGCGTCCCATTCCCCTGTGCAGATCCTGCCCCCTGCTGCCCACCAGCTACTGCCCGTGCACCAGGCACCGCCTTGCCAGTCCCACAAGGTCCTCCATGAGCCCTAAGCTCTGCCAGCACTTAGCAGTTCCCTCCACAGGAATATCATCCTCTCCTCACACGGCAGTGGGGGCAGGGGAGGTTTTCCCTTACACTCGGTCGCTTCCTACTGGGGGTCAGTTGGAACTCTTTCCTTCTCTCTGTCTCTGTCTCTCTGTCTCTGCCTCTTTGTCTTTATCTTTCTGCCTGTTTATCTCTCTCAATGTGGATTTTCAGCAGGAGCCCCAACTCCCACCGCCCAGGCCAGCTCACTCTCTGCATCCTTCCAGTCTGGGGCATCCTCTGGGAGCCTCTTCAGATAGTCCTTGAGCAGCAGCTCATAGCGGGGGACCCTCTGCACGGGCTCCAGCATGTGGTGCTGCAGGGTCAGGTTTCCGCACATCTCCTGCTTCTGTGGGGTAGAGAGAGGAGGTGTGGGGCACCCATGGGCAGGCATGTGGCTGCCAGGCACACTCCACACTTCCAGCTTTTGCAGCCCCCAGAAGGCTGCCTGGAGTACCCACAATCGACTGACGGCAGGCCACATCTTACACAGAGGAAACTGAGGCTTGGAGAGGTTGAACAATGGACTGAGGAGCTGCACCCCAGGCAGGCCTGCTCCAGTGTTGGCATTTTTATATACATCCTCGTTGGAGACTGTTCTGTGTGGACAGCTGGGAGGGCCCAGCTGTAAGTGAGCGGGTGAGGGTGTAGGGGTGGCAGGTAAAAGGGGAGAAAGAAGCCCTCAGAATCAGAGGGGATGCTGAGAGATGCAGGCAGATCCAGGACTCTATACTAAGAAGTCATGAGTGATCTGATTACAGTGGGATCTGAGGAAAACCCAGAAAGTTATCAAGGGGCCACCCCAAATCTGAACCTGTCCTTCAAAGCCTTAGCACAGAGGGCTCAGTGCCCATGAACTCTCCAGGGTACAGTGAGGAATGTAGGTGCATGTATGCATGTGTGAACATGTGTGTACAAATGTGCACATGTGTTACATATGTGCATATATGCATGTGGGTGCAGGTGGCTCATACTTAAAATATTTTTAAAAGAATTACTCTATTTAAAATTGGTGAATGTGCCCAATTAAAACCCTCAAATTTTGTATGGAAAACAAAATCATAAATAAAGTTAAAAAATAAAACATTAATGGGGAAAAATAATTTGCAACACATTTGACAGTTAACAACTGACATTCTTAACATGTAAAATCTGCATGAATTAGTAAGAAAAAGACTAACAGGGCAGTAGACAACAGCAACCAGAGCTGTGAACAGTCTCTTTATAGAAAAAGAGAAAGAAAATATTGATGCAACATTTTTCTAAGTGTTTGCACCAGCCACTGAGGGATGCTCTGGAGGGAGACTAGCATTTGGATCCTGGTCCTACTGAATAATAGTTTGTGATGACATGATCACACAAATTTTTTGAGCCACAGTTTCTTCTTCCATGAAATGAAAATGATTTGTCTCTTGGAGTTATTTTAAAGATCAAAGCATTAATAGAGCATCTGGACACATCCCACAATTTTACTGATTTCCTTCATGTTGAAACACAAACCCATCATTATGCCCATGAAGCAGAGGCGGGGCCACCTACCTGGATGTTTTGGACAATGTCTTTAAATACCAGTGAGCGCTGGGTCCAGGTGCTCACCAGCTCCATAGCCCGATCAAAGTTCTTGACATATTCACCATACATCTTGAGGAACGGGGCCAGCTTCTGCAGGATGTCTCCAAGTCGGGGGTTCGCATCCCTTTACCAGGGAATGAAATCATTACACACATACTTCCGGTGAAGGGCCAGGGTGGGACAGGGACTTCACAGGAGCTATGGGACAATGGCCTGACTTCCAAGTCTGTGTGATGGTGGGCAAACTGGTCACCCTCTCCAAGCCTTACTTTCCTCTCCTATATCACATGGGATGGAAAATAGTGTGTTGCCTAGGGGATCATATGAAGTACTTCAACAGTGCAGTCACAGAGCCATTGCTCAAAACCAGGAGCTGTTAGTAATAATGGAACCACTTGATGAGCCAGTTATCGAAGAGAACCAAGAAAACCCCATTATACTTCTATATGAGCAACGATTAGGAACAATAGGATGATCTAATTCTGGCAATATCATGGGAAAGCAACACTGTGTAATAATGAATGGTTTGGACAGGGATTTAGAAATAAATTTAAAGGAACCAAAAATATATTAATATATTAGACTTTAGAACTGTGGGGGATTTATCCTAAAGAAATAATCCAAAAGAAGAAAAAAAGACACAGGCAAAAAGTCATCCTCTGTAGCATTACTAGGAATGGGCTTTCAAATGCAGAGGGGAAGCCCCTGGACTCTTGCACCATTATTACACAAGGAGTGTCTGTGTACTGACAGTCTCTTCAGGGCCTTGAGGGGGAAAGTCATTTCTAGCAGGTGTGCACTGCATTAGCCAGAAAGGCAATCCAGCCCTGAGATTTAACCTCATGGCCTTGTACACAGTATAACCTGCTCTACAAGTGGAGCATGTCCTTCTAAATATTTACAAATTGACTTGGATGCTTGCTGAGCCTTGCAGATGCAGGGACACCCACCAGTCAAGCCCCTGGCCCCTGGCCTCTGTGTTCTCTCTGGCCTGGCTCTAGCTTAGAGAATGGACTCTTGGGGACACTACAGGCCTTGCAGCTGAGCTGTCCCTCTGCTACAAATAAGTGGAAGCAGCAGAGGGACAGAGGGACAGCCCTCTGGGGACACTCACGAGAGAGAAAAACATCTCATTTTTAAAAGCAGAGGTGCAGTATATACTAGGAGGGAAAATAAACCCATAATCATGGTCTATTCACTGGTGTTTGCAGATGTCAAACCACATTTAAATTCCACAAAGCCCTGGTTTGGTGGTTTTAGTTGTTAAGTCATGTTTGACTCTTGCAACCCCATGGACTGTAGCCCACCAGGCTTCTCTGTCCATGGGATTTCCCGGACAAGAATACTGGAGTGTTTTGCCATTTCCTTCTCCAGGGGCTCTTTCTGACCTATCAGTCAAATCCACATCTCATGCACTGCAGTCTCCTGAATTGCAGGCAGATTTTTCACTGACCGAGCCACCAGGGAAGCCCAGAGAATTCTACTTACAGTCAAGGTGCTCAGTCACATCTGACTCTTTTGGGACCCCGTGGACTCTAGCCTACCAGGCTCCCCTGTTCATGGAATTCTCGAGGCAAGAATACTGGCATGGGTAGCCAATCCCTTCTCCAGGGGATCTTTCTGACCCAGGGATTGAACCCAGGCCTCCTGCATTGCAGGCAAATTCTTTACAGCTGAGCAATCAGGGAAGTCCTGAAGGGAATGGCAACCCACTCCAGTATTCTTGCCTGGGGAATTCCATGGACAGAGAAGCCTGGTGGTCTACAGTCCATGGGGTCGTAAGAGTCGGACATGACTTAGCGACTAAACCACCACCACCAATTTGCAGATGAAGAAGCTAAGACACTGAGAGGCCATGGGGTCAGGGTTGGCCCAGGACCCTGCAAAAGAGAGCCTAGGACCCTGGGAGTCATGTTTCCCAGGTAGCTCCTGGTTTGGGGGCATGCAAACCCCAGATTTAAAGGCTGTTTGGCAGGGAATGTACAACAAAACACTGCAACAGGATCACCATGAACTTCAATCTCCAAAGGCATAGGAACCAAACTCCCGGGGAAATGTCGGCCCCTCCACTTTCTCCAGGCACCCTGAGTTGCACTTACCACTCATTCGTGATCCGCGCCTGCAGCTCAGGCAGGAGGAACTGCCCGTGGAAGCGATAGATGGAGGAGATATTAGAAAAGATGCCTGTGGTGACTTCCGAAGGGATCCCTGCTTCCGTCAGCCGGGTGTAGAAAACCTGGGCATGGAGAAGCCCTTGCAGTGGTCACTAAATGTGGGTCACTGCAAATGGCTGCAATCATGCTTCTGCTACAGACATGGGAGCTCAGGGGAGGCTGCCGTTGCCTTATGTTTTCTTAATGAAACTTCTGCTTCATCAAACTGCCTTAAAGAACCTTATGGTCTTATAGCAAGCTTACTGATGGCCAAGAATTGGGAGTGAGGCAGGGACAGTCCCCTCTAGAGTGAGACAGACCATCTTTCTTCCATCTGCCTTTCATGGGAAATGGATGGTCCTGATTTCCTGTCTCTGCTTTGTGAGCCACAAACAGAAGCAGTACCTGTCAAAACCTGGTTTCTATTAGAGTTTTACTTCCTGTGCTCATAAACCCCATGTTGCCAGGTGAAGAGGGAGGGTGCCACCCACTGTCATAGGGCCTCTACATGCTCAGATAATTTAACTGCCATGAAGAAAAACCCCCAAGGTGACCAGACAAGACCTTTGCCCCAGAGCCACAAGCTGTGAAAACTAAAAATTTCTGGAGGAGATTTAAATATATCCAAGTTTCAGTATTCATGTCAGTCATATTCCAACTGCAAGGCCAATGCTAAGATAGAAAGTTTGCCTCTGAAACTGCCCATTGAAACTCTGGACGTAGACAAAGGCAGGCTCCAAGCCAGGAGGGTTACCTGGTCTAGCAGGTGCAGCCGCTTCACATAGGTCTCCTCCGTGTGCAGGAGCTCCTGGGCAATGTGGAGCAACTTCTGAGGCTCAGAGCACTGTGAAGAAAAGAGCTATAACTCACCTAGGGACGGTGAGTTTGGGGGAGGCAGCATCTGACACTGCATGCCAGGGATGACCACAGGCCCCCAGAGATCAGAGGAAGTTGCTGGAACTGGGATGTGAGGCTCAGTGCTCACAGATGGAATTTCCAGGGAGGTTTCTGGGGGAGACAGAATAGTTTTTACCAATCCCCTCAAATCTTCTGCAGCCAAGAGAAAACTATCCTCCCAGGGCTTTGACTGCAGAGCAGCTACAATAGCCACATCAAAATATACTGTGGAATGATATCACCAAGGTGGCAAATTAGAAAGCTACCAGCCCTCCCAACAGAGACATGAAAAGATGCTCAACATCATTAATTGTTACAGAAAAGCAAATCAAAACTATAATGAGGGTATCACCTCACACTGGTCAGAGTGGTCATCAGTCATTAAAAAGTCAACAAATAAGAATATTAGAGAGGGTGTGGAGAAAAGGGAACTCTCCTACACTATTGGTGAGGATATAAATTGGTGTAGCCAATATGGAGATTCCTCAAAAAAGTAAAACTAGAGTTGCCATATGATCTTATAATCCCACTCCTGGGCATACGTCCAGAGAAAACTATAATTTAAAAAGGTACATGTACCCTAATGTTTATTGCAGCACTGTTTATGATAGCCAAGACACAGAAACAACCTAAATGTTCATTAGCAGATAAATGGATAAAGAAGAGGTGGTGCATATATACAAGGGAATATTGCTCAGCCAGTAAAATAAGTGACATAATGCCATTGGCAGCAACATGGACTAGATATTATCATACTAAGTGAAGTAAGTCGGACAGAGAAAGACCATGTGATATCACTTACATGCTTAGTTGCTCAGTTGTGTCTGACTCTTTGCAGCCTTATGGACTGTAGCCCACCAGGCTCCCTGTCCATGAGGATTCTCCAAGCAAGAATACTGGAGTGGGTTGCCATGCCCTCCTCCAGGGATATCACTTATATGTGGAATATGAAATATGACACAAATGAACTTATCTATGAAACAAAAACAGGCTCACAGATATAGTGAACAGACTTGTGATTGCCAAGAAGAAGGGTGAGGTGTAGGAGGGATGAACTGGGAGTCTGGGATTAGCAAATGCAAACTACTATATATAGCATATAAAATGGATAAACAAGGTCCTAGTGTATAGCATAGGGAATTATATCCAATTCCTGTGATAAACCATAGTGGAAAACATATTAAAAAGAATGTATAACTGAATCACTTTACTATACAGTAAAAATTAACATAACATTGGAAATCAACTATGCTTCAAGAAAATAAATTTACAAAAAAGAAAGCTCCAGGCCTTCCTTCTCCTACATAGACATGGAGTTAACAATATACAAACAAGAATACCTTTGTGAAATCTCAAGACAGCTGAGAAACTATGGCTTCCAAGCCATTTTAAAACTAAGAAGAGATTCTATCAAGCAGCGAATGACAACTGGTGTTTGGTACACCCTTTTACGTTCCTCCTCCAAGCAAAATAGCATGGCATGACCGGGAGGAACTCCTCCTCCCCATGATACTCCTCCCTCAGGATGAAAACAAAGGAATGAATGAACTGTACATCCAGGGTTCTGTCTCATCTGGAAGTTGCCTGAGGGATGGTTTCTGTCTTGCCAGACTTGGAATGCTATCATGACCAGTGCCAGAGTTTGAAAGACACTGAAAACTGAGGCAAGAAGCATGTTAGAGCTGATGATCTGCAGAGAGATGCCAGAGGAGCAAGAGATCAGACAAAGTTTACTAAGTTTTAGAACTTCTAGCCTGACTGGCTAAGATTTTTCCCTGCACAAAGCCAGAATGTGAAGACTGGAGAGATGGTTGTTTTCCAGATGCCAAATTCCAGCAAAATATTACAAAGAAATAGGGAAATGTGGTGTGATTAAAGGAACAAAATAAAATTCCAGAAACAAACCCTAAAGAAGCATAGATCTATGAGCTGCCTATAAAAAAATATTAAATACCTGTCATATAGATGCTCAATGAGCTAAAAAAAAAAAAAGGGAACACAAATAGACAACTTAGTGAAATCAGGAAAGTGATGCATTAACTAAATGAA
This sequence comes from Ovis canadensis, assembly GCF_042477335.2. Taxonomy (NCBI): domain Eukaryota; kingdom Metazoa; phylum Chordata; class Mammalia; order Artiodactyla; family Bovidae; genus Ovis; species Ovis canadensis. The sequence continues at coordinate 28,659,387 of NC_091246.1, forward strand.
AATATAATTAAAGATATGCTGTTGCTAAGTCGCTTCAGTCGTGTCCAGCTCTGTGCGACCCCATAGACGGGAAGCCCACCAGGCTCCCCCATCCCTGGGATTCTCCAGGCAAGAACACTGGAGTGGGTTGCCATTTCCTTCTCCAATGCATGAAAGTGAAAAGTGAAAGTGAAGTCGCTCAGTCATGTCCAACCCTCAGCGACCCCATGGACTGCAGCCTATCAGGCTCCTTCGTCCATGGGATTTTCCAGGCAAGAGTACTGGAGGGGATGCCATTGCCTTCTCTGAATTAAACATATAGAAACTATAAAAAAGAGCCAAACAGAAATTCTAGAGCTGAAAATTTCAATAATTAGACTAAAAAATTCAATCTAGGTCATTTGAAAGTCAGAGAAACAAAAAGAAAAACAATGAAGAAAAGCAAAGAGAGCCTAAGAAGTCCATGGAATACTATCAAATTGACCATATATGCATTATGGGAGTCCCAGAAGAAGAGAGTGAAAGGAGCAGAGAGTTTACTTGATAAATTATTGGCTGAAAATGTCTCCCAAATGAAATGGACATGCAAATTCAAGAATCTCATGGAACTCCAACTAGGACAAATCCAAAGAACCACACTGGGACCTATTATTTAAAAAGGTGGGAAGGTGGGCAGTGGGATACTATATTTAAAGGGCTGAAGAAGAAAAAAAAGACAAAACAGCTGTCAACCAAGAATACCTTATTCAACAAAGTGATTCTTCAAAAGTGAAGAATAAAGACTTTCCCAAATAAGCAAAAGATAAAGAGTTCATTATCACTAGACTTGCTATACAAGAAATGCTGAAGGAAGTCCTTTAAGTTGTGAAAAGACGGTAGATAGCAACATGAAGTTTATAAGAATATGAAGTTCTTCAATAAAAATAAATGCATAAACAAATATAGTAACCTATACTACCATAATTTTTGGTACAAAATAACACAAAAAGGACAAAAACATTTAAAAACTATAAATCTATGTGAAAGGGCATACTGTTCATATAAACATGTAATTTGTGATATTATATAGATCATCTGGTAGGGACAGCTGTAAAGCAGCTTGTTTACCATTGAAGTAAGTTTTTACCAGCTTAAAATACAATGCTATAACTTTAAATATTTTATGTAATAGCAATAGAAAAATATATAGAATATACACAAGGGTCAATGAGAAGGGAGTCAAGGCATATTATTACAAAAAAATCAGTTACACTTAAAAGAGGAAAGCAGTAAGAGATGGACAGAAAAGTTACAAAACATAAAGAAAACAATGACAAAAGTAATAGTGAGTTCTTCCATATCAGTAACTTGTTTAAATGTAAATGATTTGAACTCCCCAATCAAAAGATATGGATTGGTTGAACAGATTAAAAAAAAAAAACAAACAGCATTCAGTTATATGCTACCCACAAGAAAGTCGGGCTTCCAAGGTGGCTCAGTAGTAAAAAATCAACCTGCCAAAGCAGCAGATGCAGGAGATGAGAGTTTGATCCCTGGGTTGGGAAGATCTGGAGGAGGAAATGGCAACCCACTCCAATATTCTTGCCTGGGAAATTCCATGGACAGAGGAACCTGGCAGGCTACAGTCCATGGGGTCACAGAGAGTCAAACATGACTGAGTGACTGAGCACAGAGAAGAAACTCACTTCAGGCTTAAGGATATACATGGGCTGTAAGTGAAAGACGTAAAAAGATACTTTCTGGAAACAGTCAACAGATAGATTGAGTGGCCTGCTTACATCAGACAAAATGGACTTTAAATAAAAAACCTTACACAATACAAAGACATTATATGATGATAAAAGGATCAATTCACCAAGAAGATATAAAAATTATAAATATGCATCAAACCTCATGGTGGTGGTGGTTTACTTGCTAAGTCGTATCCGACTCTTGCAACCCCATGGACTATAGCCTATCAGGCTCCTCTGTCCATTGGATTCTCCAGGCAAGAATACTGGAGTGGGTTGCCATTTCCTTCTCCAGGGGATCTTCCCAAACCAGGAATCGAACCTGGGTCTACTGAATTGTAGGCAGGTTCTTTACCTCATAACACCTAAATATATGAAGCAAACTTCAACAGATTAGAAGAAAGAAGCTGATTACAACAAAATAACTGTAGGAGACTTCAGTTACTCTACATTCAATACTGGACAGGACATGCAGAATATCAATAAAGAAGCAAGGGATTTGAACAACAGTGTCTGAATGAACCTAACAGACATATATAGACCACTCTATCTAATAATGGCAGAACATACATTCTTCTCAAGTGCACATGGAAACCCTCAAGATCAGACCATGTGTTAGGCCACAAAACAAATATTAACAAATTGAAGATTGAAATCATATGAAATATCTTTTCCAATCACATCAGAGTGAAACTAGAAATCAACAGCACAGGAAAACCTGGAAAATCCACATATTTCTGGAAATTAGATAGTACAGTCTTAAACAACAGTCCATGGGGTTGCTGAGGGTCGGACACGACTGAGCGACTTCACTTTCACTTTTCACTTTCATACATTGGAGAAGGAAATGACAACCCACTCCAGCGTTCTTGCCTGGAGAATCCCAGGGACAGGGGAGCCTCGTGGGCTGCTGTCTATGGGGTCGCACAGAGTCGGACACGACTGAAGTGACTTAGTAGTAGTAGTAAACGACAGTCAAAGAAGTCACAAAGGAAATTAGAAAATAGCTTGAGACAGATGAAAGTGAAAACACAACATATGAAAACTTACGGAACGTGGTAAAAGCCGTGCTAAGAGGGGCATTTATAGCTGTAAATGCATACATGTATAAGGAGGAAAGATCTCAAATCAACAACCTAACTTTGTACCTCAAGATTAGAAAAATAACACACTAAACCCAAAGGAATCAGGAGGAAGGAACTAACAGATTAGAGCAGAGATAAAACAGAGAGTAGAAATACATTTTAAAAAAACAACAAAACTAAGAGTTGTTTTTTGAAAAGATGAACAAAATTGACAAACCACAAAAAATGAGAGAGAAATCAAATAAATAAAATGAAAGAGGAAACATTACAACCGATACCACAGAATGCGAGGAATCATAGAGATGGACAATGAAACAGTTGAATAAATTAGAAGACATAGATAAATTCCTAGAAACACAACCTACCAAGATTGAATCATAAAGAAACAGAAAACATTCACGGACCAATAACAAATAAGGAGGTTAAATAAAAAATAAACTTCCCAACAAAGAAAAGCCCAGGAACAGATGGTTTCACTGGGAAATTAACACCAATTGTTCTCAAATTTTTCCAAAAAATTCAAAGAATGAGGAACACGGACTAACTCATTCTACGAGACCAATATTATCTCAATACCAAAGCTTTGGGGCCTTGCTGACCCTAGAGATACGGTCCCTCCCAGGGTACACTGATTCCTAGAGATATAAAGGATTCACCAGCAAGACAAAAAGTGTCTTTCAAGTGCAAACCAACCCATCCAGAGCCCACAGCCAACCATCTTCTTTCCTGAATCACACAGGACCAGGTGTGAGGTATCCAGGGACAGCCCCTGTACGTGGAGCCCACTGAAATTACACAGACTGGCCAATCTTAGGCCTGCTTACTCTGTCTCACCCATCCATCTCTTCAGAAATCACAATAAAGACTCTACTGCAACTTAAATAGTACTTGTGCATCAATTATACTTCAATTTTAAAAACAATCATTAAGTGATTAAAAAAAGATTCTTGCTCACAATTTCCACCCCCTCTGTCTCCTGACCCACCCTGGTGAGTTTCTCTCTGGTTCTCCTTGGTATGATGCGCCCCCTCTTTTCATGTGCTATGAGTAATAAACTGTCTTTACACAGGGGTCATCTCCTGATTTGTTGGCTTCGCCATTCCTGAATAATAATAACACCTATTTTAAAATATGCCCCCAGCCCACTCGCTGAGACTACAACAGCATAGGCCTGTGGCTGCCATTTGCCCACAAACCTGCCTCTTGATGCAGCCATGTTTGTCAATACCATCTCCAACCAAAGGCCACCTGCGCTTCTCTTGAGACCCAGTCACTTGCAGCTTACCTGTGCTGTTCTCCCATGCACTTGTGGTCCCTCTAAGCCAGGGCTATCAGCTTTACTCCCATGTCCCCATGAGTCCCAGTGCAGAGCCCAGAGCCCCAAATGCTAAAGGGCCACAGATGAGCTTTCTCTAACACTGAGCCACAGTGCATGAGCATACCTGTTTCCCTGGCCCATCTGCATGGGGCTCTACTCCCATGCCTGGGCTCCCTTCCTGCCTCTTTACACCCCGTGCGCAACAGGAGTGTTTTCCCATTCATAAAACAACATGATAACCACGCTGACTTCTTCATGAGGCTTCTGCAAGGCAGGCAGCAAGCACTGGTGAACAGAGCTGGTGGCAGTGCTGTTTCCATTAAGACTGGGCCACTGTGTGGCCATGGAACTGAGGCTCAGGAGTGAGATCATTGCCTGATGTGTCGGGGAGACCCCTGCTTGTGTGGTCCTGCCCTCGGGACTGCCCACCAACCCATTGCAGGGGCTTCTTTGAGAGTGGTGTTTGAGTATGCACCCTGCTACTGGCACCAGGCTAAGTGATGGCCCTGTAGACCTCCAATACCCTCAGAGGAGGGCCCTGCAGCCCCTGACACCTGGTGCAGGAAGGTGACCTACCTTGGCTGGATCCGTGTCAACCTTAGAAGGGTTGTTCTCGGGGTCTGGCTCCTCACTGCTGCCCTCGCCTGCATCGCTATAAGCCTCCTCCTGTGGAGACTTGCCGCCCAGGGCTGTCCCCAGGTGTGGCCCTTTGATGATGGTACCTGGGCCCACCTCACCGCTGTCCTCACAGAAGTGCTCGCCGACCACGCTGCAGGATGGGCTGTCTATCCCGCTGTCCCGGTTAGGGATCTTAGAGCTGCTGGCCTCACCCACTGAGCTCACGTCCCCAGCAGAGGCCTGGCTGCCAGGGCTCCCAGAGGCAGGCTCCCTGTAATGAGTTCCAGGCCCGACAGGGAGCGCTGGGAGCTTCCCTGGGTCTGTGCTTGGTTGCTCCAGGGAGGAGTTATTAGGCCCAGCATCTGGCTCCTCCATGGTGGCATTGGGGGCCGGGGGTGTTGAGGACCCCCCTCCTGGCTCCATCCTCAGAGCTGAGTTCTCTGATCTCTGTGAGGGGCTGGCTGGGGGCTTCCTGTCAGGGAGAAATGAGTGAAGTCAGTGCCAGCTGGCCTGTGGACCAGCCCCCAGGTAGGGCCCTCTGGAGAAAGTCAACATGGGGCTGTACTTGAGCACCCCTGTCAGCCTCAGCTGGTTTTCGGGCAATGGCAAATACAAAGCATTTTATTTTAAAAGTTAATTTCTTCATAAAGAAAGAAGGAAGAGAGAGAGGGGTGGAGGGAGGGAGAGAGGGAGAAAGAAAGAGAGAGAAAAAGAGACAAAGGAAGGAAGAAAGGAAAGAAAAAAGAGGGTGAAAGAAAAAGACAGGAGAGGGAGGAATGACTTCTGTAGCATGAAGCTACCTGCTCCTCAATGAATTAGAAATAAATGCATAAAATAATAGCAATAACCATCTTGAGCACAGTGGATCTGGTCTGCACCCTGCTCTGGCATCCATGACACTCTATCCTGCAAGGTAGCTCTGAGGTGAGGCAGGATCGCTATCAAGACCCTCCCTCAATAGCACTGTAGATATTCTGTCTGACAGGTAACCTGACACTTTCCAGAGACCCAGGGGCTGAGGAGCCTGGACCTTGGTCCCGAATTCCTCATGCTGCTGCGTTTACGCACTGGGGCTGTTCCATGCTCTCACATGGTGCCTCTTCTGGAAAACCTTGTGGAGGAAACGTCCCTTCAAGTGTCAGTCAGTCAAGTGTCAGACCTGCACAGAGAGGGTCAAAGGTGAAACTAGACTGCAGGAGACCGACATGCCCCCAAATCTTTTACTTGAAGCCACAGTGGGGCTGCAGAGGAGGCAGGGGCCAGGAACAGCAGCCACTGATTCCTGAGCAGCAGGTGGGTTACCTGAGGCTGGCAGACTCCAGAGGGCACTGAGGTGAAGGGCGGGTGCCAGGCTCCCTGCCGGCTGCTTTGTGGGTCCTTTGGGTTGGCCAGCCGAGGCCTTGCACGAGACGGGGGGTCGGGGGTGAGGGATTTGCTGAAAATCTTTTTCTCGTCCAGCAGTTTTGAAGTGGAGCAGTTCAGGAGGTTCTAAAAAAAAAATGGTGAAAAGAGAATGTCAACCACCTCCTCCACTGGCACTTAGAGCAACCTGGGTGACAGACCTAGTTCTCCAGGGAGAAGATGGAAGGGCGGCTTCAGGCCACCACTCAGTGCAGGGGACCCCTGAGCAGGTCGTAGAGGCCTATGGGTAGATGGAGCATGGCTGATTCCCTGGCCCCTAGCCCAGGGGAGCATGTGTGACAACGGCTGTGGCATGTAGCAGCTTCTAGGGCTGGCTTAAAACTGGGGCCAGAATTGAGCTTGTCCCCAGTCATGCCATGACTCAGGGAGAAAGGGTCCCTTCGAGTGTGCAGTGCCCATCATGACTGAGGGGACCCAGCAGGCCCTCCACATGCACTCCCTTTGCTCATAGTCACAATCAGCTCTGCTGTCAGTGGCTTCTTCACACATTCCCTTCCTCTCTCACTAAACAAAATAAAGAACCATCAGTGGAGGCACAGGTCCCCCTCCCCTCAAGACACACAATCAAAAAGGTGTCCTGAAGCCTGACCCTTGGCCACCCATGCAACAGAAGGGCCTCCTGGCAGAGTGTGCTCGGAAGAGAAGTGTGACCCACCTCTGTACGCACATGGCCTTGAGGTGAGGCCCCGGGAGCCAAGCAGAGATCCAGACCCTGTGAGTCTCCTGCCCTCTTGTCTCCCAGTGTAATCAGATTTCTTGAGTCAAGTGACGCCAAAATCAGTGCAGGGTGCACATTTAGTATTGCTACTGCCACATTCTTCAAGAACTTAATGGGGAGGAATATCAATATTTCTAAACAGAAAATGCATGCTTTGCCGCATTCTTCTCATAGCACAGGAGATAATCTCCAGTTTCCAGAAATCAGACATGACACAGCAGTAAAAATATGCCAGATGGAATTCAGGCCACACACTCAGCTTTGGCATGTCTACTGCAGCCATCCGGTGCCAGGTTGAGCCTGCTGCAGTCACACCTCAGGGCCTCCTGCTTCTGGTCAAGACTGAATTAGCTGGAGCTACTCTCTCACCTGAAACAACTAATCATGGATAAAGCATACGAAACAGCAGTTTGAGAGACACCTTACACCAGGCAGCAAAGCACAGTGCTTCTGAAGGTGGAAACATGTGCAGCGAGCCCTCTGTCACCCCAACTTCCTGCCTGGAGAAGGGGATCCCAAGTCGACCCCTGAGTGAGGAGACAGAGCTGGGCATCCAGAAACACCAAAGCAGCTGGACGTCACAGGGTAGAGGGCTAGAGAGAGAGCTGCACAGAGGGAGCACAGAGAACCGACGAGGGCCCCTCGGGATAGCTCAGTGCATGTGCGAGGAAACTACAAGACTTGAGAAAGAACTACCTGAGAGGATCAAAGGGAACATCAACTCAGGCTCACACAAGGCAGGGAATAAGCCTGTTTCCACCAGCCAGATTGAAAACCCCAATATCCACAGGGACTTAGATAACTTGGAAGGGTCTTGCCTCAATGTGGGGGCATAATTAGCCCCACAGTGAGCTCTACTCAGGTCCCACCTAATGAATACAGATGAATTTTAACAGGAAACTCTCTCTGTTTACAAGCAACTTAATAGCATTTCTAAACAATGCTCCAGGACAATTATAGAAGCACAGACATATTCAGAATCCAGTAAGGTGAAATTTACAGTGTCTGGCATCCAACCAAGAATTACCAGACACAGAGGGCACGAATACACAGCCCACAGTGAGGAGGAAAAGTCAATGAACTGCAATCGACTCATATCTGATACAGATACTAGAATTAGCAGACAAGGTCTTTAAGGCAGCAGCAGTACCTGCTTTATATTCAAAAGGTCAGCAGAGACATGGAAAATAAAAAAAAGATGCATACGCAATTTCTAAAGATGGAAAACACAAGGTGTGAGATCAAAACCCACTGGAAGGGACTGATGGCAGATTAGACATTAAAGAAGAAAAATTAGTGAGTTTGGAGAGACTATAGAAGCTTTCTAAAATGAAAGAGAGAGAATGAATTGTGAGATGCAGAAAAACTATGAGCAGCATAATATTTGTGTAACCAGAATACATATGTGGAGTGTTAAAAAGGAGTGAGCTTGAAAAATACTCGAGAAAAAAATGACCAAAGTTGATATCAATTCTACACAAACCTTTTGATCACTGAGGGGAAAAGGGAATGCTTCTCACTAATAAGGATGAATCTAGAAAAAATTATTTCAAGTGAAAAAAAGACAAAGGAAAAGGTGCCTACTTGTTTTTCCATTTAGAATTCTAGGAAATGTACCCTAACATGTGATGCCAGAAAGCAGACCAGGATGTTGCCTGGAAGGAGGGGTACGTGTGGTGTGGGGGTTACAATGGAACACAAGGAAGCCTTGCAGAGCTGACAGATGTGCTCATCACATGTGTGTGTGTACGTGTGTGTATGCTGAAACATCCAATCATACATCTTAAACATATGCAGTTAATTGTATGTTGACTATACTTCAAGGAAGGTGATACCTCTGAGTTACATAGATTTGGTGAGTTGCTGACATTCACCAGTGTCATTTTCCTTGTTACAGAAGGGACAATGAACTATGTAGAGGACGGTGGTAAGGGGTGTGGCAGGCCCAGAGCCTGGGGAGGCTGCAGCAGATACGCTTCTCTGAACCCCCTGGACTGGGTTCCAGGCTCACTCTGACATGTCCAAGGCCAAAGATGTAAAACCATGCAGGAGCCAAGCAGCATTTGTCATTTCTATCTTCCCAGCCACTCACCTCTCTCTTCGAAGCCCTGAGCTCTCTGAGCTGAGAGAGCCCACCCTAGGTGAATTGAGCCTGCTACTGAACTCAGCCAGGGCCCAGGGCCCCTGACACCCAAGGCTGCCACCAGCCAGTATCAAAGGCCCCAAACCTGGGACCAGGGGAGGCATGGGGACTGGAGAAGTACAGAGAAATTAAATGTGCCCCACTACCAAGTGCATCGTGCAGCCAGTGGATAGGGTGGTAGGAGGGGTGTGGTCCCTGCCCTGGAGTCCCCAAACTGCTTGGCACCTGCCTGAGACAGGCAGGGATAGTCCTGCAGACGGGCCACGATTCTGCTCCACCTGACGCTGGACGTCCCCACTACGGATGCAGTGCAGGAGCTCCCACTAAAATCAACGCTATGCCCTTCTCTCTTGCTGCCTGTCACCTGGTACCTTGGAGGCCCCAAGTGGGCAGGGATCTCCACAGGTGTGTCACTGACATGGCTTAGTAGCCCCGGAACATGGGGCCCCAGCTGACAGCTATCAGCAGCCATCAGAGGTGTGAGCCTGAGAGGAAGCCTTTGAAACAGTTCTACCCTTGACTGGCTACAGTCCCAGAGAAGCCCTGAATGAGAGCCACTGGAATGCACCCCACCAGTCCCAGAATCATGAGAGATGATAGTGCTCAGTGGGGTGGTTGGTTACGTGAAGGAGGGAATCCAAACAGTACTGACAGCACCATGGGGCAATACCAGAGACTGCTATGCTGCACATACCTACATGCAGGTTGCAGGCTGGGGGATAAGGCTGCAGAAACTTACGAGGCACAACAAAGGTCTGGTTGTACAGGCCCTGCCAGACGCAACAATTGATGGCATGTCTGCAAAGCTGCTCCATGACCCAGAGGTGCCTGCACTCCAGTGTTAGGATCCAGAAGCACAATACTTGTCTTGGGGCCTCAGCCTAGGAAGTGTTCTGGATGGTACAGTCTGCTCCATCCTGTGTGCTGAGAACCCGAAGATGGACACAGACACTGGGGTGCCATATGCTTCAAAATTCAGTGGGAGTCAATGGGACTTCAAGGCAGGATGGGGCTAGCAGAGCGAGGAGGAAAGGAGACTGGTCAACAGCATTGGACCCAACAACAGTCCCATAAAGGTTCTTAAAGCCTGAGGCAGCACACAACACTCTACCTCCAACTGGGTATATCATTGCTTTTTAGTGGTTCTAACAGACAAAGATGGGCAGGACACCTCACCAGGCTGATGAGCGTCGGCCATTAGCATCACCTGAAGCTCCTAGTTCCCCATCACAGGGCTTGCTCAGCTACAGTAGGAGTTGGTAAAATTACACAATGAGCCCAGTAGTGATGACATGTGCCCAGAGCTGAGTTGACAGAAGTTCAGGGAAAGCAAGTCCAAGAATGCACTGGAGCTATGACTAGAAGGCCCACAAGCAGAGCTGCACTGTAAACAGGCAGGTGTGTCTGGGAAACAGATCACTGTGATATTTCTTTCTTTCTCTCTTCTTTGGCCGTGCTGCACGGCATGTGGGATTTTAGTTCACCAACCCAGGCTCCAAACCATGCCCCCTGCAGTGAAAGCGTGGAGTCTTAACCACTGGCCTGCCAGGAAAGTCCCTGTACTGCTTCAACTTCATTTTTTTGCTTATGTATATATTTACTATTCTTCTTTATTTCCTTTTTTTTCTATTTTTAAATTTTTTATGCTTATTTCTGATTCATATTTTGTTTCTGTTTTTATTTTATTTTTTCTAGAAGGAGAATTAAGTATAAATACTACAGACACTATGCATTGCCATACATCAAAAGTAACCACAGAAATAAAATCACAACCTTGGAAAAAAAAGTAAAATCCTTTCTTGCATAAGCAGCTGGATGTATGATAAAGCAAGTAGAATCTCAGGAGTGAGCACTGCAAAATTATTGCAGCTTTGTATTTTTAAAATGTTTTGTAATAAAGTTTTTTGGGAAAAGAGTTTATCCCCACAGCACCCAAGATCCCTAGGCCCACACTCAGGGTGAGGCAACAGGGGCTCCTTGTTCCATTCTGACCTCTCCCATGGGGCACCCTGGGCTCACTAAATATTCCTCTCTACTTTTGATTGTGTTTAAAATTTTTATTTAAAAAAGCAATGAATCAAAACAGATAAGAACTTTCCAACAGCTTCCAGTTGACACTGAAAACCCTATCACAGATATGACTCTGCCTCTCCCTCCACACTGAGCCACTTCAGGGGACTTTGCAAGGCCCTCCCTCTAGAGGAACAGCCTAGCCCAGCTCCCCGCACTCATTCCCTGCTCCGTGATAGGCCTTCCTCAGAAGAGAACCGCCTCCTCCATAGCTCCTACCCGCCAGGCTCACCCACACCTCCCCACTCCACTCCCCACCGGCTGCAGACCACACAGGTGGAAATCTTACCTCCTTCATGTGGTCCGCCACCTGGCAGACAGCAGGGCTCAGTAAGCATGTTCAGTGAGTAAGTGAATAGATGAATCTGAATCAACATCTCAGTTTTATTTCCTTCTAATATGTACTTTTACATAGCCCTACAAAAATATGCTCTGGTCAAGTCCAAATTTTTGAAAATACAAAATGCAAATCAAGATTACAGGGGGTCAAACCCCATTTCCTACCGTCCGTCACTTGACAGCCCCACATCATCTTATCTAACTGCACAGTGACCCTGTCAGGTAATTACAGTGAAATGGAGGCCTAGAGGGTGGATTCACCCCCACCAAAGCCGCATGGCTGCACCAGCAAGAGCTCGGTGTCTTGGGCACCAAGGGGCTCCAAGTAGCCCCCACCAAACCCCCCAGAACTGATGTACAAGGTAGGTTACCATCCACTTCAATGGGAACCTAGGCAACCAGTCATTGCTACCACACACAGGGGCTCAGACAGGGGACAGCAACCCAAACAGAGGGAACAGCGTCCCAGGTAGAGGGAACAATATCTCAGACAGAGAGAACAGCATCACAGGCAGAGGGACCAGTGTCCCAGACAGAGGGAAGGGCACAAAGCAAACAAGAGAGAGCCATGCCGTCTGAAGAGCTGGCAGTGTGCTTAGGTGTGTGAGCCCAGAGGGGAGGAGACAGGATCTGGGGGTTGGAGCCAGGATGGATCTCATAGCTGTAGGCAGCCAGGGGGTCATGCAGGTGAGCGACACCCCATTCAGGTTTGGGTTTCACATCTGTGCTATGGTCAATACTGCTCCAAGGTTACACTTTTACTCCCAGGCTCATCCACTTTTCTATGGACCTGTTTCCTCATCTGTCAGTGGGGTCATCAGAGCCCACCTGGAGCAGGTGGCAAGGATGCAGCAAGGCAAGTGCTCCTGGCACTTGACTGTGATCCTGGTGTGCTCCTGGAGACTCTTCTGTGATCACTGTTCTGAGTCCAGCAACAACCCCCACCCTAGGCTCTCAAGGGGCTCAGGGCAGCAAGGCCTCAACCTTCCTCTGGGGCCTTGCTCAACACCTCATCTCAGCTCTAACCTCAACAGACCTACTGCAGTCTAGGCTTCTGTGTGTGCAGAACATACAGTCCTGTCCAGCTTTGGGGGCCACTGCATATTTGGAGGTGCTGGTTTTGTGTGGAAACAGACGTCAGTGCAAGTTGCGGAACCAGGGCCTTGGCCTCCTGCAACTACCCAGCCGAAGACAAACCACTTCCTCCCCTCAGCACCCAGCACCACCCAGCCCCAGGGCCACTTGCCAATCAAATTTCCAGGCTCCAAAGGTTTGAGTTTGGGCCCAGCTTCTCAGCTTACTGTCCATGGTCTGGGGCAAGGGATGGGCCTCAGTTTCTCTGTGGCCCTCAGTTTCTCTGCGGCCCTCAGTTTCCTCTCCTAAAAGAATGGTGGAGCAAAGTCACCATGGGATTTGTCTGAGGACTGATGTGAGTAACAGCAGAGCTTCCCTGAGCACACCCAGCCTCCCAGGGCTGTGCTCACCTCTGGAGCCTGGCACCACTCAGATCCCACTTCACATATGGGAAAGCTGGGTGGTAGAATCAGTGGCCCATAGTCACAGAGCTGGGGGAGGGACTGCAAGCCAAATGTCCCAGTGGGCCACGAACATCACCAGGATACCAGCTACCTGCTGCTTCATACTCAGGTTCCCTCCTCCAGTGAAAACCCTAGACCCATCTTTCCACCTCCCAAGGGGAACCCACACTGACCCCAAGAAACTATAAATGGGCTGATGGTCTGCAATCACAGGAACTCCCCACTGCAAACGCCACAGCGTCCTGGGAGCCAAGTGCTCTGGGTACAGTTGTGCCCTAGAACATGCCCCCTCAGTACAACCAGCACAAACACAGCTGCCTCTGGTACCCCATGGCTGCCCATCACCCTCCCCGAGGTCGAGGTGGCCTGGCCACCACCCTGCACTCTCTGGGCACAGCATGAGGTTCTGAAGAGGCCCTGACAGACTCAGCCTTCCCTCCTAGCAGCCCATCATGGACAGGCCCTGTCAGGACCTAAAATGCAGATTGCAGAGGCTTCTGAAGCCCCACAGTCTCTAGGGACTGTGTTTGGGACTGCTTATCCCTCCTCCATAGGTCCAGTCTATTCAAGGACCCCGGCCCTCAAGTTCATCTTTGCTTGGGTCTAAACTGCCACAGGACACTCAGCAGTGTGCTCACTCACTGCTCAACGACCTGCTACAAATCATGCCAGAGGCACCACAGGAAGACAAAAGGGACACAAGACACCGCTCGGCGCCACTATGGCAGCTTCCTGCCTTAGAGACATCCGACCCCGAATGACTACTGCTCTGAACTTTCCCTGACCCCAGAAGTGCCCCTTATGGGGCCAGCAGAGGCTCTCTGGGCTGGCGAAGACCCCAGAGCCAGCACCACTCACCTGTCTCCTGTGGCGGATGTACTTCTCTCCAGGGCTGACTTCAGGCCGCAGCAAAACACAACTTCCTTTTGCCTGTTTTCGCAATATGGGTCACTAAACGACAGAGCATTTGCATTTCCGCACTATCACACACTCAAGCTCACTGGTTCTTCCCTTGCCTCACATGCAAAGATACAGCCCCAACCAGCTGGAATGCTGTCCGAGGACCAGGCGATGCTGGCCGCAAGGTGGCCTGTGGTGGTTTAAAGTTTAACAGACTGCTCTGGGTGCCCCAAGTGGTTCCGGGTGTGGAGGCTACAGTCACCCTGCCTCTGTCTCTATCGGTTTTTCTAAGCAGACTTCCAGGTGCCCGTCTCTCAGACCTTCAGAGAAGGGGCATCCAGTGCCTGAGCAGTGGGGCTGGCTCCAGACCATACAGGCTGTGGCTCCTAGATCAAAGAAATGGCCCAATGGGTCACCAGAGGCTTTCTTGAATTTTCTTGAGTGGCAACAGTGAAAATGGCCATAGACTGTTGGAAAATTGAAAATGGATTGTTTCAAGGTGCTCCCAGGGGTGAAGCCATTCGCCACCCCCACCCCAATTTCCTGAGATCTGTCCCATATTTGATGATCTGGCTGTTCCAACCAGATTCAGCCCTTCCTAGCACCCACAGAGAGGGCTTCATGACTTTTAGAGAGAAGTACTTTTAGAGTGAAGATACAAGATTGCTACAAGGCTTAGACCACAAATTCTGGTCCAGTTTAAATGATGGATTCTTCATCCAGCCTTACATGTTTTTTAAAAAGCAAAGAGATTTCTCTGGACCTTGGCTTCCTTGTTGTATGGGGGTCACCATAGAGCCCCCTCAGAGGCAGTACCTCACACACAGGGATCATGTGAGTATAACGAATGAAACCATTGAAGGGGCCAGTTAATGAGATAATTTCTCCAGTCCACGCTGACCTGCCTTGGCAGACCACACAGCCATGTTTCTCCATGGGTTCCCAAGGGATGCCCACACCAGCTGCAGAGGGGATTTGCTTCCACCCTCCGTTCTTCTAAATATTTACCAGTTGTTTTGGAGGGAGTAGTTGAGAGATGCTACCCACTTTCACCTCCAGATATTCTTCCTTTCAACCAAAGACTTGAAGAATTCTATGACTAAGACACTGATAAGCTCTTGCTCACCTCCATGACTCATTGCAGTGAAATCCACCATGTGCCAGGCCCTATGGACAGGACCACCTTGGACCCAGGTCCAGCTCCAGGATACATGAGTGCCTCTTCTCCAGGAATCTGAAGACCAACATTAAGATGAGTTGCACCTAGCCCCCAGCCATTACTGTGGACTCAGAGCAGCTCAATCAGCAGGTGATGGAAGAGAGGACAGCCTTTGTCTCAGGGGTACCTGGTTTCACATCCTGGCTGATGGGGTGTGTCACCTCCATACATCACTAAGCCCCTTGGAGCCCCAATTCTTGTCATAAAATGGAGATAATACAGGATGTGTGGTTGGAGTTTTGTGAGGAAAGAGAGCCTGGCCTGGGGTAGATCAACCATCCAAGTGCTTCCAGCCCAGGGTGGCAAGGACAGTGCCTGCCACCATCACCCAGCACAGCCCTTCCCCTTGCTGACATCCCTAAGGCAGAAGACTGGCAAGGGGACCTCATCAGGACCTGGAGACCCAAGCTCAAATCTATGCTGTACAGAAATGGCCCAAGAAGGCAGAGATGAACCCTGGCAGCATAGCAGCAGACTAGGTGTAATGATCCATGGGTCATGTGGTGGTGGAGTATGCTGAAAAGAAGAACTGGGGTAAAGTGCCCCCTCATCCTCAGGTGAGGGAGGGGGGGATTCTCCACTGGGAGGTGGGTGACACCCTCCAACAAGAAGCATGTTTGTGGCAGCCATGCCCCAAGAGGAATCTTGGTGACCCCACTCTGCTGCAGCTGTGCCCACTGTGAATAGGGTTGATGCAGTAATGCAGTCAATAGGACACTGCAGAAATATCAAGGGTAACTTCTGAGGCCAGGTCAGTCAGCACATTGCAGCTTCTGCCTTTTTCTCTTGGGACACTTGCTCTGGGGGAGCCAGCCACCATGTCATGATGGTGCTCAAGTCGCTCTCTAAGGAGAGCCCCATGTGGGGAGGAGCTGGGCCCTCAGCCAGCAGCCAGCACCAACTTGCCACGAGGTAGTGAATGACATGGAAGGGCACCCCTGGCCCCAGTCAAGTCTCTGGGTAAGACTACAACCTCACTAAAGTCTCCAAGCCAGAGACAAACTATACCAAAATTCCTGACTCACCAAAACTGAGTTGGTAAGTGTTGTCTTATGTCACTCAGTTTTGGACATTTCATTATGCAATCAGCTCAGTTCAGTTGCTCAGTCGTGTCCGACTCTTTGTGACCCCATGAATCGCAGCACGCCAGGCCTCCCTGTCCATCACCAACTCCCAGAGTTCACTCAAACTCACATCCATCGAGTCAGTGATGCCATCCAGCCATCTCATCCTTGGTCGTCCCCTTCTCCTCCTGACCCCAATCCCTCCCAGCATCAGAGTCTTTTCCAATGAGTCGACCCTTCACATGAGGTGGCCAAAGTACCGGAGTTTCATCATTCCTTCCAAAGAACATCCAGTGTTGATCTTTAGAATGGACTGGTTGGATCTCCTTGCAGTCCAAGGGACTCTCAAGAGTCTTCTCCAACACCACAGTTCAAAAGCATCAATTCTTCAGTGCTCAGCTTTCTTCACAGTCCAACTCTCACATTCATACATGACCACTGGAAAAACCATAGCCTTGACTAGACGGACCTTAGTTGGCAAAGTAATGTCTGTGCTTTTCAATATGCTTTCTAGGTTGGTCATAACTTTCCTTCCAAGGAGTAAGTGTCTTTTAATTTCATGGCTGCAGTCACCATCTGCAGTGATTTTGGAGCCCCCAAAAATAAAGTCTGACACTGTTTCCACTGTTTCTCCATCTATTTCCCATGAAGTGATGGGACCAGATGCCATGATCTTCGTTTTCTGAATGGTGAGCTTTAAGCCAACTTTTTCACTCTCCTCTTTCACTTTCATCAAGAGGCTCTTTAGTTCCTCTTCACTTTCTGCCATAAGGGTGGTGTCATCTGTATATCTGAGGTTATTGAAATTTCTCCCGGTAATCTTGATTCCAGCTTCTGCTTCTTCTAGTCCAGCGTTTCTCATGATGTACTCTGCACAGAAGTTAAATAAGCAGGGTGACAGTATACAGCCTTGATGTACTCCTTCTCCTATTTGGAACCAGTCTGTTGTTCCATGTCCAGTTTTAACTGTTGCTTCTTGACCTGCATATAGGTTTCTCAAGAGGCAGGTTAGGTGGTCTGGTATTCCCATCTCTTTCAGAATTTTCCACAGTTTCTTGTGATCCACACAGTCAAAGGCTTTGGCATAGTCAATAAAGCAGAAATAGATGTTTTTCTGGAACTCTCTTGCTTTTTCCATGATCCAGCGGATGTTGGTAATTTGATCTCTGGTTCCTCTGCCTTTTCTAAAACCAGCTTGAACATCTGGAAGTTCACGGTTCACGTATTGCTGAAGCCTGACTTGGAGAATTTTGAGCATTACTTTACTAGTATGTGAGATGAGTGCAATTGTGTGGTAGTTTGAACATTCTTTGGCATTGCCTTTCTTTGGGATTGGAATGAAAACTGACCTTTTCCAGTCCTGTGGCCACTGCTGAGTTGCATAATGCTGCTATCATTATGCAATAGATAGATCCATTATGCAATGATATAAAATGGTCATTAGGAAATGCATGAAGGGTGACTTATGGTCAGGGGGCATCTGCCCAAAGTGAAGAGATGACTACAGGGTATTAACAGCACACAGTCCTATTTCTCTATCCAATTATTCCATTAATGACCCAGTGGTTCAAACTGTGTCCTCATCCCTGAAGGGTTCTCTGGTAACAATGGTGAAGGCTCTGCCATTCACTCTTCATGACCCTGAATAGCTTCATGAGTCAGAGGCTCTTCAGCGGAAGGCCAGGTTCCCCAAACTGCATCCCTCTGCCCATCCATCCTCCAAAGGGGATGCCCACTCCTCCCCCAAGCTGCTCGGCACACAGGAAGCAGCGCTGATCATGAGGGCTCTCCAACATGGTCCCTGCTTTGCCCCAGAAACTCCCAGCCCCACCTAGCATGACAGCTGGCAAAGACTGAGGGACCGCCCATCTGAGGAAGGCAGAGGAACCCTGCAAGCTGTCGCTAAAAGGGAACTTGTGGAATCAAAGGCTGGGAAGAGTAGTTGAGCAGAGACCTTCCTACCAGGGGAATATCCATTCATTTCACTCAAGGGGTGACCCAAAGGGAGAGAACCAGCCAAGAGAAACTGGTCTGGGGGATGGTGAATGGGGCCCAGCCCATATCCTGACGTGGGGGTGCTGCATAGCACCCAAGCCCACATAGAGGAGGATATGACAGTCTCTTGGAATAAGGGACTGGTCAGAGAGGAACCCAGGAAGATCTCATGATTTGACTTCTTCTGTGTTATGATTCCTACTCATCTTGTGTGAAACTCATAGGACTTAAGCTACATTAAATAACTCAAGATGCAGTCACAGTGGCAAATGTGAATTTCTGTATTAGTACAGAAATGTACAACATAGGACTCTGAGTGTCTAAGTGTAATACATTGAGAGTGTCAGCAGAGATAAGGCACTTGTTTGGCAGCATCCTAGGAAAGACTGGGAACAGAAGGGGTTACTGATAGAGACAAGACCCCCAGAGTAACTGTTACACCTACTGACTGACTTCTTAAAGGCTCAGACCACTGAGCCAAATGACTTAATGCCTCTTTGCTGGAGGACCCAACTCCACACTGCTGAGTGCTGTTCCAGATGGCCCTGCCAGAGGTTCTGCAGGAGCAAAGCCACTTCCCACTCACGCTTGGTCAAGGGATCCACTGCTGGACGAGAGACTGATGCTCATGCCGAGATACTTCCTTCCGGGACTTTCTCCTGGAGTGGTTTGTTACCCCCTTTCCTATTTTCTCCCTACTTTGACTAGGCTGTGTTGTGACCTGATGGTGTGCAATAAGCTGAGTGACTTGTGAGGTAAGTGTTGGTTGCATTTTGTGTGCCTCTAGTCCTGTGATTGTTACCTGGTCTTACTGTGTGCCCTCAACAAACAGGTCTGCACAAAGAACAGTGGAAAGAGTGAAGAAAGAGACCTTGGGTGGTAAAATCCAGGGTTTATGGAGTCTCTCTATATATGTGTTCGTCTCTCTGTACATTACTTTCCTGCTCAAAGCTGAACTCCCTGATTCACTGTTTACTTCAGGAGTGTATACAACACCTGTTGTGACCTGCTCAAGGGACACAGAGGTCATCCAAAACAGATATTTTTATCATATAAAATATTAAACATAAAATGGCCACACATAGTTGTGTCTTATCCGCACTTATTTGAGCATGAGGAATATGGACCAGTACTGAGAGTGAAGTGACCACATGTTATTACTCCCAACCTCCCCTGTGGATGGTGGGCCGTGTTGCCAGCCCTGGGCAATGGGAATGACATGCTCCCTTCAGGCTTGGCCTCTCAAAAAATGTTCTCAAGATCTTCCAGTTTGCTCTTCCCCATCTGCGAGGCAAATGCATAGTAGTCGGGCCAGTAGCCATCAGATGAAGGGGACTGGACTCCAGACTGTCGACGAGCTGAGCTGGACTGTGTCTCCCATAACTCCTTCTCTATGGGGACGTGAGTTAGGGATGGTCACAGGGGAAATTTGCACAATATCTGGGAGATGAAAGTGAAGCAATGCCTCCCTTTCTGAAGGTCACAGTGCTTAGATGAGAGAGACCCAAACAAGAGCCCTAGAAGATTCCAGTTCATCCCATTCCTCTCTGCTCTCTGTCCAGCCCTACATCTCCCAAACAATCACACGTGCCCCTTCATGGTTCTTGACTGCTGGTACACCTGCCAGCAGACCCTTCTTTCCCAGCTGGTATTTACTAAGCACGTACCTGGGCCAGACTCCACCTGGACTGGATTTGTGAGGTAACTTGACACCCATTGGCCCACCCCAAATGCTACTCAGAATCAGATCAACTGCCAGGGTCCTCTGATCATGCAGACGTTTCACTGGCTGTGGACATCTGATGGCCCCAGAACATGCAGAATCAAACATGTGGTCAAGCTTCACTGAGGTTTTCCTGCAGACAGGGGACCACAAAAGCACTGGCTCTGGGCAAAAATCACCTCTCATCTGTACTGTATGTGGCATTGAGCTTTGAGATCGTAACTAAACCCATATGAGATTCTGAAGATGTTTAAGACACTTTCCCGTGGGAACAAATTCAGATTTTACTCACAGTTGCCAGCAATAGAAAAGTGCCTGCTAGAAAAGGGGAGGCCTAGCCCACCCACATACATTCTGAGTGGGCAGTCAAAGATCTCAAATCCTCTGACCATAGCAGGGTAGAGAACAGAGGCTCGTTTCCTTGTCACCAGGAAGTGGCAGGGCTGGGAGTAGCTCCATCCTCTCGCCTGTACTGATCAGAGCTGAACTAGCTCTTGCTGTCCTGCAGTACTGTAGGTGTAAGCAACCTCTCCTGGGACACTCTTGTAAGCTATCAGATGTCCATTCTGGACCATGGGCATTGAGCAATCACTGCTTTGGTACCGGGCAACTTGGAAAACACCCGGGGCAGCCACTCTTCTGGATGGTCCAAGAACTGTCAGCTCCACTGTTCTCCCATCAGAGACCCTAATCTCAGCATTGCTACTGGCCCCTGCATGTGCCCCCCGACCTCCGCCCCACAGTCCCCCTGTGTCCTTGGGGATCAGAACCACACAGTCAATACCACTTCAGTGTCCCTGATGGGGTATCCTCTGCCATCACAGTGACCCAGAGCGGGCATCAGCAAATCCCTTCTAAACAGCCAGGCAGCAGGCAGCCCCTACTGCACAGCAGTGCAAAACCAAGGAAAGGGCCTGCAAAGTAATTCTGACCAAAACAGGGGGAAGTACCACTGTTCCAGCACCTTTAGAAATTTTGTCAGAACATTGAAAATCTCTCTGTTGCTATAAATATAGACAGACGAAAAATAGTAAAACCAGCATTCATTCATTATGTTGTGACATTAAAAACATTAGAATTAAGGTGCTTTATTTCTTCATATAAAAACTTACATTGTTAAAAAAAAAAACTTATACAAAGAGAAACTAATTCTCTCTTCAATTGCTCAATCTGTTACAATTGCTCTGTTGTAACAAATGTACCACTCTGGTGGGAGACGTTGTTAACGAGAAAGCTATATATGTTCAGGGGTGGGGAATATATTGGAATATCCCTTTTCCCTCTTAACATTGCTGTGAAAGTAAAACCACTCTACATTTTTTTAAATTTAAAAATCCAATATAGTAAATAAAATATGATACCCCAGATTGGATGCTGGTGAAATCTGATTGCAAACTGTAGTTTGTGGTATTCTCCCAACGCCAATTGGAACCTAGTTTTGTAGATGCCCATGTTGTGGCAAGCTAGGGAAGGGTGTAAGAATTTATATTATCTTTGCAGCTTGTCTGTACATCTAAAACTACTCCATAATCTAGGGATTATAAATTCAGTACTGAATATTTTAATGAGATGGAACAATCCTATTGTAAGGCCATGAGCAAGTTCGCTTTCTCTCAAAATCTTGTCTCTTATGACATTTCGCATTCTAAATAACTGTCTGGTCCATGTGTCAGTGAGGCCACATGAAAGACAAAAGGATAAAAAACAGCTACCAAATGTAAAGCAATTTATTTACTGTTAATTTGACTCAACCTAAATTTGGTTTTGTTGCAAAATGGTTCAGTTTTTAAATTTTTTTAAGATTCAGAGGGCTTAAAGATGAAAGATTCTGATGGCTGATCTGATCTGCCATCAGATGAGCCACTATCATTTGGGCCAGATGAGGATGCTGCTGAGTGGAACTGTGAAATGATCCAGAACCCAATAGCTCTGGGCAAAGGTCAGGAACAGATAATCACAGAAAAGGAGAAGTGGCTCCACCTCGCACGTAATGAGGGAACTACAGATTACAGCTACACTGAGATAATTTTCCTCCCAGTCAGACTGGGAAAGACTGAGGGAGGAGGAAGGTGAGGCATGGGAAGAGGCTCTTTCCGCATGGCTGGTGGGAGAGTGAAACAGCACATCTGCCCTTTGACCCGGCATTCACGTCTCTGGTGAATGCGGGCATTCTGCTGGCACACCTGCACAAGTATACAACAACAGCCTGCATCAGGCTGCTAAGAGCAAGGCTGGAAACAACAAGGCCCACCTAGGAGGGACCTGCTGGTAAACCACATGGCCACCTGCTAACTGCAGAGGGAAATTTGCACAATGAGGGGCACCTGGCAAAACTGCCTTAAAGGACGACACAGCTAGTCACTAAAATGGAATGACCAGAGCCCGAGTGACACAATAGGAAGTATCTAGCCACAAAATGTTCCGTCTGTGAGCTCTGAGAGTTGTTGGTTTTTTTTTTTTTAAGATGGTTCTGACCAAAAAAGTCTGCCTATATTACAGAGAGAAAGAGGGAGTAAATATGGGAAAATGTTGACACTTGCTGAATCAATTCTTATAATTTTTCTGTAAGTTTGAAAATGTTTAAAAGCAGTTTAAAATGGTTTATCTATACCGAACAAGAGGAAAGGGATGAAGATGGGGTAGGAGTGAAATTTCTCTTGTATCATTTTATTTTTCTAGCCATATAATCATTGTAGCCATTTTTAATGTAATCATTTTCTTAGAATAAGATAATTTAAGCAAGCAAAAAATTCTACTTCCTCATATGGTTCGTCTCCATGACAAAGCACAGAAGCAAGACATGAGATAGCACTCCAGAGGCACCAAACACTGGAGGTTGACTTGGAAAGGGGCAGTATAGTGCCTGGGGTGCACCATTCCCCCTGCTCTGCACCATGTTGTGGAGAGCAGTCTGGAGCCTCGACCAAAACAAGGATGGCAACACACAGCTTATACCTCCTCCCACCCAGCTGTGCCCACTCCAGGTGTCAATCCTTCATGCTCACACAGATGAGAAAGGACATGCAATACAGTCATAATGGTAATAGGTGAAAATTGGAGGTGTTGTGGATGTCCACCAACAGAGAGCTAGTTTAATAGATTACCACACACAGGTCTTACTATAAAATATAAAATGATTTAATTTATTAAGTAAAATGATTACTATAATAATATTAAATACAAAATCAAGACACTGCGATAATATAGGCATTGCTGTTGTTCAGTCAACAGCAAAAGAGCTGTTTGACTCTTCGCAACCCCATGGGCTACAGCATGCTGGGTTTCTCCGTCCTCCACTATCTCCCAGCATATTGGCATACAGATAGAGAAATAGATCAACGAAACAGAATAGAGTCCAGAAATGGACTTACGTTCACTTAGTCAGTTGATTTTCAGTAAAAGTGCCAACAGCTGTCAATGAGAAAGGAAAACCCTCTCAACAAGCTGGAATAATTGGTTATCTATATGGAAAAATGAACCTTGATTCACCACTCACACCACACAGGTGAAAATAACTAGAAGTGAATCACAGTCTTAACTGCAAACACCAAAACTAAAACTAAATAGGTGAAAACATTCATGCATTCGAAATAAGCAACAATATCTTAGGCTATAAAAGATGCTAGTGAAGTGAAGTCATTAAGTCGTGTCTGACTCTTTGCAACCCTGTGGACTGTAGCCTACCAAGCTCTTCCATCCATAGGATTCTCCAGGCAAGAATACTGGAGTGGGTTGCCATTTCCTTCTCCAGGGGATCTTCCTGAACCAGGGATTGAACCCGGGTTTCCCGCATTGGAGGCAGATGCTTTAACCTCTGAGCCACCAGGGAAGCCCATAAAAGACACTAGCCATACAATAAAAACTTCACAAATGAACTTCATCAACATGTACAACCTGTGCTCAAAAGGCTCTCTTAAGAAAATGAAAAGGCAAGTCATAAAAAGAAAGAAAATATTAGTAATACTCTATCTGACAAATGTCGTATCCAGACTATATAAAGAATTCCTACAAAGACATTATGTAAATTCCTCAAAAAACTGGGAGTAGAACTACCATATGACCCAGAAATCCCACTACTTAGCATATATCCTGAGAAAACCAAAATTGAAAAAGGCACACATACCCCAATGTTCACTGAAGCACTATTTACAATAGCTAGGACATGGAAGCAACCTAGATGTCCATCAGCAGATGAATGGATAAGAAAGCTGTGGTACATGTATACCATGAAATATTACTCAGCCATAAAAAGGAATGTATTTGAGTCAGTTCTAGTGAGGAGGATGAACCTAGAGCCTATTATACAGAGTGAAGTAAGTCAGAAAGAGAAAAACAAATATTGTATAGTAACACATATATATGGAATCTAGAAAGATGGTACAGATGAACCTATTTGCAGGGCAACAATGGAGACACAGACATAGAGAACAGACTTACGGACACAGGTCAGCAGTGGGGGAGGAAGGGGAGGTTGGGACAAATGGAGAGAGTAACATGGAAGCATATATACTACCATGCGTAAAACAAATAACCAATGGGAATTTACTGTATGACTCAGGGAGCTCAGACTGGAGCTCTGTAACAACCTAGAGGAGTGGGAAGAGGGGGAGGGGAGGTGGGAAGGAGGTTAAAGAGGGAGGGGTCACATGTATACCTATGACTGACTCATGTTGGTGTATGGCAGAGGTCAACACAATATTGTGAAGCAATTTTCCTTCAGTTAAAGATAAGTTAAAAAGAAAAAAAGTGAAAGCGAAGTCTCTCAGTTGTGTCTGACTCTTTGCGACCCCATGGGCTGTAGCCTACCAGGCTCCTCTATCCATGGGATTTTCCAGGCAATAGTCCTGGAGTGGATTGCCATTTCCTTCTCCAGGGGATCTTCCCAACCCAGGGATTGAACCCGGGTCTCCAGCATTGTAGACAGACGCTTTACCATCTGAGCCACCAGGGAAGTCCTAAAAGAATTCCTACAAATCAAATAAGAAAAAAGGGCAAGTGATCTAATAAGAACAATTTTTTGAGGAAAGACTAAGTACTCAATTAAGTTATTTTAAATAGACAAAAAACACACGGGAAAGTGCTCAACGTCACCTGTCATCAGGGAAATGCAAATAAATTTCACAGTGAGATATCACCATGCCCCACCAGAAGGGCTACAATGTAAAAGACTGACAATACTGTTGACAAGAATGCTGAGCAAACAAATCTCATATAGTGTTGGTGGAAGCATAAAATTTTACTACTGCTTTGGAAAACTTCTTGGCATTTTCTTATGAAGTTAAACACACATTTGCCCTATGACCCAACAATGGCACTCCTAGGGGGTCTACCCAAGAGAAAACATTCGTCCACACAAAGACTTGGTCACAAAAGTCTATAGAAGCCCTGTTTATAATATTTCAAAACTGGAAAAATACCCAAGTGGCCATCAACAGGAGAATGAGTCAATGAAGTGTGGTATAGCCCTGTTGCTGCTGCTAAGTCGCTTCAGTTGTGTCCGACTCTGTGCGACCCCAGAGACAGCAGCCCACCAGGCTCTCCTGTCCCTGGGATTCTCCAGGAAAGAACACTGGAGTGGGTTGCCATTTCCTTCTCCAATGCATCAAAGTGAAAAGTGAAAGTGAAGTCACTCAGTCATGTCTGACTCTCAGTGGCCCCATGGACTACCAGGCTACCAGGCTCCTCCGTCCACGGGATTTGCCAGGCAAGAGGACTGGAGTGGACTGCCATTGCCTTCCCCAGTGGTATAGCCATAAAATGAAACAAAAAGGAATGAATTACTGACATAACCAATGATATGGATGTATCTCAAAATAAGCCAAGCAGAAAAGGCTGCTTTTGATGAAGTTCACGAACAGGCAGAACTAGTCTATGAAGTTGAAGTAGTGATAATCTCTGGGGCTCTGGGTTGAGAGGGTGGGTATTAGTTTGCTTGAGCTGTCATGACAAAATATCATAGAAACAACAAAAAAAATTTATTATCTCATAGTTTTGGAGGTTAAAGTCTGAGATTCATATGTCAGCAGGACTGGTTTCTCCTGAGGTCTTTTCCATAGCTAGGAGATGACAGTCTTCTCTCTGCATCCTTACATGTTGTTTCATCTATTTGTGTGTGTCTATATCCTAATCTCTTCCTCTTATAAAGACACCAGTCATATTGGATTAAGGTTACCACTTGTAAGACCTCATTTCAATTTAATTATACCTCTATAAAGGCTCAATCTCCAAGTACAGTAACATTCGAGGTACTGAAGATTAGGATTTTAACATGTAAATTTTGTGGGACACAATATAGCCCATAATCCTCCTTAAGAATGAGAATGAGGCAAGGATATCTGCTTTTACCATTCTTATTCATCAGAGTGGCAGAAGATTCCTTAGCTAGCACAATAAAGGAAAGAAACTACAATGTATACATAACAGAATGGAAGAAATAAAAATGTCCATATTTACAGATGACATGATTGTCTACAAAGAAAATTCCAAGAAGCTACATCATACTCAATGGTGAAAAGCTGAAAGCATTTATTCTAAGATCAGGAACAAGACCAGGATGCCCATTCTCACTACTTTTGGGCATCACAGTATTGGAAGTCCTAGCCACAGCAACTAGACAAGAAAAATAAATAAAATGAATCCAAACTGGAAAGAAAGAAGTAAAGCTGTCAGTGTTTACAGATGACATGATACTATATATAGTAAGTCCCCTACATACAAATAGTCAAGCTGCAAACTTTCAAAGATATGAATGTGCATTCCCTCGACATCAGGGGTGAATTAAAGTGAAACTTGCCCTCTGCCTCCTATTGCTGGTGATCCTTCAGCCCTACCATCTCCCACCTCCTCTACCTCCTCCAGCCAGTAATTCTGCTTGTCTGTTCACTTGATGCCAGACCCAGTATGCTAGACATTGATGAAAGAACTTGAAGGCAACACAAATGGAAAGATATACTGTGCTCATGGACTAGAAGAATTAATATTGTTAAAATAATCATTCTGCCAGGGCAATCTACACATTCACTGCAATCTCTATCAAAATATCAATGGTATTTTTCACAGAAAAAGAACAAATAATTCTAAAGTTTGTATGGAAACACAAAAGACCTTGAATAGCAAAAACAATCTTGAGAAAGAACATAGTTGAAATTATCAAGTTCCCTGACTTCAGACTATACTACAAAGCTACAGTAATCAAAGCTGTATAGTACAGGCACAAAAACAAACACATAGATCAATGGAACAGAATAGAGAGCCCAGAAATGAACCCACCCTTAAATGATCAATTAATCTATGACAAAGGAAGCAAGAATATACAATGGGTAAAAGATAGCCCAATAAATGATGTTACAAAAACTGGACAGCTAAGTGCAAAAGAACCAAAGTGAACCATGTTACACCATATAGTAAAATAAATGCAAAATAGTCTAAAGGTTTAAATGTAAGACCTGAAACCATAAAATTCTTAGAAGAAAACATAGACAGTATCCTCTTTGACATCAGTCTTAGAAATATTTATTGGACATGTCTCCTCAAGCAAGAGAAACAAAAGCAAAAATAAGCAAAGGAAGTTGCATCAAATTAAAAAGCTTTTGCACAGTGAAGGAAGCTATCCACAAAACGAAAATCTTGCCTACTGAATGGGAGAAGATATTTGTAAACCATGTATCTGATAAGGGGTTAATATCCAAAACATACCCAAAAAACTCAAAACTCAACATCACCCTGATTTTAAAAAATGGGAAGAAGACCTGAATAAACTTTTTTTCTCCAAAGAAGATGTATAGATGGTCAACAGACACATGAAAAGATGGTCAACATTACTAATCATCAGGGAAATGCAAGTAAAAACCATAAAGAGATATTAATTACCTCACATCTGTAATAATGGCTGTTATCAAAAAGATAACAAATAACAAGTGTTTTGGGGAGGATGTGGAGAAAGGGGAACCCTCATGCTCTGTTGGTGAGAAAGTAAACTTGTGCAGCCACTATGGAAAACAGTAAAAAAATTAAATATACAACTCAAAAAATTAAATATAGAACTTCCATATCATCCAGCAATTCTACTCCTGGGCATTTTTCTGGGAAAAACAAAAACACTAATTTGGACACTCCTATAAACATAGGAGCATTGCTGCATATAAACTGCAGCATTATTTATAATAGCCAAGATATGAAAGCAAACTAAGTATTCCATGATAGATGAATGGATAAAGAAGATATGATATAGATAGATAGAGATATATACACAGATAGAGTTATATACACAATGGAATATAAATATATATATACTGCTAAGTCACTTCAGTTGTGTCTGACTCTGTGTGACCCCATAGATGGCAGCCCACTAGACTCCCCCATCTCTGGGATTCTCCAGGCAAGAACACTGGAGTGGGTTGCCATTTCCCTCTCCAATGCATGAAAGTGAAAAGTGAAAGTGAAGTCGCTCAGTCGTGTTCGACTCCGAGCGACCCTATGGACTGCAGCCTACCAGGCTCCCCTGTCCATGGGATTTTCCAGGCAACAGTACCGGAGTGGGTTGCCATTGCCTTCTCCATATATATATATATATATATATATATATATATATATATATATACACACATACATACACACACAAAATGAAATTTTTTTTTCAATCACTAAGTCATGTCTGCATCGTGGACTGCATCTCACCAGGCTTCCCTGTCCTTTACTATCTCCTAGAATCAGTTCAAATTCATGTCCATTGAGTTGGTGATGTTATCTAACCATCTCATCCTTTGCCACCCTATTCTCCTTTTGCCTTCAATCTTGACCAGCATCAGGGTCTTTTTCAATTAGTTGGCTCTTTACATCAGGTGGCCAAAGCATTGGAGCTTCAGCTATAGCATCAGTCTTTCCAATGAATATTCAGGGTTGATTGCTTTTAGAATTGACTGGTGTGAACTCCTTGCTGTCCAATGTACTCTCAAACGTCTTCTCCAGCACCACAATTCAAAAGCATCAGTTCTTCAGTGCTTAGCCTTCTTTATGGTCCAACTCTCACATCCATACACGACCACTGGAAAAACCACAGCTTTGACTATACGGACCTTTGTTGGCAAAGTGATGTCTCTGCTTTTTAATATGCTGTCTAGGTTTGTCATAGCTATTCCTCCAAGGAGCAAACATCTTTTAATTTCATGGCTGCAGTCACCATGAATGGAATGTTACTCAGCCACAAAAAAGATGAAATCTTGCCATTTCCAATAACATGTTTGGACTTTCCAGGTATTATGCTAAGTAAAATCATTTGAAAGGAGAGAAACACTGGCACAAGTGAGCCCTGTGCCTGTACCTCTTCCCCTCACTGGTCACATGGGACACACAGGCAGCAGGCTTTGGGGGCACCTGCCAGGCCCCAAGGATGGGACAAAGTGTCTAACACTGTACTTCTTTCAACAAGTTGCGCAACTTTGCCAAAACAGCTGGACTGGAGGCTGGGATGAGAATTCAAGAGGCTTTGGATAGGGGGGCAACTTTGTCAGCTTTCAGGCCCCAATGACAAATTCTGATGAATATTCCACTTATCAGTAGACAAGACCCAGGAAAGGAGGAGGGAAATCTTTCCAGGCCCACATAAATCTCACCACTTTGGGGTGGTGAGCTTCTGGGAGTTTCCTCTTTTCAGTGCTTCTCAGTAATATCTAAATTTCTATGAAGAATGTTAATTATATTTGCAATTGAGAGAAAAAACCAACCTATTTAAAAATAAGCTAATAGAATCTTCTCCATGCTCTTTCAAGATTCAAAACTTCCAGTCATTACAGAGTCAGAGCCAGCTGTCTCCATGTCTGTTTATATATGGAAATTTTAATTTCTACTTAGCTGTCCTAAATCTCTCTGAGGAAAAATGTGGTCAAGAAATCCCAAAAGAAGGGACTCTGAATGTAATTCTGCTTTCTGAGAACATGTTTTTGCAAAAAGCTTTCTCGATTGCTCTAAACTGAAAGTATGTTTTGTTCAAAGGCAGAAAAATTTTCCTAAACTTGAGTACTGCCTTGAACCTCACCCATTTTCACCATCAATCAGGCAGCTAGGAGGGTGAACAGGCCAGGACCTGTTCATAGGTCCTGAGAGGCCACATCCTGGCCAGGTGACAGTGGGAGAGCCCCTTCACCCCAACACGAGGCTACAGGGAGTCCCTGGGAAAATTGTATGTCAGATGCCAAGGTGGAGGCGGTGAGGAGCTGATTAATCATCACTCACTTTACTTTCTTATTTTTTAAAAGAAGACTTGCTCTAAAAATATTTGACAGTTTAGTCATCTCAGCCAAGAGGAGCCTTTGGCATCGCACTGGAGAAGCAATCTCGGCCTCAAGCACTTAGATGAAGTGCCATTTAAGAGCTATCCAGACGGGACAGGATAATTACAGAGAGGCGCTGGCATAGGCTGCAGTGACATTCAAGCCTCAAGTGGAGCAACCTCTTATCTTTAACAAAGAGCTCTGATGATCGATGCTGAAAGGAAAGTGCTGTGTCTGGAAAGCTTTTTTATTTTTTTAACCCTGTAAGAAAAAAAATGTCATTGTGTAAATAAAGAGCTACATGAAGGAGTAAGGCAATGAGTGGACTTGCCCCACACTTCAGGTCCAGGTGTCTGGATACAGAGTGATTCCAACATTGTTCTGGCAACTGCACAGCCTCAAGCAGAACATGGCTGAGCCCAGGGAGATTTGGGTCTCCCCTGCACGCTCAGGCTCCACCCACATTAGAGTTGGCCTGGTGGCATTTGCCCAGTCACTTGGACTCTTCCTTTCTTATTCAGTTCCTTTGTCTTTGCCCCTGATCAACCAAAGGCAGTTCAGAACTCAACAGCTCTGCTTATTTAGAGGGCTTCCTTTCAGGGCACTGATGTGCTGGCAGCTCTGGGAGAAGACAGCTAGAGAGAACTGGAATCTACTCACAGCACCACTGTCCTAGTGAAAAAAAAAAAAAGGAGTGAAGGGAGGGAAGAATGAGGGGAGGGAAAGGGAGGAGGACCTAAGCGTCCCTTAGCAGGGGTCTAAAGCAGAGGGACGGGCCTTCCCTGGTGGCTCAGATGGTGAAGACTCTGCCTGCAATGTAGGAGACCTGGGTTCAATTCCCGGGTTGGGAAGATCCTCTGGAGGAGGACATGGCAACCCACTCCAGTATTCTTGCCTGGAGAATTCCCATGGACAGAGGAGCCTGGTGAGCTACAGTTCATGGGGTTGGACACCACTGAGCGACTAAGCACAGCATGAAGCTGAGGGACAGTCTCAAGAAGCAATATCGGGTTGGGAGCATTGGCCCACCCCTGCAATTAATTATTTTTTAGGCAGCATAGTTTATTTTGCAGACAAAATTTTTTGAAGCTTGGTTTTCTGAAGAACAGAGGATGATGGGGAGAATAGAGAATAGTTGCCCACTTTGCCATGGAAGCTCTTAGGCTCCTCATATATGTAGGGAGTTGGGAAGGGAGGGAGGAGCTTCTCTGCAGCAGCTCCTGACTTTAGAAAGAAAGGCTACCATTTTAGCAGTTCCCGAGGATACTCCCTGCACATGATGTACACCCACAGGAGGACACCGGCCAGACCCCCACCCACACCAGGGTTCCTTGACCAATCATCTAGAACAAAACAGTAACAGCCACGCTCTCCTGCACCCATTTTTGGAGAAGCAGCACAGGCTGCTGAAAAGTCGCAGCCTGCTGACCAGGAGGCCCCAAGCTTATATCTAGAGGCCCGCAGTTTTATCCAATTTGTAGCCAGAGCAGCAGCTATGAGGGATCCTTTAGACGTGATGTTAAGAACATGGGAGTAGACAACCATAATCCCACATCTGCATGGTTTATTTTAGGAGACTCTAAATTCAGCATAAGATGCATTCAACAAAAAATTCTAGCCTCATCCAGCAGTCTTCCTGGAATATTCTGAGATATAAAATTATGTACCAGGAGAACACAAGGCATTCCCTATTCATCTGTTCAAGCATATATCACTAGTAACTTTTCATTTTAGAAATCCCTATTGGATCTCTAGCAAGTCCATTGGAATTCTCTCAAAACACACTCGACAGAGCTCTCACCGCTGAGCCAGGCCAAGGCGGAGTGAGCCATCCGCTCCCATGCTGTCTCCTCTCCTTGTTCCTGCAGGAGGCAGAAAGCTGGGAGGGGCAGCCAGGAGGATGGTCATCTAAGGGCTCCCACTCCTCAGACCCCCTCTGAGTGGGCTCCTTGGGTGTGTTTCTGGGTTCCACTCTTTAGACTAAAGAAGGCTCACAGGTTCTAATAAGTCATAAGAACCTGACCTGGAAGTGGGGAGAGGACTCAGACTAAACTGGCCAAGTTGAGCTCACCGGTGCTGAGCCCTCCGCTCTCCCATGCCTTCTTTCAACACCCAGGTTCTTGGAAGGGTGGGCCCAAGTCCAGAACTCCCACACAACTCGATCATGCGGCTTCACACTCCACCCTCTGACACACTCACAAGTTCTGTCTGAGAATACAATCAGCTCTTATGAAAGGTGGGAGAGAAGGAGAGAAGGAGAGGAGGAAGGAGGGAAAGGGAGAGAACGGAGAAGGAGGGAAGTCAACTAGTTGGTTCGTAGTTGGGTAGTGACTGACTGGGGGCTTCCCAGGTGCTGCTAGTGGTATAGAACCTGCCAGCCAATGCAGGAGACATAAGAGATGTGGGTTCGATCCCTGGGTTGGGAAGATCCCCTGGAGGAGGGCATGGCAACCCACTCCAGTATTCTTGCCTGGAGAATCCCATGGACAGAGGAGCCTGGTGGGCTACAGTCCACAGGGTCACGAAGAGTCAGACACGACTGAGCGACTGAGCATACACATGTCCGCACAGTGACTGGCTGGTCGGTTAGTTGAACTCTAACAGGGATCTTGCCTGTGGCCCCGGGGCAGCAGATGGCTGACAGCCTCTCAGTGAGCATGGAGCGAGGACAGGAGGACCACATTCCTTGGTAGCAGGTGGAGGGCATGGGTGCAGCAGTGTACACAGGGGGTGGGTTCTGGCCCAGAAGGGATGGCTTCTCGGTTCTTCCCAGACAGACTGCTGCAAACACAGGCGCCTTGCCTCTCACTGGACACAGTTGGACCACGTAGACACCTGGTGGCCTCGGGTGGGCTGGGCATGCTGAGCTGTGGCTGTCCCAGATGTCTGGATGTCCTGGAGAAGGTGGATGCCCCCAAAGCTGGCCTGAAGCTATAGGACTGAGGCAGAACTGGTACCCAAGAGCTTGGGTAGGGTGTCCCCTCAGTCCTGGCAGATGCTTCAGTTCAGACAGGTTGCATCTGTTGCAGAGTGCACCCCTCAGCTCCTTTCACACACACTAAGCACCACTGGACACCTGGGAGAACTGAAGCACTGATGGCGTGTGCTTCCCCCAGCCCACATGGCAGGCAGAGGTGTCCTGCCCTGAGCCCCCCAGACCTATGTGAGCTGGTCTGTTCCTGGTGCCTAGGGCAGGGCCAGGCCCCCCCCCCCACAGTCCTAACTGAGGTCACCGAGTGAGCCACTAAGGGCCGGAGGACGAGCTGTCAAGATCCCCCAAAGTGCAGATGAGGAAACTGAGGCCCAACCCAAGCTCTGCTTGATGGGTTCTCTGTGCCAGTGGGATCCAGCCCAACCTGGCTTGCCTATCACCCTCTTGTCTACACAGAGCAGGCGCTGCATCCAAAGACAGCTGGCCTTCAGCTGACCAACTGGCTAGACACAGGGAAGGAAAAGCCACAAAATAAGCCTGCACAATATCACCTCTCGTGAACAGCCTATCTGGGGTTGAGGTGAGCTGCTGTCGTTTGAATTGAGTCTGAGCACATGTGTGCACAGACCCCCCACACCGACTCATTCTTTTTACTTCAAGCTAATTCAAGCAGTGACGCTGCATCCCCCAGTCACCCTAGAAACCCACAACGATAGCCTACACCTTCTCACTGTCCTGATTCATAGATGTAGATAGGGAACCCACCACCAAAGAGCCAGGGACAGCCTGGGGTCACCAAGAACCTGGGAATAAGCACTTTACACTCTCTTTAGAGAAAAAAATCCCCTTATCCACATTTATCTGAAGGGCTGGTTTTCTTAATATAAAAGAAAGTAAGTGAGAAAGAGAAATAATAAGACAACTCTGGAACCTAAAATGCAGGTTACTAAGTGACAGAAGACAATCTGAAAAGGTTACAGACTGTATGATTCCAACAGTGTGACATTCTGGAAAAATTACTGAGTTAGGACTTGCCGGGGTTTAAGGGAGGAGGGATGACTAGGTGGAGTACAAAGGATTTTTAGAGCAGTGAAACTACAGTGTACAATACTATGAAGGTGGATACCTGCTATTTGTCCAAGCCCACAGAATGTACACACCTAGAGTGAACCCTAATGTAAAACGTGGACTCTGGGTGATTATGATGTGTCGAAGTAGGTTCATCAGTTGTAACAGACACACTGCCCTGGTGAGGGATGCTGACAATGGGGGAGGCAGGGAGAAGCGGCTGGGGAGTTATATGAGAAATCTCTCTACCTGCCCCTCAGCTTTGCTGTGAACCTAAAACTAAAATAACAGTAATAAAGTCTACTTTAAAAAAAAAGACAATCCTGACATATGAAATCCCTGTTATCCTGGCAATCTCATGCAGGGGTATTTCTAAAGCACCCAGTCTACTCCTTCCCCACCCATTTAAAAAGGGGGAAAAAAAAGAAAGAGTGGGGTGAGGGTGAGGGAAATCCAGAATTAAACCAGGCCCCATCACAGAACCCAACATCCTACATTTGTTCAAAAAATATTCTGGACAATTTTGTTCAAGAGCCAGGGACCGCTCAGCAAAGTCAGCCCAGGTTGTCAAGCCTAGACTCTGGTGTGCTCAAATGGAGATAGACCCCCTCCTCAAGTTATGCAGCAGGAGCACTCCAACCCCAGAACGACAACCCCGGAGAATAAACAGCACCCAAGGAACCCAGGGAAGTGACACCCAGGATTTCAACGCCGCTCGAAACGAGAAAAACTCTCCCCTTTTCAGGCATTGGTCTACTCACCGCCTTCCCTTGGAGAGGAAACCCATGAAACTCACAAACAAGCAGAGACAGGGGGCACCCACAGGCCTGGGCAGCCCCACTGGCCACTCCTGCCTGGGACAGCTTGCTGCCTGAGACCCCAGGCGGGTCACCGAGGAGCAGGAAGCCACCCCAGTCTCCCAAGCTGGGGCGCCGCAGGCCTCCTCTCTCTGGGCACGCTGTGCTGTGGGCAGTTAGTCCAGGGTGAGGCTGGCAGGAACCCCACGAGCTCGGGGCTGGTGGTCTGCAGTGGCCCTGCCTCCCTGTTCCAGGCCTCAAGGGGCCCCAGTGGCACCCACGGCAGACTCTTTTCTTTTCTGTCTAATCTCACAGCTGCAAGGAGACGCTGAGCCCTGACAAAGCCCGCCTGCTCCTCCAGAGCCAGCAGGAGGGGTGAGGGGAGTGCAGCCCGCAGCCCGCAGCCTGGGATGCCGACTGTCACCATGGCAACAGGAAGGGTGCGGGAGGGTGGGCGATGAGCTGGTGGGACCTGTAGGGCCAGGGAGTCTCTACAACCATGGGCCAAGGAGGAGGCCCTGGCAGGGTGTGAGGGGCCTTGTTTCTTGTTCTGAACACCTCTGCCACCCACCTCTTGCAGACTTTTTTTAGAAGATTCTGTGGCAACAGGGCATTTAAAATGCTTCATCACCACAATGATGTAGTGTGTGGACACTTAACACATGCCTACAAGGAATACTCATCTGCTTAAAGAGTCCTTTGTTTGGAGACTATGGGTGTAGTGAGGGGGTGTGTGTCTCTCACATTCAGGCTTGCCTGCACACTCACATTTTACGCTCATGCTTGCCTGCACCCCTCATTTGGAGAACGCTAACTGAAGCCTGGATCCTCAGGGTATGTCAGCTCCCGAGCCCTGTCTGTGACTTGACACAGACTTACTCATTTGTTTCCCGCTGTGCACCTGTAAGGTGAGTAAGGTGAATATGGTTATCATGGAGCTTTCTGCCAAGATCACCAAGGAGATATGTGCCCCGCTGGGGTCAATTCCTCTGTAAGTGATAAGCCTGGACTGAATGGTGTGCCACATACTTTTGAAAACCACAACTGGCCAGCACTGAACAGACCTAGGGCACGGGTGTGAAGCAGAAAACTGCCCAGGCCAGCCATCTTTCCTGGCCCAGTATGCCAACGCCTTGAGCAGTGGTGTCTCAGCTTCCCACCGGACCTGAGTGTCTTTCATTCCCCTGCCCAGGACCTCATTAAACATCT
Source organism: Ovis canadensis (assembly GCF_042477335.2). Lineage (NCBI taxonomy): Eukaryota > Metazoa > Chordata > Mammalia > Artiodactyla > Bovidae > Ovis > Ovis canadensis. The sequence goes on from NC_091246.1 coordinate 28,695,522, forward strand.
TCATAATTCAATGTCTGCAAGCCTACAAATGCCCACTGAAGTCCCCTTGGTGAGGGGCCTGGGAGGACACAGAGGGTTTGAAACCTCAAAGTCTTCACTTCTCACTCTATGAATTTATTTATACATGTACACTTGTGGTAGCATTAAAACAACTTGCAAACAGAATGTGCTAATATGTTCATTAGGGCGTTCAGGAAGGAGGGGACATATGTATACCTGTGGCAGATTCGTGATGATGTGTGGCAGAGGCCACAGAATATTGTAGAGGAATTGTCCTCCAATAATTATATTTTGTGCTAAAGTTCTCAATATTGTACAATTATAATCTTTGATAATTATTAGTTACTCAGGAGCAGTTATGTTTTATGTGTATTGTCATCACCAATAGAATGATTCTCAGAAAAAAAAAATGTTTAGTTATTGATAATGAAAATTTTTTGGTTGATACATAGTTCTTCATTGGAAGTTCAAGGAGAGGCAAAGAATAATTTTTTAGCATGCTGTAAATATTAGAATTTTAAAATTAAAATGTTACATCACTTTAATAAGGTAATTCATAGAGTATACTTACTAGAGTAATTTGATATGATATTGTTCAGTCGCTCAGTCATATCCAACTCTTTGCAACCCCATGGACTGCAGCATGCCAGGTTTCCCTGTCCTTCACCATCTCCTGGAGCTTGCTCGAACTCTTGTCCATTGAGTCGGTGATGCCATCCAACAGTCTTGTCCTCTGTCATCCCCTTCTCCTCCTGCCTTCAATCTTTCCCAGCATCAGAGTCTTTTCTAATGAGTTGGCTCTTTGTATTAGGTGGCCAAGGTATTGGAACTTCAGCTTCAGCACCAGTCCTTCCAATGAATATATATTATGATTGACTGATTTGTTCTCCGTGAAGTCCAAGGGACTCAGTGTACTGCTTTATCTTATCCAGAGAGATATACTTTAATCTAGATCAGAAAGTCAAGGAAAGACCCAGACATCATGACAATCTGGGGGAGATTCACGAGAAATAACAAAAGAAGTGTGGGGTCCCCAAAAGGAAAAAAGCGTTAGTGAGCAGTTTGGCAAAATTTGGAATTCTGGTGACATGTTTTCATTATGAGCTTAAATGATGACAAGTGCAATTTCAGCTTCAGCTATTCAAATTCAATCCTCTGAGAATATGATGTTTAAAACCTGGAACAATGCTTCCTTGGAAAAAACAGATTCCAAATCTCAATTTTGGACACTTCCTTCACTTAGCCAAGAAGAGCACCTGTGGACAAAGAATCCAACTTAGACCCTGCCCTGATGTACCCAAGCTCCAGATTTCATCTGTACCTGGGGACGGCCTGGGGACTTGAACCCGAGGGCTGCCAATTCCACCTGATTTCCAGCTGCCAGCCTTTTACCCCTGCAGCCCAGGGCAGCTCAACCCAGCACAGATCCCTGAGCACACCTTCCTTGTCCTGAAAATACAAAATGTGCCTGAAGTTGTGGCACCAGAAAGAAAGGAAATACTCCAACAAACAAAATAGATTGTCAATATAAATCAGGACTTGACGTGGAGGAGCTCCTACTTGCCACAGCTGGAATAATTTGAGCAACAAAATAAATGACATTTAGGTCTTTAATCCATCGTGATTTTATCTTTCTGGATAGTGTTAGGAGGTATTCTAAGTTCATTCTTTTGCACTTAGTTGTCCAGTTCTTCAAACACGACTTATTGAAGAGACTATTTTTTTTTTCTCATTGTATATTCTTGCCTCCTTTGTCAAAGATAAGGTGCCCATATGTGTGTGGGTTTATCTCCAGAATCTCTATCCTGTTCTATTGGTCTATACTTCTATTTTTGTGACAGTACCATACTGTCTTGATGACTGTAGCTTTGTAGTATTGAAATCAGGTGAGTTGATTCCTCCAGCTCCATCCTTCTTTCTCAAGATTGCTTTTGTGTTTCAATACGAATTGTGAATTTTTTTTGTTTCAGTTCTGTGAAAAATGCCATTGGTAATTTGATAGGGATTACATTGAATCTGTATATTGCTTTTAGTAGTATAGTCATTTTCACAATATTGATTCTTCCAACCAGGAGCATGGAATATCCCTCCATCTGTTTATGTCATCTTTGATTTCGTTCATCAGTGTCTTACAGTTTTCTGCATATAGCTCTTTTGTCTCCTTCAGCTCGGTTCAGTTCAGTTCAGTCGCTCAGTCATGTCTGACTCTTTGCAACCCCATGAATTGCAGCACGCCAGGCCTCCCTGTACATCATCAACTTCCGGAGTTCACTCAAACTCACTTCCATCGAGTCAGTGATGCCATCCAGCCATCTCATCCTCTGTCATCCCCTTCTCCTCCTGCCCCGAATCCCTCCCAACATCAGAATCTTTCCAATGAGTCAACTCTTCACATGAGGTGGCCAAAGTACTAGAGTTTCAGCTTTAGCACCATTCCTTCCAAAGAACACCCAGGGCTGATCTCCTTTAGAATGGGCTTGTCTCCTTAGGCAGGTTTATTCCTAGGTATTTTATTCTTCTAGTTGCAATGGTAAATGGAATTGATTCCTTTATTTCTCTGATTTCTCATTGTCAGTATATAGGAATGCAAGTGATTTTTGTGTATTGATTTTGTATCCTGTGCCTTTGCTAAATTCACTGATTAGTTCTAGTGATTTTCTGATAGTATCTTTAGGGTTTTCTATGTATAGTATCATGTCATCTACAAATAGTGAGAGTTTTACTTCTTCCTTTCCAAGCTGGATTCCTTTTATTTCTTTCTCTCCTCTGATTGCCATAGCTAGGACTTCCAGAACTATGTTGAATACAAATGGCAAGAGTGGACATCCTTGTCTTGCTCCTGATCTTAGAGGGAATGCTTTCAGTTTCTCACCATTGAGAATAATGTTTGCTGTGGGTTTGTTGCATATGGCCTTTATTATGTTAAGGTAGTTTCCTTCTTGGCACATTTTTTTTCTTTTAAATTAATTAATTTATTTTAATTGGAGGTTAATTGCTTTACAATATTATAGTAGTTTTTGCCATACATTGGCATGAATCGGCCATGGGTGTACACGTGTTCCCCATCCTGAACCCCCCTCCCGCCTCCCTCCCCACCCCATCCCTTAGGGTCATCCTAGTGCACCAGCCCTGAGCATCCTGTCTCATGCATCAAACCTTGACTGGTGATCTGTTTCACATAAGATAATATACGTGTTTCAATGCTATTCTCTCAAATCATCCCACCCTTGCCTTTTCCCACAGAGTCCAAAAGACTGTTCTTTACATCTGTGTCTCTTTTGCTGTCTCACACATAAGGTCATCGTTACCATCTTTCTAAATTCCATATATATGTGTTAGTATACTGTATTGGTGTTTTTCCTTATGACTTACTTCACTCTGTATAATAGGCTCTAGTTTCATCCACCTCATTAGAACTGATTCAAATACATTATTTTTAATGGCTGAGTAATATTCCATTGTATATGTGTACCATAGCTTTCTTATCCATTCATCTGCTGATGGATGTCCTGGCTATTGTAAACAGTGCTGTGATGAATATTGGGGTACACGTGTCTCTTTTAATTCCGGTTTCCTCGGTGTGTATGCTCAGCAGTGGGATTGCTAGGTCATATGGCAGTTCTATTTCCAGTTTTTTAAGGAATCTCCACACTGTTCTCCATAGTGGCTGTACTAGTTTGCATTCCCACCAACAGTGTAGGAGGGTTCCCTTTTCTCCACACCCTCTCCAGCATTTATTGTTTGTAGACTTTTTGATAGCAGCATTCTGACCAGCATGAGATGGTTATTATGGTTTTGATTTGCATTTCTCTGATAATAAATGGTGTTGAGCATCTTTTCATGTGTTTGTTAGTCATCTGTATGTCTTCTTTGGAGAAACGTCTGTTTAGTTTTTTGGCCCCATTTTTTGATTGGGTCATTTATTTTTCTGGAATTGAGCTGCAGGAGCTGCTTGTATATTTTTGAGATTAATTCTTTGTCAGTTGCTTCATTTGCTACTATTTTCTCCCATTCTGAAGACTGTCTTTTCACCTTGCTTATAGTTTCCTTCATTGTGCAAAAGCTTTTAAGTTTAATTAGGTCCCATTTGTTTATTTTTGCTTTTATTTCCATTACTTTGGAAGGTGGGTCTAGAGGATCCTGCTGTGATTTATGTCAGAGAGTGTTATGCCTATGTTTCCCTCTAGGAGTTTTATAGTTTCTGGTCTTACGTTTAGATCTTTACTCCATTTTGAGTTTATTTTTGTGTATGGTGTTAGAAAGTTTTTGAGTTTCATTCTTTGGCAAGTGGTTGATCAGTTTTCCCAGGACTACTTGTTGAAGAGATTGTCTTTTCTCCATTGTATATTCTTGCCTCCTTTGTCAAAGATAAGGTATCCATAGGTACATGGATCTATCTCTGGGGTTTCTATTTTGTTCTATTGATCTATATTTCTGTCTTTGTGCCAGTACCATACTGTCTTGATGACTGTCTGAAGTCAGGCAGGTTGATTCCTCCAGTTCCATTCTTCTTTCTCAAGATTGCTTTGGCTATTCGAGGTTTTTTTGTATTTCCATATAAATTGTGAAATTATTTGTTCTAGTTTTCTGAAAAATACTGTTGGTAGCTTGATAGGGATTTAGGCCCATTTTTTGAAGAATTTTTTTTATCATAAATGGGTTCTCAATTTTGTTAAAAGTTTTTTCTGCATCTATTGAGATTATCATTTGGTTTTTATCTTCAGTTTGTTAATTTGGTGTATCACATTGATTGGTTTGTGTATACTGAAGAATCCTTGGGATAAATACAACTTGATCATGGTGTGTTGTTGAATTCTGTTTGCTAGAATTTTGTTAAGGATTTTTGTATATATGTTCATCAGTACTATTGATCTGTAATTTTCTTTTTTTGTGATATCTTTGTCTAGTTTTGGTATCAGGGTGATTGTGCCCTCATAGAATGAGTCTGAAAGTGTTCCTTCATCTGCACTCTTTGGGAAGAGTTTCAGAAGGATAGGCATTAGCTCTTCTCTAAATGTTTGATCGAATTCCCCTGTGAAGCCATCTGGCTCTGGGCTTTTGTTTTGGGGGAGACTTTTGATCATATAAACTGTCCTCATTTCTTTTCTTTTTTTTCTGTTCAGCATCAGTGATTTTCCCTACTCTGTCTTCCAGCTCACTGCTTTGTTCTTCTGTATCATTTAATCTACTGTTAACTCTATCCACTGTATTTTTCATTTCTGTTATTGTATTCTTTATTTCCATTTGGTTGTTCTTCATATTTTCTGACTAGTTGTCTAAAACTTTTAACTTCTTGCTCCGTGTATCCATTCTCTTGAGTTCTTTGACCATCTTTGTGATCATTACCCTGAACTCTTTCTTGGGTAGACTGCCTATATCCACTTCACTTAGTTCTTCTTCTGAGATTTTTATCTTGCTACTTTGTTTGGAACATATACCCTTGTCAGCTCATTTTTAATTCTATATATGTGGAAGTTTAGTTATGTTTCCCAATCTTGGAGAAATAGCCTCTTGTAGGGGACATCCTATGTATCCCAGCAGTAGGCTCCCCTCTCATCACCAGAGCCATATGCTCTAGAGGTATCCTTTATGTGGACTGTGTGTGTCCTTTTGTTGTGGGCTGACTACTGTGGGCACTTTGGTAGGCTGGATTGGCCCTTGGTCTAGTTGGTTGCTAGGCCTTGCCTTGTGCAGAGGCTGCTGGCTGCTATTTGGCAGGGCTGGATTACAGGCAGCAGTGTGCCACTGCTGTAATTTGTCCATGATAACCGGGGGCCTTGCTAAGATTTAGCTACTAAGGTTTGTAGTTATACAGTAATCAGTCTACTGGGAGCTGTACGTCACACATTCTGAAGGCCTGGTAGGTAGTAGTCTCCAAAAATTCCTTCCCCAGTGATATCCTCTGTAGTAGATACAATCTGAAAAATAGGAGTTAAGATACGGGCACATCACTAGAATTTCACTGGGCTGTCAAGAATCAGTCCTATTCATATGACTACAATGTCTCCCATAGTGACGTCAACTATGTTTGCCGACTGCCGTGTGATCTTTTCATGTTCCTAGAGCAAACATATGAGTTGACCCTTCTGGATATCTGGTATAATTGTGCTCAAAGATACTATAATTCTCTTGCACTGAGATTATCTCAAGACACCAGTGTAAAGTTGACTTTCTCTCATTGCATGATCTGTTTATTCATTCCTTTCAGCTCTCCCTGGTGGATCAGATGTTAAAGAATCTGCCTGCAAGGCAGGAGACCTGGGTTTGATCCCTGGGTCAGGAAGATCCCCTGGAGAAGGAAATGGCAACCCATTCCAGTATTCTTGCCTGGAAAATTCCATGGACAGAGGAGCCTGGCGGGCTGCAGTCCATGGGGTCTCAAGGAGTTGGACCTGGTTGAGTGACTGAGCACACACACGCATGCCCTACATGAACATCCCTTTAATAGTCTGGTTTTCCATGGCCCTTCTGCCTGACCGTATGGTAAGTTATGGCCACAATCCATGAGTCATTAAAAACTGACATAGAAGGGCTTGTATCATTTGTTTTTTAATTATTTCATTACAGCAAGAGAACAGTATGCAACCCAGCCCACTGAGCTGACTTGTTCTTCAACTAGTTTTTCCATCAGTCAATCATACATATTACACTGACCTTCCAGCCAAGATGTTGTCTGTCTACCTAGGCACTGCCTTTTGTAAACTAAATGACTCTTTCCTAGTCAATAGAGAGCTGTGGATTCAGCAGATCCTCAAAGCTGCCTTACAGGAAAGAAGGCCACCTACACATGAATATGAGGAGTACTTCCTTCCATTCCCCAATAGCATGTTCCTGGAAAAACTATTTCCATATTACTGTGGAAATCTTCTTGGCACTGACTTCCTTATATCAGAATGTGTCTCTGATTTAACCCAACATATAATGGGTATTCGGAGAAGGCAATGGCAAGCCACTCCAGTACTCTTGCCTAGAAAATCCCATGGACGGAGGAGCCTGGTAGGCTGCAGTCCACGGGGTTGCTACAAGTCGGACACGACTGAGCGACTTCACTTTCACTTTTCATTTTCATGCATTGGAGAAGGAAATGGCAACCCACTCCAGTGTTCTTGCCTGGAGAAACCCAGGGATGGGGGAGCCTGGTGGGCTGCCGTTCATGTGGTCGCACAGAGTCGGACACGACTGAAGCGACTTAGCAGCAGCAGCAGCAGAAGCATTATGGGTATTTCAGGTTTCAAAATCATTTTATACCTTCACTCATAGGGTCAGTTTCGATTAATAATAAAAAGCTAGTAATTGTGTCTCACACAGGATAGAGGGTACTACCATGGCTAGAAATTTTCCAGTCCAAAATCCCAGCGGTCACCACTGGGTGGCACTCATGGGCTTTTGCCATAAACTCCAGTCTGTGCAACAATTCATGGGCATGCAAGCCATCCTCCTTTTTCATGGGCCACATAAAGCTACTGTACAGAGAATTTGTAGGTGCCAGAATTCTAACTCCTAATATGTCATTAAAATGGTCATCTCTTTGACTACCAGATATCCAATACTGTTTCAAATTAACAACCTGTATGGGCTCAGATAGAATTGAGCCTTCTGTATTTCCCATTAACACAATTTTATGCCTTCTGCTTTACAATACTAGGTAGGAGAAATGACTTCCAGTCAGACATAATATCCATTGATTAATGCGTTTAGGTAAAAGAGATGCATCCACTTCATATAAAATCTATTCAAACATTCCAATTGTCCTCCAAATTTTCATCTATCAAACTATCAAACGTTTCTTCCTCTATCTTCCCAATCTAACTGTAATCCTCATCAGGACCCAGTCTAACTGTAATCCTCATCAGGACCTCACCACCAAGTACCACAGTGCATTGGGGTCCCAATGTCAGGATGTCCCAGAAAAGTTTCTTCTCAATGCCTGGCCAATTTACTCCCATATATCCATATGACCTTAAGTCCCTGACTGGGGATTGGGCCAAAAGACACTGACTCCTTCCTCAATACAGGTTCAGAATAATTTTCTGGACCATCATCATCAGTGAGTCAAGATTAAATTTCTCAGTCATTTCTGCCTTCTGTTTTAATTCCTCCAAACTAAGATAAATAGAGCATATTTGTTTAGATCTCTTCAAAGTTGAGGGAGTAGCTGGGGTTCCCCCAACCAATCTCCGTTAGTGCCACATTAAGACTTTTATTTCAACTCCATCAATGTCCATTTTATTCATCCTATTTCTTAACTGTTTAAAGACTTATATGCTTCTTGGAAAAGTCCCCTGACTATCCTCTTTGTCTTTCCCATTCCCTTGTGAATTATTCTAATTTGTTAGTTTCTCTAAGACACATAAGGGGAAGCTGATGGCATTATCCACATAATGGGACAACTCCATCACACACAATGAGACAACTCCCCTTATTTCAATAGTTTCTCAGTTTTGTCCCCCTGCCACCTGAACTACCTACTCCAGTGTTCTTGCCTGGAGAATCCCAGGGACGAAGGAGCCTGGTGGGCTGCCATCTACGGGGTCGCACAGAGTCGGACACGACTGAAGCGACTTAGCAGCAGCAGCAGCAGCCACCTGAACTACTTCTTGGTGACTAGAAGTCTCTTAGAGTTGCTTGTTATTTTATTTGTTGTTCCAACATAATTTTTCCCTTTGGTCATGTTCCTAAAGCTACCCATAGCTCAGATCAGCTGAAATACAAGCTTGACAAATGGCCTCAGGTTTCCCATTCAACACTCTCCTTTATTTTCATTTTAGCTATTCACTCAGCAATAACCAAGGAATTATATACTTGTTTTTCTCATTATCTTTCATTTTCTTGTGTATTTAGTAAACCAGTGTCTGAGGCGTTGGGCGTATCAGTTCTAAATTCCATTGGCAACTTTTATCTCTAGTAACTGATCACGGCATAGCTACTGTTTCATACCATGGGTATCAGTTTCATCAACCCCACTCCTTCATTACTCCTTTTCTCAAAAGAATGCTTTCACAGTGTTTTAGTACGTCAGGATCACTATAGCCCAAGTCCCATTTCTGGAATTCCCCAGGATCACCTTCAGGTTTGATGGTTTTCTAGATGGGCTTATAAGACCCAGAAAAGTTGATATACTCACAGTTATGTGTTATTACAGCAGATAGGTACAGACTAAAATCAGCAGAAGAAAATAGGTTCATAGGTAGAGACCAGGAAAAACCAGGTGCAAGCTTCCAGTCATCCTCTCTCAGTGGAAGTGCACAGATAGCACTTAATTACCCCTGCAATAATGAGTAACAACATGTGTGAAGTGTCGCCAATCAGGCAAGCTCACCAGAGCCTCGTGTCCAGGAATTCTATTGAATGCCTGTCACGTAAGCACAGAGCACTTTAGTCATCAGCCCCTCCAGAGATCTGACTGACCTAGCATAACCCAGAGCCCCAGGCAAACAAAAATAGGCTTTCACTATAAACCACACTGTTAGCATGAACTTGGAGAAGGAAATGGCAACCCACTCCAGTGTTCTTGCCTGGAGAATCCCAGGGACGGGGGAGCCTGGTGGGCTGCTGTCTATGGGGTTGCACAGAGTTGGACACGACTGAAGTGACTTAGCAGCAGCATAAACTATCTAGCATGGCCCAAGACACCAGGTAAACAAAGACATTCTTATCAGACAGGATAATCCAAGTGCTTAGGCCTTACATGCCAAGATCCAGTCAAAGACCTCTCCTTTCTTGGAACAAGCTAGGTTTAAGCATCCCAAGACTTCTGAGTTAACCTCTAATATCAGTCTTGAATTCTTTTGTTTAGCTTCCTACTAGTTGTTATACCTTTTATCTGCTAATTCTACTAGTTATATTATGAAAGCTATTGGTGCATATATATTAACATAACATGCTACCTTCCAGAATTCCCTTACTGATTGTTAAATCTGATTTTCATGGGTTTTCCAGGTATACAATTCTGTCACTTCCAAATGCTTATGGTCCAGTTTTCTGATTGTTGCCATAGCTTAAAGGAAACAATCAAGCATGTATAGTTCCTGATATTTATGTTAAAGATTTTTATCATAAGATTATTTTCTAATCATTGATATTTTATCAGTTTCTAGAATGCCAGATATCATCTTCATTCTTCAAAAGCACAGGAAAACATCAAGACCAACACAGTTCATGGGTGTTTACTAACATTAGCTCGTGTGTGAGCAACCCTTTTGCTGCTTTCAAGTTCAATCAGAGTCAGTAATATTGAATGTTTGATGGATAAAAACAAGCCTTTAGATTATCATGAAAATAATAAAATCTAAATTACAGAAGAATATTTAAAATACACAGAAGATTTGACCATGCCATCTGGATCCTTGTGTCCTTCTCCAATATTTTGGCTCACCCTCTTCCAGGAAACCAAATCGTAGCCTTTGCTGCCTCTATTTCTCTGAGCCTTTACATCTAAAGAATGCACATTATGCTGTATCCTAGAAAAAGCAAGAGAATTCCAGAAAAACATTTACTTCTGCTTCACTGACTACACCAAAGCCTTTGACTGTGTGGATCACAAAAAACTGGAAAATTCTTAAAAGATGGGACTACCAGACCACTTTACCTGCTTCCTGCAATACCTGTATACAGGTCAAAAAGCAACAATTAGAAACAGACATGGAACAACAGACTGGTTGAAAATTAGGAAAGGAGTATGTCAAGGCTGTATATTGTTACCCTGCTTATTTAACTTATATGCAGAGTACATCATGCACAATGCCAGACTAAATGAAGCACAAGCTGGAAGCAAGATTGCCGGGAAAAATACCAATAACTTCAGATATGCAGATGATACCACTCTTATAGCAGAAAGTGAAGAGGAACTAAAGAGTTTCTTAACAAAGGTGAAATAGGAGGGTGAAAAAGCTGGCTTAAAACTCAGCATTCAAAAAACAAAGATCATGGCATTTGGTCCCATCACTTCATGGCAAATAGATGGGGAAACAATGGAAACAGTGAGAGACTATTTTCTTGGGCTCCCAAATCACTGCAGATGGTGACTGCGGCCATGAAATTAAAAGACGCTTACTCCTTGGAAGAAAAGCTATGACCAACATAGACAGTGTATTAAAAATCAGAGATATTACTTTGCCGGCAAAGGTCCGTCAAGCCAAAGCTATGGGTTTTCCAATAGTCATGTATAGATATGAGAGTTGGACCATAAAGAAAGCTAAGCACTGAATAATTTGTTTTTTTTTTTTTAAGTTCTACCATTTTACTGCTCCAACCCATCTCCCTCCACCCTCATGCAAGCGTGCTCAGTCATGTAACCCTATGGACTAAGCCCATCAGGTTCCCCTGTCCATGGATTTTCCAGGCAAGAATATTTGAGTGGGTTGCCATTTTCTTCTTCAAATTGATGCTTTTGAAATGTGGTGCTGGGGAAAACTCTTGAGAGACTTTGGACTGCAAGGAGATCAAACGAGTCAATCCTAAAGGAAATCGATCTTGAACATTCATTGGAAGGACTGATGCGGAAGCTGAAGCTACAATTCTTTGGCCACCTGATGTGAAGAGCTGACTCATTAGAAAAGACCCTGATGCTGGGAAAGATTGAAGGCAGGAGAAGGGGATGACAGATGGAGAGATGGTTGGATGGCATCACCAACTCAATGGACATGAATTTGAGCAAGCTCTGGGAGTTGGTGAAGGACAGAGAAGCCTGGTGTGCTGCGGACCATGGAGTCACAGAGTTGGACACAACTGAGCAACTGAACAACAACAAAGTTGTATCTGACATGCATTGCCAGAGCATCATTCTAAAACACACATCTGTTTATGCTCCAGATTCCCTATTTCCTATGTAAAGTTTAACTCTTGGCATAATACAGAAGAATTTTGAAACCTGATACTAGCTTTGTCCCAGCTTCTACCTATATCCAGTACCTACTCTTACTGGAAAAACCTATTTGATATTCCCCAAACATTTCATGCATGTTGCTATAACTAGATTGTGCCTTCTTCCATATTCATATATTGACACCCTAACCTCCAAAATGATGGTTTTGGAGATGGGGCCTTTGGGAAATAAGTAAATTTAGATGAGCTCATAAGTAGGACCCTCATAATGGAATTAGCGCCTTTACAAAAAGAGACACCAGAGCATTCTCTCTCTGCCAGTGAAAAGGCAACCACTTACAAAGCAGGAACAGAGGTCTCACCAGAGAGTAACCATGTTGTACTTTGATATTGGACTTGTAGCCTTCAGAACTGTAAAGAAATAAATTTCTGCTGTTTAAGCCATCTGGTATATGGTATTTTGTTATGAGAGCCTAACAATTTTGAAACAGTTCCAATGAGTATGTGTGTGGAGGGAAGAGAGGTTTCCCCACCAACAAGCAAATCTCGGACACCAACTGGGTAACCTACAACTCAACCCAATTCTGACAAATACTGTCAGGTAAATAGTACCTGGAGATAGCATCAGATTCCACAATTGAGGAGTTCAGCCCCACAAGACTGCCCTCTAGTTAAGATGTCAATCACAAGCCCATGTTGTCACCCATACTCCTGACCATCTGGGTACAGATTGGAGGTTCCTATGACTCCCTGGTAAGGTTTGATTAATTTGCTGGAGTAGTTCACAGAACTCAACAAACCTGCTTACTCACTGAATTACCAGCCTATTATGAAGGATATTAAAGGATATAAATCAATAGCCAAATGAAGAGATACATAAGGTGAAATCTTGAATAAGGGAGCTTCTGTCCCTATGGAGTGTGGGATCCAGCATGGTGGCATACACAATCATTCTGGTTCCCCAAACTCAATTCTCCAAACCCCCTCCTTTTGGGTTTATATGAAATCTTCTTTATATAGGCATTATTGATTAAATTGTTGGCCATTGGCTTTTTTCTTTTCTTATAAATCACAATACTGCACAGTCGAAACTGACCAGGATATGTTTATATCCCCTGGGAGGAGTTTTTGCTGTTTCTTCTGCTTACTTCTGCCTGGAAATCCCTATTCATTTTCAAGACCCAGGTCAAATGTTACCTCCACAATGTAGCTTTCCTAACTGTATTATTCCTCCCCCACGTACATGATCTGCAACATAACTGTGGCCCAATACAAATGAAAATGCAAGACGTTTTACTCAGCAAGCAGCAAAAAAGTGCTGTGAAAGGTACTAATGCAGAAAGTGTTTTTCTTTCTTCTGTTTTCTCTCTCTTGCTTTTATTTGCTATTTAAAGTAATTCTGAGGAAAGAAAAAATTAAAATTTAAAATTATAGGGACTTTCCTGGTAGTCCAGTGGCTAGGAATCCACATTCCCAATGCAGGGTGCCAGGTTCAATCCCTGGTCAGGGAACTAGCTCCCACATGCCACAGCTAAAGATATCACATGCCTCAACAAAGATTGAAGATCTCATGTCCCACAACTAAGACCTGGCACAGACAAAAAAAAATTATTTAAAAAATTTTAAATTATCATATGAATTTTACCATTTACCTTTATATTGCGTGCTCAGTTGCTTCAATCATGTCTAACTCTTTGCGACCCCATGGACTGTAGCCTGCCAGGCTCCTCTGTCCATGGGATTCTCCAGGCAAAAATACTGGAGTGGGCTGCCATGCCCTCCTCCAGGGCATCTTCCTGACCCAGGGATTGAACCTGAATCTCTCGCATCTCCTGCAATGGCAGGCAAATTGTTTACCACTAGCCCCATCTGGGAAGACCATGATGCCAATTTTAAATGCAAACATAAGAACATTCAGCTTATATGTAGAAACACTGAAATTGCACAATTCATTGCTCATACATGTATAGAGATTCCATTCTTACTTGGGCAGAGGAAATGCTGCATGAATCTAGGCCAACTATTTTTATTTCACTTCTTGATATACTCACTTTCTGTCAACACCTTCATCTTTCTAGTGAGTGAGGGAAAACTTTTAAAAAAGCATCTGTGGGTTGCCCTGTCTTCCCCTTTCCTTCCATGCCATCATTTTTAGCTAAGTGGTTGGCCAATGTGGGCGAAGTAGCACAGATAAGAAAGCATAATTATAGGACTCCTAGGTCATTGGTGTTTTCCTGAAGACGCTGTCTTCTGCATTTGAAGCAAGTTTTGTGTTTAAAGTAAGTTCTGCCTGAAGTGGCTCTCAGGCAGTTCCCAAAGCTCAGTTCACCTAGCTGTAGCCATCACCTGCTTACATCATACCCTCCACTTGGCTCCTTTGGCTGTGCACCCAAGCCCTCTCCAGACTCGTTCTGTTTGGCAAGAGATGTGTCCCCTAAGTGGGCTCCTCTGTGGGTCTGGCCCTGTCCTTACCTTCATGAGCCAGGCACTGTGCTAGGTATGGGCACGCAGCAGTCAGCAAGATGATGAAGGTCCTGCTCTCACAGGGCCTGTGTTCTCTAGGGGCCAGCTGGAGGTCAATGAGAAGAAGAGAGGAAAGAAAATCAATAAACAAGAAAGCATAGTAAATGCAGTGCTCCCTCTTGCTAAACCATGCAGGGGGAGGGGAGAACAAGGCAGCAGCAAAGGGTCCCATGAAGCTGGGTCAAGAGGACAGAGAGAAGAAGCCATCAGAAGGGTTGGGATGAGCATCCTGCTAGTCTAAGTGAGTGGCAACTGGTGAAGTGGGGCGTTCAGAAGGAGCGGGCCCCTGCCTGGGCCAGGCAGGACCTCTGTGTGAGGGCGAGACCCTGGAGCTCCTCTAAGAGCAGTGAGGACTCTGAGGGATGTGAGGCTGCAGGCTCTCCCCCGCTGTATTTGTGGCGGATCATGGCAGCTCCTGGTGGGGAAAGGTGGAGGCCCAGGGCAGAAGACCCTGATGGTGAGCTGGCTGAAGAGGTGGCGCTGGAGACTGAAGAAGAAGGAATCCTGTGGTTAGCACACTGTGTGTGCCACAAGTACTCGTGGACTGCAGTAGGCCAGAGCTGTCAAGTATTTCTCTCTGGGTAGACTTTATTTCTAAGCTGGGCCGGTAGTTATATATTTCTATTTTCAGTACTCTCTCAGATGCTTCTTCCTCCAAAATAGGGGTTAACAAAGCACAGTCCAGGACCAGAGCCAGCCTGCCACTTGTTTTGGTTCTACCTGTGATGTAAAATGATTCTTACATTTTAGAATGATTGAAAAAACTGAAGTTTTATTCGAACAAAGCTACACCCATTCACAGACATGTTGTCTATGCCACTTTGTGCTAAAAGGACAAGTAGAGTAATTTGTGGTCCACAAATCCTAATTGTTTACTACCTGGTCCTTTACAGGGAGTTTGTCCATACTGGTCTAAAACCCTGAGAGAAGGCGAAACTTTACTTCTCACTTAGTAACAACCACAGGGGAACATAAAGAACACAGTGGCGCAGAGGGCAACATGCACAAAGGCAAGCATATGGGTATGAGGTCAGCGTCCACACACGCCAAGAGCCCGCTCTGTAAGAAAGGCTCCTATGGAGGAGGGAACGAGAGTAGAGGGGTGAGTGGGCCATGTCTTGTCAGGAATTGGCAAAAGAAGGCAATGTTGTGGTACCATTTGCAATCTGAACTACAGGCTTAAAGTGGAAGTCAAGCCACAAAAACTTTCAGGAGGGCTATGTGTCATTCCAGCAAGCTGTGAGATCCTAACGGGGCAGATGAAAGATGTGAAGTGGAAGCCATAAGAGTTGGTAACTAACTGGATAAAGGGAAAGAAAGCATTGAGACAAAACTGGCTCCAGTTTCGAAAATTTGAACTGGGCAAAAAGAATGTACCAGAGAGGAGAAATAAATCTGGTTTGGTCACAGGGGAGATGTGCGATAACAGTGAGATGATTTAAAAAGTCCTTTAGGCAGACATGAACTATAAGTCAAGACAAAGAGTCCAGATAAAATGTTAGGCAGCCGTCAATTCAGAAACAAATGCAGTCTCCAGGGCAAGAACTCGAAGCAAGGAAAGCCACAGAACCAGCCCTTTCTTCTGTTAGGGGGTTAGAGGGAAAAACCATGGGAGGAAAGAGAAGCAGCAGAGAGCAGAATCTGGACATTACCACACCACAGAGGCAGAGACTCTCAAGAAAGGGCTAGACGGACTCTGTACAGGGCAGAAGGCATCCCACAGGGAAGAATTCCTGTCAACACCTTGCAGTAAGTGTGAGGAGGCAGACCATAAAATATGGAGGTAGATTGTCATGACGAATGAGGCGCATGGAGGAGAGTAAGGGGGAAATCACCAACATGAATGTATGTGTGTGAAAAGAATGTTAAAGGTAAATAAGTGAAGAGTTAAAGTTGTAGTCTAATATCTCACAGCAGAGGAGAAAAACAAGAGATTAGAGCCTTTGTTACTATGAAAAAGATTAAAGTCATGCTATAACAAATTTTAGACTTTCATAAGAAAATAATTGAAAGAAATGAAAGTTGAACATTAATTAAGAATCCAATTTTACTAGACCTAAGATGAATAAATAAAACATATACCAGGTTTATTACTTTTTTCCCTAAAGTTTTCAAATCAAACAGGGTAATCTTAAATTATATTCACCTATATGCAGAGTACATAATGTGAAATGCTGGGCTGGATGAAGCACAAGCTGGAATCAAGATTGCCGGGAGAATATCAATAACCTCAGATATACAGATGATGCTGCTGCTGCTAAGTCGCTTCAGTCGTGTCCGACTCTGTGCGACCTCATAAACGGAAGCCCACCAGGCTCCCCCGTCTCTGGGATTTTCCAGGCAAGAGCACTGGAGTGGGTTGCCATTTTGTTCTCCAATGAGGGAAAGTGAAAAGTGAAAGTGAAGTCACTCAGTCGTGCCCAACCTGTAGTGACCCCGTGGACCGCAGCCCACCAGACTCCTCCGTCCATGGATTTTCCAGGCAAGAGTACTGAAGTGGGGTGCCATTGCCTTCTCCGATGTGCAATGACACCACCCTAATGGCAGAAAGTGAAAAGGAACTAAAGAGCCTCTTGATAAAGGTGAAAGAGGAGAGTGAAAAAGCTGGCTTAAAACTCCAGTGTTCAAAAAACTAAATCATGGCATGCTGTTCCATCACTTCATAGCAAATAGATGGAGAAAAAATGGAAACAGTGATAGATTTTATTTCCCTGGGCTCCAAAATCACTGTGGACGGTGACTACAGCCATGAAATTAAAAGACGCTTACTCCTTGGAAGGAAAGCTATGACAAACCTAGACAGCATATTAAAAAGCAGAAACATCACTTTGCTGACAAAGGTCCATATAGTCAAAGCTATGGTTTTTCCAGTAGTCAGGTATGGTTATGAGAGTTGGACCATAAAGAAGGTTGAACACTGAAGAATTGATGCTTTTGAACTGTCGTGCTGGATAAGACTCTTGAGAGCCCCTTGGACAGCAAGACCAAACCAATCAATCCTAAAGGAAATCAACCCTGAATATTCAGCGGAAGGATTGATGCTGAAGCTGAAATCCTTTGGCTACCTGATGTGAAGAGCCAACTCACTGGAAAAGACTAATGCTGGGAAAGATTGAGGACAGAAGGAGAAAGGGGTGACAGAGGATGAACTGGTTGGATGGCATAATCAACTCAATGGACATGAGTTTGCGCAAACTCCAGGAGAAAATGAAGGACTGGGAAGCCTGGTGTGCTGCAGTCCCTGTGGTTGCAAAGAGACACAACTGAGCAACTGAACAACAATAGCAAAGTGAAAGAATTTAGTGTTAAAGTTGGAAAAGTAATTAATAAGTGATGAGGGATAGGACAGAGGTCAAAGACAGAGAACACTGATACTATATAGAAAGGTGGAGAGGGATCACTCATGTGGAAAGCAGAGTATTTGCATAATGCTTACTTGCTCTCAACACACATTCACTGAATGTGAACTACGCACAATGTACGAAGTACAAAGTAAATGAGATCTTGCTCTCCCTTTAGAAGATTTACTGACTAAAATGCTGTATTTATAAAACAGAACCTATTTTCTTAGTGAATCTGAGAAAGAACTCCAATAACTTGATTTATTTTATAAACATTCAATGGAGGTTTTTGTTGACTCCATAATAACAAATCTACCAATTGGAACTAAGCAGGGGGAAAAAGCAGAATATAAAATCTAAATACCTTGATGACTTAACTCTTAGGGGTGCATTCAAAAAATCCTGCTTCATTATGTGTCAGAAAAAGCCTAAACTCCTAAAGTTCTTACATCTGAATTTTGGGAGACAGCACCCCCATGAGGGGCAGCCCTCCAGGTTTTACTTACAACACCTGGCCATTCAGATGGCACTCATAAGACTAGTCATACTACCAACTCAAAGACTATTTTTCTGTTAAGGTCTGTCAACAGCTCTTATTAAACAAAATATCCAGCATCTGAATTAAAGTTTGTTTTTGGCCCATGTTGTACATTATTATTTTTATCAATATTCAGCAAATGGAACATCTTGAGAGTTCCTTCCCAATTAGAAACTTTACTCTTTTCTCTACTACTTAAAATCTAGGCAGAAAAGATAACTTGTAAAATGTAAGAACTAAGTAACTGGAAGAGAGAGAAAGGGAAGAGGGGAGGAGGAAGAGAAAGAGTGAACACTACCAACCATCCTAGAATGATCTGACCAGGCCTTTTCCTTTATTTTTGTTTCTTTATAATTTCTGTGGTCCTCAAAAGTGAGTCATACTTCAGCCATACATATTAAAACCCACACAAAGACACTACATTTTAGCTTGAAAGTAAACATGTGGTTTGGAGTTTTAAACTAAAACAGAACCAAGTCAGATATTCTCCCTTCATGATCCACTTCAAAGCCAAATATGATGTATTAGCTTCTGTGTGAGGTCAGGTAATAGGAAAACAATTTTAATTATCAGAATGTTAGAGAAACAGAAGTAAGTTAAATGTGTGCATCTCAGAAAGAAGGTGCACATTACCACAGAATTCATTTATTATGGAAGTGAGACATTGAAATTGGGATATATTAATATGTAAAAAGATTATTTAACCTATAAATACTTGCAGCTTATCTCCTATACTGCTGCTGCTCCTGCACTCAGTTCAGTTCAGTTGCTTAGTCGTGTCCGACTCTTTGTGACCCCATGAATCGCAGCACGCCAGGCCTCCCTGTCCATCACCAACTCCCAGAATTCACTCAGACTCACATCCATCGAGTCCGTGATGCCAGCCAGCCATCTCATCCTCTGTCGTCCCCTTCTCCCCCTGCCCCCAATCCCTCCCAGCATCAGAGTCTTTTCCAATGAGTCAACTCGTTGCATGAGGTGGCCAAAGTACTGGAGCTTCAGCTTTAGCATCATTCCTTCCAAAGAAATCCCAGGGCTGATCTTCAGAATGGACTGGTTGGATCTCCTTGAAGTCTAAGGGACTTTCAAGAGTCTTCTCCAACACCACAGCTCAAAAGCATCAATTCTTCAGCGCTCAGCTTTCTTCACAGTCCAACTCTCACAGCCATACATGACTACTGGAAAAATCATAGCCTTGACTAGACGGACCTTTGTTGGAAAAGTAATGTCTCTGCTTTTCATTATTATGTCTAGGTTGGTCATAACTTTTCTTCCAAGGAGTAAGCGTCTTTTAATTTCATGGCTGCAATCACCATCTGCAGTGATTTTGAAGCCCAAAAATATAAAGTCTGACACTGTTTCCACTGTTTCTCCATCTATTTCCTATGAAGTGATGGGACCAGATGCCATGATCTTCGTTTTCTGAATGGTGAGCTTTAAGCCAACTTTTTCACTCTCCTCTTTCACTTTCATCAAGAGGCTCTTTAGTTCCTCTTCACTTTCTGCCATAAGGGTGGTGTTATCTGCATATCTGAGGTTATTGATATTTCTCCCGGCAATCTTGATTCCAGCTTGTGCTTCTTCCAGCCCAGCGTTTCTCATGATGTACTCTGCATAGAAGTTAAATAAGCAGGGTGACAATATACAGCCTTGACGTACTCCTTTTCCTATTTGGAACCAGTCTGTTTTTCCATGTCCAGTTCTAACTGTTGCTTCCTGACCTGCATAGAGGTTTCTCAAGAGGCAGGTCAGGTGCTCTGGTATTCCCATCTCTTTCAGAATTTTCCACAGTTTATTGTGATCCACACAGTCAAAGGCTTTGGCATAGTCAATAAAGCAGAACTAGATGTTTTTCTGGAACTCTCTTGCTTTTTCCATGATCCAGTGGGATGTTGGCAATTTGATCTGCTGCACTAAGGAATATCAAATCCTAATTAGATACTCGCCTCCTGTGTTTTGGCATTTATACAAAAATACTAAAGCTGTCTGGTTCCAGCTAGGAAATGGAGTACGTCAAGGCTGTATATTGTCACTCTGCTTAGTTAACTTATATGCAGAGTACATCATGAGAAACGCTGGGCTGAAAGAAGCACAAGCTGGAATCAAGATTGCCAGGAGAAATATCAATAACCTCAGATATGCAGATGACACCACCCTTATGGCAGAAAGTGAAGAGGAACTAAAGAGCCTCTTGATGAAAGTGAAAGTGGAGAGTGAAAAAGTTGGCTTAAAGCTCACCATTCAGAAAACGAAGATCATGGCATCTGGTCCCATCACTTCATAGGAAATAGATGGGGAAACAGTGGAAACAGTGTCAGACTTTATATTTTTGGGCTCCAAAATCACTGCAGATGGTGATTGCAGCCATGAAATTAAAAGACGCTTACTCCTTGGAAGGAAAGTTATGACCAATCTAGATAGCATATTGAAAAGTAGAGACATTACTTTGCCAACAAAGGTTCATCTAGTCAAGACTATGGTTTTTTCAGTAGTCATGTATGAACATGAGAGTTGGACTGTGAAGAAAGCTGAGCACCAAAGAATTGATGCTTTTGAGCTGTGGTGTTGGAGAAGACTCTTGAGAGTCCCTTGAACTGCAAGGAGATCCAACCAGTCCATCCTAAAGGAGTTCAGTCCTGGGTGTTCATTGGAAGGACTGATGCTGAAGCTGAAACTCCAGTACTTTGGCCACCTCATGCGAAGTGTTAACTCATTGGAAAAGACCCTGATGCTGGGAGGGATTGGGGGCAGGAGGAGAAGGGGACGACAGAGGATTAGACGGCTGGATGGCATCACCGACTCAAGGCACGTGAGTTTGAGTGAACTCTGGGAGATGGTGATGGACAGGGGGGCCTGACGTGCTGCAATTCATGGGGTCATGAAGATTTGGACACGACTGAGTGACTGAACTGAACTGAACTAAAGCTGTCAGATTTTTTAAATAGAAAATTATTTTTAAAGTGTGCTTAGCAGCTAATCTCTGAAAACACTTTTAAAAGCAGAAATTGAAAACTTTTGAAAAACAATATAGAAATTAAAGCTAAAATTAAGTGTTTAAAGAATTATTTCTCCTTCTAAGATGGAGTAACACAGAAACAGATGAAGTGTATGAAACAATTATTTTCTAATATTAGCTCTCAGAGGTGAGGGACAGTGACCCCTGGGAGGAGAGGCAAATTAGGAGAGAGCTATCACTGTCCCCAGCTCACCACCTGGAACGATCATCCAGGGTGCAGTGGGAAGAGGTGACTGCAGGGGCAACAGGTGGGCCAGGTAAGTTGAGGACAAGGAACTGAGAGTCTGAGGAGAGCCAGGTCACTAGAGTTCACAGAGCAGGGTGCTGGAAAGGAGAGAACTACATGGAGAAAGAGCATTTCCGAAGGTCCCCTTAGAGTACTGAGTATCTAGCAGTGTGTGAGTCTGGAGGTGGCACTCAAGGCTAGGGAAAGAACCACGAGTGAGAAGTGAGAGAACAATCACCAGATCTTTGCAAGGCTGGCACTATTTCCTGCTCTACCAGTCAAGACAAACCACGGCAATACTCAGGCCATCAGATGGAGTACTTGGGGGGTATATCCTCAGTGGTATAGTGGAATCAGCCGTAGAACAAAGGTTGCTCTGATTGTTACCAAATGCAAGTTCTTGTGCCTTACAGTGAGGCCAAACAAGCCACAACATTGGTGTTTAGAGCAGGGAAAACTTTATTGCATGGCCAAGCAAGGAGAATGTGTGGCTAATGCCCAAAATCCCTGAACTCTCTGATGGTTTTCAGGAAGAAGTTTTATAGGCAAAATCTGGGGTGAGGGTTGCAGGGTGTGGGACTTTCTTCTGATTGGTTGGTGGTGAGGTAACGAGACACTGTTCCAGGAATCTTGCGTTTAGCCTGAAGTTACCATGCTCAGTTTTCATTCCAATCCCAAAGAAAGGCAATGCCAAAGAATGTCCAAACTACTGCACAATTGCACTCATCTCACATGCTAGCAAAGTAATGCTCAAAATTCTCTAAGCCAGGCGTCAACAGTACGTGAACCGTGAACTTCCACATGTTTAAGTTGGATTTAGAAAAGGCAGAGGAACCAGAGATCAAATTGCCATCTTCTGGATCATTGAAAAAGCAAGAGAATTCCAGAAAAACATCTACTTCTGCTTTACTGATTATGCCAAAGCCTTTGACTATGTGGATCACAACAAACTGTGGAAAATTCTTCAAGAGATGGGAATACCAGACCACCTAACCTGCCTCCTGAAAAATCTGTATGCAGATCAAGAAGCAACAGTTAGAAACAGACATGGAACAACAGATTGGTTCAAAATTTGGAAAGGAGTATATCAAAGTTGTATATTGTCACCCTGCTTATTTAACTTATATGCAGAGTACATCATGAGAAACGCTGGGTTGAATGAAGCACAAACTGGAATCAAGATTGCCAGGAGAAATATCAATAACCTCAGATATGCAGATGACACCACACTTATGGCAGAAAGCAAAGAGGAACTGGAGAACCTCTTGATGAAAGTGCAAGAGGAGAGTGAAAAAGCTGGCTTAAAACTCAACATTCGAAACAGTAAGATCATGGCATCTGGTCCCATCACTTCATGGGAAATAGATGGGGCAACAGTGGAAACAGTAGCTGGCTTTATTTTTGGGGGCTCCAAAATCACTGCAGATGGTGACTGCAGCCATGAAATTAAAAGATGCTTGTTCCTTGGAAGAAAAGTTATGACAAACCTAGACAACATATTAAAAAGCAGAGACATTACTTTGCCAACAAAGATCCGTCTAGTCAAAGCTATGGTTTTTCCAGTAGTCATGTATGGATGTGAGAGTTGGACTATAAAGAAAGCTGAGCACCAAAGAATTGATGCTTTTGAACTGTGGTGTTGGAGAAAACTCTTGAGAGTTCCTTGGACTGCAGTTCAGTTCAGTCGCTCAGTCGTGTCTGACTCTTTGCAGCACGCCAGGCCTCCCTGTCCATCACCATCTCCTGGAGTTCACTCAGACTCATGTCCATCAAGTCCGTGATGCCATCCAGCCATCTCATCATCTATCGTCTGCTGGGGTCCAGCCCTGGTGGATCCAGAGAATTTAAAGGGTGGACGGCGTTGGCATGAGAAAAACTTATTTATTGATTGATATAAGATTAGATTAAGACACAATAGTGTAGTAGGAAAATTAAGTGGAGGAAGAGGGCTGAATAACTTGGATTACACGGAAGACCAATAAAATTCCAGACAAGGAATTTGCACCATCTACCTTGGGCCACCGGCGCTTGCTTGAATATTTAAGGGTGCCTCACCTTAGGCTCCCTTTCGCGCGGGTCTTAACATCCAGGGCAAGTAAGTAGACTTGGTGAGCCTCCACTCCCCAGATGGGAATTCAGCCTGAAATTAGAGTGAAGAGGAGAGGAAAGAGAGACACGGGGGAAACCAGTCCAGTAACTAGCTCTGTCCTCTATTGTTTAGAAGGCCTTTTATACTTTTGATAAATCATGGAGATCAATGGGTAACACAAAGTTATGCAGCGTTAGAGTCCAGACTCTTATCAAAACCAGGCTTTTCTCTCTGCATACCTAATTGTATACACAAGTCTTAGGTAGTTTACATCATCTTCCAGCCAAAAGGGCCAATTAACATTTTACAGCCTTTTTTCTGATAAGGGTTTGTCAACCAGAAGACTTCCTTGTGTTGATCTTCCCAAGGTCTGGTGCCACTCTCAGAAAGCACTAAATAAAGTTACATTCTTACATAGCAAGGATACAGGAGGAGTGCAGTGATATATAACAAAGAGAAAAGTAATTAACTCAAAAGTTTAGTGTTGCTAACATCAAAACTACTATATATCCTTTTCCATATTCCGTTTACATTGATTAACATCCTCCCAGGTGCCTAAAAGATAAAGAATATGGAGGCCTGGCAGCAGTCATTGAATCAACAGTGAAAACCCTCTACCAATATAATTTTTAACTCTTTAGAAAAGGCTCTGTATCTTTAAGATGCTTTTAAGCTTTGTGCCTCTTGCGGTTGGGGGGTTGTAAGCAATTCAGAAGCTGTAAGAGGTCTGGGGAACCTGTTAGGCAAGCTAGAGAGCTATCAGAGGGGTTTAACTGAAACATCCCTTTCAAATGCAGAAGACTAAAGCCCTGAATTGACTTTTTTCCAGAGAATATCAGAAAAGTGCAAAAGCAGAGCACAAAAGCCGGCAGATTTTTTGTTGGGGTACATGCTTAGGAATTTCCAGAGGGGCCCCTGAAGTCTGAGCACACCTTGCGTATGTCAGCTTCCTTCCTCATGACCTTGTCACAGGTGGGATTCCTCACACTGACTACCGGCAGTTGTCCACTTCTCCTCCTGCCCCCAATCCCTCCCAGCATCAGAGTCTTTTCCAATGAGTCAACTCTTCGCATGAGGTGGCCAAAGTACTGGAATTTCAGCTTTAGCATCATTCCTTCCAAAGAAATCCCAGGGCTGATCTCCTTGCAGTTCAAGGGACTCTCAAGAGTCTTCTCCAACACCACAGTTCAAAGGCATCAATTCTTCGGTGCTCAGCCTTCTTCACAGTCCAACTCTCACATCCATACATGACCACAGGAAAAACCATAGCCTTGACTAGACGGACCTTAGTTGGCAAAGTAATGTCTCTGCTTTTGAATATACTATCTAGGTTGGTCATCACTTTTCTTCCAAAGAGTAAGCGTCTTTTAATTTCATGGCTGCAGTTACCATCTGCAGTGATTTTGGAGCCCCCCAAAATAAAGTCTGACACTGTTTCCACTGTTTCCCCATCCATTTCCCATGAATTGATGGGACCAGATGCCATGATCTTCGTTTTCTGAATGTTGAGCTTTAAGCCAACTTTTTCACTCTCCACTTTCACTTTCATCAAGAGGCTTTTTAGCTCCTCTTAACTTTCTGCCATAAGGGTGGTGTCATCTGCATATCTGAGGTGATTGATATTTCTCCTGGCAATCTTGATTCCAGCTTGTGTTTCTTCCAGCCCAGCGTTTCTCATGATGTACTCTGCATAGAAGTTAAATAAGCAGGGTGACAATATATAGCCTTGACGTACTCCTTTTCCTATTTGGAACCAGTCTGTTGTTCCATGTCCAGTTCTAACTGTTGCTTCCTGACCTGCATATAGGTTTCTCAAGAGGCAGGTCAGGTGCTCTGGTATTCCCATCTCTTTCAGAATTTTCCACAGTTTATTGTGATCCACACAGTCAAAGGCTTTGGCATAGTCAATAAAGCAGAAATAGATGTTTTTCTGGAACTCTCTTGCTTCTTCCATGATCCAGTGGATGTTGGCAATTTGATCTCTGGTTCCTCTGCCTTTTCTAAAACCAGCTTGAACATCAGGGAGTTCATGGTTCACGTATTGCTGAAGTCTGGCTTGGAGAATTTTGAGCATTACTTTACTAGCATGTGAGATGAGTGCAATTGTGCAGTAGTTTGAGCATTCTTTGGCATTGCCTTTCTCTGGGATTGGAATGAAAACTGACCTTTTCCAGTCCTGTGGCCACTGCTGAGTTTTCCAAATTTGCTGGCATATTGAGTGCAGCACTTTCACAGCATCCTCTCTCAGGATTTGAAACAGCTCAACCGGAATTCCATCACACCCACTAGCTTTGTTCGTAGTGATGCTTTCTAAGGCCCACTTGACTTAACATTCCTAGATGTCTGGCTCTAGATTAGTGATCACATCATCATGATTATCTGGGTCGTGAAGATCTTTTTTGTACAGTTCTTCCATGTATTCTTGCCAACTCTTCTTAATATCTTCTGCTTCTGTTAGGTCCAGACAATTTCTGTCCTTTATCGAGCCCATCTTAAGGAGATCAAACTAATCAGTCCTAAAGGAAATCAGTCCTAAATATTCACTGGAAGGTCTGATGCTGAAGCTGAAACTGCAATACTTTGGCCATCTGGTAGGAAGAATTGACTCCTTGGAAAAGACCCTGATGCTGGGAAAGATGGAAGGCAGCAGGAGAAGGGTATCACATAGGATGGAATGGTTGGATGGCATCACCAACTCTATGGACATGAGTTTGAGCAAGCTCCGGGAGTTTTTGATGGACAGGGAAGCCTGGTATGTTGCAGTCACAGAGTCTGACATGACTGAGCAACTGAACTAAACTACCATGCTCCACCTGGGTGGGGGCCTTAGTTCTTCTGAAGAACTCAAAGATATTATTATGTATATTCATTGTGAGGAACCAGAACCTACCCCAAGGCTACACTATTGATTCCTGACTGCTCCACCTTTCTTTCTGCATTATCTCCCTTGCCTGATTAGCTTTGAATCTATTTGAATCTGCTCTTTAGAATTAATGAGGAAAGAAGGCTGAAGCCTTTTTAAATCAAATAACAAATGGGGGACATATAAGGTATTTGTACCAGGGAGAGTCCCACACGGTCTTGCTCCATTTCATGGTCCTACATAACACCTCTCAAAAGCAAGTCTTGAAAGATCTGTTTCCAAGTAATTTAGCTGTATGCCAAAACAATGTTCACTCATGTTCAGTTCAGTTCAGTCACTCAGTTGTGTCCGACTCTGTGATCCCATGAACTGCAGCACACCAGGCCTCCCTATCCATCACTAACTCCCGGAGTTTACTCAAACTCATGTCCATTGAGTCGGTGATGCCATCCAACTATCTCATCCTCTGTCGTTCCCTTTTCCTCCTGCCTTCAATCTTTCGCAGCATCAGGATCTTTTCACATGAGTCAGTTCTTCGCATCAGGTGGCCAAAGTATTGGAGTTTCAGCTTTAACTTCAGTCCTTCCAATGAATATTCAGGACTGATTTCCTTTAGGGTGGACTGGTTGGATCTCCTTGCAGTACAAGGGACTCACTAATGTCCACAAGAATCCAAATTAGCCAGCACCCAAAAGGTAAAACTCAGAGTGTCTGGCAGGCAAAATGTTAGCAAAATCTGACCCATAATGAGAAGAAAAAAATCAACTAATACAAATAAACTCAGAAATAATACAGTCATTAGGACTATCAGATAAGGAAATTGGAATAATTATCACAGCTGTATTTCATGTTCACTGTTCAAGAAAGATTGCACAGGTTATTAAGGATAAGAAGAATATGAAAAACACCAAAATCAAGCTACTAAAATGCAAATACAATTTCTGAAATTAAAAATACTGGATAAGATTAGTAGCAGATTAGACAATGAAGAAGAAAAGATGGGTCAACTTGAAGAAACAGCAACAGAAACTATCCAAAGTGAAACACAAAGAACAAAGATTGAAAAAACTAATGAATCACCAGTGAGCTGTGGGACAAATTCAGTTAGACTAAAACAGATGTAATGGGAATCCCTGTGGGAGAAAGAGAGAAGGGGAACGTTATTGAAAAAATAACATCCCCCAATTCCCCAAATCCTAATAAAAAAAATCTAAGCTGGGGATGATTCTGCCCTTGAGGAAATATGGCAATGTCTGGAGTCACTTTGCTTGTCACAAGAGTAGAGTTATACTGGAATCTAGTGGGTAGAAGCCAGGAATACTGCTAAACATCCTATATGCATACCCAGCCTCAAACTCAGCTCTAAACATGCAAGCCCAAGAAACCAAATCAGCCCCAAGCACAAAGACAGAGAGAAAGAGAGAGAGAAGGGAAAAAAAGCTCCAAGGCATGTTATAATTGGATTGCCTCAATCTATGATAAAGAGTAATCTTAAAAGTAGCCAGAACAAAAAAGCATGTTCAGTTTAGTTCAGTTCAGTTGCTCAGTCCTGTCGACTCTTTGTGACCCCAGGAATTGCAGCACGCCAGGCCTCCCTGTCCATCACCAACTCCTGGAGTTCACTGAAACTCACGTCCATTGAGTCAGTGACGCCATCCAGCCATCTCATCCTCTGTCGTCCCCTTCTCCTCCTGTCCCCAACCCCTCCCAGCATCAGAGTCTTTTCCAATGAGTCAACTCTTCGCATGAGGTGGCCAAAGTACTGGAATTTCAGCTTTAGCATCAGTCCCTCCAAAGAACACCCAAGACTGATCTCCTTTAGAATGGACTGGTTGGATCTCCTTGCAGTCCAAGGGACTCTCAAGAGTTGCCTCCAACAGCACAGTTCAAAAGTATCAATTCTTTTCGCTCAGCCTTCTTCATAGTCCAACTCTCACAGCCATACATGACTACTGGAAAAACCATAGCCTTGACTAGATGGACCTTTGCTGGCAAAGTAAGGCCTCTGCTTTTCATTATGCTGTCTAGGTTGGTCATAACTTTTCTTCCAAGGAGTAAGCGTCTTTTAATTTCATGGCTGCAATCACCATCTGCAGTGATTTTGGAGCCCCCCAAAATAAAGTCTGACACCGTTTCTACTGTTTCTCCATCTATTTCCCATGAAGTGATGGGACCAGATGCCATGATCTTCATTTTCTAAATGGTGAGCTTTAAGCCAACTTTTTCACTCTCCTCTTGCACTTTCATCAAGAGGCTTTTTAGTTCCTTTTTACTTTCTGCCATAAGGGTGGTGTCATCTGCATATCTGAGGTTATTGATATTTCTCCCGGCAATCTTGATTCCAGCTTGTGCTTCTTTCAGCCCAGCGTTTCTCATGATGTACTCTGCATAGAAGTTAAATAATCAGGGTGACAATATACAGCCTTGACGTACTCCTTTTCCTATTTGGAACCAGTCTGTTGTTTTGTGTCTAGTTCTAACTGTTGCTTCCTGACCTGCATACAGGTTTCTCAAGAGGCATGTTATGTCACAACAACAATGATAAGAATGATAATGAACTTCTCTTCAGGAGCAATGTAAGCCAGCAATGTAAGTAGTGCAATAACATTTTAAAAGGACTGGGGTCTAAGTGTGGGGCTGTAAACCTACATATACAGAAATCTAGTCAGAAAATCTTTAGAAAACTAAGGCAAAACACTTTCTTAGACATAGTGAAGAATTCACCTTCAGTAGATTTGTAGTATAGGACATATTTTTTTAAAGTTCTTCAGGAATAAATTATACCAGATTGAAATCTGCAAGGAGAAATAGACAAATCACAAGAGATTCCAACACTCCTCTGAACAACTGAAAGGATGAGTAGGCAGAAAAATCAGGAAAGACAGAGAAGACTTGAACAAGACTTGAACAATATTATCAATGACCTAATTGCTATTGAGAAAATACTCCACCCAAGAAGAGCAGAATATGTATTTTTTTCAAGTGCACATGGAATGATTACCAAGACAGACCATATCTGGGCTATAAAACAATTTAAATTTAAAATAATTTACATAATACAAAGTATATTCTCAGACTACAACAGAATTACATTAGAAATAAATATTAGAAAGATATCTAAAAAGAAAATCACCAAATACTTTTGAAACAAGGCAGTACCTGAACCAATAGAGAAGAGAGCAGGGTATGGCCTTTAAAAGAATGACACAGGGACCTCCCTGTTTGTCCAGTGGTTAAGAATCTGCCTTCCAATGCAGGGGACATGGGCTTGATCCGTGGTCAGGGAACTAAGGTCCCATATGTCATGGGGCAACGAAGGCCACATGCCTCAACTAGAGAAACCTATGTGCCATAACTAGAGATGCCCACAAACCACAACGAAGAGTCTGCATGCTGTGATGAAAATCCTGTATGCCACAACACGAAGACCCAATGTAGCCTAATAAATATTTTTTAAAAATAAAAGAATGCTATAGCCTGAGCGTACAACATAAACTGATTAGAACCAAAAGATCCAAGATGGTGGACAAGTTGAATTCCACTAGACCTTGAGGCTCATTATATACTCATTGTGTTCACTTAAAAAATAATCACAACCTAAAAGCTGAGACATGTTTTGTTTGGTGGGAATTTTTAGGACTTCAGGCCTGGGAGACAGCATCTCAAGTAACCCTGAGAGAACTGCTCTAAGGAGGTAGGGGTGGGGTGGGGTTGAGGAGAGGGGGAGTCAGGTTATTTAGAAGTTTGCAACAAAGGACAGGTAGTCTGAACGTGGAAAGTATTTTTGTGAATTAAAGAAAACCAGATATCTCAAGTTGAGAAATTTAGCACTTTTCTATGTGTGGGAAGATGCAAGAGTCTAGGGTCACTGAAACCTTTCCTTTCGTGCGCATCTAAGCCATTTTTTCAGTCTAAGTTCCTCAGTGCTTACTGTAGGGAGTACTGCAGTCTAATGGCTGCCAGGTCACAAGTATTGTTTTCCTTCCTGAGTGCCCTCAGGGCGCAGAAGTCCACATTTGGAAGGCTGGACATCTTTCTTTACAGATATGGCAGGAAATACTCCTTCTCTCCAAAATCACTGCAGATGGTGATTGCAGCCATGGAATTAAAAGACGCTTACTCCTTGGAAGAAAAGTTATGACCAACCTAGACAGCACATTAAAAAGCAGAGACATTACCTTGTCAACAAAGGTCAGTCTCGTCAAGGTTATGGTCTTGTATGGATGGTCACGTATGGATGTGAGAGTTGGACTCTAAAGAAAACCGAGCACCGAAGAATTGATGCTTTTGAACTGTGGTGTTGGAGGAGACTCTTGAGAGTCCCTTGGACAGCAAGGAGATCCAACCAGTCCATCCTAAAGGAAATCAGTCCTGAATATTCATTGGAAGGACTGATATTAAAGCTGAAACTCCAATACTTTGGCCACGTGATGCGAAGAACTGACTTGTTTGAAAAGACCCTGATGCTGGGAAAAATTGAAGGCAGCAGAGGACGACACAGGATGAAATGGTTGGATGGCATCACTGACTCAATGGACATAAGTTTGAGTAAACTCTGGGAATTGGTGATGGACAGGGAGGCCTGGCATCCTGCAGTCCATGGGGTCGCAGAGTTGGACATGATTCAGCAACTGAGCTGACTCCATCTCTCAACTGTTTATACATTAGCAAGCTAAAGAACACACACAAAGGCACCATGACAGTTCCAAGGCTGACCAGAAAGTTAAAAATAAGTGTCAAGGGCCACAACCTGGAAATACCCACCCTTTCCCCAAAATAGCTGGAACACTCTTCTCACTTATGAGCTTATGAATTTACCCACCCCTACAAAAACTGATAACCCCCATACCCTGGTGCCACTCTTGCCTTCTGAGATGGCCCACACTCTGTCTCTGGAGTGTATTTCTCTCTAAATAAAATCACTTCTTATCTATCACTTTGTCTCTCACTGAATTTTTTCTATGATAAGATGTCAGGAACCTGAACTTCATTAAGTCTTGTGTGTGATCTCAATTAAAAAACTATGGGTTCAAGTCCCAATCTGAGTTCCACGATTTGCTGACCCCATGGGGCTCCTGGGCACAGAACATTTTGAATCCTCCACTTCTTGTATGGAATAGACCTTCCTTCAGGTTTGAACATCTGCTAACCAGGGAAAGGAGGAGATACAGAGATGAGAGAGGAGCAGCCAAGAAACAACAGTTTTGCCTTGAGCAGGTTCCTGGTTCTACCTCAAGGCAGATACACATGACAATATATTTGAATTATTTGAAGAACTAAAACTTCCAACAAGTAGAAGATGTTAGGATTCCAGAGGAGATCACCTGAGGCTAAAGAAAGCAGAGAAGCTCATCAAGAGATTCATGCTAGGGCTCAGAGAGGGAACTGTCAGGAAGGTAGGAGGGCAAGGCAAGTTCTGGGTCTGTCATTTGCTTAGAGATTGACAAATCGTCAAAGGTGACACTGAGGCTTTTACCCTGAGCTTTCTCATTTGTAAGTGAAGTAGCTCAGTCATGTCCTAGTCTTTGTGACCTCATGGACGGTAGCCTACCAGGCTCCACGATCCATGGGATTTTCCAGGCAAGAATACTGGAGTGGGCTGTCATTTCCTTCTCCAGGGGATCTTCCCAACCGAGGGATCGAACCCGGGTCTCCTGCATTGCAGACAGACGCTTTACCATCTGAGCTACTAGGGGAGCAAAATCCCACACCCTGGGGTGTTGGGAGCATTCAAAGAGATAATGGAGATAAAGTATCTGGCAATGCTGGAGACCCAGTTGGAGCCCAACAAGCAGTGGCCCCACCTCTTATCTTTGCCAATCCCCTATTCCACCAGCCTGACAGGCCACTTCCTGTGTACTTTCTGGGTCTCCACCTGGGTGTCACCTCTGCAGGGAATCTTCTTCTGATGCCTACCCCCCCGATATTGTTACATATCATGACTCTTCCAGGGACAGGCACTCTGTCCCCAATACCTGTAAGAGTCTTTGCCTGTCCCCGTCTACTGCCATCCTAAGCTTTGTTGTCAATGCCTGCACCAGATTCCCACCTTTTATTCTCTCCCTCCCTCAGGCCAGCCTCATATGAAGGTGTGGAGTTGGGTAGGGGTTTGGAGTTTGGACAGCTTGGGTCAAAGTGAAGTGAAAGTGAAGTCACTCAGTCGTGTCCAACTCTTTGTGATCCCTTGGACTGTAGCCTACCAGGCTCCTCCCTCCATGAGATTCTCCAGGCAAGAGTACTGGAGTGGGTTGCCATTTCCTTCTCCAGGGGATCTTCCCCACCCAGGGATTGAACCCGAGTAACCTCTGAGCCACCAGGGTATCAGTCTTTCATCTTATGTTAATCTCACTCAAACAAGGCTTGTTCCTCCTCACTTCTCTTCCCAATCATCTCTCCCACTTAGACTGACTGGTGAGCACAGGCCTTTAGGGCTTTTCAGGACTTGGGACTCCTAAGACCAGGACAGACTGGCTGTTTGGGCATCATACTGCTACTGTGGTTGAATGCCATAAAAGTAATTTTTTAATTTCGTGAGTAAAATATGACGTATTCTCCTCAGACAAATAAAACACTAAACCACTAAAAGGAATAAGGGCTCCTTAGAGAAATGGCTGATTCCAGGTCTGGGACACAGAGTATAAGATGATCCTGAAACAACTTTGCTATAATCAAAGAAAATTCTCAAAAATCATGACATGTTGAAAGGATACAGACTCAACTGAGCAGCTTCCACTAGCCAGATCTGCCACATCTGAGCATCTAAGTGAATATGGAGGATAATGGATTATAACTCATTAAGTAAAATGAGAATCCACAGATTCATACCACTAATGAATGAAATATCTTCTCTAAAGTACAAAGTTAGTAAGCCGAACAGGAATGAGGGAAATAGAATAGTTTGGTTAATAATCTAATTTCTTTAGGCAAGAAATATCAATGATAACTAGTCAGCTAAAAGTTTGAGGAGCTCATATAAGTCAATATCAAAAACCCAAACAATACGATTAAAAAATGGGCTGGAAACCTGAACAGATATTTTTTCAAGAAAGACATGTGGATGGCTAATAGGCAAATGAAAAGATGCTCAACACTGTTAATTATTAGAGAAATGCAAATCAAAACCTTAATAAGCTATCATTTCACACCTGTAAGAATGGGCTTCCCAGGTGGCACTACTAGTAAAGAACCCACCTTCCAATATAAGAGAGATAAAAAATGTGGATTTAGATCCCTGGGTTAGGAAGATCCCCGGAAGGCAACCCACTCCAGTATTCTTGCCTGGAGAATCCCATGGACAGAGAAGCCTGGCAGGCTACAGGCCATAGGGTTGCAAAGAGTCGCTATCATCAAGACTACAAACAACAAATGTTGGTCAGTATATAGAGAAAAGGGAACTCTTGTAAATTGTTGGTGGGAGTGTAAATTGGTGCAGCCCCTGTGGAAAAACAGTATGGAGGTTCTTCAAAAAACCAAAAAATAAAACGAACTAGTATATGATCCATTAATTCCACTCCTGGTTTTATATCCAAAGAAAGTGAAAACACTAACTCAAAAAGATACAATTCACCCCAATGTTCACGCCGCCGCCGCTAAGTTGCTTCAGTTGTGTCCAACTCTGTGCGACCCCATAGACGGCAGCCCACTAGGCTCCTCTGTCCCTGGGATTCTCCAGGGAAGGATACTGGAGTGGGTTGCCATTTCCTTCTACAATGCATGCATGCATACATGTTAAGTCGCTTCAGTCGTGTCTGACTCTGTACAACCCCATGGACAGCAGCTGACCAGGCTCCTCTCTCCACGGAATTCTCTAGGCAAGAGTACTGGAGTGGGTTGCCATTTCCTTCTCCACCCAATGTTCATAGCAGCGTTATTTACAGTAGCCAAGATATGGAAACAGCGTAAATATCTAACAACAGATAAATGGATAAAGACTATGTGGTATGAAACAGTATTATCATTAAAAAAAAATAAATTTTGCCACCTGCAACAACATGGATAGACCTATAAGATATTATGCTAAGTGAAATGACACAAAGACAAATACTGTATAACTTTTCTGTAGAAACTAAAAAACAAAACAAACTAGTGAATATAACAACAACAAAGAAAACACTAACAGATAAAGAGAACAAACTAGTGGTTCTTGCCTGGAGAATCCCAGGGACAGAGGAGCCTGGTGGGCTGCCGTCTGTGGGGTCGCACAGAGTCGGATACGACTGATGTGACTTGGCAGCAGCAGCAGTGGTTACTAGTGCGGAAAAGGAAATGGGGAGGGGCAGGATAGGGGTAAGGGATCAAGAGATATAAACCACTATGTATAAAATAAAGCTACAATATATTGTAGAGCACAAGGAATATAGCCAATATTGTATAACTAAAATGGAGTATAATTTTTAAAAATTGTTAATCACTATTTTGTACACCTGAAACATTATAAATCAAATCCACCGCAACAAAATATTAAAAAAGCTTGAGGAGTGACGGACTATCTGTAAAGTGTAAATTGTCTTCTCAGAGGATAGTGATTACAAAGGAGTGCCCAGCAGCATCTGGGCGATGGGTTTGCGAGCTTCCTGACAGAATTCTTTGAAAATTTAGCACCATCTCATGATATTCCAGCCAAAGTGCATAACCTACTCTAACCCTGGGGGATGCATCCGTGTGTAAATCTCTGGTTTGCACGCCTCAGAAAGGTCAAGGTCATGAAGACAAAGAGCAGAGTAAAGACAGCCGACTGCCGTTTGAGTGACCCAGGACCAGGTCCTGGGCTGGAACCGTGCTACAAGCACAGCGACGCTATGCTGGAGTCGAGGCCGCGTCTGTGTCGACGGTCCTGAATTGGAACACTGTAGAGCGAATGGAGATGCCTAATTCTTAGGAAACACGCACGCGGCATTTCGTATTTAGCTGGATGCAAGGCGCCTCTTCTGCTAGTGGTTTGACTACTTCTCCCACTGGATAAGGCCCGAACCAGCAGGTTACAATCCTCACCGCCACCCGTCCCGCGGTTCTCCCGACGCTCCGGGCGCTCCACCTCTGGTATATACCGGTGGGCCGCTCCACCCATCCCCTGCCCAGCGCAGTGTGTACCCTCCCCAGCGACCCACCTAAGCACCGACCCCCGCCTCCCACGCCCGGGGGCTGGCAGCGGAAAACACCAGTTTCCGGCTCCGCGACGGCGGACGCGCCGGCCAATCACCGGAGGGGGCGGGAGGGCGTGGGGAACTACGGTCCTTGTAGTCGGTGCGGCGACTGGACCACTACCCCCACAATGCTCCGCGCGGCGGCTGCGAAGGCTACGGGATTGGAAGGGGCCGCCCGGAACGGGGCCCGGGCCAATCACGGGCGGGGGAAGACGGGCGCGGGGCACGACCGGCCTTGTAGTTGCCGCGGGCGGGACTATGGCCCCCAGAGTGCCCCGCGCGACCGCGGGCTCACTGCGGCTGCGCGGCGGTGACGGCGGCGGCGGCGGCGGTGGTGGCGGCGGCTGCGGCCGGGTTGCCGTCGGGCGGGGCGGCGGCGGCGGCGGCGGCGGACAGGAGTCTGGTCTGAGCCTCCGACGGAGCCAGTGGTGCGACTCGGGCCATGGCCACCATGTCCGCGCCGTCCGAGGAAGAAGAGTACGCGCGGCTCGTGATGGAGGCGCAGCCGGAGTGGCTGCGAGCGGAGGTGAAGCGGCTGTCGCACGAGCTGGCCGAGACCACGCGTGAGAAGATCCAGGCGGCCGAGTACGGGCTGGCAGTCCTCGAGGAGAAGCACCAACTCAAACTGCAGTTCGAAGAACTCGAGGTGGACTACGAGGCCATCCGCGGCGAGATGGAGCAGCTCAAGGAGGTAAGGAGAAAGGGCGGCTGGCGCCACGCCCTCCGCGCCCCCCGGCCGTTTCCGACTCCGGACCCGGATCCCTCATCCCATCGAACTGACCTCCGCGCCGACCTCAGAATCGGCCCTTGACCCGAGCCAAGAAGGCGACCCCCGAGGCAGCCGCCGACCCAGGCCAAACTGACCCCTTACCCCGAGTTAGGTCGACCACCAGCCGACTGCTAATCCCGCGCCGACCAGACCTGCACCGGGGCACCCGGAGTCAGTGTTGCTTGGCCGTCCCGGAGGCGGCCCTGCGGAGGATGCCGGGCCTTGGGTGCTGTGGGCGATTTGGGTTCTAGAAACCCTGGCCTCCGCGTCAAGGGCTGCGGTGGAGCCTGGTGGTCAGCCTTTCTGCTCTTGATGGCAGGTCTCGGGCGCGGTGGGGATGGTGTCCTCTGCGGTGTTTGACTTTTCGCGTAGGGGGGATGGGGACGTGGGATGCATGCAGGTGGCCGGCTGGGAAACACCAGGCATGTGTCTCCATCATTTCTATGTACAGCATCTCCTGTCTCTGGGCGCAGCTGCCTTCAGCGGTTTCAGCGTCTTTTGTGAGCGCCGGGACACCAGGAAAGGGTCAAGTTGGGGGCTTGGCTTGCATGTGGCCATCACAGCTGGCCAGGGTATCCCACAGGCCTCCCCATGCTCGGCTCTCTGACCACCCTGATAGTTACTTCTCATGGATACAGTGTTCTGTCCACTTCCTGTCTTAGCTGCCCATCCAGGCCCTTTCCCAAAGTTGAGGGACACGTCTGTGGATTTTTGTCACAGGTGAAGCCTTATCTCTCCTGTGCTGTTTTTACTCTGGGATGAACAGGTTGGACCACTTGGCTACCAAGAAATCTTGCAGTGGTAAAACTGGGCAGTCCTTCCCTGAAGTAGTTCTCTTAGATGATTTTAAGCACCATTTCCTATCTCAGTCCTTGACTCCCCAGCCTTGTTGTAGAGGTGCGGAGGGAGAAGTTGACGCTCAGGTTTGGACCCAGGTCTTTCCCCTTACTGGTGATGGGGCTCTGAGCATGAACCTTCTCCCACCGCACCATCTCACCCAGAAAGGGTTCATCTGGGATATATTTTAAAAGGCTAGAGAAGGTGTCAGATATTTAGCCTGTCAGTGTCTGTCAGCCTGTCTTCTCCTTCCCTACTTGATTCTTCCCTTGTCCAGGTGGGCTCTTGGCCCTTGGTCTTAGGATCCACCACATTTGGTGCTTCTCCAGCTGCCCACCTCCCAGCAGCCCGCTCCGTGTGGCCTCAGGCAGGTCCCTAGAGTGTTTTGAGCCTCCATGCCTCACTCGGGAGACCAGTCAGGTCCCCTTCTGATAGTGAAGGGAGTTTATGCATGAAGGTACTTAAATCTGTGCTTGGTGGAACAAGTTCCCTGTTAGTGCCTTTAGAAGACAGATAAGGGTGCCCGAGGAGGATGGTTGTGTAGCTCCTTCAACTTGAGGTCTTGTATATGTCAGCAGGTATTGATACCTTCTCCAAGCCAGCCTTATCTGGCACTAAATCTACTAGAGGGGTGATATGTGATCCCTCTGGCAAAAGCCTCATCTTACTATATGGGGCAGGGGAATGATGGAGGGAGGCTTAGGGGCCTTGAGAAAATGAAGTGGGAGCATCTTAGGTTCACCTTCTCTACACTTCAGAAGGGAGCCTGGCCTTCCCCAGCCCCTCCCCTCAATCTGTTCAGATAGAAGTCTCAGCAGAAGCTAGAGGAAGGTGCATCAGAGCCTCAGTAGGTATTGCCAGAAAGCTCTCACATCAGTTTACTCAAAGTCAGTCAGCCTCTCTAAACCTTTGTATTGTTATACTTCAAAGCATTAACGCTTATTTTAAAAAATAAAGATTTAGGGACTTCCTTGGTGGTCCAGTGGCTAAGACTCCTCTCCCTCAATGCAGGGGGCATAGGTTTGATCCCTGATCAGGGAACTAGATCCCAAATGCTGCTTCAAAAAGAGCTAGTGCAGCTAAATAAATAAAAATAATTGGAAAAAAAAAATCAAGATTTAAGGAGACAATATCTATTGGATCTTTTAAAAAATTTTTTCTCCTGTAGAGAGATGAGCCATCTTCATTCTTTTTAAAGCTTTATTTCTTTAACTAAAGTGAGTTCAGTTATTAATAAGTTGTGCCACAGAGGTACCTGTATTCCTGTTTAGCATTTGTAGATAATATTGTCTTGAGGGAGGAAAGCTGACTGGCCTATCGCAGGTGACTTGGTTTGCAACCAGAC
Organism: Ovis canadensis; assembly: GCF_042477335.2. Lineage (NCBI taxonomy): Eukaryota > Metazoa > Chordata > Mammalia > Artiodactyla > Bovidae > Ovis > Ovis canadensis. Next base: position 28,734,035 of record NC_091246.1, read on the forward strand.
CTGAAGAGTGTCCTGTGCAGGGCAGTGGTGCTGGCCCTGCAGCCTTTCTCATTTGGTAAGTGTGTGTGTGTCTATGTCCTGCTGACACCATGGTATTAGGGAGGAGGGGTACTAATGGCCCATTTTGCTAGTGATTGAGCCTGGCTTAGTAAGGGCCCTATCTGTCCCAAGTTCTGCTGTGTCCCTTCCCCACCATGGTGAGGAAGAGAATCAGATAAAGTTTGGTCAGCCATGTGGTGTTTCCTGTCCTTAGTGGCCATGGAACATCTTGCTCTGTGTTCTCAGCTGCAGTTTGAGGAGGGCAGGGGTGCTGGGCTGACAGTTGCTGCCTGCAGGGCTCAGTTAGGTACCGGGAGTGGGTAGCTCTTTGGAATGTGAGGGCCAGTGGTGGGGGTCCTAGTGCAGACGCAGCCCCATCCTCGTTCGGCTTCCAGAGAGCAGGAAGACAAGGTCTGGACGTCCTTGCTGGCTTCTGTGCTACCTAAGGATCTTGGCTGTGCAGTATACTTACATCCCAGGGAACCCAGGGGTGGAATTTTGTGAGCTGCAACCTGTCACAGGCTGGGACTGGTGCCTGGCACACAGTAAGTGCTTACTCAGTAAGCACACACAGTAAGTGTGTGCTGGCTGGTATCTTCAGTTTCTTCCTTCCCTCTAGCTCACCCAAGCCTGGATACCCTTCCTGCTGTCCCTGTCATCGCCTTATCTCTACTCCTTGCGCGGTCTGGAGTGGCCCCACTGCGTCTCCTAGAGTGCAGCCTGAGCCTCTGGCCTGGCTCAGCCTGCACTGCTCCCCTGCTTCCTGATTGCCTTCATGGCCCTCACCATCCCTGCCTCTTCCCAGTCTTGGATCTTGGAAGTCCTGCCTGCCCTTCAAGGCCTGGATGCTTTTCAGAGCCTCCTCTGGACTTGTCTGAGCCTAGCTCTCAGGTGAGCCCACCTGGGTAACCCTCTCATCCTGTAGGCTCAGCAGCCGCATGAAGAACTGTGGCAAAGCTGGTGAGAGCAGCTGCTCTGTTCTCTTTGCTTCCTCCTTCCCATCTCTCTTGTATCATAATTTCCTCTCTCAGAGGATGGGGAAACCAAGGTAGGGATGGGTGTGAGTGTCTGAGGAAGGTCCAGTAGCTCAGACCAAGTTGGAAGTGGTCCTTGGGCACCAGGTTCCTGTCCAAGTCTGTAGAAGTTCCAACCATGAGCTGGCTCCAGAGGAGGGTGATGTGAGGGCTGTTGCCCAGGCTTCACCACTATTGATGAGTGGCTCTAGCCTCCCTGTGCCCCACCAACTCCTGCAGTCCTCATTCTGACTTTTGGGGTCACTACCCTGTTATGTCTGTTGTACTGCTGTGGAAACTAAGGCACCAAGAAGTTGACTTTGACTCAAGACTGTGAGCCCAGGCAACCTGTCCCCAAGAGAGCGGATACCTGCGGAGGAGGGAAGGTAATGGGAATCCTCTGTGCAAGGCTCAGCCTCCTCAAGTGTTTGTCTTGGCACAGGAAAAGTCCTGATTTGGGCCAAACCCTATGAGGATCCCACTTACCTGAATCCACCCTCAAACTTGGAGCAGAGAGCCATGGGGATTGGGAGGCTCTGGGAGTCCTTTGGGCCTCTCAGGGCCAGCTGTGTGGTAGTCTGCTGTTAGCGTGAAGAAGCCTGACTTGGGATAGAGGTTAAGTTCCAGGAAGCCCTGCAGGTGCTGAGGCAGCCCTGCTCCCAGGGATCTGATAGTTGGGAGAGGCAGCTTCCAGCATCCAAAGGCAGTGACCATGTAGCCCATTGTGTCCACGTTGCTGGGCACTCCCCACTTTCCTGCCTGTAGAGCTTGTATCTGGTGTGGCATTGTGAAGCAATCTTGAGGGCTCTTCCACTTTTGAAAACTCCAGAGACTCTCATGTCACCTAGCATTCTGTTTTCCTTCAGGCCATGGTGGGTGAGCAGCTGTGTACCGCAGTGTTTTGGGGGCGTGACTCTGGACAGGTGGATGGACACACTTAGAAGGAGCTGCTTTTCCATAACTGGTGCAGGAGGGAGGCCAGGCCTGAGAGTGGCTCTGGCTGGGCAGGCGAGGAGGTGCTACATGTGCTGTCAAGGGCTGTGGTTTGCACACTCTGGCTCCAAGGGGCCGACTGGACCCTGCCTGGGCCCTCAGGAGCTATGTGGCCCCAGAGGAATGGCTCTGCCCTCAGGCCAGTGTGCCTGGGGCACTTAGGCAGGTAGTGGCTGAGGCTCCTCGTGTTTGAGCAGCTGCCTCAGAGAGGGCTGTGGCAAGGCAGACGAAGACTCCCGCTGGGCCTTCCCTGCTCAGGGAGCCCAACCCCTTCCCGTGAAGTGGGAGCTCAATTTACCCTTGTCAGCCTGGGGCAGCCGCTCCTCAGTCAGACCCGCTTCTCCACATTTGTGCACTGGATAAAGGGCCGGTACACACATTGAAGGTAAAGAAAGATTTGGTTTCTTAGTGAAGTGAAAGTGGCTAGTGGGCAGAGGCTAGATGAGACCCTCCTGGGCCTCAGGCCCCATATTGTCTAATGTTTGGAGTGTGGCCCCTTGAGCTATTCCCTAGAGCCAGAAGTGCCCAGTGTGACCTTCTAGCTGCTGTCCTGGGCATCAAACCTTTTGGTTCTGGCTCTGTTCTGCCCAGGGAGGTGGGCTGACAGATGGGGCTGTAGGAGCAGGGTGGGTGCAGGGACTTGTGGCTGAATGGACAGTCCAGCGTCAGGTAGTTGATGGCATTAAGGAGGAGAAGATGGCTTTCTTCTTTAGAGAGTCAGTTCAGTTCAGTCACTCAGTCATGTCCGACTCTTTGCGACCCCATGAATCGCAGCATGCCAGGCCTCCCTGTCCATCACCAACTCCTGGAGTTCACTCAGAAAGTTATTCATTTACTTTTGCTGTTGTTCAGTCCCTCAGTTGTGACTGACTCTTTGCGACACCATGGACTCTAGCACGCCAGTCTTCCCTGTCCTTAGCTATCTTCTGGAGTTTGCTCAAACTCATGTCTATTAAGTTGGTGATGCCATCCAATCATCTCATCCTCTGTTGCCCCCTTCTCCTGCCTTCAATTTTTCCCAGCATCAAGGTCTTTTCTAGTGAGTTGGCTCTTCCCATTAGGTGGCCAAAATGGAGCTTCAACTTCAGCATTCCTCCTTCCAATGAATATTCAGGGTTGATTTCCTTTAAGATTGACTGGTTTGATCTCCTTGTTGTCTATGGGACTCTAAAGAGTCTTCTCCAGCACCATAATTTGAAAGCATCAGTTCTTCAATGCTCAGCCGTCTTTATGGTCCAACTCTCACATCCGTACATGACTACTGGAAAAACCATAGCTTTGACTAGATGGACCTTTGTTGGCAAAGTGATGTCTCTGCTTTTTAATATGCTGTCTAGGTTGGTCATAGCTTTTCTTCTAAGGAGCAAGGGTCTTCTAATTTCATGGCTGCAGTCACTGTCTGCAGTGATTTTGGAGCCCAAGAAAATAAAGTCTGTCACTGTTTAGATTTTCTCCCCGTCTATTTGCCATGAAGTGATGGGACTAGATGCCATGGTCTTAGTTTTTTGAATGTTGAGTTTTAAGTCAGCTTTTTCACTCGAAAGCATCAGTTTCACATGATACATCCTCTTTCACTTTCATCAAGATCAAAAAGAAATGAGCATGTCTCTGTAGAAATTACGGAATATGTATGGAGGACTACTGGGTATTTCTGCTTGCCAGCTTTTTCTTCCTTTATGTGTGTGTCAGATACATATGGTATTATAAAAACCAGAAAGTGCTTTGAGCATCTATAACAGTTGTTTTTAAGGAGACACAGGGTTTGGGGTTACTCTCTGAGTTGCAGAAAAGTAGGTTTCATTCAACTGGATGAAGATAATGAAGATTTTCATGGGTTTGGAAGCTGCGGTGCACGTCTAGTCTATTGTATCATGTGAAATAATGGTTGTGGTTTGAGTTCTATGGGTTTGCTTTTTGAAAGCAGTTCCCCTCCTAAAGGGTTTCCATCGTTAGGGGATGTTTTATGCACAACCAGAGCAGAGACATTGGCCTGCATGTTTTCCTACCCACTTTGGCTCCTCCAGCTTCGGCAGCCTCTATTCTGTGCCTCACTTCTTCTGTAAGTACATTGATGTGTTGTGCTGAGAAGGTAACTTTAAAAAAAAAACAAACCATAATCACAGATTAAGTTTTACACCTCGCAGGATTAACAGTGATTCCTTAATGTTGTCTTTTATCTGGTTGGCATTTGGATTTCCCTGTTCAGTTCATAGTTGCTTTACAGAATTGTTGTACTGCATTATAAAATCCCTGTACTCTACCTATTCAACACTGCTCCACCCCCCAAAAGAACCCATGGCAACCATTGATGCTTTACTTTTTCTGTAGTTTTTTCCTTTTTCTAGAATGTCATATAATTGAAATCATACAGTATGTAGCCTTTTCATGTTGGCTTCTTTCACTTAGCGACATGTGTTTAAGATTGATCCATGTGTTTTCATGGCCTGATAGCTATTTTTATTTAAAAAAAAAATCACAGAATTGTTTAGATGTACCATAGTTTGTTTATCCATCCAAACTGGGCATCTTGGTTACTTCCAATTGGGGGTGTTTCCTGACAAAGCTGTTATAAAGCATCCATGTGGAGGTTTCGTATGGACATAAATTATCAACTCTTTGAGGTGAACACCAAAGAGTATGCAACTTTTTGGATCATAGGCTAAGAGTATGTTTAATTTTGTAAGAAATCACTTTGCAAATGCTGCACGAGGCTGTATTCCTGCCTGCAGTGGATGAGAGCTCCTGTTGTTCTATCTCCTTACCTGCATGCGGCATTGCCCGTATTTTGGCTTTTATCTACTAGAGTAGGTTATGGGGGCATCTCATAGTTCTCATTTGCATTTCTCTGCTAACATATGATGTAGAACATGTTTTCATGTGTTTGCTTGCTGTTTGTATATCTTCTTTGTTGAGGTGTCTGTTCTGATCTTTTGCTGATTTTAAAATTGAAATATTTGTTTTCTTATTATAGATTTTAAGAATTCTTTATCTATTTTGGATACAAGTCCTACTTTTCACATTTGTCACCTAGTGATTTGGCTTTTCATTCCCTTAACAGTGTCTTTCACAGAGCGGTTTTTAATTTCAGTGCCATTTTGCTTTCATATTAAGATTGTCATCACCAAACCTAAGGTCATGTAGATCTTTTCCTATGTTTCTGTCTAGAGGTTTGATAAATTTTGCCTTTTATATTTAGATCTTAGATCTCTGCTTCATTTCAGGTTGGTTTTTGTGAGAAGTATATAGTCTGTGTCCAGGATTCTTTTTTTTTTTTTTTTTTTTTGCACATGGATGTACAAGTTCCAACACCATTTGTTGATGAGACTGTACTTTCTTCATGAAGTTGCTTTTGCTCCTTTGTCAAAGATCAGCTGCCTATTATGTGTGTAGTTCGGTTCTGTTGATCTGTGCAATTATCCTTTTTCCAATACTCTACTCTCTTGATTGTATGTTGCTGATTTTATTAGGTTTGTGTCCTTTTTATGTGCTAGTGGTGAATCTTCCCCTTAAGGCCTGTGTTTTTGTTGTGTGACTCAGCACAACTGAATGGTGTCTGCTGGCCTGGGTCTTCAGCCCTGCGTTGGCAGGGTTGGTCCTGGTCATCATCAATCAATAGTCATTTTTTTTTTTTTTTAATCTTGAGGAAAAGCAATAGAGTGCAAATTGTTAAAAACAAAAATCACTAGTACAGTTGGTTAGATTTTTGATAGAAGATGAGAAGTGAGACTTCTCTGTGTCTTTTTAAGATGGTCCATGGGAACTTCTGTTTGAGCAGCTCAGTTAGGGTTGTCTTTACCCCTGAGAATCCACCTGGAGAGTTGCTTAACCTACTAGCCTTATGCGTTTGGCTCAGGAGTTAGGGGAGAGGTGTGGACTCAGCCACTGCTCAGACCTGGGATTGAGTCCTGCTTGGGCATCTACTAGCTGCTTGCCCCACAGGCAGAAGCTGGCTGCCAGGGCCTCCAAAAGTGTGACAGACGTGTTCCTTCCTGGGCTTCAGATGCCTTCTCTGTTATCTCAGGTGCTCACCACCTGTGTAAGCCCCTTTCCAGCCTGCCAGGCCTCGAGGTCTGGCCCTTCTGGTGGTGCTAGGGCCAGACTCCACCCTCAAGATGCCAGCCTTTCCCCATGCCTGCTCGCCCTCTTCACCATCTTTAGGACAGGTTTTTGGGACCCATGATAGATTTATGGTTGGTATGGGTGGTGCTCCACATGCTAGGCTGCCAAGTCCACATCTCCCGCAGACCCTCACTGCCAAGCACACCTCTTTTCCCTCCTGTTCTCTCAGCATCAGTCTCACCTCCACTGTGGGATGCCCCTTTGTGCCCGTGTTGGTTGAAGTCTGGATCACATCTCTTGTTTCCAGGACCTACAGAAGGCTGTGAGGCTTTGGAGAAGGGAGCATGCCTGGGCCAAAGGCACCAGGCAGAGGGTCAGGGCCTGACATGGCACTTTGGCTGTGGTTTGCCCAGTGGCTGCTGCAACCTGAAACAATGTTGGTGCTGTTGTGATTGGTCTGAGAAATGGCCCCAGGAAATCTACTGGATGGTGTCCGGAGGAGTCACTTGTGTTAGGCAGTGGGCTCTCGTGCCTGAACTATGATGAAGTGAACTGTGTGTGCCTGTGTGTGCATGTGTTCACGTGTGTGTGTGTGTCACAGCACAGGAAGGATCTTGGCAGCCTCACTCTTTGGATGACCTTGATATGTGGAGGGTGGAGGGGCAAGGCTGAGGGAAAAGGTACCTGGCTTCAGTATAGGGTCTCAGCTGCCCACTCTGAGCCTCAGGTTCTCACCTCCTTTCATGAGCAGTCAGCATCCTCGGTTCCTTAGGGTGTGTCAGTCCTTAGTGGAATTGGCCGTCAGAGTACCTGAGGTTTACCCTGCAAGGGTGATTGTGATGGAATGCTGGACATGGGGGACACTTGGCCAAGACCTTTCATCTTACCTTGCTGCAGCTACTAACAGGCCCGTCTACCTTCCAGGGCAGATGTGAGCATCGAATCGTCGTTACAGCCATGCCCACGGTTCCATAGGCTCCACTCTCGTCCCCAGAGCTGCAGACCTCTGGGTTCTTGGCAGGAACACGACTTGAGTTACAGGGTCTCTGGCTACTTGCTGACTGAGCCTTGTTGGATGTCCCTTCCTAAATGGCGCTAATAACATGAAGACGTGTTGAGATTAGAGATGAGGTAAGAAACCCCAGTTAACTCTCCTGGTGTTTCCAGCCCAGTATAGTCCTGGCTATGCTGCCCACTGGGTGTCTTCTGAGGCCTGGGACAGATGGCAGCTGAACAGCTCCCCCCAACTGCAGGCCGTTCAATAGAGGTTTGTATCTGGCAGCCAGCTGCCGTGGAACACAAGAGCTTGTCCCAGCACCCAGGATTGGCAGATGAACCAGGGTCTATAGGGATTGCCACCAACTACAGGGCTCAGCTGGCCAGAAGCCTGTCTGCTGACATTGGGGCAATTAGGGTGTAATCTTCTCTAAATGACACCCAATTCTGGCTAAATCCCTCCTGCCCAGGAGTGGATTCTCAGTTTTCTAAAAGCAGCTTAGCGTTTGGACACTGCCCAGGGCAGCTGGGGTTTGTGGTTGGTGATGGGATGGATGTGGGCCGGTGGGACAGACGTGGGGAGTGGGGGTGTCCCTATGTGGGCACCAGTCCTTGAGTCCAGTTCTTCTGACCCTGCAGCCAGTGTGCAGAGGCTCTGATGAGAAACTGAGACGGGAAGTCACGCAGTGGGAAGGGCAGGCCAGTGGAGAGCAGCTGTCACCCACGTGCCCCTGCTAGCCCTTTGGAGGGGAACTAGGACAAGGGTGGGCCTTGGCATGCTGATCTGATGGGTGAGGATTGTCTGCCAGACAGGGTGTATACAGGTGTGCTTGCAGCATTGTTCCACTGCAGTTCCCAGGTAGAGCCCCCATCTCCAGGAGGCCCCCACCCTCTTCCGGCAGGGGGATTTGTGCAGCCTTCCCAGGTGCCTCCCTGCCTTCCTGCCAGATGAGGCTGTTGGGCCAGTTTGGAACCCACCTCCACCCTCACACCACCCCTTCTCCAACATATCTTGCCTTTCCTTGGACACCCCAGCTCTAGGAACTACTTTGCTGCAAAGAAGTAAACTGGTTTTTGGAGTGAGAAACCCTGTGGTGCCACTTGGGGGAATCATCTGACTTAGCATAACCATGGTTTGCTCACCTGTGAGATGGGAGTGTTAAGTTTATACTTTGCATGGCTTTGTGAAGATCGAATGAGATTCACACCCATCTCTGTCTCTCTTGGGTGGTAGCCAGGCCTTCCCAAGCTGCCTCCCAAAATGCTTAGGGGCCTGGGGCCATGCCTGCCACCACCTGTCTGTTCAGGAAACCTGTGAGCCAGGGAGGAGGGAGTGGGTCTGGGATAGGTCCTTCTTGGAGTGGAAGGTAAGAGCGGGTAGGATAAGCTGGCTGAGGGAGGTGAGCTGAGGTCTCTCATGGAGTGCACATGGGGTCCTTTGGTGCAGGTTTGCAGATCTGTGAGGGCCTGTGTAGGGAATGCGTCTGTTTCTGGTTTCTCAGCTGACTTGGTTCCAGTGGAGGCTCATGTGGAGCTGGTGTGGTGTATTGAATTTCCTACATGCCAGGGTCACCTGGGAATGTTCAGAAATTCCAAAGCATTGGCCACACCCAGAAGGATCAAAACAGTTGAAGGATCAAAACAGGGTGGGACATGGCATCAGAAGTTTTCATACTCTGGAAGGATCCCAGTGGGAAGATGAGTTTAAGAAACCTGTCACGTCACTGCAGCTTATGTTAGGGATCCGAACTTTTCCTGGTCACATGGGTGGACTGTCATTCAGCACTTTTATGGTTACAGAATTTAATTGCATCTCTCTACCTTGGTACACAGTCAGGGCCCAGGAATGCCCTTGGCTGTGTTCCTGTGCTGGTGGGAAAGCCTTCCTCTTTGCTTCCCATGGCCAGGTGGTGGGCCACCAGCTACCCTGGGCTGGTCCTGGAAAGTGTGCAAAAGCCACAGGCAGACCCAGGGAGAGCGGTGAGCTTCAGAGCGATTCCTGCTGCCAAGTCACTGGGGCTGTATCTCCTGCTGGCTGGGGAGAGGAGATGGAGAGGAGATGCCTGCAAGGCCCATTTCCCAGCTCCCGCAAGCACCAAGCCTCACCCAGCATCCCTGCTACCTGTCCATTCACTGGACCTGCTGTCCCTGTCCAGTCATTGCTGATGTGGGCTTGTCACCCCTCTGCAGCGCCCCCACATCCTCCCTGATCTCCAGTCAGTCCACATATATTTACTGAGTACCAGTCATTTGCCAGGCTTGGGCTTGCCGGCTCTAGGCCTCTACCCCATTGAGGAGGCAGAGACTCAGTTGCCAGGCATGGGGTGCCCTGTGTGCACCACTGCTGGCATTTGCACTTGCCTCACCCACTTTCCCTGTATGAGAAGCCACCTCACCCCCACCACCCTGGCCTGTACTAATGTATCCAAGGGGTTTGAACTCTGCCTTCCCGCAGCCCAGCTCTGCATCTGTGAACTGAAATGATAGAGCACCAGCCCTAGGGTGGCTTTCTGTAGGGAGGGTGGCAAGTCCAAGGGTAGCCCCAGCACTTTTATTTTCCTACCTGTTCCTTACTGTCCCTGGGACTGATTGCCCTGAGTTCATGCCCTGCCTTAGTCCAGCCTCCCTTGACTGCTGGTGATACCTCGGTCTGAGATGTGGCTTGATGAGGACCCAGCAGAGATGTCACAGGGCTCTGTCCAGCCTTCCAGAGGGTTCTGTCCTTGTGTGGGAGTTTGGGCGTGTGTCCCCTCCACCCATGGTTTCTTTTCCTAAAAGTTGCTCCTCCTGGCCAGTTGGGTCTTACCCACCTGTTGGAATTTGGCTGATTCACCGTAAGTTGAAGCTGAGCTTCTCTTCTAGTGGCAGAAGGTATTGTTCAGGTCCACTTCTGACAGATGCTTCTGGAGCAACAAATTTGGCTGCTGTGCAGATGATTCTATCTATAATTAGCTCTCATTTTAAAATTCAGGCATAATTTACTTATTACAAGACACAGTTGTTTGTACTCCTGTGGCTGCCTTGCCTGAGGGTCATCCTCACATACCTTCCAGCTCACATCATCCAGTACAGCCCTGCTGGCCTGCTACTGCAGGTTCTGTTTTAGACTTACATGTTGATAGGCTACACCCAGGTGGCCTTTTTGTCTGGCTCCTGTGAGCCAGAGGAGGCATCAGAGCTGTGAGTGTTGGTGCTTGCTTTTCTCTCTGAGCAGTAGTGCCTGAGTCACCAACACCTCCCCTTGGAGGATGCCAGAGTCACCTGTTCCAGGCTCTGTGTGGACCTGTATTCTCGGGTTCCTCGGTGATACCCATGAACAGAACTCATCTCCCTTTGTCCGGGACAGATACGCACAGATAGCCACCCTGGTCCCCTGGCTAAAAGGCCAGCTCCTGTGCAGCCTCTGCCCCTTCTGCGCTTCACCCTAATTCTTGAGGGTGGCCATGAAGTAGGAGCAGGAACCAGCATAACCAGTCTCAGCCAGACCTGGGAATTAATAAGCACTGCCCCAGTAAGCTAAACATTTCAGATTCTAGGCCTGAGACCACAGGAATGACTGGCAGGCAGGTGGGCCTGCACCTGTGGAGGGACAGTTCTGGCTCTTGGTGTGATTCTTAGGTGTGGGCAACGGAACAACAGGGTTGTGGGTCCCATGCTGGTTCTGCCTTCCAACCTGTTACACTTCTTTCCTGCCTTCTGTGGCAGTTCCACCTGGGAAGTCAGGTGGAGTTGCTTTTTCCCAGAGTTCAGTTTCTCACCTGGGAAAGAAGATCCCTCCTGTGAGAGAAGCTAATCGGCTCATGTTGGTGCAGACTGTGAAGTGCACAGGCCTCATGTTATTGCTAACCTTCCGGGCCTCTCTCAACTGTTTTGTCTCTTCGCTGGGCCCCCATCAAAGCTGGAAAGCAGGGCCCGAGAAAATGGGCCTTGGAGCCACTCTGTTTCTCAGTGCTATGTGAGCCTCAGCATCTTTCTCTAGGACATCTGTCCTGGATGTATCCTCACTGATTGCCATCTCTAGCCCTTTTTATGCTCCTCTCTCCTTACCCCATCCCTGGTCCAATCTGTACTTTGTAGCTGTTGTAACTTGTTTCTCTCCAGTTACCAACAAGGCTCTGTGCTTGTATGGGATGATTGGAAGCATATGGCCCAGAGTGAGCCTGCAGTCCATTTTTTTTGGTTCCATTTTCTGGCTGGACCTTACATTCTGATATCAGGTTTTTGCTGAAGTGCACTTATGGAAAGTTGATCTCTCATTGTGTCTCTGATAACTTCTGTTTCATTTGGAAAGAGTAATTGATCTCCCTGGGTTATATTCAGATCTGGGGTATATTTGGTTTGGGTATTGTATGGGGCTTCCCAGGTGGCACAGTTGATAAGGAATCCACCCACCAATGCAGGTACCGTGGGTCCAACCCCTGGGTCAGGAAGATCCCCTGGAGGAGGAAATGGAAACCCACTGCAGTATTCTTGCCTGGAAGATCCATGAACAGAGGAGCCTGGCAGGCTACAGTCCAGGGGTCACAAAGAGTCGGACACAACTGAGCAACTGAGCACCAGTTGTTAATCTTATAACTCTAATCAGTAAAACACAGACTTTTAAGTGTGTGTCCACACCATCCCTGGGCACATTTGTACCCTGCTTCTGGTAATTTCTCATCACCAAGAGTGGTGGTAGCTAAGGTACTGAGCATCTCACCTCTAGCATTGTACATTTAGATAACATTTCAGATACTGCTTCCTTTTCAATGGTTTGATTCTGTTGGGTTGGCCAAAAGATTCATTTGGGTTTTTCCATAGAATGTTAAGGAACTGACAGAACCTTTTGGCCAACCCAGTAAACTCTGTTTATCATAGTTTTGATAATGGTCATACAATATTCTTTTAAAATTAAAACTAGTTTTATTAAAGTAAAGAAACTACGCAGATCATATTTATACAGCTCGATGTCCCCATGCAGCTCCGCAGATGGAGCAAAGAGCATGTTGTCAGCATCCCAGGGACTGTTCTCTGATGCTTGTCCAGAGGTAGTTGTTCACACTCTGCCCCATGAATTGATCATGCCCATTTTCAACTTACCGTAGGCAGTCCCACAGACTTTGGGTTTTGTGTGTTCACTCTGAATTTTGTATCTAGAGACATGGATTTGCAGATTGATAGCACTCATTGCTGGTAGGGTTGCACGTGGACACACCATGCTGGCTTCCGCAGGTTTGGGGATAGATTCTGAGCCTGCGCACATGCATGTAGGTGCACCCTGAGTAGGCACTGGTGGTGTCCACCTTAAATTCCAGCCTTTCTCCTCCATGTGTGCTAGTTGCCAGCCTGGTGCTAGCTTTCATTTACCAGTGGACCTCTCCTGTGTTGACCCTCCTTTTGTGAGGAGCCCATTCAGGATCTTTGCCAGTTTTTCTCTGGGGTGCCTACTTCTTTCCTCCTGATGTGTCAGGGTTCGTGATGTAGTTTGGATGTGGATCCTCCTGCCCTTCAGCAGTAGGTCTACCACTGGTGTAATAGGAGGAGCTGGTGTGAGAGGGATGGCCCAGAGTTAGAGCTGTGCCTCTACCTAGGATAGAGGAGGCCTTGACATGGCTTTGGCCTCTTGGACTCAGTTTCTTCCTTCATCGACTGGGAACCAGAATTCTCCAGAGAACTTTGAGCTAGGCAGTAAGTGAAATAATCGATTTAAGGAGAATTTTAGGAGTGGTAGCTATCGATGCTAATACTAAATTATTTTAAATATTAGGAGACCTTATGCTACTATGATGGCTAAAATTGAAAGACCAGCGATAACAAGTATTGACAAGGATGTGGAGAAATCAAAACCCACACTTGAATGGAAAATGGTATGCTGCTTTGGCAAATCATTTGGCAATTTCTCAGTGTCAAACATAAAGTTATCATATATATGTACCATTGGTTCATTCCTACATACATACCCAGGGAATTGAAAATATGTGTTCACACAATTTGTGCATACGAGTTCATAGTCGTATTATTCATGACAACCCAAAAGGGGGAACAACCCAAATGTCCATCAGCTGATGAATGGATAAACACATGTGGTCCGTGCATACAATGGGATAGTATTTGGCAATAAAAAGAAGTGAAGTGCTGGTACACACTGTAACATGGATGGACCCTGGAAGCATTATGATTAGTGAGAGAAGCAAGTCACGGAGGGTAACACTGTGTGGTTCCCTTTAGATGAAATATCCTGAGTAGACAAAGCCACAGAGATAGAAAGTACACTGGTGGTTTTTAGGGTCTGGAGAAAGGGAGCTGGGGAATGAGTACTGATGGGGAATGAAAGTGGGGGTTACGAAAATGTGAAATTAGATGATGATAAGGGTTGCTCAATCTTATGAATCTATTAAAAACTACTGAATGGAATTGTACGTTAAATGGGTGAATTTTATGGCATGTAAATTATATCTTAAGGTTTTTTCAGTGGAAGCAAAGGGGAGAATCTCTTTGCTTGCTGAATCATCTGGATAAACTGCACTATTGCTCTGGCGTAATCCCAGAGGATGTGGGGCAGGTTCCTTTAGCTTGACAGCTGTGCAGTCCCTAACATGTGAGCTGCAAGTGGCAGCTCAGGCACCTTACCCTCCTGCTCGGGTTCCGCCCTTTTCATTAGCTTATTTATCATTTTCTTTGAATAAGTCTTGGGTTTCTGGTTAAATTAGTATTCAAGGTTAAAGTCTTTAAGTGGTTGCAGTATTGCTCTGTTTTGTGTTTTTTGGCCACAAGGCATGTTAGGATCTTAGCTCCCTGCCCAAGGATCAAACCTGCACCTCCTGCATTGAAGGGCGATGTCCTAACCACTGGACCGCCAGGTAAGTCCCCTGGATAAAATCATCACCTACAGACAATATGGTATTAATCCTTTCTTCTCTTTCTTCCAGTCTCTGAAGTGTGGTAAGAAGTTAAGGTTATCTTGCCTTGTCCTTTTAAGTGGACTGACTCCAGTGCTTGTCCATTTTTTATTAATGCATTCTGTTCTTTGTTAAGTTGGCTCTCATTTTAAATCTGTTTAGGTAGATTTACTGTAGCTGTAGGTGCTCTTTCTTAACATTAGCTTGCAGCAGAAATGTTGATAGTTCACTTTCTGACATACTGTATTGTTTACTTACTGTGCAGGTAGATGCAAAATGAATATTTTTAAGTTGAGTTAAGTTAATGCCTTTGGTTTTGTGTTCCTGGGGCAAGTGAATGCTTCTCCAGGTGAACTCTTGACTTCTGTTTGCTGAGATCTCACCCAGGTTTCTGCATGCATAGTCAGCCCAGGTGACCTGGGATACTCCCTCACCCCCGGCTTTTGAAGGAAGAATTTGTGAGTTACAGGGTGTCTGTTGAGCCACCCTTCCCTCCGCACATCCTGTCTTGTGCTGTGAGTGGACAGAGAAGTTCTGATTTCCAGCCCTGCCACAATACAAAGTCCTGGGGGGTGGGGGAGCCGATGGGGGTGGGGGAAGTTGTAGTGATGATGGTGGTGGTGATGGCTTGCAGCTCCTGGGTTTAGGGGCTTGTGCTTTTGCATATGAATATAATCATCGTCAGATTGAGAAAATAAACTAACTTAGTGGCTTTTTTTCTTTTGTTTGGGGTTTTTGTTATGTCACTTCCTCTTTGTGAGACTTTTGCCTCATCTCTTTGTTCAGTTTCTGTTTTTATCATTAATATGTATTTATAGTATAATCCCTCCCCCAACACAGTAATGCTTTGGCAGTGATCCCCAAGTTCTGATATGAAATGTTTCTATTTTTTGTTTACTTGGTTTCCTGTTGGTTGTTTTGTATACCCTCTCTGATACAGACATTATTTTAATAGATCATATTCCATGTGTTTGGGTGCATACTGATATATATTTTTCTTAATACATGTATTTTATTGAAGGAATGATGCTAAAGCTGAAGCTCCAGTACTTTGGCCACCTGATGCGAAGAGTTGACTCATTGGAAAAGACTCTGACGCTGGGAGGGATTGGGGACAGGAGGAGTAGGGGATGACCGAGGATGAGATGGCTGGATGGCATCACTGACTCAATGGACGTGAGTCTGAGTGAACTCGGGAGATGGTGATGGACAGGGAGGCCTGGCGTGCTGCGATTCATGGGGTCACAAAGAGTCGGACATGACTGAGCAACTGAACTGAACTAATACATGTATTTTATTGAAATATAGTTGACTTACAGTGTTTCAGATGCACTGCAAGGTGATTCAGATATACATATATATTATTTTGAAATTATTTTCCATTATAGATTATTAAAAGATATTGACTATTATTTTCCTGTGCTATACAGTAAGCCTTTGTTTCTTGTTGGCATACCTATTTTTTAAAATTAGGAATCTAGCATTCTATTCGTACTAAGACAAGTAGAATCAAAATGTCATGTTTTTTAGTTGGGTGAAAATTCATAAGTTTTCTAAAATACATATACATATTACTTATATATATGTATACAAGAGTTTTTCTACTACATATGATAAAGGCTTGAGATAGAACATTAAAAAAAAGAAGAGATGGAGAAATTGGAAAACATAAGCTAAATGAAATAGGAGCACTGAATATGAAATAGAAAAAGTGAAAAACTAGATAAAAGTAAAAGAACCTCATATAGTTGAGTTGTTTTTAAACATGGCTGCTCATTAGAGACGTATCTGGAGCTCTGGAAGAAAAAAAGCAATACTTGGGCATTTGTATTTTTCAAAAATTTTCAAGATAACTCTAATGTGCATCTGGATTTTAAAAAGTGATTACAGGTTTTTCTGTTAAGTCATAGTTTTGGTAATAGAGAGTTCTGTTTTTTTCTGTTGACCAGTCATGATTCAGTGGTGTTAAGTAATAGTTGCATAATCACAGTAGTAAAAGATGTTTATCAGTTTTCACAATCAATCGCCAGATAAAAAATAAAAGATAATTACAATTGCAAGCAATCGTGGGAGCATGATTAACCTAACAATATGACATGATTACATACGATTTGGGGGGGGTCGAGCAGAGTGATGTGGTAACTGGAGCACAAGCATTTTTCATCTGTTTTCATCTGTCCAGCCAGTCTGTGTTTTTTGGTTGGTGCTGTAAAATCTTTATCTCATGATATCATAGAGCTTGTTCAGTTCAGTTCAGTCGCTCAGTCATGTCGACTCTTTGTGACCCCATGAACCGCAGCATGCCAGGCCTCCCTGTCCATCACCAACTCCCAGAGTTTCCCCAAACTCATGTCCATCGAGTTGGTGATGCCATCCAGCCATCTCATCCTCAGTCGTCCCCTTCTTCTCCTGCCCTCAATTCCTCCCAGCATCAGGGTCTTTTCCAATGAGTCAGCTCTTTGCATGAGGTGGCCAAAGTATTGGGCTTGTTATCTGTATACAATTCCCAGACTTGAGTCCCATCTTGAGGTTGATGAGTGAGGCCGATGTGGTTTCTTGGGGCTGATAGCCTCACAGAGGGAGCTGGCCGTAGGGTAATGCCTACGTGTGGCCCTGTCTCGCAGGTCTCCCCATCATGTCTTCTTTCCAGGTCTCAGGGTTGCCAGATGCCCTTTTAACTCAAGCAAGGGCTTAAGCCCTGTGGTTTGCATGTACTAGTTTTGGGGTAGAGAGGAAGACATCAGCAGTTGATATCTGTTGAATATTGTCTGTGACAGCCTGCATTGAACTTGAGTTACTGGTTCCTCTTCCCTACCTAGCTCCCTGAATAAGGTTTGGGGGAGAGGCCAGTTCCCAAGGCTGCTCTTCCCTTCCTCAGATCAGCAGACAATTACAGCTTTCAGCTGGTTAGTAAGTGCTCTGTGGGTGAGGTGGGGCTGAGCCTGGGCTGACAGGTTCAGCAGGCCCAAGTGTGCCAGCAGATGGTGACCATGTAGAGTGATGACTGGAGGGACTCCTCCTTCCCTGAGCACCAGCTGCTGGTGGCCCAGCTTTGGTCCAGGCTGGCATTCTGCCCCGTGGGGTACTCAGCACATACTTGCTCTGAGGAGCTGCTTCCCAGGGTGAGGTTCTGGTAGGGACACCACTTTGAACCAGAAAAGAAGTGAGGGATGTTTTAGGGGCCCCTGATTCTGGTTGGGGAATAGAGAGGATGTTGTGCTGACAATCACTGGTTACAGTAACCAAGGCCATTGGTGAGCTGAGGGTAGGAGGTGATTCTGTCCATGTGATTCCTAAGGATGTCAGGGTTTGTAGTCCTAGCCAGGACAGAATTGGGTCCTGAGGGCCTGACAGTGTGGGCTCTCCTGGTACCAGCGGCACCCTCCCGAGGCCAGACACTCAGGAAGCATGCTCTGGAAAGGTCCTTGTGAAACTGCTGGTGGCACAGGGAGACGTGGTGGGGTGGGCACATAGTGACGGTCCCCAGCCCCTGATCCCAGGAATAGGATTAGGCAGGAAGCCCAGCGGACGGGCCAGGATGGGCAGCTGATAGGAGTTGGGAATTTCTGGGATGCCCCCACCCTGTTGCAGCGGGTAGCCCTTCAGGAAACTGTGGGAACTGCTGTGGGAGGGTGGGGCTGGATCAGCCCAGGAATTCCAATAACAAGGAAGCTGAGAATCCCAAACCCCAGCTTCATTGTGAAAACTGCTTCCTGGAAGCACACCTACCATCCTGGAAGTGCTCAGTCTGGTTCTCCTGGCTTGGCATGTGTTGCATCTGCTACATCAGATTGTCGCCTGAAAAGCTGGTGGCTCTTGGTGGATGTTGGGCCAGAAGACTCAGCCAAGCCAAAGAATGGGAAAGGAAGGGCTTATCCCTCCCGGTAACTTAAGGAGAACACCATAGATCTTTCCCAAAGCAGTGTTTTGGGACCTGTGCCCTTAGCCAGGCAGGCTGCTGCTGCTAAGTCGCGTCAGTTGTGTCCAGTTCTATGCGACCCATAGACGGCAGCCCACCAGGCTCCCCCGTCCCTGGGATTCTCCAGGCAAGAACATTGGAGTGGGTTGCCATTTCCTTCTCCAATGCGTGAAAGTGAAGTCGCTCATTGGTGTCCGACTCTTCGCGACCCCATGGACTGCAGGTTACCAGGCTCCTCTGTCCATGGGATTTTCCAGGCAAGAGTACTGGAGTGGGGTGCCATTGCCTCCTCCAGCCAGACAGGTTAGGGAGAGGCAGATGGAGCCTTTTGCCTGGAAAGTCCGTGAACTCCCTATAGGCACCAGCTTCTCAGTCTGCGTTAGTTGCTGGCCCTAGTGTAGGCCATGAAGGCTGCTAGCTCTGTGGACCCCAGACCCGTGGACTCGAGGCAGAGGCCCCAGCATCATGCTAGCCTGCTTCAGCTTTCCCATTTAGCTCTGTTCCAAGACAACTTTAGTAGCAGAACGAGACTTGGACCAGACATGGGCCACGGGGCTACATTGTGCTGACCTCCATTCTTCTCATCAGGTGGTCAGAGGAAGCCTGTTATCTGTAATTGTTATTTCTGCTTCTTTGTCCTGCTTTTTTGTCTCTGAATCTTGGCCTTGTCGGGGTAGTGGGGACCTGAGTATCTGGTGGAGACTTGGACCTGGTCCTGGATAGCATAGCATGGGGCCAGTGGTTGTCGGGCATCTAAGGATGTTGACGCTAGTCAGAAGTGCTGGCTCTGGAGGCGTTGGTTCCTCTTGAGGCAGGAGCGGGGGGCTACCTGTCCACTGGTGCATCCCAGCCCTTAGTGGAAGCAAGGATTTGGCTTGTTGCTTGAATGTCCTCATGGGAGTCTCATCCCTGCCAGGATACCACCCTCATAAATGGTCCTCTAGTTGTCTCGCTCCCGGCACGCCCCTAGTTGGAACTGCAGCTCAGGGGCCCTGCACCTGTTCTGCCCCCTCTGTGTCCTACTCTTTGGGTGCCTGTGTTCTGAACCATGCCGCCCTCAACACACTGAGGTGGGTGGCTGCACTGGGCAGCAAGACGGGCCGACCCAGAGCCAGAACTTTGTGACAGGAACTCATCCTGTCTTGTCTCTGAGGCCTCCTGCAGTGAGACTTCAGGCCTGAGGATGTGAGGGTCAGGGTGACCCAGGTCGCAGTTACCCAAGTGTGCAGGTGCCCTGATCTCTGAGCTCTCACCGCTGTTCCCACTCCACAGAAGCTAGGTGGTCTGCCAGGTCATTTGGGGAAGCCCCCAGACCTGACTCCCATCCCCACCCAGCTCCTCTGCTCCTCACTTGGGTCTTCCTGCCCAGGCTGTGCCGCTGGTCTCTGAGTCTCCCAGCTGCCCCCTTCTCAGAAAGCGGCCCTTGATGCTTGCTGGAGAGCCTGGGACCTCCTGCCTGGCATGTGCTCACACTACTTCCTGAGCTGTGACTTCTCTTCCTACCAGGTTTGGCTTTGAAATCTGCCTCTGGAGGCCTGCGGCTTCCCTTCCTGGCCTGAAGCTTGCCCTGGGCACGCTCCCCATTTGGCACATGTAACCTCCCCCACTATGTCTGCTTCTGGCTCCAAGTGTCCACGTGAGTGCAGATGTACTTGAAGCAAGGCCAGGCATGACCTCACATCTGTATTCACTGGACCTGGGAAGATACACAGCAGTGGGCAGGGTGTGGTCTGCAATCCTGTGTCAAAACAGCGTTAGCCTGCTTACAGCTGGCGCAGCCCTGTGGGGACATCACAAAGGCACTGCCACTGCCACCTCAGGGCCCGTACAGGCACCCCAGGAGGTCAGTGGTCAGGGAATGTTGTGGGCAGGCCTGGGGTGGAGATCAAAGCTGGGTCCCCAAGCTGCCCGGGAACTTCTGAGGCCCTCCAGAAAGCACCAGCCTGGGAGGTGTGCAGGGAGGCAAAGACAAGCATATCCACAGCTGGACACTGCAGTCAGGTGGTACATTTACCTGCTCTGAGGACTTCCTGGGTTGGGGGGCCAGGTTTTGAGATAGACTCAAGCCACACAGGATGTTGCGAGGTGTGTAAGGATGCTTTGGTCAGAAGGAAGACAGGTGGGCTGAGTGACCAGGGGCATAGATTGTCTCCACTTCTCCAACTGTCAGCTTCCTGGCCTGTGAGCTGGGGCAGTGAGCGCAAGGGTGAGGTCTCCAGGTTGAATGCTTCAGAATCATCCAAGTTGTTTTCTTAGCTTTATTGAAGTATAAGTGAAATACAATAAGTTGAATATATTTAAGGTATTCAAGTTTTCCCTGGTGGCTCACTGGTAAAGAAATTTGCTTGCTAATGCAGGAGACAGAGGTTCAGCCCCTGGTCCAGGAAGATCTGACGTACCACAGAGCAACTAAGCCTGTGTGCCACAACTCTTGAATCTGTGCTCTAGACAAGTTTTCATATGGGTGCATACTCATGAAGTAGACAGTGTAATTGAAATAATGACGGTATTCGTCATCCGTACGTTTCCTCATCCCTATTTGTAATTTCTTTCCTCATCTGCAGGCAACAATGATATTTACATTTGTTTGCATTTTCTAGTTTTACATAAATGGAATCATACAACACATACTGTATTTTTGGCCTGAGAGGTGTCTGTGTTAATGTGCGTTACCAATAGCTGTCCCTTTTGGTTGTGGAGTAGTATTCCATTGTGTGGCTACACCACATTTTAAAAAAAATCTACTTTCCTATTGATGGTCATTGGGCTGTTTTGAGTTTGTTTTGTTTTGGTTATATATATATAGATATATAGATTCCTGTATGTATCTATACAAAGATACATACTTGCATTTCTCTTGGGTAAATACCTAAGAGTAGATGGCTGTGCATATGTCAGATATATGCTTAACTTTTTAATAATCTGCCAGATTCTTTGCCAAAGTGGTTGTACCATTTACATTCCCCATTAGCAGTGTAGGAGAATTCTAATTGCTTCCCACTCATGCCAACCTTGGTAGGTAGGATCAGACATTTTAATCTTCAGTATTCTAGTAGATACATAGTGGTTAACTCATTTAATTATCATTTGCATTTCTCTTGAGATAAGTCCTGGGTGTTCATTGGAGGGACTGATGTTGAAGCTGAAACTCCAATACTTTGGCCATCTGATGTGAAGAGCTGACTCATTTGAAAAGACCCTGATGCTGGGAAAGATTGAAGGCAGGAGGAGAAGGGGCCAACAGGATGAGATGGTTGGATGGCATCACCGACTCAATGGACATGAGTTTGGGTGAACTCCAGGAGGAACAGGGAGGCCTGGCGAGCTGCAGTTCATGGGGCTGCAAAGAGTCGACACGACTGAGCAACTGAACTGAACTGTCAGTTAATATGTTCAGCACCTTTTCATGTGATTCTTTCTCATAAGTGTATCTTCTCAGGTGATGTATTTGTTCAGTTCTTCTGCCCATTTTAAAAAATTAATTTTCATTGGAGTATAGTTGTTTGCCAATTTTTTTTGAAAGAAAATCAGTTATATTTTTAAGCATCAGAGTTTATTGTACAGTTTATTAAGTACTTCTGTCATAAGTGGCTTAAATAAATGTGGTTAATATTTGGAATGTAACATTTTTTAATGAGTAGAGGAATATAGGACTATTAGGACAAATCTCCCTGTCATGAGATTTGTGACCCACTCATTTATCAGCAACCCCTCAGATATGCAAATGACACCGTCCTTATGGCAGAACGTGAAGAGGAACTAAAAAGCCTCTTGTTGAAAGTGAAAGAGGAGAGTGAAAGAGTTGGCTTAAAGCTCACCATTCAGAAAACAAGGATCATGGCATCTGGTCCCATCACTTCATGGGAAATAGATGTGGAAACTGTCAGACTTTATTTTTTTGGGCTCCAAAATCATTGCAGATGGTGATTGCAGCCATGAAATTAAAAGACACTTACTCCTTGGAAGGAAAGTTACGACAACCTAGATAGTATATTGAAAAGCAGAGATATTACTTTGCCAACAAAGGTCTGTCTAGTCAAGGCTACGGTTTTTCCACTGGTCATGTATGGATGTGAGAGTTGGACTGTGAAGAAAGCTGAGCACCAAAGAATTGATGCTTTTGAACTGTGGTGTTGGAGAAGACTCTTGAGAGTCCCTTGGACTGCAAGGAGATCCAACCAGTCCATTCTAAAGGAGATCAGTCCTGGGTGTTCATTGGAAGGACTGATGCTGAAGCTGAAACTCCAGTACTTTGGCCACCTCATGTGAAGTGTTAACTCATTGGAAAAGACCCTGATGCTGGGAGGGATTGGGGGCAGGAGGAGAAGGGGACGACAGAGGATGAGACGGCTGGATGGCATCACCAACTCAATGCACGTGAGTTTGAGTGAACTCTGGGAGATGGTGATGGACAGGGAGGCCTGGCGTGCTGCAGTTCATGGGGTTGCAAAGAGTCGGGCACGACTGAACGACTGAACTGAACTGAACTGAATGATTCTGTCATGTTAAGACAAGACGCATAAACTTTCTGTTGCCCAGTTTTAATTGGATTATTTTTCTTACTGAGCTTATATTCTGGATATAAGTCCTTTATAAAAGATGTGTAATTTGCAAACACTTTTCCCCAGTCTATCATGTCATTCACTTACCGTGTCTAACAGCATAAGCTTGCAGTTTTAGAGTCCAGATTACCAGTTTCTCCTTCTGTAGGTCATGTCCAAAGTCACAGACATTTTCTTTTGTTTTCCCCTGGAAATCTTATACTTTTAATGTTTAAACCTATGATCCGTTTTAAATTAATTTTCCTATATGCTGTAAGGTATGGGTGGTAGTTTATTTTTTTAATATAAGGATATTCATTTATTTTAGCACCATGTATTAAAAGATTATCCCTTCTCCACAAAATTGCCTTTGTACCTTTGTCGAGTCAGTTGGCCATACATAAGAGTCTATTTCTGGATTCTCTATTCTGTTCAGTACCTCTGTTTGTCTGTCTTTATGCTGGTAGTATGCCCGGTATTTTGGTCATCTGATGTGAACCGCGAGTCACTGGAAAAGTCCCTGATGCTGGGAAAGATTGAGGGCAGAAGGAGAAGAGGGCATTAGAGAATGAGAGAGTCTTTTGGCCCATGAATAGATATATCTCTACTTTTTAATTTCTCTCAGCAGTATTCTGTGGCTTTTAATGTATAGGTCTTGCATATCTTCTGTCAGACTTAAGTATTAACATTTAATATAGTTGATGCTATTGTAAGTAGTATTTAAATTTTTTTCATTTTCCAATTGTTTAGTCCTAAACAAATACAGAAATAAGGTTTGATTTTTGTATAGTAATCTTGTGTCTTGCAGCCTAGCTGCATTCACTTATTAGTTCTAGTGACTTTGTAGATTTCTTTGGATTTTCTATATAGACTGTTGTGTGATGTATAAGTAAAGACAGTTTTACTTCTTCCTTTCCAGGCTAGATGCCTTTGATTTTTCTTGTTTCATTGCACTGTAGGCTGAGAACTTAAAAAGTGCAGTGTTGACCAGAAGCAAGGTGACTGTTTTTCATCATTAAATGATGTTAGTTGACAGATGTTTAGAAGATGTCATCAGGTTGAGGATGCTCCCTTCTGTTTGCTGAGAGTGCTTACAGGGATGAATGTCGAATTTTGTCAAATTTTCCTGCATCTTTTGAGATAATCCCATAGATTTTTTTTTTTTGTCTTAGTATACTCAAGTACATTGATTTTTTTTTTTCTTTTAATGATTGTCAATCAATATTATTCTTTGGATAAGCCCCTCTGTATCATAATTCCTTACCCTTTTTATATATTGGTGGATTTTTGTACTGTCTTTGGTTTAATGGTGGTCTCATAAAATTAGGTGGGAAGTTTTCCTTGCTTTTCAGTTTTCTGGATGAATCTGTGTACAGTTGGATTTATGTCTTTCTTAAACGTTTGGTAGAATTCATGAGTGCAGCCCAGAATGTTCTCTCTGTGGTTTTAAACTGCAAATTCACTTGCCTTAGTAGATTTGGGACTATTCAGGTTATCCATTTCTTCTTGAGTGGGCTTTGGTAATTTTTATCTTTCAAGGAATTTGTCCATTTCATCTGTCATATTTATTGGCATGAAACTATTCATGATATCCCTTATTCTTCTCAATACCTATGGTGCTCCCTCCACCTACCCCTACCTCAGTTATTCTGGCTGGAAGTGTATCCATTTGATTAATGTTTTTAAAGAACTTGCTTTTGATTTAATTTATCTATTTTTTTTTCTGTTTCATTGATTTCTACTCTGATCATTATTATTTCTGTTTTTTCCTTTGAATTTCATATGCTCCTTGTTTCTTGTTTCTGCTTTTACTTTTTACTGAGGAGAAACATATAGAGCAGAAATCATAAGTGTGAACTTTCACATGCTGAGCACACCCACATAATGAGCACCCAGATCAAGAATCGAAACATCTTCAGCTCCAGAAGCCTCTTTCAAGGGCCCTCCCCCAACCCAAGGGATCACCACTGCCTTTTTACCAGCTGAGTTGTATATATAAACGGAACCATACAGTATATCTCGTGTCTGACTTCTTTCACCCAATACTGTATGAGACTCGTCTGTGTTGTTTAAATAACAGCAATTTACTCATTTTCATTTCTGTGTAGTATTTGTAATGTGACTATATCATAATTTTTCCTTCTGTTGACAGAACTGGAGAACTTTCTGGCTTGAGTCTTTTTGTAAGTGATGTTCCTATAAACGTGCAGGGTCGTGGAACAGATGTGAGCTTAGTGTTAGTGGGTAATGGTTTTCCTAAGTGGTTGTACCAGTTACGCTCTTGCTACCAGAAGATCAGAGTTCCTGAGGGTTTCAGGCAGGGTGTAAACGGTATGTGTTCCAGACCACCATCGTGCTGTCCGATGTTTGTTGAGCAGCCGAGTGAGTGAATACACGAGCACACAGCTGAAAAGAGAGGCAGTTCTCACTGGGGTTGACGGAACTCTAATCAGATACGGTGTGGGCCCAAGACTAGCCAAAGACAAGAAACAGCTCCTTCCTTAAGTAACACACAGCCTATAAGGAGGGTTTAAAACCATGCCGCAGTGGGGTTTATAGGGTCTGTGTTCAGTGCAGAACTTGTGTCTGCGAGGTGAGAAACACGGTAGCCCTCAGGCAGGACTTGAAGGCCTTCGTCCCTTGGCCTGTAGAATGCCCGGAGACCATTGGGGCAGAGGCCTGGAGGAGTGTTGTCTGGAGAAGACCATGGCATGGCGAGCTGGGGTGAACATGGGTTTCTTGCCAACTGTGTACATGGGGCCTAAGGAGGGGCTTAGTCTCACAGGGCTTTTAGCGGCTCCATGAGCTTTGTGCCCAATACCTGGTGTAATCTTTAAGATGGAAGCTGAGGTTCTTGATTAGATTGGTAGCTTTTTTTTTTAAACATAGTCATTTAGTACTATAAATATTCTCCTAAGTCCTTGCCATAATGGCATCCCACCAATTCTCATACTCATTTCATTTTCATGGAGTTCAAAACACTTCGTTTCACTTTGGTTTCTTCTTTGATGTGTTGGTTAGTTGCCAAACGTTTGGAGATTTTCTAGAAATCTTTCCATTATTGGTTTCTTATTTAATTTCTTGTGGTCAAAACAAATCTGTGTATGGCCTGAATCCTTTCGGGGTGTGTTTCATTTACCCAGAATCTGGTCTGTCTGGGTAAATGTTCCATGTGTCCTTGTAAAGAATGAATGTGCTGCTGCTGTTGGGCGGGAGATTCTAGACATGCAGTTAGGTCAGGTTAGTTAATTGTGCTGTTCTTGTCTACTGTGTCCTTATTGATGTCCTGTCTACTTGTCCTATGAAATATTGAGAGGAATAACGAGAGTTGGGTGTTGAACTCTCCCAACTATAATTTTGGATTTGTCTTATTTTTGTTTGTGGTTCTATCAGTTTTTTATTCATATATTTTGAAGCTCTATTATTAAGTGCATAAATGTTTAGAACTGTAAAGTTCTCTTTGTGACTTAGACTCATTATTATGAAATGATCCTCTTTGTCTCTGGTGATATTCTTTGCATTGAAAAATATATAAAAGATATATAAAATACCTACTTTATCTGATATTAATAGAGACATTCTAGCTTTCTTTTGAGGTGTGTTAGTGTGCTTTAGGAGAAGGCAATGGCACCCCACTCCAGTACTCTTGCCTGGAAAATCCCATGGATGGAGGAGCCTGGTCGGCTGCAGTCCATGGGGTTGGTAAGAGTCGGGCACGACTGAGTGACTTCACTTTCACTTTTCACTTTCATGCATTGGAGAAGGAAATGGCAACCCACTCCAGTGTTCTTGCCTGGAGAACCCAGGGACAGAGGAGCGTGGTGGGCTGCCGTCTGTGGGGTCGCAGAGAGTCAGACACGATTGACGTGACTTAGCAGCAGCAGCAGTGTGCTTTATCTTCTTCCATTCTTTAACTTAAAACAACTGTAACAATTTATTAGTATAGTTCGATTTACCATACAATTCACTCAAAATGTACAGTTCATTGGCTTTTAGTATATTCAGAGTTGTGCATCTGTCTCCACAACTAATTTTAGAATATTTTCGTTAGCCCCAAAAGATGCCCCTTAAAGTGTCACCCCCTCCAACCTCCCAACTCCACCCGCTGCCGTGGGCAACCGTTCGTATGCTTTCTGTTTCTGTAGATTTCCCTGTTTGGATATATCATATACATGGACTCATACAATATGTGGCCCTTTGTGACTTGCTCTTCTCACAGAGCAGAGTATTTTCAAGGTTCATGTATGTTGCTCCATGTGTCAGTAATTCATTTCTTTTTATTACCAGATAATACTCCATTGTATGTGTAGACCAGTTTTATTCATCCCTTCATCAGTTGGTGGCCATTTGTTTTTTTTTTTACTTACTGGCTATTATGAAGATTTGTGTACAAGTTTTTTTGTGAATGTATATTATCATTTTTCTTGAGTCTGTATCTAGGAGTGAAATCACAGAATCACATGGTGATTCTATGTCTAACTCTCTGAGGATCTACCAGGCTGTTTTCCACAATACCATTTTATATTCCCACTAGCAGTGGGTTTCAGTTTTTGCCATACCTTCACCAGCACTTGTTATTTTCCTTTAAAAAAAATTTTTAATTATACCCATCCTAGTGGGTGTGAGGTGCTATCTTACTGTGATTTTGACTTTCATTTCCATATCTACTGATGCTGAGTGTCTTTTAATGAGCTGATTGGCCATTTTTTAAAATCTTTGGAGATGTGTATTCAGGTCCATTGTCCATTTTTTAAATTGATTTGTTTATCTTTTTATCGTTGAGTTATGAGTTCTTTATATGTTCTGGATACTAGATGCTTATCAAATACAAAATTTAAAAATATTTTCTACTGTTGTGTAGGTTGTCTTTTCATGTGATAGTATTCTTTGATATACAAATTTTAGAATTTTGATGAAGGACAGTTTATCTGTTTTTTTCTTATGTTACTTGTGCTTTTGGTGTCACAAGGAAGATCCCATTGGCAGCAAGGTCATGAGGATTTATCCACATTTTCTTTTGAGAGTTGTAGTTTTAAGTCTTCCATTTAGATCTCTCATCCATTTTGAGTTAATTGTTACATATGGTGTAAGAAAGGGATCCAACTTCATTCTTTTGCATGTGGGTTTCTATCGGTTCTAGCACAATTTGTTGAAAACCTATTCCTTTTTTTCTGTTTTTGCCCCCCTAATCACTTATGTATTTGCTTAGCTGCACCGGGATTTAGTTGAGGCATGCAGAATCTTCAGTCTTTGCTGTGGCATCCAGGATCTTTAATTGTGGCATGTGAACTGGTGGTCGGGGCTGCCACCCAGGATGCGGCAGGTCCTGCCTAGACACAGATTTGTGCTTTGGTCTTTCCCTGGGACAAGGATGGAGGAAGTAGAGGACAGCAACAGAAATCAGAGAGAGAGCTGAGCTGACTTGATTTAAAAAGGAACCTGTGTCTTCACAAGGCAAGTTGTCAGTGGCTGGGAGCAGATGAACAAGGCCCACTCTTGGGAGGGAGAGCAGTTACCCTGACCTGACCCTACCGTACTTTATTTAGATAGAGAATCAAGTCGCTTTCTACATTTTTATTTTTTATATTACAAACAGTCCTGCTCATATACGTATGAGCTTTGCTCATATACATAGCTTTGCATGTTTCCCCAATTGTTTTCTTAGACTGGATTTCTATACTTCATATTAAATAATAAATTAATGAAAATGTTTGTATTTCTCTCAAGAAATAAAGGCATCATTTTCCTTGCTCTTTAATAGCCCTCTCTCTTTTATTTTCCTTCTGTGAGCCAGGAGCCCTGTAAAGAGACAGGGTCTCCCCCTCAGAGGTCTGCATGGGGTGGCCGGTGAGGAGGGGGTCCCTGGGGAGGATGCACACTAAAGGCCTATGTGGGTCGAGTCCTGGCTACTATGATGATGCAGGGTGGGAGGGAAAGAGAAGCAAAGGTGCTCGCTTGGGGCTGTGACACCTGGATGAACAGGACATGATGGTGTGTCCACGCTGGCCGGGACCTGGGGCATGGACTTGGGCAGGCCAGCACCAGTTCTAGTTGCACTTGCTCATGCAGGCTTCTCCTGGAGCCACTGCAAGATCCTTTGCTCTTAGAGCCCAAAGCCCTTGCTGGGTCTGGGGATGGTAGGGCCTCTCCCCTCGGGTATTTTCAGCTCTGTGCCCAGGTCCTGGGCAGGTGGGCAGGGACTCCCAGCTAGGACACACGTGGGGATCAGTTGGCACAAGCTTCACTTGTACCAGGCTTGGGCTCTCACCTTAGGCCTCTTTTGGTACAGGTGTCTTCCAGGTGAGTGAATCAGGATCAATCAAGGGAAGGGCACTGCCCTGAACCTTGGTTTCCATATCTGGAAGAGAACCTCAGACCCACCCTAGTGCTGGGGGCTTCCCTGCCGGGACCCAGGACAGGGGTCTGTTTGCTGATGGGGGCCACACTGGCAGAGACAATGGCTGGGACCTCCTATCCTTGCCCTGCCCCAGTTCTTCCAGCCACTCCCATCAACCTACCCCACCAGGGCTCCTCATTAGCTCCATCCCCAGATTTCTGTAACTTCACAGCCCTCATGTTGCACTTAGGTATCTTGCTTTTCCTGTGGGAAAAGTCCCCTCCCCACTTTCCCCTGCATGTCTGGCCACAGGATTACCTCCAGGCTCTCTCTCAAGAGAATCTCATCCTCTACAGGCATTTGGACAGGCCCACACGAACCATAAGAAGGTGGCTGCAGATGGCGAGAGCCGAGAGGAGAGTCTGATCCAGGAGTCAGCTTCCAAGGAGCAGTACTATGTACGCAAGGTGCTAGAGCTACAGACAGAGCTGAAGCAACTGCGCAACGTGCTTGCCAACACGCAGTCAGAGAATGAGCGTCTGGCCTCAGTGGCTCAGGAGCTGAAGGAGGTAACCAGTGAAACTGGGGCAGTTTGCTTGACTCTAGGTGGGTGGTGGGAAAACAAATAAGTGCTTCCTTTGGCGGGGGGAGGTGGGGGGGTGGGGGTGGGGGTCAGGGCCACCCATAGATTGTTTTACCCCAACTTCATGTGGTCCATGGTGGTCCAGAAAGGTCTGGGGATGGCAGGATCCCATCTCTGCACTTGGGGTGATGTGAATCCTGGGTTCCTCATGTGAGCAGTGTAATTATAGTGTCTACCTGCCAGCTTGGGACAATAAAGTCAGAGAGAGGCCACCACAAACAGCTTTGAGGATCAGTTTGGCCCCTAACAGGGGCCTGGCCATCAGAGGCCTGGGCAGGTGGAGGGGGAGGGCAGCCAGTACCCTCTGAGAGAGGTGGGAGGCAGGGCCAGTGTTCCCAAGATGGGGTGGGGCGGCAGCAGGGGAGCAGGCATGGCCAGAGGTCTACCTGAGCTGTAGTCCTGGCCGTGGCTTTAGGGGACCTTATTGTCAGAATTTCCAAGTTCTCATCAGGAAGGGCATTGTTAGCCTCTGTTCTCCATAGGGATGGGGAGGGGTTGACCAGAACAGCAGATGGTTCTGAGTGGTGGTCAGCTCTGAGGTCGATATCTCAGATGGGATGGTATATGGCAAGGGTTCCACAGGGGTGGGAGGGACACTGGCAAGGTTTGGGACAGAGCCCAGGAACTGGCAGCAGTGGGAAGTGGTCATCCATCCTGGTTTGGGATCAGAGATCACCAAGACTTGTGGGCTGGGGAGGAACTTGGCTTGGATCCAGGAGAAGTGCGTGATCTCAAATCTTCACACAAGAGCTCTCTGGTTACGGTGGGGAGAAGGGACTGTCAGAGCTGTAGATTTGACCCCCTAAGGGGGAGGCTAGCCTCACGGCCAGCTAAGAGCCCTTTTCCAAAAGAGTCGGTGCAGATGCTCCCCCAGCCCAGACTCCTTCTGCAGCGTCCCTCTTCCTCAGAGGAGTGGCAGGGGACCTGCTGACTGCTGGCTTTGGCGCCAGGAAATGAGCTAAGCCAGTCGCACATGCTGCTGTTGAAGAACAGGTCTGGTGGGGGCAGGTTTCCTGCCGTTCCTGTTAGTGCTTCTGGAGGAAGCCTTCGCCTCCCCACCCCCACACATCCTCAGTACATTTTCTCCTGAGGCCCTGCCTGTGTGCCCCTGATCATGGTCCGGCAGGCACTTGGAGCCATGCCGGGTTCTTGGTTGGAGTGGAGGCTCTCCGTCACCGCCTACTCGGACTGGAGCCCTGGTCAGTGTCCCCACCATTGCTGGCTCTGCTGCCATCCCTCTTCAGTTATTCTTCTGCTCGTCCTGGTCCTGCTGCTTCTGCCTGAGCTGCGGTGCGGAGCTCCTCTGTGGCTGTGCCCTGGAGGCCCGCTCCTCCAGGAGGCCTGCTCCTCCAGGAGGCCTGTGCTGAGGCTGAGCAGCCTGTCTGAGAGCCCAGCACTGAGCGGTGCCCCTGAGGAGCACCAGCCTGTGCCTGTCTTGGTGTGATCCGGGCAAGCAGGCTTTGCACAGTCTCCACAGGAAATGCCTCTTCCGCACGTGGGCCTTTCCCTGCTGGTGCCTGGTCCTGCTGCTGTCCAGTTCAGTGACTGATGGGCCAGCTGTGCTGTGCCCTCTGACCCACCCCCGTCCTTCCACCCTGTGATGTCTGGCTTAGGGGTTCATTCCATGCCCAGCTCTCCAAGAGGAACTTGAGGCCTCCGTCATGTGACACGTATGGCAAACATGCTCAGCATGTGGGACAGTTCCAGCTACCCTGTGACTTGTCTTTTGGGTGACCCTGTGGGCATCCAGTTATTTCCTTCATCTCACAGGTTGGGAGATCAAGGTGAGGAAGGTTTGACTGTATACCCAGGGTCACTGGGTCCTGACCTCGGCACTGTGTGTGAATGGGCCCTGCCAGCTTCTGCCCTGGGACATGCCCTGAGGGCCCGTTTTGCACATAGAGAAGCAGAGGGAGACCCAAGGATCAGACCCAGCTGACTGATGACAGAGTCGTCTTTTGCACATTCCTCAGATTTGCCTTGGGAAGGGGTTGAGAGGGGTGGTGAAGGCTGCCTTGAGAAGCAGAACTGTGAGTTGAGGGGGTGGGCATCATCTGCCCGGGGGTGACCCCCTTAGGTAAAATTACCGTCCCAGTGGACCCTGGCCTTGCTCTCCTGGTGGACTCTGTGTGTATCAGGTCCTTCACAGGCCTAAGAGTGAGTGACAGAGATGTGCCAGGAGAAATCGTATCTGTTGTCATCTCCTCTGTCCTGGCTAGGAGCCAGAAATACTTGTTTCTTGCTATGGTGGCATCTGGGCCCCTAGGAACGGCTGAAAGGAAGCCAGGTTTTTGGACACAAGCTGAAGTGGTGGGTGCTAGATCAGGAGCAGCAGCCCCAGGCACCAGGGGGGCTGTCTGTTGTAGTGTGGACAGGCCTGTTCAGAAGGACCCCTGCGCTCCAGATCCAGGGGATTGAGTGGAGAAGGTCACGTTGGCAGTCCAGAGTCAAGAGAAAGGGCCCTGGGTGTGTAGAGAAAGCAGCAAAGGTAAGGGGTAGACTCAGGGGTGAGCCTCACAGCTGAGGAGGAGCTGGAGGGGATGCCCAGATGAGTCCCGAGGGAATGGACTCCACAAGGAAGTGGAAATTCCTCCCAGGGAGCAGAGCTGGATCCAGCTGGTTCAGGTGTGGCATCCAGCAGCCCCCTAGGAGGTCAGATTGGTGAGGGAGGGCCTACAGGGGGTGCTAAGATGGTACCCCACATGCTATCTGGCTTATACCCTGTTGGACCAAGGCCTTCTGTGTCCCTGGTTGCTGTGTATCATCAAGGCTGCTCTTGTCAGGCTCACCTGAAAGGAGGTGCTTACCTGGGGGAAATCAAACCCTGCAGTGGCCAGTGGGAGCTTGTCTGAGCCCTTGGTAGTTGGTTGTGTGCCAGGCAAAGGTTCCCCTGAGGGCAACGGCAGTGCCCTCACCTGCCAGGTCAGCTTGTAACCTGGGTGCACCTCGCCTTGCTGTCCAGAAGCTCTCCTGCAGACCTGTAAGGGCCCATACTTCCTTTGTTAGCTCCACTGCTATGACAGGAGGCTGTGTTCCAGTTCTGAGGTGAGAAGGTGGAATCTGCCCAGGCCGTGGGAGAAGCTGACCTGAGTTTCTCCACTGCAGCCTGGAGGCGTTCTAGGTTTGTTAGTCCTGCTGTGCAAACCTGTGGGGAGCTGGTGAGTTTTAGACCCTCCTCTTGGCTCCAGTCTGTTGGGTGGTCACGTGAAATCAAGCCACACATGTTTGAGCACCTCCCCAAGCACCGTGACTTAGCAGGGAAAGAGGGAGGAGTAGCAGAGCATTCTGGCAGAGGAGTGAGCATGCGCCCACTAGTGTATTCACAGAGGGTGAGAAGGTGCTGCGCACAGCAGCTGGAAGCACTGGGACAGGGGCTTGGGCAAGGCTGGGGGCTCATAGCCACAGCACACCAAGAGCAGCGGGAGCCAGCGAGGGGATACAGTTCAGCGTTTAAGCAGGGGAAAGTCGAGATGAGAGAGCAAAAGGTAATTGTTGTGGGATCCTATCCCACAACAGGCTGCCTTCCTTCCTGGAGGCAGGAAGACCAGTTAGGTAGACTGGTTAGTTGTGGCCAGCCTGTGTGACCTGCAGCAGGGTGGGTTGGTGCTGCGGATGGATGCACAGGGGCCGCAGCTTCTCCTCCAGTCACCATCCCTTCCATTCTCAGAGGGGAGACGAGGCCCTGGGAGGTGAGCCGAGGTATGGCTCCCCCTCGAGGGCATTTGCTTTCCTGAGCACCTCACGCAGCGCCTCCATGTGGAGGCAAGGCTGAGTCACTGCTTCCTCAGCGCAGCCTCCCACCCGGGCCCCTCAGCCCTGCCCCTGCCTGAACCAGTCTGAGCCATCTTCACTGCTGATTCCTTGCTGCTTCTCCAGGTGTGGTTCTGTCTGGGTGAGAGCACACTTGCAATACAGCTGGTTGGTGGCTCCCCAGGAGCGTACGCGCCAAGCGAGTGAAGTCACCTGTCTGGACACATCCCCTGCCCCTTGGCGGCTTTCCGGTGGGGGCAGCCACAGCACCCTCCCGTGAGAGGTGGGTCACCTGGCACGGTATTGACAGCGCTGGGGGCTCCTCTTCCACTTCACTTAGCTCTGTCCTGGTGCTCTGGGCTTTCCGTGTGTCTTCTGGGTTCATCCTCCCATGCCTGGCCCCCGCTTTCAGTGGGATAAGACCAAAACCTGCGTTCATTTCCTGTGACTGCTGTGACAGATTACCACAAACTGAGGGCTGAAGACAACAGAAAATCAAGGTGTCAGCAGGGATGGCTTCTTCAGGAGGCTGTGCAAGAGAGTCCTTCCTGTGCCTCTGCCAGCACCTGGCAGCCTCTGGCAGTCCTTGTGTTCCAGTCTTTGCCTCCATCTTCCTGTGGCCTTCTCCCTGGGTGTCTCCAACTCTCCATCTTGGAAGGACACCAGCCCTTGGGTTTGTGCTCACTCTAATCCCCTATTACCTCGTCTTGACTTGGATATATCTGCAAAGACCGTATTTCCAAGTCAGATCCCATTCACCCCTTCCAGGGCTTGTCACTTCAGCATATCTTTTGAGGGAACACAGTTAAAACCCGTAGCATTCTACCCTCTGGCCTTCAGAATTCATATATTTTCCATGTGAAATATATTCGTCTCATTCCCAGAAGTCTTAGCCCATTCCAGCATCAACTCTTTAAATCCCTTATCACATCTCAAATTCGCTAAATTAGGAAAGGCTGACAGTTTGCAATGGTCCATCCTGGGGTGAAATTCCTTCCTGTGCAAATTATGTGCTTTCAGAATACAATGTTAGGATAGGCAAAGGAGAGTTCCTCTCATTCCAGAAGGGAGAAGAGGAAAGAATAAAGGGGCTGCAGGTCCCAGAAAGTAAGAAGCTCCGCATTTCAAGGCCTGAGAGCAGTCTTTGTTGGCACCCAGGGAGCAGTGGGCCTGCTGGCCTCCCAGCCGGGTGGCTGAGGTGTAAGCCATACCCTTGGTGCTGTCTCCAGAAAAACGCTTTCTCATCTTTTTACAATAAGGACAAGCTGAGCATTTTCCAAACCTTCAAGTTTTAGTTCTGTTTTGCTTACAATTATTTCTTCGGTTTCTATCTCCTCTCCCACTTTGCTATAAGCAACAAGGAGAAACCAGGCTGTACTTCTAACATTCTGCTTCAAAATCTCCCAGGCTGTTCATCCACCTTCCTCGCTTACTAATTTCTGCTTTCCACCCAGCACTGGAATACAGCTCAGCCGGGTTTTCTGCCACATTACAGCAAGCCTTTCTGCCAGTCCTCATTCCCTCCTAAGGCCTTACTGGGAGCACCGCTAGCATTCACATCTCTCCTAGTGTTATTTCATGACAGTCCATGCATTCCCTGAGACAATGGAATACTTCTCTCCAACTCTTCTCTGACCCTCGCCAGAGTCACCTGAAACATTTACTTTTTTTTTTAACCAATAGCCTCAAGGCAGTCTGGCCTTTTCCTGTCCTGCTCCTCTAAGCTCTTCCAGCCTGTGGCCATCCCCAACTCCATGGCCACTTCCACATTTTCAGGCATTTGTTGCAGCGGTGTCTTTTTCCCGGTATTACACCAAATTTGTATATTTGGTTTTGGGGGCCACCATAGTAGATTGCCACAAGCAACAAGATTTTATTCTCTTAAATTTTCTGTATCTGAAATAAAGGTGCTGTCAGGACCGTGTTCCACGTGGAACCTCCTCCAGCTTCTGGGTGGCAGCAACCCGCAGACCCTTGTTTTGTGTCCACGTTGCTCCAGGCTCTGCCTCTGCCATCAGCTCCTCCTGTGCAGGCTCTGCAGGTGACAGGACTGGGGCATGACTCCCATGTCCACCCTGGCCTGCCTTGGGGCTGCAGGCCTTTCCTGGGGATTGGGCTGCGACCTTCTGGCTAAATGTCTTGCCCATTCCTCTGGGGAACAGTATAGACCGGCTTTGGAGCACTCCTGTGCAGGGTGGTGCTCCCTCCCTGTGGCTGAGCTCCAGCCGCACTCTGATGGGGCTTCGGCAGTGTAGAGTGCTGACTTCTCTGCAGTCCAGGTTCCCAGACCTGGCTCCAGTATAGGACCCCGCCTTGCCTCATCAGGGCCTCCCTCAGCAGCAGCTGACACCAGCTGGCAATGTGTGTGCTGTACGTGGGCAATGTTAGGGAGCCTCAGTGAGCAAAACAGAGCCTAGAGCAGCACCCAGCACAGTCAATACTCAGTAGTGGAGGAATGGATCATGCCCCTAGGGTTGCCAGAGCGGTACCAGTATGGAGACAGCGCCAGTGAAAGGTTTTTTGAGCCATGCAGAGAAACCACATGTTGTCCAGGTTCATTTCTGTGAACGTCAAGAAAAGGTAGCTTCACAGACTGAAAGCATATTGGTGGTTGCTGATTGGTGTGTGGCTTCTTTCTAGGGTAATGAAAATGTTCTAGAATAGGTAATGTGCACAACTATGAATAAACTATAATCTCTGAATTGTATACTGTCAGTGGGTGAACTTCATGGGACGTGAATCATATCTCAGTAAAAAGCAAAACTGCTTCCCCTGTGCAGTCAGACTGTGCTAGGGTGCAGTTCAGCAGAGGCTTCTGGCACAGCCTGGGCACACGAGTTCTGGGGTGCAGAGGGCTTTGACTAAGGCAGTCAAGCTGGCCCGTGGTCTTGTCTCCCTCTGTCCTTTTTCTGTCCACTTTAGGACTACTTGTTTCATTGAGGAGAGCTGTTAAAGTTTTAAGTAAAGTCCGTTTACCTTTTTCATTTACAAACAGCTCCCACTTGCTGCCCCTGTTTCACCATCTTAACTCCTGTGTTAATTCCCATACTGAGTGGGCAGTTTTTTAAAAATTGGAGCGTAATTGCTTTACAGTGCTGTGCTGGTCTCTGCTGTACAAAAACCTGAATCAGTCATAATTTTATATATATATATATATATATATCCCCTTCCTGGTGAGCCTGCCTCCCCATCCCACTCCTCTAGGTTGTCACAGAGGCCAGGCTGGGCTCCTTGTGGTGTACAGCCGCTTCCCCAGCAGTGGCCTGTTTCACACGTGCTGTTGTATGTATGCCAGTGCTGCTTTCTCAGTCTGTCTTACCCTCTACTTCCCCTGCTGTGTCCACGAGTCTGTTCTCGGCGTCTGCCTCTCCATTTCTTCTCTGTAAATAGGTTCATCATTATTATTTTTCTAGATTCCGTGTATATGTATTAATATACAATATTTGTTTTTCTCTTTCTGATTGACTTCACTCTGTGTAACAGGTTCTAGGCTCAGCTACCTCTCTACAACTTACCCAAATGTGTTCCTTTTTATGGCCAATAATATTCCATTGCATGTATATAAGCACCACCTCTTCTCTGTTCATTCATCTGTTGATGGACATCTAGGTTGTCCTGGCTGTTATAAATAGTGCTGCAGTGACCTGGCTGTTATAAATAGTGCTGCAGTGACCGTTGGGGTACATGTGTCTTTTTGAATTGTGTTTTTCTCAGAGTATATGCCCAGTAGTGGGATTGCTGGGTCATAGGGTAGTTTTATTCCTAGTTTGTTAAGGAATCTCCGCGCTGTTCTCCATAGTGGCTGTATCAGTTTCCATTCCCAGCAGTGCAGTAGGGTTCCTTTTTCTCCACATCCTCTGCAGCATTTATTGTTTGCAGTTTTTCTGCTGATGGCTATTCTGATTGGTATGAGGTGATATACATCATTATAGTTGTCATTTGCATTTCTCTAATGATGAGAGGTGTTCAACATCTTTTCATTATTGGCCATCAGCAGGGAGATCAAACCAGTCAATCTTAAAGGAAATCAGTCCTGAATAGTCATTGGAAGGACTGATGCTGAAGCTGAAGCTACAATACTTCGGCCACCTGATGTGAATAGCTAACTTAATGGGAAAGACCCTGATGCTGGGAAAAACTGATGGACAAAGAAGAAGAGGGGGCAGCAGAGGGTGAGATGGTCAGATAGCATCACTCTCAGGGATGCTGTGAAGGACAGGGGAGCCTGGTGTGCTGCAGTTCATGGGATTGCAAGAAGTCGAACACAACTTGGCAGCTGAACAACTTGGAGAATGTCTTTTTTGGAGAAATGTCTGTTTAGGTCTTCTGCCCATTTTTTTGATTGGGCTGTTTGTTTTTCTGATATTGAGCTGTATGAGTTTTGTCAGTTGCTTTTAAGTTTATTTAGGTCCTATCTGTTTACTTTTCTTTCTTGTTTCCATTACCCTAGGAGGTGGGTCAAAGAGGATCTTGCTGTGATTTATGTCAAAGATAATACTGCCTGTGTTTTCCTCTGAGAGCTTTATATTTAAGTTCTTTAATCCGTTTTGAATTTATGTTTGTGTATGGTGTTAGGAAGTGTTCTCATTTTATTCTTTTACACGTAGCTGTCCAGTTTTCCCAGCACCACTTACTGAAGAGGCTGTCTTTTCTCCATTGTATAGTCTTGCCTCTGTCGAAGATAAGTTGCCCATAAGTGCATGGGTTAATCTCTGGGCTTTCAACCTGTTCCATTGGCCTATATTTCTGTTTTCTACATATGGAAATATATTTCTGTATTTCTGTCTTCATGATTGTAGGTTTATAGTATAGTCTGCAGAGAAGGCAATGGCACCCCACTCCAGTACTCTTGCTTGGGAAATCCCATGGATGGAGGAGCCTGGTAGGCTGCAGTTCATGGGGTTGCTAAGAGTCAGACATCACTTCACTTTGACTTTTCACTTTCATGCATTGGAAAAGGAAATGGCAACCCACTCCAGTTCTTGCCTGGAGAATCCCAGGGACAGGGGAGCCTGGTGGGCTGCCGTCTGTGGGGTTGCACAGAGTCGGACACGACTGAAGCGACTTAGCAGCAGCAGCAGTATAGTCTGAGGGCAGGAAGATTGATTCATCCAGCTCCATTCTTCTTTCTCAAGATTGCTTTGGCTATTTGGGGTCTTTTGTGTTTCCATACAAATTGTGAAACTTTTTGTCCTAGTTCTGTGAAAAATACTGTTGGTAGTTTGACAGGGACTGTATTGAATCTGTATATTGCTTTGGGTAGTATAGTCGTTTTCATAGTATTGATTCTTCCAATCCAAGAACATAGTATATCTCTCCATCTGTTTGTGTGGTCTTTAATTTCTTTCATCAGTGTCTTATTGTTTTCTGCATACAGGTCTTGTGTCTCTTTGATCAGCTCTAGTAATTTTCTGGTAGCATCTTTCGGATTTTCTGTGTATGGTATCATGATCCTGTCATCTGCAAACAGGGAGAGTTTTACTTCTTTTCCAATCTGGATTCCTTTTATTTATTTTTCTTCTCTGATATGCAAAGCACAGTTCTTATGTATCAATCATTGAGTTAACGAGGACTCTTTAGAGAAACAGATCGATAGGGGTATGTGTTTTGCATGGTGCTGGGTCGGGGGTTGAGGGGCAGAGATTTATTGTAGGGAATTGGCTCACTCAGTTGTGGTGGCTGGCAGATCCAAAATCTGCAGGTTATGCCATCTGGCTGGAGACCCAGTAAAGAGCTGATGTCGCAGCTTAAGTCTGAAGGCTGTCTTTTATTTTTTTAAAGGCCTTCGACTGACTGGATCCACATTTTTACTCAGTGGGTCTTTGAATGTAAATGTTAATCTCATCTAAAAATATACCTGAATGGTGACATCTAGACTGGTGTTTGACCAAATATCTGGAGGCCAGGGCCTAGATAAGCTGACATTAAAATTAACTATAACAATCAGTTGGGTGGTAAGCAAGGGAAATGGCCAGAGTCAAGGTGTATGTAGAACTTCGTTAGGAAGCAAGTAAGTATATGTTTCCTCAGATGGCCACTCACACTGTGTTACTTTATTTATTTATTTATTTTTTGCCTCTCAGGAATTTTGCTTTGCTGACGAGCCTTGCGTTTCACCAATCAGTAATTTCAGTTCAGTTCAGTCGCTCAGTCATGTCTGACTCTTTGCGACCCCATGGACTGCAGCACGCAAGCCTTCCCTGTCCATCACCACTTCCCGGAGTTTCCTCAAACTCATGTCCATTGAGTTGGTGATGCCATCCAACCATCTCATCCTCTGTTGACCCCTTCTCCTCCTGCCTTCAATCTTTCCCAGCATCAGGGTTTTTTCCAGTGAGTCAGTTCTTTGCATCAGGTGGCCAAAGTATTGGAGTTTCAGCTTCAACATCAATCCTTCCAATGAATATTCAGGACTAATTTCCTTTAGGATGGACTGGTTGGATCTCCTTGCAGTCCAAGGGACTCTCAAGAGTCTTCTCCAACACCACAGTTCAAAAGCATCAAAAGCATCAAAAGCTCCGCTTTCTT
Source organism: Ovis canadensis (assembly GCF_042477335.2). Lineage (NCBI taxonomy): Eukaryota > Metazoa > Chordata > Mammalia > Artiodactyla > Bovidae > Ovis > Ovis canadensis. The sequence goes on from NC_091246.1 coordinate 28,773,731, forward strand.
TATAGTCGAACTCTCACATACATACATGACTACTGGAAAAACCATAGCCTTGACTAGATGGACCTCTGTTGGCAAAGTAATGTCTCTGCTTTTCAATATGCTATCTAGGTTGGTCATAACTTTTCTTCCAAGGAGTAAGCGTCTTTTAATTTCATGGCTGCAGTCACCATCTGCAGTGATTTTGGAGCCCCTAAAAATAAAGTCAGCCACTGTTTCCACTGTTTGCCCATCTATTTCCCATGAAGTGATGGGACCAGATGCCATGATCTTCGTTTTCTCAATGTTGAGTTTTAAGCCAACTTTTTCACTCTCCTCTTTCACTTTCATCAAGAAGTTCTTTAGTTCTTTGCTTTCTGCCATAAAGGTGTGTCATCTACATATCTGAAGTTATTAATCTTTCTCCTGGCAATCTTGATTCCAGCTTGTGCTTCCTCCTGCTCAGCATTTCTCGTGATGTACTCTGCATAGAAGTTAAATAAGCAGGGTGACAGTATACAGCCTTGACGTACTCCTTTTCCTATTTGGAACCAGTCTGTTGTTCCATGTCCAGTTGTAACTTGCTTCCTGACCTGCATATAGATTTCTCAAGAGGCAGATCAGGTGGTCTGGTATTCCCATCTCTTTAAGAATTTTCCACAGTTTGTGATGATCCACACAATCAAAAGCTTTGGCATAGTCAATAAAGCAGAAATAGGTGTTTTTCTGGAATTCTTTTGCTTTTTCCATGATCCAGCAGATGTTGGCAATTTGATCTCTGGTTCTTCTGCCTTTTCTAAATCCAGCTTGAACATCTGGAAGTTCACGGTTCACATACTGTTGAAGCCTGGCTTAGAGAATTTTGAGCATTATCTTACTAGCATGTGAGATGAGTGCAATTGTGTGGTAGTTTGAGCATTCTTTGGCATTGCCTTTCTTTGAGATTGGAATGAAAACTGACCTTTTCCAGTCCTGTGGCCACTGCTGAATTTTCCAAGTTTGCTGGCATATTGAGTGCAGCACTTTCACAGCATCATCTTTCAGGATTTGAAACAGCTCAGTTGGAATTCCATCACTTCCACTAGCTTTGTTCGTAGTGATGCTTGCTAAGGCCCACTTGACTTCACATTCCAGGATGACTGGCTCTAAGTGAGTGATTATACCATCGTGATTATTTGGTCATGAAGATCTTTTTTGTGTAGTTCTTCTGTGTACTCTTGCCACCTCTTAATGTTTTCTGCTTCTGTTAGGTCCATACCATTTCTGTCCTTTTGAAGCCATCTTTGCATGAAATATTCCCTTGGTATCTCTAATTTTCTTGAAATCTCTAGTCTTTCCCATTCTATTGTTTTCCTCTGTTTCTTTGCACTGATCACTGAAGGTTTTCTTATCTCTCCATGCTATTCTTTGGAACTCTGCATTCAAATGGGTATACCTTTCCTTTTCTCCTTTGCTTTTCGCTTCTCTTTTCACTGCTATTTGTAAGGCCTCCTCAGATGCCAGCGCTGCACAGCCGCTGCTACGCCTGCGCCCCATGTCATCTGTTGGGTACCTCCTTGGGTCACTTAATGAGGGGACTGCATTGATCCATTTGCTGGAGATTTTGGTAGTAAGCATTTGTGAGGAGTACTTGATATATGTAATAACTTGTTCCCCTTTTTGTTGTGTTCTTCTTTTCTTATTGGTCCTATTTCATTTTATCAATCCAGCATTGCTTTTCCATGTGTACCTGTGTGGAATCATGGAATCTTGTCTACAAAGTGTATGCATCAATGTGATCACGAGAAACCGCAGCACCAGCAGAGAGGCTGCTATGTTGGGAGAGAAGGACGGAGTGAGCTCTGGGGCCCAGTGGGTGATGGTGCTTCTAGCCAAGGGGGTGGGCATTAGATCTTTGCAGGTATGTCGGGGAGGCTGCGTAGAATGTTGGGACCAAGAATGTGGGGAGAGAGGGAGAGTTCGCCTCAGAGACGATTCTACCTCCGGGGACACCAACCCTGTCTCGAGGCAGTTTCTGTGGTTACAGCAGGTGTGGGGGCTGCAGCTAAACATCCTACAATGTATACAATGACTCCAGAATGTTGGCCAAGGGACCCAGGTCCTGGCCTTTGGCACAGAGTAGTAGCCGGTTGAGAATCCCCAACGGTCTTGATTGCACAGTTCATGCCAGGTCTGCACTTGCCTCTCCGTGCATATTTGAATCCCCCAGACAACTTGGAGGCAGGGACTTTTTAAGTAGAATTATTGAGATAGTTCATATCCCTTACAAATCACCCATTTGAAAATATGCAGTCAGTGGATTTTAGTATATTTACACATTCATGCACCATCCCAAATCAATTTTAGAATATTTCATCAGTCCAAGAAGAAACCCCATTAACAGTCACTCTCTTTCCCATCTTCCCCTTGCCCCTGCCCCGGCAACCACCGATCTGCTTTTTCAGTCTCTGTGGGTTTGCTTATTCTCAATATTTCATTTAAGTGAAGTCATAAGGTACGTGAACACTTAACACCTCTTTTACTCATGTTGTTTTCAGGGTCCATTTGTGTTAGCATGTGTAGTAACATCCAGTTGTATAAATATACCGTATATTGTTTATCTCTTCAGTTGGTGGACATTTGGGTTGTTTCTGCCTTTGGTGTTATGAATGGTGTCTGAACATTTACTCACAAGATTTTGTGTGGACACGTGTTTCCTTTCTTTGGAGTGTGTGCTGAGGCCCACTGCTGGGTCAGCTTTAACTCCGTGCTGAACTGTTGAGTATCTGCAGACTGTTTCCACAGCACTGTACCAGTACATGCTACCAGCAGCACGGGACAGAGGAACTACTTTTAACCCCATTTTACATATGAAGAAACCAAGGTCAGAGCTGCTGAGACTCTATGCCACTCACCCCATACCACACAGCTCATGGTCCCAGCTCCTTGTCAGGTGGCTACATTGGACACCACGGCAAGCCTAGGATTCCAAGTTCTGGCTGTGTGGCTACCATGGTGAGCCTGGCTGCACTGAGCTCCTTCTGCCTGAGGAGTGGTGAGACCAACTAGAGCAGGCTTCTCACATCTACCTTCTTCCTGGCAGATCAATCAGAACGTAGAGATACAACGTGGCCGCCTGCGGGATGACATCAAGGAGTACAAGTTCCGGGAGGCACGCCTGCTACAGGACTACTCGGAGTTGGAGGAGGAAAATATCAGCCTGCAGAAGCAGGTGTCTGTGCTGAGGCAGAATCAGGCAAGTATCTGGGCCGTGCAGGTGGGACAGGTAGGTTAGCTCTGGGCCGTAGCCCTGGCCTAACCCTCACTTTGCTGTCTCCATGGTCAGAAGACATTCCCTCCCTCCTTCCACACTCAGGCTGGGGGTTATATGTTCGAGGGTTTGGCAGCAGGGCCCAGCCCCTTCAAGACCAGAAAAACAAAGCCTCCAGCTGTATTGTTGGCTGGCAGTTGGACTAACCAGGGTGTTCCAGCCAGCAAAAGTGGGAGGAAGAATGGAGGTGATGAAGATGTGATACCAAAAGACCCCAGAGGCTGGGTGTCTGGCTCTATCTCATTTCAGATGCCAGCAGGAGACCAGAGATGTCCGTATGCCTTCTGGAACCCTAGAGCTATCAGTGTACCCACTCCTCCCATTGTATTGTGTTTTCTAGACTCCTTTGAACCCCATGTGGTCCTGGACCTTGGGGTGAAGCCCGGTGACCCTTGAGCAGTGTGGAGAATGTCCAGGCTGTCATATGATGTTCTCAAGTAACATAAAAATGGGTGGGACGAGAAGGAACACTTCCACCTGGGACAGGTCAGGGTCAGGAGGTCTTCTCTCCCCACCTGTGACAGGATGGGGACAGAAGGGTTGCCTCCACCTGTGAGAGGACAAGAGGGTCACTTCTACTTGGGACAGGACACCCAGGCCCTTCACGGCCTGCCCTTGTCACCTAACTGTTCAAGAACCACAGCTTCACAAGTTGGGGACTAGGGGGACCTTTATCCCAGAAATCCCCAAATTGGGGACCCGGGTATTTAACTGCAGCATAAGGAAGTGTGGGCCCGTATGTTTACGCTGGTAGCAGAACTTCTGACCCTTGGAGCCGGAGGAAGTGGATCTCCTCCCAGGAACTCGGCAGACCCTCTGTGACGCTGTGCTAATCTGTGGGTCAAGCATCCCAAGGAGTGGGAAACCAGACCATGAGTGGCACACGGTGGAGTCTGGCCTCTCCCTGGGGTTCCCCTACTCTAGTCCTCAGCCCACAGAGACCCTCATCGACCTGCCTTTGAGTGGTTTACTGCTCGTTTCTTGCACAAATATTGCAGAATAATACCAATTTTTTTTAAAGTTGCTCATAGACCCTGAGTGCCCACACCAAGCATTGGTTTCTGTCTGTTCTTTCCGTGTCTGCCTGCAAATACTGTTTCAGCATGTACAGCTTTGGGCTCCGCCTCCCCTACTTGTACCCGGGCCTCTCTCAGTCAGGGTGGTGTGTACAGTGAAGGCCCATCCCACTTCAGTGGGAGCTTTAGTTCCTTCATTTTGAAATGTGATTAGAAGTGATGGTCACATTGCACATCTAGATACATATTTTTTGTATCTTAAAAGTATTTAATCAACTCTTAGCGATAATGAAGAAGTTTTGTAGAATTTAAAGCCAATTATCCTCGGTAGCATTTTAAGTCACCTAACAAGTTGGCAGTGTGGTGTGTTCTGAATTCCAGCAGAGGGCGTCTCTGGTGCTGAGCCTGTCGTGTGCTTTTGCACTGCTCATATGTGCACACATGTCCCAGGCGCGGGCTCAGCATTTCCCGTGTGCACCTCATGCCTGCAACCCTCTGAGTATCCATGTTCTCCCAGTTGTTCAGTCACCACGATGGTGCTTCTTCCCCATCCCGCGGGGATAGAAGAGTGCCGACCTCTCTTTTACAGGTGGAGTTTGAGGGGCTCAAGCATGAGATCAAGCGTTTGGAGGAGGAGACCGAATACCTCAACAGCCAGCTGGAGGACGCCATTCGGCTCAAGGAGATCTCAGAGCGGCAGCTGGAGGAGGCTCTGGAGACTCTGAAGACAGAGCGGGAGCAGAAGAACAGCCTGCGCAAGGAGCTGTCGCACTACATGAGCATCAACGACTCGCTCTACACCAGCCACCTGCACGTCTCCTTGGATGGCCTCAAGCTTGGTGATGACGCCGAGGCCCTGGCCAATGGCTTCGAGCATGGTGGCCTGGGCAAGGTGCCGCTGGACAACAAGACCTCCACGCCCACCAAGGACGGCCTCACCCCACCCCCTCCCAGCCTCGTTTCTGACCTGCTCAGTGAGCTCAACATCTCTGAGATCCAGAAGCTTAAGCAGCAGCTAATGCAGGTGAGCAGGTGGATGGTCCCGGGACCCCACCTTGTTGGGTTTGTGCCACAGCCCTGGGCCTTGGGCCCCCGTGCGCCATCCCTACCTCCACTGCTGTCCCCGATGGTGTTGGCCAGACCTGCTGTTCAGCAGGACAGTGCTTGCCTGACACTTTGTGAATTTTTAAAATGCTATGCAGTCTTTTACTTACATTTCTTTTACATAGGTAATTCTGTATTGTTACCTAAGTGGAACTGCAGCATTATAGGTGGAAGGTGCCCAGAGAAATAGTTTTCTGGTTATGAGTTTGGGCACCACCAGAGGTTTAACACCTCTCTGAGGTCTCCACATATGGTTTCCCATGCGGTGTCCTTTAGACACGTCAGGGTTTCCTGCCCCAACAGAACAGAACCCCAGGCTCTGCATCACAGCCTCTTGGTTTGCTGCATGTCTCTAAGGAGGGACTCACTTGGCCCCACAAACAGCTGGGCAGGGGGAGGAGCCATCATGGCCCCACACATGACACCTCGACCCAGATTTATCACAGAGAGCTCAGCAGGGTGATGAATGTGGTACGGATAGGGTCTTCATGGGACTGACCAGGGGTTCTCTGAGGGCAGAGGGCTGTTGACGGTCCCTTTCTCTGCCTTTGCAGGTGGAGCGGGAGAAGGTGGGCTTGCTGGCAACACTGCAGGACACACAGAAGCAGCTGGAGCAGGCGCGAGGAGCCCTGTCCGAGCAGCACGCAGAGGTGAGCCGCCTCACAGAGAACCTGAGTGCTCTGCGACGCCTGCAGGCCAGCAAGGAGCGGCGGACCGCGCTGGACAGCGAGAAGGAGCGAGACAGCCACGAAGACGGTGACTACTACGAGGTGGACATCAACGGGCCTGAGATCTTGGCCTGCAAGTACCGTGTGGCCGTGGCAGAGGCGGGCGACCTCCGGGAGCAGCTGAAGGCCCTGCGCAGTGCACACGAGGCCAGTGAGGCCCAGCACGCCGAGGAGAAGGGCCGGCATGAGGCCGAGAGCCAGGCGCTCACTGAGAAGGTCTCCCTGTTGGAGAAAGCCAGTTGCCAGGACCGTGAGCTCCTGGCACGGCTGCAGGCAGAGCTGAAGAAGGTGAGCGATGTTGCCGGCGAGACACAAGGCAGCTTGAGCGTGGCCCAGGATGAGCTGGTGACCTTCAGCGAGGAACTGGCCAATCTCTACCACCATGTATGCATGTGCAACAATGAGACACCCACACGTGTGGTGCTAGACTACTACCGTGAGGGCCCGGCTGGCACTGGCAGCTGCAGCCCTGAGACCCGTGAGCGCCGCTCACCTGTCCTGCCCAAGGGCCCACCCCCCGCAGAGGGTAGGGCCAGGGACAGCAGCCCCTCGCCTGGCTCCTCTCTGCCCTCACCCCTGAGTGACCCACGCCGAGAGCCCATGAACATCTACAACCTGATTGCCATCATCCGTGATCAGATCAGGCACCTGCAGGCGGCCGTGGACCGCACCACAGAGCTGTCACGGCAGCGCCTGGCCTCACAGGAGCTGGGCCCAGCTGCTGACAAGGACCGGGAGGCACTCATGGAGGAGATCCTGAAGCTGAAGTCGCTGCTCAGCACCAAGCGGGAGCAGATCACCACCCTGCGCACGGTGCTCAAGGCCAATAAGCAGGTGTGCATGGTGCTCGGGTCCAGCAGTGGGTGGGTAGGTGGGTGGGGGCTTTCTCAGCCTCCCTGGCTTCCCATCTTGTCCTGTCCCAGCTCTAAGAAAAGATGGGAGAAAACCTCACCTCAGTGCTGTGGGAGGGGCTGGGTCTCGGGCCCAGGGCTGGTTGGGGCCTTGATCTGTGGTGCTCACCAAGGCAGCGGACCCCTCCTGACACCTCGTCTGCCTGTCTTTTACAACTCTGACCCCCCAGACGGCAGAGGTGGCCCTTGCCAACCTAAAGAGCAAGTACGAGAACGAGAAGGCGATGGTGACTGAGACCATGATGAAGCTGCGCAACGAGCTCAAGGCCCTCAAGGAGGACGCGGCCACCTTCTCCTCGCTGCGTGCTATGTTTGCCACCAGGTACGGCTCTCTGTTGTTGCTGCTCGGCAGCCCGGGAACCTGGCCCTGTGGGAAATTTCCATTTCTGCTATTTGTGAGAACCCAGGGGCCCAAGTTTTGTCTCCACTTGGTGTAAAATGAGGAAGTTGGAAGCAAAAGGCTATGAGGGTGGGTCCTTAGTGGCCAGGCTGGAGGCTTGAGCTTTGAAGGAGAAGCAGGAAAGTGGGCAAGCCACTGATAACAAATGAGGAGCTTGCTTTCCAGAACTTGGTGGAAAGTTCGTATATTTTAGAAGAAAGGTTCCCCTCTGAGCAGTGGTGAGGTCATAGTGCTCCCACTCTGACCCTACCAGTTGGAGTTTGTTGGGGGTGGTGGGGAGCATCTTTGTTTAGGCCAGTCCTGTGGCCAGCAACCCTGGGCAAGTGCGGAGCTGGAGGCTGCTTTGGGGCCTGGTTCTGGGTGTCTCCCTATTCAGAGAGGCTTGGTGCCATCTGCTGGCCACAGTCAGTCAAGCACCAGGGGCGTTCTCTGGAGAGGCCTGGTGTGTCCTCAGGGCTGGGGCGCTGAGACTCCTGGTTAAATAGGTTGGAACTGAGCTCAGGGTCTGCTTCACCTGTGTCAAGGTGCTGGGCACTCCCTGCATTGCAGCGATGTGGGAGGAGGGGGACAAAGCTCCCTCCTTCTGGGCAAAGTGTTTGGGAAAGATTTTAGTTAGTCCTGTAGCACATGGTATGTTGACCTTTGCTCCCATAACTTACGTTATTTAAAATTGTGACTTCTCAGATGGAGCCAAGATGGCAAACCTCTGGGCAAAGGTTGAAACTTGCTGATGGTCCTTGGCCTTGGTGGATGGGGGTGTGGGGTGTGTGTGCCCACCACCACCTCTCAGCCACTCCCTCCCTCAGGGGCAGACCAGAGTGGGCATTTCTCGCCCAGATCCTTACCCAGGTAGAGGGCCCGTGTCAGTTGGCAGATGCTCAAATGGGGCTGTTTATGGCACCCACGTGTGCTTTTCCTAGGCCCTAGTTGGCTGTTTGTCCCAGACTTACTAAGCACCTGCTGTGTGCCTGGGCTATTCCAAGAACAAACAGATTCCTGTCCTCGGGTTTATCCCCACATCCTGAGAGCCAAGTGACATCACACCCCTAACTTGCTCCCCTGGGCCAGCTGGAGGTCTTCAAGGGCACCATCCACTGCCTCCTTTAGTGAAAACTGGCTTTAGAGAATCCCTCTCGGAGAAAACCAAACCTCAGAAAGGCACATCCTCTTCATTTGTAGCTCAGTAAGCTGATGAATATTATCATAGTCTCCTCACTTGGAGCTTGGCTTCCCAGGTTGCACTGGTGGTAAAGAACCCTCCTGCCAACGCAGGAGACTTAAGAGACGCTAGTTCGATCCCTGGGTGGGAAAGATCCCCCTGGAGGAGGGCATGGCAACCCACTCCTGCATTCTTACCTGGAGAATCCCTTGGACAGAGGAGCCTGATGGGCTATAGTCCATAGGGCCGCACAGAGTTGGACACAACTGAAACTACTTAGCACGCCTGCACCTGGAGCTCTCAGCATGGGGACCATGGTCACGTGCTCTGCTGGCTCTCCCAGGTCCTTCAGCCACGCTCTGTCTCTTGCCTCCCCACAGATGTGACGAATACATCACACAGTTGGATGAGATGCAGCGGCAGCTAGCAGCTGCCGAGGATGAGAAGAAGACACTCAACTCACTGCTGCGCATGGCCATCCAGCAGAAGCTGGCACTGACCCAGCGGCTGGAGCTGCTCGAGCTGGACCACGAGCAGACCCGGAGGGGCCGCGCCAAGGCCACCTCCAAGGCCAAGCCTGGCCCCCCGAGTGTAAGTCATACCTGCGCCTGTGCTAGTGACAGGGCTGAGGGTGCTGGGCTTGCTGCCCAGGTGCTCTGTGGCGAGAAGTATAACATTTACTGCGATTAGGGCCGCAAGGTCACACGCTGCAGCTAACCTGCCGCACGTCACCTGTCGCTTCACCTCAACTAACCTGGCAGCAGCGGGACTGTGGTGCTAGGCTGGTCTTAACCGTGACTAATGCACAGAGGGAAGAATTTAGCAGAGGCAGCCTGCCACTCCACCTGGACGCTGCAAGCTTTGTGTCATCCCTCGGGACCACCCTTCACAGCAGCTGCTCTCTTGGTTGGGTGGTCAAGGTGGGGTTGGAGCCACACGTCCTTGCAAGAATGTGGCTCTTCAGGGCCCAGTTGCTGTTGGCTCCCACTGGGAGGGGCAGAACTTGCATTGAAACTTGCATGTTCCCTGCATGTGTCTAATGCAGTTATACTGTCCCAGCATCCAGAAACCAGTGTTAAAGGTTCCAGCCTGAGTCCCAGGTGCAGTCGTAGAAGACACTCTGCACTTGGCAGATTATGAAGTTAGTGCAGCATCTCGTTGCAGTTTATATTTGGGACAGAGTTACAGAATTCCTTCCCCTAAACAGAGGAAAGAGCAGCCCCACATTCTCCAGCCAAGGGACCAGTCATGCCCAAGAGGCACAGGCATGCCTAGCCACATCCCAGACCAGAGCTCAGCAGTCTCAGCTTCTCTCTCTGAGATTTGTATGCTTGTCTGGTGGCCTGCAAGGTGACAAATTGGTGGGCCAAAGGCTTGGGTTTTTTCCAATAAGAAAAACTTCCCAAGTGCCTGGCTAGACTTCTGTCCTCACAGGAAGCCCATCTTTTTGAACTTAACGGTGTCCCCAGCTTTCAAGTGGATTTTTTCACCCTCTGCCCATTATCAGGCCTTCCTCCCACAGGGCTTCAGACTCCAAGAAACAGGGCTATGGAAACCCCTAAGCTGAGTCTGAGTCACCAGCAGACCAGGCTGAACAGCTATAGCTGAAGCCCTGCCTGGTGTGGGAAAGGAGCTTTGTGTGGAGACAGGGCAAGTTTCAGGATTCACAGTAGGAGGAATATGGTTCTTGATCGTCAGTGCAGTTGCCGGGGTGGTAACAGACCAGAAAGGCAGTCATAGGACTTCCCCCGTTCTCAGGAGCTGCATCCACATCAGAGCTTTGGCAGCTGGATTTCTCTCAGTGTTTCTCTCCCTGTCATCCATGGGGCCACCAGCCATGAGGCTGCAGACCATGAATAGCTCCTTGCTTTTCTCTCTGTGGCCAGGAGGGGGAGTTTGCATTTCCCCTGCACACTTCTGTCTGCCCCATTCCGCTCTTTCCCTTAGGGCCCAGGCATGTCTCAGTTCCCACCAGATGCCAGTATTTGTTTTCCAAACTGCCGGATTGAAGATACACAGGATAGACCACACCTGTCCCTTCTGCGTGCCTGTCTTTAGCTCCAGGCTGCTTTGCAGAGGGGATGTCAGGTCTTGATGCTTCTCCCACTTGAGAAGATGTCAGGCCCTCTGCCCTCTGCAAGCTGGACTCCCAGGGGCATGACTGCCTGCTGGCCCCGCATACTGCTTCTGCCTTCTCGCCGAATCTGGCACACAGCTTCTCCATACTTGTAAACGGTTTTCATGAGGCACTCGGGGACAGCAGCCCCCCTAACACATGCAGGTCTTCTCTGCTGCCAACTAACACACCCATGCCCTCACAGCTCAGTGAGAGCTTAGTTGTCTGACAGGTGACCAGTTCTAACGCTGTCTTGTTTTCTCCCATTTTCAGCTGTAGAGTAGCTGCTGGGAGGACTCGGCCGCCGGCCCTGTCACACTGCAGCCCCCTCCCTTCCTCTCCCATGGGCCCACGCAGAGGAAGGAAGGGCAGCCTAAAAGTCCACTTAGAAACGTTTTTGGATATGCCACTGCAATTCTTTTCAAAATAGCATTCCCCATGTTTTTAATGGCAGAGGAAATAAAAGCTTTAATGTTGAGAATACCGCCAGCTGCTGCTTGGAAAGGCCTTTGTACAGGCGCTGAAGAACCTGCTTGGACAGCGACCACCAGGCTTGCTTAGGAACCCTCTAGAAACACTCACCACTGGGGTCTCCCTATTACAGATACTCCTTTTTTACCCAATCAATCTGTGCACTTTTGATATTTTGATATTATATTTGCTTCCTTAACCCCTGGCATAGAGATGGTCTCAGGTGCCGTAGTCTGTCTTGTGGTCCTGTAGCTCCCAACAGTGTGTTGGTCTGATATCAGCACATGGCACAGATGTGTCCTAGCGTGTAGCTCTAGACTGTTTAGGTGAAGGCTTCAACCCGGGAAGGAGCCCGGCTAAATGTATCCACACTGTGGTTCGGCAGCCTTTTAGATTATACGGCATTGTGGTTCATGTTTGAAATTACAGATTTTAAATGCCATGTTCATTAAGAAATCCAGGGTATTCCGATTCTGGGGTTTTTCATATTGTATTATTATTATTCTTAGGAATAGTTCAGTGTAACAAGAAGAAAACTTGACCTTTGCTCTGGTTAAACAGTAAAAGGCACTTGAAAACAAAAAGATAAATTATTGAATGAGTAGTATTACCTACAGATTCCAGAATTTTCTGGGTTTTAGGACATTGTGAAGCATGACTGATTAACAGAATTTTATACAACTGTACCAGTGAAATTCCAAATTGGAATTGTTTTGTTACTCTGGTTGTTGTGCCAAATTGTGGTACACTTAGAAAATCCTACAGTCTTCGATTTTTAGGGTGTTCTATTACAGCGCCTTTTCGTTAGTAATCATTGCCAGTAGTGCCTTCATCAGTTGAGGGAGGTGGCCCAGCGTAGTCTATTCTCTAAAACAGACAGTAAAGAGCTATTCGGAAATGTTGAAGGCTGGTATGGACCAGTTGGTGTGAATAGGCACACACCTTTGAACCTAAATCTGGGCATCTTCATTGAGGGAAAGAAAACAGCAATTGTGCAAAATTCTGTTAGTCAGTGATTCTTTACTGTGCAGATCCTTGCAAATTCAGGGGCTGAAAAAACGAAAGTGAATACAAACCTTGAGTGTGCTTTGGGAACCAAATGGACTTTATGGGACAAGCTAAGCAAGCTATGTGAACAACACGCCACGTTTGTGAAGAGTGGGGTAGGTGGCAGGGGAGCCGGCACTGTCGGCCCCATGCATTGGGGTGAGGGTTAGCCATAGTATTCTTTGCAAATGTGAGAAAGAGACATATATTCTCTTGCTTGGTGTAACTAATCACTGTTAATTTCAGGAAACAGAAGTCACTGAAGCTCCTTAGCAAACCAGATTTTTGTCCTGTCCTGATTTGCTAAGTGAGGTTGTGCAAATGGTCAAATTGGTACTAGAGGAGGAGGAATGAGAAAAAGTGTCTTCTCCAAAATACAGGACAAATTATAATAATATAAGTAGCAAGAATGAAAGAATTCTGTTTCCTGGAATAAGCATTTTTATTCCTAGTTGTAGGGACCCCTATTTTTACCTTCTCTTACAGTGTTGATTCATAAGAAATAATGTTACATTTACAAAAACTTCATCTGTATGGGGTATTTATTTGCAATGATGTCTGAGTACTGTATTTTTCTGTGCATTACCTTAGTGTCAGAATGTTGTCTTTATTTTAAGATCATATGCATGTTCTCCTGCCAAGGATCTTTTACACAGACCCAAACGAACAAAAATGCCTTCAGATTTTGAGAAAATGAGGCACTGCATGGAAAAGGAATAGGAAGGGGAAGTCAGTCACCAGTTGGGACACAGACATATGGCACAAGTGTCTGTAAAGCCAGTGCATATAGGAACAGTGGGCCTGGGTAAAGGGTCATTTTGGCAGGACCAATAAATAAAAAATAATAAAAAGACAAAGCAGAAGACTTGTTCTTTGTGGCTGCTCTGACCCCTGCTCCAGATGACTGTGCATGCAGCAGTGCGCTGTAATTCTAGCACCTAAAACAAGAAAACTAGGGCCGGCAGTAGCCCTGGTGGTGGGAACTGGAGGCACCCGGAGACCCATCTCAGGAGGCGTGGGAGGGAGGGAAGACATGGCTTGCCTCTTGTGATGGGCCTCACGTGCTGTGAGTACCCAGCAGTGTGGCAGTGAGAGCACATTGCCTTTGTACTGTCCTGATCAGGAAGCAAAGAGATTTACATGACAGCGGGGTCCTCTGCCGTCCAAACTCTTGGTCTTTGTACCCCAGGAATGAATGGGTACAGGCAGCAGAGGTTACTTGTTTGTCAACACAAGTTGACACAACACAACGTTTGTCACCACGTTCATCTGCAGGAATGTGTTCAAGGTACACTGAGCCCGTCCCAGCGGTTGCTTGTGACTGTGAGCAGGGTACAAATCATGTCTGAAGACACAGAAAGTCTTAGGACACTTTGCCGCCTCTCCAGTCTTAGTCAGACCTAAGTGATTTCACCCAAACTTCAGGGTTTCCCCCTGGGAAGCTGTCTGAAGTCAGGGTCCTGCTGCCCTGGCATCTCCCCATGACCCCACCCTCCACCTGAAGTCTCCCTTGGCCTCATGGTCACTGAGAGGCCCCTCCCTTTGACAGTCCCCATCCATTCTACTTGGGTAGTGTGAACCCATGTTCAGTTTGAAACTTTCTTTCAAAAGAGACTTGTTTTTCTAACTCAGTAGCTAGAAGAAATCGTTCCCTCCTGGCCTGTCATCCCAACAGGCCTCTGGAAGAGGTTGGGAAGAAAGCCTGCCGCAGATCTGGAGGAGGGGGTATTGACCCTGGGCCAAGCAGAGCAAGTCCTTCCACTTGGCACTTGGTCCAGTCTTGCTTGTTGGGGTGTTTCATTTGCACAAGTGCAGATGCTGAGGTCTTCCCTACCCCTCAGTGTGCTTCGGGTCCTTGCACGTGTGCTTCTTCATTTCACAGGTGGAGTGGCAGCCTCCTGAGTGGGTCCCGCGGAGCCTGTGGGAGAGGTCAGTTGGAGCTGAAAGGCTTCCCATTTGGTTGTGTTTTCCACGAGGGAATGTCCCTGTTGCCGCCACCTCCTCCGGCTCCCTACCATGGTTTTCACCCTCAAACCCAGCATGTTACCAGAGCTGTAAACAACAGCACCAGCTTTGAGACCTTGCCTCCTATGTTTGGGAGCCTCCTGGGAAAACAGAGATGCCTCCATTCTGACATCTCTTGGTGTGAAGTTTTGACAGGGACCAGGTGCCATCAGGTTTGCCTCTGTGCTTACCTTTCAGTTGTGTTCAAACAGCAGAGCTGGAAGAGCTGTGTGTTACCATTTTGTGGGAAAGTAAACTGGCTCTTGTGAATTCACCTCAGTCATCCATGAACTGGATCCTTTATAAGCTCAGGTCCCTGGAGTGGAGCCCCCCCTTTCCCTGAAACGTATACAGAGCTCCTCCTTCTAGGTGAAAGGCAATGCCATGGGACCTTATCCACAGAAAAGGCTCCCTGCATGGACTCTGTGAGCACACCACCTCATGGGCCTCCGTGAGAACAGTAGGAATCACTGATCTCACACACACACACACCAGGGTTCCGTTTGTTCATCTCACTCTTAAGGAATCAAGTTTGTTTTATTTACCCTAAAGTGTTTGTGAAGTACAGTATACATACAGAAGAGTGAAGCAAGTGTCCATTGGCTGCGTATTTCCAAAATGGACACACTGTGCAGCCACTGTCCAGATGAGAAACAAATGCAGGCAGGCAGTCTCCCAAAGCCCTCCTGCTTTCTGCTCCCACTCCCAGGGATAACTTCCTGAGTATGTCAGTGCAGGTCACTTGTGCCTTTTTCTGTACTTTACATAAATGAAATTGAAAGCATTAGTCACTCAGTTGTGTTTGACTCTTTGCTACCCCGTGGACTGTAGCCCACCAGGCTCCTCAGTCCATGGAACTCTCCATGTGAGAATACTGGAGTGGGTAGCAATTCTCTTCTCCAGGGGATCTTCCTGACCCAGGGATTGAGCCTGGGTCTCCTGCATTGCAGGGAGATTCTTTACCATCTGAGCCACCAGGGAAGCCCACTTTATATAAATGGAAGCATACGATAGAGACCCAGACCTATAATATACTTGCTTACCAAACTGCATTGATTTCTCCCATCATCATCAAAGATATAAAATCAGTTGAATGTAAAATAATGGGAAAAGGGTCTTCCCTGGTTGTCCAGTGGCTAAGAATTTGCCTTCCAACCCAGGGGACATGGGTTCAACCCCTGATTGGAGAACTAAGATCCCACATGCTGAGGTGCAATTAAGTGTGTGTGCTGCAACTACTGAGCACATGCATCAACTAGAGAGAAGCTTGTGTGCCACTGTGAAGATCCTGCATGTCACAATTAAGACCCAACACAGCCAAATTAGATAAATATTTGTTTATTTAAAATAATGGGAAAATACAAACTAGCTGTAAAAGAAGAGGAGTGACTCTACCAATATCAGACCAAATAGACTAATTAAGACAAATTATTACAGGAGACAAAGAAGAACATGTAATGATCAAAGAGTCAACTTAAGACTTCCTTTGTGGCACACAATCTTAAGGGCCAGCATTACCCTGATAGTAAAGCCGAACAAGGACACTATAAAAGAAAATTAAAAGCCAATACCCGTGATAAAGATAGATGCAAAAATTCTCAACAGAATGCTAGCAAACCAAATTCAAGGGTGCATTAAAAGTTCATCAAGTTCAATTGGGATTTATCCCTGGAAAGTAAGAACCGTTCAACTTACATAATCAGTAAATGTGGTATACCACATTAACAGGATGAAGGTAAAGAACACACGATCATCTCAGTTGAGGCAGAAAAAGCTTTTTGACAAAATTCAACATCCTTTCACAATAAAAACAGCCAATCTGGAACACAAGGGAACTACCTCATCATAATAAAAAGACGTGAAATCCACAGCAAATATCATACGCAGTGGTGTAAGACTTGAAAGCTTTCCCTCTAAGAGCAGGAACAAGGCAAGGAAGCCTGCTTTCACCACTTTTATGCAACAGAATTGGAAGTTCCAGCAGAAGAAAAGTCATCCAAATTGGAAAGGATAAAGTAAAGTTTTCTCTGCAGATCTCATATGTAAAACTCTGAAATTTTTCACAGAAAATACTGTTATAGTTAATAAATTCAGCAAAATAGAAGGATACAAAGTCAATACACAAAAATCAGTTTTGTTTCCATACACTAACAATGAATAGTATGAAAAGGAAATTGAGAAAGAAATCCCATTTACAGTAGCATCAAAAATAATAAATATTGGACTTCCCTGGTGGTCCAGTGGTTAAGAATCTGCCTGGTAATGCAGGAGACACAGGTTCGATCCCTGGTCTCTGGGGAGATTCCACATGCCATGGGGGCAACTAAGCCTGTGAGCCACAATTACTGAGCCCGTGCTCTGCAATAAGAAACCACCACAATGAGAAGCCCACACACCACATCTAGAGCATATACCTCACTTGCCACAACTAGAGAAGACCAACATGCAGCCATGAAGCCCCAGCACACCCCGCAAAACAGCAAAATTACAAAAATAAATGCCCACAAGTAAACTTAACCAAGGAGGCAAAAGACCTGCACACTAAAAACTATAAATCACCGATGAAAGAAATTGAAGAAGTCACAAATAACTGGAAAGAAAATCCTGTTTTATGATTGCAATAATTATTCTTAAAGTATCCATACTACTCACAGCAGACCATAGGTTCAGTGAAATCTCTTATTAAAGTTCGTCCATTTTTCACACACATACACACGTGCACACACAAAATCTGAAATTTGTATTGAACCACAATAAACCCTGTGTACCCAAAGAATTTTTGAGAAAGAAAAAGCTGGAGGACTAACACTTCCTGATTTCAAACTACGTCACAAAGATAAAATGACATGATACTAGGACTTCTCTGGTGATCCAGTGGTTAAGACTGCACACTTCCACTGTGAGGGATGCGGGTTTGATCCCTGGTTGGAGAACTAAGATGCCACATGCTGTGCAGCATGGCAAGAGAAGAAACAAAAAATCAATATGCTGCTGTCATAAAAACACACTGATCAATGGAACTCTGTTTCATTAGAAAATCCACAGTGCCAAAAAGATATGGCACTGAAAGATGAATTCCCTAGCTTGGTAAGTGCCCGATATGATCCTGAAGAAGAGTGGACAAATAGCTCCAGAAAGAATGAAGAGGCTGAGCAAAAGTGAAAAAAAATGCCCAGTTGTGGATGTGACTGGTGATGGAAGTAAAGTCCGATGCTGTAAATAACAGAATTGCATAGGAACCTGGAATGTTAGGTCCATGAATCAAGGTAAATTGGAAGTGGTTACACAGGAGATGGCCACAGTGAACATCAACATTTTAGGAATCAGTGAACTAAAATGGACTGGAATGGGTGAATTTAATTCAGATGACCATTATATCTACTACTGTAGGCAAGAATCCCTTAGAAGAAATGGAATAGCCCTCACAGTCAACAGAAGAGTCTGAAATGCAGTACTTGGGTGCAGTCTCAAAAATGACAGATTGATCTCTCTTTCCAAGGCAAATCATTCAGTATCACAGTCATCCAACCACTATGCCCAACCACTAATGTAGAATAAGCTGAAGTTGAACGGTTCTGTGAGGACCTACAAGACTTAGAACTAACACCAAGAAAAGGTGTCCTTTTTATCATAGGGGACTGTAATGCAAAAGGAGGAAGTCAAGAAACACCTGGAGTAACAGGCAAGTTTGGCCTTGGAGTATGAAATGAAGCAGGGCAAAGGCTAACAGTTTTGTCAAGAGAATGCACCAGTCATAGCAAACACCCTCTTCTAAGGACACGGACATCACCAGATGGTCAACACCGAAATCAGATTGATTATATTCTTTGCAGCCAAAGATGGAGAAGCTCTATACAGTCAGCAAAAACAAGACCAGGAGCTGACTGTGGCTCAGATCATGAACTCCTTATTGTCAAATTCAGACTTAAAGTGAAGAAAGTAGGGAAAACCTCTAAACCATTCAGGTATGACCTAAATAAAATCCCTTATGACTATACAGTGGAAGTTATAAATACATTCAAGGGATTAAATTTGATAGAATGCCTGAAGAACTATGGATGGAGGTTTGTAACATTGTACAGGATGTGGTCAAAGCCATCTCCAAGAAAAAGAAATGCAAAATAGAAAATGGTTGTCTGAGGAGGCCTTAGAAATAGATGAGCAAATAAGAGAATCAAAAGGCAAAGGAGAAAAGGAAGAATATATCCATCTGAATACAGAGTTCCAAAGAACAGCAAGGAGAGATACAAAAGCCTTCCTAAGTTCCTCAGTGATCAATGCAAAGAAATAGAGGGAAACAACAGAATGGGAAAGACTAGAGATCTCTTCAAGAAAGTCAGAGATACCAAGGGAACATTTCATGGAAAGATGGGCACAATAAAGGACAGAAATGGCATGGACCTAACAGAAGCAGAAGATATTA
The DNA here is from genome assembly GCF_042477335.2 of Ovis canadensis. Classification (NCBI taxonomy): domain Eukaryota; kingdom Metazoa; phylum Chordata; class Mammalia; order Artiodactyla; family Bovidae; genus Ovis; species Ovis canadensis. The sequence continues at coordinate 28,792,396 of NC_091246.1, forward strand.
AGGTGGCAAGAACACAGAAGAACTATACAAAAAAGATCTTAATGACCCAGATAAACACATGGTGTGATCACTCACCTAGACCAGACATCCTGGAATCTGAAGTCAAGTGGGCCTCAGGAAACATCACTACAAATAAAGCTAGTGGAGGTGATGGAATTCCAGCTGAGCTATTTAAAGTCCTAAAAGATGATGCTGTTGAAGTGTTACACTCAGTATGCTAGCAAATTCGGAAAACTCAGCAGTGGATTGATACTTTCGAAAGAATTGATGCTTTCAAAATGTGGTGTTGGAGAAGACTCTTGAGAGTCCCTTGGACTGCAAGGAGATCAAACCAGTCAATTGTAAAGGAAATTAGTCCTGAATATTCGTTGGAAGGTCTGATGCTGAAGCTCCAATACTTTGGCCACCTGATGTGAAGAGCCAACTTATTAGAAAAGAACCTGATGCTGGGAAACATTGAAGGCAGGTTGAGAAGAGGGTGACAGAGGATGAGATGGTTGGATGGCATCACCGATGGACTCGATGGACTCGATGGACTTCAGTTTGAGCAACTCCGGAAGTTGGTGATGGACAGGGAAGCCTGGCGTGCTGCAGTCCATTGGGTCACAAAGAGTTGGACATAACTGAGCGAATGAATTGAATTTCATATGCTGATGAGTGGGAGGTTTGGTTTATTCCATCCACTTTGAGGAAGGGTTGGAGATTTCCAGGAATTGAGCCACTGCCCACTCCTTGGTCTTTTGACAGTGTCTTGGAACTGTCATGGCCCCTCTGTGTGTGTCATTTAGCTTGCTGATTGAGGATCAAGGTCTAGTTGGCTTGTCTGCCATCTTGGACCCATTTGATTCTAATTGGTTTATGTTGTGTCCTTGGGCTATGTCATTCTTTCAAAAGTTGTGCATGGGGTCGAAAAAAGTTGGACACGACTGAGCGACTTTCACTTCACCTCATGCTTGCTAGTGCTAGGTTGCTTCAGTCATGTCCAGCTCTTTGTGACCCATGGACTATAGCCCGCCAGGCTCCTCTGTCTACAGGATTCTCCAGGCAAGGATACTGGAGTGGGTTGATATGCCCTCCTCCAGGGGATCTTCCCCTCACTTCACTTCTACTCTAGCAACAGATTCAGTGCAGAAGCAGATGTGAGACTATGGCTATCCTCCAGGGAGCCATACTTGAAAGAGATTTGCAACAAAATTGTAAAACAGTTGCCACTCTTCTCTGTATTTTGGGGAACTATCACTTTTTAAAAAGCTAATGTTCCTTGATCCCTATGGCATAGCCTTACCTGACTATGCAACCTCTCCCTGCTAACCAGGGGAGCGGGCACAGTTCTGGAGGTGCTAGCCTACTGTGTTCCCCCTTTCCCTGGCAAAGTAATAAAGCCACACTTTCTCCTCCATAAAAAATAAAAAGGTAGTTTATTGCTTTAAAATGAAAATGATTTTTAGAGCTTTGTTTTAATTTATGATACACATATTATAATATAAATTTGTAATATGGTAAACTGTGGTGCTGGAGAAGACTCCTGAGAGCCCCTTGGACAGCATAGAGATCAAACCAGTCAATGTTAAGGGAAATTGACCCTGAATATTCACTGGAAGGACTGATGCTGAAGCTGAAGCTCCAGTATTTTGGTCACCTGATGCGAACAGCTGACTCATTGGAAAAGTCACTGATGCTGAGAAAGATTGAGGGCAGAAGGAGAAGAGGGCATCAGAGGATGAGATGGCTGGATGGCATCACTGATGCAATGGACATGAACTTGGGCAAACTTCAGGAGATGGTGATGGACTGGGAGACCTGATGTGCTGCAGTCCATGGGGTCCCAAAGAGTTGGACACAATTGGGCAACTGAACAACAAAACATGACTTGTGGGACTTAGTTCCCTGGCCAGGAATTATACTTCAGCCCTTGGCAGTGAGAGTGTAGAATCCTAACTACTGCACCATACCAGGGAATTCTTGTCATTTTTTTAGAATTTAAAATGGTCTTGAGAGTAATAGTTTGAGACTCACTTATCTAATTTAATCCTCATAGCACGACTGAGCGACTTCACTTTCACTTTTCACTTTCATGCCCTGGAGAAGGAAATGGCAACCTATTCCAGTGTTCTTGCCTGGAGAATCCCAGGGACGGGGGAGCCTAGTGGGCTGCCACCTATGGAGTTGCACAGAGTCGAACACGACTGAAGCGACTTAGCAGCAGCAGCAGCAGCACCTCTATGAGATCATCAGTCCCACGTCAACAGGGAATAAACTGAGGCCTGGAGAGGAAAGAGATCTGCCTTTTGTTTCACTGCCATTAAGTGGCAAGGGCAGAATTCAAACCTCCTCCTTAAAGTGTATACCTCAAGGTTCAGTGAAACCTACTCCTCCTGTGGGCAGATGGGCAAAGAAAGAAAACCAAGCATGGCTTTCTTGACATAGAAGCTATTTTTGGCATAAGCCATTTCTTTATCTAAGCCTGACCACAACTCTTGCCCTTGAACAGGTCTCAGTAATAATGATCTTAAGGTAATAATGTCATCAGGCATGAAAAGTAACAATAGGAAAGATACTTTATGAGTAGTAAAGACTCTCACTTCTGTTTCAGTGGTAAAGATTAGTCTGAAGTGCCATTAAGTTGGGACCAAAGGGATGATATGAGTCATCCAGCCCTGCATTTCACACGATGTACTCTGCATATAAGTTAAAAAAGCAGGGTGATAATATACAGCCTTGACATCACTTTCCTGACAGAGGTCCATATAGTGAAAGCTATGGTTTTTCCAGTAGTCATGTACTGACATGAGAGTTGGACCATAAAGAAGACTGGATGCTGAAGGACTGATGGTTTCGAACGGTGGTGCTGGAGAAGCCTCCCGAGAGTCCTTTGGACAGCAAGGATATCAAACCAGTCAATCCTAAAGGAAGTCAGTCCTGAATATTCACCAGAAGGACTGATGCTGGAGCTCCAATATTTTTGTCACCTCATGCAAAGGCTCATTGGAAAAGAACTTGATGCTGGGAAAGATTGAGGGCAAGAAGAGAAGGGGGCAACAGAGGATGAGATGGTTGGATGGCATCACTGACTCAATGGACATGAGTTTGAACGAACCGTGGGAGATAATGAAGGAGAGGGAAGCCTGGCATGCTGCTGTTCACGGGGTCACAAAGAGTAGGACACGACTTAGTGACTGGATAACGAGATGATGTAGCCCTTTTCTGCCTCTCATGAGTTCATCCAGCGGAAGTTTGCACTCTTACTGCCCAAAGCTCCTTTACGCTTGAAACTTCCTCAGTTGTCCGATTTGGGGAGACACTGGTTTGGGAAAGATCCCCGTGGATCTCCTTAACTTGTTGCAAGCAATGAATCCTTCCTTCTCCCACTTTTTGTGTTGACACCCACCAAAAGGCAAACCCAGGTTTTCAGGTAACTCTGGTAAGAGCGCCATTTAGGAGTCCATTTGCCTCTTTAAACCATGTATCCTTATTTGTAAGGTGTGGACCACAATGTTTCTGCTTCCTGGGATTACTGGTGTGGTTCTGCATCAGATGATATTAACAACCCGATGAGTGAGAAATTTATCCCATTCTACAGAAAAGAAGGCTGAGGCTCATGATCCAGTGGTCTCCAGCTTTAGAGACCACCCACCCCAGGCCCACCTGGACCGCCCCCTCCCCAGCTCCTACCCCTGCTGGGACCCCCTTGGCTGCTAGCCCGCCAGTACAACTCCACCCACAACCCGCCTGGACTACCGTTCACCAGCCGGCCACTTCTGGACGCCCGTGAGCCGCCGGCTCCTCCCGCTCGCCTCACTTCCGGCGCCCAGTCCGGAAACCTTCAGATTCTTAAGATCGCGCTCCGGAAGTGAGTCACTGTGCCAGTACCTAAGATGGCCGCCAGCCCATCTGTTTCAGTGGACGATAGATGAGAAGCCGGCGTGTACCCAGAAGTTGCCCCGCTAGGCAGTGGTAGCTTCGGGGGCGTAGCTTCCGGTGGCCCGCGCCTGCGAGTCCCCGCGCTGAATCTAGTGGAGGTGGCGGGTGACAGGCTCTGCTGCCCGGTCGGCGGCGGCTGGTGCCCGGGCAAACCAGCGGCCTCCAGCTCGCGGCCCCGCAAGGCTCCACGGCCGCACCGTGGGATGGACGAGGGGAAGATGGACGAGAATGAATGGCGGTACCACGGTGAAGGAAACAAGAGCCTAGTGGTGGCCCATGCGCAGGTGAGCGGTGGCCTGTCGGCGAGGTTCAGGGTCCTCACCCTACTCCCGGGGGGTTACGCGTCCCCCAAGAGCTCCTTCAGCTCAGGTCGGTTCTGCATCCCCTCAGCACCTACTACCCCGGATCGGTTCCCCAGCAGCCCTTCTCCCGATCGGTTGCGCGTTCCCCGAGTGTCACTGCCTCTCGGATAGATAAGTTTCGCCTCCCCGCAGCATCACTACCCTGTCGGGTCGGTTCTGCCTCCGCTTTGTGTCACCGCCTTCCCCCAGATCAGTTCCGCGTCTCCCCAGCGCTCTCCTCCTCCCCCTAGGTTGGTGCCGTGTCTCCCCAGCATACCCCTCCATCCAGATCGGTTCCCTGTTCCTCTAGTGTTATTTCCTCCCCCTGGGTCTGTTTCGTGTCCTCCCAACGACCCCCATCCTAGTCTCACACGGGACCGCCTCCGACTGCCCAGCCGCGGTGAGGACGCCGGGTGTAATCTTAGGCAAGATAGAGGTTACGGGCAAACTCCGGAGGAAGAAGCAAAGTGCTTGGGGTGCGTGAACTCCCCAAGCACCGAGCGAGTTCCGCCTCTGAAATGCAGGGAATTGCTCTTCTCCTACTGCTGTTGTTAATATTAGTGGAGCATTGTCTACAGGTTCTTCTCCAGAATCTTCTAGAATTTAAAGAATTTCCGTTTCTTTATTCAGTAAGGATGAGAGTTTCAGAGAATGCAGTAAGGACTCTCAGTGAGTTGAATCCCAGGAAGAGAAGCTTGTGGGTTTGTGTAAAGGCCCGGATCTCTCTGACATCTTGCTGTCTGATTCAGCCAGGCAGGAATGTGATGGGCTGGGGGAGGAACCAATAGGTGTCACTGAGGGCTTAAGAGGATGGGAGTTGCATTTACACAGAGCTGGGCGGAATCCCGGTTCTGCCACTGCCTGGCTTAGGTTCAGTTTTTGCATTTGCCGAGTGGAACTGGTTAACAGAATCCCCTTTGCGGAATTACTAGAAAGATGAGCTGGACAAGTTATGCAAGTGATAACTATCATCCCCACTTGGCTCAGTGGTTAGGAGCTCTGACCCAGCCCAACAGCTCCTGCAGGGTGATTGGCGCAGGAGCTGAGTGATGTCCGGCTCTGTTGTTCCTGGGTGCTCTGGGGCAGCTGTAGGGCAAGCTGCAGTCACCGAGGTGGCCCCTGTGTTCTGCGTTTTGTTACCCATTAGCACTATTGGGAAACTGAAGAAGTGAGACTGCAGGCTTTGCTCAAGATCTTTAGGATAATTAATAATTGACAAGGCTTAATCTGAAGCCGCTCTTCTCTGTCAGTCTGCTGGGCCTCATTGTGTTTCAGGGTTGGTCAAAGCCCCAGATAGTCCAGCATGAGTCCCTTTTGTTGTTTGAATATTGTGTGACCCCCTGCATCCTTTCACAATTCAAATACTCATATTCCAGTATCTTCATTTTATGTAAAGCTAATTAAGACTTCTTTTAGCTGATGAACTGAGTTTCAAAAATAGCATCAGAAGGAGCAATTTCCAGACTCAGAGTAAAAGGACACCAGGCTTTGGGCACTCAGATGCCTTCTCCATTGTCCCTGACAAGCATGTGTCCACTCTGTAGGGCAGCTGCCCCTTCCCTTGTTGCCCAGCTTCAGTTGTTAAAGTCTTGTTTCTTATTCCTTTAGACTGAGTCATCAGGCTACTCTGTTACCTGTTCTCTTCATTCTTTATTTTAAATCTAAATCTTTGTTACTCTGCTCATTCCTGCTTGGTGGTGGTTATCATTTGAAGATTATAATCGCAAACGGTCTAGTAAGAAAATGTTCCCACCAAGTGAACGCACTGAATAAAGGGAGAATTATGCCCCTTGTGTATTGAGAAACCTTTAGGCTTTGCTTGGGCCTTGAGGACCAGGAAGGAAGAGGGAGCCCTGGAAGGCAGCTTTCAGGGTCCACTGTGCCCAAGGAGAGGGTGTGTGTGTGTGAGTGGGATAGAAGAAGGTGGATGAGTGAGAACATGTATTCCTGCTCCCATGGGTGGACTCTCCAGACCCACCTCATTCATTCTGAAGTAGAGTGTGACCCTTACCAGGCTTCATTCAGACTGGGAGATGGTCACTTCCTCAGAGAGGGCATCATCTACTTTCAGGATTGAAAGGTCCTTAAAAAGTGTTGAGGCAGTCCTGGGTGTTCATTGGAAGGACTGATGCTGAAGCTGAAGCTCCAATACTTTGGCCACCTGATGCGAAGAACTGGCTCCTTGGAAAAGACCCTGAAGCTGGGCAAGACTGAAGGCAAGAGGAGAAGGGGGTGACAGAGGATGAGATAGTTGGATGGCATCACAGACTCAATGGACATGAGTTTGAGCAAGCTCCGTGACTTGGTGATGGACAGGGAAGCCTGGCGTTCTGCGGTCCATGGGGTCGCAAAGAGTCAGACACAACTGAGTGACTGAACTGAACTAAAAAGTGATTAGTCCATCCCCTGTCCCTTCCAGTGTCAAAGCCTGACATACCTTCAGCCAGCCAGTCCTAAGGTCTGGCATCTGTACTGGAGGAACATAGGATGAGATAGTGTCTTCCTTGGTGGGTTGGGAGGCTTCTGGGAGCACAGGACTTGAAGAAAATGGGACCTGGATATGGAGGAGTTAAGTGCAGGCCCAAGGAGGGCTGTAGTGTGCGGATGTGTTCAGGGTTGGGCAGTAAGAGATGACTGAACAGTAGGCCAGTTCTTGACAGGTTGCTGTCAACTTTCCAATGGCCCAGTGCTCAGCATCCTTGGGACCGGCTATGCAATGTAACCTTTTCCCAGGCACTGGCCCTTGGCCCTGGCACCAGCCCTCCGCAGTGCTCAAAGGCTATGGCCAACTTGGCTCTGTATGCTGGTGCCTGGAGTCCCCGGCACTGACCCTGTGGGGGGCCTCGGGCAAGAGCATTTCCACTGTGGGCACATACTTTCCTCACTGCAGCCTGAGGGTGCTGTTACTTGTTCTGGAGAATGCACCGTACCTCTGCTCATGCTGAGCTGTGGTCGTGAAGCCCAGGGCAGCCCTCAAGTGTGCTGCTGCCACGTTGGATTTCTGTCCGGCTGGTGTTGCTTTTACATCTGCAGTGACCCTTCTTCAGCTTAGTCTTGTTGGCTTTGGCTTGGTGGCCTGTCCTGTGAAGGTCATTGTAAGACTGTTTGTCACTTGATCTCTTAAGTGCCTTCAGTGGGGCAAGTCACCCATGGCAGGCCAGGCAGAGGTTCCTCCCCAGGCGCTGAGCTGCCCCCCAGCTCCCCTCACCTCTGGGATGCAGAGGAAGTAGGGGCCCACTCCCTTTATCACACTAGCTGTTGTGATGTTTTTCTCCTTATTGCGAGAGGTAACATGAAAGACTTGGCATCTGAGATCTTTTATCAAAAGTTTGTTCCTGATCTGTCAGGGTTCATGTCCTTTCTAAGATTCTGATTGGGCTTCAGATTGTTTCTGCAATTGTTTTGATGCCCTGGGATATTTGTGTGGGCCCCAAAGATGTGGGGTTCAAGCAGTCAGGGGCTGTGTGTTTCTCTTTTGTGTTTTAGGAGTTCTGATTTGTAGATCATATTTCTTAATGGAGATATTGGAAGCAAATAAGAGTTGTTCTTTTTTTTTTTTTTTAAAGACATGTTCCCAAATCCTGGGCTTAATTTTCTCCTGAATCTAGTAGAAAGTTAGATATTTTAATGCTCTGTTGCCTATAGTATTTTTTTTTAACAAGTAACTTATTCTGTATTTGAGGTTTTTAACGGTATTCATACAGGTTGATAAAGCTGATGAGACTTCTTTCTTGGTGACGTCTCATTGAAGAACTCTGCACGTAGCTGTCTTTATTCCTGGGATCACCTGCAGTTGAATGGTTAGGATTTGGTTCTTCCTGGCCTTGGTGAGTGCTGAGCTCTGCCTTCCTGGCATTTGGAGGTGTGCCAGTCTAGGCCTGGTATCCTAAGGTGGCGTGGTCACTTCCCCCACCCTGATGATAACCTTCTTCCTCCTCAGTCAGAACTCAGTCAGGACAGCAGCTGCCCCTTTTACCAGGAAGGCAAGCAAGGTTTCTCTGTGCTGCAGGAGGACGAGACCCCAGCACTGGGTCACCCACCCCTTGGTTTGTTTGGACACCTGCTCTGTGGCCATCGTGTGGCCTTGGAGGGCCTGGGACTTTAAAGCCTCCCCTGGGACTTGCACACTTCTCTCTCACCCTCACTGTACTCCGCATGCACTTACGGTTTGTCTTTACAAAACATTCTGCTTCTCTTCTTGCTGTTGGATTTTCCATCCTTTAGAAACCTTCAGAGCACCTCTTCTGCCACAGTCCCTGCGTGTCCTGCCTGTAAATGCCACTGGGCTTACACCTCCACTGGCCTGTCTCCCACCTCATAACTCGGGTCTGTGTCTGCTTCAGGCCTGTGGCAGCTGTGGGTCCGTACAGACAGATGAAACTTGGGAAGGAAAGTGCCCTTCCTAGTCCAGGCACCTGCTGTCCCCACTTCCTGTCTGGCCTCCCTTCAGAGTCTTGGGCTCCTGCCTGTGAAATGTCTCACCTCACCCTCCATCTGTTCTGTCTGAAGCTGTCAGCCCCACACTGTCTGACCCCTTGTCCCTCTTATCCCTCTTCTGGAACTGCGGTGTGCGTCTGGTTGTTTCAGTGGGCGCAAGTGACCTGGCCTGATATTCTGTCCCAGGTATTCTGCTGGAAGATCTGGACAGTGGCTGGGTGGGGTGTCTGTGAGTGGTGGCCTCACCAAGAAGCAGAGCTGAGCCATTTTGGGGTGCCTGGGACAGCACCCTGAGGCTCTGTTCTTCTGTTGCTATGTTTATCTGTCTCCTTTTCCCTTGAAAGTTGCCTGATCTCTGCTTCCCTGGGGTTTTCTTGGGGTCCTGTCCTGGGTAATATCCTCACTCTGGAGGAAGACTTGTCTGAAGCTTGTCCTCCAGCAGCAAGGCTTCAGCAGTTCATCACATCATACCTTACCTTTGCTGAGAGGTCCTGGAGTCTTAATTCCACCCACGAATTTCCTCCTTTGGGCTTCACATGGGTAGGTGACCCTCTTACTATTTTGTTTTTGTATTCTTTTATTTCTATTTAATGCCAATCATTAGTTCCTCTCACCACCCTAGAAAATACAGAATATTAGAAGGAAGAAAGCAAAAAGCATCCAGCATTTCCCTACTAGTAAAAATAATTTTTGTTAACATTTGATGCACTTCCTTCTATAACACGTTTGTATTGAATACTTAAGAATGGTCTGTTTTTGTTTTCTGCCTTTTCTCTCTATAAATATGTAGATACTTTTTCACACACACACACAAGGCTGCAGAGCACCGGGCAGCCAGAGTTCCTGTGCTGTCAGACATTCACATGGTTGTGCTTTTAGAGCTGTTAGGAGCCAGGCTTTGCTGATGTCTTGATATTCGGATGACTTGGATGGGTTTGCAGTGGGGATCAAAGAGCATGTCCTAGGTCCTGGCACGTAACATGCCAGGCCTTCCCCACCACGGCCTGGGACCTTCACTGAATGCTTTCTACTCTTTTGAAATTTATTTATATTTGGTTGCACTGGGTCTTTGTTGCTGCGTGTGGGCTTTCTCTAGTAGTAAGGAGTGGGGCCTACTCTTCCTTGCAGAATGCAGGCCCTGGGGCCTGCAGGCTTCAGTTGTTGGCAGCACGCAGGCTCAGTAGTGGCGGCTCCTGGGTTCCTTAGCAAGTTCTAGAGCACAGGCTCCATAGTTGTGGCGCATGGGCTTATTTGCCCCTTTGCATGTGGGATCTTCCCCGAGCAGGGATCAAACCTGTTTCCCCTGCATTGGCAGGACCACCTGGCAAGTCCATCTCCTTCTTTTATAAGTAGAGTGTTATATACATTTTGAGATTGTTTCTTGTGTGTGTGTGTATTTATATGTGTCATTTCTCCATTCACTGACTTTTTCAGTCTTGTTGAAATCTTTGGTTTTCATCTAGTGTTTCAAGGCACAAGAGAGCACACCACACTTTTCTATCCTAAAGGACAGAAGAGGTGTGGGCCCCACCTAAGGTTCCCTGTCCTTCTTTGGAACAGGGAAGAGCTGCCTCTGCCCCGGACCATGCAGAAACTCTCCTTAAGCCCCTCTTCTTGGTCTCATTCCTTTCTCTTCATGTTCCTAACATTTATCCTAGACACTGTGAACGAGATATATTTTAAACATCTAGTTTCAGATGTTTAAAAGGAAAGGAGTTGTTTGCTTCACAACTGGTTAGAACTTTGTGAGCTGGCAGGGCCCTGGTGCTTACCAGATTAGGTGTTAATTTGGGCTCCTTCATGGGAATCTCCCTGTGGGCGGTTGCATCAGTCTTGCTACACACCATGGGTGGCCCTTGAACTAACTATGTCTTTATTCCAACCAGGGCTGGTAAGGTTGATTCCTCATCTTTTCACTTCTGTCCACTTGAATGGGTGTCGCCTGGTCCCATGGCTGGCCTTGGGGCATGTCACAGGGCCACCAACTCAGCCCAGTCAGACCCTCACAGGGGGCAGTTAGTGCTTGCTGTCCAAAACAGGTGTGCCCACTGAGTGCTTGTGTTTGTGGAGACTGGCCTTCAAGGCTGACACTGCAGCTCCTATGGGGCAGTTTCTGGTGACAGTTTTAAATGATGAACAGGTTAGAAGAGAGAGCAGTTTTCCTTGAAGCAGACACAACACAACACTTGGAATTTCTTAGTAGGTCTTGAGAAATAGTGGAGTCCAGGTAAAAAGTGAGTGACTTTTAGGGGCCCGAGTTTCTGGGAAGTTGCCTAGAATTAGGGTTTCTGCATTATCAACTTTTGTTTTCCCTTAAATTTTGATGGAATCCTTGGCCAGTTGATTCCCATGATTGAATACTAATGTCTGCCTGGATTTGGGAGGGGTTAGAGATGGCTGGATGGCATCACTGAACTCAATGGACATGAGTTTGAGCAAGCTCCAGGAGTTGGTGATGGACAGGGAAGCCTGGTGTGCTTCAGTCCATGGGGTCGCAAAGAGTGGGACACAACTGAGTGACTGAAGTGAACTGAGGGGCGGGCACATGCCCTTGACCTTAGCTTCCCCAAGTCTGGGCTTGGGGCTCAGGGAGGTGATGGTTGTCTGGGGTCTTGAGAGGAGTATGTGTCGTCAGAGTGGGATAGGAAATGTTGGGGGCTGTGGGCTGGGGAAATGGATCTGGTCTCTATGGGCCTTGCTTGCTCTCCGCCATGTTTTGAGAGCTAAACCTGTACTTCCTGAGTCTCTTCAGTCACCGGCCCCTCCTGCCCCACCTGGACCCCAGTGCTCTAGACAGTACCCAGACTGCTGTGCCTCCCCCTCCTCCTCCTGGCCACTGCTTCACAGGCTGGGTTCCCACCCAAGCCCTTCTGCCTGGAACTCTCTGTCTCCATGGGAATGGTTTCTGAAGTTGTCCAAATGGAATTAATCTCCATTACCAAGACTCTGTAACACATCCAGGTTATTTCCTTGACGAATGGCTGTTTTCAAAGGCTGTGCTTGTTTAAAAACTTATTTTTTTTTCACATTTTTGACATGTATGTTAGCATTGTAAAAAATTTTTGAAACGTATGTTATATTTTTTGTATGTATTTTTTGAAATGTGTCTTATATTACCATTGTAAAAAATTGGAAAACCCAAATAAACAGGACTTGAAAAAATTAAGTTCCCCAGTTGTTGCTACCTGGACACATGGTTATCTGTTCTGAAGTTTTTTCAGACAGTTCATACAAACTCAGCATGCACATACTTTATTTTAAACAAGGGATAACATCATATGTGGGTATACAGCTTGATTATGACAAAGTACATGGACCTGTATTCTCATGACCAGCTCCTTCTAGAACCTTTCTCAGGGACCATCCCAGGTGCCAGAGATCTTAGTCTTACCTGTTTTTGAGCTTTATATAAATAGCACTGTACCCATACATCATTCTCGATCACACACACACATATATATGTACATATTTATAAAAATAGTTTCACTCTGACAGCCCCATCCTGTAATCTTTTTCACTTATCAGTGATGATGGCTATACCTCTGTGTCTGTAAATACGGATCTTCCATATTTTCTGTTAAATGGCTACATAGTAGTCCATGGTCTGGAATACGTCCTCTGTATTTACCCATCCTACTGTTGCTGGACATGTAGGTTGTTTACATTTTATTTGGAATTGTAAACAGTCCTTTTACATGCAGTAGCTAAAATCTTCTGTGCATCTTTTTTCCTTAAATCACTGGGAGTGGCCTGACTAGGTCAGAGAGCATAGGTTTTCCTAGTTGCTCTGTGTCCTCAGACGTGTGGCCCAGTAATGGCCCTCACTTCCTCCCTGTGGCACTGGGTGTCCCAGGCACTGCTGAGGACAGCTTTTTCTCCACAGCCGTCTACCCTTATCCCCAGGCTTTGTGTAGGTACTAATCAGACTCTGTTTTATTTTTCAATAGCGCTGTGTGGTGCTTCGTTTTCTGAAGTTTCCTCCTAATAGGAAGAAGGTAAGATCAGTGGATTTGCCACCCCATCGTTGAAATAATTATTTAAGAAAACTTTGATTTTTTCTGATGCAAAAAAGTATTAATGCTAATTTTAGAAATTTGAATATGATACAAGCATTCAGTGCTGAAAGCACTGTCCCCATCATTCCTGCAGGACCCAGGGCTTTGACCTGCTGGGTCATCACAGTTAGTCCCTGGGTAGTGAGTCAGGAGCCTCCCAGACTAGTTCAGAGAGCTCTGCTTATGACTGGGAAACCCACGGCTTCGCTTTGCCATGGCGATTTCCTTACACCCCACTGCCTCAGTTTCCCTATCTGTGGAAGGCTAGCTATGAAAATGAAGTCTGTAATGCTGTGGTAGACAGTGTTACAAGTCACAGCTGGCAGTTCAGATGGAACGCTGGGTTTCTGTTCTCTGAGTCACCCGAGCAAAGTACTGTGGGCACCCTTAGAAAACCACTGTTGTTCTGCTGCGTGCCTGCTGACCCCCGAGCTGCAGTGTCTGTCCACCTTGAGGTGTGATGTTGCCGTGGTGTTTAAGTGGCCACAGAGGTCAAGATGCACTAGCCCTGTGGGAGCCTTTCGTCTTTCATGGCCAGTGGGGAGGGCATGATATGAGCATAGACTCATCTGAAAAGGGGAGAAAAGGCCGGAGTTGCAGGTCACACCCACACAGTGGGGCAGGGCCGTGGTGCTGGATGGTGAGTGGAAATTGGGCTCAAGATCAGGGTGATGGAGACATGAGTCACCATCTCACCTCATTTGAATTATGGCGAAACAGCCAGAAAAGATGGTGAGGTGGATGGCTTATGGGTGCCAACGGTGGCTGATTGTGCAAATGAAAGGCACCCTTGGGGGTTAGTTTCATAGAATGAGAAGAGGGGCCCAGGGGAGAAAGCTGAGCCCGTGGTCACAGTGGGACTGGCTGCAGTGAGGTCTGGGGCCGGTGTGGTCGGTGCAGAGAAAGATGGCTCAGGATAGGGGGAGGTGCAGCTGCTGAAGAGAATCGTGTGGGGAGGTTCTGTTTCTGTGGAATCCAGAAACATTTCAGAGGCTGCCTCTAGTCCTCTCCCCTCCCCCTGTCCCCCACTCGGGGTCTGTGGAGCCTAGCCTTGGTGAAGGGTCAGAGTCCTCTGGATGCCTCTATTTTCAGTTCTTTCTGTTTACGTTTATTGAGGTAATGTCCTTCAAGGCAACAGTTTGCTGTTCTTTGTTTGTTTGTTATATAAATGGCTCTATGTGATGCCAGCTGCATTATTTGTGGGGAATTGTGTCTGTTAATTCTGTCAGTAATAAGACCTTTATGTCAGAAGCCTGTGGCACAGCTCTACAGAAGCACTGGGTGTGTTCTGGAGTTTTTTGCCAGGCTTCATCCTAACGCAGTAGTGCCTTGGGGTGCAGGCTGTGGTCTGCCTGTGTTATGGTGCATGCCTAGCAGCTCAGACCAAGACCTTCTCAGAGCCTGAGCCGTGTGTCAGGCACCTCTGAGCCTGCTGTTGGAGAAGACAGCCCTCTCGCTCCTGAGTGAGACCTGTGATCAACCCTTTGTCCTTCTTGCCTTGGGTCAGAGTGAGGGATACGACATTGATTTTCTGTCTCACCTAAATCTCACAGCTTATCGACTCTTTAAGAACCTCTGGGGTAAAAGTGTTTTATTTCTACATTTAGAGGCTGAAGAATAAAATCTAAATATCTAGAAATTTTGGGATGGGAAAGATTTTTAAAGTCAAATCTCTCAGAAGGTGTGCACGGGCCACAGGTGGATTCCACCTGTGTTCCTGGTGTGAGGAAGGCAGGGCCACAGATATGGTTCTTAAACTTACAGCTTCGGAATCACATGGGGCCCTGAGTAGAATGCAGAGGTGGTCCAGGGGCACTTGGGGACAGAAACTCCATCGAGAGTGGCAGTCTTCGTGGTGGGGCTTACCTTCCTCTGGGTCCAGGGCCACTGGTGGTTTTTTGTGGCCACGTACCTGGTGGCCTTGTGTGTAACAGAGGCTTGTGGTGGTGTCGGAGTCCACCTTCTAGGAGCTCCCAGGCATTGAGGCCTTCTCGTCCTTCTCTTTTACAGACCTCGGAAGAGATATTTCAGCACCTGCAGAACATAGTGGACTTTGGCAAAAATGTTATGAAAGAGTTTTTGGGTGAGAACTATGTTCACTGTGGGGTAAGTGATCTTTTTTCAACGTAGTCTAAATTCATGGGCACATTCTATATCAAAATACCAACTCCTCAATTATAGTTTGAAAGTTTGTATAACCCCTCATGTTAGTTACAGAGTTTCCAAGCGCTTTTCTCATTTTTGCCCCATGAGGTAGCAGAGCAGATCCTGTTATTCTCATTTGCAAGCTGAGAAGCATGGGATTCTGAGATACTTTGTCAGACCTTAACTTGCCGGGACCCCTGGGACTCCACCACTCCACCCTCAGGGGGGCATTCAAGTTGGTGAGAGCTCTTGAGTGAGGTCCAGGCAGCAGCCTGGATCTTTGATGGGCACCTTAGAGCAAGGTAGGGAGGAGAGTGGGCCCCGTACTGGGAAGTGTGACCTGGTCTCGTGGGAGGTCACATGAGGGGTGGTGGCTCACGAGGGGTGGTGGCTCACGAGGGGTGGTGTGCTCACGAGGGGTGGTGTGCTCACGAGGGGTGGTGGCTCACGAGGGGTGGTGTGCTCACGAGGGGTGGTGGCTCACGAGGGGTGGTGTGCTCACGAGGGGTGGTGTGCTCACGAGGGGTGGTGTGCTCACGAGGGGTGGTGTGCTCACGAGGGGTGGTGTGCTCACGAGGGGTGGTGGCTCACGAGGGGTGGTGTGCTCACGAGGGGTGGTGTGCTCACGAGGGGTGGTGTGCTCACGAGGGGTGGTGGCTCACGAGGGGTGGTGTGCTCACGAGGGGTGGTGGCTCACGAGGGGTGGTGTGCTCAGCTGAAGCTCACGTGGGCTGGTGGCTCCGCCTGCCTGCAGGTGGTCTCTGTTGCTGGCTTCTTCTGGTCTCAGTTACGGAGAGGAGTACTTGTTACAGGGAGGTCTGCTGTTTGGATGCTCATGGAGCGGGCAGCATAACAAGCCTCAGTGGAGTGGCCCTGTGCCCCTGGCAACCTCAGAGCAGATGGCCGTGGTCCATGTCTGGGACAGTCATTCCTACGCCTTGGGTTTGATCCCTGCTGCGCCTCTGCTTCTGCTGGCCTTACTGCTTGTCTTAGACCAGAACCCTGAACAGATGATTAGATTTGCCGTTTTGAACAGAGCGAGCAGTACTGCCTGTTTCGCAAGTTCTGTACCTTGTGTGCATCTTGAGAAAAATGCTGCCAAGAAGGTTCAGTGAAAGTTTTTGTGAAGCTTAAGGATCGCCTGGCAAAGTAGAATTTTAAGTGGCTCTGACAGCAAAATGTCCTCCTTTGACAGCTTAGGATGTACTGTGGGTGGCGCTTCTCTGGGTTCCTTAGGGCTGTGATCTTATCTGAGGACTGGGGCTAAGGATCCTCTTCCAGGGTGGCCCAGAACCATGGAGCCTGCAGTGTGGTGCTGGCTTTTGACCTGCTGACGGGGGCTCAGCAGCTCCCCGTGTGGACTCTCTGCAGGGCTCTGAGCATCCTTGTGACTCGGGCCTGGCTCTTCCAATGCGTAGTCTGAGAGATGACCTGTCAAGAAGTTGTGTCTGTCATTTCCACAGCATCCTGGGGTCTTCACAGATCAATTCTAGGCAGTATGGGACTACACAGAGGCAAAGGCCACTGAGGCCATCCTGGGGGCCGGCACCACCCCTCCCCAGCTGTCCTGTTAAATTATGGAAGCCTGAGACCCACCTCCTGTGAGAGCCTGAGTAGCTGTGTGCTGGCCGCCTCCTCCTCGGCCTGGACGCTGTCTGAGAGAACGCAGCTGTGCCGACTGTCAGTCCTTCTTGGAGCGAGAGCATGCTCATCTGGCCGAGTGGGAGTGTTACTCTGTCTCAGGGGCTCTAGGCCTTTCTTCCAGGAGGGGCCAGTGGTGAAGAAGAGTGGTGAGGAGCTTGCGGTTCCAGCCTGGCAGGTGGGAATGACACTGGGCTGTCCCTTCAGGGCCTAGGGCACGCTCTAACTCCAAGTTTGATTCTGTGTGTCCACAGTGGACAAGGCTCTGGGCCTGTGAGGTGGATCCACAAGGTCACATTGTGGGGATATTCACCCTGTTGACATACCTCCTTTGCGTGAAGACACTGCCTGAGTGAAACACAATCTACTTTTCCTCCAGGTGGTGAGAGGACTGCCGCTCAGGCCCAGCACTGTTGAATGTGGGATACAGAGCACATCTCTGGTCCAAATAAGACCATATTCGGGCAAAATCAGCATTTTTGCCTGAAAACGATATGGTTTTCTCCTCCTGATGATATGAGCTAGGTTAGAGGGGAGCCCTGTTAAGAGCATTTCCCTCTTCTGTGTCCTGAGATGAGAAATGACTAGCCCAGTGAGAGCAAGGCTCAGACAGAGAGACCGACACACCCCTTGTGCCATGCTGCCTCCAATCCTGCCTGGCTGGTTTGGGGACTGATCTGGGCCTGTCTTCATGTGAGCTGGAGGTTAGGACAGTCTGGGAATGACTGTCCCAGACACGGGGAAAATTCCATCACGCAAAGGGTATGATGGAGAAGGTGTGGCATGTAAATGGACAGGATCCCAGCATCCTCTTTCTAGGCCAGTCTCTTCCATCCCCTTAGGATTCTTTTTAAGTCAGAATTCTCCCACCCTGGAAATACAGGGAAGATGGTGAGCAATGTGGATTAAATAGAAACTCTTAGTTTGGGAGATTGCAAAGAAACAGCAAAGCAGAAAGGAGTTGCTTCTTCATTTCTTACCCAAATGCACCAAATATTAGCTATCTTGTAGCTGATGGGGGCACAGGATGTCCACCTGGGGATTTATTTTTTTAAAGATTATTTATTTTATCAGGCTGTGCTGGGATGTAGTTGTAGCACATGGGATCTTCGATCTTTGCTGTGGCATGCGGGATCCTTAGCTGCACCTTGCAGGATCTTCTCAGTTGTGGCATGTGGGATCTAGTTTCCTGACCAGGGCTCAAACCCTGGCCCGCTGCATGTGGGAGTGCGGAGGCTTAGCCACTGGTCCATGAGGGAAATCCCTTACCCAGAGATTAATATTTGATCAGACCCTGCTCCTTGAGCTGCTTCTCAGATGGGAATGTGAGAAGCCTCATGTTGCCTGAGGAGACAGTTGGTGAGGAAGTTTTTGCAGGCAGAGGGCTGTCTCAGGCCCCTGCTCTGCCATCCACAGACCCCTGGAGAAGGAGGATGAGGTCACCTTGAGAACACAGGAGCTGCCTGAGGAGTGTTCTCTGGAGACTGATTGTGGGTGACATTGGGCACGCTGCTAGCCACGGCCATTGTGGACACCAGCCACCCTGAGGAGGGCCTGTTCCTGTTAGTGCACAGAGACGTGTGCACTGTGGATCTTCACAGGACAGTCAGTGCAGGAGACACAGGAGATACAGGTTCGATCCTTGGGTCAGGAGGATCCTCTGGAGAAGGAAATGGCAGCCCACTCCAGTATTTCTTGCCTGGAAAATTCCATGCACAGAGGAGCCTGGTGGGCTATAGTCCATGGCATCCCAAAGAGTTGGACATAATCTGGACATGTCCTTAAAATAACAGAGCAGCTTTTATTCCCAAAACTCACATGCTGAGTGTTTTTTAATGTGGTAAAATATACAGAACATAAAGTTTACCATTTTAAGCATTTTAGAGTCTGCGGTTCTGTGGCATTAAGTACGTTTGCCTTGTTGTGTAATACACACTGAGTATTTCTTATTTGTTCTTACAGGAAGTTGTTCAGCTGCCTTTAGATTTTGTGAAACAGCTTTGTTTAAAGATACAATGTGAAAGACCAGGTAAGGGTTTCTAACTTACAAAATTTATAATATTCCATTTGAAGTGTTTGATGTTAGGCAGATACAGTTTTTAGCAACTTTTTTGCCAAGAACTTCATTATCAGGGGAAGAAATCCTAGGAGTTTGTGAATACAATTCTGGGTGTCAAATATGTAGATCACTGCAGGGACTATATGACCAAGAACTAATTCATAAAAATAATGCTTTCGAGGGGCAAAAGGTAGCTGAAGGGGTTGGAGGAGAGTAAGGGAAGGGAAGGTGGGCTCTAGGGTGGTCTGGAGGAGTCCAAAAGAAAACCAGAGCAGACCTAAGCTGTGGAGGGTGGGCCAGGCCCTAGAGGAGGGCAGTCTTGAGGCCCTTCTTTCAGAAGCCAGCACCACCCAGCCTGCTTATCCTCTTGAGGTAAGCTGGGAGACTTGAGTTTTTGTACTTCCCACCACACCTCACTTACTTCCCTGAACTCTGGGAGTTGGTGACGGACAGGGAGGCCTGGCGTGCTGCAGTTCATGGGGTCATAAAGAGTCAGACACAACTGAGCTACTGAACTGGAACTGGATTACCATACATAGCTTCCCCCATCACCACACATGACTTCTACCCAGCAGTAGAAATGTACCCCGCCCTCCTCAATATATACTTGCTCCTCCTCACCTCCCAGACTTTCCCCCTTCACCTTCTGTACCTTTCCCCGCTGGCCATACCTTCCCCATCACCACTAATATGTTCCTCCACCAAACCAAGTACCATAAATAGCAGCCCCCATCACCTCCAGTACCTTCCTCCATCACCTCACATACCCCCCATCATCTCACAGACCGCCCCGATCATCTTCGCCAATCACCTCACATACCTCCTGCATGACCTCCCATACCTTCCCCCAATTACCTATCTTCCCCCATCACCTCACATATCTTCCCTCATCATGTCCCATACTCTTATCTCATCTCTCATACCTTACCCCATCACTTCCCATACCCTCCCCTCATCATCTCCCATACCCTCTCCCCATCATATCACATGCCCCCCCATCTCCTCATACTTCCCCGCATCACCTCCCATGCCTCCCCTATCACTTCCCATACCTTCCCTCATCACCTCACCTACCCCCATCACCTCCCATTCCTTCACCCATCACCTGGTATACCTCCCACCATCATCTCCCATATACTCTCCCCATCACCTCACATACCCCCCATCACCTCCCAAACCTTGCCCTATTACCTTACGTGTTCTCTGCCCATTATCTCCCATACCCTCTCCCCATCACCTCACATGCTTCCCATCTCCTCACATACATCCCCTATCACCTCATGTATTTTCCCCCATCCCCTCACAGACTCTCCTCCATCACCTCCCATACCTTCCCTCATCACCTCAAATATCCTCCCCCCACCTCCCCACAACCCCCCATCACCTTCCATCCTTTCCCCTATCACCTCACATCCTCTCCTACCATCCGACCATCTCCCCTACCCTCTCCCTATCACCTTACATACCCCCATCTCCTCATACACCTACCCCATCACCTCACATATCTTCCCTCATTACCTCACATACCCTCCCTCCCATCACCTCATATATCACCCCTGTCACCTCTCATAACGCCCCCCGCCCATCACTTCACATAACTTCTCTCCCATCAGCTCAGATATTTTCCCTCCATACCTCAGGTACTTTCCCTATACTTATTTGTCACAGTAATGATACTAACCATGTTAAAGCTTTTCCTTTCACAGTCAGAGACAGAGATGTAAAATTTATGTTGTTAAGGAGTGAAATGTCTCCCCCTAAATCACAGCCAGGCGGTCAGAGTGTGTAGTAAGCCAATATGAAGTTTTTTCTGTATTTGATTACGAAAATGAAAGAGAACAGGGTGCTGTGCCCTGGAGCCCCTGGTTTGGGGAGCACTGAGGAGCAGGGCTTCATGGGTGGAAATGGCCGACGAAGGGGGAGGAGGCAGCAGCCCTGTTCAAAACCTGGATTCTGTCTTGGCTCTGTTTTCCTCATGTAGACAGACTGAGGCCTGCTGTGATTCTGCCTTCTAGTTACTAGCGCCACGTGGCATCATTAGTTTTATAATCAGCAGTTATACTACTTAACAGTAATAAGACTGTCCCCTGTTGTAACAGTGACTCATACTCAGCCTCGTTGTGTGGAAGGAGGAAAGGCGACTTCTCTTGGGATCTAGAGGCCATATCTTATGTGATTGTCTACAGTATAACTTCTAGTAGTCAGTGCTGAGGAAATATTAGTGTTTGAATATTCTGCAGGAAGCTTTAAAAGGAAGGTAGTGGCTGTTGCCGCCTTCCTCTCTGAACTCCTGGGTTAAGGGAGTCAACAGAATTGGGGGGCAGTTTCCGAGATCACTCTCACTTTTGATGGCAGCTGCATATTTGAGGGTCCCCAGAACCAACCTCAGGTCTGATAATTTGCTAGGAAGACCCACAGAACTCACTGTTACTCTCATGGTTATGGCTTAGGGACACAGACTAAAACCAGCTGAGAGAAGAGGGGTCAAGATTTTTGCTAGGGCTTGGGGATATAGACTGGAGAAGGCAAAGGCACCCCACTCCTGAAAAATCCCATGGACGGAGGAGCCTGGTGGGCCGCAGTCCATGGGGTCGTGAAGAGTCAGACATGACTGAGTGACTTCCCTTTCACTTTTCACCTTCATGCATTGGAGAAGGAAATGGCAACCCACTCCAGTGTTCTTGAGAGTCCCAGGGACGGGGGAGCCTGGTGGGCTGCCATCTGTGGGTTGCACAGAGTCAGATACGACTGAAGCGACTTAGCAGCAGCAGCAACAGGGCATGTAGACACAGCTGGCCACCTGTGTGGCTGCCCTTAGCCTCCAGCCCCTCCGGAGGTGGAGCTGGTACTACAAGGTCCAAGCTCCTACCAGGAATCACAGCGTTATCCTCATGTGACTCTAGGCCCTTACGGAGACTCCTCAGGCAGGATAACCCAAGTGTTAGAGGTGGCCTCCCCAAAGCAGAGGCTGAGTTGGTCCTTTCCCAGCAGGAGCCCAGGCTGCCATGGAGTTGTCTTGTCGCTCTCGCTGACCCTCAGTTATCTTCCTCGCTCTGTTTCTCAGAATCTCGCTGCGACAAGGACCTGGACACGCTCAGTGGCTGTGCCCTGTGCCTCCCCAACCTAGCCAGACTGCAGACCTACCAGTTTGCAGAGCGCCGGCCGATTCTGTGTGTGGAGATCAAGGTAAGTATTTGTTAAAGGGGAATGGTGTTGGGGAAAAAGGAGAAATTGTAAATCCATGGGTCATCTGCCTGGAGTGCACTTTCCCCACCTTGCGGGGGGCCTACAAAGGGTGTTGCTTGTCTAGAGGAGGTCAGTGATTACTGGATCAGGGTCACTCCCCGGCTTCAGCTCTGTGGCTCCCTGTCCAGCGTGGCCACCTGAGTCTCCCTCAGGAAGCCTCCCAGGTATCTCGTTGTTTCCTTTCTCCAAACCTCTGCTGGTGACTTCTGGGTCACGCTCTTGGCCCTGAGCACTCACACTCCGGATGTTCCCTGTGGACGGCGTTCTGCTTCTCTAAACAGAGGCTAGTGTCTCAGGCGTCACAAATGATTTGGTGCCCTGACACTAGGCAGTGGTCTTACATATTATATGTGAAAACTCTGGATTTTAAAAGACAACCAGAATTTCAGACATTCTGGGATCCTGGGAACCATCCGATGAGCACCATTCTGTTCACGCAGTCTTATCAGAGAGACCGATGGTTCTGCTTCTAGGAGCTGAGTGTGGGACAGATCTGCACTCCTGGAGGCTTTCCAGCCTTGTTCTGTAATTAAAACACAGGGTTACTCTGTGTTGCACCTTGTCAAGTGAGCAACTGAGGCCTCGTTGTTCTTCTCCAGTGAGAGTTCTGGGTGGATTCTCCAGTGGCAAAGAGATATTTATACGATACAGTGAGGGCGGCACCAATCCCCTCTGGGGACTGAAGATACAAGCAACTTTGGGGAATGTTTGTAGCCAACACTTCCTGATTCTCCTGGGAGTTGCACTTCGTTACCCTGTGGTTGTGTGTCTCCCTGAAGGTGTCTGTCCTCTCCCTAAGCGTGTTTCCTTCCGTGTCTGTTTTGCAGCCCAAATGTGGCTTCATTCCCTTCTCCAGTGACGTCACCCACGACATGAAGCACAGGGTGTGTCGCTACTGCATGCACCAGCACCTCAAGGTAGGAAGAGCCGGCCAGCTGCTCTTACTGCTCAGGGCCTTGGGCTGACTGGCTGGGTCATCTGGAGTTTTCAGAGGAGTAAAATAAAACAGAGATACTGTTTACTTTTTATTTCAAAACTAGTTCATCTTTTTCTTCTTAATTGAGATGGTTATACATATCCTAAGGTTTACCCTTTTAAAGTGTATAATCCAGCAGATTTTAGTCTAGTCGTAAGATTGTGCAACCATCACCACTATCGAATTCCAGAACATTTCATCACCTCAAAAAGAAGTCCTGTGCCCATTAGCAGACATCTGTAGTCCTGCCAACCCTTGGCAACTACCAAATCTGTGGATCTGCTTATTCTGGACATTTCATACAAATGGAATCACACAAATTATGGCTTTTCGTGACTGCCCTCTTCTAGTTAACATAATATTTTTGAGGTTGATACATGCTGTGGCATTTATCAGCACTGCATTCTTTTTATGACTGAATAATAATCCTCCATTGTACAGGAACATCTTGTTTACCCATTCATCTGTTGAGGGACACATGGCTTTTTCGTTTTGGCTACTGTGAATACCGTTGCTATAAACGTATGTGTACATGTACATGTTTGAGTCGCTTTTTTCAGTTTTCTTGGGTATATTCCTAGGAGTGGAATTGCTGGATCTTGGGGGAAATTCTGTTTAAAGTTTTGAGGAAATGGCAGACTGTTTTGCGTAGCTATAGCACAATTCTGTATTCCCCCCAGCAGTGAACAGACGTGAGAGGTGGATCATAAAGAAAGACCATAAATGCAAATTTTGGGAGATAGCGCAGGACAGGGAAACTTGGCATGTGTAGCTCAGAGGGTTTCAAAGAGCCGGACGTGACATAGCAACTGGACAACAGCAGCAGCAGATGCGAGAGGGCTCCAGTTTCTCCGCATCCTCACTCCCCCAGCACTGATTATCATCCCTGTTCCTGATCATAGTCATCCTAATGGATACAAAGTAGTATCTCAAGTGATTTTCATTTGCATTTCATTGCAAAGGTTACAGATGTTGAACATCTGTTGGTTTGCTTATTGGCCATTTGTATGTCTTCCTTGGAGAACTGTCTATTCAAATTCCTCACCCATTTTTGAAATGAGTTGTGATTTTTTTAGTTGTTTTAGGGGTTCTTTGTATAGTTTAGATATTAATCTCTTTATCAGATATGTGATTTGCAAATATTTTCTCCCATTCTGTCAGTTGCCTTTTTACTCTGTTGACAGTGTTGCACAAAAGTTTTAAATTTTGAAAAAGTCTGATTTGTCTTTTTTTCACTCTTGTTGCCTATGCCTTTGCTTTCATATTCAAGAAATCGTTACCTAAACTAAGGTCATATGCTTTTCCTGTATGTTTTCTTCTAAGAGTTTTATAGTTTTAGCTCTTATGTTTTGGTCTTTGATCTGTTTTGAGTTAGTTTTTATATTTGGTGTTAGATAAGGGTCCAGCTTCATTCTTTTACATGTGATATCCAGTTTTTCCAGCACCACTTGTGAAAAGACTGTCATTTCTCCATTGATTGGTGTTGGTGGATTTATTGGCCTTATATGTGAGGTCTTAATTCTGACCTTCTTTCTATCGGTCTGTCCTTATACCACTCTTGTTAAAATCAGGAAGTATTAGTCTTCTAGCTTTGTTTTTCTTTTTCAAGATTGTTTTGGCTATTTGAGGCTCCTTACAATTCCATATGATTTTGAGAGTTGGATTTTTTGTAGCTGCAAAAAATTGCAGTTGGAATTTTGTTGGAATTTTGACAGAAATTACAGGAAGGTGTAGATCACTTTGGATAGTGTATAAGTGTTAGTCACTCAGTTGCGTCCAACTCTTTACAACCCCGTGGACTGTACAGCCTGCCAGGAACCTCTGTCCGTGGAATTCTCTAGGCAAGAATACTGGACTGGGTGGCCATTCCCTTCTCCAGGGGATCTTCCCAACCCAGGGATCAAATCTGTGCCTCCTGCATTGCAGGCAGATTCTTACCATCTGAGCCACCAGGGACGCCTTGCCGTCTTAATAATATTAAGTCTTATAATCCATGAACACAGCTGTCTTTCCACTCATGTAGGTTTTCTTTCATTTCTTTCAGCAACATTTTATAGTTTTCAGTGTACCAGTCTTTTGCCACTTTGGTTAAATTTATATGTAGGTATTTTATTCTTTTGGAATGTTGTAAATGTTATAAATGGAACTGCTCCCTTAATTTCCTTTCTGGTTTGTTTATTGCTGGAGTGTAGAGACACAACTCGTATGTGTGTTATACCTACAACCTTGCTGCATTTATTTATTAGCTCTGGTAGCTTTCTTTGTATATTCTTTGGAATCTTCTATGTACAGAATTTTGTCATCTGTGAATAGAGTTTTACTTCTTCCTTTCCAATATAGGTGTCTTTAAGCTTCATGATTTCCAAGAAACCAGCTGAGATTTTGACAGGGAATCAATGTGCTGCACATTTGTGTGGGAAGTGCTGCCCCCTCACCAGTATTAGTACTCTGTGAATGCAGGGTTTTTCATTTATTTAGATCTTTAATTTCTTTCAGAAATGTTATAAAGTTTTCAGCATATAGGTTTTATATTTCCGTTGTTGAACTTATCCTAAATGCTTTGTTCTTGGAGATGCCATTGTAAGTAGGGGCTTTCCTGGTGGCTCAGATGGTAGGAAAGCAGCCTGCAATGCAGGAGACCTGGGTTTGATCCCTGGGTCAGGAAGATCCCCTGGAGAAGGAAATGGCAACCCACTCCAGTATTCTTACCTGGAGAATCCCATGGGCAGAGGAGCCGGATGGGTGATAGTCCATGGGGTCGCAAAGAGTTGGACATGACTGAGTGACTAAGCATTGTAAATAGAATTTTTAAAAATGTCATTTTCAAGTTGTTTATTGCATAGAAATATAATTAATTTTTTGAAATAAATATATGTATATAATTGTGATGAGATATACATGACATGAAATTTACCATCTTAACCGTTAAGTGTACAATTAAGAGGTATTAAGTACGTTTACATTGTTGTACAACTCTATCATTACCATCCATTTCCAGAATGTTTTTTGTTTTGTAAAACTGAAACTCTACATCCATAAAATAACACATTTCTTCCTTTCTCAGGCCCCTGGCACCCACCATTGTAGTTTCTATCTCTGTGAATTTGACTACTGTAGGTACTTCATATATGTGGAATCATACAGTATCTGTCCTTTTGTGACTGACTTATTTCACATACCATAATGTCCTCAAGATTCATCCATACTGTAGCTTGTATCAGAAGTTTCTTCCTTTTTTAAGGCTGCGTAACATCCATTGAACGTGTATAATCTATTTGGTTCATCCCATTCATCCACTGATGGTCACTGGGCTGCTCCCATTTCTTGCCTATTGTGAATAATACTTCTGTGAACATGGTTGTGCAGATATTTCTTTGAGGCTCTGCTTCCAGCTTTTTTGGGTATAAACCCAGAAGTAGTAGTGCTGAGTCATATGGTAATTCTGATTTTAAGTACAATATTATATAGAAGTAGTAAGAGTGGCTATCCTTATTTTGTTCCTGGTCTTGAGGGGTAAAGCTTTTGGTTTTTCACTGTAGAATGTAATGTTCTCACTGTAAGTTTGTCAAATTTTTTTTATTTTTAGAGTTTTGTTTTTTAAATCGTGAAAGAGTGTTAGATTTTGTCACATGCTTGTCTTGCATCTGTTGAGATGATCATGAGGTATTTTCTTCTTTCTATTAATATAGTGTATTATGTTGATTGATTTTCATATGTTGAACCACCCTTGTGTTTGATAGATAAATGCCACTTGATGAAGGTGTGTAATCTCTTTAGTATGCTACTTATTTTGGTTTGTTAGTTTCTGTTGAGGATTTTTTTCTTGAGGGATATTTGTAGTTCTCTTTTCTAGTGATGTTTTTGTCTAGTTTTGGTACCAGGATGATAATTGGCTTGATAGAATGAATTCAGAAGATTTTCCATCTTTTACTGTTCAGTTTTTGGAAGAGTTTGAGTTTTTCTTTAAACATTTAGTGGAATTTAGTAGCAAAGCCATCTGATCCTGGGATTTTCTTTGTTGAAAGATTTTTGATTACTGATTCAGTCTTTCGTTATGTCTGTTTAGATTCTCTATTTCTTCTTGAGTCAGTTTTGGTAGCTGTATGTTTCTAAAGAATTTGTTCATTTCACATAATTTGCTGGCATATAATTGTTCACAGCATTCCTCTAAACTTATTTTTATTCCTGCAAGATAGATAGTACTGTATTTTCTTTCATTCTGAGTCACTTGAGTTCTCTTTTTTTTTTTCTTGCCATAAGCAATTATTCTGCTAAATGATTTTTTTCACTTAAATAATCCTTGAAGATTGTCATGTATCTGTCAAGGCTTTTTTGTTGCGTATTTGGATAATGCATGTATAGATGCACATATCCTTTTTTCTTTTTAAAGCAAGTTACTTCATATGCATTGTTCTGCCAGTTGCTTTTCTCTTTGAATAAATATTTGTGATTTTGCCTCTGTCTGTTAGTGGCTGCATATTGTTTACTGATTCTTTCATTCAACGTGCGTCTTGCTGTGTCCTAGTCCATAAGAGCAGATGTGCTTTGATTTATTTCATTGTTTCTAGGTCTTACTGTGTTTCACAGGTTGTTTCACATGTCGCAGTGAACATCCTTGACCCAGTGATTCCTCATAGATTTGCCAAATCAGGGGGCATCCGTCTTTAAAACTTTGATGGAAACCAGCAAGTTGCCTTTCAAAGGTTGTGCCAATTTGTCTTTTCACTGACAACATGAAATTGCTAGTTGGGTGCAACCTACCTTTCCTGGATATTATGATTGTAAAGATTTGTTCATCTGATTACTTTAGCCATGGCATCTTGCAAAGGTGCTGGCTGCCATTTCTCTGCTCATGTGGAGGGGCTGGCAGCTTCGTGAGGCTCTCAGGGGAGGGTCGAGGTTTCTTGGAGTCACAGTCAAGCTCCCTGTGCCAGCTAGTGATATGCACCTGGAGGTGGTGTCATCTGCTGGGCCCTTCAGCTGCCTTGGTTATCTCACAGTCCCTTGAGCTCTTTTGTGTGTTAGAGTTAGCCCAGTGTGCTTCCCCAATCCCATCATTGACACCCTGTGGTGATTTCTTAACAGGTAGCAACTGGGAAGTGGAAGCAGATAAGTAAATACTGTCCTCTTGATCTCTACTCAGGGTAAGAGAATACTTCTCCTTTGTCCCTAGTGCTGCCTTTCTTCTTGGTGGTGGTGGGGTGGTGGGGTGTGTGGCATTCTCTGCAGTGGGGGGTGGAGGGTGCATTCTGCAGTTAGGGGCTATTTGCCTGCAGGGCAAGGCTCAGGTTTCTTGCCTGGGGTCAGCATTGCCTTAATAGGTTCCTGCAGATCACCAGTGGCTGGCAGAGGAAGGGGCAGAGAGAAGGGTGGGGATTAGGGGCGGTGATGTGGGTGCCTCTCTGAAGAGGGCTGGGGAGAATACAGCTCCTTAATCTGCAAAGCTTGGAGATCTCAAGTGGCAACTCTTGGGCATGTCCCCTGAGCCACAGGCAGGTAAATGCAAAA
Source organism: Ovis canadensis (assembly GCF_042477335.2). Classification (NCBI taxonomy): domain Eukaryota; kingdom Metazoa; phylum Chordata; class Mammalia; order Artiodactyla; family Bovidae; genus Ovis; species Ovis canadensis. The sequence continues at coordinate 28,820,725 of NC_091246.1, forward strand.
TCTGCTCTAATTGTCAATAATACTTTCTCTTTTTAGAAATAAACAGAGAATGTACTTTGCTTTGAAAAGCTTGTTACAGGAGGCACAGAACAACTTAAAGATCTTTAAGGTAAAAGTTGCTTCTATTTTATGGCTTTTGGGTGGGTCCAGTGGGTGTCTGAACTGAGCTGGATGAAGCCCTGGTGCTATGGTCCCTAACAGGGCTCTGTGACCTGCAGACAAGGGCATCTGCACTGGGGCTGCCTCAGTATGACCCTTTGGGTCCTTTTTCCAAGCCTTATTTCATGAGCACATGCCATCCTGGGACTCCTGGGGTGTGTAATGGTAACTCCTTGCCCACTGGGTGGCCTTGGGCTCGAGGCACAGACCCTGACTCTGGTTCTTGGGTAAAGATGGCCCTGACGGCGTCTCAGGTGTCCTCTGTGGTTGAGATGGGAGTAGGACCTGGGGCGGGGCAACCTAAAGGGTGGCCACACCTGTGCCTTTCCTCCCGGTTAACTTAGGGAACTTACAATTAGGGGACATCCTTGTCAGTGAGTGAGTTCTCAGAGTCCTGCAGCTGTGACTGTCCTGCTTCCTGATTGTGTTGGGAAAGGGTTCTGCACGCAGCATATTCACCATCTGGCACTGGCACCTTCTGCTTCCTCATGACCACCTGCTTCTGGCACCCTGACTGGACTTGCTCAGGCCCTGTGGTCCCTGACCTGCTGCTGTCAGGCCTACATGGGGGAGATGCTGAGGGGCAGAGGAGTGGGGAGAGGGGGTGCAGGAAGACAGGGCAGGGCTGGCCCAGATCTGGGGAAGGGTTTGTGTTAGAAATATGTCCCCTGGGGTCCCCCTTGTCATCTTCTTTTCTGGTTACCACTGACTGCTCCCAGTCCTGGTTATGTTCATACTAGGTGTGACATAAGCAAGAGCTCGTGACAGGCTCCAGGTTTACAGGCGGTGGATCTGTGTGGCGTAGCAGGGCTGCTGGGTCTGGACAGCCTGGTGCCCTCTGCATCCTGCTCCGTGTGGATAGTGCTGCTCTGCATACTGGATGGCCCTCAGAAGTGAGCCTGGGGGTGTGGGCGTGAAGCCTGTTCTTGGCTCGCTTCTCCCCATATGGTTCAGAAACCTGGTCATGCTGAATCAGCTTTACCTTGTCTCCTTCTGCCTTTCCAAGTCAAGAAAAAGAGGACATAGTTTAAAATCAGTTTTTGTTTTTAACTCTTACAAAGACTTTAGGAATTTTATGTTTAAATGCCAAAGATAAGTTCCCTGTCTTCTGGGGATTTATTTGGAACATATAGTAAGCCTGGCATTTTGTCTCAAGTGGACCCTTTTCTGACTGCCCTCACTTAGGCTGGCCTGTCAGGCCAACATAAGCTGAGTGGTGGGTCTGACTTGGCCCCTGGATCAGTTGACCTGGGACCTGGGACTGAGAACCCTGGCTCTCTGCTGCTTCTGTTGAACTCAGCTAGGGGGAAAATCCAGAGATTGAGATAATAGTTTCAAAAGAGATGGATTAGAAGAAGTGACATGGAATGGCTTTTTAAAATAACACCAGGAGCAATGCAGTACGTTTTGCAAGTGCTGGCAAGCTCTCTCTGTGAAGTTCCAGTGTGGAGAGGTCTCCTGGATCATGATCCATGCTGCCACTGTGTTCTCTGCCGTTGGCGCCTTCTCCTTGTCTGTCTGAATGTTGTTCACAGACTCCAAGCCTGTGGCTCTGTCCACCCTAATACTGGACCCCTGTGAGATGTGATGGGGGCCACGTGGGACTGTCATAGAGACTGGGACGATAGCTCTCTGCAAATGTCACATGAGGTTCTTGAACAACTCTATGTGTATACGTAAGATGCCTGTCTGCCTGGATTCCAGGCACTGGGGAGAGAAGGCCTTCTACTGTGCAGGGTCACTCAGCTGCTCCTGGGCCTGGAGGAGAGAGCTTCATGGTGGGCCAAGGCTGCCCCCGCACTGGACAGCAGGCTGAGCCCTGGCCCTACCTTCTGGCCACAGCCCACGTTGAGTGGTTTTGGCTCCATACTTCGTCTTGGCCTGCTTTCCTCCCAGAAGCTCCTGCTTTTCCTTTCACCTCCCCGCCCCACCTCTGAAGGCCCATCTCAAGGGGCAGCATCTCTTGTTGGTTTCTCCTGGTCCTTTGGTCAGCAGCGGCCTCAGCTGTGTTCCCATCTCCCTAGGCACCCGCATCTATGGCCTCTGACAGTGCTGACAGGGGACTCCTAGGGAGGCATCACACTACTGAATCCCCGTCCACGCTTCTTAGTGGACTGAACTGACCCCCATCTGCAACCTGGGGGCAGAGCTGGGATCGTCCTCATGGTATCATCTACTACTGCATAACAGCCACTTATCCTCTCAGTTTCTGTGGCCAGAAGGGGCAGCATAGCTGGTTCTGGCTCCGGGCCCCTCAAGGCTGCATCTCATCTGAGGGCTCAGCTGTGGGGGCAGAGGCTCTGCTGCTCGGACGGTGCCTCCACAGCCATTGGCAGGAGGCTCCACAGCTCCATGGCAGTTCCATGTGGCTGCTGTGATCTGAGAAGAGAATTATCAGGACAGAATCCACAGCATCTTAATCTTGCCAGGGGTATGCTGTTGGCTTTACTTGTATTTTGTCAGTCACACAGACTAAACCTCCACTGTTTGGAGAGAGAACTACGGGGTGTGAGTATCAAGGGATGAAGGCCATTGGGGACCTACTGGAGGGTGCTGACCACACTCTCACAGACTAGAAAATGTCTCTCCCCTGGGATTGGCTGCTGATCAGGGGCTTTTTCCTGGACATTGCAGACCCCTGTAAAAAGTCATGGGGTTGCACCTACTGAGCGTCCCTTTCTGTAGTCCTGGGATCATTGGTGCCATGAGGAGTTTCTTTGCTGGACTTTGTTTTAAAAGGCAGGATTGGCCTCCAAAATGAAGACTTCTGTATTAGCGATGCTGATGGCCTTTACCACTCTGGCTGGAGCCTGGCTTAGTCTTTCACAGAGGACAGAAGGCTCTGGGATGCTGGCTGCCAGTGTACACCCACAGTGGTTGAGCAATTTGTCTGCTTAGGGCCAGACTGACACTCTAGTGTCCCTCAGTAGCACAGTGTCACTTGGCCTCTTCAGTAATAGGCTAGGATCTTTGGGAGTTTATGCTTTGGGCTGAGTTTGTTTGAGGTTGCCAGCATACCATGTGTTCCTGTCTGAGGGTTTGAGTCTCAGGTCTGGGGCCTTTCTGGTCTTTGGTTTTTGAGAACCTTTCTTCTTTTTCATGTTCCAGTGGGCTTTTCCACTTGGTCAGTTAATGTGGTACATGAGGGTGGGTAGAGATCCTAAATGGGGGCACGTGTGAATGTCAAGTACCTTTGCCTGTCCAGTGGGTGGGGATGGAGGTGTTTTTCTATCAACCTGTGGAGTTGATGTTTCCCTGTCTCTTTCCCTTCCTGAAGAATGGTGAGCTGATTTATGGCTGCAAAGATGCCCGCAGCCCCATGGCTGACTGGAGTGAGCTCGCGCACCACCTGAAGCCGTTCTTCTTCCCATCCAATGGCCTGGCCAGTGGACCCCACTGCACAAGGGCTGTGATCCGGGAGCTGGTGCGTGTCATCACACGGGTGCTACTGAGTGGCTCGGACAAGGGCCGGGCGGGTGCCCTCAGGTCGGGGCCTGGGCTGCGGGGCCCACCCGTCTGTGAAGCCAGCCCTTTCAGCAGGAGCCTGCGCTGCCAAGGTAGGCCTGGTGGGTGGGCTGGGCGCAGGGGAAGCAGAGCCTGTGGCATGGCCTGCGAGGGTCCTGCCTGGCCTCACGGAGCTTCTGTGGGAGCAGCCTTGGTCCCATCAGGGCTCCCCAGAGCTGGGCCTATCCTCTCAGCCCCAGGTGGGGACATTACCGTTCTCATCTCCTGTCTGGGTTTATAAACTGCAGCATACATATGGGCTGTAAGATTTTCTCTAAATGTCGTTCAACATGTCTGCACATCCTCTGTGGTTTCTCTACATGGTTCCATCTCATTGCAACCCTGGAGGTAGGTTTTCCTTGGCCTTTCTCTTAGATGGAGAGGACTGAGGCCCGGAATATTGGACTCCCACAGTGCAAGGCCCTTCAGGGCGGGCGGGTGGCCTCAGTGGGTGGCAGTTTGCAGACAGGCTGTGAACACAGATGTGTGAGACCCGTGACTCTGGGTGTCTCCTACTCTAGGCCCCATTCCTTACAGACTTGCCATGGGCTGGCTTGACTCAGTGGGCATCCAAACTTCAAGGTGGCTTTGTGACTGATTTGGGTTTTGCCATGGATGTTCACGGGCTCCTCATTTGCCACCTTTGTCATCTGCTGGCAGGCTCGCCAGCATGCTCAAGCACGTAGCGTGTGGAGCCATAACCAGGATCTTATTTTGAGGGGCTGACTAGGATTCAGATTATTCCGTTTTGTACTGACGGTTCCTGTAGTCTCTTGGAGCCTCTGAGGATGCCGTGGGGTGTGACACCGGGAGACAGCAGCTTTGCTCCTGCATGGACTTTAGGTGCGGTGGTTTCCCCATGCAGCTACCTGGGCACAAGTCACCCTTCTTTTGTCCCCCATGCCATGTTATTCATGCCACAGATGAATTTTGTGGGTATTTTTCTTGTTGCAAAAGTGATGCCTACTCATTTCAGACGATTTTTGTAAACTCATGCCCGGGTTTGGGTACTTAACTGCTTGTAAGTAGACAGAACTTGTTTGGAAGGACACATAGGTGGACACTGGTCACTGAGACCCCTGTGGACTTTTCTTCCAGACCTTCCCTGCATATGTACACAGACACAAGTCTGACCCATGGGAGGTACAATGTATTCTACATGCTATTTTTTAAACTTATTTTTTGACCATAAGGTAGATACTCTACTGTATGAATAACCTGTAATTGTACAAATCCCTTCTAGCTGGACCTGTGCATTTTCACTCTGTCTGGCATGACTGAGCATGTTTTGCCAGAAGTGGGAGGTCAGAGTGTCAGAACTGGACATGGCCACCGCTGCTCCCTGTGGCTCGGCCTCAGTGATGTTTGTTCGTTCATCGGACATGGCTGTTTCCTCAAAGGATGGGATACATGAGCTAGGACTCTGTCTCCCCAGCCCTTCAGGCCCCTGAGAACACTTGAGTGTGGAATGGACCTCATTTCTGCACCGTCCCTGCCCCGATGGCTCCCTGCTCAGTGTGGTCACCCCTCTCGACACAGGCTGTGGCCCTGGGCTCTGCAGATGCCATACTGCGATGTGAGGATGTTACTGTGGTCATTTTACATTTGGTGCCTAGTCTTCTGTAGACTGAGGGTTCTCTCTCTAGACTGCGCTGGTGTGATGGAGACTGAAGGATGTTGAGAGGAGGGAGATGAGCACAGTGAGCTGTGGGGCCTGCCTCTCATTCGTGCCTAACCCAGAACGTGCACTCGTCCAGCCCCAGCAGCTCCGTGAGGCAGGGTGCGGCCTGTGCCCGCCACCTTCTTCAGTCCTTGACAGTAAACTTCTCGTTTTCCCCTGATGTTCTTGGTAGGAAAAAACACCCCGGAGCGCTCAGGGTTACCGAAGGGCTGTCTTCTGTACAAAACCCTCCAGGTGCAGATGTTGGACCTGCTGGACATCGAAGGCCTCTATCCTCTGTACCGGCGGGTTGAGCGGTACCTGGAGGAGTTTCCTGAGGAGAGGTGAGGCATAGACCCAGTGCTCCCCTGCCCTTTCTCAGCCTGTGTGGGGCCCTGAGCAGCCCTGAGGGCAAGATGGGGATGAGGGTAGCAGGTTGACCCCGTGGGAGGACTGCATAGGCCTCCCAGGAGGATGACTCACCCCAGCTACCCGCTCCCTGCACCCAGATGCAGGGCCAGCCCGGGGATTCAGTGCCACGTGAAGGAGGACCAAGGTCCTGTCAGATCAGAGACCGCTTTCCCATCTCTAGAAAGGAGAGTATGTCCTGACAACCCTGTTAGTCAGTTCCATGTTCTGAGTTGGAGCTGAGCCTGCAGGGGGCAGTGCTGCTCCACAGCCAGTGAGCCGCTTTCACTCAGCCCCAGCTGGGCTTTGGCCTTCAGGCGCTTCCTTGTCCATTTCCTGACTGTCTTGATGTGGGTTGCAAGGATCCACACCTGTGGCATGTGGTGGGGGGTGCAGCTGTTGCCTGGCCTGGCTTCCTCCCTGTCACCCCTTCATTAGACTCTCGGACCTTGACACCATTTGTCATAAACAGGAGACATTCAGGCTCTCCTGGTGTCTGGTCTTGCAAGCTGTGTTTAAAACTTTCATGCTTCATAACAGTTTAGCATTAGGAAGAGATAAATCCACTAATGTTCTTTAAAAACAGATGTATGATTCTTAAACTGCAAACAGTTTAATAGATGATTTCCAGGCAGCTTTGCTATCCTGTTTTTTTGTGCTTTGTTCTTCAGAAAAACATTGCAAATAGATGGGCCTTATGATGAAGCATTTTACCAGAGGCTGCTCGATCTTTCCACTGAGGATGATGGTACAGTGGCTTTTGCATTGACAAAGGTGGGTAGACTCTTCCAAAAACATACTATGTGCTCCTTAGGGTCTTAACACTAACTCAGAATTTTCATAAGAAGTGTTTCCCAGTACCTACTCCTGATGGTTAAAGCAGAAGAATTATGGATTAAACCCAGATGTTCAAGCTGGTTTTAGAAAAGGCAGAGGAACCAGAGAATTGCCAACATCTGCTGGATCATGGAAAAAGCAAGAGAGTTCCAGAAAAACATCTATTTCTGCTTTATTGACTATGCTGAAGCCTTTGACTGTGTGGATCACAATAAACTGTGGAAAATTCTGAAAGAGATGGGAATACCAGACCACCTGACCTGCCTCTTGAGAAACCTATATGCAGGTCAGGAAGCAACAGTTAGAACTGGACATGGAACAACAGACTGGTTCCAAATAGGAAAAGGAGTAGGTCAAGGCTGTATATTGTCACCCTGCTTATTTAACTTCTATGCAGAGTACATCATGAGAAACGCTGGGCTGGAGGAAGCACAAGCTGGAAGAAATACCAATAACCTCAGATATGCAAATAACACCACTCTTATGGCAGAAAGGGAAGAAGAACTAAAGAGCCTCTTGATGAAAGTGAAGGAAGAGAGTGAAAAAGTTGGCTTAAAGCTCAACATTCAGAAAACGAAGATCATGGCATCTGGTCCCATCACTTCATGGGAAATAGATGGGGAAACAGTGTCAGACTTTATATTTTTGGTCTCCAAAATCACTACAGATGGTGATTACAGCCATGAAATTAAAAGACGCTTATTCCCTGGAAGGAAGGTTATGACCAACCTAGATAACATGTTAAAAAGCAGAGACACTCCTTTGCCAACAAAGGTCCGTCTAGTCAAGGCTGTGGTTTTTCCAGTGGTCATGTATGGATGTGAGAGTTGGACTGTGAAGAAAGCTGAGTGCCAAAGAATCAATGCTTTTGAACTGTGGTGTTGGAGAAGACTCTTGAGAGTCCCTTGGACTGCAAAGAGATCCAACCAGTCCATCCTAAAGGAGATCAGTCCTGGTTGTTCACTGGAAGGACTGATGCTGAAGCTGAAACTCCAATACTTTGGCCACATCATGCGAAGAGTTGACTCATTGGAAAAGACCTTGATGCTGGGAGGGATTGGGGGCAGGAGGAGAAGGGGATGACAGAGGATGAGATGGCTGGATGGCATCACCGACTTGATGCACAGGAGTTTGGGTGAACTCTGGCAGTTGGTGATGGACAGAGAGGCCTGGCGTGCTGTGATTCATGGGATCGCAAAGAGTCGGACACGACTGAGCGACTGAACTGAACTGAATGAAAAGGAACAGATTTGAGTTAGTTGTAGTGAGGTGGATGAACCTATAGCCTGTTATACAGAGTGAAGTAAGTCAGAAAGAGAAAGACAAATATTATGTATTAATGCAGTATATGAAATCTAGAAAAATGGTACTGATGAACCTATTTGCAGGAAAAGAATGAAGACGCAAATATAGAGAACAGGCTTGTGGACAGGGCGGGGGGTGGAGAAGGTGGGACAAATTGAGAAGGTAGCAGGGAGGGGAGGCCCAGGGTGGCCTGGAACCAGTTTACATATATATACTGCCATATGTAACACAGATAGCTAGTGGGAAGCTACTTTATAATACACGGAGCCCAGCAGGCACTCTATGACAGCTCAGAGGGGTGGGATGTGGGGAGGGCAGGGAGGCTCCCCAGAGAGGGGAGATACATAATTATGACTGATTGGCATTGTTGTACAGCAGAAACCAGTGTGACACTGTAAAGCAATTTTTCTCCAATTAAAAAATGTTTTTTTAAAGTGGCTAAAGTTTCCCCCAGATAGACTGGGCCAGGTGATGGCATGTTACTGTAGCTTCTAGGGAGGAGCTCCCTTTATTTAGTTGGCTCCAGGCCACCCTGAGCTCAGCCCTCTCTCCACCCTCCCTTTGCTGGGTCTGTGCTTCCTTCTTAGCAGCCATAGAACAGACCTGTGCTGACCATCTCTCCTATAGCCCTCAGGGGGGGATTCTGGGCCCAGACCCCCGCCTGTGGTTGTATGTGGCTGGCTTCCTTCCTTCCTCTACTTCAGGCCAAGCGGCACCCTGAGAGAATCTCTTAGGGAAGAGGCCTGATCCTGTTCTTTCTGATTCTGTGAAATCAGGGCATTCAGGGGCTCCTTGAGCTTGGATAGGAAAAAAACTTACATGTTTTCATAATCTCTGACTGAGTTTAGTGTTTTCCTTCCATGAAGAATGTGGCTGCAACCACTGTAGGGTCAACAGGACCCCCAACTTGGCCATTAAGAGAAATCTGACCTTTTGATTTCACACTGTAGTTGCTATAGATGTCTCATGATATCTTTATATTTGTCACTCCTGAGAATGTTTTTCTCGGAAGGATCCATAGGCTTCACCAGGCTGTCAGAGGTTTTGCTAGATGCTGAAATGGTTGAGAAACACTGTTTTAGTGGGAGTGAAGTGATGAAAGGAAAGGAACAAAACAGAATGACCTCCTCTGCCTCCTCTGGGCAGCTGCCCTGGAGCCCTTGATTAAGCTGTCCTGGTCCTGACAATGTGTCTGTGGTTCTCTCTTGTTAAGAGTCCTCATTCCTGTCTCTGGCCAAGGCTGTGTGTACCCTCCTCTGTGGCCATTCAGTTTTTGAGGAGGTCCCCTCCAAATCTAAGAGCCCAGAGGAAATTAACTGAGGTATCTTGGGGTGGAGTTGTCCTCATGGTGGGGAGAAATCCAAAAGGGAGCCTCTATCAGAATAAAGTGATGGACTGCCCTACATTGTCTGCAAATTGGGTACATTGATTTGAAATAAGTATCATTATTCCTTTTATCGAGAGAAGAAGCATAGACGTTTACTTCCTTTTGTACACATTTCTGTATTTTTCAAAATTGTAATAAGGATGGATTACTCTTTAACTTTATTGCAATTTCTTACTTCATATGTAAATGGAATCTTAGGTTCAAGCAATCATTACACAACTCTCAGAATGAGTAAACTAAGTACACTGAGACAACGCTGAATGCTGGTGCCGAGAAACTAGATTCGCAGAGCTAATCATGCCCATGCCCTGTGACCCAGCACCTGTGCTCCTGGGCGTTTGTTGCAGAGAAGGGAAGACTCAGGCTCACCCAAAACCCTGTACAGAGGTGTTCGCAGCAGCCTGGTTTGGAATTGTTGTAATTGTTGGAAACTGGGCACAACTCAAGTGCCTGTCAGCAGGTGACCTACTATAGGTTACACAAGCTGGAACTGTTGAGCAAAGTCTGGATACACACAACAGCCTGAGTGAATCTCCAGAGAAATGTGCTGAATGACAAAAGTCAATCTCAAAAGATCACACACCATGATTCTGTTTATATGACATTCTTGAAATGACAAAGATGAATGAATGGTTGCTGTGGGATGAGGAGGAGATGGAAGGAAGGGGCTGTGGTTATAAAAGGTCAACAAGTGGAATCATGTGCTGATGCAGCTGCTCTGTATTTTAACTGTGGTGGTAGATGATGCATGAACCTACGTGTGATGAAATAGTACACATACACAACACAGCCACAGAAGAGGGTACACTCAGCCCTGGCTGGAGACAGGAGTGAGGACTCTTAACGAGAGAGAACCACAGACACATTGTCAGGACCAGGACAGCTGTATCACGGGGTCCAGGGCAGACTGGAATAAAATCATGGAGTGTATTAATGTCACTATCCTGCCTGTGATATTGTACTATATAGTTTTGTAAGATGTCACCATTGAGGGAGACTGGGTAAAGTGTATTCAGAACCCACGATTATCTCCAAACGAATAATTTAATGAAAAGGATTCAAGAGGTGAGTATACTTCATAGAGTGTTATTTCTGCCCGAGAAATAGATATCCACTGTTATCTTTTCAGAACTTCACAGTAACACATATACAAACACTCACTCACTAACTCATCCTATTTGAGGAGTTACTCACATTAATGTGTTACTAGCTTGCCTTTAAACTAATGTGTCTTGACATCTCTCTGTATTGGAATATAAGGGTCTATCTTTTTGTTGTTGTTTTAGAGATTTAGGTTCTGTTAGTTGGAATCTGAAGAGGGTGTATGTGAAGCTGAAGCTGGAGAACAGGTTGAACACATTCCTAGGCCACAGATGATTAAAAAGTTCTTTCACAAATATTGTTTATCTTATTGAGCTTTGTACCTCTGATGAAATGAGAGGAGAGAATATTGTATTTATTTCAAAGCTCAGGGAGCTGCAGCTGAGAGTAATTCTTGCTTTCTGACTGTTGTTTAGTATTCCATTGTAGGTGTCAGCAACTTTTTCTATAAAGAGCCAGACAGTAAGTGCTTTAGGCTTTGTAGGCCATCTGGTCTCTGTTGTATCTGCTCAACACTGCCATTATACTCAGAAGCAGCCAGAGACAAATGTAAAAGAGCATGGCTGTGCTCCAGTAAAGCTTTATTTACAAAAACAGGTGGTGGGCTAGATTGGGCCCTTGGCCCATATTTTGCTGACTTCTGTTCATTTTTGTTTGCTAGTTTTAATATTCCTTTTTTCCTGTTGGTTTAGAAGTTAGACATTCTGCTACTACATTTTTCTGGTTACTTGTCCAATTTGATCATGCATATTTAAAGACTAAAATTAACACTTTAACTCCTATACCCACCTCACTCCCTGCCACACAAACATATAAGGAATTGGGTTACTTTAATTCCATTTATGTTCCCAACTTGTATGTCGTTTTTGCCAGGTATTCTGTTTGCCACGTTCTTTTTTTTTAATTAAAAAAAATCACAATTTATAGTATTATTTTATACAGATATTTGATCTGTCACATGTTCCTATATCTTTGCTGAATATTCTGACATCTCTGGCTTTCCTTTTTCTCTGAAAGTTTTATTGTGATATAATTTACATACCATACAATTTACCCACTTAAAGTATTCAATTTAATGGTTTTTACTATGTTCACAGATGCATAAGCAGTATCATAGTTAGTTTTAGAATTCTGTACCCATTAGCCAGTATCTTATCTCCTCACCCCACTAAGCAACTACTAATCTACTTTTAAGAAAGCCTTCCTCAGTGAGCAATGCAAAGAAATAGGAAAACAATAGAATGGGAAAGACTAGAGATCTCTTCAAGAAAATTAGAGCTACCAAGGGAACATTTCGTGCAAAGATGGGCTCAATAAAGGACAGAAATGGTAGGGACCTAACAGAAGCAGAAGATATTAAGAAGAGGTGACAAGAATACACAGAAGAACTGTACAAAAAAGATCTTCACGACCCAGATAATCACGATGGTGTGATCACTCACCTAGATCCAGACATCCTGGAATGTGAAGTCAAGTGGGCCTTAGGAAGCTCACTACAAACAAAGCTAGTAGAGGTGATGGAATTCCAGTTGAGCTATTTCAAATCCTAAAAGATGATGCTGTGAAAGTGCTGCACTCAATATGCCAGCAAATTTGGAACACTCAGCAGTGGCCACAGGACTAGAAAAGGTCAGTTTTCATTCCAATCCCAAAGAAAGGCAATGCCAAAGAATGCTCAAACCACTGCACAGTTGCCTCATCTCACATGCTAGTAAAGTAATGCTCAAAATTCTCCAAGCCAGGCTTCAGCAATACGTGAACTGTGAACTTCCGGATATTCAAGCTGGTTTTAGAAAAGGCAGAGGAACTAGAGATCAAATTGCCAACACCTGTTGGATCATATAAATATAGGAGAGTTTCGGAAAACCATCTATTTCTGCTTTATTAACTATGCCAAAGCCTTTGACTGTGTTCAGTTCAGTTCAGTCGCTCAGTTGTGTCCGACTCTTTGTGACCCCATGGACCGCAGCATGCCAGGCCTCCCTGTCCATCACCAACACTTGGAATCCACCCAAACCCATGGACATTGAGTCAATGATGCCATCCAACCATCTCATCCTCTGTCGTCCCCTTCTCCTCCTGCCCTCAATCTTTCCCAGCATCAGGGTCTTTTCCAATGAGTCAGCTCTTCACATCAGGTGGCCAAAGTATTGGAGTTTCAGCTTCAACATCAGTCCTTCCAATGAATATTCAGGACTGATTCCCTTTAGGATGTACTGGTTGGATCTCCTTGCTGTACAAGGGACTCTCAAGAGTCTTCTCCAACACCACATTTGAAAAGCATCAAATCTTTGGCACTCAGCTTTCTTTATAGTCCAACTCTCACATCCATACATGACTACTGGAAAAACCATAGCCTTGACTACACGGAACTTTGTTGGCAAAGTAATGTCTCTGCTTTTTAATATGCTGTCTAGGTTGATCATAGCTTTCCTTCCAAGGAGTAAGTGTCTTTTAATTTCATGGCTGCAATCACCATCTGCAGTGATTTTGGAGCCCCCAAAAATAAAGTCTGACACTGTTTCCACTGTTTCCCCATCTATCTGCCATGAAGTGATGGGACCAGATTCCATGATCTTCATTTTCTGAATGTTGAGCTTTAAGCCAACTTTTTCACTCTCCTCTTTCACTTTCTTCACTATGTGGATCACAATAAACTGAAAAATTCTGAAAGAGATGGGAATACCAGACCACCTGACCTGCCTCTTGAGAAATCTGTATGCAGGTCAGGAGGCAACAATTAGAACTGGACATGGAACAACAGACTGGTTCCAAATAGGAAAAGGAGTACGTCAAGGCTGTATATTGTCACCCTGCTTATTTAACTTATATGCAGAGTACATCATGAGAAACGCTGGACTGGAGGAAGCACAAGCTGGAATCAAGATTGCTGGGAGAAATATCAATAACCTCAGATATGCAGATGACACCACCCTTCTGGCAGAAAGTGAAGAGGAACTAAAAAGCCTCTTGATGAAAGTGAAAGAGGAGAGTGAAAAAGTTGGCTTAAAGCTTAACATTCAGAAAACGAAGATCATGGTATCTGGTCCCATCACTTCATGGGAAAGAGATGGGGAAACAGTGTTGGAGTTTATTTTTTGGGGCTCCAAAATCACTGCAGATGGTGACTGCAGCCATGAAATTAAAAGACTCTAGCTCCTTGGAAGGAAAGTTATGACCAACCTAGACAACACATTAAAAAGCAGAGGCATTAATTTGCTAACAAAGTTCCGTGTAGTCAAGGCTATGGTTTTTCCAGTAGTCATGTATGGATGTGAGAGTTGGACTATAAAGAAAGTTGAGCGCCAAAGAATTGATGCTTTTGAACTGTGGTGTTGGAGAAGACTCTTATGAGTCCCTTGGACTTCAAGGAGATCCAACTAGTCCATCATCAAGGAGATCCAACTAGTCCATCATAAAGGAGATCAGTCCTGGGTGTTCACTGGAAGGACGATGTTGAAGCTGAAACTCCAGTACTTTTGCCACCTGATGCAAAGAGCTGACTCATTTGAGAAGACCCTGATGCTGGGAATGATTGAGGGCAGGAGGAGAAGGGGATGGCAGAGGATGAGATAGTTGGATGGCATCACTGACTCAATGGACATGGGTTTGGATGGACTCCAACAGTTGGTGATGGATAGGGAGGCCTTGCGTGCTGCAGTTCATGGGGTCGCAAAGAGTCGGACATGACTGAGCGACTGAACTGAATCTACTTTTTATCTCTATAGATTTGCTATTCTAGATAGTGCATATGAATGGAATCATTTAATAGGTGATCGTTTATGACTGGCTTCTTGCACTTGAAAATAATATTTTCAGAGTTCGTGTGTATTGTTGAGTTCAGTTCAGTCGCTCAGTCATGTCCGACTCTTTGTGACCCCATGAGTCACAGCATGCCAGGCCTCCCTGTCCATCACCAACTCCCAGAGATTACCCAAACTCATGCCCATCATTCGGTGATGCCATCCAACCATCTCATCCTCTGTCATCCACTTCTCCTCCTTCCCCCAATCCCTCCCAGCATCGGGGTCTTTTCCAGTGACTCAACTCTTCGCATGAGGTGGCCAAAGTATTGGAGTTTCAGCTTCAATATCAGTCCTTCCAATGAACACCCAGGACTGGTCTCCTTTAGGATGGACTGGTTGGATCTCCTTGCAGTCCAAGGGATTCTCAAGAGTCTTCTCCAACACCACAGTTCAAAAGCATCAATTTTTCGGTACTCAGCTTTCTTCACTGTCCAGCTCTCACATCCATACATGACCACAGGAAAAACCATAGCCTTGACTAGAGGGACCTTTGTTGACAAAGTAATATCTCTGCTTTTCAATATGCTCTCTAGGTTGGTCATAACTTTCCTTCCAAGGAGTAAGTGTCTTTTAATTTCATGGCTGCAGTCACCATCTGCAGTGATTTTGGAGCCCCCAAAATAAAGTCTGACACTGTTTCCCCATCTATCTGCAATGAAGTGATGGGACCAGGTGCCATGATCTTCGTTTTCTGAGTGTTGAGCTTTAAGCCAACTTTTTCACTCTCCTCTTTCACTTTCATCAGAGGCTCTTTAGTTCCTGTTCACTTTCTGTCATAAGGGTGGTGTCATCGGCATATCTGAGGTTATTGATATTTCTCCCAGCAATCTTGATTCCAGCTTGTGTTTCTTCCAGCCCAGCGTTTCTCATGATGTCCTCTGCATATAAGTTAAATAAGCAGGGTGACAATATACAGCCTGACGTACTCCTTTTCCTATTTGGAACCAGTCTGTTGTTTCATGTCCTGTTCTAGCTGTTGCTTCCTGACCTGTATATAGGTTTCTCAAGAAGCATCTCTTTCAGAATTTTCCACAGTGTATTGTGATCCACAGAGTCAAAGGCTTTGGCATAGTCAGTAAAGCAGAAATAGATGTTTTTCTGGAACTCTCTGGCTTTTTCCATGATCCAGCAGATGTTGGCAATTTGATCTCTGGTTCCCCTGCCTTTTCTAAAACCAGCTTGAACATCTGGAAGTTCACAGTTCAGGTATTGCTGAAGTCTGGCTTGGAGAATTTTGAGCATTACTTTACTAGCATGTGAGATGAGTGCAATTGTGCAGTAGTTTGAGCATTCTTTGGCATTGCCTTTCTCTGGGATTGGAATGAAAACTGACCTTTTCTAGTCCTGTGGCCACTGCTGAGTGTTCCAAATTTGCTGGCATATTGAGTGCAGCACTTTCACAGCATCATCTTTTAGGATTTGAAATAGCTCAACTGGAATTCCATCACCTCTACTAGCTTTGTTTGTAGTGAGCTTCCTAAGGCCCACTTGACTTCACATTCCAGGATGTCTGGATCTAGGTGAGTGATCACACCATCGTGATTATCTGGGTCGTGAAGATCTTTTTTGTACAGTTCTTCTGTGTATTCTTGCCACCTCTTCTTAATATCTTCTGCTTCTGTTGTTGTGGCAGGTATCAATTCTTTATTTCTTTCTGAGACTGAACAGTATTCAATTCTATAGAGCTACTACATTTTGTTTGATGAGCATTCATCAGTTTGATGAGCATTTGGACTTTTCCACTTTTTGGCTATTATGAATAATGTTGCTATAAATATGTGTGTATAAATTTTTGTGGGGGCATATTTTTATTTTTCTGGGTATATACTTACGTCAAGTGGTAACTTACGTTTAACTTTTTAGGAACTGCCAGACTTTTTTTCAAAATGGCTGTACCATTTTACATCCCCACCAGCAGTATACAGGGTTCCAGCTTCTTTCTCTCTCTGACAGCACCTATTATCTGCCCTTTTGTTTTTAGCCACCCTGATGGGTATGAAAGGGTATCTCACTGTGGTTTAGATTTGCATTTCCTTGAAGACTAAGCATTTTTTTCTTGTGCTTATTGCCCATTTGTATTTTTCTTTGGCGAAATGTCTATTCAAATCCTTTGCTCACTTTTTAATTGTGTTGTCTCATTGTTGAGTTGTAAGAATTCTGTCCATTGTGGATAGGAGGCCCTTAGTATATGATTTGCAAATACATGAAGTTTCTTTCAGAGTCCTTTTCAGTTTTTTGATCATGTTCCTTGTTACAAAATATTTGCAATTAAAATTTTTTATTTGTATTTTACATACAATATTATGTTAGTTTTAAGTATACTGCATAGTGAGCTTCCCAGGTAGCTCAGCAGTAAAGAATCCACCTGCCAATGCAGGAGATGTAGGAGATGCGAGTTTGATCCCTGGGTTTGGAAGATCTCCTGGAGTAGGAAATGAGAAAGTTTTTAACTTTGATGAGGTCCAGTTTATCTGTTGGTTGTTCTTGTTGTTCATGCTTTTCGTGTCATATTTCAGAATTCACTGCTAAATCAAAGGTCAATTTTCTGTTTCTTCAAAGAGTTTAGCTCTTAAATTTTGATTTAAGAATCATTTAAGATACATTCTTAGATACATTTTGAGTTAATTTTATATATGATTTGTGGTAGGGATCTACCTTCATTCTTGGTATGTGGTAATTCGGTTATCTCAGCACCATTTGTTGAGAGACTAATTTTTTTTTCCCCGAAATGTATGGGTTTATTTCTGGATATTCATTTGTGTGCCATTGATATCTATATCTATATCTATCTATATCTATACTTACGCTTGTACGTCCTTTGATTACTGTTGCTTTTTAGTAAGTTTTGAAATTGCTCTTTTCCAATATTGTTTTGGCTATTTGGAGTCCCTTATAATTCCATTATGTATTTTAGAATCAGCTTGCCAAGTTCTACAAAGAAACCAGCTGTGATTGTGATAGGGATTGTGGTGAGCCTGCAGTTTGCTTGCATAGTATGTATGGCCATCTTCACAACAGTAAGTCTTCTAGTTTGTTAACACGGGATGCTGTTCCATTTATTTAGATCTTTGTTTTTATTTCAACAATCTTTTCAGAGATGCATTTTGTAGTTTATTAAGATTATTCCTGAATGTTTTCTTTTTGATGCTATTGTAAATGAAGTTGTTTGTTTTTTTTTGTATTGATTTTGTAGCTTACAACCTTGCTGAATTCATTAGGTTTTAAATAAGTTGTTTTTAGTGAATTCCTTAGGATTTTCTCTATGTAAGATCATTTAGAGATAGTTTTTCTACGTTCTTTCCAATTTGGTGGCCTTTTACGTCTTTTTCCTGGATACTAGCACTTGGCTAGAAGTTTTAGTGCAGTGTTAAATGCAAGAACAGACATCCCTGTCTGATTTGTTCCTGGTTTGGGGGATAGTATTCAATCTTTCATCATTACGTATAATGTTAACTTTGGGCTTTATGTATATTGATCAGGTTGGAGAAGTTCCCTTATTAATTTGTTGAATGATTTTATCATGAAAGGACATCGTATTTTGTCAAATGTTTTTTCTGCATCAGTTGTTATTTATTATGATATTATCATGTGGTTTTTGTTTTTTATTCTATAGATATGACATATTCATTTTTGGATATTAAAACCAACCTTGCATTCCTGGGATAAACCCCACTTGGTCATGGCATATAAGTCTTCTTGTGTATTGCTGGATTCAATTTGCTATTATTTTGTTGAGGCTTTTTGTGTTCATACTCATAAGAGGTACGAATCTGTAATACTGGCCTTGTCGAATGAATTGGGAAGTAGTTTTTCAGCCTGTTTTTTTCTGGGGGTCAGGGGGATTTGAGAAGGATTGATGGTAATTCTTTATTTGATGGAATTCACCAGTGAAGCCATCTGGGTCTGGGCTTTTGTTTGTCGTTAATGTTTTGATACCCAGTTGAGTCTCTTTACTTCTTATAGGTATAATTTTGCTATCTATTTCTTCTTAAGTCAGTTTTGTTATTTCATATCTTTTAAGGAATTTTTCCATTTTGTCTAAGTTGTCTAATTTATTGGCATATAGTTTACAGTTTTCCTCTTGAAGTATATCCTTTAGAAGTTACATTAGTGAATATCTTTTGGTAAGTTATCTTTGTATCTGTTTATCTGGATATACAGTATTTATATTTTGTCATAGTTTTAAAAGGTAGTTTCTTCTGGGTGTAAAGAAAGGCTTGATTGTTTTCTCTTAGCATTTAATCATTTTTTGCAACATTATCTGACTGTGGATATTGCTGCTAAGATGTTTTCTGTTTGTCTAACTGCCCTTTCTCAGGAGGTGATTTTTTCCCTCTATAGTTGCTTTTAAAGTCTATGTATTTAATTTGCCATTTTAGTGCAGTGTGATTCAGTGTGGTGTACTTTTAATTTATTTTGCTTAGTTTGTGTTGTGCTTTCTCTATTTGTGGATATGTCTTTTATTAGTTCCGGGAAATTCTCAGCCATTTTCTCATCAGATATTCTCTCTTCTCCATTATCCTGTTCTTTTCTTCCTAGACTCTCTATATAGCAGACCTCATTTTATCATTTTCTTTAGTTCTGCCTTCCAGTTCACTGATTTTGTCTTCACTTTTGTCTAATCTGTTAATTTATTTGATCATTGAGTTTTCCATTTCAGTAATTATACTTTTAATTTCTCAGAATTCTGTTTGGTTGATTTTCACATCTGCTTGGTATTTTTGATAGTTCCTTGTTGCTTGCCCATTTTTAAACTCCATCTTTTATTTCTTTAAATAATTTATGAATAGATATTTTATATTCTGTATCTTAAAAGATACAATAAAACATTGGAGGTTAAAACAAATAATCTCTTGTTATTTTGGCCGGCTCATCCATGCTGCTTGGGTTTTCAAAGTTGTATGATCATGAGCTCATGTTTGTTTGACCTTAATTGTAGCTCAGTTGGTAAAGAATCTGCCTGCAGTGCAGGAGACCCAGGTTCGATTCCTGGGTTGGGAAGATCCCCTGGAGAAGGAAATGGCGACCCACTCTAGTATCCTTGCCTGGAAAATCTCACGGACAGAGGTGCAGTCCATGGGGTCGCAAAGAGTTGGGCACGACTGAGTGACTAACACTAATCTATGAGAATCCTGGGGACCTAAGTAGGGAATGCTTTTCTCCAGAGAAAATATGGATCTTTGGCTTAAGGGAGAAGTCTCAGGTTTAGATGCTGTACTCTATGGCTTATTCTTAGAAACCATGCCTACACTGATGTTGCCTACAGGGCAGCTCAGCCTTCTCTATTGCTCTTTGCTCAAACCTCTAGTTTCAACTCTCTTGGGAGTGACAGAGAGAAGAGGGGATTGGGTTGGGGATTTCCCTTACCTTCTGCAAGCCTACCAGTGCATTAACAGTGTTAATAGGGATACCATTGTTTTGTCAGAGGGGCCTTGGAAGTTCTCTATACTCCCCAAAGTGTTGTTCTTGTTAGTATGGTCATATGACTAATTGTAATTTTTTTGAGTGTTATCTTTGTTAGTAGTAAAAATAATGTTTACATTTTTGTACTTTAACCCTTGTGCACTTAATCGTATCTGCCAGTGAGATTTTTAGAAGTTCAAATGCTGGGTTTATTTTTGATAGATCAAAAGACTTTGCCAATTTATGTTCCTTCTTGTAATAGTAGAGGGCCCTGTTTTCCACATGCCCTCAAAAATAATTTATATTTTTAGTATTTAAAATTTTAATTTTCTTAGCTTTTTATTCATTAACCACTTGTATTGTGGAATACAGCAACATATAAAACTGCACAGCAAAAGATGTACAGCTCAATTATTTGTCATGAAGAAGACTCTTGGAGAACTATAAGTTAGGTTTGAATATGGAATACTGGCAGCTAATCAGAATCCCTGTTGGTTTCCTGTAAGTTATTTCTCTTGCATTTTTCCCTCAAGTTAACTATTGTATTGGCTTCCATACCTATATTTTAGTTTATGTGTTTGAACTTCATAATTACAGAATCAAGTATATCTCTTTTTTTTGAAGTTCTATATGACATGTATGAAATTTACTAATATTATTGCATTCATTTCCATATTTTCATTGTTTTATAGTGATGTATTTAAATGGATATGCTACAGTTCACCCATTCTGTGGTAGACAGATATTTGAGTTGCTCCCAGTTTGACTGTTACAAATAAAGGTTTTGCAAAACATTCTTGTACAGATCTCTTAGTGAATATGTACATACATTTCTCTTGGGTATATTCTTAGGAGTACAATTTCTGGGCCAGAGATGTGAGCATATTCAGCTTTAGAAGATATTGTGAAACAGCTTATATTCCCTACAACTGGCTAAGGTAGTTTGACAGGCTAGGGTAGTTCCTGTGGCCCCATACCCTCTCTGCCACTTGTTTGTGGGTCTTTTTAATTTTAGTCATTCTGGTGAGTGGGTAATAGTGGTTGGTAATAGCGGTTTATTGGGCAATGAGATTCAGCACCTTTTCATATGCTTATTGGCCTTTTAATTTCTTTTTCCATGAGGCATCTACTTAAGTCTCTTCCCCAGTTGTTTTTTTTTTTTTTTTTGGTAGGGTTGTCTTTTTCTTATTGGTTTGAAGGAATTCTTTATGTGTTCTGGAAAGAAGTCAAGAAGTCCATTGTCAGATATATGTGTTACAAATATCTTCTTCCCCTAGCCATTTTACTCTCTTAATGAAGTTTGTCCCTTTCAGAAGGGAAGGTCATAATTTTAAGATTAATTTATATCTTTCTTTCTTTAGTAGTCTTTGTGTTTTATCTACCTTAAGGTCCTACAGATATTTGAGAAACCGTATTGTATTTGGTAGACACCTTTTGTAGTTGATTTTTGATGTAGCATGTGCAGGTATTTGGTAATACCTTTTGCAGTTGATTTTTGGTGTGGCATGAAGTAAGGTTTTATTTTCATACGAAATTGTCCTGGAGTCATAGGAATTGTCCTGATCACTGTAGAGTCACAGTAAATCTTGATACCCAATAGGGTAAATTCTTCTATACTTTCTTCAATAATGTCTTTGCTTTAATTAATGCCTGGCTCTTCTTGACCTTTTGCTTATCTATATAAATTTTAGAATCAACTTGTTCAAAAAAGAAACACTTCCCACAGATATAGAGAACGAATGAGTAGTTACCTAGGGGGAGAGAGATGAGGGATGGGCAAGGTAGGGGTGGGGATTAAGAGGTACAGACTACTATGTATAAAATAAGCTACAAGGATATATTATACAACACAGGTTATATAGCTGATAATTAATAATAGCTATAAAATAGCTATAAATTGGGTATAATTTTTTTAAATTTAATCGAAGGATAATTACAGTATTTTGATGGTTTTTGCCATACATCAACATGAGTCGGCCATAGGCATACGGTCTTCCCTAATGACTGTATCAATTTACATTCCCACCTGCAGTTCAATAGGGTTTCCTTTTCTCCACACCCTCTCCAGCATTTATGCTTTGCAGACTTTTTGATGGCGGCCATTCTGACCAGTGTGAGATGTAGTTTTGATTCGCATTTCTCTAATAATGAGTGATGTTAAGCATCTTTTCATGTGTTTATTAGCCATTTGTATGTCTTCTTTGGAGAAATGTCTGTTTAGGTCTTCTGCCCACTTTTTCATTAGGTTGTTTCTTTTTCTGGTATTGAGCTGCATGAGCTGCTTGTATACTTGGAAGATCAATTATTTGTCAGTTGTTTGTGACTCACTAGGTTGTATACCTGAAATTTACATCAGCTTACATTGTATATCAACTGTACCTCAAAAAAAAAAGTCAACTTGTTCAGTTCTGTAAGGGAAAGCAACAACAAACCTGTTGGGATTTTGATTGATTTGGCACTAAAATGATGAAAAGAGTTGATACAAGATTGAATTTCCAACATAGGCATTTTCTTTTTAATAGGTATTATTTAAAATCTGATAAAAACATTTTATATATTTTTTTAGAGAGATCATATATTTTACTAGATATATTTCTAGATATTTGATGGTTTTAGATATAGATTGTATCTTACTATTTCACTTTAAGTGTTTATTGTGGATATATAGATATACAATTGATTTTTCTACCTTGAGGTGTTCTTTATCGCTCAGACTTGTTGAAGCCACTAATTCTAACTACGTAAAATATTGTTTGTGAATTTGATTTTTTTCCCCTTTCTGATATGTATACATTTTACTTATTTATTTTGTTTTGCCTAACTGCATGTAGTTAATTTCTGATAGTGGAAATTCTAGTTTTGTTCCCAATCTTAAAGAGGAAGCATTTACCATTAAATTGTTTACTGTAGGCTTTTTTGATGTTGTTTGGTTTATTTAAAAAAAAAATAATGTTATTTATTTATTTTACTTTTGGCTATGTTGTGTCTTTGTTGCTGCACAGGCTTTCTCTAGTTGCAGCGAGCAGGGGTTACTTTTTGTTGAAATGCATGGGTTTCTCATTGCGGTAGCTTCGCTTGTTGCTGAGCATGGGCTCCAGGGTGCATGGGCTTCAGTAGTTGCAGCACATGGGCTTAGTAGTTTTGGTTGCCAGGCCCTGGAGCACGGGCTCAACAAGAGTTGTGGTGCATGGGCTTAACTGCCCTGCACCATGTCAGATCTGCCTGGATCAGGGATCATACCTATGTCTCCTGCATTGGCATGAAGATTCTTTATCACTGAAACACCAGGGAAGCCCTGATTTACTTTAAAATAAATAACCTTTATCAAATTGAGGAAGTTCCCTTCTATTCCTGATTTGTTAGGAGATTTTTTAGGAGTGGGTGCTGAGTTATTCAATGCCTTTTCTATTTCTATTGAGAAGACCATGTGACTTTTCTATTTTCTGTTAATGTGGTTACAGGTATACCTCAGAGATATTGTGGGTTTGGTTCCAGACCACTACAATAAAGCAAATATCTTAATAAAGTGAGTTATATGAATTTTTGGCTTTCTAGTGCATATTAAAGTTATGTTTACACTATATTATACTCTATTAAGTGCACAACAGCATTATGTCTAAAGAACATAATTAATTAAAAAATACATTTTGCTAAAAAATGTTGATCATTACCTAAGCCGATAGCACGTAATCTTTTTGTTGGTGGAGGGCCTTGCCTCTGTGTTCATGGCTAATTACTGATCAGGGTAGTGGGTGCTGGAGGTTGGGGTAGCTGTGGCAATTTCTTAAAATAAGATAACAATGAAGTTTGATGCATTGGTTGGTTCTTTCTTTCATGAATGATTTATCTGAAACATGAAATGCTCTTTGAAAGCACTTTACCACAGTAGAACTTCTTTCAAAACTTGGAGTCAGTCCTCTCAAACTCTGCCACTGCTTTACCAACTAAATTTATGTCATAGTCTAAATAGTCTCTTGTTTCAGCAATCTTCACTGCATCTTTACTTGTAGATTCTGTCTCAAGAAGAGTTTCTTTTTGCTCATCCATAAGAAACAAATCCTTATCCAGTAAAATTTTATCATAAAGATAAAATTTTTATGATGTGCAGTGCAGTCACATCTTGAGGCTTCATTTCTAATTCTAGATCTCTTGCTGCTTCTACCACATCGACAGTTACTTCTTCCACTGAAGTCTTTAACTCTCAAAGACATCCATGAGGGCTGGAATCAGCTTCTTCTAAACTGTTATTGTTGATCTTTTCACTTTGTCTCATTAATCATGAATGTTCTTAATGGTATCTAGAATGGGGAATCCTTTCCAGAAGGTTTTCAGTTGACTGCCCAGATCCATCAGAAGAATTCACTATCTGTAGCAGCTACAGCCTTACAAAATGTAACTGGTAAGACTTAAAAGCTGAGACCACTCCTTGATTCATGGGCTATGGAATGGATGTTGTATTCAGTTCAGTTCAGTTGCTCAGTTGTGTCCGACTCTTTGCGACCCCATGAATCGCACCACGCCAGGCCTCCCTGTCCATCACCATCTCCCAGAGTTCACCCAAACTCTAGTGCATCGAGTTGGTGATGCCATCCAGGCATCTCATCCTCTGTCGTCCCCTTCTCCTCCTGCCCCCAATCCCTCCCAGCATCAGAGTCTTTTCCAATGAGTCAGCTCTTCGCATGAGGTAGCCAAAGTATTGGAGTTTCAGCCTCAGCATCAGTCCTTCCAGTGAACAACCAGGACTGGAGGATGGACTGGTTGGATCTCCTCGCAGTCCAAGGGACTCTCAAGAGTCTTCTCCAACACCACAGTTCAAAAGCATCAATTCTTCTTCGGCGCTCAGCCTTCTTCACAGTCCAACTCTCACATCCATACATGACCACTGGAAAAACCATAACCTTGACTAGATGGACCTTTGTTAGCGTAGTAATATCTCTGCTTTTTAATATGCTATCTAGGTTGGTCATAACTTTCCTTCCAAGGAGTAAGCATCTTTTAATTTCATGGCTGCAATCACCATCTGCAGTGATTTTGGAGCCCACAAAAAGCCTCTTGATTAGAGTGAAAGAGGAGAGTGAAAAAGTTGGTTTAAAGCTCAACATTCAGAAAACTAAGATCATGGCATCTGGGCCCATCACTTCATGGGAAATAGATCGGGAAACAGTGGATGTTTTGTTAGCTGGCATGAAAACATTGTAATCTCACTGTACATCTCCCATCAGAGCTCTTGGATGTCAGTGAGCAGTAATTTTGAAAGGAATTTTTTTCCTAAGCAGAAAAATAGTCCCGAACAGTGGGCTTAAAATATTTAGTAAACTATGTTGTAAACAGATGTGCTGTTATCCAGGCTTTGTTCCATTTATAGAGCAAAGGCACAGTAGATGGAGCATAATTCTCAAGGGCCCTAGGAATTTTGGAATAGTAAATGAACACTGGCTTCAATTTAAAGTCACCAGTGGCATTAGCGCCTAACAAGAGTCAACCTGTCCTTTGAAGCCAGACGTGGACTTCTCTCTAGCTATTAAATTCCTAGATGGTATTTTCTTCTGATATGTCTGTTTCATCCACAATGAAAATCTGTTGTTTAGTGTTGCCTAACTTTCATGGATTATCTTAGCAATATCTTTTGGATAACTAGCTGCAGCTTCTACATCAGCCCTTACTGCTTCATCTTTCACTTTTATGTTATAGAGATGGCTTCTTTCCTAAAACCTCATGAACTAATCTCTGGTAGCTTCAAATTTTTCTTGCAGCTTCCTTACCTCTCTCATCCTTAATAGAACTGAAGAGAGTTATGACCTTGCTCTGGCTTAGACTTCGGTTTAAGGAAATGTTGTAATTGGTTTGGGCTTCCCAGGTGGCACTAGTGGTAAAGATCCTGCCTACTAATGCAGGAGACATAAGAGATGCAGGTTCGATCTCTGGGTTGGGAAGATCCCCCAGAGAAGGAGATGGCAACCTGCTTCAGTATTCTTGTCTGGAGAACTCCATGGACGGAGGAGCCTAGCAGGCTACAGTCATGGCAGAGTTGGACATGACTGAGCGACTAATGATTTCACGCTTTGTGATTGGTTTGATCTTCTATCTAGACCACTAAAACTTTATATCAGCAATAAGTTGTTTTGTTAGCATTTGTGTGTTCACTGGAGCAATACATTTAATTTCCTTCAAGAACATTTCCTGTGCTTTCACAACTTGGCTGTTTGTTACAAGAGGCCTAGCTTTTAGCCTATCACAGCTTTCAACATGCCTTCCTCACTAAGCTTGATTATTTTCAGCCTTTGATTTAAAAGTAAGAGACCTGTGACTCTTCCTATCACTTGAACACTTAGAAGCCATTTGTAGGGTTATTAATTGGCCTAATTTGGCCTAAGGGAATGGGGAGCCTGAGGAAGAAAGAGAGATGGGGGATGGCCAGTTGGTATTTGCACTCAGAACACACATTTGTTGATTGTCATTTTATGTGGTTCCAGTTCCTGGTGCTCCAAAAGAATTATAATGATAACATCAAAGGTCACTAATTACAGATCATTATAACAAATATAATATAATGAAGTTTGAAATAGTGTGAGAATTACCAGCGTGTAACACAGAGACATGGAGTGAACAAATGCTATTGGCAAAATGGTGCCAATGGACTTGCTTGATGCAGGGTTGCCACAAACCAATTTGTGAAAAAACACATCTGTGCCCTGTGTCCTGCCCCTCAGGCTTGCTCACTGGCTCCCAGCTCCTCCCGGCCCTTTCCTGGCTCCCTCTGGCTCCAGCTCTGGTGCAGTGCCAGCAGCGGAGATCAAGCCCTGAGCCTTTGAAGTGGGAACACTGACTCCAAGATCCTAGGCTACCAGAGAACTAACCCTGGGGAGCATCACAAAGGAAAGCACTTGAATACAAGACCCAGCATCACCTGCCACCAGTAGCACCCTGTGCAGGATGCCTCATCTAAACAACAAACAAAACAAAAATACAAACCCAGTCATTAGCAGACAGGATTACCACCTCACTCAGCCTTCATCAGAGGAAAAACAAAAACTCAGCACAAATCTCACCCTATACAAAGCTTACAACAAACCACTGGACCAACCTTAGAAGGGCAGAAACCAAAAGGAAGAAAGAATTCAACCTTGAAGCCTGAGAAAAGGAGACCTCAAACACAGTAAGTTAAAAAAAAATAATAAAAAGGCAGAGAAAAACTACACAAATGAAGAAACAAACTAGAAACACAGAAGAGGAATAAATGAAGAGGAAATAGACAAACTACCTGAAAAAGAATTCAGAATAATGATAGTAAAGATGAGCAAAAACCTTGAAAACAAAATGGAGAAAATGCAAGAATCAATTAACAAAGACCTAGAAGAATTAAAGAATAAACATACAAACAACACACATACTGAAATTAAAAATACTCTAGAAGGAATCAATAGCAGAGTATCTGAAGCAGAAGAACGAATCAGTGAGCTGGAAGATAAAATGGTGGAAATAACTTCTGAAGAGCAGAATAAAGTAGAAAAAGAATGAAAAGAACTGAGGATAGTCTCAGAGACCTCTGGGACAATATCAAATGCACCAACATTCAAATTATAGGGGTCCCAGAAGAAGAAAAGAAAAAGAAAGGCTATGAGAAAATTTTTGAAGAGATTATAGTTG
This sequence comes from Ovis canadensis, assembly GCF_042477335.2. NCBI lineage: Eukaryota > Metazoa > Chordata > Mammalia > Artiodactyla > Bovidae > Ovis > Ovis canadensis. The sequence continues at coordinate 28,847,942 of NC_091246.1, forward strand.
AAAATTTCCCCAACATGGAAAAGGAAAGTCAGTCAAGTCCAAGAGGCCCAGAGTCCCATTCAGGATAAACCAAAGGAGAAACATGCCAAGACATATACTAATCAAACTAACAAAGACTAAACACAAAGAAAGAATATTAAAAGCAGCAAGGGACAAGCGACAAGTAATATACAAGGGAAACCCCGTAGTTTCCAGGTCTCTGAAGTTCTTAATTTTGTTTTTCTTTGAGCCGAGCAGCATGTGTGTGTGGTACCTCTGATACCTGGAGTCCATGATACCTGATACCTCTTTCTACCATTGTGGGTTTGGGGAGGGGGGGGGGGTTCATTTGTGTTTTTCTTTTTTTCCTGGTTTTCTCTCATGGCATCATCTTTTTGTGCCTGGGTAGTTTTGCTTGTGTGTCAGAAACTGTATTTGTATAATTAGTTTAGAGATAATCTGAGGCCTAGGATGTTATCTTCTAGAGAGAATTTTAGGTTTGCTTCTGTCAGGGACTTGGGAAGCATTAGCAAGCTGGGGCCATCTTAATCCAGCTTTGGTGACTATTCTCTTTGAAGCAGAGTTGCAGTTCCTGATAAGGCCTGTTGACTTCTGGCTCACCCTGTCTAAAGCTGCAACATTTGGATACTAACCCAGAGCAGGGATTCATCATGGTTCCTGTCCCCATAGCCCTGAAGGTTAAAGTGTCTCTTGGCTGGCCTTCCAGAATTGTCATCCACTCCCTAGGCAGAAAAGGTCTTTGTCCTCCCCCTGGTTAAGCAGTTTTCCCCGGTCTTGTGACCTCTGCCTTCAAGAAGGTGTTTTTGATATTTTGTTTAGCTTTTTCTACTTCAGCAGTTGGGTTGGCCCTGATTATACTCCAGCATTGCTTGAAGTGAAAGTCTAGCCCTTTCATATATATATATAACACAGTTTTGTGATGAAAGCAAAGATTTTCAGTTATAATTTGCATTTCCTTGATCACTAGTACATTTGAACATCTTATATATGTATTGGCTATTTTTTATTTTGTCAGTTTCTTTGGTCCATATCTTTTTTGATTAGTTTTCTTTTTACATACTGATCTAGCATTTTATATATTAAAAAAATTTTACTGAAGTCTAGTTGATTTATATAGTGTTAATTTCTGCTATACAGCAAAGTGATTCAGTTATAAATGTACATAGGTTCTTTTTCATATTTTTTTTCCATTATGGCTTTTTCAGGATATTGAATATCTGTGATATACATTGTTGTTTATCCATTCTTTAATAATAGTTTGCATCTGCTAATCCCAAACTGTCAATCCATCCTTCCCCTAACCCCCACTCCTTTAGCAACAGCAGTCTATTCAGTATATCTGTGAATCTGTTTCTGTTTTATAGATAAATTTGTGTCACAGTTTAGACTCCATGTGTTAAGTAATAAACCATATGGTATTTGTCTCTTTATGATTTACTTGACTTAGTATGATAATCTCTAGTTGCATCCATGTTGTTGCAAATAGAATTATTTCATTCATTCTTTTTTTATGACCGAGTAGTGTTCCACTGTATATATGTACCACATCTTTATCCATTCATCTGTCAATGGACTTTCAGGTTGTTTCCATGTCTTAGGTATTGTGAATAGTTCAGTTCAGTTCAGCTGCTCAGTCATGTCCAACTCTTTGCGACCCCATCAATCGCAGCACGCCAGACCTCCCTGTCCATCACCATCTCCTGGAGTTCACTCAGACTCACATCCATTGAGTCCGTGATACCATCCAGCCATCTCATCCTCAGTCGTCCCCCTCTCCTCCTGCCCCCAATCCCTCCCAGCATCAGAGTCTTTTCCAATGAGTCAACTCTTCGCATGAGGTGGCTAAAGTACTGGAGCTTCAGCTTTAGCATCATTCCTTCTAAAGAAATCCCAGGGTTGATCTCCTTCAGAATGGACTGGTTGGATCTCCTTGCAGTCCAAGGGACTCTCAAGAGTCTTCTCCAACACCACAGTTCAAAAGCATCAATTCTTTGGCACTCAGCCTTCGTCACAGTCCAACTCTCACATCCATACATGACCACAGGAAAAACCATAGCCTTGACTAGACGGACCTTAGTCGCACTTTATATATTTTATATGTAATTACTTGGCTGTGTAGGGTCTTAGTTGCAGCACAGAGGTCTTCATCATGGTTCATGGGCTCTCTACTTATACGCAGGCTCCAGAGGGCACAGGCTCAGTAGCTGACCCTCAGCAAGTGGGCTTTTAGTTCCCCGACCAGGGATCAAACCTCCTGCATTGGACAGTGGATTCTTAACTACTGAACCACCAGGGAGATCTTGCATATATTCTTGATGTTGATTATTATATGCTGCAGATATTTTCTCCTATTCTTCAACAAGTCTTTTATATTTGGATTATAACTGTATCAAATAAAAGCTTTTTATTTTTAGGTATTCAGATGTCTTTGTCTTTCATGGCTTTTATGTTTTAAGTCTTGCAGATTAAGATATAGTATTTTATATTTTGTTTTTAATATCTCTGTAATTTTAGACTGGAGTTTTATGTGTGTATATATTGTAAAATACTTGATTTCTTAGCTAAATGAATAGTAGGAGAAGAGCTTCTTTTTCCTCCTACTGTAAAGATTTTTGCAGGCCACACTTGGGGCCACACTTCTGTAACCCGCACTTGGGGTTCTCCCCTCTTTCCCACACATTCCTGCCTTGTGGAATGAAGCTTGAGTGTTGTCTCAGGGCAGTCCTCTTGATGTGTTTCATTGAAGGAAATGACTGAAAGGGAGACAAGAAGTTACAATCTGCCATCACACAGATGTTGAAGCTAGTGATAATGTGTAGGGCCCACTTTTTTGTAACTAGTTTATTTCTGTAAAAGTGACAGCTGTTCAGTCTAAAAAATTCAAATGAGACTTCCCTGGTGGTGCAGTGGGTAAGAATCCTCCTGCCAGTGCAGAGAGGATGGGTTCGATCCTTGGTCCAGGAAGGTTCCACCTGCCATGGAGCAACTGAACCCATGATCTAGTGCCCGAGACTTGCAACTGCTGAGGCTACGTGCCAGTTACTAAAGCCTGCACACCTAGGACTCACAAGCCACAACTAATGAGCCCCTGTGCTGTAACTACTGAAGTCTGTGCATTACAACTAGAGAGTAGCCTCCACTGTTTGCACCTAGAGAAAGCCCTCGTGCAGCAACAAAGACCCAGGGTGATACTCAGTGCTGTCCGTGTGGCTATTGCTTTTTCTTACAAGGCGGACTGTGATTTCTTGCTGAAGTCCAAAGGTCTCCGGAATCAGGGTCCATACATTGCCTACAGTGAGAGGTCAGAGGGCGGGACTGGCCTCTAATGAGCTCTTTGGGCCTGGGTCTTCCTAACCCACCCCTGATCTGGGACCAGTTCCCGGACCTCTCCAGTTGGGAAAGGTATGTGTGGGGGTGCTGTGGAACTGACTTCTCCTTCCCTGCAGGTTCAGCAGTACCGGGTTGCCATGACGGCGAAGGACTGCTCCATCATGATTGCACTCTCTCCCTGTCTGCAGGATGCAAGGTGAGGCACCTTCTGCTGTGTCACGTGTCCTTGGTCTAGTAAGGTTTTGTGGCGTGGCAAGAGAGTTGGTGTCCTTATATTTAGAGAGGCCCTTGAAGGATCATGTCTATGAACAAAGGCCAATTTCCGAGGCCTACTTAATACAATGGGGATTATTAACTCTTGCTCTTTACAAGTTTGTAACAAGTCAAAAAGACATTTTCGAGAATAATTTTAAAAGCTTGTTCTATTAAATTCAAGATTACTACTGTTTTCTAAGAAAATATCTCAAGGACTTTAGAAGCAGTTTAGATGCTGTGGTGCAAATACCTTTCTGTCAAAGAAAACCCCAAGTTTCCATCATGGCTCAGAGGCCCAAGAAGCTGTAGGTTACTCTAGGGCTTATTTTCCTTCTTTTTTCCGGGTCCTGATGTGCCAACCTTTATAGTCATTTCAGAACCTTTAAAACAACATTTCATTGTTCTGTTTCCTCTTTGCAGCATCTCTCCCAGGACATCATTATCCAATCCTATCTCTGCCTAGGAATTCAGGATGAACCTGATAATCTTCTCTCATTGATTAGATGGCATCTTTAGGATTAATCTTCAGGGTGCCAAACCCCACACATGGTTTCGTGGAATGTTTCATAATCTTCTGATGTGTGTTCCTGGGTCAAGATGACCTTGTAACTGGCTGCCAGCCACTCGGTTTTCTGATGCTTTTGAACTAAACATTCCTAAGAGTCCTGCTTCTTGGCAGGCATAGGATTGTCCACTTTCTGATAGGAAACACGGAAGGATATTTATAGGGCATAACTGAAATATTTTTAAAAAGAGTTGTTTAGTTGAAATCTCTCATTATCCCCTAAGAAAATGCTCCCAGTGCTTAGCAACAGGAATCCATTTGGATTAAGCTAGTGTTGTTAGGTGAGAGAAAAGCACACAAATGTTACTATCTATCACCCTTCCTGAAGGAAGGATGTAGTCAGGATACAGATGTGTGATGGGGTGGGGGCCAGGAGTCCTGACACCCTTGACCACAGCTGCTCAACAGAAATTGACATGTTGGGAGAGGAGTGAGGACGTGTGTCCAGAAACTTCTGAACCATGTGGGCACCTGTATCATCCACAGAGTAGAGAAGCATTTTAAGTATCAGAAGACTCAGAGGCTGACCATTAGGTTCCTCAGGAGTGGCCTGCAACATGCTCTCACCAGACTCTGTGTGATGGATTCCTTTCTTGATCCATGTCATCTTGTTGGGTGTTGGTTCTGATGTGATGTGTGGTTTCCTATGAAATGTGCAGCCCTGGTGAGGGCCAGAGATGTTCACTGTCCTAGCCCAGCTGCATGAAGCTTGGGTGTCAGGCCCTGAGAGTGAGACTCAGAAGCAAGACCTTAATTTGTATACATGTTCTCTGCTGTTCAAGAGGGAGTAGCAAAGACCCCAGCAACTGAGCCAGGGATTCATTTTTCCTATAAACTATTTCTGAGCAGGAATTGAATGAGAGTCTAGGCCTTAATTAGGTTATTAGATAGGAATGTTTTTATCTGCCTTCCCTCTCCCAGACAGGACCTTTAGAAATTGCTATTTTATTTGTTTTTAATAATGTCTAAATCTAGAATAGTATGCATAGAGAAACCAGAACTCCTTAATACTTCTCTCTTGGGCTAAACCGAGCTCATGTAATGTATTTAACCAGTCATTTGGATGCATACTGAGAGCACTTTGAGAGCTAAGTGGTATATACAGAAATGTTAGTACAAACTTCAGAACTAGCCTGAAAGTGTTTTGGTTGTTGCTGTTTTTCTAAGTCACGTCTGACTCTTGGTGACCCTATGGACTGCAGCACGCCAGGCTTCCCGGTCCTTCACTATCTCCTGGAATTTGCTCAAATTCATGTCCATTGAGTCGGTGATGCTATCCAGCCATCTCATCCTGTCGTCCCCTTCTCCTTCTGCCCTCAATCTTTTCCAGCATCAGGGTTTTTTCCCAGTGAGTCAGCTCTTCGCATCAAGTGTTTTTAAGTACAAGTAATTGTTTACGTTTTGTTATAAGCATACAACTATTCCAATATTTAGAAAAACCACAAAGCAAAACCCTAAGAAACAAAATAGAAAACACTACAGACACAATGTGAGAAGAAAACATGAAACCATTTGAGAACAAAACATGAAACCAGATCTCTCTTTCCTAATGTGAAAAAGCATAGAGGAGCAAGAGTTTCTCACCAGACATGGGAAAAGATACGTAAAGAGAAGTCTGTTCTTAACATTTTATGCATTTGGCTGTTGTATGGCTAGATCTACTTTCTTTTTCTTAGGTTTTGTAATACTTGGCTCACGATAAGTAACATTTTTAGCATTTGTTTATACTACTGGGATAGGGGAATATCAACTGCATAGTCTACTTAATTGCTTTTCCATCTTTCTGCACTTTAACTCTTTCTTATCTGGTGTGCTGGTAGATATCACAGTAGGTGCTTCTCTTGCAGAAGCTTCATGCATGAGGCATACAGCTGGCACAGATAGAGATGGAATGCATACAGATGCACAGAATGGGTGCTCTTTGTGAGTTGCATTGAGAGGATTTGGGAGGTTTGTGTATTCTGAAATTGCTCTTTTGCTTCCAGCTCCGATCAAAGGCCTGTTGTCCCTTCATCAAGATCTAGGTTTGCCTTCTCTGTGTCTGTGCTGGACCTTGACCTCAAGCCCTACGAGAGCATTCCTCATCAGTATAAACTGGATGGCAAGATAGTCAACTACTATTTAAAGACCGTACATGCCAAAGATGCCACCGTGATGTCGACAAGGTTCAAGGAAAGCGAAGATTGCACGTTAGTTCTCCATAAGGTCTAACCTTTTTCTTGTAGTGGCTTTGAAACTTGAACACAGAATGTGAAGGTTGAATGATAGAGCTATTTTCTGTTGTGTTGGGTGACTTCTGGCTGTGAATGTTTTTTGCTTTTCAACCCCTGTTCAGATGGGACTGCCTCTGGGAGACATGGAATACCCTTAGAGACAGCTTCCAGGACAAGGAATGTTGGACGTTGAGCCCAGCAGTGTGCTGTCTCCCTGGAGGCCCCTGGGCAGTTCTCCCTTCCCACCCACGGTTCACATCTAATCTCTAAAAAGCCTTATAAGACTCAAGGTTTGGATCTCCTACCACCAGAATCCTAACATAGAAAACTTGAATTGTCACATACACCTTACAGTTTGGACTTTGAAGAAAACAGATACTACTGGAACGTTCCCAGCTGAGTTACCTGGTCACTCTTCCAACACAAGCCGTGTGTCAGCGCAGCTTTAGTAGTTCCCTGCTGTGGAGAGCGCTAAGTTGCTGATGTGGGCGTCAGTTCTGAGCAGCGGACTCACAGTCCATGTGGAGGTGCCGTACCCACTGCTCTGCTCAGGGTCAGCAGGGAGCGTGGGACTCAGGGCAGGGGTAGACACCACTCATGTGAGCACTGACTTTCTATTTTGTGTTGAATGATTTTATCTTTAACTTTAGGGGAAACAAGGTATTCTTTCCCACCTGCAATTGCTGCTGTGGAAGCTGAAAGCAGAGCTGTAACTCTGAGCTGCTATGCCCAGGGTGGGTGTCATGGGGTGCCTGTGCATCTGCCGGTTCTGTGTTCTGACATTTTTGGATGTTTGGGAAACCTCAGCTACTTCTGCCAGGGCCAGCATCCTGATTCGGGTTTCACTAAGATGTGTGGTGTTGGTGGCCTTGAGTAATTCTGGACCGCCTCCCCATTGGGGCTGCCCAAGGCCCTGCTTCTGCATGATGAGCGACTCCTGGCTGGCACCAAGAGGGTTCTTGTTGGGGTCACCAAAAGTGTGCCCAGCTGCTATGAAAACTGTTGGGAAACTTGGCTTCAGTTTTTTATTCTATGGTAGGTTGTATAGATTATTTATATCATCATTTTGAGGGACTAATGAAGGCTTATTGTAATATAATAGTGAAACCATGAGATTGTATGAAAATACTACACAAAAAATAAGAATATTTTGCTGATTATAATTTTTGTGGGGAATTTTGTGATAAATTGAGAATTATGCTTATTTGAATCAAGCCAGCTCTTCTAGAATTTATTCTTCAGTCCTGTCCTATCATTTACTTCTTACTTCTTCACTCAGAGGTTCAAAAAGATACTCAAATAACACAGGCCTCTCATTCATGTGGGATGCTGGGGTACAGGGCTTTGGAGATTCCACACATAGGGGTGTGCATGGAGCCCTGTTCTCATGGTCAAGCCGCAGGCTCCAGAGTGCATGGAAGTAGGTAGCTGCCAGAGTTGTTTTGGCCTGAGGTTGTTCCTTGTTGCTGGTCTGGGGTGAGGATGGTCTTGCCCAGCACCAGGGTATGCAGGGGACCCTGAATCTCGTGTGTGGAGCTCTGAAGCCCCAGCCCCTCAAGGAGGTAGGCTGGGCAGCCTCCTGTTGCCTATTCTGACTGGAGTGAATGGTCTGAAAACAATCACCCTCTATTTGGGGGAAAAAAATTAAAGATCAGTATCTCCTGCTAGAGGGTCTTGACTCAACCCTTTGCACTTCTCACACTCCACCTCAGCCCCTTCCCTGAGGCTTTCATTTGATGGAAACAGTGTTTTCACCCATTCTACTTTAAACTGGCGACTCAGGTCAGTGCAGCACTTAGGACTCTGGGGGACTTTAATGAAAACACTGTTTCTTCTGTGCAGAGGGGCCGGGTGGCTAAGGCCCTGTGTGAAGGGACAATGCCATGTTTGCTGTCTTACTGCATCTGTTAATGTTAACCACTCTACTTTTTTGTGAAAGACCATGAAGAGTGAACGTCAGAGGACTTGCTGCTGAGAGGTGCTGTGAAAGCCTCCAGTGCTGCTTCTAGAGCCAGGAGGTGGTGTGGCTCCCCTGGGGTGTCTGAGGAATGTAAAAGAATGGGGCTGCACTGGTAAGCCCTCCAGGGGTCCCTCAGTGGTGGATGGTAGGAGGAGGGCCAACCTTTGAGATGGGCTGGTGCCGCCTCTGCCCTTAGATTCATACCAAGGTAGGGGCACGGTGGCTCCCCATATCCCAGGATGGACAGCCACTTCTGTACTTTCTTGGATGTTGAGTTTACTTTTAAAAATACACTATATGTGTCACTTGTTTGGTATTTTGAATTTAAATAACTGTATTTATTTTTCATGTCCCGACAACTGATATATAATGTGCCATAATTGCATAAACATGTTCTAAAGGTAAGGTTTCTAAGTGGAAAAGAGCAAATGTTTATATTCAATAAAATCACACACCTCCAGGTGCAGCATCTTTCTCCTATGTGTAGTTGTTCACTGTTTGGGAATTAGCTGCTTTCCTCTGTACAAAGTGATTTAATCAGGCTTTCTAGAGTGGCTTCAGTGCCTAGCACGCCCAGTAGGGTTCGGAAGCTGAGAGGAGCAGTTTCTATGACTCCGTTCTTGTCCAGTTCCAGGGCTGTAAAGAAAACAAATCGGGTAAGACACTTCACCAAGACACTTCCCTCATTCTCAACTGGCTGCACTGAAGGGAAGCCAGGACGACCGAATCACCTTGACCCAAGCCCCTCCCCACGTTCCTGAGGCAGAGACATCAGGCTATAGTCTGGGAGGGCCTTACGGGGCAACCCTACTTCCATGTGCTTTTTGAGTGATTATAGACAAAAAAATATTTTGAAAACCTATTTTAAAAGTGCATCAGTGAGATTTTTTACTTTTGATTCTTGCCATATATAACTAGATGAAATGAGTAGGTGTCTGTGTTGAACACAGTGAGAAATCACCAGAACATCCCTACCTCGCAACGGCACTTCGGTGAGAAGATCCAGCTTTGGCAAAACCTTCCCTTCTTCATCTATTTGTATCTTCCAAACAATGACTAGTTCGAACCTGAAAGAGGTAAGATGCATTGCTGAGTGCTTTTAAAATCAGACTAAACTGTATGCAGCATTTGACTCTCTCTAGAGGAGAGGATGCCTACATGGGCAGGAACGCTGCTGTCTGCCTAATCACCCTTGGAGTTGCTGCCCTTCCCCAAGGCTGCGCTCAGACTCCCTTGATCTTAAAGACCCACAAGTGAAGAGGGAGTATGGCCAGTTAAACACGAGAAGATATTCAACATCATTAACATACAGGAAAATGACCATAGTGAGATACTGTTTTGTGCCCACTGCATGTTAGTTGACCATACAAGTGAAGTACAGGATATCCAGCAACGAGAACTTAAAAGATTACTGGTGGGAAATACGAATTGTTAAACTACTTTAAAAGGAATTTGGCCGTGATAGCTGAATCTGCCCTATGACCCAGGAATTTCATTTCTAAGTATATGCTCAAGAGAAGCCTGTGTACTTGTGTGCCCAAGGACATAAACAGGAAATGTTAAAAATAGTGGAAGATAATGATAACCCAGAGGCCCAAGACTTGAAGAATGCAGAGATACATATATTCACCTCATGGAGTGTAAGCAGTGAAAATGAATAGCTACAGCTATAGGCACCACCATAGGTGGATTTCGGAAATAATGTTGAATAAAAAGTCATGTTCCAGAGGCTTACATAACTACACCATTTTAAGGCTTGGAACAAAACATCTTTAGGTGCAGGTCACAGAAGCACATCCTGCCCATGTGCACATAAAGGTACCCACAGTGGGCGGAAGGAGACCTGGACGACTTCTCCCCTCACTCAGTACTTGCAGACTCCCCACCTTTCTTGAAATAAGTTGAAAATAGAACTCCACCCCTCTGGCCTCCCCTGCGTGGCTTCCCTTCCCTAAGGACTCCAGCAGTGAGACCAGCACCTGCTGGACTTTTCCTTATAGATCCCATTTGTGTTTTCCTTATAGCTTTCCTTATAGATCCCCTGGTGCTCTTCTGCCATCGCTGCTATCTGTTATAACTCTAAAGACACATCTCAAGATGTCAGTTAGGTGGTTTACATTTGTTTTCTACTATTTGTCATCGTTTTTAACAGGAAAGAACCGTCTGGGTTGGGGAGGGACTTGGTGGGGCCTGTGTACTCACCCGGGTTGACTGGGGTTCCTAATGCCCATGCAGCTGGAGGAGGCCCCCTCTGAGAGCTGCACAGCTTCTGGGTACTTTTCCTATGGGGAGAAGAAACAGAGAAATCTGTGGGGTGTGTCTTGCATTCTCTGAAAATCTTAATTATCAGGCGTGCCACTTTCTCATCTAGGCACCATGGCATCCTAGCCGTGACCACCCCCGCTCCTGGCTTCTGTGCTCATCAGCCCTGCCTATTCTAGATCTCTGCTGCCACACAGCCTCCTGGATTCCACACTAACAACCACCCATGTTAACAAGTTACACGACTCCATTCTGATTTTCCTGGCTTGTCTACCCAGGGCCCTGCAGCATTTGGCCAACATACTTTTTCTGTCTTGTCTCGTGACCTGGACAGCTTGAGGAGGCTGGTCACACATGCTGGCCAGCTGACTCATGAAGGTGATGCTGATCCTGATGACTGAAGTGAGTTGCTGTATGCCAGGTTTCTCATTGTAAAGCAAATGTTTTTCTTCAGAGCTTTAGCATTTGGCCCCAAAGCCTTTCAAGCTGAGGTTCGTGGGCTTGCCGCTCCACCAGTGGGTGCTTCCACCCTGTCTTCACACTTGCTGCTGAATGGCCCTGGCCTGCACACTGGTAACTGCATGCAGACGGCTCCTGCACAGCCAGCGTGGGGCCACCTGAGCTCTCCTAGTGACCTACGGATCTCCCCAGGCATGGTGTCTGGCTATTCTGGGTAATAGGTTTTCAGAAAGCATGCTCTGCTAGAGGTCAGCTTCATGATGAGATCACGTACTGTTTTAGAGTCAAAAGTATTCTCTCTTAAATGAAAATGAAGTAGAATTTCACAAATTTCTAGGGGTTGACTCCCCCTTCCCCGGCCCCGTGTAATAGTTTTGGAACTGTCTGCTTCTTTCTGTTATTTGTAGTGGGCCCTGGGAACCTCCAGCATTAGACTTGACTTGTAGGTCATTAGAACAACAAAGCTTTGCAGGAATCCGAACAGAATGTTTACAACAGAGTAATGAGTGGCTCTGTCTTCAGTTCTTGGAAAACCTTTTGTTTGTTCTTATAAGAATAGATTGTGGGGTTGGGGTGATATGACAGAGACTTAAAGTAGGCTCCACAGTGAGATTTCAAGTTCCACAAGGGACAGCTTTTTGAAAGACATATTTTCTTTCCCTCTTCTTACAGCTCTTGCTATTGAAATGGACACCTGGTCTGATGCTGAAATCAGATGTAAGCCCTGCCACGTCCCAAATCCAAACCTATACCCTGCCCTGAGGGCCACCCTAAGCCTCATGGAAGGACAGTGAGGTGCAGCTTCATCTGAGAAATGCTTGGTCTAGCAGCCAGTCAGACAGCCCCCGTCCCCCTGCAAGACAAGGGACAGGGCTGGGGCTGTGTGGGCAGAACCTATGAGCTTCAGAGGATGGGGCCTTCCTGAGGCCACAGGTACTTGATGGGCTGAACAAAATAAGCTCCCTCAAATGAGGTCTTGTGGGGACAAAGTTGTGTCACAACTTTTAAAGGACCAGCCCACATATCAGTGAGCTTGTTGCCAGCGTGTGAGGCCAGTGCTCTCAGACCCGTGTGTGAAAGATGCTGATGGAGCAAGAACACATCCAAACACCAAGCCATTCTGACCAAAGGCTGGGGTGGGCCTGGTTTAAACTTACAGATGATTTCTAATTTCAGGGAAGCAGTTTTTATGAGAAAATGTATACCTAAATTTTTTAAATGGAAAGTGCTGGCTGGTTTTTAAACCTCAGGCTCTTCTAAATTAATAACAACTGTATGAGGAATGTAAAGGAGAACATGTGACTGGCAGTGTAACTTCCAGGCTGAGCTGAAAGCACGTGGCCTGGGCCAGTTCCAGCGTGAGGCCCAAGGGCTTGGTCTGCCTCCAAGCAGACCTCAGCCTCTCTAGGCCTTCTTCTCAGAGCAAAAGGAGGGTTTAGATTAGAAGCTTTCACTAAAAAAAATAAAATAAAATGTACTCCTTTTAGTTTTTAAAATAAAAACCAAAAGTAGAAATGCTGACATTAGGAAGAGATGGGGCATTTCTGGAGAGCTCCTAGGGACTTGTGTGGAAAGTTTCCTTTTATACAAGTTAGTAATATTGCCCCATTTATCCAGCTTCATTCACTTGCCTGGTGACCTCAAATATTCAATGCTGACAGGAAGAAAGCAACTAAAGGTTGAAGAGGAGCCCAGAGACACAACATAAACAGCAAAGTCTAGATACCATTGCTGATAGTTAGAAATATAAAACGTGGGTCTCACTGACAGAGTGTACGCATACAAGTGGCCTGGAGGGAAAAGACAGAAAAGTTGGAAAAAGTGATACAACTAAATGCAAAGTGGGTCTGAGGTCACAGCCAAATATCAGTACATTTCAAAAGCAATTAAAAGTTCTACATATTACTGTATTTGACATTCAAAAAAGACAACAGAATCACCAAGAAAGGATTAAGATGATGTACTCAGATAAGGCAGCCATCTGGCCAATGTAGAATATTTAACATGAAAAAATAGCTATACACACACAAAAAAGGTTGACAGGAAAGTTATCAGCCTGACTTGGAAATCGCCTTGGACACTTCACATTCTGCCACTAGTAAAACTAAGGTCCAGGCCTGGAACATAAAGGGAGCAAATGGGAGCCTTGTGCTGTTGTTCGGAAGGCTGGGAACAGGCTGTGTTGTGCTGATCCTGTGCGTACACTGGGCCTGTCAGTCTTTCACAGGAAGTTTGTCCTAAGTGGTGACTCAAAAATGGATGTTTAGAACTTTCCTGGTGGTCCAGTGATTAGACTCCATGTTCCCAGTGCTGGGGGCATGAGTTCGATCCCTTGGTCAAATTAAGATCCTGTATGATACCAGGCTCCTCTGTCCATGGAATTTTCCAGGCAAGACTACTGGAGTGGGTTGCCATTTCCTTCTCCAGGGGATCTTCCCGACCTAGGGATCGAACCCAGGCCTCTCGCATTGCAGGCAGATGCTTTACCATCTGAACCACCAGGGAAGCCACATGATACACAGTGCAGCCAAAAAAAAAGGGGTGGGGGTTGTGTGTGTATTTAGCTGCTTGCCATGTGCCTGGAGTCTGCAGTCAAGAACTCTCCTGGTGTTTATGATAGAAAAAATGATAGCTTCGAGAAAGCTGGGAATTTGTTATTCGTCACAGTTTTCTACCTGAGACCCATTTGGAATGGCTGCTGGTCTAAAGGGAAGAGAATTTTAAACAGAAATTTAGAGAAAACCAACCATGTATTACGGATCAGTCATTCTATCCCAGTTCACTCCCCCTGCCACTTAAATGAATGGGAAACCTTGAATCTTGAGTTTAAATGTATCCTTGAGTGTTCACAGGTATCTAGAGCGAGTGGTAGTCATGATACCCCTCATCCCTGGATACTCAGTGGCATTTCCCCAAACAGGGCCATCTTCCTGCTTTACAAAAACATAACATTCCAACCAGAAATTTTCAGATGTTCCCAGCTCCCTCTTGTGACCATCACACCCTCCCCGCCCCAACTGCCCCAGGCAGTTTTGGCAGTTTGGAAAATGAGGCCTCTTGGGCCTCAGTCCAGGTCTGATGTCTCCCCATGATGCCACATTGGGAGGGCTCCAGAAATGCTGCTGTGCTTCTGGGGTGACCCAAAAGCCACCCTTTCCCCTCTGTTATTGGAATTTTCCAAGGGGACATCATGAGACCAGGCTACTGTCTGGCTCCTCAGTCAGACATCCACTCATCAGCCTGGGCCTGCTGGTGCCTCAAAGCTGAGTCAACCACACGAGGGGTGCCAAAGGGTGACTGTCTCCATCATTCCTTCCACACTGGCAAGTAGATTTTCACCAGAAAAACGAGCTTCACTTCTCCCTTATTTATTTTCTATTGCCACTGACTCACAAATCACTGATTTATTCAGCGTATATCAGTGTTTCTTTAGGAAGCTGATGGTATTTAGAAACCAAGACCTAGGCTCATTGCTCCTGGGGCTTTGGTGGCTTACAGGCTCTCTCAGGGGGAAGAACTTGGTAAGACAGGTTGGCGTGACACATGTGTGAGGATGCATATAACATAGCCCCTTGGGAATCCTGCACACACATACTAACCAACAAGCGATGACCTCAATACCTCTATCCACCTCCTAGAATTTTCTAGCCTTCTTCCTTCTGCAGCTATAAAATCACTCTGTTCCTAGGAAGACATAATCCCTTTATACCTTCCCTGTTTAGAATGGAAAGGGGAAATTTAGGCAAGCAAAATCAGTCAAATATATAGCCAAGAAACATACACCCTGCAATAAATCTGAAGGCAAGTGTACCCGAAAAAGCTCTACTCCATTAAGAGTACTAGACAATAAACATCACTTCAGGTGGGGATACAAGTCCAAGAAGTAGTTCTTAAGATTTTTAAGATTGTCATTTTCATTCTAACTAATTGGGTAGCAATTGTACACTTTTATATGTAGTCTGTTCCCTTGTAGACTAATAATTAAAAAGCAAGGCAAGCTGGTTTCTTTTACAATAGTCAGAAATGATAATTAAGAAGCTGAACACACACATACACATACATGTAATAATCAGTGCTAAAAACTCTAAATTTCACAACTTTCTCTTCATACAATTTTTAATATGTAATTATGCCAGCAAAATAATGAAATGCAGGCAGATGATGAAAGTAATATTCAGATATTCACTGGCAATTTTATTGTTACTAATAAAACTCTCACTATTTTATATATCTCAAAGTAACGTGCAAACCATTGAAACTGATTATAATTTAAAGTTACTATGGTCTGGGCACTTCCCTAATGGTGCAGTGGCTGAGACTCTGTGATCCCAATGAAGGGGGCTTGGGTTCAATCCCTGGTCAGGGAACTAGATCCCAAATGCTACAATTAAAGATTGCACACGCCACAGCTAAGAGCCAGCACCGCCAAATAAAAAATACTTTTTTAAAAGTTAAAAAAAGAGAAGTTATTATGATCTAATTTGAATTTTTTCATAGATTCACAGACATTTTGGGCTTTTAAGATGTTTTCTCTTTCAAAAGACAAATTACACATCCACACTGCCACATACAATTTAACAGCTAAAGCCTTTGACTGTGTGGATCACAATGAACTGTGGAAAATTCTGAAAGAGATGGGAATACCAGACCACCTGACCTGAGAAATCTGTATGCAGGTCAGGAAGCAACAGCTAGAACTGGACATGGAACAACAGACTGGTTCCAAACAGGAAAAGGAGTACATCAAGGCTGTATATTGTCACACTGCTTATTTAACATATGCAGAGTACATCATGAGAAACGCTGGACTGGAGGAAGCACAAGCTGGAATCAAGATTGCCGGGAGAAATATCAATAACCTCAGATATGCAGATGACACCACCCTTCTGGCAGAAAGTGAAGAGGAACTAAAAAGACTCTTGATGAAAGGGAAAGAGGAGAGTGAAAAAGTTGGCTTAAAGCTCAACATTCAGAAAACTAAGATCATGGCATCTAGTCCTATCACTTCATGGGAAACAGATGGGGAAACAGTGTCAGACTATTTTTTTGGGCTCCAAAATCACTGCAGATGGTGATTACAGGCTTGAAATTAAAAGACTCTAGCTCCTTGGAAGGAAAGTTATGACCAACCTAGATAGCATATTGAAAAGCAGAGACATTACTTTGCCAACAAAGTAGTCAAGGCTATGGTTTTTCCAGTGGTCATGTATGGATGTGAGAGTTGGACTGTGAAGAAAGCTGAGCGCCGAAGAATTGATGCTTTTGAACTGTGGCGTTGGAGAAGACTCTTGAGAGTCCCTTGGACTGCAAGGAGATCCAACCAGTCCATTCTAAGGAGATGAGCCCTGGGTATTCTTTGGAAGGAATGATGCTAAAGCTGAAACTCCAGTACTTTGGCCACCTCATGCGAAGAGTTGACTCATTGGAAAAGACTCTGATGCTGGGAGGGATTGGGGGCAGGAGGAAAAGGGGACGTCAGAGAATGAGATGGCTGGATGGCATCACCGACTCGATGGACGTGAGTCTGAGTGAACTCTGGGAGTTGGTGATGGACAGGGAGGCCTGGCGTGCTGCAATTCATGGGGTCGCAAAGAGTTGGGCACGACTGAGCGACTGAACTGAAAAACGGTAACGGGCTCGTGATCTAGTGCAAGCAACTTGGTGTGCGTATATTTTTTGGCTGCACTGTGTGGCTTGCTAGGTCTCATTCCTGGACCAGGGATTGAACCTAGGCCATGGAGTGAAAGCCCAGAGTCCTGTCCACTAGGCTACCAAGGAACTCCCCTGTGCCTATTTTTTATTAGAGGTTCTTAGTTTTCTCTCCAGAGGAGTGAGGTTGTATTGCTGAGTCCAGGCCACTTTTAGTAGTGCCAAGCTTTTTCAAAACATAGGCCTTCTGTCAGGGTGAGGATGGACTGCCTCTCATACAGACTTTCTACTAATTCTCCTCCTACCCACAGTCCCTTTTTCAGAGGTTCCAGAGAACAAATCGATTGATTTGTTCCTTCCTCCAAGGAAGATAGCTTTCCCAGTCTCCTGCGTGCTGAGAGTCACACTCGGCTGGAAACCCTTGACTTGGAGGTCATTTTTCAGTGGCAATGGCCCCTGAGGCCCTGCCCCCAGGGATGGTTCCCATACTCCCAGGGAAAGTCAAAGCAACCTCCAAACGACTGTTCGGGCATGTTCCCTTCAGGGGTTAGGTCTCAGCTTTGTCTGGGCCTCATCAAACTATAATTATCTGCTTCCTGAATGTACTGCTGCCTTCCTCTGGCCTATTCTTCATCTTTGTGTATTATGTCTTTTAAAACTCTCTCTAAAAAAAATAAATAAATAAAACTCTCTCTACTGTCATTTGTGAAGAATTTTAGCAGAGTGGCTGATGAAGGTAGTATGTTTCAATGGTCTACTTTTGAGGCCTTTTACATTTATATTTTCAATTTTTCCTCGTACTTGATGAATAGTTTGGGTATAGAATTTAAGCTTTAAATAGTATTTAAATTATTTTATATATAAAGGTAGTGATATATGTCCAAACTTGTATTCTAGAGTCCTGTGTTAAAATGCTTTCAAGGCTGGAGCACTGGGATGACCCAGAGGGATGGGAATGGGGAAGGAGATGGGAGGGGGTTTCAGGATGGGGAACACATGTAAACCCATGACTGATTCATATCAATGTATGGCAAAAACCACTACAATATTGTAAAGTAATCAGCCTCCAACTAAAAAAATTAATAAAATAAAATGCTTTCAGTTTTTTAAAATGGAAAGAAAATAAATAATTAAGTCAACCCATGTCCTTAGAAATAGAGGAAATCCCCCACCCTGGGACAAAATAAAAGAGGGCATAAATAATGTTTGTAACTAAAATTTTAAATGGTTCAAATCATGTACTATATCAAGTCCTGATAACTTTATTTTCATAAAACAAAATGAATATTAGGCAAGAGAATTAAAATGTGAGAGAGGAAACAAGTCTTGGTGAAATAATCCAAATGACAATAATAATGTATTCTATTTGCACAATAGTTCTAACTTTGCCAGATCTTTACATATTTATTCACAGGATACCTTTATGAACTGGGGATATAAAATTATGTACACTTTAAAAATAAGGAAAAAAAGGCTCAGAGATTTGCAAGGCTGTTCCAATGACCCTGAGCCCAAAGTAAAGAAGCCAAGCTGAGCTGGCTTCCTAACTCCAATGCCTTTCTTGAAGCAAATTTCAGGTGACCCACGGTCCAGCTGAGAGTAGACTCACCTTGAAACCAATAAGGCTTATGCTTCAGGGACCAATAATTCCCTCCCTGTACATGGGCTCCTTTCAAGCCTCTCTACTAAATTTAAAACAAATAATTTTTTAGAACAGTTCTAGATTGACAGAAAAATTGGAAGGATAGTACAGAGTTCCTATATTATTAACATCTAATATTGGTGTGGTATATTTGTTACAATCAATGCACCAATATTGAGATATCACTTTTATAACTGAAGTCTATATTTTATTTAGCTATCTTAGTTTTTACTTAATGTCTGTTTTCTGTTTCAGAATTCCCACTCAGGATCCCACATGACATTTCTGTGAGAGGTAGGAAAATTCACCTAGATCCTTACTCTATATACACTTTCTTATGTTCTGCCATGGGTTTAAGTTATTAGGCTTATTCTAATAAGGGGCTCCCATTTTTTTTTACCTAAAGACTCTTAAGAGAAAATGCACAGTTGTTCTTTGGGTCTTAGAGTAACACATCTTGCCATTTGGCAGCGCCCTTAGGACCAGGCCAGAAGAAGGGGTCAGCTGATCCTGGGCTTGACTTGAGATTCAAACCAGGTAATAAGAGAGAAGCAAACATGAAAACGCTTTCACATATGCATCTGTCTACAGACCATCCATGAACTGGCAAAATGCATCTTATAATAATTCAAATTTTCAGCATGGACTAGCTCTTGAATTGATTGAGGGCAGAGGATTTTCTTTGCTGCTTTGTCCTGAAACTGCTTTATTTTACTAGAGAAATTCGTAAGTAAAAGTATTTCAAATTCATCCTCTCACACACAATGAGACGTACACACGTGATGAACTTGGATTGACTAATTCATCACTCAAAATGATTTGCAGCGTGGCTATTGTGTGGAACTATTGTGGACTGTCAGACCTGTTTTTCTTTGCCTGGCAAGCTTTCTTATTATCCTTACTCTGGCAACAGACCTGTCCCTTTCATAGGATTGGCTCAGGTCATCACAGACTATTAGCTCCTCACGAACAGCATATAATGTACCCTGGGCCAAATGGCAGATGCTGGGAGGACAAAACCTTTTCCAGCAGGGGCTGTTCAGTGGGCAGCCTCTTCCAGGCTGTGGGAGGCCTGTGTGTTGCGCTGATAGACAACCAGCAGAGAATCGTGCAGAAATGAGGGCCTCATAACAGGAGGGAAAATCCTCTATCTTGATGTGATCCTGACATGCAGGCTACCCTTTCTTTAATTGTCTGAACTACTCCAGCTCTCTGCTACAACTGGAGTGACTAACTTTCCTTTTTGTTAAGCCAATGTGAATTTACATTTCTGTCCCTGTTGAAAGAGCTCCAATCAAAACACTGGGTACTTTGTTAAATGCTGGGTATGTCCTGGAACAAAATAACGCTGAGCATCAGGAAAGTAAAAATAAAAACTACAAATGGAATACCACAACATACACACCTAAATGGCTACAAACAACTGACAAAACCAGTGTTGAAACTGATACGAGCAACTGTTACCCTCACACCCTGTGGGTGAGAGTGTAAATGGGCACAGTTATTTTGACAACACCTCCAAAAGCTGAACATACATCTACCCTAAGATTCACCAATTCTACCCAACATAAACATGTACCTGTATCACCAAAAGGCATGCACACAGCAGCATTGTTTACAACTGCCAGGACCTGGAGAGGGCCAGGGACAGAACCCTGGGTGAATGCTTTGTGGCTCATCCATGTGACAGAAGGCTCAAGGGCTGTGAAATGAATGATCACCAGTTACACTCCACATGGATGGACCTCAGGGATAGTGTATGCAGTGACAAGCACCAACCCCGTCTTGTAGTACCTGTGGCAGGTGGGTGGGCCCTGGGGGCTGCTCCTGCTCTGGTTCCTCTTCCAGTGAATGGTTCTGTAATTTTGTGAAAAATCATCCAACTGTGCATTTATGACATGTGTGCCCTTTCCTGTATCTATATATTTCTCCTGTATCTATCTATTTCAACAAAAAATTAAAATACAAAAGACAGCTCCCCTCAGCCCATGAAGTATACAACCCAGTGAAGACAGACAATAAGCAAGTAAACACAGAAAAGCTTCCCCTCTGCCTCTGCCATCCAGGGTGGAGAATGCTTGTTCTTTTTCTCATCCAGAAGCCCAGGAGCCATCTCAATTACTTTGCTATCTTTTTTTGGGTCTTCTCCAGCTCTATCATTTCTGTCCTGAAGAGCCAACCCTAACTACATGAAATATGTACAGATATTCTAGGATTTGGGACCAAGAACATAAAACCTATTTTCTTTTACCTGATCACCCTGAATTAAGGCTAACAATCTGCAAGCCTTTCTTGATGTTGAGGTATCTGAAATACTGTTTTGAGAATGAACAGGGAGGCCTGGCATGCTGCGATTCATGGGGTCGCAAAGAGTCGGACACGACTGAGCTACTGAACTGAACTGAATATGCCTTTTTTTGGGTCACTACTGATAACCAAAGGTGCATTTTTCCCCCCGGCCATGCTGCACTGCAATGTGGGATCTTATTCTCTGACCAGAGATAAAATCCACACCCTTTGCAGTGGAAGCATGGAGTCCTAACCACTGGACTGCCAGGGAAGTCCCCAAGGGCCCATCTTTTGATAGGTATTTTCTGGATTTTTTTTTTCCTTGAAGGTCTTATCTTATGCACAATAAATTTTTATTATTTTTTTGTGTCCTCTAACTAATGTTTTCACTGCATTCCCATTCTCTCGGTATTTCAATATGTGGAAAGGCTTAAAGTTGTCCGAAAATATGGAGATTTCACTGTTGACTTCTTCTTGGCTCATTTATATAACAGTTCAGTTGCTTAACACTTCTCTATTCTGAAAATATGGTCCACGTGACTTTGTTAAACTGGAATTAGTTGAACCACATTTGAGATAAGTGGGCCAAAAGCTGCAGCTTAAAATTTTTTTGTTACATGAAAATTGTACTCGTAAAAACATTTCTTTGAATGTTTGTAAACTTTCTTTCTGGCTGCACTGGGGCTCTGTTGCTGTGCGTGGGCTTTCTCTAGTTGTGGCAAGCGAGGCTGCTCTCTAGTTGTGGTGCCCAGGCTTCTCATGGCAGTGCCTTCTCTTGCCGAGCACGGGCTCTAGAGCGTGGGCTCTAGAGTGTGGGCTCAGTAGTTGTGCTGCATGGGCTTAGTTGCCCCGCAGCATGTGGAATCTTCCTGGACCAGGGATAGAACCCGTGTCCCCTGTGCTGGCAGGTAGATTCTCAACTACTGGACCACCAGGGAAGTCCTGAATGTTTGTAAACTTTCTACTTATCTTTCCTAATCTCCTTATATTAAAGTTCAGCCAATTTGCACATTTAAATAATACTCAAAGAAACATACTAATTTCCAGAGGCTGAGGCTGACCAAAGAAATGGAAAAGGCCTGTACAAACTTATCTTTATTTGAGAACAGAAAGACATCATGATGAAGGTCTGGAGGGGAACTCAGGCCCCAGGACCCCAGAGGCTTGCCCAACAACAGTCCAAGGTAGATTACATGGCCCAGCAACAAGAGAAAATGGAAACAGAGGATGTGAGCCAACACAGTCAAGCTTTTTTTTTTTTAAAGACAAGACAGTCTAAGGACAGATTCCATTTTCCTAAAGGTCATACTTCAGCCTCATATAAATGTAAATTCCATCCTGTTTTAAATATCAAAAACTGTAAGCACAGTATTTATACATTTGCAACAGAAAGAGGGTTCTTTATTTATAAGTGCCAAAAGCAGTGAATACTAACCAGATGTGGTTTACTGCCTCTTACAAAGCAAGAAATGAGAAGAAATGACAGTTGGAGTTAAAAAAAAAAAATCTTAAAACAATTAAAACAATTTGTCCTACTAACAGAATTGAGTAGCTGAAAGCCTCCACTGAAATACTACTAGTGAACTTGCTTAAGCAGGGCCCTCCTGTTTCTTCCAAGAGCACTTGCAAATAGCTGGGCTTTTCTGCCACACCCTTCTACCTGAAAGTGATAATAATGTTCAGGTAAGTGGAGTGAAGTGAAGTGTCCAACTCTTTGCAACCTCACTCTTTGCAGCCTACCAGGCTCCTCCGTCTATGGGATTTTCCAGTCAAGAGTACTGGAGTGGGTTGCCATTTCCTTCTCCAGAAGATCTTCCCAACTCAGGGATTGAACAGGTCTCCCGCATTGCAGGTGGATGCATTATCCTCTAAGCCACCAGGGAGGTTCAGGTAAGATGCTCCTAAATGACTGGCCTGCAGACCCTGATTTATGCAAACATGATTATGGATGTCTGAAATCATTTAACTATTTATAAGAGGAAGGTGATTATTACCTCATGCTTTCCCTAAGTAACCAATCTTTAAGTTCTTGAGGCAAAAATATAATCAGTCTTTTGGGTGGTTACTGAGGGTGGGGTGGCAGGGTGGGTAGTGATGGTAATACTGTCTGGTTTGTGTTTATCAGAAAAATACACTATTTAAAACACATTAAAATATTATAATCAAAGACTGGATGAAGACTATAAAAGACTGAAAAAAGAGGAAATGTGAACATATTATTTTCTATTTAAATTACAACTAGACTTTGTAAGATAGTTTAAAAAGGCATTCAACAACAATTTGAACTATCATAAATAGCTTGAATGTAATACTTTAGTGTAAAGAATAGATTTGCAGGATGCTTAATTTGAAATCTACTTTAAAAGAATACAGAACCACTTCAGATCCACTAGAATATCTATAGTAAAAAAGACAGACAATAAAAAGACAAATGTTGGTTAGAATGTGACAAATGCAGACCTCAGACATTGTTGGTGAGATATAAAATGGGATAGCCACTTAAGAGTTTGGCTGTTTCCCTCCCCCCCCCCCACTTTTTAATGTCCTTTATAAATTCTGAGATGATACATTCATGTATGAAGTTTTAATTGTCCCTTTAAATCTAGTCCATATTTTCACATAGGATCCTGTCATTCAAATTTTTCTGCACTGGGACAAACACCTGAGGATATCTGACAAAACAACATTCTTTTATTTTAAATACAGCATCTATTTCATTCTATCTTTCTGGTACTCTTATTGGATTACATTAAACCACCTAATTCTATGCTTAACTGAACTCCTTTATGTTCCATCTAATTATCTTTCTAGAAGTTCTTTGTCTGACTTCTTCAAATACATCTTCTAATTTTCTTTTTACTAATATTTAACCTGTTGTTCATTTATCCACTGGTTTCTAAATTTTAAAAATTCTAATGACATTGAAAAAATGTATAAAAAAAAGAAAAAAAAAGTATAAATGTAAATTTGTTTCTTTTTCCAATAGGTTTTTGTAAAAAAAAAAATTGCTCAGGGGCTTGCCTGGTGGCACAGTGGATAGGAATCTGCCTGCCATTGCAAGGATCACCTGGTCTAAGAAGATACCACATGACGTGGAGCAACTAAGCCCACGTGCCGTAACTTCTGAGCCCAAGCCCGCACTCTAGGGCCTGAGAACCGTAATTACTGAACCTGGGTATGACAATAGCGCTCCAAGAGCCTGTGCTCCCCAACAAGAAAAGCCACTGCAGTAGAAGCCTGCACACCACAGCCGAGAGTAGCTCCCGCTCACCGTAACTAGAGAAAGCCCACATGCAGCAACAAAGAGCCAGTGCGACCAAAAATAATAAATTTTAAGAAACTGTCCCTTATTTCTAAATTAGGTTTATATTTTAGGTACTTCTTTGGTATCTTTAACCTTGTACTTTTTTTGTCTAGATTGACTAGTTTTTGTCTAGATTGTTTTATAATTCTCACTTATAGAAGTTTGCTTTATGCAATTAATGCATAATGTTTTAAATGTATACTTGCTTCATCTACAAGCTTCCCTGGGGGCTCTGATGGGAAAGAATCTGCCTGCAAAGCAGGAGACCTGGATTTGATCCCTGGGTTGGGAAGATACCCTGGAGAATGGAATGGCTCCCCATTCCAGTATTCTTGCCTGGAGAATTCCATGGACAGAGGAGCTTGGCAGGCTACAAGTCCATGGGGTTGCAAAGAGTTGGACGTGACTGAGTGACCAACACTCTTTCATCTGGGGTTATATTCTTCTGTGACAGTTCTGTGAAACTGTGTGAGAATTTCCCTCTCTGGCAGTTTCAAGGTGGCTTTTCCCAGAGCTCGGAGAAGTCCCTGTATGTACAATTTATATTCCTTTCCAGACTTGAGCTTCTACCTAAACCACACAAGCAGTGTAAACTGAGATCCAGTATATATCTATGCCAGGGATCTGGAGACGTGAGTTTCTCCACCTAAGTTCCCTGCAGTTTCTTTGGCCTGGCTGGCAGTTTTCCTCTTCCTCTGTCAACTAACAGAAATCCTTGAGGCCCCAGCTCTGGGAGGAGGATTTACCCTAGTATCTGATACAGTCCAGGCTGTCTTCCAGACCCAGGGCCCAAATCTGTGTTCTACCCAGCACTAGCTCCTATTCTTGCTTTGATTTGTCTCCTTATTTATGGCTCTTGGGACATTTCTACCTCTTTCTTTTGAGCTTGACTATAATACTTAAGACATGTTGTACTTAATCCAGAATTTCTGAACAATTAAAATGGTGGGAAAGGGTATACATGGTCATCTTAGCCTGCCATATTTACTTTCCTTTTCTTTTTGGCTGAGCTGTGAGGCATGCAGGATCTTAGTTCTCTGACCAGAGATGGAACCTGTGCTGCCAGCAGTGGAATTGTGTAATCTTAACCACCAGGGAAGTTCCTGACATATTTAAGTCTCCACTTGCTTTCTTTTTGGTGAGAAATATCACATTTTCATTTCTCTTTATACAAATAATTAACACGTGCATTCTCACTATGAAAATTAAATGGTTAAAGGAACTTTCTTGGTGGTCCAGTGGTTAAGAATCTGCCCACCGTAGCAGGGGATATAGGTGTGATCCCTGATCCAGGAAAGTCCCACATGCTGTGGTGCAACTAAGCCCATGTGCTACAACTACTGAAATCTGCTCACCTACAGTCTCTGTTCCACAAGAGAAATCATCACACCGAGAAGCTGGCGCACCCCAGCAAGGAGTAGCACCCATTTGCCACAACTAAAGAAAGTCTGTCTGCAGCAACAAAGACCCAGTGTAGCCATTAAAAAAAAAAAAAAAAATATATATATATATATATATATATAAAATGGTAAAAGCTAAGTTAAAGTCTTCTTTGACATAACCCCAATTCTAGTCTCCACCCCTCTGTCCCCAGGTATCTTGCAGATCTCTTCCCATATTACAGTTCTCTATAGACCCACAGAAGATATGAAATTACATCTCAGTGAAAAATACCTCAATAGAGAAAATTTAGTGAATAAAATCATATTACACCATATTGTTTTCTCATTTCTTTTCTTCACTCAACAATGTGTATTGAAGAGCTTTCTCAGTGAAGATAGAGTTTCTATCTGGGGTCGCTGTGTAGTATTCCATTGTATATTTAATTGCTGGGTAGTATTTAATCGCTGTGCAGTATTCCATTGGGAATAATTTTCAAGGGTGTGTCAGCCCATGAGGGAAAATTTCCTCAAAGGAGAGAAATGCTTTTAGCAGAAGGAAGGGAAGTTATTGGGCACCAAACAACTGATGTCCACCCTCTACCACCATGTTCTACCAGTCACTCATAGCTACATACTATAAGTATGGTGTTAGGACCATTCCACAGAATACGATGGACACCCCCACAAAACTTCGGGTCAGATGTTGACACTGATGGCTCCATTCATTGCAAGAGGGTATGTATCAAAGCATATAGTAGGCTTAACAAACATTTGTTGAATTCATTGAAGGCACATGACTTACAAGTAAAAAAGCTAAAGGAAACAAAAGTAATTTAGTGAAACTGAGAATTATAGGAGAATGATTGGAAAACAAAGCTTTAAATAAGAAAGTAAATACAGAGAAGTTCTTAGATAGATGTTTTAGTATAAAATCTGAAGGACTTCAGGAAAGACACTTGGTCCAAGACAGAAGCAACTACTGTAATTCCTGGCACGTAAGTGCCTGGTAAACAATATGACTAGTTGATTAAAACAAACAGAAACTGAAAAATAAAATGCTGAGCACCTAACTCTGTGCCAAAAGCATGTGAAACACATACTTAGGCAAGACCCTCATGTGATTTTGAGAGGCAAAGAGTAACTGGAACAAAGCAGATGCATGCTAGGAGTCACTGCTAGCAGCTTGTTTAGAAGGAACTAGCATCCAGTTGTGTGTTACAGTCATGAAATTGGCCAAGATGGTACTGGGGAGGGGCAATGGGGTGCTGAGAAAGAGTCTCTGAGAAAATATGAGGAAGCAAGATTAATTACAATGGTTTGATTTAGTCTTTTATTCCTATTTGACACGGAGCATAATGCTTGCATAGGTCTTGTGATGGTTCAAGAAACTGCAGTAAGATGGATGGAGTTGGAAGGCATTACACTAAGTGAAAGAAATCAGACAGAGAAAGACAAATACTATATAACATCACTTACATGTAGAATCTAAACAATAATAACAGACTATTGAATATAACAAAAAAGAAGCAGACTCACTGAAGCAGAGAACAAATGAGGGGTCACCAGTGAGGGTGGGGGAAGGGGGTAATACAGGGGTAGGGGGTGGGAAGTATGAACTTTTGGATGTAAGATTGGCTCAAGGACATACTGGACAACATGGAGAATATAACCAATATTTTGTAATAACTATAAATGGAAAGTAACCTTTAAAAATTGCATTAAATAAACTGAACTAAGGGGAGCCATCAAATTGTAGACAGAAAACATGATCATTGCTAAGTGCTTGATCATTGCTAATTCTCCCTTCAAAAGACATAAATAAACCATTTTCAGCATGAAAACACTTAAAATTTACTTTCACTACTCTGAATCACAGATACCAAATGGCATGCCACCATAAATAGATGACGGCATGGCTCCTCCTGCTATCGTACTGGTGATTTCATAGTGAAAATATTGTTTGTTTCACTAAAGCCTGCTTGAAATTAGTTTTAAAAGCAAAAAACATCAGATATGCAGATGACACCACCCTTATGGCAGAAAGCGAAGAAGCACTAAACAGCCTCTTGATGAAAGTGAAAGAGGAGAGTGAAAAAGTTGGCTTATAACTCAACATTCAGAAAACTAAGATCATGGCATTCCTTTGCATCACTTCATGGTAAATAGATGGGGAAATAATGGAAACAGTGACAGACTTTTATTTTTTAGGCTCCAAAATCACTGCAGATGGTGACTGTAGCCATGAAATTAAAAGACATTTACTCCTTGGAAGAAAAGCTATGACCAACCTAGATAGCCTGTTAAAAAGCAGAGACATTACTCTGCCAGCAAAGGTCCATCTAGTCAAGCCTATGGTTTTTCCAGTAGTCATGTATGGATGTGAGAGTTGGACTATAAAGAAAGCTCAGCGCCAAAGAATTGATGCTTTTGAACTGTGGTGTTGGAGGAGGCTCTTGAGAGTCCCTTGGACTGCAAGGAGATCCAATCTGTCCATCCTAAGGGAAATTAGTCCTGAATATTCATTGGAAGGACTGATGGTGAAGCTGAAACATTACTTTGGCCAACTGATGTGAAGAGCTGACACATTTGAAAAGACCCTGATGCTGGGAAAGATTGAAGGTGGGAGGAGAAGGGGATGACAGAGGATGAGATGGTTTGATGGCATCACCGACTCAACGGACATGAGTTTGAATAGGCTCTGACAGGTGGGGGAAACTGGGTCTTGTTCTGATGGGCGGGGCCATGCTGAGAAAATCTTTAATCCAGTTTTCTGTTGATGGGCAGGGCTGTGTTCCCTCCCTGTTGTTTGACCTGAGGCCAAACTATGGTGGAGGTAATGAGGATAATGGACCTCCTTCAAAAGGTCCCATGCAGTTTCCCCTTCAGTCAGTCTCTCCCAACAGAAAGTTTCCATAAGCCTCTTATCCTTTTCCATTAGAGGGCTGACAGAATGAAAACCACAATCACAGAAAACTAACCAAACTGATCACATGGACCACAGTCTTTTCTAACTCAATTAAACTATGAGCCATGCTATGTAGGGCCACCCAAGATGGGCGGGTCATGGTGGAGAGCTCTGACAAAACATAGTCCACTGGAGAAGGGAACGGCAATCTACTTCAGTATTCTAGCCTTGAGAACCCCATGGACAGTATGAAAAGGCAAAAAGATAGGACACTGAAAGATGAACTCCCCAGGTCAGTAGGTACCCGATATGTTACTGGAGATTGGTGGAGAAATAACTCCAGAAAGAACGAAGAGATGGAGCCAAAGCAAAAACAACACCCAGTTGTGGATGTGACTGGTGATGGACTGCATAGGAACCTGGAATGTTAGGTTCATGAATCAAGGTAAATTGGAATTGGTCAAACAAGAGATGGCAAGAGTGAACATCAACATTTTAGGAATCTGAACTAAAATGAACTGGAATGGGTGAATTTAACTCAGATGACCATTATATCGACTACTGTGAGCAGGAATCCCTTAGAAGAAATGGAGTAGCCATCATAGGTAACAAAAGAGTCTGAAATGCCATACTTGGATGCAATATCAAAAACAACAAAATGATCTCTGTTCATTTCCAAGGCAAACCATTCAATATCATGGTAATCCAAGCCTATTGCCTGATCAGTAATGTTGAAGAAGCTGAAATTGAATGGTTCTATGAAGACCTACGAGACCTTCTAGGACTAACACCTAAAAGAAATGTCCTTTTCATTACAGGCGACAGGAATGCAAAAGTAGGAAGTCAAGAGATAACCTGGAGTAACAGGCAAATTAGGCCTTGAGTACAAAATGAAGCAGGGCAAAGGCTAACAGAGTTTTTCCAAGAGAACACACTGGTCATAGCAAACATCGTCTTCTAACAACACAAGAGAAGACTCTACACATGGACATCACCAGATGGTCAAAACCAAAATCTGATTATATTCTTTGCAGCCAAAGATGAAGAAGCTCTATACAGTCAGCAAAAACAAGACTGGGAGCTGACTGTGGCTCAGATCATGAACTCCTTATTGCTAAATTCAGACTCAAACTGAAGAGAGTAGGGAAAACCACCAGACCATTCAGGTATGACCTAAATCAAATCCCTTACAATTATACAGTGGAAGTGAGAAATAGATTTAAGGGACTAGATCTGATAGAGTGCCTGATGAACTATGGACGGAGGTTCGTGCCATTATACAGGAGGCAGGGATCAAGATCATCCCCAAGAAAAAGAAATGCAAAAAGGCAAAACAGTTGTCTGAGGAGGTCTTGCAAAAAGCTGAGAAAAGAAAAGAAGCAAAAGGCACAGGAGATAAAAGGAAAGATATACCCATTTGAATGCAGAAGTCAAGCGGGCCTTAGGAAACATCACTACGAACAAAGCTAACAGAGGTGATGGAATTCCAATTGGGCTATTTCAAATCCTAAAAGATGATGCTGTGAAAGTGTTGCACTCAATATGCCAGCAAATTTGGAAAACTCAGCAATGGCCACAGGACTGGAAAGGGTCAGTATTCATTCCAATCCCAAAGAAAGGCAATGCCAAAGAATGTCCAAACTACCACACAACTGCTCTCATTTCACACACTAGCAAAGTAATGCTCAAAATTCTCCAAGCCAGGCTTCAACAGTATGTGAACCATGAACTTCCAGATATTTAAGCTGGATTTAGAAAAGGCAGAGGAGCCAGAGATCAAGTTGCCAACATCTGTTGGATCATCAAAAAAGCAAGAGAGTTCCAGAAAGACATCTATTCCTGCTTTATTGACTATGCCAAAGCCTTTGACTATGTGGATCACAACAAACTGGAAAATTCTGAAAGAGATAGGAACACCAGATCACCTAACCTGTCTCCTGAGAAACCTGTATGCAGGTTAGGAACAGCTAGAACCAGACATGGAACAACAGACTGGTTTCAAATAGGGAAAGGAGTATGTCAAGGCTGCATACTGTCATCCTGTTTATTTAACTTATATGCAGAGTACATCATGCAAAATGCCAGACTACATGAAGCACAAGCTGGAATCAAGATTGTCGGGAGAAATATCAATAACCTTAGATATGCAGATGATACCACCCTTGTGGCAGAAAGCGAAGAAGCTAAAGAGCCTCTTGGTGAAAGTGAAAGAGGAGAGTGAAAAAGTTGGCTTAAACTCAACATTCAGAAAACTAAGATCATGACATCCAGTCCAATCACTTCATGGCAAATACATGGGGAAACAACAGAAACAGTGACAGACTTTATTCTTTTGGGCTTCAAAATCACTGCAGATGGTGACAGCAGCCATGAAATTAAAAGAGGCTTGATCCTTGGAAGGAAGGCTATGATCAACCTAGCTGCTGGTGCTGCTGCTAAGTTGCTTCAGTCGTGTCCAAATCTGTGCGACCCCAGAGATGGCAGCCCACCAGGCTCCCCCGTCCCTGGGATTCTCCAGGCAAGAACACTGGAGTGGGTTGCCATTTCCTTCTCCAATGAATGAAAGTGAAAAGTGAAAGTGAAGTCGCTCAGTCGTGCCCCACTCCTAGCGACCCCATGGACTGCAGCCTACCAGGCTCCCCTGTCCATGGGATCTTCCAGGCAAGAGTACTGGAGTGGGTTGCCATTGCCTTCTCCTAGACATCATATTAAAAAGCAGAGACATTACTTTGGCAACAAAGGTCTGTCTAATCAATAGATGTTTTTTCAGTAGTTGTGTATGGATGTGCGAGTTGGACTATAAATCAAGTTGAGAGCTGAAGAGTTGATGGTTTTGAACTGTGGTGTTGGAGAAGACTCGTGAGAGTCCCTTCGGCTGCAAGGAGATCCAACCAGTCCATCTTAAGCAAATTCAGTCCAGAATATTCACTGGAAGGATTGATGCTGAAGTTGAAACTCCAATACTGTGGCCACCTGATGTTAAGAACTGACTCATTTGAAAAGACCCTGATGCTGGGAATGATTGAAGGCGGGAGGAGAAGGGGGTGACAGAAGATGAGATGGTTGGACAGCATCACCAACTCAATGGACAAGAGTCTGGCTAAGCTCTGGGAGTTGGTGATGGACAAGGAAGCCTGGCATACTGCAGACCATGGAGTCGAAAAGACTTGGATATGACTGAGCGACTGAACTGAACTGAACTTAGTACTAAGTTCAGTCAGTCCAGTCGCTAAGTTGTGTCCGACGCTTTGTGACCCCATGAATTGCAGCACGCCAGGCCTCCCTGTACATCACCAACTCTCAGAGTTCACCCAAACTCATGTCCATCGAGTCAGTGATGCCATCCAGCCGTCTCATCCTCTGTCATCCCCTTCTCCTCCTGCCCCCAATCCTTCCTAGCATCAGAGTCTTTTCCAATGAGTCAACTCTTCCCATGAGGTGGCCAAAGTATTGGAGTTTCAGGTTTAGTATCAGTCCTTCCAAAGAACACCCTGGACTGATCTCCTTTAGAATGGACTGGTTGGATCTCCTTGCAGTCCAAGGGACTCTCAAGAGTCTTCTCCAACACCACAGTTCAAAAGCATCAAATCTTTGGTGCTCAGCTTTCTTCACAGTCCACCTTTCACATCCATACATGACCACTGGAAAAACCATAGCCTTGACTAGACAGACCTTTGCTGGCAAAGTAATGTCTCTGCTTTTGGATATACTATCTAGGTTGGTCATAACTTTCCTTCCAAGGAGTAAGCATCTTTTAATTTCATGGCTGCAATCACCATCTACAGTGATTCTGGAGCCCCCCCCCAAATAAAGTCTGACACTGTTTCCACTGTTTCCCCATCTATTTCCCATGCAGTGATGGGACCAGATGCCATGATCTTCGTTTTCTGAATGGTGAGCTTTAAGCCAACTTTTTCACTCTCCTCTTTCACTTTCATCAAGAGGCTCTTTAGTTCTTCACTTTCTGCCTTAATGGTGGTGTCATCTGCATATCTGAGGTTATTGATATTTCTCCTGGCAATCTTGATTCCAGCTTGTGCTTCATCCAGCCCAGTGTTTCCCATGATGTACTCTGCATAGAAGTTAAATAAGCAGGGTGAGAACATATAGCCTTGACATACTCCTTTTCCCATTTGGACCCAGTGTGTTGTTCCATGTCCAGTTCTAACTGTTGCTTCCTGACCTGCATATAGGTTTCTCAAGAGGCAGGTCAGGTGGTCTGGTATTCCCATCTCTTTCAGAATTTTCCACAGTTTATTGTCATCCACACAGTCACAAGAACTGATTCTAATCAAGTGTAAGTAAGACCTTTGTCATCCTTATTTTATTTTTTTTTTTTTACAGATTTTAGCAATGAGCTGAAGATGCACACAGTAAAGGAAAAAAAAAAACAAACTTAAATGACTTAATTAGCAGCACACATGTGTATAAGTCCTGAAAGAATTTATATACATTTGGGGAAAATGTATGGAAACCACTATTTATAATATAAAACAGAGTTAATCTGTCCTGGCAAAGCAGTAAAGCTAGTGTGCTACTATGGGTGAACTGTGGAACTAGAGACAGTTTCTTGGAAAAGATGATATTAAAGTTAGGGACTGAAGAAAAGATCAGGCTATCAGAAGGTGGAGTCTTGAGTTTTTAAAGCAATAACACCTGTTTGCTTTCAATACCTATATGCATGTGAGTGGCCACATTCAAACTTTTCACTCTGGCAGAGAAATGCAGAGTAAAGATGAGCACTGTGTTTAAAAATACTATTATTTATGCATTAGTTGTGTCAACAGGGTATGATCATGGATATTTTAGTCTTTGTTACACATTGTTTTAGCAATTTCTAAATCTACTCTTCTGCTGTAATTTGGAGGGAGGAGTTTAGTTTTATTCTTTTTAAGATCAGAGTTTCATCTGGGCAAATTGAGAAAAGAACTTAATTCAAAAACAATATCTTGCACATACAGAAAAGTCAGTTATTTCCAGAATACTATTCATAAAAATTCCATAAACCCTAGGAGAGTTTGAAAATTGCACTTAGAAATCTGCTAGAATTAAAATTAAATTTGTTTAAAAAGTGGAATAAATGAAGTTAGCATTAATTTTTTCCTACTTTCAGATGCTGAAAGATTCTAATGGAAATGAAAAAGATGATATCACCCACCAGTAATGGGGAAAAAATGAGGCCATGGACAAACACACTATGTTTTGATTTATTAAACTGCAAGAGAGCTTCACTTTATCCCCCATGAGTGATGGCTTAACCGGTTGCCAAAGTCTTCTTTTTCACAAAATACCTTTGTAAATATTGTGGTTGCTCTGATTTATAGCCATTGCCTTCAGACAGTGTATCAGTAGAAAAGAATCCCATTTCCAGCAAACGTTAAAACTACCATATGTGTAATCATCTCACAAACCTCACGCTAAGTGTAGGTTTCAGAGTTGGCAGGAGGAAAATTACAGGGAAAGAGCAGTTCTGGAGGCTGTGGCTGTGGTGGTTCATCCCCAAGTGGGAATGACACATCCAGAATGCCAGAGAAAAACACCTGGGTTGTCAACAGTGATCTTTTTTAAAGATAAGAACCTAGTCCCAGGGGAGGGTGGGACTCATCCAGTTCTCCCTGGCAGGCAAGAGGCCAAGATGAATTCTGGCCCTGATGCCACTGCAGTGACTTTCATCATGTCTGCTCCCCAAACACTCAGGCAATCTGGTTTTCATCTTGAAGGCATCTGACTCCTATGGTTTATGGACATGTGGAGCCATAATGGTGATGAGAGTCAGTTTCTGGTGATGTGGACTGCAGAATATATTCTACCCATCCTTCCATTTCTGCTGGGAGAAGGAACACTGTAGGGGTGAGCTGAAAAGTGTGTAGCCTGACTGTTGTGAAAAGAAAGAAATCAGACTAATGAAGTTACACTCAGTTCTTCCATTTCTCAGCAAGTCAGACAAATTATTTAACTCTGTGAAGCTTTAGTTTCCTCATTTAGACTGTAATACTTCAGTGTTCTTCCTCTGAAAACTGGAGTATAACAAGCTACATTATTGGGTTGAAGGATTTATTGAGTACTGTCCCTAGCCAGAGAGCATTTGGCACATAGTGGAGCTAGTTAATGCTGCCAGTTTCTTTCTCTTCTATCCCCTTCATGTATAGGGTATGTAGGAAAAAGTGAGGACCTGATTCTGCCAAAGGACATACAAAAAATGTCTGTTCTTAGGTTATTTTTAAGACTCTATAAAACCAACTGCTAAAATAACATGCAATATATTTTTACCCTTGAATGTACATTCTTATGGCAAAAAAAAAAAAAATCACTATAGTTTTTAAGAATGGAAATTAAACCATAAATACCAAATGTGATTTTCTTTGCACAAAATTTCTCCTCCAAAAAAATTTAACCTAAACCTCTTGAAACACTTGTCCGAATATTGCAAGTGTTAATAAAAGTTGGTTTGGATAAGCAAAACTATATCCTGGCTGTGAAGACATGATATAAACTCACATCTCCTTTCAAGCCTAAACTTAAATAAATAGCTATAAAAGGGAGAGATGGAACCAAAATTTAAAACCCCTCTGAGCAGTAAAACCAGTAATTAGGTAAATCTTGCATTTCTGAATTTCCATGAGTTATCACAATAAGGAATACAGGAGGAATAACAAGTTTTGGAGTAGACGGTACATCTTGTTCTTCTGTATGTGCTGATACATTGCGTGGGAGAGATCCAAACCAAGGTGAACAAATGAAAGTTGGCAATTTGGATATAAAGCTTAGGAAACAGTTAAGAGCTTAGAATAGATCTGTAGCTCATTGGCGTATGTTAAAGCAATGTGGTTAGTGCTCCTTTATGTTTGCTTACTGGATGAACAATATTATGAGGGCAAGCAAGGACAGATACAGAAGAGGGCTATGGAGGATGGAGAACATGAATATTTATGAGGTGGAAGTGGGTGGGATGAAGTCAGTAAAAGATGAAGAGAAAGAAAGATGGATAGAAGGAAGGGTAGATAGACTTCCAAGAATAGGGCGATCAATAAGACAATAAGGAAAAAGAGGGCTGATATATGGCTTCTGTGGGCCACTGAATGTTTGAGAGGGCACTTTTACACCGACCATAAATGCCACAGCTGAATCACAGTAGATTAAGGAACAAATGGGAGGCCGAACACATGGAGGTATTTTCTGTAGATATTATTTCAAGAAATCAAGGAGAGACTAGGAAGATGGAATAGATGGTAGTTTGAGGACGTCCAGACAGGATATAGGAAGATTCTTTCTGACTGACAGAAGCTGAATATAATAGTAAACAAAGAAGAACAAATCACAGTTATGCACAATGCCATGCTGCTGATTCAATGGCCCCACAATTCCACTGAGACACAGTCAGTGCCATCACTTAACACTTGGACTTGAATGTCACACTCTGGAGATAACTGAGTCATTCAGGCTTAGGTCATGAACACAAAAGAATGGATAGCTGGGAGCTGTGAATATTAAGCCCAGCTATCCATTCTTTTGTGTTCATGACCTAAGCCTGAATGACTCAACTATCTCCAGAGTGTGACATTCAAGTCCACATGTTGAGTGATGTTAGCCTGGTCTTGGAATAAACATACCAGAGGAGACAAAATACCTGTACACTGAAAGCTATAGATGCTGATGAAAGAAATTGAAGATGACACAAACAGCTGGAAAGACCTACCATGTTCTTCGATTGGAAGAATCAATACTATCAAAATGACTATACTGACCAAGGCAATCTATAGATTCAATGCAATCCCTATCAAATCAACAAAGGCATTTC
Organism: Ovis canadensis; assembly: GCF_042477335.2. NCBI lineage: Eukaryota > Metazoa > Chordata > Mammalia > Artiodactyla > Bovidae > Ovis > Ovis canadensis. Next base: position 28,883,955 of record NC_091246.1, read on the forward strand.
CCACAGAACTAGAACAAGGTAAAAAAAACCCTTAAAATTTGTAAGGAGATACAAAAGACCCTGAATAGGCAAAGCAATCTGAAGAAAGGAAAATGGGGCTGGAGGAATCACATTCCCTAACTTTATACTACATAGCAACTGTCATCAAAATAGTATAGTACTGGCACAAACACAGAAATATAGATCAATGGAACAGTATATAAAGCCAAGAAATAAACTCACATACCTATGGTCAATAAATCTACATCAAAGAAGGCATTCTCAGGTGGGTCAGACAGTAAAGCATCTGCCTACAATGTGGGAGACCTGGGTTTAATCCCTGGGGCAGGAAGATTACCTTGAGAAGGGAATGATAACACACTCCAGTATTCTTGTTTGGAGAATCCCATGGACAGAGGAGCCTGGTGGTCTATAACCCATGGGATCATAAAGAGTCAGACACGACTAAGTGACTAACACGACAAAGGAGGCTAGACTGTACAATGGAAAAAAGACAGTGTTTTCAATAAATGGTGCTGGGAAAACTGGATAAAACTCTTAGAGGAAAACATAGGCAGAACACTCTTTGACATAAAACATAGCAGTATCTTTTCTGAGCCATTTTCTGAGTAGAGTTGTGGGAATAAAACCAAAATAAACAAATGGGACCTCATTAAACTCGAAAGCTTTTGGACAGCGAAGGAAATCACAAACAAAACAAAAAGACAACCCATGGAATGGGAGAAAATTTTTGCAAACACTGCAACTGATAGGGGATTAGTCTGCAAAATTTACAAACAACTCATGTGCCTCAACATCCAAAAAACAAACGACCCTGTCAAAAAATGGGCAGAAGACCTAAATAGACATTTCTCTAGAGAAGACACGCAGATGGCCAAGAGACGTATAAAAAGATGCTAAACATCACTAATTATTAGAAAAATGCACATCAAAACTACAATGAAATACCACCTCATGCCAGTCAGAACGGCCATCATAAAAAAGTCTATAAATGCTGGAGAGGGTATGGAGAAAAGGGAGCCCTCCTACACTGTGGGTGGGAATGTAAAATAAAATAGTACAGCCACTGTGGAGAACAATCTGGAAGTTCCTTAAGAAACTAAAAATAGTTATCATATGATCCAGCAATCCCACCCCTGGGCATATATACAGAGAAATCCATGGTTCAAAAGGATACAGGCACCCCAGAATTCATTGCAGTTCTGTTTACAAGAGCCAAGACATGGAAGCAACATAAATGTTCATTGACAGAGGAATGGATAAAGAACATGTGGTACATATATACAATGGAATATTGTTCAGTTGCTAAGTGGTTTCCTACTCTTTGTAACCCATGGACTGTGGCATGTCAGGCTTCTCTGTCCTTCACTATCTCACAGAGTCTGTTCAAATTCATGTCCATTGAGTTGGTGATGCTATTTATCTAACTATCTCATCCTCTGTTGCCTTCTCCTTTTGCTCAATCTTTCCCAGCATCAGAGTCTTTTCCAGTGAGTCAGTTCTTCACATCAGGTGGCCAAGTATTGGAGCTTCAGTTTCAGCATCAGTCCTTCCAATGAATATTCAAGACTGATTTCCTTTAGGATTGACTAGATATATCTTTCACTTTCATCAAGAGGCTCTTTAGTTCCGCTTTGCTTTCTGATATAAGGGTGGCATTATCTGCATATCTGAGGTTATTGATATTTCTCCTGGCAATCTTGATTCCAGCTTGTGCTTCATCCAGCCCAGAATTTTGTATGATGTACTCTGCATATAAGTAAAATAAGCTGGGTGACAATATGCATCCTTGCTATACTCCTTTCCCACTTTGGAACCAGTCCATTGTTCCACGTCTGGTTCTAACTGTTGCTTCTTGACCTGCATACAGATTTCTCAGGAGGCATGTAAGGTGGTCTGGTGTTCCCTTCTCTTTAAGAATTTTCCACAGTTTGTTGTGACCCACAAAAAGGCTTTAGCAGAGTCAATGAAGCAGAAGTAGATGTTTTTCTGGAATTCTCTTGCTTTTTCTATAGTCCAACGGATGTTGACAATTTGATCTCTGGTTCCTCTGCCTTTTCTAAACACAGCTTGAATATCTGGAATTTCTTGATTCATGTACTGCTGAACCCTAACTTGGAGAATTTTGAGCATTCCCTTTCTAGTGTGTGAGATGAGTACAATTGTGTGGTAGTTTGAACATTCTTTGGCATTGCCTTTCCTTGGGATTGGAATGAAAACTGACCTTTTCCAGTCCTGTGGCCACTGCTGAGTTTTCCAAATTTGCTGGCATATTGAGTGCAGCACTTTCATAGCATCATCTTTTAGGATTTGAAACAGCTCATCTGGAATTCCATCACCTCCACTATCTTTGTTTGTAGTGATGCTTCCTAAGCACTTGTAATATGCTCATCAGAAAAAAATTATTTTCCATATCTCACCATACAGTTGACTCCCTTTACTCATTTCACCACCCCCTCATTTTAGACTTCCTATGCAAAGAAAGCATTTCACCTGCCTAATAAGAGTTTTCTCCTTCTTTAATTTTCTTACAATTTTGGGGGGACTGCATTACATGTCCTGCTGGATCTCAAGTTTCCTGACCAAGGACTGAACCTGGGAGGCTGGCAGCAAAAGTCCCAACCACTGAACCACCAGAAAATTCCCAATTTTCTACTTATACCCAATTTCCTACTTTTCTACATAATTTTTTTTTCCTTTTTCTTGTTTTACTGCACTAGCCAGAACTTTCAGTGAGCCTGCTTGTCTCGTTCCTAGAAAGGGAAAAACTTCAGTATTACAATAGTGAATATTTTTTAATAATACCTTTGCTGAGATATAATTTACCTATCATTAAATTCACCCTTTTAGACTAAACAATTTAGTGGGTTTTAGTATTTTCATATTTGGGTGATATCACTAATATCTATTTTGGGGACATTTGGGTCACTTTATGAACAAACACTGTACTCATTAGCAGTCACTCCCCATTGTGTCACCCCACTCTAAGTCTTCTCACCCCAACAACCACTCATCTGCTTTCTGCCTAGTGGATCTGCCTACTGTGGACACTTCATATAAAAGAGGCATACAATATGTGGCCTCTTGTGATTGGCTTCTTGCACTGAACATAATATGTCTGAGGTTCATCCATGTTGTAGCATGCATCATACCATTCCTTTTCATTGCTGAATAATATTCCACTGTAGAAACAGCCTATACTTACTTTCTCCATTCATCAGCTGGGTATTTGAGTTGTTCCCACATTTTGGCTGTTATGAGAAGTGTAGCTTCAAAATTGGTGTACAGTTTTTATGTGGATTTATGTTTCCACTTCTCTTGGGTATATAGCTAGGAGTGGAAGCAAGTTATTTTCTATAGATACACTGAGAGACTAATGAGTTCTCTTCTATTTCTAGTATGTAAAAGCTTTTTTCCTCCTTCTTCCTTCTTTAAACATTAAGATGATCATATAATGTTTGGATTTTATCCTTAAATCAACCAGGTATTTGTTGAATAAACCTAGTATAGTCATGATATATTATCCTATTTATATACTAGTAGATTTGGTTTGCTAATATTTTAGTTTTCTAAGATCTATGTTCATTAGTGAGACTGATTTATAATTACCCTTTTTTATAATTTCCTTGTCAGGTTACAGTATGGTTATGCTGATCTTAAAGAACTGTTTAGAAGAATGTGTTGATTAATATAAGCCTGTAGTAGGGACTTCAGATGACACCAGCCTTATGGCAGAAAGTGAAGAGAAGCTAAAAAGCCTCTTGATGACAGTGAAAGTGGAGAGTGAAAAAGTTGGCTTAAAGCTCACCATTCAGAAAACGAAGATCATGGCATCCAGTCCCATCACTTCATGGGAAATAGATGGGGAAACAGTGGAAACAGTGTCAGACTTTATTTTTTGGGGCTCCAAAATCACTGCAGATGGTGATTGCAGCCATGAAATTAAAAGACACTTATTCCTTGGAAGAAAAATTATGACCAACCTAGACAGCATATTCAAAAGCAGAGATATTACTTTGCCGACTAAGGTCCGTCTAGTCAAGGCTATGGTTTTTCCTGTGGTCATGTATGGATGTGAGAGTTGGACTGTGAAGAAGGCTGAGTGCCGAAGAATCAATGCTTTTGAACTGTGGTGTTGGAGAAGACTCTTGAGAGTCCCTTGGACTGCAAGGAGATCCAACCAATCCATTCTGAAGGAGATCAGTCCTGGGATTTCTTTGGAAGGACTGATGCTAACACTGAAACTCCAGTACTTTGGCCACCTCATGCGAAGACTTGACTCATTGGAAAAGACTCTGATGCTGGGAGGGATTGGGGGCAGGAGGAGAAGGGGACGACAGAGGATGAGACGGCTGGATGGCATCACCGACTCGATGGAGTGTGTCTGAGTGAACTCCGGGGGTTGGTGATGGACAGGGAGGCCTGGGGTGCTGCGATTCATGGGGTCGCAAAGAGTTGGACACGACTGAGCGACTGAACTGAACTGAAGGGACTTCCCTGGTGGTCCACTGGTTGAGATTCTGGACTTCAAATGCCTGGGGCATGTGTTCCTACATGTGATGTGGCCAAAAGATGTGTGTAGTATTCTTTATGGGAAGATGAAGCAACTTCAGTATGAGTTAGCTGAAAAGGCATTTGACTATGACTCTAGGAAGGGATATAGAATAGGCTTGAGGTAAGATAAGACTCCCATTTCTGAGAGAACCCTTACTTAAAATTTTCAAAATTTAGCGTTATCTGAGTGTTATCTACAAAGTTGTCATAAGGAACTACAACCTTAAAAGAAAAACTAACTCATTGGTACTTTCTACCACAGAGGTAAAAATACTGAAAAGGAGACTTTAGTCAAAAATATGTTTTGGAGTTGGAACGTGCACTGGCTGTGCTGAAGGACCTGTTAACATCCTGTTTGGTGACCAACACCAAACTGCAGAGCAGCCATCAGAGCCAAGCTTTACAACATAGGTATGGCTGCAATAATAAAAGGGAGGAGAACACTAATACCAGCATTTTCCATGTGTTGATACTAGTGTGGTTAAAACAGTTTCTGCAGAAGGACTCATGTAACTGTCCATTAACTCACAAGATTTTAAAGCAGGGACCTCAGAAACTGTATTATCTGGTTCTCTGCAACTTTGCCAGTCTTGGCTATTCCTCTTTGCTGCTATTTAAATTATTTCTTTTCTGATTGTTTAAACAAATTTTTTTAAAGATTCCTTTTGTCTGACCTGGTTATGAAAAGCTCAAAACATCATAAGAATACAGAATTACATACTAAAAATCCTCTCATAATTCCATCACCCAAAGATAACTAACAGTTATTTATTTCTTCTAATTTTTTCTCTAGGAAGATACTAAATTGTATAAGTTAAAAGAAGGTAACATAATAGCATATGCGCTGCTTTAAAGTTTCTTTCTTCTTCTTGGTAACACTGTGGACAACTATGATGTCTGTATAATAAATAGTTACTTCAGTCTCTTGATGTAACTTTATAACAGCCTACTGTTCCTACCCTCTACACTTGGGTATGGGAGAAGGCAATGGCACCCCACTCCAGTACTCCTGCCTGGAAAATCCCATGGACGGAGGAGCCTGGTAGGCTGCAGTCCATGGGGTCGCTGAGGGTCGGACATGACTGAGCAACTTCACTTTCACTTCACTTTCATGCACTGGAGAAGAAAATGGCAACCCACTCCAGTGTTCTTGCCTGGGGAATCCCAGGGACGGGGGAGCCTGGTGGGCTGCCGTCTATGGGGTCACACAGTGTCGGACACGACTGACGCGACTTAGCAGCAGTAGCAGCACACTTGGGTACAATGCTTCAAAGTACTTTCCTGGAGGTACACTTGTGCAGAGAAAGACATGTTTCTACAATGGATTCCTAGAAGTGGAAGGCTGGGACAGAATATAGCTATTGGTAAGTTGTTCTCAAAAGAATGAGTTTCTGTTTGCTCTAAGCAATGTGTCTAATACTGCATGTTATTCACATTTTTTTCTTCCGAAAACAATGCATATATTTCAAATCAGGCCACATTCTCTTTTAAAGACTATTTAAAAATTTTATTTTATTATTTTTGATGCATGGACTCTCTCTAGTTGCAGCAAGCAGGGGCTATTCTTCCCTGCAGAACATGGGTTCTAGGTGTGTGGGCTTCGGTAGTTGTGGCTCATAGGCTGTGGTAGTTGTGTCACAAGGACTTACTTGTACCACGGCATGTGGAAGCTTCCCAGGCCAGGGACTGAACCCGTGTCTCCTGCGCTGACAGGGAGATTCTTAATCACTGGACCACCAGGGAAGGCCTGGGTGTGTGTGTGTGTGTGTGTTGCTCAGGCATGTCTGACTCTTTGCGACCCTATGGACTGTAGCGTGGCAGGCTCCTGTGTCCATGGAATTCTCCAGTCAAGAATACTGGAGTGGGTTGCCATTTCCTTCTGCAGGGGATCTTCCTGACCCAGGGATCGAACCTGGGTCTCTTGCATTACAGACAGATTCTTTACCATCTGAGCTATAGGGAAGTTCCTAGGGAAGGCCTAAAGACTCTTTTTTTTTTTTTTTTTTTCTTAGAGCAGTTTCAGATGCACAGAAAAACTGAGAGGAAGGTACAGAAGTTTTCCATATATCCCTAGTACTCTCATCACACAGCCTCCCTGATTATCAACATCTCCCAGTAGAGTGGTGCATTTGTTACATCTGATGAACCTATATACAACATAATCACTCAAGTTTATAAGTTACATTAGGGTTCACTCTTGGTATGCACATTCTGAGTTTAGATAATTGTACAAAGACATGTATTCATCATTATGATATCATATACAGTATTTCCACTGCCTTAAAAATCCTCTGTGATTTCACCTATTCATTTCTCTCTGACCCACTCCCCTCACCTGCCCCCGCAACAACCCCTGGCAACCACTGACCTTATCATTGTCTTGACAGATTTATCTTTTCCAGAATGTCACATAGTTGGAATCACTAATCAATATGCATTTAAAGTTCCTCCATGTCTTTTCATGGCTTAATAGCCTATTTCTTTTTAGCACTAAATAATATTCCATTGTAGGATGTACCACAGTTTATCCATTCACCTATTGAAGGCTATTTCCAAGTTTTGGCAATTATGAATAAAGCTGCTGTCAACATCTGTGTGCACGTTTTTGTGGTTTCAACTTATTTGGGTAAATATCAAGGACCCTGACTGCAGAATTTTTCTAGAAAACCTCCAAACTACCTTCAAAAGAGTCTGTATCATTTAGTACTCCCACCAGCAGTGAACGAGAATTCCTACTGCCCCACGTTCTCACTTGCACTTTGTATCCTCACTGTTTTGTTTTTTGCAATTCTAATAGGTGTCTAGTGGCATCTCATTCTTGATTTAATTTCCAAAGCTCTTTTCGGATTGTGTGTAGGTATTCTGGGGGAAGAGACAAGGGGAACTCCTATCTCTAATGTTAGTATCTTCTCAAATATTTGGTAATCCTGGGCTATCTACTTATTTAGAATCACTGACTAAAAGCTCAGAATGTGTGGGTAGAGATAGTCAACTTAGTGTTTGTACTAGGTTGAGCTAGTTTGGATCCCTTTCCTATTAGGCACGCAAGACCAAGTAGATGAGAACATGGGTTCAATATGGAGGTACATGCATAATACTTGGAACAAATGATGGAGACATCAGGAGGATTGGGGTCATATACCCTGCTTCTGCTGAGTGCGGTTTCCCAATGAATCTCACCATTCCTAAGATCTGTACTTTTTAAACTTGGAACACCCATAAAATTATCCTGTCTTACACCAACTGTTTGGGCTATAGTGTCATCTGTCAGACAGAGCCTATGTGCTTTCAGTCTTTAAGGAATTTATCAAAATTTTTGTCTTCTAATAGTACTAATAATTTTGTGGTGCAGTACTACATTTTTAAAAGAAAATGTAGTTTTTAGTTTTAGGAATTTGGGTGGCCCATGTGCTCAATCTATCATCTTGATTTGATCTATCCAAGTCACATTAAGATTTTGGAAAGACAAAAATGTAGCTCTTCTCTGTCAAGCAACTTAGACCCCTGAGGTAAAGTAAGAATTAAAAAAAAAAAAAAATTAAAATTACCTAGTCTATGGCAGACATTTTATATATGCTATTCATTCTACTTGCACAAAAATTTGAAAGGTAGGTATTACCATCCCAGCTGTATAAAGAATAAACATTAGTTACAAACAGCAGTAATTCATCCAAAGTCCCCCATTAGCAGCACTGTGGGCCAGGAACCTTGATCTGACTGTAACCTGCTCATTTGCAGATGAAGAAACTGAGGCTGAACTAGATAACCAATTTGCCCTAATCAGAAGCCTCATGGCTCTTTTGCCTATTTTATTATCGTTTAAGGTTGGAAGTTATATAATTTCAGTGACACTTATAACAGCTTTTAAAAATTTTATTTATTTTTGGCTGTTCTTGGTCTTTGTTACTGTGTGTGGCGGCATGTGGGGTCTTCCTGGATCAGGGATCAAACCCGTGTCCGCCTGCAGGCAAATTCTTTACCACTGAGCCACCAGGGAAGCCCTGTTTTGTTAACAATATTGTGTGTGAGATTGGTATGGCTGGTAGGGAGCTGATTAAAGATTTAAATAACATTAACCCAATTAAGGCATTCCAGGAATGTATAGTCCTCTAATTTGGCAACAATAGCATCTCTGCAGTCTGATAAAGCTCAAGTGACAGGCTAGTATGCATGTTAACATTTTTAATGCAATTAGTCTGTGAAAATCACACATTTCTTAAGCCCCACTTTTGTGCTTCTAACTCCACTTTGTCAGCCTACAGACTAATGTTTCCCGTCCTCCTCCCACCGCCCGCTGCTTTCCATTTTCCCGTGATTTAGAACAAATATTTGCCTTGGTAACCATTTTCCCTAGTTACTCTCTTGGCTGATTTTCTTCACAAAGAACCGAAAGGCATGTAACCCCAAGGGAGGCAGTTATTTTAGATTTCACAAAGAAATCAGTTAACATTTTTCAACACTCCCTTCTTTGTCTTAAAGAAAGCTCTGGTTTTGTTTCATTTTCATCTGGAGACTTAAATGACACCAAGCAAAGCCTACTTAGTTTAGATTTCCAGGTAAAATATTTTAAATTTTAAGTTTCTACTAAAGCGTGTGGAATGGTTTTAATATTTGGGTGTTTTGTGTTGCAAATATGTTTAGCACTTGAGGAAATTAGCTCTTACTAAAAGATTTTTAAAGTTTAAAGTGTACATTATTTTGTTTACTTGTTTTTTTTTTCAGGATGACTACTTCTGAAGTATTTAAAACTTTATGAAATTAGGATTAAATATATTTTTATATGTTTAAATAGAATTACTTGTTCAATAGAAGTATAAGTTGGTTTGAAAATTTCATTCTTTTCTATTTTACAGTCCTAAAGAGCACAAAGGATCAATTAAAAATGTTTTTCATTTTAAGCCTACTAAGTGAAGTTAAAAGGGATAATTAGGTATCTTGTGGCTTTGTGTAGAAGATTAAAATTGAATTTAAACCCTTTTAAAGCTTACTTAAGACAGCTGATGAACAACTTTAATGAAAAAAAAAGTTAATCAAGATTTACAGATGATATTTAATGTTGGGATAAACACAAAAAATACTAAAAAGACAGTTTTACTTGATCAAAATAATGCCTACAGTGGTTAGACCTACTGTCTCATAAAAGTTTACCTCTAGAAACATATTCACTCAATTATAAAGTAAATATTAAATGCAATGTGAAATTTTATAAATCACTGAAAATAACAAAGGCCTAGGCATCAATGATAAAATTAGTATTGAGAGGTCATTTCATAAAAATTATTTAAACATTTCAATGAGACTATTTAGAGTCTGATGTTGTTAAAATTAAGATAGCTCTGTAAATTTATTTCTGTATATATCTATTTAGGCTTCTGTATAAGCAAAAAATGAGCCAATTTGGAGCGGGGGAGGCAAAGAGAGATAGGTAGGGATAATGGAGAGAAGGGTGAGCTTGGGCAATACTCTTGTTAAGTTAACAGGCTCAGGGACAACATGATGCCTGAGATACTCATTAAGTTTACCTCCATAGCCCTTAGGTCCAGGGCCTGACTCCTCATAACTCTCATCTACCACAGAATGGAGAGTTACATACCCAACTGTCAACTGTCAAAGCAAGAAAATCTCCATGTACAGATTTTATGTAGAACACAGAATTTACACTATCACAGTTCATCTCCCTTGCTACTTAGCAAATTCTATTTCTACCCTGTCTCACGTGCCAACTTTTCATATTGCTTTCCCCTACTGGTGTTATCATTCCTTCCCAACATATTAGCTTGCTCTCTGAATTGACTTTTACAATTTCAGCTGCCAATCAGCTAGGGAATTTGCTCCTCCCTCACATTTTGCAAGTTAGTTTTTTAAAAAACTAATGTAGATTACAAAACATTGTTCTAATATAGTTTCATCTCAATAACCTACAGTAAAGGGTTTGAAATGCAGTAATTAATGTACATATATACTGAAAAAAAGATTGCATGCTGAGGTTCGTTAACATGAAAATACCTTAGAGGCTGCCATTTGTTGAGCTAACATAAAGTGGTGACAAGTCAGCATGTGACCCAAGTACAACCTGACTAGACGAGGATAATTCTGGTGGATGAAGTTCTAAAAAGAACTACCGAGATTCAAGAGGGCAAGCTAAGCAGATATCACTCCTTTCCTCTCACCAAATACCTAGAAATAAGAGAAGATATATTACAAATAAATACACACATGGATATATAGCTATGTAGGAAATAAGAAGGGAAACTTGTGGTGAGACAGAAACCGTGAGGAATCCTTCAAATACAAAGATATGAATGAATTTAAAGAGGAAAAACACAGCCTTGAATAGGTACAGGAAAGAACTGAGTTAAAAGAATGTATGTGGAAAAGAAAGATATCTTCTATTTGGGAGTAAAAGATCCCAAGAAGGATACATAAAGAAGAAAAAAACAAACAAATAAAAAACCCTGTACATAATGTTAAAACCGCTGAATATTAAAAGTAAGTTTAAGATCTGAAAAGAACCTCTCCAGAGAGAGGAAAAAGGATTTATTACAAAGAGATGAGAATCAGATTCAAGTTAAACTTTTCATCGATAAGAGCAGATATAAAAAACAAATGGAACAATACATGTAAAGCATTGAAGGAAAATGATTTTAAAATCATAATTCTACTTCCAACTAAACAAAATGATATTTTCTGACATAAAATAATTAAAATTTACAACCCAAAACATTCGCTCAAAGAAAGAGGATATATTTTCAGCAAAATAAAACTAATCTGAGGGGACTTCTGACTCTCATAATTGTGGTCTAGGCAATTGGGACTGCTGAGAATTATTTTTTTAAAAAGTAGGAAAAACAACAGGGCCAATATTTAGGACAAAACTAAAATCCAAACAGCTTTTCTTCTGGAGGCATCTGTGGAACCAAAAGAGGTGACTGAGAAGCTTAGCATAGCTTTAAAGCAGCCGCTCAAGTCATGACAGAAACAAAACTCAAGGAAAGGAGCAGGAAATAGCAGAGGTGGTAGGGAAGAGTGAGGCTGATGAAATCACCAGGCTTTGGTTTGGGATCTAAAATATAATCATTAACTAGATATAGTGAAACTCAGTTTCAAATCATGTAATTTATGATTGATAGTACACTTAATTTCATGTTTGAATGTAAATTCTTTTAGGATAAATAATACATCATCATAGGCTTCAAAGTATTTTCATAATTTTTCATATGTAATGGCTGGCAGTCAAATACCATCTGGCATAAAAAGAAACAGAAGAGAATGGCTAAAAACCTAAAAAGAAATAATAGACAATAGAAATAGACATATAAAAGGTCCCAACATGGAGCTGTCAGACTCAGACTTAAATAAATGTGAGTACCATGTGGAAAACATGAAAGATTAAAAATTTCAGTAGAGAATCAGAAAGAATAAAAACCCATTAAAAACCCAAAAAGCTAAGAAACCACAAAAACAGAAACAAGGAAGTCAATGGATGGATTCAATAGTGGATAAACCACAGCTGAACAGATAGTAAATGGAAAAGAGGTTAGTGGAATAACCAGGATCAATCACAGGGTGACAGAGGAAGAAAAATATGAGAGAAAGTAACATTAAAGACAATGAGAAGACTATCATACACGTGGGCTTCCCTGGTGGCTCAGACAGTAAAGCATCTACCTGCAATGTGAGAGACCCAAGTTGATCCCTGGGTCAGGAAGATCCCCTGGAGAAGGAAATGGCAACCCACTCCAGTACTCTTGCCTGGAAAATTCCATGGATGGAGAAGCCTGGTGGGCTACAGTCCATGGGGTCGTAAAGAGCTAGACATGACTGAGTGACTTCACTTCACTTCATCATACATGTTGGAGAAGGAAATGGCAATCCATTCCAGTATTCTTGCCTAGAGAATTCCATGGACTGAGGAGCCTGGTGGGCTACAGTCCATGGGATCGCAAAGAGGTGGACACGACTGAGTGACTAACATGGCATCATACATGTCATTGTAGTTCTAAAAATAAAAAGGAAGGAGAAGCAGGAGAGTATTATTTGAAGAGGCAAGGGCTAGGAAGTTTCCAAAGTTGATGAATATAAGATCACAGATTCAAACAGTGCTATGAATCCCAATAGAGAATATCTTAAAAGCAGCCAAAAAAAAGTTACCTTTAAAGGAAAAATAATTAGATTGACAGATGACTATTCAATACAAAATATGGAAAAAAGACGACACTGGAGTGAAATCTTCAAAATGCTAAAACACTTGTTAACCTAGAATTCTGTATATAGTAAATACATTCTTTCAGAATGAACATAATATATGAATATTTTCATATAAACAAACATACAAAGGAACTGGTCACCAGTTGTCCTGCACTATAGGAATTACTAAAAAGTATTCTTCAATTAGGAAGAAAATAATCCTGATAGAAGACTGGAGACGCAGGAAGAAATAAGGAGAAAGAAAAAGGATAAATATTTACATAGATCTAAACTAGTGGTTCTTAACTGGAGGCAGACTGATTCTTTCCATCTCCCAAGACACATATGGTAATATTTGAAGATATTTTTGGTTGCTATAACTGAGAGGAAGGTGGTAGTGGTATCTGGGTAGAAGCCAGGGATGCTACTAACTATACAAGGGCCAGCTCCCCCCTCCACTACAAAAAAGAATTATCTGAAACAAATGTTAATAGTGCTAAGATTGAGAGAGCCTGATCTAAATGAACTGTGAGCATAAAATCATCATCTTCATCTTTTGAATAAAGAACTAACATATGTAACAAAAGTAGTAGATGTGCCAGAATGAGATAAGTAAAGTTAAAGTTGTCCAGGAATAGGTAAAGGTACTAATTTATAATAGACTTGATAAGTCAAGGATGTATGTGGTAATCTCAGAATATAAAAGGAAAAAGTATATAATTACTAATGGAATAATAAAAACAAAGCAGCAAAAAACAAGTAAGCAAGAATGAAAAAAAATTTAAAACACAGAACATGCAGGACAACTAGAAAACAGATAGTTGGAAAATAGATTTCAATCCAAAGATATCAAATGTTACAACAAATACAAATAGACAAAATATTCAATTAAAAGATCAAAGATCACCATTGTCATATCACACTAAAAATGATATGCTAATAGAAAGTATATTGAAAATATGAAAGGCTGAAAGTAAAATAATGCAAAAATATATTAACCAACCAGGGATTGAACATGGGCCACTGGCAGTGAAAGGGTGGAGTAACAACCACTGGGTTGCCAAGGAATTCTCACAGGAGTGTTTATAATAAAAGAAAAATGAAAAAAAATTAAACATCCATCACCAAATTGTTACATAACTTATGGAATGAAAATAGAGTGCACAGACCATAAGCATTTACAAACACTGCTATATATGTCCATATGACCACAGTTTATTACTGAATGGAAAGAAAACAGGTTGTATTAAAACACATATAGAATAGTTCATTTATATTTAAATATATATGTTCATACATATTTAGGAGGCATCTTGAAAGATACTCTTAAACTAGTGGTTGGGAAACTATGGCCCACAGGCCAAATCCTGGTTTTCAAAGTGCCATCAGAACATAGTTGTGGCCATCCATTTACTTCTTGTCCATTGCTATTTTGGGGTACAATAACAGAGCTGAGTAATTTCAACGGAGATTGTTGTCTTGCAAAGCTGAAAATGTTTACTCTCTGGACCCTGAAGAAAAAGTATGCCTACCCTTGTAATAAACTATGAATTATGGTTAAGGCAACTTGTCTTTTATGCCTACATATCATTTTGAGTTTTTAAAAGCTATGTACTATTTTTAGAAACTTAAACACATCTTTAAAAGCACTGATAAAAAAGATTAAGAACTCAGAGGAAAGATAACTGTGTAAACGTAGCTTTTATCTTTAAACCTCTTATGAGCCATGATGTGACCAACAACAAATTGTAGCTCAGTCTAAGGAAGACTTTCCTGGCAGAGCAGTTTGAACATGGATGATAAAGAATTTCCCATTAATGGAAAAGCAGATGACTTCAAAGATTCATTCAAAATCTAAGTTCTATAGAGTAAAGCACCATTATAAATGATACAGATTGCAAGGAAACAGAAGCATCACCTGAGCACAATGAAAACAGAAACTGAAAGTAGGATCATAAATAAAGGAACATGCAATTCTGATTAAATGAGCATACAAGCATATTACAGAGATGTTGTGGATTTGATTAGACCACCAATAAGGGGAGTCACACATTTCTTTTGTTTGTTTTCAAGTGCATAAAAATTATATTCAGAGTACACTGTAGTCTATTAAGTGTGAAACAGCATTATGTCAAAAAAAATATTGCTATTGTTTAGTTGCTGAATCATGTCTGACTCTTTGCGATCTCATGGACTGTCTCCAGGCTTCTCTGTCCATGGGATTTCCCAGCAAAGAATACTGGAGTGGGTTACCACTTTCTTCTCCAGGGGATCTTACTGACCCAGGGATCAAACCTGTGTTTCCTGCATTAGCAGGCGAATTCTTAACCACTGAGCCAGCAGGGAAACCCTGGTGGCAAAATACTTTATTGCTAAAATATTCTGTCCACTTTTTCTTTGATTAGTGTTACCAAGGTATATTTTCCATCTTTGTAATTTTAACCTATTTGTATTTTTATTTAGCATGAGTTTCTTATAGGCAGCATAGAGTTGGGTCTTAGAAAATTCTACTTGGATAGCCTCTTCCTTTTAATTGTAGCAGTTAATTGAATCCACATCCAATATGATTTACAGGTGGCTCAGTGGTAAAGAATCCGCTTGTCAATGCAGGAGACGCTGGTTCGATCTCTGGGTTGGGAAGATCCTCTGGAGAAGGGAATGGCAATTCACTCTAGTATTCTTAACTGGAATATCCCAAGGATAGAGGAGTCTGGTGGGCTACGATCCATAGGGTTGCAAAAAGTCAGACACGACCGAGTGACTGAGCACAACACATAGCACATGTAATGTTCTGGACTATTTTTATTATTCCACTTTATCATCTTTATTGGCTTATTAGCTATAACTCTTTTTGTTCAGTGGTTAAAAAAAAAAACGTGTGGTTGCTCAGTCATGTCTGACTCTGTGACCCCATGGACTGTAGCCTACGAGGCTCCTCCATCCGTGGGATTTTCCAGGCAAGAGTACTGGAGTGGGTTGCCATTTCCTTCTCCAGGGGATCTTCCTGACTCAGGGGTCGAACCCGGGTCTCCTGCATTGCAGGCAGACGCTTTACCCTCTAAGCTATAGGGCATATAATATGTATCTTTAACTTATTACAGTTTACCTTCAAATGACATTCCACTTTACTTATAAGTACATTACAACAGTATATTTACACTTTCTCCTTTCTGCTTCTGTTGTCATACATTTTACTTTCCTTAAGATAGAAATCCCCAAAATGGTATTATATTAACACAACTGTTAAACAGATGACTGTATTAAACAATAATTTTTAAAAGAGATTTAAAAGTAAAAGAGTACTTATCCATTTGTATGTCATCTCCTGTGGCTTCATTCCTTTGTGTAGCTCCATAATTCCATCTAATATAATTTTCCTTATATGTTAGCATTTTTTATAGTGCATTTCTGCTGGTGAAATGCTAATTCCTTCAGCTTTTCTATGTCTGAAAAAGTCTTTATTTTGCCTGTGCTTCTGAAAGACATTTTCACTGAGTATACAGCTCTAAGTAGGGACTTCCCTGGCAGTCCAGTGGTTAAGAGTTTGCCTTTCAATGTAAGGGGTGCTGGCTCAGTGGTCAGGGAGCTAAGAGCCTACATGCCTCTTGACTAAAAAATCAAAACATAAAAGAGAAACAATATTGTAATAAATTCAATGATGACTTTAAAAATGGTCCACATTAAAAAAAAATCTTAAAAAAAAAAAAAAGAACTCTAAGTCTATTTATTTTTCCCCCAATACCTAAAAGCTATTGCTCCATTGTCTTCTGGCCTGTACTGTTTTGAATGAGAAGTCTTTTATCCTATTCTTATTTTTTTTCCTCTGGTTACTTTTAAGATATTCTTATTACTGGTATAAAAGCAATTTGATTATGAAGATTATTTGACATAATTTTCTTCATATTTCTTATTTTGGGGGTTTATTGATATTGGATATGTGGCTTTATAATTTTCTTCACATTTGGGAAAAGACCAGGCTTTATTTCTTCAAACACAGTCCTTCGGGGGCTGGAACTGGATGTAAACTGATCTGCTTAAAGTTGCCCAACAATTTGATGATATTCCGTTCATGTTTTTTACTGGTCTTGTGTGTGTGTCTGTTTCATTTTATGTAATTTCTATGACTATATTTTCCACTTTACTAATTTTTTCCTATGGTGTCTAATGTCCTATTCATCTCTTGCAGTATAGTTTATTCTCTCACATTGTATTTTATATCTTTATAAGTTCATTTGGATTTCTTTAAATATCTTTCCTCTACCCTCCTGAACATACAAATTATAGTTTTAACAACTTTGAAATTAAAGTTTCTATATCTTTTAATGACCTATTTAATAATTATGTCAGCTGTGCTATGGATGTGTTTCAATAGATTGATTTTCCTCATCATTATGGGTCAACAATTCCTGTTTTGTGCCTGGTAAATTTTTGCTGACTTTTCCAATCCTTGCTGGGTGCTCTGGGACATGGTTAAGTTGTTGCATATAGTTTGATCCTTTCCAGAAGGCTTGCTGTTCAGTTCTGTTAAATGTGATCAGATCAGCCATTAGCCCAGAGTAAACCGTTTTCTTTGATGTACCAATGCCCTTCTGAGCATTCTGCCTGATGCCCTTTGCAGTACAGGTTCTCCACTATGACTGGTGGACACACAGAGTCTGCCTGGTCTTTTCTAGCCCAAAGAATTTTTTTTTTTGTCATTCGTGGTAGTTCTTTCTTCAGTGTTGAGTAGTCTACTCAAACAAATGTGTTAATCAGTACTCAGTTGAAGAATTGGCATCTTTGGAAGGCTTTCTCAGGGCTGCTCTCACCTCTCTGTACTCTGCTCTGCAAATTCTTGCCTCTCTGGGGCCCCAGGTTTTGTTTCTTCAGCTCTGGGAGATTGTGAGGCTCTGCTTGGGTCTTCACCTTTGGCTTCAGCTTGGGAAGGAACTCCCTCTAGGCAGCGTGCAGGAGATTAATTTGGATTTTCCCCCTCTAAGAGATTTCTGTTTTGTGCTACTCCATGGTTATGGTCTGAAAAAGTGTGCATTTCTCAAACATGTTTTTCAGCTTTATCATGCCTGTGCTGCTCTTAAGACCAGTTGATTAAAAGTTACTTTGTCTCTCTTACCTCTTTATAACTGGTATTAGTTTGCTGTTATTCTTATATGATGAAATTATGCTGCTTCCTTCCCAACAAAGAAAATTATAACACTAGAGAATAGAAGAATAGAACAGAAGAGCTGGGAAAATAAGTTGTGGATGATGTTAGTCACAGAATGACTTGGCAGACAGGTGGAGAGAAATCTCCCAAGTAACCTCTGGAAACCTACAACACAGTGGTCCAGAAAGGGGCTGCCAAATTACTGCCTAGGGGCTAAGTCTGACCTACGGCCTGTTTTTGTAAATAGAGTTCTATAGGAACACAGCCACACCCACTTGCGTACATATTGTCTACTCCCATATTACAGGAGTTGAGTGGAGTAGTTATGACAAAGAATCCATGGCCTGTAAAACCTAAAATATTTACTATCTGGTTCTTTATAGACAGAAGTTTGCTCATGCCTGGTCTATAAAGATAAAGATAAAATACTAAAATTTCTTTGGACTTCCACAGTGGTACGGTGGGTAAGAATTTGCCTGCCAATACAGGGGACATGGGTTAGATCCCTGGACCAGAGTCCACATGCCAAGGAGCAACTAACCCGGCATCCCACAACTGCTGGGCTGGCACTCTAGAGCCCACGAGCCACAACTTCCCTAGAGCCTGCACACCACAACTACTGAGCCCGTGTGTTGGAACTACTGAAGCTTGAGCACCTAGAGCCTGTGCTTCGCAACAAGAGAAGCCAACACAATGATAAGCCTGGGTGACTCATTACACGACTGCAACTGCAACTAGAGAAAGCCTCCACGCAGCAGCGAGGATCCAGTGCAGCCAAACAAAAACAAAAACCTTTGATTCTGACAGAAAAATTCTAAATTCTGACTTGGCAGTAATAGTATAGCATTGAGCCCATATATCTATGTTTTATTTCTCAAAGACTTGCTGCTGAGGGATATAGGCAATTATAAGCCAACTTTCAGAGGTAAAAAATTTAGTCACTAACTCCAAAATCCTGTTTCATTTTCATCCTAGGAATCAAATGGTGAAAAAGAAAGCATGAAGTTTTCAAGCTTGTATTGTTTTCTTCTGCTTCTCATTTTTCAAACTGACTTTGGACAAAATGAAGAAACTTCTAGGAGGCAAAGAAGGAAGACGTATTATAGAAGACTGAGAAAAAGTTCCTTGCCCACCCACAGATCTGTTAGACAGCTTGGAATTCAACAGATGAAGACAGTTACACCTGCAGCAAAACTTCCCATAATTAACTTGGATTACAGTATTGAGGAAAAATTTGAATCTTTTTTAAGTGTTCCTGGAGTAGAATCAAGCTATAATGTGTTACCAGGTAAGAAAATAGTAGGAGAGAAGAAGAGACAGAGAAACTCCATGAAGAGAATTTTTAAAAACTAAAGTTATTATCTTTTAATTTAATCTATAAAGATAAATTTTGAAGTAATTAAAAAATCATTTATAGAATATACTTATAAAATTATCGGAAAAAAGAAAAACATTACTTATTCCACAACTATATTTATAAAATCATACTTACTATTTGGCTTATTATTTCCAGTCTGTTTACTATGCCATGTATTTTAAATAGTTGTACTTCCCTGGTGGCTCAGATGGTAAAGCATCTGCCTACAGTGTGGGAGACCTGGGTTCAATTCCTGGGTCGGGACAATCCTCTGGAGAAGGAAATGGCAACCCACTCCAATACCCTTGCCTGGAAAATCCCATGGGCGGAGGAGTGTGGTAGACTACAGTCCATGGGGTCGCAAAGAGTCGGACACGACTGAGTGACTTCACTTCACTTCAATCCTATTATAGTAATACATGTGTCATTTATCACGATAGGTTATCTAGGATATAGAAATAAATGATTCAGATGAGTCTATGAACTCATGGCTATTAAATATTTTCAACCAAATATGAAGTTAAGCCATTGAATTTATTTTACATAGATCAAATTACAGAATGTTTTTCCTGAATTTTTAAAGTTTGAAAAGATTGGAAATTCTTCCAAAGATTTCAACTAGGCATTTTAAACACTAATATGTAATGGTCTGCATTTTCCCAAGTTTGGAAGGAAAAAGTAATTATATTATACGTATGTTATCATTACATAAAAGTCTCAGAAGACAAAAGAAAATATTACCACATAATGTTCTGTGACCAATACTTCATATTTGTCTCAAGAGAACCAAATACTTTTAATGATGTTATTTCCATGAAGCTAAGAGAAATAACATACAATTATGATGAAAATAGACAATTTAGGTCATATTTACAACATGATTGGAGAGAAGAAAGAGCCTCAAGGCAGGGAATCTAAAATGATAATTATAGTGTACCCATAACACTTAAAGAATGATGAAGTCAATTTCTTTAATTATGTGGAAGATATCTAAGCTATAACAACAGAAAAGAAAAAGATTGAAAAGCAGTATGGATAATGTGATCTCAAATCTGTTTTAAAAATATACAATGTAGGGTGATGTGTATAAAGTATAGACAATGTATACTAAACATTTCTAAATTGTCCTAAAATGTTTTTCAGTAGTCTAGAAAACAGACTTTTAAAAAACTGTGATAAAATACACATAACATAAAACTTACCATTTAACCATTATATAGTGTACAATTCAGTGACATTTAGTATATTCACAATATTGTACAACCATCACCACTACCTAGTTCCTGAACATTTTCTTCACCCTGAAAGAGAACTGCACACATATAAAGCACGTACTCCCCATTTTCCCCTACCCACCCCTCCCCAGCAAGTCCCTGGCAATCACTAATTTTTCTGTCTCTATGAATTTGTCTATTCTATATATTTAATATGAAAGGAATCCTATAATACATGGCCTTTTATGTCTGACTGCTCTCACTTGGCCTAGTGTTTTCAAGGTTCACTCATGTAGTATGTACTTCATTCTTTTTTATGGCCGAATAATATTTCACTGCAGAGAAACACCATGTTTTGTTTATCCTGTCATCCACTGATGGATAACTGTGCTGTTTCTACCGTTTGGCTACTGTGAATAGGACAGCTATGAATATTTGTGTACAAGTTTCTATCTGAATCCCTGTTCCCTTGGATATAAACCTAGAGATGAATAGGGCTAACACAGTGGTGTGGGAGAGAAGGAGAGAGATGTGAGCTCTCACTTGAGGGGACAGTGGCTCATCAAATGGAGAAGAGTTATCAGGACTAACATTAGGATTCGAAGGAAAACATCACCTCTAATATTCAAATTGGCTGTCTAATGGCCTGCTTAGTTGACACACTTATCCATGTATGAAGAGAGAATAAGATACTAAAACCCACCGTACTGTGCACTTTAAAAGGGTATTAGAACTGTATTTCAACAACACAACAATTCTTAAAACAGAGATAGCTGCAATGTATCATTGAGACTTCAATGCCAGAAGCACCACAAGCATATAGCCTAACTTCACCTCTCCATCTGCACACTGGGAAGGGTACAGTGTGGGCTGGCTCATCATTAGTGCTGCTCTGGTTCTCCGCTGTCTGGCATGTGATGGAACTATACTGCTTTTTCTCTTCTGAAGTTAGATGTAGCCATATAATTTGCCTTGGTTCAATGTAATTAGATACTTTTAGAGCTTGTGTGTTATTTGCAATCTCACATTCCCACTGCTGTGGCCATCAGGGTAGCCTGCTTGGAGACGAAGCCTATCGTTTGTCTTGACAAACAATATCTACATTGGATATCCAGCATGAACAAGAAATAACTGAGATTTGAGGGTTATTTGTCGCCATTATATAGCTCAGCCATCCTGACAGATGCAGGATGGAAAGTACAATTTAGAGTCAAGTTACCATGAGGAGGTCCACTCAGGTTCACTCAGAGAAGTAAGAGGGCTTGAGAGTACATGTGAAAAGCACTTCAAGGGGTTACATGTGTAAGATACTTTTACCCTATGTATGAATGAACATATAATGTTATTCTTGTGTGGCTCTATCACTCTGGGCTTCAGATTGGGCTCACTTCCATTCAAAGGTGCTAGTGATCAGACAAGGAATTTAAATGTTACTGTTCTCTTCTAGGAAAGAAAGGACACTGTTTGGCAAATGGGATGATCATGTATAACAAAGCTGTGTGGTCTCCGGAGCCCTGTACTACCTGTCTCTGCTTGAATGGAAAAGTCCTTTGTGATGAGACCAAGTGCCACCCTCAGATGTGCCCCCAAACAATTATACCTGAAGGAGAATGCTGCCCTGTCTGCTCTGATACTGGTACAAATATTTAGCCCAAACAAAATATCACATGTGACTTAGTCTTTAACTTTCATTTGCTTTTATTTCATTACTACCTTAAATTTTATTTTTTTAAAGGATATTTCTTTTTTAAAAAAAGTACTTGTTTATTTGGCTGTGCCAGGTCTTAGGTGCAGCAGGTGGGTTCTTTAGTCTTTGTTCCTGCAATGAGGGATCTTTTTTAGTCATGGCATGCAAACTCTTAGTTGCAGTGTGTGGGATCTAATTCCCTGACCAGGGATCAAACCTGGGCCCCTTGCACTGGGAGTGCAGTCTTAGCCACTGGACCACCACAAAAGTCTTATCTTAAATTTTAAATTATGATAAACTAGTCAGCAGGGTACTTAAATATTGGCACAGTGATGATAAACAAGGAAATTACTTGGGAGATTATATCAGAGGAGATAAATAAAAGACAGTGGTTTTAGAGTTTTAGCTCAATTTGAACTTAGCCCAGATCACATTCCACATTTGACTCTCAGCATTATAGATGGAGTGACAGAATTTACACAGTAAACAGCTCCCACATTCTTAGTAGGTGTGAAGAGCTCTGTTTAGTTCCTTATATGCGTTGTCTCAATTCAACTCAATGCACTTACAGTTATCAACCCAAACAGAGAACTCAAGGTGAAGAAAGGGGGGGTGATAAAGAAAGGGCTTTATCATCTAGAGAGGATAAAGCCCAATTCTCTCAGTCTATGTGCAGTTATGACTGCTCAGGTAATACTTGGGAAATAAAGGCCATGGCCCAAGAGCAGTGGATTTCTTTTGTGGTACTGCTGTGTAGAGAAAGATTATGCTATGAGGTTTTGTTGGCAGCTCACTGTCCCTTATCCTATGAGACTGATAGGATAGAGGACTCTCAAGAGGGAGGCTCAGGATTCCTTCAAGAAAAGCCTGGTCAGTAGCTTATGAAATAAATGTGTGTTAGATAATTTGATGGGAAGGGATAGGGAATAGGGATGTTTTCTGTTGCCTATGATTAAGGTAGACTGTTTCCACACACACAGGATGATCACAAGGTAGCTATCCACGGAAGTCTCCTTCCAAGAAGAACTTCAGGACATTTAGGAACTGTATTTTGTGTAGAATACCAACTGCTTTGAGAGTCTCTGATGGCTCATTGGGTAAAGAATCCGCCTGCAATGCAGGAGACATTGGAGATGCAGGTTTGATCCCTGGGTTGGGAAGATTCCCCTGGAGGAGGAAATGGCAACCCACTCCAGTACTCTCGCCTGAAAAATCCCATGGACAGAGGAGCCTGGTGTGCTACAGTCCAAAGGGCTGCAAAGAGTCGGATGCAGTGGAGTGACTAAGCACCAATTGTTTTACTAAGATAATATAACTTTAAAAAAGGTGTTAGAAAATAAAAGTGTTTAATGAAACTGGCACCTTGGGAGATGAAACACAAGGTTTATAAAAGCAAGATCCAGAAATTCTCAGATATTTTTCAAAGGACTTGAACTATTATTCTTGAAATACTGTGGTTATTTTGGAAAAATAAACTTGGATACACAGGAAAGATTTTAAATGTTTCAATATGATAGCTTTAGTTTCCTTTTGCTAATTTTTTCCTATTCTCCTTTTGCATGTTTGTCAAGAGATGTGAAAAAAATAACTCACAGACTTTATAATATATACTGAATTGAAACTTCAAGTAATTATTTCAAATAATTATATTTTGAGTTCTTTTTTGGGGTGATTTACGTATGGTATTAAATAAAATCATGGAAATGATTAAGTAAATTTTAATGAAAGAAAATCTATGTACTGAGCTTATTTTTCCCTAAAAAACTCTTCATTCAGAGGGTCTGGTCTGTATCGAGTCTTCCCTGCTCTCTGCCAAAGATAATAACAGTTAAATACAAATGTAGATAAACTTTCTACTATATTATCATCATGAAACACTAAAAATACTCTGTGCGTATGTCTAGGTTAAGAAAATATCATTTAAGTACAGGACATCTTCCACAGATCTCAAGCAGTAAAAATGATTTAAGTACAGAGTGGGAGGAAAAGAGAAGAGGATTTTCTATAATTCTGAATTTCAGAGGATACTTTTAGGCACATGGAGTTGAAAGAAAACCAGACAAATATAATAAAAGCTGGTTTCATTATCATAAACAAGTAAAATATACACCTGCTTCATGTTTTTATGTCTGACAGTGTACAAATTCTTACATTATTAACCCCAATTAACTGAACAGTATCTATTATAAAGGTATTACATCTGATTATTTTATAATATCACAATAAGACTGCTTACCATTTTGTAACATATGGTAATATTATTCCCTCTTTATTCACCAGATAGCATGATACCTTAGTAAAATAAGGCTCACAAAGCAAACAAGAATTGCCTATAACATCTTATGAAACACAAAGAAAGTTTATTTATTTCTACTAAAATTTTCAAGCAAAAACTACAAGATGCATTTCATGTTTAAATTGCACTCATATTCCTGGAGGGAATAATATTTACTAACCTAATTTTCACTATGATTTTTCCCTTCATTAATACCACAACTTGCCCTTGCTGTGTTCTCTTGTGGTCAGTAGCCTCCTATTTGCTACTCAGTGGTACAGCATTAAATGATAGAACTGAATTTTCTGGTGATTCTTCAGAACAAAGAGAACCTACCAATTTACCTCATAAGCAACAGTCACCTCCTTGGGTGGAAATGAATCGAGCACTGAGAAAAGAGGAACTTCAGTTTGAGGAGGATGAAGAAGAAGTCAAACAAGATGAAAATAGGGAGCAAAAGAAAAAGACTTTTAGACCTGGAGACTGGGGGAGACCTACCAATGAGGGACAGAGCAGAGAAGGGGAAGAGCAGAGGCCTGAAGAGGAGGGGACGCAGGCCCATCAACACAGAAACCCAGCAAGGGAGAATGAGGAAGACAATGAAGATGAGGAAGACGATGAAGATGAGGAAGATGATGAAGATGAGGATGAGGATGAGACCATCAGAGGAGACACGTTCAGGATGCCCCCTCGACTCCCAATCCCAGCTACCCCTAGAGGCATACCGTCTCTGCCAAGCAGTTGCTCTCTGTCCTACAAAACCATCTCCTGTATCAGCGCTGACCTCACACAAATACCACCGCTAACAGCACCAGAGATAACAAGTCTGGAGCTCATAGGTAAGATGTGGATGTCTGTTTGATTCTGTGGTTACCTCTCATTGCCCTATGAATGTGATATTTTAATTTCATAATATAAATGGACCCCAACAGATTAATTTCACAATCTTCATATATAAAAACTTTGCAGAAGAGATAAGTGTTTACTACAGAAAAGCACCATCAGGTATAATGCAAATTCCTCCAAATCATGATGTCCCATTGACTTTTTTTCTAAAATCAGCTTTATGAAGTATAAGTTATATTCAGTAAAAAAACTGTTAGTGTGTTATTCTCTAAGTTTTGGCAAATGCATACAGTCATACAGTCACACATTCAAGGTATAACATTTTCATCACCTCACCAAATTCTCTCATGTCCCTTCTTGCACCAACCCTGATGTTTTCTGTCTCTAGAGTAGCTTTTCTAGGATGCCACAGAAATGCATACAGTGTGGAGCCTTTTCAGTTGGACTTTTTTACTTACCTTAAAAACTCCTGACGGATATTCAGGTTGTTGCATTTATCAGCAACAACTTGCTCCTCCTCACTTCTGAATGGTATTCCATTGTCTGGATGGACCACATGTACCAAGTGAAGGACATTTGGATTATTTCCAGTTTGGGGCAATTATGCAACAGTTGCTATAAAGATCCATATATGGATGCTTGTGTGGACTTAAGTTTTCTTTTTCCTAGGGTATATACCCAGGAGTGGACTGCTGAATGATACAGTAAAAGCAGGTTTACCTTTATAAGAAATGGCCAGACTTCCTTAAAATGGCTGTGAGACTCCTTCCGGCAATAACACAACGTTCCTGTTGCTTTCCCCCTGGTTTTAGCTACTTGGTAGGCAGGACGTGATCCAGACCATTTGCTCATGTTCTTAAAGGGTCAAGAAGAGCTCCGAGTAGAGGACCGGCAGGACAGATATGTGTGTGAGGCAGGCTGGTGTGGAGACTGGGACAGTGAATGAGTCTTGGCAATAAGGCCCATGCTGGGGATGGCTCTTAAGATGAAGGGCTGAGAGAATCTGAGTGGGGTTTCAGATGTGTCTTGGGAGAAGTAACAGAAATAAACTACCACAGAAATAATAAATGATCATATAAATACTCAACTGACACAGCCTGACTCCTTAGTCAGGACAGCCAGTCTACAATAGGACACCTCAGGTATTATGGCCTTCCTGATGCCAGGCTTATATGATCTCTTAAGGAATTACTCTTATGCCGAGAGCTTCCTTTTTCAGCAATGCCCCCTCCTTCTGTAGCCTGCCTGCTAGGTGTGCTCTGCCATTAGACAAACAATCTGTGAAGCTTGAAAATCTTATGAAAGATGATGTGTGCTCAGTTACACTGTCCTGGTTTTATAAGAAAGCTACCACATGGTTTTTATAGTACTCACCATTTCTTGGGTTTCCCTATTGGCTCAGTGGTAAAGAATTCACCTGCAATGCAAGAGCCACAGGAGACATGGGTTCGATTCCTGGGTTGGGAAGATCCCCTGGAGAAGGAAAATGGCAACCTACTCTAGTATTGTTGCCTGGAGAATCCCATGGACAGAAGGGCCTGGCAGGTCACAGTCCATGGGGTCACAAGAGTTGGACATGACTTAGCAACTAAATCACCACCATTTCTGTTAAGCTCATTCTCTGGGTTTAAAGTCACTGACTACTATACTTAACTAAATGTCAAACAAAACCCCATAAATTAAAGCATTGCAGTTACTTCTATAGATTGAAGTCATACAATTTTAACATTAGATCTGGCAGCAATCTGAGAAATAATCTCCCCAAACTTCTTATTTAGAGCAAACTGATGCTTGGAGAAGGTAAGTTACTTGCCCGAGATTTCATTAAAAAATATTTCTAGTCCAGGGTCTAAGAAGTGTCAATAGGAAAATATGAAGAACTATAAAATTCAGTTTCTATAGTACCTTCCATAACACATCTTTGTTGTAAAATGCATATTGCTAACAGAATTGTCTGGCAAACCACATTCTGGCTGTTTTAAGCAGCTTCATCTAAACATGATGTACTAGAGCAAGACAGGTCCTTAGAGTGAAAATTTTGACCGTATGTAATAGTCTAGTCTCAGTCTTTTTTTTTTTTCCTAAATCCTCATTTATTATATAACATTGTCCTTGCTATAAGGACTGTGTTTTCTTCCAGATAAAGCTTTCTCTTTTGCTATCTATGCATGTACATGTATATATGTATTTACAGGCACGTAGGCCTAATACATAATTGCTGTGTGTCCTAGGCAATTCCATCACCTCCATTCCGGATGAAGCATTTAATGGATTACCGAATTTGGAAAGGCTTGATCTGAGCAAAAATAATATCACCTCTTCAGGCATAGGTCCAAAAGCATTCAAGGTAAATATGTTCTATGATTTCTAAAAGTCCACTTGGATGGCTTTCTCATTAATTGCACTGATAATGGGTGGAGATGGAGAAGGAAAGAAATGTATGTTCTTTTTTGTTGTTACATTGGGTCTTTGTTGCTGCATGTAGGCTTTTCTCTAGTTGCAGTGAGCAGGGGCTACTCTGTGTGGTGTGCTGGCTTCTCTTGTTGCAGAGCTCAGGCTGTAGGCATGCCAACTGCAGCAGCTGCAGCAATGGGCTCAGCAGTTGTGGGCTCTGGAACACAGGCTCAGTGGTTGCATGGGCTTAGTTGCCATGCAGCATGTGGGATCTCCCTGGACCAGGATTGAACCTATATCCCCTGTACTGGCAAGTGGATTCTTATTCACTGCACCATCAAAGAAGTCCCAGTAAAATGTTTTAAAGGAGTTTTTGTCAAAGAACGTTTCTTCTCTGATATCCCTAAACTGTATCCAAGTTGTATCTTGAATATACTTGGCTGTTTTACAAATTTCTGTTTTTTTCTATGCTTTGTCCTTAACGCACCCACAGTAGCATCAATGACAAAAATAATGTTTAGAATTTATGGAAGAGTTTCTTCCCAAGTACCTGAAAACATGTTGAAATATGGTCTCTTAGTACACGAGGTATTTCTGGGGGAAAAGGAAAGCTTATTTAGAAACTGTTAACTTTTTCAGGCCAGCAAAACAAAGCTTCCTTATTTTGTGCAATCTGCAAAATCTGGAAAAGAATACTTCAGCACGTGGGGTTCTGCAAGAACAAAGAGGCTCAGAAGAAAATTAGCTTGGGGATAGGTTGGGCAGAGAGGGAAAGAGAAAAGCGTAGAGTAAACTTTGGAAAGAATCAGATTTAACTAAATTTTTTTTCTAAAAGGGAGAAAAGAGAGTATCAAGGACTTTCCGAAAAACAAAGGCAGAAGAAAGGAGGAATTTGTATGTGCAAACAAATACTCAAAATTGTGTGTGGTTAAAGAAGCCCAAGTAAAACATGTTACATGCCAGGAAGTCAAACTTTATCCCCTTGGATGGTTTTCTTCCACTCTTTGGATAAGTCACTGGCCTCTTACAAGCTCAGGTCCTGGTTCTTATTTACATTCTGGGCTGCAGACGAGAGTTCCAGACACTTGGTGTCCACATTCATGTGAAAGACCTGGAGTCCTGCTTCATGCTAGTTGTCCTTCTGATAGAACAATAGTTGGGACTTGTACATTTTCTCTATTTGATCAAAAAAGAGGACATTGTAGGAAATAACTTGTTTTTTTTATTTGTTTGTTTTGGGATTCTCTACCTCATTTCCAAACTGCTGAAACTGACTTTGAGCAACTTTGAAGTAAATCACTCTGCAACTTTGGTAGTGGGGGCTAGTTTGGCCAACAAACATGTAACTACAAATGTGGAAATACACTCCCCAGACTGTTGAAACAGTTTGGGTACCATATAGAAATAGTTTGTGATATTTGTGGCATTTAATTTTGATAAATTTCCATAATAGTTAGTGCTATTTCATGACTGTTTCTGCTTAGTACAGATAGAAAACTGAGGTTTACAAGCACATTGAAAGGATTCAAACTGCTACCTTTTTAGTATCGATGATAGATTCAGATTATTGCATGATTTAATACATTTTGACTCTACTGCTGAGAAGGTGAAAACATAAGATCTAGGAAAATATGGCTGGTCCAGTGGTAATAGGAACTTTCTCTTGATTACTAAAGTCACAGTAAAAATATGGATGAGTATGATACAAAATCACCAAATGTGGTTTGCTGAAAATACCAGGGAATAAATGCTGTTAACAGGATCAACATCTATCTGGAAGGGAAAATTGGGGATTCATGCCTAAGCCTGAATAAACTGAAAGTTTGTGACACTTTAGTAACTACTGCAAACTGACTATTAAAATAATATATATGACTGCATTTCTGTGACAAAATAAAAAAGTAATTTTGAGATTTGCCTTTATTTAAGTTTCTAAAGAATTTAATGCGCTTAAATATGGATGGAAACAATTTGGTAACGATTCCTTCAGAACTACCGTCTACATTAGAAGAACTCAAAATCAATGAGAACAAGCTGCAGGTTATTGATGAAGAAAGTTTATCAGGTACTTAACATTTGACTTTATGACATGCGTCCTTATAATCTTTCTTCTATAGTTGTATGGAAATTTTATTTGCAATATTGCTAAATGAATAGCTAATAAAAATTTTTTAGTTCATGTTACCATTTAAGCTGATAAAACTTATTTTAACTATTGATTGGTGAAACTTTAAAAAATGTATTTTAAACCGCCTGTTGCCTTTAAAAAGTATTCTATAAATAAACTTTCAATGATTTCAGGTTTTCATCATTTATAATACAATAACTGAACTACAAATCTATAATATCCTAAGAGTTATACTAACATTCCCCAAATAGCCATGTGCTCTCATCCTGTATTTGTACTAAAGTTTTTGGTATTGGTGATAACACAATGGTGTTAATGGTGATAATACCATGGCTTGTTTAAATGGTCTCTTTTATCATCCTTAGATGCTCAATATATCCCATCCACAATTCCACTACATCCAAACATTTTGCTATTTTAACATGTCATGGTTTGGCACATGAGAATCATATATAAAATATAAGTAAATGGGGATACTATGTGAGGTTTTGAGGGGATATTCTAAAATCAAAGTAAACATAAACTTTAGCACATGCACTATATATGGCAGTCACTTTGGCTTTAATAGTCTTATTCCCCTGAGAGTTGCTCTGTCACTTCTGGCACTTGTGTGTTATCGAGGTACATGTGCCACACAAGGCAAGACAAATGATGTGCATGGGTATGTGGCTGCCATGTCAGCCTGGATTTCCCATGGATGGGCTGAAGTGAAGGTGCCCCACATTTTGTACATTTGATACAACTGGAATTTACTCTTAAGACTATTTCTGGACTGAGCTGGATAACTGAGGTTGTCATATAGTATGAACTCAAGATAAATAAGGTAGTATTTGCCTTTTCAAGAATTCTAGCTAATGTTGCTGATTAGATTATATGCTTCTTTAAGACAAAGATGGTCTAATTTTTCTTTTTATCTTCCTAACAGTCTAGTGTAGCTCTTGAGGTATAGAGGTATAGTGCTTAACATTTTTTGTTTATTTGATTTGAACTATACTTATGATGTTAGTGTTGATCACCCAACCTTTATTCCTTTAAAATGGGGAATTTACTCCTCAAAAAAATTCATAAGGACAAAACACTTCTGGTGATGGGAAAAAAACAATAACGAAAATTGCCAAATCTGAGGATGACAGAGTTATGGAAATACTCTATTTCCAGATGGATTTCAGGGTACACATGAAAATCATTAACAAACCAAATTTGAACGGCTTTTGCCATATGGAAAAGACATAAGAAAGTTCAACTTCTAGCTGCTAGGTGAAACAGACCAAAGGAACACAATTTAGGACAAGTGTACTAATGGGCTACATGTGAACGACATGTGAGACGGTATTTCTAGCAGAGCTATCAAAACGGCATGCTGTAAGTCCTTGTTTGGAAAGTGCTCTCTCACATTCCTGTAACTGCTTCTCCACTCACATGCACCTCTCCCTCATGAAAAAGTTTCCGTATTCCCAGAGGGCTAACTGTGGTCCAGGGTGGCCTGGCCTCCCCTGCCCATCTCCACAGTCTGAGTACCTCATATGCCTCACCTCTTTGCAGTGGCCAGTGAGGAGGCTCTGCACTGTCATCTTGCCCAGAGAAGCCTCTGCAGGCTTTGTGTCTTGAAGGCTCCTCTTCTGTTTAGCCTGCATTCTTAGCCCCACTGCAGTGCTGGTCCTTTGGTACTGGCTTCTTAGTTCTGCTCGTGTTGGCGCCTTTGGTACTGAGTTCTCTTTCAACTGCTGGAGCCATTGCGGCTCTCAGCTCCTGTGAGTTCCACTGTTGTGGATGGTCAGGCTGGCTGGCAGTGAGCAAGGCAAGCCCCAAACAAAGGCCACTGCCAGCGCTGTAACACTGCTTTCCTGGCTGGAAGCCCCTGGCTTGACTATCAGTGGCCTGCAGCACTTCTGTTACCTCCCTCATGACCTTTCCAGGTTTTATATATTAATGTATAGTTCCAGGGAAGTGGGAAAGACAGCAATTCATGGAAAGTAATACACGTTAAAGTGTAAAAAACAAAACAATCAGGATGCTATGGGAAAAACATTCAGTTTCATAAATCTTAGATGCAAGGCTATGATAAGGAGTGAAGAACAAAAGATGATGTGAAAAGATGAGAAGGAACCACACAACGGAGAGCTATACACGCTATGCCAAGGTGCTAGGAGGCCATCCAGGATCCACCGGGAGACCTGCATACCCATTCTAGAGGAAAGGAAGGTCTTAAAAGGGAAGGTGGGGCTTCCCTGGCAGCCCAGTGGTAAAGAATCTGCCTGCCAATGTAGGGGACATGGCTTTGACCCTTGGGTTGGGAAGATCCCCTCGAGAAGGAAATGGCAATCTACTCTAGTATTCTTTCTTGGGAAATCCTATGGACAGAGGAGCCTGGTGGGCTACAGTTCGTGGAATCGCAAGAGAGTTGGACATGACTTAGTGACTAAACAACATCAAAAGGGAAGGTGAAGATAGAAGGGGGGGAGAGCAAAAGAAAACAAGACATGCTAAAAAATGTTCCCGTCTGTATCAATGATGACAACAAACCAAAATCCATGATCATGGTGTCATTTCTAGCAATGATGGTGTGTGGCTATCCACTCAGAATAACTGTAAATTAATGCATAAGATCATGAATTTGCATTATTGTGTTTCTCTCTCTTGTGAGGTCATGTAATAACCACTAGTCTACTCCTATTACCTATTTTTCTCTGAAAAAAATTCTCCATTCCAAAACCTCAGCTATGTTCTAGATAAATATGCTTGGATTCTCAGTATCTTTAGTTGTGGAATTGGTTATGTAAAGAAATAGAATCACGTATCATAATTTAATAATTGGCCTCCATACTTCCTCTCTGCCCTTCAGTTGATGTTAAATACCAGCAGATTAGTATTTTGTCACGCTGTTCCCTGTTCAGACGCTTCTCGTGGCCCAGAAGGAAAGTCAGACCTTATTTTCTGGTGCATGAAGGCCCTGTCCAGCCTACCTCTGTCTTCTCCACAACCTTCATCCTCTCTTACAGATGGGCCACTCTAGAGCTGATCTCTTTCCTACTCCTAAGCACAACCATGTGGGTTCATACCTCCATGTGTTCACCTGGGTGCCTCACCCTCCCATTTCTACCTATGCTATCTTGAGAGTCTAGCCCCACTCACACCTCTGTACCCCTCAAGTCTACACTGCCATCTTCTCCTTGTCATGTTCTAAAACCTATGAGGTACTTGTGATGGCAGTGTCTTTTGTTTTCACTTTAGACTATGTCTTATTTCTCTGTATGCCTAAGAGTAGGATCTAAGTTGCACAGAGCATATCAGTACAATATCCATGACTCAAATTGAATATGAAAACATCCGCTATTCTGAAAATTTTGGCCACTGAACAAACTCCAAAGTTACACCCTGAGTGTCTGACTCAGATGCCTCTGGGTATCATCACTGCTGAGCTGTCCATTCTCCTCTAAGTTTCCAATTGATTTGGTCATACCATTCCAGAGACCTGAAGAAACAATTTAGAAAGAAACTTGTTTGTATAAAGGCCTTTCTTGGTAGCTCAATCTGAAAGTGTGGAATTTTTAGTCATTCTTTCAAAATGTCCATCTGGCTTCACTCTGCCAGGAAGTGAACACTGCAATGGGAATTCACTGCTGTAACTCCCTTGTTCAAAGACTGAGGGTTTACCAGGCAAGAGTGCTCCCTCTGTGTCCTGAAAAAAGGAACCACCCATTGCATTACACTCCCCGGACCTCCCTGGTTATGCCACCATTTCATACCTATCTGTCTTTGCAAATATTTCATTGGCCCTCTGCGTGGCGTCCTGTTCCCCCACCTCCTTTTGACTTCTGTTCATTATACAAACATTCCTTTCCACACTGTACATTCTTAACTCTCTTTCTCAAAGATTAATTGACCATAAATGTGTGGGTTTATCTCTGGGCTCTCTATTCTGTTCCATTGGTCTATGGGTCTGTTTTTGTGGTAGTACCACACTGTTTCAATTACTGTAGCTTTGTACTATAGCCTGAAACCAGGGAGTGTGATATATCCAGCTTTGTTCTTCTTTCTTAAGATTGTTTTGGCTACTTGGGATCTTCTGCATTTCCATACAAATATTACACTTATTTGTTCTAGTTTTGTGAAAAATGCCATTGGTATTTTGATAGGGATTGCACTGAATCTGTAGACTGTCTTTTTAGGCAGTATAGTAATTTTAACAGTATTAATTCTTCTAGTTTATGCACATGGCATATCTTTCCATTTGTCTGTGTTGCCTTCAATCATTTTTTTCATCAGTGCCTCATAGTTTTCTGAGTACAGGTCTTTTACCTCCTTGTTTACATTTATTCCTAAGTTTTTATTCTTTTTGATGTGGAAATGGGGCTGTCTTCTTAATATTTCTCTTTCTGAAAGTTTACTGTCAGTGTACAGAAGCTTGACAGATTTCTATGTATTAATTTTGTATCCTGAATCTTTACTGAATTCACGTACTAGTTGTAATAGTTTTTTGGAGGCAGTCTTTACAATTTTCTATATATATGGTATCATGTTGTCTACAGTGACAATTTTACTTCTTCCTTCCCAACTTGGATTCCTTTCTTTTCCTTGTCTGCTTGCTACGGCTGGGACTTCCAGCATTATGTTGAATAAAAGCAGTAAGATTGAGCATCCTTGTCTTATTCCTGATTTTAGAGGATATGCTTTGAGCTTTTCACTGTTGAGTATGATATTGGCTGTAGGTTTGTCATATATGTTGAGGGATGTTCCCTCTGTACCCACTTTGTTGAGTCTCTATCATAAATGGATATTGAATTTTGTCAAAAGGTTTTTTTGCCTCTATTGAGGTGATCATATGACTTTTATTTGTCAATTTATTAATGTGGTATATCACACTGATTTATTTGTGGCTATTAAGCCATTCTAGCATCTCTGAAACAAGTCCCACTTGATTACAGTATATGATCCTTTTAATGTATTATTGAATTTGGTTTCCCAGTATTTTGTTAAAGTTATTTTGCATATGTTTTTCAGTGATATTTGCCTATAATTTTCTTTCTTTCTTTTTGGTGGTGTTTTTTGGCTTTTGTATGAGGATTACAAACTTTCATCATACATACAACACAACAGTGATTTCTCGACAGGCCTGTCTCTTCTGGACCATGCATTCAGCACTGAGTCCTGGCTGAACTGAACATTTGTTGTGCAAATGTGAAGAGTACTTGGGAAAAGGCTCTATGGGAGGGATTCAAAGAAAGAAGCTATAACATTAGTCATCCAAATAAAATGAACATCTCACATGAAATTTTGAAACCCTATAGAAACTGCATGTTTTTAAATCATAATATCACAATAATTTTTTTTTATAGACTTAAATCAATTGGTCACTTTAGAATTGGAAGGAAACAATCTCAGTGAAACCAATGTCAATTCCTTAGCTTTCAAACCTTTGAAGAGCCTATCCTACCTGCGTCTGGGAAGAAATAAATTTAGAATTATACCACAAGGTCTTCCTGCTTCTATTGAGGTACCAATATTTTCCTTATAATGTTTTATATTTTAAATATAGCACACAATGACAAAACAAACAATATATTTTAAAAGATTATCGTGGTGCATATTAAACTGAGTAGTTCTGGTGCTATAAATAAAATTTATAAATAAAATTTGAGCACTGTTTTCAAACAATACAAAATTATGAGTCAGAATTATTACTACTAGTAGAGAATCTTGGTAAAGTGAAAATTGGTCTTACTGACAGCTCTTGGGGAGAGAATAGGGAAGATGAACTGAAAGTTCAAACAGAAAGTACAACTTGCAAAAAGCACCTTGATTTGCAAAGTAGTTTAAACTATCTCAAACTGGAAATGTGATGTTCATCCCAGTCTGTTCCACTCAGAGGCCCACCTGGGCTAGCAGTGACCCTGTAAGGATGGATAAGAATTGCAAAGAAGGCTGCTAACTGTGCCAGTAGTCCACTCCTCACTCACTTCTCACAGCTTACTAGTTTTGACTAACACTGTCCTGTGTCCGTCCCCTCTGGATGGATTTCCTGCGGCCCAAGTGTGTGGTCTCCCTTGCTACAACACAGAACACACTTAACTATGGGGGTACTCTGGTGGGGACGTCCCTGCTAAGTGTACACCCTGACTTTCCACATTAAGAACTGAGGTTTAGCAGATCCAGGTGACCCTTAGGTTACTTCCTCTGAGCTCTATATTTGTCCCATAAACAATCAGCCAGCAGGATGAAGCTTCATATGGCTGTGAACCCAGTGAGCCAAAAGAGGACCATCAATCTCAATCTGATACGGCTGCTACACAGCCACCAAGCTTCCTCTTCCTCCTATTTGTAGATTAAGACAGGCATTTAGAAGTTACCAAAACTGTAAAAATTGCGGTTGCACTCATAACCTAGCTTTATCTCAGAATTATTTGGATTCTAAACAAATACAGATGTTGGGGCCTATACCAGACATGCTAAATCAGGTCCTTTGGAGAATGGGGTCAACAATTTATTGGGTTTTTTTAAAATAAAATTTTAAATAGATAATGCATGCACACAGTAAAACGCACACACACAACACTTGAATAGTACAAAAGAGCAGTGTATCTCCATTCCATGTCTGACACTCCCATCCCTGGTTTCTCTTTCCAGAGACCCTCTTACTAGCTTCTTGGGAACACTTCTTCTGAACACTTTCAACGCACCACTTCACACCTGCAGTTTCAATGTATAAATGAGCGTGCTATTAATTTAAGTTGGAATTTATACTTTAAAAAGCTGACGAGTGATTCTAATCTACAATCAAGTTTAGGAGCCACTAATATAGTTCACCCCTAAATAGGTATGAAGCAGAACACTAAAATTTACTTTACACACTTCAACACCAAAATTAAATTTTGGTTCCAACAACACCAAAATTAAATGACAAAGAGAGGAAATTTACTTTACACACTTCAACAACACCAAAATTAAATTTTGGTTCCAACAACACCAAAATTAAATGACAAAGAGAGGAAATTACTACAATAGGAATTACTCCAAATATATATACACAAATCATACTTCTGAATTCCAACAAGATCTCTGAGTGACAAATTCCTTGCAAAGTCAAATGAATTTAACTTGAAGGCAGCTAGCTATTGACAACTTACTAATAGTTCTAACTTCACCTTGATGTTAAATGAAGGCTCTTAACGAACTTTTAATTAAAGAAATTATAATACAAACAAACCTAAAAAATGTGAGCCTAAAAAGATTACAGACAGCATGGACTGGCAGGAAACAGGATGACTCTAAGCTGGGGCCAGCCAGCATGAATTTCTCTCATGTATCAGCTGTTTAACTTTGCAAACACCTTGCCATCTCTCCAGGCCTGAGTTTTTTCACTACTAGATAAAGATAATTTCTACCTATTTTCTAGTTTCTAGGTCTTTGAAGCCCAAATGAAATAATTTATGTGAATAAGTTTTGTAAATTAAAAAGCTTTATGCAATTATCATGATATGCTATATCATATCATTTTATAGTTAAAAATAATTAAATTCATTTAATTCCATAACCAGGACAGACAGTACACTTTATTTTGCTAGCTAGAAAATCTGATAACGTAAAAAATTAACTCATTTGGAAGAGCTGCAAGACTCTCTCATTAACTAACACTAATGACAACAGTTGATAATATGATTTTAATTCTGTGAAACTGAATATATTTTAATTCTGTGAAATTGAATATATTTATCATATCAAGTAATATGAAGAAAAATAAGTCTTTTCTTTTAATTATAGGAATTATACCTAGAAAATAACCAAATTGAAGAAATAACTGAAATTTCTTTTAATCATACCAGAAAGATAAATGTCATTGGATTACGTTATAATAAAATTGAAGAAAATAGAATTGCTCCTTTAGCCTGGATAAATCAAGAGTAAGTACATGCTACAATTTGATGTTCATAGATGAATTCTTTTCCTTTGCCATTACTAAACAGGGTATGAAAATGAGTGAGTGAGGAAGATGACAGCATTCTTAGTGAACCTCCCCCTACCAAAAACTTGGTTATTTGCAGAGTTCAAATGGTTCATGATATAACTGATGTTAGGATAGCTATGGTCACTGCTGCTATGAATAACCTACAATATACAAGTGCCAAGCCCAAGCAGCATGACCCAAGGTCTGATCACTGTGCTGGTCTGTTGACCTCACAGGCAGTCATGAACTGTTTGATAATCCTCTACCCGCAGAGAAGATTATAGTCTTTGTAGCTGAAGATGGAGAAGCTCTATATAGTCAGCAAAAACAAGACCTGGAGCTGACTATGGCTCAGATCATCAGTTCCTTATTGCAAAACTTAGGCTTACATTGAAGAAAGTAGGGAAAACCACTATATGACGCAAATTAAATCCCTTATGATTATACAGTGGAGGTGACAAATACATTCAAGGGATTAGATCTGATAGACAGAGTACTTGAGGAACTATGGACAGAGGTTTGTAACACTGCACAGGAGGTGTTGACCAAAACCATTCCCCCAAAAAGAAATGCAAGAAGGCAAAGTGGTTGTCTGAAAAGGACTTACAAATGGCTGAGAAGAGAAGCAAAAGGCAAAGGAGAAAAGGAAAGATATACCCAATTGAATGCAGAGTTCCAGAGAATAGAAAGGAGAGATAGGAAAGCCTTCTGAAGTGAACAATGCAAAAAAACAGAGGAAAACAACAGAATGGGAAAGCAAAAAAATTGAGGAAAACAACAGAATGGGAAAGACTAGCTATCTCTTCAAGAAAACTGGAGATACCAAGGGAACATTTGAAGCAAAGATGGGCACAATAAATGACAGAAACGGCAAGGACCTAACAGAAGCAGAAGAGATTAGAAGATGCCAAGAATATAAAGAACTGTACAAAAAAGGTCTTAATAATTCAGATAACCATGATGGTGTGGTGACTCACCTGGAGCTAGATATCATGGAGTGTGATATCAAGTGGGCCTTAGGAAGCATTACTACAAACAAAGCTAGTGGATGTGATGGAATCCCAGCTGAGCTATTTCAAATTCTAAAAGAGAATGCTGTTAAAGTGCTGCACTCAATACGCCAGCAAATTTGGAAAACTCAGCAGTGGCCTCAAGACTGCAAAAGGTCAGTTTTTCATTCCAATACCAAAGAATGTTCAAACTATCATACAATTTGCTCATTTCACATGCTAGCAAGGTAATGCTCAAAATCCTTCAAGCTAGGCTTCAACGGTATGTGACCTGAGAACTTCCAGATGTACAAACTAGATTTAGAAAAGGAAGAGTAACCAGAGATCAAATTGCCAACATCTGTTGGATCTTAGAAAACTCAAGGGAATTCCAAAAACCCCATCTACTTCTGCTTCATTGACTACACTAAAGCCTTTGGCTATGTGGATCACACCAAACTGTGAAAAATTCTTAAAGAGATGGGAATACCAGACCACCTTACCTGCCTCCTGAGAAACCTGGATGCAGATCAAGGAGCAACAGTTAGAACTGGACATGGAAAAATGCACTGGTTCCAAATCGGGAAAGAGTACGTCAAGGCTGTATACTGTCATCCTGCTTATTTAACTTATATGCAGAGTACATCATGTGAAAAGCCAGGCTGGATGGATCACAAGCTGGAATCAAGATTGCTGGGAGAAATAACAACCTCAGATATTCAGATGATATAACTCTAGTTGCAGAAAGTGAAGAGGAACTAAAGAGCCTCTTGATGAAGGTGAAAGAGCAGAGTGAAAAAGCTGGCTTAAAGCTCTAACTGAAAAACTAAGATCATGGCATCTAGTCCCATCACTTCAAGGCAAATAGAAGGGTAAAAAGTGGAAACAATGACAGATTTTATTTTCTTGGGCTCCAAAATTACTGCAGACTGTGACTGAAGCCAGAAAATTAAAAGACACTTTTTGGAAGGAAAGTTATGACAAACCTAGACAGCATACTAAAAAGCAGAGACAGTACTTTGTCAACCAACATTTGTATAGGCAAAGCTATGGTTTTTCCAGTAGTCATGTAGGGATGTGAGAGCTGGACCATAAAGAAGGCTGAGCTCCAAAGAACTTATGCTTTAAATTATGGTACTAGAGAAGACTTTTGTGAGTCGCTTGTACAGCAGGGAGATCAAACCAGTCAATCCTAAAGAAAATCAACCCTGAACATTCATTGGAAGGACTGATGCTGAAGCTGAAGCTCTAATACTTTGGCTACCTGATGTGAAGAGCCCACTCATTGGAAAGACTGAAGGAAAGAGGAGAAGGGGACAACAGAGAATAAGATGACTGGATGGCAACACTGACTCAATGGACATGAATTTGAGCCAACTGTGGGAGATTGTGAAGGACAGGGAAGCCTGGTGTGCTGCTGTCCATGGAGTCACAAAGAGTCAGAGATGACTTAGAGACAACAATAACAATACAGTAAGGAAGGAAGCTGCCCTTCTCCTTTTTTCTCCTCCCTCACCATTAGATTCCATACCACACTGTCTTCATTCCTTGATACTATTTCTCTATCTCAAGTCTTACAAAAGAGACTGAAGAATGCATGACCTGATAGAGGAAGCAAAAAACAGAGCCCACTTTCCTTGAGAGGAATCAATGGTCTCAGGCTGTAGCTCTCAGGGAAGTGCAAAGTGTCGAGGCCTTGCCTGTCAGGAGGGAGATGATCAGCTACACAGGGAAGCAGGGTCAGGCCCCGGCAGCAGGTGCCATCAGAGCAGATCTGAAGTCATGTCGTGAGGGAATGAGGGATTTGAGTAGCATCGTGGGGATAGGCATGTTTCAGAAGCAGGACAGAGATGAAAAGAGACCTTGAGGGCCCTTTAGGTTTAGCAGGATGTGGCAGTGGCAGGGCAACTGAGTCTTCAGCAACTGAAAAATCTTCATGCGGTGGGCAGAAGCTGCAGGTGAGGCTCCTGAAAAAGGCCAGGGAGTTCACCACATTTCCCAGATCTTCTTATTGGTTATTAACTTTTTCTAGATCCCTCATTCTTATCCCTAGTTCCAGATCCCAAGTTATCAGATCAATGTGGAAGAAGAATGCACAAACCTCTTATTGCTATTTCCTTGCTAGAACCAAAGATGATTGTAGGGATAGGGTTTTGATGTCAGCTAGAACTTTGGACTTTATTTCCAATATAAGTTATGCCTCAGAGATATCTGTGGGCCCTCTTTGGGTCTCAGCATTACCTCTGGGATATGAGCTTCTTCTCTCTCAACTCTGGTGCTTCTCCATAAGACAAGAACTCAAGCAGCTGTTATCCAGGTAAGAGCACTAACCTTGCAGGTAGCTACCATATAGCCACACTTCTACTGGGAATCATTACTAAACACTGGCACGGAAGCAGACAAGCATCCTGACTGGCTTGTCAAAACTTGGAGCTAACAGTCACTGCCCTGACGCACCCACACTGTTTACTCTCTTCTAGAAATCTAGAATCGATAGACCTCTCGTACAACAAGCTCTACCATGTCCCCTCCTATCTACCCAAGTCGCTGCTGCACCTTGTACTCATCGGGAACCAGATCGAACGCATCCCTGGCTATGTGTTTGGTCACATGGAACCAGGCTTGGAATACCTGTATCTGTCATTTAATAAGCTTGTGGACGATGGCATAGACCGAGTCTCCTTCTATGGAGCTTACCATTCTCTGCGAGAGCTGTTTCTGGATCATAATGAATTAAAATCTATACCACCTGGGGTACAAGAAATGAAAGCACTACATTTCCTGAGACTGAACAACAACAAGATACGGTAAATTTTCACTTTCTCAAGTATCCATTTAAATTGTCATGGGTGACAAAATACGATTAAATGATCATGACATAATGTCTGGAATTTAAAGAAAAACTGACAAGAGGCTGCATCAAACAACACTGGCAATTGTTAATGATTGTTGAAGTTGGATGATAATAAGTACTAAGGATTCATTATAGTTTTTTCCCTACTTTTCTATGTTTGAAAACTTCTGTGTAAATTTAAAAAAATATAGAGTATGATTACATAATATCTAGAATCTTAGAGACACTTTCAAGTGAGACTTCAAGGCCACAGGTTATGGTGCTGTTCCTACCTCCATATGTGATTTCAAACACACTGATCTGTAGAGCACAAAACTTAAGTGTATGCAAACATTAAAATTGCTTGCTTCTATCTAGATTTTTCTGAAAACAAAATTCTGAAAACATTTATTAAAACTCAGTTTCTTCACTTCTGAGGACACATTTTTCTGTGTGTGTTCTGTTTGCTGACTGAGTCACCCCCCCCTGCCTAAAAAGTATGAATGTCTCAAGATTAACCTGGGACACTTTCTTAGTGCAGCCAATGAGGGTAAGAGATCCTTGAGCTCTGTGGTCCTGTCTTTGAAGATTATATTCTTTATTCTTTTACCTATCTCTAAAATTCCAAACACAAACTTCTCAAAAATAAAACAAAGAGTCAAGTTTATAGGGGAAGTGGTGGGGACAGGGAGGGCTTTAAAATATTCAGAGTATAATTTTTTTTGGCTAAGATAATTTCTAGGTTGTGCCATATGGTTCTTATTGTGTTTCATCAGGAGGCATAAAATATCCCACTTTTGGTGGGATATAGGTGGCAATGGTGTGATATCTCCATCATATCCTTTCTCCTCCACCACTGAACCAATGGCTTTTTTTTTTTTACTCATGATGACTCTTGCTTGCATCTGTTATTTCCTTAGGGGTAACAAAATGATGAATTTCTATTTTTGTCATTCTTTCCACATTTGTTAAATGGAATTCCTCTATAACCTGGAGAAGGGAATGGCAACCCACTTCAGTATTCTTGCTGGGAGAATCCCATGGACAAAGGAGCTTGATAGGCTCTTTGCAATCCATGGGGTTGCAAAGAGTCAGACATGACTGAGTGACTAAGCACATTCCTCTGTAAATAATATTTTCTTATCAGCAAGGGTAAGTTCCTTACTCTGAAAGGTAAGATAAATGCTCTGTTCTTTCCTTTAAATTGCCATCATGGTAAGAAGTTGGTTACAAATTTGTAACTATGTGAGGTGATGCATATTAACTTATGGTGGTGATCATTTCAACCATACACACACACACACACACACACACATCTAATCATTATGTTATATACTTGAAACTAATACAATGTTATGCCAATCTTATCCTTATAAAATTATAAAAAATTATACATATGCATTAACCACAGATGAAAAAGACTAAAAGATTTTAAAAATTTAATAGTGGCTGTTTCAGGAAAAAAAAAGACGTTGGTGCCTCAATATTTTTGCTTTATTATTTTGTTTCTGGCCTTCTTTCTCTGGAGACTCAATATGAACTTATGGCTTTCTATGTTAAGAATGTTTCCATCAGTTGCAATTACTGTTCTTAACTGTCTCATCTTCAGCTGATGGAGCCCTTTGAGCTGGATCCCGAGTCCTTGGACAGGCCTCCATAGATCTTGGATGGCTCACTTTTACATTCCCCACTACAGGCCAATGCCAGCCTCCTTTGAAAAAGCCCTAGCTCCTCTCACTGGGGAACAGTGTTCAGAGGCCCCAGTCTGGGCACCAGGCATCTTTCTTTCAAAAGTATTTTTAGTCTCAAGGCCTTTCAGTGGACTGCCAGAAATATGCATTTTTGTTAAACACACACACACAAGAACAAAAACAGGTCACACTGATATTCCCAAATCAAATTTACCATTATAGGCTGATGTATATGGTGGAGGCCAATACAATATTGTAAAGCAATAATCCTCCAATTGAACAAAAAAAGCAAAAGCAAAAAAAATTACCACTATAGAGAAATCCTGATGTAGACTTATCTTAAGCTGAAAATCTACATAGCCAACAATAACTTACATTCACTACCTTACAATATATAAACCTATTCTGTAAGGTAATAAATGCATACCATTATTACAACTAACAGCAAAAGTACTTAATTAAGTTTATTATGTTTTTAGTAGTTCAATTTGTCCTTTGAATATTTTCCATGGAGGATGTATAGCTTAAGCACAGTAGTTTTCTCTGTAACAGTATGTCAACAATATAATATTCAGATAGGTCTTTAGTTTGCTTAGAGTTCAGTCACTCAGTCGTGTCCAACTCTTTGTGACCCCATGGATTGCAGCATACCAGGCTTCCCTGTTCATGACCAACTCCCGGAGCTTGCTCAAACTGATGTCCATCAAGTCAGTGATGCCATCCAACCATCTCATACTCTGTCGTCCCCTTCCTCTCCTCCCTTCAATCCTTCCCAGCTTCAGGGTCTTTTCTAATGAGTCAGTTCTTCATATCAGGTGGCCAAAGTACTGGAGCTTCAGCTTCAGCATCAGTCCTTCCAATGCATATTCAGGACTGATTTCCTTTAGACTGACTGGTTTGATCTCCCTGCAGTCCAAGGGACTCTCAAGAGCCTTCTCCAACGCTACAGTTCAAAAGTTTTTTAGGAATTGCTACTTTCTACATAATATTTTTCTATGCCTGTCCCTTATACTGTATTTCATCCTTCTCCTTTGATTAATTTTTTAAATTAATTTCGTGTTGATGATTCCAGTGTTATTTTTGAAACTGTAAGCATACACATTCATATTCTATAACCCCTCAGAATTATTATACATATATCATTATATGTACATAATGTATATAATTATTATACATTATCACATAGAAGTATTATTCATCTGTGAATAAGAATAATAAATATTATTCTTTTCTCTTTTTTCTAGTCTTTACTTTGAAAAATTATCAGTATATCCTGAATATCACTCCATATCAGTATGTAGAAAATATCCTCTTTCCTTTTAATAACTGAATAGTACTATTATGTAGGGACTTTATTCAATCAGTTTCTTACTGATAGACTTTTGATTGTTTCCACTTCTCTATACTATAAATAATGCCACAACGCGCTTAGTTCAGTTCAGTTAAGTTGCTCAGTCGTGTCCAACTCTTTGCGACCCCATGAATCGCAGCACACCAGGCCTCCCTCTCCAACATCATCTCCCGGAGCCCACCCAAACTCATG
The DNA here is from genome assembly GCF_042477335.2 of Ovis canadensis. Lineage (NCBI taxonomy): Eukaryota > Metazoa > Chordata > Mammalia > Artiodactyla > Bovidae > Ovis > Ovis canadensis. The sequence goes on from NC_091246.1 coordinate 28,928,738, forward strand.
TCCATTGAGTTGGTGATGCCATTCAACCATCTCATCCTTTGTTGTCCCCTTCTCCTCCTACCCCTAATCCCTCCAAGCATCAGAGTCTTTTCCAATGAGTCAACTCTTAGCATGAGGTGGCCAAAGTACTGGAGTTTCAGCTTCAACATCAGACCCTCCAATGAACACCCAGGACTGATCATCTTTAGGATGGACTGGTTGGATCTCCTTGCAGTCCAAGGGACTCTCAACAGTCTTCTCCAACACCACAGTTCAAAAGCATCAATTCTTCAGCCCTCAGCTTTCTTCACAGTCCAACTCTCACATCCATACATGACCACTGGAAAAATCACAGCCTTGACTAGACGGACCTTTGTTGGCAAAGTCAATATGCTATCTATGTTGGTCATAACTTTCCTTCCAAGGACTAAGCGTCTTTTAATTTCATTGCTGCAATCATCATCCACAGTGATTTTGGAGCCCAGAAAAATAAAGTCAGCCACTGTTTCCACTGTTTCCCCATCTATTTGCCAAGAAGTGATGGGACCGGATGCCATGATCTTCGTTTTCTGAATGTTGAGCTTTAAGCCAACTTTTTCCACTCTCCTCTTTCACTTTCATCAAGAGGCCCTTTATTCTTCTTCACTTTCTGCCATAAGGCTGGTGTGATCTGCATATCTGAGGTTATTGATATTTTTCCCAGCAATCTTAATTTCAGCTTGTGCTTCCTCCAGCCCTGCGTTTCTCATAATGCACTCTGCATATAAGTTAAATAAGCACGGTGACAATATATAGCCTTGACGTATTCCTTTTCCTATTTGGAACCAGTCTGTTGTTCCATGTCCAGTTCTAACTGTTGCTTCCTGACCTGCATCCAGGTTTCTCAAGAGGCAGGTCAAGTGGTCTGGTATTCCCATCTCTTTCAAAAATTTCCACAGTTTGTGGTGATCTACAGTCAAAGGCATAGTCAATAAAGCAGAAATAGATGTTTTTCTGGAACTCTCTTGCTTTTTTTCCCTGATCCAACGGATGTTGGCAGTTTGCTCTCTGGTTCCTCTGCCTTTCCTAAAACCAGCTTGAACATCTGGAAGTTCACTGTTCACGTATTGCTGAAGCCTGGCTTGGAGAATTCTGAGCATTACTTTACTAGCGTGTGAGAGGAGTGCAATTGTGCGTATAAGTAACTCTGTTCAAATATAATTTTGTATTTTCCAATCTAACTTTGGGATAAATCCCTAGAAATGGAATTGCTGAGTGAAAGGATTAAAATGAATATGTAATTTTGTTATATACTGCCAGATTCCTTTCCATGGGGCTGAACAGTTTTGAATTCCCTTCAGTGATGCTTGATCCTATACAATTCTATCATCAGAACATGTGAATGAGCTTTGATTTGTTCTGTGGAAAGGTGGAAAAACCTGATAAGTTAGAGTGGCATGCCAGTATCATTTCAATTTAATTTTTCTTATCATAAATGAAATTAAGCATCCTATTATGTTCACATGTCATTTCATTTTCTCCTCTGTAAACTGGTCACCAGGTATCTTTTTTTTTTCCCCTTCTGATTTCTCTCGTCTCCTAGATTTTTTAGGTCTTTGTATATTAGCCCTTTATTTAAGTTGCAAACACTTTCTCCCAGTTTGTGATTTGTCTTTTAACTTTATATTTAAAAAAAAAAACTGTAGCCAATTTTTTAATCTTTTCTTCTAGTGCTTCTGGTTTTTGAGTCACACATAGGAAGATTTCTCCCTCCCTCCTGGGGTATAACCATGCTTTATTCTATCAATTCTATGACTTCATTTTTTCATATGTAGATCTTGACATATTTGGATTTTTTTCTGGTATATGAGACAAGGATCTAATTTTATTTTAACTCCTAAATTATGAAGGTGGAATATTACTTCAATCCTTTATGACCTGCATGTCTATTTTTCCTCAGGAATATTCTTCCAGAACAAATTTGCAGTGCTGAAGAAGATGATGATTCGAATCTGGAACATCTTCATCTTGAAAACAACTACATTAAAACAAGAGAAATATCATCCTATGCATTTTCATGCATAAGGTCATATTCAAGTATTGTTCTTAAACCACAAAATATCAAGTAGTTCCAAGTTTTTCTTTGTCACTTATAAATTATACTCATATATCTGTTTTAGTAGCATTTTCCTCAATAAGAGATACAATGTCATATTAAAATATCATGCTAGTCAACCTGATTCACCAATGCACAGGACAACCAAGCACATATCTACAGGGTTTAGTCTTTTAACAGTTTTAGTGAAGCTTTCAGTTTCACATTCTAGAAAGAAGCGATCTTGTTGCAAACTTCTCTCACAAGAATAGGATGTTGTGTGCTGCTGAAGCAGACTGAGAGAATCTGAAACTAAATACACCCTTTACAACAGACCACAGAATTTCTATTAGCTAAGAACTCCCTAAGTCTTTTTAAAAAGTATGTATGTTCAAGACCAAGAAGTGAACGGCTGGAAAAAATAATAGGTAGAATTTATGAACTAATGTTCTGTTTATTATTCTGTTAAAGCAAAAATTTATTAATTTTCTGTAAGTAATTAAGACCCTATAATATAATTATTGATATAAATAAACTTAATCATTGGCTTAGCTTTAGTTCCTTCTATTAATTTCATGAATAGAATTAAAATAGAATTACTATAAAGTTAATTTCCTGGTTTTGAGAATTATACTATGGTTAAGTATGTGCTTATTAACATTAGGGAACACTGGGAGAAGGATACATGTGAATTCTGTAATGATTTTTACAATTTCTCTGAAAGTCTAAAAAGTTTAACAGTATTTTAAGATCACCCTCATAATTATTTGCTCAAGATCAAAAGATTTATGGAAAGCAGTGGAGTTTGCTTAAAATATATGTTAACTACCCTTGACTAAACCTTGTAAATAGAAACCTAATGCATACATTTAAAAACCTTTGCTCCTCTGGTCATTGTTAACATCTCTTGTCTTTGTCCTAATTTGCTCAAATGTATCTTTTTACTCAATACAACATAAAGCTATTAGTATTCATTATGTAGTAGATCCTAACAAAATCATATCATGTATTAAAATTTTCATTATATAATGATATCTTATCTTTATTTCTAAAATAATTTTTAAAAGACACATATAGAAACCATGTTGATTTTTCTTGTTACCCCCAGTTTTGTACCTTGGACAAACACCAGATTAGGTGTTTTTAATTAATTAAAACACCAGATTAATTTCAAGTCTTGGCCCCATTGGGCAGATTACTCTAAGTTTTCAAACTTTAGTTATTTAATCTTTTAATAGTTCTCCCACATTTCTCAGAGCCTTTCAGCCCCACTTCACAGGGCTTTTACGAGAACCAGAGAAGAATAAAAAGTATTTGGGAAGTGTGATATGCATAGTGAGTACATTTAATATTGCCAACCTTTCATATAAAATTGACAGTAAACAGCATATTCAATCAAAGTTGATTATTACCTGGGGAGCTTTCAAGATGTAGAAGTCTGATTTATCCCATTTAAGATAATGTTATTTCTAAGCCCCCCTTCTTAACATATAGGCTTTCGAGATCACAAAATGAACAAGACTAACAATATGATACAGACTGTTAGAATCAAGCATCAAAGGCCAGGTGTCTAAGAAGAGAAATAAAATCTATGGAACAAAAAGTTCAGATTTAGAACCAGTTTGGGTATGTAGAAGCATCACTAATTTAAATTGGCCAAGTTGAATGAAAGGGACAAATAACAAGAAGATACGGGTATTTGTTTAACTTAACAAGAACCCTTGTGCTGTCTGAATATATATGCATCCATGTAAATGATTTAAAGCAATTTAAACAGTAAAAAAATTACTGTCAGAGGGACTCAAACCAAATAAAGTGAGTAAAAAGAATTAGCATCCTAGACAACAGAGATGAATACTGAAGCATTCTTGCATTAATTTGTCATTCTGATTTTAATCAGCTGTGTCCCAGATGCTGTTTTAGAGAGAAAGGGATGAAGAGATCAGATGAGGTCTCTGTTCTCTGGGAATGTGTGGTGTTTTAGGGGCAATAAGCAGGAAATCAAACAGACAATCAAATTAACAAGTCAAGTGTGATGAAATCAGTACAACAGGGTGGTGATGTAATAAAGTATGTTGGGGTCCCAAAGCCCCTCTGCCTTAGGCCTAGGGGTATTCCCAGATTGTGGGTCTCTAGAGTGTGCAAATAGCAAAAGTCGCAATAAGACACTGCAACCCCCCAGAAGGCTTGGAGTAACACTAGACCCAGGCACACACTGAGACACTACTGTGCACTGAGAGATACCCTGTTGGGAGAAGAATCTCTAGAAAGGTGAAAAATCAGAATGACTGATGGAAGCTTTGTTCTTAAGTTGGAAGATGCTTTTATTTTTACTGATTATATAATTTAAAATATAAAATATATCTAGCATTGAACTTGTTTGCTTTGAAATTTTATAATGCTCTGGATAGAAGCTTTAATTTCATTTTTAAAATGTGATAAATGTCCATATAGCAAACACTGTTCATGATATATAATGTTTATATAATGTATAACAAAGAGGTGTTCTGTTTGGCTTCAGAAGTATACTGTAATTACTAACATAGATGTACACTAAGGAAATCCTGGCCCAGTCATGGTCTGAAAATATTTAATAGTGTGTCGTCTTTGCACATATGTACACGAAATACTAACTATATTTTCAATTTTAAGATTTGGCTTATTGTAGATTAAGGTATTTCATAAAAAGCATTAAAGATATGATGTGGTTAAAGAAACCTATGGCCTAGAATTATAAGGAAATAATTACACCAAGAATCAGGACATCTGGGTACCCATCTTGGTCTCCAGTAATTATGCAGTCATTTTACTTTTCTGAGATCACTTGATTCAATTACAAAACAGCATTCTTGGAACACATCAATGGTTTTCAAGCATGGCTCATCAGGAGTTCATGGTGCCCTGGGGAGGAAGCGTCCTTGAGAGAGGAAGTACACAGAGTCTGTGTACTCCCTTCAGATAAAACAGCTCTGCTACCATCAGAAAGGGTTAGTTGACACTGTTCCTGTCTGCCTCCCTAGCTCCCCTTATTTCTTGAAACCAATAGACAAGGTACTATATAAATCACACATCAAGTTCTAAAAGTCATAAAGAACACTCAGCCAAAGTCCTGGGTCCTTATCTTCTCCTCAGCTCCTCCTATACTTTCAGAGAACTTCACTGGAGACCTTTGGCCTGAAGAAACATTTCTTAGTTACCAGGATTACAGCTGCCTGAACAGAGCCAACCTCTGGGTATGCCGGGACAAGGAAGCTTAGTAGCTATGTCTGTTCCTTTGGAGCTCCAGCACCATAGTGGGGATCAGCCCTGAGCACCTCTGTCACAACCAAAGACTGCTGACCTCTGACCTAAAACACCCTGAAAGGCAGTTAGCGTGAGTGCATGTTCTATAGGATGGGGACAATATGGCAGTGCTGCTGCACGCAGAGATTGGGATCACATCTTTGTCTCTGCCAGACTGTGTGACTCCCTATGGAGCAGGCAGCACCCTGAGGGTGAATATGCAGCATTTGGGGACAACAGGGAGTATGTGACTGAGCCTGGACTTAACATGCATCTGCTGAATGCAGTCCCGAAAGTGCAAAGTCTGGACACTTGAGAGTGGGTAGGTACACCCATAAATCTGGCAGGTGCTGCCAACAGGATTGAGAAGATACAACACTGTCTCCTTCGGCTTTCACTGTCAAGTGACTGACTCTACGTACATCCTTTAGGAGTTGGGCTTGAGGTTAAAGTTAACTATTCCTAGGGATGACTTCTTCTATTAACATGGAAAACACCACCCACAACGCGAGTTGAAATGTGCCTCTAGTCCACACTGACACCACTAAGAGCAGTAAAGATGATCACCTCATTCACTCAGAAGAATGTGATTATTCCAGCAACTGCTCAAACTGTGTAGTCAAAACCTTTAAGTTCACTGGAAAGTGTTAATAAACTATAGTGCTTGTTTCAAGATAATTTTAGATTTGGTATGTGGAAATTTAGCCACAGATGATGGGTATATAGCTAAATTAGGATAAAATCCCAAATTTTTACTGGTGCCACAGTGTGCTATAGGCAAAAATGGTTTCCCTGAGTTGACAAATTTAGATCAGGAGTAATAAAGAAGTCTGTGGTATATATGGTAAAGGAAATAACTAGCACTGAGTTTGGGGGAGAAAAGATCCCTAGGCTTAAACTGGGGCTTGAAATTTGAATCAGCTGAAGGGGAGGGAATAACTGACTGAAGCAAAGAGGCATGAGCCAAGCATAGTTGAGGTTCACCAGTGGAGGAGAGACCATACAGGAAATAAGAGGCTTGGGGTGGCCTGGAAGGCCCATAAGAGGACACCATACTTAACTGCAGTGAGAAATATAGGACACCACCAAAAAACTCTGAAGAGAGGTATATGAAAGTAATGAATGGAAAAGAGCCACCACTCTAATAATCTAGAAACAGAATAAGAGGGACCCACTCAGTATAGGTGACAGGAGGAACAAGCAGAAACAGGGATACGTATGACAGAGACTTTGAAGAAAAGAAAGAGAAAAAAAACAAACCTACATTCTCATTGCTGGAAGTTAAGTCTGAAGGCAAGCTTGCCATATTTGTCATCTTCTGAGGGGCTCAATCTCAGAAGGACATTATGAACCATGAATAACTGAGAATATGCATGTGTGTATGGTAAGTTGCTTCAGTCATGTCCAACTCTTTGTGACCCTATGGACTGTAGGCCGCCTGGCTCCTCTGTCCATGGGATTCTCCAGACAAGAATACAGGAATGTCTTGCCTTGCACTCCTCCAGGGGATCTTCCTGACCCAGGGATTCAACCTGTGTCTCCTGCATCATAGGCAGACTCTTTACCACTGAGCCTCCGGGAAGTCCAATAGAGAATATATTAAAAATAAAATGAACTGATAGAAGGGAGGGGACATGTGCATACCTATTGCTGATTATGTTGATATATGGCAGAAACCAATTCAAAATTATAAAACAATTATCCTCCAAATAAAAATAAATAAAATTTTAAAAATGAACTGATTGATTGTAAAAAGGAAGAGAAGAAAAGAAAACAGAAAAGGGAAGTAGTGATCTACCATGCAAGGGATACAAAGAAAAAAAGAAAAGGGATAGTGATCTACCAGGCAAGGGATACAAAGAAGAGAAAAGCAGATAAAAAGGAAAACTGCTCTGAGTTTCAGCGATGCTGCTGAGAAACTTAGAGAAAGAGACAGTTTGGGTGAGAATATGCTGAAGTTTGGAGGTGTCACTATAGAATTTAGGAAGGAGGAGGGGAATGCACTCAGCTGGAGGGGAATCCGAAGGAAAGGTTACAATGAGGGGTGGATAAAAAGAAGGGCAGAAGCAGAAGCCTAATGGGTACCGACTTTCAGTTTCAAGGGGAATAAGTTTACTATATGGCTGCATCTGACTTGAGCCATATGATCTGACTGCAAGGAGCTTCCAAGGCACAAGGCAAGCGGTGCCTAGAAGCCCAGCTCCTCAGCAAGTGCCTCCTCCCTTCAGTACTTGGCATCTGTTCCACCAACCTCCTGACAGATAGGTCTGGTTTTATGAGTTAGGTCTGCATTGATTATTTATTTGCAAGGTAGGATGTTGTACAGTAGATTGGTAGAAAGTATACCATGTTTTCCTAAAAGATTGTAAAACAAAATAAGAGACAATTCATTTCTTGAATCCCTATATTCTGTGTATAGAGTAGGTACTAATATAATTGTTGATCCCTCAGTCTAAACGATCAGCTCATGAGTTGTCCAAAGTTGACATTAATACTATCCTTAAACAAAACAAAGAGAAATATGTAAAATTTAAGGATTTTTAAAGGAAAAGTGATAAAGATTTATATACAGTCATATAATTAGTAAGGAATAATTTCTCTTATTAATATTTTCTGACATGGACATTAGAAGGCAGAGTATATTTTATAAAAAAATAAGTCATGCTTTGACAACTGATTGTTCTCTATAACAGCAACACTGACAATGTTTTCCAAAGCCATCATTTAAACAACATGAATTACTAGGTTCATAGATGCTGACATAAAAGAATAAAATACTCAAGTTCTGCTGTTTAAGTGAAACCTCAAAGGACTGGGTAAACCCTCTATGATATCTATTTCACCTCTTTCCCTTATTTAGAAAACAGAAAGTGTCCTCATAGGAGAAGTATTTACAAATTGGTAATGACTGAATTATTCATTTGTCCATAGTTGAATATGAATTCAACTTAAAATTCAAAAACATTAAAAGCATTTTGGGGTTGCAAAGAGTTGCACACGACTGAGCGAGTAACACACACACACATGTATGAAAATAGATGTTTCTGGCCAATTCTAACCTATACCAGATGATTCCAGGGGGCCTTAAACCCTAGAAGTCTATGAAAAATGAAGTTCATCTCTTGCAATGAAAAAACAAGAATGGGTATCTTGGGTCTGAAACTGGAATCCTTATTAGCTGTGGACATGGTCAAGTTACTTAGACTCTGATTTCCAGTTTCCTTGCCCATGAAATTGAGGAGAATATCTGCCTACCAAGACGTCTGCAAAGGTTAAATAAGGTGACATCCACAACAGTTCTGAGCACAGGGTGGACGTCAGATGACTTTCCATTCCCTCAAGGATAGGTGCTGGGAAACCAGAAGGTAGGAAAGTTCAGTGACTTATTCAAGGCTGCCAAGTCTCATAATATGGTAGATATTAATAATTTAAGGAAAGGATTCCTTAGATTGTGATATATACTGGAGCAAGGAATGGGCCTGCTACAGTAGAGCAGGGGTCAGATAACGCTCTCTGTCGAGGGCTGGGCTCATGTGGGACGCTTGCAGCCATGTCAGTAGCTCTCTTGAGCTTGGTGGCCTTTGTGCTGTGTCAGTGCATGCTCACATCCATTGCACAGAACAGAATGAAACCAGCTTAGAACATGTTATAAATGCAGTGTAAAACCAGAACTCAAAGAATCTAAACTATTTATTGTCATAGATATGGGAGTAGATTAGAAGCAGATTTTTAAAAATCCTGATTATAGGAAAGAAAAGTAATTTTGACTTACAAGTGTGATTCACTATAATGACATAAAACCAAAAAAAAAAAAAAAAGAGAGAGAGAGAGAAACTGTATTTAAAATAGCCAAACGAGAAGACTACTTGATCAAAAAATCTGTCCTGCAGATGGGTTTCTACCATAGTGATAATCCACAAGTTGGTCTACAGGGATATAGTAAGAGTCTGCGTGTAAGCCTTGACCAGGTGCAGCGTGCTCTGGGCAGATGGTTCTGGGGTGTTTAAGTATTTACTTTTCTTCTGAACATCAGCTCTGATTAAACCTACTGCAACAGACCCAGAAGCATTGGTGAAAGACTTTTAGAGGAACTACAATCTACGTAAATAGTGTAGTTATGAGTTAGTGTACATTTCATCTTATATGTCTTAAACAACACTTTGGCATATTATAACATATTACTCACATGTCTTTGCTTCAACATTCTGAACAGGAAGAGCTGAAACTATAAGTCACATTGAAATTTGGTCTGTCACACACTGTTATAGGCAAAGAGGTGACTATTTCTAATTAGGTCAATAGAGCTTAGTGATTACACAACTAAAGAATAAATGGCATGATTCTTTCTTCTTTGACATTGTTTCCTTTTCTACAAGAAAATGGATTAAAAAAAACTTAGAGTCTCTCCCTTTGCACAAAATGTGAAGAATGTGAATCCACACAAGGGAAAGTAGACTGTATTAAAAATAACATGTGATTGCACTAAACACATATTAGTTTGGAAAAGAAAAGGAATACATCATGTTACTAGAATGTCATGGTGTGTTTCTAAGTAACAGAATCTCTGTGATCAAATAAACTTACATTAAACTAACAACTTAATGTAAGATACAAGAAAATCTTTTTATAAATTGGAAACTGCTGAAAATTCATTTGCTTTACATAAGTTGAGAATTACATTCACAATTACCAAATTTATATATGAACTGTCTGAGATATGAACTACTGTGTGATACTCAGAATAAAGAATGCACTGAAAATTGTAAATCTATTCTAGGTCAGTAGTTCTAAACTATCTGAAGAATGGACCTACCCTTTGAAGGTATGATTGAAGCTCTGATTCTGATGGCTCTTCTATGCAGAAAAATACACAAACACTTCGCATGTATCAACAGACTCATAAAACCCACCCTAAATGTAGAATAAGACCTTAATCAGCTTAAATTTTTCATGTAAATATTTCACTGCAGTTAAGGATAAATCAGAGTTAAAATTAATTTAAGGTAACTTATTCCCTTATTTCCCACAAATATTTAGCATTTATTCCCCATTTATTTAGCAATATTTTTAATGGTTACAGAAAAGTTGAAAGAATACAATGAACATCTATATATTTTCACCTATATTCACCAATTAATATTTTGTCATCTTCATTCTTTTTCACTCTTTCCACATTCATATCTATACATATATATGTATTTGTGGGGTACAGGGGCTGGACTATTTGAATGTAAGTTGCAGATATAACATGTTGCCCCAGTGCTTCAGTATGAGTCTCCTAAGAACAAGGACATTTTCTTACATAACCATGAAACAATGATCACATTCTCTCACATTCTCAGACCCCAGACATTTAATATTGATTCAGTATCAACATCCTGTCCATATTCAGAGTTCCCCAACTGTCCCAACAATGTCCAAATCGCTGTGTGTGGTGTAGATCTCATGGCTCAAGATCCAATCAGAATTCTCTTGCCTTTAGTCTCTAGTAATCTAGAGTAGCAACTGTCAGTCTATGTGTTTCACTCCTTTACTTTTTGAAGGGGTTCCAAGCCAGCTACCCTGTAGAATGTCCCCTAATATACATCTGTCTCATTGCTTAGATTTAGGCAGAATATTTTTGGCAAGAATCCCACATAGGTGATATCATGTACTTCCTTTTGTATCACATCAGGAAGCACAAAATGTTGGGCTGGCCTGTTGTTGGTGATGCTGAGACATTTGGTTAAGGTGGTATCTTCATCTCCTTGTAATTAAGAAATATCCTACAAAGTAAGACTTTAGGTCTGTGTGAATATCATGCCATCCAATAACTCTTCATGTACTGGCTTTTAGCTCCTATTGAAGTTCTTTGCCTAAATCAGTGACTACATTATAAGTTTCACAGTGGTGACTTTCTAATTCTATGGTTCCTTCTGTACTCATTAGTTGGCATGCCTCTACAGAAGGATCTGTGACCCTTTTGACCCTCTTTCCTTGTTACAATAAAAAGGATTTTGCATTTGATGTGTTAGCTTTCGTGCCTGCTGATATGATGTTTCAAGCATATCTTACAAATTCCCTGGTCCTGATCTGTTACTTGACATTTTTCTCATAAGCCTTGCTCGTTCTAATGAAAAGTGGACCTTAGCAACACAGATTGGAAGTTAGATGCACTCACTGTTTCTCAGTCTTCTCAGAGGAAAGTGGCAGAAAATTTATTTAAAAGAAAACCATTACTTATACTCATTCGTGAAAGCAAACTGACCTATGAGTCATTATCTGAAAATATTTGATACCCACAGTTTTATAAATCCAACTCAATTCATTTAAAATGACTACTTATGGCATCAATTCCTTTTTAGAGGAAAACATTAAACAGTAGCTCAACTTGCAGGTTGTAGAAGTGAGTCCTTAGCAGCACTGGGTATAGGAGAACGGCAGGTGAGAGCCAGGGACCAGAAACTCATCTGAAGAAGACCACCGCCGAGAGCTCACCCATTTGCTGGAATGGCACAGAAATTCAGTGCAGTCTTTTCCAAATTGAACTTTTAAAATATGGTAAATCTGGCCTTTGATGTAAATTTCCTGTTTTTTAAAAATAACATGTGCTCCAAACCAACCACAGCTGTGGGCTAGAAACTGCCCATGGGTCATGACCTACTGTATAAAGTTAATTCATTATAACCTACAGAGCCTAGTCCACCATGAGAGATGCTTGAACATTCAAAACAGCCCATAAAGTCATATCAAATCCATGAATTCACATCTTTCAGAAGTCTTTGGGAATACCTACTATATACAGAAATGGAATGGATGTAACAGAAGCAGAAGATATTAAGAAGAGGTGGCAAGAATACACAGAAGAACTATACAAAAGAGATCTTCATGACCCAGATAACCACCATGGTGTGATCATCCAGCTAGAGCCAGACATCCTGGAATGCGAAGTCAGTGGGCCTTAGGAAGTATCACTATGAACAAAGCAGGTAGAGGTGATGGAATTCCAGCTGAGCTATTTCAAATCCTGAAAGATGATGCTGTGAAAGTGCCATACTCAATACGCCAGCAAATTTGGAAAACTCAGCAGTGGCCACAGGACTGGAAAAGGTCAGGTTTCATTTCAATCCCAAAGAAAGGCAATGCCAAAGAATGTTCAAACTACTGCACAATTGCACTGATCTCACACACTAGTAAAGTAATGCTCAAAACTCTCCAAGCCAGATTTCAACAGTATGTGAACCATGAACTTCCAGATGTTCAAGCTGGATTTGGAAAAGACAGAGGAACCAGATCAAATTGCCAACATCCGCTGGATCACTGGAAAAGCAAGAGAGTTCCAAAAAAACATCTACTTCTGCTTTATTGACTATGCCAAAGCCTTTGACTGTGTAGATCACAACAAACTGTGGAAAATTCTGAAAGAGACGGGAATACCAGACCACCTTACTTGCCTCCTGAGAAATCTGTATGCAAGTCAAGAAGCAACAGTTAGAACAGGACATGGAACAACACACTGGTTCCAAATTGGGAAAGGGGTACGTCAAGGCTGTATATTGTCACCCTGCTTATTTAACTTATATGCAGAGTACATCATGAGACATGCCAGGCTGGATGAAACACAAGCTGGAATCAAGATTGCCAGGAGATATATCAATAACCTCAGCTACACCACCCTTATGGCAAAAAGCGAAGAAGAACTAAAGAGCCTCTTGATGAAAGTGAAAGAGGAGAGTGAAAAAGTTGGCTTAAAACTCAACATTCAGAAAACCAAGATCATGGCATCTGGTCCCATCACTTCATGGCAAATAGATGGGGAAACAATGAAAAGAGTGACAGACTTTATTTTGGGGGGCTCCCAAATCACTGCAGATGGTGACTGCAGCCATGAAATTAAGATGCTTGCTTCTTGGAAGAAAAGTTACGATCAACCTAGATAGCATATTAAAAAGCAGAAACATTACTTTGCCAACAAAGGTCCATCTAGTCAAAGCTATGGTTTCTCCAGTAGTCATGTATGGACCATAAAGAAGGTGGAACACTGAAGAATTGATGCTTTTGAACTGTGGTGCTGGAGAAGACTCTTGAGAGTCCCTTGGACTGAAAGGAGATCCAACCAGTCCAAGGAAATCAGTCTTGAATATTCATTGGAAGGATCGATCCGGAAACTGAAACTCCAATGTTTTGGCCCCCTGATGCGAAGAACTGACTCATTGGAGAAGACCCTGATGCTGGGAAAGATTGAAGGCAGGAGGAGAAGGGGACAACAGAAGATGAGATGGTTTGATGGCATCACCAACACGATGGACATGAGTTTGGGTAAACTCATGTCTCAGCAAGCTCTGGGAGTTGGTGATGGACAGGGCAGCCTGGTGTGCTATAGTCCATGGGGTCGAAAAGAGCTGGACACGACTGACTGACTGAACTGAATAGAGCTATATACAAACTTGGTTATGCATAAATAACATACATTATTTACATCTTAGTATTTGATGGTCTAGAACATTCTTAAAGTAGGTATTTACAAGGCACATCCTCTCACATTCCTCAGGGCTTCCCTGACAATACTCCACCCCACTTTGCCTTTTTTCACTGCGTTTAACACCATTCTTTGAATAAATGGATGACCAAAGTCTTCCTTGTGAAGCCTCTTCCTTCCTATAAGAGACTGTTACACAATCCATTAAAATATACTTAATGTAAAGGTCCATCTAGTTAAGGCTATGGTTTTTCCAGTAGTCATGTATGACGTGATAGTTGGACTATAAAGAAAGCTGAGTGCTGAAGAATTGATGCTTTTGAACTGTGGTGTTGGAAAAGACTCTTGAGAGTCCCTTGGACTGCAAGGAGATCCAACCAATCCATCCTAAAGGAGATCAGTCCTGGGTGTTCATTGAATGGACTGATGTTGAAGCTGAAACTCCAGTATTTTGGCCACCTGATGCAAAGAGCTGAGTCATTTGAAAAGATCCTGATGGTGGGTAAGATTGAAGGCAGGAGGAGAAGGGGACGACAGAGGATGAGGTGATTTGATGGCATCACCGACTCAATGGACATGAGTTTGGGTAAACTCCAGGAGCTGGTGATGGACACAGGGAGGCGTGGCGTGCTGTGGTTCATGGGGTTGCAAAGAGTCGGACATAACTGAAGCAACTGAATATACACATACATGCAACCAATGCTTCTTTTCATAAAATGTAAGTAAAGCAAATAATGCTTTTCTAATTTTGAAACTTATCTTGTTTACAAGATAATAATGTGCAGATTATTCACGATTCCTAAAGACTATAAATAGTAACACTAATTCTCCAATATTTAGACCAAGACAAATTTAGATAAGGCAAAACCCAAACAGTAAAAAACAGACATGTAGAAAAGAAATAGGTCCCCTTCAGAGGACCCTCATAGGAACCAAGAATGGAAGAAATTCTCCTCACAGTTCTTTAGGGAAGAGGAAGTACACTGATGTGTCTAGAATGACAATGTGCAAAGGTGTGGAGAAAAAACTCCAGTTTATATCCAAACGGTGTGTCTGTGCATGCTGGGCTGTCTATGTAGTTGTGAGGTAAATCTTCCCATTGGCAGCTTCAAGACTATGGCGAGGGGTTGTGGGCCCTGGGCTCTACCTGTAGTCACAATGTCAGCAGAATAGGGTGAATAAGCCAAAAAGACCACTCACATTTTGGCATTATACTTCAAGGCCTATTTCTTTGCCTAAGCCTCTGACTAAAGATCACAACATCATGCTGGAGGAAGACAAACTCAGGGCTCACAAGTGGGGAGAGAAAAGAGGCTACAACATAGCTTTAGAAAAACAATCTCACATGATGTGCCGCCCAGTTCTCTAGATAAGGTGGCAGAACCCAGCTTAGAAGGGTGGTGGTAGGGCAGATGCCATGACTGAGAGGAGAGGTGAGGTGAGGAAAGGGTGGAAGAGTAACATGGGAAAGGGGCACTGTGTGCACAGAGGCAAAGGTAGAGGGTGGGAAACACACGTTTCATTGCAACGAGAAGCTGCCACTCAGCCCCAGCCAAGTGTTACCATGCAATATCATTATGTCTTTAAAAGAATATACCTAATTAAAAAGATTTTATTGCTGAAAATGGTAACCATCATCTGAGCCATCAGTAAAGTGTAGTAACAGCAAAGACCACTGACCATAGGTCACCATTAGAAATATAATAACAATGCAAAAGTTTGCTATATTGATAAAACTACCAAAATGTGACAGAGACATGAAGTGAGCAAATGCTATTGGAAACTACTGGCCAATAGTTTCTCTTGACACAGGGTTGGTTCAAACCTTCAGTTCATGAAAAAACACAAACAAAGCACTAGATCTATGAAATGCAATGAAGTGAAGCACAAGAAGGTATGCTTATAATGAGAATAAGCAAACTATTGCTAACCACAATGACCTTGGTGGATCTCTAAAACATAACGCTGGATGAAGAAATCCAGGCTCAAAAGAGAATGCAATGTATGACCCATATACATGGAAAGTTCAGGGAACTACAGTGTTTGAAGTCAGGCAGTGGCCTCCTCTGAAGAGAGAGTGATTCAGAAAGGGGGTCTGGGAGTGCTGGAATTTCTTGATTAGGTGTTTGTGAAAACTAATTGAGCTGTACCATTATGATGTTTATTTTTCTGGAATGTAAACTTTACCTCCGGTTAAAGTTAAAAAAACAAAACATTGTGAAGGACACAGATTTCTGCCCAAGGAGCTTCCCATTTATGGTTGCTGCTTTGATGGAACTCAGGTTAATAAAATCCAGTTCAACCTTTACAATGTCCCAGTTCATCAAGGTAACAGACAAATGTTTTAAACTACATATAATTGAATAAATATGGACATGAGCATTATAACCAAACAGGAGGCCTGCCAAACCTCAGGTGCTGCACCGAGGACAGGCCTAAAATTCTGCAGAGGGAGGTCCAGCATATGGAACTCTTTGATGTGAGGGCCACAGAAGGATATTTTATTTAACTGATGGTTGGCTGCCCTGTACAATGGAGGCACAGTACTCTTGCTATGGGTTGCTTCAACATGTGCCATTTCTCTGGGAATTGGGAACAAACAACAGTCAGATTTTCTTTGTGGGAGGAGAGAAGAAATTCTGCTAACTACTAGAAACACACTTTGCCAACAGGCTGGTCCCCAAATCTGCACATCATGAAGATGCTGGTTTGGTGTTACCTAGTACTGGTAAGTCTTTCTCACCAGACTTAAAAAAATGTCCTCTTGAAGGATGGTCTCTTAACTGATGTAAATTGGGCATTCTTTCAGGGTAACAGAGAATGTTGCTTTCCTGCTCCCATAGCCTCCCTAAACGCTATGTGGTCATAGGTGATATTCTATTGAAAAGTGAAAGTCCAAGGAAGCATCACCTGTATCCTTGAGTCTATGTTTGTATCATAGTATAAAGGCTAGAAGGATTATATAGGGCCTGGTCTGCAGTTCCACTGACATGCCTATGGCAGGAGTAAAAGCTTTTAAAGAAAATCTTGAGACATATGCTTGATGTAATAGCTTCAGTCATCAGAAGAAAATTAACAGCATGGCTCCTTTCTTAGGTATATCTGGAGATTGGGTTTATATTTCAATAATGTACTCTTTCAGTACCTCTTTCTAAAACTGATAAATATTTTGTCAGTCTATATAGAGTGAGTTTTAAATCTGTAATGTATAAGTATTCATTCATTTAAGAATTTCATAAGTTTTTTTTTTAATCAGGTATTTCTTGGATGACTTTGACTGTACTCTCGATGGCCAGTTGCCATGAATTATTAGACTCTTTTTTTTTTTTTCTTCAGAATCTTCCAGTAGACGTCTAGAGTTTAGCTAGAAGTCTTGGCTATGATACAAACAGTGATGGAAAACACATGAGCAGTAACAAGTTTTAATCTCGCTTCTCAGTACTAACATGGGCTAATCTGTGGAAGCAGCTTATTCCAGTGTCACCCAGGGTGCAGCCACACCAGGCTCTGTAGAAGGGTGTTTTTCTTTTAAATGTAATACCTTCTGATATTTTCTTCTTAAATAGTAGCTGAAGACATTCACGTTATAGATTTGTAGTACATGGTGGAAAATTCTACTTTCAAGAGGACTTACTCTCTTCTTACAAGGTATGTTTTCATGTCTTTTTTTCATGCACTAGTGTACAATTATTTCAGTCAATACTAAGAGGACATTAATGTTATTAACACAAATGCCTGTAAATTATATAATATAAAGTTTATCTGTATAATTTCTTAAAAAACAGCACTTAGATACATATGTAATATTACTCTAGCTTTTATGTTTTATATATAATGGATTTACTTTCAACATAACTGTGACTGCTTAAAACATCTAGATGATAACCTGTCATTATGCTTTATCATAAAAGTTAACATGGCTGATTTTTTAAATCATTTAAACAGATAGTTTATGAATATGTTCTTTTAAAAAATAACATTAATGATAAAAAAGCTTGGGGATATTAAAAATACATTAAGTGAAAATAGTAAAAATTTTTTTTTCCAAAATGTGAAACTATGTCATTTTCTAGGGCATTTAAAAAATATATGAGTTATTCAAATGTTTTTACTTATACATTTGAATATTCATGTTTTTCCTTGATAAATGTCTTCCTTATTCTTATGTAATGAAATGGCACTGGGCAGTTAAAATGGAGATTCATATAAGTCTAAGAAAGAATATTTATTAGCAAACTTTAATAAGCTTTATATTCAATATGAAAGATTAGAGACTTCACAAAATCCAGTCAGAATATAAAATAAAGATTTCCTTTATCCCCTCTCAAAGTAAATTCTTAAAAGATTAAACAATGTATTTGATATCCTACTCTCTCATAATCTAATAGAGCATAGTTTTCTTTCTTGTTCAATCTATTTGGAGGTGTGGCAACCATAAACAATAGCCACATGGTATAGGATTAAGTTACAAAGAAATCTGAGGGAGCCTATATGTCTTTAAAACTAAAGACTTAAAAAATCCCACTAGAATTGAGTTGTTAAAAAAAAAATAAGCCCACACATACATAAAAGCATTTTGATGTTTTTAGTATTTAGAAAAATAGGATACTGGTGGAAAGAAGAGGGGATATGCAGTTTTCTGTTACAACTACTACATGAAAAAAGAATATTCAGATATCTGACCTGAGGTTTGAGACAGAATAGATTAACTTTACAAGCACAAGTTTTAAGGAAGGATAGGAAAAAATTAGAAAAATGAAGAGGTAGGAGTTTTTTGTTTTCAAAGGCAGCTAGGTTGCTGGATGCATTGAAAAACTGATGAAGGACAAAACATATAAAGGGAAAAGCAGCCAGCAAGTTCTTCAATCAGCTGCTATTTATACTTTTGAGGTAAAGTTAATTATTTCTTTAAGGAAATCATAGGCTTTAAAAGTATCTGTTTCCGTGACCAAAAGGTACTGTGTGTAAGTTTCCAAATGCATGTTTGGATGTTTGACTTAACTTGTTCACTTACAAGTACCTTGATTACAGCTGAATTTAGTCTGGATTCCTTTTGTGAATACACAAAGAATGGTATATCACATTTATATACTGAAAACTATTATTGATAGGAACATTTCAGCCAAGCAGATCTTTAAGGATAGGATTTAAAAGCACAGTGACTTATTTTCCTAATAATAGTGTCTGAGAGGAAATACCATTTCACTTAGACAGATTTTCCATTCTAAGTTTGTGGAACATTTAAGCAGAAAATAGGAGCTTATGTAAATTCAGAAAGACACTTTTAAGCTACAATTCCAATCCTAAGAACTTGGCCAAACGTCTCGCCCCATTCTCTCTGAGGGGAGTCTGGTTACTGTCTGGAAGTTACTGTGAGAGTAAGACCCATGCAGAGGAGGCTAAGCAGAAGGGTGGACAATGCAGGAATGAGGAGGCCAGCTTCAGGTTCTTCCACTTTAAAAGAGGGCACGGTAGCAAAGTCTCAAAGGCCTCTTCTGGCTCTAATATGTCATGGCTTAGTAATAACAGCAGTAGCATTGAAATAATATTTCAAATACTACTCAGAGAAACCTGAAACCAAAATTCAAAGCTTTCTATGAGTAGGAAACTCTGGCAAAACTGGTTTAAATCAGGGAAATACAGAGTTTTCTTGAGAACAAGACATAAACACTTTATTTTTTTTTTTTTTGTTTTTTTTTTTAAGAGAACAAGACATAAACACTTTAAAAGGTCTTAAAAATAACAACCTAAATACTGTCAAAACTAAACAAGTAAGAGTTTGATCCATATTAATAAGCTCAAAATCTCAAAATAAGATAAACAACTAAAAGGCGCATCATTTAAATGAGAAACAATATTCTCTACACTCCACAATGAATAGAAAAACACTACTGTTTAGTGTTCCCTCTTGGACATTCCAGTATTTTCCTACTGATAAAAAGTGCTTAACTAGAATAGGGAGAGGTTTAGGGTCTATAATCACTTGTTTTTATCAAGGCTTTGTCATTTCAAATGAAGGGAATAACTGGTAAATTCCTCATGGAATCAAGGTTCTCCTGACTTCTCTTTTCAAGTAACCAGGATAAGAGAATGCAAAAAGATCAGATTAATTTCATATGACTAATAGGAGACAGAAATAGCACAGAGAGAAGACTGTGACAGAAGATACTTTTGGTCTCTATAAAGAATTTCCTATCAACCACAGATGGACAACAGTGGAACTGGATGTCTCTTGAGGAGGTGTGCTCCCTGAGTCCTCTCACTGGAGTCATGCAATCAGAGAGCGGACACGCCATCCGGTCCACAATGTTCTGGAGGAAACTTCAACACTGGGAGGGACTCATTCAACTAAATGACATTTCCTGCTTCCACATGTCTCCTCTCTCACTCACATGGGAAGGGTCCAGGAAGGCATAACAGGTGGCTGCCCCCACCAGCCAGCCAAAGGAAAGCTTCCCAACTACCACAGAGGAGCCACTGCCTCATCTAGCAAGCCAGAGTTGCCATCTCACCCAAGGCAGGGAGGAGCTCACGTAGCACGTCAGTATAAGAAGAAGAGAGGAAAGGAAACTGATTGATGCCCCTTCTGACTCCACAAGTAGGCTGATCAAAAGCCCATTGGGAGAGACATAAAAGAGAAACAAGCACCCCCACTCCCCTTCATGCCTGGCTTCTTTCCTCTCCTTCACCTGCACATCACCCTTCTGTGTGTCCATCCAGCTCTGCTCCTTACATCAGTTTCCCTCTAAGTCTGTCACAACTGCTTTTCTCTTCCTCATCCC
This sequence comes from Ovis canadensis, assembly GCF_042477335.2. Lineage (NCBI taxonomy): Eukaryota > Metazoa > Chordata > Mammalia > Artiodactyla > Bovidae > Ovis > Ovis canadensis. Next base: position 28,949,313 of record NC_091246.1, read on the forward strand.
AGCCTGCATCCCACTCCAGGGCTCTTCTATGTCACAGGGCAACATGAGTGCAGCAGGAAATCGGGTTTGCCGGAATGAAGGCAAGTCCTTGGCCTGCTGCCAGGTTACACGGAAAGGCCAAGATGTGGTATGGCTTCCCACTTTGGATCTCCAACATATTCCTCTTGTTACATGTATTTTTAAAAAAAAAAATTTCTGGTTTTCTTAGGTCTATATTTCCAGGCTATTATATGTTAGATTTTTCTGGTTTAGACAGGGAAACTACAACCTATTTATCTCTAAGTTTCTATCCCAAAACCCCACAAAAACCAAAAACCAATGAAACTCAAACAACCAATTAACTCAAAAATAACCTTATTAAAATTCTTCTGCCTCCCATGGACCAGAGTAAATAGTGCTAGTCCTACCAAAAATTGTAGCTCCAAACTATTCTGAAGCATTGTTGGTTGACTTTTGAGGGGGTAGTATATGGGAAACCTTTAACTGTACTGACTAATGCTATAGAAGTGGTAAGAAAAAGCAAAAGTATATGGAGAACCAGAGCAAAGACAATTTTGTTGCAGACTGATATTTAAAATATTTAAAAAGCACAATAATAATTTACAAAATATGCACCAGAGACAAGAAAATAACTTTTAACTCATAATCCCACTATCCCTTTTATTAGGTTTGTATATTCTATTTCAACCATTTTTTTGTATATATATATTTTATTGATGTCTTTATTTCTATTGGTCTTAGATAGTAAACTGAAGGTTATGAGGAGTACAGAGACTTATGGTGAAGAATTTTACTTTCAGAGTCTGTGAACCACACATCTGGAGATTCTTCCAAAACATTAGAGTCACAGTGTACACAGCTGGCACTGACCACCTGCAGTTTAGTTCTATTTACTAACTTGAGCATTTATTTTTTACTTTTTCTAGTGCACCTGCCATTTAAGCATTCACTTTTACAATAATTCCACACTTACCTGAGAGTAGGGGATTAGAAGGTGTGTTTTTGCTTTTTGAGCAAGGAAGCGTGGGAGAAGTGCATAGGGAGAGACACGTCTATTGAAAGCAACCAAATACGTTCTGTTTCAGATTCTGCATCTGTGCCTAGTACATAGTGTGTACTGATAAATGCCCACGGAAAAACTCCAGCAACCTCAAGAACCTCCAGCAACCTCTAGAAAGCTAGAGACAGGACATCAAATGACATTTAATTCTTCACCATCACTAACTTCTCCACAAAGGTCAAACAAGGCTGGGGCAGCTATGGACCTAGAAGACAGAGTTGCAATGCAGAGCAATCTTAAAGAATAAACTGATACTAGGGACAAGCTTTGGTTTTGATAAGGACCAAAAGCTAAATGAGCTCAAGAATGAGAATTTTAGAAATCAAGACAAGGCAGGGCACCAAGCATTAAGGAGCCAGGAACCACAAAGAAACCTGTGGTCAAGAAACATAATGGAGCAAAGTTAGGCAGGCAGCCAAGAAGCAGAAATGATGTGCCAAAAAATGATGCTGGAAATGAGGCCCAGTTGACCATAACCAGGTGCCGGTGCCAGGATTCCAGGGTGACTGGAATGGTAACCTGCTGACAGGCTGCTGCCTTGAGATGCCAGCACAATTTCTCTCTGTACTATACAAATCTGACTACCCAACCACCCCCATTTCCACCCTCTGAAAGCTGTGAGTGCACTCCTTTATGCAGAGATGTAAACTGGATAGCAACGTGTGGACTGGCTGGAAAGGAAGAGGTGACAGAAGCCACTAGCTAAAAGAAGATAAAAGAGAGTGCTCCTGTGTGGGTTGTAGCAGAAGCTGCAAGGATGGGTCAGAACACATGAGCTCTAACTCAAGTTCTAGTTCAATTTGGTCATATGGCCTTACGGAAGCCACTGAAGCTCTTTGTACTTCCTATTCCCCCTGATTAATCTGAGAGATGTATCTAGAATAAACTGAATTGACAATTCCACAAGGCAGTGCAGAGATGGAAGGGCAGAACTGTTGCTGAAGTGGGATTCAGAATAAGGTTATAAAAATAAAAAAGTTTTAATTTTTCTGTGTCCTATATTCTCCCTTACCTAGCACAGGTAGGTAAGGGATTAATCATCAGGTTAATCACTGATGACAGTAGGGCTTTTTAAAAAATCTTCCTCTGATGATTAAAACATATACACATATATATGAATATTTTAATTAAATTAGTTAATCCATTTCTGATTTTCAAGTCTAGAAATAGCAAGGTGGTGGAGAGACATTAAACCTGATTCTGGAAAATTGTAAGAAGCTGGCATAATTCAAGGATTGAGGGAGCCAGGTCTTCCTGAGGTTGGGTCAATTCTAAGTGACTCTAGAAGTCCTTTGTGGCCAAGGTGCTGTCTGATGTTCAGGCATAGCAGTCCAGCCACACTGCTGGGTGACCCGGCTGCATGTGGACTACCCCCTGCCAGGCTACAGCCTCACCAATGGATTTATGTGCAGCCAGCTGAATGCCCCAAAGGGAAGACAGGCATAAGTCTGTTTTAGATGATATCATAATGGTTTTACTTTTTGAAAATTAACCAAAAAAACTGTATGTTTCACAGTTAATAATTAAGAAACCACGATATATAAACATACCTGTGGGAAGATCTGCCATCATATGACAATAAATTCTCAGAAGTTTCTCACTTGTACATTCCAGTTCTGTGTGGCTTTAGAAAAATGCAAATGATAGCACCCCCACCCCTGAAAAACTAAACAAAAGGAAACTCAGTGGAATGATGAGTTGAGAAAGAATAGCCTAGACATCAGATATTTTGGATAATGGAACAAATTGGAAGGAAGAAATCCAGTAGCACTGTAGAAAAAGTAACTAACTCTGAGAATGAGGCTAGGGAGGCTGGTGGGATAGAAGTTCAAGAAAACTTCCAGATGTACTAATGGGACATGAAGGATTTTACTTTAAAAGTGACATAGACATTAAGGCAATGCAAAGATTTTAGGAATAAAGGAATGTGATAACCTGTTTTTTTTTTTAAACAAAACAAAACAAAACAAAACATTAGTTTCCTAGATATAAATGTAGTTCTTATTGTTCAGTATAGAAACTGAAGAAAAAAAAGACATGACTCTACAACCCAGATAATATCATCAATTAGGTATATTTGTGCCAGGATTTGTGTGTGTGTGTAAGTATACTACACATAGATTTTTAAAATATTTTCTTTCAAAAAACAGCATTTCTTATTTTTAAATATATTTGCAAATATTTTGTGAATTCCAAAGTATTTCAAGGAATAAATACACCCTATTTTATTTTACTATTTCCCTTTAACTATTAGTATAATCTTAAATTATCTTTTGTTATTATATAATTCTGTGATGAACACCTTTATGCAATTAGAATTGTTTCTTGAGACTAGATACCAAAAGTAGAATTACTAGATGAAAAAAAAAGATATTCATAAAGCATCCAATGCATATTGTTGCACTGCTTTCCAAAAACTTTTAATAAACTTACTCTCACATTAGTAACAAATAAGAATGCCATTTCGTTGTATTCTTGCCAGCCCTGAGAAATATATAGCAGCAGGAACTCTATCTATTTAAACCTGAACTTAATCCTCAATGTCTACTTACTTCTAGATTGGTCCTCTACATAGGAAGACATGAAGGAGTATGTGCTTCTAGTGTTCTTGACTTTGTGCTCTGCCAAACCATTATTTCACCCTTCGTACATGACACTGAAGAATTTGATGCTGAAGGACATGGAAGACGAAGGTGATAGTGATGCTGACAACTCTCTCTTTCCAACAAGAGAGCCAATTAACCCCTTCTTCCCATTTGATCTGTTTTCAACATGCCCATTTGGATGCCAATGCTATTCGAGAGTTGTACACTGTTCCGATCTAGGTAAGAACATACATCAATTTGTTTTGAAGAATTATGTTGTTCTGATAAAATTTAAAGGATAGGGAAAGATCTCACTGAAATTTTAAAAATCAGCTAATTGTAAAGAAATTTTTTCATTTAAATTTTTGAAAAGTATAACAAACCCCAAAGTCCATCCAAACTTATTTTAAAAATCCAGAAAATCCGAAGAAAACATTGGAAATTTCATGTACAGAATTATTTCCTTCTCTCTCCAAATCTGAACCAGTACTTCACTTTAATTTCCTTCAGAGAGAATGGATGTCACTGCGGTTTCATCTTATAGAGTGTCAACTGGTTTAAATTGTGCTTTCTAGCAAAATTCTACAATAACAAAGTAAGTTGTCTGTCCAGAACAATGAATAGGTTATAAAGTTTGTGAAATCTCTAATCTAGACATTTTAAAGACAATACTCTATGTGTTTTGAATGATTTGGGTTTAAAACTATCTAGAAAAGAAGTGGGTGAAATGCAAGTCACTTTCTAAAGTCTCTTAAAAATGTATAATTCTCTGCTGAGTATTTTACTATTTTAGTACTTCTAATAAGAGTGCTGTCAAACAGAAGGGCATACTCAGGGAGAGGTGTAACAGGAATGCACACTGAAATTGTAGTCAGCTGTTTCCAAAACACAGAATGACTCAGACCTGACCCACTGTGGGAAGCCAAAGGTATAGTTCACATTTCCCATACTGGACCCGGAGCTCATCAAGGCCACTTGGAGGGTATATATGAGCAGACAATGCCTCTGCAAGCTTTAGATTTATTTCCCATGGTCACAGCATTTGTGGCAATATTCAAAACTTGTTACAGTGAATTCCAGAGACTTTAAAAATGTGTTATTATGGGATCCAATGAGAAAGGTGAACAAAAACCATCCAGAAAAAGAGGGTATTATTATCAGCTAGAATCACTGTGAAAGTCTTAATGGAATATACAGGCACATATCTTAAAATGACATGGCACTGTTAGCAGCATAAATGTCACCTACCCCATGACCACGGAAAATGAAGGTTCCAAATTCATCAGGGGTAGGGTAAGGGAAGGTTTGTCAAAATGTATGTTACAGGTCCTGTCTGTAGAACTTCTAGCTTCCTACAAGACCTTCCACTTATTTTCTAAAATCAAAGTAATCTCCTAACAAAACTGCTGCTACCTTGGTAACCCATCAAGTTACCCCCTTTTCCCTCTTTCCAACTATGTCAAACTTTTTCAAAGAATTGTCAGTTTTAAAGTATAAAGGGGAAAGTATCGAGGGCTGTCAAGTGGAATGTTGACATTCATAGTATTTTAAAATATTGAATTCTTCAATTTGGGGCTATTAAATATAGTATTAATATTACTTATCAGGAGCCTAGCGGGTTACAGACCATGGGGTCACAAAGGAGTCAGATGTGAGTTAGCGACTCAATACAAACAACACTCTTCAGGAGTAAGGATGGCTCCAGTAAAAGTGTAGTAATATCTGAAACTCACTTTAAAATACATAAAAAAGATAAACTGATATATGGATGGACAGTAAGTATAGTATAGTAAAATGTTGATGGGAGAAAAAGGAATATTAGTTTTCACTGTAAAATTATTTAAACTTTTTTGTATATTTGACTGTTTCAATAATAAAATATAAAAGAAAACGAAGAAGGCCCCATGCGCATCAAGCATAACTATCATATGGAATGTCTGATAACAATCAGGGGTGCACATTTTCAGCCATTTAAGAAAAACAAGGAAAGTAAGGAAGAAATGTATCATATACTCCTGCTGATTTTTTGCTTCTTTAAAAAGAAAAAACACATTTATGTCTTTAAATAATTTAATTAGGGCTTCCCTGGTGGCTCAGATGGTAAAGAATCCATTTGCAATGCAGGACACCCAGTTTTGATATTTCTGTCAGGAAGATCCCTGAAGAAGGGAATGGCTACCCACTCCACTCTTGCCTGGAGAAGTCCATGGACAGAGGAGCCTGGCAGGCTAAAGTCCATGGGGTCACAAAGAGTTGAATAAATTTTTGTAAATCAAATAATTTACAACTAATTAGAGAAGCTCATTATTAAAATAAATGGGTGGTAAGGTTCTTAATAGTATACATGAAAATAAACTTATTTATCTATTTTCTAAGCATAACTTTCTACATATTGATGCTTCTTAAAATGATCAAAATCCCAGGCTCCACTTTAGCACTATGACTGCCTGAAAATCTGCAAAGAATGTCAATATTCTTTAGTCAAAAGTGCATGAGCAGAATCTGTGCCTCCACTGTAGGTCTCCTCCTTGTAGTCACATTAGAGCACTTCAGCTTAGCTCCATTTAATGTCACTATGACTGAAGTGATGGCTAGACCCAGCTAGACACCTTGTAAAAATAAAGTTACTTGATAAGATCATTAGGCCATTCCAAAGACCAATGTTTTTGTCAGCTGCTTCATATTAAGTCATCTACTTCACATTAAGTCATCTACTATTTAATGGCAATCACAAATTTCTTAAAAAGCACACTAATATCAGCAATCTTATCTTTAGTATATAATATGTATGCAATGTGTTTATTTCTCAGGTCTGTCCTCCGTCCCAAGCAACATTCCATTTGATACTCGAATGGTTGACCTTCAAAACAATAAAATTAAGGAAATCAAAGAAAATGACTTTAAAGGACTCACCTCACTTTATGTAAGAATACATGTTCCTATTTTCAAATATTTAAGTGAAAATCTCTATCACTGCTAAAATGATTACTTGTATTTGTGTTTGTATAAACAAGTATTTATTTACTCTGTGTGATGAATGACAAAATCCTGTTATTTTGCATTGTTCTAGTCAACGAAAAGTGATAGATTTAATTTAATTATTCATTTGATTCAACTGACGTTTACTGAATAATAGGCCACTGAAAGGCAGTGGGCTAAGAATTCAAGTAAATGGTCCTTAGATGAGATTATTTCAGTAATCACAGTCATTGCACACTAAAATAATGAAACTATGGTTATTTATAGCAACTTATTAATGTACAATGTAAGAAAAGCAGTATGCAAACCCACTGACTTAAGAAACCACAAAGCTCTAAGAGCAGCATTGTGCAACATACATAATTGATTAAATATATCTATATGGCTTTTTTTCTAGACTTCTGAAGATGAAAAAGAACTTTTCTTACTATATTGGTTAATATTTTAGCATTCTAAAATTTAAAAGATTCTTATTTCTCTATGCAACATTTTGGGCCTCCAGATTTTAGCAGGTAAAATTTTGAATGCTATTTGAAATTCGGTTTGGGGGAAGAACCTGATTCCACACTGTCACAGACATGGGGTGTCATCTCTTCCCCTCAGAGTAATATTAGAGTGGAACAGCCTCTTTTTTGCACCAGGCTATGGTGGTAAGGCAATACTGCTCTTCTAGGCTGTTTTTCCACATTTTCATGCTACGCTGGAGAGAAGAAAGTAAACCTGTTACCTGCAGGGCACCAAGAGGCGATGGGAGAGATATTATGACCATAGCAGTCTCCTGCTATGTAGCCATCCATGTAGCCCTGTTCTCTTCCTGTGTCTGAAAGGCTTGAGGCCACTCTACCCACACGAACCCTGCTGAACCACCCTAGCAGGCAGGGAAAGGAGACTACCAAATCCCATTACGAAACCAGTGATTAAATGTCAGCTGGAAGATTGTGTTCTAGACACCACGTGGGGTGTTTTACTCAACTCTCTTGCTAAATCCCCTTGAGAAGGCCTGGCACGGATGGCACCAGAAAGCCCAGTCAACCCCCTGTGAAGCCATATTCTCCCTTGCACTGCCTGGTGGCTGGGCTTGTGGGGCCTTGACTGCTCTTTTCCCTTTCAAATATACAGTGCAGATTTGCTGGGTTCCATACATAATAAAGTTTCCATGTTAAAAAGAAAAGAGCAAATGGAAGAACATATATATATCTTATAACTGAGGCCTCACTTAAACAGTCAGAAATAGCATAACAGGATCTGTCCAGTCTACCCCACTAACTCCAGTCTACAAAGACTTTTATAGACTAGCAAGGCCATTATTTTACCCTCAGATGTTGGAAATAGAGTGAATGCTTCTACCACTTCTTCAACCTATATTTATCTATATGACCACAATCATTAATGCCATATTTAACTCTGAATCATTAAGTCTTTGTCACATCATTATTTTATTATATTTTAGGAGTATTCCAGGGATTTAACCTAAAAGTACTCCAGTTATTCATTGAGAAAAGAGAAGCGAAAATGTGTCAGGAGCTGTCTTAGGCCTCTTTAATTTCTTTTAGTCAATTTTTAAATGGCATTGTATTGGAGTGTTCTGGAGTTCAGCAGTCCCAGGCTGAAATCTTGGTCTAACAGAATCAGAAACATTGGGAAAGTGACTTACTTCTCTAAGTCTGACTTCTCTCAGTTTTAAAAGAAGTGTGATAACAGTATGGAATTCAGAATGGTTAGTTAGACGAGTAAATGCATATAAGGTGCCCAGAGTCCAACTGTCAGCTATTACTGCTACCAGCTTAGTGTTTCTAGACTGGTTAATGCATGAATGTAAAGTACTTTTAAAAGCACACTTTATACTTAAATTGTTAGCATGTTGTATATCTCAAAACACTTATTTAATTATAGTATCATCTACATGGCACTGGTCTTTAAAGAGAATTAAAATTATTTTTTAGATATCCTATAAATTCTCTATATGTTTTAGCTGCTTGTTTGGCATTCTGATTCTTGCACAGAGAACAATGAAGCATTAGAGAATAAGTGAGATCACCACACACACACACGCACAGACACACACACATATTCCAAGTTCACTTCCAGCCCGTTATTACAGATACATTCATCATGAAGACTTACTGTCCTACCACTGAAAGACTATACTTTTCTCATCTTCTGTCCTTACATATAACCACACTGTTTGGGGCTCTGTGACTGCTATGTTTGGAATTTTCATGTGAAAGCCAACATTGAAAGTACTGCTTAAATGGAGACACTGTGCTAACTCAACTTGCTGGGGCAGCGTTTCAGGGTTAAAAATTCTTACCCCATTTTGTATTGCTTATCCTTCCTTTTATGCAGTATGACAACTGCAAGTCTTAACCAGAGGGAAAAAAAACAAAACCCCATTTGTGATGGCTGGATCTAATTGAGGCCCATATTCCCACTGGGGCTCCTGACAGAGGCAGCCCACAGGAAGTGCACACAAGAGGAAGAGCAAAGTATGGAGGGCAGAAGGGTGGGGGCAGGCAGGGGGGCAAATCACTTTTCTTCACTGTGCTCATGTCCTCATCACTAAGAGGACAGAAATAATTTCTGTTCAATTTACCTCATGGGGGTTGAGTGACTTGGCCAAATTGTTCAATCTTCCCTGTCCTCTCATTTTTTCAGTATAACCAAAGGAAAAGAGAATACATTCTAAATTTGGCAGCACACAGAAAGGAGTATATTTCACCAGCTGGTAACAAAATTTAGTTTAAATTCTTCTCAGTTTAACCTTTTTTAGTTAAAATTATTAAAAATAGTGATGTCTGAAAGAAGGGTAAGAAAAAGGAGACAGTAAAGGCCTACAGTGAAACCAGTGAACATGATAATACCTGCCAAAGTATTTATATTTCTTCTGTGAAACAACAACAATGTAAATAACAGGATAAAGGCATATTAAGTCAATCTATAAACAAGGAAGATTATTGTAGAAAGGTACCAGAGACAGAAGTCAAAAGGAAAGAATCTAGATCTGCTTCATAAAAGAATGAGAGGATCCAGATTAGCAGAGAGGAATAAAAAGTTCTAGCAAAGCTAAACCCACCTGCCATTGCCCTTGGGAAACATTGAAAATTCTTTCCGCAAAATCTGGCATGTTTTGAAAATAGTTACTAGGTGACTGGCAAGCCCTAGTACCAAGGACTTTCCCAGTTTTGGTTCTGAAGTTCTGTGCCCCAGTAGATTCTAGGAATGCTAAACCACTTGCCATTGCCCTTGGGAAACACTGAAAATTCTTTCTACAAAATCTGGCATGTTTTGAAAATAGTTACTAGGTGACTGGCAAGCCCTGGTACCAAGGACTTTCCCAGTTTTGGTTCTGAAGTTCTGCACCCCAGTAGACTTAGCTGGCTGCAGTTAGACCCTCAATGTGTCATAAAGGGTTTGACTGTGGGGAACGCAGATTCAGGCTGTGTAAGTTCTTTTACTTTCTGGGGTTGTGTCTCTTCTGAAGAGTGTTGTCACGTTGCACCAAGAAATAGCCACAGAACTGAGAAGGGGTTGAGTCATTCCTCAGAACCTACTACCACCTCCCCAGTGTCTACAGTATGCCAGAATGCTGAGGGCACACTGTAGGAATTTATTCTTACAAGTCTCTATACTGGAGAAAACAGTATATATTAGTAAACAAGACAGAAACGAGGTTTTAAGAGTAGATAAAATCATGCAAAAATGTATTTGGTGTGTACTGAACTTAACTTTGTAGAGTGAACAGGTTTAAGATAAGATAAAGATAATACCATTCACACTTCCATGAATTGAAATAGGAGAGGGGAACCTTAAACACAGGAAAACTTCACCTACTCAAGATAAATCAAAGGCATGAAACCAATTGTTAAAGCTTGGACTGTTTCAACTCAGTGGCAAATGTGTGTATGTGTGTGTGTGTGTGTGTGTGTGTGCATGCATACACATGTGTGTATTAGCTTAGACTGGACTGGAGAATTATTTACATGGTTAATAAAGTACATAAATGACACAGTTTGCATTGATTTTCATGACTTCCAATCACTACTGCATATTGGTAATCAAATATTGGTAAATTAAATTCCTGATTTGGTACAACTTTTTATGCTTTATCTAGGCTTTGATTCTGAACAACAATAAGCTAACAAAGATTCACCCAAAAGCCTTTCTAACCACAAAGAAGTTGCGAAGGCTATATTTGTCCCACAATCAACTAAGTGAAATACCGCTTAATCTTCCCAAATCATTAGCAGAACTCAGAATTCATGACAATAAAGTTAAGAAAATACAAAAGGAAACATTCAAAGGAATGAATGCTTTACATGTTCTAGGTAAGTTTTTGCAAATAAATGGGACATTTTGAAATTATATGCAATATGCAGATATAGAGATCTTTATCATCATTAATAAATTTAGGACTGACAATTTCTAAAATTAATTTTTTAAATCTAATAAGCTTTACCTAGCTAAGCCATTCAAAAATCAATTAAAGTATCAAACAAAATTTATAGCACTTGAAGAAATACACCTTTTGTACATAAATACACATGCACTCTCAAGAATTCCCTAATGTGGTTTCTGTTTCCTGATTGTACCTTAACTGGTGAATATTTGTTATTCTCATTTAATTTAAAGATATCATTTTTAATGTAAAAACTACTTAAATATAACCTACAAAATTAACTCATATTATTTAGAATGTACAGCTAACTTTTCATTATTTCTTTAAGATTATTGAACTACGGCATTTTTACTATATATTTTAAATTTTACACACTATTTTATTTCCAACACCCATGGTAAAACCATACCATCTTCCCCCACAATATCTATTCAAAATTCCTAACCAATATTCTCATTCATTTACTCATTTAATTCAACCAAGTGCCAGACACTTACCAAATAGCTTCACTATCTGGTACTTCCTCAGTTATATTTCTGTTAACAAATAATTTTTAATTGATTTGCAATTTTAAAAGTTTAGGTGACAAATAAATGTACACTGCAAGACATAAAGGTTTTGAATGATATGAATGATAGTCTTTCTTCCTAATGTAGTATTACTGTAACAAAATGTTGATCATGCTCATGGTTGGAAAAGAATAAGTAAGTTATTGATTTAGTAATTCAAAGCAAAAGAGTAAAGCTGTTATATAGTCCAGCCTATGTAATGCAAAGCATTCTGTCATCTGAGACTAACAGAAAGGAGAGTAGATAGACACAGAAACAGATACACTGGGCAAAGAAGAGTCGGAACAATAATGCTATGGCAAAACCAATACAGTACTGTAAAGCAAAATAAAGTAAAAATAAAAATTAAAACAAACAAACAAAAAACAATAATGCTCACACTGCTAGGGACATGCATCTCTGTATTCTGAGTTTCCTTCAATATACAACATGTGTGTGCTAATTTATATAATTCCGCTCCCCCCACAGAAATGAGTGCAAACCCTCTGGATAACAATGGGATTGAACCAGGGGCATTTGAAGGGGTAACAGTGTTCCATATCAGAATTGCAGAAGCAAAACTGACCTCAATTCCGAAAGGTTTGTATTTATATAGTATTTTTTAAACTGTCATCTTAAAATGACTATTAAATGTAATGCTATAGACACTGTCAAAACCACAGAATTCTTTTTTACCAGTATATCTGGTCAGTATAGTATGAAATTTAGTGTTTTTTCATGTACACAAAAAGAACCATATGTAGAGAGTTTTTTTTTTTTTTTTGACAGTTTGAAACCAGGATCTTTATTCCCAGGGAGAATAAAACTTAAGAAGCAATAAATTTTTTATTTTCTCTTTCCGGACATTTACTCATCTTTACCTGTCATTCTGTGAAGTGTCTCAGAGAGGTGACAATTCTGTAGAGAAGAAAGCAGAGGGAAATGCACAGGGTCAGAGACCTTTCTCCAGGCTTGTTAGCAGTAGTTCAGGGTGGGAATTGTCAGGAGAGACCGGCAGATGCTGGCAGTGGCAGGGGTGGGTGTATACTCTGGGCAAGGAACTCTACACCTCATTTTTTCTTTTTACAGCCGAGCTGCGTACATTAACAGGCTAAAGCACAGAAAGATCTGAAGATAATGTTGGGCACATGCGAAAACTCTTACAAGACAGACATAACCAGTACCAGAATGAGCACCATGCTCTTTATTATGTGACCTGAAGCTGGTGCCTCAAAGTAAAATGTTTCTTAAGTTTGCCACAGGACCAATTTTCTAAAGTATTACTTACAAGATCCCAGACTGATGACTAACTAGATAGGATTTACCTTTCTCCAAGCCCATGCTTAAAGTCTCACCTTCTTCCCCCTTGACAAAGTCTCTCTCCTATGCTAATACCTGGATCAGAAATAACCCCTATGATTAATAACATATTTTCCTTTCAAACAGCCCTATCTTTCATTATCCACAGTAAAATCAGCAACATTTTTTTTCTTCTATTTTATCATTAACTCCTTTTCTATATTACTCAGTAGATCCAGATTAACAAAACAAACATAGGCTGATAATTTAAAAAATTAAGCAAAGCTACTATTACTGATCTTTCATTTCATCTACAGTGGAAAGACAATTTCATTTAGTAGAGGAAAAACCAGTTTAGTTCAGAACTTACACAATTAAAAACAACCTTAATTTAGTTTTCAAGGAGATGGCTGTTTTTCCACAAGAAAGCTAAAATATTATATTTACCATCTAATCTTTAGAATAACAACAACAGAAATACATACTCTACCTAACAAGTTAAATAAAATCACTTTCATAAGCTGGAAGCTGACGCAGACGGTAAGAGGATGTACTAGAGCAGAAGAGCGGGGCACCACCCCAGAGCTGTGGCTCACAGGTCTTACAGTTATCATCAATCTTTATATTTATATTAGCAGTTTTCTTTACTACAAAACATGCTGAGAGTAATTCTCTTCACGTTTCAAAGTGTATCTTTAAATGAAGTTTTAACTCCTTATGAAGTTCTCAAGATTTTTCCAAAGTCTAAAGGAACATTTTATATATTTAGAAATTTAAATTTCAAATCTCTAAATTTACATAACTACTTCTTTAAGATCCTTAATAAGTGAGAGTCTCTCAGTCGTGTCCAACTCTTTGCAACCCCAGAGACTATACAGTCCATGGAATTCTCCAGGCCAGAATCCTGGAGTGGATAGCCTTTCCCTTCTCCAGGGGATCTTCCCAACCCAGGGATCGAACCCAGGTCTCCTGCATTGCAGGTAGATTCTTTACCAGCTGAGCCACAAGGGAAGCTTATGACACTAAAATCCTTATGACATTCAAAAGACAGTTTTTTCTTTCTATGCCTGATTTGCTCAAATGTTAAGGCTGACTGCCTAAATGTTATAATTCAATCATCACTACCCATTGCAACAGGGTGAATTAGGCAGAGGTCCAGAAGATTCTTAACTAGACTGTACAACGTAAGATGAATGAAAAGTGGTTTTCCTTGTCAACAGTGGTTAAGATTTCACCTTCCACTGCAAGGGGTGCAGGTTCAATCCCTGGTCGGGGAGCTAAGATGCCCCATGCCTTGTAGCCAAAAAACCAAAACATAAAACAGAAATAATGTTAACTATAAAGACTTTAAAATAAAAATAGCTATACCAAAAAAAAAAAAAAGAAGAAGTAGACTGAAAACTGTTTTTCCTTCATATTCAATTGGAAAATTTTGTTACATAATGGAATTGTGTGGAGCGGAATAGAGACCTGTTTGACTATAGAGTAGATACAGAAATATCCTACGTTGGTACAAAAGTAATCGTGCTTTCATATTGCTAATCTTAAATCATTATAACTAGGGTCAACACATCTTTATTAATCAAAATAGGAACCATTACAATCTACACATTTTTTACCAACAAAAAATAAGTTTGTTTACGGCTGTAGTATAAAAATCCGTTCTTTAGGATTCGACGAACTCTTGGAAAGCATTTTCTGTATCCTGCTGGTTGTGGAAGCATTTTCCCTGCAAAAAGCTGTCGAGATGCTTGAAGAATTGGTAGTCGATTGACAAGAGGTCAGGTAAATATGGAAGATGAGGCAAAACTTTGGAGCCCAATTCGATCCATTTTGAAGTGATGGTTGTGCAACACGCAGTTGGGCATTGTCATGGAGAAGAATCTGGTCCATTCTATTGCCCCAGGCCAGCTGCAGGTGTGGCAGTTTTCTCTACATCTCACCCATTTGCTGAGCATACTTCTCAGATGTAATGATTTTGCAGAAAACTACAGTGAATCAGACTGGCAGCAGACCACCCAATAGTGACCATGACATTTTTCTGGTGCAAGTTTGGATTTGGGAAGAGCTTTGGAGCTTCTTCTCAGTTCAACCACTGAGCTGGTTGTTGCTGGTTGTTATATAAAATCCATTTTTCATCACATGTCACGATCTAATCGAGAAACAACTCATCATTTTTGCACAGAATAAGAGAAGACAACATTTCAAAACAATGAGTTTTTTGATTTTCGGTCAGTTCATGAGGCACCTGCTTATTAAGCTTTTTCACATTTCCAATTTGCTTCAAATGCCGAATGATCACAGAATGGTCAATGCTGAGTTGTTTGACAACTTCTCTTTTAGTTGTAAGAGGATCAGTTTCGAGGATTGCTCTCAATTGGTCACTGTCAACTTCTGATGGCCAGCCACTACACTTTTCATTTTCAAGGCTCTTGTCTTCTTTGCAAAACTTATTGAACCACCACTGCACTTTACCTTTATTAGCAGTTCCTCAGCCAAATGAGTTGTTGATGTTGCGAGTTGTCTATGCTACTTTAGAACCTACTTTGAACTCAAATAAGAGAATCGCTTGAATTTGCTTTTTGTCTAACATTATTTCCATACTATAAAATAAATATAAAATAAACAAGTATGTCATTAGCAAAAAACCATAAAGCAGGTTTATGTTTTTTATATGTGAGTATAGTCATTCTTTAATTATGAGTAAGCTCAATTGATCAGAATTCAAGAAATTAGGATGCTCTCAGTTTAGAATTATTTTCCTGCTCTCTAATTTATTTATTTTTAAAAATAATAGTACATTATAAAATCAATATAAATTCAGCTATGATGAATATTGTTATTCATAAGGATTTGTCCATTATCTTTAACAGTCTTAATACTAATAAAGGAAGGAAATGTTTTAGCAAGAATTGAAAAAAAGAATGCATTTCCTAGCTAGGCAACAAGAAATTTTGATTGAAAACTAATACATTATGTGTAGGATTAATGAAATGAGGTCTGACTGAATGTTCTGGTTAGTCTCTTTCATTCCAGCTTCAGTTAATATGGAGAGAGCTAGGGTCAGAACTGCAGTGAATCAAACATATCAAACAGAGGAAAAAAATTCTTGTGTTTATGCTGTTCAGTCTCTAAGTCTTGTCCGACTCTTTGCAACCCCTGGACTGCAGTACACCAGGCTTCCTTTGCCTTCACTATCACCCAGAGTTTGCTCAAACTCATGTCCACTGAGTTGGTGATGCCATCCAACCATCTCAACCTCTGTTGTCCCCTTCTCCTGCTGCCCTGTCTTTCCCGGCATTAGGGTCTTTTCCAATGAATCCTCTCTTCAAATCAGGTGGCCAAAGTATTAGAGCTTCAGCTTCAGCATCAGTCCTTTCAATGAATATTCAGGGTTGATTTCCTTTAGGATTGACTGGTTTGATCTCCTTGCTGTCCAAGGCACTCTCAAGAGGTTCTCCAGTACCACAATTAAATAGCATCAATCCTTTGGCGCTCAGCCTTCTTTATGGTCCAACTTTCACATCTGTACCTGACTACTGGAAAAACCATAGCTTTGAATATACGGACCTTTGTTGGCAAAGTGACATCTCTGCTTTTTAATATGCTATCTAGGTCTGTCATAGCTTTTCTTCTAAGGAGCAAGCATCTTTTCATTTTGTGGCTTCAGTAACTGCCCACTATGATTTTGGAGCCCAGGAAAATAATGACAGAAAAAAAAAATTCATCGGGACTTCCCCAGCAGTCCAGTGGTTAAGACTCCACCATCCAATCAATGCAGGATGCATTGGTTTGATCCCTAGTTGGGGAACTAAGTCCCCAGTTACTAGCTGAAGGATGTGGCCAAAAATTAGAAAAAAAATTCACTGGACACCTCTGGGTATTGTAGTAATTCATTACTTTAATGAAATCAAACATTTATGCTGTTTTTTCTATAAAAACTGTATTATAAAGTAACTAATTAATGAAGAAAAATTCTTTAGAGAAGAATCTCACCTAATAAATGCGTAATGAATGATGAAATCAGAATATCATCATTTTCCAACTGTTAATGAAATAATAAATCTAAGTAGCAGTAATCAATGAATGAGTGTGAAGACTATCAGATGAAAGAATAATTTACTGAATCTAATCTGGTCTCTAGTTCTAACTACTCAGTTCAGTTCAGTCCCTCAGTTGTGTCCAACTCTTTGCGACCCCATGAACCGCAGCACACCAGGCCTCCCTGTCCATCACCAACTCCCAGAGTCCACCCAAACCCATGTCCATTGTGTCAGTGATGCCATCCAGCCATCTCATCCTCTGTCATCCTCTTCTCCTGCCCTCAATCTTTCCCAGCATCAGGGTCTTTTCAAATGAGTCAGCTCTTCTACTAGGTAATAAGAAATAAAGGGCCTAGATGGAGGCCATTAGCCCAATCTACAAATGAGTATCTCAAACAATTTAATATCTGAAACAAATCAATAGAAGAGGAAAGAGGAGGTAGCATGTAACAGAAGAAGAGATTTAAAGAGATACAAGACTCAAATATATTCTGTACACTTTATTTGGATCCTGACCTGAACAAATCAACTGTAAAATAATATACTTGAGGTTATTAGGGAAATGATTATTAGAAGATAGAAAAGAATTATTGCTGATTTTGTTAGATGTGATACAGACATGATGATTATGTAAGGGGAAAAAAAAGATGACCTTATAGGGTTAGAGATGTCTAGTCTTTACAAGTGAAATGACATTATATATGAAATTGGATTTTAAGTACTCTAGCAAAAAAATAAATTAATAAAAGCAAATAGATAATAAATAACTACTAAGGTAGATGAAACAAAATTGGAGAAATGGAGATAACTGTTGAAGCCGAGCAACCAGCAAGGTTTCTAGTTTCTATTTTTTTATGTTTGAAATTTTCCATAATAATAATAATTTAAAAAAGCAAATCCCCTAAAACTGCCTACGTCTATAATGTGAAACTTAACGAGTAAATAAATAATCGATAGGGCTTGGTCTTAGCCTGATCTAACATACATATTTCTTTTCTTATCATTAGAACTACCTTCAACTTTACTGGAGCTACATTTAGATTATAATAAAATTTCAGTTGTGGAACTTGAGGATTTTAAACGATACAAAGATCTGCAAAGGTAAACATTTCTCAAATCCTATCCAACTTGTAGGTGGTAGTCCATATGATGACAATATTAATGAAACTTCTTAGAGAATGTGTTGAGGGACACAATCAAAATCGAGGGAAAACTAGAATGGATTGCTATCATTCTGTCTCAGCAATGAAAGAAGGAATGAGTAAAAGGACACTTTCCGAATGTTCCTTTTGTTGCACACAGGTTAGAAAATTTTCTGACAGTAGAGGAGAGGGCTATTACATCCTGAAATAGGTTATTAAAAGAAAGTATGGAATACCTTTCTCTGAACATATATACAAGTATTTCTAACTTAGTTGTGTTTTCAGCTAACTGAATCATATCATCTGCTCAAGACTTGATGCATTTTATATCACTCTTAGGCTGGGTCTAGGAAACAACAGGATCACAGATATTGAAAATGGAAGTCTTGCTAACATACCACGTGTGAGAGAAATACACCTAGAAAACAACAAACTAAAAAAAGTGCCTTCAGGATTACAAGAGTTGAAATACCTCCAGGTAAAACATTCTACTTGTGTTTTATAGACATTAATACTTTCTCTTGTTTTTATGAAATATATTAGTATCTGAAGCAAAGAAGCAAGTAGCTTCACACCTTAATCATCCTCCTAACACCCTAATGACCCTCCTAATTCACACCCTAATGACCCTCCAGATTATCCAACATGTTTTATGCAGCAAGAGTGTTAGAAGGCCAGTTTCTATTAAGGTATCAGCCAGAACACTCAGGAACCCATTTCTAAGCCTCAGTTTCTTCTGCTGAAACTGTCAAGGTCATTGTGGTTAAGGTGCTGACAGCTAATTTCAGGTTTCTGGGGTGGCAATAACTATGTAAAGGCAGGACTGGTTAGGAGGAAATCAAGCAGGATTATATAACCTTTCATTCTGTAAACATTTTATGAAGGAAGAACATGTACACAAAGTCTGAGGTGTTTTCACTATCAGTGTGGTGCCAGTTAAAAGTGTGCATGCTTTTCAAAAACCTCAGGCCAGAATATATATTCAAAAGTCAGTGTTTGGAGCATTAAGGGCTCACATTTCTTGTTCTTAATTATTAGAAAAACTTTCCCTTCTAATCTGGCAACTCTTGACTAGCCAGAAGGGGCCACAGAATTGCTGAAGAATCTGATAAAGCTTTAGATACTCTAAGAAAAAATATGAAGAAAATCTTTCCACATAATTTTAGGAATTTCACAGATCTTCCCAATTTCCATCTATGGACCTCAAATTAAGCAGCCCTACTTAATCTCAATCATCTTTAGTCCATTTTTCTTATGTGCTTTCCTTGATATACTATACAAAGTCCTCATCGTCTAAGGAAAAACATATTGAGAACAAAACTGGGTCTTGAGCCACTTGCTTGTACATTTCTTTCTAATTTTTCTTTAAATAAGTTTTGTTCACTACACAAAAAGAACCCTTTGGCCTAGAAGCCATCAAAATGCATGTGACATTGGCAGGTGCTAATCTGCCAATTAAGATTACAACTTCTGCTTTGATTTTTCTTCAAATGTTGTGTATAATCTTGTTTTTTTAAACAGTGGGCACAAGTGGGGTCTTCCCTCCTTTAAGCTGTCCAACTGATCCTAGATTCTGAGCATCTTAAATCTATCCATACTATTGCTAGCATTAAAAAAATTAAACAGAATTATAACACAAACACAGTCATAAGGATACATTCAACGAACGTCCACAAAGCAAAAACACCCATGTCTAGCACTGTTTTCCATTCCCAGTGAGGTCAATGTTGTGGTAAACTACATCTTGCACTGCTGCTGGGCTCCTAGGAAACCATATAATGCATCCGCCATGAAGTCCCCAAGATTAATAGAGGGCAGCAGCGACTCCAACACAAAACTTAGAGGTTTTAGCAATGCCTACAGTTCTCAGGACTGGCTCAGATCAATCTTACCAAAGCAAAATGAAGAGGTAACAAAAGCTAGAACTGGTATCCTAGCCTGCCAGCAAAAGGCTCCTTCTTTATAATATGCCAAAACATTGTTAGTTAAGTAGATTGCTTTTACTTCCTAGAAATCTCAGTTGCCAAAAGAGTCCAAAGAAGGAATTTATAGGGCTATTAAAGGGAATGAAGGGAAGGTCTTATATTTTCCTTTTTTTTTCTGAGTAATAATTTAACAAGACATATACACAGCCTATAAAATTGTATTTTGTCCATTGGTGTAACTAAAGAATCAACTATTGATACTATATTACAGATACGTATTTAAAATATTGATAGACATATTTCTCTATAAAACAAAAAAGTAGCTCTATCTACACTTCTCTCCTTTGAACACAGAAAATGCTAGCTAAAAATTCTTCACATTCATATTGTAAAACTAATTCTTAGAGCATTAAATTTCATTCTTCCACTCATTTCTAATACTTTAAAAACACATTATTGCATATGGTACTGAAATAACCCTACACACACACATCCTAAAAGTTGGATATTACTATGCATAAAAGCAAAAAGCTATTCCCATGTGGTAAGTCTACTTTACTGTATGACAAAAAACTTTCATCTATGTATGTGTGTGAGTGTGTGTGTATGTAGAGAGAGAGACAGGGACAGGAGAGTGGCATGTGCTGACCAGGCTGACCTTGGCTTTGGCATGAGTACACACCACACTTCATATATACAGCAATTTCTGTATAATACAGGAGCTTGAGTCTTTATAATAAATATTTAACAGGCATAAATGAGCACATATATTTTAAGCAAAATATATCCAAATCAGTTCAAAACAGAGACAAAGCCATGAACAAGTGCTGACTACAAACAGAATTTCTTCTTGTTTACATTTATCAAGAATTTTTAATCCATTCTTTCCCCTTATTACAACAGATAATCTTTCTTCATTCTAATTCAATTACAAAAGTGGGAGTGAATGATTTCTGCCCAACAGTGCCAAAGATGAAGAAATCTTTATACAGTGCAATAAGTTTATCCAACAACCCGGTAAAGTATTGGGAGGTACAACCTGCAACATTTCGTTGTGTTTTGAGCAGAATGAGTGTTCAGCTTGGGAACTTCAGGAAGTGATAATTAGTAATTAGTGATATACATTTAATATAAAATTCAAAAATTGTTACATTTGGAATACTTGAACTCTATTAATAATGGTGGTACTATGCATCAATGCAAAAATCTATCCCCATGTGGTTAAGTCCACTGACTTATTGTATGACAATAAATTTCAACAGAATTTTGCAAAAACTATTGATACATCAGGATTAAAGGAAATAGGCATATACTGCAGTTTCCTTTTATATGTAAATGATTTTGCATAAATTTCATCCTTGAACATTCTTTCTCAGTAACAAAAAATAAGACATTCAGTATTTAACACTTTGTTATCAAGTGCATTTAAAAAACAACTGTACTGTAAATGGAATGCTTGACTTAGCAAAATTTTTGTTCTTTCATTTGCTATTAGAAAAAGAAAATCGACAAGTACGGTTATATAAAGAATACATTATACTATTCTTATTCTGTCTTTAAAAACTTCGGTATTACTGTAATATTTCTAATAATGTTGAAGTATGGTTTGATATAATCTTATTCAAATTTTCACATCTTCAAGACTTACTGTCTTTATGTTTAAAACTTCTTTATAATAAAGTCTTCAGTAAGTGTTTATTACCAACTCAAACAGATGCTATTCATACAGCTGTTTTTCAAGCTGTAGCACATACTTTTCTTTTTAATTATTATTACCTGATTATAAACTCTCTATAGAAATGCATAGTGAGTGTTTATATAAAATCTCACTTTTTTATTATTACAGTTATTATAAGCTTTTAACAGTGTGTCAATTGTTAGGTTATATAACACTGTCACTTCAATGCTAATGAATATTTTCAAGATGTCCCTTTTTAAGACCTTGGTTGGAAGAGACTGGATACTATCAACTCTATACCAAACTGTCTCCTTAAATATGCACAGACTGGATAACTCTGAAGAACACATCTTGTATACCTGAATAGGCAGATCATTAAATAGAAACTAGCTCTGTATAAATATTAACAATACTTACATATGTATTTTTTTGGTGTTCAACATAAATAAAACTAAAAAAAAATAAGGAAAACATTAAAATATTGGCTTGAAATAAAATATTTGTGCTTTGGTTTTTCTTCCTCCACCCAGAAAAATAAACCATTTTTGATAAAACTCTTATATATGATACTTTTAGTACAGTGTTAATGCTTATTCTTAATAATAGTATTGAAACAACCCAAATCATATCTGTGCTATGGGAGCTAATCATCTTTATAGTAAACCACCTCAAAAACTAGACTTCAATTAATTCTGGGGAGAGCCGTACATTTCAAACACATAAAAAAGGGTGGAGGGTTGGGATATCCAGATCAAGAAAGAGTAAATAGATCTGTTCTTCACAGTGAGGTTTCCCAGCTGCTGACACTGTAAGCTAGATCATTCTGGGCGGGATGGGGCCAGGACGGGACAGAGAAGGGATGCTATCCTGTCCTTTCCAGAATGTCTGGC
Organism: Ovis canadensis; assembly: GCF_042477335.2. NCBI lineage: Eukaryota > Metazoa > Chordata > Mammalia > Artiodactyla > Bovidae > Ovis > Ovis canadensis. The sequence continues at coordinate 28,971,858 of NC_091246.1, forward strand.
AGCTCCCTGGTCTGTATTTACTAGATGCCAGTAGCACTTGCACCACAGTGTGACAATCAACTATTTCCCCAAAACATGCCAATGTGCCATGTGGAGCCAAACTGTAGCTGGTTGAGAACCACTGATTTATAGAAAATTTACTTAATTTCTAAATTCTGGCACAAGTTTGCAAACCTGAAATAAAATAGTTATTTTTGTTTGGTAAAACAGTCAATCCTAAAGGAAATCAATCCTGAATATTAATTGGAAGGACTGATGCTAAAGCTGAAACTCCAATACTTTGGCCACCGGATACAAAGACCTGACTCATTGGAAAAGACCCTGATGCTGGGAAAGATTGAAGGCAGGAGGAGAAGGGGATGACAGAGGATCAGATGGTTGGATGGCATCACCGACTCTATGAACATGAGTTTGAACAAGCTCTGAGAGTTGGTGATGGACAGGGAAGCCTGGCATGCTGCAGTCCATGGGGTTGCAGAGTCAGACACGACTGAGTGACTGAACTGAACTGAACTGAAAACTGCAAGGGCAAGATCAAAGTGTGATTAAAATAATACCACCAGTAGTGATATAACAGAAAGAGCCCAGGGATGCAGAGGTCTGAGTTGAGAATATATACCCATAAATCCAGTTCCATTTATAGCCTTGAGCTAATCACTATCTTTTTGAACCTGTCTTCTCATCTAAAAAGGGTAGGGATGACACACACTACTGATCTGATAGGTTGCTGTAAGAACTGAATGAAAAAAGTGTATGAAAAATGCTCTGCAAACCATAAAGATTCATGAAATATGCTTAACTATTATACCAGACAATAATTTACTGACAAGAAAAATGAAAGATTATGAAGTTTAAAAGCAAAAAAAAATTCATAACAGGGCTTCCCTGGTGATACAATGGTTAAGAATTCGCTTTGCAATGCAGTGGACAACGGTTCAACCCCTGGCTGGGGAAGATCCCACATGCTGTGCAGCAACTAAGTCCATGCACCACAATTACTGGGCCAACGCTCTAGAGTCCACGCACCTAGAGCCTGCGCTCTGCGACAAGAGAATCCACAGCAATGAGAAGCCCGCACACTGCAACAAGGAGTAGGCTGTGTTCACTGCAACTAGAGAAAGCCTGCATGCAACAAAGACCCAACAGAGCCAAAAAATGAATAAATCTTTAAAAAAGGATATATAACAATGACAATCATCTTAAAATTAAAATGTTCTAAAGTTTTAATAGTTTTAACAAATACAATTCATTTTCTACAATATATCATAAAAATAAGATGTGACATCATGCCACTTATGAGAACATAAGTAGAAATTCACTGAAATTGTAATAATCTGGTTTTGGGAATTAATAATTAAATTTATAAGTTAGTGCTAAGGTTAGAATCATCTAAACAAATAAATTAGTTTATGATCTGAACATGTTTGTTCAGTTACTCAGTCATATATGATTCTTTGGGACCCCATAGACTGTAGTTTACCAGGCTCCTCTGACCATGCTATTATTCTGGCAAGAATATTGGATCAGGTTGTCATTTCCTCCTCTAGGCGATCTTCCCAACACAGGGATCAAACCCATGTTTCCTGTGGCTTCTGCATGGAGGACTCTCTACCACTTAGCCACCTGGGGAGCCCTATGATCTGAATAGAAAAGCTTAAAAGAAAGAAGCTTTTCTTTTTAAAAAGGAAAGGCAGCAAAAATTTCTAACTACTGGAAATGATTCCTGAAATCACTAAAATTAATTTCCTGTAGTTAATGTCTATGTCTTTCATCCCACAGCTGTTAACCATTTTTGGTTGTAAGTTTGCAAAAAGCAAATCAGTAATAACAGCATAACCACCCAAAACTGTATTAAAGTTTTCTTAATCATATTTTATGGTAAATACAAAATATTACCCACTAAAAATCTGTTAAAGTTTGGAAGCAAATGAATTACTGCAACTTACTGAGTTTACTAAGGGCTTCCAGGTAGAAAAAAAAATCTCTGAGACTATCTACCTTTATTTCCTTCCAAATACTACAGTAAAAAAGATCACAGAATTTACAAAACAAATATAAAACTTTTAGAAAATCACCTGAAGTTGCTAAAAGCTTTTTTTAAAAATCAATTTTGTTTCTCCTTAAACTACAGCATTATTTTTCTTTCCTTTCTAATTCCAGTTTTTGGTAAAAGAACTGTCTTATTTTGGAGGTGTGTAAAGAACATTTTCAGATATTCTTCTAAACGCCTTACTTGAATTTATTCATTTAATCCTCACAACAGCCCTATGAGGCAGGTACCTTTACCTATCTAGGATTTGATCCCAGCAGTCTAGCTCAAAGCTTTTAACCATGATAAAACACTAATGTTTTAGTTAGTGAGATCAACCTTATAAAATAGTGGACAGTGCTTCCTCCTGGAGATTCTATGCTTATTGGCTTCCACACACCACGCCTTTCAAGTTGCTCTTTAATGGCTAGTGCTCCTCCTCAATACTGTTTTGGCCTCTTCACTTTGCTCCTGATAAACTCATGCATTTCTAAACATTAGCCATAATGTTTTAGGTGAGGCCTCTGAAATTCACCTCTCAAAAGCGGATTTTACTGGGGATTAACGAACTCTCAAAACCCAAATAGTTGGAGATATAACATTCAATAAAAATCAACATCAAAAACAATTTCTTTCAAACCTACACAGCCCCTCTTGAACTCTTCTTTCCCTCAATCTGTCTGGTTTTAAACTTCAGCAAGTGCCATTCCTGCTCTACCTCCCATGTGACTTGCACCCATTCCTTCCTTTTTATTCTCCTTCACCACACCACAAATCACTTTATTTTCTATTTGTAGTATCAAAATAAGTTCCTGGCCTCATTTTGCCAATTCAACTCTATCATGACTAACCAAACAGACTTACATACTATCTGGATTATCAGTCCTTTATCAAAAGACTATAACCATTCCCATTGATCATAGAACTACAAAAAATGCTTAATTCACCTTTCAAGATTATCTATGATTTTTGAGATTTTTATTTCATGTTTACATCTTTTTATACTCCAGTTGAAAATTATTTACTGTTTCTCAAATATGCTCTGTATTTTCTGGCTTCTGTGACTTTATTAACACCACATCACGTGCATCTGTCAAAATCTTTCCCAACTTCAATTGTCTGTGTCAAAGTTCACCCTTCTCAGTTCATCTTCCTGATTCTCCCACAAACAGATGTGGTTTCTCACATCCCATCTCCAGAACCTTCCCAGTATTTTAATATGCTTCTCTTTTGCATTCATCACAATCTTAACTTATTGTGGCTATTTAAATATGGGTTTTTCCCCTTCATATCCTCTAGAGAACTGTAGATATCTTGATTGTAAGCACTGTATTCTTAAGATTTTTTTAATATGGACCATTTTTAAAGTCTTTATTGAATCTGTTACAATACTGCTTCTGTTTTATGTTCTGTTTTTTTGGCCAAGAGGCACATGGGATCTTAGTTCCCCAACCAGGGATCGAACCAGCAACCCAAGTTGGAAGGCAAACTCTTAACCACTGGACTGCCAAGGAAGGCCCAGTATTATGTTTTAGTTAGGTTTGCATCCCTTTTCTCTCTCCCACCAAAGGGCAGCACACTTCGTTACCTCAAAACATACTTCTGGAATCAACAAAGGGTGTTTATTGAAAGGAAATAAAAAGCCTTTATCCTCACTCTAACAAAGCAATGTTTTTTATCCTACATAAATTCTTTTCATCCTAGATGCACCCTGCCCTGCCCCGCCACCTGCGGCTCTCTCACAGACGTATACTTACCTGATGCAGATGTATTGTGTGTCCCACACTACTCTGAAATAGGGGCAGATGGCATTTTCTATCAATGCATTCAGTGTTTTCAAAAGGATTTATTATAGTGTCTATCACAGGCTCTAGAGAACTCTAAAAGAAACAGATCCTCCCACCCAAGTAGCTCTGAATAGTGCTGTAACAAGGTAAGCATTTCCAGCAGTAACATCTCTCCCTTGGTGAAATAATAATAGATAATAAAGACAATTGCTTGAAAATGAGCCCTTCCATAGTGGGGGGAATCCCACACATCTAAGTCATCACAGAGCACCAGGCTGAGCTCCCTGTGTTATGCAGCAACTTCCCACTAGCTATGTATTTTACATATGGCAATGCATATATTTCAATGCTACTCTCAGTTTGTCCCACCCTCTCCTTCCCTTGCTCTGTCCGCAAGTCCATTCTCTACACCTGTGTCTTTATTTCTGCTCTGCAAATAGTTTCATCAGTATCATTTTCCTAGATTCCATATATATGCATTAATATGTGATATTTATCTTTCTCTTTCTGACTTACTTCACTCTGTATAACAGGCTTCAGGTTCATCCACCTCAGTTCAACTAACTCAAATTCATCCCTTTTTATGGCTGAGCAATATACCATTGTATATATATGTACCACAACTTCTTTATCCATTCATCTGTGGATGTACATCTAGGTTGCCTTCATGTCCTGACTAGTGTATTAGGTTGGTGCAAAAGTAATTGTGGTATTTTATTTTTGAATTTTGCTGTTTTATATTGGAATACATTCTTAAGTAAATGTGGTTATGTTATGCATCATTTCAATGTGCATTTCTTACTTTAAGTTTTTTTGCTAATTACTTATTACTTGCTTTATATTTATATTACACATAATATAAATTAAATGTATTTTATATGTATTTTAGACTAGGGAAATGATATTACACAAAAAGCAAATTCAAGTGATTTGCTTATTCCATTCAAAATGGGTCATAAAGCAGCAGAGATAACTTGCAATATCAACACATTTGGCTGAGGAACTGCTAATGAACATACAGTGCAGTGGTGGTTCAAGAAGTTTTGCAAAGGAGACGAGAGTCTTGAAGATGAGGAGCACAGTGACTGGGATCAGAAGTTGACAATGACCAGTTGCGAGCAATCACCAAAGCTTATCCTCTTACAACTACATGAGAAGTTGTTGAAGAACTCAATGTCAACATGTGGGCTGCACTTGAAGCAAATTGGAAAGGTGAAAAAACTCAGGAAGTGGTGCCTCATGAGCTGATTGAAAATAATAAAAAAATTGCTGTTTTGAAGTGTTGGCTTCTCTTATTCTGTGCAACAATGAACCATTTCTCGATTGGATTGTGACATTCGACAAAAAGTGGATTTTATACGACAACCAGTGATGACTAGTTCAGTGGCTGAACTGAGAAGTTTCAAAGCACTTCTCAAAGCCAAATCAGCGCTAGAAAAAGATCATGGTCAAAGTTTGGTGATCTGCTGTCAGTGTGGTCTATTATAGCTTTCTAAATCCTGGGAAAACCATTATACTTGAGAAATATGCTCAGCAAATCAATGAGATATACAAAAAACTTCAATGCCTGCAGCCGGCATGGGTCAACAGAATGGGCTCAATGCTCCATGACAACGCTCGACCACACATCACGCAATCAATACTTTGGTTGATTGAACTGGGCTAAGGAGTTTTGCCTTGTCCTCCATATTCACCTGACCTCTCACCAACCGACTACTACTTCTTCAAGCCTCTCAAAAAATTTTAGCAGGGAAAATGCTTCCACAACCGGCAGCATACAGAAAATGCTTCCCAAAAGTTCAGCAAATCCTAAAGCACAGATTTTTACACTACATGAAAACTATTTTTTATTGGCAAAAATGTGTAGATTGTAATGGTTCCTATTTTGATTAATAAAGACGTGTCTGAGCCTTGCTGCTGCTGCTGCTGCTGCTAAGTCGCTTCAGTCATGTCCAACTCTGTGCGAACCCAGAGGTGGCAGCCCACCAGGCTCCCCTGTCCCTGGGATTCTCTAGGCAAGAACAATGGAGTGGGTTGCCATTTCCTTCTCCAGTGCATGAAAGTGAAAAGTGAAAGTGAAGTTGCTCAATCGTGTCCGACTCTTAGCGACCCCATGGACTGCAGCCTACCAGGCTCCTCCATCCATGGGATTTTCCAGGCAAGAGTACTGGAGTGGGGTGCCATATATGAAACAGCAATTACTTTTTCACCAACCTAACAGTGCTGCAATGAACATTGGGATATGTGTGACTTTTTGAATTATGGTTTGGAGATTTCTTTTTTAATAAGGAAAATTTATAATGGAAGCAAAAGTTGAAAAACACTAAAATGAACTTTCATGTACTTCTGACTCAATTTTTAAAATGACCAACTTATGTGTGTGTAAGGATATTCAGTTATGTCTAACTCTTTGTGACCCCATGCATGGTAGACTGCCAGGCTCCTCTGTCCAGGGGATTTTCCAGGCAAGAATACTGGAGTGGGCTGCCATTTCCTTCTCCAGGGCTCTTCCTGACCCAGGAATCAAACCCACGTCTCCTGCAGCTCCTACACTGGCAGATGGATTCTTTACCACTAAGCAATCTGGGAATTCTTATAGCTAATTATATTCATTTACACTCTCATCATTATTACTATTTTTAATAACAGCATTATTTGAGGGATAATTCACATATCATACAATTCACCATTTAAAGCATACAGTTCAAAAAACAGCATATAGCTCAAAGATTTTTAATATATTCAAGGTTAGCAGGCATCACACAATTAATTTCAAAACATTTTTGTCACTTCAAAAGGAAATCCTGTCCTGATTAAAATCACTCTTCACTTACTCCCAGCCTTAGGTAACCACAAATCCACTGTTTTTATCAATTTGCCTATTCTGGACATTTCATATGGAGAAGGCAATGGCACCCCACTCTAGTACTCTTACCTGGAAAGTCCCATGGATGGAGGAGCCTGGTAGGCTGCAGTCCATGGGGTCGCTAAGAGTCGGACACGACTGAGCGATTTCACTTTCACTTTTCACTTTCATGCACTGGAGAAGGAAATGGCAACCCACTCCAATGCTCTTGCCTGGAGAATCCCAGGAACAGGGGAGCCTGGTGGGCTGCCGTCTATGGGGTTGCACAGAGTTGGACATGACTGAAGTGACTTAGCAGCAGCAGCAGCAGCAGCAGCAGCAGCAGCAGCAGCAGCAGCAGCAGCAGCAATACTCCATTGTATGAATGGACCACTTTAATTCATTCATACATCAGCTGATAGACATTTAAGTTGTTTTTACTTTTTGGCTATTATAAATATGCTGCTATAAATATATGCATACAGTTTTTGTGTGAACATATATCTTCGCTTTTCCTGGCTATATACTTAGGAGTAAAACTGATTGGTCAAGTGGAAACTTTATGTTCAATTATTTGAGGAACTGTAGATTGTTTTCCAAAGTGGCTGTGCCATTTAAAATTTTCATCAGCAATATATATAGATTCTAATTTTTCCACATCACCACCAATACTCGCAGTTGTCCATACATTTTACTTCAGCTATTAGAAAGCATGAAGTAGTACCTCACTGTGGTTCTGATGTACATTTTCCTGATGATCAGTGATGTTAAGCATCTTTTCATGTATTTATTGATCATTTATTATCTTTGAAGAAACATTTATTTAGATTCTCCAGTCATTGTAAATTCATCATTATCATTATTATTGACTTGTATGAGTTTATTAACTATTCTAGACACAAGTTCTTAATCATATATATGATTTGCAAACTTTTTTCCCCACGTGTGTGTGTTGTTTTTTTCTCCCCACTCTTGTGGTATCTTTTGGTACAGAAAAAAAAAATCTAAATTTTAATGGTACCCAATTTATATATTTTTCTTCCGTTTCTTATGCTTTCAGGGTCACATCTAAGAAACTGATGCCTAACTAACCCAAGGTGATAATGACTAATTTTTCTTCTGAAATGTAATAGTATTAGCTCTAAAACTTAGATCTTTATTCCATTTCAACTAAATTTTTGCATGTGACCCCGTTGTCTCAGCACCATTTGTTCAAAGGAGATCAAAATATAAAAGATTTCTATCACTCCAGAAGGTTCTTCCATGCTCCCTCCTAGTTCATACTCCCACTTCATCCAGCAAACATCCATTCATCCACTCACTGCACCAGCAGACGTACCCATCCCAGAACTTTGCCACTGGCAATATAACCATCTCCTAAAAATTTCCTTAATAACTGTTAACCTGAGTAAACATTCCAATCCCACAGAAAGGCAATACCAAAGAACGTTCAAACTACTGCACAAATGCACTAATCTCACACGCTAGCATAGTAATGCTCAAAATTCTCCAAGCCAGGTTGCAACAGTATGTGAACTGTGAACTTTCAGATGTTCAAGCTGGATTTAGAAAAGGCAGAGAACCAGAGATCAAATTGCCAACACCCGCTGGATCATCAAAAAAGCAAGAGAGTTCCAGAAAAACATCTACTTTTGCTTGATTGACTATGCCAAAGTCTTTGACTGTGTGGATCACAACAAACTGTGAAAAATTCTTAAAGAGATGGGAATACCAGACCACTTGACCTGCCTCCTGAGAAATCTGTATGCAGGTCAAGAAGCAACAGTTAGAACTGGACATGGAACAACAGACTGGGTCCAAATCGGGAAAGGAGTACGTCAAGGCTGTATATTGTCACCCTGCTTATTTAACATATGTGCAGAGTACATCATGAGAAATGTCAGGCTGGATGAAGCAGAAGCTAGAATCAAGATTGCCAGGAGAAATATCAATAACCTCAGATACACCACCCTTATGGCAAAAAGCGAAGAAGAACTAAAGAGCCTCTTGATGAAAGTGAAAGAGAAAAGTGAAAAAGTTGGCTTAAAATTTAACATTCAGAAGACTAAGATCATGGAATCCAGTCCCATCACTTCATGGTAAAAGATGGGGAAACAGTGGAAACAGTGACACTTTATTTTTGGGAGTTCCAAAATCACTGCAAATGATGACCACAGCCATGAAATTAAAAGACACTTGCTCCTTGGAAGAAAAGTTACGATCAACCTAGACAGCATATTAAAAAGCAGAGACATTACTTTGCCAACAAAGGTCCCTGTAGTTAAAGTTATGGTTTTTCCAGTAGTCATGTATGGATGTGAGAGTTGGACTATAAGGAAAGCTGAGTGCTGAAGAACTGATGCTTTTGAACTGTGGTGTTGGAGAAGACTCTTGAGAGTCCCTTGGACTGCAAGGAGATCAAACTAGTCAATCCTAAAGGAAATCAGTCCTGAATATTCATTGGAAAGACTGATGATGAAGCTGAAACTCCAATACTTTGGCCACTTGATGTGAAGAACTGACTCACTGGAAAAGACCCTGATGCTGGGAAAGATTGAAGGTGGGGGGAGAAGGGGCTGACAGAGGAAGAGATGGCTGGATAGCATCACCAACCTGATGGACACGAGTTTGAGTAGGCTCCAAGAACTGGTGAGGACAGGGAAGCCTGCAGTTTTGCTGTCCATGGGGTCGCAAAGAATCAGACATGACTGAGTGACCGAACTGAACTCAATAAACATAAGTAATAGGAATTCTGCTCCTTGGATCCACATATCCCCTCCTCTTTAACAACAACAACAACAACAAATGCAAAAACAAAATTCTCATTAATTTGGCAAAGGGAAACACACCTTATCACTTTTTCCTGAATCTGAAAATGCTATTGCTTTGTACTTTATTTGCAGTCAGTGAAAATAAAGACAAAATAAAACACTGAATGGATTATATAAACAACTTTATTTTTCTGCTTCTCTTGAATTGGCAAGCCGACTTTTAAACAATTTATTTTTAACTGAAGGATAATGGCTTTGGAATATTACTTTTGTTTCTGCTATACATCAGTATGAATTAGCCATAGGTATACACATGTCTCCTCCCCCTTGAACCTCCCCATTTTGGAAATCTGTGTGAGAGTGGAGAGTACTGGATGCTCCATGAGCCTCTGAGTGCTCTTTTGCACTCTCTGCCATTTGTGCCTAATAGTATACTGGCCTTGACCCAGAGAGATGTTGTGGGGAGGGAGGTGGGAGGGGGGGTCATGTTTGGGAACGCATGTAAGAATTAAAGATTAAAAAAAAAAAAAACAAAAAACCTAGAGCCCCTAAAAACTTTTGTTACAGGAACAGACCACTAGGTACTACACAGCTATATCCACAAGTTTAAAATATAGCAAAATGCCAAGCAACAATCAGTAAAAGTAAAATAATTTGAGATGTTAAATCAAATTTTAAGAAAATAATTATGGTTAATATATGCTGATTATAACAACATTTTCATTGCTTCATAAAGTTTCATAAATGTAACAAATTAAGTTGATTGCACTGAAGAGATAAATAAGGTTTTTAGATTCATTTTAAAAACATCTGTGCATTTCCTTTAATCTGCAAACGTAAAATATCAATTGGCAAAGCTCTAGCTATAGTGTACTTAACCAAAAAAAAAAAATTTTGGGAATTATTGGGTCTTACACTAAAAAAAATCCTCAATCTGTCAACTAACAGATGTTTCAGAGAAAATGACAGAAAGGTAGAAGAATAACAACTCTACCTCTTTGCCCCTAAACATCCAATCACACAAAAATTTTCTACATTTAAAATCAACATGTAAGGATTATGTCTAAATAGCCTTTTACTGGAAAAGAATATACACATAATCATATACGCAAGGAACATTTTTAGCAAAGATTGTAAACTATTCCAAAAAAAAAAAAAACCCACAATCAATAGCAAGGGATGGGAAAGAGCTTAAATGGGCAGATGAGACAAGCATTCATCTATGTATTCTGGAAAAAAGATACAGAAAAAATGTTATATGCTAACTCTGGGGTCTCTGAAAAATATGATTGATCATCATAAAGGAGTCACATGAGGCTTCAGCAAGGCCCAAGTTCAGGGTGTTTAATAGTATTCAGTAACCACTCTAAAAGTGAAAATGTAATGAATAAGAGTCAGTTACTGCATTAAGCCATTAAGTTAAAACTCTTAGTGCATAGACAATGGTAGACTTATCTAACAAAATATATTAAAAGGGAAATTACAGAGCATAGTTTAAATCTATTCAACAGATATTTCAAGAACAAATCTATAATATGATTTCTGATCTTCAAGAAACTCAGATTCCTCCATTTCAAAAGGGAACCATAGCCCCTTTATTCAGGTTTACATAAGAAACTCCAGTTACTGTGAAAGGCTGCCAGGTGCTGTGAGCATTGGAAATAGATGAGAGAACCTTTCAGGTAGTGACAGGGTGTGGTCTCTTATGGAAAAGATCCTCTAAAAGAAAGATAGAATAGTACAAGAGAGAGAAAATCCAGTTTTTAACCTGAGCATAAACTAAGAAGGAGGGGGCAGATCCATAGTTGTATATATTAAAGAATTTACAAATCTCAAAAAAAAAAATAAAATAAATAAATAAATAAATAAAATTTTTTTTTTGGTGAGAATTTGGTTTATTTTGACCCTCAATTTCTAGTTAAACAGTTTAGTCTCTGGATTTCTCATGCTTTGTGGAAATACATATTTTACATTCCCTGAGCCAGGGGCAGGGGGTTCAGGATGGGGGGACACATGAACACCCATGGCTGATTCATGTCAATGTATGGCAAAACCCATCAAAATATGATAATTAGCCTCCAATTAAAATAAAGAAATTAATTTAAAAGAAAAATAAAATTCTTCTCTTTATACTTCCTTATATGATGAGGTTTCTATGGTGTCTCCCAGTTTTGTTATTGTGTGGTTTATTGATTTGAATTGTATTTTTTATCTCACACGGTTTAGTTCGGCATTAACTGAGAGAAATACAAACCAACAGTCCAGTTGTCTGAATAGTAAAGATTAGCAAAATGTCTTCCTGAAATACAAGCTATCCCTTCAAAAATATTAAGAAAGAAGGTACAATATCATTTGCATATGATTCATATGTACCTGAAAAACCCAGGAGAGTCAACTGAAAAATGACACAGTCATGCATATAACAAAAGATAGGTAGCCATAATATATTAAAAAAGAAACCCTTAAAGTCAATCAGAAAGACAAATAACATAATAGAAGAATGAGCAAAAAAAAAAAAAAAAGTTAACAGGCATATCTCAGAAGAAAAAACTCAAATGGCTGAAAAACATTCAAAAAAATTTTCAACCTGTTTAGTAATAAGGGAAATGGAAATTAAGATCAAAAGTAATACCTTCATATACCAAATAAATTGGGGAAATAGTCAGATAAGTGTTAATAAGATCTAAAACTGTTGCCTTTCATTCCCACCACCTCAACTTGCCTGTCTGTAAGCTCCTTCCAGCAGTTCTGCCACAGCTGCAGTACCATACCTTTCCAGCATACATCACAGTAGTGTCAGAACTATTGACTTATACCTCTGTGCTCATTCATTTTTCCATTGCACTCTATACCACTTGATATATGTTTATTTTCTATCTTCCTCTTCTATGATTAAAAAGAGACTATTTTAGCTGCTAGGTCCTCAGCAGCTAAAACTGCCTTGAATGAAGCAGGTGTTCAACAAGTATTAGCTGGATGAATAAATTAATTAAAAATTAATTAAATATGGTTTACTACCATAATTACTAAGTCTCAGTCAGACTTTTCCTAGCCAGCACTAATTATTTGGATCTGAGATATTGAATCTACTTCAATCAAATTGTAATCGTAGAATGTAATTTAGATTTTTATCAATTCAACTCTTTTCTCCGTAATTGCTACAATTAAACCATCAACTGAGGGAATTCCCTGGCAGTCCAGTGGTTAGGACTCTGTGCTTTCATTGCTGAGAGTAAGGGTTCAATCCTTGGTAGAAGAACTACGATCCTGCAAGCTGCAGAGCAGGCCAAAATAAATTAACTAATTAAAAAATAAAATAAAATAAACTCCAACTGAAACAGTGAACTATCACAATTACTTGCAGCTTCTATTTTTCCTCTAAGGTCTGACTCAAACCAACTCTCCCATCCTCTACCAAACTAAAACTTGATGAAACATCAACCTTATTTAAATTTCCTAGATATTGCTTTTAATTGAGTGTTCCAGTTATTTATTGATAAATATTTTCACATTTGTTAAGAACATGAATAACACAATCACTATCACAAGTTCAAATCTCAGAGTTAAATGAAGAATTAAAGAAAAATTAATCTACTAATTTTAAATTAATCTTCCAAAAGCACTATCAGGGCATATAGAATAATTTTGGATAAAGTATACAGATTTGCTCTCTCTTCCTTAGTGTGGAAGCCTGAGGTTTAAGAACAAACACTAATAGGAAACATATGGAAAAGATCAGTAACGGGATAAAATCTTGGCCCAAATATGATTAGCCACGTTTTACAGACCAGTGTCTCAAATAACAGATAAGATTTTTATAATATTGCCAAAACATCTCCTGAAACACTGTACACGTTTTAAAAGTATGAAGTATAACCAAATAAATCTTGTGAGTTATTTGTAAAAACTTAATGGAAAATACTATTTTGAGGAAACAAAAACAAATTTCAAGATCACTTTATCTTCTTAGTTTGTACAAGCTTGAAAGAATCTCCCAAAAGAATGAACTCAAAATTCACTGCCAAGAGACACAAGCTAACTCTCTGTTTAAAATACGAGAACATTAGTATAAAAATATAGCATTTAAGTAGTTAATTGATACTCTTCAGGAGAGACTGTTCAGTGAAATTTGTAAATTTCCTACATCTGCAAAATAAAGGCAAAAATGGTTGGTCAACAGAAGTTTCTAACTCCATCTTATTTAATATTATAAAATTATTTTTTGTACTAGTAAAAATAGACAAATCCGAGATATACCTTCTGAGTAAATTCCATAACAAAGAGAATAATTCTATTTCAAATATTTTATTAGAAGGTATGCTAGTGGCTATATTTGGGAGGAAAGTGAGAAAGCTGATGGAAAAGAAGGTATAATTATTTTTATGGAAAAGCAATATATCTAATCTGTGTCACAAATGACAGTCTATTTCATTTTTAAAATAATCTAGAAGTGAAATGCTGTATATTTCTAATCCTGATTCCCTGTCTTAATAAAGGAAAGCACTGGTGAGAACACAAGGTTATCAGATAACCGAAGTCTCAAGATGACTCTAAGTTCCACCTTAAAATGTCAAGACACTGAACTCCATGTTACTGTGAACCTTAATTTGAAGAATTCTTTGGCATGAAAATGAAAATAAAAACAGTAATCAGTACATGCTGTTTCATTTAGTTCTGTTTGCCTTTCATATTAGAGGAAATTCTTGCCATTCCTCAAACCAAAATTAAGGGGGAAAGAAAGAAGTAAGCCACATAAATCTGACCAAGAACACAAGCATTTAAATTAAGAGTCCACAAAGTTTCAGATAATGAAAAGAAATACATAATTTTCATTCAACCCAAGTATTTTCCAAGCAGATTATATTTGCTTAAATTGCTATAGCAATTCAAGGGACAGCCCTGCCTGAACACAACAGTTACTGTGGATTTTTAAGAGACTCAGTTTAAGAATTCAGGAATTTCTGATTCATTCACAGGATTTGCAAATTCATCAGCCCCTGAAAACTAAAGCAAATTCAACAGGTATGATGATAAAATAATTTTCAATTTTTTAAAAAATATTCCTGCTGTTAAAAATAAAGTATATTTGATTTAACATTAAAATAGATTATAGCCACCATAAATGCATAATTTTGGTAAGCAATATCTGGTAAAAGTTACATTAAATTTTGATTAGCCAAACATTCATGGAAAGAAGTAATGCAGGAAATTTAATTTTCTAACTTAAGGTTTACCCAATAAAATAATCTTTGTTTAGATTTTTATTTTTTACTTTGAATGAAAGATTTTCAGGTTAATACAGTAATTTTCTGTTTGTCTTTCTTTCTCTTTCTCAACTTCGACAAAAAAAGTTGCTGACAAAAAATCAGCAAACACCTTTGAGTCATACATCTGAGCAATGCTAGAGATTCTGGTTGTAAAGAAATGGGCATTTGTATAAATTTCACTGGACATTTTCTCAAAATTTCTCTATTAACCAAATATTACAATGTGTTTGCCTCTTCCTCAAAGAGAAAATATAAATACTGTAGCTCTAAAAGATCTAGTTTCTTGGGTTTCAGTTAACTAAGATAAATGTATTATGGCTAAATATAATCTTGAGACTTTCATAGCAAGAATCTTACTTCTTTAGGCCTTGGGTGTGATACTGATGTATACAACTTTAATTTTACAGACTTAAGAACTGCTTTGGAAAAAATTCTGAATTATATACTAATAGTTGGTCTCTTATTACATTTTAGCTTCTATGGCATACCAATGAGACAAATATTTAAAATAATTAAATGCTATGAAGCTTTCAAATTATTTCAAACTTTCCAGAACAAAATTCCATCTCAATTTGATTAGTAATTTAAGTTAGAACTTTCTTG
Organism: Ovis canadensis; assembly: GCF_042477335.2. NCBI lineage: Eukaryota > Metazoa > Chordata > Mammalia > Artiodactyla > Bovidae > Ovis > Ovis canadensis. Next base: position 28,987,160 of record NC_091246.1, read on the forward strand.
ATGAAAGTACGAGTGTTTTTTTCCAGGTAGGAGAAATGTTATGACATAGAAACTTTTTTAGGCTATAATATGAAAAATACACATTAACAAATAATTTTAAAAGCCTGGTAACATGTTTCACTTTGCTTTAAACTTTTGTTTCACATTTGTTATTTTTCTACTAAACAAGGTAATAGAAAAGTGAATATAGTATATTGTGACAGAAATATTTAATAGAAAAGAAAACAGCCATGTTCTCTGTGACTAGGTTCTTTTAGAGAAATCACTGTGGTGAAATAAATGCCTAGAAACAGTCAACATTAGTAGTAATAAACATCACCAACAAGATGTAATCTATAATTAATCAATCAATCATTCATTCAGCAAATTTTTGAGCACTTCCACAATGTTCATTGTACTACAGCCTATCAAAAATTAGAAGCTGGGATATAGGATGATTGACAATGAGTTATAATGTTTCACTATGACTTATCCTATAGGAAACATGGCATAAATTGCTGAACATCAAAGGTAGAAGTAATAACAATATGCTTAACAAATGACTAGTAAACAATTAGCTGAATGAAAAATTTGGATGAAAGGAAATAAGATCACTGTAACAAGTAAAATGATCAGGGGTGAAGTTGAGGAGTAAGAGGAATAGAAAATAACGGCTATATCCATGAAGACGGAATGGATTTCTGAACAGAAAACTGCAGTAAGTCAAAAGAGAGTGGGACAAAGTTGAGCTATAGAGCCAAGGTCTTCCATGAATGAGGGCTCAATGGATGAGCTCAGATTCAGAAGACAAACTGTCTTCAAGGAAAGACCTTTCTTCTTAGTTGGCCAAAAAGATCAAAAGCAGATAATACTAAGAATCTCCTTATTTTCAGAAAGGCCCCCATCTTCAGGTCTGGATGCCGAGTCAAAGGTAAAGGCTGAACTAAAAAGTATCATCCAGGTCTCTCCCCCCCCCCAAATTTCTCGTAACTATTGAATAGCCACAACTTTAATTTTCAAATATAAGGTTACTAATTGATAATTACTGATGTTCTTAACACAAGGGTAAAATTCAGAGCTCTAATGAGTAGTGCTGTTTTTGAAGTTCAACTGTGTAACACTCAACCTCTGAGACCCTCTACATGGCCTGATCCTGCGTAGTTGTATGTTTCTGCCTCTTTGCTTCTACTTTCATCTCAACTTCATGGAGCAGTACTTTAAATGAAGTATGACAAGTACTTTTTAAAAAGTTGATATGCTATAGTACTGATATAATGAGTATATAAAATACTATAAATTTAATATGTAAAATATTATCAACCAGAGAGTAATATGTATAGAATGTTCTATTATCCATTCCTGCTAATCTCCCCAGATCTTGGCCAAATGATGTCTACAAAGATTTCCCTGTCTCACTCTTGCAGAGTTAAGCCACTGGCTCCCACAGCACTGTTATCTCTGCTGCAAGCCGTATTTCCCTTTGTCTGAGAATCGGTTCACTGTGTTGTGACTCTCTTGTCCACTAAATTGAATGCTCTTTATAGAAGGAGCCATGTCTTCATGCCTTTTTCAGTCTGTGTTCCCCACCGATCACAATGCCTCACCCCTAAAATTCAAGACAATTACTGAATAACCAAATCAAACTAAATAAATCACTAGTAATATTTTTTACTTTGGGATGAGACCATACTCTTTCACTTCCCCTCCCAGGACTCTTACTTGATGCATGAACACTGCAGTGTGAAGATCATGGCTCAACTATATTAATGAACTAGGTGTTCATTCCCAACATGCAAATTCCTGAGATCACAATTTAGGCCTCAAGGTTCTGGGCCAGATTAGCTGTACAATCTTATTTTGCTATTTCAACAGTTAACCACAACTTCCCAAACATCTCATCCTTTGTTGCTTTACATGTTTTTTGCTCATTTCTTTTATCTGCAAGTTTTCTTCTCTACTTCCCTCTGTGAGAACCTTCATATTCCTTCAAAATCTAATTTAAATGTCATGTCCTACATGGATCAAATGGATAAGAAGGAACAACAGATGGAATCTAACTGATTATCAAAAGGAAACTACAAATTTCAAAGGCAAAACTGTTTAAAAAGATCAAATCATTACTGTTTGGCATTTTCTGTAGGAAGGGATAGGATTAAATACAAGACAATATATTGGAGTAAATGATTATCTATTATAGTTTCTGAGTGAACAAGGAAGCAGGGTCATCATCCAAAACCAATGGTGAGGTTTTAGAGGCTTGTGTAGGACAAAGGGAAAAGGAATGGACTAATGAGATGTCACAAAGGCAGCACTTGAACGGTCATGACTTTAAAGTGAGCCAGTTGGCACTGTCCTATTGCTGTCAGCTGCATGAGTCAGGCTATGGGAGGATGGAGAACTGGAGCAACCAGGGTTGGACTATGAAGATTCAAGGAGCCAGCAAACTGAGGGCATGTGCAGCGATGGCCATGATGCACTATGGGTCTAGGTTGGTAGGACCTGAGTATACTGAGAGGTATGAATGAGGAGCAGTGAAAAACAGTTGGATCAATAATTTTTAGGTCCCACTGAAAGTGAAAATTGTTGCAGTTGGAGTTACTACATGAAGTGAGTTATAAAGACAGGAGATAGCAGTCAGCATGCAAAGGACTTGCAGTACCTTTGACAAGGCCCTTCCTGTGGGTGCACAAGGGCAAGCTCAGCCGCTTCAATTGTGTCTGACTCTTTGTGACTATGGACTGTAGCCTGCCAGGCTCCTCTGTCCACAAGATTCTCCACTCAAGAATACTGGAGTGGGTTGGTATGCCCTCCTCCAGTGGATCTCCCCAACCCAGGGATCTCCCCAACCCAGGGATCAAGCCTGGCAGGCGGGTTCTTCATTGCTAGTGGCACCTGGGAAACTAGAGGAATATTTACATTCTGTACTATTCAGATTCTGACAAGAAAAGAAAAAAGACTAAGAAACTAAGTTGTTAGGATCTAGGGCACCCTTTCTCAAAGAGGGTTCTGTCAGAGAAAATGATTTAAGTAACTATTTTTTCATTTATCCAATGATGAAAAATAATACCATTCTAGATGAACAGGAGATAAGCTGTTTCATTACATACAGTGATGTAGGATATTAATTCTGTTAGAATATTAATCTTCTCATGAAATCCTAGATGAGAAGGGTAGAGAAAAAAGGCCTTATAATAAAAGAGGTATGATTTTTTAAAAACTTTTCCTAAATAACATACTTATTCCATTTGGATCACTTTCTAATTTGGAAAGTACTTTTAACATGCATACCTCATATGCATTTACGACAATAACAACTACCAAGTGAGATAAGCAGGCAAGTGATTATAGTTCTTATTTTACTGATGAGGCAAGAAGCAGATATAAGTGACTCGACTGTCATAAGTGATAGGACTGAAATGAAGGTTTTCAGGCTCCTCATCCAGTTCACATATCCCATCATTCACTACAACTTTAAGTTTCAACACGACTGTTGTCATTTGTCTCTCTTTCACAAGCTGGGCCTCCCTCCTTTACAATCCTACCCCACACATACCCTCCTTTTCACTGTATTGCAAGTCTGATTCTCCACTAGACCTAAACTCCTAGGAAATACGGAGTGTGTTTTTAATACCTGTGTATCTAGAAATTAACTCAAAAAAAAAATAGTGGAAAGAAAAAAGCTAGGAGAGTAATTAGGAAAAATGTATAAAATAACCAATTAGAGACTAAAACTTTGTAGAATGTAAATATTGTGTATATCTAGGATTTGATGCAGTTATTCAAGTAGAGTCAGAGACAAAATAATTGGATTCTGGAAACGATTTCACAGGGAAAATTTGAAGTGACAATCAGACTTGGACAGAAAACACTAAGAGGAAACATGATATTTATTTTTAATATCTCAAGCTTTCACATAAAATGGAGTGTTCTATGTTTTTCCAAAGAACAGAAAAGAACATCAGCAAACAGGAGTTACAGTGGGCAAATTTTGGTCAGGATTAATAATCTCCTAAGTAACTAAAACATAGGGTCTTTCTTCTCACAGGTAGTGAACATCACGGAAGGGGCCAAATAGTGAGACCATCTAATATCCATGTGGAAAAAGCACTTAGCTTTGGGGTAGAAAGATGTCATGCTATCATTGTGAATCCACAGTTTAGTAAGCAAGACAAATCGAGATTCTCTAAAACGATGATTACTTAGTCTGGTTCAATGCAGTACGAGGCTTTTTAAAAAATATCACCTTAAACATTAATTTTGTTCTGAGCAGCAGCCATTAATTCTGGACGTTCTTTTACATATTTCAAATCAGACATAGATATTGTACATTTTAGATAACTGTCAATTTATATGAGAATTATTACATGTTTCACTCACTTTTTCCACTATATATTTCCTTTTGCCTTGTAATAGGACAAACAAGGAACATGGGCTTTTCAAGTTCAGTATGTATCCTTTTCTTCTTTCTTGGAGTCAAAGTATATTGCCAATATGAAAGTTATCAATGGGATGAAGATTATGACCAAGAACCAGATGATGTCTACCAAACGGAATTCCAATTAAATATAAACTATGAAGCTCCATTTCATCAGCATACTTTAGGTTGTGCCAGTGAATGCTTCTGTCCACCTAACTTTCCATCATCAATGTACTGTGATAATCGCAAATTAAAGACTATCCCAAATATTCCAGCACACATTCAGCAAGTCTATCTTCAGTTTAATGAAATTGAGGCTGTGACTGCAGATTCATTTATCAATGCCACTCATCTTAAAGAAATCAACCTCAGCCACAACAAAATTAAATCTCAAAAGATTGATCATGGTGTGTTTGCTAAATTGTCAAATCTACTACAGCTTCACCTACAGCACAACAATTTAGAAGACTTTCCGTTTCCTCTTCCTAAGTCTTTGGAAAGGATTTTTCTAGGTTACAATGAAATCTCCAGACTGCAGACAAATGCTGTGAGTGGGCTTGTAAACTTGACCATGCTTGATCTCTGTTTTAATAAAATTGATGATTCTATGTTACAAGAAAAAGCACTTGCCAAAATGGAAAAATTAATGCAGCTCAATCTATGTAATAACAGATTAGAATCAATGCCTCCTGGTTTGCCTTCTTCACTTATGTATCTGTCTTTAGAAAATAATTCAATATCTTCTATACCAGAAAATTACTTCAACGAACTTCCGAAACTTCATGCGCTAAGAATATCACACAACAAACTACAAGACATTCCATATAATATTTTTAATCTTTCCAGCCTTATAGAGCTCAATGTTGGACACAACAAACTGAAGCAAGCATTCTATATTCCAAGGAATTTACAACACCTATACCTAGAAAATAATGAAATTGAAAGTATGTAAAATTTTATTTTGTGTATGTCTGTGTTTTACTATTTATTTGTAATTTTTATTTTATATTGGAGCATAGTTGAATAACACTGTTGTGTTAGGGTCAGGTGTATAGCAAAGGAATTCAGTTATATATATACAAATATCTATTTTTTTCAATTCTTTTCTCATTTAGGTTACTACCAAATATTGAGCAATGTTCCCTGTTCTAGGTCCTTGTTGGTTACCTATTCTGTTCATCTATTTATTTATGGCTGTCCTGGGTCTCTGCTGCTGCAAACGGGAACTACTCTCTAGCTGTAGCACACAGGCTTTCGAGTGTGGGTTCAGTAGCTGTGGTGCAGGGGCTTAGTTGCCCCACTACACGTGGAACCTTCCCAGACCAGGATCGAACCTGTGTTCCCAGCACTGGGAGGCAGATTCCTAACCACTGGACCACCAGGGAAGTCCATTATTGTCTGTTAAAGATACAAAAAAAAAATCTTATTTTGTTCTTTTAAAGAACAGATCTTTAAAAGCCCATGCTTTAAATCGCACTACAAATTACAAATGGTTGCTTTGAAGCTGGCTAGGGAAATGGCAGAAATGGGCCCCAGAGAAATTTGTACTTCAAGGTTTATAGTCTTTTCTATTAAATGTTATCACTTTGAACTTTGAGAATATGTACTACAGAGTATATGAAAAAATATGAAATACTATAGAGTATACAAAGAAATATGAGATCTTGAATAGTAGAACTATACGTGATTTTCACTTTTTTTTTCTGAGATTATTTCTGCTAGGAATGTATTACTTAAATAATTTATTTAATAATTAAATAATTACTTAATAGCCAATGAAGCCATCATTTATTTAGATAATATAAAATTCACTTATAGTTTCCTTTTATTATTTGATTACTATAAAAATAATTAAACCTAATAAATATTTTAATAAAATCCATTATAGTATTATGGATATAATACAGAAGGATTAATTTTTAATTTGTATTTTTCAGATGTCAATGTCACAGTGATGTGTCCATCAGTTGATCCACTACATTACCACCATTTAACATACATTCGTGTAGATCAAAATAAGCTGAAAGCACCAATAAGCTCATACATTTTCTCCTGCTTCCCTCATATACACACTATTTACTATGGTGAACAACAAAGTACTAACGGTCAAACGATACAACTGAAGACCCAAGTTTTCAGGAGATTTCAAGATGATGGTGACAGTGAAGATCATGATGATCATCATGAAGGCCCAGGAGGAGAAGGAACAGAAGAAAACATTGATGCTCACTATTATGGAAGTCAAGAATGGCAAGAAACTAAATAGGTATACATTTATAACTTCATAAGATCTTATTATTCAATATAAATTTAGCTAAATATGCATAGCTCATAGTAATATGGTTAGAATTGAGTACTCAGCATACTAAGATCAGATTGAATTTCGGTTGTTGATAACATCTGCATCATTATATAGGATTAGAATTCCTTCAAAATGATACAAATCTTGTAGAACTATAAATTAGAATGACAAGTAGGATCAAAAACTACACTTTGAACATAAAATTATCATGTTGAGAAAAAAAACAAGTATGCTCATTTATATTAACAATAATTTTTCTAAAAATGATGAAAGAAGTAGCATTAGAAACTAAAAACTGTAAACCACGCACTTTAAATCACTATGAGTATAGTGTTTAAATGCCAAGAGGTTATATTAATGTAATAGGCAGCAACTCATTTAAGGAATAGACGATTTCCTTTGATTTAATCTCCAGAAAAGCTTTCATATTTTTATTTGGCTATCATCACCATGACAGCTACCCACCCTGGTCCTACCACTTAGAGCACAGAATGATAGTTTTGATTTTCAAAAGAGGTTATCTTAACTAAGGATCCAAGGCACACAAATTTATGAAATCAACTAGTCTTACTTTTTTGTTGTTTGTTTTAAATTTATTTATTTATTTTTGAAGGATAATTGCTTTACAGAATTTAACAGTTTTCTGTCAAACCTCAACATGAATTAGCCATAGGTATACATATATCCTCTCCCTCCTGAACCCCCTTTCCATCTCCCTCCCCATCCCACCCCTCCAGCCTGACACAGAGCCCTTGTCTGAGTTTCCTGAATCACATAGCAAATTCCCGCCGGCCATCTATTTTACACATGGTAATGTAAGTTTCCATGTTACTCTTTCCATACATCTCACTCTCTCCTCCCCACTCCCCATGTCCATAAATCTATTCTCTATGTCTGTTTCTCCATTGCTGCTCTGTGAATAAATTCTTCAGTACCATTTTTCTAGATTCTATATATATGCATTAGAATACAATATTTATCTTTCTCTTTCTGACTTACTTCACTCTGTATAATAGATTCTAGGTTCATTCGCCTTATTAGAACTGACTCAAAGGTGTTCCTTTTAATGGCAGAGTAACATTCCGTTGTGTATATGTACCACAACTTCTTTATCCATTCATCTGTCAGTGGATATCTAGGTTGCTTCTATGTTCTAGCTATTGTAAACAGCGCTGCAGTGAAAAATGGGATACATGTGCCTTTGAAATCGACTCGTCTTACCTTTCTCTCAGAGCACCAAAGTAACAAAAACTTAAACCTTGTATTTGGATGTCTGCATGCATGCATGCTAAGATGCTTCAGCCATGTCTGATTCTTTGCAACCTTATGGATTGTAGCCGGCCAGGTGGGGTTGCAAAGAGTCAGACAAGACTGAGCGACTGAACTGAACTGAACTGAGGCTCCTCTGTCCATGGAGATTCTCCAGGCAAGAATACTGGAGTGGGTTGCCATGCTCTCTTCTATGGGATCTTCCTGACCTAGGGATAGAACCGGCATCTCTTATGTCTCCCACATTGGCAGACGGGTTCTTTACCACTGGCACCACCTGGGACGCCCATTTGGATGCCAGAAAAACAGCATAATTTGTATTTTAGCAAATTCCAGCTATTATACAACACAATCTTTTCTATGTTCCATTTTAATTGGGATAAATATTTTTATAATAAATTCACTAGAGAAAGGTTTCAGTTACATAAAAATTTGCTAATAAATAATTGCTCTATTTATAAGATTAAGTTAATGTTAGCACAAGAAAGTATATCAGCATTATTAACACTTCTATTTTCCTAGCACAATATATTAGAAACATATATGTGTATCAGCCAATGTTTATGTACATAGTGCTAAAGTTGAATAGAGTTCCTTTGAAATTTGAATAACAGGTTTTGATATCTTCTTTAAAACCTTAATAATCACATATCATTTTGAAGCATTTTAAGTATGCCTTATAATGGAATATAACTTCTATGATGAACTTTCTTGATTCACTAGGTTAGTATTTTATAGAATTCCTCAGGTAAGGAATAAACACAAATCTGGGACTGCCTATATAGGAAACTCCTAAAAAAAATTTTTTTTTAAAACAGTATTCAAAAAGACCAGACAATTAGAACAATATTTTAGAAGCAGTTTTCCAGCAATGAGTCTACCTTTTTGGAGATGACAGTTTAAAATGAAGCCTCTAATGCTCATTTATATCTTTGAGCAGGTTATTAACATTTAGCAGAAACAGACTACCTGTGTGTCCTAGGGGTTAGCTCAACAATCCAGAGTGAATATGAACAATACTCCATTCATTCACTTAATAAACATTCATCAAGTCATTTGGCATGTAGGGCTTAGCAATGAGAGGTCAAACAGAATAGGTATGTGCATCTGTGACACTGTAAGGCAACAGCTATGATGGTAAAGAGTAAATGTTAGCGATGTGGGTAAAGCACATTTTCAAAAGAGGTAAAAACCTTTAAGGACCATCTCCCCCTTTACTGACATTTTAAAAAACAGGGTTACAAATGTAAACATTTATTATGAACTAACATATGGAAAACACTGTGGATGTTTTATGAGACGAGAAAGAGAAGACTATTTAAAATTTAATGAACGCTGTCAGGAAAATGCAAACTATAAAAAACTACAACCAGATAGTTTACATTCCCTGGATGGCTGAAATCAAAAAGGCAGACAATAAGTATTAACAATAAGTTAATAAGTATTAATAAGTATTAATGAGGAGATGCAGAAAGTGGAATCCACTGGTGACGAAGTCAAATTGTACAGCTGCTTTGGAAAGCAGTCTGGCAGTCCTTCAATTAGTCACCTATGAACCAACAATTCCCTTCCTAGATATATACCTAAGAAAACTGAGCACATGTGGTCACACAAAAATATGCACAAATATTCATAGCAGCATTATCCATTTATAGCCAAAAAGCAGAAACCACCCAAATGTCCTTCAGCTAACGAAAGGATAAACAAAATGTGGTATATCCACACAATGGAATATTATTCAGTCAAAAGAAGGAAGGATGTTGATACATGTTATAACAGAGATGAACCATGAAAACATTATGAAAAGTCAGTCACAGAACACGTATCGCATGATTCCATGTATATGAAATGTCTAAAACAGGCAAAACTATAGACACAGAAAGATTATTGGTTGCCTGGGGTTGGGGAGCAGGAGAAACAGGGGAACTAGGCAGTGACTGATAATGGATAGAGAATTTCTTTTTGGGTGATGAAAATATTCTAAAATTGACTGTAGTGATGACTGCACAAGTTTGAAACACCAAAAGCTACTGAATTGTACCCTTTAAAAAAGTGAGTTGTATGAGATGTGAATTATTTCAATAAAGCTGTTATTTAAACATTTAACAAAGAAAATAAGATGCAATAACTCATTCTAACAAAAGAAAGAAAGAAAGAAAATGCGGCAGTAACTGAAAAATGATATGAATACAGATATATTAACTTTACTTCTGGCCAGGATGTGGTGAAGCAACTGAAGGCTTCAAGGAAGAGGTGGTACTTTGCTGTGTGAGTAGTGACTGACTGGCAGGAGTGAAGAAAATAAGGTCCCAAGGTGAGATTAACATAAAGATGAGGTAATTAGTTATTTCGCTTCTTGTATAGTTAAAACACTCCAAATTTTGAGAATTATGGAGCACCTATTTTTATCTCCTCCTAAACTGACAAAAGAAAATATATTTAAGAACAGGCTTAGCGAAGAAAAAAACCTGATGGAAACATGGAATTTGAAATCAGATATACCTTGGTAGAAGCCTGACTTCACTCTTGTAACTAAGCAAGATGACTCTGAGTTACTTCTTGAAGTCTCTCTTTCTGCATTTCTGTAAGGAAGGTGGTTCTCACAGGGCTGTTATAAGGACAAGTAGAGATAGTATACATACCATCGCATTTAACAAAGCACATGCCAGTTACAAGGGTTTCCTGTGGCTCAGCAGTAAAGAATGCCTGCAATGCAGGAGACGAAGGAGATGCAGGTTCGATCCCTAGTAGGGAAGATCTCCTGGAGGAGGAAATGGCAACCTACTCCAGTATTCTTGTCGAGACAATCCTATGGACAGAGGAGGCTGGCAGGCTACAGCCTAGGGGGTCACAAAGAGCGACTGAGCACGCACACACATGGCATGCCAGTTGCAGGTATCCTACAAGCGGTAACTATTATTGCAGCACGTCCAGCCCAACCTCCCACTGGATCTATGTGCCCCGAGCCGTCAGCTGTGCTTCACATGCCACAGTGGACCCTCTAGAAAGGAGTTTGCATCTTTCAGGTTCCTTCCAAGCTTCTATTGTACAAAAGATTAGTAAACAAGAGAGAACTTACTAAAGGTTTCATTAGGGAGAGAGAAGAGAGATCTAAAATCATATATCCACAACAAACATATTCCAAATCATTATTTGATGGTTTAGCTTTCCAACGCACCTCTAGATAGCCTAGAAGGATGGGGAGCAGAGTTTCCCAGACCCTTCATGAGGCATTTGGCTGGCTGGCTCCTCTGGCCAGAGTAAGGTGAAACTCTTCTTGTCTATTAGGTAGAAGAGGTCAAAGAGGCCAACTCTGCTCTCCCTTTAAAGGCAAGTACGTATAAACACGTCACAAAATGTCCTCCAGCTGCAGGGCCCAGAGGGAGGCAGATGAACAACCATCTTAATCAAAAATGTGCAGAGGAATTCATACCCCAAGTAGTTCTCAGTAAAAAGAAAACAAAACAAATAACCACTACTGCTTTCTGTAGAACAGAAGAATAAAGTTCTACCTCCTACCAGAGTTACAGAAAAAACTAGCTGATATATCAGGAAAGAAAAAGATGAAAATTCATCAATTTTCCCATTACACTTCAAAATATTAGCTATATTAGTTCTGAGGTTGAACTTTCTGTCTTTGTGCCTACTAATGAATAAATTCAAATGACACCATGAACCCAAGCTTAACAAATATATTAAAAAGGAAATAAAAATAAGGGATATTCAATAAATTTATTACAATATACTGGTTTAGAATGTTTAGCATGTATTTAAGTATAACCTGAAAACTATACATTTTTTACTTTATTCCTCAAGTTGGAACCACTAAACCAAAACGCAGATATATGCATATCATATAACACACATAACCAATTCCATGGTATGAAAGCTGAAAAAAATAAATCTGTTTCTTCTGTATACTTTTACTGTAGCAAAGAAGTCCAAGGAAAGCTAGAACTAAAACTCCAATTTCCTGATTCCAAATCCATCTTTTCTAAATCTTGGAAATGAAGAATAACAGCAGCTGGAAACAAAATTAAATCATAACAGCTAAAAATCCAGTTTCTTTTATGTTCCAATTTCCTAAGTAAATATAACCTGCTATGCCCAGCAAGTAAATATCACAGCATTTCTGGATATGTCTGTCATTGCATGTTTAGGTTACAAACTTATTATACGGGGACTCATGTATACTACTCAGAAAAAATCACAAATATGGTCCATTTTAAACATTAACCCTTATTTATATTGAGTCATGATTCCCCTCCCTTTAAGTTTTAGCCTTCTAGTCCAGAAAGTACTTGGGTTCCCATCTTTATTTCATTTGACCAAATGATTAGGCTTTAGGTATAAGCAGGTATTTGAGATGGAGATTCAAATCACAGACGTCCCACAAAAAGCCCAGAATGTTGGTTAGAAACAAGTCAGAGGTCTTTCCCATACTGAAGGAGCAATGATTACACAAGGTAAAATTCTGATACGCCTTCAAAGACATAAAACCCTACAAAGATACCAAGGATAATGTAGTAGGGTTAACAAAAAGAACTCCACAGAGATAACCCTCTCAATTTTGGATAAATACCTGCCCGTGAGCCTTGATGGCATTCATCTTTCATTACTGTGCAGTGAAAGTTAAATAGTTCTTTCTGGAGTAGAAAACAATCTAAGTTTGAAACATATTTTACACTGAAAGAATTTGACTCCAAAGAGCAGTCTGTGCTTTGTTCAGCTTCTAGGAATTAATCTATATCTTGGTTTAAAATGAGGGTTATACTTAATGGACATGAATTTGAGAAAACTCCGGGAGACAGTGAAGTACAGGGAAGCCTGGTGTACTATAGTTCATGAGGTCACAAAATGACTTAGTGACTGAACAATAACAATTCTTTTGATAGTCCCATGGATAGCAAGGAGATAAAACCAGTCAATCCTAAAGGAAATCAACTCTGAACATTCATTGGAAGGACAGATGCTGAAGCTGAAGCTCCAATACTTTGACCACCTGATGTGAACAGCCACTGGAAAAAGACCATGATGCTGGGAAAGACTGAGGGCAGGAGGAGAAGGCAGCGACAGAGGATGGGATGAATGGATAGTATTACTGACTCAATGGACATGAGTTTGAGCAAACTCTGGGAGATAGCGAAGAACAGGGAAGCCTGGACTGCTGTAGTCCATGGGGGTGCAAAGAGCTGGACAAGGCTTAGCAACTGAACAACAACAACAACAGATTTTAGGATGGGACAGGCCAAACCCAACAGTCTTAGGTTGGCCATGCCAGAGAGACAACCATGTGGTTTAGGATGGGTCATGTGGAATCAGTTAAACTGGGGGCAGAGTTCAAACATGAGGAATACTCAGTTGATCAGGCCTATGTAATGAAGCCCCAGTAAAAGCTGAACCATGAGGTTCAGTAGCACTTTCCTGGTTGGCAATACCCATGTTCCTTGTCATGCATCAATGCTGGGAAGGCACTGATGAGAACATCCTGAGAACAATACAAGTTCTGTATGTGGAACCCTCCCAGACTCTGACTACTGCCTCTCTTCCTTTGGGTGATTATTTATGTGTATAAATGGCAACCCACTCTAGTACTCTTGCCTGGAAAATTCCATGGACAGAGGAGCCTTGTAGGCTACAGTCCATGGGGTTCCAAAGGGTCGTACACAACTGAGTGAGTTCATTTCACTTTAGTTTTCTCTGTGATAAACCATAACCATGAAATAATGGCTTTCAGTGAGTTCCATGAGTCCTGTAAGCAAATTATCAAATGTAAGGGTGGTTTTGGGAAACTCTCAAACTTGCAGTTGGTATAAGAAATGAGGATGGTCTTTGGAACTATGCTCTCAAACTTTAGTTTGGCTAACTCTGGGAGGGAACATACACATTTTTCGGTGTAACTCTGAATATTTCTAGAATCTTTCCTGTGCAGTCATCTCCCCTTCAATGTGGATATGACCTCTGACCTCAAAATACTACAAAGATGGCATATATGATTACAGGTACATGATTGCTACAAAAACTATACTGCTTGTCTTGTTGGAACACTAATCTTCCTTTCGGGCTGTGAAGAAGAAATCTGCCATAATATGAGCTGCCCAATGGTAGAGGCCACGTTGCAAATAACTGAGGGTGGCCTTCAATCAACATCAAGCAAGACCGAGGCTTAGTCCCACATTCTGAGTGGAGTTGTGGCCAACAACCACATGAGCTCATACACCTTTACCTTTCTTGACCCTTGAAAAGAGGATACAGCCCTAGCCAACACCTTGATTGCAGATGAGATATAAACAAAGCCATGGACAGAGGAGCCTGGACGGCTACAGTCCATAGGGTTGCAAAGAGTCAGATACATCTGAAGCAACTTGGCACTCATGCACAAGCAAAGCCATACTTGGACTCCTGAGCCACAGAGACTGTGGGATAATAAAGGTGTGTTATTTTAGATCACTATACCTGTAATAAATAACCAATAAAATAGGTAACTAGTAGTATTCTTCAGAAATGTAACATTAGAGCGCTCTCTCTAAAATGAAAATAGAATCCTGTCACTCGCTGGCTTAAAAAAATTTCTCAAAGTGGTCTCTCACTGAATACAAATAAAAGTCAAACATCACAGCAAGGTATAAAAGACTTTTCCTTAATTTGACCTCTAGTACCCTGTCTGATTTCTTAATATGTACCACCCCCCTAACCTCTTCTCTTTCTCCCTCTAAGCTCCAGCCATATACAACTAATTATAAATTATCTTAATGATCTATCCTCCCCACCTATGTGCTGTTCCTATTCCTAGAGCAATTCTACCTTGGTCTGCTCCTGCCATGACTACCCCCTCATTTTCTCTACAAAAGTAAGTCTGTTGCCGCCTCAGTGGCTTTACCCTGTTCCAGACTACTGCAGAATATTTTTGTGTAGCAGGTCGCTCACTGTGCCTTCTATTACTTGTTTGCTGCCATTCTTGCTTACTTACAAACTCTTCCTCCTTGAAGGGAGAAAACGAGTTTTGCTTGTCTGGGTTTATTTTTCTACAGTACTGGCAGAGAAGTGGCACTCAATAAACTTCTACTAAATGAATGAATTTACTCTGCTGACAAAGGTCCGTATAATCAAGGCTATGGTCTTCCCAGTTGTTACATATGGTTGTGAGAGCTGGATAGTAAAGAAGGCAGAGAGACGAAGAATTGATGCCTTCAAAACTGTGGTACTGGAGAAGACTCCTGAGAGTCCCTTGGACAGCGAGATCAAACCAGTCAATCTTACAGGAAATCAACCCTGAATACTCATCAGAAAGACTAATGCTGAAGCTGAAGCTACAGTATTTTGGTCACCTGATGCAAACAGCCGACTCCCTAGAAACATCCCTGATATGGGGAAAGACTGAGGGCAGAAGGAGAAGAGGGCATCAGAGGAAGAGATGGTTGGATGGTATCACCGATGCAATGGACATGAACTTGGGCAAACTTCAGAAGATGGTAAGGGATAGGGAGGCCTGGTGTGCTGCAGTCCATGGGGTTGCAGAGAGTCGGACACGACTGGGGACTGAATGATAACAACAAATGAATGAATGCCAATAAAACTATACACACTGGTCATACCTTTTCAAGGAAAAAAAGTTATAATCCACAAAATAATTTTCTGTAGTACAAAGTACAAAACTGTGTATACCATAGTAAACTATGAACCTCTAAGATTCTCTAAATCTATTCAACATCTATTCAGTTCACTTCTCAACATCCCGTTAAACCTGCCACACAACAGAAAACAAACCAATATCTGTTATTTCATTATTAGATATTTCCAAAGACTTTAAAGTCATAAAATTGATATTTTCAAAGAATTTAAAGTCAAAAAATCAACCCAAATCAGAGAATATCACAACTAAATTTAAACATTTACATTCAAGTAAAAATGTAAGTATTCATGTCTTGGTTTATTTAAGCTTTAACTCAAAAAACTCCAAAGCCAGTTTTGAATAGAAAAGAAAACTAACCAGTATTCTTTCACTTTCCTTTTTTTTTTTTTACAAAATATTCATATCCACACTTACTGAAATTTCAGCTGAGAGGAGAAAGGTTACTTTGATTGCTAAAATACCAGTGATAAAATTAATCTTTAAAGATGTTCACATAGTTATCTAAATACCATTTCAACCTAAAAAAATAATATTAAGGTAATTAATACTATTTTCTTCATTCAGCAAACAAAAACATATTTTACAATCAAATCCCAAATTGTAACATTTATATTTAAAAAGCTGATTCTGACAGTTGAGTTTTTGTTACATATAACAAAATAAAGGGGGAAGTGGGCCTCAAATGACTAAACTAAAAAATAATTTGTGCTATGAGTATTTACTACATAAGGTAAAAGATAACATAAGTTTATGATAATCAGTGGAAGCAATCTGAGTACAGCAGTTACAAATATTTCAGTTCTCTAGTACAACACACTACATTTCACCCTGCAGAAAGAATGTTGGCAAAGATCTCTACCACATGGAAACTGCTTTTAAAGCTGTTGGGCCCTGAAATTCTATTCAACAGTTTGAAATCACTCCACAGCTTTTCTCATTCACCCTCCCACTTGGGGCTAATGCAAGCCATGACCATCTATTGAGGAAAACCACAAAAAACTTCAAAACAGCTACAACGGTAGGCTCTTTTCTCACATATTATTTTAAATATTGTTTGTTAAAATGTGACATCTAACAATCTTAGTAAATATAAAGGCAATCTTTAATCTTTTTAAGTCTCAGTTACCTCGGACAATTATTTTTTAACAAGCACTTAAGTATATCACCGCATAACTTGAATGTCCATACAGGCAAGAACAGCGTGCTGCAAAAGTCACAAAACCATGTTACGCTTAACTTCAACCACTGACTTTTTTGACAAACTAGTATCTAAAATGCAGCACTAGCAATTCTGAGTGATTCTGTCTGAAGTTACTTAAGAAAAAGTAGAAAATGTGTACCACCAGATAAAATCCAGTGGTGAGCCTTAAAGAATCTTTCCCATTTCATTCCTTTGAAATCTGATTAAAGTTCTATTATTTTTCTAGTCTGCAATACTATTTTTGCATTTTTCATACCTTAAATTTTAAAGAAATGCTATTAACTAAAAATGATATCTATGGAAATTATAAAACTGAGGAATTTGAAATTATGGCTTTTTCAATATTCTGTATCACCTAAAAGTAAGTGTTAATGACTACTTTTCATAATGTTAAATTTAAAGTTTTAAAACTGTTCCTGGAACTTGTTTCTGCTCATACCAATACAAATCAGGAGTTCTTATAAAGTAGCAAAGCTGAAATATGATATTTTTAACTCACATGAGACAGGATCATGGGTCTTCATTTTAACTGTTTATATTACAGGTATTCTAAGAAGACTTCAATTGCATACCTTTGTTCAAGGTACCTAATTATTAAAAAACTGAAATTATCAACATTGCTTGGATTTTTGATAGAAAAAGAACTAAAACCAATTTCTGAAACTATTTTTCAGAATATCACTGATACATAAAAACTTTTAGCATCTAATTAAAGATCACAAAGGGTTAAATACTGTTCGCTGGCCCCTGCTGCGTTTACCCTGCCAAAAAGTCCTCTAAGCTTTTAAATATTGCTTCGATGGTCTGCATTTTTATTTCCAGGGAAAAAGAGAGTATTGTCCCACAGTCAGCAGGCCACTAGCTTATTAGTTTTCAGTCACCTTAAGTTCTATTAAAATGAAGACTCTGCAATCTACACTTCTCCTGTTCCTGTTTGTGCCTCTGATAAAGCCAGCACCACCATCTCAGCAGGATTCACGCATTATCTATGATTATGGAACAGATAATCTTGAAGAAACCTTTTTTAGCCAAGATTATGAGGATAAATACCTGGATGGAAAAAGTACTAAGGTATTTTATTTCTACTCTAAATTTAATTTCTAAAATAGTCACCCATTTAAATGCATGTTTTTGTTTTTTTCTGAATGTGTCTGATAAGGTAAGAAGAAAGGAAAAGCACTTGAGATGATTCAAAACAATTCAAAATAACTGTCCCTAAATTATATATTTAAAGTATGCATGTTTCCCAAATTAATAAATAGACTCTGTGATAACCAAATAGTATCTGTAACAACCAAAACATAAAATTTAAAGAAAACTAAAATTTGAAATAAAAAATTTAAGGAAAATTCAATTTAAAGATGATCTCTTATCAGCAGAGATTTACATTTAAGTCATGATACATAGTGCCATTTATTTGTATATTAAAATAAAATAGGAGAAATGTATATTAGGAGAAATAAAGATGGATTACCAGCTTAAGGTTTATTATTTTAGGAAGAAGTAGTTCAAGTACATAAATAGAAGAGTACTGCTTATTTTGTATCTACAGGATTTCATAATAATTCACGTTATGCCAACTACACAGTATCAAAAAATTAAAACTACTAATATGGAGCATGATTTTC
Source organism: Ovis canadensis (assembly GCF_042477335.2). Classification (NCBI taxonomy): domain Eukaryota; kingdom Metazoa; phylum Chordata; class Mammalia; order Artiodactyla; family Bovidae; genus Ovis; species Ovis canadensis. Next base: position 29,005,589 of record NC_091246.1, read on the forward strand.
AATCAATTTCAACAATTTAGGGTCTATCATTTTACCAAGTAACTGTCACTGTCATTGTCTACAGAGATGACTTTCCTACCACACTTTTCATATTCTGCTTGCACAGGGACTAAGTAATTACTTGTGGTTTTACTGGAACACAGAAATGAACACTGGACAAAGAAAAAGTTAATACAACGCATAAGGATCTGTTGCCTGCCTACAGTGTGTCTGTATGCGTCTCTCACACACACACGCAAAATGGAAAATGAGAGATGCAGCCAAATACTTAACAATGTTGATTCCTTCAAAAGTTCTTACTATAAATAAGATGATAAGTATTTTAAGAGTGAACAGTTATAATAGATTCTTTTCTTTCAGTACAGATGAGCAAATGTTAATACTACAATTTCTTTCAATGAAGTTGGCTAACATGCTAGTATTATTATTATCATATATGTATATATTGAAAACATATGTATATATAGTCATGCTTCCCAGGTGCTTAGAAAAAAAAAAAAGGCCTATTATAACAAGCTGTCGGCTCACATGGCTGATTTCAATCTTATCAATCTGTTTATAGAATACTTTCAAAATCTCCTGGTCCCTAAAAAGTAGTAAATAAAAAAGTTCTCTGCTTCTCTTTACATTGCTTTAGGAGTCTCTCTAAATATGAACACAGGGACCAAAATATTTGTGAAGTGGAACAGAATTCAACAGCACTTAATAGACAAATGGGGAGTGGAGGGACTGTTCAACGAGAACATTTATGGATGAATGCTGTCTGTAATCCCTCAGTTTTACAGTCCAAATTGTAAATAATACCAAAATTACCAAATTGTAAATAAACATTTATTTTTCCAATAGGAAAAAGAAACTATGATAATAGTACCCGATGAGAAAAGTTTTCAGTTACAAAAAGATGAGAGTATAACGCAATTACCTCCCAAGAAAGAAAATGATGGTAAGTATGAATACTCTATTATCCTATTTTTTAAAAGAGCTTTAAAAAGTAGCTTACAATGGAACTTTATTTGTTATTGTTCAAAATTGCATCAGGATACAGTAAATCCAAACAGTAGAATTTTATCTCCAACGATAAAGTCAAACAGATATATTGTGAATTTTCACCATTTGCCATTCCACATTATGAGTGAAAAACATGGAACAGGAACATTCAAGAATAACCAAAGTTCAGTTTAGGTTTAACCTCTATAAAGTGTGTGCTTCTATCTATATAAAATAAATTCAAGAAATACTTGTTAAATTCCAATTAGTTGCAAATCGCTGGTGGCTCAGCTGGTAAAGAATCTGCCTGCAATGTAGGAGACCTGGGTTCAATCCCTGGGTTGGGAAGATCCCCTGGAGAAGGGAATGGCTACCCAGTCCAGTATTCTGGCCTGGAGGATTCCATGGATTGTATAGTCCATGGGGTCGCAAAGAGCTGGACACAACTGAATGACTTTCACTTTCACTTTCACATGTAGTCTGAGGATAAAGTAAATAAAATATTATTTTTGCTTTTAAGAAATTCACAGGAGAGGTGGTTATATACATAAGTAATTATAATGTACATTTCAATTAAAATAATAGCAAACATAAAATAAATTACAAAGTACTACTTATTAGTTTCTATTTGGTTTATTATTGCTCTCTCACAGACCATCATTTCGTGACAATATAAAAAAAAACACACTAATTTCTATAGTGCTACAATAAAATTAAAATGAAACAAAACAGAAAATATATCTCAAGAAATTTGAAAAGCATCATAGTGAAAATAGACTGGAAGAAATTAAAAGACATTTCTTGCTCTTGGATAGGATGATTTAACATTACAAAGATGGTAGTTCTCCCTAAATCTGTAACAATAAACTTTTTTAAACAGTTGGGTAAGGTTGATCCTCAAGTTCAGATAGAAGATCAGATCTGCATGAAATCACCTATCAGAACATACTTTAAAGCCTCCATACTTAAAATAGGTATAATACTGGTGCATGAATGAATGTCCACAGACAGAAAGAAATACATGTAGAAATTTAGTAAATAACAAAGGGAGCATCTTTAATTACTGAAGCAAAGATGATGTTTTTATTTTTAAAAATATTTATCCATCTATGCATGGCTGCTCTGGGTCTCCATTGCTGTCTGTGAGTTTTCTCCAGTTGCAGATGGGGCTACCCTTTGCTGTGGTACACAGGCTCTAGGTGCTCAGGCTTCAACAGGTGTAGCATGTGGGCTCAGTGGCTGTGGCTCAAGAGCTTGGTTGCTCTGTGCCATGCAGCATCATCCCAGACCAGGGATCGAACCCATGTCCCCTGCATTGGCAGATGGATTCTTAACCACTGGACCACCAGGGAAATTCCAAAGATGATATTTTTAAAAACTGAGTCTGGGACAACCTTGAAAAGGGATACAATTATATCCCTCTTAGATAGAAAAATAAACTTCAAATAAATTAGGGTCTAAATGTAAAAAGTGAAACCATTTAAATAGTAGAAGATAACTTGACTGTGGGATGTCTCAAAATCCAGAGATGATAATAGAAAAGACCAATAAGTTTAACTCCATAAACAAAATACATCTGCATGGCAAAAATCATAAATGAAGCCGAAGACAACTTAAAATTGAGAAAAATATTTTCAATATACACCACTGTAAAGAGTTAATATCTCTAATTTATAAAGAACAAGTGAAAATCCAGGAAAAAGAAACTGATTAAAAAAAAAATCCATGGGTAAAATGGGCAAAAGGTTTGAACAGACAATTCACAAAATGACATTAAAATGACCCTTAAACACATAAAAGGTGTTCAATCTCACATGTAAATTTAAATTGAGATAAAAATTTTTAACCTATCTGACAAAAGTGTGACAATATATTAATATATTCTACCGGTAAAACCTGTGGGGTATCAGACACTGACATATGTTGCTGACAGTAATGCAAATTGGTAGAACGGAGAGGAATTTGGTAATATCTGATGAAACCTAATATGCATTTACTTTGTGACATAGCAATTGACCTCTAGGAATTTATCCTAAAGATATATCTTCAAAAGTAAGAAAATACATATGCAAAATCTCTGAAGGATTGCTTGCAACAGCAAAATACTGGAAACAATCTAATTATTCATAAATTGAAGAGTGGTTGAATAAATTATGGTACATCTACCTAGGGAATACTGCTGCTGCTGCTAAGTCACTTCAGTCGTGTCCGACTCTGTGCGACCCCATAGACGGCGGCTCACCAGGCTCCCCTGTCCCTGGGATTCTCCAGGCAAGAACACTGGAGTGGGTTGCCATTTCCTTCTCCAATGCATGAAAGTGAAAAGTGAAAGTGAAGTCGCTCAGTCATGCCTGACTCTTAGCGACCCCATGGACTGCAGCCTACCAGGCTCTTATGCAGTGCCAAAAATGAATGAGGAAGATTTCTATAATGAATATGGATTGATTTCTAGAAGAGATTATGTGAAGAAAACCAAAGTGCAAAAGAGTATCTACAGTATGCTGTCTCTTCTAAAAATGAAAGGGATATAAGAGAAGATACACTTGTGTGAAAGAAATTCAAGAAGGGCAATTAAGCTGAGACTAGTTACCTACGGGTTACAGATGGACTAGGGGTGGAAGGAGGGGACAGGAACTACAGGTACAGCGAAAAGGTGGCAGAACTTCTCTGAGCACACCTTCTGTGCATATTTGATTTTAGAACAACACTATATTCACATAAGCAAATAAATATAGTACATTCATAAATAAAATCAACAAGGATAATATAAAAAGAACCCAAACTGAAAAACAGAAAAATACAAACTTAATTGCATTTCAAATGAATAACATAACACATTACAGGAAGGGAAATCTAACTGAAGTAACTCAGTATTTCAATGTATACTTTCAGTAGACAAATACTAAAATTCCAATGAGTAGGTTTGTTTTCCATAGTGCTTTAGGTTAACAATAATGAAACTACTTAATGTGTGTTCTAGGATTAAGTAAAGTAAATATAAAGTGGATCAGGAGAGTCAGGTTTCTCATAATCAGAGAAGGGTATTAAAAGATATGGTAAGGGGGAAGGCTAGAAGGAACACTATGGAGATGAAGTGGAATGGACTGGAATGAAAGGTATCAGCATCAACTTCTGGTCTGTATACAGATATACAGAAAAAGACATAGACATGTTTGCTTCCCTGTATGAGTATATATGTATATATATGCATATGGTATGTTTATGTTTTTATATGAGCATATGGTACATGTATAAAGACATATACGTGTGTATGTATGTATTATATATGCTGCTGCTAAGTTGCTTCAGTCGTGTCTGACTCTGTGCGACCCCATAGATGGCAGCCCACCAGGCTCCTCTGTCCCTGGGATTCTCCAGGCAAGAATACTGGAGTGGGTCGCCATTTCCTTCCCCAATGCATGCATGCATGCATGCTAAGTCACTTCAGTCATGTCCTACTCTGTGCAACCGTATGGACAGCAGCCCACCAGGCTCCTCTGTCCACGGGATTCTCTAGGCAAGAATACTGGAGTGGGTTGCCATTTCCTTCTCTGTATTATATATGAAAAGAGAGCAAAATAAAAATAAATACATTTCCCCATCCTCTTTGCTGAAAGATCCTAGAAACAATGAGATCCCAGTAGCAATGAGCACATGCACACCCAAATCTTGGTTTCTAAATACCATTCTCCATTGAAATGGACCAGTACTTCTTGAAGTAATAGCTGATTTCAGACCTGGGGCAGGGAAAGGGCAAGGATTGGTATGGGACATCTCAGCATGCCAGAAAATAAGTAAGCTCTCAAAGAATAGTAGAGACATTTAATTTTTTAATCAAAATATAAAAAATATATATGTATAAATGTATGACAGATATATAAGATTTATTGAAATCCAGACAATAATGCTGAGAGATATTTTTAAAAACCTAAATATATAGATAGAGATACACTGTATTCAAGGACCAGAAAACTCAGTATCATTAAAATTTCAATTTTCCCCAAATTCATCTGTAGATTCAACGCAGTCCCAATTAAAATTCTAGCAGGCTTTAAGTAATTAACAAGCTGGGTTTAAAATTTATATAAAAATGAAAAGAACCTAGAAGAAATATAACATAAAAGCATGAACTATAAGGGAATCAATTATTATCCATTAAAATAAAAAATGTTTGCTCTTTAAGAGACATTGATTAGAAAATTAAAAAAAAAAAAAAAAGCCAGAAACTGGAGAAAACATTTTCTCCAAAACATAAAACTGACAAATGACTTATATCTATATAATATATATAAATCAAAACTAATGCAAAATCCATTTAAAACAGGCAAAAGACATGAGCAGACACTTCACCACACACAAAAAAATGTGGATGGCAAATAAGTATATAAAAAGATGCTCAGCACATTAGCCATTAGGGAAATGTAAATTCAAACACGAAATACCACAACACATCTTATTTGAAAGGCTAAAATAAAAAAGTCCAACCACACATACCAAATGCTGGAAAGAATGCGGAGCAACTGGAACTTAGATGTACTGCTAATGAGAATGTAAAATGGCACAATGACTTTGGGAAACAGTTTAGGACTTTTTCCAAAAAGTAAAATATATATGTATAATAAGACATAGCCATTCTATGCTTAGGTATTTATAGAAGATAAATGAAAGCATTAAGTCCATACATTAATGTTCATAGCAGCTCTCTTTGAAATAGCTGCAAACTGGAAACAACCCAAATATATGTAAGAGATGACTATATAAACTGTGTCTATTGACAGAATGGAATAAATTGGAATGAACTCAATAATAAATAGAAATGAATTACTGATAATGCAAAAATAGATGAGCCTCAAAATAATTATGCAGAGTTAAAGAAGCCAGACAAAAGAGTATATACTGCATTCTTTTGATATAAAAGTTTCAGAAATAATATATTGTTTCTGGTCCTTAATATACTCATAATATTAACATTAAGGTAATGACAGAAAGGATATTAGTGGTTACTGTGAGGGAGAGATAATTACCAAAGAGCATGAAGAAAGTGATGGATATGTTAATCATCTTGATTGTGGTGATGGACAGCCAACTTATAAATTATACAAGTTAAATATGTGCAACTTATTGTATAACACTGAACCACAAAAAAGCTATGGGATGATAAAACAGAGTTTAGGAGTTGTCCCAGACTAATCTGGGACAATTTGATTATCAAAATAAATATGACAGTAACATATGACCCATGGGATAAGGAATTCATAAGTTCATACTGACAAAAATAAATAAGGAGGGAACATTCCACCTCATATAAGAACGTGAACTAACAAATGTAGAAGAAATGATGGAATCAGAAAAACTATTATTTGGCAACTATCCCAGTGGTAAATGATTCAGGTAAGACTCTTCAATAGATGAAAACTAGAGTTTTAAAACATGGAAGTTTGATAACAAACCTGATGTTTAGAATCTCAAAGAACTTCTCTAGAAGGTACACACTCATTACAAAGCGAAAAACAGTAATTTTACAGGGTGAGAACCATGGCAGACACCAACTGAACCAAGTTACCCAAGACAGCCCTGTGAGGAATGAGACAGATACATGACACAGAGAATGAAACTTTATTTCTGTAGTATTCCTGCCAAAAATGAGGAACCTTTTTTATAAACCCCAGTTGAAAGACATTCTGCAAAATAAATGCCCTGAAAATAAATTTTTTAAAAATTCAAAAATTTCCAAAACAGTAAAAAGATATGAAAAACAAAGACTAAGGAACTCTTCCAGGCTGAAGGCCTGACAAGTAAGTGCAACGAATGATACAGGGTGCAATGGGATTCTAAAAGTGCCCACAATGACTCCAAACTTTTGTTGCTGTTGTTGTTGCTGGAAATGACTTTTACTTAAATCTAAGTTTAAGGGAGATTGGAGGAGATTATTACGAAGCTAAAACTCAAAATTCTCTCTGATTCCAAGTTCATACTTTGTTTATTTTACTAATTAGTTTCATTGGAAGGACTGATGCTGAGGCTGAACCTCTAATACTTTGGCCACCTAATGCAAAGAGTTGACTCACTGGAAAAGATTCTGATGCAGGGAAAAATTGAAGGCAAAATGAGAAGGGGTGGCCGAGGATGAGATGATTAGATAGCATCACCAACTCAACAGACATGAATTTGAGCAAACTACGGGAGACAGTGAAGGAGACGGGAGCCTGGTATGCTGCAGTGCATGGAGTTGCAAAGAGGAGGACATGACTTAGCAACTGAACAACAAACACATTAGAAATGTGTTTGCACTACCCCAAGTGATAATACCTTAAGTCCAGCTTTATGATTTTTTGATATGCAAATGAAGAAATGTAACTGTCAATCAATTCAGCAATTAAATGATCACTGCCAAAACAGGAGAATAAAAGAGACTGTATATTACAGAATTTAAAATAAAATTATGCTGAGTTACCAGATACAATATAGATCACTAGCTAATATGGCCATAACATCTTTCCTGTTATCATCTATAATTGTGTAAAGTATCTTTTCAAATTAGTAATAACATTCATGATAACAAGAATTTTAATACTAGAGGTCAGATATTTTTAAATGATTGATTTTTATGATTTTGTTTCCCAATTCAGAAATGCCCACATGCCTGCTATGTGTTTGTTTAAGTGGCTCTGTATACTGTGAAGAAGTTGACATTGATGCCGTACCACCTTTGCCAAAGGAATCAGCCTATCTTTATGCACGATTCAACAAAATTAAAAAGCTGACCGCCAAAGATTTTGCAGACATACGTAAGCTAATTTTAAATAAAATACTAGTGTTAACTCATGTTAGTTATTTAACTCATATAAACACAAGTTTCTAGGTACCTGTGGCCTATCACATGTAGGATAGTCACTGTTGGGGTATTTTAAGTATCCTGTCAGGAGGGTGTTGCTGTGAGCGCCACACACAGCAACTACTTCTGCAGTCAAGTCCAAGTCCTGGATCACTCATCCCAGAAAAATTTTATATATTCCAATCTTGTCGAGGGCTTCTGAAGAAAATCATACCAAGAAATGCACACTGGCTCCACTACACATTTACGAGATTAACCATACTGAATTCATGCTGTCACTGGTAGTTTCCAACTGATTGAATACAGCTGTTTCTCATTATTTGTGCATTTTATGTTTTCAAACTCACCTACTTTATAAAATTTATTTGTAACCCCAAAATAAATACTTCTGGCACTTTCAGGGTTATTCACAGGCATGCGTACAGTGGCAAAAAATGTGAGTCATCCAGGTGAGGTAGAACAAGATGCTTTGTCCTTTATTTCAGCTTTAAACAAGTACCTCGTTTACAGTCTACTTAGTGCAATATTTTTCACTTTTCATTTTTTGGCTTTTTTGCGGTTTGAAACACTCCCTAAATATAGTGCTGAAGTGCTGTATATTGTTCCTAACTGCAAGAAGGCTGTGATGTGCCTTCCAGAGAAAATACATGTTAAGTAGCCTTCATTTAAGTGAGTTACAGTGCTGTTGGCTGTGAGTTTAATATTAATGTAGCAACAATATATACTAAATAAGATACCTTTAAAAAAGAAACACACATAAAATTTTCTGATTGGCTGATGAAAATGTGTGATGAAAGGCTCGAATCCGTATATTGCCTAGGAGCAATGGTTCCATATTCACTAATTCAGCATTTGTGTCGACTATAGATGACTACCTTAAATAGTGAGAAGTGACCATATCTCCGAATCATCCTAGACAGAACAAAAGTGATGCATACATACACACACTTATTGAATTTCTCTCTCAATATGTACCACGTTAACAAATTAGGGAACATTTTTGCCTTTGTTGTTTTTAAGCAATAAGGCGTGAAGAGATTAAGATAACATACCCACAATCACAGGGGCTTCCCTGGTGGCTAAGATGGTAAAGTATCTGCCTGCAACGTAGGAGGACCTGAGTTCAATCCCTGGGTCAGGAAGATCCCCTGGAGAAGGGAATGGCAACCCATTCCAGTATTCTTGCCTGGACAGGATACCAGGGACAGAGGAGAGGAGCCTGGTGGGCTACAGTTTATAGAGTTGCAGAGTCAGACACAACTGAGCAACCAATACAAACAAAACAAACCCATAATCGCAATGCAACAGGATGGCAAGAAATTCAAAAATATTTACATGATTCTATTCAATCAAACATAATGCTTGCTTTCCATAATTTGCAACAAAGAATTTCTTTCAAATTACTTGAGCATACTGAGAATTCAAACAAAAAAGGATGGAAGGACTCTATTAACTAAGAGTTCCCTTCCAAACCTGAAATTCTAGAACTCCAGTGAGAAACGCCATCAGTGTCAAGCACTGAGTATATGCTGAGTATTCATTCAATAAAACTTACTGAGCTATTAATTGTACATGTTCTGCAAAGCACTAAAAATAAAAGAAATTTGAATTACCTGTTAAATAAATGCTTTTCCTCAGTCCACACAATTAAGAATTTAACTTCATGTAGTAAAAAAAAATTTTTATGTATTGTTTGTATATTTTTCCTTCAAGCTAACTTAAGACGACTCGATTTTACGGGAAATTTGATTGAAGACATAGAAGATGGTACTTTTTCAAAACTCTCTCTGTTAGAAGAACTTACACTAGCTGAAAATCAACTACTGAAGCTTCCAGTTCTCCCTCCCAAGCTTACTTTATTTAATGCAAAATATAACAAAATCAAGAGTAGAGGAATCAAAGCAAATGCATTCAAAGTAAGTATTTTATACTATGACTGAGCACAATATAGCATCATTGTTATACAGCCAATAATAACATGATAAAAGAAGAAGAAACTATAGCCTAGAATTTTGTTTTAAAATTATTACATAATAAATAGTGATATTATTAGGCTTATTCAAGTCTAGCTTATGCCTGTACCTCACTTAAAATAACTTTACTTTGTTTCATGGGACTACCTGGTGTCACATCTCTTTCCTTTGTTCACACAGCAAATATTTATTTATATAGACAAAGACGGGCTTCCCTGGTAGCTCAGAGGTTTGATCCCTGGGTTGGGAAGATTCCCCTGGAGAAGGAAATGGCAACCCACTCCAGTATTCTTGCCTGGAGAATCCCATGGACAGAGGAGCCTGGTGGGCTACAGTCCACGGGGTTGCAAAGAGTCAGACATGACTGAGTGACTTCATTTTCACTTTCTTTCATAGACAAAGACTCATGGTACCAAGAGTTTCCAAAACCTCAAAATGGGAGTTTTCCTGTGTTTTTTCTTCCCTACAGTATTAGTAATTCATAAACACCAGAAAAATCATGCTCTAAAGACTGAATTTTATTTTTAATACTTAAAAGTATTAGACCATAGAATTCTGTAGGGAGATATTCTTTTGAATTCCATGATGGCACCTAATACAAAATTCTGTATGTAGTAAAAATTAAATATACTTCTTAATTTAGTCATTCAAGAAAATAAATGCTCAGGAAAAAGGGAAGGTGATTTACTTTGATTTAAGTAGCCAGGTTGTCTCAAAATGCAGTCTACAGAGAAGTAATCTCCTCAGCCCAGGACTTCCATAGATCTGAAGTACTCATTCCCAGTCCTGGAAGAAGCCCCAAATAAAAGGCTGAGATAATCATGCTACTGGTTAGCAAGAGAAGACCTTGCTCAAAATACAGGATTGTAGCTCCTTTTGACAATTCCTAACAGCTCCTCAGAAGTTAAGGAACTCTTAGGGGACTTTCAGAAACTGGACGTACTTTAAAAACAAACAAACAAAATGCTTGCAATTTGAACATACACAATTTGTTAAAGACCTACAGGAGCTGGTCAACATTTACAAAAGAAGTATTTGAATATTTTACACATGGATTACAGAAGGGATTCAAGACAAACTGGCATCAGAATGATAAAGTCAGTTATTTTCTAGTTTTGCTTAATGCCCAAGGCTGCAAAAGCCGCTGGTAAAATCAAGTCACTCTAATCCATGTAAAGAGGTCCACTGAGGAAGACAGGAGTTTGATTCTTATATAATGGATCGTAGGATACTTAAGAGGGCTTCCTAGGTGGTACAGTGGTCAAGAATCTACCCGCCAAAGCAGGAGACTTGGGTTGGATCCCTGGTTCAGGAAGATCTCCTGGTATAAGAAATGGCAACTCACTCCAGTATTCTTGCCTGGAAAACCCCATGGACAGAGGAGCCTGGTGGGTTCCATGGGTCACACAGAACTGGACATGACTGAGTGACTAAGCACACACATAGGATGCTTAAGAAAGGATTAAAGTAACAACAAATTAATTCTAAAGAAAAGAAAAGAATCCAAATTCTGTCATAGGATGTATATAAGAAGTAAGGTAAAACATTACTGTCAGGGGAAACTGTACCTTGAAACTACAGAATTATACACAATAATGGGTTATTGATTATGAAGGGTAATCTAATGTAGACCCCTTAGGGGGGTAAAAAAACACCATACCCAGCCATGTATTTAATACATTGGTTTGGAAGATATCTTACTAACAAGCACACACATCTCTTAGGAATATTCATTCTACTACAAGTTAGTGGAGCTGAAATGGAAAATTCTGGAGGTTCAAGAGGGGTTATAGCAGTACCAAGATCCAAATACAACCCTGCATAAGCATTAACATCATCACCTATTCCAAAGACAAATTTAAAGAGCCCCAGAAATTGACATGAGGGCTGAGGTTGGCTATGACTGGGTATTCAGATGTGAGATGAGTAGACAGACATGGGGATGCATTAGGGTTCTACTGCCATTTGTAAAGGACCAAAATACACTATTTGTAAAACCAAAACAACAAACAAAAAATCCCACCAAATCAAAAACTACCATACCAATGATTAATAGTATTGGTACATGTCTATATCTATGTATATGTATATATATATGTGTATATAGCGTGAATCGTGAAGAAATGCACTGATCTCAGGTATCAACTCAAGCAAAAGCACCTTTCCCTTACAGAAACTGAATAACCTCTCCTTCCTCTACTTGGATCACAATGCTTTGGAATCTGTGCCTCTTAATTTACCAGAAAGTCTGCGTGTAATTCATCTTCAGGTATGATTGCTCCTTTCACAGTATCAGACTTTAATTCAAATTACTATGGGTCAATCTTACAATTCATTAGGATATTCACTTCCTTATATGTAAATGTTGCCCATCAAAATAATTAATATTTAGTCAAATGCTCTCTCTTGCCCAGAAACCACAGTTCTATTCAGAGCAAAACCAAAGGATCAGTAGTAACACCAGATATGAGGTCTGCTCTTACAGAATGGCTTGTCTCCAGGTGTGTACCTGGCATCTTCTAGTTAATCTGACATGTGGACTTGAAGTTAGGGGACACTAAGACCTGTGGTTTATGTTTCTTTCTCCAAATAGCAGTAAACACTTGCTTTTGGAGACTTCCCAGCTGACTTTATTGTCCAAGATCAAAGGTAATAGAAAAGTGAAGAGGGAATAAAAAGAAACTAAAAGTGGTCTTTCACCATCACAAGAATTCTTATTTGTCCTTTTTACTTTTTTAAAGTACATTCAAGGACACAGTACCCACTTTGAGTTGACACTCTACAACAGGATACATTTTCCAGCTAGTATAATCTTATTTGTACTCAGAAATTTGTTACATTTGTTACATTTGTTTTACTCTTAGAAAAAGCAAGTAGTCTGTTCTTTCAAAGTAATACTGTAGACTTTAAAAAGGGAGGCTCAGATTGCTCAGACAGGGTTTTTTATTACCATGAAGATGGATATACAGTATGTAGAGTATTTTAAAAAATCACTTTTTATCGACAGATAAAATATTCTGCCAGACCTTATTACACAGAGTACAAAAGAATGATTTGGAGTTTATAAACAATTTTTCCCTTTTGTTTTCCAGTTTAACAACATAACTTCAATTACAGATGATACATTCTGCAAGGCTAATGACACCAGTTATATTCGGGACCGCATTGAAGAGATACGCTTGGAGGGCAACCCCATCATCCTGGGAAAACATCCCAACAGTTTTATCTGCTTAAAAAGATTGCCTGTAGGGTCATACATTTAACCACCATCAATGCAGCATAGCTAAAGTACACACATACTTATAATCTGTCTCCACAATGTTTAAAGGAGCATAAATATTTAATATTAATTTTGTATCTGACTATTGAAGGAACTTATGCTTTAAGCAGGATGTTAAAAAATAGCCTTATATATAACAACAAATAAAAAGTAAGATTGAATCTCTAAGTTCAAAACAGAAATGTGAAAATATTTGAACAGAATTACAAAATCCCTGTAGTTCGTAATAGAGTACGGGTATGTTTTTATATAAATACCCCAAATTAAGAAGCGTTACAAAGCTAAAAGATAAGTCCAAGAAACTTTCAACTGTCTTTCCTGGCTCCCACTTGATCCCTAAAGCTTTTAAGGCATATGTTCCAAAGACTGAAAAGCTGAATATTTCTAAGGATCTCTCACTCTTCTTTCTTTTATGATTTATACATTATTCATTATGAAGTAGGAACTCTGTTTTCTTTCTTTTAAGGCAGCTACTATATTTTTACTTAGCCTGAGAAATAGGGTATAGTCTTATACCTAAGCAAAACTTTCCAAATAAAGCATAATTTTACTCTCTTAACAAACAGCTAATATAGTAACATTCAATTATTCTGTTTTGTGGTCACACAATTAAAAGCTTTAGTTAAGTAGTATAAAAATTTATTTACTCTAAATAATCAAGATTCTAAGTCTACCACAAAACATTTTAGGAAGCTAAGCACATCAAAATCAGTATGCTTATTAAAAAAACTGAAAGTCCACTCTGTTTCTCAGAATATAGCCATAAAGTTCTCCACTGTAAAGTCTTTCAGTTATGATATACCTGCAAAATATTTTTTATTCTATAGGAATGAATCTTATCAATAAATTTATCCAAATATAAGATATGAAAACAAAGCAAATTCTGTGGCATTACTATTGCACACCACCTTCCCAACCACCCATACACATTCATGTTCATGAAATAGGCCATATATTCATAAGAAAGCATCTCAGCAACATTTTCTAAAGATCCATGATTAACTGATATGTTTCTTTAAACATATAAGAATTAATAAGAATTAATCTCTAATCTAATAGTGATGATTTATAATGGCACTGCTGCCAGACTGAAATTCCTGAAATTACTTTCCTCTTGCCCAAACCCCATTCAAAATTCTTAGCTTCCACACTTCTTTGTGGTTGCATATAAAATTATCACTGCTTTAGAAATAAAAGTTTGAAGTGTGTATATAAAAATTACCAACATTGTTTCCAACATCAATTATAAATTAGAATCAAGTTGGTCTCTATCCTATTTCCAGAACAAATATTATTGGTGTTTTTTCATCTCATAATAAAGTAATAAAAGTAAAAAATATGCTCATTTCCATTATCTTAAATAGATAATGCTTTATTTTTGACACTGATAATGAAAGAAACAGAGGATTAAAATTTAAAATATTTTACCCTACAAACATTCCTGAAAGAAACTAAAGAAGATATGCATAAATAGAAGGACAGCTTGTGTTCATGAATGAAAGATGGAAAAGTTAGTATGTCAACACTATCCAAAACAATTTATAGATTCAAAACAATCCTTATCAAAATATCAATGTAATATTTTGAAGAACTGGGAAAACCCACCAAAATTCATATGGAATCTCAAGGGATTCCAAATAGTCAAAAGAAATTTGAAAGAAAGAACAAGACTGGAGGATTCTACACTTTCTCATTTCAAAATGTAACTACAAAGCTACAGTAATTAAAAGTGTGATACTGGCATAAGGACAGACATATAGACCAATGGAATAGAATAGTGAGACCAGAAACAAAACTTTGCATGTACAATCAAACGATTTTTGAAAAAGGCATCAAGACCACTCAATTAGGAAAAGACAGTCTCTTCAACAAGTGGTGCTAGGAAAACTGGATATTCACGTGTATAAGAATGAAGTTGGACTGCAGGCTTACAACATACACAAAAATTAACTCAAACTGAATTAAATACCTAAACTTAAGAGCTAATCTATAAAACTCCTGCTAAAAATAAGGAGAAAATTCTGTATGATTCTGAATTTGGCAACAATTTCCTAGATATGATACCAAAAGCACAGGATAAAAAAGAAAACATAGATAAGTTAAAAATTAAAAAATTAAAAATTAAAAATTTGTATACATCAAAGAACACTATCAAGAAAATGAAAAGACAATTCAGTGAATGGAAGAAAATATGTGCCAATCATATTTGATGAGGTAAATATATAAAAAATATCTACAACTCAACAACAAAAATCCTGATGCAAAAAGGGACAAAGAACTTGAATAGGCATTGCTCCAAAGAAGAAATACAAATGGACAATTAGCACATGAAAAGATACTCAAGGTCACTAATCATTAGGGAAAGAAATGCAAATCAAAGCCAGAAAGAGATATTAAGTCACATGCAACAGTTTGGCTACAAAAAACAAAACAAAAACCCAGAAAATACGGAATGTTGGCAAATGTGAAGAAACTGGACGCCTCATGCCCTGCTGTTGGGGATGTAAAGTGGTACAAGCTGAAAGAAAGAATTACCATACAATCCAGCAATTCCACTTACAGGTATGTATACTTAAAAGAATTAAAATTGAGACTTGCATAGATATTTGTACACCAATGACTTGAGAAGGACTATTCACAATAGCCAAAAGGTAAAAACAATTAAGTGTCTATTAAAAGCTGAATGAATAAACAAAATTTGGTAAGTACATATAACAGAATAGTATCCAGGGTTAAAAGGAATGAAATTTTGACACATGGTACAATATAAATAAATCTTGAGGACAGTATGTTAAGTGAAATAATCTGGCAAAAAGAACAAATTTTATGATTCTGCTTGAACAAGATCCATAGTCAAATTCACAGAAATGGAATATAGAATGATGGTTCCCAGAAGCTGGGGGATAGAAGAATGACAAATTAAGTGTTTAATGGGGACAAGGTTTTCAGTTTGGGATGAATAAAACATTCTGTAAACACTGGTGATGACTGCACAACTATGTGACTGTTTCTTTCCATTCTAACGACCCTGTCACCAGCAAAGACCAGCTCAAATAAGCACTTTATCTGCTACAGGAAAAGCACACCAATTATACTTCTACACTTGCCTTAAAAACACATTGAGGAAAATCAGCTTAAAAATGGAACTAGTGCTCACATTTCCCACAACTCATCCCAATGTATAAGTAAATGGCCATATGATATGATTTATTATAACTGCCAGCATGCTCCTCAATCATTACTCTATTTTACCAGTTCTGAAGAAGAGCTATTTAACTGTTCTTGTTCAAGAACACCTGCAAGTAAACATAATCCTGAGAACTCCTCAAGGGACCACAGTACACTACAGATACCGGCATGCTTCATTCTAAAGAAAATCCTGTGCCTGACAGATTAGCTCAACCAAATAAAATGCAAATGATGATGACTAAGATTTAAAAAAGGAACCCAAAATAAACAAGTGTTAGCACCAGTCATAAAAACAATAGTCACGACAAAAGCCATGATTCAGGCTTTTGAGGAAGCCTGAACCTTGCCATATTATTCATGTGAACTCTTTCAGAACTGATTTCTGTGTGAATCCCTGCTGTCAATAATTTGATCCTATCCAACTAAGCATGAGTCAGAGGATTACAACGTAGCCAAACATAATTCTAGCCATGAGAAACAAAAACAGGGAGTTTTAAAAATGTCTTTGAATGTATCTGCATCAGACCTAAAAAGCATTACTTTATAAGAATCAGACCTCAATAGTTAAATGTGAAATAAACAATAAGTAAGAAGCTTAAATTCAGAGAGTGATTCAGGATGTAAAGATTACCTTATGACATTATAAGGCTTCTATGCTTATATTCTTTACTAGCATTTGGCATTTTACCTCAAGTATCCTTGACAGATTAATTTTAAAAAATGTATATTATAAAATAAATATGACTATAATTATTTTTCTTTCAATGAAAATGGTTCACTGACTTGTACAGAAGCATTCCTCCTCTATTTATTGCAAATAAATGCAAATTCCAGAAGCCAATAAAAATATTTTCTATTGTTTGAAAACTATAACAATGTTATCTTAAATCCCCAAATTGACATCAGCTTCACTTTCCATATATGTTTAAATTGAAAGATTTTAGACTCTACCTTGAAATGTTTAAATGTCCGCTTACGATAGTCACACCACTCCACAAAGAAGCGTAGGCTTTGGAAAAACATAAGCAGATCTCTTTTTTCTTCTGCTCTGTAGAAATAAAAGGTTCTATGATTAATAAATATCATTAAATGAACCCCCCCAATCTGGCTTTATCTTATTATTGCTTTTTACAGACCTGACACTACTTGCTTGATATATTTCTATACACCAAACTCTGCATTTCTGAGTATGTCCCCCCTGCGTGATTTCTCAGACTGGAATTCACTTTTCTCCATTTTCAAATGTTTAAATTCTACCCATCTTTCAAGCTATCACACAAATGGCACATCCTCCTTGATACCTCATTTGATGATCTGTGGTACAGTAAAGAATATATCTGGTCTTAGTTACTAGTTCCTAGTCATTATTTCATGCAAGGATGGGCATAAAAAAGGACAGAAATGGTAAGAACCTAACAGAAGAAGAAGAGATTAAGAAGAGGTGGCAAGGATACACGGAAGAACTATACAAAAAAAGTCTTAACGACTGGGAAAATTCTATGGTGCGGTCACTCACCTAGAGCCAGATATCCTGGGGTGTGAGGTCAAGTGGGCCTTAGGAAGCATTACTGTAAACAAAACTAGTGAAGGTGATGGAATTCCAGCTAAGCTATTTCAAATCCTAAAAGATGATGCTGTAAAAGTGATGCACTCAATATGCCAGCAAATATGGAAAACTCAGCAGTGGCCACAGGACTGGAACAGGTCAGTTTTCACTCCAATCCCAAAGAGACATAATGTCAAAGAATATTCAAACTACTGTATAGTACTTGTATGGTGAGGACATTTATGAGCACAAATTGTGCTCATTCCATGTGCTAAGCAAGGTAATGCTCAAAATCCTTCAAGTTAGGCTTCAACAGTACATGAACTGAGAACTTGCAGATGTATAAGCTGGATTTAGAAAAGGCAGAGGAACAGAGATCAAATTGCCAACATCCACTGGATCACAGAGAAAACAAGGGAATTCTAGAAAAACATCTACTTCTGCTTCATTGACTATGCTGAAGCCTTTGACTGTGCGGATCTCAACAAACTATAGAAAATTCTTAAACAGACAGTAATACAAGACCACCTTACCTGTTTCCTGAGAAACATGATGCAAGTCAAGAAGCAACAGTTAGAACCAGACATGGAACAATGAACTGGTTCAAACTGGGAAAGGAGTATGACAAGGTTATACACTATCACCCTGTTTATTTAACTCTATGCAGAGTTCAGTTCAGTTCAATTCAGTCACTCAGTTGAGTCTGACTCTTTGCGACTCCATGAACTCAGTTGTACAATACCTACGCAGTAGGCATGACATTACTTTCCATTACTGGGGAAGCACACAGGAGATGTGTACAGGCAAAGACTGGTCCTTGTTAAGAGAACACTGTGTTCAAAGAATTGCAAGGTATTCAGAATGGCTAGAGTGAGGAGTAGGAGGAGAAAAGTGAAGAGGAAAAGATCAGAGATGAGATTAGGACAGTGCCAATTCACTTGTTCATTTATTCCTTAGGCTGAAGTCATACTATGTACCATCCACTGTATTAAGTTCAGTTCAGTTGCTCAGCCGTGTCTGACTCTCCGTGACCCCATGAATCCCAGCATGCCAGGCCTCCCTGTCCATCACCATCTCCCGGAGCTCACCCAAACTCATGTGAATCGAGTCGGTGATGCCATCCAGCCATCTCATCCTCTGTCATCCCCTCCTCCTCCTGCCCCCAATCCCTCCCAGCATCAGAGTCTTTTCCAATAAGTCAACTCTTTGCATGAGGTGGCCAAAGCATAGGAGTTTCAGCTTCAACATCAGTCCCTCCAGTGAACACCCAGGACTGATCTCCTTTAGAATGGACTGGCTGGATCTCCTTGCAATCCAAGGGACTCTCAAGAGTCTTCTCCAACACCACAGTTCAAAAGCATCAATTCTTCAGTGCTCAGCTTTCTTCACAGTCCAACTCTCACAGCCATACATGACCACTGGAAAAACCATAGCCTTGACTAGACGGACTTTGCTGGCAAAGTAATGTCTCTGCTTTCAATATGCTATCTAGGTTGGTCATAACTTATCTTCCAAGGAGTAAGCATCTTTTAATTTCATGGCTGCAATCACCATGTGCAGTGATTTTGGAACCCAAAAAATTAAGTCTGACACTGTTTCCACTGTTTCCCCATCTGTTTCCCATGCAGTGATGGGACCGGATGCCATGATCTTAGTTTTCTGAATGTTGAGCTTTAAGCCAACTTTTTCATTCTCCTCTTTCACTTTCATCAAGAGGCTTTTTAGTTTCTCTTTACTTCCTGCCATAAGGGTGGCATCATGTGCATATCTGAGGTTATTGATATTTCTCCCGGCAATCTTGATTTCAGCTTGTGCTTCTTCCAGCCCAGCATTTCTCATGATGTACTCTGCATATAAGTTAAATAAGCAGGGTGACAATATACAACCTTGACGCACTCCTTTTCCTATTTGGAACCAGTCTGTTGTTCCATGTCCAGGTCTAACTGTTGCTTCTTGTCCTGCATATAGGTTTCTCAAGAGGCAGGTCAGGTGGTCTGGTATTCCCATGTCTTTCAGAATTTTCCACAGTTTATTGTGATTCACACAGTCAAAGGCTTTGACATAGTAAATAAAGCAGAAATAGATGTTTTTCTGGAACTCTCTTGCTTTTTCCATGATCCAGCGGATGTTGACAATTTGATCTCTGGTTCCTCTGCCTTTTCCAGCTTGAACATCTGGAAATTTACACTTCACACATTGCTGAAGCCTGGCTTGGAGAATTACTTTACTTTAGCAATTAGCATTACTTTACTAGAGTGTGAGATGAGTGCAATTGTGCGGTAGTTTGAGCATTCTTTGGCATTGCCTTTCTTCACGAATGGAATGAAAACTGACCTTTTCCAGTCCTGTGGCCACTGCTGAGTTTTCCAAATTTGCTGGCATATCAAGTGCAGTACTTTCACAGCATCATCTTTCAGGATCTGAAGTAGCTCAACTGGAATTCCATCACCTCCACTAGCTTTGTTCATAGTGATGCTTCCTAAGGCACATTTGACTTCACATTCCAGGAAGTCTGACTCTAGGTGAGTGATCACACCATCGTGATTATCTTGGTCTTGAAGTTTTGTACAGTTCTTCTGTGTATTCTTGCCACCTCTTCTCAATATCTTCCACTTCTGTTAGGTCCATACCATTTCTGTCCTTTATTGATCCCATCTTTCTATAAAATGTTCCCTTGGTATCTCCAATTTTCTTGAAGAGATCTCTAGTCTCTCCCATTCTGTTGTTTGCCTCTGTTTCTTTGCATTGTTTGCTGAAGAAGGCTTTCTTATCTCTCCTTCCTGTTCTTTGGAACTCTGCATTCAGATGCTTAGATCTTTCCTTTTCTCCTTTGCTTTTTCACTTCTCTTCTTTTCACAGCTATCCGTAAGGCCTCCCCAGACAGCCATTTTGCTCTTTTGCATTTCTTTTCCATGGGGATGGTCTTGATCCCTGTCTCCTGTACAATGTCATGAACCTCCATCCATAGTTCATCAAGCACTCTATCAGATCCAATCCCTTAAATCTATTTTTCACTTCCACTGTATAATCATAAGGGATTTGATTTAGGTCATACCTGAATGGTCTAGTGGTTTTCCCTCCTTTCTTCAATTTAAGTCTGAATTTGGCAATAAGGAGTTCATGATCTGAGCCACAGTCAGCTCCCGGTCTTGTTTTTGCTGACTGTATAGAGCTTCTCCATCTTTGGCTGCAAAGAATATAATTAGCCTGATTTTGGTGTTGACCATCTGGTGATGTTCATGTGTAGAGTCTTCTCTTGTGTTGTTGGAAGAGGGTGTTTGCTATGACCAGTGCATTCTCTTGGCGAAATGCTATTAGCCTTTGCCCTGCTTCATTTCGTACTCCAAGGCTAAATTTGCCTGTTACTCCAGGTGTTTCTTGACTTCCTACTTTTGCATTCCAGTCCCCTCTAATGAAAAGGACATCTTTTTTGGGTGTTAGTTCTAAAAGTTCTTGTTCTTCACAGAACCATTCTACTTCAGCTTCTTCAGCATTACTGGTTGGGGAATAGGCTTGGATTATCGTGATATTGAATGGCTTGCCTTGGAAATGAAGAGAGATCATTCTGTCGTTTTTGAGATTGAAGTCCGAAGTCAGGGGCGGCGGCCAAGAGGAGCGACCCCAGGTCTGAAGTCAGGGGCAACGGCCGAGAAGAGCTACCCCACGTCTGAAGTCAGGGGTGGCAGCCGAGAGGAGCTCCTGCACTCCTGAGGTAAGGGGCGGCGGCCGAGAGAAGCTACCACAGGCTCGAGGTCAGGGGAGGGGGCCGAGAGGAACAACCCCACGTCCAAGGAGCTGCGGCTGCATGGTAGCAGGAGGGCCGAGAGGAGCTACTCCACGTTTAAGGTCAGGAGCGCAAGCCGTGAGGACATACCCCTTGTCCAAGGTAAGGAGCAGCGGCTGCGCTTCGCTGGAGCAGCCGTGAAGAGATACCCCATGTCCAAGGTAAGAGAAACCCAAGTAAGTGTTGTGAGAGAGCATCAGAGGGCAGACACACTGAAACCATAATCACAGAAAACTAGCCAATCTGATCACAAGGACCACAGCCTTGTCTAACTCAATGAAACTAAGCTATGCCATGTGGGGCCACTCAGACTGACGGGTCATGGTGGAGAGGTCTGACAGAATGTGGTCCACTGGAGAAGGGAATGGCAAACCACTTCAGTATTCTTGCCTTGAGAACCCCATGAACAGTATGAAAAGGCAAAATGATAGGATACTGAAAGAGGAACTCCTCGGGTCGATAGGTGCCCAATATACTACTGGAGATCAGTAGAGAAATAACTCCAGAAAGAATGAAGGGAAGGAACCAAAGCAAAAACAATACCCAGCTGTGGATGTGACTGGTGATAGAAGCAAGGTCTGATGCTGTAAAGAGCAATATTGCATAGGAACCTGGAATGTCAGGTCCATGAATCAAGGCAAATTGGAAGTGGTCAAACAGGAGATGGCAAGAGTGAACACTGATATTCTAGGAATCAGCGAACTAAAATGGACTGGAATGGGTGAATTTAACTCAGATGACCATTATATCTACTACTGTGGGCAGGAATCCCTTAGAAGAAATGGAGTAGCCATCATGGTCAACAAAAGAGTCTATGCAGAGTACATCATGTGATATGCAGGGCTGGATGAATTACAAGCCGAAATCAAAACTGCTAGGAGAAACATCAACAATGTCAGATATGCAGATGAACTGACTCATTAGAAAAGACCCCAATGCCAGGAAAGATTGAAGGAAAAGGAGAAGAGGGTGGCAGAGGTAAGATGATTGAATGGCATTACTGATTCAATGGACATGAACTTGGGCAAACTCCAGGAGATGGTGAGGGACAAGGAGGTCTGGCCCTCTGTAGTCCTTGGGATCACAGAGTGACAACTACCAGGGAGGGAGTGCAACCCCACCCATTAGCAGATAATTGGATTAAAGCTTTACTGAGTAAGGCCCTGCCCACCAGAGCAAAACCCAGTTATTCCCATCACCAGTCCCTCTCATCAAGAAGCTGACATAAGCCTCTTAGCCTCATTCATCAGAGGGCAGACAGAAGAAACAAGAAGCACAGTCTCACAGAGGTTAAAACAAAAACCCCACTACAGAAAGTTAATCACAGTGAAAAAACAGAAAGTTAATGTCCCAGATGAAAAGACAAGATAAAAACTCAGAAAAACAATTATGAAGTGGAGATAGGCAACCTTCCAGAAAAATAATTCAGAATAATGATAGTGAAGATGATTCAGGATCTCAGGAAAAGAATGGAGGCAAAGATTGAGAAGATGCAAGAAATGTTTACCAAAGACCTAGAAGAACTAAAGAACAAAGAAACAGGGATGAATAATACACTAGAAAGAATCAACAGCAGAATAACTGAGGCAGAAGAACAGCTATACAATCAGGAGGACAGAATGGTGGAGATCACTGCCACAGAACAGAATACAGAAAAAAGAATGAAAAGAGATGAAGATAGCCTAACAGAACTCTGGGACAACATTAAATGCACCAACATTTGATTATAGGGGTCCCAGAAGAAAAAGAGAGAGAGGAAGGACTTGAGAAAAAAATTTGAAAAGATAATAGCTGAAAACTTTCCTAACAAGGGAAAGGAAATAGTCAACCAAGTCCAGAAGTCCAGAGATTCCCAGAAAGGATAAACCCAAGGAGGAACATACTGAGACACACAGAATCAAACTGACAATTAAAGAAGAGATAAAACATTAAAAGCAACAAGGGAAAAATGACAAATATCACACAAGGGAATTCTCCCTAGGCTATCAGCTGATTTCTCAACAGAAACTCTATAAGCTGGAAGGGAATGGCATGATATATTTAAAGTGATGAAAGAGAAAAACCTACAACCAAGAATACTCTACCCAGGAAGACTCTCCTTCAGATATGATGCAGAAATCAAAATCTTTCCCGACAAGCAAAAGTTAAGAGAATTCAGCACCACCAAACCAGCTTTACAACAAATGCTAAAGGAACTTTTCTAGGCAGGGAACACAAGAGAAGGAAAAGACTTACAGAAAATAAACCCCAAACAATTAAGAAAATGGTAATAGGATCATACACATCGATAATTACCTTAAATGTAAATGGATTAAATGCAAATCCCAAAGGGGTAGACTGGCTGAGCGGATAAAAACATGTGCACGTATGTATTTCCACCTCCCACATCACTCTGCTTGACTCCTCACCCCAAGTTGTATGTTCATTATTTTATATTGTTAAGTTAATCATGTTCCAATTACGGCTTGCAATTGTAATTATCTTTTATTTTTTGTCTGGCTATTGATTGTGAAAACTAATAAGCATCTTCTACTATTGTGACTATGTGACTACTACTCAATACCATTATATCATGTTTGGTCAACAGAAAAATAATAGAACTCTATACCACCAATGCTGTGCTTAGTCATTTAGTCATGTCTTGACTGCCAAAACTAGGATCTAATAGAAAACCCTGAATCACTTTTTAAAATCCAGACGCATATCAGAATTATCTTGAAATTTTTTGAAAAATACAAACGCTCAGGTATTGCTTTTTTCCTCCAGAGCTCCAGATATGTTTCTAATGAACAGTCAGGTTTAAAAACAACTGGACTATATGATGATCTTTTACTTTCATCTAGTTCATTTCACTTTTTCTATTTCATATTCAGTGCTCCCATTTCATTCAGTTTATGTTCTCCAATTTCTCCATCTCTTTTTTTTCAGATCTTCTTTCTCAAGCCTTTATCAAGCATAGCAGAAAAGTTTTTGTATACATATATACATATAAATGTATAATATATATTTTAGAAAACTTAAATTTTCGCCTAACTAAAAAAACTATGACATTTTGATTCCACTTCATGGAAAATAGATGGGGAAACAGTGGAAACAGTGTCAGACTATTTTTGGGGGCTCCAAAATCACTGCAGATGGTGACTGCAGCCATGAAATTAAAAGACGCTTATTCCTTGGAAGGAAAGTTATGACCAACCTAGATAGTATATTGAAAAGCAGAGACATTACTTTGCAGACTAAGGTCCGTCTAGTCAAGGCTATGGTTTTTCCTGTGGTCATGTATGGATGTGAGAGTTGGACTGTGAAGAAAGCTGAGTGCTGAAGAATTGATGCTTTTGAACTGTGGTGTTGGAGAAGATTCTTGAGAGTCCCTTGGACTTCAAGGAGATCCAACCAATCCATTCTGAAGGAGATCAGCCCTGGGATTTCTTTGGAAGGAATGATACTAAAGCTGAAACTCCAATACTTTGGCCACCTCATGCGAAGAGTTGACTCACTGGAAAAGACTTTGATGCTGGGAGGGATGGGGGCAGGAGGAAAAGGGGACGACCGAGGATGAGATGGCTGGATGGCATCACTGACTTGATGGACACAAGTCTGAGTGAGCTCTGGGAGTTGGTGATGGACTGGGAGGCCTGGCGTGCTGCGATTCATGGGGTCGTACAGTCGGACAGGACTGAGCGACTGAACTGAACTGAACTGAGACTATATAAAAAGCAGTAGAGAGGTTTATTCTCTCCATACTTGGTCATTCAGGCAAATAACTCTGCAACCATGAGTTAAAGAACACACTGGAACTTCTTCTCAGAGGGATCTCACCAAACTAGTCTTCATGGAAGCTAGTGATGTGTCTATGAAAGTGACGAATTTGGGACACCTCTTGATCACTGAGTAAAAAATGATCACTGAAACTACTTTTAAAGTAATCTTGGTGAACTTATTAAAATTTGGAATAGTAAGTAACTCCACAGAGCAAGTAGCTTGTGGAAATCAGCATGGGGATTAACTGAATTGATTCTTGGAAAATGACCTAAAATTGTCTCAGGCATATGAAAAAAGAGCATGCTTATGTAATAACCATTCAGCTTACCTGTAAAATGATTAATCTGAGTAGTTTTATCCTAAATCTCTTCCAGTTAGAACTTTTTATGTTTTTGTTTTTTCAAAAATAACAGCAAAAAAGTGAAGAAGGCATCTGGCACATAGATTTCATTCTCAAAGAGTCCCTGTAACTAGATCAGTTGAGTGTATTGTAAATAGTGGTGGGCACATATTCTTCCTGAAGGAGTTTAGGAATTCATGCCACAAGTAATATTAAACAATAGGCAATCTGTAAGATGAAGTAATTCCATGCAGAGTGGGTGGCCCAGAGGAATACAAAACTGTAGCTTTAGTTTTGCTGAGATGCATTCCCCAAATATTGGCTCATTCCATGCTGTAAACGAGAGACCTATTAATAGCTTAAGGATGTTCTTCTCATAGTTCTATTATTCCAACTTGAATAAGTTTCATTATTTCTCAGAAATTTTTATTCTTTGATTTGTTATCCTTCATACAAACGTCTGGAATGGGGCAGAAGCTTGCAAATAATTTTATCCAGTTCCTTCATTTTGCAGATAAAGAAAGAGCTCCACAGAGTTTAAATATTTTTCCTAATTCAGAGGTGTTAGTCATTAGTTTAAAACCAACGAAATGTGTTATAAACCAGTACACTGTCCTTGTTATCACATATTTGTAAACTAAAGATAACATCTATATATATATATATATATACACACACACATATATACATGCTAGGTGATTATAATACAAGGCAACATATGATTCATTTTTAGAGAGTACCTAGAGTTGATAACCAGTGAGGTACAATAAGGCAAGGTTAGCTCCCTGATTTACTCATATGTCACCTTGTAAAAGAATTGATGCTTTCAAACTATGGTGTTGGAGAAGACTCTTGAGAGTCCTTAGACTGTAAGGAGATCAAACCAGTCAATCCTAAAGGAAATCAGCCCTGAATATTCATTGGAAGGACTGATGCTGAAACTCCAATAATTTGGCCACCTGATGCTAACAGCCAACTCATTAGAAAAGACCCTGATGCTGGGGAAGATTGAAGGCAGAAGGAGGAGATGACAAAGGATGAGATGGCTGGATGGGATCACCGGACATGAGTTTGAGTAAACTCCGACAGATGGTGGACAGGGAAGCCTGGTGTACTGCAGTCTGTGGGGTCGCAAAGAGTTGGATATGACTAAGTGACTGAACAACAAAAACAATATCTTTTAAATAAGGCCTTCCCTGACCACGTTATTTAAAAGTGAATAGCTCTCACTTATCATGTATACTCCCTTTTCCCATCCCACTTTATTTTTCCCGATACCATTTATCGCTATCTAATATTGTTCAATTATATTATTATTGGCTTTCTTGGTGGCTCAGACAGTAAAGAATCCACCTGCAATGCAGGATACTTGGGTTCAATCCCTAGGTTGGGAAGATTACTTGGAGGAGGGCATGGTTTTATTATCCCTGATACCACTTATCATTGTCTAATATTGTTCAGCTCTATTATGAGAGACTAATATGGAACAAAGTACATAATACACATTCAACACATATGTATTTATTTATTTTTAAATTTTCATTCTGGGGCAGAAGAGGTATATTTTAAGACTGGAAAGTCTTTTTATGCCAAAATGTAAGGAAGTGTTCAAAAATATAGGAGTAAGGAATTATACATCTTTAAAAAAATAAGAATGATAAAATATCTATAATAAATAGATATGTACACATATGTACACATACACAGGGTGAAGGGAGATTTATTTCTTAAGCAAGGTCTAATGTCTATTGAGAAATGTAAAGTGAAGTGCTGGAGTTGAAAAATCATCAGTTTGCAATCATAGTAAAGAGCAGATCAGGTAAGAATCACCAGGTGGTGCTAAATATAGGCAGAAATTTTAATGAAGAGTAGCATCTGCATGGTCATAAAGTGTCTCCCCATAGATTGCCTATTAGTTGTGAGGTAAAAAAAAAGCAGTGATGATATAGCGGAGAATCGAGTAACAGTTTGGCTGACAATAAATCTATAAGACATGACAACTAAATGGAATATTTGACCCTAGACTAGGTCATGTACTGCAGAGGAAAAGAAAACACAAGAGAGGACATTATTAGATCAACTAACCAAACTGAAATATGGATGGCAAAATAGATAAAAGTATTATATCAATGTCAGTTTATGAGGACTTCCCTGGTGGTCCAGTGGTTAAGAATTCACCTTGCAATACAGAGGATGTGGGTTCGATCGCTGGTTGGGAAATTAAGATCCCACATGCCATGGAGCAACCAACCCCGCAGACACTCTGGTACTCCTGCACTGCAACTACTGAGTCTGCACGCCACAACTAGAGAGTCTGTGCGCTGCAACGGAAGATCCCACGTGAAGAAACAAAGATCCTGTGTGCCACAACTAAGACTCGCCGCAGCCAAATAAATAAACACAAAAAAACAGAAATTACTTTTAAAAACGTCAATTTATAGAGTCAATCACTGCACTATGAGTACAGAAGAGAACACCTCTATTCGTAGGTTGCACACCAAAGTACCTAAGAGAACAACAGAAATGGTAAAAACCTGGTTAAATATAACAATCTACCACTTTTTAGTTCCTTAAGTCATAATCATGGTTGAAAAGTAAAAAACTATAACGTTGTCTGATGGGGTTTTCAGTGCATACATATGAATGTAATTCATATAAAATCTATAACATGAAGAGAGAGAAAGAGATCTATATGGCTATAAGTATTTCCAGACAGTACCTATAGCGGTGAAGTATTAAATCTAAGTAGACTGTTAAAAGTTACCTTATGTAGTTAAAATATATCAGATAGACAATAAAAATAATAATATTATTAATACTTTTCTAATGTCTGAGAGATGAAATTACTCTCCAAAGAACAAAGGCTTATAAACAGCGCTTGTTGTTGTTCAGTCACAGAGTCATGTCTGACTCTTTCGTGACCCCATGGACTGAAGTCCATCAGGCTCCTCTCTCCATGGGAATTTTCAGGCAAGAATACTGGAATGGGTTGCCATTACCTTCTCCAGGGGATCGTCCTGACCTAGGGATTAAACTTGAGTCTCTTGAATCTCCTGCATTGGCAGGCGGATTCTTTACCATTGAACCATCAAGGGAAACCTATAAAAAGCAGTAGTTATTTCATTAGAGCTTACAAGGCCAAACTGGTAATACATTTTGATCTTCATCAAGCAAGGGAGCAAAAAATATGCACTCAATCATGTGATGCTGGAGTGAGCCAAGAAATAAAATATAAAAACTACAATGCCTAAAGTTTAAACACACACACACACGATACTTGGAGAAAGAGAGAAAAAGAAAAAGATAGTTTTGTTACATAACTTTCTAAAAGACCTGTATTTAAAGTAGATTAAGTCACAATTCCCTCACTCCCATTTTATATATCCATAGTATACTATTTTAGAAAGTGTGTGTGTGTGGGTGAGAGAGAGAGAGAGAGAGAGAAAGAGAGCATGCATGTTTTGGCTCTTATAGCTGTAGGAATTATTGCGTTTTATCTATTTTTCCCAAGCACAGTTAAAACTTCACTAAATGTGAAACAGATGTTATGAACTTCCTTCACTAAATGTTGGCAGTGGTGCATTTCAATTGCAACTGCAAGAGTCAAAAAAGTAAAGTAACTCCAAATGTGTCTTTCTCAAGCAAGGATAAAGTAAGCACAAAGAGAAATTTGGAATAAAAATTTTAAACTTAAAAAAAAATCAGTTAGTCACTCAGTCATGTCACACTCTTTGTGACCCCATGAACTGCAGCACACCAGGCCTCCCTGTCCATCACCAACTCCTGGAGCTTACTCAAACTCACGTGCATTGAGTCAGTGATGCCATCCAATCATCTCATCCTCTGTCATACCCTTCTCCTCTCGCCTTCAATCTTTTCCAGCATCAGGGTCTTTTCAAATGAGTCAGTTTGTCACAACAGCTAGCCAAAGTACTGGAGTTTCAGCTTCAGCATCATTCCTTCCAATGACTATTCAGGACCGATTTCCTTTAGGATGGGCTGGATGGATCTCCTTGCTGTCCAAGGGACTCTCAAGAGTCTTTTCCAACACCACAGTTCAAAAGCATCAATTCTTTGGTGCTCAGCTTTCTTTCTAGTCTAACTCTGACATCCATACAGGACTACTGGAAAAAACACAGCTTTGACTACAGGGACCTTTGTTGGCAAAGTAATGTCTCTGCTTTTTAATAAGCTGTCTAGGTTGGTCATAACTTATCTTCCAAGGAGCAAGCATCTTTTAATTTCATGGCTGCAGTCACCATCTGCAGTGATTTTGGAGCCCAAAAAATAAAGTCTGTCACTGTTTCCACTGGTCCCCACTATTTGACCTGAAGTAATGGGACCAGATGCCATGATCTTAGTTTTCTGAATGTTGTGTTTTAAGCCAACTTTTCCACTCTCTTCTTTCATTTTCATCAAGAGGCTCTTTAGTTCTTCTTTGCTTTCTGCCATAAGGGTGGTGTCATCTGCATATCTGAGGTTATTGATATTTCTCCTGGCAATCTTGATTTCAGCTTGTGCTTCATCCAGTCCAGCATTTCTCATGATGTACTCTGCATATAAGTTAAATAAGCAGGGTGACAATATACAGGCTTGATGTACTTCCTTTCCTATTAGGAATCAGTCTATTGTTCCATGTCCAGTTCTAACTGTAGCTTCTTGACCCACATCCAGATTTCTCAGGAGGCAGGTAAGGTGGTCTGGTATTCCCATCTCTTGAAGAATTTTTCAGTTTGTTGTGATCCACAAAGTCAAAGGCTTTGGCAGGTCAATAAAGCAGAAGTAGATGTTTTTCTGGAACTCCCTTGCTTTTTCGATGATCCAACGGATGTTGGCAATTTGATTTCTGGTTTCTTTGCCTTTTCCAAATCCAGCTTGAACATCTGGAAGTTCATGGTTCCCATATTGTTGAAGCCTGGCTTGGAGAATTTTGAGCATTACTTTGCTAATGTGTGAGATAACTGCAATTGTGTGGTAGTTTGAACATTCTTTGGCATTGCCTTTCTTTGGGATTGGAATGAAAACTGACCTTTTCCAGTCCTGTGGCGACTGCTGAGTTTTCAAAATTTGCAGGCATACTGAGTGTGGCACTTTCACAGCATCATCTTTTAGGATTTGAAATAACTCAACTGGAATTCCATCACCTCCACTAGCTTTGTTCATAGTGATGCTTCGTAAGGCCCACTTGACTTCACATTTTAGGATGTCTGGCTCTAGGTGAGTGATCACACCATCATGGTTATCTGTGTCATGAAGATCTTTTTTGTATGGTTTTCCTGTGTATTCTTGCCACCTCTTATTAATATCTTCTGCTTCTGTTAGGTCCATACCATTTCTGTCCTTTATTGTGCTCATTTTTGCATGAAGTGTTCGCTTGGTATCTCTAATTTTCTTAAAGAGATCTCTAGTCTTTCCCATTCTATTGTCTTCCTCTATTTCTTTGCATTGATTACTGAGGAAAGCTTTCTTATCTCTCCTTGTTATTCTTTGGAACTCTGCATTCAGATGCTTATATCTTTCCTTTTCTCTTTTGCCTTTCGCTTCACTTCTTTTCATAGCTGTTTGTAAGTCCTCCTCAGACAACCATTCTGCCTTTTTGCATTTCTTTTTCTTGGGGATGGTCTTGATCACTCCTTCCTGTACAATGTCACAAAACTCTGTCCATAGTTTTTCAGGCACTCTGTCCATCAGATCTAATCCCTTGAATCTATTTGTCACTTCCACTGTATACTCGTAGGGGATTTGATTTAGGTCAAATCACTGAATGGTCTAGTGGTTTTCCCTAGTTTTTTCAACTTAAGTCTGAATTTGGCAGTAAAGAGTTCATGATCTGAGCCACAGTCAGCTCCATGTCTTGTTACTGCTGACTGTATAGAGCATCTTTGGCTGCAAAGAATATAATCAATCTGATTTCAACACTGACCATCTGGTGATGTTCATGCGTAGAGTCTTCTCTTGTGTTGTTGGAAGAGGGTGTTTGCTATGACCAGTGTGTTCTCTTGGCAAAACTCTGTTGGCCTTTGCCCTGCTTCATTCTTTACTCCAAGGCCAAATTTCCCCATTACTCCAGGTATTTCTTGACTTCCTACTTTTGCATTCCAGTCCTCTATAATGAAAAGGACATCTTTTTGGGGTGTTAGTTCTAGAATGAGTTGCAGGTCTTCATAGAAGTGTTCAGCTTCAGCTTTTTTAGCATTACTGGTCGGGGCACAGACTTGGATTACTGTGATAATGAATGGTTTGCGTTGGAAACGGACAGAGATCATTCTGTCGTTTTTGAGATTGCATCCAAGTACTGCATTTCAGACTCTTTTGTTGACTATGATGGCTTCTCCATTTCTTCCAAGGGATTCCTGCCCACAGCAGTATATATAACGGTCATCTGAATTAAATTCACCCATTTCCGTCCATTTTAGTTCACTGATTCCTAAAATGTTGATGCTTGCTCTTGCTATCTCCTGTTCGACCTCTTCCATATTGTCTTGATTTATGGACCTAACATTCCAGGTTCCTATGCAATACTGTTCTTTACAGCATCGGACTGTACTTCCATCACCAGTCACATTCACACAGCTGGGTTTGTTTTTGCTTTGACTCCGTCTATTCGTTCTTTCTGGAGTTATTTCTCCACTGATCTCCAGTAGCATATTGGGCACCTACTGACCTGGGGAGTTCATCTTTCAGGGTCCTATCTTTTTGCCTTTTCATACTTTTCATGGGGTTCTCAAGGCAAAAATACTGAAGTGGTTTGCCATTCCCTTCTCCAGTGGACCACGTTTTGTCAGAACTCTCCATCATGACCCGTCCATCTTGGGTGCCCAATACTAGGTCTAAAATCAAATGATTATCAGAAATTAATTCACTAAAATACTATCAGTTACTCTCATTCACTGCTGTTGGGAATGCAAATTGGCATGGTCACTCTTGTAAACAATTTGGCAGTTTATTAGAAATTTAAACATATTTTTATCATATGACCCACCCACCTCACTTCTGGTTTTTACTCTAGAAAAAAGAAAGTTTAAATTCACATAAAAACCTCTACTGAGCAGTATTATTCATAATCACCAAAACTGGAAATAACCTTAATGTCCTCCAGTAGATGAATGTATAAATAAAATATTATCCATACAACAAAATACTACTCAGAAATGAAAAAAGAGATGAATCTAAAAGGCATTGCTAAGGAAAGAAGCTGATCTCAAAAGGTTACATGACTTCATTTATTTGACATTTCATAAAACGAAAAATTGTAGTAATGCAGATCAGAGCAAGTTTTGCTATGGGTTAACAGTATAAGGGAATTTTTGCATTAATAGAAGTGTTTAATATCCTGATTGTAGTGAGTACACAGAAACCATCTAATCATAATAATACAGAAGGAAAAAATTAAACAAAATTAATGGAGCCACAGGGACATGTAGGACAACACCAAAAGATTTTATATTCATGTTGACAGAGACCCAGAAGAAAAGGAGAAAAAACGTTGATTGAAAAAAAATTTGGAAAAATAATGGCTGAAAACTTGCCAAATTAGGTAAAATGATACAAACTTACAAATTCAAGAAGCTCAGAAAAACCACAGAGAGGATAAACTCAAAGAAATCCACACTTAAATATATCATAACCAAACTACTGAATATTAAAAAGAAAACCTCATAAATCAGTTAGAGGAAAACAGACACATGCCACATAGAGTAGCAAAGATTAAAATAGATTTCTCAACAGAAACCATGGAGGCCAGAAGGAAGGCAATTCAGATTTCAATATCTAGTGCAAATATCTTTAATAAATGAAGGTATAATAATGATATTCTTAGAAAATGAAAAGAATTTGTCCAACTCAACCTACTCAAAAGGAAATGATGCTAGAGGGAAACTGGTAATATGAGAAATAAATAAAAACAACCCAAATCATAAAAATCTGCTTAGATATATCAGATTGCTAAAATATATTAAAACCCAGAAAGTAATACTTATATTATCTGATGGGGTTAAAATGTATGTAGAAGTAAATGATGTCTATAATATGAAGAGATAGGCATGTAAAGGGACCTATTTAGTACAAAATTTCTATTTGAAATAGTAAAATATTAATTTTAAGTAGATGGTGATCCCTATATCACCCAGTTATATATATATATAATATATATTATACACATAATACACATTTAGATATATTATTATAATATGTAAGAGATATAGAAAAAAGTCAGATTAAAGTGGAATTTTAAAAAGTATTCAAAGAATCCAGAAAAGATACAGAAGGGAAAAATACAAGAAAAAAACAAAGAGAACAAAAACTGCTGGGTAGAGCCCAATCCAAACAGATCAACAATTACCTTAAATGGAAATAAATCAAAGATTTAAATGTAAAAGGTAAAAATATAAAGATTTCTAAAGATTTTGAAGATAGCCTTCATGACTTGAGGTTAGGCAAAGAGTTTTCTGACATCATATCAAAACATGAGCAAAAAAATAAATAAATAAAGGCAAACTGTGATCTTGAAACCAAAATATTGTGCTCTTTGAAAGATCCTGTTAAGAAAATGAAAAGACAAGTTATGGAAATGGGAGAAATGTTTAGAAATTTCATATATGATAAAGGACTTGTATGCAGGTATGCAGAAAATATGAAGAACTCTCAAAACAATAGTGAGAAACAACCTAAAGAAGCAGTATAAGAAAAAAAAAAAACGTGTAGGAAAATGAGATTCTACTACACTTCTACTAGAATGGATAAATTTAAAAACACATGCATACGAAGTCCTGGAGACCATGCACAGCACTAGGAACTCTCAAATATTGCTGGTGGAAATGCAAAATGGTAAAAGCCTCTGGAAAACGGCTTGACAATTTCTTAAAACAAACAAAACATGTGCTTATCACGTGACCCAAGAGTCCAACTTTCAAGTATTCATCCTAGAGCAGAAATCAGTAAACTTCCCTTAAAACATCAGATAGTAAATACATCAAGTTTGCAGACAATGGGGTCTGTATTATAACACTGTAAAATTAATTCACTCTGATATTTTACAATGAAAGCAACTACAGACGATACTTAAGATATGGACATGGCTGAGTTTCAATAAAACTTCTCTTATAAAAATAGGTAGCTGGGGACTTCCCTGGTGGTCCAGTGGTTAAGATTCCACACTTCCCGTGCAGGGGGGACAGGTCTGACCCCTCGCTGTGGAACTAAGATCCTGCAAGCTGCATGGTGCACAGCCAAATAAAATAAAATTGACCTGACTATTAAAAAAGAATAAGCAAATGGTCTGTGAATCAAAGTTTGCCCATCTTTGCCTAAGAGGAATGAAAACTTATGCTCACACAAAACCCTTCACACAAACGTTTAGAGCATCTCTATTCATAATAGCAAAATCTAGAAACAACTCAAATGTCCTTCAGTGAGTAAATGGATAAACTGCGGAGTATACATGTAATACAATACGACTCAGTAATAAAAGAAAAAGCTATTGATACATACAAAAATATGAATTAATCTCAATGGAATTAGCTTTAGTGAAATAAACTAGTCTCAAAAGTTTACATACCATGTGATTCCACTTGGAAAAGGCTAAATTCTACTGATGAAGAACATACCAAAGATAGTCAATGCCTAGGAGGAGGAGTAATGGTCATATCTAAAAAGGTCAGCATGGGAGTGTTTTAGTATTATGGAATTGTTCCTTATTCTGATTATAGTGACAGTTTTATGAATTTACATTTGTGCTAAATTGAAAAGACTTCTATGACAGAAAGTCAATTTTATTGCATGATAATTGAAATGTACTAAAAAAATTACGAAAGAAGAGAAAAAAGGAGGGAAGGAAGGAGAGAGGGAGGGAGGGGAGGAAGAAGGAAGGAAGCAAAAAGGAGAGGAAGAAAGGAAAGACAGAAAAGGAAGTAAGAAAAGAAGAGAAAAGAGAAAAATTATGAAAGAAGTCACACAGAGAACTTTGAGGAATGACTGGTCCTGACAGTGAGGTTAAAAGATCAGTGAGCGCACAGCTTTAATACTTGATTAGACAATTTGAAACAATAATTATCTCCTTTACTGGAATATACAAGTGAGGAGATCACCAAGAATAATTACATGGAAAAGCAATAATTAAAAAAAGATTATTTTTAAAAAAGATAAGAAAATTTGAAAATCAGACACATAGAACTTTTACAAATGACAAGTACTGTCAATGAAATTATAGACTCAATGAATAAGCAAAGACCTTTCCTGGTGGCTCAGTGATAAAGAATCTGTCTGTCACTGCAGGAGATGTGGGTTCAATCCCTGGGTCTAGCAAGATCCCCTGGAAAATGGAATGGCAACCCACTCCAGTATTCTTGCTGGGAAATCCAGCAAGAATATGGACAGAGGAGCCTGGTGGGCTACAGAGTTGCAAGAGTCAGGTATGACTTAGTGACTAAACAACAACATGGATAAATACATATGAAGGGATGCTCAAACATCATTAATTATTAGAGAAATGCAAATCAAAATTAAAAGAGGTACCATCTCACAACAGACAGAATGGCCATCATTAAAAAGTCTACAAATAACAGACCTTAGAGAGGGTGTGGAGAAAAGGGAACCTTCTTACACTGTTGGTGACAATATAAGTTGGTACAGCCATTGTGGAAAACAGCATGGAGGTTCCTCAGAAAACAAAAAATAGAATTACCATATGATCCAGCAATCCCATTCCTAGGCATATACCTGGACAAAACTATAATCAAAAAAGATACATGGGGGTTTCCCTGGTGGCTCAGTGGTCAAGAATCTGCTTGCCAATGCAGGAGACATGGGTTTGATCCCTTACCTGGGAAGACCCCACATGCCGTGGAGCAGCTAAGCCTGTGTGCCACAACTATCGAGCCTGTGCACTAGAATGGGAGAGCCAAAACTGCCGAAGTTGGCACACCCTAGAGTCTGTGCTCCACAACAAGAGAGGCCACCATAATGAGAAGCCCGCACACCACAACTAGAGAGTTGACTGGCATGCCGCAACTAGAAAAGCGCACACAGCAGTGAGGACACAGCAGAGCCAAAAATACATAAATGAGAATGCATCTAAAAAAAAAAAGATACAGGCACCACTATGTTCATAGCAGCACTACTCACAATAGCCAAAACACGGAAACAATGTAAATATCAATCAACAGATGAATGGATAAAGATGCGATGTATATATACAAGGGAGTACTACTGCTGCTGCTGCTGCTGCTGCTGCTGCTGCTGCTAAGTTGCTTCAGTCGTGTCTGACTCTGTGTGATCCCATAGATGGCAGCCCACCAGGCTCCCCCGTCCCTGAGATTCTCCAGGCAAGAACACTGGAGTGGGTTGCCATTTCCTTCACTCAGCCACAAAAAATTATGAAATAATGCCATTTGCAGCAATATGGATGCAACTAGAGATTATCATAATACTAAGTGTAGTAAGTCAGAATGAGAAAGTCAAATACCACACGATATCATTTATATGTGGGAACTAAAATATGGCACAAGTGGACCTATCTACAAAACAGAAACAGACTCACAAGCATAAAGAACAGACTTGCAGTTGCCAAGTGGGAGACGGGAGGGAAAGGTGCCAGCAGCCAGCACAGGAGATCCCACCCATGACAAGGTCATGTGGAAGAGACCTGACGAGCAAGGCCAATCAGGACTCGAGGGACCCCGTGGACTTGCTCGAGCATCTACCCCAAAACCAGAATCTGTCTGTCTTACTATTTTGTGCCTTTCACCAACTCTTCTGACATTTCCAGGGGGCTATCCCTGACCACCTTTCTCTGGAGAAAATCAACTAAGGGCTCTAGCTAATAAGTCTCTTGGGCATGAAAGGAGTATTTCAATTCAAACCCCCCTGTTAACATTCTAGCTTGCCTGGCAGGTTTATCCAGACTCTTAAAGCTACACATGTGATTATTCACAGCCTCCCAACTGTGAGAGGCACAGGAAGCCTAAAACATTCTAAAAATATAGAGCCTTTCAAAGAGTCAAAAGCTATTAGAGTAGTGTTGGTGTAGGATTTCACTGTTTAGCCAATGCTTGCTGCTAAGTTCCCATATCTCTTATCCACTGTGCACCTGGGAGTGCAATAGTTAATGTAGTTGGAATTTAAGAAAAACAAGCAATAGCCTTGGAATTAACCACATCAGACCTTTGAGATAATTGGTTCTTTCTTTGTTATAACTCACTGCATCTTTGCTCCGTGAGAAATGTAACTCTGTTTAATACTTTCTGAGGCTGACATAGATTAGAAATATAAAGAAAAAACATTTCAAGGGAAAATAAGTTTTCTGGTTGAGCAGCCTTTATCAAAAGAGGGTCATAAAATGTCCACAAGCCTCCAAGGCCAGAAGATAATGTACACAGCATTGTTTATGGGAAAGGTATGCAGAAAAAATCCTGGTTTCGATAAAGACAAAACAGATGTAATGTTTGGGCTGACTCTGTATGACTTTGCATCTTTCATTTCCCTCTATGTACAAGTCAAGGTATAAAAGCTTCCCTGAAAAATAAAGTGACGGACCAGGACCAGTTTCCACGAAAGCCTGGCTCCCCCGTGTCTTTCTTTTTTTCTCTCTCTTACTTTCTTTTTCAGGCTGATCCCTTAGAGCACAGAGGCTCTCTGCGTTCACTTTCCTGCCTGGGCTTCTAAGATCTGAACGGGAAGGCACTCTTCATCTTCACTCCCTCGGGAGACCAGGAGGGCGCCTGCGGCCTGCGTGAACAGAGCAAGTCCCTTGTCTGGGACTTTATTGGCTTTCTGTGTAAACCAAGGAATATCGGCTTCTATTCTTTCCTCTCTCATTCATTCACTCATTCATTCACCAATGCTGTCACACTTCGGATACCCTGGATCCAACCGGGGCAGGACCCTGGCAGAAAGGAATGGACTAGGAGTTGGTTAGTAGATGCAAATGACAAGATCCTAATGCATAGCACAGAGAACTATATTCAATACCCCATGATAAACCATAATGGAAAAGAATATAAAAAAGAATGCATATATGTATATAATGTGTTACTTTGCTGTACAGCAGAGATTGGCTTAACACTGTAAATCAACTATATTTCAATTTTTAAAAAAGACTCAATGGACAGGGGTTTAAGAGCAGATTATGGGAAACTGAGATTGACATACACACTGCTGCTGCTGCTGCTGCTAAGTCGCTTCAGTCATGTCCGACTCTGTGCGACCCCATAGATGGCAGCCCATCAGGCTCCCCCATCCCTGGAATTCTCCAAGCAAGAACACTGGAGTGGGCTGCCATTTCCTTCTCCAATGCATGAAAGTGAAAAGTGAAAGTGAAGTTGCTCAGTCGTGTCTGACTCTTCACGACCCTATGGACTGCAGCCTACCAGGCTCCTCCATCCATGGGATTTTCCAGGCAAGAGTACTGGAGCAGGGTGCCATTGCCTTCTCAGGAGATACACACGACTATATATAAAATGGGCTTCCCAGGTGATACTAGTGCCAATGCAGAAAACGTAAGAGATGTGGGTTTGATCCTTGGGTCAGGAAAATTCCCTGGAGGAGGGCATGGTAACTCACTGTAATATTCTTGCCTGGAGATTCCCATGGACAGAAGAGCCTGGTATTGTAAATCAACTACACTCCAATAATTGTTTTTTAAAAAAGATTAGTCAGAAAATGAAGAAATAATTACTGCACCAAAATACATATCTGAGGAACAATCAGAAATAAGCAGAAAGATATGAAGGGACAGAAAATATAAAGAGTAAGATGGATACAGAAGATAAAAACATAGTATATCCCAAATTCCAGATTGAGAATCAGAGAAAATTAAAACTAAACCACTTCTACAAAAAACGTAAAAAGTTGCAGAGAGGTCCATAATCATGGAAAATCTGAATAATCTATAAAATCATAATCTTTCTTGAGCCCATCAAAGATCTGAATCACAAGGCAACCAAATAAATTAACACTTTTCTTCCTCAAAGGAGAAGCAGGACACATAAACTATTCACCCTTGGTTAAACACAGGGGAGGGAAGGAGCCACCATACAAGTGGGTAACAAGAAATTAGCTAAAATTTCAGTGAATTCTCAAAGGACAATTGTGGGGTGGATGTCATTTTGGAACAGATGGGAACCCCAGGCACAAAAGGACTCCACCAGAAAGATCATGGCAGGAGTCCAACAAGAGCTGCCCTCAGTGGCACAGGCACAAAGAGGTGATCAGCTGCTGCTGGGGTTCAAAATGAAGCCAGAACTTTTCTCTGGTAGGAAGCCAAAACTCTAAATTGCTAAAGAAGGAGCAGGAAAGCAATGCAAAAAAAAAAAAAAATCCCATTTTTCTAAGGGAGGAATTAAAGTCAAACCCATTTGACCCTGGGGGAAGGGCAGAAAACACTCAGGTTACATAGAGAAAGATCCATTGCTTTGTAAAGAAGGACAGAAATTAAATACCTCTGTTCCATGGGAGGGGTACAAAACCTTTGGGGTACAGGATCCTACACTAAAACCAAGCATAATCCTGTCACCACAGGAGTGGGGGTGGGGAGGACAAGGAACTCTCTCCCACCCAAGACCAACCCCAGACCCAGGCTGAAGAGACCCTGGGTGCACTGGGAAGAGCAGGAAAACCAGTTTTCCCAATCAAATCACTACAGATGGTGACTGCAGCCATGAAATTCAAAGATGCTTACTCCTTGGAAGGAAAGTTATGACCAACCTAGATGGTATATTCAAAAGCAGAGACATTACTTTGCAGACTAAGGTCCGTCTAGTCAAGGCTATGGTTTTTCCTGTGGTCATGTATGGATGTGAGAGTTGGACTGTGAAGAAGGCTGAGCGCTGAAGAATTGATGTGTTTGAACTGTGGTGTTGGAGAAGACTCTTGAGAGTCCCTTGGACTTCAAGGAGATCCAACCAGTTCATTCTGAAGGAGATCAGCCCTGGGATTTCTTTGGAAGGAATGATGCTAAAGCTGAAGCTCCAGTACTTTGGCCACCTCATGCGAAGAGTTGACTCATTGGAAAAGACTCTGATGCTGGGAGGGACTGGGGGCAGGAGGAGAAGGGGACAACTGAGGATGAGATGGCTGGATGGCATCTCATGGACTCGATGGACGTGAGTCTGAATGAACTCTGGGAGTTGGTGATGGACAGGGAGGCCTGGCGTGATGCGATTCATGGGGTCGCAAAGAGTCAGACATGACTGAGCGACTGAACTGAACTGAACTGAAGGTACAGGTCCATAGGATCTGCCCAATACTAAGGATGAACAATTTAATATAGATCTCCCTTTGTTTCCACCATGAGCCTAGCACCAGGTAACAAGCATCAACACCTACTGCTGGAGAGTGTCAAGTGCAGGGAGAAACATTCCCCTCTGAGATACAGATGTATAGGAATTACTAAAAGTTTAGAGTGAAGCTAAAACACTGATGAAAACCTTCCAGCTCCCTAAGCTCTATTCCAAACATAAGGAAGAACTAAATTTGAAGTTTAGTTTGAATTCACTGTTGGAAGAATTTGAACTCTTTAGTGACTAAAGTTAATAAAAGAAAGAAAAATCCCAAACCAGCTCAACTGCTGACTACCTTGAATTAAACCCCATACTAAACAGCCTGATAAGTGAAATGTGCCCATTTCTGGACATAAATACTATTTGTCTCAGTCTCTACTGAAATGTCCATCAGTCAATAAAACAATTATGAGACAAATTCAAGAAAAGATGAACTACTGTAGGCAATAGTTCATAGTGACAATAGTAACATAGTGATAGTAATATTATTATTATTATTAGTTAATGGTAACTAATAGTAATAGTTCTGTAGTCATCAGAATTGAACTCAAAGATGACTCAAATGTTGATAATATCAGATATAGGCTTTAAAATAACTATGACTTAAAATCACAGAGAAAGAATAAGAACAGTGGCTGCTAGGGGTTGGGCAAAGTAGGAAATGGGGAGCTATGTTTAATGGGTATGGAGTTTCAATTTAACAAGATGAAAAGAGTCATGGAGGTGGATAGTGATGATGACTGTATAACATTATGAATGTATTTAATACCACTGAACTGTTGATTTAAATCTGCGAAAGCTCTCTGAATTTTACTAATATCAATTTTCTGGTTTTGATAATATACAATTATATAAGATGCTATGACTTTCAGTCTCCTTACTCTCACTGCAACTTCTTGTGAGTCTATAATTATTTCTAAATTCAAAGTTTAAAACATGTAAGAAAGATGAAAATAAGAGTCACAAAATATTTATAATTGCTGAAAGTGCCTAATGGGTTCAGTTCAGTTCAGTTGCTCAGTCATGTCCGACTCTGCGACCCCATGAATTGCAGCACGCCAGGCCTCCCTGTCCATCACCATCTCCCGGAGTTCACTCAAACTCACATTCATCGAGTCAGTGATGCCATCCAGCCATCTCATCCTCTGTCGTCCCCTTTTCCTCCTGCCCCCAATCCCTCCCAGCATCAGAGTCTTTTCCAATGAGTCAACTCTTTGCATGAGGTGGTCAAAGTATTGGAGTTTCAGCTTTAGCATCAGTCCTTCCAATGAACACCCAGGGCTGATCTCCTTCAGAATGAACTGGCTGGATCTCCTTGAAGTCCAAGGGACTCTCAAGAGTCTTCTCCAACACCACAGTTCAAAAGCATCAATTCTTCGGCACTCAGCTTTCATCACAGTCCAACTCTCACATCCATACATGACCACTGGAAAAACCATAGCCTTGACTAGACGGACCTTTGCTGGCAAAGTAATGTAGCTGCAGGTTAATTATGTTATTATTTTTATAGATCCATGTATCCCTCCACTTCTCAAAAGTTTGAGTCAATCCACTTTACTTTTTATTTTTAAATTATTTATTTAATTATGGGGCTTCCCTGGTAGCTCAACTGGTAAAGAATCTGCCTGCAATGCGGGAGACCCCGGTTCAATTCCTGGGTCAGGAAGATCCCCTGGAAAAGGGAATGGATACCCACTCCAGTATTCTGGCCTAGAGAATTCCATGGACTATATAGTCCATGTGGTCGCAAAGAGTCAGACACAACAGAGTGACTTTCACTTTCATTTGTCATTTATTTACGGCTGTGCTGGGTCTTCCTTGCTCTGAAGGCGTTTCTCTAGTTGCAGGGATCAAGAGCTACTCTTCATTGTAGTGTGTAGCCTTCTCATTGCAATGGCTTCTCTTGTGGAGTACTGGCTCTAGGGCACATGGGTTTCATTAGGTGTGATTCCTGGGCCCCGGAGCACATGCTCAACAGTTGTGGTGCACGAGCTCAGCTGCTATACAGCATGTGGGATTTTCCCAAACCAGAACCCATGTCTCTGCTTTGGTAGGCAGATTCTTTACCACTGAGCCAGCAAGGAAGACTCACACCACTTTACTTCTACCAAAGACCTACATTACTACCTCTTCTTGCTAATCAAAAACAGTCTGAAAAGAATCTTCACTTTTACGAAAAACAGTGAAGAGTGAAAACAGCATTCAGGGTTTGTTTTGCAGCAAGCCAACATGCACCCTGAGCAGCGAGACTGGTACCATCAAGCTCCTTCCCCAGAAATCACACTCAGCATCTCAGCATCAAACTCTGAACTGTGTCTGTGACTATCTATGCTATATCTTGATTTACTCTGCACATCTATTAGCAAAAACTGTCCAGAGGTAACAGCTTCTTTGCTTTACACTATTTGGCTTACAAAAAGTTTCATAGGAATGCTTTATTTTTGGAAAGCAGTAGGAACCTATATTTGAAAATTTCCATAATAAGACATTAAAGAAAAAAATAACTATGATTAATAGATTAAAAGATCTAGTAAGAAAGCTAGATAATATTCATGAAAAAATAGGGAATTTAAGCAGAGAGAAAAAATTAAGAATCAAATGAAAACACTAGAAATAAAAAAAACCATTACTTTAGAGATGACAAATCCCTTCAGTGAGCTCATTGCAGACTGGACTTCAGAACTTGAAGATAACATATCAAATGTTTTAACATATAAGTAATCAGAGTTGGAGAAGAAGAAAGAGAACAGGACAGAAAAAGTACCTGAAAAGATATGGCTAGAAACGTTCACATAAACACTCCCTAGAAATAGCACAAACTGTCAAAAAAAATTAATAGATATGAAAGCAGGCCAAAAAATGCACGCATACACAAAAACAATATAGCAGACTTCTTTTCAGAACCTATGTACTCCAGTAGACACTGGAAGGATTTCCTTAAAGATGTGTAAGAAAAATTGTCAATCCAATTGTCAAAGGTCAACAATAAATTCCTGGTTTGCCCTCCCACCTTTCAGTTTTCTAAATCCTTTGCAGGATCCTTCAAATCTATTCAACATACATTTTAGAATTCTTCAAGGTTCAGTTTCAGCGCTTTCCCTATTTTCTATATTCTCTCCACAGGCAATCTCATTCTTGCTCAAAGTTTTAACTTTACCCACTGGTAGAAAACCCCAGTGTTTATATCTACTACTTACATCTCTTCCTAGCTGCCTACTTCTTATTTTTACTTTAGTGTTTCAAAAGCACTTATGTTCAACATGTCCAAACTGAAGCCACAATCTCATTTGACATGCTCTTCTTGCAACTTTTCCTATTTCAACAAATGCAATCACCATCATCAAGGAATTATCATTTGTCAGTGATTCCTGACCCCTCTTTTTCAACCAATATCATGCCTATTCAATGGTGCTTCCTAAATATACCCCATCTACCCAGTCCTCTATCCCAATCACCATTAGTCTAGTCCAAACTACAAATTTCTGTTTCCCTGAACTGTTTTAATGGGCTAGTCACTGATCCTCCTTTATCCAATTTTGCACCCCTTAAATCCCATCTCCCTGCAACATCAAGAACAATCCTTTCCCAGATGTCAAAATTTTGCCTCACTCAGGCTCTGTTTAAAATCTTTCCACACCTTCACATTTGTCATAGGACTATGGTCAAGCTCCAAAATCCCTGCATCTTATCC
Source organism: Ovis canadensis (assembly GCF_042477335.2). Classification (NCBI taxonomy): domain Eukaryota; kingdom Metazoa; phylum Chordata; class Mammalia; order Artiodactyla; family Bovidae; genus Ovis; species Ovis canadensis. Next base: position 29,050,251 of record NC_091246.1, read on the forward strand.
CGCACTCCCCCAGTCACTCTGCCCTCCTGTCAGTTGCTCACAGATGTTATGCTCCCCCTTAGCACAGTGCCTACGTATCAGGACCAAAAGTGGTGTTATGCTTTTAGAGATAGTTTGATATTTACTTATCAAGAAAAAGAACAGGTAAACTTAAAATTGTAAGCTGAAAGAAATATCTTTATAAAAAGAAGTAAATATCTTACCTCGACACAAATTCACTTAATTCTGAATATTCAGTGGGCTCCATTATTATGCTGAGGTCAGTAATAGCAGAAGATAAACTCTCCTTATCCTAAAATAAGAACAAAAAAATAAAGCTTTTTTTTTTGTATCAAAGCACAGTCAACTTTTAAATAAGGAGAAAAAACTACTTTCAAAATACACCAAATGAAATGTCACTAAGTTATAGGAAAAGTAACCAATAAAAAGTACTGCAAATATGGGTTACTTAAAAAAAAAATTTTATTGGAGTACAGTTGGTTTATAATGTTGTGCTAATTTCACATGCACAGCAAAGTGAATCAGTTACGCATACACAGACATCCACATTTTTTTTTAAGATTCTTTCCCAATATAGATCATTATCGAGTACTGAGTAGAATTCCCAGTGCTACAGTCCTTATTAGTTATCCATTTTATATGTAAAATGTCTATACATGCCAAAAAGCTGGCTTAAAATTCAACATTCAAAAAACTAAGACCATGGCATCTGATCCCATCACTTCATGGCAAATAGACAGGGAAAAAATGGAAATAGTGAAACTCTTTATTTTCTTGGGCTCCAAACTCACTGTGGACAGTGACTGCAGCCATGAAATTAAAGGACACTTTTTCTTGGAAGAAAATTTATGACAAATCTAGATAGCATAAACAGTGTATTAAAAAGCAGAGATATCCTTTGCTAACAAAGGTCCATATAGCCAAAGCTATGTTTTTTTCAGTAGTCATGTATGGATGTGAGAGCTGGACCAAAAAGGAGGCTGAGTGCTGAAGAACTGATGCTTTCAAAAGGTTGTGCTGGAGAAGACTAAGAGTCCCTTAGACAACAAGGAGATTAAACCAGTCAATCTTTAAGGAAATCAATCCTGAATATTTTTTAGAAGGATTGATGCTGAAGTAGGAGTTCCAATCCTTTGGCCACCTGATGCAAAGAAACGACTCATTGGAAAAGACCCTGATGCTGGGAAAGATTGAGGGCAGAAGAAGGCGACAGAGAATGAGATGGTTAGATGGTATCACTGACTCAATGGACATGTGTTTAAGCAAACTTTGGGAGATAGTGAAGGACAGAGAAGCCTAGTGTGCAGTCCATGGGCCTGCAAAGAGTCGGACACAACTTAGTGACTAAACAACAACATGTCAATCCCAATCTTCTAATTTATCCCTTTCCCCCTTCCTCTTATTAACCATATGTTTGTTTTTTACATCTGTGACTCTACTTATGTTTTGTAAATAATTTCATTTGTACCATTTTTTTAAGATTCCACATACAAGTGATGTACATTTGTCTTTCTCTATCTGATTTCACTCAATATGACAATCTCTAGGTCCATCTATGTAACTGCAAATGACATTATTCCCCCTTTTTATGGCTGAGTAATGTTCCACTGTACTGCATCTGCTTGATCCATTCTTCCGTCGATGGACACTGAAGTTGCTTCCACGTCCTGGCTATTGTAATCCGTGCTGCAATGAACACTGGGGTACATTATCCTTTCAAGGATACCACTCTAATGGCAGAAAGCAAAGAGGAACTAAACAGATTCTTGCTGAGGGTTAATGCTGCTGCTGCTGCTGCTGCTACGTTGCTTCAGTCGTGTCCGACTCTGTGCGATCCCATAGACAGCAGCCCACCAGGCTCCCCAGTCCCTGGGATTCTCCAGGCAAGAATACTGGAGTGGGTTGCCATTTCCTTCTCCAATGCAGGAAAGTGAAAAGTGAAAGTGAAGTCACTCAGTTGTGTCTAACTCTTAGCGACCCCATGGACTGCAGCCTACCAGGCTCCTCCACCCATGGGATTTTCCAGGCAAGAGTACTGGATTGGGTTGCCATTGCCTTCTCAAAGGGTTAATAAGGAGAGTGAAAAACCTGGCTTAAAATCCAGCATGCAAAAAACTAAGATCATGGCATTCCATCCTCTCACTTCATGGTAAACAGATCGGGAAAAAGTGGAAAGAGAGTTGGACACAATTTAGTGACTGAACAATAAAAAATCCTTTCAAACCATGTTTTTATTCAGATTTATTCCCAAGAATGGGATTGACAGCTCTATTTTTAGTCTTTTAAGGAACCTCTATACTATTCTCTATAACAGTTGTACTGATTTACATTCCCACCAACAGTGTGAAAGGGTTGCCTTTCTCTACCCACTCTAGCATGTTTTTTGTAGATTTTTTGGTGATGGGTATTCTGACCATCACCAGAATCATCAGTGAGGTGATACCTCACTGTAGTTTTTATTTGTATTTTTCTAATAATTAGTGATGTTGAACAGCATTTCATATGCCTCTTGCTATCTCTAAGTCTTCTTTGGAGAAATGTCTATTTAGATCTTCTGCCTACTTCTTGATTGGGTTGTTCCATGTTTTGGTATTGAGTTGTATGAGCTGTATGTTTATTTCAGAGAGTGATCCCTTGCCAGTTGCTTCATTGGCAAATATCTTCTCCCATTTTGTGGGTTATCTTTTCGTTTATGATTTTCTTTACTGTGCAGAAGGGTTACTTTTTTTTTTAATATTATTTATTTAGTTACTTGGCTGTGCTGGGTCTTCATTGCTGCATGGGCTTTCTCTCTAGTTGCAGTAAGTGGGGGCACGGGTTTCTCACTGAGTTGGCTTCTCTCACTACAGAGCACAGGCTCTAAAGCATTCATGCTATAGTAATTGTGGCACATGGGCTCAGCAGTTGTGGCTCCCCAGCTCTAGAGCACAGACTCAGTAGTTGTGGTATAAACCTTAGCTGTCCCACAGCATGTGGGATCTTCCCAGGCCAGAGATCAACACTGTGTCCCCTGCATTAGCAGGCAGATTCTTTGCCACTGAGCCACTAGGGAAGATCTGGGTATTTCTTAAAAGAATGCCTCAGATCCTCACTCCAAACCTAAACAAAATGAAAATGAACGCTGAGTGAATTACTTACTTCAATGTAAACACTGAAGCCATAAAATATTAGGAAGAAATATAGACATTTAACTGATTACTGAGTGAGAAAGAACTTTCAATAACAACAACAAAATAGCAAATACGATTACATAAGAATATAAACTATTGATATAAAATGATATAACTAAAAGAAAAGTAATAAGGAAATTTGTTCTATAAACATGACAAGGAGATACGAAAACTTAAAAGAAAAAGGCAAAGAACATGAACTAAAAACTTAGAGGTAAATGACAAGTTACGTGGAAAAAAAATGTTCCCTCTGACAGGATAAATATAAATATAAAACAATGAGATGACATGTTAATCTATAACATCATTTTGATAATGCATAACTTAAAAAGTTTATACTCTCTGCCTCAGCAATTTGAATTCTAATATATCATTGACTCTTTGCAACCCCATGGACTGTAGCCCACCAGGTTTCTCTGTCCATGGGATTTTCCAGACAAGAATACCGAAGTGGGTTGCTATTTCTTCCTCCAGGGGATAGTCTCAACCCAGGAATCAAACCCTGGTCTCCTGCATTGCAGGCAGATTCTTTACCATCTGCACCAATTTGCATTTTAAAGAAATATGAAATGAAGAAAAAGCCTAACAGCTCCTTACTACAAAAATCTAAAACAACACTATTATATACAATAATAAGGATTGTTAAATAAACTGTTAAATATTTTGATGTGCAAAATCAAGGTTTTCTTCTTTAGTAAATTTTCTCATACTATATATTTACCTATCATTTGTTTCATTTTTTTGGTTGTTTTTTGGGAAAGTCACACAAATCTTCATTTTGTCTTTCAGATTTTTCTTCTTCTCAGTTGTACTTGTGATTTTTCTCAAGCCTATCCTCCATATTCTATTCCTGCTGCTGCTAAGTTGCTTCAGTTGTGTCCGACTCTGTGCAACCCCATAGATGGTAGCCCACCAGGCTCCCCCGTCCCTGGGATCCTCCAGGCAACAATACTGGAGTGGTTTGCCATTTCCTTCTCCAATGCATGAAAGTGAAAAGTGAAAGTGAAGTTGCTCAGTCGTGTCCAACTCCTAGCGACCCCATGGACTGCAGCCCAACAGGCTCCTCTGTCCATGGGATTCGCCAGGCAAGAGTACTGGAGTGGGTTGCCATTGCCTTCTCCTATATTCTGCTCCTAGCTACTCCTAATTTAGCTTTCAGCACTATAATCATTTTATTCTTCCTTCCTTCCTTTCTCTCAGCTGCCTTTCCCTTTTATTCAGTTTTCTTTGAATGTTTTCATTTGAGAATGTAAACAGTTACAATATAGCATGTTCTTGCATTTCCTGGATTCATTCTTTCCAAGAGACTTTAACTCTATTTTCTAATTCCTTTCATGGCAAAAATCCTAAATGATGATGAACAAACTCTGTACCATCTTTGTGCTGTGTACTCTGTGGATCTTTTTTGTTTATAGGAGTAGATCCAGCAATTTCTGCTATTTCCTAAGGATACAGGATGAGCAGATAAATGAATGACTCTTCCCCATTTGTCTGGGTGTACCTGACTTTTCAGTATTTTCAGCCGCTGTAGAAATGGGTATTAATGGCCTATAATCTTTGTTTAGTTTTTCAGCTGCTCAAGAATATAGTGGGAATTATTAGGAGCAGCTGTAGTTAAAGTAGACTGTGGGCATCTACTACCATATCCAATCAGAAACAAATTTCCAGAATACTCTTACAACTCAAAAATAAAAAGACAAATAACCCAATTAAAAACTGGGCAATGGATCTCAACATACATTTTATCAAAGATGATAATACAAACGGCCAATAAACTTATGAAAAAATGCTCAACATACTAGTCACATCTGGTACTTCCATCTGACCCAGTAATTTTCTGGTGGTGGTGGTTTAGTCACAAAGTTGTGTCCAACTCTTGTGATTCTAAGGACTGTAGCCCACCAGTCTCCTCTGTCCATGTGGTTTCAAGGCTAGAATACTAAACTGAGTTGCTATTTCCTTCTCCAGGGAATTTTCTCAACCCACGGATTGAACCCAAGTCTTCTGCATTGCAGGCAGTCTCCTGCTTAGCAGGTGTATTCTTTACCACTGAGCCACCAAGGAAGCCCCATAGTAATTCTCTACCTAGATATACACAAGAAAAATGAAGCATATGTCCACCGAAAAACCTGTACGTGAATAGTTTCAGAAGTGTGATTCATAACAACCAAAAGGAAAAAACAAGCCGCCAAATGTTTCTTAGCTGATGAATGAAGAAACAAAATGTGATATATCCTCAAAACACAGCTAGAAAAAAAGAATGAAGTAACAATACATGTGTAACATGAATGAATGAATCCTGAAAATAATGGTGCTAAGTAAAAGAAACTGGCCAAAAAAAGACCAAAAATTATGTAACTCCATTTTTTTATGAAATGCCCAGAATAGGCACATCTATAGAGACAGAAGATATGGATAAGTTAGGTTTGGGCAGAAGGACAAATGAGGAGTGATAAAGAACATGAAGTTTCTCTTTGAGGTAACAAAGTTCTAAACTGGATGTGGTGATGGTTGCACAAATCTGAATAGATTAAAAACTGCTAAATGTATACCTTAAACGGATGAATTATATGGTATGTGAACTACATCTCATATAAAGCTATGATAACCCACACAGACAAAAGAAAAAGAAAGGAAAGGAAAAAATCCCAGAGGAATATCTTGTCTTTGTTTGATTATGCGTGTGTGTGTGTTGGATTTTGGCCTTTTACCCACTAGAAAAGGCAAATTATCTTGTCATTATAAAGCCTACGATTTACATGTTTTGGATATTAATACCTTATTAGATATGATTTGCAACTATTTTCTCCCATTCAGCCTTGTCATTTTGTTGATGGTTTCCTTTGCTGTGCAGAAACTTTTTAGTTTCATATAGTTCCACTTGTTTATTTTTGCGTTTGGTGTCAAATCTAAAAAGTCATTGCCAGAGTGATGTCAAGAGGCTTACCACCTATGTTTTCTTCTAGCATTTTTATGGTCTCAGGTCTTGCATTCAAATCTTTAATCTATTTTGAGTTAATATTGTTAATTGTTAACTAGAGTTAGGTTTTGTGTATGATGTAAGAGTGGTCCAGTTTCATTCTTTGGCATGTGGCTATCCAGTTTTCCCAACACCACTTATTGAAGAAACTATTCTTTCCCCATTCTATAGTCTTGGCTCTTTTGACATAAAGTGAAAATGAAAGTCACTCAGTTGTGTCTGACTCTTTGCGAACCCATGGACTCTATAGTCCATGGAATTCTCCAGGCCAGAATACTGGAGTGGGTAGCCTTTCCTTCTCCAGGGGATCTTCCCAACTCAGGAATCGAAACCAGGTCTTCCTCATTGCAGGCGGATTCCTTACCAGCTGAGCCACCAAGAAAGCTCAAGAATACTGGAGTTGGTAGCCTATCCCTTCTTCAGTGGATCTTTCTGACCCAGGAATTGAACCGGGGTCTCCTGCATTGCAGGCGGCTTCTTCACCAACTGAGTTATCAGGGAAGCAGACATAAATTAACTCATATGTATTAGTTTATTTCTTGGATCCTTTATTCTGTTCTATTGACATATGCGTCTGCTTTATGCCAAGACAATATTGATTAGATCTCTATAGCTTTGTAATACAATTTGAAATCAAGATGTGTAATGGTTCCAGGTTTGTTCTTTCCCAATACTGCTTTGGCTATTTGAGATATTTTGTGCTTCCAAACAAATTGTAGGAGTTTCTTCTAGTTCTGTGAAAAACATATTGGAACTCTGGTAGGCATTGCACTGAATCTGTATATAGCTTTCGGCTGTGCGGACATTTTAACAATGTTAATTCTTCCTATCTACAAGCATGGAATATCCTTCTATTTACTTCTGTTCTAAACTTTCTTTCATCAATGTCTTATAGCTTTCTGTGCATAGGCTTTTCATCTCCTTGGTTAAACTTATTGTAGGTATTTTATTCATTGTGAAGCTATTGTAAATGAAATTGTTTCCTTAATTTCTCTGGTAGCTCATTATTAGCGTATAGAAATGCAACAGATTAATTGATTTTGTATCCCACAACTTAACTGAATTTGTTCATTTATTCTAATGGTTTTCTGGTGGGGAGGAAGCCTTTAGGGTTTTCTATAAATAATAACATATATCACCTATGAAATAGTGGCATTGTTACTTCTTTCTGATTTGGATGCCTTTCATTATTATTTAAATTTTATTTATTTATTTTTTGGCTGCACTGGGTCTTCATTGCTGCGTGTGGACTTTCTCTGGTTGCAGCAAGTGGGGGCTATTCTCTAGTTGTGTTGGGTGGTCTTCTCATTGAAGTTACTCCTCCTGCTGCAGAGCACTGGCCCTAGGGCACATGGGCTCAGTAGTTTTGGCTCATGGGTTTAGTTGTTCCGTGGCATATGGAATCTTCCTGAACCAAGGATAGAACCTGTGCCCACTACAGGCGGATTCTTAGCCACTGTGCCACTAGCAAAGTCCTTGTTTAAAAAAATATAACTGATCTGGCTATGACTTCCAATACTGTGTTGGATAAACATGGCAAGAGTAGGCATCGTTTGTCTTATCTGAGATCTTACTGCTAAGTTACTTCAGTCATGTCTGACTCTTTGTGGTCCCACAGACTGTAGCCCCGCCAGGCTTCTCTGTCCATGGGATTCTCTAAGCAAGAATACTGGAGTGGGTTGTCATTTCTTACTCCGGTGAGATCTTACAGGAAGAGTTATTTTCACTGTTGAGCTTACCATATATATCCTTTATTATCTTGAGGTATATTCCTTCTATACTCACTTTGTTGAAATGATTAAATGGTTAAATTTGCTAAATGGTTGTTGACTTTAATCAAATGCTTTTTGCATGTATTAAGATAATCATATTATTTTTTATCCTTCTTTTTTTCTGTTAATGTGGTGTACACATCATTTGCAAATTTTTAACAATTTCTGCACCCCTGAAATAAATTTCACTTGATCATCATGTATGATCCTTTTAATGCATTGTTGAATTTAATTTGTTAATATTTTATTAACGATTTTTGCATCTATGTTCACCAGGGACATTGGGTTATGATTTTCTTCCTTGTGCCCTTGTCTGTTTGGGGTATCAGGGTAATGCTGGCCTTATACAGTGAGTTCAAAGTGCTCTTCCTCTGCTTTTTGGAATAGTTTTAGAAGCACTGGTATTAATTCTTTAATTGTTTGGTACAGTCATCAGTGAAACCATCTGGTCCTGCATTTCAGTTAGTTGGGAGGTTTTAAATTACTGATTCAATCTATTAGTAATTAGTCTGTTCAGATTTTCTATTTCTTCCTGATTCAGCCTTGGAAGATTGTTTTTAGCTGTTTATCCATTTGTTGGTGCATAATTGTTCATAGTAGTCTCTTATGATCCTATGTATTCCTGCGGTAGCAGCTTTAATGACTCCTCTTTCATTTCTGATTTTTAACTCTTTTTCTTTTTTTTCTTGGTGAGTCTAACTCAATGTTTATTCAGTTTTGACTATCTTTTCAAATTACCGGCTCTTAGTTTCATTGATCTTTTCTAATGTCTTTTTAGTTTCTATTTCATTTGTTTCTGCTCTGATCTATGTTCAGAGTTTTCCTTGTTTTGGCCACACCACATGGCTTGTGGGGTATTAGTTCCCAGGGATCAAACTCAGGCCCTCTGCAGTGAGAGTGCAGAGTCCTAACCACTAGATCACCGGGCAATTCTGTTGATCTGTGTTATTTATTCCCTTCCTTCTGTTATCTTTGGGTTTCATATCTTTAATTTGATACTGGAATACAGCCGATTAACAATGTTGTGATATTTTCAGGTGGAGAGCAAAGGGACTCAGCCATACTCCCATAAATAATTATTGTAGTTAGTTGTTTTTACTACTTTTTTCTTTTAACCTTTATACTAGCTTTATAAGTGATTAATTCACTACCTATCCTGACCTGTGGCAGTCCATGGGGTCGCAAAGAGTCAAACACAACTTAGCAACTGAACAACAATTATATATTTACATTTACCAGTGAGATTTATACTTTCATGTTTTCCTGTTACCAATTTACTGACCTTTCTTTTCAACTTAAATAAATCCCTTTAACATTTCTCTTAAGGCTGGTTTAGCGGTGATAAACTCCTTTAGCTTTTGCTTATCTGCAAACCTCTTATCTTTCCTTCAATTCTGAATCATAACTTTGCCAAGTTTAATCTTGGTTGGAAATTATTTTCTTTCAGCATGTTGAATACATCCCACCACTCTCCTCTGACCTGCAAAGTTTCTGCTAAAAAACCTGCTGAAAGTCTTTAGGGAGTTCCCTTATATGTAATAATTGTTTTTCTCTTGTTTGTTGCTTTTAAGAGTCTCTTCTTGGTTTCAAATTTTGGTATTTTGATTTTAATGTGTCTCTGTGTGGGGTTTTAGGGGGTTTCTCTAACATGGAACTCTCTGGGGTTCCTAGATCTGAAGAACTGTTTTAGGGAAGTTTAGGGAAGTTAAATTGCCACCATTATTCATTCAAGTATGTTTTTGTACCCTTTCTCTTCTCCTTCTGGGATACCTATAATGTGAAGGTTAGCATACTTCATTTTATCCCATAAATCCCTTAAGCTACCTTCATTTTCACTCTTTTTCCCTCTTGTTGCTTTGATCTGGTGAGTTTCTGTGCCCTGTGTTTGAGTTCACTGATCTTTTATTCTCTCTCATGTTGTCAGCTGTTGAAATTTTCTAACGTATTTTTCAATTCAGTTATTGTATTCTTCAGCTCTGGGACTTCTGTTTGGACCTTATTTTCCATATCTTTGTTGAAATTCTTAATGTCTTCATGCATTCTTTTCTGAGTTTGGTTAGCATCTTTGTGACCATTACTTTGAACTCTTCATCAGGTAAATTACTTATCTCTGCTTCATTAAGGTTTTTTTCCTGAGGATGTAGCTTGTTCTTTTTTGTTTCAAACTATTACTCTCGTTCTTCATTTTACCTGATTGTCTTTGTTTCTATGCATTAGATGAAACAGCCACCTCTTCAGGTTTGAAGGGCTGGCTCTGTGTGGGAGGTGAACCTTATTGTTCAACCCTGCCATTGTTCTTGGTTGTCTCACATAACTTTGTGATTACCCAAGTTGTCAATTTTATTTTTTATAGCTCCCAGTAGTTGAACTTGTACCAATACAAATATTCTTTTTAATTTAAAAAGTTCCCTATTTTTGGATCATTTTTTCCAGTTTGTTGGGTTCCAGGGAGAGTAGTTACAAAAATACATTCAATTTGTCTCTTACTCCATGAACTGCCACCCATTTGATTTATTGTGCTACATGGACTATGAATGCTAATACATGTTAATTCTAATATTCTTACAACTCCTCACAAACAGTACAACAACACTAACAACATCAGACAGTAAATCTGGAGAAAAGAGTTGTATGCTCCAATTGCATATGACAAGAAGAACTGTGCCAACATGGGTAATCATTCAAACATTCTGGGTGTTTCCCTATATAGTAAGAGCGTTGAGCCAGATAATCTATCAGTTTACTTTTGGTCTCAGCATCCTATTTATACGATTTTAGGTCACCTGTGGTTTCTAACACTGTACTACCATGATTTCATAATAACAATATTCTATAAGTAAGACAGATTTATTAGTTAGATTACTTTTAAACTTTCTGATAGCTAAACATCTCCCTCTAGTGGAAATTTTGTTTTTTAAAAATGTCTTAGAACATAAAATATAGCTATTTCTTTACCACTGCTTTTTTTCTATCAGTCTCAACCATAAAAATCTGCCCAACATGTAAAATGGTAAAAGTATTTTAGAAGGCAGTTTGGCACTATCAGTCAAAATTTACATGTACATCTCCTTTAACCTGGCAATTCCACTAGAGATACAGTTCTAAGGTATAGAGAGAAACAGAATTTTCTTAACATAGCTTGGGACAGCATGCTCTTTCTGTAGCAAATTAGGTAAAACCAAGCAGTTCAAAAGCACCTGCTGCTGCTGCTGCTAAGTCGCTTCAGTCGTGTCTGACTCTGTGCAACCCCATAGACGGCAGCCCACCAGGCTCCCCCGTCCCTGGGATTCTGCAGGCAAGAACACTGGAGTGGGTTGCCATTTCCTTCTCCAATGCATGAAAGTGAAAAGTGAAAGGGAAGTCGCTCAGTCGTGTCCAACTCTTAGTGACCCTATGGACTGAAGCCTACCAGGCTCCTCCGTCTACCTACTTTGAAATGTATATAATAACAACTTATGTCCCTTTAGAGATTCAGTGATTACTGAGTTCTAGGTCTTTCAAATTGTATAAATTGTTCTTCTCTTTAGATTTTTTTCCCTGCATCTCCTGAAGTATATGGGACAGAAACTGCTGGTAGTCCCCAATATGTGGACTTCTTTCTTGCTCCAATTTTTCCATTGGCCACATGACCATGCATAATGAAGACTAAATTTCCAGCCTCCCCTGCACTTATTTATTGGCCATTAGAACGCAGGTGAAAATGATGGGTATTACAATTTCTAAAAAATGCTGTTCAATGGAAAAGGTGAGCCCCTGTTTGCCCAGCCCTTTCCCAATGTCTGAAATGCTGAAGTGATAACTGCACCACAATGTGGCAGCCACGTGGGTGATGGCAGAGCCTGATGATCATAAAACCACCATATTAGCCCTTGAAAACGGATCTTGCAATTTTGTTTAAGCAACAGAGAAATAAACTTCTAGTATTCTGAATCTTCCTTTTTATTAAATTTTCTATTATATGGAGCACAACTAATTTTAATTCGTTACGCATATGAGCATATGAGTGTAACTGCAGGCCATTACAAAATGATTACAAAATTTTCAATCATTCTTTGGTAGTATGAGGATCAGAATATTAGCTTAAAGTACTGTTGATAGGGGGGTGAGGTCTGGGCTGGTGTCACTACTGTCTGGTAGGAGGTAGGAGTATAGCCACTATAGTATGGGTAGCAGGCCCTGTATGGCAGGCCCCACATGGCTCTGGTCCTGTCTATGTGACTTCATGGTGGATACCCAGGACCATTCAAGTCAAGCCACTATGGGAACTGCAGTACCAGTTCTTGCTAGGAATGCCTCTGGTCAAATAATAGCCATTCTTCAGAAGCACATCACATTATTTTTAAAAATGTCCCTAAATTAAAACCTTATGTGTGATCTGACTTCTGATGTGATCAAATTGCCACTTGATGGTTTCCTTCAAAGGATTAAAGTCACCACAAGTATGCAACTTCAACAAAATGAAATTAAAACATTCTATTCTATTTTCTCTCTCAGACTAAAGCCCCACTAATGAGTATACCAATCAACTTTTGGCCACAGCCTATCCTGGAATGTACAGCTGCACCAAGTGGGTTGTTCATCTCAACTTCAGAGTATCGCCTTTTATCCAACTGGACTCATGTACAGCTTCCCATACATGTCCCTTGGACTGCAAGGGGATCAAACCAGTCAATCCTAAAGGAAATCAACCCTGAATATCCACTGGAAGGACTGATGCTGAAGCTGAAGTTCCAATATGTTGGCCACTTGAGGCGAAGAGCCTACTCATTAGAAAAGACCCTTATGCTGGTAAAGGTTGAAGGCAGGAGGAGAAGGGGATGACAGAGGATGAGATGGCTGGATGGCATTACCAACTCAATGGACATGAGTTTGAGCAAACTCCAGGAGATGACGAAGGACAGGGAAGCCTGGTGCGCTGCAGTCCACAAGGTTGCAAAGAGTCAGACATGACTGAGTGACTGAACAACAACAACTTCCCAAGGATGAGCCTAATTTTACCAGCAATCTGGCTTCTCTCCAGATAACCCAGGAAGTGACTATAAAAAAGTGAATAACAATGGAAGAAAAAGCCTGTAGAAGCCCAAGGCTGCTATTAGGTTGATACAAAAGTAACTGAAGTTCCAGACCGCGAATTTTAAATCATTATAACTAGGCTCAACAACATCTTTATTAATCAAAATAGGAACCACTACAATCAAAACATTTTTACCAATGAGAAATAAGCTTGTTTATTCCTGTAGCATAAAAATTCACTCTTTGGGATTCAACAAACTCTTGGAAAGCATCTTCTGCCTCCCGCTGGGTATGGTAACATCTTCCCTGCCAAAAGTTGCTGAGATGCTTTGAGAAGGTAGTAGTCAGTTGACAAGAGGTCAGGTGAATATGGCAGATGAGGCAAAAGTTCGTAGTCTGATTCGTTCAACTTCTGAAGCATTGGTTGTACAACATGGATTCAGGCATTGTTGTGGAGCAGAATTGGACCCATTCTGTTGATCAATATTGGCTTCATGTGTTGCAGTTTTTGGTGCATCTCATCCATTTGCTGAGCATATTTCTCTGATGCAATGGTTTTGCTGAGATTTAGAAAGCAGGAGTTGATCAGATGGGCAGCAGACCACCAAACAGTGACCATGACTTTTTTCTGGTGCAAGTTTGCCTTGGGAAGTGCTTTGGCGCTTCTTCTCAGTCCAACCACTGAGCTGGTCACTGTCGGTTGTTGTATAAAATCCACTTTTTAATCACACATCACAATCTAATTGAAAAATGGTTCACTGTTGTTGCACAGAATAAGCTAAGATGACATTTCAAACCAATGGTTTTTAAATTTTCGGTCAGCTCATGAGGCATTCACTTACTGAGCTTTTCCACCTTTACAATTTGCTTTGAATGCGAAATGACCACCGAATGGTTGACATTGAGTTCTTTGTCAATTTCTCATGTAGTTGTAAGAGGGTCAACTTCGATGATTGCTCTCAGTTGGTCATTGTCAACCTACGATGGCCAGCTAGTAGGCTCCTCATTTTCAGGGCTCTCATCTCCTTTGCAAAACTTCTTGAACCACCACTGCACTGTATGCTCGTTAGCAGTTCTGGGCCAAATGTGTTACTGATGTTATGAATTGCCTCTTCTGCTTTACGACCATTTTTAATGTAAATAAAAAAACTCCTCAAATTTGCTTTTTGTCTAATATCATTTCTATAGTCTAAAATAAATATAAAATAAACAGCAAGTAATAAGTAATTATCAAAGAAACATAAAGTGAGAAATGCACATTAAAATGATGTATAAAATAACCATATTTAAGAATGCATTCCAATATCAAGCAGCAAAGTTCAACAATGCAAAACTGCAATTACTTTTGCACCAACCTAATAGGATGTCCCTGAGCAGTTTCCTGGACATGTATACACTGATAGTGCAAATGTTTTAAGACACAGAACTAGGTCTCAGAGCTCTGATTCTGCCAACCTGACACAATCTATAGGCCTGACCATTAATGGAGGCAAGAAAGCAAGTAAGCATTTGGTATATCACCACTCCTGAGTTTAGGATCACACTAGCCAGAAAGAAAAGGCAGTTGGTCCAACTATGCATCTTTCTGCAATGGGACAACATCCAGGAATTCTGAGGAGTCTGGAGTCCTGGAACGGGCTGTTCACCATAAACGAGATCAACTCAGTTGGGTCCATATTTTATTCTAGTCTTCAGCAGATGATCTTTGAGGTCATGCAGAACTATAGTATCATCCTGAGAATTTTGCATGGCTTCAAGGTCTGGTGCCAACCCGCCAGCAGTGTATTTCCAAGGATACTCATCACCCATGTACCTGACATCCTGCTCAACTGGTTTTGGTAATGCCACACTGTGGATGTTCTTGGTCACTTTGACAAACTAAAGAGAGATACCCTGAGGTGGAAGCAAGTTGGAAACTCTGTCATCAGATGAGAGACCTAGTCAGTTCTCAGCCTGCCAGGGTCAGTGGCGACAACCAGGGACACAGACTGCAAAGAGTTCTCAAGAGGCAAAACTTCTAGTGCAGATACCTAGACCCAATCACTCATGACTAGTTGGGGGTAACTTCTAATATCTGGCATCAATTCCTATCGCATACAAAAAGGGACAACTTGAGGCTATTTCTGTGGCTGAGGATAAGCATGAGGAATCCAGGCACAGTACTGTGAGTGCAAGCAAGCAGCTTATCCCTGTGACTTGGCTGTGACAACTGGTCTACATTCACTTTAGTTATCTGATGAACTGAGCCCAAGGCAACTTGCCTGTCCTTATCTGTTCTCTCCTCTATACATTCTCCCTATAGGCCCAAACTCATAAAATAAACTGACTGAAATTGTTTTTTTGCTATCACAGCACACGTCCAGACTTGGTCAGTTCTCAAAATTATGCCTGGATCCAACTCTTCTTGGAGCCAGACTTTGAAGATGTCTGAGTCTTGTTCTCCCTATTCTGGCCAGGGGTTGCATGTTAACATTTTGTCTGTCTGCTTTCTGATTTTATGTGAAAATCCTAGCCAAGAATATCTTCCTCCAGTGTTGTGCCTCAGTAGTCCTGTATAACTTGCTGGCACAACCATGACCATCCTGAAGTCTAATCCTTCAGCTCTGAACAGTCTTCAGATTGTGGTAATCCCAGATGACCACAACTATAGGAGAGGCCAGAGGAAGAACACCAACTGTGCTACTCACAATTCCTGCCTCATAGAAAATGGTGAGATAATACATGGTTTTTGTTGTTTTAAACTGTTCAATTTGGGAGAAAGTGTTAAGCAGCAATAAATAACTAACAGATGATTGATGACTGAGATATTAGTTGACTACTGAGGGCATCCAGGATGGTTCACATGACCTCAGGGCTCACGCTGGAATCCCACAAACATCTCATTAACTCTATTCCAATAAAGACTATACTCTCATCAATAATACTACCATATGAAGTTGCTAGGGTATTCATATTTAAAAGAAAAAAAAATTTTTATGGTACCACTTTGTACAAACATGCTACAAGGGGTCCTGCTCAGGACTGTCTCCTCAACTCAGCCACTGCTGAAGACAGGGGTGTGGGGTATTTTTATTTCATAGCAGCAGAATCTGTGTTATCTACCACAACATGTTCCTTAATTTACCTGGATTTCCAGAATCTGAAATTCAAGCTGAAACGTAATCATGTGGCAATTTCCTGATAATCTGTGTTTCTGCAGAACTTTTTTAATACCTATAAATCAGAAAAACAAAGATTTTTGTTTACAAATAACAATTTTTTAAAAATATCAATCATTTAATTTTGTGTGGGTATCTATAATACACGTGGGTTTATGTGTGAGAGTGTTAGCATTTGTGTTGAAAATACCTGGAAGGATGTGCACCTTTGAGAAATATGATTAAAGATAACTTGTATTTTCTAGTTCTCAATGATACCAAAGATTAAGGTAAGAAATAGAAATATGATCGTATAATTCAAGACAAATTTGAATTTTTCATATTTTCAATATTGGCTGGTTCCAGCTAGACAATAAATTAAATCCATGCAATTATCTCAGTTAACTCTCAAAACATTACTAAAATGATAGCAAAAGTACTTTTTAGGTATAACATGAATACACTCATAATATGCTCTATTCTTAAGTATACAGCATGCTGCTACTGCTAAGTCACTTCAGTCGTGTCCGACTCTGTGCGACCCCATAGACGGCAGCCCACCAGGCTCCTCTGTCCCTGGGATTCTCCAGGCAAGAATACTGGAGTGGGTTGCGATTTCCTTCTCCAATGCATGAAAGTGAAAAGTGAAAGTGAAGTCGCTCAGTCGTGCCCGACTCTTAGCGACCCCATGGACTGCAGCCTACCAGGCTCTTCTGTCCATGGGATTTTCCAGGCAAGAGTACTGGAGTGGGTTGCCATTGCCTTTTCTGATACAGCATGAGATATATATAGAGAGATATATATATGTTTACAAGTGTTTCCCAGTAACCACCACCAAGATCAAGACACAGAAATTTTAACATATTGCATAAAGTTCCTTCATGCCTTTTCCAAGTTATACAATATCCCTCAGAAAGGAGATAATCATGATTTTGACTTTATTATATTTTTTAATGAAGTTACTTTAGAAGGACACAATTCACTATTTTTGAAACTGGAGTATAGGTACTATACAATATATGTCACAGATAGATAATATAGTGATTCACAATATTTAAAGGTTATATTCCTTTACAGTTATTATAAAATATTTGCCATATTCCCCATGTTGTACAATATACCCTTATAGCTTATTTTATACCTAATAGTTTGTACCTCTTAATCTACCCCTGTATTGGCCTTTCTGCCAGGAGAGCACAACTCTACAAGGATAAAGAGAAAAAAGATGAGAGTAAAGTAATTTTATAAGCTGAAAATCAGATGGATCAGCCAGATATTATGTGAAAAATAACCTGGCAGAGCCAGGAAAATTGAAATCTAAGCCAGCAATGGGAAAAGCTGTGAAACAAGCCCATTCTAAATACATTCTGGGAATTCTCCAGTGATCCAGTGGTAAAGAATTCACCTGCTAATGCAAGGGACACAGGTTTGATCCCTGTCCAGGAAGATTCCATATGCCACAGGGCAACTAAGCCCATGCACCTCAACTACTGAAGCTGATGCCCTCTACAGCCTGTGCTCTGCAACAGGAGAAACCACTGCAATAAGAAGTCCATGTACAACAACTGGAGAGTAGTCCCTGCTGGTCACAACTGGAGAATGCCCATGTGCAGCAACAAAGACCCAGCGTAGTCAAAAATAAAGAAATAAACAAGCTAAAAAAAATTTTTAAAGGCATTCTGAATGGGCATCACCACTTAGGTATCTTCTAGGGTAAACATGGGACTCAAAATAGAAAGACAGACTTGCGCACAGTAAAACTTCACTCTCCATACTCTCTGTATTCCAACTATTCAAGTACCTGATGTATCTAAATTTCATCACTCATTTCTACATGTAATTCCACTGAAGTGAGCTGTCCATGACCTTTGAAGTATCACTCTCCCTCTCCCCAGTCAGGAGAGTTATTTTCGTAGGAATCAGGAAGCATTTCCTAAACTGATTCCTTCTTCTAAACAAAGATCCCAACATACAACTGTAGAGCCGAATTAGCTTCTCTTTATTTGTTAGCGTATCACAGATTCTTAGTAATATAGCATTAGTCACTGGGACCAGAAACCCTCCTCTGCCAAATGATCCAGTTCTTGAAATATCTGAGTATGAGAGATGATACAGTTCTCATATCAGTAGTGAACAGTAGCTAAGATTTACAAACTAATAGTGTTGTTTTCCTTAAAATCACTTAAATCTGTTACTTTACTACTCAGGTACATAATGAGAGACCATGTCTTCTTTAATATCTATGTCAGGCAGCTTTTAAGAATATTACACACACTGTAAAGTTCAATAGACACCTGACAAACAAGTTAACCACAACCACACATTCAAATCGTTACCTTGGAGAATTTATTTCAATGATAAGAAGACTAATTTTCTATGCATAATGAGGTAAACCTCAATACTACTTCCTGATTGAAATTAATGCTTACTCTGGAAATTCCCTGGGAGTCTAATGGTTAAGACTCAACACTTTCACTGGTGTGAGATCAGGATCAATCCCTAGCTGGAAAACATAAAGATTCTGAAAGTCATTTGGTGAAGCCAAAAGAAGAAAAAACTGCTTACTCTTTTCCGCCATCTCAGTGCTAGTTAGGTCTTCTGTGTTCTTGCAGTAATTTCTTATACTGATACCACTAAGTTTACTTAGAAATTGAAGTTCAGATTCTAAACTTCCAAGATGACTTCTCAGATCTTTTGACAATCCCCATTCTTCAGAATCTGATTGGTGTGTTTCTTGAAACGATTTCCTAAAAAGCAAAAAACACAGATAATTACTCCAATAAAGAAACTACTAACAAGTGTTTCAACTAACATCTATAAATTTCTTCAAATCATTCCCATTTTATCCTTCTTATTCTCTTCCCATTAAAACACTAGTAGGATTTTTCTTAAAATCAGTGTGGTTATTAACACTGCAGCCATTAATCTCAATATAAAACATCCTAAAGTTAGAGGTGGCAAAAATACACAGAAGAACTGTACAAAAAAGATCTTCACGACCCAGATAATCACGATGGTGTGATCACTCACCTAGAGCCACACATCTTGGAATGTGAAGTCAAGTGGGCCTTAGAAAGCATCACTACGAACAAAGCTAGTGGAGGTGATGGAATTCCAGTTGAGCTATTTCAAATCCTAAAAGATGATGCGGTGAAAGTGCTGCATTCAATATGCCAGCAAATTTGGAAAACTCGTCAGTGGTCACAGGACTGCAAAAGGTCAGTTTTCATTCCAATCCCTAAGAAAGGCAATGCCAAAGAATGCTCAAACTACCACACAACTGCACTCATCTCACACACTAGTAATGTTCAAAATTCTCCAAACAAAGCTTCAGCAATCTGTGAACCGTGAATGTCTAGATGTTCAAGCTGGTTTTAGAAAAGGCAGAGGAACCAGATATCAAATTGCCAACATCTGCTGGATCATGGAAAAAGCAAGAGAGTTCCAGAAAAACATCTATTTCTGATTTATTGACTATGCCAAAGCCTTTGACTGTGTGGATCATAATAAACTGTGGAAAATTCTGAAAGAGATGGGAATACCAGACCACCTGACCTGCCTCTTGAGAAATATGTATGCAGGTCAGGAAACAACAGTTAGAACTGGACATGAAATAACAGACTGGTTCCAAACAGGAAAAGGAGTACGTCAAGACTCTATACTGTCACCCTGCTTATTTAACTTATATGCAGAATACATAATGAGAAAAAACTGGGCTGGATGAAGTGCAAGCTGGAATCAAGATGGCTGGGAGAATATCAATAACCTCAGATATGCAGATGACACCACCTTTATGGCAGAAGGTGAAGAAGAATAAAAAGCCTCTTAATTAAAGAGGACAGTGAAAAAGTTGGCTTAAAGCTCAACATTCAGAAAACTAAGATCATGGCATCCGGTCCCATCACTTCACGGCAAATAGATGGGGAAACAGTGGAAACAGTGGCTGACTTTATTTCGGGGGGCTCCAAAATCACTGCAGATGGTATTGCAGCCATGAAATTAAAAGATGCTTACTCCTTGGAAGGAAAGTTATGACCAATCTAGACAGCATATTAAAAAGCAGAGACATTACTTTGTCAACTATAGTCCATCTAGTCAAGACTATGGTTTTTCCAGTAGTCATATATGGATGTCAGAGTTGGAGTATAAAGAAAGCTGAATGCAGAACAATTGATGCTTTTGAACTGTGGTGCTGGAGAAGACTCTTGAGAGTCCCTTGGACTGCAAAGCGATCCAACCAGTCCATCCTAAAGGAGATCAGTCCTGGGTATTCACTGCAAGGACTGATGTTGAAGCTGAAACTCCAATACTTTGGCCACTTATGCGAAGAGCTAATTCACTGAAAAAGACCCTGATGCTGGGAAAGATTGAGGGCAAGAGGAGAAGGGGACGACAGAGGATGAGATGGTTGGATGGTATCACTGACTCAATGGACATTAGTTTAGGTAAACTCTAGAAGCTGGTGATGAACAGGGAGGCCTGGCATGCTGCAGTTAATGGGGTCGCAAAGAGTTGGACACAACTGAGTGACTGAACTGAACTGATCCAAGTTATAATGCCATATTTCTACATATTAGAAACAACTATAAAATAAACTAAAAAAAATTTTTAAAGCTATAAAATAAACTAAGATCATGGCATCTAGTCCCATCACTTCATGACAAAGAGATGGGGAAACATTGAAAATGGTGAAAGACTTTATTTTCTTGGGCTCCAAAATCACTGTGCACAGTGACTACAGCCATGAAATTAAAAGATGCTTGCTCCCTGGAAGAAAAACTATCACCAACCTAGACAGCATATTAAAAAGCAGAGTCATTACCTTGCCAACAAAGGTCCATCTAGTCAAGGCTATGGTTTATACAACAGTCATGTATGGATGTGAGAGTTGGATCATAAAGAAGGCTGAGCGCCAAAGAATTGGTGGTGAATTGTGGTGCTGGAGAAGACTCTTGAGAGTCCCTTGGACTGCAAGGAGACCCATCCAGTCCATCCTAAAGGAAATATTCATTGGAAGGACTGATACTGAAGCTGAAATGCCAAACTTTGGCCACTTGATGGTTAGACCTGACTCACTGGAAAAGACCCTAATGCTGGGAAAGATTGAATGCAGGAGGAGAAAGGGATGACAGAGGATGAGATGGTTAGATGGCATCACCGACTCGATGGACATGAGTTTAAGTAACCTCCTGGAGTTGGTGATAGACAGGGAAGCCTGGAGTGCTGCAGTCCATGGGATCACAAAGAGTCGGCCACAACTGAGTAACTGAACTGAACTGATAAAATAAATTATAATAGGAATACTTTGCAGAATTAAAATGTCTGTTTAGGTTGGAATATTTTAAGTGTTCTAACCTAAGTATCTGCTATCCCAGGACATTTCAAACTATTTAAAAAGATATGATGAAATAATAAATCTTTAGCTTCTTAAGCAAGTGGAGTATCACAGGGTATTTTATACTAAGAAAGATATTCTTGGGACATTGAAGAGTATGGAGGTAAAATTCCAGAGGAGTAACAGCATGATCTCTAAACAACACTGTAATCAGATGTAGCTCTATTTTCCTTGAAAAAGAGTAAAATTTCAGCAAATAATTGCATTAAATTGTATTTTATTTTTTGTAATCCTTTATCAGCCACATTTCTACACTGTTGACGTCCACTGTCTTACAACACACTTTCCTTGCCTTCTGGGGCATTATCCTGATTCTCATTTTACATCTTGGGTCTCTCATTATCAATGCATCTTGTCTCCAATGTCAGAAGAAAATCTTCACAGTCTTGCCTCTGCTCTTTGAAATATGCATCCTCTCATTCTAGAAGAACGTTTGATGATTAATCTCAGCTCTTTCAGGCCAGTACTTGTAAATCAGACTTTCAATCATCTCTCTTCTCTCTGCAAGGTAGACTGAACTTGATATCGTTCAGTTGCTCAGTCATGTTCAATTCTCTGTGACCCAATGGGCTGTAGCACAATAGGTTTCCTGGTCCTTCACTATCTCCCAGAGTTTGCTCAAACTAATGGCCATTGAGCTGGTGATGTCATCCAACCATCTCATACTCTAATAGACTCTTCTCCTTCTGCCCTCAATCTTTCCCAGCATCAAGGTCTTTTCCAATGTTGGGTTGAACTAATATGTCATTGTAGTTTTGATTTGCATTTCTATAATAATGAGTGATGTTGAGCACCTCTTCATATGTTTATTAGCCATCTGTATGTCTTTTTTCGAGAAATGCCTATTTAGGTCTTTTGCCCACTCTTTGATTGGGTTGTTTGTTTTTCTGCTACTGAGTTGTATGAGCTCCTTGTATATTTTGGAAATTAATTCTTTGTTAGTTGTTTCATATTGATTATTTTCTTCCATTCTGAGGGCTGCCTTTTTGTTTATAGTTTCCTTTGTTGTGCGGGAGCTTTTAAGTTTAATTAGCTACCAGTTATATATTTTTGCTTTTATTTCCATTATTCTAGGATGTGGGTCATAAAGGATGTTGCTATGATTTATGTAAGAGCAAGCATCTTTTAATTTCATGGCTGCAATCACCATTCACAGTCATTTTGGAGTCCAAGAAAAAATAAAATCTGTCCTTCCAATGAATACTAAGGACTGATTTAAGTAATGTCTCTGCTTTAAAACATGCTGTCTAGGTTAGTCATACCTTTTCTTCCAAGGAACAAGCCTCTTTTAATTTCATGGTTGCAGTCAATGTTCACAGTGATTTTGGAGTCCAGGAAAATAAAGTCTCTCACAGTTTCCATTGTTTCCCCATCTATTTGCCATGAAGTGATGGGACCAGAAGCTGGGATCTTCATTTTTAGAATGCTGAGTTTTTAAATCAGCTTTTTCACTCTCCTCTTTCACTTTCATCAAGAGGCTCTTCGGTTCCTCTTTGCTTTCTGTCATAAGGGTGGTGTCATCTGCATATCTGAGGTTACTGATATTTCTCCTAGCAATCTTGAGTCCAGCTTGTGTTTCATCCAGACTGGCACTTTGCATGAGGTACCCTGCATCTAAGTTAAATAAGTAGGGCGACAATACACAACCTTGACAGACTCCTTTCCCAATTCTGAACCAGTCTGTTGTTCCATGTCTGGTTCTAATTGTTGCTTCTTGACCTACATACAGGTTTCTCAGGAGGCAGGTAAAGGTGGTCTGGTATTCCCAACTCATTAAAAATTTTCCAGTTTCTTGCGATCCACACAGTCAAAGGCAGTGTACTTAATGAAGCAGAGTGTTCCAGTCCTATGCTGCTTCAGTCCTGTCTGACTCTTTGCAACTCTATGGACTATAGACCACCAGGCTCCTCTGCCCATGGAATTATCCAGGCAAGAATATTGGAGTGTGTTGTCATACTCTTCTCCAAGGATCTTCCGGACCCAGGGATCAAACCTGTGAAACGTCTATGTGTATTGGGAAGCAGAAGTAGCTGTTTTTCTGGAATTCTCTTGCTTTATCTATGATCCAATGAATGTTGGCAATTTGATCGCTGGTTCTTCTGCCTTTTCTAAATCCAGCTACTATTATGTCAGGAAGTTCTCAGTTCACATACTGCTGAAGCCTAGCTTGAAGGATTTTGAGCATTACCTCACTAGCATGTGGCCTTCCTTGGTAACTCAGCTGTAAAGAATCTGCCTGTAATGCAGAAGACTCTGATTTGATTCCTGGGTTGGGAAGATCCCTTCGAGAAAGGATAGGCTACCCTCTCTAGTATTCTTGGGCTCCCGTGGTGACTCAGACGGAAAAGAATCCACCAGCAACACAGGAGACCTGGTTTTGATCCTTGAGTTGGGAAGATCTCCTGGAGAAGGGAATGGTTACTACTCTAGTATGTGGCCTGGAGAAATTAACCAGAAATTTACGTTAATGATCCTTTTAAGAAACCAATCTAGAGAAGAGCACGGCTACCCACTTCAGTATTCTTTTCTGGAGAATCCCACAGACAGAGGATATTGGTGGGCTACAGTCCATGGGGGATGCAAAGAGTTGGACAACTGAGTGACTTTCACTTTGCTAGGATACGAAATGAGCATAATTGTATGGTAGTTTGAACACTCTTTGGCATTGTGTTTCTTTGGGATTGGAAAGCAAACTGATTTTTATCAGTCCTGTGCCACTGCTGAGTTTTCCAAATTTGCTGACATGTTGAATACAGCACTTTAACAGCATACTTTAGGATTTGAAATAGCTCAGTTGGAATTCCAGCATCTCCATTAGTTTTGTTCATAGTAATGTTTCCTAAGGACCCCTTGACTTCACATTCCAGGATGTCTGGCTCAAGGGGCCCACCTTTGCATGAAATGTTCAATTTCCTTGGAGAGCTCTAGCTTTCCTATTCTATTGTTTTCCTCTATTTCTTTGTATTGTTCACCTAAGAAGGCTTTCTTATCTCTCCTTACTATTCTCCAGAACTCTGCATTCAGTTGGGTATATCTTTCCCATTCTTTGCCTTTGGCTTCTCTTCTTTTCTAAGGGAAAACAGCACTATGTCATTTGAGAGTGAATACTCTTTTTTTTTTCATTGTTTCCCTATCTATTTGCCATGAAGTCATGGGACGGGACACCATGATCTTACTGTTCTGAACGTTGAGTTTTAAGCCAACTTTTTGACTCTCCTCTTTCACTTTCATCAAGAGGCTCTTTAGTTCTTTTTCGCTTCTAACAAGGTTTTGCCAAGAGAACGCACTTGTCATAGCAAATACCCTCTTCCAACAACATAAGAGCTATACATGGACATCACCAGATGGTCAATACCAAAATCAGATTGATTATATTCTTTGCAGTCAAAGATGGAGAAGCTCTATACAGTCATCAAAAAAAAGACTGGGAGCTGACTGTGGCTCAGATCATGAACTCCTATTGCAAAATTCAGACTTAAATTGAAAAAAGTAGGGAAAACCAGTAGATCATTCAGATATACCCTAAATCAAATGCCTTATGATTATACAGTGGAAGTGACAAATAGACTCAAGAGATTAATCTGATAGACAGAGACCCTGAAGAACTATGGATGGAGGTTTATGGCATTGTACAGGAGGCAGTGACCAAGACCATCCAAAAGAAAGAAAAAATGCAAAAAGGCAAAATGATTGTCTGAGGAGGCCTTACAAATATCTGAAAAAAGAACAGAAGTGAAAGGCAAAGGAGAAAAGGAAAGATATACCCATTCGAATGCAGAGATCCAAAGAAAAAGCAAGAAGAGATAAGAAAGCCTTCCTCAGTGATCAGTGCAAAGAAATAGTGGAAGATAATAGAATGGGAATAATGGAAACAGTGAGAGACTTTATTTTCTTGGGCTCAAAAATCACCGCAGATGGTGACTCAGTCATGAAATTAAAGGACCCTTGCTCCTTGGAAGAGAAGCTATGACCAACCTAGATAGCATATTAAAAAGCAGAGACATTACTTCGCAAAAAAAGTCTGTCTAGTAAAAGCTATGGTTTTTCCAGTAGTCATGTATGGATGTGAGAACTGGACTACAAAGAAAGCTAAGTGCCGAAGAATTGATGCTTTTGAACTGTGGTGCAGGAGAAGACTCTTGAGAGTCTCTTGGACAGCAAGGTGATCCAACCAGTCCATCCTGAAGAAAATCAGTTCTAAGTGTTCACTGGAAGGACTGATGCTAAAGCTGAAACTCCAATACTTTGACGACCTGATGCAAAGAACTGACTCATTTGAAAAGACCCTGATGTTGGGAAAGATTGAAGGCGGGAGGAGAAGGGGACGACAGAGGGTGAGATGGTTGGATGGTATCACCGACTCAATGGACATGAGTTTGAGTAAGCTCCGGGAGTTGGTGATGGACAAGGAGGGCTATGCGTGCTGCAGTCCATGGGGTCGCAAAGAGTCGGACATGACTGAGCAACTGAACTGAAATGACTCTCTTTTGTATTTACTATCATTGTTTGATTTCTAAAAATTAAATAGATAAAGCTAATGAAAAAAGAAGAGAGGTAATCTGCATATAAATGAGTTCCTTCCAAGTGAATATTAAACAACATCACAGCAAACTATGAATGAGAACTGATAAAAAGAACTAAGTAATCACATTAAAGGACAGACATGCAGAACTCCAGAAACAAGCTGTGGCTGAGAAAAGGAAAACTAGGGAGTTATTGGTTAAAGGGTACAAAGTTTCTCTTCAGGACAGTGAAATCATTTTAGAGATGGATGATTGTATAATACTATGAACTAAACTATATACTTTAAAAGGGTTAAAATGGCAAGTTTTATATTATATATAATACCAGGGAAAAAAAAGATATCACATTGGAAATCACAGTAATCCAAGTCTACACCCCAACCAGTACTGCCGAAGAACCTCAAGTTGAACGCATCTATTAAGATCTACAAGACCTTCTAGACCTTGTAGAACACCCAAAAGAGATGTCCTTTTCATCATAGGGGACTAGAATGCAAAAGGAGGAAGTCAAGGGATACCTGGAGTAACAAGCAAATTTGGCCTTGGAATAGAAAATGAAGCACGGCAAAGGCTAACAGAGTTTTGTCAAGAGAACACACTGGTTCTCAACACCCTCTTTCAAAGACACAAGAGTAGACTACACATGGACATCATCAGATGGTCAATACTGATATCTTATTGATTATATTCTTTGCAGCCGAATATGGAGAAGCTCTATACAGTCAGCAAAACAAGACCAAGAGTTGACTATGGATCAGATCATGAATTCCTTATTGAAAAACTCAGACTTAAATTGAAGAAAGGAGGGAAAACCACTAGACTAAATAAAATCCCTTACAATTATACAGTGGAAGTGACAAATAGATTCAAGGGATTAGATCTGAAAGATGGAAGGCCTGAAGAGCTATGCATGGAGGTTCATGACATTGTACAGGAGGCAGTGATCAATTCCATACCCAAGAAAAAGAAATGCAAAAAGGCAAAATGGTTGTCTAATGAGGCCATATAAATAGCTGAGAAAAAAAGAGAAGCTAAAGCAAAGGAGAAAAGCAAAGATATATCCATCTAAATGCAGAATTCCAAAGAATAGCAAGGAGAGATAAGAAAGTCTTCCTCAGTGATCAATAGAAAGAAATAGAGGAAAATAATAGAATGGGAAAGACTAGAGATCTCTTCAAGAAAATTAGAGATACCAAGGAAACATTTCATGCAAAGATGGGCACAATAAAAGACCTAACAGAAATGGTATGGAGCTAACAGAAGCAGGAGATATTAAGAAGAGGTGGCAAGAATACACAGAAGAACTATACAAAAAAGATCTTCATGGAAGAAATCTTACTGACCTAACAGAAGCAGAAGATATTAGAAGAGGTGGCAAGAATACACAGAAGAACTACACAAAAAAGATCTTCATGACCCAGATAACCACGATGGTGTGATCACCTAGAGCCAGACATCCTGGAATGAGAAGTCAAGTGGGCATCAGGAAGTATCACTACCAACAAAGCTAGAGGAGGTGATGGAATTCTTGTTGAGCTATTTCAAATCCTAAAAGGTGATGCTGTGAAAGTGCTGCTCTGAATATGCCAGCAAATTTGGAAACTCAGCAATGGCCACAGGATTGCAAAAGGTGAGTTTTCATTCCAATTCCAATGCCAAAGAATGCTCAAACTACCTCACAATTGCATTCATCTCACGTGCTAGCAAAGTAATGGCTCAAAATTCTCCAAGCCAGGTTTCAATAGTATGTGAACCATGAACTTCCAAATGTTCAAGCTGGATTTAGAAAAGGCAGAGGAACCAGAGATCAAAGTGCCAACATCTGCTGGATCACTGAAAAAGCAAGTGAGTTACAGAAAAACATCTACTTTGGCCTTATGGATTACACCAAAGCCTTTGTGCAGATCACAACAAACTTTGGAAAATCCTTTAAGAGATGGGGAATACCAGACCACCTTACCTGCCTCCTGAGAAATCGGTGCAGGTCAAGAAGCAACAGTTAGAACCTGACATGGAACAACAGACTGTTTCAAAATTGGGAATTGTGTACGTAAAGGCTGTGTATTGTCACCCTGCTTATTTAACTTAATGCAGAGTACATCGTGCAAAATGCCGGGTTCGATGAAGCACAAGCAGGAATCAAGATTGCTGGGAGAAATATCAATAACCTCAGATACACAGATGACACCACCCTTATGGCAGAAAGCGAAGAACAACTAAAGAGCGTCTTGATGAAAGTGAAAGAGAAGAGTGAAAAAGCTGGCTTAAAACTCAACATTCAAAAAACTAAGATCATGGTATCCGGTCTCATCATTCCATGGCAAACTGATGGGGAAACAATGGAAACAGTGAGAGATTTTAATTTTGGGGGGGCTCCAAAATCACTGCAGATGGTTAACCACAGCCATGAAATAAAAGACGCTTACTCCTTGGAACAAAAACTATGACCAACCTAGACAGCATATTAAAAAGCAGAGACATTACTTTGCCAACAAAGGTCTGTCCAGTCAAAGCTATGGTTTTTCCAGTAGTCATGTATGGATGTGAGAGTTGGACTATAAGAAAGCTGAGCTCTGAGGAACTGATGCTCTTGCACTGTGGTGGGGAGAAAAATCTTGTAAGCCCCTTGGACTGCAAGGAGATACAACCAGTGAGTCCAAGGAAATCAGTGCTCAATATTCAGTGGAAGGACTGATGGTGAAGCTGATGGATGGACTGGTTCTTTATTTCAAAAAGACATTTATCAATTTTCAGTATCAAAACAGTTACACTATTGTTTTTTTTTTTTCTCCCAGTTGGTCCCCAAAGAGACCACACCAAAGGAGAGAACATTTTAAGCCAATTAAGCTGCAGGATGCACACCTAAGAGACCTCACTGAAACCTCATCAAAAAAGGGGGATTGGGTAGGGAAAGAAACTATAAAAGATCAGCATACTGCTAGCCCACAGACTGTACAGAGCTCTCATAGTCAGAGGGGTGACCAGTGTGCCTCAACTCCAAAGAAGCAAAGTTCCAAAATAATATAAAATTTTAAAAGTTTTGTACATAAGCTTTTCAAGATTTCTCCAGCACTAACCAATACAAAGCACAATGAGATGGCACTTTTAGAGACAGCAGCTTCAGACCAAGAAAAGGGTGATGAGATGAATTTCATATGGCTAAATCAGTGGCAAAACATAATTTTCTTTCCTTTCTTCCAAGGAGGCAGGAGAGCAAATAAGTGGTCACTTCAACATAAGGAGCACATGATCCATTCTGTGAGCAGTTGGGAACAGGGTAGAGCTGGGACAAAGATTTGGTCTCAGAGGTTTCACCATCTTAATTGTTTGGTCACTTCTGATGGAAAAAAAAAAAAAGTTGTCCAAAGATACCATAAAGCTGAAAACCTAAACAGCACTTTTTCTTTTTTTGGGGGGGGGGCTAACTCCTCCTGGAATCATCTTTCTAGTTTGGCAGGTACTTTTTACAGAGCAATGAGGTTTCCCCAAATGGAGTCTTTCTCTGGGCTGCCAGGCTTTCAGTAAGGCAGGCCCAAACCTTTTCCCTTTCTCTCTGGAGAAAGCAATATGCATTAAGCCAAAACGTTACCCTCCAAAAGTGAGAACGGGATAAGACTGCTGCTTCAGAACTACAGAATTATCTGGAATGTTTTTTTTACAAATGGTTGTTACATCAACAACAAAAAAGGTAATTACAAAATGTGTACATCACAATACGCTTTTAAAGACACTTTGCATTGTGCTCACATTCCCTTAAACATTGTTCCCAAAGGGGCTCAGCCTCTAGCCCAACTGGAATCTCTGGGGAGAGGCAGAGACAGTTTGGTGAGAAGGACACAGGAGCAGGCAGGTGGGAGAGGTGGCGAAAGGAGAAAGCTGAAGCTCCAATACTCTGGCCACTTGATGTGAAGAATTGACTCCTTGGAAAAGACCCTCATATTGGGAAAGACTTAAGGCAGGAGGAGAAGGGGACGACAGAGGATGAGATGATTGGATGGCATCACCATCCAATCACCATCCAGAGCATTGAGTCTGAGCAAGCTCTGGCAGTTGGTGATGTACAGGGAAGCCTAGCGTGATGTACAGGGAAGCCTAGCGTGCTGCAGTCCATGGGGTTGCAAAGCGTCAGATACAAGTGAGCAACTGAACTGAAAAAAGACTCATTCATAATAGTAATCTGTTTTGAACAAAATATCATTGGTCCATTGCAATTAATGATGTTATTTTGAATGAACTGGGGTTATAGGCTTTATGGTTTTGTAATTTATTATTTGCATATTTGCCTTGCTGCTGCTGCTGCTGCTGCTAAGTTGCTTCAGTCGTGTTCTACTCTATGCGACCCCAGAGAGGGCAGCCCACCAGGCTCCCCCATCCCTGGGATTCTCCAGGAAAGAACACTAGAGTGCGTTGCCATCTCCTTCTCCAATGCATGAAAGTGAAAAGTGAAAATGAAGTTGCTCAGCTGTGTCCGACTCTTAGCGACCCCATGGACTGCAGCCCACCAGGCTTCTCCATCCATGGGATTTTCTAGGCAAGAGTACTGGAGTGGGGTGCCACTGCCTTCTCCAATATTTGCCTTAGTAGCATATATTTTTTGCCCAAAACTAGGTGTTCACAAGAAGCTTTTTTTCTTTCAAAGCAAATCTACCCAAAGACTTCAGTTTAAAAGTCAATGACCTAGGATTCTATGAAGATGGCAAAGTAGGAAGAACCAGGAATCTACTCCCCAGTTAGGCAGCAACTGCACGGCAGAATCTGTCTAATATAACATTTTTAGAACTCAGGAGACTGCTGAATGCTTGCAACGTCACAGAAAATGCTTAAATTTAAATACAGTAAATATGGGGCAATTTCAGCTCTTAGTACAGTAAGTAGCTATGCCTACTCAAAAAACATGGCAGGGTGCTGTGCACATATTCTGGGAGCAGTTTGCATACAGCTTAGGGGAGCAATGGTGGGCAGAAAGGACTGTCCCCCCAATATTGGGTACATGTGCTCCAATTGCTGATTGCTGCTTCTGATCACAGAGATGCAGACAAAGAGGTGGCGAGTTATTGTTTCAAGCCCCTACCCTCTGACTGAGATAACTTTAAGGATATTAAAAGAGCTGCTACTTCTTGTTTCCTATCTTCATTATCTCACCTTTTTAGGATTCAGACATTAAAGACTAGGACATGCAAAAATCCAACTAAATATACGGGAAAAATAAGAAAATGATGTACATACTGAAGGAAAAGCTCAGAAAAGACGTAATTAGTGCTCACTTCGGTGGCACAAATGCTAAAATTGGAACAAAACAGAGAAGACTAGTAATCCCCCTGCACAAGGATGACATACAAATTTGTGAGGCATTCTATGTTTTTTAATGATATGGCTCAATACAGTATAAGGCACAAATAACAAAAAAAAGTTAGAACAATAACAAAAAAGTACAAATATTGGGGAAGGGGGGGAGAATCTGATTTCCAGAGATACTACAGTTTAAATTAAAATGTCCAGTGTTCAATAAATATCACAAAGCATACCAAGAAAAAAAAAAAAGGATGGCACACTCAAAGGAAAAAAAATATTCAAATGAACCTGTCCCTAAAAGACTTATTGGCAGATATACCAGACAAAGACTTTAAAATAGAATTCTTAAAGGTACTCAAAGAAATAGAGGAAGATCTGGAGAAAGTTAAGAAAACGATGTGTAAAAAGAAACCAAAAGAATTTCAGGGGCTGAAAAGTATAATAAACAAAATGAAAAATTCACTAGAGGAATTCAAATGCAGATTTAAGAGTAGAGAAGCATGAATCAGTGAACTTGAAGAGTGGATAATGGATATAGAGATTGAGGAACAGGAAGTAAATTAATGAAGAAAAGCGAACACAGCCCAAGGGACTAGCGGGGACACAACCATAAGGACCAATGTATGCATCGTGGAAGTACCAGTAGGGAAAGCAAGAGGAAAAGGGGAAGAGAGACCACTTGAAGAAATAATGGTGAAAAATGTTGGTATTTGATGAGTGACATGAATTCAAAAAGCTCACCTAATTCTACCAAAAGTGAACAGCTAACATATATCCTGTTTAAACCCTCTAGAAAATTGCAGAGGAAGGAAAATTCCCAAACCATTCTACAAGGCTGCTGCTGCTGCTGCTGCTGCTAAGTTGCTTCAGTCGTGTCTGACTCTGCGATCTCAGAGACGGCAGCCCACGAGGCTCCCCCGTCCCTGGGATTCTCCAGACAAGAATACTGGAGTGGGTTGCCATTTCCTTCTCCAATGCATGAAAGTGAAAAGTGAAAGTGAAGTCACTCCGTCATATCCAACTCTTAGCGACCCCATGGACTGCGGCCCCCAGGCTCCTCCGTCCATGGGATTTTCGAGGCAAGAGTGCTGGAGTGGGGTGCCATTACCATCACCCTAATACCAAAACCAGACAAAGACCACAAGAAAATTATAGGCCAATATCACTGATGAACACAAATGCAAAAATCCTCGAGAAAAGTCTAGTGAACAGAATCCAACAAGACATTTAAAGATTATATATCATGATCAAGAGGGCCTTATCCTGAGCATGTAAGAATTCATCAATATATACAATAAATCAATCAATGTGATACACCATATTAAGAAACTGAAAGATAAAAACCACATGATTACATCAACAGATGCAGAGACAGTTTTGAAAAAATTAAACACCCATTTATGATAAAAATTCTACAGATAATAGGCACAGAAGGACATACCTCAACATCATAAAGGCCATACACATCAAACCCACAGTGAACATTTTTCTGAAAGGTGAAAACCTGAAAGTATTTCCTCTAAGATCAGGAACAGAGATGCCCACTCTTGCCAATATTATTCAACATAGTTTTGGAAGTCCTAGTCATAGCAATCAGGAAAGAAAAAGAAATTAAAGGAGTCTAGATTGGAAAAGAAGTAGTAAAACTTTCACTGTTTGCAGATGATATGACACTATACATAGAGAACTCTAAGGATGCCACCAGAAAATTACTAGTTGCTGCTCAGTTGCTCAGTCATGTCCAACTCTGAGACCCCACGAACTGCAGCACACCAGGTTTCCCTGTCCTTCACCATCTCCTGGAGTTTGCTCAAACTCATGTTCATTGAGTTGATGATGCCTTCTAACCAGCTCATCCTGTCACCCCCTTCTCCTCCTGCCCTCAATCTTTCCCAGCATCAGGGTCTTTTCCAATGAGTTGGTTCTTTACAACAGATGGCCAAAGTATTAAAGCTTCAGCATCAGTCCTTCCAATGAATATTCAGAGTTCATTTCCTTTAGGATTGACTGGTTTGATCTTGCAGTCCTAGGGACTCTCAAGAGTCTTCCTTCTCTAGCACTACAGTTTGAAGACATCGATTCTTCAGTGCTCAGTCTTCTTTACGATCAATGCTCACATCCATATATGACTACTGGAAAAATCACAGCCTTGACTGTGCAAACCTTTGTAGGCAAACGGCTGTCTCTGCTTTTTAATATGCTGTCTAGGTCTCTCATATCTTTTCTTCCAAGGAGCAAGTATCTTTTCTATCTTTTCTTTTTTTTGCAAGTGTCTTTTAATATCATAGCTAAGCATCTACACATGGACATCATCAGATGGTCACTACCAAAATCAGATTGATTATATTCTTTGCAGCCAAAGATGGAGAAGCTCTATACAGTCAACAAAAACAAGACCAGGAGCTGACTGTGGCTCAGATCATGAACTCCTTATTGCCAAATTCAGACTCAAATTGAAGAAAGTAGGGAAAACCGCTAGACCATTCAGGTATGACCTAAATCAAATCCCTTATGATTTTACAGTGGAAGTGAAAAATAGATTTAAGGGCCTAGATCTGATAGAGTGCCTAATGAACTATGGAAAGAGGTTCGTGACATTGTACAGGAGACAGGGATCAAGACCATCCCATGGAAAAGAAGTGCAAAAAAGCAAAATGGCTGTCTGGGGAAGCCTTACAAATAGCTATGAAAAGAAGAGAGGTGAAAAGGAAAGGGGAAAAAGAAAGATATAAGCATCTGAATGCAGAGTTCCAAAGAATAGCAGGAAGAGATAAGAAAGCCTTCTTCAGCGATCAATGCAAAGAAAGAGAGGAAAACAACAGAATGGGAGAGACTAGAGATCTCTTCAAGAAAATCAGAGATACCAAGGGAACACTTCATGCAAAGATGGGCTCAATAAAGGACAGAAATGGTATGGACCTAACAGAAGCAGAAGATATTAAGAAGAGGTGGCAAGAATACACAGGAAAACCATACAAAAAAGATCTTCACGACCCAGATAATAATGATGATGTGATCACTAATCTAGAGCCAGACATCTTGGAATGTGAAGTCAAGTGGGCCTTAGAAAGCATCACTACGAACAAAGCTAGTGGAGGTGATGGAATTCCAGTTGAGCTATTTCAAATCCTAAAAGATGATGCAGTGAAAGTGCTGCACTCAATATGCCAGCAAATTTGGAAAACTCAGCAGTGGCCACAGGACTGGAAAAGGTCAGTTTTCATTCCAATCCCAAAGAAAGGCAATGCCAAAGAATGCTCAAACTAGCGCACAGCTACACTCACCTCACATGCTAGTAAAGTCATGCTCAAAATTCTCCAAGCCAGGCTTCAGCAATACGTGAACCGTGAACTTCCTGATATTCAAGCTGGTTTTAGAAAAGGGAGAGGAACCAGAGATCAAATTGCCAACATCTGCTGGATCATGGAAAGAGCAAGAGAGTTCCAGAAAAACATCTATTTCTGCTTTATTGACTATGCCAAAGCCTTTGACTGTGTGGATCACAATAAACTGTGGAAAATTCTGAAAGAGACGGGAATACCAGACCACCTGACCTGCCTCTTGAGAAATATGTATGCAGGTCAGGAAGCAACAGTTAGAACTGGACATGGAACAACAGACTGGTTCCAAATAGGAAAAGGAGTACGTCAAGGCTGTATATTGTCACCCTGCTTAGTTAACTTATATGCAGAGTACATCATGAGAAACGCTGGACTGGAAGAAACACAAGCTGGAATCAAGATTGCCGGGAGAAATATCAATAACCTCAGATATGCAGATGACACAACCCTTATGGCAGAAAGTGAAGAGGAGCTAAAAAGCCTCTTGATGAAAGTGAAAGAGGAGAGCAAAAATGTTGGCTTAAAGCTCAATATTCAGAAAACGAAGATCATGGCATCTGGTCCCATCACTTCATGGGAAATAGATGGGGAAACAGTGGAAACAGTGTCAAACTTGATTTTTTTGGGCTCCAAAATCACTGCAGATGTTTACTGCAAGCTTACTCCTTGGAAGAAAAGTTATGACCAACCTAGATAGCATATTCAAAAGAAGAGACATTACTTTGCTGACTAAGGTCCGTCTAGTCAGAGCTATGGTTTTTCCTGTGGTCATGTATGGATGTGAGAGTGGGACTGTGAAGAAGGCTGAGCGCCAAAGAATCGATGGTTTTGAACTGTGGTGTTGGAGAAGACTCTTGAGAGTCCCTTGGACTGCAAGGAGATCCAACCAGTCCATTCTGAAGGAGATCAACGCTGGGATTTCTTTGGAAGGAATGATGCTAAAGCTGAAGCTCCAGTACTTTGGCCACCTCATGCGAAGAGTTGACTCATTGGGAAAGACTCTGATGCTGGGAGGGATTGGGGGCAGGAGGAGAAGGGAACGACCGAGGATGAGATGGCTGGATGGCATCACGGACTCAATGGACGTGAGTCTAAATGAACTCTGGGAGATGGTGATGGACATGGAGGCCTGGCGTGCTGCGATTCATGGGGTTGCAAAGAATCGGACATGACTGAGCGACTGAACTGAACTGAAGCACCATCCACAGTGATTGTGGAGCCCAAGGAAATAAAGTCTGTCACTGTTTCCACTTTTCTCCCATCTATTGGAATGAAGTGATGGGATCACATGCCATGATCTTTGTTTTTTTAATGTTGAGTTTTATGCCAGCTTTTTCACTCTCCTCTTTCACTTTCATAAAGAGACTCTGTAGTTCCTCTTTTTTTTTAAGGGTGCTATCCTCTGCACATCTGAGTTTATTGATATTTATCCCAGCAATCTTGATTCCAGCTTCTGCTTCATCCAGACTACATTTTGCATGACGTACTCTGCATAGAAATTAAATAAGCAGGGTGCCAATACAGAGCCTTGACAGATTCCTTTCCCAAGTTTGAACCAGTCTGTTGTTCCATATCCCATTCTAACTATTGCTTCCTGACCTACATATAGGCTTCTCTCAGGAGGCAGGTAAGGTGGTCCGTTATTCCCACCTCTAAGAATTTTCTAGTTTGTTGTGATCTGCACAGTAAAGGGATTTAGTGTAGTCAATGAAGCAGAAATAGATGTTTTTCTAGAATTCTCTTGCTTTCTCTATGATCCAGTGAATGTTGGCAATTTGATTTCTGGCTCCTCTGCCTTTTCTAAATCCAGCTTGAACATCTGGACATTCTCGGTTTGTGTACAATGGAAGCCTAGCTTGAAGGATTTTGAGTATTATCTTGCTAGCATGTGAAATGAATGCAACTGTGCAGTAGTCTGAACATTCTTTGAATTGCCCTTCTTTGGGATTGGAATGGAAACTGACCTTCTTCTGTCTTGAGTGCAGCACTTTCACAGCATCATCTTTCAGAATTTTAAATAGCTCAACTGGAATTACTAGAGCTACTAGTAAAAGGACAGAATATAAAATTAATACACACAGAAATTCCTAGCATCCCTATAAACTAACAATGAAAAATTAGAAAGACAAATTAAGGAAACAATCCCATTCACCACTGCAACAAAAAGTATAAAATACCTAGAAATCAGTCTACTTGAACAGACAAGAGATCAGTATGCAGAAAATTATAAAACACTGATGAAAGAAATCAAAGACAACACAAATAGAGGGAGAGATACACCATATTCTTGGACTGGAAGAATGAATATTGTGAAAATGACTATACTACCCAATGCAATCTATAGATTCAACGCAATCCCCATCAAACTACCAACAGAACTAGAATACAAAATTATTTTTCACAAAACTAGAACAAAAAATTCCACAATTTGTATGGAAACACAAAAAGCCTCAAATGGCCAAAGCAATCTTCAGAAAGTAAAATGGAGCTGCAGTAATCAATCCTGGTGACTTCAGATTATACTACAAAGCAACATTCATCAAGACAGTCTAGTACTGGCACAAAAATAGAAAGAGAGACCAATGGAACAAGACAGAAAGTCCAGAGATAAACCCAAGCACCTATGGGCACCTTATCTCTGACAAAGGAGGCAAGAATATACAGTGGAGAATAGACAACCTCTTCAATAACTTGTGCCAGGAAAACTGGACAGCTACATGTGGAAGAATGAAACTACAACACTTCTTAAGACCATACACAAAGACAAACTCAAAATGGATTAAAGAATTAAATGTAAGGCTAGAAATTATAAGCTTTTAGAGGAAAACATAGGTAATATACTCTTTGACATAAATCACAGGAAGATCCTCTTTGACTCACCTCCTAGAATAATGTAAATAAAACCAAAAATAAACAAATGGGATCTAATTAAAAGTTTTGCACAGCAAAGGAAACAATAAATAAGATTATAAGACAATCTTCAGAATATGAGAAAATAATTGCAAATAAGAAACAACTGACAAAGGATTAATCTCCAAAAAGCATATAAGCAGCTCATATAGTTCAATATCAGAAAAACAAACAACCCAATCAAAAAACGGGCAGAAGACGTAAACAAACTTTTGCAAAGAAGACATACAGATGGCCAATAAACACATGAAAAGATGTTCAACATCACTAATTATTAGAGAACTGCAAATCAAAACTACGGGGAGGTATTACCTCACATCAGTCAGAATGGCCATCATCAAAAAATCTACAAGTAATAAATGCAAGAGAGAGTGTGGAGTAAAGGGAACCCTCTTACACAGTTGGTAGGAATGTAATCCGATACAGCCACTATGGAGAACAGTATCAGTTCAGTTCAGTTCAGTCGCTCAGTCGTGTCCGATTCTCTGCGACCCCATGAATCGCAGCACGCCAGGCCTCCCTGTCCATCACCATCTCCCGGAGTTCACTCAGACTCACGTCCATCGAATCAGTGATGCCATCCAGCCATCTCATCCTCGGTCGTCCCCTTCTTCTCCTACCCCCAATCCCTCCCAGCATCAGAGTCTTTTCCAATGAGTCAACTCTTCGCAGGAGGTAGCCAAAGTACTGAAGTTTCAGCTTCAGCATCATTTCTTCCAAAGAAATCCCAGGGCTGATCTCCCTCAGAATGGACTGGTTGGATCTCCTTGCAGTCCAAGGGACTCTCAACAGTCTTCTCCAACACCACAGTTCAAAAGCATCAGTTCTTCGGCGCTCAGCTTTCTTCACAGTCCAACTCTCACATCCATATATGACCACTGGAAAAACCACAGCCTTGACTAGACACACGGAGATTCCTTAAAAACTAGGAATGAAACCATCATGACCCAGCAATCTCCCTTTCAGAGCAGCACTGTTTACAATAGCTAGGACATGGAAGCAACCTAGATGTCCATCAATAGATGAATGGATAAAGAAGACATGATACATATATACAATGAAACATTACTCAAGTATAAAGGGAAAAATTTGAGTCAGTTCTTGTGAGGCGGATAAACCTAGAACCTGTTATACAGAGTGAAGTAAGTCATAAAGAGAAAAACAACCAAAATCACAGAAGACTAACCAAACTGATCACATAGATCACAACCTTGTCTAAGTCAATGAAACTATGAGCCACGCTATGTAGAGCCACCCAAGATGGACAAGTCATGGTGGAGAGTTCTGACAAAACATGGTCCACTGGAGAAGGGAATGGCAGACCACTTCAGTATTCTTGCCTTGAAAATCCCACAAACAGTATGAAAAGGCAAAAAGATATAACACTGAAAGATGAACTCCCCAGGTCAAGAGGTGCCCAATACACTACTAGAGAAGAACAGAGAAATAGCTCCAGAAGAAATAAAAAGGCTACGCCAAATCTGAAACAATGGTCAGTTGTGGATGTGTTTGGTGGTGGAAGTAAGGTTCAATGCTGTAAAGAACAATATCGCATAGGAAACTGGAATGTTAGGTTCATGAATCAAGGTAAATTGGAAGTGGTCAAACAGGAGGAGGTGGCAAGAGAAAACATCAACAATTTAGGAATGAGTGAACTGAATGGACAGCAATGATTGAACTCAATTCAGATGACCACTATATCTACTACTGTGGGGTAAGAATACCTTGGAAGAAATAGAGTAGCCCTCATAGTCAACACAAGAGTGAAATGCAGTACTCAGGTGCAATCTCAAAAATGACAGAATGATGTCTGTTCATTTCCAAGGCAAAGCATTCAGTATCACAGTAATCCAAGTCTATGCCCCAATCACTAATGCTGAAGAAGCTGAAGTTAACAGTTCTGTGAAGACCTGCAAGACCTTCTAGAACTAACACCAGAAAAAGATGTCCTTTTCATCATAGGGAACTGGAATGCAAAAGGGGCAAGTCACGAGATACCTGGAATAACAGGCAAGTTTGGCCTTGGAGAACAAAATGAAGCAGGGCACAGGCTAACACAGTTTTGCCAAGAGAACACACTGGTCATAGCAAAAACCCTCTTTCAATGACACAAGAGAAGACTCTACACATGGACATCACCAGATAGTCAATACTGAAATCAGACTGATGATATTCTTTGCAGCCAAAGATGAAGAAGCTCTACACAGTCAGCAAAAACAAGACCGGGGAGCTGACTGTGGCTCAGATCAGGAACTCCTTATTGCAAAATCCAGACTTACATTGAAAAGTAGAGAAAACCCCTAGGCCATTCAAGTATTACCTAAACCAAATCCCTTATGATTACACAGTGGAAGGGACAAATAGATTCAAGGGATTAGATCTAATAGACAGAGTGCCTAAAAAACTATAGATGGAGGTTTATAATACTGTACAAGAGGTGATGATCAAAATCATTCCCAAGAAAAAGAAATGTAAAAAGGCAAAATGGTTTTCTGAGGAGGCCTTATAAATAGCTGAGAAAAGAAGAGAAGCTAAAGGCAAAGGAGAAAAGCAAAGATATGTCCATCTGAATGCAGAATTCCAAAGAATAGCAAGGAGAGATAAGAAAGCCTTCCTCAGTGATCAATGCAAAGAAATAGAGGAAAACAATAGAATGGGAAAGACTAGAGATCTCTTCAAGAAAATTAGAGATACCAAGGGAACATTTCATACAAAGATGGGCTCAATAAAGGTCAGAAATGGCACAGACCTAACAGAAGCAGAAGATATTAAGAAAAGGTGACAAGAATACACAGAACTATGCAAAAAAAAATTCTTCAACTATGCAAAAAACATCTTCATGACCCAGATAACCACAAAGGTGTGATCAGTCAGCTAGAGCCATATATCTTGGAGTGTGAAGTCAAGTCAGCCTTAGGAAGCATCACTACGAACAAAGCTAGTGGAGGTGATGGAATTCCAGTTGAGCTATTTCAAATCCTAAAAGATGATGCTGTGGAAGTGCTGAACTCAATGTGTCAGCAAATATGGAAAAATCAGCAGAGCCCACAGGACAGGAAAAGGTCAGTTTTCATTCCAATTCCAAAGAAGGGCAATTCAAAGAATGTTCATACTACCACACAATTGCACTCATTTCACACACTGACCAGGAAATGCTCAAAATTCTCCAAGCCAGGCTTCAACAGTTAAGTGAACTGAGAACTTCCAAATGCTCAAGCTGGATTTAGAAAAGGCAGAGGAATCAGAGATCAAACTGCCAACATCTATTGGATCATACACAAAGCAAGAAAATTCAAGAAAAACTATTTATTCTAGAAAACTATCTATTTCTGCTTGATTGGCTACACTAAAGCCTTTGACTGTGTGGTTCACAAGAGATGGGAACACTAGACCACCTTACTTGCCTCCTGAGAAACCTGTACAGGTCAAGAAGCAATAGTTAAAACGAGACACCGAACAACAGATTATTGTTTGAAAATAACAATTTTCAAAATTGGGAAAGGAGTATGTCAAGGCTGTATATTGTCACCCTGCTTATTTAACTTATATGCAGAGTATATCATGCGAAATGCCAGGTGGGATGAAGCACAAGCTGGGATCAAGAATGCCAGGAGAAATACCAATAACCTCAGATATGTAGAGGGCACCACCCTTAAAGCAGAAAGTGAAGAGGAACTGAAGAGCCTCTTGATGAAGGTGAA
This sequence comes from Ovis canadensis, assembly GCF_042477335.2. NCBI lineage: Eukaryota > Metazoa > Chordata > Mammalia > Artiodactyla > Bovidae > Ovis > Ovis canadensis. The sequence goes on from NC_091246.1 coordinate 29,091,485, forward strand.
AGAGAAGAGTGAAAAAGCTGGCTTAACACTCAATATTCAGAAAATGAAGATCCTGGCATCCGGTCCCATCACTTCATGGCAAATAGATGGGGAAACAGTGGAAACTGTGACAGACTTTATTTTCTTGGGCTCCAAAATCACTGTGCACAGTTTCTGTAGCCATGGAATTAAAAGACACTTGCTCCTTGGAAGAAAAACTATGACAAACCTAGACAGCATATTAAAAGGCAGAGACGTCACTTTGCTTACAAACATCCATATAGTCAAAGCTATGGTTTTTCCACTAATGATGTATGGGTGTGAGAGCTGGACAATAAAAAAGGCTGAGCGCTGAAGAACTGATGTCTTTGAATTGTGGTGCTGGAGAAAACTCTTGAGACTCCCTTGGACTGCAAGGAGATCAAACCAGTCAATCTTAAAGGAAATCAACCCTGAATATTCATTGGAGGGACTGATGCTGAGGCCGAAGCTCCAATACTTTGGCCACCTGATGAGAAACCTGACTCATTAGAAAAGACCGTGATGCTGGGAAAGACTGAAGGCAGGAGAAGAAGGGGACGACAGAGGACGAGATGGTTGGATGGCATCCCTGACTCAGTGGACATGAGTATGAACCAACTCCAGGAGTTGATGAAGGACAGGAAAGCCTGGCGTGCTGTAAAGAGTCGGACACGACTGAGGGGCTGAACAACAACTAGATACTGCTCATCACCAGTAAAGGGAAGATTTCTAAGGAAACAAGGAAGACTTTCACCCTAAGTGTTACTAGTAAGAGAAAGAGAATACTTTGAAATGAAATGACTGCGATTTAATCATTAATATATGGTAATATGTTCACAACGGGGTCCATGCATGGGCTTATCACTTTCACCCCTGTTGTTACAGATAGTTCCAGCCCACGTCAAGTGCTCGGGAAAAGCTTGCGGGGAGGTCCGGGGCCTCACCCACCTCACCAGGTCTGAGGAATGCCACGTACCGAATTTGAGAGTCGTCGTCCCCGGGCGCCTGTGTCTCTATGCATGCCAGCCTCAAGGCAGTGATCTCGGCTTCCAAGGCGCGGGCCTTCGCCCGCTGGGAATCCATGGAGCTGTGCTGACGTGAAGCTAGCTGCCTGATTTGGGCGCGCCAGGTCTGGTTCTTCAAGCCTCGCGCGCTCCTGGAGCGAACCATTCCGGAACTCGGAGGGGGAGGCAAGGGAAACACGCGCAATTCCCGCGCCTATAACTCGGTCACGCAAGTGTCTCCGGCTAGTTGCCATCCCTGCGCACTTTTCCACAGCTGTCCTCCAGCAGTCCGTACGCTTCAAGAGAGCTGAAATCCCTCTCGAAGCCCAAGGGAACAGCTATCCACCCCGACCGGGTGGCAGCTTGGAGCCCCAGTCACGGAAGAGGCGGTTCCACGAGCACTTGAAGAGGGAGCTTCTTTGTATTTCTTCCCCTTCCTCATTTCCGCCGACCGTATCCGGGAGATAAGGTTATAACCCTCTTCTGTATGAATTAGGGAATTTTTGTTTGGGGTTTTTTGCGGACTTAGAGGCAGGGGACGGGGTCATCGCGATTGCCTTAAGACTGGAAACGAAATAAAGTACACTGGGAAACTGAGAGTAGTAATGGAACCTGAGGAGGCTGGGTTGGAAATCCAGTAGGAAGAAAGAGAGAGGGTACTTGTTGGGACACGTGACTAGAATTTAGGACTGTACGCCGCGCTGCATGTAGAAAAAGAAGCGGTGAGCCCGGGGCTTGGGGCCTGGGATGGGAAGGGGCTAATTGGTCTACCTTCTCCGTGCTTGTGTTCAAGTCTTCTCAGAGAAAGAAGGATGGAGAGGGTAGGTTTGGGACAGAGGAAGCTACTAGGAAGATATAGGCCGTGTCTCACGCCTAGATCTCGACCCATGCTCCGGCCTTTTGGCGTTGTGTTGGGGTTCCGTGTGTGCGGAGTCTGTCACCTTGAGGGGAGGGGCTTGTTGGAAGCTGAGCACCGGCTGGGCACTAAGTGAGATGAGCATTATAGGCCTTAAATCCTAGTATCTTTGGAAGAGTTTTCCTGAGTCCCTTCTATTCCAACACCCTCCCTAGTACAGTGTTAGAATTACGGCTTCAGAAATTAGGTTTGAGTTATAATCTTAGCTTCACCGCTATTTCTCTGAATGGCATTGGGAAAGTGACTTCACCTCTCCTGCTAATCTGAAAAAAAAAAAAAAAAAAAAAGGTGCCTGGAAACTACGTACAATGCTGGCGCATAGTGTTGAAAAAAAAAAAAATCTGTATTAGTTTTGATATCCATTGCTCTTTTTGTGCCTGAAAACCACTTTGTATGTATTTCTGTTGTAAGGTGGTATTGCAGTTGCAGCATTTGCTTACTTCTCATTTGACTGTGAGAAGCTGGAGATCTTAAGGAATCTGCCTGCAGTGTGGGAGACCTGGGTTCCATCCTTGGGTTGGGAAGATCCCGTGGATGTTAATATGTCCCATCCCATTTCTGTCAGTTTATTAAAGTGAGTGAATAAAGGAGAAACACCTAACAATATGGATTAGTAAACTCAGGGGGAGTAGAGTGTATATTGTGGTCATTTAGAGGGAAAAATATCCACCTGCACCTGTGTCTGTTTGTAGCGGTTCTGTTCCAAAATGCATTCATGAAGAACAAGCATGTAGTGTGTGAACAGAGTCTTCAGGAATAAAATTGGGAACAGTACAATAGGAAGGGAAGCACAAATCCAGGCAACCAATTGGCATGGGAGGTTCAGGGAAAGGAGTTGAGGGTTTTTTCGTTTGTTGGTTGGTTAGTTTTATTTTTGTTGTTGTGTTTGTTTGTTTTAGATTTAAGGGAAAGAACTCTAGGTAGACGTTTTTTTCCACTAGAACACCCTGAGTGTTTGTCCAGCCTTGATGAAAGCCGACAGAGAAATGAAACGCCTTTTTGTGGGTGGTCTTGGGCAGAATATTTCTGAGGCAGACCTGCAGAATCAGTTCAGCAGATTTGGAGAAGTTTCTGATGTGGAGATCATCACTCGGAAAGATGATCAAGGTAAATTTAGAGTTCTTCATGGGTAGTTAAAGCAAATATAACTCAAGTCAAATAGCACAAAGGAACCCCCAAAGATGAATGTTAGCACTGAACACTGAAAGTGATGTTATTTCATTATGATAGTATAGTACTAACCCCATCCCAGCACATATGCTCTGGAGGTGTTATGTATGAAATCAAAAAATTCTAAATTCCCAAACATCCCCTCTCACCTTTCTTGTAGAGGGAAGGGAACATGTGGCTTGCAGAATCTTAGTTCCCTGACCAGGGATTGAATCTGCCCTCTGCAGTAAAAGCCCAAAGTCTCACACTGGACCTCCAGGGAATTCCCAAACATCCAATTTCTGAAACATGTTGCTTTAAATTTTCAGAGCTAAAATTCTAATAATTAGTAAGTGTCCTATTAGAATACCACTAACATATAAACATGCAAAATGTTTCCTTAACTGACTGCTTGACATTTTTCTCGTACATATTTTCTTTTAAAATATTTAGATAATCATGCTTAAAAATTTGCAATCTTTGTATCCAATGAAAAATAAACAAGGTTTTTCTTTGAAAGAGTAAGTTTCTAAGAGGTCTTTTTTAAATTTAGAAGTCATTTTTACATTATTCTCTGGGTAAGAATTTAAATTTTTTTTTTTTTTAGGAAACCCACAGAAAGTCTTTGCATATATCAACATCAGAGTAACAGAAGGAGACCTGAAGAAATGTAATGAGTGTTTTCTATACTATTTACCATTTCATGTCACTATGTAATTTGGAATAACTTTGATTCTAAATCTAAACAGCCACTTTTATGTCATTGAGAGGGACAACCGTGATGAATAGAATTCTGATATTCTACAGTTTGAGATTTAGATTGATTCCATAATGCATGACATATGGTAGCACATTACCAACAAGTTTGCTCAAAAGTGGCATTCTCAAATATTGTGGACAAAGGACCATGCTTTAATAGAAACTGCATGTTACCTATATCCCACTGGATATTATGCCATACCTCACTCCTCAGGGTGTTCATTTCTCAGGTAAATAATTCTTGTTAATAAATGCTATTAGAAGAGGACTTTGCATTATGCCCTTATAAGATCATATCCTTGAAATTATGAAATATCTATCAATAAGTTTAAGAAAGCTGAGGACCAGCTGTGGCCTTCAGTGAAGAGTGAGAGGTAATTCATACTGCCACTAATGTAGAAATGCATTCTAATTATTTGGAGACTGAAAAGTCAAAAGACACTGAGTAGGAAACATGCTAACAGAGAAGGAAGGCCATTGGCCTTTTGTAATATCATCTGTCCAGTTGGGAAACATATGACAAGTACATTGCAGTTAAGAACACAGTTCTGCTGTGTGACCTAGCAGTTTTATTTAAAGTAGAAGACCCAGTTTCTTTACCTGATATATGACCAAGATATAGGTTATCTCATAACATTACTGTGAGTATGAAATTGAATAATACTTCTGTACTTAGCATAATACCTGTCTCATAGAAATTTCTCTTAGTGATAATTATTAAGGAAGCTGATAGCAGATACTGAGAAAAATCAGCTACTAGAGTACAGTAGTTCAAACACAGTTTAGTTGCTTGTGCTGATATGTTTGCAAGTTATGCAGTGATAATTAGTATGAGGTGATAAATAAGAACGAGTAGCTGTAGGATTCCAGTGTCCTCTGATTCTCCCTAAGAAAATTACATTAATATTCTATAATTTTAGTATGGTAAATAACAGTGATATGTTAAATAAATACCAACCATTTGCCAGAGATTTCTGATATTACTTTATAAACAAATGACAAGTTTTGCTTAAAGTTTTGCACATTTACCTCATTTAAATCTTCCAGTTACATGAGACAATAGGGAATATAAGAATCTAATAAGTGGTCAAGATAAGAATGGGACCTAAGCCTCCTCTTTCCAGTCTCACTTTCCTTATTCTCTTTCCTCTGTGTGTTTGTGATAAATAAGTTTTCTTTTTTTGGTACTAATTAGTAAAAGCACATGCTGAAATATATTTTCGCATTGCTATGTACTTGGGTACTAATTCTTTGCTTTATAGGTATGTCTGTTTTAAATAAAACAAAATGGAAAGGTGGGACACTGCAAATTCAGCTAGCAAAGGAAAGTTTTTTGCACAGGTAAGGTTTGCTGTATTTGATTTAATCCAAACATTAACACACTAATTTCTTAATATTGTAAGTGATTTTATATGTTCATTTAATTGATTTGAAACTATCATATTATTACAGTTTTAACAAATTTATGCATTATAAGTAGAGCTAAAATCCTTCTTAACTGAGACTCCCTATGACCCCAGACCCCACCAAAGAAGATAATGTAATGCTCTTATATATGTATACTTTAACCTATAAAAATATGTACTTATTTGCAGCTTTTTAGACACAACCTTTTATGATGATGTAGGTCTTCCCCCTTCTTTGTAATACCTATTTAGTACTATTTTAGAAAATGTGCCACAGTCTAGTTAATCATCCCCCACTCATGGACCTTTAGACCATTTCCACTTCCTCTTGCTAAAAGATGACCCTTGAAGATAACTTCTATATATGTGCAAGGGTCCCTCTGGTTTGTATGTCAACAAAAGGAGTTGCTATGTCATGGAATTAAGCACACTTAAAATTTTAATAGATGATACCAAATCGCTTATGTTAACTTTAAACTGTTAATGAAAGTGTCATACAAAAACTTAAAGATAATAGGGATCCCTGTAAGAGATGCATAAGATTAATTATGCTTAAGATTTAAGAACAAGGCAATGTACAAACTATTAAAGCATTTTAAGATCCTAAAAGTATCCTTAGGGAGAAAAGATTGTATGCGTTTGGGTGCTTTCAAAATAGGAGACATTTTCGGAATGTACAGATGAAGTGACCAAGAGAGTTTTAAGATTGTTCTCAGGCAAAGAAGTGCCACAAGGAAAAATAAGGTCTAAATCAAATTTTGTGGATATAGTCTGGAGACAAAGGTGAGGAGTTTGTTCTTCAGCTGTGGGCCTCTGTGAACAGGGTAGTGATGAGATTTTCATTCAGCAGTACTTTTGTGCCTATGATAGGCAAGAACCGGGGCTCTCATCCTGAGCAGGGTGAGCACACAGTGCTGCTGCCTTTGAGTACCTGTGCACATCTGCCTGTGGAGTATGAATCTTGGAAGCTGAAATGTAAAAGAGCCACAGTTCAGTTCAGCTCAGTCGTGTCTGACTCTTTGTGACCCCATGAATCGCAGCACGCCAGGCCTCCCTGTCCATCACCATCTCCCGGAGTTCACTCAGACTCACGTGCATCGAGTCGGTGATGCCATCCAGCCATCTCATCCTCTGTCGTCCCCTTCTCCTCCTGCCCCCAATCCCTCCCAGCATCAGAGTCTTTTCCAGTGAGTTCACTCTTCGCATGAGGTGGCCAAAGTACTGGAGCTTCAGCTTTAGCATCATTCCTTCCAAAGAACACCCAGGGCTGATCTCCTTTAGAATGGACTGGTTGGATCTCCTTGCAGTCCAAGGGACTCTCAAGAGTCTTCTCCAACACCGCAGTTCGAAAGCATCAATTCTTCAGCGCTCAGAAAAGAGCCACACCAGAAGCAAAGAGGCCAATGAGAATTGGTCAGCACAGGTGACCAGGCCTGAATCAGATAGGGAGTTTGAATTGGGAGATTTAGTTGGCATTCTATTCTGCATTCTCTTCATTATAAGAGTAGTAATATTCAAGATTGAGCAGATTAGACTCTGAAAGAAGAGACCTTTTCCTCATAACAAAGAGAAGGGATTAAGAATAAGTTAAAATACCAAAAGTACATAAGTTGAAAGGAAAAGCTGAGAGACCAAATGATACCTATGAAGTTAAACAGCTTTATAGTATGAAAAAACAAGACAGAAGCATGGTTAATAGTGTGATTGGTTAGTTTAACTCTCTTATTTGTATTTTTTCTTTGATTTAGATTGGCCCAAGAGAGAGAAGAAGCAAGAGCAAAGAAAGGGAAATCAACAACAGGCAACACCAGCTTGTTAGACAAGATGAAAACAGTGGATTTCCATGTGAAAGCTGTGCCAGGAACAGAAGTACCAGGGCACAAAGTAAGTCACCCCTGGTAGCCTAAGTAGTCTAGGAACCAATTCCTGAGAGCAAATGACCATGAACATCATGTTTAAAGCAATTGCTTTTTCTCTCTTGCTTTGAAGCAGTTAACATGAATAGTGCTTTATGATCTTCCAAGTGCATTTACAGCTCTTGGGAAAGCACAGGTTTCCCCCATTTTAGAAAGAGAAATAAAAACCCACATGGAGGCAAGTCTCCTGAGGGAAATAGATGTGGTGAGGAGTCCAATCAGGTCCCAAGTTTGCCTTTTTAATGGCTGTTATTTCTGTACCATCCTATGTGATTTATATGGGATCAACAACTGCCTCAATTTTCCTTCTTCTTTCTATACTCTTTTTTCTTAAGTTATATTTATGCAGAATGGTTAATCTTTTCGGTTTGTGACAAGTATAATAAATATATCCTTTTTTTTTTCTTTTAGAATTGGGTTGTGAGTAAATTTGGAAGAGTCTTACCTGTCCTTCATCTAAAGAATGAACATAAACGTAAAATATCCTTAGCAGTTGGCCTTTCAGAGAAATTATTGTTGACTACAGTGATGGATACTTGCAGAAGTTAACTTCGTATCTTCGGAGTTTCACTGCTGCTGTCAGTAAATCTTTAGATGTTTAAGAGTTTTTATGTTCCCAATTTCTCTATAAGATAAGATCCACTTACCTACATGTATGAAACAATTAGAGGACAAGAAAATGTAGTGACATTTTATACAAGTAAGTGATACAAATGATGCTTGTTAAGCAAGCACTTTTACTTACTAATTTATATATCATTCCTCTCGTTTGACATGGATTCAAAGCCATTTCCAGAGGAACTAAGGAAGGACAAGGGAACACAGTGCAGTCATAAAAGTAGCCTTTTGATAGCAGAGAGGAGGATTTGGAAGGACAGTGTAAAGCCAAGAGGTAATAGACAGTATTTGACACGCTTCACATATAATTAGCCAGGTATTCAGTAGTTACTAAGTGAACAAAGGAACTTTTCAGGAGTGAGCCGTTCAAGCAACTTATACTTGTCTATTTGTATGTTTTAGGAAATCAGCCAATGCCATTGACGTTGACTGGAATCTTTCTGGACAGGGTTAGCAACAAAACAGATCTGATAAGTATTAGCCTTCTAAGAAAGACCTGCAAAAATTCAGAGAGTGAGTGAAATGTGAAGTGGATGTTTGAGCTAAGAGAATCAGGTCTAGGATGAACCAGCATTGAAAAGACAGGCGTGGTCAAAATGTTGGAGAATCTTTGATTCTCAGGTTTGAGATAACCAACGCAGTGTCTAATTGTTCCCCCTCTGACTTCCCCTCTATACTCTGCTTTATGATGTTAGCAGTGAATAGGTTTCTCAGACATATAGAAAAGTACCTAGAATATAATCTTAAATCAGTTTGTTGTAATATACATATACAACCCAAGTAATTTCTTCCAGTTAATAGTGATGATCGTTGGTTTTCACTCTGGACATGCCATGGACATGTCAGTTCCAAAGACCCTCAGTTACCTAATGAAGTCCTTTTCTGTTTGATTGGAAACTGAGGGTAAAATGAGTCAATGATTTGCTAAGATAAACAGTATTCTTTTCCTTATCAGATTGATAGGTTTTTCTAAAACCTAGTGCCTTTTTTTGTTCCTTGACTGTTGGTGACATCATAAAGTATGATCCCTCAAAATACTGCCACAACTTAAAGAAGATAGGGGAGGATTTCACAAATGCTGTTCCTATATCCAACCTCACCTGGGAACTGGAAGGAGGGAATGATCCCATGAGTAAGAAACGGCGAGGAGAATTCTCTGACTTTCACAGTCCTGCCAAGAAGATAATAAAAATACAGAAGAATGAGGATTCTATGAGATCAAAACCTAATAGCATAATGGAGAGTCCACATTTAATACAACAGGTTACACAAAAAGCACCTCATAATTCCATTACTCCTAAATCACCATATATAACTGAATTTGATCATCAGAAATTAAAAAATGTATTTTTTCAGACTTCTGGTTTAGAAACTACCAAAAAGAGAAATAGCATATCTGATGATGATATTGATTCTGAAGATGAATTAAGACTAATGATTGCAAGAGAGGAAAACTTAGAGAAAACTACATGGTCCTCAAATGAATTTGAAAATGATCCCTTTGAAGTTGTAAGGGATGATTTTAAATCTGATTTTCACAAATTTCATACTTTGACAGGTTTAGGCCTCAAAAACAGAGTCTCTTGCCTCAACGGTGAAAGTAATGTTACGGAAAATGGTTGTGACTCTGATTCAGGAGATACAGATGAAATCATTGCAATGAAAAAAAGTTCTGTTAAGATCGAAAATGGTGTAGATTTTTCACAAAGAGAAAAGTCTGTGTACAAGAAGACTTATTTGAAAAGCAGAAAAAAGTATGATCTTTCTGATGACTATATTAAAGAACAAAAAAGAAAAAACAAAGTAGAGGTAGCCCTCAGTCACAGAGTTAAGCCTCTTAGTTGTAAATCTCTGATTGAGTCCAGTAGCAGTGAAGATGCTGATTCTATATCAGAATCAACTGAGTGTGAAGGAGATAAGGAGTATAACACCTTGATGGAAAACTGTCTCCGTGTGACTCTGACTTTGGCTGATTTGGAACAGTTGGCTGGTGGTAATCAGGAGGCTCCAAAAGAAAAGACTGAAAGCAATGGCCAGGAAGCCACTCCCAAGTGTGACAGGGCCTCCAAGAGCCAAAGGACCCCAGGTGACCTCCGCAGAGGCCAGCAGTGTATTCATCCTGAGGAGATTGTGGCTTCTCTTTTAGAAGAAAGAGAGAACCCACGTGGAAAACAGAAAACAAAAGAAAATACCTTAAAGCCAAAATTTCAGGCTTTCAAAGGAGTGGGCTGTCTCTATGGAAAGGAATCAGTGAAAAAATCCTTGCAAGAGAGTGTTGCCTCTAATAATATTAATAAAGATCAAATTTCCTTGAAACTTGAGGAACCGAGGAATGTGTCCATGGGAAATTGGTCCCTGTGTGCTAATGGCCTATCAAGTGAAGAGACTCCTTTCCAACATGCAAAGGCGGCAAATGACTCAAACCAAATTCAGCCTCAAAAGAGACAGCCTTTTGCGAGCCAGGGTCACAAAGTGGTGTCCCCTAACAGTTCAGAAAAGAGAAATAGAAATCCTATTTCTAGTCCATTGCCACTGAAAGATAAGAAATCTTCAAGTTGTGGTGCTAAGACTCCCAGCAGAGGCCTTGATGAAGACTGTTGCCACAGGACTGGAAGGTCAGGAGAGGGCTCTGAAAGGAGGCCTGATCTGTGCAGCTCCAAGGCCCCTGAGAAATCGCCAGAGGTTTTCTCAAGGAGAGACTCCCAGGAAAGTAAAACTGACTTCCCACTTTCTATTAATAGTTCATCAGATGTTAATGTTAAGGATAAGCATGCTGAAGATAATCAGAAACGTTTGGCAGCCTTAGAGGCAAGGCAGAAAGCCAAAGAAGTCCAAAAGAAGTTGGTTCACAATGCTCTGGCAAATTTGGTGAGTATATTTTCAGTCTAGGAATTTACCAAGAACTCTCTCCAGGTCTAGTCTCTTTCTTTCCCACAAATGTAGGCAGGCCCCTTTAAAGCTGAATGTTTGTGTTTTATGTCCTTGTGTCTGTATAGTATATCTGGATATTGCTTTAGAAGATATTACTGATATAGTTAAGTGATGTGTACTAATACATCTCAATTGCCATATATATCACCTGTCAAATGAGTCATGTCTTACGAAGATTTACTATAATGGGACCTTATTCATTTTTTCAAGAATTATTAAGTTCCTACAAAGTTCCAGGCCTTCACAGCAAGTGTTCGATTTATAGAAATGATCACTGTCAGGCAGTATTGGTTCACAGTGTGGTGAACAGAGGGTCACAGTTCAGTTCCATGCAGTGGGAAACAAGTATGCCCATGTGCCCTGACAGGAAGCAGACCAGTTTGTTGGCATTGCCGGGGAGTGGGTACTTCCCTAGCTGACCTGAGTCTAGTGGGAAAGGCTCAGTAGAAATTGGTCTGGCAGAGGCAAAAGGGTAGGAAGAGAGAGGAAAGGCATTATAAGATAAGGTAGCAGTTTGTACAAAAGTGGATATTTGTAATAACTGACTAAATAGAGTACAAGGTGGTGAGGAGTAAGAGAGATAAGTAGGTTACAGGGCTGGAGTTTATTCTTAAGTCTAAAGGACTGAAAGCAAGGGAGTAAAGACTAGTTGTGTTGGAACAGGAATTGGCAAACGAGCCCATGTCCTATTTTAAAAGAGCCTCTTAGCTAAGAATGGTTTTTACATTTTTAAAGAGTTTAAAAAAGAAGAATATAGAACTAAAACTATATGTGGCTTGCAAAGCCTAAAATATTTATTCTCTGGCCCTTGACAGAGGAAGTTTGCCAACTTATGTTTGGGGCAAATGGTTCAGGACGTGGTGAGAACAACAAATCAAATGGGACAAATAAGGGAACAAGGATAGACAGCCTTTGGGAGGTTTTGAGCCAGAACCAAGGCAGTGACTGTGGGAATATATTTTTAAAATAGCAGGAAGGCCCAACTGATGGGACTTGGTGATCAACTGCAAATAGAAAGGGAGAAGTTTCTATCTTGGGATGATGGCGGTATTCACTAGAGAAAAAATAGGATGGGAAATAGACTTGGGGAAGGAGATGAGAGGTTGTCTTAAAGGTAATGCTTTTGATGACCACTCTAGGATGGTCATCCAGAGGACAAGCCGACGCACATCATCTTTGATTCCAATAGTGAAAGTGAAACAGAGGAGACATCCACACGGGAGCAAAGCCATCCAGGAGAGGAACTGGTAAAAGTAAGAAATTTAAGATGTCCATATGGGCATGCCTCTACTTGTGCAGATCCATTTCTGCATATTGCATACCAAAACCTGCCCCCAACTGCTGGGCTCAACATAAAATTTCCTCTGGGAGCCACAGTGAAACACAAAATTCCCCAGACCACCAAGCATGGATGCTACAGGGGCCTTAAAGATTTTCTCCCACATAAATCTGTCCTCTGCAAAGTGACATCAATATTAGTGAAACCATGCAGAAAATGTTCTTATATATAATAACTGCCCCTCTTTCAGGCTGCATTAGAAGCCTCCTGAGACCCAAGGGGCCACGTAAATATCACTGAATCAAGAGTTTCCATTGTAACCACTACACTGTTTCCTGGGATATGCATTGGAGTCATTTCTTAAGTGTAAGGAGGAAAATTGCATAATGAGGGGAATACTGATTGTCTTGGTTATTAATAAACATTTCTGTCCTTATGTAACAGGAGTCCATGGGTAGAGCCTCTGGGAAGCTCTTTGACAGCAGCGATGATGAGGAATCTTGTTCCGAAGATGATAATAACAGGTTCAGAATTAAACCTCAGTTTGAGGGCAGAGCTGGACAGAAGGTTAGTGAAGACTGAGAATAAAAAAATTTGCAACATGCTCTTATTTTTTCAACATAGTCCTTAAATCTAGGTTAATGAAGGCAGACCTTGCCCAAACTCTTAACATTAAGGTTTTTGAGATTGAGTCCTCCATGGTCCTCTTTGTTTGGTTCATGGGTAGGTGAGGTTATGCAAACATTAATGTAGTAAATTTCACAGCATGGGAAGTATACTTGGAGGGCCTTGTTTATAAGTAATTTCTTGGGAATGTGACTGTCAGTTGTCTTTGTGTTTTGTCTTAGCTCATGAATTTGCAGTCTCACTTTGGCACTGATGACAGATTTCGCATGGACTCCCGATTTCTAGAAAGTGATAGTGAAGACGAACATGAAGGTAAATGACTCATTGTCCAAACAAACAGTCCTGATGTTAGAGCTGGCATACCTCAAGGAATCAGCTCGTCTAGCATCTTGACTTAACACATAGAGAAGTGTTTTATGTATATATAACACATACAGTGTTATGTGTACATGGTGTGTTATATGTACATGTAACACTTGTATGTATTAATTTATTTATAAAATTTTAATTTCCTGAAGCTGCCAGAAAAGACAGGAGTAAGTAGCATCTGCCAAAGGTACCATTTTCCCTCATCCCGTTCCTGGTGTTAGAAGTCAAGGACCCTTACCTGGCAGAAGGTCACCAGGTCCTCGTGAGATTGTGTAAGACAGATATATCCCACTTGGTTTACTTAAAGAAAATGTTCATGCTCGGTTCAGTGCAGATTTTTCAAAGCAATGTACCATTGAATGTCACTATACTTAAATTCATTCTTATTTGAATATATTTAACAGCACTGATGCTATCGGAAGCATCGGCAGTGGTTCCAAACTTTCTTTACAAGATCTTCTACTCTTATCCTTTGCAAAAGACCTCACCTCTTACTTGACCAAGAGGATGGTCACTTGAAGTAGCTCCCTGCTTTCCTTTCCAATCTCAGAACTACTCTGTCCTTTCTTTTTCCTTCTTTCCTGAGTTTATCTAATCTGCATCTTGATCTTCTCCATTTATACTTCCTGTTCCCTCCTTTCTCATTTGCATCTTCACATTTAACTTTCTTCTATGTCTTCGTTCTTTCTACAGACTTAGTTCAGTCTCATAGGTTCAAAAAGCCATTCTTCAACCCTGCCAGTTTTTAAGTTGCCATTCCCATTTTTTTTTTTTCAGTTCTAAGCCTGAAATGAAAAAATAAATTGCATCTAATTTAGAAGCAGTTGATTATATTGAAAGTACAGTCTCTGGATATGATACTTTCAATTCTTTGAGGTGATTATTATGTATATTATACATTTCTGAAAACAAGTATTCCAAGAGTAAATTCTCCAGGATCCATACCAACTTATTGTTTCAGAACTTTTCACTCAAAATTCCATGTTGATAACATAGGAATGGATAGAACCTTGGGATTAGTCAAGAAGCTATAGATGTTGCTTTCTAACTCCTGCCACTTTTGTCTGTCTCATATTTACAACTCTTTAGCGTGGGTTCCCTCAAAGCTGTGAATAACTGGTTTACCAAATGCAGTGGCATCTTCTCAAGCTTCACCCTTTAGCCTGCCTATAGCATTTGTTATTGTTGATCACCCTTCTTGAAATGTTCTCTTCCCTTTGCTTCTATTGCACTTAAACTTCCTTGTTTTCTTCATAATTCTTGGTTCCTAAATTTTCCCTTTGCTTTGAGATATAGGCTCTTCCCAAGATTCTGTAGTCTGTGTGGCTTTAGCCTTCATTTTTACATGAATATATTCCAAATCTGGGTCATCGTTGTTCCTGGCTTTCTGCTTTTCAGCTTTAGATACCCTTGTGAGAAATATCCACCAGGCATTGAGGAAAGAATAACTGGGAGCTCAGCAGAATAGTCAGGAGCAAAGATGACCCACATTTGGAAAATATTCATGTATAAAAAAGGCTAAAGCCAGAGGGTGTTACAGAATCTTGGGAAGAGCCTGTATCAGAGGTTCCTTGGGAACCTTTGAGACTGAGTTTTTGTGTGTTGCTCAAAGACTGTCCTGCAGGTAAGCAACTTACTAATACACTGAGCCCTTTCTAACATTCTGTTCTACTTCCTAATTGTCAATATTAGGATAAAATTAAAATTGCCACTTTTTGAAGTCAGAAATCATTGAATATGAGCAGTTTCATATGGTTTAGCCTAATGCAGTGTAAACTCTTTTCAGTTTATTTCAGTACGTGTTCATTTTGTTTCCTAGCATGCTCTCTTCCTTCCTCAGGGGACTACTTTGTCTTTCCTACCTTAGACTGTACCTGGTTTGTAAAACATTTCTTACTCCAACTGAACATAATCTCTACCTCTTTTGAACCCTTAGACACTTTGGGGCCATCTCTATAGAAAACTTATGCAAATCAGTGTTTTATTCTGTTAATTTCTGTTATGTAGTTGTGTATATCCTACAGTAACTTGAAACGGTCTCTAAGGCTCAGACTTCTTTTATGTTTTCGCTTATAATGCAAACTGGCTGTTAACTGTTTAACTTTGTTCACTGATATTTGTCTGTTTTTAGTAAGTAAGAAAGCCAGCTTATAGGATTCCACAATGCCCTGTGTGTCGGCTCTCTTCCTGTGATATTTATTACTGAGTTTAAAAGCTAAATGACTGTCTGCTAACATATCATGTTAATAGTCAATAAAACTACCACCTTTCACTGTCTTTCATTTTTAGATTTACATGTAATTTAGATTAATTTCTATATTGTTACGAAAAATCAAAGAATCTCTTCACTTTAGTTTTGTAATTACTATCTTGCTCTGTTACATTTGTCAATCTTTACCTTAAAAACTTAGACTTGCCACTGAAAGCCATTGTTTCATATTTTATTTTTAATTATAAGTAGAAATGGGAATTTTGTTTGCTGGTCATGCAATTTCTGGATTCACTGTGACGTCGGGGGCTTAGGGACAGAGAGGTTAGCAAAACAAGGTTTAACTTTTGTTCCTCCTATCTTAATGTGCTTTGTACATGTTTAAGTTCTTGCTAAACATTTGATTATTGAGATTTCTCAAGTTATGTTTGCCAAAAGATTACTAATTATCCTCTTCCCTCGAAGAAATGAATGAAAAGAAAACTCCTGAGGAAGAGGAGCTTGCTGCAGAAAAATTGAAAGCCCTGAATGTTGTGCAGAGTGTTTTGCAGATCAGCTTAAGCAATTCTACAAGCAAAGGATCAGTAGCTGCTAAGAAATTTAAGTATGTCTTATGTTTCATCTCACACTTCTCTCTTCCTTTGCCACAAAATTAGGCCATTTTCAACTTCTTGGGGAGCGCAGTTAACAATATGTATCAGACTCTTAATATTATACTTACCTAGTGATTCACTTCAAGAAACTAATCTAAAATTTTTTCTGTATTTATTATTACTGAAAAATGGACAACTGTTTAAATATTAATAAATATAACAGTTTATTATGGAAAATATGTAATTTAGGAAAACTAGTGTAATGAACCCCCTATGTACCATCACCCAACTTCTCCAATCACTAACATGTGACCAGTTTTCTCTTCTATACTTTTACTCACTCCCCTCTACTTTCCCCACTGAAATATTTTATACAAATCCCAACAGTATATCATTTTATCTATATATATTTTCCTGTTTTAAAATAATATTTGAAAATTGTTCAAAGATCCCCTCAGAACTGGGTAATTTTAAATATAATTGCTTATAAGGAGCTCCTAATACACTTACTTGATATTTATTCCTTTGTCTTGCTCAAAAGTGGAATTGTCCTGGTTTTGCATTATGTTTTGCTATTAGTTTTTCGAATTTATACTCGGATTTGTCCCTTCCAACTTATCACTCTCCTTTTTTAAATAGGGACATCATACATTATGATCCAACAAGGCATGACCATGCCACTTACGAAAGAAAGCAGGATGATAAACCAAAAGAAAGGTAAACTGCTACAGTTACTAGTAAGGTACCTGTGTTAATCTTTTAGATTTGGCAATTGTTTCATATCTATGTAAGATGCTACTATGAGGGGAAACTAGGTGAAGGTTATTTCTAGTTTTTCTGTAAATCTAAAATTATTCCAAAATTAAAAGTTTCTTTTAAAAAGAATCACATTCAGACCATACCGTACGAGCCTCCTCATTGTGGAATGTCTCTGTACCTACCCGTCAAATCTAGTGGTGTTTCTGTTCCTTTAATTGTCTTAAAGTATTTGGGTCGCCTGTGAATCTTTTTGGGGTTCACTTCATTAGACAAAAGCCAAAATTCAGTGTAAGATAAACTTTTTTTTCACCATGGTGTTCAGCCAGGACTGCTGAGGAATAATGCCTTTAAACTCATAAGAAGCTCTCTTGTTTGAACAGTTGGAGTTTCTGAGCTATATCTAGGCTCCCAACAAAGGATTTTGCTTCATATTAATAATTGGCCTTGTGTACAAATTTTTCTCTTTAGAGTACAATAGTAAATGTAAATGTATTAGCCTTTGCAGTCCAGATGGTCTCTCTTACAGTGACTCTTCTCTGTCCTTATAACAGAAACAGAGCCATACATAATACATAAAATGAATAAGGCAGGCTGTGTCCTAATGAAACTATTCAGGACACTGAAATTTGCATTTCATGTAATCTGTACATATTATGAAGCCATCTTTTTATATAGTTTTGTCTAGTCACTTCAACCTTCAAAAATTATTCTTACCTTGGACTCCATACATAAATAAGCAGCGGCTTGGATCTCATCCATGGGTGTACTTTGCCAAAACCTGCTTTACACTATATTTTCCTGAAAAAATAAATTTGTTCTTGCTTAGAAGATATTTCTTAAATTTTATGTTATTTGCCTTCTAGAGAATAGGAGTCTTAAAAACCATGAGGTCCTAGTTCCTTATTAAAAAAAACTTCTTTCTTAAGTTTCACCATCTCTGCTTATGCTGCTGCTGCTGCTAAGTCGCATCGACTCTGTGCGACCCCATAGACAGAAGCCTGCCAGGCTCCTCTGTCCCTGGGATTCTCCAGGCAAGAACACTGGAGTGGGTTGCCATTTCCTTCTCCAGTGCATGAAAGTGAAAAATGAAAATGAAGTCGCTCAGTCGTGTCCGACCCTTAGCGGCCCCATGGACTGTAGCCTATCAGGCTCCTCCATCCATGGGATTTCCCACGCAAGAGTACTGAAGTGAGGTGCCATTGCCTTCTCCCATCTCTGCTTACATGTTACTGTAAGCAGCAAGAAGAAATCATAAAATACCTTCAACACCTTCCTGGACATCTCCATTGCTAGATCACCCATTCAATAGGTGCCTTTTCTACTTACCAGTTAATAAAGGTGACAGTGTTGCTAAGCCTCCTGCCACTATATAACAATGATCTCCTTTCCCCCATTTTCCAGTAGTGTTTACTTCACTTTTCTGCAAGGCCTTACCTGAAGACTCAATTGGCATGTCGTTTCTACTAACAGTTTCTTCAGGGAGTTTCCATGCTTTTGCTAACACCCTCCTCACTGACCTTTCAACTTCTGCTTATTGTGTGGGCTATGAAGTCATTCCTACAATTTGGGCTTTTATAGTAGTACCCCACTTCTAGGTACCAAAATATGTATCAGTTAGGTATTGCCATGTAAAAAATTGCCCCAAAACGAAGAGCTTGAAACTAAAAATTTATTAAGTATCAATTTCTGTGGGTCAGGAATTTGGGAGCACTTCACCAGGTAGTTCTTTTTTGGGCTCTCAAGAGGTTGTAGTCAAGATGTCACCTGGGACAATAGTCTCTGAAAGTTTGCAACCTGCCTGCAAGTAGGTTCACACACTTGACTGCTGGCAGGGGGCCTCAGTTCCTTGCTTTGTTAACCTCTCCTTTTGGGTGTTTGGGTGCTCTCAGAACAGGGTGTCTGACTTTTCCCAAAGACAGTGATTAGGGAAGGGGAGAGAGCAAGGAGAAAGCCACGGTGCACTCTCTAGTCCTAGTTTCAGTAGTTGTACACATCCACATCTGCCTTATTCTGTTCCTTAGAAGAGGTCATTAAGAACAGCCCACACTGAAAGGGATGGAGGAATTAACTTCCACTTCTTGAAGTATCAGAGGACCTTTGGACCACTTTTAAAACCACTACCTTGTGTTTCATTGATCATGGAGCTCAGTTTCATAGGAGGTTTATTTGGCTTATAGCCTATGGTTTATTTAATGAAGTATTAAAAGTTTCTCTGTATAAGATAGTCTCCACCAGTAAGATGATCATTTAGGACATTATTATTTTAGGTAAAACAGAATATTTGGCCTAATAAATAAAATAGACTCTAATAGAAAAAAAGGATGTTCAGTTCAGTCGCTCAGTCATGTCCGACTCTGCGACCCCATGAATTGCAGCATGCCAGGCCTCCCTGTCCATCACCAACTCCTGGAGCTCACCCAAACTCATGTCCATTGAGTTGGTGATGCCATCCAGCCATCTCATCCTCTGTTATCCCCTACTCCTCCTGCCCCCAATCCCTTCCAGCATCAGAGTCTTTTCCAAAGAGTCCACTCTTCGCATCAGGTGGCCAAAGTATTGGAGTTTCAGCTTTAGCATCAGTCCTTCCAAAGAACACCCAGGACTGATCTCCTTTAGGATGGACTGGTTGGATCTCCTTGCAGTCCAAGGGACTCTCAAGAGTCTTCTCCAACACCACAGTTCAAAAGCATCAATTCTTCAGCACTCAGCTTTCTTCACAGTCCAACTCTCACATCCATACATGACCACTGGAAAAACCATAGCCTTGACTAGATGGAACTTAGTCGGCAAAGTAATGTCTCTGCTTTTGAATATGCTATCTAGGTTGGTCATAACTTTCCTCCCAAGGAGTAAGCGTCTTTGAATTTCATGGCTGCAGTCACCATCTGTAGTGATTTTGGAGCCCCCAAAAATCAAGTCTGACACTGTTTCCACTGTTTCCCGTCTATTTCCCATGAAGTGATGGGACCAGATGCCACGATCTTAGGTTTCTGAATGTTGAGCTTTAAGCCAACTTTTTCACTCCTCTTTCACTTTCATCAAGAGGCTTTTTAGCTCCTCTTCACTTTCTGCCATAAGGATGGTGTCATCTTCATACCTGAGGTTATTGATATTTCTCCCGGCAATCTTAATTCCAGCTTGTGCTTCTTCCCATCCAGCGTTTCTCATGATCTACTCTGCATATAAGTTAAATAAGCAGGGTGACAATATACAGCCTTGATGTACTCCTTTTCCTATTTGGAACCAGTCTGTTGTTCCATGTCCATTTCTAACTGTTGCTTCCTGAGCTGCATATAGGTTTCTCAAGAGGCAGGTCAGGTGGTCTGGTATTCCCATCTCTTTCAGAATTTTCCACAGTTTATTGTGACCCACACAGTCAAAGGCTTTGGCATAGTCAGTAAAGCAGAAATAGATGTTTTTCTGGAACTCCTTTGCTTTTTCCATGATCCAATGGATGTTGGCAGTTTGATCTCTGGTTCCTCTGCCTTTTCTGAAACCAGCTTGAACATCTGGAAATTCACGGTTCACATATTGCTGAAGCCTGACTTGGAGAATTTTTAGCATTACTTTACTAGCATGTGAGATGAGTGGAATTGTGCAGTAGTTTGAACATTCTTTAGTATTGCCTTTCTTTGGGATTGGAATGAATACTGACCTTTTCCAGTCCTGTGACCACTGCTGAGTTTTCCAAATTTGTTGGCATATTGAGTACAGCACTTTCACAGCATCCATCTTTCAGGATTTGAAATAGCTCAACTGGAATTCCATCACCTCCACTAGCTTTGTTCAAAGTGATGCTTCCTAAGGCATACTTGACTTCACATTCCAGGATGTCTGGCTCTAGGTGAGTGATCATGCCATCATGATTATCTTGGTCTTGAAGATCTTTTTTGTACAGTTCTTCTGTGTATTCTTGCCACCTCTTCTTAATACCTTTGCTTCTGTTAGGTCCGTACAATTTCTGTCTTTTATCGAGCTCATCTTTGCATGAAATGTTCTCTTGGTATCTCTAATTTTCTTGAAAAGATCTCTTGTCTTTCCCATTCTGTTGTTTTCCTGTTTCTTTGCATTGATCGCTAAGGAAGGCTTTCTTATTTCTCCTTGCTATTCTTTGGAACTCTGCATTCAGATGCTTATATCTTTCCCTTTCTCCTTTCCTTTTGGCTTCTCTTCTTTTCACAGCTATTTGTAAGGCCTCCCCAGACAGCCATTTTGCCATTTTGCATTTCTTTTCCATGGGGATGGTCTTGATCCCTGTCTCCTGTACAATGTCACGAACCTCATTCCATAGTTCATCAGGCACACTTGTCTATCAGATCTAGTCCGTTAAATCTATCTCTCACTTCCGCTGTATAATCATAAGGGATTTGATTTAGGTCATACCTGAATGGTCTAGTGGTTTTCCCTACTTTCTTCAATTTAAGTCTGAATTTGGCAATAAGGAGTTCATGATCTGAGCCACAGTCAGCTCCTGGTCTTGTTTTCCTGACTGTATAGAGCTTCTCCATCTTTGGCTGCAAAGAATATAATCAGTCTGATTTCAGTGTTGACCATCTGGTGATGTCCATGTGTAGAGTCTTCTCTTATGTTGTTGGAAGAGGAATCTTTTCCTGTCTAAAAACTCAGTATTGGAGACTGCTGTGTAACTCTGGTTAAGACCAAAAACAAAAACATATTCCTAAATATAGAGCAGGTTTGATGGAAATGGAAACATTTCATCCCAGACATATTTATAATGCATTTCTACAACAGAATTACGACTAAATCCTTTAATGCCAGTATCATAAAACTCACCGTTTTACAATTTGATAGAGTATTAAAAGTCATGTGGTTTAACCTGGTTCATTTTGTAAATGAGGATACTGAGGCCCATTGCAGTTAAGTAATTTTCTTACTCATAGCTGATATCTTAGGTTTAATTTCTGAAGTGTAGTTCAGAGGATAAAAGAGAGGACAATATGATTCATGTTTAATACTTGGAGCTGTTTGAAATAATTTTGTGTATTAAAAGCTTTTTCATTAAGATTCTGTCTTATGAGTTGTATATGTGGATCCTCTTGGTGATTGAAACAATGGGACTAATGTTATCCAAGGTATTTTTATTTCCTGATTTCTGGAATTTTTCCAAACATTGACTTTTTTGTGATCTCTGATAATGTCAATGCAGTAAAGCAAAACGAAAGAAGAAAAGGGAGGAAGCTGAGAAACTACCTGAGGTGTCTCAAGAAATGTATTATAACATTGCTACGGATTTGAAACAAATATTCCAAACTGTAAAAGATACTAGTAAAAAGGAAGATAACACACCTTGGAATGAGGGCTCTGATGGAGAGAAAGCTGAGGTTTTCCGGGACGCTCCAGCTCTGATGACTCGTGATGAGCAAACTGGCGGGTTCACATTTTCCTTTTTTGAGTCTGATGCCAAGGATGAAAAGGAAGGTACATTTTTGTTTGTTTTTACTTTTTCATTTCATGCAGTTTGAATTTAATTGAGTCTACTGTAAGTATGATGATTTAACATTAGCTGAAGGCAGTATTCTCTTCTCTATCTAAATAAACAGTACTTCAGTCAGCATTACATAACCATAAATGTAATGTGCCTAGAGCTGTGTTCAACATAGTAAGAAATTGTTCTTGAATTTGGAAGCAAACTCCTAGGTAGCTGCCATATGAAGGCAAGCCAGAGAAATATGCAACATTCCTTCTTCTGTTGAGTAGAAATAGTCATATATTTAAATGTTTAAGAAATCATATATTTAAATAGCTTTACATCTTTGATGCAGTTGAAGAAGCCATAACTTCCGGAAAGCCAGTGCTATTTGTTAGGAGAAGAGATATGTAACCCTGGCTCTAAACAGATAGCTGTGCTATCAGTATACCAGCTGTTTCAAACTTTATCCTTGGAGATTTGCCAGAACCTAGAGAAAAGTATAGCACTGGTATATACAATTTTCCATTCCACTTCAGGAGGTTTACCTCTGAAGTCCTACGTGTCTAAAAGTTTGAAACACCTATTCCTTAGGAAGTTGCTTCTCACCTAAGGTTTAAGATGTAAGTGTAGTTTTTCTGAAAGTTCACTGTAAAAGCAAGGTATACCTATACAGAATACACCTAACAATAAGTTCTACTTGAAAGATCAGCAGTTAAAATAGCATCCTCATGTTTAGCAGATAGATATTAGATTCCAGCTTTGTGGTACTACAAAAGGAGGTACAACAATTAAGTAGTTGTTCCAGAATTGTCCTAAATAAGACACAATATATCATTGGTCTGCTTATTTCATTCTCTTGCCTATGCTGTCCATTTGAGAACCAAGGTCAGTCCTAAACTGTTGAACAGAGTTGGTATGATACAGATATTTTAATTTTTCTAACTTTGAGAGCCAAGTGTGAGAAATTGGCCTTGAAATGATTGCTAAGACACCTGAGCAACCTGGGACATGTGTTTTATGTGCTTTGGAAATTATGAGAACTTGTGAGGTGATCATCCACATCTTTTAGCAGCAGCTTTTTCAGCAGTTTTGGAAGGAAATTTGGGAAATTGAAAACGTAAACATATGTTCCTCTTCTCCTTTATGAATGAGCAGGAAGGCAAATGGGTTTCACTGCATCATGTTATAGCTTAGACTGCTCAATGCTAGCACAGGTGTCACACTTATTTTGCTCTTTCTTGTAAATTGTGTTGTTCATTTATAAACCTTCAGTTTTTATATCTTTTTATAGTATTTCTGTATTCCTTATGAGATCACTGTAGCAATGCCAAAAAATAAAAGTTTCTCTCAATATTTGAAAATCAAAAAGATACTATATATATTGAATTAATGATTAAGATATTCAAAATGTAGAAATATGTATGCATGTTGAAAGTAAACAACTGAATGTGTCCATAAATACTTGGGCTTTAGGTTACGTTGTATCATCTTTCATTGTTTTGATGACATAGAGACCTACAGAGTTGAAGCAGTAAAACCTGGGAAGATCGCCTGGCAGGGAGACCCTCGTTTCCAAGACAGCAGTTCAGAAGAGGAAGATGTTACTGAAGAAACAGATGACAAAAAGCAGAGCCCTGAGTAAGTAATGTGTTTCTGTCCAGATATATTTCATAATTTATAAAATCTGAGTTAGACATGCTTTAGAGATATTATAGAAGTATCTTAAGTTTAGCTTTTCAAGACAGTTTTCATTTTTTGGCTCCTTTACAGAGTTCTGTAGTCTTTTTGTCATTGGGAGCATGTTTCTTTTCCTTGACATTTGGATAGCACTGGGTGGGGGATATGCTGTGCATAAGAAAGAAAGTCTGCTGCTGAAGTCCCTGGTCTGGAAGAGGATGCTTCATCTAGTTGGCTGCTACTCCACAGGAAACTGGCAAAATGGGTAGCAGTGGTTGGGTGAGAGCATTAACAATCAGCATAGGGACGATAGAGCTTGTACTTAAATCTTTGTTACCAAAGTTACAGGTAGAAGCAAAGAATGTTGAACAGAGAAAGGGTGGTATTACTGTGACTCAGGGTAAAAATGAGCAAGACAGAAAGCACAGATATTTAAGGCATAGTTCATTCATATTTACAGTGTGAACATTTCTTAAATGTTGGAATTAAGTGGCCAATTTTGTCTTTCTCACTTCAGAGAAGTATCATTACCTGAGAAAGAGACTACTAGATTTTTCTTTTTCTCTAAGAATGATGAGAGACTTCATGGTAAGTCAGTTTTTTGATTAAATGGTATATATAGTACATCTCTACTTACATATAATACTAACATGCATCCAAGTAAGAACTGATTGGGAAAAATTCTGATCCTTTGCAATGTGATATGATTTAGCCCCCTCTTGTTAGACAGAGGCTTGTTGATTTATGAAGCTCTGGAAAACTGAAAGCTCCCATTCATCACTTCAACTTACTCGCTATCCTCAGCAAGGGCTTGTTTTGTTCCAGGGGCTTGCTGAGATGCTAGACATACAAAATTCGCAAGTTTTTAGTACCCTAAAAAGTTCACATGAAGTATACTCAATATCTTGTAATAAACTGTAATGGGAGAGAACCTGAAAAGAATGTATGCGTGTAACTGAATCACTTTGCTGTATACTTGAAACTAACACAACACTGTGAATTAACTATACTTCAGTAAAACAAAAATAGAAAAAAAAAAGTTCACATGAAAATGCTGAGGCTGTTGAACTCATTTCTGAAGCCTAACAAAAACAGAAACTAAGTTACATCATAGTAAACGGTTTATAAACAGTAAAAATCCTAGCAATTCTACATTTTCATTTTCTAAAAGAATAAAATATTTTTGAAAATTAGCATAAACTGGGGGTGGGGAATTGTGTTAACTCGAATTGAAGACCTTGATAATGCCAGCACTAAAATATTGTCTGTTTTAATATTACTGTGCCGCCTTGCCCTTTATTCCTTCTAGGTTCTGACTTATTTTGGAGAGGAGTGGGAAGTAATATTAGCAGGAATTCTTGGGAGATCAGAACAAACAATTTGCGTATGGTGAGTATCGCCATGTTAATTGTCTCCATGTTAATTGATATAATGTAACCTTTGTGTTAATATTTGCCTGGTGTTGGAATAGAGGAAGGCATGAAACTTGAGATAACTGAAAACATGATTTAAATGCTCACAATTAATAGTGCTGGAAGGGAAGTTTTAATTGTTGAATTCAATCCACCCATGTGCAGAAAGGAGTCTAAAGAGTGGCCCATTGAGTGACTGATCTGAGTTCTCATCATGCTTATTAAGTAACAGGAAATGATGAAATATTTCAAAGACTGAATTACAGTTTCCATTGTAAGCACTTAAAGCCAAAAGTCTGAACATTCCATATACAAGTGAGCAATTCCAAAATGATTTCCACAACCCAGTCACTGAATAATCTAAATTTTACTTTATATAGTTACTGAACACTGTGAAAGTTATTTTATTTTTAACAAAGACTTTTTAAAATTTTATGGCTTCATAAATTTCCAATAATTTATTGAAAAATGGAGGAAGTATAAGAAATAATATAAACAACATGAGGGAATTATTAGAGACTTTGACTGAAGAGTCTACTCTCAAAATAACAATATGCACACTCTGTCTTATTTATAAACCTGCCATGCCACACCTAACAAGGGCTTTTGATTTTATGTTTTTCTAGAACTGTCGGAAGAAACATAAAGATGCCAAAAGGAGAGTGAAGCCAAAATAATAAATGTCATCATTAGTTTTGATAATGTAAAGAAGTCTTACCATGGAAATTGGAATGATCTGGAAAATGATTTTAGCTGGCAAAGAATTCAGAATGAAGGAATATTCTAAATCTTATCTGGGGGATATCATTCTGATTGCTTTCTTTTTCTATAGATTTCCTATTTGTTCTTACCTAATTACTTCAAACAACCTGAACATTTGTTTTAATGAAGCAGAAGATAGTCCCTCAAAATATTTTGTATATATATATGTATCAGAGCACTTTTATTTTCCAAGTTATGTTTCATGTAAATTATACTTGAAATATTTCTGATTGTATTAAATATACCTTACCTCCATTTTGTGGTTTTTTTCTAAGAGGTTGAATACAAGTCAACTTTGAGTTCTGTATTTGTGTCCTAATGAATAAGCTAACTGAAATGCAGGACATTTCAGACCAACTTTCATGGGAGAGTTCTCAGTAAACGGGGTCTGAGGAGCTAAGTAACTGAAGAGTCATTCAGAATTCCTGTTTCCAAGGCTTCGGACGTCATGAAAAATGGCAGCCACCTCTCAGCAGGAAAAATAACTGCACCTTTTCTTGTTGATTATATTTGTACCATCTTACCTATTGCTGCATAACAAGTCATCCTGTTAACACTTGTTCACTTTCCTCACAGATAAGCCACTTTTTCAGGACTCTGGGGACCGCTCATCTCTACTCCATGTATGTCATGGGAGTGGCCCAGCTGGCACTAAAGCATCCCCTTCTAAAATGGCCTGTTCACTCAGTGCCTATCCATTAGTTTTCTCACAGCATAGTAACATAACTTTCAGTTTCATAGCAATTAATTTTCTTCCTGTTCCTATTTTAGGAGCAGGAAGCAGACATCTTCAGTCCTAGCCCAGAAACTGGCTGAGTTATTTCCACTATATTTTATAGGGTAAAACAGACATTGAGCCAACCGAGACTCAAAGTGAGGGGACATAAATGCTCATGTCTCAGTACAAAGAGTGTTCAGAATCTGTGGCGATGTTTAAATCTGTTATACCCTCCATCTCCAGAGCAGACAAATGTAACATCAAGTAGCTTCCTGCATCCCGAATTTGTGCTCGCCAGATATATGCACTTTCAGAAATTCTGTTTCCTCGATGTTATTTCTGAATTTCTACCTAACATGTTTATGCTGTGATTTCTTGGCTTTTCAGTTTTAGACATTAAATTTAGACATCATTTTAAAATAATTAGACCTATAATCCCCACCTTTTTTCCCCATGGACATGTCTGTTTGGAAACCCTCTGTACTGCTCTAATCTGGGCTGTCTAGACATGATAACATGAACAAGGTGGCATTTTGAGGAATGTGAAAATTAAAACACATTCCAACTTCTAGTTAATAAGCTAAATGTTCTTAATTAAACTATCTCAGGAATGTCCTACACATATTCTCAGAAGAGTTTTTTTCTGTCCTTTTATTGGCTATCAGTTCAGTTCAATCGCTCAGTTGTGTCTATTTGCAACCCCACAGACTGCAACATGCCAGGCCTCCCTGTCTATCACCAACTCTCAGAGTTTACTCAAACTCATGTGCATTGAGTCAGTGATGCCATCCAACCATCTCATCCTCTGTCATCCCCTTCTCCTCCTACCTTCAACCTTTCCCAGCATCAGGGTCTTTTCACATGAGTCAGCCCTTCACATCAGATGTCCAAAGTACTGGAGTTTCAGCTTCAGCATCACTCCTTCCAATGAATATTCAGAACTGATTTCCTTCAGGATTGACTAGTTGGATCTCCTTGTAGCCCAAGGGACTCTCAAGAGTCTTTTCCAACACCATAGTTCAAAAGCATCAATTCTTCAGTGCTCAGCTTTCTTTATAGTCCAACTCTCACATCCATACACGACTACTGGCAAAACCATAGCCTTGACTAGACGGACCTTTGTTTGCAAAGTAATGTCTCTGCTTTTTAATATGCTGTCTAGGTTAGTCATAACTTTTCTCCCAGGAGTAAGCGTCTTTTTAATCTCAGGGCTGCAGTCACCATCTACAGTGATTTTGGAGCCCAAAATAAGTCTGCCACTGTTTCTACTGTTTCTCCATCTATTTGCCATGAAGTGATGGGACCGGATGCCACAATCTTTATTTTCTGAATGTTGAGCTTTAAGCTGACATTTTCACTCTCTTCTTTCACTTTCATCACATGGCTCTTTAGTTCTTTCTTTCCGCCATAAGAGTGGTATCATCTACATATCTGAGGTTATTGATATTTCTCTCAGCAGTCTTGTTTCCGACTTGTGCTTATTCCAGCCAGTGTATTCTGCTTGTAAGTTAAATAAGCAGGGTGACAATATACAGCCTTGACGTACTCCTTTTCCTATTTGGAACCAGTCTGTTGTTCCGTGTCCAGTTCTAACTGTTGCTTCCTGACCTGCACGCAGATTCCTCAACAGGCAGGTCAGGTGGTCTGGTATTCCCATCACTTGAAGAATTTTCTAGAGTTTGTGATCTTCACAGTCAACGGCTTTGGCATAGTCAATAAAGCAGAAATAGATGTTTTTCTGGAACGCCCTTGCTTTTTTGATGATCCAGCAGATATTGGCAATTTGATCTCTGGTTCCTCTGCCTTTTCTAAAACCAGCTTGAACATCTGGAAGTTCACAGTTCATGTATTGTTGAAACCTGGCTTGGAAAATTTTGAGCATTGCTTTACTAGCATGTGAGATGAGTGCAATTGTGTGGTAGTTTGAACATTCTTTGGCATTGCCTTTCTTTGGGATTGGAATGAAAATGGACCTTTTCCAGTCCTGTGGCCACTGCTGAGTTTTCCAAATTTGCTGGCATACTGTCTGCAGCACTTTCACAGCATCATCTTTCAGGATTTGAAATAGCTCAACTGGAATTCCATCACCTCCACTAGCTTTGTTCATAGTGATGCTTCCTAAGGCCCACTTGAGTTCACATTTCAGGATTTCTGGCTCTAGGTGAGTGATCACACCATCGTGATTATCTGGGCTGTGAAGATCTTTTTTGTACAGTTCTGTTTATTCTTGCCACCTCTTCGAAATATCTTCTGCTTCCATTAGGTCCATACCATTTCTGTACTTTATTCAGCCCATATTTGGATGAAAAGTCTTCTTGCTATCTCTAATTGTCTTGAAGAGATCTCTAGTCTTTCCTATTCTATTATTTTCCTCTATTTCTTTGTACTGATCACTGAGGAAGGCTTTCTTATCTCTCCTTGCTATTCTTTGGAACTCTGCATTCAAATGGGTATATCTTTCCTTTTCTCCTTTGCTTTTTGCTTCTCTTCGCAGCTATTTGTAAGACATCCTTAGAAAGCCATTTTGCTTTTTTGCATTTCTATTTTTGGGGGATGGTCTTGGTCCCTGTCTCTTGTACAATGTCACGAACCTCCATCCATTGTTCATCAGGCACTCTTGTCTACCAGATCTAATCCCTGAAATCTGTTTCTCACTTCCAGTGTATAATCATTAAGGATTTGCTTTAGGTCATACTTGAATGGTCTAGTGGTTTTTCCTACTTTCTTCAACTTAAATCTGAATTTGGCAATAAAGAGTTCATGATCTGAACCACAGTCAGCTCCAGGTCTTGTTTTTGCTGACTGTATAGAGCTTCTCCATATTTGGCTGCAAAGAATATAATCAGTCTGATTTCAGTGTCGTCCATCTGGTGATGTCCATATGTAGTCTTGTGTTGTTGGAGGAGGGTGTTTGCTATGACCAGTGCGTTCTCTTGGCAGAACTCTATTAGCCTTTGCCCTGCTTCATTCTGTACTCCAAGGCCAAATTTGCCTGTTACTCCAGGTGTTTCTTGACTTCCTGCTTTTGCATTCCAGTCCCCTATAATGAAAAGGACATCTTTTTTGGGTGTTAGTTCTAGAAGGTCTTGTAGGTCTTTGTAGAACCGTTCAGCTTTTTCAGCATTACTGGTCGGGGTATAGACTTGGATTACTGTGGTGTTGAATGGTTTGCCTTGGAAATGAACAGGGATCATTCTGTTGTTTTTGCAACTGCATCCAAGTACTGCATTTCAGGCTGTTGTTGACTATGATGGCTACTTCATTTCTTCTGTGGACTCTTGCCCACAGAAATAGATATAATGGTCATCTGAGTTAAATTCACCCATTCCAGTCCATTTTAATTCGCGGATTCCTGACTGTTGACATTCAAGCTTGTCATCTCCTGTTTGACCACTTCCAGTTTGCCCTGATTCATGGAACTAACATTTCAGAATCCTATGCAATATTGCTCTTTACAGCATCTGACCTTGCTTCCATCACCAGTCACACCCACAACTGGGTGTTGTTTTTGCTCTGGCTCCATCCCTTCATTCTTTCTGGAGTTATTTCTCCACTCTTCTACAGTAGCATGTTTGGCACCTAGCGACCTGGGGAGTTCACCTTTGAGTGTCCTATCTTTTTGCCTTTTCATACTTTTCATGAGGTTCTCAAGGCAAGAATACTGAAGTGGTTTGCCATTCCCTTCTCCAGTGGCCCACATTTTGTCAGAACTCTCCACCATGACCTGTCCATCTTGGGTGGCCTTACATGGCATGGCTCATAGTTTCACTGAGTTAGACAAGGCTGTGGTCCATGTGATTAGATTGGTTAGTTTTCTGTGCTTGTGGATTTCAGTCTGTCTGCCCTCTGATGTAAAATGATAAGAGGCTTATGGAAGCTTCCTGGTGGGAGAGACTGACTGAAGGGGAAACTGGGTTTTGTTCTGATTGGCGGGGCCATGCTCAGTAAATCGTTAATCCAATTTTCTGTTGATGGAGGAGCTGGGTTTTATCTGATGGAGCTGTGTTTCCTCCCTGCTATCTACCTGGAGCCAAACTATGGTTGTGGTAATGCAGATAATGGTGACCTCCCTCAAAAGATCCCATGCGTGTACTGCTACAATCAGTGCCCCTAACCCTGCAGCAGGCCACCACCGACCCATGCCTCCACTGGAGACTTCTGGACACCCACAGGCAAGTCCAGGATATATTATTGGCTATACTAAGCAGTTATACCAACCAGTAATGCTGAAGAAGCTGAAGTTGAATGGTTCTATGAAGACCTAAAAGACCTTTTAGAACTAACACCAAAAAAAGATGTCCTTTTCATTACAGGGGACTGGAATGCAAAAGTAGGAAGTCATGAAACACCTGGAGTAACAGGCAAATTTGGCCTTAGAATGTGGAAAGAAGCAGGGCAAAGACTAATAGAGTTTTGCCAAGAAAATGCACTGGTAATAGCAAACACCCTCTTCCAACAACACAAGAGAAGACTCTATACATGGACATCACTAGATAGTCAATACTGAAATCAGATTGATTATATTCTTTGCAGCCAAAGATGGAGAAGCTCTATACAGTCAACAAAAACAAGACCAGGAGCTGACTGTGGCTCAGATCATGAACTCCTTATTACCAAATTCAAACTTAAATTGAAGATAGTAGGGAAAACCACTAGACCATTCAGGTATGACCTAAATCAAATTCCTTATGATTATACAGCGGAAGTGTGAAATAGATTTAAGGGCCTAGATCTGATAGATAGAGTGCCTGATGAACTATGGAAAGAGGTTCGTGACATTATACAGGAGACAGGGATCAAGACCATCCCATGGAAAAGAAATGCAAAAAAGCAAAATGGCTTTCTGAGGAGGCCTTACAAATAGCTGTGAAAAGAAGAGAAGTGAAAAGCAAAGGAGAAAAGGAAAGATATAAGCATCTGAATGCAGAGTTCCAAAGAATAGCAAGAAGAGATAAGAAAGCCTTCTTCAGCGATCAATGCAAAGAAATAGAGGAAAACAACAGAATGGGAAAGACTAGAGATCTCTTCAAGTAAATTAGAGATACCAAGAGAACATTTCATGCAAAGATGGGCTTAATAAAGGACAGAAATGGTATGGACCTTACAGAAGCAGAAGATATTAACAAGAGGTGGCAAGAATACACAGGAAAACCATACAAAAAAGATCTTCACGACCCGGATAATCACGATGGTGTGATCACTCATCTAGAGCCAGACATCCTGGAATGTGAAGTCAAGTGGGCCTTAGAAAGCATCACTTTGAACAAAGCTAGTGGAGGTGATGGAATTCCAATTGAGCTATTTCAAATCCTGAAAGATGATGCTGTGAAAGTGCTGCAGTCAATATGCCAGCAAATTTGGAAAACTCAGCAGTGGCCACAGGACTGGAAAAGGTCAGTTTTCATTCCAATCGTGAAGAAAGGCAATGCCAAAGAATGCTCAAACTACCACACAATTGCACTCATCTCACATGCTAGCAAAGCAATGCTCAAAATTCTCCAAGCCAGGCTTCAGCAATACGTGAACCGTGAACTTACTGATGTTCAAGGTGGATTTACAAAAGGCAGAGGAAACAGATCAAATTGCCAACATCCACTGGATCATGGAAAAAGCAAAGGAGTTCCAGAAAAACATCCATTTCTGCTTTATTGACTATGCCAAAGCCTTTGACTGTGTGGATCACAATAAACTGTGGAAAACTCTGAAAGAGATGGGAATACCAAACCACCTGACCTGCCTCTTGAGAAATCTGTATGCAGGTCAGGATGCAACAGTTAGAACTGGACATGAAACAACAGACTGGTTCCAAATAGGAAAAGGAGTATGTCAAGGCTGTATATTGTCACCCTGCTTATTTAACTTCTATGCAGAGTACATCATGAGAAATGCTGGGCTGGAAGAAGCACAGGCTGGAATTAAGATTGCCGGGAGAAATATCAATAACCTCAGATATGCAGATGACACCACCCTTATGGCAGAAAGTGAAGAGGAGCTAGAAAGCCTCTTGATGAAAGTGAAAGAGGAGAGCGAAAAAGTTGGCTAAAGCTCAACATTCAGAAAACAAAGATCATGGCATCCGGTCCCATCACTTCATGGGAAATAGATGGGAAACAGTGGAAACAGTATCAGACTTTATTTTTTTGGGCTCCAGAATCACTGCAGATGTTTACTGCAGCCATGAAATTAAAAGATGCCTACTCCTTGGAAGAAAAGTTATGACCAACCTAGATAGCATATTCAAAAGCAGGGACATTACTTTGCCGACTAAGGTCCGTCTAGTCAAAGCTATGGTTTTTCCTGTGGTCATGTATGGATGTGAGAGTTGGATTGTGAAGAAGGTTGAGCACCGAAGAACTGATGCTTTTGAACTGTGGTGTTGGAGAAGACTCTTGAGAATCCCTTGGACTGCAAGGAGATCCAACCAGTCCATTCTGAATATCAGCCCTGGGATTTCTTTGGAAGGAATGATGCTAAAGCTGAAACTCCAGTACTTTGGCCACCTCATGCGAAGAGTTGACTCATTGGAAAAGACTCTGATGCTGGGAGGGATTGGGGGTAGGAGGAAAAGGGGACGACAGAGGATGAGATGGCTGGATGGCAACACTGACTCGATGGACGTGAGTGTGAGTGAAGTCCGGGAGTTGGTGATGGACAGGGAGGCCTGGCGTGCTGTGATTCATGGGGTTGCAAAGAGTCGGACACGACTGAGTGAGTGAACTGAACTGAAGCAGTTATACACTGAATAACTCTCAATTTGTCAAGGGCTGAAGTTTTCTTCATATTCTGGCTCAAGTGCTGAGATCAACTGTCCTTTGCATGGCTCTGGATTCCCTTTCGTTTTTAATCAACATACCCATAGGGTGCTGGGGAGATTCAAAATATATAAGTAAGCAGATTAATAGGCAAATAATTTTGTTTTCCATACAGGAAACATTAAGATGCAATACTTATAAAGCTGGTTGTCAGGCATTTTCTTCCTTTCTTGTTATATCTCTCTGTATGTTTGTTTACCATTATTTCTGCAGTACAATTCATGAGAATTCTGCAGGTGGCACTCAAGGAGAAAGGAAAGGTTTCCGTGAACTGCACTGACCTCTAGTGCTTCAGCTCCTCTCCGACTGTTCTGTGGCCTCTGTATTTCCCTGCGATATTGGAGGGTCTCATCAGATAGGCAGGTCAAGAATTTTAGTGAGGAGTGTAATTATCGAGAATGTGTGTTAAAATGGGCTTCCAAGGTGGTGTAGTGGTGAACAATCAGCCTGCCTATGCAGGAGATGCAAGAGACACAGGTTCCATCCCAGGGTAGGAAAGATCCCCGTAAGGAGGAAATGGTAACCCACTCCAGTATTCCTCTGCCTGAAAAATCCCATGAAAAGAGGAGCCTGGCAGACTACAGTCCATGGGGTGGCAAAGAGTTGCACAGACCTGAGCACATTCCACAGGAAGATTTTTACGGCCCATCTCAGAGACTTAACAAGCCTAGTCTTTGCTCCAGGACTCTGCATTTTTGCAGACTCCAAGGTGCTTTGGTGCAGGTCTCCATTACACTAAAAAAATATTGCCTTAATGTCTAGGCTTGCTTTCCTTAGTATCACCTAGTAAAGCAGCCTTGCCACTGCGCACTCATGGCTCCACACCGTAACTGAGGCCCTGGCGTTGCATTTGGTTTACCCGTGGGGAAATAGACATCTGTTCCGTGTACAGTCTGTCTGATGAAGGCAAACATCTTGTGGAACAACGCCTTGTCAAGATGCACAGCATGTTTCCTGTGTGCCTCTCCCAATCAGTCTCCGTTCTATAAAATGGTCGCGTCCTCCACCATTGCCCTAGCTGCTTTAAGAACGTAAGGTATAGCCGTCACGCCCGGGACTAGACCGCAAGCTTCACAGTGCACACCTAGGAAAGACGGGTGGGAGTGATTGGAGACCCACTTTGCCAATAGGCGTCCGGCTTGTTGCTGGGTGTCAAATGCCGGGCTCTGATTGGCCGTGGCAAACCGGGACTCTTCCTCTTAGCCTCACGCTGTCTGGACATTGCATCACCCGGACAAGACGTAGACTCGTTTCTTTCAGAGCTACGCCGTTCTGGAGGCCGCTAAGGTACGCTCGGTCCTGCTCGTGGGGCCCCTCAGTTACTCCCTGTCCTGTCCGCGGGGCTCCTCAGGTCACCTTGTCCTGCCCACGGGCCCCTCAGATACGCCCCTTCCTGCCCACGGAGACCCACGGTCCCCTCTGGTTTACAAGAATTATTTTTAATGTTTATTGGGGGCCACGGGTTAGTACGTGCATATCCGTTTCCAAGGAAAAGACTGGGAGACGGTCTAAATGGGGCTGAAGAATCCAACTAGGTACCAATCCTGGCTCAGCGGTTCGACCCAGCGTTATAAACCTTGCAGGTTACCCAGCTTCAGCCTGGGATCCTGGTAACTAACACTTGAGCCATTGAGTGATTCAGAAAATTTGGTGTGATCGAGCTCACTGGAGAAGTTCAGAAGGTGGACGAAATTACTTGAAAGTCTAGGTATTCATAAGAACAAATCAAGTCTTCAGTCGCTCAGTCGTGTCTGACTCTTTGCGACCCTATGAATCGCAGCACGCCAGCCCTCCCTGTCCATCACCAACTCCCAACTCCCGGAGTTCACTCAGAGTCACGTCCATAGAGTCAGTGATGCCATCCAGCCATCTCATCCTCTGTCGTCCCCTTCTCCTCCTGCCCGCAATCCCTCCAGCATCAGAGTCTTTTCCAGTGAGTCAGCTCTTCGCGTGAGGTGGCCAAAGTACTGTAGTTTCAGCTTTAGCATCTTAGGTTCCCATAAATGAGCATGTATTGCTGGGTGTCTGGGATTAGAGGGACGTAAGTAAGCGCGGCGTCTCCAGTCTAACAGTCTTTAATACAGTAATCCAAGGGCCCAGATGAGGATCAGTTGTTCGTTGGGAAAAGGCGGCTTCTCAGGAACTACAGTGGATTTGGCCCTGAAAATGAATAGTAACTGGAGGAGTAGGTGCAGAGGACTGTAGTGTAATGTATAGCAGGATTTTAGGTTGTGTGTGATTGAGGAGATGAGGAGTTGCTGTATTCAGTGTAGTTTTGTGTGAAGAACAAGTGGGAGACGATGCTTAACTTCCAGCCTTATGAATGATTTTCTTCTTTAGTGAAGTGGTGTTTGAAATGAATACATGAAGGAAGATGAGGTTTTTGTTTTTGTTTTTGTTTTCAGGTCGGACAATATTAGTTTTTGCATTCATTCAGGAGTTGCAGAGAAGAAAGGCAGGATGAAACTAGAGGCAAAGCAGTTGATTTAGGGATTTTAGTAAATAAAATGAGCTTTTAAAAATTATTGGTAAAATAGTGGATAAAATATCCTTTTCATAAGTGATTATTAAAGAGTGAATTATAGGGAACAGGAGGCAGCTCAATGTAGACTGCACTCTAATTCTTTTTGGGAAGATGATTTAGTGACTGGGCAAAGGCAGTAAGAGTAGCATTTGTGGACAAAGAAGTAGTAATAGTTTACATAGATGGCAAGTGATTGCTGCGATTTCACTTAATCTTAAATTAGCATTGCGAGTATTTACAACCTTTATTTTACAGATGATATAATTGAAATTTAAAGGTTGTATAACTTTTCCTATAAGCCACATACTAAGTTGTGGCATCAAAACCGTCACATTCCAAAGCCAACCCTCTTAATCATTCTTGGCAAGAGGAGCCCATGGAGTGGGGATAGATTGGAAAATCAGTTGGAAGGAGTATCACTAAGGATGCTGACAAAGGGATTCATTTACATATTTTTGAGCACCTATGCTGTGTAAGCACACAGTAAGACATAAAATAGTAAGAGGTTAGTGAAATGCTTTTGCCAGCGACAAATTTACAGTTGAATTGGAGAGAAATGCGATATAAATAAACCTTGATGTGTAGGAGAGGAACAGATGCTGGGGAGGGGGATATTTAATTTTGAAAAAGTTGGATTGGTAAATTCCATAGAGCAGAGTACATTTATGCTAACTAGTGCTAGAGTACTTAAGAGAAAGGGCCTGATACTGGAAAGCAGTTATGTTAGCCAAAAGTCTTGTTTTTCAGCAGTGTCTAAGAATGTGATTTAGTTTGGAGCTTGAGTTTTTTAAGAGTAAAGAAAAGGTCAGGAGCAGGAATTGTAGGTAAGATCATGGTGCCCCAGAAAAAAGCCTGAACAGAAACCGCTGGGAGTAAGGAACCACTGGATATATATATATATTTAATACAGAAATGGTACTTCTAGAACTTTTCCATTAGGAAGGTGGTGTGCAGGATATATAGTATTTATTTTTCTCTTGTTGTGTCTGACTCTTTGTGACCTCATGGACTGTAGCCCGCCAGGCTCCTCTGTCCATGGAATTCTCCAGGCAAGAATACTGGGGTGGGTAGCCGTTTCCTCCTCCAGGGGATCTTCCCTACCCAGGGATCAAACCTGGGTTTCCCATATTGCAGACAGATTCTTTACTTTCTGAGGCACCAGGGACACCTGATAAAGTTAATGACCTACTCAAAAATAATAAAAACCGAGTAATATGAAGTAAATAAAAATATGTTCCTTCACACTTTCCTCATTGTATCCTATTCTCTGGTGATAGCCATTGTTAAGTTGGGTGGGTAGCCTTCTAAATTAAGTACAGAATTGCTTAAACATAGACTTAGTATATATATGTAGATTTTCTAATCACTTGACAATAATATATTGCATATAGTATAAATTACTATCAGCAAC
Organism: Ovis canadensis; assembly: GCF_042477335.2. Classification (NCBI taxonomy): domain Eukaryota; kingdom Metazoa; phylum Chordata; class Mammalia; order Artiodactyla; family Bovidae; genus Ovis; species Ovis canadensis. The sequence continues at coordinate 29,128,767 of NC_091246.1, forward strand.
TGTGACTCACTGTTTGTCAGTATGTTTAAGTAATATGTATGCTTACATATTTTGGTTTATTATTTTTACTGCCTGCATGGCATTGATGTACCATAATTTATTTTAGTCTATTACCTATTCATGGGTATTTAAATTATTTCCTGATATTTGTCTATAGAAGTGCTTCAGCTGATATCTTTGTACATATTTTACACATTTGTGTAAGTATATCTCTGGCTTGCTGCTGCTGCTGCTGCTTAGTCACTTCAGTCATGTCCGACTCTGTGCGACCCCATAGATGGCAGCGCATCAGGCTCCTCTGTCCCTGGGCTTCTCCAGGCCAGAATACTGGAGTGGGTTGCCATTTCCTTCTCCAGTGCCTGCCTCTCTGGCTTATATGTTAATAAGATAGAAGTTGTCTTTAAAAAGGCTGGTGATGGACCCGCCACTGGGGTTAAATTTGACTTAATGTAACAAGTTATGAAGATCTGGGAATGAGGAAGATGGAATAGAGAATTAGACTTAGAAGTCAGACCCATGTAACTTGGTGATGTGTTGGATATGGGGATCATCTGGTTGTATTAAAGGTGACTCCGAAATTTCAGGTAATGGGAAGAAATAGTGGAACTACTAGAACAGTGATATTAAAAATGGGAGCAAGTGTGGTAAAGATCATGAGATTTATTTTTAAATTTTTTGTGTGTGCTTTTCCAAGGTATGTTGAGATAAACACAAGTAAAGGTCAAGGAGTGTATCTAGAAATTACTGAACAGGATGTTGAGGCTAAAGAGGTCAGGAGTCATGGAATAGGGAAGATAGTGGAGATCTTGAATTATAGTTGAAAGGAAGAAGAGATTGTTTCCCCGAGCATGACCTGGTAAGGTTAATCCCCCTCCTCTTTCTGCTCCCATTTTCACCCACAAGCCCTGTGGTTACTGGATGCTGTTGTGCAGGTACAGCTCTCCAGTGGATGTGAGGGGCTAGAGCAATCCTGTGATATATGCATGGGGGCTGTTTCTCCTCAGCAGCCGCCATAGCCCGGTCACTGATACATGAAACTTCCTGGAATAGTCAGTGCCATTACATGGGGTCTTTATATTTGGCCTAATAATGCTGTGGTTCTTAATCTCTGGAGATGCAGAGGCTCACTGGAAATTTTATAAAACTTTAAAGCCATCTTCACAGAAAGCTTAACTCTCATTTTCTTTAAAAAAAAAAAGAAAGAAAAATGTTTAGATAAAATAACAGAACAGTTTAAGAGAAGGACTTAAATTTTGATGTGCATGCTAATTCACTCAGATCTTGTTAAAATGTAGATTTGGACTCCTTAATCTGAGGAAGGGCTGGTGAGTCTACTCCGGTCAGCTTTTATAGATGCTAGAATAATAGGACCAGCCTTACAAGCATGAAGAGTGACTGACATAAATGTGTTGATATCTGAAGATCTGTTAGTCTTCAGATATAACGTCTTTAAGTTTCAACTTGTCTCTAATAAGGTTGTCACTGATCCAGTAGGACTCCTACATCAGTAAATGCACAGACTTTAATGCCTCTCTCCATCCTGGAAAATCCCAAGGACGGAGGAGCCTGGTGGGCTGCAGTTCATGGGGTCTCGAAGAGTCGGACACGACTGAGCGACTTCACTTTCACTTTTCACTTTCATGCATTGGAGAAGGGAATGGCAACCCACTCCAGTGTTCTTGCCTGGAGAATCCCAGGGACAGGGGAACCTGGTGGGCTGCTGTCTATGGGGTTGCACAGAGTCGGACACGATTGAAGGGACTTAGCAGCAGCAGCAGCCATCCTGAAAGTCTGTGAATTATGACAAGAGCTGAAGATCCAAAATACCTTTCAACTTCTGTTTAATAATATTTAATGGCACACTCTGGGCTTCCCAGGTGGCACTACTAGTAAGTATGTATCCTGCCTGCCAATGCAGGATACATAAGAGATACAGGTTCAATCTCTGGGTTGGGAAGATTCCCTGGAGGAGGGCATGACAGCCCACTCCAGTATTCTTGCCTGGAGAATCCCATCAACAGAGGAGCCTGGCAGGCTGCAGTCCATAGGGTTGCACAGAGTTGGACGTGACTAAAGCGATTTAGCACACACACACACACGCATGCGAATGGCTTACTCTAATCAGAAAATGGATAGTTGAGTTAAATGGCACACATGTTCTTTCCTTATTTTTTTTCCTATATAAAACTCAAAGGCACTCTCACATCTCAAAAATGAATGAAGGAGGGACAAAAGGAGAAATACTGCTTGTAACAAACTTTACAAACAACTTTTTCTAATGTTAAAAATATTAATTAAACAGATCACTGATTTCCGTGTGTGACTCAGACCTCTGTGGCATAAATCTCATTTTCTATAGATTTTCACTTATGTGCAAAATCAATATCCTTTTGACTTTTTAATCCATCGTCTGGCTGCCAGGAAGCTGATAGTCATATTTTGAATCAGTGTTGCTAATTTAGACCAAGGATCTGCATGATTTAAATTTTCCCTGGTCTTGAATTTCCATATAATTTTAATTAGATTCCCTAATTTTATTTTTAATCAGTTTGTGTATTTGCCATTTCATGGTTAGTCCTTTAGTTCTGTCAAATAAAATAGAATAAAAACCAAATCATAAAACCAAGCCATAAAAATAATTATACATCATGATCAAGTAGAGTTTATTCCAAGTATACAAGGCTGGTTCAATATTAAAAAATTAATTAACATAGTCCATCAAGCCAACAGACGAGAAAATCATGCAGTCCTACAGAGAGATGCAGGAAATGCACTTGACCTACTGATTTTAAGCACTCAGAAAAATAGGACTAGAATGGAATTTCCTGAATTGGACAAGTGACATCTCAAAAATCTACAAATAACATCATACTTAGGGTGAGAAACTATGTACTTTCCCACTAAGATCAGGAAGAACACAAACAGTTCTCTCTCACCACTGCTATACAACATAGCAGTAAAGACAATTCAGTAAAGGAAGGACAGTGTTTTCAACAAATAAATGGTGCTGAAACAACTGGTCATCCATATACAAAATAATTAATCTAGACATATACTTTACATACTTCACAAATTAACTCAAATGGATAACAGATATAAAAATAAAATGTAAGCCTGAGCAATTTGTAGGCGATAATATAAAGAAAATACTTCTATTTCTTCTCTTAAAAAAAAAAAAGAATTCTTACAATTTAGCAGTAGAAAGACAGCCCAATTAAACATTAGGCAAAAGATGAATAGACACTTCTCCAAAGAAGGTATAAAATGACCAAAAAACTCAGCATCACTAATCATTAGGGAAATGGAAATCAAAAGCACAGTGAGATACTACTTCATACCACCTAGGATTTCATATAATCCAAAGATGGACAATAAGGAGTGAAGATGTAGAAAAACTGGAATCTTACTCTCTTCTAGGACAATGTAAAATGACACCGCAGCTTTGGAACGCATTTTGGCAGTTTCTCAAAAAGTTGAATGTGGTTACCATAACCCAGCAGTTTCACTCCTAGGTATTTACCTAAGAGCTGAAAACTTATGTCCACATAAAAACTGCCCTGTCCAAAAGTGAAAACAATGCTAATGTCCATGGACTGAGGAATTAATAAAGAAAAAGTGTCATATCTGTAAAATGAATTATTATTCAGCCATAAATGAAAAATGAAGTATGAGTATATGTTACAAGATGGATGAACCTTGAAAACATAATTCTAAGTAAAAGAAGCCAGATCCAGTAGTCTGTGTATACGTAATTTCATTTATGTGAAATGTCCAAAATAGGAAGATCTAGAAAGGAGGCAGAACAGTCACCAGAAGTCTAGTGAAGAAAAGGATGGAGAATGACTGCTAATGTGTACATTAGCCTTTTTTTGAAGGCCGAAGAGGGAATAGTGATGAAATGTTTTGAAATTAGAGAGTGGTGGTGGTTACACAGTCTTGTGTATATACTTTAAAAAGAAAAAGGTAAAAGTGAATTGTACACTTTAAAAGGGTGAACTTGATGGTATATAAACTTTACCTTTAAAAAGTTTAAAGTACCATGTAGTATCATGGCTAGTGATAGGAACATTCATTTTAAAGTATGGTATTCTGTTATTCCTAGATTTCTCCTTTGAGAATAAAAAATTTTATTTCTCTTGCAGTGACAAAAATGGTTCAACAAGTTCCAGAAAATATCAATTTTCCTGCTGAAGAAGAGAAAATCTTGCAGTTTTGGTCTGACTTTAATTGTTTCCAAGAATGCTTAAAGCAATCAAAACATAGGCCAAAGTATGTGAATTTCTTTGGTAAAGGTATAGGCTAAAAATAATCATTTCTCAGAATCTCCTACCTCTTTATATATCTCAGTAGTAGATACATGTTGAATGAATGAGTTCTTAATTACTAGAGGTAGATTCAGTTTCTTAAAGAGGTCTTCCAGATAGTTTATATATCAAGTCTCTTCCTTTCCACTTTTCTTATTATCACCATTCTCATTTAAGCATTTAGACAAGTAGTGTAGTAGCTTCCTATTGGGGTTCTTCCTACCTCTATTCTTCATTCACCTAAAAACTAGTCTTTTCTTTAATTACTGTTTTTATCATGTATCACTTCTGCTCAAAAAACCTTTTAATAGGTGTTTTTTGCCCAGTTTTACAGATGATCTAAATTATGATCAGGATGAATAATTTCCTTTAGCTCATAGAACTAATAAATGAAGAATGGATGGTCTAATGCAGGTCTCTCCAAATGGTCATAATTAGCCTTTTTGAATGCAAGGCCTCCAGTAGATATCTAATGAGTTGTTTCTGAGTTTCCTAGCCTTGCAGCTTTTCTTCTCCCCAAAGACTCTACTGTTACAGGAGCTGTCTATAATAAAATTCTGTCTTAATTTTTGCTGTCTATTTTAAAGTAACAACAAATTTTTCTTACCTCTTAGATTTACCTTCTACGATGGGCCTCCTTTTGCAACTGGACTGCCTCACTATGGACATATACTTGCAGGGACAATTAAAGATATAGTTACAAGATATGCTCACCAGAGTGGGTTTCACGTTGACAGAAGATTTGGTTGGGATTGTCATGGTTTACCTGTGGTATGTTTGAGTCATCAGCCGTGTTATGTTCTGATATTTTAAAATAAGCATTATATTTCTATATATAATATGTTAAAATATGAATTTTTACTATAATCAGATATTCTTCAACTTTATTTCTGTAATACTATGTACAGTTCATTTTCTCTATAGATTTTCTGAGAACTAATTTTTTTAAATCCCTTTTATTTTCTTGCTTTGTTGAATTGCATTTATTTCATGGGACAGGGATGTTAACAATCTTACTGCAAATTTTCAGGAATATGAAATTGATAAGACCCTGGGAATCAGAGGACCAGAGGATGTAGCCAAATTGGGGATTGCAGAGTATAACAGTCAGTGCCGAGCAATTGTGATGCGATACTCTGCTGAATGGAAGGTATAGTTGGTTGTTTTAAGTAGAATTTTTTTAAAAAACTAGTTTTTAAAGGGGAGTTGAAATACTTTATGATCGTTTGTGCTTTTTATGACATGCACCCAAAGTTGACTGTCCTCTTTAAAGGACTGTTTAGCTTCCGTCTTCAACTTCATTACCTAAACTGTTAAGCTGAGCCCTTTCTTTTCTGATTTCTATGTTCCTGATCTTCCAAATTTAATCTCCTACCTACCCACAGTGTATGACAGGAATCATGCTGTCCTAGCAAACAGATTAACTTGAATGTTGCAATTTTAAAATTTAGATGTTAAAAATGATTCACATTTGGACTCCTTATATTAGCTTGATGCCCATCTTGCTCACTGCTTTTCTAGTCATAGACCTCCCACAGCTGATACATTTAAGTATAACTATCAAGTCTGGCAGAGTGTTGTCTTCTCTTAATTCTGATGGGCTTAGAAACAAAGGTCTTCAACTTCCCCTTTCCTCCCTGCCTCTCAGATTGTTGTACAACTGTACAGATACCTGTACAATTCAAAAACATGTCTGGCTTTTATTTTTTCCCATATTCATGATCTTACCACTTTTTCAAATTTGCTGTTCCTGCCAGTGGTATCAGTCTTCTAGACTTCAAATTTTAGTCATCATGACCTGTTCAAATGTCAAATTCAAGCAAACCTTTCTTAATATCTCTTATCTAGACATTTCTTTTCATTCCTACAGCCTCGTCTTTCAGCCACCATTATCTTCATTTCTATAACAATCTAATAATTGGTCTCTTGCTCATGTTCTTTCCACTTACCTTGCCAAGTTATTTCTCTCAAGACTATTGTGCTCTTTCTGCTCAAAACTTATTTTTATTGTTATAATGAAATTTGATTTCACCAACCTAAAAATCAAAGCTCCTTAATTTTCTCCTAACCTAACTTTCCTGAATCTACCTTTATTGCCTGGTCACTAATAGGAAAAAGTCCTGATGATTGTAATATACATGTGGGCTTCCTTTTTCCCCCAAAAAATAGTATAAAGAGCATCTATACCAATCACCCCAGAGAAGGCAATGGCACCCCACTCCAGTACTCTTACCTGGAAAATCCCATGGACAGAGGAGCCTGGTAGGCTGCAGTCCACGGAGTCGCAAAGAGTCGGACACGACTGAGTGACTTCACTTTGACTTTTCACTTTCATGCATTGGAGAAGGAAATGGCAACCCACTCTAGTGTTCTTGCCTGGAGAATCCCAGGGATGGCGGAGCCTGGTGGGCTGCCGTCTATGGGGTCGCACAGAGTCAGACACTACAAGCGACTTAGCAGCAGCAGCAGCATACCAATCACCCACTTCCCAAAAGCTAACACCTTTAATGACTATGGTATAATTATCAAAATCAGGAAATTAACATTGATATAATATTATACACCTATTCAGATTTAACCAGTTGTCTGCTAACTCTTATTTCTGATGCAAGATCCAGTCTAGGAATACAGATTTCATTTAGTTGTTGTATTTCTGCAGTCTCCTTCAATCTGGAACATTCCTTCAATCTTTTGTCTTCATGACCTTGTCACTTTTAAAGAATACAGAAATTCCCTCAATGTCTGTTATTTCCTCATGATTCAGTTTAGGTTATACTGTTTTGGCAAAAATGCCTAAGAAGTAACATCAAGCCCTCTTAGTCTGTCATACCAGAAGGAACGCAGTGCTGATATGTCCCATTGGCATTGTTAATGTTCACTAAGGCGATTCTGTGAAGTTTCTCCATTGTCAAGTTTCAGGTTTTCCTTTGTAATTAGTAAGTACCCTGTTTCTTATCATACTGCTACTGCTAAGTCGCTTCAGTCATGTCCGACTCTGTGTGACCCCATAGACGGCAGCCCACCAGGCTCCCCCGTCCCTGGGATTCTCCAGGCAAGAACACTGGAGTGGGTTGCCATTTCCTTCTCCAATGCATGAAAGTGAAAAGTGAAAATGAAGTCGCTCAGTCGTGCCCAACTCTTAGCGACCCCATGGACTGCAGCCTACCAGGCTCCTCCGTCCATAGGATTTTCCAGGCAAGAGTTACTGGAGTGGGTTGCCATGGCCCACTCTTCTTATCATACTATGACTCATTAATTTCATGCCAGCAACAGTTAGATCTGCAGTGTTTGACATTTGGTAGCTTTGGTAGACTTTAATGTGTTGTTTACAATATAGATTTACTTGAACCATTGATTGTTCTTCCAAAATCATCATATATAATGATGATAATTGCTATGTAGTAACATGTCGTCTAAAAACTCTAATATTCCTATTTTTTTAATATTCACATGTTTTAAGTCTACTATTACCAGACTTGGCCGATGGATTGACTTTGACAATGACTACAAAACTCTGTATCCACAATTCATGGAATCTGTCTGGTAAGTTTATTTGATGGTATAAATATAATAACTGTTTTATTGTATTAGTTAGTAGAGAGATGCTCTAATATGAATCAGCTTGTTTCATGGTTACCTGAAATCTTTGGGAATTGATTTGTTTTTTCTTTGTGTTTTAAAGACTTAATTTTGCTGTGAACCTAAAAATGCTCTAAAAAGATAAAAAGAGGAAGATATAGACATTTCCTACATACTTTGTGCCTCCACACATACAGAGCCTCCTCTATTATCAACATCCCCCACCAGAGTGGTACATTTGTTACAATTGATGAACCTGTATTGACAGGTCACAATCAACTGAAGTCCAGAGTTTCCATTAGGGTTCCCTCTTCTTGTACATTCTTTGGATTTGGACAGATAATGTGATGACATACTTCCATAATTCTGGTATCATGCAGAGTATTTATATTCCCTGAAATTCTATAGTACTATTCATTCCTTTTACCCCTAAATTTATTTTTGAATTCAGTATATTTTAGATTCTAAGAAGGTATTAATGATACTTGAATTTTTGATGTGTACTTGAATTTTTTACTGAGAGAAATTATATATGCAGTCACTATTTCCTAACAGATTCAAAACTAATTTTGTTTCCTTTACCTGTAAATAAGAATTGTTGCAATGCCAGTTTTGATAGATAATTTAACTTGAGCTTCCTATAGTAGTCTGAGAATCATTACATATCATTAGCTGGCAAACAGTTATTATGGCTACACAATGCCCTGTGTACATAACTCAGACCTTGAGGAAGTCCTACTTTTGTTAAGTTATGTATAATTACAGGTGAGTTGCAGAGATCTTTTGTAGGATACTTTTTTTTTTTTTTTTGGCCCTGCACTGAAGTGCTTGTGCTTCTTACTGTCTTCCTGTCTTCCTGATTACATTTCCTTTTTTTTTTTTTTCTGATAACATTTCTATTAGTCAAGATCTGTTGCAAATGCTTGGCACATGTCCTTTGAGGAGCTAGATATCTAGGGTAGTTCTCAGACCCTCTGACTCTAATGTACCCCTGTGAGTGCATCTCGAGACCCATATATCCAAGTGTAGAAGTTGATTAAATACTCTTGACAAGGCAGGAACTTTGGACAGGAGCTTTCTTCCTATTTCACTGACTAGCTGGAGTTCTCATGACTAGTGCATTGTAAAAAAGCAGGGTTTCTGTTAAATATCTGAGAAAGAAGGTATTCTTTATGTTCTAGATCAGCATTTAAGTATTTAGCACTTAAATGTGGTTAGTATGACTGAGAAACTGAGTTTCTAATTTTAATAAATTTAAATGAGCACATGTGGCTAGTGCTACCACACTGCTAGTGCTACCGCAGCTTTACATCGTTGCCGGGGTCCAGCCCCGGTGGATCCAGGGTGATTCGAAGGTGGGGGGACGGAGTCGGCGTCTTTGGAAAAATACATATTTAATCACAGATATAGAGAGATTAGAAATGGATAGTGTAGTAGGAAGATTAGTGGAGAAAAGGAGGCTGAATAACTTGGATTACGTGGAATAGCATCCATGCTCCAGATGGGAATTCAGCCAGAAAAACCGGGAGCAAGAGAGAAGCGACCTGGGGGAATCAGTCTTTCCGGAAACTGATCCAATTTCTTTATTTTTGGGTTTGCTTATATACCTTTTGTTACACATAGGGATGAATACAGAGTCACGCAGGGGTCAGCAGTCCTGACCTTTATCAAAATCAGGTGCTTCACATAAATGTATTAAAAAAAAAGGTCTTAGGGATATTACATCATCTTCTGGCCATGAATGAGACCTGCTGACATTTTATGATCCTTTCTTTCTGATAACCAAAAAACTTATTTCTTCCAAGGGTGCTTTTTCTTAAACCAGGCACCACCCTCCAAATAAAGTTACATTCCTATAGGGTGAGGGTGTAGTGAGTTACAAGCAAGAAAGGAATTTATTTAACCCAAGGTTAACATGATTAGTCTTAAAGGTTAACACTTATTTCTCCTATATGCTTAAAGGTTAATACTTATTTCTCCTATATGTTAGTTATATTCATTATAAGGGTAGGGAACATGGAGATTTAGCAGCAAACATCAGCCCGACAAATGAAAATCCTTTCACCAATGCTCCCCTTAAGATCTATTTAGTCTTAAGATATGATAAAGTTACATTTTTACATAGCAAGGACACAGCGATTTATAATTACAGTGATCTATTACAAAAGAGAAAATCCATTAACTCAAAAAGTCTAGTATCGCTAACATCAAAAACTACTATATTTCCCTTTGCTATATTCCAAATACATTGATTAATATATTCCCAAGTGCCTAAGGATATGGAGGCCTGGCGGCAATCATTGACTCAACAAGAAGAAAAAGTCCTATGCTAATTAAGACTCTCAAAATACTCCAAAACTCTCTGTGCTGTTTATGGTTGAGAGGTAGTAAACAATCATGTGCCTAGTGGCAGCAGTAAGGATAATCCTGTCACACAAGCTAGTCTGTCAGCAGAGAGGTTTGACCTGAGACATCCTTGTCCCACCCAGCGCAGGGAATTGGCAACAATTATTGACACAACAAATGAAGAACCCTTCACCAAATAATTCCTAACCAACACACTATACTAATATTTTTAACTCCCCAAAATAATTTGCCTTTAGTAAATCTAAAACATCTCATGCCTCTCAGGTTGGGAGGCTGTAAGCAATCACATGTGGCCGGACAAACCTATACAGGTGGGCTAGATAACCTTCAGAGGAGTCCGTAAGCTGAAACACTCTTGTCATACCCAGGAATTTTTATTGCCTTGGAGCTGCGCGTTTACTCCTTCTCTGAGAGAAACGGTTATGGGGGAGAGTCCCCCATAAAGTCAGAGGTGTAGGTGAGAGCATAAAACAGACTCTGGCTTTGGGGTTAGATGCTCGGGAACAGGGGGTTTCCTGAGGCTTGATCACGCCTTTGCGTATTCCAAGCCTCGTTCCTCATGACCTTTGCCATGGGCGGAATTCCTCACGCTGGCCCCCGGCACATCGTATTCTTTACTTACATTAAAACATTTCAGTCAGGGGGAAAATCATTCAAAGCCTGTTAGTATTAGAATGTTAGTTATTCCTGAGGAATGTGTTGGCATATAAATAAGGCACATAAACCTAGTGTGAATATAAAAATAATAATAGGTGATACATTTAAAATGATAACATTAATGATGATAATTTAGATTGAGTTGGTACTTTTGAGTATATATAAAGTACTTCCATATCAGTTTTTCCAGGTGATTCAGAAAGTCTTGTGAATTGGGGTTAGACCCTGTTGGAGGTAAAGGCAAGTGATTGTGATTTGTCTGAGATCACTCAGCGGGTTAGTTATATGGCTCTTAGGTTTGAATCTGGATCTTAATGATATCAAATCTGACAGTTCCTCTGGTCTCCTGTGAATGTACTTGAATCAGGATATATAATTTAATTTAAAGTTTAAACTTGGGAAATTTGCTACAAGACACCAGGCTTTCAGACTTTATTCAAAGTCAAGGATTACCATGAAAATTTGTGCACAGTTTTTTCACAAAAATGTATTTTAGCATATGGGAGAGAATTTAATTCATTTATTGTTCTGAGTACTTAGGACTCAAACTACAAAAGTGGGTTAATAAAGGCAGAATTAAGTAAGGATTCCCACCAAATGGATTCTTGTATCCATCTGGGAAAGGTGACTGGTCACCACAGGAGAACCTGGGATGACTGGTATGCAGTGTCTTGGTGCACTTAGCATAATGCAACATGTTTAAGTGTTTAATAAATATTCTTGACTGACTATAGGAGAGATATCTGGTTCTAATCCCAATTATTTCTACTTAAGCCTTTGTAAAACTGTCCATTATAGTGAAATTTAAACAATACACCAGAAAAGTATGAAGAAAAACAAAAAAACCTAAAATCCCAACTGTAAGTTAATACATTGGTGGAAACCTATTTTTTTAACATCTCTAAAAATATAAATATGTATACTGATATGTATAGTTTTACATAATTGGTACCTCATTGTACAATATGATGTCAGTTGCTTTTCTCAGTCAACATCAAGTCATGAGCATCTTTCTGTGTCAACAGATACTAGCACTTTGAATGTCTACGTTGTTGTTGTTTAGTCGCTAAGTGGTGTCTGACTCTTTGCAACCCCATTGATTGTAGCCTGCCAGGCTCCTATGTCCATGGGATTCACCAGGCAAGAATACAGGAGTGGATTATTATTTCCCTCTCCAGGTTTAATGTCTACATAAAATCTCATTATACTGATCTGTTATAATTTACCAGCTATTCACCAGTTGAGAGACATGTGTTTGTATGTCTTTGCCTGTCCGATACTCTGCAAATGGAAACTAGACTGGCATAAATGTTTGTATTTGGGAAAACAGGGTTTTTTTGATGTAGATTTTGAAAAATTCTTTCTCTTTACTTGCCAGGTGGATCTTCAAACAACTCTATGATAAAGGGCTTGTTTATAGAGGTGTGAAAGTCATGCCCTTTTCCACTGCATGCAATACTCCACTCTCCAACTTTGAATCTCACCAGAATTACAAGGTATGTGAGATGGCATTGGACATTAAGTTATGTAATCAGAAGTTAAATGGTTGTGATGATCATGGTAACCTAGTCCCAGTGTGGAACATTAAGCCTGGGGAGAGATGTAAATAATGTATTTTAATGTGATGTGTGCACGTGTGCTCTTAGTTTTGTCTTACTCTTTGCGACCTCATGGACTGTGGCCCGCCAGGCTCCTCTGTTCATGGAATTTTCCAGGCAAAAATATTGGAGTGGGTTTCCATTTCCTTCTCCAGGGGATCTTCCCACTTAGGGATCAAACCCATATCTCTTGCTTCTCCTGCGTTGGCAGGCAGTTTTTTACGAACTGAGCCACTGGGGAAGCCCTCGGCTGGTCTTAATAGATAGATTTTGATTGATAGATTTTGCTTATTTTAACCATATTTTTATGCCTCTCTTTATTTAATAAGTCCAGCTCTGCTCTATTTTCCTGAAGTCACTGTTTCATAAGGCTTATTGCTTAGCATTATTTTATGCCTCGTCTCAGACATTGTAATATCATTTACTTGTTAAAAGTATTTGGAAGAAAATCTGATTTGCAGTTGTGTTATGATCTTTTCTTTGATGAATGAAATAACTTGTTTGGTATAAGAATTTAAACATGTCTGATATTTACACAGTGTTCTTTGTTCAGTCATTCAGTTGTGTCCAACTCTTTGTGACACCAAGGACTACAGCACGCCAGGTTTCCCGGTCCTTCACCATTTCCCAGAGCTTGCTCAAACTCATGTCCATTGAGTCAATGATGTCATCCAGCCATCTTGTTCTCTGTCGTCCCCTGCTCCTCCTACCTTCAATCTTTCCCAGCATCAGGGTCTTTTCTGCTGAGTCAGCTCTTTGTATCAGGTGGCCAAAGTATTGGAGCTTCAGCTTCAGCATCAGTCCTTCAAGTGAATATTCAGGATTGATTTCCTTTAGGATTGACTGGTTTGATCTCCTTGCAGTCCAAGGGACTCAGTGTACTGCTTTACCTTATCCAGAGAGATAGTAAAGACTGTAAGTCTTTAGAAATAAGAAGTATCTGTTCTCATGTGTTTGTATTCAAATGGTGGTTTTATTTCTGATATTATTTAACCCTCTGTTTTTAGAGGACTTAGATCTGTTTAGAATTCTTATTTCATGGCTTAGGTTTGGAAATTATTAAAACTTGCACTTCAGATGTATTTTCCATCTTAGAGAATGCTTTCAACATCTCATTGGATTGTTCATAGGGACTCCTATGATTGTAGTTTTTTAATAAAGTATATTAAGCACATAAAAATGTGGCGATTAGTATAATAACTGTTGCGTACCAAAGGCTTAAACTTTGTCAGATCTGATTATATTGCTGTGTTTTCTTCCTTCTTAAAAACACTTTAAAGTGAAGAATTTCAAGCATGCACAGAAGTAGACAATAATTAACTGACTCGCCTGTGCCTTTCATGTATCCCTAACAGTCTCTATAGCCAGTCCTGCCCCATCTACACACTTCATTTATTTCTCCCAGATGCTTTTCAAAAGCAAATAATAGACATGTCATTTTATTGATAAGTAATCCATTATGTACCTTTAATAAATTAATCTTTCTTTAACATTACCATAGTACTATTGTCACACCTTAAAAAGTCATCATGAATCATTTTTAATATTCTTAATGTTAAATATTCTGTAATTGTTTAACTGCTGGATATCATCAGTGTTCACATTTCTGTTTATCTCATAAATAGCATCTTTTTCCCCTAAGGTTATTTCTAGTTGTTTGTTTTTTAATCCAGACCTAAGGAAAGTTCATACTCAGTAATAGTTGTCTCTTAGATCTGTTTTAACGTGTAGGTCTCCATTTTGTGTGTGTGTGTGTTCTTCTTTTGCTTCCCTCGCCCCCGCCCACCCCCCACCTTTGGAAATCATTGTTTAGGTAACAGGTTTTGCTTTGTAGAGTTTCCCATGATCTGAATTTTAATGATTACAGCTTCATAATCTGATTTAACATTTTCTCTGTCCTCTGCATTTTATAGATATAAGTACTTTGTTTCTGTGTTTGTTTTTTCTTTGACCATATATAATAGAGGTCAGTATTTTTTTTTTCAATTTGGATATGCACAGATCTTAAGCATACCAAGTAATGGGTTGCATTGGGAATTCCCTGGTGATCCAGTGGTTAGGACTCTGAGCTTTCACGGCCGAGGGCACAGGTGTTGTCCCTGTTTTTGCAACGAAGATCCTGCAAACCCTGTGCCATGGCCAAAAGGATTAATAAAATTGGTTTCACTAAATGCATCTATTTTTTTCAAATACATGATATCACAGATAACGGTTAGTTTTGTCTGGTTCTGTACTTTGAAGAAATGGGAAGATAATACTATGTCTTCTTTCTGGCTTTTCTTACTCAGTATTGCTTGTGATAGTCATCCATGTTTTATAGAGTTATGGATCTTTTGTTCTAATTACCGTGTAGGTAAATATACCACAGTTTATTTATTTACACCACCTTTCTCTTTTCCATTTCTTTCTTTACATCCTGATAGGTAACCACTATGCTGAATTTGGTATTTCTTAATTATGCTTATTTTTATACTTTTACTGTATACATAAGAATTCATTAAAAGTATATACTGTTTTTATATATATTTCTGAGTATCATCCATTATTCTTCTGAACCTTGCATTTTAAAATAAACATTATGTTTTAAAATTTCTTCTCATTTATACATGTAGCTTTAAGTTTAATTTTAACTGCTGTTTAGCAGTGGATGAGATGGTTGGATAGTATCACTGACTCAATGGCCGTGAGCTTGGGCAAACTGTAATAGATAGAGTGGGCACGGAGGCCTGACGTGCTGTAGTCCATGGGGTCACAAAGAGTCAGAAACAGGTTATCGAATGAGCAACAACATAGCAGTGATCCCCAGCCTTTTGGGAGCCAGGGACTGGTTTTTTGGAAGATGGTTTTTCCACAGACCAAGTAAGGGAATGGTTTGGGGATGATTCAAGCACATTACATTTATTGTACACATTATTTCTGTTATTATTACATCACCTTTAGTTTTTAGCTTATTTAACTTATATGCAGAGTACATCATGCAAAATGCCAGGCTGGATGACCAACAAACTGGAATCAAGATTGCCAGGGGAAATATCGATAACCTCAGATACGCAGATGACACCACCCTTAGGGCAGAAAGTGAAGAAGAGCTAAAGAGCATTTTGATGAAAGTGAAAGAGAAGAGTGAAAAAGTTGGCTTAAAACTCAGCATTCAAAAAACTAAGATCATGGCATCCGGTCCCATCACTTTATGGCAAATAATTGGAGAAACAATGGAAACAGTGGCTAACTTTATGTTTTGGGGGCTCCAAAATCACTGCAAATGGTGACTGCAGCCATGAAATTAAACGATGCTTGCTCCTTGGAAGAAAAGCTATGACCAACCTAGACAGCATATTAAAATGCAGAGACATTACTTTCCAGTAAAGGTCCGTCGAGTCAAGGCTATGGTTTTTCCAGTGGTCATGTATGGATGTGACAGTTGGACTATAAAGAAAGCTGAGCACTGAAGAATTGATGCTTTTAAACTGTGATGTTGAAGATTCTTGAGAGTCTCTTGGGCTGCAAGGAGATCAAACCAGTCCATCCTAAAGGAAATCAGTCCTGAATATTCATTGGAAGGACTGATGCTGAAGCTCAAGCTACAATACTTTGGCCACCTGGTACGAAGAACTGACTCATTTGAAAAGACCCTGGTGCTGGGAAAGACTGAAGGCAGGAGGAGAAAGGGATAACAGAGGATGATATGGTTGGATGGCATCACTGATGCGATAGACATGAGTTTGAGTAGGCTCCAGGAGTTGGTGATGGACAGGGAAGCCTGGTATGCTTCAGTCCATGGGGTTGCAGAGAGTTGGATCTGACTGAGCGACTGAACTGAACTGAACTGATTACATCACCTCCACCTCAGACCATCAAGGATTAGATCCCAGAGGTTGGGGACCCCTGCTGCATGTGTGTGTGTTCATTCATTTCCAACTCTGTGACCCCATGGAATGTAGCCCAGCAGGCTCCTCCGTCTGGAATTTTTCAGGCGAGAATACTGGAGTAGTTTGCCATTTCCTCCTCCAGGGAATCTTATGAACCCAGAAATCGGACTCAGGGATCAAACTCCCATCTCTTACATCTCCTGAATCCTTTCTTATAACAAATAGGTTACAATTTATCTATTCATTCTTTTGATAGATATTTGAATTGTTCAGTGGGCTAGGGGTGTTTTTCTTCAAATGGTAACAGTGTTGTTTCAAACATTTTGTAATACAAATCCTTGTGTACTGTGCTGGAGTTTTCTTTGGTAACCAAATTTTTACATGTTTGTTTCCTATAGTAGTTTGGTCCTAGAGTTTTCAAAGTTTATACTCATCTGTAAATAAATAGAAACATTTTCTTATTGGGAAAGAGCAAGCTGTAGGGAAGTAAATTGAGTTAACGAAGAAAATCCTTCCAAACTTTTCCAAAAGATAATTGAGCATACACATGCAGACTAAATGATGGTATAGAAAAATACTTTTTTTTTATATTGTCTTAATTGTTAGTTTCTAGAAGTCTAGTTGATGTGATTATTTATGAAGCTTATGCTCATTGTGGAAAATTTAGAAACCATAGAAGATATTAAGAAGAAGGAGAAAATTATAATCCCAGTACCCAAAGGAAATCACTATTAATGTTTTATTTTAGGTTTCCCTTCAGTGGCTTTTTTTATTTTTTAAGTTTTTTATGTTCATTACTATATATATAATATATATATATAATTAATATTTTTACACCTTTGTACCTATTTCCTGACTTAATAAGACAGCATTTTTTTTTGCTCTTCCATTTCCTTGCTCTATTTCATCTACTCGTACAGAATGAATGTATATTTGAAGCCAACACCCTGATAAAGAACAAAAGCAACCTTATCAATTAATCCATCAAGAGCTCTCCCTTCTCATGGGCCTTTCAGTTTAGTGTGTATCACCCTACTCCTTTATAGTTACTGCTGTCCTCATTCCAGCCTCATTGTCACTGATTCTCTACGAAATATAAATACAGTAGTACAGTTTGTTCTTTTTTGTCTGACTTCTCTTGCTCAAGATTGTGTTTCTGAAGTCATCATGTTGTGTGTAATTGTAGATCATTTTAGTTACTGCCAAGTATTTAACTTATCTGCTCTAATGGTTAAATTTATTCATTTATTTGGCTGTGTCAGGTCTTAGTTATGGCACGTGAGATCTTTTTTTGAGGCTCGCAGACTACCTAGTTGTGGCACATGGGCTGCAGTAGTTGCCAAGTGGGCTTAGCTGTTCCATGACATGTCGGATCTTAGTTTCTGACCAGGGATTGAACGTTCTTCTCTGGCTTTGCATGACAGAGTCTTAGCCACTGGACCACCAGAGAAGTCCCTATCCCTTCTAATGTTGATTGCCATTTGGGTAATATCTAGTTATTGGCTGTTAATGAATATTCTAGAATTTGAGTTTTGGGGAGTATGTATAGACATTTCTGTTGCTTACATTCCCAGGAGTGGAATTATTGTGTCATAAGATATACTTACATTTAGCTCTAGTACTAGAGTTGGCAAACTATGTAAAGGGCCGATAGTAATTATTTTAGACTTTGTAAGCCACATGGTCTGTCATCCTGTCAAAACCATCCTTAGCTCTTGGGCTATACAAAAACTGGTAATGGCCAGATTTGACTCAAGGACCATGGTTCATTGTCTCCCACTCTTAAAGACTTTTCCAAAGGGGTTATACTGATTTATACCTCCAGTAGACTGTAAGATTACACTGTATCCTTGCCAACATTTAGTATTTTCTTTTGCTTTGGTCGTGCTCTAATTGTGTACTAAAGATTATTTTTGACATAATTTCAGATTTCCTGAAAAGTTGAAAACACAATTCTCATATACCCTTCAGTGAAATTTTTATTAATATATTTTTGAATAAATAATAACTGTTTTCCAAAATAGTTGTTTTATTGACCTAACTCTTTATGGACTTTATAAAATAGATCATTGTAATAGTGAAATCTCCATTATGTATCCCTCTTGATAAACTTTAAATATTTTAGTTGTGTCTACTAAGGTAATTATTAAAGCATTTCTTTATATAAAAATGTATTTGGAATTTCTTGCTTTGTATTTTCTTCTTACAAATATGGCAGATTTTTTTCTGGAAATCAAATTATTGTATTCTTTAGGATCAGTTCCTTTTTCTTGCAAGTCTACTATTATGAATTTTATAAAAGAATATTTTATCTCATTTGATTTCAGGATGTTCAAGATCCTTCAATATTTGTAACTTTCCCTTTGGAGGAAGATGAAAATATTTCTTTGGTTGCCTGGACAACTACTCCCTGGACTCTTCCTAGTAACCTTGCCCTGTGTGTTAATCCCGACTTGAAATATGTGAAGATTAAAGGTAAGTGTGAACCTTGTTCTTTATGATTGATATGAATAAAATAATTTTAATGAGTGAAAGCTGACATTTCCCTCCTTTTTTATTTTTAAAAATTGAAGTATAGTTGATACACATTATGTTAGTTTTCAGGCTTCCCAGGTTGCACTAGTGGTAAGGAACACCCCTGCCAGGTGAAGAACCTGCCTACCAGTGCAGGAGAGGCAAGAGACTTGGGTTTGATCCTTAGGTCAGGAAGATTCCCTGGAGGAGGAAATGACAACCCACTCCAGTATTCTTGCGTGGAGAATGCTATGGACAGAGGAGCCTGGCAGGCTACTGTCATAGGGTTGCAAAGACTCGGACACAACTGAAACAACTTAGCACATATTAGTTTCAAGTTTACAGCAAAGTAATTAGATGTTTGTATACATTGGGTAACAAACATCATAGTAAGTCTAGTTAACGTCCGTCACCATACATGCTTACAGACTTGTTTTCTTGTGGTGAGACCTTTTAAAATCTGCTCTCTCAGTAACTTTCAAGTATGCAATATAGTATTATTAACTATGGTTGCCATGCTATAAATTTTATCCCCATGCCTTATTTTATAATTGGAAGTTTATACCTTTTGACTGCCTTTACTCGTTTTGTCACCCCCTCTTCCTCATATCCTGCCTCTGGTAACCACCAGTCTGTTATCTGTATCCATGAGGTTTATTTTTGTTGTTTTGATTTTGTTTTTATTCTACATAAAAGTGAGATGATAAGTGTCTTCTTTTGACTTCTTTCACTTAGCCTCATGGCCTTAAGATCTATCCATGATGTTTTAAACAGCAAAATTTAAATCTTTCTTATAGCCAAATAGCTTTTCATTGTATATATACATACCAGATTTTCTTCATCCATCCACTGATGGACACAGGTTGTTTCTAAAACTCGGTTGTTGTAAATAATGCTACAGTGAACATGACTGAACATGGGTTGCAGATATCTTTGCAAGTTAGTGTTTTCATTTTCTTTGTATAAATACCCGAAAGTAAAATGACTGGATTACATGTATTTTTAACTTAGTTGAGTAACTGCCATACTATTTTCCATAGTGGCTACATCAATTTACATTCCCATCAGCAGTGTACAAAGGTTCTGTCTTCTCCATATCCTTGCCGACACTTGTCTCTTGTGAATACAGCATTCCATCAGGTATGAGGTGATACTTATTAGGGTTTTGATTTGCGTATCCACGATGACTAGTGATATTGAGCATCTTTTCATGTACCTGTTGGATATCTGTATGTCTTCTTTGGAAAAATATCTATTCAGATCTTCTACCCATTTATTTATTCATTTGCTGTTGCATTGTGTGAGTTCTGTATATATTTTTGATGTTAGCCCCTTATCAGATATTTGATATACAGATATTTTCTCGCATGGTTGCCTTTTCATTTTGTTGATTACTTTTGCTATGCAGAAGCTATAGTATGATGTAGTCCCCCCCTTTTTTTTTGCTTTTGATTTCTTTTGTTGTCAGGTCAAAAACAAACAAAAACATTGTCAAGACCAACGTCAGGGAGTTTATCAAATATGTTTTGTGGGGATTTGGTTTTTTTCCCCCACATTGAGCAGCATGTGAAACTTCCCCAATTAGGAACAGTGATCAGACCCATGCCCCCTGCAGTGAAAGTGCAGAGTCTTTACCATTGGACCACCAGGGAAGTCCAGTCAGCTATGTTTTCATCTAGGAATTTTAGGGTTTCAGGTCTTATGGCCAAGTCTTTAATTCATTTGTGTTAATTTCTGTATATGGTATGAGAGAGTGACCTAGTTCTCCCAACACTATTTATTGAAGAGACTCTCCTTTCCCTATTGTGTATTCTTGGCTCCTTTGTTGTAAATAAATTGTGTGTATATATGTGTGAGTTTATTTCTGGACTCTCTGTTTTGTCCCATACTGTTGTGATTACTGGAGTTTTGTCTTATAGTTTGAAATAAAGAAGTGTTCTGCCTTCAGCTTTGTTCTTCTTAAGAGTGAATGGACTTTTCAGGATCTTTTGTGGGTCGATACAAGATTTTAAGAATGTTGGCTCTATTTCTGTGAAAAACGCCATTGAAATATTGACAGGAATTGCACTGAATCTAGAACTATTTGAGTAGTATGGACATTTTAACACTGTTAATTCTTTGAGTCCCTGAACACGGAGTTCTTTTCCATTTATTTGTGTCTTCAATTTCTTTCCTCAGTGTCTTAAACTTTTAAACTTTTCAGTGTCTTGGTCTGTCATTTACTCTTTAGCTTATTCCTAGGTATTTTATTCTTTGTGATACAATTGTAAATGCAGTTATTTTCTCTCTTTATGATAGTTCATTATTGGTGTGTAGAAATGCAGTGAATTTCAGTATGTTGATTTTGTATCCTACAACTTTACTGCATTTATTTTTTAGTTCTAAGTTTTTGACAGAATCTTGGGTTTTATGTATGTACTATCATGTCATCTGAAAATAGTGAACTTTACCTCTTCGTTTCCAATGTGGATTTCTTTTATTTGTTTTTCCTACTTAACTCTTCTGGCTAGGACTTCAGTACTAAAATAAAAATGTCGAGAGTGGGTGTCTTTATCTTGTTGATATTAGAGGAAACACTAGCTTTTTCCCCATAAATATGATGTTAGCTGTGGACTTATCATATATGGCCTTTGTTATATTGAGGTATATTCCCTCTAAAAGGCATTTATTAGAGTAACTTCATTTAGCTACAGAGAGAGATTATCAAGATACAGTTGAGGTTTTTTGTTTGTTTGTTTTTTGGCCCTGCCACATGGCTTACATGATCCCAGACCCAAGGATCAAACCTGGGCCCTAGCAGTGGAAGCACCATGTCCTAATCACTGTACTGCCCTGGAATTCCCAAGGATGTTGTTATTAGCAAATGGATGGGTATTGTTTACGGCTATGCCCTTATACCCCATTATCTGGGACAAGATAAGTATTCAGTAAATAAATAGACAGTAGATGGGTCACACTAGAAACAGCACACAGTTAATTCATTAAGAAAACTGAGTTAAATACAATGTTAGATAACGTCTAAAATTTTTTTTACTTGTCATGCCTAAATATGTTACAGTTTAAAAAATATACTTTGATTTTTAAACAGACATCACTGTTAGTAATCAAAGTGAAAGGAAAGTGAAGTAGCTTAGTCTTGTCCGACTCTTTGCAACCCCATGGACTGTAGCCTACCAGGCTCCTCTGTCCATGGGATTTCCAGGCAATAGTACTGGAGTGGATTGCCATTTCCTTCTCCAGCAGATCTTTCCTACCCAGGGATGGAACCCAGGTCTCCCGCATTGTAGACAGACGCTTTACCGTCTGAGCCACCAGGGAAGTCCATATTAGTAAGCAGGGCTAATTTAAAATTATAACTTAATTAACATACTGCATGTTATATAAGAAATAAATATTTACTAGAATCAGTAAAGTTGTTGGGACTGGGAGGTAGCATGAACTCTCTGGTCACATGTCTTATAATTTATTGTTTGGGAATCTGTACTTAGGTATATCATAATCACTTGTATGTGCTAATAACCCCAGAGAAATTTGCCCATTAATAAAATTTCTTAGAAACCGAGAAAGCCTGTAAGAAATAATTGTCTAGTGGTGCGTACATAGGTATGTTGTTATATACCAAGATATATTTTGAAAGGAGAATCTGATAATGAGTTTCAAACAGCACAACAAAGCCAGTTAGCTTCCAGTATGTTTCTAAAACTGGAAATAATTTGACTCTTTCTTGGGCAGAGGGACCTTCAGAATGACATTTTATTTTATTTGCCGTCAGCTCATGAGGCACCCACTGATTGAGCTTTTTCTCTTTTCTGATTTGCTTCAAATGCTGAATGACCATAGAATGGTCAACTTTGAATTCTTGGACAGCTTCTCATGTAGTTGTAAGAGGGTCAGCTTTGATGATTGCTCTCAGTCGGTCATTGTCAACTTCCGATGATTGGCCACTGTGCTCCTAATCTTCAAAGCTCTTGTCTCCTTTGCAAAACTTCTTGAACAGCCACTGCACTGTACATTCATTAGCAGTTCCTGGGCCAAATTTGTTGTTGAGGTTGTAAGTTGTCTCTGCTGCTATTTGAACTGCTGCTTGTTGAACTCATTTTGAACTCGAATGAGAAAATCTCTCAAATTTGCTTTTTGTCTAACATCATTTCCCTACTCTAAAATAAATAGAGGATAACAGTACCATACTGTTTTGATTGCTGTAGCTTTATAGTAGAGTTTGAAGTCAGTGAGCCTGATTCCTCCAGCTCCGTTTTTTGAGATTGCTTGGTTATTTGAGATCTTTTCTGTTTACATACAAATCTTAATTTTTTTTGATCTGATAAAATACTGTTAGTAATTTGATAGGGATTGCATTGAATCTGTAGATTACTTTGGGTTGTATAATCATTTTGATCACACTGATCCTTCCAGTCCCAGAATGTATATTTTTCCATCTGTTTGTGTTACCTTTCTTTCATCAGTTAAATAATCTTTGGAGTAAAGGTGTTTTACATCCTTACGTAGATTTATTCCTAGCTTTTTATTCTTTTTGACCCAATGGTTAAAAAAGAAAAAAAATTACATTTGTTTTTGGAATAAAAATAACGTTTTTGAAAAACTATTAGACATAATTGGAAAAACAACCTTGAGCATTTTTCTGATTAAAAAATTAACAAGTTGAAATTAACACAAAAAAATTAACATTATACAGAGAGATGAAAAATAAAAATTTCTTATAATTTTCAGATTATTATACTTTTACTCAGCAGCCCAGGAACCTGAGATTCAATGAAGTGGCATATCATTGCTATTAGGAATCTCCAATATGTGTTTTCTCAACACTGCCAAACAGTTAAATCAATTTAAGCACTAGCTGTCTGGAGAAGAGTCAGATATCACAGTTTATGAGCTTAGTCCTACAAGACAACCCTCTGCTACTGCACCCACACTTCAGATGTCAGTCATGAGTTCTGGTTGTCACCTGGATTTCTAACCAACCCATGACCTCCTCCTTGGGTCCGAAGAGTAAGTCACAGAACTCAGAGAACATTGTACTCTTGAGATTACCAGTTAAGTATAAAAGAGGATTATAAAGGATACACTCAAATGGCCAAGTGAAGTGCATAGAGAGATCTGGAAGGGTCTCACGTTTCTGTCTCCAGAACTAGGGTATACTACCCTCATAGTGTGTTTTTTTTATCAACAAAAGACACATTTATGGCTCCCATCACTTAAGAAATTCCAAGAGATTTAAGAGCTCTCCCAGAATAGGTGGCTCGGTAGGTGAAGAATCCTCCTGCAATGGAAGAGATCCTGGCAGACATGAGTTTGATCTGTGGGTTCGGAAGATCCCCTCAAGGAGAAAATGGCAACCCATTCCAGTATTCTTGCCTGGAGAAGCTCATGAACAGAAGGGCCTGGTGGGCTACTGTCTTCAGGGTCGCGAAGAGTCCAACACAGCTGAAGTGACTGAGCAGGCATCCATGCCAGAACAGAGACTAAGACAGTTCTTATATTTGTATTTCTTATTATCAGTAAACTGAAATGAACAGGAATGGGAGACTAATTCAGATGACCATTATATCTACTGCTGTGGGCAAGAATCCCTTAAAAGAAATGGAGTAGCTCTCATAGTCAACAAAAGAATCCAAAATGCAGTACTTGGATGCACTGTCAAAAATGACAGAATGATCTCATTTCCTTTCCAAGACAAGCCATTCAGTATCACAGTAATCCAAAACTGTGCCCCAACAACTGATGCCAAAGAAGTTGAAGTTGAC
Source organism: Ovis canadensis (assembly GCF_042477335.2). Classification (NCBI taxonomy): domain Eukaryota; kingdom Metazoa; phylum Chordata; class Mammalia; order Artiodactyla; family Bovidae; genus Ovis; species Ovis canadensis. The sequence continues at coordinate 29,153,417 of NC_091246.1, forward strand.
TGGTTGTATGAAGACCTACAACATCTTATAGAACTAACACCAAAAAAAAAATAAAGGTGTCCTTTCCGTTATTGGGTATTGGAATACAAAAGCAGAAAGTCAGGAGATACTTGGAGTATCAGGCAAGTTTGCTCTTGGCGTACAAAACAAATCTGGGGAAAGGCTAGCAGTTTTGTCAGGAGAGCATGCTGGTCACAGCAAACACCCCATTCCAACAGCCCAAGAGACAACTTTGCACATGGACATCACAAATGGTCTACACCAAAATCAGATTGATTTCATTCTTTCCAACTGAAGATTAGAGAAGCTCTCTACAGTTAACAAAAACAAGACCTAGAGCTGCCTGTGGCTCAGATTATGAACTCCTCATTGCAAAATTCAGCCTTACATTGTAGGGAAAACCAATAAGCAACTGATGGATGATCTAAATAAAATCTCATATGATTATACACTGGAGGTGATGAGTAGATTCGAGAGATTAGATCTGTTAGATCTGGTAGACACAATGCCTGAAGAACTAATGGATGAAGGTTTGTAACACAGTACAGGAGGCACTGACCAAAACCATCCAGAGAAAAAGAAATGCAAGAAGGCAAAATGGTTGTCTGAGAAGCCTTTACAAATGGCTAAGGAAAGTAGAGAAGTGAAAGACAGGGGAGAAAGGGAAACAAAAATGTAGCCAACTGAATGCAGAATTTGAGAGAATAGTACAGAAAGATAAGAAGGCCTTCTTAAATGAACAGTGCAGAGAAATAGAGGAAAACAATGGAATGGGAAAGACTAGAGATCTCTTCAAGAAAACTGGAAAGATCAAGGGAACATAGGACATAATGGAAGCAGAAGAGACTAAGATGAGGTGGCAGGAATACATAGAAGAACTATACAAAAAAGATCTTAATGACCCAGATAACCACAATGGCGTGGTCACTCACCTAGAGCCATTCATCCTGGAGTGTGAAGTCAAGTGGGCCTTAAAAGGAAGCATTACTACAAATAGAGTTAGTTGACATGATGGAATTCCAACTGAGCTATTTAAAATCTTAAACGATGATGGTGTTAAAGTGCTACACAGAATGTCAACAAATTTGGAAAACTCAGCAACGGCCACAGAACTGGAAAAAGTCAGTTTTCATTTCAATCCCAAGGAAGGGCAATGCCAAGCAATGTTCAAACTACCATACCGTTGCACTCATTTCATATGCTAGTAAGGTTATGCTTAAAATCCTTCAAGCTAGGCTTCAGAAATGTATGAACTGAGAGCTTCCAGATATAAAACCTGAGTTTAGAAAAAGCAGAGGAACCAGAGATTGAATTGCCAACATTCACTAGATCATAGGAAAAGCAAGGGAATTCCAGAAAAACATCTGCTTCCTTGATTGCACTAAAACCTTTGACTATGTGGATTACAACAAACTTTGGAGAATTCTTAAAGACATGGGAGTACCAGACCATACCTTTCTCCTGAGAAACCTGTATGTGGGTCGAGAAGCAACAGTTAGAACTGAACATAAAATAACTGACTGGTTCAAAATTGGGGAAGGAGTATGAACAAGGCAGTAAATTGTCACCCTGCTTATTTAACTTATAAGCACAGAGTACATCATGCAAGATGCAAGGCTGGATGAATTACAGGCTGGAATCAAGATTGCTGGAAGTAATATCAACAACCTTAGATATGCAGATACTACTACTATAGATGTCTGCCTCTCAAGATAGTCTCACCTAGAGCCAGACATACTGGAGTGTGAAGTCAAATGGGCCTCAGGACACATCACGACAAACAAAGCTAGTAGCTTACTAGCATATGAAATGAGTGCAACTGTATGATAGTTTGAACATTCTTAGGAGAATCTAGTGGAGGTGATGAATTCCAGCTGAGCTATTTCAAATCCTAAAAGATGATGCTGTTAAAGTGCTGCACTCAATATGCCAGCAAATTTGGAAATTTGTCAGTGGACATGAATTTGAGCCAACTCTAAGATAGTGGAGAACAGGGGAGCCTGGTGTACTGTAGCATGGTGTTGCAAAGTGTTGAACATGACTTAGCAACTGAACAATAAATATATCATAATACAGAATTGGTACCAGAACTTGAAAACTTTGTACCTTTCGAATATTCTGTTACCATGTTAATCATAGTCTAATGAGGCCCTTCCCATAGAGATTGGTATCTTCAGGTTTCAGCAGTTTATGGAGAGTAGGGGGAAGCTAAGGAAAGAAAGAAAAGCTCATAGCCAGAAAGAAATTTTATCTTACAAATTTTATCTTTGATTCACAGTAGCTTGTACTATCAGGGAATAATATTGAGAAAGGAATGGAAAAGGATTGGTAGTCAGAAAACAGATACTTTTACCTTTATTTAGCTATGCCTTAGGAGAATCTAAGAATCAACAGTTGGTTTCTAATGCTGTCTGTAGGAAGGAGCTGTTTCCACCATAGAACCTACCTGTGGTGTCTACTTCTACTTCTGTAGGCAAGTGCATTTCTGTCTGTATAAGTGTCCTGGTGTCACCTCTGGGTCATGGCCATGGTGTAGTGAACGTGACACCCTTGAAGGCCCTTTACCTGAGATTTCAGTCATGTCATTCATCTGCCTGTATACAACTTTTCTGGTTGGTGAACCATGTGTTCTGTTTTTTATTCAGAAAATATCAATGCATGTCATTGAAGTCCACATTTTCCCTTGCTCTCATAGATGCTGTCAGAGGAAAATTATATATTTTAATGGAAGCCAGATTATCAGCCCTCTATAAATCGGAAAGTGACTATGAGATCCTTGAAAGGTGAATATACGAATCTTTGATGTATACATGTGTGCATCTGTGTGCTGTGTGTGTCTTTAGCTTTAAAAAGTGAGATACTTTATTGCCCAAGAGCTATATATATTATTCAAGTTTAATCAAATATATTCAAGTCACATGTTCTAGCACTAATGACTTAGGAACAAGGAAATCAGAAAGAAATGATAATTTGATGTGGCTGCAGCCAGCCTCATTTCTTTGATGATTTTAATTGTAAGTTTGCTTCTCTTTTTTTCTAGATTTCCTGGTGCCTCTCTCAAAGGCAAGAAATACAGGCCCCTGTTTGACTATTTTGTAAAGGTAAGCTTAGAGACCTCTACCCCAGGCACTCTCCACAACCTATGTGTTTGATAACTGGAGTGACATTCATGTTGTCTTATTGTTGATTTAAGTGTGCCTGAATCAAAAAAAATTTTGTTTAGATATTTTAAAAATTGAATTCTGTCCATATTGCCTTCTTGGTTTAATAATTAAAATACTATATAAAATTTTAAATAGTTTTCTCAAATTATGTATGAAATCAGTTATGTTTGTATGTATATATTTTTTATTGCTTATTATCACCCAGGAAAGTCATTGAGGTCAGGTGTTGTTTGGGATTTGTTTTTACGAATTTAAAATAGTACTCAGAATAAAACTGTGTGTCTAAGTAACAGTTCATTTCAAGGAATTTATGAGGTAAGTTCTTTAAGCTCAGACATTTAGTAACTTAATTTTCATCAGAATCACAGAACTATTTTATGTGGTTTTTCATTTTCTGTCAACAGAATCCACGGCTGTAGTTGTAAACTCCAGCAACAACAAAAGAATGAAAACAATAGGAATTTCCCGTTGATTCCTTAATCTGTTTATTTGTGGTTTTCCTGGGTCTTCGTTGCTGCACAGGCCTTTCTCTAGTTGCGGTGAGCTGGGGCCACTCTCTAGTTGGAGCACACGGGCCTCTCTTGTTGAGGAGCACGGGCCCTAGGTGTGCAGGCCTCAGTAGTTGCCACTCCTGGTCTCTGGAGCACAGCCTCAGTAGTGTGGCTTAGTTGCTCTGAGCCATGTGGGATCTTCGTGGACCAGAGATCAAAACCGTGTCTCCTGCATTGGCAGATATGAGCCACCAGGGGAGACCTCTTATATTGGTTCTTATTTATAGGTCTTGGAGCAAAATAATGAGCAACACCCTCAGACCTGGTTTTACACATTGGAAAATATTTACATATACATTTACACATATTCAGCTGGACGTGGCATTAGCCAGCAAAACCTTACATCACAGCCTGGGATAAAATATTTACTTACCTCTGTTCTGGTTCAGTGTAGAGATAATAATGAGTTTGACTAATGCAGGTGGGCTTTGTCCACAGCAACAGCTGTGTCTATACTTCTGTGCACTTGAGTGTTTTCGTATATTTCTTATCTCCTAACTAAAGGCATTCTTCTCATTGCATGTTGTTGCTAATGGATTGCCGAATGCTTTACCTGGTCTTTCACTAGGCGTTCTCCACTTGACACAAGGCAGTCCAGCTCCCAACCATATCTCCTAATGTTGATTTAAACGTATCCTTTGCTTCCATCGAGCTTCCGTGGTGGCTCAGATGGTAAAGCGTCTGCCTGCAATGCGGGAGACCCGGGTTTGATCCCTGGGTCGGGAAGATCCCCTGGAGAAGAAAATGGCAACCCACTCCAGTACTCTTGCCTGGAGAATCCCATGGAGGGAGGAGCCTGGTAGGCTACAGTCCATGGGGTCACAAAGAGTCAGACACAACTGAGCGACTTCACTTTCACTTTTGCTTCCATCAAACTTGTCCTTTCTTTTCCTCTCTCCCTGCCTTTGTTTTTATTAAGTTTTCCTTCTGTTTTTAAAAAAGCTTCACCTTTCTTTATTGTCATATCAACTTGACACTCTTCAAGAGTAAACTCAGATGCCCTTTGGGAAAAGCATTTTCTGAAACGTTTCTTTGATTTCTCCCTCTGAAAAATATCATTACTCCATTCTTCTGTATCTAAACATTTTTTTAATACTTGTTTTTATTTGTCTTAAAACTCTTGCACTGAATTATAGACCCTATTGGGAAGACCCTATTGAGACCCTAAGGAAAGTTCAGCCCTTTCAGAAAATGTACGTGGACACAATAGATAGGAACTTTGGGTCAAGTCACGAGTCTCTCTGGAATATGCATTCAGTTCATACTGATTTAAGTTTTTTAAGAATAACACATATGCGTTCAGTTATCTTCATAAAATTTCTAGAACATTTGGTAAGTTTTAGAACGATGCTGCAGATTCTTTTGACTTAAAACAAAAATCATCTGATGTATACGTAAAATACCCATGTTCTGAAGTTTTAAGTGGGAGCTATGAGAATAGATGCTGTCTGTGAAGTGCAACACTATAGCTCTCTGTGTGAATGCTAACCCAGTTCAGACCCTGCCCCCTAAGACTCAGCAGGGGTAATACCTTAAACTGGACTTCAAGAAATAGGAACGCAATGCAGCATTTCTTTGTCTACAGTTAGAAACAGTAGGATCTTTTGTATTCCCTCTTCTTACGTCTGATTCTGAGGATACACATATTATTTCTCCGAGTTTAAACTATTGAAAAGCACCTGTCACACCACACCAAAAATGTTTCCAGATGATTTGGGTTATAGCAATTAAAAATTCAGAGTTATTTTTCAAGTTTAATTTTAAGTGAATACCAAAGAATTAAAGAGCTGTGATGTGGTTGAATATAAAATTGTGTTTGGAACCCAAAGGCCTTCATCGCTGAAGGCCTGGCTTCATCATTACTTAGTTGTATAATCTGGACAAACAATTCCATCTTTGTTCAGAGTTTGTTCATCTGTGAAATTGAAATACAACCAGAATATTTTTTGAACATGGGACTGCCAATGCCTTTTTTACTGTATTATAGGATTAAATGTGAAAATTATTTCTGAAAGTACATTTTACAAAGACAGAGGGATAAGAAAGCACAGGGTCAGTTTGACTGAAACAAAGGGTATGTGAAAAGAAATACTAAGAGACGAAGGTAGAAAAAGTAGGTCTGTAGTCTTATATGTGTAAACCTGACTTTAGTTGTTAGCAAAAAAATCAAACTGAAAGCAATTCTCCTCGGTGTTACAGTACTTGGAGTACCTGAATCTAGAACTTGTAACTTGGCTCCCATCCTGATTCTTTCAAAGTTTGCCTTTTATTACTGAAAAACCTGAGCTGACCTGAAAGGAAAAGGAACAGCGCAAAGTGTTTTCAGTGATTAGAAATACAGCAGGAAGGGAATTGTTGAGGGAGCACATCTTCTGAGACATTTTAAGATAAACTGCTTACTGGGGCAGGGGTGAGGTTAGAAGAACTGATGAAAAGTTTTGTGACTAAGCAAGAAATTTTTATCTGTAAGTCTTTAGATAACAATTTCATTTATAAATGGTGACCTGTTATTCATGGAAATGATTTGAATTGGCACATTTCTTCCCAATCTGAATTATTCTGTCCATTCTATTTCCAAAAATTAAGTGCTAAAATTTTTTCAGGGTCTTACCAAAAACTATTATTAAATTAATATTATGATATGGTTTTATTTTCTTTAAGCCCAATAACCTTTCTTTTCCAGTATAAAGAGAGTGGTGCTTTTACTGTGCTTGTTGACAACTATGTGAAAGAGGAAGAAGGCACTGGGATTGTACACCAAGCTCCTTACTTCGGTGCTGTGAGTAGTATAAATCTTGCAAGTGTACTTATGAGAAGTAAATGTCATTGGCCACTAAGTTGTGTGTGTGTATGTGTATCACAGAAAGATGTTTCTCACTGTTGTCCAGACTGTGGAGATACCTCCCCCAAAGAAAAAAAACTTGCGTCTGAAATTCCTTTCCATCCTGAGCTGGTTCTGAAAATGGTGGGCTAAATCCTGAGCGTTGCTAGGCATTTTGTTTTTCTAAAAGGCATGCAATGTTTTCATCCATTCATTATTTAAATATTTGCTATACACTTTGTGCTTTATGTGGAAAAGGAAATGACAATCCACTCCAGTATTCTTGCCTGGAGCATTTCATGGACAGAGGAGCTTGGTGAGCTACATACAGTCCATGGGATCACAGAGAGTCTGACACCACTGAGTGACTATCCTTTGCGTTTTATGATACGCAGCTGGGAGTTTCGACAAGGGCACATTGAGTTATACAGTCAACACAGCCATCAAAATGAAGAAAAGTTCCATCACCTCTGCTGTGTTGTTGACTAAATACTATATGGTCAGAAGAGAGACTTTGATTTCTTTCTTCAGAGCCATGCAGTGTGATTAACTTAAAATTTTTCCCAGGATCAGTTCAGTTCAGTCACTCAGTCATGTCCGATTCTTTGTGACTCCATGAATGGCAGCACGCCAGGCCTCCCTGTCCATCACCTACTGCCAGAGTCTACCCAAACCCATGTCCATTGTGTCGGTGATGCCATCCAACCATCTCATCTGTTGTGCCCTTCTCCCGCCTTCAACCTTTCCCAGCATCAGGGTCTTTTCAAATGAGTCAGCTCTCTGCATGATGTGGCGAAAATACTGGAGTTTCAGCTTCAACATCAGTCCTTCCAGTGAACACCCAGGACTGATCTCCTTTAGGATGGACTTATTGGATCTCCTTGCAGTCCAAGGGACTCGCAAGAGTCTTCTCCAACACCACAGTTCAAAAGCATCAATTCTTCTACACTCAGCTTTCTTTATAGTCCAACTCTCACATCCATACGTGACTGCTGGAAAAACCATAGCCTTGACTAGATGAACCTTGTCGGCAAAGTAATGTCTTTGCTTTTTAATATGCTGTCTAGGTTGGTCATAACTTTCCTTCCAAGGAGTAAGCATCTTTTAATTTCATGGCTGCAGTCACCATCTGCAGTGATTTTGGACCCCCCCAAAATAAAGTCAGCCACTATTTCTCCATCTGTTTGCCATGACGTGATGGGACGACCAGATGTCACGATCTTCGTTTTCTGAATGTTGAGCTTTAAGCCAACTTTTTCGCTCTCCTCTTTGACTTTCATCAAGAGGCTCTTTAGTTCTTCTTTACTTTCTGCCATAGGGTGATGTCATCTGCATATCTGAGATTATTGATATTTCTCCCGTCAGTCTTGATTCCAGCTTGTGCTTCTTCCAGCCCAGCGTTTCTCAGGATGTACTCTGCATATAAGTTAACTAAGCAGGGTGACAATATACAGCCTTGACATATTCCTTTTCCTATTTGGAACCAGTCTGTTGTTCCATGTCCAGTTCTAACTCTCGCTTCCTGACCTGCATACAAGTTTCTCAAGAGTCAGGTCAGGTGGTCTGGTATTCCCATCTGTTTCAGAATTTTCCACAGTTTGTGATCCACACAGTCAAAGGCTTTGGCATAGTCAATAAAGCAGAAATAGAAGTTTTTCTGGAACTCTCTTCCTTTCTCCATGATCCAGCGGATGTTGGCAATTTGATCTCTGGTTCCTCTCCCTTTTTTAAAACCAGCTTGAGTATCTGGAAGTTCATGGTTCACATACTATTGAAGCCTGGCTTGGAGAATTTTGAGCATTACTTTACTAGCTTGTAAGATGAGTGCAATTGTAGGGTAGTTTGAGCATTCTTTGGCATTGCCTTTCTTTGGGATTGGAATGAAAATGGACCTTTTCCAGTCCTGTGGCCACTGCTGAGTTTTCCAAATTTGCTGGCATATTGAGTGCAGCACTTTCACAGCATCATCTTTCAGGATTTGAAATAGCTCAACTGGAATTCCATCACCTCCACTAGCTTTGTTCATATTCATAGTTCCTAAGGCCCACTTGACTTCACATTCCAGGATGTCTGGCTCTAGATAAGTGTGAGTGATCACACCATCGTGATTATCTGGGTCATGAAGATCTTGTTTGTACAGTTCTTCTGTGTATTCTTGCCACTTCTTCTTAATACCTTCTACTTCTGTTAGGTCCATAACATTTCTGTCTTTTATTCAGCCCATCTTTGCATGAAATGTTCCCTTAGTATCTCTAATTTTCTTGAAGCGATCTCTAGACTTTCCCATTCTATTGTTTTCCTCTGTTTCTTTGCATTGATCATGAGGAAGGCTTTCTTATCTCTCCTTGCTATTCTTTGGAATCTGCATTCAGACGCTTATATCTTTCCTTTTCTCCTTTGCTTTTTGCTTCTCTTCTTTTCTCAGCTATTTGTAAGCCCTCCTCAGACAGCCATTTTGCCTTTTTGCATTTCTTTTTCCTGGGGGTGGTCTTGATCCCCGTCTCCTGTGCAGTGTCACAAACCTCCATCCATAGTTCTTCAGGCACTCTGTCTACCGGATAGATCTAAAACACTGCTGTAGGGCTCTGAATTCTCTGAATGATCCTTGAGTTAACTTCAGTTGAGAGAATAACAAAAGTTGGTTACAGCAATAGGTCAGAATACTGAAAAATTCTATAAATCTGTTGCCTGACATGCTTTTCTCCTGCCATATCCACACTTAACTATTTTGTACTTCCCTTCCTCCTTTCTCCTTTGCCCTAGGACGATTATCGGGTCTGTATGGATTTCAACATCATTCAGAAAGACTCTCTCCCTATTTGCCCTGTGGATGCCTCAGGCTGTTTTACAGCTGAAGTGACAGATTTTGCAGGACAGTATGTGAAGGTTTGTATCTACGTGACTTAGAAAGGTGTCAGTTTCATCCTACTTTTATTAATTCGTTTTTGTTAAATAGCTTTCATATCTGGGATTTTTTTTTCCCCAGGAAGTTGGTTTTGTTTTGTTTCAGCATATAAAATCAGATCAGCTGCTTTCCAAGGTCTAGTATCTTCAGAGGATGCATGCTGTAATTTTAAGGGTAGGAATCCGAAAAAATGAACTATGGTTTGTGACTCAGGAAGCAGCTTTGTGATCTTGTGTAATCACTGCTAATTGAAAATTTCATTTCTTAAATGATCTGGAACATACTTTAAAAGTACTTAATGTTATACAATAGCTGAGATATGGACCAAGTATTTTTGTAATACTTTTGTTATTCCTGTGTTTTATTCACAGTAAAGGAAACAAAATAACAGATTTTAGTAATATACTTAATTATATTGTATTAGTAATTATTGTGGGATATTTTAATGGCTAGATTTTAATTTTTTAAAAATAGGATGCTGACAAAAATATCATCAAGACTCTAAAGGAACAAGGTCGACTTCTTGTTGCCAGCACCTTCACCCATAGCTACCCTTTTTGTTGGAGGTGAGATGAAATACAGCTAGAGCTTCAGATTTGTGAATATACTTCGATATGTAAACCCATTTCATCATTTCATGTTTCCCATCTCATTTGTATCCTTTCAAGTTAGTGTGTGGAGATTTCATTTTTGTTTTAATGATGATTTTATGAATTCACGTATATAGTTATTTTATCTTTAGATGTTAGAAAAATAGATCTGTACCAGTATCTTTTGTGTTGAGATCACATTTCTCTAGGACAAGATATATCTCTACAATTTTCTGATGGAATTTAGTGAGAAATAGCATGTGGTATAAGACATCATACTCTGAAGATGTGGGTTAAATTGGAATGTTCAGTGGCATCATGTTTCAATCCTGTTTCCTCTTTGCTGAGGTTGACATCATTTCTTAGACAGCTGTCACACAAGCAGAACTACAGTTTTTCTCTTGTTAACTTTGATTTTCTACCATTTGTGGAGGGAGATGACATAGACACTAGTATTTGCAGTAGAAGACCTAATACATGATGGTAATATGAGTAAGAAACTAAAGATCGGTCTTACCCTCGGTCCCTGCATACCTCAGTCTGACCAGCCACATTCTGCACTTTTGCTTTCCCAGGTCAGACACTCCACTCATTTACAAAGCAGTGCCTAGCTGGTTCGTTAGGGTGGAGCACATGGTGGATCAGCTGCTGAGGAACAATGACCTGTGTTACTGGTGAGCAGTTAAATGTGTGTCTTCATAATGTGCTTTGTCAGTAGTTAATATTGGTTTACACTTCCTCCAAATTATAATCATTTTAAAAGCCATCTTTAATTGTATAGTAATAGCTATGTGTTATTTTGTTTATTCAGGAACACAAAATAATTTAAATAATTTTGTATAACAGAAGTAGAATCCCTCTCATGATAAGACATATAGGGGAATATTTTTCTTAACCCAGTGAAAATGAGAAGTTGCCATTCATTTGATCTGAATGGCTTTGGAAAACTGTCAAAGTCCCCTAGCTTTAAGTGATAGTCATTTTCAGGATAAAAATTTATCTTTGGAGGTACTACAGCAGCCATTTAATACTTTATTTTTGACACTTGTTGAGTTCTTAAAATATGGTGATGCCTTGTGTACTCTGGCTTCATAGATAAACACTGCAAGGATAGACTCCTTGTTCTTCTCAGCTAATATCTAAACTGCAGAGAGGTGTTAAAGTAGTTCTTCCCCTTTGCCATAGCGGGTATGTTCCAAGACCCCTCCAGTGGCTGTCTGAAAACACAGATAGTATTGAATCCTAAATGTGTTTCTCTGGTAGCTCAGTGGTAAAGAATCTGCCTGCAGTGCAAGAGACACAGGTTTGATCCCTGGGTCAGGAAGATCCCCTGGAGAAGGAAGTGCAACCCAGTCCAGTATTCTTGCCTAGAGAATCCATTCACAGAGGAACCTGGTGGGCTACAGGTCATCAGTTGGACACAACTTAGTGACGAAACAACAGCTGAACCCTATGCCTTATATACGGTGCTTTTCCTGTACATATTTACACACCTGTGATGAAGTTTAATTTATAAATTAGGCACAGTAAGAGTATCCATCACTGTTTTTGTACTTTGGGACCATTATTAAGTAAAAATAAGGGTTATCTGAACACAGGCACTGAAGTAGTCAACAGTTGACTTGGTAACTGAGCCTGCTAGGCTACAGTCCATGGGGCCACAAAGAGTCGGACATGACTGGGTGACGGAGCAGGTACACTGTAGGTGCAAAGGTGGTCTAAGTCTAAATCTTTGTATTCCAGAAGAACATTTTTTCACAGAGAGTTTTGAGGGTAATCACTAGTTTTTACTTCTCCCAAGAAGTTCTTGGGGAAAATAAGAAATAGTGCTTTTGACTTTGGAAGAATGGGGAGAATCTCTGGGCAGTAAGAGGAAGTTGTATATTTCTTAGTAAGTTGACCCTGATTTCTCAAGAGAAAGTAGTTTTTTTCATTTTTATACCTTTTAGTCTCCTAGTGGAGTGCTCAGTATGGATAATCAGTGTGGCTCCCTCATTGGGAATTGTGGGGAGAGGGTACAGGCCTATAAACTGACCTAGGATGTTAATTGCAGTGCCTGAGCGTACAGGGTATTTTGGAGCTGAAGGGTGCCCTAACTCAGCCTGGAAGCTTGGCAAGATTTTCTGCAAAGCGGAACCTTAAAGAATAAGGAGTCATTTACCAGTTGGAAGCTGCAGGAACCTTGGGGACGGGGGTGGCTGAAGAAAGGAGGGTGGCAAGTTGAAGGTTATCAAAGTGGAGGGATGGCACAGGCAAAGGCAGTGAGGTAAGCAGCTGCGTTCTAAGGAACTTGCCTTATTGCTGGACCCTGAAGTACAGTGGCAGGGTGCCTGCAGGTGAGCCTAGAGAGGCAGCTACCCGCCAACTACAAATAGCCCCACTCATTCGCACTCTTATTTATAGGTGATTAAGAGCCCTTACCTAGTGACTTTCAGTAAAAGCACTATTGTGTGGTTGACCAGAAGACTAGGTCTGAATAGGATCAGGGTGATTAGTTAAAGAATTGCAGCATTCCTGCAGTTGGAGAGCAGGACTGGGAAGCTTATGTGCTGTGGAGTTTCATATTACAGAGCATCTTCCCTGGGATGAATTCACAGCAGAAACAACCACTGTAGGTTTTTTGGTACTATCCTTGTAGAAAACATTCTCCTAGAAGTGAGTGCACAGATTCCAGAGTGTTGGTTTCACAAAGGATTATACAAAGGCTTATGCAGATGTAATTTTATAAGTTTACTTACTAATGTTTTGATGTGATTATCTGATCTGTTTATTGCAGGGTCCCAGAGTTTGTGCGAGAAAAGCGATTTGGAAATTGGCTGAAAGATGCACGTGACTGGGCAATTTCCAGGAACAGATACTGGGGCACTCCTGTCCCACTGTGGGTCAGCAGTGACTTCGAGGAGGTGAGGCAGGGCAGGAGGGCAGTGTATCGTCGTGTTGATTTTTGCAGAAGCACCTCGTTCATGTATCTCAGTATGGGGTAAAAGAATATGGTTTCTTTATTACTTCGTTCTTTTCTTATTTCATCAGATTTTTTTTTCTCTTTATTCCTTCCTAAAATCATGACATAAATAAGAATATGTTTTTAATTTATTTCCAGTTATATTTACTTTAATTAAATATAGTTTTAAATTCCCCTTTGTGTAAAAGTGAAGAATGCAAGTTGTATTTGTCTCCGGGAAATCCTCACATTGTTTATCTTGTGTTACTTAGATTCTTTTTTTCCTCTGAGTTGGTGATGAACAGAAAAGACTCCATGCCCTGTACTAAGTGGCAGCATATTGAAACAACCTTTTAGTGATAAAAAGGACAACTTAAAAAAACTACCAAAGGATTACAGACCTTTAATCTATATAGTCAAATGTTTGTGTGTGTGTGAAATAAATCATAACAGACATATAGATGTATTTTCTGTGCTGAATGCTAAGAGCATTAGAATGATTATGAGGAGCAGCAGCCCAGGGACCTCAGTAAATCTCTGATAGGGACCTCAAAGGCAAGAGTGAAATAACTGAATCAGAGGACTTTTCAGAACTGAGCAGGAAGGGCAGAGAAAGAGAAGGCTGTGTATTTTTATTAGATAGCAGATGTCCTCTGGGTGTGAACTACAGCAGCTCCTGCTGGTGTAAGTCAGGAACTTGGCTCCTGGTTAATGACTCCCCATTATGAATAGCCCCTGCCAGGTCCTTTCCCAGCCTCCTTGCATGAACATAATCCTGATATCTTTTAATCTGATTATTTGGTCCAGTTCATACACAAATAAATTAGTTCCAGCTTTGATTTGAGAAGATTTCAAATTAAAAAGCCAAATTCAGGTGCCAGGAATAAACTAAGATGCCTTAGAGCAATAGTCTAGGCATTTCAGTTATGCTTATTATTTTTGGCAGAGATTTGGACATAGTAAATCCTCAAGAAATACTTGTTGAGATGAAGGCTGTGAAATTCTCTCTCTGTCGGGAATTCCTCTGATACAGGGATAGGTAGCAAAGAAGTGAAGTCTGCTCACCTATTCAGACAGTTTCCTACAGTCTTTCATGAGGAGCCACATTGATGATAACTGTTGTGAAGATGAAAGGTTTGTAAATCTAAAAATAAATGTTACATAAATTAACTGCATGTGATCTTTGACTCTGAGGCCTTTTATCTTTGACAGGTAGTATGTATTGGGTCAATAGCAGAACTGGAAGAACTATCAGGAACAAAGATCTCAGATCTCCACAGAGAGAGGTCAGTTTTTGCACGTTTGATTCACTTCAGTTCTGTCATTCAGAGAGTATGGGGTTAGGTCCCAGCCTATTAAGACATGGTCTCCGTTGCAGGTCATAGAGCTCCATGAAGAGATCAAACACTAGTTTGCTGAATTACTTTGCTGTTGATGATTCATGTCATCTTAAGGAAAGGTGGCCTCTGTCCTTGAGTTAGATGTCAGGAGACTTTGATATATAGCCTTCCAGAATGAGCACTGATGACACTTTCTGAAAGCCTGCGTTAATTGCCAGTATTTCTGTTCACAGATGCATGTGAAAGAGCTGTGAGAGCATTGTGTTTCCTTTTGGCAATTAAACCGTATGTTCTGTTTCGCTTAAAGTTACTTGAAGCGGCTGTTTCTTCATTTACTCCCTTGTTTACCAGCATTGACCATCTGACCATTCCTTCACGCTGTGGAAAGGGATTGTTGCATCGTGTCTCTGAAGTGTTTGACTGTTGGTTTGAGAGTGGCAGCATGCCATATGCTCAAATTCATTATCCATTTGAAAACAAGAGGGAGTTTGAGGATGCATTTCCTGCAGACTTCATTGCTGAAGGCATTGACCAAACCAGAGGATGGTATGTTCCTTGTTCTTTAAAGTGATTTATTGATTTGATTTGACTTAGCAGGTATTTTACTTTTAATCAGCTGGGTGCTGAGGCGATTGTGTCAGACAAGATAGGCTCTGCTCCTGCCCGCTGTGCCTTCCCACCACATACCATAAAAGTGTCTTTTGAGAAGGTATCTCTCACTACATTACTGCGGTAGTTTTAGAGTTTGAATTATTTCTTTGACATTTTTGAATACAGAGATTTATTATATTGGAAGTTTAAGTGATACAAAACAATATATGTCCCTCTTAATTTGTTTACTTCAAATCATTTACTCAAATATTTAGTGGGCATTTAATACAAGATATTGGGGAGGGTCCTACAAAATTGAGAAATAGTTGAAAATGTACTCAGGTGTTAAGGCTAACTTCATAACTTTGAAAAATCCAGATTTAAAATCTAAAAAAAAAGCAAAGCCCATGATGGGAGTAAGAGTTTGCTTGCACAACTGAAGGACCCACATGCTGCAAGGAGGATCAAAGATCCCATGTGCTACAGCTAAGACCAAACAAATACCCCTTCCTCTGAGGGCAGGTCAGGAGGACCCTGGTTTTATCTGGTGCCTTACTGGAAGTGGTGCCCTCATCCTTTTTATTAGAAAAAGATGAATTACTGGGCCACAGTGCTGGATAGTTACATGTTATGTCTTTAGGGGTCCTGCCAACCATTTGGAGCCATTCCATTCCAGCAGTGAGATTTATCTAGTCTTTGACACGAGGACTGAGGCCTGGCTGGACTGTCCACCCACTGTGCTGTATTGTTGGTGACAAGATTGTCCTCTTTGGGGGTATCAGTCTGTCTCCTGCGGAGAGCCTGGGATTTGACCTCATAGATCATTTTGACTTACACGTTTTGGACTTTAGCCATAATCTAAAGACTGCAAACTGGCTGTGATTCGGTATAACCTGGACCAGTCCTGTTTGCCCCATGACATCAGGTGGGAACTGAATGTTGTGACCAGTAACAGTAATATCAGTCATCCCATCATCTCCTCCCATGGGTAGGTGCAGGGTTGGGGGGCACTAGGTCCCTTCCTCCTTGGGCTGAGGGCCCCTTCCTCTTGGTGCTCTGTCCCATCCACCTCCCTCCAGCTGCTGGCTCAGGTCAGCTGTGCTCTGCTGGGGAGCAAAGGGAAAGGGGAGGAGGGAGAAGCAAGCAGTGTGTGAGCCTCAGGAGCTTCCCCCTCCCCACTGCTTATCTCCCTGCTTGAGCCATGGGCGTTGATTGGAAGCTGAGAGGAGTTACAGCTGTTGGCATGAAATCTCCTTCACCCTAACCTGGGGAGGTGAGGACCAGCAGATAATTCCATCCTTTCTCGAGCTGTTGCTGAAGCCTGGCGCTCTTCAGCCAGCTCAGATTCTATAAAAAGAAAAAGAAAAAAAGAAACAAAAACAATGTTTTTGGACTGCCCCACGTTCTTATTACACGTTCATTAGTAATGTTTCTGAAGGAGTATTTGAGGAATGCTGGTGTCATTTTCAGTCTTTACTACTAGAAGTCTTCACAAACTTTTGGAATTCCAGCCGTAATGTTCTGGAATGTATTTTAGCTTTCAATCCATTTTTCTGTAGGAACAGCTACCAGCACAAGCTCCTATTCTTAAAGAGAGAGCCAGATGATTGACAAATAAGTTGTTTCTCTGAGGAATTTCCAGGTCTGGCAACTGTTAAAAGCTGTCTTATGGGTCCACATGTGCACACTGCCTCCCTCTTCTGTCAGGCATAGTCTCTGCCTCTCCTAAGAACTATGGTCCTACTGACCTGCCCTCAGAGGAAGGGATATCTGATCATTTATTCAAGGGATCTGGTCTCCCATCCTCATCAGTTGTGTCTGGTGATATTCTTCTATTGCAAAATCCAGTCCTAGATGACACTGGGACAGCTTACATGGGTGTGATGTGGATCTTTTAGGAAACATCTAGCTAGCAAATAAATGGCATGCATAACATCTGATATAATAAAAACATTTTCTCTGTTCCTACAGTCTACCTTTTGACTTTTGGATGAGAGTGCTTTTTACGTCTTTTGTCATCAGGCTGTCCCCTATGACCTTGTGCTAAAGGCAACATACATCTCTGGATTTTCAGCCTGGCATTTCTGGGAGGTCCTGAGAGAACACCCAGTATTGCCCACCTCTGCCTTGTGGCTGTCCAACTAGCTCCCCAAGGAAGGTGATAGTACTGTCCCCAGCAGAGAGTCAGTACCTCACTCCAGAGTTTTATTTGCTTTAAATAAAGTACATTTTATTCCTAGTGAAAAGCTCTAACATGATTGGTCTACAGTGGGTCCTGTCCTTAATTTTTTACTGCTCCCTAGATGATCCTGATATATCACCAGGATTAAGAACCATTGCTTTAAGTGCTTACCAAGAAATGCAACTTACCTAAAATAGAAATTCAGTCCAATAAGTAAACACAGTTTTCTTTCCTATGCTTGAATTCTGTTTCTTATTTTATTGAACTGTTTCTTTGTGTGTTTTTTTTTTTGCCCCCAGGTTTTACACCCTGCTGGTGCTAGCCACATCTCTCTTTGGACGGCCACCATTCAAAAATGTGATAGTGAATGGACTTGTCCTGGCAAGGCAGGTGCACTCCCTTGTAGAATGATGAGTTCCAGTTCCTCTCTGTTCTTAGAGCATTTTCTGGTTGGATCTGACCGTTCTTTGTGAATAGAGGAATTTAGGAATGCACCAGTTCTGTTCCTGTTCTTTCCTTCCTTCTACTCTTATACTTCTTTCTGTTTTCTGTTTTCATCCAACTTCTGTCCTTCTCCACCTGTAGCATTCTGTCTCTACATATCCCTCTATCTTATGAGAAGGACTGCATTAAGAACTAAGCCTAATGGAGGCGGACCAAGGGGGGGACATGTGTCCCATTATACTACTAATGATAAAGTAGCATTTGTCATTTAGAATTTTATAAAGTATTTTTGCTTATAGCTCTTATTTAATCTATGAACTGATCTTTTAATGTACTTTTAGTTGTCCTCTTTTTAATATATGAAGAAGCTATTAGTTCTAGAGGCTTATAATAGAGAACTATTTTTTCCTTTGCTTCTGTTGCCTCTAGTTATTACAAGTAAAAACAAAAAGAAGAAAATAAATTATTTATACATAGATATCTGCATGTGCTCTTCAGAGTGAGGGATGACACTTAGCACTGTTCCAGGCCCTGTTTTGAGCATTTATACATCTTTACTCATTTACTCCCAGAGGCATTTGAAATGGGTCTTTTAATTGTCCAGTTTAACATCTGAGGCATTTGAGGTGCAGAAGAAGTAAGGTTACACTGCAACAGAGTGATAAATTCTAGTTCTGTACCTACGCAGTCTGGCTCTACAGTCTGTGCTTCAAAAAAAAGGAAAGAAAGAAATTTTACTGAATTATAGTTGTCTCTATAGTCTCTTATATATATGTAGTCTCTAAAATTAATAGAGAGTGCTTATGTGCTTTGCCTGGTTTCCCCAGTGGTCATGTTTCTTGAAACCATTAGTACATCATCAAGATCAGGCTGTTGATTCAGTTCACCAATCTTAATCAGATTTCCCCAGTTACACTCATTTGCTATTGCATGCAATATTTCATGTATAGGTTCCTCTATCCACCAGCACAGTCAAGATACTGGGCCTGTTTCAGCATCACAGGATGTCTCTATTGCCTTTTCATAACCATACCTTCTCTACCCCTTCATATGCCAAGTTCAGCTTCAGCCCTAATCTCCAACACCTGGTAACCATTAATCTCTTTCCCATCTCTGTAATTTTGTCATTTCAAGCATGATACATAAATGGATTTGTATCCAATTCTGTGCTTGACTTTTTCTGTTCAGTGTAATTCCTGGAGATCCCTTAGGTGGTTGTATGTATCCATAGTTCCTTCTCGTTGTTGAGCAGTGTTCCATGATCACCCACAGTTTGATCTTTCACCTGCTGAAAGACATTGGGGTTGTTTCTAGTGTTTGCCAACTATGAATAAAACTGTGAACTTTTCCTCATAGATTTTGTGTAAATGGAAGTTTTCATTTCTCTGGGATAAATGCAAAAGCTGTGTTTTTGAATTGTTATACTCTTATATCTTCCTGCTGCCATTTATCCTGAAACTTCTCCATTTATTCACTACAGTAGTCTGAAAGAAGCTTACACAGATATTAACAAAACAACCTTATTGTTGTGCCTTAATAGTAGCTTGTGTCCCATTTGCAGTTATGTATTCCAAATTATAGATAATCTATAACCGTATATAAACTGTGATGTTGACTTATTTAATTGATGTCTCCCTTTTGTTTTTCTAGTGATGGTCAAAAAATGAGCAAACGCAAAAAGAATTATCCAGATCCACTTTCAATAATTCATAAATATGGTGCTGATGCCCTCAGGTACAGACCAGTGCTCTGCCTTGTGTGTATTTGTCATCTCTTATGTAAACATCTTACATTCAGTGATATAATCATGGTTTCAGTGATACTAATCATTCTATTAATTTGGTTTATAATTAGCTCTTTTTAGAAAAATGCATGTCTATTACATGGAATTGTATTGGTATGTTATTGACTTTAAATCCCCAAGATCGTTTTCTAAATTGTAAAGATGTTTCTAAATCTAGAGGTCTTTTGGAAGATGAGACTCTGTGTTAGATTTTATTGAGTAGCACAGGTACTTCCAAGTTAGTTGCTGGTGCCTCTGCCTTACTCCTATAGATTCCCTGTCTTGTTGGTATTAAAATTCTCTTATATCATTTATTTCTATTTTGCACTTACTCCTCAGACAGCCATATGAGCTACATTTATGCTAGAGCAAATAAAAATACTGAAAATTGTCTAGAGAAAGATACTGCTTGAAATAGAGTTGTAAACTTTCAGTGCTCAGGTTAAAAGGAACCACGGAGATCTTGTTCTGCATCCTCCTGTTACTGACACAGAGACCCACACCCAGGGCCTTTGGGCAAGCATATTCACGGTTCCCATGTTGTCTGGGAGCAGTTTATTCAGTGTCCTGCAACCCTAGTTATCTGTTAGACTCAACCTTGTCATAGGCGACAATTTGGCCTAATTATTCTTCGTATTGAAGGCTACCCTGCAGGATGTTTAACACTGTCCCTGGCCTCTGCCCTCTGGGTCCCTCTATGTTGGCAAAATGCTTGTGTGGCTGTTCCTTGTGGATCCTCCCTGTCCTGGGAGGAGGGCCTGGTTACGTCCTCTTGGTGCTGCCATGTCTCCTGGGCCCTGTGCCAAAACCAGCCCAGGACATGATTTTAGGTTAGTCCAGTGCCATATTTTGGTGTGGCATTCTTGCTTTCCCCTTTAGAATTTTCTAGGTCTCTTACACAAAGTGAGAACTGTGTCAGTTTTAAGTGGACTGTTTGAAAAGTATTTATAATGTCCCCATTTTGCAGAAAAAGTGCTGATATCGGTATTACCCTGTCAACATGTCAGTAATATTTGGTTTACTGTCTTCATTCCATTTCCATGTAATTTTTTCTCCTTCCAGATTATATCTGATTAACTCCCCTGTGGTGAGAGCAGAAAACCTTCGCTTTAAGGAAGAGGGTGTCCGAGATGTCCTGAAGGATGTTCTGCTCCCTTGGTACAATGCCTATCGCTTCTTCATCCAGAACGTCCTAAGGCTACAGAAGGTATGGGTGGCAGTGCTGTGGAGTAGATTCTGCCCTGCTGAGCTGGGTTTGCGAAAGATAGTCAGGGTGAGTTGTGAGGTGGAGTTCCATGAGAGACTCAGCTGAGCAGGCCCCATGGGTGGGGGCTCAGAGCCATTGGAGAGGCCATCAATGAAGGTGCAATAGTTGTCTGGGGTCTGCTGAGCCAAGGAGAACAGGACTGGAGCTTTGCCATTTGGGCAGATGCTCACCTCTGCAAGACACAGATGCTTCACCTGTTTAAGAAGAGTTGCATTGGGATATTCATTTAGCCAGCCAAATTCATGATGAGCAAGTATGAGTCAGCTAATGTCAGAGTGAGTGCCTCGTAAAGGCTGCTGCCTATGAGTGGTCAAGAAAGCCACTTCATGAGTGCATTTGGGCTGAGACTCCAAGAAAAACCTCATTGAGTTGCTGGGATGAAAAACAGTGGTTGTGATATACGTCAAGGTGTCTCAGAGCAGTTACCTGCTGACTTGAGAAGCATACTCTGAGAAGCCCCCATATGTTTTGCTGCCTCTGGTTCATCTTGTCTGCTAATGAACACCACCCCCCGCTGCCCCTCCCAGGAAGAACAGGGTCTTTTCCAGGCCCTAGTGGTGTTCTTCTTTTTGATCTCACCACCTCTCAGGCCAGTAGTCATGAAGTGGGTCTACTTTGCAGACCTCTGCCTGTGTAGAACTCAAGAAGACAGACTGGATTAAACCACTCATCCCTGGGGCTCATCTGGGCCTGGCAGGAAGATGCAGACTACAGCACTGGGTGCTTAAATCAGGGCAAGAGTCAGTGTGGTTGCTCCCTTGCCATCCTGATGGTGATGCTGTTGAGAAGGGACAGGTGAAGTGGGCCTTAAGGATCAGGAGGATTTGCAAAGGAAAAAGCAGCAGGTAAATAGAGCATTCTGGGTAAAATAAATTAAGCAAAGACATTAACTCCTAGTATTCATTTTCAGCTTATAGATAGTTGTCCATTCCTACCCAGTTTTACTGTCCATCCTTCCTCAGATTTAAGGTAACTAAACACTGTACTTGGAGAAGGCAATGGCACCCCACTCCAGTACTCTTGCCTGGAAAATCCCATGGACGGAGGAGCCTGGTAGGCTGCAGTCCATGGTGTCGCTAAGGGTCGGACACAACTGAGCGACTTCACTTGCACTTTTCACTTTCCTGCATTGGAGAAGAAAATGGCAACCCACTCCAGTGTTCTTGCCTAGAGAATCCCAGGGACGGGGGAGCCTGGTGGGCTGCCATCTATGGGGTCGCACAGAGTCGGACACGACTGAAGTGACTTAACTATACTTAATGACAGGATTGTGAAATATTTCTGAATTCATAGTTACTCTTTGATGATAGGAATCATGTTTTCCTAAATTCTCTTTAGTTCATTTAGAAATGTATTTCATTAATTGAGGACTTAATGTTCCAAATTTAGCATTTACTTGGAAAATATTGTTAAGAATCAGAAATTTAGATTGCCAATAGAGTGTGTATTTTGTGATTTTTTTTTTTTTTGGTTTGGCTAGTTCTTTCAGTTTAAATCATTTAAAGAGTTCATTTCCTTACAGTGGTTTCTCCCATGCATGCAAAAAGTTTCAATAATTGTCACTTCCTAGGAAGAAGAAATGGAATTCCTTTACAACGAGAACATGGTTAAAGAAAGTACCAACATCACAGACCGGTGGGTCCTGTCCTTTATGCAGTCGCTCGTTGGGTTCTTTGAGACTGAAATGGCAGGTATGTCTCTTTTCGGCCTTCCTCCCAGGAATAAAGATTCTCTCTTTATAATTACTCTTTTAGTATTTAATTGTTTTTCTTTATAAACATAGAATTTTTTTTTTGAAGAATAGTCAATTTACAATGTTGCATTAGTTTTTGCCGTATAGCAAAGTGATTCAGATATATATTTTTTTTTTCTTTTTCATATTCTTTTCTATTATGGTTTAGTATAGGATATTGAATATAGTTTCCTGTGCTATGCAATAGGACTTTGTTGTTCATTTAATTTATAGTAGTTTGTATCTGTTAATCCCAAACTCCTAATTTATCCCTCCCCCATCCTGTTTCCCCTTTGGTAACTGTAAGGTTTTTTTTATTTGTTGGTTTTTTTAAATGTCTGTGAGTCTCTTTCATTTTGTAAATAAGTTCATTTGTATCATATTTTATTTAGATCTCATGTATAAGTGATATCTTACAGTATTTGTTTTTCTCTTTCTGATTTAGTATGATATTCTCTAGGTCCATACATGTTGCTGCAAATGGCTTTATTTCATATTATTTCATTCTTTGTATTGCTGAGTAGCATTCCTCTGTGTGTGTGTGTACGCACGCACATCTTCTTTATCTGTTCTTCTGTTGATGGCCTTTTAGGTTGCTTCCATATCTTGGCTATTGTAAATAGTGCTGCAGTGACCCCTGGGGTGCATGCATCTTTTCAAGTTAGAGTTTCAGGTTTTTAAGGAACCTCCATACTGTTTCCATTGTGGCTATACCAGTTTACAGTCCTACCAACATTGTAGGGGAAGGTTCCCTTTCTCCACATCCTCTTCAGCATTTCTTATTTGAGGGCTTTTTAAATGATGGCCATTCTGACTGGTATAAATGGTAATTGGCAGTGTTGAACATCGTCTGATGTGCCTATTGGCCATCTGTATGTCTTCTTTGGAAAAATGTCTATTTAGGTCTTCTGCCCATGTTTTTTTCTTTTTTTTTCTTGTATGAGCTATTTGTATATTTTGGAAATTAAGCCCTTGTTTGTCACAAATATTTTCTCCTAGTCCGCAGATTGTCTTGTTTTATTCATAGTTTCCTTTGCTGTGTAAAGCTTATGGTTGATTACATCACATTTGTATTTGTTCCCATTTCTGTATTCTCTTGGAGGAGTTTGTTATGGTGTCATGTCTTAATTTAAGTCTTTATGCCATTTTGAGTTTATTTTTGTGTATGGTGTAAATGAGTGTTCTCATATCATTGATTTACATGTGATTGTCCAGCTTTTCCAATACCGCTTGCTAAAGAGACTGTCTTTTCTCCATTGTGTATTCTTGCCTCCTTTGTGGAAGAGTAATTCACCATAGGTGTGTGGTTTTCTAAACATAGAGGAACTTTTATAGAAATTTCGAGGGACAGAATACTAGATGAATAAATGTTTCTTTTTACCTCTCAAATATAATTTTAAGGCTTGTTTGTTGTGGAAATATATTGTTCCAAGGCCTGAGAGATTGTCTTGAGGGGGTATCTAGTGGCCTTGCCTACTACTACTGAAGTTGCTCAGTCGTGTCCAACTCTTTGCAACCCCATGGACTGTAGCCTACCAGGCTCCTCCCTCCATGGGATTCTCCAGGCAAGAGTACTGGAGTGGGTTGCCATTTCCTTCTCCAGGGGATCTTCCCAACCCAGGGATTGAACCCGAGTCTCCTGCATTCCAGGCAGATGCTTTAACTTCTGAGCCACCAGGGAAGCCCTCTAGTGGCCTTAGCCCTCCACCAACACCACACAGGCCCACGGAATCACAGGCTTCAGTAGTGGATGCCCATGGGTTCAGATCCCAACCTGCACACCACTTGTTCCCTGGGTGAAGCATCGTCTAGTCTATGAGCCTCCATTTCTATATCCAAAAACTGCCTAGTAATAGTTTTTGTAAGACTTAGACAGAAACTGTGTACATACAGTAGCTAGCAGATAACAGGTTCTTAATAAGTAGTACTTGTTACTAATGTGTTTTAAATTTATTTTTAAGTCTACTTTGTTAAATAAGTAGACTAGAAAAAATTAGGAAATTCAGAAACACAGTAAGGAAATTGACATTTCCCCACATTTCTGTTACCTAACAACAATGAATTTTGTTTTTAGACAGAGGTTGAAAAGGTAGGTTATGTTGGTTTCCTTAAAGTCAGAGATAGACAACCATAAGTCAAGGTGAGAAATTCAAGAAACTATTAACCAGGATACCTGAGATGGTCTGAGTGTATATGGGTCTGATAAAGTCGGTGGCCAGTGGAGAAAAAAATGGCATCCCTGTGTGCACCCTGGTAACATAAACCACCCTCCCATAGCATCCTGTGGTTGGCAGGTGCTGCTACTGTTATAGGACTCCAGTGGATTTAAGAGGCCAGAGCAATCAGGTGGTTCGTGTAGGGGTCTTCAGTTCCTCAGCTGGTACATAGTTCTTTGTGGAACAGTTGATGCCTCTGTACTTGGCATAACTGGATGGTTAGTCCAGGAAGTTTTGAATGTTTTATCAGTCATCCTGAAGGACTATGCCCACTTTTAAACATGCATAATAAGCAAGAGAGTTCCAAGAAAACATCTGTTTCTGTTTATTGACTATGCCAAAGCCTTTAACTGTGTGGATCACAATAAACTGTGGAAAATTCTTAAAGAGATGGGAATACCAGACCACCTGACCTGCCTCTTGAGAAATCTGTATACAGGTCAGGAAGCAACAATTAGAGCTGGATATGGAACAACAGACTGATTTCAACTAGGAAAAGGAGTATGTCAAGGCTGTATATTGTCACCCTGCATAAGTGAAAATGGAAATGAGTATGTGAATCAGACTTACCACACTCCTGAGACATGTATTAATAACCATGTCCACTTTTCCCTCCTGAGTGATATAAATGAGTAGGACTGTTGCCAGGGAACCCTTGCCATCTTTAGGCAGCAATAGCTATGACCTGAGAATGTATACTCTGACTGGGTCCTGGTCTGCCCGGAAACTAGAAGTTGGGCAGCAGTTCAGTTCAGTTCAATTCAGTTCAGTTACTCAGTCGTGTCCAACTCTTTGCGATCCCATGGACTGCAGCACACCAGGCCTCCCTGTCCATCACCAACTCCCAGAGTTTACTCAAACTCAAGTCCATTGAGTCAGTGATGCCAACCAACCATCTCATCCTCTGTCGTCCCCTTTTCCCGCCTTCAATCTTTCCCAGCATCAGGATCTTTTCAAATGTGTCAGTTCTTCGCATCAGGTGGCCAAAGTATTGGGAATTTCAGCTTCGGCATCAGTCCTTCCAATGAATATTCAGGACTGATCTTTAGGAAGGTCTGGTTGGATCTCCTTGCAGTCCAGGGACTCTCAAGAGTCTTCTCCAACACCATAGTTCAAAAGCATCAATTCTTTGGCGCTCAGCTTTCTTTATAGTCCAACTCTCACATCCATACATGACTACTGGAAAAATCATAGCTTCGACTAGATGGACCTTTGTTGACAAAGTAATGTCTCTGCTTTTCAATATGCTGTCTAGGTTGGTCATAGATTTTCTTCCAAGGAGCAAGCGTCTTAATTTCACGGCTGCAATCACCATCTGCAGTGATTTTGGAGCCCCAAAAAATAAAGTCTGTCACTCTTTCCACTGTTTCTCCATCTATTTGCCATGAAGTGATGGGACCGGATGCCATGACCTTCATTTTCTGAATGTTGAGCTTTAAGCCAACTTTTTCACTTTCCTTTTTCACTTTCATCAAGAGGCTCTTTAGTTCTTCCATTTCTGCCATAAGGGTGGTGTCATCTGTATATCTGCTGCTGCTGCTAAGTCACTTCAGTCGTGTCTGACTCTGTGCGACCCCATAGACGGCAGCCCACCAGGCTTCCCCATCCCTGGGATTCTCCAGGCAAGAACACTGGAGTGGGTTGCCATTTCCTACTCCAGTGCATGAAAGTGAAAAGTGAAAGTGAAGTTGCTCAGTCGTGTCCAACTCTTAGCAACGCCATGGACTGCAGCCTACGAGGCTCCTCCATCCATGGATTTTCCAGGCAAGAGTACTGGAGTGGGGTGCCATTGCCTTCTCTGCTGCATATCTGAGGTTATTGATATTTCTCCTGGCAATTTTGATTCCAGCTTGTGCTTCATCCAGCCCAGTGTTTCTCATGATGTATTCTGCAGATAAATTAAATAAGCAGGGTGACAATATACAGCCTTGATGTACTCCTTTCCCTATTTGGAACCAGTCTATTGTTCCATGTCCAGTTCTGATTTTTGATTCCCAACCGGCATACAGGTTTTTTAAGAGGCAGGTCAGGTGGTCTGGTATTCCCATCTCTTTAAGAATTTTCCAGATTTTGTTGTGGTCCACACAGTCAAAGACTTCCACATAGTCAATAAAGCAGATGTTTTTATGGAACTGTCTTGCTCTTCTGATGATCCAACGGATGTTGGCATTGATCTTGGGTTTCTTTGCCTTTTCTAAGTCCAGCTTGAATGTCTGGAAGTTCACGGTTCACATACTGTTAAAGCCTGGCTTGGAGAATTTTGAGCATTACTTTACTAGCATGTGAGATGAGTGCAATTGTGTGGTAGTTTGAGCATTCTTTGGCATTGCCTTTCTTTGGGATTGGAATGAAAACTCACCTATCTCCCTAATAGATGTGATAGCCCTTGAATGGCAGGGCCTACTTGCTCTTCTTGTATCCAGCCCTGTCTTAAGCTCCCAAGACTTTTGTATGTTCTCACTGTCTGATTGGTTGTCTTACTTTTAGCTTACAGGCTCTATACTGTGGTACCTCGCCTGGTCAAGTTTGTGGATATTTTGACCAATTGGTATGTTCGGATGAACCGTAGAAGATTAAAGGTAAGTGCAGGCTTCTATTGGGAAGAGCAGAAAGTGTAGGAAGTATGAGAGTTGAGGAAAAATGAGAACAACCAAAAGGAAAAAGGGCGTTTTCAAATGCTCTCACTTTTTGAAGCTATTTTTTTCCTTTTACGTTGCATATTAACTGTACTGCCATTTTTTGGATAGGGGAATCCTTAAGTTTAAAAGTCATCTCACATGTTTTCAAAGCACAATTATAGACATCATATTAGAGGGAAAGTCTCAGGCCATTTAGGACTGTACCGAACAGACCTGTTAAAATCAAATAATTCGTGCAGGTATTTTGCAAATGTTGTTCGGTACAGCTGTGATCTTCAGATGGGCACTTCATCGCTTCTGATACTACAGGGACAGTTACTTATTGATGATACTTTTCATTAAGCCTTTGGGGATATAGGATGAATGAAGCATGGAGCCTGTCCCAGAACTTAAGCTATGCATAAACAGCAATGCTCCAAAACAGGGAGTGAGGTGCACCCAGACCACTGCCTATTAGTACTACCTTCAAATGTGTTAATGATAAAATCCTGTAACAAAACAGTAATTTTGTTTTGTTAAAATATATTACCTACGCGTGCATGTATGTGTGTGTATGTGCACGTATATTTAAAAGAACGTTAAAATGTTTAAAGTAGTTATGTTATCTCTGGATAACTTAATTATGGCCGAGTTTGCTCCTTTTTATTCTTTTTTTTTTTTTTTCCTCTACAGTGAGCTATTGGTTTTAACAGTTTAATGTGTGTGTTTTTTATTCTTAGGGTGAAAATGGGGTAGAGGATTGTGTTATGGCCCTGGAGACCTTGTTTAGTGTTCTGCTTTCTTTATGCAGACTTATGGTAAGATGCTTGATCCCATTCTAAAACTCTCGCCCTGTGGGCTGCTTGTGGTGCCCAGTTGCTGCACTGTCCTCTCTTTGTATCTGTTCTCTATTTTTTTCTGTATTTTCAAGTCCTGTAATCATCTATGAGTATCAGGGAAGGTCTTGAGCTAATAGCTAACCAAACAAATACGTATATTGCAAACAGTATTTCACTTGAGACATGTTCCTACCAATTGAAATATTCATTAAATGATATATAAGTAAAAATTCTGCTTTTAGTTTCCTGTGCCTTATTTCTGCTCTTTCAGTTTAATGTTACAAGCCTTCTATTTATTTCCTAATCATACATGGAATGATAATCTGCTTTATACCAGGTCCTCTACCTGGTGTCTCATGTATGAGCTCATTCCTCTTCCTGTTAAGCAGGTAGTGTTTCCCCAGTTTACAGATGAGGTTTCTGAGATTTTAGGAATATTCATTCCTCTGCAATTGACTTAACTGGCATGTGGTCATTGGCTCCTGTTTTTATTATGGACATCTTCAAGGATGTTTTGGACACTTCTGTCTGTAGTCCTACTTCTTTGCTTCGTGAGTGTGTCTCACCAAGTTCAAAATGAGGCCATTTTCTTAGGGCATGTTTTATTAACCTCATGTCCAGTTCTGTGCATATTCCCGTGTCATTTATCTAAAATGTTTTAGAAGTTTCTAACTCTGAGATCGGTTAATGATGGCTACGTATGAATGACATAATGTTTTCTGTCCTTATACAGGCCCCCTATACCCCTTTTCTTACTGAATTGATGTATCAGAATCTGAAGACACTGATTGACCCTGTTTCTGTCCAGGACAAGGACACATTAAGTATTCACTACCTCATGCTGCCCCATGTTCGGTAAGAATCAAATTACACCTAAGTGTCACCTGGGCCATGGGAAGGAGAGTTGTTAGAGATGCACTCATGTGGGGGCCCCAGCTCCCTGCTCCAGCTCACCCATGCCATGCCTTCCAGTTGAGCTGTTCCTCAGGCTACAGAATGAGTATAAGAGTATAAGAGGGTGGAATCCCCTGTAGAGCTATGGCATGTAGGGTGTGGGTAGGCCTGTGGTATCGTTTGGGGGAGCTGGTATGCACTGAGCATCAGGCTCAAGCTTGCCTCTCATTATAAGCCCCCAAAACAGTCATGATGTGTTCCCAAGAGCCTCCCTTGGGAAGCCTAACCACACCATCACATCTCTTGTCCGACTTTCTTCCTCACTTAAGCATGTTTCTTCTTCGAGATTTTCTCTTTTTAAATCTAATATCTTTTATGTTCCTACCTCTCCCAACCAGTGAGGAATTGATTGACAAGAAAACTGAGAGTGCAGTATCTAGAATGCAGTCTGTGATTGAACTTGGCCGAGTGATTCGAGACCGCAAAACTATTCCAATAAAGGTTTGAGATTTTATTTCTATTTTACATTGCACAGACTTAGAGAATTATGTCTTTGGAGTATTTTCTTAATATAAAGGGCTTCCAGCAGTGGCATAAATTTCTTTTTGCAGTAAGGCTGTGAATGACTTAATACTAGTTAAGCCTGCTTAGTCTAGAGCTTGAAATTCAGATAGAACATGTAACATTTATATTTCTGCAGTGTAGAAGACTGGATGCTTAGTGAACTTTCCCTTCCCTTTTCTTTCTAGTATCCTTTGAAAGAAATTGTTGTTATCCATCAAGATCAGGAAGCTCTTAATGAAGTTAAGTCTTTGGAGAAGTATATCATTGAGGTAAGACAGTTGATTTGTGTGATTTGGACCAAACAGGCTTCTGTCCTTGGGAAGATTATTTTGATTAGTATTCTTCATCAGTATATACATAAATGTAACCATCTGTGAAATTTTATGGTTTGCTTTTAGATTCTTCATGAATTTTTTGCAATGTAATTTAAATAAATTTTTTTTAAGAATTTGTATTTATTTTTTGGCCATGCTGGGGGCATGTGGCATCTTAGCGCTTCCTACCAGGGATCAACCCCCACCCCCTGCATTGGAAGCACAGAGTCTTAACCAGTTGACCACCAAGAAAGTCCCTGTAATTATAATTCTTTAACAGTGATTTCAAGGTCCATGAATTTTTCACCTTCATTGGATTATTTATTCCTTCATCTACTTTTCTTCCCCAAAGTAATTTTTGATAAAAAGAAAAAGCTTAGTTCCTTCAAATTACCAAAGTATCAAGTAAACACTGGTTGTAAGTAAACACTAGCATTGGGTACAAGACAGAGTCTCTTCTCACCCTGGCCACTCTGTGGTGTCTCATTTTCCACTTGCAGGGATGTTCACTATGGTATCTCCTACTGGGTTGTTCCTAGCATTTTACATACATGTAGACACATTTGTACATACATCTACACCCATGCAGGCTTCCTAGGTGGCCCAGTGGCAAAGAATCCACCTGCCACTGTAGGAGACTTGAGTTTGATCCCTGGGTCGGGAAGATTCCTCTTGATAAGGAAATGGCAACCTACTCCAGTGTTTTCCCAACCTATGCCAGGATACTCCCGTGTTCAGAGGAGCCTGGCAGGCTACAGTCCATGGGGTTACAAAGAGTCAGATATGACTCAGCAACTAAACATCAAATACACACATCACTGGTCATATATGTAGTTTTTTACTTATTGTAAAGGTCATATATGTAGTTTTTTACTTATTGTATAAGAGGGTGGAATCCCCTGTAGAGCTATGGCATGTAGGGTGTGGGTAGGCCTGTGGTATCGTTTGGGGGAGCTGGTATGCACTGAGCATCAGGCTCAAGCTTGCCTCTCACTATAAGCCCCCAAAACAGTCATGATGTGTTCCCAAGAACCTCCCTTGGGAAGCCTAACCACACCATCACATCTCTCGTCCGACTTTCTTCCTCACTTAAGCATGTTTCTTCTTTGAGATTTTCTCTTTTTTAAATCTAATATCTTTTATGTTCCTACCTCTCCCAACCAGTGAGGAATTGATCAACAAGAAAACTGAGAGTGCAGTATCTAGAATGCAGTCTGTCTCAAACAACATTCCGTGTTAAAACATAGAGACCTAGAATTTGCCTGGTGGTCCAGTGGCTACGACTCCACACTCCCAGTACAGGGGGCTCAGGTTCAGTCAGGGAATTAGATTCCATGTGCTGCAATTAATGATCCTGCATGCCACGAAGACCCAGCACAGCCAAATAAATAAATAAAATTTTTAAATAAATATTTTTAAAGAACTCTTCCTTTAAAAACAAAACATTAGCGGTCTAATTTATTCTTTTTGCCAGCTTCATAGTGTTCACTTTCTGGCTGTATCATTATTTATTTAGTTACTCTAGTATTGTTGGAAATTTATGTTTCAGATTATAAATAAAAGTTTGTGTGTGTGTGTGTGCGCTTGTACAAATATGTCATTAACTGAAGACTTAAAAAATGCACAACATAAGAGTTGCGAGTTAAGTTTTATTTGGGGCAAAATGAAGGGGGAATACATGCAGTCAAGTACATTTTTTTCCAGAAGGTTTCTGCTAGTCTTGTGAAGCTTTGCTAGTCAGAAGGAACAGTTACTACCATGAAGGATTTTGGGGCCTTTCCATGGGGAGATTCAAGAATTGGGCTCATAAAATCAGCTCCTGAAAATACCTATGTGAAGACCTATTCAGCCAGTTTCCCCCAAGCACAGAATGTCTCATTTCTGCTGTTCACCCTGAACTCCTTTCAGGAGGCTATTAAAGGTCAGCAGCTGCAGCAACACGATTTAATCCTTGTACAGGTATAGGTAGATGCATGTGTCACTAAGTCACTTTAGTCATGTCCCACTCCTTGCTACCCTATGGACTGTAGCCCACCAGGCTCACCTGTCCATGGGGTTCTCCAGGCAAGAATACTGGAGTAAGTTGCCATGCCCTCCTCCAGAGGGCCTTCCCAAGGGGATCAAACCTGTGTCTCTTAGGTCATCTTCTTTGTTGGCAGGCAGGTTCTTTACCACTGGTACCACCTGTGAAGCCCAGATAAGTAGATGGCAAGTGCCAGTTGCTAGTTGACAGTGTGGATGTTGGATAGGTCCTTAAAAGTGGAGTTTTGAGATCAGAAGTTTAACCTGTCTTGTCAGTTGTCCTCCCAGAAAGCTTTATCCTGTGGTGTTTTTAAATGAAATATGTATTTCAAATTTCATTTTTATTCCTTTCACAGATAATATTTAAGGATAGAAAATAATTTCTATATTTGGTTTTGAATTAGCTGAGAATTCTGGATAAATAGTGTTTATAAAACTCTTTAGAAATTTAAGAGGTTATAACTAAGGAGATATAAATTATGTAAAGAATGCTTAAGATATGAATAAAAATAGAATATACTTAAATATCTTGAGCACTCTGAGATCAAATAATATAGTAATGTATAATGGCAAAACATTTCCATATAATTTGCTTCAGTTGGCAATTCCATGATACTTCATTTTCTTATTTCCTACTGTGTAGTCACCATTTCCTACTACATTAGTAATCCTTAACTTGCTAGCATGATGGAGACATGAAATACCATGATTAACTGATTCTTCTGGTTAATTGATAGTTAATTTTCTCGAGCAAAGGTTACCCCTGAGACATGAAGTCCCTATTTCTAATGCTACAGTCCTTGTTAATTGAGTTAGGGTTGTGCAGTCATCACCACAATCTTGTAGAATTTTCATCACCCCAAATAGAGACCCCAAATTATCATTCATGCATCATTTCCCCTCAGGATCCTACAGTCCCCTGGCAAATACAAAACTGTTTTCTGTCTCTGGGTGTGCTCACTCTGGACATTTTCTGTAGATGAAATCATACAATATGTGGGCTTCTGTGTCTGGCTTCTGTGAGTTAGCACCAAGGGTCATTCATGTTATAGCACGTATTAATGCTTCTTTCCTTTATATTGCTAAATGATAGTCTACTAGGTGGATATACCACATTTTATTTATCCTTTCATAGTCAGTCCGCATTTGGGTTGTTTCCAGTTTTTGGTTATTGCTATAAATATTTGTATTCAAATTTTTGTGGACATATTTTCATTTGTTTCATTTTTGTTTTTGTATGTCTGTCAAATACAGGAGTTGAATGTTCGAAAAGTTACATTATCTACAGATAAAAACAAGTATGGCATTCGCCTAAGGGCAGAGCCAGATCACATGGTCCTGGGGAAGCGTCTGAAAGGAGCTTTCAAGATGGTAATGACATCCATCAAACAGCTGAGCAATGAGGAGCTGGAGCGGTTCCAGGAAAATGGTGGGCATCTGTTTCATGGGGGGGCACCATTTGTGTTCTCAACTTGATGGATATCTCGTACTTAGCCTCCTCTTTGATTTCTACTGTTACTGCCTTCCGTTAAATTAGAACTTTTCTTTTTCTGTTCATAAAAATATTTATGAATAATTCTGCTAATTTATTAAAAATGACCCATAACCCATCACCCATCCCTTTAATGTAGATTGAAATTCTGATTTAGTTCACTGTTAAAATTCTGATTTAGTTCATCCTACATACATATGTAGTCATATAATTATAGCTTTACAAAATGGAAATCACCCTATAATTTATTTCACATTTTTCATTTTTTTATATTTACATTATTTGGTTTTCATTTACCTTTTTATTTTGCATTTTCACTTTGCATTATAAACATTTCTGTGTTTTGTCAGTCTATAAAATGCCATTTCAATAAGTGTTGCAGAAATTTTCCTTCCTGTGGATACCTGGCTTTTTTTTAACCAGTCTTTTTGTTGTTGGTGCTTTCAGTGTTTCCATTCTTTTAACAGCATAACTAATATTTCAGTGAATGTTTTCACATGTAGATGTTTTGTGGAATTGATTCATTCTAGCTAGGTTTAGGGGCTTCCCTCATGGCTCAGTTGTTAAAGAATCCGCCTGCAGTGCAGGGGACCCCAGTTCCATTCCTGGTTCGGGAAGATCCACTGGAGAAGGGATAGGCTACCCACTCCAGCATTCTTGGGCTTCCCTTGTGGCTCAGCTGGTAAAGAATCGGCCTGCAGTACGGGAGACCTGGGTTCGATCCCTGGGTTGGAAAAATCCCCTGGAGAAGGAAAAGGCTACCCACTCCAGTATTCTGGCCTGGAGAATTCCATGGATTATACAGTCGGGGTCGCAAGAGTCGGACACAAGTGAGTGGCTTTCACTCTCACCTTCAGCTAGGTTTCTACTTGAAATCATTGAGTCAGATGGGTAAATCGTAAGTTACCGTTAAATTCTGTAAGTGCTAATATGGGCCTGGAAAAATCTACCCTAATGAGAGAGCAAAACCCTTCAGATTCACCAGCCAGTGGTATAGAATGTTAACCCCTGTCAGATTCTGCTTGTAGAGAAAAAGATGACTTGAGTTGCCAGAATGAAGACCAGAAGATATTCAAAGAAGAAAGTTATGTTTTAATTTTAATTCAAAATTTTAATTTTTAAATACTTAAGTATTTTTAATGAAAGGGGTTTAGCATTGAGGTTTGGAGCTTCTTCCAAAACTGTGTCAGAACTTAGAATGTTTCTCTAAAATATTTACACATTTTGTTCTCAGTTGAGCAAGAGTGGAGTCATTCATTCAGCAAATATTTTTTAAAGCCCTTCTGTTTTGTTGACACTGAGAACATAGAGTTGAATAAGACAGACATTTGTCCTTACCCTCATGGTGCTGGTAGATGCTAAAGATGTATGGATATAATCATATTTTTGATAAGTGTGCTGAAGGAAATCTTTAGGAAGCTGTTCCAGGTGCCCAGGAGTTCTGACCTCTGCCATGATTAGAATCATATATGGTCTAATTACAGCTATTTGACTTCCTGCAGCAATCCTAGGTTACAAGGTGTTTGATTGTTTGGGTTCCCTCTGAAATTGAAAATCATAAGCATGGAAGTGTCATGAAGAAAGATTTAAGGATTCATAACTCAGATGAGTAGTTATGGAAATTGGGGGAAGTGTCCATAAGATTCCCCAAATTTTTAGATATACAAAACATTAGAGACTAGCAACTAAAAGTTGAATCAGTACTAATTCAGCTTGATTTGTTAAATTAACAAAATCTTTGATCAGCCTTCAGGTCATAAATCTCAAGTTGTTTTACCAATTAGCCAAAATATTAAAAAATTCCTGAAATAAGCTTTATTTGAAACTGAAAGCCTGTAGTTTTTAAACTGTAATTTCTGAGTGAACTGTTCCGTATTGATGGAAAGCAGTTTTTAGAATACAGTGACATAAAGTGAAAATGACAGCCCATTGCTCAAAGACCCAGAAGATTGTTTTGTGAATTTCTATAGTAAATGGTATGGGAAATGGGAATTGCTGTCCTCAGCTGTTTAGAGGTTCTGCCTACCATGAATAGGTATGATGCTCAGACCTTCACACTGTCTGCCTCTCTTCACCCTGACTGTACCTGGATAGGCAGATAGAAGAACACCAGGGTTTTACCACCTTTGAGTGGAAGGCCTAAGTCTAGTTTGACTCTAAAGACTGCTTTCTTCATTATAGCTTGCTGCTTATGTTTATGATCGGGACTCATTTGTTGCCTCTGGCACATGTTTTTGGATCTAGGAGCTTATATACAGCAGTAGATAT
Source organism: Ovis canadensis (assembly GCF_042477335.2). Taxonomy (NCBI): domain Eukaryota; kingdom Metazoa; phylum Chordata; class Mammalia; order Artiodactyla; family Bovidae; genus Ovis; species Ovis canadensis. The sequence goes on from NC_091246.1 coordinate 29,188,955, forward strand.
TGGTGATTTAAATGGCCTTAAGATGGCATGGTGTAATCTAAGGAAAGTTTATCTCATCCTTGACTACAACAGTGACATGAGTCAGAAAGACATAATCTCATAAAGACTGTAGCTTGATGGTTTGAGGTTTTTATTAGAGTGGCACAGTATATTGGTACTGAGGAGTGGGTTACTGATTGAGTAACAGTGACAGTTGCTTTTCCAATAGGGACCATTGTTGTGGAAGGCCATGAATTGCATGAAGAAGATATACGTCTCATATACACCTTTGATCAGGCAACAGGTGGAACAACACAATTTGAAGCACACTCGGATGCCCAGGTATTTTTCTAGTCCCTAGAACATTTACCATAAAATACAATTAGAGGAAAAAAATACTCACCTATGCTCCTCCTGACAGTATTGGCAGCTTGTCTCAGTGTAAAATAGCTTTTATTTTAGATTGGCCTTATTAAACTTCCCTATTACAGCTTCTTGACATATACATTTCTTTAATGGATATATAAATAGATATTTTGTGACTTTATGCATGCCAATAAGTGCCAGGTCATACAAAAATGTGGAAGATGTAATCCTACCCTTCAAGGAATGGGTCAGTCATGGAGATAGAAAAGTTAAGTCTGTTCTTATTATTCTACTTGGTAAGTTATCTGGTAGAAATAAGTACAGGGAAGGGCTAAGTCTGGGGTAGAAGTGGGAGTGGTTAGAGAGCATCCCTTGAAGAGGATGCACAGACAGTTAAGGATTCTGGGATCTGGGTTTTTTTGTTGTGATGGATCACAGCATCTCTCTTCACTCTTGATCACTTCTCACTTCTCACTCTTCACTTCTCCAGACAGATAGATTTTAAGATGTCTAATGTGAGAGTAAGGGACCTGCTGGAGTTCCTCTGTGCTTAATATTCCACATATGGTGGATGATGGAGAATACCTTGTGTGAGTTTAGTCAGCCTTTACATGAGGTCTTTTTTTTTGGCCGCACTGTGCAGCTTATGGGATCTTAATTCCTCAACGAAGGATTGAACCTGGGCCCCCAGCAGTGAAAGCACTGAGCTCTAACCACTGAACTGCTGGGGAATTGCCATACAGAGTCTTAAATATGATGTAGACAGAACTCCACGAGGGCAGACAATGTAAGGAGCTGAAGGTGAGAAAACTACAAAAGAAGGAATTGGGGCCAGGGAAGAAGGTTTTTAACCAGCAAGAAGATGTAATCTTTTCTGATCACAGCCAAATATGAGAGGCCTGAAGAGCTTGTCTGTACTTAAGGAAATGTTTTGTGATGCTTCTGAGTTTCTTAATGTAATTTGTGTATTGTGGGCCATGGTTACCCTGCCGTGACTTATCCGTTTTCAGTTTACCTCCTATGCGTCTTCATAAAATGGAGCAAGTTTGTTATCTTTGAGTGTCCTCAAAAATGTAAATGGGGATGGTGCCTAATTCATATACATATATTCCCCTCTATAGTAGAAGTGATACTGTCATTATTACCACATCATCATTGACAACCTTTATGACAGAGAAGATGAAATAGTGGATAAAGTTGACAGGAAGGTGGCAATTTTTAAAAGTATTGTGGCCCATTATAGAAATTGTATCTTGAATTGCACAAACAAACCAGTGGATAGAATAGGTCATGGTTAAAGAAAACAACAGATGGCTGCTTTGAGGTCTTCAGTTCACTTGTTTGTAATGAATCTATTATGAAAAGTTATGCTGCTGTAATAGCTTCATGATTGGTGATTTTATTAGCAGAGTTGATATTACTTATTAGACAGAAAGCAGAGTTACATGTTGTTGTTATTGTTGCTCAGTTGCTAAGTCATGTCTGATTGTTTGCAACCCATGAACTGCAGCATACCTGCTTTCCCTGTCCTTCACTGTCTCCCGAAATTTGACCAAAGTCATCTCCATTGAGTCAATGATGCCATCCAATCATCTCATCCTCTGTTGCCGATTTCTCCTCCTGCCCTCAACCTTTCCCAGATTCAGGATCTTTTCCAATGAGTAGGCTCTTTATCAGGTGGCCAAATTACTGGAGCTTCAGCATCAGTACATTCAGTGAATATTCAGGGTTGATTTCCTTTTGGATTGACTGGTTTGATCTCCTTGCTGTCCAAAGGACTCTCAAGAGTCTTCTCCAGCACCACAATTCAAAAGCATCAATTCTTTGGCACTCAGCCTTCTTTATGGTCCAGCTCTCACATCCGTATGTGACTGCTAGAAAAACCATAGTTTTGAGTATACAGAACTTTGTCAGTCAAGTAATGTCTCTACTTTTTAATATGCTCTCTTGGTTTGTCATAGCTTTTCTTCCAAAGAGCAAGTGTCTCTTAATTTTGTGGCTGCTGTCACCGTGCACAGTGATTTTGGAGCTCAAAAAAATAAAATCTGCCACTCTTTCCACTTTTTCCTCATCTGTTTGCCAGGAAGTGATGGGACTAGATGCCATGATCTTTGTTTTTTGAATGTTGAGTTTTAAGCCAGCTTTTCACCCTCTTTCTCCATCATTAAGAGGTTCTTTACTTCCTCTTCTTCAGCCTTTACAGTGATGTCATCTGAGGTTGTTGATATTTCTCCTGGCTATCTTGATTCCAGCTTGTGAGTCATCTGGCCCAGCATTTCACATGATGTACTCTGCATATAAGTTAAATAAACAGTTTGACAATATATAGCCTTGACATATTCCTTTCCCAATTTGGAACCAATCCACTGTTCCATGTCCTGTTCTAACTGCTACTTTTTGACCTGCATATAGGTTTTTCAGGAGGCAGCTAAGATGGTCTGGTAGTCCCATCTATTTAAGATTTCTCACAGTTTGTTGTGATTAAACACAGTCAAAGGATTTAGCATAGTTAATGAAACATAAGTAGATGGTTTCCTGGAATTCCCTTGCTTTCCTTATGATCCAGCATATGTCAACAATTTGATCTCTTGCTTCCTCGGCCTTTTCTAAATCCAGGCTGTACATCTGAAATTTCTCGGTTCACATACTGTGGAAGCCTGTCTTGCAGGATTTTGAGTATTACATTGCTAGAAGAGTTGGACACGACTGAGCGACTTCACTTTTCACTTTCATGCACTGGAGAAGGAAATGGCAACCCACTCCAGTGTTCTCACCTGGAGAATCCCAGGGACAGGGGAGCCGGTGGGCTGCCGTCTATGGGGTCACACAGAGTCGGACACGACTGAAGCGACTTAGCAGCAGCAGCAGCAGCAGCATGTGAAATGAGCACAATTGTATAGTAGTTTGAACATTCTTTGGCATTGCCCTTCTTTGGTATTAGAATGAAAACCAACCTTTTCCAGTCTTGTGGCCACTGCTGAGTTTTCCAAATTTGCTGCCATATTAAGTGCAGCACTTTCACAGCATCATCTTTTAGGATTTGAAATAGCTCAACTGGAATTCCATCACCTCCACTAGCTTTGTTCGTAATGATGCTTCCTAAGACCCACTTGACTTCACACTCCAGGATTTCTGGCTGTAGGTGAGTGATCATACGAGGTGATTGATTATCCAGGTCATTAATATCTTTTTTCTATAGTTCTTCTGTGCATTCTTGCCACTTGTTAATCTCTTCTGTTTCAGTTAGGTCCTTACCATTTCTGTCCTTTGTTGTACCCATCTTTGCATGAAATGTTCCCTTGATACTTAATTTTTTGGAGTTCTCTAGTCTTTCCCATTCTATTATTTTCTTCTGTTTCATGGTATTGTTCATTTTTAAAGGCTTTCTTATCTCCATGCTATTCTTTGGAATTCTGCATTCAGTTGGGTATATCTTTCTCTTTCTACTTTGCCTTTTGCTTCTCTTTTTCTCAGCTATTTGTAAGTCCTTCTCAGACAACCACTTGCCTTCTTGCATTTCTTTTCCTTGGGGATGGTTTTGGTTACCACCTCCTGTACAGTGTTACAAACCTTCATCCATAGTACATGAGGCACTCTGTCTACCAGATCTAGTCCCTTCAATCTGTTTGCCACTGCCACTGTATAATCATAAGGGATTTGATTAAGTCATACCTGAATGGTCTTGTGGTTTTTCCTACTTTCTTCAATTTAAGTCTGAATTTGGCAATAAGGAGCTCATGATCTGAGCCACAGTTTACTTCAGGGCTTGTTTTTGCTAACTGTAAAGAATTTCTCCATCCTTGGCAACAAAGAATATGATTAATCTGATTTCAGTGTTGACCATTTGTTGATATCCATGTGTAGAGTTGTCTCTTGTGTTGTTGGAAGAGGGTATTTGCTATGACCAGTGTGTTCTCTTGACAAAATTCTGTTAGCCTTTGCCCTCCTTCATTTTTTACTCTAAGGCCTAACTTGCCTGTTACTCCAGGTATCTCTTGACTTCCTACTTTTGCTTTCTGGCCCCCTGTGATGAAAAGGACCTCTTTTTTTGGTGTTTGTTCTAGAGGTTTTATAGGTCTTCATAGAAGCGGTCAACTTCAGCTTCTTTGACAGTAGTGGTAGGGCATAGACTTGGATTACTGTAATGTTGAATGATTTACCTTAGAAGGGAACCAAGATCATACTGTTGTTTTTGAGATTGCACCCAAGTAGTACATTTTGGACTCTAATTGACCATGAGGGCTACTCCATTTCTTCCAAGGGATTCTTGCCCACAGTATAGATATAATGATCATCTGAATTAAATTCTCCCATTCCCATCCATTTTACTTCCCCAATTCCTAATATGTCAGTGTTCACTTTTGCCATCTACTGTTTTACCACGTCCAGTTTACCTTGACCTATGGACCAAATTTTCCAGATTCCTCTTTACAGCATCAGACTTTATTTTCACCATCAGACACATTCACAACTAAGCATTGTTTCTGCTTTGGCACAGCTTCTTCATTCTTTGTAGAGCTATTTCTCTCTTCTTCCCCATTAATATATTGGACACCTACTGACCTGGGGGGCTTATCTTCCGGTGTTACATCTTTTTGCCTTTTCATACTGTCCATGGGGTTCTCAAGGCAAGAATACTGAAATGGTTTAAGTTGGTCTCAGGACATCTCCTATGAGCAACACCCTTCAGAAAAAAAATGAAAAGTTGCACATTTTCCTCCAGATGAGAAAATAACTGCTTACAATAGAGGACTCAAATTATAAAGAGACTAATTTTATGTCTTTGGCTCAGTTTTGTGATTGAATGGTGCTGCATTATAGACTTCTAAGAATTTAAACACCATTTTGCTGAGTTTGAAAGAACTGTTTTTTCTATATTTGATTGTCATGGTGTACACTGTTCATTCCTACAGGTTTTGGTTCTTTTAGATGTCACCCCTGACCAGTCAATGGTGGATGAAGGAATGGCTCGGGAAGTCATCAATCGTATCCAGAAACTTCGCAAAAAGGTCAGTTTGTGAGATTGAAGATAAGCTACTGTTTAGAGTTTTGTTTTGGTTTTTGTTTTGCTTTCTGGGAAAGAGAGGAGACACAGGTAATATAAACCACAGTAGTTTATTACTGATTGTCACTGATCTATGATCCATTCAGATTATACTTCTTAGGCCTCTTTTCCCTCTCCTTGTTCGCTCCCAAGCTAATTGTGACTCTTGTTTCTCTGAGCGGAAGCTTCTGTTGACATGTGCTCCTTGTCTTCCTTTTTCAGTTCCTTAGGGCGTCCACAAAACCATCTTCTGGATAGATAGTCCTCCTGACTGGCACATATGGTTATCAGAGATGACAGCAAACACCTCTGAAGAAGAGTAGAGGTGCACTCAGTGTGGAAGGGTTCTTAGCTCAGGGGAGAGAGAGATTGTTGGATCTGGATGGAATGAGGTGGTTCTTCCTCATTCAAGAAGCTGAGAGCCAGAGCAAGTGCACGAACCCATTGCCTTTCCTTACTGGGTGAGAGAGCCAGAGAGCTTCCATCTCAGGAAGGGCCCCCCACATGTTGTCCTCATCTGGTCAGGTTTTTGAGACTGAGTTCAGGGTCTGAGGAAGCCACTCCAGCAGATAATGGTATGCTTATGAACTATGTCTCAAGTAAAAGCTTTGTGAATTCTTGCTTTTTTTTCAGAGAATTTGTCAGGATATCGTACCCTTCCATAATGATTCAGTGTGGGATCATCAGCTCTATTTAACAGTGTTTTATGTTTTAATTGACAAGTGTGCTTCCCTTTTAAATTTTCTTCATGTGCTTTCAGTGCAATCTGGTTCCAACTGATGAAATAACAGTTTATTATAAAGCAACTTCTGAGGGAAAGTATCTGAATAATGTTATCGAAAGTCACACAGACTTCATATTTGCCACCATAAAGTCTCCTTTGAAACCATATCCAGTTCCTATATCAGATGAAATACTTATTCAAGAAAAAATGCAGGTACGTTCTGAATTCTGTTGAGCTAGTAAGTGATTTAGGGTTAAGCTTTTGTAGTCATATATTGATGTTCTCTCCCCTGGTAGCAATTAGTATAGTACTTAGTCTTGAAGTATTGCTCTGGAGAATAGTGAATAGGATTGGAAGGTGAGGTCTAAAAGAGAAGAAAGAAAATTAGAGCTGTTCTCTTGGAAAAGGTAACCAGGACATACATAAGAATTGTTAGATGACTTTATGATGCTGTCTTATATAAAACCATAAAAATTAGTATTATATAAATAGCAATTGACTTGAAAAGCAGTTTACTTTTATGGTAGTAAGTTATACATTCATTTCTTGTTGATACATTTTAGATATAACTGTGAAAATCTGACCAAGATATGAAAGAGATTGGCCAGTAATTCAGAAATATGTCTGAAAGAAAAAAAATCTTTTCTATATCAGTTAGTCATTTATTCAGTCATAGGTTCCTGGTATTGATCCTGTTTTGTATGGGACAAATGGAACAGACAAGCAGGCCCTGAATGTGACTGTCTTTTCAATGGGAAAGAACAAGATAAAAGTGGGGGAAAATGTAGCTCTTGGCTGTTTTAGTAGTTAGATTAAATATGCTCTCAGAATTGTGTAGAGCTCTTATTCTTGCTGAATAGTTGCTATCTTAGTTGGTGACACTGTGATCAGATGCTATAGTTAACCCAGTCACATTTTCTCATATGCTTAGTTAAAAGGGTCTGACCTGGAAATCACACTCACCAAAGGATCTTCCACGCCTGGCCCTGCTTGTGCATATGTCAATCTTAACATTTGTACAAATGGCAGTGAGCAAGGTAAGAGTAAATGAATTCCATAGTTTGTATCTTACTTTTTAGTTAAACCTACGAATGTTTTTAAGGCTATTATAATTGGTAAAATTGAGTAATTTTTTCAAATTGTCATGTAATGAATCCACAAAAGTAAATGATTGAACTTCCACTTCCAGGAAGATGAAGTAGACATACTTTTCCCTGTTCTTCCTACAAAGTACAGCTAAACACCCTAGACATGATACATAAAAGCAAGCATAAGAAGACTTAATGGTGGAGGGAGGAAGGCAGACCAACTAAGGATCTTGGGATCAAGTAAGAAGATGGAGAATTCCCTGGTTTTTCTTTTTGCTTCATGCATCCCAGACTCGAAGCTGAAGAAGCTGGCAACCATGAAAGACCAACGGGCATGAATATAAACACAACAAAATGTTCACAGGTGACACTAGTGGTAAAGAACCCTGTGGACAATGCAGAAAACATAAGAGATGCAGGTTCGATCCCTGAGTCAGAAAGATCCCCTAGAGGAGGGCGTGGCAACCCATTCCAGTTCTTGCCTAGAGAATCCCATGGACAGAAGAGCCTCCCTGGTACAGTCCATGAGGTCACAAAGAGTCAGACATGACTGAAACGACTAAGCACACACACACACACACAGAAAATCGTGCTCTCTCTTCAGGGGCGACCAGGAGAGTGCCACCTCGCAAGACAAGAAAACTTCTAGGCCATAACTGCTGTGCTCCAACCAATTAAATAGAATACACTAGGCTCCAGGACCACGCACTCCTTATTGCAAAATTCAGACTTAAATTGAAGGAAGGAAAACCACTAAACCATTCGGGTATGACCTAAATTAAATCCCTTATGATTATACAGTGAAAGTGACAGGTAGATTCAAGGGATTAGATCTGTTAGAGTGCCTGAAGAACTGTGGACAGAGGATCATAACGTTGTACAGTAGGTGCTGATCAAAGCTATCCCCAAGAAAAAGAAATGCAAAGAGGCAAAATCCTTTTCTGAGGAGGCCTTACAAATAGCTGAGAAGAGAAGTGAAAGGCAAAGGAGAAAAGGAAAGATATACCCAACTGAATGCCAAAATCCAAAGAATAACAAGGAGAAATAAGAAAGCCTTCTTAAGTGAACAGATACCAATGGAATATTTCATGCAAAAGTGGACATGATAAAGGACAGAAACAGTATGGACCTAACAATGCAGAAGATATTAAGAAGAGATGGCAAGAATACACAGAAGAACTGTACAAAACATGTCTTAATGACCCAGATAACCACAACAGTGTGATCACTCACCTAGAGCCAGACATCCTGGAGTGTGAAGTCAAGTGGGCCTTAGGAAACATTACTACAAACAAAGCTAGTGAGATGATGGAATTCCAGCTGAGCTGTTTGAAATCCAAAAAGATGATGCTATTATAATGCTGCACTCAATAGGCCAGCAAAAGTGATTTAATTGACTAGTCTTTTCATTATGTGGTACCGGGCAGTTAGACATCCATATGCAAAAATTGTCCTAGACCTTATCCAGAGAGTAAATTAAAAGGGAGTACAGACATAAGTATAATACTATGAAACCTTTAGGAGAAAATAAAAATTTTCAGGATTCAGGATTAGGCAAAGAGTTTTTAAGACTTAGTCTAATTCATAAAAAGAAAAACTGGGAAGTCGAACTTCTTCAGAATTTTAAATCCTGTTTTGTGAAAGATCCTGTGAAAATGATTTTTTAAAAAAAGCTGCAGACTAGTAGAAGATCTTTGCAAACCACATATACAACAAAGGATGTAGGTATGTAGAATATATAAAGAACTCTCAAAACTCAGCAGTTTTTTAAACTTTAATTAGAAAATGGGAAGACATGAATAGACATTGACCAAAGAAAATATATAGATGATGTTCCCCTTGACTTTTCATTCAAATTTAACTTTTTTTTTTTTCAGTTTCACTTATATTTGTGGCTTTTTAGGTGGAGTATTACTTCTGGAAAATCCAAAAGGAGATAATAGGTTGGACCTTGTAAAACTGAAGAATGTTGTTACTAGCATTTTTGGTATAAAAAATACAGAGCTGGCTATCTTCCATGGTGAAACAGGTATGTGGGAAGTCAAAGGTATTCACCTGTGTCCTTTGACATGAGGTGAATCAGTGAAGATCTTAATTTGGTAACAGTTATTGTACATAACCTTTGCCTTTTTCCTAACTCTGAGTCAGGGCTAGCCTCTACAGTAGTTCTGCCTGCCGTATCTCTTTGTGCCTCCTTTGTGTGATATGGCTGATAGAACACTGAACTTAATAGGAAATGAAGATTCTAATCCTGCTGTCTTTCCTGTTAGCCATGTGATTTATTCTAGGCTTCAGAGACTTCCCTTTTGAGTTTTAACTTTATTAAACATAGTATCTGCATCTTAAGTCCAAATTCTCAAGAAGACAAGCCTACATAAATTTGTGAAGAATTATAAGTACATTTCTTCCTACCGTCATGCGTTTAACTGTGATACTACACCCCACCATCTCTACCCAAAAAAAGATATGTTGAAGTCCTCTTATTTACCCTCAGTGCACTCAAATGTGACCTTTGAAAAATAGGTTCATTGCATATGTATTAGAATTAGTTAACATAATACTGAATAAAGGTGGGCACTACCCCAGTATGTGTCCTTGTAAGAAAAGGGCCATGTGAAGACAGAGAAGGCTGTGTGGTGACAGAGGCAGCAGCTGGAATTGGGCAAAGCTGCAAGCCAAGAAACCCCAAAGATTTCTGGGAACCTCTAGAAGTTAGGGAGAGAAAAGAGAATTCCTTTACAGGCTTCAGAGGGAGCATGGCCTTACTGACAGATTTTGAGCGTGTCACCTTCAGGAAACTGAGACGATACATTTTTGTTGTTTTAAGCTGTCTTGCTTACCTCACCCTCCACCACTCCCCTCCTTGGTTTGTGATTTCTACAGCAGTCATAGGAAACTAATACATTCAATTAACAAATTTGAATGTTCATTTTGTGAAATGTCTAAATAGCTTAAAAGAAGAAATCCAAGTGGCCAATAAAGAAAACACTGCTCTACCTCAATAGTAGAAACCACAATGAGGTACTGTTACATGCAACTAGATTGGCAAAAAGAGAGAATAATTTCATAATATCAGATGTTGTCAGGGATATTATGTAATAGGAACTGTCATTTACTGTTGGATTATAAATTGATGGAAGCAACATGAAAACCATTTGCTGTTGTATCATTTAAGGGCTGAGTAAGGGACACAAACTTGATATGGGAAAAACTTGGAAAATTAAGGTCTGAAAGATGTTTCATTGGAGGATCTGGGAAAAAAATCTCTGACCCAGATCCACCAAGGGAAGCTGGTAAATCAGTCAGTGGACAGCTTGGATCTCTGTCTCAAGTCGTTGTAGAATAAGAAAGAAAAAGACTGGAACACGTCTGTCTAGCCACATCTAACACTGACAGTCAGTGGACTTGCAGAAGAGCTTTGCCAGAGAGTTGCTCTTGTACCTGGCTCAAAAGTTGGGAGGTTACAGGAAAGGTTAGTGTGGGCTGCTTGCTGTCCCCTCTGACCCAGCAAGTGACAGCCTGTGAAAGCCGAGGAGTGCCTGGGCCCCGCATTGACCTTTAGGAACATAGTAACTATAACTAATCTTCTACCTTAAGCAGTGTTTAGCATGGCTGTGCTCAGTTGTGTCCAGTTCCTTGTGTCCAATTCCCCTTTCCTTCTCCAGGGATCTTCCCAACCCAGGGATTGAACCCACGTCTCTTGCATCTCCTGCATTGGCAGGCAGCTTCTTTACCATTGAAACAATATTTAATTGTATATAAATGAAATTATACTATGTCTGTTCTGTGTATCTTGCTATAGTTGACTATATTCATTAGTCAGTTTACCTTCTAACCATAATCTTTTTGACATAAGATTTTTTTTCATGGTAAGTTTATATAGGAAGAAATTTTAAAAGGAACCTATACTATGGGGCTTCCCAGGTGGCACAGTGATAAATCCACCTACCAGTGCAGGAGACAAAAGAATCTCGGGTTTAATCCCTGGATTGGAAAGATCCTCTGGAGTAGGAAATAGCAGCCACTCCCGTATTCTTGCCTGGAAAAGTCCATGGACAGAGGAGCCTGGCGGGCTACACTCCATGGGGTCACAAAGAGACCCAACTGAGCGACTGAGCCCATGCATAGTATGGAGGAAAAATACTAAAGGGGGAAATTAATTTGCTATATTTATAAGTTATGAATATTATGCTATTTTGCAACATTAAGATTTCCTACTATGTGCATGTCATTAATGTCTAATTTTATAGAAAAGGCAGTGTTCTTTAATAAATATAAATTAAGTGGAAAGCATCACTGTAAAGGTTCATAATAGTTTAATAATTAAGAAAAAGTGAATGACTTCAGCTCTGAACTCCCTAAAAGTTTTTTTTTGTTACTTTTGCTGTTATTTTTAGAATTAAAAAACCAAACCAACTTACTGAGTCTTAGTGGAAAAACACTGTGTGTGACTGCAGGATCAGCGCTGTCTGTGACTGACAGTCCTAGTACTCTTCTCTGTCAGTATATCAACCTACAGCTCTTGAATGCAGATCCACAAGGTGCGTACCTCCTCCAGTTGTGAACACTCACCAGGCAGGTAATGGAATGCTAGGTGTTAAGCTTCCTTTAATGTTCAATCTTTCTGATTTATATGGATTTTTTCAAGTCAGTTTCAACTTAGTAATTTAAAATGTAGACTCCCACCTTTCTTTGGGGGACACTCATGGCTTGTTTCTTTGGTGTGTTTATGTAGAACACCCATCCATCTAACATGGTTAGGAAATAAGATAAATTGGTTAGGTAAAAATTACAGCTAAATGAAGCTGAATTGTTTAAATGCAAAACCATTGTAATTTTTAATTTTCCCCCCTTTTCTCTTGAAATATGTTCTGAGAACTGTTTTAAGTATCCGCATATAATCAGCAGACAAGATTGGTACTTGTTTTTCCTTGATATTCTAAGATCCTCATTGTGCACATTTATTACTGTCTTTGCGTGCTTCATTTGACTGTTTACTGAATATCTCTTCCCTAAACTCCTGGGCTCTTATACTAATTTTTTTTTCTTCCCTTTCTCCTTTCCCCCAGTGGAATATTTAAGATTGTTTCTATTTCTACAATTAATTCCACTCTTGTACCCACTTCTGGCTTTCAAGCCTGTTGCTCTGCCCAGTAGACCTATCTGGTCACCACCTCCAGTAGGGATCCACCAGCAAGAGGGTGAACTCTCAGGATTTAAATCTTTTTTTATTTTTCTGTAGAGTGTTTAATGGGAACAGTAGGCACTCTTCTGCTTGAAAATCCACTTGGACAGAATGGGCTCACCCACCAAGGTCTTCTGTATGAAGCGGCCAAGATGTTTGGCCTCCGGAGCAGGAAGCTAAAGCTGTTTCTGAATGAGACTCAAACAGAAGGTGAGGAGATTTTAGAACATGCTAATCTTTTTCATTTTTGTTTTTATTTTCTTGAAAATAGATTTTGATGCCGTCAATCATTTGTAGATTATATGTGTAAGAGATGCTATTGTTTTCTTTTACTTTTTTGCTGTCTCCAGAAATCTGCCATATTGTAAATGTTAGTAATAATTTAAAGGATGATTACTTTTTGCTTTGGAAATAATCTAAAAATATATAATGGTATATTATTAAAAATATACGCTTCTAGGTAAGTTAGCTTGTTTGCTAATCCCAAAATTGTCCTCTTCCCTGAGAATTGAAATGCTCACTGTATCTTAAAATAACAGCTTGAAGGAAACATAACTGACTTTATGTGCCTCCTCCTTTACAACTTATAAAGCATGCCTTTTCTCAGTGAGCTGCATAAAAATGTGAAGAGTTAGGCCATTAGTTGACATTCTCCATTCCATAATTGAGAAGACAGAGAGTCAGGACAAGACACAGGCTAGTGTCTCTAAAGATAGGTTTTCTCTTACTCCCACTTAGATCATCTGCTTCTGTGATTTCAGCTTCTGTGGCTGTTCTGGCAATTTCTCTGTTGACTTTTTAGCCCTCCCGTTGTGTTCTGTTCTATAATCCCGTTTCACATGGGTGTTCATTTTAATGCTGATGCTACTGGAATCATTTCCTCAAGTAGCTTCCCTTAATGGGATCTGTTTTTTTCTGATTAATAGCCATCCTTCTTGTCATCCCAAAAACCTTTTGTCATTTCATCCTTTTATTTTTACAGCCTTATAGCATGGGATTTATTGGAGTTTCTAAATCAAGATTTGCATCTCCCAGCTCTGGTGGAAAGTTACTAGACATTGTCTTCCCCCAATAGTCATATCTTTGATTCTTCTGAAGTTTGAATATGCTGTTCTTGAGTATAAGTTTTTTGGTATAATGCATTCTTCATTTCTGTTACAGTGTTTTGATTTCTAACATTTCCTTTTAATTCTTTCTTAGAATTCCCATCTTTGTGCTTACATACCCATCTGTTCTTCAACGTTGTCCACCCTTTCTGTTAGCATCTTTAACATTAATCCTAGTTATTTGCAATTCCCAATCTGATATTTTCAAAATCTCTGCCACATCTGAGTCTCGTGGTGATGGCTTGCTTCATCTCTTCCTACTGTGTTCCCTCTTAGAATAATGTGATATTTGGTTGACAGCAGTACATGATGTTTTGGGGAGAAGGAGCTGAGGTAAGGTAGGCCTTCATTGTAAAGTTTTATGTTTATCTTCTAGGAATTAGGCTATAATTGTTTATTGTTGCTGTAGGCTCCAGAGGCTCCAATTTCCTTCTGTTGTTTTATGGTTTCCCTAGAGATTCCTTTTTAAATATGGTCAGAGCTTTGCGCATCCTTTCAGCTGTAATACGCTATTATACAGGAACCCTTATGATGTTGTAGTAGAGTATGTGGGGAGAAGTGTTCTATAATTTTAAAGTTAGTTTTCAGTCTTCAGTGAGTCTATGCCTCTGAGCTGTGACCTTCACAAGTGTTTACTCAGCTTTTTAGTTTTTCCTCTTTAGGTGAGAAAGGAAGGCTGAAGGGGTCTAGAGATGGGTATTTCTCTTTCTCCAGGTCAGTTAGGCTCTGGTTAAAAAGAAAAATAATAGTTACTGATAAGGAAGAAGCTCTCACATTTTACTGGGAAATTTTTTCTCGGAGCCTTGTACCTTTTTTATCTTCATTTCCTCCATTGTTGTCACCTTTTGTGTTTAGTTTATTTTTTGTATTGTACTATTTTCTCACTTCCTTTTGTGTTTTTTTTCTGTTAAGATGCTAGTGTTTACCATGGGGGTTACAACTAACATCTTAAATTTGTAACAATCTAGTTTGAATTGATGCCAGTTTGACTTTTATAACATACAAAAACTCTGCTTCTATACAGCTCTGTCCCTATTTGTATTCTTGTCAGGATTTATATCTTTGTAATTATGTGTCCCCAAACATAAATTCTTAATTGTGTTTTATGTATTTACTTTTAAACCATGTAGGAAACAAAAAGGGGGGTTGAAAATTAAAAGCAGCAGCAATATGACTTTGATTCACTGTCTGGCACCCTTTCATTTCAACCTGAACGATCCATGTAGAGTTTCTTTGTGGTCAGAGCTGGTAGTAATGATTTCCTCCCTCAATTTTTGTTTACTTGGAAATGTCTTAATTGTTCCTTAATTTTTGAAGAAAAAATTAAGAAGAAAAACTCTGTTTTGTTAAATGGAGAATTCTTTGTTTGATAGCTTTTTCTTTTAGCACTTTAAATATGTTACTCCTTTGCCTTGTTGTTCCCATGGTTTCAGATTAGAAATTAATCTTTTAATCTTATTGAAGATCCCCGGGACTTCCCTGGTGGCTCAGACGGTAAAAGCGTCTGCCTAAAATGTGGGAGACCCAGGTTCGATCCCTGGGTCGGGAAGATCCCCTGGAGAAGGAAATGGCAGCCCACTCCAGTACTCTTGCCTGGAAAATTCCATGGACAGAGGAGCTTGGTGGGCTATAGTCCATGGAGTCGCAAAGAGTTGGACACGACTGAGTGACATCACTTGGAAAGGAGTCCAAGTATGTAACTTCAGATCATCTCTCCCAAAGGAGTCATGGACAGTGTTACCTCCTCCTAGCCCCAGAGCATGACAGTAGTATGTACAGTGTATTACCAACCAGAGAAGCTCACCTGAGCCTTGGTGTCCAGAGTTTATATTAAGACTTCATTACATAGGTATAATTGCTCATATGATTGTTTTTTCTGGTGTGGCCAGCTCCACTCTGAGTCATATCATTGTCATCTCATTAGCATAAACTACCAGGTGTGTTCAGAATATATAACAAAAGATACTCCTGTCATTCAGGAAAAAGTACCCCCCCAGCAGCAGAGACAGAGTTTAGGTTTCCCTTAAGGTAAGGCCGAATATCTTGCTATCCAGGCAGTTAACTTTTTTTTTAATGTTCATCCAAAATAGATAGAAAAATTATTTCCTTAAAACTTCTTCTTTCCATTCTAGAAATTACAGAAGAAATCCCTATGAAGACTTTGAACACGAAGACTGTGTATGTTTCCGTGTTACCAACTACAGCAGACTTCTAAATTTCAATTATCTGTGGTTCAGTCAACGTTTCCCTGGCGTATACCTGTTCTTCCCCCTCCACTGAAACAGACACATGGGCACAGACATATTGAAGATGTTTCGTTCAGATGCATGTATAATATACTGGTTTTTACCTAAAATCAAAATGGAATTGATCAGGTGACTTGAGACTTCACAGTAGTATTCACACTTAACCTTAATCACCTATGCAGTTATGTTGAGGGAAAGTTGGTGTTACCTCAGCTCTAAAAAGTAGGCTACTATACTTGAAATTTTAAGTATAGAATATAGAAGTAGTTTAAATGGTATAGTGTGTGTGTCCACACACACACACACTCATATATTTATATATAGTTCTGTGGCCTTTTAAAACTTGTTTGAAATCTCTTAAAGGAATGGACAGTGTTATATATTTCTTGCTACCTGGATTTTCCTGGGTAATTTAATGGAATATTTTAAGTTTCAGTAAATCAGAACAATAAACTTTCTCTCAGATGATAAATATGTTAGAAGTAATTCATTCTTCCATCTTTAAAGAACTCAAAACTTAATAGTCACTTCCATATTAAGACTCTAGACTAAATATCTTTGTTTCTTTTCATTGAAAGAAATTTATTTATTTATTTTTTTTTTAAAAATATAGCTTCTAAATCTAGCAAGAAATCTTTCTGAATTCTCCCTATAATGGCCAGTTGATGTGCTTCTTGCTCTTACAAAAAAGCTTACATCCACGGGACTTCTCACATTGTTTTTCTTTTTTTTTTTCATTGTTGTTGTTGATTTATTTATTTATTTTTTTAAATTTTAAAATCTTTAATTCTTACATGCGTTCCCAAACATGACCCCCCCTCCCACCTCCCTCCCCACAACATCTCTCTGGGTCATCCCCATGCACCAGCCCCAAGCATGCTGCACCCTACGTCAGACATGGACTGGCGATTCAGTTCTTACATGATAGTATACATGTTAGAATTCCCATTCTCCCAAATCATCCCTAAAACTCTTCAGATTACTTTTGAAACACATTTGGCACCAAATTATTTCCAGAGCTATGACCATGTTAACGTCAGCAAACTAAAGAGGCTGATTTGAAGCAATTGTCCTAATAGTTAAATTATGGTAGTAAACTAAATATCTAATTTCACTTCTTCCCAAAAATGGCTGTGTCAGAGAAGTAGATGCCAAGACAAAATTAGATGTGCAAGAATCTATTGGGGGAAGGGTATCTTTCTCATACACAAAAGATAAAGGGGAGGGTTTAAGACAAAGGCAGAGCCTTCAGAAGGAGTCCAGAGTTAGGCAGAAATGACCTGACTTTGGACCATGTCTTACTTAGTCAGTGGCTGAAGGGGGCTGTGGCCTCAGCACAAATGTATCCATTGAAAATCCAGCTATACTGGATAGTATAAGCCAGCTATACTCCCTACATCAGATTCTCCTGAAAGGAACTCTGAATCATGTGGCTCTAGCCACTAGAATAAATGCATTCAAATCCAAACCCACAGAGGTGGAGGAAACCACACAAGGTAACAAGTGTTGGCAAGGATCAGAGAAACTAGCACCCTTGTGCACTGTTGGTGGGAATGTAAAATGTTGCAGTCACTATGGAAAAGAGTATAGAGGTTCCTCGAAAATTAAAAGTAGAACAGGTATGATTTCTATGCTATAGCAATCCACTTCTGGGTATATATCCAAAAGAATTAAAAGCAGGGTCTTGAAGAAAGATTTGCATACCCAGGTTCATTGCAACATATTCACAGTAGCCAAGAGGTGGAGCAACTCAAATGTCCACTAAGGGATGAATGAAGCAAGAAAATGTAATGTATACATACAATTGAACATTATGCAGTCTTGAAAAAGAAGGATGAACCTTGAGGACGTTAAGCAAAGTGAAATAAGCCAGTCAGAAAAAGATAAATGCTGTGTGATTCCACTTGTATGAGATATCTAGAGTAGTCAAATTCATTGAAATGCAACACAGTGATGGTTACCAGGTGCTACAGAGAGGGAGAAATGGGAATAGTTTTGCAAGTTTTGAAAAGTTCTAGAGGTCTTTTGCACAATGTGAATATAATTAACATACTAAGCTTGATCCTTAAAAATAGCTAAGTTGTTTATTGAATGTCAGAGTGTCAGAAGCCAACCTGAAAGAGCCTCCCGTGGCCAAAGCTGGAACAGTTTGAACAAAAATAATTTAGGATTGAATTGAAATCCAAAGTATAAAATAAACATCAATGAGTACATGCCGATATAAATGATTGAGTAAATAAATAAATGAGAGAGGTGAGACAGATCTTGGTAAAATTCCACATAATTTATATAGATGTTCCCTCTCAAGGTGGTATGCCTTAACTCCCCATACCCTGAGAGTGGGCTGTACTTCATGATTTACATCTAAAAAGTATAAAGTATGGAAAGGGGACAAAAAGCAACTTCGCAGTTAGAAAACTGGCACAGACAGCCTCAGACAGGTCAGCATCATCAGTCTGATGGCATATACTCCTAATAGGACTTGATGAGACTGTTACTTTACTTCTGTTGTCTTCCCAAGCACTTAGAGCCCCAGACTAACCATGAGAAAAACAGAAACTGAGAGACATTCTGACAGGACCTGGCTCTTCAAAACTGTCAAGGTCATCAAAAACAAGGAAGATCTGAGATATTCACAGATCAAAGGGGACAATGCAGACAAAGGCTAAATATGATGTGACATCCTGGATGTGATCCAGGAACAGAAAAAAATCTGAAGGGGAAGACTCGTGCGATCCAAATAAAGTATGGAGTTTAGTTAACAGTATTGTATCATTGTTGGTTCAATAACTGTGAAAATGTACCATGATAAATGTAAGATGTAAGTTAACAGTAGGGTAAACTGGATGTAGAGTGTATGGAAACTCTGTTAAGAAGTGGAAGAAAATGAAATTTAAAATTATTTATGATAGCATCAAACACTGTGAAATACTTCAAGGACAAATTTGACCAAAGATGTGTAGTACCTGTATCCTGAAAATTATATTGCTTAGAGATAATAAAGCCTGTATGATTGAAAGAGATATGTCATGTTCATATTAGTCAGGTAGCACTGCCATAACAAAATACCACAAACCAGTGACTTAAACAGCAGGAGGTTATTTTCTCACCGTACTGGAGTTTAGAAGTCCAATATCAGCAAGGCTGCAGGTTTAGTCTGTCCTGAAAGCTCTTACGTTTTCACTGCATCCTCACATGGCCTCTTTGTGTGTGTGAACTCCCGGTGTCTCTTGTTAGGACACTAGTCCTGTGGGATTTAGGGACCCACCCCCATGACCTCGGCTTCCTAATTGTTGCTAGTGGTAAAGAACCAGACTGCCAATTCAGGAGACAAAAGTAAGAGATGAAGTTCTACCCCTGAGTCAGATCCGCTGGAGTAGGAAATGGCAACCTACTCCGTATTCTTGCCTGGAGAATTCCATACACAGAGGAACCTGGCGGGCTACAATCCATAGGGTTGCAAAGAGTCGGACGCAACTGAAACTACTTGGCACCTGTGACCTTAATTAACTTTACAATATAAATGCAATCACATGGGCATTAGAACGTCAACATTTGAATTTCAAGAAAACAACTCAGTTTATAATTTTCATAGATCTGAAGATAATATTAAGCTGACAATTATCCCAAGTTAATGTAAAGATTCAATGTAATACTGATCAAAATCCCAGCAGAATTTTTTTATAACCTTAACTAGCTGGTTTTAAATTTTATATGGAAATGCAGAGGATTTAAGACGTAAGTTTTCAAAGAGAAGTACAAACTTGGAGGATTTAAATCTAATTATAGGATTTATGAAACTATATAATTAAGACTGGAATTGGCAGAAAGATAAGAAATAGAGCATTAGGGCAGAATCCAGAAGTAGATCTATATATTTTCAATTAATTTTTTTTAATGATGGCAAGGACATCAATGGGAAAGGGATAATGTTTTCTCCAAAATGGTGCTGTAACAAGTGGATTGTAATAGACACACATCCACAGAACCTTGTTCTATACCTCTCTGTTTACAAAAGGACTCATAAGTCAAAAAATATAAATACAACAAATATAAAATAGGCAAAATATATGTTTACCACAATGTATAACAGAAGTAAAAGCTAAAATTATAAACCTAGAAGAAAACCTTAGTGACTTTGTGTGGTAAGTAAAATGATCCCCCAAAGATATCCTCAGCTTAATCTCTGGAACCTGTAAGTATATTAAATACCCAGGGTCACATCTTTGCAGGTGTGATTAAGGTTGTAGACTTTAAAGAGATTATCCTGGTTTATCTGAGTGGGCCCAGTCTAATCACAGCTTTTAAAAACATAGAACTTTCTGGAGGCAAGAGAAATTGACAGAAGGGGAGGTAATAAATTCCAAACATGACAAGTGAAGAAAGAGAAAAACATATTTAAGCATATTGGGGGCTTCCCTGGTGGGTCAGATGGTAAAGAATCTGGTATGCAGGAGACCCAGGTTTGATTGATGGGTTGGGAAGATTGCCTGAAGAAAAGAATGGCTACCCACTCCAGTATTGCTTGGGAATTCCATGGACAGAGGAGCCTGGCGAGCTACAGTCTATGGAGTCACAAAGAGTCAGACCCAACTGAGCAACAAACAAAGCATATATATGCAATCTATAAAAATGGTACTGATGAACCTATTTCCAGGGCAGGAATAGAGACACAGACGTAAAGAACTGACTTGTGGACATAGCAGGAAGATGGGACAAATTGAGAGAGTAGCATTGAAAAATACACATTACCATGTTTAAAATAGCTAGCTAGTGGGAAGCTGCTGTATAACAGGGAGCTCGGCCTGATGCTGAGCTGGGATGGAGGTGGGTGGGAGGGAAGCTCAAAAAGAAGGGAATATATGTATGCTTATGGCTGATTCATGTTGTACAGTGCAATTATCCTCCAATTAAAAAAAATCCAAATATGAGAATTTGTTATGCTGTTGCTGGCTCAATGATGTCGGGTCCATGTGCAAGAACTGGAGAAGGGCCTCTAGAGCTAAGGTCAGCCCCAGATGATAGCAAGGAATCAGAGACCTCAGTCCTGCAGCAGAAAGGAACTAGAATCTGCCAGTAGCCTGACCAACCTTAGAAATAGATTCTTCCCAGAAGGCCCTGATAAGAGCCTAGACAGTCAACACCTTCACTTTGGCTTTGTGAGGCTCAAGGCAAAGAAGTTATCAAAGTCCACCAGACTTCTGACCTACCAACTTATGAAATAATAAGTTTGTGTTGTTTTGACCTAAGTTTGTGATAATTTATTAGAGCAAGGCAAAAGTTTTCTTAAATAGGTTACAAAAAGCACAAACTATAAAGGGAAATATGAGTAAGTAGGACTTAGAAAACTAAAGACTTCTCCAAAAGATATTTTATAGATAATAAAAAGCAAACCACAGACTAAGAGAATATTTGCAAAATATATCTGAAAAGGGCTTGAACCTGGAATATATAAGGATCTCTTAAACAACGGTAAGACAAACTGCTCAGTTCTTTTAAAATTTGGCTAAAGATGAATAGGCATTTCACTGTAGAAGGGATACAAATGGCAAATAACCACATGAATATTGTTCAGCATCATTAATAATCAGATAATTGGAAATTAAAACTATAATGGGAATCATTACAAACCCACTAGAATGACTAAAAAGTCTGACAATATCCTATGTTGGCAAGGATGTGAAAGAAACTAGACCTCATACACTGTCATTGGGAATATAAAATGATACCATTAATTTGGAAAATATCAGTTTCTTAAAAGTGAAACATAGACTTCAGGTCCGTACAAGAGTGCATAGACCTGTTTGTTTTTGCTCCTCTAACTGTAAACTATGGAAATAACTAAGGAGGCAACCAAAGGAAAACTCTCAAAAATAAGAGGGAGGTGAATTGATTTGGAACCTCATGACTGGAAAGACAGCCTAAGTGGTAGGATTTAATTTCCCCATTGAACAGAAGATGGTGATCCAACCTAGCCATAGAAGAGAGTCAAGTAGTCCATTCCTCTCACAGATCAAACAGAAGTCCCTCAAACTACAATAAGTCCCCTATGTACAAACCTTCGAGTTGTAAACTTTCAGAGATATGACACGTATTTGCATGTCCAACCATGCTAGTTCATGTGTCTGGCGTACATTGTCCCTTGCACGCATGCTCTATGAGTGGCTGTGCTTTTCTGTACTTTACAGTTCTGTTGTGCAACATGAGGAGCTTCCTAATTCCTTGAGGAGGCAGTTACTTTTTGAGACACAGGAACATAGGATGGAACATGAAAATTGCAGCAGCCATTTGGAATGCAACCCATGCTACCTTGCCATCTATGATGAGGAAAAGAGAGCTATCACCCAGACATTACTGCATCATTTTTTCAGGAGAGTAGACAAAATTGAGTCCTGCAAGGAACCAGAACCTGTGCCAGCAACATCAGCTGTGAGTGAAACTGCAGCTTGCCCCCCATCTCCTGTTGCTGACAATCCTTCAGCTCTACCATTTCCCACCTCCTCTCCTTCCAGTCAGTAACCCTTCATGAGTTGACAGATCGTGTATACTAGCCAAATTATTTGTGTGAAAAGTATTATAAACTTATTATGGTATAGTACTATATAGCCTACTGTGTTAGTTAGGTACCCAGTCTAACTTCGTTGCACTTAAAAACAAATTGGACATATGAACAAGTTCTCTGAATGAAAATCATTTGTATGTAGGGGACTTACTGTGTATGAGACAAACCCATCAAGGGAGTTCTGGAACATTAAGCAGTAAACAACAAGCCCGACTTACTCCCAGAGACCTGGTATTACAAGCGGTAACCAGTAGAGGGCATCCTACCATAAGCACCCAGACAAAGCAGCCTCTTGCTTTGATTGGCCTGAATAACTCATCTCTTGCCAGAGACACCAGGGTGACTAGGGTAACTAGTATGTGTGGGAGGGGAGAGAGGGCCAGGGTTTGGGGGGAGAGGAATGTCTCATGGTAATAAGCATGTGGCCTGTAGCACAAAGATAAGGCAGCTCTAGAACAGAGAAGCTTCTTAGTTCCTTGAGGCCAAAAACCTCTCATCCCAGAGAGAGACCTAGCATCCCAACCTAGGAAGACTCCTTTTATCCCCCCAGGCAGCACTAGCAGAGAGCCCCAGTGGCACCGGTTAAAGCAGACCAAAAGTGAAGTTGCTCAGCCGTGTCCGACTCTTTACGACCCCATGGACTGTAGCCCACCAGCCTCCTCCATCCATGGAATTTTCTAGGCAAGGGTACTGGAGTGGGTTGCCATTTTCTTTTCCAAAAGCTGACCAAAATGAAACCACAAAACTGCTAAAATTTAAACTGTCAGTGGAACCACTGTCTACAAAAGGAGGTTAAGACCTGCACACTAAACAGAACAGGATACCTGCCTGCTAAAATAAAAGATTTAAATAGGAGCCTAAGCCTCCTAACAACAGAAAATCTTTATTCTAAGAACTAAGAAAATCACAACTTGTGACAAAAGAATCACTGACACCAAGACCAAATTTAAACAAATGTTGGAATTTCTGACAAGAAAATCCTAAGGATTCCACCCAGACACTACTAGATCCAATCAATGACTTCAGCAAAGTTACAGGATACAAAATTAACATACACAAATTGTTAGCATTTCTATAAGCTGATGGTGAATTATATGAAAAAGAAATAAAATGACCATATTTATAATAGTATCAAAACCAATAAAATATTTAAGAATAAATTTATGTATAAAATAGATGACTAGTGAAAACCTATATAGCACAAGGAACTCTATCTATACAATGCCCTGTGGTAACTTAGAAGGGAAGGAAATCCAAAAACGAGGAAGTATATGTATATGTATAGCTGATTTGCTTTACTATACAGTAGAAACTAACACAACATTGTCAAGCAACTATATTCCAATAAAAATGAAGAATGAAAAAAAAGAATAAATTTTACCAAGGAGTTGAAAGAAATAAATCCTAACCCTACTCAGCCTTCTCTGACACCATCCTCGTAAGTCGGGAAAGGGGATGATTGGGAATACTTTGTTATAACAAAATGATTTGAGGGTAGAAGTCTGGACTTCGCTGGTGTGGTGGGATGCAGCCACAGTAACGGTGAAAGTGAAAGTGAAGTCGCTCAGCCAAGTCCGACTCTTGCGACCCCACGGACTGTAGCCTACCAGGCTCCTCCATCCATGGGATTTTCCAGAAAAGAGTCCTGGAGTGAGTTGCCATTTCCTTCTCCAGGATGTCTTCCTGACCCAGGGGTCGAACCTAGGTCTCCTGCATTGCAGGCAGACGCTTTACCATCTGAACCACCAGGAAGCCCCTAGTAAAGGTATTTTACAGTATTTTTCTGGAATAGAGAGGTTTTTCTCTAAAAGTTCTCTGTCTTGCTAGGCTTTCTCTTTTCTGGTCCTTTGGCTAGAGCGTTTGTGTTTTTTGTTTGTTTGTTTGTTTGTCTGCCCTCTCTGGCATCCCTGAGTTGTTGGCCTCTTCAGTTCTAAGTGCAGGATGTACAACACAGAAAGAAAGCCCAAAGAACCGACCACCATTTTGTCACTTGAGTCTCGTGATATTATGATTTATAATCAACATATATTTAGCCTTTGTTCCTATTTCTGGCACCTCTGCTTTGCTGATATCCTCCAGCCTCTGCCCAGATGGTACCCACCCATCTGGGCCTTCATGGCCACTCTCTGTAAAGCAAAAGCTCACTCTTGCTCTGTCCATTCTGTTCCCTTCTCTTCTTTTTTCCATAGTCCTGAGTGCAATCTTGAATGCTCATTTATTTTCCTATATTCTAAATACAGGTGTCAGGTGAGGTAAGTCAGAAAAGTAGAAATGTCATATGACTCCTCCAATTAAAATAAATTAATAAAAAATAAAAAAGAAATATGTGACACCCCTTATATGTGGAATGGAAAAAGAAATGATACA
Source organism: Ovis canadensis (assembly GCF_042477335.2). Lineage (NCBI taxonomy): Eukaryota > Metazoa > Chordata > Mammalia > Artiodactyla > Bovidae > Ovis > Ovis canadensis. The sequence continues at coordinate 29,213,622 of NC_091246.1, forward strand.
CATGAACTTACAAAACAGAATCAGAACCACAAACTTAGAAAATAAACTTATAGTTGCCTGGGAGAAGTATGGGAGGAAGGATATTTAGGGAGTTTGAAATGGACATGTACGCACTGATCTAACATCTCAAAAAGGAAGAAATATTCTTCAGAAATTCCCATTTTTGTGGTTTCAAGTCTAAATTCTTCATCTGAAAGAAGAAAGGAGATTAAATTGATTCAACAGGACATATAAAATCAGACAGAAACCAAGCTCTATAGCCCGCAATGAGATGTTCTACTCTGACTGCTTGTCCAGAGCTTGGCACATAGTTGGTGCTTAATAAGCAATTGTGAAGAACATCAGGGTCTTATTCTATTAAGCACCTATTAGTTGAATCTGTATTGGTCATTATTTCCTTCCCCTATTTTACTCATCCCTAGGTACTTCTTGACTTGCCACTGAAACTACACTTCCCTTTCAGTTCAGTTCAGTTCAGTTGCTCAGTCGTGTCCAACTATTTGTAACCCCATGAACTGCAGCACACCAGGCCTCCCTGTCCATCACCAACTCCCAGAGTCCACCCAAACCTATATCCTTTCTGTCAGTGATGCCATCCAACCATCTCATCCTCTGTCGTCCCTTTCTACTCCAGCCCTCAGTCTTTCCCAGCATCAGGGTCTTTTCAAATAAGTCAGCTCTTCGCATCAGGTGGCCAAAGTATTGGAGTTTCAGCTTCAACATCAGACCCTCCAATCAGACCCTCCAATGAACACCCAGGACTGATCTCCTTTAGGATGGACTGGTTGGATCTCGTTGCAGTCCAAGGGACTCTCAAGAGTCTTCTCCAAAACCACAGTTTAAAAGCATCAATTCTTTGGCACTCAGCTTTCTTTATAGTCCAACTCTCACATCCCTACATGGCCACTGGAAAAACCATAGCCTTGACTAGATGGACCTTTATTGGCAAAGTAATGTCTCTGCTATTTAATATGCTGTCTAGTTTGGTCATAACTTTCCTTCCAAGGAGTGAGCGTCTTTTAATTTCATGGCTGCAATCACCATCTGCAGTGATTTTGGAGCCCAGGAAAATAAAGTCAGCCACTGTTTCCACTGTTTCCCCATCTATTTCCCATGAAGTGATGGGACCAGATGCCATGATCTTCGTTTTCTGAATGTTGAACTTTAAGCCAACTTTTTCACTCTCCTCTTTCACTTTCATCAAGAGGCTCTTTAGTTCTTCTTCACTTTCTGCCATAAGGGTGGTGTCATCTGCATATCTGAAGTTATTGATGTTTCTCCCAGCAATATTGATTCCAGCTTATGCTTCATCCGGCCCAGCGTTTCTCATAATGTACTCTGCATATAAATTAATTAAGCAGGGTGACAATATATAGCCTTGATGTACTCCTTTCCCAATTTGGAACCAGTCTGTTGTTCCATGTCCAGTTCTAACTGTTGCTTCCTGACCTGCATACAGATTTCTCAAGAGGCAGGTCAGGTGGTCTGGTATTCCCATCTCTTGAAGAATTTTCCACAGTTTTTTGTGATCCACAGCCAAAGACTTTAGCATAGTCAATAAAGCAGAAATAGATGTTTTTCTGGAACTCTCTTGCTTTTTCAATGATCCAGCGGATGTTGGCAATTTGATCTCTGGTTCCTCTGCCTTTTCTAAAACCAGCTTGAACATCTGGAAGTTCACAGCTCACATATTGCTGAAACCTGGCTTGGAAAATTTTGAGCATTACTTTACTAGCATGTGAGGTGAGTGCAATTGTGCACTCAATTCTTTGGCATTGCCTTTCTTTGGGATTGGAATGAAAACTGACATTTTCCAGTCCTGTGGCCACTGCTGAGTTTTCCAAATTTGCTGATATATTGAGTGAAGCACTTGAACAGCATCATCTTTTAGGATTTGAAATAGCTCAACTGGAATTCCATCACCTCCACTAGCTTGGTTCATAGTGATGCTTTCTAAGGCCCACTTGACTTCACATTCCAGGATGTCTGGCTCTAGGTTGGTGATCGCACCATTGTGATTATCTGGGTCGTGAAGTTTTTTTTTTTTTTTGTACAGTTCTTCTGTGTATTGTTGCCACCTCTTCTTAATATCTTCTGCTTCTGTTAGGTCCATATCACTTCTGTCCTTTATTGAGCCCATCTTGCATGAAATGTTCCCTTGGTATCTCTAGTTTTCTTGAAGAGATCTCTAGGCTTTCCCATTCTATTGTTTTCTTCTATTTCTTTGCACTGATCACTGACGACGGCTTTCATATCTCTCTTTGCTATTCTTTGGAACTCTGCATTCAAATGGTTGTATCTTATCTTTTATCCTTTACTTTTGGCTTCTCTTCTTTTCACAGCTATTTGTAAGTCCTCCTCAGACAGCCATTTTGCTTTTTTGCATTTCTTTTTCTTGAGGATGATCTTAATCCTTGTCTCCTGTACAATGTCACAAACCTCTGTCCATAGTTCATCAGGCATTCTGTCTATCAGATCTAGTCCCTTAAATCTATTTGTCACTTCCACTGTATAATAATAAGAGATTTGATTTAGGTCATACCTGTATGGTCTAGTGGTTTTCCAGTGATAAAATGTGGCCCACTGGAGAAGGGAGTAGCAAACCACTTCAGTATTCTTGCCTTTAGAACCCCATGAACAGTATGAAAAGGCAAAAAAATAGGACACAGTGAACTCCCCAGGTCGGTAGTTGCCCAATATGCTACTGGAGATCAGTGGAGAAATAACTCCAGAAATAATGCAGGGACGGAGCCAAAGCAAAAACAACACCCAGTTGTGGATGTGATAGAAGGAAGCTCAGATTCTGTAAAGAGCAGTATCCTGTAGGAACCTGGAATGTTAGGTCCATGAATCAAGGCAAATTGGAAGTGGTCAAACAGGAGATGGCAAGAGGGAACATCGACATTCTAGGATTCAGCGAACTAAAAATGGACTGGAATGGGTGAATTTAACTCAGATGACCATTATATCTACTACTGTGGGCAGGAATCCCTTAGAAGAAATAGAGTAGCCAACATAGTCAACAAAAGAGTCTGAAATGCAGTACTTGGATGCAATCTCAAAAACGACAGAATGATCTCTGTTCAGTTCCAAAGCAAACCATTTAATATCACAGCAATGCAAGTCTATGCCCTGACCAGAAGCTGAAGTTGAATGGTGCTATGAAGACCTACAAGACCTTCTAGACCTAACACCCAAAAAAGATGTCCTTTTCATTATAGGGGACTGAGATGCAAAAGTAGGAAGTCAAGAAGTACCTGAAGTAACAAGCAAATTTGTCCTTGGAGTACAGAATGAAGCAGGGGAAAGGCTAATAGAGTTTTACAAAAAGAACACACTGATCTTAGCAAACATCCTCTTCCAACAGCACAAGAGAAGACTCTACACATGGACATCACCAGATGGCCAACACTGAAATCAAATTGATTGTATTGTTTGCAGCTAAAGACAGAGAAACTCTATACAGTCAGCAAAAACAAGACCAGGAGCTCACTGTGGCTCAGATCATGAAATCCTTATTGCAAAATCAGACTTAAACTGAAGAAAGTGGGGGAAACCATTAGACCATTCAGATATGACCTAAATCAAATCCAGTAGGATCAGAATGCTAATCATTCTGTACAAAGACATGTTTATTGCTAGTTTGTGTATATATACATGCCCCTCTGTTTGTATTGCTTTTCTTGGCTTGCTTTTCTTCTTGCCTACTTATTGAAAATGTATGTGTGTGAGGATATGTATCTGGGAGAAACTAGTGTAACATGTTCTGAAACAATACTTTTTTCCAACCTCTTCATACTACCTTCAAAGGCCTTTTTTCCCCTCATGAATTCCTAGTGCGTTCACAGTAACACTGATTTTGACAGTTTCATATTCTCGAAGATATTTATTCTGAGCTGTTCAGATCTGCAATGAAAGCTCTCTAGAACTCCTGCACAGCTGTGATTTTTTGCTGGATCCTGCTATTTTGATTTCATGTTTCTTTCTCCAGTAGTTTCCTAAGAAAAGTATGAATAGGAGAGCAATTACTTTGAGACCATGCATGTCTGAAAATGTTGGTATTCTATACCAAAACGTAATTAATAATTTTGTATAGTATAAAAGTTCCAAGTTGGAAACAATTTTCCCACAAATTTTTGAATGTATTACTCTTTTATCTTCTAGGTTCTGTTATTGCTGTTCAAGTCCAAAGCCAATTTGGTTACAGGTCTCTCATTCATGTTCTTTTCAAACCTACATCTCATTGTGTCTCCTGCATTGGCAGGCGGGTTCTTTATCACTGATGCCCCCAGGGAAGCCCACAGATTATGGTATCCCTTGGTAAATGCTCCCTGGATGCTTGGATAGAATGTTTATTCTGTTACTTGGGGATGGAGTGCTTAATAATTGCTGCTTAAATATTATTGTTCGAGGTGCTTCAAATCCACAGGAATAGGGAAGATGCCTGGGGCTGCTTTGGGTGATCAGCTCTGGTTGTTCCTGGCTTAATTCCAGGATACATCCCTCGATTCCCCCTTTCCTCCTGACAGCTCTTTACTACGCAAGTCTACTTCACTTCAACATGGCGGCCCACAGGCCTGAGTGACTACATGGGCGCCGCCATATTGAATCGAATTTAAATCATTTAGAGAAAGGCAGAGTTCAGCAGAGCGCCATGTTGAATACTGGCAAATTTCCGCAGAGAAGCCACTGTTGAGCATGGGCATATGGAGGCGGAGCCTAAGAAATTCCACAGGGGCAAGGAGGGAATCCAGAAAAAGGAAGTAGGTGGAGTTGTATTTCCTGTGACTGTGTGTGTGTGTGTGTGTGTGTGTGTGTGTGTGTGTGTGTGCGCGCGCGCGCGCGCGTGTGCGTTTGTGTGTGTGCGCTCAATCGCTCAGTCGTGTCCGATTCTTTGCGACCTCATGGATTGTAGCCCTCCAGGATCCTCTGTCCATGGAATTTTCTGGAGCGGGTTGCCATTTCCTTCTCTAGGGGATCTTTGCCACCCAGGGATCCAACCAATGCCACTTGCACCTTCTGCATTGGCAGGCAGATTCTTTACCACTGCGACATCTAAATGACCACTGTCTGGAAAGAGCATGGGTGAGGGGCTGGTGAGTGCAGGGAGCATTGCGGTGGGGATTTAGTTAAGAGGTGTCGCTGCTGTCTGTGATGAACAATGGGGTCAGAGATGGAGGCCGCCAGTGGATGGAATAATAGGGGGTGTGGTGTTGATGGTGGCTTCCGGCGGGATTGGTGGGGTCGGAATGGTGAATCCCTGGAGACATGGGGTGGGAGTGATAGTGGATGGTAGAACTCCAGGCGGAGTGATGGAATCTGTGGGATCTTTGTTGTTGGATCGGTGGGCAGGTTCCTGGATTCTGTGGGGGGAGGGTAACTGTGGGGCCTGAGAAATGAAGGATCTGAAGGGGAGAGATGGTAGATGGTCATTAATATCCTTTCTTTTTTCTGCTTACTAGGTTGTTTCTATTTCTGATTTTTAAAAAATTATTGATGGACATAATAAATAATCATAATAGGAGTAGAAAAGAGTTTTGTTAGTATTGTTTGAGCCAAACTGAGGACTGTAGCCCAGGAAACAGCTAGGAGGCTCTGAGGAATTGCTGGGTTGGAGTATGGTTTTCAGCTTAGCCTTATAAATTTATCAGAACAAAGATCATATATAAAACACGACAGGGATACATTCCTTCGACGTTTTAAAGCAGCTAGATTTAATACATATACAGTGAGACTGCAGGACCATGATTCCTGTTAAGGAGATGCTATAAGAAGGGAGTTACTTATTCTTATCTTCCAAACACCTTAATGGTTAAAGCAGATGTGCTGTGTATGTTCACACAAAGTTCAGTCTGAACCATGTGTAAGCTAAAACAACTTCTCCATGCCTCAATATGTGAAAGTTTTCTTCATGGTACACTTTGCTAGAGATTTAAAAATATATCGTCATGTGCTTTGTATCCCGGTTAGGAGCTACATTGTCATTCCTAGTTATTTATGTATCATTTTTCTTCCTTTTTTTTATTATTAGGAATATCAAGATTTATTTTATTGGTCATTTTGAAGTATTCAGTATGTTTATACTCTCTACTATATTTATATTAATTTTATCTTTTTAAAAAATGTTTTCTCCCCACTCCCCCATTTCCCCCCATTTTATGTAACTGTCATTTTTTTCCTTATTTTCCTAATTTTATACTGGATACATTTAGGGGTATGATATTTCTTTTATATGCATCTTAATTTTTGAAATGTATAATTTCAGTTTGATGTTCCACTTTGATCCTGAGTTGAGTTTCTTTATTCCTGAATTATTGATATGTTTCATTTATTTTTATTTTTATTGTATTTTCATAGACTGTAGACTGCAAAGTCTCAACTTTTAACAATTTATCAAGCTTTTCCTTTTTTTTAATTTTATTTTTTATTGAAGGATAATTGTTTTACAGAATTGTGTTGTTTTCTGCCACACCTCAACATGAATCAGCTATAGGTATACATATATCCCCTCCCTTTTGAAACTCCCTCCCCTCTTCCCTCCCCATCCCACCACTCTAGGTTGATACAGAACCCCTGTTTGAGTTTCCTGAGCCATTCCTATTCCTATTGGCTATCTATTTTAAACATGGTAATGTAAGTTTCCATGTTACTCTTTCCATACATTTCACCTTCTCCTCCCCTCTCCCCATGCCCATAAGTCTATTCTCTATGTCTGTTTCTCCATTGCTACCTTGTAAATAAATTCTTCAGAGCCATTTTTCTAGATTCTATATATGTGTGTTCAGTCAGTTCAGTTCAGTTCAGTTGCTCAGTCGTGTCCAACTCTTTGCGACCCCATGAATTGCAGCATGCCAGGCCTCCCTGTGTGTTAGAATACGATATATCTCTTTCTTTGTGACTTGAAGGCAAGCTACACAAGTTACAGTGAGCTTTGTTCAATGGATATAAGAGAAAGCGTATTTTCTGTTTGTGTGGTATAAACCTCTCCTAATATATATTAAATATAGCTTGTTGGTATTTTTCAAGTCTTTCTTTTCTTATTTTTGGTCTACTTGATTCATCATATTTCTAAAGAGTTGCAGTAATAATTTTTTACTAGTAATTCACTTTGTAGTTCTATGTGCTTTTTTACTAGTTTTGTTTGCATGTATTTGGGGGAAAGGCATGCATAAATATAATGGTTAATGCATTTTGTATTTTTTAAAATTTATTGGATGCTATTATTATAGGATCTCGCTTTTCAGTGAAAAGCAGTTTCAACCTTGAATTTTATTTTGATATTTATATTGCTATCCCAGCTTTCACTTTCATTTGGATGACTTATCTTTGCCCAGGGCTTTATTTTGTATTTCTATTGCTCTCATTGTTTAGATCTACTCCTTGCAATAAATACAGTTTGGTTTTTTCAGATCTAGCCTATGATCTAGTCTTTGTCAATAGATAATTTTACCTTTTCAGTTTGGTGTAATACCAATTTTATACCTTTTTACCCAATTTTATACCTTCCATTTTAATGTTTACTATTTATTTTAATTCACTGTTTTCTGCTTTTCTTTTCCTTTTTCATTGGATTGATGAAATTTTTGTTCATTGTTTCCATTCTACACCCCAAGATAACTTGTTTTTTTCCTGAAATGTTTTGTCATATGATAGTGTTGTTACTTTTCCCTTTGATTACATTCTTATATCATCATCATTGTCCTTTTCAATAATTCTATATCTTGCAAAAGTTATTGCTGAAAAATATATTTCTGTTTGCTACTTCTCACCTGATTTATTTTACATTTATTTGGAATAGTTTTATGGTTTTTTTTTCTCAGATAATGGTAAGAGATACTTTGTTAAGTGCTTTCATTTTTGGAAGTGTCTTTGGCCCTAACAGAGAAGTTGTCCTTTAGATGCTATTTCTGATGTCACTTAGCTTTCATTACTGCAGATGAGGCATCTTGATTTTTTAAATTCTTTCTCTTTAAATAATCTGTTCATTCCCTTGCACTTCAGATTTGGATGTGTTTTAGATTTTAAAATTTATCTTTAAAATTCAGGAATATTCATAGATTTGTTCACTGAGTTCCCAATTGTTTGTGTGTGTGTGTAAATTTGTTAGGAAAACTAATGGTATAGATCTACTGTGTGTGGATAGTGAGAGGAGTCCTTGGGTGATTTTTCACGGCCCACTGAAGGTCCATCTAGTCAAGGCTATGGTTTTTCCAGTGGTCATGTATGGATGTGAGAGTTGGACTGTGAAGAAAGCTGAGTGCTGAAGAATTGATGCTTTTGAACTGTGGTGTTGGAGAAGACTCTTGAGAGTCCCTTGGACTACAAGGAGGTCCAACCAGTCCATTCTGAAGGAGATCAGCCCTGGGATTTCTTTGGAAGGAATTATGCTGAGCTGAAACTCCAGTACTTTGGCCACCTCATGCGAAGAGTTGACTCATTGGAAAAGACTCTGATGCTGGGAGGGATTGGGGGCAGGAGGAGAAGGGGACGACCGAGGATGAGATGGCTGGATGGCGTCACAGACTCGATGGACATGAGTCTGAGTGACCTCCGGGAGTTGGTGATGGACAGGGAGGCCTGGCGTGCTGCGATTCATGGGGTCGCAAAGACTTGGACACGACTGGGCAACTGAACTGAACTGAACTGAATCTTTTGATATTCCAGATACTTGGTGTTTGTTTTGTTGCAAAAGCTCCCGTTTACTCTGGCTCCTCCCTTATCTCTTCAGAACAGTCCCTTTTAGCTGTCTGAGGGGCAGTATCCTGGACTTAAGTCCTCAGTAAGTCTACTAAATAAAAATAATCCTCACTTTTCAGTGTAAGAATTTTTTTTCAGTCAACAGTAGTAATAAAGGTGTGGATGCCAGTTATTGATGCAGGCGGGATTGTGATATAATAAATATGTATTTTGATTTTCATCCACAGTTCCCAGCACAAAGCTCCTAACACCTTTCTAATTTCCTAAGTGATAAGAGTTATAGGGGGCCTCTTTTGTTTCTGTCTCTTGACATAGCACCAGAAAGATAAAGATGAAATTAGTGGGGTTTTTGTTGTTGTTATAAATAATAAGTACCTTTGAAACACCCCTGAGTTTATTTTAATGAAATGATGTTTGAAAAGCCCCTAGTGAATCACTCAATGGGGGCTGTTTGCCAGGGGAACCAAGCAAGTTCTTAAAGTTTTAGAGATTGAAGTTGAGTAGGAAGTTGAATCACCAATGGCTAGTTACTTAATCAGTCCTCTGTACATAGTGAAGGCTTCATAAAAACTCGAAAGAATGGAGTTTGGAGAGTTTCTAGGTTGAACATGTGGAGATTCTGGGAGAGCAATGCACTCCTTCTAACATATCTTGCATATTCATCTCTTCTACCTGGCTTTTTCTGAATTATATTCTCATAATAAATTGGTAATCTAATAAGTAAAATATTTTCTTGAGTTCTATGAACTACTCTAGAAAATTAGTGTAATATGAGGGAACCTTGTGGGACCATCTGATTGTAGCCAGTTGGTCAGAAATACAAGTAAGAGCCTGAACTTATGGTTGGCATCTGAAATTGGGGTGGGGACAGTCTTATAGGACTGAGTCCCTAGCCTGTGTGAATAATGCTAAAACTGTAAGTAGATGGTGTGAGAATAGAAGAAAAACACACAGGAGTTTTTCCTTTTCAGCACATGGGATTGATTGATGTAGAGTCAGGGCCATGGGGTATAGTTATTGGAGGCTCTGTGATCAGGGACTATAGAATGAATGATTATGATCTTGTAGAGAGAACAGTGGTGGCTTGAAGCGAGATCTTTGTTCCCTGGCCAAGAATTGAACCTGGGTGAAAACCAGGAATCCTATCCACTCCACCAGCAAGAGGCAGAAGCAGAGTTTCTCTGGCTTTTGCCCTATTTGAAAGCAAAAATGTTTTAAGGAGGCAAAAACTGTAAAAAGCAAAACAAAAACAGGTATAAAGTTTATTATTAGAGACACAGGATAACATGTGGTAGAGTTTGTTTAGTTAAGACATAGCAAGGTAGAGATACATACCTGGAAAGAGTGTGGGCATCCCCACTAGCGAGGAGGAGCACGATAAAGAGACAGTTAAATCTTTTATATAGGGCAGTTCTTCTAGGTTTTTGTCTGTCTTTGGCCAGTTATCTCACTTTTTTTCCCTCATAACTGACCTGACCTAGGTCCTCCCTCATATGTGTGCACATCTTTTTTGCCAAGGTGGGTTCCAGTGCAGCAACCTATGGGAAGGTTGACACCACCTCTTATGGGGTGGTGCTCCCTCCCTTTTTGACTGCTGAGGAAACTTTCTGTGCGTGTATAGATAGGGAGGTGTCCTTGACCTCAAGAATGAGAAATATGTGGTCTCTTTATCCGAGCAGGACTCAGCTCCTCTCTGCCACGGCCAGGACTGCTATCCTAAAGTATCCACTGGAGGCAAAGTGCAGGTATTTAACTTGTTCCTATTGTTATTTCTATCTGGAAGTGTAAATAGGAGGCTGGCTGTAAATGTCTAACCTGGAGCCCATCTATCTCGTGCCTCAGTTGGGGCATGTGAGCAGTAGAACATGGGAACCAGTGATTCTGATCTGTGAGTAATGGCTGTTGGGGTGAGGTCAGTGTGCAACGATTGGCAATTGGAAAAGAAAATTTAGGAGTGGGAGTGCGGAATTGAGTGCCAGGGATGGGGATGAAAACTAACCGATCTGATCACATGGACCACAGCTTTGTCTAACTCAATGAAACTATGAGGCATGCCATATAGGGCCACCCAAGATGGACAAGTCATGGAGGAGAGTTCTGACAAAACGTGGTCCACTAGAGAAGGGAATGGCAAACCACTTCAGTATTCTTGCCTTGAGAACCCCATGAACAGTATGAAAAGGCAAAAAGATGAAACTGAAAGATGAACTCCCCAGGTCGGTAGGTGCCCAATATGCTACTGGATCAGTAGAGAAATAACTCCAGAAAGAATGAAGAGACAGAGCCAAAACAAAAACAACACCCAGTTGTGGATATGACTGGTGATGGAAGTGAAGTCTGATGCTGTAAAGAGCAATATTGCATAGACACCTGGAATGTTAGGTACATGAATCAAGGCAAATTGGAAATGGTCAAACAGGAGATGGCAAGAGTGACTGTCGACATTCTAGGAATCAGCAAACTAAAATGGACTGGAATGGGTGAATTTAACTCAGATGACCATTATATCTACTACTGTGGGCAGGAATCCCTTAGAAATGGAGTAGCCATCATAGTCAACAGAAGAGTCTGAAATGCAGTACTTGGATGCAAACTCAAAAACAACAGAATGATCTCTCTTCATTTCCAAGGGAAACCATTCGATACCACAGGAATCCAAGTCTATGCCCGGACCAGTAATGCTAAAGAAGCTGAAGTTGAATGGTTCTATGGAGACCTACAAGACCTTCTAGGACTACTAGCCAAAAAAGATGCCCTTTTCATTATAGGGGACTGGAATGCAAAAGAAGGAAGTCAAAAAATACCTCGAGTAACAGGCGAATTTGTCCTTGGAGCACAGAACGAAGCAGGGCAAAGGCTAATAGTATTTTGCCAAGAGAACACACTGGTCTTAGCAAACACCCTTTCCAACAACACAAGAGAAGACTACACATGGACATCACCAGATGGTCTATACCAGAAATTACCTATAATTTTCCTGTCATCCAAATGTTATATCTGTTAACATATTAATATATTTCTCCCAGATGATTTTCTCTGTGTGCATGAACGCATTCATATATGTGTTCATGTGTACATACACACATTATTCAATGAAAATGGACTCATACTGTTTGGTACGTCTTTTTATTTTTACTTACCATTTTATTTTTCTATAGTACTTTAATTTTACATAATATTGTATCCTATGGGTGCCCTGTAAAGTATTTAAGCGGTTCATAATTATTGGGTATCAAGATGTTTCTAACTTTCTTTTTCTTTTTTTGGTATTAGCCATGCTTTGGTAAAACTCCTGCATTTAAATCTTTGTACAGTACAGGATGATTTTTTTTGTGATATGGTTCTAGAAGTAAGTTTTGGGGTCAGGTTCATGGACAGTAAATGACATTGACACAGTTCCTTCTCTTATGTCCCTCTGTCAATCTGTTTTCTCAGATCTCTGCCCCTTTCCCAGAAGAGCCAGAAATGACCAAGTCCCTGGTAAGTTCTTATTTGTTCATTTATTTATTTGCTGCTTTCCTTACTTTTCAGTGAGTTTTAGAAGGTATCTATTAACCCATATAGTGAATGGACAAGCGTAAATAAATAAAAACTAAGATCAAAGACAGTAAAAAGAGACTATCAACTCCAAGTCAAACTTGGATTGTAGGTATATGTGAGTTGTGTGACTTAACAGTTATGAACTTTGAACTACAAAATTGTCTCTGATCTTCATGAAAGACATAGCAATAATGGAAATGAAATACATGCTTTATATTGTTAAAAAGTAATTTATTTCATCTATAATAACTACTTCCTGGCTCTTGATGTTTGAGAAAATTTTTGATAGATTTTTTTTACTTTATATTGAAGTATAGCCAGTTAACAATGATGTGATAGTTTCAGGTGGACAGCAAAGGGACACAGTCGTACATATACATGTATGCATTCTCCCCCAAACTCTGCTCCCATCCTGGCTGCAACATAACATTGAGCAGACTTCCTTGTGCTATACAGTAGGACCTTGTTGGTTATCCATTTAAAATATAGCAGTGTGTATATGTTAATCACAAACTTCCTAACTGTTCCTTCCCCGTATTCTTTCCCCCATCCCACCCTGCCCTGGCATCTAGGTTTGTTCTCTAAGTCTGTGAGTCTGTTTCTGTTTTGTAAATAAGTTCATGTGTACCAATTCTTTTTAGATTCTTAGAAGGGGTATCATACACTATTTATCCTTCTCTGTCTAACTTACTTCACTAAGTATGACAATCTCTAGATTCATCCATGCTGCTGCAAGTGGCATTATTTCTTTCTTTTTAATGGCTGAGTGATATTCCATTGTATATATATACATCATATTTTCTTTCTCCATTCCTCTGTAGATGGACATTTAGGTTGCTTCCATATCCTAGCTATTGTAAACATCATTGAAACAAACTCTGGGGTACATATATCCTTTTGGACCATGATTTTCTTCAGGAATATGCCCAGGGATGGGACTGCAAAGTCATATGGCGGCTGTATTTTTAGGTTTTTAGAGAAGCCACCATACTGTTCTTCATAGTGGCTATGCCAATTTGCATTCCCACCGACACTGTAGGAGGGTTCCCTTATCTCCACACTCTCTCCAGCGTTTATTCTTTGTGGATTTTTTTGATGATAGCCATGTTGACTGGTGTGAATGATATCTCATTGTAGTTTTGATTTACATTTGTATACTAATTAGTGATGTTGAGCATATTTTCATGTGCCTCTTGGTCATCTGTATGTCTTCTTTGAAGTAATGTCTATTTAGGTCTTCTGCCCATTTTTTGAGTGGCTTGTTTGTTTGGATTATGTTAAACCTCATGAGCTGTTTGTAAAGTTTGGAGACTAATCCCATGTCAGTCACATCATCTGCAAACATTTTATCCCAATCGTGGGTTTTCTTTTCATTCTGTTTTTTGTTTTCTTTGTTGTGCAAAATCTTTTAAGTTTAAGCTGGCCCCATTTGTGCATTTTGGTTTTTATTTCCATTATTTGGGGAGACTGATAAAAAAAATATTGCTACATTTATGTTGAAGATTGTAGTGCTTATTTTTTCTTCTAGGAGTGTTATAGTGTCTGGTCTCACATTTAGGTCTTTAATCCATTTTGAGGTTATTTTTGTGTATGGTATTAAAGAATGATCTTTTTTCCTTTTTTTTTTTTTTTACAGGTAGCTGTCTAGTTCCCCCAGCACCATTTGTTGACGAGACTGTCTGTCCAACATTGTATTTTCTTGCCTCCTTTGTCATAGATTAACTGAACAAAGGTGTATGAATTTACTTCTGGGCTTTCTATTCAGTTCCATTGATCTATATTTCTACTTTTGTCAGGAAGTCTGATTCCTCCAGCTTTGTTTTCCTTTCTTAAGATTGCTTTGGCTATTCAAGGTCTTTTGTGTCTCCATCCAGATTTTAAGATTTTTTTGTTCTGTGCTGTGCTGTGCTTAGTTGCTCAGTCGTGTCTGACTCTGTGATACCATGGCTGTACCCACCAGGCTCGCCTGTCCATAGGGATTCTCCAGGCAAGAACACTGGCGAGGGTTGCATTCCTTGCACCTGGGGATCTTCCCAACCCAGGGATCAAACCCAGGTCTCCCGCATTACACGCAGATTCTTTACTGTCTGAGCCACCAGGAAAGCCGTAGTTCTGTGAAAAATGCCATTGGTCATTTGATCAGGATTACATTAGATCTGTAGATTGCTTTGGGTAGTATATTCATTTTGACAATATTAATTTTTCCAGTCCATGAACATGATATATCTTTTCATCTGTTTGAGTCTTCTTCAGTTTCCTTCATCGACACCTTATAATTTTCAGAGTATAGGTCTTTCTTTAGTCTCCTTAGGTAGGTTTATTCATAGGTAGTTTATCCTTTTGATACGATTGTAAATGAAATTGTTTCTTGAGTTTCTCTTTCTGATCTTTTGATGTTATTGTGTAGAAATGCAACAGTTATTTTGTGTGTATTCATTGTGTTACCTGCAACTTTACTAGATTCACTGATGAGATTTAATCGTTTTGTAGTAGCATCTTTAGGGTCTTCTATGAATAGTATCATGTCATTTGCAAACAGTGACAGTTTAACTTCTTCATTTTCAATTTGGATTCCATTTGTTTCTTTTTCTTCTCTGATTGCTGTAACTAGGACATCCAGAACTATGCTGAATAGTGGTGAGAGTGAACATCCTTGTCTTATTCCTGATCTTAGAGAAAATGCTTTCAGTATTTCAACATTGAGTATGACGTTAAGCAGTAGATTTGTCATATATGGCTTTTATTATGTTGAGGAATATTCCCGCATGCCCACTTTCTGGAGAGTTTTTATCATGAAAGGGTGCTGAATTTTGTCTTTCTGCATCTCCTGAGATAATCATATGGTTTTTATTCTTCAGTTTGTGTGTTACATCGATTGGTTTTCAGATATTGAAAAATCCTTGCATCCGTACACGAGTCCCACTTGATCATAGTGAATGATCTTTTTAATGTATTGTTGGACTTGGATTGTTAGTATTGTGTTGAGGATTTATGCCTCTAACATTCATCATTGATATTGGCCTGTACTTTTCTTTTTTTGTGGTATCTTTGTCTGATACTGATCACAGGGTGATGGTGGCATCAGAGAATGAGTTTGGAAGCTTTCCTACAGCTGTAATTTTGTGGAACACTTTCAGAAGGTTAGGTGTTTTGTTGCTGTTGTTTTTCAGTCAGTAGGTCATATCCGACTCTTTGTAACCCCATGGACTGCAGCACCCAATCTCCTCTGTCCTTCACTATTTCCTGGAGCTGGCTCAAATTCATGTCCATTGAGTTGGTGATGCTAGCTAATCATCTCAGCTTCTGTTGACTGCTTCTCCTCCTGCCCTCAGTCTTTCCAGCATCAGGGTCTTTTCCAGTGAGTCATCACTTTGCATCAGGTGGCCAAAGTATTGAAACTTCAGCATCAGTCCTTCCAGTGAATATTCAGGGTTGATTTCCTGCAGGATTGACTGGTTTGATCACCTTGCAGTCAAAGGGACTCTCAGGAGTCTTCTCCAGCTCTACAATTCGAAAGCATCGGTTCTTGGCACTCCCTCTTCTTTATGGTTCAGCTCTCCCATCTGTCCATGACTACTGGAAAAATCATAGCTTTGACTAAAGGACCTTTGTTGGCAAAGTGATGTCTCTGCTTTTTAATATGCTGTCTAGGTTGGTCATAACTTTGCTTCCAAGGAGCAAGAATCTTGTAATTTCATGGCTGCAGTCATTGTCCACAGTGATTTTGGAGCCCAAGAAAATAAAATCTGTCCTTGTTTCCACTTTTTCCCCTTCTATTTGCTGTGAAGTGATGGGACCAGATGCCATGATTTTAGCTTTTTGATATTGAGTTTCAAGCCAGCTTTTTCAATCTCTTTCACGTTCATCAAGAGGTTCTTTAGTCCTCTTTACTTTCCACCATTAGAGTGGTATCATCTGCATATCTGGGGTTGTTGATAATTCTCCCAGCAGTGTTGATTCCAGCTTGTGATTCATCCAGCCCAGCATTTCACATAATGTACTCTGCATATAAGTTATACGCACAGGGTGAACATAGCCTTGTCATATTCCTTTCCTAATTGTGAACCAATCAGTTGTTCTATGTCTGGTTCTAATGACTGCTTCCTGATCTACATACAGATTTCTCAGGAGACAGATAAGGTGATCTGGTATTCCCATGTCTTTAAGAATTTTTCACAGTTTGTTGTGATCTACACAATCAAAGGGTTTAGTGTAGACCAGAAGTAGATATTTTTTGGAATTCTCTTGCTTTCTCCATGATCCATTGAAAGCTGGCAATTTGAACTCTGGTTCCCCTGCCTTTTCTAAACCCAGTTTTTACGTCTGGAAGTTCTTGGTTCATGAACTGCTGAAACCTAGCTTGAAGGATTTTGAACATAACCTTGCTAGCACGTGAAATGAGTGCAATAGTGTGATAGTTTGAACATAGTTTGGCATTGCCCTTCTTTGTGATTGGAATGAAAACTGACCTTTTCCAGTCTTGTGGTCACCACTGTGTTTTCCAGATTTGCTGACATATTGAGTGCAGCACTTTACCAGCATCATCCTTTAGGATTTGAAATAGCTTAGTTGGGATTCCATCACCTCCACTAGGTTTGTTCTTAGTAATGCTTCTAAGGTCCACTTGACTTCACACCTCCGATGTTTGGCTCTAGGAGAATGACCACACCTTTGTGGTTATCCTGGTCATTAAGACCTTTCTTGTATAGGTCTTCTGTGTCTTCTTGCCACCTCTTCTTTATCTCTTCTGCTTCTGTTAGGTCCTTTCCCTTCTGTCCTTTATTGTGCCCATCCTAACATGAGATATTCCCTTGATAGCGCCAGTTTTCTTGAAGAAGTCTCGTCTTTCCCATTCTATTGTTTTCCTCTATTTTGTTGCATTGTTCATTTAAGAAGGCCTTCTTATCTCTCCTTCCTGTTCTCTAGCACTCTCCATTCAGTTGGGTATAGTTCTCACTTTGTTTCTTGCCTTTTACTTTGCTTTGTCCCTCAGATTCCAGCTTCTCAAAGGTAATCACTCTAAACTCAATCAAACTAATTCTTTTGGTATTTACATTCCTATGTCTAAATCACATGTTTACATTGGTACCTCTTGATTTTCAGTTTTAGGTAGTATCTACTGACTTAGCACAATGGAAAATAAGGATTTAACTCTCAGACATTTAAGGCTTCAGCACTTATATGCACATTTCTTCTTCCCCTCCTTCTAATACAGGTATATCATAATTTGGGGTAAATCAATAGACTGTATTTATTAATATGTTTCTTTTAATTATATTCACAGTTGAACCATTTCTTTTATCTTTTATGCACTGTTTTTTATTTTACTTGGAATTAATTATTGTTTGGTTTAATCATTTGTTTCATTTTCCATATCTGGATCACTAAATCAACTCCACAGTCTTCCCATGTATATAAATATCTTTACAATATGTTAAAATTATTACATAATGATAGTTAACACCAATCATAAATATTAATATAGTGCCTACTGTATGCTAGGCATTGTAAACACACACACTCTCTCTCTCAACTGATTTAATCACATCCCCTTTGAGGTATCTATAATCATTATCCTCATTTTACAGAGAAGGAAGTAGGCCCACAGAGAAGTTAAGGAAATTGCTCTGGGTTGCGCTGCTAGTAAGTGGTGAAACCAGGAGTAAAACCCAAGCAATCTGGCTCCAGAATACAGGCTATTTATTTCAGCAGTTGAAAGAAACTTCCCTTGGAGTTCTTGACATTACCAAAGTTGTTCTCTATGTGATTCTCATGCACTGACTTGGGGGTCTTCCTTTGGCAGGCTGCTAGGAATTCCTTTCGTGTCTCTCAAGTATTGGATCTCTTGTTTTTTGGCTCTTTCTTGAGTCATGCTTTCATTTTTAGAAAATATTATCCAGAAAGTATTGTATGGCAATTAGGTTTTTTAAGACCTTGCCTGTCTAAAAGTATTTTTATTTGACCCTCAGTAATTTCATAGCTATTTCTAGATTGTAAGTCATTTTTACTCAGAAATTGTAAGACATTCTTTCTACTTTAATCATCCCACCTTTTCTTACTGCATGTGATAGGAAGATCCAGATAATAAATTTGTGTTGCTTTAAGTTTGCAGTAATTTGTTGCAGCAGCAATAGGAAACCACTACAAATTTTGGTACCTGGACATGGAATGATGCTGTAACAAATACCCCAAAATGTCAAAAGGCTTTGGAATTTGATAATGAATAAAAACTGTAAAAAATTTGAAGCATATAATAGCAAGAGCCTAGATTTTCTTGAACAGACTGGTAATAGCAATATTGTTGTTAACTCTGCTAGAGAACTTAGAAGAAAGTGAGGAGCACAGTAGGAAAAAAACTATATTGTTTTAGAGAATATCTCATTATTTTAAACAGACTGTTGACAGGAATACGGGTGTTAAAGGTGCTTCTGGTGAAGACTCAAGAAGGAACTGAGAAAGTAGGGGAGGGAGCATCTCTGGTATATAGTAGCAGAAAGCTTAGCTGGATTTTGTCCTGTAGTTATATGGAAAGCAGATTTGTCAGTGATGGACTTGTGTTTTTCTCTGAGGTGATTTCAAGTAAAGGATTGGAGATGTGACATGGTTTCTTTTTCCTGCTTACAATAAAATATGAATATTAAGCGATAGATTGGAGGAAGAACTGTTAAGCAAAAAGGAACTAGACTTGATGATTTGGGGTATTTGGGGGCTATCAAGATTACAAAAGATGCCATAATTAGTTTCACTGTAGGAAAGTATGTTCTTGAGAGAAAGTCAAGGGTGTAGATAGATGCTTTATATATGAATATTTTTCTAGGTTTTTAGGTGTTTAGCAAGATGAACAGGGTAGAATGCACCTTACTAAATTTTTTTAGCTGGACGTCTCAGTCTTTGGTGTTAACTTGATTGTTTAGTTTATTTACATTTAATGCAATTACTGATATATTTGAATTTATATCCAGTTTTATTAGTTTCATATTTGAATTGTCTGTTTAATACTATCTTTCCACTCTTTTCTTGACTTTCTTTTAGATTAGTCAAGTTTTAATTTTTATTTTGTTACCTTGTTTGTGATGCATTCTTTTGTTTCCCTATATATTATAATATCCATCTTTAACTCATTATTATCTTACCCCCTTCTTAATAGATGCTAAAACATCTTAATTCCATTGACTGCTTCTCATTTTTACATTATTATTTTTATGCATTTGAATTCTACATATGTTTTAAACTTCACAAGATATTATTATTATTGTTTTTGCATAGTCTGTATTTACAGTTTTATAAAGTGGGATTTGAGAAACTTTTTGAGTCTTTGAGTTGATGTCATTCACCTTTCCTTTTCAAATTTTGCTTCTGCCTCATATTCTTCCTCTTTATTGTCTCAGATAACAATATGTTTTTCCTTTTCAAAGTGTTGTACATGTGATACATCACGTGCTCTTGTGTTTATTTTTATTTTAAAAAACCTGAGTGGTTCAGTTTGGATATCTTCTGTTTGCTTGTCTTCCATTTCAGTAATTCTGTTATTCTGCTATTAAACCCCTCTCAGTTCTTAATTTTAGATACTGAATTTTTCAATTTTAATTTTTTTAGTATAAGTTCCATTTCTCTGATGAAATTCTCCACCTTTTCATCTAACTCCAAAATCCTGTAAGATTGTTTCTATTGAATTTTTTTCCCCTGTGGTTTTAGATATTTTGTTCTGTTTTTTGATAGGCATTTCTTTTATTGTATCAAAACACATATAAAGCATTGTCAAGGATCTAGATTATGGTATCTTTCTCAGTTATTTAACTTATATGCAGAGTACATCATATGAAATGCTGGGCTGGATGAAGCTCAAGCTGGAATCAAGATTACTGGGAGAAATATCAATAACCTCAGCTATGCAGATGACACCACCCTAATGGCAGAAAGCAAAGAGGAGCTAAAGAGCCTCTTGAAAAGAGGAGAGTGAAAGAGGAGAGTGAAAAAGCTGGCTTAAAACTCAACATTCAAAAAACTAAGATCATGGCATGTGGTTCCATCACTTCATGGCAAATAATGGATACAGTGACAGATTTTATTTCTTAGGCTCCAAAATCACTGCAGCTGGTGATTGAAGCCTTGAAATTAAAAGACACTTGCTCCTTGGGAGGAAAGCTATGACAGACCTAAACAGTGTGTTAAAAAGCAGAGACATTATTTTGCCAGCAAAGGTCCAAATAGTCAAAGCTGTGATTTTTCCATTAGTCATATATGGATGTAAGAGTTGGACCATAAAGAAGGCTGAGCACCAAAGAATGTTGCTTTTGAGTGGTGGTGGTAGAGAAGACTCTCGAGAGTCCCTTGCACTGCAAGGAGATCAAACCAGTCAATCCTAAAGGAAATCAATCCTGAATATTCATTGGGAAAGATTAAGGGCAGGAGGAGAAGGGGACGACAGAGGATGAGATGGTTGGATGGCATCACTGACTCAATGAACATGAGTTTGAGCATACTCCAGGAGTTAGCAAAGAACAGGGAAGCCTAATTTGCTGCAGTCCATGGGGTCACAAAGGGTCAGACATGACTTAGTGACTGAACAATAACAAACTTTCTCAAGAGAGGATCCTTGTTTCCCTTAGCAGATAGAGTGGAGGATGATCACCTTTATCTAGTCAGGGACAGTGTTATGTTGAATCAAGACTAAGTTGAAGCTCTGATAATAGTCTACCTCTGGTTCACTCCAACCATCCAGGATTTTCAGCTGAGAGGCCAGTTTGCCCTCTGTGGACCCTCCTCTTGATAGGTGCCAACAGTGTTTTCTTATCAGACTGCTAACATTTTGCCTTGCTTTTCAGAGGCTCTCTGCTTAAGTATTTAGTTTTGTGCTCATACAGCCCTAGAATTTGATAGATGTCTTAGGGGAAAAACTGCCCATGTGTTTGGATTCTGGTTTCTCTATCACCCAACTTTAGCCTTCTACTGGTTCAAAGCCTGGGTTTTCACCTTTTACCACACCCAGAATTGATAAATACTCCTAGTGTAAAAGTGGTTACGTACATCAACTCAAACCTTAAATGTTGCCTGTAGAGTCTTAGCACCCAACTGCTTCCAGTATTTTCAAACAGGTAGTTTCAGTATTTCATCTGGCATGTACTTAGTCCTGGAAGAAACCCTGGACCGTCACAAACCCTTGTATGCCGTCTGGATATGACAGTGCCTCAAAAGGTTCACCTAAACATATTATATGTACTGTCCATTTAAAGTGTACATTCAATCATTTTTAGTATAGTCATGGAGTTGTGCAGTCTTTATCCAATTTTAGGACACTTTCTTTCCCTCCCCTATCCAAAGTCATACCTTTTAGCTATTGCTACCTCCCTCCCCACCACATCCTTCCATTACCCCATTCCTGGGCAACCAGCAATCTTCTTACTGTCCTAATAGGTTTGCCTGTCCTGGATATCTCATGTAAATGGAATCATATAATATGTGGTCTTTTGTGATTGGCTTATTTCACTTAGCATAATATTTTCAAAATTCATTCACAGTGTAGCATAAATCAGTATTTCATTCCTCTCTATGGATGAATCATTTCTTTTATGAATATGCCACATTTTGAAATTCATCATTGGCTGATACCCTGGGTTGTTTCTGTTTTTGACTATTAAGAATAATGCTACTATGAACATGGCTATATAAGTTTTATGTAAATGAATGTTTTGATTTCTCTTGGGTATATACCTAGAAGTGGAACCATTAGCTCATATTACTCCTTTTGAGGAAGTGCCAGACTGTTTTAGATTCCCACCTTTACTATATGAGGGTTCCAATTTCTCCCCTTCCACACTGGCACTTGATATTATGTGTCCTTTTGTTTTTTATTATTATAGCCATCGTAGTAGGTGCACTTTCCTGATGACTAATGATTGGAGCATTTTTTAAATTTCAGAATTCAAGATTTAATTGCATTTATTATTTTGCTACAAAAATAATAAAAATACAAATATACACAAGCAGAGCATTTTTTATTTTATAATCATCTTAGTGAATTTGAAGGGGTATCTCTTTGAATTTTGATATCCCTTTTGACTATATTGACCTGTATTGAGAACCTTTCATGCTTTTTGGCCATTTGTATATCTTCCTTGGATATATGTATATTCTTCTTGGTCCATTTGTTTATTTGACTGTGCCAGGTGTTAGCTGTGGCATGAGGGATGTTTGAGCTTTGTAGCAGAATCCAGGATCTTTTGTTATAGCATGTGGAATCTAGCTCCCTGACCAGGGATCAAACCCAGGCCCCCTGCATTGGGAGCATGGAGTTTTAGCCACTGGACCACCAGGGAAGTCCCCTTAGTCCATTTTTAATTGGATCATTTATCTTTTTATTGAGTTGTAAGAATTATTTATATATTCTTTACACAAGTCCTTTATCAAATATATAATTGCAGACATTTCCCCATAATCTTTGAGTTGTTTTTACTCTAAGTAAACACTTTGTTTGTTCTGTTTGTTGTTGTTATTGTTGTTTTTTTTTCATTTTGGGCCATTGGGTATAGCATGGGGATCTTAGTTCCCCTCCCAGGCATTGAACCCATGCCCCCTGAAGTGGTGGTGCAGAGACCTAACACTGGACTGCCAGCAAATTCCCTTATCTTATCACTTTCTTAATGGTATCCTTTTTAGCACAAAGTTTTAATTTGATAAAGTCCAGTTTATCTATTTTTTCTTTGGTTGTTTGTGCTTCTGATTTTATATCTGAAAAAATCATTGCTTTTCTAACTGAAGTGTTAATGAAATATGGCATACATGGAAAATAATGCAGAAATCAGGTTTGTAGCTTGATGAGTTTTCAGTTTATTCTTTTGTAACCAGCACACAGATAAAAACAAAACCTCAGAATGTTATTAGAGCCACAGAAAGAATGACCTAATACGACCTAATATTTAAAGAATGACCTAATGACCTAATATTTATTTTTCCCTTGAAATAATAATGTCAAATTTAGGTATTTAGTGAGAATCTTATATGTTGTATCATGTTAAAAATTATTAAAAATAAGTTCATAAATATCTTGCTCTTATCCTACAATCCTGATGCTTTTCATTGAATAAACGTGTTTTTCCAGGGATCAGTGTCTTTCAAAGATATATCTGTAGACTTCAGCAGGGAGGAGTGGCAACAATTGGACCTTGCTCAGAAAAGTCTATACAGGGATGTAATGCTGGAAAACTATTTCAACTTGATCTCAGTGGGTAAGCACAGCTCTGCTGGGTAAGGCTGTACCTAACTGAGTGTATCTTTTTTTTTCCATAGTGGAATTTCTGAAATTTGGTGTTTCTAAGGTATGTGGGACTTCCAAAGACTGTAGGACATCTGAAGTGCGATAGTTTTGTCCTTATTTTGTTCCATGTTCTTAACAATCTCTTTTGGACATTAAGAATATACTTCTGTTCCCCATGAACTTTTCTGAAAAGTAAATGGAGGGCTTTGTTGTTTCCTATCATCAGGGTGTCAAGTTCCCAAAGCAGAAGTCATTTTCAACTTGGAGTGGGGAGAAGAACCATTTATGTGGAATGGCAAAATCTCAAGCCAGAGCTGTCTAGGTGAGTAGGAACCAAAAGCATAGGAGATAGCATAGCCAAATCACAGTTTTACTGGCAGAGTTTGGCAACTTTGAAGTGCTTTTATTCTTTTTCTTTTTTTTTTTTGAAGTGCTTTTAATATGATATTTCTCTAACATTCTGAACTTTTGAAACTGCATGGATAGAGCTGATATTGGTCTCTTACACATCTAAATGCCATTCCCACTTAGTGATGTCACTCAGTCGTGTCCGACTCTTTGCGACTCCATGGACTGTAGCCCACCAAGCTTCTCTGTCCGTGGGATTTTCCAGGCAAGAGTACTGGAGTGGGTTGCCATTTCCTTCTCCAGGGGATCTTCCCGACCCAGGGATTGAACCCGGGTCTCCCGCATTCCAGGCAGACGCTTTAACCTCTGAACCACCAGGGAAGCCATTCCCACTTAAGGCCCCTTCCAATATCAGTGTCTTCTTTGCTTGACTCTTTAAGAGGAATGTGCTACAGTTACTGGTACATTGGCTGTAGGATCCTGCTGTTTTGCTTTTTCTCCCTTTTTATAGCATTAAAAATTTTTTTTTAAAAAAATCTCTGTCGATGTCTTAAATCCTTTCCTTACACATTCAGGTACTCATAAAATTGCCTTTAAAAAAAATTACTTTGGGTCACTCACCTGCTTATTTCTCTTCATTTTCTTTCTTTTCCCTTAAGGTGCTTCAGAATTGTCATCTAGAGATGGCCATATTATATCATCTCCCATGCCTCTCCCCCAACTGTTGGCTTTGAGATTTCCATTACTTACATTTGGGGATAGCTTCTTATTTTAAGTCTATAATTTTGGGGGACCACACTCCACAGCATGTGGGATCTTAGTTCCTCTGGCCAGGTATTGAACCTGCACGCCCTGCAGTGGAAACTCAGAGTCCTAACCAGTGGATAGCCAGGGAATCCCCTATTTTACAATTTTTAAAAAAGTTTTGTTGTATTTTTTTATTTATCCCTTTTAATCCTCACTCCCTACTTCATTTTTATTCTTCCCAGAGGCAGTTGCTCTACTGTATTTTATATGTTTGCTTGCAATTTATTCTTAAATTTGTCAGGTATTTGTAAAATTTAAATTGTTGGTCATTTTAATTTCTAAAAATGGTACTGTGCTGTGAAAGTGAAGTCGCTCCATCGTGTCTGACTCTTTGCGACCCGTGGACTGTAGCCCACCAAGCTCCTCTGTCCATGGGATTCTCCAGGCAAGAATACTGAAGTGGGTTGCCATTTCCTTCTCCAGGGGATCTTCCCAACCCAGGGACTGAACCCAGGTCTCCCACATTGCAGGCAGACGCTTTGACCTCTGTACCACCAGGGAAGCCCCACTGCGCTATGTATCCTACTTAGTTTATTTTTTTTCCTCTCAGCACTAAATTGGTTCACGTTACATTGTTTTCCTAGCTCATTGCTTCTAATTGATGCTTACATTCCATAGTATATATATATGCCAGATTTACTTGTCCAGCTTTCTAGCTGCTATAGCTAGTACTATAATAAATTTCTTCAAGAACTATTCTTTTAGGAAGCAAGAATTTCTTGAGGAAGAGTAGTGGGAGTGTTTTATTAATGAATATACTAATGCTTTATTTCACTAAGTATAACCATATTGTTTTTCAGATTGGATGTATTGGTCTACAATCCTCTAAACATACAAAGGCATCAGTTTCTCCACATCCCTGCCCATATTTCTAATAATTTCTCATAATCTAGTGGATTTTAATTTCTATTTGTTTTAATTTGTGTTTCTCTAATAACAAAATGTTTTGAACATCTTATCATGTATCTTGTAATAGATTCTGATTTCATTTCATACTGACACCTTCCAAATGTCACCACTCTCTCTTTAGCTTCTGCCCCACATCTGGACAAACTACAAGAAAACCCAGATGCTCTTTCCATTAGTGCTAGTGGCAAGTTGCTCTGTACCAGTCAGCTTAGTACCATCCCCCAACTACTATAAAAAACCCAAGCCAGTTTCCTCTTCTCACTGTTAAGCCACTTTCAGACTTGTTTGGGAGCTTTCCCTTCAAAAGCCTCATTAAATGAGTAATGAACTTTTTCATATCTTATTGGTTGTGTGTTGAATCATCACTCTTGACATCTGAACCAAATTTGGTGTGGGGGTCCATTGCTTCTCTGCAGGTGACTTAACAGTTGATGTAGTAAGCAGGATCTTTGGATGATGACCACCACCAAGGGGGCTTTCTTCTCTTGTTCTCTGGATTTACTGCCTGCTGCTGAGTACATACTTTGAGCTGTGCTACTTTATGCTGCATTTGCTGATTCCCACAAGACTGTCATATATTTAACCAATTGAAGTTGGAAGTTATAGTTGGTATTCTGGGACAGATATAAGGAGTAGGCCCTCCTTAAAGTGGCCTAAGACCTATGTATGTGTCTCAAATTGAATCATTTGTCTCAATTCTGGCATAAGCCATGAATGACACCAGAATTAAGGAAACAGATCAGGTTGGTTCTCATTGTATAAGCTTTCAGGGGAACAATTGATACCTTATGCATATAAGGGCCCATCAGGCAGCTACTTGTGTGAAGGAAGAGCAGTTACAATGTAGCATGCTAAAGCAAGTGGCACACCTTTCTAAATGTTGTCATATTTTATTGTTTATTGTTTCAATGTTGTCATATTTTTGCTTTTCCCTGTGGCTCATCTTCTCAAACAATTCTTTATGCTCTTTCTACTAATTTTTCTCTTTTAGAAAGTATCATTTAGATGCCCTCCTCCTTTTACTTTCCAGTGAAAAGTAAAACCTAAAACCATGTCTACGTTCACTTATGCTTGAATTATTCTAACCCTGTTTTGATGTTTAAAAAAATGTTTTTCCTAGGTGCTACTGGTTAAAATATTATACTTATCTTGTCATAGCTATATGATGCAAAATATTACCTAACATATGAGAATTTCTCTCAATGGATTAATAAACTAAAGGAAGAACATGCCTCATATTTGCAGTTCACATTTATCTTTGTTCAGTTTCCATAATCATGTTTGCTTCATTTTAACATTTTCTTTAATTATTCCCCTGTGTCTGACCCTTTATTTTCTGATCTGTCTCCCTATTCAGATAATCTACATACTTACACTTTGCTCTCATGTTTCACTTACTTCTTTTATTGGATGTGTTATGGCATTGCTTTTTCCCTTTTTTGATTCTCTGACCCACAAAAACTCAGAGAAAATGACATTAATTTGAATGACAACTGAGTCTTTTATCTATTTCAAAAATGTTTCTCTAGAGAATATTTAGTGAAATTAAATTCTTTAGGTGATATTTTGCTCTATTTCAGAGGGATTTGAAATTTTTTCTGCTAAGAGTAATTTAAAGGACCAATAATTGTAATTGGAAAGGGAAGACAACTGAAAGGAATGTTTAAAATTTAAGCCTTTGAGCATTAAGCATTTATTTTTGTGTACATCTATGCCAATTAAATATGACTTTGTAAGGCTCAGAGTATCTGTGTTTATTTTTAAGTTAAGAGAAAAGAGAGCCTTCCTAGAGTTTTGCTGAGGTTTGAGATTCATTTTCAGAGCATAGAACCCTAAATGATCCATGAAGGAAATGAATTTTGAAAAGGAATAAAGGATCAGGAAAAGGAAGCTTAGTGGGGAAAAGGAAAAGAATATACGTTTAGATTCAGTAATAAAATAGA
This sequence comes from Ovis canadensis, assembly GCF_042477335.2. Taxonomy (NCBI): domain Eukaryota; kingdom Metazoa; phylum Chordata; class Mammalia; order Artiodactyla; family Bovidae; genus Ovis; species Ovis canadensis. The sequence continues at coordinate 29,241,120 of NC_091246.1, forward strand.
CTTTAGTGACTGGTGGAAAGATAGCTTACATACATTCATTTTATTGGCCTGAATTATGACTTTGTATTTTACTGAATTGGTAATTCAGTTTGTGACAGAGGAATTATGAATAATTAAACTTTTTACCACAGGAGCAAATTCTTTACATTGAACATCATTGATAATACTGTCAGGCATAGCAGTGGGTTTATTTTGTTTTGTTTTGTTTTGTTTTTTTGTTTTTTTTTTTAGATGTGAAAATAATATTTTAATAGTAATAGGAACACACAGCACCTCCTGGGCTGGAGGGTCCAAACAAGAACACTAAGCACAAGCCTCCCAGGTACCAAAGCTGCTTCCCTCACAGCTCTGTTGCAACAAAGGTCAGACACACCCCAGGTCTCCCTCAAGGAGGGCCCCCCCGCCGAGGCCCTGGCTCCTTACACAACGAAGGTCACATGGACACTGCAGGTTTATCGTAAGCTGCCAATAGCACTTTATTTTTTCTTTTCAACATCCTGTTCTGCGGCTTCCTTGGCCCTTTTTGCCCGGATGCCGAAGAGCCGGGCGTTGGCACGGGCCATGCGGAGACTGGCAAATGCCTTAAAGTTCTTCTCCTCCTCTGTGATGACTCTGGCTTTCTCCTTCTTATAGACGTTCCGTATGGGCATAACAGGTCCAGTCAGCTGAGTGGCCAGTTTGAGCTCTTCAGCAGAGCTGTCTCCCTTCTTGGGGGCCAAGGGCTTCCTGGGGAACAGGATAAGTTTGGAGAGGTACTCCTTGAGCCGCTGCACGTTGGCTTGCAGGGACTCCGTGCACTTGTTCCACCGCCTCGGGTCCACCGAGATCCCAATGGTCTGGGCCACCTTCTTGTGGATGCCGGCCACCCTAAGCTCCTCCAGGCTGAAGCCCCTGCCGGCACGAACCTTCGTGTGGTACCTGACCGTCGGGCATCTCACCACCGGCCGGAGAGGACCGGATGCGGGGCGCGGGGCAATGCGGCGAGCCTTGGTCTGCCGGGCCTTGCGTCTACGGATCTTGTGAGCCAGCTGGTTAAACCACGTGGCCACGCGCCGCTGCCAGTCCTTGTGGAAGTGGGGCTTCAGGATCATGCCATTCCGGCTAGGCGCCATGGCTGCGGCCGGAAGGCCTCCTCCGAGGGCTCACGGCTGGGAAAGTCATAGCAGTGGGTTTATAAGCTAAAGAAAGTGAAAAGTTGCAAAAGATGAAAGCCATGTCTAGGAATCTAGTATTAGAGGTCCTCAGGCTTGATGAAAACATTAATATGTGTGAGTAAAACTGTAATATGTGCTAAGTCACTTCAGTCATGTCCGACTCTGTGCAACCCCATGGACTGTATAGCCCATCAGGCTCCTTTGTCCATGGAATTCTCCAGGCAAGAATACTGCAATGGGTTGCTGTTTCCTTCTCCAGGGGCTCTTCCCAATCCAAGGATTGAACCCATGTCTCTTAAGTCTCCTGCATTGGTAGGTGGGTTCTTTACCACTAGCCCAAAAATATAAAAGTTAAAAGAATGTGTTTGGGGATATTACAAACATTATATGGTCCTGGAGATAGAATGAAATGGATACAAGGTTAGACTGTGTCTTAAAGAGTAATCTGATTTTTATGTAAGTATTTACTGAGAATCTACTATGTCTTTAAAAAAATTTTTTTTATTGAAGGATAATTGCTTTACAGAATTTTGTTGTTTTCTGTCAAGCCTCAACATGAATCAGCCATAGGAATACATATATCCCCTCCCTTTTGAGCCTCCCTCCCATCTCCCTCCCCATCCCACCCCTGTTACAGAACCCCTGTTTGAGTTTCCTGAGCCATACAGCAAATTCCCATTGGCTATCTATTTTACACATGGTAATGTAAGTTTCCGTGTTACTCTTTCCATACATCTCACCCTTTCCTCCCCTCTCCCTGGGTCCATTAAGTTTATTCTCTATGTCTGTTTCTCCATTGTTGCCCTGTAAATAAATTCTTCAGAACCATTTTTCTAGATTCTGTATATATGCATTAGAATACGATATTTATCTTTCTCTAACTCACTTCACTCTGTATAATAGGTTCTAGGTTCATCCACCTCATCAGAACTGACTCTGCTATGTCTTATACACTATTCCACAGTTGGAGATATTAGTGATTCTTATTGTAGGTAAGAATGGTATATTGGAGTCAAACCCACCTCCTGTCATTGATAGACCCCCAGAAACAGTGACTTAGAGAACATAAACATTAACCTGGCCTGGATTTAGCCTGAGGGCTGTAGTTTTTCTAATCTCTTGTCTCAGGCATCAGCAGCAGCATAGAACTGAGCTATCAAGTCTGTAATATAGCCAGTGGGAAGAGTTATGGGAGACATACTTACTTCCTTAAAACATTGACCTGATTACAACAAATATAATTCATACTCTTATTTGAATGGTGATAGATGAGTTACCTGTATTTACCTACAAATGAGGCTGTATATGCCTGTTGTTTTGAGATAGACACATGCTTGGCTACAAGCTTAACACTGTTGAAGGAAGGGGACAGCTTTTTTTTTTACTTTATTTTACTTTACAATACTGTATTGGTTTTGCCATACATTGACATGAATCTGCCACGGGTGTACATGAGTTTCCAATCCTGAACCTCCCTCCCACATCCCACCCCATATCATCTCTCTGGATCATCCCCGTGCACCAGCCCCAAGCATCCTGTATCCTGTATCAAACATAGACTGGTGATTCATTTCTTGCATGATAGTATACATGTTTCAGTGCCAATCTCCCAAATCATCCCACCCTCTCCCTCTCCCTCAGAGTCCAAAAGTCTGTTCTATACATCTGTGTCTGTTTTGCTGTCTCACATACAAGGTTATCATTACCATCTTTCTAAATTCGATATATATGTATTAGTATACTGTATTGGTGTTTTTCTTAAGCTTAACACTGTTGAAGGAAGGGGACAGCTTTTAATGAACAACCTCTGTCTCTGCTTCAGAGTTGGCCCTTTTTGCTGTTATATTCTTCCTTATTAAGTGTGTGTATCTGCACCCCAAAACCAGGCATAAAGAATTGAATCATAGATATATATTTACTGTTTGTATGGTAAAGCTAATTCAGGATGACTGAGGCTACAATATATTTCTGTACATAAATAAATTTATATTTAGGGCACAGTGGTTAATAGGGAATAGAGAAAGCAGAGAGATTAAGATTTATAGATGAAGGATAATAAGAATCTAGACTCAGAAATATTTTTTAGCCACATGGTTTGTCACTTTGTTCTTCTAACACCTATTATGTAGTTCTACTGCATGTTCAGAACAGCATATTTCAGTTTGAATCTCATCTTCCCCAATTACTAAGCATGATTTGGGCACATTTCTTAACTCTTCTGTGGCTCAGTTTCCTCATCTGTAAAGTAGGGACAATAATAACATTAATAGCAAAAAGTTATGTTGATGTTTAAATGAGTTAGAACAATGCCTGAGACATCTAAATTTTATTGTTTATCAGACAGTAAATGTAAGGGCTTATTACTGCATATTATTTCATATAAAGAGATTATTATATATATTCTTATTTTATATATTTATCTATATTTATTATTACATTTATATAGAACCTCTCCCATTTCTCTGTGTTCACCTTGTATCCACTCTATCATCCCTTCTGTGTTTTGCTAACTGTTCTTTGTGTATTTTATTTTCTAGATCAGCATATTGGTTTTGAAACATCAAAACAGGGAATATCTGAAGATGTTTCAGTCTGGTTTGAGGGAATTTGTCTCTTCCCAAGAGATGATCTATATTCCATTTTAGAAGAATTTTGGCAAGATGATAAACAGACAGGAAGAGATAAGGAAAACCAGAACAAACATTTAAGTCCTATCATCTTCACCAACAAGGATACACTAGCTAATAAGGGGAACTGTGACTATAATAAAGACACTGGGAAAAAATTTCATGTAAACACAAACCTTGTTCCTTCAAGAAAAAGACTCCATAACTATGACTCATTTCAAAAGAGTTTGAAGCCTGTTGTAAGCTTATGTAATTGTAATAGAAACAATGCAACAGAAAATTTTGATAAGGTTATTGGATATGGTAATACTTTTACTTGTATGAATTCTCATACAGAACTGAATGCTTGTGAATATAATCAATGTAAGAAACTTCTGAGTAAGCAAGCTCTCATTCAGCATCAAAAACATCATAGTAGGGAGGACTTCCATTTATTTTCTGATTGTGTAAAACTCTCTACCCATAAGACACACCTTTTTGCACATCAAAGGATTTATACTGAAGAGAAACATCATGAGTGCACCAAATGTGACATGATCTTCACTCAGAAGTCCCAATTTGCTGTGCCTCAGGTTTATACAAGAGAAAAATCCTATGTAAGCACTGAATATGGGAAGAAATTTTCCCTCAACTCAAACCATGAGAAAACTCCTCATACTGAGGAGACTGACTATAAATGCAGTGCACGTGGAAAAGCCTTTTTCAAGAAGTTAGATCTGTTCAGACTGCAGAGAATTCCTACTGGAGGAAAAAACCCCTATGATTACAGTGAATGTGGAAAAAATGTCTCTCGCAATTCAAATCTCAGTATACACAAAAAGGCTCATACTGGCAAGAAACACTTTGAATGTATTGAGTGTGGAAAATCTTTCACAAGAAAGTCAACACTAAGTATGCATCAGAAAATTCACACGGGAGAAAAACCATATGTATGTACTGAATGTGGGAAAGCCTTTATCCGAAAGTCACATTTTATTACACATGAGAGAATTCATACTGGAGAGAAACCTTATGAATGCAATGACTGTGGGAAGTCCTTTATAAAGAAGTCACAACTCCATGTGCATCAGCGAATTCACACAGGGGAGAATCCCTTCATATGTTCAGAATGTGGGAAAATCTTCACTCACAGGACAAATCTCATTATACACCAGAAAATTCATACTGGTGAGAGACCCTATGTATGTACTGAATGTGGGAAGGCCTTTACTGACAGGTCAAATCTCATTAAACATCAAAAAATTCATACTGGAGAGAAACCCTATAAATGCAGTGACTGTGGGAAATCATTCACCTGGAAGTCACGGCTCAGGATACATCAGAAATGTCACACTGGAGAGAGACATTATGAATGCAATGAATGTGGGAAAGCATTTATTCAGAAGTCAACACTGAGTATGCACCAGAGAATTCATAAAGGAGAAAAGCCCTATGTTTGCACTGAATGTGGGAAGGCCTTCTTCCACAAGTCACATTTTATTACACATGAGAGAATTCATACTGGAGAGAAACCTTACGAATGCAGTGACTGTGGGAAATCTTTCACAAAGAAGTCACAACTTCATGTACATCAGCAAATTCACACAGGAGAGAAACCCTACAGATGTGCTGAATGTGGAAAGGCTTTCACGGACAGATCAAATCTCTTTACACACCAGAAAATTCATACTGGCGAGAAACCCTATAAATGTGATGACTGTGGAAAAGCCTTCACTCGAAAGTCAGGCCTCCATATACATCAACAGTCTCATACTGGAGAAAGACATTATGAGTGTAGTGAATGTGGGAAAGCCTTTGCACGAAAATCAACACTCATTATGCATCAGAGAATCCATACAGGAGAGAAACCTTATATTTGTACTGAATGTGGGAAGTCGTTCATCCAGAAGTCACATTTAAATCGACATAGGAGAATTCATACTGGAGAAAAACCCTATAAATGCAGTGACTGTGGGAAGGCTTTTATTAAGAAGTCACAACTCCTTGAACATCACCGAATTCACACAGGAGAGAAACCTTATATGTGTACTGAATGTGGAAAGGCCTTCTCCATCAGATCAAATCTTATTAAACACCAGAAAATTCATACTAAACAGAAACCTTATAAATCTAGTGACTTTAGGAAAGACTTTAACTGGAAAGCACAATTCAGTGTACATCAGAAATCTAATACTGAGGAAGTAGAATGCCCAGTGCCACAATCATGGAGTAGGGATACAAAGTTGTGAGGAGCTATAGCTTGACTAAGAAGCAAGGGGTAACCCAAGACTATTTTCCTCTGTCTAGTCAGACGTATGAATATCTGGATCTCATAGCTTATGTCCAGTTTTATACATATGGGCAGACACTTTGGAGAAAGTGTTTAAGCAGTGATTAATGGCATGCTTGTTTACTTGACAGATGCTGGGATTTTTAAGCACCTGCAAATAATAGTACATGTGCAAGGAGATGACTTGCCAGTAGTTCTTATTTCACGTTTTGGATAAGCAGCTTTATAAATCAGGGCTGTTGAGTTGTTCATGCCCTGTATAGCAAAAATATTCAATGTTGACCAAAGGAATTTCTTGCGTAGATTTCCAAGAAAAATTTTCATTGTCCAAGCACTCTATGGACACTGAAATCAAGGCAACAGTATAGACAATTCAGATGTATAATAAAAAGAATCTAGAAGTTGTTGTGAAAATTAAAGATACAAAGATGGACTCTACTTTTTTTTTCCTTTGGGATGTCACTATTATTTATAGCTTACAATGTTTATTAGTGTGTGGAAATTTGGATTAATAAGTTTAAAATTTATAATTTGACTTTGAGATTGGCAAAAACCACAGGCTTACTTGAATATTCACAGGCATCTTTAGGTAACTAACATGTTTCCTGTTTATTAATTCCCTACCATGGCAGCAGGTAACTCATGCCTAAGAGGTATAAAGTGCTCCCAGACTATATCTCAAAAGTGATCAATGATGTAAGCAGCAGCCCCAAAGATTACCTGTTACACTATAGCTGGTTCTGAGATCATGAAAGTTAGCCACAGGTTACAGATTTGGCACTCTGGATTCTCATTGTCTTTTACAGAAACCTCTACTTTTTGAATGATTTCTTTTTCTAAAGAGACAAATTAAGAAAGTGAGTTTTAAAACCTAGAATTCTTTCCTTCCAATTTTGTTAATGCATCCTCTATTTATTTATTACATACTAAGTTTGTTGCGGTTGTTGTTCAGTCATGTCCCACTCTCTGCAACTCTATGGACTATAGCACACCAGGCTCCACTCTCTCCCATTATCTCCCAGAATTAGCTAAAATTCATGTCCATTGAGTTGGTAATGCTAGCTAACCATCTCTGTCAACCCATTCTCCTTTTGCCTTCAATCTTTCCAGCATCAGGGTCTTTTCCAGTGAGTCAGCTCTTCATATCAAGTGACCAAAGTACTAGAACTTCAACTTCAGCATCAGTCCTTCCAATGAATCTTCAGGGTTGGTTTTCTTTAGGATTGACTGGTTTGATCTCCTTGCTGTCCAAGGGACTCTCAAGATTGAGTCTTCTCCAGCACCACAGTTCAAAAGCATCAATTCTTTGGCGCTCAGCCTTTTTTATGGTTCAACTCTCGTATCTGTACACGACTGCTAGAAAAACCATAGCTTTGGCTAAGCAGACCTTTGTTGGCAAAGTGATGTCTCTGCTTTTTAATATGCTGTCTAGGTTTGTCATAGCTTTCTTTCCAGGAGCAAGTGTCTTTTAATTTCATGGTTACAGTCACTGTCTGCAGTTATTTAGGAGCCCAGGAAAATAGAGTCTGTTATTGCTTCCATTTTATCCCCTTCTAATTGCCATGAAATGATGGGACAAGATACCATGATGTTAGTTTTTTGAATGTTGAGTTCAGGCTGGCTTTGAAACCTCTTTCACCCTCATCAAGAGGCTCTTTAGTTTCTCTTCATTTTCTGTCATTAGAGTGGTATCATCTGCATATCTGAGATTGTTGGTATTTCTCCAGCCAGTCTTGATTCCAGCTTGTGATTCATCCCATCTGGCATTTCATATCATGTACCCTGCATGCATATGAGTTAAATAAGCGGGGTGACAATATACAACCTTGTCATACTCTTTTCTGAATTTTGAACCAGTTGTTCCATGTCTGTTTCTAACTATTGCTTCCTGGCCCACATACAGGTTTCTCAGGAGACAGGTAAGGTGGTCAGGAAATCCCGTCTCTTTAAGAAGTTTACAGTGTGTTGTGTTGTGATCCACACAAACAAAGGCTTTAGTGTAATCCACAAAGGAGAAATAGATGTTTTTCTGGAATTCCCTTGCTTTCTCCATGATCCTATGGTTGCTGGCAATTTGATCTCTGGGTCCTCTACTTCTTCGAAACCCAACTTGGACATCTGGAAATTCTCAATTCATGCACTGCTGAAGCCTAGCTTGAAGGATTTTGAACATAACCTTACTAACATGTGAAATGAGTGCAATTGTATCATAGTTTTAACTGTTTGGCATTGCCCTTTGTGATTAGGCTAGACGGTAAAGAATCTGCCTGCAATGCAGGAGACCCGGGTTTTTTCCCGGGGTCAGGAAGATCCCCTGGAGAAGGGAAGGGCTATCCACTCCAGTACTCTTCTCTGGTGAATTCCATGGACAGAAGTGGACTATAGGCCATGGCGTTGGAAAGAGACACAGCTGTGCAACTGACACTTTCATACACACTTTCTTTGTGATTGGAATAAAAGTTGACCTTTTCCAGTCCCATGGCCACTGCTAAGTATTCCGAATTTGCTGACATATTGAATGCAGCACTTTAACAGCATCATCTTTTAGGATTTGAAATAGCTCAGCTGGAATTCTGTCATTTCCACTAGCTTTGTTTATAATAATGCTCCCTGAGGCCCCTAGACTTCACACTCCAGGATGTCCTGCTCTAGGTGTGTGACCACACCATTGTGATTTCCCAGGTTATTAAGACCTTTCTTGCATGATTCTGTGCATTCTTGCCACCTCTCAATCTCTTCTGCTTCTGTTAGGTCCTTACCTTTTCTGTCCTTTATAGTGCCCATCTTTGCATGAAATGTTCCCTTGATATCTCCAGTTTTCTTGAAGAGGTCTCTAGTCTTTCCCATTCTATTGTTTTCCTCTATGCATTGTTCATTTAAGAAAGCCTTCTTATCTCTTTTTGATATTCTCTGCATTGAGTTGGGTATATCTTTGCCTTTCTTGCCTTTCACTTCTCTTCTTTCCTCAGCTATTTGTAATATCTCATCAGACAACCATTTTGCATTCTTTTGCATTCTTTTTCATTGGGATTGATGTGATCACAGCTTCCTGACCAGTGTTAGAAACCTCCATCCTTAGTTCTTCAGGCACTCTGTCTACCAGATCTAATCCCTTGGATTTTTTTGCCTCCTCCATTGTATAATCATAAGGGATTTGATTTAGGGATTTGATTAACTACTTAAATGGTCTAGTGGTTTTTCCCTACTTTCTTCAAGTCTGAATTTTGTAATAAGAAGCTCATGACCTGAGTCACAGTCAGCTCCATGTCTTGATTTTGCTGACTGTATAGAGTTTCTCCATCTTTGGCTGCATAATCAATCAGATTTCAGTATTAATCATCTGGTGATGTCCATGTGTAGTGCTATCTCTTAGGTTGCTGGGGAAGGGTCTTTTCTATGACCAGCATGTTCTCTTGATAAAACTCTGTTAGTTTTGCCCTGCCTCCTTTTGTGCTCCAAGGCCAAACTTGCCTGTTATTCTGGTTATCTGTTGACTTCCTAGTTTTGTATTCCAGTGCCCTATGATAAAAAGGACATCTTTTTTAATATTAGTTTTAGAAGGTCTTGTTGGTTTTCATAGAATCAGTGAACCTCAGCTTCTTTGGCATTAGTGATTGGGGCATAGCCTTGTGTTACTGTGATGTTGAATGGTTTTCCTTGGACACAATGGACATCATTCTGTCATTTTTGAGGCTGCACCCAAAATGCAGACTGTTCTGTTTCAGACTGTTCTGTTGACTATGAAAGGCACTCTATTTCTTCTTCCTGTCCATTTTAGTTCACTGATTCCTAAGGTGTTGGTGTTCACTCTTGCCATTACCTACCTGACCATGGCCAATTTATCTTGATTCATGGACCTAATACTCCAGGTTGCTATGCAATATTTACTGTTCTTACAGCGTTGGACTTCATTTTACCACCAGGCTCATCCACAGCTAAGCATGGTTCGTCCTTTGGCCCAGCCATTTTATTCTTTCTGGAGCTATTAGTAATTGCCCTCTGCTTTCCCCCTATAGCATATTGAACACCTTTTAACCTGGGGGACTCATCTTCCCATGTCATACCTTTTTGCCTTTTCATACTGTCCATGGGGTTCTCTGGCAAGAATACTGGAATGAGTTGCCCTTTTCTTCTCCAGTGGACCGTGTTTTGTCAGAACTTTTCACTATGGCTCATCCATCTTGGGTGGCTGCATGGCATGTTTCATAGCTTCATTCAGTTATGCAAGCCCCGTCATCACGATAAGGCTATGATCCATGAAGGGGATATATTAGGTTCAGTTCAGTTCAGTTCAGTTCAGTCGCTCAGTCGTGTCCTACTCTGTGACCCCATGAATTGCAGCACGCCAGGCCTCCATGTCCACCAACTCCCGGAGTTCACTCAGACTCACGTCCATCGAGTCAGTGATGCCATCCAGCCATCTCATCCTCTGTCGTCCCCTTCTCCTCCTGCCCCCAATCCCTCTCAGCATCAGAGTCTTTTCCAGTGAGTCAACTCTTCGCATGAGGTGGCCAAAGTACTGGAGCTTCAGCTTTAGCATCATTCCTTCCAAAGAAATCCCAGGGCTGATCTCCTTCAGAATGGACTGGTTGGATCTCCTTGCAGTCCAAGGGACTCTCAAGAGTCTTCTCCAACACCACAGTTCAAAAGTACCAATTCTTTGGCACTCAGCCTTCTTCACAGTCCAACTCTCACATCCATACATGACCACTGGAAAAACCATAGCCTTGATTAGACGGCCCTTAGTCGGCAAAGTAATGTCTCTGCTTTTGAATATGCTATCTAGGTTGGTCATAACTTTTCTTCCAAGGAGTAAGCATCTTTTAATTTCATGGCTGCAGTCAGCATCTGCAGTGATTACCATGAGGCAGTTGTCTTGCATTTGAGTTTGTGTTTTTAGAAGAAAGTTGCAATGGCAACCCGCTCCATCACTCTTGCCTGGAGAATCCCATGGATGGAGGAGCCTGGTGGGCCGCAGTCCATGGGGTTGCAAAGAGTTGGACTCGACTGAGCGACTTCACTTTCACTTTTCACTTTCACACATTGGAGAAGGAAATGGCAACCCACTCCAATGTTCTTGCCTGGAGAATCCCAGGGATGGTGGAGCCTGGTGGGGTGCCATCTGTGGGATCTCATAGAGTCGGACACGACCGAAGCGACTTAGCAGCACATTTGAAGGAGTATTCCTATCTCCTCTTAATCTCTACAAATTGATTTTAATTAATTTCTATCTCAAATCCTCTATTTTTTTAAAACTTTTTTTTGGTTTTTTATTCTATTAGGTACTGAATGAAGTGTGTTCTAGTCTTCCAGAGTAATTGTGAATCTGTTTCTCCTTATAGCTACCAATGTTCATTTTATATATTTTAAGTCTTTGGTTCTACATCCATTTACATTTAGACTTGTTATACTCTTTCTGGTTAATTGAAACTTAATCATTATAAAATATTCCTCTTTATCTTTAGTCATGCTTTTTGTCTCAAATTTTACTATGTAAGATATTAATACACTATGCATACTTCACTTATTAAGGACTAATGTAAATTAGTACTCACCATTTTTAGAACATTGTTATTTCCTTTTTGACTTATATGGTATTGATGTCATGCATTTTAATTCTATATGTATTTGACATGTTCAATCATTACTATTTCATTAATCATTACTGTTTCAATCTTCACTTAAATTAATGCACATATTTACCCTTTTTGTTACATATCTTGTCCTTTAATTTTCCTTCTTGAATCTTTTTTCTTCTGACTGAACAACAGCCTTTAGCTTTTAGTGTATGTTTGCTGGTGACAAACTGTTTTCATTTGTTGGAAAATGTCTTAATTTTGCTTTCATTTTTAGAAGATGCTTTTACTGAGTTTAGAATTCTAAGTTTTATTTTCTATTGGTATTTTGAGATATTTTGTTATGATTTGTCTTTCATTGTTTTGTTGAAAATTAAGCTTTCAATCTAGTTATCTTTGAAGGTTATGTTCTTTTTAAAATTCTTTTCTCTCACTCCTTGAAAATCTATGTCTTTGTTTTAGGCTGTCAACAGTTTGACGGTGATATGCTTAGGTACGATGTAATATGTATTCTGCTTGGGATTTGCAGTTTTTTTAAAAAACCTGTAGCTTAGTGGGGTTTTTTGCACACTTGGGAAAATTTTTAGTTATTATTTATTCAAATTATGCAGTTACTTGATTATCTTCCATCTCTTCTCCTAGTGATGACCCTATTGTCTAGATTTCTTGTTAGCCCTTTTCTGTTGGTTGTTGTTTCTATTGGGTTTTGATGATATCTTGTTTTCTTATGTAACTTGTGATTGTAGATGAACAGCTTAGATACTATATATTAAAAATTGTAGATATAATTAGATGGACGGGATGATATCATCTTTCAGAGAGGGTTTGTCTTTGCTTTTAACAGATGAACAGTCTAGGAACACGAGTAGTCCCTGATTGCCTTCATCCAATCATATATTGAGATTATTCGAAACTGGGTTTCAGTCCCTGTGAAGGCTTCTTTATTTTTTTTCACTCTTAGTCTTAGGGGATACTCTTCAAGACTTAGGTCTTTGAGAGGTTTATCAGGCCTCTCCTCCACTGAAGGACCTTAATTCTACTTTTGTCCACGTGTCGTCTGGTCACTAAGTCGTGTCTGACTCTTTTGCAACCCCATGGACTGTTGCCTGCCAGGCTCTTCTGTCCATGGGATTTCCCAGGTAAGAATAACTGGAGTGGGTTGCCATTTCTTTCTTCAGGGGATCTTCCTGACCCAGGGATAAAATCTGTATCTCCTGCATTGGCAGGCATATTTTTATCAACTGAGCCTCCTGGAAAGCTCTTCATTCCTTTCAGTTCAGTTCAGTTCAGTTGCTCAGTCATGTCTGACTCTTTGTGACCCCATGTATCACAGCACTCCAGGCCTCCCTGTCTATCACCAACTCCCAGAATTCACCCAAACTCATGTGCATCGAGTCAGTGATGCCATCCAGCCATCTCATCCTCTGTCGTCCTCTTCTCCTCCTGCTCCAATCCCTCCCAGCATCAGGGTCTTTTTCAATGAGTCAGCTCTTCGCATAAGGTGGCCAAAATATTGGAGTTTCAGCCTCAGCATCAGTCCCTCCAATGAACGCCCAGGACTGGTCTCCTTTAGGATGGACTGTTGGATCTCTTTGCAGTCCAAGGGACTTGCAAGAGTCTTCTCCAACACCACAGTTCAAAGGCATCAATTCTTTGGCACTCAGCTTTCTTCACAGTCCACCTCTCACATCCATACATGACCACTGGAAAAACCATAGCCTTGACTAGACGGAACTTTGTTGGCAAAGTAATATCTCTGCTTTTTAATGTGCTATCTAGGTTGGTCATAACTTTCCTTCCAAGGAGTGAGTGTCTTTTAATTTCATAGGTGCAGTCACCATCTGCAATGATTTTGGAGCCCCCCCCCACCCACAAATAAAGTCAGCCACTGTTTCCCCATCTATTTCCCATGAAGTGATGGGACCAGATGCCATGACCTTAGTTTTCTGAATGTTGAGCTTTAAGCCAACTTTTTCACTCTCCTCTCACTTTCATCAAGAGGCTTTTTAGTTTCTCTTCACTTTCTGCCATAAGAGTGGTGTCATCTGCTTATCTGAGGTTATTGATATATTCTCCCGGCAACCTTGATTCCAGCTTGTGCTTCTTCCAGCCCAGCATTTCTCATGATGTACTCTGCATATGAGTTAAATAAGCAGGGTGACAATATACAGCCTTGACGTACTCCTTTTCCTATTTGGAACCAGTCTGTTGTTCCATGTCCAGTTCTAACTGTTGCTTCCTGACCTGCATATAGGTTTCTCAGGAGGCAGGTCAGGTGGTCTGGTATTCCCATCTCTCTCAGAATTTGGCACAGTTTATTGTGATCCACACAGTCAAAGGCTTTGGCATAGTCAATAAAGCAGAAATAGATGTTTTTCTGGAACTCCCTTCCTTTTTCTATCATCCAAGTCACATAAATTTGTCAAAAGGCTGTGTTAATCTTCTGTTGTCCAATATTTGCTTTAAGAATTAACAGACACCTCTTTTTAAAAAAAAAAGTTCCAAATTCCAGAGGTTATGTCTCATCTCAGGGCTTCCCGAGTGGTGCTGGTGGTAAAGAACCCACCTGTCAATGCAGTAAATGCAGGAGATGAAGGTTTGATCCCTGGGTCAGGAAGATCCCCTGGAGAAGGAAATGGCAACCCACTCCAGTATTTTTGCCTGTAGAATCCCATGGACAGAGGAGCCTGGCAGGCTATGGTCCATAGGATTGCAAAGAGTCAGACACAAGTGAAGTGACTTAGCACACACTCACATCTTATCTCTAGTTCCTGGAATTTCTCACTTCCTTTGTAGCTCTCCAATACCATCACAAAATTAAACATATTTAATATTTTCTTCCACCTTTTTTAATTCACAGAGGGAGTGCTGGTACAGACTACCTACACTGCCATTAGCAGGAAATTTCAATTTACTGAGATAGCTGTTCCTGGAATGCAGAGTCCAGAAATAAATATATAAATTATCAAAACTTTCCAACTAACATAAAAATGAAAGTGCTGTGATTTGTAACGTGACTTTACTCCCAATTTTTGTTGTAGAAGTTGTCATTCACTCTTGTGTTAAACACTTTATAAAGTAATATGAGAAAATTTCTGGTGGTATAAAATTTTATTATAGTAATTGTCAAACTTTAGCAAAAGGAGGAGATTGGCAAGGAGTCTCTTAGATTTCTTTTTTGAGAGTATGTTTTTATTTTCTTTGGATGATTAATAGAAAATTAAGTTAATGAAAACTGGTGTTGAAGTCAGTGACTTAAAAATATTGAGTTGGCCAAAATGTTTGTTTTTCCATGTGATAGTATGGAATAACCCAAATGAACTTTTTGGTCAACCCAGAAAGATGATTTTCAACCTTTTTATTTTCAGATACATTAAAAAAATGCAACTTATATGACTAAGACCCTCACCCCCCAAAAAGAGACACTTTTCTTTTTATAAACATACTGTTAATTCCTAGGACAAAGGAAGACTGTTTTGTGGGCCTCCCTGTATCTCAAGGAATACTTGGGAATTAACTGAGGAATGGATGATGGAAAATTATCAGTGGAATATGAGAACTAAATCTTAAGTAGGTAAATCCCAAGGTCAGTATAAACTGATTGAAGGAAATGTAGGGTACAGACTTGACTAGGGAAAGTAGTATGAGTTAGCCATATCTTTTAATGACAGTACTATAATACAATTCATTTGTATTTACAGCAAAATTATTTTAAGACAGCTTGAAATATAAATTTTTAAATTAAAGTGCAGTTTATGTTAATTTTTCACAAAAGAATCTTGTTCTGTTAATTCAGTAAGTATGAGAACGCTTTCACTCAAACCAATATTTATGCATCAGATAATTCATAGAGGAGAGAACTTTGTCTGATTAAATTTGAGTAGAAGTGCATTCATAAATTATACTTCATTGGAGAAACTCATTTTGGAGGGAAAAACCTATAAAAGCAATAACTAGAGAACTCCACAGCTGGAAGTTATCAGAAATTTTCTGTTAGAGGAACATTAATGCACTAAATGGAATATTTTCTTTCATAAATCAGTTTTCAGTATTCTGTATTTATACACAAGTAAAATTGTCTATTTCTTAAAAGTGAGAAAGGTTTCTCACACAAGTCAGAATTATAAATTATTCATTTATAATTTATGTAATTTATAATTATATTTTTAAAAAGGCTTCCCTGGTAGCTCAGATAGTTAAGAATCCACCTGCAATGCAGGAGACCTGGGTTGCGAAGACCCCCTGGAGGAGAGCATGGCAACCGACTCCAGTATTCTTGCCCGGAGAATCCCCACGGACAGAGGAGCCTGGTGGGCTACTCCATGGAGTTGCAAAGAGTTGGACATAACTGAGTGACTAACCATACACAGTAGAGAGGCCCTATGATTATTGTAATTTGTATATGTCTTTGTCCATGAGTTACACCTTACTGACAACAGATAAATAACCAAGAGAAGTAAAGCTTCTAAGAATATATCATTTTCTTAAAATGCCACAAAATTAATACTAGGAGGAAACTATATATTTGATACAGTGGAAGAAGTCTTCCTCTAGAAGCAATTTTTCATCTTGTTTATTGCTTTGATTTCATGCTCATGTCTGCAGAACAAGTGAGGATAAATAGGCCAGTCCAAAAATTGCCTCTCTTTTAATTAAAAACACACACACATGTGCATACATGCAAAACTTTATTAAGTGTGACATATTTTGTCTCTTGAATTGTATACTTTCTCCATTCTCAGTAACTCCAGCCATCAACAGTCTGTCAACAGATAAGCAATGTTGATGAGCTTCTTATATTTTTCTTTTTACACATGATCACATATGGACACCTTAATATGTTGTTTGTACACACATATGTGTGTTTTCTGGAGAAGGAAATGGTAACCCACTCCAGTATTCTTGCCTGGAGAATCCCATGGATGGAGAAGCCTGGTAGGCTACAGTCCACGGGGTCGCAAAGAGTTGGACACAACTGAGCTACTTCACTCACTCGTGTGTTTTCATTATCTTAATTAGAATTATACATGCGTTTTGGCATCTTTTAAACTCAATAGTACTTTTAACCAGCTGAAGAGCCCATGGTATGGACATGCCATATTTTTTTCAACCACTTGCCGCTGTTTATTGACAGTTTTGTCACAAGGAAAACTGATCCACCATCCTCAAGAGGTGGCACAGAAAACAGGTTAGAGGACAGCATAATTATGCTCTTACCTACTAGAGCCTTCTTTTCCCTTGTAAAAATGAGATTGATGGATTGAATTATGTTTTCTTATTTTAACAGAGGTTGCCAGATTTCTCTTGAATAAGACTAATATTTCCTAATTCTAATAGGATAAAAATGTGCCCTTCTCCTCTATCAAAAGTAGCTATTATTCTTTAACCTTGAGGAATTTTATGATTTCAAAGTGATAACTAGTTTTATTTTAATGGACATATTGATATACCTGTTTAAAAGTTCCTTTACCACTTTGCTAATTTGCAGGTTGTCTTTATAAACTGTTCATAAATTTTGCTTTTTGGATTGTCTTGTCAGTATGTTACAGCTCTTTATGTACTAAATGTAGTAACTTAAGAAAAAACTTATTGTCTCTTGACTTTGTATATGATAGTTCTCATTCACAAGTAATTTTTACATGTTTAAATATGCCCGTCTCTTCTTTCATAGTTTCTGAATTTCTAGTCCTAGTTAAGCTTTATATATTACAGTAAGTCCCCTACTTATGAATGAGTTCCATTCTGAGCATGCGTTTGTAAGTCAATTTGTTCACAAAACACTTTCCCCTGACATCTTTTCTCACGGAATGGTACAATATGTCCAGGAATCATGCTTTTGTAAACCTGGGAATTGGGCCCTGATGCTAAAACCTATATTTTTCACCTTAGGAAGCTGGAAATATGCAACCTCATCCTGCCAGAAAAACCCACTGGTTCATTTTTCCTTTCATTGCAAACAGCTTTGGTTGAGTTTTTTATTTTTCTGAAAGAAACAGGCTGTTTGCCACTTCTTGCTAGGAAGTCCCATGACTACTATTTCACTTAATCAGTGTCACAGCAGGTATGGCAGTCAACACTCAAATAACACTTTCCTCTGACCTATTTTCTCATGGAAAGGTACAGTGTGTCCTAGGAATGTCTTTACACAGTTCTGAAACTACAGGGAAACATGATTTTTTGAACCTGGGAATTGGGGCCTGATGGCAAAAGAAGTGTTTTCCCACTGTGAAAGCTGTCTAGTTTCAGCCTCAAAGCTGCCAGAAAAACACATTGTTTCATTTTCCTCATTAAAGCAATAGCTTTGGTTAAGTTTTGGAGTTTTATGAAAGCAACAGGCTCCTTCTGACTTCAGGCAGGGAAGTCACCTGACAGTATCGTTTCACCTAATGAGAATAACAACAGGTATGGAAATCAACTCTCAGAGAACAATCTCCCCTGACATCTTTTCTCATGGAATGGTACAGTGTGTCCTAGGTGTGTCTTTACACAACTCTGAAGCTGCCAGGAAACATGCTTTTGTGAAACTGGGAATTGGGCCCTTATGGCAAAACATGTATTTTCCACATTTATAAGCTGGATAATTCCAGCCTCAAACCTGCCAGAAAAACACACTGGTTCATTTTTCTCTTTATGACAGCAACAGTTTTGGTTAAGTTTTTGAGTTTTCCAAAAGAAACACGCTGCTTGCCACTTCTTGTTGGGAGGTTGTCTGACTGTACAGAATCACCTAATCAGGGTAACAACAGATAAGGCAGTCAACACTCACAGAACACTGCCCTGACAACCTTTTTCATGGAATGGTCCAATGTGTCATAGGTATGTCTTTACACAACTCTGAAACAGCCAGGAATCATGCTTTTGTGAACCTGGGAATTAGGCCCTTATGGTAAAAGTTGTATTTTTTACCATTGGAAGCTGGATAATTCCAGCCTCAAACCTGCCAGAAAAACACACTGGTTCATTTTTCTCTTCAATACAACAGCTTCCGTCAAATTTTGGAGTTTTCTGAAAAAACAAAAACAAAAAAAAACAAAAAAAAACAAAAAAAACCAGGCTGCTTGTCACTTCTTGCTGGGAAGTCACATAACAGCACCATTTCAGAGTAACAGCAGTACCTAATCAGGGTAAAAGCAGGTATGGCAGTCAACATTCACAGAACACTCTCCTCTGACCTGTTTTCTCATGGAATGGTACAGTGTATCCTATGAGGTCTTTACACAGTTCTGAAACTACAGGAAAGCATGATTTTGTAAACCTGGGAACTGGGAACTTATGGCAAAAGAAGTATTTCCCCCAGTATAAGCTGCATAGTTGCAGCCTTAAACTTGCAAGAAAAACATACTTCTTCATTTTTCTTTTCATTACAACCGCTTTGTTCACAATATTGAGTTTTCTGAAATAAAAAGCATGCTTCCAACTTTTTGCTGGGAAGTCATCTGACAGTAAAATTTCACCTAATCAGAGTAACAACAGGTATGGCAGTCAACACCCATAGAACACTATCCCCTGACATCTTTTCTCAAGGAATGGTACATCGTTTCATAGGAGTGTTTTTACAGAACTCTGAAAATGCAGGGAAACATGCTTTTGTGAACCTGGGAATTGGTGCCTGATGGCAAAGTGTTTTCTCATTGTGAAAACAGAATAGTTGCAGCCTTGATTTGGCCAGAAAAACACACTGGTTCATGTCTCTCTTCATTATAACAACAGCTTTGATCTAGTTTTTGAGTTTTCTGAAAGAGACTGCTTGCCACTTCTTGCTGGGAAGTCTTCTGACAGGACAGATTCTCTGATCAGGGTAACAACAAGTTTGGCAGTCAACACTTCAAGAACACTCTCCCCTGACATCTTATCTCAATTGGAATGGTACAGTGTGTTCTACCTGCGTCTTTATACAACTCTGAAACAGCCAGAAAACATGCCTTTGTGAACCTGGGAATTGTGCCCTTATGGTAAAAGCAATATTTTCCACCTGTGGAAGCTCTATAATTGCAGCCTCAACCTGCCTGAAAACCACACTCGTTCATTTTTCTCTTTATTCACAAACAGCTTTGGAAAAGTTTTTGAGTTTAATGAAAGAAACAGGCTGCTTGCCACCTCTTGCTGGGAAGTCACCTGACAGTACAGTTTCACCTAATCAGCGTAACAACAGCTATGGCAGTCAACACTCAAAGAACACAGAACATTCTTCCCTGAACTCCTTTCTCATGAAGTGGTACAGTTTCCTACATGTGTTTTACAAAGCTCTTTACAATGCAGGAAAATATGGTTTTTTTAAAAACCTGGGACCTGGGGTCTAATGGCTAAAGAATTATTTTCCAACTGTGAGAGGTCAATAGTTGCAGCCTCAGTCCTGCTAGAAAATCACACCGGTTCACTTCTCTATTCATTATAGCAACAGCTTTGGTCTAGTTTTCTGTTTTCTGAAAGAAACAGGCTGCTTGCCACTTCTTCCTGGGAAGTCCTCTGACAGGACAGATTCACTAATCAGGGTAACAACAGATATGGCAGTCAACACTCACAGAACACTCTCCCCGTCAACACTCACAGAACACTCTCCCCTGACCTCTTTTCTCATGGAATGGTACATTGTGAATTTCTCCATATTTCAGCAAGGAAACTGGGGGCACAGAATTTTCTGCCTGAAGTATGAGATTTTCCATATTTTAGCCCAAAACCTGTGGTGCAGAGTCTACACTCCAAGTTTCTGGGCTGAAATATAGAAAATTTCCATATTTCAGCCTGGAAACTTGGGATGCAGATTTTCCTGCCTGAAATATGAAATTCTCCATATGTCATCCAAGAAAATTGGGGTGCAGATTTTCCTGCAAGAGATGTCAAATTCTCCATACTTCATGCAGGAAAACTGAGGTGCAGATTTTCCTGCCTGAAGTGTGAAACTCCCCATATTTCATTCAGGAAAACTGGGGTGCAGAATTTCCTGCCTGAAATAGGAAATTCTACACATTTCATCCAGAAAAATTGGGGCTTAGATAAAAATATGAGAAATACATTTTCAGAGTTAATACCTTTTGAATTGTTTTTAAAAAATCATCAAAATTTTTATGCATCTTATGGTGGTACTCATTATCAAAACATGGGCTTGGTAAAATGTGACTTTTGCATCACTTCCTTTTCCATATTTATCTTGTTAGTAGATTCTTTGGCCTCTCTTGACTAGTTCTTTTTGAAGCAAAGATTAAAGCAGTACATCTAGTTTATGTGATTTATAATCTCATCCAAAGTAATTTCTCAATTGGTTTTTTCTGTTGTATAAAGTTTTCCATTTTCATTTGTTTCTTTTTTCTTCTTGTTTTTCTTTTGTGTTTGTAGCTCTACATCAAATATTTTTTTTGTAATTTAAGTATAGTATATTAACATAACTATATTTGTGTTGCAATACAACATAATGATTCAATATTTTTACAGAATAAGTTTTATTTAAATATGACCAAATTGTGAGTTGCTTGCTGGTTTCAGAGATGAATTCCTTGTGGATATCTTGGTTTGCAAATATTTCTTCATATTCTGGGTTGCCTTCTTCATTCCTTAAGGTTTCCTTTCCTGGGCACCTGCTTTGAAATTGAAGTAGGTCATGCTTTGCTGTTTTTGGTTTATTTCTCATGGCTCTAAGGGATGGATTCCAAAAGACCTTGTAATGTTGTCATCCAAACCCCCAAAGACCTTGTAGTTTATATCATCCTGTGTCCTGCCTATGTTTTCCTTAAGAATTTCATAGACTCCCTCCTGACCTTGAGATCTTTATTATTTGGAGTTAATTTTGTGTATGGTGTTAGAGAGTGTGCTAACCTCATTCTCATTTTCTTAGTTTTAGTTACCCTCGTACGATCCTTCATAGTGTCTGTTACAAATGTATATTCCCAGCATCAGGGGAGGAATACTCCCTTTTCTCCACACCTTCACACCTTTAGTGTTTGTTGAGTTCCTGTGGTTTCGATTTGCATTTCTAATATTTTGTGAAATTGACCTCTTTTCATGTGATTTCTTTTCAAGGGTGAGTTCATGTTACCTCTTGAGGCGGCTTCTTGTAACTTGGCCCTGTTTTGAATTCTTTTCTGATGACCACCCCTAGGACGTTTGTTAAGATCATCTGTTTTTGACTTAACAGACCCTTTGACCTTGAGAACACTCGATGCCCATCAGCACAGCTTTTCAAGCTATTGTTACAGAAAATGGCCACAAGGCGGCAGCATTATTCAGTTCAGTTCAGTTCAGTCTCTCAGTCGTGTTCGACTCTTTGCGACCCCATGAATCGCAGCACGCCAGGCCTCCCTGTCCATCACCATCTCCCGGAGTTCACTCAGACTCACGTCCATCGAGTCCGTGATGCCATCCAGCCATCTCATCCTCTCTCGTCCCCTTCTTCTCCTGCCCCCAATCCCTCCCAGCATCAGAGTCTTTTCCAATGAGTCAACTCTTCGCATGAGGTGGCCAAAGTACTGGAGTTTCAGTTTTAGCATCATTCCTTCCAAAGAACACCCAGGGCTGATCTCCTTTAGAATGGACTGTTTGGATCTCCTTGCAGTCCAAGGGACTCTTAAGAGTCTTCTCCAACACCACAGTTCAAAAGCATTGCTTCTTTGGCGCTCAACTTTCTTCACAGTCCAACTCTCAAACATCCATACATGACCACTGGAAAAATCATAGCCTTGACTAGACAGACCTTTGCTGGCAAAGTAATGTCTCTGCTTTTGAATATGCTGTCTAGGTTGGCCATAACTTTCCTTCTAAGGAGTAAGCGTCTTTTAATTTCATGGCTGCAATCACCATCTGCAGTGATTTTGGAGCCCCCCAAAATAAAGTCTGACACTGTTTCCACTGTTTCCCCATCTATTTCCCATGAAGTGATGGGACCGGATGCCATGATCTTCGTTTTCTGAATGTTGAACTTTAAGCCAACTTTTTCACTCTCCTCTTTCACTTTCATCAACTGGCTTTTTAGTTCCTCTTCACTTTCTGCCATAAGGGTGGTGTCATCTGCATATCTGAGGTTATTGATATTTCTCCCGGCAATCTTGATTTCAGCTTGTGCTTCTTCCAGCCCGGTGTTTCTCATGATGTACTCTGCATAAAAGTTAAACAAGCAGGGTGACAATATACAGCCTTGACATACTCCTTTTCCTACTTGGAACCAGTCTGTTGTTCCACGTCCAGTTCTAACTGTTGCTTCCACATTTCCACCCCGCCCCCCCACCCCCCCGCCCCCCCCGCCCCCCCCGCCCCCCGCCCCCCCGCCCCCCCCGCCCCCCCGCCCCCCCCGCCCCCCCCGCCCCCCCGCCCCCCCCGCCCCCCCCCCCGCCCGCCGGGTCATTTCTGTGTGATTTTATATTGGAATCGAAGTGATTTCTGATATTATGTGTGTTTCGGGTGTACATTAATGTATGAGCATTTATCTATTCTCTTTCAAGTTCTTGTTCCCACCTAGGTGATTACAGTGTGTTCAGTAAACTTCCATCTGCTATTCAGCAAGTTGTTTTCCATCAACTATTGGATATATATGTGTGTCTACGTTAATTCAAATCTCTTAATTTACTTCACCTGTATCTACAGTTGGAGGGCTTCTGCAGAGGGCAAGAGGCACTCCAGCAACATTGTGGGGTCACACTGCCTGCCACATCCTCCCAGGACCCTGAGCCCCACAGCCATCCAGCCTTGGGACCCAAGCCTGCCCAATCTTCAGAGATGTGATACCAGCCAAGGTAACCATGCAATGAAGGGAATAGAGTCAGTATATGTTTATATATTTATTGTGTTTATCCAATTATTTGAACTTGAGTATATAGGTGAATTATAAGGCAGCAGTTTTTAAAATTTAAATTCATAGTCACTTGATTCACTCACACATTGATGTGTATATGCTGTATTTCAGGGACTGTTCATGTATAGATTATGACACAAAGTGGAGTATCATTCCTAGTGTTACCTAGTAGGTCCTTGGGGCTTATTTTCTCAATAGTAGTGTATACCTGTTAATCAAGTAGCTTACTCCAAAACCTTTCTTCTCTGCTAACAGTAAGTGAGGAGAGTTTTTTCTAAGTCTGTGAACTGTTTATCTTGGCTCAAAGAGCTCATATGTATCCATTTTTAGATTCCACCTAGAAGTTGCATCATATTCTATTTGTCACTCCCTGTCTCTCTTACTTCACTTGCTATGATCATCTCTACCTTCTTGTCTGTGCCTGAACATGGCATTGTTTCATTGTTCCTTACGACTGATTAATATACCATTGTGTGTATAGAACCCATTTTCTTTATTCATTTCTGTGTCCTTGTACACTTAGGTCACACCAGTGTCCTTGCTATGGAAACTGGTCTGGCAGGGATGGTAAGGGTACCCTTGTCTTTGAACATGTTGCTTTTCTCTGACTGTATCAAGGCATGTGATTACTGCTTCCTAAGGCACTTCTATGTTATATTTTTTTAAAGATCCTCATATTGTTCCATCTAGTGGATGAACCAATGAACATTTTTAGTAATTTCATCTGAATTAATTTCTTGATAGGAATTTCTATTCCTAAAAATTTCCCATTTTTACTTTGCTAACCTTCATCCTTGATTATTTCTTGTGTTTGTAGCTATCCATCCACTGTTTCTTTTTCAACTGAGTTACAGTTGATTTACATTATACATTTGCTTTGAGATACAACATAGTGATTCAATATTTTAATAGAATGTATGCCATTTAAAGATATTACAAAATCATGTCTTTATTTCTCTCTACTGCATACTATATCCTATTATTTTCCATGCATTATACATAGTGATTTTTATCTCTTAACCTTTACCCTCATCTGGCAACACCCACAACCATATCCCCACAGGCATCCATTAGTTTCTGGATTTGTGAATCTCTTTCTATTTCATAAATAAGTTCATTTGTGTCATATTTTAGATTGAACTTAAATATGATTTCCTATGGCAGTTTTCTGTGTGTTTCTGACAAGCTTGCCTTAGATGAGAATATGTAAATACATTTTCCTGAAAATAGTAAAATTTTCAGGCATAATATAATTTCATCACTTCATGGGAAGTAGATGGGGAAACAGTGGAAACAGTGTCAGACTTTATTTTGGGGGGCTCCAAAATCACTGCAGATGGTGATTGCAGCCATGAAATTAAAAGACACTTACTCCTTGAAAGGAAAGTTATGACCAACCTAGATAGCATATTGAAAAGCAGAGACATTACTTTGCCAACAAAGGTCTGTCTAGTCAAGGCTATGATTTTTCCAGTGGTCATGTATGGATGTGAGTTGGACTGTGAAGAAAATTGAGCGCCGAAGAATTGATGCTTTTGAACTGTGGTGTTGGAGAAGACTCTTGAGAGTCCCTTGGACTGCAAGGAGATCCAACCAGTCCATTCTGAAGGAGATCAGCCCTGGGTGTTCATTGGAAGGACTGATGTTGCAGCTGAAACTGCAATACTTCGGCCACCTAATGCAAAGAGTTGACTTACTAGAAAAGGCTCTGATGCTGGGAGGGATTGGGGGCAGGAAGAGAAGGGGACGACAGAGGATAAGATGGCTGGATGACATCACCAACTCAATGGACATGAGTTTGAGTAAATTCCGGGAGTTGGTGATGGACAGGGAGGCCTGGCGTGCTGCGATTCATGGGGTCACAAAGAGTCGAACATGACTGAGCGACTGAACTGAACTGAACTGAATATAATTTCAATCAGAATTGTTTTCCATATTTCATCCAGGTAAGCACAGAATCTTAACCACTGGACTGCGGGGAAGTACCTCTGTGCATTCTTGTTTAAATTAACCTTTATTTCATATTGTAGTAACACTGATATACAATGTGTTATTGGTGACAGGTGAACCAAATATATTTTCCATTTTGTTGTTGTTTAGTCATCATGTCTGACTATATTTGTAGGAGCATTCCCTTTTCTCCAGGCCCTGTTACACTTGTAAGACATCTATTTGCTTATGCATATGTGTACATAAATTCTAGGTACATAGAGACATAAATATCCATGTAGTTAGATGTATAAATGTTTAGATTACATTGAAATGTAAATTCTAGGTACATAGATATATAAATGTCTAGGAACATTGATATATAAATATCTAGGTACACATAAATGTAAATTCTAAGTACATAGATATATAAATGTCTATATACATAGAGATATAAATGCCAGGGTACATAGAGACATAAATATCTACATAAAAAAATATAAATATCTATGTACATACAGATGTAAATATTATACATACATATAGATGTAGATATCTATATACACAGACATATAAATATCTATACACACAGAAGATGGTTACACAGTGGACAATGTGAGAGACACCCTTATAAGTAGACAAAATAAGTGATACAGATAGTAGCATTTAGAAAATCATATTATGAGAGAGAAACATAAATTTCAAAGCAAAGAAAACAAATCTAACCAGGACTCATGTAACTAGTTTTAATCTGGTGGCAATAAACCATCAAGCCACAGGAGATTCAGGTGGTGATGGCAAATTCTGGAAGGGTCAGGCAGTGAAAAGAAGTTAAATCTTTCATTTTTGTTTACAGAGTATACCTTATCAACTTAATGATACATACTTGTTGATACCTCCTTAAGTATGTGTCATTCAGCACATCTTCATATGCCCTCATCCAAACTGTTTCAGCTCAAATCATTCCAAGCATAACTCCAATTTGTTGCAACTCTGATTAGTCATGTCTTGCTATTTCATAAGAAAGACAGATTGTAATTCATTCGTATAGACCAGTGAAAGCTAGGATTTCTGTCTAATGTATATATTTTTAGGGGCCTTATAAATCATTTAAAATGGCAACCCTTCTCCCTGCTTGACCCTGTTCTGACTCAACTGACATGGGAAAAGCTATGGAAAGAGTGTTTAATATAATCTGAACTCACCAGATATTTCTTTTTTTTTTAATTAAATTTATTTATTTTAGTTGGAGGCTAATTACTTTACAATATTGCATTGGTTTTGCCATACATCAATATGACTCCGCTACGGGTGTACACATGTTCCCAATCCTGAACCCCCCTCCCACCTCCCTCCCTATACCATCACTCTGGGTCATCCCAGTGCACCAGCCCCAAGCATCCTGCATCCTGCATCCTGCATCGAACCTAGACTGGTGATTCATTTCTTATATGATATTATACATGTTTCAATGCCATTCTCCCAAATCATCCCACCCTTGCCCTCTCCCACAGAGTCCAAAAGACTGTTCAATACATCTGTGTCTCTTTTGCTGTCTCACATACAGGGTTATCATTACCATCTTTCTAAATTCCATATACATGCGTTAGTATACTCTATTGGTGTTTTTCTTTCTGGGTTACTTCACTCTGTATCATCAGCTCCAGTTTCATCCACCTCATTAGAACTGACTCATGTATTCTTTTTAATGGCTGAGTAATACTCCATTGTGTATATGTACCACAGCTTTCTTATCCATTCATCTGCTGATGGACATCTAGGTTGCTTCCACGTCCTAGCTATTATAAACAGTGCTGCGATGTATAGGCGTCTCTTTCAATTCTGGTTTCCTTGGTATGTATGCCCAGCAGTGGGATTGCTGGGTCATAAGGCAGTTCTATTTCCAGTTTTTTAAGGAATCTCCACACTGTTCTCCATAGTGGCTGTTAGTTAGTTCAGTCACTCAATCGTGTCCGACTCTTTGCGACCCCATAAATCCCAGCACGCTAGGCTGCGTGATGGTCCATCACCATCTCCCGGAGTTCACTCAGACTCACGTCCATCGAGTCAGTGATGCCATCCAGCCATCTCATCCTCGGTCGTCACCTTCTACTCCTGCTCCAATCCCTCCCAGCATCAGAGTCTTTTCCAATGAGTCAACTCTTCGCATGAGGTGGCCAAAGTACTGGAGTTTCAGCTTTAGCATCATTCCTTCCAAAGAAATCCCAGGGCTGATCTCCTTCAGAATGGACTGGTTGGATCTCCTTGCAGTCCAAGGGACTCTCAAGAGTCTTCTCCAACACCACAGTTCAAAAGCATCAATTCTTCAGTGCTCAGCCTTCTTCACAGTCCAACTCTAACATCCATACATGACCACAGGAAAAACCATAGCCTTGGCTAGACGGACCTTAGTCTGCAAAGTAATGTCTCTGCTTTTGAATATGCTATCTAGATTGGTCATCACTTTTCTTCCAAGGAGTAAGCGTCTTTTAATTTCATGGCTGCAGTCACCATCTGCAGTGATTTTGGAGCCCCAAAAAATAAAGTCTGACACTGTTTCCACTGTTTCCCCATCTATTTCCCATGAAGTGATGGGACCAGATGCCATGATCTTCGTTTTCTGAATGTTGAGATTTAAGTCAACTTTTTCACTCTCTTCTTTCACTTTCATCAAGAGGCTCTTTAGCTCCCCCTCACTTTCTGCCATAAGGGTGGTGTCATCTGCATATCTGAGGTTATTGATATTTCTCCCGGCAATCTTGATTCCAGCTTGTGTTTCTTCCAGTCCAGCGTTTCTCATGATGTACTCTGCATATAAGTTAACTAAGCAGGGTGACAATATACAGCCTTGACGTACTCCTTTCCCTATTTGGAACCAGTCTGTTGTTCCATGTCCAGTTCTAACTGTTGCTTCCTGACCTGCATACAGATTTCTCAAGAGGCAGGTTAGGTGGTCTGGTATTCCCATCTCTTTCAGAATTTTCCACAGTTTATTGTGATCCACACAGTCAGAGGCTTTGGCATAGTCAATAAAGCAGAAATAGATGTTTTTCTGGAACTCTCTTGCTTTTTCCATGATCCAGCAGATGTTGGCATTTTGATCTCTGGTTCCTCTGCCTTTTCTAAAACCAGCTTGAACATCAGGGAGTTCACGGTTCACATATTGCTGAAGCCTGGCTCGGAGAATTTTGAGCATGTATTCCCACCAACAGTGTAAGAGGGTTCCCTTTTTTCCACACCCTCTCCAGCATTTATTGCTTGTAGACTTTTGGATCACAGCCAATCTGACTGGCATGAAAAGGCACCTCATTGTGGTTTTGATTTGCATTTCTCTGATAATGAGTGATGTTGAGCATATTTTCATGTGTTTGTTAGCCATCTGTATGTCTTCTTTGGAGAAATGTCTATTTAGTTCTTTGGCCCATTTTTTGATTGGGTCGTTTATTTTTCTGGAATTGAGCTGCAGGAATTGCTTGTATATTTTTGAGATTAGTTGTTTGTCAGTTGCTTCATTTGCTATTATTTTCTCCCATTCTGACGGCTGTCTTTTCACCTTCCTTATAGTTTGTTTTGTTGTGCAGAAGCTTTTAATTTTAATTAGGTCCCATTTGTTTATGTTTGCTTTTATTTCCAGTATTCTCGGAGGTGGGTCATAGAGGATCCTGCTGTGATTTATGTCAGAGAGTGTTTTGCCTATGTTCTCCTCTAAGAGTTTTATAGTTTCTGGTCTTTTGTTTAGATATTTAATCCATTTTGAATTTATTTTTGTGTATGGTGTTAGAAAGTGTTCTAGTTTCATTCTTTTACAAGTGGTTGACCAGTTTTCCCAGCACCACTTGTTAAAGAGGTTGTCTTTTCTCCATTGTATATTCTTGGCTCCTTTGTCAAAGATAAAGTGTCCATAGGTGTGTGGGGTTATCTCTGGGATTTCTATTTTGTTTCAGTGATCTATATTTCTGTCTTTGTGCCAGTACCATACTGTCTTGATGCCTGTGGCTTTGTAATAGAGCCTGAAGTCAGGCAGGTTGATTCCTCCAGTTCCATTCTTCTTTCTCAAGATTGCTCTGGCTATTCAAGGTTTTTTGTATTTCCATACAAATTGTGAAATTATTTGTTCTAGCTCTGTGAAAAATACCATTGGTAGCTTGATAGGGTTTGCATTCAATCTATAGATTGCTTTGGGTAGTATACTCATTTTCACTATATTGATTCTTCCGATCCATGAACATGGTATATTTCTCCATCTATTAGTGTCCTCTGATTTCTTTCACCAGTGTTTTATAGTTTTCTATATATTGATCTTCAGTTTCTTTAGGTAGATATATTCCTAAGTATTTTATTCTTTTCATTGCAATGGTGAATGTAATTGTTTCCTTTAAGGAAACAAGATATTTCTTATTTGGTGTACATGAAGATGTGAGAAGTAGACTTTGATGGATATAAAAAGAAATATTTTGAATGAAGAAACATGATTAGAAATTGGCAGAGTCATTTGACCAGACAGCAATCACAATGGATCAATTCCATCTCCCTCAACCATGAAGACAAGTTTATTTTGGTAATAACATCAGCAACTGAGGAGTTAAAGTGTTAAATCTGTGAAAAATTATTAACAGAAAGTGAAAGTTGCTCAGCTGTGTCCAAATCTGTGAACCCATGGATTGTAGCTAGCCAGGTTCCTCTATCCATGGAGTTTTCCAGGCAAGAATACTGGAGTGGGTTGTCATTCCCTTCTACAGAGGACCTTCCCAACCTGAGAATTAAATCTGGGTGTCTTGCATTGCAGGCAGATTCTTTACCATCTGAGCCACTAGGGAAGCCTCAATTAACAGGAAGGCAGAGAGGAAATGTTTTCATAGATAGAACACAACTTTCCAGAAGGCTGTACGTTTCAGATAAATGTTTTATTATTTTAAATCTTGAGTGGATTACATATAGGTTTTACAGACTGTTCAAAGTAACATTCTATTCCTTCCTGGAACGAATACATCACCTTTTGATTCATGCACTTGTGACACACTTAACCAGACTTAGTTAAGCCCTACTTACTTAAATCAACTTACTCTATGTTGGAGAGTATTCTAAGCCAATTTGTGCATACCAGCTGCAGATCTGACAAGAAACATTTACTCTTACATTGTTGTTGTTCAGTTGCTATGTTGTGTCTGACTCTTTGTGACCCCATGGACTGCAGTGCACCAAGATTCCCTGTCCTTCACTATCTCTTGGAGTTTGCTCAAACTCTTGTTCATTGAGTTGGTGATGCCATCTTAACATCTCTTCCTCTGTCACCCACTTTTCCTTTTGCCTTCAGTCTTTCCCAGCATCAGGATTGTTTCCCAATAAGTTGGCCCTTTGCTTCAGGTGGCCAGCGAATTGGAGCCTCAGGTTCAGCATCAGTTCTTCTAATGAATATTCAGGGTTGATTTCCTTTAGGAATGACTGGTTTGATCTCCTAGAGGTCCAAGGGACTCTCAAGAGTCTTCTTTAGCACCACAGTTTGAAAGCATTGATTCTTCAGTGCTCAACCTTTTTATGGTCCAACTCTCACATCCATACATGAGTACTGGAAAAACCAGTAGCTTTTACTCTCACATATGTGGTATCAAATTTGTCATTACATATTGCCTGTGACCTTTAGACTCTTGCTTCATACTTCATGTAATCATGTGGTGTTGTAATTAAATACACTTTGGAACTAAGCTTATTTTAAAGATGTGGTTTGCCTACCAGTAGCATAGGAGTGTTCTGTTTTCTCCAGCACCTGTTACCCTGGTGTGACATCTCAAAACTCAGAAATTCTTACTTGTTGATATGAAAATAATTTCATTTTAGCACAGTTTGAACAGAGAAGTGAAAAAATCAGGGTGCCTATTTTACCAGGTTTCTTCAGGGAGAAAGTTGAAACTGTTAGAAGGCAAAATGCATGCAGCTGATGGCTTCTTGGCTCTGATTTTTGCAGGGGTTTTCTTATGTATTTTTTTCAAGTGTGACCTTTCATTCATATAACAGCAAATAACAGAATTATGAGAAATTAATTTGAAATGATGGCTTGTTTATACCCCAAAAATCTGAACACAAAGGAGCCAAATGATCTACAAAGATCAGGGGACTAAGCTTGTAAAAATATTTGAGGTTGGCAAATAATAACTAGTGTGCTTGCAATTTCAACAATACATTTTTATTCCGATAAAGAATATCCTTTTCTAGCAGACTTCCAATGTGGCTGCCTTCTGCCGGAAGCCTGGGATGATGGAATCAGGGCACTTCCTGTCTGTCTTTACAGGACATGGGGCTGAACTCAAGAAATCCCTGGCTTTTCCCTGGATCCTGACCATCATGTGGCCAGATATTGGTAACAGTTTTGCTTTGCCTGTTGAAGTGTTTAATGACAAAGGTTCTTTCAGTTTCCTGATGTGGGTGATGTGTGGAGCCCAGTGATGATTTCTTCTTTAAGAAATGTACATCTGTAGTTCCCACACGAGGGTGAGCTGCTTGTCCAACGATGAGAGACCCTGCATGCGTGTGACCTGTGCCTCCTTGGGAGAGCAGCTTTAAGCTAGTTTAAACCTGACCAACTTCTATCATACAAGGTAAGTTCAGACCACTTTAAGTCTTGGCTACAGGCATCCCTGGTGGCTCAGACGCTAAAGAATCTGTCTGCAGTGAGGAGCTGCTGCTGCTGCTAAGTCACTTCAGTCGTGTCCCACTCTGTGTGACCCCATAGATGGCAGCCCACCAGGCTCCCCTGTCCCTGGGATTCTCCAGGCAAGAACACTGGAGTGGATTGCCATTTCCTTCTCCAAAGCATGAAAGTGAAAAATAAAAGAGAAGTCACTCATCGTGTCCAACTCTTAGCGACCCCATGGACTGAAGCCTACCAGGCTCCTCCGTCCATGGGATTTTCCAGGCAAGAGTACTGGAGTGGGTTGCCATTGCAGTGAGGAGACCTAGATTCAAACCCTGGGTCAGGAAGATCCTCTGGAGAAAGAAATGGCAACCCACTTCAGTATTCTTGCCTGGGAAATCTCATGGACAGAGGAGCCTGGAGGGCTACAATCCATGGGGTCACGAACAATCGGACATGATTGAACAACTGACACTTTCACTTTTCAAAGTCCTGTCTACACTGATTATGTTTAGATGAGACTGCATGCTTTCTAAGATGAGAACATTTACACCTGATGGTGTTCTCTGTGCAGTAAGACATGGAGACTTGGGTAGAGATCTGGCCTGCCCTCTGTCCTGGAAAACTCCGTGCCTGCCTCTGAATGTCAGTACTCAGATGTCTGGGATCTGGAGCTGAGGTGGGCTTCTCTGAGTAAGTGTGCTCTCCTCTGAGTGGGGTTCCATGGCCCTCCCAGGGGTCAGTGGTGTAGCAGGGCTCGTAGTCTTTCTTCTTGCCAGGTTTACCTTCCCTGGGGCTCATGGAGACTTCTCAGGTGGGCTTCTTGGTCATTATTCCAATTTACCAGTACATTCAGTTTGAGTAGGGAGGCATGTGCACCTGATGCATTGGTTCCAGGGTACAGGGATTAGGCCAATGGCCAATGGGCAGCCAATGGCCAGTTTGCTGCTGTGATCTCCTTCCAGTTGACTCTCCTCTGAAGCCAACTGAGCTGCCCCTCGTCTTTTAGCCCAGCTATTCTGTTTTCTCAACATCTCAGCGGGACAAGAAAGACAGAGCCTGCCACAACCAAGGTAGTATGTTCAACTCAAGCATGAACTCTCAAACCAGCAAAAAGTCACAGGCCTGAAGTGAAAACAGGAGAGGCCTGACTTCTCAGTGACAATTGTGAGCAGAGGAGACAGACCCTACACTTCTTTCTAGGGTCTCAGGAGGTCGCAGGGCCCTGGCTTGCTTTCACATTGGGAGCCCGCTGACCATAGCCACGGTGTCCTAATCAAGGGGATGTGTTGACCCCAGGTTTGGGGATCTGGGGACTGTGTGAATTTCACCCCATCTGCATGGGTCAGGATCATGTGTACGGGGAGGCCTCACACACAAAGCTAAGAAAAAGGGATGAATACATGTGAACTTCGTTTGTGTTTAGGAATTAATACCTTATGGTATTCACTTTATACAGACATGCGCCTGTTTGCATCTTTACCCCTTCAAGATTCACCCTCCCTGGGTCTCCTGGAGACTTCTCAGGTGGGCTACCTGGTATTCATTCTAATTTACCAGGACAAGCATGGTGGGAAGGTAGCAGGTTTACCTGGAAAACTGATTACAGGGCACATGGGTCAGACAAAAGGCCAAAGGGCAGCAGGTGAGGTTGTTGCTATGATCTCCTTCCAGTCGGCTGTCCTTGCTCAGCAGAGAACAGACCTGGCCCTCTTCTTCCAGCTCTGCATCTGGTGTGTTTTCTCAACACCTCAGTGGGGCAAGAAAGGACCAAGCCTGCCAGAACCAAGGTAGTGTGTCCAGCATTATCATGACACCTGTAAAAACAGTTAAAATCACATAGAACCAAAGGAAAGAGATGAAGACTTCTCTGGGGCAAGTGTGGGGAGAGGAGACTGATCTTACACTTCTTTATACCATCCCAGGTGGTTACAGGGACCCACTCCTGAGGGGCCTAACCAGCAGAAACTGGTGTCCTAACCAAGGGTCATGTGACCCCAGGTGCAGGGTCTGGAGACTGTGGGTCTCACTCAACGCACATGGGTCAGGATCCTGTACCTGGGGACACTGTATCTGCTCAGTGTGTCTTGTCCCGTTGGAGATTTCCAATATCAGAATTGAGGGTATTTCCCTGATTAACCTGCGGTCCTTTTTCTTCTGTTCACCTAGTCGCATTCACATGAGGTCAGGCACCTTGAGTGGGTTGTTGCTCTGTATTCTACTGAGTGAAAACCTTTGGTAGTGTCATATTAATGTCATAGCATATCACATATCTAATCTGTAGGGTCACCACTGTCTGATGTCCCCTAGACATACCTCAGGTCATTTAATTTGTCATTTAATTTTTATTTTATATTGGAGTTGAGTTGACTTCCATTGTTTTTAGTTTTAGTTGTACAGGAGCTTGATTTGATTTTACACAGAGGTAGAGCCAGACATCCTGGAATATGAAGTCAAGTGGGCCTTAGAAAACATCACTACAAACAAAGCTAGTGGAGGTGATAGAATTCCAGTTAAGCTATTTCAAATCCTGAAGGATGATGCTGTGAAAGTGCTGCACTCAATATGCCAGCAAATTTGGAAAGCTCAGCAGTGGCCACAGGACTGGAAAAGGTCAGTTTTCATTCCAACCCCAAAGAAAGGCAATGCCAAAGAATGCTCAAACTACCTCACAATTGCACTCATCTCACATGCTAGTAAAGTAATGCTCAAAATTCTCCAAGCCAGGCTTCAGCAATATGTGAACCATGAACTTCCTGATGTTCAAGCTGGTTTTAGAAAACGCAGAGGAACCAGATATCAAATTGCCAACATCCGCTGGATCATGGAAAAAGCAAGAGAGTTCCAGAAAAACATCTATTTCTGCTTTATTGACTATGGCAAAGCCTTTGACTGTGTGGATCATAATAAACTGTGGAAAATTCTGAAAGAGATGGGAATACCAGACCACCTAACCTGCCTCTTGAGAAACCTATATGCAAGTCAGGAAGCAACAGTTAGAACTGGACATGGAACAACAGACTGGTTCCAAATAGGAAAAGGAGTACGTCAAGGCTGTATATTGTCACCCTACTTATTTAACTTATATTCAGAGTTCAGTTCAGTCGCTCAGTCATGTCCGACTCTCCGTGACCCCATGAACTGCAGCACGCCAAACCTCACGGTCCATCACCAACTCCCGAAGTTCATTGTTTTTTTGGATTTTTATTGGATTATTCAAATTTAAAATGATGAGGCAGATACTTTTCAAAAATATTGGCTTACTAATTTTCTAAAAAATTAATGCTAACTTAATAGTGATGGGTTTTCCAACATAATTTTAAAAGTTAGCAGATTTCAGAATAATTCCATAATGAATTTAGAGTCCTGGAATGATTCATTTTACACTGTTTTGATGAGTCATTATAATTCAGTTAAACTTCTTCATTGAAAACATATGTAACTGAATTTTAAGAGGTCATTTTTTAAAATAAAATATTTCTGTTTCTGGGTGTTTTCCTTCATTATTCAGTGTGATTACATTAACCTCAAGGTTGATCCTTTGGAAGATGAGCAAAATTATAATTGATATCAATATGTATTCAAACAGGCTGCAATCCCTATCCTCAGATCTTGCTTACCAAAGAGGAATTTAAAATGTTTAGCTGAGTGGGAAGGAGATTAAATATTGTTGCATTTCATCATTTGAATGACATTTTTAGCTCTTTGTGGGACAATATATTAAGGTTATTGATTAATTGAAAACAAACCTAGTTGACCATTAAGACTGGGTAGAATTTGTCTTTTGTTGGTAAGCATTATTTGGAATGTAAAACCATGGACTAATTTTTACAATTACTTCATCAAAAGATGGCTGTAATGTACTTAGATGAGTGTCACATTAAAAAAAATCAATGATTGCTAATCATTCCTGATATTTTTAATTACCCAGAAAAGCTTTCACTTTGGATCAAAAATAATTCATTCCTTTTCAAAAGCTCTTTTAACATGTGTTTTGGTGACTGACTCCTAGAAACATGTTCTTTTTCACTTAGCAAAGACAGATGGCTAGATAATATATAATAGATAGATAGTCTGTGCAAGGAGATTTGTTAATTAAGGTTATTCAAAGATAGAAACATACCATTCCCTTCTTGCAAAGCCAGCTCGAGGGATAAATCTGAGACAGAGAGATGTATTTAATGCTATGTGAGATTTTCTGTACTGGAGTAACATATTAATTAAAAAAAAAACACACAAACATTTTGATTGGCCCAAATAGCACAATAAGATGTAAAACACGTGAATAAAGAGATAATATGGATAGTTGAGAGAATACACAGGAAACAGATGGTCAAGGTTGAAATTTTAGTTTTGCTTCTCTTAGTTGTATGATGGCAGGCAAGACTCTTAGTATTTCTGCCTGTATGTTTGCTCATCTGAAAAATGAAGAAAACTGTCTGCCTCATCAGTTTTGTCTGGAGAATTGAGTTTTCACATAACAGAATGCCCCAAAACATGGCTTAGCATGTAGAATACACAATATAACTGCTTTTATTTCATGTGTGCCATGCTGCTCTGCCTTGGTAGTCAAGACCTCTCAAATACTTAACCTGACATTAAAAAATTAATAAATGGCATGTATATGTGTATGTGTATGTATAACTGAATCACTTTGCTATATATATATATAGTACATATATATTCTTTTAAAATTCTTTTTCATTATCCCTCATTACAAGATATTGAGTATAGTTCCCTGTGATATACAGTAGGTCCTTGTTGATTATCTGTTTTATTGTCATGGTATATATTTTAATCCCAGACTCCTAATTTATCCCCTTCCTCCACTTTCATAACCATAAGTTTGCTTTCTATGTCTGTGATGCAATTTCTGTTTTGTTAAAAGTCCATTTGTATCATTCTCTTGATTCCACATATAAGCAATATTATATCTGTCTTTCTCCTACTTCACCTAGTATGATAATCCCTAGGTTCATCCATGTTGCTGCAAATGGCTTCATTTCATTATTTTTAATGACTGGGTCATATTCATGTGTGTGTATACACACATACATATGTATTACACACATGCATACATATGTATTACATATTCTCCATCCATCTGTAAATGGACATTTAGGTTGTTTCTATAACTTGGCTGTTGTAATTAGTAATGTTGCAGTGAACCTCAGGAGTTCATGTGTTTCTTCAAATTATATATTTTTCTGAGTTTTCTCTGGATATATGCCCAGTAGTGGGATTACAGGATCATATGGTAGTTCTATTTTTAGTTTTTTAAGGAACTTCCATACTATTCATTCACTAGGGCTTTCCATGTGGTTCAAGGGTAAAGAATCCACCTGCCAATGCAGGAGACATGGTTTCAGTCCCTGGGTGGGGAAGATCCCCTGGAGGAGGGCATGGCAACCCATTCCAGTATTGTTGCCTGGAGAATCCCATGGACAGAGGATCCTGGTGTGCTACTGGCCATGGGGTTGAAAAGAGGTGGACTTGACTGAGCAACTGAGCATGCACACACATCTTCCGTTTATGCAGGATTATGCTACTCCCTACTACCTCAGGTTTTAGGTAAACATATTTTATCCTGGATGTTAGTGCCTTGTAAATCAACCATACCTTTCTGCATTCCTTCTGTATCAGCATGTAAGAATCAGATTTAATTTTTCATTTGCAAGTGCATTCACCAACTGCCATGTACAGGAGATGCAAGATACTTGTTTTCCTAAATGTCAGCATCCAGGCTTGTGAGCAGAGCCAATGGGGTGCTC
This sequence comes from Ovis canadensis, assembly GCF_042477335.2. Lineage (NCBI taxonomy): Eukaryota > Metazoa > Chordata > Mammalia > Artiodactyla > Bovidae > Ovis > Ovis canadensis. Next base: position 29,278,853 of record NC_091246.1, read on the forward strand.
CTTCCCTGGGCATCGGGTTAGTGTGAGTGATGCAGAGTTTCCTGTGATGGGGTTAGAGCCCTAGGGACAGCATCTAGTGCTCCCTGGTGGTGGTTCCAGCCACCGCGGAGGGGAGGTGGGGTGGGGGGTGTAGGGGTGCAGTCCAGTCTGGAGGCAGCATGCAGCAGTAACACCCAGCCACCAGGTGTGGCACTGTCCAGCAGGGAGAACCCAGTGTTGCTCCAAGGGCCCCTCCAGGGTTTTATTGTGAGAATGAAATGTCAGGATGTCTCAGCTACTTACAACAATGCTGGCACACAGCACAGGTTCCCCAGGACCCACATTTGCTAGAATGTCAGTTGCATGACACCAAGGTAGTTTTATGGCCAGCTTTCCTCTTAACCCCCCAATTCCTACAGTAGAACCTGGAACACAACAGTTGCTCAGTATATATCTGAGAAATTTAAAAAGTGTTGTCTTTGCAGTGGTTCATCATCCATCGGCTTCCAATAAGTTACCATGGCTGTTTCTCCAGGCTTTTATAATTCTGTGCCTCTCTTTGCTCATTCTGATAAATTTATAGTCTGCTTAAATTAACCAAAGCTAGTATCTGTTATCAGCAAACAAGACTATATATTTTTGGCCACAATAGATCTCAGGCTTCCTGTTAATAAAATCCTGGATAATGGACCTGCCCCAGGAGACCTCACATCATGACACAAGGGAGTGTGAAAGATCTTTGTGAATTAAACTCCTGATTTGACTGTGAAATTATTATGCTGTCTGGAGCTCCCAGTTAATTTCAGTTATGTGCCCATGTTTTGAATTTAAAGGGTAATACAGAGGAACCAGAGATCAAATTGCCAACATCCGCTGGATCATGGAAAAAGCAAGAGAGTTCCAGAAAAACATCTATTTCTGCTTTATTGACTATGCCAAAGACTTTGACTATGTGGATCACAATAAACTGTGGAAAATTCTGAGAGAGATGGGAATACCAGACCACCTGACCTGCCTCTTGAGAAATCTGTATGCAGGTCAGGAAGCAACAGTTAGAACTGGACATGGAATAATAGACTAGTTCCAAATAGGAAAAGGAATACATCAAGGCTGTATATTGTCACCCTGCTTATTTAACTTATATGCAGAGTACATCATGAGAAACGCTGGACTGGAAGAAACACAAGCTGGAATCAAGATTGCCGGGAGAAATATCAATAACCTCAGATATGCAGATGACACAACCCTTATGGCAGAAAGTGAAGAGGAACTAAAAAGCCTCTTGATGAAAGTGAAAGAGGAGAGTGAAAAAGTTGGCTTAAAACTCAACATTCAGAAAATGAAGATCATGGCATCTGGTCGCAACACTTCATGGGAAATAGATGGGGAAACAGTGGAAACAGTGTCAGACTTTATTTTTGGGGGATCCAAAATCACTGCAGATGGTGACTGCAGCCATGAAATTAAAAGACGCTTACTCCTTGGAAGAAAAGTTATGACCAACCTAGATAGCATATTCAAAAGCAGAGGCATTACTTTGCCAACAAAGGTCCATCTAGTCAAGGCTATGGTTTTTCCTGTGGTCATGTATGGATGTGAGAGTTGGACTGTGAAGAAGGCTGAGCACTGAAGAATTGATGCTTTTGAACTGTGGTGTTGGAGAAGACTCTTGAGAGTCCCTTGGACTGCAAGGAGATCCAACCTGTCCATTCTGAAGGAGATCAACCCTGGGATTTCTTTGGAAGGAATGATGCTAAAGCTGAAACTTCAGTACTTTGGCCACCTCATGTGAAGAGTTGACTCATTGGAAAAGACTTTGATGCTGGGAGGGATTGGGAGCAGGAGGAGAAGGGGACGACAGAGGATGAGATGGCTGGATGGCATCACTGTCTCGATGAACATGAATCTGAGTGAACTCTGGCAGTTGGTGATGGACAGGGAGGCCTGGCGTGCTGCGATTCATGGGGTCACAAAGAGTCGGACACGACTGAGCGACTGAACTGAACTGAACTGAACATTCTCCTGTCTATAGTTGTTCAGCAGTGAGTTGTAATTTGGGAGTTCTCACAAGAGAAGATGAGCGAGACATCTTAGGTGGTGGTGGTGGTTTAGTCACTAAGTCGTGTCATGACTGAGAGAGTGAACTGAGCTGAACTGAACTGATTCTGTATTCCAAGGCCAAATTTGCCTGTTACTCCAGGTGTTTCTTGATCCAACTTTTGCATTCCAGTCCCCTATAATGAGAAGGACATCTTTTTTGGGTGTTAGTTCTAAAAGGTCTTGTAGGTCTTCATAGAACCATTCAACTTCAGCTTCTTCAGTGTTACTGGTTGGGGCTTAGGCTTGGATCACCGTGATATTGAATGGTTTGCCTTGGAAATGAACAGAGATCATTCTGTCGTTTTTGAGATTGCATCCAAGTACTGCATTTCAGACTCTTTTGTTAACCATGATGGCTACTCCATTTCTTCTAAGGGATTCCTGCCCACAGTAGTGGATATAATGGTCATATGAGTTAAATTCACCCATTCCCATCCATTTTAGTTTGCTGATTCCTAGAATGTCAGTGTTCACTCTTGCCATCTCCTGTTTGACCATTTCCAATTTGCCTTGGTTCATGGACCTAACATTCCAGGTTCCTATGTGATATTGCTCTTTACAATGAGGAGCAACCCCACGTCCAAGGAGTGGCGGCTGCATGGGTGCAAGAGGGCCAAGAGGAGCTACTCCACCTTCAGGGTCAGGAGCGGCGACCTTGTCCAAGGTAAGGAGCAGCAGCTGTGTTTTGCTGGAGCAGCCGTGAAGAGATATCCCACGTCCAAGGTAAGAGAAACCCAAGTGAGACAGTAGGAGTTGTGAGAGAGCATCAGAGGGCAGACATATTGAAACCATAATCACAGAAAACTAGCCAATCTGATCACATGGACCACAGCCTTGTCTAACTCAATGAAACTAAGCCATGCAGTGTGGGGCTACCCAAGACGGATGGATCATGGCAAACCACTTCAGTATTCTTGCCTTGAGAACCCCACGAACAGTATGAAAAGGCAAAATGATCAGATACTGAAAGAGGAACTCCCCAGGTTGCTAAGGTGCCCAATATACTACAGGAGATAAGTGGAGAAATAACTCCAGAAAGAATGAAGGGATGGAGCCAAAGCAAAAACAATACCCAGTTGTGGATGTGACTGGTGATAGAAGCAAGGTCTAATGCTATAAAGAGCAATATTGCATAGGAACCTGGAATGTTAGGTCCTTTTCATTAGGACCAAGCAAAACATGTTTCTTTCCTTCCCTGTGGCACTTTATATCTTCTTTGCATAGGTTTATTCTGATATAACATAGGAGACTGTGAAAAAGCATTTCACCTTCCTAGTTATAACGTAAATCTTAAAAAGTTGTATTGTAACTTAAGAATCCATTTCCAGGCTGTTTTCCTTTGGAGTCTAAAGGATATTGTGGCCACGGAGTGGGTGGGTGGGTAGGTGGGTGGGTGGGTGTCGGTGGGTGTGTGTCAGGGTGGAGGCATAGAACAGGCAGAAAGAAAACCACTTCTTCCTTGTGCGTGGATTCATGAGTCAAGGTCACCCAACTTTGGAGAACACAGCGTAAAGGGAATCACAAGGTGGAATATTGCAATTAGCATCTCCCATTCTGAAGTGGCTTTGCTTCCAGGGGTCACAACAATGAAATGTAAGGGTCCTTGCTGTGGTCACCAAGAAGATTAGTCCCCAGTAGCCATATCTTGCTTTTCTTACAGAAGTTTAACTTATTATAACACAAAACAGAAAACAATGCAGACGTCATTCATCAGATAAATAAACTGTAATACATCCATATAATGATACAGTACTTGGCAATGAAAACAAAAAGATCATTGAAGCCCTCAGTCTGTATGAATCTCCAAAGAATTATTCTGAGTGAAAAAAGCCAAAGGTTACATACTGTATTGTTTGCATTTAAACAGCATCTGTGAAGTGAGGAAATTACAGAAATGGAGATAAGATGAATGAGGTAGCAGGAGGGACAGGAGGAAAGCAGGTATAGCTGTTAAAATGCAGGCAAGGAACAAGGTCTTTGTGGGCACTGAAATGTTCTGTATGTGACTGTATGGTGGCGCTAGTGGTAAAGAAACTGCCTGCCAATGCAGGAGACATAAGAAACACAGGTTCCATCCCTGTGTTGGCAAGACCCGCTGGAGAAGTGCCAGGCAACCCATTTCAATATCCTTACCTGGAGAATCCCATGGATGGAGGAGCCTGGCGGGCTGCAGTCCAGGGGGTCGCAGGGTCAGACATGACTGAAGCGACTTAGCATGTCACTATATCAGGGTCAATATGCTAGGTACTATGTTTAACTACAGTTTAACATGGGTGTTATTATGAGGGAAATTGGGTAAAGGGTATACAGAATCTCTGTATTATTTCAACTGTCCAATTTCAACAATTATCCACAAATACAAAGATTAATAAAATAAGTTCTCCACATCAGCTGCTTCATCCACACACTTCCGTACTCTGCACAACCTCATGCAGACGTGTATTTTCTTAACTTGTATAATTTTCTCAGAGTTGATAGCTTAAGGTGTTCAGGGCTGCTGGATTTGTGGTCTCCGAAGGAGAAGATTTAACTCTGGGACCCAAGATGCATTTCAGTCACTCAGAGCTTTGTTCAGATTTTTATTTAAACTGAAAGTAATAGAAAATGTTTCTGACATAGACATCAAAACGGAGTAGAAGAGCACCCACCCTCACTAGTTAAGCAGGGCATTATATACTTCTCAACCGGCTGCTGCAAACAGATAAAAGGAATACCTCAGGGTTGTAGGAGTTCCACCAGACCCTTCTCCAAGGTATACCTCCTGAGATAACTTTGGCACAACATTAGCCAGAAGAACTGGTTCCGAGCAATGTCTTTGGGCGAGATACACTGATGATACGTAATCATGGGTACAAGTCTTGAGAAACAGATTCCCAGGCAAGATTTGTTACTATTATAATTATTTATACACAGCCTAAGAAAAACATTTCCATGAGTAAGAGATTGTGCTCTGTGATCATTAGCTCATAAAGAAAGGCAAGAGACATTGTTGCACAAGGCTTAAGGAAAGTATGAGCCAGAATGTTCACCTCCTCCTTAAAGGGCCTTGGACTGCCTGCCTAAGCTTTAACTCTTTCAGAGTTGAGTGGCATATTCAGTTTATTATCATTTTGGATAACTGTTTCTTGAACAGAACCAAGATCGGGGGCCATTCTTTTATCACCAATAACCCAGCAGCCAGTTCTCAACAGTTAAGATAGTCATATAGACCGACGTGAACACCAGCACCCGCGTCTCCAGCCCCAGCTGGCGCCGCATGGACGCTCAGTCTTGTTCGGCTCTTCACAACCCCATTGACTGTAGCCCGCCAGGTTCCTCTGTCCATGGGATTCTCCAGGCAAGCATACTGCAGTGGGATGCCATTTCCTTTTCCAGGGGAGCTTCCGGACCCGGGGATTGAACCTGCATTTCTTGACTCTCCTTCATCGGCAGACGGGTTCTTTACCACTGAGCCACCCAGGAAGCCCCTCAGCTACCGGACTTTCCTTATCTGTCTCCAGACCCCTCCAACCAGCCTCCAGCTCCGTCCAGTCAGGACCATCTGACGACCCAGTACAGGAGGGTCTCTTAACGAGGCTACACACCCAGAAGACGTCTTTCTACCCGAACCTCCAAACCACTTTTCTGCCACAAAACGAAACTGAGCACAGGAGGTCAGGGTGTGCGGTGGGGACCTGGGGGGCGGCTCTGGAGCAGAAGGACCCGAGGCTCAGGCTGGGCCTCTCGATCCCCGTGAGGGGCCAAGTCTTTTGGCCAATGTCCCCCGTATTCCCTCCTTCTCAGACCGCTTCCAAATTCATCACCAAATTCGTCACCAAGTTGGTTCTGTTCAACGCAAAACAAACAGGTGAAGCACGGAGAGCGGTTCCTCACAGAGAGAGGACAAGAGGGTATGAAAATCTTTAAAGACGCCTCAGCAAAGTCCAAGGACTGACGGGAAAGAGGCGGTGGATGACTGACCTGGCCTGCGTGGACGTGGGGACGCAGGGCACGGAGGGCATGGACGTGGGGACGTGGAGTGAAGGAAACGTGGGGGGCGTGGTGAACCAGGGGAGCATAGGCAGCTGGGGGAGGGCTGGAATCTTGACCATGAAAAGGTACCTCGCGGTTCTTGTGCACAGGTACAACTAGGCAAGAAGGAGGATAGTGATGAACGTTGTATAGGGGAGAGAATCCATTAGTGTGGGTTTAGGGAGAAGGACTGGACCACGTTCTAGAAACTGAGGCTTCATGGAAGGAGAAGGGAGCAGACTGGGGAAGTGGACTGGAGGCTAGTTCAGCGGAGATGAAATAGGAAGTAGGTTTAATTAAAGAAGATAGAAGGAGAGCCTTGAGACTGAATGAACCCACAGGGATGATGGGCTTAACATTCATAGTGTTTCTTGATCACGTTAAAACTCACTTCAAATTCTGCCTCTTCTTTACCTTGATATGCAACTCATTTGAAAAAAAAAAAAAAAGAACTCCCTGGAGGGACAATTTACATGCTATCAAACGAATGGGCCCATTTAAAATGTACAGTGTGATGAATTTAGAAAAACACACACACTTGTGTTGCCGGCAACCAGCCTATATCTCCATCAGCCAAATGACCTCGGGACTCCTCCCAGGGCTTGCATCTCGTCCTAGGCTTTGTTGAGGTTATTTTTGCCTGTTCAAGAACTTCACATACATGGAAATAGACAGTCTGGGTGTACAATTTCTTTCAGATTTATCAACATTGTTCTTTTTTTAATCTGAGTAGCATTCCATTGCATGAGATGTAACAGGATTTGTTTATCTAGTCACCTACTGTTGGGTTGTTTCTTCGCAGGCACTGTTTTGAATAAAGCTGCCAAAAACAGTCCTTGTACAAGTCTCATGGATGCATAGTTTTATGTAGTCAGGATAAATACATAGTGGTATTGCTGGATCTGATGGTATTTACACGCTTAATTTATGAGACTGCAGATGGTGTTCCTGATAAAATGTTCTATCTGCACCCCAAAAATCAACACAAGAATTCCAGTCATTGCCCCCTCCCAGCCTTGTCAGCATTTGGTGTTGTCAGAATTTTCCATCTTATCATTCTCGTGAGCAACCATCTCCTTTGAAATAAAGACTAGGGTCATTTTTGGAGGATTACATGCAGGATGAAGAGAGGGTCACTGCAGTTAAGGACTGGGTCCAACAAACACCCAGCTCCACACACCACTCCAGGCCTCTCCCACTTTGACCTAAGGAGAAGGAAATGGCAATCCACTCCAGTGTTCTTGCCTGGAGAATCCCAGGGACAGAGGAGCCTGGTGGGCTGCTGTCTATGGGGTCGCACAGAGTCAGACATGACTGAAGTGACTTAGCAGCAGCAGGGCTCCCTTCCCTGGGTTCAATTTGCTCACGAAACTCAGGGAACACTACTTATGTTTACTGTTCAGTTCAGTTCAGTTCAGTTGTGTCTAACTCTTTGCGACCCCATGAATCGCAGCATGCCAGGCCTCCCTGTCCATCACCAACTCCCAGAGTTCACTCAGATTCACGTCCATCGAGTCAGTGATGCCACCCAGCCATCTCATCCTCTGTCGTCCCCTTCTCCTCCTGCCCCCAATCCCTCCCAGCATCAAAGTCTTTTCCAATGAGTCAACTCTTCGCATGAGCTGTTTGCTGATTTGTTACCTAATACAGGAAAGGATGAAGTTAAAGGATACACACCAACAGTCAGATGATGAGGCACAGAGGGCGAGGTCTGGGAGCGTCTGGGAGACAGGAGTATCTGCTCTGTGGAGCTGGGACTGTGCCCATGCTTCTGGAAGCTCTCTGAACCCAATAGTTCTTGAGTTTTGATGGAGGCTTCATCATGTAGGCACAGTCAGTATCCATCACAAACTCAGTCTCCAGCCTCTGCCCTCCTGCTAGGAGGCGAGTAGAGCTGGAAGTTCTAAGCCTGTAATCCTGGCTCAGTAATTTTGGTGACAGAGCCCCTGTCCTGAAGCCATCCAGGAACAGATATGCTTCCAGCACCCAGGAAACCCCATGGGATTGAGGGATTCTGGGCTGGGCCCTGAAGCAGACACACTTCTGTCCCCTGGGTCACAGCTGTGTGACCACAGCCAGGTGGGAGGTGGGGTGGCAGGCAGGGGGCTGGAAAGTGGAACCGTGGGCATCTCAGGTGGAGTTCTGCAAACACAGACCCTGGGCAGAATTCTAGGGAAGGGTCCCAGGAGCAGGGGTGGGCCTGCCTGCAGGCACCCTGAGGAGGGTTTGGAAGTTGGGGAGGCGGATCTGTGGGTTGTGGCAGCAGAGATTACAAAGTAGCCCAGGTGGCCTTGGGCAGGAGTGGGCACTCCTCCTCCCCAGAAAGGCGTTCACATCCTCCTATTGTGGATGGGCGTGGACACTGGGAGGTCACCACGTTTCTGCAGTTCTAGATACAGTGTGAGTCAGCGTCCTGCTAAGAGGGAGCGGCAGTTTTCAGGGGCGGGGGAAAGAGCTCAATGGATCCGTCAGGGTTAGGACCTTCCTGAGGGGGTGGGAATGAACTTGAGCAAAGGAAACATCCTGGTGGGTGGGTAGGTGGGGGCGTGGGGGCGCAGCTCCAGAAATGGGAGGGGAACTGGAAGCAAAAAGTCGGGTCAGTCTGAGCTTCTCAGTCCACTGCATGGTCCTCCCTCTTCTCCACTGCTGAGACCACTCAGCATAGAATTCCCAGAGCCCAGACCGGGTCCTCCCTTCCCCTCATCTCCTTCCCCCTCCCCCGATCTTCCTAGTGGGTCCCAGATGAAAGGTGAAGTTGTTGACTGCCCAATTCTGAGGTGTGCCTCTTACAGGATGGGGCGGGAGAGGGGTTGCTGCAGATGCCCTGCTTATTGCCAGCAGAGACCTTCAGCCCACTGGGACAGAAAGAGGGATGTAGCTACACACAGGAGTTGGGTGCCAGCCATTTCTTGGGGCTCCTTGAGCCATGGCATCTGCCTGACTGTGTATCTTCTAGGCACCAATGATCCCTGCACCCGCCCTGCTGAGAATCAGAGCTTGTTCCAGGTGTCTCCTGCTGGCCCCTAGGAGCCTGCCTGTGGCCTGAAGCATTGAGCTGGAATATCACTAGTGAACATCTACTCTCTTCAGACATCACAGTGTGTTCTCTGTGTAGTTCTCCCTTTCAAATTTCTTATCTATGATATAGACACAATTTATCACATTTTCTAGAGGGTAAGAGGGAAGCTCAGAGACTTGTGTAATTCACAGGATTTTACTAGTGTTACAAACCAAAATGCTGTGCTGTGTGCTTAGCCATGTTCGGCGCTTTGCAAGCCTATGGACTGTAGCCCACCAGGCTCCTCTATCCAGACAAGAATACTGGAATGGGTTGCTATGCCCTCCTCCAGGGATCTTTGAAACCCAGCGATGGAAACTTATGTCTCCTGCTTTGGCAGGCAGGTTCTTTACTTCTTGTGCCACCTGGGAAACCCCATAATAATACCTTACCTACTATTATTTCCCCCCATCATTGTATTCTTTGTATGGTAGCTATGATTTACATGAACTACAATTTGCAGAGATTTACAAGATCTCATGGCTTACTAAAAACTTAGCATGACCAGGTATTATAATATAGATATAAACTTACTAGTTAACAAACAGTTGGAATACCTCAAAGTTTCTTGTTCAAGTGGTTAAGACGTGCTATCTGTACGGTCTGGCTGAGGGAATATTCTCAGCAGTTTGATTTAAAACTGCCATTTTTTCCCCCTCTTTATTTCCTAAGACTTGCCTGCTTAATTAGACTTAGCCTCCGATCCTAGAGGCTTGTATTCATATTCTGGTTTACACACTTGCAAGACAAAGGCAATTATTTAGTTTTTCAAAGAACAGTTCTGTCACCTAAAGTTACCAAAATCAGTGGCAAGATTTTTAATAAAACTGAATTTTAATTTACAAAGTTCTATGTTTTATAACTTAAGTTTTAATTTATCATGTCTTCAAAGGTTTGTATAAGGCATTTAGCAAAGACTTTTCTAAGTTTATAAATTAAACCCAAGCAAAAGCACTACTTTTTTAAAAAAATTAACCTTTGCATGTTAATTCCCAGTTTACTTATTCTGTATAACTCAGGTAACTGTTGGTATCCTCAGCATGTTTAGTTAATATTTCCTTAGTGGCAATCTATATGCCTTGTCTTTCCCACAATATAATGAAATAAGAGCTGTAACCACCTTATATAAACTTCATTTAAATATAGCAATTTGTATACATTTATCTAAATTCCAACTCTATACCTTCAACTTTAGTTTTCATAAGCATCCAATCAACAAGCTTTGATCTTAAGAGAGTTCAGAAGGCTTTTGTTGTTGTTGTTCCCTGTCTTATTTTACTTACTTTTAGATAAAAGGCTCTCCTATCTCCAGAGTCAGGTAAAGCCCAGAAGTCAGGCCCCTTGGCCTAACTGTCCCAAAATTATTGGTCAGATGCTGCTGCTACTGCTGCTAAGTCGCTTCAGTCGTGTCCGACTCTGTGCTACCCCATAGACGGCAGCCCACCAGGCTCCCCCGTCCCCGGGATTCTCCAGGCAGGAACACTGGAGTGGGTTGCCATTTCCTTCTCCGATGCATGAAAGTGAAAAGTGAAAGTGAAGTCGCTCAGTCGTGTCTGACTCTTCACAACCCCATGGACTGCAGCCCACCAGGCTCCTCCGTCCTCAGTGTAAAGTTTAGTAGCCCCTTAAATAGATAATTTAAAACTGGGGTAAATAGAATAGACTTGTTTAGCTTTTAATGTTAGAGACCAGTAGGGGTCCCTCATGGTTCATTTACTGTGTTTATTCAGTGGCTCAGTCCTGACTGACTCCTTGTGACCTCATGGATTACAGAATGCCAGGCTTCCCTGTCCTTCACTATCTCCCAGAGTTTGCTCAAACTCATATCTACTGAGTGGGTGATCCCATCCAACCATCTCATCCTTTGTCACCCCCTTCTCCTCCTACCCTCAATCTTTCCCAGCATCCAGGTCTTTTCCAATGAATCTGGTTCAGGATGTGTGATGCAGTAAGCAGCAGTGAGCAGTAAGTAGCTGGAAGCAAGGGCTTTGTTTCCCAGACTGGGAGTCCTAACCACTGGACCATAGGAGCCAGCAGTTAGGGTTAAGGTCCCTAGTCTTGCCTGTCCAGTCAAGAACAAATTCAGGCAAGGGGGCAGAAGGTAGACAGTAAAGAAAATTACATGCAGAAAGGTGCAAGGATGAGCTCAGAAAGAGTCTCACCTTTGGGAAGTTTAAATCCTTTATTAGGGGGCAGTTTCTGGGTCTTTGTCTTCCCTCAGGCCAATAATCTTGCTTTGTCTCCCTCCAGTCCCTGGTTAATTTGTCTCAGGACCCTCCCCTGGGGGTGCGCACACACACCTTAGCCAAGGTGGATCTCGAAGTGAAGGTTTCTGGGAGTAGTAAGACTCATTATGACCTGGCATTATCCTTGACTCCAAGGAGCCTTTCTGTGCTTGTGTAGTGTCTCCCTTATCCTAAAAAGGGGGAAGCAGAGATCCTTTAATCTTTTACTCAGACAGGGTTTTGCCTCTCTTTGTCCTTGCCATGATTATTTCCTTGAGATGTTTACAAGAGACAAAGACAGGCTATTTACCCTGATTCTGCTGTTACTTCCATCTCGAGAACACACGGGAGGCTGCTTATAAATTCTTCAACTGGACCCCATCTATCTCTTGCTTCAGGAAATGCAAAGAGGAGGCTGGATGGTTGCAAATGTCCAACCTAGAGCCACTCTATCTCCTACCTCAAGTTGGGTCCTGGCATCAGGTGGCCAAAGTACTGGAGCTTCAGCTTTATCATCAGTCCTTCCAATGAGTGTTCAGGGTTGATTTCCTTTAGGATTGACTGGTTGGATCTCCTTGCAATCTAAAGGACTCTTGAGTCTTCTCCAATACCACAGTTCAAAAGCATCAGTTTTTCTGTGCTCAGTCTTCTTTATGGTTCAACTGTCACATACATATATGACTACTGGAAAAACCATAGTTTTGACTAAACAGACTTTTGTCGGCAAAGTGCTGTGTCTACTTTTTAATATGCTGTCTAGATTTGTCATAGCTTTTCTTCCAAGGAGCAAGCATCTTTTAATTTCATGGCTCAAGTCACTGTCTGCAGTGATTTTGGAGCCCCCCAAAATAAAGTCTGTCACTGCTTCTCCATCTATTTGCAATGAAGTGATGGGACCCAATGCCATGACCTTAGCTTTTTGAATGTTGAGTTTTAAACCAGCTTTTTCACTCTCTCAATTTCTTGAAGAGGCTCTTTAATTCCTCTTTGATTTGTGCCTTTAGGGTGGTGTCATCTGCATATCTGAGGTTATTGATATTTCTCCTGGCAATCTTGATTCCAGCTTGAGCTTCATCTAGCCCAGTATTTTGCATGTTGTACTCTGCAAATAAGTTGAATACGCAGGATGACAGTATATGCCTTGATGTACTCCTTTCCCAATTTGGAACCAGTCTGTTTTTTCATGTCCAGTTCTAACTGTCGCTTCTTGACCTGCATAAATGTTTTGCAGGAGGTAGGTAAGGTGGTCTGGTATTCCCATCTCTTGAAGAATTTTCCATAGTTTGTTGTGATCCACAGTCAAAGGCTTTAGTGTAGTCAATGAAGCAGAAGTAGATGTTTTTCTGGACTACCCTTGCTTTTTCTATGATCCAGCAGATGTTGGAAGTTTAATCTCTGATTCCTCTGTCTTTTCTAAATCCAGCTTGTCCATCTGGAAGTTCTGGGTTCATGAACTGTTGAAGCCTAGCTCTAAGGATTTTGAGTACTACCTTGCTATTTTATGTGAAATGAGTGTAATTGTGTGGTAGTTTGAACATTCTTTGGTGTTGGGATTAGGGTTCTTTGGGATTGGGCTTCCCTGGTGGCTCAGCTGATAAAGACTCTGCCTGCAATGCAGGAGACCTGGGTTCAATCACTGGGTGGGGAAGATCCCCTGGAGAAGGAAATGGCAATGCACTCTAGTATCTTGCCTGGATAATTCTATGGACAGAATAGTCTGACAGGCTACAGTCCATAGCATTGAAAAGAGCTGGACATGACTGAGTGACACTTTCTTTGGGACTGGAATGAAAACTGACCTTTGCCAGTAGTATGTGAAGTGAAGTGAAGTGAAGTGAAGTGAAAGTCACTCGGTTGTGTCCAACTCTTGCAACCCCATGGACTGCAGGCCAGAATATTGGAGTGAGTAGCCATTCCCTTCTCCAGGGGATCTTCCCAACCCAGGTTTCCTGAATTGCAAGCTGATTCTTTACCAGCTGAGCCACCAGGGAAGCCCATCCCGTAGTGTAGTAGTATCAAATCTTGTTTAATCTTGTAAATGCCTATTTTATTTATCCCATTCTAAATAACCATCCAAACAATTTTTTATTCATTTTAAGTAACTCCTTAAAAAATTTTTTTTACCTCATTGAAATAATAGCCAGACTTTTTCCTCCAAGTTTTTTGTTGATATTTTTAGTTGCTCTTATTAGCATCTGTAAGGCCCATTGAGGGGAAGGCCACAATGAAGCTTCCTAAACTAATTTTTCTCTGTCAAAAAAAAGTTAATTTGACTTTTGCTTTATCAATTCAGTTCAGTCGCTCAGTCATGTCCAACTCTTTACGACCCCATGGACTACAGCACGCCAGGCCTCCCTGTTCATCACCAACTCCTGGAGTTTACTCAGACTCATGTCCATTGAGTCGGTGATGCCATCCAACCATCTCATCCTCTGCCGTCCCCTTCTCCTCCTGCCTTCAATCTTTCCCAGCATCAGGGTCTTTTCCAATGAATCAGTTCTTTGCATCAGATGACCAAAGTATTGAATTTTCAGCTTTAGCCTCAGTCCTTCCAATGAATATTCAGGACTGATTTCCTTTAGGATGGACTGGTTGGATCTTCTTGCAGTCCAAGGGACACTCAAGAGTCTTCTCCACTACAGTTCAAAAGCATCAATCCTTAGGCACTCAGCTTTCTTTATAGCCTAACTCTTACATCCATACATGACTACTGGAAAAAACATAGTTTTGACTAGATGGACCTTTGTTGGCAAAGTAATGTCTCTGCTTTTTAATATGCTTTCTAGGTTGGTTATAGCTTTTCTTTTCATGAATATAACCATGGATTGGGGGCATTACATGACCATTTTTTCCCTCAGTGCTAGAAATGGTCATTCCCAGGTCTTGTGGAGATTTCTTTAACAGGCCACTCAATGTGCTATTACTGGACTAGGCCATAAAACAGTATTCAAAATTCTCTGCACTACCTGTAGTTACTAGTCTTTTGCGGTCCAGAAAAATATTGCCTTTTGTTGTTTCTTCCCCTATCTAGAATTATACCATTATAATCATTGATCTTATATGGAACTGCATTTCTGATCAACTGCTTTAAATCACCTCGTCATCATTATTGTTGCTGGGAGGACTTGTTACACACTGGGTACAGTAAGAGACAATCTTATAAAATAGACAAGATATAAGTAATGAAGCTAATAACACTGACAAAGTCATAGCGTAACAGGGAGACAAATGCACAAACAATTGGGAAACAAAGGAGAAATTAAGCAATGATTAGTATAAATAGTTGTAATCCAGTTGCAGTAAATCATGAAGTCCATGGGAGCTAGCTGAAGAAGCTAAACTCTAGCAGAATCAGGTACAGAGAAAACAAAGATGTTTTATTTCTGTTTACAGGGAAATATTTTAATACCTTGTTGTAGGTCACAGCATAAGAGAAAATGAAGATTCAAGCTAGTATATTTTCTAAAGTCATGAAGTTAGAAATCATATTTATTAGTAAATTCAGTCCCATGTAAATGAACTTTGACTCTTAATGGCATGCCTATATTAATTAGATCAACAAACTGAAACAATATTAGTATCAACTTAATATTGAATATTTCCCAGTTCACATGAACCTGAAAGTTATTTTGGTTAGTTTCTTTATGTACAAGCTTTGGTTTTTTGTTTTTTTTTTTTAGTTTTTTATTTTTTAAATTTTAAAATCTTTAATTCTTACATGCGTTCCCAAACATGAACCCCCCTCCCACCTCCCTCCCCATAACATCTCTCTGGGTCATCCCCATGCACCAGCCCCAAGCATGCTGCATCCTGCGTCAGACATAGACTGGCGACTCAATTCTTACATGATAGTATACATGTTAGAATGTCATTCTCCCAAATCATCCCACCCTCTCCCTCTCCCTCTGAGTCCAAAAGTCCGTTATACACATCTGTGTCTCTTTCCCTGTCTTGCATACAGGGTCGTCATTGCCATCTTCCTAAATTCCATATATCAAGCTTTGGTTTTTAAGGGTAAGTTTAGAAGGCTTTTTCTTTCTGTTCCCTGTCTGTTTTACCTCAGTTCAGTTCAGTCGCTCAGTCATGTCCGACTCTTTGTGACCCCATGAATCGCAGCATGCCAGGCCTCCCTGTCCATCACCAATTCCCGGAGCTCACTCAGACTCGCGTCCATCGAGTCAGTGATGCCATCCAGCCATCTCATCCTCTGTCGTCCCCTTTTCCTCCTGCCCCCACCCCTCCCAGCATCAAAGTCTTTTCCAATGAGTCAACTCTTTGCATGAGATGGCCAAAGTACTGGAGTTTCAGCTTTAGTATCATTCCTTCCAAAGAAATCCCAGGGTTGATCTCCTTCAGAATGGACTGGTTGGATCTCCTTGCAGTCCAAGGGACTCTCAAGAGTCTTCTCCAACACCTACTTTTATATAAAAGGCTCTGGGATCTCCAGAGTTGGGTAGAGACAAGAAAGTCAGGCCCTTTTTCCTTCTGGGAAGATTGTTGTTGTTGCTTAGTCACTCAGTCATGTCAAACTCTTTGGGACCCCATGGACTACAGCACGCCAGACTTTCCTGTAATTCACCATCTTCCAGAGCCTCCTCAGACTCATGTCCATTGAGTCAGTGATGCCATCCAACCATCTCATCCTCTGTCATCCCCTTCTACACCTGCCTTCAATCTTTCCCAGCATCAGGGTCTTTTACAATGAGTCAGTTCTTCCCATTAAGTGGCTAAAGTATTGGAGCTTCAGTTTCAGCATCAGTCCTTCTAATGAATATTCATGATTGTTTTCCTTTAGGATTGACTGGTTTGATCTCCTTACAGTCCAAGGGACTCTCAAGAGTCTTCTCCAACACCACAGCTCAAAAGCATCAATTCTTTGACACTCAGCCTTCTTTATGGTCCAACTGTCACATCCATACATGACTACTGGAAAAACCATAGCTTTGACTAGATGGATCTTTGTTGGCAAAGTAATATCTGTGCTTTTCAATATGCTGTCTAGGTTTGTCATAGCTTTTCTTCCAAGGAGGAATTGTCTTTTCATTTCATGGCTGCAGTCACCATCTGCAGTGATTTTGGAGCCCCCCAAAAAGAAAAATTGTCACTTTTTCCATTGTTTTCCCATCTCTTTGCTGTGAAGTGATGGGATCAGATGCCATGTTGCTGCTGCTGCTGCTAAGTCGCTTCAGTCGTGTCCAACTCTGTGCGACCCCGTAGATGGTAACCCACCAGGCTCCCCCATCCCTGGGATTCTCCAGGCAAGAACACTGGAGTGGGTTGCCATTTCCTTCTCCAATGCATGAAAGTGAAAAGTGAAAGTAAAGTCGCTCAGTTGTGTCCGAGTCTGTGCGACCTCATAGACGGTAGCCCACCAGGCTCCTCCATCCATGGGATTTTCCAGGCAAGAGTACTGGAGAGTGTTGCCATTACCTTCTCAGATGCCATGATATTAGCTTTTTAAATGTTGAGTTTTAAGCCAGCTTTTTCACTCTCCTCTTTCACCTTCATCAAGAGGCTCTTTAGTTCCTCTTTGTTTTCTGCCATAAGGGTGTTGTCATTTGCACTGAGGTCATTGATATTTCTCCCAGCAAACTTGATTTCAGCTTTTGCTTCATCCAACCTGGCATTTCACATGATATACTTGGCATAGAAGTTAAATAAGCTGGGTGACAAT
The DNA here is from genome assembly GCF_042477335.2 of Ovis canadensis. NCBI lineage: Eukaryota > Metazoa > Chordata > Mammalia > Artiodactyla > Bovidae > Ovis > Ovis canadensis. The sequence goes on from NC_091246.1 coordinate 29,295,900, forward strand.
ATACAATCTTGATGTACTCCTTTCCCAATTTGCAACCAACCCATGGTTCCATGTTCTGTTCTAACTGTTGCTTCTTGACCTGCATACAGGTTTCACAGGAGGCAGGTAAGGTGGTCTGGTATTGCCATCTCTTTCAGAATTTTCCACAGTTTGTTGTGATCCACACAGTCAAAGGCTTTATTGTAATCAATGAAGCAGAACGTGAAAGTGAAGTCCCTCAGTTGTGTCCGACTCTTTGCGACCCCATGAACTGTAGCCTACCAGTCTCCTCCATCCATGGAATTTTCTAGGCAAGAGTACTGGAGTGCGTTGCCATTGCCTTTTCCAGGGGATCTTCCAGACCTAGGGATGGAACCAGGTCTCCCACACTGGAGGCAAATGCTTTACTGTGAGTCATCAGGGAATCCCAAATGAAGCAGAAGTAGATGTTTTTCTGGAATTCTCTTGCTATTTCTGTGATCTAACAGATGTTGGCAATTTGATCTCTGGTTCTTTTGCCTCTTCTAAATCCAGCTTGAACATCTGGAAGTTCTCAGTTCACATACTGTTGAAGACTGGCTTGGAGAATTTTGAGCATTACTTTGCTAGCATGTGAAATGAATGCAATTGAGTGGTAGTTTGAACATTCTTTGGCGTTGCTTGGTCCACAATATCAAGGAATTTACCACCCGCTGTTGTTTAAGCCACCTCATTAAAGCAGCCCTAGCAAACTAATATAATCAATATTTGGGAAAAAAAATCATGTATTTTATTACTCCAGTAGAATAATTTTAGTACTGATTCTTACCCTGAGCTTATAAAAGACAGAGGGAAACATTACTATAGAGTATATAAATTGTGTCTTATGAAACGAAGCTGGTTAACATATATCTCTCAGCTGTAAATGATATGTGTCCATCTAGAGAGCAAGATGATAGGTGTAGAAGGGAGAACCTTGTCTGCTTTCAGACAAGCAACTTCCTGGTTCCCAGGTTGCCCTGAGCATAACAAAGTGGGGCACGGTTCTTGGGACCAGGTCTTCAAGTAGTGACACCAGGCCTCGGGAACCCACAACAAAATTGTGAAGGAAGAATATTACTAGCCAGGCTCAGATGAATTTTCTCCTCTCACTATGGCTTTTTTCTAGAAAGTTCTTCCAAATACACATTTTTGTTCCAAAATATCATATTGGACACTCCTTACTAGGAGCAGAACTTTTTAACATCTCTAGTCGATGAATTTACAGTTGCAAAATCACTCAGAAAACCTCCCCAACACCTCCCCTGCACCAGTATCCCCCTCAACAGCATCTGATCCACCATATCAAGGAATTTATCACCCAAATAAACAGGTACTTGAATGTGATTTAGTCTCTGCACCCTCCGCCTGGTCTCTCTGTGAAATCTAGTCAGATCTTTGCATTAAAGTGTCTCTGAGCGAAGCCCTGCAAGATGCTGGCTAGTCTCAATTCTGTCCTCATTTCTCTTCAGCGCCTAGAAGTCAGCCTCTCCACACAGAAACTGTTCCAACAAATTTCATTTAAATGATTTGGATTTCAATTTTCAATTTGCTTCTGTTGCCAAGTTCTTAAGGCCTATTTTTTTGCCATCTCAAAAAAAAAAAAAATGATGTTTGCCCTCATATCTAACATGCTAAGCTTTAACCTAATGAGTTTCTAAGGCTGATATTTCCCAAGAAACAAACTTTCTTGTCTCCTGTACAATAATAAGGGTTTGTTACACAAGTATACAAAGTGAAAAAAATCAGTAAAATAGTGATATCTTCACAGTTGAATTATTTTTAAATATATTTTCCACTATATGCAAAAAGAAAAGAAAATTGGCAAATATTTTGGATAAGAACCAACATTTTTAAAAGCAATAATTTTAGCCTAAATACCTAGATTTACCATTTGTATAAAATAACATTTTTTGAAGTACAATTTTATAAAATGATTTTATAAAATTTGTATAGCTAGGTAACAAATGACTTGCCTAAATAATATTTAGTAGGTGGAGTCCAGGGGCCACATTCTACAAAATAGATTTACTGACATTGTAAAATGTTAGTAGTATTAAATTGTGGTGGGAATAACAACGGCAGAGACCTTTTTTAAGGTCTTGATGTTTAAGAGTGATCCCTGAACTGAGAGATATCTGAGTTGAAGCGGTCATTGGAAACAGATGGTAGAGATTGTGAAATCACAGAGAAAAGATTTTCTGAATTCCAGCTTCCAGACTCAGAAAAGGAAGGAAGAGCTGTAGATTTCACTGCAGAGAATGAGGCTGAGAAACTTTAAAATCGGGTGCATTTTCCCAGATCCAGGCAGCCAGGAAATGTGCAAAAATGCTTACAGCCATAATGGTATGTCATTTCTATTTCTACAAAACATGTTAGCATTTTCTGAATCCTCATCCACCCTGCCTGGCATGCACTGCTTTACAACTTTCTGGAAGTTTTATCAGCACCACTTAGATATCTGTAGTACAACATGCCTGTGGAGTACAGATTGTGGGTCCCTGGTTGGGGGAGAGGGTTGGTGGGATGGGTTCCTCTGGTTTCCACAGTGAATGGTGCCCCTGCAAACCTGAGTAGGGAAGACAACTTACCTCTGTTTGGGAAATGTAACCATCAATGGCACCCCACTCCAGTACTCTTGCCTGGAAAATCCCATGGACGGAGGAGCCTGGTAGGCTGCAGTCCATGGGGTCGCAAAGAGCTGGACACGACTGAGTGATTTCACTTTCACTTTTCACTTTCATGCATTGGAGAAGGAAATGGCAACCCACTCCAGTGTTCTTGCCTGGAGAATCCCAGGGACGGGGGAGCTGGTGAGCTGCCGTCTATGGGGTCGCACAGAGTTGGACACAACTGAAGCGACTTAGCAGCAGCAGCAGCAGTGATTTTATTAGGTCACATGTATAATCTCAAGCATAGGCTGTGATATATTTATAATACTTCAAAAAATTTTAAAGCAATATATTTTTAACCCTATAATAAATATAAAATGGGTCCCAACTGATATTTTATAAAATGTGCATTTCATAGAATTATTTAAGGATGAATCCTTAATAGACCATCCTTGTAGGTATGTTAGCAGAGTGTTAGGATTGTCTAATATCATTTTAGGGCGTTACTACATTTTAAGAAATAAAATAATGTTAAGGAACATAATTTTGCCAGATAAAATATAGTAAAATACTAATAGCCAAGAATTTGACTTGTGAAAAATCCTCACATGATTACTGGCCTGCTAAAAAAATGAAGGAAACAAGACTCCACAAACCTATTGCAAGCTGTTATGCGCAAAATAATGTGCTAGTTATAAAGTCCTCTGGGAAGTGAATGTGAGTCCTGATCCTTCTTTATTGATTTATTTTATTCCTAGAATCCATTTGTTGAAGGTTTTTCTTATGTTTCTGAAGGAAATAAGTAAGCTATCTCAAATTCAGGTCTTACCTCCAATAAAGTAAAAAATGTGAAATATACCATGACTGGATGATAATTAAAATTGGACAAATATTTTTCTCATTGGAGACTGAAAATGTTGTGCTTAAAATTTGTGTTTTTCCTTAAAAAAAGGGTAAAAATGAACTTATTTACAAAACAGAAGTCAAATCACAGGTGTAGAAAACAAACTTATGGTTACTAGGGGATAAGGAGCGGGGAAGGGATAAACTGGGACATTGAGGTTGAAGTATACATGTTACTATATATAAAACAGATAATGAGAACCTACTGTAGAGCATAATGAACTCTACTCAATACTCTGTAATGGCCTATATGCAAAAAGAATCTTTAAAAAAAGTGGACATATGTATATTGTAACTGATTCACTTTGCTGTATATCTGAAATTAACACAGCATTGTAAATTAACTGAACTCCAATAATTTTTTTAAAAAATAAGTAAATCAAGTACTTCTGTGTTTTTAAGAAATAACACTTTCTTCATTTTTCTAATAAAAATTAAAAAATAGAAATTGTGGTTCTCAGTCTAAGGAACACCTAAGGATTAACTTTGCAGATCTACATGTGGAATGTATAATTCTTTGGTTCAGAGACAATGACATTACAAAAGAACCAAACTTCCCCAGCATTTCCCCACTCAGTAATGGTGGATCTCAAGGGAGCACAACAGATAATATTCTTTCTATGCTGCCAGTTTGCTAGTGGTTTCATATTCACTAAAGAAGATTTGTCAATGGATCCTAAAGAAAAGATGTGAGGTCTCTGTGAGGCCTTTGTGTCAAGTCCCTGTGGGTTATCTGTGTAAGGTTTCAGTAAGATGTCTCTTTAGGGCACAAGAGATCTCCTACATTCTGTCTCTAAATGAACTCTCTGTGAGGTTTCCATGTGAAGTCTCTGGTGAGGCCACATGAGGTCTCTGGGTGAAGTCTCTGTATGAGGTCCCTTTGGAAAGTATCTCTGGGAAGTCTGTTAAATCTGTGCTAGGTTTCTGTCTGAGGGCCTGTGAGGCAACATGAGGTCCCTGAGTGAGGCCTCAGTATGGACTCCCTGTGGAAGGGATCTGTGCAAGAAGTCTCTCTTGAGAAATGTGTCTGTAAAGTCTTTGTGTCTTGTCTCTGTCTCTCTCCATTTCTGATCTTACTGTACCTTATGGAAGACTGAGCAGTGAAAGAAGGGCAAAGGGACTTGCTTCTTCCTGTTTTCCTCCTGCTCCATCAGCATCACCTGTCTCCTCCAGGCAGGAGCCATAGAGGTCTGTGTTCAGGTTCCCCACATTCCCAGAGCTCACTTCGGGGTGCCCTGGAGAGGATCCAGCCCTGAGTCCCAACTCCTCCCACAAGTCCTGGCTCCGTTCTCACTGCTCTGCCCATTCTCGAGACTGTCTTGGAAATTAGACCTCAGAGGCAGGAACTGGCTCCAGGGAGAAAGCAGGGTTGTGAGCAGTCCTGTGTCCACTCTGCCTTACCACCCCAGCTCTCAGTTCCACATGTTGAGAAGTCTGACAGGTATGGGGGATGGGGTCCATTTCTGTTGCCATCTGAATCAGGGGCATATGCTGGAGCAAAACTCTCCACAGTGGGAAAGACACTCCCAGGAGCTGTGTCCACTGTGTACCCTGCACATGGCAGAATGCGCCTAATCACTCTAGAGAAATTCTTCCTCATTTCCCTGCTTTCCCATATGAATGGGGGCCAGGGGACAAGAAATGCTGTGCTAGAAGCAGAGCAGTGGAACACTGCTGGACTGCACCCCATCCCCCATTTTGGACAGTAAAGAATTAGCCTTCAATGTGGGAGACCTGGGTTCAGTCCCTGAGTTGGGAAGATCCCCGGGAGGAGGGCATGGCAACCCACTCCAGTATTCTTGCCTGGAGAATCCCCATGGACAGAGGAGCCTGGCGTGCTACAATCCATGGGGTCACACAGAGTCAGACATGACTGAGTGACTAAGTACAGCACTCCTTGTCAAATCATCCTTTTGAGAACTCAAGAAGTGATGTATAAGCTTGTTTAAAATAGTGTTAATCTTCCCTAATTTGCTTTACTTCTATACATTTGACCTTCTGTTTTGACCTTAAGGTGCTTTCTGTAGGTCTGTGATCTTAGAGTTGGAATAGGGTAGAGACCCTGGGGTGGGGCCATGATGAGCTGCTGGACTCTTAACTTTTCCTCCCTTCTAGGCCTTTAGATGGCTGTATGTCAGGAGACTTCTTTTTCACTGTGCAGTTATGGGCACCTGATACCACTTTGCCTTCTTCCCTGGATACAACATTTTATCTTCATCTACATCTTACACTAGATTCACAGTGTATGACCATCAGATAGGTTGTACATAGTCACAGCCCTGTTCTATTCATCTAAAACTTCTTCTCTGGGGTTAACATAGAGGGGAAGGTAGGTAACCATGAACATAGCTATTCATTTGTATGGGACAGGGGTCAACACAGCCCTCAGCAGCCTCCCTAATCCTCCCCCACCTACACACAGAGAGCAGATCCTCGCTCTGCTCTAAAGTGTAGGAAGAGCAGAGGAGGTGGAGAGTGATGCTGTACACTTTATTAATGCTAAACTCAAAGGGGTTCATAGGGCATATGTCAATCCCAGCCTTCGTCATAGAGAGAAGGAATTCTCAAGGGTAGGTATCGTATATTGCCTAACAAGAGATCCAGGGGCAGATTTCTCCTGCTTCTAAACTCAGAGCCCGGTATCCTAATTCCCTCCAAACTTCCATCCACTTGCTTCTGACATTTCCTGGAGCCTCAGTTGGAATGTCTAGCTCTATCATGCTTCTGTAAACCTATCTGCTATAGCTGAATAAAGTTCAAAGTAGAGCAGAAGCAGGAAAAAGACTGGTTGAACCAAATCCTTTGTGTGGGCTTCATAGCTTTTTCCCACCTCATAGTTTTTGTTTGTGTAATGACAGTATTATAAGGTGCAATGAAGAGACTCGAGACAAGGAGCAAGCTTACAATGCTACTCTCCTTCGTCCCTCTATGCTCCTCCATGCCCCTCCCTTCTAGAAAACAAAGTGTACAGCATAGACAGCAGTCATTACACTATATTCTTATGAGAAAAAAAACCTATGTATCGGGGAACATTAAATACTTTGGATAGGCTGATAAAAACTTTCTCTATATTCCTCCCTCCAAGCCCCTGCCATCTAGAAAACAAAATGCGCAGCACAGACTGCATTCTTTACACTATATATTCTTATGAGAAAAAAAACACATATGTATCAGGGAACATTAAATATCTTGGATATGCTAAGAAAAACTTTCTTTACATGGACCGAATTTTTTCTTGGAGACATGTTTTTCTTCTAAAGGAAAGACTAGAGTAGTACTTTATGGTTGAGCAGGCAAGACCCCTCCCCAAAGATGACAGTGCCTTGGACAGTGTTGATGCCCCAGGACTGGGGCACCTGGAATCCTTGGTCCATAATGGCAGGGACAGACCGGAGTCACAGTCTTCTTGGGGGATGAGGTTGGGAGGCACCTTGGGCTCAGCTGCTCATCATTGAATCTTACACTTTTTGAGCTCTGTTGATGTCTGACTTCCCTTTCTCTGAAAGAACAACTCTGGCCCTTGGAGGTGGCTTGATAACTACAGGCTGTATAACCCATATTTTTCCCTTGCTGTGGGTAGGAAGGAAGCCTGTGGTAGCAGAAACACCTACATACCGGGGCTTGGAGTTCCTGTTTGGGTTCTTTAAACTTTGTGGCATGAAGTCCATGGTGCGTTGTCATTTTTTCTTCTAGGATCTGTCCAACAGCTGTCATAAGTGCCTGAGCCTCAGCATTCTCACTGTTCAGGATTGATCTGCTTTCGACTGGTCCTTCGCTCTGGGCAGTGGCCGATTTGGGCTTGCAGTTTTGCAGGGCATCACCACCTTTAACTTTTCTACTGGGGAAAATCCACTTTAAAAGTAGCCTTATATTTTTTCTGAAGAGGCTTTCTTGAGGACCCTGTTTCTTCTCTGGCATGACTTGGAGACATTTGCTTTTAAAAGACTCTACTATTCCCCAGACCTGGGCAGGACGTCTCATATTTCCAGCTTGAGAGGTCCCTAATTCTTTGAAGCTTTCCTTATGCTCTCCTGGTTTATGCCTCCTACAGTCCTCTCTTTTGTAAGTAGGGGCTCTCATCTTGCTCTGGCTCTTCCCTGGATCCTGAAGTTTTGAAGTTTGGGGCTCCTGCTGCCCTAGGCTTCTCCTTTGGGTTCCCTTAAAGCCATGTAGTGTCTGGGAAGCTAATCTGTCTCTGGTGGGGAGTCTCTGGGGATGGCAGTGAGACACTGGAGAAGTCAAGTTGTCTGCAGCAAGGCATGTGTGTTCGGGACAGTGCTGAAGCTGGGTGTTTGACGGTGCCTTTACTTTGGACTTAAACTTACTAGCAACATCCGTGTTAAGGCATGGCTCACCTAGATGTTGGAAAACAGACATTCTAGTGAGTCGGGAATGTTTACTGGCCCCTAGGGCCTCTAAATTCCTCCTATGTACACTTGTGGTTTGGGGTTTTGTTAACACTTTGGTTCCCAATGTAACTCTAGACTGTTGATGAAAAGCAGGAGACTCCTTGGGCTCCGCTGCTTCCCTGCCCTCTTCACTTCTCAAAGATTGGGATCCTAAGTTCACCTCCATCACTTTTACCCTTTGGTAGGGGTCTTGTGAGGCCTGACTACCACTCTCCTCTCTTGGTTCATTCCTGGCCATTGTAGAGCCTGGATGTGACTCTAGGCTGTCCCTCTTGGTCCATTTCACAGTCTCAGTCTTCCAGGTTCTTCCCACAACGCTGAGTTTGAAGGACTGAGAAGGTGACCTGCCCTCCAGTGCAGTCAGAGAAGCCTCTGAGGGTCCATGGTAGTCATCATACAGGATACTTGCCAGCACCCTCTGATTTTCCTTATACACAGGTGACGGGGTAAGGAGAGGCCTTATCAGGGTGGGAACTGACTCTTCTTTTATCACCTTCTCTCTTGAATGGGCCTGAGGAGGTTTTCCGAGGAACTCAGCAAATTTTACTGTTGAGTGGGACTCAGGCACATAGGTGGCTGAGGGCGCAGAGACAAACTGCATGGGGGAGGGTTGAGGCTTTTTCAATTTAAAGAGATTAATGGGCTTGAGGACCTTGAGAGGTAGGCCCCACCTATGCTTTACCCTAAATCTTGTAATATGTTCTTCCAGTTCCTCTTGAGTATCTGGATCGAGGAAGGAAACCCTATAACCAGTGTTCACACAGGGTTCCCAACCCTTCAGGATGCCTAGATTGCTGGTCTCCTCCTGAGTATCAGACTTGGAAGAAGGATGCTTGACATCAAGGCTAGACTGATGTACATTCACAGGAACCAAACCCTTGCTGTTCTGCCCCAACTTCCTGCCCAAATGGCCTTTCAGAATGTTGTCTAGGTTCTTATCTAAGCTCCTTAGTAAATCAATTCCTGAGTCACTCCTCAAGAGCCTTAGGTCATTTTCTGACTCCTCAGAGTTCACCTCCTGAAACTTCACTACAGAGCTTTCTGAGTTCCTAGACAGATCTTTTGGAACCTTCCCCAGAATATGCCCTAGGCCCTTGCCCACACCCTGGCTTAGCTGGAACCTCACCTTCTGTGCATCCTTGCTGCTTTTACCTGTAAACAAAGCTGGTTGTGGGGGTCTATCCTTGCCCTTTGCTTGGCATGTGCTTGGTAATTCTCCCTGAAGCTGCCTTATCTCTGAAGACTCTTGGATCCTTTGGGGCAGCTCCCACCGATGTTGGATGAGCCAATTTTGGAGATGTTGTTCCAGCTGCTTCCTGAGCTCTGGACTGATTGGAAAATTCTCAGGAAGGATGGAGACCACCCAGCTGTCTTCAGGAAGGTTGGAAGGGAAGACATTAAAGACTTCCTCAGATTGTTTGACTACAGAAGATAAAGTCCTCCCATTTTCTAGTTGCTTCTGCAACAAGGACCATTCTGAATGTTGAATCTCAGTTGGGGTAAGAGACTGTGGCTTATTCTGGGCTGTAGGGCAAGACAGTCCAAAGGTCCTAATCTGAGCTGAAGAAGAAGATGGTAGGATTGGGAGAGAGGATTTTAGATGTGCTTGGGTTTGGATCTGAGCCAGAGGAGGGGGCTGGAATTGAGGTATTGTTGGAATAAAGGGTTGAGACTGGAACTCTAGATGGGAGAAAGGCTGGAACTGGAAAAGCAGTGGAGATATTTTAGCTTGCATTTGAACTGGGCAGGCATGAGAAATTCTGTTGAATAAGAAAGGAGACTGTGGTACAGAAGAGGTCTCAGGGATCGAAACAGCGGCCACCAAGGATTCACTGTGCAGAGAAGGGAGACCCCAGAAAAGCTGGTTATATTTCTGCTGTAGATTGTTCCCCAGGACCTTGGGATATGAGAACTGCTGAGGACCAGGCAGCTGCCCTGGTTTGTCTTTTGTGCTCCAGAAAGCCTGGGGGGTTGTGGTGTCCTGTTCAGCATGCAGAGATTCCAACATATTCCCCAAAGAATTCAGGTGACAGTCTGGGCTCAATTGTTTTAGATGTGACTCATCTTTTTCTTTTTCTTTCCAAATCTTGATCTCACCTCTCTTTGTCACTTGTATATCTAGGAGCTTCTGTTCATGAGAGCTGAGCAAAAAAGGGCTACTAGCCTCTACTTGTCTGTCTGTGGGGCCGATCCAGAATGAGGCCCCTGCTGGGTTGTGGGAAAGGTGCTTTTTCTGGGACTTGTACTCTGATGAGGTTGAGAGATACAAGGCTTTTGCAGCTGCCTGCCACCAGGACAGGGCTGAAACGGGACAATGTGAATGACCAAGGCTTGAGATAGCTGGGATAAGAGAAGCTGACCAAGGAGGATGTGGAAACAAGCTTTGTGGGGCAAGTCCCAGTGGTAGTACCATCGAGGAGTCACGCTGAGTAAGAGTCAAAACGGAGTCTAGCAGTGGTGGGGCAGAGGAGGCTGTCAAAGGACAGGCCTCTGAATCAGGCAGATACAGTGGGGGTGAGGAAAGAGGAACTGTGGAGGATGAAAGGATGTCTGGGGAAATAAAAGGCTCTAGTGGCTGAGAGGCACTCAGGGATGTGTGTGAATGAACAGAAACTGAGGAAGCTGTCGGGCCTGGTGAAATGATGGAGGCCAGAGGTAGACAATGCTTGGTCAGAGGAGCCAATAGGGGCATGGCAGGAGCAGTGTCTTCCACAGGTGTCTTCCCGCATGGCTGGTGGGCTCCAGCAGGCACTGCTTTGCACACCTCATCAAGGAGATCTTGACGGGAGAACTGATGAAAGCCGCTCTTGTCAGGGAGCCTCCTCAGGTGGCTGCAGGAGGCAGGAGACAGAAGCTGCAACCAGGAGCAGATGGGCCCAGGAGGGCTGGGCAGGCCAGGCAGGCGTGGACACTTGCAGCCCAGGATCCCTCCTCTGCCCCCACACTGACTTCATAATGCTCCTGCTGTCCCTCACCCTAGGGCTTTGGCAACCCTTCCCAGGGCTGGGGTCACATTATTGGCTCCAGAAGGAAGGAGGACCCAGGAGGGAAGAAGGAAGATTCATTACCTTTGAAGAAGTGAAACAAGGTGGCGAGTCCCCTCCAGTTCTTCCAGGCAATCTCTGCAAGCTGGAAATCAGGAGATTGTGTCATGGTGGTGAAGGCAGAGGTCTATGAGTGCTTCAGGAGGCTAAGTGCAATGGCTCTTTAAAGGAAATCTTTGGGGGATTAAGATCTAGAGCCCAAGCATCAATGTCCAAGGCATATGTCCCTCTCTTGTCAGGGAGCCTCCCCAGGTAGCTTTAGGAGGCAGGAGACAGAAGCTGCAACCAGGAGCCTTGCCAGTGATGGCAAGGCTCACTTGACAAGGGTTTGTCCTTTGCAAAGTACTTCCACATTCGTTACTCCCTAATGGCCCTTTTAACTGCCCTGTAGGAGAAAGGTCAGCATCATCTCACAGAAGAATCTGAGCAAAGTTAAACAACTTGTCCACAGTTAGACTTGGAGGTACCACCTCCCAACACAGGCACAATTGTTCCACCACAATCCACATACACCATTTCCAGGTTCTTCGTGGCTTCATAGTCTAAGCACACATTTCTGGGAAGTATCTGGACTCTGATTTCCTTCGCAGGAGCCTCCCTAAGGCTCTCTTTCCTGAAGAGTAGGCTCTGCCACTGGCATCCTCAGAGACCATGGAGCTGGGCCCTCAGGGACAGGAGAGATGGAAGCTAACTCTTGGGGCATGTAGGACTGAATGGCAAAGGCTTACCTTTCAAAGATTCACGTTTCTTCCTACTCTGGCTCCTCTCCTTCATCTCCACTTGATGCTGAGAGATTAAAAAAAAAGGAGAGACTATCACCCAACCCTCTCCTCTCTCCAGGTGAGCTACAGATGCTTAGTGTCCATGAACAGTATGACTTTCTACATTTAACTAATGGGCCTCTGTGGTTTTTTCCTTGTTTACTTATTTTTAAAGTGGATAACAATATTTTCAGTTTTTTCTTTGAAGAGTGCAAAGAAGGATTTTGTAAGTGATATTCACCATAGATTTCTTCTGTCATTGTTCCTCGGATCAAGAAACACACACATTCTCAGCTGTGTGAAACTAATTTCCCATGTGAGCTTTGTCAGATAGGGTTCTGCTTCCCAAGGCCAGACCTCCACTCTACCCTCTGCTCTGAGGCTCTCAGGGACTCAACATTGCGCTTATAAGGATCAGTCCCAATACAGGGAAAAGTCTCACTCAACACCTGCTATGGGAAGGTGGCTAGTGAACCAGTGCTCAGGGGTCAGTCTTCCTACAGAGACTGAACTCTTAGTAATTCAGTCCTTGGCCATTGGTCACTGCATCTGGGACTTGCCCAGAGCTCTCCACCATACCTGGACTCCTGGCCTGAGATCTTGGGCTATAAATCCTTATGCCCACTCTAACCGTTGTCTGGCCTGGCTTGTCCCTAGAAGGATGATGTTCTATGCTTTCCTGAGAGTTCCCATCTCAGTAATCTCTCTGAGTGATTTTAAAAAGTAGATATAAGAATAAGAAAAAAAGAGATAATCTCTGTTGGGATTGAGGGAAAGGTTTCTTACCTTCCTGATGTTTCTATATTTTCTAGTTGGTGGTAAGTATGGATTACTCTGCAAGCATGGGAGTAACAGAAGGAAGAGCCCCAGTCCACAGAAGAATGCAAGAATGATATCAACCAACCAGGAAGTTGAGCTGGATCTCAGCAAGGTAGCAAGAATGGTTTTCAAAGAAAAGAAATTCTCCATTTTCTGAATTGATGCTTTTCAAAGAAAAGAAATTCTCCATTTTCTGAATTGCACTGTACTGGGAGTTCACTTGAGGTCAGAACCCCAGACCTGCATCACAGAGCTATGGCCTTGTCACAAAGGGGTCCTAAGGGTGGGGGAGGGGCAGGAAGAGGAGTAGGCTGAATCATGGCTCCCTCTCATTGAACCTCACAGATCCCCGCACCCTCCTGAGGCTTCTAGATCTCTCCTTCCAACTAGTCTCATCCACTCAGAGAGACCTTAGCCAATTTTCTATTCATTCCATGTGGAGTACAGATATTACTGGGTTCCTTCATCCATTAGAGGTCTGGAGCCAAGGCCTACCAGTTTTAGAACTCTTGAAAATCTGAAGTTGACCCTGAAAGTTTGGCTATTTGCCAGCAGTTTTTACACTCAGAAATTCTTTTATCCTTAACTCCAATTTCCCCACGTGTTTGTGTCTTATGTAAATCTAGAGACTTGTTTAGTTTTGTGAATTTTGAATAGTATATGTTTTATCCCATTTTCTGTCAAAGAGACCTGCAAACATAAAACTATTTTTAAAAATTCATAAACATGAAAGAATTATAAGTAGTTATGTAATAAGGAAGAACAAATCTGACTCCACATTAGATCTGTTTTTACTTTAATCTTTGTGCTTCGTTGCTTGTGTTTATTCATGCTGACTCTGCCCATTCCTGTGACTCCAGGCTGACCTCACCCATTCTCTGGACCCCAGAATGGCTCTGCATCTCTGTAAATGGAGGTAAACTGTGTTTAGTCATGTTGGCTTTGTATTTTTTTGTAGAAGAATGTTGTCTATAGCCTGAAATATACAGGATAGCCTATTCTCATGGCATTGACTTTTAAAAGCTCATTCATATGGAGATAAAAAGTTGCCGAAAAGAAAATAACATTTGTTTTGTTGGAGGTTTACAGGAATATCATGACATGACAGTGACTTGACCTACCTGGACAGCTGCTAGAACAAAGGATCCAACACCAGTAGTTTGCAACATCTAACCATCCCCCTCCCTCACTTTGCCTTTAAAAAGGTTTTCTAAAAGGCTTCAAGGGTTTTTCTTGGGCATGAGCCACCTGTGTCTTTGCATGGCCCTGCTATAAACCTTTCTCTGCTCCAAACTCTGACGTTTCAATATTGCTTAAAATGGGCACACACATGCTTGCATCTGGCAACAGTTAAACCTTCAGATGATATTTTTGTAAGTTTGAAGCATTTATAATTCTGGAGTTGCTGCTGCTGCTGCTAAGTCGCTTCAGTCGTGTCCGACTCTGTACAACCCCATAGATGGCAGCCCATGAGGCGCTCCATCCCTGGGATTCTCCAGGCAAGAACACTGGAGTGGGTTACCATTTCTTTCTCCAATGCATGAAAGTGAAAAGTGAAAGTGAAGACACTCAGTCGTAGCTGACTCTTCGTGACCCCATAGACTGCAGCCTACCAGACTCCTCCGTCCATGGGATTTAGTAAAGCTTTAAACTGCACAGAGAGCTTTGGGACATACTACAAACGAACTTATACACACAGACACTCATCTTTCCTTAATCAATCCAGTACTTTCAAATCTAATAACCCATAATTTTCTGCTTAAAACCTTTCATATGTTGTCTCTACTCAACTTCTTGCTGTTGCTGTTTAGTGCTGTAGTATGTCCAATTTTTTGCAACCCCATGGACTGTGTAGCAAAACAGGCTCCTCTGTCAATGGGGTTTCTCAGCAAGACTGCTAGGGTGGGTTGCCATTTCCTTATCCACAACTTCTTAGTTTGCAACAATAAGACAGTCCCTACCCAGGGATGGGGGAGCCTGGTGGGCTGCCGTCTCTGGGGTCGCACAGACTCGGACACAACTGAAGCGACTTAGCAGCAGCAGCAGCAACTCTATACATAAGTTTTGGAACATGTTGTTTTAATCTGTTAGTGCTGCTATAACAATATATCTTAGACTGGATTGATCAAAAACAATAGAAATTTATCACAGTCCTAGAGGCTAGGAAGTCCAGGATCAAATTCTCACCCAGCACGGTTACCTTAGTGAGACTTCTCTTCCTGGTTCAAAGCCAGAGTCTTCTCTCTGTATTATACATGATGGGAGGAAGCTAGAGATATCTCTGGGGTTTCTTTTATAAGGCACTAATCCCATTCATGAAAGCTCATAAGCACATTCCTATGTCCTCGCCTCCCAGCTTTACGAGTTAGGATTTCAACATTTAAATTTTTAGGGAACATGAACATTCAAAATATGCACTTGTGCTATATCCAGAAGCCAGGAATGAGTCAGGGTGAGCTAAGGTACTGACCTTAAATGGTTGTAGGGTGAAGTGTAGGACTAGGGGTCAAACCCTTGGGGCTGAGTCTCTTTTTGAGCAGCCTCTTCAGACAGGCCTAGAATGTTACGTACATACTCTCTTTTCTGAGTGTGCTTTGCCATTCCCCTCACTGCATCCTCCTGAAGCTTTAAGTCCAGCCTGAACTATATAGAGAAGGAGCTTTGAGTCTTACACAAAATTCCCTTATGTTGCAATTCTCTAACCCTTAGTAACACAGGATCCAATGAGGGATTCACATGGAGATTTGTCTTAATGCTCCATGGAGGTTTAAAATAATGTGTATTTCTCTATTTGTGGGTTATACTGTTTTCATATAGCTTTAGTGGGAATGTGGGCCTGTGGGTTTATTTAGCTATATTGCCATGAATGTATACTTCAATTGTTGCTCCTATAGTTAACAGTCTTTTCCTTCTTTATAATATTCTTATCATGAATTCAACCTTCTATCAAAATTTAGACTTAGGTCTAAATTTGCATTCACATTTGCTCTCTAAGTTTTCTCTATTACTTTATTTTCAATACTATTTTATTTCTTTTGAGATTTAAAAATCATATGACAATTTTTATCTTGATTTATTTAATTATTGTTCTATTGTGATCTATTTCTGTCATTTTATTTTATGCTTCATTTTCTATATTTTCCTTATTGCTTATTTTCTCCCTTCTTTGGCAGCTTTCATTTTATAGGTTAAGGGTACTTACTTTGTTTGAAATTTGGGAACTTTTAATATTGAAATGGTTTCATATCATGTTGTTTAGTTGCTCAGTCATGACTGACTTTGGGAGCCCATGGACTGCAGCATGCCAGGCTTCCCTGTTCTTCACTATCTCCCGGAATTTGCTCAAACTCATGTCCGTTGAGTTGATGACGCCATCCAACGATCTCATCCTCTGTTACCCTCTTCTCCTCCTGCCCTCATCAGGGTCTTTTCCAATGAGTCAGCTCATTGCATCAAGTGGCCAAAGTATTGGACCTTTAGCTTCAGTATCAGTCCTCTCAATGAGTATCCAGGATTGATTTCCATTAGGATTCACTGATTTGATCTCCTTGCTGTCCAAGGGACTCTCAAGCGTCTTGTCCAGCACTACAGTTTAAAAGCATCAATTCTTTGGTTGCTTAGCCTTCTTTACCATCCAACTCTCACATCTGTACATGACTACTGGAAAAACAATAGCTTTGAATATACTATACTAAAAAATTAAAATGTAATTGATAAATTGTTGGAGGCTCACTGTGGACAAATTTGAGAGTTAAAAATGAATGCCACAGCAAGCCAGTCTTAATGGAGGCCGCACAACTTTTGTGTTTTACTTTTAAGAGGCCAACCGGGCTCTCACAGTGAATATCTGAGAAAAGTCTCTTTATGCTTCTGGGAAGAAGCGGGGCGGGGCGGGGGGGGGGGCGTGGGGAGAGTAATTTTGTAATGCGTGCAAAGCACTGTATTTTCAATAAGATGCTTTATCAAGAGAAACTACTCTGCAAAACCTTAACTGACTGGGCTTAATTGAACAGGGTAGGAAAAGTACCCAACTCCAGCTCCAGCTAGCCTTCAGCATGGGAGAAGGAAAATATCCAACTTCAGGCTCTCAGGTATACCTTTGCCACCTAAAGAAAAAACTGAGAAGCACTTGTGAAGGTCACAGCCCATGGTCACAGGATCACTAAAAGACCGAGACTTAAGCATAAGCCTATAGACTATTTCCCCCTTCACCCTCATAGTTTACTGCCACATCAATAAGGCTCCTGTTAAGTAACAAGAGGGCCAAACTGAAAAAACTGTATGTCTCAAACCTCATTTCAGAAGTCTCTAGGAAAACCTAAAGGTAGTAAAAAGGACAAAAACAAGGACACCAGAGAAAATTTTAGCTCCTGAGACCTACAGCTACAGCAAACACTAAACTCAGCCTAACTCCTAGCCGGATAACTGAAACCTCACTCTAACAGCCTGTTTCATTTTCAGAAAGAAAAAAAAAAAAAAATATATATATATATATATATATACACACACACACATACTAAAAGAAAACATACAGTGTGAAGAGATAGAGGAAGAATCAGAACCAGGCTCATATGTAGCAGAGATGTTGGAATTATCAGACCAGGAGTTTAAAGGAACTGTAATATGTATGCTAAGCAATCTAACGTGGAAAGGTGAACAACATACATGAATGTATGTGTAACATAAGAAGAGAGAAGTAAGATGTAAAATAGCACATATTGTATGATTCCATTTTTATGAAAGGTCAAAAAAAGGTGATGATTAACAGCAAGCCAGCAAGTTAAATCTATTTGAAATGATGGAAATGTTCTGAAATTGGATCATGCTAATAATTATGAAAGTGAAAGTGACGTCGCTCAGTCATGTCTGACTCTTCGTGACACCATTGACTGTAGCCCACCAGGCTCCTCCATCCATGGAATTTTCTAGGTAACAGTACTGGAGTGGGTTGCCATTTCCTTCTCCAGGGGATCTTCCCAACCCAGGGATCGAACCTGGGTCTCCCACATTGTAGGCAGACACTTTTCCATCTGAGCCACCATAATTATACATCTTTATAAATTTACTTCTAAAAATCATTATGCTGTAGACTTTAAATAAGTTAACTTTATGTTATGTAAACTATATCTCAATAAATATGTTTGAAAAAATCTCCAGAGATTCTGACCTAGTCTGTGGTTCACTCTTGAAAGCGTTAGTTGCCCAGTCATCACTGACTCTTTGAGACCCCATGAACTGCAGCCCACTATGCGTCTCTGTCCGTGGAATTCTTAGGCAAAAATACCGGAATAGGTTGCCATACCCTCTTCCAAGTGATCTTCCCAACTCAAGGATTGAACCCAGGTCTCCTGTATTGCAGGCAGATTCTTTACCATCTCAGCCATCAGGAAAGCCTCTGATCACTCTGGTCAGCCATAATTTCGAGTTTCCTCAGATGATTCCAAAGTTCAGTCAGCATTAAAAATCACTGCTTTAGACCTGGGTTAGCCCATCTGTTTAAATTTTTCAAAAGTAATAAATAAATTATCTTTCTAAGTATCACAACAAATCTTGGTTTCCCTGATGGCCCAGATGGTAAAGAATCCACCCATAATGCAGGGGACCCAGGTTTGACCCCTGGGTTGGGAGCTCTCATCAAACTGAATGTTAATTAAAGAATTTCTGCATGAACTCCTCTTTACATAAATTGGGTTTTATTCTTCCAAACTGTATGTCAACCTCCAGTTTATGTCTACCTACCATTGACAGCATATGTAGCTGGCCTGTCTCTACCAGGGCAACTTATTTAATTTTGATTACTGTGAGATTAATGCTAACAAGACAGTGCTGTCAGCAGCTTCTCTAGTGATGATGATGGTCTCATTCATCTTTCTTCTTGGAGAAGGGCATTTGACCGATTTCAATAATTTAATGACCTAATAACACTTGTGAGAAGGCTGAAAGAAAACTATAATGTCAAAACTGAAAGCAAATCTTTTTATTTCAATCCCTTTTAAATAAAACTTCATTTTCTCCATTTTAAACTAAGAATTTCATTTTACTCTGTTTTTTTTTCCTCAACACCTAAAATAATTTATCAAGCTACTCTTTCATGAATAAAGTTCCACACTTCCTACCTTCTTGCCCTGATTCCTCATGCAATATACTGTTGTGTTTAAGACTATTTTTAAAGGGGATGGCAGCATAATGGCAGACTCAAAAGCTTTAAGCTCTCATCGTCTCATAGAAACTTTTTGTTTTTTAAAGCAGAAACTGAAACAACTTTGTCAGAGCTCTGGAAAAGAGTGAAAGATTTATAATAACAAAGAAAATGCCCAATTAAGAAAAATTATCTTCAAAATGTAAGGAAAACTATACGTGGCATTTTTACTCACTCTTGTGCCAATACCTTCCAACACAGTGGCAGTTCCTGTCTCTACATGGTAGCATCACAGTTCCCAGTTATTCCCTGTCAACCACAGGAAGCTGAATGTATTGCATATTATCGTGTACATCTATTCTAACCTATCTAGGGGATATCTGAGTGGCTGATACAAGATGCTCATCTCTATTTTGCCTAACTGAGAACTCAGGTACAAAAATGATAGGCACTGCTTATACAGACCTATAGTGACTTGAGCAAGAGGTTCCAGGTGAAAACATACCAAAGACCACATGAGGAAGGAGGAGTTAGGGCGAGACAATTTGGGAAATTAGGACATTCAGTGGTTTATACTGGAGAATTTAGAAACTATGCACAAGCCCAGGCAAGATACATGCTCAGAAAAAACCTGAGAAGACTTCAAGCTTTCGCTTTGGGCTGAAAGCTATCCTAGGCTCACAGCTAGCATAGCTAAGTGTTGAAGGATTGCTCCAGAACAGAGCTAACACATGAAATTCAGAGGGGCCCTGCCATTCAAGTACATCTGTCCAGACTTTAGCTGAACATGAGCTAATGTAAGGGAGACTTCGGAAATAAGAAACAAAAAGTAATAGCCTTTAAAAAATACTTTTGAAAATTCTCAAAACAAAACAGACTACTACAGCCTTCAACAATTAAAAGAAAAACTTTGGGGAATGGGTGAATTCAATTTCCGTAGTTGCTGCAAAGCCCAACTTTCAACAAAAGAATCACAGGAATCCAAATTAACAGAAAAAGATGTCCCTTCAAAGGAACAGAATAATTGACAGAAATAATCTCTGAGGAAGCTCAAACATCAGATTTATAGAAGAAATATTTTAAAATAATTGCTTTACATGTATTTGAAAGACTAAAGGATGATAAGGAAAAAGAATTAACAGAAATCAAGAAAATTATATGGAAATGAGAATACCAACAAAAAATAGAAATTATTTTTTAAAAAGAACCAAACAAATTCTGGAGCTGAAAAGCATAAGAAATGAATTGAAAAATTCCCAAGAGGAATATACTAGCAGATGTAAGCAGGCAGAAGTTTAAAGAATCAGCCAACCTGAAGATAGGGCAATTGGATATTAAGTGTTAGGGATAGAAAGAAAAACATGAAGAAAGAGGAGGAGATGAAGATGATGGAGTAGGAGGACACGGAACTCTGCTTCCCTCATGAACACATCACAATATATCTACTTATGGAACTGTTCTCAGTTAATACTAACAAGACTAGCAGAAAGATTCCTTTATAACCAATTCAGTGAGAAAGATCACATGCAATTGGGTAGGAAGGGACTAGAAGTGATAAGGTTGGGACCTGTGCCCTCGGTAGGAGGGAGAGGAGGGAGATAACATGGGCAGAGATCCTCACTGGGGAGTGAGTGGTTCAAGTCACATTTTGGGTGCTCCTGTTCTGGGATCCAACATCAGGAAAACCAGTCTGTTTTGTTGGTTGGAGCTACGAATAGGAAGGCTGTGGGAAGCCTGGACTCAGCTGAGGGAAGCAGGTGCCTGCTTGTTTACTCCTGAAACAGGACAGAGAGAGGCGACTATAACTGTACTGGTTACTGGCCAGTTTCCCCTGACCACTCTGGGACACACCCCAGCCTGAGGAAAACAACTAAGCTAGTCCCACTCCCTTAACAACAGAGCTCCACACCAGAGGGAGAGCTGCTGAAGCTGAGGAAAAAGCTCAGCTGTGAGAGGGAAGGGTGCCTCAGCCCTGGAGCACCATCTGTGCAACGCAGGCACAGCCATCACTTGTGCTTACACAGACAGCACATCAGAAGGGATCTGGGTCTCTGAATGCAGCTGAGCTACATTGTACAACGTACAAAATAAGCTTCATTTTGTCCATTGAAGTGCAAAATGAAGCAGGACAAAGGCTAACAGAGTTTTGCCAAGAGAACACACTGGTTACAGCAAACACAAGAGCAACTCTAAACATGGACATCATCAGGATGGTCAATACTAAACCAGATGGTCAATACTGATTGATTGGATTCTTTACAGCTGAAGATGAAGAAGTTAGACACAGTCAGCAAAACCAAGGAGCTGACTGTGGCTCAGATCATCAGCTCCTTATTGCAAAATTCAGACTTAAATTGAAGAAAGTAGGGAAAACCACTAGGTCATTCAAGTGTGTCCGAAATCAAATCCCTTATAATTATACAGTGGAAGTGACACATAGATTCAAACGATTAGATTTGATAGAGTTCCTGAAGAACCGTGGACAGAGGTTTGTAACATTGTACAGGAGGTGGTGACCAAAATCATTCCCAAGAAAAAGAAATGCAGCACGGCAAAATGGTTGTCTGAGGAGGCCTTACAAATAGCTGAGAAAAGAAGAGACGCAAAAGGCAGAGGAGTAAGGGAAAGATGTACCCATCTGAATGCAGAGTTCCAAAGAATAGCAAGGAGAGATAAAAAGGTCTTAAGTGAGCAATGCAAAGGGATAGAGGAAAACAATAAAATGGGAAAGACTAGAGATCTCTTCGAGAAAATTGGAGATATCAAGGGAATATTTCATGCAAAAATGGGCACAATAAAGGACAGAAATGATATGGACCCAACAAAAGCAGAAGATATTAAGAAGAGGTGTCAAGATACACAGAAGAGGTGGCAAGAATACACAGAAGAACTATACAAAAAAGGTCTTAATGATCCAGATAACCTTGATGGTATGGTCACTCACCTGGAGCTAGACATCCTGGAGTGTGAAGTCAAATGGGCCTTAAGAAGCAGTGCTAAATAAATGCTGGAGAGGGTGTGGAGAAAAGGGAACCCTCTTACACTGTTGGTAGGAATGCAAACTAGTACAGCCACTATGGAGAACAGTGTGGAGATTCCTTAAAAAAACTGGAAATAAAACTGCCTTATGACCCAGCAATCCCACTGCTGGGCATACACACTGAGGAAACCAGAATTGAAAGAGACACGTGTACCCCAATGTTCATCGTAGCACTGTTTATAATAGCCAGGACATGGAAGCAACCTAGATGTCCATCAGCAGACGAATGGACAAGAAAGCTGTGGTACATATACACAATGGAGTATTACTCAGCCATTAAAAAGAATACATTTGAATCAGTTCTAATGAGGTGGATGAAACTGGAGCCTATTATACAGAGTGAAGTAAGCCAGAAAGAAAAACACCAATACAGTATACTAACGCATATATATGGAATTTAGAAAGATGGTAATGATAACCCTGTATGTGAGACAGCAAAAGAGACACAGATGTATAGAACAGTCTTTTGGACTCTGTGGGAGAGGGAGAGGGTGGGATGATTTGGGAGAATGGCATTGAAACATGTATAATATCATATAAGAAATGAATCGCCAGTCTAGGTTTGATGCAGGATGCAGGATGCTTGGGGCTGGTGTACTGGGATGACCCAGAGTGATGGTATAGGGAGGGAGGTGGGAGGGGGGTTCAGGATTGGGAACACGTGTACACCCGTGGCAGATTCATATTGATGTATGGCAAAACCAATGCAATATTGTAATTAGCCTCCAATTAAAACAAATAAATTTGAATCAAAAAAAAAAAGAAGCAGTGCAGTGCTAAAAACAAAGCTAGTGGAGATGATGGAATTCCAGCTGAGCTATTTAAATCCTAAAAGATGATGCTGTTAAAGTGTTGCACCCAATATGCCAGCAAATTTGGAAAACTCAGTGGCTACAGCACTGGAAAAGGTCAGTTTTCATTCCTATCCCAAACAAGGGCAATGCCAAAGAATGGGCAAACTACTGTACAGTTGTGCTCATTTCACATGCTAGCAAGATAATGCTCAAAATCCTTCAAGCTAGGCTTCAGCAGTATGTGAACCAAGAAGTTCCAGATGTACAAGCTGTATTTAGAAAAGGCAGAGGAAACAGGAGACCAAATTGCCAACATTTTTGGATCATACAAAAAGAAAGGGAATTCCAAGAAAACATCTACTTCTGCTTCATTGACTATGTTAAAGCATTTGACTGTGTGTATCACAACAAACTGTGAAAAATTCTTAAAGAAATGGAAATACCTGACCACCTTACCTACCTCTTGAGAAGCCTGTATGCAGGTCGAAAAGTAACAGTTAGAACTGGACATGGAACAATGGATTGATTCAAAATTGGGAAAGGAGTATGTAAAGGCTTTATATTGTCACCCTGCTTATTTAACTTACATGCAGAGTGCATCATGCGAAAGGCCAGATTGGATGAAGTACAGGTGGAATCAAGATTGCTGGAATCAAGATTTCTGAGAGAAATATTAACAACCTCAGATATGCAGATGAAACCACTCTAATGGCAGAAAGCCAAAAGGAACTGAAGAGCCTCTTCATGAGGGTGAAAGAGGAGAGTGAAAAAGTGGACTTAAAACTCAACATTCAAAACACTAAGATCATGGCATCTGGTCCCATCACTTCATGGCAAATAGATGGGGAAACAATGGAAACAGTGACAGACTTTATTTTGGGGGGCTTCAAAATCACTGCAGATGGTGACTGCAGCCATGAAATTAAAAGACACTTGCTCCTTGGAAAAAAAGTTATGACCAACCTAGGCAGCATATTAAAAAACAGAGACATCACTTTGCTGACAAAGTTCTGTATAGTCAAAGCTATGTTAGTCATATGGATATGAGAGTTGGACCATAAAGAAGGCCGAGTGCCCAAGAATTGATGCTTTTGAATTGTGATGCTGGAGAAGAGTCCCTTGTACAGCAAGATCAAACTAGTCAGTCCTAAAGGAAATCAATTCTGAATACTCATTGGAAGGACTGATGCTGAAGCTGAAGTTCCAATAGTTCCAATACTTTGGCCACCTGATGGGAAATGTTGACTCCCTGGAAAACCCTGAGGTCCAGAAAGATTGAGGGCAAGAGGAGAAGGGGACAGCCGAGGATAAGATTGTTAGATAACATCACTGACTCAATGGACATGAGCTTGAGAAAACTCCAGGAGATAGTGAAGAACTGGGAAGCCTGGTGTGCTCTAGTCCATGGGGTTGCAAAGAGTTGGACATGACTTAGCAACTGAATATCAACAACAGCAAGATTCTACAAGGACATACCAGATTTTTTTATTTCTGCATTATTTCTAAAAATCTATATTAGTAACATTTACCCATAAAATGTTACCTGTTTATCACTAGTCATTTAACAATATTTCCCATGTAATATAACATACCAAAAAGCCTAATTAGCTTAATATTTCTCTCTTTCTGAGAAAAAGAGTTAAACATCCCAAGTTTAGAGGTCAAAATATTATTAGAATTTGGTATTGGGAAGTTTGTCAAAAATATCAAAATGTTTGGAAATTCCCTGGTGGTCCAGTGGCTAAGACTCCATGCTCCCAATGTAGGGGTCTTAGGTTTGATCCCTGTTCAGGGAACTAGATCCCACATGCCACAACTGAGAGTTCACACATAGCAACTAAATGTCCTGTGTGCTGTGATGAAAATCAAAGATCCTGAGAGCTGCAAGTAAGACTCAGAGCAGACAAATAAATAAATAAATATTTTAAAACAAACAGAAAAACTTCTTGGAAAAAAAATGTCAAAAGGTTTCAAAACGCTTGGTCAAATAGGTTACTATGGAACTTATTCACTTAATGAAAGTGACAATAAAAGATTTTGAAAGAAAATACAGAAAGTCATAATAGATTGCCAGTTAAAGGCAGAGAAACTTTGGAATCTGCTATCAAAAGCATATCAGTATTTTAAGAAATATTTATCCTTTTAACAGAAAACCAGAGTCAGATTTTGTATCACTTTACCTTTAATATTAAAATTTCCTTATCAGTCAATATAATATTAACCAATATTTATTATGCATAAAATTTTTCCTTCGGGGTTTCTTTTCTCTTAATTTCATATAAGCCAATTAAATAGAGCTCACTTCCATTTCTCACATCTTCTATTACTAAAAACACACCTCCTACTTTCCTTACATACTGACATGTTTCCCATACTATTTTAGTAGTTTTTTTTAAACATATATTTTAATTCTTCACCTTAAAACCTGGTTTCTTTAAAAAACTAAGTAAGCAAGTATGAACTATCTTTTACTGCTTCAATGTCTTTTACTTTTCAATTATGAACCATCTAGCATTAAATAGATTTAGCAAACATAAATACTGCTTACAGTTTGTAGAAAATATATGCTCTTTAAATAGAAATTTTCTTAATGTGGCACCAAACATATTTATTAATATTCATAAAGATCTTTAGTTTCTCTGTAAAAGGAAGTCAGTGTGCAGTAATCAATGTTCCAATATCTTATTTGGAAATGACCTAGATTTTTAATGGAGTCCCATCATTTTACTTCAACAAAGCTCAACTTACCAAAATCTGGAGAGACTATTTTTAAAAGGTTACTCCCAAAATGTAATCATTCCTGAAGAGTTTATCTAACACATTTTATCTCATTTACCTTTCTTCTTTTACTTAAAAATTTCATCATACCAAATTATTTTTCTTGCTGACAAACTTTTTAACAGGAATAATATCTTATTTGATTTCTAGTAAACTTGGGTATAACAAAAGTATTATATTTAATGTTGACTTAGAAAAAATGCACAACGTGAGAGCTGTGAGGTCAGTTTTTATTTGGAGCAAAATGAGGACTGCAGCCTGGGAGACAATATCTCAAATAGCTCTGAGAAACTGCTCCAAAGAGGCCGAGGGGAAGGTCAGTGTATATGTGATTCTGGTGATGGGGAAATACATGCAATCAAGCACATATTTTTCCAGATTTCTGCTAGTCATGAGAAATAATCATCACCATGAAGGATTTCAGTGCATTTCTAGACATGAGGAGATACAAGAATTGGGCTCATAAAATCAGCTCCTGAATATATCTAAATATCTGAAGTCCTGTCCTGACAGATTTTTCCCAAGGACTGCCTCACTTCCGCTCTCTACCTTGAACTCCTTGCAGGGAGTGTTGAAAATCACCAGTTGCAACACCACATAGTTTAATCCCTATAAAGGTAGATGGCAAGTGCCAATTTGTAGTTGACAATGTTGATAACTCTAAAGACATGTCTTAATAATGAAGCCAACAAAACAGTATCTTTAATATCAGATTTTAACACAGTACTAAATATTTCTCAGATTATGTGAACTCAAAACTCATGCTGACCAGTTTCTTTTATATTTCTGAGTATTTATACAAGTGCGTAATTTCCTATAAACCAATTAAATAGAG
The DNA here is from genome assembly GCF_042477335.2 of Ovis canadensis. Classification (NCBI taxonomy): domain Eukaryota; kingdom Metazoa; phylum Chordata; class Mammalia; order Artiodactyla; family Bovidae; genus Ovis; species Ovis canadensis. Next base: position 29,322,031 of record NC_091246.1, read on the forward strand.
CTCTTTTACAAATTAACTTTGAGAATACCATACATCTACAATGCTGCTGCTACTGCCAAGTCGCTTCAGTCATGTCCAACTCTGTGCGACCGCATAGACGGCAGCCCACCAGGCTCCCCCATCCCTGGGATTCTCTAGCCAAGAATACCGGAGTGGGTTGCCATTTCCTTCTCCAACGCATGAAAGTGAAAAGTCAAAGTGAAGTCGCTTAGTCGTGTCCGACTCTTCGCGACCCCATGGACTGCAGCCTACCAAGGCTCCTCTATCCATGGGATTTTCTAGGCAAGGGTACTGGAGTGGGGTGCCATTGCCTTCTCCTATACACATATATAATAACACAAACAGACACCCCATAGTTACCATCACAAAATTACATCCATGAATTAGTTACAATAATATAAACTGATGGGTTCATCAGTTACAAAAGGGGATGGATTCAAATTGGGTTTCTGGAAGATGAAACAAATCAAGGTTACCTGTCCAGATGGCTACATCCTTTTTACTAATACTTGTGGAAAAGACTCTTAAGATCTCTTTCTGTCCTTGACAAGTCGAGTTCCTAATTATCTCTCCTTCTTTGTTTTACCTTTGTGATATTTGTATATTAAACATAAGAGTTTCTGGAGAAGAAACGTGTCTTCTGGAGAAGATGAGTTAGAATATTTGCCTATCAAAAGCATAGGAGTAGAAAGACAAGTCCCTCCTGGGAATCTTAGCTCTCTTAGGGCCAGAAAAAAATTTTTTAACACTTATCAGACTCTTAAGATAAATAGAGGAGGTTTTGGGAGTGGTAAAAGGATTGATGGGCTTTTGTTTGCTTCTGAAGACCATTATATCTAGTACTGTAGGAAGAATCCCTTAGAAGAAATGGGAGTGGTCATAATAGTCAACAAAAGATTCTGAAATGCAGTTATTGGATGCAATCTCAAAAATGACAAAATGATCTCTGTTCATTTCCAAGGCAAACCATTCAATATTACAGTTATCTAAGTCTATGCCCCGACTAGTAATGCTAAAGAAGCTGAAGTTGAAAGGTTCTATGAAGACCTATAAGACCTTCTAGAACTAACACCCAAAAAAGACATCCTTTTCATTATAGGGGAGTGGGATGCAAAAGTAGGAAGTCAAGAAACACCTGGAGTAACAGGCAAATTTGGCCTTGGAGTACAGAATGAAGCAGGGCAAAGGGTAACAGAGTTTTACCAAGAGAACACACTGGTCATAGCAAACACCCTCTTCCAAAAACACAAGAGAAGACTCTACACAAGGACATCACCAGATGGTGAATACCGAAATCAGATTGATTATATTCTTTGCAGCCAAAGATGGAGAAGCTCTATACAGTCAGCAAAGACAAGACCTGGAGCTGACTGTGGCTCAGATCATGAACAGCTTATTGCAAATTCAAACTGAAATTGAAGAAAGTAGGGAAAACCACTAGACCATTCAGGTATGAACTAAATCAAATCCCTTATGATTATACAGTGGAAATGAGAAATGGATTCAAGGGATAAGATCTGATAGACAGAGTGCTTGATGAACGATGGATGGAGTTCATGACATTGTACAGGAGACAGGGATCAAGACCATCCCCAAGAAAAAGAAATGCAAAAAAGAAATGCAAAAATAGCTGTGAAAAGAAGAGAAGTGAAAAGCAAATGAGAAAAGGAAAGATATTCCCATTTGAATGCAGCGTTCCAAAGAATAGCAAGGAGAGATATGAAAGCCTTCCTCAGCAATCAATGCAAAGAAATAGAGGCAAACAACAGAATGGGAAAGACTAGAGATCTCTTCAAGAAAATTAGAGATACCAAGGGAACATTTCATGCAAAGATGGGCACAATAAAGGACAGAAATCGTATGGACCAAACAGAAGGAGAAGACATTAAGAGGTGGCAAGAATACACAGAAAAACTATACAAAAAAAAGATCTTCACGACCCAGATAATCATGATGGTGTGATCACTCACCTAGAGCCAGACATCCTAGAATGCAAAGTCAAGTGGGCCTTAGAAAGCATCACTATGAACAAAGCTAGTGGAGGCAATGGAATTCCAGTTGAGTTATTTCAAATCCTGAAAGACAATGCTGTAAAAGTGCTGCACTCAGTTCAGTTCAGTTCAGTTGCTCAGTCATGTTCAACTTTTTGTGACCCCATGAACCACAGCATTGCAGGCCTCTCTGTTCTTCACCAACTGCCAGAGTCTACTCAAATCCACATCCATTGAGTCAGTGATGCTATCCAACCATCTCATCCTCTGTCGTCCCCTTCTCCTCCTGCCCTCAATCTTTCCTAGCATCAGAGTCCTTTCAAATGAGTCAGCTCTGTAAATCAGGTGGCCAAAGCATTGGAGTTTCAGCTTCGACATCAGTCCTACCAATGACTATCCAGGACTGATCTCCTTTAGAATGGATTGGTTGGATCTCCTTGCAGTCCAAGGGACTCTCAAGAGTCTTTTCCAACACCACAGTTCAAAAGTATCAATTCTGTGCTCAGTTTTCTTTACAGTCTAACTCTCACATCCATACATGACTACTGGAAAAACCATAGCCTTGACTAGATGGACCTTTGTTGGCAAAGTAATGTCTCTGCTTTTCAATATGCTGTCTAATTTGGTCATAGCTTTCCTTCAAGGAGTAAGTGTCTTTTAATTTCATGGCTGCAAGCACCATCTGCAGTGATTTTGGAGCCCAGAAAAATAAAGTCAGCCACTGTTTCCATTGTTTCCCCATCTATTTCCCATGAAGTGATGGTACCAGATGCCATGATCTTTGTTTTCTGAATGTTGAGCTTTAAGCCAACCTTTTCACTCTCCTCTTTCACTTTCATCAAGAAGTTCTTTAGTTCTTTTTCACTTTCTGCCATAAGAGTGGTGTCATCTGCATATCTGAGGTTATTGATATTTCTCCCGGCAATCTTGTTTCCAGCTTGTGCTTCTTCCAGCCCAGCGTTTCTCATCATGTACTCTGCATATAAGTTAAATAAGCAGGGTGACAGTATACAGCCTTGACGTACTCCTTTTCCTACTTGGAACCAGGCTGTTGTTCCATGTCCAGTTCTAACTGTTGCTTCCTGACCTGCATACAGGTTTCTCAAGAGGCAGGTCAGGTGGTCTAGTCTTCCCATGTCTTTCAGAGTTTCCCACAGTTTATTGTGATCCACACAGTCAAAGGCTTTGGCATAGTCAATAAAGCAGAAATAGATGATTTTCTGAAACTCTCTTGCTTTTTGATGATCCATCGGATGTTGGCAATTTGATCTCTGGTTCCTCTGCCTTTTCTTTTTTTTTTTTTTTTTTTTTTTCCTCTGCCTTTTCTAAAACCAGCTTGAACATCATGAAGTTCACTGTTCACGTATTGCTGAAGCCTGGGTTGGAGAATTTTAAGCATCACTTTACTAGCGTGTGAAATCAGTGCAATTGTGCGGTAGTTTGAGCATTCTTTGGCATTGCCTTTCTTTGGGATTGGAATGAAAACTGACCTTTTCCAGTCCTGTGGCCACTGCTGAGTTTTCCAAATTTTCTGGCATATTGAGTGAAGCACTTTCACAGCATCATCTTTCAGGATTTGAAGTAGCTCAACTGGAATTCCATCACCTCCACTAGCTTTGTTCATAGTGATGCTTTCTAAGGCCCACTTGACTTCACATTCCAGGATGTCTGGCTCTAGGTGAGTGATCACACCATCGTAATTATCTGGGTCATGAAGATCTTTTGTGTACAGTTGTTCTGTGTATTCTTGCCACCTCTTCTTAATATCTTCTGCTTGTTAGATTCCTACCATTTCTGTCCTTTATTGAGCCCATCTTTGCATGAAATTTTCCCTTGATATCTCTAATTTTCTTGAAGAGATGTCTAGTCTTTCCCATTCTGTTGTTTGCCTCTATTTCTTTGCACTGATCACTGGGGAAGGCTTTATTATCTCTCCTTGCTATTCTTTGGAATGCTGCATTCAAATGTGAATATCTTTCCTTTTCTCCTTTGCTTTTCACTTCCCTTTTTTTCACAGCTATTTGTAAGCCCTCTTCAGACAGCCATTTTGCTTTTTTGCATTTCTTTTTCTTGGGGATGGTCTTGATCCCTGTCTCCTGTACAATGTCACGAACCTCAGTCAATAGTTCATCAGGCACTCTGTCCATCAGATCTAGTCCCTTAAATCTATTTCTCACTTCCACTGTATAATCATAAGGGATTTGATTTAGTTCATACCTGAATGGTCTAGTGGTTTTCCCCACTTTCTTCAATTTCAGTCTGAATTTGGCAATAAGGGGTTCATGATCTGACCACAGTCAGCTCCTGGTATTCTTTTTGCTAACTGTATAGAGCTTCTCCATCTTCGGCTGCAAAGAATATAATCAATCTGATTTCAGTGTCATCCATCTGGTGATGTCCATGTGTAGAGTCTTCTCTTGTGTTTTTGGAAGAGGGTGTTTGCTATGACCAGTGCGTCTCTTGGCAGAACTCTACTAGCCTTTGCCCTGCTTCATTCTGTACTCCAAGGCCAAATTTGCCTGTTACTCCAGGTGTTTCTTGACTTCCTACTTTTGCATTACAGTCCCCTATAATGAAAAGGACATCTTTTTTTGAGTGTTAGTTCTAGAAGGTCTTGCAGGTCTTCATAGAACCATTCAACTTCAGCTTCTTCAGCATTATTGGTCAGGGCATAGACTTGGATTACCATGATATTGAATGGTTTGCCTTGGAAATGAACAGAGATCATTCTGTTGTTTTTGAGATAGCATCCAAGTACTGCATTTCAGACTCTTTTGTTGACTATGATGGTTACTGCATTTCTTCTAAGGGATTCCTGCCCTCAGTAGTAGATATAATTGTCATCCGTGTTAAATTCACCAATTCCAGTCCATCTTAGTTTGCTGATTCCTAGAACATTGATGTTCACTCTTGTCATCTCCTACTCCTTGGGAAAAAGTTATGACCAACCTCGACAGCATATTAAAAGGCAGAGACATTACTTTGCAAACAAAGATCTATCTAATCAAGGCTATGGTTTTTCCAGTAGTCATGTATGGATGTGAGAGTTGGACTATAAAGAAAGCTGAGCGCCAAAGAATTGATTCTTTTGAACTGTGGTGTTGGAGAAGACTCTTGAGAGTCCCTTGGACTGCAAGGAGATCCAACCAGTCAATCCTGAAGGAAATCAGTCCTGAATATTCATTGGAAGGACTGATGTCAAAGCTGAAACTCCAATACTTTGGCTACCTGATGTGAAGAACTGACTCATTTGAAAAGACCTTGATGCTGGGAAACATTGAAGGTGGGAGGAGAAGGGGACTACAGAGGGTGAGATGGTTGGATGGCATCACCAACTCAATGGACATGAGTTTGAATAAACTGGAAATTGATGATGGATAGGGAGGCCTGGTGTGTTGCAACTGAGTCAGACATGTTGGTGTTGCAAAGAGTCAGATATATCTGCATGACTGATCTGAACTAAAGACACATTCTTCTCAGTTCTATAAAGACTGTGTTTTTGTTGTTTAGTCACTAAGTTGTGTCTGACTCTTTTGTGACATCCTGGGCTGTAGCCCACCAGGCTCCTCTGCATGGGATTTCCCAGCAAGACTACTGGAGTGGGTTGCCATTTCCTTTTCCACCTATGAAAACTAGACTTGTAAAATAAGGACAGTCATTTTGTACTTTTCAAAAAATTAAGTGGCCACCAAAATGGTATCAAAAGACTGAGACATCCATTCACCTGTGTCAGAATGTTTACTTTCCCTCATTTAGCTTAGGGGAGAAGGCCCCTCGAAAAAATTCCCAACAGACACCAAATAATAGCTATAACCAGTCTGATATTCCTACCAGACTCGGAATGATAGTCAGATTGATGGTCTCTAATCTAGGCAATTTGCTTACAAACACTTTTGGGGATCCTCCCTAGGCTTAAGAATTTCTTTGACTATGGCCCTTAGTTCATTTTTGATCTGAAGGGGCTCATCCACAGCCTCAGGTGGTTGTATTTCTAAAGGGAAGCATTTAATAGTGTCTTCACTGTGAATAGTCAACTCAGACAGAGGATCACTAGAACCACTACTCAAATAAAACTTAGAGGGGAGCAGTAAAGTTTTAGGTACCTTTTCCATCATTAGCCTTGCAGTTCAGTTCAGTTCAGCCGCTCAGTTGCGTCCAACTCTTTGCAACCCCATGAATTGCAGCACGCCAGGCCTCCTTGTCCATCACCATCTCCCAGAGTTCACTCAGACTCACGTCCATCGAGTCCGTGATACCATCAAGCCATTTCATCCTCGGTCGTCCCCTTCTCCTCCTGCCTCCAATCCCTCTCAGCATCAGAGTCTTTTCCAATGAACCAGCTCTTCGCATGAATTGGCCAAAGTACTGGAGCTTCAGCTTTAGCATCATTCCTTCCAAAGAAATCCCAGGGCTGATCTCCTTCAGAATGGACTGGTTGGATCTCCTTGCAGTCCAAGGGACTCTCAAGAGTCTTCTCCAACACCACAGTTCAAAGCATCGCTTCTTTGGCGCTCAGGCTTCTTCACAGTCCAACTCTCACATCCATACATGACCACTGGAAAAACCATAGCCTTGACTAGACAGACCTTAGTCGGCATAGTAATGTCTCTGCTTTTGAATATGCTATCTAGGTTGGTCATAACTTTTCTTCCAAGGAGTAAGCGTCTTTTAATTTCATGGCTGCAGTCACCATCTGCAGTGATTTTGGAGCCCCCAAAAATAAAGTCTGACCCTGTTTCCACTGTTTCCCCATCTATTTCCCATGAAGTGATGGGACTGGATGCCATGACCTTCTTTTTCTGAAGGTTGAGCTTTAAGCCGACTTTTTCACTCTCCTCTTTCACTTTCATCAAGAGGCTTTTTAGCTCCTCTTCACAACACAAGAGAAGAATCTACACATGGACATCACCAGATGGTCAACACCGAAATCAGATTGATTATATTCTTTGCAGCCAAAGATGGAGAAGCTCTATACAGTCAGCAAAAACAAGACCAGGAGCTGACTGTGGCTCAGATCACGAACTCCTTATTACCAAATTTAGACTCAAATTGAAGAAAGTAGGGAAAACCGCTAGACCATTCAGGTATGACCTAAATCAAATCCCTTATGATTATCCAGTGGAAGTGAGAAATAGATTTAAGGGCCTAGATCTGATAGAGTGCCTGAGGAACTATGGACTGAGGTTCGTGACATTGTACAGGAGACAGGGATCAAGACCATCCCCATGGAAAAGAAATGCAAAAAAGCAAAATGGCTGTCTGAAGAGGCCTTACAAATAGCTATGAAAAGAAGAGAGGCCAAAAGCAAAGGAGAAAAGGAAAGATATAAGCATCTGAATGTAGAGTTCCAAAGAATAGCAAGTCAAGGTAAGAAAGCCTTCTTCAGGGATCAATGCAAAGAAATAGAGGCAAACAACAGAATGGGAAAGACTAGAGATCTCTTCAAGAAAATTAGAGATACCAAGGGAACATTTCATGCAAAGATGGGCTCAATAAAGGACAGAATGGTATGGACCTAACAGAAGCAGAAGATATTAAGAAGAGGTGGCAAGAATACATGGAAGAACTGTACAAAAAAGATCTTCACGACCCAGATAATCATGATGATGTGATCACTAATCTAGAGCCAGACATCCTGGAATGCGAAGTCAAATGGGCCTCAGAAAGCATCACTACGAACAAAGCTAGTGGAGGTGATGGAATTCCAGTTGAGCTGTTTCATTAGCCTTTAGTTAGCCTTTAAAACAAATCTTTCAGTGAGGTTATTTTGGAATTTTGAAGCCTTTTGTGAATTCTGAATACCAATCAAGATAGACAATTTAAAATGAGAGCTCTCTAAAATTTTAACAATTTAGAAGTTTTTCCAGGTCAAAGGATCCAAAGAGCTAGCTCTAAAAATAGTTTTCCCTGCTAATCTGCTTTTAGGAAGAGAAAAACTCTTACCGCTGTTGTTTCCGGTAGACCCTACAAGCGGAGATCCAGGAAACTGCTGGATTCAATTGTTTGTGAAAAACCAGTTTTGGAATTCAAACAAAAGGAACCCCATCTTGGCCATTTCAGAAGAGAATTTCCTTTAATTTCCAATTAATTCCTTGAAGCATACATAAACTCAGCTGACATTCCTGTAGGTGGTTGCCTGGATGGGAGCTGTTTGGCTTTTAAGACACATTTTCCCATTATTTATTTGGAAGCTTAATTCACATATGAGATATGATCTGAACAACTTTCTGAGGAGAGTGTGGTAGATTGAATATGTACTACTTCTGAGTCTAACTACTCAAGGAGTTACCCTTGAGTCAGCTGACTCTTTCGCATGTCTCAATTTCTCCTTCCAACCTTTTAACAGGGTTAAAACCCCCTATGAGTGCTTGGAGCACTAGGTTATTAGCCTCTGTCATGCAGTGTTTATTTACTTGTTGTAGTGGGTCTCCCTTGTTCCTTGGAGCTGAATAATTTAACATCTCATTTCATTAGCAAGAGTTTTCTTCAGATCATAACTTGATTTTTTGCTTATTTTATGAAGTATATTTGATTTACAATTCTGTGTCAACTTCTGCTGTACAACAAAAGTGATTCTGATACCAGAATCACTTTTGTTGTACAGCAGAAACATACACACACACACATATACATATATATACATATGTATATACTGGATATACATATATATATATATGGTATAGACAGATAGATAATGGAAGAATATATATATTATGTATATATTCTTTTCCATTCTTGTTTATCTCAGGATATTGAGTATAGTCCCTGTGCTATGCAGTAGGACCTTGTTGATTATCCATTCTGTATATAATAGTTTGTATCTGCTAACTAAAGACTCCCAGTCTGTTCCTTGTTTAACCTGTTCAGCAACCATGAGTCTGTTTTCCATGTTTGTGAGTCTGTTTCTGTTTCTTTTTCATAGATATGTTCATTTGTATCATATTTTAGATGCTACATATAAGTGATACCATATGGCATTTGTCTTTCTCTTTTTGACTTAGTCTGGTCATTGCTAGCTCCATCTATGTTGTTGCAAATGGCATTATTTCATTCCTTTTTATGGCTGAATTGTATTGTAATGGAATACAATATATATATAAGTTCAGTTCAGTTCAATCGCTCAGTCGTGTCCTACTCTGCAACCTCATGAATCGCAGCACGCCAGGCTTCCCTGTCCATCACCAACTCCTGGAGTTCACCCAAACTCATGTCCATTGAGTTGGTGATGCCAAACCAGCCATCTCATCCTCTGTCGTCCCCTTTTCCTCCTGCCCCCAATCCCTCCCAGCATCAGAGTCTTTTCCAATGAATCAACTCTTCGCATGAGGTGGCCAAAGTATTGCAGTTTCAGCTTCAGCATCAGTCCTTCCAAAGAACACCCAGAACTGATCTCCTTTAGAATAGACTGGTTGGATCGCCTTACAGTTCAAGGGGCTCTCAAGAGTCTTTCCCAACACCACAGTTCAAAGCACCAATTCTTCGGTGCTCAGCTTTCTTCATAGTCCAACTCTCACATCCATACATGACCACTGGAAAAACCATAGCCTTGACTAGATGGACCTTTGTTGGCAAAGTAATGTCTCTGCTTTTTAATATGCTATCTAGGTTGGTCATAACTTTCCTTCCAAGGAGTAAGTGTCTTTTAATTTCATGGCTGCAGTCACCATCTGCAATGATTTTGGAGCCCCCCAAAATAAAGTCAGCCACTGTTTCCACTGTTTCCCCATCTATTTCCCATGAAGTGATTGGACCAGATGCCATGATCTTAGTTTTCTGAATGTTGAGCTTTAAGCCAGCCTTTTCACTCTCCTCTTTCACGTTCATCAATAGACTCTTTAGTTCCTCATATATATATATATATATATATATATATATATATATATAAAACTTCTTCTTTATCCATTCACTTGTCAATGAACATTTGGGTTTCAAGCTGTTAGATTTTTTTCAAAGCCAAATTTAACAAAAACCCAGTCACCTGTTTTTCTCAGCCTTCTGCTCACATCCTCCTAGGACCGTGTCTAGGAAATGTCCCTTAAGATTCCAAGTCTTTCTTAAGTAAAAACAGCTTGAATAAAACTTTCAGGATCACTGCTGAAACAATGAAAGTTGGATACCAGGATAACTCACAAGAACTCCTGAGGAGTATTGAGAAGTCAGTGGGGCTCAATGGGCCCCTGCTTTGCTCTAAACACTAGTTTGGGGAAACCCTAGGTGTCCTCTGGTGGGTATCTGTGAATCCTACTGGTTACACTATAAATGTTTTTTAAAAAATAATCAATAGGCCTAAGAAAAAAGTGGAAATTTTTATTCAAACCACCCAGAAGATTACAACCCAGGGGACAGTGTTTCAGACAGCTCTGAGGACTGTTCCTACCCATTAGAGGTCAAAGCACAGTTAAATAAGTTTGAGATAAAGGGTTATATGTCAAATGATGCACTGTTAACAGTTTACATAGTCCAGATCTACATGTAAAAAGCAAGTGGTAGGTCATGGGTCATCATAGCCCCTTACAAGATGAAGACAAAAGATTACCCCCTAAATAGTTGTGACCCTGGATGAGCTTAAGAAGGAATATTATCTCCTAAGGAGGTCTGGTCAGTACAAACGCACAACAAGCACTAAAGGGGAGGGAGGAAGCCCAAATGGTCAAGGAAAAATCTTACGTATAAAACTTTCATATCTTGCCATAAAATATGAATTTTATTTCATCGAGAGGGAGAGAAAGAAACTGTCATCAAGTAATCTGTCATCTGCCAGTTATTTAGCTTCATTGTATTTTTTCCTGAGGTTTCAATGTGCTCATTGGAAACATTTTTGCTGAGTTTTTTCTTACTTTAAAGTGTTGTTTTTGTATTGGTGGTAACCTACAATATGTTTTCAGAATTAATTCCTCTCTTTCTCTATGAAAAAATTTTTCTCCTGTAAAATTTGTTTCTGCTATTAAAGTAGGCATTCAGTTTACAGTAAATGGACTTATTAAAGTATTTTCATTGATGTTTTTGAATTGTGGTGTTGGGGAAGACTCTTGAGAGTCCTTGGACTGCAAGGAGATCAAGCCAGTCAATCCTGGAAATCAGTCTTGAATTTTCATTGGAAGAACTGATGCTGAAGCTGAAGCTCCAGTACTTTGGCCACCTAATGCAAAGAACTGACTCATTGGAAAAGATCCTGATGCTGGGAAATATTGAAGGCAGGAGGAGAAGGGAATGACAGAGGATGAGATGGTTGGAGGGCATTACTGACTTGATGGATATGAGTTTGAACAAGCTCTGGGAGTTGGTGATGGATAGGGAAGCCTGGCGTGCTCCAGTTCATGGGGTCCAAAAGAGTCAGACACGAATAAGCATTTGAACTGAAAGTACTTTCATAGACTCAGTATCAAATATTACACTTTAATAAGATAAAATTTAAACATCAATGTTAGATAAGGTTGTCACATGTAATGTAAGTTTGAACGATTATAACCCACTGAATGGATGAGCATGCAATTAATAGCATAGTAGAAGGATTTGCTGAAAACCAGAGCTATTTTTGTTATCAGATGAGTGAGTATTCTGAATGTTTTTCCCTAAGGACAAAGTGTGCTCCTCCAAAATGGGATAAGAGCCACTCTAAAATGAGAAGTCATCTCACTTGGATGTGTTTTATTGGAAGACACTCAGCAAGGGTCAGTTCCTGTTTCAGCTGGTAGAGAACTGAGTGGACCGTGATATGTCATCACCAGATTCCATTCAAGGATTAATGGCTCCAAAGAGCAAGATGCCTCTCTAAGTCTTCCTGTAATGTTACACCCAGCAGTGACTTGTCCCACCATTCCAGTCCCCTTTGCACGTTGAGTGACAGAGGATGGCTTTTTACAAGTCTCAGAGAAACAGGGCACATGAATGATCCGGTTCATGTTCTAAATCATCTCGTTTGGTTCAGGCCAAGTCATGGCACTTGTGGGATCTGCCAAAACAGAAGCACCCCTGCCCTGGGGTGGGTGGGGTAGCAAGAGATGGAATTTGTTTAGAGCCATCTCTCACCACTAGGGAAGGCTACAATGTCCCTGCAAATATACTGTCTGATTCTGCTACTAATTTGGTTCTGATGACCTTGAAAAACTGAGGGATTTCTGTATAACTCCTCATATATAAAGGGCTGTAACAATGAGATTTCAGGGCAGCACCTGAGGCCTTCACAAATCAGAGCTAAGGATCCAGGAGTGGGACTGGGAGACTTGCCCTCTGTTGTAACCCAACAGGATATCAGTTCACCTGCAAATTCATCTTTAAGGTACAGTGTGTTCAGCTCTGTGTTGTCAGGTGTGGGAACAGCTTACCTCTGGAGCTGGGAGTTGAGTCCAAATTCTTATACATGTGTTCTTTTTTGGACTCATTCTTTTCACCCCCTTCTGCACCAGTTTGGAAATAGAGTTAGGCCAACAGAGTTTTTCTGTCTCTGATTTCTATGTGTCAGTTATGCATGAATTTCAAGTTAAAGAGTGTGAGAAAGCAGAGATTAGCTTTTTATCTGACTGAACAAGGCTTTCTTAAGATTAAATAAAATACAGAATACATCTCATGTTGATTAATGGATAACTTAGTCCCAATGAAACATTGATTGTGAGTGCTAGAAGCATGGAGGCTTCTCAGAAAGCTGAAGGTCAGGAGAATCAATCTTTAGTTGGTTTTTTCACTTGACTGAATTACCTGGAACTTGGGTAATTAAACTGTAGAAGTTTTTTTGTTTATATAACTCACCATTGCCTTGCCTCTCATTAGATGACATAAGTGCTTGAGCCTCAAACAAAATCAAAGTTCAATAAATGTTTTTGATTAAACTGATAGTTATTTAAAGGAAGTCCTAGTACTCTTTCAGTATAAGTTATTTAGCAAACTTACCAGTTTCCAAAGGAACTGTGACTTTCCCAAATTGGTATTGAGTTGCTGCAAATAAAACTAATTACTTTAATAGATATAAACTTTAGTAAAAAGTACTTTACTATGGAGAGGAAGAGGAACAGAACTGCTCATTTGGCAAGAATAGTTCCCTTTTGCTATAGTGCCTTTTTGTCTAATCATTGATATTTTCCCTTCACATATGTGCAAAGCAAATAGATATCCTCATTTGGAAGATATAAACTGAAATACAAAGCTCCTATAATGCTGAAAGTACAGATTATTCCCTTGAACTTAATACTGATGGATTTCCCTGACTATTAGAGCTAGAAGAGAAGCTTGGTGAACGTCTAAACCAAATAACTCCATTCACAGATGAGGTGACTGAAGTGAAGTGTCCTTGCCAAAATCTAAAAGGAAATTATGTAAGCAAAGTGAATGAAACTCACAAATAAAAAAACATTTAAATATGTATTTAAGAAATGAATACGTTAATCATAATACAGTTGGGATAACTAGAGACTACATATCATCCAAAGAAAATAGAAATAGAAAGCAATAATTGGCCATATAGATTATCTACCTACTGTGAGAACTCTGAACATTTAAAAAAATTATCTCAAAATATGTTTCTTTCTGATTAGCACAAGAATGCAATTATACTTGTCAAAATTTATGTTTGTTTAAATGATGAGTTCTTTTTATGTTTGAACACAATTGAATTGAAATACATACTGGCTTTTTCTAACTCTATAAACATTCCAACACTCATATAACTGCAGAACAATATGGAATTATACTTTCAGCATTCAATAATACATAGCCTTTGACCTGTATTTATACTTCTAGGAGTTTATGCTCCATATAAACTTGTGAACAAAATGAATAATTCACTCTATAATTTTTTTGTAATAGATCTGAATAGGAATTAACTTAATGTCCATCCATATAAGCATGCTTAAATAAATTATAGCACATCCATTAAAAATGCTGACCATAAAAACAATACAGGCTGGAAAGGAAATATTTTTTAGAGTGAAAAATGGAGGACAATGTATTTAGTATAGTTCTACCTGTGAAAAAACATGCACACACGTGGTTTCATAAAAATGGAAATATACATTAGACAGCATTCACAGTGGATATCTTTGAAAAGTATATCCGGCAGCAGCAAGGAAAGAGAAGACTTTGAGTATTATGTCCTTTTAGTACTTTTTGAAATGGTTTGCTACATACTACCATATTTTCATATTCTTCAAGGAGCATCTTTGCTAATAGTGTAAAATTTCAAAACATGTTGATCAAATTATTTGGGGAATTTTCTGACAAGAAATATTGAATACATTATGGCATGCAATACTTCTCATATGTATCCCCAAATATATGGATGGTCACAATAAAGGGGAAAAAAATTAAATGGACCTACAATACTCAGAGAGAGAAAGGAGAGCGAATGTTTCCCTAAGTCTCCTTATTTTGGTTTCAAGTGTGTTATCTTTGTCAATATCACCACTAAGTGTGCCAAATGTGTTTATTCTCCTCATCATCCCTGCTCATTGTTTCCTCCTCACACTCCAATCTTCCTGACTTTTTCTGTTTAGACACAGCTGCCTCTCTTACATCTCTTGATTTTCTAATGAATTATGTTTTATTAATCACAACGATCCAGTTTATTTAGAAACCATCATCTATGGTGCAAAAATGTGAGTTAACAACCATCATGATTTTTATTCTCCCTCAACAGAGCAATAAAGATGATTAAGGAGGTTTGTTCCAGATATTCCATTTTCTAAAAGAAAAAAAATATTTCTGGACACAACTATATTGAGAAATCAGACTCTGGCTAATGCCCACTCTTTGAAAGGAGATGCACAGTTCATTTTCTGTTCAGAAAAAAAGTAACATTGATTAGTGACAGTCAAATAGCCAATGGGCTAGAATTTGCTGGGGTGGGGTTGGCGGTGAGCGGGGAGAACAATATTTTAGTCAGATTTTATATTTTAGCTATCTTACCACTTACCTTTAAAGCTTTTTCAAAGAATATAAAGTTTGCTAGAGGAGCTATCACTTTTAACTCAAAATTCATTGGAGAATTTTGGCTTACTAGATGAATGATAACATCATGAGGAAATCACAGGCATTTTGTGCATTGGACAGGTAAGTTTATGATGCAGTGAGTGAAGGGTGCTGTATTAAGCAAGGTACTTGGCCTGCAGTGTTTAGAGTACAGTTAATGGGACAAGGGAATGGAGTTGGGACCTGGCTCTTGGTTCCAACTCAGCCAGGCACAGAGGTTCTCTGTGCTTCAGTGGAGTTGGGCAAATGCAGACCCAGAATTTCTCTGTGATGGGCAGGATGGGCTTTATAGCTCCCCATTTCACTTTCAACCCCAATTGGATAACTAGACATCAATGGAGCAGCAGTCTAGATGTGGCCAATGTAAACCTGCAGTGGTTAGCAATGATCACAAAGGTGGAGGAGGCCGAATTCTGCTTGCTTTTGCTTTGCAGTTTTTAATTTTAACTCTACATGTGCTGGGTCTCTATTTCTCTCTGGAGAAGGGAACGGCAACCCATTCCAGTATTCTTGCCTTGAGAATTCCGTTGACAGAGGTGCCTGGGGTCTACAGTCCATGGGGTTGCAAAGAGTCAGATACAACTAAGTGACTCACACACTAAGGCATAGCTACATAGCCCGTGGAGAACTCCATGGTTTTTCCCATTAGACCATGTAGGACTCAAAAACTGGTGACCAAAGAGCCAAATCTGGCCAACAGACATTTTCTGATATTTACACAATGCTTAAAGTGTCTTAAATCCTTGTAGCTCAGTCAGTAAAGAATTTGCCTGCAGTGCAGGAGACCCGGGCTCAATCCCTGGGTTGGGAAGATCCCCTGGAGAAGGAAATGGCAACCCACTCCTGTATCCTTGCCTGGAAAATCTCATAGACAGAGGAACCTGGTGGATTGCAGTCCATGGAGTTGCAGAGTCGGGCACGACTGAGCGACTAACACTGCTGCTGCTAAGTCGCTTCAGTCGTGTCCGACTCTGTGCGACCCCATAGACGGCAGCCCACCAGGCTCCCCTGTCCCTGGGAATCTCCAGGCAAGAACACTGGAGTGGGTTGCCATTTCCTTCTCCAATGCATGCAAGTGAAAGGTGAAAGTGAAGTCGCTCAGTCGTATCCGACTCTTAGCGACCCCATGGGCTGCAGCCTTCCAGGCTCCTCCGTCCATAGGATTTTCCAGGCAAGAGTACTGGAGTGGGGTGCACACAATGTTTTAAAATAAGGAGGTTACATATTTTTAAAACTTAGAATTTTCAGCTTCACTTGAAAAACTTTTGGCAGCCCTGGGACCAAGCACTGCTGGCAAAAGTCAGTTAGAGCTAAGTAACAGTATCTCCTTTAAATGGGCCATGTATTTTAGAATTTGTTACAGAGCTGTCTAAACAAACCTGGACCTGCAGGCTTCTGAGTTTGTAGCCCTTGATTTGCAGGCAATCAGCATTTGCTGTTGTTGTTGTTGTTTAGTCACTAAGTTACGTCCAACTCTTTGCAACCCCCATGGACTGCAGCATGCCAGGCTCCTCTGTCCTCCACTATCTCCCAGAGTTTGCTCAAATTCATGTCTGTTGAGTCAGTGATGCTATCTAACCATCTCTTCCTCTGCTGCCCTCTTCTCCTTTTGCCTTCAATTTTCCCCAGCATCAGGGTCTTTTCCCTCATTCACAATCAGTATTACAAATATAAATAGACAACCCAGGATTTTATTAAGCACCACAGTAGTCAGATGCTGAATGCTTATCACACCAGTTTTTTCAATGGAAAACTTACTAATCTTGCAAAATTATATATTGTTCCATTTTACAGGTGAAAAAACAGACTTGGTTCAAGTAACTTGCCCAAGTGGAAAGTAGAGATGTCCTAATTCGTAGTTCAGGGTTCTTTCCATGACTCAGGTTAGGCAGTGCTCTTGGAGGGGTTAATTCTAAACTCATTGAAAATGCTCCTCTGAGAAAGAATGACCCATAATTCATGACTGTCAATAGTGTTAGGAAAATGCATCTGCTTAATGTAAAGCCCATTTTTAGATTTTTATTTTGAAACCATTTTAGATTTAGACAAAGTTGTGAATCTGTCACCCAGTTTCCTCTAATATTAACATCTTACATAATCAGGTACAGTTACCAAAACTGTATAATAAATTGATACAATAAAATTAACTGCAGATTTTGTTCTGATTCCTCCAATTTTTCCACTATTTTTTTTTTCCTGTTTCAGGATCCAATCCAAAGTACTACATTGTATTCATGTAATTTAGATGAGATATATGTATATGTGTGTGTGTGTGTGTAAATATATATCCTTAGTTTCCTTCAGTCTATGACAGTTTTTCAGTCTTTCCTTGTCTTTTGTGACCTTAACATTTTTAATGGGTAGTGGTCAGGTATTTTGTAGAGTGTTCCTGAATTTGATTTGTCTGCAATTTTCTTGTGACTAGACAAGCAGAACTTTCTGGAGTTACGGGAAGTATACCACAGAGATGATGTGCCCCTCTGTCTTATATAAGAGGACATGTGATATCAACACTGCTTATTACTAGGGATGTGAACCTTGTTCATATGGTTAAGGGTGCTATTTATTTCTCTACTGTAAATTTACTATTTTCTCCTCAGTCACCAAGTCATCCAAAACTCAAGGGGAGAGGAATTGAGCTTCATTCTCGGGTTGGGGGTGAGTAATCAATAATTTATGGTCATAAGTTAAAATTACCACAATAATTACTAAATTTTTGGAGAGGTTTTTTGAGGCTTTGCAAATACCCTGTTTCTTCTTAAAATTTCCTCCACTAATTTTATCATCCATCAAAGGATTCCAGCTGAGACAGCTATGTGGTATTCTTATGGTGATATTTCAATTCCCCTCATTCCTTCTACATTTATTCATTGGAATTCTTCTAAAAGGGATGATCTTCCCTTTATCCCATTTATTTATTTCACTAATTTATATGAGATTCATCCTTTGGGTTATAACTAATGTCATGTTATTTATTTGTGGCTCAAATTGTTCCCAGTTTTGGATATTGGGAGCTCTTTCAAGTTGATCTCCCATCTTTCTGCAATTCCCTTCGCTTTTTAAAAGACTTTTCTTACTTTTCAGCATTACAAAATGCTCAGTAGCAGGGAGTTTAATAGGTAACACGTGCCCAAGGTTTATTTACCAGAGGTCAGTGCTCTGCATACGAGGGTGGCAAGGCAGTGTGGTAAATGTGAGAGAAGCAAGGTGAGTGAGTAAGTGAAAGTCGCTCAGTCGTGTCTGACTCTTTGCGACCCCAATGGCAATTTTTCTCTTGAAAGAAAGAGAATAGTAATTTTTAGTTTTTTAACTTCTTATTTGGAAAAAAAAAGTCAAGATTGTGAAATGTTACAAGAATAGTTTTGGTCTAGTTACCAAGCCTCCCAGTTTAAGCCCACAGAGACACAGGGATTCTCAGGATTGAGAGCATAGGTTGGACCTGGGTAAGTCCAACACATGCCCTTGCAGAGAATAATTATATTCTCTGATGACAGAAACTAAGTAGTCTTTATTTTTTCTAGGATAGGTGAACTTTTCCCTTAATGAGTGAGGGAAGTGGTTCAAATTGTGGGAGGTGATGACAGGACTTTTGGAATCAGACAGCACAGGTTCAATGCTCAGCACCAGTGTTTACTGGTTCTGTGATTTGAACAAAAACGTAAACCTTCTAAACCTGTTTTTTGCCTGATAACAGGAAATAAGATCTACTTCCTAGGGTTATTTATATAATTAAATGAGATAATTTTCCAGATCTCATTAGCAACTGCAATGCATGATACGTCACCTGCTGCTACTTCTGTGTGATGTCAATATCTGATGAATGAACAGACCAGGGACCGTGAAATCCACAGGTCAGAGTAGATCCATGACTTTCCCTGTTGTTAACTCTGTGGCTGGGGGTAAGTCACTAAACTTCTTAGACTTACTTTCTTATCCACAAATACAGAAATAATAAAACCTACCACAATATTTTGTGGGCTAAATGAGACATTTGGTACTGTACTTGATGCAGATGGATAATCTGAATATAGACGAAAATGATGAGGATGTTTTCCCATGAGCCAGTTATTATGTTAAGTATTTTAGATCTAATCTCATTTAATTCTCAGAACAATCTTTTTTGGTATGAGAACTTTAAGTTTCAGAATGGTTGTAGAAATTTCCCAGGGTTACATGGACTCAAGGCCACTTCTTTATTTAATTAACTACTTGCCTAATAATTATTGATACTCCTTCTTCATGACTTACTGTCATTCCAATTAATTCAGATAAGTCCCAGAGGAAATAAGACGACCGAATTTTTATGAGCATATTCAATACAAGTGTTATTTTCTCATTAGTCTTCTCTTACCTAAAATCGTTAGCTAGCTCAGAATTCACTTGTCCCGTCCCAGGCAGTCTTTTATTTCACCTATGCCTATTCTTAAGACCCAAATATCATCAGTTCAGCTCAGTTGCTCAGTTGTGTCTGACTCTTTGAGATGCCATGGACTGCAGCACGCCAGGCCTCTCTTGTCCATCACCAACTCCATCCAGTCAGGGACACCATCCAACCATCTCATCCTCTGTCGTCCCCTTTTCCTCCTGCCTTCAATCTTTCCCAGCATCAAAGTCTTTTCAGTTGAGTCAGTTCTTTGCATCAGGTAGCCAACGTATTGGAATTTCAGCTTCAGCATCAGTCCTTCCGGTGAATATTCAGGACTGATCTCCTTTAGGATGGACTGGTTGGATCTCCTTGCAGTCCAAGGGACTCTTAAGGGTCTTCTCCAACACCACAGTTCAAAAGCATCAATTCTTCAGTGCTCAGCTTTCTTTGTAGTCCAACTCTCACATCCATACATGACTACTGGAAAAACCATAGCTTTGACTAGACAGACCTTTGTTGGCAAAGTAATGTCTCTGCTTTTCAATATGCTGTCTAGGTTGGTCATAACTTTTTTACCAAGGAGCAAGTGTCTTTTAATTTCATGGCTGCAGTCACCATCTGCAGTGATTTTGGAGCCCAGAAATATAAAGTCACCCACTGTTTCTACTGTTTCCCCATCTATTTGCCATGAAGTGATGGGACCAGATGCCATGATCTTAGGTTTCTGAATGTTGAGTTTTAAGCCAACTTTTTCACTCTCCTCTTTCACTTTCATCAAGAGGCTCTTTAGTTCTTCTTCACTTTCTGCCATAAGGGTGGTGTCATCTGCATATCTGAGGTTATTGATATTTCTCCTGGCAATCTTGATTCCAGCTTGTGCTTCATCCATGATGTACTCTGCATATAAGTTAAATAAGCAGGGTGACAATATAAAGCCTTGGTGTACTCCTTTGTCTATTTGGAATCAGTCTGTTCCATGTCCAGTTCCAACAGTTGCTTCCTGACCTGCACACAGATTTCTTAAGAGGCAGGTCAGGTGGTCTGGTATTCCCATCTCTTTCAGAATTTTCCAGAGTTTGTTGTGATCCACATGGTCAGAGGCTTTGGCATAGTCAATAAAACAGAAGTAGATGTTTTTCTGGAACTCTCTTGCTTTTTAGTTTTCAATATCAATGCATTTTATTCTATTGCTTATGTTAAAGAGGAGAATTATTTCTCTTTATCTATGTTTTTATCAACACTTGGAAAATGAAAAGATCAAAACAGTAAACCTGATATATATTTTTAAAGGTTGGGAATCACTTATTCCTAATAGTTTCTTATGAAAAAAATAACTCTTTTATGTGAACATTTCCAGTTAGCTGAGTGGGTAAAGAATCTGCCTGCAATACAGGAGATGAGAGTTCGATTCGATCCCTGGGTCAGGAAAATCCCATGAAGGAGGAAATAGCAACCCCTCCTATAGACAGAGGAGCCTGGGGGCCTACAGTCCATGGGGTCACAGAATCAGATATGGCTGAGCACAAGACAACATGGCCATGATAGCTATTTAAATTTGCTGCCCCTGATTTTCGAGCCATTGGAGGTGGGGGGAAACATAGCTATCTAGGTGTCAAGAAAAGGTAATTGTCTTATACTATCCTCTGTCCATGGAATTTTCCAGGCAATAGTACTAGAGTGGATTGCCATTTCCTTCTCCAGGGGATCTTCCTGATCCAGGGATCGAACCCAGGTCTCCTGCATTGTAAACAGATGCTTAACTATCTGAGCCACCAGGGAAATCCTCTAGGTGTCAAGAAAAAGTAATTATCTTATATTCTTAGAGAATCTCAGGATTGTTGTTGTTTCGTTGCTAGGTTCTGTCTGAGTGTTTTGTGACCCCATAGACTGTAGCCTGCCAGGACCCTCTGTCCTTGGGATTTCCCAGGCAAGAATATTGAAATGAGTTGCCATTTTCTTATCCAGTGGGTCTTCCCAACCCAGGGATCAAACCCACATCTCCTGCATTAGCAGGCGGATTCTTTACCACTGAGCCACCAGGGAAGCCCTAATACTGGAAATTAAAAAAGACTTTAGGAGCACACACATAGATTCATCTAAAGGGTCTATTCCTCTCTAATCTGCATACACCATGAGGTGAAAGTAGCAAGTTGAAATATAAAAGGAATGAGGGTAAAGATCTAAACTTGGGTTTATTTAAAAAAATCAATTTCAGAAGAACATAATGGAAACAACTGAGTTTGAAAAATTTCTCAGTAAAAGATATGATCTTAATCTCAAAGATCTTTCAAAATGACTCAGGAGTTTTCAGCTACCTGATGAGTTTATGTGTCCAGACATTCCTTAGCATTTTTTATCCCTGTGACTATCTAAGCAACACTGATCTGTCCCATAGTAGATTACAGTGGTTTTCCCTTCTTCCTGACTCCACTCAGAGAACAACTTAGGAAAGTAATGCCTTTTCAGTTTCACTGAACCTACAGGGGCAGCACTACAGACGTAGTTGATGAGACATATAAGGATGCAGAGAAAGTAACTATCAGTGCTTAGGTTTCCCATTAGCACTCCTAGGGAAAGCTGGACACCTTTAATTTTCTGTCCCCTGCCTCATTTGGATATTTTCCTAAAAAATGTTTTTCTAAAGTTACTGTTAATTCTGTTTCTTGAGGCTAAAAAGGAGAAGAGCTACTACCATGCTGCTTATAGCACGGTATATGATGCAATAGATGTAACACAAGTAAAAATAAAGGAGTACAGGTGGCATAGCTCATCTAAAACAAAACGTATTTCCTCAAATGTAAATCCTTACAGGCTATAATGATCCTAAATGCTGAAGTTCACATTTTCCAGCAGTTTCTAGCAAAACAAGCAGGTTATGAAGTAACATGGGAGGATTGAGTCCAAACTTTGGCAGAATAGCAACTTGTCAACTTTAGTAAGACAATCACTTCTTAAACATATTGGACATTATTTAGTGAATGGGATTATAAAATCTGACCACAAGGATCCCCAAATACATGTTTCCTCCCCATGATGTGAAGGTGAAACATAACCAAGAACTTTTGTTGACGTGTTCTCTGTACTTTGCCCAACTCTGGGCCTTGAACAAACACGGAAGCATCTTATCCCTTAAGTATAAGGCTTTCCAGTTCTGACAGCTCATCAACAGAGATAAATAAACCTTAAATAATCTGAGCCAAGAAAGAGTAAAACATTTAATACCATTTATAAAGTAAAGAGGTGCTCAGTCACTCAGCCATGTCCAACTCTTTGCAACGCCATGGACTGTAGCCTGCTAGAACTCCTCTGTCCATGGAGTTTCCCAGGCAAGAATACTGGAGTGGGTTGCCATTTCCTACTCCAGGGGTTCTTCCTGACTCAGGGATTGAAATCGCGTCTCCTGCATTGGCAGGAGGATTCTTTACCACAGAGCCACCTGGGAATCCCTAAAGATGATAAGAGTTTGTTTAGGTGATGGTTCAAATTCATTAACATTTTTTGATCTTTTACCAGGGATAGGGCAATAGACTGAGCTCCCTGAGGGCAGGCATGTGTTGTGCTGGTAGATGAACATTTGGGGCATGAATAGAAGTGTATTAGGTGATTCCCTCTACATTACCACAACTAATCTCTAGTTTATGGATAATGAAACTGCGGCTCAGAGCAGCTGAAGGAGTTATTGCCCAAAGTCACAGCAGTAACAGTTCTCTGTCCTCCTTCTTAGCTCCTTGGCCATCCTCTAGGTATGGTGAATGGGGCCAGAACCAAATCTGTGTTTGGTAGGCCACTGTACCTGTATGTTATCTAGTAAGTGAGGTGAAGGTTGGTGGGAAGTTTCAACCCCGTTGCTGCTGGGATGACAGCAAGAGCCACTCTGGCCAGTGAGGATGGTGTTTGCACATTCAGGTTTGGAGGCAAGAAAGTGGCTGCTCAGAGAGACTGGCAGGGAGAAGGGAGACAAAGTGAAATAGTACAGGATGCCCTGCAGAGAGAGGCTGTGGAGGGGGTTTTGAGAAAAGGAAGAGAGATGTAAAGCTAAAGTCTTAGATAGAGAACACATCCCTTAAGAGAAGCAACTAGGGAGCCGTCAGACAGCACGCAGTTGAAAACCCTCTTTTTTTCAGCAAGCACAGTGTTCACCTCCATCTTGAATGTGATGTCTTGAAGCAGAGCATGTACTCTGCAAATGACCATGTCTTTCCCGCTCCCTGTTGCTTGGGTCTAGTGGCTTCACTCCCCTAGGAGTAAAGGGAGCCTGGCTTGACCCCTGAGAATATCTGAGTTTGACCCTTGTTCAAGTCCTCCCAAATGTTACAGCCTCAGAAGTGCTTTCTGACACAAAGGGAAACAGTGCTAGCATGCATCAGATTCTTCAAAGCCTGCTGCTTGAATTCCCAAAGGCTCACCCTGATTTAATTTATTCCTTGGATGTGTAGATATCACCCTGCTTTCAGCTGTTTCTCTTAACCTAACTTTAATTACACAACTGAAATGTTGTTTGAAATAGATCTTCAAATTGCACCTTTTTGCACCAATTGCACCTTTTTTTCTGAATGGAGTGAATGTGAAATGACATGATGATGTGAGCAGTCTATGTTCCTGTATAGGCCTCTTTTTTAAAAATAAAAATCTCTTTAGAAAAAAATATTGTAAATATCAAGAAAAGAAGTTAGTGAACAAACTATCCTTTTTCTGAATACCAGATACCTAATATAAACTTGAAATCTGGGGGGACATTTTGTCATAAAAGAATGTGTGAATAAATCTTGCATTACCTTCTGTCTACTTTAGTTGCAAGTCTGCATTAACACTTTCCTCCCAGGTGAAAGCAAGTGGTATTTTCTTATCTAGTGTTTACAGAGGCAGAGATCACATCAAGAGAGTGAGAGGCCTTAGATTGCTTGAACTAAATTCATAGGAAACCTAATCGCCCATATTCTATACTCTAATTCTATGAATGAAAATTTGATATGCTATATACTTGTTAAAATCTGATATATTCTTTTATTAACAACTCTTTTAATGTCAAGTGATCAGGAATTTATCAGAAATATGTGCATTGAATCCTATGGCCAAGGACAGAAAACAAATGGGAAATATACCCTTATAAAACAGAACATGCTCCCGTCAGGCTGCAGAATGGGCCTTGCTCTACTCTTAAGACTCAGGGTCAGAGAGAATCTGGAGAAACTCTAGGGTACAGCACCTCCCCTCATGTTCCTGGCACAGTTTTGTCTGAGTCATTTGTGACTACAGAAATGACCAGATGACTAGAAGATGGGTCTAGGAGACAAAATAGGAGTGGATTTGGAAAAAAGCTTTATGGAATACTTAAAGCTGCCTTCAGTTCCAGAAAAGTCAAGCTTCTTTCTACTTTAAGACATTTATACATCCCTCTAAGTGGGAAGGTCTTGCCACCTCTCTGGTACAGAGAGTGAGAGTGTTAGTCACTCAGTCATGTCTGACTCTGTGCGACTCCATGGACTGTAACCCGCCAAGCTTTTCTGTCCATGGGATTCTCCAGGCAAGAATACTGGAGTGGGTTGCTATTCTCTTCTCCAGGGAATCTTCCTGATCCAGGGATCAAACCTGGGTCTGCTGCATTGCAGGCAGATTCTTTACCCTCTGAGCCACCAGGGGAGCCTCTGACTGGTACAGGTGTTAGTCTATATTATAAATATAAATAAAATATTCTGAATTATTCTGTATTATAAATATTATGTTATATTAATAAATCACATATTCTATAATATAAAATATTATAATTATATGTCTATATTATAGAATTATAACTATTCTATATTATAAATGCAAAATAATAAATGGATTACTTATTCCCTGAAACCTTTTCTAAACTTCTCTCTCACTCTCAATCCTCTGGGCTGCCCACCTAGGCAATTCAGCTTGCATGGGATCACCGGCACTCTGTAGTGAGGGAGTGAAGGTCAAGATCCTTTCTAATCTCCAGCTGGAGACAAAGCTTTTCTCTGAGTAGGCACTCACCAATAAGTAGAAAAGGATTTGTTTTACAGTCTTTGCATCTACTTGCCCCTAAAAGCCACTAAGATCTGAAAAATGAGCAATGTTTAGGTAAAAAGTAAATGTTTTTTAGTATTAAACATGTATATTTTCATGGGACATACACACACGTGCTACACAAACTTGCTCTGGATATACTCAAATCCAAAATAGTCACCATTTCTTGTGATGAGGATTAATAGAAATAGAGGGCATGCACTTTTAAGATGGATAGAACAAGATCTAAATTTTTGCTCTTTCATGTTCAGTTATGAGGCTATAGGCAAATTCTGTCTCAGTTTCTTCATCTGAACCATGAGTTCAGATGAAGAAACTGAGAGAGTTTAAGACATTTATACATCCCTCTGTCTGAACTGTTGTGAGGATCAAATGGGACAATGTGTAAGAAATGCCTATTATATACTATATGCTCAATAAATGATAGTTGTTCAATCGCTCAGTCCTGTCCAACTCTTTGCGACCCCATGGACTGCAGCATGCCAGGCTTCCCTGTCTTTTACCATCTCCAAGATCTTGCTCAAACTCATGTCCATTGAGTCAGTGATGCCATCCACCATCTTGTCTTCTGTTGCCCCCTTCTCCTCCAGCTTTCAATCTTTCCCAGCATCAGGGTCTTTTCTAAATGAGTTGGCTCTTCGCATCAGTTGGCCCAAGTATTGAAGCTTCAGCTTCAGCATCACTCCTTCCAATGAATATTCAGGGTTGATTTCCTTTAGAACTGACTGGTTTGATCATGCAGTCCAAGGGGCTCTCAAGAGTCTTCTCCAACACCACAGTTCAAAAGCATTAATTCTTTGGCACTCAGCCTTCTTTATGGTTCTACACTCACATCCATACATGACTACTGGAAAAACCATAGCTTTGACTATATGGACCTTTGTTGGCAAAGTAATGTCTCTGCTTTTTAATATCTTTAATATCTGCTTTTTAATATTTTTAATTAATGTCTCTGCTGTCTAGGTTAGGAGAAGGCAATGGCACCCCACTCCAGCGCTCTTGCCTGGAAAATCCCATGGATGGAGGATCCTGGAAGGCTGCAGTCCATGGGGTTGTGACTGAGTGACTTCACTTTCACTTTTCACTTTTTTTTGCATTGGAGAAAGAAATGGCAACCCACTCCAGTGTTCTTGCCTGGAGAATCCCAGGGACAGCAGAGCCTGGTGGGCTGCCGTCTATGGGGTCGCACAGTCAGACACGACTGAAGCGACTTAGCAGCAGCAGCAGCTGTCTAGGTTGGTCATAGTTTTTCTTTCAAGGAGCAAGTGTCTTCTAATTTCATGGCTGCAGTCACCATGAACAGTGATTTTAGAGCCCAAGAAAATAAAGTCTGTCACTGTTTCCATTGTTTTCCCATCTCTTTGCCATGAAGTGATGAGACCGGATGCCATGATCTTAGTTTTTTAATGTTGAGCTTTAAACCAGCTATTTCACTCTCCTCTTTTACTTTCGTCAAGAGGCTCTTTAGTTCGTCTTCAATTTCTGCCATAAGGGTGGTATCATCTGCATACCTGAGATTATTAATATTTCTCCCAGCAATCTTGATTTCAGCTTGTGCTTCATCCAGCCCAGCATTTCACATGATGTACTCTGCATATAAGTTAAATAAGCAGGGTAAGAATATATGCCTTGATGTACTCTTTTCGCAATTTTGAACCAGTCTGTTGTTCCATGTCCGGTTCTAACTGTTGCTTCTTGACTTGCATACAGGTTTCACAGGAGGCAGATAAGGTGGTCTGGTATTCCTATCTCCTTAAGAATTTTTCACAGTTTGTTGTGATCCACACAGTCAAAGGCTTTAGCATAGTCAATGAAGCAGAAGTAGGTGTTTTCCTGAAATTTTCTTGCTTTTTCTATGATCCAACAGATGCTGGCAATTTGATCTCTGGGTTCCCTTGTCTTTTCTAAATCCAGCTTGAACTGAAAGTTCTCAGTTCATGTACTATTGAAATCTAGCTTGGAGAATTTTGAACACTACCTTGCTATGGTATGTGAAATGAGTGCAATTGTGTGGTAATTTGAACATTATTTAGTATTGTCCTTCTTTGGGATTGGAATGAAAACTGACTTTTTCCAGTCTGGTGGCCACTGCTGAGTTTCCCAAATTTGTGGCATGTTGAGTGCAGCACTTTAACAGCATCATCTTTTAGGATTTGAAATAGCTCAGCTGGAATTCCATCAGTTTTACTAGCTTTGGTCATGGTAATGCTTCCTAAAGCCCACTTGATTTCACATCCCAGAATGTCTGGCTCTAGGTGAGTGATCACACTATGGTGGTTATCTGGGTCATTAAGAACTTTTTTTGTATAGTTCTTCTGTGTATTCATGCCACCTCTTCTTAATCTCTCCTGCTTTTGTTAGGTCCTTACCATTCTGTGCTTTATTGTGACCATCTTTGCATGAAATGTTCCTTTGATATCTGTAAATGATAGATGTTATTTTTATTCTGTGAGGAAGGATGGAAAGACCATAACATTTATTGGGTGCCTGCTATTTGCCATGCATTGCCTCTAGAGCTTTGCACATACCATCTCATTCTACACACATACACACAGTTGGGAAACAACTGTTAAAGGATAATTTTTTAAGTTAAAATCATGACTGTCACAAATATGAGATGAACTATTATCAAATTTTTTACTTTATTTAATGACAAAATTAGTAAGATATTAAAATGATTTAAGAAGAATTAAAAAAAAATATTTAGGCAACATATTTAGGCAACCAGGGCTTCCCTGGTGGACCAGATGGTAAAGAATCTGCCTGCCGTGCAGGAGACCTGAATTCTATCCCTGGGTTGGGAAGATCCCCTGGAGAAGGGAATGGCTACCCACTCCAGTATTCTTGCCTGGATAATTCCATGGGCAGAGGAGCCTGGAGGGCTATAATCCATGGGGTCACAAAATCTGTAAATAGCAGTGTATGGATTCAAACATCTTTCATCATTCCAAAATTAGAGTGCCTTTATTTGAAGTACTTGGATTTGTTTTTCTTTTTCTTTTTAGAGGATGAACAATCAATACATTCGTCGAGAAGTCTTCTGCTGTGAAACCTGTCATGAGCTCAAAAGCTTCTGGGAGAAGGAAATTAGCAAACAGACCTGTTATCGGGAACTGGAGGAAGATCGTCAGGAAAGGAGTGCCCTGAGAAAGTATGTGAATTGTTTCTTCACTGTTTTTCAAGGGAGATTTCCCCAGAAATATACCAGATATGAAGATGGAGAGGCTGAATTATTTTCATTACCCACTGTCCTAATTATGCAAATGTTGGAAGCAATATTGTTAGGTCAGTGCAGCCACAAATCAAAAGGAGAACAAGGCTTAGAAGGAAGGTGTTTATTATATTCACAGCTTTCAGAGAGAGTATCGCTGCATGCCATCCAGTGCCACCAGGGAAGCACCAGGTTTTGGCCAGGTGACAGAAGATGAAAGCAAGGGGAAAGTCTAAGCCAGAGCCTTTATTGGAATTTCCAAGGAAAAGACAAGTCAAGGCAGAGTCAACAGCTTAGGATTGGCTAGTTTGAGTAATGCCCAGGGGTTTGGGGATTTATGGGTGGTCTCTAGCTGTCTGGTGCTTGTCCTGGCCCTGGGATGGTATAGGGCAGAAGAAATACGGCTTTATGTATGCTAGAGAGATAAGGAGGTGGTAGGGGCCACAGACTCAGGATTGGTTGGCATGCAAAAGAAGGGCTAGCCCTGGGAAGGGCAGCCTTTCTGTGGTCATTAAGCTTTCTAAGATGTCAAACTATCATAAAATATAGAAAATTACAGACACGATTTATTCATCTACTCATGCCACCATCTATATCAGGATTTCTCATCCTTTTAACACTACTGACATTTAGGACCTTATAATTATTTGTTAGTGGAGTGACTGTCCTGTGCCTTGTAAGAAGTTTAGCAGTATCCCTTAAAACATTAGATGCTGGTAGGATTTCCCTCCCTCATTGTGACAACCAAAATTATCTCCCAACATTGCCAAATGTCCCCTGGAGGACAGAGTCGTCCCTGATTGAGAACAAATGATATAGATATGAACAAGCTTTTTTTGGTATAAACAAAATTGAGTTTCTGTTATTTATATCTTAATGAACTGAAAAAAATCTCTTCCTCACCCTGCCTCTGTTGCAACCCCCAGGACACAAGATTATACTGAATTTCAGAGTTAGATCAACAGATGTGTATAAGTGTGAAAGATCCCACCTTTGAGATCCTACATATTAAGATCTGGGGTATGGAGGATAATGTGGTCTTCCCTTCACTGGCAGTTGAACTTGTTCTAGCTAAAACAGTCTGCTGAGAGGGGGACATTTATTTATGTGAGAAGAGGTGTCACATGTGTCAGCATTGCTCTGACTAAAATGGCCAGCACTTGCCCTCACGTGTGTAGTGCCTTGGAGCAGACAGATCAGCTCAACTTTTCAGGGACTGTCTGGGTTCTCCATCACTGATATGGGAATAGCCCAGCCAAGCTGTCTGTTTGCTAAGATGCTCATTCACAAGTGTAATGGCATCTGTGTTCTGAGGGACAATGAGGCATGTACCTCCATGTTTCTGAGTATGCTGAGCTAAAAACACATATAATTCACATGTATTGTGTTGTACCATCATTAACTTCTTAAAACCCTTCTTCAGCTCCTAAGGGGAAATAGCCTCTTAGTACCCAGAGAAATCAAAACAAAATGTCAGAATGTTTATATATTGCTAATGTAACCATACAGTTTGAAACTTTGTCCTAGAATAATTATCTTCCAGCATACACTTGACCAGACCAATGAATGGCATAAACACTTAGGTTCCTATTTCAGCCTCCTGGGTTATGACTTTCCAAAATGCATATATGTAAGTGACAAACACACACATAACACTAACACTTTTTTAAAAATTTTACCCTCCATTTTAAAAAGTGGCAAATTCAAGCCACTGTGCAATCAAGAAATGTTTTAAATGAATGGTAGAAGACAAAAATCTGAAAAAAAAAATGTCAAAAATTTTCACCAATGCCAGAGCCAATAATGCCTTCTGTTCCCCAGCTGAGCTAACCAGCAAGACCTTGTGCCAAATGTGAGTAGAGTGGAAACAGGTGTTTTACCATGGACATGCTTATTAGCACACGCCTATGGGTTCACTGACGGAGAGGAAAGCAGCCAGAGCTGCGGAGAATCCATTTACCCTGGGAACATATGTGAGTTGAAGAGGTCCTGGAGATGAGATCACAAGGCAAAGTGGGTGGTCTCAGAACTAGAAATCATCTTACTATCTCTGAGTCTGGCTAGAAAGAAGCAACACAGCAGTGTCAGTCCCCTGGAGAAGTAGAAAACGGGTTTGAAATAACTGTTGAGGCAATCTGAGAGAAGTCAAGCGTACTGTGGGAATAATGGACAAATCTTGTGTGTTGGAACAGTCCAGGTATATGTATATCATTTTGTTATCATCATGTATTATGCTCCCTTTTATTTTCCAAAGAATCTCAATTTAGATGATAACCTACATGAACATCTAAGTCTAAATAACCAGGCTGAAACTATATTTGAGTAACTGTATAGTACTTATATGAAAAAAATAATGTTTTAATGCAATAAGTATGACCTTCAAAATTCTTCTTCAGAATTTAGCAGAACTCACAGTGTCAATATACATTGAATCTGGTTGACTTGTGTGATGAGAAGGGTTTATTAGTCCTCACCCCAAGACCATTCACCTTCCTCTGTTTTGATTCTTGCTTATCAGTTATGTCAACTATGCTGTGGTTTGGGGTTCTTTCTATCCAATAATTTCCTCCTTCTCCACCCCATCCCTCAGCCCCTGCTTTATTTTCCATAGGTAATTCCTTTAATTATGCTTCTTGGAGGACCCAAACTGACATTTATTTGGGCCTAGCAAGCATGTGATAGAAAAACACTAATTATGTGCCCAACTGATCTCTGATTCTTAGGATTCTGGTTTAAGATTCACCACCCCCCTCACCAAATCCTGCTTTCTAGTTAAAACCCATACTAATCAATCAGAATTTGTATTCCTAGATATTAATTACAACTCCTCCACAAATCAGATGAATCTCGAACAATAAATAGTATGTATTATCTGGTCTCCATTTGAAAAGTGAGGTCAATATTTCTAGGCTTAAGGGAAAAAAGTTTTCTTCAAGCTTTAATGTCTGTTTTATTACTC
Organism: Ovis canadensis; assembly: GCF_042477335.2. Lineage (NCBI taxonomy): Eukaryota > Metazoa > Chordata > Mammalia > Artiodactyla > Bovidae > Ovis > Ovis canadensis. The sequence continues at coordinate 29,353,554 of NC_091246.1, forward strand.
TTCTACTGTATCTGACTCTGTATACCTATTTTTAAGTGTTATCTTTTTCATTTTGACCTTTCTTACTATAGACTAAAAGGTCCATATACACTTCCATTCACCAAATTACTGAGAGCACAAAGAGAGAGAAGCAACACAGTAATGAAAGATAGTGACCAGAAAGGGGCAGTTAACAGTATAAATACTCATAAAACAGGATTTAGTGGGGATTTAGGTGGATAGTGGCATCTATCATCCAACTGGTAATATATAGTGATATAGCTACTATAAAAAGTGAATAAATGTGTCATAAACCCCAAATTCCTAAATTCTGTTCCTATAATAAATTAATCATTCCAAATGTATTCATTTGGGTCCTCCAAGAAGTAGAGGGCAAGATGAAGTTGGATGAATCTGTGGAGTATATATACACACACACACACACACACACATTCAACATTCAGAAAACTAAGATCATGGCATCTGGTCCCATCACTTCATGGCAAATAGATGGAGAAACAATGAAAACAGTGCTAGATTTTATTTTGGTGGGCTCCAAAATCACTGCAGATGGTGACTGCAGCCATGAAATTAAAAGACACTTGCTCCTTGGAAGAAAAGTTATGATCAACCTAGATAGCATATTAAAAAGCAGAGACATCACTTTGCCAACAAAGGTCCGTCTAGTCAAATCTATGGTTTTTCCAGTAGTCATGTATGGATGTGAGAGTTAGACTATAAAGAAAGGTGAATGCCAAAGAATTAATGCTTTTGAACCGTGGTGTTGGAGAAGACTCTTGAGAGTCCCTTAGATAGCAAGGAGATCCAACCAGTCCATCCTAAAAGAGGTCAGTCCTGGGTATTCATTGGAAGGACTGATGCTGAAGCTGAAACTCCAATACTTTGGCAACCTGATAAGAAGAACTGAGTCATTTGAAAACACCCTGATGCTGGGAATGATTGAAGGCAGGAGGAGTAGGGGATGACAGAGGATGAGATGGTTGGATTGCATCACTGACTCAGTGGACATGAGTTTGAGTAAGCTTGGGGAGTTGGTGATGGACAGGGAAGCCTGGTGTGCTGCAGTCCATGGGGTCGCAGAGTTGTACATGACTGAGCAACTGAACTGAATTGATATATATATATATATATATATATACACATATATGTACATAAGTTAATTATAAATTTTACTGATATAAAGATGTGTAACACAAATCTTTACAAATCATAAGAAAATGTACAATGCTTTTTATTACACATTTCATATAGCCAACTGATTCTCATAGCATCTTTCTATTGGCTTTTGCTAAACTTTGTGTCTATAGTCCACCTGTGATTGCAATTCAGCTATGGTTTGATGAAATCAGACAAATAATAAATGCTTAATATTTTCAGCTTTGTCATATGCTCTTGTGTTGCAACTATTCAATTCCGTCATTGTGTGAAAGTAGTCACAGACAGTATGTCAACAAATGGGCAGGGCTACATTATGATAAAAGTTTATTCACAAAAACTGGCAATTGGCCAGCTGGATCTCTGAGCAACACATTTTCATGCTCACCACACAAAGGAAAGGTTAAAGCCCCTTCAATTAATGATGGACCTACATGATACTGGGGCTTCGCAGGTGGCACAGTGGTAAAGAATCTGCTGGCCAATGCAGAAGACACCAGAGGCACAGTTTCAACCCCTGGGTTGGGGAGATCCCTTTGATAAGGAAATGGCAAGCCTTTCCAGGGATCTTCCTGATCCAGGAATCGAACTGGGGTCTCTTGCATTGCAGGTGGATTCTTTACCAACTAAGTTACCAGGGACGTCCATGTGTAAGGTACGTTGCCCACTAATTGAAAAGCATCAGTTACAAGTTTTATTTCCCCTTTCAAACTGGAAAATTATATCTTTGTGTCATTCATTCTATTTAAAGCTAAAGCAGAATAAGGATGATAACCAGTGTCTTTACAGTATTCAATTCTCTCAATATTTTAATTTTCCATCCTTGGTTGCTAATGCGCTTAAGCAACAACTACCACCAACAACAGGCCAACATTCCAAATTCTTTCCATTCTCTCTTGAGCCTGTAATTGAGCAGACTTTTAAGTAAGAAGTTTCCTAGAGACAGTTTGGTAATAGATGCCTAGAGCTTTCAAAATATTTATACCCTCAGACTTCCCTGGTGGTCCAATGGTTAAGAATCTCCCTGCCAATGCAGGGGACCATGGGTTCGATCCCTTGTCTGGGAAGATTTCACATGCCTAAGGGCAACTAAAGCCCATATACCACAACTACTGAGCCCACACCCTACAAAAATGAAAGCCTGCGTGCCTTAGAGGCCATGCTCTGCAACAAGAGAGACCACTGTGATGAGAGGCCCATGCACTGGGACTAGACAGTAGCCCCTACTAGACACAGCTAGAGAAAGCCTGAGCACAGCAATGAAGACCTAGTGCAGTCAAAAATAAAAATAAATTTTAAAAAATTTACACCCTCTCGTTATTCACCTCTGGGAATCTCTTCAATGAAAGTAGACTAGTATATAGAAAGAGTATTACATATTATCATATTCATTTTAGGGTTATTTACAAGACTGAAAAGTAAAGCTGAATCCAAGTTTTCTTTATTCTTTATCATATATTCTAATTTACCCATAATAATCATGCACTGCTTTAGCACTGTTATGAGTCGTGCCTCTCACCCTGCAAATTAGTATGTGGAAGCCCTAACCCCCAGTCCTACCTCAGAACGTGACTGTATTTGGAGATAGGGCCTTTAAAACAGATGAGCGTTAAAATGAGACTTTTTATGGGAGGTCCCAGTCCAATCTAACTGTTGTCCTGATAAGAAGAGGAGGTTTGATACACAAAGGGACACCAAGAATGCACAAACAGAGAAAAGGCCACGTGAGGATGGATTAAGAAGGCCACCTGCATGCAAAGGAAAGAGGCCTTGGGAGAAATCAAACCTCCATCTCGAGCTCCCATCCTCTAAAACCATGAGACAATAAATGTCTGTTGTTTAAGCCAACCAGTCTGTGTTATTCTTTTCATGGTTGCCCTAGTAAATGAATGAAAGCATTTATCCAACTTAAGAAACTAACCAAGTGTATACCTTGGAAACCAGTGTCCTTCTCAGTTAGACTCCTTGACATACTCTCCAGAGAAAATAGCCATCAACAATTTCTCATCTATGTCTCCCCAAAACATTAGTTTTAATAAGCAAATAAATATGTGTGCTATATTTCTATACAAAATGGGACCTATACAATCTTCACTATTCTGCAACTGCCTTTTTTAACTTACTCTATCTTGGAAGTGGTTCTATATTAACATTTTCAGTTCTTCTTTAATGTCTTCTACTATAATGACGTGACAATCAATTTAACCAATCACCTTGAAGAACGTTTAGGTTGTTTTTCATTTGGGGACTTTGTAATCAATGTTGCAATAAGAATACTTATACATATATTTTTCATACATGGATAATATTATGGGATAAGTTCATAGAAATGAAGATGTTATATTAAAGGATGAATGTTTAAAATATTGGTAACTATTGCCCTCTTGTCTTGCAAAGAGGTTGTTTTAGTTTAAACTTCCACTCAAGTGTGGGAATGTCAAATTTTACTGTCACTCATACTGTGTGTTGTCAGACTCTTAATCACTTTTAATCTAACAGGGGAAAATGGCATCTTGTAATGAATTAATTACAAGTTTGGTTGAGATCTTTTCATATGCATAGGAACTAGCTGGATTTTTTTCTAAGGAAACTATATTTGTATATGTATAGTCTGTGCCTGGTAGATTACAGACTTTCTTTTTCTTAATTGACTTATAAGCCTGCATTTCTTTGCTTTTTGTGTACAGATGCATGAGTCTGGCAAATGCTCAGAATCACATAATCACCACCATCAAGATATAGAATAATTCCATCACTCTGAAAAAAATCCCCTTATGCTTCTGCTTTGGGTCAACCTCTATACCAATTTCCAGTCCATAGCAACCACTGATTTGTTCTATATCACAATAGTTTTGCCTTTTCCAGAATGTCATAAATGAATTACACAGTATGTAGTCTTTTATGTCTGATTCTTTTCATTTAGCACAATGTGCTTGTGATTTCTTCTTCTTGTGTGTATCAATTGTGTGTATCCATTCCTTCTCATTGATGAGTACTTTTCTATGGTAGGAATGTATCATAACTTGGTGATCCACTCCCCCACTGAAGTACATTTAGGTTATTTCCAGATTTTGGTGACTATAAATAAAGTGCTGTAAACATTCACATACAGATTTCTGTGTGAACATAAATTTCTATTTCTCTTGAGTAAACTCTTAGGATTGAGATTACTGGGTCATATGGTTAACATATGGTTAGCTGTGTAAGAAATTGTTTTACAAACTGACCGCACCATTTTGCATTTTAATAACAATGTAAGAAAATTCTGGCTACTCAGCATCTTGACTAATGCTTGGTTTGAGTTTTGTTGTGAAGATGTTTTTGGTTTGGTGGGTGAAGGTTGAATTTTAGTTTTGCCAGGGGAGGTGGAGAGTGACAGAGTTGGCTTTGTTTTTATTTTGATCATTCTGTCAAGTGAGTGATACCTCCTCGTGGTTTAATTTGTATTTTCCTAATTATATTGAGCATCTTTTATCTGTTTATTTGCCACTCATCCTAATTATGTTGAGCATGTCTTATGGGTTTATTTGTCACTCATACAACTTCTTTAGAAAAATGACTGTTCAAATATTTTATCCATTATATTATTCTCTTATTATTGAGTTTGAAATATACTTTCTAGAAACAAGTCTCTTATCAGACATGTTATGTGCAAATACTGTTAATGGCTTGTCTTTTATTCTCTTCACAGTATCTTTCAAAGAGTAAATGTTTTAATTTTGATAAACTCCCAAATTTTCTCTTCTTTTAAGAATCATGCTTTTTTGTGTTGTATATAAGATTTTTTTCCTGATCCCAAGATCATGAAGATATTATTTTTTGGCTGTTTTATTGAAGCCTTAGTCTTACTTACCTTCAAGTAAGTGATTCATTTTTAGTTAATTTTGTATAAAATGTGAGTGTGGGTCAAGGGCCATGTTTTTTTTAAAAAAAATATGGATGTATAATGTTCCAGTACCATTTTTTTTAAAAGCTATCCTTCGTGCCAGGTGGCTCAGTGGTAAAGAACCTGCCTGCCAATGCAGGAGATGTGAGTTTGATCCCTGGGTGGGGAAGATCCTTTGGAAGAGGAAACAACAACCCACTCCAATATTCTTGCTGGGAAAATCCCATGGACAAAGGAGCCTGGTGGGCTACAGTCCATGGGGTCACAAAGAGGTGGACATGACTGAGTGACTAGCACTTATACATCTTTCCTCCATTGAGTTGTCTTTGTCCCTAATCAAAAATCAATTGTCTGTGTTTGTGTGTATTTATATCTATACTCTCTATTCTGTTCTATGATCTGTTTGTTCCTTCACTGATGCTACACTCTCTTGATGATGGTATCTTTATATTAAGCCTCAAAGTCACATGGTCTATATCCTCCAACTTTCTTCTACTTTAAAGTTGTTTTGCTAATCAATTTCTTTTGCCTTTCCATATAAAATTTAGGATCAGCTTGTTGATACCTACAGAAAAGTCCTGCTGGGATTTTGATTGATACTACACTGAATCCACATATGGATTTCGGAAGGAGTAAATTTTGGAGAAAACTACGCATTCATAGACTGTTCATTATTCTTGTTAATTATTTTCTTCATTAATTTGTAAAAGCCATTTGTTTCTCTTAAAAATATTCTTCAGAAGAAAATAAACTTCACTGCACCAGCAGATGCAGAAACAAATGCAATGACCATGAATATTGTTTCTTTTCCTCAGGCTCAGAGAAGAATGGAAGCAGAGGCTGGAGAAAAGGCTGAGGATGTTGGACAATCCTGATGGGAAGGAAAAGCAGGCAAACACTGTGGGCTGAGAGCTTCCTGCCTCATCCACTTCAAAGATAACAAACCACCAAGGGCACTTTTCTAGGAGAAAAAACTAACACCCAAGTTATGTTGACTTACTAAGCAGGACGCTCTTTATTTGCTCTCCCATTTGTGAAGGGATTTACATGTGAAACCTCCCCTAGTGCTAATGGGACTCTTTATCCATCTCAATCCTCCCTGTCACAGAGGACAGGATGACCGCCAATGGGATACGAAGCTTGGGGTATCTAATATAAAAATCTCTTGGAATTAGCACTTCCAAGTTTCAAAGATCCACATAATGTAATTTATTTCCACATTTTCTTCTCATTTTGAAATCTGAATATTTTATTTAGGCTTACCAGGGGCAATTCCTGTTTGGGAACCTGGCTTCCCTAAGTATTCTGGAAAAACAGAGTCATGCAATCTTATTTCCTATCCCCACCCCCTCCCTTTTTTTTTTAAATGAAGACAGAAATGCTACTGCTAACAGAAAGAAAGCTAAAGAAAGAAAGAAAGAATTCTTATAAAAAGAATAATTTTTAACATTATGGTTTGAAAATGAACTGAACTAAATTATTTTCTCCTCATACAAATTTTTATAAACTTTTAATTAGAAGCATGCAGTGAAAGCAAGAGAATGTTAATAAACTTGGTTGTTGTGTCCTCAATGGTGTGTGCCCTGTGTTATTCCCTCATGCCTGTCATGGTTAGTTCTCCGACGCTCTAGCAAGCGTCAGCTCCAGCTGCCTTTAGACACATTTTGGAATTTAAAGTCACGTTCACTGAAGCCTCCTCTTGGGCCCAGACATGATCATGGTCATGGTCACAGATCAGGAGGGATTCTGTCAGTCACAGGAACTAGGGCTCCTCCACTCCTCTACCCAGGGATGCCTCACTGTGGACAGGAGCAGAGTGAGAAGCCCCAGCCAGCCAAAGAGCCCAAATGGCCAGAGGGACCCAGACAATGACACGCACAGTGTTAGGGAGGGTATCACAGCACTCACAGATGCTATGTGGTGGCATAAACTTCTTCCACTGTAAAACTAAAAGAGATCCTTATGGCTGAGGGGGTCACAGTGTGGCAAGAGGGCTAGAGAGCTGATTCCACAGTCCCTCAGTTATGAGATACAGAGTACAATGCTCAAATCCTTGCTATAGGCTCTTATCTAATTCAGATACAACTAGGTGAAGTGAAAGTCGCTCAGTTGTGTCTGACTCTTTGTGGCCCAATGGACTATACAGTCCATGGAATTCTCTAGGCCAGAACATTGAATAACTTCTCAAGGTGATCTTCCCAAGGTGATCTTCCCAACCAAGGGATAGAACCCAGGTCTCCTGCATTGCAGGTGGATTCTTTACCAGCTGAGCCACAAGGGAAGCCCAAGAATACTGGAATGGGTAGCCTATCCCTTCTCCAGTGGATCTTCCCAACCCAGGATCTCCTACCTTGAAGGCGGATTCTTTACCAACTGAGCTATCAGGGAAGCCCAGATACAACTAATAAGTAGTAAATTACAGCTGGGAAAATTTGAGCAAAGTTTGGGGAAAGAGGCTAATAATAAAATGGAAATTTAGTAAGGGCAGAGAACCATGGGAATAAATATCAGAATACCTAACCACATCGGAGGGTCAGAGAAAGCCCCTTGAGACACTGATTTTTAAGCTGAGGCCTATAAAAATGAGTAAGAGTCATGCAGAAGAAAAGAAACAGCATGAAAGAAGAACCAAAGACGAGCAGCAGGACTGCAGGGTAGAGGAGGAGAGGGTCCTGGGAAATGATGAACCGGGAAACACGTGTCTGTGACACAGAATGAAGAGGGCAACTATTTCATAGGAGGGTGGAGATGTGAGCAGGGACCTCCGGAGCCCAAGCTAAAGATTCTGTATTGATCCACAGGGAATGAGGAAGCCCTTGACAGGTAGTGAAATGAACAGATTAGATTGGCATTTTTAACTTTTTCACATTTTGTGTATACATATATATGTGTATATAATTTTATAGAAGTGCATAAATATACATGCTGATATGATTTTATTACAGTTTTTATTAATCTTTTATTAACCTTGTTTTTACTGTTTTGGCTTGCTCCCTCTCTTTTTTCTGCACTCTCTACCATCAGCAACACTTGTACCCCTTTACCCATATTAATTACCCAATATGAGTCTTCCTGTAGTTTTTCCTGTATTCACATAGCCATGTACACACACACACACACACTCACATACACAACAAACACACACTCACACACACTCTATATCTATAGGACTTTGTGTGAATATATTGTGTGGCCACAATTTACAAAATAAGATGATATCAGAATTTTGCATCTTGATTTCCTTACTCAACTGTTCCTGATACAAATGCTTTGAGGTCCAGTACATATTTTTAATGGGATCATATTATGATGCAGATGCACCATAATAAAGTCAACAGTTCCTTTAGAGATGGAACAGTCATGCTACATCCAGGTTTTTGCCATTTGAACAATACAGCAGTAAATATAGGCCCTTTATTCTAGTGGTTTTGAACTGGAAAGTAAGTTGATTTTGAGGAATGGGAAATTAAAGAAAACATTCTTGCAGTTTCTACTTTTAAAATGTTACTAGAACACTTCCCAAAAAGGCTGGTGAAACTCCCCTGTGAAGGAGCAGTCTATGAGTACCCTCCTTCTAAATTGTGACTGGTAATATGTATCAAAGCTGTTTTTAATTTTTTTCTAATCTGAGGAGTGTTGAGTGACATCATGTTGCTTCTTTGACCATTAGTGGTTGAGGATTTCTTTCCATTTGTTTATTGGTTTAATTTCCTCATCAGTTCAGTTCAATTCAGTTGCTCAGTCATGTCTGACTCTTTGCAACACCATGAATTGCAGCACACCAGGCCTCCCTGTCCATCACCAGCTCCCGGAGTCCACTCAAACCCATGTCCATTGAGTCGGTGATGCCATCCAACCATCTCATCCTCTGTCATCCGCTTCTCCTTCTGCCCTCAATCTTTCCCAGCATCAGGGTCTTTTCCAATGAGTCAACTCTTCACATCAGGTGGCCAAAGTATTGGAGTTTCAGCTTCAACATCAGTCCTACCAATGAACACTCATGACTGATCTCCTTTAGGATGGACTCGTTGAATCTCCTTGCAGTCCAAGGGACTCTCAAGAGTCTTCTCCAACACCACAGTTAAAAAGCATCGATTCTTCGATGCTCAGCTTTCTTCACAGTCCAACTCTCACATCCATACATGACCACTGGAAAAACCATAGCCTTGACTCATTGGAAAAGACCCTGATTCTGGGAAAGATTGAGAGCAGGAGGAGAAGGGGATGACAGAGGATGAGATGGTTGGATGGCATCATTGACTTGATGGACATAGGTTTGGGTGGGCTCTGGGAATTGGTGATGGACAAGGAGGCCTGGCATGCTGTGGTTCATGGAGTTGCAAAGAGTCTGACAACTGAATGACTGAACTGAACTGAGCTGACTAGATGGACCTTTGTTGGCAAAGTAATGTCTCTGCTTTTCAATATACTATCTAGGTTGGTCATAACTTTCCTTCCAAGGAGTAAGCATCTTTGAATTTCATGGCTGCAATCACCATCTGCAGTGATTTTGGAGCCCAGAAAAATAAAGTCAGCCACTGTTTCCACTGTTTCCCCATCAATTTGCCATGAAGTGATGGGACCAGATGCCATGATTTTAGTTTTCTGAATGTTGAGTTTTAAGCCAACTTTTTCACTCTCCTCTTTGACTTTCATCAAGAGGCTCTTTAGTTCTTCTTCACTTTCTGCCATAAGGGTGATGTCATCTGCATATCTGAGGTTATTAATATTTCTCCTGGCAATCTTGATTCCAGCTTGTGCTTCATCCAGCCTAGCATTTCTCATGATGTACACTGTTCCTCATCAGGAAGAGAAAAAAAGAGTTCAGTACATGCAGAGAGACACATAGGTAGACTCAGAGAGAGACATGCCCTGTGATAGTTTGTCATTTATATGAGTCATTTCTCCCAGGTTTCCTTTGGCCAGGCATTCTGCAGACTGGTTCTGAGTCTGCATTTGATATATCTCAGGATCCTTCTATGTGTGCACTCACATCTCTCAGCCAGGATGGATTCCAGGGAAGAGGACTATGGGTAGGTTGGCATCACTCCCCTTTTTACTTCTAAGGAGATTTCTAGTCAGAAGAGCTCCCTGACTTTGAGAATGAGAAATACACGGTCTCTTATCTCTTATCTTGGCAGGCCCAGCCGCCTCTCTAGATTTGTCTTGCTATTGATATTTTGGAGTTCCTGTCCACAGGGAATGAATTCCAGTTGTTCATAGTGGGGAATGTATCTACCTTCTGCCTCAATCAGAATCATCTAGAAAACTTTTATTAAAATGTATGGATCCCTGGACTCCACCCCCAGAGATTCTAATTCTGTTGGTCTAATATGGCGCTCAGGAATTATTGCATTTTCATTTGAGCTACCCAGGAGATTCTGATGCTTAGCCAGACTTGGGACTGGCTTCTCCCAAGGCGACAGGATTGAATGGAGAAAGACAAAGAAAACTGAATCAGTCACCAAGGTGTACACTAGATCTCTAAAACTTAGTCATCCTGAACAACTGAAACGTACCATCTTTCCATTTCCTCCAGGCTCCAGCCCCTGGCAACCACTGTGGTTAATAACAGTGTATTGTGTATTTGAAATTTGCTAAAAAATACAAATACACATACAAAATAAGGTAACAAAGTGAGATGATGGAAATGTTAATTAGCTTGGCTGTGGTAATCATTTCACAAAATATACATGTATCGAATCATTATGTTGTATATCTTAAATATATATAATTTGTCAATTTTATTTCAGGAAAAAGGGATGGAAACTGAGTTAGCATGGTAAGGCCATAAGAAAGGCATAAGGATCCAGCTTGAAAGAGGCATGGAGGTCTCACAGAGAGGTCGAGATCAGGCCTTCAGATGGGGAACAGCATTCCTAAGGAATGAGCTGAGATTTTAGCTGGAGAGATGCATTGGGGTTAAATGAGGAGGCCCTTAAAATGCTGGCTAAGGAGCTGATGAGTCTCCAAAGTTGATGAGTCTCCAATGGCAATGGAGACTCACCAAAGGTTTTTGAGCAGGGCAGTAACTTGCTAAGAACTTGCCTTAGTGACTGATAAAACAATCCTGGCAGTGGTGTGGAAAATGCACTCTACAGATGCTAGGGATTGTCTTTATTAAAACTATGTTTATCCAGATAACTTAATTTGGAAAATGTACCCTTTATAAGATCTCCACTTCATTCAAGGTGAGTGAAAGTACAAATCAGAATGTGGTCTTCAGTGATGAACTATAGAGACCAAAACATGACTAATTTGCCTTATGCTTTGACTTAAAACAAACACCTTTAAACATAGAGCTTTTTATTTCAAAATTAATTAGCACATTTCCTTTAATTACCCTGTGTCCTGTGATATGTTATGTGGAAACATAAACTGAAAATGGTAAAATCTTGAATTGCACCAGATTAGAGATGAGCACCACTCAAAAAGGCTTTACTGAATTTAAACCACCGCTTCATTTATGATTAATAAGTAGCTATAAAAGGTCTTTTTGTCTTTGGACAAACAATCCAGTATCAGTGACAGAAGAAATGAAAGCAGAAGTTATCTCTTTTCACAAAGCAATTAAGTGGTAAGATTGTGAAGAGCTGTCAACATCCAGATCAGTGCTTAAGCCCTCAGACTGACTTTTTTGGTGCAGACTAGCTAAAATACATGTCCAGCCAGTAGACAACATGTAACTTACAGGCTTTTCTACCAGAGACACGGTTGATGGGAATGGAGTAGGGAGTGGACAGTAAAAAAGATTTAATGCCTTACATATTCAGATAAGATGAGCCCAGTGACCTTTGGATAAATCAAAGGATTGTTTGTAACACTGGGCCATCTCCCCACAAAACACCATGAGCACTGAAGCACAGTTGAAGTGCAGATGATGCAGATGAGAAGCAAAGCCTTCCCCAGACGAAGACCATGACAGAACAGGGTACATTGATGTGATAGGAGAAGGTACATTAAGAATGAGGCCAATATTTTAAACATTGTTTATTTGGGGTTGATACCAAAATATGAGATAGTTCCTCCCACAAGGAACATTCTCTTGTCTTCAGATACTTCCTTGATGCCCAGGGTGTCACTCCAGTGCAATAAATACAGGCTGGCTCCTTAAAAGTCCATCCATCCTCAGGGAGGTGGTACCACTCCTGAGAAGCCCTGCATGAAAGAGGACTCCTTTACCTGATCCCAACTGGTACTGAGTCTTTTCAGTCTTTTCTCACAACCAGTATCTCCTGCTATGTGATAGTCAGACAAATGATGGTAAAAGGCTTTTAAAAATGCTTAATAGATGTGTATCAGTATTTATGTGCATGTGTACCTGCTCAGACACTCAGTTCAGTCATTCAGTCATGTCTGGCTCTTTGTGACCCCATGGACTGTAACCTGCCAGGTTCCTCTGTCCATGGAATTTTCTATTCAAGAATGCTGAAGTCAGTTGTCATTTCCTACTCAAGGGGATCTTCCAAACCCAGGGAACGAACCCACATTTCCTGCACTGGCAGGAGGGTTCTTTACCACTGAGCCACCTGATAGAAAGGATAGTTTTTTTCTTTTTTCAAAAATACATGGTGCTGGTACATCTCCTGCATCTTCTGCGTTAGATTTTTTTTTTTTTTTTTTTACCACTGAGCCACATGGGAAACCCATAAGTGTTTGTATATATTGGTTAAAAAAAAAACAAAACTGGGTGAGATTTATAAATGTTTATATATATTTAAGTAAAAGAAAGTGAGCATATTTTAAAAAAAAATTAAACAAATAACAAGACATAGTACACAGATATGTTAGAACAGTGTCTATGATGTTGGAACAGTGGAGGTTTGGGACCCTTCCCCAGTGTAAAACCAGGACAGAAGATCCCTATTATTCTGATCTGATCCATGTCTATGAAAAGTCCTGGTCACTTCAGAGCACTAAATAGGTGTTGGCAGGGGTACATTTATTTCAGTGTACAGCTGGTTCTTGAACAACACAGGTTTGAACTGTACAGACCCACTTATACTCAGGTTTTTTTCAATAATTGTGTATTGTAGCACTACATGACCTGCAGTTGGTTGAATCCCTACATGCATAGCCACAGATATGGAGGGCCAACTGTAAAGTTATAAGTGGATTTTCAACTGCAGGGAATCTGGACCATATCCCCCACATTATTCAAATGTCAACTGTATTAAAAGTTAAAATAGTAGCTTATACTCATGGTTAAGATAAAAGTTCACAGTATACTGAGGAAAGTTCCCTCACAGAGCTTTTCCTCAGAAGCTCCCACAGCACAGGAAGGTGAGTGAGCTGCAAGAGCAGGGAAAGTCCAGTCCTGGATACTGATCAAACTTCCTCCAAAGATCAGCATTTTAAACACTGATTCTTTCCTTTCCTTCCTGTTCCCTTGACTAATTGTCCCTCTGTAATTACTCTTTTTCACCTCTTTCTCTAGCTTAAACAAGAGAGGGAAGCAGAGTAGGCTGAACTTTTTAAGACCAAATACTTAGCACTTTTCTGCAGTATCCATTTCCTTACCAGCACCTGGTGTCTCCAGGAGGGTCCAGCTGAGTGAAGCCCCATTGCACTGCCTGGATCTCTGTACTATCAGTGGAGGAAACTTCATGTTGATATATCTCTGTTTCCTGGTCAACCAACAAGTGCCCCTCCTCCTTCCAGAAGTTAATTTAAAACACAAGTCTGACTCTGAAGATTTGGTCATAAACATAACTGAAAACAGAGCCAGGTCTCAGAGGAATTAGTCTTGGTGCAAGACCTCAGAATCAATGGTGATGCCTCAAGGTTAGGTCAAAGTTGAACTTTTCTTGTCGACCTTGCACTAAGAGGATGTCCAGATCACAACCAAGAAGAACCTTAAGCTTTCTTATAAGACTAGTTGAAAAATAGAATGCAAGAATTCATCCTCCAGATGAGTACAGAAGATTGAATAATGTGACTGCTCAGTAGGTTGGAAATGCACAACAAAGAAATCACAGACTTTAGACTTATTCTAGTGTTAATATTGCTACCCCAGTTTTCCTTGGTTGATATTTACTTGGTATTCTTTTTCTAGTTCTCTATTTTATGCTGTCCTGCTGCTGCTGCTGCTGCTGCTGCTAAGTTGCTTCAGTCGTGTCTGACTCTGTGCGACCCCAGAGACGGCAGCCCATGAGGCTCCCCCGTCCCTGGGATTCTCCAGCCAAGAACACTGGAGTGGGTTGCCATTTCCTTCTCCAATGCATGAAAATGAAAAGTGAAAGTGAAGTCACTCAGTCGTGTCCGACTCTTAGCAACCCCATGGACTGCGGCCCACCAGGCTCCTCCGTCCATGGGATTTTCCAGGCAAGAGTGCTGGAGTAGGGTGCCATTGCCTTCTCTGATGCTGTCCTAGTCTGACACATATTGAACATAGGGTGAAGCAACACAAATCTGACATCATTCTTGTTTTGTCTACCTGCCAACTAAAGCACACGCAGTAAACTAAGCGCCCCCGAAGACAGCACAGGGCGGGGACCCTATAAGTGGACATGAAGGAGTCCCAGAAGATACCACTTGAATTATCATGCTTTATCTTTTCCCTGTCAGGTCTTATGAGTGGGAGGACAATGCCAAGTAATAAAATTTGGGTGTTAACACTTGGTTAAAAGGGGATGACCCAGAGAGATGTTACTGGGAGGGAGGTGGGAGGCGGGGTTCATGTTTGGGAACGCATGTACACCCATGGTGGATTCATGTCAATGTATGGCAAAACCAATACAGTATTGTAAAGTAAAATAAAGTAAAATTAAAATTAAAAAAAATAACAGTGTTTAACTGGGGCTAACTTTTTAAAGAAAGCTGAGCACAGAAGAATTGATGCTTTTGAACTGTGGTGTTGGAGAAGACTCTTGACAGTCCCTTGGACTGTAGGGAGATCCAACCAGTCCATCCTAAAGGAGATCAGTCATGAGTGTTCATTGGTAGGACTGATGTTGAAGCTGAAACTCCAGTACTTTGGCCACCTGATGCAAAGAGCTGACTCATTGGAAAAGACCCTGATGCTGGGAAAGATTGAGGGAAGGAGGAGAAGGGGACGACAGAAGATGAGATGGTTGAATGGCATCACCGACTCAATGGACATGAGTTTGGGTAAACTCTGGGAGTTGGTGATGGACAGGAAGGCCTGGCATGCTGCAGTTCATGGGGTCACAAAGAGTCAGACATGACTGAGCAAATGAACTGAACTGAACTGAACTTTTTACCAAGTGTGACCTGATGATACTTTTCTTCCAAGACTCTTCCTGTTATTAAATTCACAGTATTTTTAAATAAATATTTAATAATTAGCAGTCAGCTATTAATGGGCAACTCTCTTGGATGGAATAGTGGTTGGGAGAGTGAATAACAGAGGGAACAGAAACCTACAAGTCTAGCTTTCAAGTGTTGCTTGCTAAGACTGTGACCAAGACTCAAATACCAAGTTGTTAGTAGAGTCAAGAGGTTAAGTGTATAGATTTTGGTGTTGGCAGATATGGAAACTAATCACAGGTCTGCAAAGTTACCTGGGGGATGTGCCCCAGCAGGAATCCCAAGGACACCAAGACAGAGCAGATATATCTCTTCTGCTGCCATGAGTACAACCTTTGTGCTTGGCAATGCAATTCAATTCTGATGCAAACTCCTAGAGTTAGCATCAGACTTCACAGGTCCCCAACAAGACCATCCCCCTTTGAGATGCCAGCCGCAAGTTCAGGGATTCCCAGCCACTTATTCTTCTGACAAAATGGTTACAAGTCCAAGAGGCCCCCATAACTCTGGTTAGTGTCAACAATTCACTTAAATGACTCACAGAACTTAAGAAAACACTATCTTTATAAATACCATTTTATTAAAAAGAATTCAAATAAGATGAGACAAAAGAAGAGATACATAGGGTGACATCTGAAACTGTTATGAACACAAAGTTTCCATGCCCTTCCCCATGGAATCAGGGTGCATCACCTTCCTCAGGCATTGATGTGTTCCCCAGCCAGGAAGCTTAACCAAGCTTCAATGTCCAGAGATTTTATTGGGATTTTATTGTGCAGCCATGATTGGTGGAGTCATTGGCCATGTGACTGAACCAAATCTCCAGCTTCTCTCTCCTCCCAGGAGATCATACTGGCTCAAAACCTCAATTCTCTAATTACATGGTTCATCTTTCTGGTGACCAATCTCTATTCTGAGTTATTTTGTTAGAAGAAACTCTGGTGTGATCCCAGAGGCTCATGAATAACAAAGATACTCTTATTACTCAGGAAATTCCTAGGATTTAGTCTCCTTCCCAGGGACAAAGATCAGGCAAACTCTTTATAATAAGGAACAAGCTTCATACTCTGGGACACCAAGGGGAAAAACAGGATGGTGACATCCCAAAGACTGAACTTTTGTCTAAAAGCCATAGACACCAGTCCTGATATGCAATGGAACTTTAAATAGACCATATGATCAAATCCAAAATGTTCTGTTTAAACCAAAATACCGTTTACTGGGAGGGCCTTTCCAGATGGCTCAGTGGTAAAGAATCCACCCACCAATATAGGAGATACAGGAGACATGGGTCGGATCCCTGGTCAGGAAGATCCCTTTGAGCAGGGAATGGCAACCCGCTCCAGTAGTCTTGCCTGGGAAATCCCACAGACAGAAGGGCCTGGCGGGTTACAGTCCATGGGGTCACAAAGAGTCAAACATGACTGTGCACACACCCGCCCCCCACCCTCCCCTGCCCACACACACACTGTTTACTGGCAAGTCTAAAGCATCTGACTACCCCACAGATTGTGTGTTCCTGAGGGGGACCAAAGCAGTTTGGAGGCTATGAAACAGACTAGCATCAACCTAACTTATCAAATAAGTGATATAAATTTGAATAACACTATAGTATTTTGTGACTAGAATATTTGAATATGCAATTTGAATGTTTTTATTAGGTGATTCAAATCATTGTACAAACTTTTTGGTGCCTTCTTCCACTTGCAGACCAAAGTTAACATTCAGGGCCAATTAACAAGAGAATGGTGCCTGGTGACTATGGAATCAGAACAGTGACAAACTGCCCTACATTCTAATTTTTTGACCCTTTTTCTTTCACTCCAGGTATACTATTATCCTTCTATTTTCATGATGGAATGCTTTCCTTAGATATACTTGTAATATTTGTTTACATGTAGCCTCATTCACATTTGTACTGTATTTTCTTGAGGATACTTCAAAGGTCATTTAGGTTGACCTTTGAAGATTAACAAGTTTCCCTCAATATATACTTACCATCAAACCTGCAGGTTTACCTCATACTTGTATCCACTTTAAAATTGACTATGACTAAACAATTCCAAGGCCATAAATTTTTGAACTTACCCCAGAATTTGGCCTTTATACAAGCTCAGTTCAGTTCAGTTCAGTTCAGTCACTCAGTCGTGTCCAACTCTTTGCGACCCCATGAACCACAGCGCCAGGACTCCCTGTCCATCACCAACTCCCGGAGTTCACTCACACTCAGGTCCATTGAGTCAGTGATGCCATCCAACCATCTCATCCTCTGTCATCCCCTTCTCCTCCTGCCCCCAATCCCTCCCAGCATCAGAGTCTTTTCCAATGAGTCAACTCTTCTCAGGAGGTGGTCAAAGTACTGGAGTTTCAGCTTTAGCATCATTCCTTCAAAAACACCCAGGACTAATCTTCAGAATGGACTAGTTGGATCTCCTTGCAGTCCAAGGCACTCTCAAGAGTCTTCTCCAACACCACAGTTCAAAAGCATCAATTCTTCGGCACTCAGCTTTCTTCACAGTCCAACTCTCACATCCATACATGACTACTGGAAAAACCATAGCCTTGACTAGACGGACCTTTGTTGGCAAAGTAATCTCTGCTTTTGAATATGGTATCTAGGTTGGTCATAACTTTCCTTCCAAGGAGTAAGCGTCTTTTAATTTCATGGCTGCAGTCACCATCTGCAGTGATTTTGGAGCCCCCCAAAATAAAGTCTGACACTGTTTCCACTGTTTCCCCATCTATTTGCCGTGAAGTGATGGGACCAGATGCCATGATCTTAGTTTTCTGAATGTTGAACTTTAAGCCAACTTTTTCACTCTCCTCTTTCACTTTCATCAAGAGGATTTTAGTTTCTCTTCACTTTCTGCCATAAGGGTGGCATCATCTGCATATCTGAGATTATTGATATTTCTCCTGGCAATCTTGATTCCAGCTTGTGCTTCTTCCAGCCCAGTGTTTCTCATGATGTACTCTGCATAGAAGTTAAATAAGCAGGGTGACGATATACAGCCTTGAAGTACTCCTTTTCCTATTTGGAACCAGTCTGTCTGTTATGTTGTCCGGTTCTAACTGTTGCTTCCTGACCTGCATATAGGTTTCTCAAGAGGCAGGTCAGGTGGTCTGGTATTCCCATCTCTTGAAGAATTTTCCACAGTTTATTATGATGCACACAGTCAAAGGCTTTGGCATAGTCAATAAAGCAGAAATAGATGTTTTTCTGGAATTCTCTTGCTTTTTCCATGATCCAGCGGATGTTGGCAATTTGATCTCTGGTTCCTCTGCCTTTTCTAAATCCAACTTGAACATCTGGAATTTCACGGTTCACGTATTGCTGAAGCCTGGCTTGGAGAATTCTGAGCATTACTTTACTAGCTTGTGAGGTGAGTACAATTGCGCGGTAGTTTGAGCATTCTTTAGCATGGCCTTTCTTTGGAATTGGAATGAAAACTGACCTTTTCCAGTCCTGTGGCCACTGCTGAGCTTTCCAAATTTTCTGGCATATTGAGTGAAGCACTTTCACAGCATCATCCTTCAGGATTTGAAATTGCTCAACTGCGATTCCATCACCTTCTATACAAGCTAGAACCTTTTAAAATGGTGTTTTCTTGACATTTTATTGTTCACTTGAAGCCTTTACTTGTCTTTCACTGGTGGGGCATGAATAAAGAATGAGGTTACCTCAGATGGGACTGGGATGGTAGTAAGCATTACAGAGAAGCTTAAAGCAGTGAGGAGAGAAGCTCAAAAATATGATACTACCTCTGTCTTGGGTGGATCTCAAATGTGTAGGTTTTAAATTTTCCAAAATCATTAAATGAAAAGGCAGCTGTTCAGAGACTCAATGACTGTGACTGAACATGGCATTTAGCTTCAGGGAATTAGCACATAGCATCTGCCTTTTATGCTTGATGCTTCAGAAGCACTCTAAAGACTGGTAATCCATGGGTCTAAAAGACTAGAGTTGAAGACATGGATGCTTTCCTAGTTATATACACCTAATCTTATTTTATCTACCACCTACACCATGTATGGTTTAGTCAAGATTCTCTCACAGAGCAGCCTTTCAGAAGAAGAAAAAGTTATTTTTGTCAGCTGCCAAGTGGAGCAGACTGGGTGTTATATCTGTTTTCTCTCTTGGGAGTGGTCATGGGTTCTCACATGTCCCATGAGAAACATGCCTCAGAAAACAAGTCATGCTGTGAACCAGATAGTATCACTAGAAACCCTCCCAGAAATCAATGTGAGCCTCAGCTGACCCTGCACCAATGCCCCATGTGTAGGATCCCCTGCACTGGCAGCCACAAACTTCCTGAGACTCAAACTCAAGTTCAAAACAAGAGTTATGATCACCCCTCCAAACTCCTTCTATCTGAGGTTCCTGCCCTAGGCACTGGCACCACCATCCATCCAGAAACATGGAGATCTTTCTTGATTGGTTTCTTCCCTCACCCCACATAGCAACCTTTCAACAAGTTCAGTCACTGGCCCTCTGACTTTTCTCAGATTTATTAATATCCACTTCTCTCCACCTCAGCCTCAACACCCTAGTTCAAGCAACTTCCATCTCTCTTCTGAAGAACCCTGACACTTCCCAACTGGCCAGCCACATCCATTGCCCCTCTACCCACTTTCCATCCTAGTCCATGGCAATTTTTAAAAACATATTTCTGTTGCTGTCCTGATGAAGGCTCAACAACAATATCCCACTGATCTCAGGACAAATATCAATATCTAGATTTTCTATGGCCTTTTCTCTGCCTGTGACCCTGGCCTCATCTCAGGCCATAAAACATCCTCCAAATCTTGACAAACCAGCCCTGCTGGCTTTCCTCTCATCCATGCTCTCTCTTCCCACAAGACATTGGTACCTGCTGTCCTCTGTCTGCAACGGAACCATCCTAACACCATACCCCCTTTTATACTGTGGCAAAATATACCTAACACAAAATTTACCATTTTAACCAATTTAAGTATATACTTTATTAGCATTTAACACTTTCACATTGTTATGCAAACATATAGAACACTTCACAAATTTGTATATCATCCTTTAACAGAGGCCATGCTAATTGTATTGTTCCAATTTTGGTCTCTGTGCTACTGAAGTGAGCACTTTCTCCCTTTTGACTGTAAAGTTCTTTTGACTCCTCCTGCATTTATTCAGGGAAGCCTTTCAAGACCAAGTCCATCACAAGTCATACATCCCCTTGACTGCCCAGCACCCAGTGTGAGTTTTATGCTTGATTCCATTGATGTCTGTTCTCTCTCATTAAATATGAACTCCTTAAAGGCAGTTCTCATTGTCTAAAGGAATGCTAGGTACACAATGGAAGCTCAGTGTATCCTAGTTAAATGAATAAACAAAGAAATGCAATTCTACCTTCAGTGAAGATCATCTTTGACATTATAGAAAACTCTGTAGTTCTACATTGCCTTGAACTCCATTCCAGAGAAGGAACTTGACTTTTGAAAAACTAAAATCATTGAAGGGTGTTTTTTCCCTCTTTTTTCAAAGAGAAGACTTATTAATTCAGACTTTATCTTTCATAAAAGAGGAAAATACCTGATAGCCTTTATTTTTATATTAATTGAATATTTATATTTATTTTTCTGTTTTATAATTGTATTCATTTTTCTATGAGATCCTTAATTTTTTTAAATTTTTATTAGAGTAGAGTTGGCTTACAATGTTGTGTTCATTTCTGTTGTACAGCACAGTGAATCAGTTATACATATACATATATCCATTCTTTTAGATTTTTTTTCCATATAATCCATTATAGAGTATTGAGTAAAGTTCCCTGTGCTATATTGAAGGTCCTTATTAGTTATCTATTTTATGTATAATAGTGTGTACATTACTTTGCCAACTAAGGTCCGTCTAGTCAAGGCTATGGTTTTTCCTGTGGTCACGTATGGATGTGAGAGTTGGACTGTGAAGAAGGCTGAGCACTGAAGAATTGATGCTTTTGAACTGTGGTGTTGGAGAAGACTCTTGAGAGTCCCTTGGACTGCAAGGAGATCCAACCAGTCCATTCTGAAGGAGATCAGCCCTGGGATTTCTTTGGAAGGCCTGATGCTAAAGCTGAAACTCCAGTACTTTGGCCACCTCATGCGAAGAGTTGACTCATTGGAAAAGACTCTGATGCTGGGAGGGATTGGGGGCAGGAGGAGAAGGGGACGACAGAGGATGAGATGGTTGGATGGCATCACTGACTCGATGGACGTGAGTCTGAGTGAACTCCGGGTGTTGGTGATGGACAGGGAGGCCTGGCGTGCTGGGATTCATGGGGTCGCAAAGAGTCGGACACGACTGACTGAACTGAACTGAACTGATATTGTAAATAAGTTCATTTATACTATTTCTTTTAAGAGTCCACATATAGGCAATATCATATGATATTCTTTAAACAGTAGGTTTTCCTTTGATTCTATTCATCAAGATTTCACACTTATTGAATCTACACTAAGACCTCTGAAGGAGTTTGTAATTTACAAAAACTAATGTAAACTATAGCTTATTTTGCCAAAGCCTGACAGATACCCATCATGATGCTGCCCCACCACATCTGCAGAGAAGTCCCCACCACTCATTGGGGCTGATAGTGGGCTCTGGACATGGCTCTCCCTGGAACCTGAGGTATGTCCGCACCCATCAAGTTCATGGAGAACTTGTCATTCCTGACTTCAAGAAGCCCTGCAATGGGCCAGACTGGGATAGATTTGAGATTTCATGAGACCAAGGATGACAGCCCTGAATTATAGAAAGAACAGCTGACATGAACATGACCCTTCACACTTTATGGGTTGTTCATAACATCAGGAGCTCTTAGGGAGCAACATCAACAACGGCATCTTCAGTTTAAAGATGAGAAGAAAACATTCAGAGGTCAAGCAACTAGTCCAACATCCCTCAGCCAGTAGCCAGGTCAGATTTAGCATGTAGTTTTGATGCCTAAACCCTTGCTTTATTAACTCTACTTTGCTCAATATGTCAATAACTACCACACTTTTTTCAAAGAAAAGGTCAATGCCAACAGCATCCTAGAAATGGTATAAATAAATTCCTCTGGCCACTTTGCACCGTGGATGAATTCATAGAAAGTAGAAAGAAATGTGGCCTGTGCTTATAAGGCCCTTTAATGAGGAGCCGATTCATTGGAAAAGACCGTGATGCTCAGAAAGATTGAGGGCAAGAGGAGAAAGGAGTGACAGAGGATGAGATGATTGGATGACATCACTGACTCAGTGGACATGAGTTTGGGCAAACTCTGAGAGATAGTGAAGGACAGAGAAGCCTGACATGCTACCGTCCATGGGGTTGCATAGAGTCAGTTATGACTTAGTGACTGAACAACAACAATGTGCTCAAACACTTAACTTACCACTTTAATTGCATACTTTGTGGTTATTCAATAAGTGTGTTTGAGTCACTGGCTGATCAAAAGTCTAGAGGTATCACATGATGATCAAGACTGCTTGTTAACACACAAAACCCTAAAAATTCTGGGTCCATGAGTTATCCCCAGGCTCTCGTTCCACTGTGTCCAGGCTTGAAGCTGTTTCCTGTCCTGGCATTCTGCAAAGTTTCACTTAATGCCGTCTGCCTCCAAGCACAGCCTCGGATAGGCTGGGTCTGCTGGTTTTCCTCTAAATCTTGCCTGTTCCCACCCTCTTCATTGAGAACATGGTGAAAAACACACTAATCTCTTGGATCAAAGTGAGAACAAAATGCATAATTCTCCCACTGCAGGATCAGAGCATGCTTAGATAACCCTGTTGACTTTTGGCTGAGGAGGTGTTGAAAGGGAGAGAGGCGCCTGTCATGAGGTCATGGACCAAAACCTTCGGACACTTGTCGCCTTGCCACCACCACCGATGTTCATACTTGGCCCCACTGAGCCAAAGTTTCCAGTGACCAAAAATGTCCCTCAGTCTGGCATTTCCCATCTCCCAGTTAGGTTTTCCTTTCTTCATATCTATAAATCTGCCTTTTGTCACCTCTGCCACATGTTCCCCACAGCTCCCTATGGCCCTTTCCTCCTCTCCCCTTGGTCACAGCTCATTTTTTTTTGCATCAACTGTCAAAAATCTAACTGAAGGTCTTCCCTGATGCTTAGTGAGAAAGAATCCACCTGCCAATGCAGGAGACACAGGTTCAATCCCTGATTGGGGAAGATCTCACATGCCTTGTGGCAACTAAGCCTGTGTGCCACAACTACTGAGCCTTTGCTCTAGAGCCCAAGAGCCACAACTAAGGAACACATGTTCTACAACTACTGAAATCCCACACCCTGGAGCCCGTGTTCTACAATGGGAGAAAGCTAAGTGTAGACCCTGTAGGCTGCTACTACAGGAAGCCCACACACAGCAATGAAGAGCCAGTACAGCCAAAAATAAATAAATGAAATCTAACTGGAGCAGAATGTAAATAATTCAGCTCTACTCACTCAGCAATGTATGCACACATCCCACAACCTTTTATTATCTATCTCCATCTTAGGTATTCCAAAGCTCCTTTGTTTAAAAAAGAAATCTTTCCAGGGTTCCTTCATCTCTTACTTCAGTGATATCAACTTTCTACTAAAAGACAAAATGTGATCCACTGGAGAATGGAATGGCAAACCACTCCAGTATCCTTGACTCAAGAACCCCATCAACAGTATGAAAAGTCATATTTGTGTTAAGTAATACCTTATATATAGCACTTAAAATAGGTTTTACAGTTTAGAATATAAGATATAAAGAATCTCAAACATGTCAATCATTTACAATCATGAAGTACCCTACTGAAACATAATCACTGGCCCTGAACACATATATTATCTATTACTATGTAATTACTCCAAAACGTACTGACTTAATAATAAATATCTATTATCTCTTACAGTTTATTTGAGGTAAAAGAACTTAGGGTGGTTTTGGCTCTCTGTCTCTCACAAGGTTGTAGTAGGCAAGGGCTGTCAGGATCTGATAGCTTGATGAGCTGGAAAACCAACATGCATGTTGGCCAATTCATGTGGCTGGCAGCAGGTACTGGTTGTTGGTACCTAGCCTCTACCTAGATGGTACCTAGTTCTCTACCATATGGGCTTCTCCACAAAGCTGATTGAATATCTCCATGACATGATGGCTGGCTTCCCACAGAGCAAATGTGATGAGAGAGGTGGAGGTTATATCCTATTTATGGCCCACTCTCAACAGTCACATAACATCACTTCTATTCATTAGAAATAAGTCACTATGTCCAGCCAGCATTCAAAGGGATAGGAATTTAGCTGTGCATTTTGAAGAGACAGATGTCATAATTTGCAGGCATGTTTTAAAATCATCAGTGGTTATATAGAGATGGAAATTATTTTAAAGCTTTATAGTTTATTTTGAGGTACAATTTATGTAAAGTAAAACTCATAAATCTTAAGTGTACAGCTGAGTAGTTTTACATGAGTATATACCTAAGTAATCACCACCTAGATCAAAATACAGATTTTGTTGTGTATAATATATAATATTTTCATCATCTTAGAAAGTTTCATTATGTGAATTACACTGAATTTTCTATGTACACAATCACCATGTACAAACAAAGACACCTCTAGCTTTTTGTGTCTCATCTTTGTAGCTTGCCTTTACTTTTGATTTTCCCTACTGTTTGGGACCTCCAGTTGTATAGATGTGATGTGGGTGGACATCCTTGTCTTGTTCTCAACTTAGGAGAATATGTTCAGTATATCACCATAGGTAAAGTAAAGTGTTAGTCACTCAGTCATGTCTGACTCTTTGTGATCCCATGGACTGTAGCCCACCAGGCTCTTCTGTCCCTGTGATTCTCCAGGCAAGAATACTGGAGTGGGTAGCCATTCCCTTCTCCAGGGATCAAACACAGCTCTCTTGCATTGCAGGTAGATACTTTACCATCTGAGCCACCTGGGAAGCCCAATATTTCACCATATTTACCTGTAAGTGGCTTGTAGATAATTTTGATCAGATTAAGGAAGCTCCACTCCTAATTTGGTTAAGTTTTGGCTATAGACATATAAAGATAAATCAGAGCTCATAAATTTACCACTTGCTCCTAAACATTAAACATTAGCTAGAGTATTGTCTTTACCTGCAAATGTCCCTTATCTAATTTAGAGAAAAATCATGCCAGGTCTACACACTAAAGAATAAAATTGCCAGAGCAGTCTTCAATTTCCAAATATACCAGTCTTCAAAAATGTATTTGCCAGTCCTTTGTGAATTGCAAGATTTTCTGACATGGAAGCTTAATTATGTTTGGCGCTTAACTATATAAGCCAGCTAGAAAAGTGTATTTAATCTACTTTGTGCTCAAAGTTACTGCCACAGTTACTGGTGGGGGATGGTGGTGGAATTCTGGGGAGAAATGAAAGAAAGAAGAGAGGAAGCAGCAGCAGCAGCAGCTACAGCTCATGGGGAAGACAGTTCTTGTCACAGACTACCACACAACCCCAGATCTGGGTGTGACTGCCATTTACAAATTAGCATCACATGAATCAGGGCTCTCTGAAGCCCACCATATGAAGCCCGTGATGAAGAATTTTTAAATGCCTCAGCACCCAGCACATGTAGCTCTAAAAGCAATAAAGTTTAAAATAAGAACATTGGAATAGCACTGACAAAGTGGTCTCCAAATTCATTGTCACATTTACTCTTCACAGCAGCCCTGTGAGGTTAACAGATGAGGGTATTGAGGTTTAGAGACTTTTAGTAACTTGCCAAAGATCTCTCGGGCTAGAACACTTGCACCCAAGACCCGATCCAAGACTTAGGGCATGCAAACTTCACTGCATCATGTTGACAACAGATTGCCATTTTTTATGTATTCTCTTAATTCCTGCAACAGATGTGTCATGCTTAATGTAATTTTTTTGATTGTTCATCAAAAAAGATTGTTCATCTTTTATTATTATATATTTTAGTACTGGAAGAAATGATTGTGGTCATATATATATATATATATATATGAAAATTATGAAGGCCACGGTTTAGATTAACTTAAAAGACATTTTCTATGAAGTCACCCTTTTTCTCCTTCAGAGTGGTCCTTGAGCATCAATCAGTGTTTGGTGGTTGCTCTAGTAAGGCTTTGCTTCATTAATTTTGGTTGCTAAGTAAGGAGAGCCACCTTTATCTGGGTGATTCAAAGTCATGCTTCTCCTGTGAACTGCTCTAATCTTGGGCTTGCTGGCAGATAGGCTTGCAACCCGAAATAAGACTTACTTCTCACCTACTCATTTTCTGTTCAAATCCTCCTTTATAGTAGGATGAAAAGCTAGGAGTTGATATCTTCTTTGCAGTTTCTGTGATTACTTGTCCTAGAGGTTTCCAGATCTGAAATACATAACAACTTGCAAATCCAAGAGCTGCAATACCCAGCCTCACAGCCATCAAATTTCTTGCCAGTCCACAGTCAAATATTGGCATCTAATAGCTTGGGGAGCGGGGGAAGGGTGAGGGTTGTAGTGCAGGCCCTCAAAAGAGATGGCAACGCTGCCAAGGGCTTAATGTAACTTTAGATGTTACTTTGATGTAAATTGAAGCGACTGTTCTAAAAACGACTATTTTTAAATCCCAAGCCTTGATCACAGTGCATTTAGACATTTGGTTTAGCAAATTATTTCTTAATCCACGTCCATGTATGTACCTTTTTCACATTTTAGAAATTCTGTTCCAAAACATCTATCAATATAGCACTTGTCAAATAAATTTTGACCTGTCTTTAAAAAAAAGGAATTCTGTATCAGGTGACAAGGTATGAAACTGGGACAAAGCTGATAAGGAAACAGTTCTATAATTTGGCAAGTATCCTAAACATTACCCACCATAAGACTAATAATAATGATGAAAATTGTTCAGCATCATCATTTCATTCATATCAGCACATCTGTTTCCCACTGCCATATGCAAGGTCCTGCCTTGGACATTCAAGTCATTAGCAAGCAAATCTCAATTTACTAATACCTCCTTATGTAATAGATATTGAGAACATATTTGTTTTTCAAATGGAAAAACACAAAGTATATATAAGGCACTGAAGGATGTACACATTTTAGATGTTAGGTTGATTTTTACAGTATATGGTGCTCTACAAAGGTGCTTTTGAGACCAGATATGCAGGCAGTGGTGAGCAGGTGAAGGATGTCTCTGGTCTCCATTTACCAAAGTCCCATTTAGAAAAGGACATTCAAATGTACCAGATGGGAATGACATCAGGGCACAGACAGGCCTGGTGATCCCATTTCTAAGTGAGGCAACTGTGGATCCATCCAAAGGGCTGATAAAAGGGCAACTAATTGGGCTGGATATATGCCAGGGTAACTATGACATAAAGATCCAGCAGGACAGTGAAGGGAATCTCAATGTTAAAATAATAAATGACAGCCTCTAGGGAAGATAGATTCTATTTTCTTAAAGTATTTTTTATTAATATTTGAGCCAGATGACATCAGTGTCAAATATGAAAGGGCATATTTCCAAAGGCTGTTAATACTAGTCTCATTTGCTATGTAAACAAGAACAGAAGTCATCAAAGCCAGAATGCCATTACTCCTTGGATTCTGAACATTCTAGAAGAGCTTATTGCTCTGTTTTTGTTACTGTTGTTATTAAATCATTGATTGGATCATCCCATGGAACATGAAAGTTTATAGCAAGATTGATTTTTCCGAAAGTAAAGCAGCAAAAGTATTTTAGTGTGGCTTAGACCTCCTTAATTTTCTGAAGTTCTCTTAAGGAAGAAAGCCAGTGGTATTAACAGTTGGTAGGCAGGATTTCAAAGGCTTTTTAATGGCTCTGGTTGCATGAAATCTATTTTTAAAATTACCACCCCTTTAGACATTTATTTTAAAGTGTCTATCATGGCTTTGATGACTGCCAATCTAGGTTTCAGACCTCTCCTCAGCTGCCCTGTGACTAGTACATCACTTCCCACAGATAAAAGGATGGCAAGAACCCCTAGCCTCACTGGAAGAATCAGAGAATATACACTGGCAAGAACTCTGTCTTTTCTGGAGGTCATCAGAAAAAAGTAAGGCATTCTGTCATCCTTCCCTAATAGGTGATTTCTTCAGCTAATTATTATTTCCTTTAAATGTAGTTTCTACAAAATATCACAGGAAATTCGTTTTATACTCTCTCTTTTTTAAACATGTTTATTTATTTATTTATTTTAATTGGAGGCTAATTACTTTACAATATTATAGTAGTTTTTGCCATACATTGACATGAATCAGCCATGGGTGTACACATGTCCCCCATCCTGAACACCTCTCCCACCTCCCTCCCCATCCCATCCCTCAGGGTCATCCCAGTGCACCAGCCCTGAGAGCCCTGTCTCATGCATTGAACCTGGACTGGTGATCTATTTCACATATGGTAATATACATGTTTCAATGCTATTCTCTCAAATCATCCCACCTTTGTCTTCTCCCACAGAGTCCAAAAGTCTGCTCTTTACATCTGTGTCTCTTTTGCTATCTCACATATAGGGTCATCGTTCCCATCTTTCTAAATTCCATATATATGCATTAATATACCATATTGGTGTTTTTCTTTCTGACTTACTTCACTCTGTATATTAGGTTCCAGTTTCATCCACCTCATTAGAACTGATTCAAATGCATTCTTTTTAATAGTTGAGTAATATTCCATTGTGTATATGTACCACAGCTTTCTTATCCATTCATCTGCCAATGGACATCTAGGTTGTTCCATGTCCTAGCTATTGTAAACAGTGCTGCGATGAACATTGGGGTATACATGTCTCTTTCAATTCTGATTTCCTCAGTGTGTATGCTCAACAGTGGGATTGCTGGGTCATATGGCAGTTCTATTTCCAGTATTTTAAGGAATCTCCACACTCTTCTCCATAGTGGCTGTACTAGTTTGCATTCCCACCAACAGTGTAAGAGGATTCCCTTTTCTCCACACTCTCTCCAGTATTTACTGTTTGTAGACTTCTTGATAACAGCTGTTCTGACCAGGGTGAGAAGATACCTTATTGTGGTTTTGATTTGCATTTCTCTGATAATGAGTGATGTTGAGCATCTTTTCATGTGTTTGTTAGCCATCTGTAGGTCTTCTTTGGAGAAATGTCTGTTTAGTTCTTTGACCCATTTTTTGATTGGGTCGTTTATTTTTCTGGAATTGAGCTGCAGGAGCTGCTTGTATATTTTTACCTCCTTTGTCAATGATAAGGTGTCCATAGGTGTGTGGCTTTATCTCTGGGCTTTCTATTTTGTTCCATTGATCTATTCTTCTGTCTTTGTGCCATTACCTTACTTTCTTGATGACTGTAGCTTTGTAGTATAGTCTGAAGTCAGGCAGGTTGATTCCATTCTTCTTTCTCAAGATTGCTTTGGCTACTCGAAATTTTTTGTATTTCCATACAAATTGTGAAGTTATTTGTTCTAGTTCTCTGAAAAATACCGTTCATAGCTTGATAGGGATTGCGTTGAACCTATAGATTGCTTTGGGTTGTATACTCATTTTCACTATATTGATTCTTCCAATCCATGAACGTAGTATATTTCTCCATCAATTTGTGTCATCTTTGATTTCTTTCATCAGTGTTTTATAGTTTTCTATATATAGGTCTTTTGTTTCTTTAGGTAGATTTATTCCTAAATATTTTATTCTTTTCATTGCAATGGTGAATGGAATTGTTTCCTTAATTTCTCTTTTTGTTCTCTCATTGTTAGTGTATAGGAATGAAAGGGATTTCTCTGTGTTAATTTTATATCCTGCAACTTTACTACATTCATTGATTAGCTCTAGTAATTTTCTGGTGGAGTGTTTAGGCTTTTCTATGTAGAGGATCATGTTATCTGCAAACAGTGAGAGTTTTACTTCTTCCTTTCCAATCTGGATTCCTTTTATTTCTTTTTCTTCTCTGATTGCTGTGGCTGAAACTTCCAAAACTATGTTGAATAGTAGTGGTGAGAGTGGGCATCCTTGTCTTGTTCCTGACTTTAGGGGAAATGCTTTCTATTTTTCACCATTGAGGATAGTATTTGCTGTGGGTTTATCATATATAGCTTTTATTATGTTGAGGTATGTTCCCTCTATGCCTGCTTTCTGGAGAGGGTTTTTTTTGTATATCATAAATGGATGTTGAATTTTGTCAAAGGTTTTCTCTGCATCTATTGAGATAATCATATGGTTTTTATCTTTCAATTTGTTAATGCGGCTTATCACATTGATTGATTTATGAATGTTGAAGAATCCTTGCATCCCTGGGATAAACCCCACTTGGTCATGATGTATGATCTTTTTAATATGTTGTTGGATTCTGTTTGCTAGAATTTTGTTAAGGATTTTTGCATCTATGTTCACCAGGGATATTGGCCTGTAGTTTTCTTTTTTTGTGGCATCTTTGTCTGGTTTTGATATTAGGGTGATGGCGGCCTCATAGAATGAGTTTGTAAGTTTACCTTCCTCTGCAATTTTCTGGAAGAGTTTGAGTAAGATAGGTGCTCTTCTCTAAATTTTTGGTAGAATTCAGCTGTGAAGCTGTCTGGTCCTGGGCTTTCATTTGTTGGAAGATTTCTGATTACAGTTTTTATTTCTGTGCTTGTGATGGGTCTGTTAAGATTTTCTATTTCTTCCTGGTTCAGTTTTGGAAAGTTGTACTTTTCTAAGAATTTGTCCATTTCTTCCAAGCTGTCCATTTTATTGTCATATAGTTGCTGATAGTAGTCGCTTATGATCCTTTGTATTTCTGTGTTGTCTGTTGTGATGTCTCCATTTTCATTTCTAATTTTGTTGATTTGATTCTTCTCTTTTTTTTCCTGATGAGTCTGGCTAATGGTTTGTCTACTTCTCAAAGAACCAGCTTTTAGCTTTGTTGAGTTTTGCTATGGTCTCCTTTGTTTCTTTTGCATTTATTTCTGCCCTAATTTTTATGATTTCTTTCCTTCTAATAACCCTGGGGTTCTTTTTTTTTCTATTGCTTTAGGTGTAGAGTTAGATTATTTATTCGATTTTTCTGTTGTTTCTTAAGGTAATCTTGAATTGCTATGAACCTTCCCCTTAGTGCTGCTTTTACTGAATCCCATAGGTTTGAGGTTGTTGTGTTTTCATTTTCATTCATTTCTATGCATATTTTGATTTCTTTTTTGATTTCTTCTGTGATTTGTTGGTTATTCAGAAGCATGTTGTTTAGCCTCTATATCGTATTTTTTAATAGTTTTTTTTTTCCTGTGCTGCTGCTGCTGCTAAGTCGCTTCAGTCGTGTCCGACTCTGTGTGACCCCATAGACGGAAGCCCACCAGGCTCCCCTGTCCTTGGGATTCTCCAGGCAAGAACAGTGGAGTGGGTTGCCATTTCCTTCTTCAATGCGTGAAAGTGAAAAGTGAAAGGGAAGTCACTCAGTTGACATCTAATCCTACCGCATTATGATCAGAAAAGATGCTTGGAATTATTTCAATTTTTTAAAATTTACCAAGGCTAGATTTATGGCCCAGGATGCGATCTATCCTGGAGAAGGTTTCAAGTACACTTGAGAAAAAGGTTAGATTCATTGTTTTGGGGTGAAATGTCCTATAGATATCAATTAGGTCTAACTAGTCAAGTGTATCATTTAAAGTTTGTGTTTCCTTGCTAATTTTCTGTTTAGTTGATCTATCCATAGGTGTCAGTGGGGTATTAAAGTCTCCCATTATTATTGTGTTACTGTTAATTTCCCCTTTCATACTTGTTAGCATTTGCCTTACATATTGCAGTGCTCCTATGTTGGGTACATATATATTTATAATTGTTATATCTTCTTCTTGGATTGATCCTTTGATCATTATGCAGTGGCCTTCTTTGTCTCTTTTCACAGCCTTTGTTTAAAGTCTATTTTATCGGATATGAGTATTGCTACTCCTGCTTTCTTTCAGTCTCCTTTTGTGTGAAATATCTTTTTCCAGCCCTTCACTTTCAGTCTGTATGTGTCCCTTGTTTTGAGGTGGGTCTCTTGTAGACAGCATATATAGTGGTCTTATTTTTGTATCCATTTGGCCAGTCTTTGTCTTTTGGTTGGGGCATTCAACCCATTTACATTTAAGGTAATTTTTGATAAGTATAATCCTGTTGCCATTTACTTTGCTGTTTTGCGTTTGAGTTTATAAACCTTTTCTGTATTTCTTGTCTAGAGAAAATCCTTTAGCATTTGTTGGAGAGCTGGTGGTGCTGAATTCTCTCAGCTTTTCCTTGTCTGTAAAGCTTTTGATTTCTCCTTCATATTTGAATGAGATCTTTGCTGGGTATAGTAATCTGGGTTGTAGGTTTTTCTCTTTCATAGCTTCAAGTATATCCCGCCATTCCCTTCTGGCCTGAAGAGTGTCTATGGAAAGATCAGCTGTTATCCTTATGGGAAGCCTCTTTTGTTTTATTTGTTGTTTTTCCCTTGCTGCTTTTATTATTTGTTCTTTGTGTTTGATCTTTGTTAATTTGATGAATATGTGTCTTGGGGTGTTTTGCCTTGGGTTTATCCTGTTTGGGACTCTCTGGGTGTCTTGGACTTGGGTGGTTATTTCCTTCCCCATTTTAGTGAAGTTTTCAACTATTATCTCCTCAAGTATTTTCTCATGGCCTTTCTTTTTGTTTTCTTTTTCTGGGACTCCTATGATTTGAATGTTGGGGCATTTAACATTGTCCCAGAGGTCTCTGAGGTTGTCCTCATTTCTTTTAATTCTTTTTTTCTTTTTCCCTCTCTGCTTCATTTATTTCCACCACTCTATCTTCCACTTCACTTATCCTATATTCTGCCGCAGTTATTCTACTGTTGGTACCCTCCAGAGTGCTTTTGATCTCAGTTATTACATTATTCATTATTGACTGACTCTTTTTCTAGGTCCTTATTAAACATTTCTTGCATCTTCTCAATCCTTGTCTCCAGACTATTTATCTGTAACTCCATTTTATTTTCAAGATTTTGGATCATTTTTATTATCATTATTCTGAATTCTTTATCAGGTAGACTCCCTATCCCCTCCTCTTTGTTTGGTTTGGTGGGCATTTATTATGTTCCTTTACCTGCTGAATATTTCTCTGCCTTTCCGTCTTGTTTAGATTGCTGTGTTTGGGGTGGCCTTTCTGTATGCTGGTAGTTTGTGGTTCCTCTTTATTGTGGAGGTTCCTCACTGTGGGTGGGGTTGGACAAGTGGCTTTTCAAAATTTCCTTGTTAGGGAAGCTTGCATCAGTGTTCTGGTAGGTGAAGCTGGATCTCCTCTCTCTGGAGTGCAATGAAGTGTCCAGTAGTGAGTTTTGAGGTGTCTGTGGGTTTGGTGTGAGTTTTGTCCGCCTGTATTTTAATACTCAGGGTTATGTTCCTTGTTGTTGGAGAATTAGCTTGGTATATCTTGCTGTGAAACTTGTTGGCTCTTGGGTGGAGCTTCATTTCAGTGTAGGTATGGAGGCTTTTGGATAAGCTCTTGTCAATTTATGTTCCCTGGAGTCAGGAGTTTTCTGGAGTTCTCAGGTTTTGGATTTAAGCCTCCTGCCTCTGGCTTTCACTCTTATTCTTATAGTAGTTTCAAGACTTCTCCATCCATACAGCACTGATGATAAAACATCTAGGTTAATGGTGAAAAGATTCTCCACAGTGAGGGATACCCAGAGAGGTTCACAGAGTTACACGGAGAAGAAGAGAGGGAGGGGGAAGATAGAGGTGACCAGGAGGAGAAGAGGGGGAATCAAAAGGGGAGAGAGCAATCTAGCCATTAATCAGTTCCCTATGTGCTCTCCACAGTCTGGAACACTCAGAGAGGTTCACGGAGTTACACAGAGGAGCTAGAGGAGGGAGGAAGGAGATAGAGGTGACCAGGAGGAGAAGAGGGGAAATCAAAAGGAGAGAGACAGATCTAGCCAGTCATTAGTTCCCTAAGTGTTCTCCACAGCCCAGAACACCCAAAAAGATTCACAGAGTTGAGTAGAGAAGAGAATGGGGAGGGAGGAGATAGAGGTGACTGGGGGGAGAAAAAGGAGAGTCAAAAGGGGGAGAGAGCAATCGAGCCAGTAATCACATTCCTAAGTAAAAACGGGTACTGAAGATTGGACTCTTAAAGGTACAAAATTGATTAAAAAAAAAAAAAAGCAAACATCAAAAATCTAGAGTAGAGGTTCAGTTCAGTTCAGTTCAGTTCAGTCGCTCAGTCATGTCCGACTCTTTGCGACCCCATGAATCCCAGCACGCCAGGCCTCCCTGTCCATCACCAACTCCCGGAGTTCACTCAGACTCGTGTCCATTGAGTCAGTGATGCCATCCAGCCATCTCATCCTCGGTTGTCCTCTTCTTCTCCTGCCCCCAATCCCTCCCAGCATCAAAGTCTTTTCCAATGAGTCAACTCTTCGCATGAGGTGGCCAAAGTACTGGAGTTTCAGCTTTTAGACTCTCAAAAATATAATATTTTTTAAAAATCACAAAAATTATAAAATATATATATGTATATGAAATTTGCTTTTAAAATATGGTCTTTTTTTCAAGGTAATGGTTATAAAAATGAAAATTAAAGGAGTAATAAAGAACTTAAAAATTTTAAAAACTTTTTAAATTACAAAATAATAGTAAAATATATCTAGGAATTTTTTTGGAGCTGTTGAGGGCCAGTGTGGGGTCAGTTCAATTTCAGATAGTTCCTTGTTCCAGCTTATACATCTTCTCAAGGTCTATAGGCCCCTTCCAATGTAGTTAGTGCTAACTACTGGGTTTTAATCTGTTGCACCTGTCACTTCCACAGCTGTTCCCTCTTCTTTGTTTATTTTGGCTTCCTCTGTTTGCAAGTCTCTTCAGTGTCTAATTTCCAAGGGGGTGAAGGTGGTTATTTATTTAGGCTAACTTGTTCAGTTGTGCTGTGGGGAAGGAGGAACACTGCAAACAAATATCACTGGTGTGGGGTGGGGGGCGGAGTGCTGGTAGTGTCTCGGCCACACTGGGTTTACCCCTGCTCATGGCATGTGTGCTTTCCTGGTCTACACTGCTCAGGCTCCAGGTTGCTCTGCAGGGGAGCTGTCTAAAGTGGGCCCTGGGTTGTGTGCACGTCCCAGGTCTAAGCTGCTCAGGTTCAGGTTCTTGGGTACTCCACAAAGGCACAGACTCGGTTGGGCCTGCATTTTGTGTCCTTCCCAGATCCGAGCAGATCAGGTGACCAGGTGCTTGGCATGTGCACTCTCCCAGTTGGGTGGTGAGTCTTATCACCTCCTCAGTCCCAGCCCTTCAGTTTCCTGGGTGCACCGCAAGAGTGCCATCTCAGGTGTGCCATGTATCTCCTCTGGAGAGCTGATCTCTGACTGCGACCCTTCTGGCAGATGTCAACCGTCCAGGATCCCAGGAAAACTTCGTTAGTAACTGGGAGCCTGCTCACAGTTTGGTAGAGGATACTGTCTCTGGGGCCAAGATTGCCCCTTGTCTTTCAGCTCTGGCTGTCACCCACCTGCCTTTTCTGCCTCTGGCGGGGGAAGGGGCCAGTCCACAGCCGGCTAGCTCTCCTTTGGTATTTGCTCAATCCTTTGTTCTGTGAGCGGGCCAGGCTGTGCCTCGGAGCTTTTTGCAGGAAAGTTCTCTCTCTCTTTTTTTTCTCTCTGGCTATCCCACAATTTGGGTTGCCATCTCACATTAATGGCCTCAGATTGCCCTCAGGGCATTCAGACCCAGTCCCCACCTTGTGCATACAGCCCATGCCTCCCTGTTCAGCCCCCGTTCACTGCTGGTGGATGTGAGCATCTGGGCTACCTCTCCACTGGGAGTCACGGCTAGGCGCATAATCTGTGGGTTCTTTTTTTTCTTTAACTCTTGGTTATGTTGCCCTCTGAGATTCTGAAACCCCACAGACCCGCTGGTGAGAGGGTTTCCTGGTGTTTGGAAACTTCTCCTCCTTCACAACTCCCCATCTGGGATGCATTTCCATCCCTAACTCTTTCGTCTCTCTTTTTATCTTTTATATTCTGCCCTATCTCCTTTCAAAGAGAATACACTGCCTTTCTGGGTACCTGGTGTCCTCCACCAGGGTTCAGAAGCTGTTTTGTGGAATTTGCTCAGCGTTCAAATGACCTTTCGATGAATTTGTGGGAGAGAAAGTGGTCTCCCCATCCTATTCCTCTACCAGTTTAGGGCCGCCCCCCCCCACTCACTCTTACTGAGTGTTTTTTCATGTCTTTTCCAGTGAAATTCACATTGCTTACCCCTCGTCACAGTTTGTGGTATTTTTCAAAACTCTAGTTCTAGTTTATATATTTTTCACACTCCCTTAATGATCTTGATTATTGAAAATTATTTCACCATTAGTCAATTGGTTTCATCTTCTGTACTATGTAGCCTGTGAAATCTTACTGCTATAGTAAGGAGTTGGGCCTGAACTCCAGAAGTGGGAGACGGCAGTCCAGGACTTTGGACCACTACAGAATTCCTCATCCTATAGATCATGAATAGACAAGAGCCTTCCCAAAGGCCTCCAACTCAGCACTAAGACCAAGCCCCACTTAAGCCAGCAAGCTTCAGTGCAGGATGTCCCATGACAATCCTTCAACAAAGCAGGAGCACAACCCTGCACATTAGCAGACAGGCTACTCAAAGCCATACTGAAGCCACAGAGAACCCAAAACACACTACCGGACATCACATTGCCCTTCAGAGAGATACGATCTAGCTAAATAAAAAAGAACACAATCACAAATCAATCCAACCAGGAAAACTTCATAAGACATTGGTCTAACACCACCAAGGGGAGGCAGACTCCACAATTCAGAGGAACTATGACCGTCCAGCATACAGACAGGACACCCAAACACAGTAATTTAAAACAAAATGTAAAGACAGAGAAACATCCAACGAATGAAGGAACATGATAAAAACCCACAAGATTAAACAAATGAAGAGGAAATAGGCAATCTACTTGAAAAGAATTCAGCATAGTGATAGTAAAAATGATCCAAAATCTTGAAAATAAAATGGAGGCATGACTAAACAGACTGGAGGCACAGGTTGAGAAGACACAAGAAATGTTTATAAGGCCTTTGAAGAGTTAAAGAATAAACAATCAGCAATGAACAACAAAATAACTGAGACTAAAAATACACTGGAGGGAACCAACAGCAGAGGAACTGAAACAAAAGAATGGATAAGTGAGCTATAAATTAGAATGGAGGAAATAGCTGAAACAGAACACAATGAAAAAAAAAAAGAATAAAAAGTATGAGGATAGTCTCAGAGACCAATGAAATTACTTTAAATGTAACAACATTCAAATCATAGGAGTCCTGGAAGAAGAAGATGAAAGAAAATGGCATGAGGAAATATTTGAGGAGATTATAACTGAAAATTTCCCTAAAATTGGAAAGAAAATAACCACCCAAGTCCAAGAAGCCCAGAGAGTCCCATATAGGATAAACTCAAGGAGAAATCCATCAAGACACATATTAATCGAACTAACAAAAATTAAACACAAAGAACAAACATTAAAAGCTGCAAGGGAAAAGCAACAAATAAGATTCAAGGGGATCTCCATAAGGCTAACAACTGATCTTTCAATAGAAACTCTACAAGCCAGAAGGGAATAGCAAGACATATTTAAAGTGATGAAAGGGGAAGAACTACAACCAAGATTATTATTCTAGTGAGAATCTCATTCAGATTCAAAGGAGAAATCAAAAGCTTTACAGATGAGCAAAAGCTAAGAGAATTCAGCACCACCAAGTCAGCTCTTCAACAAATGCTAAAGGAACTTTTCTAGACAGGAAACACAAAAAGAAGAGGCCTATAAAAACAAACTCAAAACAATAAAGTAAATGGTAGCAGGGTCATACATACCAATAATTACCTTAAATGAACATGGGCTAAATGCTCCAACCAAAGTCAAAGGTTGGCTGAATGGATACAAAAATGAGACACCTATGTATACTATCTACAAGAGATGTACCCCAGGCCTAGGTATGCACACAGACTGCAAGTGAGGGGCTGGAAAAAGATATCCCATGCATTGGAAATCAAAAGAAAGCAGGAGCAGCAACACACATATCAGATACAATAGACTTTAAATAAGACTGTTACAAGAGACAAGGAAAAGACAGTATACAATGATCAAGGTATCAATCCAAGAAGAAGATATAAAAATTATTAATATATATACACTCAATATAGGCACAACTCAATGCATAAGGCCAATGCTAACATCAATTAAAGGGGAAATTGACTGTAACACAATAATAGTGGGGGGATTTAATAACCCACTCACATCAATGAACAGATCATCCAGACCAAATGATACATTGGACCATTTGTACCTGATTGATATGTACAATAGGTACAGGGCATTTCATCTAAAAACAAAAGATGACCTTTTTCTTAATTACACTTTGAACATTCTCCAGGATAGATCATATCTTGAGCCACAAATCAAGCCTTGGTAAACTTTAAAAAAAAAAAATGAAATCATTTCTAGCATCTTCTCTGACCACAACACTGTAAGATTAGACATCAACTTCAGAAAAAAAAAAAGAAAAAAAAAACTATCAAAAACTCAAACACATGGAGGCTAAACAACATACTATTGAATAATCAGCAGATCACTGAAGAAATCAAAAAGGAAATCAAAATGTACCTAGAAACAAATGACAATGAAAACAAGAAAGCTCAAAATCAATGGGAGGCAGTAAAAGCAATGTTAGAAGGAAGTTTATGGCAATCAACCTGACCTCAAGAACCAGAGAGACATCAAATAAACAACCCAACTTTACACATAAAGGAATCAGAAAAAGAAGAACAAAAAAATCTCCAAAGTTGGTAGAAGGAAAGAAATCATAAATATCAGAGCAGAAATAAATGAAAAAGATATGAAGGCGACAATAGCAAAGATCAATAAAACTAAAAACTGGTTCTCTGAGAAGATAAAATTGACAAACCGTTAGCCAGACTCATCAAGAAAAAAGAGAGAAAACTCAAATCAATAAAATTAGAAATGAAAAAGGAGAAGTTATAATAGACAATGCAGAAACAAAGATTCATAAGAGACTACTATGAGTAGTCTCATATGCCAATAAAATGGACCTGGAAAAAATGCACATACTTTTTGAAAAGTATAACCATCAAAACTGAACCAGGAACAGAAAATATGGACAGACCAATCACATACACAGACATTGAAACTTTGATTAAAAATCTCCGCCCCCCCCACCCTACCCAAAAAGCCCAGGGCCAGATGGCTTCACAGGTGAATTCTACCAAAAGTTTAGAGAAGAACAAACACCTATCCTGCTCAAATTCTTCCCCATAATTGTAGGAGAAGGAAAACTCCCAAACTTACGCTAAGAGGCCACCATTATCCCAATACCGAAACCAGACAAAAATACTACCAACAAAGAAAATTAAAGGAAAATATCACAGATGAACATAGATGCAAAAATCATCAACACAACTCTAGCAAACAGAATCCAAGAACACATTAAAAAGATCAGACACTATGATCAAGTGAGCTTTATCCCAGAAATGCATGGATTCTTCATCATATGCAAATCAATCAACGTGACACATCATATTACCAATCTGAAAAATAAAAATCATATAATCACCTGAATAGATGCAGATAAAGATTTTTACAAAATTCAACACCATTTATGATAAAGAAAAAAACTCTCCAAAGAATAGGCATAGAAGCAAGATGATGTGGTGTGCTGAGTCACTTCAGTCATGTCCGACTCTGTGCAACCGTATGAACTATAGCCTGTCAGGCTTCTCTGTCCATGGGATTCTCCAGGCAAGAATACTGGGCTGGGTTGTCATACCCTCCTCTAAAGGATCTTCCCAACCCAGGGATCGAACCTGGACTCCTGCACTGCAGGCAGATTCTTTGCCACCAAGCCATCAGGGAAGCCCATAGAAGGAACATACTTCAACATAAAAATGTTGTATATGACAAATTCACAGCAAACATATTCTCAATGGTGAAAAATTGAAAACATTTCCTCTATTTTTCAATGCAATTACTACCAAGTTACCAATGGCATTTTCCACAAAACTACAACAAATAATTTCACAATTTGTAGAAAGCACAAAAGATTCTGAATAGCCAAAGCAATTTTGAGAAAGAAGAATGGAGCTGGAGCAATCAATCTTCCAGATTTCAGATGTTACCAAAAAGTTAGAGTCACCAAAATAGTACAGTACTGGCACAAAATAGAAATATAGACCAGTGGAACAATGTACAAAACCCAGAGACAAATCCATGCACCTATGGGCACCTTCAGAGAAGGCAATGGCAACCCACTCCAGTACTCTCGCCTGGAAAATCACATGGATGGAAGAGTCTGGTAGACTGCAGTCCATCAGGTCGATAAGAGTCAGACACGACTAGGTGACTTCACTTTCACTTTTCACTTTCATGCATTGGAGAAAGAAATGGCAACCCACTCCAGTGTTCTTGCCTGGAGAATCCCAGGGACAGGGGAGCCTGGTGGGCTGCAGTCTATGGTGTCGCACAGAGTCAGACACGATTGAAGTTACTTAGCAGTAGCAGCAGCAGCATGGGCACCTTGTCTTTGGCAAAGGAGGCAAAAATATACAATGGAGAAGAGGCCATCTCTTCAATAAGTGGTGCTGGGAAAACTGGTCAACTACATGTTAAAGAATGAAATCAGAACACTTCCTAAGTGCTACACAAAAATAAACTCAAGATAGATTAAAGACCTAAATGTAAGACCAGAAACTATAGAACTCTTGGAGGAAAACATAGACATAAACCACAGATCAAGATCCTCTATGACCCACCTCTCAAAGTAATGGAAAGAACAAAAATAAATAGTTCAGTTTAGTTCAGTTCAGTTGCTCAGTCGTGTCCAACTCTTTGCGATCCCATGAACCACAGCATGCCAGGCCTCCCTGTCCATCACCAACTCCCAGAGTCCACCCAAACCCATGTCCATTGAGTCAGTTGTGCCATCCAACCATCTCATCCTCTGTCATCCCCTTCTCCTCCTGCCCTCAATCTTTCCCAGCATCAGGGTCTTTTCAAATGATTCAGCTCTTCACATCAGGAGGCCAAAGTGTTGGAGTTTCAGCTTCATCATCAGTCCTTCCAATGAACACCCAGGACTGATCTCCTTTAGGATGGACTGGTTGGATCTCCTTGAAGTCCAAGCGACTCTCAAGAGTCTTCTCCACCATCACAGGTCAAAAGCATCAATTCTTTGGCGCTCAGCTTTCTTCACAGTCCAACTTTCACATCCATACATGACCACTGTATTAGAAAAATGCAAATCAAGACTACAATGAGGCATCACCTCACACCAGCCAGAATGATAATCATCAAAAAATCTACAAATGAGAGAACAAGATGGCAGAGAAGTAGGTGGATGTGGAGTACATCTCTCTCTATGGATACATCAGGAACACACCTTTAGACACAGAATATCTTATGGAACACCAGCTGAGAGCAGGCAAGGGTACCTGACCAATGGAAAAGAATATATAGGACCACACAGAATTCAGTAGGACAAAGCAAGGAAGGGAAAAAAATAAGAAAGTGAGCAGGACTGGATCTGCACCTGGGGGGGTGGGAGAACTGAAGCAGGGGTTAGATCCCACATCTCGGCAATTGTTTGGGACAGAGGGGAAGCGTTTGAGGCTGTTGGAGAGTGAAACAGCAGGTCCATGACAGTCTAAATGGAGTGAGAATCACACAAACAATCCTTGCCACAGCCATACATACCCCAGACAGGAATGCAAGTCCCCTAGAAAGTGCAGCAGCTGGGAGCTGGAGCATAAGGATTAGAGAGCAATAGTAGGGGATGTCTGCTGTTGACTGCAGGGAGACAACCTGAGGGGACATGAGGGAGGAGACTGAAGTGGGAAATGACTGTGGAGGAAAACCAGGCAGTCATGGAGGCAAGGCTGAGTCATGTATGGGGGGTGGAGCCATCACTGTAGCCTCTCTCTGCCCACACGCCAGCACTGGCAGCTGAACATAGAAAAAGACTCCAGAGAGGCTGGCTTTTTAAGCACCTGATGTGTGGAGCCAAAGAAAAGGACCCCAGCCAGGGTGGTCATTTAAGTGCCTGATATGCCAAGCAACAGAGAAGGACCAGCCAAAGAGGCACTCTGACCACCATTTGCCAGAGGCTAGAAGACAACTGATAGGACCATAGTTTGTGGGGCTGAGATAGTCAGTGTCCCTACACACTTCTTGCCTCCAGGGTCCCCGTGATTCAAGCAGCTGTGTCACCTCTATACTCAGTCCTCAATGGGGCAGAGCTGCCAGAGGCTGGAAAAAACCCTAATAGCATCACATCTCCTGTGACAATAGCCACCAGCACCCCTCTATATCTGGCATTTTCAGAGTCCTTGTGATCCCGGCAACTGCACCACCTTCATACTCGAACCCCACTGGGACAGAGTTGCCGGAGGCTAGAAAAATACCCTAAGGGCACCATATTTCCTGCTGCCCTAGCCACTGGCTCTCCTAAGAACCTAGTGGTGCCAGGGCCCCTGCAATCCAAGCAGCTGTGCCACCTCCACACCTGGCCCTCACTGGGGCAGACCCAAGTCCTCCAGGGCAGACTCAGGAGCAAAACCCCTGTGGACGACTCACATGCAGAGGAGAAGATAAAATCACAATTGAAACTCAGGGGCAGTGTGGCTAAAGTAGAGGACCCAAAATCTTCCCAACAGCTGTACAAGTTGCAGATTAAATCCACATGATCAACTAGGCAGACTCTGTGCTGATGGAATATAAAA
This sequence comes from Ovis canadensis, assembly GCF_042477335.2. NCBI lineage: Eukaryota > Metazoa > Chordata > Mammalia > Artiodactyla > Bovidae > Ovis > Ovis canadensis. The sequence goes on from NC_091246.1 coordinate 29,396,595, forward strand.
AAGGACAATGAGAGCTCCAACAAAAGAAAATGCAGTCTCCTCCTGCCTCTGGTTTTTGGTTCCAACCTTTTACAGTAGCATCAAGACTTCTCTGTCCACACAGCACTGAAGACAAAACCCCTAGATTAATGAGAAAAAACTCTCCACAGCCAGGAATACCCAAAGAGATTCACAAAGTTATATAGAGAAGAAAAGATGGAGGAAGGAGAAAGAGGTGACCAGGAGGAGAACAGGGAGAGTCAAAAGGGAAAAGAGCAATCAAGCCAGTAGTCAAATCCCTAAATGAAAATGGATATTAACAATTAAATTCTTAATGGTACAAAATTAATATCAAAAGATAAAAAAAGCAAAACTTGAAAACCTAGAATAAAAATTAGACTCTCAAAAGAACAATATTAAAAAAAAAACTAAATCAGACATAAAAAGCCATATTAGGACAGTATGAGGGAAAAAAGAAAAAGAGGATGAGAAATAAAGTTTAAAAAAAAGAATAGAAAATTTTTTAAATTAAAAAAATCATGTTTTTTTAAATTAAAAAATAGTAATATTATAGAAAAATAGACCTAGGAATTTCTCTGGAGCTGTTGTGGGCAGAGTGGTATCATTTTAGTGTCAGATAACCTTTTGTTCCTTCTTGTACTCATTCTCAAAGTCTACAGTTGCCCCTCAAATCCGCAGTCTGAGTTTAACTGAAGAATTTTAATCTGTGTATACCTGCCACTTCTGGGGCAACTCCCCCTTCTTTTCTTTGCTTAGGTTGGCCTCCTCTGCTTGCAAGTCTCTTCAGTGTCTAATCTCCGCTCTGACATGAGGGGGCGAAAGTGCCTCTTATTCGGGCTCACTTGCTCAGTTGTGCTGTGGAGAGGGACAGTGCAAACAAACACAGCTTCGATGTGTGGGGAATGCTCACAGTGGGTGGACCAAAGGAGAGTTGCCACAGCCCAAGGCAGTGTGCACTTCTCAGAACCAAGCTCCTCTGGGTCCCAGGGGTGCTGCGAGTGCACAGTCCCAGGTGGGCTGTACATTTCCTCAGCCAAGCTGGTCTCAGGCTGTAGTACTCCTGGCAGATATGAACCATCCAGGATCCTAGGAAGACTTGGTTAGTGACTGGTGGCCCACTAAGCTTGGCAGGAGGTGTGGTCTCTGGGGCCGAGATAGCAGTGCCCCCTTGCTTTCTGCATCTGTTGTTGTGCACCTGCCTCTCTGCCTCCAGGGAAGGCTGTAAATGGCAGCAGACTTGCTCTCCTTTGTTATTTGGGCATGGTCCTTTGATCCTTTGTTCTGTGAGCACTCCAGGTCACAGTGTGGCATTAGAGCCTTCCCATGGGAAAGGACTTTTGTCTTTCTTTGTCTTTCTGGCATTCCCATGGTTTGGGTTGCTATGTCACATTAGTCCCCTCAAAGTGTCCTCATGGCATCCAACCCCAGTCCTTACCCTAAGGACTGATCATGTAGCCTGCACCTCTGCATCCAGCCTCCACTTGCTGCCTGTAGGCAGACACGAGTGTGTGAGCCACTTCTTAGCTTGTAAATTCTGTCATGATTTTTTTCTACCTCACTTTGAAGAGATTGGTTTGCCTTTCTGGGGGTCCTCTGCCAGTGTTCAGAAGCTGTTTTGTAGAACTTGCTTCACCTGCAGATGATTTTTGATGTATTTGTTGGGGAGAAAGTGGTCTTCTAGTCTCATTCCTCCACCATCTTGGGACCACTCTCAAAACAGACTGTTAAATCAATAAGATGTTTCAAATAAGCCTCAGAGTAACCACAAAACAGAAACTTAAGTAGATACACACAAGATAAGGAGAAAGGAAAAAATATACCACTGTATAAAATCATCAATTCACAAGAGAAGACAGCAAGAGGGAAAGAAAGGGGGAAAGAATCTACAAAACAGCAAGAAGACAATAAACAAAATGGCAATAGTAAGTCCTTACCTATCAATAATTATTTAAATATGAATAGATTAAATTCTCCAACCAAAAGGAATGAAGTGGCTGAATGGATAAAATAAAATAAGACCCAATTACATGCTGCCTATAAGAGACTCACTTCAGCTTCAAGTGACACATTGAGACACACAATGGCAAAAGATATTCCATACAAAGTAAAGTAAAAAAAGTAAAACAAGAGGTATATATATTTATATTAAATAATAAATAAATACAGCTTTGGCTTTAAGTCAAAAGCTATAACAAGAGACAAAAAGCATCATTGTATGATGATAAAGGGACAAATTCATCAAGGGGATATAACCACAGTAAATGTTTATGCACCCAATATTGGAGCACCTAAATATATCAAGCAAACACTACCAGATCCAAAAGCAATAACAAACAACAGTACAATAAAGGGGACTTCAATATCCCCACTTTCAGCAAAGGATAGATCATTCAAACAGATAATCAATATGGAAACATTGGATCTGAACTATACTTTAGAGCATATAGGCCTAACAGATATACACAAAACATTTCACCCAAAGACAGCAGAATACACCATCTGCTCTAGTCCACATGGTATAATCTCCAGGACAGGTCATATATTAGGTCACAAAACCAGTCTCAACAAATTTTAAAAGACTGAAAATATGTGAAGTATTTTATCTGACTGATCATGTCAAAGTAGAAATCAATAAAAAGAAGAAACCATAAAATTCACATACATGAAAATTAAACAACACAGTCTTAAACAACAAATGGATCAAATATTTTGACTTTATCTTCCCAAAAGTTGTAAAACTTATTTTACAAAGCCAGTATTAGAAAGAAAAGGAAGAAAGAAAGTGAAATTGCTCAGTCGTGTCCGACTCTTTGCGATCCCATGGACTGTAGCCCACCAGGATCCTCTGTCCATAGGATTCTCCAGGCAAGAATATTGGAGTGGGTTGCCATTTTCTTCTCCAGGGGATCTTCCTGACCCAGGGATTGAACCCAGGTCTCCCACATTGCAGGCAGAGGCTTTAACCTCTGAGCCACCAGGGAAGCTGCCAGATAATATACTACAAACAAAACAACAGAAAACCTACAAGATTCATCTCAAACACCACATTTTCCATGAAGTTTATCTTCTTCTCCCAACTGGAGAAAAGTGCATTTGTGCAAAATGCCTGGTCTTTGTTGCCAAGTAGACCTAGGCTTGAATCTTGACTTCATTAAAGCTCTATGGTCTTGGTCATGTTTCTTAGCTTCTCTGAACCCCAGTTAACTCACCTGCAAACTTGTTCATATTATGCAAAATACTATATGAATAAAATAGCTTGGCAAATAGTTCCCCAAGGGATTTCATTTCCCTTCTCCTCTCTTTCTAGTTTAGAAAATCACTAGGCACACAAGGTTAATATTTCCCACTAATTTGGAACTTACCTGTACTACAATTCAGCAGTGTCAACAACTTCTTCTCTTGCCACTATTTTTCTTCTGCAGGTCCATAATCAACTCAAATTTGATGAATTGAGCACCAGAGGTCAGAGATGCTGGAGACAAAGTGTGTCTGACTAGCCCAGACTCAAAACTTTCAAAGTTAAATTGCAAAGGAATGCAGTACATTTAGGTCCTATAAAGCAGATTCTACAAAACCAGAAGTAATGATGTAAGAATAATTAGATAACAGCACAATCAGGGAGACTTCAGGGAGCCTTTGATAGGTAATTTAGGGACACATTTTCAAAACGAAAAGAAATGTTTTCTTCCACTAAACAAATTAAATACTAAATAATTTAATGTAAGTCTATCTTCTTATAACAATCAAATTTAAATGTAATTAGATGCAAATGGACATGAATCTTTTAGGGATAATGTATTGTGGTGATAATTTAATTATATACTTCAAATAGATTAATTTTATTGGATATAAATTATGTTTCAATAGAGTTTTTTTAAAAAAGGATAATTGGGGGAAAGACTGTGTGCTAAATTGTTATTAGATCTGACTGTCAATTCCTGCTAGGGCTATTGTAATCTCTTTTCATCTTAGTTGCTCAAAGTAGATCTTTGATCCACATTTGTTGAGTGAATTTGTTTTATAGGCAACTAAACATTTAATATTTTAATCTGTTTCATATTTAAGACTTTTAAATATGCCTTTTGAATGTATGTCAAAATTTTGGAGGAAATGATTTTGTTTTTTAAAATTTTTTTTCAGAGAGAAGAGCTTTGAAGGTCCAGTCATGCCATTCACCTTCACTAGTAATAATTCAGACCGAAATCTGAGCTAACAGGAGGGCAGATTAGCCCCAGGAAGATTGGTCAAAAATCCTCCTATTTTTCTTATTGTATGCTTATTCACAGAAGAAAACAAGTAATAAAACAAAGAAAGAAACTATATTGAAGTGATTACATAAAGCAGTTTAACATGCCATGAGAAGAAATCATGAAACTTATTTAAAAATACGTTCTAGGCTGACAATGGAGAACAAACATCATCCTAGAGCACAGGGCTCTGCTGACTCCTAGTGGCTTCATTATAAATGGTAGATGTGAACTTGAGAGATTTAGACTCTACAAAATCAATTCTAAAACTAATAACTAGTAACTGGCCCTAAATCATTTTGTTTGCTTCTTTATGCATTTAACATCCATTCATGGTAGCTGCAGTCCATGGGGTCGCTAAGAGTTGGATACGACTGAGCGACTTCACTTTCACTTTTCCCTTTCATGCATTGGAGAAGGAAACAGCAACCCACTCCAGTGTTCTTGCCTGGAGAATCCCAGGGACAGGGGAGCCTGGTGGGCTGCCATCTGTGGGTTCACACAGAGTTGGACATGACTGAAGTGACTTAGCAGCAGCAGCAGCAGCATGGTTGCTGGTTACTTTTCTAGTGCTACAAATTCTGCAGGGCTGACACTGATCAAAATGTTTGAATAAATCAGGTTATCTTTGTCAAGGTCTGAAAAGCCTCCTTTGGTTTCTTTCTTTGTCTTCATATGCATACTTCACATTCCCTGACCACTTAGTGTGGCAAACCCCACCCTCTTCCATCCCTTGACCCCATTAATGCTTGCTCCATTAGGTGTCACAGGTCAACCCAAGTTTAGTAAGTGTTCAGAAGAAAGCCCATTGATTACACCAAAGGAGTGTAATCTGGCTGCTGGCTTCAGATGAACTATACTGGTTAAACAAATAAATCTCTAACCAGAAGTCGAGGCACAGTGATAAAGTGAAGAATTTCATGGGAACTATTCAGGAGCGGTGGTTACTTCTAAGGGTTCCTTAGAGTAGCTCTGGCCCCAAAGTGTCGAATAATAGGATGGGAAATAGAACTTTCTTTTCAACTTTGAATAAAAGACCCAGGAAAGCAGACACCCATACACAATCCATGGACAGAAGGCTCATTCTGGACACAAAAGCCTCCAAGTGTGGATATGGTAGGAAGTTGTCACTGACACTCATGAGTGGAGCTAAAGTCTAGGTGAGACTCGGGGCTGCCCAATAATCTCTCTAGGACAGCCACTTTGTGACTTAACAGTCTTTTTGATTATTTCTCTCTCGTGGTCTTCCTTTAACAGTCCTCATCCCCTCAGTTATTTAATGATAGGAATTACATTATAAGCCTGAAGGATATACATGTCAACCATACAAGTGGAGTCTTGCTGTGATCAAATAGCCTACACAAGACACAAGTCAAGAGTTTTATTTCCTTTCCTTTCTTTTTGTTCTAAGTGCACATTTGGAGGAATGAGCAATAGTACATGTGTCTTAAAGGCAAGTTTGTGGTTGACTTGGCAGCAGAGCATGATGTTGGAAAAAGGAAATAAATGCACAGATAATCTGGGATTTTAGCACTCCAAGGAGTTCTAGAAATCATCTACAGGAGTCTCTCTCAGGGAAGAATCTTACCTAGATAGGTTAGCTGACCCAAAGTCATGCAGGACAGTATCAGGGGCCAGAACAAAACTAGTGGCCAGGGCTCCAGACACACCACAGATTTCATTTCAGTAGGCATGAGTACTGTTAGTCAATACTTATCTGTTTGCTATAGGAAAATACTAATTCTCTTCAGAGGGGAATTATTTTCTAAATTTGGTACACCGTTAGTGAAAATATGTTTGAAACAATCACATCAGGACTTTCAGGATGGTGGAGGAGTAAAACAGGGAGATCACCTTCCTCCCCACAAATATATCAAAAAACCTTCTGCATGTGGAATACTCCTACAGAACCCCTTCTGAATGTTGGCAGATGGCCCCAGACTTCCAAAAAGGCAAGCCATTCTCCTCAGAATGAAGTAGGGCAAAAGATAAAGATAAAAAGAGAGACAAAGAATTTGAGAGGAGGATCTGCACCCTGGGGTGGAAGTCATGAAGGAGGAAAAGTCTCCGCACACTCTCAGAAATGCCCGCACCAAGCAGGGACGAGGGGAGCTCATCAGAGGGGAAGCTTCTCACAGTCTCTTCAGAGGGGAACACAGCAACAAGTGCTTGGAAGGCAAAACAGAGAGAATTTATCACAGAGATCATTGCCAGTCAATACTTCCCAGCCAAGAACTAGCTTGCACGCATGCTACAGTGAGGGGGGCTGAGTGGTGAAGCTGAGGCTTCAGGATTAGGACTCCAGGGAGATGACTGGGGTTAACTACTATGAAGATACTCTGAGGGGGCTAGTACAACACAGCTGAGGGAGTCCAGGGAAAAGGCTGGACCTCCCAGAAATGCAAGAGATCCTTGCAATGGGGACCCTCTAACTCCACATGCTCACAGACCACAGGAAGCATCCTTTGCCAATGTCATAGATGGGATGAGCAGCAGCTGTGAATTTCACAACCCCAGAGGTAGAAATGCCTGGCCACTGCCAAAGCTGGCACAAATGCCAGAGGAAGAACTAGACACGACTATAGTTTACAGTCCTGGAGAGAACAAAAGCTAATGGGCCACTGCCAAAGCCAGGGTGAGTGCCTAAGGCAGAGTACTCAGTGTATACAGTCACCACTGTGGTCCTGACCCTACAGGAAGCAAGTGCCACCAAGCTGTGAATAGGCACAGGTTATTGCCCACACCTTCCCATGAGCCTATGCAGTTTGATTCTGCTGAGGGACCCTTGACCTGGGGCCAATTCCCCTGGAAGAGCACATGATCCACCTCAGACTATTAGCAACATATGTCAGTGGAGGGTGGTGTAGAAGCAGAGGTGGGCCCCAAACCAAAGCAGAGCACCAGGGAATGTGTAAACCAGGAAGAGGAAGGAAATTCAATCCTGCGGCTGCAGGTGTGGCAAATTCAATCTCCACAATTACCTTTAAGCTGTGTACTCTGGGTGTAATTGTGGATTTGGAAGCAAGTACAAGCTGGGATGGGCTTTCCCTGTGGTTCAGTGGTAAAGAATCTGCCTGCAATACAGGAGATGCGAATTTGATCTCTGAGTTGGGAAGATCCCCTGGAGCAAGACACAGAAACCCACTCCAGTATTCTTGCCTGTAGAATCCCATGGACAGAGAAACCTGGCGAACTGAAGTCCATAGGGTCGCAAAGAGTCAGACAGGACTGAAGCGGCTGAACATGCACACACAAGCTGGGATAAGGCCAGAGCTGAGTCTGAGCTGAGCCACAGTGCCCACAGCAGGTCCAGAGACCTTTCTAGAAACATTGTAGGACTTCCTAAGTAAGTAGATTTTCTGGTGCTCACTGTGTGGAGAGGACAATGGAGAACTCTGGAGGTCATCCTTACTACCACTCTACACATGTTTTTCTTTTTCCTTTCTTTTTCATAGTGTTCTAATGTTGTTCCTTCTTTATTGTTCCCTTAAGTTTTAATTAATTTATTTTAATTAATTTATGTTTAATTGGAGGATGATTGCTTTACAATATTATGTTGGTTTCTGCCATACATCAACATGAATCTGCCATGGGTATATGTATGTCCTCTCCCTCTTGAAACTCCCTCCCACCTCCCACCCCATCCCACCTCTCCAGGTTTTCATAGAGCACCACCATACAGCAAATTTCCACTATCTGATTTTACATATGGTAATATATATATTTCAGTGTTATTCTCTGTTAATCCAATCCTCTCCTCCCTCCTCCCTGTGTCCACAAGTCTGTTCTCTATGTCTGTGTCCTTTATTTTTTTTTATTTTTTATTTTTTTAATTTTAAAATCTTTAATTCTTACATGCATTCCCAAACATGACCCCCCCTCCCACCTCCCTCCCCACAACATCTCTCTGGGTCATCCCCATGTACCAGCCCCAAGCATGCTGCACCCTACGTCAGACATGGACTGGCGATTCAATTCTTACATGATAGTATACATGTTAGAATTCCCATTCTCCCAAATCATCCCACCCTCTCCCTCTCCCTCTGAGACCAAAAGTCCGTTATACCCATCTGTGTCTTTTTTCCTGACTTGCATACAGGGTCGTCATTGCCATCTTCCTAAATTCCATATATATGTGTTAGTATACTGTATTGGTGTTTTTCTTTCTGGCTTACTTCACTCTGTATAATCGGCTCCAGTTTCGTCCATCTCATCAGAACTGATTCAAATGAATTCTTTTTAACGGCTGAGTAATACTCCATTGTGTATATGTACCACAGCTTTCTTATCCATTCATCTGCTGATGGTGTCTGTGTCCTTTAATTTTTAGTTTTTAAACTTATTTTTCCTTTTCAAAAACATTTTTCTTTTTAAATAAGTATATTTTATTTTTTCCTATTTTAACAGTACACCTATGAGTTTGTTTACTGGCTTGATTACTCTCCTTTTTTATTTCTATTTTTACTCTTTTTTCCCTCTTTTACTCTCTTCTTTTCTCTTTGTAAGTGTTTTTGGGTATTCTTGTCTGTTGAGTGTTACTATCACCATTTTTTGTGGGTTTTGTCTTCTGTGCTGTGTGACTCGAGGAATATTGGTGCTACAGTAAGGGACTGGGCCTGAATCTCCAAGATGGGAGACCCAATCCAGGGCTTTGGACCACCAAAGAACTCCCAATTCCATGGAAAATTAATCAGTTAGAGATCTCCCAAAGTTCTCCATCTCAACATTAAGACCAGGCCCTTCACAAAGACCAGCAAGCTCCAGGCCAGATGTCTCATGTCAAACCTTCAGAAAAACAGGAACACAGCTCTGCCCATTAGCAAATAGGCTGTGTAAAGCCATACCAAGCCCACAGACACCCCAAACACACCACTGGACATGGCACTGCCTTTCAGAGAGACAAGATCCAGCTTCATCCACCAAAACACAGCCACAATTCCTCACAACCAGGAAAACTTCACAAGGCACTGGAGCAACTCCACCCACAGGGGGAAGACTCCAGAAATAAGAGGAACTACAATCTTGCAGACTATAGAAAGGAGACCTCAAACCCAGCAAATTAAACAAAATGAAACAACAGAGAATCATTCAGCAAATGAAGAAACATGATAAAACCCCACAAGATCAAGCAAATGAAGAAGAAATAGGCAATCTATCTGAAAGAATTCAGAGTATTTAGTAAAGATGATAGCAAAGGTGATCCAAAGTCTTAGAAATAAAATGGATGCACAGTTAAATGAATGGAGACACATATCTAGAAGATACAAGAAATATTTAACAAGGACCTATAAGAAATAAAGAATAGACAACTGGCAATGAAACACACAATAACTATGATAAAAATACACTAGAGGGAACTAAGAGCAGAATAACTGAGGCAAAAGAATGAATAAGTGAGCTGGAAGATAGAATGGTGGAAATAACTGAAGCAGAGCAGAATAAAGAAAAAAGAATGAAAAGAAATGAAGATAGTCTGAGAGACCTCTAGGACAACATTAAGCATACCAACATTCAAATTATAAGGGTCCCAGAAAAAGAAAAAGAGAAAGGATATGGGAATATTTTAGGAGATTATGGTCAAAAATTTCCCAAGATGAGACAGGAAATAGCCACCTAAGACCAGGAAGCCCAGTGAGTCCCATAGAGCATAAGCTCAAAGAGAAACGTGAAAAGACACATATTAATCAAACTAAAAACACACACACACACACACACACACACACACACAAAGATAAATATTAAAAGCAGGAAGGGAAAGGCAACAAATAGCATATAAGGGGATTCCTATGGCTAGCAAGTGATCTTTCAATAGAAACTTTGCAACGCAGAAGGGAGTGGCAGGATATATTTAAAATGATGAAAGTGAAAAACCTATACCAAGATTACTCTATACAGCAAGGATCTCATTCAGATTCAAAGGAAAAATGAAAAGATTTATAGACAAGCAAAACGTTAAGAGAATTCAGCACCACCAAACCAGCTCTACAACAAATGCTAAAGAGATTTCTTTAGATGAGAAATCCAAGAGAAAGAAAAGACTAACAAAAACAAACCCCAAAACAATAAAGAAATTGAAACTTTAATCAAAATCTTCCAACAAACAAAAGCCTAGGACCAGATGGCTTCACAGGTGAATTCTACCAAAAGTTTAGAGAAGAGCTTACACCTATCCTGCAAACTCTTTCAAGAAATTGTAGAGGAAGAAAACCTCCAAAACTCATTCTACAAAGCCACTATCACTGATACCAAAACCAGACAAAGATGCCACACACAAAAAAGAAAGAAAGAAAGAAAGAAAGAAAGAAAGAAAGAAAGAAAGAAAGAAAGAAAGAAAGAAAGAAAGAAAGAAAGAAAGAAAGAAAATTACAGGCCAATATCACTAATTCAGATAGATGCAAAAATCCTCAACAAAATTCTAGCAAACAGAATCCAACAACACATTAAAAGACTCATAAATCATCAAGTGGGCTTTCTCCCAGGGATTCAGGGGCTTCCCTGGTAGCTCAGATGGTAAAGAATCTGCCTGCAATTCAGGAGACCTGAGTTCAATCCCCAAATTGGGAAGATCCCCTAGAGGAGAAAAAAATAACCAGCCAAATGAAAAAATAGTTAGAGGATCTAAACAGACATTTTTCCAAAGAAGATGTGCAGATGGCTGATAAACACTAATGATGCAGATGGCTCAACATCAGTAACTATTAAAGAAATACAAATCAAGAATACAGAAAGGTACCACCTCACACTGATCAGAATGACCATCATCAAAAAAATATACAAACAAGAAATGCTGGGGAGGGTGTGGAGAAAAGACAACCCTCTTGCATTGTTGGTGAGAATGTCAATTGATACAGCCACTATGGAGAACTGTATGTAAGTTCCATAAAAACCTAAAAATAAAACTATCGTACACCAGCAATCCTGCTACTGGTCATATACCCTGAGAAAATCATAATGCAAAAAGATTCACATACACCAGTGTTCATTGCAGCACCATTTACAGTAGCCAGGATATGGAAGCAACCTAGATGTCCATCCACAGATGAAAGAATAAAGAAGATGTGGTGCAGATGTAGAATGGAATATTACTCAGTCATGTGAAAGAATGAATTTGAGTCTGTGGTAGTGAAGTGAATGAATGTACCTAGAGTCTGTTATACAGAGTGAAATCAGTCAGAAAGAGAAAAACAAAGATCGTATATTAACATATATATATATATATATATATGGAATCTAGAAAAATGCTATTGGTGAAACTATTTGCAGGGAAGGAATGAAGAGACAGATGTAGAGAAGAACCTTGTGGACACAGTAGGGGAGGAGAAAGTAGCATCAACATATAGACACTATTATATGTAAAATAGATGGCTGGTGAGAAATTGCCACATGACACAGGGAGCTCAGCAGGAGGGGCGCTCAAAAGGGAGGGTACATATGTATAATTATGGCTGGTTTCTGTTGGTATGGCAGAAATCAACACAATATTGTAAGCTATTTTCCTCCAATTAAAAAAATAAACATCCTTAGGGAAAAAAAGAAAAATATCCAGATATTTTCTTTCATGAAGTAGCATTCTGTGTATTTTTATGTGAACCCTTGCTGCAACACTTGCTTTTAATATTAAAAGTGTGTATTGAAGTGTGATATAAGATACTTTTTATGCATGCAATTTTGCATATAAAAGTGTGCAGCAAGATTAGGCTTTGGTTTGTTTATTTTCTCTACAAAGTTCCACTTTAAACAGATGATCTTAGCTGAATGTAAAGGAGAAGGAAATGGCAATCCATTCTAGTATTCTTGCTTGGAGAATCCCATGGAAAGAGGAGCCTGGCAGGCTACAGTCCAAAGCATCGCAAGAATCAGACACAACTTAGCAACTAACTCACCACCTCACCATAAAAATAGAAGTGTTTATTAAATTGTCTTTATTTTAATAGTTTTACTTTTTATAGTTGTATTATTTTGAATCTTATGAATTTGCCATTATTTTTGGTAAAAAAGATTGAATTTCGTATAATAATTTTCGTGATTCAACCTAGTACATTGGGTAAAGACTAAAAACTTAGGAATTCTTACTTTGTTTAAGAATTATTTTCATTCACTTAACAGTTTTTAATAGAACTTTTTTGCTTTTATGCAGAAAATATTGCTGTTATTCTGGTATTCCAGAAGCAGGTGTTAATGAGAATAAAAGTGTTACAGGTGTTAATCAGGCCAAGACTTTCATCTTGGTGGTAAAGAAAATACAACATAAATAGTTTCCAATAATCTTTACACATTCCTTTTTTCCTGCCAAAGGGAACTAACATTGTAAAGAGATTAAACAATCATTTTTACTATCACTTTGAGTCAAATTAAGGAAATGAGAGTTGAAATATATTTGTTTCATCACTGTTCAAATGATACCATCGATGTAATGCTAATTAAGTTTGCTGTCCCTGTCAGTTTAGTTAGTTTGTGTGTGTTTATTCTCATAAAAATCACAGCTCTTCTATTTCCTCAGATTGCCTGCAATCTGAATGGGATGCTCATAAAACCCAATATAAATCTAAAAGAGAAATTTATTAAATCCTTAGGATGAAAAGAAGCAAAAGAATATGTTCCTGAGTAGGTCTGACAATTTCTGTTCCATGTCTGGGATGGTTTCTCTTCACATGATCATGCAAGTGTCTTTGTGACATAGAGAACAATAAAATTCATTAAATTTCATCATTCTGTCAAAACACAAAATTATTTCATTGGCATCCAGTTATACAAAAATATGACATAAAGTTTCATTGATTTGGATGTAGTCACAAAGCAGGTAGTCTATGATATGAGCCAAAAAATCAAGTTACAGAAAATATATGCAGTATGACACTACTTTCGTAGACTGCACGTTATCAGAAACATATATTGTATATGTGCATAACAAAAGATGCTAGAATTCCATTCTGAGTGTGGGATTGACTTAAAATACTTTTGTATTGTTTGCATTCTTTAAATGAATACATATTCTTTTATGATAATTTCAACTCATGTTTCTGCGCTTCAGTTCCAAGCTTCTCTGGTCTTTGCATGGACACAATTCTATTCACCACTTAAAGTCCAAATCAAATGTCTCCTTAATGTCTCATAAGTAAAAAGCAATTGCTTCATGCCCCACCTTGGTAACACCTTCTACTGAGCCACCTAGGAAGAACCACCTTCTACTTACACACTTTTGTTTTGAAAGTTAACTGAAGGCAGCTGTGTTTCTTCATTATGATATGTCTGCAACCTCTGCACTTAGCAATTACTTTTCCTTAGTAGGGCTTAAATATTAAATGAAGGTTCATGCGGTTAATAGCTATAATAGCTAGATGAAATTCAAATTGAACACATTTCATCTATTGGAGGGAGAGGGAAATGGCAACCCACTCCAGTATTCTTGCCTGGAGAATCCCTGGGATAGAGGAGCCTGGTGGGCTGCCTTCTATGGGGTCGCATAGAGTCGGACATGACCGAAGTGACTTAGCAGCAGCAGCTGCTGTTATACACTAGCCTGTTATTATTATAAACTGGCCTGTCACATCTGTCATATTCCACGCTCCCTGAGGAGAGAGGGCTGGAAAATGCTGCCCCTGTCTTCTAGGAACTCAAGGTATATACAGGGAAATGATCACAACTGACTATTGAATACATTTTAAGGTCTTTTGATAGAAGTGAGGACATATTTGAGCACCAAAACCAGAAAGATGAAGAAAGAGAACAATCTGAGAAGGCAGTAATGAAATTCGATTTGCATTATAAAGGATAAGTAGGATTTCAATAGAGGAAGTGAAGTCAAAGTCGCACAGTCGTGTCCGACTCTTTGCAACCCCATGGACTATATGGTCCAGGGAATTCTCCAGGCCAGAACACTGGAGAGGGTAGCCTTTCCCTTCTCCAGGGGATCTTCCCAACCCAGGGATTGAACCCAGGCCTCCCACATTGCAGGTGGATTCTTTACCAGCTGAGCCACAAGGGAAGCCCCAACAGAGGAAAGTGAGGTGTGAAGTGGGTTCTAGGCAAAGAGTCTGAAATCACACTCTCATGGGCTGGAGTGGGACCTGCCAGGGAAATAATGCAAAGCAGGTTCAGAGAGGCAGGAGAAACCAAATCATGATGAACCTTGTCACTCCAAGGAGTTTGGATTTGATGCTATAGGTAAGGAAGAGACTGTGATATGCAAAATTTGGTTCTAGGCAGAGTCTGAGATCACACTCTCATAGGCTGGAGCAGGACCTGCCAGGGAAACGGTACAAAGTAGGGTCAGAGAGGCAGGAGAAACCAAATCATGATGAACCTTGTCACTCCAAGGAGTTTGGATTTGATGCTCTAGGTAATGAAGAGACTATGATATGCAAAATTTGTAAATTAATTAAAGTTTGTGGGTGTACATGCTAAGTTGGTTCAGCAGTGTCTGTTTATGATCCTATGGACTGTAGCCTGCCAGTCTCCTCTGCCCATGGGATTCTCTAGGTATTCCAGGAGTGGGTTGCCATGCTCTCCTTCAGGGGATCTTCCTGACTGAGGGATCGACCCCACATCTCCTGTGGCTCCTGCACTGTGCTGGATTCTTTACTACTGAGCCACCAGGGAAGCCCAAGCAAAGTATATTTCAACCCAAACAACTTTCTATGTTTGTTGTTGTTAGATAGCATTATATAAGGGAAAAGGAGGACTGTGTATTGATAAACTTAATTTTTCCCTTAAATTTGTGGACATGTTTGCCTCACTAATAAGCACATATTTATGTAAACTGCTTCCAAAATAAATGACCTAAAAAGATAAATACCAGTACTGGTTTACATTGTAAATAACCTTAAAACTATAAACATGCTTACATAGACACAATTTTTGGCAAGTAACATCTCATATATACCCTGATTTACTGAGAATATATAGGCAGCAGTAAGAATTATGTGAACTTGAAACAATGGAAAGTAAAGTATGTTAAAAATGACTAGACTCCCAAACTACCTTGATGTAATAAAAGCCATATATTAAAAGTTCACAGCACACCAAACATAACACTCAATAGTGAATGGTGAAGCTTTTCCTTGAAGATCAAGAATAAAGCAAGAATTCTTGCTTTTGTCTCCCCTATTCAACACAGTGCTAGAAGTTTTAACAAAGGCACTTGGAGAGGAATTTGACAACAAAGAGAAATAAAAGGCATCTAAACTGGAAAGGGGGCTTCTCTGGTGGCTCAGTAGCAAGGAATCCCCCCGCAATCCAGGAGACACACGTTCAATCCCTGGGTCAGGAAGATCCAGTGGAGAAAGAAATGGCACCCTAATCTAGCACTCTTGCCTGGAAAATCCCATGGACAGAGGAGCCTGGTGGAGTGCAGTCTGTGGGGTCATAAAAGAGCCAGGCATGTCTTAGCAACTATAACAGAAACTGGAAAGAAAGAAGTAAAATTATCTCTGTTTAAAGATGATACACTCCTATATGTAGAAAATCCTAAAAAGTTTTTTTTTAACTGTTAGAATTATAAATGATTATAGCAAGATACAAAATCAACATACAAAATCAATGGCATTTCTATACATTACAATGAAAAATATGAAAATGAAATTAAGGAAACAAGTCCATTTATAATAGCATTAAAAATATGAAATTCTTAGGAATTAACCAAGGACTTGCGGGCTTCCCTGGTAGTTCAGATATCTGGTAAGGAATTCACCTGTGATGGAGGAGACCCAGGTTCAATCCCTGGGATGAGAAGATCCCCTGGAGAAGGAAACAGCTATCAACTCCAGTGTTCTTACCTGGAGAATCCCATGGTAGAGAGGAGCCTGTGGGCTACAGTCCATGGGGTCACAAAAGAGTTGGACACAACTGAGTAACTAAGCCCATGAAGAACTTGTACAATGAAAACTACAAAACATTGCTGCAAGAAATTAAAGAAGATATAACTAAATGGAAAGATTTCCCTTGCCCATGAATTGGAAGACGTAACATTTTTAAGATGTCAATACAACCCAAACAGATATACAGATTCAATACAATACCTATAAATTCCCAAATTCCCAGTGGCTTTCTTTCTTTCTTTTTTTGTAGAAGTAGAAAAATCCCTGCTAAAATCCATGTAGAATCTGAAAGAGTCTTGAAAGGCTATAACATTCTTAGAAAGCCCAGAAATAGACCCTCACATATATGGTCAAATGACTTTTCACAAGCACCCCAAGACCATTCAATAGGTGATAGTCTTTTTCACTAAATGGTCTGGGAAAGCTGGATCAGTTCAGTTCAGTTACCAAGTCATGTCTGACTCTTTGTGACTCCATGGACTGCAGCACATCAGGCTTCCCTGACCTTTACCATCTCCCAGAGTTTGCTCAAAGTCATGTCCATTAAGTCGATAATACCATCCAACCATCTTATCCTCTGTTGTACACTTCTCCTCCTGATTTCAATCTTTCCCAGCATCAGGGCATTTTCCAATGAGCTGGCTCTTCACATCAGGTGGCCAAAGTATCAAGTGGCCAATAATCCACAGAGAAAAATAAATCAAAACCACAGTGAGACACTACCTCATGGTTTTTCATATGGCCACTATCAAAAAGAGAAAATAACAAGTAATGATGAGGATGTGGAGAAACTGGAATCCTTGTAGTTTTTTGGCAGGAATATCAAATGGTGCAGTCACTGTAGAAAACAGTATGGCAATTCCTCAAAAAATTAAATAGAGGAATACCATATGATCCAGCAGTCCCACTTCTGGTTATATATCCCAAAGAATTGAAACAAGATTTCAAATGCATATTTACACAGCCATGTCCATTGCAGGATTCTTCAAAACAGCCAAGAGGAAGGAGCAGCTCTAATGATTTTTGATGGGTGAATGGATAAACAAAGTTTGATATGTATATAAATATGTACGCTGCTAAGTCACTTCATTCATGTCTGACTCTGTGCAACCCCATAGACGGCAGCCCACCAGGCTCCCCTGTCCCTGGGATTCTCCAGGCAAGAACACTGGAGTGGGTTGCCATTTCCTTCTCCAATGCATGAAAGTGAAAAGTGAAAGAGAAGTTGCTCAGTCATGTCTGACTCTTAGCGATCCCATAGACTGCAGCCTACCAGGCTCCTCCATCCATGGGATTTGCCAGGCAAGAGTAGTGGAGTGGGTTGCCATTGCCTTCTCTGAGGGACCCACTACCTGGGGCCAAAACCTCTAGGAGAGTGCATGATGCACCTCAGACTGTAATGACAAGTCTCTAACATCACAGGCATTCCCGAGTACATCCAAAGTGTGGCTGCCTTACCCCTCTCTCTCCTGAGCCCAAGTGAGCAAGTGAGCTGTAATAAGCTCCGACCTTTCCCCTTTGTGTGGGTGGGGAACAGACACCAGAGGGACACCCAGAAACAGAGCTGGGCCGGAAACCAAAGTAGAACACAAGGGTCTAAGTGATTGGAGAAGAGAAGGGGAATTAGCACCTAAAGCCACAGGTGCAGTGGATTAAATCCCCACAATTTAACCTAAGACTATGGACTTTAGGGGCAACTGTGGACTTTCGGAGCAAGTAAAAGCTGGAGCAAGGCCAGATCTGAGACTAAGCTGACCCCACACTACACACAACAGGCCCAGAGACATTCCTAGAAATATTGGAGGACTTTGGTATGAGTTTCTTTGGGTATTCTGGGCTACTGAGTGTTGCTTTCACCAATAATCTTGGGGTTTTGTCTTCTGTGATGTGTGGCCTGTGAAGTGTTGGTGCTATAGTAAGGGACTGAGCCTGAACTCCTGAAGTGGGAGACCCAAGTCTAGGACTTTGAACCACCAGAGAACTCTCGACACACTGGAAATTAATCAGTGAGAGCCATCCCAAAAGCATCCACCTCAGCACCAAGACCAGGCCCAGCCCAAAGGCCAGCAAGCTCCAGTGCGGAACACCCCATGACACTGCCTCACAAAAATAGGAACACAGTCCTGCACATTAGCAGACAGGCTACCCAAAACCATACCAAACTCATAGACAACCCAAAACACACTGCTGGATATGACACTGCTCTTCAGAGAGACAGGATCCAGCTCCATTCGCCAGAACATAGGCATAAGTCCCCCATCCAGGAAATCTTCACAAGACATTGGTCCAATCCCATTCATGGGGGAAGACCCCACAATTGAGAACTATAACCATCTAGCCTGAAGAAAGGAGACCATAAACATAGCAAGTTAAACCAAATGAAAAGACAGAGAAACATGCAGCAGATGAAGAAACATAGTTAAAAACCCATAAGACCAAATGAATGAAGAGGAAATAGGCAGTCTATCTGAAAAAGAATTCAGAGTAATGATAGCAAAAATGATTCAAAATCTTGAAAATAAAATGGAGGCATAGATAAATAGACTAGAGGCATACATTGAGAAGATGCAAGAAATGTTTAACAAGTATCTGGAAAAATTAAAGAATAGACAATCAGCAATGAACAATACAATAACTGAGATTAAAAAAAATACGTTACAGTGAACCAACAGCAGAATAACTGAGGCAGAAGAACAGATAAGTGAGCTGGAAGATACAATGGTAGATATAACTGAAACAAAGTAGAATAAAGAAAAAGCCATATAAAAGTGAGGACAGTCTCAGAGACAGTCTCTGGAACAATATTAAGTGCAACAACATTTGAATCATAGGGATCACAGAAGAAGAAGACAAAAGGAAAGGGTATAAGAAAGTATTTGAAGAGAGTGTAAATAAAACTTCCCTAAAATGGGAAAGGAAATAGTCACCTAAGACCAGGAACCCAGAGAGTCTATACGAGATAAACCCAAGGAGAAACACACCAAGACATGTATTAATCAAACTAACAAAAATTAAACACAAAGAACAAATACTAAAAGCAGCAAGGGAGGAACTTTTCTGTGGTCCAGTGGCTAAGACTGTGCTCCCAAAGCAGGGGGCTTGGGTTCAATCCCTGGTCAGGGAATTAGATCCCAGATGCTGCAACTAAGAGTTTGCATGCCACAGTGAAGATTGAAGATGCTGTGTGCTGCAACTAAGACCTGGCACAGTCAAATAAATAAATAAATTAATTAATTAAATGTTTTTTAAAAAAATAGCAAGGAAAAAGCGACAATAACATACAAGAGCATCCCCATAAGACTAACTGCTGCTCTTTCAACAGAAACTCTGCAGCCAGAAAAGAGTAGCAATATATACTTGAAGTAATGAAAGAGAAAAACATACCACCAAGATTACTCTATCCAGCAACGATCTCATTCACATTCAAGGGAGAAACCAAAAACATTTTGGTTTCTTTACAGACAAGAAAATGTTAAGAGAATTTAGCACCACCAAACCAGCTCTATAACAAATGCTATAAGACTTCTCTAGATAGGAAACAGAAGAGAAAGAAAAGGCTTATAAAAACAAACCTGAAATAATAAAGCAAATGGTAATAGGATCATACATATCAATAATTGCCTTAAATGCAAATGGGCTAAATGTTCCAACCAAAAGACACAGATTGGCTGAATGGATTAAAAAAAAAAAAAAGACCTCCTCATGTGCTGTCTACAAGGGACCCACCTCAGACCTAGGAACACATACAGACTGAAAGTGAAGAGCTGGAAAAAGATATTACATGCAAATGAAAATCAAAAGAAAGTGAGAGTAGTAATACTCATATCAGATAAAATCAGTGTTAAAATAAAGACCATTACAAGAGACAAGGAAGGACACAACATAATGATTAAGGGCTCAATTCAAGAAGAAGATATAACAATTATAAAAATATGTGCACCCAACATAGAAGCACTTCAATATACAAGGCAAATGCTAACAACTGTTAAAGGGGAAATTGACAGTAACACAATAATAGTGGGGGAATTAACACCCTACTCACAGCAATGGACAGATCATCTGGACAGAAAATTAATAAGGATACACAAGCCTTAAACAATACACTGGACCAATTGGACCTATTTGATATAGACAAGTCATTTCATTCAGAAAGTTTCTTGTTTTTGAGAAAGATGAATATTAAGGATATGAAATAATAGAACATAAAGTTGATTCAAGCTAAATTACTGGATTCTGGATTTGGTGTTCCAGCTTAGAGGAATAAAAGGGGCTCTGACAATTTGACTAGTTGACTAAAACAAGAACCAACATCATACCTAGGTGCCAGAACTGCTTTCATATATTACAGAGTGTGTGCTTTGTCAACTCTTTGTGACCCCATGCACTGTAGCCTGCCAGGCTCCTCTGTCTATGGGGATTCTCCAGGAAAGAAAACTCGAGTGGGTTGACATTTCCTCCTCCAGGGGATCTTCCCAACTCAGGGATCAAACCCAGGTCTCCTGTATTGCAGGTGGATTCTTTGCCATCTGAGCCACCAGGGAAGCCCATATACTACAGAGGAAGAGATCCAAATCCGTAGAGAAATTTGAATTTTAGGATGGATTCATCATGGTAGACCTGCCCATTCATATCAGAAGTGTCCAGAGGACACATTTTTCATGACAACTGCAAGCAGTAAATTTGTGAAGGGAGCCCTAAAATCTTTGAAGAGCACAAAGGTCTTCTCTGGAGGTCAGATTATAGTGGGAGCTGCTGCCACTGAATTGGAAACCTACATGCAATGGAGATAATTGGATCCCAGGGTAGCAGCACCAAATAATCAAAGGTGAGACAGACATGGTTACTACAACAGACAGAAGAGTCAAAGCAGCAATCAGAATAGAGTGGCTTGCAGAGACCCATGACATTGGCAAGTTGACCATGGTCACTATTGTCTCAATGTTTGTTTCCCATCAAAATTCTTATATTGAAACCTAAACCCAAGGTGATGGTATTGGGAGGTGGGGCCTTTAGGAGTAATTAGGTCTTGAGGGCAGAGTACTTATAAATGGGATTAGTGCCATTATAAAAATGTCTACAGAGAGATCGTTCGCCCCTTCCACCAAATGAGGATACAGAGAGAAGCCTGCACTCTGCTACCAACAAGAAGGCCTTCTCCAGAACCCAACATGCTGACACCCTGATTTTGGGTTTCCAGCCCTAAAATCTGAAAAATAAATTTCTGTTGTTTATAAGCCACCCAGTATGTAGTATTTTGTTATAGCAGTACTACTGGACTAAGACAAGATGGGCAATCTATACTTGCTCTGTGTAAGCAAAAGAGCTCTAAATCAAGGGAAAAAAATTCTAACTTAAATTTAAAGAAAGAAAAAAAATAGAGCCATGGTCTCTCAATCAAGTCCCAGACTTGAGCCAGTTTACAGACTACATAACCCTTTGAATGAAAGGAAAGTTGAGGAAGGACCCTGCTACTTTGCCAAAACATTATATTGTTAACCTTTTCCCATAAAGGGACCTATGGCCTTTTATCAGAATGACAATATCTCTTTGGTTGAACAGTCAAAGTACTGGCTTATGGGCGTCAGATGATCAACAGGACTTCAGCTCATCTCCATCTCATCTTGAGTCCAGTGGGTCCTCAAACTCACCCTGTTGCTATTTCCCCAGCCCTGGAATGGATCATTGGAATAACAACTGGCAGAATTACTATATTGTCTCCTGAGTGAAGATCATTATAGTGGCAAAGACCACAAAAGAAACCACCAGTAGAAACCACCAAAGCTGCCTCTGCTCAGAAAAATAGTAAACCAAAAGCAATG
Organism: Ovis canadensis; assembly: GCF_042477335.2. Classification (NCBI taxonomy): domain Eukaryota; kingdom Metazoa; phylum Chordata; class Mammalia; order Artiodactyla; family Bovidae; genus Ovis; species Ovis canadensis. The sequence goes on from NC_091246.1 coordinate 29,418,477, forward strand.
ACACATTCCTGGAAGGATTGCTGAGATTTAACGCCACCATGATGGACATGAAAGATGAAAGATGCAAAATTTGTGATTTTCACTTCATCCCCATTCATCTCACCTATTTGATCTGTGAAGAAAACAGATCTTGAAAGATGACAGTGGATTATGCTAAGCTCACCCAAGTGATGATTCCAAAGCAGATTTAACAGATGTGGTTTCATTGCTTAAAAAAATTAACACATCCTCTGGTATCTGGTTCACAGCTATTGAACTGGCAAATGTGTCTGTTTGTTTTTTCTCCATACCTGTCATTAGACTGAAAGTGAAAGTTGCTCAGTCATATCTGATTCTTTGCAACCCCATAGCCTGTAGCCTACCAGGCTCCTCTGTCCATGGAATTCTCTAGGCAAGAATACTGGAGAGGGTTGCCACTCCCTTCTCCAGGGGATCTTCCTGACCCAGGGATCAAACTCCAGTCTCCTGTATTGCAGACAGATTCTTTACCATCTGAGCCACCAGGGAAGACCAGCTGGGAAGGCCAGCAATATACCTTCATGGTCCTCCCTCTAGGATATATCAGCTCTCCAGCCCTATGTCATAATTTAGTTCACAGGGATCTTAATCATCTTTCTCTTCATTAAGACATCACATTGGTCACCTGATACTGATGACATTATGTTTATTGGACCTATTGAGCAAGAAGTAACAATAACTATTCTAGACTTATTAAGTAAGATATTTGCTTATCAGAGGGAGGGAAATAAATCTGATATCAGGAAGCATTCTACCTCAGTGAAATTTCAAGGGGTCCAGTAATGCTAAGCATGTCTTTGTAGCCCTTCTAAGGTAAAGGATAAGATGTCATATTTGGTCTTTCCTACAGTCCAAAACAAGATACAGTCCCTAATGGGCCTCTGGATTTTTGTCAGGATGTTCATTTGTGTGTGCTACTCCAACCCATTTACTAAGTGCTCCAAAAAGCTGTTAGTTTGGGGTGGGGCCCAGACCAAGAGAAGGCTCTGCAACAGATCCAGTCTGCTGTACAAACTGCACTGCCATTTGGGCCAGATGATCCAGCAGATCCAATGGTGCTTCAAGCACCAAAGGCAGATAGAGATGCTGTTTGGTGCCTTTGACAAGTCCCCTATAAGTGGATCACAGCAAAGAATTTTAGGATTTTCAAACAAAGCCCTGCCATCCTCTGTGGATTACTGCCCTCTTTTTGAGATACAACTCTTTGTTTGCTACTGGGCCTTAGTAGAGAGACTGAAAACTTAATCAGGAGCCACCAGGAGACCTGAACTCCCCATCATCAACGGAGTGTTACCTGGTCAGAGATTGGAAGGAACATGATTGGGAAATTGGTGAGAAGGAGCTTTAGAGAAGCAGTATGAGGAGTGACTTCATTGAATTGGAGAAAAATGTGAAGATCTTATTTAGTGTCCCGTGTGAATGCTTATCAAAGAGTGACCTCAGCTGTGAAGGATTTTGATAATCGAGTGGTTGGATGACCTCTTCTGTAGATACCAGTCAGTCTCTTACTCCAGCCACTCCTGTCATTGCCCAATGGGTTTATGAAAAAATGGCCATGGTGACAGAAATTGAGGTTACACACTTGCTGGACTTCCACTCACCAAGTCCAACCTGGTGACAGCTATTGCTGGGTGGTACATCTGCAAGCAGCAGAGACCAACAGTGTCCCCAGTATGGCAGCATTTCCTGGGGTGATCAGTCAACCATCTGCTGGGAGGTTGATTACATTGGACTACTTCTATAATGGAAGAGAAGCTTATTTTGAAATAGATACATACTGTAGATACAGCATGTCTGACTTGCAAAACTTCTTATAGAATGCCATATCCAACATCATGGTATTCCATACGGCATTGCTTTAGATAAAAGAACACATTTTGCATCAATTCAAGCATGGCAAAGGGTCCATGCTCATGGAATTCGCTATTCTTACCATGTTCCCCACCATCCTGAATCAGCTGGCTTTACAGAACAATAGAATAGCCTTTTGAAGATTCAGCTATTACCAGGTAGGTGGCAATAGCTTATCGGGCTGGGACAAAGCTTTCCAGGAAGCTGTGTATACTTCAGATCAATGTATGTCTAGATAATGAAATCCTTTATCTGATCAATTAGTACTATTAGGTCCTGAGATTAAAGTCAATGGAAAACTATAATGACCTAATTCAGTCAGAACTACTAATAGCTCAGAACTGTCAGGAATTTAGCTTTGGAAGAACCGCAGTTAGCTGAGGCACTTTCTGTAAATAAAAGGAATAAACAAACGGTAGTGGAATAAGGTAGTTATAAATGCCAGATATGACCATTATAGACCATTATAGCTATAGAAATTAGGGCTATAATTGTTATGGGATATAATAAATATAAATATGGGCTATAATCGTTATGAGTATTTTTTTCTCATTTTCTATAAATGTGTATGTGTACATGTGTGTGAATATGTGTATTAAAGGACTTCATGTTCTTTTCTGGGGAAAATGATTAGTATTTTGGGGTTGTATGTAGCCTCTTCTTAATACTGCATATGACCCTGGAATATCACATAGGATAAATATGGTTGTGTGTAGCCTCTTCTCAATATCGCAGAGGAACCAGGAATGTTAGGTCTATGAATCAATGTAAATTGGAAACGGTCAAACAGAAGGCAAGAGTAAACATCAGCATTTTAGGACTCGATGAACTAAAATGGACTGGAATGGGCAAATTTAATTCAGATGACCATTACATCTACTACTGTGGGCAAGAATCCCTTAGAAGAAATGGAGTAGCCCTCATAGTCAACCAAAGAGTCCAAAATGCAGTACTTGGGTGCAGTCTTGCAAATGACAAAATGATCTCTGTTTGTTTCTAAGGCAAACCATTCAATATCACAGTAATCCAAGTTTATGCCCCAAACACTAATACCAAAGAAGCTGAAGTTGAATGGTTCTATGATGACCTACAACACCTTCTGGTTCAGTTCAGTTCAGTCACTCAGTCGTGTCCAGCTCTTTGCAATCCCATGAACTGCAGCACGCCAGGCCTCCCTGTCCATCACCAACTCCTGGAGTTCACCCAAACTCATGTTCATCGAGTCAGTGATGCCATCCAGCCATCTCATCCTCTGTCATCCCCTTCTCCTCCTGCCTCTAATCCCTCCCAGAATCAGAGAGTCTTTTCCAATGAGTCAACTCCTCACATGAGGTGGCCAAAGTACTGGAGTTTCAGCTTTAGCATCATTCCTTCCAAAGAACACCCAGGACTGATCTTCTTTAGAATGGACTGGTTGGATCTCCTTGCAGTCCAAGGGACTCTCAAGAGTCTTCTCCAACACCACAGCTCAAAAGCATCAATTCTTCGGTGCTCAGCTTTCTTCACAGTCCAACTCTCACATCTATACGTGACCACTGGAAAAACCATAGCCTTGATTAGATGGACCTTTGTTGGCAAAGTAATATCTCTGCTTTTTAGTATGCTATCTAGGTTGGTCATAACTTTCCTTCCAAGGAGTGAGCATCTTTTAATTTCATGGCTGCAGTCACCATCTGCAGTGATTTTGGAGCCCTCCAAAACAAAGTCTGATACTGTTTCCACCATTTCCCCATCTATTTCCTATGACGTTCTAGAACTAACACCAAAAAAGATGTCCTTTTTATCATGGGGGACTGGAATGCATAAAAGGACATCAAGAGATACCAGGAATAACGGCAAGTTTGGCCTTGGAATACAAAGTGAAGTAGGGCAAAGGCTAACAGAGTTCTGACAAGACAACGCTCTGGTCATTGCAAATACCCTCTTCCAAAGACACAAGAGAAGACTCTACACATGGACATCACCAGATGGTCAATACCAAAATCAGATTGATTATATTCTTTGCAGCTGAAGATGGAGAAGCTCGATACAGTCAACAATACCAGGAGCTGACTGTACTCAGATCATGAACTCCTTATTGCAAAATTCAGACTTAAATTGAAGAAAGTAGGGAAAACCACTAGACAATTCAGGCATACCTAAATCAAATCCCTTATGATTATACAGTGAAAGTGACAGATTCAAGAGATTAGATCTAATAGACAGAGTGCCTGAAGAACTATGGACCAAGGTTCATAACAGTGTACAGGAGGCAGTGATGAACACAGTCCCCATGAAGAAGAAATGCAAAAAGGCAAATCGGTTGTCTGAGGAGGCCTTACAAATAGTTGAGAAGAGAAGCAAAAGGCAAAGGAGTAAGGGAAGATATATCCATCTGAATGCAGAATTCCAAAGAATAGCAAGGATAGATAAGAAAGTCTTCTTCAATGGCCAATGCAAAGAAACAGAGGAATACAATAGAATGGGAAAGACTAGAAATCTCTTCAAGAGAATGGGAGATACCAAGGGAACATTTCATGAAAAGATGGGAACAATAAAGGACAGAAATAGTAAGGACCTAACAGAAGCAAAAGATATTAAGAAGAGGTGGCAAGAATACACAGAAGAACTATACAAAAAAGATCTTAATGACTCAGATAACCACGATGGTGTGATAACTCACCTATAGCCAGACATCCTAAAGTGCAAAGTCAAGTGGGCCTTAGGAAGCATCACTATGAACAAAGCTAGTGGAGGTGATGGAATTCCAGTTGAGCTATTTCAAATCATAAAAGATGATGCTATAAAAGTCCTTCACTCAGTATGCCAGTGAATTTTGAAAACTCAGCAGTGGCCACAAGACTGGAAAAGGTCAGTTTTCATTCCAATTCCAAAGAAAGGCAATCCCAAAGAATGTTCAAGCTACTGCACAATTGCACTCATCTCACACACTAGCAAAGTAATGCTCAAAAGTATTCCAGCTAGGCTACAACAGTATGTGAGCTGAGAACTTCCTGAAGTTCAAGCTGGATTTAGAAAACGCAGAGGAAGTGGAGATCAAATTGCCAACAAGAAAAAGCAACAGAATTTCAGGAAACCATCTACTTCTGCTTCACTGATCATGCTAAAGCCTTTGACTGTGTGGATCACAACAAACTGTGAAAAATTCTTCAAGAGATGGGAATAGCAGACCACCTTACCTGCCTCCTGAGAAATGTGTATGCAGGTCCACAAGCAACTGTTAGAACCAGACATGGAACAACAGACTGGTTCCAAATTGAAAATTGCAAATTTGCAACTGGTTTGCAAATTGCAAACGAAGTACGTGAAGGCTGTATATTGTCACCCTGCTTATTTAACTTATAGGCAGAGTACATCATGTGTAATGCCAGGCTTGATGAAGCACAAGCTCAAATCAAGATTTCCAAGAGGAATATCAATTTTAAGCTCAGATATGAAGATGACACCACTCTTATGGCAGAAAGTAAAGAGGAACCAAAGAACGTCTTGATGAAGGTGAAAGAGGAAAGTGGAAAAATTGGTTTAAAACTCAACATTCAGAAAACTAAGATCATGGCATCCAGTCCCACCATTTCATTGCAAATAGATGAGGAAACATTGGAAACAGTAACAGACTTTATTTTCTTGGGCTCCAAAATCACTGCAGATGGTGACTGCAGCCATGAAATTAAAAGATGCTTGCTCCTTGGAAGAAAAGCTATGACTAACCTAGACAGCATATTAAAAAAGCAAAGACATTACTTTGCTGACAAAGTTCCATCTAGTAAAAGCTACAGCTTTTCCAGTAGTCATGTATGGATGTGAGAGTTGGACCATAAGGAAAGCTGAGTGCTGAAGAATTGATGCTTTTGAACTGTGGTATTGGAGAAGACTCTTGAGAGTCCCTGGGACTGCAAGGAGATCAAGCCATTCATCCTAAAGGAAATCAGTGAATATTCATTGGAAGGACTGATGCTGAAGCTGAAGCTCCAATACTTTGGCCACCTGATGCAAAGAACTGACTTACTGGAAAAGACCCTGATGCTGGGAAAGATTGAAAGCAGGAGGAGAAGGGGACAACAGTGGATGAGATGGTTGAATCATGTCACCAACTCAATGGGCATGAGTTTTAGCAAGCTCTGGGAGTTGGTGATGGTCATGAAAGCCTGGCGTGCTGCAGTCCATGAGGTCACAAAGAGTTGGACAGACTGAGAGAGTGAACTGTACTGAGCCTCTTCTAAAGGACTTGTCAGTATCCTGGGAGTATAACTTCCTAAATGATCTACTATTTTATGGTAAGTCACATATTTACTTATACATGTGGTCAGATCTGCTACCGTTTTCCAAAGAGGGAAATGAACACTGATAGCATCAGGAGTCAAACTATCAAAAAATTCTGCAATAAAATTAACTGAAACTTCTGAGTGGACCACAGAAATAGAAAATTCATGCCTATGGCCTAGTAAATCTACAAGAGAAGTGTCCTCTATGGGTACTTATTGTAAAGTACCAGCTGATAAATGCTGGAATACTTAAGTACAGTTTTAACAAGTGAAGGGTATAATAGGATGAAAGTGCATAGAAAGCAAAAGTAAAGAGAAGACATTCAGTTTTGGCACTTGATAGGTCTCCAGGTCCTGCAGGTTAAATTCATTTGAGCATTTAAGCTCTGTGCAGCATGTACCATCTTTGCTTTTTCCACTGGAGACCACAGCTAGATATTTTTCCTCACCACATATTGACTGCCAAGATCCAGAGACAAAGAGAGATGTCCTAGAGAGAAAAAACTGCATTGATCTGCTTGTAGATTCAACTGATGAACTCTAGCTTCTTTTCCTGATGGTCTGCTACCCTGGGAGATGGACACTGGGAATATACACTCACTTTGTGGGCCATAGCACAGAATGGGGCCACAATACAACTACTGAATTAAGCACAGCACAACATGTCTTCATCCAAAAGACACACTCACATCTCAGTTCTTAGTTCTATCTCTGGTTATGTTCTGGACTCAGCCTGTGACCCTATCAGGTTTATTCCATATCAATCTCTTGCCCCTTTTCCTTCTTATCTATTTCTGTTACTTACACCTTGTCAAGGATATCATCCCTTGCCTGGATTGTGGCAGTTACCTCCTAATTAATCACTAGTATATTCTTTCTAAAAATCAAGTTTTACCTTGGTAAGATATATAGTAACCTACACAAACAAAAGTTTTACTATTTTAAGACAAGTTCATACAATTCTCTTGCACAGGTCTTGCTACCACCTTTGGTTGACCCAACATACATCTTCAGTTTGATGTATGTATGTAACAAAACTCTGTTAGCCTTTGTCCTGCTTTATTTTGTACCCCAAGACCAAACTTGCCTGTTACTCCAGATATCTCTTGACTTCTTACTTTTGCATTCCAGTTCCCTATCATTTTTGGTGTTAATAGATGCTTTTGAACTGCAGTGTTGGAGAAGACTCTTGAGAGTCCCTTGGACTGTAAGGAGATCCAACCAGTCCAATCCTAAAGGAAATCAGTCCTGGGTGTTCATTGGAGGGACTGATGTTGAAGCTGAAACTCCAATACTTTGGCCACCTGATGCAGAGAGCTGACTCATTTGAAAAGACCGATGCTGGGAAAAGATTGAGGGGAGGAGAAGCAGGGGACGGCAGAGGATGAGATGATTGGATGGCATCACCAACACAATGGACATGGGTTTGGGTGGACTCTGGGAGTTGGTGACGGACAAGGAGGCCTGGCATGATGCAGTTCATGGTGTTGCAAAGAGTCAGGCATGACTGAGCGATTGAACTGAACTGAACTAAAAGGTCTTGTAGGTCTTCGTAGAACTGGTCAACTTTAGCTTCTTTGGCATCAGTGGTTGGAGCATAGACTTGGATTACTGTTATGTTGAACAGCTTGCCTTGGAAATGAATGGAGATCATTTTCTGTCATTTTTAAGACTGAACCCAAGTACTGTATTTAAGACTCTTTTGTTGACTATGAGGGCTACTCCATTTCTTCCAAGTGATTCTTGCCCACATTAGTAGATACAATGGTTGTCTGAATTAAATTTGTCCATTCCCATCCATTTTAGTTCACTGATTCCTAAAATGTGGATGGATATTCAATCTTGCCATCTCCTGCTTGACCACAGCCAATTTACCTTGATTCATGGACCTAACATTTCCGGTTTCTATGCAATATTGTTCTTTACAGTATCAGATTTTACTTTCACCAGCAGACACATCCATACTGAGCATTTTTTCTACTTTTGCTCAGTCTCTTCATTCTTTCTGGAGTTATTAGTAATTGCCCTCTGCTCTACCCCAGTAGCATATTGGACATCCTCAGATATCAGCCTAGAGTCTTACAAACAAGCCTTTCTAAGGATGATGTCTCAGACCTGCTATATTAACTCTTTCCAGCACAATGCATTCCCTTGGCCTTTTACCAAACTATCTTTATAACAAAATACTTATTATAGGACCTCTTGCAGCAGAATAAGACCAAGCTTCATTATTGATCTGTATCATGTCCTCCTCAGTCATGAGTTAAAACAAACCTGATTAAAAGTAAAAACAAAATAAACAAATGGACCTAATTAAACTCAAAAGCTTTTGTACAGGAAAGGAAACCATAAGCAAAATGAAAAGACAACCCACAGAATGAGAGAAAATATTTGCAAACAATGAGACTGACAAGGGATTAATCTTTAACCCAAATAATCCATGTGGCAAAATATCAAAAAAACAAATGACCCAACAAAAAACCTATATATAGAAAACTATAAAACACCAATGAAAGAAATCAAATATGGCACAAATAGATGGAGAAATATACCATGTTCATGGGTTGGAAGAATCAATATAGTGAAAATGAGTATACTACCCAAAGCAATCTATAGATTCAATGCAATCCCTATCAAGCTACCAACAGTATTTTTCAGAGAACTAGAACAAATAATTTCACAATTTATATGGAAATACAAAAAAACCTCGAATAGCCAAAGCAATCTTGAGAAAGAAGAATGGAACTGGAGGAATCAACCAGCCTGACTTCAGACTATACTACAAAGCTACAGTCATCAAGAAAGTATGGCAATGGCACAAAGACAGAAGAATAGATCAATGGAACAAAATGGAAAGCCCAGAGATAAAGCCACGCACCTATGGACACATAATTGTTGACAAAGGAGGCAAGAATATACAATGGAGAAAAGACAATCTCTTTAACAAGTGGTGCTGGGAAAACTGGTCAACCACTTGTAAAAGAGTGAAACTAGAACACTCTTACACTACACCCAAAAATAAACTCAAAATGGATTAAATATCTAAATGTAAGACCAGAAACTATAAAACTCCTAGAGGAAAACATAGACAAAATACTCTCTGACATAAGTCACAGCAGAATCCTCTATGGCCCACCTCCCAGAATACTGGAAATAAAAGCAAAAATAAACAAATGGGACCTAATTAAAATTAAAAAGCTTTTGCACAACGAAGGAAACTATAAGCAAGGTGAAAAGACAGCCTTCAGAATGGGAGAAAATAATAGCAAATGAAGCAACTGACAAAGAATTAATCTCCAAAATATACAAGCAGCTTCTGCAGCTCAATTCCAGAAAAATAAATGACCCAATCAAAAAATGGGTCAAAGAACTAAACAGACATTTCTCCAAAGAAGACATACAGATGGCTAACAAACACATGAAAAGATGCTCAACATCACTCATTATCAGAGAAATGCAAATCAAAACCACAATGAGGTATCATCTCATGCCAGTCAGAACAGCTGTTATAAAAAAGTCTACAAACAGTAAATGCTGGAGAGAGTGTGGAGAAAAGGGAACCCTCTTACATTGTTAGTGGGAATGCAAACTAGTACAGCCACTATGGAGAACAGTGTGGAGATTCCTTAAAATACTAGAAATAGAACTGCCATACAACCCAGCAATCCCACTGCTGAGCATACACACCAAGGAAACCAGAATTGAAAGAGACATGTATACCCCAATGTTCATCGCAGCACTGTTTATAACAGCTAGGACATGGAAGCAACCCAGATGTCCATCAGCAGATGAATGGATAAGAAAGCTGTGGTACATATACACAATGGCGTGTTACTCAGCCATTAAAAAGAATGCATTTGAATCAGTTCAAATGAGGTGGATGAAACTGGAGCCTAATACACAGAGTGAAGTAAGTCAGAAAGAAAAACACCAATACAGTATATTAATGCATGTATATAAAATTTAGAAAGATGGTAATGATGACCCTATATGCAAGACAGCAAAAGAGACACAGATGTAAAGAACAGACTTTTGGACTCTGTGAGAGAAGGCAAAGGTGGAGTGATTTGAGAAAATAGCACTGAAATATGTATATTACCATATGTGAAATAGATCGCCAGTCCAGGTTTGATGCATGAGACAGGGCTGGTGCACTGGCATGACCCTGAGGGATGGGATGGGGAGGGAGGTGGGAGGGGTGTTCAGGATGGGGGACACATGTACACCCATGGCTGATTCATATCAATGTATGGCAAAAACCACTGCAGTATTGTAAACTAATTAGCCCCCAAATAAATAAATTAATTAATTTTTTTTAATGGGTGGAAGACCTAAATAGACATTTCTCCAAAGAAGACTTACAAATGGCCAAGAGACACATGAAAAGATGCTCAGCATCACTAAGTATTGCTGCTGCTGCTGCTGCTGCTGCCGCTGCTACTAAATCGCTTCAGTCATGTCCGACTCTGTGCGACCCCAGAGATGGCAGACCACCAGGCTCCCCTGTCCCTGGGATTCTCCAAGCAAGAACACTGGAGTGGGTTGCCATTTCCTTCTCCAATGCATGAAAGTGAGAAGTGAAAGTGAAGTTGCTCAGTCGTGTCCGACTCTTAGTGACCCCATGGACTGCAGCCTACCAGTCTCCTCTGCCCATGGGATTTTCCAGGCAAGAGTACTGGAGTGGGGTGCCATTGCCTTCTCCTCACTAAGTATTAGAGAACTGCAAATCAAAACTATGATGAAATATCACCTCACACCAGTCAGAATGGCCATCATCAGAAAGTCTATGAAAAAAAAAAAAGTCTATGAAAAATAAATGTTGGAGAGAGTATGGAGAAAAGGGAATTCTCCTACACTATTGGTGAGAATATAAATTGGCACAACCACTATGGAGAAAAATTTGGAGGTTACTTTAAAAACTAAGAATAGAGCTACCATATGATCCAACAATCTCATTCCTGAGCCTATATTCAGAGAAAAACGTGGTTCAAAAGGATATAAGAACCCCAGTGTTCATTGCAGTGCTGTTTACAATAACCAGGACATGAAGCAACCTAAATGTCCATTGACAGAGGAATAAATAAAGATGATGTGGAACATACATGCAATGGAGTTGATCTCAGGTTGCCTTGACCTGCAGCAGCTTGAAGCAAGATTTCAATCCCCAGTCAGAGATTGAAGTCAGGCCATAGCAGTAAGAGTATTGAATCTTAACCACTAGACCACTAGGGATCAGTGGCCAGTGACAAGGTCTTGGCCTGTGAGCTGTGTGAAAGCAAATTTCTACTTCAAGATAGAAAGTAGTAAATAAAGTGCTTATTAGGAAAAAGAGTACTTGCGGATAGACACACAAGTGGGCTCAGAAAGTCATGCCCTCAAGGTAGCTTGAATCATTATATGGGGCATTTCTTCCAGGTTTCCTTTGGCCTATGATCTTGCTTTGCCTGGTTTTGAGTCCATATCTGATATATCTCAGGGTCCTTCCATGTGAGCATGTGCATCTCTTAGCCAAGGTGGATTCTAGCAAAGAGGCCTATGGACGGGTTGACATCACCTACTATGGGGTGGTATCTTCTCCCTTTTTGACCTTCAAGGAGCCTTTCTGCCCATGTATAGTGGAGAAGGTCTCCTTGTCTTTGAAAATGAAGAATATGTGGTCTTTCATCTCTTATCTGGGCAGGGCTTAGTTCCTCCTCCTCTTCATCTTGGAGCATCTGCCCAAGGGGACAACTCCAGCCGTTTGGTGTGGGACCCATTTATCTCCTGCCTCAGAATATTACTCAGGCATTGAAAAGAATGAAATAATGCCATTTGCAGCAACACAGATGGATCTGGAGGTTATCAGACTAAATGAAGTAAGTCAGACAAAGAAAGATAAATATCATATGGTATCATTTACAGGTAGAATCTTTTAAAAAAAGATACAAATAAACTTCTTTACAAAAGTGAAACACAGACTTAGACAACAAATTTCTGGTTACTAGGTGGGGGTGGAGGAAAGGGTGAGAGGAGGATAGACAGGGAATTAGGGATGGACTTGTACACACTACTATATTTAAAACAGATAACTAACAAGGACCTACTGTATAGCACAGAGAACTCTGCTCAAAATTCTACAATAACCTAAATGGGAAAAGAATTTGAGAAAGAATAGATACTTATACATACATAAGTGGGTCACTTTGCTGTACACCTGAAACTAACTCATCATTGTTAATCGTATTCCAATATAAAATGAAAATTAAAAAAAAAATCCCACCAATTGTAAAGCTCTACTTTGAAAAAAAGCAGGTATCTTCCTCCTCAAGTTTCTGTATGAATCTTCTTTGGTGACCTAAGGCATAAATTTAAGCACAGAATAACCCTGGCCAATAAATTGGAGTTGACCTAAATGCCTCTCAGCTGAGGCAGTGTCATAACCACCAGGGGATAAACATAAGCAGTACAACCCCCAAGGACACAGTTCAATTATTAGTGCACCCCAAGCAGGACACAAAGTACTGCCACAGTCCCCAGCCATGGGATTTCTAGTTCAGATGGAAATTTTTAGTGTGAGTCCTTGATTTTAGAGGGGCCGCAAGGAGGCAGTCAGTTCCAGTTTAGCATGTGTGTTTTGAATTAAAGTGAGAAGCTGAGGCCACCCACATTGTCCTGTTGCCAATACCACTGTGAGTGATCAAATTTCAGCAGGTCAGTCTGAATTCAGAACTTTCTCAGTGGCTTGGAAAGTATGCAACAGGAGTTTTCCTTCTGAAAGAGAGGAAGACTTCCTGGAAGGGTTTTGAAAAACAAAGATGATTAATTCACCACTCCCTGTCCCCCATCCCTATATGCCTTCCAGATCCTAATGGGGTTTTATTTTTTCCACTCTTGTTGCAAAATCAGTGTGTCCTTTTAAATCATTGTAACGTTACATTTTTAAAATTATTACCTATTCTAATCCAGACATTTCATTAGGAAGAGTTGTATGCAGAGGAATAAAAATATTTTCATAGTAAAACATTTTTATATAGCTTTAGCTAGAAAGACATGTTCAGGAATCAGTCAGGAGAAAGTTTTGAATTTTGAAAAATTGAAAAATGGGTTTTCACAACCTTCCCCAACCTGATGAAGTATCCAGTGAGCATCTAGAAAAAATTAATCCATTTTGGGGGTAAACTGCGCTAATGATCAACTTGCTTTACTAAAGTACGTGTACCAGGAGAAGGACAAGGAAAGTTGGGTCAGTTTATCCGTCTGTAGTTGCAAACTGCAGCCAATCCAGTAAGGCAAATATAATCAACAACAGTGAGCCACCCCAAGAGGGGGTCAAGAGTCCACTTGGCCAGGACTGGGCAGGGAATTCGCATTCCTCCCCAGACTTGTAGTTTGAGGTAGAAATCATAGGTTAGGAATGCAATTACTTTTTGTATCAGTAATATAGCCTGATTTCAAATGGTCCCATTAGAACATAAACTCTTTCATGTGGACATCTGTGTGTGACCCAGGCAGTCCAGCCAACATCCATAATGTTTTCAGACTCTGTGGCCCCATGCAGGCATGTCCTGAATCTACAGTGATACCATAATCTGAGTTTTTTCTGCCTTTAATCCTGCAGAATTTGTGCTGAGGCTGAAGTAGCCCACAGCAGATAGTATCAATATCAGGTTTCAGTTTAGAGTCAGGTTCAGGCAATCAGAATCAGAGGGACAGGATTCTAAGGAAAAACAAAAAAACTAGCAGCTTTTGTTCTGCTATAGCAGAGTAGGAGAACAAAAGTCCTGCACAGCCAGCAACACTTAAATCCAAGTGACGAGCCAGGCTTTCCTAAATTCTATCGATCTTGTTATCCTTAGAGTTCAAGTTGACCCAATTAAAAATATGCACAGAAGCCAGAAAATTATGTCTCTACCAAATGTCTGATTTTATGAGTTTATATAATAATTAAAATTGCTTTTTAAAATTCTGAAAGTATATCTCTAAGTCAGGTTAGCTTATTTATCTCACTTGGTCCTAGTCTCATCACAACAAAAATTTGGAGCAATGTACCAAAGGGCTTTCCTGGTGGCTCAGATGATAAAGAACCTGCCTGCCAGTGTGGGAGATATAAGAAACGTGGATTTGATCCTTGGGTAAGGAAATTCTCCTGGAGAAAGAAATGGCAACCCATTCCAATATTCTTGCCTAGAGAATTCCATGGACAGAGGAGCCTGGTGGGTTACAGTCCTTAGGGTTACAAAGAGCTGGACATGACAGAGTGCTAACAATTTCACTTTCACTTTCACTAAAGGGTATAAGCCAGTCCCTCCCATCAGGATGCTTCCACAAGCCTCTTATACTTACTCATCAGAGGGCAGACAGGATGAAAACCACAATCACAGAAAGTTAACCAAACAAATCACAAGGATCACAGCTTTGTCTAACTCAATGAAACTATAAGCCATGCGGTGTAGGGCCGTGCAAGACAGACGGGTTATTGGGGAGAGTTCTGACAAAACGTGGTCCACTGGAGAAGGGAATGGGAAAGCACTTCAGTATGCTTCCTTGAGAACCCCATGAACAGTATGAAAAGGCAAAAAGATAGGACACTTAAAGATGAACCCCCGGGTTGGTAGTTGCCCAATATGCTACCGGAAAACAGTGGAGAAATAACTCCAGAAAGAATGAAGAAAGAGCCAAAGCGAAAACAACACCCAGTTGTGAATGTGACTGGTGATGGAAGTAAAGTACGATACTGTGAAAAACGATATTGCATAAGAACCTGGAATGTTAAGTCCAAGAATCAAGGTAAATTGGAAATGGACAAACAGGAGATGGCAAAAGTGAACATCAACACTTTAGGAATCAGTGAATTAAAATGGACCAGAACAGGTGAATTTAATTCAGATGACCATTATATCTACCACTGTGGGCAAGAATCCCTTAGAAGAAATGGATTAGCCCTCATAGTCAATCAAAGAGTCTGAAATTCACTAGTTGGGTGCAATCTCAAAAATGACAGATTAATATCTGCTAGTTTCTAAGACAAACCATGCAATATCACAGTAATCCAAGTTTATGCCCCAAACACTAATGCCAAAGAAGCTGAAGATGAATGGTTCTATGATGACTTACAAGACCTTCTAGAACTAACACCAAAAAAGCTTTCCTTTTCATCATAGGGGACTGGAATGCAAAAAGAGGAAGTCAAGAGACACCTGGAATTACAGGCAAGTTTGGCCTTGGAACACAAAATGAAGCAAAGCAAAGGCTAACAGAGTTCTGACAAGGGAACGCACTGGTCATAGCAAACACCGTCTTCCAACAACACAAGAAATGACTCTACACATGGATATCACCTTATGGTCAATACCGAAATCAGACTGATTGTATTCTTTGCAGTCGAATATGGATAAGTGCTATACAGTCAGCAAAAACAAGACCAGGAGCAGCCTATGGCTCAGATCATGAACTCTTTATTGCAAAATTCAGACTTAAATTGAGGAAAATATGGAAAACCAATAGACCATTCAGGTATGACCAAAATCAAATCCCTTATGATTATACAGTGGATGTGACAGATTCAAGGGATTAGATCTGAGAGTGTGCCTGAAGAACTATGGACAGAGGACTGTGACATTGTATGGGAGGCAGCAACCATCCTCAAGAAAAAGAAATCCAAAAAGGCAAAATGGTTGTCTGAGGAGGCCTTACAAACAGCTGAGAAAAGAAAAGAAGCCAAAGGCAAAGAAGAAAAGGAAATATATACCCATTTGAATGCAGAGTTCCAAAGAATAGCAAGGAGGGATAAGAAAGCCTTCCTCAGTGATCAATGCAAAGAAATAGAAGAAAACAATAGAATGGGAAAGACTAGAGATCTCTTCAAGAAAATGAGAGATGCCAAGGGAACATTTCATGCAAAGATGGGCACAATAAAGGACAGAAATGGTATGGACTTAACAGAAGCAGAAGATACTAAGAAGAGGTGGCAAGAATACACAGAAGAACTATACAAAAAAGATCTTAATGACCCAGATAACCACAATGGTATGATCACTCACCTAGAGTCAGACATCCTGGAATGCAAAGTCAAGTAGGCTTTAGGAGGCATCACTATGAACAGAGCTAGTGGAAGTGATGGAATTCCAGTTGAGCTATTTCAAATGCTAAACGATGATGCTGTGAAAGTGCTATAGTCATTATGCCAGCAAATTTTGAAAACTCAGCAATGGCCACAAGACTGGAAAAGATCAGTTTTCATTCCAATCCCAAAGAAAGGCAATGCCAAAGAATGTTCAAACTACCACACAATTGTATATATTTCATATGCTAGCAAAGTAATGCTCAAAATTCTCCAAGCTAGGCTTCAACAGTACATGAGCCAAGAACTTCCAGATAGTCAAGCTGGATTTAGAAAAGGCAGGGAACCAGAGATCAAATTGCCAACATCTGTTGGATCATAGAAAAACCAAGAGAATTAAAAAAGAAAAAATCTACTTCTGCTTCACTGACTACGCCAAAGCCTTTGAATGTGTGGATCACAACTAACTGGAAAATTCTTAAACAAACGGGAATTCCAGACCACCTTACCTGCCTCCTGGGAAATCTGTATACAGGTCCAGAAGCAACAGTTAGAACCAGACATGAAACAATGGACTGGCTTCAAATTGGGAAAGGAATATGTCAAGGCTGTATACTGTCACCCTGCTTATTTAACTTATATGCAGAGAACATCATGTGAAATGCCAGGCTGAATGATGCACAAGCTAGAATCAGGATTGCTGAGAGAAATACCAATAACCTTAGATACGCAGATGACACCACCTGTATGGCAGAAAGCAAAGAGCAACTAAAGAGCTTCCAGATGAAAGTAAAAGAAGAGGGTGAAAAAGCTGGCTGAAAATCAATATTCAAAATACAAAAATCATGGCATCCAGTCTCATCAACTCATGGCAAATAGATGGGAAAACAATGGAAGCAATGAGAGAATTTATTTCCTGGGTTCCAAAATCACTACAGATGGTGATTGCAGCCTTGAAATCAAAAGACAATTCCATCTTAGAAGAAGAGTTATGGCCAACCGAGAGAGTATATTAAAAAGCAAAGACATTATTTTGCTGACAAAGGTCCATCTAGTCAAAACTATCTTTTTTCCAGTAGTCATGTATGGATGTGAGAGTTGGACTATAAAAAAGCTGAGCGCCAAAGAATTGATGCTTTTGAACTGAGGTGTTGGAAAAGACTCTTGAGAGTCTCTTGGACTGCAAGGAGATCCAACCAGTCCATCCTAAAGGAAATCAGTCCTGAATATTCATTGGAAGGACTGATGCTGATGCTGAAACTTCAATACTTTGGCCACCTGATGGGAAGAACTGACTCATTGGGAAAGACCCGGATGCTAGAAAAGATTGAAGGCGAGAGGAGAAGGGGACGACAGAGGATGAGATAGTTGGATGGCATCACCAACTCGATGGACATGAGTTTGAGCAGTCTTAGGGGTTGATGATGAACAGGGAAGCCTGGCATGCTGCAGTCCTTGGGATCACAAAGAGACAAGACTGAGCCACTGAATGAACTGAGTGGAAATCTTGATGGCTTCATAAAACTGCTAACAGAAGATTAAGATCAAGCATTAGTCACATAGGACCGAATGAACTGGTGAGTATGGTTATAATATGGAGGCTTTATCTGAAATATTACTGGTCTTTAATCTATGTTTTTCAGATATAAAGAAACCTTTACATTATACACCTGTTAGTAGAATTGAAATATTTATGTTTTCTATCAGATTCCTCCAGAATTTGGAAACTCTTATTGGGAATTATTTGAAACTAAGACTCACTTCCCAGATAGCTCCTTGTAAAATTTAGTTATTAAAAGGACATCTAAGTTTGTTTCTGAAGCTTAGCATAGCAATCTATCTTTTGATGAAGATCAGATTTGCCATGACCTGCAACCTGGAGATTATGCCTAATGGAAAAGTCTTCAGATAAAGGACTCTTTACAGTCATGTTGGGTGGGGTTATATTTGCTAACAAATTGTTGTACTACAAAACTTAAGAGTATGCTCTTGGCTTTGTATATCTCACCATATCAGACCTCCTTTCCTGAATGAACTGTAACTCTTGTTTCTAAGGCTCAACTTTAACCAAGACCAGCACTACCAGAATAGGGCAAGAAAATGACATCTAAAGTAGACAGCTGACCCAAGATGATGTACCAGACCTGTATACTGATTACTTTGACAACTGTTCATACTTTTGCTTATCAACCAAACATTTTTTTGGGCTCCATCATTTGCAAGTTTCAGAAATCAATCCAATTGTTGGGTTTCTGGCCAGTTACCTATGTTCAGAACTCTCAGGTTGTCTTGGTGGATTTCTCTTCTCCAAGGCTCTAATTAGATGGTCCTTAGAAATTTTATTTTAAAAGAAATAAACTCTAGCACCATGCAGGCTAAACCACCAATATCACTAAGTGAGGCCCTCTTATCTGGTCAATTAATGATGACTATTCCAAACCTGGCCATAAACACTCTTTTTCACTAGATGTTGAATATTGGATAGATCCTAATAGGGCCCAGTGGATTTATGGAGCAGATATATGACCTTGATTTTCCTGGTGTAGTTAAGATGCACAATTGATTTCCCTAGGGCCCAAGATCACTTATGGGTAACCCTGGAAATAACCCCTACCAACCTACCCTTAAGGCAGGCTTGTTGAGCTTAACCAGTTTTCCAATGATACAATCATTTGATCTCAATATGTGTTCCTTCTTTTTAAGTAAACCTAAAAGCTATGACAAACCTAGTGTGTTGAAAAACAGAGACATCATTCTGCCAACAAAGGTTCATATAGTCAAGGCTATGGTCTTCCCAGTGGTCATGTATGGTTGTGAGAGCTGGACTGTAAAGAAGGCAGAGCACCAAAGAATTGTTGTCTTCAAACTGTGGTGTCAACTGGGTGACTGAACAACAACAATAATGTGTTCCTTCACTTGGAAAAATATTATCACTTACATAGAGGCTTTAACAAAATTCACTCAAAAAGTTTTGAACAATAGTGATCAAGTCATTAGCTTGCTCAGTTTAGAAGTCACCAAGATGAGAAAAGCAGTCCTACAGGATCACATGTCCCTCAATATTTTAACTGCTTCCTAAGGGGAAAAGTGTGCTCTAATTCATATTGAATGCTGTGTCTTCAAATGTTACTCATGACACATAGAGAATAAAATTTCTGCTCTGAACAATCTTTTTCCCAGTTTAGGGAAATTTTTGGAAAATGGTTTGATTCAAGAGGCTTAAATCCTAATGACATTGTTGGCTCTACTGACAATTTTAATTACAGTTTCTGAAACTTATAAGGTGATAATTTCTTGCTTGTCATGCTGTGTGTCTCCTACTTATACTAAGAGATAATGATGTTTAAATGACTTGAAACTATAAACTACATCTTTATTTCTCAGTAAAATAATGGAC
Source organism: Ovis canadensis (assembly GCF_042477335.2). NCBI lineage: Eukaryota > Metazoa > Chordata > Mammalia > Artiodactyla > Bovidae > Ovis > Ovis canadensis. Next base: position 29,438,044 of record NC_091246.1, read on the forward strand.
ATACACAATGCACATGTGAGGAAAATTGGCTTAAGTCTTATTGGATAACCTAGAATTGACTGTCAGTTCTTGACAAATATTCTGCTAGTATAACTTCCCCAACATGAGAGAACCAGTCTGTTAGGATCCAGCACTATGGGACATGATAGACCCAGGACAGGCAAGCAACCAGCCTGGCATCAAGTGACCAAATATTTGATCACCCAGCACTTTCTGTCAAAAGATTAATGATCAAAAAGGGGAAATTCTGAAATAAAATCCATATTTTTATGGCAAGGCAGGAAAAATTTAAAGATGAAAAATTTTCTCTTCCCTTTGGCTTCCTTTCTCCCTTCTACTGTGCATTGTATATTTGCATTGTGCATCAACAAAACCTCCCCCATAGTCAGAAATACCTGCTCAAAGACAAAAAACAACATTCTTCTAGTATCAACAAAACAACTATGTAAATGATAACAATCCTTCTTGATCTCGTAAAGAGTCATAATGGCCCATCACTTTGTTCTTGCAGATCTGGATTGCATAAATATCAATAATACATCATCTAATGTACAGCCCCATGTCTCAAAAAACTTATATAACTGTGTTTTGACTTTTCCCCTCTGTTTTATAGTACCCTCTAGTCTATATTCCATCTCTGTAACTTTCTCATTGTAGATATTTCATATAAGTAGAATCATGCAATATGTGACTATATCTGGCCTAGCAAGTGTTTTCAGGTACATCTATGCTGTAGCATATATCAGAACTTCATTGCTTTTTAAGGGTGAAAATATTCTATTATATTTTATATACCACACTTTCTTTGTCCATTCTTCTGTTGATGGGTATTTGGGTTGCTTCTATTCTTTAGCCTATTGTAACTTCTGCTGCTATGAAATCTGTGTAAAAGTATCTCACTCACTGCTCTCAGTTCTTTTGGGTCCATAACTAAGTGGAATTTCTGGATCCCCAGCACTCTTCTCACATGCAATGATTCACTAGACCTACTCACAGGTTATAAAACTTATTGTACTATTGGTTACCTTTTGTTACAATAAAGGATACAGAGGAAAATCAGCAAAGGAAAAAGGCACATGGGGGTGGGAGGAGTCTGGAGGAATTCAGGCACAGCTTCCAAGAGTTCTCTTGAAGTGAAGTTGCAGGAGGATTAATTCCTCCTCCAAAGATATGTAACAACATGTGCCAGCAAGGGTGGCTCATTTGAGAATTTCAGTGTCTGCTATGAAATGAATGTTTACATCTCCCCAGAAAGTCTATGTTGAAATCCCAGCCCTCAATATGAAGGTATTTGGAGATGGAGCCAATGGGAGTAATTAGGTCTTGAAGGCGGAGCCCTCATGATGGGATTAGTATCCTTATAAAAGAGATGTTGAGAGAGCTTGCTTTCTCTCTCTTCTCTATACCATGTGAGGATACAACGGGAAGACAGCCATCTGCAAACCAAACAGAGAAGCACATCAGACACAGGGTCTGCTGGCACCTTAATCTTAGGTTTTCCAACCTGTAGAACTGTAAGAAATAAATGTTTGCTTTTTAAGTCACCCAGACTAAACTAGTTATAGTAGCCTAAACCAACCAGAGTCCATGATTTTTACTGAGGGTTGGTCACATAGGTACCCTCTGCCTATTATGTACTAGACTCTTAGAAGGAAAGCACGTGTTGAATAGAAACCATTGTTTTCACAAATAAGTTAGGCACCCATATCAATTTGAAAAATGATGGGAAGCCTCAAAATCTTTCCAAAAATGCCAGCAAAGGGGTAGTTTGGCAAGAAAGGCTTTCTATATATGACCATCTCAGGCTTGCTGTATTAATTCATTTTTATGCTGTCATCATCCTAACATTCAATGGATATCTAGAATAGACCTAAATAGCCTTCGATGGAGTAGATACAGGAGAAATTTGAAGAGAAAAATGCTTGCACATTGCCAAAAAGTAGGGAAAATAAGCATAAAAATTGTTTAAACAACAATTTGTTTTTCAACAGTATGAAAAGGAGGAAAAAAAAAAAAAGACACTGAGATGAACTCCCCAGGTCAATAGGTGCCCAATATGCTACTGGAGAACAGTGGAGAAATAACTACAGAAAGAATGAAGAGACAGAGCCAAAGGGAAAACACATCCAGTTGTGGATGAGACTGGTGATGGAAGTAAAACCTGATGCTGTAAAAACAACATTGCACAGGAACCTGGAATGCTAGGTCCAAGAATGAAGGTAAATTGGAAGTAGACAAACAGGAGATGGCAAAAGTGAACATCGACACTTTAGGAATCAGTGAATTAAAATGGACCGGAACAGGTGAATTTAATTCAGATGACCATTATATCTACTACTGTGGGCAAGAATCCGTTAGAAGAAATGGATTAGCCCTATAGTCAATCAAAGAGTCTGAAATGCAGTACTTGGGTGCAATCTCAAAAACGACAGATTAATATCTGTTAGTTTCTAAGACAAACCATGCAATATCACAGTAATCCAAGTTTATGCCCCAAACACTAATGCCAAAGAAGCTGAAGATGAATGGTTCTATGGTGACTTACAAAACCTTCTAGAACTAGCACCAAAAAAGGTTTCCTTTTCATCATAGGGGACTGGAATGCAAAAGGAGGAAGTCAAGAGACACCTGGAATTACAGGCAAGTTTGGCCTTGGAACACAAAATGAAGCAAAGCAAAGGCTAATAGAGTTCTGACAAGAGAACACACTGGTCATAGCAAACACCGTCTTCCAACAACACAAGAAATGACTCTACACATGAACAACATTAGATGGTCAATACCGAAATCAGATTGATTGTATTCTCTGCAGCTGAATATGGATAAGTGCTATACAGTCAGCAAAAACAAGACTGGGAGCTGACTGTGGCTCAGATCATGAACTCCTTATTGCCAAATTCAGACTTAAATTGAAGAAAATAGGGAAAACCACTAGACCATTCAGGTATGCCTAAATCAAATCCCTTATGATTATACAGTGGAAGTGAGAAATAGATTCAAGGGATTAGATCTGACAGACAGAGTGCCTGATGAACTATGGACTGAGGTTTGTGACATTTTACAGGAGGCAGTAATCAAGACCATCCCTTAGAAAAAGAAATGTAAAAGCGAAAATGATTGTCTGAGGAGGCCTTACAAACAGCTGAGAAAAGAAGCCAAAGGCAAAGGAGAAAAGGAAAGATATACCCATTTGAATGCAGAGTTCCAAAGAATAGCAAGGAGGGATAAGAAAGCCTTCCTCAGTGATCAATGCAAAGAAATAGAGGAAAACAATAGAATGGGAAAGACTAGAGATCTCTTCAAGAAAATGAGAGATGCCAAGGGAACATTTCATGCAAAGATGGGCACAATAAAGGACAGAAATGGTATGGACTTAACAAGCAGAAGATACTAAGAAGAGGTGGCACGAATACACAGAACTATACAAAAAAGATCTTAATGGCCCAGATAACCACAATGGTATGATCATTCACCTAGAGTCAGACATCCTGGAATGCAAAGTCAAGCAGTCTTTAGGAAGTGATGGAATTCCAGTTGAGCTATTTCAAATGCTAAACGATGATGCTGTGAAAGTGCTATAATCAATATGCCAGCAAATTTTGAAAACTCAGCAGTGGCCACAAGACTGGAAAAGGTCAGTTTTCATTCCAATCCCAAAGAAAGGCAATGCCAAAGAATGTTCAAACTACCACACAATTGTATATATTTCACATGCTAGCAAAGTAATGCTCAAAATTCTCCAAGCTAGACTTCAATAGTACATGAACTGAGAACTTCCAGATGGTCAAGCTGGATTTAGAAAAGGGACAAGAACCAGAGATCAAATTGCCATAATTTCTTGGATCATAGAAACAGCAAGAGAATTCCAGATAAACATCTACTTCTGCTTCACTGACTATGCCAAAGCCTTTGAATGTCTGGATCACAAAAACCTGTGGAAAATTCTTAAACAGATGGGAATTCCAGAACACCTTACCTGCCTCCTGAGAAATCTGTACGCCAGTCCAGAAGAAACAGTTCAGTTCAGTTCAGTCACTCAGTTGTGTCCAGCTCTTTGCGACCCCATGAATCACAGCACGCCAGGCCTCCCTGTCCATCACCAACTCACGGACTTCACTCAGACTCGTGTCCATCGAGTCAGTGATGCCATCCACCCATCTCATTCTCTGTCATCCCCTTCTTCTCCTGCCCCCAATCCCTCCCAGCATCAAAGTCTTTTCCAATGAGTCAGCTCTTTGCATGAGGTGGCCAAAGTACTGGAGTTTCAGCTTTAGCATCATTCCTTCCAAAGAAATCCCAGGGCTGATCTCCTATCTCCTTGCAGTCCAAGGGACTCTCAAGAGTCTTCTCCAACACCACAGTTCAAAAGCATCAATTCTTTGGTGCTCAGCCTTCTTCACAGTCCAACTCTCACATCCATACATGGCTACTGGAAAAACCATAGCCTTGATAAAACAGACCTTAGTTGGCAAAGTAATGTCTCTGCTTTTGAATATACTGTCTAGGTTGGTCATAACTTTTCTTCCAAGGAGTAAGCATCTTTTAATTTCATGGCTGCAATCACCATCTGCAGTGATTTTGGAGGCCCCAAAAATAAAGTCAGCCACTGTTTCCACTGTTTCCCCATCTATTTCCCATGGAGTGATGGGACCGGATGCCATGATCTTCATTTTCTGAATGTTGAGCTTTAAGCCAACTTTTTCACTCTCCTCTTTTACTTTCATCAAGAGGCTTTTTAGTTCCTCTTCACTTTCTGCCATAAGGGTGGTGTCATCTGCATATCTGAGGTTACTGATATTTCTCCCAGCAGTCTTGATTCCACCTTGTGTTTCTTCCAGTCCAGCGTTTCTCATGATGTACTCTGCATAGAAGTTAAATAAGCAGGGTGACAATATACAGCCTTGATGTACTCCTTTTCCTATTTGGAACCAGTCTGTTGTTCCATGTCCAGTTCTAACTGTTGCTTCCTGACCTGCATGCAGATTTCTCAAGAGGCAGGTCAGGGGAGAAACAGTTAGAACTGGACATGAAACAGTGGACTGGCTCCAAATTGGGAAAGGAATATGTCAAGGCTGTATACTGTCACCCTGCTTATTTAACTTATATGCAGAGAACATCACAAGGAATGCTGGACTGGATGAAGCACAAGCTGGAATCAAGATTGCTGAGAGAAATATCAATAACCTCAGATATGCAGATGACACCACTCTTATGGCAGAAAGTGAATGGGAACTAAAAAATCTCTTGATGAAAGTGAAAGAGGCACGTGAAAAAGCTTAAAACTCAACATTCAAAAAACAAAGATCATGGCATTCAGTCCCATCATTTCATGGCAAATAGATTTGGGACCAATGGAAACAGTGAGAGACTTATTGTCCTTGATCTCAGTTTGTAAAGAATCTGCCTGCAATGCGGGAGACCCCAGTTTGATTCCTGGGTTGAGATGATCTTCTGGAAAAGGGATAGGCTGTCCACTCCAGTTATCTTGGGCTTCCCCGGTAGCTCAGCTGGTAAAGAATCTGTGTGCAATGTGGGAGACCTGGGTTTGATCCCTGGGTTGGGAATATCCCCTGAAAAAGGGAAAAGCTACCCATTCCAGTATTCTGGCCTGGAGTATTACATTGACTGTATGGTCCATGGAGTTGCAAAGAGTCGGACACAGCTGAGAAACTTTCACTTTATTTTCTTGGGCTCCAATGTTACTAAAGATGGTGACTTCAGCCATGAAATTAAAAGATGCTTCCTCCTTGAAAGAAAAGCTATGACAAACCTAGACAGCATATTGAAAAGCAGAGACATTACTTTGTTGACAAAGTTCCATCTCGTCAAAGCTATGGTTTTTCCAGAAGTTATTTATGGATGTGAGAGTTGGACCATAAAGAAAGCTGAGCGCCAAAGCATTGATGCTTTTGAACTGTGGTGTTGGAGAAGACACTTGAGAGTCCCTTGGACTGCAAGGAGATCCATCCAGTTAATCCTAAAGGTTTTTAGTCTTGAATATTAAATGGAAGGGCTGATGCTGAAGCTGAAACTCTAATAATTTGGCCAACTGATGAGAAGAACTGACTCATTGGAAAAGACTCTGATGCTGGGAAAGATTGAAGGCAAGAGGAGAAGGGGATGACAGAGGATGAGATGGTTGGATGGCATCACCAACTCAATGGACATGAGTTTGAGCAATCTCCTGGAGTTGGTGATGGACAGGGAAGCCTGGTATGTTGCAACCAAGGGGTTGCAAAGAGCTGGACATGACTGAGCAAATGAACTGAACTGTCTGCCATATAGACATGCACATATTTGGACAAAATTTACCACAATTTTTATAATCTTTATATAGAAAATATATATATACAATTAAATGAATTTTCAAATGTCTGTATGTCAAAAGCCTTCTCCTATAAGGAAAAACCTGAATATAAAGAGAGAGACTTTATTATTTAAAGCAGTTTCAGTTCAGTTCAGTTTAATTCAGTTCAGTCACTCAGTTGTGTCCAACTCTTTGCGACCCCATGAATCGCAGCATGTCAGGCCTCCCTGTCCATCACCAGTTCTCGGAGTTTACCCAAACTTATGTCCATCGAGTCAGTGATGCTATCCAACCATCTCATCCTCTGGTGTCCCCTTCTCCTCCTGCCCCCAATCCCTCCCAGCATCAGAGTCTTTTCCAATGAGTCAACTCTTCACATGAGGTGGCCGAAGTATTGGAATTTCAGCTTTAGCATCAGTCTTTCCAAAGAACACCCAGGACTGATCTCCTTTAGAATGGACTGGTTGGATCTCCTTGGAGTCCAGGGGGCTCTCAAGAGTCTTCTCCAGCACCACAGTTCAAGAGCATCAATTCTTCGGCACTCAGCTTTCTTCACAGTCCAACTCTCACATCCATAAATGACCTCTGAAAAATCATAGCCTTGACTAGATAGACCTTTGTATAGGCAAAGTACTGTCTCTGCTTTTGAATATGCTGTCTAGGTTGATCATAACTTTCCTTCCAAGGAGTAAGCATTTTTTAATTTCATGGCTGCAATCACCATCTGCAGTGATTTTGGAGCCCCCAAAATAAAGTGTGACTCTGTTTCCACTGTTTCCCCATCTATTTGCCATGAAGTGATGGGACCAGAGGCCATGATCTTCGTTTTCTGAATGTTGAGCTTTAAGCCAACTTTTTCACTCTCCTCTTTCACTTTCATCAAGAAGCTTTTTAGTTCCTCTTCGCTTTCTGCCATAAGGGTGGTGTCATCTGCATATCTGAGGATATTGATATTTTTCCCAGCCGTTTTGATTCCAGCTTGTGCTTCTTCCAGCCCAGTGTTTCTCATGATGTACTCTGCATAGAAGTTAAATAAGCAGGGTGACAATATACAGCCTTGACATACTCGTTTTCCTATTTGGAACCAACAACCAGTCTGTTGTTCCATGTTCAGTTTGAACTCTTGCTTCCTGACCTGCATATAGGTTTCTCAAGAGGCAGGTCAGGTTGTCTGGTATTCCCATCTCTTTCAGAATTTTCCACAGTTTTTTATGATCCACACAGTCAAAGGCTTTGGCATAGTCAATAAAGCAGAAATAGATGTTTTTCTGGAACAGTTTAAGGTTGATCAAAAAATTGAACAGAAGTTATAGGGGGTGCCCATGTATTCTCTAACCTTCCCCATTATCAACATCAAGCACCAGAGTATACATTTGTTACAATTCATGGACCTATACTGACACATCATTATCACCCAAAGTCCAAAGTTTACATCAGAGTTCACTCTTGGTGTTATATATTCTATGGTATTGAAAAATGCATAGCAACAGCTATCTACTATTGTAGTATCAAAAAGAATAGTTTCACTGTCCTAAAATCTTCTGTGCTCTGCCTATTCATCCCTCAGTTCCCTCTACACACTGGAAACTACTGATCTTTTCATTGTCTTCAAAGTCTTGCCTTTTCCAGAATGTTATATAGTTGGAATCATACACTTATGTAGCCCTTTCAAGAAGGTTTTTCTTTCACATAGCTGTATGCATTCAAGGTTCCTCCATGTCTTTACATGACGTGATAGCTCATTTCTTTTTTAGCATTGAATAACAAATATTCCAAGCTTCCCAGATGACTCAGTGGTAAAGAATCCACCTGCCAATGCAGGATATGCAAGTTTAATCCCTAGGTCAGGAAGATCCCCTGGAGGAGAAAATGACTACCAGTATTCTTGCCTGTCCAATCCCATGGGTGAAGGAGCCTGGCAAGTATAGCCCATGCTGTGGCAAAAGACTCAGACACAACTTCACAACTCAACAACTATAAATATTCCATTGTCTTGATATAAAATGGTTCATCTATTTGCCTACTGAAGGACACCTTGGTTGCTTTTGAGTTTTGTCAGTTATGAATAAAACTGCCATAAACATCTGTGTGCAAGTTTTAGTCTTTGGCTACCTAATTCGAAGAGCTGATTCATTTGAAAAGACCCTGATGTTGGGAAAGATTGAGGGCAGGAGAAGGAGGGGACGACAGAGGATGAGATGGTTGGATGGCAATCACCGACTCAATGGACATGGGTTTGGGTGGACTCCGGGAGTTGGTAATGGACAGGGAGGCCTGCCGTGCTGTGGTTCATGGGGTTGCAAAGAGTCGGACATGACTGAGCGACTGAACTGAACTGAATAACATACAACATGGAGCATCTTTTCAAAGCCTTATTGGTTATTGCATATATTCTTTGGTGACTAGGTGTTAAGATCTTTGGCCCATTTTTTCATTGGGTTGTTTCCTTTTTTTTCAAGTCAGAAGGGTGACTTTTTAAAAATTTATTTTTAATTGAAGGATGATTGGTTTACAATATTGCTTTGATTTCTTCCACACATCAACATGAAATTGCCATGTTCTAGGCTGTGCTTGGTTGCTTCAGTTGTGTCCGACTCATTGCAACCCTATGGACTGTAGCCCATCAGGCTCTTCTGTCCATGGGATTTTCCCAGCAAGAATACTGGAGGGGGTTGCCCTGCCCTCCTCCAGGGCATCTTCCTGACCCAGGGACTGCACCCACGTCTTCTGCTCTCCTGCATTGCAGGCAGATTCTTCACTCACTGAACCACCTGGGAAACCCTGAATTAGCCATAGGTATACATATGTCCCTTTCCTTATGAACCTCCTCCCACCTCCCCCTCTTTCCCACCCCTCTAAGTTGTTACGGAGCCCCAGTTTGAGTTCCCTGAGTCATACAGCAAATTTCCTTTGGCTGTCTATCTTACATATGGTAGTGTCTATGCTTCCGTGCTACTCTCCATTCATCTCACCTTCTCTCCTTCCCCCACCTACCGCCGCCCCCAACCCCGCACCTTGTCTGTAAGTCTGTTCTTTAAGTCTGCATCTCCTTTGCTGCCCTGCAAATACGTTCATCAGTGTCATCTTTCTAGATTCCATACATATGTGTTAATACACAATACTTTGTTTTCTTATTGTTACGTTCTTGGTAGATTTTGGATAACAAGCTTTATCAGATGTCTATTGCAAATATTTTGTTCTAGTCTGTGAGCTTGTCTTCTCATTCTCTTGACAGTGCCTTTCACAGAGCAGAAACTTCTAATTTTAATGAAGTCCAGATTATCAATTATTTCTTTAATGGTTTGTACCTTTGGTGTATACAAAAGCACTTTTTAACATCTGAAAAATATTCTTCATGTTAATCTGAAAAATATATTAAAGGTTTCCTATCTCTAGATTATTTCTTAATTTTTTTCTACTTAGAAGTACTGTTTTGAGAAACACTTTTAAGTACCAGGGATTTTAAAGTTGAGCTATAATTCATATACCATAAAATTCACCCTCTTAAAGTATGAAATTTAGTAGTTTTATTATACTCACAAAATTATGGAACATCACAACTGTATAATTCCAGAATATTTTTAATCTCCTCATAAAGAAACTCAATACTTGTCAGCTATCACACTAAACCCCCAAGCCCAGCCCCTGGCAATCACTAGCCTACTTTCTGTCTCCATGGATTTGCCTATTCTGGACATGTCATATAAATTAAATTATACAATATTTGGTTCTTTGTCTCTGAGTTCTTTCACTTGAAATTATGTTTCTATGACCCACTTTGATTTAATTTTTGTGTGACATGTGAAGTATGTGTCAAAGTTAGGACTTTTAGTGGGGAGGATATCTATGTCCAGCTGTTTCAGCACCATTTGTTAAAAACAGTACCCTTTTTCTATTAAAATTCTTTTGTATCATTGCCAAAAACCAGTTCACAATGTTCATTTGGGCCTATTTCTGGATTCTTTAGTTTATTCTGTTGCACTATGTATGTATCCTTTCACTAATCACATTGATCACTGCAGCTTTACAGACTTCTTAAAATGAGTGATATAAACTCAACTTTTTTTTTCTTCCGGAATTGTTTTGGCTGTTTTTTTGACATTCCATGTGAATTTTAGGATTCACTTGTCAGTAGCTACAAAAAGTTTTTCTTGCATTTGCATTAGAATTATACTGAAATTTATACTAATTTGGGTAAATTGACATTTTAACAATATTGAGTCTTCCAATCCATGAACATGGAATTTTTCCCATGCACAAATTTGTTTTAAATGTATAAGTAACTTTTTGATGCTATTGTAAATGGTACGTTTTAAAATTTTCAAATTCCAGTTGTCTAATGCTATGTAAAGCTGAGTGCCAAAGAATTGATACTTTTGAACTGTGGCATTGGAGATGACTCTTGAGAGTCCCTTGGACCACAAGGAGATCCAGCCAGTCCATTCTAAAGGAGATCAGTCCTGGGTGTTCTTTGGAAGGAATGATGTTGAAGCTGAAACTCCAATACTTCGGCCACCTCATGTGAAGAGTTGACTCATTGGAAAAGATTCTGATGCTGGGAGGGATTGAAGGCAGGAGGAGAAGGGGACGACAGAGGATGAGATGGCTGGATGGCATCACTGACTCGCTGGACAGGAGTTTGGGTGAACTCTGGGAGTTGGTGATGAACAGGGAGGCCTGGTGTGCTGCAATTCATGGGGTCACAAAGAGTCGGACACGACTGAGTGACTGAACTGAACTGAATGGTGTTCTATATGAATAGAATAGACTTTTGTATGTGTACCTTCTATCATCCTACCCTGATAAACTCATTAGTTCTAGAAGGTGTTTGTAGGGATTTGTTTAGATGGTCTCTGTAGATAATCATGCTGCCTGCAAATAGTTTTATTTCTTTCTAATCTGTATGAGCTTTCTTTCTTTCTTTCTTTCTTTCTTTCTTCCTTCCTTCCTTCTTTCCTTCTTTCTAACCTTGTTATTACTAACCAGAGCTCTCAGCCCAATGTTGAGTAAGAATTTCCTGCCCTTTTAGTAATCTTATCGGATTATGATATTAGCTATAGATTTTTATAAGATTATGTTAAGTCTGCATATTCCTAGTTTGCTGAGAGTTTTTATCATGAGTGACTGTTGAATTGCTTTTTCTTCACCTATTGAAATAATCATATGTTTTTTTAAATTTAATCTCTTAATATGGTGAATTATAGTGATTGATTTTCAAATGCAAAATCAGCCTTCATCATGAGTTATCCTTTTTATATGTTTCTGAATTTCATTTGCTAATATTTCCTTGAGGATTATTGCATATATTCACAGGAGGTTTTGGCCTTCAATTTCATTTTCATGTAAAATCTATGTTTGATTTTGTTATTAGGATAATGCTGACCTCCTAAAATCAATAAAATATATAACCACACTGAAGAGTAGCACATAGCAATAAAAAGAGACTACTCAACACAAAACAATATTGATAAATCTCAAGATTATATTGAATGAAAGAAGTCAGACACAGGAAAGTACAACTATGATCCTAATCACACGAAATTCTAGGAAAGACAAATCTAGCCTGGAGGGACAGGAAACAGATCAGTGGCTGCTTGGAAGTAGGTGTGGGGATTGACTGGTAGGGAAACGGAAATGTTTAAATGATGAAAAGGTTTAAATTTAGATTCTGATGGTGATTATGCAGCTGTATAAACATTTAAAATCATTAAAGTGTACAGGAAAATGTATACAACTTACAGTATGTAAATTACACCTCAGTTGATTTAAAAAATGATATAAATGAGTTGCAGGATCTCATTTTTTAATGAGACAGAGTTAGTTGTAAATTTACCAAATTCCTTGTTGACCTCACTGGGTATTGATTCCCTGCTCCCTGTCCATGTGTGATCTTGGGCAAGTCACATCTCATTCATCAACCCAGTTTCTTCCTCTGAGAAATGGTGGATAATGATTATTATTAACTACAGTTCTTTTAGGAAATGTTTCCTAAGATAATTTATGTTAGTCACTTAAAGCAATGCCTAGCACAAAGTAAGATATCAGAAAGTAATAACTATCATCCTTATCAATTTTATTAGTACTGCTAAAATCAAAGTAATGATCGGTATTCCTTTAAAGGAGCTTGAAGAAAGATAATAGCTTATCATAAAACAAGAGAGTAAATTAGGGCTCAAGGAGACATTTCTCAATGTGACAACTCTGTGGGAGGTCCTCATGCCATGGGGATGGTCATCAGTTTTTTGAGAGTACTCTTTATCTGATGATACCCACTCCTGAAATCTTGAAACCCAACCTCTCCTTAAGACTGTAAACTAGGTGTCTGACAGACTGGCAGAATGACGTCTCAACTAGAGAAGATTGGAATTAGGGAACATTGTCAGGCTCACATGGTTGGCTGTTGGCCCAAAGACCTTATGTACTCCTGTGAACTGACTGACATGACTTACTTCAAAATACTTTCAATAAGTTCAGTTCCCGGGAAACAAATTTTTCACAAGGCAATAGAAACTCCCTCACCATAGGGCATTTTCCTTTGGAAGCTTTCAAACCAAAAGAAGCCTGGTGGACCATCATCCCTGGGTTCTTGGTGTATGGTCCAGAATAAATGCTTGTGTATGGATAATGATGTGTATCAGATTTTAATAGAGAGAAAATACACTTGAGAATCGTGCTTGCATCTTTCAGATACACAAATGCCTTAACTTGTCATGGAGGTAATTTTGTCTTCTCTGATTCCTTTTAACCTAACTCTCTTGGCCAGTGGAATGATGTTATGGCACTCTTTGTGGCAAAGGAAAATTCAGTGCTCTAGCACTGACTCATTGTCAAAACTTGTGGGATTTCACAACTGTAACAGTTATCTATTGGTGCATTAAAAATGATCACAAATAGCAGCTCAAAACAACATACATTTCATATCTTACAGTTTTTGTGGATCAGGAGTCTGGATACAGTTTAGGAGGTCCTCTGCTCCTGGACCTCTCCTTTAGGCTGTAATCCAGGTGTCTGGCAGGCTGGCAGAATGAAGTCTCCATTGTCAAGCTTACATGCTTATTGGCAGAATTTCAGTTTCGCAAAGATTGAGGGACTGAGGACTTCAGTTTCTAGTGGCTGTTGGACCAAGGCTACCTTCAGCTTCCTGCCACCAGGAATGTGGGTACTCTCAGTCCTGTGCTGTACTTAAGAGAGGACCTGTGAGCTGATAACTCTGGAGGCTTTATGAAGTTATTTCAGAGTAAAGAAGCACTGACCATCTAAAACGTGGAACTATCTTTCTAAATAGAGCAAAATCAGTATTCCAAGGATAAATTTGCTGTCTACTGGGCGGCTAAAAAGCATCTTGATGAAAATAAAAGAGAAGAGTGAAAAAGTTGGCTTAAAGTTCAACATTCAGAAAACAAAGATCATGGCATCCGGTCCCATCACTTCATGGGAAATAGATGGGGAAAGAGTGGAAACAGTCTCAGACTTTATTTTGGGGGGCTCCAAAATCACTGCAGATGATGACTGCAGCCATGAAACTAAAAGACGCTTACTCCTTGGAAGAAAAGTTATGACCAACCTAGATAGCATTTTCAAAAGCAGAGACATTACTTTGCCGACTACGGTCCATCTAGTCAAGGCTATGGTTTTTCCAGTAGTCATGTATGGATGTGAGAGTTGGACTATGAAGAAGGCTGAGTGCCGAAGAATTGATGCTTTTGAACTGTGGTGTTGGAGAAGACTCTTGAGAGTCCCTTGGACTGCAAGGAGATCCAACCAGTCCATTCTGAAGGAGATCAGCCCTGGGATTTCTTTGGAAGGAATGATGCTAAAGCTGAAACTCCAGTACTTTGGTCACCTCATGTGAAGAGTTGACTCATTGGAAAAGACTCTGATGCTGGGAGGGATTGGGGGCAGGAGAAGAAGGGGACGACCGAGGATGAGATGGCTGGATGGCATCACTGACTTGATGGACATAAGTTTGGGTAAACTCCAAGAATTGGTGATGGACAGGGAGGCCTGGCGTGCTGCGATTCATGGGGTTGCAAAGAGTCGGACACAACTGAGCGACTGAACTGAACTGAACTGGGCAGCAAATACTTCTTTGCCCAAAAGAGCTATTTTGTCTCAATTTTTAAATTATTGTTTAGCTTCCCAACTGCTACAAGTGGACTATCTTTATGAGTGAAAATGAATAACTCTTTTCTACAATTTCCAACTCCCTCCCAGGCAAAGTCTACTATTTCTCATTTGTTTAAATTTCAAAGAAATACATTGATATAGAAATTTACTTTAAAACAGCAAAACATTATGATAGCAAAATATTTATGGATATACCTTTCTCAATGCATATACCTACACCTGTCTGTTAAAATACATATATATAGTTATCTTATTTTTTTGAATGGCTATATTTTTTGAACGGATCATATTATAAACATTGTGCTGAAGTTTGCTTTTTGCACTCGGACATATCCTTTACACCTTTCCATTATACACAGAGACACACTTCATTTTTTAAAGCATCTATATAGCCTTGATAAAACATTTCTCTATCAATAAACATTTAGATTATTTTCAGCTTTTTCCTGTTACAAACTATGCTACAACAAAAGTCTTCAAATATGTGAAGTATGTAATACCCATGCTTATATAAACTACATTTTTAGGAAAAAGTAGATTTGCTGAGACAAACAGTATATACATTTACAAAATTACAAACATTTCCTATCTTTTGGTCAAAAAATGGCATCAGTTTATCAGCAAATTTCCATTTCTCCACATTCTTTCCAACCCTAAATATCACCAGTATTTTTACTTTTGTAAAACTCAGAGGTTAAAAATAGAGATCTTATTTTAAATTGTAGCTCCTGGATTATGAGAGGGGCTAAGCATTTCACCTCTTTTTATTCACCCTCAGAACAAAATAGGCATTAAGGTGAAATCTGTGGAGAGAGCAGGATATACCCTCTTAATTCCTTGACTCAGAATGTTCTCAACACATCAGAGGGGCAAAAGTAATGAAACATAATTTCATCTAACATGGAGGTTGCAAATTGAAATACTTTGATATCCCTTAGGGAAGTGCAAATGAATGCTAAAGGGAAACAACAGAGAGTAGTGGGGTCTTTGGAAACTGGAAAGTGTAACCTTTATTTAAAGAATTCACATTTTCTTCAGTGTTAATAATTGGGCATACTTGTTAATGATATTGCAACCTCTGACCTAAAATGATAAAGACTCTGATTAGCCAAAGAAATACATCTAAATACAAGATTTCTGTAGAAAAATGTGCCCTTATATTAAAAATTATAATAGTAATTATAATATTTAACTATTTTTAAAATTTTAAACTATGGTTTTTGTTAATTTTTGTTTAAAAATTAAGATAAAACTTAGTTTTTAATAAACATATAAAGTACTTTTTTTGCCCCATCTATATCTTAAAAGGAAGATCAAGTGAAATAAGGAATTTGCCAGAAAGCGAATATTAAAAATTAGTTTCTTTACTTTAGTATTTATCTCTGTTTATATAGACACATTCTGAGCAAAAGAATTCTTCAGCCTTTCATTCAGTTGAACCACATGAAATTGCCATCTTGAAGATTAAAAATGGCTGAATGTGTGCAACCTCATACGAATAAACCAAAAGCTTTTCTGTAAACTTGTCTATTCCACAGGCAATTTATTTTAAAAGGTCCAGATCTTTCCATGGGGGTGGGAAGGGGTGGGGGGAGTTGGAACAATACCTTTGAAGTGTTAATGCTTACATGAATTAGTTTGTTTTTATTGACTGATTCAAACGTCTTACTTCATCTTTTTATTTATGAGGGAGCCATGTTTTGATAGTAGCCTGAACCAAAAGGAAATAGCTATATCTCTTGCATTGAGTCTGCCTACAGGGTCAATATGTTTCAAAAGTTCTGCCCTCTACAAAGAAGCCTTTTTGACTGTGACTGGAAATAGTGACTGACAGGCAAAATATTCTGTATTGCTGTGAGGTATGAAACATTACCTGTTTGGTAAAGCAAAGTTACGTAATTGCTGTACCTGGCCTCTTCCACCAGATGATTAATCAGTTTCATGGAGCCATTTGTCAACATCATTATCCTGATCACCCCAAATTAGTGTTTGCAGAGCACCCACACGGAGATGACACTGTACCTGGTGCTTGACAGAATACAAGGAAGACAAAGAGTACAACTTATAAACTAAACTGTTGGAACTGTGCATTTGAATATGAAACATAGTATAAACATACCTGTAAGTCCAAGCCTACCTGGGTCACACGTGGTAAAATAAACTTATTGAAACTAACCATCAAGCTTCACAGTGGTTATTTGTGTCACAACAGAGGATGGTCTTTCCACATAAAGATACTGAGAAGGGCTTCTAGTCGCTTTGTGGACCCCAGAGCCAGACAAAACTTTTCAGAGGGCCTTTATTGACTATTGAGTTAAAATCTCCAGAATCCTTTTACAAGGCCCATCAAATCTCTAAAGATGGGGAATTTGAAGATTCTAGGGAAGATTTAGTTGGTTAAGAGCTGGGAATTTTGGAGAGTTCCATAAAGAAACTCTAGGAAAAAAACACATATGAAATCATCATAGGAGGACAGTTCTACACATATTTTCCAGTTAATAATTTTTAATAAGTTTAAGCTATGCATTGGAATTGAACCAAGACTATTTTTTCACCATCGTCATCATTCTCATTTTGATTTACTCCATGCTGCTATGTGTCCTCGTCAATGCCATCTTGAACTAGATAGAGACAGAATAAAAAGGAAAACTTAGCAAAATCCACCTGTGCCTGACCTAGAAGCACTCCTAAGCTTTCTATGAGGTTTAGAAAGAGTAACCCCATTTTATAAGCAGAGTGTGTGTCCTTAGTGCGTGCCCAGGGGTCTGATTGGAAAGCAAGGCTTATTTTCCTTCAAGTGCCAACTGTGTGGTGGTTAGGCACTGAGGTTGGTTATAGGACAGCCCGTTAACCCGTGGTGCACCTGAGGTGGGATCCTGCTGATGGCACCCAATAGAACCTCACAGTAGGCAGTAAGCTCTACTGGGAAGCCAGGCACACACCTGTCCCAGTGCAGCAGATCCAGGCCTGTGGGGCCCGAGAGATGGCGGGCTCTTCCAGCATCACGACACGACTGTGCAGCCTGGGAGAGAGGAGGCATGGGGATGGCACCCAGGCAGCCTCGGCTGCAGGGGGCTGATGGGACCCTGTCTGTCCCAGGAGGTTTCCCACCACCCTTTGTTCCCCAGCCCCATACACCTGCCCAGATGTCCCCTTTCGCTAAGGATTTGGAAGTGGCCACTGCGGAGACTGCCTGTCCCTGTGGAGGTTTTCTGAGTCTTTACGGGGAGAAACAAGGCAGAATGAGGGCGACAGTCCCTCCTCCACCCCTTGGTTCATCCCATCTCACAGGATGAAAAGGAGGCTTGCTGCAGGTCAGAGCAAATCCAGGCTTTGGCCAAGCAGCATCTCTGGTCTCAGGACCAGGTGCACAGGCTCATGAACAGTGAGCGGGGTCTGGAGACAGAAGTGCGTGGTGGGGACATCACCTTAGATGGGCGCCGAGGAGCAGGGGTAGAAGCAGGGGCTCTGTCCTCCGCTGTCCCCTTCCAGGGCCCCTCAGCCCCACCCGGGCAGTGTGAGCAGCAGGCCAGCGTGTGCTCCTCTGTGGCGAGCTGGGAAGTGCAAGGGAAGAAGCACCTCCAGAGGAGGCAGAAGAGAGAAGGAAGGTGACATCTATGGCTATCGCTACTCAGGAAGCTTTAGAAAAATTAAGTCAACTTCCATGTTATTCACTGACTTTTTAAAAATTTTGCTTCCATAAATTTACCAGAAAAAAAGCAATATATCAATAGAAAATGGAAAAACTACATAAACAGTTGATTTTAGAACAAATACAAAGAACCAATGTGAAATTATAGCAAAACGCACTAATAATCAAAGATATGAATCTCAAAAGCATAGTGCTAAGTGAAAGAAGCCAGACGCAAGAGAAAGCATACTGTATGAGTCGATTTATATGAACTTTCAATAAAGGCAAAGCTACAGTGACAGAAATCAGAAAGCTAATTGCCAGGGCCTGGGTTTGGGGGAGGGGAAGGACTGCAAAGGGGCAGGAGGGAAACTAGTGGAGTGATGGGAGTGTTCTGTGATCATAATCATGGTGGTAGTGGCTACATGACTTGATGTATTTGTCAAACTCATCAACCTGTGCACTTAAAACTAATGAATTTCTTTGCTTGTGAATGATACCACAAAGCTGACAATAAAAAAGATTCTAAAGCCTGATTGTGGATATAAAGCAAATTCAAATTCAAAATTTTAGCCCTGAAAAGTCCTTAGAGATCATCTAGTGGAACTCTATTTTTACATTTTTAAGTGAGGAAATGGAGGCTCAGAAATGATGTCATTTATTCAAAATTATACAGCCTGTTGGTGGTTATAAAACACCCCAGGACCTAGTCTTTTCAGTCTTCTTTCTATTCTGCCATCCCCGCCCAGGATATTTAAAATGTAAATGTATCATATCACACAATTCACAGACATCCTAAAATACTTTGCAGATATATAGTACTTTTAATTTTTAACACACTCTCATTGTGTTCAGCCAGAGGCAGAAAACCAGTAAGAAGCAGGTATTAAGAGCTTCATTGCAAGGAATTCATTTATGCAATTGTGGGACTGGCTGGGTAGGTCCAAAATTTGTGGGGCAGGTCGTCAGGAAAAACATGATGGAATTCTCATGCCCAACTGAGTCCACAGATTAGATTTCTTCTTCCTCAGGGAAGCCTCAGCTCTACTTTTAAGATCTTTCAATTGTTGGATCAGGCCCACCCAGATTATCTAGGATAATCTCCCTTACTTAAAGTCAACCAATATAGACTTTTATCACATTTTAAAATACCTACAATAACTAGATTAAAACACCTAACAACAACTAGATTATTTTTATTAAATAACTGGGGACTATAGTCTACCCAAATTGGCACATAAATTGACCATCACACCCATACAGCAAGTATGGACAGTACTACAATTTCCGTTTTTCTACTAGGGGACTGAAAGTGCTGAGTGCTTAAACTATTTGCCTAATGGCACATAGCTAACTCACATTTGGTTTTTCAGTTGTAAAATGGTTAGCAATTCTTACCTCATGTGGTTGTTGTAAGGAATATATTCAAGTGTCAATTCCAGCTGCGTACGTAATAGCCCTGGAACAACTGATTCTCAATGTGATAAAACAACAATTAGATCATATTTTGCTTATAAATGAGCTGGTGCACAAGTTGTGAGGAAATGCACATTCTCCTTCACTACAGATGGGAGTGTGTATTAGATACATACTCAGCAAGTAGCTCCATTTCCAGGAATTAGTTTTATAACACTTGAACATATCTGTAAAGATATATGTGCAAAGATGTTCAATGAAGTGTTGTTTGTAAATGAAAAAAAAAATCTAAATGCTCATCAATAAAAGAAAAGGAGATTATTAAAGGAATTACGGTATAGTCAAACAAGGGAATACTATACGTACTGAAAAGAAATTATATCCATGGTATAGTATCAGATCTAAAATAGAAGACTTTGCATTTTTTAAATTTTATTTTTATGTATCAGTTTGTTTTCGGCTCTGCTGGGTCTTCACTGCTGCACGAGCTTTTCTCTAGTTGTGGAGAGCAGGGGCCACTCTCTAGTTGTGACGTGTGGCCTTCTCATTTGGTGGCTTCTCTTGTTGCGGAGCACAGGCTCTAGGGTATGCAGGCTTCAGTAGCTGTGGCATGTGGGTTCAGTAGTTATGGCTCCCAGGCTCCAGACCACGGGCGCAATAGTTGTGTTGCATGGGCTTAGTTGCTCCACGGCATGGAGGATCTCCCCAGACCAGGAGTTGAACCCATGTGTCTTGCATTAGCAGACAGATTCTTTACCACTGAGTCACCAGGGAAGACCCGAGTTTGTATTATTGATGCCATTTATCACCCGGGAGATAGTGAAGGACAGGGAGACCCAGCGTGCTACAGTTCACGGGTGCTACAGTTCTCAGGGTTGCAAGGAGTCAGACACAACTTGGTGACTGAACAACAACATGATCCTAGATGTTTCGGGCAATACCTTTGGTGGTAGACAGGGGATGGTCCTGTACCCACTCTGTTGAAACAAACATTTTCCCCTGGAGAAATAACTTCAAGGTGGTGATGAAAGTGTTTTGGTTAAAACCTCAAAGGCTGCACCATTCCTCCACTACCTGTCCTCTCTGATTGGAATATTGGCCCCTGTTTTCTCTGTTAACACAGGGGGACCTGCAGAAGGTAATGGTGCGGTCACCACAGGGAGACCATGAGGACAGCCTGAGGGCCAGTGGTGCAGTCACACTCCCTGAAGACAGAGCTCAGACATCAGGTCACAGTCGGGTGAGCTGGAGCAGAGCCAGGTGGCCCTGTGGTTACAGCAGAAACATCTGAATCAACCAGGCATGTCTGAGCTGTAATGAAGGTCAGAAGGTCTTTTATTCGATGTCATTCAGGACTCCTCTTTTTCCTGATGAAATCCAGAGAAGATAGAAGAGGCCACACTTTCTGAGCCTCCCTCTACCAGGGGCATGGAATGGCTATATGGAAACTTTATTACCTGTGGATCCACAAAATAAGAAGGTGCCAAGATTGTTAGATGGACAGGGGAAGGAAGCAAGCACAAGTCTATATATTATCCAAAAGGAATATTTGATTCTTCTCTCCTGCATGGATGTAAGCTTCTCCAGCACAGGCAAGTATCTGTGTTTGTTCATCACTGATTCCTCAGCACAGGGCCTGACATAAAAGGGACTCAGTAAGGATTCCTAGGATGAACGGCAAAACATCACTTCCTGAATCCAGCCACTGTGCTATTATTATCCCGAGGCTCCACCCTTCCATTCCAACCTCTTATACAGTATCCCCAGGAGGCAGAGAGTCGAAGGATGTAACACGCAGTCCTACAGTTCTGGCTAAAGGGCTAGCAGTAAGGGTGAGGCTCAGTCATTCATATCATTCTGGATGCAGGTCTGGTATATGATGCCAAAACACCTCAAGACCCTTTGTTTCAATCCTACCACTCAAATTCCTTAAACGAAATTGGAAACATATTTTACAATTCTATCACTCTTTTAGAGGATTTCAAATCCTCTCATAGGTTCATGTGAGTTCCTGGAGGGGAGACCTTCCTAGGACAATAACATGAAAAAAAATGGAAGAAATTTGGCAGAGGATCATCCTGAATGGGAAGGATGCCAGCTCCCATGGTTTTGTGGTAATTGAGGGCTGTTTCCCTGGATCAAGTTACAACCTTCTCTACTGCCTTACAGT
Source organism: Ovis canadensis (assembly GCF_042477335.2). Lineage (NCBI taxonomy): Eukaryota > Metazoa > Chordata > Mammalia > Artiodactyla > Bovidae > Ovis > Ovis canadensis. The sequence continues at coordinate 29,459,695 of NC_091246.1, forward strand.
AGGATTCTAGATGAATGATAAAAGCAATAACATGACCAACAGATCATATCTCAGTTGCAGCAGAGGTCATGGCAATGTTAGTGTACCTTTGGAATGAATATTATTCAAGGATATGTCCATTTTAGAGAGAGAAATTCTGAATGTGGCTGCTTGTATCAGTATTCGTGTTATCTCATTTAATTTTTAATACAATCTTATGAGGTGATTAGTATTATCCACATCTTATAGTGGATGGAACTACATCTTATAGTGAAGATATGGTTTGAATCTTCAAGGATGAACCTTGGAGAGGATATGTTATTTGTACAAAGTTTATGACTACCAAAGTTGAGATTGGAACTATCTATATTTTGAAGACAGTGCAATTGGGTAGTAAATTGGGTCAAAGGTACTGAAAGTTGTTGCTTTTATTAGTTTGTCATTTTTCCACTGACTTTTTTTTATGAAGACACGGTCATAACATAGAAAAGTTTTAAAGTAGAAGTTTTAGAATATTATTTAATTGGATATCAAAGTTTAACGTTTTCAGCAAAGCATTTTTATTTATCAGTTCTCTCCTCCATTTCAATCAAAATAATAAACAGGAAGAAGAGAAAGTATAAATGTTTTTCACAGCTTCTCAATTCAAAAGAAAAACTGTAAAGGTAAAACAGAAATGAAAATTCACACAAGTCCCCAGTGTTTCCTGCTCTTTCTCTAACTGGGCAAAATGATCAAACTATCAGCTTTCAATGGCAACTCCCCATTGTTCTTACAGAAAGATTTCATTGTCTATTGGATTCAGTGCCTAGATTTTCAGAGTATGCAACAGGGGGAAATACCAAATGAATTTATTATGTTAGTACAGTGTGTTCTTGGAAATCACTAGATTAAACACTTGATTAGATGAGTCTTACTTCCATACTCATTTTTACCATTTCTCTCATGCATCTCTATTTCTTTTTCCTTAACGTCCCTTTAGGGTTCTCCTAAGAGAGGTGCAGGAGAAGAGTAGCACATCTGCTTGGGATCAGGCAGGAATGAGAGCTTCTTGGCTTACCATCTATAGAGGCCACTTACTGTGACCTCCTGGACTGCCTTGGTGGATTCCAGCAGAGTTCTAGAATCCATCAGGACTCTGAGGATAGGGTGGTGAGACTCAGGGCACCTTTGCTGATTAGCTCCTGATCTTAGAGACTCTCTAAGGAAAGAAATAGTTCTAAGCTCCCTATGGTATTTCTAAGCATTTGAAAGATAGTGAAGAGGGTCTAGGATTTCTGTGTTCTGGGAGAAAGAGAAGTTTCCCAAGTCCACGTGAGACCCACTGATTTCTGGACCAAGTACCACGGTCCCCAGGAAATTGTAGTCAAATTGGCAACAATCCCTCTCTTAGCCCAATGACTATCATTCTGCAGTGATGTTTATTGCATGTCTGTCACACACTGAAGACCCCAAGACTGTAAAACAAAGTCTTTGTCCTCAAAATGACTTTGTTGGAGAGATCAAATATGAAACTTAGCTTTGTCTGTCCTCCTTGTGCAACTAAAACACATATTTTACATCAAATTATCCTTTAGTTCCATTTCCTCTTTTGAACTTGGAGAAAAAATTCTTCTTTACCACTATCCAAATTTACACAAATTCCATTCACTTTCCACAGAGTCACGCAACCATCACTGGACACTATTACTGAGCATTGCATGACAATGATTTTTATAGTAAGCCCATGGAAATTTTTCTTATTTTTACTTTTATTTTATTTATTTATTTATTGGCCTTGACACACAGCATGTGAGATCCTAGTTCCTCGACCAGGAATTGAATCTGGGCCCTTGGCAGTGACAGCACAGAGTCCTAACCACTGGACTGACGGGGAAGCTTCAAAACTGGGAAAGTGTGTGTTAGGGGTAAAATGCTATGCAGAGGGGTGGGTACATTTAGAAGACATACATGCCATATCCACAGTGTAGATGCTAATTACACTTGGAATGGCCACCTTGTGTAATCTTTATTCTTTAGACAAGAAGCATAGCATGATGGGAAGGAAACACTCAGGCAGAATAATCAGACTGCAAGCTTACTAATTCGATGGTGTGGTGGGGCTACAAGACTGGCGAGAACCTATGCATTCCACCATCTGCCTGTTTTCTCTTCCTAGAGTTGGAGAACACCATCTTCAACCAGAGTTGTGTGTTCTATACAGAACTCTTACATGCTATTTTATCTGGCCATGTTAGCAGTGATTCCCAAGAAAGATCAGATTCCATATTTATAAGAGTAGGTTAGTTCTCAAAGTAGAAGCTGAGTTCCTCCGTGGATATTATGGACATAAAGATAAAGTTTAGATGTGATTGAGACCACAGCTATAGGACTGCTTTGAGGACAATGAAATTAAGAGTGGTAGCAATCACAGGTTTTTTTTGGTGGGGGGCAGGGAGTGGAGGGTTGAACACACAGGACACTAGAAAAAGCATACATAAATGACCAGAGTGGATTCGGTAACTCAGCAAAATTACCAGAGCTTCTATTGAAAAGAATTCCCTGGTTTTGGTTTTTGGGATGATCATATAGGGAATTGGGTATACCTAATTATATGGTTATATTTCCTTTTTGTGGCTTCAATTTTTAAAAAAGGACTGTTTCATGTGTGTGTTTTTAGAATTGGTGAAAACATGAGCTTCTCAAAATCATGAGTTGTTAAAGCATTGTTATCAAAGGTAGGCTTAAAAATCTAACAATGACCTGATTATAGGTAAGATGTAGAGCTTTTGTCTCTGAGAAATGATCAAGCAGGGAAACACTCAGGAGGCACAAGGCAAAACACCCTGCTAGGAGCTGGTGGGAAGAGGCCCAGCCCAGGGTAGGCATGACTCCTCAGGCAGTCACATGCCTTCTGTGTGACTCACCTATCTTTTCCTCCTTTCACATGACACCAGGTAAGCCAGCATCAGCATTGAACTCCAGAGCCCGGCCCTGAGAAATTGTGGCTCCTTATCTCAGGTTTCCTCAGTGCTCCTGCTGCATTTTCCTTGTGCCCTCTGGCAACCAGAATCCAATTTGCAAAGTGAGGGATGGGGGCTGGGGGTGAGGGACAAAGGCCAAGTCTCCAAAGCTCAGCTTCCTTTTCTAAGCTCTGCCTACCTAAAGTGTATTTACTTCTTCACTTTAGAGAGGAATCTGGCACCACCCTTGGTTTTGTATAGCCCATTGCCATGACCATCTCCGTCTGTAAAATGAGGCACCCGTCTCCTGGGGCAGTCATTCTCCATGTGGGTCCTCTTATCTGAAACATCTACATCACTTGCGGACTTATTAGAAGAGCAAATTCAGGAACCCTATGACAGATCCACTGACTCAGACGCTGGGGGTCAGAGGTCAGCAATCTGAGTTGTTACAAGCCCCTGCCCTGCCCCCAGGTGATTCTGATGCACTTCAAGTTTGAGAATTACTGTCATAGTGTTGTTGGGAACTTAAATGAAGGCACACAAATAACATTCTTAGAACAGTGCCTGGCACCTGTGTTATTTAGCTATTTAGAATCATCATTATCATCAGGGGAATCTTTTTCGATCATGTTTTAATTTCCAGAAGTACCAGGTATTCACAGATGGAGTTATCTTTCCTATGGAACACTGCTTCCCCATACCCCCAACCCCCAAGAATATATGCAAGCTCTATTAACAGCACAAAGGTCTTCTCTGTCTTGACCTCTTCACATAATGATGCAGTATGTCCAGGGAAAGACTTTATTAATAGGGATGATTGCAATAGAAAGATGCTCAAAGCCTAAACCAGAAGTGTCTCAGGGTAGGAGTGGGTGAGCAATGCTTTTATATGCAGAGACCATGGAATAAGTGGTTGTGAAAAGAGGAGGGAAAGGGAGGTAATAAAAACTGCTGTGTGGGAGTCTTGAAACCTAAAAAACTGTGTCAAACTTTTCACTAACAGGAGAGTCAAGGCAAAAACTGTTGTTTGCAATAGGGTACATGAGCAAAGAAATTACAGAGTGGGAAGGTGCTATACAGGGACTAGCTGTACTAGTGAAGCCAGCCTCAGTTCAGTTCAGTTCAGTCACTCAGTCATGTCCAACTCTTTGCGACCCCATGAATCGCAGCACGCCAGGCCTCCCTGTCTATCACCAACTCCGGGAGTTCACTCAGACTCACGTTCATCGAGTCAGTGATACCATCCAGCCATCTCATCCTCGGTTGTCCCCTTCTCCTCCTGCCCCCAATCCCTCCCAGCATCAAGGTCTTTTCCAATGAGTCAACTCTTCTCATGAGGTGGCCAAAGTACTGGAGTTTTAGCTTTAACATCATTCCTTCCAAAGAAATCCCAGGGCTGATCTCCTTCAGAATGGACTAGTTGGATCTCCTTGCAGTCCAAGGGACTCTCAAGAGTCTTCTCCAACACCACAGTTCAAAAGCATCAATTCTTCGGCACTCAGCCTTCTTCACAGTCCAACTCTCACATCCATCCATGACTACTGGAATAACCATAGCCTTGAACTAGATACCTTAAACACAAGTTTGAAACACAGTCAAAAAAACTGATCCTCCCTTATACCATTCTTTACTTATACCATGTTAGGACCCCAAACATATAAGGTCTTAATTCTTGGAACCTGTAAATGTTACCTTATATTATAAATATTTTGCAAATGTGATTAAGTATTTGAGATGGAAAGATTATCCTGCATTATCTGGGTGGGCCTAAATATTCTTATAAGAGGGAGGTGGGGGAATATTTGACACAGACTGAAGGGAAGAAGGCAATGTGACCACAGAGGCAGAGAGGAGAGTGATGCAGCCACAAATCAAGGAGTGCCTGGTGGCCTCAGAAGCTGGGAGAAAGGAGGAGCAGGTTTTCTCCTAGAGCCTCCGGAGGGAGTATAGCCCTATCAACCCCTGGTTTTCAACCGAAAGTGATGCTGATTTTGGACTTCTCATTGCCACAACTGTAAGAGAATAAATTCTTGTTGTTTTAAGCCACCAAACGTGTGGGAACTTGCTATAGCAACCATAAGAAACTACTATACCTTGTTTCATTAAGAGACTTTCAGATTTTAGGAAGAGATCCTCTTATAATCTTAAATTAAATATAAAAAAGTTGCTCAGTTGTGTCTGACTCTTTGAGACTCCATGGACTATACAGTCCATGGAATTCTCTAGGCCAGAATACTGGAATGGGTAGCCTTTGCCTTCTCCAGAGGATCTTCCCAATCCAGGGACTGAACCCAGGTCTCCCACCTTGCAGGTGGATTCTTTACCAGCTGAGCCACAAGGGAAGCTCCTTATAATCTTAGGGGTAGGGACAATCCCCCAAGGTCAGCTCCTACTGCACCAATATGCTTTGCTATAATCTCATTTAAATATATTAATCATGGCTGTGCACATATGCTGTAAAATCAAGACTATTGTAGTCAATCTTAGTTTGTTTAAATGGAAAGGCTGAGCTTCAGAAAAGCTGTCAGGAAAGTTATATGTACAATGTGTGTGCTGTGTGCTGTCACTCAGTTGTGTCCGACTCTTCGCAATCCTAGGGACTGCTGCCTGCCAGATAGGATTTTCCGGGCAAGGATACTGCAGTTAGATTGCCATTTCCTCCTCCAGGAAATCTTCCTGACTCAATGATTGAACCCATGTCTCTTCTTTACCATTGAGCCACTGGGTAAGTCTTTACATGTAGACATGTCTAAGTAAATGCACAAACTATACCAGAAGTGGTCAACAAGCACAAAGTAAGAATTTAATTAATTCTTGTAGACTGATTTACTTACTCACTTAACAAATTGGCTGTTTAACCCTATAGGAAGAGCAAGGTTTCAGAAACTTAGAAAAATAGATTATTTCTTACTTGGCTTCATTTGAACTACTAACCATAAACAAACACTTTTCTATTAAATTATAACTAGTAAAACACTTTACAAATGGATTGGATAATGATTTTTAGGAGTAATTAATGGCTCATTGAAGTTAAACAAATTAGAGGGGGCTGTTATATTGGGGAGAGATGTTAAGTGGCCTCAGGGTCTTGAATACCACCACATGAGATTTGTTCATTCCACTATGGTTTAAACTTCCAGAGATGGGATAAAGAATTTATATCTTGTTTCACAAGTAAGCAAAAGAAATCTAGACAGATTCACACAAAAATATCCTTTCACAGATAATTGTTAAGTTATACCAACTGCATTTCATCAAAAGCAGAGCTAAGGCTTGGTTACTTGGCTAAAATGGGACTGTTTCAATAAGGAACACTTACCTAAGTTACTTTGCAAAAAAGTGGGAATAGAAGAAGAAAAGGAACGTAATGGTTAGTAATAACACAACTCTGTAATGCATTATTTAAGAGATAATGTTGTTAGCAGATTTCAGGAGTTTGAGCAATAATTCATTGTCTTGTTTAAATGGCTTTTTCCTGAATTTAGATATTTCTTAAATTTATGGTTTCAGCATATTTGCTTAAGGGAAAAAAAGAGTCCATTTCCCATCCATTGTGTTTTTATCACATTCCAAGAAACAAAGGAGATGCCATTCTTTGGAGCAGCACGAGTTACACAGCCTCCAGTCAGGTATTGCTCAAGGCAGACAGTCAAGAAGTAGCAGGTTTTTCCACCCTCTGCAATCTTAAGGAGCTGTGACCCAAGGGCAACTGTAAAACCCACGTGGTAGAATAACTTAGATTTCTTTTGATAGACTGAGTAAACAAACGGACAATGGTTCAACTTAATACAACAACAGAACTCTAACACACATGAGAAAACTTCGCAGCAACCACTTCAGAACTGTCAGGACTTAGTGAGTGGCTAACAACTTATTTTTCTTTCCAATTCCAGGACAAACCAGAGAAATCAAAATATTCACCCAAAATGTAAGATGTATCATTTCTAGGTACTCTTCTTCCAGCTTGCTTATAATAACAGCCTCCAATCGGGGATTATGGAAACTTTCCACTTTTCTCATTATAAAGCTTTCCCTCACCCAGACAAGAATTGCGTCCTTCCTTATATCATGTTGTTTCCATGTAGGGAATAAGTTGTTCCCATGTAGGTGCTCTTCATTTATTTCCACGTGTGAATGATACTTGCGTTGACCGCCATGCATGTGTACATACTCAGTTGCTCAAGTGTCCAATTCTTGCCACCCTATGGACTGTAGCCCACCAGATGCCTCTGTCCAAGGGATTCTCCACGCAAGAATACTGGAGTGGATTGCCATGACCTCCCCCAGGGGATCCTCCTGACCCAGAGAGACGCATCTCCTGCGTCTCCTGCATTGGCAGGCAGATTCTTTACCACTGAGCCACCTGGGAAGCCCCATTGATCCCCCCAACTACTTCTAAATAAAGAAAAGAAAAAGAACAAAACAAAAATTTCTAGTCATTCGCCATACAATATATATTTCTGTAACCACCCGAGAATTCCTGGCTGCTAGCTGTGTTTGAAAGGAAAGAGATTTTACTTCAAAGAACATAAAATAGACATTTTTAATAAATTGATTTTTTAAAATATTTGTACTTCTATGAAGGTTACTAATTTAATTTTAACTGAGTTTTCAAATTGATATGCACTATAACTATTTTATCATATACATATAAAAGAGTTATGGGTGAGCAGTTGAGGGTGTTTATTTTCTAAAATACATTTTCTATAACGAAAATGTTTTTTATATAATTTTTAAGTAACTTTTTAAAAGGCCTCTGAATTAATTTCCTCAAATCTTTAGCCCTCTATTTTCTCCTCTATCCAAGACTTTTCTTTTAACCATGTAAACCTAAATCCTAACATTAAACGTAATTAAACCACTGATTTTAGAAGTAGATTTCTTACATCTCAAGAGAAGTACTTCGGATACTTCTCTTGAAGTAAGACAGTCTATCCTCTTGAAGGAAAACAATAATCCATAATTCAAAGAGTGGGGAAGCAAAAGTGGTTTCCACCCTTTTTCCTCAACTCTTCTTTTTATTAAGACAAATTTTCTGTAATAGCTCATTTCTGTTGGTTTTAAGACAGGCTTGAAAGGCGAGAAGACCTCCTGACTGGGAAAAACAGGACAGGGGCATAAGAAAATGCACCCCGTCTCGGCAGACCCACCCAGCCCATCCCTTTGCCTCCTGAATTTTGGGCAGTGACCAGTCATAAGCTTTGAGGAACTGCCATTCCGCTCTGATTCTTCTCAAATCCAGCCAGTACCACCCTCAACCAGGGAGGGAACACGTCTGCCTGAGGGCTCGGGGTTCCTCCAGCCTGTCCAACCTTTGCTGTTGAATAAGCGGGAGCCCCTAGACAAGACAGTTCTCAGTCCTCCCGCAGATTTTCACCAAAAACTCTAGGACTAAAGGAGGTACAGAGTTACACTGAAAATCCAATTGGGGCTCCCTGTAAGCTGCTTTTCATGAACCCAGCCGAACATAGGAATTCGAGGTAATTAGCTGATGTTGGTTCCCAGGAAGGCGCCGGACCCCTCCTCAGCACTGCCCACGGACCCCCAGCTCTTCGTACTCGGTCCCATTGAGGCTGGGACGGCCTTCCCTGGGACAAGTTGGAACAGAGTCGCATCACGCGCCCAGAGTACCCACGCCTGGAGGCCCTGCCCGCTGACCAGCTCAGCCAATCGCTGCGCGGGCAGGCGGGAGGGGCGGGGCCGGGCGGGCCGCAAACCCAGGCCTTAAAGGCTGAGTCAAGCGCGACCTGGCCCGCACCTCCTGCCTCGGCGACCTTTGGAGAGATAAACGTGTGACCGTGGAGTGCGCCTGCGCAGCTTTGGAAGCCGCAGGTCAGGGACCCAGTCGGGCTGAGGCGGGTTCGGGCCAAAGACTGGAGGAGGCGATATCCAGGGACTCGAGGGAGGGAGTAGGCGCGACCTCCAGGAAACAACAGCGTCTATCCGCCGGGAGTTAACGAGGTTGGGTCGGCACCGCCTCGAGCTTTGGCCTCCTTGAGGTGGTGTAGGGGGAAGGGCTATTTTGGGGAAATCCAGGGGCGAAGCTGAGACCACAGCGGGTACTAGGCGGGTTAGTCTCTGGGCGACAGCGGGCACAAAGTCCCGGTGGATCGCTGTAGTCTGACCTCTGAACGCCGGGTTACGGGACCAGTCGCTCGCTGCGCCACAGTAAACATCCTCTGGAAGCGACTGGCTTGTGCGGAGGCCTGAGAGTGGGCCGGCACGTTCCTGGGCTGGCCCCACCTGCAACGCTGGTGCGAACTCAGCCCGGCCGGGTTCTCCGAGCCCTAGGAGTCAGAGTCGGGCCCTGTCCGGCACGAGAACTGGGGCTCAGGTCGCTGTTGTGATCGCGTGCCAGTTTGAGGGAGAGGGTAGGAGTGTGGGCTACACAGGACAAGGTGAAGGACGGGTGGAGGGCTGGGTGCACTTCGGCCCACCTAGTACTGGGGAGGCTTTTCAGAAAGTTTTCAAGTAGCGGAGATTCGAAGGTGTAACTCTCTCTGCCGTATATTACTCAAGAAGAAAGGTGTGAGGTAGCACCTAATTTTTCGAGATTCATGTCTGTCCCTACTTTGGGTCAGGCGTCCTGATAAATACAATTTTTCGTCACCTGCGTACCTTCTTCAGTAAGTAACCTGAACCAGCGGTTTCCTAGCTATTATTACCTTAAGACTCCGACCCATAAGATGGCAGAGACCCTTGCGTGCCTGTGTGCGTGTGCATTCAGTCTTGTCTGAATCTGCGACTCCTGGACTGTAGCCGCCAAGCTTTTCTGTCCATGGAATTTTCCAGGCAGAAATATCTAAGTGGGTTGCCATTTCCTTTTCCAGAGGATCTTCCCAACCGAAGGGCTGAACTGGAGTCTATTTCGTCTCCTTCACTGGCAGGCGGGTACTTTACCAGCTGAGCGATCCTTACCATGGTGAATTTTCAGTGCACTCATGGTGAAGTCGGTTTCAATTCCTATACCACTTGTCAGCCTGTTTTTTCAGTTTGATGGCTGAATCAAAATGTAATAATTTTGTGTAATATTTTATCTGTTTTTCTCCATCTGTATCTTTAACCTTTTTCTACAGGCCTTTCATAAATATTTGAGAAGATCATTTAAATGTTCTCAGTCCACTATAGTGGCTGTGACATCTCAGAAGTAAGCTTTTTTTTTGTTATAAGGATTGGCCTCATCAAATACTTATTAATTTCTTTTTCTTTCTTAGGTTTTTGAAACATGAATCCTTCATTCTTCCTGACTGTCCTTTGCTTGGGAGTAGCCTCAGCTGCTCCAAAACTTGATCCAAATTTAGATGCACATTGGCACCAGTGGAAGGCAACACACAGGAGGTTATATGGCATGGTTGGTAACATCTGAAAATGTCCAAAGGGACCCTCACAGAGAATGGTCTGTGCTGTTGGTCTGAATAGTTTCTGGAGTAGTTTTGTCAACTTTGACCAAGGTAGTAACTTAATAGCATATATTTCTGAGCACAGCATGGGCATATATTCCTGTGTGGGAGTTTGGAGAACAGCAGTATAAAGCCATTCCTGACAATAATTTTTCTCTGTCTGAAAATCCATTTGGTGAACATGGGTTGGGTTTTAAGTAGAAATAAAAATGATCAGTTATATGTTTACATCTAGAATGAAGAAGGATGGAGGAGAGCAGTGTGGGAGAAGAATAAGAAAATAATTGACCTGCATAATCAGGAATACAGCCAAGGGAAACATGGCTTCAGCATGGCAATGAATGCCTTTGGTGACATGGTGAGTGTGGCAGGAGTTGCTGAATTTTTTGTGCCTCCTCTGCTCAGTACTTTAGCAAAATAACTTCTTACTTTTTCTACATTTTATTTACTTTTCCTTAAAGACCAATGAAGAATTTAGGCAGGTGATGAATGGTTTTCAAAATCAGAAGCGTAAGAAGGGGAAACTGTTCCGTGAACCTCTCCTTATTGATGTCCCCAAATCTGTGGATTGGACTAAGAAAGGCTATGTAACTCCTGTGAAGAATCAGGTATGACAGTATTCAAATCCAGATCTTCTTAGGCATGTTTAGGTATATGGATTGTTGTTGGTCTTTGTATCTGTCTTGTAAACTGATGGCTCTTTTATTTTCAGGGTCAGTGTGGTTCTTGTTGGGCGTTTAGTGCCACTGGTGCTCTTGAAGGACAGATGTTTCGGAAAACCGGCAAACTTGTTTCACTGAGTGAGCAAAACCTGGTGGACTGCTCTCGGCCTCAAGGCAATCAGGGTTGCAATGGTGGCCTAATGGATAATGCCTTCCAGTATATTAAGGAAAACGGAGGCCTGGACTCAGAGGAATCTTATCCATATCTTGCAACGGTAAAAGGAGCTCCTTATCTTGTCATTACAGCTCTGCTTTCTAACATTTTCAGAGATAAGAGACACCTTATTCAGCATTCACATTTTAGATGCAAACTGTTAGAACTGCCATTATAAATTATCAGCTATTACAGAGGTCTCTGATTTTAGACAGTTAACATAGTTTGTCTTTTATGCAACGTGTAGAATATGTGTGCCATTCTATGCATGCATGCATGCAAAGTCACGCCAGTCATATCAGACTCTTGTGACATCATGGACTGTAGCCCGCCAGGCTCCTCTATCCATGGGATTCTCTAGGCAAGAATACTGGGGTGGATTGCCATGCCCTCCTCCAGGGGATCTTCCTAACCCATGTCTTATTGTGTCTCCTGAATTGGCAGGTGGATTCTTTATCACTAGCGCCAGGTAGGAAACACCATTCTGTATATAATGCATATTTCTCCATAGTGAAAAATTTATTATGGCCAGGTAGATCTTAATGGCCTCATTGAAGAAATATCTACTACTTTTTCAACTTCAGACCAATCAGTAGCATTTTTCTGGGCTGCTTTATAACAAAATTGACTTAGAAATCATTTAAGTTGCAAACTGCTGAGTCTTAATGGTCCTAGAATTCATGTTGCCCAGGAGGTGAATGGTAGTAATCAAGTCTTTTCCCCCTTTACCTTTAAAAGGACACAAGTAGCTGTAACTATAAGCCTGAGTGTTCTGCTGCCAATGACACTGGCTTCGTTGACATCCCTCAGCGGGAGAAGGCCCTTATGAAGGCAGTGGCAACTGTGGGCCCCATCTCTGTTGCTATTGATGCAGGCCATGCATCCTTCCAGTTCTATAAATCAGGTAGGTGTTTGTCTTTTATTATAGAAATTCAGGCAGTCAGAAGTGGAAGACACCACCATAGTTGACTTTGGCATGGAGTCCTGTTTTCTAGGACTAAAGAATTTTGAGTATATTCATTTAATAACGATGTTTCCACTTGACATTATACTTTAAGCATTTTCTCATGATGACAAACTCTTCATAAATATTTTTAAGTGGCTATGTAATTAATTCTTTATGTACAACCTATATGTAACTATTCTTCAATTGTTGGGCCCTTTTTCAAAGTATTTTACTATTATAGTTAGAACTGTAAAGGATCTAGTAGTTGAAGTATTTTTTAGTTTTAAGTGGAAATTTCTAGTAAAGTTTTATTTTTATTTTTCATCAGTCATTGTTTTTGGTTGACTATTTAAGTCTTATTTGGAATTTGTTTATGATGTTTCATTGAATTTTGAGATGCTTCTATTAATTAGTCGATAGAATGAGTTACTTTCATGTGTCACTTGGAGCTCCTTATCCCAACACTGAATTTTACTCTCCCAGGTATTTATTATGATCCAGACTGCAGCAGCAAAGACCTGGATCATGGTGTTTTGGTGGTTGGCTATGGCTTTGAAGGAACAGATTCAAATAACAATAAATTTTGGATTGTCAAGAACAGGTATAAAACCCCAAATGTTATATTTTAAATTGAAAAGGGAAGTATTTAATTAAAGGTGCAAAAAATTTGAAATCCCAGAAAGTTGTTCTCCTTGTTAGAGTAAACAGAGAAGTACTAATATGTGATTATACGATTCTTTGGTGAGTTTGTTGGGGTTATTATTATGTATTTGTAACATTGCATTTTTAAATTCTGAAAATTTTCTTAATTCAGAAACACATCTAGCCCAGTGGTTTTAGATAAAGAATTTTTCACCTGTAGAGTTGAGAGCTGCCTTCCTTTTTCTTTTTTTAAGAGGTAGAGATTTTATTTATTTTTGGCTGTTCTGGGTCTTCATTGCTGTGCTTTTTTTAATATAAATTTATTTATTTTAATTGGAGGTTAATTACTTTACAATATTGTATTGGTTTTGCTGTACATCAACATGAATCCGCCACAGGTATACACATGTTCCCCATCCTGAATCCCCCTCCCACCTCCCTCCCCATACCATCCCTCTGGGTCATCCTAGTGCACCAGCCCCAAGCATCCAGTATCATGCATCGAACCTGGACTGGCGATTCGTTTCATATATAATATTATACATGTTTCAGTGCCATTCTCCCAAATCATCCCACCCTTTCCCTCTCCCACAGAGTCCAAAATGCCTTCCTTTTTCTGTCTCTAATTTTTGAACAAGGAATAGTGGGCAAAAAACATTTGCCTCTGCTGATTGTTTCAGTCTGAAAGATTGTCCAAGAGTCCAGTGGCCTCTGTGCATCCTTTCTTTCTATTATTTGATGTCCTGCCATTGCATTTTACTCCCAGTGCTTAGAGGTCTTTGAGGGCTGTAAGAATCAATTTTCACAGCTAAAGCTCTTTAAAGTGAGGTGTAAGATAGCCTGTGGAAACAGACTGCTACATTGGAATCTCAGTTCTGCCTCAGTTTCTTACCTTAAAAAGTAAAGATAAGGACCCAGAGGAGTAATATAAATATATGTAACAGAACTTAACAATTGTACCTAATACATGATAAGTACTATTTTAATTATTAGTTATTATTAATGAAACTAATGTGTACTTGATTCTTTGTATAAAATGGAAAACATGTTCTTCTTTCAGTTGGGGTCCAGAATGGGGCTGGAATGGCTACGTGAAAATGGCCAAAGACCAGAACAACCATTGTGGAATTGCCACAGCAGCCAGCTATCCCACTGTGTGAGCTGATGGATGGTGATGATAGAGGACTTGAGGACAGCATATCTGGAGGAATTTTATCTTAAAACTGACCAGACCCTTACTGTATAAGATCATACGCTTGAATCATTGAGGATCCAAGTTGTGATTTGAATGCTGTGACATTTTTATAAGGGTAAAATGTTACCACTACTTTAATTACTATTATAAATAGCTTTATAATGTTGAAGACTCATTGCTTAACTCTAAGACTTTTGAATTTTCATTTTTGAAAAGGATATATAAAACTCTGCCTTTTACAATAAATTTTAATTCAATACATAAAGGTAGAACTTTCTCTTTTTAATGCATTAACTTGTAGTAGTTGGGGTATATAATTGGCCTATAAAGACATAAGTGAATGTGTCAATGTTGCATTAGGATTAGACACTGGGTGACTTTCCAAATATTTTAGTTTTAAATATGCATATTTTATGTCAACTGTATTACCTAATGTTCCCAAAAGTAAATTTAATGGTTGTGATTAACAGATTTTCAGGTGCTTGTTAATAACTGGAGAAATGTGTTCAAGATCCATAAGAAATGAGGCTGAGCTACAAGAATAGTCCTCTGGCCTCAGAAGACTGACAAGAGATCACTAGGGCACATTTCGGCTTAGCTACCTAATCTCTGAATTAAAGAACCTCAGAAAGGAACAAAAGAGGCTAATATGGCTACAGAGTGACTACAAATAAAACAGTATTTTTGTATACTTAAAAGATGGGAAGGAAATACGCCAGACTTCTGGATGAATTAGGGATGATTATTTTCTTTAAGCTGTTCTGAAGAAACCATGTATTTTTATTAGGAAAAAAATTGTAAAAATTTAGGTACATTTCTTGCAAGCTAAAGAAGCACGCATACATGTTCCCAGTCAAGGATATACAAAGAATACACTGCAGAAGTATTGAATTTAGCCATAATCTGTTGTGAAGGAAATAGAGATGGAGGACAACTGGAACCTTATCCACAAAACCTTTAATAGTCTTTGTCCACAGCCATTTCTGGAAAATACAGTTTACCACATTCAGTCAGGCTTTCCTTCATCTTAATTTTACAACAGCAGGCTAACTCAGTGCTGTCTACAGACTCCTGAAACACTAAAGACTAAGCAAACATGTAGATGCTAAATTGAGTGAAAGTATGATGGCTTTTTACTTAAATAATAGTTTCAAGTCTGCAAAGCAGAATACCTCCTGTAGATGTCTTAAATTGTATTTTAGTATATTTGATGTTTCTATAACTTTAGCTTGCAAAAAGTTCCAAACCACATCTATCATCTAACAGGATTATTTTTTCAGAGGAGACAATAGACTTGAAATAGAGCTGGAAACAAACTTGATCATCACAAAAATCTGAAGTACAAACTTACTGCAAGTATTTCTATAGTCCAGATATTTGAATAGATCCTTATAATAGTTAAATTGCAAAGGAAGTAAAGAAAGATGAGAGCGAATTCAGCAAATTAATTTCTGTGGGTATGTAGCTTTAACACTTGCATGCATGTATGCTAAGTCACTTCAGTCATGTCTGACTCTTTGCAACCCAATGGATTGTAGCCCACCAGGCTCCTCTGTCCATGGGATTCTCCACGCAAGAATATGGAGGGTTTTACCGTGCCCTCCTCCAGGGGACCCAGAAATGGAACCCATGTCTCTTAAGTCTCTTACACTGGCAGCAGGTTCTTTACCACTAGTGCCACCTGGGAAGTCAAAGGGAAGGAAAGGGCTCTGTAATAAAGCTTCATTCATAGCACATACTTCAGTCAGTATGTATTGAAGATATTTTGGGGCTTCCCTGTGGCTCAGCTGGTGAAGAATCCACCTGCACTGTGGGAGACATGGTTCAGTTCCTGGGTTGGGAAGATCCCCTGGAGAAGGGAAAGGCTACCCACTCCAGTATTCTGGACTGGAGAATTCATAGACTGTAGTCATGGGGTCACAAAGAGTCAGACTTGACTGAAGTGACTTATGCATGCATGCAAGTGTTAGAGCTACATACCCATATAAACTGTTTTTACAAATTCTTAAAATTTGTAAACATTTTAAAAATTCTTAAAATCAGGTATAGCCTGCCTATTTCTGTTAATAATTGGTGATTGATAAAAGATAGAGCAAGAAGGCCACAGTAAGTGTTTTGCATGTAAAATTTGAATTTGGTCATATTTTCTAATCTTAGTTACCTTTTGACTGGTATAAAAGCCTGAAAAGCAAAGGAAAACTTCTGAGATTTAGAAAAGCAAATATCAGTGATATCTTTAAGCAGTGGAGAAGGAAATGGCAACCCACTCTAGTATTCTTGCCTGGAGATTCCATGGACAGAGGAGCCTAGTGGGCTCCAGTCCATGGGGTTGCAAAGAGTCGGACATAACTGAGTGACCATCACTCACTCACCGACTCACTTTAAGCACAGAATTTCACAAATGTCTACGATCATCTCTACTTCTAAATAATAGACTATTGCCAAGAGCTACTCCATAGTCTTGTTCCTTAGTACCATATTTTGAAACTTTTGTACTTTATATATATTCAAGTATTAAAATCCCGCATTTATGTGACAACACTATGGGCTCTGGGGGCACGGGAGTAAAGCAGTCACAGTCCCTCCATAATGGAGCTCCCATTCTCATGTTGCTGAGCCCATGCATAACCTCCATCCCTGCCATAATGGCTGCTTTGTTCACAAGCCCATTGGCAATGATAGGAGTGGCTGGGTAAAGAATCTGGTATCCACAGCACACTTCATCCTATTCACTTGATTTACCGAGGTCACTCTTAGGTGAGCATTCACCTAGGACTCAGAGAGCTCTATCCACATACCTCTTCTCCAGACCTCTTTGTTGTCTCCAGACCAATGTTCCAGTTATGTTCCAGATCTGATCATCCAGCCAAACCATGGCCACAGTCCATGGATCAGTATATACTCATACATCTGGCCATTTTTCCTTCTAAGCAAAACGAACAAGATGCTCAACATTCTGCTCACAGGGAGAATTATCCTTTATCCCTGTTTTAGGAATGTCCCAGAAAAGGACTTTAATGCTGCAGCTGTCCATTTCACTTGGCGCCTGCATATCATGCAAAACCTTCTGTAGCCCATATTTAAATATTCATTCTTTACTAAGGCCCAGTAGCAATATAAAAGCTGTTTCTCTAAAGAGTAGTTATCCACAGAGGATACCATGACTTTGTTCCAAAAGCCAAGGGTCTGCACTAAGATTTGCCTATCAGTCTCAATGGTTCCAAATAGCATCTCTCATTGCTATTGATACTTTAAACACAATTAGATCTACTGGATCACCCAGCCCAAGTGGCAGAGCAGCTTACATGGCAGCATTGGCATCCTGGACTTGTTAGAGAATCTTGTTCTGTCGTTGTTCAGCTGCCCAGTCATGTCTGACTGCAACCCACGGACTGCAGAACACCAGGCCCCTTTGTCCCTCACCATCTCCAGAAGTTTGCCCAACTTTATGTCCCTTGCCTCGGTGATGCCATCCAGCCATCTCATCCTCTGACACCCTCTTCTACCATGGATCTTTCCCAGCATCAGGGACTTCTCCAATGAGTCAGCTTTTCACACACATCAAATGACCAAAACACTGGAGTTTTAGCTTCAACGTCAGTCCTTCCGAGTATTCAGGGCTGATTTCCCTTAAGATGGACTGATTTGATCTCCTTGCTGTCCAAGGGACTCAGGAATCTTCCCCAACACCACAACTTGAAGGCATCAATTCTTTGGCACTCTGCCTTCTTTATGATCCAGCTGTCACAACCATACAAGACCACTGGGAAGACCATAGCCTTGATTATATGGACTTTTGTTGGCAGAGTAATGTCTCTGCTTTTCAACACACTGTCTAGGCTTGTCATAGCTTTCCTGCTAAGAAGCAAATGTCTTCTGATTTCATGGCCACAGTCATCATCTGCAGTGATTTTAGAGCCCAAGAAGAGGAAAGCTGTCACTACCACATTTTCTCCCTCCATTTGCCATGAAGTCATGGGGCTGGATGCCATGATCTTAGTTTTTTTAGTATTCAGTTTTAAGCTGACTCTTTCACCCTCCTCCTTCACCCTCATCATGAGTCTCTAGTTCCTTTTCACTTTCTGCCATTAGAGTGGTATCATCTGCATATCTGAGGTTGTTTATGCTTTTTCCACTTATCTTGATTCCAGCTTGTAACTCATCCAGCCCAGCATTTCTCATGATGTGCTCAGTTCAGTTCAGTTCAGTTCAGTCACTCAGTCGTGTCCAACTCTTTGCGACCCCATGAATTGCAGCACGACAGGCCTCCCTGTCCATCACCATCTCCCGGAGTTCACTCAGACTCACATCCATTGAGTCCGTGATGCCATACAGCCATCTCATCCTCTGTCATCCCCTTCTCCTCCTGCCCCCAATCCCTCCCAGCATCAGAGTCTTTTCCAATGAGTCAACTCTTCTCATGAGGTGGCCAAAGTACTGGAGCTTCAGCTTTAGCATCATTCCTTGCAAAGAAATCCCAGGGCTGATCTCCTTCAGAATGGACTGGTTGGATCTCCTTGCAGTCCAAGGGACTCTCAAGAGTCTCCTTCAACACCACAGTTCAAAAGCATCAATTCTTTGGTGCTCAGCCTTCTTCACAGTCCATACATGACCACAGGAAAAACCATAGCCTTGACTAGATGGACCTTAGTCGGCAAACTAATGTCTCTGCTTTTGAATATACTATCTCAAATTAAACAAACAGGGTAACAGTAGACAGTTATGTCGTACTTCTTTCTCAATCTTGAACCAATGAGTTGTTCCATACAGGGTTCTAACTGTTGCTTCTTCAGCTGCATACAGGTTTTTCAGGAGACAGGTAAGATGGTCTGGTATTCCCATCTCTTTAAGAGCTTTCCACAGTTTATTATGATCCACACAGTCAAAGGCTTTGGTATAGTCAATGAAATAGAAGTAGATGTGTTTCTGCAATTCCCTAGCTTATATCTGTTTTCTTCACAGGTCAAATAGGCAAGTAGAATGAGAATGGGGTGAAAATTACAACCCCTGCATCCATCAAGTTCTTGATGGTGGTACTAATCATTGTAATCTTGAGGGAATGAGTCATTCCTTTTGGTTTATTATTAATATTGTGCTTGATAGAGGCAGTTCTAGTGGCTTCCAATAGGCTTTTCCTACCATAATATCCCTCAGTCCACATGTAACCCCTTCATGAATCACAACTTTGTCATGGTGAAGGGACTTACATAACTCAATGAAGCCATGCCATGCAGGGCCACCCAAGAAAGATGGGTCATAGTGAAAAGTTCTGACAAAATGTGCTCCACTGGAAGAGGGAATGACAATCCACTTCAGTATTCTTGCTGTAAGAACCCCATGACCAGTATGAAAAGGCAAAAAGATATGACACCAGAAGATGAGCCCCACAGGTTGGAAGTTTGCTACTGGGGAAGAAGGGAGGACAATTAATAATAGCTCCAGAGAGAATGAAGAGGCTGGACAAAAGTGGAAAAAATGCTCAGTTGTGGATATATCTGGTGGTGAAAGTAAAGTCTGATGCTATTAACAATATTGCATAGGAACCTGAAATGTTAGTTCTATGAACCAAGGTAAATTCGACATGGTCAAGCAGGAGATGGCAAGAGTGAACACCAACATCTTAGGAATCAATGAACTAAAATGGCAAGAATGGGTGAATATAATTAATATAACCATTATACCCATGACTATGGGAAAGAATCCCTTAGAAGAAATGAAGTAGCCCTCATAGTCAACCAAAGAGTCTGAAATGCAAGACTTGGGTGCAATGTCAAAAATGACAGAATGATCTCAGTTCATTTCCAAGGCAAACCATTCAACATCATGGTAATCCAAGTCTATTCCCCAACCACTGATGCCAAAGAAGCTGAGGCTGACCAGTTCTATGAAGACTTAGAAAACCTTCTAGAACTATAGGGGGTTGAAATGCAAAAGTAGGAAGTCAAGAGATACTTGGAGTAACAGGCAAGTTTGGCCTTGAGTACAAAATGAAGCAGAAAAAAAGGTAATAGAGTTTAGAAAAAAAGGTAATAGAGCTTTGTCAAGAGAACACACTGGTCATAGCAAATACCCTCTTTCAACAATAAAAATGACAACTCTACACATGGACATCACCAGACAGTCAACACCAAAATCAGATTGATTATATTCTTTGCAGCCAAAGATGGGTAAGCTCTACACAGTCATCAAAAAAAGACCTGTAAATGACTGTGGCTCAGATCATGAACTCCTTATTGTCAAATTCAGACTTAAATTGAAGAAAGCAGGGAAAACCACTAGACCATTGAAAGAGTCATTTCCTAGGCAGGTTGATAAGAACCCCAAGGAGAGAGGGGTCTGGAATTCTCAGGGAGGAAGAAAGAACAAACTTTTTTTCCCCTCTACATTCCTTAGGATTATATAACAATGTATCCTGCCTAAGGACAGTCTCTGGATTAAACCTTCTGGCTAATCCTGTTATCTTAAAATGTAAATTATGGGAGTAGGTCTGGTCTTTACAAGGATGATATAACAATAATTATCCTGCCTGAGGACAGTCTCTGGATTAAACCGTCTGGCTAATTCTGTTATCTTAAAATGTAAATTAATGGGAGTAGATCTGGTGAGGACTTTACAACCTCCAGACATTCTTTGGATTCACTGGAGAGTATATAACTCCATTGCTAACACTAGCAAGGGGGTACTCTTTCTGCCCCCTTCTGATGTTTATGTCAGAAGCTTTCTCTATCTCCTTTATACTTTAATAAAACTTTATTGCGTAAAAGCTCTGAGCGATCAAGCCTCGTCTCTAGCCCTGGATTGAATTCTTGTCCTCTGGAGGCCAAGAATCCTGGCGTCTTTGTGTGGTTCAGCAGCAACATTTCACCATCCAGGTATGACCTAAATCAAATTGAGAACCCCCTGAACAGTATGAAAAGGCAAAATGATAGGATACTGAAAGAGGAACTCCCCAGGTCAGTAGGTGCCCAATATGCTACTGGAGATCAGTGGAGAAATAACTCCAGAAAGAATGAAGGGATGGAGCCAAAGCAAAAACAATACCCAGCTGTGGATGTGACTGGTGATAGAAGCAAGGTCTGATGCTGTAAAGAGCAATATTGCATAGGAACCTGGAATGTCAGGTCCATGAATCAAGGCAAATTGGAAGTGGTCAAACAAGAGATGGCAAGAGTGAACATTGACATTCTAGGAATCAGCGAACTAAAATGGACTGGAACGAGTGAATTTAACTCAGATGACCATTTTATCTACTACTGCAGGCAGGAATCCTTCAGAAGAAATGGAGTAGCCATCATGGTCAACAAAAGAGTCCGAAATGCAGTACTTGGATGCAATCTCAAAAACAACAGAATGATCTCTGTTCGTCTCCAAGGCAAATCACTCAATATCACTGTAATCCAAGTCTATGCCCCAACCAAGGGAACATTTCATGCAAAGATGGGCTCGATAAAGGACAGAAATGGTATGGACCTAACAGAAGCAGAAGATATTAAGAAGAGGTGGTAAGAATACACAGAACAATTGTACAAAAAAGATCTTCACGACCTGGGTAATCACGATGGTGTGATCACTCACCTAGAGCCAGACATCATGGAATGTGAAGTCAAGTGGGCCTTAGAAAGCATCACTATGAACAAAGCTAGTGGAGGTGATGAAATTCCAGTGAAGCTATTTCAAATCCTGAAAGATGATGCCGTGAAAGTGTTGCACTCAATATGCCAGCAAATTTGGAAAATTCAGTAGTGGCCACAGGACTGGAAAAGGTCAGTTTTCATTCCAATCCCAAAGAAAGGCAATGCCAAAGAATGCTCAAACTACCACACAATTGCACTCATCTCACATGCTAGTAAAGTAACACTCAAAATTCTCCAAGCCAGGCTTCAGCAATATGTGAACCATGAACTTCCTGATGTTCAAGCTGGTTTTAGAAAAGGCAGAGGAACCAGAGATCAAATTGCCAACATCTGCTGGATCATCAAAAAAGCAAGAGAGTTCCAGAAAAACATCTATTTCTGCTTTACTGACTATGCCAAAGCCTTTGACTGTGTGGATCACAATAAACTGTGGAAAATTCTTCAAGAGATGGGAATACCAGACCACCTGACCTGCCTCTTGAGAAACCTGTATGCAGGTCAGGAAGCAAAAGTTAGAACTGGACATGGAACAACAGACTGGTTCCAAATAGGAAAAGGAGTACGTCAAGGCTGTATATTGTCACCCTGCTTAGTTAACTTCTATGCAGAGTACATCATGAGAAATGCTGGACTGGAAGAAGCACAAGCTGGAATCAAGATTGCCAGGAGAAATATCAATCACCTCAGATATGCAGATGACACCACCCTTATGGCAGAAAGTGAGGGGGAGCTAAAAAGCCTCTTGATGAAAGTGAAAGAGGAGAGTGAAAAAGTTGGCTTAAAGCTCAACATTCAGAAAACGAAGATCATGGCATCTGGTCCCATCGCTTCACGGGAAATAGATGGGGAAACAGTGTCAGACTTTATTTTTTAGGGCTCCAAAATCACTGCAGATGGTGACTGCAGCCATGAAATGAAAAGACGCTTACTCCTTAGAAGAAAAGTTATGACCAACCTAGATAGCATATTCAAAAGCAGAGACATTACTTTGCCGACTAAGGTCTGTCTAGTCAAGGCTATGGTTTTTCCTGTGGTCATGTATGGATGTGAGAGTTGGACTGTGAAGAAGGCTGAGCGCCGAAGAATTGATGCTTTTGAACTGTGGTGTTGGAAAAGACTCTTGAGAGTCCCTTGGACTGCAAGGAGATCCAACCAGTCCATTCTGAAGGAGATCAGCCCTGGGATTTCTTTGGAAGGAATGATGCTAAAGCTGAAACTCCAGTACTTTGGCCACCTCATGTGAAGAGTTGACTCATTGGAAAAGACTTTGATGCTGGGAGGAATTGGGGGCAGGAGGAGAAGGGGACGACAGAGGATGAGATGGCTGATGGCATCATGGACTCGATGGACGTGAATCTGAGTGAACTCCGGGAGTTGGTGATGGACAGGAAGGCCTGGTGTGCTGCGATTCATGGGGTCGCAAAGAGTCGGACACTACTGAGAGACTGAACTGAACTGAACTGAAATCCCTTATGATTATATAGTGAAAGTGACAAATAGAGTCAAGGTATTATCTCTGGTAGACAGAGTGCCTGAAGAAGTATGGGCGGAGGTTCATAACACTGTACATGAGGCAGTGACCAAAATCATCCCAAAGGAAAAGAAATGTAAGACAAAGTGGTTGTCTGAGGAGACTTTACAAATAACTGAGAAAAGAAGAGAAGAAAAAGGCAAGGGTGAAAGAGAAAGATATACCCAGCTGAAGGCAGAGTTCCAGAGAATAGCAAGGAGAGATAAGAAAGCCTTCTTAAGTGAACAATGCAAAGAAATAGAGGAAAATAATAGAATGGGAAAGACTAGAGATCTCTTCTAGAAAATTGGAGATATCAAGAGAATATTTCATGCAAGGATGGGCACAATAAAGGACAGAAATGGTAAGGACCTAAAGGAAGCAGAAGAGATTAGGAAGAGGTGGCAAGAATACACGAAGAACTATACAAAAAAGGTCTTAATGACCTGGATAGCCACAATGGTGTGGTCACTCAACTCCAGCCAGGCATCCTGGAGTATAAAGTCAAGTGGGCTCAGGGAGCATCAGTACAAACAAAGCTAGGGTAGGTTTTAGAATTCCAGCTGAGCTATTTAAAAATCCTAAAAGATGATGCTGTTAATGTGCTGCACTCAATATGTCAGCAAATTTGGAAAACTCAGCAGTGGACACAGGACTAGAAAAGGTCAGTTTTCATTTCAACCCCAAAGAAGGACAGTGACAAAGAATGTTCAAACTACCATATGATTGTACTCATTTCACATGCTAGCAAGGCTATGCTCAAAATCCTTGAAATGAGGCTTCAGCAGTATGTGAACCAAAAACTTTTTGATGTACAAACTGGGTTTAGAAGAGGCAGAAGAACCAGAGATCAAATTGCCAACGTACATTGGATCATAGAGAAAGCAAGGGAATTCCAGAAAAACATCCACTTTTGCTTCATTGACTACATGAAAGCCTTTGACTGTGTGGATCACAACAAACTGTGGAAAATTCTTAAATAGAGGGGAATACCACACCAGCTTACCTGTCCCCTGAGAAACCTGTATGCAGGTCAAGAAGCAACAGTTAGAACTGGACATGGGACCATGGACTGGTTCAAAACTGGGATAGAAGTACATTAAGACTGTATATTGTCACCCTGCTTATTTAATTTATATGCAGAGTACATCATGCGAAATGCCAGCCTTGATGAATAACAAGCTGGAACCAAGATTGCCAGGAGAAATATCAACAACCTCAGATATGCAGATGATACCACTCTAATAGCAGAAAGTGAAGAGGAACTAAACAGCCTCTTGATGAAGGTGAGAGACAAGATGGCGGAAGAGCAAGTGAACGTGGAATACATCTCTCTCCTTGGATACATTAGGAATACACCTTAGACAAAGAATATCTTGCAGAACACCAGCTCAGAGTGGCCAGGAGTCCCTGACCACCAGAAAGGAATATATAGATCCATATAAAACTTGGTAAGATGAAGGAAAGAGGGGGGAAAAAAGAGTGAGCAGTACTAGATCTGCACCCAATGGGTGGGGGAACTGACACAGCGATCGGCAATTCTTGCTGTAGCCCTACATACCCTGGAGAGGGAGACAGTTCCTAGAAGCCACAGTGGCTGGAAGCTCAAGTGCAGGGATTGGAGAGCAGTCCCAGGGTGAAGTCTGCTGTTGACTATGGGTAAATGGCCCAAGAGGATGTGAGTCAGGAGATTGAAGTTTGAAATGCCTGTGAAGGAAAGCTGAGCAGCTGTGGAGGCAAGGCGATACTCCTGAGTCACACACAGTGGGTGGAGCCATCACTGCAGCCTCTCTCTTCCCACACACCAGCACCAGTAACAGAGCGATAGAGAGAGTCCATAGAGGGTGGCCCTTTAAGTGCCTAATGTGTGGAGCAACAGAGAAAAACCAGCCAAAGAGGCCCTTGGAATGTTAACTGCCAGAGGCTAGGAAAATACTCTAATTGGGCCATTGTTCTTGCAGCTTCCCTCAGAGCTCAGTTGGTAAAGAATCCGCCTGCAATGCAGGAGACACCAGTATGATTCTTGGGTCGGGAAGATCACCTGGAGAAAGGGATAGGCTATCCACTCCAGTATTCTTGGGCTTCCCTTGTGGCTCACTTGGTAAAGAATCTGCCTGCAAGGCAGGAGACCTGTGTTTGATCCCTGGATTGGGAAAATCCTCTGGAGTTGATGGCAACTCACTCCAATATTATTGCCTGGAGAATCCCCAAGGACAAAGGAGCCTGGTCAGCTGGAATTCCATCACCTCCACTAGCTTTGCTCCTAGTGATGCTTCCTAGGGCCCACTTAACTTTGCACTCCAAGATTTATATCTTTTCCCAAATTTGAGAAGTTTCAGACACTATTTTTTCAAGTACTTTTTCAGTGCTACTCTTTTTTGCCTCTCTTTCTGTGTTTCTGATGGCATGTGTGTTGACTCTTGTTATTGTCCTACAAGTCCTTGTTTTAAATTCTATTTTGTTGTTGTGGTTTCTCACATATGGTGATTTCTATTGATTTGTCTTCATATCTCTGAATCTACATTCTGTTGTGTCCACCTTACTATTGAGCTTATACAGCAAGTTTTTCATTCTGATTATAGTATTTTTCAGTTCTTTAATCTTCATTTGCTAATTTTTTGAATTTTTATTTCTTTGGTTAGATTTTCTATTTTTTATGTTTCCAAAAATATGTAACTGCTTATTGAAACATTTTTAAGATGACTACTTTAAAACCTTTGTCAGATACTTATATCAGATATCTTGGGGTTGGTATCTGTTCATTGTCTTTTCTCATTTCTTTTGTGATTTTCCTGGTCTTGGTAAAACACATGGTTTTTTGTTGTTGTTGTTGTTATATCTGAGATATTTTATATGTTATATTATGAGATTATGGATCTTATTTAATCTTCTTTTTAGCAGTCATAGTTCAAGGGCCAGGTGGGTGTATTTGTTCAGCTTCCTGTCAGGATCTTCCAAAGCATCCTGGCCAAAATAGGGCACTGACTCATGCTCCTTTATTGCAAATGGGTAGGGTAAAAGTTCAGACCCTTCATCACCTCATCGTCATCTCTCTGGGAAAGGTGGGACACTGACTCACATCACATTGTCGTCTCTGAGTGATGTACGATCAACTCACTGCTTGGCTCTACTGCCTCCCAGGTGGGAAAGAAGAATGAGCAGAAGGCTGACTTACACCATTTTGTTACTGCAGGTAGGGGTAAAGTGTCAGCTCCCCATGGGGCCCCACTGACATAAGGTGAGGGGAGAAGCAAAGCATGAACTTCCTCTCACTGCACCATTCCATTCTGCCTCTCTGATGCCAGATAAGGTAGAGAGTTAGCTCCCCAATAGGCCTTGATGACAGGGGTAAGAGAGGTGAAGCCTCGTTGTAACTACCTCTGCCTTGTACAACCTTGTGAAGTCTCACTGTTGCCGTGTGGGAGTGGAGGATCAGTTCAAGGCTTGACCCCACTGATGTTCTCCTGAAGAAGCAGGGGAGAATCAGGCCACTGCCTGCATCTAGGAAAGTACGGAATTTCAGCCCTTTCAATACTACTCTTTCTTTCCTTATTTGTGTCTGGGTTTTAAAAATATGATGGCTTTGCTTTGTGAGATCTCCTGTTTTTATTCTCCTCTCTCATTTCAATTTAAATCTCCTCTTTGCATCATCTCTGTTTTCCTTATCACGCTTGATTTTGATTCAACTGCAAGCAGTTTCTTGCAGGTCAGCCCCAGCAGGTCAACTCAGAGTTCATAGCAGTTATATTGCTCTCTCTGTTTTTATTCTGTCTTAACATAGGCCCCTTGCACCAAAGTGGTACTGGAGACAATAAACTTCCTTTTAGAGCCGCTGTTCTCAAACTAGCCCATCTCATTGTTTCCCTTACATTCTCTTGCACAGATGCTACTGGTGTGCAGATGGTGTGTCTCTAAACCCATATTTTGAGATTTATGGGAATATCTTGTCATCTTTTTTCCTTTTTTTTTTTTTTTTTTGGTAAATTTATCCCTGATGCTTGATGTTTAATTTTGTTTTGATGTCTAGTTGTTCTGCTTTTTTATGTAGTAGTTTAGAATGACTAGGCAACTTTTTTGCCACTTTCATTGTCTTCCCAGAATCTCCTCTCTCTTTCTATTCTTCATTTTCTATCGTTCATTCTTCTCAGAACAGTCTGTGTGGTACTCTCTCTCCACTGTTTCTTCATGGATAAAGTGGCATCACAGGTATTCGCAGGTTATCCAAACAGAAGAGAGAATTCTCATTTTGAGTCAATGATTGATTTAAGCCATCCCTCCCACAAGTTCAATGATGACGTGCTCAGTCATTTCAGTTGCGTCCGACTCTGCAACCTATGGACTGTAGCTGCCAGGCTATTCTGTCCATGGGGATTCTCTAGGCAAGAATACTAGAGTGGGTTGCCATGCCATCCTCCAGGGTATCTTCCCAACCCAGGAACTGAACCCATATCTCTGGCATCTCCTGCATTGTAAGCAGTTTCTTTACCCACTGAACCACCTGGGAAGCCCATTAGCGCATTAAGACCCCCTAAACCTTGTTCCTATTAGCTCATGGTATCAGAAAGAGGAGAAGTAAACCTACACATCTGTCTCCTGACTGCCTTCCTAAGGCATGTAACTGATCTGTTATCAACTGCACACAGGCCCTGAATGCATAGTTTCTCTAGTCCTACAGAGCTCCTTAAACTGCTGTTGTAAGGGACATATGCAGTAAGCAAGGGCACCAGTATAAAGACAAATGCTAATTGAATAGTGTCAGAGCAGCATTTCACATACTCCCACCAAGTACAGGCTATGGAGTAAGTGAAGAACAGAACCAGGACAAATCATGTCCCAGAGCAGGGCTGGTTGGCACTGAGAGTAGGCTGTGCAGGAGTGTCCTGTGCACTAGCAGGAAGCCAAGAGATCCACTCCACACCATGTTTCTACCAAGGAATGGGAAGAGCCAGGTCTAACAGGGAAACATTCTATAAAAAAAAAAAAGAGTGCAGTTCATGGACTCTGAATGCACATTTATGGCATAAAAGAATTTCAAATCTTTGTTTTCATAAAGCAAAAATCTCAAATCTTTGTGATTGAGTTTCACATTAACTGGCACTTTATTTGCTTAAAACCTAAGCATTGTCAGTTTGAGAACTAATCCACTGAGATACATAGATCTCTCCATCTAAATTCTAGGGTTTCTTCTTTTGATCCTTGATAAAAAATTTTTTATCCAAGAAACAGAATAGATACATGAACCATTAGAGAATGAAACAGGGAATTAAGAAAGATTTAAGTTTTGGTGGCCCTCACTTTTTTTAAAAAAAAGTTCTTTAAAGACTGTAGCAGAATAAAAGGATCACTGGCTCCGAGTCGCCTAGAGACAAGTGATGAAACTAAAACAAACAAGTAAACCCACATCCCTAAACAAGTTTGCTGCTGCTGCTAAGTCACTTCAGTCATGTCCAACTCTGTGCGACCCCATAGACGGCAGCCCGCCAGGCTCCCCCATCCCTGGGATTCTCCAGGCAAGAATACTGGAGTGGATTGCCATTTAGGCAACCTCAATTCCCTGCCCTGCCCCATAGTAAAAAACATGAATACTTTGGGTAGCAGTTCAGAATTTATCCTCATCTCTTACCTGCCCCATCAATGGAAGTTCAAAGTCATGATTTTTTTTGGACATCCATATTTTTGTATATAGAATATAAACTCATATTAGATGATAACTAATTTTTTAAAATTCAGGTCCAGAAAGAATCAACAACTTTTAATTAAAACCTTCTACATTTTGATTACTGTTCAACTTGCTTCCATTTAGCAAAAAGCAAAATTTCATATGTTTACCTCAAATCTCATTGCTTTACAACTGTGGCATAACTTCCATTAAAACTAAAAAGGTGAAGCAGTCAATCCAGTGATTAATTTAACATGGCTTTCATTGGGAAAAGGGGGGAGGAGGAAGTGGGGGTCATGACGAAAAGGAGACCAATAGACAAAAAAGGTAAATTAAACATACAATTGTTTCCTTTAAAAAAAAAAGAAAAAAAATTATCATTTTCAATTATCAATTATTATCAATGGTGATAACTGAAGTAAAGGAAACTTCAGCTAGTCTTTTACAACCAACAATGTGGAAAGATGGGATGTATTTTTCAAGTTTAAAATTTCTATATTGACATTAACATTTTATAATTAGGCATAATGTAAATATGCATCCAGTTAAAATTAATACATAAAACTCTTGCCACATAACTAAGACAAAGAGACTGATTCTTCCCAACTAATGCCTTTGCAATTTTTTAAGTCAGAAGCTTGGTTCCACAGTTGCCAAGCAATAGAGATTAAAATGAGTCTAAAAAAGTCATCTTTTAAAATGAAATAGAAAATAATTTTATCAAGAAATTAGTTTCTCTAGTTGAGAATCAAAGGATAATTCAAAATCCCTTATTAAAGGAAGCCTATCCTTCTTTTAGAAATGGCCAATTTTCCATTCATACTCATGCTTAAAAAGAATTTATCATGTGAAATTTGCATAAGAAAATAATGAAAAACTTACTGGTAAAAGGCTACTAATATGTCTTCCTTATGGTTACTAATAGATAAATATGCTCTAATTCTAAAGAATTAAGGCTGCTTCATTCCAATAACTCAGCAAGTAGTTTGTATTTTTGGAAACTAAAAGATCTTCATGATCCAGATAACTGCGATGGTATGATCACTCACCTAGAGCCAGACATCCTGGAATGCAAAGTCAAGTGGGCCTGAGGAAGCATCACAACAAACAAAGCTACTGGAGATGATAGAATTTCAGCTGAGCTATTTAAAAATCCCAAAAGATGATGCTGTGAAAGTGCTGCACTCAATATACCAGCAAATTTGGAAAACTCAGGAGTGGCCACAGGACTGGAAAAGGTCAGTCTTCATTCCAATCCCAAAAAAGGGCAATGCCAAAGAATGTTCAAACTACCGCACAACTGCACTCATCTCACACACTAGCAAAGTAATGCTCAAAATTCTCCAAGCCAGGCTTCAACAGTACGTGAACTTCCAGATGTTCAAGCTGGTTTTAGAAAAGGCAGAGGAACCAGAGATCAAATTGCCAACATCCGTTGGATCATCAAAAAAAACACAAGAGTTCCAGAAAAACATCTATTTCTGCTTTATTGACTACTTCAAAGCCTTTGAATGTATGGATCACAACAAACTGTGGAAAATTCTTAAAGAGATGAGAATACCAGACCACCTGATCCGCCTCCTGAGAAATCTGTATGCAGGTCAAGAAGCAATAGTTAGAACTGGACATGGAACAACAGTTCAGTTCAGTTCAGTTCAGTCGCTCAGTCGTGTCCGACTCTTTGTGACCCCATGAATCGCAGCACACCAGGCCTCCCTGTCCATCACCATCTCCCGGAGTTCACTCAGACTCACGTCCATCGAGTCCATGATGCCATCAGCCATCTCATCCTCGGTCGTCCCCTTCTCCTCCTGCCCCCAATCCCTCCCAGCATCAAAGTCTTTTCCAATGAGTCAACTCTTCGCATGAGGTGGCCAAAGTACTGGAGTTTCAGCTTTAGCATCAGGCCTTCCAAAGAAATCCCAGGGCTGATCTCCTTCAGAATGGACTGGTTGGATCTCCTTGCAGTCCAAGGGACTCTCAAGAGTCTTTTCCAACACCACAGTTCAAAAGGATCAATTCTTCGGCGCTCAGCCTTCTTCACAGTCCAACTCTCACATCCATACATGACTACTGGAAAAACCATAGCCTTGACTAGACGGACCTTAGTCGGCAAAATAATGTCTCTGCTCTTTAATATGCTATCTAGGCTGGTCATAACTTTTCTTCCAAGGAGTAAGCGTCTTTTAATTTCATGGCTGCAGTCACCATCTGCAGTGATTTTGGAGCAAAAAAAAAAAAAAAGTCTGACACTGTTTCTACTGTTTCCCCATTTATTTGCCATGGAGCGATGGGACCAGATGCTATGATCTTTGTTTTCTGAATGTTGAGTTTTAAGCCAACTTTTTCACTCTCCATTTTCACTTTCATCAAGAGGCTTTTTATCTCTTCACTTTCTGCCATAAGGGTGGTATCATCTGCATATCTGAGGTGATTGATATTTCTCCCGGCAATCTTGATTCCAGCTTGTGTTTCTTCCAGTCCAGCATTTCTCATGATGTACTCTGCATATAAGTTAACTAAGCAGGGTGACAATATACAGCCTCGACGTACTCCTTTTCCTATTTGGAACCAGTCTGTTGTTCCATGTCCAGTTCTAACTTTTGCTTCCTGACCTGCATACAGATTTCTCAAGAGGCAGGTTAGGTGGTCTGGCATTCCAATCTCTTTCAGAATTTTCCACTGTTTATTGTGATCCACACAGTCAAAGGCTTTGGCATAGTCAGTAAAGCAGAAATAGATGTTTTTCTGGAACTCTCCTGCTTTTTTGATGATTCAGCGGATGTTGGCAATTTGATCTCTGGTTCCTCTGCCTTTTCTGAAACCAGCTTGAACATCAGGGAATTCACGGTTCACATATTGCTGAAGCCTGGCTTGGAGAATTTTGATCATTACTTCACTAGCATGTGAGATGAGTGCAATTGGGTGGTGAGGTGAAGGTGAAGTCGCTCAGTCGTGTCCGACTCTTTGCGACCTCATGGACAGTAGCCTGCACCAGGCTCCTCCATCCATGGGATTTTCTAGGCAAGAGTACTGGAGTGGGTTGCCATTTCCTTCTTTTGAGCATTCTTTTGCATTGCCTTTCTTTGGAACTGGAATGAAAACGGACCTTTTCCAGTCCTGTGGCCACTACTGAGTTTTCCAAATTTTCTGGCATATTGAGTGCAGCACTTTCACAGCATCATCTTTCAGGAAACAGCTCAAATGGAATTCCATCACCTCCACTAGCTTTGTTCATAGTGATGCTTTCTAAGGCCCACTTGACTTCACATCCCAAGATGTCTGGCTCTAGATTAGTGATCACACCATCGTGATTATCTGGGTTGTGAAGATCTTTTTTGTACAGTTCTTCTGTGTATTCTTGCCACCTCTTCTTAATATCTTCTGCTTCTGTTAGGTCAACAGACTGGTTCCAAATTGGGAAAGGAGTATGTCAAGGCTGTATATTGTCACCCTGCTTATTTAACTTATATGCAGAGTACATCATGAGAAATGCTGGCTAAGCATGAAGCACAAGCTGGAATCAAGATTGCTGAGAAAAATATCAATAACCTCAGATATGCAGATGATACCACCCTTATGGCAGAAAGTAAAGAACTAAAGAACCTCTTGATGAAAGTGAAAGAGGAGAGTGAAAAAGCTGGCTTAAAACTCAACATTTAGAAAACTAAGGTCCTGGCATCCAGTCCCATCACTTCATGGCAAATAGGTGGGGAAAATAATGAAAACAGTGAGAGACTTTATTTTTTTGAGCTTCAAAATCACCACAGATGGTGACTGCAGCCATGAAATTAAAAGATGCTTCCTCTTTGGAAAAAAAGCTATGACCAACCTAGACAGCATAAAAAGCAGAGACATTACTTTGCAAACAAAACTCTGTTTAGTCAAAGCTGTGGTTTTCCCAGTGGTAGTGTATGGATGTGAGAGTTGAAAAATATCATTATGCTGTTGGACAATATCTTTATATCTTTATACTGAGCTCCACAGAATTGATCCTTTTGAACTGTGGTGTTGGAGAAGACTCTTGAGAGTCCCTTGGACTGCAAGGAGATCCAACGAGTACATCCTAAAGGAGATCAGTCCTGAATATTCACTGGAAGGATTGATGCTGAAGATGAAACTCCAATACTTTGGCCACCTGATGCGAAGAGCTGACTCATTTTAAAAGATCCTGACACTGGGAAAGACTGAAGGTGGTATTGAGGTCCAGCCCCAGCAGGATCCAGGGGTTCCCTCAGGATGGACGGAGCTGGAGAGAGAGAGAGAGATGGGGAGATGAAGCTTAAGTGGAACAGGTCTGTAACTTTATTTTTAAAAAGAGCTTTTATACCTTGGGTTGTACATAGAGGGGAATGGAAGATGCAGAGTCATGCAGGGTCAGCAGTTCTGACCCTTATCGAAACCAGGCTTTCTTTCTGCATACCTTTCCATATACAGAAGTTTTATGTGATTTACATCATCTTCTGGCCTGGAGGCCTGTTAACATTTTATGACCCTTTTTTCTGATAAAGTTTTGTCAACCAGAAAACTTATTTTCTCTAAAAGTGTTTTTTCTCTAAAGTCTGGTGCCACTCTCTGAAAGTACTAAATAAAGTTACATTCCTATGGGGCAAAAGTGCAGTGGGTTATAACAAAGAAAAAAATTATTAACTCAAAGGTCTAATATTGCTAACACCAAAGCTACTACTTATTTTTCCTACACACCAACTATATTAACTAATATACTCCCAGGCACACAATGGGTAAGGGATATGGAAACTTGGCAGCAAGCATTGGCTCAACAATGAAATCCTTCACCAGCACTATTCTAATAATTTTTACTCCTCAAAGGGCTCTATGCCTATTAGGACTTTAGAATGTTTAATTTCCCCTGCCTTTCATGGTTGGGAAGTTGTGAACAATCATGTGCGTTAGTTGTAAGAGTATGGATAGACCTGCCATGCAAGTTAGAATGCTAACAGAGGGGTTTGAATTGAAATATTCCTTTCATGCCCAGGAGACTTACCAACTAGAGCCCTAAGTTGATTTTCTCCAGAGAAAGGTGGTCAGGGATAGCCCCCGTTAATGCCAGAAGAGTTGGAAAGGCATAATATAGTAAACAGTAGACAGACAGATTTTGGTATTGGGGTAGATGCTCGAGCAGGTCCAGGGAGTCCCTCGAGTCCTGATCTGCCTTGCCTGTCAGGTCTCTCCTCATGACCTTGTCATGGGTGGGATCTCGTGTGCTGGTTCCCAGCAAGGTGGTAGGAGAAGGGGATGACAGAGGATGAGATGATTGGATGGCACCACCGACTTGATGGACATGAGTTTGAGTATGCTCCTGAATTTGGTGATGGACAGGGAAGCCTGGTGTTGTGCAGTCCACGGGGTCGCAAAGAGTCTGACACAAATGAACTGAACTGAACTGATAGTCACTTTTCTCACAGTCTTTAAAAATCCTGCTGTTCACAGAAAACTGTAGAATCTAAAATATAAATTGACTTTTCATGAATTTAGGTCCTTTGGACTTAACCTATTTTTTGGTCACATCAAACAATCTACATAAATGTCAAGTAATTGACTAAATTCTGAAAACTTTTAATCTAAATATGATTTTCCACATTTTATTAGATCTCTGATAATGTGTTGTTAGAATAAGCACACACACACATTTCCAAAATATTTCATTTTATGCAATCCAGGCACTTTTTATTAAATTAACAAGAAAAGTTTAATACTCAGATGGAAATGCAAAAGATCTAAATAATTAAAACAATTTTATAAAATAAAAATAAAGTTAGAGAATTTATATTATTTGATTTTAAAAATTATTATAAAACTATAGTAATTGGAATGGGGTGGGTGGTTGGAGGGAGGGGATATACATATACCTATGGTCAATTCATGTTGATATATGGCAGAAACCAACACAATATTGCAAAGCAATTATCTTACAGTTAAAAGTAAACATTTTTAAAATGTCAAAAAACTATAATAATCATGATAGTGTGATATTGGCATAAGGATGGACCTACAGAACAATAGAGCAGAATGGCAAATCCAGAAATAGACACAAACATTTATGTCTGTTCAATTAATTTTCTATACAGGAGCCAAAGTACTTCAATGAACAATGATAGGCTTTTCCATAAATAGTGATGGAATAACTGAATATTTGTTTAGGGAGAAAGCTTAATCCTTACCCCATACCCTATATTATGCATAAAAATTAACACAAAGTGGATCATAGCCCTTACTTTAAGGTTAAACATATAGTTTCTAAAGGGTGAAAATTTTTTATAACATTGATTTCTTTACAAATAACATTAAACAAAAAGAAAAAATCAATAAATTAGACTTCATCATAATTAAACCTTCTGCAATTTGAGAGAGTCTCTTAAGAAAACAAAAACTAACCATGTGATGAAAAGTTTTATATGCCATGATCATTGATGTCAAATCCTGGTTATGATACTGCACTATAGCTTTGCAAAATATTACCATTGGAATAAAATGGGTACATCTCTTTACATTTCTAGAATCTGCATATTAATCTATCAGTTTAGTTCAGTTCAGTCACTCAGTCGTGTGCAGCTCTTTATAATTATCTCAAATTAAAGGCTTAATCTAAAAAGAGCACATCACAGACTGAGAGAAAACATTTGCAAAATATATATCTAACAAACAGCCTATATACAAAATATATTTCAAGATTTTAGAGATTAAAAAAATAAGATGATGAAACTTAATAAAGGTAAAAAATTTGAACAGACCATGTACTGAAAAAGTTGCATATAAATAATGACAGGAAAATAAGTTCAACATAATTGTCTATCCCAGAGATGCAAGCGAAATCTCCATCCAACTGAGTGGCTAAAATTAAATGACTGACACTTTTCTGGTTCCAGGCTAGATGTAAGCACATGCCCCTATCTATGTTTCTCACACTGCTTTCAAAACAAACAAAGAACCAAAATAATTCTAGATGAAATTTATAAAGCAAGCAACAAAAGATTCCAGAAGTAAAGGGAAGAAGATAGATTGTATAGAGACCTTGAGACTAGAGAAAAACCAGTGGTGATTTCCTGTAGGTTTTGTTTGTTTGTCTGTCTTTGTTTTTTGCCTTACATATCATAGTCTGGGCACTTAAGAGTCCTGTGACTTGGAAAGAACAATGGGCAAAAGAGAAAAACTTCCAAAAAAAGCCCACTTTCTCCAGCATAAGTACCAGGAAAAAGGACAAAAAACTTTTGACCATTCCTTCCCAATTTAGGAAAACATAAAAGAGCACACACAAAGACACACATACTCATTTCTTAACTGTCACTGGCCATTACATCTGCAAGGATTGTAGGCAGTCTTGTCTTTTATCCAACCCTGCAGTAACAGGGAGGCACCTTCTTGTCAGCCATGGAGCTGACATGAAGTCCTGACACTCATTCCTGACAAGTAGTAATGGAGTAGCACTTTGCATTTACAGCCATGGAGACTCTGGGCAAAGACTGATTTTCGGTCTCTTCCCTTCAGTAACTAGGTGGAACTCAGCCCTCGCCAAATGACCACAGACTTTGGGAACACGCTTGTCTTTCATCACTGATCTGCAATAGCAAGGTGGTGTCCCTTTCCCTCCACATGGGACGCTGCAGCTGCAGAGAATACCAGCAAAGTTCTGTCTGTGCTTACCACCCTTCAGAAAAAGGGATGCCCCTTTCGACTAAATAAGGGGGGATGGGGGCTCAGAGGACTATAGAGAGAACTGAACTAGAGAAAGGAATTTTCTTAATCTTTGCATGAAGTCCTGGGCAGAACTCTGAACAGCCCATGCATAAACCAAAAAAATAAGAAAAGGTTTAAGAACTGAACACTGATGTGGACTTCTGCCCAGGTTTCAAATGCTGTCATAATTAAAAAAATTTAAAAGTTAAAAAAAAAACAAACCCTGAATTTTGAAATAAGGAGCTCATGATATGAGCCACAGTCAGCTCCAGGTCTTTCTTGTTTTAGCTGACTGTATAGAGCTTCTCCGTCATCATCTCTTGGGTTGTTGAAAAAGTTTACTATGAACAATATTCTCTTGACAAAACTTTGTTACTCTTTGCCCTGTTCATTTTATACTCCATGGTGAAACTTGCCTGTTATTCTAAGTGTCTCTTGACTTCCTGTTTTGGCATTCTAATCTGCTATGATGAAAAGGACATTTTTAATTTTTTGAGTGTTAGTTCTAGAAGGTGTTGTAAGTCTTCATAGAATCAGTCAAGTTCAGCTTCTTCAGCATCAGTGCTTGGGGCATAGACTTGGGATTACTGTGATGTTGAATGGTTTGCTTTGGAAACGAACTGAGATCATTCTGTAATTTTTAAGATTGCACCCAACTACTGAATTTCAGACTCTTTGGTTGACTATGAGGGCTACTCAGTTTCTTCTAAGGGATTCTTGTCCACAGTAGTAAATAAAATGGTCATCTGAATTAAATTAATCCATTCTCATCCACTTGAGTTCACTGATTCCTAATATGTCAGTGTTCACTCCTGCCATCTCCTGCTTGACCACATCCAATTTACCTTGTGATGGACCCAACATTTCAGGTTCCTATGCAATATTGTATTTTACAGCATCGGACTTTACTTTCACCACTAGACACATCCACAAATGAGCGATGTTTCTGCTTTTGCCCAGCCACTTCATTCTTTCTGGAGCTATTAGTAATTGCCTCCCACAAGGGATCAGTTACACTGGGGCTTCCCAGGTAGCGCTAGTAGTAAAGAACCTGTCTGCCAATGCTGGAGACTCAAGAGACATGGGTTCAACCCTTGGGTCAGAAAGATCCCCAGGAGGAGGGCATAGCAGCCCACTCCAGTATTCTTGCCTGGAGAATCTCATGGACAGAGGAGCCTGGTGGGCAACAGTCCATAGGGTCGCTGAGAGTCGGACACAATTAAAATGACATAGCATGCACACAGACTTCCTCAGTAGCATATTGGACATCTTCCTGGGTGTCTTGTGGGGGGAGCTTATCTTCTAGTTTCATATATTTTTGCCTTTTCATACTGTCTATGGTGTTCTTATGTCAAGAGTGCTGGAGTGGTTTACTATTCCTTCCTCCAGTGGACCATGTTTTGTCAGAATTCTTCACTATGACCTATTTGTCTTGAGCGGCCCTGCCCCTCATGGCTCATAGCTTCAATGAGTTATGCAAGCCTCTTCATCACACAAGCCCCTGTTATATATTAAGGAGTTTGTTCCACTGTCTTCTGATATTTTTCAAGTGACTTCATACTTCCATCTTTCCAAAATTTTTATCTTTTTGAGCAAAGAACACTTCTAGGTACCTTTTATATTCTTTCAGGGAATTGAAATTTTTTCCAATAAGCAAATTTTGTAAAGACAAAAATTAATGGGAATCTGAAGGTGTAACGTCTGGTAAATACAGCAGATGAATCAGAACTTCCCAGACAAGCTGTAACAGTTTTTGCATGATCATCAAATAAACATGAGGTCTTGTTTTATCCTGATGGAAGATTATGCATTTCCTGTTGCCAATTCTGGAAGCTCTTCTGTGAGTGCTGCTTTCAGTTGGCCTAACTGGGAGCAGTGCTTGTTGGAATTAATTGTTTAGTTTTCCAGAAAGAGCTCATAATAGAGGACTGCCTTACAATCCCACCATATACATAACATCACCTTCTTTGGATGAAGATCAGCCTTTGGTGTGGTTGGTAGTGGTTTATTTGACTTGCCTCGTGATCTCTTCCATTTCACATTATTGTATAGCATCCACTTTCCATCACCCATCACAATTTGTTTTATAAAGGGAACATTTTCCTTATGTTTCAGTAGAGAATTGAATGCAGAAATACAGTCAAGAAGGTTTTTTTCACTTAACTTATGTGGAACCCAAACATTAAAGTGATTAACATAACCAAACTGGTGCAAATGATTTTCAATGTCTGATTTGTATATTTTGAGTATGTCAGCTATCTCCTGCATGGTATAACATTCAGTTCAGTTCAGTTCAGTCACTCAGTCGTGTCCAACTCTTTGTGACCCCATGAACCGCAGCATGCCAGGACTCCCTGTCCATCACCAACTGCCGGAATCTACCCAAACTCGTGTTCATTGAGTCAGTGATGCCATCCAACCATCTTATTCTCTGTCGTCCCCTTCTCCTCCTGCCTTCAATCTTTCCCAGCATCAGAATCTTTTCAAATGAGTTAGCTCTTCGCATCAGGTTGCCAAAGTGTTGGAGTTTCAGCTTCAATACCAGTCCTACCAAAGAACACTCAGGACTGATCTCCTTTAGGATGGACTGGTTGGATCTCCTTGCAGTCCAAGGGACTCTCAAGAGTCTTCTCCAACACCACAGTTCAAAAGCATCAATTTGTTGGCGCTCAGCTTTCTTTATAGTCCAACTCTCACATCCATACATGACTATTGGAAAAACCATAGCCTTGACTAGACAGACCTTTGTTGACAAAGTAATGTCTTTGATTTTTAATATGCTGTCTAGGTTGGTCATAACTTTCCTTCCAGGTATAACATTGATTGTTCTTAATTAATGTCTCAGTTTGATTGCTATCAACTTCAACTGGTTTACCCAACCATGGAGCACTGTCCAGCAAGAAATCTCTAGCACAAAACTTCGCAAACCACTTTTGACATGTTTGATCAGTCACAGCACTTTCTCCATACACTGCACAAATCAAGTTTTGTGTTTCAGTTTTTTTCACCTTTCTTGAAACAATAAAGGATAATATGCCAAAATGTTACTTTTTCTTTAATCTTCAACATTAAAATGGCTACACAAAAAGTCACCAATTTTGATAAGGTTTTTCTAATACAATCTAATTGTTTCAAATGAAGTTAAAGAAAAGTAAATGCTACTAGAGCCATCATAAGAAGAACAAAAATTAAAGAACCTTTTGGCCAACCCAATAAATCACAGAGAGAAAACGACCCGAGGGACCTATGGGACAGAAACCAGAGGTCTGACATTTAAATCATCAAAGCACCAGAAAGAGAGAAGAAAGAGTGTGAATAAATATTTACTGAATGAATATTTAAAGAAATAGTAACTGCGAAGTCCTAATACTTAGAAAAAGACACACACAAAAATCTAATGTCTGAGGAAGCTGAGCAAACACTAAAAGAAAAATCCAAATAATCTGTACCAAGACATATCAGAAGAAAATTTTTGAAAAATAAACACAAGGAAACATCCTTGAAAGTAGCCAGAGATAAATGAGGGTTAACCTACAGGAGAATAATGATTTGAGTAACAGTTGATTTATCATTAGAAATGATGGAAGCCAGAAAAGGCACAACGTTTCAAAGTGCTGAAAGAATGAACTGTCAACCAAAGTTTTACATCCAGAAAAAAATATTCTCTAAGAACAAAGATGAGCGGTCGCTTCGGCAGCACATATACTAAAATTGGAACGATAAAGAGAAGATTAGCATGGCCCCTGCGCAAGGATGACACGCAAATTTGTGAAGCATTCCATATTTTTTGGAAGTTAAAAAGAACAAAGATGAAATCTATATTTTCAAATGAAACAAAACTCAGAGAATCTGTCACCAGCAGATCTTCTCTAAAAGAAAGATTAAAGTAAGTTCTTCAGACAGAGAGGAAATGAGAGCAAAAGAAAACTAAGAACACCCAAAATGGAGAAAAATCAACAGGAAGAGTAAATATATAGTTAATACAATATACTATGTTTTCTATCTTTTGAGGTTTTCCGTTTTAGTGGGTGAAAGTAAAAATGATAACACTGTCTAATGTGATTCTCAGTGTAAGTAGAAATAATATTTAAGACAATTGTATTATAAAGAGGGAGGTTAAGGGCTGATAAAGTTTCTATATAATCTTTGAAGCAGTAAAATATTGATACTAGTAGCCAATGATATGTTACAGAGATGGGAGAATGGATTACGAAAGATGAAAACAAAATTTAAAAAAACCAAACTACATGCTATGCACAAAATCTCACATGAAATGTAATGATTTAGGTAAACTGAACCTAAAAGTACCAAAAAGATATAACATGCAAACACTAAGCCAAGAAACCTGGAATGACTATATTAATATCAGACAAAGTAAATTTCAGAGCAAAAAAATTACAGAGACAAAAACAACGTTATGTAACTATCAAATAGTCTATTCATGAAGAAAAGATAACAGTTCTAGATGTATATTCATCACACAACAGAGATTCAAAATACAGTAGATGAAGTAAAATCTGACAGAATTGAGAGGAGAAACAGACAATAGATTATAGTTTGGATGTTGGGCTTTCCAGGTGGCACTAGTGGTAAAGAACCCTCTTGCCAATGCAGGAGATGCAAACAGATTCAGGTTCTATCTATGGGTCAGTAAGATCCCCTGAAGGAGGACATGGCAACCCCCTCCAACATTCTTATCTGGAGAATCCCTTGAACAGAGGAGCCTGGAGGGCAACAATGAATAGGGTCACAAAGAGTCAGATGTGACTGAAGTGAGTTAGCACACACATATAGTTTGGGATTTTAACACTCCTCCCTCAGTAATTGACAGAAGTAATGAACAGAAATTCAGAAGAGATAGAAAAGAATTGAAGGACCCTGTCAATCAACATAATCTAGGGAACTCCTTGGTGGCCCAGTGGTTAGGACTAGGTGTTTTCACTGGTGTGGACTGGGTTTGATTCCTGGTCAAAGAAATAAGATTCCACAAGCCATGTAGCATGGCCACACACACACACACACACACACACACACACACACAAGTAAAAAACCAGGATCTAATTGAAATGTACTGAACAACAGCAGAATACATCATTTCAAGTATACCTAGAAGATAAAGACAGTCTATGTCCTGAGTGTTCATTGGAAGGACTGATGTTGAAGCTGAAACTCTAGTACTTTGGACACCTGATGCGAACAGCTGACTCATTTGAAAAGACCTTGATGCTGGGAAAGATTGAGGGCAGGAGGAGAAGGGGACGACAGAGGATGAGATGGTTGGATGGCATCACCGACTCAATGGACAAGGGTTTAGGTGGACTCCAGGAGTTAGTGATGGGTAAATGGGAATTACCCCATTACCAAATTACCCCAAATTACCAAAACAGTGGGAAATTTAAAGAACAGTGGGCAATGTGACTATAATTAACAATACTTGAAATTTGCTATGAGATTTAATCTTAACTGTTCTCACCACAGAAAAAAAGAAAAAGAAAATGGTAACTGTGTGAGGTGATGAATATGTAAATTAGATTCTTTGCGGCTAAAGTATCAAGTTATACACCTTGCATGTAAATGATTTTTATTTATCAATTATACCTTAGAGAAACTGGGGGTGATATAACATCATAAATTGAAAATTTTAAAAACATTATTATTAATTACAATTCTCAAAAAAATAAAACAAATTTGATAAAACTTGAGCAGGATCTGTATGGCAAAAAATACAAATGTTGATTTAAAAAATAGAGAAAACAAATGGAGATACATGCAATGTTCATAGATTAAAAGACTTTATGTAGCTCAGATTCCTGAGGTTTTGGAGTAAATTTTGCCTTTACCTCATGATGACAATCCTCCTTCTGAAAAGCAGCTTCTGATTTGCCATTGGATCCTAATAGACACTAAACTCCTGAACATGGGAAAGCAAGTGACTATGTGACCCAAAATATCCACCATTTACTTGTGTAATCTGCTTCTCTGAATCAAAATAATGGATACATAAAGCTATTTCTTTGCTAAATGGGATAGCAAAATATAAGAACAGACCAGGGTTTCCCTGTGGTCCAGTGGTTAAGAATCCACCTGCCAATGTAAGGGACACAGTTTTGATCCCTTGTCCTAGAAGATCCCACATGCCAAGGGGCACCTGAGCCTGTGTGCCACAACTTCTGAACCCATGCTCTGGAACCTTCCAACAGTAACTACTGAAGCCCATCCACTGTATAGTTCATGCTCTGCAACAAGAGAAGCTACCACAATGAGAAGCCTGCTCACTGCAACTGAAGAAAACCCACACACAGAAACAAAGACCCAGTGCAGCCAAAAATTAATAAACTATATTTTAAAAAGAGACCAGACCAAAACAGAATCAGAAAGTATAAGCAAACTGTATAATAAAGTAGTTCACAGTATCATGGTATCAGTACTTATTTTAGAAAACTGCTGACCAAAACCACCTGCATACACGGGCAGCCATAATGATAATCACTTGCAAGAGCTGTTTTGCAACAAGAGGTCTATATAAGGAATACAGTGCTGTAGCAGACACGACTGAGCGACTTCACTTTCACTTTTCACTTTCATACATTGGAGAAGGAAATGGCAACCC
Source organism: Ovis canadensis (assembly GCF_042477335.2). Classification (NCBI taxonomy): domain Eukaryota; kingdom Metazoa; phylum Chordata; class Mammalia; order Artiodactyla; family Bovidae; genus Ovis; species Ovis canadensis. The sequence goes on from NC_091246.1 coordinate 29,502,786, forward strand.
ACTCCAGTGTTCTTGCCCGGAGAATCTCAGGGACGGCAGAGCCTGGTGGGCTGCCGTATATGGGGTCGCACAGAGTCGGACACGACTGAAGCAACTTGGCAGCAGCAGCAGCAGTAGCCAAAAACTAACTGGGAGAATTCAGGAGGGGCCTAAAAGAGGGAGGAGATGTCAGCCCATATTCTACCAAACTCCCATAATCCTTCTCACTGAAATTCATCTTGGCTGAGAGATGCACACACCACCAGGAAGGACCCTGAGTCATACCGAATACAGGTCAAGCAAGGTGATTGGCCAGAGAAAACCTGGAAACTAATTCCATTACCATAAAATCCGAGATTATAAGCCACATGATAGAGCAGTGCTCCTGGTTTCCCTTACTTTGCTGCTCTCTGCCCGAATACCACTTCCCAATAAAATCTTTTGCTTTGTCAGTATGGGTGTCTCCTTGGACAATTAATTTCCAAGTGTTAGACAAAAGCCCACTCTCAGGCCTTGGAAGGGGTCCCCTTCCTGCAACACTTACTCTTATTGAGTCAACACATGACCCCCCAATACACCTTAGAGCCCCATGGGGAGTCCGCTATAAATATTTAACAGAGGATGAAAGAGTACTCTTCTTAGGTTACAGATGTGTCTGCAAGGGATGGTGGCAGAATGGTGACCCTAAAAAGCTGTAGTGAAGAGAAATCCTCCTTAGAGGGCAGAGTTTGGGGAAAGTGAAAGTGAAGTCATTCAGTCATATCCAACTCTTTGTGACCCCATGGACTGTATCCTATCAGGCTTCTCCGTCATGGGATTTTCCAGGCAAGAGTACTGGAGTGGGTTGCCATTTCCTTCGCCAGGGGATCTTCCAGTTCAACCCAGGGATTGAACCTGGGTCTCCCGCATTGTAGGTAGATGCTTTTACCATATGAGCCACCAGAGTTTGGGGAGGTATATTTAATTGTCCACTTTGTTTGAAGGAAGATATGTTTAAAATCATACTAATTCCCTTGGACTGCAAGGAGATCCATCCATCCTTTAGGATGATTTCCAACCATCCTAAAGGAAATCGGTCCTGAATATTCATTGGAAGGACTGATGTTGAGGCTGAAACTCCAATACTTTGGCTACCTGATGCAAAGAACTGACTCATTTGAAAAGACCCTGGTGCTGGGAGAGATTGAAGGTGGGAGGAGAAGGGGACAACAGAGGATAAGATGGTTGGATGGCATCACCAACTCAATGGACATTGAGTTTGAGTAAACTCCGGGAGTTGGTGATGGACAGGGAGGCCTGGCGTGCTGCAACCCATGGGGTCGCAAAGAGTCAGACACAACTAAGTGACTGAACTGAACTGAGCTGATGTTTAAAATCATATTAATTTGAGATTAATGATTTAATGAGTTCACTGATAGTCTGTGCCTGGAAAATTATCAAGTAGACTTGGAAGAGACTATGTGGATGTACTTCTAAGAACCAAACAGAGAGGGAGGATAGACATAGTCACTACTGGACAGGACAAGAGGGTGAAAAACAAGTAGAATTTGGGTATTTATTCCTTTGGCCCTCTACACTAAGCCTTGAGTTGGCCATTTTAATGTTCCTCTTCTGAAGACCATAGCTCCTCTTGGGGCAATTTCTTGCCAAGCTGTAGTTATATACCCAGCCCCCACCATAGGCCTTGTGGTGATAATGGCTCCATACAGCCACTAGTCATGGGGTGTGTCTCACCAACCCTGCCCATATTTTATTAGATTTCTTTAAGTATCCCATTGTTTCCTAACAATTGAGCACAGCAACCCTGATCATAAACTTCACGAGAGTAGGGATTTTTCTCTCTTAATATTGTTTGTTAAAATCCCAGCATCTAGAATGTCTACCACACAGCAAGTTTTCAATAAATGTTTGTTGATCAAATATATGTATGGCCCACTTTCTCTCCATTAGAACACTGTAGACTTAAAAATAGTCACAACCTACAAACTGAGAGTTATGGTTTAGGTTTTTTCTGTTGTTGTTGGAGTGTTTAGGACATGGAGCCTGGGAGACAGCATCTCAAGTGACCCTCAGAGAATTGTTCTGAGGAGGAAAGGGGAAGGAGTCAGGCCATATTCAAATTTGCAACAAAGGGGGCAGGTAGTCTGAACATCAAAGATTATTGTTTCAAGTTTAGAATTTAACACTGTTCTGTGCAAGGGAAGATGCGAGAGTCTGGGCTCACTAAAATCATTCCTTTCAGATGCATTTCAGCTCTCTGTGGCCAGCATCTTGGGTTTTCACATCCCCATCTTGGGTTTTCACTCTCCCTACAGGGAGTGGCTGCAGCCTGATGGCTATTAGATAGCAGGTATTCTTCTTCCTGAATTCCCTTAAGACTCACTGGCTCACACAGAAGAGCTGCAACACTCATGACTGTGACATCATTGTTTACTGATACGGCAGGAAATACTCCATTTCACAATATGAATAGCAATTCATTTGGCATCATTAATAATTAGTTTTCAAAAATGCATGTTATCTGCTATCTGGTGTTGGAATGGATGTAAGAAAACAACATAAACTGATACAGTTTTTCTGAGGACGATTTGTTAGCGTCTGTTAAATATTTAACATTGACAGGGCCTACATGGAGGCTCATGGTTAAAATGGCTCATTATGTTGACCTCACAAAGAATGAAGTCACACTGACCCTTGAGATTGATCGCATTGCTCAAGCAGACATTCTGTTTTCCCACTAGTGCCGACTTTCTCAAGGCTATGCAACCACCAGATCCCAGACCTCAGGTTACGTGAGCAGAAGACCCTAGCTGCAGGCTAAAAATTAACCACCTGCTCAGAGAGTTTTTCACTGGCAAGGTATAAGAAGGACTCCATCAGGAAGAGAGGACACTGGTTCTTTTCAAGGGCCAGTCACTCTCTTGGTTTCCCCTTAATAAGTTTCCTTTTCTTGCCTATCTGGCTCACTCTCTTTTCTCTATACTTGCCTTACAAATGTGACCTTTTTTTATGCCATCTGGCTTTCAGGATCTTGATTCCCCTGCCCAGGGACTGAATCAGGCCCTTGACAGTGAAAGCACAGAATCCTAACCACTGGACCACCAGGGAATTCCCACGTGTATACATTTTAACTGGGCCAGTCTATCATTTTGGCATTTCTGTTAAAGAAATAATCACAAACATACAAAAAAATGTATGGGCAATGATGTGTGCTATATATTATTTATAAAAGTGAAAACTGGAAACAAACTGAACATCAGTCACAAAGAGATTGATTAAATAAGCATGATATATCCCTACAATGCAGCCAAAGAAAAGAATGCTTTAGTTCTACATAGCCTGACTAGATGGGCTTCCCTGGTGGCTTAGACTGTAAAGAATCTGCCTGAAATGCAGGAGACCAAGGTTCAACCCCTGTGTCAGGAAGATACCCTGGAGAAGGGAATGGCTACCCACTGCAGTATTCTTGCCTAAAGAATTCCATGGACAAAGGAATCTAGTGGGCTACATACAGTCCACTGGAGTCGCAAAGAGTTGGACACAGCTGATTGACTTCCACTTCACTTTCAACCTGACCAGATAACTGGATCAGGAGACACTTTGTGCAAAAACAAGTAGCAAATAAGTAGTGAACATGCTTTTTGAAAAACGCAGTTAGCTCTAACATAAAGTCTAGAAGTCAACATCAGTTAATATTGGTTTTATATGGAAGATGGGATAGAGAGTAGAGGGAAATTCCATTATCCAGCAAAGACTTATAATTTAAACAGAAACATTAAAATACACTTACATTAAAAAATAAACAGGGACAACTGAAGTGTTTAAAAGAAAACAGGCTTATTTAATAGCTCTGCTCAGCACAGACTGTAAGGACGATAAAATATCAAGTTGTGAAGCTTATTACAACACTAATGAATGTAGTCAAGATGACCATCTCCTGAACTGTCACATTTTGCTTTCCTGGTACAAGTTCAATGGTATTTACCTTAAAAGCTGCATTTAAAGAAAAAGAAGCGGATTTGATTGTTAACAAACCAACTGCATTGCTTATGGAAAATACGTTTTTTTGTCCTTCCCAGAGAGTCCACATGACACCAAATAGGGTCCATTTTTGCAAAGATGGAAAATTCAATCTGATTAACGATATATATCCATGACCATTGGGAGTTGATCAACATAGGAGACTCCTTACCCAGCTGAGGTAAACCTGAATTCCTTTCACGCTCGCGTGGGGCCTAGCCGGGGAAGAGGGTCGAGGGTGGGGTGTGGGATGTGGCAGGAGCTCATCTCCACTGGAGACGCGCCTAGATCCCGGCTGCGGGGAAACCCAGCCTGTCTCCCAGTGAAGAGGAAAAGTTAAAATTTTACATAACCTCCTGCTCCTTCTGCCTCTGTAACTCAGCTTGCTCCTTGCAAAGTCTAGATCACATAGGTCATGTAGTCTCAGAAAGGGAGGACTTACAATACTAGGAACTGGAGCTTATCTCACTCACCCTTGTCCTACTCTTTGCAACTGCCCAGCCCCTGCAAACCTGCTTAATCATGCCTGTCCATGTAAAGGTCAGGCATCCCCCTCCCCATCTTGACTGCTGTTTCCAAGCGTGCAAAACCCCTTAGTTTAAAGCAGCCTATTAGCAGCTAGTGTTGCCCACTATAGTCTGTCTATAAAAACTCTGTAACCCTTTTGTTCTGGGCTCAGAGCTTAAAGTGTTAAACTCCTTTGGGCCCGCTGGCGTAATAATCTACGCCAACTCTCCCGAGTGTGGTGCTTGGTTTCTGCAACACCAAGACCCAGGCGTGGGAGCATGCCCACAGACTCCTGTAGGGCAGGTGAGGACGCGCCCAGTCCAGCACTAGCACATCCACTCTGGCGGGAAGACGCCTCTGGATCCGGCCAAGCAAGGCGGGAGAACACGCCCAGACGCAGGACTGAGGCGGATTCCCTGAACGAGGCATAGCGAGGCCGGAGGACGCCAAGAGGGAGCGGCGGCGGTGGCGGCTGGGGAGCAAGGGAAGAGCCCGTTAGTGCCCGCTGAACTGTGCCCATTGCCCTCTCTGCTGGCCCAGAGCCCTGTCCACCCTGGCAGCAGGGAACTGAGGGGGCTGAGCACCATGGGCAGGGTGTTCCAGGCATGGGTCGGGCTGAGAATTTCCTAGGAAAGCTGCTGAAGCTTTATGTCTCTGCTCACGTAGATTGCACGAACTTCTTGATGACTGTATTCCTTTTTTCACCTTATGAATAGGACCAAACTTTAAAAATCATTGTTATAGAAAAAATGATATGTTTGATGTCAATTAATATTGACCTTATTAACTAAATTACATAGTTAATATATTAACTTTAAATATATAAATATTTACTAGTAATTTGTATTAATATTAACTAGGATCTAGTTAATATTAATATATATTAATATATTAGTTCTTATTTAGTTAATATAGTAACATATTGCACATGTTAACAAGCACAATATATGTAATTTAGTTAAAAGATGTCCCTATAATATTATTCTCATATGTACTTAATTTGGTTAAAAACAAACCAGGATGTTTACTTAAGGTGGCAGCAGAGTCATCTCTGATAAATACATGATTTTTGTTTTTGCCATACTGTTGTGGGAGCTTAGTTACCTGACCAGGAAACCAACCCAAGGAAGCTCAGAGTCTTGACCATGGAACTGCCAGTACTTTTCTTGATAATTATTTTCTTATTTTGGATTGTGTGCATTTTCATACATTAATCATTTTTGAAATTCCTCTTCTCCCTTTCCTGAGGTAAATTCTGTTTGTCTCAAATACTTTCTTTTATAGTATTGCTGTGCTCAATGTTCAAATGTCTTATTTGCCTTATTCCTAAAATGTGTCTTGACTTCTTTTGGCAACCTTGAGTTTTAATGGGAGCACTGATGGAAAAAGAATGCCTATTCTTTTCTTTGTATTAAAAAAATGTGAAAGACATAGTGATGGAATAAATGTTAGGTATTAAAGCAGGACTCCAAGCAACAGTTAGAACCAGACATGGGACAACAGACTGGTTCCAAATTGGGAAAGGAGTATGTATTGTCACCCTGCTTATTAAACTTGTATGCAGAGCACATCATGTGAAATGCCAGGCTGGATGAATTACATGCTGGAATCAAGATTGCTGGAAGAAAATATCAATAAACTCAGATACGTAGATGACACCACTCTTATTGGCAGAAAGTGAAGAGGAACTAAAGAGCCTCTTGATGTAGGTGAAAAAGGAGAGTGAAAAAGCTGGCTTAAAAGTCAACAGTCAAAAAATGAAGATCTTGGCATCTGGTCCCGTCATTTCATGACACATGGATGGGGAAACAATGGAAACAGTGAGAGATTTTATTTTCTTGGGCCCTAAAATCACTGCAGATGGTGACTGCAGCCATGATATTAAAAGATGCTTGCTCCTTGGAAGAAAAGCTATGAACAGCCTAGACAGCATATTAAAAAGCAGAGACATTACTTTACTGACAAAAGTCGGTATACTTACTTAAAGCTATCGTTTTTCCAATAGTCATGTATGGATGTGAGTTGGACTATAAAAAAGCTGAGCACCAAAGAATTGATGATTTTGAACTCAGGTGTTGAAGAAGACTCTTGAGAGACCCTTGGACTGCAAGGAGATAAAATCGTAAAGGAAATCAGTCATGAATATGCATTGGAAGGACTGATGCTGAAGCTGAAGCTCCAATACTGACTCATTTGAAAAGACCCTGATGCTGGGAAAGATTGAGGGCAGGAGAAGAAAGGGAGGACAGAGGATAAGATGGTTGGATGGTATCATTGATTCAAGGGACATGAGTTTGAGCAAGCTCCTGGAGTTGGTGATGGACAGGGAAGCCTGGCGTGCTGCAGTCCATGGGGTCGCAAAGAGTCAGGACACAACTGAGTGACTGAACTGAACACATATTCAAGTTTCCAATCTGTCTCCAAATGATTAATGAAAAAACTGCTATTTCAAATCGGGAGCTAATAGAAGACCACCCCTCGCATTTGGCGGTTAAGTTAAAATTTAACCTGTTCTCTTCAGGATCTTTGAGATTCTGGGCAGGTTACTTTTAAGACACTGCTCTGCTGCTAAGTCGCTTCAGTCGTGTCCGACTCTGTGCGACCCCATAGACGGCAGCCCACCAGGCTCCCCCGTCCCTGGGATTCTCCAGGCAAGTACGCTGGAGTGGGTTGCCATTTCCTTCTTCAATGCATGAAAGTGAAAAGTGAAAGTGAAGTCGCTCAGTCGTGTCCGACTCTTCGCGACCCCATGGACTGCACTAAAATGCATAAAAGCCTCCAGAGACACCACCACTGTGGACGCGGAGGTCTATGGGAAATGTAGTCTTGAATCCGTCTGTTTCACCGCGCAGCACTCTGGGAAGAGCATTCTGGGCTTCTTCCGCGCGTGTGCAGCCGTAGCCCCGCCTCCTCACTCGTCTTCTCTGAACTCTAGGGGAGCGGTGTCGTAACGTGGGGTTCTGCTCGGAAAGTGAAGGGTGCGCACCTGGGGTGAGAGTGCGAGGGGGTGGGGGGTCAGCTGGGAGGGGGTGCCTTTGTGGCGAGGGATGAGAGCGGAAAATCTTTGAAACGCACTCCCACCAACGCTGGTGTACATGCCCGAGCGGGCCCTCAGCCTGGGGAAGGCCAGTAAGGGGTGACCCGGGCCCTCGGGCTCCGAGAGTGCAGGTCGGGTTGGTCCGGTTAAGAGCAGGTGTTCAGTCTAGGCCTGGTTGTGTGGGACCTTGGATTTGTCCCCGCCTGCAGCCTGACAGGGGAAAAAAATCCATGTCGGCGACAGGAGGGAGAGTGAATTTACACCGCTGATGATGGCCATGGGTCGGGAATGAGAACGCTAGCTCTGGAGCCAGAAAGGCCTGGGTAAATGCCAGGTCTGTCACCTGTAAGCAGGGTTACAGAAGGAACCTGGATAAGAGTCCAGTTTCTCATGTGAAAATGATACTAATGATGACTGATGGCGTTGTTTTGAAACTTAGACCTAAGTCATCCCTTGCAAAGTATTTAGACAAGTGCCAGATAATGAGCACTGAATAAGTTCCAGTGCTATTGTAGTTGGAAGACACTTTATTTTTTTCATTGGACGGGTTTATGTAACCTCACAACCACTTTAACAAAAACGGAGGCTCAGGGTGGTGGATCGATTTGCTCAGGTCAAAAGTTAGTGGTGAGGGAATTCAGATTGAAGGGCAGATGTGCTTTACTTACAACCTAAGGCTTTATCTAAATATCACAACAGCCTAAAACCATCATTGTAGCCTTCACAACCCTTAATAAAGTGGCCTGCCCCTAGTTTCCAGAAATATAAGGAACGTGAATGTAGATGCGATCCTACCATGTGTCAGATGTGTTCTGGGAATTCTCCTGTCTCTTCCTGTCACTTGGGGCAGACAGAGGTTCCTGGTCCCTTCTGCATTGTCAGGAAGTCTCTCTTTTACATGTAGTATTATAATAAATTCCAAGAATTAGGCATTTGCTCCTAAAATGAGTTTGTTTCTTAGATCCACATCCCACTCACCTTGAAATAAAGTGATCCTTGTGAGTTTGGAAGCAGGGAATCTCTGTAAAAGGGAGTCTTAGCTGGAACAGAGCATGCATAAGACTTTAGACCTCGCTCCAGAATCTCATAGCAGAGACAGACTGGGCCTAGAAAGGAGTAGATCCTAAACTTGCAAGATCAGAAGCTGTTTTTAATCCCCCTGCTCAGAATGAGCCAGTCTTGGTGATGATGCCACTTCCAGAAGCCACCAAACTCTTGACTGTGGGGAGTTTGGGCCATTGCTGAGAAGAGCAAAGTGAGCTGAGGTCGTCCAGGGGCAGGCTACTCAGGAAGAGACATTTTGTTGGAGAGCTTGTGAGGGCAAGGGCTGGGGGTAAGAAATAACCAGCAGAGGGAGGAAATGCTGTCTCTGCTCCCCTTAAATGGCCCCCACATATTACAGATGCTGTGCTGCAGTCACATGTGTCCATCACATGTGACACGTGACATCCTGACCTCACAGGATCCCAGGATGATGATATGTGAAGGGCTTTCCAAGGTCATCTATTTTAACTCTCTTGAAAACTTTAAAGACATTGAACCTGAAAGGTTCAGTAATTTGTCCAAGAAAAGAATTAGGAGAACAGTGCACTTATAGGTTAGTCACCAAAAGCATCTTATCAAAAAGGCCTTTTAACAAATACATCACAGCTAAAACAATTAAAATTTCTTGCCTTATAGCATCCTATCTAGGCTTTCTGTAGATTGTTTATACCAGGGGGTAAAAATGATACATACTGAGTATTTTTCTGCTAAGTTAGTTTTAATGAAAGAATAGTGTCTTATTCTTTGGTGTATTTAGTTAAACTAATCTGTTGTTTTTATTTATTTGTGTTAGAATGACACATGCATTATTTTTAAACAGTTGAGAAAAGTTTACATTCACTTGGTAAAAAAACGCAGATGTAATCGTCATGGTCATCTCAGAGTCACACACAGAGGGGTGGTGCCACCTGTGCATGATCCCTCTCATGCCTTTTCAAGGCCCAGAGGAGGGTGAGGAAGATAAGGAAGATGATCCCCAGTTGGGGTGCTGAGATTTGGGGAGGTGAATCTGGGAGCTATACGACAGGTTAAATCTCATGACATCCATCTTCTTTCTGTCCTCTCAGCTGAACCACAATTCTCTACTCTCCCAAAAGCAGAAAATGAACATAATTCAGGTGAGCTCTTTATGCTTTCCCCATTCTGCATTGTATTGGATTTATAAGTCTAAGAAGCATACATGTATTAATGGAAGAGGAAAAACAGATCAAGTCAATCTTGAGGGATAATATATACACTGTCTTACTATTCACTGTGATGTTTGCTGTCAGCCTTTGATAGGTAACCTTTGCCGGGGTAAGTAGGTTACTTCCAGGAACCAGTTTGCTAAGATTTTATGTTAGTCATGAATACACATTAAATTCTGTTGATTAAACAACCTGCCTGAAATGCAGGAGACCCAGGTTTGATCCCTGGGTTGAGAAGATCCCCTGGAGAAGGGAATGGCTACCCACTCCAGTATTGTTCCTGGAGAATTCCATGGACAGAGTATCCTGGCAGGCTACAGTCCATGGGATCGCAAAGAGTTGGACACGACTGAATAACTGACAGACACACACACATTTTGTTATCTATTGGAGAAAAACTTTATCTTATTTCCTTTATAAATACTGTAAACAGTATAATAGATTTTCTAGTGTACTAAACGGAGAAGCCAATGGCAACCCACTCCAGTACTCTTGCCTGGACAATCCCATGGATGGAGGAGCCTGGTAGGCTGCAGTCTATGGGGTCACTAAGAGTCGGACACGACTGAGCGACTTCACTTTCACTTTTCACTTTCATGCATTGGAGAAGGAAATGGCAACCCACTCGTGTTTTTGCCTGGAGAATCCCAGGGACGGGGGAGCCTGGTGGGCTGCTGTCTATGGGGTGGCACAGAGTCAGACATGACTGAAGCGACTTAGCAGCAGCATACTAAAACCCCTGTGTAGATCTTAATTGCTAATAAGTTTGGTAAGTTGCTTCTTACATGTTTTCCTAGGACTTTTTTAGGATTTTTATTTTTGTATTCACAAGTTGAATTACACATACTTTCTTGTTTCTGTGTCCAATTATGGTATCATGGCATGGTCATAATCTCATGAAAGGAAATGGGACATTTTCCTGCTCCTTTAATAATATTTTAGATGAGAAAATTGTGTTGTGCAGGTTTTGTGACGCTCACCTATGAATTAGGGCCTTATGAAGACTTTTTGCATGAAGATTTTCAGTATTTATTGGTCATAAGTCTTTGCTGGATTTGTATTTTTTTCTTTCATCATTACATTTTCATAGAAAATTGTTCATTTTTATTTAAATGTGTTTATATGAGCTTGTTTATAGTATTCTCTTAGGATTTCAAAGTATTTGTTTCTTAATCAGTAATTTCCTTTTTGATCAGCTTTAAAATTTTATTTCAGTATAATTGTTGCCAATCAGGAAAGGGCAAGGTATGTTCTATTAGGCCCAATCTAAAGCTAAGAATTTCTGTGTCTGAGGGTCTTAGTATTCTGTGCTAGCAGTGGAATCTAAATATTGTGAGTAGAAGAACATACACTTGCCTTGTTTGTGATTTTTACCTTTGGGTACGTACCTGTCAGCACCATTTGTTGACAAGAGTATGCTTTCTCCATTGAATTGCATTAGCACTTCTGAGGGAAATCAACTATCATCCTACATATGGGTCTGTTTCTGGATTTTGTTTACTTCTTTTTTATTTTCTAAATATTTTTATTGAAGTATAGTTGATTTACAAATTTCTGCTGCATGACAAATTGACTAAGTTGAATATATATATGTGTGTGTGTGTGTATATATATATATATATTTAGTACATTCTTTTTTATATTTTGTTCCATTATAGTTTATCACAGGATATAGAATATAGTTCCCTGTGCTACACAGTGACTTTATTGTTTATCTGTCATATATATATAATAGTTAGCATCTGTTAACCCCAGACTCCCAGTCCTTCCCTCCCCTGCCTCTGCTCCCACTTGGCAACCACAAGTCTACTTTTTGTATCTTTGTGGACTCTGTTCATTTCTGATGATCTTAAATCCTTTTGCTAATACCACATTTTCTTGATGAGTGTCTCTTTATAGTAACTGTTGAAATAAATAACGTGTCTTCCTACTTTTTTAAAGAGTGTCTTGGAGATTCAAAGTTCTTTGCTTCTCTATAGAAAGTTTTGAAAATCAGCTTGTTGATCTCAGGAAAACCTGCTGAGATTTTGATTTTGACTGCACCGACTCTATAGAATCTGTAATATAGCTCAATTTGAGGAGAATTGGCATCTTGTTCAAAATGAGTCTTCCAATTCATGAGCACATTATCTCTCTCACTGGGGGATTCAGAGGCTTTTCTTTTTTTTAAGTTGGTTTTTTTTTTTTTTTTTTGCCTTGGCCACCTTTTTCAAGTCTTTATTAAATTTCTTACAGTATTGCTTCTGTTTTGTATTTTGGGTTTTTAGCCATGAGTTATGTGGGGTCTTTGCTCCCTGACCAGACCCCCTGCATTGGAAGGTAAAATCTGAACTACTGAGTCTCCAGGGAAGTCCCAAGTTTTTCATTTTTATTCTTTTGAGTCAAAATCATAGTTCTGACTTACAGTTTTTACAGTTTAAAAGAAAAGTCTGTGTTTGAAGATAAGACTCTAGTGGTGTAGTAGTGAAAGCAGGAACAATACAGGAAGCTATTTCTGTAATCCTAGTCAGGGATGATGATCGTAAGAGAGTTGTTTACAAGAAGTAGTTGGATTCTGGAGGTACCTTAGGTAAGAGCCAACAGTCTAAGAGGGTGTGTTTCTTCTCCACAACCTTACAAATAGAGTATGTCGTCAAACTTTTTGCATTTTACAAATGTGTTTAAAAAATAATAACTAAAATTTAGTTTTGCAAGCTTTCTTCTTCTCATAAGTGAGGTGGAACATCTTTTTTGTTTGTAATTCATCTATATTTCTTTTTTATTGAACTGTTTATTTCTTATCCATTTTCCTGTTGATGTGCTAATTTTTAATTACTATATCCAGCATATCTTTATAGCCATTTTTTTTGCAATATAAATTGCACTATTTTCCGAATTTTTTGTATTTTTTCTCTGCTTATGCTTCTTATTTTTATTTTTGTTTTTAACTGTGGTGAATTGTTTGGGCATTTGAAAAATATTTATTGAAATATAGTTAATTTACAATGTTGTGTTAGTTTCAGGTATATAGCAAAATGATTCAGTTATACAAATATACTCACATATTTGTACACAAACACACATGTATATGTTTATACAGCGTATATATTCTTTTTGAGATTCTTTTCCATTAAAGGTTAATACAAGATAATGAGTATAGTTTCCTATGCTATACAGTCAGTCCTTGTTGGTTATCTATTTTATATATAGTGATGTCCATATGTTAATCCCAAGCTCCTATTTTATCCCTCCCACCTTTTTCTGTTTGGTAACCATAAGTTGTTTTTTATGTCTTTTTGAGTTTATTTCTCTTTTGCAAATAAGTACATTGGTATCTTTTTAGATTCTACAGATAAATGATATCCTATATTTTTCCCTTTCTCTTTTGCTTACTTCACTTAATATGATAATCTCTGGATTCATCCATGTTTTTGCAAATGACATAATTTCTTTTTTGTGGCAGAACAGTATTCCATTGTATGTATGCATGTATGTCTGCTTTTGTGTATATGTATAACTTTGTCCATTTTACTGTGGAGGAACATTTAGGTTGTTTCCATGTCTTGGCTATTATAAATCCGTTCAGTTCAGTTCAGTTGCTCAGTTGTGTCCAACTCTTTGTGATCCTATGAACCCAGTATCCCAGGCCTCCCTGTCCATCACAAACTCCTAGAGTTTACTCAAACTCATGTCCATCGAGTTGGTGATGCCATCCAGCCATCTCATCCTCTGTTGTCCCCTTCTCCTCCTGCCCTCAATCTTTCCCAGAATCAGGGTCTTTCAAATCAGTCAGCTGTTCACATCAGGTAGCCAAAGTATTGGAGTTTCAGCTTCAACATTAGTCCTTCCAGTGAACACCCGGGACTGATCTGCTTTAGGATGGACTGGTTGGATCTCCTTTCAAAACAAGGGACTCTCAAGAGTCTTCTCCAACACCACAGTTCAAAAGCATCAATTCTTTGGTGCTCAGCTTTCTTTACAGTGCAACTGTCACATCCATACATGACCACTGGAAAAACCATAGCCTTGACTAGACGGACCTTTGTTGACAAAGTAATGTCTCTGCTCTTTAATATGCTCTCTAGGTTGGTCATAACTTTCCTTCCAAGGAGTAAGCGTCTTTTAATTTCATGGCTATAATCACCATCTGCAGTGATTTTGGAGCCCCCCAAAATAAAGTCAGCCACTGTTTCCACTGTTTCCCCATCTATTTCCCATGGAGTGATGGGACCGGATGCCATGATCTTCGTTTTCTGAATATTGAGCTTTTAACCAACTTTTTCACTCTCCTCTTTCACTTTCATCAGGAGGCTCTTTAGTTCTCTTCACTTTCTGCCGTAAGGGTGGTGTCATCTGCAAATCAGAAGTTATTGATATTTCTCCCAGCAATCTTGATTCCAGCTTGTGCTTCCTCCAGCCAAGCATTTCTCATGTTGGACTCTGCATATAAGTTAAATAAGCAGGGTGACAATATACAGCCTTGACACACTCCTTTTTGCTATTTTGAACCAGTCTGTTGTTCCATGTCCAGTTCTAACTGTTGCTTCCTGACCTGCATATAGATTTCTCAAGAGGCAGGTCAGGTGATCTGGTATTCCCATCTCTTTCAGAATCTTCCACAGTTTATTGTGATCCACACATTCAAAGGCTTTGGCGTAGTCAATAAAACAGAAATAGATGTTTTTCTGGAACTCTCCTGCTTTCTCGATTATCTAAAGGATGTTGGCAATTTGATTTCTGGTTCCTCTGCCTTTTCTAAAACCAGCTTGAACATCTGGAAGTTCAAGATTCACATATTGCTGAAGCCTCGCTTGGAGAATTTTGAGCGTTGCTATACTAGCGTGTGAGATGAGTGCGATTGTGTGGTAGTTTGAGCATTCTTTGGCATTGCCTTTCTTTGGGATTGGAATGAAAACTGACCTTTTCCAATCCTGTGGCCACTGCTGAGTTTTCCAAATTTGCTGGCATATTGAGTGCAGCACTTTCACAGCATCATCTTTTAAGATTTGGAATTCCATCACCTCCACTAGCTTTGTTCGTAATGATGCTTTCTAAGGCCCACTTGACTTCACATTCCAGGATGTCTGGCTCTAGATGAGTGATACACCATCGTGATTATCTGGGTTGTGAAGATCTTTTTTGTACAGTACACCTCTTCTTAATATCTTCTGCTTCTGTTAGGTCCCTACCATTTCTGTCCTTTATTGAGCCCATCTTTGCATGAAATGTTCCCTTGTTATCTCTGATTATCTTGAAGAGATCTCCAGTCTTTCCCATTCTGCTGTTTCCCTCTATTTCTTTGCACTGATTGCTGAGGAAGGCTTTCTTATCTTTCCTTGCTATTCTTTGGAACTCTGCATTCAAATGGGTACATCTTTCCTTTTCTCCTTTGCTTTTGGCTTCCCTTCTTTTCACAGCTATTTGTAAAGCCTCCTCAGACAGCCATTTTGCTTTTTTGCATTTCTTTTTCCTGGGGATGGTGTTGATCCCTATCTCCTGTACAGTGTCACAAACCTCTGTCCATAGTTCATCTGGCACTCTGTGTCAGATCTAGTCCCTTAAATCTATTTCTCACGTCCACTGTATAATCATAAGAGATTTGATTTAGGTCATACCTGAATGGTCTAGTGGTTTTCCCTACTTTCTTCAATTTAAGTCTGAATTTTGCAGTAAGGAGTTCATGATCTGAGCCACAGTCAGCTCCTGGTCTTGTCTTTGCTGACTGGATAGAGCTTCTCCTTCTTTGGCTGCAAAGAATATAATCAATCTGATTTCAGTGTTGACCATCTGGTGATGTCCATGTGTAGAGTCTTCTCTTGTGTTGTTGGAAGAGGGTGTTTGCTATGACCAGTGCGTCTCTTGGCAAAACTCTTATTAGCCTTTGCCCTGCTTCATTCTGTACTCTGAGGCCAAATTTGCCTGTTACTCCAGGTGTTTCTTGACTTCCTCCTTTTGCATTCCAGTTCCCTATAATGAAAAGGACATCTTTTTTGAGTGTTAGTTCTAAAATGTCTTGTAGGTCTTCATAGAACTGTTCAACTTCAGCTTCTTCAGCATTACTGGTTGGGGCCTAGAGTTGGATTACCATGATATTGAATGGTTATTATAAATAGTACTGTGGTAAATATTGGGGTGCATGCATTTTCAAAGTATGGTTTTCTCCAGATATATACCTAGGAGTGGGATCACTGAATCATATGGTAACTCTATTCTTAGTTATTTTAAGGACCTTCCATAATGTTCTCCATGGTGACTGCACTAATTTACATTCCCACCAGCTATGTAGGAGGGTTTTCTTTTCTCCACACTCCAGCATTTGTTACTGGTAAATGTTTTGATGATGGCCATTCTGACTGGTGTGAGGTGATACCTCATTGTACTTTTGATTTGCATTTGTCTAATAATTAGTGGTACTGAGCATCTTTTCATATGCCTATTAGCCATCTGTATGTCTTCTTTGGAGAAATGTCCATTTAAGTCTTCTGCCCAGTTTTTGATTGGGTTACTTGATTTCTTTTGTTATTTAGTTGTATGAGCTGTTCTTTTGTTATTTAGTTGTACGAGTTATATGAGCTGTTTTTGTATATTTTAGAGAGTAATCCCTTGTTGGTAGCATCATTTCCAGATATTTTCTCCCCATCTGTAGGTTGTCTTCCATTTTGTTTATATTTTCCTTTGCTGTGCAGAAGCTGTTCCATTCAATTTAGGTCCCACTTGTTTATTTTTGTTTTTATTTAAATTACTGCAGGAGATAGATCCAGAAAAATATTGCTGTGACTTATGTCAAAGAGTGTTCCGCCTGTATTTTCCTCTAGGATTTTTATATCCAGTGTTACATTTAGGACTTTAATCCATTTATTTTTCTATGTAGTGTTAGTTCATTACTCTACATGTAGCTGTTCAGTTTTCCCAGTACCACTGGTTGAAGAAGAGACTCTCTTTTCTCCATTGTATAATCTTGCCTCATTTGTTGTAGGTTAATTGACCATAAGTGTTTGGGTTTATTTCTGGGTTTTCTATCCTGTTCATTAATCTGTATGTCTGTTTTTGTGTCAATGTCATTTTGGTTTTTTTCCTATTTATTTTTTAACATATTTTTAAATTGGAGGATAACTGCTTTAATAATCCCATCATAGATTGCAGCTTTTTCATAGAGAAGGGGCTTGCATACCTCAGTGAAGCTATGGGTGGCCATGCAGGGCCACACAAGACGGACGGGTCATATTAACGAGTTCTGACAAAATGTGTTCCACCGGGAAAGGAAATGTCAACGCACATCAGTATTCTTGCCTGGAGAACCCATGGAAAGTATGAAAAGGCAAAAAGATACGACACCAAAAATGAACCTCCCAGGTCAGAAGGTGTCTACTATGCTACTGGGGAAGAGCAAGAGATGACTCTACACATGAACATCACCAGATGGTCAGTACCGATTTCAGATTGATTATGTCCTTTGCAGTAAAAGATGGAGAAGCTCTATATAGTCAGTTAAAATAAGACCTGGAGCTGACTGTGGCTCAGATCATCAGCTCCTTATTGCAAAGTTCAGGCTCAAATTGAAGGAATTAGAGAAAACCACTAGGCCATTCGGGTATGACCTAAATTACATCCCTTATGATTATACTATGGAGGTGATGAATAGATTCAGGGGATTAGATTTGGTAGACAGAATACCTGAAGAACTGTGGACAGAGGTTCATGAAATTGTAGTGTTACAGTGACCAAAACTATCCCAAAGAAAAAGAAATATAAGAAGGCAAAGTGGTATTTGAGGAGGTTTTACAAATAGCTGAGGAAAGAGAAGCAAAAGGCAAGGAAAAAAGGGAAAGATATACCCAGCTGAATTTAGAGTTCCAGAGGATAGCAAGGAGAGATAAGGAGGTCTTCTTAAATGAACAATCCAAAGAAATAGAAGAAAACAATAAAATGGGGAAGACTAGTGGGGTCACACAGAGTCAGAAACAACTGAAGCGACTTAGCAGCAGCAGCAGCAGAGGTCTCTAAATAAAATTGGAGATGTCAAGGGAACATTTCATGCAAGAATGGGCATGATAAAGGACAGATATGGTAAGGACCTAACAGAAGTAGAAGAGATTAAGAAGGAAGACTATTCAGAACCATACAATAAAGGTCTTTTTCAGTTATGATTTTCTCAGGATACTTGCCTAATAGTGGGATTGCCAGATATATGGTCATTTTATTCCTAGTGTTTTTTAGGGAATCTCCATACTGTTCTCCATCATGGATGTAGCAGTTTGCATTCTCACCAGCAGTGAAAGAGGGTAACTTTTTCTCCACACCCTCTCCTGCATTTATTGTTTGGGGATTTTTCGATGATGGCCATTCTGAGGTGTGAAGTGATGCTCATTTTAGTTTTGATTTTCATTTCTCTAGTAATGAGCTGTCTTGAGCATCTTGTCATGGTGTTGTTGGCCATCTGTATGTCTTCTTTGGAGAGATGGCTGTTTCGGTCTTCCGCCCATCCCAGTGTTCAATGCAGCACTATTTACAATAGCTAGAACACTGAAGCAGCCTAAATGTCCATTGACAAATTAATGCATAAGGAAGTTGTGATACATATATACAATGGGATACTACTCAGCCATAAAAAGGAACACATTTAAGTCAGTTCTTGTGAGGTGGATGGACCTGGAGCCTGTTATACAGAGTGAAATAAGTGAGAAAGTAAAAAATATACGTTAACACATATATATGAAATCTAGAAAACTGGTACTGGTGAACCTATTTTCAAGGCAGGAATTGAAATGTAGACTTAGAGAACAGATTTTGGACACAGTGAGGGGAGGGGAGGAAGGGACTAATTGAGAGAATGGCATTGAAACATATACATCACCATATGTAAAATAGAAAGCTAATGGGAAGTTGCTGTATAACATTGGGAGCTCAGTGCAGTAGTCTGTAATAACCTAGAGAGGTTGGATGGGGTGGGGGCGTGGAGGGGAGGTTGAAGAGGGCAAGGACATATGTATACATATAGCTGCTTTCATGTTGTTGTATGGCAGAACCCAACACAATATTGTAACGCAGTTATTCTCCAAGCTAGGCTTCAGCAATATGTGAATCAAGAAAATACAGATGTACAGGCTGTATTTAGCATCACATCTTGCTGAAGCCTAGCTTGAAGGATTTTGAACATGACCTTGTTACCACGTGAAATGAGTGCAGCTGTATGTTAGTTTGAACGTTCTTTGGCACTGCTCTTCTTTGGGATTGGAGTGACACCTTTTCCAGTCCTGTGGCCACTGCTGAGATTTCCAAATTTGCTGATACATTAGGTACAGTACTTTAACAGCATCATTTTTTAGGATTTGAAATAGCTCAGCTGGAATTCTGTCACCTCCGCTAGCTTTGTTTGTAGTAATGCTTCCAAAGGCCCACTTGACTTCATAGTCCAGGATGTCCTGCTCTAGGTTAGTGACCACACCATTGTGGTTATCCAAGCCGTTAAGAACTCCAGGCTGGATGAATCCTAAGCTGCAGTCAACATTGCTAGGAGAAATATCGACAACCTCAGATATGCAGATGATGCCACTCTAATGGTAGAATGTGAAGAGGAACTAAAGAGACTCATGATGAGGGTGAAAGTGGAAGGTGAAAAAACTGGCTTGAAACTCAACATTCAAAAAACTAAGATCATAGCATCTAGTCCCATCACTTCATGACAAATAGAAGGGGAAACAGTGGAAGCAGTGACAGATTTTCTTTTCTTGGGCTCCAAAAATCACTGCAGATGGTGAATGCAGCCATGAAATTAAAAGACGCCTGCTCCTTGGAAAGAAACCTGTAACAAACCTAGACAGCATATTAAAAAGCAAAGACATCAATTTGCAAAAAAAGGTCTGCATACTCAAAGCTATGGTTTTTCCAGTAGTCATGTACGAATGTGAGAGTTGGGCTATATAGAAGGCTGAGCACTGAAGAATTGATTTAGGCTTGTGGTGCTGGAGAAGACTCTTGAGAGTCCCTTGGAGTGCAAGGAGATCAAATTAGTCAGTCCTAAAGGAAATCAACTCTGAATATCCATTGGAAGTACTGTTGCTGAAGCTCCAAAGTTTGGCCACCTAATGTGAAGAGCCAGCTCATTGGAAAAATCTTCTCCAGCACCACAGTTTGAAAGCATCAGTTCTTTGGTGCTCAGTGCTAGGAATGACTGAAGGGAAAAGGAGAAGGAGGCATCAGAGGATGAGATGGTTGGAGATGAGACAGCATCCCCGACTCAATGGACATGAATTTGAGCAAACTCTGGGAGATAGTGGAGTAGTGCAGGACAGAGGAGCCTGACATTCTACAGTCCATGAGATCGCAAAGAGTTGGACACAACTTAGCAACTGAACAACTCAACAGCACCTTGGTTTACAATGTAGTGTTGATTTCTGCTGTACAACAACATGAATCAGCCATAATTATATATATATATATATATATATATATATATATATATATATATATATCTTCTCTGCCTCTTGAGCCTCCCTCCTCACTCCCATCTCACACCTGGTTTGTCACAGAGTGCCAGGCTGGGGCTCCCTGTGTTAAACAGAAGCTTCACACTAGCTATATATTTATACACATGATAGTGTACAGATGTCGATACTGCTTCCTCATTTCGACCTTCTCTCTCCTTACCCCACTGTGTCCATGAGTCTGTTCTCTACTGCTGTATAGTAGAACTGTACTATTTATCTAGAAACCATATAGATGCATTATTTGTTTTTATGTTTCAGATGTATTTCATTCTGTATAACAGGCTCTAGGTTCAATCATCTCACTACAACTGTATAAAATTTGTTCCTCTTTAGGCTGACTAATATTCCATTGTATATATATCACATCATCTTTCTTGATTCATCTGGTGATGGATATCTAGGTTGCTTCCATGTACTGTTGGTGGTGTTCAGTCAGTAAGTTGTGTCTGGCTATTTGTGAGTCCATGGACTACAGCATGCCAGCCTCCTTTGTGCTTTACTATCTTTTGGAGTTTTGCTCAAACTCATGTCCACTGAGTCAGTGATGTCATCCAACAACCTCATCCTCTTTTGCCCCCTTCTCCTCCTTTCTTTGGTCTTTCCCAGCATCACAGTCTTTTCCAGTGTATTGGTTCTTTGCATCAGGTGGCCAAATTATTGGAGCCTCAGCTTCAGCATCAGTCCTTCCAATAAATATTCAGGGTTGATTTCCTTTAGGGTTGACTGGTTTGATCTCCTTACTGTCCAAGGGACTCTCAAGAGTCTTCTCCAGCACCACAGTTTGAAAGCATCAGTTCTTTGGTGCTCAGTGCTCTTTATGGTCCAACTCTCACATCCGAATATGACTACTGAAAAAAAACCATAGCTTTGGCTATACGGACATTTGTTGGCAAATTGATGTCTCTGCTTTTTAATACACTGTCTAAGTTTGAAAGAGGAGAGTGAAAAAGTTGGCTTAAAGCTCAACATTCAGAAAACGAAGATCATGGCATCTGGTCCCATCACTTCATGGGAAATAGATGGGGAAACAGTGGAAACAGTGTCAGACTTTATTTTTTGGGGCTCCAAAATCACTGCAGATGGTGACTGCAGCCGTGAAATTAAAAGAAGCTTACTCCTTGGAAGGAAAGCTATGATCAACCTAGATAGCATATTCAAAAGCAGAGACATTACTTTGCCGACTAAGGTCCGTCTAGTCAAGGCTATGGTTTTTCCAGTAGTCATGTATGGATGTGAGAGTTGGACTGTGAAGAAGGCTGAGCACCGAAGAATTGATGCTTTTGAACTGTGGTGTTGGAGAAGCCTGTTACTCCAGGTGTTTCTTGACTTCCTACTTTTGCATTCCAATCCCCTATGATGAAAAGGACATCTCTTTTTGGTGTTGGTTCTAAAATGTCTTGTAGGTCTTCATAGAACTGTTTGGCTTCAACTTCTTTGGCATTATTTTGGGGGGCATAGACTTGTATTACTGTGATGTTGAATGATTTGCCTTGGAATTGAACCTAGATCATTCTGTCATCTTTGGGATTGCACCCAAGTACTGCATTTCAGACTCTCTTGTTGACTATGAGTGCTACTCCATTCCTTCTGAGGGATTATTGTCCACAATAGTAGATTTAATTGTCATCTGAATTAAATTCACCCATTCCCTTCCTAAAATATTGATGTGCACTCTTGCTATCTGCTCTTTGACCACATCCACTTTACCTTGATTCATAGACCTAACATTCAGGTTCCTCTGTATTATTGTGCTTAACAGCACTGGACTTTACTTTCACCACCAGATATATTCACAACTGAGCATTGTTTTCACTTTGGCTCAGCCTCTTCACTCTTTCTGGAGCTATTTCTTCACTCTTCTCTAGTAGTATATAGGACATCTACCAACCTGCTGGCTTATCTTCCAGTTTCATGTCTTTTTGCCATTTCATAGTGTTCATGGTGTTCTCAAAGCAAGAAAAATGAAGTAGTTTGACATTCCCTTCTCCAGTGGACTTCATTTTGTCAAAACTCTCCACCATGACCCATCTGTCTTGAGTGGCCCAGAATGGCACAGCTCATAGTTTCATTGAGTTACAAGGCTGTAATTGATGTTATCATTTTGGTTAGTTTTCTGTGATTGTGGTTTTCATTCTGGAGGCCATGAGATTGCAGTTCTTGCTTCTTCTGTCTACCCTCTGATGGATGAGGATATGAGGTCTGTGTAAGCTTCTAATGGGAGGGAATGGCTGTGAAGATAACTGGATCTTGCTCTGGTGGGCAGGACTCTGCTCAGTAAATCTTTAAAGCAGTTTTCTGTTCATGGTGGGGTTGAGCTCCCTCCCTGTAGTTTGGCCTGAGATGGAGCCATCCTGGAGTCTGCATTTTCTATGGTAGTGCTAATGTCGACCTCCTCCAAGAGGACTTAGGCCAACACACTGCACCTAGCAGGACTGCTGCTGCCAGTGCCCTTGACCCTGTGGCAGGCTACTGTCAACCTACACTTCCGCAGGAGACTCCCACACACTCACAGGCAAGTCTGTCTCAGTCTCTTGTTGGGTCATTCCTCCTTTCCCCTGAGTCCTTTTGCACACAAGGTTTTCTTTGTGCCTTCCAAGAGCCTCTGTTTCCCTCAGTTCAGTTCAGTTCAGTCGCTCAGTCGTTTCCGACTCTTTGCAACTCCATGAACTGCAGCACACCAGGCCTCCCTGTCCATCACCAACTCCCAGAGTTCACCCAAACCCATGTCCATTGAGTCAGTGATGCCATACAACCATCTCATCCTCTGTCGTCCCCTTCTCTTCTTTCCCTCAATCTTTCCCAGCATCAGGGTCTTTTCCAATGAGTCAGCTTTTCACATCAGGTGGCCAAAGTATTGGAGTTTCAGCTTAAATATCAGTCCTTGCAATGAACACCCAGGACTGATCTCCTTTAGAATGGACTGACTGGATCTCCTTGCAGTCCAAGGGACTCTCAAGAGTCTTCTCCAACACCACAGTTCAAAAGCATCAATTCTTCGGTGCTCAGCCTTCTTCACAGTCCAACTCTCACATCCATACATGACTACTGGAAAAACCATAGCCTTGACTAGACGGACGTTTGTTGGCAAAGTAATGTCTCTGCTTTTTAATATGTTGTCTAGGTTGGTCATAAATTGCCTTCCAAGGAGTAAGCACGTTTTAATTTCATGGCTGCAGTAACCATCTGCAGTGATTTTGGAGCCCAGAAAAATAAAGTCAGCCACTGTTTCCACTGTTTCCCCATCTATTTGGCATGAAGTGATGGGACCGGATGCCATGATCTTCGTTTTCTAAATGTTAAGCTTTAAGCCAACATTTTCGCTCTCCTCTTTCACTTTTATCAAGAGGCTCTTTAGTTCTTCTTCACTTTCTGCCATAAGGGTGGTATCATCTGCATATCTGAGGTTATTGATATTTCTCCCGGCAGTCTTGATTCCAGCTTGTGCTTCTTCCAGTCCAACATTTCTCATGTTGTACTCTGCATATAAGTTAAATAAGCAGGGTGACAATATACAGCCTTGACGTGCTCCCTTTCCTATTTGGAACCAGTCTGTTGTTCCATGTCCAGTTCTTTTTTTTTTTTTTTTCCCATGTCCAGTTCTAACTGTTGCTTCCTGACCTGCATACATGTTTCTCAAGAGGCAGGTCAGGTGGTCTGGTATTCCCATCTCTTTCAGAATTTTCCACAGTTTATTGTGATCCACACAAAGGCTTTGGCCTAGTCAATAAAGCAGAAATAAATGTTTTTCTGGAACTCTCTTGCTTTTTCGATGATCCAGCAGATGTTGGCAATTTGATCTCTGGTTCCTCTGCTTTTTCTAAAACCAGCTTGTTTCCCTAGTCCTCTGGAAATTGTTCTGTAGTCAAATTGCGGTGACCTTCACACCTTGGGATTCCTGGTCCCTTTATCAGATCCCCGGATTGGGAAGTCTGATGAGGGCCCTCGAACCTTTGAATCACATTGAGAACCTTTTTGTTATAGTTGTTTTCCAGTTTGTGCATCGCCCACCTGGCAGCTCTATGGTAGGGCTCCAGGCTCTATCCTAGGGCTGATGTCAACACGTTGCACCTCCCAAGACTGCTGCTGCTAGTACTCCTGTCCCCACAGCAGGCCACTGCTGACCCACACCTCCTTAGGAGACTCTGAAACACTCACAGGCAGGTCTGGCTCAGTCTCTTGTGGAGGTCACTGCATTTTTCCCCTGGGTCCTGGTGCACACGAGATTTTATTTATGCCCTCCAAGAGTCTCTGGCAGGTATGGGGTTTGATTTTAACATGATTGTGCCCCTCCTACCATCTCGTTGTAACTTCTCCTTTGTCCTTGGACATGGGTTATCCTTTTTTTGGTGGATTCCAATATCCTTTTGTCAGTGGTTGTTCAGTTGGTAGTTGTGATTTTGATGTTCTCACTGGAGGAGAAGGGTGCACATCCTTCTACTCGGCCATGTCCTGGCTATTGTAAATAATGTTGTATGAACATTGGGATGTGCGTCTTTTTGAATTGTCATGTTTTCATGCTATACGCTCAGTGATGGGGTTGCTAGGTCATATGGTAAATTTATTCCTAGTTGGTTAAGGAATCTTCATGATGTTCTCTGCAGTGGCTGTACCAATTTACATTCTCATCAGTAGTACAGGAGTGTTCCCTTTCTTCACATCCTCTCCACCATTTATTGTTGGTAGATTTTTTGATGATGACAGTTCTGATTGGTGTGAGGTGATACCTCATTGTAGTTTTGATTTGCATTTCTCTAGTATGAGTGACATTAAGCATTTTTTTCACGTGTTTGTGGTCCATCTCTGTGTCGTCTTTGGAGAAATGTCTGTTTAGGTCTTGTCATTTTTTTAATTCAGTTTTGTTTTCCTTCTGTTGAACGATTTATGTATTTTGTAGATTAATTGTCAGTTACTTTGTAATTATTGTCTCCCATTCTGAGGGGAGACATTCTGTATTTTTTGTATTTTCATTCTGTATTTTCTGTATTTTCATTCTGTATTTTCTGTATTTTCATCTTTACAGTTAAGTTTAACAAAGTTCCATTTGTTTATTTTTGTTTTTATTCCCATTGCTCTAGGAGGAGGTCAAAGAGGATCTTGTTGTGATTGATGTTAAGGAATGTACTGTCTGTGTTTTCCTCTAAGAGCTGTATATTTTCTGGCCTTACCTTTAAGTCTTTAATTCAACTTGAGTTTGTTAGGAAGTGTTCTAATTTCATTCTCTTACATGTAGCTGTCCAGTTTTTCCAGCTAAGAGGCTCTCTTTTCTCCATTGTATATTCCTCCTTCCTTTTTCAAAAATAAGGTACTCATGGGTACATGGGTTTATTTCTGGGGTTTCTATCCTATTCTGCTTAGCTGTATTTTGCTTTTTGTGCCAGTACCACATTGTCTTGATGAGTATAGCTTTGTAACATAGTCTGAAGTCAGTAAGATGGATTCATCTATCTCCATTTTTCTTTCTCACAATTGTTTTGCCTATTCGGGGTCTTTTGGGTTTCCAAACAATGTGTAAAACTTTTTGTTCTAGTTCTGGAAAAATTCCATTGGTAATTGAATAGGGATTGCATTGAATATGTAGACGACTTTGGGTAGTATTCTCAAATTTTCACAATATTGATTCTCCTAATTTAAAACATGGTATATATCTCCATCTGTTTGATCTCCTTCATCAATATCTTATAGTTTTTTGCATGTATGTCTTTTATCTCTTTAGGTAGGTTTATTCCTAGATATTTTATTCTTTTTGTTTCAGGGATGAATGGGATTGTTTACTTTCTGATTTCCCTTTTTGATTTTTTATTGTTAGCATCAGATATAGGGGATTTTTGTGTATCATTTGGTATCCTGCAACATTACTGAATTCGTTGATTAGCTCTAGCAATTTTCCGGTGGCATCTTTAGGGTATTCTGTGTTTAGTATCCTGTCATCTGCAGATAGTGAAAGTTTTGCTTCTTGTTTTTCAGTCTGGATTCCTTTTATTTCTTTTTCCTTTCTGATTGCCATGGCAAGGACTTCCAAATCTATATTGAATAGTAGTGGTGAGAGAGTCGATTCCTAGGCAGGTTGATACGAAGTCTGGGGTCTCTGAGGAGGAGAAGGGGTCTTGGGCTCTCAAGGCAGAGATAGGGATCTGGAATTCTCAAGGAGGAGGAAAGGACATCTTTTTTTCCCCTCTACATTCCTTAGTCTGATGATTACACAACAAACAACTCTGTTTAAACTCTGTACTAAGGACTGATGTTGAAGCTGAAACTCCAATACTTTGGCCACCTGATGCGAAGAGCTGACTCGTTTGAAAAGACCCTGATGCTAGGAAAGATTGAGGGCAGGGGGAGAAGGGGACGACAGAGGATGAGATGGTTGGATGGCATCACCAACTCAGTGGACATGAGTTTGGGTAAACTCTGGGAGTTGGTGATGGACAGGGAGGCCTGGCGTGCTGTGGTTCATGGGGTCGCAGAGCCAAACATGACTGACTGAACTGAACTGAACTGAAGGATTATATAACAACGATGTGTCCTGCTTGAGGATAGTTTCTCCTTCCTGAAAACCTTCTAGCTAATCCTGTTATCTTAAAATGTAAATTATGGGAGTGGGTCTAGTAAGATCTTTACAACCTTGAGACAGTCTTTTGATTTATTGTTAATAACTAATTTAAAAAGTTATTATAATTAATAACTAACACTAGCAAGCGGGGCATTCTCCATCCCCCTTCTGATGTCTATGTCAAGAGGCTTTCTCTGTCCCTTTTCTTACTTTAATAAAACTGCTACAGAAAAGCTCTTTTGAGTGATCAAGCCTGGTCCTTGGTCCTGAAGCTACATCTTTTTTAGAGATCACAAATCTGGCAGCATTCACCGTAAGCTATCAGTGGCAAGAGTGGGCACCCATGTCATGTTCCTGACCTTAGAGGAAATGCTTTTAGTTTTTCCCCATTGAGAATGTTGTTTGGGGTGGGTTTGTTGTATATGGCGTTTATTATGTTCAGGTAGGTTCTTTCTATGCTAGTTTTCTGGAGAATGTTTATCATAAATGGATGTTGAATTTTGTCAAAAGCTTTCTCTGCATCTATTGAGATGATCTATGGTTTTTATTTCTCAATTTGTTAATATGGTATATCACATTTATTGACTTATGTATATTCAAGAATCCTTACAGCCCTGGGATAAACCCCACCTGATCATGGTGTATGATCCTTTTAATGTGTCGTTGGATTCTGTTTGCTGTAATTTTTTTGAGGATTTTTGCATCTATATTCATCAGTGATATTGGCCTGTGATTTTCTTTTTTTGTGGTATCTTTGTCTCATTTTGGTGTCAGGGTGAGAGTGGCCTCATAGAATGAGTTTGGGAGTATTCCTCCTTCTGCAATTTTTTGGAAAAATTTGAGTAGGATGGGTGTTAACTATTCTCTAAATGTTTGATAGAATTTGCCTTTGAAGCTGTGTGGCACTGGGCTTTTGTTTGTTGGAAGATTTTTGATCATGGTTTTGACTTCGGTGCTTGTGATTGGTCTGTTCATATTTTCTGTTTCTTCCTGGTTCAGTCTTGGAAGGTTATACTTTTGTAACAATGTGTCCATTTCTTTCAGGTTGTCCATTTTTTTGGCACATAGTTGCTCCTGGTAGTAGTCTTTTATGATCCTTTGTATTTCTGCATTGTCTGTTGTAGCTTCTTCTTTTTCGTTTCTAATTGTGTTGATTTGAGTCTTCTCCCTGTTTCTTTGATGAGTCTGGCTAATTGTCAACTTGGTTTATTGTCTCAAAGAACCAGCTTTCAGTTTTATTGAACTTTGCTCTTTTTTCATTTATTTCAAAATAAATAAAACATCTGATCTCTATGCTTTCTTTCCTTCTACTAACTTCATCAGGTTTTTTGTTCTTTTTCTAATTGCTTAATATTCTAAGGTTAGGTTGTTTATTTGATGTTTCTTGTTTCTTGAGGTTGGCTTGTATTTCTGTAAACTTTCCTCTTAACACTTCTTTTATTGCATCCCATAAGTTTTGAGTTGTCTCTTTTGGGGGGGTAGTAACATACTGTTTTGATGGCTGTAGCTTTGTAGTATGATCTCTAGTCAGGTAGCCTGATCCCCTCTCCCAGTTCTATTTTCTTTTTCAAAATTGCTTTGTCTATTCAGAGTCTTTTGAAAACATTTTATCTTTATATTGTCGAATTTAGCATTTTTTTCTTTTATGCTTTGTTGATTTTTAGTCATTGTTGGCCATTACCCACTATAACGATATAAAAGAATTGTTCTTTGTAGTCTTTTAGAATATGGTTTTATTTTTCACATTTAAATCTTGAATATATTTTAATTTTTCCTGCCCTGTGATGTGATATAGGGACCTCTCTTTTCCAGATGGCCATCTATTTATCCAAATGACATTTGTATCCAGCCTTTTCTCACTCATTAAATGATGTTATCTGTATTTAAATAGGAAAGTGATTCTGTTTATTATTCTTCCTACTATCCGCTTTCTCTAGTTTAAGCTTAGACATCTTTCTGGGCTCTCACTAGTGCACTGCTCCTTTTGCCCACTTCTATGTTTGCATTAGACTGTGGGCAATAGTGTTCTAATTTTTTTTTAATCTAGTATTACCTTACCCTCTATCTTCCAGAATTTTTTCAAAATTCAGGCCTTGTGCTGGGGTTTTTCTGCATTCCTCTTTTGTCATATTTTTATTACTTTAAAAGTTTTGTATTTTACCTGAATGTGTTTTTGGAGACAGGAGATATAAGTATGTATGTTTAGTCTATTCCTTTAAACTAGAGAAACAATATTTGGTTGTAATTCTCCCTGGTGGCTCAGACAGTAAAGTGTCTGCCTGCAACGCACAAGACCTGGGTTTGATCCCTGGGTCGGGAAGATTCCCTGGAGAAGGAAATGGCAACCCACTCCAGTACTCTTGCCTGGAAAATTCCATGGACAGAGGAGCCTTGTAGGCTACAGTCAGTGGGGTCGCAAAGAGTCGGAGATGACTAAGCAACTTCACTTCACTTCATTCTTAATATTTTTGTTTTCTCTTTTTACCACTGAGAATTTATTTCTCAGTCTTCCTGGCTTATCTTTATACCATACTTTTAAATTTTGGTATTCCCTTGAATTTATTCCTTGATTGTTTTCTTTCCTAAAATTTCTATATCCTTTCTGAACCAACCGTTTTTCTCTAATGACTTCAATTATCATCT
Organism: Ovis canadensis; assembly: GCF_042477335.2. NCBI lineage: Eukaryota > Metazoa > Chordata > Mammalia > Artiodactyla > Bovidae > Ovis > Ovis canadensis. The sequence goes on from NC_091246.1 coordinate 29,532,216, forward strand.
TAAGGACTAACGTCTCCTAAATCCTTTTTTTCATTTTAGACCTCCCTTCTTCATTCCAGGATCATGCAGCCAATCATGAAGTAATTCTATTTGTAAATTCCACAGGTGTTTTGAGTACAGTTGAACAACATCTACTCTCTGTGACCCAACCTCTGGTTCTTATTTATTTTTCCAGTCTCTGTGTATGGCATCAGCATCTATCAGTTGGTTGTGGAGCATTTCTTTGTATAGCTATACAAAAAAAAAAAGTGACCAGATTTTTTTCCTCTAAGGATTAATTCCCATTCTTTATCTCTGTTGCTTTGCCTTAGGATAGATCATCCCTAAAATTGGGTAGTTTGTTTTGTTGCTGAAGATATTGTCCACTAATGAGGAGAGATTTTTCTTCCTAGGCGATATTTGCAAGTATTTGAAGATATTTTTGGTTGATGCTATTGATATCTGATTAGTAGAAGTAGGGATACTGGTAAACATCCTGGAATACACAGGACAGTCTTCCACAGAAAGAGCTTTATCTGGTCCAGAGTGTCAGTAGTGCAAAATTGAAGAAACCCTGTTCTAGTGTAAAGGCAGAGTTGCTTATAGCATTTTGTTTTAAACTCTAAACAGTTAAACATATGTTAGGAGAAAACCATGGTTTGAAAGTATACATTCACCCCAGTGTTCACTGCAGTGCTGTTTATAGTAGCCACAGCCTGGAAGCAGCCTAAATCTTCATCAAAGAATCTATATAGATGTGGTACATATATACAGTAGAATGTTACTCACCCATTAAAAAATGAAATAATGCCATTTGCAGCATCATGGATGGAAAGGTGGGGAGGGAGGGCTAAATTGGGAGTTTGGAATTGACATATACACACTGCTATGTTTAAAATGATAACCAACAAAGACCTACTGTATAGCACAGGGAACTCTGCTCAGTATTCTGTCATAATCTAAATGAGAAAGGAATTTGAAAAAGAATATATGTATATATATATATAAATCTCTTTGCTGTACACTTGAAACTTATAGAATATTGTAAATCACCTATAGACCAATATAAAATAATCATTAAAACATAAACAGAAAATATAGTATGAGTTAGTTTTCAAAAATACTTTCTACGTCCTGATTCTGAACCCTCAGATTGAGTAGAAATATATTGTTTCAGGCATCAGTGTCATTCAAGGATGTGACTGTGGAATTCACCCAGGAAGAGTGGCATCAGATGGACTCTGCTCAGAGGACCCTGTACAGAGATGTAATGCTGGAGAACTACAGCCACCTCGTCTCAGTGGGTGAGCAGACCTTACCATGCAACTTCCTCAAGAATGCAGATTCAGTTTTTTCTTTTTAAAAATACTACTTTTATTGAGGAATATTAAATGAAAAATAAAATTCAGCACTTTATTGTACAAATCAATAAGTTTAAAAAGTTACGCAGTAGATTACCATCATCAGAGTCATGGCTTGGAATATCTTCATCATCCCCCCAAAATTCCTTGTACCCCTTTACAGTGAGTCCCTTCCTCTCATACCTCTTCTCAGATGCCAACCAATCACTGATCTATTTTCTATTCAATACTTTTTCCTTGTTTTGAATCTTATATAAATGAATTTATATATAGTATCTTTTGTCTGACTTCCACATTTAGCATGATGCTTTTGAGACTCCTGTGTGTGTATCACCAGTTTATTCTTTTTATCCTGAGTAGAATTCTTTTGTGTGCATATACTACAGTTTGTTATTCTTTCAGCTCATGGCTTCAAGGGTGTTTTTCCAGTTTGGAGCTGTTATGAATAAAGCTTCTATGAACATTCACATATAAGTCTTTGTGTCAATATGTTTTTATTTCTTATGTAAATACCTAGGAGTGGGCTTACCTAGCCTTCTGGTAAGTTTATATGTAACTTATTCTGAAAGTTCCAGATGTTTCCCCATTGGGTCTACTGTTTTTCATGCCTATAAGCAATGCCTAAGAGTTCCATTGCTGTTTGGTTACCAGCATTTGGTTTGGTAAGTCTTACTATTTTTAACCATTGTAGTTAATGTCTAGTTGCATCTAATTGCATCTTATTGGATTTTAATTTGCATTTCTCTGGTAATTAACAATGTTGAACTTCTTTTCATGTGCTTTTTAACCATTCATAATCTCCTTTAATGAAGTGTTTCATCAAATCTTTTGCCCATTTTTTTTCATTTTGTTTTTTGGTTTGAGTCTTATTGTTGAGTTGAAGGAGTTCAGATCTTACCAGATACATGTTTTGAAAATGTTTCCTCTCCAGGTCTGGCTTACCTTTTTAGAAGAAAATGTTTACAGATGGTTTTGGTTTGCATATATACTTAAAAATTTTTTATATGACATGATTAAGATTCAGGGATTTAGAACAATTGTATTCTTTATGTTTCCCCTAATGGTTATATCTTATATAACTATAGTATAGTCTTAACACAAGGAAATAGGCATTGGTACAATTAATGTAAATATCTTTATATCATTTTTTTACTTTATAATTCTGTATTGAGGCATGGTTGATTTATAATATCATGTTAGTTTCAGGTATACAGCAGAGTGATGCAGTTATATATTCTTTTCCAGATTCTTTTCCCTGATAGGTTATTACAAAATACTGAGTATAGTTCTCTGTGCTACAGAGTACATCCTTGTTGTTATCTATTTTATATTGGGTTGGCCAAAAGGTTCATTTGTTTTTTTCCCATAAAATGGCTCGAGTAGTGCTTTAGTTGTCTTTAATGTCATTCGAAACCAGTTTATTAGATTTTATTGTGACAGCTGTCACATCAGCATCCATTTTAAAAAAAACTTATCAAAATTGGTGAATTTTTGTGTAGCAATTTTAATATTGAAGATGGAAGAAAAAAGCATCCATTTTGACATGTTATGCCTTATTATTTCAACAAAGGTAAAAATGCAACTAAAACACAAAAATAGATTTGTGCAGTGTATGGAGAAGGTATTGTGACTCATCAAACAAGACAGAAGTGGTTTGTGCAGTTTTGTGCTGGAGATTTCTTGCTAGACAATGCTCCATGGTCAGGTAGACCAGTTGAAGTTGATAATGATCAAATAGAGACATTAACTGAGAAGAATCAATGTTACATCAAGTAGGAGATAGCTGACATACTCAAAATATCCAAGTCAAGATTTGAAAGTCATTTGCACCAGCTTGGTTATGTTAATCACTTTGATGTTTAGGTTCCACCTAGGCGAAGTGAAAAAACCTTCTTAACCATATTTCACATGTATTTCTCTACTGAAACGTAATAAAAATGTTCCATTTTAAAAACAAATTGTGATGGGTGTTGAAAAGTGGATACTGTGCAATAATGTGAAATGGAAGAGATTGTGGGGGCAAGTGAAATGAGCCACCACCAATCACACCAAAGGCGTCTTCTTCCAAGGAAGATGGTGTTGTGTGTGTGGTGGGATTGTAAGGGAATCCTGTTATGAGCTCCTTCTGGGGAACCAAACAATTAATTCCAACAAGAATTGCTCCCAGTTGGACCAACTGAGAGCAGCACTTGATGAAGAGTGTCCAGAATTAGTCAACAGAAAATGCATAGTCTCCATCAAGCTAATGCAAGACCACATGTTTCTTTGATGACTGGGCAAAAACTGTTGCACTTTGGCTGGAAGTTCTGATTCACCCACCATATTCACCAGCCATTGTACCTTCAGATTTCCTTTTTTTTGGTCTTTACAAAATTCTCTTAATGGAAGAAATTTCAGCTCCCCTGGAGACTGTAAAAGGACCCTGGAAACATTCTTTGCTCAAAAAGATAAAAAAAGTTTTGGGGAAATGGAATTATGAAGTTGCCTGAAAAATGGAAGAAGGTAATGGAAATTTTAATGGAAATTACCTTCTGTGGTTTTTTGAAATAACTGCAGAAGGATAGGTGTTAGGTCTTCTCTAAATGTTTGCTAGAATTCACCTGTGAAGCTATCTGGTCCTGGGCTTCTCTGTGTTGGGAGTTTTTTAAAACACAGATTCAATTTCAATACTGGTAATTAGTCTGTTTATATTTTCTGTATCTTCCTGGTTCAATCTTGGGAGATTTTACCTTTTAAGAATTTAACTGCTTCCTCTTAGGTGTCCATTTTTTGTTGATTTTGTTGGCCTGTAGTAGTCATCTGTGAGCCTTTATTTCTATGGTGTGGGTTGTAACTTCTACTACAATTCTAATTTTATTGATTTTTGGCCCTCTCTTTTTTCTTGATATGTCTGAGTGAAGGTTCATCAATTTTGTTTTTCTTTTTAAAGAAGAAGGCTTTAATTTAATTGATTTTGCTATTATTTTCTTTGTCTCTATTAATTTATTTTTGCTCTGATTATTATGATTTCTTTCTACTACCTTTTGGTTTTGTTTGTTTTTTCCTAGTTGCTTTGGGTGTAAGGCTAGGCTGTTTTTTTGTTTTTTTTTTTTTCTTTTTTTGAGATTTTTCTTGTTTCCTGAGGTAAGCTTCAGTTGCTATAAACTTTCCTCTTAGAACTACTTTTGCTACATGCCATAGGTTTTAGACTGTCATATTTTCATTTTTCTCAAGGTATTTTTTGATTGCCTCTTTGATATCTTCAGTGATCCTTTGGTTGTTTAGTTGCATGTTGTTTAGCCTCCATGTGTTTGTTTTTTTTCCCTACAGTTTATTTTGAATCTCATATCATTGTGGTTGGGGGAAAAAAAAAGTTTGATATGATTTGAAGTTTCTTAAATTTACCAAGTTTTGCTTTGTGGGCCAGCATGTAATCTCTCTTGGAGAATATTCCATTGACACTTGAAAAGAGTATGTATTCTGCTACTTTTGTATGGCTTCCCTTGTGGCTCATTGATAAAGAATTTGCCTGCCAATGCAGGAGATACAAGTTCAATCCCTGGTTCAGGAAAATCCCCTGGAGAAGGAAATGGCAACCCACTCCAATATTCTTTCCTGGGAAATCCCATGGACAGAAGAGCCTGGAGTCCTCTGTCCATGGGGTCACAAAAAGGTCAGATACAGCTTAGCAACCTAATAACAACTCTCATATGGAACACTGTATATATAAGTTGAGGCCAGCTGGTCTAATGTATCATTTAAGGCCCCTGTTTCCTTATTCATTTTCTGTCTGGATAATCTATCCATTGATACAAGTGGGGCATTAAAGTTCCCCAGTACTACTGTGTTAGTACTGACTTCTCCTTTAATAGCTGTTAACATTTGTCTTATATATTGTGGTGCTCCTGTGCTGGGTGCATACATATTTAGAATTGTTTTATCTTCCTCTTGGATTTATCGCTCGATCATTATGTAGTATCCTTCTTTGTCCTCTGTAACAGTCTTTATTTTTAAAGTCTATTTTGTCTGATATGGTATTACTACTCCAGCTTTCTTTTGATCTCCTTTTGCGTGGAACACCTGTTTCCATCTCTCACTTTCAGTCTGTATGTGTCTATAGATCTGAGGTTGGTCTCTTGTAGACCACATATGTACAATTCTTTCTTTGTCTCTCAATTCAGCTAGTCTCTGTCTTTTGGTCAGAGCATTTACTCTGTTTACATTTAAGGTAATTATCAATATGTAAGTTCTTATTGCCATTTTGTTAATTGTTTAGATTTTTTTGCAGGCCTTTTCTTTCTTTCCTTTGTTTTCTTCTCTTGTTGTTTGGATTCCTTTTCTCTTCTGTGTGTTTATCTTAGATTTTTGTTTGCAGTTACCATGTTTTCATATAGCAGTATGCATATATTGATATATACATGATTGTTTTAAGTTGCTGGTCTCTTAATTTCTATTTACATTTCAGAATGCCTTGTGCTTCTACTCTCCATATCTCACAATTACTGGTTTTGATATACTTGTGTGTAAATAATTTCCTACCTTACTATATGTTTGTCTTTACTAGTGAGCTTTCCCACTATGTAATTTTCATGTTTCTAGTTATTGCCATTTCTTTTCCACCTAGAGAAGTTCCATTGGCATTTATTGTAAAGCTGGTTTGGTGGTGCTGAATTCTCTTAGCTTTTGCTTGTCTATAAAGCTTTTGATTTCTCCATCAAATCTGAACAAAAGCCTTTTCTGTGTAGAGTGTTGTCATTTGTAGATTTTTCCCTTTTAGCACTTTAAATACATTGTGCCACTCCCCTCTGGCCTGCAGAGTTTCTGCTGAAAAATCAACTGATAGTCTTATTTCCTTGTATGTTATTTTTTGCTTTTACCTTCTTTTAATATTTTTTTCTTTGTCTTTAATTTTTGTCAGTTTGATCTCAGTGTCTTGACATGTTCCTCGTTGGGTGTATCCTGCATGGAATTCCCTGTTCTTTCTGGACATGGGTGATTGTTTCCTTTCCCATGTAGGGGAAGTTTTCACCTATTATCTCTTCAAATGTTTTCTCAGTCCCTTTCTTTCCTTCTTGGACCCCTACTATCCAAATGCTATTGCCTTTGACCTCGGCCCAGTGGTCTCATAAACTATCCTCGTTTCTTTTCATTCCTTTTTCTTAATTTCGTTTCACAGCAGTGATTTCCATCACTCTTCTAGCTCACTGATTTATTCTTCTGCCTCGTTTATTCTGTTGCTTCTTTCTGGTGTATTTTTGTTTTAGTTAGTGTATTCATCTACTCTCTTTGGTTGTTCTTTATACTACTAACTCTTTGCTAGAAACCTCTTGTAACTTCTCACTCTATGCATCCATTCTTTTCCTCAATTTTGTGTTCATCTTTACAATAATTACTCTGAACTCTTTCTATGATAAATTGGTTATCTCCACTTCACTAAGTTGTTCTTCTGGGTTTTATCTTGTATCTTTATCTGGGAAATGCTGTTTTTCCATCCCTTTAAAAATTTCTATTTGTATTTTTATGAATATAGTACTTTCTGTAGAGGATGTCCTATGTGTCCCATCAGTACACTCCCCTCTTATCACCTAAGGACCAGAGATCAGCTGGTCCTAGGATAGGTTCTGACCTGTTTGAGGACTCAGTTCTTCAGACTGCATGATTGTAATTTTTTTGCTTCTTATGTCTGTCTCCTGGTGGGTGAGGTTTGTCTGGAACCTTTGCATGCTTCCTGGCAGGAGAGTCTGGTACCTGCCTGCTGGTGGAGGAGCTGGGTCTTGTCACTCATGTAGGCAGGGCTGTGTCACGGGGCATATCTAGAGGTGGCTATGGGCTCTAGATGTCATTAGGCAGCCTATCTGCTGATGGATCGGGCTTGCTCCCACCTTGTTGGTTGTTTGGCCTGAGGTGTCCCAGCACTGGAGCTTTTAGGTGGGAGCTGTTGGGTGGGGCAAAATCTCATTGCCAAGAACCAAAAATGTCTACTTCTAGCCAGAGTTTATGTCCCTTCTGTGTCCGCCACCAGCTTATAGACCCTAGAGAGAGCCACAGCTGCCATAGGAGACCTCCAAGTCTGGTAGGTAGGTCTGGCCCAAGGTCCCATGGAGTCACAACCTTTTTTTTCTTTTTTTTTCATTTCGGAGTCACTGCTTTGCCCCTGGGCCCAGTGTGTGCAGGACCTTGTATGTACCCTCCAAGAACGGAGTATTTCCCCAGTCCTGTGGTACTCTTGCAGTCAAGACCTACTAGTCTTCAAAGCCACATGGTCTGGGAGCTACTCCTCCCTATTCTGGACCCCTAGGCTGAGAAGTCTGGCATGGGGCTCAGAGCTGTCACTCCAGTTGGTGGTTCACCCACCTGGGTGATGTTGGATTTGATTACATTGTGAGGACTCCCCAACTACTGTGTCATGGTTTCTTCTTTGTCTTTGGATGTAGAATATCTTTTTTTCTGGTAGATTCCAGTCTTTCTTATCAATGGTTATTCAGCAGTTAATTGTGATTTTGGTGTGCTAGGCTATATGTGGATTCATGTAATCACCACAACAATTCAGATGCAGAACTATTCCATCACCACAAAGATTTCTTCCATGCTACCTCTTTATTTTCATATCCATCCTTTCTCCCACACTATGCATAATCTCTGCCAACTATTAATTGGCTCTTCATCTGTACGATTTCCAGGACATTATGTAAATGGAATCATGCAGATTCTGACGTGTTGAGATGGAAATCCATCCAAGTTGTAGTGTGTGTATATCAACAGTTTATTTTTTACTACAATGGTATTCCACTCTATAAATGAATGTGTTATAGTTTGTTTAGCCATTCACTTATTAAAGCATATTTGGTTGTTAATAATTTGGGACTATTATAAATAAAGATACTACAAACATTCATGTTCAGATTTTTGTGTAAGACAAATTTTTCTCTGGGATAAATGCCCAGAAATGTGATTGGAGTTGTATGCTAAGTATATATTTTGTTCTTTAAGAAACTATCAAACTCTATTATCAAAAAGATTACAAATAACAAATGTTGGCGAACATATGGAGAAAAGGGAACCTTTGTATACTATTGGTGGGAATATTAATTGGTGCAATAAGCAGTAAATGTGGAAAACAGTATGAAGTATCCTCAAAATACCAAAGATAGAACTACTAGCAATTCCACTCCTGGGTATATATCCAAAGGAAATTAAAACACTAACTCAAAAAGATACATGCACACCAATGTTCATAACATTATTTACAACAGCCAAAATATGAAAGCTACCTAAGTTTACATCCACAGATAAATATATATATATAAAGTGGAATATTTACTCAGCTATAAGAAAATTTCTATATGCAACAGCGTACGTGGACTTGGACTGTATTATGCTTTAGTGAAATAACACAGACAGAGAAAGACAGATACTGTTCGGTGGATTAGTCACTGAGTTGTGTCCCAGTCTTGTGACCCTATGGCCTGTAATCTGCCAGGCTCCTCTGTCCATGGGATTCTTCAGGCAAGAATACTGAAGTGGGTTGCCATTTCCTTCTCCAGGGGATCTTCCTGACCCAGGATTGAACCTGGGTCTCCTGCATTTCAGGCAGACCAACTGAGCTACAAAGGAAGCTTTATATTTGTAGCTTTCCAAATACTGTATAATATCACTATATTATATAGTGGAACCAATATAATATGTGGAACCTAAAAATAAGACAAACTAGTGAATATTACAAAAAAGAAACAGACTCACAGAGAAAGCAAACTAGTGGTTACCAGTGAGGAAGGTGAAGGGGGTGGGGTAAGATGGAGGTAGGGGAATAAGATGGACAGACTACTATGTTTAAAATAAATAAAGTACAAGAATATATTGTATAGCACAGAGAATGTGACCAATATTTTATAGTAATCATAAATGGAGTATAACCTTTAACATTGTGAATGACTATGTTGTACACCTGAAACTTACATAATTTGTAGATCGATTATGCCTCAATTTAAGAAAATAAAAACTGCCAAACTGTTTACTAAGAGTGGCTGTACTATTTTGCATTTCCACCAGTAGTTTGTGAGAAATCCAGTTACTTTTTATCCTTCCTAGTACTTGGTATTGTCACTATTTTTTGTATTAGAAAAATGCTTTTTCTACATCTTTTGAGATTTTTTTTTCTTTCATTTATTTAATGTGGTGTGGCACATAGATTGATTTGCATATAGTTAACCGTCTTTGTGTCCCAAAGGTAAACCCCACTTGTTCATCGTAATAGGTGTGTAGTAATATTTCATCTTGGTCTTAACTTGCCTTTTTTAATAGCTAGTGATAATTAAAATATTTTTCATGTGTTCATATGCCATCTCTATATCCTTAGATAGTAAATGTCTGTTCATGACTTTTGCCTATTTTTTTCTATCTTTATTGAGGTATAATGTCAAAAATTGTTATATCTAAGGTATAAGGCACTAGGGAAGCCCTAGTGGCTTAGTAAAAAATTTGCCTGCAATACAGGAGAATTGAAGGAGATGCGGGTTCACTCCCTGCAGGTTCACTTCCTGATCTTCAGGAAGATCCCCTAAAGTAAGAAATGGCAACCCAGCCCAGTATTCTTACCTGGAAAATTCCATGGACAGAGAAGCCTGTCAGGCTGCAGTCCGTGCGGCTGCAAAGAATTGGACATGACTGGGCAACTAAACAATAGCAACAAAGGTATAAGACTTGATGTTTTTATATTTGTATCAGTTCAGTTCAGTCACTCAGTCTATCCAACTCTTTGCGACCCCATGAATTGCAGCACGCCAGGCCTCCCTGTCCATCACCAACTCCCAGAGTTCACTCAGACTCATGTCCATCGAGTCAGTGATGCCATCCAGCCATCTCATCCTCTGTCGTCCCCTTCTCCTCCATTATTTCACAAAGTATATATGTATACTTTGTGAAATAATGGCCACAATCAAGCTAATTAACATACCCAGCATCTGACATAGCTACTTTTTTTGGAGGTTGGAGGTGGAGCCTTGAGTACACAAAAGATCTACTCTCTTGGCAGACTTCAAGTATAAAATACAATATTGTTAACTATAGTCACATTTGTGTATTAGATCTCCATAGTTTATTCATCTTGGTTAATTGAATTTTGCATCCCTTTACCTAGTATCTTCCCATTCTCTAGCTCTCCAAGCCCTGGAAACCAACATTCTACTCTCTGTTTCTATGAGTTTCTTCTGAATTCCACCAAGATCATGCAGTATTTGTCTTTCTGTGTCTGGCTTATTTCACTTAGCATAATGTCCTCTAGTTTTATCCATGTCAGGGCAGATGTTAGGATTTCCTTCCTTTTTGTGACTAAATAATATTCTATTGTTTGTATGTATACCACATCTTCTTTAATCATTCATCTGCCAATAGACATTTTTGTATTGTTTCCATATCTTGAGTATTTTGAACAATACTAAAGTGAACATGGAGTACAGATACTGATTTCACTGGCTTTGAATACCCAGAAGTAAAATTTCTGGCTCAGAAATTAGTTCTGTTTTTAGTTTTTTGAAGAAACTCTATTATTTTACATAATGGCTGTACCAACTTATATTCCCACCATCTGTGTAGGAGGGTTCTGTTTTCCCTACATCTTCAGCAACACTTATCTTTTGTCTTTTTGATCATCACCGTTTTCTAACAGGTGTGAGGTGATACCTCATTGTGGTTTTGATTTGCATTTTCCTGATGATTAGCGATGTTGAGCACATTTTCATATTCCTGTAGGACATTTGTATGCTTCTTTTGAGAAATGTCTACTCAGGTCCTTTTCCCATTTTTAACCTGATTATTTGCTTTTGTCCTGTAGAGTTGTAAGACTCTTACATTTTTTTTAGATATCTACTCATAATTATTATTATAGTTTTCAAATATTTTCACCCATTCTCTGAGTTAACTTTTTCATTCTGTTGATTATTTCCTTCTCTATCCAGAAGCTTTTTGGTTTGATCTCACTTGTCTGTTTTTGCCTTTGTTGTCCATGCTTTTGTTGTCATGTAACAACCATTGCCCAGACTGATGTCAAGGAACTTTTACCTAAGTTTTTTTCTAAGTGTTTTGTGATTTCAGATCCTTTATGTCTTCAATCCATTTTGAATTGATTTTTGTGTACAGTGTGAAACAAGAGTCCAGATTCAGTTTCTACGTGTGGATGTCCAGTTTTCCCAGTACTATTTATTGAAGAGACTGTACTCTCCCCATTTTGTGTTTTTCGCACTCTTGTGAAGACCAGTTGACTGTAGATGTTTGGATGTATATCTGGGCTCTCTGTACCGTTCCACTCATCTGTAAACCTCATTATGCTAGCGTAAAACTTTCCATTACTCTCGTGACTATATCAGTCCAGTTCAGTTCAGTTGCTCAGTTCAGTTCAGTCGCTCAGTTGTGTCCAACTCTTTGCAACCCCATGAATCGCAGCACACCAGGCCTCCCTGTCCATCACCTACTCGCGGAGTTCACTCAGACTCATGTCCATCGAGTCCATGATGCCATCCAGCCATCTCATCCTCTGTCGTCCCCTTATCCTCCTGCCCCCAATCCCTCCCAGCATCAGAGTCTTTTGCAATGAGTCAACTCTTCACATGAGGTGGCCAAAGTACTGGAGTTTCAGCTTCAACATCATTCCTTCCAAAGAAATACCAGGGCTGATGTCCTTCAGAATGGACTGGCTGGATCTCCTTGCAGTCCAAGGGACTCTCAAGAGTCTTGTCCAACACCACAGTTCAAAAGCATCAATTCTTCGGCACTCAGCCTTCTTCACAGTCCAACTCTCACATCCATACACGACCACTGGAAAAACCATAGCCTTGACTAGACGGACCTCAGTCGGCAAAGTAATGTCTCTGCTTTTGAATATGCTATCTAGGTTGGTCATAACTTTTCTTCCAAGGAGTAAGCGTTGCTCAGTCGTGTCCAACTCTTTGTGACCCCATGAACTGCAGCATACCAGGCCTCCCTGTCCATCACCAACTCCCGGAGTTCACCCAAACTCATATCCATTGAGTTGGTGATGCCATCCAACCATCTCATCCTCCGTCATCCCCTTCTCCTCCTGCCCTCATTACTGTATAGCCTTATAGTATATTTTGAAGTCAGAAAGTGTGGTGCCTCTAATTGTTCTTCTTTTTCAAGATGTTTTGGCTAGCCAACATCTTTTTTGTTTCCGTGTGAAATTTAGGATCATTTTCTCTATTTCTATAAAGAATGCCACTAGGATTTTGATAGGAATTCAGTTCAGTTCAGTTCACTCAGTCATGTCTGACTCTTTGTGACCCCATGGACTGTAGCATGCCAGGCCTCCCTGTCTATCACCAACTCCCAAAGTTTACCCAAACTCATGACCATTGAGTCGGCGATGCCATTAAATCTATAGATCACTTTGGGTCACATGGACATTTTAACAGTATTTCTTCAATTTGTAAACATGGGATGTCTTTCCATTTACCTCTATCTTTAATTTCTTTCATCATTTTATAATAGTCAATGGACAAATCTCTGACCTCTTTGGTTAATTTCTAAGTATTTTTTAATTTCCTTTTTGGATAATTCATTGTTGGTATAGAAACATAACTGAATTTTGTAGGTTGATTTTTGTATCCTCTAACTATACTAAATTTATTTATTAGTTTTAATACAGTTGTTTTGGTTGAGTCTTTTGGATTTTCTACATACAGAATTTTGTCATCTGCAAAGAGAGATAGCTTTCCTTCTTATTTTTTATTTAGATGTTTTTTTGTTTCTTTTTCTTGTCTAATTGCCCTGGGTAGGACTTCTCATGGTTCTAATAGAAGTGACAGTAGGCATTTTCACTTAGAGAGAAAACTTTCAGTTTTCCCCCATTGGTTATAGGCTTTTCATATGTTGCCCTTACTAATTTGGGAAAATTGTCCTCTGTACCTATTTTGTTGAGAATTTTAATTTTGAATGGGTGTTGAACTTTGTCAAACGCTTTTCCCACATTTTTGGTGATCTTTTCTTCTTTCACTTTTTATGGTATAGCACATAGATTGATTTGCATATAGTTAATACACATCCTTGTGTACCAAGGGTAAATCCCACTTGTTCATGGTTTAAGTTATTTGAAATGTGCCGTTAAATTTAGTTTGCTAGTCTTTTCTTGAGGATTTTTGAATGTCTGTTCTTTAGGGAAATTAGCCTATAGTTCTCCTGCAGTAACTTTTTCTGCTTCTAGAATCAGGGGTGATGCTGACCTTGTAAAATGAGTTTGAAAGTGTCCCCTGTCCTTTTTTAAAAATGTGTGTATTGGAGAATAGTTGATTTATAATGTTGTGTTAGTTTTAGGCATATAGAAAAGTAGTTGAGTTATATGTATACATGTATTTGTTCTTTTTCATATTCCTTACCCATGTAGGTTATTACAGAATATTGAGTGGAGTTTCCTGTGCTTTACAGTAGATCCTTGCTTTCCATTTTTTAAAAGAGTCTAGGAAGAATTGGTATTAATTCCTTGAGTGTTTGGTAGAATTCTACCATGAAGCCGTCTGGCCCTGGACTTTTCTTCCTCAGATTTTTGATTACTGATTATTGTTGTTTAGTCACTAAGTCCTATGTGACTCTTTTGCAGCCTCATGGACTGTAGCCCACCAGGCTCATCTGTCCATGGAATTTCCCAAGCAAGAACACTGGAGTGGTTGCCATTTCTTTCTCTAGGGGATCTTCCTGACCCAGGGATTGAACCCATGTCTCCTGCATTGGTAGGTGGGTTCTTTACCACTGAGCTGCCAGCGAAGCTGCTTGATTACTCCTGGACAAATACTGGGTCAAAAAGGAAATGAAAAGGAAATTCTAAAAGTATCTTAAGGTCTCCTTATTTTTTAATAGGTCAGTTCAGGCTTTTGTTTCTTCATGATTCAGTTTTGACAGGTTGTATGTTTCTAGTAATTTATCCATTGTATCTGTTGTAATAGCTCCTCTTTTCATTTTTATTTTATTTATTTGAATTTCTTTCTTTCCCTTTAGTCTAGTGTAAGGGTTTGTTGACTTTGTTTAGCTTTTCAAAAGAACAACTTCTAGTTTATATTACTCTGTTCTCTATTTCTGCTCTAATCTTTATTATTTTCTTCTTCCTACTAACTTTGGCTTAGTTCTTTTTTCTAGTTCCTTGTGATGTAAAATTAATTATTTCTTTGATATGCTTCTTTTTTGTGTAGACATTTATAATTTTCTTCTTATACTGCTCTTGCTGCCTCTCATAAGTTTTAGTATGTTGTGTTTTTGTTTTTCTTAAGATACTTTTAGAATTCCCTTTTCATTTCCTTTTTGACCCAGTAGAGTATGTTACTTAATTTCCACATTTTTGAATTTTCTTTTTTTCTACCTGTTGATGTCTAGTTCAGTAAAGATGCTTAGAATGATTTCAGTCTTCTTAAATTTGTCAAGGCTTGGTTTGTGACCTAACATCTATCATGAAGAATGATCCCTGTGTGCTTGAAGGAATGTGTATTTTTCTCTTGGGTGAAATCTTCTGTATATATCTGTGTTTATATATATATATACACACATATGCAACCTAGTTAGATGTGTATATGTTTATAATGGTTATATGTTCTGTGGAATTGACCATTTTTTCATTTTATGATGACCTGTTTAGTCACCAGAGACAGTATTCTGTCTGCTCTAAGTATAGCCACTTATGTTTCTTTTTACCATTTATGTGGAATATCTTTATCCATCCCTTCACTTTTAGCCTATATTTGTCTTAAATTTAAATGAATCTCTTGTAGATAACACATCTCTGAATCTTGTTTTTTGATCCATTCATGTATTCTCTGCCTTTGATTTGAGAATTTAATATGTTTACATTTAAAGTCATTATTGACAAGTGAGGACATACTATTACCATATTGTTAACTGTTTTCTCTCTTACAGTTGTTTTGTCCCTTTCTTCCTGTCTTGTTGTCCTTTTTTATTATTTAGTAATTCCTGTATGATTTTTTTTTGATTCCTCCTCTCAGTATCTTTTGCATGTCTATTGCATTTTTTTCTTTGTAGTTAGCTTGACTTTTGCTAAAATATTTTGTAGTTATAACCATCTATTTTAGGTTGATAGCCTCAACTGCTCACAAAACCTCTACACTTTTACTCTTTCCCCCATACTTTTTGTTCTTGCAGTCAAAGTTTGCTTCTTTTTATATTATGGATCTATTATATAATCTTTATCTAATTTTTATCTTAGCATAAAAAGTATTTTAACTATTACAGTGTTACGTTATTCTGTATTTATTTGCCTTCATTAGTGAGACTTTCAATTTGCTATCTAATGTATTTTCACTTCATTTTGAAGAACTCCCTTAATTCAACATTTGTTATAAGTCAGATCTAGTAGTTACAAACTCAGTTAGTTTTTTGAGTTTTATTTTTCTCAGAAAAGATTTTATTTTCTCAGAAAAGATTTATTTCTTCATTGCAAAGGATCCTTTTGCTAAGCCTAGTATTCTGAATTGGCAGGTTTTTTCTTTTAGTGTTTTGAAGGTGATGCCCTACTCTCTCCTAACCTGCAAGGTTTGTTCTGAGTAATTGACTAATAAATAGACTTATGGGAGCTCCCTTCTATGTGATGAGTCACTTTTCCCTTGCTGCTTTCAAAATTCTCTTTGTCTGTAACTTTTGACAATTTGATGATGCGTCTCAATGTACTTTAGGTTAATTAATCTTATTTGGGACCTTTGAGTTTAATCAATCTGCATGTTCATTTCCTTCCCAAGATTTGAGAACTTTTTAGCCCTAATACCTTTTCTATTCTTTTACTTTTTTATTAAAATATACTTGACATATAATACTGTATAAACTTAAGGTATTCAACTTGTTAATTTGATACATTATATGGTGATATGTTTGCCATTGTAGTGACAATTAGCTCCTCTGTCACATTACATAATTATTCTTTCTTTTTAGTCTGTGTGTGTTTAGTCACTAAGTCGTGTCTGACTCTTTTGTGACGCCATGGACTGTAGCGCACTAGGCTCTTCTCTCCATGGGATTTCTCAGGCAAGAATCCTGGAGTGGGTTGCTATTTTCTTCTCTAGGAGATCTTCTGATCCAGGGATTGAACCCGTGTCTCCTGCATTGTGGACGGGAGCCGCTGAGGAAGCTTTTCTTCTTAGTAGTTGGAGTAATTAAGTTATAATCTCTTAGCAGATTTGATGATTATAATACAGTATTGTTGCCTATTTTTACTGTTCTGTGAATTATATCTCTAGGGCTTATTTACCACTCGTTACAAGTTTGTAATATTAAACAACTTCTATCCTGCTCTGTACCACCCACTGCTCCCACCCTCCCCCCCATTCTTGGAAACTGCAATTTTATTCTTTGTTTTTACAAGTTTGGCATTTAAAAATTCCGCATAAAGGTAGTATCATATAGTATTTGTCTTTCTCTGTTTGACTTTTCTCACTTAGCACAGTGTATAATGTGCTAAAGTCCATCCAGTGTTGTAAATGAAATGACAAGCTATCCTCCTGTCTCATAGCTAAATATTCCACTGTATATATGTACCACATTTTCTTTATCCATTCATCTATCAGTAGACATTTAGGTTGTTTCTAAATCTTGACTACTGTAAGCAATGCAGAAGTGAACATGGGGGTATATATGTCTTTTTTTGTTTTCTGTAGATAAATGCCCAGAAGTGAAATTGTTGGACATGTTAGATCATTTTTTAATTTTCTGAGGAGCCTCCATAGTCTTTTTCATCAAGGCTGCACCAGTTTACATTCCCACATACAGTGTTCCCTTTTCTCCACATCCTCACTGACACTTGTTATTTCTTATCTTTTTGATAATAGCCGTTTTAACAGGTGTGATGTGATACCTCATTGTGGCTTTGATTTGTATTTCCTTGATGATTTATGATGTAGAGCATCTTTTTATATACCTGTTGGCCATGTATATGACTTATTTAGAAAAATATTATTCAGGTATTCTGCACATTTTTAATTGAATTGTTCTTTTGTTATTGAGCTCTATGAATTCTTTATATATATTGGATATTGTCATATATATGATTTTCAGATTTTTTTCTCCCATTCTGTATGTTGCTGTTTCATGTTGCTGTTTCTTTTGATGTGCAAAAGCTTTTAAGTGTGATGTAGTCCCATTTGTTGATTTTTACTTTTGTTGAATTTCTTTTCCTTTTTTTTTTTTTTTGGTGTCATATTCAGAATAGTATTGCCAAGATCAATGTTAAGGACCTTCTTCCTTGTGTTTTCTTCTATTAATAAGAATTTTATAGTTTCAGGTTTTGTGTTTAAATGTTTGATCCATTTCAAATTAATTCTTGTGGGTGGTGTAAGTTAAGGCTCCAGTTTTATTGCTTTTCATGTGTTTATCCAGTTTTCCTAGCACCATTTATTGAAGAGGCTATCTTTTCCCCATTGGGTATCCTTGGCTACCTTGTCAAATATTAGTTGACCTTATAAGCAAGTATTTAATTTTATGATCTCTATTCTGTTCCACTGGTTTGTACATTTTTGTGCCCATACTATACAGTGTTTACTACTGTTGTTTGAAATTAGGAGGTATGATACCTCCAGCTTTGTTCTTTTTCCTCAAGGTTGCTTTGGCTATTCAGGGTCTTTTGTAGTTCTATACAGATTTTAAGATTTTTTTTTCTATTTCTGTGAAGAATGCCATCATCATTATGATGGAGATTGCATTGAATCTAGTGATGACTTTGGGTTATATGGACATTTGAGCAGTTTTTATGATCCATGCACACAGATCCATTTGTTTGTGTCTTCTTTGATTTCTGTCAGCAAAATCTTATAGTTTTCATTGTAGAGATTTTTACTTCCTTTTGTTAAGTTTATTTCTAAATGTTTTATTGTTTTTGATGCTGTGGTGAATGGAAGAGTTTTCTTTCTTTTACATGTTTCATTCATTCTTAAAGCATAGAAATAGATTTATACCTCAGTATTTTATTTTGGGTGATTGTAAATATTACTGTATTTTTAATTTCTGTCTCCTTATCAGTTGCTAGTTTATAGAAACATTTTTATATGATGTTCCTTTATACTGACACCTTGCTGAACTTTCTTGTGAGTGATGAGAGTGGACACATTTGCCTTGTTTCTAACCTCAGAGGAAAAACATCTTGTCTTTCACCAAGTGATGTTAGGAGATTTTCTTCAGCTATTCTTCATCAACTTGAGGAAGTTTTCCTCTATTCCTTGTTTTCATTTATCATGAATGAGTATTGAATTTTGTCAGATACTTCTGTTGTATCTACTGCTGTGATTATGTTTTTTCCCGTATTTGCCCCATTAACATGGTTGACTCCACTGGCTGATTTTCAAATAATAAATTGGCCTTGCATAATTGGAATAAACCTTACTTGGTCATATATTTTTATTTATTGCTCAGTTACATTTGTTAGCATGTTTAAAGTAGTTTTTCACTTTTATTCATGAGAGACATTGGTCTATATTTTTATACTGTGTTTATCTAGGATTTATAAATTTATAATGTAAACTTGTATTATTTATATAATGCTGGCCTCATTCAATTCATTGGAAATTTTTTCCTCCTTTTCTGTTTTCTGGAAGAGACCATGTAGAAGTTTTGTTTATTCTTTAAATGTTTGGAGGAATTCTCTAGCAAAAGCACCAGGGCCAGGAGATTTCCTTTTTGGATGTTTTAAGTTACAAACTCAGTTTCCTTAATAGTTATAGTACTATTTAAATTGAGTCTATTAGATTTAAAGTGTAGAGTTTCTTATACTATTCTCTTATTTTCATTTTAATGTCTGTAGGATCTGTATTTATATCCTTGTTTTATTCATCATGTTGATAATTTGTTCTCTCTCAAATAAAATTTGTTTCGTTGCTTTTTTCAACCAGCTTCTATCTGTCAACTACAGACTTTTCTCTGTAGTTTTTCTGTTTTTAATTTCACTGATTTCTGCTCTTTATTTTTTTCCTTCTGCTTAAGTTGGGTTGTGGTCTTTTTTAGTTTCTGACTATGAGACTGCTTTAGATGTTTCTTTTCTAATGTAATAATTTAATGATATAAATCTCTCTCTTTTCACTGTTCTAGCTGCATTATACAAATTGTATATAAAGTCACTAAAACATTTTTAATTTATATCTCCTTCTCTGATAGAATCATCACTTATATGATATATGATCTTGAAGAAATGAAATTAAAGTATAACAACTGTTTGCTGTTGTTCGGTCACAAAGTCATGTCTGACTCTTTGCGACCCCAAGGACTGCAGCACACCAGGCTTCCTGTCCATCACTGTCTCCCAGAGTTTGCTCAAACTCATGTCCATTGAGTTGGTGTTGCCATACAACCATCTCATCCTCTGCCTTCCCCTTCTTCTCCTGCTTTCAATCTTTCCTAGCATCTAGGTCTTTACTTAATACCTACTATTTGGTGGACCCCTATACAATCTTGAAGATATATAACATATCCTCAATTTTCATAGGGTGGTCTGAATACTCAGTCCAGTCATTGAACTAACTAGTAGAGAAGTATTAATAATTATGAACAAATACAGAGCATCTCTGCTTTCAGGGAACGTGACATTTTGAGAGGGAAACAAATTATATAAACAAATGTAACTAAATTTGATAGGCATCAAGAAGCAAAAATATGCAATCCAGTTTCTCTAGTAACAGTACTTTAGGGAGTGCCATGAAATCTTTCTATAAAAAAAGTATGATATGAAACTTCCTTGGCTGTCCAGTGGTTAAGACTTCATGCTCCCAGTGGGACATGGGTTTGATCGCTGGTTAAGGAAATAAGATTCTGTGTGCTTCACAGTGCAGCCTGAAAACATTTTTTTAATAAAAGTTAAAATGTATGATATTTGTTGATATGGGATGAAGAATACATCAGGAGAGGTGTTCAGTGAACTATGTACTATTTTATAAAGTTTTTTTAATTCAAAAAGAATTATTAAGATAAAGTAATGCTTGAATACATCTCTAAAGAAAGTATAGGAAGAAATGAAATAAGGAAATATAAATATTCCAAGGAGTATATGGTGTTCTTCACTCAGCAGTAAAGAACTTGCTTGCAATACAGAAGACATGGGTTTGATCCCTGGGTCAGGAAGATCCCCTGGAGAAGGAAATGGCAACAAGAAAGCAAGAAGGCATATGGTATAACATGTAGAAAAGGACCAAGAGAATATATTGAGGCCATATTCTGAAGTTTTTAAGCAATAGGTAGACATTAAGGGTTTTAAATAAAATAGTAACTCAATCAGATTGTTCCTTTAATAAATGTACATTTTTGGCACTAAAAAAATTCCAGGTGTATTATATTTTACGTAGCAACTTCATCTCCAGGAATCTGTCCTAAAGCTATATCTGCACAGATATAATATAATACATACACAAGGTCATTCATCACAACATAGTTGATAATAGGAATAAAACAAGAACAACCCAAATGTTCATCATTGATTGACTTAGCGTAGATTACATCTACCCACAAGTGACTGTTATGCAGCCATAATATAAGAAGAGTTTATACACAGATAAGGAGTAATATTCAGTATGTATTAAATCAAAAAGAAGCAGAACAGTGTGTATAAAAAGTTATCTTTTGAGTAAAGAGAGAGAGGAATATATGCAATTGCTTGTATCTGAAAAAATGAAAATACTGGAAGAAAATCAGAAAATAATAAAAATGGGAGGGAGGGGAGTGACTGGAGGGGACAGGAATAGGTGTGAGACTTCAATTATATGTTTTTAAAAAAACAATTTGAATTTTGTAACTACATAAATATGTTACATACTTAAAAAGCTACAGAAAATTTTTAAAGCAGTTTTTGTAAGTGTGAAAATTTGGAGACTGTTTCATACAATTTTGATTAGACATATTCACCTTGTTCCTTCTCTTAAATACAGCTAAAACCCTAGACATTATATATAAAACAAACATAATACTTTGGACAAGGGGTTAAAGAAACAATCCAGAAACACCAATGGAATAGGCTAAAGAAAAAAAAAAAAGCCCAAGTAAAACCTGCGTCCTCTAGATGGGGAAAAGGATAGAGGCAGCATAGAAAAATAGAAAATTTTAGATAGCTGCCCTACCTCAGCTAAAACACCGTGGAAAAACTGAGCCCATCTCCATGAGTAAAGACTGACTTCCCTCATTCTGCCTTAACAAGTACCACTCCACCTTTCCAACAGCATGATGACAGAGAAAGCCTGATGGGGAACCAGGACTTTCAGCACTGACTAGCAGCAAAAAGTGGCCCCAATCCCTCCCTCATGGTGTCTGGTGAGAGGCCAAGTGGAGAACCTGGACTTCAAACCTCATCTGGCAGGAAAAAACAGTATCTCTCTAGCTTCCATGGTGTCAGAGGCAGCCTACTGTAACAGAAGATAAAGAAGATTCACCATCACATAACATAATGCTTGGGATGTTCAGGATGCAGTTGGAAGTATTAACAAGTTACAGGGTGAATTAGAGCATATGGATAAGTTAATGACAGCAGTAGTACAAGGGGTGGCAAAGATCACAGGGAATAAGCTATTAACAGGTTTCTGCACTGTTAGAAGTGAATTGTTACAATGTTACTGTAATACAGGCACAGATTACTTTAAAATGTATATTGTAAACACTGGGCAACCACTAGAAAGATTTTAAAAGAAGTGTAAATGATACACTAAGAGAAGAAAAGAAATGGATTCATATAAAAAGAATGGCTACAAGAGTGTACCCTAAACACAAAGACTCAGCTTACTTCATATAAAAAGAATGGCTACAAGAGTGATACACTGTGATAACACTAACCAAAAGAAAATGGAAGTAAATATATTAATTTTAGACAAAGTATACTTTAAAACATGGAAGATTACCAAGAATAGAGAAAACTGTATACTGAAGTCAATTCTCTAAGAAGACATTACAGTCCTAAATACTTATGTACCTAACATAAATTCAACTCCAATACTTTGGCCACCTCATGTGAAGAGTTGACTCATTGGAAAAGACTCTGATGCTGGGATGGATTGGGGGCAGGAGGAGAAGGGGATGACAGAGGATGAGAAAGCTGGATGGCATCACTGACTCAATGGACATGAGTCTGAGTGAACTCTAGGAGTTAGTGATGGACAGGGAGGCCTGGCGTGCTGCGATTCATGGGTCGCAAAGAGTCGGTCATGACTGAGCGACTGAACTGAACTGAACATAAATTCAAATACAGGAGGAAATTCAAATTCAAAATATAGGAGAAAAAAACTGATAGAACTGGAAAGAGAGATAGTTAAATCCACTATTAGAGTTGGGGCCTTAAACTCTATTCTGTCACTATTAATAGATCAAGAAGGCATAACATTAGTAAGGATATAGATGACCTGAACAGTGCTATCAACCAATTTGGATCTACTGATACATACACGTGTACATATATATGTGTACACACACACACACAGACTATTCCAACTATGAGAGGATACACTTTATTTGCAGGTATACATGAAATATGTATTCCAATACTTTGTCCACCTGTTGTAAAGAACCAACTCATTGGAAAAGATCCTGATCCTGGGAAAGATTGAGCACAGGAGAAAAAGGGGGCAACAGGATGAGGTGGTTGGATAGCATCATCAATCCAATGGACATGAGTTTGAGCCAGCTCTGGAAGATAGCAAGGACAGGGAAGCATGACATGCTGCAGTCCATGGGGTTGCAAAGAGTCAGACGTGATTTAGCAACTGAACAATAATGAAAACAATAGATACATAAAGTATTAACCAAAACAGAACACATTCTAGGCCAAAAACACACTTCAACAAATTTAAAAGTATAGAAATTAAAAGTATATTCTCAGATTACACCAAAAGTAAACAAGAAATCACATATAGAAAGATAGCTGGAGTATGCCAAAATATTTGCAAATTAGCCAAAACATTTATAAATGGTGCATGAGTCAGAAAAAGAAGTCATAGGAGAAATCTTGAGAATTTTTTAAATGAACAAAAAACAAAATTTGTGAGATGCAGCTAAAGCAGTACTCAGAGGTTAGTTTATAGAACTAAGTGCACATAGTAGGAAAGAAGATCTAAGGTCAGTAACCAAAGTGTCCATCTTAGGAAACTAGAAAAAGGAAATTAAACCTAAAGCAAGCAGGAAAAGGAAATAATAACAAAGCAGAAATCAGTGAAATTGAAAATAGGAAAAAATGAAGAAAAATAAAACAAGTTCTTTAAAAAGATCAATAAATTGATTAATCTGTAACTAGGCTAACAGAGAAAAGAGGAAAGACAAATTACCAATATGAGTTATAAAAGAACAATCAGCACTGCTGATCCCTTAGACACTAAAATATATATAATAAGGGAATACTGCAAACAGTTCTGTGCCCATAAAGTTGATTATTTGAATGAAACAGACCGATTCCTTGAAACACAAATGTCCATATGTACATCTGATGAAATACCTAACTTGAATAGTTCTATATCTGTGAAAGAATTTTTATTTAGAGTTTAAAACCATCTAAAAAAGAAAGCGCCAGACCTAAATGATTCCACCAGTAAATTTTATCAAACTTTTCAGGAATAATACCAATTCTGTACAAACTCTTCCAGAAAAGTAAGCAGCAGGAAAGAATTCCCCACCATTTCATTAGTCCAATGTTAACATACAATGGGAAAACTAGAAGAAAGCTACAGACTTAATATTTCTCATGGACTTAGATCTAAAATCTTTTATAAATATTAAAAAACCAAATATAGCAATTTATTAAAGGGTGATAGATTCAAGTTTGTTTCACTCCAGAAAGGCAAGATGGTGCTACATGTATAAACCAATAAATGTAAGTCACAGTAACAGACAGTAAAGAAATACTGTGTGATTATAGCAATGGAAAATTTTAAAAATTTCACTTAATTTCCAAGGCATTTGTATATTTGCATCCCCCACAATATCATGTTGAAATCCCAGCCTTCCAAGTATTTAAAGGTGGGGCCACTCGGCATTTATTTGGTCATGAGGCCAAAACTATCATAAATGGGATCAGTGTCCTTAGAAAAGAAACCCCAGAGAGCTTACTCACTGTTCTATCATATGAGGATACCTCAAGAAATCAGCCATCTCTGGACCAGGAAATGGGTCCTCATCACACAGCTAATCTACTGGCACCTGGATCTTGGACTTCCCAGCCTCCAGAACTATAAGAAATAAATGTTTGTTGTTTATAGACCACACAGTCTATGGAATTGTTGTTACAGCAGCCTGAAAATACTAAGACATGATTCATTGTGAAAAAAGTAAAGAATCACTCTCAGAAAATTAGGAATATGAGAATATGTCCCAATAAAGGATATATATGAAAGATCTAATTCTAACAACATACTTGTTGTGGGAGACAGAACACTTTCCCTCTAAGTCAGAAAATAAGATAAGGATTAATTTCTCATCACTATTATTTAGTGTCTTACTGGAACCCCTTATTAGTAAAGTAAGGTTAAGAAAAGGGGGAAGAAAGTATATAGATTGAAAAGGAACAAATAAAACTGTGTTTATTCACACATGACATTTCCTGTATAGAAAACCCCCCAAAATACACCAAAACATTCCTGGAAATAATAAGCAAATATAGCAATTTTACAGGATCCACTGTCTATTTGTAAAAGTTATTTCTGTCCTGTATATTAAAAATGAACAATTGAAACATAAGTACAAAAAATAATCATAATTGTGTTAAAAAGAGGAAGTACTTAAGGATAAATCTACAAAATATCTTTGCAGAAAACTACAATTTGCAGATGAAAGAAATTGAACAATATCCAAATAATGGAGAGTTTTTATTTATGGATTGAACAACTTAAGATATCAGTTCTCTCTGCTATCTTGATCTATTCAAGGCAGTATCTATCATGATTACAGGAAATTTTTATCAATAAACTGATTCTAAGATTTATATGGAAAGTGAAGGTATCTACAATAGCCAAAATAAATCTGATAAAGAACAGAGAATGATATTTCCCGATTTCAAGGTATATGATATTGGTGAAAGAATACTCTTGTTATTGAGTGGAACAGAATGGAAACTTGAGTAGATACACACAAACATAATAAAGTGAATTTTGACAAAGTTCAAAGGCAATTCAATGGAGAATGTATAACCTTTCATTAAGTAGTGCCAGAATAATTGAATGTCCATATGTTATAGAAACAACAACCTCAAATTCAGGCCTCATATCTTACCCAAAAATAAGCTTAATATGAATCATAGACATAAGTGTAAAATGCAAAACAGAACCATCTAGAAGCCAAAAACAGGCAAATATCTGTGAACTAGGGTTGTCAATACATTTTTACATACAACACCAAAAGAAGATTTATGAAAGAAAAAAATTGATATGTTGGACTTCATTGTAATTTTTAAATGGTGCTCTAAAAGACACTGTTAAGAGAATGAAAACAAAAACCATGGACTGGAAGAAAACATGTTAATTGTACTTGTACTTAGGAATTGTACAGAATATACAAAGAGCTCTTAAAATTCAATAGTAAGAGGTAATGATGTCAGTAAAATAGTGAGCTAGAAAACTCCAAGCTCTCATTCCCCTGTAGAAACAATTTTTTAAAAGTTTGTCAGAACTCTGAAAAATGAAGTTTTATAGTTAAGCAACTAAACAAATACACAATCAAGAAAAGGTCATCTACAGAATGGTAGAAAATTCTTTAGTGTTTTTACTCATCCTTGTCCCTCACACTGCTGAATACAGTGATGGTCTTGGTCTTGAGCCGACAGCTTCCCAGTTCCCAGGTCTTTCCTCAAACCAGAAAATTTACAAATTAATTTGCAAAATTTGCAAATTATTTTGTATGTCTATTCTGACCTATTGGGGGATACCTAAAGGGTTAACTCAAGGTGTTCATCTGTTTCACATAATACAGAGTACAGGCAGGAAAAGTGACAAGACATGCTCATAAAAGACAAAGCAGACTACAAGTCCATAGATGCCTAGGGCAAGAGATTATGAGTGGAGATATACAATAGGCCATCTAAGACAAAGCGGATAAGCTAGGGAAAGATTCTTGAAAATTAGGACATTCAAAAGTAGCCGGAAACATAGGTAAATTTAAAAAGCCATTGACTTGCCTACTATGCCAAAGCCTTTGACTGTGTGGATCATAATAAACTGTGGAAAATTCTGAAAGAGATGGGAATACCAGACCACCTAACCTGCCTCTTGAGAAATCTGTATGCAGGTCAGGAAGCAACAGTTAGAACTGGACATGGAACAACAGACTGGTTCCAAATAGGAAAAGGAGTACGTCAAGATTGTATATTGTCACCCTGCTTATTTAACTTCTATGCAGAGTACATCATGAGAAACACTGGGCTGGAAGAAACACAAACTGGAATCAAGATTGCCAGGAGAAATATCAATAACCTCAGATATGCAGATGACACCACCCTTATGGCAGAAAGTGAAGAGGAGCTAAAAAGCCGCTTGATGAAAGTGAAAGAGGAGAGTGAAAAAGTTGGCTTAAAGCTAAACATTCAGAAAACAAAGATCATGGCATCCAGTCCCATCACTTCATGAGAAATAGATGGGGAAACAGGAGAAACAGTGTCAGACTTTATTTTTGGGGGGCTCCAAAATCACTGCAGATAATGATTGCAGCCATGAAATTAAAAGATGCTTACTGCTTGGAAGAAAAGTTATGGCCAACCTAGATAGTATATTCAAAAGCAGAGACATTACTTTGCCGACTAAGGTCTGTCTAGTCAAGGCTATGGTTTTTCCAGTAGTCATGTGTGGATGTGAGAGTTGGACTGTGAAGAAGGCTGAGCACCGAAGAATTGATGCTTTTGAACTGTGGTGTTGGAGAAGACTCTTGAGAGTCCCTTGGACTGCAAGGAGATCCAACTAGTCCATTCTGAAGGAGATCAACCCTGGGATTTCTTTGGAAGGAATGATGCTAAAGCTGAAGCTCTAGTACTTTGGCCACCTCATGTGAAGAGTTGACTCATTGGAAAAGACTTTGATGCTGGGAGGGATTGGGGGCAGGAGGATAAGGGGACGACAGAGGATGAGATGGCTGGATGGTATCACAGACTCTATGGACGTGAGTCTGAGTGAACTCCGGGAGATGGTGATGGACAGGGAGGCCTGGCGTACTGCAATTCATGGGGTCGCAAAGAGTCGGACACGATTGAGTGACTGAACTGAACTGAACTGCCTGGGCAAGACACATACTCAGATCCTAAGACTGGAGAAGACCTCAAGCTTCCACCACAGTCTGACTTTTGGCATAAAACAAACCTAGGTAAGTGGTGAAGGAGCGCCACAGAATTGATCCAGTTTGCAGATAGGGAGAGGTGGTTCTCTCATTCTTGTGTTGGTTGTTTTGGGTAGGTTGTTTTTTTTTTGTTTTTTTGTTTTTAGCTTCTATCAAGGAATTCCATCAAAATATCAGCTAAATGTGAACTGAAAGAACAGAGAGTTTGGTGATCACACACTACAAGTAATTGGTTTTACAAAAAAATAGTTTGGGTAAGTCTCAAGACACTTGAACTACTACAGCCTCCAACAGTCAAAAAAATAATAATATTAGCAAACCCTGGAAAAGAGGAAAATCTGATTTCCAGAGTTGACACAGTTTAATAATCAAATGCCCTATTTTCAATGAAACATCACAAAGTATACAGAGAAATGGGAAAACATGCCTCATTGAAGGGAACAAAATTCTTTGACAGGAAAAAACCACCGTTGAGGAACCCAGACATCAAATTTTCTGGAGAAGTACTTTAAGATAAGTGTCTTAAATATGACCAAAAAGCAAAGAGAAAACATGGAAAAGAACTAAAGGACATTAGGAAAACAACATATGGATAAAATTAGAACAGCAAAAAAAAGGGGGGGGGGAATTAAAAGGAACAAAACAGAAATTCTGCAGTTGAAAATTTTTCTGAAATGAAAAATTCACTATAGGACTTCAACAAGAGACAGAAAGACAGAAAAAGAGCTAGAAGATAGGACAATTGAAATTACCTAATCTGAGAATCACAAAGGAACAAGAATGAGGAAAAGTGAACAGACCAAAAGACTTTCGGGGTACCATCAAGAGGAACGATGAATACATAACGTGAGTCCCAAAAGAAGAAAGAGAAAGGAATAAAAAGTTATTTGAAAAAATAATGGCTGAAAACTCCAAACTTGATGAAATACATGAATCTATAAATCCAACAAGTTCAGTGAACTCCAAGTGTAAGCTGCAAAAGACCCAAACTGAGAAACATACTCTGTCAAATTATATACAGAGAATCTTGAAAGCAGTGAGTAAAGTGACTCATCACATGCAAGGGACCCTGAACACAATTGTCTCCCTATTCCCCCCAGAAATTTTGGAGACCAGAAGGCAGTGGGATAATGTATGGAGTGCTGAAAGAAATGAACTGTCAGGTGAGAATCTATATCCATAGGAAATGGCAACCCACTCCAGTGTTTTTACCTGGAGAATCCCAGGGACGGCAGAACCTGGTGGGCTGCCATCTATGGGGTCTCACAGAGTTGGACACGACTGAAGCAACTTAGCAGCAGCAGCAGCAGCAGCAGCAGCAAGATAGTCCTTTAAAATTGAGGGAGAAATTAAGAAATTCTAAGAAAATTAGAAGGAGTTCATTACCACTGAAGCTGCCCTTAAGGAATGGTAAAGGAAGTCCTTCAGGTTGAAATGAAAGGATGTTAGATGGTGACTGGCATCTAAAATCTCCAGTAAAGGCAAAGGCATGAACAAATAGAAAAGCCAGTTTTAGTTTTAACTTTGGTGTGTTGTTTCACTTTTTATATTCTGCAAAACTAACAAATAAATAAAAATGATTATGAATCTATATTATTGGGCTCACAGTGCATGCAGATGTAATTTGTGAGATGAGTAGCATAAACGTAGAGGATAGAACTATACAGCTTTCATATGATTGACATCAAGTTGACATCAATTTAAATTAAGTTCTTATAAATATGTATATAACTGCAGATGGTGATTGCAGCCATGAAATTAAAAGACACTTACTCCTTGGAAGGAAAGGTATGACCAACCTATAGCATATTAAAAAGCAGAGACATTACTTTGCCAACAAAGGTCCGTCTAGTCAAGGCTATGGTTTTTCCAGTGGTCATGTATGGATGTGAGTTGGACTGTGAAGAAAGCTGAGCACCGAAGAATTGATGCTTTTGAACTGTGGTGTTGGAGAAGACTCTTGAGAGTCCCATGGACTGCAAGGAGATCCAACCAGTCCCTTCTAAAGGGGATCAGTCCTGGGTGTTCTTTGGAAGGAATGATGCTGAAGCTGAAACTCCAGTACTTTGGCCACCTCATGTGAAGAGTTGACTCATTGGAAAAGACCCTGATGCTGGGAGGGACTGGTGGCAGGAGGATAAGGGGACGACAGAGGATGAGATGGCTGGATGGCATCACTGACTTGGTGGATGTGGGTTTGGGTGAACTCTGGGAGCTGGTGATGGACAGGGAGGCCTGGTGTGCTGCAATTCATGGTGTCGCAAAGAGTCAGACATGACTGAGCAACTGAACTGAACTGAACTGAACTGATGTATATAACCCCCATGATAACCACAGAAAATATCTACAGAATATACATAAATGAGACAAATCAAAATTTATCGGAACAAAACAATCAACTAAACACAAATGGTGCTAGTCATGGAGAAAATGAGGGCAAAAAAACTATAATATATACCAAAGCCAGTAGCAAAGTGGCTCAAGTAAGTCATTCCTTGTTAGTAAATACTTTAAGTGTAAATGGATTAAACTGTATCAGATTGTCAGAATTTTAAAAATGAACCAACTTTATGCTGTCTTATAAGAGACTTAATTTAGATCTAAAAACACACCTAGGTTGAAAATGAAAGATGGGGAAAGATACTCTATGCAAATAGTAACCAAAAGACAGTAGAGGAGGCTATTCTATTAATAGACAAAATAGACTTGGAATCAGAAACTGTCACAAGAGGATAAAAAAGGACATTATATTTTGACAAAAGGGTCAATCTGCAAAAAAAAATGCATAAGCATATATATATCAAACATCAGAGTTTCAAAATATATGAAGCAAACACTGGCAGTTGAAGGGAGAAGCATATGATTCTACAGTAATGAACACTTCTGTATTCCACTTTCAATAACAGATTAAACAACCAGAGAAAGATTAAGTAAAGGACTTGAACATCATGAAGCAGCTGAACCTAAGAGAAGATTCCACCCAAGTTCAGTAAAGTACACATTGTTTTCTGATGTGCGTGTGGATCATTCTCTAAGATATACAAAAAAACAAGTTTTAACACATTCTAAAAGACTGAAATCATATATAGTATCTATTCCAAACACCATTAATAAAAGTAAGAAATCATTCACAGAAAATGGTATGTCATAAATATATAGAAAATAGAAAGTGAAGTCACTCAGTCGTGTCCTACTCTTTGCAACCTCATGGACTGAAGCCAACCAGGCTCCTCCGTCCAGGGGATTTTCCAGGCAAGAATATTGGAGTGGGTTGCTATTTCCTTCTCCAGGGGATCTTCCTGACCCAGGGATTGAACCCAGGTTTCCCCACTGCAGGCTGACGCTTGACTGTCTGAGTCACCAGGGAAGCATATAGAAAATAGCATGCTCTTAAACAACCAGTGAGTGAGGAAATCACAAGGGAAATTAGAAAATACCTTGAGACAGTAAAAATATAAATACAGTATACCGAAACTCATGGGATGTGGTGAAAGTAACACTAAGGTGAAAATTTATACCTGTAAACACATATATCAAACAAGAAAAAAGATCTAAAATCAATGACCTGACTTTACACCTCAAGTGAAACTAAAAGTTAGTTCTTTGACAAAGAGGCAAAAATCACAAACGTTAGCTCATGAATAAGAAAAAAAAAAAAGGCTCAAATTACCAAAATCAGAAATGAAATTGGGGCAATATTACCAATTCCACAGAAATAAAATATTTATGAAAATACTATGAGTGATTATATGACAGCAGATTAGACAACTTAGACGAAATGGTCAAATTCCTAGAAACCCTTTGTCTTTCAAAACAAAATTATAAAGAAATAGAAAATAACATAGCTCTATATGTAGTTTCTAGTATAATTCTCCAATTAAGAGAAACCAAAGTTTCTTGGAGAAATGGCTGGTTCTAGAGCTGGAACATGGAACATGCAAGATGAGTATATAAGAACATAAGGAAATACTCAAAAAACAGAATGATGGGGGTATGTCAAAGACCACAGGAGCCTAACCAAAAGAGCTTGCAACAATTTGAACAATAAAATGATAAATAATAAAATAGTGCTGGTTTATAACTCAAAGTATAAATTACTTATGAGTCCATACTAGTAAATGTGGTTGATTAATACAATTAATCATACAGATAAGTATGATTAAGTAAGTAAATGGGAGAGAACTGAAAAATCTCCAACACAGAATTACTAACAATATAGTTACTGTACCTTCAAAGAGGTGGAGCAAAATTTCCCACCCCTTGCTTCCCTTGTGGTTCAGTTGATAAAGAATCCTCTTGCAATGCGGGAGACCAGGGTTCAATCCCTGGGTTGGGAAGGTCCCCCGGAGAAGGGAACGGCTACCCACTCCAGTATTCTGGCCTGGAGAATTCCATGGACTGTAAAGTCCATGGGGTTGCAAAGAGTCGGACATGATTGACTTTCACTTTAGTGGGCTTTGCCTAGTGACTTCCTTCTCAGAGTACAAAATAGGGACTTAGCTGACAGTCCGATGTTTAAGACTCCCCACTTCCACTGAAGAGGGCACAGGTTCAATCTCCGGTCAGAAAAAAGATCCTGCATGTCACTCTGCATGCTAAAATTAATAATAATGATAATAAAGAATATAATATGTATGGGGTGAGGTTGGGAAGTAACTACATTGGAGAATCCTGGTATACTTTTAACCGGGTTATCATCAATGATTAATCATATTGATAGCATGTACCCTTGATTTGGTGGGGTAAGAATGCCAGTCATTTTACCTCTGTGGTCCTTCTCCCAGAAACACAACGCCATTTTTAACTATGAGAAAAACATCAGACAAACCAAAACTGAAGCCTTCTTACAATGTCCTCTAAACTGTCAAGATTTTATATATATATATATAAAAGATTACTTATAGTCCAGAGGAGGCTAAAGAGACAAGATAACCAAATATAATGTGGTATCCTGGATGGAATTGTGGAACAGGAAAAAAAAAAAAGATTAGGTTAAAAAAAACAAGGAAATCTGAATAAAGTATAGATTTTACTTAATAATAGTGTATCATTATCATCTTAATAGGTATGACAAACATGCTAGTAATAAAGAATGTTAACAGTAGGGTAAGTTGGATACAAGTTATACAAGAATTCTCCTTTCTCTCTTTGCCATTTTTCTGTGAATTTGAAAGTATTCTTAAATAAGACATTTATTGAGGGGGAGGGAACCTCCTCAAGGCATGAGTACAGCAGAATGGAGAGGAAAGGGAGAGGGGAATCACTGTATGACAGAACAATATAAATGGCTCAGTTATTACAGAAAAAAAAATAGAATACAGATAAGCAGAACATCTCTAAGGGAAGGTGCATTATTTGGGCAATCTGATTGTTGCTGCTAACACTGTGGTTTTAAAAAGTGAATCGAAAATTAGAATAAGCTCACTTTGAGTAGAATTTAATATGTAAGTTTTTAACTTATATGCAGAGTACATCATGCAAAATGCTGGGCTGGATGACTCACAAGCTGGAATCAAGGTAGGCAGCTGGAAGAAAACAACCTCAGGTATGCAGATGATACCATTCTAATGGCAGAGAGCAAGGAGGAACTAAAGAGCTGAGGATGATGAGGGTGATGAAAAAGCTGGATTGAAACTCCACATTCAAAAACTAAGATCATGGCATCTGGTCCCATCACTTCTGGTAAATAGGTGGAGAAAAAGTGAAAACTAGTGACAGATTTTATTTTCTTGGGGTCCAAAATCTCTGCGGAGAATGACTACAGCCATTGCTCCTTGGAAGAAAAACTAGGACAAACCTGGATATCATATTGTAAAGCAGAGATGTCACTTTGCTGACAGAAGTTCATATAGTCAAAGTTAATGATTTTTCCAGCAGTTTTGTATGGATGTGAGAGTCAGGCCATAAAGAAGGCTGAGTACCAAAGAATTGATGCTTTAAAATTTTGATTCTGGAGAAGACTCTTGAGAGTCTCTTGGAGAGCAAAATAAAGCCAGTCAATCTAAAGGAAATCAACCCTAAATATTCATTGGAAGGACTGATGCTGAAACTGAAGCTCCAGGACTTTGGACACCTAATATGAAGAGCTGACTCACTGGAAGTAACCAGGATGCTGGGAAATAATGAGAGTAGGAAGAGAAGCAGGCAACAGAGGATGACATCGTTGGATGGCATCACCAAGTCAGTGGACATGAGTTTGGGCAAACTTAGGGAGATAGTAAAAGACAGGGAAGCCTGGTGTGCTGCAGTTCATGGGGTCACAAAGATTCAGACAAATCTTAACAACTGAACATTAACAAGAATAAAAAAGTGTGGTCTAAATTTCAGTTCCATCCCCTTCACTTAATTCTATTTTGTTAATATATCAGAAAGGTAATCTGCAGTTTGGTACAAGGGTAAATAAAAATTTCCAAACTCACTCAGTCATGTCCGACTCTTTGCGACCCCATGGACTGTAGCCCACCAGACTCCTCTGTCCATGGGATTCTCCAGGCAAGAATACTGGAGTGGGTTGCCATTTCCTTCTCCAGGGGATCTTCCTGACCCAGGGATCGAACCCAGGTCTCCCACATTGGAGGCAGACGCTTTAACCTCTTAGCCACCAGGGAAGGCCAAATTAAGTGACAAGAAGCATTAACTCTGAATTGAAATGTAGAAACAAAGCTGGCATATCTGTTGTAAAAACATGAAAACAGTAAAATCAAAAGTGGAAAGACATTTAAAGTTTAACCAAAACCTAAAGCTAGATTTATTTCTCTTTAGATATTGAGACATAAAATACATCAGTGGGTTCTTTTGAAGTTTGGGCTTATGAAGATCTTGTCAGGCTTCCCAGCCTGGGGATCCAACAGAGGGACTGGGAATCACCAGGGAATCTGACCTTGAAGGCCAGTGGGATTTGATTATAAGACTTCCATAGGACTGGGGGAAAGACTCCAGTCTTGGAGGGCACCAGCAAATCTTGCACACACCAAGACTCAGAGGAAAGGATCTGTGACCCCACAGGAGACTGAACCAAAACTACCTGCTAGTGTTGGAAGCTCTCCTGTGTAGGCATGGATTGGCAGGGGCTTACCACAGGGATGGGAGCACTGGCAGTAGCAGTCTGGGAAGGTCCCTGTTGGTGTAAACCCCCTTAGAAGTTGCCATTAACCCTACTAAAGAGCCTGTATACCCAAGGCCTGGGTAGCTTCAGGCCAAAAAACTACCAGAGAGGGAGCACAACCCCACTCATCAGCAGATAATTGAATTAAAGCTTTACTGAGCATGGCCCTGCCAAACAGAGCAAGACCCAGTTTTTCCCCACTGCCAGTGCCTCCTATCAGGAAGCTTGCACAAGCTTTTTAACCTCCCATCAGAGGGCAGACAGAAAAAGCAAAAATAACCACAGTCCTACAGTGACTAAAACAAAAGCCACATTATAGAAACTTAATCAGCTTGGAAAAGCAGAAAGTTATGTCCTAGATGAAGGGACAAGATAAAACCCCAGGAAAAAAAAAAAACAAAACTAAATGAAGTGGAGATAGGCAACATTCCAGAAAAATAATTCAGAATAACGATACTGAAGATGATTGAGGATCTTGGAAAAAGAATGGAGGCAAAGATTGAGAAGATGCAAGAAATGTTTACCAAAGACCTAGGAGGACTAAAGAACAAACAGGGATGAATAACACACTAGAAGAAATCAATAGGAGAATAACTGAGGCCAAAGAACAGATAAGTGGCCTGGAGGACAAAATGGTGGGAATCATTGCCACAGAACAGAATATAGAAAAAAAAGAATGAAAAGAAATGAGGACAGTCTAAGAGACCTCTGGGACAACATTAAATGCACCAAAATTTGCATTACAAGGGTCCCAGAAGGAGAAGAGGGAGAGGAAAAGGACCTGAAAAAATATTTAAAGAGATAATAGCTGAAAACTTCCCTAACATGGGAAAGGAAATAGGCAACCAAGTCCAGGAAGCACAGAGAGCCCCAGGCAGGATAAACCCAAGGAGAAACACATTGAGACACATAGTAATCAAACTGACAAAAATTAAAGGCAGAGATAAAATATTAAAACCAACAAGGGAAAACCGACAACATAAAAGGGAGCTCCCATCAGGCTATCAGCTGATTTCTCAACAGAAACTCTACATACTGGAAAGGAATGACATGATATATTTAAACTGATGAAATGGGAGAACCTACAACTAAGAATACTCTACCCAGAAAGACTCTTCTTCAGATTTGTTGAAGAAATCAAAAGCTTTCCAGATAAGCAAAAGTTAGGAGAATTCAGCACCACCAAACCAGCTTTACAACAAATGCTAAAGGAATTTCTCTAGGCAGGAAACAAGAAAAGGAAAAGACCTACCTACAGAATATAAACCCCAAACAATTAAGAAAATGGTAAGAGGATCATACATATCAATAATTACCTTAAATGTAAATGGATTAAGTGCACCAACCATAAGATATATAGACTGAACAGATGAAAACATGTACATGTATCCAGTTCCACTTACCATATCACTCTACTTGATCCCCCCAGATTGTATATAATTATTTGATATTGTTAGCTTAATCATGCTCCCATTATGACTTGCAACTGTAATTATCTTGTCTATTGATTGTGAAAACTGATAAACACCTTTCTCTATTGTGATTATGTAACTGTAACAATACCATTGTATCATCATTGGTCAACAGAAAAATGATAGAATTCTATATCACCAAAACTACCATTTAATAGAAAAACCTGTAATCACTTTTTAAAATTCAGATGCATATCAGAATTATCTTGGAATTTCCTGAAAAATACAAATGCCCAGGTTTTGCTTTTTTTTTTTTCACCAGAGCTCCAGATGTTTCTAATGAGTAGCCATGTTTAAAGACTGCTGGACTATATGAAGATCTCTTACTTTCATCTAGTTTGTTTCACTTTTCCTGTTTCATATTTAGTGCTCCCATTTCATTTATGTCTCCAAGTTCTCCATCTCTTCTTCTTTTTTTTGATGTTCTTTCTCAAGCCTTTATCAAGCATAGTAGAAATGTTCTTGTATACACATATATAAATAATACACATAATATATATATTTTAGAAAACTTATGAATTTTTGCCTAACTAAAAAATTTATGGCATTTTTATTGCACTTGTTTGACTTAGTATAAATAGAATGTTAGATTTCTAACTTAAACAGATATGCAGCAAGCAACAAAAGTTTACTGTATAGCACAGGAAACTATAGTCAATATCTTATAATAACCTATAATGGATAATAATTTCAAAAATAATATATGTGTATATGTATAACTGAATCACAAAAAAAAAGAATTCTACTTTTTGAAATTTAGTAATGTTTATCTTTTTGCCAGCTTTTCTAAATGTCCTATGGACATCTAATAACAATGTATGAGATACGAAATTTTAAATATATTTGTATAGGATATAAGTACTATAAATAGAAATCTATTATATTTAAATTATTGATGACCTCATTCAAGATGCTCCTATTCTTAATTTTTCTGCACTTAATAAAATATTCTCAGAGAAATGTTATTATGTCTCACAATGATTATATATTTTTTGTTTTCCCTTTATTTCTTATTTTTGCTTTATGTATCTCTGTTTCTTGGTTGTTAGGTGTCTAACAGTTTATGATGTCTCTTTTTGTGAATTGTATCTTTTATTAATAAAATATTCATCTTTGTTTCACTTTAAGAGGAAAAAAGACAATTTGGTACTGACACAAAAACAAATATAGATCAGTGGAACAGGATAGAAAGCCCAGAGATAAACCCATACACCTGTGGTCACCTAATCTATGACATATGAGGCAAGACTAAACAATGGCAAAAAGGCAGTCTCTTCAATAAGTGGTACTGGGAAGACTGGACAGTTACATGTAAAATAATGAAATTAGAACATTCCCTAAAAACCATCTACAAAAATAAACTCAGAGTGGCTTAAGGACCTAAATGTAAGACTGGACCCTATAAAACTCTTGGAGGAAAACATAAGAACACTCCTTGAAGGAAATGGCAACCTACTCCAGTATCCTTGCCTGGAAAATCTCATGGACAGAGGAGCCTGGTGGACTGCAGTCCATGGGTTTGCAGAGAGTCAGGCACAACTGAGCAACTAACACTTACTTAGCTACGTGACATAAATCAGAGCAAGATGTTTTTTGACCCCCCTCCCAGAGTAATGAAAATAAAAATAAACAAGTGGGACCTAGTTAAAAGCTTTTGCAGAACAAAGGAAACCACAAACAAGAGGTAAAGACAACCCTCAGAATGGAGAAAAATATTTGCAAAAAAACTGACAAAGGGTCAATCTCCAAAATATAAATAATTTTAACTTACATAGTAAAAAAGATCATACAGTTGACAGTGTAAACATAGGGAACAAATTAATCATTTGTGGGTGGGTAAGCCAAAGAATGCTCAAACTACCACACAATTGCACTCATCTCACACGCTAGTAAAGTGATGCTTAAAATTCTTCAGGCCACGCTTCAGCAATACGTGAACCGTGAACTTCCAGATATTCAAGCTGGTTTTAGAAAAGCCAGAGGAACCAGAGATCATATTGCCAACGTTTGTTGGATCATTGAAAAAGGAAAGGAGTACCAGAAAAACATCTGCTTCTGCTTTATTAACTAAGCCTCTAACTGTGTAGATCACAACAAACTGTGAAAAATTCTTCAAGAGATGGGAATACTAGAACACCTTACCTGACTCCTGAGAAATCTGTATGCAGGTCAAGAAGCAACAGTTAGAACTGGACATGGAACAACAGACTGGTTCCAAATCAGAAAAGGACTTCATCAAGGCTATATATTGTCACCCTGCTTATTTAACTTATATGCAAAGTACATAATGTGAAATGTCAGGTTGGATGAAGCACAAGCTGGAATCAAGATTGCCAGGAGAAATATCAATAATCTCAGATATGCAGATGACACCACCCTTATGGCAGAAAGCAAAGAAGAACTAAAAGGCCTGTTGATGAAAGTAAAAGAGAGTGAAAAAGTTGTCTTAAAACTCAATATTCAGAAAACAAAGGTCATAGCATCCGGTCCCATCACTTCATGGCAAATAGATGGGAAAACAATGGAAACAGCGAGAAACTTTATTTTGGGGGGCTCCAAAATCACTGCAGATGGTGACTGAAGCCATGAAATTAAAAGACACTTGCTCCCTGAAAAAAAAGCTATGACCAACCTAGACAGCATATTAAAAAGCAGAGACATTACTACTGCCAACAAAGGTCCATCTAGTCAAAGCTATGGTTGTTCCAGTAGTCATGTATGGATGTGAGAGTTGGACTGTAAAGAAGGCTGAGTGCTGAAGAATTGATCCTCTTGTCCTTGGACTGCAAGATGAAACCAGTCAACCCTAAAGGAAATCAGTCCTGGTTATTCATTGGAAGGACTGATGCTGAAGCTGAAGCTCCAGTATTTTGGCCACCTGATGCTAAGAACTGACTCATTGGAAAAGACCCTTGTGCTGGGAAAGATTGAAGGTGAGAGGAGAAGTGGATGACAGGATGAGGTGGTTGGATAGCATCACCAACTCAATGGACATGAGTCTGAGCAAGCTCCAGGTGTTGGTGATGGACAGGGAAGCCTGGCATGCTGCAGTCCATGGGGTCACAGAGTTAGATACAATCGAGTGAATGAACTGAACTGAACTCATAATAAATATTGGTAAATTTCTCAGCAACTCTGCATGCCTGATCTACATAAGTTTAAAGTCCCCAATATTCCTAACTGTCACTATTTCCCATCTCCTACAGTATATTATTATTGTTTTAAAACACAATTTACTATTTTTAAGAGTTCTGAAAATGATAAAAGTTTATTTTATTTTTATCCATTTGTGTCCAGATTATGGTGCTCTTTTTTTCTATATGTTAATCCAAATTTCCACCTGATCTCATTTTTCTTCTAGCTGAAGAATTTCTTTCAGAGAATTAACTTTCGTGTAATACATGTCAGCTGGTGATAAAGTCTTTCAATTTTTATTTGTTTGAAAATGCCTTATATTAGTCAAGTATAAAATTCTAGGTGGGCTTTTTTCTTTCAGTACTTTAAAATTGTTACTTCATAGTCTTCTGATGTATAATTTCTGACAAAAAATAGCATCCATTCTTTTTTCTTCCTCCATACATATTATGTCTTTTTCTGTCTATTCAACATTTTCTTTTTATCTGTGACTTTAGCAGTTTAATTATAATGTATCTTGGTGTGGTGTTCTTCATGTTTCTTCTCCTTGGCATTCATTTGGATTTATACACTTTTTGGGTTTCCCTTGTGGCTCAGCTGGTAAAGAATCTGCCTCTAATGCGGAAGACCTTGGTTCAATCCCTAGGTTGTGAAGATCCACTGGAGAAGGGAAAGGCTACCTACCCATTTCAGTATTCTGGCCTAGAGAATTCCATGGATTGTATAGTCCATGGGGTTGCAAAGAGTCAGACACAACTGAGCGACTTTCACTTTCACTTTGCCTTCAAAAATCTAACTTTTGCCCATTATTGCTTTTTCCATTCTCTCTGTGTTCCTTCTGAAATGCTAGTTACCCACATTAGACAAATTTATCCCACAGGTCAGAGATAACTGTTTATTATTTTCTAGTCTTTATTCACTGTGGTTTTCTTCTTTCATAGTTTTTAACCTTAAAGTTATCCATTGTGCCTTATGTCATTTAACCTTCCATAGGTAGTGTGTGTGTGTGTGTTATTAATCTTATTTATTTATTTTTTTGTTTCTTGTTTGGTTGATTTGTTTACTCATTTCAGATATTTTTCATATTGAGAATTCCAGTTAGGAACTTTTTTTTAATAAATTCTCTTTCTTTTATCATATTCTTGAACATATGGAGTATTTTTACTGTTTTAATGGCCTTGACTATTAATTTTATGTGTCATTTCTTACTCTATGGCTTACTGATTCATTTTTCTTCTTAATTACAATAATATATCCCTTTTATTCATATCAAATAATTTTTTATCGAGGGCTAGATGTTACAGATTGTATGTTGTTAAGTGGTAGTTTTGCTGTATTGTCTGAAATCTTCTGGGCCCTTTCCTGGGATGAATTTAAATTACTTGGAATTACTTTAATCCTTTTAAGATTTGCTTTAAGTTTTGTTGTATTGGATTCAGAACTCATTTTACTCTCAGACTCATTTGGCTCCTCTACCAAGTCAATAAATGCCTTTCTGGTTATTGTATCCAATTGGCCATGGGTTAGGAAGTTTTACACTTCTCTGTGTGCTTTGGTGATATTTCAGCCTACTCTTTTTCACTGGTTTCTCCCCAACCTCAAGTGTTTTCCTTTCCTTACATTTTCAAAAGTTAGTGCTCAGGAGGCCCTTCTACAGATCAGACAAAGACTCTGTATCTTTCTTCTCTTGTATTTTATCTTACAAATCCTATTTGTCATGACTTTCTTGAAGTCCAATTCTATTGCCTTAACTTAGTGAGTCCGCCAAGCTCTGTTTTTTGGTGGTCTCTTTTTGTTTAGGGTTGAAAACTCTGTAAGTGATAAGCTTTGGTAATCACAGGGCTCACCCCATTTGTTTCTGTGTTCTCAAGTATCACTGTCTGTACTGCCTGTTTTCTAAAGTCTAAAACCCATTTCATACATTTTGTATGGTTTGTTTAGATGTCTGATATGGAGGGGTGTGTGTGTGTTTGTGTGTGTGGTTGCTTCATTCGTGTCCAACTCTGTGATCCCATGGACTGTAGCCCACCAGGCTCTTCAGTCCGTGGGATTCTCCAGGCAAGAATAGTTGAGTGGATTACCATGCCCACCTAGGGATGTAACCCACATTGTCTACATTAGCAGGCAGGTTCTTTACCACTAGCACCACCTGAGAAGCCCTCATGGGGAGGTAAATTGGTTCTTTTACTCCATTACGGCCAGCTATAGAGTCAGTCCTTATGAAATCTTGTTTAAGGAACAGACATTGACAATTTTAGAGCTTAATGTTATTTAGGCTTGTGACTTACAGGTTTAAGAAGAGTAATCTCTTATAAGTGTAAGAAAATGGTTTTTGCTATCATTCCCTCCACCAAAAAAAATTCTAGCAGGCACCCTCAATGTGCCATTTCTGAAGCTATACCTTTCTTCACATTCAGAAACAATGAAACCTATGCAGCTAACTCAAGTGCTAAAGTATTTCCCATTTACAGGGTACTGCTTTACAAAGCCAGAACTGATCTTCATGTTGGAACAAGGAGAAGATCCATGGTTATTAGAGAAAGAATTTATAAACAGAAGTTCCCCAGGTGAGTTATTGAATACTGGCAGAAGGCATCCAAGAAAATTAGATCTGAAGTGATCACCTAGATAGAAGTGAGCACTCTCACTATTTGAAATTTTAGAGGTAATAAATCTAATAAAATGTGAGAAGGGGACAACTAAAACAAAGGAATGGAATGTGAGCATGTTGATATTCTCATCTTTAAAAGATGGGAGCTAAGTATACCCTTTGAAACTGAAAAATTAAGTAATGGATGCATATTTAACAGTAAAAAGACAAAAACTAAGAAAACTTAACAAAAAACTGAAACTGGGAGTAACAGATCTGAAGAGAGAAATAAATTAATTTTATCATTATATAATAAATTACTAGATACAATCTAAATTAATAGATGTTTAAGAAATTATATAGTATAGTTAGAAAGGATAAAGACTAGAGCAAAATGCAACCTTCCTAATTGTTAAAAGTTATTTACATTTGACAGACCAAGGAAAACAGACCTGTTACTAGAGAAGTTTCTTATAAGTACTGTATCAGGGTCCTCAGGATCATCATCAGGTTTATTAATTCACCTGGAGGGCTCAGCACATAGGCATACTCGTAACTAAGATTTATACCATGAAATCATACAGAGCAAAATCAGTAAAGAGAACAAGTGTATGGGGCAAAGTCAGTAGAAAACCAGTTATGACAACTAGTGTGAAATATCTACCTGGAAAGTTCATTTGCAGTGAGGTACCCAGAGTTTTTACTGTAGGCACCCATGTATCAAAATTCTAGGCTTTCAGATAGAAGCTAATTATTCAGCATAAATATATTGTTTGTACAGTTTAAGCACATTGAGCCCCTCTTAACAATTCTGGGAATCTTGGCAACCATCTTGAAATCTGAGTTCCCAAATGCTAGGTAAGGGCTCATCTTGTAAGCAGGCCTTTCTAAGGGTAACAGTCTAGGCCTGCTGTGTTAAAAATTTTCACCACAAAAGCTATGCAAACACACAACATAAAACAGAGGAAGACAAACATATCTGACATATCAACTCTCAATGTAAATGCATTGCTGCTGCTACTGCTGCTAAGTCACTTCAGTTGTGTCCGACTCTGTGCGACCCCATAGACGGCAGCCCACCAGGCTCCCCCGTCCCTGCGATTCTCCAGGCAAGAACACTGGAGTGGGTTGCCATTTCCTTCTCCAATGCATGAAAGTGAAAAGTGAAAGTGAAGTCGCTTAGTCGTGTCCGACCCTCAGCGACCCCATGGACTATAGCCTTCCAGGCCCCTTCATCCATGGGATTTGCCAGGCAAGATACTGGAGTGGGGTGTCATTGCCTTCTCCGTAAATGCATTAAATACACCTATTAAGAGAAAAGGCTATCATATTGTATCAAAGAGATTGTTCTCTTTTTTTCAAAGAGATTGCTCTTGCTTAGTCACTAAGTCATGTCTGACTCTTTCATGGCCCCATGGACTATAGCCCTCCAGGCTCCTCTGTCCATGGGATTTCCCAAGCAAAAATACTGGAGTGGGTTGCCATTTCATTCTCCAAGGGATCTTCTCAACCTACGGATCGAATCCATGTCTCCTGTTTGGCAGGCAGATTCTTTACCACTGAGCCACTAGGGAAGCCCATCAAATAGTACATCTACAAAACAGGAAGTTTGAAAATGCAGTCATTTATTATTAAGCCAGTAAACATAAAAGCAACTCAGTGTTTATTTATTTCAAAGTTCAGGTCAAAACAGATGGAAAAAACGACATTTTGATAATGCTAAAGAAGATAATTTTTAAAGGATACAGAAGAGTTCAAAATATTAGTACACCAAATAAATTGTCATCAAGATTCATAAAACAAAAAACTGCAAATTATAAGGAGAAACAGGAGCTCATTAGATGTAGTCAGCCTTAATATCCCTCTCTAATTTTGTTTCACAGCCTGTGGACTCTAGAATGTGTGTGTATGTTAGTTGCTCAGTTGTGTCCGACTCTTTGCAACCCCATAGACTGCACCCCACCAGGCCCCTCCGTCCATGGGATTCTCTAGGCAAGAACACTGGAGTGGGTTGCCATTTCCTTCTCCAAAAAGAACTATAGAAAGAAAGAAAGTGAAGTCGCTCAGTTGTGTCCGACTCTTTCCGACCCCATGGACTGTAGCCTACCAGGCTCCTCCCTCCATGGAATTTTCCAGGCAAGAGTACTAGAGTGGGTTGCCATTTCCTTCTCCAGGACAGTAGAATAGTGCTTCGCAAACTGTGGCCCACATGCCAAATCCTGCCTACTGATTATTTTGGC
The DNA here is from genome assembly GCF_042477335.2 of Ovis canadensis. Classification (NCBI taxonomy): domain Eukaryota; kingdom Metazoa; phylum Chordata; class Mammalia; order Artiodactyla; family Bovidae; genus Ovis; species Ovis canadensis. The sequence goes on from NC_091246.1 coordinate 29,576,339, forward strand.
AAAGAAACATTTATTGGAACACAGCAATATCCATTTGTTTATGTATTCAAGCTACAAGGCAGACTTGAATAGCTACAATAGAGACTGAATAACAAGTAAAGCCTAAATCATTAACTCTGTGGCCTTTCACAAAAAAAGTTTACCAACCTCTTATCTAGAAATATAAATAGCATATTTTATAAAGATGAATCTAATATGTTCTGAAAACAAAGCTATGCAAACATACTACATAACTATTCCTAAAGAATAAACATCCCTTTAGATGACCTTAGATCATTGATAAAATGTAAAGGTGGCACCAGGTGGCACTAATGGTAAAGAACCAGCCTGCCAATGCAGGATGCATAAGAGAGGTAGTTTCAATCCCTGGGTGGGTAAGATCCTGTGGAGGAGGGCATGACAACCCATTCCAGTATCCTTGCCTGGAGAATCCCATGGACGTAGGAGCTTGGTGGGCTACAGTCCATAGGGTCACAAAGAGTAGGACATGTAGTAACTTAGCGAAGTTATTTTAGGCAAATTCTACAAAGTAAAGACATTGTTATAAAACACTATAAATTGCAGACAATATGAGAAAATTTTAAATTCTTCTATCTTAAAATTAATAATGAATATATATATGTATATATCTTTTAAAACCTATTCTTCAAAGTTAAAATTGTACAATATGCAGAAATTTTTTTTTAATGAAAAGCATGATTATTAGACCCTTTGAGCTGTAGATGAAGCAATGCTTAGAGGACACTATTTTCACCTCATATACTTATTTTTAAAAGCAATAAAGTTTTAAAAGAAAACTAAGCAAGCTAAAAGATGTAATAAAGGTAAAACATTACAGTTATAAGTCATTATAATTATAAAGCCAAAAGGTGATTCTTGGAATAAAGCAAATAAAATAGCTAACCTCAGCTAGAAAAGGGGCAGAAAGTACTATTACTCATTTTAGATTTGGGGGGCTCAGATTCCTACTTCTATCATATAATCTCAGAATATTTTAGTCTATACGTGATCTCTTACTTTTGTAAACTCTTAACCCATGTGATGGATGTGTCTAAAGAAAATGAGATTCTGTGCCAGATAGCATACAGTTACCGAGAGTTCCTTTCCTCACCTGGATGACAGTCTCCCAAGAAGAATGGTCTCTGTTTGACTCTTCCTGCCTGGGCACTTGTCACATAATAAATATTATTTGATAATATTGTAGGCTGATTCCAAAGTCAGGTGGAGAGAGGTATTTCATATTGATTCACTCAGAAAACACTGTCCATGAATGTAAATATGCAAATTTCTGTGACTTTTGAATCATCAGGTATGGGTTGTTATTGCATCTGAGCCCTTATATGTGAAAGAACTCTAGGTAAATTTTAGACATGGAGCTTTTTATGTACCTCTAAATTTATATTATAGAGGGATACAAAGAATATTACAGTGAAGGTTTTATTTTGGAAAAGTGAGCAAAGCTTCATAAAGCATATCTAGGGGCTATAGATTAAAAGGTGAACTATTATTTTAGGTACAACCAAGAAAGAGAAAATGCTTCTCATTTAACTATGGATTTTTCTTCAATTTAAAGATGCCTCTTGATTTTGGTGATGGGTATTTACTATAAAGTCACAAATATGGGTGCTTTTATCCCTTTATAAACTGAGTGATATACAGGTAGTAGCTTCTTTCAGGTTTTAAAATAAATGTTGCTTAAATTTGTGAGAAGGATGTTACAGACTTTGTTTTTTGTTGTTAAGATTTTGGAAAATAGTGTGCCCTGCCTGAAGGATACCTAGGTTCTCAATAGTTCTAAGGCTAGAATGGAGGATAATTTAGAGAAAGAATGTGAGTATGAAGTTATTGTTGGAAATGAACCACTTAATGAAGACTGATACTCTTATCAAAAATTAGAGCAGAAAATAATGTGTACTAGACAGGAGACCTGGGTTCGATCCCTGGGTCAGGAAGATTCCCTGGAGGAGGAAATGGCAACCCACTCGAGTATTCTTGCCTGGGAAATTCCATGGACAGAGGAGCCTGGTGGGCTATAGTCCATAGGCTTGCAAAAAATCAAACACAACTGAGTATGCATGCATGCTCATGCTAAGAGGATTGATAGCAAGAACACATAATGAGCATATAGTTAGTGTAAAACTTTCTTTTTCTGAATTACATCACTTTAATCTTTCATCTGTTGGTAGCTAAGGTAGTATAGCCAAAGCCTTCAGATATTTTTAGCATGGTCATGACATTTTTGCATGGAGTGTGGGTAACAAGAGGACAATAGCAGTCAAATATGCACAGGAAATTTGTGGTAAATAAATATACAAAATGATACTTATAAGATTTCTAGGGCCAACTTGAAATACAATCCTTAAGATCTTACAGTGACTATAAACTAGATATGTGGAAAATAGATGGAAATTAAGGATTGGACAGGAGCAAAACTGGTCTGGGGGACATAAGTGAACAAATTGAAAAAAAGGAAAGTAAAGATTTGATGATTAAGAGGGATTCACTACTGAACAACCCTGATATAATACCAAGGCATTAGAACCAGGAAAGAAGGGTAACTCCAACATAAGCAGAAAAATTATTTTAACTCTTATCAGTTTTCTCACTTCCACCTATACATTTATGTTTCTGATTCTTTCTTTCAACGTAAGAAAGTTGGTGCCAAGATTTTTGTTTGTTTGTTTGCCATACCATGTAGCTTGCAGAATCTTGGTTCCCAGACCAGGGTGGAGCTCCAGTTGGAAACATACAGACTAGTGGTTTTCTTATCATTGTACTCTATGTTTCACTCTGAATATAGTCACTGGTGTACTTCCCTAATGCAAACTCTATCTCAGTAAAGCCACTAAAAGCAATTCTCCATTGATACTTTTTGTTATCTACTAGAGCAAAATCCTTGTTGAATTCACTCCAGTCTTTGTTTTCTCTGTTCCCAGGATTCAGCTCTCTTAAATATATTCTCCTTTCTTAATTGTTGCTTTCCTTTATATCCTCTTCTTTTTCCAGTTTTAAAAATTATGGTTTAAGTTACCAAAGATATGTGTAATTTCATTTCTAGATTGCTCTCTTTTTCTACTAGAAAAAGTTTTTAACAACAAAAGAAGAGAGAATATAAACTTGAAATTACTTTATTTTGGGGAAATTGAGCCAGACATCAAGGAATCAAACATATAATGGGGTATAGGTATATAAATCTCATTTCATAAGTGTGTTAAATATCAAAATATTTTTAATTTTCTCATTTTTAGAAGAATCCCAACCAGATGAACTCTTAGAGGAGAGCCTAGAAAACCAAGGCAAACGTTTGAGGCAAGTTTTATTCATCAACAAATCATTGACTGTGGAGCAAGAAATATCAGGAAAACCATGTACTCTGGACATAAACATTTTTCCTGCAGAAACAATGCCCTGTAAATTTGACACTACAGGATCTACTTACTTGCTTCTTAGCTCACTGGCCCCACACTGTCAATATTCAAAAAAGAAGACTTGTGTGCCTAATGTATGTGAGAACTGGCTCTTCAGTATTAAGGATGGCAGAACTAATACTGGAGAGAATTCTTTTGTTTATAGTAAAAATGTGAAAACCTTTGGACATAAAGTTATCCAGCATCCGACAATTCAGACTTTGCCACAAGCCTTTGAATGTAATGAAAGTAGAAAAGATTTTCTTGAAAAGACTGCCCTTGTTACGTCTAAGAGTACCCACCCAAAAATGAAACCTTATAAATTCAATAAATTTGGGGAAAACCAACATGAGAAATCAACCTTGATAGTTTCTCAGAGCAGTCATCCAGAGAAGAGTCACTATGAGTTTAATAAATATGAATGTACTAAAAATGGAAATAATTTTAGTAGGATCACTCAAAAAACTGACATAGAAGGGAAATCTTTCAGCCACAAATTACACATTAAAGAACAGGAAAAATTTTATATAGGGGTGAAATCCTTTGAATATGGAAAGAATTTCAGCCATAATTCAGCCCTCCCAGTGCATCAGAGAATTCACACAAGAGAACAATCCTCTGACTATAGCACATGTACAGAAACATTGGGTTACCAGTCAACTTGCAATGTGCATGAGAAAACTCAAATAATATTGAAACCCTATGAGTGTAATGAATGTGGAAAGTCCTGTGCTAAAACTTCATGCCTGATTCAGCCTCAGAAAAGTCACATGGAGGAGAAACCCTTTGAATGTCATCAATGTGGGAAAGCTTTCAGTGAGAAGTCACGTCTAAGAAAACATGAGAGAACTCACACAGGAGAGAAACCCTATAAATGTGACGGATGTGAGAAAGCTTTCAGTGCAAAGTCAGGACTAAGAATACATCAGAGAACTCACACAGGAGAGAAACCTTATGAATGTAATGAATGTGGGAAATCTTTCAACTATAAGTCAATCCTCATAGTACATCAAAGAACTCACACAGGGGAGAGACCCTTTGAATGTAATGAATGTGGAAAATCTTTCAGCCATATGTCAGGCTTAAGAAATCACCGGAGAACTCACACAGGTGAAAGACCATATAAATGTGATGAATGTGGGAAGGCTTTCAAACTGAAGTCAGGCCTAAGGAAACATCATAGAACTCATACAGGGGAGAAGCCCTATAAATGTAATCAATGTGAGAAAGCATTTGGTCAGAAATCACAACTCAGAGGACATCATAGAATTCACACAGGGGAAAAACCCTATACATGCAATTATTGTGGGGAATCATTTAGCCAGAAGTCAAACCTTAGAGTACATCACCGAACTCACACTGGGGAAAAACCCTATACATGTGATGAGTGTGGAAAAACTTTCAGGCAGAAATCAAATCTTAGAGGACATCAGAGAACTCACACTGGGGAGAAACCCTATGAATGTAACGAATGTGCCAAATCTTTCAGTGAGAAGTCAGTCCTAAGAAAACATCAGAGAACTCATACAGGAGAGAAACCCTATAACTGTAATCACTGTGGTGAAGCTTTCAGCCAGAAATCAAACCTCAGAGTACATCAGAGAACTCACACTGGAGAGAAACCCTACAAATGTGATAAATGTGGAAAAACTTTCAGTCAAAAATCAAGCCTTAGAGAACATCAGAAAGCCCATACAGAGAAATAAAAATATAAATATAATGAAGATGGAAAAACTCTGAGCTGAAAACAAAGCCTCACAATACAAAATACATATGAGAGAATGCCTATGAATATAATAAAAACTTGGAAGTTCTTATGCAAGATACTAGTTTCACTCAACATCAGAAAACTTAACATGAGCAATTTCTTGGAATATATTTTATATGGACAGTTTCATCTTGAGTGTAGTCCTCATTGTAGATCAGAGAATTCAATCCAGTAAAGAAACTAAAATAATACAAGAAATACTCTAGGCATTCAATCCTTAGAAAACTCACACTACAGAAGAACTCTGGGAATGTAATGAATATATCAAAACTTTGTCCCAGGAAATCAAAATTCATTCATCATCAGAGAAATCAAACAGTGAGAAAATTGGGAATGGAGTAAATGTGAGAACAGTTAGTCAAACACCAGTTTTTTTCAATAAGCAGAAAATAACATAAAGGGTAGAGACCTTACAGTATATTAAAACAGAGAAGAAAACAAAGTAATGGATGTGAGGAATCCTTCTACTATGTCAAACCTCAATTTGACTCACATAAGGGTAATAACTATATGACGTATAATGACATATGTCATATGGTACATGACATAATGATATATTCATTGTTCACCAATAACCATTTCCTCTTTTTCTAATGCCACACCTAGCTTAAATTTCTCAACCACTGTCATCCAACTTGAAATCATAGTTTTAACCTCTGGATAGTGAAATGTAGGGGTCAGTGACAAGTCTTACTAAATACATCCCTCAAATTCTTAATGTTTTCTCCTGTCCCTTGTCAGAATGCAGTGGATGTTACCCCCAGCAAAACCAAGGGGCTTATGCACAGAAGATGAAATAGTACAAAATAGAAACAGGGCCAAAGAATAAATATTGAATGGAATTTTCTCCTGCATGTACACAGACTTTTTGCTATGAGGAAATAGACTTGTTCTTTGCTGAGCTTCTGCAGGTTCGAGTATACTTAATACTGACATATACTCATCAAACCTATGAATATGATTTCTGTGGACATGTGAACTCAGTGTAGTATATCAGAAATATCACACAGGAAAAACACCTGGCAAATCCTGAATGACCATAGCTTTTGTCCATAACTCTGCCTCGTCAGTCAGGTGAATATCAGGGGAAGATATCTAATATTACTGCATATACAGGTAATCCATTACCCAAAAAATGAGATCTCATTGAATATCTGACAATTGAGCTGTGAATGTGTCAAAGCTTTTAATGAGTCATCAAAGTTTAATATCACTCAGAGTTTGTTATGAGGGAAAAATTTATCAGTTTGAGAAAGTTAATAATAGCCTTTATGTTAATCAAAACTGTTGTTTCTTGTGTAATATTAAGACATTTAATGAACTATAACAGTATTGGTTCATGGACATTTATTAGAATAAGAAGATTTTTTTAAATAAGAAATAAATGGTATAAGCGACACAGTGTTGACTATATGTGAATATTTTCTGAATTTTCTGTTGTCTACATCAGTTTGTATGTGCATGCCACTTAAATGTTTGTTTTGTATGTATCCTAGAATTCTACAGCATTGTAATAGAATTATATACCCCTTATTTAGTAACTGTTCTGATCCGCTGTGTATATTAATACATCGTCTACATGTATAGTAATAACAAATAAACCTTTCACAGGAAGTATCTGAAAATTCAAAATCCTATACCACATTTCTTTTCACTTGTTGCCTCCTGACATGTGCATATAGGAAAGGCCATTTTTACTAAGCTGTCTTTTTTCAACAAAGACAAACCCTGTTTTCTGTGTACTCTTGTATTATCTCAGGGTCACTAATAGAAATATTGTGTTGAAGCCTACATACATACAAATTTATGTAAGTGTGTTTGTATCCTGCCTTTCTTCAATGTCACTGAATCCTTCCTCAGTCATATCAAGAATACTGATAATCCATCCCTTAAAAGGCATTCTTCATTTGTTGTGTTTTTTATTTCCAGCATTTAAATTTTACTATAATTTCTCTCTCTTCTGAACTAACCTATCTGATCTTGCATGTTATTTAGCTTTTTTTACAATCATTTTATATGGTGTGTGGCATTCTCTGTCTCAGTTAAACAACTGTGTGAGTTCTTGTTTCTCCTTGCGGCTACCTAGTGTCCAGACTTTGGACTCATTTTTTGCCCCATAATCTCAGATATCTGATGTAGTCAAAAAAAGTTGTTAATGGAAACTCTTCCCAGCTATCTTCTTATTTAAGAATAGGAACAATGCTTTTTCCTACTCTCTAATGATCTGAAATGTAACTGAGTTGTTAGTTGATTTTTGACATATGTTCCTGGGTAATTTGATATGGAAATGATGTTAAAATAATTGGATATTCATATATTTCAAATGTACCTTGATATTTATACAATAATTAAAGTTTTATTCAAAATAAATTCTAAATCTAAACAAAATAGCTAACAGTATAAAATTTCTGTTGGGAAACATAGAAACTGCTCTGAAGCATGGAGAGATTTTTAAGATGTAATACAAAGAATTGTGTGAGACATAAAAGCAAAAAAGATAAGCTGGAGTTTATTAAAATTTAAAGTGTTTGCTTTTTAAGATTTTATTTTGAAAACAAAAAAAAATCACACATTGGGAGAAAATGTCTCTAATAGATATATCTGTCAAAGTACTGAAATTCACAATATGCCGTGTTCATAATGCAATAATTCCAGGCCAGAATACTGGAGTGGGTAGCCATTCCCTTCTCCAAGAGATCTTCCCAACCCAGGGATCAAACCTAGGTCTACCAGATTGCAGGTGGATTGTTTATCATCTGAGTCCACCAAGGAAGCCCAATAATACAAACAACTCAGTTTAAATTGGAAAAAATGGATAAGGTTAAAATAGGTATTTCACAGCAGAAGATATATAGATAGCCAGTAAGTACTAGAAAAGATTCCAAAGCTTTAATCATCAGGAAAGTGTAAATTAAAACTATAATGCTATAATGTGATAGCATTAAAAATCCATTTGATAGTTCCTTGTAAAAGTAATGCTATCTTATCTAAAACCAACCATTACAATTCTAGGTGTTTACCCCCAGCAAAACTTAAATTATTGTAAAAAATAAAATAATTTTTTAAAAGAATTATATTAAAATGTTCATAGAATCTTTATTTATACTATCCCCAAGTTATAAAGAACCAAAATGTCCATCGGCAGATAAATGTATAGTCAGTGATGTTGCCTAACAATGGAATACCACTCAGTAGTGAAAATGAAGAACCTATTAATATTACACTAATACATGTAACAACATTAATAATAAGATCAGGCTGAGCAAAGGAAGCCAGGCACAAGAAAATAGAGCTGTGTGATTCTATTTATGCAAAATTCTAGGAAAGATGTCTAGAGGGATAGGAAGCAGCCCATTGGTTGCCCTGGTGTGGGGTAAAGATTAATTTGGTAGGGGAGGGAACAAGGGAATGTTTTAATATGACAGAAAGTTCTATGCAGATTGTGATGGTATTTACAAAGGTATATAAATTTTCAAAACTCATCAGAAGGTATCAAAAATGCATGTTCATATTAGTTGCTTAATCGTGTCCAACTGTTTGCAACCCCATGGGCTGTAGCCTGCCAGACTCCTCTGTCCATGGAATTCTTCAGAGAAGAATACTGGAGGGGGTTGCCTTACTCTCCTCCAGGAGATCTTCTTGACTCAGAGATCAAACCTCGGTCTCCAGCATTGCAGGCAGATTGTTTACCATCTGAGCCACATATTTATATAAATTATACATCAATATAGTTGATTTTAAAGATTATAAAAGTGAATTTTGGATCTCCAGCATATTCTGAGACTCTGACTCTGAATTTGTCACATGGTTGGTTCACTGGCTTTACTACTTGTATATTTATTCTCTTCTCCCTCCCGTGTGGCTGTGTGACCTTGGGCAAGGCAATTCTCCTTTATATCCCTCAGTTTCCTCATTTGTGAGGGGTGCATAATGATGGTAATTACCTACAATGCTTCTTGAGGGCATTTTCTGAGTTAATCTATGTCAGTTATTTTAAACAATGCCTGGCACAGAGTAAATGAGCAATAAGTAATAACTAACCATTATCTTTTGAATTGTGGTGCTGGAGAAGACTCTTGAGAGTTCCTTGGACAGCAAAGAGATCAGACCAGTCACTCAAAGGAAATCAACCTTGAATATTCATTGGAAGGACTGATGCTGAAGCGCCAATACTTTGGCCTCCTAATATAAAGAGCTGACTCATTGGAAAAAGACCCTGATGCTGGGAAAGATTGAGGGCAAGAGGAGAAGAGGGCGACAGAGGATGAGATGGTTGGATGGCATCATCAACTCAGTGGGCATGAGTTTGAGTGAACTCTGGGGGACAGTGAAGGACAGGGAAGTCTGGTGTGCTGCAGTCCATGGGATAGAAAAGAGTCAGACTTAACTTAGCAACTGAACAACAACAAACCATTACCTATTTTACTACTACTATTAAAAACAGAGCTTAAAGTAAGATTTTAGCTGATAATAATAAAAAATACATTAGGCCTAAAGGAGATTCAGCCTTGATATAGGTGGGAGTTCCTCATATTCTTGAGCCATTACTTTTTATCTGATGATACAATTCCTGAAATTTTAGAAGCTTCACACCTGTGCACTGGCCTATGTACCTCAGCCAAAAATGTTTTCTAAGTGTCCAGGAAATTTCTTTTCCACAAAAGCAGGAAAATCACCACCTGTGACTATCTATCCCCTTCCCCCCAGATCTTCTCTCTGATAAAAGTCTGAACTAAACTGGAATATTGTCACTTGGGTTCTCTGTTACAAGTTCTTGCATCCAGGGTAGGAGTTACACAGCAGATGTGTACCTATTCTAGACAGAAGTCACACTTTAAGATAGTACCAGCAACACACACACACACATCCTCTAATGGTCACTACTGCCCTGAGTCCTGTTTCCCTGCTATACTGAAGGTGATTCCATTAACGCCTTTTAACACAGGAACTGCATCTTGAGTTCTCTTGTGTACAGGAGTCACTTCATGGTGACCTCTCTGACAAAAGAAGATTTAGAGATCAGCAGGTGATTTGGCCCTAATCATGGGCAAAAGGCATGAAATTTTTCGTTCTTTGCCAGAGCTTATGTCAGAACCTTAAAAAAGCACCATTTCAAGAAGTAGATAGCCTCCTGCCAGGTTACAGAGTTTTGAGGGGCATGACTTGGGCCAGAGTTTGAGAACTCATCTTCAAGGTTAGTGGAGAATTTTGAGAAGGACCTTGAGATAAGATTGAGCTCGATGAGACAAATTTGGAGAGTAGAGTGACATATACACACTACCATGTATAAAACAGTTGGCGGGTGGGAACCTGCTGTATAGCACAGCGAACTCTTCTTGGTGCTCTGTAATGACCTAGAGGGATGGGATGGGGAGGCGGGGGGGAGGTTCCTAAGGGAGGGGATGTATGTCACTTGGGTTGACATACAAAGCTGATTCACTTTGTTGTACATTAGAAATTAACAACATTGTGAAGCAACATACTCCAATAAAAAAGAAATTTTAATAAGAAAAAAATAACTCAATTCTCAGAGGCCCCTCCATATTCCTAAGGGAAACTTGCAGTCATCAGTGGTGCCAGCATGACTATATCTGTAAATTTTTCAGCAGTAGGTGAGATGAAATCAAATGGAGTGATGAGACAAAGTGGTTTTTTACTTGATAGTATAACATTTTCATGTCAAAATTATTGGAACAGCACAGAAACAAACAGTAGTCACAAAATAAGTATAGAAAATTATAGTGAAAAGATGCAATCATATTTAAGCATGCAACAGAAGCCACTAAGTTGCTATCAATTGTGAAACTTTATTCCCTGAACTAATGCTTTATATCCACATATTTTAAATGGAAGTGAGGGTTTCGGGCCTTTATTTTTCAATTTACAGCATATGTTTTGGTGACTTATCCATGGAAAAAGCAAAACCCAATGTCTAATCTCTGCGGGAGGCTGAGCCAATATCTTATCCTGAGTCTACAAGCCAAGTGTTCGTTCCATGGAAGCTGAGGGTGACCCTTCTGGCACAGATAGCACAGAGGCTGATGTCTCCAAACAGGCAAACCCGGTAGACTTCAGGGGCCTCCTGTAAAGCCCTACTAGTACCACACTGGAAATACAAGCCAGGCTACGAGGTTTGAGCAACTTCCCATATCAAAATCTGTAATGGCTGTTGAGGATCAGAAGCCTCTGGGGTTTCTAAGTCTGCCTGATTTCACAGAGAACAATCCAGGGTAGGTAACAATACAATGCTGAGGCAGGGGTGGTGGCACTGTCTTGCCACTGGTGCCAGGGGTTTTCAGGATCCTGGGGATCATGACAGGTGTTTTTGCTGGTCTGCTTACTGTACGCTTCAGGCTGTCAAGCAACGTTTCCTATACATCGGCCTTTTCTGTGTAATCTTTAAGAGCAAAGAGTAGCTTCTGTGCATGAAAGAGTGCATGACAGCTGCTGACACGTACAGTACTTAGCTCTGAACAACATCTGGGGAAGGCAGTGACAACCTACTCCAGTACTCTTGCCTGTGAAATACCATGGACGGAAGAGCCTGGTAGGGTCTTTTTGGGATACAATGAAAGCACTGCTTAAGGGGGAGTTTATAGCTAAATAATATGAAAAGATTGGAAAACTTCACTAAAGAGGCTAAGTCATGGGGTCACAAAGAGTCTGACATGACTGAGCGACTTCACTTTCACTTTTTACTTTTATGCACTGGAGAAGGAAATGGCAACCTACTCCAGTATTCTTGCTTGGAGAATCCCAGGGATTGGGGAGCCTGGTGGGCTGCCGTCTATGGGGTCGCACAGAGTCAGACACAACTGACTCAACTTAGCAGCAGCAGCAGCAGCAGCAGCTGAACAACATCTAAGTGTGGACTTCTTTAAGCTTGGGGACATTACACCTACTTATCAATAATAAAAGGAAGGAGTACATGAATGATGTTTCTAACCAATACACTGATAATTTGTTTTTATATGATTAATATATTTTTCTTGGGAAAAAATGAATACAGTTTTTAAAATAAGTCTGGCTTAGCCTCTTTAGTGAAGTTTTCCAATCTTTTCATATTATTTAGCTATAAACTCCCCCCCTTAGCAGTGTTTTCATTGTATCCCATGATTTTGGTAACTATCCTATTGTGATTGTAGAAGAGATTTTGTATGATATCTGTCTTTTTAAATCTGCTGAGGCTTACTTTGTGGCCTAACATATAATCTCTTCTGGAAAATATCCCATTGGGCTTTGGATACAGTGTTCTGTATATGTCAGATCTAGGTGGTTAATTGTGTTGTTCAAGTTCTCTATTTCCTTATGTATCTTCTGTCTGGTTGTACTGTTCATTAGTGAAGTACTAAAGTCTCCCTGGGAGAAATATCGATAACCTCAGATATGCAGATGACACCACCGTTATGGCAGAAAGTGAAGAAGAACTAAAGAGCCTCTTGATGAAAGTGAAAGAGGAGAGTAAAAATGTTGGCTTAAAGCTCAGCATTCAGAAAACTAAGATCATGGCATCTGGTCCCATCACTTCATGGCAAATAAATGGGGAAACAGTAAACAGTGTCAGACTTTATTTTTCTGGGCTCCAAAATCACTGCAGATGGTGATTACAGACATGAAATTAAAAGATGCTTACCCCTTGGAAGGAAAGTTATGACCAACCTAGACTGCATATTAAGAAGCAGAGACATTACTTTGTCAACAAAGGTCCATCTAGTCCAGGCTACGGTTTTTCCAGTAGTCATGTATGGATGTGAGAGTTGGACTATAAAAAAAGCTGAGTGCAGAAGAGTTGATGCTTTTGAACTGTGGTGTTGAAGAAGACTCTTGAGAGTTCCTTGGACTGCAGGGAGATCCAACCAGTCCATCCTAAAGGAGCTCAGTCCTGAGTGTTCGTTGGAAGGACTGATGTTGAAGCTGAAACTCCAATACTTTGGCCACCTGATGCGAAGAGCTGACTCATTTGAAAAGCCCCTGATGCTGGGAAAGATTGAGGGCAGGAGGAGAAGGAGACAACAGAGGGTGAGATAGCTGGATAGCATCACGGACTCAATGGACATGGGTTTGGGTAAACTCCAGGAGTTGATGATGGACAGGGAGGCCTGGCGTGCTGCAGTTCATGGGGTTGCAAAGAGCTAGACATGACTGAGCAACGGAACTGAACTGAAAGTCTCCCTATTATTACAGAAATATTTGTTTCCCCCTTTAATTGTGTTTTTAAAGGCTACTTACCTCCCAGGGTATTTATGGCTTTCTTAATTCCCTTAACATATGGGATTGCTTTAGAATGCCCTACTTCTTAAATGTCTGGCTCCCAAAAATGAAAAAAAGAAAAATTAAGAGAGAAAAAGAAGTGCTGGACTTATACATCCTCTTGAAGTTGCTTCAGCCAGATAAAGAGGGGCTTGCAAGAATGGCAACCTGCTTCTGTGTCCACACATCTGTCATCAGAAGCAGTAGTCAGCAGTAAAAGAAAATTTCCAATATTTGGGGGTCATTCTCCTTACTGCTCACCCTGTTTGCACAAGCTACATGAAAACTGCTTCAGGAACATGTTCATGGTTGTCTGCACAAGGTTGAAGGTGTGTGAGATGAGTAACTGCTATGGTGCTAAAAGCTGAAATTGACTAAAATCAACTTCAATTTATAGGACCAACCCTTCTCCAGGAATAGCAAATCTTCAATAGACTCCAAAATAGTTACATCAGACAGATTCTGCCAGCATAATTCTTGTCTGGATAGGGAGACAGTTTCCTGGTCCTTCCTTACCCCACCATCTTCCCTCTAGCTCTACCTCCTTTTCATATTATTTAAATTTACAATGGTTAATTATTTATTTAAGGGACAATGTTATGTTTTGTTTCTATAACAGCGTTTTTCACCATATAAATTCTGTTGCTTATTTCTGAATGTTCTCCAGTTTGTGGCTTGGAAGTTCTCAGAGCTTAAGTCAATATCCTCAATCACTGGATAGCCAAGTATATTGTTTCTAAGAAGCTAAATGGTTTGGTCAGGTTTCATGTATGATTTATGTTTTATTTTATCTACAAGATTATTCTTTAAATCCATGGGAAAGATTTTTAGTTTGGAGAGGGTAGTTTTCTGAGAGATCAATCTTCCCTACCCAATTATCTGGCAATCCTACTTTAATTAATTTCACTCTATCTGATGAGTCCTATTAGGGTTATTTGTAAAATTTAATTATGGGAGACCTAGCATCTTTTATTTCCCAAATCAGCCATGGCTTTCAGGTGGCTGCTGTGGAAGGACTATTTAATACAAGTAAACCAAAGGCTCCCTGAATGCCTATGGACCATTGAGCAGACAAGCTCTTTGTGAAAAGTTGGTATCTTTTATTTTTTCACAAATCACCACAGCTAATTAGCATTTCCTCCTTTGAGTTTCTTATTAGCATGTGTTAATCAAAATTAACCCACCATATGAAATAAGCATGTTGTATTTTAAACTACGAAAACAGAGAAAGGTGAAGAGCAATATTACTAAGTAAAGTCACTCAAATTTGATATGCTTATTACAGTGACATTCATCTTTGTGTCTTAGCTGCTGAATGTGTTTGGTGTAGTGGATAACTCTGGCAATTTGATGGTCTTTCTTGATGATGTTTTTACATGCATAAAGCATAATAGGATTACAATGAAAACCAAATGTATTGAAAGAAAGGAATGAAATATTTTTAAAAATAATTTGTGGCATAGAAGTAAATGTGATAATTTACTAATACATAAGATACCCAAATCTCTTGTGAGATATATAAACTGTCATAATTTCAAAGTAGAGATGAGCCAAGCAATATTTCTAAATACTTATAACTACTTGTATGTGATACATGAGAATATTTATGATTTCTATTTGTGATGGAGTGATAGGTACTCTGACACTTTGAATATTTGTTGCCCGTGTTCATAATTGAAGGAATAGATAAGTTTTAGTAAGGGCTGGTTACATTTAAGATGTAATTTGGGGAGTTCCCTGGTGGCCTAGTGGATGGTTTCACTCCCATGGCCTGGATTCAATCCCTGGTTGGGGAACTGAGATCCCACAGGCCACATAATATGGCCAAAAAAAAAAAAGTAATTTTGAGTGACCTCAGCAAGATGGAAAAGTAGATTGTCCCTGACCTCAGTCCTCCTTAGAGGAAGAGTGACTAGCAACTATCCAGAGACAAGATACCTTTGTGAAAATTCCAGAACCCAGAGGTAAAACTGAAGCACTCTCCTTGGACCGAAGACAAAAAAAAAGGACCACATTAGAAGGGCAAGAGCAGCAGTTTCACTTTGACCATATCACCTCTTCCCAAGGCTGATACAGCAATGCATCGAGAGAGATCTCTGGGCCTGTAGTTTCTCTAGTGGGAATTAGCCCAAGGTGGGCATACAACTTCCTCAGCATTGCAGATGCTTCTCAGAAGGCCCACTTGGATCTCATCTCACAGGAATTTGTGGAGCTGGACCACCTGATATTGGACAGAGATAGAGAAGTCAGCAGAGTTTATAGTAGCCAGCACAAATATCTTTGCAAATCACATTCTTCCTGCTGGTTGTGCCTGAGCAGAGATCGTAGCCAGTGGTCTCTGCTCATTTGCAGACCCAAACCACTGGCTTCCTGTGCTCAGGGAGCTCAACTGGCAGTTATGTCAGGTTTGGGTCCCCAGCTAACCATCACTACTGGCTATAACATCCATTCTAGGGGCCACTCAGGGAAGTAAGACAGCAGCCCCTCCAACTACTGAACATAATCTCTAGTCTCGCCCAACTGGAAAGCCTAAACAAAAAACATGGGCGGTTATGGAGTTCATCCTATAGCTGCCCCTCTCAACTCAAGAGCATAGCCTCTAGCCCTTCATGAACACAGAACCAAACAGGGACTCCCAGGAAGCCTTAAAGCCTAACATATAGAACTCCCTGGCTGCAGAGCACAGCCTGTGCCTTCATCTAGCCTGTGACCCAATCAAAGGGAATAGCCTGAGCATAATCCATGGCCCTCTCCTGACACGTAAGCCCAGACAGCAACCCTGCCCAACTGTGCAGCACAGTCTCCACCCCACCCAAATGTATAGTACAGATGACAGCCCCACCAGATGAAGGAACCCAACAAGTAACTTTTATCAACAGTGGCACACAGCCTGCAGCATCCAATCACAAAACCAGCCTGTGACCCTGACCAATCAGACCACAGCCTGAAGTCCCATCCTATCATAAAGCCCTACCTGCAGCCCTGCCTGAACACAGACTTTAGCCAGTAGCACTATCCAGATGGGGAGCACAGTCTGAGTCCCCACCTGACTAGGTGGTATTGCAACATGTGCCTGCAGCCCTACCCAGTCACAGAGTCCAATAAGCAGCAATGCTTTACAAAGGAACGCAAACTGACCTGTCCAACCAGAGATGAACATAGAGCCCAACAAGTGGCACTACCTGACCACAGAGCACAGCCAACAGCCCCACCTAATTGGGGTGTCCAGTCAGAGCCTTCCCTCCCCGTACTTCAGAGTAAGAGCAATCAGAGCCTTCCCTCCCCGCACTTCAGAGTAAGAGCAGTCAGAGCCTTCCCTCCCCCCACTTCAGAGTAAGAGCAGTCAGAGCCTTCCCTCCCCCCACTTCAGAGTAAGAGCAGTCAGAGCCTTCCCTCCCCCCACTTCAGAGTAAGAGCAGTCAGAGCCTTCCCTGCCCCCACTTCAGAGTATGAGCAGTCAGGGCCTTTCCTCCCCCCACTTCAGAGTATGAGCAGTATAAGTATTAACTAGAGAACAAGCCTTCGGAGAAGGCAATGGCACCCCACTCCAGTACTCTTGCCTGGAGAATCCCATGAATGGAGGAGCCTGGTGGGCTGCAGTCCATGGGGTTGCGAAGAGTTGGACACGACTGAGCGACTTCATTTTGACTTTTCACTTTCATGCCTTGGAGAAGGACATGGCAACCCACTCCAGTGTTCTTGCCTGGAGAATCCCGGGGACAGGGGAGCCTAGTGGGCTGCCATCCATGGGGTCGCACAGAGTCGGACACGACTGAAGCGACTTAGCAGCAGCAGCAGCAGCAGAGAACAAGCCTTACTTTCCTACAGGTGTTACCAGATAACCTGCCCAGGACACAAAGCTGAGATAACTGGTGAAGTTCTTTCCCTGACAAAGCAAACCTGTAAAATTTGGAAAAGAAAACTACTTCAGTTGCACAGAAACCAAAACAATGTACAAGGATCACAAAGAATCAGGTAAACATGACATCACCAAAGGAAACTAATAAAGTTCTAAGAATGGACCCTAAAGATCTATTAACTTTCTGAAAAAGAATTCAGAATAATCCTCTTAAAGAAGTTCATCAAACTGTTAAGAACACACAGATAAATAACTAAGTGGAATTAGGAAAACAATACATGAACAAAATGAGAAGTTAAAGAAATAGAAACCAACACACACACTAAAATCCCATTGTATTCAGGATACAATGACTGAAGAACTCAACAGAGAGTTTCCATAGCTGACTTGATCAAACAGAAAAAAGAATCAGTGAACTAAGGTGCAGATAATTAGAAATTATCCAATCATAGAAGAAAGAGGAAAAGGGATTTAAAGGATGAAGGAAACCTACAGCACTTGTAGGACACCATCAAAGAAAATAATATATTCATAATAGGAATTTAAGAAAGAAAGAAACAGTCTATTTAAAGAAATAATGGCTGAAAACTTCCCAAACTTGGGGAAAGAACTCGTCATATTCAAGACTCAAAAGTCTCCAGATATGTTGAACCCAAAAAGAGCTACACCAAGAGACATTGTAATTACTGTAAAAAGTCAAAGACAAAGAATTTTTAAAGTAACGTTTAAGAGAGCCTCCCTCCTAAAACTATCAGTGGGTTTCAAAGCAAAAATCACTCAGGCCAAGAGAGAGTGGAATGTTGTACTCAAAATACTGGGGAGAAAGAAAGACTGTCAACCAAGTTTGTTATGCCTAGCAAAGCTGTCCTTCAGAAATGAGATAAAGTCTTTGCCAAACAAAAGCTAAACTACACCAGATCTGCCTTACAAAAGTTGATAAAGAGAGTTCTTCAAGCTAAAATGAAACAATGTTAGCAGTGTAAAAGCATATGAATATGTAAAATTCAGAAGTAAATGTAAATGCAGGGGTCCCCAGTCTGCAGCCTCTGGATCAATACTTTTTGTCAGATTGCAGCAGCATTAGTGTGATTAGTGTGAAGTCACTCAGTCGTGTCCGACTCTTTGCGACCCTGTGGACTGTAGCCCACCAGGCTCCTCTGTCCATGGGATTCTCCAGGCAAGAATACTGGAGTGGGTTGCCATTTCCTTCTCCAGGGGATCTTCCCGACCCAGGGATAGAACCCAGGTCTCCTGCATTGCAGGCAGACGCTTTAACCTCTGAGCAGCATTAGTGCACAATAAATGTAATGTACTTGAATTATCCGAAAACCATCCCCCACCCCCTGGTCCATGGTGCCAAAAAGGTTGGGGACCTTTGGGTAAATATATAGTAAAGATCAGATTCTCTAATATTGTTATAATGGTGGTGCATAAATAACTTTTAACTCAAGATTTAAAATGAAAAAACAAACATAATATAACCATGATTATAGTGATTTTTTTTATTGGATTCACAATACTTTAAAAGCTGTAAACTGTAAAACATCAATAACCTAAAACATGAGGGAGAGGACTTCCCTGGTGATCCAGTGGTTAATACTCCATGATTCCAATGCAGTGGGCACAGGTTTGATGCCTGATTAAGGAACTAAGGTCCCAAATGCTGCAGGGCATGATCAATAAAAAAATAAAATGTGAAAGAGGAGGGAGAAGTATAGTTTCCATATTTTGCCAAAATTATCAACTTAAGATAGTATTTTAAAATAAAATATAACTATAAGCTTCATGGTAACCACAAAGGAAAAATGTACAGTAATTCACAAAAGATTAAGATAAAGGGAATCAAAGCACACCACCATATTAAAAGTCACCAAACCACAAAGGTAGACAGCCAGAAAGGGAGAAAAGAAGAAAGGCACAACAAAACAGTCATAAAACAATTAACAAAATGGAGATAGTAAGTCCTTACCTATTAATAATTACTTTAAACAAGAATAGGTTAAATTCTTCCATGAAAAGGCAGAATGGTTGAGTGGATAAGGGAGAAAAAAAAGATCCCGCAATATTCTGCCTACAATAGGCTCACTTAAACTATAAAAACATGGACTGAAAATGAAGAAATAGGAAAAAGATATTCCAAGCAAAGTTATCAAAAGAGAATAGGGATAGTTATACTTCAGTCAGACAAAATAAACATTAAACTAAAACTGGTCACAAGAGACAAAGAAAGTCATTATATAATGATAAAGTGGTCAATTCAAGAAGATATAACATGTTTAATATTTATGTACCCTACATTGGAACAACTAAATATATAAAGCTCATACTAACAGAACTAAAAGAAGAAACAAACAGCACTACAATAACAGAAGGGGCCTTAATACCCTGACTTGTAACAATGGATATAACATTCAGCTACACTTGTGAGTTCAGTTCAGTTCAGGCACTCAGTCATGTCCTACTCTCTGTGTCCCCATGGACAGCAGCACGCCAGGCCTCCCTGTCCACCACCAACTTCAGGAGTTTACTCAAATTCGTGTCCATTGAGTCGGTGATGCCATCCAACCATCTCATCCTCTGTCATCCCCTTCTCCTCCCACCTTTGATCTTTCCCAGCATCAGGGTCTTTCCCAATGAATTGTTCTTTGCATCAGGTGGCCAGAGTATTAGAGTTTCAGCTTCAACATCAGTCCTTCCAATGAATATTCAGGACTGATTTCCTTTAGGATTGACTGGTTGGATCTCCTTTCAGTCCAAGGGACTCTCAAGAGACTTCTCCAAAATCACAGTTCAAAAGCATCAATTCTTTGGCATTCAGGTTTCTTTATAGTCCAACTCTCACATCCATACATGACTACTGGAAAAACCATAGCCTTGACTAGATGGACCTCTGTTGACAAAGTAATGTCTCTGCTTTTTAATATGCTGTCTAGGTTGGTCAGAGAAGGAAATGGCAATCCACTCCAGTATTCTTTCCTGGAGTGTCCCATGGACAGAGGAGCCTGGCGGGCTCCAGTCCATGGGGTCGCACAGAGTCAGATACGACTGAAGCAACTTAGCAGGCAGCAGGCAGGCTAGGCTGGTCAAAACTTTCCTTCCAAGGTGTAAGCGTCTTTTAATTTCATGACTGCAGTCACCATCTGCAGTGATTTTGGAGCCCCCAAAATAAAGTCTGCCACTGTTGCCACTGTTTCCCCATCTATTTGCCATAAAATGATGGGACCAGATGCCATGATCTTAGTGTTCTGAATGGTGAACTTTAAGTCAACGTTTTCACTCTCCTCTTTCACTTTCATCAAGAGGCTCTTTAGTTCTTCTTCACTAGTGTTCATTGAGCAACACTATAGACCCAATAGAACATTACATCCAACAACTGCAGAATACATTGTTCTAAAGGGCGTATAGAACATTCTCCAGGATGGATCATATGTTAAGGCAACCAAACAAGTCTCAAAAATTAAAGAAGATAGAAATCATATCAAGTATCTCTTCTGATCACAGTGGTATTAAACCATACCATACTGATGATTTCTGTGCTCTTCTTATTCATAACCTTCACCCTACAAAGATGTATTAATTTGCCAGATATATAAACCTAATAAATAATCCATTGGTATGTTCAGTGTAAATGGAAATGCAAGACTTATCCTTTAAGTTTTTTTATGCACTCTCTCTCCCCTGCCCTCATCAGGCAGAAGAGAAAGCTAAGTATCACCACATCAATCAAGCACACCTTTGCCTTGGTGAACTTTTCACAAACAAATATTAATGATGCTTGCTTTATTTTCCCAGAGCCACCTTTTTGTTTATTCATTTTGGTAATACAGAATGTATAATTTTTAATAATCTTTCAATATTATTTGTCAAGAAATTGTTGAAAAAACAAAGCTATTAGGTAACAAATGGAAGCGTCTTTATGCTCATTTTATTCTATTCATTTTATGGTGATCTGCTGTGTATCCACTGTTTTGTGGCATTCCACTTATGTCGGACATTTATAAACATGCTGACCCATGATCTCCCTTCAAACTGTGTATATGTGGATGACAGTAGAATTATACTCAACCATTAGGTTTGGTCAGGTTTACCTGGGTGTATGGCTATTTCAGTTCAGTTCAGTCCAGTCCCTCAGTTGTGACCGACTCTTTGCGACCCCATGAACTGCAGCACGCCAGGCCTCCCTGTCCATCACCAACTCCTGGAGTTCACCCAAACCCATGTCCATTGAGTCGATGATGCCATCCAACTATCTCATCCTCTGTCGTCCCCTTCTCCTGCCCTCGATCTTTCCTAGCATCAGGGTCTTTTCAAATGAGTCAGCTCTTTGCATCAGGTGGCCAAAGTATTGAGGTTTCGGCTTTAGCATTAGTCCTTCCAATGAGCACCCAGGACTGATCTCCTTTAGGATGGACTGGTTGGTTCTCCTTGCAGTCCAAGGGACTCTCAAGAGAGTTCTCCAACATCACAGTTCAAAAGCATCAATTCTTCTGCACTCAGCTTTCTTTATAGTCCAACTCTCACATCCATACATGACCGCTGGAAAAACCATAGCCTTGACTAGACAGACCTTTGTTGACAAAGTAATGTCTCTGCTTTTTAATATGTTGTCTAGGTTGGTCATAACTTTGACTATGCCAAAGCCTTTGACTGTGTGGATCACAATAAATTGTGGGAAATTCTGAAAGAGATGGGAATACCAGACCACCTGACCTGCCTCTTAAGAAACCTATATGCAGGTCAGGAAGCAACAGTTAGAACTGGACATGGAACAACAGACTGGTTCCAAATAGGAAAAGGAGTACATCAAGGCTGTATATTGTCACCCTGCTTATTTAACTTATATGCAGAGTACATCATGAGAAATGCTGGACTGGAGGAAGCACAGGCTGCAATCAAGATTGCTGGAAGAAATATCAATAACCTCAGATATGCAGATAACACCACCCTTATGGCAGAAAGGGAAGAAGAACTAAAGAGCCTCTAGATGAAAGTGAAAGAGGAGAGTGAAAAATTTGGCTTAAAGCTCAACATTCAGAAAACTAAGATCATGGCATCTGGTCCCACCACTTCATGGCAAATTGATAGGGAAACAGTGTCACTTTATTTTTCTGGGCTCCAAAATCACTGCAGATGGTGACTGCAGCTGCTGCTGCTAAGTCACTTCAGTCGTGTCCGACTCTGTGCAACCCCAGAGACGGCAGCCCACCAGGCTCCCCCATCCCTGGGATTCTCCAGGCAAGAACACTGGAGTGGGTTGCCATTTCCTTCTCCAATGCATGAAAGTGAAAAGTGAAACTGAAGTCACTCAGTCGTGTCCGACTCTTAGCGATCCCATGGACTGCAGGGTGACTGCAGACATGAAATTAAAAGATGCTTACTCCTTGGAAGGAAAGTTATGACCAACCTAGACAGCATATGGAAAAGCAGAGACATTACTTTGTCAACAAGGTCCGTCTAGTCAAGGCTATGGTTTTTCCAGTGGTCATGTATGGATGTGAGAGTTGGACTATAAAGAAAGCTGAGTGCAGAAGAATTGATGCTTTTGAACTGTGGTGTTGGGGAAGACTCTTGAGAGTCCCTTGGACTGCAGGGAGATCCAACCAGTCCATCCTAAAGGAGATCAGTCCTGGATGTTCGTTGGAAGGACTAATGCTGAAGCTGAAACCTCAATACTTTGGCCACCTGATGCGAAGAGCTGACTCATTTGAAAAGACCCTGATGCTGGGAAAGATTGAGGGCAGGAGGAGAAGGGGATGACAGAGGATGAGATGGTTGGATCGCATCACCGACTCAATGGACATGGGTTTGGGTGGACTCCGGGAGTTGGTGATGGACAGGGAGGCCTGGCGTGCTGCCATTCATGGGGTCACAAAGAGTCAGACATGACTGAGCGACTGAACTGAACTGACTAACTGATACCTACTATCACTATATATTAATATGGAATATTTAACATAATTCTATGTAAGTAATTGAATACCCTGTGGTATCTTGCTAGATTCCTGTTAAATTTGTCTGAAACTATCTACTTACTAAAGTATCAAGCGGTTTTAGAAAAGAAGTATTAAATGATTTCTAGCTAGAGCATGATAAAGTTGAAATCTTGCCATCTGTTAAATTCACATACAAAGACAAACCACTGTTCACTCAGTTAATATTTCCAGAACATGTGACATTTTAATTTACACTTGTACCTTAGCACTTGAGGACAAAAGTGACAACTAAAATAGCAACACTGAAATATAAAATCAGAATAAAATCATGCCCTATCACAATATTCTATCAAGGCAAAATTGTAGTCTGTGGTTCTCTAAGAATAACTCAGACGCGAAATTCCTCCTCCTAATATTCTCCACCACACTCCCCAACCCCCCTAAAACACACACTCACACATTCTCTTCAGGTTCTAACAAAATAAGTTTAATTGTGAGCTTATCAATTATAAGGTAGAAGTTTAATTTATCTTACCATTACAGAAACAGCAAAGATTTTTCATTAAAAGCTAGATTTAGAAACTTAATAAAAAGTACCAGATTTATAATTTTAATTCATTTTGTAATACTGTAATACTGGCACAATAAGATTGTTCTGTAAAATATATGGGAAAATGTTCCAAAGTAACCTCTTTTTCTCCTTAATTATTTTCCCAATTCAATAAGTTAATAAAATATCAAAGGAGGTATGGTTTAACATAACTACATTTATTTTTGAAAATTCAAAAGGAATTTTATGATCTTTCATCTGTATAATTAATTATGATGTTAAAGATTTTAGGCCTTAGGGAAGGCAACTGCACTTTTCCTGATTCTTCCATTACTATGAATATATAAATACCAGGTTCCAATGTACAAATGGGAGTCTGCTTTGTTTCTGATATGGATTTAAACATATTATAACATATGCATTTAAAAATATTTTAATTACCTATTTAACTTTATTTTTTAACTACTTGGGAGTGGATAGCAATGTCATCACCTGTTCCAAAGAATGACTCTCATAGCCTTCTCTTTTGGTTTTCTGCACTTTTATCTTCTCAAGACATGTTTGCACAAGAAACAAACTGTCTTCTGTTGTACTGCAATCCAAATACACCAAGTTTTAGCATTCATTGATCTCTCTTTGACACAGAGAAAATTTGAAAAAGTTTTCTTTAAAGTCTAAATTAACTTTGATTTGATTTTGCAAAAACTGCATTAATTAAATGTCATATAAATTAAGAACATTATCATCTCTGAGCAATTCCAGGATAAGAAGCTGTAGCTTTTCAACTGCAGACTGAAAAATCCCTATCATTTAACCTGTAAGTTTCTTTGTGTTTGGTTCAAATCATCAGTGGCTCTTACAGCTAGTTGATGGTCATCTGATACTCCATCCACTACCTTTATCCAGTTAAGTCCCTGTTTCTCCTTAAGTTTTTCCTCCTGTAGTGGACATAAAAGAGCTTTAAAAGAAGAATTGAAAAGACAGAAGGAAGACAAGACCTATGAAGAAATAAGTCAACAAAACTGCCTTCTCAAGCAATCTGGACAGTTCTTCTGAAGAGGGAAAGCTGAGCAGTGCATACCTAGTGGTAAATTCCCACCCTTCTGTCTTTGAGATGGAGGTAAATGGGGAAGATGAAAAAAAATGAAGTTTTTGTTAGAGCACTCATTAACATAATGAGATTAGTAAAAAGGTTAGTGATTGCCAAAGGTTAGAGAGGCAGGAGGGAGGGATGAATGGGGGAGCACAGAGAAATTTAGGGTAGTGTATGATAATTTAGTATATGATACTATAATAGAGGATACATGTCATTATACATTTGTCAAAACCCATAGAATATACAACATCAAGAGTAGAATGGTAATATAAACTGTGAACTTTGGGTGATAGTGATGTGTTAATGCAGGGTCATCATTTTAACAAATATACATTCTGGTGCAGGATGTCAACATGAGAACTCACATACCTTCTGCTCAATTTTACTGTGAACCTAAAATTTCTCTTTAAAAAAAAGCCTATTTTTTAAGTTGATATTTATTTCCCATTCGCAGAAAAGATAATAGAGTTTTGTTGAGTTTATTTTACTATATAATTATATCCCTTTCACTTGACATACAGCTGTGTTCACTTTTTTTTTCAATTTGTAGAATTATTTTTCCTTTGTGTTTTAATTATGAAAATATTTGCATGGTTACAAGTCAAAATTATTCTAGAAAAGAACATTAATAGAAATTTTGCCTTCCTCCTCATCTCTGCAATTCTTTTCCTCCTTCTTTAGACAGTTTTCTTAGTTTTGGTTTCTCCTTTCATTGTTTCTTTTGAAAATACAAGCAAATGCATTTAAATACGGTCACACCCCCTTCTCTTTCTTACACAAAATTCAAATACTATAAAAGCGTTTTGCATCTTTCACTTTTTTTACTTACTAATATATGATGGTGATCACTCCATATCTGTGGACAGAGATCTTCCTGCTCATTTTTACAGCTGCACAGTACTCCACCAGATGAATACAACAGGTTTGGGCTTTTTTTAAGTTTCCTGTAATAGAGTTTTGGGTTGTCATAACCTCTCTGTTATTAAAAACAATGCAGTGCTGCAATGAAAAACTTTGAAACATTTGACAGTTTAAAAAAAATCAAAGTTAGTTGTATTAAATGCAATAATAAGCTTATAGGAGAGTTCCAGCACCATGGTAATCATTCCTTGTTAGTAATTAGTAATAACCTACCCCCCACATTGGCTTCTTATTGAATATTGCTTTATTTGCCTAGATGTGAGCCTCCCACTGTCACTCAGATACATGCTAGCTATCCAGGTGTTTACTATGGAGTTGCAGTTCTCTTATAAGCCCCACATTCCTTGCCACAATGATAGGCCTATGCTTAGACACCTAATCCAAACTGGGTCCATCAAAGAACCTCAATTGGATGGCCTGGGTTTAGTAATTTGACTGAAACTGTGCCATTCAGAGCTCTACTCTGGCTTCTAAATTAGAGCTCTAGGAGGGGTATTTTCTGATCACCAATTCCAATGTGTGTGTTGTGGTGGAGGAGGGTGAGGGTTCTCTTCACACCTCCAAGCAATGCTCCAGATATCAGCCAAGTGTCCTAATAAATTCAACTCAATTCTGACATTACTTACTGAGAGATGGTATCAGATTCCACAGGCTATAGGTTCAGGTCTACAAGACTATCCCCACCTTACTTCAGATGTCAGTCACAACTAGTAGGTTCCCAAGTTTTCCCCAACTTCTGTCCAACTTAGCTAAAAATCAAAGGTTCCCATGAGGACCCTCAGGTTTTTATTAACTTCTTAGTGTTTGCATAGTCACTCAATCATGTCTGACTCTTTGTGATCCTTTGGACTGTAGCCCACCAGGGGATTTTTCAGGCAAGAATACCAGAGTGGGTTGCCATTTCCTCATCCCAGGGATCTTCTCAACCTAGGGATCAAAGCTGTGATTAACTTGATAGAGCAGTTGACAGAACTCAGAGAAACATCTTACTTAGTAGATCACTGGTTTATTACAAAAGAATATAACTCAGAAACAACCAAATGGGTGATGGGGCAACATATGGGGAAAAGGCATGTACCTCTATGCTCTCTCTGAGTATACCACCTGCCCCCAAACCTCTGCACATTCACCAGCCTGGAAGCTCTTGGAACCTCCTATTATTGGGATTTTTATGGAGGCTTCATCATGAAGGCACAATCAATCATTAACTCTGTTTTTAGGCCTTCTCTCTTCTCAAGAACATGGTAAGTGGGGCTGAAAATTCCAAGCTTCTAATCATATGGCTCAGCTTTTCTGGTGACCGCCCACCATCGGGGAGCTTTCCAGAGCTACTACATTAGACTAAAAGAAGCTCCTATCACCCAGGAAATGACAAAGGGTTAGGAGCACCATCAGGAACCAGGGTCAAAGACCAATATTAGAACAGAAATGCCTCAAGAGCTCTTATCACTTAGGAAATTACAAGGGTTTCAGGAGCTCTGTGCCAGGAACTGGGGGCGGAACCAATATATATTTTCCATTACCTCACAAGGGGGAATATGTGAGGGGAATGTGTGAGACATGGTTCTGAGAGTAGCCATGTTCTCAGGCATTGTATAATGGGAGAAGCTGAGCAATGGAACCCGGCCATATAGAGATGCAGAACTAGAGAAGAAGGAAGAAGTTCCTGGTGGTGTTATCTTCTGAGACAAGCCATATCTCTGCCTTTCCTGCCATTTTGTTACATGGAACAGGAAATTTCTTTTATTCTAAAAAATAAAAATGAAATTAGGCATTAAGACGTTACATTGACAAAAAGAATTGCCAACAAAAAAGCTCATACTAGAGTCAGAACCTACTTTAATTCTTAACTCTATTGTTTTCTCTTAGTTCATCTAGTTTTTCAAACAGAAAAGTTCACTGCATCTGGGACACAGTAGGTGCTTGATAAGTGAATGTTGATTGAACAGATGAATGAGTAAACAAAGGATGCACTATTATTTTTCAGTGATTATTTTCTTAACAATATAAACATGTATTAATTACAATTCAATCTGAAATTAGAATATGTTTCTTAAATCTAAGAGTTACTGAATTTCAAGTTGGTTCTCACACAACTGATAAAAGCACTGTTTCATCATCTGTTTACTAAAGAAAGATTCAGTGTCCTAGATTGGCAAGTTTTAAAGAAAGATGGGAAATACTCTCTCCGATTAGTGTTTTTGTGTGGCTATGGAACATTAAAAATCTACCCATTGCAAATCAATGAATTTTATCTTCATGTTACTAAACAATGGTAGATACCACAAATTTATTTTATGAAACTACATTGTATATAGAGCAAACTTGTTCCATTCATCAAGGGATGCTTGCTCTTACTCTTATTTACTAAAACTCAAAAAGAGGCATTCTGTTTGCATAGCCTAGATAAGTGACATATCTTGAGATCTTTCATCTCAAGTACAAACTTACTGATAGGGTCCAATGAAGAGCAATAAGGGTGGCAGCCGAGAAGAGCTACCCTGCATCCTAGGTCAGGGGTGGCGGCCGGGAGGAGCTACCCCACGTCCAAGGAGCGGTGGCTGCCAGGGTGCAGGAGGGCCTAGAGGAGCTATTCCATGTTCAAGGTCAGGAGGGGTGGCGGTGAGGAGATAACCCTCGTCTAAGGTAAGGAGCAGCAGATGCACTTTGCAGGAGCAGCCATGAAGAGAAATCCCACTTCCTAGGTAAGAGAAACCCAAGTAAGACGACAGGTGGGGCAAGAGGGCTTCAGAGGGCAGACACACTGAAACCATAATCACAGAAAACTAGCCAATCTGATCACACTAGGACCACAGCCTTGTCTAACTCAATGAAACTAAGCCATGCCCATGGGGCAACCCAAGACAGGCGGGTGATGGTGGAGAGGTCTGACAGAATGTGGTCCACTGGAGAAGGGAATGGAAAACCACTTCAGTATTCTTGCCTTGAAAACCCCATGAACAATATGAAAAGGCAAAATGATAGGATACTGAAAGAGGAACTCCCCAGGTCAGTAGGTGCCCAATATGCTACTGGAGATCAGTGGAGAAATAACTCCAGAAAGAATGAAGGGATGGAGCCAAAGCAAAAATAATACCCAGCTGTGGATGTGACTGGTGATAGAAGCAAGGTCCGATGCTATAAAGAGCAATATTGCATAGGAACCTGGAATGTCAGGTCCATGAATCAAGGTAAATTGGAAGTGGAAACAAGAGATAGCAAGAGTGAAAGTTGACATTCTAGGAATCAGCGAACTAAAATGGACTGGAATGGGTGAATTTAAATCACATGACCATTATATTTACTACTGTGGGCAGAAATCCCTCAGAAGAAATGGAGTAGCCATAATGGTCAATAAAAGAGTCCAAACTGCAGTACTTGGATGCAATCTCAAAAACGACATAATGATCTCTCTTCGTTTCCAAGGCAAACCATTCAATATCAGAGTAATCCAAGTCTATGCCCCAACCAGTAACACTGAAGAAGCTGAAGCTGAATGATTCTATGAAGACCTACAAGACCTTTTAGAACTAATGCCCAAAAAAGATATCCTTTTCATTATAGGGGACTGGAATGCAAAAGTAGGAAGTCAAGAAACACCTGGAGTAACAGGCAAATTTGGCCTTGGAATATGGAATGAAGCAGGGCAAAGACTAATAGAATTTTGCCAAGAAAATGCACTGGTCATAGCAAACACCCTCTTTCAACAACACAAGAGAAGACTCTACACATGGACATCACCAGATGGTCAACACCGAAACCAGATTGATTATATTCTTTGCAGCCAAAGATGGAGAAGCTCTATACAGTCAGCAAAAACAAGACCGGGAGCTGGCTGTGGCTCAGATCATGAACTCCTTATTACCAAATTCAGACTCAAATTGAAGAAAGTAGGGGAAACCACTAGACTATTCAGGTATGACCTAAATCAAATCCCTTATGATTATACAGTAGAAGTGAGAAATAGATTTAAGGCCTAGGTCTGATAGATAGAGTGCCTGATGAACTATGGACTAAGGTTCGTGACATTGTACAGGAGACAGGGATCAAGACCATCCTCATTGAAAAGAAATACTAAAAAGCAAAATGGCTGTCTGGGGAGGCCTTACAAATAGTTGTGAAAAGAAGAGAAGTGAAAAGCAAAGGAGAAAAGGAAAGATACAAGCATCTGAATGCAGAGTTCCAAAGAATAGCAAGGAGAGATAAGAAAGCCTTCCTCAGCGATCAATGCAAAGAAATAGAGGCAAACAACAGAATGGGAAAGACTAGAGATCTCTTCAAGAAAATTAGAGATACCAAGGGAAAATTTCATGCAAAGATGGGCTCGATAAAGGACAGAAATGGTATGGACCTAACAGAAGCAGAAGATATTAAGAAGAGGTGGCAAGAATACACAGAACAACTGTACGAAAAAGATCTTCACAACCCAGATAATCACGATGGTGTGATCACTCACCTAGATCCAGACATCCTGGAATGTGAAGTCAAGTGGGCCTTAGAAAGCATCACTACAAACAAAGCTAGTGGAGGTGATGGAATTCCACTTGAGCTATTTCAAATCCTGGAAGATGATGCTGTGAAAGTGCTGCACTCAATATGCCAGCAAACTTGGAAAACTCGGCAGTGGCCACAGGACTGGAAAAGGTCAGTTTTCATTCCAATCTCAAAGAAAGGCAATGCCAAAGAATGCTCAAACTACTGCACAATTGCACTCATCTCACATGCTAGTAAAATAGTGCTCAAAATTCTCCAAGCCAGGCTTCAGCAGTACATGAACCGTGAACTTCCTGATGTTCAAGCTGGTTTTGGAAAAGATAAAGGAACCAGATATCAAATTGCCAACATCCGCTGGTTCATTGAAAAAGCAAGAGAGTTCCAGAAAAACATCTATTTCTGCTTTGTTGACTATGCCAAAGCCTTTGACTGTGTAGATCACAATAAACTGTGGAAAATTCTTCAAGAGATGGGAATACCAGACCACCTGACTTGCCTCTTGAGAAACCTATGTGCAGGTCAGGAAGCCACAGTTAGAACTGGACATGGAACAACAGACTGGTTCCAAATAGGAAAAGGAGTATGTCAAGGCTGTATATTGTCACCCTGCTTATTTAACTTCTATGCAGAGTACATCATGAGAAACGCTGGGCACAAGCACAGCTGGAATCAAGATTGCCGGGAGAAATATCAATAACCTCAGATATGCAGATGACAGTACCCTTATGGCAGAAAGTGGAGAGGAACTAAAAAGCCTCTTGATAAAAGTGAAAGAGGAGAGTGAAAAAGTTGGCTTAAAGCTCAACAATCAGAAAATGAAGATCATGGCATCTGGTCCCATCACTTCATGGGAAATAGATGAGGAAACAGTGGAAACAGTGTCAGACTTTATTTCTCAGGGCTCCAAAATCACTGCAGATGGTGACTGCAGCCATGAAATTAAAAGACGCTTACTCCTTGGAAGAAAAGTTATGATCAACCTAGATAGCATATTAAAAAGCAGAGATATTACTTTGCCCACAAGGTCCATCTAGTCAAGGCTATGGTTTTTCCAGTGGTCATGTATGGATGTGAGATTTGGACTGTGAAGAAAGCTGAGCGCTGAAGAATTGATGCTTTTGAACTGTGGTGTTGGAGAAGACTCTTGAGAGTCCCTTGAACTGTAAGGAGATCCAACCAGTCCATTCTAAAGGAGATCAGTCCTGGGTGATCTTTTGAAGGACTGATGCTAAAGCTGAAACTCCAGTACTTTGGCCACCTCATGCAAAGAGTTGACTCATTGGAAAAGACCCTGATGCTGGGAGGGATTGGGGGCAGGAGGAGAAGGGACAACAGAGGATGAGATGGCTGGGTGGCATAACCGACTCTATGGACATGAGTTTGGGTGAACTCTGGGAGATGGTAATGGACAGGGAGGCCTGGCATGCTGCAATAAATGGGTCGCAAAGAGTGGGACATGCCTGAGCGGTTGAACTAAACTGAACTGAAGGCCAAGTCAGGAAACAATTGCCATTGAAAAAATAGTTTGTTACTCCCAGTTCCCAAGAGGAGAAAGGAGGCCATGCCACATAGGGCCACACAGGATCCATTAGTCAGTCAGGAGGCAGAGGGAGTGAGAGGAAAACATGGGCAAGAGTCTTTATTGTGGTCTCCATGGGAAAGAATGGGAGAGGCAGGGCAAATAGGCCTAGGATTAAGTAGCTTAGATAATTTTAGTGAGCTCCAGGGGGTAGGGGCTGCTCCTGGTTGTCTGATAACTGGCCCTGGAATGATTAGTGTATAGGAACAGTGGCCTAGTATGAGAGCCCAATAAAAGACTGGTTGAGGGGTATGGACTCTGAATTCTTTAGTGTGCATCTTAAAGCTGTGCCTGCAAGCAAGCCCTTTGCTGTCTCTAGGAACTGGCTACCTGGCAGTCCCTCCAGGGCCAGCAAGGCCCCAGATGACAAACCAGCAGAAATATATGGTTAATACCACCCCCTACTGACAAGATGTGTTTACTGCAGAGGAGAAATGCTTTATTACCATAGATCAAGCAATGCTGCTGCTGCTGCTAAGTCACTTCAGTCGTGTCCAACTCTGTGCGACCCCATAGACGGCAGCCCACCAGGCTCCCCTGTCCCTGGGATTCTCCAGGCAAGAACACTGGAGTGGGTTGCCATTTCCTTCTCCAATGCATGAAAGTGAAAAGTGAAACTGAAGTCGCTCAGTCGCGTCCGACTCCTAGCAACCTCATGGACTGCAGCCTACCAGGCTCCTTTGTCCATGGGATTTTCCAGGCAAGAGATCAAGCAATGAAGGGGGGATTTATAGCTGAGATGCATTTATTACTAACCAGCAAATCTACTCAGACTATTGATCATCCTGTTTATAGATTTTCAACCAGTTGAGTTCAGCTCTGTTTATTTTTTTATTTCAGTTTTTTGAAATAACCAGTCATAGTCTTTTGCCAGAGATTGGTCCAGAGCAGCGTACGTCTAAGCTGTGTTGACCTGAAACAAATAGGCTGCCAGGCTTTTCTCCAAAAAGATGGGTTTATTCTGAAGCAACAGGGAATTGCAGTTGTAGGTCTGCAACCATGGTGAGCCACATGCAAGTTCACCCACCACAAAGAAAGATGCACATTTTCATAGAGGGAAAAGGAAGTTGGGAGGCTACAGTGAGCAGAGTCCATAGCTTTTCATTGGCCAAGCCCTTGCCAGGAAAGGAATCTTTCTTAAAACTGTTGCGCTCGGCTATCACTGCAGGGTGTGAGAGCTCCCCCTTCTGGTTTCCCAACTCTATTTAACGCAAGTTTCTGTTTAATAAATTTTTTAATAGCAAATTTAGGTAAGCTAAACTAAAAGGAAAAGTTTGCTAGAGCTTCTGGGGATGAAAATGTTCTGCGTCTCTTCATCGCATCTGAACTAGAAAATGCAGCTCTACTGCTACTGGGATCCAGCTTGTGAGTACACAGGAGGCCAGCTTAAGGCAATGCCAGAACAAAGGAGGGTAGAACTCAGAGAAGAGCTGAGGAAGGAATACCACTCCTAGAACCTACCTGGGGCTTCCCTGATAGCTCAGCTGGTAAAGAATCGACCTGCAATGCAGGAGACCCCATCTGATTCCTGGGTCGGGATCCCCTGGAGGAGGGCATGGCAACCAACTCCAGTATTCTTGCTTGGAGAATTCCATGGACAGAGGAGGCTGGCGGGCTGCAGTCCATCAGGTCACAAACAGTCAGACATGACTGAGCGAGTAAGCACAGCACACAATCTGACTTGTCTCTGAATTTCCTGTTATGGTAAATAATAAATATCCTTATGATGCAAAACCATTTGAGCCAAGGTTTTCTGTCACTTGAAACCAAAAGTACAATAACTGATTCAAGTTCTCACTATATTTTATTCATACTTCTGCTATAGTATTTATTGCTTTTCATCACAACTGTTTATTCTGAATTTATCTTCATAACTAGACTATTGTCTCCTTGCCTTGAGCTTGTCTTAGTTAACTTAATCTTTCTAGATAGCAGATAAAAGCTATTATATATAAAATAAACAATAAAATCCTACTGTATAGCACAGGAAACTGTATTCAATATCCTATAATAAAGCATAATGAAAAATAATGTAAAAAAGAATATATATACATGGGTATAGTATATATATATATATATATATATATATATATATATAAAACTGCATAACTGAATCACTTTGCTGTACATCAGGAACTAGCACCACACTATAAATCAACTATACTTCAATAAAAAAAGAAATGGACAAAAAATAAATAATCATAACTGTAACACATGCTTTAAAAAAAAAAAAAAGCATGCAGTGTACCAAATAACCAGAAATTAGGAGGTCAGGAAAACCTGATAAGCTGGAATATTTGATGCTCTAGAATATATGATGAACCAAGTGACACAGCCCCAAGCTCAACCAGGAAGTTCGGGGGAGTTTTGACCATCTATTGGAACACCAGTGTGAAGACTGTGGTTGGAGTTAGTTGTTACAGCATCTAAACCGAGGAAATCTGGGCATTCACTACCAGGTAAGGCTCATCTCTGGAATAATCTGAATGAAATAGAGCTGGTTGGGAGTTAGGTTGGTGGGTTTCTGTGGACTGGCACACTTGCAGTTGGATATGGCTGCTGAGCTCTGCCTTGCTTGCTTCAAATGGTGGAAAATACCAGTTCTGTAAAGCACTCTGCCTACTTTGCTCCCGTTCATACTGGATCCGTGCTAGCTGCTGAAAACTCTCTAGGGACACCACTTCTTGCACATTCCGCGCATTGACCAATCAGACAATATTCAGAGAGGCCTACAATGTGCCAGACTTCGTGCCAGTCTGTGAAGATATTACAGTGCTGCAAGAGGCAAGGAGCTTACTGTCTGATTCAAAGATTTCCAAACTTTCTTGGTTCACAGTAGTTTATTTGTTGGTGTCAGTAGTTTATTCACAGCACCCTTAGGCTGAAAGAAATTCCTATCAGTTCCTTTTACTTAGAAGTTAGATCCAAACAACTTCTGTCTGAACAACTTAGTAGCTATTTTAAGATACAACTATAAATTAAGGGGGCTTCCCAGGTGGCTCAGTGGTAAAGAATCTGTCTGCAGTGCAAGAGATGCAGAAGACATGGATTCCATCCCTGGTCTGGAAGATACCCTGGAGGAGGAAATGGCAACCTACTCCAGTATTCTTGCCTGGAAAAACCCATGGACAGAGGAGTGTGGCAGGCTACAGTCCAAAGGGTTGCAAAGAGTCGGATATGACTAACACACGCACTATAAGAAAAAGTAACATCTTTATTTCACCCAGGGGATGCCTACCTGTTGGACATTGTACAACTTCTCCAATCTTGGAATCAGATTGGACATCTCCAACCTCATTCCCTAAATAGAGTGATTTTTGTGAGGTTCTAGTTTTCTATCACAATTGTTAGAAACACAGCTTGGCAAAGATATGACATTATTTAAAATATAGTGAAAAGAAATGCAGTCTAATGGAAATCATGAACTACCTCCCCTCACAAGAAGGATGTCAAACAGATAACCTCTACTTCCCTCAAGTATTTAAAATACGCTGCAGTGCCCCTGAGAGTACATCTGTGGTACCCCAGCACTGGGAGATGATGACCTAGAAATAGGTCTATGATTAGAACTGTCCAAACCCACAGCAGAGTTTCTCAAACTAGCAGCACTTAAATGTGTGTTCAATAATGGATGTCTTTATACAACCGAAAGCCAGAGGATTCTGGATCAGCCTCTCCTGTACTTTGTGGCAGAGTGAATACTCTGTGCTAGATAAGGGTGATCCTGAAGGTCTTCCACTAAACAAACACCATAAATTTTGTTGTTGTTTAGTCGCCAAGTTGTGTCTGACATTTTGTGACACCATAGACTGCAGCACACCAGGCTTCCCTGTCCCTCAGCACCTCCCGGAGTTTGCCCAAATTCATGTCCATTGAATCGGTGATGCCGTCCGACCATCTCATCCTCTGTCATCCTCTACTTCTACCTTCAATTTTTCCCAGCATCAGGGGCTTTTCCAATGATTTGGCTCTTCGCATCAGGTGGCCAAAGTATTGGAGCTTTAGCATCAGTCCTTCCAATGATTATTCAGGGTTGATTTCCTTCAAGATTGACTGGTTTAATCTCCTTTCGGTCCAAAGGACTCTAAAGGATCATATTTTCTGAACCACAAATCCAGAAACAAGGTGGGTGAACTTTTAAAGACAAAGAACCTGAATGTTGTCTTGTTCTGCCCTGGAAGGCTTGGACACATTGTGGCCATCTATGAGAAACCCCAGTACGAGACCAAACTCCAAGTCCAGCACCAGCTGAGTCTCAAAGAGGCTGCAGAAATTCCTAAATTCCCATATGCATGCTTGCCTGCAGCCTGCACCAGAAGAAAGTAAGGTGGGATAGAAACATGCTTAAAAGACTACCTGGTATGCATGTACTGTAGGACATCTACAAAACTGATGCAAAGCCATTTAAATCCATTTTTCTTATCCTTCTCAATCCATCATTTACATACACACATACATACATACATACATACATACATACATACACACACAGAGTCATCTGACTTAAGGATCCTAGTAAATAGCTTTAGCAAAACAAAAGTTTGAAGAAAGAAAATGGACTCCTGAGACAACCTAGCACATTTATAAATAGGTTTATTATACCAGCTCTTAAAAAATATAATTGAGGGAATTTTCTCAAGTGATAGCAATGGTCTATATTTTTATGGAGTTGTGGCTCAGTGGTAAAGAATCTGCCTGCAGTGCAGCAGGAGACACAGGAGACTTAGGTTGGATCCTGGGTTCGGAAGATCCCATGGAGGAGGGAACGGCTACCCATTCCAGTACTCTTGCCTGAAAAATCCTATGGACAGAGGAGCCTGGCGAGTTACCATCCTGGGGGCTGCAAAAGAGGGACCAAGCATGCAACAATAAGTGGATAAGGGGTGAATAATCAGACAAAACTCACCCAACTGTGGACAGATGCACTAATTTTAATAGAGTAAAATGTTAACCAACAGTAGAATCTAGGTGGTGGATATGGGAGTGTTCACTGTAAAATTCAACTTTCTGGGCATGTTTTAAATTTCCATGATAAAATTTTGACAAATGTTTACATTTTAACTAAAAATAAAATTTAAATCCACACTTAAGATTTATACATTACAGTGTATGTTAACGATAGCTCCAAAAAAAAAAAAGGCATGAGAACTGAGGAGGGAGTGGATTTAAACCAGACTAAATCTAGCATATTTATGGATGTGCTTGGTAGGCAACTGATTCTCTTGAAAAGGTAACTAAAAGAAGCTAACTTCAGCCCAGATGGCTACGGAGGGCAGGGGCTTTCTTCATATGTAAGTCCTTTCTCGCCTTTGGTATCTCGCTCTCCTCTTTTCTCTCTTCTCTCTCTTCCCCGCCTCTCCCCGCTCCACGCCGTCTCTCCGTCTCCGTCTTTCTCTCTTCCCCTCACCCTGTCTCTCTTGTCTCTCTTTCTCTATCCGCCCCCGCCCTACCCCCCACCCCGCCTCCGTGTCTCTGTCTCTCTTCCTACCATGAGCGGCTGGGTCAGAAAACTCGAGAGTGGTTCTGTACCTTTCTGCAGCTTCGGAACCATCGGAGCCACGTCAAATGCAGACTCTCGAGATCTTGCCTGAGAACCGCCGGGTGCACCGGGTTAGGCCCCGGAGCTCCGCAGCGAGCCTGGGCCCCGGCAGCTCCGCCCCGCGGAGAGCCCCGCCCCTTGCGCTCCGCTTGGCCGCGATCCAACCCACCCAGCCTCCCTCCCGCTCGGTCGCTATCCGAGGGCCCTCGGACGTAGGGCGCGATGGCAGACCCCTCCGAGGCCCCGGTCACGCGGCAGGTCAGCGGTCACGCCGCCCCAGCCCCAGTCCCAAGCGGCCCCGCGAGCTGGCAGCCCCTGGCCGCCGCCGTGGCCGAGCTGCCTGTGCTGGACGCCTCCGGGAGGCCTGTGCCGTTTGGTGAGCTGTTCCGAGAGCGCCGGGCTATCGTGGTCTTCGTGCGGGTGAGCACGGGCGACGGGACGATCCGGCGCAGGGACCTCACCTGCAGGCAGGGATGGAGGTTGTTTCTACGGCCTCCCCTGGGGGGAGTTACATCTGGCCTCTGGAAGGGTCCAGGACCGGAGAACGGAACCCGCCGGGCCTGACCCTTCCTCTAGTGGTCGTCCACTAAAGGTTTCTGGAAGGCGGACTCCGCTCTCGCTTCCTTGAACGGGAAAGGAAAAGCAGCCCGCCAAGCCAAGGCCATTTTCTCAACGAGCGAAGAGGCCTAACAGAGACTGCGTGGGGCCCAATTTCAGGGCACATTTGAGCACCCTTGACATCTCTAACAGTCTTGGGTGTAGCATTACGTCACGCATAAGTACTTGGTTATTTCTGACTCCGAGAGTGTTAGTTGCTAACTTGTCCTTTTTGCCTGTGTTGGGATTTCAGCATTTCCTGTGTTACATCTGCAAGGAATACGTAGAAGATCTGGCCAAAATCCCCAAGAGTTTCTTACAAGTAAGTTTCCCTAGAGTGAGCAGCAGCGTGCCCGGCTTCCGGGCGGCCTGGTGAAACTCACCTGCGGTTTATGAGTGTGATGGCATGAGGTGCAGAATGCGCCGCCTCTCCAGCACAGACGCTCACAAACCCAGATTATCATCATCCCACACATCTCCCCAACACCTCCAAAAAGGGAAGAGACTCATTGGAAGTGTATTTCTGTCCTATTCATTACTGCCTGACTATAAAAGGACTAACCATAATAATGATTTTGATGTTACCTAATAACCTGCCTATTCTCAAATGTTGATTGATAATTATGAAAAACAGAAATGCTAGAAATATTTTCTTTAGTTTTATAATACAGACACTCCAAATAGTTGTTCATTACAGGAAGTTACTAGTATAACTTAAAGATCAAAAATTTGTATCCTTAATGGAATTACAGTTCCGCATTCTTGTGACAGCCACATACAGCTGTATTTCCTCAAGCATATAAAGGTTTGTCCCCAGGTTAGCTTTTTAGTGAAAGCATTGGTAGCTTCTGTAAAATTAAGATCTGTTTTCAGCAGACCTTGTCAATCAAGATGTGAAAGAATAAAATTGTCTGATTAAATAACCCTACTTTAATAGTGTTTATTCTAGTTTAATGTATGCCTTTTGGGAAAGTGTAGAGAATTACTGACTATTATTTTTAAATTCTTACTTAGCAAAAGAATCATCTGAATTAATTGAATATTTTAGCATAATTGCCTTGACTCACACAATTTGGCTGTTTATACCATTCTTCTGGAAGCCTATAGGTGGCATTAAAATGGAAGAAAAGAATTGGATTAGGGGAAGTTATAATTAGGGGAAACATAATTTCTAATAATATGTACATGTCCTTTTTCTCTCCTAAAGGAAGCAAATGTCACTCTCATAGTGATTGGACAGTCATCCTACCATCATATTGAGGTAAATATATAGCCAATTGGGACCCTAACAGGCTAAATCTGTTTTAGATGTAAAAATTATATAATTACCTAAATCACTTAAGTGTTAGTCACTCAATCATGTCCAACTCTTTGCAACCCCATGGACTGTAGCCTGCCACACTCCCCTGTCCATGGAATTCTCCAGGCAAGAATACTGGAATGGGTAGCCATTCCCCTCTTCAGGGGATCTTCCTGACCCAGGGATCGAACCTGGGTCTAAATTTGCTAAAATTTAGTCAGATTATCACTATTTTTCTCTCATTTGTCTTGATAAAAATTCCAACTATACTTTTTTTTTTTCAGCCTTTCTGTAAACTAACTGGGTATTCTCATGAAATCTATGTTGATCCTGAGAGAGAAATTTATAAAAGATTGGGAATGAAAAGAGGTGAAGAAATTGCCTCCTCAGGTAAGACATGTCTCAAGTAGGAAATCCTGATAGTATATTTCACATTTCACATAAGTATATATATGCATAGGGGAACAAATGGTAAATTCATAAATCAACCTGCTCTTTATGATTCTAGTAAGTGGTCCAGATTCATGATACTCTAAAAGATTCATTTCCTGGATGTAATGACATGGAAGGCTGTTGGTGAAGTTCTAAATGAATGAAAAAATGCAAGTTCAAAGCAGTGTTTTCAGTATGATTTCATTTTTGTGAAAATAAAAACTATTTTCATAAACATAAATATCTATACTATTATATATGTGTGTGTGATGAAAATTGTTTTAAAAGACATTGCAATGTTTACCCCAAGACATGGGAGTGAGAACAGTGGCTTATATATATATGTATATATATATACATATATATATATATTTTTTTTACAATGAGTATATTTTACTTTTGTATTTAAAAGAAAAATAATATTGCTTAAGTTAATATATTTTCATACCTCAACACCATGGCTTTGAACACTCTTATGTTCTTTAACTGATGAAATCTTAGTTTTCATCTGAAGCCCAACTAAAGGGGGTCTAAATAGCTCTACCAGCAGACGCAGTTGCTTCCCTCATTGTTTTTTAATAACATCTTGTACTTTATTATATACTCTATGATCGAACTTAAGGTGATAAGTAGTATAGTTAGTTGAAAGGTTTGATGTTTTATTCATCTCTATAAGGTTCACATTCCCTGCCCTTGCACAATTCTTTATAATTAAAAGTACAATAAGCTTTAGGTGAACTATTGATATGTGTTTTAGATAAAAGGAACTTGGCTTCTGAAATACCAAGCAAGAGAACTCAACTAGAACCCAGATCACTTACTCTGAACAAATGTTGAGAATGACACCCATGGTACCCACTGTGTTGGCTGTTCCCAGGACTACTGTGACAAAAGATGCAGTCCCTGCCCTCCCAATGCTCATAATCTACCCTGGGAGAAAGAAGCAAACAGTTAATTACATTACGGCTTAGGGCTTGTAAAAGAGGAGAGCATGTATTGGCAATACCTATAATATAGAATGGAGAAGGCAATGGCACCCCACTCCAATACTCTTGCCTGGAAAATCTCATTTCACGGAGGAGCCTGGTAGGCTGCAGTCCATGGAGTCGCTAACAGTCAGACACAACTGAGCGACTTCACTTTCACTTTTCACTTTCATGCATTGGAGAAGGAAATGGCAACCCACTCTAGTGTTCTTGCCTGGAGACTCCCAGGGACGGGGAACCCCGGTGGGCTGCTGTCTATGGGGTTGCACAGAGTCGGACACGACTGAAGCGACTTAGCAGATAATACAGAAATGCCTGTAATACCAGAAATGCACAGGGAGAGAAGAATCTGGGAGGGCTTCTTAGAAATGGTGTTGTCTAAGCTCACTCTTTAAGGAGTTAGCTGGGTGAAGTGAGGCTGGGAATGCTGCAGCTGACAGAAAGTAGCACATCAGTATGAAAAATTTTGACTCTTGGAGAACTGCAAGAGTTCTCTATGTCTGGCCAGAGACTAGGAGCCAGTTGGGAATTGTGTGAGCCAAGGGACTGAGTCTGGGAACAAGCGAAGGAGTTTGGATTCGTTCTCAAGGCAGTGGGGGAGTCATAAAAGTGTTTGAGTGGAGAAGTCTTGTTGCCAGGTAGAGGAGCAACTGGAACGTGCCAAACAGGAGGTATCCATTGTAATTGGTATTCTTGACAAGTTTGTAGTAATAGCCTAGAAAGAAATGACAGGGCATGAAGTAGAGACACAGAGGGACAGATCACAGAGCTGCTACTTATGAAGCGGAGTTGACATGATCCCTTCCTTTACTAATGTTTTTAAAGAAAGCGACCTAAACTTTATTAAAACTAATGATGAGGTACCATAGATAGAGAATTTGTTCTTTTTTTCCTCCTCTCTTTTTAGTATAGGAAA
Organism: Ovis canadensis; assembly: GCF_042477335.2. Taxonomy (NCBI): domain Eukaryota; kingdom Metazoa; phylum Chordata; class Mammalia; order Artiodactyla; family Bovidae; genus Ovis; species Ovis canadensis. Next base: position 29,617,966 of record NC_091246.1, read on the forward strand.
TTGCAACAGTACAGATTGTGAACCTTTATCTTTGGTAGACTATTTTCCTGTGCTATATCAGAGCCTCAGCACATGTAAGGTCTGTTTATCATTTAGCTGCTTTTGATACAAACTGTGAGTTTTACTTTAGTAACACCTCATCATTCATTGCCTCAATAGAGAGAGAGAATTGCAAAGAAAACAGATGAATTTAAAGCAAAATACATGCTTATAATTATAAAGAAAGTATATTCATATCATTTAAACTCCTTTGATCTGTGTCAAACAACTCTCTTTCCAAACAGAAAACACTAGGTTCTCATGAAATGATTTTTTAAAGTTCCCACCTGAAAAAGCACAGGTCTTAGAATCAGTCTCAGAATAATCCTACTTGAAAGCAACATTGAAAATAAAATATAATAATTTAAAATTAACAGGACAGGTTATAAAGACAAAGAATAAGAAAATAAAGCCACTAAATTCAAGGAGGTAATGGATTTACCTGATATTTCATCTTGCCTTACTTGATAATAAGCCAGTTTATCGTACTAAATCTATAGTGATCGCTATAGATAGCAGATAAGTGCATGCAGGAAACATGCTTCTTACAATACTTAATCTAATATTTCAAATTCAAATTCTGGTCTTGAGTCCAAAAACCAAAGTAAAGAGGAAAAAAATGGAAAAAAAAAAACCAGGAGTTTTACACTTAACTAAATTCATACTGGCAAAATTAGATTGTGCTTTACAGCCAAGATTGTGAAATTCTAAGTTGTGGAATCTTCTTCAATTGAATTTTTAAAATTTCAGAAATATTAAATGACCCTTCTTTGGATATAAGGGGATAGTTTGGATTTATGAACATTATTTTAGGTATAAAATCCTTGAAAACATAAACTTTAGTCCTTTACCCATGTCTCTAAGCTAGTGAGAATGTATTTGCTTCTTGGTAAGATGAATGAATGTCCATCCTCTTATAAACACAAAAGAAATAGAAAAGTTGGAGAGATGAAGGAAATAATAGGCATCTGGAAATATTAAGAAATCAGGCAGGTCAAAGGCAGCATAATCATTAAAATGAAAAGCCCAAAGCACTAGTTGAAGCTGGACCACAGGGCTGAGGGGTTAGCTCTGTACTGTGACTTCCACAGGAGAAGATAAATGGGACTGGTAACTGTGTACACTGGTTGACATGCACCTGGAGAGGCAGACTATGGCAGGCAGGAAGACCTGGGCTGCAATGTCTCACTGCTCGGTCACTCTCTGGCCTTAGAATTGGTGGAGTCCAGATTCTTTTTTTTAATAAAAGGCAGGGGTAGGAAAAAGATAAGTTATAAAACAGGTAGTTTCTTTACTCAAAGGTAGTGAAAGTATCAGTCACTGTGAGAAAGGAAATAGAAAAACTGACAAGTAAAAATGGAAAGGTAGCTATAGTTACTGTTGTTACAGCTAAACCTCAGAGTCTCAGTGGCATATAAAGAATGAAGTTAGTTCCTATTCATTCACATTTCAAGAAGGATATTTCTATTGGGTGCTTCTCCAAGCAGCAATTGAGGGACACAGTAGGAAAGACTCAGGCCTCTTCCATCATGTGGCTCTGCCATTGTCAATCCAAACTTCAAAGGATGTATTTAGGTTGGTGCAAAAGTAATTGATGTTTTAGACCATGAATTTTAAATTATAACTAGACTCAAACACATCTTTATTAATCAAAGTAGGTATCAATACAATCAACACATTTTTGGCAACAAGCAATAAATTGGTTTATTCCTGTAGTGTAAAAATCCATTCTTTGGGATTCAACAAACTCTTGGAAAGCATTTTCTGCCTCCTGCTGGTTGTGGAAGCATTTTTCCCACAAAAAGTTGTCGAGATGCTTGAAGAAGTGGTAGTCAGTTGGCAAGAGGTCAGGTGAATATGGCGAATGAGGCAAAACTACGTAGCCCAGTTCGTTCAACTTCTGAAGCATTGGTTGTGCTACATGCTGGCATTATCATGGAGAAGAGCTGGGCCCTTTCTATTGACCAATGCCAGGAGTAGGCATTTCAGTTTTTGGTGCATCTCATCAATTTGCCAAGCATACTTCTCCGATGTAATGGTTTCACCAGGGTTCAGAAAGCTGTAGTGATACAGTGACCATGACCTTTTTGTGGTGCAAGTTTGGCTTTGGGAAGTGCTTTGGAGCCTCTTCCCGGTCCAGCTACTGAGCTGGTCATCACCAGTTGTCATTGCACACCACAATCCAATTGAGAAATGCTTCCTTGTTGTTGCATAGAATAAGAGAAGACAACACTTCAAAATGACATTCTTAAAAATTTCCAGTCAGCTCATGTGGCACCCACTCATTAAGCTTTATCACCTTTCCAGTTTGCTTCAAATGCCCAATGACTGTAGAACAGCCTACGTTGAGTTCTTTGGAAACTTCTCATGTAGTTGTAAGAAGATCAGCTTTGATGATCTCAGTTGGTTGTCGTCAGCTTCTGATGGCTGGTCACTATGTTCCTCATCTTCAAGGCTCTTGTCTCCTTTGTAAAACTTCTTGAACCACCACTGCACTGTACATTCATCAACAGTTCCTGGGCCAGTGCATCACTGAGTTGTTTCTACTGCTTTATGATTCATTTTATTTTATTTATTTATTTATTTTTCCAGAAACTGATCCGATTTCTTTATTTTTCAGGTTTGTTTATATACCTTTTTGTTATACATAGGGATGAATACAGAGTCACGCGGGGGTCAGCAGACCTGACCCTTGTCACAATCAGGTGCTTCATATAAAATTATACAAAGGTCTTATGAGTTTCATCATCTTTTATGACTAATTTTAAACTCAAATGAGAAAATTGCTCAGATTTGGTTGTCTAACATCATTTCCATAGTCCAAAATAAATATGAAATAAATAGCAAATAATAAGTCATTAGCAAAAAAAACATAAAATGAGAAATGTGCATTAAAATGATATATAACATAACCACATTTATTAAGAATGTATTCCAAAATCAAATGGCAAATTTCAACAGTGCAAAACCTGCAGCTGTATTTGCACCGACCTGATAGAAAAAACATGGATAATCACCTCTGGAGAGGTTTTTAGGAGATGCCAGGGAAGTGGCACACATTATTTTACTCATTGGTTTGATTGTGGTCATAGAGCCATACCAAACCCCAGGAAGACTGGGAAATGTTTAGTTGTGGTCCCAGAAAGAGTAAACAAGTTTCGACCAGCATATAACAGTAGTCTGTGCCACAATGTCTTTTGAAGAGGAATGTAGTTATCTATTACTAGGTAAGAGACTAAACCAAATATAAATGGGGATTAAAAAGGAAAGTGCTGCCAGTTTGAGAATTCTATAGCTGACATTTTTCAGTGGCAGAAAATGATCTGGGTCTGTCATCACTTCCTCTTTTAAAGTAGTAGTTCTCAACTGAGGACAATTTTGACCCCTCCCCCACCCAGGGGATATTTGCCACTGTCTGGAGACATTTTCAATTGTCACAGCTTGGTAAATGGTGGTTGCTATGGCATGAAGTAAGTTCAGAGAGCACGGATGATGGTAATCACCCTACGGTACTCAGGACAAAGACTTATCTGGTCTAAACATCAGTAGTGAAAGGCTGAGAAACTGTTCTTCAAAGGAAGAGAAAAAGGCAAGTCAAAAGTAAGATAATACATAAGAGAGAGACTGTTTTCTAAAAATACTAACGTTATCTTAATGTCAAGTCAAATATAAAATGATAACATCTAAAGACAATTCCTAATATTTCAGGACAGAGCCCCCATGTAAAATCAAATATACTCTCAGGAAGCATTCGGAGCCTGTGGAGAGCAGTAACTGGCCCTCTTTTTGATTTTCAAGGAGACCCAGCTCAGCAAGGTGGAACACTCATTTTAGGTCCAGGTAAGCATCAAAGCTCAGCTTCAGCAGTGTGCTTTTTATGCTATCTGGAAGTCAAGAGGCCATCCACTTTCTTTATAAAGTAGCCACCATGTAAAAGTGTACACAGTAGCAGTCAGGATGCTGTGCTCTCACAGGGGACATCGTTTGTCTTCAAACACTCCTGTATATTTTTGATGTCTGTTTACTGGATGTACTGTGGCCACCATTCCATGCCTGAGTGATTCCAGGTATTCGGGATAGGGAAAATCAGTGGTGGTTTGGTGATTTGTATGTGGCTATAATACTCTTTAAAAATTTCAGTGGAGGTGAGCAGATGACCCACAAAATGCATAACAATTATACCAAAGAAATTCTTGCACTGTTAAGAAAGTTCTAGGACCCACAACAGATTTCCTAACCTGGTGATCTGGCAAAGGGACTGAGAATCCCCAGAGAATTTAACTTTGGAGACGAGTGGGATTTGATTACAGAAGTTACATAGGACTAGGGAAACAGACTCTTGGAGGGCACAAATAAGACCCTGTGCACACCAGGACCCAGGAGAAAAGAGCAGTGACCCCACAAGAGACTGACCCAGACTTGCCTGTGAGTGTCCAGAAGTCTCCGGTGGAGGCAGGGGTTGGTGGTGGCCTGATGCAGGGTCAGGGGCACTGAGTGCGGCAGTGCATCCACGGGACCTTTTGAAGGAGGTCGCCTGTATCTTCATTACCTCCACCATAGTTTGGCCTCAGGTCAAACAACAGGGAGGGAACACAGCCCCATCCATCAATATAAAATTGGATTAAAGATTTACTGAGCATGCCCCGCCCCTCAGAACAAGACCCAGTTTCCCCCACAGTCAGCCTCTCCCATCAGGAAGATTCCATAAGCTTCTTATCCTTGTCCTTCATAAGGCAGACAGAATGAAAACCACAATCATAGAAAACCAATCAAACTGATCACAGGGACCACAGCCTTGTCTAACTCAATGAAACTATGAGCCATGCTTTATAGAGGCACCCAAGATGGACGGGTCATGGTGGAGAGTTCTGACAAAATGTGGTCCACTGGCGAAGGGGGAATGGCAAACCACTTCAGTATTCTTGCCTTGAGAACCCCATGACAGTATGAAAAGGCAAAAAGATATGACACTGAAAGATGAACTCCCCAGGTCAGTGGGTGCCCAGTATGCTACCGGAGAAGAGCAGAGAAATAACTCTAGAAAGAATGAAGAAACAGAGTAAAAGCTGTGGATGAGCCCAGCTGTGGAAGCGACTGGTGATGGAAATAATGTCCGATGCTGTAAAGAGCAATATTGCTTAGGAACCTGGAATGTTAGGTCCATGAATCAAGGTAAATTAGAAGTGGTCAAGCAGGAGATGGCAAGAGTGAACATCTATATTTTAGGTGAACTAAAATGGACTGGAATGGGCAAATTTAATTCAGATGACCATTATATCTACTACTGTGGGCAAGAATCCCTTAGAGGTAATGGATTTTTTCAGCATTATGTTTCCCATGTAGGTTATTACAAAATATTGGGTAGAGTTCCCTGTTCAAATACAGTAGGTCCTTGTTGATTACCTATTATATATATAGTAGTGTATATATGTTAATTTCACACTCCTAATTTATTCCTCCCCCCATCTCTCCCCTTTGGCTACCATAAGTTGAAGTCTGTTTGTTTTGTAAATAAGTTCATTTGTATCATTTTTTTTTTAGATTCCGCATGTAAGTGATGTCATATGATATTTATCTTTCTTTGACTTAGTTCACCTAGTATGATAATCCCTAGGTTCATCCATGTGGCTGCGGGTGGTGTTATTTCATTCTTTTCTATGGCTGAGATTCCATTGTGTATCTGTTTCCCTGTTGATGGACATTGGGTTGCTTCCATGTCCTGGCTATTGTAAATAGTGCTGCAGTGAACATTGGAGTGCATGTATCTTTTTAAATTATGGTTTTCTCCAGATCATACCCAGGAGTGGGATTGCTGGATCATATGGTAGTTCTTAGGGTTTTTTTTTTTAATTTTTTATTTATTTATTTTTGGCTGTGCTGGGTCTTTGTTGCTATGCAGGCTTTTCTCTAGTTGTGGCGAGTGGCAGCTGCTCTCTAGTTGTGGTGCACGGGCTTCTCATTCCAGGGACATTTCTTGTTGCCTGCGGAGCACTGGCTCTGGGGCTTCAGTAGTTGTGGCTTTTGGGCTCTGGAGCAGAGGCGCAATAGTTGTGGCATGTGGGCTTAGTTGCTGCTCAGCATGTGGAATCTTCCTGGATCAGGGATTGAACCCATGTCTCCTGCGTTGGCTGGCAGATTCTTTACCACTGAGCCACCAGGGAAGCCCTATATTTAGTTTTTTAAGGAACCTCCATACTGTTCTCCATCGGAGAAGGCAATGGCACCCCACTCCAGTACTCTTGCCTGGAAAATCCCATGGATGGAGAAGCCTGGTAGGCTGCAGTCCATGGGGTTGGTAAGAGTCAGACATGACTGAAGCAACTTAGCAGCTTAGCAGCATACTGTTCTCCATAGTGGTTGTACCAGTTTACATTCCCACTGACCCTGTAAGAAGGTTCCCTTTTCTCTACACCCTCTCCAGCGTTTATTGTTGGTAGACTTTTTGATAATGGCCATTCGAACCAGTGTGAGGAGATACCTTATTGTAGTTTTGATTTGCATTTCTCTGATAAGTAACAGTGTTAAACATCTTTTCATGTACTTTTTGGCCATCTGTATGACATCTTTTAGACTGACTAGTTTTCTGTGATTATGGTTTGTGTGTCTGCCCTCTGATGCCTCTTGCAACACTTACTGTCTTACTTGGGTTTCTCTTACCTTGGACGTGGGGTATCTCTTCATGGCTGCTCCAGCAAAGCACAGCCGCTGCTCCTTACCTTGGATGAGGGGTATCTCCTCACAGCCATCCCTCCTGACATTGAACGTGGAGTAGCTCCTCTCGGCCCTTCTGCACCTGGGCAGCCACTGCTCCTTGGACATGGGGTTGCTCCTCCCAGCCACCACCCCTGACCTCGGGCGTGGGGTAGCTCCTCTCGGCCACGCTTCTGTGTGGTGTGTTGCAGCCTTGTCTAACTCAATGAAACTAAGCCATGCCCCCGGGGCCACCCAAGATGGTCGGGTCATAGTGGAGAGGGCTGACAAAATATGGTCAACTAGAGAAGGGAATAGTAAACCATTTCAGTATTCTTGCCTTGAGAACCCCATGAACAGTACAAAAAGGCAAAATGACAGGATACTGAAAGAGGAACTCCCCAGGTCAGTAGGTACCCAATATGCTACTGGAGATCAGTGGAGAAATAACTCCAGAAAGAATGAAGGGATGGAGCCAAAGCAAAAACAATACCCAGCTGTGGATGTGACTGGTGATAGAAGCAAGATCCAATGCTGTAAAGAGCAGTATTGCATAGGAACCTGGAATGTTAGGTCCATGAATCAAGGCAAATCGGAAATAGTCAAACAGGAAATGGCAAGAGTGAACATCAATATTCCAGGAATCAGTGAACTAAAATGGACTGGAATGGGTGAATTTAACTCAGATGACCATTATATCTACTACTGTGGGCAGGAATCCCTTAGAAGAAATGGAGTAGCTATCATGGTCAACAAAAGAGTCCGAAATGCAGTATTTGGATGCAATCTCAAAAACGACAGAATGATCTCTGTTTCCAAGGCAAACCATTAAATATCATAGTAATCCAACTCTATGCCCCAACCAGTAATGCTGAAGAAGCTGAAGTTGAATGGTTCTATGAACACCTACAAGACCTTTTAGAACTAACACCCAAAAAAGATGTCCTTTTCACTATAGGGGACTGGAATGCAAAAGTAGGAAGTCAAGAAACACCTGGGGTAACTGGCAAATTTGGCATTGGAATACGGAATGAAGCAGGGCAAAGGCTAATAGAATTTTGCCAAGAAAATGCACTGGTCATAGCAAACACCCTCTTTCAACAACACAAGAGAAGACTCTACACATGGACATCACCAGATGGTCAACACCGAAACCAGATTGATTATATTCTTTGCAGCCAAAGATGGAGAAGCTCTATACAGTCAGCAAAAACAAGACCAGGAGCTGACTGTGGCTCATATCATGAACTCCTTATTGCCAAATTCAGAATGAAATTGAAGAAAGCAGGGAAAACCACTAGACCATTCAGGTCTGACCTGAATCAAATTCCTTATGATTGTACAGTGGAAGTGAGAAATAGATTTAAGGGCCTAGATCTGATAGAGTGCCACATGAACTATGGTGACATTGTACAGGAAACAAGGATCAAGACCATCCCCATGAAAAGAAATACAAAAAAGCAAAATGGCTGTCTGGGGAGGCCTTACAAATAGCTGTGAAAAGAAGAGAAGCAAAAAGCAAAGGAGAAAAGGAAAGATGTACCCATTTGAATGCAGAGTTGCAAAGAATAGCAAGGAAAGTTTAAAAAAAGCCTTCTTCAGCGATCAATGCAAAGTAATAGAGGAAATCAATAGAATGGGAATGACTAGAGATCTGAACTGAACTTATTTTATAAAAAGCCAGTTTATGATATTAAATCCACAATGGTTAGTGTAGACAGCATATAGGTACAATGCAGAAAACAGGCCTCTTATAATATTTAGTAATCTAATGTTGTTTTATGTTAAAATTCTGGTCTTCATTCCAACAATTAAAGTAAACAGGATCTAGACTATAAATTTCATTGAGTTAGACAAGGCTGTGGTCCTAGTGTGATTAGACTGACTAGATTTCTGTGAGTATGGTTTCAGTGTGTCTGCCCTCTGATGCCCTCTTGCAACACCTACCATCTTACTTGAGTTTCTTTTACCTTGGGCGTGGGGTATCTCTTCACAGCTGCTCCAGCAAAGCACAGCCACTGCTCCTTACCTTGGATGAGGAGTATCTCCTCCCGCCACGGTTCCTGACCTTCAGGGTGGGATGGCTCCTCTAGGCCCTCCTGTGCCCGCACAGCCACCACTCCTTGGACGTGGGGTTGCCCCTCCCGGCCGCTGCCCCTAGCCTTGGGCATGGGGTTGCTGCTCCCCAGTCGCTGCCCTGGTCTCTGGCGTGGGGTTGCTCCTTCCTGCTGCTGCCCTTGGCCTCTGACACAGGGTGGCTCCTCTCGGGTGCCACCCCTGGCCTGGGATGCGCGGTGGCTCCTCTTGGCCGTCGCCTCTGACCTCTGACGCGGGGTGGCTCCTCCTGACTGCCGCCCCTGGCCTCAGACGCGGGTAGCTCCTCTTGGCCTTTCCTGCGCCAGTGCAGCCTGGCACTCTAGACTGCTGCCCCTGACCTCGGACGCAGGGTAGCTCTCAGCTGCGCTTAGTGCGCTGGCCCGCCGCTGCCGCCTGCGCTTAAATTACTACTATTTCATTTGAGCAGATAGAAGAATTGTATTATATAACTGATTGTCTTAATGCTCTTATTTTTCAGCCTGCCTCTTTTAGGCTATGGTTATAATATATGTAGGCTATTAAATTGGTAATTAGGAGTAAATTTTTTAAGGAAGTGATTTATTCTGTTATTACATTTAAGAAACAGATGATTTTCTGGTTTGATATCTACACTAGTTCCATATTCTTCCTGTCTGTTTGACAAGCTGTTTTATTTAATTACATTTAATGAAACCTAACAGAAGGTTATAATTTAAATCTTTCCCTTTGCAGCAGGGAAAGTACATAAAGAATTAAGTACTAACCTTATTTAACCATAATTTTTGTCATGCTTTACTACCTTAATTAAAATTTATTGTGTCATTATATGGAGAATGCTATGTACTCCAGGTAAATAACTTTTTCATTTGGACTAATTAGAAGTTAAAATACTGCTCTGATTCTAGAAAGCAGTACATCTAATGAATAACCCTATATGTTAACCTTTACCTTTTATTCTTATTCTCTTCTAGGTAACAACATCCATTTTATACACCATGATAGGAATAGGTTGGATCATAAACCCATCAACTCTGTTTTACAGCTTGTAGGAGTTCAGCATGTGGACTTTACAAGCAGACCTTCAGTTATCCATGTGTGACATTACAGATTCTCTCAATTTCAAATGGACCTTGAGACATGACCTGAAACATGGGGATGTCATATCCTCATAGCAACATAGCCTATGTTGTTGACCCTCCCCAGCTTTTGAGGAGTTATAGAACCATAAAGAGGCTTTGTACCACTGTTTGAACATCATGCTGAGAGACATCAGTTGTCCAAAATGTGATATCTGTAATTTTATAGCTTTTAAGGTTTTATTTTATATAGCAATTTTGTAAAACAAACAAACAAAAAAACCCCTAAATTTTACTTACACAAAGTAAAACTTTAAAAGCTATAAAATTATAAATACCAGTCTTTATTTTACCGTATGCTATATCTATTCAATGAAGATATTTTTGGCCATTAAAATCATACATTTTTATAAAGAACATATAAGGAGAAAGGGAAGCAACCAAGAACATTTGATCCATTGAGAAAAGCAGGAACTCAACCTCTGTAAATAGCATAATCATATTTTTATAGGTATACATTTATATTTTTGTTTGCTTAAAAAGAAAGACAGGAAGTAAACACACCAGAGTATCACCAGTAGGTATCATTAGGTGGTAGGATTACAGGGTTTTTTTTTTTCCTGTACTTTTTTATATTTCCCAACTATTCTGTTATGAGCATGATTCATTTTTTGGCAAAGAAAAGATCTTGAAAAATTACATGAAGAATATGTTCCCACATAGCAAGCTCCACAAAGGTGCAGTTATACAGGCTGCAGGCCATACGTTTCTAATTCTTTACTCAGAGGAAACACAGCAGACCAAACCTACATATAGCCTACATTCACAGACTTTGGCCACACACCCAGTATCTATTTCACTAGGATTTTGTTTAGGGGGGCAGGGGTTACTAGTAAAAGGAGAAAAATATGTTTGCAATATTTGATACATGTTTAAAATATAATCAGTATGCTTTTTGAAAGGAAATTTTAAGAATTGTTTAAACTGAAAAAATAAGAAATTTTGTAATTTAAATGTGCACTATGATTTGGTTGTATATTCTCAAACAGCTTCTATTTCCCACCCCCAAGTTGCTTTTATTTAATGAACAATTGTCAACTTTTATTTTTCTAGAGTCTTAATATCTTTAGTGGGAAGTGTCCTAAGAATTGTGAAAAGTACAGCAAGATTAAAATATTGGTAATTATTAGCAAGTATAATACTGCTTTGAACTTAAAATACTTTTATAACAAGCATATAAAGGTCATACACAAAATATACTTTAAAGTGCCCAAAAATCTGAATCTATTTTCATGTGTATATAGACAGAAATCATGTTTTTAATCAATGGAAATGGGCTAGCTCATAAAAATTAAAATTGAAGTGTTTTGTTCTATTTTATTAAGTAAGGAAACATTGGTGGCCCACATACCTTTACTGACTTTAGACTTAAAACTGCTGAATCATAGCTGACACAAAATTTATATATTTACATTTATATTATAAAAGTATACATATAAAAATGCCATATTTTTTAAAGATACATAAACGCTTCAGTGAGGAACAGTTACATAAATACAGTGCAAGAGTAAATTGCCTACCCAGACAAACACAGTGTGAGAGAAGCTGATGTTGAATAACAGTTTTTTAAAAAGCAAGCATGGCAGTTTATACTTACTGCCCACCATTAAGCAGACATTAGAAATGTTTGAAGTCTTGAAGAACTGGTCTGTAAGTCAACCTCTGGTGTCCTCACAACAGTGATTTTTTTTTTTCCAATGGGTCCTGTATGTTCTGATTTCTTCTATTTAGAAAGTTGGAAATCTTTAATGAGTTTATTCAATGAATGTTGTGGCCAAAAAAAAAAAAGACTATCAGTTTTGAGGGTTTTAGCAAATTTATGATTGAAAACTAACCTTACATTGAAATTCTAAGACATTGAAGACATTGAAATTGGCCCCTAAGAAGAAAACTAAACAAAATAAATAATGAAAGCTCAAATGGGATAGAGATTTAATTTTAAATTCTATAACTTTGCTTTATAGTTTCCAAACTTATGATATAGCTCCTACTTTTCACTGGGTAAAAGTGAATTCTACATCAGAAAGAAATGAATTTTTGTTGTTATTCTTGTTGTTTAGTCACTAAGTTGTGTCCAACTCTTTTGCAACTCCATGGACTGTAGTCCATCAGGCTCCACTATCTACGGGATCTCCCAGGCGAGAATACTGACTGTTGTTCAGTGGCCAAGTTATGTCTAACTCTCCATGGACTGCAGCATGCCAGGCTTCCCTGTCCTTCACTCTCTCCCAGAGTTTGCTCAAACTCATGTCCATTAAGTCAATAATGCCGTCCAACCATCTTATTCTCTGTTGCCCCCTTCTTGTCCTGCCCTCAATCTTTCCCAGCATCAAGGTCTTTTCCGGTGAGTCAGCTCTTCCCAACAGGTGGCCAATGTATTAGAGCTTCAGCATCAATCCTTCCAATAAGTATTCAGGGTTGATTTCCTTTAGAGGGCTTCCCTGGTGGCTCAGATGGTAAAACATCTGCCTGCAATGTGGGAGACCAGTTAGATCCCTGGGTCGGAAAGATCCCCTGGAGAAGGAAATGGAAACCCACTCCAGTACTCTTGCCTGGAAGATTCCATGGACGGAGGACCATGGTAGGCTACAGTCCATGGGGTCACAAAGAGTCAGACATGACTGAGCAACCTCACTTTCTTTCTTTTCTTTCCTTTAAGATTGACTGGTTTGATCTCCTTTCTATCCAAGGGACTCTCAAGAGTCTTCTCCAGCACCACAGTTCAAAAGCATCAATTCTTTAGCACTCAGTCTTCTTTATGGTCCAACTCACATCTGTACATGACTACCGAAAAAACCATAGCTTTGACTAGACAGACTTTTGCTGGCAAAGTGAAATCTCTGCTTTTTAATATGCTGTCTAGGTCTGTCATAGCTTTTCTTCCAAGAAGCATCTTTTAATTTATGGCAGCTGTCACTACAGTGATTTAGAGCCCAAGAAAATAAAATCTGCCACTGTTTCCATTATTTCCTATTCCATTTTCCGTGAAGTAATGGGACCAGATGCCACGATTTTTGTTTTTTGACTGTTGAAATTTAAGCCAGCTTTTTCTTCTTTTTTTTTAATTTAAATTTATTTATTTTAATTGGAGGCTAATTACTTTACAATATTGTATTGGTTTTGCCATACATCAACAGGAATCTGCCATGGGTGTATACATGTTCCCCATCCTGAACCCCTCTCCCACCTCCCTCCCCATACCATACCTCTGGGTCATCCCAGTGCACCAGCCCCAAGCATCCTGTATCCTGCATCGAACCTGGACTGGCAATTAGTTTCTTAGATGATACTATACATGTTTCAATGCCTTTCTCCCAAATCATCCCACCCTCTCCCACAGAGTCCAAAAGACTGTTGTATACATCTGTGTCTCTTTTTAAGCCAGCTTTTTCATTCTCCTTTTTCACCTTCATCAAGAGGCTCTTTAGTGCCTCTTATCTTTCTACCTTAAGAGTGGTATCATCTGCATATTTAAGGTCATTGATATTTCTCCAAGCAATTTTTTATATGTGTGTAGCATAATTTTATTAAAATATGAAAAGGCACAGAGAATACTTCTGACACACACATCAGAAGGTGGACGGAGAGTGCCCCCCTCACTAGTGTTAGCAAGGGAGTTATATACTTTTTAATTAGTTATTACAATAAATCAAAAGAATGTCTTGAGGTTGTAAAGATCTTACTAGACCGTCTCCGATAATTTACATTTTAAGATAACAGGATTAGCCAAAAGGTTTTCAGGAAGGAGAAACTGTCCTCAAGCAGGATACATTGTTGTTATATAATCCTTCAGTTCAGTTCACTTGCTTAGTCCTGTCCGACTCTTTCCAACCCCATGAATCACAGCATGCCAGGCCTCCCTGTCCATCACCAACTCCCGGAGTTCACTCAAACTCATGTCCATCGAGTAGGTGATGCCATCCAGCCATCTCATCCTCTGTCATCCCCTTCTCCTCCCCACAATCCTCCCAGCATCAAGGTCTTTTCCAATGAGTCAACTCTTCACATGAGGTGGCCAAAGTATCGGAGTTGCAGCCTCAGCATCAGTCCTTCCAATGAACACCCAGGACTGATCTCCTTTAGGATGGACTGGTTGGATCTCCTTGCAATCCAAGGGACTCAAGAGTCTTCCCCAACACCACAGTTCAAAAGCATCAATTCTTCAGCGCTCAGCTTTCTTCACTGTCCAACTCTCACATCCATACATGACCACAGGAAAAACCATAGCCTTGACTAGACGGACCTTTGTTGGCAAAGTAATATCAATATATTATCTAGGTTGGTCATGACTTTCCTTCCAAGAAGTAAGCATCTTTTTTTTTTTTTGCAGAGGATATTATTTTTTTTTAACTTAAATTTATTTATTTTAATTTCATGGCTGCAATCACCATCTGCAGTGATTTTGGAGCCCAAAACAATAAAGTCTGACACTGTTTCCACTGTTTCCTCATCTATTTCCCATGAAGTGATGGGACCAGATGCCATGATCTAGTGCAGAGTTTAAACTGAGTTGTTTGTTGTGTAATCATCAGTTCTGGGCTTAAAGAAAAAAAGTTATATGTGACTAAGACTAAGGAATGTAGAAGGAAAAAAAGATCCTCCTCCTTGAGAATTCCAGACCCCTATCTCTACTTCGAGAGCCTCAGACCCCTTCTCCTCAGGAACCCTGGACTTCTTATCAACCTGCCTAGGAATTGATTCTCTCATTCCCTCTTTTCTTTTAGGAAAGAAAGGGAAAGGAGCGTCATTTTCATTCCATAACTACTTCCCGCTGTTGAGGGGCATGGTCCCTAAATTGTTGAGGCAACATATTCTCCTAACCCTCATGCTGAGGCTTTCTGATCCAGGGGCCCCAAGTAATTGGAGGAGGTTGTGGCGCTGGTAGGAGCCTGGACAGCCATTTGTAACTTAAAAGCTTTCAAACGGTTAGATACAAACCCAGTTACACAGTTACAGATGCAGGAAGCAAACAGTAAAAACAGAACAATTAGAATTATGATCATAAGACAGTTTTCCACCATGAGGAGCTAGTTACTGTTTCCCAAGTGAGGTGACTGAGGCTTTAGGAGAATCCATAGGCTGAATCTTCTTGTTCATGTGTTTAGTAAAGTGAATAACATTAGTACTCATATCTGGTATATATGTACAACATTTTGTATGAATAATGGCACAAGTTCCTTCTGGTGCAGCCATTAGAATATCTTAAGGCCAATCTGTTTTGTAAAACCACCTTCTAATTTAGTATTTGTTCAGTATTAAGGGCTGAAAGAGAAGTCAATGGCACCCCACTCCAGTACTCTTGCCTGGAAAATCCCATGGACAGAGGAGCGTGGTAGGCTGCAGTCCATGGGGTCGCTACTAGTTGGACACAACTGAGCGACTTCACTTTCACTTTTCACTTTCATGCATTGGAGAAGGAAATGGCAACCCACTTCAGTATTCTTGCCTGGAGAATCCCAGGGATGGGGGAGCCTGCTGGGCTGCCGTCTATGGGGTCGCACAGAGTCGGACATGACTGAAACGACTTAGCAGCAGTAGCAGCAGCAAGGGCTGAAAGTTAGAGCATCAACTGATAGCATAATACATCATCTGTAGTTTCCATAGAGGGAACAAATATTGTAGCCAGATAATCATACCAGTGAAATACAGATCTTACCCAACAAGTTTTAAGGTGTGGCAGGTTGGGAGGCTTCTCTGGAAGTTCTGAAAATATGAAGCTATGAGGAAAAGTTAGACCTAGGGTGCACATCTTCCTATCCAGCCAGGGGGAAACCACACCCATAGGTAAGAACCACATATCCAGTAGGTCCCATTTGGAGCAAACCAGCGTGACTGAGGGATCCAGTCCCAGTCAGTTCCTGGCCAGGCAAAAGGAGGACCTAAACTGGGATTGGAAAACACAGGAATGTATTGTATATGTCATGAGGCAAAAATCCCACTTGTTTCCAATCATAATTAAGTTGTCAGCTAACTACTGGTGATGGCTCTATTTTTTCCCAGCCTATAGGAGCATTAAATAGTAGGCATCCCTTTTTAGGAGTTAGCCGAATGACTTCATCCCATGTTTGATAAACATCAGGTAGAAAAACACCAGATCTAGACCCATTTACCTTCTTATATGCAGCAAAATAGTCATTAAACCAAGTTAAAACATAATCAAAATTAAAAGTTACATTATGTCCATAGTTATACCAGTCCATCTTGGGATCGTCAGATGTCATCAGATCAAGAAGAGGCATCACATATGATTGTTGTTGGTGAAAGTATTCTGAGAGTTGAAGAAAGTCCTTTCCTTGAAGTGGAGAAATCCACCAAGAGAAGTCTTCAGTTGATGAGGAGGGGAATGCTCCGCAGACCCAGCAATTAGACCGATTGTGGAATGGGCAGGAAGGTGCTGTCTTGAGGGTCAAACGGCAGGCTCAGGACTTTTGGAGTCAGCAGAAGCAAGCCCACCCAGATTCTCAGGCCCATCTCAGTTCCTGGCTCAAACAGTGGCCTGTTTGACGCAAAGGCTGGGTCAGGGGTTAATCTCCTGGTAATGTCTGTTGAAAAGCTAAAAACTGAGTCACATAGTTAATTTTAAGGCGTCAGGATCTATGACAATTTCTATGCACAGAAACAGTCTGTCATAGAGACAGTCCCTTCTACTTAGGAGCAGTTTGAGCCCTCATTAAACCTATGGATAAAATTTTAAACCAACTGCCTTGTGTTTCCTGAGTTAGCTTACGCAGATGTCTCTTAATAATGTCATTACCTTTTTTCTACCTTTCCCAAAAGTTGGGGTCTCCAGGAACAGTGTAAGTGATATTCTATTCCTAGAGCTTTCAACAACCCTTGAGTTACAGCAGCTTTAAAGGTGCAGCGTTGTTGCTCTGTCCCAAAGAAAGGCACTGCCAAAGAATGCTCAAACTACTGCACAGTTGCACTCATCTCACACGATAGTAAAGTAATGCTAAAAATTCTCCAAGCCAGGCTTCAAAAATGCATGAACTGTGAACTTCCAGAAGTTCAAGCTGGATTTAGAAAAGACAGAGGAACCAGAGATCAAATTGCCAGCATCCACTGGATCATGGAAAAAGCAAGAGAGTTCCAAAAACACATATATTTCTGCTTTACTGACTATACCAAAGCCTTTGACTGTGTGGATCACCACAAACTGTGGAAAATTCTGAAAGAGATGGGAATACCAGACCACCTGACCTGCCTCTTGAGAAATCTGTATGTAGGTCAGGAAACAACAGTTAGAACTGGACATGGAACAACAGACTGGTTCCAAATAGGAAAAGGAGTACTTTTAGGCTGTATATTGTCACCCTGCTTATTCAACTTATATGCAGAGTACATCATGAGAAACGCTGGGCTGGAAGAAGCACAAGCTGGAATCAAGATTGGTGGGAGAAATATCAATAATCTCAGATATGCAAATGAAATCACCCTTATGGCAGAAAGTGAGGAATCAAAGAGCCTCTTGATGAAAGTTCAGTTCAGTTCAGTTCAGTCGCTCAGTCGTGTCCAACTCTTTGCAACCCCATGAACCACAGCACGCCAGGCTTCCCTGTCCACCACCAACTCCTGGAGCCCACCCAAACCCATGTCCATTGAGTTGGTGTTGCCAACCAACCATCTCATCCTCTGTTGGCCCCTTCTCTACCTGCCCTCAATCTTTCCTAGCATCAGGGTCTTCTCAAATAAGTCAGCTTTTCACATAAGGTGGCCAAGTATTGGAGTTTCAGCTTCAACATCAGTCCTACCAATGAACACCCAGGATTGATTTCCTTTAGGATGGACTGGTTGGATCTCCTTGCAGTCCAAGGGACTCTCAAGAGTCTTCTCCAACACCACAGTTCAAAAGCATCAATTCTTTGGCACTCAGCTTTCTTTATAGTCCCACTCTCATATCCATACATGACCACTGGAAAAACCATAGCCTTGACTAGATGGACGTTTGTTGACAAAGTAATGTCTCTGCTTTTTAATATGCTGTCTAGGTTGGTCATAACTTTCCTTCTAAGGAGTAAGCGTCTTTTAATTTCATGGCTGCAAAGTGAAAGAGGAGAGTTAAAAAGTTGGCTTAGAGCCCACCACTCAGAAAACTAAGTTCATGGCATCCAGTCCCATCATTTCATGGCAAATAGATGGGGAAACAGTGACAGACTTTATTTTGGGGGGCTCCAAAATCACTGCAGATGGTGACTGCAGACATGAAATTAAAAGATGTTTAACTCCTTGGAGTTATGACCAAAAGTTACGACCAATCTATACAGCATTTTAAAAAGCAGAGACATTCTTTTGCCAACAAAGGTCCATCTAGTCAAAGCTATGGATTTTCCAGTAATCATGTATGGATGTGAGAGTTGGAGTATAAAGAAAGCTGAGCGCCAAAGAATTGATGGTTTTGAACTGTGGTGTTGGAGAAGACTCTTGAGAGTCCCTTGGACTGCAAGGAGAGCCAACCAGTCCATCCTAAAGGAAATCAGTCCTGAATATTCTTTGGAAGGACTGATGGAGCTGAAACTCCGGTACTTTGGCCACCTGATGCAAAGAACTGACTCATTTGAATTTCAAGACCCTGATGCTGGGAAAGATTGAAGGCAGGAGGAGAAGGGGCCAACAGAGGATGAGATGGTTGGATGGCATCACCAACTCAATGGACATGAATTTGAGTAAACTCCAGGAGTTGGTGATGGACAGGGAGGCCTGGTGTGCTGCAGTCCATGGGGTCGCAGAGAGTCGGACACATCTGAGCGACTGAACTGACTGTTACTCTGAACTTTAGAGTTTAAGATCCCACTTACATCATGAGAAGTCAGTACAGTAAGATTTTGCCTGTTCATTAACCTCCAGCTTTAGTGAATACCGCTTTTGATGTGAAAATAGGTGAGGGTCATTGAGCTTGATAAAGATAGAAACAGCATTTTGTGTTCAACCCACAGTTTTTCCATCAGTCCACACTCTAGGATTTACAGTTTGTTCCATTAAAAAGAGCTGGTTCCATATTCATGAAAACAGAGGCCTGGACCTTGTTCAGTATATCCATCCCCAGAGGGGTGAGGGAGACTCTGGCATGATTAGAAACTCGTGAGAAAGCACAAGAGTCCCAGTTGCCACTTAAAGGATGACTGACATAATAATGTTTGGCTCATCAGACAGTCCCATTACAGTAGTGGATCAGGAGGAAGGAAGGCCAGGGGCTTCCGTGAGCACTGAGAAAGTTGCCCCAGTGTCCAAAAGAAATCGACTGATTGACCACCCCCCCGCCCCCCACACACACAGTTATAAATACCCAGGGTTCTTCGGTGTAATTAGGACGGGAGCTTAAGTGGGGATCCCCCGGCACCTTCAGTCCAGATTGTCTTGAGAGTCCGACCCCTGGGGCCTACACCTTGGAGGGCAGTCTCTTCCCCAGTATGGTCCTTTGCAGACCAGACCTGGAGCCGGGGACAGCTTAGATGCCTGAGGGCAATCCCGCTTGAGATGCCCCTCCTTTCCACAGTAATAACCAGTCCATCCCTTTTCACCTGGGTTCCTCTGGGCATTTTTTCCTCAGGCTGTTTCATAGCAGATCTAACTGCCATGGCTGGGGCTTCAGTCTGTTGCCTGGTTCTTTTTTGCTTCTTATTTTCCTCTTTATATTCTTTACCATAATATATCATCTGAGCCAGCTGTAACAGTTTTTCTAAAGATTGATTTGGTCCAAATGCCTGTTTTTTAAAAAAACTTAACGGCAGGTATCTGGAGCTGAATGAGTGAGAAATCTGTCTTTTAAGATCATTCCTCCTGCACTTTCAAGATTGACGTCAGTAAAGTTGTGGAGCGCCTCCCATAGTCTAGACTAGGAGTTTATCAGGAGTTTCCTTCTCTCCCTGTTCTATGTCAGCAAACTTAGCATAGTTTAAAGTCTTAGCATGTGCTCGCTTGAGTCCTTCATGAATACATCTGACAAAGTGGCTCTGTTATAGGAACTGCTTGACTCCTAGTAGGAAGGAGGGCTATTTCATGTTCCCTCTTTCCCCTTGTCTCACATTCAAGCCATTCATCTCCAAAAGTAGTCACTTCCCCCAAAACTAGAGTCAAGAGTCAGCGTCTGTCCCAAGACATACATTACATCTCTCCAAGTAAGCTCATAAAGTAAATTTAGTCCCATAAAGGCTTCTATGTACTTTTTGGATCCTCTCAATAATCTCGACCGCAATTGGTACTGTTTGAATTTCTATTGAGACAGAGGCAACCCCTCCTGGAAGGGTGCCCTGACTCTCAACCTGTTCAGTTGGGAGTGCTGGATACAGTGGCAAGGTAAGAGAACAGGAGGCAGCTGAAGATTTCACACCCAAATCTGCACCCTTAGGACACAAGTCCGGCATGTCTCACAGAGAGATAAAGAGCAACACATATGGGACTTCTACCCATTTCTCTTGTTTCCTACAGAACCGGTCTAGTTGTAAAACAGTAATAATTGAGATCCTTTGACAGGTCAGCATTCCTTGTCTTCCAAAGGATACTGTGGCCATTCGGTATCACAGAAGATCAGGCATGTCTCTTTAAATTCTGGGGATCAAACTTGTCCCAGCTTTTTAAAAAAATACATTTTAAAGGAGTGGTTCTGGAATGGCTAGCTCCCATCTGTAAGAGAAAAGAAGCGGCATCCACAGCCATGGCTTTCTTCCACCAGAAGCATCCTTCCCTGCTCTAGATGGGAATGTATACAAGACTCTCCACTGAAGCTTTCCTTCCCTGGTCAGACTTAGTCTGTCCCTTACCAATGCAGGTGTCTTACTTGTCCCTCCTAGTTCTACCACCGAGGTGGGGTGGAGATGATGGCATCCCAGACTCTTAGTTCCACACCACCAAGACCTTTGTTTGATTTGCCCTTTTCTCTGATGCCACCCAGAGTGTAACAGAGTAGCTTTCCCGGAATGTTTCCCAAGCTAGTACTACTAGGGAAAGCATCCATCTTACATGTGCCCATGCCCATTCCCGAGTACAGTCCTGACCTCAATAGAAGCAGTGAGTCATTGCCACATCGGTATAGCAAAAGAGGTGGTGAAGGATTGGCTAGTGAGGGGAAAGTGATGTTTTTTTGTCCTCGAGCTACTAGAATCAATCTTTCCAGTTCATTTCCACAGGTTCCACAAAAGAATACCTAAGGAGTTGAGACAAAAGCCAGCAGAGAGCCTCCTATGGTCCACTAAGAGCTAGTGCTACCAAAGGAAGAAAAGCCCACTGTATTTCCAATCTTAATAGATCCTGCAATTCCCAATCTGTGTCCTCAAAAACCTCATGGTCACCATCAGTGCTTCTATCAATATAGAGAGGAGGCACAGCCATGACGAAAGACTCCCTTTCAGATCCCTGGCCCCCGGGGCAGGCAGCCAAGCCAGTAACCTCTAGACTGAGAGACGATCTAGAGCTAGAGTTCCACCTCGTTCCATACATGCTCCTAGTTCCTTTCTGGCAAGGATTGCCTAGTCTAGCAAGGCTAAGCTCTTCCATCAGTTCAGTTCAGTTCAGTCGCTCAGTCGTGTCCAACTGTTTGCAACCCCATGGACTGCAGCACGCCAGGCCTCCCTGTCCACCACCAACTCCTGGAGTTTACTCAAACTCATGTCCATTGAGTCGGTGATGCCATCCAGCCATCTCATCCTCTGTTGGCCCCTTCTCCTCCTGCCTTCAATCTTTCCCAGCATCAAGGTCTTTTCAAATGAGTCAGTTCTTTGCATCAGGTGGCCAAAGTATTGGAGTTTCAGCTTCAACATCAATCCTTCCAATGAACACCCAGGACTGATCTCCTTTAGTATGAACTGGTTGGATCTTCTTGCAGTCCAAGGGACTCTCAAGAGACTTATCCAACATCACAGTTCAAAAGCATCAATTCTTTGGCACGTAGCTTTCTTTGTAGTCCAACTCTAACATCCATACATGATTACTGGAAAAACCATAGTCTTGACTAGATGGACCTTTGTTGGCAAAGTAATGTCTCTGCTTTTGAATGTGCTGTCTAGGTTGATCATAACTTTCCTTCCAAGGAGTAAGCATCTTTTAATTTCATGGCTGCAATCACCATCTGCAGTGATTTTGGAGCCCCCCAAAATAAAGTCAGCCATTGTTTCCACTGTTTCCCCATCTATTTGCCATGAAGTGATGGGACTGGATGCCATGATCTTAGTTTTCTGAATGTTGAGCTTTAAGCCAACGGTTTCACCCTCTTCTTTCACTTTCATCAAGAGCTCTTCTTCACTTTCTGCCATAAGGGTGGTGTCATCTGCATATCTGAGATTATTGATATTTCTCCTGGCAATATTGATTACAGCTTGTGCTTCATCCAGTCCAGCATTTCTCATGATGTACTCTGCATATAAGTTAAATAAGCAGGGTGACAATATGCAGCCTTGATGTTCTCCTTTTCCTATTTGGAACCAGTCTGTTGTTCCATGTCCAGTTCTAACTGTTGCTTTCTCACCTGCATACAGATTTCTCAAGAGGCAGGTCAGGTGGTCTGGTATTCCCATCTCTTTAATTTCCCTGTCTCCCATTTCCCTGTCTCCTGTGAATTTTCCACAGTTTATTGTGATCCACACAGTCAAAGGCTTTGGCATAGTCAATAAAGCAGAAATAGATGTTTTTCTGGAATTCTCTTGCTTTTTCGATGATTGCCGGGGCACAGCCCCGGTGGATCCGGGGAATTCGAAATGAGGACGGCGTTGGCGAGGAAAGACTTATTTATTTATTAATATAAGATTAGATCAGGAAGAAATAGTGTAGTAGGAAAATTAAGTGGAAAAAGAAGGCTGAATAACTTGGTTCACGTGGAAAGCCAATAAAGTTCCAGACAAGGAGCTTGCACCATCTACGTTAGGCCACCGGCGTCCTCTTGAATATCAGGGGGTGCCCCACCTTGGGCTCCCCCTCGTGTGGATCTTAAAAGCTGGGCAAGTAAGTATACATGGTGAGCCTCCACGCTCCAGATGGGAATTCAGCCAGAAATTAGAGAGGAGACATGGGGGAAACCAGTCCAGTGACTGGCCCCATCCTCTATTGTTCAGAAGGCCTTTTATACTTTTGATAAAACATGGAGATCAATGGATAACACAAAATTATGCAGCATTAGCAGCCCAGACTCTTATCAAAAACCAGGCTTTTCTCTCTGCATATCTAATTGTATACACAAGTCTTAGGTGATTTACATCATCTTCTGGCCAAAAAGGGCCAATTAACATTTTACTGCCTTTTTTTCTGATAAGGGTTTGTTAACTAGAGGACTTATTTGTGTTGATCTTCCCAAAGTCTGGTGCCATTCTCAGAAAGCACTAAATAAAGTTACATTCTTACATAGCAAAAATACAGCAATTTATAACAATTAAAAGGAGTACAGTGATTTATAACAAAAGAAAAGTAATTAACTCAAAAGTCTAGTGTTGCTAACATCAAAACTACTATATATCTTTTTCCATATCCCGTTTACATTGATTAACATCCTCCCAGGTGCCTAAAAGATAAAGAATATAGAGATCTGGCAGAGATCATTAAGTCAACAGTGAAAACCTGTCACCAATATGATTTTTAGCTCTTTAGACAAGGTTCTGTATCTTTAAGATGCTTTTAAGCTTTGTGCCTCTCGCAGTTGAGGGCTGTAAGCAATTCACAAACTGTAAGAGGTCCAGGGGAACCTGTTAGGAAAGCTAGAGAGCTATCAGAGGGGTTTAACTGAAACATCCCTTTCAAATGCAGAAGACTAAAGCCTTGACTTTTTCCAGAGAATATCAGAAGAGTGGAAAAGCAGGCCGATTCTTATTTTGGGGGGAGTGGATGCTCAGGAAATTCCAGGGGGAACCCCTGAAGCTTGATCACATCCTTGTGTTTTGTCAGGCTTCCTTCCTCATGACCTTGTCACGGGCGGGATTCCTCATGCTGGCTCCTGGCAGATGACCCAGGAGATGTTGGAGATTTGATCTCTGGTTCCTCTGTCTTTTCTAAAACCAGCTTAAACATCTGGACATTCACGGTTCACATGCTATTGAAGCCTGGCTTGGAGAATTTTGAGCATTTCTTTGCTAGCATGTGAGATGAGTGCAATTGTGCGGTAGTTTGAGCATTCTTTGGCATTGCCTTACTTTGGGATTGGAATGAAAACTGGCTTTTTCCAGTCCTGTGGCCACTGCTGAGTTTTCCAAATTTGCTGGCATATTGAGTGCACTTTCACAGCATCATCTTTTAGGATTTGAAATAGCTCAACTGGAATTCCATCACCTCCAATAGCTTTGTTTGTAGTGATGCTTCCTAAGTCCCACTTGACTTCACATTCCAGGATGTCTGGCTCTAGCTGAGTGATCACACCATTTTGATTATCTGGGTCGTGAAGATCTTTTTTGGACAGTTCTTCTGTGTATTCTTGCCATCTCTTCTTAATATCTTCTGCTTTTGTTAGGTCCATACCATTTCTGTCCTTTATTGAACCCATCTTTGCATGAAATGTTCCCTTGGTATCTCTAATTTTCTTGAAGAGATCTCTAGCCTTTCTCATTCTATTGTTTTCCTCTATTTCTTTGCATTGATCACTGAAGAAGGCTTTCTTATCTCTCCTTGCTATTCTTTGGAACTCTGCATTCAAATGGGTATATCCTTCCTTTTCTCCTTTTCTTTTCACTTCTCTTATTTCACAGCAATTTGAAAGGCCTCCTCAGACAGTCATTTTGCTTTTTTGCATTTCTATTTCTTGGGGATGGTCTTGATCCCTGTTTCCTGTACAATGTCACAAACCTCCAAACATGGGGTCTAAGTAAAAGTACACAATAACAGCCTGGATCACAAGTCCTTTGAAAGTCTATGATCTGACAGATTAGGTTAGTAGTTTTGATTCCCCACGCAGTTATGAAGTGGTCAAAAAGACCAGGAAAAGCTGACCGAGAAAGGAAAGTTCTGTCCACATCCTTCGCCCATTTCTGGCTGCTCCCCTTGCAAGGATGTTGGGTGTCTCTTGGCATTGATAGGTTGGTTAAAAACCCAATAAAGCTCCCCTTTTGGAGGCTGCCTTCAGTCATTATGAGGCTCCATGAAACCGCAGAGCAGGGCTCAGTGCTCACTTTGCACAGGTTGCGTCATTCATTCACACAAGCACACCATAGAGTTAGTAAAGTAAAGCAGAAAATGTGAGTACTGAGAAAGCAGAGAGGCTAGAGCTCTGAGTGTTCTTACCTTGTCTTGAAGATCCCGGACGAGACCTCAAGATGATAGCTTACCATGAACAGTGTCTGATTCTTCATCTCCGAAGAAGAAGATTTAGCTTCGGGACCAGGGACCAGGCTTGATCACTCAAGAGCTTTTGTGTAGCAGAGTTTTATTAAAGTGAAAAAGGGACAGAGAAAGCTTCTGATATAGACATCAGAAGGGGGACGGAGTGTACCCCTCCAAGCAATTTTGATTCCAGCTTGTGATTCATCCAGCCAGGCATTTCTCATGGTTGTATATAATTTCTCTGCATATAATTAAATAAGCCTTGAAGTACTCCTTTCCCAGTTTTGAACTAGTCTGCTGTCCCATGTCTGGTTCTAACTGTTGCTTCTTGACCTGCAGATAAATTGATCTGGTATCCCCATCTTTTTAAAGAATTTTCCACAGTTTGTTGTGATCCACACAGCCAAGGCTTTAGTAAAATCAATTAAGCAGAAATAGATGTTTTTCTGAAAATCCCTTTTTTTTTATGATCCAACTGCCTTTTCTAAATCCAGCTTGTACATCTATAAGTTTTTGGTTCACATACTGCTGAAGCCTAGCTTGAAGGATTTTGAGCATTATCTTGCTAGTATGTGAAATGAGCAAGATTGTATGGTAGTTTGAACATTCTTTGGCATTACTTTTCTTTGGGATTGGAATTAAAACCAATAGTTTCTAGTCCTGTGTCCACTGCTGAGTTTTCCAAATTTGCTGACATATTAACTGCAACACTTTAACAGCATCATCTTTTAGGATTTGAAATATCTCAGCTAGAATTCCATCACTTCCACTAGCTTTGTTTGTAACAATGTTTCCTAAGGCCCATTTGACTTCACACTCCAGGATGTCTGGCTCTAGATGAGTGATCACACCATCTGCTTGGGTCGTTAAGGCCTTTTTTGTACAGTTCTTCTGTGTATTCTTGCTACCTCTTCTTAATATCTTCTGCTTCTGTTAGGTGTATACCATTTCTGTCCTATTTTGTACCCATCTTTGCACGAAATGTTCCCTTGGTATCTCCAATTTTCTTGAAGAGATTTCTAGTTTTATTTCTTTGCTTTGTTCAGTTAAGAAGGCTTTCTTATCTCTCCTGCTATTCTCTGGAATTCTGCATTCAGTTGGGTATATATTTCTTTTTCTCCTTTGCCTTTCACTTCTCTTCTTTACTGAGCTATATGTAATGCCTCCTCAGACAACTACTTTAAAACTACAATCTCACAACTTCCAGAACAAAAAACCACAATCACAGAAAGTTAACCATAATGATCATATTGATCACAGCCTTATCTAACTCAGTGAAGCTACAAGCCATGCCAAGATGGATGGGTCATGATGAAGAGTTCTGACAAAATTTGGCCCGCTGGGGAAGGGAATGGCAAATCGCTCCAATATTCTTGCCTTGATAACTCCCTAAACAGGATGAAAATGTAAAAAGGACACCAGAAAATTAGCGCTCCATGTTGGTAGGTATCCAATTTGCTACTGGGAAAGAGCAGAGAAATAGTTCCGGAAAGAATGGACCAAAACAGAAATGATGTTCAGTTGTGAATGAGTCTGGTGGTGAAAGTAAAGTCTGATGTTATAAAGAACAATATTGCATAGGAACCTGGAATGTCAGGCCCATGAATCATGGTAAATTGGGCATGGTCAAGCAGGAGATGGCAAGAGTGAACAGTGACATTTTAGGAATCAGTGAAGTATAAAGGATGGGAACGGGTGAATTTAATTCAGATGATCATTGTCTACTACTGTAGGCAAGAATCCCTTAGAAGAAATGGAGTAGCCCTCATAGTCAATAAGAGTCCAAAATGCAGTACCTGAGTGCAATCTCAAAAATGACAGAATGACTTTGTTTCCTTTCCAACGTAAACCATTCAACATCATAGTAATCTCAAGTCTAGGACTCAACCACTAATGCTGAAGAAGCTGGAGTTGAATGGTTCTATGAAGACCTACATCACTCCATGGGAAATAGATGGAGAAACAGTGGAAACAGTGTCAGACTTTATTTTGGGGGGCTCCAAAATCACTGCAGATGGTGATTGCAGCCATACTGCTTGGAAGAAAAGTTATGAGCAACCTAGATAGCATATTCAAAAGCAGAGACATTACTTTGCTGACTAAGGTCCGTCTAGTCAAGGCTATGGTTTTTCCAGTAGTCATGTATGGATGTGAGAGTTGGACTGTGAAGAAAGCTGAGCACCGAAGAATTGATGTTTTTGGACTGTGGTGTTGGAGAAGACTCTTGAGAGTACCTTGGACTGCAAGAAGATCCAACCAGTCCATTCTGAAGGAGATCAACCCTGGGATTTCTTTGGAAGGAATGATGCCAAAGCTGAAACTCCAGTACTTTGGCCACCTCATGCGAAGAGTTGACTCATTGGAGAAGACTTTGATGCTGGGAGGGATTGGGGGCAGGAGGAGAAGGGGACGACCGAGGATGAGATGGCTGGATGGCATCACTGACTCAATGGACGCAACTCTGAGTGAACTCCGGGAGTTGGTGATGGACAGGGAGGCCTGGTGTGCTGGGATTCATGGGATCGCAAAGAGTCGGACACGACTGAGCGACTGAACTGAACTGAACTGATGAAGACCTACATGATCTTCTAGAACTAACACCAAAAAATGATGTCCTCTTCATTATAGGGGATTGGCATGCAAAAATAGGAAGTCAAGAGATACCCGGAGTAACAGGCAAGTTTGGCCTTAGAGTACAAAATGAAACAGGGCAAAGGCTCATAGAGTTTTGCCGAGAAAATACACTGGTCATAGCATATACCCTCTTCCAATAACATAAAAGGCATCTCTGTACATAGGCAACACCAGATGGTCAATACTGAAATCAGATTGATTATATTCTTTGTGGCCAAAGATGGAGAAGCTCTTACAGTCAGCAAAAACAAGATCTAGAGCTGACTGTGGCTCAGGTCATGAACTTGTTATTCCACAATTCAAACTTCAATTGAAGAAGTAGGGAAAACCATGAAAATCCCATGGATCGCGGAGCCTGGTAGGCTACCATCCATGGGGTTGGACACAAAGAGTTGGACACATCTGAGCAGCTTCACTTTCATTTTCAGGGAAAACCAATAGGCCCTTCAGGTATGACCCAAATCAGACCCGTTATGATTATACAGTGGAGGTGACGAGTAGATTCAAGGGGTTAGATCTGGTAGACAGAGTGCCTGAAGAACTATAGACAGAGGTTCATAACACTGTATGGAAGCAGTAACCAAAACCATCCCAAAGTGCTATATAGCAGGTCCTTATTAGTTATCTATTTTACATATACATGCATGCCAAGTCACTTCAATGTCACTTCAGTCATGCCCAACTCTTTGCAACCCTATGGACTGTATCCCACCAGGCTTTTCTGTCCATGGGATTCTCCAGGTAAGAATACTAGAGTGGGTTGCCTCTTCTTCCTCCAGGGGATCTTTCTCAGGGATCAAATCTGTGTCTTACATCTCCTTCATTGGCAGGTGGGTTCTTTACACCAGTGCCACTTGGCAAGCCCCATTTTACGTATAGTAGAGTGTATATGTCAATCTCAATCTCCCAATTTATCCCTGCCCCCAAAGTATTTGTTTTTAATATGAAAAAATTAACTTGAAAATACCTTCATTTAGAAAAATTTGTCCTGAGTTTACCAGGTACCTCAATACCTATAAAGATAGAATATTCTCAGATTGAAATGTGGACTACAGAGAAGAATCAAATGAAGAGGCCTACAATTCTAAGTCATTTCACGATAAAATTCAACTTTAGATAAGGTTTCAAAGAATTTTATGTAAGAATTAAAAATAATAAAACCATATGAAAAAATAGTTTTCAGCAATATATCAATGACATGGTATTAGAGACAGATTCAGACTAAAGACTACAAACAGACTAAAGTATACAAATATGGGCTAAACATAATTATTCTGCTTATTCCCCCCCCCCTTTTTTTTTTGGCCATGTGGCTAGTGAGATCTTAGCCTCCTGAACAGGGATTGAACCCAGGCCCTTGGTAGCAAAAGCACAGCATACTAATCACTGGACAACCAAGGAATTCCCTTTTTAAAGTTCAAATAGTCAATATAAAAAGGTTGTAAATGTTTAGAAAAAAATTTAATAGTTTTTGAGTGGACTATTATAGGTCCCTTCACGTTGAAACAATTGTCAATATTTCAAGAAATTATATAATCTTGCCCAGTACTTTGACCACCTCATGCGAAGAGTTGACTCATTAGAAAAGACTCTGATGCTGGGAGGGATTGGGGGCAGGAGGAGAAGGGGATGATAGAGGATGAGGTGGCTGGATGATATCACCAACTCGATGGACGTGAGTTTGAATGAAATCCAGGAGTTGGTGATGGACAAGGAGGCCTGGCATGCTGCAATTCATGGGGTCGCAAAGGGTCGGACATGACTGAGCGACTGAACTGAACTGAATTACTTTTGTGGATTTTTTTCCCTCTCAAATGTTTGAGTTTGCACTATAAGTTAGTTACATGGTCACTGTATTGATCATCATTGATGGATGAAGCAATAAAATTAATAAAACAATAAGAATGAAGTATCATTTATTATTATAGCAGTAATGAAGAGTAAGAATAGCTGGCACTTCCCTGGCAACCCAGGGGTTAAGACTCCACAGTTCTAATGGAGGGGGTGAGGATTTAGTCCCTGATCTGGGAAGTAGGGTCCTACATGCAACACAGTGCAGCCAAAAATTTTTTTTAAAAAGAATAAAAAAGAGTTGAACAATAGACATAATAAGCTTGATTTAATTAACAGATAAGAATTAAAAAAAAACACCCATCTAGATGTCCATTGACAGAAGAATTGATAAAGAAATCGTGGAATATTACTCAACCACAGATAGGAAGGAATTTTAGTCAGTTCTACTGAGATGGATGAGCCTAGAGCCTGTTATACAGAGTGACATAAGTCAGAAAGAGAAAAACAAATATTCTGTAATAACTTGTGTATATGGAATCTAGAAAAATGGTACTGATGAACCTATTTGCAGGGCAGCAATGGATTCACAGACATAGCGAACAGACTTATGGACAGGGGGTAGGTAGGAAGGAGAGGGTGGGATGAAAGGAGAGAGTAGTGAGGAAATATATACACTAACATATGTAGAATAGATATCCAGCGGGAATTTGCTGTCAAACCGGATCTCTGTGACAACCTAGAAGTATGGGATGGGGTGGGAGAAAGGCTCAAGAAGAAGGGGACATATGTATACTTATGGCTGATCCATGTTATTGTATGGCAGAAACCAACACAACATTATAACGCAATTATCCTCCAATCAAAATAACAAAACACCATCATTCTCAAAAACACATAAAACATTGACCATACATTATCCCTTAAAGTAAATCTCAATAAATTTCAAAGACTCAGTTTCATATAGACCATGTTCTGTTACCACACTGCAACTAAAGTAGAAATCAATGACAACAACAAACCCTCCATAGACATTTTTAAGTTTAAAAAACACTGATTCATGGGACAAAATAGAAATTGTGAAGGATGTTAAGAGTAATAACAATACTCTGAATAATAACAATATTCTAAATAATAACAATACTCATGGAATTCTTCAAAAATAGTCTATTGTAAATTTATACCCATATTATACTCTTAAGAGGAAAGAAAAAAGGGCTGAAAATGAATGGACTAAGGAGTCAACTTTAAGTTACAAAAGTGGCAAATTAGGGAATTCCCTGGTGGTCCAGTGGCTAGGACTACACGCTTTCACAGCCAAGGGTGCAGGTACAGTCCTTGACTGGGCAACTAGGAGCCCATAAGCTGCATGGCGAGGTCAAAACCCAAAAAACAAAACAATCATAAAAAGGCAGCAAACTAAACCCGAATAATAAAAGAAAGGACATAAGGAAAGTTACACTGGCCTTTGATTCTGTAAATAGAGACAAAGAAATAATAGGGAGATACAACAGGCTAAAATCTGGTATTAGGTAGAGAAATCTGTGGCAAAACTGATGAAGAAAAAAAGACTAAGCACAAATATTAGTAGCAAAAGCGGGTCCTAACTACACACATAGCAGAGATTAAAATATGAGAACACTCTGAATAACTGTATGCCCATAAATTGGAAAATTTAAAGGAAAGAAATATATTTTACCTAAAAAGTAACTTTTCAAAAGTCTTAGAAGAAATAGAACACCTGCATAGCCTTATAACCATTTAAAAATTGAACTGAGTTTTGCTCTTACAAGTAAAACACCAGATGAAGTAAATTCTACCAAATTTTCAAGAAAAAGATACTTCATATCTTCTTTTTATTGAAGTATAGTTGAATCACAATCATGTGATGTTGTGTTAATTATTTCTGTACAACGAAGCAACTCAATTACAGATATTTCCAATCTTATAGAAACTTTTGAGAAAAGAAAAAAGACTAATTTTACCTTGGCTCCCAGGTGGCACAATGGAAAAGAATCTGCCTGCCAGTGCAGGGGATGCAGGTTCAAACCCTGGGTTACGAAGAGCCTCTGGAGTAAGAAATGGCAACCCATTCCAGTATTCCTGCTTGGAGAATTCCATGAACAGAGGAACCTGGCAGGCTACAGTCCATGGGGTGGCAAAGAGTCAGACAAGATTGAGCAACTGAGTGTGCATGCATTTCAATCAGACGAGGACAATAAAAGATAGGAAAATTATAGTTTGGACTCTCCCATGAACAATTGCAAAATTCCTAAAATGAATATTGGCAAGCAGAATCAAGCAACATATAAAATATTTAATTGCCACAATAGAGTTTATTCCAGAAATGCAAATTTGGTTTCACAGTAGCAATTAATAACTCCATCACATTATCACATTTAAGAAAAACATATATATGGCTATTTTGAAAAAAAAGCACATGATAAAATTTAGCATCTGTTCATATTAGAAAAGAAAACCTTAAGAAATCTAGGAATAAAAAAGAATTTCCTAAATTTTATAAAATCTATTTGTCAAAAACCTATGACAAATATAGCCATAACTCTTCCCCTTAAACAAAGGAATATGACACTGTTCATTTTTATTGCTAACATTTGACATTATACCAAATTTCCAGCCACTTCAAAACCACAACGAAAATAACAAAATGTATAAGAATTAGAAAAGAAGAAAAACTCTCACTTGTCACATGTGCCGTAACTGTCTACATAGAAAACCAGAAAGAACCTAGAGATAAATTCTTAAAAATGGTAAGATACGTTGCTGAATAGATGTCAATGTTCAAAATTTAGATGCATTTCTACTTATCCTTAATATGAAGAAAACTAATTGTATAATCATTTATGGGAATTCCCTTACAGTCCAGTGGTTGGGACGCTGTGGTTTCACTGCCAAGGGCCTGGGTTCAAATACTGGTCAGAGAACTAAGATCCTGAAAGCTGTGCAGTGCAGCCAAAACAATAAATATATAAATAAACATATAAAATAATTTATAAGAGCAATAAAACTTATAAGGGACCCAGAAATAAATCCAACATGTTAAACCTGAGAAAACTATATTACTTTATTAAAGAAATATTTACAGGACCTGATAAGTATAAAGATACAACATATTCACAAAGAAGAATTCTTATCCTAAAAATGTTAGGTGTTCCCCAATTGATCTACAGATGCCTACCAAGCCTTGCAGAATTTTTCATGGAATTTGATATGCTGGTTCCAAAATTTACATAGAGAGCAAAAAGAAAAGCTAAGTCATTCCTAAAGAACAATAGGCAAGAACTGTGTTATTCTAGAAGATATAAAAATTCAGAATATAGCCATAACAGTTTAAGATGGTATGGAATTAGCAAGATGTATATACACATATGGAATAGATTAGAAAACTTATATATGTTCACAGACACTTGACACATGACCAAGTCTTGCTGCAAATAACTGGAGAAAAGATAGAGAATTAATAAATAAATGGTACAGGGATATTTGATTCCATAGGATAAGATTAATACATTAGCGCCATATTTGTATGTATGCTTAGTCACCCAATCATGTCCAGCTCTTTGTGACCCTATGGACTCCAGGCTCCTTTGTCGATGGGATTTTCCAGGAAAGAATATTGGAGTGGGTTGCGATTTCCTCCTCCAGGGGATATTCCCGACCCAGGGCTCAAACCTCTGTCTCCTGTGTCTTCTGCATTGCAGGCAGATTCTTTATACACTGAATCGGGGATTGGTTTGTCAAATCACTATTATTTTCAACCAAATCTAATTCTCTTTAATGGATTCCTCAGTTCAATTCAGTCGCTCAGTCATGTCCGACTTTTTGTGAAGCCATGAATTGTAGCACGCCAGGCCTCCCTGTCCATCACCATCTCCCGGAGTTCACCCAAACTCATGTCCATCGAGTCAGTGATGCCATCCAGCCATCTCATCCTCTGTCGTCCCCTTCTCCTCCTGCCCCGAATCCCTCCCAGCATCAGAGTCTTTTCCAATGAGTCAACTCTTTGCATGAGGTGGCCAAAGTCTGGAGTTTCAGCTTTAGCATCAGTCCTTCCAAAGAACACCCAGGACTGATCTCCTTTAGAATGGACTGGTTGGATCTCCTTGCAGTCCAAGGGACTCTAAAGAGTCTTCCTCAACACCACAGTTCAAAAGCATCAATTCTTTGGCGCTCAGCTTTCTTCACAGTCCAACTCTCACATCCATACATGACCACTGGAAAAACCATAGCCTTGACTAAATGGACCTTAGTCAGCAAAGTAATGTCTCTGCTTTTGAATATACTATCTAGGTTGCTCATAACTTTCCTCCCAAGGAGTAAATGTCTTTTCATTTCATGTCTGCAATCACCATCTGCAGTGATTTTGGAGCCCCAAAAAATAAAGTCTGACACTGTTTCTACTGTTTCCCCATCTAATTCCCATGAAGTGATGGGACCAGATGCCATGATCTTCGTTTTCTGAATGTTGAGCTTTAAGCCAACTTTTTCACTCTCCTCTTTCACTTTCATCAAGAGGCTTTTTAGTTCCTCTTCACTTTCTGCCATAAGGGTGGTGTCATCTGCATATCTGACATTACTGATGTTTCTCCTGGCAATCTTGATTCCAGCTTGTGTTTCTTCCAGTCCAGCATTTCTCATGATGTGCTCTGCATAGAAGTTAAATAAGCAGGGTGACAATATACAGCCTTGACGTACTCCTTTTCCTATTTGGAACCAGTCTGTTGTTCCATGTCCAGTTCTGATTGTTGCTTCCTCGCCTGCATACAGGTTTCTGAAGAGGCAGGTCAGGTGGTCTGGTATGCCCATCTCTCTCAGAATTTTCCACAGTTTATTGTGATCCACAGAGTCAAAGGCTTTGGCATAGTCAATAAAGCAGAAGTAGATGTTTTTCTGGAACTCTCTTGCTTTTTCCATGATCCAGCGGATGTTGGAAATTTGATCTCTGGTCCCTCTGCCTTTTCTAAAACCAGCTTGAACATCAAGAAGTTCACAGTTCACATATTGCTGAAGCCTGGCTTGGAGAATGTTGAGCATTACTTTATTAGCATGTGAGATGAGTGCAGTTGTGTGGTAGTTTGAGCATTCTTTGGCATTGCCTTTCTTTGGGATTGGAATGAAAACGGATGTTTTCCAGTCCTGCGGCCACTGTTGACTTTTCCAAATTTGCTGGCATATTGAGTGCAGCACTTTCACAGCATCATCTTTCAGGATTTGAAACAGCTCAACTGGAATTCCATCACCACCACTAGCTTTGTTCGTAGTGATGCTTTCTAAGGCCCACTTGACTTCGCATTCCCGGATGTCTGGCTCTATATGAGTGATCACACCATCGTGATTTTCTGGGTCGTGAAGATCTTTTTTAGACAGTTCTTCTGTGTATTCTTGCCACCTGTTCTTAATATCTTCTGCTTCTGCTGAGAACCGGAGAATTGATGCTTTTGAACTGTGGTGCTGGAGAAGACTCTTGAGAGTCCCTTGGACTGCAAAGGGTCGGACACGACTGAACGACTGAACTGAACTGAACTGATCAAGAATACATTAAGGGACTTCTCTTCTGGTCCAGTGGCTAAGACTCCACACTCCAATGCAGGGGGCCCGGATTTAATCCCTGGTCAGGAAACTAGATCCCACATGCCTCAACTGAGAGTACACAGGCTGCAACAGAAAAAGACCTCACATCCAACAACTAAAAAAAGATCCCGTGTGCCACAATTAAGATCTGGTGCAGCCAAATAAAATTTAAAAATATACATGCGAACTTCTACAAATAAGTTTTTTTTTTAAGTTAGACAATATAATAGAATAAAAAGAAATCAATCACTTCAAAGTTAGAAGGCATAGTGCACAAGATTACTCTCCCTTCTGACACCAGCTGCCATTTCAAGGGGGGGTCCCAAAACCATATATTCAGGTTGGATAATTTGTTAAAAGGACTCACGGTGGGGGTGGGTGAGGGGAGACTCAAGAAGGAAGGGATATGTGGGGGTGGGTGGGGAGAGGCTCAAGAAGGATGGGATATATATATATGTATACCTGATTCACGTTGCTGTACAGCAGAAATTAACACATTATAAAGCAATTATACTCCAATTAAAGATAAAAAGGACTCACAGAATTCACTGAAAGCTGCTATACTCACAATTACAGTTTATCACAGGGAAAGGAGTAAAATCTTTAGACCTTAAAAATCTTTAAAAGATTTAAATGAGCCAAGGGAAAAAAGGACATAGGGCCAAGTCTAGGAAAGTACCAAGTGCAGAGCTTCTAGTTGCCTTCTCACCATGGGGACTGTTTCTTTCCTGGCATCGATGGTGATCAAAGGCATGGGGTACTGCCAACCAGGGAAACTCATCCAAGCCAGTATCCAGAGTGTTTACTGGAGCTTCATGG
Organism: Ovis canadensis; assembly: GCF_042477335.2. Taxonomy (NCBI): domain Eukaryota; kingdom Metazoa; phylum Chordata; class Mammalia; order Artiodactyla; family Bovidae; genus Ovis; species Ovis canadensis. The sequence continues at coordinate 29,653,971 of NC_091246.1, forward strand.
TTAACACCCCAGGCAGCTGACCTCGGTCTCCAGGAGTTAAGCTGATACCACATGACTAAAAACATCTACCATAAATTGTATTTAAAAAATTGAACAAATATTCCTTACCAGTTCAGTTCAGTCGCTCAGTCGTGTCCGACCCTTTGCGACGCCATGAATTGCAGCATGCCAGGCTTCCCTGTCCATCACCAACTCCCGGAGTTCACTCAGACTCACATCCATCAAGTCAGTGATGCCATCCAGCCATCTCATCCTCTGTCGTCCCCTTCTTCTCCTGCCCCCAATCCCTCCCAGCATCAAAGTCTTTTCCAATGAGTCAACTCTTCGCATGAGGTGGCCAAAGTACTGGAGTTTCAGCTTTAGTATCATTCCTTCCAAAGAAATCCCAGGGTTGATCTCCTTCAGAATGGACTGGTTGGATCTCCTTGCAATGGTCATCTGAGTTAAATTCATCCATTCCAGTCCATTTTAGTTCGCTGATTCCTAGAATGTTGACGTTCACTCTTGCCATCTCCTGTTTGACCACTTCCAATTTGCCCTGATTCATGGACCTGACATTCCAGGTTCCTATGCAATATTGCTCTTTATAGCATTGGACCTTGCTTCTATCACCAGTCACATCCACAGCTGGGTATTGTTTTTGCTTTGGCTCCATCCCTTCATTCTTTCTGGAGTTATTTCTCCACTGATCTCCAGTATCATATTGGGCACCTACTGACCTGGGGAGTTCCTCTTTCAGTATCCTACCATTTTGCCTTTTCATACTGTTCATGGGGTTCTCAAGGCAAGAATACTGAAGTGGCTTGCCATTCCCTTCTCCAGTGGACCACATTCTGTCAGACCTCTCCACCATGACCCACCCGTCTTGGGTTGCCCCGTGGGCATGGCTTAGTTTCATTGAGTTAGACAAGGCTGTGGTCCTAGTGTGATTAGAATGACTAGTTTTCTTTGAGTATGGTTTCAGTGTGTCTGCCCTCTGATGCCCTCTTGCAACACCTACCATCTTACTTGGGTTTCTCTTACCTTGGGCGTGGGGTATCTCTTCACAGCTGCTCCAGCAAAGCACAGCCGCTGCTCCTTACCTTGGATGAGGGGTATCTCCTCCTGCTGCCCTTCCTGACCTTCAATGTGGGATGGCTCCTCTAGGCCCTATAACACTGTATAAATTAGAGCTGTGCAATGTGTTACTTTGATACATATATATAATATGATTGCAGTTGTAACAAAATCTATCACATTCCATTATTACAGTACAACATGTGTGTGCTTAGTTGCTCAGTTGTGTCTGACACTTTGCAACTCCATGGGTTGTAGTCCAGCAGATTTCCCTGTCCATGGGGATTCTCCAAACAAGAATACTGGAGTAGGTTGCCATGCCTTCCTCCAGGGGATCTTCCCAACACAGGAATCAGACCCAGGCAGATTCCTTACTGTTTGAGCCAAGAGCGAAGCCCATGAATACTGGAGTGGATAGCCTGTCCCTTTCCCAGGGGATCTGCCCAACCTGGAATCAAACTGGAGTCTCCTGCATTGCAGGTGGATTCTTTACCAGCTGAGTTACTGCAACACTGTTACATTAATATAGGAGAAGGCAATGGCACCCCACTCCAGTACTCTTTCCTGGAAAATCCCATGGATGGAGGAGCCTGGAAGGCTGCAGTCCATGGGGTCGCTGAGGGTCAGACAGTACTGAGCGACTTCACTTTCAATTTTCACTTTCATGCATTGGAGAAGGAAATGGAAACCCACTCCAGTGTTCTTGCCTGGAGAATCCCAGGGACGGGGGAGCCTGGTGGGCTGCCATCTATGGGATCGCACAGAGTTGGACACGACTGAAGTGACTTAGCAGCAGCAGCAGTATGTATTATAGTATATGAATTATTTACTATGGCTTATTTACTGCTTGCTGCAAGTTTGTACATTTAAACATGAATCTTATCCCCTCACCTCTCATGCCGTGGTAACTACCATTTTGCTCTATGTTTGTTTTATAACGAGTTTGACTATTTTCAGTTCAGTGGCTCAGTCATATCTGACTCTGAGACCTCATGGACTGCAGCACACCAGGCCTCCCTATCCATCATCAACTCCCAGAGTTTACTCAAACTCATGTCCATTGAATTGGTGATGCCATCCTAACATCTTGTCCTCTGTCCTCCCTTTCTCCTCTCACCTTTAATCTTTCCCAGCATCAGGGTCTTTTCCAGTGAGTCAGCTGTTCCCATCAGGTGGCCAAAGTATTGGAGTTTCACCTTCAACATCAGTCCTTCCAATGAATATCCAGGACTGATATCCTTTAGGATGGACTAGTTAGATCTCCTTGAAGTCCAAAGGACTCTCAAGAGTCTTCTCCAACACCACAGCTCAAAAGCATGAATTCTTTGGCACTCAGCTTTCTTTATAGTCCAACTCTAACATCCATACATGACTACTGGAAAAACCATAGCCTTGACTAGATGGACCTTTGTTGGCAAAGTAATGTCTCTGCTTTTTAATATGCTATCTAGGTTGGTCATAACTTTTCTCCCAAGGAGTAAATGTCTTTTAATTTCATGGCTGCAGTCACCATCTGCAGTGACTTTGGAGGCCCCAAAAAAGTAGAGCCTGGCACTGTTTCCACTGTTTCTCCATTTATTTGCCATGAAGTGATGGGACCGGATGCCATGATCTTTGTTTTCTGAATGCTGAGCTTTAAGCCAACTTTTTCACTCTCCACTTTCACTTTCATCAAGAGGCTCTTTAGTTTTTCTTCACTTTCTGCCATAAGGGTGGTGTCATCTGCATGTCTGAGATTATTGATATTTCTCCTGGAAATCTTGATTCCAGCTTGTGCTTCCTGCAGCCCATCGTTTCTCATGATGTATTCTGCATAGAAGTTAAATAAGCAGGGTGACAATATACAGCCTTGATGTACTCCTTTCCCAATTTGGAACCAGTCTATTGTTCCATGTCCAGTTCTAACTGTTGCTTCCTGACCTGCATACAGATTTCTCAGGAGGCAAGTTGGGTGGTCTGGTATTCCCATCTCTTTCAGAATCTTCCACGGTTTGTTGTGATCCACACAGTCAAAGACTTTGGCATAGTCAATAAGCAGAAGTAGATGTTTTTCTGGAACTCTCTTGCTTTTTCCATGATCCAGAGGATGTTGGCAATTTGATTTCTGTTTCCTCTGCCTTTTCTAAACCCAGCTTGGACATCTGGAAGTTCATGGTTCATACTGTTGAAGCCTGGCTTGGAGAATTTTGAGCATTACTTTACTAGCATGTGAGATGAGTGCAATAGTGAGGTAGTTTGAGCATTCTTTGGCATTGCCTTTCTTTGGGATTGGAATGAAAACGGACATTTTCCAGTCCTGTGGCCACTGCTGACTTTTCCAAATTTGTTGGCATATTGAGTGCAGCACTTTCACAGCATCATCTTTTAGAATTTGAAAGAGCTCAACTGGAATTCCATCACCTCCACTAGCTTTGTTCATAGCGATGCTTCCTAAGGCCCACTTGACTTCACATTCTAGAATGTCTTGCTCTAGGTTAGTGATCACACCATCGTGGTTATCTGGGTTGTCAAGATTTTTTTTGTACAGTTGTTCTGTGTATTCTTGCCACCTCTTCTTAATATCTTCTGCTTCTGTTAGGTCCATACCATTGCTGTACATGTCTGACTCTTTGTGACCCCGTGGACTGTAGCCCACCAGGCTCCTCCATCCATGGGATTCTCCAGGCAAGAATACCAGAGTGGGTTGCCATTTCTTTCTCCAGGGGATCTTCCCAACCCAGGGATCGAGCCCGGGTCTTCCGCATTGCAGGCAGACGCTTTAACCTCTGAGCCACCAGGAAAGCATCTCTAATTTTCTTAGAGATCTCTAGTCTTCCCCTTTCTATTGTTTTCCTCTATTTCTTTGCACTGTTTACTGAGGAAGCCTTTTTTATCTCTCCTTGCTATTTTTTGGCACTCTGCATTCAAATGGGTACATCTTACCTTTTCTCCTTTGCTTTTTACTTCTCTTCTTTTCACGGCTATTTGTAAGCCCTCCTCAGACAGCCATTTTGCTTTTTTGCAATTCTTTTTCCTGGGGATGATCTTGATCCCTGTCTCCTGTACAATGTCATGAACCTCTGTCCATAGTTCATCAGGCACTCTGTCTATCAGATCTAGTCCTTTAAATCTATTTCTCACTTCCACTGTATAATTGTTAAGGATTTGATTTAGGTCATACCTGAATGGTCTAGTGGTTTTCCCTACTTCTTCAATTTAAGCCTGAATTTGGCAACAAGGAGTTCATGATCTGAGCCACAGTCTGCTCCTGGTCTTGTTTTTGATGACTATATAAAGCTTTTCCGTCTTTGGCTGCAAAGAATATAATCAATCTGATTTTGATGTTGACCATCTGGTGATGTCCATGTGTAGAGTCTTCTCTTGTGTTGTTGGAAGAGGGTGTTTGCTATGTCCAGTGCATTTTCTTGGCAAAACTCTATTAGCCTTTGCCCTGCTTCATTCTGTACTCCAAGGCCAAATTTGCCTGTTACTCCAGGTATTTCTTGACTTCCTAGTTTTGCATTCCAGTCCCCTATGATGAAAAGGACAACATTTTGGGGTGTTAGTTATAGAAGGTTTTGTGGGTTTTCATAGACCCATTCAACTTCAGCTTCTTCAGCAATACTGGTTGGGGCATAGATGGATTACTGTGATATTGAATGGCTTGCCTTGGAAACAAACAGAGATCATTCTGTCGTTTTTGAGACTGCATCCAAGTACCGCATTTTGGACTCTTTTGCCCCTCAGAACAGACCCAGTTTCCCCCTCAGTCAATCTATTTTAGATTCCACATATAAGTGATATCATACAGTACTTGTCCTTGTTTGTCTGACTTATGTCACTTAACACAGTGTACTCAAGGTTCATTAATGTTGTCACAGATGGCAAGATAAGCCCCCTGCTTGTAGTTCAATAATATTCCATTGTGTCTATATGTATGTGTGTGTGTATGCCCATGTGTGTATTTCACATTTTTTAATCTATTCATCTGTTGTTGGGCACTTCAGTTGCTTCCTTATCTTGGCTATTGTGAATAATGCTGCATATATCTGTTCAAAATCCTGATTTCAGCTTCTTTGAGTATACACCCAGAAGTGGAATTTCTGCATTGCATGGTAGATCTAGTCCCAATTTGTCGTTTTCCATAGTGATTGGACAATTGTTAATCATATCATTAGTCTATCTGGTATGACCTAAGCCTTGGCAAACAAAAACACTCCTGTCAGATATTCCAAGGGCTTAGAGATTATCTGTAAGAAATGGAGCAAAGGCCAGACCTCTTTTGGGGAAAGACACAAAATCATAGGAGAAAAAAAAATCTCATAAAAGGCTAATAAACATGTGAAAGAATGTTGAACCTCACTAGTAACTAAAGACATGCAGATTAAAAATACAATGATATACTATTTTATACCCTGGAATTTGGTAAAAAATAAAAAGTATGACAATACAGGTGTTGGGAATATAGATTCATGAGTACTCTCATACACTGACAGTGAAAGCATAAGTTGGGGAAACTATTTGTAGGATAACTTGGTAATACCTAGTTATAAAAAATATGTATAAATACAGCCCTAGAGTCAGTCTTATATAAACCAGATGAAATGCCCAAGAAGTCTATAGCAGCACTGTTTGTTCACAGCTATAAGCTGGAGCTTCCCTGGTGGCTCAGTCAGTGAAGAATCTGCCTGCAATTTAGGAAAACCAGGTTCAACCCCTAGGTTGGTAAGATCCCCTGGAAAAGGAAATGGCAACCCACGCTAGTACTCTTGCCTGGAAAATCCCATGGATGGAGGAGCCTGGTAGGCTACAGTCCATGGAGTCACAAAGAGTCTGACAGAACTGAGTGACTCCACTTTCACAAGCTTGGGACATCCTAATGTCCATCACCAGGAATACAGATGAATTGTATAGGGTTCCCTGGTGGCTCAGATGGTAAAGAATCCGCCTGCAATGCAGAAGACCCAGGTTTGGTCCCTGGGTCAGAAAGACACCCTGGAGAAGGGAATGGCTACCCACTCCACTATTCTTGCCTGGAGAATTCCATGGACAGAGGAGCCTGGTGGGCTACCATCCATGGGGTCACCAAGAGTCGGACACAACTGAGCAACTAACACACACACACAGAGGTTTTAAATAGTATATATTGCCTAAGAATGCCTAAATGTATTGCAGTTTTAAAGAAATTTAAAACAATGATAAATAGAATAATGAAAATATTTTAGGGGATGAAGGTGGAGGTGATTAGAGTGGCTATGGGAGACTATGGCTGAGTTGGAAACATTTCATTCTTAAGTGGTGTAGTAGGCACATGGGTATCTGTAGTGTCATTCTTAATACCTTTTGTATTCTTAAATGGTGTGTAGTACTTTTGAGAATTAAATGTATAGGTGTACACACAGATATATATATATATATATATATATATATATATCTCATTGTTGTTCAGCTGATAGGTTGGGTCTGACTCTTTTCAGCCCTCATGGACTGCAACACACCAGGCTTCCCTGTCCTTCACAATCTCCAGGAGTTTTCTCAAACTCATGTCTCTTGAGTCAGTTTTGCCGTCCAACCATCTCATCCTCTGTTGCCCCATTTTCCTCCTGTCCTCAATCTTTCCCAGCATCCAGGTCTTTTCCAATGAGTTGGCTCTTTGCATCAGGTGGCTAAAATATTGGAGTTTCAGCTTCAGCATCATTCCTTCCAATGAATACTAAGGATTGATTTCCTTTAGGATTGACTGGTATGATCTCCTTGCTATCCAAGGGACTCTCAAGAGTCTTCCCCAGGACCACAATTCAAAAGCATCAGTTCTTTGGTGCTCAGGGGTCTCCTGCATTGCAGGCAGATTCTTTACCATCTGAGCCACCAGGGAAGCCCAGCCTTCTGTGTATATATATATATCATATATACATATGTATATATGATATATATATATATACATAAATACATATGATAATATATATTCTCTCATATATATATATATATACCATAGCCTATTATGTAGATATAGTCATTGCTTTGTGCCTTACATTATTACCCAATAACTGCCTTTACACCATATGCATTGAGAGAGAAGTCAGTCATCAATTTTATACTTATATATGGAAAGTGGAAAAATAATTTGTACACCTTTAGAACATATAGCTCTACTTTCAGTTCTTACTTAATAACACAGAGGTGTCTTTCTTATTTGGGACCTATGCTGCATTTCTGCCTTGTCGGTGATGTAGACTGATAATCAAGAAAAAGATGTTTTTGAGTTCTTATTATGTGTTAGGTATTATGAAAGACTTAAGGGACAGATAAAGCAGAATTTCTGCCTTTAAGCATTCAGAATATATCTAGGTAGAGCAGGGAGAATATCAGGGTAACAAAAAAAAATAGGATAATTTGAGGTAGTCGTGTCCAACTCTTTGAGACCCCATGGACTGTAGCCCACCAGGCTCCTTATGTCTATGGGATTTCCCAGGCAAGAATATTGGAGTGGGTTGCCATTTTCTTCTCCAGGAATCCTCCTGACCCAAGGATCAAACCCTGGTCTTCAGCATCGCAAGCATATTCTTTACCATCTGAGCTACAAAGGAAGCCAGTAGAGTAGTAAAATAAATAATTACTGTGCAGGGGCAGTAAACCATTTAGTGTTTCAAAGCAGGTCTTGCAGTGGAATGCAGGAGATTAAAGTGCTTGAAGAAGGTTTGCACATGAATTTTTAAAAACAGCTCATAAGGACCGTAAGTGTAATTAGCCTTATTCATCATGAAGCGTTTGATCAAAGCTCTTTTGGAAGTAAAGCTTGTTTCTAGAAAATTATTTCAAATATTATGCCACTCTTCTTATAATGCCATTTTTAAAAATAGGTTGCACTCAGAATATTTTAAAGATTTCTTTAGAAATAATTCCAGCTCTGTTATTTAACTTCACTCTGAGAGCAGCCTGTAATCACTGACATTTCCAGACTTTGACTCCCAAGGACTTAAAATGCCATATGTGAATGTATTTACTGATTTGATGTAAACAAAAAATAGCTTCATATTTCCAAGCAACGTGCCTACATCTCTTATAACATTCATCTTTCTTGCCGCCTAAACCAGTGTGCTTTCCTCTCCATTTTATGAAACTAAAAGCTCAACTTTTGATGTACTGTGTTACTTATTTCTATATTGGCAAGTATAAAGGCCTCCTGTGAATTAATTCTGTCAAACAAGAGGAAAAGGGACTAATAGAAAATACTTTAAAAAATGTAGTAGAGACTTCCCTGGTGGCCCAGTGGTTAAGACTCCATGCTCCCAGGGCAGAAGGGCCCAAGTTTGATCCATGATGGGAGAACTAGATCCTGCATGTTGCAACTAAAAATCCCACATGCTATGACACAGATCCTGCACCCAACGATGAAGATCCTGCATGCAGCAACTAACACTGGGGCAGCAAAAAAAAAAAAAAAAAAAAATTGGAGGGAATTCCCTGGTGGTCCAGTGGTTAGAACTCTGCACTTTCATTGCTGAGGGCACAGGTTCAATCCCAGGTGGGGGAGGTAGGATCCTGCAAGCTGCATGCATCGGCCAAGAAACCCAAACAAACAACAACAGAAAATGACAAACATGAAAACCAGAACAAAACAAAAAAATGTATCAGAGGTATTTTTCCAGGAAAACATACAGATAAGTACATCAAAAGATGGTCAGCATCATTAATCATCAGGGAACAGCAAAACAAAACTACAATGAAATATCACCTCACACCTGTTAGAATAGCTAATAATAAAAAGACAAGAAAGAACAGATGTTGGTGAGGATATGGAAAAAGGAGAATCCTCGTGCACTGGTGGAGGGAAGGTAAATTGGTATAGCCGCTGTGAACAACACTATACTGATTCCTCAAAAAATTAAAAATAGAACTACCATAAGATCCAGCAAAATGAATGAAGGAATTCAAAAAGTACAAATTCCCAGTTATAAATAAAAAATCACGGGGGTGTAATGTGCAGTGTGGTGACTATAGTTAATAGTAACTGTACTGCATATTGAACATGGTCAAGCAGGAGTAAATTGGAGGTGGTAAGAATAAACATTGACATCTTAGGAAACAGTGAACTAAAATGGGCAGGAATAGGTGGATTTAATCCAGATGACCATCATATCTACTACAGTGGGCAAGAATCCCATACAAGAGTCTGAAATGCAGTACTTGGTTGCAATTTCAAAACCGTGGGAATGATCTCGGTTCATTTCAAAGACAAACCATTCAACATCACAGTTGCCTCTACCACCAATGCTGAAGAAGCTGAAGCTTATCAGTTCTAGGAAGACCTCCTAGAACTAATACCAAAAACAAGGTGTCGTCTTCATGATAGGGGATGGGAATGCAAAAGTAGGAAGTCAGGAGATACCTGGAGAAACAAGCAAGTTTGGCCTTGGAGTACAAAATGAAGCAGGGCAAAGGCTAACAGAATTCTGCCAAAAGAATGCAGTGGTCATAGCAGACTCCCTTTTCAACAACACAAGAGACAACTCTACACATGGACATCACCAAATGGTCAATACCAAAATCAAATTGATTACATTCTTTGTAGCCAAAGATGGAGAAGCTGTATACAGTCAGCAAAAACAAGACTTGAAGCCGAGTGTGGCTCAGATCATCAGCTTCTCATGGCAAAATTCAGACTTAAACTAAAGAAAGTGGGGAAAACCACTAGGTCAGCCAGGCACGATTTGAATCAAATCTCCTATGTGTATGCAGTGGAGGTGACGAATAGATTCAAGCGATCTAGTGAACAGAGTGCCTGAAGAACTATGGATGGAGGTCCATAATATTGTAAGGAGGCAGCGAACAAAACCATCCCAAAGAAAAAGAAACGGAAGGCGGCAAAGTGCTTATCTGAGGAGGCTTTACAAATAGCTAAGAAAGAAGAGAAGTGAAAAGCAAAGGAGAAAGGGAAAGGTACACCCAGCTAAACACAGAGTTCCAAAGAATAGCAAGGAGAGACAAGAAGAAGGCCTCTCCAATGAACAATGCATAAAAACAGAGGAAAAAAACAGAAGGGGAAAGACTAGAGATCTTTTCAGGAAAACTGAAAATATCAAGGGAACATTTTGCCCCAAAATGGGCACAGTAAAGGACAGAAACAGTAGAGATCTAGTAGAAGCAGAAGAAATCAAAAAGTGATGGAATGAACACACAGAAGAACTATGCAAAAAAGATCCTAATGAACCAGATAACCATGATGGTGTGATCAGTCATCGAGAGCCAGACACTCTGGAGTGTGCAATCAAGTGGACCTGAGGAAACCCTGCTGCCAATAAAGCTAGTGGATATAATGGAATTCCAGTAGAGCTATTCAAAACCCTTAAAGATGATGCTATTAAAGTGCTGCACTCAATGTGTCCACAAATCTGGAAGACCCAGCAGTGGCCACAGAACTGGAAAAGGTCAGTCCTCATCCCAATTCCCAAGAAGGGCAATACTAAAGAGTTTTCAAACCATTGAACAATTGCACTCATTTCCCATGCTAGTAAGGTCATGCTTAAAATCTTGCATGCTAGGCTTCAGCATTACACAAACCCAGAGCTTCTAGACGTCCAAGCTGGGTTTAGAAAAGGCAGAGGAACAAGAGATCAAATTGCCAACGTTCTCTGGATTGTAGAAAAAGCAAGGGAATTCCAGAAAAGCATCTACCTCTGTTTCATCAACTATACTAAAGCCTTCCACAGTCAAAGCTCTTAAAAAGATAGGAATACCATACCATCTTACCTATCTCCTGAGAAACCTGTATGTGGGTCAAGAAACAACAGTTAGAACTCTATATGGAATGACTGATTGGTTCAGAATTGAGAAAGGAGACAGGGTTGTCTGTTGTCACCTGGTTATTTAACTTTTATGCTGAGCACATCATGAGAAAGCCTGGACTGGATGAGTTACAAGCTGGAATCAAGATAGGCAGGAGAAACATCAATAACCTCAGAGAGGCAGATGATATCACTGCAATGGCAGAAAGCGAAGAGGAACTAAAGAGCCTTTTGATGAAGGTAAAGGAGGAGAGTGAAAGAGCCGGCTTAAAACTAAATATGAAAAAAAAACTAAGATCATGGTATATGGTCCCATTACTTCATGGCAAATAGAAAGTGAAAAGATGGAAGCAGTGACAGATTTTCTCTTCTTGGGCTCTACAATCACTATGGATGGTGACTGCAGCCATGAAATCAGAAGACAATTGCTTCTTGGTAGGAAAGCTATGACAAACCTGTGACCGTGTGTTGAGAAGCAAAGATATCACTCTGCCAACAAAGGTCCGTATAGCCAAGGGTATGGTCTTCCCAGTGGTCATGTAAGGTTGTGAGAGTTGGACCGTAAAGAAGGCAGAGCGCCCACAGAATTGATGCCCTCAAACTGTGGTGCTAGAGAAGACTCTTGAGAGTCCCTTGGACAGCAAAGAGATCAGACTGGTCAGTCTTAAAGGAAATCAACCCTAGATGCTCATTGGGAAGACTGATGCTGAAGCTGAAGCTCCAGTATTTTGGTCACCTGATGTGAATAGCCCACTCACTGGAGAAGTCCCTGATGCTGGGAAAGATTGAAGGCAGAAGGAGAATAAGATATCAGAGGATGAGATGATTGGATGGCATCACCAATGCAATGGACATGAACTTGGGCAAACTTCGGGAGTCGGTGAGGGACAGGGAGGCCTGGGGTACTGCAGTCCATGGGGTCGAAAAGAGTTGGACACGACCAGGTGACTGAACAACAACAACATTGTATATTTGAATACAGTTTTTCAAATTTGAATCTTGAAAGTTCTCATCGAAGGAAAAAACTTTGAAAGTATGTATTGTTACACAGTTCAGTTCAGTTGCCCAGTTGTGTCTGACTGTTTGCGACCCTATGGACTGCAGCACACCAGGCTTCCCTGTCCATCGCCAACTCCTGGAGCTTGCTCAAACTCGTGTCCATCAAGTCGGTGATGCCATCCAATGATCTCATCCTCTGTTGGCCCCTTCTTCTCCTGCCTTCAATCTTTCCCAGCATCAGGGTCTTTTCAAATGAGTCAGCTCTTCTCATCAGGTGGCCAAAGTATTGGAGTTTCAGCTTCAGCATCAGTCCTTCCAGTGAATATTCAGGACTGATTTCCTTTAGGATGGACTGGTTGGATCTCCTTGCAGTCCAAGGGACTCTCAAACATCTTCCCCAACACCATAGTTCAAAAGTATCATTTCTTTGGCACTCAGCTTTCTTTATAGTCCAACTCTCACATCCATACATGACTATTGGAAAAACCATAGCCTTGACTAGATGGACCTTTGTTGACAAAGTAATGTCTCTGCTTTTTAATATACTTTCTAGGTTGGTCATAACTTTTCTTCCAAGGAGCAAGTATCTTTTAATTTCATGTCTGCAGTCACCATCTGTAGTGATTTTGGAACCCAAAAAAATAAAGTCTGTCACTGTTTCCCCATCTATTTATCATGAAGTGATGGGACCAGATGCCATGATCTTAGTTTTCTGAATGTTGAGTTTTAAGCCAACTTTTCCCCACAAAAGAAGCGCAATACAGAAGACCCTGGTGTAATTCCTGGGTTAACCCATTGTAGAAAACAAGTGATAGTCCATGATCCATCTACATGCATACATACATATGTTAATACACCCATAAAAGGGAGAGAAAAGAAAACTCTGTTTTTCTATAGAATGCTGATTTTTTTAAGAAATTTATTGAAGTATAGTTGATTTACAATGTTAATTTCTGCTGTACTCAGTTGTAAACATATATATACATATATATATGTTCTTTTTCATATTCTTTTCCATTCTGCTTTATTACAGGATACTGAATATAGTTCCCTGTGGTATATTTGTTGTCATTTAACCATTCTATATATACTAGTTTGCATCTGCTAATCCCAGCTCCCATCCTTCCCTCCTCCCCACCCCCACTTGGAAACCACAAGTCTGTTCTCTGTATCTGTCTTTCCGTTTCATAGATATGTTCATTTGTGTTATATTTTAGATTCCATGTATAAGTGATATCATACAGAGTTTGTCTTTTTCTTTCTGTCTTACTTCACTTAGTACGATAATCTCTATCCATGTTGCTACAAATGACATTATTTCATTCTTTTTTGTGGCTGAGTAGCAGTCCATTGTATATGTATACCATATCTTCTTTATCCATTCATCTGTTGATGGACATTTTGGTTGTTTCCATATCTTGGCTGTTGTAAATAATGCTGCAATAAACATTGGGGTGTGGGACTTCCCTGATGGTCCAGTGGTTAAGACGGCACCTCCACTGCAAGGGACACAATTGTGATCCCTGGTTGGGGAAATAGGATTCTATATGCCACATGGTATGGCCAGAAAAACCCCAAACAAACAAAAGAAACATTAGGGTACATGTATCTTTTCAAATTATAGTTTTGCTTGGGTATATGCCCACAGGATTGCTGAATCACATGACAACTCAAGTGGTAGTTTTTTGAGGAACCTCTGCACTGAGTTCCATAAAATGGATGCACTAATTTACATTCCCACCAAAAGTGTAGGAGGGTTCCCTTTTCTCCACACCCTCTCCAAAATTTATTATTTGTAGACATTTAAAAAAATTCTTTTGGCCACACTATGTGACATGTGGGTCTTAGTTCCCTGGTTAGGGATGAAACCTGTCTTCTCTGCAGTGGGAGCAGGGAGTCTTAACCACTGGACCACTAGGGAAATCCCATATTATTTGTAGACTTTTTAATGATGGCCATTCTGACTGGTGTGAGGTGGTAACCTTACTGTAGCTTTGATTTGCATTTCTCTAATAATTAGCAATGATGAGTATCTTTTCATGTGCCAGTTGGCCATCTGTATGTCTTCTTTGGAGAAACGTCTAGAATTTGGAGAAATTTCTGTAATTTGGAAAAAGGTCTAGAATGTCAATTTATGAATGTAGAAGACAATTAGAAAATCACCAGTCTGCACTGTATAGTATAGTACAGTATAGTAGCAACTCATTTGGAGTCTTCACTGTGTACTAAGTCACTGGGTGGAAGTTTATAAAGTATCTCTCCACAAATCGTTTATTAGATACAAACAGAAAAATTGCATCTTTACAGTGGAAAATCTGATAGACAACTAACTGCTTAATGAATGGAAGTTTTCATGGATTACCTGGAATGGGGGAGGCCTAAGGAAATGGCAACCCATTCCAGTATTCTTGCCTAGAGAATCCCATGGACAGAGGAGCCCTGGTGGGCTACAGTCCATGGGGTTGCAAAGAGTCGGACACGACTGAGTAACTTAACTTTCCCTGGTTGTGCAGTGGCAAAGAATCCACCTGCCAGTGCAGAAGATACAGGAGACGCGGGTTTGATCCTTGGGTAAGCTCCCCTGGAGAAGGAAGTGGCAACCCACTCCAGTATTGTTGCTGGGAAATCCCATGGACAGAGGACCCTGGCAGGCTACAGGCCATGGAGTGGGAAAGAGCTGGAGATGACTGAACAACTGAGCATTCACGGAATGGGGTGGGGGAAACCAACATTCTGGATTTCCTGATCTGATATATAAAGGATGTACCATCACAGCAGGGAACTGCAAAAATGTGCATCATGAAACTAATCTTTAGGAAAAGGATTCCTTCCTGGGTCAGGGGGGAAAATGCTATAAAAGATAGTATTAGGACAATTGGTGAAGTTTGAAGAAGGACTAAATTTTTTATAATATTTGATATTATGGTTGTGTAAGAAAACGTCCCTTTTCTTGGGAGATACAGTCATGATGTCTGTAACTTATTCTCAGATAGTTCAGATATTATTTTCCCTAAACTAACTTTTCCATAGGTATAAAACTTTCAAAACAAACAAAAAAATTTTTAAAACCCAAATCCTTATACTGTACACCTTAAACTTATACTGTGCTGTATGTCAATTATATCTTAATAAAACTTGAAGAAACAAGACAAAAATTAAAGATGACTATCATGGAAATGTATAGGACGGTTTAGAAAATAAACTCAGGAACCTTTCCCTACATCGGGCTAGGAGCTGTTAGAATATTTTAACTGATAGTAAATTATGATTAGATTTGCCATTGTAAAAGTTTACTAGAGGAACAGGGTATAACATAGTCCAGGACATGTCTGATTCCCAAACTCATCACTTGGAATCTATAAATACATTTGAGTGTTATTTGGGCAGTTACATTTCAGTCAGAAGCATTAGTTTAAAATAATTTTTAGTAATACATAAACTGAAAGAATTAATATATTAAATGTGAAAACATAATTGCTTTTTTTTTCAATAAATATTGTTAAATGAAAATACACCTTAGCAAACAATTCCTAGAAACTGCCTGTATTATGGATCATTTCAGGCTTCTGTTTTTGTCTTTGGCATAGCCCCTACCTTGGAATAAAATGATTCACTACTCACTTGAATATCTTTAAATGGAAAGGAAATTAATGGAGAATCCAACTTAATCTACCCATTTATTTGTGCTCTGGTGTCATTGAAGAAGAAAAAAAATCATAAGTAGTGAAAACTTCCACCATGTAAAGATTTAAAACTATAGATCTGTGCATTTTACTCTTTCCTGCCTTTCCTACTCCTCTAGGAAATACTACGTGCAAGTGGAGAACCAAGATTGAGCTAGGATTTCCTCATAGATGGGAAATTTTGTAACAAAAAGACAGAAAATCCAGTGTATTGGAATTGGTAGCTAGTTTTCTTTGAAAGCTGAAAAAATCTTTGTAGGGAATTTCCTCCTAGCAACAATATGAGATAAAGAATAATTTGCTGTTATCCTCCTACAACTGAAGAAGTGACTTGAAATTGATGCCATTAATTTACTTCTAACTGTGTAGATAAGGGCAGAGTCAGACAAGGATGCCTTTCTTATCCTGAAACAATTGGAAAGAAAAATATTTGTTGTAAGGTGAAGGAAGCTGTGAAGAGATACCTCACGCCCAAGGTAAGAGAAATCCAAGTAAGATGGTAAGTGTTGCAAGAGGGCATCAGAGGGCAGACACACTGAAACCATACTCACAGAAAACTAGTCAATCTAATCACACTAGGACCACAGCCTTGTCTAACTCAATGAAACTAAGCCAGGCCCATGGGGCCGCCAAAGACGGGCGGGTCATGGTGGAGAGGTCTGACAGAATGTGGTCCACTGGAGAAGGGAATGGCAAACCATTCAGTATTCTTGCCTCGAGAACCCCATGAACAGTATAAAAAGGCAAAATGATAGGATACTGAAAGAGGAACTCCCCAGGTCAGTATGTGCCCAATATGCTACTGGAGATCAGTGGAGAAATAACTCCAGAAAGAATGAAGGGATGGAGCCAAAGCAAAAACAATACCCAGCTGTGGATGTGACTGGTGATAGAAGCAAGGTCCGATGCTGTAAAGAGCAATATTGCATAGGAACCTGGAATGTCGGGTCCATGAATCAGGGCAAATTGGAAGTGGTCAAACAGGAGATGGCAAGAGTGAACGTCGACATTCTAGGAATCAGCGAACTAAAATGGACTGGAATGGGTGAATTTAATTCAGATGACCATTGTATCTACTACTGCAGGCAGGAATCCCTCAGAAGAAATGGAGTAGCCATCATGGTCAACAAAAGAGTCCGAAATGCAGTACTTGGATGCAATCTCAAAAATGACAGAATGATCTCTGTTCGTTTTCAAGGCAAACCATTCAATATCACGGTAATCCAAGTCTATGCCCCAACCAGTAATGCTGAAGAAGCTGAAGCTGAATGGTTCTATGAAGACCTACAAGACCTTTTAGAACTAACACCCAAAAAAGATGTCCTTTTCATTATAGGGGACTGGAATGCAAAAGTAGGAAGTCAAGAAACACCTGGAGTAACAGGCAAATTTGGCCTTGGAATGCGGAATGAAGCAGGGCAAAGACTAATAGAGTTTTGCCAAGAAAATACACTGGTCATAGCAAACATCCTCTTCCAACAACACGAGAGAAGTCTCTACACATGGACATCACCAGATGGTCAACACTGAAATCAGATTGATTATATTCTTTGCAGCCAAAGATGGAGAAGCTCTATACAGTCAACAAAAACAAGACCAGGAGCTGACTGTGGCTCAGATCATGAACTCCTTATTACCAAATTCAGACTTATATTGAAGAAAGTAGGGAAAACCGATAGACCATTCAGGTATGACCTAAATCAAATCCCTTATGATTATACAGTGGAAGTGAGAAATATATTTAAGGGCCTAGATCTGATAGATAGAGTGCCTGATCAACTATGGACTGAGGTTCGTGACATTGTACAGGAGACAGGGATCAAGACCATCACCATGGAAAAGAAATGCAAAAAAGCAAAATGGCTGTCTGGGGAGACCTTACAAATAGCTGTGAAAAGAAGGGAAGCCAAAAGCCAAGGAGAAAAGGAAAGATATTCACATTTGAATGCAGAGTTCCAAAGAATAGCAAGAAGAGATAAGAAAGCCTTCCTCAGAGATCAATGCAAAGAAATAGAGGAAAAGAACAGAATGGGAAAGACTAGAGATCTCTTCAAGAACACTAGAGATACCAAGGGAAAATTTCATGCAAAGATGGGCTCGATAAAGGACAGAAATGGTATGGACCTAACAGAAGCAGAAGATATTAAGAAGAGATGGCAAGAATACACAGAACAACTGTCCAAAAAAGATCTTCATGACCTAGATAATCACAATGGTGTGATCACTCATCTAGAGCCAGACATCCTGGAATGTGAAGTCAAGGGGACCTTAGAAAGCATCAGTACGAACAAAGCTAGTGGAGGTGGTGGAATTCCACTTGAGCTGTTTCAAATCCTGAAAGATGATGCTGTGAAAGTGCTGCACTCACTAGGCCAACAAACTTGGAAAACTCAGCAGTCGCCACAGGACTGGAAAAGGTCAGTTTTCATTCCAATTCCAAAGAAAGTCAATGCCAAAGAATGCTCAAACTACAGCACAATTGCACTCATCTCACATGCTACTAAAGTAATGCTCAAAATTCTCCAAGCCACACTTCAGCAATACGTGAACCGTGAACTTCCTGATGTTCAAGCTGGTTTCAGAAAAGGCAGAGGAACCGGAGATCAAATTGCCAACATCTGCTGGATCATGGAAAAAGCAAGAGAGTTCCAGAAAAACATCTATTTATGCTTTATTGACTATGACAAAGCCTTTGACTGTGTGGATCACAATAAACTGTGGAAAATTCTGAGAGATGGGAATACCAGACCACCTGATCTGCCTCTTGAGAAACCTGTATGCAGGTCAGGAAGCAACAGTTAGAACTGGACATGGAATAACAGACTGGTTCCAAATAGGAAAAGGAGTACATCAAGGCTGCATATTGTCACCCTGCTTATGTAACTTATATGCAGAGTATATCATGAGAAACGCTGGACTGGAAGAAACACAAGCTGGAATCAAGATTGCTGGGAGAAATATCAATAACCTCAGGTATGCAGATGACACCACCCTTATGGCAGAAAGTGAAGAACTAAAGAGCCTCTTGATGGAAGTGAAAGTGGAGAGTGAAAAAGTTGGCTTAAAGCTCAGCATTCAGAAAACAAAGATCATGGCATCCGATCCCATCACTTCATGGCAAATAAATGGAGAAACAGTGGAAACAGTGCCAGACTCTATTTTTTGGGGGGGCTCCAAAATCACTGCAGATGGTGACTGCATCCATGAAATTAAAAGACGCTTACTCCTTGGAAGAAAAGTTATGAGCAACCTAGATAGTATATTCAAAAGCAGAGACATTACTTTGCTGACTAAGGTCCGTCTAGTCAAGGCTATGGTTTTTCCAGTGGTCATGTATGGATGTGAGAATCGGACTGTGAAGAAGGCTGAGCACTGAAGAATTGATGCTTTTGAACTGTGGTGTTGGAGAAGACTCTTGAGAGTCCCTTGGACTGCAAGGAGATCCAACCAATCCATTCTGAAGGAGATCAACCCTGGGTGTTCTTTGGAAGGAATGATGCTAAATTGAAACTCCAGTACTTTGGCCACCTCATGAGAAGAGTTGACTCATTGGAAAAGACTGATGCTGGGAGGGATTGGGGGCAGAATGAAAAGGGGCCGACAGAGGATGAGATGGCTGGATGGCATCACTGACTCGGTGGATGTGAATCTGAGTGAACTCCGGGAGTTGGTGATGGACAGGGAGGCCTGGTGTGCTGGGATTCATGGGGTCGCAAAGAGTTGGACATGACTGAGCAACTGAACTGAATTGAACTGAACTGAAAGAAGCTATTAGCTACTTCAGATTACCTGATTATCTCTCCTGATTACTATCTGCACAAGCTCTGTCCTACCACCACCAAGCCTCAGTGGGAGGAAGCCTGGTGGTCTTGGCCCAGCAGCTGGGGCCAAAGGCAGGGACAACTTGGGTCTGCAGCAAATTTTGCAGAGTCCAGCAGAGAACAGCCAAGCCCTACAATGAAGAAAAGGACCAAAACTCCAGGAAGCAGAGACCATCCAGCTCAGTCAGGGTGAGAGAACAGGAGGAAAGTTTCAGAAACTGAGGCATGGTACCAACAGGTGTGTCAGAGACGATGGAGAGCAGCAAGAAGGGACAATGGAAGAGTGGGGGATGAATTGGAATGGCAAGGGATGGTCAAGATAAAGGCCTGACACAGGGAACAATGCTCATCTTTGCATGAATGGTATTTTTAAAGGGCCCATGATTCTGTATCTTGTTTTGGGTGATTGTTATGACCTCAGGTGGCTTCAGCCTGCAGTGGCTTGAAGGGGGCTTCTGTTCCTGGCCAGAGATTGAGGTCAGGTCATTGCAGTGAGAGCACCAAATCCTAGCCACCAGACCAGTGGTCAATGGCAAGGCCCTGGCTTGTTGGCTTTGCAGAAAAAGTATTCCCACAAAGATGGAAAGTAGTAAAACAAGTAAAGGATTTATTAGGAGGAAAAAGAGATACATGTAGTGGATAGACACACAGGTGGGCTCAGAGAGAGTGGCACCCTCATGGTAATTTGAATTACCTTTATGGGGTGTTTCTTCTGGGTTTCCTTTGGCCAATCATTTTGACTTGCCTGGTTCAGAGTCCATATTTGGTATATCTCGGGATCCTCCCATGTGTGCATACACATCTCTTAGCCAAGATGAATTCTACCTAAGAGGCATATGGGCAGAGCATCTCTTGACATCACTCTCCTTTGACCTCCAAGTAGCTGCAGTCCATGGGGTTGCAAAGTCGGACACAACTGAGTGACTAAGCACAGCACAGCGCAGCCTTTCTGCACATGTGGTTGAGGAGGTCTCCTGATTTCGAGAATGAGAAATACGTGGTGTTATATCCTGTACCTGGGCAAGGCTCAGCCTCCTCCCTCAGTTTTTCTGGCTATTTTCCTCCTGGAGTATCTACACTGGATGAGGGTGGGGTCAGGGTTACTACCTCCTGCCCCAATTACACAGGTGTATATAGTTTTAAAACTCACTGAACTAATACCTAAAATCTTTGATTTTATTGTATGTTGATGTTGAAGCTGAAACTCCAATACTTTGGCCACCTCATGCGAAGAGTTGACTCATTGGAAAAGACCCTAATGTTGGGAAGGATTGGGGGCAGGAGGAGAAGGGGACAACAGAGGATGAGATCATTGGATGGCATCACTGACTTGATGGACATGGGTTTGAGTGGACTCTGGGAGTTGGTGATGGACAGGGAGGCCTGGCGTGCTGCGATTCATGGGGTCACAAAGAGTCGGACATGACTGAGAGACTGAACTGAACTGAATTATGCCTTGATTTTTTTTTAAGCCCATTAGAAATAAATACAGCAGGAAATTTCTGTAGTTGAAATCACAATTTTACCGACCATACCCCCAGAGTTTACTCTCAACACAAGAGTAATAAATTCTCACAAAGCCTCCTCTACAATTACAAAAATAAGATGATGAGAGATTGCATTGCCCAAAGATGGGGCTAAAATAGTTGTTTGGCCTTAGTATAAACAAGAGCCTCCCAGATGTAGTTGGTTTTCCTTTTTGGTCAGATTGTAATAGCTGTAATTTCTTTTGCACCAGTAGACCTCTGGGCCTTGTGAGAAGCCAGGAGAAGGAACTGAAATTAGTCTGGAAAATAATTTAAAATGTTATCTCCCTGGTGAACAAAAGAAGCTTGAGATGTATATATTTAATGAGAAAAAAGTTTGCATTTCTTACTATAAATAGAGGCTATACCTTTTAGTACCAATCATAGGATAAAAGAACAATGTGCTGTGTGCTAAGTCACTTCAGTTGTGTCCAGCTCTTTATGACCCTATGGACTGTAGCTTGCCAGGCTCCTCTGTCCATGGGATTCTCCAGGGAAGCATACTGAAATGGGTTGTCATGCTCTCCTCCAGGGAATCTTCCCAATGCAGGAATCAAAACCTCATCTCTTATGTCTTCTGCATTGATAGGTGGGTTCTTTACCATTAGTGCCAGCTGGGGAGCCCACAAGAACAACACATAAAGTCAATAAGCTTCCCTATCCATCAGCAAAGACCAAGCAGAAACTATGTAAGAGTGAAAAAGGCCCTTTCACAATTGCAGCAAAATCATGCAATGCCTCCTAGTAAACCTATGATGGTTTACTTACTGAAGGGCATAAAAAGACATAAATAAATTGAAAATTATGCCTTTACCATTAAAGAAATTCAATGCTGTGAATATATACATTTTCCTCAAATTAGTTTAGCCTTTGAATGCGACCCCAAGAAAAATCAAAGTAAGAATTAAAAAATATGTAGGAATATAAAGAAAAATTGACTTTGATGATAAAAATTTCAAACACAGAAAAATGTGGAAAGACAATGAAAAAACAAGCAACCATTATCTGGATTTGACAATTTTTATTACTTTGCCATAGTTGCTGCATAGATAGAAGGACAGGCAGATAGAAGGTGATATAAGGTACACACTTACAGAACAATTTAAATGGTTACACTCTGACAGTTTATCCATAAATTCTTTAGTATGTATCTTACTGGATATATTAGCTGGCTTGGGCTGCTATAACAAAAATACCACAGTCTGAGTAGTTTATACAACAGACAATTATTTCTATTATTTCAGAACATGAGAAGTCCAAGATCAGGTGAAGCAGAAGATAGATAGACCCCAGGCTGAGCAGCTGGAATCTGTCCCTTGTGGACAGATACTCAAGGCAAAGATCATGGCAGGAGCAAGGAGGAGCTGAATCCTGCATGGACAAAAGATAAAGAGACCACATATTTCTCAGTCTTGAGGACAAGGAGATCTCCCTGACTACATATATGCAGAAAAACTCCTTGGGGGAGTTTTCAAAAATGGGGAGGGTGCCTCCCCATAACAGGTGGCATCAACCTCCCCAAGGCTTCTATACTGGAATCCATGTTGGCAAAAAGATGCACGTGCATGTTGGTGAGAACCCTAGGACAGGTCAGATATGGACAAGAAATGAGATAATTGACCAAAGGTAAACAAAGATCAGGAAGAACTGCCCTGTATAAGTCACTTGGATCCCTCTCTGGTGTACTCCTCCTCATTAGGGAGGACTCCCACAAACTTTCTTCTCGGGGTGTCTATCTCCACTCCCTTCTGTCTTAAATAAAGAGTTTCTCTGTGTGCTCCCCACTTATTGTGCTGTGTCTCTTGTAATAAACTTTGTACCTGTTTGTACAGTTTTTGCCTCCTTGATAAATTCAGTTTTCAATGAGGGCAAGAGTGAGGACAACTTATCTTCCAGCCTCTATCCCCTGGTGGGCTAGGGGCTAGGATTCCTGGTTTTCACCCAGGCTGCTAAGGTTCTGATGCAAAGAACTGACTCATTGGATGGGATTCACCTGATGCAAAGAACTGACTCATTGGAAAAGAGCCTGATGCTGGGAAAGATTGAAGGCAGGAGGAGAAGGGAACGACAGAGGTGGGATGCCATCACTGACTTGATGGACATGAATTTGAGGAAGCTCCAGGAGTTGGTGATGGGTAGGAAAGCCTAGCATGCTATAGTCCATGAGGTGGCAGAGTCGGACACGACTGAGTGACTGAACTGAACTGAAAGTGAAAGTGAAGTCGCTCAGTCATGTCTGACTCTTTGCGACCCCATGGACACCAGGCTCCTCCGTCCATGGGATTTTCTAGGCAAGAGTACTGGAGTAGATTGCCATTTCCTTCTCCAAGGAACTTCCCAACCCAGGGATTGAACCCAGGTCTCCCACATTGTAGACAGACACTTTACTGTCTGAGCCACCAGGGAAGTCAGGTTCAATTCTTGGGCAGGGAACTAAGATCTTGCTTCAAGCCACAGCTCACTGCTACCTCCTGGAGGTCAAAGGTGCTGCTGGAGTCAATTGCTGGTGATGGCTCTCTTCCTGGTTTGTTGACAACTATCTTCTAGATGTGTCCTCACTCTTTCCCTCTTCTTATAAGAGTGCTAATCACAACATGCAGGCCATACCCTCTTGACTTCATCTAAATCTAATAAGCTCCCAAAGGCCTCACCTCCTAATACCATCACATTGTTCAAAATACGAATTTTGGGGAGATACAGTTCAGTCTGTACCACCAGAATAAGATCATTATCCTATGTAGCCATATTATTATCATATCCCAAACATATAACAGTATTTCCTTAATATCACATACTGCCCAGTCCATATATAAATGTCTCCAGCTGTCCTAAACATGTCATTTCTTGCTGGAGAGTATGTTGGTGTTGTTGTTCAGTCACTCAGTCATGTCTGCAACCCCATGGACTGCAGCACGCCAGGCTTCCATGTCCTTCACCAACTCCCGTAGCTTGCTCAAACTCGTGTCCATCAAGTTGGTGATGCCATCCAACCATCTCATTCTCTGTGATCCCCTTCTCCCTCTGCCTTCAATCTTTCCCAGCATCAGGGTCTTTTCCAGTGAGTCAGGTCTTCGCATCAGGTGGCCAAGGTATTGGAGTTTCTGCTTCAGCATCAGTCCTTCCAATGAACAGTCAGGGTCGATTTCCTTTAGGATTGACTGGTTGGATCTCCTTGCAGTTCAAGGGACTCTCAAGAGTCTTCTCCAACTCCACAGTTCAAAAGCATCAATCCTTTGGCACTCAGCCTTCTTTATGTTCCAACTTTTACATCCATACATGACTACTGGAAAAATCATAGCTTTGACTAGACAGACTTTTATAGGCAATGTGATGTCTCTGCTTTTTAATACACTAAGTTTGTCATAGCTTTTCTTCCAAGGAGCAAGTGGGTTTTAATTTCATGGCTGCAGTCACCATCCGCATTGATTCTGGAGCCCAAGAAAATATAATCTGTCACCGTTTCCATTGTTTCCCCATCGATAGGCCATGAAGTGACTGGACTGGGTGCCATGATCTTCGGTTTTTGAATGTTGAGTTTCAAGCTGGCTTTTTCCCTCTCCTCTTTCACCTTCATCAAGACACTCTTTTGTTCTTCTTTGCTTTCTGCCATAAGGGTGGTGTCATTTGCATATCTGAAGTTATTGATATTTCTCCTGGCAGTCTTGATTCCAGCTTGTGATTTATCCAGCCCAGTATTTCGCATTATGTACTCCAGATATAAGATAACCAAACAGAGTGACAAAACATGGCTCTGACACACTCCTTTCCCAATTTTGAACCAGTCTGCTGTTCCATGTTCAGCTCTAACTGTTGCTTCTTGACCTGCATACAGGTTTCTCAGGAGGTAGGTAAGGTGGTCTGGTATTCCCATTTCTTTAAGAATTTTCCAGTTTGTTGTGATCCACACAGTCAAAGGCTTTGGCATAGTCAATAAACCAAAAGTAGATTTTTTTTTCTGGAATTCTCTTGCTTTTTCGATGATCCAGTGGATGTTGGCAATTTGATCTCTGGTTCCTCTGCCTTTTTCACCACCCTGGCCTCTTTCTTAGCTTCTGAGCAGCAAGCAGCTGGACCCCAGTTTCAGTAACAATCCTGTCCTCATAGATAACCACCTTAACAGTCTATATATTTAGATGTAAATCACATCTACTGAAAGTTTCCTTTACATCAGATTCTGGCAAAAGGATTGGGGGAGTAGGGGAAGCATCCACCTGTCCAAAGGCCAACTCACCCCAATCTCTGACAATCGAGGGGCAAGAGTTTTTATAAACAGAGGAAGGGGGCTACATGAAGAAACAGCACAGTCAGCTCTGACACTCAGCTCAGAATTGGTCACTGGTGCTCTGATCATATCATCTTTACTATCTTAGGTACAGTTCCTCTTTGATTTCAGGGTTGGTTTGTTCCCCTTTCCTTGAGGTCAGTTCTTAGAATTGTAGCAATGTATGTTATGGTTCTAGTCTGGGCATCATGCAGTTAAATTCTTCCTTCCACCTGGTGGGGATTTCAGTATCTATAGGACAGTTCATAGGGTTTGGTTCAGAATATTGAGAGTTCCTTGGACTGCAAGGAGGTCAAACTAATCCATCCTAAAGGAAATCAACCCTGAATACTCATTGGAAGGACTGATGCTGAAACTGAAGCTCCAAAACTTTGGCCACCTGATGCAAAGAGCCAACTCATTGGAAAAGACCCTGATGCTGGGAAAGATTGAAGGCAAAAGGAGAAGGGGATGACAGAGGATGAGATGGTTACATAGTATCACCAACTCAATGGACATGAATTTGAGCAAACTCTGGGAGATAGTGAAGGACAGGGAAGCCTAGCATGCTGCCGTCTCTGGGGTTGCAAGAGTCAGAAACGACTTAGCGACAGAACAACAACAATCTACATATACATACACACATATATATTTCTGTTTTGCATTTAAATAAAAAAATTATAATCATGTGTTCATGTATTATTTGGTCATATGTGCATGCGTGTTCATTTGATTTGGTCCTGTCCAACTCTTTTGAAAGTCCATGGACTGTAGCCTGCGAGGCTCCTTAGTCCATGGAATTCTCCAGGCAAGAATACTGGAGTGAGTTGCCATGCTCTCCTCCAAGGGATCTTTCTGACCCAGGGATGGAACCTGCGTCTCCTTTGTCTCAATGCTGCAGGCATATTCTTTACCTACTGAGCCACCTGGGAAGTTCAGGTCATGTGCAATAAAACAAGAGAAAAAGAATAATCCCTTACTAAAAATTCTTGGAAGTAAAAAGCCACTATCATAAAATAAAACCTAGATTTAAAAAGCTAATAATGAGCATGTACTTTCATTCACCTTTGGTAGAAGCGTTTAGCCAGGGAGCTCACGAATGTACTGATCTTTAATAATTTTCCTTTTTTTTTCAAATTACTAAATTCTACTCTATTGACATATTGAATATCTGAGAGTACGTGAAAGGCATTTAAGCATGTTTTACAAGGTAAAGGTAATGTGAAAGAGTTTGGCATTTCTCACTCAGTTCCTTAAGCACAAGCCTCTTTGGCTTTGGGGTGATCAAGTCATACTTGATCATATGACTCAATCAGAATTCTCTTCATTCTCTATCCCACCTTCACTCCAACATTCCATTATTTCATTATTATTACTATTATTATTATTATTTGGTGGGAAGAAATGAACATAACCAAAATACCCAAGTTACCTTCAAGATTATTGTTTTTAAAATCTATAACACTAGGGTCTGATCTGAGGTCCAAAACATCAATCAAAATTTACATTTACACAACTATAGTGCTTCCCTGGTGGCTCAGATGGTAAAGAATCCACCTGCAATGCGGGAGACCTGGGTTTGATCCCTGGGTTGGGAAGATGCCCTGGAGAAGGCAATGGCAACCCACGCCAGTATTCTTGCCTGGAGAATCCTCATGGAAAGAAAAGCCTGACAGGCTACAGTCTATGGGGTTGCAGAGTTGGACACGACTGAGCAACTCAGCACAGACAGAGGTTATTCAATTTCAGAAACCCACCTACAAGGAAAGATTTCTTCAGACTCTGTTCTCAACCTGTGATGAATTGTGCTGGCCCCAAGAAAGAGACATGGGTTTTCAAACCAAACTCATTGCAGAATGTGGGTGAGGTAACTGCCTTGACCTGTCCAAATGAGGAAGTGCTCATCTAGAAAGCAAGAACCAAAGCATCAAATAGGGCATTTGTGTGAAGCCCTTAGTACTGTGTCCAGCATGTGGTGGTAGCTAAAAAAAACAACTATATATATATATATATATATATATATATACACACAAATATATATAATTACATATCATTTTCTTCTTTCTTGCAATTCTAAGAGAATTTCAGTCTCAGGAACATGAAGGATTTCAGATTAACATTGAGATTACCAGAAGAAGCAATGAAATAAAACCAGTTCTCCTTAAATATGCTAATGAAGATTTGAACTAGAAGATTTGAGCTAGTGAAGATTTCCTAATGTATTTAGGAAAAATACATTCAAAACTATCTAAACCCTCTCTAAACCCTCTAAGTCTTTATGACAATCTGATCTTAAACAAATTATCTTCATATAGTTAAAGCTGTAATTCACTGATTCTGAAATTTATATTATCATTTGAAACTTTAGCATTACATACATACCCACTAGTTTTTGTTAATTTCAGGGTAATGAGTCACCTAAAATATATAAGAAAATGTTCCATATTTGTTTTCCTTTCAGTGTCAGTTCACCTAGTAGAAAGGACTATTTTAGAGAGCCCCTCCTTCCCTTTTTAACTTTACACTGTGCTACCCATGATGTTGAGATCACAACCAGAAGCACTTGCGCTTGTTCTCTAAGCTCTGCCAGTTCAAGGAAAGACAATCGGAACCCTGGAAAGTGTCTGGATTCTGGCCCCAAGCGCTGCCACTGCCACTTATGTGGGTCCCTAGGTCCTCACTGTGAAAGGATAGTCTTGCACCAAATATTGTCTAAGGTGCGTTCAGGCTCTAAAATTCTATGATCAATGGTCAATCTGAAAAACAAACTAGCCAACCAAAAAAGCAAGCTAAACTTTATTTCCTGTGGCCAAATTCTCAAGAGCCCAGAGTTCAGCTTATTGAACAGTGGAAAGAGTGAATTTGTCGAAGAGATGTGTTATACTCAAAACAAGTATCAAAGAGTAATAGCACTTTTCTTCAACTGTCTAAACACATCCTAAAAACAAAATATAAACTTTGATGTGTATACTTCACATGCTATGGTGTGCTTAGTTATTGAGTTGTGTCGAACTCTTTGTGACCCTATGGACTGCAGCCCGTCAGGCTCCTCTGTCCATAGGCATTCTCCAGGCAAGAATAGTGGAGTGGGTTCCCATGCCCTCCCCGTCCAGGTGATCTTCCCAACCCAGGGATCAAACCCAGGTCTCCCGTGTTACAGGCAGCTTCTTTATGAACTGAGCCACCAGGGAAGCCCAAGAATACTGGAGTGGGTAGCCTATCCTTTCTCCAGAGAATCTTCCTGACCCAGGAATTGAACTGGGGTCTCCAGCATTGTAGGCAGATTCTTTACCAGCTGAGCTATCAGGGAAGCCTATGCTTCATATATGGACTAACTATTCCCCAAAATGGAAGATATTTCTACATAATTTCAAAGTGTCACCACATAACTTCTCTCTTAATGATGTTATACTTAACAAAACCATGTAATTTTAATGTTTGTAAAATGTGAAAATGCTTAACAGTATAGTTATTGATATTTTTAACTTTTTCTTTTACTGAAATCATATGTATTTTATTAGGGTTTCTAGCCTGAACATTGCATTTGAAGGTGAGAGAAAACAAATTGATATAAGTGAACTTCTTGACATCTTAATCTTAGCCTGACATTTAGATAAGTCACTCTCCAATAAACAGAATGTCAGAGAGTACTTGAATTTCTTTAATCTAAGGAGCCAACTGGACAACTCCCATGTATCCTCTATTCAAAACAAGACCTACTCAATGTTAACCAGATTTACTGTGATATTTTGCTCAACTCACTATGTGTACAACTGAAACTAATATAATGTTATATGTCAATTATACCTCAATACTGTTGCCAAAATCTTGGCTCTCTGTGCACCAGTGCCAAACGGAAACACGGAGACAGAGTTACGGAGGAGAAAGAAAGAATGGCTTTATTACTTTGCCAGGCAAAGGGGGAACACAGCAGGCTAGTGCAAGGACTGTCCCCCGCTCCCTGGTGAGCAGAGAAAGGTTATATAATCAGAAGGAGGATTCGATAAAGACCAAGGCAGTAACAGTCTTGTATTCTTTCTTCTGAAAAGTTGCAAGAGGGTGTGGCTGGTGACAAGATTACCATGTGTGCAGGGTCTTAGGTGGTCCAGCTTCCTAATCTTGATAAGCCTCAGTTCAGTTCAGTCACTCAGTCGTGTCCGACTCTTTGTGACCCCCATGGACTGCAGCACGCCAGGCCTCCCTGTCCATCAACAACTCCCAGAGTTTACTCAAACTCATGTCCATCGAGTCAGCGATGCCATCCAACCATCTCATCCTGTCATCCCCTTCTCCTTCTGCCTTCAATCTTTCCTAGAACAAGGGTCTTTTCCAATGAGTCAGTTCTTTGCATCAGGTGGCCAAAGTATTAGAGTTTCAGCTTCAGCATCAGTCCTTCCAATGAATATTCAGGACTGATTTCCTTTAGGATGGATTGGTGGATCTCCTTGCAGTCCAAGGGACTCTCAAGAGTCTTCTCCCAACACCACAGCTCAAAAGCATCAATTCTTCGGTGCTCAGCTTTCTTTATAGTCCAACTCCCACATCCATACGCGACGACTGGAAAAACCACAGCCTTGACTAGACGGACCTTTGTTGGCAAAGTAATGTCTCTGCTTTTTAATATGCTGTCTAGGTTGGTCATAATTTTTCTTCCAAGGAGTAAGCATCTTTTTAATTTCACGGCTGCAGTCACCATCTGCAGTGATTTTGGAGCCCCCTAAAATAAAGTCTGTCACTGTTTCCACTGTTTCCCCATCGATTTGCCATGAAGTGATAAGCCTCTCTGGTCGTTTAATCTTGCTTCAGCTGGTTTCCTTGCTGGTCCTCTTTTCTTTAGTAACTGTTCTGCCATTTGGAACTGAGAGAAAGTCATGGAGGCTCGAGTCTTGCCTATAAGAAATGGAGGACAAAATGGCCTCCATGCCCAGGAGTCCCACAGGGCTCTGCTCAGCATCAAGACAATAAAACAAAAACCAAGACCTACTCTTGCAAAATGACAGGTAGTCTGAAAAATGGCAGCCTTTCTATCACTGAGCCTCAGTTCAGTGCGAAAGGCCTTCTCTTCTCGGTCAAAACAAAGGAAGTGGGATGGGTAGGTTTCTGCTTGCATAGGCTCTGTTTGCACCGTACTTCACAGCCTCCCAACTCTCTTGCTTCTTTGCTGCCCTTACAGACAACATGTAGACCATTTTAAATTTAAGACCTTCCCTGACTGATTTCCTTATGGGAAAGGGGGAGAATGAACATGATTACTAAGTTTCAGGTCTAAGTGGCAGACCTCTAGTTCCAGGCTGTTCAAAAGCCACAGTCACACAGACACAGCTTTTCCCAAACCCCATTTCTCCTTAATTAGTAGTGCTTAGTAAGGCAAAGGCCTTACCAGTAGAAGTCAATGCCCCTCTGGGAGGTACTTCATGGAAATTTGAAGAGAGGCTTCCTGGGGAACTGACTCAAAGTCATCTTTTTTCTTCTAGAGGCTAGCAGCAATTGCAGTGTAAAACGTTAAAATACTGGTGAAAAATTAGGAATACGTTTCAAAATGTAGAATTTGGGGATATGAAATCTAAATACTGCCCTCCAGTCTTGTCAGTCTTTTCCATGCCATCATGGAAATTTAAAGGCCTTCCAAAATGACAATTTTGGTTAAGTTCTAGAAAGACCAGGCATTATTTTAACCCAGTAGAAAAAAAAAAAAAGGAATATAATTTTACAGTTTGCCTGATAAAAGGTAAAGGATTAAATTCGTCACTTGCTTCAATATTTCAATACTTATTTTACTTCAACATTCAACATAGTATTTTACCTAAGGACCTGTTGATACCTTAGGTTAAAAAAACAGTAACAAAACTTAGCACCTGGCATGCATAACTACTGAGTCAATTTGGATGCAGGATTCCGAGATGAAGGACTTCGAGGTGCAAACCATTATGGCAAATCGTTTCCACGGTATTTTTTTGGCCTCTTAATAGACCCTTTGCCTGGTCTATTTGAATTGTGGGCATAGGTCAGAATGAAATAAATAAAAAGAGCGTAGCTGATTTAATAGTTACTAAGTTCTGAAATCAACTCTACATTAAGTCTATAATAACAGCAGACAGTTTAATAAGTTCATACTCTTCCAAGCCAGTAGCCATGGCGAGAGCCCCTGTCACTCGGCAAAACTGCAGGGAAAACGAAGAAATACTTAAAATGATATATATGCCAAAGAACTGGAGTTAAGTTGTTCGGCTGTGTAAAGCTTTGGTGACTCTCCAAAGGAAGTTAGGAACTGGGGTCTAGGCACTCCGGTAACACAGAAACAGCAGAAAAGTAGGGGAGGTTGCCAAGGGTCACGAGCACACTTTTATCTTTGATTGGCGGAACCACTCAGACTTTTCTTTATGGCGTCACCAACTACCTGCCGGTAGAAAAGCCCCGTCTACGTGACGTCACGCCCCGCTGACCAATGAAAGGCCGCAGTCTGCGGGCCCCGAGGAGGTTTGTGGGCCCTTTTTTGTGAATGAAGCTCCACGGAACAGCCCTCCTGGGGTCCCCAGGAGCCGCGGCCCGCTGTGCTCTGGCGCCTCTGCTGCAGCGTCAGTGGCCGCGGTGGGCGCGCGCGGTTATCCCGAGCAGCTCCAGCCGCTGGCGGCAGCACCTTCGCCTCGGCCGCGCCAGCGGGCTGCGGGCACCTGGGGGCGGGCTGGGGGGCGCCGGCAGCGGCAGGAGGCGCTGTAGCGAGGGCTGCTGCGCGGGTCCCGCGGCGGCCGCAGGAGGGAGCGGGGCAGGCGCGGTGGGCCAGGCCCCTCCTCCGGCTCTCGCGCGGCCACATCCCGCCCGGCTCCGCCAGCGCCTGCCGTCGCCGCAGCGCCGCTCCGCGCCCGCCGCCCCGAGCGCCCGCGCGCGGGGTTGGCGGGGGCTTCGGCGGGCTAGTGGGCGCGCGAGGCCATGGTCGTGGTCCCCTGACGGGCCGCGGCCGCCTCCATGAAGCGGAAGAGCGAGAGGCGGCCGAACTGGGCCGCCGCGCCCCCCTGCTCGCGGCGGTGCTCGTCGTCCTCTCCGGGAGTGAAGAAGAGCCGCAGCTCCACGTCGCAGGAACTGCACCACCTGGACCAGCAGGACGATCTGTACCTGGATATCACCGGTGAGCCGGCAAGCGAGAGCATGGCGGGGCGCCTGGGACACGCGGCGCCCGGCTCGGGGTGGGGGGGTCCTAGCCCACCCACCTAGGGCAGCAGAGGCGTCTCCCAAGGCCCTACTGACACGCCTCCACGCCACCCCCTAAAAGCACTAGTCGGCCACACCCCCTTCAGGAGCCTGGCTCTGGGAGCGCCCCCCTACCCCGAGTTTCCATCTGCGTTTGTTGAGAGCTGTAACTTTATCTGTTTTGCATCCTCCTACCCCAGCAGGATGGCCCGAGGGTCACCTTTCTAAATTGCTGGCGTCTGTTCGGCGCCTCGGGATTTTCCTAAATTCGAGTTGATACCGCCTCCTGGGTTGCAAGCTCGGTTGGCCCTTAAGGAATGTGAACCTCCGAATCACTCCAAAGGATTCCCCGAGCGCGCTGAACGCGCCGGCACCCGAGCTGCAGCGTTTATTTGGCGTTTGCCAAACCTCCGCTGCTCTGTGGGAAATCCCGTCTGGGGCGGCGTTCCTTGGCCGGGCGCGGAAGCCAGATCCTCGCCCTGGTTCTCATTGCACTCGTCCTCTCCCCAGCGCGCGCACTAGCACACCCCAGACCTCGGGATAATTCCCCTGTCTTGCTTCTGGAAGGAATGTCACATTGATGGCACTTGAACCGTTCAGTGTGATGAATGCCCGGAGTTGTCACTTCTGAGAAATTGCAGGTAGAAAGGCAGCCTTTTGATAGCTGCTTTATTATTAGTAACTCTTCTACAAATTCTTGAAGACTTTATAAATACAGTTTGGGAGCCGTCGGGTTTGCCAGGATTGACCCTGAAGCTTGTGGAAGGCGTGTAATGTGATGACCTATGTGGAAACGCTTTGTAAACACCCCAGCTTAATCTACATTTGAGAGAATTTTCAGTCCGCTTTCTGTGGCGTGGAGTGTGTACACCTCGGTGTGTAGGGTTCTTATTGATGTAAACTGTTTCCCGCTCATAGCCTTTGATAAACCAGGTGAGCTGGAGTGGTCAGAACATTAATTTAGAAAATGTTCAAACACAGAAATTTATTAGAAATGTTTTTAGATTGATGGGCAGTTGGAAACTAAGGTCCATTTCACAGAAAGTAGAGTGTAGAGCGGAAGATTTCTACATTGAATAAGAGGCCCCTGGGGGCTGGAGGAGGAGGGAGGAGGAGGAAGGGGTTGCAGTAAGTCCGTGTCTTCACTGGCACCTGCCCAGCTCCACCTTAGCGCCTGGCGCTGAAGGAGGTGAAGCCCTCTTGCTTAGGCTGTGCCCAGGTCCCACTGGTGTACACTGCCGAGGAGATGGCCCGGGTGAAGGACACACACAGTCCTTGTGTCTTGTTATATATACCTATTCTAAGGACCTTTTTGAGTAGCATTTGGTTTTAGGACAAGTAACGCTTACTTGGTACAGAATTCTTAATTCCAAAGGTAAACAGGAGTATTATATATAGAGAAAAGCTGGTCTCAGCAACCGGATGTCGAAACCTGGAGGCAGCTTACACTGCTAGTCCTTTGTGAATCCTTCTAGAAATAGACTGGCATGTTTACATGTATACATTCTCTACCGTACCCAAGCCACCGCAGCATACAGTACATTGTTTTGCACGTTGTTTTCAGTGTTTCTTAGCAAAAAGATTGTTCTGTATTAGTACGTGTAGAACTGCCTCATTTGGTTTTAATTACTGCTTAGACCAAAACAGATATGAAGTATAATACCATAAAGTAGGATATGTGGATTTAAATGTATACATATATACCTTTAAATGTCTATGTTTTAAAGGAAGTTTCTGTCAGCCAAGTCATTGGAGTAAATTTTCCTTCTTTATGGAGAAAAAAATGCAGTGTGGCTTGCTCTCCTGAGGTAGTGATCAGTGAATTAATGTCAGAAGATATCACCAAGCAGAATATTGAGGCAAGAATTGGTGCACCATATATAATCACAGTACTCTTATTTAGATTACAAGCCCAGATAATCTCGACAAGATTAACCCAAGGGCTTAAGGAAATGAACTTCCCCTAGAATTCCTCCATGTATCCCTTAGTGACAGTCTTGTTTTCCTGGGAAAAATGATACTAAATCAGTTTGTTTGGATGTGATAAGTGCCGTAACTTAGGATGCAAAGTGGGGATTTGTTTTTATTGGGTTTGTAGGGAAGGCTTGAGACCTCATCCTCAGCAAATGGCAACCTGGTACCATCCTCAATTTGTTTTTCCCTCAGTTTTCTGAAAATAGTGTATGCACGTTTTTAAAGTCAAAACAGATGTATGAATATAATTAGTCTCCCTTTCTTGTAACATCTTCTTTCCCTTCAGTTTTGTACTCATACTTAAGTTTCTGCAAACTGTGCCATACCAGCAAGAATGGTTCTCTTTTTTTGTGTGTGCTCCCCTCTCCTTCCCACAAGAGTGGTCTTTTTAATGGTTGCGTATTTTTGCATTGTAGGGCTTCCCTGGTGGCTTAGTAGTAAAGAATCCGCCTGCTAATGCAGGAGGAGATTTTAGTTTGACCCTTGGGTTGGAAAGATCTCCTGGAGAAGGAAATGGCAATCCACTCCAGTATTCTTGCTTGGGAAATCCCATGGACAGAGGAGCCTGGTGGGCTACAGTTCACGGGATCACAGAAGAGATGGACATGACTCGGCGGCTAAACAACAAATTGTTGCATTGTATGGCTTAATTGTCATTTATTTAATGCTAATAAATAAATGGTTATTTGGAGGTTTTCCAGTCCTTGCTGCACACAGATAGCATCAGTGTGCTTATCTACCTACATGTGTGACTGTGTCATAAATGTGAAGTGGTCAGGCCAGATTTATTGAGTTTTATTCATTTGTGAGTGAACTTTTAGGGCAATTATGAATAATGCTGCTACGAACATTCACATGCAAGTTTCTGTGTGGACATTTGTTTTGAGTTCCTTCGGATACATACAGGAGTAGAATTTCTGGATCACATGGTAACTCCATGAACTGCCAGACTTTTTTTCCAAAGCAGCTGTACCACCAGCATTCTCACTAGCAATTATCAATTATTCCACATCTTCACCGATACTTGTTATAGGATTGTGAAGATTCTTTCCCAGTGGGGTTGGTTTGTAAACATTAATATACATTATTCTCCCCACTCTGCCTTTCAATATATTACCTTTTAATTTTTTAAAAAGTTTGGTCCCTTGACATTTCTGTTACAATCTATCTTATCTGTAAGTTGAATTCCCATAGATCCCAGGGTATTTCACGTGTGTACATTTAACATGGAATGTTTAATTCCTGTGTTTGCTCCTCTGTCCTTTGTTAGGTGGTCACTATTTGTCTGGCCCACCTCCGTGATAAACTGGGCACTACTCTTAGAAGGAGCAGATTGACCCAGGTTTTATTCCTAAGCAGACCCCATCAACCTCTCATTAGCCATTCACTCAGTTCTTGCCATATGCAGTGGCATGAGTGTTACCTGTTTTCCTGCTGCAGTATCAGTGAATCATGTGAAAGAAACTATATGCATTAATGCTAAAGAGAAACTGAGTAAAGATAAGATCCTAATGAGTTATCAGTTAGGAAGCAGGAGGAAGAAGGGAAGTGAGAAGGGCTTTTAGTTGAATTTGGAGCTAGGTATCTGGATGAGAGAAATACCCAGGGAAAAAGTGTTGGATACAGTCAGGCTCTATTTTTTTCTTTTTTTTTTTTTTGGCCACAAGGCTTGTGGGATCTTAGTTCCCCTACTTGAATTTCCTGGACCACCAGGAAATTCCCCACAGTCAGGTTTTTTATTTTCCTGTGAACCTCCTTGAGGCCAGAAATCTGAATCTTTTTGATTGGTATATATTCTTGTCCCTTAAATAGGACCCTCCATGAATGACATAGCACATTTCCTTTCCTCTTTATTAATATAGAAACAAAATTTAAAGACTATACATTACTGCATAATCTCTGTGTTTGATAATTTATAGGATTTAATAGTTGGTACACATCTTCAATTTATTTTACTTTAAAAATTTTTTCCAGACTAGTAGAGAAAATTGACGGTAATTACTGCCTTAAAAGATTTTCTTGGTGGTTTGTCTTAAATCGAAGAAAAACTCTTTTTCAGTGTCTGCCATTATATTCTACTGTTTAAAGAGTATATTGTAACAGTAAATAATTTTATTGGAGAAGCTCTAATTGAGGTCAGGGTTGTTATTTAAAAGCATTAATTCATGGTGTATTGGATACTCATCAAATAAAATTGAACAGATATAGCATTGATCTTCCCCCCTTCTTTTTGGGATTTTAAAAATCATGCTAGATATCATTAGACAGGGAAAATTTATTCATTAGTTCAAGAATTTATTGAATGCTTATTGTGTAAAATAATCATGCATATTCATTGTTTGCAGTGATAGAAGCATAGTTTTCTTAATAGAAAAGGAATGCTATTAACCTGGGGCACTGATTAAAGAGGAAATAATTTTTCTTCAAGAGTTTCATGTACTAGGTTACTGAGTTTTAGTAACTGAAACTCATCAAAGTCTGTAATGTTCATTTTTCTTTTTATTCATGACATGTGTATACTTACTCTGTGCATAGTGTGAATTTATTTCCTTGATTTGTGTACTTGCTTATTTCTTCAGCATCTTTATTTCTGATGGTATCATGTTAGTCATCTGCTTTGAGTCTAATTCTCAGGCAACAATAAAAAGGCGGACACTTTACACGTTTCAGTGTTGCTGCCACATAGAGTGTTTGGGCATAAAGATGAAGGGAAAGTAGAGTAACTGGCTTACAGAGATGGTATTAATGCTAGGAGCTGACAGTCAACACAGATTAACTGCTCTGTGCCTTAGAATGAGAATGGATTTCCCCAGATTTCATGAGGGTTGGAGAGAGCTAGAAGGAAACCATTTTGTGGATTTTTAGGATGGAAGGAAGGCACTGGTGCATACCAGTGACATTTCTTGGATATTTCTGACGTAGTCTCGGGGGAACTCTGAATTGACTGGACTGGTGTTTTCTGGAAGATTTTTAAGAGATTATCTAGAAATTTCACAGTTGTCCATTTTTCCCTCTGAGGAATTCGAGATGTAATTTTAGCAAAATTGATGCAACTTCTTTTTGGGAAAGTCTTGATTACCTGCTTTTTATTTCTGACAGATAAAGCTGCTTCACAGTTATATGTAAATGATTCATTGAACATCTAGTTATTCCTCTGCTACTTTTTAGATGATGCAACATAAATAGTATTTATAAAGTTGAATTTAGAGAGATGAATAATTATCTAGTAAACTTGGAAAAGTAAGCAAGCTAAGTACACAATTCAGGTCCTTCCAAGCTCATGCTATTAGGTTGGTATGAAAGTAATTGTGATTTTACATTGTTGAACTTTCCTGCTTGATATTGGAATATACTCTTAAAATGTGGTTATGTTATACGTATTTTAATGTATATTTCTTGCTTATTTTTGCTAATGACTTATTACTTGCTGTTTATTTTATACTATGGAAATCAAAAAGCAGATTTAAGTGATTTTCTTATTTGAGTTCAAAATGGATCATAAAGCAGTGGAAACAACTCACAACATGAACAGCGCATTTGGCCCAGGAACTGCTGATGAACGTACAGTGCAGGGGTGGTTCAAGACGTTTTGCTAAGGAGACAAAGCCTTGAAGATGAGAAGCGTGGTGGCCGGCCATTGGAAGTTGACAACGACCTATTGAGAAGATCATTGGAACTGATCCTCTTACAGCTACGAGAGAAGTTGCTGAAAAACTCAAGCCATTCTATGGTCTTTGGGCATTTGAAGCAAATTGGAAAGGTGATAAAGCTCGATAAGTGGGTGCCTCAGGAGCTGACTGGAAATTTAAAAAAATTGTCATTTTGAAGTGTTGTCTGCTCCTAGTCTATGCAACAACAGTAAACCATTTCTTGATTGGCTTGACGTGTGACAAAAAGTGGATTTCATAGACAACTGGCAACAACCAGCTTAGTAGCTGGACTGAGAAGAAGCTCCAAAGCACTTCCCAAAGCCAGACTTGCACTGAAAAAGGTCATGGACACTGTTTGGCGGTCTGCTGCCGGTCTGATCCACTGTAGCTGTCTGAAACCATTACATCTGAGAAGTGTGCTCAGCAAATTGTTGAGATGCGCTGGCCAAAAACTGCAACACCTGCCGCCGACGTTGGTCACCAGAAAGGGTTCAATTCTCCACGACAGCGCCTGACCGCACACTGTACAACCGGCGCTTCCAAAGTTGAACAAATTGGGCTATGAAGTTTTGCCTCATCTGCCCTTCTCAACCTCTTGCCTATCAACTACCACATCTTCAAGCATCCTGACAACTTTTTGCAGGGAAAATGCTTCCACAACCAGCAGGAGGCAGAAAATGCTTTCCAAGAGTTCGTCAAATCCTGAAGCACAAAATTTTTACGCTACAGGAATGAACCAACTTATTTCTCGTTGGCAAAACCGTATTGATTGTCACGGTTCCTATTTTGTTTAACAAAGATGTGTTTGAGCCTATTTATAGTGATTTGAAATTTTTGGTCTGAAACCACAGTTACTTTTTCACCAACCTAATACTTTGCAAGTTGGCCGTCATTAGAGCCCTAATCTTCCAGATATTTCATTCCTTCAACCTGTAATGAATACCTACTCTGGCAGGCTTCCCCCATCCCTACCTGCACCCCCACCCCCACCCACCCCTGCCTTAAGTGCTTAAAATAAGTTACTGCTGGAGATAGTCCCTGCTCTCATGGAGGTGATGTTTTCTGCTTTATTTGAAAAAATAAAACTTGGAGGGTTTGAAGGAGAACTAGCCTGTAGGGGAACCATAGTATGGTTGAAATCTCTGGGGAAGAAAAACTGATGGTAGAGTTTTTAAAGAGCTAATTCTAGTAGTTAGGCTCCAGGACACCAGGGAAAGCTGGTGTCTCTCCACTCAAGGACTGAACACAGCTAGATTGTTAATAACCTTTTGGAGCCTGAATTCTCTCCTCTGTTTAAAAAGTCTGCAGAGTTGTTGGGAGAATGAAATGAAAGGGACGCATGTTAAGTGCCTGGCCTGGTGCCTCCATGACAACCAGGGCTCCTAAAATGGTCTCTGATATATTAAGTGTGCCAGCAGTGGGCAAGGCAGGGGGTACAGCGGGCATGCTGAGACAGTCAGTCATGGTTGGGAGGGTTTCAGGCTCAGAATCAAACATTTCCCTCACATGTGTGCTTGCACAAAAGGTTCGGTGACTCAGAACAGTGAAAATGCAGTGTGTTCCTCGCCCTGCTTCTGAATGTGATCTTCAGGGCAGAAACACTCCAGATGAGGCTGGCTCAGTATTTGTCAGAGCCGCGGAGGAGGCTTGGCGCCGAGTTGATAATCTCTGCCTTGGGAAAAACGTTAACGGTTTCTCTTCAAAGATTTCTTGTAAGAGGAAGAATAAAACAAAACTCTTCTGAGGCTATTGTTATGTATTTTTATTATACTAAAGAGTTCATATATTGCTTACTATTAAATCGTAACTAAGCTTATGGGGGTGGAGCTGGGGGTGGGGGAGTTCTTCATAAAAAAATACAAAGATCTCATGGGAGAGCCTCAGGTAGAAGGTTATTTAAAGTTAATTATTTACTGATGAAGTACAAATTTTTCAGAGTGGCTAACTTAAATCTTGACTGTGCTCTAGTACCTTCATTTTAAAGAGTATTTCACAGATCCAAAAGCGTTGATACTGGTGGTGTTCTTGGCAGACAGGGTGTTTGTTTTGGGTAAAACAAATTACCTTTCAAGAGGCCTCTCTAATGTTTAATGTGTGGCACAGAAACCTAATTTATTTGGAAGGGGTGGGAGTCAGAAAATAATATAAATAAGATAAGAAATGATAGCTTTAAATCTACTTTTTTTTTTTGCTACACTGGGAAAAAACAATTTTAGTAGCCAGTATTTTGTTTTTCTTCCCATGCTAGCTATAGAATATTTTTGATCTTAGTAAGTCCTTTAAGGCCTTCACATTAAAATTACTTTTATAATTGTCTTTAAATAGAAAGGAAAACTTGGGTAGATTGGTTTATCTCTATGTCAAAGCTGGTCTTCACTTAGGTCAGACACATTTATGAGTGAGGTAAGTAGGTGCAGGGGTTGCTGAGGGTGAAAAGTGGAGAGATTGTATTGAAGACAAAAAGAGTGGTGTAGCAGGAGATAACCAATTTTCAAATACTGTTTCTTTACATTTTTTTATTTTTAGCCTCCAAGGTTGTTTAGTCTAATTTATTTAATTTCTCAAAGTGCTGACTAACATTAGCGAGGGATTAACTTAGAAAACAATTTCCAAAGTGAAGTTGATTTTGACTTCTGATTATACAAGGTTATTTAACTGGAATGTGTACATCTCATCTGGATTCTCGAGTTTTTTTGAAAGTTTTAAGCCCTTCTCTCTCTCTCTCTCTTTTTTTCTATAGCTTTTCATGGATACTGCTCCAACAAAGGTATTCAGATCATTGACTATACTTTGCAGTTCTTTGATGATTTTAAAACTGTAGATTTAACCTGTTAGTTGTGACTCTTGGTTCCATCCCTTCCTGTTTGTTTGTTTTAATTTTAGTCTTAGGTAGCAGTTTTAGTTTTTTTTTTTAACTGTAAAGTATCTTTCATATGTTTACAACTTAAGTTGAAATCTGTCTTTATATGAAAAGTTCTGTTGGTTTCTGTTACAGATAATGCTGGAAGTAGTTGCTGTGATATTTTGTTGGGTTAATTATGAGTGCTGTATTTTAGATGGTAGATGTTTTTGGTAATACTAAATTTTTATTTAAAATGAATCTTACTTTTGTAGGCATTTGCTGAAAGGATACTTAGAATGAGTTATTGTAACAGCTGTTCTTGATCCCTACCCTGCCCCCCACAGGTTAGTTATTTCTTGGCATTTCTTTGCTTAGTGGCCAGGCATATATCTTACAGTGTTTGATAAGAGGGAAATCTCATGAAATGCCAACTTGAACTTTGGGAACAGGGGACTTCTTTTATATCCTATTTTTAAAAAATATTCTGATTCTTTTTGATTTTCAACTACAGTTATTTACCAAAAGAACAAATCTGAATGGCCCATATATTATTTTCAGTTAAACATTTTCTGACTTTATTCTCTTCATCTTTTATTCAGCTCCTTTCTTAGTATCATTCATATTCTAGAGGAGCAGTTCTGTTAGAGTTCTTTATTCACCAGTCAGTTCAAAAATTTGGTCCGATTGTCTTTCAGTCTGAAAAGCTGAACAAGTTAGGCAGGGTAAATTTGTTCTAATTGCATGATATAGCATATTTATTTCATTTCTCAGATAGTTTACTTTTATACCAGTAAAATTTGGTTGACAATGTACTTTGCACAAAAGAAAAACATCTTGTTCCTGATGCTGATGATATTTGTTGTTCCTTCAAGTTCTAATTTGAAAGTAAAATTACTTTCTTGGCACTGCTATGCAATTTATGATATTGATCTTTTTATATCCAATCCATAATGCTATAATATCATTACAGATTATGAATTCTGCAAAGTCCTTTATTTTAGGACCGTCTCAGCTGAATCATTCTCTGCATTTTGCTCATTTATCCTCATTTGTATTCGTATAAGTTGTGCTATGGAATTTATTTAACAAATATTTATTGAGCAACTGCTTTGAACAAGGCACTGGGCCAAGTATTACTGATGAAGGGAGGAGGGGATATGAAGATTTAGTAACAACATGCTTGTTATCACTGAAAGATTGAGAAAGGAATGTACTCTTAAGTCATTATCTCAATGAAGACAGGCAATGAAGGAATAAGTCATCATTAAGTAATTTTGCTCTTTAGATTTAAACAGCGTTAGTTTTATAGAAACTTGTGATGGAAATGTCACTTGATAATTCCTACACAAAGTGAATTTTTTTTTCAATATGTGGTGAAAATGATCTGTCTCATGGTGTCTTTCTCGTGCATGTTTTTAACCTTTAAAAGAAACGAGAAAAAGCTTCATTTTGGTATATAACTAGTCATTATATATATATATATATATAATATGAATATATGCATGTGGTTAACAATATACTGAAAACTATACTAAAACAGCTAAAGTGAAAGGTCTAGATTCCAATTAATTCTGTATCTGTAATTTGAATGTCAAAGTATCACATAGGACATAATTTAAAATGAGATACTTTGTTTTATTTTTAAGAATATCTTATTTATTGGTAAAGGAGGTAATTACAGAGC
Source organism: Ovis canadensis (assembly GCF_042477335.2). Lineage (NCBI taxonomy): Eukaryota > Metazoa > Chordata > Mammalia > Artiodactyla > Bovidae > Ovis > Ovis canadensis. Next base: position 29,696,416 of record NC_091246.1, read on the forward strand.
ACCTTTTAAGTTGAATATTGCTTCTTAAATTAGAGGCACTAAAGATGAAGATGGTTAAATATTTTAAGAACTAGATTTGGTGTGTGTGACTTAAACTGAAAAGCATTCTGATTTTCACGTTCTTTTATAGGTGCTGAGGAAGAATTGCTTTGACTCGAATGTGTAACAGAATTAACATTATGATTTTACATTTTGAGAGCTGTTCTCAACTGCTCTTAGAATTTTATATTGTACTATTGTCATTAGCTTTTTGGAAGCATCAAGTGAAACAAACATCTTAACTTGCATTTATTTCCTTTTTTGACAATAAACTCAAAAAAGCTTAGAATTTAGCTAGCAAACACAACTGAGGTTGGGATTTTAACCCCACTATTATATTCTAATTTGAAACTACTGTTTTTTTTCCTCTGTTGTATTTTTCTTATCTTTCTTTTTTATTTTTTAAATTGTGAAAATAAGATAACACATTTACAGACAACTTGGAAAATACAGAACAAAGTTACATATAGTTCTACTGTACATTATAATTGTTTGTTTTAGTAGATAAATTAAGATTTTTAATTGGAGTTTCAATATCAAACTCTGAGAAATGAATAGAATGAATGTACAAAGAAGTAGAATATAGTAGACCTGAAAAGCATTATGAACTAATTCAACATAATTAAGATTTATACAATTTTCACACAATAGTAGGATGCAAATTCAAGTTCCCATAGACTGTAAGCTTAGAGACACTGGAACATATCCAAAGACATAAAATCAGGTGCAGAAATTTCATCCTCTAAAGGTATTGAAATTATACAGAGAGTGTTTTCTTATTACTGTGGAATTATCTTAGAGATCAGTATTGAAAGATATTTGAAAATGACCCACATATTTTCAAGTGCAGGGTGACATTTACCAGAAGAGATCTATGGCTTAGCCATTGAAAGTCTCAATAAAGTTAGAAGACTGCAGAAACACAGAAAGTGATTGCAGAGAAGAGAGCATTTGAATGAGAAATTAGTATCAAAATGAAAAGTTAATATCAAAGATATTTTTAAAACTCCTATGTATTTGGAAATTAAATGTCTGCTTTTAAAATGAGGGATATATCTAAGAAGCCATAATAAGGAAAAATTGGAAAATTGGAAAGTAGAATAAAAATTAAAAGAGAATTTACCAGAATTTGTTGCATGCAGCTGAAGCTGATCAATGTAATTAAATACAATGTGGAGTCTTGAGTAATGTATGAAAACAAATAATGTACACTGGCATAAAATTTTGTGAGATTTGAGCAAAATCTGTACTTTAGTTAATAATGCTGTATTACATATTAATTTTGTTTTTTTTTTTTTTTACAGCATAATGTTTCTTTATATTCTCAGAACTGGATTAGAAGTTTCAAGGGTCATTCAGTTTTTTTTTTAAATCACTAAGACAGAAAACTTTCTACACTTTTAGCAGCAATACTAGATGCCAAAATACATGGAAATATATAAAAATTTTGAGTGATTATAAATTTTAAATGTAGCATTCTATTTACACTGAGTCAAATAAGTGGAATCAAAATGTAATAAACTTTTTAGCTAGCAAAAATTCATACATTTAAAAAAATATATACATATTTTATATATTTACATACATAAAGAACATTAAAAAAAGAAACCAACAAATTGGAAAACATAAATTAAATGAAATGGGAGCACTGAATATGAAGTAGAAAAAAATGAAACTAACTAGATAAAAGATCATCATATAGTCTGGGTATTTTTAAACATGGCTGCATCTTAGAAACACATCTGGAGCTTTGAAGAAAAACAATACCGGGGCATTTGTATTTTTCAAAAAGTTCCAAGATAAGTCTGATTTGCATCTGGATTTTAAAAAGTAATTACAGGTTTTTCTATTAAATGATAGTTTTTGTGATACAGAATTCTATTATTTTTCTATTGACCAATCATGATAGTTATTTCATTAAGCAAAAATCACAATAGTAGAAGACATTTATCAGTTTTCACAATCAATAGCTTCACAAAAAATAAAATCATTATAGTAATATAATAAGATCATTATAATTGCAAGCCATAATGGAAACATGATTAACCTAGCAGTATAAAATAGTCACATACAGTTTGGGGGATTAAGTAGAATGATGTTGTAAGTGGAAGTGCATACATGATATTTTCATCTGCCCAGCCAGTCTATGTCTTTTGGTTCCTGCATTTAATTCATTTACATTTAAGGTAATTATCAATATGTGTAATCCCACTACCATTTTTTAAAATTGTTTTGGACTTATTTTGTGTAGGTCTTTTCCTTGCCTTGTATTTCCTGCATAGAGAAGTTCCTTTAGTATTTGTTGTAAAGCTGGGTTTGTGGTGCTGAATTTAGTTAACTTTTGCTTGTCTGTAAAGCTTTTGATTTCTCCATCAGATCTGAACAAGAGTCTTGCTGAGTAGAATATTCTTGGTTGTAAGTTCTTCTCTTTCATCCCTTTAAATATATCATGCCATTCCCTTCTAGTTTGTAGAGTTTCTGTTGAGGTATCAGTTGATAACCTTATGGGAGTTCCCTTATATGTTATTTGTCATTTTTCCCTTGTGGTTTTTAATATTTTATCTGCCTTTAATTTTTGTCAGTTTGATTTGTCAGTGTATGTCTTGGGGTGTTCCTCCTTGGGTTTATCCTGCCTGGAACTCTCTGTGCTTCCTGGACTTGATTATTTCCTTTCCCATGTTTGGAAAGTTTTCAGCTGCTATCTCTTCAGTATTTTCTCAGGTCCTTTTTCTTTCTCTTCACCTTCTTAGGCCCCTGTAATGTGAATGTTGGTGTATTTAATGTTGTCTCAGATGTCTCTTAGGCTGTCTTCATTGTTTTCATTCTGTTTTCTATATTCCGTTCTGTAGCAGTGATTTCGACCATTCTGTCCTCCAGGTCATTTATCTGTGCTTCTGCCTCAATTATTCCGTTGATTTCTTCTAGTGTATTATTCATCTGTTTGTTTGTTCTTTAGTTCTAGGTCTTGCACCTTCTCCGTTGTTTTCCCAAGGTCCTGAATCATCTCCACTATCATTATTCTAAGTTCTTTTTCTGGAAGGTTGCCTATCTCCACTACATTTAATTGTTTTTCTGGGGTTTTATTGTGTCCCTTCATCTGATACATAACTTTTTGCTTTTTCATCCTGCTTAAGTTTCTGTAATGTGGTTTTTGTTCTAGCTGTGGGATTGTGGTTCTTCTTGCTTCTTCTGTCTGCCGTCTGATGGAGGAGGCTAAGAGGGTTGTATCAGCTGCCTGATGGGAGGGACTGGCAGATAGAAAAACTAGGTCTTGCTCTGGTAAAACTTTAATCCAGTTGTCTGCTGATGGGTGGGGTTGTGCTCCCTCTCTGTTAGTTGTTTGGCCTGGGGTAGGGCTCTATGGTAGGGTTAGTGGGGACCTCCAAGAGGACTTATGCCAAGGGGCCCCTTCCAGGACTGCTGCTGCCAGTGAGCCTGTGCCCACGGTGAGCCACTGCTGACTGATGCCTCCACAGGAGACCCTCCAGCACTAGCAGGTATGTCTGGTTCAGTCTCCTGAGGGGTCACTGCTCCACTCCCCTGGGTCTTGGTGCATGTAAGATTTTGTTTGTGCCTTCCAAGAGTGGAATCTCTGTTTCCCCCAGTCCTGTGGAAGTCCTGTAATCAAATCCTGCTGGCCTTCAAAGTCAGATACCCTGGGGATCTCCCTTCCCTTTGTTGTCCCCAGGCTGAGAAGCCTGATGTGGGGCTTAGAATGTTCACAGCAGTGAGAGAACTTCTTTGGTATTATTGTTCTCTAGTTTGTGGGTTACCCACCCAGCAGATATGGGATTTGATTTTATCATGATTGTGCCCCTCCTAACTGTCTTGTTGCAGCTTCTAATTTGTCTTTGGATGTGGGTTATCTTTTTTTGGTGAGTTCCAGTGCCCTCCTGTCAATGGTTGTTCAACAGCTAGTTGCGAATTTGGTGCTCTTGCAGCAGGAGATAAGCACACATCTTTCTATTCTGCCATCTTGAACTGGAAATCTAACACAAAGTCTAATTTTAAACTATTGTGACTAAAAAGGCTTGAAGTAAAAATCCACTTAGGATATGTTTGAGTGCATTTTATAGTTTCTTCCTTGCAATGGGTCCTGCAAGAGCTGTGATAGAGATTTCATACTTGACCCCGGATCTCTGGGAAGTGACTTCAGTACACAGAACTGGGTGATATCTATACCTATATATGAGTATCTCTCTATATCACCTGTATTGCATGGAGGACTTATCTGTGAATGTCATGGACACTCAAAAGACAGATGCCTCTGAAATATTAGGATACTTGGAAAAGAGGTGTGAGCTGTGTTATGAAAGATTCTCTAACATTCCCATGCTGAACCCACAGGAACTGTTTTTGATCATAGTAACACACAGAAGTCTGCTTTCTCCTTCCTCCTAAGAGTACCATTGCGACTACTATGGTGACATTTGTGTGTATATAGGATGATTGTTGGGACTGGAGATAGTTTCTGTTCCAGCATGGGGGAAATATCCTCTTCCTCCCTCCCCCTTGTGTCCTGCTCTTATTTGCCAATAGTAACAAATGTCAAGACACTGCAGTTAACTTGAATGAAATAACAACTTTGCTCCAAAATGGAAAAATACTTTATTTAATGAAATCTGTCTTACTCAAGAGGGCAGGAAAAGGGAGATAAACCTTAAAGTATTATTTAATAGGACCTACTCAGATTATTTTGAACAAATACATTTTTAGAGGCTAAGTTGATAGATTAAAAAAAAACCATTTCCAGGCTCAGTGCTAAAGGATTTTTTTTAAAATGCTTTTGGGAATTTCTAAAATAAAAATGTTAAATATTCCAAAGGCTAAGCGATAAACTTGTATTTTAAAAAAGTCCATGCTTTGGATTAAGGATTGTATTTTAAAATGATTTCAAAAAACAAGTATTATTCTAATGTTAAGATTTATGAATAGGATTAATAAATTTTGTTGTTTTATGCCACAAAGTGAAAGTGAAAGTCACTCAGTCGTGTCTGACTCTTTGCAACCCCATGGACTCTACAGTCCATGAAATTCTCCAGGCCAGAATACTAGAGTGGGTAGCCTTTCCCTTCTCCAAGGCATCTTCCCAACCTAGGGATCGAACCCAGGTCTCCCTCATTGCAGGCGGATTCTTTACCAGCTGAGCCACAAGGGAAGTCCAAGAATACTGGAGTAGGTAGCCCTATCCCTTTTCCAGTGGATCTTCCTGACCCAGGAATTGAACTGCAGGCGGATTCTTTACCAACTGAGCTATCAGGGAAGCCCTTTTGCCTCAAAAGCAATTTTTAAATAATGCCAGTTTTTGGTGTACCTTTTACACAACCCATTTAACTTAGCCATATGTAGTACTGCTTTGTTGTTGTCATCAAAACATTCTACTAGTTATAAATAGGCATACATAAAACTGCAGTCAGTGTCTTGTTTCTTGTACCTGTACCCTGCAAACAGACTGAGTTAAGGATTCCAAGGCAAGTACTTTCTTTAGGAGATGGTCCCAGGCAGTTGTCAAAGTAGAGTGAATAGGTAAGTGAGAGGGTCAGGAGGTGCTTGCCAAGCAAGTTTCTATTGTGGTAGCTGAAGTTTCGGAGAAGGCAGTGGCACCCCACTCCAGCACTCTTGCCTGAAAAATCCCATGGACGTAGGAGCCTGGTGGACCGCAGTCATGGGGTCATTAAGAGTTGGACACGACTGAGCGACTTACACTTTTCACTTTCCTGCATTGGAGAAGGAAATGGCAACCCACTCCAGTGTTCTTGCCTGGAGAATCCCAGGGACGGGGAGCCTCATGGGCTGCCGTCTACGGGGTTGCACAGAGTTGGACATGACTGAAGCGACTTAGCAGCAGCAGCAGCAGCAGCAGCTGAAGTTTGAGTCCACAGGAAATCTGGGAGCCACTATAGAACAAGTGAGGGTGGAGGGAGCTGAGATATTTGTACATTAGTAGAGCCTGGTGGGCTGCCGTCTGTGGGGTCGCACGGGGTCACACAGAGCCGAACACGACTGAAGCGACTTAGCAGCAGCAGCAGCTCAGAGGGTGAGTGATACTTTTGAAGTGCTGTGAAAGCAGCCCACATGGGCCCTGCAGGTGGGAGAAGGTCCTGAAACAATGTTGGTATCATTAGATTCTGTGCTGAGAAGGGGAGAATAGGCGGGTGACCCCTGCAGTTGGTTATGGTATAGTTAAATTTTTTCTGCATGCTCTTAGTGCTACTAGTGTATTCTTAGCTACTTAGCCCTCAACCATTATCTGAGTTGAATGTGTTATTGTCCCTGTGCTTTGTCCTGGTGGGGCAATTTTGATTGCAGATGTTGAGAAAAGGCACAGTGCGTTTGTTAGAAAGACCCAATGCTGCTGCTGCTGCTGCTAAGTTGCTTCAATCGTGTCCAACTCTGTGCGACCCCATAGACAGCAGCCCACCAGGCTCCCCCGTCCCTGGGATTCTCCAGGCAAGAACAGTGGAGTGGGTTGCCATTTCCTTCTCCAATGCATGAGAGTGAAGTGAAAGTGAAGTCGCTCAGTCATGCCCCCATGGACTTAGCGACCCCATGGACTGCAGCCTATCAGGCTTCTCCATCCATGGGATTTTCCAGGCAAGAGTACTGGAGTGGGGTGCCATTGCCTTCTCTGGAAAGACCCAATAGGAGAGTACTAAGCTGTAAGATGCGAGCTTAAAGAGGCCTTTGCAAGGAATTGTTTCAGGAAACAAGGTGTAAAGATTTGTGTGTAATTAAGGATAGTTGGAAGTTCTTTGATTTAATGAAAAGCTTAATAAAGAGCACTGTACCTTGGAGGTTTAACTCACAGTTGTGTGGTTAGCGTCTAGAAACATTAGGACCAGAGACAGTCCTGACTTCAGTGAATGTGAAGTGACTGGAAGGAGCTGAGCCATTGTCAGTGTAGAATGCCAGATCTGATCTCCTTGGACACTGCGGACTCTGAGCAAGTGCCATTTCCAGGAACTCCTCATCCTCGGCTAAATGGAGTTTGTGCCTATGAAGTCAGCTACCGTATGTCGTTTATTTCTAGTAAAGCCAGGTAGCGAGTGTTAGGTACTCTTGTGAATGGTTCAAGATAAATGAAACGATTGATTTATTAATGATTGCTCAAGAGTTTAAAATCACTGTATAATGTGTGTACAAAGTGTTACACAGATACAAAGTAGGGGAAATTACAGTTTACCTTATATAGTGTAAGTAAGAGTTCTTTTCCTACTTTAGGATGCTTTTCACATATAAATAAAGCTTTGCATAGCTCATTTTCATTTTCTTTGGAAACAGTAATTCAGTCTGTTGGGGGGGGTTGGGGGTGGGGTGGGGGGTGGGAATCTTGTTAAGAGTTGGAATTTAACAATGCTGAAGCTTTCACAGAAGATCAAGATTCATTATTAAAAGCCTTAACTTTGGAGACATTAGAGATAGTTTTTCATCATTTTCCTGAATATCAGTGGGCAGCTTTTAGAACCTATTAGAAAAACTAGTGCTGTGGATCTTTCCTGCCCTATGTAATCATGTTCCTTGTACTTGAGGTGCATTCCTGATCCTGGGTTCCTGACATGTTTATCATTGGTCCATGCAAGTCCCTTTGTTAGGCTTTCTGGTTTTGAAATATGGCCCACTAAACAGCACTCAGTATACTCTTCACCTAGAGTTGCCTGTTTTTCCTTTTTTTATTTTTTAGATAATACATGCACATGGTTCAAGTTTAAAAGCTACAAAAGTATAAACAGCAGAGAGTAAGATTCCCACTCTCATCTGTCACCTAGTGGCTTATTTCCCCTCTTCAGGATCAGTTGACAAAGCTGACCTCCTCTACGACTTACCAGAGATTTTCTATGTATTTACAAATATATGTATGTTTGTGTGTGCAGATGTATGTATGTTTGTGTCCTCGCATGCAAATTATGGTTCATTAGTCCCACTGATCTGTACCTTGCCTTTTTTTTTTTCTTTACTGCTCTTAGGTTGCTCAGTGAGCACAGAATTGGAACAAAGCAAGCTGGAAGATCCTAGTTGATCATGCTTTCAAGCTGCTCTAAATTAAGATGTGATGATAAAAGCCTCTGAGTTGAGTCAGTATCTGCTTCATGCTAAGGCCCATGCTAAAACCTGTGTCTGTCCTCCACCTCCAAATAAAGTCTCTTAAGATACAGGTGCTCGTTTTTAAAAAGACATCACATAAAGAAAAGAAAAAGATCAGTGATTTTACTAGCATGAGTGGTCTCTATCAGTTAGTTTAGGCTTGGTTATACTGTAATAATAAGCTGCTTCTCAATCTCAGCTGTTTAAAGTGACAGTGAAAGTCACTCAGTCATGTTGGGCTCTTTGTGACCATCGAATTCTCCAGGCCAGAATACTGGAGTGGGTAGCCGTTCCCTTCTCCAGAGGATCTTCCTAACCCTGGAATTGAACCCAGGTCTCCTGCATTGTAGGCAGAGTCTTTACCAGTTGAGCCACGACCGAAGCCCCTAGTTTAAAAGAAAGATTTAATTCTTGTTTCTGTTTCACAGCCACGGTGGATTGGCAAGGGTTTCTGCTTATTGTAATTGTTTGGGAACCGAGGCTTATAAGCAGAACAGTCTCTAATACAGCTGGTCTCTGTGCCAGAGGGGAAAAGAATGCTGTGGAGTGTCTTGATCAACAATTAAATACCCATTTTCATTATAGTTCATTGGCTAGAATTATCACGTGGTCCCACCCAACCACAGAGAGACAGGAATGTGCCTTTTAGGTGAGCAAGTTAGCCTATTAGATTGTTCAGTGTATATTTGTATCTCTGTAAAGAGATATATTTTCATATGAATAAGATAAACATGAAATAATTTTATCATTACTTTTTTCCACTTATGTCACAGCGGAATCTTTCATTGTCCTAAAAATAAGTACGTGTCTAAATATGTCTTCCCTGATAGCTCAGTTGGTAAAGAATCCACCTGCAATGCAGGAGATCCCTGTTCAATTCCTGGGTTGGGAAGATCCCCTGGAGAAGGGAAAGGCTACCCACTCCAGTATTCTGGCCTGGAGAATTCCGTGGACTGTATAGCCCATGGGGTTGCAAGAGTCAGTCAAGACTGAGTGACTTTTACTTTTGCTTTCAAATATGTCTTAGAGGACGTATATTATTTCAGTATATGGATATATAATTATGTATTTCTTTGTGGCTCCTCTACCGAGGAAAATGTACATTAATTTTCATAAAATTGGTAGAAATATTTACAGGTTGTAAGCCATGGATTCCTATCATGGTTTCTAGGTTGTAAATATAAGCTCTATTTAGAATAACCCCTCTTTTTCCCCTTTGTCCCTTCGTAAAGTACCTTTTCATAGTTTTTAAAACTTGGTTTATTTGGGTTTTTTTTTTTTGTATTATTTTTGGCCCCACTGCACATCTTGTGGGATCTCAGTTCTCTGACCAGGGATTGAATCTGGACCCTTGGCAGGGAAAGCATGGAGTTCTAACCGGTATTGGTTAGGACTTGATATTATGGATAGGTAAATACTGTTGTCCCTCAGTATCCATTGGGGATTGGTTCCAGGAACCCCATGTATATTATTAGGAAATTATTATCTGTGATGACTTAAAAATGTGTTTTCTCTTTATCATTTGCCTTTTGATTATCTTAGAGTTGTGGTTGTGATGTGTCTTGCCTCGCAAAATCTGTAAGTAAACCGGCTAATCATTCCTCTTAATGATTTAAGAGGATTTTAAGTCATAACTTTATCTCAACAAAGTGATTAATGAATTGTTAGGTGTTTAATTCTCCCACCCTGGCCTGTATGCTGTTGTTCTTAAGCATTTTACTTACATGTATATTATAAGCCCCGTGTTGCATTGTTTTCACTTTTGTTAAAGCAATCAGCTTTTAAAGAGCAATTGAGAAAAGTCTTCTGTGTTTACCGTGTGGTTACCACTGCTAGTGCTCTTCATTCCTTTGTGTAGAGCCAGAATTCCAAAAGGTATCATTTTCCTTCTGCCTGAAGGTTTTTTTTTTTTTTTAAACATTTCTTATAGTTCAGATCTCTTTTATCTTTTGAGTGTTTAAAAATGCCTTTACTTTTGAAAGGTTTTTGCTTAGTATGGGATTCAAGGCTGGCCTTTTTCTTTTTTCTTTCTGCACTTTTAAAGACCTTGTTCTGTTGTCTTATCAGTTACATTGGTTCCTACAAGAAATCTGATATCCTTATCTTTGTTTCTCTGATGTAATGCATGCTTTTTCCTCTGGCTGCTTTTAAGATTTTCTCTTTATCATTGGTTTTGAGAATTTGATTATGGCATATTTTTCTTCACTTTGTGCTTAAGACTCTTTGAATTTCTTGTATCTGTGGGTTTAAAGAGTTTATCAATTCAGGAAACTTTCAACTATTATTTCTTTAAATATTTTTTTCTGCCCGCTCCCCTTCCTTAATATACAATTACTTATATATTAGGCCTTTAAATATATATATATTTAGGCCATTTTAAGCTGCCTAAGAGCTCACTGATGGTTCAGTTTTTTTTTTATTTTTTTTTCCCCTCTCACTTTCATTTGAATAGGTTTACTGCTATACCTTAAAATTTACTATTATTTTCCTATTTTTTTATTAGCCATTAATCAAATCCAATGTAATTTTTATCTCATAGATTGTAGTTTTCATTTTTAGAAAAGCTCAATTTAGACCTTTTTTTGTAGCCTCTGTGTCTACTTTTTTTTTTACTCTATTTAAAAAATAAAAGCCTTTTGAGATATAATTCACGTACCATATAATCCAGTCATTTAAAGTGTACGTTTCAGTGGTTTATTTTTTGTAATACATTCTATGTAGTATTTAAATACTAAATATTTTTAAAATATTATTTTGGGGGATAATTAGTATATTTACAGAGTTGTATGACTATTCTCATAATCTAATTTTGGAACATTTTTGTTATTCAACAAAGAAACCTTGTACCTAATAGCAAGGACTTCCCATTCCTTTCACCTTCTTATTCCAGCCCTGGGTAACCGCTACTTTCTGTCATTGTAGATTTTGGGTATTTCATAGAAACAGGATTATGCTATTAGTGATATGACTAGTTTCTTTTACTTAGCATGATGTTTGTGAGGTTCATCCATCTTGTAGCATGTACCATACTTCATTTCTTTTTATGGCTGAAAAATATGCCATTGTATAACTAGATCACATTAAACGTGTGTGTGTGTATAAGCTTAGGTGGACATATATTTTCATCTACTTACTGAACATATAAACGCTGTTATGATAACTTTTAATTTTTTTTCTGCTAATTCTAACTTGTCCCTCAGTTCTAGGTCAATTTTGATTGATTGATTAGTCCCTTCATAGTGGGTCCTATTTTTCTGGTTCCTTGCATGCCTGGCAGTCTTTGATTGGATGCTAAATTTTACTTTAGTGGCTGCTGGATATTTTTGTATTTTTATCAATCTTAACTAAGTTTTGTCCAGGAATGCAGTAAAGTTACTAATTTCATACTTTCAGTTCTTGCTTTTATGTATTAAGTGGGGCTGGATCAGTGCTCAGTTGAGAACGAATTATTCATTATTGGGGCAAGACCTTCCTGAGTCTTACCCAGTGGCCTCTGCAACTTGGGAATTTTCACAAAATGACCTGGGAAAACAAGTACTCTCACAGCTTGTGTGAATGCCAGACACTGTTGGCTGTAATCCTTTCAGGTGGACTTCAGCAGTTTCCTAGCATGTGTGTTCTGTACTCTCAAATGTTGGAGAGTTTTTACAGATCTCTGAGATTCCCTCAGACTTCCCAGGTATCTCAGTAGTAAAGCTTGGGTTTGATCCCTGGGTTAGGAAGATCCCTGGAATAGGAAATGGCAACCTGCTCCAGTATTCCTGCTTGGAAAATTCCATGAACAGAGGAGCCTGGTGGGCTACAATCCATGGGGTCGCAAAGAGCCAGACGTGGCTGGGCACACATGCGCAGGGTTCCCTCTTTGCAGCTTCCTTCTCTTTGGTACTCTGTACTGTGAACTTTTGCTCCTTGGTTCCTTGGATTCAGTTTCATCACAGCTCCGTGTCTGTTGGGTTCTGTCTTGGTTTATCCTCTCTGTGCAGTAGCCATAAACTGGGGGTAATTGTACGGCTGATTTTTTTTTAAATTTGCTGTGTCTTGGGGATTGCTGCCTTCTATTGCCTGAAATCCAGAGTCCTGAAAACCATTATTTAATGTATTTTGTCTGATTAAAAATTTTTTAAAGGAGGAGTAGTAAATCAGGTCTCTGTTATTCTATCTTGGCTAGCAGTGGAAATCCTGTTTTCTTATATATTTTCTGTTTTCATTTCATTTAAATATTTTCTCCATTTGAAATTTATTCTGCTCTGAGGTCATGGAATTGCTTCTATTTACTTTTTCACGTGGCTACCTAATACTGTTTATTTATTCAACATCCAATTTGATTTATCATCTTTGTCATGTGTTGAGTTCATGTACGTGGCTGGGTCTATTTCAGAACTTTTGTTCTGTTGTATATATGTCTACTGGGTACTAGGAATAGTCTGTATTAGTAATGGAGTAATATCTGATAGTGCTAACTCCATCTTAGAACTCATTTTTAAAAAAAAACAACTTTTTCTCCAGCTGTTCCTATTTGTTCTTGCATATCTTTCCATATGAATTTTAGGATCAACTTGCCTATTCCATAAACAAACAAAAAATCTTGCTGGTTACTTATATGAATTAACTTGGACAAAAAAAAAAAAAAAAAAAACTTTAGGATGATGGCTCTCCTGTCCACAAACGTGGTATAGCTTATTGTTTGCTCAAGTCTTTAGTAACTCATTAATGTGTTAAAATTTCATACTGTACAATGTCTTACACTTTTAACAAGTTGTAACCGTTTTTTTCTTAGGTACTTTAATCTTTGTTGTTACTTTTATAAATGGTATTTTTTCTCTTCTGTTTATTTCACGTATTAATAGTTTTCTGAGCAATTAGCTGAACTCTTTATGAAGAATATTTTAATTTTACTTAGGCTTCACAGTGCCTACCAAAGGGTTTGGAAGGTAGAAATGGCTAGTCAATGTTTAGATATTAGAATAAAGACTGAAGAGTTACTATAACTACATTAATAAAACATTTACAATGTAGATGATTACCTCACAGCTTTGTTTTTAATTATTAAAGTTTAGAGATTTATCATTCTGATCTTGTTGGTATTTTATCTTAATTTAGCTCTTATAAATAAGACTCTATTAATACCCTTGTTTAGCTACCTGTTTTTGAACTATGTAGAGTAAGTTTGTATGGCTAATAGTGATTGTATTCAATGAATAGATTTCTTTATTTGATAGGTGAGTTAGGAATTTGCTTCTGAAGCAGAATGGCCTTTTAAAAACTTAGAGTTGTACATGGCTGTAAGAAATTAAAACAAAGACACAAATAGATAGAAGGACTTTCCCTGTCTGTGAATTGGAGGACTTAATATTATTAAAATGTCCATACTGCCAAAAGCAATCCCTATCAAAGTGCCAATGGCATATTTGTAGAAATTGAAAAAACATCCTAAAATTCATATAGAAAGACAAAGCTTAGGCTTCACACTTTTGATTTCAAAACATATTGCAAAGCTATAGTAATCAAAATAATTGGTACTCAGCAATAAAAAGGGCAAATATTTTAAAAACTCACTGTACCAAGTGTTGAGGAGGGTGCGGAGCATTTAGAACTCTCATATCCTGTCCTGACGAGTGTGAAATGATGCAGCCATGATGGAAACCAGCTGGTCAGTTGCTTAAAAAGCTAAACATACATGTCCCAGTGATCCCACTGTTAGGTGTTTACCAAAGAGAAAAGATAACATCTGTCCACACAAAGACTTCTACATGAATGTTCAAGGCAGCTTTCTTTGTAATAGGTAAAAATTAAAAACCAGTAAGTATCCATTAACAGGCAAATGGATTATCAAGTTGTTATATATTCATACAATGGAATAATACTATTAAGCAATATAAAGGAAAGAACTGTTGATAAGTACAGCAAACCGTATGGACCTTGAAGTCACTAGGTGAAGTGAAACAACACTGATAAAAAGAAGCATTAAGATTCCATTTATATAAAATTCTAAAAATTCTCAAATTGTTTTAAGTGACAGAATATAAATAAGTGGTTGCCTAGGGATGGATGTGGAAGAGGGAATGGATTACAGAGGCGCAAGAGGAAACTTTAGGTGGTAATGAAAATATCTATCTTGATTCATTGTGTATGTGGGTATCAAAGTTGATTTTAAATATGTGCAGTTTATTGTGCATAAAGTATATCTAAATAAAGGTATTTTAAACAGTAAAAAATAAAAATAAAAAACAAACAAAAAACAACAAACCAGTATTATACTGGCATAAAGACAGATATAGACCAACGGAACAGAGTAGAGCCCCAGAATAAACCATCATGTATATGGTCAAATACTTTTAAACAAAGGTGCCAAGGTTGCACAATAGGGAAAGGATAGTCTCTTCAACAATGGTGATGGGAAAACTGGGTATTCACATGCAGAAGAATAAAGCTGGACTCTTACCTTACATCATATACAAAAATGAGCTCAGAATTTCAGTAAGACCAAAAACTGTAAAACTCCTATGAGAAAACATAAGGGACTGAAGTTGGCAGTGATTTCTTGGATATGCGCCAAAGCAGGCAACAAAAGCAAAAACAGGCAAATAGGACTACGTCAAACTTCTGCTTGTTAAAGGACAGAATCAATACAGTGAAAGACAACCTATGGAATGGGAAAAATATTTGCAAACCATGTATCTGGTAAATGAGTTAATATTAGGTGTTAAATATCCAGAATATATAAATCCTCCTACAACTCAACAGAAAATAAACAATCCAATTAAAAAATGGGCAAAAGTTGAATAGACGTTTCAAAGAAGATATACAAATAGCCAATAGATTGTACTGGGAAAAGATTTCAGAGTCTTTCCTCCTGTGCAAGCTCCTTTACTCCCACACTGAACACTTCACTTCTGACATTTCTGGTTTTCCCCACGCCAAGCAATTCTGTGACACCAGCTGGGTGCTCTACAATTTAATTCTGACGGTATCTATCTGTTGCTAGTGTCAGAGCTCACAGGTTAAGTACTCAGTCCCACAAGACTATGCACCCCTTGCCAATCAACAATCCATGTTGTTACCTCTGCTTTGACCAATCAGCTATTAATCAGAGGTTCTCACAATCCTGGCTCAGGTTTGATTAATTCAATTATAGAACTTAGGAAATCAGTTTACTTACTGTTTGCCAGTTTATTATAAAAAAGGATATAACATAGGATATAATTAAATATCCAGATGGAAGAGATGCCAAAGGGGCACAGAGCTTTCTCACCCGCTCAGGGCCCACCACTCTCCCAGCACCTCTCTGTGTATGAACCTAGAAACTCTCAAAACTCATACTATTAGGATTTTTATCTAGGCTTCCTGACTTAGGTGTGTTATCAACTTCATTTTCAGCCCCTCTCTCATATATCGAATTTGGGTCAGGGCTGAAACCTCTCAGTTTCTAATATAGCTTGATCTTTCTGGAGACCATACCCCATCCTGGAGCCCACCAGGGTCACCTCTTTAGAACTAGAGACTCTCTTGATACCGTGGAAATTCTAAGGGATTTGGTATCCTGGTCTCAGGAACATGGGTCAAAGACCAAATATTAGAATAAAAAACACTCCTAGTGTTCTTATCACTTAGGAAATCACAAGGTTTTAGGAACTCTGTGCCAAAAACTGGGGGCAGATAGGTATATATACATCTGCTGCTGCTAATAATAATTTTTTAAAGATGTCACACAGCATATGAGAAAAATGCTCAGCACTATTACTAGGGAAATACAAATCAAAACCACAATAAGGTGTCTCATACATGTTGGGATGGCCACTAACCAAAACCAAAACAACTCCAACACATGCTCAAAGTAAGAAGTGTTGGCAAGGATGTGGAAAAACTGGAACCTTTGTGTACTGTTGATGGAAACGGAAAATGGTGCAGCTGCTATGGAAAAGGGTACAGGGGTTCCTTAAAAAATTAAAAATTGAACTTCTGTATGATTCAGCAGTCCCACTTCTGGGTATTTATCCAAAAGAAGTAAAAACAGGCTCTTGAAGAGATAGTTGCACACACGTGTTCACTGCAGCATTTTTCACAAAGCCAAGAGGTGGAATTGCCCATTGATAGATGAATATATAAAGAAAATGTCATAAATATGTAGAGCAACATACATGTCTGTTGATGTATACAACATATATGTATGTGTGAATACATATCTGTATTCAGTCTTAAAAAGAGCAACCCTGTTATATGCTATAATGTGGATGAACCTTGAAGAAATTATGCTAAGTGAAACAAGCCAGTCACAAAAGATGAATAATGTATGATTCCAGTTATGTGCAATCTAAAGTAACCTATTGTTTGGAAATAGAAACTAATTGGTAATTGCCATTGTTGGGGGAAGTTGCTGTTCGATGGGTATAGAGTTTCAATTTTTCAAGATGAAAAGTTCTACAGATGTACTGCCCAAGGCATATATAGTTAACACTACTGTACACTTACAAGTGGTTAAGATGGTAAATTTATACTGTTTTATGCTGTGATCAAAAGAGCACAAAAAGAATTTATCATTGTTGAAAACTCAGTTTTGCATCTGTTTCTATTTCATACTAATCTGAGCATAGTTATTTGTGTGGTATTTCTTCCTGGAATTTATTAGGCTCTTTGATACCAAGAATACAGATTTCAGAGAATGTTTTACCTATATCTTAAGCAAGTAAGTGCATCTGACAATTATAAGGGCTGCTTTTAAGAATGGAACAGAATGTTTAAAATTAGAATTGTTTAGGAAAATTTAAGATGTATGATTAAACGTAAAGAGAATGCTTGCACATATCCACTCGATTTAAACAAAGACAATAAAATATACTTACTAGTTGTAAATTTGATCAGAATACTTAGGACTTTATGATTGTTTTCAACAGGAAGATTTCACTCTTGTTTTCAGATAGTTTTTCAATGATAACTAAATAATACTGTAAAGTATAAAGCTGCTTCATAGTTATTAGGTAAATATCACTTTATTGATAAAATAGATTAAATATAATTCAGCATGAACATGGAAATTCCTGGATTTTTCATGAATTCTCCTAAAACTTAAAAAAAAATAAAACATAAAGAAGGCTAACTTGAAATTATATCAAACCTAGAAAGAGTTTTTTCCTTCTCAAATCAAAGCATAAACAAATTTCCCTTAAAGTCTTTGGGGTTACTGCCTCAAAGAGCTAAATGTTGCTACTGAGAAAATCTGTGATTAAAAGTAGTGTGCTCCTTTGCTGGATAATGCTGTGTGGCCGGGTTAATAGAAGGCTTTCAGTGAATATCCCACTTTCTTTCTTCAGTTCAGTTCAGTTTAGTTCAGTCGCTCAGTCGTGTCTGACTCTTTGCGACCCCATGAACCGCAGCACGCCAGGCCGCCCTGTCCATCACCAACTCCCGGAGTTCACCCAAACTCATGTGCATCGAGTCAGTGATGCCATCCAGCCATATCATCCTCTGTCGTCCCCTTCTCCTCCTGCCCTCAATCTTTCCCCGCATCAGGGTCTTTTCCAATGAGTGAACTCTGAACTCTTCGCATGAGGTGGCCAAAGTACTGGAGTTTCAGCCTCAGCATCAGTCCTTCCAATGAACACCCAGGACTGGTGTCATTTAGGGTGGACTGGTTGGATCTCCTTGCACTTTCTTTCTTAAGTTTCCACAAAGGTTTGCAGCTTCCAGCTCTCCTCCTGGATCCCTCAGGGTGTTTCTTCTGTGGTGTCATAGCTCCCCAAGGAAGCAAAGTTTTGAAAGGCAAAGTTTTGAAAGGACCTGAGCCTGGAAAACTGCAAGTAAATCATCTTCTTTATATGATGACTTTTTTGGTGTTTTTTTGCCCTTTTTTGGGGGGAAAAAAGCTAAAATACTAATCTTGACAGATATATAAAGTAAGCAGATTTTGGAAGTCACTTACTTGAACCATTTAATTATTTTTCCATAGGCTTACTTGAGGCCACATTTTTAGGGCAATTATTGTTATGTATGCAATGATTTGGGATACATTTGTTGAAAGTTTTGTTTTACCTTGTTGTCACAAGTAACCTTGGGTAAGTTACTTATTCTTCCTTGACACTGCCTTCAGTCTGTAAAATGAGAGTGATAATACCTGTATCATAAGACTGTGGTGAAAAGTGAGATAATATGTGTAGTGCCTAGATTAGGATGTACTCATAAATGAGAATTTCCTTTTCTTTGAACCTTGTCTGTCCTTCCATTAGTTACATTTGTTTGTTAAACAGGCATTTTCTGAGTGCCTGTTGTGTCCTAGGCACTGTGCTAGGTAGGGTGTGTTTCTGACCACAGGTGCTCTCATTCTTTTCAAGCAGCTGAGAAAATCAGAGTTGTGCTGTGAGCCTTGGGGCCAAAGGCCCTAAAAGCAAGAGCAAAGTCATAGCTCCCTTGCTTTTGTGTTGCTGACAGTGGAGTCCTTTGTCTCTTACTATCCACTTGTCAGAAGGTATAGATTAGAAACCAATGGATTTAATTCTGTGGTGTTTATCATAGTGACCATTAACCACATGTTAGCAGATATTGAACATTTCCATCACTGCAGAAAGTTTCAGTGGGCTTTGATGTTCTTGGTAGTGTGAGTGAGTTGGATTACTAGTTTTTAGACCAGAGATATAAGAACTCCAGAATATCCTGCTATGTTTATTTTACTTAAAGCAAGTCTTAGTTAGAGGCTTATGACATGATATTGAGTCATTTTTCTCCTTATTCTCAATCCAGAGTACTTTTTAAATAATCTGGCTGATAGAATATAAGAAATGGCAGATAATCTTTCTGTTACAAGATAGGCTTTAGTTCTGTGAATTTTCCTTCATGAAGATTTTAGGAACACTTTGTAGCCTTTTTCTTTTTATAAACTGAGGAAGGATAAAAATATTTAATATTTCAAAACTCCTTGCAAGAATAGCTATACTGTTTCTTCTGGTATGTTTTTAGTTTTGGTTTCTTTAAGTTGCAGTATAATTTACTTTTCATGCATGGTCTGTAGTATATACTTAATAAATCAACATAGTTCTTAATTATATTCTATACAAAATAATTTATTCTGTAGTGTTTTCATGGATCTGTACCAGTCAAGATTCTTTTTGGCTACCTCAACCCCTGTCTCTTCTGCTTTTAAAAAGCAAAGTTTAGTTCGTTTTTAGTAAAATGCACAGATTTATGTATACAGTTTGAAGTAAGTTTATACTCCTGTGAACCACTATTCCTTCTAGGCTCCTTTCCACTCAACTCCCTTTTATCCCAAGTAATCACTGTTCTGATTTCTATCAGGATAGACTACTATTAACTGTTCTTGAATTTTATATATCTGTAATCATACAGCATGACCTCTTGTGTCTGTTCTTTGCTTTGCATAAGCGTCTTAAAGATGCATCCATTTTATTTTGTGTATCAAGACTTCATTTGTTTGTTTTTGCTGAGTAATTTTCCATTGTATGAATGTACCACAATCTGTTTATCCATTCTCCTGTTGATTGACGTTCATGTTGTGTCCAGCTTTTGGTTATTATAAAACTGCTACATATATTTGTGTATAAGTCTTTTTGTAGATACATGTTTTACTTTTTGTTGGATATGTTCTTAGGAATAGGATGACAGGGTAATAGGGAAAGTGTATGTAACTTCAAAGAAAGTAGGGAAAACCACTAGACCATTCAGATATGACCTAAATCAAATCCCCTATGAATTGTACAGTGAAAGTGGCGAATAGATTCAAGGGATTAGATCTGGTAGACAGAGTGCCTGAAGAACTATGGACAGAGGTTCATAACATTGTACAGGAGGCTGTGACCAAAACCATCCCAAAGAAAAAGAAAAACAAGAAGGCATAGTGGTTGTCTGAAAAGGCTTTACAATAGCTGAGGAAAGAAAAGAAGTGAAAAGCAAGGGAGAAAGGGAAAGATAAACCCAACTGAATGCAGAGTTCCAGAGAATAGCTAGGAGAGATAAAAAGGCTATCTTCCATGAATAATACAAAGAAGTAGAGGAAAACAGTAGAAGGGGAAAGACTAGAGACCTAAAGAAAATTGGAGATTTCAAGGGAATATTTCATGCAAGGATGGGCACAATAAAGGACAGAAATGCTAAGAACCTAACAGAAGCAGAAGAGATTAAGAAGAGTTAAAAAGAGATGGCAAAAATACATGGAAGAACTATACAAAAAAGGTCTTAATTACCCAGATAACCATGATAGTGTGGTCACTCACCTAGAGCCAGGCATCCTGGAGTGTGAAGTCAAGTGGGCCTTAGGAAGCATCGCAATGAACAAAACTAGTGGAGGTGATGGAATTCCAGCAGAGCTATTTCAAATCCTGAAAGGTGATGCTGTTAAAATGCTGCACTCAATATGTCAGCAAAACTGGAAAACTAGGCAGTAGCCACAGGACTGGAAAAGGTCAGTTTTCATTCTAATCCCAAAGAAGAATAATGCCAAAGAATGTTCAGACTACCGAACAGTTGTGCTCATTTCACATGCTAGTAAGGTTATGCTCAAAATCCTTCAAGTTAGGCTTCAGCAGTTATGTGAACTGAAAACTTCCAGATGTACAAACTGGGTTTAAAAAAGGCAAAAGAACCAGAGATCAAATTGCCAACATTCGTTGGACCTTAGAGAAAGCAAGGGAATTTCAGAAAAACATCTACTTCTGTTTTATTGACTACCCTAAAGCATTTGACTGTGGATCACAATGTACTGTGGAAAATTGTTGAAGAGATGGAAATACCAGACCACCTTACCTGTTTCCTGAGGAAAATGTATGCAGGTAAAGAAGCAACAGTTAGAACCTTACATACACCAACTGACTGGTTCAAAATTGGGTAAGGAGTACGACATGCCTGTATATTGTCACCCTGTTAATTTAACGTATGCTGAGTGCATCATGCGAAATGCTGGGCTGGAGCATTCACAAACTGGAATCAAGTTTGCTGGGAAAAATATTAACAACCTCAGATGTGCGGATGGTATCGCCCTAATGGCAGAAAGTGAAGAGTAACTGATGGGCCTCTTGATGAGGGTGAAAGAGGAGAGTGAAAAAGCTGGCTTAAAACTCAGCATTCAAAAAACTAAGATCATGGCATCCAGCCCCATCACTTCATGGTGAATAGAAGGGGAAAAAGTCGAGCCAGATTTTCTTTTCTTTGGCTTCAAAATCATTGTGGCTGGTGACTGCAGCCATGAAATTAAAAGACGCTTGCTCCTTGAAAGGAAAGCTGTGACAAACTTAGCATGTTAAAAAGCAAAGCTATCACTTTACCAATAAAGATCCATATAGTCAAAGCTATGGTTTTTCCAGTAGTCATGTATGGATGTGAAAGTTGGACCGTAAAGAAGGCTGAGCCTCGAAGAACTGACACTTTCAAATTGTGGTGCTGGAAAAAACTCTTGAGAGTCCCTTGGATGGCAAGGAGACCAAACCAATCAATCCAAAGGAAATCAACTGTGCATATTCAGTGGAAGAACTGATGCTGAACCTGAAGCTCCAATACTTTGGCCACCTGACATGAAGAGTTGACTCATTGAAAGGGACCCTGATGCTGAGAAAAAATTGAGGGCAAGAGGAGAAGGGGGTGACACAGGATGAGATGATTGGATGGCATCACTGACTCACTGGACATGAATTTGAACAAATTCTGGTAGATAGTGAAGGACAGGGAATCCACATGTGCTGCAATCCATGGGTCACAAAGAATCAGACATGACTTAGGGACTGAAAAACAACAAATGTAACACCATTTTATATTCCCATTAGCAATATTTAAGTTTGAATTGTTCCACATCTTCAAAAATTGGTACTGTCATTCTAACTTTAGCCATTCTAGTGTGTATGAAATGGTATTTCATTGTTGTTTTAATTTGCATTACCCTGAATGCCTTTTTTTTCATAAGATTATAGGCTATCCCTTTCCTGGTGGCTCAGATGGTAAAGAATCTGCCTGCAATGCAGGAGACCTGGTTCAATCTCTGGGTCGGGAAGATCCCCTGGAGAAGGAAATGGAGACCCACTCCATTGTTCTTGCCTGGAGAATTCCATGGCCAGGGGAGCCTTGAGGGCTACAGTCCTTGGGGTTGCAAAGAGTCGGACATGACTGATCGACTAACACTTGGCAGCACTCATAGGCTGCTCCTGTAACTTCTTTCAAAAGTGTTTTTAAACCTTTTGTCTTGGTTTCTATTTTTAAAAATTTAATATGTACCTTTAGTCCTCTCTACACCATTTTGTTAAAAACTGCAGCAAAATTGGCATGGTAATTTAGAAAAAATCTCCTTGAGGAGTTTCTTTAGAGAGAAAATTACTTATTGATAGGACTGCTGCTGCTGCTGCTGCTGCTGCTAAGTCACTTCAGTCGTGTCCGACTCTTTGTGACCCCATAGGCGGCAGCCCACCAGGCTTCCCCGTCCCTGAGATTCTCCAGGCAAGAACACTGGAGTGGGTTGCCATTTCCTTCTCCAATGCATGAAAGTGAAAAATGAAAGTGAAGTTGCTCAGTTGTGTCCGACTCTTAACGACCCCATGGACTGTGGCCCACCAGGTTCCTCCGTCCATGGGATTTTCCAGGCAAGAGTGCTGGAGTGGGGTTTGGTATGTCCTAAATATTGTTAGAAGGGCCTTGAAATATCACTGGAGATAAGGAATGAATATTGTGATTAAGAATTTGCTCCTGATTAAGGCAATTATATATTAAAAATATTCATTAAAGTAATTTTTGATTTTCATTCATTGCCATGAAATTTGTAATGAGACCTACCATTTATTTATCTCTCCTTGCCCCCTTTGAAACGCTTTAAAATGGTAGATCAATTAGAATTTATCTTATCAAACTTCTTGGCTTTGAATCCTAGAAAAACATCTGTCTGCTGAAGTTGACTCCTTTACTTCTATGTGACTCTCTTTCTAGCTCACGTGTCTGATTTCCCTATGATCCAAGTGTTTTAGGACGTGTTCATGATGCCAGATCTCAACTCTTTGTATCATACTGATGGACACTGACCTGACACAGTTTGCTCATTCACAACTCTTAGGACTTTTTGATAGATAGTAGTAACCGCAGAAAAACTTGAGATGGATGGGTACCAAGTTGCTACCGAGTTACAATGAGAACTAATCTCAGATAAAAATATTCTTCCATACAGCGAAGTCATTAAATATTCTTACTTAGCAAACAGGCATAAAATATGATGTACCCTGTCTTATAAGCTTGGTTGCTGTGTTTTTAGGTATTCAGATCACTCCTTTTATGAAATGTTCACTTGAAGCAGACAACGATAATATTCTCGTTACAGGATTCTGTTAGGCACCAGTTAATCATATCTCACAATCAGTAGCTGGACAGAGAACAGTTTAGGCGTCTAAACTTGAGTCTCATACACTATCCCTGAATAAGAGTATCATTAGATTCTTGTAATCTGTATTTAAGATATTTTAGGCAATCTACATACATGAACAGCCATTAATTTTACCAGTGAGAACCCACTTCTAGCAACCATTGTTCTGATTAACAAGCTATTAGTTTCACCAATGAAAAAACATTTTCGGCATTTGATGTTTTAATTATAAGTTCTCCAGATGTATGAATAACAGAAAATCTGCAGTATCACCCCTGAATACGAGTTTCCGTCTTTAGTAATAGCTGTCCATCTATGGAGTGTGAATTTCTAATTAGAGCAACTGCATCTAGATCAACAGATTGGCCTCATAGGGTAGCTTAAACCAGCTTAAATCATGTGCATTTCAACCTTTTGAAAGTAAAATAGCATGCCATTTGAAAGTAAACTAACAACTCAGTTTTCATTATATAAAACAAGAAGAGAAGAATTCATCTGGTTAATGTACTCTACCTCCTAGTAAATTTAGTTAGTAAATACATTAAAAATCTTAAATAAAAGTAGTTAACTGAGAATTACATAATATTTAATGACAAAGGAAACTAGGGTCTGAAATTCTAATTTTTGTTTTTTCGTCACAGAACCAGAGGGCATGTGAAACAAAGGGGCTAGAGAGATTATTTTTCCCAGTGATTTAAGTTTCAGGGCCTCTTGTTTTTAAAGAGAATGGCCCAAGAGCTGACACAGCCTTCTTACCATTGCCATGCCTCAGTTGTTGCTCTTACAGTGAGTACTCAGTGTATTGAGAGTCAAGCACCATTGAATCTGGTAGCTTACCGGATTTGTGGTCTCTGATGGAGAAGGTTTAACTCCGGGACCAAAGACAGTCTCAGTCACTCAGAGCTTTGTATAGGTTTTATTTAAAGTGAAAGTGACAGAAAAAGCTTCTGACATAGACATCAGAAGGGGGCAGGAGAGTACCCACCTCACTAGTTTAGGGCTTCCCTGGTGGCTGAGAGGTTAAAGCGTCTGCCTGGAATGCAGGCCTTATATACCTCTCAACTGGCAGCTGAGAATAGATAAAAAAAAAATACTTCAAGGCCTTGAGAATTTCACCCAAAACCTTTCCCGTAACATGCATCCTGGGATGACATCAGCACGAGATTAGCTAGAAGAAACAGGTTAACCTAGAGCTAAAGGCTGTGGAAGTTTTACCCAGGCCTTTTCCCATAGCATTTATCCAAAGCTCAATAAAATGACATGTCCTTGAACAAGAGATACTGCTGCCTAAGAGGCTTACTATTCTAAGGCAAAAGAATGTGAAAAAGAAAGAATGTTTACCTCCTCCTTAAAGGGGCCTTAGGCTTGAACTCCTTATCAACCTACCTAAGTTAACTCTGGCAGAGGAACCAGAGATCAAATTGTCAACATCCCTTGGATCATCAAAAAAGCAAGAGAGTTCCAGGAAAATACCTACTTATGCTTTATTGACTATGTCAAAGCCTTTGACTGTATGGATCACAACAGACTGTGGGAAATTCTGAAAGAGATGAGAATACCAGACCACCTGCCCTGCCTCTTGAGAAATCTGTATGCAGGTCAGGAAGCAACAGTTAGAACTGGACATGGAACAACAGTCTGATTCCAAATCGGGAAAGGAGTACATGAAGGCTGTATATTGTCACCCTGCTTATTTAACTTATATGCAGAGTACATCATGAGAAACGCTGGGCTGGATGAAGCACAAGCTGGAATCAAAATTGCTGGGAGAAATATCAATAACCTCAGATATGCAGATAATACCATCCTTATGGCAGAAAGTGAAGAAGAACTAAAGAACCTCTTGATGAAAGTGAAAAGGGAGAGTGAAAAAGTTGGCTTAAAACTCAGCATTCAGAAAACAAAGATCATGGCATCTGGTCCCATCAGTTAATGGCAAATAGATGGGGAAACAATAGAAACAGTGACAGACTTTATTTTAGGGGGCTCCAAAATCACTGCAGATGGTGACTGCAGCCATGAAATTTGAAAGACGTTTGCCCCTTGGAAGAAAAGCTATGACCAACTTAGACAGCATATTAAGAAGCAGAGACATAACTTTGCCAACAAAGATACATCTAGTCAAGGCTATGGTTTTTCCACTGGTCATGTATGGGCATGAGAGTTGGACCATAAAGAAGACTGAGCGCCGAAGAATTGATGCTTTTGATCTGTGGTGTTGGAAAAGACTCTTAAGAGTCCCTTGGACTGCAAGGAGATCCAGCCAGTCCATCCTAAAGGAAATCAGTCCTGAATATTCATTGGAAGGACTGGAGCTGAAACTGAAGCTCCAATACTTTGGCCGCCTGATGTGAAGACCTGACTCATTTGAAAAGACCCTGATGCTGGGAAAGACTGAAGGCAGGAGGAGAAGGAGACGACAGAGCATGAGATGGTTGGCTGGCATCTCCGACATGATAGACATGAGTTTGAATAAACTCTGGGAGTTGGTGATGGACAGGGAAGCTTGACGTGCTGTGGTCCACGGGGTTGCAAAGAGTCAGACACGACTGAGCAACTGAATGGAATGGAGCTGAAGTTAACTCTCTCATTTCCCCCTTTTTCTTTTAGGAGAATATTGTCGCTCAGGGGAAAGGGGCAGAGAAATCTGTCAGTAACTGCTTGCTGTGGGTGAGGGGCACCCACCTTAAGCTGTTGAAGCAGTATATTCTCCTTACCCTTTTATTCCGGGTTTCTGATCCAAGGGCCCCAAGTCATAGCTAGAGGAGGCAGAAGTTGTAGGAGCATGAACAATCATTTGTAACTTAAAAAACCTCAAGCCCCTTAGATACAAAATTTGTTATACAATTACAGATAGAAGGAGCAAACAGCAAGAATAAGATGATTACAATTATTACAGTCAAGATATTTTTCTACCAAGGAGAACTTGTAAACCACAATTATATCTGTGACCTGGGTGGAACATATAGGGAGTCCATTTTGAAGGGTGACCAAAATCTTTGTATCTCTATTACTTTGTCTTTGAAGTCATTGTATCCTTTAGAAAGAACAAACTAGACAAGTAGTTTAAAAGGCAGAGACCAAAAGAAAAAGAATTATTGTAATCAGTGATCCAAGCAAGAGTAAGAATCAGGTTACATTTGGTAGTAACTTTGGTCCTGATCTAGACAGAATCAACACTTTGGCTGGCCTTTTTAGTAGAATAGAGCCATGTGGCGTGTTCATATACATCTTGAATATGGTTTAACAAACCCAGTTAGAAGTAGTTGAAAGAGTGACAACCTAAACCTTAATAGACAAAATAAGTCTTACCATTGCTTTTTAGAAGAATGAGGCTGAACCCCTATGTAGACAGTTGTTTTAGGGAGACTTACAGCCAGGTAGCCGCTTGTCTAAGTTTGTCCAAGTAGGCTTTAACCTCTTATTGTGTTAGTTATATATAAGCCAAAGTAGCTGTCACCATTAACAATTTTAGCGTTTTTCTAGGTATGAGAAGATGCAAGAATTTGCGCTCAAGAAAATCTTTACCTGAAAATATCTAACTATCCGAAGGCCTGTTTTGTCCATTTTTTCAGAGCACAGGACGAGTGCCTAATTTCTGATTTTTGCCCTGAACTCCTTTCAGGGATGTTGAAGGTCAGCAGCTATAGTGTCCATGAGTTAATCTTTGTAGAGGCAGACAGCAAGTGCCATGCAGGGCCCCTTTATGGCCATGAGTTTGACCATGATTTGGGGCATTTCGTGACCATCTTGTCCCATGGTCTTCCTTGGTGGCTCAGAGGTTAAAGCGTCTGCCCGCGGTGCGAGAGACCTGGGTTTTGGAAGATCCCCTCGAGAAGGAAATGGCAACCCACTCCAGTACTCTTGCCTGGAGAATCCCCTGGACAGAGGAGCCTGGTAGGCTACAGTCCACGGGGTCGCAAAGAGTCGGACACGACTGAGGAACTTCACTTTCACTTGTCCCATGGTGCTCTGAAGGCTCATTCCCAGGTCTGTTGAAGATTTCACTGATAGGCCACTCAGGGTGCTGTTACTGGACTAGGTAGGCCCTGTGTGCAGCAAGGCTGTGGACCGCACCTGTCTCACTAGTCTCTTGGTCCAGGAAAATATTCCCTTTTGCTTCTTCTCATATACAGAGTCACACCATTTTAATTATGGATTTTATAAGGAACTGTGTACCCTCATTATATCAGTGGCTCAGTCGCACACTTGGTAATGTAAGGGGCAACACTTCTTGAAACAGGCAATATAGAAAACAATATAGTTAGCAGTAATAGTAAAATCATAAGAAAGAACTTAAGAACTTCCCTTAGGTATAGCCCAGTGACATCTCCAGGTCATCTGACTTAGCTTGTTAAATGATTATAGCCTGCTGGTAATCTCCTGGTTGTAGACCCTGAAACATCTGATCTTTATTTAAAGACTGATTACTGAGATAAACTTTAGAAACAAACTCAGAGTGTCCTTTTTAATAACGTAATTAAACCTCTTAGCAATGTAACATAACCACAAGGAACTATCTCAGAAGTGAGTCTTAGTAAATACAGACCTTAATTAGCAAAACTGCAACTTAATATTCAGTGAAACATAATAGATGCCACAGGCCTGACATCAGTTGGGTGGGTTTTTCTTTTATAGCTCTCCAGTATACTTTGAGATTTCTGTATATGTCGAGAGACAGTCTTTTTTACCTTGATGAGGCTGTACAGAACCCAAATCTCCAATTTCTGGAGGGATAAGGTAAAGAGAAAAGAAAAATGGTTTTAATTTTACCCACAAGTGTAAATCACTAAATTGTTTTCAGGCATCAGTAACTTGAGGAGAAGAGCTTCTTTATATCTGAAAACAAAGGTTAGAAGCCAGTAATATGTCGGACAAAAAGTCATGAAAATTGTAATCATATTTCGCAGTCTGTTTAATCTCATGCAACTGATCCCTTTGTTCTGCCATCCCTGCCCAACAACTGAGGATGCCAGTGAAAACGATAGTCTCCAAGAAGCTCATGAAGTTCTTTGCCAATGTCTGTAATGCCTGTCCAGCAAAGTGGGTGCCCCAATCACTGGAGATTGTAGAACATACATTTTAACCAATTTTTTTTTCTCCATTGTGAGATATTAACCCTGAAGCCAGAAAAGTCTTTATCTTATCAAATAAAAGTGAACTTTGTCAGGGAGCCAGGAAAAGCCAAGTTTCTGTCTTAGAACTCCCATAGCTCTGACTGTTTGGTTTACAAGCATTGTTTATCCATTTTAAATTCCCTGATGAGAGGTTAATTTTTGTAAAAGAAGAATGAGCTTTGTCTATGTGCGCCACAGTCTGCCATCAAAATCCACATTCCAAGAAAACTTTGTTCTTTTAACAGGGAGAGAAAACCAAATTTCATTTCGGTGCCAACTTATATTCACTGTGAAACAATAGCTATTCACTTAGTCAAAGTACCAATAAAAGATTTCAAAGGCAGTTTGATGTCTTACGAAACTTGTATCATGCACAAAACTCTTTTACTTGTCACAAACCTTTTTATACTCATTTGTGCATTTAGAGAACAGCCACCTGTAAGTTTAGACTTACTTTCTTTTTCTTTAGTAGAATGTAATTCCATTTCTTATACCTTTTTATTGAAAATATACATCCTGCTTTTCTTCAGCAACTGTGAATGATACTTTATATAACATTTTGTAGATTGGGGCTTCCCTTGTGGCTCAGCTGGTAAAGAATCCGCCTGCATTGTGAGAGTCCTGGGTTCGGAAGAGCCCTTAGAGAAGGGAAAGGCTACCCACTCCAGTACTCTGGCCTGGAGAATTCCATGAACTGTATAGTCCATGGGGTCACAAAGAGTCAGACACAACTGAGCAACTTTCACTTTCAAACATAAATCACCCCAAGCTATGCCACTTGTAAAAGTATCAATAAACAAACATTAATACCAGGTATCAATTCAATAATGAGTATTTCCCAGTTCACACAAGCCTGCAATTCATTTTAGTTTAATTTTCTTGAATTTAGAATTGTTTGGTATGTAAGCACTTTTCTTTAAGCCAATTAAATAGAGCTCATTGACCAATTAGCCTTCAGCAGTGTTGTCCAAGTACGGAGACACACTGAGACACAAATAAATCTGGACAGAGAGAGATCTCACAGTTTTCCACTTGAAATTTAAAATATCTCTTTGTCCTTTTTTTCCCCTTTGGCTTTAAGTTCTACCAGTTTGCTCATGGCTGGAGTCCCAGACAGAGTGGGCTGTGTATCTCAAGAACATGATAAGAGTTAACTTCAGGCTTTTTTCCCAGGCATGTTTCTATTTCTCAGGCAGGGTTGGAGCTCCAAAAAAAGTGTTTTAATAAGCCAGCTTTTTTTTAATTGCACGTGCAAAAAAAACACTAATTTTGCAATTTCAAAAAGATTTCATTTAAAGCATTTTCTCCAAAGTCTGAAGAATTTCGTGGTCATTCAGTGTCAAAAATGTCTTCTCTCCTTTTTGTAGTCAGAGTTTAAATGACTGTGACTTTTAAATTTTAACCAAATTTAAACCAAAGAGTGTTCAAATTGCCTCTGATGACAGAGGCAGACTGTCTGATAAGATGTTCTCCCAGTAGCGTTTGTCTCTCCAGGCAGGTGAGGTCTTCTCTTCAAGCAAAGAAAGCCTGTATATAAGGGACTTTATAGGCTCTGGGGATCAAACTTATCCCAGGTTTTCCAAGATACAATTCAAAGGGGGTGGTTCTGGAAATATTAGCTCCCGTCTGTAAGAGAGAAAAAAGTGGTGCCCAGTGCCATAGCTTTTTTTTTTACCGGCGGCGTCCCTCCTTGCTATAGATGGGGATGGAGACTGGTCTTCCCCCTAAGCTTCCTTCCCTGGCCAAAGTTAACCTGTCTCTTACTGACATGGGTGTCTCACTGTCATCCCTCCCTGCTCTACCACCGAGGCATGGTGGAGATGCACCAGGGGTAGACCTAATGACATCCCAGACTGATGTACAGCTCCTCACCATTAAAACCTTTGCCTGATTTCTGCTCCTCCTCTGATGCCACCCGGAGTGGTATGTGATAGCAAAAGAGGTGGTGAAGGGCTGGCCAGCAAGGAAAAAGTGATTTTTGTCCTTGAGCTATTAGGGCCAATTTTTCCAGTTCATTTCCACAGATTCTACAGAAAGAATGTCTAAGGAGTTGAGACAAAAGCCACCAGAGTGCCTCCTCTGGTTTGCTAACAGCCAGCATTACCAAAGGAAGAAAAGCCCACTGCACTTCCAATCTGACCAGATCCTAGGATTCCCAATCTGTGTCCTCAGAAGTCGCATAGCCACCAGCAGTGCCTCCATATAAACTGGAGGAACAGGTGTGACAAGGACTCACTTTCAGGTTATGGGCCCCGGAGGCAGGCAGCTGAGAGAGCAACCTCTAGCCTGAGAGGTGTTCCTGGAGTCAGAGCTCTTCCCAGCTCCCAAATGTGCTCCTGTCTGCAGTGCATGAAAAGAAAATGCAGGTGTAAATTTTGGCTTCTAGCAAGAATAGGTGTTTTGCGACTGTCAATCCAAATTTGAGGTCTTAAGTAATAGTACACAGTAACAGAATGGGTTGCAAGTCCCTTGAAAGTCTGTGATTCAACAGATTAGGTTAGTAGTTTCAGTTCCCCAGGCAGTTATGAAATGGTCAAAGAGACCAGGAAAAGGTGAGCGAGAAAGGAAGTTTGGTCCATATGCTTTTGAGTTAGTAGAGACTCTACAGTAGAAGAGCAAGAGTCCCAACTCTGAGTATTCTTACCTGTCTTGAAGATCCTGGATGACCCCCAAGCTTACAGTGAACAGTGCCGCCAGATTCATGGTCTCCGAAGGAGAAGATTTAACTCAGGCACCAAAGACAGTCTCAGTCACTCAGAGCTTTGTGTAGATTTTATTTAAAGTGAAAGTGGCAGAAAAAACTTCTGACATAGACATCAGAAGGAGAGTACCCACCTCACTAGTTTAAGTGGGGCCTTATAATACTTCTCAACTGTCTGCTCAGTTCAGTTCAGTCACTCAGCCAT
Source organism: Ovis canadensis (assembly GCF_042477335.2). Classification (NCBI taxonomy): domain Eukaryota; kingdom Metazoa; phylum Chordata; class Mammalia; order Artiodactyla; family Bovidae; genus Ovis; species Ovis canadensis. The sequence goes on from NC_091246.1 coordinate 29,727,894, forward strand.
GTCTGACCCTTTTGACTCCAAGGACTGCAGCACCCCAGGCTTCCCTGACCATCACCATCTCCTGGACCTTGCTCAAACAAATGTCCATCAAGTCGGTGATTCCATCCAACCGTCTCATCCTCTGTCCTCCCCTTCTCCTCCTGCCTTCAGTCTTTCCCAGCATCAGGGTCTTTTCCAATGAGTCAGGTCTTCGCATCAGGTGGCCAAAGTATTGGAGCTTCAGAGTCAATCCTTCCAATGAATATTCAGGACTGATTTCCTTTAGGATTGACTGATTTAATCTCCTTGCAGTCCAAGGGACTCTCAAGAATCTTCTAAATACCGCAGTTCAAAAGCATAAATTCTCTGGTGCTCAGCCTTCTTTATGGTCCAACTTTCACATCCATACATGACTGCTGGAAAAACCATAGCTTTGACTAGATGGACCTTTGTTGGTAAAATAATGTCTCTGCTTTTTAATATGCTGTCTAGGTTGGTCATAGCTTTTCTTCCAAGGAGCAAGCATCTTTTAATTTCATGGCTGCAATCACCATCTGCAGTGATTTTGGAGCCGAAGAAAATAAAGTGTCAATGTTTCCACTGTTTCCCCATCTATTTGTCATGAAGTGATGGGACCAGATGCCATGATCTTAGTTTTCTGAATGTTGAGTTTTAAGCCAACTTTTTCATTCTCTTTCACTTTCTTCAAGAGGCTCTTTAGTTCCTCTTCACTTTCTGCCATAGGGTGGTGTGATCTGCATATCTGAGGTTATTGATATTTCTCCCGGTAATTTTGATTCCAGCATGTGCTTCATCTAGCCCAGCATTTCTCATGATGTACTCTCTATATAAGTTAAATAAGCAAGGTGATCATAAACAGCCTTGGAGTAGTACTCCTTTCCCGATTTGGAACCAGTCTGTTGTTCCATGTCCAGTTCTAACTGTTGCTTCTTGACCTGCATACAGGTTTCTCAGGAGGCAGGTCAGGTGGTCTGGTATTTCCATCTGTTGAAGAATTTTCCACAGTTTGTTGTGATCCACACAGTCAAAGGCTTTGGCATAGTCAGTAAAGCAGAAGTAGATGTTTTTCTGGAACTCTTTTGCTTTTTCTATGATCTAACCGATGTTGGCAATTTGATCTCTGGTTCTTTTGCCTTTTCTAAATCCAGCTTGAACATCTGGAAGTTTTCAGTTCATGTACTGTTGAAGCCTGACTTGGAGAATTTAAAGCATTACTTTGCTAGCGTGTGAGATGAGTGTAATTGCGCAGTAGTTTGAACAGTCTTTGGCATTGCCTTTCTTTGGGATTGGAATGAAAACTGACCTTTTCCAGTCCTGTAGCCACTGCTGAATTTTCCAAATGTTTTGGCATATTGAGTGCAGCACTTTCACAGCATCTTCTTTTAGGATTTGAAATAACTCAACTGGAATTCCCTGATATCTCAGTTGGTAAAGAATCCACCTGCAATGCAGGAGACCCCGAGTCTATCCGTGAATCCAGAACATCTCCCTGGAGAAGGGATAGGCTACACGCTCCAGTATTCTTGGGCTTCCTTTGTGGCTCAGCTGGTAAAGAATCCACCTGCAATTCAGGAGACCTGGGTTCGATCCCTGGGTTGAGAAGATTGCCTGGAAAAGTGAAGGGCTACCCACTCCAGTATTCTGGCCTGGAAAATTCCATAGATTGTATAGTCCATGGGGTCACAAAGAATTGAACATGAGTGAGCGACTTTCACTTTTCAACTGGAATTCCATCACCTCCACTAGCTTTGTTCATAGCGATGCTTCTTAAGACACTCTTGACTTCCCATTCCAGGATGTCTGGCTCTAGGTTAGTAATCACGCTGTTATGGTTATCTGGGTCAGTAAGATCTTTTTTGTATAGTTCTTCTGTGTATTCTTGCCACCTCTTCTTAATATCTTCTGCCTCTGTTAGGTCCATACTGTTTCTGTCCTTTATTGTGCCCATCTTTGCATGAAATGTTCCCTTGGTATCTCTAATTTTCTTGAAGAGATCTCTAGTCTTTTTATCTGGAATAGATACAAAATGCCTCAAGGCTGTGAGAATTTGGCCTAGACCCTTTCCCATAACATGCATCCTGGGATGACATCAGCACAAGATTAGCTAGAAGGAACAGGTTAATCCAGAGCTCAAGGCTGTGGAAGTTTTACCCAGGCCTTCTTCCATAGCATTCACCCAAAGCTCAAAAAAAGACATGTCCTTGAACAAGAGAAACTGCTGCCTGTGAGGCCTACTAATCTAAGTAAGGCAAAAGAATGTGAAAAAGAAACAATGTTTACCTTCTCCTTCTTGGACACCTTGTCAACCTGCCTAAGTTAACTCTCTCTTGTCCAGGGATGAAGGATAGACCAAGATAAGGAAGCATGGCGAAAGGTAATTGCCTGGGGTTATTAACTCATCTTTCCATTTAAGAGTCAGTTCAGTTCATTCTCTTTGCGACCCCATGAATTGCAGCACACCAGGCCTCCCTGTCCATGACCAACTCCCAGAGTTCATTCAAACTCACGTCCATCGAATCAGTGATGCCATCCCGCCATCTCATCCCTTCTCCTCTTGCCCCCAATACCTCCCAGCATCAGAGTCTTTTCCAATGAGTCAACTCTTCACATGAAGTGGTCAAAGTATTGGAGCTTCAGCCTCAGCATCAGTCCTTCCAAAGAACACCCAGGACTGATCTCTTTTAGAATGGACTGGTTGCATCTCCTTGTAGTCAAGGGACTCTCAAGAGTCTTCTCCAACACCACAGTTCAAAAGCATCAATTCTTCGGTGCTCAGCTTTCTTCACAGTCCGACTCTCACATCCATACACCATCCACTAATTCCAGTTTTATTTCCATAAGCAGTTTGGTATGGGCATTCTTTCAGTTGCTTTTCTGTTTATTTTCATACAAATAAATTTGCCTATGATTAGTTTTGCTCTATCATTTTTACATGTATCTATTATCAAGTTTTTTTTTTAATAATTTGTGGAAAAATTACTGTGAAAATATTTCATGCTGATCTGCCTTACTAAGTCGTTGTATGACTACCATAGTTTTAGATAATTATTCCCCTGTTGCTAACAATTACTATTATATTTTTTTGTCATTTCTATTTTTCTCACTTGCCTTTTCTATACTCAGTATTCTGTGGGATGGTTTGCAATTTTAAGATATTTGATATGAATTTAAAATGTTTCTATAATACATATTTTTGTTACATAAATTACAAATATTTTCTCCCAGTTACTTTTTTAAAATAACTTTCATTTTTTTAATTTTTATTTTCATACTGTAGTTGATTTACAATGCTGTGTTAGTTCCAGATGTACAGCAAAGTGATTCAGATAGACATATACACATATCCATTCTTTTTCAGATTCTTTTCCCATATAGGTTATTACAAAGGCCATATAGGTTTTTACAATAGATTGAGTAGAGTTGTCTGTTCAGTAAGTAGGTCCTTATTGATTATATATTTTATATACAGTAGTGTGAAGGACAAGGAAGCCTGGTCTACTGTAGTTCATGGGGTCAGACATGACTTAGCAACTGAACAACAACACTTCACTTAGTATGATAATCTCTAGGTCCCTCGATGTGTTTACAGGTGACATAACTTCATCCTTTGTTATGGCTGATATGCCATCGTATTGCGCATGCTAAGTTGTTTCAGTTGTGTCTGACTCTGCGACCCTATGGACTGTAGTCTTCCTCTATCTATGAGATTCTCCAGGCAAGGATACTGGAGTGGGTTGTTGTGTCCTCCTCCTGGGATCTAACCTGCATCTCTTATGTCTCCTGCATTGGCAAGAGGGTTCTTTATCACTCGTGCCACCTGGGAAGCCCATGTATTAGGTTGTGTAATTAGGTTGTATTCAGTTCAGTTCAGTTCAGTTCAGTCTCTCAGTCATGTCCGACTCTTTGCGACCACATGAATCCCAGCATGCCAGGCCTCCCTGTCCATCACCAACTCCTGGAGTTCACTCAGACTCACGTCCATCGAGTCCGTGATGCCATCCAGCCATCTCATCCTCGGTCGTCCCCTTCTTCTCCTGCCCCTAATCCCTCCCAGCATCAAAGTCTTTTCCAATGAGTCAACTCTTCACATGAGGTGGCCAAAGTATTGGAGTTTCAGCTTTAGAATCATTCTTTCCAAAGAAATCCCAGGGCTGATCTCCTTCAGAATGGACTGGTTGGATCTCCTTGCAGTCCAAGGGACTCTCAAGACTCTTCTCCAACACCACAGTTCAAAAGCATCAATTCTCCGGTGCTCAGCCTTCTTCACAGTCCAACTCTCAGATCCATACATGACCACAGGAAAAACCATAGCCTTGACTAGACGGACCTTAGTCGGCAACGTAATGTCTCTGCTTTTGAGTATGCTATCTAGGTTGGTCATAACTTTTCTTCCAAGGAGTAAGCGTCTTTGAATTTCATGGCTGCAGTCACCATCTGCAGTGATTTTGGAGCCTCCAAAAATAAAGTCTGACACTGTTTCCACTGTTTCCCCATCTATTTCCCATGAAGTGATGGGACCAGATGCCATGATCTTCGTTTTCTGAATGTTGAGCTTTAAGCCAACTTTTTCACTCTCCACTTTCACTTTCATCAAGAGGCTCTTTAGTTCTTCTTCACTTTCTGCCATAAGGGTGGTATCATCTGCATATCTGAGGTTATTGATATTTCTCCCGGCAATCTTGATTCCAGCTTGTGTTTCTTCCAGTCCAGCATTTCTCATGTTGGACTCTGCATATAAGTTAAATAAGCAGGGTGACAATATACAGCCTTGACATACTCCTTTTCCTATTTGGAACCAGTCTGTTGTTCCATGTCCAGTTCTAACTTTTGCTGCTGACCTGCATACAGATTTCTCAAGAGGCAGGTCAGGTGGTCTGGTATTCCCATCTCTCTCAGAATTTTCCAGTTTATTGTGATCCACACAGTCAAAGGCTTTGGCATAGTCAATAAAGCAGAAGTAGATGTTTTTCTGGAACTCTCTTGCTTTTTCGATGATCCAGCGGATGTTGGCAATTTGATCTCTGGTTCCTCTGCCTTTTCTAAAACCAGCTTGAACATCTGGAAGTTCATGGTTCACGTATTGCTGAAGCCTGGCTTGGAGAATTTTGAGCATTACTTTACTAGCATGTGAGATGAGTGCAGTTGTGTGGTAGTTTGAGCATTCTTTGGCATTGCCTTTCTTTGAGATTGGAATGAAAACTGACCTTTTCCAGTCCTGTGGCCACTGCTGAGTTTTCCAAATTTGCTGGCATATTGAGTGCGGCACTTTCACAGCATCATCTTTCAGGATTTGAAATAGCTCAACTGGAATTCCATCACCTCCACTAGCTTTGTTCGTAGTGATGCTTTCTAAGGCCCACTTGAGTTCACATTCCAGGATGTCTGGCTCTAGATGAGTGATCACACCATTGTGATTATCCGGGTCGTGAAGATCTTTTTTGTACAGTTGTTCTGTGTATTCTTGCCACCTGTTCTTAATATCTTCTGCTTCTGTTAGGTCCATACCATTTCTGTCCTTTATCGAGCCCATCTTTGCATGAAATGTTCCCTTGGTGTCTCTAATTTTCTTGAATAGATCTCTAGTCTTTCCCATTCTGTTGTTTTCCTTTCTTTGCATTGATTGCTGAGGAAGGCCTTCTTATCTCTCCTTGCTAGTCTTTGGAACTCTGCATGCAGATGCTTGTATCTTTCCTTTTCTCCTTTGCTTTTTGCTTCTCTTCTTTTCACAGCTATTTTTAAGGCCTCCTCAGACAGCCATTTTGCTTTTTTGCATTTCTTTTCCATGGGGATGGTCTTGATCCCTGTCTCCTAGGTTGTATTAGGCAAATATAATTAGATTGTAATTAGTCTATGTATTAGGTTGGTGCAAATGTAATTGCAGTTTTTGTGTTGTTGAAATTTGCCATTTGATCTTGAATACATTCTTAAATAAATGTGGTTATGTTATATCATTTTAATGTGCATTTCTTACTTCATGTTTTTTTGTTAATGACTTAGTACATGCTGTTTATTTTAGACTATGAAAATGATGTTAGACAAAAAGCATATTCAGGCGATTTTCTTTTTTGACTTCAAAATGGGTTGTAAAGGAATGGAGATAGACAACTCGGAACGTTTTGCCCAGGAACTGCTAATGAACACAGTGCAGCAATGGTTCCAGAAGTTTTGCCAAGGAGATGAGAGTTTTAAAGATGAGGAGTACACAGTGTTCATCGTAGCACTGTTTATAATAGCCAGGACATGAAAGCAACCTAGATGTCCATCAGCAGATGAATGGATAAGAAAGCTGTGGTACATATATACAATGGAGTATTACTCAGCCATTAAAAAGAATACATTTGAATCAGTTCTAATGAGGTGGATGAACATGGAGCCGGTTATACAGAGTGAAGTAAGCCAGAAAGAAAAACACCAATACTGTATACTAACACATACATATGGAATTTAGAAAGATGGTAATGATGACCCTGTATGCGAGACAGCACAAGAGACACAGATGTATAGAACAGTCTTTTGGACTCTGAGGGAGAGGGAGAGGGTGGGATGATTTGGGAGAATTGCATTGAAACATGTATAATATCATATATGAAACAAATTGCCAGTCCAGGTTCAATGCATGATACTGGACGCTTGGGGCTGGTGCACTGAGACGACCCAGAGGAATGGTACGGGGAGGGAGGAGGGGCCAGGGTTCAGGATGGGGAACACGTGTATACCTGTGGCAGATTCTTGTTGATGTATGGCAAAACCAATACAGTATTATAAAGTAAAATAAAGTAAAAAATAAAATAAAAAAGTACAAATCAAAATAAATAAATAAATACAGATAAGGAGTACAGTGGCCAGCCATTGAAAGTTGACAGTGACCAATTGAGAGCCATCATTAAGCTGATCCTCCTAAAACTACACAAGAAGTTTCCAAAGAACTCAACATTGGCGATTCTATGGTCTTTGGGCATTTGTAGCAAATTGGAAAGGTGAAAAGCTTAATAAGTGGGTGCCTCAGAAGCTGACTACAAATCAAAAAAATGATCATTTTGAAGTGTTGTCTTCTCTTCTTGTCCACAACAATGAACCATTTCTCGATTGTGACGTGTGACGAAAAGTGGATTTTATACAACAACTGGTGATGACCAACTCAGTGGTTGGACCAAGAAGCTCCAAAGCTCTTTTCAAAGCCAAACTTGCACTGAAAAAGGTCTTGGGCACTCACTGTTTGATGGTGTCTCATCCACGACAGCTTTCTGAATCCTGGAGAAACCATTGCATCTGAGAAGTATGCTCAACAAATTGATGAGGTGCACCAAAAACTGTAACACCTGTGGCTGATATTCGTCAACAGAAAGGGCCCAGTTCTTTTCCACAAGAACACCTGACTGCATGTTGTACAACCAGTGCTTTACAAGTTGACCAAATTGGGCTACAGAGTTTTGTCTCATCCGCAATATTCACTTGCCCTCTCGTCAACCAATTACCACTTCTTCAAGCATCTCAACAATTTTTTGCAGGGAAAATGGTTCCACAACCAGCAGGAGGCAGAAAATGCTTTCCAAGAGCATTTCCAAAATGATTTCCAAGTTGAATCCCAAAGAACAGATTTTTTTTAATATAAATTGATTTATTTTAATTGGAGGTTAATTACTTTACAATATTGTATTGTTTTGCCATACATCAACATGAGTCTGCCACAGGTATACACGTGTTCCCCATCCTGAACCCCGCTCCCTCCTCCCTCCCCGTGCCATCCCTCTGAGTCGTCCCAGTGCACCAGCCCCAAGCATCCAGTATCATGCATCGAACCTGGACTGGCGATTCGTTTCATATATGATATTATACATGTTTCAGTGCCATTCTCCCAAATCATCCCACCCTCTCCCTCTCCCAACAGAGTCCAAAAGACTGTTCTATACATCTGTGTCTCTTTTGCTGTCTCACATACAGAGTTGTCGTTACCATCTTTCTAAATTCTATATATATGCCTTGCTACTGCTACTGCTACTGCTACTGCTACTGCTACTGCTACTGCTAAGTCACTTCAGTTGTGTCTGACTCTGTGCGACCCCATAGACGGAAGCCTACCAGGCTCCCCCGTCCCTGGGATTCTAGTATACTGTATTGCTGTTTTTCTTTCTGGCTTACTTCACTCTGTATAATCGGCTCCAGTTTCATCCACCTCATTAGAACTGATTCAAATGTATTCTTTTTAATGGCTGAGTAATACTCCTTTGTGTATATGTACCATAGCTTTCTTATCCACTCATCTGCTGATGGACATCTAGGTTGCTTCCATGTCCTGGCTATTGTAAACAGTGCTGCGATGAACATTGGGGTACACATGTCTCTTTCAATTCTCGTTTTCTCGGTGTGTACGCGCAGCAGTGGAATTGCTGGGTCATATGGCAGTTCTATTTCCAGTTTTTTTTTTAATATAAATTTATTTATTTTAATTGGAGGTTAATTACTTTACAATATTGTATTGGTTTTGCCATACATCAACATGAATCCACCACTGCTATAGGAATAAACCAACTTATTTCTCATTGGCAAAAATGGGTTAATTGTAATGATTCCTGTTTTGATTAATAAAGATATGTTTGAGCTTAGTTGTAATGATTTTAAATTCACCATCTGAAACCACAGTTATTTTTGTACCAACCTAATATATATGGGCAACATCTTCTTTATCCCTTTTTTCTGTTGATGGACATTTAGGTTGCTTCCATGTCTTGGCTATTGTAAATAGTGCTGCAGTGAACCCTGGGGTGCATGTATCTTTGCAAATTATGGGTTTCTCAGGGTATATGACTAGGAGTGGAATTGCTGGATCATATGGTAGTTCTATACTTAGTTTTTTAAGGAACCTCTATATTATTCTCCATAGTGGTTGTACCAATTAACATTCCCACCAACACTATAGGAGGGTTTCCTTTCTCTACACCCTCTCCAGCATTTATTGTTTGTAGACTTTTTAATGATGGCCATTTTGACCAATGTGAGGTGATACCTCACTGTGGTTTTGATTTGCATTTCTTTACTAATTCGTGATTTTGAGCATCTTTTCATGTGTCTCTTGGTCAGCTGTATGTTGTCTTTGGAAAAATGTCTATTTAGAGTTTCTGCCCATTTTTCTATTAGTGTGTTTGTTTTTATATTGAGCTGCATTTACTGTTTGTATACTTTGGAGATTAATGCCTTGAAGTTGCTTTGTCTGCAAATATTTTCCTAAATTCTGTGGATTGTCTCTTTGCTTTGGTTTCCTTTGTTAGGCAAGAGCTTTTAAGTTTAATTAGGTCCCATTTGTTTGTCTTTATTTTCATTACTCTAAGAGGCGGATTCAAAAAGATACTTGCTGCAATTTATGTCAGAGTCTTCTTTGTATATTTTCCTCCAAAAGTTTTCAGCCTTTTTTTTTTTTTTTTTTAGTTTTCAGCCTTAACATTTACATTTTTAATCCATTTTGAGTTCATTTTTGTATATGGTGTTAGAGAATATTCTAATTTCTTTCTTTTACATGTAGTTCTCCCACCTTCCCACACCACTTATTGAAAGAGATGGCCTTTTCTCCATTGTATGTTCTTGCCTCATTTGTCATAGATTAGTTGACTGTAAGTGCATGGGTTTATCTCTGGGCTTTCTATCCTGTTCCAGTGATCTACATTTTTATTTTGGTGCTGGTATCATACTGTTTTGATGACTGTAGCTTTATAGTATAGTCAAAAGTCAGGGAGCCTGATTCCTCTAGTTCCGTTTTTCTTTCTTAGGATTGCTTTGGTTATTAGGGTTTTTCTGTTTTCATATAAGTTTTAAAAAAATTTGTTCCAGTTCTGTGAAAAATACTCCTGGTAATTTGATAGACATTGCATTGAATATATAGATTGCCTTGAGTATTATAGTCATTTGGACAACAGTGATTCCTCCAATCCAAGAGCATGGTATATCTTTCCATCTCTTTGTGTAGTCTTCTGTTTCTTTCATCACGGTCTTATAATTTTTCAGAGTACACATTTTTGCCTCCTTAGGTAGGTTTATTCTTAAGTATTTTAGTCTCTTTGATAGGATGGCAGAAGGGATTGTTTCCTTAATATTTCTTTCTGATCTTTCATTGTTAGTATTTAGAAATTCAAGAGATTATGTATTAATTTTATATCCTTTAACCTTATCCAGTTCATTGATGAAGTCTAGTAGCTTTCTGGTAGCATCTTTTCAGGATTTTTTTAATTAATTTGTATAGTATCATGTCATCTACAAATAGTGGCAGTTTTACTTCTTTTCCAGTTTGAATTCTTTTACAGTAAATTCCCTACATATGAACTACAACAGCATGTTAATAAGTCCAGTTTGTTGGTAAGCCCAACGAAGTTAGCCTACATACCCAACTAATACAACTGGCTATATAGTACTGTACTGTAATAGGTTTATAATACTTTTCACACAAATAATATTTAAAAAACGAAAAATAAAGAAAACATTTTTATTCTCACAGTAAAGAACCTTGAAAAGCACAGTAGTACAGTACAACAGTTAGCATACAGGGTCTGGCATTGAGTGAACAGGCAAGAAGAGTTACCGAGTGGAGGGGGGATGGAGAGTGGGAGATGGCAGAACTGAAGAATCAGCAGCAACGGGAGATGCAGTTTCACTCACACTTGACATTAGTGGCATAGGTTCTGGTTCCTTGCTGGATTCAATTCTGTCTACCCTTTTGAAAAAAACGAATCCAATGATGTCTGTCTTTTCTCATCACAGATGACACGGTTGCACTGGATTGTATTTTGAATGGCTGCTGCGTCTTTCATGTACCATTCTGTGTTTATGTCCTGAGCCTCAAAAACTGACAGTACCTCCTCAAATAGAGAAAATCCCCTTGCATCATGAATCTCTTTGGTTCTTCAGTTACTACTTCTTCCTCTTGTCTCTCCATCCTTTCTCTGGGTCTCCAGTTCCACCATCAGTAAGCTCCTTGTGTTGTACAGAAAGGAGTTCCGTGTTACAAGAACAAGCAATGTCTGCCATCTTTTCACCTTGCTCCACTCTCTCAATTATTTTCACTTTTGTTTCCATCATTATTGCTTGGCACTTCTTACAGTACCAATTACAAGCTGCTTTTATGCTTACTCCCAGATATCCTGTAAAGATACTGTACTGCTGTGCTGTATACAGTACTGTACAGTATAAAGTACACAAAAGCACATCCACTTGTAGAGAATGCATGCCAGTGACAATGCACTCCAGACGTGAACAAACTTACATGATTTGCATCTTTGAAAGCTCACAACTTTGAAGGTTTGTATGTAGCAGACTTAATGTATTTTTTCCCCCCTCTGATGGCCATGGCTGGTAGTTCTAGAACTATGTTGAGTAATGTGGCAAGAGTGGACATCCTTGTCTGTTCCTGCTCTTAGAGGAAATGCATTCAGATTTTCACCATTGAGTATGATGTTAGCTGTGGGTTTGTTGTATATGGCCTTATTATCATTGAGGTAGGTCCCTCTATGCTCACTTTATGGAGTTTTTCTCATAAATTAGGGTGTTGAATTTTTAGTAGAAGCTTTTTCTGTATCTGTTGAGATGATCATACGGTTTTTATACTTCAAGTTGTTAACATGGTGTATTGCACTGACTGATTTGCGGATATTGAAAAATCCTTGCATCCCTGGGATAAATCCCATTGGATCATGGTATATAAACCGTTTATTCTGTTGTTTGATCTGGTTTGTTAGTGTTTTGTTGAGAATCTTTGCACTTGTGTACAGCAGTGATATTGGGCTGTAATTTTCTCTTTTTTGTGTGGTGTCTTTGATTTGTTTTGGTCTCAGGGTAATGGTTTCAGGCCTCCTAAAATGAGTTTTGGAGTGTTCCTTCTTCAGCAATTTTGAAAAGTTTCAGAAGGATAGATGTTAACTCTTCTCTAAATGTTTGATAAAATTTGCTTGTGGAGCCTTCTGGTCCTAGACTTTTGTTTGTTATAAGTTTTTTAACCAGTTTCAATTTCAGCACTTGTGATTGATCTGTTAGTATTTTCTATTTCTTTCTGGTTCAGTCTTGGAAGATTGTACATAACTAAGAATGTGTCGATTTCCTTCTAGGTCAAATAACGTTTAGATTTATAGAAACATTGCAAAGACAGTACAGGGTGTTCCTGTATACTCTTCACCCAGTTTTAGTTTCCTTGAATATTATCATTGGAAGTAATTTGCTCAGGTTGCCATAATAAGAAATATGCACTCATTGGCTTAAACAACAGAAAATTATTTTCTCACAGATCTAGAGGTTGGAATTCCAAGAGCAAGGTGCCAGCAAGATTCATTTCTGGTGCCTTCTTGCTATGACCTCATGTGGCCTTATCTCTGTGCTGTACATTCCTGGTGTCTTTTCCTCTTCTTATAAGGGCACCAGTCCTATTGGATTAGGGCCCCACCCTTACAATCTCGTTTAACCTTAATTACCTCTTAAAGTCTTCCCTGGTGGCTCAGAGGTTAAAGTCTGCCTGCAATGCAGGAGACCTGGGTTCAATCCCTGGGTTGGGAAGATCCCCTGGAGAAGGAAATGGCAACCCACTCCAGTATTCTTGCCTGGAGAATCCCATGGACGGAGGAGCCTGGTGGGCTACAGTCCATGGGTCGCAAAGAGTCGGACACGCCTGAGCGACTTCACTTTCACTTTCACCTCTTTAAAAGGGCTTTCCTGGTGGCTCAGATGGTAAAGAATCTGAATGCAGTGCCAGTGACCTGGGTTTGATCCCAAGGTTGGGACGATTCCCTGGAGAAGGGAATGGCAACCCACTCTAGTATTCTTGCCTAGAGAATGCCATGGACAGAGGAGCCCACTGGGCTCCAGTCCATGGGGTTGCAAAGAGTCAGACAGGATTGAGTGACTAACCCCTCTTAAAAAGCCCTGTCTCTAAAGACAGGCATATTGAGGACTAGGACCTCAACACATGAATTTGAGGCAGGGAACACAATTTAGTCCATAACATCATGCTGTATTACTGTGGGGCATTAAGAAACCAATACTGGTTGATATGTTATTGATATACTATTACATATCTAAATTCAAAATTCTCCAAGCCAGGCTTCAGCAATATGTGAACCATGAACTTCCAGATGTTCAAGCTGGTTTTAGGAAAGGCAGAGGAACCAGAGATCAAATTGCCAACATCTGCTGGATCATCAAAAAAGCAAGAGAGTTCCAGAAAAACATCTATTTATGCTTTATTGACTATGCCAAAGCCTTTGACTCTGTGGATCACAATAAACTGTGGAAAATTCTGAGAGAGATGGGAATACCAGACCACCTGACCTGCCTCTTGAGAAACCAATATACAGGTCAGGAAGCAACAGTTAGAACTGGACATGGAACAACAGACTGGTTCCAAAGAGGAAAAGGAGTACGTCAAGGCTGTATATTGTCACCCTGCTTATTTATCTTATATGCAGAGTACATCATGAGAAATGCTGGACTGGAAGAAACACAAGCTGGAATCAAGATTGCCGGGAGAAATATCAATAACCTCAGGTATGCAGATGACACGACCCTTATGGCAGAAAGTGAAGAGGAACTAAAAAGCCTCTTGATGAAAGTGAAAGAGGAGAGTGAAAAAGTTGGCTTAAAGCTCAACATTCAGAAAACGAAGATCATGGCATCTGGTCCCATCACTTCATGGGAAATAGATGGGGAAACAGTGGAAACAGTGTCAGACTTTATTTTCGGGGCTCCAAAATCACTGCAGATGGTGACTGCAGCCATGAAATTAAAAGACGCTTACTCCTTGGAAGGAAAGTTATGACAAACCTAGATAGTATATTCAAAAGCAGAGACATTACTTTGCTGACTAAGGTCCGTCTAGTCAAGGCTATGGCTTTTCCAGTGGTCATGTATGGATCTGAGAGTTGGACTGTGAAGAAGCTGAGCACCGAAGAATTGATGCTTTTGAACTGTGGTGTTGGAGAAGACTCTTGAGAGTCTCTTGGACCACAAGGAGATCCAACCAGTCCATTCTGAAAGAGATCAGCCCTGGGATTTCTTTGGAAGAACTGATGCTAAAGCTGAAACTCTGGTACTTTGGCCACCTCACGTGAAGAGTTGACTCATTGGAAAAGACTCTGATGCTGGGAGGGATTGGGGGCAGGGGGAGAAGGGGACAACAGAGGATGAGATGGCTGGATGGCATCACCGACTTTCTGGACGTTTAGTCTGTGTTCAGTTTTTGGCTGTTACAAATAATGATTCTGGGAACCACCGTTTGTCCCTTTCTTGGTGAACATGTGTATACATGTGTGTATATATCCTTAGAAGTGGAATTTTGCCCCCTCCCCGCCCCAAGTCAGAAGATGTGTGATGTTCACTCCTTATAAATACCAGTTTTCTAAAATGGTTGTATTCTGGGATTATCTTGATAGCTGCTGGTCAGAGGAGAGGTCTATAGAGGGTTTTGTACCATCAATTAAGTGAACTGACCCAGAAGTGATGTATTTCACCTCTGCTCATTTAATCTCAAAGGAGTAAAGACAAGCCTACCATGGCCTGGAATACAGGGAACCAGAACTATTATGTTCAGCTTTTTAATCCAGGTAGATATGTGTGTGTGTGTGTGTGTGTGTGTGTGTGTGTGTGTGTGAATGTTTTAACAGAGGGAGACTTTTTTTAGGCACATGATTTTCTTCACATTTTTATTTAAGCAAATACCACAGATTTTAATATGAATTCTTATTGAGATTGTTACATAATTTGTGTTGAATTGTCTTTTAATTTCCTTTTGTTGCAAGTTATTTAGAAACAGGTTTTAAATATTTTCAGGTTGATAGATTTTTGCTTGTTTTATTATATTTTCATCAATAAACTTCAAATTTTCTTGAACTACAGTAATTGTATGATCTGTAAGTATGATCTTTGCTTTCCTGAATTTGTTTTGTTGTGATTTCCTTGTAACCTAGTAAGTGATGACTTCAGTGAATACACTATTTTTTATAAATTTTGTGCTCCCTATTGAAAGTGATTCTCTTTATTTACTAGATCAAGCTTCTAATTCCTTATTTTATGTTTTGGAGGTGTGTTAGCCTATTATTATGACTTTACTAATTTTTCCTGTTTTCACTAGTTTTGTGTTATAGATTTAAAATGTTTAAGATGTGTGATGGTTGTAGTCTCTTGGTAGATTATGTAATCGTGAAGCATCTTTGTCTTTATTGCTTTTTGCTGTAAATTCTATGTCATCTGTTGTTGATATTGCTCTGCCTGCTCTTTTTCCTAGCAACTGTGTAATGTATCATTTTCTATCCTTAAAACACTTTCTGTATGGTTTTGTTTTAATTGTCTCTGTTAATATATAGGCTGAATTTGTATTTGTTTATGTATTTAGCTGAGTCAGGTATTAGTTGTGGCATGCAAGATCTTCACTGTGTCATGCGGGATCTTTTGTTGCAGCACATAGGTTCTCTAGCTGTGGTATAGGCCCAGTAGTTGCATTGCCGAGTGCTTTTACTTGCTGTGTGGCATGTAGGATCTTAGTTCTGCAACCAGGGATCCAGCTTTTGTCCCCTGCATTGCAAGGTGGATTCTTAACCACTGGACCACCAGGGAAGTCTCTATGTTGAATTTTAAAAATTCAATTTGAAAAAATTTTAATAGGTGAATTTAAATATTTTGCATGTTGTATTCTTACTGATATGTTTGGAATTGTTTTGTTTTCTGATTGCCATGTTTCTTCTTGGTGTTTGATGCCTTGATCATGTTTTCTTAGTTTTATTCTTTCACTTGCTCCAGTGATTTGAAAGGTATGAAAACTTTGTAATTCTTCTGTTGGCTCCCTTTTTAAAAATTTATTTATAAAATATTTTAGAAATACAGGTGAATATGGAGACTTACATATTGTTGGGGGAGGATGTCTGGAGCATCTTTAGACAAGATTACTCTTCCCCATTTTGTTCTGGAGGAGTTGACTGAGGAACATAGGAGTTAAACAGAAAAAAAATTAAATGTAAACTTTATTACTGATAACATTATGGAGCTTGGTTTATACCTGTGTACATTTATATCTGTAAGCTAGTGGAATTACTCACACAAATAGTCACTGGCATATTGGGCAGCCCCAGGGATAAATTCCAGATGATACATCTGCAAATTGGTGGAGCCTCCATCATCTTGAATCCTTGGGTTACTGTGCAGAATAGAGCCTCCTCCACTGCAGCATCTGGGCTGGACATGCAGCACCAGCAAGAAATAACCTCTTTTGTAAATTAAATCATAAAGATGTAAGAGTTGTTTGTTACCATACATTATTCTGACTAATAAAGTCAACTTATAAGGCATAGAGCAGACCAAAAACATACTCACTGTAGGTAGGTAAGAAAAAGAGGAGCAAGGTAGGATAATGAGGTTTCTTCTTTTGTGAATTTCTTAGTCCCAACCTCTGCCCATTTGTTTGATGGGAGTGTTAGCTTTTTGTCTTTGATTTATAGTTCTTTGTAAATTCTGAATACTAATCTTTAGTTGCTTTCGTGCACTGTACCTGTCTTCTTGGACTGTGAGTTACCTTTTAAAATTTTGTTTTTAGGGTCTTAAAAGCAGAAGCATTAAATCTTCATGTAATCAAATTTCTCAATCTTTTGCTTTATAGACTTTTTTGTTTGTTTTTATTTTTTTAAATCCATCTCTACCCCACTGTTTGAGTTACTTTTCTATATTTTCTTCTAGGACTTGTAAAACTTTTCCTCTTATAGTTAGGCTTTTACAAAAAATTTTTACTTAGTATTTCTTTGACTGCTCTGGGTCATAGCTGTGGTATGAGAACACTTACTTGTGGCATGTGGAATATAGTTCCCAGACCAGGGATCTAACCTGAGCCCTCTGCATTGGAAGCACAGAGTCTTAGCCACTGGACCACCAGGGAAGTCCCTAGCCAGGCTTTTTCTTCTTCGTCTTCTTCTTCTTCTTCTTCTTCTTTTTTGGTGTGTGGTGGCCTGTCATGTGATAAAGATAGAATTTCCTCCCTCCTTCCACCCTAGACAATGTTACTCTTGTTGTTCAGTCTCTAGTCCAGTCAGTCTCTTGTAACCCCATGGACTGCAGCACGCCAGGCTACCCTGTCCTTCACTATATCCTGGAGTTTGCTCAAACTCATGTCCATTGAATCAATAATGCCATCCAACCATCTCTGTTGGCCCCTTCTTCTCCTGCCCTCAATCTTTCCCGAGATCAGGGTCTTTTCTAATGAGTCAGCTCTTCTCATCAGGTGGCCAAAGTATTGGAACTTTGGCTTCAGCATTAGTCCTTCCAGTGAATTTTCAGGGTTGATCCTTTAGGATTGACTGGTTTGATCTTCTTGCAGTCCAAGGGACTCTCAAAAGTCTTCTCAAGTTCTTTGATACTCAGCTTTCTTTATGATTCAACTCTCACATCTGTACATGACAACTGGAAAAAATCATAGTTTTGACTGTGGACCTTTGTCAGTAAAGTAGTATCCCTGCTTTTTAATATGCTGTCTAGGTTTTTCATAGCTTTTCTTCCAAGGCACAAGCATCTTTTAATTTTGTGGCTGCAGTCACAGTCTGCAGTGATTTTGAAGCCCAAGAAAATAAAACCTGTCACAGTTCCATTTTTTTCCCCATCTGTTTGCCATGATGTGATGGGACCGGAGGCCATGATCTTCATTTTTTGAATGTTGAGTTTAAAGCCAGCTTTTTCACTCTCCTCTTTCACTTTCATCAAGAGGCTCTTTAGTTCCTCTTCACTTTCTGGCCTTAGGATGGTATCATCTGCATATGTAAGGTTATTGATATTTCTCCTAGCATCCTGATTCCGGCTTGTGATTCATCTAGCATGATGTACTCTGCATTTTGTTGTTGTTGTTAAGTCGCTCAGTCGTGTCCAACACTTTGTGACCCAATGAACTGCAGCACATCTGGCTTCCCTGTCCTTCAGTATCTCTCAGAGTTGGCTCAAACTCATGTCCATCGAGTTGGTGATGCCATCCAACCATCTCATCCTCTGTTGCCCACTTCTCCTCCTCCCCTCAGTCTTTCTCAGCATCAGGGTCTTTTCCAATGAGTCAGGTCTTCGAATCAGGTGGCCAAAGTTTAGGAGCTTCCGCACCAATCCTTCCAGTGAATATTCAGGGCTGAATTCCTTTAGATTGACTGATTTGATCTCCTTGCAGTCCAAGGGACTCTCAAGAGTTTTCTCCGGCACCACAATTCAAAACCATCAGTTCTTCAGCCATCAGCCTTCATTATGGTCCAACTTTCACATCCATACATGACTACTGGAAAAACCATAGCTTTGACTATACGGACCTTTGTCAGCAAAGTGATGTCTTTGGTTTTTAATACGTTGTTTAGGTTTGTCATAGCTATTCCAAGGAGCAAGCATCTTTTAATTTCATGGCTGTAGACATCTTCTGCATTGATTTTGGAGCCCAAGAAAATGAAATCTGACACTGTTTCCACATTTTCCTCATCTTTTCCAAGAAGTGTTAGGACTGGATGCCATGACATTAGTGTTTTGAATGTTGAGTTTTAAGCCAGCTTTTTCCACTCTCTTCTTTCATTTTCAAGAAGCTTTTCAGTTCCTCTTCACTTTCTGTCATTAAAGTGGTATCTGCATTTCTGAGGTTGTTGATATTTCGTCCAGTAATTTTGATTCCAGCTTTTGATTCATCCAGCCTGGCATTTTGCATGATGTTCTCTGCATATAAGTTAAATAAGCAGGGTGACAATATACAGCCTTGACGTACTGCTTTCCCAATTTGGAACCAGTCCATTGTTCCATGTCCAGTTCTAACTGTTGCTTCTTGTCCTGCATACAGGTTTCTCAGGAGGCAGGTAAGGTGGTCTGGTATTCCCATCTCATTAAGAATATTCCGCAGTTTGTTGTGATTCACACAGTCAAAGGCTTTAGCATAGTCAATAAAGCAGATATTTCTTTGGAACTCTCTTGCTTTTTCAGTGATCCAATGGATGTTGCCTGTTTGATCTCTGGTTCCTCTGCCTTTTCTAAATGCAGCTTGTACATATGGATGTTCTCGGTTCACGTACTGCTGAAGCCTAGCTTGCAGGATTTTGAGCATAATCTTGATGGCATGAGTGCAATTGTACGGTAATTTGAACATTCTTTGGGATTGCTTTTCTTTGGGATTGGAGTGAAAACTGACCTTTTCCAGTCCCCCTTTATGTTTGGCCACTGCTGAGTTTTCCAAATTTGCTGGCATAATGGATGCAACACTTTAACAGCATCATCTTTTAGGATTTGAAATATCTCAGCTAGAATTCCATCACCTTCAATAGCTTTGTTCATAGCAATGCTTCCTAAGGCCCACTTGACTTCACACTCCAGGATATCTTGCTTTAGGTGAGTGACCACACCATTGTGGTTATCTGGGTCATAAAGAGCTTTTTTGTAGAGTTCTGTGTATTCTGGCCACCTTTTCATAATCTCTTCTGCCTCTATGAGGAGATTGCCATTTTTGTCCTTTATTGTGCCTATCTTCTTTGCATGAACTGTTGGTATCTCCAGTTTCCTTGAGATCTCTAGTCTTTCCCATCCTATTGTTTTCCTCTATTTCTTTGTATTGTTCACCTAAAAAGGCTTTCTTATCTCTCCTTGCTAATCTCTGGAACTCTGCATTCAGTTGAGAATATCTTTCCCTTTCTCCTTTGCCTTTTGCTTCTCTTCTTTTCTCAGCTATTTGTAAGCCCTCCTCAGACAACCACTTTGCCTTTTTGTATTTCTTTTTCTTGGGAATAGTTTTGGTCACTACCCCCTGTACAGTGTTACGAACCTCCATCCATAGTTCTTCAGGCACTCTGTCTACCAGATCTAATCCCTTGAATCTGTTACATCACCTCCACTGTATAATCTTAAGGGATTTTATTTAGGTCATACCTAAATGGCCTAGTGGTTTTCCTTTCTTCAATTTGAGCCTGAATTTTGCTGATGATCTGAGGCACAGTCAGCTCCAGGTATTGTTTTTGCTGACTGTATAAAGCTTCTCCATCTTCAGCTGCAAAGACTGTATAATCTATCTGATTTCGGTACTGACTATCTGGTGATGTCCATAAGTAGAGTCTTTGCTGGTGTTATTGGAAGAGAGTGTTTGCTATGACCAGTGTGTTCTCTTGGCAAAACTGTTAGAATTTGCTCTGCTTTATTCTGTACTCCAAGATGAAACTTGCCTATTATTCCAGGTATCTCTTGACTTCCTAGTTTTGCATTCCAGTCCCCTATGATGAAAAGGACATCTTTTCTTAGTGTTAGTTCTATGAGGTCTCCTAGGTCTTCATAGAGTTGTTCAGCTTCAGTTTCTTCAGCATTAGTGGTTGGGGCATAAACTCAGATTACTGTGATGTTGAATGGTTTGCATTGGAAATGAAATGAGATCATTCTGTCATTTTTGAGATTGCAAACAAGTACTGCATTTTGGACTTTTTTTTATTGACTATGAGGGCTACTCCATTTCTTCTAAGGGATTATTGCCCAGAGTAGTACATATAATGGTCATCTGAATTAAATTTGCCCATCGTCATCCATTTTAGTTCACTGATTCCTAAAATCTCAGTGTTTACTCTTGCCATCTCCTGTATGACCACATTCAGTTTACCTTGATTCGTGAATCTAACAGTATGTACAACCAATTGTCACTATAGCACGTGTTGAGCATTCTTACTTTTACCGTGGCTTCTCAGGTGGTACAGTGCTAAAGAATCTGCCTGCCAATGCAAGATACTTGGGTTTGATCCCTGGGTTGGGAAGATCCGCTGGAGTAGGAAATGGCAACCCACTCTGGTATTCTTGCCTGGAAAATTCCATGGACAGAGGAGACGGGCCACAGTCCATGGGGTCACAAAGAGTCAGACATGACTCAGTGACTGAGTGTACACACGCTGTTACTATTGATCTTCAATGCTACCTGTGTCATAAGTGAAGTTTCTGTGTATATGGGGTCTGTTACTGAGCTCTGGAGAAGGCAATGGCACCCCACTCCAGTACTCTTGCCTGGAAAATCCTATGGATGGAGGAGCCTGGTGGGCTGCAGTCCTGGGGTCGCTGAGAGTTAGACACGACTGAACGACTTCCCTTTCACTTTCACTGAGCTCTTATATATAATAGATAGAGATCTAGTATATGTGTCAATTCCATATGCCTAAATTATTGCAAGTTTTAATATTTGGTAGGGCGAAGGCCCCTTTATGTTTGTTTTCAAATTGGTTTCAGTTCTTGGCGCTATGGTCTTGTAGATTAATTTTAGGGTCAGCTTGTTAAATTTTGTGAAAAGTTCTTTGAGATTTTGATAAGAATGCATTTAGTTTGAATGAAATTACCATCTTTGTGACAGTGAATCTTCCCAATAAAAACCTGCTTTTATCTTTCCTATATTCATAAATGACTATGCACTTATATTTTTTATTAGTTATTACAAGTAGTACACAGAAAAACTTTTTCTAAAAACTCCTAATCATGTAAATCCAGAAAGTTTACAAACATTTATTTATTTATTCTAATAGTTTGTCTACAGATTCTTTTGTATCTTCTAGGCAGACAGTCATGTATAAATAAGTACAGTTTTGTTTCTTTCTAATTCTTCCCTCATTTCTTTTTATCTTGGCATCAGTGAGCACTTCCAGTTATTACATTATTAAACAGAAGTCATGGCAGTAGAAATTTTCATATTGGTTTTTTCATTTTAGGGAGATAGAAGTTAAGGCATGAACTGTGGTATTTCCCCAAGGTATCTGGAAGATAACCTTGATCAGTTTAAAAATATTCTCTTTTAGTCCCATTGTATAAAGTATTAATTTGGAATGAGTTGATTTTAATTACTTCTTCTGTGAGTTTCTTCCCTAATCTATTCATGATGTTGGACTTTTTAATGTTGAGCCACTGGTAAGATTAAATTTAATAGGCTATTGGCCTTTTGTATTTCTTTTCTTGTTTGTAGCCTTTATAGAATTTTATTTTCTATTGGGTTTTTATATTGTTTTACAGATTTTATCATTGTGATGATTATTATATATTTTCTGCAAGTTTCTGGGTTTTTTTTTTCTTTATGCCTTTTTGTGTCATGCTTAAAAGTCCCATTTAAATCATAAAATTAGTTGGTATAATTTTTGTAGTTATCTGACAGCTTTTAAAAATTTACTTCATTTGATCTTTGTTTTATATAATATGTCAGATTGGTACCTCGTTTTCTTTTCATACTTATAGACGTTTGTCCATTACTGAGTAAGGCCTTCTTTGTGACTGATTTTTCTCATATACTAGGTTTTCACGTTTCTATGTTGCTGTGCTAAAATCTTACTGTTTTAAGTATTCTTGCTTTATATTTAAGGCAAGTCTCTGAGGCAGGAGTTTAAAACTTTCAGGCTTCAGGCAAAAAGCCTGTGTTAAGATCCTGATTCTGCTACTTTACAAGTTTGTGACTTTGCTCAGGTTCGTTATTTTGCTTCTTTAGGTTAGGTTTCCTTTCCTGAAAAATACTGATAGTAGTAGTAGCATTTACTTTATATTAATGAGCTTATTAATGTAATACCTGGCACTAAACTCTCAATAATTGTTAGTTGCCATTGTTTTATGAACATTTCTTCCTATGCTCCTCTTGGTTACTCCTCATCTCAAGGAACAAGGGACTACCGATAGATGAGAGTGATGGCTAGTAGCCTTCTCTGAAGGACAGTCACTGTTCAAGTGGAGGCTGTTCTTTGGCCTGTTCTTTCTTATTCCCAGGAGATGTGAATTTTCCCTTCTGCTTGTCTGACAGTGAGCTCACTGAGGGCAGACTTCACTACCCCATAGGGAAGACTTGCACTTCTCCAGTTCCTCTGCCAGGACTTGTGAAGTCAGTCTGGTTCCAGAGGGAAAACAGAATGAGTGGGAAGCTTATTGTGTTTAGAGTTCTTTTCATCATTTCTACTAAAAAGTAGATCCTGTGTTATCATTGCCACCAGACTACTACATACATTTCTCATTGGTTTAGAATATAACTCTCTATTTTATGATTAACTGGGCTTCTCTGGTAGCTCAGACAGTAAAGAATCTGCCTGCAATGCAGGAGACCTGGGTTTGATCCCTGGATTGGGAGGATCTCCTGAATGAGGGCATGGCTACCCAGTCCAGTATTCTTGCCTGGAGAATTCCATGGACTGAGGAGCCTGGTGGGCTACAGTCCAAGGGGTCGCAAAGAGTCAGACATGACTGAGCGACTAACACTTTTCATCCCAACAGCTAGTTGTTATGTAGGAAATTGTTGTTAATGTAACAAATACTTATTAAAGGAAGAGGTAGTAAACTAGAGACCCATATGCTATATCAGAACTGTAGACAAATTTGGCACAAGGATGGATTTTGAATGTTCTTGTCAATATTTAAAAACCATGAGATTTCACATACTTCTACTGTATCTTTTCTGTCAAAGAAGCAGGAGTGGTAACTGTGTGAGAGAGTGTAGGGCAAGAAAGTTTACCACTTCAGTACTTCAGTTTTGTTTTTGACTGCAAACACATTAAAGGGAGGACACATGGGTTTACAATAGGATAGTAAGTTTAATCATGAACTTTTAATCAAAATGTTTTAAAGAGACCTATTTTCCAGCTCCAGTTTTCTAATAAATAGCTCTCATCCCAGCACTCTGGCCTCTATTGTAGTTTATCACAATATGACTCTAGGATAACAATTTGAGAATATCTTGTGCACAGGTAATTGGACATGAGAAAATCAGTGATTCTTCCTCACCCTGTAATATATAAAATATTTCCTTTGGGAACTGAATTTCAGGTTTGGATTTGGAGGGGGAAATCTCTCCCCATTTCTGTGTAGCTCCTTCCAGTTTTATTTGGGTTTGTTAAAAGAAACTGGATTTCAAGAGATGGTAGCACTAACCAGTTCTGTTGTTCAGAAGTGTGCAAAGGACATTTTCTAGATTGTCTTATACTGTGTTTACTGAATACTTTGTGTCTTAATGAAGTCAGCTTTGGAAGAACACTTTTAGCCGGCAACTTTACTTTTCAAAAGCTTTATAATTTTGAATAGGTAATATGTGCTACAAAATTCAAAAGTTACAAAAATGAATAAATCTTTCTTACCAAACTTCCCTAATTACAGATAGTTTCCCCCTATAAAGACAAACACCAGGTTTTTTTTGTGTTTCCTTCCAGAGATATGCAAGATTTCATATATAATCATATACATATGTGTTTTAAATATGTACCTATAAATCATTCAGCCTGTAAACACCTGTAAAGATGTCCATCTTGGCAATCTTGCCAGTGTTCAATTTTCATCCTTGGAAATTTCTGCCAAATTGCCTTTTGTTGCCCTTCATGGAGGTTGTCACAGTTTGCATTCTTACCCATAGACTATGAGAGTGCCTGTTTCCCCACCTCACCAACACAGTGCTTATCAAACTCCTTCCATTTTTGCCAGTCCGAAGGAAAAGTAGTACCATATAGTTTAAATTTTATTTTTATTATTTCTCCCTAAGGTAAAATTGAAGTTGGGTGTGTTCTTGAAAATATTTTTCTAGTTTATGTCATAAATTTGTATTTATTGCCATGAAGACTGTTTTTTAAATGTTTACCAGTTTAACAGATTCTCATAGCTTATAGATGTTTTCATTTAGAAATATATTCTTCATTAAAAAATAATTCAGTGTTTTGTTTTTTACACTTAAAAACATCTGGTCTGTCTGGAAGTTTAGAATAAGGTTAGGAGATAATGCAGGTTTACTTTTGAGGCAAAAATGTATATTTTGTGATATATAACGTGTTTATTCTATTGAGATGACAAAAGTGTAATTCTTGGGAAAGAGCAGTTACTGTATTGCTTGTTCATCTTAAGGGAGAGTCATTGCAAACATTTTTCACGGATTATTAAAGTAACTTTTCTGTAGGGATCCTAGAATACAGAAGGAAGTAAAAATCCCCCATAATCCCACTACCATATCATATATAACAAAATTAGGACCGTATTCATACTGCAACTTACTTTTGTTTTCACTGGAGACTAACATAGGTTTAGAAAATTCTTAAATTGTCGTTTAGCATCGCGTCAGAATTCCTGTTTTTCAACCATCCAAATACTTTTCTGAGGAGAAATCTAAGGCCTTTAGAGGAATGAATGACCTCTGCTTTAGGCGTACCTTTAAATTTTGAACCTTTAAAAGGCCCCTTTAAAAGGAGACACCAGCACTCAGGCGAGCCACTCAGCGAGTCTCCACCCCAGAGCGGAGGGAGCTCCAAGCCCGCGGGGTTTGTCGAGGCTCCGACGTCTCCGTGCGGCCTGGCTGTAGCGTCCCCTGGTGGCGGCGGCGAGGACGGCTGAGCACAAGGTTGGGGGTCAGATCGACTGCCAAGCCCTTCTCTTCCGAGAAATCCTTTTAATCGGTTTGGGAGCCGCTTTCTTAACCAGGCCCGTGTTTGCCTCTGTGACCTTCTGCTGCACCTCCGGACTTTGAGTAGAGACTTGCGGCGCTGGAGGGGTCTGCTCTGCAGATGACCGACCGCCGAGTGGCCCCGAGGCGGGGCGAAACTCAGCCCGGGCGGCTGGGGCTGGTTTCCGCACCCGTCCCTCACCACCCCGTCTGGGGCGTTTGTGAAGTTTTGAACTTCCGGGGTTGGTTCTCTTGAGCTTTTGGTGGGGTGGCCGGCCGAGGGGCGTCGCTGTGCCGAGTGTTTGGGCGCGGCCCTTTAAACTTTTTTGCTTTTTAAACTTCGGGGGTGTGGTCGCGGCCCTCCTCTCCCCGGCCGCCCAGTACTTCCCTCTGCCCCGCCTTCCAGATGCTGTGGAGTCATGAGCCGGGAGGGTGCAGGGACCCCTTTGGTGGCCGAGGTGATCAGAGGTGAGTGCGGAGGGTGCGCCTCTGGGACACCCCCTATTTAGAGGGCATCGGGCAGTGCCCAGGGGTCGAGGAGCCCCCATTGCTGCTCAAGACGCGCCTTTAAACTTTGGAACCAGGGCCGAAGCTGTCTCATGGGCGTGGGTGGCCTCCCGGGACTCCTAGTGCTCAGACGTGGTCCTGCTTTGGGGGTGAATTCGCATTGACGTGTGCACTTGGGACCCTTGTGTCCTTACACCATGGCTCGTAGGCTCTCCACCTCGGAGCAAAATCCCTGGTCGCTGTGCATGGGGATCAAGGGTCATTTGTGGTTGAAAAGGAGTAAGCGCCGTCATCTGTTTGAGTGT
This sequence comes from Ovis canadensis, assembly GCF_042477335.2. Taxonomy (NCBI): domain Eukaryota; kingdom Metazoa; phylum Chordata; class Mammalia; order Artiodactyla; family Bovidae; genus Ovis; species Ovis canadensis. The sequence continues at coordinate 29,754,063 of NC_091246.1, forward strand.
TTGTGGTTGCTAGAAGTTTTAGTTGACGCATTCACAAGAAAAATATAGCAATTGGGTGCACTGAATTGTAGGCAAAAATTGCTTAAATTACTGTTTGGGAAAGGGATGCCAGCTGGCGTCTGTTGTTTCTTACTATTTTAAGGGTTGTACTTGATTTTGCCATAATTTGAATGTAAGTAGTCTGCTAGCACTACTATTAGTATTACTACTACTAGTTATTGCGGCATACTGCTTCCCCAAGGATTTTGGGGCAACTCTTTTTGGGGTGGGGTGGGAAAGGAAGGGTGGAGCCTCCTAGCATTACTCTGTTAACACTCTTGCTAAACCTCATAGCAGCCTAACTTCATTTATGCAATGCAGGTTCATCTCTTACTTATCATACAGAAAACTTTCATTGCCTCTGTTATAATGGTAATTTGTCTGATTGTAAAAATCACTGCAGATGTAGTGGTTCCAGATCAAAAAAAAGTGACCCCTAAGAACACTGGATAACCAGGATTTGTTTTGTGTTCTGTAGCCGTAAAGATTAATTTTGAAGCAATTTTGAGAGCGTTGTCTTTCTGCTTAAAACATAGCTTCTTATTGAAATAACTTTTTAGGATGTCTTGAAAATATAGCGAAAACATAGGGAGAATCATCAAGGCTGGTGGTCTAGCCATGAAATGCCTGCTGCCTTGCTGAAATTTTTAAATCTAGAATAGCTAATGTTTTGCAATGAGAGGTTCATCCAAAAATTGAGTTGTATCACTATGTGAAAAGTCGCTTACAGCTCTTGAAACTAATATTTGAAGGCAACTTCTCCTTTTTAAAAATTGCTTATTTATTATTACCCACCAAAATAGAACATTTTGAAGTTACCCACTGATACCCTTACCATAGGTAAAACATGCATGGAAAAGAAATTTTTTTACTTCATCTGAAAAGAGTTGCATCATGATATATGAAACGTTTTTAATAATGTGAAGGAAGGAACATTACAATTTTTCCATTTCAGATCGCCTTTGTTTTGCCATTCTCTTCAGCAGACCAAAGAGTTCATCAAATGTACATTATTTCAGCATAGATAATGAACTTGAATATGAAAAGTAAGTATTGCTTTTTAAAAGATTGTTAGTAACTTTTGTTTATTTTGAAAAATCTGAAGGTATGTTTATAAAACTGGAACACTGCAAATCTGTTGATTGTTAGTTGCAGCATGATGATTTTAATCCTTGGTAATAAAATAGATCCTTAGGAGGGGAAAAATAAAAAAGTGAAAGAATTCTCCTAAGTTTAACAATTTACATTTGAAATTATAATAGTTTACAGTATAATGAGATATAAACTAGTATACTAAGTTAGATGATGTTGCCAGTGGAAAAATGTGTGGAAAAATAGCGTTTTTTATTCAGAAAGTATTTTTATGTATTATTTGAGGTTAAATTTAAAGGTGTTGTAGCGCTTTTCGTGATTTTTAATAGTCATCTTTTACCAAGAGTATTTCTTCTATTAGTCAATAACGTTTACGTTATATGACCTATAATAATTTGGTGTATACTTTCTTGCTTTGTTTTGGTCTCGTAGCTACAAAAAGGCAGTTATATTCAGAGCACCTGGAACATGCATACACATTTTTGTGTTTCATTTTTGCAGCTTCTACGCAGATTTTGGGCCACTCAATCTAGCAATGGTTTACAGATACTGCTGCAAGATAAATAAGAAATTAAAGGTAAAGTACTTTTTACTGAGGTTTCATGTAAGTAATCATTATTAGCCTGATCTTGTAGGGAGGAGGGGGAATCTATTTTTAAAAAGGCAATGCCATGTTTTTCACTACAGTGGTGTTTGGGACATACATGTGGTTTATTGTTTTATGAAGTCATAGTATATCTATTTGTTTTTCTAGAGTTTTGATGGAATGGTTTAAGTTTGGGTCATTTGATTCTGATTTGGATTGGTGATGTTTAGGTACTTGAAAAGCCAAAGTGGAAGTTGCTAATAAAGTGAATCTCTTATTGTCGGAGCTAATAGAACTGAAACTTAACAAGAGAAGCTTTCCTTCCTTTGGTCTTTGTTCTGTCTCCCTTCACTGTGATAGGGAATGTTAAGGGACTAAGAGAAATCAGGTCATCTGTTATTATACCTTGAAATCAGTTATTATACCGTGAATCTCTCATGGTATTTTACTACTTGTGACTCTTGACCCTTTACACATATGATTAAGGGGCAGGGAAACAGGAGCAAACAGCATATATTTAAGATTCTATCACTAAATTATAAGAGCATGTTACTGTTGGTTTGAACTTAGACCTTATTCATTTATTTTTTTAAAAACTTTGAATTATTAGTTTTATAAAATAAAAAGTTTATATACTGCTATCAGTTCCAAGAGTCACTATAAATTCTCAAGTAGAGATACTGGATTTAGGGTTGGGTACTCTTTAAAAACAAGTTTATTCAGTTGATGATTTATTAGACTACTACACAGAAATAAAACTCATTGTCAACTAAAAATTATATTACATGAAAATTAATTAGTGAGTAAGGCAGGTGTTTTCTCCCTTGAACATCAGACTTAAAATTACACATCAGAAATACTTGGCCATCTAAGGACTTTTATACTTTGGGTCAGTGAAGATTATATTCATCCTTTTTTCAAAATTAAAAAATCATTAATATTTACTAGAACAACTTGTAGAGTATTGACCATCTAACCTGATTGAAACTTTGATTCCTGTTCAATTAATAGTGATAAAAATGTGTTGAGAATTTATAGTAAGAGTATCTTATGCTTAGATTGTTTGAGGGCTGATTGGGTTGTTGTTTTTTTTAAATCAACTTGGATCTCTTACTCTGTGTAAACAACTAAAGGAAAATTCATCATGTACACATTCATTGAAATACTCAAACACTGGCTCACAGAAGTGAAGGAATACTGCGCTTATTCAGCTGAATATGTCCTATTTCTTACCCTTAATTGAAACATTTCAACTCAAGTTAGTGAAGTACATGTAAGGAAGTATTAACAAATCATGTTGTTCCTTTGATTTTACTTTCTATATCCTTTTTATTTTTAACTTAATCAAGAACAGAACATCCTAGCAACACCCCAGGAACAGCCCGTTTAGGCTCTCCTGGTTATCTCTGTACCACCCTCCTCACTCCACTCCTCCCTACCCCATTCACTATCCTGATTTCTAACAGAATGAATTATTTTACCTATTTTTGTACCCTTTTCTTTTAATTTAAAGGTTTCAGGAGTAGATTTTTGAAAAAAATCAGACAATAGGGAAAGGAAAGACGATCTCTTTCACTGCCTTTTCCAGCTTTTATGTGTTCTTTCAGAGATAGTCTATACTTACAAAGTGCATCTGTTTGTATCTCCTCCTTTTAAAAACATTGAAGTGTGGTTGATTTATGATATATTAGTTTCAGGTGTTTCCTCCCCCACTCTTTAATTGTATATTTGTTCTATTCCAAGAGTATGTCTTTTATGGGAATGTACATGGTATTTTTGAGTATCAATTTAAAAAGTCTTTCTGAATGCTTCAACATTGTGAGATCCCGAATTTATTTTAATCACAAAATAAAGTTTTTGAAAACTTGAAATTAGAAAGGAAATACTAGCAACTGTTTATCTTTATGCAGTCCATTACAATGATGAGGAAGAAAATTATACATTTTACTGGCCCTGATCAGAGAAAACAAGCAAATGCTGCTTTCCTTGTTGGATGTTATATGGTAAGTATTTAACTACTTTTCTAATATATTAGTGAAATCATGTACAACAGTGGTACTTGTAGTTGGCGTTTTGATATTACTTTTTTCTAAGACATCTTGATTTCTTGCCAGAAAGAACATCTTTGGCTTTATAAAAATTGACCAAGTGGGAAAGAAAGTCTATGGAGAGGGTAAGGGGTATATGGGAGATATCCATAACTTCTACTCAGTTTTGCTGTTCTGAACCTGAAACTGCCTTTAAAAAAGTCTATTTTAAAAAAAAGATCACCTACTGTGAATACCTTTTTAAGTGTTATGGCACTGACGTTTAGAAAATAATGACCCAAAGCTATGTTTCTATTAAGTCATGATACATGTAGTAAAGTTATGAAAATAGAGTCAGGATTTCGCTTGATTTTTAAAAACAAAACCAAAATACAGAAAAAGTGTATCACATGTGGTTAGAGTTCTTTATAATCTGAGCACAGGCAGTATTTCCCCCACTGAGGTGTGATTCTGAACATCTCAAAGCATACAGCAGAAGGACACGGCATGTCAATATTCTAGGAGAATGGGTAACATACTGTGTAGATGATACACAGCATTGAGTGGGTGGGCTGTTTAGGTCCTTGGAAGACTATTTTGGAATAGCCAGTATTTCATAACTTATGAGTTTCATTTATTTGTAAATATCATGGAAAGTATTTGGTTATTTAGAGTCAGGTTTTGTTTAGTGCTTTCATTCATCTCTAGGAGTACCTAAGTGACAGATTTTCCTAAATAAGCCAAGAGGTCCTTCTGGAGTGGTGGTCTTCATGTTTTTGGCGGTGTGGAACCTAGCTGCTCTACTAAATGGGGAAAAATATCAAGTACTTATTCTAGATTAAAAAAGAGGGTTGGTGCTGGAGTTCTGGAGGTAAGTTGTTTCTTCCCCCAGGATGCTTCTGTCATGCTTTCACTTAAAACTATTTTTCTGACGTGTAGTTTGAAAATTTGGGATTTACAGTAATTAGACCGAAAAGTTCACGGTACTTGTTGAAATTGCACCTCAAAATAGTTGGATAGTTTTCTTTTCTATGTTTATGGTATATCATTAACAACAATGACTAAGGCCTTTTGGGGGTTTGAGTTTATTTATGTTCACAAAAGTAATCAGGAGAAGCGATTCTGAGATAACTTAAGTTTTATTATCATCTCTGAATGTATGAAACACAGGTTGTAGATTATGTTTCTTAAAATTTGTTTTTTTTTTTAAGCTTACCCAGATAAGGACTTATAATTTTTGGCTTTTGTCATCTTTCCTGATGTTTATGGTACTTAGCAGCAAAACTCCGGAGGGGGCAGTGCTGGTAGGGGGCTTTGCAGGATCCCAAGAGAAAGAGAATGAAGAAGGTAGCTGTTTTAAGTGGGGTATTTGGTCCCATTACTTGGCTAATCACTGGGGAGAGGAACACCTCTCTCCACAGATTAAACTGTGATAACTTTCCAGGAAAAAGGACACAGCCAGAATTCTTGGTGTTCATAAGTATTAAAGGGAACCCTGAAGAAATGGCTTTTAGTGTAACAGTAAAAGTCTTTCTTGCCCAGGAAAAAAATCTGGAATGGCTGAAGTTGTTTCATTTAAGAGAATGTTCTCCTGAGCAGAACACACAGCACTCTCCAGGGCTACTTCGGGGTCAGCCAGTCGTCTCTCTCTGGTCAGATGAGATGATCTCTAAAATGGTGGGATCTTGAGTAGCCAGATATGGTAACTTCATCCCTTAGAGGGTAGCTGTGGGTATGGTGGGAACCAAGGGTTGTCTTGGAAATAAAACACTTCATAATTGTATAAATAAGAAATCTTTTTAGATTATTTGCTGCTTTTTTTTTTTTTAGCTAGTGAAAAAACTAGCTATGGATCAATACCCATTGGCCTATTGATTGAAAATGTGTTGGCATACTGGTTCCCAGTTTGGTGTTAGCCTTTTGACTTTGTTTATGGTTGTGTTTTGGCATGTAGAAGTTTATTTTTCTACAGCTAATATGTTTTAGATTTAGAAGTCCATCCAGGGTTTTACACTCCCAGGTTAGCACTGATTTAACTGGTTGGGAAAATGCCAGGTAAACAATTACACTTGAGTTCATTCCTCTGTTCAGTTAGAAGCCAGCTTGGCAGGAGGTTTATGGCTCTTGGCTGTAGCAAATGGCTTTGTAGCCATGACTGGCTGGCTCAAGTAGGAGATTGGGGCTATAATGATGCTAGGTGGGGAAACAGGAGAAAAACTTCTAAGAAAAGGAGATTTATTAATAGTAGCAAAGGAGTGTCAAGACATAAGTGTGGATACCCCAAGTAAATAAGTAAGTAAGTGGTATAGGTTTGATCTGATTGAAGACTATGGAGTTCTCCGATTAAAGATTTATAGAGATGAGTGAGAATTCCTTAAAAATTGACCTTCAGGGAACCCTCCTACACTGTTGGTGGGAATGCAAACTAGTACAGCCACTATGGAGAACAGTGTGGAGATTCCTTAAAAAATTGCAAATAGAACTGCCTTATGACCCAGCAATCCCACTGCTGGGCATACACACCGAGGAAACCAGAATTGAAAGAGACACATGTACCCCAATGTTCATCGCAGCACTGTTTATAATAGCCAGGACATGGAAACAACCTAGATGTCCATCAGCAGATGAATGGATAAGAAAGCTGTGGTACATATACACAATGGAGTATTACTCAGCCGTTAAAAAGAATTCATTTGAATCAGTTCTGATGAGATGGATGAAACTGGAGCCGATTATACAGAGTGAAGTAAGCCAGAAAGAAAAACACCAATACAGTATACTAACACATATATATGGAATTTAGAAAGATGGCAATGACGACCCTGTATGCAAGACAGCAAAAAAGACACAGCTGTGTATAACGGACTTTTGGACTCAGAGGGAGAGGGAGAGGGTGGGATGATTTGGGAGAATGGCATTCTAACATGTATACTATCATGTAAGAATCAAATCGCCAGTCTATGTCTGATGCAGGATACAGCATGCTTGGGGCTGGTGCATGGGGATGACCCAGAGAGATGTTATGAGGAGGGAGGTGGGAGGGGGGTTCATGTTTGGGAACGCATGTAGGAATTAAAGATTTTAAAATTAAAAAAATAAAAAATTTAAAAAAAATTGACCTTCCAGTCTGATGACCTTTTCTGAAGTTGTTTGAGGAATTTTGGAGATAATAAGGCTTTTTAATGACTGACTTAGAGGGTGGTGTAGTAATATTCACACAAAAGCAAAAAGTCTGGAGGAAGTATAGTCAGGAAGAAGTATTCCAAATGGACTGATTCTGTTTAAAAGGACTGACAGTCTTTTTATTAAACTCTGGGCCTCTGAAAGGAACCATTCTCCTTTCATCCTATGCAAAAGGACCTAATAGAGGGTATGGAGAGAGTGAAAGGATAAAGTTAGTAATTCTGTTTATTTTTTTTTACCCTAACAACAGAAGCAGTTAGGCTTTACAAATACTTAAAATACTCAAATACTTAAAATAGGATTGACTTGTCTGTACTTATATTTAGTCCTTTTGTCAGATGGTCGGGCACCATGTGTGGTGTAAGAAATAAGAAGAGCGGCTTGACTTTTCACTGTGTTTCTAACTATTAAGTTCATGTGGCCTGGTAAATGGATTTGCCAGTTATCTGAAATATTAGATTCTTGGATAACAAATTAGGGTAAAACTAAAAATCTTTCTGTATCAGTCACAATAAAAGAGTTGAGGGACATAAAAGATAGCTGAGTTTTGTGTGTTTTTTTGTTTTTTGGTTTTTTTTTTTTTGAGAAAAGGATAATTTAATAATCATAGCATTTTACAAAATGATAAGTTTGCTGCCCTGTTGTGATAAGTCAGTGGCTGTTTCCTAGCCCAGTTTTGGGGTGGTGGTACTTTAACCTGTCATTTCAAGTAAGGATGAAATTCTAAGTGGAGAAGTAAATGCTTTTCAAAACAAATTCACTTTTGTGAGAGCATTTCGAAAATAAAAGTTTGAAACTTTGTCATTTTGTTATAAAAAATGTGTACAAATCCCATGTTCGGACCCTTGAGAAACTTAGAAAAATTTCTTTTAAAAGATACTTTTATCTTTATAAAAGCAGTGTATGTTCACCAGTATAATTTTATCACATGACTTTTTTTAGTCAGTGATCTGTTCTTTCATTTCAGTACATGTTGCATCATCTGTACACCCAGATTATATTTGTATTTCTCAATTAATCCAAAATGTGTACACCAATATCTAATTCAGGACCATATATTGCATGTGGTTGTTGTGTACTTAAATCTCTCTCATACATGGTCCTTTTTTTTTTTTTTTTTTTTTAAGACTTCAGAAAGATGTTTATTTTACATGGTCCTTTTTAACTAACATTGATTTTTTTGTTTTTTAAGAAACCAGACCTAGTTTCTTGTAGAAAGTTCCACCTTTTGAATTTCTCTGGTTTCTTCTTCGTGTTTTGTTGTTGTTGTTGTTCTTTTTCTTTTATTTGTGGTATTTTTTAAACTTGTTTCTCCATTATTTGTATTTCTTGTGAACTGAAAGTTGTATCAATAGGTTTGCATTAGTTGTATATGTTATATCAATCAGAAACATAGAATACCTACATTACCATTAGTGATGCTGTGGCCACTGGATTAAATGCTAACCATCCAATCTCTTCAATATATTGTTTTGTCCTTATGATTTAAACATTCTGTGTGGGTTGATTTTGGAACTGTTTGTATATTCAGTTCCCTATCAACCATGCATCTTGGTGTTTTAAACAATCAAATATGCTTGATTGAATCAATCATTTTATTAGGGTATCAGTATAACATTTTTCTAATTATTCATTCTTCTTTCACTTATTAGCTGGCTTACTTTTATGGGAATTAAGCTTTCCCTCATTCAGTTGGGACTCTTTGGTTACCCTGAAACCAATTTTCTTACCAAGAAGGCAGAATGAATAGCCAGATCCCTTTAATAACCAGTTTTTGAAGTAAAGTATTACACTAATAGCCACAAAACAAAATTTTAAAACCAGCTTTAACAATATTTCAATAGATACTTAACTCATTTGCTAAATATTTGAAAAATGTGCAGCACTATTCTAGCATCTGTTGATTGGCATTTAGGAAATTGGAAATTTACTAACCAAATGTACATCATTGCTGAACAGGATTAAAAAACTAGTGTAATCAATCCTGCACTTGCATTTACACATCATGGTAAATGATATATAATGATATATTAAAGGGATTTGATTGTTGTTGTTCAGTCACTAAATTGTGTCCAACTCTGTCACCCCATCCATGGACTACAGCACTCCAGGCTTCCCTGTTCTTCACCAACTCTGAGTCTGCTCAAACTCATGTCTGTTGAGTTGGTGATGCCATCTAACTCACCTTCTGTCTCCCCTTCTCCTGCCCTCAATCTTTCCCAGCATCAGAGTCTTTTCCAGTGAGTCAGCTCTTCGCATCAGGTGGCCAAAGGATTGGAGCTTCAGCTTCAATACGAGTCCTCCATTGAATATTCAGGGTTGGTTTCCTTTAGGATTGACTGGCTTGATCTCCTTGCTGTCCAAGGGACTCTCAAGAGTCTTCTCCAGCACAGCAGTTCAAAAACATCAATTCTTTAGTGCTTGGCCTTCTTATGGTCCAACTGTCACATCTGTCTGTAGGTGACTACTGAAAAAAACCATAGGTTTGACTATACGGACGTTTGTCAGCAAAGTGATTCTCTGCTTTTTAATACGCTGTTTGTCATAGCTTTTCTTCCAAGGAGCAAGTGTCTTTTAATATCATGGCTGCAGTCAGCATCTGCAGTGATTTTGGAACCCAGAAAAACAAAGTTTGTCACTGTTTCCATTTTTTCCCCCATTTTGGATGCCATGATCTTACTTTTTTGAATGTTGAATTTTAAGCCAGCTGTTTCATTCTCCTCTTTCACCTACATCAAGAGGCTCTTTAGGGATTTGATGGTTAGCACCTAATCCAGTGGCCATTTTTTGCACCAGTAGTGGTAATTTAGGCAGTCTCTTTTCTGATGTGATACAACATATACTAATGCACAAGCCTATTGATACAACTTCCAGTTCACAAGAAATACAAAGAATGGAGAAACAAATTTTAAAGGCTATCTTTTTCAGTTACCACAGCCATTAATATCAAGAATTGAAATAGCTGAACTTGCACCTAGGCTTTTAAATCAAGATTTTAAAAAATTAAAGCATATCAATCACATTAAAATTTATTAATATTTTAGTGAACACAGTTTTTAACATAATTACAATATATAGTGATTCATTTTAGAAATGTCACCTTTTCTATTTAGTTTCTTACATGTATACTTTATAATAATAGTGGTATATTATTACACTGGAAGGAATAAACGTTAATTTCTAGTTGCAAACAGCTGTTTGGAAGAGGCCATTGTAAAGGGTTTAGGGATTTCATTTCAGAAGTTGAAGGATTTAGGTTCAAATTGAGCTAGCTTTTAATTTCAGTCTGATAGACTATCTGGCACAAATTAAGCATGTCCTAAATGTAATTTTCTGTCTTTTTTTGGTTCTACCTACCATTATTACACCTTAAATCTGCTTTTTATATTAAAAAACAAAAATGATACCATTGTATTTTACTGGTTATCAGCTTTGGTTATATCTTACTGTCTCAACATTTATATTTTCATGCACATATATACTACTTAGCTCTTCCATAGGCTCCATGTACTTTTCAGAACTTGCCTGGGAAATGAACCATTGTTTCTAACATTTTCTGTGGTTAAAGCATCCTGAGTGTAAAATAAATGACACAAGCAAACTGTTGGTACATAATTTGCAAGTTTGCCCTCTTATAATGTTTAATAGATTACTTTGTAGAGCTAATTATGATAACATACAGATTCCCTGTTCAAAATGTCACTGTCTATTATTATATTTTTGTTTTAAGCAATTTTTAAGCCTACAGAATGGTTTACTTGTAAACATTTATACCAAAAATTGTGATACTGATGAAATTCTAGGAATATATTAATTCAGCCATCTGTGGGTAGAATCCTAAATTTCATTGAATTTGAGATTGCTTCAACAGTTGTAATAAGAGCTCAGGGGCTTAATTTGTTATTTAATGATGATCTTTTGAACCTGTCATCCATTTTTTCTTAATGATTTAATTATTTTGGACTCAGAAACTCAATGCTGGGTTAAGGTGGCTGCAAGGTGAAGGGATTAAATGAGAATTTAAAATAAGGCGAGCTGAGGGGAAAGTCTCTGAAAGCAGTGTGTGTGAATTCAGCTCAACAAACAGCAGTCTAGACAGGGTAACAAGAGACTGGAAGACAGAACCGGATGGGTCTGCCGAAGTGTTCGTAAACACCTATCTCTGGGCAAGCACCCTTCCTGGGTATCTGTGAAAGGCAGGGCAAACAGCAGCCACGCAGAGGGGGTGTGAGGTGCACCAGAGCCACAGAAGGGGGCCAGCGTGGCCCTGTGGTGGAGGAAGCTGGCTGTTGTCACCATCGCTCATCACAGCTCTACTTCCCTTTTCACCTTGCTGAGCCTAACTGATATTTCCGCTCTCTGTGAGACTTGCTAGCGGCTAGCATTTATGGTGTTTGCAAATCTGTGAGGCTTCTGTGCAATTTTGGACCCCATTCTTGTTTTAGTACTTGTTTTACACAGTTTCTTATCTATAAATAAGGATTAAGAGTATAATCCAGGGTGAGCAGTTAACACCAGGGGTTAAAAAGTAATAGCTTGCCAGCTTTAGGTAACCCACAGAGTATTTATAGTATGTAGTTTGTTTTTTGCTGATGTTTAAAATTTAGGTGTTTTTATTTTAAAAATTTGGGATTTTTGCTTTGTCTCAAAAAAAGTCCCTGCTACTCACATAGAATATATCCATTTACCCTTATAACCAAGGCAAATTCCTACATATTTGTTAGTTGACTGGCCATGGTAGAGATGTGTTTGCTACGCCAAAGTTCCAATTTCCTTTTATCTAAATTGAACATCATTACACCAACCTACTGTACATACAAATAAAAGTAATTTGAGAGGTTAAAACTATTGAAATGTAAGGCCATCCCATTTTTTCTTTTTAGAGTGATTTGGGATTTTCTTTTTTTAACTAGTATTTGTTAACTAGCAGGAACTGTGACAGTTATTTACTTTTTTAAATCACATAAATTGCTTGTTGCAGATAACCTTTTCCTTGTTCAACTTTTTTAGTCAGCAGTTGAATCTTTAAACCTGTTTCCAGTTTGCATTGATTTATGAAAATTGTATGTTAATCCGGATAGTGATTTTTTTAAAAAAGATCATCAAGTTCTTGGCATTGGAATGACTGTGTCATCTGGCTGATGTGGAAATAATTAAATACAAGAAACGTTGTGACATTTCTCCGTGAGAAATAATTGAAAATAGTTTACTGGTTTATTGGGCTGCCACATTTGTTGTTGGAATTTAAATACCCTTTGTTATGATTAACTCAGATGACTTGGTTTTTTAAACTCTGCCAAGGGCTTCTCTAAGTATATATATGTAAGGCTTCTCTAAACTTAAAAATGTTCTGTGGGAAAATAGAAATGAGAAGTACCTGTCTAAACAACTGTGCTTTATTATTTGAGACCTGAACTGTCAGAATTAAAACTATAAATGATCTTTTTCTTTCAGTCCACTAATTTATCCATTGCTACTTGAGCCTCTCCCAGTATTGAAACATAGATCAGCAATCCAAAATCAGAAGTTTTCAGAGAGGCTGGTTTAGGTAGATGGTAATTTTTTAAATGGGGGCAGTGAAAGTCGTAGAAATGGCTACAGTATTGTTCAGCAAAAAATAAAACAAACCAAAAAACCCCCACAGTATACAAAACCATGCTTTTCATGTATCATGAAAAGCACTACTGACTTCCTAAGTATTTTCTACCCCAATATTTTATTTTTCCGGTGAGATTGCCTTTTGCTCCTTCAGAGACATTGCTTACCCTGGAGAGAGAGAACAAGTTTTCTTTACTTACGTTTCCTAAGCCGTGGGGCTTCTTTACCATTACATTTCTGTATTTGCCACGTTAAAAAAAAAATTTAGCCACTTTCAACAAACTGAAATGATCAGTTGGTAATAGTTTATTGCATTACTTACTGTATTATCTCTTGGGTACTGTACAGACTATGCCAACACTTAGTGACTTAAAATAACAACTGATCTTCTCTCTAACGGTTCCTGTGGGGAATGTATTTGAAAGTGGCTAACTTGGGTGTGTCTGCTTCTGGAGTCAGCTGGGCTATAGTCATCTGAAGGCATGACTGGAGTTAGAGAGGATCCACTGCTTAGATGACCCGGTTTACATGCCCAGCAACTAGCACTGGTTATTGCCAAAGGTCCTCAGATCCTTGCCGTGTGGGCTGCCCTCACAAATAACAGCTTGATTTGCTTCGCATGAGGAGTCCTAAAGAAAGCACGGTAAAAGCCACATTCTTATGATCTAGCCTCAGAAGTCACATTCTACCGTTAAATCCATCTGAGCCCCCAGGGAAGCCAGCCACTGTTTACAGAGTGGTGGCCTGTTCATTAAGGGTGAAAATATCAGGAGATGAATATTGTTGGGAATACAGTGATGCATCGTAAAATTGGATTGATTTAGAGTTTACTAATTTGAGAATTTAGGTTAATATAGGAGCCATTTTAAGGATTCTTCTCAAGAACAAATTAATGATAATTTTATTTGGGAAGGGCTTTTGACTAGGGAAGTGGGTATAGAATTAAGAATTATAGATTGTTAGAAAACATTTCTTTGATTGTTACATGTTTAGTCCTCTGGAGCTGCTATAACAAAATACCAGAGACTGGGGAGGCTTATAAATAACAGAAGTTTCTTTCTTACAGTTTTGGAGGCTGAGAGTCCAAGATAGGGCTGACAGCATAGTCCAATGAGTGCTCTTATATGGTGGAAAGGCCTAGGGGTCTCTCTGAAGTCCCTTTTATAAGACACTAATCCCATTCTTGAGGGCTTCACTCGACCATCTCAAAGGCCACATCTAATACTACTATCACTTTTGGGAAGTTAGGTTTTAAACATGAATTTTAGATAGGACACAAACATTCAGATGATAGCATTATGTAACAAACTTACTCTGAATCTGTAAATTTCCTTCAGCTGATCTCGTTGTACCTAAAGTCTGTGTTTAAAAATTTCATCACTAGCAGTTTACGTTTTTTATTCCCATAGGAAAAAATGTTACATTGTTTTTGGGTTCCTTGAACTGAATTTGCATTCACAATTATTTAATGTATTAGAGGCTGTTTTTGTTTTGAAAGTTAGAAGGAAATAATACCATTGCAATTTTAGTAACCAAAGAAACCAAGGAACTACTGTTTTGAGTTGGAGGAATTATCTTTAACCAGTGCTTAAGGAGAATTTTGTATAATTTGAGAGAAGGTTGTATTAGAAATGTATATATATGCAAATACATAAGTGAATCAAATCTTATTCTTACCCTCACTGACCCCCCAAAAAAGATTTAAAAGACTTTTTTTCTTAAAGTAATATATTAGATAAATATAAAATGTTGAATGTGATTATAGATGATTTTGATTAATTAATTCATGGTAGTTTACAACCTTCTATGAGTCAGTATTGCTGTTCTTGAAGATTTGTCTGAAACTTGATAAGAAAGCATTCCTTTGTTTTTGGGATTGATTGTTCTTTGTGGGTTTACATGCTGCTATAGATAAATACGTGTTAGAAGATTCTGTGTAGTTGATCATAGTTCTGTATTATTTTTAGAGTAAATGGGGTAAAATCATTTTTAGAAACAGGATAGACATTTCCATTTATGAGTCTTAAAACAAAATTGATAAAATGCCATCTGGAACCTGACTAGTTTTAAGATACATCCTTCTCTAAGTTTCAGAGATTCTTGCTGGATTTTTTATTTTTATAATTATTCTTAATCCAGTGATGTTTTTATGTTTATACCAATGTGTTTTATCAATTATTTTAAAGTTTCCTAACTATTATAAGTGAATTTAAGTTCAGCAAATTAAGCATCAAATCAGAGTCCATACATGATTTATGCATGTGGAGTTACAGTGTAACGTAAGACTTGGATTCTCACTTCAGAACGTTCACAATTTGGTAGAAGAAACAGCTCATTTATATAAATCTAAGTAATGGAGATTTAAAAAATTTGTAGTTAGATCCTTTTGTGATTTATTTTTACTAGTCCAAATTCAAAGTGTATTTTACCCCAGAGTAGGCTTTAGAATGGAATTGAACTTGGGTGATAAAATGTATGCCACATCTGATGCTTGTGGCCTCTCTCACCCCTTGTCTCTGTATATGGGTGGAAAATGCCCTGCTGGAAGATTCTGAGTTGGAAAAAGACGTGCCTTTGGATAGAATGAGGGTCAGAAGTCCTAGGCAAGTTTACCTGGGGCTGTGGTGTGTCTTATTTAAAGGGATACCAGTGGAGCAAGTGAGGAAGAGGAGGAGAGAATAAGGCTAGTAAAATACTTCTGTAGTACTGGAAATGAGGAAAGGCATGGAGCAACAGCTATAAACTGAGAGAAAAGGACTGCAGACCTGAAATCATATATATGGTCCATAAACGTCAGGGCAGAAAACCAGATACTTTAGAAATGCAAAGAGGTCCATCGACTGTGGCCCTCAAATGCTAAAAAATCTACTTGAAGTATTCTACCAGTTGAAAACGGAAGCATGACGTAGCTCTGAAGATAAAAGAAGCAAATGACGACAATAGTAAACAAATGAAGTTTCATAGGAAACCTGTACAATATCGTAAGTTGTTAAATCTAAATGGATGGAGTTAATCAGCATCTTTGTTCCTCTCATCCGCCTCGCAGTCCCAGTCCCAGTCCATCCTCTACTGCCATCGCCCACATACTTCTTTAATATCGTTTGAGTATTTTAGAAGGGAGGTGAGGTAAAAGCGTGTGCTTAGTCTAACATTTTGATTTATCAAATCTGTTCTTAAAATGCTACTTCTGGGCTTCCCTGATGGCTCAGTGGTGAAGAATCCACTTGCCCATGCAGGAGACATGGGTTCAACCCATGATCCAGGAAGATCCCAAATGCCACAGAGCCAGTAAACCTGTGTGCCACAACTATTGAGTCTGTGCGCTCGGGCCCAGGAGCCACAAATACTGAGTCCACATGCTGCAAATAGTGAAGCCCACGTACCCTGGAGCCCGTGCCCCACAACAAGAGAGGTCACCGCAACAAGAAGCCCACACAATGCAACTAGAGAGTAGCTCCCAGTCTTCAGAACTAGAAAAAAGCCCGAGCGCAGCAGTGAAGACGCAGCACAGCCAAAAAATTTAAAAAAAAATTTTAATGCTATACTTCTCACCACAAAAGGTTGTAAAAAGTTGTTGGTTAGGGCTCTTATTGCAAGCAACAGAAGCCAGCTATGCCAGCAGATCTGAACAAAAGAGAAATTCACTGAGAGGATACTGAGTGACTCGTAGGATCCTTGGGAAAGCTAGAGAACCAGGCTCAGCTGATTGGCTAAAAATTGTACAAAACTTAGTTCTCAGTGACAGTACTATATCTTTATTTAGAAGTAAATTGCCTTTTTCTTCTCTCTTCAAATGTAGGTTATATATTTGGGGAAAACTCCAGAAGACGCATATAGAATATTAATGTTTGGAGATGCAGCCTATATTCCTTTCAGGTAAATATAAGAACATTATGGTAGATTCATTTAATCAGGCCCTTGCCAGAAATACTGTGGTATGGTTGTTTCTGAAGAAAGAAAACCTGATAATCATTTTGGGGTGGGTGCAAATAACAGCATAGGTCTAGGCTGAGTAACAGTGACGCTACTGATGTTCTGTTGGGGTCAGGGGGATTGTTGTATGTACTGTAGGATGTTTAACAGCATCACTGTTAAACCACTAGATGTCAGCAATGCCTTCACCCCAGGAAGTTAATTATGAAAACCAAAAATGTCTCTAGACATTGTCAGATGTCTGTGGTGGTGGTGTAAATCGCTTCTACATGAGAAATCAGAACCACTCCCACTGTTGAAAATTTGTGCTTTGTAATCAGATGAGAATCTTGGAGGTACAGTCTTCAAAACTACCATTTTCCAGTACTGAGACGTGTTGGCCTTGAGGAGTTAAGAAATAAGTTTTCCCAATAATTAGAAGTTACTTCTGGGGCAGAAGTGAACCCCCTTTTTCTTGGGACACAGCAAGCAGATATAGGGTGAGGTTGCTAATATAGTACCGATACTTAAAAAAACCAAAACACCTGTGTCATAAAGGTAAGAGATAAGTAATGTTTTTATCTAAGTTAATGACATATCCTCATCCTTATCTCAAAGTTACCAGATGGTTGTGTTGAAGATATTTTGAGGAAAAAAGAGAAGAAAAAAAACCCTGTGTTTTTCCCTTTAAATCAAAGGACGTTCCCAAAGTTTTTTACTTGTTTATCAAAATGCTTGACTTAGCTCTATAATTAAATACTTGTGCTTAATGTATAATAAATGTGTGAAATAATTTTATTCTTTGTGTACTGTATTGAGAATTTCAAATTTTGCATCATTCTTCCACCTGCAAATTAGTTAATATTTTCAGGATTGCTGCATATACCTCAAATGCCTAATTTTGCCTTTAAAGGGTAAGATTATGAACCTCGCTTAATTGTGGACAAGTTTGGGAGTGAGTGTCCCAAACCTTAGGCAGAATCTGTCTCCTTAAATAACTCTGTAGGACTATCCATGGATTTATTCCATGAATTAGAGATTTTTGTTAGGATAGTCTTCAGAGTTCAGTTGTGTATTGCTCTAAAGGCTATATGTATGTTAGTGATTTAGCCAATAGAAGAATCGCTTTGGACCCAGTATCACTGCCTTTCTTCTTAGCTTGTACGTCATCTTGAGTATTCTTTGAGATGAGTAGGAAGAGATGAAAGTTATTTTCTAAACTGAAGAGTGCTCATATTTTTCTCAACTTTATAACAGCAACCATGTACCTCCTTCAGAAGAAGTGATTATGGTTCCTGAACCATAGATATATTGATACAGTGATAATTTTGTTGTACAGAATTTTTCTTTATATATAATAATAATCCTTTATTGTGCCATTCTTAAAGTTTATGACAAGATCCTAAAACAGGAATAAGCTTACACATTTCACATAATCTAAGTAAGGATCCATGAAACATTATTAATGTAAGGGAAGTTTTACATTAATTTAAACACAGGGGTCAAAATAGAATAAATGCTGTTTATTGCCGTACCTGTATTTAAAATTATTAAAGTTTGGCATTAAGAAATGTAGTTAGTTGCTTCTGGTTCCAGGAACAAAGATCAGTAATTCTCTAAAAAACAGGACTTCACCAAAATCAGTTCAGGTTTGTGAAATTTTAATCTCTTCATTCATAGATATCATATTGGATTTATCTAAAGCATTGTTTCTCCAGATATGGACTGTGAACTTTTTGTTACCAGCTTGTGATGAGTACAGGGATAGAGAGTAGGATTTTACAGACTTTTTAATGATTTAACAGAGTATGTCTGTGTCTGTGGAATCTAATAATAGGAGAATTTAGACTTGTGTTTATGTGTTTTTTTCCTTTCATTTTTCTAATAATTCAGTTTTATTTACAAAAATAAAATTATTGCATAATCATTGGTATGTAATACCAACATTGGTATGTACTACTGTATTTCACAAAAGCATCAGCCTTTGACAGATTTTAAAAATTATATATATATATATAATCTCTTAATGAATTATATTAGATATCAGACATTTCTCTGCTTGTCTAAATAAAAAAAAACTATAAAATATAGTTCAACATTTTTTTTAAAACCTTTGATCATAGTTATGAAGAGTATGTGCATCTCTTCTTTGGTATTACCTATAATACTCCTTGCTTCTTAATTGACTTTTTTTTTTTGTTTCTGTTCTTTATTTTCTTGAGAGGTAATATTGCAGAGCTGCTAATAGCTTGGCCATTGACCTCAGACAGATGAGAGTTTGACTCTAAGTTCTGCAACTAATATCTCTGTGGTTCTTTACAAATACAAGGCTTGGTTTCTTAGTCTATAAATGGGAATGACAGTAATATCATCCTAGTGAAGTATGAGGGTTACGTAACATCCTGCATATGAAACACTTGGTGCCTGAGCCCTAGCTAACATTTGTTAAACATTCATGTTTTCTCCTTTTTAAATCCACGTATAACTTAGACACAATTAAAAATTCCATGACTCTTATATGTACAGCACAGTAAACGTCTACATTTGTGTATGTAGGTACCATCCTTTCAAGATACAGAACATTGTCAGTCCCCATAAAGATTCCCTTTTATCCCCTTTCTAAAAGTGTTTCTTATTTTTGAACTTTGTGTAAAGGAAATCATAGAGTATACATTTTTGGAGAACTGGGATCTAGTTTTTAAGATGTATATTGTCTGTGAGGTTTATCCTTGTTGTGGCAGGTGTTAGTGGCTTGTCCTATTTTTACTGCTTTTGTAGCCTTCCATTCTATGAATAGACCACATTTTATCTGTCCATTTTCCTTTTGACAGATACTTCGATTATTTGCAGTTTGGGGGTATTAGGAGTATAATCTTCTATGAATATTGTTATTTTTTTAAACTAGTATGTGACATTGTTTTGCTGTTTCTAAGCAGTATTCCTTTATTGATTCTCATCTGCTTTTCCAAGTTTGTTAAATTATCTATGACAAGCTTTCACCCCACAAAGGCTTATATCCAGATTGATAGCTGCTATTATGCCATTTTGAAGAAGTCTACTTGCTTGGGTGGGAGGAAGGAGACGTGGGTGTGTTTAAAGTTGGAAGTGTTAAGGAAATAAACATGAGTGAATAAAGAAAGAGCCTTGTCTATTCCCATAATATGGCAGAACTTTATCCAAGGTCAGATCAAAGCTCGATTACAGCAGGACTTGGCCCACAGGAGGTTATTCACAATTATGCGTTGAATAAATGCTCAAATTGTCACAAAAACTGAATCGACATGCCTTTAACTTGATTGGAAAAGAATTATCAGTAAGTTAGCAATCATAGCTAACTGAGAAAAAATGACGATAAACATTGGGATGTGATTTGAGAGTTCATTGTTTTTCTACTGATAATTTTGATTTTGATTTAGACTAAACTTCACTTTCCTACCTTAGCTTCTCTATCTTAAAAACATTCCTTATTCCATAAAACATTTTTTTGTACAGAACGTTATGTGTGATCATGTAAATTAGTGGTTCTTAAACTCCTGGAGGACCCAGCCTCACCCCTAGAACTCTGACTCACAGATTGAGAATTAAATTTCTAACAAGTGAGGTTGATGTTGCTGCTGCTTGCCCAGGGAGCACGCTCTGAGAACTAAAGCTGCAGGTCATTCTGTTTTTCTCCTTCCTGCTTATTACCAGTAAGCTATTGGTAAAGATAATTTTCTTGGTCACACTGAAACCTTTTCTAGCTTCTGGAAGATCATCTTTTAAAATCAGAAGCTTATAGAACACAAATAGCATATTGTGAGGCCTTGTGTCCAGTCCTCAAGAAGGCTAATGTATACTGCAATAATTCTAATGAATTCAGACAGTAATGTCTAAAGCTGTCTTAGCTAAAAAGGATACCCTTTTCTTTAATGTTAGTATGTGTGTGTGTGAAGTCGCTCAGTCGTGTCCGACTCTTTGCAACCCTGTGGACTGTAGCCCGCCAGGCTTCTCTGTCCATAGAATTCTCCAGGCAAGAATACCAGAGTGGGTTGCCATTTCCTTCTCCAGGGGATCTTCCCAACCCAGGGATCGAACCCAGGTCTCCTGCTTTGCAGGCAGACGCTTTATCCTCTAAGTCTATACATTTTAAATGTACAGTTTGATTTTTCAGGTAAGTAAATTACTGTGTGAAAACCCAACCAAGGCAGGCAATTAATTATAGCTCCAGTAGCAACCTGGTTCCACATAAGGACCAAATAAGTACCATTCTGATTAAGCATAATTGTTTGACATGCCTAGAATGATCATAGTTAATTTTTATCTTATTTAATTCTTAAAATTTTCACTTTGTAATGAAATGACTCAAGGGAGACAAAAGGGAGAAGCAGATGGGAATAGAGGAGTACCTTATTTTTCTGGACAAAGTCTTAACTGATACTGAGACTTGTGTCACTGATCTTGTAGTAAGATTACTGATAGGTATTGATATAGTATTGAGTGGGGCTATCTACCTAACTGTTTAAGCACTTTTCCCAAGTGTAGAGTGACTCTAGTAACAGTAGTTGACTGATTAGTTTCTGTGGTTTTATTGGTACTCTTGTCTTGGAACCAGAAAATAATTATCCAGTTAAATTGTTAAAAGTCATAAAAGCATAATGAGAGAAGCAAAATACTCTGTAGCTTGCACCTGTTATTTCAAATACTATCTTGATCTCCAAATTTTTTTGCTACATGGGTATAGATACACACACACACAACATGTATGTACAGAATCAAAAAGCAGTCTTTCCTGCTAACAATTTGACATGGTATTTGAAGAACAAATTCAAATGTCTTTTCTTTTTGAGAGGAGGAGTACATACTATTGAGAAGTTGAACTCAAAAAGGAACTTTTGAAGCTGAACTATTAAAGCCAAGAACAGTCTAGAGAGATCATTTGAAATTTAGAATGTGGTCATTATTAATCCACATCTATAAAACAGTATCTACTGGAATAGGTAGAAGGTACAGTGAAATGTATAACAGTGACTTATCCTTTATTTAAAAACCAAAAGGCAAGAATTCTTTTTTTTTTTCTTTTGAGACTGAATATGTGTTTGATTTTCAGTCAACTTTGTCTTGAGATATACAGCAGAAAATTAAGTTAACTGAGCTATGTGCTTCAATACTTTTGGAATTTCAGAGACGCTGCCTATGGAAGTTGCAATTTCTTCATTACACTTCTTGACTGTTTTTATGCAGTAAAGAAGGTAAGTGACTCATAGGATGAGCCTAGTGTTGTGCTGGAGAACTTAAGTACAGTGCAAGGAAGATAGGCCTTCTCCAAAGACCTTCTAAGATGTATATGATGTCAGAGGTGTCCCATTTCCCTGCCAACATTAGAATGACACTCAACTAGAAAACAGATTATTCTTTATCTGAGTGCTTCTCTGTGTGAGTTGGGTGAAAAGCCACTTGAACAGAGGGGACATTAAGAAACAGTTTTGTAATTAGGTTCTAAATTCAGAATTGGTTTTGAATGCATTGTGATGTCAAAGAAAAACAAAAAGTAAATTACTGGTTTCTGAATTCTCTTTGATTTATGTATTTTATGCATCTGATTGCTACCAGTTCTGTTTACAACAGATATTTCTGTAACACACTGTTAAACACTTTGTTTTTGTATCTTCAAGAATTCAATTTCTAGTTCAACAGAAGTATTTGAATAGCCCATTAGTTTGTTACTAGCTTTTATATAAAAAACTAAGTAGGTCATTACTGCTTTCTCAAAGCTATTTAAAAATGACTCCTGTGTTTTATGACAAGGGCTGCTTGCTGTCTTTGACTTCAGGGGATAGCTTCCTATCACATTCTAAATGAACAGGGTCTCCTGGAATCAGGTGATACAGCAGACTCTGGTTATAACACTCACTCCCTCCAGTGTCGTTTTTGAATATCAGGACAGTGCAGGAAACTAGAATTGTTAATCAGTAGCCCTTGGATCAAATAGGCTTTCAACAACATTTAAAGTTTTGTGTGACTTGTATTTTCAGAGGGAGAAGGAACCCAAGTTTACTGTCTTGTATGATAAAACATGGTGGCTTTCTGAGAATTTTGACAGAAATTTTATGGGTTAAGCTGAGAGACCTAGTTAGTATACAGATTCAGAGGTTAATTAGTATACCTTTTGTCCTGTAATAAGGCAGTGAGGATGGACCTTAATTTTGGGGATTTGAGTCCAGCGACTCTGTGGTATAAGGAGCTGATGGAGGTTGCCGCACACTCTGAGATAGTTCCATGAGGCCTCAATTTAGGCACTTAATGGGCAGAGGATGCCATCAGGAGATGGACGGACAGTAGGTATAAATGACCCCTCCCAGTTACAGTCCTTGCCATTTGGACCCTAGGAAATTGCTAATGCAGGGAGGCATACTTGTCCTTGATCCTAGGATATTAGGACTCCCTTCTCTCCAGTCCCACAACCTTATATATTTGAAAAAACAAAGAAGAAACACTTATGAAGGCTTTGGCGATGATCTACTATAACATTGACTTCGTGGTTTTTTTTTTAATCAGATGTTATATACAAAGTTTAATCAGCTATAACTATAGATCAAAGATTGCTTTTTTCATATTGGATTTTAATTTTTTTTGAGACAACAGCTTCTGATTTTTCCATTTAAAGATTTTTATTTGTGACTGACTTTGAATATTATTGTTTGAAATATTTATAAATATAATTATATCTTGATTTTAGTGCTACTTTTTAAAAATACTACTCTAATAAGATCTCCTTATGAGATTCAAAGACTAGAAACCCCCTGCAGACTGATAACTTTTTATTGTATTAGGAACAACTCTAGTCCAAATATGATAGATATTGTTTCATATTCAAAAGAAAATTCATCTTAGATTTGGTCTTGGAATTAGGATTTAAACAACTATATTTTTGTTGTTGTTTGGTATTGTAGCCTTATTTCTCATTTATATTTCAATAGTTTATATTTTGCAGACTGGTTTTGCAAAATCACCCCTTTTCAACCAAGAACAGAAGCCACCAGATTGTCCTTGTCTCAGAAAATAGTTACTTTGCTTTCTTTGCTTAGTGTACTCTTCTTACTGTAACTCAGAGTGAGGCTACAGAAAGGAAAATTCATGTATTTTTTCCTTATTGAAAAAAATTTTTTTCCCTCAAAAAAATTGAATTTTAGTGTTTGTCTCAGGGCTGTCTTTAGTATAGGAAATACTAATCTTTTAATTCAAGACTGTTCAGAAGAATTGGAAAGTGAAGATATGTATAAAGTATGAGGTTTGTTTGATATAAACTAACCCATGGTTTCTTCCCATTGTTATTATTTGTTTAGCAACCATTGGGTTATGCATTATATTTGAAGCCTGAATGGTGTTCATCTAATGAA
Source organism: Ovis canadensis (assembly GCF_042477335.2). Lineage (NCBI taxonomy): Eukaryota > Metazoa > Chordata > Mammalia > Artiodactyla > Bovidae > Ovis > Ovis canadensis. Next base: position 29,777,876 of record NC_091246.1, read on the forward strand.
CTAGTGTTGCTGTTGTTGCTAAGTCACTTCAGTCGTGTCCGACTCTCTGTGAGCCCATAGACTGCAGCCCACCAGGCTCCCCCGTCCCTAGGACTCTCCAGGCAAGAATACTGGAGTGGGCTGCCATTTCCTTCTCCAGTGCATGGAAGTGAAAAGTGAAAGGGAAGTCGCTCAGTTGTGTCTGACTCTTAGCGACCCCATGGACTGCAGCCTGCCAGGCTCCTCTGTCCATGGGATTTTCCAGGCAAGAGTACTGGAGTGGGATGCCATCGCCTTGATTACTTTGAAGGCTTGATAATTTAGACCTTGCATGGATAGGATGATTAATGAAGGAAAATGAAAAAGAAAATCTCATTAAAATATATATTGTTGTAACTGATGTTTCTGATGATAGAAGCATTTAAAAGACGTAGTCCACCTCCTTTGAAAGCTATTCCATGGAACATAATCTAATTACAATGCTTTTCAAGGGTGCCTTCTGATACTCACTATTAAGAATTTGCATTGAAAATTGTTTCCTTATTTGCATCTTTATTCTTAAAAGCTTTCCTTTGGATTTTAGGCAATGCAGTATGGCTTCTTTAATTTCAACTCATTTAACCTGGATGAATATGAATACTATGAAGTAAGTTTTCAAGGATATTGTTTTTAACTCTTTTTTATATATGTTTTACTTCCAGAAGTCATATTCTTTTTTTTTTTTTAATTGAACAATTTAGATGTATATAGAGTTAAAGTCATCTTTCTCTTACTCCTGTTTCTGCAGTCCTAGTTCTTATTGATTTTTTGCACTTGTTACATCCTTTTGGAGTGAGTGAGTGTGCTCCTAGGCATTTTTCTTTAATTTTTAGTTAAAAATTTTTTGTAAGTATTGATGACTTTTATAGAGTGAATTAAATGAGAGAATGTTTATGAAATCCTTAGCATAGGATCTGATGAAATGAATAGCCAGTATACATCTAATTACCTCTGTAAAACATGTATTTTTGTCAGAACCTTTTGTTTATATGAAGTAAAGACATTTTTGGATGCAGATTACAAAAAGTAAACACAAATGGCTTAAATAAAATGGGGAAATTTATTGGTTTACATAAAAATGTCCAGGAGCAAGGGTAACTTCATGCATACCAGATTCAGGTATTCAAACACTTACCAGAAATTGAGTTGAAACCAGTTTTGTTCCAAGGCCAGTTCTCCCCAGTTCTTATTTATAAGAAGCAACTATATAAGACTTTTCCTGGGTAAAATAACTGAATTACTTAGGTATAGTTTGAATAGCAGCAGCAGCCAGCTCCATTTTCCAAAGGCTGACTATTGTAGCCCACCTCCCCCTCGACACTTACACACAAAAAGCTATTAAATGAAAGTTATTAGGACCAAAAGTTAGCTAACTATAATGTCCGTTGGATAAAGATGGCTGCCAACAGCTTGATTTACCCTTTTGATTTACTTGGCTTACTGGAAAAGAATGTTGTTCATAGCTCCAGTGGAAGACTCACCAGTTCCTCTCATTGGCTTGGCTTACATCATGTCTCTGCCCTTGAACCAAGCTGTGATTTTGGTGAGGGTAGCAGATGAGTGGGTGCAGAATACTTTGGTCATCCCAGGAGCTGAAATTGGGTCAGCCCTATCAAATCATACAGACCAAAAAGAAGGGTGGTTCACAGAGAGAAGAGAGACAGGCAAAACCACAGATGTCCTTTATGCTTTTTTTAAGGTAGTGTATTTTTTTTTTAAGAAAGAGTAATTTGATTCTCCCATTCTACCCTCCAAGTAGATAATGAGTAAGATGTTATGATAAATGTCTTTTTCAGCCAAGAATACTTGTGGAATCTTGGTTGTTGTTTTTTTTTTTCTATCCTGCTGTAGTTATCTTGAGCAGACAATCTCACTAATAATGGAGTGATTTCACAGACAACACTCTATTCAGCAGCACCTTAAATCCTCAGATTTCTTTCACAGTTTCTAAAGTAGCTATTATTTTAAACCCCTAGGTATAATTGAACTATTTTCTTCATGAATTGGGTTAATAGGTACTGCTGATCATTATTGTGATGTACCAGAGATGTAAAAGCATATTGTGTGATTCATTAGGCCAACTCTGCCTTTGCTTCTCTGTAATAGCTATATGTTTATAAAGTACAATGTACATTTTCCATCTTAATTACTGAATATAGTTGAATTATTAACACCATTTTTTGTACTTCCCCTTATGAAAATTGAGTGGCTTTCACTTTATCAGAATTAAACATTTAAAATAAAATATACTTTCTCTTTTTAGATAAGCAAAACTAATAAAAACACCGGTTAGTATTTCCTCAGTGTTACTTGTTTTTTACTAAGGAGTAATTATAAGTGCTAATTAGCTTCCTTCTCACCAGTGCAGAAATTGCAGCATTGCTGTGGAGTAGTATGGTCACCAACAAATGTCATTTACTTAGAAATTACATTGAGACAACGGGGAACTGTTAAGTAGCTACAGACCATAATGGTAGCTTTGTTTAGTTTCTATGAAAGTGAAAGTCGCTCAGTCATGTCTGACTCTGTGAGTCCATGGAGTTCTCCAGGCCACTGGAGTGGGGTAGCCATTCCCTTCTTCAGGGGATCTTCCCAACCCAGGGATCGAACCCAGGTCTCCTGCATTGCAGGCTGATTCTTTACCAGCTGAGCCACGAGGGAAGCCCTTAGTCTCTATATTTAGAAATTTTGGATTGGTGGTTTTCATTGATTCCATGATGCCCATTTTTTTCCTGTTTTAACTTTTCTGAATTCAGGATGCATCTTATAGTATATGATACCTGTGATTCAGTGAAATCTAATCACACATTTCTCATTTTAAGACTCTGATTTTACTTCAAAGTCAGAACATCTGGCAATGCTTGTCCTCATTTTTACTTACATCTTTTAGCCTGAAATGAAATGGGCTCATCAGTTCCCCTGACTTATAACTAAGTCAGGTAAATTAGTTTAGGGTTACTTGCCTGACCTATAGATCTTAAAACTACTCTTGATTTTTTTTCTTGCCTATTCTTAGGAAGACGAAAACATACTCCAGTTGTAAAGCTGATGTGTTTATATTCTCTCCTTCCCCACTATCACCTGTCTCCTACTTTCTGCTTAAGTCTGTTTGTAGCCATCTCTATTGTTATTAAATTTGAACTTTGTCTTAGAATAATTGTGTAATTCAATCCAAAAGACTTAATAACAGGAAGTAAAGTGTTTTAAATTTCAGTGTAGATGTGATCTCCGTATTCTTGTGATTTTAAGTTTTCTGGGGAATTTTAGTAAAAAATTTTCATTGATTTCTCGAATTAAGTAGGCAGCAAAATGATGGAAAGGTGCCTCTGTAGAAATAAAAAGTAAATATTGAGAAACAAGGGCCTTAAATTGATTTTTTTTCTTCTTTATTTAAGAAGTCATGATTGCTCACATCGGAAGCCAATTAGTAATTCAGGAAAACAGGGAAGTTTCCATATCCCTCATGATAGAAAACTTGGTTTTCTTACTAATTAGCAGCAACTTGGATGAAATAAAGTATTTAGGCATAGTCTGGATAACAGCAGCAGTCAGCTGTATTTTCCAGAGGCTGATTATTGTAGGAAAAAAAAATGCTGTTAAGTGAAAGTTATTAGGACCAGAAGTTTAACTAACTATAGTTGTCTCTTGGTATCCAGGGGGGATTGGTCCCAGGACCCGCTGCTGCTATCAGAATCCACAGAGGTTCAAGTCTCATAGTCAGCCTTCCAAATCCACAGATGCAAAACCCACAGATATCGAGGGCTGACTATTCCCTGGGAGTATTCATAACAGGATAAATTTTAGTTTCCTGTCTCATGGTCATTTGTAAACAGCTTTTGTGCTAAAGGAAATGGATTTGAAGTCCTTAAGATACTCACTATTGAAAGGGACATGGAGAGGAGATTAAATATCAAAATGAATTCTGATCTTCCCTTTGCAGAAAGCAGAAAATGGAGATTTAAATTGGATAATACCAGACCGATTTCTTGCCTTCTGTGGACCTCATTCAAGAACCAGACTTGAAAGTGGTATGCAAAAATATGAGACTAGTATAGTTTTGTTATTAAAAGTATCCATCCGGTATTTTCTTTTAAAAGAGGCCAAAGCTCTGCTCTCTTAATTAAGTGTACTCTTGAACATTTTATCTCATCGTTCTGCCTGGATTTTAATTTTTTATTTTTTTCATAGTTATAATCAAATTGGTATTCAATCCCCAGTCCAGATACTGTTTCCATGCAGTTACAAGTGATACTGTTATCCATTGTTTTCTTTCTGCATTTTACAACATCTGGTGAATTTCTTCATGTAGGTTACCATCAGCATTCTCCTGAGGCTTATATTCCATATTTTAAGAATCACAACGTTACTACAGTTATTCGTCTGAATAAAAGGATGTATGATGCCAAACGCTTTACAAATGCTGGTTTCGATCACTATGATCTTTTCTTTGCGGATGGCAGCACCCCTACTGATGCCATCGTTAAAGAATTTCTGGATATTTGTGAAAATGCAGAGGGTGCCATTGCAGTACACTGTAAAGGTATGTTTCTAGTGTTGGTTAAAGAGTGGTGGACATGAATATGTGTGTATAGAAACACACCATACTCATTTAGATTATATACAAGGACACATGAAGATGCCTTTGTTTTAAAGAGTGCTTTTTTTTCCTTTTGTGGTTTGCTTTTTTTCTTAAAACTACTTTATTGAGGTATTGGCATAAAAAAGCTGTACATATAAAGAACGCCTTTATTTATTTATTTTGGCTGCTCTAGGTCTTTGTTGCAGTGTGCAGGCTTCTCTCTAGTTGTGGCGTGTGGGTTCTCTAGTTGTGTTGTGCAGGCTATGGAGCTCACAGGCCCAGTAGTTGTGGCTTGTGGACTTAGTTACCCTGTGACATGTGGGATCTTAGTTCTTCAACCAGGGATCAAACCCGCATACCGTGCATTGGAAAGTGGATTCTTAACTACTGGACGACCAGGGAAGTCCCAAAGAATGCTTTTAAATTGCCAATTTCATATGGAAAGTATAATAAGTTGTATTCATAGGTAACCCTACAAAGGCTTATCACATGCATTTATTCATTAAATTTCTATTCGGTGCCTACTTTGGTAGGTTCTGGCATATGTCAGTGAGCAGAGCAAACTCCAAGAACTTATCTTTTGGACTTTGTTTTCTAACAAGTTGCTAGATTTTCGGTAACTAGAACAGTGCCTGGTACTTAATAAGTATTTATTGAATGAGTATGTGGATATACCAGGATTTATTAAACTTTTCTTTTTTGGTTATTCAACTAAGAAGACAAGGAATATATTTTTGTTAAGAAAAATCCAACATTGGGGAAAAGAAAAACTAAACAGCAAACCCTGGAGCATATAAGAAATCTAATTACTGGAGTTCCCACATTATCAGATTCAAATTTTCAGTTTTCACCAAAAAATCTCAAGGACTGCCAAGAAACATGAAAGGATAGCTCATTCAAAGGAAAAAAAATGAATCAACGGAAACTGTCCCAAAGAAAGACCAGAGGGTGAACTTATTAGACAAAGGTGTTAAAACAACTGTATTTTTTTGTTGTTGCCACATGGCATGGGAGTATCCCGGATCAGGGATTGAACCTATGCCCCCTGCAGTGGAAGCATGGAGTCTTAACCAGCAGACTGCCAGAGAACTCCTAAAACAGCTGTCTTAAAGGTGCTCAAAGAGGTAAAAGAAAATGTGCACAAAGTCAAGAAAACAATGCATGAATCAAATTAAAATATCAACAGGAGAGACTAAGCATTAAAAGGAAAAAGGAAATTCTGGAACTGAAATGAAAAATTTACTGATGAGATTCACAAGCAGACATAGGCAGGCAGAAGGAAGATTCAGCAAACTTAAAGACAGAATAATTGAAATGATCAGGTCTGAGGAAAGTGAAAGTGAAGTCTCTCAGTCGTGTCCGACTCTTTGCGACCCCATGGACTGTAGCCTATCAGGGTCCTCTGTCCATGGGATTCTCCAGGCAAGAGTACTGGAGTGGGTTGCCATTTCCTTCTCCAGGGAATATTCCCAACCCAGGGATCAAACCCGGGTCTCCTGCATTGCAGGCGGATGCTTTACCATCTGAGCCACCAAGGAAGCCCCTAGGTCTGAGGAACAACAAAAAAAAAAGACTGAAATGGGACCCAAGCCTAAGGGAACTCTGAGACATCATGAAGTAAGCCAGTGTATGGATTTTGGGAATCCCAAAGGGACAAAAGAGAAGCAGGGAGATTATTTGAAGAATTAATAGCTGCTGCTGCTGCTGCTGCTGCTGCTAAGTCACTTCAGTCGTGTCTGACTCTGTGCAACCGCCATAGATGGCAGCCCACCAGGCTCCACCATCCCAGGGATTCTCCAGGCAAGAACACTGGAGTGGGTTGCCATTTCATTCAACAAACCATCTATATTTGTTTCTTTCAACAAACCATCTATATCTAACAGACTTATACAGAACTCTTTGCCCACCAACCAATAGAATATAATTTGTCTCATGTATACTTGGGACACAGTAGTAGTGATTGCACAGCAATGTTAATTTGTTAATGATGCTGTCTCTGCATTTTAAAACGGTTACAGTGTTCAACAGAAACTGACCCCAAAGAGACATAGATCTTTGAATTAAAAAATTTAAAATGACTGTCTTAAAAATGCTCCATGAGCTCTTTTGCTTAGCTCTGTGGCGCCGGCGGGATGGACAAGTGTTGCAGTCTTCATACTGCTGGGAAGCTCCGTAGCCATCACAAGTGGCATGATAGACAGTCCAAGAAAGCCTATTAGGACCAGTCCTTTTGGAGGCACTTCTCATGCAAAGGGAATTGTGACAGAAGTAGGGTTTGAAGCCAGCCAGCCAAATTCTGCCATCAGGAAGTGTATCAGGTTTAGCAAATCAAGAGAGACAAAATACTCACAGCCTTTGTCGTTTGAATGTTTCCAAGAAAATGATGAAGTTCTGGTTGCCGGATTTGGTTGCAAAGGTCATGCTGTTGGTGATATTCCTGGAATCTGCTTTAAGGTGGTCGAGGTAGCCAATGTCTCTCTTTTGGTGTTATACAAAAGGCTAAAAGGAAAGACCAAGATCATAAGTTTTGATGGTGAAATCATGATAGTAGTAAATTTTCATATCACCTACCCCAAAAGAAACCTCAGTGAGCTAATCATAGAGAAGTAATTGAAATCAGGAAAATGATTCATAAACAAAAATCTGTTTACATGATAAAGTTTATATTAGGCATATTTTGCCAGAATCTAAAAAATAAAACTAAATCCAACTTTGGTTATTTCATTTTTTTCCTATTATAATAAGCAGTTGAGGTGATTTTCAGGTGAAATGCACAGGATAGCCACCACAATAAAGAATTCTGTCACTCCAAATGTCAATAGTGCTGAGGTTGGGAAACTCTGAAGTTCACTGCTGACCAGTTAAATATCTGAAGAGGATTTGATATGATAAGATCTTTGGTGAAGAAAAGTGATGATGGTGTGAATGAAGGTTGGATTATCAAGGGAAAAGTAAGATTCATTGGGCAGTGTATGTTCTAAGTACTATACAGAATACTCAACAACAAAAAAGTTATTTTCTTATGATTTGAGAGTTGCCTAACTAGGTCAGTCAGTAGAGCATGAGAGTCACTTTCTCACAGTTTAGAGGCTAGAAGTTGAAGATGAAAGTGCTGATTTCTGGTGAGGCCCTTCTTCCTGGCTTATAGCCAGCTGCCTTTTCTTTGTCCTCTTTATATAGTCAGTCCTGGTATCTCTTCCTCTCTTATAAAACAGGACACAAGTCTTCTTGGATTAGGTGCCCCTCTCACTCCATGACCTTATTTAACTTTAATTTCCTCTGCAAAGGCCCTTTTTCCAGAAACAGTCTTATTGGGAGTTAAGGATTTCAACATCTGGATTTGGGCAGGCACAGTTTAGTCCATAACTTTCTGTTCTCTGGGCACCCAGTATTCATTTGAGGTAAAATGCATTCACTCTTTCCCAACAGTCCCCAAAGTCTTAACCCATTACAGTATCAATTCCACATGTAAAGTCTCATCTAAATATCTCCTGAATCATAGTTGACACTTCAGGTATGATTTATTCTGAGGCAAATTCCTCTCTGTGAACCTCTAAAACCAGACAAGTTATGTACTTATAAAGTAAAATAATGTAATGGGCATAGGATAGATATTCCTATTCCAAATGAGAAAAATCAGAAAGTAGTGACAGGTCCCAGGCAAGTTCAATTAGTTCAGTCAGTTCAGTCGCTCAGTCGTGTCCAACTGTTGCGACCCCATGAATCGCAGCATGCCAGGCCTCCCTGTCCATCACCAACTCCTGGAGTTCACTCAGACTCATGTCCATCGAGTCAGTGATGCCATCCAACCATCTCATCCTTTGTCATCCCCTTCTCCTCCTGCCCCCAATCCCTCCCAGCATTAGAATCTTTCCCAGTGAGTCAATTCTTTGCATGAGGTGGCCAAAGTACTGGAGTTTCAGCTTTAGCATCATTCCCTCCAAAGAAATCCCAGGGCTGATCTCCTTCAGAATGGACTGGTTGGATCTCCTTGCAGTCCAAGGGACTCTCAAGAGTCTTCTCCAACACCACAGTTCAAAAGCATTGATTCTTCGGCACTCAACTTTCTTCACAGTCCAACTCTCACATCCATACATGACCACTGGAAAAACCATAGCCTTGACTAGCAAAGCAAATGCCATTGGATCTTTAGGCTCTTTAGCTCCCTTGGGCTCAAGGTGGCAGCCCTGCCCCTGTGGCTATGGGCAGGGGCAGCCTAGCCTACTGAAACTATACAGGAGGCCCTGCCCTATAAAACCTAGGAGTAGACAGCCTTGACCTCTGGGCCTGTGGTTGTATTGGCAGCCAGGCTGACCTCTGCATCACCCTTAGAGTCATACTAACCTTCTCTTGAAGGATGGGCCTTATTTGTAACCAGATCCGTTGTCCAGTCCTATGGAATCCCTGAAACCTAAAAAAAAAAAAGCCTTCCTTTGTTTCACCCTATTTAGCCCTTTTTCATCCTCCTCTTTAGTCCAAACTGTCAGTGTGTCCTCTACTGTAATCCTGTCATTGTTTTTGGCTTCTGCTGAGATGGCTTTCAATTACCCATGATTAAATCCATGGGTAATATCGTTACGGAATTTATTTTTTAATCTTAACGCTTGGTATCCAGAATATACTTTCTCTCTTTTTTCAGATTGACTAGGCCTAGAATTTTCTAAATGTTTAGTTTGTCATTCCTTTTTGCTTAACTATTACTTCTTCAATTCACCTCTCTCTCCTCATGTCAGTCAGGAGAAACCAGGCTGGACCTTCAGCACTTTGCTTATGAATTTAAATCTTCTGTGTTAAATGTCCAAGGGCATCCCTCAGAAGTTCTGTCTCCCACAATGCACTAGAACACAATTCAGCCAGGTGGTTTCTGGGGGAGGGGGGGGTTTGCCACTTTCTAATAAGAATTGCTTTCCTTTCAGTTTCCACGTGAGTCTGCACTGAAATCTCCATTAATGTCCATATTCCTCCTACCAATAGTCTCTTCAAGGCAGTCTAGGTTTTTTCTGTTACGTGCCTTAAACCTCTCCTGGTCTTTATAGTCCCAGTGCCAAAGTCACTTCCACATTTTTGCATAGTGTTTGAGTAGTATGCCACTTTCCAGTACCAAAATCTGTGTTAGTTTGAGTTTCCCAGAGAAATAGAACTAGTAGGATATGTACATATAGAGAAGGAGATTTATTGTAAGGAACTGGCTTATGGGAATATATAGGCTGGTGAGTATAAAAGCTACAGTGTGGACTGGCAGACTGGAGACTCAGGAGAGCCAGTGGTGCAGTTGAAGTCCAAAGCCTGTCTGGTAGAAAATTCCCTCTACCTTTGTTGTTCGGTTGCTCAGTCATGTTCAACTCTTTGCAGCCCCATGGACTACAGCAACGCCAGGCCTCCCTGTCCTTCACCATCTCCCGGAGCTTGCTCCAACTCATGTCCATTGAATCAGTGTTGTCCCCTTCTTCTCCTGCCTTCAATCTTTCCCAGCATCAGGGTCTTTGCTAATGAATCGGCCCTTCACATCAAGTGGCCAAAGTATTGTGCTTCAGCTTCAGCATCAGTCCTTCCAATGAATATTCATCACTGATTTCCTTTAGGATGGACTGGTTGGATCTCCTTGCAGGCCAAGGGACTCTGAAGAGTCTTCTCCAACACTACAGTTCAAAAGCATCAATTCTTTGGCACTCAGCCTTTTTTATAGTCCAACTCTCACATCCATACATGACTACTGGAAAAACCATAGCCTTGACTAGATGGACCTTTGTTGGCAATGTCTCTGCTTTGGGAGGTGGATATTTTGTTCTTTTCAGACTTTCAATTGATTGGATGAGGCCTACTCACAGTATGGAGGGCACTCAGCTTACTCAGAGTCTACCAATCTCATCCAACTACACCTGCCAGATTGACACTTAGATTTAATCATCACAGGAGGTAATGATACTCTCTAGATGAGAGTAAAGGACAATAGGAGTAGAGTGGGGGGAAAGTCCATGTGCAAATATGTATAAAAGTAGAGTAGAAAAAAATGTTGGGTGAGGGAGAAAGTACAAGATTTTAAGCTTGTATTTTTAGAAAGATGATGGTATTATTAACTGAAAACCCAGAGTATAAAACACTGTTACTGAGAATTATCTCTTAGAAAGTGGATTTCAGTCTTGGTTAAACATAGAATCACGTGGGAGATTTTAGGTATCTGTGTTTCTAGGCTGCATCACATACCAATTAAAGCTCTCTAGTTGGTTGTACTGTACATCAAAACATAAGAAGCATTGTTGAGGGGAGCAGAATCCTGGGAAGCTTTTAAAAAAAATTCTACCTGCCCATCAAAATTTTGGAGCAGATGAGACCAGGTCTCATTGGTTTGTTTCTTTTCTAAGCTGGCCTTGGACGAACAGGCACTTTGATAGCCTGCTACATCATGAAGCATTACAGGATGACAGCAACCGAGACCATTGCTTGGGTCAGAATCTGCAGGCCTGGCTCAGTGATTGGACCACAGCAACAATTTTTGATGATGTAAGTGGATGGAAGTGAAAGTGAAAGTCACTCAGCTGTGTCCAACTCTTTGTGACCACATGGACTATACAGTCCATGGAATTCTCCAGGCCAGAATACTGGAGTGGGTAGCCTTTCCGTTTTCCAGGGATCTTCCCAACCCAGGGATCAAATTCAGCTCTTCCGCATTGCAGGCGGATTCTTTACCAGCTGAGCCACAGGGAAACCCATGAATTCTAGAGTGGGTAGCCTGTCCCATTTCCAGTGGATCTTCCCAACCCAGGAATCAAACTGGGGTCTCCTGCATTGCAGACAAATTCTTTATGAACTGCTCTATCAGTAATTCCTCCAGAATTCATGGATCTGGAAGGTGATGGGAATTAGAATTTTTCTTAGTCCCTGGTAACAGCAGTAGGAGAAAGTTGTTATGTTTCTTTCTGGAAGGCTGTATTTTGATATTGTTACTTAAATGCTGTAGGAAACAGGCAAGCCTCTGGATAGAAGGTGACTATTTTCGTCAAAAGTTGAGGGGTCAGGAGAATGGAAAACACAGAGCAGCTGTCTCAAAACTCCTTTTGGCTGTGGATGACATTTCAATCAATGGGGTCGAGAACCAAGACAAGCAAGAACCTGAACTGGTAATCGAACCACCCCCGTCATGCTGTTGTCATTGCTTTAAGTGCTGTTGAGAAGTTTTTAGGGCGTGGAGAAAACTGTAGATAAATAAAGCACATTCTGAGGGATTATCGTCACATATTTTTTATACTTATTGCCCTGTCTAGGAACTTTTTAGTCAAAATAGTTAGTTATGTGTCCATAAAACTAAAGTTTATGTTTTGTTTACTCACAAGGCACTGGGGTAAAAAGAGGTATGTAAAGCAAACTCTTTATATCAACCTAGTGATACCCCTTCTCCCTATTTTTTCCCATTTCATGATAGCTGATTTAGGAGACCACTTGTTCGCAAACAGGGAACCTTAAAGAACCAAGAGTTTAGGGGATAGCAATACTAGATATGTTTTGTAGTGGCAAGTAGATTGCAAAATTTAAAGGAAGTGTTTTCAATATTGAAAACCCATTATGCCTCTTCACTGTCAAAATGTTTTATAATAAGAGTGCTATTGGGTTCTTTGTGAAGGTGTCCTGAAATGTGTCCTATAGCTTTATTTTGACAGCAGCAAGATATTTTAGAGTTCATCAGAAAGTTAAAGTAGGAATATATTTGTATGTGTCTGTGTGTGATCTGTATGGATAGATTTAGCTGCTGTGCTTCACTGCGTCAATAAGTACAGCTTAAGTCATTAGCTCAGTGTTTCTCTACTTACACAGTACAGTGATGACGACGAAATCAATGGAGTGACACAAGGTGATAGACTTCGGGCCCTGAAAAGCAGAAGACAGTCAAAAACAAATGCTATTCCTCTCACGTGAGTCTGATTTCCTTCGTGTGGTTGTTGTTATTTAATTTGTGTATAAGGTCCTTCGTTCATGAGCATTTTTTTCTGTACATTTTCTCCATGGTCGCATGACCGTTATGCCACCTTGAAATGAGTATCTACTTCATTTACAATCTAAGGGTGTTGCCTAAAAAACTTAGGTATCTTTTTATTTATCTCTGGCTTCTGTTGTAGCCTCTCTAGCTTGTATAGATAGAAAAGCAAAATACAGAAAACTATTTCTCTGTGGATAGGAAGTGTCGACTAAAAATTTTTAGGACTTAGAAACCTAGGAGGCAGCATTTCAAGTAACCCTGAGAGAACTGCTCTGAGGAGGTGATGGGGGTGTGGAGGGAGGCACCATGATATATAGGAGTTTGCAGGAAAGGGGAGATAGTCTAAATGTCGAAACATCACCATTAGTAAAAGAAAGCTAGGTATCTCAAGTGAAGGAATTTATGGGAAGATATGTGGGAAGATGCAGGAGTCTGGGCTCACTGAAATCATTCCTTTGATCAGCACCTCAGCTGTTTGGGTCCAATATTCAGTGTTTTCATATCCCAGTCTCCTCAAGGCTCGCCGTGGGGAGTGGCTGCAGTCTGACGGCTGCTAGATGGCAGGTATTCTTCTCCTTTCTGAGTTCCTTCAGAGCATACCAGCTCACCTTTGGCTGGTGGCTGCAATAGCTGATTTCTTTGTTTACTAATATGGTATGCAGTATTCATTTCTCATAACCATTTTACATCCTCAAGAGAGTGACAGCAGATGTAAACTACAGAATAACTGTAGATTTGTCTGTAGTTGTTAAAATTGCAGACTTATTTAAATTTACTACCATATTGCACATAATTTGTTTTGATATGGTGGAATTTAATTAGTGGTGACATGGTAGCTTAATGTCATGTTATTTTAAGTCAACAATGAATTGATTAAACTATATTTTTATATGAACTTTTTGTTGGAGGAATTCATTTCAAGTCACAGAAGGAGACTTAAAGTGGAGATCGAAAGTTTTGTAGTTATTAGGTTGTCCGTGTGTGTCCTCTTACAGTTCTTCATGTAAATGTTAGTTGAGATTCAATCTCTAGGAACATCCAGGATTGTTAGAAAGATGGTAAAGTGAAAAACTTGGCCATTGTACTTTTTTCCCAAGGTATTCTTTAGCAGATGCTCCCACCTGTGCCATTGGATTCCTTCCTTCTAGTACCTTTCATTGTGGGGTGGGTACCAAATTCTGCAGCACCCCCCGCCCTGCCTTTCTGGTGATGGAGACAGGTTATCTTATTATTCAACAAGCATCTTGTAAAATGGTAAGAAACTATGACACAGGAGTAGGAGTAGTGTTAGTTGCTCAGTCGTGTCCGACTCTTTGTGACCCCACGGACTGTAGCCCACCAGGCTCCCCTGTCCATAGGATTCTCCAGACAAGAATTCTGGAGTGGATTGCCATTCCCTTCTCCAGAGGATCTTCCTGACCCAGGGATTGAACCAGGTCTCCTGCATTGCAGGCAGATTCTTGTCTGAGCTAGAGGGGAAGAAAATTTATTTCAAATTGGAGGATAATTGCTTTACAGTGTTGTGTTGGTTTCTGCCATATAACATGAATCAGCCGTAAGTATACATATATCCCTTCCCTCTTCTCCCACCAGCTGCCCCCTCTATCCTACCCTTCTAGGTCATCACAGAGCACCAGGTTGAGCTCCCTGTGTTATACAGCAAATTTCCATTAGCCATCTGGTTTACACAGGGTAATGTATATGTTTCAATGTACTCTTCTCGGTTTTTCCCACTCTCTCCTCCTTTCACTGTGTCCCTAAGTCTGAAGAACAGGCCTCTTTAAGTAAAAGTGGTCCTTCACTAGTTTCTTCTCATAATCTTAAATTCCAAAGTTCAGTTCCGCTTAAAGGATGTATCATCATGGGCCACTGCCTTGGGAGATTCTTAAAAGACCCAAAGGGAAGGAATGAGTTTTCCATAATAAAGTGCCATGTGAGTGAAAGGCATCAATATTGATTATAGGCAGTAATTAAGCATTCTCTTTGCTGTTGTGCATGCAGTCAACTAGAATGCTGTAAGAATGGTGCATTTTAAATAATTTTTTTTTAATTCCAAATGCCATTTTGTTTTTAATTTCAAGTCTTCATTTAAAAATAGTATAGCCCCTCCAAATAATCATTCTGAAGCCAGTTTTATACAGGAGGAAATAGCTAGTGCCCTAGGGCAGTGCTGTTCAAACCTCAGTGTGCGTTTGAGTCTCCTGGGCAGTTTGTTAAAATGCAGGTAATGGTCACTGGGTCTGGGATGCCATCTGATTCTGCGTTTCTTTTTTGGCAAGCTCCTAGGTGTCAAAGATGCTGCTGGTCCAGGGGCCACACTTGGAATCACAAGCCCTACAAAATGAATGATTTTGTGGGACTGCTTTTAGTTATGTCCAGGTTTTTTGTTCTGTTTTTAAAAATCTGCAGCATCAGAAGTCAAGTTGCAAGTCAGGGAATGGGAATTCTGCTTAGTCAAAGGTTCTTGAGTTTGCTAATGCTTAAAGGAAATTTCCTTTAGTAACTCTGTCTGCTACCTTGTGAATATGTTTTATAAGAGTACAAATCATTTGATGCTCCTTTCTAAAAAAATGAAACTACGAAAGTCTCTTCCATAGATCAAAGGTTTGTGGTAACATAAAAGAAAGCAATGAATGTAGACTAAAATTAGAAATATTGTTGGAAACCAGAAGATGACATGAGATGCTGTGATATTTATCTTGGTATGTGCAGTTCCCTGAGATGGATCTTGATGGATGGCTGAATGATAGTAACTAGCAACAACCCATGGAGAAAATTCCAGCCTCTATGCTATCCATTTCCTTAGTTACACCCCACCTTATCCCAAAAGGTGTAAAAGGCACTGGCCCCTTGGCATATGTTAAAAAATCTTTTTTTTTTTTTTAGCCATGGTTCATGGCTTGTGGGATCTTAATTCCCTGACCAGTGATGGAACCCCAGCCCTCAGCTTTCACTGCTGATTCCCTTTAATTGTATTTGTAATCCCCAAAACAATAGAATAGTCCCAAACTGTCCTCTCCCCATGCACACAATTAATAAGCTTTTAAGTCACACTTTTAAAGGAAAAAGCAAAATGCTGAAATTCTAAGCTCTTAATTATGTGTAAAGGCCCTGGAGAATTTAAGATTAGTCACAGTAGATGACTAATCTTAGATTAGTAGATTTTCCATCCTTCCTCCTTATTCCCTCTGCTTTTTCCGACCCTCTTGGCTGTTACAATCTCTTCTTTGCTCTTCTTTGTAGTTCCTTTGGCCCCAGAAAAGGTCAACTGGAGATTTCTTTTCCTTCCAAAGTCTTTGTGTTGTTTTATAAGTTAAAAGTCCCCTTTTAGAAGTAAAAATCTGAGCAGAAGCTTGGGTTAAAAATCTGAAATGTTTCTACCATGTGTCAATGTGGACATGTTATTTTGCTCAAATGTTGGTACTTAGCCAAATGAAAATACTTGTAAGAGGGAAAGTGAGTGAAAAGAGTACTGATGATTCTTAGAAGAAAGTTATATTGTACATCCAGTCATTAATTTCTGTTTCACAAACAGTCAATATTTGGGGAGAATTAAAGTATTAGAAATTATGAAACTAGTGATTTTGTCAGAGAACTTCTCTGATCCTGACTACCATGAAGACAGGCAGTGATGTAGCATGATGATCTTCGAGTGATACCCAACGTAATGGCAAGTCTGTTATTGTCTCTGCCAAAATTGATTCGGTAGATTTTATAACTTCATCCATGGAAGTGCATCCTATGGGAGCAGGTAAAGATACAGATATAGTTATCCTTGAATAATCCCTTAGAACCCCCTTAACAGTGTAAGTAGATATGCTTCATTATTGGAAAATAATTCTCTTGCCATGAGCTTTACTAGAGGAACAAATGAAAATCTATAATGCAGACACATGCTGTGTTGTGTTCACTTGTAATTAATTGTGCCTCCTATGAGATTGTTGTTAATTATTAGTTCAGGGGTTTGGTTTTTTGTGTTGTTTTTTTTTTTGGTTGGTTGGTTTTGCCTCATTTTTGTTTGTGATTTGGTTTTCTGTGTGGTTATTGTGCTTTTTAAAGAATTTCAGTCACATAGCTGTGACTCTAATTTCTGTATCATACAAATTAAATTAACATGGGGTAGTTATCCAACTAGAGATTGGGTCTAATCTTTTGTTACCAAATAGCAAATTTGTTTAAAACTGAAGACAGCTTTTTTCCCCCAGCCTAACACAGCAAAGTTTGGTCCCTGTTTCCTGCCCCTTTGCGTCGCAGGGTATCTGAAATTCACACGTGGCTTTATTTATTTATTTATTGGCCTCTCAGTTTGAACATCTGTTCTTTCCCCTTTGCCCCTTTCCAGATGTTCCCTAGCTGTGCTGACCTCTGCACTGTGTAGTATTGTCATCTGGTGGATTGTTTGTGACTACATTCTCCCCATCCTGCTATTCTGTCTCGATGGTTTAAGAACACAGTAGCCATCAGGACCTTTGACAGATAGCTGCTGTGTAAGTGTCCCATTCCATTTCTCTACTAGTGCTCACCTCTGGTGTCCAGTGTTTTTCTCATGATGCATGTTTTTCTCACTATCAGCTCTTCTAGCTTTGTTTGATTTGCCTTTTTTTCCAAGGTTCTTATTCTGAATCTTTGCACTTCCTGGGTTGGTGGTAGGGAAGGAAGTCTTCACTGTTAGTTTCATACAAGGGACGTTAAAAATAACACACTTTGTTTTTAAAATGCACTTACTCTTAACAGATTTTTTTTTTTGAAATAGCAATTTATGATGACAATGAAGTAGTTTCTTTTCCCTGTCAAAAATATATAGTTAGTTTGGGATCATTGGGATGGTTTTTCTTTCAGTCAGTCGTCTGTACAACTTTCCTCTGGTTTTCTTGAGTAGATATCTCCAATGTAGTCTTTCCAATCTAGCAAAAAGAATTTTCCCACTGGTTTTCTGCTGTTAAGAAAGGTGTGATTTTGTAGCCGTGAGGTCTCATGAGCATTGCATTCTTTTTCACCTCTGATTCTGCCATTGTACACAGTGCTCTCTCAGCAGGCCCAGTCTTGTACCTTAAGTAAGCAAAATTTTCTCCTCTGCCTTGTTTCACTTCCTCCTCTTTAGGGCATACAGTTAAGTATGGTTTTCAGCACTTGGTGCTGAGTGAAAGTAGGAAAGCAGAGAAGACTGGAGTCTCTTGTCTGTGTGTTTCCATATGACAATTACTGTGTTCCTTGTGCTCCCACTTTCCTCCGTTCCCACAAGTAATCAGAATGTTTTTATTAGACTAGTCGAGGCACAGTCAATTTTCTCCTGATACTCTTTGTCATTAAATGAATACCTTAACAGTGGAGAGACTCCTTTTCTGCAGAAGAATGTGGCAAGAAGCTTACTGGAGAACATCATGTAGTTAAGAGCAAGAGCCCAGAAAAGGAGGATGTATCTTGTGAAACTGTGGTTCCCTGCTACTCTCTTACATCCAGGCTGCATTCTTTTTTCTCCGAATTTTTTCTGTAGTTCAAATTTTAAGAATTTCTTGTCCTGTTCTGACTTGGACTTTGGAGTTATAAAGGAATACAAAAGTGCCTTCTAGGATCTCCTCCAAAGTAGAATTCCATTGCAACCAGCTCCAGTTGTTTGTGCTTTCATTGAATGTCTTCAAATGGCTAGAAAAGATTAAAAAATCTAGCAGATGCTTTTCTTTTCAAATTTAAGGAAAATCTGCTTAACATGTTCCTATTTATGATATTTTTAAAATATCTTATTGGTATGGACTTATTTGCTTGCTTGCTTGCTATGTCTTTTCAGTTGTATCTGACTCTTTGTGACCCTGTGGACTATAGCCTGCCAGGCTCCCCTGTCCATGGGACTTGGGGTTGCCATTTCCTCCTCCAGGGATTTTCCCAACCCAGGGATTGAACCCACTTCTCTTACGTCTCCTGCATTGGCAGGCAGGTTCTTTACCACTAGCACCACCTGGGAAGCCCAGGCTTATTATTACATATGCAGTATTTCTGATAAGAATTATCCCTTTACAATGTTTTGTTTTGTTCCTTTACTTCTCTTATTGATCTTAGATTTCACACATTCTGACTCGGGAACATCATGCACTGCATAGATTTATTCTTCTCAAACTATTCTGAGTGGCCATTAGAACAGATGGACTCATTGCTAATAATATTTAGGCATTTCATGCTTATATTATTTTTTGCAAGGTATGTTTAAAAATAGTCTCTGTCAGGCTCTTTTTGGTATTCTGTGCCAGGACATAACTTTTTTTTTTTTTTTACTGACATTTGCCACTGTGTTTCTAGACCCAAATCAGAGTATTTGCCTGCTCTGATTAATTTTCAATTTATGGAAACCAAAAGGTTTCAACAGTAACAGTGATGTAAACAGGTATAATCCTTGTAATTATCTTTTGAGGTAACTACTCCAGGGCACTGCTGTCGACGTTCGCCTCTATTGGCTGATGATGTAGCATTGCCTGATAGGTTGTTGCCTGGCATGCCTGGAGGGCTAGCCTATAATGGCACTTCATGTGCTGCAAAGGACCTCGTAGACAGTGGGAAGGGGACCAATGCACGTTGCAGGGCCTCAGGCCCATCATTTTGAAGGCTCTTTTTATATCACTGGTGGACAGCCAGTTTAGTGCATGGTTGCATGATGGAGCCTCTTCTTGGAATGAACATTTGTTTCAGAGCACTTTATGACTTGATTGATTAGAGACCTGGCTTTTCAGGGTTTTTTTTGCTTTGCCTCAAGTTGAAGATATTTTTGTATCCAAAATCTGAAAATCCTGGCCTCAAAAGATACTGCAGAGAAGAAAAGGAATTCTAGTATTGGCAAGAGATAGAAAGTAAGACTGAGGGTTCTGTGAGGAAAAGATGGAAAGGAGAAATGACATGTGCTGAATGTTGTCCTGCAAAGCTATGCGGTTGGCTTGGTGTGCAAGGCAGGAGGTACTGAGTTCCCGCATCCCCATGGCAGAGTAAATACTTCACCCTTGTTGGCTAGCTTAATCCACCTTAGGGTGTTATTTGTAATATAAGTAATATCTAAGTTTAGTTGCTGTGTTTTCGTCCCACTTTATTGATATATAACCTATAGATGAAATAACTAGTCTGTTTTTAATGCAAATAACTGATGACCTGAATCTTATTGATGAGATTAATGCATTCCAAATTTCTGTCATGCTCTTATCTTCAAAATTGTACATAAATTATCAGCTACTAATATTACTTCACATGAATTGTTCTCACTAATTTTATAGAGAAGTAAATAATTTTAAAAAGCTGTTTCCTTTCAGCTTAAAATACGAATTAGCAGTAATTTCTTGTTTGAATAATATTTAAGCATAATAGTTAATTTAAGAAATCAGGATGTAAATTTCCTCAGCAGGTAGTGTATTGGCTCTTGTTTTTTGTTGTTTTTGTTTTTCTGAATTTACAGTGTAATAGTTGATACTTGACTTCACTTTCACTTTTCACTTTCATACATTGGAGAAGGAAATGGCAACCCACTCCAGTGCTCTTGCCTGGAGAATCCCAGGGACAGAGGGGAGCCTGGTGGGCTGCCGTCTATGGGGTCGCACAGAGTTGGACACGACTGAAGCGACTTAGCAGCTGCAGCAGCAGCAGCCTCAAATTATTTCAAAAGTAGATGTAGTATTTCAGAAAAGCCAACAAGAGTCTCATTTTCTCCATTTATAAAAAATAGAGATAAAAACCATGAGCCCTGTTAAGTGGGCGAGAGGCTTCAGGACAGCAGTGGCAGCCTGAAGCACTGGGCCTGGGCTTCAGTGATAGCAATGGAATTGTTGTTTTGTTTTTCTCTGTGAAAAATTCTAGATTCACAGCCTTAGCAGAGACAACTAAATATCTTCTCCTCACTTTATAAAATGAGAAAGAATTTAAAAATAACTCCTTGTTTTCAATGATAAAATTTATATGTCAGAGCGGTTGGTGCCCTTTTTGATCATGTAACTATGTCAGCATATACATCTTCTGTTTTGTTAAAACAGTCAACATATAGACTGATAAAACTCTATTAGAAACCCTGAATCAAGCATTGACTCGCTTACCCAGGATCAGTTTCCTTCAGTGATACTGAAGGCTTCTTCATAAAGCTTTCAGGAATGCTTCTCATTTAAAGAGAAACAGCCTGGCTAGCAGCCCCCCACCCTCAGCTCTCCCTTCCTCTCCCCCAAATGGCTTGAAAACCAATGACCTCCAGACTTCTGCTCTAGTGCAATACAACCCCATTGTTTCTTCAATGATGAGAAGTTAGCGTTTTACTAAATGCTAATTATTCTATGGTTTGAGTAATACTAAAATTATAAGAATTTGCTACATTTTAAGGACCTGGCTTTGGTTATTAACTAATGTGGTGTTAACACAGGCATAGGAGGTAGGACCAACTGCTAGTTAGTTGTAAAGGTTTCTTCTTACACAGGAGCTGGGTTCTCAGAAGTTGTTGTTGGCTGTCTCACCTATATGTTTGGATATATGAGGATAAAACTTTTTATAGTGTTTTCTCTCACAGATAACTATAAGTTGACTATGTATAAATGTGTATGTATTAAGTTCAGTGTTTTAGTCATTATCTCTTGAAGAAAACAATTGCTTATAAAATTTTTTGGTGTTTTCTGCTGTTGTCCCTATGACAGTTCAATGGGGAAATTTAAAACACCCTGTACTTCTGAGCAGGTATTCTGTGTGGGCTTTATCTGAGGGGTTCTTTCTGATTTGCCTCCTGAGCAGTCTACTCCCATAGGTATCAGTTCCTTGAGATGTCTAGAGTCTAATTAAATAAAGTTTCACAAAATTAAAACAATTTCATTTTAATGGTAGTTGATGACTTAGTAGGTAGTTGTGATCCAGATTTTAAAAACTTGCTTTGAACATCTTTTTAAAATTTGAAATGTTACAAAAAACATGAATTTGACTTGAGTTTGATTCAAGCTGACTTGAGTACTGTTGCTTGTTCTTCCATCTTTGAAGAGTGAATACTGTGTATATATTTATATTCATAGTCTTTAGAATTAGGGTTTTAAAATGATTTCTTGTTTCATGACTAGAATTCTGAGAATCTGATTTTACTTTGGGGCACAGAAATTTGTCTTTCTGATTGATTTCTTTGGTGTGGGAATTGCTTGACATGCCAGATGATTAATTTTCGAAAGCAAAGTTTTCTGGTTATCTTTGTGTAAACCTTCATAGGGAAATGAGATACTTTATTTCAAAAGAACTTGATATAAGAGTGTGTTTCAGATTTTTCTTTTTTTTTTTGACAAATTTGTTTATGGAAAATTCTATCAGTTCTCAAGAAAGTAATTTGCACTAAAGTGCAAAAATGCCCTCCTCTGTCAAGTATTTGCAAATTGTTTCAGTGAATATAATGTTCTTTTTTTCCAACTATTTTCAGAGTAATTCTTCAGTCCAGTGTTCAGAGCTGTAAAACATCTGAACCTAACATTTCTGGCAGTGCAGGCATTACTAAAAGAACCACCAGATCTGCTTCAAGAAAAAGCAGTTTTAAAAGGTGAGAAAAGAACCCTACTCTTCTGAAGTGTTTCAGATATTGGCTTTCCAGTTTAATCTTCTGGAAATAGAAATGAAGACAGGAGAAAGCAAAGTCCCAGTGATGGGAAATTAATCAAAAATGTTGACTGGTTCATCATCTGAGAAAATCTGGACCATTTTAATTTACGGTTATGTTTTGTTTTTCAGAGGTCATTCTTAACACTGGAAATGTGGTCTCTGGGTCATAATATGGGAAAGTTGAGAATGTTGTGTCCTTCTGAGTTCTTAAATTGAGAACTTCCAAAGCTCTCTGTCAGGACTTAGAGGAAATCTTTCTGTCTATATATCGGACTCATCATAATTATTGGAGAATTAGTTGCACATAAGTGGTGGAGAAATGAGAGCTCTTGAGAGTTTGGGAACCTTCTTTACCTAGTAACTGTCCTCTTGGTCACAGTCTACCCCCAGAGGGGCAGCTCTTTCCCTTTCTGGCCTAGCATCTTGCACTTCCTTCACTAGTATACCCTCTGACAAGAAAATGGACATGTTCTGTGACCAAATCCATCACTCACCGTTGTCTTTGGATGTTTATCATGATCCGAGACATTTCAGCATATTCCAAAATCAGATTCCCTTTTAGGAGAGAGCAGATTGCCCACTTCCCATCATCTCAGGATGGATAGGGAGGCACCTTTTTTGTGTTTATGTATCTTTGCCTAGAGCTGGCAACCCATGAGGCATGACAGTGTTGTCTTACAGAGATCACAAGCAGCCTAAGATAATCCGCACCAGGCTTTGGAATGTTCTCCACAGTTTTCCTTGCTACTTTTTAACTTCTCTGCTCTCAGACCTTTGAGGCTTTGGGCCTGCCGCGGCCTTCAGCGCTGAGGTGGTTTCTGGTGCAGCCCCCCGGCAGCCTGTGTCCTAAGGGACTTACTAACAGTCTGAGAGCCCTGTGTGTTTTGCTGTTTTAAGGAATTGTTCAGTTCTGCCACTGTTTCTCTTTGCAGAATCTTTTGTACAGTTTTTACTACAAACTTTTATTTAGCTAAGAATGTGATAGTGCCTCCAAACAAGTGTTTGAGAATTGGGCATTGATTCATGATTTTAGGGTTTAAAACTTTTCATTAGGGAAGGTATCAAATACTCTTTAATTCCATTGAGAAGAATATTAGAGAAATGCTGACAAAAAAGTCAAGAGTTTAGGTACATTATAACATAATACCAGGATTTTTTTTAATAACAGTAAGAAATAAGAAATGATTGATGAATTCTGCCAAATGAATTGAGAGTCATGTTTTCAAAGAAAAGTTAATGAATGACCTGGGTTAACTGCTTATGGAGCAATAAATGAAAAGGGCTACACATAAAACTTAAGAAATATTGCTTTAATTTTATAAATGTAAAATGTGTTTTATATATGTATAAAGGTATATACATATTTATAAACCTAAATATTTGTGTGTGTGTGTGTGTGTGTGTGTGTGTTAGTCATTCAGTTGTGTCCGACTCTTTGGGACCCCGTAGACTATAGCCCGCCAGGTTCCTTTATCCATGGAATTCTCCAGACAGGAATACTGGAGTGGGTAGCTATTTTCTTCTCCAAGATAAAAGGAAAATATGCTTATAATACCAGTTCTTCTGGTTGGTAGAACAGTTGGGGAGTTTTTTTTCTTATCATTTTCTTTTTCTCTAACTTTTCTACAATAAATGAGGGGAAATGGGAGTTTTTTAACTTTGACACTTTTATGTAAATTATTAAAAATTTAAAGTAAAAGGCCTGCTGATGATGATAGTTAGACATATTTTGAACGGACGTATTCTTTTCAGACTTCCATCACAGCCAGGTGTGTTTTGCACATTTAATTCTGCTTTCTGCTTTCCCGGATGGTGCTCTCCAGGTTTCAGATGAGATGACTAGAGTCCCGAAGCCGGGGCTGTACATGCCGGGCCTCACCACACTCCTCTTAGGGTGTGGCCGGATGGCAGTTTTTCCATCTAGGTCTTGTCTAGTGATCTAAACTTGTGCTTTTCAGCAGAGGTGGTTCCTGATTGCAGTGAGCATCTGCCTGAGGTCCCTCGACTTGTTGCTTTGAGGACTTTAAAGTAGAGCTCAGACTGAGTAATTTGAGTATTTAAACAGCCCAAAGCTGTTTTCAGGCAATTGGGATAGTGCTGAAAACCAAAGACTTCTTTTAAATTCTGAAATGGACTTTCAGAGATCTGGAGGGGCATAGAAGGAAAACAACAGGAGTCAGCTGGGTTTCATAGTGCTTTTAACCATGCCCTCCCTCCATGCCAGATCTCCTTTGCCTCTTGCCTGGCTTTGGCCTGTTTTGACATCACCTTAACTGCGACCACTTGCAGCTCAGAAGAGAAAGGCAAATGCATTATGTACAGTCCCATTCCTGCTTCTAGGAAATAATGGGTGTCAGGCACCCAAGCTGTAGCCTGTACTTTTATCCTATACGATAGTACTCGTTTTTGGTTGGAGGATAACTGATTCAGGACAAAATAATATGAGCTAAGATGGTTAACTAATTTTAAAGTATTGAATAGAAATCTTTTCTTGGAACAGCAGTACACACATATATACACATATAAAATAGTACCCCATTTCCGTGTGCATTAATAAACACTTTCAAGGCACCAGGGCTGACCGTCTGCTGTTACTCCCATTTGCGAGGTCCTCTCTCTTGCAGGTTGAGATGTTGTCTGTGTGTTATCATCTCTATTGTGCCACAGAACTTGACCTTTCATTTCTGTGTTCTGTTCTACTCTTAGAGGCTTCCAGGATGAACACCTCACCCAAAGTCATTTTCTATTGATTTGGCTCTTTTGACTTTTGACAGTTTATTGAGAGGCTGTACCTCTTTGAAGAACTTCTGCACAAACACGCTAAAAAAGTAGTCATTTGGAGACTGAAAAATCCTTATGAATGTTGTCATAAATATTTGTTGTTGGGAAGAATTGCCACCATGTGTCTCTCATGGCAGGTGATTATTCTCCCATGTATCCACTGAACACTGGCCACATCTAAACGTAAATCATGAGTGTTAAGCTCTGCTCTGGCACAACCATGACAGTTCAGGCATGGAAACACTGGCGTGTCTGGCGGCAGATGGAGTGCTAAGGGGAGTCTGTGTGGCACCTTCTTCATCCACTTTCTTGAATTGGCCTGTTTTTCAGTGTTCTCGTATGGACTGTCTGAAAAGTTCTTTTAGAATGGATCTCAAACACTTCATCATCAAGCCTCTGATTGAGAACCTTTAGCCAGCTCATTTGATGTCATTCGGTTTGGTTCATGGCTTTACACAGCTCACCCATTGAGTGCATGTTTCTGTAAGCATATGTTGTTTCTTTGGGTCTGTCTTTAGTTCATTTCCTTTTTAAAAGAAATCATAACTTCATTTGTTTTCTAAGATAATTGTCATGTACAAGTGCCTTTTTTATTCTAAGTTGCATCATTGGGAACCATCACTTTCTGCTTATTTTTTGTGCCTAATTATATTTTGGAGGAAGATAAATATTCAGACTCTTTCCTCAGCCTCTGAAGCCATGAGTCTCCTCACAGGCCTTTCAGTTGGGAGTAGCTGCATTTCAGACTTTGGCTTTTTAAGTCTTCTCATTTGTGAAGTTTGCCATCATCATGCCTTTCAATGCTTCTTGTCCTTAGAGTCTCAGATCTCGGTGTCTATTCCATCACCTCTGGGCTTTAATTTTTTGTTACTGCCATTGTCTTTAAAAACTATATCATTGTAGGAGCCCCAGAACGTTGTATCTAAATATTCTTTCCTCTGGTTACCTCTGTTCTTTTAAATTATTAATCTTCCTTTGAAATTTCAGATATCTTCCCACTTGGCTTCCCAAACTGACCTGGACCTTTATACTCAGTACTCTCTTGGGGTCTCGGAAAACTAAGTGATTGATTCAGATGAGCTGCTCTGATAGAACCTCATCACCATCTAAGTGAGGGTCACCTCCAGACGGGAATCGGTTTCTCTCTTTCCTTTTGCTTCAGTCGTCCTCTGAAAGTCGCTGTTTAGTTGAAAGTTACAGTGATCTCTTGGGGAAGGAAAGAAGGGAGGTAGGGTGAAGATCAACGTAGATCAGTTGACCCACATACAGAAAAGGGTTGGCGGCTGTCCCCTTGCAGCTGTGCGGCGGTGTGGAGCAAGGCGGGAGCAGGTGCCGGGTGCCGGCTGCACTCTGCTAAACTGGAAACGGCTTGCAGTGCCCCGGCTTTTTCTGTAACCAGATTCTGCCTTTGGAAATAATCAAGTAACACTTCTTTATCTTTTCGTTCTTTCCCACTTTCCCCACAGCCTGATTCCTCAGAGAGAAGGAAGGAAAAGGAATGCTTTGCAACAAATGCCCTTGATGGCATTCTGGTACTCTCATTGCTCGGCTGCTTTTGCCCTCCCTTCTTTTTTTATTGTCGTTTATTGTTTTTTAATTTTTTGCAGAACTGAAACTTTTTCTGCTCTGCCTTTTCTCTCCTGTTTGTCTTTACTTTATGGTTGATATTGTACTGTCTTTTCCAAAGTTATCTGTCATTAAAGAATTATACAAGTGTATCCTTTTTAGCATGTCAATATTTTTATTATGTTGCCTTCCTTGTTTTTGATAACTACGTATGGGACACTTAAAAGCCTTCATGGTAAAATCCTTTTTTTTTTCCCCTGTAGTCCCTCCATTTCAAGGACTAAAACAGTCTTGCGTTAAGTAAAAACCTGTGACCAGAACTGAAAGAAGACTCTAGGAACAGAAAACTACAACAGGACTTTAGCACAATTTATTTGGGAAAAAAAAAAATTGCAAAAGCCTTAGCTGCTTTCCACCTAACAAGTTTATTCAATGAAGAAAATGTCCACTGGAATTTAAATAACTACATGAGCTTGGGTGCAAGTGAATGACTTGAAGAGGGCCCAACTCTCCTATAGAAATGTCTTGAACACAAAAAGCTGTTGTAAATTAGTCTCAGGTGTAAATATCAAAGCCCTCTGTTATCAGGAGAGCTGACTAGTCTGTGTGGTGCACGTATGTCCCTGTGATGGCAATCATTTTAGCTGCTGGCCTTCAGAAGAATTGAAGATCTGATGGAGGTTTTTTACTTATTTATTTGCTGTTCACCCTGTGTCAAAATTTATAAAGATAAAACAAGCATTACTGAAATGGTACTTTCTGTGATTTGATACTATTTGGTTTAATCATCTTCACTTTAATATTTGTAATACCGTTGTAATGTTAACTCTGTTAAGTACCCAAGCTGCTTGTCTTCCACCAAAGAGTGCTTTATTAACAAGAATCTGTGAAAACCACATTTAAAGACTGTTGCATGTTGTAATACAAATTGGTACTTCGGTAACCTAAACCTATCAAGAGAATGTTAGTAGTAGCTTTAGAAGACTCAGGAAGAGAGACTAGCTTCAGAGTTGGAAAATTGTTGTAAGTTATTCTTATTTGTGTCACTTTGAGTCTGAAGAATGTCAAGCCTGCCCACTATTTGGTTACCCAGTCATACAAATTAAAATCATACTTCCACACAGGAAAAAACCCCACACTGTTGGTGTTTCCCCTGGAAACAGTGATCCCAAACAATGACGACTTTTTAAAAAAGTTATTTTGTTAGGGTCTTTCTCTGTAGCATTGTGAATTTTTGTTGTTGTTATGTTAATGGCCTCAGGCCTTTTGGTTTCACTCATGGTTATTTGCATCTAGATTTCCTTATTTGTAAATAAGAAATTCACTGTTGCCTTCGGTTAGGGAATACAACTAATAACTCTTTGCAGAGTGCCTTCTCCCCTCAATCCCACAGAAACACAACAGTCTGTAATGTAAAGCAATCATAAAACAATTTATTTGCTGCTAAAAAGAAACAGGGCCCCAAAATAAAAGAATATTTATAATCACCTTGGTTACTTCCATAAGTGAATGATTTAGTTATTGTTAACCAGTGTTTGGCTATTCTAGTTTCGAGAATGAGGAGATATATTGAAAGGCAAAATGCCTTCACATTCTTTACAAGATGAATGCATCAGGTCAGTAGGCAATTCCATTTTTAAAAAGCTGCCTTCTTAATATAGTTACAAAGAATAATGAGTGGTTGGAATAAGCAGATTAAAGTCTGTTCAATGTAAAAAGTTATTAGAAGACTGTGGGTCTCTTATGGTATCTACTGTCTTGGAGTAAATTATAAGTTTGCCTAGTTTTGAGGGGAGATGGAAGATGTCATTGTTTTGATCAAACAAGCAGCTCCTCCTCATTGGGCACCATGCGGTAGGGCCATGCCAGGTTCTAAACATCAGGACCAGACCTCAGAAAAATGGTGGTTTTCTGTCCCTGAAAGTTCGTAAATACAGAGACCCGCTTACCTGAGGGAAGACAGCTCTTGATGAAGCTTTGAGTGGGAAAAGAAACATTGTGTTTGCTGTGTTGTTCTGGGAGATACTAAATATTCAAGCTGTGCCCAGGTATAAAACACTGAATTCTCAGGGCAACTCTTCTTCCCTTTATACCTTTAAAGGCCATTTCCTACATAACTGATCCCAGCAGTTATGAAAATCAAACTTCCATCTGAACCGTTCTTGCTGATCAGAACAAGTAAATGCTGTCTCCCTCACAGTGAATAAGCCATCTTATGTTTTGGCCAAGAGTGAAAAATTTGGGCTTCAATGTACTTTTTGTTTTACAAATTGACTTTTTGTGTGGCTGCTCAAGTTTTCCAGCTAGAGTTGCTATCACTGTGGTTCTTTCTAAAACTCCTTGTTTTTGACAGGCTCACTGAAAGTAGTCATAGCAAACTAGTGATTTGTTAAGAAACATTCCTTGGAACACACAACTTGGATAGTGCTTCAGATGGATTGTATAGCATGTTGTTAAGGGGATATTGAGAATCTAGGAAGTCTCTGGGTCTGACTGATGGAAAGTTCTTCCTGCTATGAATAAAAGACTCTTCCTCCTGTCCCCAGCTGAAACTTCAGCACACCCAAGAATCTTCTCAGAATCTCATTTTTAATTTCTTGTATACGATCTTGGTATGGAATATGAAATAGGGCATGTCAGATATGGAGAGATTTCTTTAACTTGAGAGCCTTAAACAGCTTTGAAAATACACCAAGAGAATTTCCATTGGGATAAAAATTAGAAATGAATATTTTTAGGTGCCCTTGAAGCTTTCTGGGGACTCAAATCATCAACAGTCAGGGACTGTCCAAAAGAAGAATGTCCACCAAACTGGGTACCTAGATGTGTGAACAGACTTCCATTTTGTAATCCTAAAGAAAAACTAGAAATCCCTCTAACCTGCGAATGAAGAGGGATGGATCCTGAGCAGTGCCTCAATAAATCAAGTAGCCTTACTTGTCAAAATGTAGCTGCATCTAAGTGGCACACTGCTCTTCTGGTCTCCAGAATTTTTCTGTTCTAAACTTGATTCTCAGCCTGTCCCCCACCCACTTGCTTC
This sequence comes from Ovis canadensis, assembly GCF_042477335.2. Lineage (NCBI taxonomy): Eukaryota > Metazoa > Chordata > Mammalia > Artiodactyla > Bovidae > Ovis > Ovis canadensis. The sequence goes on from NC_091246.1 coordinate 29,807,411, forward strand.
CCTACCCTCTTCCGCCTCTCACAGGGGTGATTTCTACCTCTTGGGCCCAGACAAAATCTAAAAGAGTTCCCAAGTGTTCTCATGAGGCGATGTGTCTGCCCTTGGGAGTGTGAGATGCTTCGGTGAGCTGTTCGGACCATCAGGCATTCTGGGCCGCGTTATGCAAAGAGCTCTGGGAGCCTTTCCTTTGCTTGACAAATGAGCATTGCGCTCCTTTGATGTTTGTCAGAAAGTAGCATAGCTGCTTCTCTTCATACATTTTTTAAACTAGTAATTGCATTTTGGAAAGCAAAAAGCAACTTTAAAAGTCTGTTTTAATTCTGTAACAGTTTTCTCCCCTCGAAACTGTCCTGTGAGTCTAGCTGCTGCTCTCCCATTTCTCTTAAATCTGAGTATTCTCCATGTCCCTACACGGAGATACTACAGATGTGTTTAATCGACTGGACAGTTCACCTATACTGTGTAGGAAATTACCTCCTTAATTGCCCAGTAGAATTAACTGTCAGCAAATATGTTCATCTGATTATATTACTGCAGTTTTATATCAATGATTTGCAGACTTTTATCTAACCTGCACTCATGTATAGATTAATAAAGGTTTTAAAATGTAACTGATTAATCAATATTTGATCAATCATTGTCTTGATTTTTTTAAGTAAAATGTATATTTCTAATCATATTTTATAAAGCTGAGAGAACTGGCTGAATGAATGTTTATTTTCCTGAAGGTATTTTTAAGATAAAGCTTCATAATGGCCTGTAAACTTGGCATATCTATGTAGTTTGATACATATTGTCACATTTGTGTATTGTAAACTGGTTTTATACAAAATGTTAAATAATGGAAGTTGTATAATTATAATCATGTCATTAAAAGTATTAACCAAAGAGCCTTTTGAATTTTTTGCTCACTTATCATTCTGAATCATGGTAAGCTGTGGTTAAAGTGTAAAGTGGATAGAACCCTCTGCAGTATTAGTTTGTTAGGATGTGGTCTGGGCGGCTTAACAGAAATTTACTTTGTTACAGTTCTAGAGGTTAGAAATCTCAGGGTCAGGGTGTTAGCTGGGTGGTTTCTCTTCCTCTCTTCTGATGCCTCTCTGAGCCCTCCAATCCCTGGTGCCCCTCTGTCTGTCCCCCATTTCTCATCATATGAATCAGGTTGGATTAGGGTCTATCTTAATGGCCTCATTTTAACTTCATTACCTCTTTAAAGTCACTGTCCCCAGATACGGTTCCATTCTGAGGTATTGGTGGAAGGACTTCAACTTAATCATTTGGGGGTATACTGTTTAGTCTATAATATCTTCCTCAGGATAAGACAGTAAGCAAGTGAGGGGGCTCCTGATATGAACTCACTCTACAGATACCCACTAACCAGCTCAGTCATGTAAAGGTTTGACCCTTCTGAAAACTTCTAAGGAAAAGACACATGTAAGTCAGACCCTTGGAGCCTCGTGGGTCACACACTGTAGCCCCTTCATTTTACCTGCCAAGGTCTGGATTAAAGTGCTAAGTAAAGGCAGGACCAGTGCTGGAGCACTTCATATCCCAGTGTATAACCAACGACGCCATCCACAGCTAATTACCTGCCTTCCCTCTTGGTCTCTTGCAGGGCAGAATCCTAAAAAACCTAATTGCCCACATCATCATGCAAAGGTTATGTGTAGGATGTAGGAACCTGTCCTGTTAAGGGGTGCTGTCCAGTTCCCCAAGAACTTAGTTTTGATTTGTGCTAGGATATGAGTTTTCAAAGTACAAAGTCAAGGGACTGGTCTTCTCATCCAAACTCCTGCATACCACTGCCCTCAAAGAGCAGTTTGTAGGCTTTGCCACGTCTGCCTGCTCCTCCATGGTTTACCCTGAGTTGTGTGCCCTCCTGCTGACCCACTGGAGCTCAGGTGGCATTGGCCAAGCAGCTCAAGATATGTGAGCGTGAAGAGGGCAGGCTTGGCAGTCAGGCTCTGAGGCTTGGCTCTGGATGAAACGTGCCTGTTTCTCGTGGGAGCAGCCGTGTCTTCCAGGGCTGTGCAGTGTGAGCACCCAGCCTCTGAGACCCTAGCCCTGTAGATTCTTGCTTTCTTTCTCTGTTGTTGACCACTGTCCAGTTTTCATTTACCACATGGACAATTCGCTAAACACCTCTACTTAAAATGGGAATAAGAGAATTTTCACCTTAACAATTATAATGAGAATTGAGTTGGATAACGCATGGGACATGCTCCAAGTGGCATTCGGCACCTAGCTTTCAATAATTTAATTTTTATTGTTGGGCGTCATCTCTTCACATCAGGTGGCCAAAGTCTTGGAACTTCAGCTTCAGCATCAGTCCTTCCAATGAGTATTCAGGATTGTTTTCCTTTAGGATTCAATAAATTAATTTTTATACACTTAAGATAATTTTCTCTTAATTGGGTAAAGACCAGTTTTTGATAGCAGATGGTCATCTTTCAGTCTCTGCTATTTTTGGACCCTAGAGCATAATTCCATACAAGTATAATGGTGAATTTTTAAAGAGGCCAGACCATTTGACTTCTGAAGGGAGAAATTCACACACTGAGACTCTTGAGAGTGATCAAGGCAGAGTGCTGAAATGATTTAGTAGAGAAGGCCCCTTCATATTGAAATAGCAGGTTGGTATGGAAAGGGCAGTCAGCAATGTGCGTTCTGAAATGAGCTCTACCATTTATTCTGTGGATCCTTTATCTGCCTCCTGGCTCTCACTTTGTTCGCTCATAAAACTGGACTAGTAAGTGCATGGTGTTTGGATTAAAAGAGACCAAAGTACGTGATTGTGCCTTAGTATGGGGCCTGGTGCCAGTGTGGAGCATAATATCCACCATTGCTTTCTTTTCCTCCACTTTTGGGTCTTAAGTGCAGCTGGGGGTACATTGAGAGGCAGTGTAGTGGGAGGAATTCTCCAGAAACTTCTCTGTAGAATGCCCTGACTTAAGTAACCATTCTCCCCACTGTTGGCGTGTAGGTAGTTTCCAGCTTTTTACTGGTTTACCACTGCATGAATATTCTCATATGTAAATTCTTCCTGGGTGGTGCTGCTTATTTCCTTAGGTTAAATTCTTTTAAAAGGCATTTCTAGGTCAGGGACATGCAAAAATCTTAAAGCTTTTGATGTACATTGCATCAAAAAGGAGCTTGGTTAATAATAGTTCAGAGCATGGATTCTGGACCCAGACGGGGTGTAAACCTTTGCTCTGCTGCTTATTAGCTGTGTGATTTGGGCCAGAATGACAATATCTAACACGGTTGTTTGAGGATTTAATATTTGTTCATTGCTTAGAACAAGCACCTGGTACATACTAAGAGCCATATATGTTATGTTTAACTAAAAAATTAAAATATATGGTTGTATGAGGATTTAACGTTTGTTAATTACTTAGAACAAGCACCTGGTACATACTACGAGCCATATACATTATATTTAATTAAAAAATTAGAATATTGCCTTAATGCTTTTGAAAAGAACTCACACACAGTCCTCTGTACTCCCTCTGCACCATATCGGCAGCTGCTGTTGTGACGCTGCTGAGCTGGCGAACTAACTGGACAGCACTGACCCCATGGGTCAGTGCCATGGGTTCAGTCACCATCCCTCCCTGCTATGCGTAGTCCAGTCTTTGAGCTGCCCCATTATTCAGATTTGGGGCATTTTGTCTTCTAAGTGGTTAGCATAATATACTCCTTTATCATATATAGTCTTACCATCTTCTTGCTTACTGGAGGAGCATATGGGCTCTGGGAAACTCTTTCAGATTCCTCTCAACAGATCACCCCATCTCCCTCAGTGGGGAACCTGGCCCCGTCCACGTGGAATGGAAATCCCTCCACCCTGCCCCTGAAGCACATCTGGTCTCTGCCTTGTCTCAACTGTGTCTCATTTCTTTGCTAGCAAGTCTGCATGGCTTTGACATGCTTCTGGATGACGGGTGCTCTATCCACACTGAGATGCCCAGGTAAGGAGGCCTCCTGCAGGGTGGGACCCTGGCTATGGCCCCTCTGATTCTGATATCATCAGTTTAAATGAGAAGAGACTTTGGGTGGGAATAGGAAGAAAGGGGAAGGCAGTAGGGTTTGTGCATTTTTTCGCTTTGAGAAAGACAGTGGTTCTCATGGTGGGTTTGCTTCTCCATGTAAAACAAAATGACTTTTCAGGCAGACAATTCTTCCTTGTGTAGAACTCCAGAGAATGCAGCCAGTCTGGCATTCCTTGCAAACCTCCCCCACCTGCCCCTCCTACTAAATGCCAGTAGTGTTCCCACCCATTGGGTAACCCAACCCACCCACCCACCCCCTGCCGCTCCCAATACGCATTTTCAGCCACTTTCAGGAGGCAGTGCCGCCCCTGGTTGCAAACTGCTGATTAGGTTCAAACACAGCTTCACTGGGCAATGTCACGGAAACAGCAGTAGACTGCGAAGTGAATATTGTTTTACTCTGGTCCAAGCCCCAGCTGGTAGAGGAAGGGCACGAAGGAAAGGTTTCATTAATATAGGAGGCAGCGGGGGCTAACCCTGAGAACAAGGCTTATCCTCATGAAAGTGGGGGACTCGGACTTCAGGCCAGCCTTCCTGCCTGGCCCTGGCCTATCAGTGTAGCAGCCACAGGGAGTTTGCCCATCCTGTGTTCTCCATCCCTAAGCCTAGGCAGACCAGTGATTGGCACATCCTTAAGTAGCAGTTGAGTATTCATTCAGCTTTGGCAGACAGGAGTGGGGACCGGAACATGATGACTAGCGGCCACCCTAGCTCCTGCCTTTCAGAGTGTTTCTGTCTGGCCAACCCCATATTTGTCCACTTTTGAACAGCATGAAACTTGGGGTCTTTTCTCCAGCCAGCAAATTAAACCAGGCCCTGTAGTATCCAGTAACCCCCTACCACAGGTTCTGGTGTTGTAAATACAACTCCGTCTGTCTCCCCCCCTTTTCTAGTGATGGTTGGATGTCCCGGGCTCTGACCTTTCTAGACCGACTTTTAATCTGGCTCGGGATCCGCAGGGACTAGATCTCCAGAGGTCGCCCCTGGACAGCACAGCGCTTACCATCGGAAATTTTCTCAAGATGCAATTTAAACCTGTTTCCTCAGGCCCATGCCTCAGCCTCGTAGCATAGGAGTTTTTGCCTCATTCTTCCTGTGGGTATTGAGATCTCAGCCCAAAGTCAGAGCTGGGACTTCCTGTAGGCTACCTGGATGACTGGGTTGGGAGAAGGACCAGGCTGGCACCCCCTCTGTGGCAGTGGTGCAATTCCAAGTGGTTAGCATGCTTTAAGCCTTCTTGCATTAGACTCCTCGTGACCATCTGACGGGAGCGGATTCCTCTGTCTCCCTGAAACAAGATTTTGAAGACTTTGTAGACAAGCCCTCCCTGGCGTCACTGGCTGAGCGTCATCCAGCTCCAGGGGTGCCGGTCACACAGATGCACTGGAGGGTGCCCCCTAGACGTGTTCTCTGAAGAAACCTGTTCTCCAGTCGTTCCAAGCCCTGTTCTGGGCCTTCGGGATCCTCGGTGAAAATCCCTGAAGGAGGTCTTTCCACGCTAGTCACAGGACCCTAGGTCTCCACTTTCTTTGCTGGGCCACCTGGCCTCTGCATTTCTCCGGCTTTCTTTCTCCCAAGCATGCTACCCAGCTCACTGAACGTTTCTTTGGCTCCCCCGCTCACTTTCACTCTCACTTTCCCTTCTCACCAGAACACTCTCCTTCTGATCATTTTGCACTGCCAAGAATGTAGGGCTTACCTCAGGCATGTTGTTTTCCTCTCTGACGCTCTAGTGCTGCTCTCCTATCTGAGCGGGTAGGTGAAGTGCCGACCAGAGCCACTGACACAGCTATGCAGGTGGTTCATCCAGGTGAGTGAGGTCCCCTGGGGCTGGGTTGTGTACACCCCGACTGGAGGTATCCTTGGCGCCTCTGGCAGGGTGGCTATTCTGGAGAAAATACTCTTCCTCTTTTTTGATAACTCTCAGAAACCCCTGAGGGACTTATGTGTAAGTTCAGTTCAGTCGCTCAGTCATGTCTGACTCTTTGTGACCCCATGGACAGCAGCATGCCAGGCCTCCCTGTCCTTCACCATCTCCAGGAGCCTGCTCAAACTCGTGTCCATCAAGTCGGTGATGCCATCCAACCATCTCATCCTCTGTCATCCCATTCTCCTTTTGCCTTCTATCTTTCCACCATCAGGGTCTTTTCCAATGAGTTAGTTCTTCGTATCAGGTGGCCAGAGTATTGGAACTTCAGCTTCAGCACCAGTCCCTCCAATGAATATTCAAGACGGATTTCCTTTAGGATGGACTGGTTTGATCTCCTTGCAGTCCAAGGGATTCTCAAGAGTCTTCTCCAACACCATAGTTCAAAAGCATCAATTCTTTGACACTCAGCCTTCTTTATGGTCCACCTCTCATATCCATACGTAACTTCTGGAAAAAACCATAGCTTTGACTATATGGAGCTTTGTTGGCAAAGTAATGTCTCTGCTTTTTAATATGCTGTCTAAGTTTGTCATAGCTTTTCTTCCAAGGAGTCTTTTATTTTCGTGGCTGCAGTCACCATCTGCAGTGCCTTTGGAGCCCAAGAAAATAGAGTCTGTCCCTGTGTCCATTGTTTCCCCACCTATTTGCCATGAAGTGATGGGACCAGATGCCATGATCTTAGTTTTTTGAATGTTGAGTTTTAAGCCAGCTTTCTCACTCTCTTTCACTTTCATCAAGAGGCTCTTTAGTTCTTCGCTTTTCTGCCATAAGAGTGCTGTCATCTGCATATCTGAGGCTACTGATATTTCTCCCTGCAATCTTAATTCCAGCTTGTGCTTCATCCAGCCCAGTGTTTCTCATGATGTGCTCTGCATAGAAGTTAAATAAGCAGGGTGACAATATACAGCCTTGACATACTCCTTTTCCTATTTGGAACCAGTCTGTTGTTCCATGTCTGGTTCTAACTATTGCTTCTTGACCTGTGTACAGGTTTCTCAGGAGGCAGGTCAGGTGGTCTGGTATTCCCATCTCTAAGAATTTTCCACAGTTTGTTGTGATCCACACAGTCAAAGGCTTTAGTGTCTTCAATGAAGCAGATGTTCTTCTGGAATTCTCTTGCTTTTCCTATGATCCAGTGGATGTTGGCAGTTTGATTTTTGGTTTCCCTGCCTTCTCTAAATCCAGCTTTCGTGTACTGTTGAAGCCTGGCTTAGAGAATCTTGAGCAATACTTTGCTAGCATGTAAGATGAGTGCAATTGTGTGGTAGTTCCCTGGTGGCTCAGATGGTAAAGCGTCTGCCTACAATGTGGGAGACCGGGGTTCAATCCCTGGGTCAGGAAGACCCCCTGGAGAAGGAAATGGCACCCCACTCCAGTACTCTTGCCTGGAAAATCCCATGGACAGAGGAGCCTGGTAGGCTACAAGTCCATGGGGTCACACACAGAGTTGGACACAACTGAGCGACCTCACTTTCACTTTGAACATTCTTTGGCATTGCCTTTCTTTGGGACTGGAATGAACGCTGACCTTTTCCTATGAGTAAGTTGATGCCACTCTATTCTCATGACAGGTGTTCCCCAACAATGCTCCCAAGTCAGCCTTCTGAAATGGGGCCACATTTTTGCAAAGAAACAAGGCAGTGGTGCTTTCCCCACACTATGGGGCCAGTTTCACCCGTGGTGAAGCTGTGATAGTTTAGAGAGCATTTGTGGTTTGGTTGGGGAAAGCCCTACTGCCTTGGTTCCTGGGAAACCTATGGCCAAGGAAAAGGCTCTCCCAGAGCAACAGGAGATGGGCAGAGGTAGCCTGGGCCAGCAGAGGCTCCTGGAGCACTTCGGACTTTAGGCGTCATGAGGCCCCTAGGAGAGCCAAGCTTCTGCCCCTGTCTCCACCAGCACCTTGCCAGCAGCCCTGAACCTAGCCTCATGCCCTCCCAAGACTCGCCATCACCACCTGTGCAGGAGACCTATTAAAGCCTTCTACATGCATGCTAAGTCGCTTCAGTCATGTCCAACCCTTTGTGACCCTAAGGACTGTAGCCCACCAGGCTCTTCTGCCCATGGGATTCTCCAGGCAAGAATACTGGAGTGGGTTGCCATGGCCTCCTCCAGGGGATCTTCCCGACTCAGGGATCGAACCCACGTCTCTTATGTCTCCTGTGCTGGCAGACGGGTTCTTTACCCCTAGCACCACCTGGGAAGCCCCAAAGCTTTCTAAGAGTACTTCAAATGTTTTAGGAGAATGTGTCACAGTGTGGCGTTGCCATGGGCACCACCTCACCCCAGGGAGTAGCTAAACACAGAGCACACCCCATGTGGTCTTTTGGCTCCAACAGGGCACATGTATCTTCTGGCCTTTCCTGATCTTCTCTTCGCAGCTTTGCCCAAGAGACTAGTAACATTAACTGGAAATTTCAGGGGTGTGTAGAAAGAACACAGCTTGGGGACCGAATCTTCTTTCTCCTTCATCTTTTCATCCCATTCCACCCAAATATTTTCATCCTATCCCATCCCAAATACTAGCTAGGGAGCATGGAAGATGGATGTCTCTTCCTGTTCCCTGACAAGTGATGAGACAATTATAAGACAGCACATAGCAGTTACTCAAGAAATGCTCATTTCCTCAAGTTACCCAGGTTCTGCAACAAAGGTAGAGGGGGACCCTTCAGACTTAAAGGACATTCAGGTAAAGGGCAGAGCCTTATCGCTAAGGTTTGCCTCCTTGGGCAGTGCTTCCTCTAAGTGAGGATAGTACTCCTTAGTAGAGGGAGTACTCCTTAGAAGGAGGGCAGGCTGTGATTGGCAGGATCACATGGACAGCCTCCTGGGGAAATAGGTTCCTTGACTTAGGTGGCGGTTACAATAAAGTTTTGCACTTTTGTGTTGTATTTAACAATAAAGATTTCTTTTCAATAACTTGCTTTCTTCCTTTCCCACTCGCTTTACTACACAAATCCTAAGAGCCTCCACACCTGGGACATGTGGGCAGTGTCGCTGGCCACCCGAGCACCTCACTTCAGGCCGGAGTCGGGAGGATGTGGAGGGGGAGGCGGCAGGGCCCTGGAAGGTGTTCACAGAATGTGATCCGCACAGCCCTGTCGTCTCTGGGTGCTGAGGACAACAGCAGCAGAGAGAGGAAAGTGGGCACAATTTTTCCTCAAAGTGAACCTCTGCTTGTCCTGCTGGGCTCATGCTCTGGTCTCCCCGCCCTCTGTTGGCAGTGTGTCTCTCTCCTGGATAAGTTAGTAGGTGGCAGTCCTGTTTTCCCTTCAAGGGCTGACCTTTCCCAGCTTCTGAGATCTGGATCCTGCTCTTCCCTAGGACTTGCCAACACCACACATGACGTGGTTTCAAAGGAGAAGCAATGCCATCAACCCTGAAATGCCTATGCCCTGGGCTGGCATGGAGGAGCCAGGGAATCAGGGAGGACAGGGCCTCCACTAGAACCCAGCACTAGAAAACGGGGTGCCTGCTATGGCTTCTGTGAGGGGCCAGCCTTGCATGAGGTGAAAATGTCAACTGTTCATCAGTAACACTGGGCAAAAGATGTACTTTTTCAAAGTAGCCTGGCTAGATGTTCAGACCATCCAGCACCAGGTTCCCGGCCAGCAGCAGCTTCTGCGGTGACTCCGCTTCTTCCTAGATGGTCACGTTTCCATCTGGTCAAAGCAGGGACCAAACCCTCATCCTGTCTGGGTTCACACCTCTCTATTGATGAGGCTCTCCCCTATGCAGGTCCTGGGACCAGCTCATCTCTAACTCCTGCTCTGGCAGCCTGAGCCCCTGCAGTGAGCTCTTGGGTCAGAAGGCGTGAATTCCCACACCTGCCTTGGGAATTCAAATATGCTTGACCTCCACTTTCTAAAAGGGTTTGTTAGACTCACAAGTTTTCTTAGATGGGGTTAATTTGCTTAGTATTAAAGTTATCAGCCAGAAACGTGTCCCACTTCATGACAACATGTCTATACCAAATCACCTCAGAGAAGTTATGCAGGGGAACTCCTGTGGAAGGCCTTGCCTCGTGTACAGGTCCAAACTCAGTCCTGCCTCCTGAGTTTCCCTATATCACATTATGGATTCCTCCTGCCCTGTGCTGCTGCCCTGTCTTCTCTGGGGCTGGACTGTGGACAATCCTATGACAAAAGCCTGACATTCATCTGACCCCCCAAATTGGTGAGAGGTAGTCCTGGTGAGCAAATGAAGACCCCTGCAGGCCCAGAAGCCATCCCCTATCCCCTCACCAAACTTTCATGAGATCTGAGGCTGCTCTGTGGCATAGGAATTCTCAGTCTCTGGGAAGGATGTAGTATTTGCACATACAACATGAAGCCTAGCACAATGGGCTTTGCAAGTGTTATTCATGACACTAAAGGGAATAAGGGAATTTTGGAAGGGATCTCTGTTTTGCCAATCTTCAAAGCCAAGGCAAGGCAGAATGACAATGTGACAGCTCAAGCCTGCTGAGCAGTGACACGCTGCACCAGCTGACTATCACGGCTGAACCTGACATTTACTCTCACAAGCCTTCTTAACTCAGATTAGGGTACTCCCGTTCACTGTCTTTTTCTGGGGAGGGGGAATAAAATGACCTTAATACTCAGATTGATAACAAGAATCCAAAAGTAGGCTGTCAACCACAGTGGCTTAATGTGACTAAGGGTTCAGCTCTGATTATTCAACAAAATGTGAAATGACTCCACTGTGGTCTTTCCACATGTTCTTCCCTCTTGACCTGGGTGTCACCAAAAGGATTCAACTCTCTATACACAAAGTTAGGAGGGAATACCAACCTTTATTTACACTTGGGTTCAAGTTCAGAACTGTCATCTTGGACAGTATAGCAAGGCAAAAAAAAGCACAAATCCTGAGACCAAGGTTCAGATTCCAACATGAACGTATCAACTGTGTAACAAGTTTGTGACTGTTCCCCAGTTTCTTCAGTAAAATGGGAAGGGTGTCACCCCAGCTTCCGGGGCTGTTAACAGCTGCCTCTGCCCCAGCCACCATCGCAGCACTACCCACAAGCAGCTAGCTGAACCGCCATGGGCCTCCCGGTCTCAGCCCTGCTGATTAGTGGGGCTAGGGCTAACCCTAACATGCTCCAAAGGCAAGAAAGAGGAACTCGAACTGGTGCAGGGCCGAGTGAGAAAAACTGCATATGGGTATTCAGTGTTATTTACAAGTCTTGCCCAGGACAGGGACAGACAGCCTTCGTACACAGGTGTTGAATTCTGACACTAGCTTTGAGGGAGAAAATCTGCAACACTCTTCCCTGGACCCCTTTTCATTTGATTGGTGGGTTAAATAACATGATTTTAAAGATCATATACTTAATACTCATCCTAAAAACCACCCAAACACTAAATATGCACATTTATACTAAGCATATGTGTATGTGTGTGTTACATACACACAGAAACCACGAGGTAGTTTAAATCACCATGAGAAACCCCAATACTTGCCCTAATTCTCTGCCACAGAGTGGTAACCTTTGAGTGCACAATAGCTATTTAAAATTATTGGTTAAATAAAAAACCAAAAAAATTCCAGGAGAATATAACATTTACAAGTAAATGGTAAATAGAACTGTATTTTAATTTCTTGGTCGCTGAAAACTAGGCTGTGACTGCTTTAAATTAATAGCAGAGTTATATGTATTTCCTCTAATACTGAAGGACACAGCCTTCCGGTATCTATACAATTTACTAAGTAGTCTCAATAGATTCTATTTTACAACTTGCTTTACTCTCCATGCTTTTGTGGAGGATTCAATACAATCTCTATGTACAGGTTTTAAACATTATTTCTGAACTACATTTGGAATTCATTAAATAAAAAAATAATCACCATTATCTACCTTCCTGGGAAAGTGCCAGACTAACCCCCAGCCAGAACTGCTGCTCTTTAGGTGTCTGGAGAAATCCCTGTTCCCACAAACTACCCAGACCAAAAACAGTACAATGAGTTCAAATTACACGGGAAAAAGCAACATCTATTGTTCTTAGAGTCTGACTCTCTTCCCCACAGCAAGAAAAGTCTTCATAGGTATGCCAGTGCTGTTTAAGTTGCCAGGGAAATTGGGCTGTCTCAAGCCAGAGCAGGGAAATCTTCAGGGTCATCCGGGTTTGGAGCAACATCTTGTATCTAAAAAAGAGAAGTTTTGAAACCAACTGTCAGTTCACCCATTCCCACTTGGGTGCAAAAGTGTGTGAAACACAGTACCTACTCTCTCAGTTCAGTTCAGTTCAGTCACTCAGTCATGTCCGACTCTTTGTGACCCCATGAATTGCAGCACGCCAGGCCTCCCTGTCTATCACCAACTCCCGGAGTTCACTCAGATTCACGTCCATCGAGTGGGTGATGCCATCCAGCCATCTCATCCTCTGTCATCCCCTTCTCCTCCTGCCCCCAATCCCTCCCAACATCATGAAGGAACTAACTGAGTAGGGGTAAGCAGCCCAAACGTTGAGGGAGGGAGAGGCCCAGTGGGAAGAGAAGAGTGGCAGGGTCACTCCACGTGAGGCCCTGCTCTGAGCTGCAGCCAAGTTCTGCCCAGACCCTGCAGAGGGGGGCACAGAAGCATGCTTCTCCCTCCTCTGACCCGCTCTGTCCCCACTGCAGGATGGCTGGCAGTGCCTGCCACCCTGCCTCCCCCACGCCCTGCCCTGGCCCTCACTCCCACAAAACCTTACTGTGATCCTTTATTTGCACCTTGCGTGCATGCGTGCTAAGTCACTTCAGTTGTATCTGACTCTTTGCAGCCCTATGGACTATACCCCAACAGGCTCCTTTGTCCATGGGCTTCTCCAGGCAAGAATACTAGAGTGGACTGTCATGCCTTCCTCCAGGGAATCTTCCGACTCAGGGATCAAACCCGTGTCTCATGTATCCTGCATTGGCAGGTGGGTTCTTTACCACTAGCACCACCTGGACCCTTTAGCTCCTCCTTCATCCGATAAACATGACAGAATGTTTGCTACATGGAGATACAAGGATGGTTAAAGACAGTCCTACCCTCAGGAGCTCACAGAGCTCCTGCAGGAGGAGCATACTGGTCACATCAGTAACACATGGCCTGGGACTAGAGGCCCACAGTCGGGGCGTCCAGTGCAACCTGGTGGCCATGCACACATTACAGTTAAGTGACGTCTTCTAGAAGAGAAACTTCTTGAGATAACCACAACAAATGAGCAAAAAGAACAGGATTCTGACACAATGCAACTGTGAAGGCGGGTGGGGCCTGAGGGTGGTGCAGAGCTGGAAGAGCCCAGGTGGGTGGCAGGGTCCCTTGCACCAGAGAGCCACACTGCACCACAGTGGCAGAGCTGCTATTGGAAAGGGGCAGGTGTGTATTTTCTATTTCCAGAATAGATCCTTTTTCCCAACTGGCCTCAAATTTACCCAGAAAAAACACTTGTTTTCGTTCTTGCTGAAGTATAACAAGTTAGACTCCTCCCAGGGGTTGCTCCCTGGAATAAGGGAATCGGCAGCAAAAGGAATATTTCCAAGATCAGCCACAAAGAAGGGGCTTCTCCATTCTCACAAGGACAGCATGGGTGCCTCTGCTGGCCGCTGAACCTTGTGCCCAATTCCCACTAAACAGGTATTGGTATATTTGTTCATAAAACACTGATGAAGCGTCTAGTACAGCTTATATTATACTAGGCACTGGGGAAACCAATCTGTCTTCTGGAGACAGCAGATGCTGACCAACAATTGTACCAGCGATAGTACAATTACAAATGCAGATGGTGCTTCAAAGAAAGGAAGGACTCTGACCTGGTCTGGAAGCCTCCTCTGATGAAGGGAGGTTAGAGGATCTAGCCTAGGTAAACAGGCAAAGGGGTAGGAGGAAGGCCAGCAGGCAGAAAGGCCCCATGGAGTAAGGAACAAGGTTGTCTGTCCCAGAAGTAGGGCAGTGTCAGCTAAAGAGTGGCAAAGAATGGTTTGACGTGAAAAGGTTGCCTTGAAGCTGTTGGAATGATTCTGTCTACACTGAAAGCTTCAGGGCACAGGGTTGCTTACACCACAGTAAGCAACTGTCAGTTGATCTAATTCAATACCAAGCCTGGGGACCTCATCTGATGCACATGCGTGAATTTTTCTCCAGCTCTGAGTGTACAATCATAGCAGACAGACTTCCCTGGAGACCCGGGAGGCCAGGGCTACACAATGGTCTGTATCCAATTGATGCCCATCATGCTGATGACCATTCCAAACACTCTAACATGAGGCCCACACTAGACAGAGGAGAAAGAATGTCCTCTATCTAGATCAGGCCGAACTTGATGATCCTCCAAAATCAAACTATGTAGGCCCAGGGCATCTTCATCCTCTCACTTCAGAAAACCATCCAGGATTTAGAATATACACACTTACCACCACTTCTGCTCTGGGTCCGTAGTTTTCTGCCCTTCTGATCCTTCCCCGGCCTCCCCGTGTGCCACCTCTGGCTCCACGCCCGGGACGAGGGAGGTTACCAAAATTAATCTCCAGCTGGGATGTGATGTCATTGGCTGCTTTCCGGAAAACGTGGGCATCATCTTCATAGTCATCCTTTACCGTCTGAAACACAGTTACAGCATCAGACACAGAACGTACACACGGCCGTCTCCATGGACACTCGCTGGGCTGAGCAGGGGAAGATGCTGCTGCTGCTCTGCTTCCAGCTGCGTGGGTTTTGCACTTTGCAGCCACACGTTCTCATACTGACAGGCCTTCTTTTTTTCTATTTAATGGGAGTGGCTGATTTACAGTGCTGGGGTAGTTTCTGTTGTAACCACAAAGTCAGTCCACTATTGCTGTTGTTCAGTCACTAACTCGTGTCTGGCTCCAACCCAATGAACTGTAGCCCACCAGGCTCCCCTGTCCTTGGGATTCTCCAGGCAAGAATACTGGAGTGGGTTGCCATGTCCTTCTCCAGGGGTCTTCCCGACCCAGGGATCAAACCTGTGTCTCCTGCACCGCAGCTGGATTCTTTACTGCTGAGCCACCAGGAAAGCCCCTGTTGGCTATATAAATGCATAAATCCACTCTTTTAAGATTCTATCACCATACAGATTATCATAGAGTATTGAACAGAGTTCCCTAAACTATACAGTAGGTTCTCAATAGTTACCTGCTTTATACACAGTAGTGTCATAGTCTTAATTCAAGCATTTTTGAACTTACTTCAAGTCAGACCAAATTTCTATCAGTTTAGTAGGTTCAGATGTAAGATTTAACATGACTAACAGAAATCCTATATATGTTGCATATCTAAGTGTATTTTGCTGAGACTGAAAAGTTTTAGTTCCTGCCTTTTGTTTTGTTCACAAATGCTACTTTGATAAATAAGGAAAATTCACCTTCCTAGAAAAGAACTTGATGGAGAAACTGCTCTCAACATGGGTACTGACTGTACAAATACCATATGTCAAAAACAGGATGATTTACAGTAAATAATTTCGACTCAAAAATATATGGAAAGAGTAACAACAGTATGATTATCTAAGGGTTGCTACCAAGGCTGAATAAAGAACTCAGGCTGCTTTTTAAAAACCGCCTTAGTTAAAATTCTTTGAGAATATACATTTTATTGTATGGGGCCTTCCCTTGTAGTAGCTCAGATGGTAAAGAAACGGCCTGCAATTCAGGAGAGCTGGGTTCAATTTCTGGGTTGGGAAAATCCCCTGGAGAAGGAAATGGCAACCTTCTCCAGTACTCTTGCCGGGAGAATCCCATGGACAGGGGAACCTGGCAGGCTACAGGCCATGGGATCACAAGAGTCAGACATGAATCAAGAGGTCAAATTAGTTTTGTCTCTTGATAAAACAGTATTAATAAACCTTCAAATTTGATTTGGTTTCAATTCCTAACAACGAATGAAACTTCTCACTTGTAAGTAAAATATAAACCTACAGAGAAATATAAACCTGCAGAAAATAGGCCAATGATTACGGATGAGAATCTCCAAAGTGTTATATGGTTAAACATCCATTTGCTTGTCCAGCAAATGGAATCAAATCTCCCAGAGCACGTATTTCCCTTTTGGCCTTATGTTTACTCCAGGCTTCATGTTTAAATTTGTGTCCTTAGACAGATGTACTCTTGAAGCTAAAAAGATGAAGGAAAGAACAATTCAGGAACACTTGCACTCTGACAACAAGATAAACACACAAAAAATGTAACAGGCAAAATAATAAACTACTGCCTGATTTAGAAAACAGTTGGCTGTCCAGGCACCTCAGCAGAGACACAGCTTCCCAGTAAGAAGGCACAGCTTGCAGGGGAAGTTGAGTGAGCAAATTGCCAGGCCAAAGTGCTTTAAGGGCCCGCTCTACTCATAGGCTACTGTTAGGTCTTAACTTTGGCAAGAACAGAGCTCCAAGGAAACAAGAGGTATTATTCTAGTGCTTTTGTTCTCTTTAGTGTATCCAGAACAAAGTAGTGACACCACGATTTGGCTTCTGTCTCTTTAAGAACAATTCCTGGCTGAAATCATCAATGCTGTAAGGTTAATAAGTACCAAAGATGTGTGCCTTACTGAGACCAAGCTCCATGACTCAGCTAACCCAGTTGCTTCAAAGATTCCAGGAGACCTCTCTTAGAAGCCAGTGAAGATGAATCTGGTGTGGATTAAGAAGAACAGCTTCTATTTTTACTTAACATGTCAGCTGCACATTTCAAATCCTGACAGCACAATTGTTTTAGGCAAAACTTTATTTACAAAAAAAGTAAGTGGATAGGGAAAAAAAAACCCAACCCAACTAGCTGATAGACTTGTAAAAAGACCTCACAGAGCTTTCTGAGAGAATAAGGCTCTGGCCTTGTATGTGTACAAAAAGCCTTTTCTAGAGGAACAGCTCAAAACACAGACTCCTGGAATTTGGACTGATGGAAAGAGGAGGTAGGAAGGAATCCAGTATCATAAATGATCCCCTAGAGAAACTATTCATAAAAAGAATATAACTAACCAAAATATAAATGGGAACACAGACAAATCTACATAGTATAAAACTCCTGATTTTCAAATGGAAAATCAAGGAATAACATCAAGCAGAGAGGAAGAGTGCTCACCACCATCATTGACACAGAGACTGGTATCAAGATAAATAGCTGTGACTGAATGATACTAACTCTAAATTTTAAAATTACAATGCGTCAGTGTACCCTCCCTTAAGTTTAGGAATGCAAATAGAATGTGGTTAAATAACTCTCTGACCATCCTTATCAATATATGCTGTAAGATATTTTCAAAGCTGAAGCCGCCAACAAGTAGGTGAACACAAACCATGTAAAATCACATCTTAAGAATGAGTTAGCAATCCCAAATGGATAGCTGGCCATGCTAGCAGTGCCTGTCCTGGGGGAGGGACTTCAGGGGTCCTCTGGCGAATTTCTGCAGAGGGAGCAAAGCTACTGCAAAATCACAAGAAAGGATTCACCCAACTCTGACTGGTTTAAAGTGATCAACTAGCTTCAGTTAAACACGCTTATTAAGAATTAGAACTGAAAAATAACACTGAATCACTTTTCTGTACACCTGAAACTATAAAAATACTGTAAATCAACTATACTTGAATTTAAAAAAAAGAATCATAACTGAAGCTAATTTAATCACGAAAATGCCTAGTAGTTATCCTATGAAATGGCATCATTCAGGGAAACATTCTGGATCTCTCTTTTGACACCAAATTGAAATGCAACTAAAACACACAGTGTAAGCACAGTCTTCACACAGTTCTGGAGTGAGCAGAAAATGTGCTCACTATAACTGCTTTGGATCAAGTATTAATGGGTCAATTTTTTTTTCATTTAATAAAAATATAGTAAAATTAGGCATGCATGGTTACTCTTAGGTTGAAACAGACACATCTGATTACTATAATGTTGAAACTAGAATATCAGCTACTAATGTTCCATTTCATTTTCAATAAGGTAACAATGAAGATTACCTCTAGATATAAAACATCATGCTTACATCATCTCTATATTTAGACTTGTGTATCACCACTGCTTTGGAAGGGACAGTAGACTCAGGTTTCCGGATGTTAAATTCAGGCTTTGGTCTGGTCTGTTCTTGAAGATTTTTCCACTCATCTAGGGTCATCTCTTGAACTTGAGTTTCTTCTTCTATCTCCAACTCAGGAACTCTATAAAGAAGTATAATCATAAAGAATAATTTTTGATAGGTCTGAAATGTCTATTTTATGAAAGAGGAAGTCATACCCATTAGTTTAATGTACTTTCACAGAACTCCATCTCAGATTTAAATAAGGTAAGAAAATCTTTGAACCATAAGCTTCCTTATTTTCATAATTTTATGCCATCACTCCCAATTGAAGATACTCCCTGTCTGTGTTCAAAGCAGTCTTTGAAAAATGGGAATATAACCATCCCAGTGACATTAATATTATACTCACCACCAAGCATTCCCTTCCCATATGGCATTACATACAAAATGAGATAATTGTAGAAACAAATGGGAGAAGCTATTGAGACAAAACATATATAGAGAACCATGAACAGAGGTTATAAACACAAATGCATTCTTTTGTAAATGTCATCCTTAAATTCATGAATTCTTAAAAAAGACAGACATATATAACAATGAAACAAAATTTAATGTCTAGAAATAAGCCCTCATATTTATGAACAATTAATTTTTTTGACCAGGGTGCCAAAAACCATTATTTTACACGTGGATATTAAGTTTTCCCAGCAACAGTTGTTGAAAAGTTATTTCTCCTTTGAATTAAGTTGAACTTCTACCTCATACCATAAGTATAGGAGCCAAAAGTATAAAACTCTTCGAAGAAAATATAGGCATACACCTTGGATTAGGCAATGGCTTCCTAGACACAACACTGAAAGCATAAGCATCAAAAGAAAAAGCAGATAAACTGGACATCACCAAAACTGAAAACCTGCATGCTGTAAAAGGATACCATCAAGAAAGTGAAAGGATAACTCACAGAATGGGAGAAAATATTTGCAAACCATTTATCTGATAAGGGACTTAGATCTAGAATACAAAAAGGATGCTTACAACTCAATATAAATAAATGACACAACTAAAAAAAGTGCAAACGTCAAAACAATGAATGTACACTTATTTTTGCACATTTCACAATATGTAAATTCTATATCAGTTTAGGTGGTAGGAATAGGTATGTTTGCAAATTTTCACACATGCAATGTTGGAAAAATACTAATATGAAAATATATCCCAGCAACTTCCCTGGTGGTCCAGAGGATAAGGCTCCATGCTCCCTATGCAAGTGGCCTGGGGTTCAATCCCTGGTCAGGGAACTAGAGCCCACATGCTGCAACTAAGAGTTCACATGCTGTGATGAAGATAAAAGATCTGGTGTACAGCAACTACGACCCAGCACAGTCAAGTAAATAAATATTTAAAATGAAGACATATCCCAAATATACACTGGCAAAAATATAAAAAGATATTAAATTTTGTAATCTCAAATACTGGAAATGACCCAAAATCATCTGGAGAAAATCTTGGTGGAAAAATTATAGACATCAAACATGAATACTAAGCAGCTAAAAAAGAATCAGAAATACATATATTGCTATGGGGCACCTCCTGGATATACTGATAAACAGCAAGGTAGAATATATGTTTCCATTCACCTAAGGAATACAACATACAAATATATATATACAGATTTTTAAAATAAAATCATAATATACACCAGGGAAAGAACAGGGATATATGCTAACTGGAAAATATCATGTCTTAACAGATTATACTTTGGAAACATGTAAATATTTTGTATAATCATAAAACATTTAAATTCAATATCTAAAATTTGGGAACAAGATTAATCAAATTAACCTAATTGTTTACCACACTGGCGAAAAAAGCATCAGAAAAAAGCTATTTAAAGTGCCTTGAAATATAAATTTGATTTTTCATCTCTATATATAACTTTTTAATAATCATGTTACTGAAGATAGTATTGGTAATGTTATGAATATTTGTCGTGTGTGTAGCAAATGATAGTACAATGTTACTGACAACTGGGATTTTCAGCATGGAAGAAAAAGAAAAACAAATGTAAGAAAGTTTAGCTAAAATCTTATACTCCTAAATTTCAAATGAAAATAATGAATAAACTCATAGTATATTTTATCATAAAAATGTTTGTGTATATGTGTACCTTCTCAGCTCATCCACTTAAATGTACTAGAAACAGTTAAGAATCTAGTAGTAGTAAGTAACCCCAGTGCTTAGATTATGGTTTCTAAATACCATAATCTATCTTTTAAGTTTATTTTATGGAAGTACAGTTAATTTACAACAAACAGTAAAGTGATTCAGTTATATATAGTTACACACTCTTCTTCATATTCTTTTCCATTATGCTTTATCACAGGATATAGAATTCCGTGCTATATAGTAGAACCTTGTTATTTATCCATTCTATGTAAAATAGTTCATATCTACTAATTCCAAACTCCATCCGATCTACTCTTCCCCAACACCCACTCCCCCTTGGCAACCACAAGTCTGTTCTCCATGTCTGTGAGTCTGCTTCTGTTTCATAGATAAGTTCACTGGTATCATATTTTAGATTCCACCTGTAAGTGTTACCATACAGTTCTAAATACCATATTCTATTAAAGGACTCTGGCTCCCTGGAAAAGTGACTCAGTATAAGGCGTGAACTACAGATGATGAGTCATAAACATGTCTTTCCAGAGAGCAAGCAAGCTATCCAAGATTACTGAATGTGTGTCAGAAGCATCAAGGATCAACTTGAAGAGGCTCCCTTCAGTCAAAACATGGATCAGTTTAAGTACCAATAAGCATAAAATCTCAGTGGACTAAAACACATCAGATATGTTTAAATCTCTAAGTTTATAACAACACTTAAAAAAAGTCACTGGCACCTTAGAAAGATATGAGGGAGCCAACTCATTCTGAAAATGAGTAAAAGTGAAATATGTTTTATTATCCTTCATTTCCTTAACAAACTTACACCTCACTGTAAGCAACTAGTTCTAGGTAAGTTTTCCTTTATAGATCATCCCAGCTACTTAAAATAAAGAAAGAATGATAGAGTTAGACTACCACTAATTTGCAGGCCTAATAAATCAATGGATAAAGGAAATGATAAGCAGTAGCCTTTCATAAACTTTGCAACAATCTTACCAAAAAGTTGAGCCTGAATTTGATCAAACCTCTGCCTCTCACTATTAGTATTAAGAAAAAATTTTAAAAATAGGAATAACAGAGAAACATGTTCTACTACTCTATAATGCCATGCTGGATTTGGCTTGCACTAAATTTGTACGCAGGTCAGGAAGCAACAGTTAGAACTGGACATGGAACAACACACTGGTTCCAAATAGGAAAAGGAGTACGTCAAGGCTGTATATTGTCACCCTGCTTATTTAATTTATATGCAGAGTACATCATGAGAAATGCTGGGCTGGAAGAAGCACAAACTGGAATCAAGATTGCCGGGAGAAATATCAATAACCTCAGATATGCAGATGACACCACCCTTATGGCAGAAAGTAAAGAAGAACTAACGAGCTTCTTGATGAAAGTGAAAGAGGAGAGTGGAAAAAGTTGGCTTAAAGCTCAACATTCAGAAAACGAAGATCATGGCATCTGGTCCCATCACTTCATGGGAAATAGATGGGGAAACAGTGGAAACAGTGTCAGACTTTATTTTTTTGGGCTCCAAAATCACTGCAGATGGTGATTGCAGCCATGAAATTCAAAGACGCTTACTCCTTGGGAAAAAAGTGATGACCAACCTAGACAGCATATTCAAAAGCAGAGACATTACGTTGCCAACAAAGGTCCGTCTAGTCAAGGCTATGGTTTTTCCTGTGGTCAGGTATGGATGTGAGAGTTGGACTATGAAGAAACCTGAGTGCCGAAGAATTGATGCTTTTGAACTGTGGTGTTGGAGAAGACTCTTGAGAGTCCCTTGGACTGCAAGGAGATCCAACCAGTCCATTCTGAAGGAGATCAGCCCTGGGATTTCTTTGGAGGGAATGATGCTAAAGCCGAAACTCCAATACTTTGGCCACCTCATGCGAAGAGTTGATTCATTGGAAAAGACTCTGATGCTGGGAGGGATTGGGGGCAGGAGGAGAAGAGGACGACAGAGGATGAGATGGCTGGATGGCATCACTAACTCAATGAACGTGAGTCTGAGTGAACTCCAGGAGTTAGTGATGGACAGGGAGGCCTGGCGTGCTGCGATTCATGGGGTTGCAAAGAGCTGGACACGACTGAGCAACTGAACTGAACTGAACTGAACTGAAGTAATAACAGCCAATATTTTTTTCAGGAATTTTGTGATTTGGCAGTTAAATACAGTTGTTAAAAATTAACTTATAGAGAGAAGAACTATAATTCTGCAGCCTCCAAAATGAAAACCACAATCACAGAAAGTTAAACAAAAATTAAAAGGCAGAGGGTTATGTCCCAGATGAAGGAACAAGATAAAACCTCAGAAAAAAAAAAAAAAAAGCTACAGAAAGGTGAAGATAGGCAACCTTCCAGAGAAAGGATTCAGAGTAATGATACTGAAGATGATCCAGGATCTTGGGGGCAGGGGGCTGGGAAATGGAGAAGATGCAAGAAATATTTAACAAACACCCAGAAGAACTAAAGAACATATGAACAGAGATGAATAGTACACTGGAAGGAATCAGTAACAGGATAACTGAGACAGAAAAATGGATAAGTGACCTATAAGACAGAATGGTGAAAATCACTGCTGTGGAACAAAATGTAGATAAAAGAATGAGAAGAAATGAAGACAGTCCAAGAGACCTGTGGGATAACATTAAATGCACCAACACTTGCATTATAGGGGTCCCAGGAGGAAAAGAGAGAAAGGGCCCAAGTAAACACTGGAAGAAATAATAGTTTAAAACTTACCCAACATGGAAAAGGAAATAGTCAACCATGTCCAGGAAGCACAGAGAGTCCCGGGAAGGATAAACCCAAGGAGGAACACACTGGGACACACAGTAATCAAACTGACAAAAATTAGAGACAAAATACTAAAAGCAACAAGGGAAAACCGATAAATAACGTAACATACAAGGGAACTCCCAGAAGGTTATTGGCTGATTTCTGAACACAAACTGCAAGCGAGAAGGGAATGGCACGAAATATTTAAAGTGATGAAAGAGCACCTACAAACAAGAATACTCTCCACAGTGAGGCTCTCATTCAGATTTGACAGAGAAATAAAAAGACTTTTCAACAAGCAAAAGTTAAGATAATTCAGCACCACCAAACCAGCTTTATAACAAATGCTAAAGGAACTTCTCTATGTAGGAAACAACAAAAGGAAAAGACCTAAAGAAACATACTCAAAACAATTTTAAAAATGGTAATAGGAACATACATATTGATAACTAATGCAATTATTGATTAATCAAAATAATGAAATGCACCAACCAAAAGACATAGACTGGTTGGGTAGATTCAAAAACAAGACCCATATATATGCTGTCTATAGGAGATCCACCTCAGACCTGGGGACACATACAGACTTAAAGTAAGAGGATGGGAGAAGGTATTCCACACAAACAGAAATCAAAAGAAAGCTGGAGTAGCAATACTCATATCAGACAAAATGGATTTTAAAACAAAGACTTGTTACAAGAGACAAAGGAGGAGGACTACTACATAATGATCAAAGGAACAATCCAAGAAAATATAATAATTCTAATTATATATGCACCCCAAAACAAAGGAACACCTTAATATGTAAGGCAAATACTAACAACCATAAAAGGAGAAATTGACAATAATACAATAATTTTTTAAAAACTACAGTAATAATGGGGGACTTTAACACCCCACTTCCATCAATGGACAGATCATCCAAACAGAAAATTAATAAGGAAACACAGGCCTTAAATGACACATTAGACCAGATGGACTTAATTGATATTTATAAAGCATTCTATCCCAAATAGCAGATTACACAAGTGCACATGGAACATTCTACAGGATGGACCATATGCTGGGGAACAAGATGGCCTTGATAAATTTAAGAAAATTGAAACCATATCAACCAATTTTTCTGATCATGATGCTATGAGATTAGAAATAAACTACAAGAAGTAACTATAAAAAACAGAAACATATGGCAGCTAAACAATATGCTACTAAACAACCAATGGATTACTGAAGAAATCAAAGAGAAAATTAAAAAAAAATACAGACAAATGAAAATGAAAGTTCAATGGTCCAAACAAGAAGAATGGTCAAGAAACAAGAAAAATCTCAACTAAACAACTTAAACGTACACCTAAAACAACTAGAGAAAGAAGAACCAAACAAAACCTAAAGTCAGTAGAAGAAACTATAAATATCAAAGCAGAAATAAATGAAACAGAGACAAAGAAAACAACTGCAAAGATCAATGAAACTAAAAGCCAGTTCTTCACTTTAGATAAGTTTGACTTAATTGATATTTATAGAGCATCCCATCCAAAAGCAGCAGACTACACATTCTTCTCAAGTGCACGTGGAACCTTCTCCAGGACTGACCACATGCTGGGCCACAAGGTGAGCCTTGGTAAATTTAAGAAAATAGAAACCATATTAAGCATCTTTTCTGATCACAATGAAAGGAGATTAGAAATAAACTACAAGAAAAAGACTCTAAAAAACCCAAACACGTGGCAGCTAAACAATATGCTACTAAACCATCACTGGATCATTGATGAAATCAAAGAGATATACATGAAAATGTATATCCACAGAAATGTTTACAGAAGCTTTATTTATAATAGCAAAAACTGTAAGTCATCTAAATGATCCATCATCAGGTAGATAGTTAAGCAAATATTGGTCTATCTGTAAAGTGGATAAATAGGAGGAAACTGTTGACACATTTAACAACCTGGATGCATCTTAAAATATGCATGCTTAGTAAATAATATAGACAAAAAAAGAATACAAAAAGAATACACGCTGTATGATCCCATTCATATAAAATTATAGCAATTGCAAACTAATGACAAAAATGTAGGTCACTGGTTGCCTAAGGGGAAGGGGCAGGAGGGAGGGATTACAAAGGGATACAAAGAAACTTTCTGGACTGACAGATGTGCTCATTACTTTGATTGTTTGAAACCTGTAAAACTATATATACTAGATACGTGCTGTTTACCGAATTCAGATTATACCTCAGTAACATTGTTTTACTAATAAAAATATATTAAAAACATACCCATTAAAATGTATATTTCAATATTAATTCAAACAAATAAGTTGTTTTAAGAAAAGATTTTAAGATAATCAGGGAAACTCAGAAACTGACTAGATATTTAATGAGATTAAGGGATTGCTTAAAAATTTTAGATGAGATAATGATATTCCAGTTATTTTCTTTATTCTGAAACATTTTTGGATGATATGTAATATATCCTGGGAGTAGAAGAAGTGGGTAGAGAAATCTATGAAACAAGAACGACCATGATTTGGTAACAATTCAATTTCAATTACTTACTTGGAGTTTCAGTATACATTTTTTTCTATAACTTTTAACAAAAAGAGCTAAAAACAAAGAAATATTAAGGAGTCATGAGGGGTTTTGTAGCCTATTTGTGACAGAATTAAGAAATATGTGGGGCTGGTGCACGGGGATGACCCAGAGAAATGTTATGGGGAGGGAGGTGGGAAGGGGGTTCATATTTGGGAACGCATGTACACCCGTGGTGGATTCATGTCAATGTATGGCAAAACCAATACAGTATTGTAAAGTAAAATAAAGTAAAAATAAAAATTTAAAAAAATGATTTAAGAAAATTTAAAAAAAGAAATTTGTGGAACTGGATGCTACAAATTTGAGGATTCTTTTGTAACTAACATAACCTAATAGAAGTTAATAAATTCCAAAAAATTCAGTGAGAATGGATTCTGTCATTTTAGCAAAGACTAAAAATGTGGAGTCCACATTTGGCTCAGAGGGTAAAGCGTCTGCCTACAATGCAGGAGACTCGGATTCAATCCCAGGGTCAGGAAGATGCCCTGGAGAAGGAAATGGCACCCCACTCCAGTACGCTTGCCTAGAAAATCCCAGGGACGGAGGAGCCTGGTAGGCTACAGTCCATGGGGTTGCAAAGAGTCGGACACAACTGAGCGACTTCATTGCACTTCACTTTAGCAAAGACTGGATATTCAACAAGAGATACAGCTAATTCTGTTTCAGGAAGGACTAATGCAAGTATATTTCTAAGTTATAAAAGCATCATACTGCTATCAGTCTAAAGTCAACAACCCTTTTTTTTAATAATTCAAATACATTATAATAAATACATTTTTGAATAATTCAAATATATTTATAATAAATATTTATATTTATTTTATATTTTATATTTTGGCTTATGACAGAAAAATTTTGGAGAGAATTTTCCATCAAAAGTGCTTATAAACATAAGGTGTCAAATGTATGACTTGCGAACAATGCTATATGTAAAATTGATAATAATACATTTTATTTCTAAATGAGTGAAATTACAAAAGAAATAGAAAGCTGTTTTACCAACAGTTACCTTTATGTAGAAATAAATGGGTAATAATGCTAACATTCACTGCATGTTTACTAGGTGCCAGATGCTCTTCAAAGTGCTTTACATTAATTTGCCTGTGATAATTAATCCCACAAGTTCGATAAAATTAATAGCTCCATTTTACAGGTAAGAAAATCAAGAAGGGAGATCATACAGCTAACAAATAGCTAACAAGTTTCACATGCAATCATTCTATCTCCAAAGCCCACATTCAGCCTCTATGCTATGTAGGGAATAAAAGGGCAGAAAAAATGCTTAGATGGAAGACAGTTGAGATTCGGACAGAGAAAGCATACAAATCTTCAATACAAATGTCAAAACCTCCATTCAGGCAGTTATCTTTTCACCTGGATATGTCAATCAAGGAAAAGTGGGTTCTAGACATAAAACTTTACTCAGTGAATACCTGACTGGAGCACATGGATCTAATCTAACATGTAAATAATACCACCTACTTCCTTCCAAAGCACTGAAAGGGACGAGAATTTCATGATAACCTTTGAGTTCCTTATAAATTTGCTATAAAAATTTTTAAAGAGATATAGTCCTGCATTAAGAAAACTCAGTACATAATGATATTCATTGTCTAAGCAAATATGCTTGGAAACAAAGTACAAAATAATTCATTGCAGATATTTTTTAATAATGCTTCCTCACCATTCTCTTCTCATGGTTAATAATTTTTAAGGAAGGAAGGCAGTTGTTGATCCATATTACTGAACAGGGAAATCCTCAGTGATCCTGGTAACTCTTTCCCTGCTTACAGAACCACCTTCTCCCATTTGCAGTTCTTAATAGCAAGTTAATCTAAATGGCATTCTTAACCTTTCCTACCACTCAGTATAGGGCTTCTCAGGTGGTTCAGTGGTAAAGAATCCACCTGTCAATGCAAGAGACGCAAGTTTGACCTCTGGGTCGGGAAGATCCCCTGGAGAAGGAAATTACAACCCACACTAGTATTCCTGCCTGGAAAATTCCATGGACAGAGGAGCCTGGCAGGCTACCCACGGAGTCTCAACGAGTCAGACACAACAGAGCACGCCCGTGCCACTCAGTACAGTTAAGAATATGAGTGTTTGTGCTACAAGAGCTGGTTCAAATTCTGGCTCTGCTGCCTACAAAAAATAAGTTGTCTAACCTATATGTCTCAGCATTAGAATAATTAACAGTACCTTCTCCTTCACAAGCAGCAAAAGATTAAGTGAGTTAAACCATAGAAGCACTTAGAGCAGTTGCTGGCATACAAAAAATGCTCGGTAAATGTTCAGTTTATTCTTAAAGCAAAACACAGTTAGTTGTCACAGGTATCCTTGGACATTAGCACACCACAATACAAGAAACATATAATACTTCTGTAATGAATCAAGGAAGGAAGGAAGGTCATAACACATATAATTGTCAACAAAATGTGTCCAATTTGAGGAAAATCTATGCACTCTGGGTCATAGGTTTGAGCATATGTGAGGGTACATTAAATTTACCAACTAAGCGGCACAGTAGTAAAGAATCTGCCTGCTAATGCAGGAGACCCCCAGAGATGCAGGTTTGATTCCTGGGTCGAGAAGATCCCCTGGAATAGGAAATGGCACTACACTCTAGTATCCTTGCCTGTAAAATTCCAAGGGCAGAGAAGCAGAAGCAGAAATCTACAGTCCACGGGGTGCAAAGATTCAGACACAACTGAGCACAGCGGTAAATATGAAACCAAGAGTCTCACTGAATATACATTCTGGCTTGATCAATATCCAGACAAAGCTGAGACCAGAGTGCATCTCCATCCTAAGATGTATTTACAAGCCTCATTTTGAAACTATAAAAAACTATAATTGTATTATTAGAAATGTTAGTAGTAATAATTTTAAAATTTGACAAGGCAGTGCAGAAACATGAATTTCTCAGTGTGCTCAGCAACTAGAGCACAGCTGCTGTGCACTGCAGCTCCTGCAAATCTAAATGGATGCTCACTGTCCACCATGGTCAGCAGAGAGAGAGAGATTTGCTGACTAGCTCCACCAGGATATCGCAGACAAAGAGACTGCCACCAGAATCATTAAGTATTTATTTTGTCTTTCAGAATAACTGATTTAATTGAAAGATTTTATCTAACACTATGAATGCTAGAATACCTCAATTAATTCTAAAGGTTATAATTATCCTATAATTTATTATCATTCTGCCTTATATTATCTGAACTTGTATAAATGGTTTACTGGCTCAAAAAGGATCCAATTTTTCTGAGGGTATCTAGTTAACTCACTTCTTAACATTCATATACACTGTTGATCTATTTCTTTGGTTAACTCGCTGTCTAAATATTCATATTAACTATTAATCTATTTCTTTAATTAAATATACTTCTTAGTTGTTTTGAATAGTAAATTAACAGCTTTCACAATCATCAATCATTGCAGCACTTTACTCTTGTAACAAGTAACAATAATAATAGTAGATATTTATATAGCTGGCCCCACTCTACTTGAAACTCATGCACACCTAATCAACCCTTCTGACAGCCTTCAGATGTAGGTGCTATTATTATTCTCATTTTACAGATGGAAAGAACTGAGGCACAGAAAGATGAAATAACTTGCCCAAACTAGTAAATAGCAGGCTAGGATTTGAACCCAGAACACTGGCTCAGAGTCTCTGCTCTTAACCACTGGACACCCTGCCTCTTCACAGCGGAAGGATGAGTAAGAAGAGTTAAATAAATAGGTGAAGGGGCTGTAGAGGAGAAGTATAGAAAAACAAGAGAACAGCATTTGTGAAAGCTTTTTGGCAGGTATGTCTTAGGAGCTAGAGAAAGGTGCTTGCAAACAAGAAAAAGGGCCATGTGGTAAACATGTGGAGAAGGCATAGGCGTGTTGAACTAGAGGGCTCTTTGGGGATCAGACCACATAGGACTGCGCAGGTCAGGGCAAGGGACAGAAAAAGGACAGGAAGCCACTGGGGGTAGGGTCTTAGTGGGAGCATGCCGATCAGAATGGCAGTGTGAAAGCCACTTTGGGGTGGAACAGGTTGATAGAAGCTGAGAATACAGGGAGCCCCCTTGGGAGCTCTGGTGAGAGAACAGACAGCAGTAGCTGAGACTAAGATGGTGAGTGGAGATGGTAGATATAAAAAGGTACAAATCCTCAGGGTAGAGTGACAGGTTGGATTCTGGAGAGACAGCAGGTCAAGAAGAAGGAAACCTCAAGAATGACTCCTAGGTTTCTGGTTTATGCAACTGGATAAGTGCTGATGCTGTTCTGAAAGACAGAAACACCGAATGTGAATGGGGGCTTCCCTGGTGGCATAGACGGTAAAAAATCTGCCTGCAATGCGGGAGAGCTGGGTTCAATCCCTGGGTTGGGAAGATGCCCTGCAGGAGGGCATAGCAACCCACTCCAGTATTCTTGCCTGGAGAATCCCCATGGACAGAGCAGCCGGGCAGGCTACAGTCCATGGGGTTGCAAAGAGTCAAACACGACTGAGTGATTAAGCACACACTGAAGATGGGGCCTGTGGAACTTAGTTCTGGCCAGTGGGCATGAGGAGCATTTGGGATATCGATGGGGAGGTGTCCAGGAGACAGATGGACACACGGGCCTAGAATCCATATTGAAGGTTGGAGCCAGAGGTATATGTTCCGGAGTCAGGAGATAAATGACAATTCAAGCTGCAGGAGTGCATGAGACCTTATAAACAGACATTAGACACATAGAAGAGGGTCTAAGGCAGAGCCCTGAAGAACTCAACATTTTAAAAGAGCAGAAAGACAAGGCTAAGCCTGCAAGCGAAGAACTGATGGTTGTGGTTAAGTGGAAATCAACACAGGCATACCTTGTTTTATTGTGCTTCATAGAGTCTGCCTTTTTTGTTTGTTTTTCACAAAGTTTTCTTTTTTAAAAAAACCTTCTATTTTTTTTAATTGAAGGATAATTGCTTTACAATATTGTGTTGGCCTCTGCCATACATCAGCATGAATCAGCCACAGGTATATATATGTTCCCTCCCTCCTGAATCCCCCTCCCATCTCCCATGCCATCTCACCCCTCTAAGTTGTCACAGAGCACTGGGTTGAGCTCCCAGATGCTGCCTTTTTAACATATTAAATATCTGTGGCAGCCCAGGCTAGCAGCACTATTTTCTCAATAGTATTTGCTCACTTGATGTCTCTGCGTCTTTGGTAATTCTCGAAATATTTCAAACTTTTCATTACTATTATATTTGTCATGATGATCTGTGATCTAAGATCCATAGACATTACTAATGTAGTTATTTTGGAATCCACCAATTGCACCCACACAAGACAATGAACATAGTGAGTAATTGCTATACGTGATTCTGACTGCTCCACTAACTGGTCTTTCCATCTCTCTCCTGGTGCCTCCCTATTCCCTGAGACACAATAATATTGAAATTAAGCCAACTAATAACCCTATAATGGCCTCAAAGTGTTCAAATGAAGAGTCAATCAATATGGCAAGCTTCATTGTTGTCTTATTTTAAGAAACTGCGTAGTCACCCCAACCTTCAACAACCACCACCTCCATCAGTCACCAGCAACAACATCAAGGCAAGACCCTCCACCAGCAAAAAGATTATAACTCACTGAAGACACCAATGATGGCATCTTTTAGCAATAAAGTATTTTTAACTTAAGGTATGCACATTGGTTTTTTTAAGACACAATGCTATTGTGCACTTAATAGACTATGCTATAGTGTAAACATGATTTTTACATGCACTGGGAAACCAAAAACCATTATGTGACTCGCTTTATTGTGATATGAGCTTTAATGAGGTGGTTTGGAATCAAACTCACAATATCTCTGAGGTATGCTTGTAAAGTCAAACGTTCTGAGAGATCAAGAAAGTTGTAGACTGAAATATGTTAGGTCTGGAGACATGTGGTGACTGTTTCAAAAGAAGTGAGGATGAAATGAAGGGGAAGTAAAGGGGAAGAAATGAGGAAAGAGTGCACACAACCCCGAAAAGGAAGGTGAATGAGAATGTAGGGGCAACGAGAGGCTTAAAACAAGAGAGACGTAGCACATATAAAATGCTGATTGGAAGACCAGATTTGGGGGGAAGAAGGTGAGTATGTCTAAAAAGGAAAGAGCTAACTGAGATTTCAGTGAAGTCAGAAGGAAATACGAACCAAAGGCTGAAGAGGTTGGTGGAGAGATGGCACCTCTATTTTACCATGAGGAAAGAAGCCCAGGAGACTGTGAAGTTCCCATCTCCTGGCTTCTGATTTCTCTGTGACATAGGAAGCAAAGTTGTATTCAGAAAATAAAAGAGGAGGTGTGAGTGTGGGAAGAAGGAGAAAGTGGGAAGCAATGTCAGGGCTTTGAAGGGACATAAGAACTGAATTGGTCATTGTAGTGGGTGAGGGGGAAGAGTGAATCCAAGAAATGGGCATTGCTGGGCAGTGTTGAGGGCTCATTTCAAAATGCAATGATCAGGAATTTACAGGAGTTCCCACCAGCCTGCTGAGGGACTTGCAGTACTCAGCCTGTGGGTGCAAGTAGAGAGATGGCAGATGGCTATCAGTGGTCTAGGAGGTGGATTCTGCTAGCAAGGTACTCATAGATCCCAAGGGCAAGGGTGCTAGAGATGGACTAAGGAACTAAGCTCCATGAAGAAAAGAGGGAAGGAGGGACCAGAAGAAAATAAAAGGACAAAGCATGGGAGTACTGATGAGAGAGAGACCAGTTACAGTACAGGCTGCTGGTGATTTGAATTAAGTAGTTTGATTATTCATTAACACATTAAGATCAATCATCTGCGATATGACTAAAGGCTGAGCTTCCTGTTCTATGAAGACTTCTTATAAATCTTTAAGAAAAAGACCAACAACCCAATGGGGAAAATGAATGAAATACCCACTTAGCTGGAGATTCATCCTCCAGGGGGCCCAGGGACTCCTCCACCACTGTGGTCTCTTCCATGGGGGCAGTCGGGTCCGTGTCACTGCAAAGCGACAAGAACCAGTCTAGTCAAACAAATCTGTTTACATCAATGCCCTTCTATATTCAAGACAGAAAAACACACACTTCAATGCCCTTTCTCCCTCAAGGAATTAGTATGTACATACAAGTAACCCACATCAAAATAAAAAGAGAAAAAAATGCTCTTAATTGCTAATCCATATAAATAATTTCCAAAAATATAAAAAGTATTTGACAAATACAAGTTTTTATTGATGGACTAAAATTAAAAACATATTGGAAAGGACCAGAACAACTATTCAAATCTGTTATTATCCTGCTGCTGCTGCTGCTAGGTCACTTCAGTCGTGTCCGACTCTGTGCGACTCCAGAGATGGCAGCCCACCAGGCTCCCCCGTCCCTGGGATTCTCCAGGCAAGAACACTGGAGTGGGTTGCCATTTCCTTCTCTAATGCATGAAGGTGAAAAGTGAAAGTGAAGTCGTTTAGTCATGTCTGACTCTTAGTGACCCCATGGACTGCAGCCCACCAGGCTCCTCCATCCATGGGATTTTCCAGGCAAGAGTACTGGAGTGGGGTGCCATAGCCTTCTCCAATACAATCTTATTATCCTAGGAAATTCCAAATATTAACAGGGACCATAAAAATTCTCAACATGTAAATCCTAAATGACTTATAATAGATAAGAATATGCCATATCAAACTTTAAAAAATGGCAAGAAAGTAGAAACATTCCCTATAAAAGAATGTGTAGGATTACCAAAAGCTGGTGATACCAGAAAAATAAGGCTTTGAAACATTAATTTATATACCATCACATCTAAATATACAATCTACAGATTAGAAATTAGAGCACAATGAAAAACAATTTGAATTTTAATTGCATAAGCTTAATTTTTATGTTGATATTAATCCTATATGAATATTGCTTTTTAAAAAAGTATTAGCAAAAGAAATTTCATTCTCATGAAACTCAGAGGGGCCTGGCGGATTACAGTCCATGGGGTCGCAAAGAACTGAACATGACTGAGTGACTAGGCACATGACTGGACTATATCATGGTGGCAAATCAAAATCTCAATGTATTAAATAAGAATTTAAAGTCTTATGCTACAAAAACCCATTCAATTACAGATTATTATCACCTAAGAGACTTTGTCCAATCCAAAATAAGTGCCATGGGGTATGTGTCATTTTAACACTGGGACAGACCAGCTACTAGGAGCACATTTTGGTCTCTTCCAAGGCCAATACTTACCTCTTAGAGTACGTAATCATTTAGAGCCAAAATGATTTTAAACTGAAATGCAAACTGAAATGAGGTGGTATTAAGTAAGGTGGTAGATCAGATGATTCAGAAGGTACTTGCATATTTTGAAAAATGTATTATCACAGTAAAACAAAACAAAATGAAAAGATCTGTAAACATTTAACAAGTTTCTTTTCAAGGACAACACAAATATGCAGTGGCAGTGAATCTGACTTTACATTTGCTGTTATCATATACATTTATTTTTAAGGATAAAAATTTAAGAAAAATAAGTGTATGTAAAAAACTTAAATTCTTCAAAAGAAGAAATGTGGAAGTCTTGATCTCCTCAAGCCTTCAAATTTGTGTAAAGTCTGCCCTATAACACATCCTGGAGCAACTCATTCCTCATATTTCCCTGCAGCCCTGAAATGACAGAAACAGCAGAACCAAGGACCTCCCCTAAATAGCAAAACTGGTTCAAATCTGAGATACCATAAAACCTCAGAGAAATGCCAGATTTGAACCTCAGGTGAAACCTGTCATTGAGTTTGGATCTTCAAATAATTTTATAAGATCAAGATGCAATACACATAAAAATTTGCAAAGTCACAGAGAAATAAAGTATAGAATATCCAGGAATTTTAAAAAAGCAATCTGACGCATAGGTAAATATACAGCGCCATGTGCTTGGGATATCAACAAATATACAAATTTGCTTGGCTAAAATAAGACAAAAGAATTTTGAAAGTGGTTTCAACTCTAACTACAACATAGCAAACCTGTTTTAAAAAGTTATCTCATGAAACAAAAGCTTAAATTCAATTTCTACATTAAGCACACAAATATAAAGATACCACAAGCATACCACAGAGGACATAATCTTCAAGACAGGCGAATAAAGGTCCAGATATTTCCACTTAATTGCAGGTTCACAGAAGATACATATTTGCACCATACCTGGTATCTCTACCTGATCCCCAGGTGCGAACTCCATATCCACCCATGTTGTCTTCAGTTCTGATTGCTCTAGACAAAGAAAGAATATTCCCTTAAACTAGAAACTAGTCTCCAGTCAATCTCCAAATTAGTAAAGTTGATCAGAAAAGCTGCCCCAGGATCAGCTCCTTCAGGAATAACTGCATACTAATATAAAGTCAACTAAATATTAAGACATACAGATTCACACCATATATTACATCGAGATCTTAAAGAGAAAATAGCATTACAAAGAAACTTACATTTTATCATTCCCACCGTATCTCTCAAATTCTCGTTTCCCTCTCTGGTCAAAACCGTCAAAAGCTCTGTTCCCAGGGCCACCTCTGCCTCTGCTTCGCATGCCCCCTCTTGGGCCTCCACGTCCTCTCAGTGGTCTGTCTCGATCAAACCTGTCAATTGGTCTAGGAAGAAATGCGTACCATAAAAAGTGGTGAACTGAATTAAAGAGCTAAGGCCTTTTTTTTTTTTTTTTGAGGAAAAAAAATTTTAGAAGTTCATTATGGCTATAGTATGTTGGAAAGAACTTGTGGCTTGAATAATAAATTAATGGTTAAATTTTACTAAAAACATACCACCTTTGACACAGTTGTGTGCTCTTGGCATGCAGTTTATTAATTATAACTAGTGCCCACAGATGAGGAAAATAGCTGAAGATGATGTCCTTGTTGTTAAATCCAGTAGCCACTTCTGTCTCTAGGTCATTTGACCCCTATGCATCATTTGATACTGCCAACAACTAGTTTTCCTCTGCTCTTTCTGGTTTCCCTTTCCCTGTTTGTCCTTAAAAAGTTCTTTTTGCAATAGGTAACATCCAAACATATACAAGGTACTCATCCTGCTTCTTGGGCACCCAATTCAACTTCTCAGAGCCAGGCACTGCAGTCACATATAAAGAAAGGTTCCACACTTTGTCTTTTTAAGGAATGTGTCTTGGATACCCTTCTTCTGGATACCCACCCATTTGTCTTTAAGAATATCAGCATTCCAGCCTCCCCACTGCTGCATGCACCATCCTCATCTCTATGCTATTGATATGTGACCCCTTCATGTGCCCCTGTGTCTCTCATTTGGGGATCTCTGATTTTCGGTCATAAAGACAGTTACTTCTTGGACATTTCTCCGTGTCACCTCATGTCCCTGAAGATACATGACCAACGCTAACCAAGGGCTTAGTGTTGTGCTCCCTCTGTGGTCCCTAACTCACATCACAGAAGTATCCAAGCAAAGAATCTGCCTTTTCTCTTCCCCTGCCACATCCCCTGGGTCCAGGGCCTGACTGTGCACTTCTCCTCACTGCTCTCTGCTACCATCTGGTCACGGTCACTCTTTATGGGGACTTGTTTCTCCTCTACCAGACCCAAAGCTTCTGCAGGAAGAATCTCATCTTTTTCATTGTTAAACCTTAGTTTAATAAGATAAATTATGTATTTTTTAATTTGTCAAGACTTTGAAAAACATTGAAAGCAACAAATTATTGAAATCTAGTGACATTAGTGGCTCAAACACCGGGACTGGAGATGTATTTCAGGGCTGAAAATGTTACATTAAAAAGCAACTATAGATCGTGGATAAAAACACACAAAATTCACAATTCTCCTTACTCAAAAAGATGAAAAAATACAGAAGCACTGATCATTAACTTTATGCCAGTCTCTTTCAAGAAACATCACCCTAAATCAGTTTCCCAAGTTGGCTTTTTCTGTCTCCCACCTCCTCGGACCAAAACCAAAATTTTAAATGGAGACTGTTGTAGAATATGATTCCACATTACAGTAAACATCTAAAGCAGAGTTATAAAACAATAATAAATGAAAAGTAACACAGTAAGTTCTTAACCGGAAAGCTGGACAGGGCCATAAAAGGCATCTACCTAAAAACTGAGAGGAAATGAAGCATAAAAGCATATGTGGAAAATAATGCCAGCAGTAAAAATTAGGTTTAAATGTACATGAAATCTAGCTGAGATACTGATAAAATAACAAATTCATTAAAAATATGATAGTAACTAAAACTGGTCCCCAAAACAGCTTTGTGGTCTGGTTTATTTTAATCCCTTAAATAATTTTTTTTTATCCCACAGGTTTACCCCACCTCTACCCCACCTCCCAGTTAAAAATATTCTCAAGTGCTTCCTTACAATTCCCTTCTTATAAAAGATATCCTCTATTTCTTTATAGGTTGGTAAGCATTGAGGAATCCTCGACTCCACTTAGGAAGCTTTGTTGTGACATACAAGCAAAAAGAAAACAATATTGCACTGGGCCAACCATCCCATCCCACTTTTCAGTTCCATTCAGTTCAATCACTCAGTCGTGTCCGACTCTTTGTGACCCCATAGACCGCAGCATGCCAGGCCTCCCTGTCCACCAACTGCTGAAGTTTACCCAAATTCATGTCAATTGAGTCAGTGATGCCATCCAACCATCTCATCCTCTGTCGTCCCCTTCTCCTCCTGCCCTCAATCTTTCCCAGCATCAGGGAAAGCATCTTTTCAAATGAGTCAGCTCTTCTCATCAGGTGGCCAAAGTATTGGAGTTTCAGCTTCAACATCAATCCTTCCAAAGAACACTCAGGACTGATCTCCTTTAGGATGGACTAGTTAGATCTCCTCGCAGTCCAAGGGATTCTCAAGCGTATTTTCCAACACCACAGTTCAAAAGCACCACTTCTTCAACGCTCAGCTTTCTTTATAGTCCAACTCTCACACCCATACATGACTACTAGAAAAACCATAGCCTTCACTAGACGGACCTTTGTCAGCAAAGTAATGTCTCTGCTTTTTAATATGCTGTCTAGGTTGGTCATAACTTTCCTTCTAAGGAGTAAGTGTCTTTTAATTTCATGGCTGCAGTCACCATCTGCAGTGATTTTGGAGCCAAAAAACATAAAGGCTCCCACTGTTTCCAGTTTCCCCATCTATTACATCCCTGTAATCTACTCTCTTACTGTAGTCCTAATAAGTAGACATGGGTACAGGTTTTACAGGTAAAGGGAATGAAGTTCATGGAGGGAGAAATTGGGAGTTAATGTTTAATGGGTATAACTTGGGAAGATGAAAAGTTTTCTGGAGGTGGCTAGTGGTGATGGTTGCACAACAATCAGAATGTATTTAATGCCACTGCACTGTACACTAAACATGTGATGCATCATCATGTGTGCCTGTTCAGTCGTGTCCAACTCTTTGTG
This sequence comes from Ovis canadensis, assembly GCF_042477335.2. NCBI lineage: Eukaryota > Metazoa > Chordata > Mammalia > Artiodactyla > Bovidae > Ovis > Ovis canadensis. The sequence continues at coordinate 29,845,330 of NC_091246.1, forward strand.
ACCCCATGGACTGTAGCCTACCAGGCTCCTCTGTCCATGCGATTTTCCAGGCAAGAATACTGGAGTGGGTTGCCATTTCCTACTCCAAAGGATCTTTCTGACCCAGGGATTGAACCTGCATCTCTTGCATCTCCCCCATTGGCAGGCAGATTCTTTATCATTTTACTACAAGTTTTAAGGCTCCAGGAGTTGGTGATGGACAGGGAAGCCTGGCATGCTGTAGTCCATGGGGTCGCAAAGAGTCAGACATGAATGAGCAACTGAACTGAACTAAACAAGTTTTAAAAATTCTTTCTGGTGAGGAAGAAAAAAAAAATTTAGACTTCTGAGTAAGTGATTCTTTTAGAACTGGAGCTGACCTTAAATGACCAGAAGTAAACTGCAGAAAGAGCCAAAGAAAGAATCAAACTGTATGGAGTCAGAATAATTATCCAGACTAATTTCCTAACAGTCTGATCTAAGAGCTTACTTAAGAGTTCCTCATTTGTACCACTTCACACTAGTCAGAATGGCTGTGATCCAAAAATCTGCAAGCAATAAATGCTGGAGAGGGTGTGGAGAAAAGGGAACCCTCCTACACTGTTGGTGGGAATGCAAACTAGTACAGCCACTATGGAGAACAGTGCGGAGATTCCTTAAAAAACTGCAAATAGAACTACCTTATGACCCAGCAATCCCACTGCTGGGCATACACACCGAGGAAACCAGAATTGAAAGAGACACACGTACCCCAATGTTCATCGCAGCACTGTTTATAATAGCCAGGACATGGAAACAACCTAGATGTCCATCAGCAGATGAATGGATAAGAAAGCTGTGGTACATATACACAATGGAGTATTACTCAGCCGTTAAAAAGAATTCATTTGAATCAGTTCTGATGAGATGGATGAAACTGGAGCCGATTATACAGAGTGAAGTAAGCCAGAAAGAAAAACACCAATACAGTATACTAACACATATACATGGAATTTAGAAAGATGGCAATGACGACCCTGTATGCAAGACAGCAAAAGAGACACAGATGTGTATAACGGACTTTTGGACTCAGAGGGAGAGGGAGAGGGTGGGATGATTTGGGAGAATGACATTCTAACATGTATACTATCATGTAAGAATTGAATCGCCAGTCTATGTCTGACGCAGGATACAGCATGCTTGGGGCTGGTGCATGGGGATGACCCAGAGAGATGTTATGGGGAGGGAGGTGGGAGGGGGGTTCATGTTTGGGAACGCATGTAAGAATTAAAGATTTTAAAATTAAAAAAATAAAAAACTAAAAAAATTTTAAAAAAAAAGAGTTCCTCATTTGGAGAATAAAGAAAAATCTTACTGCATTAAAAACAGTAGCTGCATTCCCAGAATATATACATGTGACACGATTGATCTCTGTACCTAAGCCACATGACAGTTACTTGCAGCACCATCCATGGCTATTGCTTCTATGTGAAAACTATGTTCTGCTCTAAGGGAATAAAAATCCATGCCACTAAAACTCTGGGTATATCCTTATCCATAAATTGAGAGGACTGAATTAAGTAGTCTGTTAAGATTATCGAAATCCTATATACAATAAACATGCTCAATAAACATGTATAGATATCAAATAAACAAAGATCAAATTTTATCATACTGAAGTCTACAGAAAGTGCTACGAGAAATGCTCTTATAGATTACTATTAACAGCAACAGAATAAGCTGACATGTTACTAGCATGGTGATTTGCCACTATGTAATAGTCCCCTCCAATTTTTGTTTGTTTCACACTACAGGTACCAATCCAACCTCACACTGAAGTACCAGCTGGGTCCCAGATTTGGATACATGATACTCAGTGGAGAACCACTGCTTTAAGACCCTAATTGGGATTCCTACTTTAAGAACTACATCTAGGAAAGGCCTTGTATGTGTAAAAGGCTGCTCACTGAGTATTATTCATGAAGCAAAAAGCTGAAAGCTGAGCAAAGATCCAATGCTAATGGAATAATTACATTGTAATACTCCTAACAAAAGATCATAACAGAACCATTAGAAATGCTTACCAACACTGTCCATGACATCATCGTTAATGACTTCTACTTGTCGAGTGGAAAAGAAAGAATATAGAGTACTCAGTGTACATGAACTGGTGAAGAGTTAAACAGTAGTCATCTTAAATGGTAAAAGAGTGGTTTAAATTTTTTTAAATTTTATTCATTTTCCGAATTTTCTAAAGTGACTATAAAATTACTTTTACTAAAGATCTTATGGCTGCTTATCAAATGAAAAGTATTTTTTAAGAAAAGAGAAAATTATCTTTTCTGATAGTGTAAGACTTCACAAAAAATATTTTCAAATTTCCTTGAAAGTAAACATTTCCTACATATTCCTAATATGATACACTGGGAAGGACACAGACATCACACTTCTAATGTATCCCTGCCAAAATGCAGAACCTTGTCTCATGAGGAAACAGCAGGCAATCTCAAATCTGGACTGTTCTACAGAATAACTGGTTGATGTTCTTCAAAAATGTCAACTCCATAAATAAATGAAAAACTAAAGAGCTGTCTTAAGACTAAATGCAATACATGGAACCTCACTGGCGATCCAGTGGTTAAGAATTAGCGTTCTGATGCAGGGGATGTGGGTCCAATCCCTGGTCAGGGGGAACTAAGCCATGGGGCAACTAAGCCCAACTGGAGAGCCGGTGCATTCTAGAGCCCATGCTCTGTAAGAGAAGCCCATGTGCCCTAATGAGAGAAGCCCCCATGCACCACAACAAAGACCCAAAGCAGCCTAAATAAATACATAAGTAAATGTAATGCACATTCCTGGACTCTGAACTGATTTTTTTTTCTTTTGCTAGCATATTAAAAAACAGAGATATTACTTTGCCAACAAAGGTCCATCTAGTCAAGGCTATGGTTTTTCCAGGAGTCATGTGTGGATGTGAGAGTTGGACTGTGAAGAAAGCCAAGCACCGAAGAATTGATGCTTTTGAACTGTGGTGCTGGAGAAGACTCTTGTGAGTCCCTTGGACTGCAAGGAGATCCAACCAGTCCATCCTAAAGGAGACCAGTCCTGGGTGTTCATTGGAAGGATTGATGCTGAAGCTGAAACTCCAATACTTTGGCCACCTCATGCGAAGAGTTGACTCATTGGAAAAGACTCTGATGCCGGGAGGGATTTGGGGCAGGAAGAGAAGGGGACAATAGAGGATGAGATGGCTGGATGGCATCACTGACTCGATGGACATGAATTTGGGTGAACTCCAGGAGTTGGTGATGGACAGGGAGGACTGGCATGCTGCGATTCATGGGGTCGCAAAGATCAGACACGACTGAGCGACTGAACTGAACTGAAAGGCATATTAATAGGACAATTGGTATAGTTTCAGTAGTCTATAGATTACATGATTCAGATAATTAGATTGTAAGTATTGCACCAATGTTAATGAGTTTGATAACTGAACCATGTTTTTAGGAAACATTTCTGCATCTTATTCTCAAAAGCCAAAGAAAAAAGGTGTGTGTGTGTGTGTGTGTAACAGAGAGAGAAAAGGAGAAAGAGGAGGGGAGAGAAAGGGAGGAGTATGACAAAGAAAAGGTGGTAAAAAGTTTTTGGAGAAACTGGATGGATTTTGGGGGATTTCTTATACAATTCTTGCAACTTTCTGTAAATCATCCCTGAATAAGGCATTTTTTTCATGTTAATATATAAAGACTTATCCTTTAAAAACAACTCATAATTTTGCTACTAAAAAAGCTAGAAACCTGAGTTATAATTTCTTTATTTGTACAGAATAAATCCCTGAAGTAGGGGGAAAATACACAAATGCTTCCCCTTGCAGCTCTGATCTAGAAGGCTTTCTGTAAGCAAGCAGACTATAGTCGTTGCATAGCTAATTTGAACTAATCACCCCAAAAAAGCAGAATTAAACCTTTCTCTTGCCTTCATCCTCTAACATGGTGGCAGATATACCATCTCTGTTTTGAATGTGTAACGAAATATGTAGTCAAGAAGTTAAAAGACTTTGGGAACAACACAGCCCTTGACATTAAACTGTACACTATTCTAGTCTCTTTTAGCTTTTTAAACTTTCTATTCCTTTAAATGTGATTCACAAGCAGTTTTGCTTTAACCTAAATCTGGTGCTATGTAGGTTTAATAATTAAAAACTTGAGGCAGCAAGTATCCATCCTGTTAATACTAAGCATAAGACATTAAGAACTGCTTCCTGTGTTCAGGTGGGTATGATAGCCTACATACTGCCATATTACTCAGACTGTATCAGCCTGAGACCATCTTCCAGGTCAGAGCACTCTCTAGAGAAGGCATGGAAGCCTTAAACTGGCATCACACATTCTATCTGTTTTTTGGTCAAATTTCATCATAAATTTGTTTAAATTCATTAGTGGCCCAAATTAGTTCTACTAAATCAAGAACATAATTATACCTCTGGCCTAAACTTCAAAAGAAAATTTAGCATACTTCTGTATAGTTTGTTTATAAGAACGTCTTTCAAAGTTATCAATAAATTATCCACTTTTTATTTTGTAATCATTTCCTGAACCAACGGAAGATCCTTCATGTGTTACCTAAAGCAGTGTGATTTGTTAGTTAGACTGGCAAACTATTCCCAGGACTAGCACCACCAAAAGTTTGCAAAGGCTCATATCCTCTGAAAATCCTGGTTCCTCCAACCCTCTAAGCTGAGGTCTGCAGTACCTACTTTTCATCTGTAAACTTCTCAGGTGTAAAATCCGCCTGCCTCTCGGTGTCATAGGGTCGATATTCCCTGTAGGATCTCCGCTCTGCTCTATCAAGCGTCACCTCTGTCCCTCGGCTATCATTCCATCCTTGCTGCTCCCCTCTTCTGGGAGTTCGCTTCTGGCCTGAGAGGGAGAAATCAAAGGGGAGAACTAGAACCCAAAGTCTGCAGCAGCACGTTATTACAAGTACTTTTAAATTTCACTTTTCTAGAAATCAATGTCATAGGAAAATTTGGGAAGTTTGAAAAACTTCAGAGAAGAAAAAAAGTTGCTGATACTACTACTGCTCAGAGTTGTCTTTTAATAAAACTTTGACATTACCATTGAAGCATATGCTTTCCCTTATGTCCTATAAACTATGATAAGATAAACTATACCAACTAACCTACAATTAAGTGTCTCACAATGACTTTGTGATAGCTATTGAAGATATATATCAACTACATTTCACAAGAGCAGCTTTATCAAAACATGGTAGTTAAGGTCTTTCCAGAAAAGTAAAAGACAAATACCCTGTATTTGGAATCCCACCTATAGTTTATCATTCATTACCTACTAAAGTTTTCATTTTTAAATAGTTTGTATCATTATAAATTTTCTCATTTGAAAACAGATTTTCCTGTTCTTTGATGGGATTTATACATTTATAATCACACTTCTCAAATATGAGGCCAAGTTGGTATTTGCCAACTCATGGAAGGGCCAGCCAGCATTTGAAGGGGTATCTCCTGTCCATGGAGAGGCCGGCACTGAGGAGGCTGGGGCTGGGGCCACTCCAGTGTTCCCTGTTCTCCCTTCATCCTTCTCAGTTTTGACACTTAAAAAATTTTCAGCAGATTCTACGTCTTAAGGCATCTATTGTTTGATAAATATCAATGTATTATGAAGAACATTGTTACTTCTTAAATAATCTTCCAAAAATATGTTTATTCTTTCCTTGTATACATTTAGTAGGTCTCCATCTCCAATATTATGTATAATTCTTATTTTAGTAGCTTTTTCTTGGTATAAGTCACCCTTCACATTCATTGTATGGTTATAAAAATATATTAAATGTATTTGAATTAATGGGTATTATTTAAACTATTGGGTTCCTTTCTTACTTAGGAGATACTCATGACTCTTAAAGAATATATGTTTACCTGTATTCTATTTTCCCATTTAACATTTTCTATCAAAAGTTTATAAAGAAGGCACATGTAAATATTAACCCAGTTTCAATAGCTTACTGACCTCATTTTAAAGCAAAAATCATGTTTGTAACATCACTAACACAAAACTGCTCAATTTATTACTTGTTAGTTAATTACTTGAAATGTGAAATGTTACACAATAGATCTAAGTTCAATCTTAAGTTAATGTCCCATAACCTAGGAAACGCTCAAATCTGATTTGAATCCTGAAGCCACAATCTAAACTTGTGACATGTTTAGGATACAGGAAAGCTGTTATCATGAATAAAGCATTATGCTTTTATTTCAGAAATAAAACAGAGACCAACACTCATACCCAGCTGTCCAGGAGTATGCAAAGCCATATCCAAGGGCACACATGTTACTAAGAGAGATCAAATTTGGAAGAGGCATTTAAAATGCAAGGCAAAAATGTTATTATGAAAGTTAACTAACAAGTTGAAACTGTAACAGACTATGACATAATAGCCATCAGCAAGTACCTCAATAGTAATACTTTTCCCTCAATGTAAAAAGTTATTTTAATACAGTTTCAAATTTCCTATCCATAATCTATAACTTATACTAAATATCTCCACTTAATCATACTTAAGAGCTTATTTCCACCTTCCAGTTTTCAAAGTTATGTTTAAAACTGTATCAATTAAATTTGGAATTCATCATTCAAAACTTAAAATGACATTTGCTACATACTTTATACTACAGCATCTTCCAGAGCTTCTGTGTATAAGTTGAAAAGCATTAAATATGACCTGATAATTATTAGAATAATTATCAATACCCTGCAAACATTTCATTTTCCTTCCAAAATCCAAAAAACAAAGATAATAGAGGTCCAGTTTTTCCCACAACTTACTACTAAGAGATCAGGACTGCAACTGAAGCTAGTCATTCTGTGCTGGATCAGCAGCTCCAAGTGGATAATGCAAACACTGAATTTTACTAGCCCTTTCGAAATAAAAGGCTGGCATATGCAGTCTGATCACTGATCTAACCCCAGCCCACATAAAGAGACAGAATACTGTAAAATTTACAGTACGATTTCCCTGAAATAAAGTTGAGCTTTGACTTGGAGAAGTTCTGAAAAGCCAGGAATAGCAAAGCTGAAACAGCCTCTGAAGAATTAAGAATAAATTTTTTGAGTAACGGTCTATATTGTTAAATAGTGAGGGATATTAAAAATCTATTTCTATGGGAAAATCTTATGATTTTCACATCCTTTTGTGACTAATGTTTGTTAATATGTCAAACTTGTTTTGACTTTGACTCTTGTCTACACTAAGCATTCACTTTTAATAGCCAAATAAACTTTAAAAATTTTAGTGTTAGAGAAGTACAGTCCATATCAATTAGGGTTACAAAACCTTAAGAGGGTAGCTCTCTAACACCCATTACAGATAAATTCAGTACAGTAACTGCACAAATGAAAATTAATGAGCTGTTTGCTCCTAAAATAACACACTTGAAAAAGAACTAGAACTACAAAACTTCCATTCTAACTACAAAATTAACTAAAGTTCTTTAATACAGATCTCAAAAACCAGATCACCTGGATTATAAACAATTGACAGAAAAAGTTATTAGCATACTACATTATAATGCGATGTTTATTTATTATGCTAAATGCAGGCTGCAACTGAGTTTATAACATCTGAAATTTAGGGGAAAAAAAGAAGTAGCTCTGTGCATTTATATGTGTAAATACAAAGTGTTAACAGTAAGAAAAGTATGCATTTTCACTTTACTTCATACACTTCTGAATTGTTTAAAATACAACAAAAATGCATGACAATTTTACTAGTAAAAAGGTTAAAAAGCAATATATTAACAGAGAAAACTAAATTCTGTTTCTCATGAAAAGATAATACATATTTTCACTTGTTAAAAAATAAAGCTTAGCCTGTCCAATTATTTTATTACTATGATATTTATCTAAATAGATTTAAGAGAAAAATAGAACATATACAAAATGTACAATATATCTCAAGTCTCACTCACTGTTTAAATAGGCTTATATATGTACTTGCCTATCAAGAAATCTTGGGATATCTAAACGGCACTTAAAATAATTGTCAATATTATAATGACTTAATTTTCTGATTCTCAAGAGATATTGCTGGATTGAACTCTGCACAGATAGAGGTAAACATTACCTAGCTGCAGAAGTCAGGGCACCAACACTCAAGTCAGGAATTATTCTCTCAGGACTGGGCTGACAATTTTTATCAAGTAAGCAAGGAACAAGCCAGTAAAGCCGAGTTGAATACACTCCCAAACACTGGCTGGAGTGGTCGAATCATGCATCTTAAAACTTTTTTCTGAAACCTTAGGACCACTATTTTATTTTTGGAAAACAGGGGAAACACAGGTGGAATCTTGGAGGCTTTACCACTGAAGCAGTTCAGGTGAGAAACGACTCTTGAGCACCATCCATGCCTAGATGCAGTCAATAGTACACCAAGCTTTGCACCGGCCATTCTGGCTAAGCAGGGAGTGGGGAACTTTGCATATTCTTGTTGAAAAGGTTAAAAACGCTTTTCTTAAAGCAGCCTGAGTTAATGACAAGTTACACAAGCCATCAACACTACTTGCTGTATTGAAAACCCGTGCGGGGTGACTGTTGTAAGCCACCGCAAGGGAGGTGGATGGGTGAAGGCACAGAGCTTGGAAGGCGCTGGGGACCCCGCGTCAACCCCCGCCGCATTCTGCTCGGGGCCCTGACGTCACAGCCCACCCCCGCGGTCACCCAGGCCTTCCCTCCATCACAGAGGCCCTAGCTCCTCACCCCGGCGATCCTTTCACACACCCCGAGTTCTCGCCGCCACCCCCAGGGGCCGGGTGCGCCCTCCTCCATTCTCCCTAAGAGGCACTCCCCTCCCTCCTTTCCACGACGCTTCTTTTCGCCTCCCGACGCGAATCTTGCAGAGGTTCGGCTGGAGGATGGAGAAGGTCCCTGCTAGTTTTAGATCTGAGAGCCCTCGGGCAACGACCCCAGTGTTCACCCTCATACACCACCCAAGAAATATCCCTCAACTTTGCCCAACTTGTAAAGGCTCAGTGCCACCGTTCAGAAACCCCCTACTCCAAGCCTGCACTCTCCTTCGCTCCCAGAATGGACTGGGAAAGGCCAGAAGGGGCGTGACACTCCCCCTACCCTGTCCTTTTTCCCACCTTCCTCAGCCACTGGGACCCTCAACTTCGGTCAACTCTTCCCAGCGCCCCCTTCCCTTTCTGGAACAGGTTCCAGCGACCCCAGTCTCGCAGTAGCAGGTCCTGGGGCAGCTGAGGAGGAGTGACCTCCATGACCCCATTCTCCTTCCCCTCCCCGCCCACCGCGCCCACCCTGGGACACCCAGGTGCTGGGCTGGGCGCGCGTACCGGGCGGCTGCGGGCCGCCCCCTGGGCTATCTGGCGGTTGCGAGCTGGGGGCCGGGAGGCTCTTGCGCTCCTTCTGGGACTCCCTCCGGCCGCCGCCCGCGCCGGGTCTGTGGCCCGAGGCCCCAGCCGGGCTCCTGCCGCCGCGGTTGCCAGCCCCGGCCGCCGCCGCCGCCGCCTCGTCGCGCCTCTTGCGCTGCAGCTGCTGCTGGCGCCGGCGTTCGGCCTCGCGCAGGATGTCGAACGGGTCAGACTCATCGTCTAGCAGCTGGTGGAAGCGGTTGGCCACGACGCAGCCGAAACTCTCCTGCATCGCGGCGCCTGCGGCAGCCGCAGCCACAGGACTTCCCAGAGCGCCCTTCATGCCGCCGCGGCCACTGCGGGCCCGCCGCGGGCAGCCCACGCGAGCGAGTCTTAGCGAAGCCGGCGATGAAGACCCATCCTACCCGCAGCTACTGCCCTCCCAACCCTGCCCTGCCCAGTCCCGTCCCTCCCAGCGCCCGCCCCCGCACAGCCGCCGCCGCCGCCCGCCTAGCTGCTTCCCACCAGCCAATCAGCGCACGAGGGCACGCCCCCTTTCCTAGCCGGCACGCCTGGAAGCCCAATCAGAGGCCGGCTGCTGTCACGTCAGGCGACCTCTATGCCCCGCCCCACGACTCAGCAGGGAGGGGCTGGACCCAAGGGGCGGAGCTGCTGGGAGGAGCAACGAATCTTGTGGTCCAGGCTGCTGGGCCATGCTGGTGGGTCACGGCCGTCATTTGTGTTTTCTCTGAGACTGGGTCCACATTTATCATCTTCCACTCTTCTTTGAAGTGTATATATTGATTCGACAACTATATAATGTACACTTACTATGTGCCAGGTGTTATGTTGTAGGAGATACTAGCTCCCTGTTTCGGAAGATCTTAGTCTTAAGGCAGAAAAGTGCCCTGAAGGAAAGGCACAGACTTCTCTATGACCTACTTAAGAAGCTTGGAGAGGCTTTCCCGCGGGAATGACGGTTAAGCTGAGATATGAAGGATAGCAAGGGCCAGGAGTAATGGCAAGCGCACAAGTCTGAGGTGGGGTGGAAAGCTCAAAGAAAACCAGTTAAATGAATTGCTAAGAGTTGGGGAGTTGGCATCACTGATGCGATGGACATGAGTTTGAGTTGGCTCCAGGAGTTGGTGATAGACAGGGAAGCCTGGTGTGCTGAAGTCCGTGGGGTCTCAAAGGATCGGACACGACTGAGCGACTGAACTGACTGAAGAGTTGCTGCTGCTGCTGCTGCTGGTGCTGGTAAGTATCTTCAGTCGTGTCCGACTCTGTGCGACCCCATAGACAGCAGCCCACCAGGCTCCTCTGTCCCCGGGATTCTCCAGGCAAAAACACTGGAGTGGGCTGCCGTTTCCTTCTCTAATGCATGTATGCATGCTAAGTCGCTTCAGTCGCGTACGACTCTGTGCGACCCCGTGTAGATCAGCCCACCAGGCTCCCCTGTCCACGGGATTATCTAGGCAGGAATACTGGAGTGGGTTGCCATTTCCTTCTCCAGACTGAAGAGTTGGGGAAGAGCCTTATTTTGGTCTTTATTCCAGGAGCAGCAGGAAGCAAATTTTAAGCATGAGCATGTGTTTAAAAAGGCCACCTTAGCTGTAATGTGAAGAACTATGTTGGTGGGAGGTCAAATTAGATGCAGGGAAATCAAGCTGAAGATTCCTACAGAGCTACATGGAAAAGGTGATGATAATGACTTGGAGTAGGATACTGTCAGTGGAGGTGAAAAGAGTAGTAGATCCAAGAGCTATTTTGGAGGTTATATCAACAGGACTCGATGATGGACTAGATACAGCTGGTGAGGAAAAAGAATATGATGACTCCTGTTTTTCTGGCTCTTACAACTGGAATGGTGGTGCTATTCACAAAGAAATCATTAGAAGAGACCACTTTGATGAGACTCACAAGTTCAGTCTTGGACATGTTGAGATTTAAGGTTTTTGTTTTTGTTTTGTTTGTTTGGTTGGTTGTTTTATTCAGTTGAGGCCTTGAAGTTCAGAGGAGAACATGAATTAGACTTTCTCCAGGAATTCTTGCTTAGGCACTCATGGAGACACTTTTCTACACTGCCTATATTACAACTCTTCCTTTCCCTCTTACACTTTCCCAGAAATGTGTTTTGTTGGTGCATCAGGTAGCTGTTTGCCCCATTTGGGAACTTGGCCCTTTTCTAGCCTCAGACTTGATTAATCTTAAATCACTCTTTGTACTGCCATTCCCCTACCATGACTGCTGTAGGAATAGGCTTTTGGTGCAAATCTGGCCGAACAGACCTGAGGGGAAGTATTCTGGAGAATTTCTTAGAGGGAACTTTTTTTTTTTTTTTGGTGGGATCTGCCATCTTTCTACTTCTGTACTTTGGTCCTTGTTATGTAGGAGGACATGATCCCTCGAGTTGCTTATCCTTATTGTGACTATGAAGATGATGAAGATAGCAGAGCAGAAGAATAGAGAAAACCTAGTTCCTTGATGCTGTGGAGCTGCTGACATCACAATCAGGAAACTTCCTACCTCAGACTTATGTAAGGCAGTAAATGGGCTTCCCTGGTGGCTCAGATGGTAAAGAATCTACCTGCAATGCAGGAGACCTGGGTTCAATCCCTGGATTGGAAAGATCCCTGGGAGGTGGGCATGGAAGCCCACTCCAGTATTCTTGCCTGGAGAATTCCCATGGACCGAGGACCCTGGCAGGCTACAGTCCATGGGATCACAAAGAGTCAGACACGACTGAGCGACTAAGCACACACACACAAGGCAATACATGGTCTTTATTCTAAGAACTGCTGCTGCTGCTGCTGCTAAGTCGCTTCAGTCGTGTCTGACTCTGTGCGATCCCAGAGATGGCACCCCTTCAGGCTCCCCCATCCCTGGGATTCTCCAGGCAAGAACACTGGAGTAGGTTGCCATTTCCTTCTCCAATGCATGAAAGTGAAAAGTGAAAGCGAATTCCCTCAGTCGTGTCCGACTCCTAGCGACCCCATAGACTGCAGCCTACCAGGCTCCTCCATCCATGGGATTTGCCAGGCAAGAGTACTGGAGGCAACCCACTCCAGTGTTCTTGCCTGGAGAATCCCAAGGACAGTGGAGCCTGGTGGGCTGCCGTCTATGAGGTCGCACAGAGTCGGATACAACTGAAGTGACTTAGCAGCAGCAGCAGCAGTACTGAAATGGATGGGTTCCCATTGCCTTCTCCGATTCTAAGAGCAATGGGAAGCAAATTTTAAGCATAAGCGTGTGTTTAAAAAGGCCACCTTAGCCGTAACATGGAGAACAGGTGGTGGGAGAACTATGTTGGTGGGAGGTCAAATTGGACCCAGGGAAACCAAGCTGAAGATTCCTGCAGAGCTACAGGGAAAAGGTGATAATAGTGACTTTGACTAGGATACTTTCAGTGGAGGTGTAGAGAATAGTCTTCACCTTTAAACTAGTCTTAGTTGTACTAGTTTCTTGCATCCAAAAGCATTCCATTATAGCATCTTGCTCATTATCAGGTTTGACTTTCCTTTAATAGCAAATGGAAAAGGAACCTTTAATCTTAACTGCTGCCAGGTCTGTGTTTTACTAACTTACTCAGTTTTCTGTCATTCCTGAGGAGGGCAGGGATGATGTCTGTCTTAATTCATTGTAACTTACATTCCCAGTGCTTAGCATTCTAGGTAGCTGAATAGTAGATTCTCAGTAAATATTTGTTGAATGAAGATTTTAAGATATCTGGTCTTTTCCTTCTTGGAGTCAATAGAGGTTTATGATCAAAAGCCTATAATTTTTATCCAAAAGAATTGAAAGCAGGTGTTCAAACAAAACCTTCTACCTCAATGTTCATATTAGAGCTTCACAATAGACAAAAATTGGAAACAACCAAATGTACATCAACTGATTAATGGATAAACTAAAGAGGGTGCAATGGATTAATATTTGGTCAAAAAAGGAAATGAAGTACTGATACCTGCTACAACATGAATGAATCATGAAAAGATTATGAAAAGTGGAAGAAAACAGACACAAAAGATCCCATATTATATAATTCCATTTATGAAGTGTCCAGAATAGGCAAATCCTTAAGAGACAGAAAACAGATAAGGGGTTGGGGTGGGGCAGGGACTGAGGAGTGACTGCTTGATGGGCATGAGGTTGCCTTTTAGAGTGACAAAAATTTTCTAGAACTAAATAGTGGTGATGGTTGCAAAAAATACCACTGAATTGTAAAATGGCTAAAATAATAAGTTTTATGTTTAGTTTGCCAAAATTTTTAAAGCTTATATTTTGGAGTTAAATCATGGTTTGAATCCTAGCAATGCCACTGATTGACTTTGTAACCCTGGATATATTCCTTATTCTTGTGCCTCAGTTTTCTCATCTGTATAAAGGAGGCAATAATGGTACCTACTTCTGAGGTTTATTGAGAGAACTGGGTCCAATAATACATATGAAGTGTTCATCACCATACTTGGCACAGATTACATCCTCAGTAAAAGTCATTTGATAGTAATTATGATAACAAAAAGAAAAAACCAAAAATGCATGAAATCATATAACTTAGAAAATAAGGCATACAAAAAAAGCAGTGAAGTGTGAAGGCTGGTACTACCAGCCATTTCATAGCAGTTATTTATTAGCACCAGTGGAAATGCAGTGAAGTTTAACTACATACAAAATGTAAACTGTTGTTTTTCAGTAGTTGAGTCATGTCTGACTATTTGAAACCCCATGGACTGGAGCAAACCAGGCTTCCCTGTCCTTCACTCTTCCAGAGTTTGCTCAAACTCATGTCCATTGAGTCAATGGTGCTATCCAACCATCTCATCCTCTGCTGTCCCCTTCTCCTGCCTTCAATTCATCCCACATCAGGGTCTTTTCCAATGAGTCAGTCAACTCTTCACATCGGGTGGCCAAAGAATTAGTGCTTCAGCATCAGTCCTTCCAGTGAATATTCAGAGTTCATTTCCTTTATGAGTGACTGGTTTGATCACCTTGCTGTCCAAGGAACTCTCAAGAGTCTCCTCCAGCACCACAGTTTGAAAGCTTCAATTTTTTGGTGCTCAGCCTTCTTTATGGTCCAACTCTCACATTTGTATCTGACTGCTGGAAAAACCATAGCTTTGACTGGATGGACCTTTGTTGGCAAAGTGATGTCTCTGTATTTTAATATGCTGTCTAGGTTTGTCATAGCTTTTCTTCCAAGGAGCAAGCATTTTTTAATGTCATGGCTGTAGTCACCATCCTCAGTGACTCTGGAGCCCAAGAAAACACTGTCACTCTTTCCATTTTTTTCCCCCATCTATTTGCCATGAAGTGATGGACCGGATGCCATGATCTTAGTTTTCTGAATGTTGAGTTTTAAGCTATCTGTTTCACTCCCCTCTTTCACCTTCATTAAGAGACTGTTTAGTTCCTCTTCGCTTTGTTCCGTTAGGGTGGTGTCATCTGCTTATCTGAGGTTATTGATATTTCTCCCAGCAGTCTTGATTCCAGCTTGAGCGTCATCCAGCCTGGGCATTTTGCATCATGTATTCTGGCTTCCCTGGTGGCTCAGACGGTAAAGCGTCTGCTCCCAATGCAGGAGACCCGGGTTCGATCCCTAGGTTGGGAAGATCCCCTGGAGAAGGAAATGGCAACCCACTCCAGTACTCTTGACTAGAAAATTTCATGGATGGAGGAGCCTGGTGGGCTTCAGTCCATGGGGTCACAAATAGTCGGACACGACTGAGTGACTTCACTTCTTCTGTATTGTGTATATAAATTAAATATGAAGGGTGACAGTATACAGCCTTGATGTTCTCCTTTCCCAATTTGGAACCAGTCTGTTGTTCCATGTCTGGTTCTAACTATTGCTTCTTGACCTGCACACAGGTTTCTCAGGAGGCAGGTAAGGTGGTCTGGTATGCCCAATTTTTAAGAATTTTCCACAGTTTGTTGTGATCCACACAGGCAAAAGCTATAGCATAGTCAATGAAGCAGATATCTTTCTGGAATTTGCTTGCTTTTTCTATGATCCAATGGATGTTGGCAATTTGATTTCTGGTTCCCCTTTTGGTTCCTTTTCTAAATCCAGCTTTACATCGGGAAGTTCTCAGTTCACATACTGCTGAAGCCTAGCTTGAAGGATTTTGAGCATTTCCTTGCTAGCATGTGAAATGAGCACAATTATGCAGTAGTTTGAACATTCTTTGGCATTGCCCTTCTTTGGGATTGGAATGAAGACTGACCTTTTCCAGTCCTGTGGCCACTACTAAGTTTTCCAAATTAGCTGGCATATTGAGTGCAGCAACACTTCAGTAGCATCATCTTTTAGGATCTGAAATAGCTCAGCCAGAATTCCATCACCTCCACTAACTTTGTTCATAGTAATGCTTCCTAAGGTGCACTTAACTTCACATTCCAGGATGTCTGACTCTAGGTGAGTAATCATATCATTGTGGCTATCCAGGTCATTAAGATCTTTTCTGTACAGTTCTTGTGTGTATTCTTGCCACCTCTTCTTAATCTCTTCTGCTTGTTAAGTCCTTTCTATCCTTTATCATGCCCATTTGCATGAAATGTTCCCTTGTTATCCCCAGTTTTTTTTGAAGAGATCTTTAGTCTTTCCCATTCTATTGTTTTTCTCTATTTCTTTGCATTGTTTGTTCACTTAAGAAGGCTTTCTTTTCTTTCCTTGCTATTCTCTAGAACTCTGTATTCAGTTGGGTGTTATCGTTCCCTTTCTCCCTTGTTTTTTGCTTCTCTTCTTTCTTCAGGTATCTGTGAAACCTCCTCAGATGACCACTTTTCCTTCTTGCATTTCTTTTTCTTTGGGATGGTTTTGGTCAGGACCTCCTGTACAATGTTATGAACCTCTGTCCATAGTTCTCAGGCACTCTGTCTATCAGATCTAATCCCTTGAATTTATTTGTCACTTCCATTGTATAATCATAAGGGATTTTATTTAGATCATACCTGAATGACCTAGTGGTTTTCTCTACTTTCTTCAATTTAAGTCTGAATTTTGCAATAAGGAGTTCATGATCTGAGCCACAGTTGGCTGCCAGTCTTGTTTTTGCTGACTGTATAGAGCTTCTCCATCATTGGCTGCAAAGCATATAATCAGTCTGATTTTGGTATTGATCATTTGGTGATGTCCATGTGTAGAATCATCTCTAGTGTTCTTGGAAGAGGGTGTTTGCTATGACCAAATAAAATGTAAATTACCTTGAGTTAATTAATAGACAAATTCCATTAGGAATAATAAAATAAAATACACTAAAATCTTCCAGATTGACTTAAGATGCACAGAAAGAGAGTTTAAAAGCATGTAGCTTTATTACCTTTGACTATATGGCTCAGAGGTTAAAGCATCTGCCTGCAATGCTGGAGACCTGGATTTGATCCCTGTGTCAGGAAGATCCCCTGGAGAAAGAAATGGCAACCCACTCCAGTATTCTTGCCTGGAGAATCCCATGGAGGGAGGAGCCTGGTAGGCTACTGTCCACAGGGTAGCAAAGAGTCAGACAGGACTGAGTGACTTCACTTTCTTTTCACTTTTCACATGTGGGCCAAGGAGGAGGGACCAGTGAGGCTGTAAAGGGTGTGAGTATTTGTGAATCATTGAAGAGTTTCACTCCACATGCTCTGTTTTGCCACTGGATTGTTGCTCCCTCTTTGCTTACTTTTCTCCTCTGTAAAATTAGGATAATTAAATTGATACTGTGTTCCTCATATGGTTTATGGGAGGATAAAACCAAAGAAGTAAATTTTAAAAGGTTGAAAAATTATATTATTTTATAATGGTTTCTACTTGAATAATATATGCAAGAACAAAAATATGTTTTCTGACTCTAAGAGTATCTCATCTATCTTTTGGGTCAGTTGAGTTAATTGTGGTAATATCAGTGAAATCATAGGTTCTGGCTTAGTTGTTACCAAATATGCTGATGATGCTGATAAGTCGCTTCAGTCGTGTCCGACTCTTAGCAACCCCATGAACTGCAGCCCACCAGGCTCCTCCGTCCATGGGATTTTCCAGGCAAGAGTACTGGAGTGGGTTGCCATTGCCTTCTCCAGTTACCAAATATAAGTGGATTCAAATTCAGTTTGCCACAGGAAATGAATAAAGCAAGTACACAGTTTCAAAGTTAGGGATTGAAAGTGAAAAGTGAAAGTGAAAGTGACTCAGTCTTGTCCAACTCTTTGCAACCCCACAGACTATACAGTCCATGGAGTTCTCCAGGCCAGAATACTGGAGTGGGTAGCCTTTCCCTTCTTCAGGGGATCTTCCCAATCCAGGAATCGAACTGGGGTCTCCTGCATTGCAGGCTTTACCAACTGAGCTATTAGGGAAGCCCACGTTAGGGGTTATAGAATCATAAATCATTAAGAGTCAGGATGCTGAGGTTAGCATGTTGAAGTTTGACAGAAAACAACAAAATTCTGTAAAGCAATTATCCTTCAATTAAAAAATAAAAATAATCAGGATGCTGCAGGAGAGAATACCAACAAATATTTGTATTCTTAGTGTCACTGAGGTTCTTTCCAGTTTTCTTATGTCAATATGTTACTGGCTACCACAGTGCTTTATATTTTCAGGCACTCATGTCAAAAGAACAGTTTTTTATTCTCTGTCCTACTATTAAAACGTTGGTCTTAGTTGTAATTTTAATCAGGTCTGAATAAAATAATTTGGAATTTAGAACTTCTAGGTTCCACATTTATTCAGGATCCTTACAGTTGTGAGCAACAGAAATCCTATAATTAAAACAAAGGAATCTGTTGGCTCAAGAAAAAAGTCCAAGAGTCTATCAGGCATAGCTGGGTCACTGACAAACCGCACCAGGACCTGACCTCTCATTCCGCCACTTGCCATCTCTTTGCTGTATTTTCTTCTGTGTTTACCTCCCTTTGATCTGTTTCAATGTGTAGATAGTCCCAGTAGTGACATTTTAGAACCCTTATAGTTATAAGCCAAGCTAGAAAGGAAAGGGCCTAGTTCACCAGGACAAGCTGGAGTCAGCCCCCTCAACTGAAGCTGAGTGAACGAGGTGGATCCCCAAGGAAAATGTTTCCAATTCCAGCAGATAGGAGTGGAGGGCTGGGCAGGCAGCAAACGGAATTCCCCACAAGTGACGATTAGCATGAACATGTCACTGGCACCCCTCTTGCGGTACTGGATTCTTTTACTTTGTATTATAATTCTTATTCTTATTTCTCCTCCCTAAGGCGAGGAATCTTAGCTAATTCATTTTTTTGTCCTCTCCTTCCCTTCTTTATGGCCTCATCCTCAGTGCTTGCAAAAGTGCTTTTCAGGAAATATTTGTTGTGTGAGTTTCTTCTTTGCATGTATGTGTTCCTGACAATTTTGCATGTGTTAAAAGTAAAGTAAAAATGCAACAAACTAATTAATGTGTGGAAGTTAATTAATACATTTACATGATTAAATGGATGTGACAATGCTTCTTTTATCTGTAAGATTCATTATTCCATACAATTGCTAATAATCATAGTTGAATTTTATATAGGGCTTCAGTCAGTCAGTCAGTTCAGTTGCTCAGTCATGTCCATCTCTTTGAGACCCCATGAATTGCAGCATGCCAGGCCTCCCTGTCCATCACCAACTCCTGGAGTTTACCCAAACTCATGTCCATCAGGTCGGTGATGCCATCCAGCCATCTCATCCTCTGTCGTCCCCTTCTCCTCCTGCCCCCAATCCCTCCAAGCATCAGAGTCTTTTCCAGTGAGTCAGCTCTTTGCATGAGGTGGCCAAAGTACTGGAGTTTCAGCTTTAGCATCAGGCCTTCCAAAGAACACCCAGGGCTGATCTTCTTCAGAATGGACTGGTTGGATCTCCTTGCAGTCCGAGGGACTCTCAAGAGTCTTCTCCAACACCACAGTTCAAAAGCATCAATTCTTCGGCGCTCAGCTTTCTTCACAGTCCAACTCTCACATCCATACATGACCACAGGAAAAACCATAGCCTTGACTAGACGGACCTTTGTTGGCAAAGTAATATCTCTGCTTTTGAATGTGCTATCTAGGTTGGTCATAACTTTTCTTCCAAGGAGTGAGCGTCTTTTAATTTCATGGCTGCAAGCACCATCTGCAGTGATTTTGGAGCCCCCAAAAATGAAGTCTGACATTTTTTCCACTGTTTCCCTATCTATTTCCCATGAAGTGATGGGACCAGATGCCATGATCTTAGTTTTCTGAATGTTGAGCTTTAGGCCAACTTTTTCACTCTCTTCTTTCACTTTCATCAAGAGGCTTACTAAATGTTTCCAAATATTTTCTGTTTAATCCTTACAACAACCAGAAAAGGTGAATACTTCTTCCATCTCCAGGTTACAATGCCATATATGTATGGCATGTACATTAATTAATGTATGTATTAATTATTATTAATTAATGTGCTAATTAATTCCATGAGATTAATGCTTCAGTAAGTGGTAGTTCTGGGATCAGGAATGTGAGTCTATACTCCTAACCATAATGCTTTTTGCTAAACACTGAGCTAACAGTTTAGGTGTGAGTAGGACACGGTTTCACTCCTTCAAGAGCTATGCAGGCTGGGAACAGACATTGTGCATTTAAGGCACAGTTCTCAGAAGAGCCCTAAGAGGAAGCTGAGCGGGGGTCTGTAATTATATCACCAATAGAACTTTGTGAGGGAGTGCTTACTGAGACATAAGTAGGGGAAATGGTATACTTCGGTTCAACTTAGACCCCTAAAACACATAATTTTGTGAACTGAAAGCTATACTGTGTCCAAGCTAAGTTTGCATTGACTAAGATGTTGAAATAATGCTGCTCTTCTGCTTAGATTATATTTTAGAAATATATTAAAAATAAGCTCTCATCTCACTTTCTAAGGACAATCTGTGAACCAGCAGCTGCAAATCACCGAGGAGCTTTCTAGAAAGGCACCATCTCAGGCCTACCACAGAGCCACTGAATCTGAATCTGCACTTTACAAGGTCCCGAAGAAATGTCTGTACACAGTAGAATCTGGGAAGCGCTGAGCTAAAGTGAAAATACTTGTGTTCCCCAAACACCCCTGACTTCTTCATGCATCAGCAACCACACTGGTGCTGTTTTGTCTATCTAATCTGCCCAGGGAGACTATTCATCACTCAAGATTTAGCTTTAAATTCTCCTTTCTTTCAAGGTTATTATTTTCCCTACCAGAAAGTGTTGGCCATTCATTCCCTTTTCTGCGATTGCATAACACTTTGTACTGGTATGTCTTATAAGTTTTCTATCAGATGATCTAACAAAAGTAAACACACGGAATGATAATGCAGGATGAGGTTTTATGACTGATCTCCAAAGATGGCTTTCGACGAATGACACTTTTCAGTATCATGTACTTGTGCAGTCACCTCCCTCACTGAATCTGGATTGGCTGTGACTATTAAGAAACAGAGTAAAGTAGAAACGATACTGTGCCAATTCTGGGCTTAGCCTTTAAGAAAAGCTTCAGTTTTCTTCTTGAACCTAACTTCCATGGTTTGAGGAAGCCCTAGCAGCCATGTGGAAAAGCCACATGAAGAGGAGAAGCCCTAAAATCATGTGGGTAAGCTAAATAGCTTCAGTCATGTCTGACTCTTTGCAACCCTACGAACTGTAACCCAACCAGTCCATGGGATTCTCCAGGCAGGAATACTGGAGTGGGTGGCCACTTCCTCCTTCAGGGGATCTTTCTGACCTAGGGATTGGACCCATGTCTCTTACATCTGTATTAGCAGGCAGGTTCTTTACCCCTAGTGCCACCTGGGAAGCCCCACAAAACCACATGGGAAAGGAAGGAAACTTAGCCATTTCTGCATACCAGAAGCTTCCAGATGACTTTAACTCCGCCAGCTGCCTGAGATACATCAAGAAAGACCAGCAAGAACTGCCCAATTGAGTTCAGTCAATCCACAGAATCATAAGATAATAACATGGTTGTTATTTTAGGTCACTGGGTTTTGAGTTTGGAGATCATCAGACTGGGAGTTTAATAACACAAAGGTACTAAATATCCTAGATGTTTCCTTATCATAGAGCAACTATAAGAGACAATGTAATAGAGCAAGCAGTGTGCAGCTCTTAGCACATAGTCATTTTTTGCCATTACCCCCAACTCCATTACCAGGTAACAGTTACCTCAAAACCATTAACAGTCTCTCAGCCATTGGTCAGCACCACGGTGGGTCCCTTCTCCAAGCAAGCAACTGTTGGTGGGCCACTCACCCGGCTGGTAGAGTGGTGGTTGTCAGGCACAGTGAGGCAAGAGGCGAATCCTGCGCTTCTCCCCTGGGACCTCCAGCTCATCCAGCCTTGGGCCAGCAGGTGAGCTGGGGGCCCCAGCGAACAATCTGGGGACTATGTTTTGCTAGGCTCCAGAGCCCTGGCCAAGGCTGCCCACTGGCCAGGCCCAGGCCTTGAGGCATCAGTGAACCTCCCCCATCCCTGCCTCTGCGACCTAATAGCAGTGTAAGTCTGCCTGGGTCACAAGTCTGAAGGACATAGCTCCCATGGTTTGAGCGGCCTGAGGAGCCTGAGGGTCAGTTGAGTTGGGCACCTGGCTCCTTCAGTGATGACAGCTGGGCAGAGTCTGGGGACCTGTCCCGGAGGTGGCCGCCAACTGAGATCTGCTTCCTCTTAGCCAGGACCTGGACCTTGGAGGGTGAAAGCTGAGCCTTGGGACCTTGCCTTTGCTTGTTAGAACACAGAATAACATTTGTTTGGTAGAGAGTTACAAGAAGATCGTTACCTGACTGTGACCTGACTTCTAGAAGAAAGGCTCTGACACCAAGAAGTTTGCAACAACTAACCATGCTCCACCACTGCCTTTCCTGGAAAAGGGCTTTGTTGAAAGTTTTTGGGGAGTGTGGGGTTTTTAAGTCATGAGTCACCTATCTCCTTGCAAGGCCCCGCAATAAACCTTTCTCTGTTCCGAACTCCAACATTTCAGTATTGTTTCACCTTATTGTGCATTGGACACATGGACTTGTGTTTCAGTAACAAAAGTACGTAAGCATCTTGAGCAAGAAGTAACACAAAGGGCAATTCAGCACAACAAAGGTCTACATAAAAAGGCATCTCTTCTGGTTGTTTCACTGGTCAACTAAATTTCAAGAGCTTCACAATGTGTAGCTTACATAAACTCTTCAGGTAAAATGCAATATTAAAAAAAAAAACAAGGACTAAAGATAGTGTCTATGTGGTGAAGACATAAAAATAGATTAATAAAAAACTTAGTTTTTTCTTTTTTAAATAATTGACATTGTTTAAGCAACAGAAGCATAGTAGGTTCTACTATTTATTAAAATTTTATTTTAAATATTATATTAATATTTTAAATATTAATATAAGACACTGAGTCTCCAATCATGGAGAAAACGTTGAGTTCTGGAGGCCCTTTTTGGATCATTTGGGTATGAGAGAATTAGTGCTCTCTTCTAAACATTTAAGAATGTCAGAGAACCTCACACCTGTCAGAATGGCTATCATCAAAAAGAACACAACAAATACTGGTGAAGATGTGGAGAAAAGGGAGCCCTTGTACACTGTTGGTGGGAATGTAAATTGGTGTAGCTACTATGGAAAACCGTATGGAAGTTTCTCAAAAAACTGAAAATAGAATTACATGATCCATCAAATTCCACTCCTGGGTGTACATATAGATAGAGAAAACACACTAATTCAAAAAGATACATATATCCTAATATTCATAACAGCATTGTTTATGATTGACAAGATATGAAAGCAGCCTAAGTGTCCATCAACAGAAGAATGAATAAGGAAGATATAGTATATACATATACACAATGGAATAATCAGTTCAGTTCAGTTGTTCAGTCACGTCTGTCTCTTTGTGACCCCATGGACTGCAGCACACCTGGCTTCCCTGTCCATCACCAACTCCTGGAGCTTATTCAAACTCATGTCCATCAAGTCAGTGATGCCATCCAATCATCTCATCTCCTGTTGTCCCCTTCTCCTCCCACCTTCAATCTTTCCCAGCATCAGGGTCTTTTCCAATGAGTCAGTTCTTTGCATCAGGTGGCCAAACTATTGGAGTTTCAGCTTCAGCATCAGTCCTTCCAATGACTATTCAGGACTGATTTCCTTTAGGATGGACAGGTTGGATCTCCTTGCTGTCCAAGGGACTCTCAAGAGTCTTTTCCACAATCACAGTTCAAAAGCATCAGTTCTTTGGTGCCCTGCTTTCTTTATAGTCCAACTCTCACATCCATACATGACTACTGGAAAAACCACCGCTTAGACTATCTGGACCTTTGTTGGCAAAGTAATGTCTCTGCTTTTAAATATGCTGACTAGGTTGGTCATGGCTTTTCTTCCAAGGAGCAAGTGTCTTTTAATTTCATGGCTGCAGTCACCATCTGCAGTGATTTGGAGCCCCAAAATATAAAGTCTGCCACTGTTTCCATTGTTTCCCCATCTATTTGCCATGAAGTGATGGGACTGGATGCCATGATCTTAGTTTTCTGAATGCTGAGTTTTAAGCCAACTTTTTCACTCTCCTCTTTCACCTTCATCAAGAGGCTCTTTAGTTCTTCTTTGCTTTCTACCATAAGGATAGTGTCACTGCATATCTGAGGTTATTGATATTTCTCCCAGCAATCCAGCTTGTGCTTCATCCAGCCCAGCATTTCACATGATGTACTCTGCATATAAGTTAAATAAGTAGAATGGCAATATACAGCCTTGACGTACTCCTTTCCCACTGGAACCAGTCTGTTGTTCAATGTCCAGTTCTAATTAATGGAATAATATTCAGCCATAAAATTTTGCTGTTTGCAACAACATGGATGGGCTTGGAGGGTGTATTATGCTAAGTGAAATGTCAGAGAAATATAAATACTGTATGGTATCACTTACATGTGTGATCTAAAAAATAAACTAGGAAATGTAACAATAAGGCAATAGACTCATAAATATAGAGAACAAACTAGTCGTTACTAGTGGAGAGAGAAAAGAGGTGAGGGGCAAGATATGGGTAGAGGATTAAGAGATACAAGTGTGTATAAAATAAATAAACCACAAGGATGTATTGTGCAACACAGGGAATATAGCCAGTATTTAATAGTAACTATAAATAAAATAGAACTTCTAAAAATTGGCTTAAAACTCGACATTCAGAAAACTAAGATCATGGCATCCGGTCCCATCACTTCATGGCAAATAGATGGGGAAACAATGGAAACAGTGATAGACTTTATATTTTGGGGCTCCAAAATCACCGTAGATGGTGACTACAGACATAAAATTAAAACATGCTTGCTCCTTGGAAGAAAAGTTATGACCAACCTAGACAGCATATTAAAAAGCTGTCCCTCTAGACAAAACTATGATTTTTCCAGTATTCATGTATGGACGTGAAAGTTGGATTATAAACAAAGCTGAGCACCGAAGAACTGATGCTTTTGAACCGTGGTGTTGGAGAAGACTTTTGAGAGTCCCTTGGACAGCAAGGAGATCCAACCTGTCCATCCTAAAGGAAATCAGTCCTGAATAGTCATTGGAAGGACTGATGCTGAAGCTGAAACTCCAATAGTTTGGCCACCTGATGCAAAGAACTGACTCATTGGAAAAGACCTTGATGTTGGGAAAGATTGAAGGTGGGAGGAGAAGGGGATAACAGAGGTTGAGATGGTTGGATGGCATCACTGACTTGATAGACATGAGTTTGAATAAGCTCCAGGAGTTGGTGATGGACAGGGAGACTTGACATGCTGCAGTCCATGGGGTCACAAAAGCCAGACAAGACTGAGCGAATGAACTGAACTGATGTTGCACACCTGTAAGTTATGAAATAGTGCATCTTAACTATATCTCAATTAAAAATTTAAAAAGAAAAAAATGGCAGAATTCTCTCCTGCTCTAGGGTCTTGCTGTTTGGAGCTGTTTCGTCAATAAGA
Source organism: Ovis canadensis (assembly GCF_042477335.2). Lineage (NCBI taxonomy): Eukaryota > Metazoa > Chordata > Mammalia > Artiodactyla > Bovidae > Ovis > Ovis canadensis. Next base: position 29,870,581 of record NC_091246.1, read on the forward strand.
CTCATTCTCTAACTCTAAATTCTTTTTCCATCCTTGCTCAGATGTCTTCTTATCCGGGATACCTTCCCTAGGCAGTCCATTTTAAGCCCCATTTCCCAATTTATCTTCCTCCATAGCATTTTTCGTGATGTATATTCATTTATTTGTTGTCTGTCTCCTTCCACTAGAATGTGAGCTCTGAGAACAGAGACATTGCTTTGTCCACTGCTGTATCCTCACTGCTGAGAACAGGGATTGGCACATAAGTGGCACTCAATAAATATTTGTTGAATGAATGGAGGTAGAATGTCTAAAACTGTATTTTCAGCTAAACAAAAATGCTAAGCAATACAATGTACTTTATTCCTTTGCTTAGCATCAGAGATTGTTTTGGCCATTGTAGAAAGTCTTTTTTAAATGGCTGGGTTTCCTAAGTCATTATATAATTACCCTCTTAAGTCTGAGTGAGCACTTAAAAGCGCAGTTTCTAAATTGTTTTGCCTATATAACATTGCTGTTACTGACATTATCAATTTAGCAAGCATTGTGATGGGGCATACTAATAAAACACAGCCTGGGAGAAGTCAGCTTGTGATGAGCACTGCAGCATAAAATAGCAGACTTGGAGCCTGGACTCCCCTTGCCCCATGCCAGCCAGATGGCCTTAGCAAAGCCACGTAATCTCTTTGGGATGTTTCTTTCAACTGTAAAATGAAGATAACCTGCCAAATCTACCTAACAGAGATATTGTGAGAGTCAGATAAGAAAATCTGTGATATCTGTAAAAGTGCTTTGAATGCCTGAAAAGCGTCATGAGAATGGAAGGTATTATCATTATGTCAGAGTAATGATCAGTCATCAATTTTGGGACACCTGATATAGCCTCTACTATGGGAGAAATCTATACCTATGCTCATGGAGAGGCTTTCTGTTGAGATGGATAAATGGGGGGCAGTATGTACATTGAAAATGTGCTCTAACTAATAAGGCAGTCATTTTCAAAATGTGCCTTAGATACAAATATAATTTTTAAAAGAACTGGCTGATTCAAATGGACCTTGGCACATTAATTTTTATCAAGGAGGGTGACTGAGCCATACATAGGTCTCATAGAGTAGACGCTTAGCAGTTAGATACCACCCCTCTGTGTGCATGCAGGTGTCTATATCCCTTTTGGGCTTCATTCTTTTGTTCATATTGCTTTAAAAAAAATTATGTAAGGAAATATTTTTCCTTATATAAAAATTATGTAAGGAATGGGGGGCTTCCCTGGTAGCTCAGAGGGTAAAGCATCTGCCTGCAATGCCAGAGACCTGGGCTCGATCCCTGGGTGGGGAAGATCCCCTGGAGAAGGAAATGGCAACCCACTCCAGTACTCTTGCCTGGAAAACCCCATGGACGGAGAAGCTTGGTAGGCTACAGCCCATGGGGTCGGACGCAACTGAGAGACTTCACTTTCATATAAGGAATACATGAACATTTCCACTGAAAAAGAAAAGGAATATAAAAACATACCAAGAATAACAAGAAAGTCTCCTTTCATTCCTTCACCTATCATATTAGATTTCTCTTAAGTCACATTTTAAATTAATATCAACAAGGGACAAGAAACCTTTAAAAATCATATAGGACTACTACTTTGCAGTGTTAATGTTGGTTGCCCAGCCATGTCCGACTCTCTGTGACCCCATGAACTTGGCTCCTCTGTCCATGGAATTCTCTAGGCAAGAATACTGGAGTGGGTTGCTATTCCCTTCTCCAGGGGATCTACCCCTCCCAGTGATTGAACCTGGGTCTCCTGCACTGCAGGCAGATTCTTTACTGTCTGAGCTACCAGTGAAGCCCACTTTGCAGACTTCCATGCAAACAAATTTGAGCACCTAAAGCAAATGGATAATTTCCTAGGGAAACTCAGATTAGCAAAATAGAACCCATTAGAATTAGAATTAGAAAGCTTAAAGAAAACAGTTTCCATAGAAGAAACAAAAAAAATTATCAAATAACTACCCTAAGAAAAAGCACAAGGCCTGGATAATTTCCTAGGGGAATACTACCAAACCATCATATTAAAAGCATTAAAAAGGAAGGAAATCGTACTTGTTTTTTCCATGAAGCAAGTATAACACTGCTATCTAAACTAAATAGGGTACAAAGAAAAAAGACTATTTGGCCAACATCATTCATGAATATTGACACAAAATTCTAGGCAAAATATCAGAAAAAATAATTAGCAAAAATAATTCAATGCCATGTTAAGAAAATAATGCATGATGACCAAGTGGGTTATGTTCCAGAAATGAAAATTTGGCTTAATATTTAGAAATCAGTTAGTGTCATGCATAATATTAATAAAGCCAAGAAAAAGAATCAAAGAAGCTGAGCAAGTCTTTGAATAAATCAATACCTATTCATTATAAAAACACACAGAAATTAAAGACTTCTTTCTCAACACGATTATATATCCATATATGTTAACGTGAAAGTCACTCAGTTGTGTTTGACTCTTTGTGACCCCATAGATTATACAGCTCCTCTGTCCATGGAATTCTCTAGGCCAGAATATTGGAGTGGGTAGCCTTTCCCTTTTCCAGGGGATCTTCCCAACCCAGCGATCGAACCCAGGTTTCCTGCATTGCACATGGTTTATTTACCAGCTAAGCCACAAGAGAAGCATATAATATATACCTTACTCTTAAAACTAGTTTCTTATTTAATCAGCAAACATTACAGACAATTAATTCTTCTGAGACTGGAAATAAGAAAACTATGTGGATTATCCTTTACTATTCAACATTGTACTAGAGGTATTCAGTTCAGTTCAGTTCAGTCCAGTCGCTTAGTCGTGTCCGACTCTTTGCAACCCTGTGAATCGCAGCACGCCAGGCCTCCCTGTCCATCACCAACTCCTGGAGTTTACCCAAACTCATGTCCATCGAGTCAGTGATGCCATCCAGCCATCTCATCCTCTGTCGTCCCCTTCTCCTTCTGCCCCCAATCCCTCCCAGCATCAGGGTCTTTTCCAGCGAGTCAACTCTTCGCAGGAGGTGGCCAAAGTATTGCAGCTTCAGCATCAGTCCTTCCAATGAACACCCAGGACTGATCTCCTTTAGGATGGACTGGTTGGATCTCCTTGCAATCCAAGGGACTTTCAAGAGTCTTCTCCAAAACCACAGTTCAAAAGCATCAATTCTTCGGCACTCAGCTTTCTTCACAGTCCAACTCTCACATGCATACATGACCACTGGAAAAGCCATAGCCTTGACTGGATGGACATTTGTTGGCAAGGTAATGTCTCTGCTTTTTAATATGCTATCTAGGTTGGTCATAACTTTCCTTCCAAGGAGTAAGAGTCTTTGAATTTCATGGCTGCAATCACCATCTGCAGTGATTTTGGAGCCCCCAAAAATAAAGTCTGACACTGTTTCCACTTTTTTCCATCTATTTCCCATGAAGTGATGGGACCAGATGCCACAATCTTAGGTTTCTGAATGTTGAGCTTTAAGCCAACTTTTTTCACTCTCCTCTTTCACTTTCATCAAGAGGCTTTTTAGTTCCTCTTCACTTTCTGCCATAAGGGTGGTATCATCTGCAAATCTGAGGTTATTGATATTTCTCTCCCAGAAATCTTGATTCCAGCATGTGCTTCTTCCAGTCCAGCGTTTCTCATGATGTACTCTGAATAGAAGTTAAATAAGCAGGGTGACAATATACAGCCTTGACGTACTCCTTTTCCTATTTGGAACCAGTCTGTTGTTTCATGTCCAGTTCTAACCGTTGCTTCCTGACTTGCATATAGGTTTCTCAAGAGGCAGGTCAGGTGGTCTGGTATTCCCATCCCTTTCAGAATTTTCCACAGTTTATTGTGATCCACACAGTCAAAGGCTTTGGCATAGTCAATAAAGCAGAAATAGATGTTTTTCTAGAACTCTCTTGATTTTTCAGTGATCCAGTGGTATTAACCAATAAAATTAGACAAGAGAAATCAATTAGAGGCATCAGAATGGGTAAAGAAGAAGTAAAAATAATTTTATTTGTAGATGATATGATAGTATAGCTGTCAGTTCAGTTCAGTTCAGTCGCTCAGTCATGTATGACTCTGAGACCCAATGAATCAGAGCACACCAGGTCTCCCTGTCCATCACCATCTCCTGGAAACTCACATCCATCGAGTTGGTGATGCCATCCAGCCATCTCATCCTCTGTCTTCCCCTTTTCCTTCTGCCCTCAATCCCTCCCAGTACCAGAGTCTTTTCCAATGAGTCAACTTTTCGCATGAGGTGGTCAAAGTACTGGAGTTTCAGCTTTAGCATCATTCCTTCCAAAGAACACCCAGGACTGATCTCCTTTAGAATGGACTGGTTGGATCTCTTTGCAGTCCAAGTATACCTGCAAACCTCTCAAAAATCAATGATAAAGTTAATTTAAATATTAGAAGAATTCAATGAAGTAGCAGAATGTAAAATTAAAATTTTAAAAATCATTAACTTTTACAATAGAAGCAAAAGCAAAAATAAATGAATGGAATCTAATTAAACTTATAAGCTTTTGCAAGGAGAGGAAACCATAAACAAAATGAAAAGACATCCTATGAGCTGGGAGAAAATATTTGCAAATGAGGCAACTAACAAGAGCTTAATTTACAAATGACTCATATAACTCAATAACAAAAGAAACAAACAACCCAGCCCAAAACTGGGCAGAAGACTCAAATACACATTTCTCCAAAAGAAGACATACATATGGCCAATAAGCACATTAAAAGATGCTCAATATCGGTAATCATTAGAGAAATAAAAATCAAAACTACAATAAGGTACTATCACACACTGGTCAGAATGGCCATCATTCAAAAGTCTAGGAATAATAAATGCTGGAGAGGGTGTGAAGAAGAGGGAACCTTCCTACATTTTTGGTGGAAATGTAAATTGATACAACCACTGTTGAAAACAGTATAGAGGTTCCTTATAAAACCAAAAATAGATTGCCATATGATCCCACTCCTGGGTGTATATCCAGAGAAAACTAATTCACACATGCATGCACCATGGTGTTCACGCAGCACTGTTTACAATAGCCAAGACATGGAAGTAACCTAAATGCTCACTGACAGAGAACGGATAAGGAAGATGTGGTACATGTATACAATGTATACAATTACTCAGCCATGAAAAGAATGAAATAATGCCACCTGCAGCAAAATGGATGGACCAAGAGATTGTTCTATGCACTGAAGGAAGTCAGAAACAGAGAAAGACAAATATCTTTTATCATTTATGTGAAATCTAAAAAAAATGGTACAAATGAATTTATTTACAAACCAGAAATAGAATCACAGATGTAGGAAACAAACTTATGGCTATAGAAGGAAAAGTGAGGGGAGGGATAAATTGGGAGATTGGGATTGACACATACACGCTACTGTATACAAAATAGGTAACTAATAAGGACCTCCTGTATAGCTCAAGGAACTCTACCCAATACTCTATAATGACCTACATGGGAAAAGAATCTAAAGAAGAGTGGAGATATATATATATATATATGGCACCCCACTCCAGTACTTTTGCCTGGAAAATCCCATGGATGGAGGAGCCTGGAAGACAGCAGTCCATGGTGTCGCTGAGGGTCGGACACGACTGAGCAACTTCACTTTCACTTTTCACTTTCATCCATTGGAGAAGGAAATGGCAACACACTCCAGTGTTCTTGCCTGGAGAATCCCAGGGACGGGGGAGCCTGGTGGGCTGCCATCTATGGGGTCGCACAGAGTTGGACACGACTGACGCGACTTAGCAGCATATATATATATATACATACACACACACATATACATACAACTTATTCACTTTGCTGTATACCTGAAACTAACACAACATCGTAAATGAACTATACTTCAGTAAAGATTAAAATGAATAAAAAATAAATGATTTTTGCCCAACAACCTAGCAATAATAAAAAAGATGACATTTAGTGTTACTGGGAATGTGAAAAAAAATAGTTACTCTTTTATACTACTGGTAAGAATGTAACTTATTGCATTTTAGAAGGGCAATTTGGATACATTTACCAGTTAAAATTTTCTATAGTTTTCAACCCAATAGTTTTAAACCCAGCAACATTTTTTTTGCACATGACCTTCACATGGAGTTTTTGGCCCTCTGATGTTAAAAGGACACCTGGTGCATTGGACACCTGATCAGGCCGTTTTAGAGTTGGTGGTCCAGTCTTAGCTGGCTTGACCTGGACAAGTACTGGCTACAAGCGCCTAGGCTGTGTGAAGCTTAGAGAGTATGAAAGTGAAGTCTCTCAGTCATGTCCGACTCTTTGCAACCCCATGGACTGTAGCCTACCAGGCTCCTCTGTCCATGGGATTTTCCAGGCAATAGTACTGCAGCGGATTGCCATTTCCTTCTCCATTAGAGAGTATGGGATTATCAAATAAGTAAATAAAGGCAAGCTTGCTCAGTGAAGGCAAGTTGTAAGTGAAGGGGGTTTTTTTTTATGTGTATTTGAAAAAACAAGTTGTTCCCTTATCTACTGTTCTATAAGACAAGGTCAAGGATTTCTGTTAGTCACGATTTCTGTTAGCCCTATGAGGCACTGTTTTAAAAAGAGGGGACTATCATATGTGCTGGGCACAATATTGAATGCTGAGAACACAAAGATGTACATCCTTAGCTCTTAGCTTTGTATCCAGTTGAGGTGAGAAAAGATAACCTGGCAGCTGACTTCTAAGAAATGAGAAAGCACTGAAGTAGAGAGAAACTTGAGGGAGAGAGACTGGAGGGGAGGGTCTTAAAGGGTATGAGAAGAAGCAGATAGGGACGTGGTGGCAAGGAAAGGATAAATTCAGGAGCATGCTGGAGATAGTATCTGTAGGATTTGTAAATCCATTGAGTTTTGAGGAAAGAGAAGTCAAAGGTGGCCTTCCCTGGTGGCTCAGATGGTAAATAATCCACCTGCAATGTGGGAAACCTGGGTTCAATACCTGTGTTGGGAAGATCCCCTGGAGAAAGGCATGGCAACCCACTCCAGTATGCTTGCCTGGAGAATCCATAGACAGAGGAGCCTGGCAGGTTACAGTCCATGGGGTCACAAAGAGTCAGACACGACTGAGCGATTAAGCACAGAGTAGAAGGTGAAGACATTGGTTATTTTCTTTTCTCAGGGTAAAAGCAAATGGAAGATTAATTCCACTAACATGAAGTACCTAGAATGGACAAATTCATAGAGCCAGAAAGTTGATTAGGGGTTAACAGAGCCTGAGGGAGGGAAGAATAACAGGGCTTAAGGGAGGGAAGAATGGAATTCAGAGTTTCTGTCTGGGATGATGCAAATAATGTTGATGGTTGCACAAAATGTGAATGTATTTAATGCCCTTGAACTATACAGTTAAAAATGATTAAAATGGTAAATTTCATGTTATATATCTTTAATCACAATAAAAAAGAAAAAGAAATACATTTTAGATAGATAATTAGCATTTTTTTTTTACACAGCAGAATCATTCTTTTTTAAAAAAACACTGAAGTATATCTTGGCTATTGTGTCAATCTGCTGAACAGCAAGGTTATACATATATGTATATTCTTTTATATATTCTTTCCCATTATGGTTTATCACAAAATTTGTATACAGTTCCCTGGGCTATACAGTAAGAGCATATTGTTTATTCATTCTATATGTAATAGTTTGCAAGCAGAATCATTAATTGCAGAATGCATTATCATAAAGAATTTCAATTGTATGACACACTATATTATTTCATAATTTTCTGACACACTTCATACAATTAACTCACATGTGTTCTTTGAGGAATATTATATTCAGTGCTGTGTAGACTGTAGGAAAATGACTTGCAAAGAGGGTTACCTTCATTTTTAAAAGCAATTAATTGAGTACCAAATTTCACACATCTTATCTCATTGATCATCATGCAATCATGAGATAGACACTAGATCCACATTTGAATTTTTTTTAGTATGGCTTGATTGCTTCAAACAAATCAGCATTTTCAGATTTGTCATTAAAATTGAAATGCATACCTACTGACTTTTATTTTGGCCATAACTTGGGCTTATGATATCTTAGTTCTCTGACCAGGAATTGAACCCAAGTATTCAGCAGTGAAAATATAATGTCCTAACCACTGGATTTACTCTTGCCTAGAAAATCCCTATGGGGTCGCTAAGAGTCAGACACGACTGAGCGACTTCCCTTTCACTTTTCACTTTCATGCATTGGAGAAGGAAATGGCAACCCACTCCAGTGTTCTTGCCTGGAGAATCCCAAGGATGGGGGAGCCTGGTGGGCTGCTGTCTATGGGCTTGCACAGAGTCGGACACGACTGAATCGACTTAGCGGCAGCAGCAGCAGCAACCACTGGATTGACAGGCAATTCTCACATTGACTCTTTTTAAAAATTAGTGATTTTCTACTGCATCTTTATATAGTCAAAGATGCAGAGTTTTTAGAGTTTCTAACATGAAGACTATATTCCAAAGTTTAAATTGGTGGTGGAGTCTATTCATATCATAAATTCTCTTTCCAAGGAGAAGAATTAGTGTTATCTGATGTCTTAAACATTGATATGTCTATTTATGGAATTTTTAGTTTTTATTGTAAAGATTTTTTAAGCAAATGGTTTCCTCTTTTGCCTATTATTGTGAATTTTGTAAAATAATTCTGTTTTGCCCTCAAGCTTACATAGTGCCCATATATCCCTTTTAATCAATCTACTAAACCTGAAGAAAATTCATAGAGCCGCTAATTAATAGTAAAACTTTTGCTATATAATTTTAAACTCCAGATACAGAAAAAAGACAATAGCATTAGTCCCGTTAAACATCAAGCTTCCACACTATGAAGCCACACAAGTACTGGCGGTATGGACAGAGATCATTCAAAAAGAGTCAGGACTTTTATTTTTAGGAAATAATTTTTCTTACTTTGGCATGTGCACATTTGAAAATATCAGGTTTATCTGTAACATTTATTCACTTTGCTGATGCTGCTGCTAAGTCGCTTCAGTCTTGTCCGACCCTGTGCGACCCATGGACGGCAGCCCACCAGGCTCCCCCGTCCCAGGGATTCTCCAGGCAAGAACACTGGAGTGGGTCACCGTTTCCTTCTCCAATGCGTGAAAGTGAAAAGTGAAAGTGAAGTCGCTCAGTCATGTCCGACTCTTAGTGACCCCATGGACTGTAGCCCACCAGGCTCCGCCGTCCGTAGCATTTTCCAGGCAAGAGTACTGGAGTGGGGTGCCATTGCCTTAGGTCTTCTAATGAGAGAATTTTGACATTTAATTCCTAAGATAAATTTAATCTTATAAGAGATCACACGTTTCCAAAGAGGTACTTTGGAATGTCAGAAGTCTTTGGGTACAGGTTAGCAAGGGAGCCACAAAACTTCGGGGGGTCAGCTATTATTGCTTTATTCATGTCAGCCTTAAAAAGTAAATATAACCTTTTTAAATGAGCAAGTCCAGAGAGAAAAAGCAGATTAGTTGTTGCCAAGGCCTAGGGAGAGAAGGGGGAATGGTAATTGTGTCAGGAGAACAAGGTTTTCTTCTGGAATGTTGAAAATGTTCTGAAACCAGATAGTGGTGAATTCTGTACAATATTGTGAATGTCCTAAATGCTGCTGAATTGTTCACTGTCAAATGTTTAAAAGAGTAAAATGTATATGTATTTTTTACAATAAAATGTAATCTATTGCAAAATAGCAACTTTAATCACAGACAATTTATACAATTACAAGAAGAAAAACATCACCATCAGTCTCACTGCTCACATAGAATCAATGTTGCCATTTTGGTAACTATCCTCCCAGTTACATCTCTATGCATGTAATTACATTTCTGCTTCAGTTAAGACTTTTTGGTTGCAAGTAACAGAAAACAGAAAACCTGGTGTCTTCTGGAAACCTTGGACAGAAATGCGGCTGGGCCCCTGGGAGCTGAAGGGTCATTGAGAGGTCAGGAAGCACATTGCACCTTTGCCGGGTCTCCCCTCTGTGGGCTCTGTCCGTCAGACTTCATCTCTCTTAGATCATCTCTTCACTTCTCCATTTATTGGCTGACTGCTGCCCCACAGCTCCTTAACATACCTGCTAACATGCTAGCGACCCACAGACTGGCTGACTCTCTCAGACCCAATTCCAAATCCTGCTCATTGTTCACTCAGTTTTAGCCAGGGGAGTTGGGTCAGGCAATATAGAGAAGAATGAATTCAGATCATTAGCTTTGAAAAATTTTGAGATATCTTCAAAGGTAGAATCAGCTTTAACCATTTTCCAAGGGAGGAATAAAATAATGGTAATAAACAGTTTATTTTATAGGAGATTTAACAGTGCATTATAAATATACAGTTGAGGATAATTTTCTGTATTGTAGATACTTCACAACAAATTGCAAACATGGGTGTGATTTTATTTAATTACTTATTTAAAAGTTGATGTTTATTATATTTTCAGGTAAGGCATCAATTTTTCACTTCAAAAGCAATGCTCTGGAATTAATTTTTTCTTAATTTCTTCCCTGATTAAAGGCCAAGTAGTCTTAGGATGCATGTTCATAAGAGAGTTTCATTGATTATATGAGGGTTTCATGTAAGTATTCCTTTTAACTGAAAAAGGCAATTGGGAATTTTGTTTAAAAGCAGTTCTGCTGCTGCTACTGCTAAGTCGCTTCAGTCATGTCCGACTCTGTGCGACCCCATAGATGGCAGCCCACCAGGCTTCCCCGTCCCTGGGATTCTCCAGGCAAGAACACTGGAGTGGGTTCACCTACCACAGAATTCTCCTCTTAAGTGCACAATTTGATTTAATTTTGCAATGTTGTGTATTTATCACTATAATCCAATGTTAAAGCTTCTCTTTTGCCTTGGCCTTCTGCCCCGCTGTAGTCAATCCTGTTTTCACTTCTAGCCCAAGGAAGGCACTAATCTATTTTCTGTCACCATAAATTTGTAAAAAGGGCAATTTTATTTTATACAGCAAGATATTTATGGTCTTTATGGAGCTCTCACAATGTCTTCATCTGTAAATAAAGTCTAATTTCAAGTTTGATAAATAATAACTTTTTGTTTGATCTTAAGCAAAATACGTAACTTGTTCACCATGTTTTTTCAGCTATACTTGTGAAGTTCTACAAGCAAATGAAATATATGTGTATATTTTTAGATGGGGATCTTACTTTTAAGTTCTTCTGAGTTTCTCCCATTAGCTGTCCCTCTCTGCCCTTTTGACTCCGTCCTTTGTCCAGCCAGTCACCATTTAGAACTCCTAGACTCCTTTTCTTCTCCACATGAGCCTAGGAAGCCTGAGCCAGTCAGACTTCCCTTTCTGCCTTGTTCTTTATTGTTTATTGGACTACAATGCATGCCTCTGAGGATGCACCAGGCTTTTCCGAAAACTTGAAATTGTTATGCAAGAGAGGAAAAACTCAAAAGTATACACTGAATATCATTTCCACAAAGTTCTAGGTATGAATAATCAAGAAGTTAAAATCTCCATGAAGACTTTTCATTCCTGCATTAATCTCTTGCCTCCCTGTCATCGAGGCCATGTTTTTCTTATGCAAGTGCCTCCTTCTAAACCTGTTCATACAGGTGTCCCAATCCCTTGTTACTTTTGAAGAAAATCTAGACCCTACACATAAGGATTGGTCTTATTCTGAATCTATGTTTCTCACTTAGCAGCTTAAGCCCCTAGTGAAAATGGAAGTCACTTGGTTGTGTCCAACTCTTTGTGACCCCATGGACTATACACTCCATGGAATTCTCCAGGCCAGAATACTGGAGTGGATAGCCTTTCCCTTCTCCAGGGGATCTTCCCAATCCAGGGATCGAACCCAGGTCTCCCGTATTGCAGGCAGATTCTTTACCAGCTGAGCCACCAGGGAAACCCAAGAATACTGGAGTGGGTAGCCTATCCCTTCTCCAGGGGATCGCCCTGGCCCAGGAATTGAACCAGGGTCCCCTGCATTGCAGGCAGATTCTTTACCAACTGAGCTATCAGGGAAGCCCTAAGCCCTTAAGTATGAGTTATTCAAATCTAGACTAGAATAATTACCCCAGGGAAGAGGGCCTGGAGAAGAAGTGTTGGTGGTGACTCTCCAAGTCCCACAGAACAGATGGACATGGAAGTAAGGGCAGACTTTGGTGCTGCAAGTTTCAAGAAGCAGGTTAGGGCAGCTGTGGGTAACTTAGAATCTTATTCTCTTGATCTCTGTTGAATTAAAGAGTTTAACATATCTTTTATTCTCTGGACTGTCTAGGCTAACTATGGAATAAAACAATATATAGTCATGTTCATCATATCATCTCCCAGAACAAATTTTAATTCCCAGAAGTAGCACAGTAAACTCATGAAGAGAAAGAGAAGTATTCCCCTGCTTACTCGTAATTTATAAGCCATTTCTTAATAAATGGAATCTGTCCTGTGCATTATTTACTAGATATTATAATATAAAATGTACTGGTTCTTTACCTTCATTGCTCCTTCTTTGCTCTCTGCTTTCAAATTATGACCTCTCAGGTCTTCTAGGAAAACAAAGCAATCCTATTTTTAGCCCATAAACTGTACCTTTTACAGGCTGCTCCATTAGCCATATTAGATCTCACTGAGGCTGTCAAGTCAGTACTTATATAAGTTCTATTAAATTTTTGCCCAAGGTCATACTCTGTCCAGGGAGGAATAGGATGCCATGATTTCATTCTTCTACTGTTAAGCACATTTTAATATGCTCTCAATCTATGTGATTTCCACTTGCCTTATTTACTAACTTATGCATATAGTAGTATTCTGCCAGCCCTGTTTAGTGATAGCGCCCAGTTATCACTAACACAATTTATGGATAAAATAGAGCTGAGTTTACTGTTTATGTTGGTAAGGAAGAACGACATCTCCTCAGAATTTTGGCAGTTTCTCAAATGGCGGAAGGTCAGGAGAACTCATTGAGAATTTGAAGTTTGGCTTAAGAAAGGTCTTTCCGTGTAGGGACTTCATTAGAATTGGGTAAAGATCAGATAAAACTGTTCAGGATGGGTGAAAATAACAAAGAATGGGTTTTGAGGCTAGGAATTCAAGAATCTTAGGGTTCAAACAGCCTTGGATGTCTTCCTTTGAAGAGTTTCTTTTAGGAATTTTCTGTGATGAACTTCAACATTTGCCTGGGAAAGAAACTCCCAGAAAACTAATGAAAACAGAGGAATAAAAAAGTGTTGTAGATGTCAACGTAGAGGATGAGGTCGGTGGGGAGTGAAGTAGTTTCAATTCTCAGTGTCCAGGGTAAGTCTGGTGTAGATGGATTTGGTTCTCAGCCCCTTTCCAAACTCAAGTGAATTAAAGTGACTCTAGCTGTTGAAACAGGTACATTCCCAAATGTTTGATGGCCAAACATGAAATAACTTAATTTTTCCAAAAGAAGTGGGTGATTTTCCTCCTTGGGGAGAGACGGACTCAGGCCTCTTAGAGACTGAGTTCCATCAGTGGCCCTAAAATTTGAGCGTCATCAGAATCACTTGGAGGGCCTGCTAAATTGTAAGTTGCTGGGTCTCATCCTGATTCTGTAGGTTGGGGCAGGGGATGGTGGTAAGTTGGGGGGATGGAATCCAATCACTTGCATTTCTATCAAGTCCCCAGGTGATGCTGATGTTGTTGGTCCCTGAGGCCTAGACTTCCATCTGCTGTATCCTCAGCATCACAATGGGAGACTGTGAAAGTGAAGCACATCACTTCTGATCACATGATATCATGGCAACTTGTCACACAATTCCCACCTAGATAACAGGGGTCTAGGAAATGTATTCCTTGGACTAAAAAAGAATCTTTGTAGAAAATGAACCTTTAGTGGTGTTAAGTAACAAAAATTCAACCAAGTAAATTTTAAAGATCTTTTTGGCTTTATTGGATAATTCACGAATCAGGCAGCATTCCATCTAGCAAGTAGTGAGGCGTGCCAAAACACTACAAAAAGGGAAACTTTTTAAAAGGCAACATAAGAAAGTCATACCAGAAAGATTATTTCAGGCTTAGATGACCCCCCTATGGGGGATAGAAGGGGTCTGGGAGGTGGATACCTCATCTTCCGTTGGAGGATGGTGAGGGCCCATGTGATAGATCACCTTATAGGTGCTGAGCAGAAAATTCCTGGCAGGCCTGTTAAGACTAAATTTCTAGGGGATGTTGACGCTCCAATTAAGTTAGGTACTAAGCCCTGGTTTGATGGCAGGGCTTAGTATAAGTGGCCGCATTTTGGGCCCATGATTTTCTTTTTAATAGTAGATAGCTATACATCTCCCCCAAGCCTCTAGCCACCAAATCTCCAAGAGCACCCTTCTCATTCATAGAACACACTCATTTCCTCCAAAGAGCCATCCAATTTACTACAACCCGGTGGTTCACAGTCCTCTTTGCAAAGCCCAAAGTGGCTCCTCATGGTTTATCACCTATAAACCACAAAGTTGTCTTCTCTACAATACAATGGTGGATCAGGGATAGGATAAAAGACCCAATCAAACAAGCAAACCTGGAGACACATAGCAGTTCTTAGTCCACAGAAATGTCAAAATCCTGCAGGGCTGGCATTGAAATGGGGAGGGCGTGAGTTCTCAGAGTAGATTCTGGCTATGCCTTCTGGTTTCCTGTCCTGTGACTGCTTATGGTCAGGAATTCTTTGTGGCACTTAGTAGCCTTCTAATCTATTTACACTCAGGCATTTCAGTGTGACTATAACTGTACCCTAGGCAGAATTCTGAGGCCTAATCTGTTTCTCTGTTTCTTTGCCTCCTATTGCTCTCTTCACTACACTGAAGCCCTATGAAACAGCAGGTGAAAACCCTGCACTCTTGATCTGATTGTTGCCTTAGCTATAAGTTTAGGTCCCTCTTTTGGTCTTGTTTCTGACTGTTTGGAACCTGAAAAAGTCAGTTTCTGCAACACCTAGAGCCTAGAGGCCCTAGTGTTTGGTTTTTCCCTATTACATTTCATTTCTGCTCTCAAACTGGCCAATCTTTCCCTGAATTCCGTCTTTTGCTTGTAGGAAATTGCAAAAAGCTGAAAATAAACATCAGTATATGCTATCACACCAACTCTCACCAACTGCTTCCTCTAAAGCTTCTCAACAGACCTATAGTCTTCCTTCCAACTTACCAGTTAGACAGTTTTGCCAAATCTCTTGTGATATGGATCTCTCTCTTCAGCTTCAGATACTAGTTTCTTTGCCACCTTCACCTGATCATGAACCCAGCTTCACATATTGTTGGATTATTATAATATCAACATCCTGCTTCTGATTCTAATTTCTGTGTTAGTTAAGGTAATTCTGACTGCTGTAACAAACGTCCCATGATGCTCTTAATGCCTGGCAGGTCCTCTTTTTGTGGTGATGGAGGGACATTACCTCCTTTCAGGTTGTGGCCCTGCTATTTCTTAAGGATTCAAAGTCTTTGGTTTGATGCTTTGCATCCAGCTGACAGACAGGAGAAGAGATTGTGGATTAGGCACATCTTCCTCTTAAAATTGCAGGTCTGGAAATAACATACTGCTTTTGCTCATATTACATTGCTGAGAAGAAGTGACATGGTGACATTCAGGTGTATGGAATGACAAAACAGTGGTCTCTATCAATACTGTTCTTTTATAGGAAAATTCTGCAGTGTGAAAAGGAAGGAGACATCTTTTGGTGGATATCTAGTTGTGTGACACAAGAGACCACCCTGCCATTCAATTCAGTTCAGTTTAGTTGCTCAGTCATGTCTGACTCTTTGCAACCCCATGAACTGCAGCAAGCCAGGCGTCCCTGTCCATCACCAACTCCTGGAGTCTACCCAAACTCATGTCCATTGAGTCGGTCATGCCATCCAACCATCTCATCCTCTGTCGTCCCCTTCTCCTCCTGCCCTCAATCTTTCCCAGCATCAAGGTCTTTTCAAATGAGTCAGCTCTTCACATCAGGTCGCCAAAGCATTGGAGTTTCAGCTTCAGCATCAGTCCTTCCAATGAATATTCAAGACTGATTTCCTTTCGGATGGACTGGTTGGATCTCCTTGCAGTCCAAGGGACTGTCAAGAGTCTTCTCCAAAACCAAAGTTCAAAAGAAACAATTCTTCAGCGTTCAGCTTTCTTTATAGTCCAACTCTCACATCCATACATGACTACTGGAAAAATCATAGCCTTGACTAGATGGACCTTTGTTAACAAAATAATGTCTCTGCTTTTCAATATGCTGTCTCAGTTCAGTTCAGTTCAGTTGCTCAGTAGTGTCCGACTCTTTGCAACCTCATGAATCCCAGCACGCCAGGCCTCCCTGTCCATCACCAACTCCCGGAGTTCACTCAGACTCACGTCCATCGAGTCAGTGATGCAATCCAGCCATCTCATCTTCTGTCGTCCCCTTCTCCTCCTGCCCCCAATCCCTCCCAGCATCAGAGTCTTTTCCAATGAGTCAACCCTTCGCATGAGGTAGCCAAAGTACTGGAGTTTCAGCTTCAACATCATTCCTTCCAAAGAAATCCCAAGGCTGATCTCCTTTAGAATGGATTGGTTGGATCTCTTTGCAGTCCAAGGGACTCTCAAGAGTCTTCTCCAACACCACAGTTCAAAAGCATCAATTCTTTGGTGCTCAGCCTTCTTCACAGTCCAACTCTCACGTCCATACATAACCACAGGAAAAACCATAGCCTTGACTAGACGGACCTTAGTCGGCAAAGTAATGTCTCTGCTTTTGAATATGTTGTCTAGGTTGGTCATAACTTTTCTTCCAAGGAGTAAGCGTCTTTTAATTTCATGGCTGCAGTCACCATCTGCAGTGATTTTGGAGCCCAAAAAAATAAAGTCTGACACTGTTTCCACTCTTTCCCCATCTATTTCCCATGAAGTGATGGGACCGGATGCCATGATCTTCATTTTCTGAATGTTGAGCTTTAACCAAATTTTTCACGCTCCACTTTCACTTTCATCGAGGCTTTTTAATTCCTCTTCACTTTCTGCCATAACGGTGGTATCACCTGCATATATGAGGTTATTGATATTTCTCCAGTAATCTTGATTCCAGCGTGTGTTTCTTCCAGTCCAGCGTTTCTCATGATGTACTCTGCATAGAAGTTAAATAAGCAGGGTGACAATATACAGCCTTGACGTACTCCTTTTCCTATTTGGAACCAGTCTGCTGTCCCATGTCCAGTTCTAACTGTTGCTTCCTGACCTGCATACAGATTTCTCAAGAGGCAGGTTAGGTGGTCTGGTATTCCCATCTCTCTCAGTTTATTGTGATCCACACAGTCAAAGCTTTGGCATAGTCAATGAAGCAGAAGTAGATGTTTTTCTGGAACTCTCTTGCTTTTTCCATGATCCAGCGGATATTGGCAATTAGATCTCTAGTTCCTCTGCCTTTTCTAAAACCAGCTTGAACATCAGGAAGTTCACAGTTTACGTATTGCTGAAGCCTAGCTTGGAGAATTTTGAGCATTACTTTACTAGCATGTGAGATGAGTGCAATTGTGCGGTAGTTTGAGCATTCTTTGGCATTGCGTTTCTTTGGGATTGGAATGAACACTGACCTTTTCCAGTCCTGTGGCCACTGCTGAGTTTTCCAAATTTGCTGGCATATTGAGTGCAGCACTTTCACAGCATCATCTTTCTGGATTTGAAATAGCTCAACTGGAATTCCATCACCTCCACTAGCTTTGTTCATAGTGATGCTTTCTAAGGCCCATTTGACTTCACATTCCAGGATGTCTGGCTCTAGATGAGTGATCACACCATCTTGATTATCTGGGTCGTGAAGTTTTTTTTTTTTGTACAGTTCTTCTGTGTATTGTTGCCACCTCTTCTTAATATCTTCTGCTTCTGTTAGGTCCATACCATTTCCGTCCTTTATCGAGTCCATCTTTGCATGAAATGTTCCCTTGGTATCTCTAATTTTCTTGAAGAGATCTCTAGTCTTTCCCATTCTGTTCTTTTCCTCTATTTCTTTGCATTGATCGCTGAAGAAGGCTTTCTTATCTCTCCTTGCTATTCTCTGGAACTCTGCATTCAAATGGGTATATCTTTCCTTTTCTCCTTTGTTTTTCAGCTCTCTTCTTTTCACAGCTATTTGCAAAGCCTCCCCAGACAGCCTTTTTTTTTTTTTAATTTGTTTTCCACGAGGATGGTCTTGACCCCTGTCTCCTGTACAATGTCACGAACCTCTTTCCATAGTTCATCAGGCACTCTATCTATCAGATCTAGGCCCTTAAATCTATTTCTCACTTCCACTGTATAATCATAAGGGATTTGATTTAGGTCATACCTGAATGGTCTAGAGGTTTTCCTTACTTTCTTTAAGTCTGAATTTGGTAATAAGGAGTTCATGATCTGAGCCACAGTCAGCTCCTGGTCTTGTTTTTGTTGACTGTATAGAGCTTCTCCATCTTTGGCTGCAAAGAATATAATCAATCTGATTTCAGTGTTGACCATCTGGTGATGCCCATGTGTAGAGACTTCTCTTGTGTTGTTGGAAGAGGGTGTTTGCTATGACCAGTGCATTTTCTTGGCAAA
Source organism: Ovis canadensis (assembly GCF_042477335.2). Taxonomy (NCBI): domain Eukaryota; kingdom Metazoa; phylum Chordata; class Mammalia; order Artiodactyla; family Bovidae; genus Ovis; species Ovis canadensis. The sequence goes on from NC_091246.1 coordinate 29,889,100, forward strand.
ACTCTATTAGTCTTTGCCCTGCTTCATTCTGCATTCCTAGGCCAAATTTGCCTGTTACTCCAGATGTTTCTTGACTTCCTACTTTTGCATTCCAGTCCCCTATAATGAAAAGGACATCTTTTTTGGGTGTTAGTTCTAAAAGGTCTTGTAGGTCTTCATAAAACCGTTCAACTTCAGCTTCTTCAGTGTTACTGGTTGGGGCATAGACTTGGATTACTGTGATATTGAATGGTTTGCCTTGGAAACGAACAGAGATCATTCTGTCATTTTTGAGACTGCATCCAAGTACTGCATTTCGGACTCTTTTGTTGACCATGATGGCTACTCCATTTCTTCTGAGGGATTCCTGCCCTTAGTAGTAGATAAAATGGTCATCTGAGTTAAATTCACCCATTCCAGTCCATTTTAGTTCGCTGATTCCTAGAATGTCAATGTTCACTCTTGCCATCTCTTGTTTGACCACTTCCAATTTGCCTTGATTCATGGACCTAACATTCCAGGTTCTTATGCAATATTGCTCTTTACAGCATCGGACCTTGCTTCTATCACCAGTCATATCCACAACTGGGTATTGTTTTTGCTTTGGCTCCATCCCTTCATTCTTTCTGGAGTTATTTCTCCAGTGATCTCCAGTAGTGTGTTGGGTACCTACTGACCAGGGGAGTTCCTCTTTCAGTATCCTATCATTTTGCCTTTTCATACTGTTCATGGGGTTCTCAAGGCAAGAACACTGAAGTGGCTTGCCATTCCCTTCTCCAGTGGACCACATTCTGTCAGACCTCTCCACCATGACCCACCTATCTTTGGTGGCCCCATGGGCACGGCTTAATTTCATTGAGTTAGATGAGGCTGTGGTCCTAGTGTGATTAGATTGACTAGTTTTCTTTGAGTATGGTTTCAGTGTGTCTGCCCTCTGATGCCCTCTTGCAACACCTACCATCTTAACTTGGGTTTCTCTTACCTTACCTTGGGTGTGGGGTATCTCTTCACAGCTGCTCCAGCAAAGTGCAGCCGCTGCCCCTTACCTTGGATGAAGGGTATCTCCTCACCACCACCCTTCCTGACCTTCAACGTGGGATAGTTCCTCTAGGCCCTCTTGCACCCGCGCAGCCACCGCTCCTTGGACGTGAGGTTGCTCCTCCTGGCTGCCACCCCTGGCCTCGGGCACGGGGTGGCTCCTCCTGGCCGCCCCTGACCTCGGATGTAGGGTAGCTCCTCTTGGCTGTTCCTGCGCCGTCGCAGCCTGCCACTCTCGGCCGCTGCCCCTGACCTCGGACATGAGGTGCCTCCTCTTGGCCACCGCCCTTCAGGCATGGGGTCCTCCCAGTTTCTGACCTGACCTCGGACATGGGGTTGCTCCTCTCACCCGTGCTTAGTGCGTCAGTTGCAGCCGCTCACGCTTAGTGTGCCGGTCGCAGGCCTATATGCTGTCTGGGTTGGTCATAACTTTCCTTCCAAGGAGTAAGCCTCTTTTAATTTCATGGCTGCAGTCACCATCTGCACTGATTTTGGAGCCCCCCAAAATAAAGTCAGCCACTGTTTCCACTGTTTCCCCATCTATTTCCCATGAAGTGATGGGACCGGATGCCATGATCTTCATTTTCTGAATGTTGAGCTTTAAGCCAACTTTTTCCACTCTCCTCTTTCACTTTCATCAAGTGGCTCTTTAGTTCTTCTTCACTTTCTGCCATAAGGGTGGTGTCATCTGCATATCTGAAGTCATTGATATTTCTCATGGCAATCTTGATTCCAGCTTGTGCTTCTTCCAGCCCAGCGTTTCTCATGATGTACTCTGCATAGAAGTTAAATAAGCAGGGTGACAATATACAGCCTTGACGTACTCCTTTTCCTATTTGGAACCAGTCTGTTGTTCCATGCCCAGTTCTAACTGTTGCTTCCTGACCTGCATATAGGTTTCTCAAGAGGCAGGCCAGGTAGTCTGGTATTCCCATCTCTTTCAGAATTTTCCAGTTTATCGTGATCCACACAGTCAAAGCTTTGGCATAGTCAATAAAGGCAGAAATAGATATTTTTCTGGAACTCTCTTGCTTTTTTGATGATCCAGCAGATGTTGGCAATTTGATCTCTGGTTCCTCTGCCTTTTCTAAAACCAGCTCGAACTTCTGCAAGTTCATTGTTCACATATTGCTGAAGCCTGGCTTGGAGAATTTTAAGCATTACTTTGCTAGCATGTGAGATGACTGCAATTGTGCAGTAGTTTGAGCATTCTTTGGCATTGCCTTTCTTTGGGATTGGAATGAACACTGACCTTTTCCAGTCCTGTGGCCACTGCTGAGTTTTTCAAATTTGCTAGCATATTGAGTGCAGCACTTTCAGCATGTCATTAGAGCCTTTCAATTGAAATCCAACTTGGATATAGGTATTCCACCAATTAGGAATGGCTTTGGGTCATTAGTAACATATTCCTGAAATAAGACTAACTTAAAACCGAAGTCATTTCTCTCTCATGTAAAATATATCCAGAACTGGGCTGTCTTGGCAGGTATGGCTGTTGAATCAATCAAGGCTGTTGCTTCTGCTTTTTTGCTTTATCATTCTTACATTAAGCTTCAGTTTTTCAGAATGCCTGCTAAACTCTAGACATCACATTCACAATTCAGGTTGGAAGAGGGAAGAAGGGTGAAAAGACTAAAGAAGCTTCCTGAAATTCCATCCCTAATAACATTGCCTAATAGTTAATTCACAATGGCCACATCTAGTTTCAAGTGGTATGAAAGTTGCTCAGTTGTGTCTGACTCTTTGCGACCCCATGGACTTTCATGGAATTCTCCAGGTCAGAAGGCTGGAGTGGGTAGCCATTCCCTTCTCCAGGGGATCTTCTCAATGCTGGGATCAAACCCAGGTCTCCTGCATCGCAGGCAGATTCTTTACCAGCTAAGCCACAGAACTCCAAGTGGATAGCCTATCCCTTCTCCAGGGATCTTCCTGACCATGAATTGAACCTGGGTCTCCTGCATTGCAGGCGGATTCTTTACCAGCTGAGCTATGAGGGAAGCCCCAATCTCAAGAGAGGATGGTAAATGTAGAATTTTAGCTAGGTGTGATGATGTACCAGGGTTCCCAGGCGGCACTAGTGGTAAGGAATCCGCCTGCAGTGTGGGAGACCTGGGTTCAATCCCTGGGTTTGGAAGATCTCCTGGAGGTGGTCATGACAACCCACTCCAGTATCCTTGTCTCGAGAATCTCCTGGACAGAGGAGCCTGGTAGGCTACTGTCCACAGGGTCACAAAGAGTCGGACACTACTGAAATGACTTAGAACGCATGCACACAGGATGATGTATCAAAAATATAGGCATTTTATTATGAAGAAAGAAGGGGACAATAAGTAGTCAGTTAGTGGCATAGGGTCATTCTGAATACAGAAAGGAGGAACATTGAGCTTCCTGCTATGTTTCAGGGTAATAATGATTCCATACGGCACACTGGATACTTTATTCCCTGTGATAAATCAAATGAATTGGGTAAATGCAAAAACTACAGTTATTTTGAGAGTCTGTCCTTTTCCTAAGAACCAAATTCTAACTTATAGTCAGTTTAAGTTATCACCAATTGTTATCCCTATATGTGTATTAAACAAATTTCATATATTGATACTTCAATGTGATATTTCCCAACCACATTACACATATTAACTTATAAAATTGGTCAACTAGCAAATGTTAATTTAACCTCTATGATATGCTCTGCAATTTGAAACCTACTGGAGAAAATGAAAAATAAACAAGATATAAGTACACTGAATTCAGGACTTATCAAATGGGATGAGTGTGTGCATGCTGTCTTGTTTGACTCTTTGTAACCCCATGGACTATACAGGCAGGCTCCTCTGTCCATGGAATTCACAGGCAAGAATACTGGAGTGGATTGCCATTCCCTTCTCCAGGAGATCTTCCCAACCCAGGGATTGAACCTGCGTCTCTTATGTCTCATACATTGGCAGGCAGACTCTTTGCCGTCTGAGCCACCAGGGAAGCCCATCAAATGGGATTATTGTTGTGTTGTTCAGTCACCCAGTTATGTCTGACTCTTTGTGACCCCATGGACTGCAGCATGCCAGGCCTCGCAATCTCCCAGAATTTGCCCAAGTTAATTGCATCAGTGATGCCATCCAAGCATCTCATCCTCTGATGCCTTCTTCTTCTTCTGCCCTCGATCTTTCTCAGCATCAGGGACTTTTCCAATGAGTCAGCTGTTTGCATCAGATGACCAAAATACTGGAGCTTCAGCTTCAGTATCAGTCCTTCCAGTGAGTATTTAAGGTTGCTCTCCCTTAAATTGACTGGTTTGATCTCCTTGCTGTCCAAGGGACTTTCAGGGGTATTCTCCAGAACTACGGTTCGAAGGCATCTATTCTTTGGCATTCTGTTTTCTTTATGGTCCAACTCTTACAATCGTACATGACCACTGGGAAGACCATAGCCTTGGCTATTCGGACTTTTATTGGCAAAGTAATGTTTCTGCTTTTCTACACAATGTCTAGGTTTGTTAACACTTTTCTGCTAAAGAAGCAATTGTCTTCTGATTTCATGGCTGCAGTCACTGTCTGAAGTGATTTTTGGAGCCCAAGAGGAAATCTGTCACTTCAGTTTAGTCGCTCAGTCATGTCTGACTCTTTGCAACCCAATGGACTGGAGCATGCCTGGCTTCCCTGTCCATCACCAACTCCTGGAGCCTACTAAAACTCATGTCCATCAAGTTGGTGATGCCATCCAACCATCTCATCCTCTGTCGTCCCCTTCTCCTCCTGCCTTCAATCTTTCCCAGCATCAAGGTCTTTTCCAGTGAGAGAGTTCTTTGCATCAGGTGGCCAAAGTATTGGAGTTTCAGCTTCAGCATCAGTCCTTCCAATGAATATTCATCACTGATTTCCTTTAGGATGGACTGGTTGGATCTCCTTGCAGTCCAAGGGACTCTCAAGAGTCTTCTCCAACATTACATTTCAAAAGCATCAATTCTTTGGTGCTGAGCTTTCTTTATAGTCCAACTCTCACATCCATACATGACTACTGGAAAAACCACAGCTTTGACTATCCAAAACTTTGTTCACAAAGTTAGGTCTCTGCTTTTTAATATGCTGTCTAGGTTGGTCTTAGTGAAGTCACTCAGTCATGTCCGACTCTTTGCAACCCCATGGACTGTAGCCTACCAGGCTCTGAGGAGCCTCTCAGTCCATGGAATTTTCCAGGCAAGAGTACTGGAGTGGGTTGCCATTTCCTTCTCCAGGGGATCTTCCCAACCCAGGGATCGAACCCGGGTCTCCCGCACTGCAGGCAGATGCTTTACCGTCTGAGCTACCAGGGAAGCATAGCTTTTCTTCCAGGGAGCAAGCATCTTTTAATTTTATGCTGCAGTCACCATTTGCAGTGATTTGGGAGCCCAAAAAGGTAAAGTCCGCCAGTGTTCCATTGTTTCTCCATCTGTTTGCCATGAAGTGATTGGACTGGATGCCATGGACACAGTTTTCTGAATGTTGAGTTTTAAGCCAATTTTTTCACTCTTCTCTTTCACTTCCATCAAGAGGTTCTTTAGTTCTTCATTTTGTGCCATAAGGATGGTGTTATCTGCATATCTGAGGTTATTGATATTTCTCCCAGCAATCTTGATGCCAGCTGTGCTTCATCCCACCCAGCATTTTGCATGATATACTTTGCATATAAGTTAAATAAGCAGTGTGACAATATACAGCCTTGACAGACTCCTTTCCTGATTTGGAACCAGTCTGTTGTTCCATTTTCAACTCTAACTGTTGCTCCTTGACCTGCATACAGATTTTTCAGGAGGCAGGTAAGGTGATCTGCTATTCCCATGTCTTTAAGAATTTCCCACAGTTTGTTGTGACCTACAGAGTCAAAGGCTTCGGTGTAGTCGATAACGCAGATGTTTTTCTGGAACTCTCTTGCTTTTTTGATGATCCAACAGATGTTGGCAATTTGACCTCTGGTTCCTCTGCCTTTTCTAAAACCAGCTTAAACAAACAGCTGGAAGTTCACGGTTCATGTACCACTGAAGCCTGGCTTGGAGAATTTTGAGCATTACTTTACTAGCCTGTGAAATAAGTGCAATTGTGTGGTAGTTTGAGCATTCTTTGGCATTGCCTTTCTTTGGAATTGGAATGAAAACTTACTTTTCCAGTCCTGTGGCCACTGCTGAGTTTTTCACATTTGCTGGCATATTGAGTGCAGCACTTTCACAGCATCATCTTTCAGGATTTGAAATAGCTCAACTGGAATTCCATCACCTCCACTAGCTTTGTTCATAGTGATGCTTCCTAAGGCCCACTTGACTTCACATTCCAGGATGCCTGGTTCTAGGTGAGTGATCTCACCATCATGATTATCTGGGTCATGAAGATCTTTTTTGTATGGTTCTTCTGTGTATTCTTGCCTCCTCTTCTTAATATCTTCTGCTATTGTTAGGTCCATACCATTTCTGTCCTTTCTCGAGCCCATCTTTGCATGAAATGTTCCCTTGGTATCTCTAATTTTCTTGAAGAGATCTCTAGTCTTTCCCATTCTATTGTTTTCCTCTATTTCTTTGCATTGATCATTGAGGAAGGCTTCCTTATCGCTCCTTGCTCTTCTTTGAAACTCTGCATTCAGATGGGTATATCTTACCTTTTCTCCTTTGCCTTTAGCTTCTCTTCTTTTCACAGCTATTTGTAAGGCCTCCTCAACCATTTTGCCTTTTAGCATTTCTTTTTCTTGGGATGGTCTTGATCCCTGTCTCCTGTACAATGTCACAAACCTCTGTCCATAGTTCTTCAGGCACTCAATCTAATCCCTTGAATCTATTTGTCACTTCCACTGTATAATCATAAGGGATTTGATTTAGGTCATACCTGAATGGTCTAGGTTTTCCCTACTTTCTTCAATTTAAGTCTGAATTTGGCAATAAGGAGTTCATAATCTGAGCCACAGTCAGCTCCTCGTCTTGTTTTTGCTGACTGTATAGAACTTCTCCATCTTTGGCTGCAAAGCATCTAATCAATCTGATCTCTGTACTGACCATCTGGTGATGTCCATATGTAGAGTCTTCTCTTGTGCTGTTGGAATCTGTCAGTACTTCCACCTTTTCCCCTTCTATTTGCCATGCAGTAATGGGCCTGGATGCCATGATTTTAAGTTTTTTTTTTAATATTTAGCTTTAAGCCAGCTCTTTCACTTTCCTTCTTCACCGTCATCAAGAGGCTCTTTAGTTACTCTTCACTTTCTGCCATTAGAGTGGCAGAAATGTCTGAGATTATCTGATATACCTGCAGTTATTGATGTTTCAAATGGGATTTATAAGATTAAATAATATTCTCAGCTCAGTTCAGTTCAGTCGCTCAGTCGTGTCTGACTCTGCGACCCCATGAATCACAGCACCCCAGGCCTCCCTGTCCATCACCAACTCCTGGAGTTCACTCAGACTCACGTCCATCAAGTCAGTGATGCCATCCAGCCATCTCATCCTCTGTCGTCCCCTTCTCCTCCTGCCCCCAATCCCTCCCAGCATCAGAGTCTTTTCCAATGAGTCAACTCTTCACATGAGGTGGCCAAAGTACTGGAGTTTCAGCTTTAGCATCATTCCTTCCAAAGAAATCCCAGGGCTGATCTCCTTCAGAATGGACTGGTTGGATCTCCTTGCAGTCCAAGGGACTCTCAAGAGTCTTCTCCAACACCACAGTTCAAAAGCATCAATTCTTTGGCACTCTGCCTTCTTCACAGTCCAGCTCTCACATCCATACATAACCACAGGAAAAACCATAGCCTTGACTAGACGGACCTTAGTCGGCAACGTTAATGTCTCTGCTTTTGAATATGCTATCTAGGTTGGTCATAACTTTTCTTCCAAGGAGTAAGCGTCTTTTAATTTCATGGCTACAGTCACCATCTGCAGTGATTTTGGAGCCCCTCAAAATAAAGTCTGACACTGTTTCCACTGTTTCCCCATCTATTTCCCATGAAGTGATGGGACCAGATGCCATGATCTTCGTTTTCTGAATGTTGAGCTTTAAGCCAACTTTTTCACTCTCCTCTTTCACTTTCATCAAGAGGCTTTTTAGTTCCTCTTCACTTTCTGCCATAAGGGTGGTGTCATCTGCATATCTGGGGTTATTGATATTTCTCCCGGCAGTCTTGATTCCAGCTTGTGTTTCTTCCAGTCCAGCGTTTCTCATGATGTACTCTGCATAGAAGTTAAATAAGCAGGGTGACAATATACAGCCTTGACGTACTCCTTTTCCTATTTGGAACCAGTCTGTTGTTCATGTCCAGAATGGGAAAGACTAGAGATCTCTTCAAGAAAATTAGAGATACCAAGCAGCTCCAATACTTTGGCCACCTCATGCGAAGAGTTGACTCATTGGAAAAGACTCTGATGCTGGGAGGGATTGAGGGCAGGAGGAGAAGGAGACGACCGAGGATGGGATGGCTGGATGGCATCAAGGACTCGATGGACGTGAGTCTGAGTAAACTCCGGGAGATGGTGGTGGACAGGGAGGCCTGGCATGCTGTGATTCATGGGGTCGCAAAGAGTCGGACACGACTGAGCAACCGAACTGAACTGAACTGAAGGGAACATTTCATGCAAAGATGGGCTCAATAAAAGACAGAAATGGTATGGACCTAACAGAAGCAGAAGATATTAAGAAGAGGTGGCAACAATACACAGAAGAACTGTACAATAAAGATCTTCACGACCCAGATAATCATGATGGTGTGATCACTAATCTAGAGCCAGACATCCTGGAATGTGAAGTCAAGTGGGCCTTAGAAAGCATCACTATGAACAAAGCTAGTGGAAGTGACGGAATTCCAGTTGAGCTATTTCAAATCCAGAAAGATGATGCTGTGAAAGTGCTGCACTCAATATGCCAGCAAATTTGGAAAACTCAGCAGTGGCCACAGGACTGGAAAAGTAAGTTTTCATTCCAATCCCAAAGAAAGTCAATGCCAAAGAATTCTCAAACTACTGCACAACTGCAGTCATCTCACATGCTAGTAAAGTAATGCTCAAAATTCTCCAAGCCAGGCTTCAGCAATACATGCACCGTGAACTTCCTGATGTTCAAGCTGGTTTAAGAAAAGGCAGAGGAACCAGAGATCAAATTGCCAACATTTGCTGGATCATGGAAAAAGCAAGAGAGTTCCAGAAAAACATCTATTTCTGCTTTATTGACTACGCCAAAGCCTTTGATTGTGTGGATCACAATAAACTGTGGAAATAATATTCTAATACATATCAAAAACATTTTGTAAACTTTTGAACCTATCAATTTTACATAGAAAAATATAACCTGAGATTATTATCATGGATGTAGACAAAGATTTAATTGTCATTAAAGCACTGATTGTAAAAACAACAAACTAAAAAACTTCAATTTTGATAACAGAAGTTAGTTGGGGCAGTGGTAAAGAATCCACCCGCCAGTGCAGGGGATGCAAGAGACATGAGTTCAATCCCTGAGTAGGGAAGATCTCCTGGAGTGGGAAATGGCGACACACTCTAGAATTCCTGGCTGAAAAACTTCATGGACAGGGAGCCTGGTGGGCCACAGTCTATGGGGTCAAAGAGTTGGACACAACTGAAGCAACTTGGGAAGCATCCACGTACCACATCTTTACTACTGGATTGTGCCTGCTGATTGAACGACCTGACTCAAACTGGACAATCACATTCTACCTCTTAATAATCTTAAGTTGAGATTTGTAAATGCCTATCTGTTTCTTCTGGTGACTTGAACACGGCATAAACAACTCAAGAGGCTGGTGTATAGTTCTGTATATTTAGCAACATATGTGGAAAAGCAAAGAAGTATGTCTACAGAGAGGAAAGAATGAAGCACATCCATAGAGCCAGGAACTGAGGCTGGAAACCATGTATCCCCAGCAGGTTCAGATGACGTTTCAGGTTCCAATCCTGACTTTGGACTCCATTTGACACCCCTGTTTCCTTTTAATAATTCTTTGTTTTCTAACCTGGTCTGATGTTACTCTTACTTGTAACCAAAGTTATTTAAAACCAAAAGAGCTATTTCTAAGAAAATTAGCAATATCATCACAATGATATATCTGGGCATTTGTGACAGTAAATAGGTAAATAGATGTTTAAAATGTTTCCTTTTTCTCTTAACTTAATGAAACTCTCATGCACAATCCTTTTGGAAAATATTTTGGGGAAAGCTCTTTTGAAGAAAGATATGTAGATATGGTCTATGTAGATAATCTCCTGTTGTTAGAGCTTAAAAACCCCACTGATATATTGCAGGGAATCATTTCCTCCGAGGTTTCATTCATTTTAAGAGGACTTTGTGGAACTCAAATTTGAGTTTGTTGCCAACTAGAACACTGAGAAAATTATTTTGGAGAATTTTTACAGTAAAATATTTTCCTGTTTATGTCAAAACAAGTGATCAGGCATTTTTATCCCATTTCATCTACATTTATTTGCACAGCTGTTTTATATGCACTTTTAGCTGTGAAGACAAATCACTTAACAAGATCTATGTTATGTTCAGCCTCTCACATAGGAAGATATTGTAGCAGTGAAGCAGCTCCAAATGCTCTCGTTGATACTGTTTTCAAAGTGAAAAAAAAAAAAATCCTTGCTTTGTTTTACTCAGATTTTATCTTGAAACCATTAAGCATATTTTAAAAAGAGTGTTTAAGGTATATATATTTACCAGAAGAGGTCTACATTTTAAACAATTGGAAAGACTACTGTAATAATATAGCAAGTATCCTTAGATGAATTTTAGTACTCTGAGTCTCAGTATTCTCAATTTTAGTATTTACACTTTGACTAGGGCAAAACAAAGACATCAGAAATATGATCTGCACACTTCAGAAAGCTTCCTAGTTGCAGGGAAATGGAGCCAAACAAGCAGATCTTGCATGTCCTCAGCTCTGCTCCTGGAATCACCCTCTGCCCAGTTCACAAATTCCTGGCATGCCTTTCATTCTCTTGTGGCAGAGAGCAAGTGGAGTTGCCAGGTTACTGTTGATGAAGAATAATTTTTAGAAGCAGAAAGTTAGTGTCTCGGTTCTGAATGACTCATCTCACACTCTGGGCCTTGTTAAACAGTAACTATTGGCTGGTCCTTAATCTGCTGGATCTTGCTCAACCGGTAATTTGAGTCCAAGTTGGATATATCACTTTTTACTTTTCACTGTTTTTCAAGTATAAAATAGATGAATTGTATTTTCCTTATGATGGATTCAGAAGTATCTGGTACAGTCATTTGGCATAAAATTGTAAAAACAAAATGAGTGTTTATTAAGTAAAATGAGAGATAAACTTTCATCTTTCCATATCACCTATTTATTAAAATGTCAAGTTGGTTTTAATCTCTAAAGAAAACCTAAAGGTTTTAGACTTGAGAAATAGGTCTCATAAATGTGTGTGTGTGTGGCAGGGGGGTTCCCTGGTGGTTCAGTGGTTAGGAATCTGCCTACCAATGCAGGGGATACTGGTTGGATCCCTGACTCAGGAAGATCCGATATGCCTTGGGGCAACTAAGCCCCTGCACCAACTGCTGAGTCTGTGCTCTAGAGCCCACTCACTTCAACTGGTGAAAGCCTACATGCAGCAACAAAGACCCAGCATAACCAAAAAATAAATCTTTAAAAAAAGGAAATGTGGCAGGGAGTGGAGGCAATCTCAGAAATATGAGACCCACAGTTTTCAGCCACTTCCTTTTGTTCAGCAGATGCTAAGGGAGTATAAACCATAGGTGGTTTTCAGAGCCATCCTTACAAGGTATTTTTATCAAGTTAGGTGAATTTGGATGAGCCTCAAATTTCCTCATCTATAAAGTGGGAATAGTAATGCCCACCTCACAGAATTGTTGAGAACAGTAGAACCGGAGAGAAGCATTCATCCACCTTATCAGTAGATATATGCTATTAATACAGTAAGCCTCCAGGAAATGGTACATACATACTATTTTTTTACTAAAAAGATATTTTCACTTGCTTCAAATTTCAGAAGATACAGAATTATATGTTGTATCTTCTGAAATCTTTCCATTTCTGTTTCCAAGTTACACAATTCCCCTCCTTGGGGTCAACTAATGTATCAGTTTCTTGTGTACCTTGCTAGAGGTACTTTGTATATTTAAAAGCTAAAGTGTATACATTTCCCCTCACCTTTTAAACTATATGAAAAAAAATCACACTATTCCATATTTTTTAAAAAATCACTTTAAAATGTATCTTAGAAGTTGTTTATAAAAGTTGTACTTGTTTTTAAACACTTATGGGACAGATGTCTGTGTGTGTATTGGGGGTGGGGGGCAGAGAGGGAGAGAATACTCAGCTATCTATTATGCAGTCCTGTTCTAATTAGTGTTAGTCGCTCAGTCGTGCCTGACTCTTTGCGACCCCATAGACTGCAGACACCAGGCTCCTCTGTCCATGAGATTTTCCAGGCAAGGATACTGGAGTGGGTTGCCATTTCCTCCTCCAGGGGATCTTCCCAACCCAGGGATCGAACCCGGGTCTCCTGCACTGTAGGCAGAGTCTTTACCGACTGAGCTACAAGGAAATCAGTTATTCAACAAATATTTATTGAAAGTCTAAAACAAGTCAGGCTTGGCCCTGGCAATACAGCAAAGAACAAAACAAGACAGTCACTTCTTTCACATTCTAGTGAATACGAGCCTGGACATTCCATTTTGCCCCATCCCTTTCTGAGCACCAAAGTGCTCCTGACAGGGGTGGGGTGGGGGCGGATGTTGACTGTCAGACTTTTGATTCCTGTCAATCAAGATCCCTTGGGTGCCGAGTGGGGTCTGGAATGACCGGAACCCTCCGGGGCATCCACAGTTCCACACCCTTCCAGATGGGGGATGAAGGGGCGGCCCTAGACTGGGTTTGGATCCGCGGCAGGAGGGCGGGGAGTCCTCTGGTGTCTTTGGGGCATCCGTCCCGAGTGTGAGAATGGACACTCGCCTGCGTTCGTGTCTCTCCGAGGCGCGAGCAGTACACAGGGAACTCAGAGATGACTTCCTTAACTATCCTACTTAGCACAGATGGGAAACCGACGCCCGAGGAGGCGAAGGCTAGGACTGATGCCCACCTCAGTCTTGGGGCGAGTCAGGGGCGCGGATTGGGTCCACTCACAGCGAGTCCAATAGCTGGGCAGACGGGAATCATTAAGAAACTACACACTTCTTGGTGTCTACTAGAAACTACAGTAGGAAGGCCTTGGTCCTTCTTGAGCGGGTGGCGGGAGCTAAGGACCGGGAGGGCGGCGCGGGCCCCAGCCCTTTAAATTCGCCGCCGCGCGGGAACTACAGCCCAACAGCCACAGGCGGGTGGGGTGGGCAGACGCCAGCCCCCGCCGGCCAACGACCGCCCCTAGCCCGCCCCGTCACCGATACCTCTCCAATCAGCAACCCTCTTGTCGCTTGCCCCTGCCCGTCACCCCCACTCGTCGCCAACCTCGACAACCCGCGCAGAGGGACAGCAGGGGCGGGGCTCCCGGAGGGTGTGTCTGGGTGAGTGCAGACGTCGCGCGCTCCCCTGGAGTTTCGAACGCTGTTGGCTCCTCTGGAAGAAAAAAAAAATACAAGAGCGGCGGCCAATAGCATGGCAGAAAGGACCCGCGCGCAGGTCCGGCTCCGCCCCGGTCTGGCTAGAAAGAAGTCCAGGCCCGGCCATTGGCTCGCGCGTCCTGTCACTCGCCGCTGCGGCCAGCGGGCAGGGGCCTTGCGGTGATTGGTTCCGCCCAGGCGCGAAATGTAACGCGGGAAAAACAGGAGTAGGGACCCCGGCGGCAGGTTGTTATTTTCGGGGGCTCGGCGCCGCGCGTCCAGCTTCCCTGTCATCGCAAAGGCAAGCCGTCCCTGCTTCCCGCAGCTGCAGCCTGCATTGGAGAGTACAAACAGCGGAGAGCGGGTTTGACCCAAGGGTTGGGGGTCCAGCCCTGACCGTCTGGTCCGGCCGAGCCGTTCTGTTCCTTCACTGGCCGCAGCGCAGGAGAGTTCCAGGAAACGTCCGCCTGCCATGAGCCGGCGGGACTGAGAGCCGGCAAGACAGAGCCAGCAACTCGGAGCAGCGCCGGCGAGCGGAGCAAGGACCAGACCCGGGCTCGGGGAGTGCGGCCCACGGCCGCCGGAGCTGCGGATCCGGGCCAGGCAATGATCCGGGGTGTGGAGGCGCAGATGGCGGACAACGCCCCTCAGCCGCCGCCCGTCATCTTCTGCCAGGACTCCCCGAAGCGGGTGCTGGTGTCGGTCATCAGGACGACCCCGATCAAGCCCACATGCGGCGGCGGAGGGGAGCCAGAGCCGCCGCCACCGCTCATCCCCACCAGCCCTGGCTTCAGCGACTTCATGGTGTACCCGTGGCGCTGGGGCGAGAACGCGCACAACGTGACGCTCAGCCCCGGAGCCTCCGGGGGCGCAGCCTCAGCTGCCTTGCCTGCCGCCGCCGCCACCGCCGAGCACCTGGGGCTTCGCGGACGGGGAGCGCCGCCGCCCACCGTCTCGGCCGCCGCCGCCTCGGGAGGTGAAGACGAGGAGGAGGCGAGCAGCCCTGACAGCGGCCACCTCAAGGTAAGTGGCGCGGGCGGGCGGGGCGCGGGGCAGTCGAGGCCCGTTAACGGCGCAGCGGGGCCAGCAGCGCCCGCGGACTCGGCGGGCGGGGCGGGGCCGAGTTAAAAACGCGAGGTCTCTTTGGCTGCGGCGGGGGCGGGCGGGGGCGGGTGACAGGACGCTGACGTCACTGCCGCGCGCCAAAAATCTGGCCCCCTGACTCGGGGGCGGGACTGAACTTCAGTCATGTGACTTCGGCAGGGGATTGGGGAGGCCCAGCGGAACAGAAGCCACTGGCCAGCAGGTGCAGTGGGCGGGAACGCGGCCTGGGGGGTCACAGACCGGAATGGTCAGCCCGCTTTGTCAGCCGTTTGGCCCACCGCTGAGTCCTCTCTGGCGGGAGAGGGCGAGAAGGGGCTGCAGGCCTTCAACTGTTCCTCTGGGTGCAGGAAGGGAGAGGTTGCGCCGTTTCTGCTTCATCACTGCAGACACCACGACCGTGCTAAAGATGCTTTGCAGAGACGGCCGAAGAACAAGAAGGGACTTAGGGGAATCTTACTCAGGTCCCAGTTGTACTAAGTAAGCGTACAACTTTGCTAGGTTCTGGGAGCACAGAGTGGAATCGGACGCTGTTGTCACCGACTTCAAATTGCTTGGAGACTCAGTCTGTTTTAGAGCCGGGAAGGATTCAAGCCTACAATTTACGGATCAGGCAATTCATACTTAGAGGTATTGGTGAAGGGAGCTCCCCAAGGTACACAGCTAGGTAGCAGGCATGCTGATAGGATAGACGCGTTTTTGTGGCTCCAAGTTCTGAAGCAGGGCTTCCATGGTGGCTCAGTGGTAAAGAATCCGCCTGCTAACGCAGGAGACGCCGGTTCCATCCTTCGGAGGAAGACCCCCTGGAGAAGGAGATGGCAACACACTCCAGTATTGTTGCCTGGGAAATCCCATGACCAGCGGAGCCTGGGGGGTTCAGTCCATGGGGTCACAGTAGAGTCGGACAGGAGTTAGCTACTAAACAATAACAGAAAAGTACTTGTGTAATGAGTAGTGCTGATACAAGTTTAGCATTCAAGTTCTATTAGTTAAGTGGCTATATAAGATAAGCAGTTTGTTAAAGATAAATCACCTTGTGGATAAGTACATCTATATTGGCAAATACTGTATAAATTGAAACAAGTTGGTCATCATTTTACACACAGTAGCAAAGATATTGAAAGTCTTTGTTGAGCCCTGAGGAAATTGGTACACTTTGTTACTAATTGCATTGTTATTAAAGAACGGTAATTATACAGCTATATGTCTTGACACACTTCAACTCTTAAAGCTATACTTCAGTAAAAATTTGAAAGAAGTAGTAGAAATATTTATATTAGTGCTGAATTTGTGAAGTGAGCGATCACAGTGTGCTGTCTCTAAATAGCCCTTAATAAGCTGGCTGGGTATCCTAGATATTTTTCCATATTAATATATTTAGATGTTTAGCACTTGATAAAAACATATAGTAGGTTATATAGTTAAGCAACATAAAGACATATATGCATAATTTACTTGTAGAAGATTTTGCATCTATTATTTTATTCCTGATTATAACTGAATCTAATTTTGGATTGTCCAAGGAGGTTGATGTTATCATAGATAAATGAAATTCTATAGGTATGGGGTTTTTTTGTTTGTTTGGTTTGGATTTTTGGCCCCAAACAGTTTTATCTTCACATAAATCTTTTTTAAAAAGTTCTTAATAATGCATGAGTTTGAATTTTATTTTTACTTTGTCTATTTATCAGAGGTAAAATATAGTACAGGTTAATGAAAAGCATGTAAAAAGCTCTTATACATGTTACTTTTTTCCCTCCTCACAGTCCTTCATACTATAACTGTTTCATAAATTGTTAGACAAGTTGATCCTTTTATCAGTGAAGAATCCAAATACAGCTCCAAAAAATTCATTCATTTAGCGTCTCCATCCTGCTGGGGGAAGGTCTGGAATATACTTTGTTTTAAGGAAGTTACCTAGTTTGATTTATGATCAGTACATTCTTTAGTTTTAGTCTAATTCTTTTGTTTTGCTTTTCTAAAGAACTCATAGTTCTTTTATCTCCACATGCATGAGTGAATCATAGTGGCTGAATCTGCTTACCTTTTGGGAAGATGGAAGACAAGTCTGAGATATAGTTGGTGCCAATAGCATGCTTCCCTCTGGCCCCCTCCCCCCCCCCCCACCCCCTTCTCTCAGTATTTGGGTAAGAGGCAATAACGGCTATGGGTTTGAGAACATTTGTATTCATTCACTATTTGTTATCACTGCTGGGAAGGGAGGTATCTCCCTTCAGCATCTCAGTCCTTGCTTTTTTGTTTGTTGCTGCCCAATTTTTGCCTCCCCTGCCTGTGGGGAAAATATCCATCTTCTGCCAGCTTATTCTGGCCCCTCATCACAAGATTGTTTAGCACTTTTGGGATACAGTTATATATTAGCACTGACTCTCCCCAGGTTGTAGAATTCTGGGAGGGAAGGGAGCAGGTCTAATATTCCCCTGCCAAAGGATATTCCAAGCCTCGATAGCTTGTGCCCTTTACTCACATTGCATTCATGAAGTTATTTTTCCACTGTGGGACCTGTGTAGTTTGACTTCTCTGCACATCCTCAGATTTACCCTTCAAGACCTGCCAGCTACCTATCCTGTTTCACCTTTCTATCACAGATCATTTTAAACATCTAGACTGTACTTAGCCTTGTAGTAGCCCATAGTCTTGTAGTAGCCAGTAGTTTTGATCACCACCGTATTTAAACATAACATCGTATTAACATGTTTTATCAACACAGTAGCCACTATTTATTATTCATTGCCTTGTAGAGCAAACCACCAGACTTTGTGTTGATTGTTTTGAATTTTTTAATCCATTTACCTTGTTTATCTGATGAAAAAGGAATTAGAGAAGTCGCCAAAGTTGAGTTAACATCGTATGATAAACAGCAGAACTGATTGGAACCTTTTAGAGCTCTTACTCTTAATCCCTACATGATACTGCTTCTGTGAGTTGATTTTAGGGTTTTTTTTTTTTTCCTTTAATATTAAGATTCAAGTAGGAAATTTCCTGGTAGTCCAGTGGTTAGGACTCTGTGCTTCCACTGTAGGGAGCATGGGTTTGATCCCTGGTCAACTCCTGGTAGGGGAACTAAGATCCTGTATGCTGGATGGCTTGTCCAAAAAAGGAAAAGGAAAAATGGACTTTCTTGGTGGTCCAGTGGTTAAGAACTCGCCTGCCAGTGCAGGAAACTTGGGATCAATCCCTAGTCCAGGAAGATTCCACATGCAGCAGGGAAACTAAGCCCATGCACCACAACACTGAAGCCTGCATCCTCTACAAGAGCCTGTGCTCTGCAACAGGAGAAACCAGTGTAATAAGAAGCCCATGCACCGCAACTAGAGAGCAGCCCCTTCTTATTGCAACTAGACAAAGCCTGCATGCAGCAACGAACACCCAGTGCACCCCCCCAAAAAAGAAGATGCAAGTAGACTTATAAAATACACTATTCAGAATGGTATCTCAATTGAGGTGCTTTATGAAAATTCATGCAGTCAGTCAGTCAGTTCAGTCGCTCAGTTGTGTCCCAACTGTGCGACCTCATGAATCGCAGCACACCAGGCCTCCCTGTCCATCACCATCTCCCGGAGTTTACCCAGACTCATGTCCATCGAGTCAGTGATGCCATCCAGCCATCCCATCCTCTGTCGTCCCCTTCCTCTCCTGCCCCCAATCCCTCCCAGCATCAGAGTCTTTTCCAGTGAGTCAACTCTTCGCATGAGGTGGCCAAAGTATTGGAGCTTCAGCTTCAGCATCAGTCCTTCCAATGAACACCCAGGACTGATCTCCTTTAGGATAGATTGGTTGGATCTCCTTGCAGTCCAAAGGACTCTCAAGAGTCTTCTCCAACACCACAGTTCAAAACCATCAATTCTTCTGCACTCAGCTTTCTTCACAGTCCAACTCTCACATCCATACATGTCCACTGGAAAAACCATAGCCTTGACTAGACGGACCTTTGTTGGCGATGTCTCTGCTTTTTAATATGCTATCTAGGTAGGTCATAACTTTCCTTCCAGGGAGTAAGCGTCTTTGAATTTCATGGCTGCAATCACCATCTGCAGTGATTTTGGAGTCCCCCAAAATAAAGTCTCTTACTCCTTCCACTGTTTCCCCAGCTATTTCCCATGAAGTGATGGGACCAGATGCCATGATCTTAGTTTTCTGAATGTTGAGCTTTAAGCCAACTTTTTCACTCTTCACTTTCACTCTCATCAAGAGGCTTTTTAGTTCCTCTTCACTTCCTGCCATAAGGGTGGTGTCATCTGCATTTCTGAGGTTATTGATATTTTTCCCAGCAATCTTGATTCCAGCTTGTGCTTCTTCCAGCCCAGTGTTTCTCATGATGTACTCTGCATAGAAGTTAAATAAGCAGGGTGACAATATACAGCCTTGACAGACTCCTTTTCCTATTTGGAAACAGTCTGTTGTTCCATGTCCAGTTCTAACTGTTGCTTCCTGATCTGCATATAGGTTTCTCAAGAGGCAGGTCAGCTGGTCTGGTATTCCCATCTCTTTCAGAATTTTCCACAATAGATAGATACAAATTAAGACTTGTAAAGTTGTCAAGATAAGTCAAAGTAACGGATAGCGTTAGGAAGCAGATATGTGAGCCACAGGAAATTTGGATCAAATCTGAATTGGAAAAGGGAAATAAGATCTATTTACATTTTCTCATAAAAAGAAGAAGGTGTACACCTCTTTCACCAAAAACTGTTTTTCTTTTCCTTCCAGGTTGTTTGTATACTTTTTTCTTTTCCTTCTAGGTTGTTTGTATACTTTATTCGAATTTTGCTTTGTAAAAATGTGTCAAGAACTTTTAGTTTTTTTAGTAATCATGTGAACATCAAGTTTAAATATAACTTTTTCTAAAGTTGTGTATATTATTCTAAGTGTCTTGAGAAATAACTCAAACTTTATTAAATAACTTTTTAAAGTTATTGATGTTTGAAAATAAAACATTGTGACATATTTTAGAAAACATTTTAAAATCACTACCTTCTGGTGGTATTGGGATTGTTTTAAAAATTAAAATTGCTGAGATGTGCAAACATTTTTTGGAGAAGGCAATGGCACCCCACTCCAGTACACTTGTCTGGAAAATCCCATGGACGGAGGAGCCTGATGGGCTGCAGTCCATAGGGTCGCTAGGAGTCGGATGCTACTGAGCGACTTCACTTTCACTTTTCACTTTCATGCATTAGAGAAGGAAATGGCAACCCACTCCAGTGTTCTTGCTTGGAGAATCCCAGGGACAGCGGAGCCTGTTGGGCTGCACACAGAGTCTATCGGGTCACACAGAGTCAGACACGACTGAAGTGACTTAGCAGCAGCAGCAGCAGCAGCAATAAGATATGTTAGAGTTTCTAATTCTTTCTTTATTATTATTATTTTTGCAGATCATCAAGCAGTCTTGACAAGGTTTGTCTCTTAAACTACAAGTATACTTAGTCACTGATGAGTTAACATTTCATTATTGTCAAAATGTACATAGAAACATGCTTTTGTTTTTAATTGCTAAGGCTGAAATGAAAAGTGTTTTCTTAGAGTGACATTTTTGTATATATGGTTAAAATATGCTTTTTTTCCCATTTATTTAGGGTATCAGATGATTACTTGCCCTGCTTAATTTTCTTAGCTAAAAGAATACACTTAGTGAAGCTTTACCTGCATATCACTGAGATGTTGGATTATGTTGCATTTTTCAGCTCTATTTCTCATTTGGAAAATGAACATGTGGTTTATAGCTGAGACAAGATCTTAGAGTTACTGGGAAGCAGCCAAATAGTTAACTTAAACAAAAAATGTTCCCCCACTGTGAAACGTGCTTGTTAATTTTTTTTTTAACCAGAAACAGAAAATAATAATGGGTAATCTTAAAATTTTGATATTAAATAGTTTAGTTATTTGATACTAAATCAGTTATTTCAAATTGTAATACAGTGAATAGTATATTTTATGTATTTAAAAAATAGTAGGGAAATGATCCTTTTTGCTGTGGCAGAGCTGAATCACTAAAGTTTTGAATTAACCTTATTTCATGTCCATTTCTTTCTTAACAGAACCAATCACCTGTGATTTTTAATGGATCATAGATGGTGTGTTTATTTTGCACTTAAAATAATATTTAAAACAATTATTTATGATACCATGAAGTGAAGTGAAGGTTGGTCAGTCATGTCTGACTCTTTGAGACCCCATAGACTACAGTCCATGGAATTCTCCAGGCCAGAATTCTGGAGTGGGTAGCCATTCCCTTCTCCAGGGAGTCTTCCCAACCCAGGGATTGAACCCAGGTCTCCCACATTGCAGGCAGATTCTTTACCAGCTGAGCTATCAGGGAAGCCCCATGATACCATAACCAGCAACAATTTATACAGTTATTGTGGAGAATGGATGAGATCTTTATCCCATCAACAAATTATATATTAACAATGTACCTGAGTCAGTTAGCTTAGGCTAAACCATGCTGCAGAATACAACCTCAAAATCTCAGACTCAACCTATGCAAAGCTTGTATTATGCATCTTGTGAGGGTGCTCTTTATACTGTTCATTCTGGGACCTAGAAGGGAATGTTCCCTACCTGGGACATGTGAGTCTTAAGGTGGAGCAGAGAGATGGTAGAACCTTGTGATGGCTTGTAAACCTTTTGCTCAGAGGTCACACATGTAATTTCCATTCATGTTTTATTGGTCAAAGCAAAGCCATATGGCCAAGTTGGCCTCCATGGGGCTGATAGGAGGGAGGGGCTGTGAATATTTTAACAATGTTAATAATCTGCCACGGTGCTTTCTTACATTCCTTTTTTCTTTTCTCACTTTTGTGGCAAAAAGGAAAAAACAAAAAATTTACCAACTTAACCATTTTAAAGTATTAACTATATGAACAGTGTCATAATAGAACTCAAGAAGTTTTTTATCTTGTGAAACTGAAACTACCCATCCAGCTCCCATTTTCTCCATTCTGGATCCTGACAACCACCATTCTGCTTCTGTTTTAAGGGTTTTGAAACTCTTTAGATACCTCATATAAGTGGAATCATGTAGTATTTATCTTTTTGTGACTTATTTCACTTGGAATAATGTCCTTAATGTTCACCCACGTTGTAGCATATGACAGAATTGCCTTTTTTAAGGCTGAATAATAAGAAAATATCACATTTCCTTTGTCCATTCATTTGTCAGTGGACATTTAGGTTGCTTCCATCTCTAAGCTGTTGGGAAAATAGGTTTTAATATCTATGAATTTATCCTATAAGACATGATTTATCCTATAAGATACTCATCCATATTGAGATTATGCTTTTCTTTCAAGGTGAACATTGACTGAAGGGAATCTTGCTTATTATCAAGGTTTCAGGTGATGTTTTTAAGCTTTGGGAAGACTTTAGGTTTTTATATGGAAAGCAGTAAAAACATCTTCAGTTTGGATGTAGGTGTTATTTTTTATATATAACTTATACGTGTAAAAATGTAACTTACCTGGGAAGAAAGCTTTTTTTTTTTTTTTCAAGTAAATGCTTATTGTTGGTTAGTTTTAGATACCTAGAAATGTTAAGACAGTACAGGGAGGTCCCATAAAGCATGTACCCAGTCTGCTGTATTGCCAATATCTTACACCATTTTGATACATGTTGTGCTTAATATATTTTTATGTATTTTGCTACACCAGGTCTCATTTGTGGCCTGTGGCATCTTATTCCCTGCTGCTGCTGCTGCTAAGTCGTTTCGGTCGTGTCTGACTCTGTGCAACCCCATAGACGGCAGCCCACCAGGCTCCCCTGTCCCTGGGATTCTCCAGGCAAGAACACTGGAGTGGGTTTCCATTTCCTTCTCCAATCCAGGGATCAAATCTGGGCCCCCTGCATTGGGAGTGCAGAATCTCAGCCACTGGATCCCTAGGGAAGTCTCACATTCATTGTAATTAATGAACCAAATTGATACATTATTAACTAAAGGCCATAGTATGTTCTGAGCTCTTTAGTTTTTTTTTTTTAATTGAGCTGACATTTACATAACATAAAATTGACCATCTTAAATTGTAATTCACTGACAGTAATTCACAAGCTTGTGAAACTGCCACCTATATCAAGCTTCAAAACATTTTCATCACCCCCAAAGAAAGTTGCTTATTCAGTATTTAGCCACTCCCTTTCCCCCTCTGTACGCAGTTTCGGGAAAACACCAACTGTTTTCTGTCTGGACATCTTATAACATGGATCATACAACATGTGGGCCTTCTGTGTCTGACTTCTTTTATTTAGTATACTGTTTTCTGAGGGTCATCCACCATGTAGCATGTATGACTGTTTCTATGACTGAATAACATTCCATTGTATGTGTATATGTACATACGTGATAGTGTATCACACTGTCAGTCTCTTCCACAATGGCTGAACCACTTTACATTCCCACCAGCAGAAGTTTCCAGTTTCTCCACATTCATACCAAAAATCACCTTATTTCCTACTTATGTTCCTGGTTTGTTTGTTTTTTTAGTATGATTAAGTTGATGTGAAATAATATTTCACTGTGATTTTTTTAATTAATTTTTTTCTCTTCAGGCTTTACTGAGGTATAATTAACCTCAACTGTGATTTTGATTTGTATTTCCAAGACCTTGCTGGCCATATGTATCAATATAACTGCTTTGGAGAAATGTCTATTCAAGTCCTTTGCCCTTTTTTTATTTGAGTTTTCTTTCTGTTGTGCTGCAAAAGTTCTTTATATATTCTAGATACTGAAACCTATCAGATAAAAGATTTGCAACGTATTGTATCCCATTCTCTAGGTTGTCTTTTCACTTTCTTGATAATGTCTTTTGACATGCAAATGTTTTTAAGTCCAGTTTGTGTATTCTTTGGTTGCTTATGCTATTGGTGCCACATCTAAGAATCCAGTGCCCAAATCTGAGGTCATGAATGTTTATCTATCCCTCCCCCTTTTTTTTTTGGTAAGAGTTTTAAAGTTTCAGCTCTCACATTTTGGTGTGATGCGTTTTGAGTTAATTTTTGATATATTGTGTGAGGTACAACTTCATTCTTTTGCAGGAAGAAATCCAGTTATCTAAGAACTGTTCATTGAAGAGCTGTTCTTTCCCCATTGAGTGTTCTTGGCACCCATGTTGAAAATCAGTTGGCCATAGAATAAAGCTTTATTTCTTGCCTCTCAATTGCATTTCATTGGCCTATGTCTATCCTTACACCAGTACCACACTATCTTAATTTCCATTGCTTTGCAATAGGTTTTGTGTGAGTCCTCCTGCTTTGTTCTTTTAAAATATTGTTTTGCCTACTTGGAGCCTCTTGCAGTTCCATGAGTAGAGGGTTGCTTTTTCCATTTCTGCAAAGACCTTTGGGATTTTAGTATGGATTGCATTGAACCTGTGTATATGATCTCTTCTTTGACCCACTGGCTATTTAAGAGTGTTTAATTGCCACATATTTTATGTGCTTTCCAGTTTTCTTTCTGTTACCGGTTTATAGCTTCATTCCATGTGTGTCAGAGAAGATGCTTTGGATGATTTCAGTCTTTTAAAATTGACTGATACTTGCTTTGGGCGCAACAGATGGTCTGTCTTGGGAAATGCTGCATGTGCACTTGAGAAAAAATGGGTATTTTTCTGTTTTTGTGTGAAATGTTCTGCGTATGTCTGTTAGGTGTAGTTGGTTTATAGTGTTGTTCAAGTCTTCTATATCTTGTTGATCTGTCTAGTTGTCCTATCCATTAATTGAAAGTGAAAATCTCCAGTTATTTTTGAACTATCTCATTCTATTTTCAGTTCTGCCAGTTTTTGCTTCATACATCTTTGGAGCTCTGTTGTTAGGTATGCATGTGTTTATAACTGTTTTCTTTTTCATCCTTTCACTTTTAACCTTTTTATGTTTTTGGCTCTAAGGTGAGTTTCTTGTTGATAGCATATAGTTGGCTCATTAAAAAAAAAATCCATTCTGCCAATCTGTGCTTTTTATTTATAGAATTTAATCAATTTACATTTAAAGTGATTACTTATAAGGAAGACTACTCCCCTTTTGTTTTCTATATGTCTTATACCTATTATATTTATGAATTCCTCCATTACTGCCTCCTTTTGTGTTTGAGTTTTTTGTGGTTTGTCGTTTTCTTTCCTTTCTTGTTTCCTTTTCTGGTATCCTTTTCATTCCTTTCTCCTTTTTAGTGATGACCCTGGGAATTTTGCTTAACTTCTTAAAAATGTGAAAAAAAATCTATTTTCAATTAATATCACCTTAGTTCCAATAGTATACAAAAGTTCTGCTCCCATATATTTCTGTTTCTCTCCATTTTTGTTATTGTTGCCACAATTACACCTTATATTGTGTTCATAGTAACAAAGATTTATTATCTTTTTTAATACACTTGTCGTTTGCCTTTTATATAGGTCAGAAGAGAGATGTTATAAGCCCAAACTACAATACTTCTAGCTTAGGTAGTTACCTGGTGGTGTTTATTTCTTTGTATGGCTTTGAGTTATTGTCTAGTGTCCTTTCATTTTTGCCTGAAGAATTAACTCCCTTCAGATTTATTGTAGGGCAGATCTGCTAGCAATGAACTCTTAGTGTTTATCTCGGAATGCTTAATATCTTCATTTTTTAACAATAGTTTTGTTGAATATAAGATTATTGTTTGATTTTTTTTTCCTTTCAGCAGTTTAAACATACCATCCCACTGATTTGTACAATTTCTCCTGAGAAATCAGCTGTTTGTAGGCATGATAAAAACTGACAAAAACTGCTTCCAGAGTCTTGTCTTCTGATTGTTTGATTATGTCTCCCTTTGCATCTCTCTTTGTGTTTATTATAGAAGTTAATTGACCTTCTTGGGGGTTTAGACTTGTGTCTTATCAACTTTGGGAAGTTTGCAGCCATTATTTCTTTAAATATTCTTTCTGCCCTATTTTCTCTTGCCTCTGGATCTCTGATTGTGTGTGTGTTGATAAGCTTAATGCTAAGGTGTCCCCCTAAATTTGTGTGTTGAGATCCTGACCCCCAAAATGATGGTGTTAGGAGATGGGGCCTTTGGGAGGTGGTTAGGTCATGGAGGTGGAGCCCTCATAAACAGATTTAAAGCCGTTATGAAAGAAGCCCTGGAGAGCTCTCTTGCCCGCTTCTACCATGTGAGCTCGCACCAAGAAGGCACTGGCTGTGAACCAGGAAGTAGTCCCTCCCCTGACCATGCCGGCACCTTAATCTTGGACTTTACAACCACGAGAACTGTGAGAAATAAATTTCTGTTATTTATAAGTTACCCAGTGTGTAGTATTTTGTTTTAGCAGCCCAAATGGGCCCATAAGACACTTGATATCTTACTGGTGCCTTAGGCCCTGTTCGTTCTTCGTCTGTTCCTCAGACTGGATTAAAAATAGTTGGCTTATTTTTAAATTTGCTGGTTCTTTCCTCCTGCCAGTTCAAATCTGCCATTAAGACTCTGGAGTGAATTTTTTTCATTTCAGTTGTTGTATTTTTTAGTTCTAGAATTTCTATATTTTAAACATAATTTGTTTCTTTATTGATATTCTCTGTCGAAACCGAGTTCTCCTGGTTTTCTTTTGTTCTTTGTCCATGGTTTCTATTACCTTTTTCAATGTATTTAAGACAGTTTATTTAACTTCTTTGTCTAGTAAGCCCAAGGTCTGCTTCCTTGTAGGAAAAATTAACTCTTATGCATGGGTCATATTTTTTTTTCTTTGCATGCTTTGTGGTATATTGTTGAAAACTGGGTGTTTTGAATATAATGAAGTAGTAGCTCTGGAAATCAAATTCTCTCTCCTCAGAGTTTGTTTTAGTTGTGTTCTGTGGCTGTAGTTGTTTGGTGACTTTTCTAAAATATTTTTGTAAACTCTTTGTTGCATTTGTTTTCTGAAGTCTGTTTCTTTAGCTTAAGATCAGCTCATATTTTGAGATTTTCTTGAGTGCTTGGAACCAAACGGGGGGTGGGGCGGTGGGGGGTGGGGCGGCAGGGGGTGGGGGGAAGAGAAAGACAAAGAGTTAAAAAGTAAAACCCTTTAACTTTGCAGAATGGTTCTGTGCTGTAGCTCTCCCTATATACTTAGCCAGACTGTTTACAGTTCTATTTTAACCTTCATTTCGTGCTTGTGCTGAGCCTAAAAATCAGTCAGAAGTGAAAGCTTTGCTTCTTTTCAGATCTTTTCTGAATATGATTCCTGTGCTGGGTAAGTATGTGGCTTCCTAAATTCCTCCCTTTAGGATATGTGGGCACTTTTCAATGCCCTAATTTACCAAAGAAATTCTCTCCCCAGCTTTTCCTCCTAGGCTTTTGGTGTGTCTGTGTGCCTTAGTTGAAATCTTTTTCCCCAGGTGGCAGTAAGTTGTTATTGGCCTTACAAGGTTTTTGAGAGATGCCCTCCATGTAGCCACTTTTCTGCCCAGAGAGAGTTTTAAGTTAGTCAGAGCTTCAGGTAGCCCCCAGGCTAGGGAAGACAGACAAACACAATTCTTTCAGAATATAAAGTCTTCTCTCTTGGACCAGGGACTGGGATGCTACACTGAGAATGAACACAACTATCTTCAAAGACCACTGTGAGGAGAGGGTGGGGCAAGGAGCTGTTAAATGTGCTACGCAACTTTCCTACAGTTCTACATTGCCAGTTTCTTGAGTTATTGTTGGCTGAGTTGCTGTAAATTTCTGATTATTTTCTGGAGTTGTGACAAAGCTGATTTTGACAGTTTTTGCTTGATTTTTCAGTGATTTGGGGGAGTGAAACTACCTACTCTGCCATGTCACTGAAGAAAGGTATTAAATGGTTATTTACAGGCACACCTTTGAGATTCTGTGGGTTTAGTCCTAGACTGCTGCAGTAAATGGAGAAGGCGATGGCACCCCACTCCAGGACTCTTGCCTGGAAAATCCCATGGGCGGAGGAGCCTGGTAGGCTGCGGTCCATGGGGTCGCTAAGAGTCAGACACAACTGAGCGACTTCACTTTCACTTTTCACTTTTATGCACTGGAGAAGGAAATGGCAACTTACTCCAGTGTTCTTGCCTGGAGAATCCCAGGGATGGGGAACCTGGTGGGCTGCTGTCTATGGGGTCACACAGAGTCCGACACAACTGAAGCAACTTAGCAGCAGCTGCAGAAAAGCCAATACTGCAATAAAGCAAGTCACACAACTTTTTTGGTATCAGTGAATAAAAAGTTATGTTTATACTATAGTCTCTTTAGTGTGCAATAGCATTATGTCTAAAAAAAAATGTTTGTTGTTCAGTCGCTAAGTCATGTTTGACTCTTTGCAACCCCATGGACTGCAGCACTCCAGGCTTCCCTATCCTTCAGTATCTCCCAGAGTCTGCTCAGACTCATGTCCATTGAGTCAGTGACAACAATGACAATCCAACCATCTCATCCTCTGTTCCCCCACTTTTCCTCCTGCCTTCAATCTTTCCCAGCATCAGGGTCTTTTCCAAGGAGTCTGCTCTTTGCAGCAAGTGGCCAAAGTAGTGGAGCTTCAGCTCCAGCATCAGCCCGTCCAGTGAATATTCAGGGTTGATTTCCTTTAGAATTGACTGGTTTGATCTCCTTGTTTTCCAAAAAACACTTTATGGGGCTTCACTGGTGGTCCAGTGGTTAAGAATCCACCTGCCAATTCAGGGGATATGGGTTTGATCCGTGGTCCAGGAGGATACCACATGCTGTGGGGCAACTAAGCCTGTGTGCCACAACTACTGAGCCTGTGCTTTAGAGCCCAGGAACTGCGACGAGAGAAACTACCACAATGAGAAGCCCGCACACTGCAACTAGAGAGAGTAACCTCTGCTTGCCACAACTGCAGGAAGCCGGCACACAGCAATGAAGACCCAGAGGAGCCAAAAATACAATAAAAAATAATTTTAAAAAAGTTTATTCTAAAAAATGCTAACTACTATCTGACGACACAGAGTTGCCACAAATCCTTCAATTGTAAAAAATGCAGTGTCTGCAAAGTGCTTTTCATTCCAATCCCAAAGAAAGGCAATGCCAAAGAATGCTCAAACTACTGCACAATTGCACTCATCTCACGTGCTAGTAATGTTCAAAATTTTCCAAGCCAGGCTTCAACAGTACATGAACCATGAACTTCCAGATGTTGAAGCTGGTTTAGAAAAGGCAGAGGAACCAGAGATCAAATTGCCAACATCTGCTGGATCATCAAAAAAGCAAGAGAGTTCCAGAAAAAACATCTATTTCTGCTTTATTGACTATGCCAAAGTGGATAGTGTGGATCACACTATTTGTGTGGATCACAATAAACTGTGAAAAACTCTGAAAGAGATGGGAATACCAGACCACCTGACCTGCCTCTTGAGAAGCCTATATTCAGGTCAGAAAGCAACAGCTAGAACTGGACACAGAACAACACACTGGTTCCAAATAGGAAAAGGAGTCTGTCAAGGCTGTATGTTGTCACCCTGCTTATTTAACTTCTATGCGGAGTACATCATGAGAAACGCTGGGCTGGAAGAAGCACAAGCTGGAATCAGGATTTCCGGGAGAAATATCAATAACCTCAGATATGCAGATGACACCACCCTTATGGCAGAAAGTGAAGAGGAGCTAAAAAGTCTCTTGATGAAAGTGAAAGAGGAGAGCGAAAAAGTTGGCTTAAAGCTCAACATTCAGAAAACAAAGATCATGGCATCTGGTCTCATCACTTCATGGGAAATAGATGGGGAAACAGTAGAAATAGTGTCAGACTTTATTTTTTGGGGCTCCAAAATCACTGCAGATGGTGACTGCAGCCATGAAATTAAAAGATGCTTACTCCTTGGAAGAAAAGTTATGACCAACCTAGATAGTATATTCAAAAGCAGAGACATTACTTTGCTGACTAAGGTCCGTCTAGTCAAGGCTGTGGTTTTTCCTGTGGTCATGTATGGATGTGAGAGTTGGACTCTGAAGAAGGCAGAGTGCCGCAGAATTGATGCTTTTGAACTGTGGTGTTGGAGAAGACTCTTGAGAGTCCCTTGGACTGCAAGGAGGTTCAACCAGTCCATCCTAAAGGAGATCAGTCCTGGGTGTTCACTGGAAGGACTGATGCTGAAGCTGAAACTCCAATACTTTGGCCACCTCATGCAAAGAGTTGACTCATTGGAAAAGACCCTACTGCTGGGAGGAATTGGGGGCAGGAGAAGGGGACGACAGAGGATGAGATGGCTGGATGGCATCACCGACTTGATGGACATGAGTTTAGGTAAACTCTGGGAGTTGGTGATGGACAGGGAGGCCTGGCATGCTGCAATTCATGGGGTCACAAATAGTCGGACACGACTGAGCGACTGAACTGAAACAAAGTATGCCTGGATTATGATACTATATTTTAATGAGCAGAGTCAAATAAATTATATTAATGTTTTACAAATTGTTAACAGGATGGAATCCGACGTGGTAGACCCAGAGCAGATACTGTACGGGATTTAATAAATGAAGGAGAGCATTCATCCAGCAGAATCCGTTGTAACATCTGTAATAGGGTGTTTCCACGGGAGAAATCACTCCAGGCTCACAAAAGGACTCATACAGGTAAGTTGAGCAAATTTTAGCGAATGCCAAAAGTGATACTTAAATGAAAACTGATTTGCTATTTAGGCCTATAAATTAATTTTTTAGTTGCCTCACATTTCCTTATTGTAAAATTTTAAAAGCGGGCACTGTGTAGTCAGCTTCTCTTTTGGTGGGGAGGGATAGTCTGAACATTGATACCATGTGATTTCTAAAGTTGTCTTGATAATTAGTGTAGCTGTCACAGGAATATTATTACTAAATTTGGTTCTATCCTATCTATCCAAATTTTACTTGATATGCCTTTGTCTGTTTGACTTTTAAAACTGATATGTAAGTCAAATCCTAAATCACTAATAGTCAAATTTTTAAAGAATGTCTAGAGTCCTCAGTCCCATCAGGATATTTGATGTTACTATTAAATCTAAAGTGAAGTAATTTTTCAGAAATAAATGTATTGTAGGTAGTTATCCCAAGACTATCATATATCTTTATTTGTGTGAAGAAGTCTTACTTGCATTTAAAATACCATACAGAGAACAAAAAGATAAAGAGGGTCTTGTTCTTGCCACAGAGAAAGTGGGTCCCTGAAGGAGCCATATATTTCTAACAATGACATCAAAAAGTTTACAGATGAGGAAACCAAGGCACGAAAGCACCCAATTACCACTGATTTATAACTCCTCATACTCTTTAGCCTAGAAGTATACTGGCCAATACAGTAGCGTATGTGGCCCTTGAGTACTTGAACTGTGGCTAGGCCAGATTGAGATGAGCAGTATGTATAAAATACACTTAGTATGAAAAAAAGAGAGTAAACAATGTCCTTAATAATTTTTGATAGTGATTATAAACTGAAATGATAAAATTTTAGATGTATTCAGTTAAAGTATATAGTTAAGTTAATTTTACCTGTTTTTTATTACCTTGTGAATGTGGCCATTAGAAGTGGTTCTCATTCTATTTCTCTTGGTCAGTACTGATCTAGAATTTGTGTTTTTAACCTGTAGTCCCCTGTTTGTTCCACTGTTTTACAGTTATCACCTGTTTCTTTTTTCTTTTAGTTTTTGAAAAGATATAGTTCAATGACATGCTAGAATATAGGTGTTCTTAGCTAAATCCCTGAAAAGGGGTAAAGGTTTACTTTTGAATCATTATAAACTAAGGTGCCAAGAGGTTTTGAATTCAGGTACCATTCAGTAAAACTATTATTTTATGCATATCTGATTCAGAGAATTTTTTTCAACCAACTTAGCCTGAAATATGGAGAAGGAAATGGCAACCCACTCCAGTATTTTTGCCTGGAGAATCCCAGGGACGGAGGAGCCTGGTGGGCTGCCATCTATGGGGTTGCATGCATGCATTGGAGAAGGAAATGGCTACCCACTCCAATATTCTTGCCTGGAGAATCTCAGGGACAGAGGAGCCTGGTGGGCTGCCATCTATGGGGTCGCATAGAGTTGGACAGGACTGAAGTGACTTAGCAGCAGCAGCAGCAGCAGCCTGAAATAACCCCAAATAAGCAGTTCACAGCTATAGAGTACATGTAGCCAGTGTGGAATCAGTTGCCAAGATTCAAGATCACGTGGCATAATAAAAAGGTGCTTGAGTCCAGTACTGATCTACCACTGACCCATTGTGTGTCACCCAATACTTCTACGCCTATTGCACTGTGTACCGGGGACCTGAGCCCAAGATCTCCATGCTATAGTTAAGTTCTAATAGTCTATGCTTTTAGAGGGTAGAAAAACTTTTCTGTTAATGTAGTCAATGTTTATTAACTTGTGTCCAACTGTTACATTCATTTAGTACATTTCTAAATAAAAAATTTAGGGAAGACTCATTACTGTTCTTTGAGTCATATTGGAAGAACCAATGTATAATTGTTGACCAAAGAATGTTTATTCAGGAAATAAGTTTAATTATGATTGAACAACAGCCTTTTTGAGCACTTTGTTTAGCCTAACACTGTGCTGTGTACAGAAATTGAAATGGAGTACAAGGTGCTATTCATCTTTGTACAAGGAGAGTTCATGATACATAAACAATATAGGATACTAAGTTAGTGGGGGGATATGTCACTTAATTATTCGGAGGTGGGGGCGGTTGGGGGTAGAAGAAGTTTCACTGGGAGCCTACAGGATTGGGAAGATTTGAATGGGCAGGAAAGATAGGGATTTCAAGGAGTAGAAGATAGGGAACTGCCTCGTGGCTGGAATGAATCTTCAGGAGGGAAGTTAAGGTAAACCCTACTCCCGAACCCAGTAGCTATAGTACAGGTATTAGAGGGCCATTTAAAAGTCAGCAGCCCGTTTTTGCTTGTTCAGGGAGAATAGTAAGGTTTGGGGTAGTTTTAGAGGGTAGTTGGATGGAAAAAGCAAGTGCTCTGTGCCATCTACTCCAAAAGTGCTATACAGAGTCAGAGACCAGCGACCCACCAGGCTTCCTTCTAGGTGGGGGTGGGGTGGGGTGGGGGTGGTGACCAGTCTGACCAGAGGAGGGTGGCAGTGGAGACCTTTTAAATAATCAGCAAGAGCTAGTGACTTAAGACGTGGGGGAAATATGGGATAAGCTGAGATGATAACTGCAAAGATTGTGAACCTGGGTACCTAGAAGCTGAAGGGCTAAAGAAAACATTGTGCTTCCAAGCGATCAGCTGCTTCATATTATCCAAGTGTGCCCTTAGCACTTCATCTCCAGCTCTGTAGAGGCTGTAGCATGTTTTATTATTGTTTGCAGTCATGACTTATGTAAAGGTTGATTCTCTCTCCCTGCCCCTCTCCCCTCCTCACCTTATTGTCTCATAAATAAAACAACATCTGTTTACTTAGGTGAGAGACCTTATCTGTGTGACTATCCAGACTGTGGAAAAGCCTTTGTTCAAAGTGGACAGCTCAAAACCCATCAGCGTCTTCACACCGGAGAAAAACCTTTTGTTTGTTCAGAAAACGGTATGGTGTTAGAAGTTAAGTTTTTGGAATAACCAGTTGTGAGTTAAAGGTTAAAATATCTTTTGCCTGAATTTTTAGGAAGTGAAATTTTTGATAGAGATTTTATCAAACCTCTTAATATTTCCTTGCTAATATGTGATCCAGGCTCAATTGCTGGGAAATGATTGATTTTTAAGTAAAGTATTCTTTTTAGGTGAAAATCTTTATAAAGGGCAATTAAAAATCATAACCAATTGTAGGCGGTAGAAAACTATTCATGTAAATACAGCCTTTAGCGTAGGCTTTTACTTTGGTGTTAAACTTTTTAACTGTTAAACTGAAGGAAGCACATTATTGTCTAAATTTTCAGGAGGGGCAGGGGTGGGGTGGATTTTACCAGCTCAACATTGCTACTGTTGGTAATTTCTTAACATTTTCTCCAGTGTTTACTTACTGTTTTACCAGTTTCTTAATCTGTTTTTCTTATGTACATTTTTACACAGTTATATTTGAAATTCAGTACAGTGTTGTTCTGTTGCTCTGTGGTTTTCTTGATTAATATCAGTTGTTACAAACGTAGCACATGTACATAATGATTGCCTCAGTGTTAGATATTGAATATTTAATTTGCTTTTAAAATTTGCTTGTTATCAACAAACATGAGAGGCCTGTTTTCCTATTTAAAGCTTTATTTACCTTTTGGGATTTTTTTATGACAGATGCCAAGAACGAAATTCTTGGGTCAGAGATTTTGAATATTTTTATAACTTGTGCTAATAAATTACTTTCCACTGGGGTTTAATGCATTTACATTGCAATGACCAGGAGGTGAAAGAACCGTCTACACCTTCCTCTCAGTGGCATTGATAATACCAGCTTAAGGTTTTTTTTTTTTTTTCTCAAGTTATAGAATGATAACTCTCATCATCTTATTTTATTTTTTTTGGATACCAGTGAAACTGAACGTTTTCCATGTCTGCTGGATATCCAGATTCTGATAAAGTGTTTCCTTCTGTGTTTTGAAGGCTGCCTAAGCAGATTCACCCATGCAAACCGCCACTGTCCGAAGCACCCTTATGCCAGGCTGAAGCGAGAGGAACCCACAGATGCTCTCAGTAAGCCCCAGGCTGTGGACAACCAGGCTGCCGCTGAGTGGTTGGCAAAGTAAGGCTCTCCCTGGAGTCTACAGCGGAACACTGCCCAGTGTGTGGGTTGAAGCTGGGGATTTAGGCAGTTCTCAGTTTAAGTTGCTTTTGTACACGTTTTTTAAAAATAACTTGAAATGGCACTTTATTTCTTTAAAGCACAGAATTGTTAGTTTTATTTGGATCTGTGTGTGGTAGAAGACTACTGTATGATATTAGTCTGAGTGCTCAGACCACAGTTTTTTATAAAGCAAGGATTTACCCCATTTGAAAATAATCTTTTTTATGTATTGTATTTCATTTGTCATTAGTACAATCCATCTTCATTTTCTTTATATTGAATTTAGTGATGTGTTGATTATTAGAGAGATAGAGACTAGAGGTTTTTCCAAAGTAAAATTTCCAAAAGCATCCAGTTTAATTTGTTTAATGGCAACAAAGGGACCAGTATAAAAACATTCCTGTAAGGATGTTTTGATTTAAGGAGTCATCACACACCAGCAGCAGCTGATTGTGCAATCCCTAGCTTCACTAATCTCCTCTGCACTGAGGATAAACTCTAGAATCCCTAATTATGTTCTGTGGTTCTGCCTCCCTCTAGAACACAGCTGTCTCCAGCTACCTGGGTTCCTTGTCTCTCTATAGCACTGTTAACTGTAGTTTCTAGCCCTTTGTGCTCACTTCTCTCTTCATTTAGCCACTCTGTTCATTCTTCATTTCTTACTCAGATTAAACATCACTGCAGGAAGTTCTTCCCTAACCTACCCCGTAACCCCCAAAACAAATCAGGTTAAGTGCACTTAACAGATGATTTTATAACACATTGTATTTTCTATCTCAAAACCTCCATCACACATTTATTTGTTCAATGACTATCTTCCCTGCTGGATCATAAGCTCCACAAAGACAGAGATTGGGTTTGTCTCAAGTAATGCACCATTTTCTTCCTCCCTCTTCCTCCTTGCTGGTCTCCACTGCCCCATTGAATCTAATTTTGCCCAAGCCAGAAACTAACTAGTTATCTTTGTCTTTACCTTATTTTTCTCCCATCTACTCAGTGATCAACCTATGGATTCTACTTCCTTAACAACTCTCAGATTCAGCCACTTAAATCTTCTCAATCTATTTCATGCTGCTGCCAGAGGAGTCTTTCTGAAATGCTAATATGGTTCTCAGTATGAAGTCTAAACCCTTTATTATAGCATTCAAAGCCCTTACCTAGTCCTTGCTGATCTTGCTGACTTATATTTTGCTGTTTTCCTTTTCTAGTTGTCCCTGAAGTCATCTTGAACTTCTTGCATTTCTCTTTTTACATTTCTGAGTATTTCCAAAAGTTTTCTGGTTTGAGTAGTCTGGGTTTCCTGAAATCTGGTAGTTGTATTTTTTTTTTGTATGTAATTTTAAAAACAGCTTTATTGAGGCATAATTGTCAAACAATAAATTGTACACATTTAAAATACATAATTTGATGTGCTTTGACATCTGGAGATATATGTGAAACCATCACCAAAATCAAGATAGTGAGCATACCCATCACTTCCACAAGCCTCCTCACGTCCCTTTGTAATCCACTTATGTAAGCCTGCATCTTCCTGCCACTGCCAGCCCCCAAAAACACTCGTCTGCTTTCTCTCTGTGCAGTTCATTCACATTTTCTAGAGTTTTATACAAATGGAATCGGCCACTATGTACTTGGTTGGCTTCTTTCAACCAGCATGATTATTTTGAGAGTCATGGTGTTGTTGAGTGTATAAGTTCATTCCTTTTTATAGCTGTGCAGTAATCTGTTGTATGGCCGTAACTCCAATTATTTATTCATTCACCTCTTGATGGGCCTTTATGTTGGTTTTGGCTGTTATAAATAAAGCTGCTATGAACATGAATGGACATTTTTGTAGGTAATGGTACTGTGATTTAAATATGCCTTTCTTTGGTTTTCAAAAAAAGGTGGAACGTTTGCATTTTCTCTTGTGAGTTATCAGTTGACCATGCAGTAGAATAAAGATGGTGCTCTTAAATTCTTGAGTAAGCTCCATGTGTTACCCTTATTAATCCATTTGTGCTCTTTTTGGTGGGTTTAAACTTTCTCATAATTAGCTCTATCAGAAGCCATTCTCCCTCTGTGGAAAGGATAAATAGGCTTCTATGATTATTCTATTTCTATCTTTCACTCTAGGCAGTTTCACATGTGATCTTGAAATCAGTTTAATGACGAAAACACATGACTCCAAGAGCTGAGTCTGAGCTGCTGTTTGTTGATTGTGGCATTCTAAGCAAGTCCTTCAGTTTCCTGAACTTGAGTTTTCCCCAATGTTATGGAAACATGTGGAGAAGGAAATGGCAACCCACTCCAGTGTTCTTGCCTGGAGAATCCCAGGGACAGAGGAGCC
Source organism: Ovis canadensis (assembly GCF_042477335.2). Classification (NCBI taxonomy): domain Eukaryota; kingdom Metazoa; phylum Chordata; class Mammalia; order Artiodactyla; family Bovidae; genus Ovis; species Ovis canadensis. The sequence continues at coordinate 29,925,709 of NC_091246.1, forward strand.
TGGTGGGCTGCCGTCTATCTGGTCGCACAGAGTCGGACATGACTGACACGACTTAGCAGCAGCAGCAGCATGGAAACATGTAACATATTCACTTTGTAACTTTATAAACTGAAACACAAAATAATACCGTAGTAAAGACCCCCTCCACTCCCCCCACCTTTTTTTTTTTTTTAGAAAAGTGAACATTGGAGAGTCTTACCTATACGTGTAAGTAATGTGGATGCATTTCATACAGGTACTGGGAAACACGAGAGCAGCGCACTCCTACCTTGAAAGGAAAGCTGGTTCAGAAGGCTGATCAGGAGCAGCAGGACCCGCTGGAGTATCTCCAGTCTGACGAGGAAGACGACGAGAAGAGTGGTGCGCAGCGGCGTCTCCAGGAGCAGCGGGAGCGCCTGCACGGAGCCCTCGCTCTCATCGAGCTCGCCAACCTGACGGGAGCACCGCTCCGCCAGTAGCCCGAACACTGACTCTTCCACTGTACAAAAGTACTGCCCAGCATACTTAAAAAGTAGATCCTTGGGCATAAGCTAAGCACCTTATTTGCTTATCATAGGCTGCTATTCTGTAGAAATGTATGAAGAATGTTATTGCCCCAGAATATGGGGTGAGAGAGAATTGCACTTTTTTATGTGGTAATAGATTTGTTGTAAAGTTTAAAATATTTTGTAAATATGGGTCTTCTAGTACAGGGTGGAAAACTACGTATTGTGGGAGGCTAGATTTTGCAAGTTTAATGCATTCTTTGGAAGCAGTTCTCACAGAAAGCACTTTCTGAATAAGACACTTGTATAGGGGTAAAAAAAGCATGGTACATGTAGCCAAAGAAGGTTTAAATAGATTATTTATAAGATCATTTTTAACAATGTATATTAGTATGTTTAACAATACTGTAAACTCGGAAGCAAGCAGAAAGTATAAGATGTGAGTAAGGTATATATTTTAAAATTGCAAAATATTGTGCCTAATAAGACTAGAGATGGAAAACTGACTTTCAGAAGACTTTCTAACTTTGGGACTTTGGAAGAAAACAGATATTTGAGGATCTTGGTAAGATGAACAGTAGTCAAAAATTTTCAAAATTGTATTGAAATCAGTCTTATTCTATCTTTCTGAGGTTTTACAACTCACTATGATGTTTAGGTTTGAAAGCACTTGTCATCCCTAGCTTGTTAACTTGGGAACTTTTGCACATTTCATGTTTCTCATTTGCTGAAATTGAATGATTAATCTTGCAAAGTCTAGGTAACTTGGTAATCGGTATTTTAAAAATATATTATGGGCCCTGTAATGAGATTTGGCACTTGGATTTTTATTAATAAAAGGGACATCTACAGGGTTGTTTTGTAGTGAACCGTTTTAGATCTTTTGTTAGCAAACACTAAATTTAAATGTACTGCTTGTTTAGAATTATTAGCAAATGGAAGCCTCCTATTTATATTTTCAGTGCATAAAGCCACCTTCTTGCTTTACTTCAGAATAACATGCCAAGCTATTTTGTGTTCACTAAATTTAGCTATCAGTTAAACACTGCAGAAAATATTAGCTACTCAAATAAGTAGGCTTCCAGAATAGTTTTAACTGCAAGTGTGTTAACTTGTGTGGTGGTTTTAGATAATTTTTTCCAAAATAGATGAAAATTTTAAACACCACTTTATGTACTGAAGCATGAATAGAAAAATGAAGAGCAGAGTAGTTCACCTCCTTTATGTAGGCATAAACTTCCATCATTTTACCTTGTTTTAAGCAGAAACTAAATAACATGCATAGCATGGTAATTTTATAGATTGCTTAATTGGAGTAAACGTCACAATAAGGGAAATAAGGGCTCATCAGTGCCTTTTTCTCTTTTTTTAATATTGAAATAGTAGCCTACAGATGTAGTTTAAACATCTAAAATGTAGGCTTCTTTATCTCAAAATCCCAGTGTGTTGCAGTACACAGATAGTTTAAAATATGTAGCCATGGGGAAGGGGCTGTATGTAAATGTATTGAAATGAGGCAGAAGTATGAAAGATAATAGTAACAAATAATGTGTATGATGAGGACATACTTTAAAAATGTAATTCCTCTGTATAGTAAATTACAAATCTTGAGGGATTTTTTTTTTTGTAATAAGAGAATTTATATTTGTAATGGTCTAAGAATTTTTTTTTGTAATCTGGTATATAGAATTTTAACTTGGAGCACTTATGAGCACAGACTATAGCATCTGAATTTTCTTGGTTTAGGTTTCAACATTTTTCTCTAGAATTTTTCCTCTCAAATATGACTTAAATGAACTATAAAAAGCTTCATCAGTCTTGGGAAATTTAATGAACTTACCTAAAGAAGGAAATGCAGTAGGAATTTAAAAAATACAAATACTTGCCTGCTCACACATAATAAAATTTAAGGCCTTCAAAAGTAAGAGTTTTTGTTTGTTTCTCCTGTCAGCTTTTGTCAACTATAATAGTTATATTCACAAACATTTTTTATTTGTATAATTGGAAGTTTTAAGAAATTATTACAATTATTTACTATAGAAAATATTTAAAATGTTCCTTTTTTGATATAAGCTATATATTTGGAAAAATACATTGGCATCTAAAATTTGAGGTGTGTTAAAAATGTGGTTTACATTCAAATTTTTGAAGTGTTTTATGCTTCATATGGCTAAGTTGTAGTTTGGCAGAGTTAACAGCATAAGAATAAACATGCTGTAATTTTAAAAGTTGCTTTGAATAAAAACTTACTTTAATTTACAGTTTAAAGTACATGCTCATTCTTAAACCCTTTATAATTTGTTTTCCTTTTAAAAATACAATAACCATGATATGAAAATTTAAAGGTGGAAAGCAATATCACGTAGCCATATTATTTTGGTGTATTTTATATTTCATTCCAGTCTCAGGTATCTTTTTAGCATAGTTGGAACCATTGTGTGAATTCCTTTTCCTTACTTTAAAATTTTGGCCTTTTAGACTATGGATAATCATTTAACTTCCTCATCTGTTTTCATTATTACAGTATAAAAATACTGTAATATTTTATATTACTGTAATATTTTATAATACTGTGATGTAAAAAAAGCATCAAACTACTGCCAGCTCTATCCCAGGCTTTATATTAGGGTAATCAGGAACTGGAGTTTTATTTCACTTATATCCAGGATGTGTTGAATCTGAAGTCAACCCTGGAGAATCCACTCAAGGCTCATTTACTTTTCTGAGTCAAGCAAATTGCTTTAATTTTTAAATTGTTTTTGGTAGATCTTCAGTTGTTTACTTGCAATGGCAAGGTTTCAGCCTGTCCAGGCTTTGTGCAAAAGAATTTCACAAGCAACTCTTCAGTGTAAGTTGTGGTTTAAACACAGAAAGGATGAGATTTTTGACTGACTTAAGTTCCAGGAAGTATGTACACAGAAGCAAATTAAATGCAAATATGATTAAGGCTGTCTTGAAAAGTGACTTTAAAATACTGTCTTGGACTTGTGGTTCAGTGGTTAAGACTCCAGGCTTCCAATGAAAGCGGGGGCAGGTGTTGACCCCTAGTCTAGGAACTAAGATCCCACACGTCTTGTGGTGTGGCCAAAAAAAAAACCAAACCCCAAAGTGTCTCATTGCCAAAACTTAGTTGGAGACTCTGGGACTCACTGGAAACTTAGTTGATCTTTTTTATGAACTTAACTAAAATGACTTCCAATTTCAGATTTTGGATTTAACCTGAGTATGAATTTATTTTCTATTTTAAAAGTCATGTGTATTCCTTTTCTGTTTTGGGTAATGTAGACTTCCTTTCTGGCTTTTTTAGTGCTAGTTATTTGTGCTGGGGTTGCAAAGAGTCGGACACCACTGAGCAACTAACACATCACATCACATCTTCAGTTCAGTTCACTCAGTCGTGTCCGACTCTTTGCAACCCCATGAACCACAGCATGCCAGGCCTCCCTGTCCATCACCAACTCCCGGAGTTTACCCAAACTCATGTCCTTTGAGTTGGTGATGCCATCTAACCATCTCACCCTCTGTCATCCCTTTCTCTTCCTGCCTTCAATCTTTCCCAACATCAGGGTCTTTTCAAATGAGTCAGCTCTTCGCATCAGGTGGCCAAAATATTGGAGTTTCGGCTTCAACATCAGTCCTTCCAATGAACACCCAGGACTGATCTCCTTTCTTATCAATACTAAAAATGTTCTTGGTCGTTGATTACCTCCAACAGAAAACTATTGCATGGCATAGCTTCAATCTCTATTTAACCTGAAAACTAGCTTTTCTAAAAAGTTGAGATTTCAAGTTTTTAAAATTACTTATTTAGAATGAAAATATGGGACATTTAATTGAAAGAATGTTAGAGCAGGTAGACTGGTCAGAGTAGGCAGTTCTGGGAGGCCCTCCTTGAATTAACATGAACAACAAACCGATGTTTAACTATAGAAAAGAAATAGGTAAGGGGAGAACCTGCCTTAACCCAAGAAAAGCCTGGAGACTTTGCACCCACTATACTCCTAGCCCCTCTACTAGGTACTTTCCGAAGATAAATGAAAATATACTGTCACACAAAAACTTGTACAGGAATGTTGGTGGAAGCCTTTTTTTGGTTAATAGCCCTAAACTGGAAACAACCAAACATGGCCACCACTTTCCTAGGGAATGGATAAACAAATTGTACTTACTCAACAATGAAGACTCAAACATGGGTAGGTCACAAAAACAATAAACTGGGCGACAAGAGCCTTGAAACAGTACATGTGCATTTATATGAGCTTTCTGAAAAGGCAAATCTAACCTACAGCAATATAAATCTGAATGCAGTGCCAGGGGGATCGACTTCAGTGGGACACAAAGGGCACTTTTTGGGGTGGTGGAAATGTTCTGTGCCTTGATTTGGGTGATTATACGGCTGTATGCATTTGTCAAAACAGCGGCTGTGGACTTGTAACATCTGCATTTCACCGTATGTAAATTAAACGTTCAGGTCGGTTCAGTCGCTCAATCGGGTACGACTCTGCAACTCCATGAACCGCAGCACGCCGGGCCTCCCTGTCCATCACCGGAGTCCCCCCAAAGCCATGTCCATTGAGTCTGTGATGCCATCCAACCTCTGTCGTCTTCTGTAGTCCCCTTCTGCCCTCAATCTTTCCCAGCATCAGGGTCTTTTCAGATGAGTCAGCTTTTCGCATCAGGTGGCCAAAGTATTGGAGTTTCAGCTTCAACATCAGTCCTACCAATGAACACCCAGGACTGAAAATACTATATATATATATTTTTTTTAAGGGCAAAACAAACCCTAAGTCTTAACGTTTTTCCCTAAGGCGGCAGTTTAGAGGAAGACAGGGTTTTTAAAAACTCTCCCAAACCCAGACAAGAGTCAGAGGGTGGTGCCTTTGACGACGAACTTGAGCCGAAGCCGCTCCTACGTGCGGGCAGCTTCGGGGCGCCGGGCGCGGGGCATGTGGGGTTCCCTCGGCGGCCCTTCCTGTTTCGGCCGCGCCTCCTCCTGCGCTGGCTGGGGGCGGGGACTGAACTGGGGTGGCGCGGGCCCGCGGGTGGCCCAGACGGGCGGCCGCGGGACATGACGGCCGGCGGCCAGGCCGAGGGCGCGGGCGCGGACCCCGCTTCCGCGCGGCTGCCTTCCCGGGTGGCCAAGCTACTGTCGGCCCTCTTCTACGGGACCTGCTCCTTCCTCCTCGTGCTGGTCAACAAGGCGCTGCTGACCACCTACCGGTGAGGCGGGAGCCTCGGGGCTGGGAGGAGAAGTCCGCGGGGGCGCCTGGCTGGGAGGAGAAGTCCGCGCAGGGCGGGTGCTGGCCGGACTCCGGACGTCCCGAAGCCGGGGAGATCCGCGGGGCTGCCGGCCCTCGTGCACTTCGGCGCACTCGGGTCAGCGGGTGGGTGGCAACGGCGAGCGGGAAGCCTCGCTGCTAACTCCGGAGCCAATTTGGGCGGCTAGTGCACTGAGCACGGGCCACGTATTCAGAGTCCGGACCTTTGCACTGTTCTGGAAACCAAACCGCAAGCTAGCAAGTCAGCGCGGGCGCACCTTACCGCAACTTACTGCTGCAAGACAGGAAGCGCACCTGTGCTTTCACGAGCACCACTGAGCTGAAATTAGCGATCCGAATGTGTCTTTCAAATGTAAGCTATTTCTACAAGTTTAGATATTCAACCATCAGAAGAGTCCTGAATGGATGAGTTTATTCGCATTGTTTGATCATTCATTCTCAAATTACCAGCATGTTCATGGGAAATTGAAGAAAACAAAATTTCGTATTCTCTCTCTCTCTCTTTTTTAATGAGTATGTAGTAAACCAGCAAATTTATGTTTCCTTGAACGTATTTGTAAAGAGAAAATCCTGTTTAATTCTGCTTTGGTTATATAGGCATCGAAAGGGTTGTAAATTTAGACCTAGCTCCACCAGATAATTACATCTCTGTAAATTATCTCCCAGAGCTCGGCATGAGCGGTCATAAGTGAGGGCTCCTTGTAGACTATACTGTGCTACAAGAATGTAAAATCAGAATTTTATAAAGAGTCCAAAGGTCTTCCCTGGTAGCTCAGTAGTAAAGAATCATCCTGCTTGGGCAGGAGACAGAGGTTCCATCCCTGGGTGGGGAAGATCCCTTGGAGAAGGAAATGGCAACCCACTCCAGTATTATTGCCTGGGAAATCCAATGGACAGAGAAGCCTGACAGGTTACAGTCCATGGGGTCATGAAAAGGGTGAACACTACTTAACAACAACAAAGAAACCTCAGAGTGTCTTCAGCCTCCTTATTTTAAACTAGCAGAAGCTGAAACCTAGGTGAGCTTGGCTGGTTCCACCTCTAACAGATATTTACTGAGCACCTACTAGGTGCCAGTCCCTGGCACCAGGGAAGCAGCTCCACCCTGTGGTGGAGTCCCCTACCTTATCAGTGGTAGAGGGAAGTAAGCAAGTGGGCTCATGAGTAAGCAAGGTGATTTCAGGTTTGCTGAGAGAGTTCCTGGGGTGGAGTGGTTGGTGGAGAGCATTCCACGAGTAAGCAAGGTGATTTCAGGTTTGCTGAGAGAGTTCCTGGGGTGGAGTGGTTGGTGGAGAGCATTCCACACAGAAGAAAATGTGCTGGAAGTGGGCATGAGCTTGGCCTACTGAGGGAGTAGAGAGAAGGTGATCTGGCTAGAACTGAATGAGCAAGTGGTCGGGGAGAGAGTGTTGAGATCGGTAGGATCAGATCCTTCATTCATTCAATAATATGCAATAGATACGTATCATAAAAAGAGACTGCTGTTAATAGGCTTTTGGGGAATGGCTGACAGATGTATCAGTTGAAGTTTGATGGTAAATCTCTCCTTTCTGCTCTTGACTGAGCAGTCTGCTCGCTAACTAGGACAGTCAATGAGTCCAAAAACATGCATCTTCTTGTTGGAAGCAGGGACCAGTAAACACTGGTTAAGTGCTTGGAAGATGAAGGACAGTGCTTGACCGAAAAGAATTATATGAGGCATCTCCTGCTCTAACCTTTCCATCTTTAAAATTTTGAGTTCCATGACTGAAGGAGGAAATTGTTTTTGTCTCAGCAAGGCAAAGCCCCTTATAACCTTATATGTTTCACATTTCCGTAATGTGATACACAGTTGGAGAGCCCTGTTCAAAAAACATTGTTTAGTCTCTCATCTCAGGATGCTTTCGGAGCATGTTTTGAGGCAGAGAGAGTTGGGGTTATTGGGTTATAACAATAAGCCATAGAAATCTGATCCAGACATTAACTGTTTGAGGATAGAATGTTGTGTTGTCGAGTAGAAGGAAGAACTTTTTGTAGTTACCTAGTTCACAGGATTATGGGAATGTAGCTCAGGGAATATTTTTTTTCTCTTCCAATTTGAGTAGATTGTGTCTGGTTGGAGTACCAGACTGATGAGCGGTCTTAGTTATATGTTAGTCTTAGGTCATTGAGAGAGAGCCTTGGAAGGACTTGGAATCAAACCCTGTTGGAGTGAGAAGGAAAAGAATCTGGGGGACAAGATGGGCTTTGATGGTTCAGCGCATGTAGCCCGAAGTCCTGAAGGGTGGAGAGAAAGACCAGGACTCCACTAAATGAGCCACAGAAGCTCAGGAGGCACTGCAAAGAAGAACACTAGCGCTGAACCATCAAAGCCTGTCGTGCCCCATGTTCCGTGTCGCTTCCATGGCTGTGTGCTCAGGGTGGCCCTGCCAGCCTCTCCAGTCCCTGTGCAGGATATCCACACTTAGTGCTGCAGCCCAGGTATTTCTGCCACGTCCACCCTCCAGGCGTCCCTTCTCTCCTGGTCTAGCCGGCGGGCCCCTCCCTGAAAGCCCCTAAGACTCCTTCCCAGCTCTTGCCTTGGCTGGTACTTACCTCACACAGCCTACCTTTTGCAACTTTCCTTCAGCATTGAGCGAGAAAAAATCACTTTGGGTGTGGCGGGGTTGACTTTAAGTTGATGATCACAAACCTCAAAACCAGCTCTTCTGCCACCTGCTAGTTTCTTCTGGAGCCTTGCTTTCCTTGTTTCAGAAATGTCTCCTTCCTGCTTTCTCTTTTACCCTGAAACCTTCCACACCCCCATCCTCCACTCTCCTCTGATGCTTCATTGAGGAAAATAGAAACTGTCAGATGAGGTCCCCTTTCTGCTGTGATGGAGGGAGTGCTTTATTCCTGTGGAGGGCCCAGCTCCCCATTTCTGGATGTCCCCTCCTCCTTGCTCCTTTCATTATCCTCTATTCTTCATCAGCCGCCTCTCTCTGTCAGCTTAAAACATGTTTAGGTTTCTCAAGCAAAAATAACCCTCCCTTGATCCACGTGGGTCCTCGTTTCTCTGATCCTTTCAGAGTCAGACTTTAAAAGGTTGTGTATACATACTATCTTCACTTCCTTGCATTCACTCCAAAAATAATTCAGTTTAAAAACTGGGTGTTATTTAAATATACAAATGTACAAAGAAGATGATAATAATAATTGTTCATATTCCCGCTATCTAGAATCAATATTTTGAATTTTTTAAAAGAAAAGTCATTCTGTGTGATCATTATAAAGTATTCAAACAAGAGAAAAATATCAGGGTAAAATTTTAAAAATTACTATAGTTGACATTAGGTAATAACTTCAGACATCTTTTAGATGATGGATTGGAGAAAGATAGGTTGAATTACTTTTTGTATAAAGTATATTTATAGATATAGCTACTTATTTGCTCATTTCTTTATAAATTATTTAATTCAAAAAGGAGTGGGAAATGAGTGGGGGGCTTTCATTTAATTATTCGATTGTTTGAGGATCACCAAAGTCCCCCTGAGCTTTCCTGGTGGTTCAAATGGTAGAGAATCTGCCTGCAGTGCAGGAGATTTAGGATCGATCCCTGGGTCAGGAAGATCCCCTGGAGAATGGAATAGCTACCCACTCCAGTATTCTTGCCTGGAGAATCCCATGGAGAGAGGAGTCTGTCGGACTATAGTCCATGGGGTTGCAAAGAATTCGACATGACTGAGCAATTAACACTTAAGTCCCTCTACCACTTTTATTATGAAAAGTTTCAAGCACACAGGAAAGTGGAAAGCAAAGTACACTGAACATTTGTACATACTCCACTGAAATTAAGTAATTAACGCTTTGCTATATTTGAGTGCTGAAGAATTGATGCTATTGAGTTGTAGTACTGGAGGAAACTCTTGAGAGTCCCTTGGACTGCAAGGACATCAAAACAGTCCATCCTAAAGAAAATCAACCCTGAATATTCCCTGGACAGACTTGCTGAAGCTGAAGCTCCAATACTTTGGCCACATGATGCGAAGAGATGACTCATTGGAAAAGACCCTGATGCTGGGAAGGCTAGAAGGCAAAAGGAGAAGAGGGCGGCAGAGGATGAGATGGTTAGATAGCATCACTGACTCAGTGGACATGAATTTGAACAAACTGTGAGAGATTTTGGAGGAAGAGAAGCCTGGTGTGCTGCAGTCCGTGGGGTTGCATGAACCATTGAATACATCATTCCTACATCATGACACTGCACTCTCAGATATTTCAACATACATGTGTATGCCTGTTCAGTCCTGTCTGACTCTTTGCGACCCCATGGACTGTAGCCTGACAGGCTCCTCTGTCCATGGGATCTCACAGGCAAGAATACTGGAGTGAGTTGCCATTTCCTTTTCCAGAGGATCTTCCTGACCCAGAGATGGAAACCACATCTCCTGTGTCTCCTGCATTGGCAGGTGGATTCTTTACCACTGAGCTACCTGGGATGCCCTATTTCAACATATGTCTCCTGAAATATGGATATTCTTTGACATTAGTACAATTTTTGCTCTTAGCAAACTTAACAGTAATCTCCTAAAGTAATCTAATACCAAATCTATAGTCATCCTAGTTGTCTCCAAGATGTTTTTATGATTGTTTTAAACATTTGAATCAAGATCCAGTTGAACTTCATGCAATGTATACAGATACATCTTTTTAGTTTATTTTAATCTAGAAAAGTTCCCCATCCACCTCTTCCCCCTGATTATTGTTGTTGTTTAGTCGCTAAGTTGTGTTCAACTCTTTGTGACCCCAGGGACTGCAGCCCGCCAGGCTCCTCTGTCCATGGATTTCCCAGGCAAGAGTACTGGAGTGGGTTGCCATTTCCTTCTCCACTTCCCCTTGATATTGGCTTTGAAATGCCTGACCCAGATGTGTTGTAAAGTGTCCCCTATTATGGATTGTTTGATTTATTTTTTGAAGTTTCACGTAACTTACTATTTTTTTAACTGAAAGTTAGATCTAAAGGCTTGATTACATTCAGATTAAACATTTTTTGGCTTTATACTAATAGTGGACCCTGTAAATTTCAGCTTGCATCATATGAGGGGTTGTAACACCATTAGTCATTCTGGCCGTGCTTGAAGGCTTTAAGGTGAGGGCTGCAAGTTGCCTGTATGTATGAAATTTAGTTTTAATTGAATTGAATGGAGGGAAGAGAAATTAGAGTTCAATGAAAAGAATTGTTGACTTTCAAGTATGTTTCTTCAGTTTCTGACCGTATGTATGGCTTCTCTGCTATGAAGCATGACACCTGTGTACTTCTTCCTATCTCCCCTCCCCTCCATGTCCTCTTCTATGGTGTAGCATCCTGTTGTATAAGTATAATCCCGCAGTTGTTTGAATCTGGTCTGTGTTAAATGAATACCGTAGTCAGTAGCCTTTCGCAGTGTCTCCACTCCAGAGTTCAGTATTTTGGTTTGACTCGTAAGTGGTGGATTCCATTGCAGGGTAGCGTTTTTATGGAGAGTTCATGGCTGCTGTGTTGATCGTGTTGAATATTCTTAACAACTTTTTCTGCAACAAATGTGCTTTTAGATCTGGAGAGTTTGCTTCTTTTCCTCATGCAAAGGAAACACATTTGCCTTTTTTCTCTTTGAATTATTTTCTCTCTTTATTGAGAGAAAACAGCACAGAAATTAGCCCTTTCTGGTGGTATCTATCTTCGAAATCTGTTTATCTTTGGGAATGTATCTTTTTCCTGTTCAGTCACTGTGATTACTTCGTCTTGGTAATTCATTTTTCAGCAGCAGTCGTTTCCTTCCGTGTTGTTTCTGAATTACTCATACGGCAGTTATGTTTTCTTCCTCAGTTGGTTTCCTTAGATCTGTGCTTCCCTTTTCATCTCAATTGTTTGCTTTGTCATCTCAATTTTGAGCTGTTGGTTTTGTTGATATCTTCTTATTAAGGTGTTCTGTAGCTGGAAACAGTTAAAAAGCTGCCTTCTCTCCTTGTGTTACATTCTCTTCCAGGCTGAGCTCTTTGTGTTCCTTCCATAAGCCTTTTGTTGTTGTTTTACTGTTTGTTTCTGTTCTAGTCTTATTATTTTGCTTGATGTTGCAAGTTGTATCGGAGAAAGCAATGGCACCCCACTCCAGTACTCTTGCTTGGGAAATCCCATGGACGGAAGAGCCTGGAAGGCTACAGTCCGTGGGGTCGCTAAGAGTCGGACACTGACTCTGAGCGACTTCACTTTCACTTTTCACTTTCATGCACTGGATAAGGAAATGGCAGCCCACTCCAGCGTTCTTGCCTAAAGAATCCCAGGGACGAGGGAGCCTGGTGGGCTGCCATCTATGAGGTCGCACAGAGTCAGACACGACTGAAGCGACTTAGCAGCAGCAGCAGCAGCAGCAGGTTGCATTCCTGGGCAAGGAGACTCTCAGATTCGAGGAAAGTATTCTGGGCACTGCTCTTGGGACCCACTCCTGTGGGAGAGTGAGGGAAGCAGGATTAAGAAGAGAGAGAAGCTGGGCTATGCTTCATCGCAGCAGAGCCTTATCCCAGGATCGCTGGAGCTGGAGAGGCTCAACAAAGTTGTCTTGAATTGGGTCAAGTGCCCTTGGCCTTTATACCTCTGTACAGACGTACAGGCTTGGAACACAGGCTGGTCTCAGGGAGTTGGGGGCTGTTGGCAAGGCAGCTTTCTCTCGCTGAGGATGCTCTTGGGAAACTGGGGAATGAAGGCTTCAGTCCAGAAGCAGATGTCTGGGTGGCACATGCGGCATCCATTAGCGTTCATTTTATTTTCATGGTGGCACTGTCCAGTCATTCTGTTTTCTTTGACAAGGTAGGTTAGTTCCTTATTCTCTTCTCACCCTATCTGAAATAGATATATTTCCCTGTGACATGCAGTTTAGGGGATGAGGTGGTGTTGTTGTTGTTGGTGGTTTTTTGAGTGATATTCCCTCTTTTTAGTAGCTGGACAGAATGACTGGGAGCCAGTGAAGGGCTGGACAGTGAGTGAGCCTGGCAAGGGGATGTGCTGCCTTGTAAAGTATGGTATTAGGTAGGGAGTAACCTTCTGTATCCAGTTGCCTGGTGCCATTTGTTAAAAGACCGACTGTCTTTTTCCTTCTTCTCTGTGTGGTCATCGTTGTCATGAGTCAGGTTTCCATGTGGGTGTGTATCTGTCCTCGTCTCTGTTTTCATGCATTGTCTGGTTAGAATATCATTGTGCAAATACCACACTCTCTCATTTGTTGTGACTTTAAAATCAATCCTGGAAAATTCCCTGGTGGTCCAGTCGTTAGGGCTCTGCGATTCCACTGCAGAGTATGGGTTCAGTCCCTGGTCTGGGAACTAGTATTCCAGCATGCTGCAGCCAAAAAAACAAAGAAAGAAAGAGAATACTGGCATCCAGCAGAATCAGTCCTCCAACGTTTTTTCTTCATGATTATCTAAGATCATGTTTGCTTTTGCCTTGAAGTTCAGTTTCAGGGTCAATACAAAATACCTGTTCTTGTTTATAAAGAGAGGTTTGAGTTTGTGGATAATTGTTCACTACAATATTGATTCTAATCCATGAACTTTATTTAGGGCTTCTTTCATTTTTTAAACATAGATTTATGGGTTTCTATGTAGAGGTAGTTCTTGGAAATATTTTATTAGATTTGTACCTGGGTATATTATTTTGAAGAAAGGAAACCAGTATAATGAATCTCCATGTAGCCATCAACCAGTTTCAACAAGCTTGTTACATTTATATTGCTCCTCTTCTCAACTCCAATATCTCCCCCCAGATTATTATGAATTTCTAAAGGATAAGAAGTACTATTTTGTTTTTTTTTTAAAAACCACCACAATATCATTTCATGCTTAAAAAAGTAAAAATATTTTTTTATTACCATGAAATACCCAGTTAGTATTATTTGATGTTTTTGGGTGCTATTGCAAGTGAACACCTTTAAAATTATTATGTTCTTTGTGTCTTTATGGTATATAGACCTAGAAGTGATTTTTTTTTCACATGTTCATCTTCTATCCAGTAACTTTGCTAAAGTTATTTATTAATTCTAGTCATTTATCCCCAGATTACTTTGACTTTCTACATATACAACTGTGTTATTAATATGACAGTCTGCCTCAGAGGAAATAGAAGTTTGCCCAGTTTAGCAATGATCAGTTTAAAAAATGGAAAAGAAATGAACAATGAACAAATTAGATGTTTTCTCTAAGACAGAAAAAATAGTCTAAGACCTTTTAATAACCTTTTAGTAAGTTTGATAAGCTTTTAATAACATAAACTTTTAATACCTCCCATCATTCTGTGTTGTATATTGTTTTCAAATCTTTTCATCAGTTGCTAAAATTGTCATTCTATATTTTTTGTAGTTTCCCATCACCAATTGTTCTTGGAGTTGGACAGGTAAGTGAAAAATGATAAATTAACCTCTTAATTATTTGTTAGTACATATGATAAAATTGTAAGTGCTTTTGTTTAAGACTGTGGTTTACGAATTTGTTCAGTTGGCAGAGGACTGTGGTGCTTTGGGTGAGACAACATGAAGTATTGATACATTTCATTTCATTTTACAATTTAGGAATAGTTGTATTTGTAGGAAAAATGACTAATTCTAACTTCCTTAATAGAATTTAATTACTGTAAAGTAAGGGGGCAGCAGACTGAAAGCCTCCAGGGTCTGCTGGGTTACAGATGAGTGTGCACAGTTGAAGTCACTGTGCTTGTTTAAGAAAAGGATTGGGGGCATGAGGTGAGGCTCACTAGGAATCAGGGAAATTTTATTTTCACAGCAAACCTCCCAATTTGTAAATGGTGGCAACAGATTCATATTTTTCCATAAAACTCTCTATGGGCCAAACTAAACAGGTTTGCAGTTTCCTTCCTGAACTTCGTGATGTTTGTTCTCAAATGTAAGGATAAGCTTGGATAAACTTTCAAACTTACCCACATTTGGCTGTTTCTGAAATTTTCTATTAATATTATTTTGTGACTTGCTTACATTTTTTTTTTGGTCATATGCTAGTAATTTCTAGTAGACAAATGTTAACAGGTACTGAAGGTGTTTTTGTTGTCGTTTTTCTTTAGTTTACAGGAAGGAAAAAATTATTAAAATTATTATCTGTTAACTAAATTTTAAATAGTGAATCTGGAATTTATACAGATAAACATTATTCTAGTTAAATGTTTTGCTAATAAGATACTCTTTGCACATCATTTTAGGGTGTAAAAATAAGGAAACAGTGCTTCCTTAAGGTAATAAAAAATATACAGATAAACATTATTCTAGTTAAATGTTTTGCTGATAAGATACTCTTTGCACATCATTTTAGGGTGAAAAAATAACAAGGAAACAGTGTTTCCTTAAGATAATAAAAAATATATCTTTATGGTTCAGTGTGAAAGTATGTTTGAAGAAGTACTTTAAAAGATCAATAGTATGTGGTAATACACCCTATGTAATGCCCAAGGCAAATAAATTCACTGTCTTGTACTTAATTAAGGAAAAAACCTTTCTGATGTGCAGTTTGTAAGGGAAGAAGCCAGTAGACCAAATTTTAAAAATTTGAGTTGCAGAATAGTTTACATACTGTTGGTATATTTCTGTTAAGAATTATAAGGTAAGTCATAAATACAAACTACAATTATTATTCAGAGTGGGCTGGACTTATATAAATCTATCATAAGTATCTGTACACTCAGGCTCGAGGTTTAGGACAACAATCATGTTGAAGGAGTCCTTATGTTTTTGCATCCTAATATGGAGAAAAGTGAATAAATTCTAAAATTTGCATAGAAAGATGGTATTAAAACTATTTATTTCATAATAATATTCTGGAGTATTCCTGATATACCTGGTGTAACCAGCTGAATAGCATTTGAATGAGATATTTTTTGTAACACTGGCTAGGTGGAGAGAAAATGTCTTCTGTGTTATAGAAATTGTGTACTTTACAAAATATGTTTATGTGTGGAATTTGCCTCCCTTCCCCCGCCTCCTTTCACCCCAACACTTACTTTATGGGGGAGGGTGACCATATGCTCCGTACCTGGGAGGTATGTATGGTTCAAGATCAAGACGCAGCCTCACTGACTGTGGTCACACTGGTCTGTTTGGGGCACACCATTGTTTTTTCCCTCTGTTCTTGTTCCTTGAGCCGCTTGAGATCACGTGTATATGTGTGAGTCTATTTAATGTTATACTTTTTGCCTATAGTTTTAATGCAATCTATGCAGTGACAAAAAAAGTTAATATTTTAAGGAATAATAATTTTTTTTGGAACCTAGAAAATAGATTTTTCTGATACATATGTTTTTGGTGAATCTCTTTTCTTCTGATGATGTATTTGTACCTCAAATAGTCTTTCTAGATATTTTGCTGAAGTTTTTCTCTTCCGTTTTCTTTAGATGGCAGTTACCATAATGATACTATACGTGTCCAAGCTAAATAAAATAATTCAGTTTCCTGATTTTGATAAGAAAATTCCTACAAAGGTATGTGATGGAAAGTACACATAGCTCTGTTGGAAGATGTGAAAATGCTATAAAATTACAAATTGATCTTAGAGTACAGGTCCATTTCCATATACCCTGTGCTTCCTGCTGGTTAGAAACTTTTTAATAAAGATTTCATATCATTCAGTGGTCCACTAATGTAAAATGATAGTAAAAATGTGTGCTTAGCAATGGATATTAAGTAAATACTATGTGTCTTCTGAAACAGGAAAACTCTCTAACAGAAATTGTCAAGCTTGTTTGGTAAAGGACCAAATAGCAAATAATTAGACTCTGTGGGCCAGACTGTCTCTCTTGCAGCTATTCAGCTTTGTTCTTTGAAAGCAGCTGTAGATGATATGTGTATAAATGAATCGATGTAGTTGTGTTCTGCTGCTGCTAAGTCGCTTCAGTCGTGTCCGACTCTGTGCAACCCCATAGACGGCAGCCCACCAGGCTCCTCCGTCCCTGGGATTCTCCAGGCAAGAACACTGGAGTGGGTTGCCATTTCCTTCTCCAATACATAAAAGTGAAAAATGAAAGGGAAGTCGCTCAGTCGTGTCTGACTCTTGGTGACCCCATGGACTGGAGCCTACCAGGCTCCTCCATCCATGGGATTTTCCAGGCAAGAGTACTGGAGTGCGATGCCATCGCCTTCTCCAAGTTGTGTTCTAATAAAACTTTATTTGCATAAATAGAAGATGAATTAGATTTATCTCTTGGGCCCTCCCAGTTTGCTGATCTCTGCTTTAAATTTTCATTTTTAGCTTGGGTAGATAAAACCTGTGAGTGGAATAAAGAGTAAATACAATTTGATATACATAGTTTGGTTTTTTTTTCCCCATGGTAGAACTACAAACAGGAGACCTGCCATTTCTTCCTGGATATGTGGAATGAAACTAATTTTATTGAATAGTTGCTAGGTGCCAGGCATGAGGCCAGACATTTAATTCCTAGAACAATCCCCTACGACCGGTGGTATTAAATTGATCATGGTGACATTTTTTTTTTTTTTAGTTTTTTATTTTTTAAATTTTAAAATCTGTAATTCTTACATGCATTCCCAAACATGAACCCCCCTCCCACCTCCCTCCCCATAACATCTTTCTGGGTCATCCCCATGCACCAGCCCCAAGCATGCTGGATTTAGGGAGGTTAAATCAGATTGCAGTTCCTTGAAAGTAAAGAGTTCACGTGGTTTGTTCCTCCATGTCTCTAAGGCCTGGAAAAACTTTGGCATCTAGCTCTGGATTATTCATCAGGCTGACTAAACATGCTTAAGGTGTCATCACTCAGTCGTGTCCGACTCTTTGTGATCCCATGGACTGTAGCCTACCAGGCTCCTCTGTCCATGGGATTTTCCAGGCAAGAGTACTGGAGGGTGCCATTTCATCAATAATCAGGGACATCCACAAACAGAGAAAAACAAACCACTGAAGTGTAGGAAAGGTATTAACCCAGTCATCATAAGAAAAATCAGAATATTGTTGGGCTTGCCTACATTTAGTTTATGATATAGTTTTAAATGCTTTAAACAATTGTGAAATATCTAGACATAGGAAAAAAAGACATCATCCATGAATGTGTAGTTGAATGAATAATTACCCTTGTAATCATTACCTAGGTCATGAGATGGGGTCACAGAATCCTTATGTATTATTCTGACTTTTGTCCTAATGATTTTCTTGAGTTCTTTGTAAGTTTTCTAAGTTTGTATGTATACTTGAATTTAGTTTTGCCTGTTTTTGGAGGTTATATAAAGGGAATTAAACTATATATATTTTTGTATCTTGCTTTCAGTTTATTATGATGGTAAGATTCATCTACACTGTTGTGTGTAGCTGTATTCTTTTATTTTCTTTGTATAAATATAACTTTTCTGTTTTACTGTTTATGGTAATTGGAGCTGTTTCTGGTTTGGGCACTAGAAAAATAAAAAGTACTGTTCTGAATGTACTGAGAGTTGGATCTTGATGCCCGATGTATTAGTCAGATAAGGCTCCCATAACAAAATACCATAGACTAGGTGGCTTAAAAAAAAAGGAATTTATTTTCTCACACTTCTGGAGACAGGAAGTCCAAGATGAAGGTGCTGATAGGATTGGTTTCTGGTGAGAGTTCTCTTCTTGGCATATAGACAGCTGCCTTCTCACTGTGACCTCATGTGGCCTTTATGCCGTGCCTGTGCACTCCTGGTGTGTCTCCCTCTTCTTATAAGGACACAGGTCCTATTGGATTAGGACCCCATACTTACTAGCTCAGTTCAGTTCAGTCGATCAGTTGTGTCCGACTCTTTGCGACTCCATGAGTCACAGCACGCCAGGCCTCCCTGTCCATCACCAACTCCCGGAGTTCACTCAGACTCACGTCCATCAAGTCAGTGATGCCATCCAGCCATCTCATCCTCGGTCATCCCCTTCTTCTCCTGCCCCCAGAGTCTTTTCCAATGAGTCAACTCTTTGCGTGAGGTGGGCAAAGTACTGGAGCTTCAGCTTTAGCATCATTCCTTCCAAAGAAATCCCAGGACTGATCTCCTTTAGGATGGACTGGTTGGATCTCCTTGCAGTCCAAGGGACTCTCAAGAGTCTTCTCCAACACCACAGTTGAAAAGCATTCATTCTTCGGCACTCAGCCTTCTTCACAGTCCAACTCTCACATCCATATATGACCACTGGGAAAACCATAGCCTTGACTAGACAGACCTTAGTCGGCAAAGTAATGTCTCTGCTTTTGAATATGCTATCTAGGTTGGTCATAACTCTTCTTCCAAGGAGTAAGCGTCTTTGAGTTTCATGGCTGCAGTCACCATCTGCAGTGATTTTGGAGCCCCCAGAAATAAAGTCTGACACTGTTTCCACTGTTTCCCCATCTATTTCCCATGAAGTGATGGGACCAGATGCCATGATCTTCATTTTCTGAATGTTGAGCTTTAAGCCAACTTTTTCACTCTCCACTTTCACTTTCATCAAGAGGCTTTTTAGTTCCTCTTCACTTTCTGCCATAAGGGTGGTGTCATCTGCATATCTGAGGTTATTGACATTTCTCCCGGCAATGTTGATTCCAGCATGTGTTTCTTCCAGCCCAGCGTTTCTCATGATGTACTCTGCATAGAAGTTAAATAAGCAGGGTGACAATATACAGCCTTGATGTATTCCTTTTCCTATTTGGAACCAGTGTGTTGTTCTGTGTCCAGTTCTAGCTGTTACTTCCTGACCTGTATACAGATTTCTCAAGAGGCAGGTTAGGTGGTCTGGTATTCCCATCTCTTTCAGAATTTTCCACAGTTTATTGTGACCCACACAGTCAAAGGCTTTGGCATAGTCAATAAAGCAGAAATAGATGTTTTTTCTGGAACTCTCTTGCTTTTTCCATGATCCAGCAGATGTTGGCAATTTGATCTCTGGTTCCTCTGCCTTTTCTAAAACCAGCTTGAACATTAGGAAGTTCACAGTTCTCATATTGCTGAAGCCTGGCTTGGAGAATTTTGAGCATTACTTTACTAGCATGTGAGATGAGTGCAATTATACGATAGTTTGAGCATTCTTTGGCATTGCTTTTCTTTGGGATTGGAATGAAAACTGACCTTTTCCAGTCCTGTGGCCACTGCTGAGTTTTCCAAATTTGCTGGTATATTGAGTGCAGCACTTTCACAGCTTCATCTTTCAGAATTTGAAGTAGCTCAACTGGAATTCCATCACCTCCACTAGCTTTGTTCATAGTGATGCTTTCTAAGGCCCACTTGACTTCACATTCCAGGATGTCTGGCTCTAGATGAGTGATCACACCATCGTCATTATCTGGGTCATGAAGATCTTTTTTGTATAGTTCTTCTGTGTATTGTTGCCACCTCTTCTTAATATCTTTTGCTTCTTTTAGGTTCATACCATTTCTGTCCTTTATCGATTCCATCTTTGCATGAAATGTTCCCTTGGTGTCTCTAATTTTCTTGAAGACATCTCTAGTCTTTCCCATTCTGTTCTTTTCCTCTATTTCTTTGCATTGATTGCTGAAGAAGGCTTTCTTATCTCTTCTTGCTATTCTTTAGAACCCTCACTTAACCTCAATTACCTCCTTCCAGGCCCTATCTTACCTGCAGTCACCTGGGGTCTAGGGCTTCAAGATGTGAGTTTAGAGCAGACACAGTTCAGTCCAAAACAGCACATGTGCATGTCGTTTCTTTGGGAGGCTTATCACGAAGTGAAACTGCTGACTCCTAGAGTGAGCGTATTGTCGCCTTGAAAAGATAATGGCAAACTGTTCTCCCAAGTGGTTATACCAATTCACACTCCTGATAAAAGTGTATGAAAGTCCCTATTGCTCCTCATTCTTGCCAATGCTGGGTGTGTAATGACATCTTCTTGGCTTTTATTTGCATTTCCCTGGTTATTAATGAGATTGAGTGCCTTTTCATTTTTTAGTGCCCATTTGGATATCCTCTTCTCTGAAGTACTTGTTAAGACTTGTGCCCATTTTTCTGTTGGGTTTATGTCTTTTTCTTACTGATCTGTGTAGGAGTTTAAAAAATATATTAATGATAGTCCTCTTGTTAGTTATTGTAGCATTACAAATATATTTTCCCCTTCTGTGACCTGTCTTTTCATTTTCTTTATTATGTATTTATCTTGTATTTCTTTATCATGTATTCCTTATCATGAAAAAGAATCTTAATTTTAAAACAGTTATATTTTATCAGTCTTTTCCTTAATAATTAATCACTATATTTCTTACTTAGGAAATTCTTCCCCATCCTGAGATTATAAAGATATTTTTCCAGACAAAAAGTATATTGTTTTTCAGAATTAGGTTTTTAATCTGTTTGGGAGTTGATTTTTGTGAATGGTGTGAGGTAATGGTCCAATTTCATTTATTTTTTTCCAATTAGGTACTCAGTTGTCACAGAATCAGCTGAGAAGTTTATCCTTAATGTTGTGCCACTTATGTCATGATGCTGTTGTTTCTGGACTCTCCATGCTTTTCCGTTTGTCTGTGTTTCTGCACTCTTTCCTCACAGTCATAATTACTATTGCTTTATGCAAAGTCCCTTGTGGCTCAGCTGGTAAAGAATCCACCTGCAATGTGGAAGACCTGGGTTTGATCCCTGGGTTGGGAAGATCCCCTGGAGAAGGGAAAGGCTACCCATTCCAGTATTTTGGCCTGGAAAATTCCAGGAACTATACAGTCCATGGGGTTGCAAAGAGTCAGACACGACTGAGCGACTTTCATGATGCAAAGTCTTGCTGTCTGATAGAGCAAGTCTTTGGCTCCAGAATTCCTGGTTCTTCACATTTTTAGATGAATATTAGAAGCACATTGTCAATTTTCAGGGAAAATAACCTTTATGGATTTTGATTGGGATTGCATTGAAGGTCTAAAGCAATTTGGAGTGAATTGACCTCTTTAAAGTGTTGCATCTTACAATCTATGTACATGGTATACGTAAAAGTGAAAGTGTGGGCGCTCAGTTGTGTCCATCTCTTTGTGACCGCACAGATTGAAGCCCGCCAGGCTCCTTTGTCCATGGAATTCTCCAGCCAACAACACTGGACTGGGTTGCCATTCCCTTCTTTAGGAGATCTTCCTGATCCAGGGATCAAACCTAAGTTTCCTGCATTGCAGGCAGATTCTTTACCATCTGAGCCACCAGGGAAGCACATACTCCCTTTTCAATTGTCCTCAGTAAAGTTTTATAATTTTCTCTATATATGTGCGTGTGTTAGTTGCTCAGTCATGTCTGACTCTGCAACCCCATGAGCTGTAGCCCTCCAGGCTCTTCTGTCCATGGAATTCTCTAGGCAAGAATACTAGAGTTGGTTGCCATAGAGTTCTAATATTTTTTGTTAGAAGTAGATTTTGTTGTTGTTATTGTTGCATATATCATTTAAACACGGAAATTTCCTAGTGTCTAGTGTTAGGACTCTGCAGTTCCATTGCAGATGGCACAGGTTTGATCCCTGGTCAGGAACTAAGATCCCGAATGCTGCAAGGCATGGGCAAAAAAAGATTATTTGGAAAGTTAGAGGTATGTTGACTTAAAATTGTTCACAAACCTTAAATTTCTGAATTGCAGTTTATTCAGCGGGAATTTTTAGGACTTCAAGCCTGGGAGGCAGCACCTCAAGTAATTGTGAGAGAACCTCTCTGAGGAGTTGAGGCAGGGAGCTAGGACATACAGGAGTTTGTAACAAAGTGAAGATCGTCTGAACTTCAAACAATTACTGTTAATTAAAGAAAACCAAATATGTTAACTTAAGGTATATAGCAGTTTTCTGTGTACAAGAAGATGCAAAATCTGGGCTTGGAAATCATTCCTGTGATATGCACCTCAGCTATCTGGGCCAGTATCCTGTTTTCATGTCCCAAATTTCCTTAAGTCTCATGTGGGAGCAACTGCAGTCTGATGGCTCCTATATGGCAGGTTTTCTTTCCTTCCTGAGTTCCCTTAGGCCTCAGCAGCTCACCATAGGCTGTGGCTGCACAGGTGGTGGCTGCAATAGCTGATGACCTTTGTTTAGTGATATAGCATGAAATAGCCCATTTCTCAGGTGCACATGTTCATCTTTCTTTTGTATATTGTTTTTGTATCTGCAACATTCTTTCATTTCTTTTACTTGCTTTCTTGTATAGCATAGCACCTACAATTCAGTGTTAGAAATGTAAATCCTGGGCATTTTGGTCTGATCTCAAAGGGAAAGCTTTTAATATTTCGCCATTAAGTATGTTGTTTGCTGGGGGTTTATTTGAGATGCCTTTTATCTATGTTCTAGTTACCTTTTGCTGTTAGGACATAGACCCTACCTCTGGATGGAAAGTGAAAGTGAAAGTGGTTCAGCCGTGTTTGACTCTTCACGGCTCCATGGACTGTATAGTCCATGGAATTCTCCAGGCCAGAATACTGGAGTGGGTAGCCTTTCCCTTCTCCAGGGGATCTTCCCAACCCAGGGATCGAACCCAAGTCTCCCACATTGCAGGCAGTTTCTTCACCAGCTGAGCCACAAGGGAAGCCTACCTTTGGATGGAAGGGAGTATGAATGTCACATTTTTAAGAGCATGTGAGAATGGAGATACTGTTACAGTCATTATCTCTGATTATGGATTTGTCCATTTCTCTCAGTATTTGTTAGGTTATTTTGTTTTGTTTTCTGTATTATGAGACTGCATGATTAAGTGCGTAGGTTTTTTTTTTTTTTTTGTCCCACTACGCAGCATGTGGGAATCTTAGTTCCCTGACCAGCGATCGAACCCATGCCCCCTGCAGTGGAAGCACAGAGCTCTAACCAGTGGACTGCCAAGGAATTCCCATAGGTGCCTAAAATTTTAAGTTAGTTAAACCTTCCTGGTGCATTAAAGTGTTTAATTGTACGAGGTGGAACTCTTGTTTCAGTTCTTTCAGTGTTTCCCTGGAATCCAAAATAGGCATGCCTACCTTACCAAATTATAATGGTGAATGTGTTCTCCCTGTCAACAATACAAGGACTTTCACTCCATTTCTTTTTCCTCCCAACTTATATGCTCTTGCCACTAAGTGCTTTAACACTCTAAATCTCATAATACATTTTAATTTTCTTTTAAGAAAATGTCCATTTATATTTACTGCTTCCTTTGTTTTTCTTTCCTTTGTGGATCTCACACTTGCCGTTTTCCTCCTGACTCCAACTACCTTCTTTAGAATTTACTGATGGTCTGCTTAAATTCTCTTCAGTTTTGTCTGAAAAAGGGGAAAAAAATTCCTTTGTTTTTGAAATATATTCTTGTTTGAATTCGGCTTTGGCAGAGCTTCAGAGATGTAATTCTGCTATCTCTGGCTTCCATTGTTTCTCTCTGGGTTTCTGTTCCCCCTTTACTTTTGACCTAGGAATTCCTCACTATCTTCCTAGCCCTTTCATGCCTTATGAAGGTTTTAAATTATTTTACCTAGCATTTTTAATTGTTTTCAGCAGTGGTATTAGCACAAATAATTTTGCCCATGGTTACCAGAAACTGGAAGTCAGTACTGCCTTTATTTTGAATTCTATGTGGTAGTAGGGGCAACTGATTCTCTTCAATATCTAAGAACCTCTGAAACTGTAATATCACCAGCTGTATGGTTGAGTCTGGAGAAGGCAATGGCACCCCACTCCAGTACTCTTGCCTGGAAAATCACATGGATGGAGGAGCCTGATAGTCTGCAGTCCATGGGGTCGCTAAGAGTCGGACGCGACTGAGTGACTTCACTTTCACTTTTCACTTTCATGCATTGGAGAAGGACATGGGACCCCACTCCAGTGTTCTTGCCTGGAGAATCCCAGGGTTGGGGGAGCCTGGTGGGCTGCCGTCTATGGGGTTGCACAGAGTCGGACAGGACTGAAGCGACTTAGCAGCAGCAGCAACATGATTGAGTCAGTTGTACACTGTTAACCAGAACATTGTTGACCAGAAAAAAACACACAACCTGAAAGTTGAGAATTATGTTTTATTTTGAAGACAAAATGAGGACTTAAGCCCAGGAGGCAGTCTCTCATCTGAGATAGCTCTGAGAGAGTGCTCCAAAGAGGTAAGGGAGGAGCCATCGTATGTAAAAATTTTTGCAACAAAGATCAGGCAGTTGGAACTTCAAAAGATTACTGTTAATTAAAACTGTATAGTCAAGGTTATGGTTTTTCCAGTTGTCATGTATGATGTGAGGGTTGGATGATAAAGAAGGCTGAATGCCAAAGAATAAATGCTTTCTAATTGTGGTTGTGTTAAGGAGCTCAAGTTTGCTTTACTTGCCACATAAATAAATAAAAAGTAGGCCAATAAATCCAAGAAATGAAGCATTGAGACAAGGAAGGGACTTTATTTGGGGAGCCAGCTGCCTAAGAAGACAGGCTAGGCCTCAAAATAACTGTCTCGTTGAGGCCTGAATACCAGGTTCTTTTATGGATCAGAGATGGTGGGGAGGTAAGGAAACAAAGTAAAAAGACCATTTAATTCTTGTAAATATCTCCTTGAGTGGCAAGCTTCAGGCAGGGGGATGTGTTAGTTTCACTTCCTTACACCCCTTCACAAATCAAATCCCTTATACAGTGGAAGTGACAAATTATACAGTGGAAGTGACAAATAGATTCAAGGGATTGCATCTGATAGACAAAGTGCCTGAAGAACTATGGACAGAGGTTCATGACATTGTACAGGAGGTGGTGATCAAGACCATCCCCAAGAAAAAGAAATGCAAAAACGCAAAATGGTTGTCTGAGAAGGCCTTACAAATAGCTGAGAAAAGAGAAGTGAAAGGCAAAGGAGAAAAGGAAAGATATAACCATTTGAATGCAGAGTTCCAAAAAATAGCAAGCAGAGATAAGAAAGCCTGTAAAGAAATAGAGGAAAACAATAGAATGGGAAAGACTAGAGATCTCTTCCAGAAAATTAGAGATACCAAGTGAACATTTCATGCAAAGATGAGCATAGTAAAGGACTGAAATCATATGGACCAAACAGAAGCAGAAGATATTAAGAAGAGGTAGCAACAGTACACAGAAGAACTATACAAAAAAGATCTTCATGACCCAAAGAACCACGATGGTGTGATCACTCATCTAGAGACAGACATCCTCGAATGCAAAGTCAAGTGGGCCTTACAAAGCATCACTACAAACAAAGATAATGGAGGTGATGGAATTTCAGTTGAGCTATTTCAAATCCTAAAAGTTGATGCTGTGAAAGTGCTGCATGCAATATGCCAGCAAATTTGGAAAACTCAGCAGTGGCCACAGGACTGGAAAAGGTCAGTTTTCATTCCAGTCCCAAAGAAAGGCAATGCCAAAGAATGCTCAAACTATCGTATAATTGCACTCATCTCACATGCTAGTAAAGTAATGCTCAAAATTCTCCAAGCCAGACTTCATCAGTATGTGAACTGTGAACTTCCAGATGTTCAAGCTGGATTTAGAAAAGGCAGAGGAACCAGAGATCAAATTGCCAGCATCCGTTGGATCATTGAAAAAGCAAGAGAGTTCTGGAGAAGCATCTATCTCTGCTTTATTGATTATGCCAAAGCCTTTGACTGTGTGGATCAAAACAAACTGTGGAAAATTCTTAAAGAGATGGAAATAGCAGACCATCTTACCTGCCTCCTGAGAAATCTGTATACAGGTCAGGAAGCAACAGTTAGAACTGGACATGGTTAGACTGGTTCCATATCCAGAAGGGAGTACATCAAGGCTGTATATTGTCAGCCTGTATATTGTCACCCTGCTTATTTAACTTATATGCAGAGTACATCATGTGAAATGCAGGGCTGGATGAAGCACAAGCTGGAATCAAGATTGCTGGGAGAAATATCAACAATCTAAGATATGCAGATGCTACCACTCTAATGGCAGAAAGTGAAGAGAAACTAAAGAGCCTCTTGATGAAAATGAAAGGAGAGTAAAAAAGTTGGCTTGAAACTCAACGTTCAAAAAATTAATGTAAGAGCATCCAGTCCCATCACTTCATGGCAAATAGATGGGGAAATAGTGACAGACTTAATTTTGGCGGGGCTCCAAAAATCACTGCAGATGATGACTGCAAGCATGAAATTAAAAGATGCTTGCTTCTTGGGAGAACAGGCTACATTGTTTAACCTTGGTAGATATTTATTTATTCTAGGCCTTTAAGACAAAGTAATGTGGCCAGCATACACAGCTTTTTGAAAACGTCACTAACTATTTGACACGTCAGTGAGATATGAACCTTTGTCTTCATCCAGAAAAGTGCTTATATGCCTAGATAGCAGAAGTTTGCACACTTTTTCAATGGCTTTCTGAACCTCATCCATGATCTATATTTATAGAGTTTATAAACTATAAGCACCCATCCTCAACTCACCAACCTAGCTAGAGGTCTCTGCCCAAGAGAGGTGCTTGTTCAGAGCTTTGTTTTAGGGAAACGGTCTACTAATATGGGCAAGGCCAAAATTTCTGTTTCTATCCACCTTCCCCACCACCACCAGGATTGGGGATATCACTGCATACCTATTTTTTGATCACATGGAGAAACTTGTATGTGTTCTGGATTCTGGAAAATTCAGTCATTGCAAGGAAAGGAACTCTGAATGATTTGCTTTCTAATGGGGATTGAGTGTCACCATCTTTATTGATAAAGGAAAATGTTATTGGAGTTCTAACCAAATATTCTTTTTTTTTTTTTATTGAAGCTGTTTCCTCTGCCTCTCCTCTACGTTGGAAACCACATAAGTGGATTAGCAAGCACAAGTAAATTAAGGTAGAGTGCAGAATAATGGTTGATTGTCAGTTCTTCACTAGTTTCCTTTTAGTGTCACAGAGATAAACTTTGATTTTTCAAGATATTGCTTGGGCGATATGGAAGATAATAATATTTCATAATTTAAGGAAATAAGGTAGTTTTGAGTTTGATAATGCTTTAGAAATGTTAAAAAGCTGATATAGTTTTCTTTATGTCCAAGTCTGAAGATAGAATGTGAGATCTGTAGAAATCAAGATAGAGAGCATATGATTTTCCGGGAAGATTCATTTATACGAATGTGGTTCTGTGTAACTTTTGATTCCATCACAGTTTTATAAAAGCAGGAACACTCTCAGTTTTTGTGTAGTTCAAGTTTGGTATGAGGAAAAATTAATGACAGATATTATTTTCAAGTATGTGATACACATTTCTGAAGTTTGCATCTGCATTTATTTTATGGTCCTTTGACTATAAAATAGGGACTTTGTTAATAGTCCCTATAAAAATGAAAATGGAAGTGTACAATGAACAAGTCATCCTATAAATTGGAAAATGTGGTGTGAAATATGTAGCCTAATGAATACACATTCAGGTCACGAACCTTATGAAAAAGATGTGAATAATGAGAAAATCAAGTTTATGTAAAGGGTGACAGAAGTGGAATAAAGTCTGTTAGTACAGGAAGAGTAGAAAAGAGGCAGGTAGGAAGTAAACCAGAAGGAGAAAGTACATAGAATCTATTGCCTTTCACTCTTGTTTGGAAAGGGCAGATTGTGGTGGTTGTGAAAAACAAAATGTGCAATCCTGTTTCTGATTATACCTTTTAGTTGTTTCTTTCTGGGATTACATCAACCAATTTTCCTTAATTTCCAAATTTGTATTAAAGCTTCCTGTGGCAAGTGCTATTGCTGTATTGCCATGTAACCCCTTGGCCTGTCTCTGAGCCCACTTGCAGCATGGGAGTGCCTTCAGTTACCCTGATAGCTGCCCAGCTCTTGCACTGGGGGTCTGGGTAGATGAGGGCTTCTTTTTTTTTTTAGTGATCTAGGAACATCTTTATTAGAGGTGTTCTTCAATACTTTTCTGCATGCTTAGCAGAAGAGGAAGATGAAGGCTTTCAGCAAGTAAGACTGAGGAGGAAGGAAGGAAATTGCTTATACATGGTGTCATCTGGTATGTTTCTGTCTCCCCTGTTTTCAGTAAACTGGAAGTTGGCTCTAGAGGCTTAATCAAATTCAGATTCAGTTTTTCAGGCAAGATCAGTTTATTAGTGATGTTGGGTTCTTTCTTCTGCATCACCTCATAGGGCACATAATGTTTTATCCCACTTCTAATGATATTTAATTGATCAAAAATTCTATCTTTAATGATTTTAAGGGGTCAGTCTGGTCCCTTCATTAGAATGTTCCCCATCAATTTTTTACCTAATGAGGTTAGCACACATTGATGATCATTGTGTAGATCTATTATTTCATTACAAATTGAAAAATGATGATTTTCTAAACTATATCTCCCCTTCTGCAGTTATTATCTAAACTTCCTCAGTTCAGTTCAGTTCAGTCGCTCAGTCATGTCTGACTCTGCGACCCCATGAATCGCAGCACGCCAGGCCTCTCTGTCCATCACCAACTCCCGGAGTTCACTCAGACTCACGTCCATCGAGTCAGTGATACCATCCAGCCATCTCATCCTCTGTCGTCCCCTTCTCCTCCTGATTACAAATTTCCATTCACCATTTCATACAGGAAAGGCAGGATAAAAGCTTTATTTTTAAGCAGCCAGAGTAATAAATCAGTGTGTGTCACCTTCAGTAGTGAACTGCTGTTTTTTGTTTGTTTCATTTTTTACCAGCATTATTAACTCGTGAATTGTTATTTACAAGTCCCATATGAGATACGCACTTTGCAAATATTTTCTCTCAGTCTATAGCTTGCCTTTTCATTCTCTTAACACTGTTTCTCAGAGCAGGAGTTTACATTTTAATGACGTTCCACTATCATTTTTTTTCTTTCATGGATTATGCCTTTGATATTTTATCTAAAAACTCATTACCAAACCAGGGTCCCCTAGATTTTCTCCTACATTATCTTCCAGAGGTTTTATGTTTTACATTTAGGTGTATGGTCCATTTTGAAGTTAAGTTTTGTGATAGGTATAAAGCCTGTCTCTAGATTCAGTTTTTTTTTTAACATGTAGATGTCCGGTTGTTTGAAAACCATTTCTTGAAAGGCTGGCCTTTCTCCCTTGAACTGTATTTACTGCTTTGTCAGAGATCAGTTGACTCTGTTTGTTGTGGGTTTATTTCTGGGCTGTCTATTCTGTTCCATTGAGCTATTTGTTTCATTTACCTAATGTTTTAGTTCATTATAGGCATCTTTTGATGCTTAAATTGTATCATCTCAGGTCAGTGGGAGCTCTTAGAGTTGACTCCTATGTTCTAGGACTCCAGTAGTCTTTGATTACTTCCTTGCTTCCTGGCACATGATGTCCAGGTTTATCAGACTTTTTCTGCCATTTCTCCAAGGGTCCCCTACTTATTTTTGTTATAAGACTGAGGCCATAGTATGGGTGCTGGATATATTTGGAAGGAAGGGCTAACACAGTGTCCTGATTAATAACATACAGTGTATGAGAAAAAGAAAGACCAAGATGCCTTCATGGTTTTGGGCCTGATTAAGTGCCATCAACTGGGTCCATACCTGGGAGTGGGATTGCTGAGTCATATGTGTTTAACATTTTGAGGAACTGCCAAACTATTTTCCAAAGTGGCTGTACCATTTTACTTTCCCACCAGCAATGTATGAGGGTTACAATTTCTCTACATTCTTGCCAAATTTGTTATTGTCTGTCTTTTTGATTATAGCTGTTGCAGTGGCTGTGAAGTGGTATCTCACTGTGGTTTTGATTTGCGTTTCCCTGATGACTAATGATACTGACTACCTTTTCATGTGCTTATCAGCCATTTATATGGCTTCTTTGGAGGAATGTCTATTCAAGTCCTTTGCCTATTTTTAATAGGGTTATTTATCTTTTTATTATTGAGTTTTGTCTTTATATATATATTCTAGATACAGGTGCTTTATTATGTACATGATTGCAAAATTTTCTCG
Source organism: Ovis canadensis (assembly GCF_042477335.2). Lineage (NCBI taxonomy): Eukaryota > Metazoa > Chordata > Mammalia > Artiodactyla > Bovidae > Ovis > Ovis canadensis. The sequence continues at coordinate 29,956,256 of NC_091246.1, forward strand.
TATTCTGTGGATTGTCTTTTTACTCTCTTGATGGTGTGCTTCGAATCACAAAAGTTTTAAGGTTTTAAAAATTTAGTTAATAATTAAAGTTAAACATACCTAATCTAAACATTTTAACCATTTTTAAGTGGACAGTTTATTACATATATCCACAGTCTTGAGCAACCATCACCACTACCTATTTCCAGGAAGTTTTCATCATCCCCAACAGAAATTCTGTATCATTAAACAATAATGCCCCATTCCCCCTCCCCCCCCCCCCCCCCAGCCCTGGTAATCTGTTTTACTTACTGTCTCTATGAATTTGCCTGTTCTAGATATTTCATACAAATGGAATCATACAATATTTTCATTTTATTATGTCCAGTTTATTTCAGTTAGTGTGATGTTTTTAAGTTTCATCCATGTTGTAGCATGTATCAAAATTTCATTCCTTAGTAAGATGGTATAAGATTCTACTGTTTGGATCTATCACATGTTCTTTATCTATTTATAAACATTTACATTTTGGTAAAGTCTGATATATCTATTTTTTGTTATTGTTGCTGTGCTTTTGGTATTGTGTCTAAGAAAACTTTGCCTGATCCAGGGTCATAAAGATATAATCCTATTCTTTCATTTAAGAGTTTTATGTGGCTCCTGCTGCTAAGTCACTTGAGTCGTGTCTGACTCTGTGCAACCCCATAGAGGGCAGCCCACCAGGCTCCCCTGTCCCTGGGATTCTCCAGGCAAGAACACTGGCGTGGGTTGCCATTTCCTTCTCCAATGCATGAAAGTGAAAAGTGGAAGTGAAGTCGCTCAGATGTGTCCGACCCTCAGCGACCCCATGGACTGCAGCCTACCAGGCTCCTCTGTCCATGGGATTTTCCAGGCAAGAGTACTGGAGTGGGGTGCCATTGCCTTAGTTTTCCTATATTTAGGTCTTTGATATATTTTGAGATAATTTTTTACACATAAAGTGAGGTAGGGGTCCAAAATCATTCTTTTGCATATGAATGTTGAGTTGTTTCAGTGTTATTTATTGAAAGACTGTTATTTCCCCATTGTATGGTCTTGGTACCCTTGTTAAAAATTAATTTAACATTTCTAATTAATTAGAAAGATTTCTTTCTTGATTCTCAATCTTAATGCTTTGATTAAATGTTTAACTTTAAACCAGTACCAGATAATACTGAAAATTGTAGCTTTGTAGTAAGTTTTGAAATTGGGCTCACCAACTTTGTTCTTCTTTTTCAAGATTGTTTTGGTTTGTTGGTTTTCTTGTATTTCCACACTGATTTTAAAATTAGTCTGTCCATTGCTGGATGAAAAGGTGGTTGAAATTTTGATAGGGGTTGTGTTGAATCTGTAGATTTATTTGAGAAGTATTTCCATTTTAACAACATTAAGTCTCTGTTCCATAGCATGGAGTGTCTTTCCATTTAATCTTCTTTCATCCTTTAACAATATTTGGTAGTTTGTAGTTTATTCCAGTTCTTACACTGCTTTTGTTAAGTTACTCCTAAGAATTTTTTTCTTTTTAATGCTATCATAAATGGAGTTGTTCATTTCCTTTTTGGATTGCTCATTTCCTTTTTGGGTTGCTCATTGCTAGTATATAGAAGTGCAATTGATTTTTGTATATTCTGTTTCATGCATACTTATTTCATTTGTTCTAATAATTTTATGGTGGATTTCTTAGGAGTTTCTAGATATATATATATATATCATCTGAAAATAGAGACAACTTTCTTTTCTTTTTTCCAAACTATATGCTTTTTTTTTTTTTCGGACTAATTGCCCTATCTAGAAATTCAAGTGCAATATGAAATAGATATAGTGGTGAGAGCAAACATCCTAGTCTTATTCCTGATCTTAGGGGAAGAACATTCAGCTTTTTACTATTAAGTATCCATATCTGCTTTTATTTTTTTTTAATTATTTTTTCTTTTTGGCCACAATGTACAGCTTATGGGATATTAGTTCCCTAACTAGGGCTCGAACCCATGTCTTTGGCACTGAGAGTGCAGAGTCCAAACCACTGGACGATGAGGGATTTCCCTTGCTGCTTTTAAAAGGCATCATCTAAAAGTATTTTTTTGAATTTAATTGAAAATAATGACTTTTAAAAAATCTTGCTTTGAAAAAGGCCATTCAAACCAGTCTCATAAGACATCTTTAAGTGTGGATATAAAGTTCCTGAAAATTCTTTCTGCACTGCTCTCTGGTTGTTGTGGGAAACCCCTCTGAAGGTCTGGTCAGGAGGAGCTGCCCCCTCTCCCTTAAGGTTCTGACTTTCCTTCTTTAGGTCACATCTTCTGAGAGTCACACTGGAAACAGATGGAGGTGGGTTTTTCCAGCCCTGGCAGTCTGTGGCTGTGCATTGAGCTGTGTCCTGGAATCTCTGGGTTTTGAGTGAAAGGCTCATAAGTATTTTTAAAAGGCAGTGAATGTGGCCTTCTACATAAAGTTTTTTGGGAACATTACCCATAACTTTATCCTATTTTAAATATTCACTTTCAGTCTCTTTCTGTACATAGAATGTATCTTATTACAGTTGTAGACTCTACATAGTTTTGTTACCTCCTTGATTTATTTAACGTTTGTTTTCTAAGAGTGGTGAAGTTTTATATTATAGGATTAGTGCATAATGTTCCCTCAAGTGGATTTAACCCGAATTTGTTTGATCATTGCCTTGTCTGATATTTAGATTGTTTCTGATATTTTCCCCAAAGACACTACTGCAGTGAACACCTTTGTGTACATGAATTTTTTCTTTTCTCTGGGTTATTATCTTAGGGTAAGTTTCCTAACAAGAAGTGATTAGATCTGAGGTTAGGACTGTCCATACTTAGTCCTAACTTGTTTTGTCAAAGGGTGTATAGGTTCACATTGCATATAATCTTTTAACACAATCTTTGTAGTTTCAACACTTTGTAGTAGTCAGATAGTATGAAATTTTGAATTGCTAATAAGTAAAAGTGGCATGAAATTATTAAATTTCCATTTCTTTTTATTATTTTATATGACTTAGTAATACACGTGATAATTACAGTTAACTCTTTATATTTAATTTAGAAAATTAATGGGCTTAATTGAAAATGTAAAACATTAAAAAAGTACTTGGTGTCTGATGTTATTATACTTGATTCTTTTCTGACAGCTTGCCGATGTTCACTGTGCTCAGGAAATTTACCATTCCACTTACTTTACTCCTGGAAACCATCATACTCGGGTGATTTTTTTTTTTTTCCTCTCTTCCTTTGGTGTCCTCTCCCCACATGCCCACATTATTTTTACCTAGCAAATTCTCAACATCTAGTCATCTTTACAAATAGTTGGTTTGAAGTGCTTGTTGAAATAACTTAAGGGCCAATGGTTTATTCATTTAAAAGCAGACTCCTATTTCCATGATTTCTTAACATGTTATGAGTGTTTTTTTTTAAGTTATAATTTTATAATTAGACAAATAATATGCACGTGTAGTAGAAAATTCTAAAAAAAACCAACCCCTGCAAAACAGATGTAAGTCTGTTTTCTGAGCTGAATGGAATATACACTGATTCTGGAATGGCAAGGAAAAGTTGTCCACATGTATAGGATGTGTGCTATACTATAGTAGGTGTGCAGGAGATCGGGGAAATTCATTCTGATGCAGTAATTATGATGTAACTTCAGAATAAATTAATTCTTATAATGTTGGTTTAAAATTTTCATGTAAAGATATTCAGGTTGACTCTAAAATGGTGATTCTTGGTTTTGCTGTGGAGATTACTAAACAATGAAATTAGGATGATGGTCCAGTGTTCTAAGCTTTACTATTGAATTTTATCTTAATCTTTGGATGCTTGATAAAAGTATAAACCAACTAGACCTACCAGCAGGAGCTCTTCTGCTTTTTTTTTTTTTTTTAATTGAAGGATAATTGCTTTACAGAATTTTGCTGTTTTCTGTCAAACCTCAACATGAATCAGCCATAGATATATACATATATCCCCTCCGTTTTGAACCTCCCTCCCATCTCCTGCCCCATCCCACCCCTCTAGGTTGATACAGAGCCCCTGTTTGAGTTTCCTGAGCCATACAGCAAATTCCTGTTGGCTATCTGTTTTACATATAGTAATGTAAGTCTCCATGTTACTCTTTCCATACATCTCACCCTCTCCTCCCCTCTCCCCATGTCCATAAATCTGTTCTCTATGTCTGTTTCTCCACTGCTGCCCTGTAAATAAATTCTTCAGTGCCATTTTTCTAGATTCTGTATATATGCATTAGAATACAATATTTATCTTTCTCTTTCTGACTTACTTCACCTTTTATGCATTTTGTCCCAGCATCTCTCTAGTGAGAACAGAGAAATACATTTATAATTAGATTAAGACAAATACTTAAGAAATAGAGTAAATTTGGTTTGATTTACTAATCCATTTAATGTGCTTTTAGTGCTCTTTGTACATAAAGCATTGTCCATTAGATTTTATGATAGCTATAAAACTTAACAATGTCTATTCTCAGTTTATTTAAAAGTATAATTTGTATTTTTCCTCTCCTCCTCCTTTTCTTTATCTATCTACCTATCTATCCTCCACTATTTATTTATTACAGGAAACAATATTCCTTGAACATCATTGTCAGTGTCTTTGCCATCATTCTTGGTGCTTTCATAGCAGCTGGGTAAGACTTTGGACTATTTCTGCTCAATAACTCCTTTGTGTCTTTGACAACAGGCCTGGCCCTGTCCTCATTTTTCATTTTCCATCTGGTTGCAGTTGAATTGAACAGCTAAGAGACAAATCTGTTGATGTTAGTGGAACCTCCATATATTACTGTGAAAGTCAAACTGAGTTCCAAGTTGTCCAGATCATTTCCGAGAAATATGTATAGCGAGCATTACAAGATATTAATACAGCTTTTCTTCATAAAAGAAATGAACTGTGTACTTTTAATACTGAATGTTTGTCTTCAATATAAAAATTTTAGAGTTTTGAGATGTTCTTAGGCTAAGAATATAACAGATTTATAAAGCCCTTATATGCTGATTTGTTTTATCCTCCAGTAATGACTTAGCGGTCAATATTTCCAAGGGTGGAATACTCTCATTAAATGTATTTGTATGTTTGGGACATGAGCCAATACTAGTGTATGACTGCTATCTTATTCATTAATAAGTCTGACCCGGAATAAGGACTTCAAGTTTGCATCTGAAAGCAGGCACTCAGACTCCCTTTATAGCACAGTGTTTAAAGTATGTGTGTAGTTATTTTTCTTGGGTTGGAAACTTAACCCTCCTGTCTGTTAGCTCTTTCTTAGCCTCTCTGTGCCTGTTTCCTCATTTATGATACATTTAGCTATTTGTATCTGAGGCTTTTGCATCTGTGGATTTAACCAGGTATGGATCAAAAATATATTTTTTTAATTCTAGAAAATCCCCAAAAGCAAAACTTGAATTTGCTGTGCACTGGCAACTATTTACATGGTATTTACATTGTATTAAGTATTATAAGTAATCTAGAGATGATTTAAAGTATATGGGAGGGTGTACATAGATCAGGGCTTCCCTCGTGGCTCAAATTGTAAAAGAATTCACCTGCAATGCAGGGGACCCAGGTTTGATCCCTGGGTCAGAAAGATCCCCTGGAGAAAGGAATGGCTACCCACTCTAGTATTCTTGCCTGGAGAATTCCATGGACAGAGGAGCCTGGTGGGCTACAGTCCATGGAGTCACAGAGTCAGACACGACGAGAGACTAACACCAACAACAACATAGGTCGCATACAAACTTTGCACATCGATTTATATAAGGGGCCTGAGTATGCACAGATTTGGGTTCTGCATGTGGAGGGGTTAGAGGTGTGGGGTCCTGGAACCAATCCCCTGTGGATATGGAGGTACAACAGTAATCGAAGAGAAAAACCTACATGAAGTGAAGGGAAGAAAGAAAAGGTTGGAGGAATTTCAGTTAAACTAGTTTCATTAACTCATTTAGAAACAAGAGTTCTGGATCATCAATTGCAAATTAGTGGTGTGGGTTACAGAGCCAGGATGTCTGGAACCTTATTCTAGTCTCCTCACTTGAGGTGAAGTGAAGTCACTCAGTCGTGTCTGACTCTTTGTGACTCCATGGACTGTAGCCTACCAGGCTCCTCTGTCCATGGAATTATCCAGGCAAGAATACTGGAGGGGGTTGCCATTTCCTTCTCCAGAGGATCTTCCCAACCCAGGGATTGAACCCAGGTCTCCCGCATCGTAGACAGATGCTTTACCGTCTGAGCCACCAGGGATGTCCCAGTCTCCTCACTTACCAGCTGTATAACTGAGAACAAGCTACTCAACCTCCCTGTGTCTCAGTTATTTTGACTGTTAAGTGAAGATTAGAATAGCATCCCCCTAATACAGTCACATGTGAGAATTAAATGTAATAGTGAGCCAGGATTCACTCTAATTTATGGCTGAGTCCAACAGAAACATGTTGCAGCATTTACTGTATGCCAAGCATCATTCTATGTGCTAAAGAATCTAGCAGTTAATAAAACAGACAAGAATTCTTACCTTCATGGAGTTTCCATTCTAGTAGACGGTGACAGATATTAGCAATAATAATGATGTTTATTATTGCTATATTGCAAATAGGGGAAAAAGTGGAAACAGTGACATATTTTCTTTTCTTGGGCTCCAAAACCACTGTGGATGGTTACTGCAGTGATGAAATTAAAAGATGCTTGCTCCTTGGAAGAAAAGCTATGACAAACCTAATAGCGTATTAAAAAGCAGAGACATCACTTTGCCAACAAAGGTCCATATAGTCAAAGCTGATTTTTCCAATAGTCATGTACCAGTGTGAGAGTTGGACCATAAAGAAAGCTGAGCGCCAAAATATTGATGCTTTCGAACTGTGGTGCTGGGGAACACTCTTAAAAGTCCCTTAGACTGCATGGACGTCAAACCAGTCAATCCTAAAGGAAATCAACCCTGAATATTCATTGGAAAGACTAACGCTGAAGCTGAAGCTCCAATACTTTGGCCACATGATGCAAAGAGATGACTCACTGGAAAATACCCTGATGCTAGGAAAAATTGAAGGCAAAAGGAGAAAGGGATGGCAGAGGATGAGATAGTTAGATAGCATCACCAACTCAATGGACATGAATTTGAACAAATGCTGGGAGACAGTGAAGAACAAGGAAGCCTTGTGTGCTGCGGTCCATGCAGTTGCAGAGAGTGAGACATGACTTAGAAACTGAACAACAAATTATTGTTATAAATGTGTTTAGTCCTTTACCTAGGCCAGGGTTTACTGTTTGAATTTTTATCTATAATTTCCTCTTCTCCAATTCTAGCTATGTCTGAGCTGGCCTGTTTGGTTTCATTGCTGGTCCAGACATTAAGCAGCCACACTTAGAGCCTAAGTTTTGGTTATGAAGACTTTTGTTCAAACAGAATAAGATACATAAAGTAGCTAAAAATGGGATTTGTTCTATTGAAAGTGCCTTCCTCCTCCAGGGCTCTGAGGTCTCCACTGGGCCTCCTCTCTTTTCTAGGTTTCTTGGAGCTCAGTTTGAAAACCACTGACTTAGAATCATTGAAGACTTTTGCAAAAATTAGTTTATAAAAATGTAAGTCTTTGATGAAGAATGGCAGTTCAGGTACTGTGTGTGTGAAGGCACATTTCCAGAAGCGGTTAGTAGGAATTCAGCTCATATTTAACATATGTGATAACTCTAAAGAGCTGAAAGGGTAAATAGTGTTTCCTGAAACATCTGACTTCTACCCAAGAGCCAGCTTGGAGTAGTAATTCTCGACTTTTTCTTTCCTCAGCACCCACAGAATGGATAACCTTCTTATGGGTAATGAGTGCAGTCTTAGCTGCAGACCAGCTGTAACCTCACCTTTCTTTGCTGTCACTCAAATTGATTCATCAAATGCACGTATAGATGAGCCAGTTTGGGCTGCTGTAACAAATAGACCCCACATCTTGGTTGTTTAACATACCAAATATATTTTCCCCCTATTCCACATACATACCAACATCAGTTAATGCTGTGGGGGTGCTCTGCCCATTAATAGCTACTCAGGGACCCAGGCTGATGGAACCTCTGCCTCAAAGGGGGTTTTCTTTCTCATCAAGAAAGGAAGAAGATGTGTGGGGAATTGTACATTCACTCTCCAAAGTTTTCCCCAGAAGTGACATGTGTTACCAAAGCATGGCCAATAACAGTTAAAATAGAATATCTGTGAACACCCCTAAATGACAATCCCGAGGGTTAACCATGACTCTGCCCTCATCTATAACACAAGTAAATTCTTCTCAAACTTCTGTGCTTTCACAACTGGCCTAAACAGATGATGTTGGGAATTCTTGGTCCCCCTCAAGTAGGAGATGTGAAAACTCCAAGAATTCCCCTAAGGCTCTCTGAGGAAGTAAGTAAAATACTTCCTTTCCATTCCTCTGGAATCTTCAGGTTTTTGCCCGTTCAACTCTTTGCCATCCTAAGGATGGCAGATTCTTTTTTTTTTTTTTAATTGGTTATACAAAATCCTTATTTTATCTACACTGTTTTGCATTTTCCAGATAATTCAGTTTAGACTCTCAGGAGCTTCCATAGAATCTTGTTACATATGCCAGTTCTCTGTAATAAGCCCATCTTCTGTGCAGATTCTTCTTTACACTGAGCTGAATGGGGTAGGCACGATTTGGAAAACTCTCCTTTGAGAGATTCTATTTTTGTGATTGAACCACAGAATTCTGATTTACAATGATTTAAAATTATAATGTCACAAATATATTTGTAGGTAAGTAATACCAATGGAAGCTTCCGGCAAAGTCTGGTTTAATCTGCATTCCAATCTTGATGCACTTTTTGCATATTTCCCTCTTTTTGGTTGGAAATAATCTTATTTTGATACTGAAGGGGACAAGGATATGCCACCCCAAAATGTGTCACTTTGACATAAATGTTATTTTGAGTTGAAGGCAATTGAGAATCAACAAGTGTGGGAAGAGTTCTCTGCCTTCCCCTTTTCTGCATAAAAGTAGACCATAAATTTCCCTTTGTGAAGGTGTCCCTGGTCCTTAGTCAGAATAGGAAAGCAGTTCTTATCACCAGACACAGAGAGTCAGCATCAAGATGAGTCAGCATAAGCAAACCTTATTAAAATAACCCTTATCTTCCATAAGTTTCCTCTATATATTTCCCAGTGCCTTTTCCACAATTTATTTATTCCTTCGAGCCCCCACCCTCTGCTATGTTTATGTGGTATATAAGCTCCATTGTCTAACCACCTCCTTGAGTTTCATTTCTTTTCTGTGAACTCCTGTGCATGTAAAATATTTAATGTGATTTGTATTTTTTTCTCCTGTTACTCTATTGTCAGCTAAATTTGCAGGCCCCCCAGATACTGACCCAAAGATGATAGAAGAAACCTCCTTGACAATATATAATTCATAAGTATATTATTCATACTTACGAATTATGACATGGGTGTGGTACTGTTTGCAAGGTCAAGTGCAGGTGATGAATCATATCTGGGCTTAGCTGTTGGTTCCTCTCCTCCCTTTGCCATATTCCCCTCAAATATGTTTATACTAGTGTTGTTTATTTAAAATGGAAATGGAAGAGAAGGCTTCAAAGAATGGGGAGAAAGAGGCCTTAGAGGAGTTGCAGAGGACTTCTGAGAAGGCAGTGGCACCCCACTCCAGTACTCTTGCCTGGAGAATCCCAGGGACGGGGGAGCCTGGTGGGCTGCAGTCCATGGGGTTGCTGAGGGTCAGACACGACTGAGCGACTTCACTTTCACTTTTCATTTTCATGCATTGGAGAAGGAAATGGCAACCCACTCCAGTGTTCTTGCCTGGAGAATCCCAGGGACGGGGGAGCCTGGTGGGCTGCCGTCTCTGGGGTCGCACAGAGTCGGACATGACTGAAGCGACTTAGCAGCAGCAGCAGCAGAGGACATGGACCCTGCCTTTCCGTTTTGATAGACAGGATAGTGAGGATACTGGTGGTAAAAGTGACTGTTAGGGGACCAGATGGAAGTGTCAGTTCCTCCTTTGACTTCTTTGGCCTGTCACTGCCCGGCTATCTCCAGAGGGCTGTACTCTGGGGATGGCTCTGTGTACCACAATAAGAAAAGCCACAGGTGGGTTGAACAAATCACTCCCCTTAGGAAAACAAGGCTCATGCTGATTTATTAGCAAAAGAAGGGCTTCCTAGTCAAAGGAAGATGGTTAATGTCCGTCTGGTTTTAAGCTGTTATGATTAAGTTGAGGCTTCCTGGTGGCCTGATTTTGTTCTTGTCTGGAGGCAGGGGAGAAGAATCAGCCATTCACCGCCACACAGGGGGAAAGTATGCCAGAGAAAAGGCAGTTTTACCAGCACTGCAAATGGATTTGATCAGGGAAAGAGAAAACAGAAGGCCTCTGAGGCCAAGCTGTGAGTTTCTGATAATCATATTCCTTTGTATTCTCCCTCCCAGTTCTGACCTTGCTTTTAACTTGGAAGGCTATATTTTTGTATTCCTGAATGATATCTTCACGGCAGCGAATGGCGTTTACACCAAACAGAAAATGGACCCAAAGGTACCAGACTTTCACTTCTTTGGCTTTTAGGCTTTGTCATCTGACCCCTGAAATAACATGAAAAAATAAACTTGTAAAGTGGGCATGTAATTTAATTTACATGTTATGATCTATAGATTACTAATTTCTTTTAAATTATACTGTGCATAGATCTTGTTATTCCTTGTCATGCAAAATTTGGGGTGAAAATTAGGTAGGAATGGAAAAACAGGCACTATTTTGGGTGCAAAGAAAGAATGCTACATAGAAAGGGGATCATTTTGAAAGGCAAGGTAAAACTAAAAGTTTTTTTACCATCACCATCAGTGATCAAGTAAAGTCAGGAGTATTCTGAAAGCAACTCTAATTTGAGAGTCTGGAGATGTGGGTTACAGATACAAGTATTGCTGAAGAAAGTGAAAGTGAAGGTCACTCAGCAGTGTCCGACTCTTTATGACCCTATGGACTCTAGTCCACCGGGCTCTTCTGCTCATGGAATTCTCCAGGCAAGAATACTAGAGTGGGCTGCCATTCCCTTCTCCAGGGGATCTTCCTGACCCAGGGGTCAAACCCATGTCTCCTGCATTCTTTATCATCTGAGCCACCAGGCTGACAGGTTAATGTGACTTCACGTCTCCAAACCTCAGTTTCCTCCTCTGTGGAGTTAGATCACTGGAATGGATAAATGGTAAGGCCCTTTCATGAGGGGCGGGTGGGCAGATGGGCTTTCATCCCATGTGGCTGCCCCTGGGTTGGAGCTCCAAGCCCTTACCCCTACCCCAGCTGTGCAGGAAGCTCTGGAGGATGGGCCAGGCAAATGTTCCTTTGTTCCCAGTTCTTTGTGTTGACCGAGGATGTTTGCTTTGATGGACAGGCTTATTCCTATGAGCTGTTTTTTATCTGCACTGTATTTTTCATTTATTTTTTAATGGCAGTTTTATGTAACTGGGTTTGTTGCCTTTTGAGAATCACAATATGTCACCCTGTATGGAAAGTGGTGGATGTAGTCTCTTTAATGAAAATTAAATTTATGCAAGATTGGAAACAAGATACCTGGTGTTTTAACCCTGCTGTTCCTTAATAGAAGGAACAGATGTTTTTAAGAAGTTTTGTTTATATTAGCATTTTTAATGCTATTGACTTTGTTTCAGACTTCCTGTTCTGAATAGCATGCTTTAAAAAAAAAAAAGGGAACAATTAGCAAGTTAAAGATTGGTGGAACCTCGGAGTCTATCCAGCTCCATCCATTTTATATCTCATTTTTTGGGTAAAACAAATTTTTTTTAAAAATCGCAGTATACTTGAAGCATTTTATTTTATGCCAGAAGTTTGCTGAAAATATTCAAATACAGAACTGGTCAGAATGTGTATTCTAACTCTGCATAAGTACATGGTTGTATAAATAGCTCCAGGCGAATAAATGGCTCCAGGAAATCTGACGCTTTATATTTCTAAAATTGAGTGGAGTTTTCTTGGCTTTTGCAGGAGTTAGGGAAATATGGAGTGCTTTACTACAATGCCTGCTTCATGATTATCCCAACTCTTATCATTAGTGTCTCCACTGGAGACCTTCGACAGGTAAGCTGATGACAGTCATTCATTCTTACTTAGCAGTCTTCACAATTTTAATATTTAACCTGCAGTACTCATTAAAATAAAAAGTGTATAAAGGAAAAAAGTGTTTAAAGGTAACTAGGATTTCCAAAAGCAAGATGTTTGATATCCTCAGTAATACCTTTGGCACTTTCCTTTCTTTGCATTTGTCTTTAAATCCCTGGGAAGTAGCAGGAAGTAGTCAAAAAAACTCTGGCCTTGAAGCATTTAGCAAGACAACAATAACTAAAATCTGGGGTTTGAGTCTCCCTTTCCCCTTTGTTGGTGTGAGGACCCTGGGAAAGTTAATAAACATTGAAAGGGATTTTGATAGTTTAAAAAATGGATTTACTTATTTATTACCTTTATTATGGACATTTGGAAACATACACACAAAGTAAAGAATGATTTGATGATGGATTTTAAAGCTAATCCCAGATGTCATGGCATCTGCCTCTAAATATTCCAGGATCTGGAATTTTGAGGTCTTGTTCTTTTGGTATTTGCCCTGTTCACTTATCTGCTGCATACCTGTCAGAGACAGGTAAATTAGCAGAAGGATATGAGGTTCAGCTGGGGCGTGGGGGTATCTCTTAGGGAGGGTGGATGTTCACCCCATAACATCCACAATGGCCACCTTGAAATGTGCTGGCTCAGAAAGTTGCCAGACACACCACTTGAAGTTCGTGTGAGAAACGAGATGTGCTAGGCAAAACTCTTGTCCAGTGTGGCCTCTGGCCTCTTCCACAGATGCCCACCCCACCCCTTGCACCAGTAGCCAGGCATTAACCCTCATTAATCCAGTTGTTGCTAGGCTGGGGTGGTGTTTACAGCCCCCCTACCCCTGCCACCACAGCAGACGTTTACCTACCATATGACAGCATTTCTGCATTTAACAGCATGGTTGTGTGGTGCACACTGATTGAGCATCAGTGCCCCTTGTTGCCTGCTGGGGGTTTGAATGACTTCAGAAGGCTGCAGACTCCTGGGGACTCCTGGGGTGAATATTAGGGCTTCTTGTTGCTTCTCAGAACTATACTTTCTCCCTTTCCTGATTCCTTTCTCAGAACAAGGGAATAGTGGACTGGCTTAGTAGCAATGTCCCCAGGGGTAAACATCCATTTCCATGTGTTTATATTGAAGACTACCAAGAAACACCAGTTTTAATATAGGAGTCTCAGTTTGTGAACCTGGGCCTCACTGTTAATTCAGAATATTGGAAGTTAAAGCAAATGTCTTTATTAATAATGAACAAGGGCAGAATATCTAAAAACACAGTACTTATTTTTCAGTTACCATTAGTTAAACCAATTTAGTGCCAGCAGCTTTACATAAACAAGATGAAATTATGAGCAGTGAAGTAGTCTTCTCATTATTATAAAAATGAGTTTTTCTTTTGAGTCTCTGGAATTCATCTCTTCTGAGATTCTGGTGCTTTATAGCTTTTCAGATATATATTTATTTCTAAAGTATAAATCTAGAAACTCTTAGAACACTTGATTGAAACTAAAAGCTTATTTCACCATAGAAACAATGTTATGAATGGCATAGTGACCAGAAACTGAATTTTAGGCACCTTTTGAAAATAGACTACGTGTATTATGTTAATAATTTATAACAGTATTTCAATAGGAATATGTATTTCTACCTTCAAGTTATTGACTTACAAACTTATAGCCTGGTGCTTTCAGAAGTTGCCACCTGCTGTAATTATTATTATTATGCAGAATTATTATAGTTTCTCATCTAATAATAAAAATAGCTAAGAATTATCAAGGAATCATTCTATCAGACATTGTTTGAAACAGTGTACATGAACTGTCTCATTACATTCTCACAATAGCCTGAGGAGAAGGTATTATTAATTATCCCCATTTTATATGCAAGGAATCTAGGGCACAATATTTAGATAACTTTCCAAGGAAAGTAGGTGAGAGATCCAAGATGCTGTCTTGCTCTAGAAACACACCCTCTGCTGTAATCTCAGTTTTTAAATTTGTATATTGAAAGTGTTTGTTTCTTTCCTTCATGTATGAAAAAGCATGACCTATCACTATAGCTTAGAAAGTATAAGAGACCTTAGATTTTCTTCAGCTTACTCAATTCTAGTGTTCTAGGAGAATATTGTATTCCTATTCTGACTTTCCATGCTGGAGTATCTCAGTATTTACCCTATCTAGCCTCTTCCATTTGATCAGTCTCTTAAGATTTCAAACAGAAGTTCCGATAGTTACCTTAGAGCCCAAGCAATGATAACTATTCTCTGAAATTCCAGATGGATCAGAGCTAAATATATAGATTTATTTAAACATCTATAAGAAAAATTATTATCAGAAAAATATTTTTTTTCTGTAAGAGAAGGCCTCTACAAAAATACAAAAGTCATTAGGTTAAAAATTTGACTAACTTGTTATATGGTAAGAGATGCTAAAAGAGATGAGATACTGTAATCAGTATAACTAACAAGTTAGTCAAATTTTTAACTTAATGACTTTTGTATTTTTGTACTGTAATCAGTAATTTTAAAAAACTCTGTAGGAAAAATGGTAAGATTTTCATTTCTTTCACTTCATTGTTCTGCCCTGTGTTCACTGAATCATCATGAATTTCTTCCAGCTGGTCACTTTTAACCATGGCTGAATCCATTTTAGACTGTGAACAAAATATAACAAAGTAGTGAACTATGTAATTAGGTGTGTTAGTCTGCAATATAAAATTGCATTTTATTACCAAGTTTGGTTTGATTGTATTGAAAGCTGATTGGTGAATTTGAGTGAAAGGTTAACTTCTCTTGTTAATGGAAGGAGTACTTTGATGAGTCATTTTTCCCAGTTGACTGGAAGAGTCAGAGATTCTGTTGAGACTCATGTGTGTGACTCACTGTACTCCTGGACCTTGGACTTCCACAGTCAGCAGATCTGGTAATAGCACCTTGATTCTGTTTGTGATTAACGAAGTCAGTAATGCCAGCTCCTCTTGTTAACAAATTAGGTTCTTGGCAAATAATGTGTAAACTTTCTTTAGTTAATCAAATCACTGCAATAAGTTCAAAGTACATTTAATGTATTGCAGTTGATGGGTAGAAATAAATAATAGGACTTTTTCTGATTTAAAAAAAAATGAAAAATGAAAAAGATTCACATTCCAACATACTTTCACAGAAATAGTAAGTTTAAAGCAGGAAGTACTTTGTTGTTACTCATTTTAAATTATTTTCTGTTTTCAAATAAGTATCATGCTATGTGATTTTTAAAAATGCCACCAGCACAGCTTCATCATTATTAAAGGAACAGAATAAAACTAAAATCTACTGAAGTTGGCAATGAATCCAAATATTTTTTATGCAAATTACCACATAGTACTCAATGGCTTATGTGGTATCAAGAACACACAGTTTTTATTTACTGTTTTCATAAATACTCCCAGTTCTCTGAGTAGATAAGTGTTTCCTATCTTTGGTTTGAAGTTTGGGGCATGTGGCTTTCTCTTATTCCCAATTTTATTTAACTTTTTAGACACAGAGTGTTTTCTGTAAGTTTCTGTTTTATTTTGATCTTTTAACAATCTTGGCATAAAATGTCCTGATGTTTTCTGACCCTTTGATTGGCTTGGGGCTTGCCAGCAAGACAGATTTATATTTACTATATTTTTTATTTCAAAAGTAAGTGTTAAAAAGAAAAGTTTTATTATGAAAACTTTCAAACCTATTCAGAAGGAAAGAGAATAGTATGCAGATCCCATGTACTCAACCAGGTTTGGTGGTTATCAACATTTAATGTGTGGTTTTGTTTTTTTTTTTCATAAGAAAGGTGGGCAAAGTATTACTGAGGAAACAGTGACAGTAAAGTGTGACAAAGTTGTCCTAGTCAGAGAAGAGAACTCCACTTTAATTGGTTTAAAAATTTGAATTATAAACTTAAGGAGGATTTAGTGTTAAATCTATAAAGTTACTAAAACTTGGCTAACAAAGTATTGCTAAAGAGAAGTCATATTTAATCATGTTCTTCAGCACATTCTTACATATAGTCTTGAGTCACTGTAAAATCATTTTTGGATTCAGGCAAGAGAAAAATCATGAATAAAATACTCCTTTTTATTGTTATCTATCTTTTCCAAAGGGTTAATTTTATTTTCTCACCTAGGAACTAAGAGAAGAAGCTGAGCATTAAACTTCTCTACCAGCTCCTTTATCCCAGTTACTTGATTGGTTTGTAAATAGGAAACAATCGTTTATTTGTTCATGATACTTTTAAGGATCTATAAATTCTTTTTTTTTTTTTTTGCTGCTCTTAGTTCCCTGACCAGGGTTGGAACTTGGGCCCCAGCAATGAAAATGCTGAGTCCTGGCTGCTGGACCATCAGGGAATTCCCCTTCCTCTCTTTTCCTTTTGTGCAAATTCTTGAAAATAGTTTGTGAACTTAAAAGTTTTCTTAGTCTTGCCAATATTATTAATTTTATAATAAACTTTCTTTTAAGATTATTAAAAAGTGAACACAACCTTGATTTTATGACTAGAAATTAGTAAAAATTTTAAAACAGCCACAGCAATGATAACTGTCATTTTGTTCTTGCCACCAGCCAGGTTCTAAACAGTTTCATTAAATCCTCACATTGACCTTTGAGGCAGTTTTTAAAATAATAATTCCCATTTTGTGAAATGAGCCTCAGGTTCAGAGAAGAAAAGTAATTTGCCCCATGTCTCACAGCTGATATTACCCAGGAGTTTTGAAACTGTATTTTTCTGTTTGTGAAAGTGGAATTTGTACTAGAATGTGCAGATTGATAAAACCAGTATTATTATTCTAACCATTAGTTTTCTTTGCTTTTTTAAACAATAGGCTACTGAGTTCAATCAATGGAAGAATGTTCTGTTTATCATACAGTTTCTTCTTTCCTGTTTTTTGGGGTAAGAATCCACAGATAAGAAGCTTTGGTCTCTTGTATCTCTTGATAAATCAAATCAAAATATACATTCTCTCTGCTTTGTCAAAATCCCTTAGTCTGTGCTTCTCCAGCTTTTTCTGAGACGTAGCCCTGTAGCAGCCTTGGAGAAGGAAATGGCAACCCACCCCAGTACTCTTGCCTGGAAAATCCCATGGATTGAGGAGCCTGGCAGGCTACAGTCCATCGGGTCACAAAGCGTTGAACATGACTGAGCAATTTCACAAAGCTCTGTAGCAGAGGAGTGGATCGGGACCAATGACCTCCAAAATATGATGTTGCCTATTGATTTCTGCAAGTTAGTTTGAAATAAAGTCAGCTGCCCTATCACATTCAAATGTGTTTTTTTGTCTTCGTCCCAGTGTCCCAAGTTTCCCAAGATTCTCACCTCACATAAATATGTGGAAATAACCATTTTCTGTAGTGCTGTACCTGTTATATTCAGGGTGTTTTCTGAGGAGATTTGCCCAGGTCATTGTCCAATAATTTAGGCTTTTGTTCTTATAATTTTCCTCAGGTGTATCATTCTGTTGAGGGGCCTTGCAGCTTGTGTCTTTTCATATGTTCCCCAAACTTGAAAATTCCCTTTCATAAATAGATAATACATACAGTTCAGTTCAGTTCAGTCGCTCAGTCGTGTCTGACTCTTTGCGACCCCATTAATCACAGCACGCCAGGCCTCCCTGTCCATCACCAACTCCTGGAGGTCACTCAGACTCACGTCCACCGAGTCAGTGATGCCATCCAACCATCTCATCCTCTGTTGTCCCCTTCTCCTCCTGCCCCCAATCCCTCCCAGCATCAAAGTCTTTTCCAATGAGTCAACTCATCGCATGAGGTGGCCAAAGTACTGGAGTTTCAGCTTCAGCATCATTCCCTCCAAAGAAATCCCAGGGCTGATCTCCTTCAGAATGGACTGGTTGGATCTCTTTGCAGTCCGACTCTCAAGAGTCTTCTCCAACACTTCTCCCACAGTTCAAAAGCATTAATTCTTCGGCGCTCAGCTTTCTTCACAGTCCAACTCTCACATCCATACATGACCACTGGAAAAACCATAGCCTTGACTAGATGGACCTTTGTTGGCAAAGTAATGTCTCTGCTTTTCAATATGCTATCTAGGTTGGTCATAACTTTTCTTCCAAGGAGTAAGTGTCTTTGAATTTCATGGCTGCAGTCACCATCTGCAGTGATTTTGGAGCCCCCCAAAATAGTCTGACACTGTTTCCACTGTTTCCCCATCTATTTCCCATGAAGTGATGGGACCAGATGCCATGATCTTAGTTTTCTGAATGTTGAGCTTTAAGCCAACTTTTTCACTCTCCTCTTTCACTCTCATCAAGAGGCTTTTTAGTTCCTCTTTACTTTCTGCCATAAGGGTGGTGTCATCTGCATATCTGTAGTTATTGATATTTCTCCTGGCAATCTTGATTCCAGCTTGTGCTTCTTCCAGCCCAGAATTTCTCATGATGTACTCTGCATATAAGTTAATACATACAATATTAATAAGATATTAATTAGAAATATTAATTATTAAATAATAGATTAATATATTAATTAATATAGATTAATATGTTAATATTAATAAGATAATACATACAACAGGTAAATAATTCAAAAGCTGCAAAAGGATGCACAGGGGAACATAAGCTACCCTCTGTTCTTCCCTGCCTTGTGGCACTCACTGAAGTTTTCCTCTTTAGAAGTTTTGAAGAGACCTCCTCTCCACTGCTTGAAGTCTTTGAAATATCCTTCCTGGGCTGGGCTCCATGTACACACAAGCACCTGTGTGTTACTCCATGAGAAAGGGTCTTTGAATGACTGTCTTGGAATTACTTGTCAAAAGATTTTTCCTATGAAGAAAGATGAATTTCCCCTTATTATTTTTTTGATTACTAGTACTACAATTTTCATTGTTGTGTAGATGGACTGAGACAACTCATGATGTCTTTGATCAACAGTCTTCAATATTTTTTTTTTAATTTTTATTTTTACTTTATTTTACCTTACAATACTGTATTGGTTTTGCCATACATTGACATGAAAACCTGATCTTACTTGCAGCAATGTAGTCTCGTACAGTAAAAGTGTTTATGTATATTCTCCAGCTCAGTAATTCTTTCTTTAGCTGTGTCTGATTTAATGTTTAACCTATTTCTTGGAGTTTTTAAAAAATTTATAGTTTATTGAGGTATAGTTGATATACAATAATATATAATGACAACCCACTCCAGTATTCTTGCCAAGAGAATCCCATGGATAGAGGAGCGTGGTGGGCTATGTAGTCCATGAGGTTGCAGAGTCAGACATGACTTAGTGACTAAACAACAGCAATTTTATATGTTTCAGGCATACAGCATAGTGATTCACAGTTTTTAGAGGTTATAGTTCTCCATTTATAGTTATTAGGAAGTATTGGATATATTCCCTGTGTTGTACTATATATCCCTATAGATTATTTTATATATAGCAGCTTGTACATCTTAATCCCTTATTCCTTTCTCACTCCTCCCCACTGGAGTTTTTGATTTTAAGAATTTTATTTGTAAAAGTTCCACAGTTTTTTTTAAACTTAATCTGTTCATTCATGACATTCTTTTGTTGGTTATCTTTGTGACTGTATCTTTTATTTCTTTAAATATTATACACATAGCTATTCTGTATCTGATGATTCTAATACCTGCAGTTCTTGAGAATCTAAATATATAGGTTGTTCACTCAATATGTGTTTATGAGTGTCATTATGGTTTGTTTTCTTGTGTATTTGGTGACCTGTGATTTGTAAGCATATGATTCAATCTTAATTGTTAGGATTAATTTTAATCAATCATAATTTTATGGACCAAAATTAGGAATTTGAGAAACTTTCGTGAATGGACAAATTGTTTTTAGTCTTGTTGGTAGCCCGGTGTGCTCCTGACTTGGACCACTCTGGCCTTTTTGAGGGTCTGGGCTCAGTGGGCTAGTGTCTCTTCTCATTTGAGGTTTGGCCCAGGGCTCAGGCCCAGAGAGTGTTGTTTCGCAATGGCCTCTGCCCTGACGAACTCTGATCCTGTATCCAGTTTCTCCTGTTTTCAAAGGAGGGATTTTGGGCAGCCTCTTGTGCCTCTTTCAAACCAGCAATCTCTCAAATCATGTGTTCTTTCCAGGCATTGGTTGTTTGGCAATGCTGAGTACTAAGTGCTCCCAGAGCTTAGGCTGCCATTGTTGAAGGCCTAACCATAGTAAGATATTTATATCCCAGCTGCTGACTGAGAACAAAGAATTTTGAAAAAATTCTACTAACCTGTGTTTGTGAGTTACTCTTTGTCAATTACCTTCCCCCCATTCCGATAATAAAAAATTCAACTCATATCACACAGACTCAGACTAGTACCTTTCCTTGCCTAAGCCTATGTTCACCTATATGTAAACTGCACAGTCAAGTTTTAGTTTTATCTTATGTCATTAGAAACTTGATGAGATACTGCTTTTTTTTTTTCACTTGCACTTTACTTTTTTTTTTTTTTCACTTGCTCTTGTAGCCATTACATTCAGAAAATCAAGAAACAAACCCTTTGATGTCAGCTGTCTGCAGTGAGTGGTGGGGTAAGCAGTGCCTAGATGTGAGTTGGCAGCTTCTGGGGCTTCTTTGTCAGAATCTTGACCCCATCTGTCTACAACTCTACACATTTTTTTTCCAGTTAATAATGTGCTTCCTAGAAAATAAAGATGCTCTTGATAAATGTTCTTAATTGTTATTTTATGAGTAGTCATTTTGCAAGTAAAATCTAATAAAGGCATAGTAATTAAAAATAAATCAGTAAGTGATAAAAACAATATTTCAGATTCTACAACTTTAAAGATGAAAATTAGTAAGTCCCAGTTTTTTGGAGAAGGAAATGGTGACCCACTGCAGTATTCTTGCCTGGGAAATCCAATGGACAGAGGAGCCTGGCAGGCTACAGTCCATGGAGTTGCAAAAGAGTCAGACACCATTTGGTGACTAAGCAACAGTTTTTAAAGGGGGTCTTTTGAGGACATTAATTCATGGCATCAATCTAACAGTTTGGTGCCTCTCCTCTGAAATCAGATGGCCTGGATTTGAATCCTGCCTTTGATGCTTTTTAGTTCTGAGTCTGTGGACTAGTTATTTACTCTCTTTGAGCCTCAATTTCCTTATCTTTAAAACAGGAACAATGAGGCTACATAGCTGATTTGTAAAGTTCTGTGAATTGTGGATTGTTCAAATTCATGTCCATTGAGTTGGTGCTGCCATCCAACCATCTCATCCTCTGTTGGCTCCTTCTTCTCCTGCCCTCAGTCTTTCCTAGCCCCAAGTTCTTTTCCAGTGAGTCAGCTCTTCACATCAGTTGGCCAAAGTACTGGAGCTTCAGCTTCAGCATTAGTCCTTCCAGTGAATATTCAAGACTGATTTCCTTTAGGATTTGATTGGTTTGATCTCCTTGTAGTCCAGGGAACTCTCAAGAGTCTTCTCCAGCACCACAGTTTGAAAGCATCAGTTTTCTGATGCTCAGCTTTCTTTATGGTCCAACTCTCACATCTGTATATGACTACTGAAAACAACTATGTTTTGACTATATGGACCTTTGTCAGCAAAGTAATGTCTCTGTTTTTTTAATATGCTGTCTGGGTTTATCATAGCTTTTCTTCCAAGGAGCAAGCGTCTTTTAATTCTGGGGCTGCAGTCACAGTCTGTAGTGATTTTGAAGCCCCAGAAAAAAAACCTGTCATGTTTCCTTTTTTTCCCCATCTATTTTCCATGAAGTGATGGGAACGGAGGCCATGATCTTCATTTTTTGAATGTGGAGTTTTAAGCCAGCTTTTCACTCTCCTCTTTCACGTTTATCAAGAGGCTCTTTAGTTCCTCTTTGCTTTCTGCCATTAGAGTGGTATCATCTGCATATCTAAGGTTATTGATATTTCTCCTGGCATCCTGATTCCAGCTTGTGATTCATCCAGCATTATGTACTCTGCATTTTGTTGTTGTTGTTCAGTCACTCAGTCGTGTCCAATTCTTTGTGACCCCATGGACTGCAGCATGCCAGGCTTCCCTGTCCCTCACCAACTTGTGGACCTTGCTCAAACCCATATCTGTTGAGTCGGTGATGCTATGGAACCATCTTGGCCTCTGTCATTCCCTTTCTCCTCCTGCCTTCAAGATTTCCCAGCATCCCAACTTTTCTAATGAGTTAACTCTTCACATCAGGTGACCAAAGATTTGGAGCTTCAGCTTTAGTATCAGTCCTTCCAATGAATATACGATTTCCTTTAGGATTGACGGGTTAGATCTCCTTGCAGTCCAAGGGACTCTCAAGAGTCTTCTCCAACATCACAGTTCAAAAGCATCAATTCTTTGGTGATCAGCCTTCTTTATGGTCCAACTCTCATATCCATACATGACTACTTGAAAAACCATGGCTTTGACTATATGGATCTTTGTTGGCAAAGTAATGTCTCTGCCTTTTAATATGCTGTCTAAGTTTGTCATAGCTTTTCTTCCAATGAGCAAGCATCTTTTAATTTCATGGCTGTAGTCACCTGCAGTGATTTTGTAACCCAAGAAAATAAAGTCTGTCACTGTTTCCATTGTTTCCCCATCTATTTGCCATGAAGTGATGGGACCGGATGCCATGATCTTAGTTTTTTTGAATCTTGAGTTTTAAGCCAGCTTTTCCATCCTTCTCTTTCACTTTCATCTGCAGGCTCTTTAGTTCCTCTTAGCTTTCTGCCATAAGGGTGGTGTCATCTGCATACCTGAGGTTACTGATATTTCTCCCAGCAATTATGATTCTAGCTTGTGCCTCATCCATCCTGGCACTTCATATAAGTTAAATAAACAGGGTTACAATATACAGCTTTGATGTACTCCTTTCCCAATTTGGAACCAGTCTGTTGTTCCATGTCTGGTTCTAACTGTTGCTTCTTGATCTGCATACAGGTTTCTCAGGAGACAGGTAAGGTGATCTGGTATTCCCACCTCTTTAAGAATTTTCCATGGTTTGTTGTAATCCACACAATCAAAGGCTTTAACATAGAAAACAAAGCAGAAGTAGATGTTTTTCTGGAATTCTCTTCCTTTTTCTATGATCCAACAGATGTTGGCAATTTGATCTCTGGTTCCTCTGCCTTTTCTAAATCCAGCTTGAGCATTTGGAATTTCTTGGTTCACATTCTGTTGAAGCCTACCTTGAAGGATTTTTAGCATTACCTTGCTAGCATGTGAGATTAGTGCAATTGTGTGGTAGTTTGAACATTCTTTGGCAGTACCTTTCTTTGGGATTGGAGTGAAAACTGATGTTTCCCAGCCGTATGACTACTACCGAGTTTTCCAAATTTACTGGCATATTGGGTGCAGCATTTTAACAGCATCATCTCTTAGAATTGTAAATAACTCAGCTGGAATTCCATCACCTTCATTGGCTTTGTTCGTAGTAATGCTTCCTAAGGCCCACTTGACTTCACACTCCAGGATGTTGGCTCTAGGTGAGTGACCACACCATCATGGTTATCCAGGTCATTAGGACCGTTTTGTATAGTTCTTCTGTTTATTCTTGCCACCTCTTCTTAATCTCTTCTGCTTCTGTTAGGTCCATACCAGTTCTGTCCTGTATTTTGCCCATCTTTGCATCTATCCCCTAATTTCTTGAGAAGATCTCTAGTCTTTTCCATTCTATTTTTTCCTCTGTTTCTTTGCATTGTTCACTTATGAAGGCTTTCTTATCTCTGCTTGCTATTCTTTGGAATTCTGTATTCAGTTGGGTATATCTCTCCGTTTCTCCTTTCTCTTTCACTTTTCTTTTGCCCAGTATTTGTAAGATCTCTTCAGACAACCATTTTGCTTTATTGCATTTCTTTTTCTTGGGGATGGTTTTGGTCACCGCCTCCTGTACAGTATTATGAACCTCGATCCATAGTTCTTCAGGTACTCTATCAGATCTAATCAAACCACTAGGCAATTCAGGTATGACCTAAATCAAATCACTTATGATTCAGTTCAGTCCAGTCGCTCAGTCGTGTCCAGCTCTTTGCAACCCCATGAATCGCAGCACACCAGGCCTCCCTGTCCATCATAAACTCCCGGAGTCCACCCAAACCCATGTCCGTCGAGTCGGTGATGCCATCCAACCATCTCATCCTCTGTCGTCCCCTTCTCCTCCTGCCCTCAATCTTTCCCAGCATCAGGGTCTTTTCTAATGAGTCAGCTCTTTGCATCAGGTGGCCAAAGTACTGGAGCTTCAGCTTCAGCATCATTCCTTCCAATGAACACCCAGGACTGATTTCTTTTAGGATGGACTGGTTGGATCTCCTTGCAGTCCAAGGGACTCTCAAGAGTCTGCTCCAACATTACAGTTCAAAAGCATCAGTTCTTCAGTGCTCAGCTTCCTTTATAGTCCAACTCTCACATCCATACATGACCACTGGAAAAACCATAGCCTTGACTAGATGGACCTTTGTTGGCAAAGTAATGTCTCTGCTTTTGAATATGCTGTCTAGGTTGGTCATAACTTTCCTTCCAAGGAGTAAGTGTCTTTTAATTTCATGGCTGCGGTCACCATCTGCAGTGATATTGGAGCCCCAAAATATAAAGTCTGACACTGTTTCCACTGTTTCCCCATCTATTTGCCATGAAGTGATGGGACTGGATTCCATGATCTTCGTTTTCTGAATGTTGAGCTTTAAGCCAACTTTTTCACTCTCCTCTTTCACTTTCATCAAGAGGCTTTTTAGTTCCTCCTCACTTTCTGCCATAAGGGTGGTGTCATCTGCATATCTGAGGTTATTGATATTTCTCCCAGTAATCTTGATTCCAGCATGTGCTTCTTCCAGCCCAGCGTTTCTCATGATGTACTCTGCATATAAATTAAACAAGCAGGGTGACAATATACTACCTTGACATACTCCTTTACCTATTTGGACCCAGTCTGTTGTTCCATGTCCAGTTCTAACTGTTGCTTCCTGACCTGCATATAGGTTTCTCAAGAGGCAGGTCAGGTGGTCTGGTATTCCCATCTGTTTCAGAATTTTCCAGTTTATTGTGATCCATACAGTCAATTGCTTTGGCATAGTCAATAAAGCAGAAATAGATGTTTTTCTGAAACTCTCTTGGTTTTCCGATGATCCAGTGGATCTTGGCAATTTGATCTCTGGTTCCTCTACCTTTTTATTATCTCTTCTATTATGTGTACTTCATCTTCAGTCAGTTTTAAGTCTGAAACTGCTTTAGAAGAAATCTTCTATTTTTTCATGGTGCATTTTTCAGAATGCTGCTTTCTTACAGTTTCTCACTCGGAAGACACTGTGATCAGATCATTTTCTTCTTGGCAGTAATACAAGCCTTTGTAAGCTTCTGAGCACATCCTTGGTTTTTAGAGCAGCTGGGACTGGGCTCAGACTGTCCCTTCGCTTTGGTTCAAGCTCAAGGAGCCACAGGATTAATGTGTGCATGTTCCAACCCTTGACTCCAGAGAACTCTCTGTCAGTTTCTTTTTTATTTTCACTGCTTTCAAGTTTGCGTTTCCAACTTGCTTTTTCTGACCACCCAACCTCTATCCAGAGTTGAAAATGTAATTTAAAAACCTTGAAAATGTACATTAAGAAGCCGACCGAGTGGTGAAAAGGCCAGATTTTTCTTTTGAGCTATGGTTAAGGATTAAACTAAGGAATGCTATTTGTAATCAAGAATTTGTAAATAAAACTTATGATGAAGTGAAATTGCATCAGGCAGGTAAACCGGATTCTGGGAGCCATGATAATTTAATACAGGCAAAAGTAAAATAAGACTGAAATTTAAGTAGACAAACTAGATTTTAAAAAGCTAGTTCTGCTGGTCTTTTTAATCTTGCCCAGAAGTGACAGGTTTCGGTTCATTCCCACCAGCAGCTGGCACCAGCCCCCAGGCCCTGGAGGCAATTATTTCACTCTGTTTCTGCCCCAGTAGCAGCGTCTTTGATGGGCTTCCCTGCTGGCTGAGTCAGTAAAGGCCTAAATGTCCCTGTGTCCGCCTGCAACTCAGGAGATGCAGGTTTGATCCCTGGGTTGGGAAGATCCCCTGGAGGCGGGCATGGCAACCCACTCCAGTATTCTTGCCTGGAGAATCCCATGGACAGAGGAGCCTGGTGGGCTACAGTCCATAGGCTTGCAAAGAGTCGGCAACGACTGAAGCACCTGAGCAGGCACACAGCAGCCTCTTTAATCTCACTGAAGCAGTAATATGTTCCTTAATAGAAATACAAGAGTATCTGTTTTCCCTGCTGACAGTATAAAAAATGTTCTATTCTTGGAAACTTCACCGATACTGCCAAGATGTAGGGTCCAAGACAAAACGATTCTGCTGATTGCTTGGGCACTGGAGTGATAGAACCTTCAAAGAGTTTGGATATCCCCATCGTTGCCCAACAAAGCACATCCCAGTGTGAACTCAATGCTCCAGGAAAATGGGCCATATTTATCCCATGACTTTGGCTTCCTTGGCACACCACTGAGGTCTGGGGTAAGAGCGAGTTCTTACTAGAGTTGGGCAAGATGAGAGTACTTGATGTTGTTTGAAATCTGGAATAAGAGAGTGTTATGCTTGGGTATCATTGTGATTGGTGGAAGGAGTGTGGAAGTGGCCTTTTATTACTCGAACATTTGTGTTGGATTTCTATATATGCTTGTACGTGGAAGATGTAAACAAGGCCATTTAGGTTCTGCTTGTGACTGCCAGGAGTGTGCCATCCAACTTTGGGTTAATCAGTTATTTTTTGTGTTATTTTTCAGAAACAGGAAGAAACCTTTGAGCAGGGGTTCTGGTCCAGGGGTTTCCACATGAGCACCTCCATCCCTCGGGGCCCTATAAACACCAGCTGGTATCTGTTGTCTGAATAAATGTATCTTGTATCTGTGCCATCATTTTTCAGATGTACACAGATGATAAGTATGATTTTAAAAGTATGGCATGGCAGAAAGCTACTGAGACTTCAGCAGTGCTTTTAAATGTCTTTTCATTTTATTAATTCATAGATGCTAGAATCAAAACTATCATGTGAAGACTGACATTTTTGGTGTTAAAAAGTGGTTTCCTTTGCACTGAGTTAATGGAGGGTCTTTTAGTTCAGAATCTTGGTCTTAGCCAAAGGACTGTATAGGTCCTTTGCATATAGAAAACTATTATATTTCTTAGAAAATTTTAATATCCTTCGGGCCTAGTCATTTTATATAATAGTTACTCTCTCTGCCAACATCTGTTGGATCATAGAAAAAGCAAGAGAATTCTAGAAAAAAATTTGCTTCGTTGACTATCCTAAAGCCTTTCACTGTGTTGATCACAACAAACTGTGGAACACTCTTAAAGAGATGGGAATACCAGACCACCTTATCTGTCTCCTGAGAAACCTGTGTGCAGGTTAAGAAGGAACAGTTATAATTGGACATGGAACAACAGACTGGTTCCAAACTGGGAAAGGGGTACATCAGGGCTGAATATTGTCACCCTGCTCATTTAACTTCTATGCAGAGTACATCATGTGAAATGCTGGGCTGCATGAATCAGAAGTGGGAATCAAGATTGCTGGGAGAAAGATCAACAACCTCAGATATGCAGATGATACTGCTCTGATGACAGAAAGCGAAGAGGAACTAAGAAGCCTCTTGAAGGTGAAAGAGGAGAGTGAAAAGCTGGCTTAAAACTCAACATTCAGGAAACTAAGATCATGGCATCTAGTCCCATCACTTCATGGGAATTAGATGGGGAAACGATGGAAACAGAGACAGACTGTTTCCTTGGGCTCCAAAATCACTGTGAATGGTGACTGCAGCCATGAAATTAAAAGATGCTTGCTCTGTGGAAGAAAAGTAATGACAAACCTAGGCAGTGTATTAGAAAGCAGAGACATCTGCTTTGGTGACAAAGGTCTGTCTAGTCAAAGCTATGGTTTTTCCAGTAGTCCTATATGGATGTGAGAGTTGGACCATAAAGAAGGCTGAGCACCGAAGAACTGATGCTTTTGAACTGTGGTGCTGGAGAAGACTCTTGAGAGTCCCTTGAACTGCAAGGAGATCAAACCAGTCAATCCTAAAGGAAATAAACCCTGAATATTCACTGGAAGGACTGATACTGAAGCTGAAGCTCCATTACTTTGGCCACCAGATATGAAGCTAGAAAAAGACCCTGATACTAGGAAAGATTGAGGGCAGGAGGAGAAGGGGGCGACAGAGGATGAGATGGTTAGATGGCATCACCGACTCAATGGACATGAGTTTGAGTAAACTTCGGGAGATAGTGATAGACAGGGAAGCCTGGCATGCTGCCCTCCACGGGGTCACAAGGAGTCAGGCAGAACTTGGCGACTGAACAACAACAACAAAAGAAATGCAGCCTGTCTGTCTGCAGAGAGTGGCTGTTCCTGTATCAGATGCCATCTGGCACTTAGGAGAACTGCTGCTAATTCGGATTCCCCCAGGAGCCTGGAGACAGGGACTCCTCCCCTCACTCAGCCCAGCTGGTGGGTGAGTGTCCTAGTGGCCCACATTCATGGTAGATGGATATTGGCCAAGGAGGTTTCACTAAAATTTGGAATGAAGAAAACATTGCACATTTGGAACCCTGGATTAGGAAATTTTAAGCAAAACTGGAACATAAAGAACATCCATGGTTGTCTTGGGTATAATGCTGCGCTCCAGTTTAGGAAGCCTACGGGAAGCTTTACTGTGTCCTGGAAACTGGGTTGGGCCCCTCCCAGGAGTTGTGATTTGTTATTTTATTAGACTCTTAGCTCCTCCAGGGCAGATGCTGTGGCTTATGTGCTCTTACTACCCAGGCCCAGAAAAGCAGGCAACAAACAACATCGGGTTGATTTTTTAATCTTTTTATTATGCATGCTTTGGATTATTTTTAGCTACCTGGGACTATAAATTAATGTTGAATTTATTAAAACTAAAAAAGAAACTTGGATTTTCTTAAGCCAATTTATGAATACTCTTGCTTTATTTATAAAAATTAGTAACTTTTGTATTAATATAAGAATACTTTCATTATTTGGTTAATGGTTTAAGTGAAGTTTAGTAATTGAAATCTCCTAAACAACTTACTGTAAATCAGTCTCATAACTTAGTGAATTAAAAAAAAATAAACATCTTAAATGTGATTTACAAATGTGATTTACCTAATTTTCTTCTAGCAATTCCAAGGTGTTATGAGCACCTAGAGAAGCTGATGGGCCAGGTTGTTTTATAAACCTAGAAACTCTTTGAAATCTAGTAAACCAAACTTGGCAATGTGGTAAATCACCTTTTAAACATCAGAATACTGTGTACAGACTTAGATTTTCGTATTCTTTTCAAGTGAAAATTGCAAATTGAATATAGATTTCAGATTTCAGATACAAACAACAAAAGTCAAGATGTTGGATTCTCTCACTTGTCAAATTGTAATTACCTTAATAACAAAGACATACATTATTCTGAAGATTACAAAATTTATTTGTAATTGAGTTTGTTCCTTAACTTAGTATAAAAACTTGATGTATATTATCTCTAATATTTTTTCTCTATCATCCCTGGTAATGAACATATTCAGGCAAAAATGGTTATTGTGTTGCATGTTAGTGATCTAGATTCTATTGTTAACAATCAGAAATTTGGACCTGGACCTGAAACTGACAGGTACATTGCCCCATGGGGAGTCTCCCTAATGCCTGGGGCCTAAGCCTTTTCTTAGAGTACAGTTCCCAAGCTAGGATTTAGCTTTAAAATCCAACACATCTTATGTTTTCTGTATCTTTCCAGTTTCATTCTTAACCAGTTTTGATGATAACCTCTTTCAACATTTAATCCTCTGATTCCACTGGATGAAATTTTGCACGCCACTTAGGTTACACCTAATTTTCTTTACTACTTGAATGAAATAAATGTATTTCTTTACTTTTGATTGGATTCTTCATTCTTTTCTGTGTATGTGTATATATATTTTCTTCTCTGATGCCTGGTCATGATTCTGTAGTTATTTTGTTGACCAGTGTCGGACATACTGGTCAATGCTGAATACCTGTTGAATTAACTTTGGTAGTAGGGTACAGGAGTATTATAGGCATGTGGAACCCGTTATTTAAATCTTCTTAATCCAAAGCTAGCAATTGTTCAGCAGCTTTCCCTGCTAACACCAGTGTTCCTCAAAACTAGCTGCACGTTAGAATCATCCACAGATCTTTGATACAGCACATGTCTGGGGCCCCACCTCAAACCAGATGAAGGAGACTGTCTGTCAGGCATCACGGTGTTAAAAGTGCATCGAGCGATTCTGATCCACAGGGAGGATTGAAAACCGTTGTTGTAACGTAGCTGTTAAGTGAAAGAGTTCAGATCATTTAAAAAATCTTATTGTCTTCAGGCCTTTTTTGTGGAAATACTGATGGGAAATGCACAGATAAAATGAAAAGGACACCTAAGGTAGAAAGTTTGGCCAATGTGCAACTAGACCATTTTCCTGTAAAAAGTTGAAGTTAATAAGGAGATGTTTTGAAATGTAGGTTTTAAAATCTTCATAGTATGTTTTTCTTTTTTATTTGTTTAAACAGCTGTGTTTAAATGCTTGCTGACTCTACACTCAGGTGTTTGCTTCCTTGTCCCAGGTTTCTGTTGATGTACTCCACAGTTTTGTGCAGCTATTACAATTCAGCCCTGACGACGGCGGTGGTTGGAGCCATCAAGGTAAGTGGTTGAAGCCTTGAAATAAACAACCGAATTGGGGAATTGACTGTTTGATTTTATTGTTGTTATTATCCATGGTATAGTAAGAATGGAGGCTGGTGGTATTTTCAGCTATGCCTGGGTTATCCCTTCTTACATTTTCTAATCTTTTAATCCACAAGACAAAGGGAAGACCTGCTAATTTAAAGGTTGTTCTGTTGCTCAGTTGTGTCCGACTCTTTGCAACACCATGGACTACAGCACGCCAGGCTTCCCTGTCCTTCACTATCTCCTGGAGTTTGCTCAAATTCATGTTCATTGAGTTGATGATGCTATCCAACCACCTCATCCTCTATAACTTTTAAATTGGGAATGGAAGGAAGGGATGGTATGGGAAAACCAAGTAAAATAGCTGAAAAAATTACAAATTTCTGTGACAAAATACAGTATGATCTACATTTTTATTTTCTGGGAGAATATTGCTGACTAAGGGAATCCTTATAAAGAACTGTTTTCAGTCTAGATCTGCACACAGTTACAGGTGATTAACTCTGGGACTGGTGTATATGCTGTGTGTGTGTACAGCATTTGAGTACACACACTAATGAATTGGAGGGTGAGGTATTCTGAATTCTGTTCTGCAGCTGCTTTGTGTTTCTGTTCACATGAGCTTCTATGACAAGTGAGTGCTGATCAGTAGACTTATCTTTTGGCTACCCAAAGACCATTGAGAATATACTGGACAGAGTACTGCTTAGAATTTGTCAGCTGTCTTAATCAGTTTACGTTTAGGACTAATATGATTAAAATTCCCTACCCAGTGATGATAAAGAGATGAGATCTGAAAAGCTGATTACAACCCAACTCTTACATCTTTTTTCTGGTATAGTATGTGGAAGAAGGTATGGATTATGGCAGTTCTGTGATTATAGTGCTATAGTTTACTTCATTTTCTTTATAAAGCCATATGTTATAGTTTTTATTCACATATTCAATATTCCATGAGTCCCTATTATATGCAAATCTCTTTGAAAAGTAACTAAAATATTTTGTTTCAGATTCCACCATATATATGTATTTTCCCCCCAAATCTTTTACTTCTAAGATCACTAATCCTCTCTTTTTGCAGAATGTATCCGTGGCCTACATTGGAATGTTAGTAGGTGGAGACTACATTTTCTCTGTGTTAAACTTTGTAGGGTTAAATATTTGGTAAGTGGGATTTTTAAATGAATTCATTTTAGTAACATGAATTTTAAAAGCCTGATTAATATGTTATAAGTGAAAGAGCAGGAGGTATTTTGATGTTACAATTCCTAGGATAAATTTTACTTGAAATATTCAGTTCATCTCTTTATGACATACTTGCTCATGTGGCTCATGGTGATGTGTGTAATGAAAATTCAGAGTCGAGATCTGAATTTAATTCACGTGCCCTCCTCACAGAAAAGACCCTACATTGTGGCCTTCCTTTTGTGAATGGGCCTCACTAAATCTGTGCTCCATCAAAGCACTTGTGTTAAAGATGTTGGGAGATACTTTCGAAAGGCATTTTGGGGTCTCAGAGGTAGGACACCATTTTAGGATAATAGTATATCGTTTATTCCAATAATAACCAGGTGCTTATTTCTCTCCAAGTTTATGTATTAGATCTGACCTGCTCTTTTTCTACTGCCAAAGATTTGTAAATAAGAGGGCTAATTCTCATTAATTAATCCACATATTTGAGGAAGTAAAACAGGGGGTTCGATTATTTCCTTCACATTAGGCCAACTGCATTGTAAATCAATTATACTTCAACAAAATTTGAAAAAAGAAATAAGTAGCCAAAGTATCAAAAAAATTAGGCTGATTATATTTATCAAGAGTATAACTGTTGAGGATACCACCTATGGAATTCATTTTTACTGTGTTTTCTTTTTTTTTCCTTCTTTCAGCATGGCAGGAGGCTTGAGATATTCCTTTTTAACTCTAGGCAGCCAATTAAAGCCTAAACAACCTGTGGATGAAGAAAACATGTCTCAAGATTTGAAGGTCTAGAACCTGGGGCAGAATTGCAGACTGGCTTCCAGACTGTGGGGAGGGGGAATATTCCCAGCTGTTTTGGCTGCGGCACGCGCCCCTCTGGTTGAGGCCCAACAGGAATGTCTGCGAAATGCAAAGCGAATCTACCTCACGGGCTGCGCGAGGAGCCATCATCAACCCTGAGAAACGTGCCCGGGCAAGCCTTACCAGCTGCAAGTGACTCTTTTCACACAACTGGTGAAAGGGATCGTTTCCAAGGCACTTGCGGGGCCCACACACCTGTGTACTCTTCCAGGTATCCAAAGTGCTTCAGAGGTGGTCAAAGGCCGATGCTGTTGAGGGTGCTTATCAGCACCTTGGCCTTGATTTCAAAGGGCCCAGGCAAAGCAAAGTGCCAATGAGAACATTTTTTTGGTTTAAGCAGACATGTCTTCATTGTAGTAAAATCAACCACTTAACTGCCAGTAAAGTTGTTAGCTTTGATTTGATCTTATAGGTTGGTATCTTCACAATCATCAAAGTAAAATAAAAAGTAATTTATATGCATGCCTCATACTGTTATGTTATTGTAGGCAGGCAGCAAACAGTAAGTCATTTTATTCAGTCTGCCTTGAAGGGTAATAAATGACTCATGTTGGGGAAAATTACAAAATAACTCAATGGAAAACACAATAGGCAGTGTGCTTTGTCAACATTTAAGTAGGCTGTATTTCTCTCCTCTTCTCCTTCTAGGTTTGTTTAGGGGACTCTGAAACTCAGATCACAGCATCTTTAACCAAGGTATATATTTTTTTCCTGGGCTTGCCTGACTTCCCAGACCAATGGTGTGTGGGAAGGAACCTCGGATTGGATGACAGTTCTTATCGTCTCCTCCCAGGTGTCTCAGTGGTAAAGAATTCACCTGCCAATGCAGGAGGCACAGGAAGGTGGGTTCGATCCCTGGGTTAGAAGGATCCTCTGAGGAGGAAATGGCCACCCACTCCAGTATTCCTGCCTGTGATATCCCATGGACAGAGGAGCCTGGTGGGCTACAGTCCATTGGGTTGCAGAATTCTGACATGACTGCACGCACGCACTGTACGGCACCATTTAGAAATGGACTGTCCTCACAGGGGTTGTGGTGCAAGGTAAGGCCCCACTCTGGGAAGCAGGGGCCCTTCTTTACAGTCTTGTCTTCACTGCTGACTCACTGAGAGCTCCACAAGTCACCTTGCCATGGTTGCCTCCATATTTTAATCTGTAAAATGGAACTGTATTCCATTTTATAACTATAATCCCTGCCAGCTCTGACTTTCTAAGTTTATAGAAGCTGAACCAGATGGACAGGACAGCAAACCAGATGGACAGGGCAGCAAATGAAAGAATGATTATGTTGACATGTTTCAATTTACTTAAAAAAAATTAATTGTAAAATACACGTAACATACAATTATCAGCGTAACCATTTCTAAGTGTACAGTTTAGTAGTGTTAAGTATATTCACAGTGTTGTGTAGCCAATCTCCAGAACCTTCTCATCTTGCAAAACCAAAACTCTATACCCATTAGACAATAACTCCCCATTCCTCCCTTTCCCCAGCCCTTGGCAACCACCATTCTGTTTTCTGTCTCTATGAATTTGACTATTATAGATACCGCATAAAAGTAGAATCACACAGTATTTATCTCTCAGCTAGCTTATTTCACTCAGGATAGTGTCCTCAAGGTTCATCCCTGTTGTAACATATGTCAGAATTTCCTTTCTTCTTAAGAGTGAATAATGTTCCATCATATGGATATACCGCATTTTGTTTTTCTATTCATCCGTCTCTTGGGCTGCTTTTACCTCTTGGCTATTTGTGTATAATGCTGCTATTAATGTGGGTGTACAAATATTTCTTTGAGACCCTGCATTCAGTTCTTTTGGATGGTAAAAGGAAACCTGTTTCCTCTACACATAAAACACTTCTGACACCAAATGTGTGGGGACTTTCCCTCACATTAAGCAATTCTTCAACTCTCTGGATGCCAACCAGGGGTCCAACAGTTAAATTCTGACTCCACCCCGATTTAGCACAGACCCCGCAGGCTAAAGGCCCAGTCCTCCAAGATTTCCCCCCACTCCAGATGCCAGTCCCAAGTCCCAGGTTGTGACTAGTGCTTCTGACCAGCTGACCAGAAAGCTGGAGTCTTCATACCCACTTCCTTGGGTTCAGTAATTTGTTGGAATGGGTCACAGAGCTCAGGGAAGTGCTTTACTCTCTATTACCAGTTTATTAGAAAGCATTTGACTCAGGAATAGCCAAAGGGAAGAAATACATAGGACAAGGTATATTGGAAATGGTTTGGCGCTTTCATAACCCCTCCTGGCACATCAATATGTTCATCAGCTGGAAGCTCTCCAAACCTCATCATTTTTCACAATAACACATGGACCACAGATATCATTTTGTATTCCCACCAACATTGGGGGGGTTCCTATTTATCCACACCCTCACTTGTTATTTCCTTTTTTTTGGTAGCAGTAGTAGGAGGTGGTGGTGGTTTAGTCGCTTAGTCATGTCTGACTCTTGTGAACCCATGGACTGTAGCCTGCCAGGCTCCTCTGTTCAATGGGTGTGAAGTGATATTGTAGTTTTGATTTGCATTTCACTGGTGATTAATGATGTTGAGTGTCTTCTCGTGTGCTTGTTGGCCATTTGTACATATTCTTTGGAGAAATGTCTGTTCAAATCCTTTGCCCATTTTGAATTGGGTTGTTTGGGTTTTGTTTTTGTTTTCGAATTATAGGAGTTCCTTATTGTTTCAGTTTACTTTTAAAAGGCTTCTAGAATATTACCGTGGGGCTCCTAAACTGTGCAATCACCTTTTCTTGCATCATCATCAAATGAAATCCAAAAGTGCTAAGACTTGAAAAACGTAAACTTTAACTCATTTTTTTTCAATGTCAAGCTAAAACAAGATTTGTTTTCTTCCAAAATTGTTTTTTTTTTTTCCTAATTTTCATTTTTAGAATTCTTAAAGGAAGATGCTTTTGTGTTTTTCTAAAGTCTTACTATGGTTGGTCTTTTGTTTCAATAGTCAGGATGCCTCTGGATGGGGTCCTTTTATTTATTTATTTAATTGAAGGATAATTGCTTTACAGAATTTTGTCATCTTCTGTCAAACATCAAAATGAATCAGCCAAAGGTATACATATTCTCCTCCCTCTTGAACATCCCTCCCGGAATGGGGTTCTTATTTAAATATTTTTCTTTCGCAATCACCTCAAATACTTGGTCTTACATGACCCGCCCCCGCTTTTTTTATCAGTGTGGAAAGATTTCTTCCCCTTGTTTCCATATGTGGCCAGCAGAGGGCACCCTAAGAGCAGTCCAGCAGTCCTGTGTGTTACTGGCTTCCTCCTGTCCGCATGGACTGTGGCCCGCCAGGCTCCTCTGTCCATGGGATTCTCCAGGCAAGAATACTGGAGTGGGTTGCCATTTCCTTCTCCAGGAGATATTCCTGACCTGGGGTTTGAACCCGGGTCTTCGACAATGCAGGCAGATTTTTGTAGCTGGGTTGAAACTTGCAATTTTTGCTCTCCTCTGCAGAACAAGGGTGGGGTTGATGGGAATGCCAGGCTGGATTTTGAATTAAGTTTAGCTGAGAATGTGCTGGATGCAGAGAGATGGTGCAAAAGGGATCCACGAACTTCAGTGAGGCTGAAGAAGAAATGTAGCCCAGTGCCCCAGGTTTCCAGATTTCTTTTTTCTTAAAAAAAAAAAAAAAAAAAGGTAATAAAAACCATTCTGGTGGAACAAGGAAAATTAGTTTAATATACTTGCTACTTTGCTTACTTCTGGCTATTTTACTGCTAATAGCAGTGACGTTTGTTAACTTGTACTTTTTCCTGTTTTAGCATTTTAAAAATATATTCCATATATAAGTAAAAGTACAGGGGCACTAGAAGTTAGTGAAAACTGAGTTTGCCTGAAGAATAAAACCCAGTTTAGAGAAGAGTTATATGTGTGTATAATTATTATTATATGTTTATATATTTTACATATTGTTTTTAATTATATATATTTTCTGTGCTCTCAGGAAAATGGCAAAGGTTCATATGTCAATACTTTCAGAGACTTTGGTGAGTTTTTTCCTTTTGCATGATCACTTCACCTTTGCAGTCTTGTTGAGTCATGTTTATGGCTTGTGAATACTTTTTGTTTTCTGTGAATGGGTGTGTGTGCTTGTGCATATATTTTGAGGACTGGGACTTGTCAAGGGTCAGTGGTTTAGCTGATCAGTAGCTGCCACTCTGTGCTTTGGGAAACTGAAGGTGCCCAGCAACTCAGGATCTCTAAGCTCCCTTTCTGTCACTAGATACTGAAGCATGTGGTACAACAAAACATGTCCTTTAGGATGAAGCCATTCCTGGGAACTCCCAGGGTCAGGGAGCACCATCTGTGTGTCTCTGATTCTCACCCCCATTCCAGGCTGCGGTCTCCCATGATAAGCCTCAGAACCTTTTCTCTGCAATGCGTGGTTCCTGGATCAGAATATCAGCATTACCTGGGGCTTGTTAGAAATGCAGAATATCAGGTGCACACACACACTGAATAGGAATCTGCATTTTAACCCTGGTAATCTGAGCCAGATCATCTTTTTAGTACCAAGGGTTCATAACCTGAGGTTCACAGAATTTAGAGGGCTGGTGAACTTGAATGGAGATAGAAAACATCTTCATTTTCTCTAATGAAAATGTAGCATTTCTTTTCATTTGAATGTAGGCAAGACCATAGTTAATACTGGCTGTACTTGTGACTTAGTTATCAATAGAAGTTGAAATATTTTCGTATCACCTTAGAGTTTTTGTAGAAAATCACTGGTGCGTTGCTCAGTATTCTTATAGTTCTTAGTGCCGCCACTCGTTCTTACTGTTTCATATGTTCATAAAGAAGATTACATCAGATAGAGATGTATTTTTATATGTATTCATATGTATTTTAATGTGATAGTACATCATATTTAGAAAATATTGCTGTAACTTTATGGCAATTGGTTTTTGTTATAATTTTATATGTTTTATTTCATGCATTTAAAAACATTATTTGGAGAAGGAGGCTGTAGCCATCTATAGACTGCCATTGTAGTTCATGGCACTGAAAAAAGTAAGGATCCCTGCTTTAGAGGAAAATAAAAAATTCAAGATTAATATGTTTCCTCAAGAAGTTGTCCCATTTTTGGCCTCAGGAGGCTTGCTCCTGGATGAGCCCAGGGGTAATTTTTATATCTGCTACCTGATGGAAAGGCATCTTCCTCCAGCCAGTGTGGTCAGCTGGCTGCCGCCAGAGGGAGAGAGACAGGCAAAAGGAAAGGAAGGGGAGGAAAAAGAGCGGAAAGGGTAGGGAAGGGAGAGACCAGGAGACAGGGCAGCTAGGCTTCACTGCCACCACCTTCTCATTCACAGCTCAGAGCAGAGATGTGCCTCGTAATTGTGCACAGTACTTGAAACTTGTTCTTTGAATTCTGCTTACTTGAAGTGTGACATTCCGTCTAGGGAAGGTGGGACAGCAGCGTGAGATGCTCTGTGGGCCCACTCTACAGTGATACGAGGGGAAGTAGAGAAGACTGTAAAACCATTTAAGGTCCCTGGAAATTGTCCAGAGGGACATTAGAGATTGCATTATTTAGTATCAGTTCAATTCAGTTCAGTCGCCCAGTCGTGTCTGACTCTTCGAGACCCGATAGGCTGCAGCACACCAGGCTTCCCTGTCCATCACCAATTGCCAGAGCTTGCTCAAACTCATGTCTATCGAGTCGGTGATGTGATCCAACCATCTCATCCTCTGTCATCCCCTTCTCTGGCCTTCAGTCTTTCGCAGCATCAGGGTCTTTTCCAATGAGTCAGTTCTTTGCATCAGGTGGCCACAGTATTGGAGTTTCAGCTTCAGCATCAGTCCTTCCAGTGACTATTTAGGACTGATTTCCTTTAGGATTATTTAGTCTATGCCCTGTTAAAATGCTTTTTGAGTTGGTGGCTTTATTTTCTAGCTCTGTCATTCAAATAACTTTTTTTTTTAATAAAAATTGAGAAATTTCACATTAGAAACTGGGTTTCTTGCAATAGTTGGAAAAAAAAAAAAATCACAACTTGCCAGGAGGGCCAGAATCTCCACAGGGTAACAGTCAGCTGGAGCTGAGGTCGGGGGTAGTTGTTATTTTGTCGTGTTCTCCACCATTTTTTGTGTCTCCAATCATGTGACTGAGTGTCTGCCCTTCATTAGTGTGCTTGTAGTGTTGTTTTCCTTGAAACAAAGTCGAGGGACTTTTATGGTGGTCCAGAGGCTAAGACTCTGAGCTCCCAATGCAGGGGGCCCAGGTTCAATTCCTGGTTAGGGAACTATTGATAGATCTCGTATGTCACACCTAAAGATCCGGCACAGCCAAATAAATAAACATAAATGTTAAAGAAAACTCCAAACAACAGAGTTGAGAGGATAGGAGGAAAATAAAAGCTGAATCAAGAGAGCCAAAGGTTCAAGAGTGTATTTGTGGAAATAGAAATTACACCTACTATGTGCTTGTTTTGAAACAGTACAGATTAAAGTGCCTGGCCTACTTCATTAATTTATATTACTTGTCTGCCTTGGGGCTCCTCAGGTGGTGCTAGTGGTAAAGAACCTGCCTGCCAATATAGATGATATGAGACATGGGTTTGGTCCCTGGGTTGGGAAGATCTCCTGGAGGAGGGCATGGCAACCCACTGCAGTATTCTTGCCTGGAGAATCCCCATGGACAGAAGAGCCTGGCGGGCTGTAGTCCACAGTGCTGTAGAGTTGGACATAACTAAAGTGACTTAACATGTACACTAATCTGCCTTGACTGTAGGCATTTCAGTTTTCGATTCCAGTTTCAGAGGCCCAGTTCTCAAGCTATTCTGTCTCCATCCTATGTAGAGTTACTAGGCATGTATCATAAGGACACTTTTTTGTTACCATTTATTGAATTTGGGCTTCCCTGGTGGCAGTACTAAAGAATCTGCCTGCAGAAATGGAGACCTGAGTTCGATCCCTGGATTGGGAAGATCCCCTGGAGGAGGAAATGGCACCCCACTCCAGTATTCTTTCCTGGTAAATCCCATGGACAGAGGAGCCTGGTGGGCTGCAGTCCATGGGGTCGCAAAGAGTTGGGAACAACTAAGCACGCAATGTATTTACAGACAAACAATATATTGGTGGTTGCCAAAGGGGCGGGGTAGCAGTGGGTGAACTGGATGTAGGGTGATCAGGTCAAAAGGTAAAAACATCTAGCTATAAATAAGTTATGGGACTATAATACACAGCCTGGTGACTATAGTTAATAATACTGTATTGCATATTTGAAAGTTGCTAAGAGAGTAGATCTCATCATAAATATTAAAAAAAAATTTTGTAACATGTATGGTGATGGATGTTAACTAGACTTACAGTGGTGATTATTTTGCAACATGTACATGTATTAAAACATTATGTTGTATACCTGAAACTAATATAATGTCATATGTCAATTATACCTCAATAAAAACTCAAACATTTAAAAAATTTACTGATATAAGTATACTTAACGATGGCTTTCCTGGAGAAGGCAATGGCACTGCACTCCAGTACTCTTGCCTAGAAAATCCCATGGATGGAGGAGCTTGGTAGGTGGCAGTCCATAAGGTCGTGAAGAGTCAGACACGACTGAGCGACTTCCCTTTCACTTTTCACTTTCATGCATTGGAGAAGGAAATGGCAACCCACTCCAGTGTTCTTGGCTGGAGAATCCCAGGGATAGGGGAGCCTGGTGGGCTGCCGTCTATGGGGTCACACAGAGTCAGACACGACTGAAGTGACTTAGCAGCAGCAGCAACATTGGCTTTCCAGCTTATACAATTGTTTTTAAAATACAAGATGTATAATTAAAAAATTTTTAAAGACAGAAAAGTATTTAAAAGATTTATATTGGAGTTAATATTTATTGCTATAATAATATAATTCATTCAGTTGCATTTCTTCAGTGGGAAGAAAACAATAGCTAACAGACTGGAAAAAATAACATGGCATTGAGGTACTCTTGTGAATAGTACAGTGCAAATTTATTTTAAATCTTTTCTGGATTCATATTCAGATACTGACAGATAATTTCTCAGTCTATTAAACAGCATTGAATATATCTTTTGATGTTGAAAAGTAAAGGTAGAAGAATTCCCTGGTTGTTCAGTGGTTAGGACTCCATGCTTTCACTGCAAGGGGCTCAGGATCAATCCCTGGTCAGGGAACTATGGTCCTATCTGCCATGTGGTGCTACAAAATTTAAAAAGTAAGGGTGGGATCCTAGGTTTAAAAGCAAGCACACAAGTGAATTACTACATACTTCCATTTCTGGGGCTTCCCTGGTGGCTCAGAGGGTAAAGAGTCTGCCTGCAATGTGGGAGACTAGGGTTCGATCCCTGGGTCAGGAAGATCCCCTGGAAAAGGAAATGGCAACTCACTCCAGTATTCTTCCCTGGAGAATCCCATGGACAAAGGAGACTGGTGGGCTACGGTCCATAGAGTCACAAAGAGTTGGGCATGACTGAGAGACTTCACTTTCACTTTGCATTTCTGGTAATATGGAATGCTAAGTTATCCACTGTTTAGAAAATAAGATAAAATTTGTTTAAAATTAAGATATAGGGACTTCTCTGGCAGAGATTCCATGCTCCCAAAGCAGGGGACCAGGATTTGATCCTGCTGGATCTTAGAAAATGCAAGGGAATTAAAAAAAAAAGAAATCTGCTTTATTTATTTATTTATTTTAAAATCTGCTTTATTGACTATGCTAAAGCCTTTGACTGTGGGGAACAAAACAAACTGTGGAATATTCTTGATGAGATGGAAATACCAGACCACATTACTTGCCTCCTGAGAAACCTGTATGCAGGACAAGAAGCAACAGTTAGAACTGTACATGGAACAACCAGCTGGTTAAAAATTGGGAAAGAAGTACATCAAGAATGTATATTGTCACCCTACTTATTTAACTTCTGTGCAGAGTGCATCATGCAAAATGCCGGGCTGGATGAATCACAAGCTGGAATCAAGATTGCTGGGAGAAGTATCAATAACCTCAGATATGCAGATGACACCACCCTAATGGCAGAAAGTGAACATGAACTAATGAGCCTCTTGAATAAGGTGAAAGAAGACAGTGGAATAAGCTGGCTTAAAACTCAACATTCAAAAACGAGCCCTATCACTTCATGACAAATAGATGGGGAAAATGTGGAAACAGTGTCAGATTTCATTTTCTTGGGCTCTAAAATCACTGTGGATGGTTACTGCAGCCATGAAATTAAAAGGCACTTGCTCCTTGGAAGAACAGCTATGACAGACTTGGTGTATAAAAAAGCAGAGACATCACTTTGCTAAGTTCTGTATAGTCAGAGCTATGGTTTTTCCAGTAGTCATGTGCAGATATGAGAGTTGGGTCATAAGAAGGCTGAGTACTAAAGAATTGACTCTTTTGAACTGTGGTGCTGGAGAAGACTCTTGAGAGTCCCTTGGACTGCAAGGAGATAAAACCAGTCAATAAAGCCTTTGACTGTGTGGATCACAATAAACTGTGGAAAATTCTGAAAGAGATGGGAAATACCAGACCACCTGACCTGCCTCTTGAGAAACCTGTATGCAGGTCAGGAAGCAACACTTAGAACTGGACATGGAACAACAGACTGGTTCCAAATAGGGAAAGGAGTACGTCAAGGCTGTATATTGTCACCCTGCTTATTTAACTTCTATGCAGAGTACATCATGAGAAACGCTGGACTGGAAGAAGCACATGCTGGAATCAAGACTGCCAGCAGAAAATATCAGTAACCTCAGATATGCAGATGACACCACCCTTATGGCAGAAAGTGAAGAACTAAAGAGCCTCTTGATGAAACTGAAAGAGGAGAGTGAAAAAGTTGGCTTAAAGCTCAACATTCAGAAAACGAAGATCATGGCATCTGGTCCCATCACTTCATGGCGAATAGATGGGGAAACAGTGGAAACAGTGGCTGACTTTATTTTCTGGGGCTCCAAAAATCACTGCAGATGGTGACTGCAGCCATGAAATTCAAAGATGCTTACTCCTTGGAAGGAAAGTTATGACCAACCTAGACAGCATATTAAAAAGCAGAGACACTGCTATGCCAACAAGGTCTGTCTAGTCAAGGCTATGGTTTTTAGTAGTCATGTATGGATGTGAGAGTTGGACTATAAAGAAAGCTGAGCACCAAAGAATTGATGCTTTTGAACTGTGGTGTTGGAGAAGACTCTTGAGAGTCCTTTGGACTGCAAGGAGGTCCAACCAGTCCATCCTAAAGGTGATCAGTCCTGAGTGTTCATTGGAAAGACTGATGCTGAAGCTGAAACTCCAACACTTTGGCCACCTGATGTAAAGAACTGACTCACTGGAAAAGACCCTGATGCTGGGAAAGATTGAAAGCAGGAGGAGAAGGGGATGACAGAGGATGAGATGGTTGGATGGCATCACCGACTCAATGGACATGGGTTTGGGTTGACTCTGGGAGTTGGTGATGGACAGGGAAGTCTGGCATGCTGTGGTCCATGTGGTCGCAAAGAGTCAAACACAACTGAGCGACTGAACGGAACTGAACTAAAATGGCGTCGTATAGTAAATACATGTTGTGGATAGCTTCTGAAATGGATCACAGTGCCTGCCTCCTCATATTCACTTCCTTATATAATCTCCTCTCTTTGAATATGGGCTGGACCTAGAATGTGAATTAATTTCTCATTATAGAATAGAGCAAAAGTAATGGGTGGTTCCTTCCAAGATTAAGTAGCAAAAGAGTGTGGCTTCTCTCTTTCATCTGACTCCTCATTTGCTTGATCTGATGAAGCAAGGTGCCATTTTGCAAGTTGCTTTCCAAAGAGACTTGTGTGTCAAGGAACATCTAGCTATATGTGTGTGTGTGGTGGGGGCGGGGGGGGGGGGGTGGAATTGAAAGTGAAAGTCGCTCAGTTGTGTCCAGCTCTTTGTGATCCCATGGACTATAGAGTCCATGGAATTCTCCAGGCCAGAATACTGGAGTGGCTAGCCTTTCTCTTCTCCAGAGGTCTTCCCAACCCAGGGATCGAACCTAGGTCTCCCTCATTGCAGGTGGATTCTTTACCAGTTGAG
Source organism: Ovis canadensis (assembly GCF_042477335.2). Lineage (NCBI taxonomy): Eukaryota > Metazoa > Chordata > Mammalia > Artiodactyla > Bovidae > Ovis > Ovis canadensis. The sequence goes on from NC_091246.1 coordinate 30,000,165, forward strand.
CCACCAGGGAAGCCCAAGAATACTGGAATCGGTAGCCTATCCCTTCTCCATCAGATGTTCCCAACCCTGGAATTGAACTGGGGTCTCCTGCATTGCAGGCGGATTACCAACTGAGCTATCAGGGAAACCTTTGTGAAAGCCGCTCTCCATTTCTGGATGACGTTCGATGACACATATCATTAGAAAAAATTAGTTTTGTCTTCTTTTACTGAAAACTTGGCAACAAAGTCACATTCTCTTCAGGTCTCTCTGGTGTGAAACTTCTTATAATTCTTTCCCCTAATGCATACCACAGCTTACTCACACGGATGCTTCAGGGGGAAGGCCACGCCCTTACAAATATCTTACAGCCTTCTTCAGGCCTCTTTCTTTCTCTGAATTTCTCCAGTTTCCCACCCCCTTGGCTCTCCCCTCCACATCTTATCACAGTGAGTCCAACCATTGTGTCCTCTGGGACAGGTAAACACCAAACAAGTATTGATAAATGGGTCAGTTGTGAAGGAATCCGTTCCCTTCTTTGCCTTGTTCGTTCTTTTGCATTTCCTCGTCACTTAACTCCACAGGCTTCCAGTTGCGATCCAGCCCTCCTCCCTGAGGCTCTGCAGCTTGCCCCCGACCTGTACCAGTGTCTGTCACCTGTCTACCAAAGACTTCTCTAACAGGAAAAACTTCATTGCACCCACACAAAATAAAGGCTCATTTTTCCTTAAAGAGTGAATATTTATTGAGTGGGCTTCTCTGGTGGCTCAGATGGTAAAGAATCTGCCTGCAATGCAGGAGACCCAGGTTTGATCCCTGAGTTGGGAAGATCCTCTGGAGAATGAAATGGTAACCCACTCCAGTATTCTTGCCTTCAGAGTCCCATGGACAGCGGAGCATTGTGAACTATAGTCCTTGGGGTCGAAAAGAGTCAGACACAACTGACTGACTGACAACAACATTTATTGAGTCAGTTCAGTTCAGTTGCTCAGTCGTGTCTGACTCTGTGACCCCATGAACCACAGCACTCCAGGCCTCCCTGTCCATCACCAACCCCCAGAGTCAACCCAAACCCATGTCCATTGAGTCGGTGATGCCATCCAACCATCTTATCCTCTGTTGTCCCCTTCTCCTCCTGCCCTCAATCTTTCCCAGTATCAGGGTTTTTTCAAATGAGTCAGCTCTTTGCATCAGGTGGCCAAAGTGTTGGAGTTTCAGCTTCAACATCAGTCCTCCCAATGAACATCCAGGACTGATCTCCTTTAGGATGGACTGGTTGGATCTTCTTGCAGTCCAAGGGACTCTCAAGAGTCTTCTTCAACACCACAGTTCAAAAGCATCAATTCTTTGGTGCTCAGCTTTCTTCACAGTCCAACTTTCACATCCATACATGACTACTGGAAAAACCATAGCCTTGACTAGACAGACCTTTGTTGGCAAAGTAATGTCTCTGCTTTTTAATATGCTGTCTAGGTTGGTCATAACTTTCCTTCCAAGGAGTAAGTGTCTTTTAATTTCATGGCTGCAGTCACCATCTGCAGTGATTTTGGAGCCCCCCCAAAAGAAAGTCAGCCACTGTTTCCATTGTTTCCCCATCTATTTGTCATGAAGTGATGGGGCTGGATGCCATGATCTTCGTTTTCTGAATGTTGAGCTTTAAGCCAACTTTTTCACTCTCCTCTTTCACTTTCATCAAGAGGCTTTTTAGTTCTTCTTCACTTTCTGCCATAAGGGTGGTGTCATCTGCATATCTGAGGTTATTGATATTTCTCCCGGCAATCTTGATTCCAGCACGTGCTTCTTCCAGCCCAGCGTTTCTCATGATGTACTCTGCATAGAAGTTAAATAAGCAGGGTGACAATATATAGCCTTGACTACTTGCTTTTTTTTTGTAACCATATAATTATATTTTATTGAATTTTCAAGTTGGAAATCATCATGAATATTCAGGTTTTTCACATTTTAGTATAGTATAATTATTCCGAGCAAAAGATTATATGTGAAATGCATATGTTATAAAACACTGTATTATATTGTGTGAACACTCATGTACATACTACTAAGTTCAAGAATCACATGATACCAGTAGCTTATGCCTCCCTATAGGATCTCTCCATCATATCATTTCTCCCCAGATGAAACCACTTTCTTGAATTTTGTGTTTGTCATTCCATTGTTTGTAACAACAACTGTATCATATTTTAACATAAGCAATATATTTCTTTATATTGCTTTTTTGAGTTTATAGAATATTAGACTTAATATTCTGGCATTTGCTTTTTTTGACTCAACATTATGCTTCTGAATGTCACATATTGTTCTGTTTGGCTATAATTCATTCATTTGCACTACTGTATAATATTCCACTGTGAGAATAAACTCATTGGGATAGTTCCCAGTTTTCCCTCTTGGAACAATGCTCTCTTGAATATTCTTCTACTTGTCTCCATTTGTTATGTTAAGGAGCTGTGGGTCAGAGTACTTTTGCTCTACAAAGCAAGTCCCAATCCAAAGGAATTTACTTGTCGTGGCAGGAGACCCAACCACAAGCAATAAATAAGATAAGCCAATAAAAAATATGCTCAGAAGAAAACTAAACCTGAGTCACAGGACAGACTGCCGGGTATTGGCCAGGCCTTTCCCAGACCTTAGTAAAAACAATAATTGTTGTCTTCATGTTTATCAAACACCTCAGCCTCTCACTCCTTTGGGAACATTTGTGGATGAGCTGAGATGGTTGATCTACACTATCTGCTTCTGCTAACTAACCATCAGTGGAAAGAGTAATAATTAACCAAGACAGGTAATCCCTGTAATGTGCTTAGTGCAGAGTTGGGTACAGAAGACATAGTAAATAAGGGGCAGTCAGAAAAAATGGGAAGGAGTGGGGAGCCACTGTTGGCAAAGGCCATCTCATTTGCTCTAATTTTAGTTTAATCTCCATATTACTTGTACTTTTTTCAGGTTCAGTTCAGTTCAGTTCAGTTCAGTTGCTCAGTCATGTCTGACTCTTTGTGACCCCATGAATCGCAGCACACCAGGCCTCTCTGTCCATCACCAACTCCCGGAGTCCACCCAGACTCACGTCCATCGAGTCAGTGATGCCATCCAGCCATCTCATCCTCTGTCGTTCCCTTCTCCTCCTGCCCCCAATCCCTCCCAGCATCAGAGTCTTTTCCAATGAGTCAACCCTTCACATGAGGTGGCCAAAGTACTGGAGTTTCAGCTTTAGCATCATTCCTTCCAAAGAAATCCCAGGGCTGATCTCCTTCAGAATGGACTGGTTGGATCTCCTTGCAGTCCAAGGGACTCTCAAGAGTCTTCTCCAACACCACAGTTCAAAAGCATCAATTCTTCGGTGCTCAGCTTTCTTCACAGTCCAACTCTCACATCCATACATTACCACTGGAAAAACCATAGCCTTGACTAGACAGACCTTAGTCGGCAAAGTAATGTCTCTGCTTTTGAATATACTAGGTTGGTCATAACTTTTCTTCCAAGGAGTAAGCGTCTTTTAATTTCATGGCTGCAGTCACCATCTGCAGTGATTTTGGAGCCCCCCAAAAATAAAGTCTGACACTTTTTCCATTGTTTCCCCATCTATTTGCCATGAAGTGATGGGACCAGATGCCATGATCTTCGTTTTCTGAATGTTGAGCTTTAGGCCAGCTTTTTCACTCTCTTCTTTCACTTTTTTCAGGTAGCCCATAGCTTTATGAACAAGTGACAGTCGGAACTGAGAAGCTGCTCCAGATAAGGACCTTACTTGAAAGTGCTAGGGTAAATACATGGATGGTTTAGAGAGCAATGCAGGCTGAGCTTGGCAGTAGCTTATACCTTTCACTTTCCTTCCTGGGTCTCCTCCTCACTGAAAGGATCTTGCTCATCACGTGACATGCAGGCAAACCTGTATCCAAGGTTTTTAATCTGAACAACTGGAACATAAGAGCTACCATGTTCTGGTATAGGGAAATTGGCAAGGGAAATAAGTTTTGACATTTGAAGGTAATATCAGAAGCCATTATTAGACTTAAGCTTGAGATGACTATTAAGCATTCAAATGGAGGTGTTAATGTTACTTGTATTCAAATGGAAATGCAAGTATGGATGAGTAGCCTGGTTACCACTGAAGTTATACATTTAGGGGTTCTCAGAGCACAAAGTCCTTAAAGTCAAGAGATTAGGGAATGCCATCAAATGAGTAAGTGTAGACACCAAAGAGAAGAGGGCCAAGAGCTGAGCATGAGGATACTCTTCTTGGATGATGTCAGAGTCTCTTCATTCCCCTGTTTCAGTGTCATGACCCTTCTGCATCTCTACCTCCAAAAGGTCACCTTTTCTCAGCATCAAGTGACTCAGATTATGTAATGCTACTGTCTTGGAGGAAAAGCTATGACAAACCTAGACAGCATATTAAAAGGCAGAGACATTACTTTGCCAACAAAGGTCCATATTGTCAAAGCTATGGTTTTTTCAGTAGTCATGTATGAATGTGAGAGTTGGACCATAAAGAAGGCTGAGAACCGAAGAACTGATGCTTTTGAATGGTGGGGTCAGAGAAGACTCTTGAGAATCTCTTGGACTGCAAGGAGATCAAACCAGTCAATTCTAAAGGAAATCAACCCTGAATATTCACTGGAAGGACTGATGCTGAAGCTGAAGCTCCACTACTTGGGTCGCCTGGTGAGAAGAGCAAACTCATTGGAAAAGACTCTGATGCTGGGAAAGACTGAGGGCAGGAGGAGAAGGGGATGACAGAGAATGAGATGGTTGGATGGTATCACCAACTCAATGGACATGAGTCTGAGCAAACTCCAGGAGACAGTGAAAGATGGGGAAGCCCAGCATGCTGCAGTCCATGGGGTCACAGGGTCAGACACGACTGAGTGACTGAACAACGGCAACAATTATCTGAGTGTTTTTGGTGGCTTCCTCTCACTTAAGTAAAGCCCAAGCTCCTCACCAGGAGTATCTGGCTCCTCCGCATGCCTCCATCTTACTTTATTTTCTCCTCTTGTTCTGTACACACCAGATCCTCTATGTACTGCTATTTATTCCTCAGATACATGCATCTTTCTCATTTCAGGTCACTTGTACTAGCTGTTCCCTTAGCCTGGAGGGAGAAACTTACCTTTGTAGGGCTATCTCCTTTCCACTCAAATTTCAGGTCAAACTACCACCACTTCACAGAATTTTTTCCTGTGACTCCACAGCACTTTTTTTATAGCACTGATATATGTGACATTATCTTTTTATTTGCATATTGACTCTGAATCTCAGCTCCCCCCTGTCAGTGACTGGCCGTGTTTACTAGTCTCTATTCCCAAGGCTTCAAACAGTGATTGCCACCTGGTAGGCAGTCAATAGATAGTTGTTGACTAAGTGAATGAATGACTTCTAGAATTTTGCATAGTTTTTAGTATCTGTTTTAGCTTCAAGATTTAGGGAGGGAATGCTGGGCTGCCATTTTTCTTTGTCCAGTCTTTATCTTTATGTTCACCTTTGACTTCTTCAACACTCCCCTGCCTCACAAAAGCCCAACAGTGCTATACAGATATTAGAAAGAATATTTTATTCCGAAGCTTGTGAATCAGAGGATTGTGTAAAGAAGTTACTCTAATCTGAATGCCTCGACACAGTGACTCATTGGAATGTTCCCAGTGACTCCAGAAGGGGACCGACGCTCCTGCAGAGCAGCCACGCTCAATGCAAAGGCTGTGAGGGGCTGGACCAGGTCTGAAACAGCCTCTGCCGTGGTGCCATCATGGAGGAGGTTCTGGAGCAGTTCTTCATTTTTGTAGGGTTGCTGGTTTGCCTGGTCTGCCTGACGAAATGCGTGAGATTCTCTAAATGCATTTTCCTGCACTTCTGGAAAGTTTTGCCAAGATCTTTCTTGAAGTCCATGGGCGAGTGGGCAGGTAAAGAAAGCTTTCCATCTTTTGTTGTTGTCGTTGTTGTTTTTATTATTACTTAGGTCTCAATGATATATTGCATCTGTTTCTTTTGAGAACAAAGGTGTAATTCCTTTGGGTTAATTTGTGGGGCTGGAAAGCACAAATGAAATTGACTGAAAAACATGATGTGAGGCATCAGGAGAATCATTCAGGAAGAATTTGACTCAGCTCTTTCCTGTGTGCTTTTCTTCTCATCCTCACTAGTTGGGTTTTATTATTTTTGGAATTTCTGATTATACAAATCATGGATGAGGCAGAAAATTACGTATCTTCTTCCCCAGATTTTCAAAAACCCAGAGTGCTTTCATTTTCTTAAGCGGAGCTTCAAAGTTCTGAAATCCAATAATAATTTAAATCCACTTTATTATACTAATTTCTCAGAGACCTGTCATGAAGTGAGGGTAATGAAAAATCAAGGCAATAAAGATCTCTGTGGAGACTTATTTTTAAATGGTTATATTCAGAATCTGGGCCTGGTTTATGTCCCAAGTAGATTGATTAATCACTGCCTCTCAATAGGATTTAGCTCCTGAAACGGTCATGCAGAATTTCAGCCCTATACTGAGTTTAAGGTGAAGAACATGAGGCTATGGTTTCAGCATTTCCTTGAATGAAGTGCTAGGTTTGCGTTGCAAAGTTGGTATTGTGTGTTGGTGTCAGTCTATCAATAACCAATGCTGTGCCCTGGCCGGCCCTTGTGGGTCTTACTATGATTGCAAAATGCCTTTCAGCACCATCAGGAAACTTAAAAAATAAAGGTTTATTACTTACAGGACCTGTAAATTATATAGCACACCTGGTGCCACAACAAGGTCATGTGTAGAAAGAGGGAGAGAGTGGACAGGCCTGGGGTTCTGCATTTATTTTATTCTGGACTGGGGGCCTAAGGTTTCAAGAACTCTTTCTTTAATAGTGAATTTAAAACATAAGAGAGGGAATTTAAAGTGCAGGAAGAGAAAAACAAGTGGTCAAAATGGTCAGTTATTGAAACCAACCAAGATTTTTAAAAGATGCTTGTTCCTTGGAAGAAAAGCTATGACAAACCTAGACGGTGTATTAAAAAGCAGAGACACCAGTTTTGCTTTTTTTTTTTTTTTTTTACAAAGGTCCATATAGTCAAAGCTATAGTTTTTCTAGTCATGTACAGATGTGAGAGTTGGACTATAAAGAAGGCTGAGTGCCCAAGAATTGATGCTTTTGAATTGTGGTGCTGGAGAAGACTCTTGAGAGTCCCTTGGACAGCAAGGAGATCAAACCAGTCCATCCTAAAGAAATCAACCCTAAATTTTCATTGGAAGGACTGATGCTGGAGCTCCAATACTTTGGGCTCTACACAGATTTAAATGCCATGCTCTGAGGGGTTAGAACTCGGCCCTTCTAGGAACAAGCATTCCAAAAGAAATTCATATGCAGCCGTATGTGGCTGATTTCCTAATTTTGTCACGGGTATCCTCTATAGAGGAGTGGGGCCAAGATCAGAGCCTGGTTCAGATCCTGCTGCCATCATCTTTAGCACTGCGGCCTTGATGGGGTTAAGAACTTTCCCTTAGCTTCCTCATTTATAAGGGAAATGATGGTCCCCACATTACAGGCTTGTTTTGAATACTAGATGAGATGGTGGCTCTGGGGCTGCCCAGCACATGCGCTTTCTGTTTCTGTAAGCCTGACAAGGAAGAGCTTTGTTGGACCTACGATGCCTGTTCCACCTTCTCCCTCAATTCAAACAGCCTCATCTGTCACTTTCTCCCCCAACTCCCGTGAAGAAGCTGCTAGTGGGAGCCCAGGTGGCTGTGGAGTGACAGAGCCTGGACCTAATTTAACCTGTGTCCCAGGGCTGGTCTGTGAACTGGGACGGAGGTGGCACTGAGGACTTCACTGCTACACACAGGAGCGGGAGGGGAAGCAGCCAGGAACCTCAGAAGCCAGCCGCCTCCTCTCTTCTGCCTCCTGTCCATCTCATGCGGTGTAAAGCTGCTGTGTAATTTAGTTGGTAAATAATTAGGTCTAAGTGAATAACAAACAAACCCCCCAAATAAAGTGCATGGCAGAAGTAAGCACTCAGTAGATGCCAGCCACGTAGTGACAGTATCTTGCCTATGTAGTGCAGGCCTGGTACTTGGTGATTTGAAGGATGCCTGGAAGGAAGGGGAAGATGGAGTGGAAGACAACAGAACCCTGAGCATAGTACCTCTACCAAGTAAAATAGGTCATATGCATGGAGTCACTTAAAAGTATCCAAATAAACACATAGAATAATTGGTAATTATTAAAATGTGGGTGCTTCTGCCAGTGTGCTGCTTGAAATTTGTTTAGCTTGGTCTGCTCTCCCTCCCAAGTAAACTAAAAGCACACACAGCTTTCATACCCACTTTTGGAAAGCATATCCTTCGATTGTTGCTGCAAAGGTAAATTGCAGATAGGTATATATACTGAATTGTAGTTTATTTTGAAACTGACATTCACACAATTGAGTTTTACTCTAGGGCTCAGTCATTAAATATGTATGTGCTGTTATACAGTGGAAAAGTACTCAGTTCTGCAAGGAAAAATACTGAGTCAGTTGCAGTGAGGTAGATGAACCTAGAGCCTATTACACAGAGTGAAGTAAGTCAGAAAGAGAAAAATAACATATGTTAACACATATATATGGTATCTAGAAAAATGGTGCTGATGACCCTATTTGCAGGGAAGGAATGGAGATGCTGATGTAGAGAATGGTCTTGTGGACTCCGCGAAGGAAGGAGAGGGTGGCAAGAGTTGCAAAAAGTAGAATTCACACATATACACTCTTACGTGTAAAATAGATAGCTAGTGGGGAGCTGCTATATAACACGGGGAGCCGAGCCTGGTGCTCTGTGATGACCTAGAGGGGTGGGGTGGGGGCAGGGATCATATAATTATAACCAATTTCCATTGTTATATAGCAGAAACCAACACACCACTGTAAAGCAATATTCTCCCAATGAAAACAATTTTTAATGTATGCGCTATGGACGGTAAAAGGACTAGATGGCACATCTCACTGTCATCTATTAATCAGTTGATCTAGTGAGCACAAATTCTTTAGGTTCCTTCATGTCATTCCATCCTCTTTTTGCATTTCTGTATTTTCCTCCTTGTTAAAAGCGCTCTATCTTCCATGGGTTTTGATTTCTGCTGTCCTATGAGGGTGAGGATGGGAAATGGGGAGAACTTGACTTTCACTAGGAACCTTGAAACATGCTTACAGTGACAACTGGGTGTGCGGGTAGAGAGATAATAGAGTACACTGCTTGTCCTTGATGAATTAAGGCTTAGAGCTGTAAACCCTTATGGGGTCTGAATAAAGTGTTCTCTGGTTAAGGCACTTTGTTTCATTTTGGACCATGTTTTCCATAGCCTCACCAGCTCTTCCCCCATCCAAAAAAAGTTCATTTTGAAGTTTAGTGAAGGAAGTCAAGGCTGGAACATTCCCAGTTAAGCAAAGTTGGTCACAGTTGAGCAGAGCTGGGTTAGAGAGTAGGAGGGCATTGTTTTGGAATATTATATTGTATCTTAGAGAGTAGGCCTGCAGTCAAATGTAGCCAGCAAGAAAGAAGATCTTAAAGATGAATTAATTCTATCCTTTAAAACCATTTCTGCTTTTTTCAGTGATCACTGGAGCAGGAGATGGGATTGGGAAAGCTTACTCATTCGAGGTAGGTTGTGTTCTTGGAGACTTTCTCCTCTCCTTGTATTAAACATACCATGGTCGTGTGTCACCGCAAACACTACTTTTCTGAATATAAAAGCAATAGACATTCCTTTACGAAGAAAACAATTTTCTATTGAAAAGGAAATTTAAAAATCATAATCTCACCCCCTCGCCACCTTAAAAAAATACAATGATATTAAAAGGTGGCAGTATCTTTCCTTAGGAATTGTTTTAGGAATTTATGGGGGCACTGTTATTTTCTAGGGTAATTGTACCATACGCATTTATTATACTTAAAACAATAAAAAATTATAAACTACTTTCCTTGCGTTTATCCTTTACATCATAGCCAGGGCATATGTTAATTTAAAAATCATTTGTGTAGGTAGCATATATATATATATATATATATATACATATATATATATATATAAAACTTTCATTTCAAGAAGATTAATGAGCATTAAAAAATAATATAAAGAGAGAATCTGATAGGGTTGAGGTCACTGGCGTATGATGTCTTTGAGTGTTTCTTTTTAGGCTTTTTGTTTCTCTGTAGGTAGATAGATAGCAGGTAGTAACGTTTTTCTAAAAATGCATTTACAGGATATGTAGTTTGGTAAGCTATTATTGGGCTTCCCATGTGGTGCAGTGGTAAAGAATCTGCTTGTCAATTCAGGAGACACAGCAGACGTGGGTTTGATCCCTGGGAAGATACTCTGGAATAGGAAATAGTAACCCACTCCAGTATTCTTGCCTGGAAGTTTCCTTGGATAGAGGAGTCTGACAGGCTACAGTCAATGGGGATCACAAAAAGTCAGACATGACTTAGCGACTAGGCAGTGGTCTAGGGGTCAGGAGCTATGTATTCTAGTCCTCACTCAGACACGGTCTGCAGATTTTGGACAAATTATATATCCTTTCTGGGCTTCCAAGTCTTTACTAGCACAAAAGTTACCATCTAAGAATTTTCAAATTCTGTTTCTGTTCTAGACTAATTCTTTCTTTGCTCTTGTAGAATCTTATTCTTTGTTTCCTTTCATTCTTTTCTAAGGCTGTGTTAAACAATTTTCTGGAATCTTTCTTTCATGCAAGATTTTCTCTCTTCCAGAGAACCTGTTCTTGTCTCCCTACTAATTGCTGCTTCAAGGAAAGCAGTTCAGAGTCTGGAATACTATGGATTGTAATAGTGAAGAATTTGAGGTTGAAAATTAATTAGATCACTGTCTGTTCAAACTCTGCTTCCAATATGGTTATTGCAGAATTTCCACATCAATAAACTGGAGGAGTTGCTCATTCCACCAGGGCTTTTGTAAAAGTTAAATGGATAAGGTGGGCAAAATGCTTTGCATAGAGTGAGCTCTCCAAGTTTAGCCACTATTATTATTGAACGTATAAGCTGACTTTTCTCTCCCATATATTGCTTTTATATGTGTGGTACTTACCCATATTTTTACTCTTTTTATTGTTCTTTCTTCTTCCCTGATGTTCCAAGATTTTTTTCCTTCTAACTTCCTGTTTAGAGAAGTTCCTGTAGCTGTTCTTTTATAGTAGTTCTGCTGGTGGCACGTTCTCATTGTTCTTCTTCATCAGAGAATGTCTCAATTTCCCCTTCATTCCAGAAGGATAATTTCGCTGGATATAGGATTTATAGTTGACAATCCTTTCCTTTTAGCGCTTGGAAAATGCTGTGCCACTTCCTTCTGGCCTGTATGATTTCTGGCGAGTCTCATGTCATTCAAATAATTTTTCTCATAGGTCAAGTGTTGTTTCCCTTTCATTGCCTTCAAGACATTTTTCTTTGTGTTCAGTTTTCAGGAGTTTAGTTATGTTTCTTGGTGTGGGTTTATCTGAGTTTATCTTCTTCGAGATTCACTTAGCCTCTTGAATCTGTAAGTTTATACATTTTCACAGATTTGAGAGTTTTCCATTCATACTTTCTGCAAATATCCCTTCTGCCTTCTTCTCTTCTCCTGGGACTCTGGTGACACAATGTGAGACTTTTCTTGTAGTCCTTCCTTGTAGGTCTCCGAGATGCTGTGCATTTTTTTCAGTGTATTTTTTCTCTGTTTATATTGAAGTTTAGTTGCTCAGTCATGCCTGAGTCTTGTGACCCCATGTACTATAGCCCACCAGGCTCCTCTGTCCATGGGATTCTCCAGGCAAGAATACTGGAGTGGATTGCCATTTCTTTCTCCACCGATTAGACTGGATAATTCCTATTGTTTTATCTGTAAGTTCATGGATTCTTTCCTTGGTCTCTCCATTCTGCTATTGAGCCCATCGATTGAGTTTTTAATTTCACTTTCTATACTTTTCAGTTCTAAAATTTCCATTTGATTTTTCTTTATTTGCTGAAACATTCTATTTTTCTTTTGTTTTACTTGGCTTTGTGATTGCTCTCTGAAGTGTTTTTATGGTAGCTTTTAAAAAATTCTAATCCGATAATTCTAATATCTATGTCATCTCAATGTTGGTATTTGTTGATTGCTTTTATCTTACTCAAACCGAGATCTTCTTGGTTCTTGGTGTGCTGAGTTTTGGGTTTTTTTTTAATTGAATCTTGGATATTTTTGGTTTTAAGTTGTGAGACTCTGGATCATATTTAAATTTTCCTATTTAGATGTGTATGGATATTGCTTCAGAAGGGGGAGGAGAGGGTGCTGACATTTTTCTATCAGGTGAGGTAGGAGCCCAGGTTTTCCAGTTGGCCTCCACTGGGGGTTGCTGGATACGGGTAGGAGTTCTGGCTCCCCAAAGGCCACTCTGGATTTTGGGGGTAAAGAGTGCATCTTTACTGATCTCCACAAATGGTACTTGGAGGCAGTGATTTCACTGTTACTGCGGTGATGGTATAAGTCCTGAATCTCCACCAGGCTTCGTCTGTCATCATCCCAGGGGAAGGAAGAGGGGAGAGAGCTGAGGGGGTGCTCTGGCACTGTCAGGTAGAAGTGGAAGCTCAAGGCTCAGCTGACATGAGGGATAGGATGGCTGGGATGAAAGTCCTGGCATCCTGCTCAGCCTTATCTGATGCCAACCTGGTAGGAGTTGGAATCCTTGTTAGGGCAGCCTCCCCAGGGTGGAAGTGTCAGCTCCCCCCTCAACCTTTGGAGGCGAGGGCGGCAGTAGAAGCTTATATATATATGTATATATATACATATATATATATATGTATATATGTATATTTGAATTGTTTGCCTGCAGTAAAGCAGTTATTTTCTAAAGTTTTCAGCCTTGCTAGAGTGCCCCTTTTCTAGTCTTTTTGTTAGAAACAGCAGACTCTTGTTGGGACTTTTTATGTCCATATTTGTTGATGTTTCTGAAAATCCAGCTTCTCCAGCAATAAGTCAGATATATGAGGCAAAAATAAAACCCAGGAAACTCATGGCTGGTTTCCTCAGGTCTCAAGGCCTGTAGCTACTCCTCTCACTGTCTTTTGGAGTCGTCTTATATTTATTTTATGTATTATGTCCACGTTGCCTGTTTTAGTTGCATTTCTTAGTAGAAATAGGGAAAAGTGTATTCACTCCATCTTTCTGGAAGCATTTTAACCTATATTGCATTTTAACCTAGCCTGTATTTGTAATTAGAGAAGCAAGAGAGACTTTGTCTCCTTTTAAAGGAATGTCAACCATTACTGGAAGCAGGTGAAAAAAGTTGTTGAGAGGGATGGCATGGAGGAAGGAGGACAAGAATAAGCCTGCTCTTCACACCTCTGAAGCCTCTGCTTCACTCTGTATTTCACACCATTTCTGTTCCTTTGGCACCTGAATTCAAGCCTTTCTATTTACTGCCTCACAGAAGAAGCCCTGTCTTCCCTGGTGTTCCCACCACCTGTTATAGATTAGCAGTGACAAGCACCTTCCTTGACCCAGGCCCTAACACAGAGCAGAAGGGAAACGGCCTATGCATCATAGCAGCGGCCACTCTTCTCTGGTACAGTACCCAGCAGCGAATTCTGGGAGAGTGAGTGCTTCTGGGGCTTAACTCCCTGAAGCAGGGAGCGGTAAGACCCATATATGGAGCCTGTCAGCCTGGACATTCTAGAAATAAGATCGAGCCCTGCTCAAAGGGACAAAGGGAACAATGCTGGCCCAGACAATCAAGTGTCCTCCATTCCCCCCTCCTGACTCTGACCACTTCGCACGGAACCTTAAAAAAGTTTATGGCTCTTAAGAGAAATGGCACAATTCAGGAGAGGCTGGAAGCCCACAAGGCAGAGAGTCCTTTGTGCTGAAAATGCAAATTGTTTTCCATTTAATGGACAGTTTCCATTTCAGGAGGCTGATGAAGTGAATTGTGAGACGAAGGTGCTTAATTTTTAGCCATGATTTGCTAGATTCCCAGACTGAAAATGAGGGCTGGTGGGGGATTTTCCAAGAGAGAAAGAGAAGACTTCATGATATCACTAGCCTTAAAATTGGACAGTTCTTACTTTTGATTTTTTTAATCTTTTAATTTTCTATTTATTTTGAAAGTTTTAAAATAAACAACTTTTTTGAGCAGTTCTAGACTGACCACAGAATCTTGCAGATGGTGCAGCGAGTTCACATATACCCCTTGCCCCCACATACACTCCAGAGTGGCAAGTTTGCTGCAATCAGTGAACATACGCTGACACATCCTCGTCACCCAGAGCCCATAGTGCACCTTGGGGTTCACTGTTCTTGCTTTACTTTTCCCATGGTGGTTGTTTCTCAGAGGGAAGTTTGGTATGGGCACAGCTGAAAATGTGTTTCTCTTAGGGACCCTCTTCCTACTCTCTCCTTTGTTCAGTCTGGTCTGAATGAAGCTTTCTTTATCTCAGGCCAGTCAAAGTTGACACAAAAGTCTGAGAGATTTTCTGTGGCTTTTTTCCTTTCCATAGCTATGTTCCAGCCAAACTGTCTGTGAGTAAATTTCTTTGCATGTCATTTAGAAATATACTAGGAAATCAACAGATGCAGAATGAAAAAAAAAAGGGAAGGTGTTAGTCACTCAGTCGTGTCTGACTCTTTTCGACCCCATGGACTATATAGCCTGCCAGTCTCCTCTGTCCATGGAATTATCCTGGCAAGAATACTGGAGCGATAGCCTTTCCCTTCTCCAGGGGTTCTTCCTGGCCCAGGGATTGAACCCAGAATATCACCCCTAATTATATTATATTATATATATATATATAGGTAGATAGATAGATGTCTTTTTACAAAGTGAAACCTCACTATACAGATTCCAGGCCAGGGGTGGGACTTGTAATAATACTTTATGACTGAAGATCAGCTGTTAGACTGAGTATAATTTGCTTTAAAATACTTCAGCATGCATAAGATGATATATATGTGAGTCAGTTATTTTAAAGCTTCTGGATGTATAATTTACATATCATAAAATTCACCTAAGTGTACAGTAATTTTTAGTAAATTGACTAAAGAGTTCACCAGCATCACTGCCCAGTTTTAGCACATTTCCATCCTCCTAATGACCCTCATGAGATCACTGACAACTGGCCATGGCTAATCCCCCATTCCTACCCCTAGTCCTAGGCTGCTGCTCATCTTTTCTGAACATTTCATACAAATGCCACCACACGGTGTGCAGTCATTTGTGCCTGATTTCTTTCAGAGTATTTTTGAGGTTCATCCACGTTGTAGCATGTGTCAATGGTTCTTTAGTTTTTATTGCAGAATAATATTCTATCATATGGATATACCACAGTTTGCTTATTCATTTATTAGCTGATGAATATGTGGGTTGTTCCCACTTGGGAGCTATATAACATGCTGCTGTGAATATTCTTATGTGCTGTTTTGCCTGGATGCATATTTCCATTTCTCTTGGGTAGATTACCTAGGAATGGAATCACTGGGCTGTACAGTAAATTTGTATTTAAGATTAGTGAGTCTGTGTTTCTGCCGTGGGTTAACAGTTGCAGATAATGTCTAGAGGTGGTGTGTGTTGAGTTTCTTCTACTTGGCCCTTCAGGATTCACTCTCTGCTCTTCTTCACCCTCCTCTGTGCCGCAGGAGGCTGACCTGCACCAAGGACCTCAATTGGCCTCTGGTTTCAGCAGGGTTTGTGGGGGTTGGGAGACACTGGCAACAGGTAAGAGGGCATCAGGAACATGAAGCTGGGTTTCTTTCTGCTCTCTTCCTGTGGGTCAGGGAGGGCTGTGTCCCTCTGCTGAAGGCTGTAGCTCTGCTGAGCAGCCCTCTCCACCCTCTGGTTCTGGTATCTGTTCATCCCCCAACCCTTTCAGGTTCACAGCTGCTGTTGTTAATAGCTCCAGAATATCATAGGTTTTCCACACACTACTCACACTTTGTAAATCAGCCTTTTATTAAACCCTCTGCAAGTTACCCAGAGAGTGTGCTGTTTTTGCCAAGACTTTGGCTAAATCCAGGTTTCAGCTAATTTTTAAAGATGCTAAATCAGAATTCATCAACATCTGTGCTTCAGCTAACTTGACTTTCATTAGAAAGTTTGCCCCTTAGCCTAAGAAACGGTATCGATAATTTTCCGGAGGAAATATCTTCCAAGATGTGTGGATTTGCTAGAAGTGTTGCATAGGCACTTTTGCCCTCTTGTGAAGAAGGATGTGGTGTCTGTGAGCACGGCAGAGTGGTGTTCTTGACCTTGAATGGATTTGGCCCTGTGTCCTGCTGAGAGTGGAAGATTCTGTCACCTAACCCTGCCAGAAGTTTGACTGCACCCTGCCCCCAGAACATGATCACATCTACCTGGGATGAGCCTTCACAGAGTGCCTAAGGGACAGATGGCTGGGACTCCACTAAGCTATGAGAACAGGTTCACAATTGCTTTGATGCCTGCTTACTGACAGATGTTCTTGTTGGTAGGATTTGGTCTGAGACTTGTTTGCATTTTGCAACACACCGTCTGCTGGCTAGTTGTTGGGTTGGGGAGTGGGGAGAGATCTGTAGCCAAAATCTACCTCTAATCACTGGAGACTACAAGAAAACCCAGTGATTGTGAACAATCAAACAGGTTAGGTCAATAGGCATATTTAATGCCTCCCAGGGTTCCAGTCATTCAGGGTTCTAGTCAGCTCTGCCCAGTCCTTAGGGAGCATATGCACTGTTACCTAATTTTCCTGTATTTATTTAATTCTCCCTTAACTTTTAAAAACATACTAATGTTTTAATTTTGAGATATTTATAGATTCATAAGTAGCTGTAAGAAAGAATACAAAGAGATCCCATGTATCCCTTACCCAGTC
Source organism: Ovis canadensis (assembly GCF_042477335.2). Taxonomy (NCBI): domain Eukaryota; kingdom Metazoa; phylum Chordata; class Mammalia; order Artiodactyla; family Bovidae; genus Ovis; species Ovis canadensis. Next base: position 30,016,984 of record NC_091246.1, read on the forward strand.
TTGCAAAGTTATCATATAAGTCAGGGTATCAACATCAATACAGTCAAGATACAGAATATTCCCATCATCATAAGGAGCCCTTGTGTGGTGGTTTTATAAATACCCCCACCTCTGCTCATATCCCTCTCTTCTTTCTTTCTTTCTCTTTCCTTCCTTCTTTCTTTCATTATTTCTTTCTTGAAGTATAGTTGATTTATAATGTTGTGTTAATTTCTGCTGCACAGCAAAACAATCAGTTATATATATTCTTTTCATTATGGCTTATTACAGGATATTGAATATAGTTTCCTGTGCTACAGTAGGACCTTGTTGTTTATACAGCCTATACAAAATAGTTTATATCTGCTAACCCCAAACTGCAAATCCTTTCCTCCCCCACCTCTCCACCCCCCTGGCAATCATGAATATGTTCTCTATGTCTCTCACTTCTTCTTAACCTGTGGCAAATGCTTATCTGGTCTCCAGTTCTATAACATGGTCATTTAAAGAATGCTATATAAATAGAATCATATGCTTTGTAGCCTTTTTGAATTGGTTTTTTTTCTGCTCAGCTTAATTTTCTGCAGATTCATCCATCCCAATATTCTGTTCCTTTTCAGTACTAAGTAGAATTCCATGGTATGGAGGTTACACAGTCTGTTTAACCATTCATCCACTGAAGGACATTTAAGTTGTTTCTGTATTTTGGCAACACAAATAAAGCTCCTATAAACATTTATATGTAAGTTTTGTCTGAACATAAGACTATTGTTTTCTGAAATAAACACTCAGGAGTGCAATTGCCAGCTGGTATGATAGAATTGCCATGGACAGAGGAGCCTGGCAGGCTACAGTCTATGGGGTCATAAAGAGTGGAATACTACCGAGTGATTAAGGACAGCACAGCATGGTAGCTGCATGTTTAATTTTTTTAAGAAATTGCCAAACTATTTCCTGGATTGATTGTACCATTCTCAACAGCACTGTGTGAGTGGTCCATTTTCTCAACATTCTCACCAGCATTTGGTGTTGCTATTTTTTTTCTTTATATTAGCCATTCTGAGAGCTGTGCAGTAACATATTATTGTGGTTTAGATTTGTACTTCCCTGATGGCTGATCATGTTTATGTCAGTTCAGTTTACTCGTTCAGTTGTGTCTGACTCTTTGCAACCCCATGGACTGCAGCATGCCAGGCTTCCCTGTCTAAGGCCAATAACCAGAGTTTACTCAAATTCATGGCCATTGAGTCAGTGATGCCATCCAGTCATCTCATCCTCTGTTGTACCCTTCTCCTCCTGCCTTCACTCTTTCCCAACATCAGGGTCTTTTCCAATGAGTCAGTTCTTCACATCAGGTGGCCAAAGTACTGGAGCTTCAGCTTCAACATCAGCCCTTTCAATGAATATTCAGGACTGATTTCATTTAGGATGGACTGGTTGGATCTCCTTGCAGTCCAAGGGACTCTCAAGAGTTTTCTCCAACACCACAGTTCAAAAGCATCAGTTCTTTGGTGCTCAGCTTTCTTTATAGTCCAACTCTCACATCTGTACATGACTACTGGAAAAACCATAGTTTTGACTAGATGGACCTTTGTTGGCAAAGTTGTGTCTCTGCTTTTTAATATGCTGTCTAGGTTGGTCATAATTTTCTTTCCAAGGAGCAAGCATCTTTTAATTTCATGGCTGCAGTCACCACCTGCAGTGATTTTGGAGCCCCCCAAAATAAAGTCTGTCACTGTTTCCACTGTTTCCCATCTATTTGCCATGAATTGATGGGACCAGATGCCATGATCTTAGTTTTCTGAAAGCTGAGCTTTAAGCCAACTTTTTCACTCTCCACTTTTACTTTCATCAAGAGGCTCTTTAATTCATCTTCACTTTCTGCCATAAAGATGGTGTCATCTGCATATCTGAGGTTATTGATGTTTCTCCTGGCAATCTTGATTCCAGCTTGTGCTTCAACCAGCATGGCATTTCTCATGATGTACTCTGCATAGAAGTTAAATAAGCAGGGTGACAATATACAGCCTTGATGTACTCCTTTTCTTATTTGGAACCAGTCTGTTGTTCCATGTCCAGTTCTAACTATTTCTTCTTGACTTGCACAGATTTCTCGAGAGGCAGATCAGGTGCTCTGGTATTCCCATCTCTTGAAGAATTTTCCACAGTTGTGGTGATCCACACAGTCAAAGGCTTTGGCATAGTCAATAAGCAAAAGTAGATGATTTTCTGGAACTCTCTTGCGTTTTCGATGTTCCAACGGATGTTGGCAATTTGATCTCTGGTTCCTCTGCCTTTTCTAAATCCACCTTGAACATCTGAAAGTTCATGGTTCATGTACTGTTGAAACCTGGCTTGGAGAATTTTGAGCATTACTTTACTAGCTTGTGAGATGAGGGCAATAATGTGGTAGTTTGAGCATTTTTTGCCATTTCCTTTCTTTGGAATTGGAATGAAAACTGACCTTTTTGAACCTTGTGGCCACTGCTGAGTTTTCCAAATTTGCTGGCATATTGAGTGAAGAACTTTCACAGCACCATCTTTTAGGATTTAAAATAGATCAACTGGAATTCTATCTCTTCCACTAGCTTTGTTCGTAGTGATGCTTCCTAAGGCCCACTTGACTTCGCATTCCAGGATGCCTGGCTCTAGGTTGGTGATCACACCATCATGATTATCTAGGTCATGCATATCTTCTTCTTTGTATAGTTCTGTGTATTCTTGCCACCTCTTCTTAATATCTTCTTCTTCTGTTTTACGTCCATACTGTTTCTGTCCTTTATTGAGCCCATCTTTGCATGAAATGTTCCCTTGGTAGCTCTAATTTTCTTGAAGAGATGTCTAGTCTTTCCCATTCTATCATTTTCCTCTATTTCTTTGCATTGATCGTTGAGGAAGGCTTTCTTATCTCTCCTGGCTATTCTTTGGAACTCTGCATTCAAATGGGTATATCTTTCCTTTTCTCCCTTGCCTTTTGCTTCTCTTCTATTCGCAGCTATTTATAAGTCCTCCTCAGACAACCATTTTGCCTTTTTGCATTTCTTTTCCCTGGGGATGGTCTTGATCCCTGCCTCCTATACAATGTCACAATGTCACAAGCCTCCATCCATAGTCCTTCAGGCTCTCTTTCTATCAGATCTAATCCCTCCAATCTATTTCTCACTTCCACTGTATAATCATAAGGGATTTGATTTAGGTCATACCTGAATGGTCTAGTGGTTTTCCTACTTTCTTTAATTTAAGCCTGAATTTGGCAATAAGGAATTCATGGTCTGTGCCACAGTCAGCTCCTGGTCTTGTTTTTGCTGACTGTGTGAAGCCTTTCCATCTTTGGCTGCAAAGAATATAATCAATCTGATTTTGGTGTTGACCATCTGGTGATGTCCATGTGTAGAATCTTCTCTTGTGTTGTTGGAAGAGGGTGTTTGCTCTGACCAGCGCATTCTCTTGGCAAAACTCTATTAGCCTTTTCCCTGCTTCATTCTGTACCCCAAGGCCAAATTTGCCTGTTACTCCAGGTATTTCTTGACTTCCTACTTTTGCATTCCAGTCCCGTATAATGAAAAGGACATCTTTTTTGGGTGTTCTAGAAGGTCTTATAGGTCTTCATAAAATGTTTTTGTTTTTAATTCAAAGAAGTGTAAGGAAGAAAAGAGAAAAAAGGTCATTATCTCTTTGCCCAGACAATTCTAATTAAAGATAAAATAATACAGGTATAAAATTAGAAAACTCAAGCAGCGCAGAAAGGCATAGAACGAGAAATAAAGGACTCTCCTCACTCCTGCCCTTACCTGGCCCTTCTCTGTAAAGGTCCCCAGCGTTCACAATGTCTTGAGATTCCTTTCAGAAAAGGTAAAGGAAAACCATGGCTATATCCATACTTACATGTTGATATGGAGGTTGATAGTACAGAGTAATTTCAGCCTAACAATCCAGGGACTTTCCTGAGTGGCAAGTGGCTCTGTCTAGTTCCTTCTGTCTTGCTTCTTCATCTATCCTGTAAGCCTTTGAGCTACTCTTCAAGATTGGAGCTGGGTCATAAGCATGTCTGCTTCCTGGAGCCCACTGACAGTAGTCAGTCCTGTAACCAGAAGAAAGACCAGGAGTGTCATCCGGTCATGTGCCTGGGAAGAAGACGGGGGCAAGTTTTACTGGCCTGCTAGCAGTCTCTTAGCAGAAATTACACCTATATGTTTACTTTTTGCCCACATGAGCACAAATGGGATCCTGGGTCCCACAACCATAAACCCTTGTTTAAACTTTGCTTGTTCATTTAATAATGTAACAGGGAGATCTTGCCATACCAAAGGCGAACAGATGGCCTTCATTCCTTTGAATGATTTCAGGTTATCCTATCCCAGCAATGTACCATGTTTCTTTTACTGGGATGGGCTTGCCTTTTATTTTTGTATTTACAATAATGTTTCAAGACGCATCTTTGGAAATAAACCTACATATATCCAAGAATACATCCCTATCAGAAAGATTGCTGGATCAATGGGTGTGTGCACTCAAATACCGGATACGATTGCCAGATTGTCTGCTATACTATTAAACCAACTTTAACTGACCCTCTACTACTATAAATTTTAATATTTATGTACATATAATATGTATAATATATTTAAACATTATAAGATTTACTTTTCATCACTCTCATATATGTAAACATGCATTCTTGGCTATTAATGCGCACAGAGTGCTAGAAGCAAAATATATGACTAAAGATTGTCTGGTTTAATTTCTTCATACCTGGGTGGTTTTAGTGCCACCCCCCAACATCTGGGATGGTAAAAATGCTACAAGCTCCAGTGTGTCAGACAAGCTGTTAGAATTCTTCTCAAGACAGTGATCCCAGCAGATACAGGTAATGGCACAGAGTTGCCTCTTCAATTAAAATCCCTTGGCTCAGCCCAACCCAAGAAAAACAACTGCTTTTCTCTAATCTTAAATATTATCCTACATGTACTGGCAATATATGATGGTGTCTTATGCTGTTTCAGCAAGGAATTTCTTCTTCCTAATGTCTAAATTATCCTAGTCTAAATTACTTCAGCTGCACTGTAAGCTTATTTGCTTTCATCTTGCCTTAAATGAAAGCAGCAGCTTTTAATTATCTTTATATTTTCTTGGCTTCATTGCTTTGTTCCTGTGTGGCTTGACTTCCACCCTATAATTTCTGATTCAGGCTTTGAATATCCGAAATTTACTGTAGTATGTTGTGGCCGTGTGCATGTGTATGTGTGTGGAGGGAGGGAGGTGTACCAGACAAGAATGTATATAATGAATAAGTGAAAGTCGCTCAGTTGTGTCTGACTCTTTGTAACCCCATGGACTGTAGCTTGCCAGGCTCCTCAGTCCATGGAATTCTCCAGGCAAGAATAGTGGGGTGGATTGCCATTTCCTTCTTCATATAATGTCTGAATGTGATTACAAAAATAAAAATTGAAATGAGTGCAGTATCCTTTATCACCAAGCTTAAGAAATACAGCCTCACCAGTTCCCTTGAAGCTTGTCAGACCGGCACATGTGTCATGCCTTTGTGTTTCCCCTCTCTCGCCCCTGGAGATGTAACACTATCATGAACATCGTGTTAATAATTTCCTTAGTCTAAAAAAGTTCTGTAGCATGTGTGTGTGTCCCAGTACATTTGGTTGCATTACTTGATTTGAACTTAATGTAAATTGATTCATATGCCTTTTGGAATCTGTTTCTGCTTCTGATCAATACTGTGCTTTTTGAAATTCATTCATGCTGGTGTGTGTAGAACTTGGTTCATTCGTTTTCAGTATTGTATGGTATTCCATTATATAAATTGACCCAATTTAGTTATTCATAATAATTTAATTCACAATGGCCACAGATAAATATAAGATATTGGTGGCTGGAACAGCTAAGTGTCCCTCAAATCCCTATTCTTCCATTGTATAAAGTTGTAGCTGGTAGGCAGCTATTCCAGCTAGGGAATTTCCCAGACTCCCTTACATCTAGCTGGAGTTTTGTGACATTTGCCCAGTGAAATCAAGTAGAAACAATGTGTGTCACTTGGTCAAGGAGGTTAAGGGAAGGGTTGTGTCTTCTCCACCCTCTTTCAGTCCTCTCACTGGCTGGAACAGCCAGGGCAACTTTAGAAACCTAAAGTTGAAGGTGGCAATGCCTTTCTCTGTTGTGGGTCCTAAAGAATTATGTGTAATAGAATCTGTTATATAAGATAAAAACCAAACTTCATTGTGTGAAACCACTGAAATTTTGGAGTTATTTGTTATAGAAGCTTAAGTTATCCTAACTAATGCAAACTAACAAGAAATGTCCAAGATTTTTATGAAGAAACTTCTAGAAGTTTTAGAAGAATGCAGAAGATCTGAATAAATAGCATGTTATGGATGAGATAACTGATTTCTACAAAGATGTAACTTTCTCCTTCAGTTCAGTTCAGTTCAGTTGCTCAGTCGTGTCTGACTCTTTGCGACCCCATGAATCGCAGCACACCAGGCCTCCCTGTCCATCACGAACTCCTGGAGTTTACCCAAACTCATGTCCATCTAGTCAGTGATGCCATCCAGCCATCTCATCCTCTGTCATCCCCTTCTCCTCCTGCCCTCAATCCCTTCCAGCATCAGGGTCTTTTCCAATGAGTCAACTCTTCACATGAGGTGGCCAAAGTATTGGAGTTTCAGCTTCAGCATTAGTCCTTCCAATGAACACCCAGGACTGATCTCCTTTAGGATGGACTGGTTGGATCTTCTTACAGTCCAAGAGACTCTCAAAAGTCTTCTCCAACACCACAGTTCAAAAGCATTAATTCTTTGGCACTCAGCTTTCTTCGCAGTCCAACTCTCACATCCATACATGACCACTGGGAAAACCATAGCCTTGACTAGACCGACCTTTGTTGGCAAAGTAATGTCTCTGCTTTTTAATATGCTATCTAAGTTGGTCATAACTTTCCTTCCAAGGAGTATGCGTCTTTTAATTTCATAGCTGCAATCACCATCTAATTTCAATATAATACATTAAAAATACAATTTTATCATTTACTTGGAAATTAAACAAAGAAGAAAACACAAAAACATTTTGAAAGAAAATAACAAATAGTAGAGACTTCCTCAGACACCAGATATCAAAGCCTATGATAAGATGATCAGAAGTGGCACTGACATAGGAATTAAGAAACAGTCCAATGCAACAGAACAAACAGGTCAAAGACAGACCCACATACATATGAGAACTGGGCATACGATTGAGTATTTCAAATCAGGGAAAAAATGGATAAATAGAAAAATGTTGCCAAGACAATTAGCCACCCATTTTGAAAAAAAATAATACTGGATGATTTCAACCTCACACTATTCTCAGAAAATAAACAACAGCAACAAAAATCAGCAAACTACAAAGGGTTATAAAAAATGTATTTATATCCTTGAGATTAGGGAAAATCATAAAGGAAATTCCAAAAAATAAGCAAAATATTAACAAACTTGATGACATTAAATTAATATTATATTAATATAATGTATGGAAATAGCACCATAAGCAAAGGAGAAAAGGAGACTGTGCAACCCCATAGATGGCAGCCCACCAGGCTCCCCTGTCCCTGGGATTCTCCAGGCAAGAACACTGGAGTGGGTTGCCATTTCCTTCTCCAATGCATGAAAGTGAAAAGTAAAAGTGAAGTTGCTCAGTCGTGTCCGACTCCTAGCGACCCCATGGACTGCAGCCTACGAGGCTCCTCCGTCCATGGGATTTTCCAAGCAAGAGTACTGGAGTGGGTTGCCATTGCCTTCTCTGATATATATATATATATATATATATAGTAGGCAAATAATTAATACCAATAATATATAATAAAAATAAAACTCCTACAAATTGATAAGAAAATGAAAACCCAAAGAGTAGAATGGGCAAAGGGTATGTTCTGTTTATATCTAGACAAACCTGTAATTCAAAAAGATAAATGTATGCCTATGTTCATAGCAGTGCTATTCACAATAGCCAAGGCATGAAAGCAACCTAAATGTCCACTGACAGATGAACGGGTAAAGAAGATGTGGTGCATACACACAGGGGAGTGCTACTCAGCCAGAAAGAGAACTAAATAATGCAATTTCAGCAAGACAGGTGAAACTAGAGATTATCACACCAAGTGAAGTAAGTCAGAAAAACACAAATATCACACAATCTAAAATATGACATAAATGAAACTATCTACGAAACAACAGGCTGGAAGTTGCCAAGGGGAGAGGATTAGGAAAGGGACATATTAGGAGGTTGGGGGTGTCAGATATTAGCTTTTATGTAGAGAATGGATAAACAAGAAGGTCCTACTGTATAGTACAGAGAACTATATCCAATATTCTATGATACATACCATACCTTCTTTATCTATCCCTCTGTTGATGGGGATTATACAACAGAACGTTACTCAACCATAAAAAGGAATGAAATGATGCCATTTGCAGCAACATGGATGGACCTAGAAACTGTCATACTGAGTGAAGTCAGACAGAAAGACAAATATGATATGATTTCGCTTATATGTGGAATGTAGAAGAAATGGTGCAAATGAACTTATTTATAAAACAGAAATAGTGTCACAGTTGTAGAAAACAAACTTATGGTTACAAGGGAAGATTGGGATTGACATATACACACTAATATATATTAAATGGATAACTAATAAGAACCTGCTCTATTGCACAGGGAACTCTACTTAATACCCTGTCATGACCTATATGGGCAAAGAATCTAAAAAAGGAATGGATAACTCATTCACTCTGCTGTACAGCAGAAACTGACACAACATGGTAAATCAACTGTCCCCCAATAAAAATTAAAAATATAAACACAGTGGGAAAATTTTTCAAAAAAGGTGCACTTAAAGGTTCATTGATGATGGGCGAATAAACAAAATGTGATATAGGCATATAACGCACTATTTTTGAGCCTTGAAAAGAAAGGAAATTCTGACATACTCTACAATGTGGACGAATCTTGATGACATGCTTAGTGAAATAAACCAATCACAGAAACAGAAAAACAAATAAAATATTCTGTGATAAACCATAATGGAAAATAATATTAAAAAAGGAGTGTGTGTGTATATATACATATACATATATATATATATAAATAACTGAATAACTTCATTGTACAGGAGAAATTCCCTGGAGAAGGGCATGGCAACCCACTCCAATATTCTTGCCTGGGAAATCCCATGGACAGAGAAGCCTGGTGGGCAACAGTCCATAAGGTCGCAAAGAGTCAGACACGACTGAAGTGACTTAGCACACACACATAGAATGCCACTTATAAAGTGTGAAAAAAAGAAACCCCACAAAACAAACTTCTATTTCTGTATGTACTTAGGGAAGCATGTAGACGGAGAAAGTTAGAAAGGGGGATCAACACCAAACTAAAGATAGCAGGAGCCTGGCAGTGGTGGGGAAGTGGCACTGTGAGGGCAGAGGGGACATCTTTTACAATGAGAATATACTTGTGTATTTAATACAATTTAATAAATCAAAATAGCAAAAGACATAAATGCTGAGGCTTCAAGTCCAGAGATTCCCTTTATTTTTTGCAAAACTAAATTTTACTTAAAATACAAATATGTTACTTTTTGCAAACAAATCCATGACACGTATCTAGATAGTGAGGTTAAATAGCCACTTAGCGCTCATTTAAGTCTACAGCACCTCTCAGGTGCTGAGAGAGTGGCCCCATGCCCTGGACACAGGTGTCTGGGCTGGTTCTAGGCGGTGACAGTTCAGGCTAAAGTTTAATGCTTTGAATATTGGCTTCACGTGAGTTCCGCAAGCTTCCCTGGTGGCTCGGATGGTAAAGCGTCTGCCTGCAATGCAGGAGACCCAGGTTCGATCCCTGGGTTGGGAAGATCCCCTGGAGAAGGAAATGGCAACCCACTCTAGTACTCTTGCCTGGAAAATCCCATGGACGAAGGAGCCTGGTAGGCTACAGTCCATAGGGTTGCAAAGAATCAGACATGACTGAGCGACTTCACTTTCACTTTCATGTGAGTACCGCACAGTGGCAGCTCTTGATATTATTAAAAAGGGAGCAGCGCACTAAAGGGAAGGTTACAGAGAGGTTTGGTGAATGACTAATTCTCACCATATTAACACGCAAACTTAAGTTACTGTATCAGCCATTCTAAAATCTGTATAGAAATACCCAGGAAGATGTTAGCCTCCTTCAAGGCTAGTTGTAGACCAGGACATACATTTTGGAAGTTGGTCCCTTGCAGTGTCTGTAACAGGAGTGTCCTTGAGTGCTGTGGTGGCATGACAGGTCATTTTCTAGAAGAGTTGCCTGGGGCCCAGCAGCTTCATCCTTCATGCCCTCCTTGGTGCACGTCCAATTTGGGGGACATACTCTTGCCTGGAAAATCCCATGGTTGGAGGAGCCTGATAGGCTACAGTTCATGGGGTGGTGAAGAGTCGGACACGACTGAGTGACTTCGCTTCACTTCTCTTCTTGGGGTGAACAGGGAAGAGAAACTCAGTAAATTAGGTGAGAATACAGACTTGGGCTTCACACTCACCCTGCAGTCCCCCTTAGCCCATGTAAGTGACTTAGGAAGAAGGAATAGCAGCCAGCAGGGTCTGAGCAGTTGTCCTACACTCCTGCTGGGGTCTCAGTTTATGGTTGGTGGCTGAGTGCTCAGATGAGGGCTCTGATGAGGGTATCCTTTCTGCAAAAGCACCAGTCCACATGGGTAGGATGCAGGTGGGACTGTCCTAGAGCCCCTCCAGTGACAGGTTCATGAGACAGTGGTCAGGAAGCAGCTTAATGGTCTGGCTAACACCATTCTTTCCGAGAGCTGCTGACCTGTGAAGGAGGAGCTCCAGTCCTTGGTCGTCAGTGTTTCTGGAGGAACAGCAAGTGGAAAACCTGGGCTACATGTAGTGTGGAGAAGCTGGCGTGCTGGGCACAGAGCTGCCTGTGAGGGCAATGACCAGTGCCTGGGGTCTGCTTGGTGTGGGTGTCTGCTCCAGACAAGGTGGCTTCCACTTCCTGCAAGGGAGGAAGAAAGCCTGGGCACCCGCCCATGTGGGGAGGCAGGGCTTGAAGTGGTCTCTCGCCTCCCTGCTGGAGAGTCAAATGTGGTTGAAATCACAACTTCGACAGACCTCGTTTAGCCAGTTTTTGTTTCCTTGCCAAAAAAAAAAAAAAAGCAGAGAACCAAATTCTAAATGACAATAAATACCTTTTTTCTCCACAATATTGCTTAGGAAAATCAAGAGCCAGCAATCCAGTCATCCTGAAGGTCCTAAGAGTCATGGGCAAATGGAGTTTTCCTGGTGAGGCAGATCCCTGCCTGGGGTGGCCTGGTTCTGTGCTGAAGGCCTGTTGGGTTACCTGACACCCAGGGGATGCGATCCTCAGAAGAACAGAGATCCCAGAGTAAAAAATGAGACCCAAACCAACCAGGGGCCTGCTCTTATTGGCTTTAGGCTGATGCCAGAGCTCTGCTAATGGATACGGGAAGGTGGGCGGACACACCCGAGGGGCTGTCCTGGGCTGGGAGGGAAACTGGCAGAGGGGTGGAGGGTCCATAGTGCTATTTCCATGTCAGAAAACCCTAAGTAGCCTAGATTAATGCTCTAACAAGTCAACTCCAGAAATCCATCATTTGCAGCGAGATCTGGAGACCAAGGTCTCCACCAGATGCCAGTGCAGTGGCAATGATGGTAGCAGAGGGCTGGGTGATGCAGAGATGAGACATGCTGTGAAGTCAGGATTCACCACTTCACACTGTAAATCAAAGTCCTGATGCCAGACCAGTCCCAGGCACAGGGGAAAAAGAAACCATAACAAAATTCCACATGTTGTTCACAGAAGAACATAGGAGGGGGGTCCTAGAGATACTATGGCAGTGTGCTGTGCTTTGGAATGGAAGCAATGTCTCTCCAAGGAAGCAAGGGTGTGGCAAAGCAGTGGTACCAGCCAGGGAAGGCCGCCATCCACACTCCAGTGCTGGAAGCCCACCTTCAGACTCATGAAGTGGCAGGAATGCCACGGAGGCCGGCAGGGCTAGAACAGCTTCTTGAAAGAAAGTGAAAGTGAAAGTCGTTCAGTAGTGTCTGACTCTTTGTGACCTCATGGAGTATACAATCCATGGGATTCTCCAGGCCAGAATACTGGAGTGGGTAGCTATTCCATTCTCCAGGGGATCTTCCCAATCCAGGGATCAAACCCAGGTCTCCCACACTGCAGGCAGATTCTTTACCAAATAAGCCACCAGGGAAGCCCAAGAATACTGGAGTGAGTAGCCTATCCTTTCTCCAGTGGATCTTCCTGATCCAGAAATCAAACCAGGGTCTCCTACATTGCAGGCGGATTCTTTACCAGCTGAGCTGCCAGGGAAGCTCCGATGAAGTATCTGTAATGAGGTAACACTTGGTTCTTGGGAAGGTGGAGAAAAAGTCCAAGACCACGAGCACCATGAACTCAAACCCAGTTAGATCGCATCTGTTGAACTGAAACCTTTCTTTTAACTTGTCAATGAGCTGCTCCATGTCACACTTGCAGAGGTCGCTGCTGGTCTTGGTGCAGAGCCTGCAGTTCTGCCTGTTGAGCTCACCCTGCAAGACCAGCTTCTCCAAGTGCCGGTAGACATGGACACCGTCATGGCTCCAAACCCCACTTCCTGGACAGGTTCTGCATTTCTGGTTTTAAAGTTCTAATTTTGCTTAGCGTTAGCTCGATGTGCAGGGACTTCTCCGGGAAAGTTTTGTTCATGTCCTTCTTGAGGTTGGGGGCTTCACGTGCCCTGTCACTGTGGTGATGTAGCAGATGAACATGAAGACGGCGCTTGTGCCTGCCGCAGGGCCCCTAAGAGTCATCCAGGAGGTTGGGGTTGTACTCCAGGGCATCCCTGAGTTGTCCCCTAGTTCTGAGCCAGCAGAGTGTGGGGATGCTGGACCAGGGCTGTCTGTCTTGAGTGTGACCAGGGTGTTGGTACAGTATAGGAACTTGACGTAAGACACAGCCTTTCCATTTGCCCCCAGTTGGAAGACTATCTCAGAAGAGCTGCTGGAGGGATGGGTCTGCTTCTGGCTGGCCACCGTCAGGTCACTGACCCGCAGCCTTCTCTGTAGGGTGGGGCTGAGAAGGCTGCACACAGGGACCGCTTGGCGCAGATCAGAGCAGTCCTGCTGTTCTTGGTGTCATGCTGCCTTATGTCCTTGATGAAGTGAATCTCTTCCATGCCTTTGGGTCTGGGGATCCAGATATATTTGGTTCTTTGAAAGAGGCACATCCCATTGCATCTTTTGAGGGCAGGCCACAAGCCTTCTCTGGCACTGTCCAGGCTCTGTCCCAGTCTGAGCAGCCCCTGGGGCATCAAGGCCCTGCCAGCGGGTTCCAGCAACAGATGGCTGTGACAGGGGCAGCAGGTGCTACTTGCTGCGCAGGCCCGGACTCTGGGGCTGCCCGTCGAGGGGAGAAGATTGCAGCCTGGTTGCATCTTGAGTCCTCTTGCCTCTGCAGCACCTGCTGGGTGGCAGCGTGGCTGGGTAAGGGCCCGGGAATGAGTGGGGTGCTGCACACGCTTTGGCCACTGCCCTCAGAGATCGTTGACTGGATGGTTTTGGTGGGAATTGTTTTGTTCGTTTGATGTCTTCCTGGGTGATTCTGAGACCACAGGCTTGAATATTGGCTATTGGAGACTATATGGTAAAGTCCTCAATTCAGCCTGAGTGTTTTTATAATATAACTTGTTAAAAATTTGGCATAGTGTTTGCTTTGGCAGCGTACATGCAAACACTGAAGCGATGCAGACAAGATAGCCTGGGCCCCGTGCAAGGATGACACGCAGATTTGTGAAACATTCCATATAGTTGTTAGGACGGCAAATTTTATGTCATGTGTATTTTACCAAGGCTTAAAATTGTAACAGTTTTGCTTAATTAAAAACATTAAGAAGGATTTCAGTTAATTGAGCCTTGTCGCTATAGTCTGAGCTTGGGTTGGAAAAGAATTTCCAGACAGAGTATTTCAGAAAGGAGTGAGTTTATTAAGAACAAAGAGCAGAGATAATGAAGGTGCTGCAAGCACAGTGGGCTGACCTCCTGACAGACCAGGGGAGAGTCCACAGGAAGCTATTAGAACGGTGCACTGGCTCAAGGGAGAGCCCATGGAAGTGATAGATACTTCTGAACAGATAGTTCTGAATGAATTGATACTTCTGAATAGATAGGGACACTGCAAGTACAACAGGCCGACTTCCTGACAGACCAGGGAAAGATGACTCTTCGTGGGTTAGTAGCCAATTTTTGGAGCCTCAAGACAAAGAAAATTCTTGCTGGAAGGGTAGCATTAAGTGATTGATTAGGGGACGATAGGGTGAGTAGCGAGGTGGGCATTTTTGCCTAATATGGGTTCAGGAACTGGCCAATAAGGATCGGGGGCTTTTGGCAGCGGTTACAAAGAGGCTCAGTCATTTCTGGAGATGACCTTGGTTCTGGGCTCCGCCTCTGTGGCCTTGGTGCGCAGCCTTGCACCTGTGGGCTTGAGACAGGACTCCATAAGTCCTTTGTCACTAACTCAAATATTGTCTGTTTCTCTCCAGAAGAACATTGGTTTTCCCATTTTTTTTCAGGCAAAACTCTCTTTTCTCACCTGTAGCATTTTTAGGTGTGAGGACAGGTGGGCCTGTCTATGACCACCCAGCACATGTGTCCTCTGGGCCATATTAATGCACACCACTTCTGCACATTGTTGCTCTGCCCCTGTGAGTCGAGGCATTGTCCATTCTGAAGAGAGTTCCTTCTAATCTCAGGAAAACTTCCATTTACTCTCCAGTTCCCTATTTCATTTTCTATCCTGTTGGGAGCCAGAGAACAGAAAGAGAGGGCTCAGGTCCAAGACTGTGCCCGAGTGAAGAGAACCACAAGAAGAGCGTCCTCGTGAATAGGAGGCAGCTCAAAAGTTGATGCAGAATTTTTTTTTTTTATTATAGGTTGCTGCCCTAGACCTTGTTACATAAATCATAGTATAAAATCCTCCAAATTCTGAATTCCAACCCACATCTGACCATAAATGCTTCAGGTAGAGGGCATTCAGATTGTGGATCTGTACAGAAAAGCACGTAGAATAGTAGTTCCTGGCATGTAATGCGTGCTCAGTTGATTTCGTCTTGTCCGACCCTTTGAGACCCTGTGGTCTGTAGCCCTCCAGGCTCCTCTGTCCATGGGATTCTCCAGGCAAGAATACTCGAGTAGGTTGCCATGCCCTGCTCCAGGGCATCTTCCCAACTCAGGGAC
The DNA here is from genome assembly GCF_042477335.2 of Ovis canadensis. Taxonomy (NCBI): domain Eukaryota; kingdom Metazoa; phylum Chordata; class Mammalia; order Artiodactyla; family Bovidae; genus Ovis; species Ovis canadensis. Next base: position 30,032,247 of record NC_091246.1, read on the forward strand.
TGAACCTGTGTCTCCTACATTGTAGGTGGATTCTGACTGCTGACCACGAGGGAAGCCCTGGTGTATAATAAACATATGCAAATACACTACTGGTATTATGTCATGTTTCGCCTGGCCCAGTGTGGCTGTTTTACTTAGCCTAGAAACCATTGTCACATTGTGCACATTTAAACTTAGGAAGATCAAGCATATCGCCCTATGACCAAATGGGTGATGCCCCAACTCACTTTAATATAACAAGCCTTCCTTGTCTGCTTATCATCTCTGTTTTGGTTTTCCCATCCCTACCTTCAGTTAGCAAGACAGGGATTCAATGTCGTGCTTATCAGCCGGACACTGGAAAAACTTCAGGCCATTGCTGCGGAGATTGGTGAGTGACTCCAAGAAATAAGGGGGACGTTTGTGGAGCCCACTAGCCAGGTCTGCTCACATCCTGTCTGCGGAGGCATCTGTCAGCATCCCTACATTTGCTCTCTGGTGCCTGGGGTAACAGCCTCCTTCGGGGAGCCCAGTTTACAAAGTTAAGTGCAGGACATAAGTGGCTTGAGCTCACTTTAGTTCATCAGTGATTCTTTGGGCTTCATGAAGCAGAAACACATTCACCCCACAAATAGGTCCACTCCTTTCTTGTGTCTAGGGTCTGTCTCTAGAATCAGATCCCCTCATCCAGAGGCCTCAGCTGTCTGAATGCTTCAGTTACTTCCTTTAAAAGCAGGGACTTCCCTTCCCTATGTCTGTGCTGTGCTCCTTGCAGAGGGATGAGAGACAATGCTCACTGCTAGTTGTTGGATTAAAAGAAAAAAAAGATTTGATTCAGGGCTGCCATGTATGGTGTGAGGGTTGTACATTATACAATCCTAAGAGATAAGATTTATATTATAATATTTTATTTTGATAATCCACTCTGAAGTGTTTTTAGTCAATGATGATCATCATATCCCCTTCTGAGCATTTGAATTTTAGTAATTAATTAATAACTTAGTGATTACTGAACTTAATGCAAAGGAATGAGTTTTCAACTATGAAGACTCATGAAGACCATAGCAGGCTGTCTGGGGACACTCTTATTTCCCTGGGAGAAATTTGGATAAGAGAAGGCCGTGGGGGAGTATGTGGCTGAACAATCACAATGAGGAGGCTCAGTGCCCTTGAACCAGTGAATTCTGCTTTTGTTCTCTGACTGGGTATCTGAAATAACTTTGACCAGGACTAGGACGTTCTTCAGTATTTTCCTTACTGTGCACTTTTCATTGTCTTTTTGAAAAACAAGTAGTGTCTTTGAAATGTCCCCAGGCTATGCCTTAAGATCACTTGCCCTAGAAATATTGGGTCTAACTCCAAAGCTGAGTGGGCAGCAGCTAGTGAAATCTGCCTACGGCTTTTATATCTAAGAAAAAGCTCCCACAGAAGGCAAGTTCACATAGACCAGTGGAAAGAGGATTGAACTTGGAGAGAGCAGGGTGTGGGTGCCCCCAAGCTAGTAAGCTCCGTAGAGCCTTAATTTTCTCCTCCAGAAAGTGGAGACAATACCTACTTCATTCTTGAGAATATTAAAAAAATATACTGTGCGTGTAAATGTTTTTATAAATGCTAAAGAGTTAGACAAATGCGAAAGGTTTCTGAGTGTACGTGGAGAGGACCTGATACTCACTGAGCACAAGGATTACACTTTGCTCTAACAGCCCTTAGCCCATGGGTCTGAAACTTGAGCCTGCACCACAGTCACCCCCAGTGCGTGTGAAAACAGATCACCAGGCCCACTCCCAGGGTTTCCTGGTTCAGTAGGTCTGGTGGAGCCTGAGATTTTGTTTCTAACAAGTTACCAGTGATGCTGATGCAGTGGTCTGCTGACCTTGCTTTGAGAAGTATTGTATTAAATCTGTTATAATGCCTTTAGTTGTCACTGCAGTAACTCTTAGAATCACACAGAAACCATCATTCACAAATCTTTTAACACATTCCAGCATTTATCTGAGGCTATTTCTTGTTTCTAATTAAGATGATGCGCTTGTGCTCTTAAGTGTCTGTTCTATTCAGGTAATACTCAGGGAGTATTAGGGGAATAGGGACAAGAGGGGGATTTGGACACCTGTTCATTGAAAAATAACTATTGTCTCTAATGCAGAGTGGACTATAGGAAGTACTGTGAAGATAATACAAGCAGATTTTGCCAAAGATGACATCTATGAGTATATTAAAGAAAAACTTAAAGGCTTAGAAATTGGAATTTTAGGTAAGTAAATTGCAATAATGCAAAGCTTGTTGAAATAAGTCAGTGAAATAATGATCTTAGTGTGACTTGATTATTCAGTAGTAGCTTAAATTTAACCCATGACTGTAAGCTGTAACATTAAACCAAATATTAAAGTTCAGTTCTACAAAAGGCTTTACTGGATTAACAGATTTGTATATGGTTTTGGAATGTAGCAAACCTACATGGTTTCAATCTTCCCAACCATATTTACTAGTATTAAAATATTTTTCTTTCACTGAAGGTTGACATTTGACAGGAAGAGGGAAACTTTGGTCTAATGGAATTAGTTTAGTAAACAAACATTGCTATGATTGATTCATGAAGTAGTGAGTCAGTATGGTTATTTCAGGATAGAGTTTCTCATTTGGGAAATAAGATACAATTTTTTTTCTGTGATAATTTATAGATTATCTGTTTTGTGATCACATACACAGTACGGTGTATTGTAGAAAGAAGGAGGATTTTGATTTTCAAAATAATTACATGTTTACTAATAATAATGTTAAATGTACTCTAGGAAAATTAGAGCAGATGAACACATAAAAGAACTATGAGTTCCTTAAAGTCTTTAACAGCCTGAGCTAGCATCTTGGTACATATCTTTCCAGATACATACATGCATATTTTCAAAATGAGGATTAAACTTACATACTGTTTTGCAACATTAAAAAAATTATATGTCACAAATGTTCTCCTAGGTTTTAAAAACTCTGGGCAGTCATAGTTTTGAATGACTGCATTGCATCCCACCATATGGCTGCACCATGATGCATTTTATCTGCATTGTACTATTGGACCACAATTTTTTCCCTTCCAATTTCCTCACTGTTATTGAATTATGTTGCAGTGAACAGCCTTTTATATACATCTTTTTGTACATGCTTTCTTGGAAAACTTCTCAAGAGAAGAATTTCTGGGTTGAATATGACAATTTTTAAGGCTTTCAATAGACATTTGCCATGGACTCTTCTGATATCTCTTTTTTTTTGCCTTTCTTGGTCAGTCAACAATGTTGGAATGCTTCCAAACCTTCTCCCAAGCCATTTCCTTAACACGCCAGATGACTTCCAGGTAGGCTTGTACTGTTCTGTGGATGTTTTCCTCTCCCCAAGTCCTGAGCACCCAGCTGGGTAATACCAGAACTGGGAAGGGGTGATGGGAGTGTGGCCAAAATTTTGTAATCCAGGTGGACGACTGGAGGTGTCCCCTTCAAGTACTCACCTGAGTACTGGATACATAGTGAAGGGTATCACTGTTCTGGACTATCTCTAGGAAAAGAACATCTTCCCTCTTCTCCACACATCAAAATTCACTTGTCCCAGTCTTTTGGGGGCTCTACACTGTGCTTTATAAGGAGGTAATGCTGCCTAACAAATTCATAGCTCTGGATTCAGTAGGAGAAAGCTTTCTTTGCCTTTCAAGGTCATAAGATTTGCTCAACTTTCAGTGTGAAAGAAGTCCATAATACAGACTTTGTGGCTGAGGGTGTTGTAAGTTCAACAAGCTTAACTCAGACCCATGACTGTCACTGTTGGTCTTGAGTAAATTTATTATGCATTATCAGTCTTTGAAGGCACTGTATTTTGACTCTTCTCCAGGCTTTCACCTTTGAAAGCAAAGGGTTATACCAATTTTGAACAGGCTATGATGCTTCTATTCCCCAAGCCTGTAATTAGTCCTAAAGGTTCCACGTAAGCCCCAAGTGTACTGCGTGGACGAATAATGCCTGATTGCTCAGACACTGCTGAACCTCACCAAGCCTTTTCTGGCCACATGTCTAACTCCACGTTCCCTGTTTCTGGCATGAGTCTGTGTTCTCTTTATTTGCGTCTACATTTGTACTTGTCTATGTGTCTGTCCCTCTTTCCTTCTTTGCGTGTCTTGGGTGATTCTAGTAGTTTCTTTATCTGGCTTCTGTAGTCCAGAACCTCTACCTTATATTATGCAACCATTCATCTTTATAATCTTTATGTCAGTGTTTTCTAGACCCACATATACTAACCTCCGTTTCTTCAGCCGGAAATTAACCATCTCCCTTTGAGCAACAGTGTCCATATTCCTCCCTAAATTTTCAAGGAAGCGCTTAATTGACTTCTATTCAAGATCACATTCTTGGAGACTCATAGTGTAGATGTCAGATTCTTCAGTTCTAGGGCATTGTTGCTGAATATCAACTTGGAGTGTGGTTTGCAGACTAAGTGATACAACCATTCAGGCACACACTTTTGTCCACATCGTGGTGCTTTAGCACTGAATATTTCTCAAGAGAATTTCTCAAATGATCCAGCTAAATCATGACTGTGATTATCTATTACAGAGCCTCATCCACTGTAACATCACCTCAGTTGTGAAGGTATGTGATCAATGTAGGTGCTCAGTGCATTAAAATGTAGTAGCCGTTGGAATTTGGTGACTCAGGAGAACTGGCCCCTTCCCTGTAAATGTAGAGTTCTTTAAAATTGAACTGTACTTGATTGAAAGACTATGCAGTAGCCTTTTAATCGTCTTAGTCTTTTTTCATCAAGAAAATACAGTGGATTCACTGTCCCTAGCATCTGAATCTTATTTCTGCATTCGTTTTTGTCGTATGTCAGAACATATGAGGCCTGATGATGGTGAAACTTATTCAGGATTCCAAAGCAACTTATAAAAATTAGTACCTTCTTCTGATTTTAGTTTTTGTAAATAGAGGAAAGCTCACTCTGTTTGGAAAAATGACAGAGACTGTGGCTTGAATTTTATACTCTTGTTAAAAAAAATATTTGTTGAATTGAAGTTCAAGTGCATATGTATTCTGATTCCAGATCAGTTACTAGTTAATTAGACAGCATTGGGCATGCTGTTTAGCTCCCTTGAACTTCATATTCTTCATCTGCTATTAATGTATTGAGGCTTGAAGTAAGTGGTATGTCAAGTGCCACTTAGCCCCAAAAGATAAAGTCTGTCACTGTTTCCATTGTTTCCCCATCTCTCTGCCATGGAGTGATGAGACCAGATCCATGATCTCAGTTTTCTGAATGTTGACTAGTATTATTTAGTTATTCCAAAGGAACCATCTGGAAACACTAGAGTTCTTTATCAAGGGCAAAATTGGAGAATGAGTTGAGGGCAAAGGGAAAGTAGGATAAGAGACTAAATACTGGAACGTTTGAGACAGGGGCCCACAAAGTCCAGTGTTGTCTCTCTAATTGGGATCACTCACCCAATCAGGCTTTTGGGAGACTGAGAAATGCTGTCCAACAGTGCCCCACCTTAATGAAGTTGGGAGAATCAAGGCAAGGGTGTTGCTCCAGAACTGGCAGGGAAGACCTCTTCCAGGGGCAGTAAATTGGAGTGGGGAAGGGATTTTTCAATCCTGTTGTAACTCCAGCAGACCAGCAGATGTGTATCTAGGGAGCTATTTCATAGACCACATGCAGGCTAACAAGGCTGCTGTTGAACTGAAGAGATGTCCTTCTTTATCTCGTACCTTGTTTGTGAGATGGGCACTTGTTAGGTTTCCTGATGGCTCCCTAATTTTAACTCCTCGGTGAGTTTTACAATGGCCAACCTACTTTTACCTCTCTGCCAGAATGAAGGGAGTCTGGGAGCCTCAGTGTTCGTCCGTAAGTCAGTTCCATAGCTTTTCACTCCATTTTCCACAAAGACTTCAGTTTTAGGAAGAAGAAACTAGAGGCCTCTGAACTGTTTGCCATTTGTTTACGGTGCCTTCGGTAGGTTCCAGCAGACTCTAATGTTGCCAAAATTACCTCCAATGAGTGTCAGCAGACTTTCAAGGCCATTTGAGAAGCTGAAGTTCTTTCTCCAGTTTCTTCCAGCACCTATTCCCCAAATTCCTACTGCCCATTGCTACTTTGTTTCTTTAAAGGGCAGGGCTTAACTTGGGCCTTCTCTTATAGATGACACAGCTGATTCTGAAACACATGAAATCAAGGTAAGTTCTTTCCTTGAAAAAGCTTGGAGCAGCCTGTGCTGCCTGGTCTGGCAGTCAGCTGACTTGGGATCAGGGGGACAAGGTTCATCTGCTGCTGCTTTAACAAATGATAAAACTGTGGTGAGTGGGACATGGAGATTATGGTTGAAAGCCTAACATTCTGGACCAGGCCAGCTTTGCCAACAGATAAGCATATTTGAAGGTCAAATGTAGCATATACTGGAGGGTGGAAGAAAACAGCAATTCCAGCAGACCTTGTATTAAAAAAAAAAAGAAAAAAAAAACTAACTCACAAAGAGCTTAAAAGAAACTTCAGAAGTTGGCCTGAGACCATTTCTTTGTTATTATGCATTTCAACTCTTGTCAGAATGAATACTCCAACTTAGGAGTAAAAATCACTATCCCATCAGTGTCTCTATTTATTCCACATTTTAAATCACCCTAGTACAATGCCCATTTGGGAACTGGTTTTTCTCAGGTGGTATTCATTGAAGCAAATGGTTGATAGCTTTATCTTCCCTAGAGAAAGAAGGGGCTTGGCCCTGGTATTCAAATTGGAAGTTTCTTGGTTTTTCTGGATTGAATCCATCTATTAGGGAAGGGTTAAAGATACTGAACTTCCAAAGGGTAAGAACCTCAGAGACTTGTGTAGGAGTGCCTGTGTAAGCTGATGATGGACTGTCAAATTCCACCCAGGACAGGATTCTACATATGACATCTTTCCTCTTGTGGGTCGTTTTTATGAGTCAGAAGGGACTTTGAGCTCATGTGGTCACACTTGAGAGAGAAGGCTCCCTTCCCCTTTGAGTCTTGTCTGAGCTGAGTTGGTTCTCTGCATTTTCATGGGGGATCTTTGCTGTAGCTGAGCCCCTGTTTCCTTGTCACCAGCCCTTGAGGTCAACTGGCTACCAACTGACATCACTGTATGGTAGGTTCACGATGGAGGTGAAGTTGGACTCACAGTTCTTGGAAGCAAAATGCTTAGCACACACCCAGAAACCTAGAGAGGATGGAAGTTTCCTAGTGTTCAGAGTTCCTTTGTTTTCTCCCTTCTCAAGGTGTAATCAAGTATCAAAGTAACTGAAACTTTGTTTCATTGCCTGTTAGGCAGAAAGGTCTCATCTTGAACATATCTTCCGGGGCGGCCCTCTTTCCCTGGCCTCTGTACTCCACGTATTCAGCTTCCAAGGTGAGTGACAGATGTAGTCCAAGTCTCCGTCTCCTTCTTCCCCTTGGTTTTCCCATTTAGCACTTTCCTTCAGATCATCTGGCAAGCTGATAGGCAGATTTGCCTAGAGGCCCTCGTCTAGGTACAGGGAGCTAGTCCACCAGTATCTGGGTGCAAATTTGAAAAAGATGTGCCCCTGGGCTGATGAAGCCTTGCGGTAGCACAGCCAGGCAGTGCAGCCCCCTTTCACTTCCTTGCCTGGGAGCGGGTGCACTCTTCATGGCAGCAAGTAACATTGTATTGATAGTTTCTTTCCATCCCAGAGACCTCCCTGGGTATGGCATCTACACGAGGTGGCCCTAAGTAGATAGTTATTACAAAATGTATATTCCTGCTCTTTGAGGAAGCTCTTCCCAGACCAGGAAATGAAGTTCTATCTAACTCCCAGCAAGGCGAGCTCCCTTGGTGTCCTTTGAAATCTGAGCAAGTTGGCTCTGAGAGAGAATCAAGCCCTTAGGTGTTTCTCCTTCTTGTTCCAGGCTTTTGTGTACACATTTTCCAAGGCACTGCAAGCAGAATATAAGGAGAAGGGAATCATCATCCAGGTGAGGTCAACAGTTCTGAGTCCTTGGGAATGGGAACTCTGGACCCCGTGGAGCCAGGGCCACTCCTTCCGGCAGGATGGGCTGAGCATGTGTGACTGCGAGAGAGGGTCTGTATGACACCACGTGGGTTCCTGTGATCCTTGAGGTGGCAGCAGGGGCACTATGGTTCTGCCTGTTGCTGCCCTCATCCGTGCCCTGAGTGCCAGAGAAGGAAAAGGGGTGGTGTGAGTGAGTGCTCAGAAACACTTGCTGCCTGATGCTGCCATCAGGACAGAAATTTGGGTCTTGTCTAACCCTCCTTTACTCTCTGATCTAGATCCAGAAGATAGGCTTGTGTGGGAGGAACTATGTGTGGGGAACAAGCAACAGAAAACCGGGTACTTGGTCTAGGTTGGAAGAGGGGAGAGAGTGCTGTGTTTGGTTGCTGTTCATCTGTGATGGGCCACAGAGACTCCCCCACCCTGGTTCTTGAGCAGCTGGGGAAGAGGTGCTCTGCTTTCTCTTTCTCCTACAGTGACAGCACAGTCATGGAGCTGACCTTCTTTGAACTGTAAGCAGAGCTGTATCATCACTGCGGTCTTTAGCCTGAACAATATGCCATGTGCTTTCTTTGGCAACACAGTTAACTCTTAAGTGGTTTCTGGAACTTGGAATAAACAGTTTAGAGAGGTTTTTTTGTTAATTGTTTGTGGAGAAGTTTGATGACATACTATCATATATGAATAGGGCTTCCCTGGCAGCTCAGTCAGTAAAGAATATGCCTGCGATGCAGGAGACCTGAGTTCAATTCCTGGGTCGGGAATATCCCCTGGAGAAGGAAATGGCAACCCACTCACTCCAGTATTCTTGCCTGGAGAATCCTATAGACAGAGGAGCCTGGCAGACTACAGTCCATGGGGTCACAAGAGTCAGATACCACTTAGCAACTAAACCACCACCATATATATGAAAAAGTCACACTCATAGTTTTAAAATTAGTGCTATACATACCGATTTTCAATTAAAACACTCAGGTGTTTTAATTCCTATGAATTAACCAGCTATAGGATGAAGCTTATTCGATAGGCAGGTGTGAGTTAATAGTAGGAACTGTGTAAATAAAAGCATCTTCCCAGTTATAGTGAGTACATTCCCATTCTCAGCCTTGCTGAACTGAAGTCTTACTTATCAAAGATTTTCCCCTTCTATTCATTCTCCAGCTCCTAGCTGAGGACAGATTCCTTTGGCAAATTGTGTTATTCTGCATAAGCTAATTTTGCTGCAGTAAAAAATAATTCCTAAAATTTCATTAATTTAAAACCACAAAGATATATTTCTCATTCATGCTACATATTCACTGTGAACCGTCAGAGGGGATTAGTTCATTGTAGTGACACGGGTACCTAGGCTGATGGAGCAGCCTCCATCATGAATATTGTCGCTTGACATGTCAAAGAAAAAGTGCTACAAGTTCAAGAGAACTTCCTTTGATAACCAAGGGCTCTGGGTCAGACAGGTCACCTGTCACTTTTACTCATACTCATTGGTTAGATCTGATTACATGGTCCCACCCAACTATAGGGACCCAGAAAGTGCAATTCTATCATGTGTTTGGAAGAAAGAAGAACTAGAAATGTTTGGTGAGCAGTGCGAATGATTACCAGAGCCACTTGCTTCCTAGCCATGTGACAGTCTCAGCATCGTCTTGAGCTTGATAGCTGTGGGCCAGAGATACTGTAGCTGCTAAGTCAGTGGGTTCTGTGGAGCAGAAGACGTGGGGGAGGTGGGGTAGAAGAAGGGAGCTCCTTCTCTCATGCAGAAGCTTTGGAGCTGCTACAAGTCCTGGAAAAGACTCTATGATGTTGTGAAAACTAACTGGTCTCTCCAAACACCCATGTAATTGGTACTCAATGAATATTTGTAAAATTCCTGAGGAAGTGTGCACTGTACTCTTGGGTTTGATTTTCAAATCCCAGTTTGCCATTTATCCTCTGAGTGATTTTGAACAGCCTGCTTAAACTCTCTGAGCTTGTCCCCTCATCTGTAAAAAGGGGTTTATAATAGCTGCTTACTTCTCTGGGTTACTGTGAAGATCTAGTGAATAAGTAATTATGCAGAATTTTACCAATATTTATTGAGCCCTTGTTTTGCACAGAAAGGTGTTTTGTCAACCAAAACTCACTGTGGGAATGGAAACACTTTTATTATTTCCCTATCTGAAAACTGAGTTTGAAAATGGGTACTTCTTATGTTTCTCTAACAGTACACTTAGAGATCTTTGGAAGAAAAGTATTATATAAATGAATAACTGTGTCAATTTCCATGAGAACAAATTGAATTGAATTGAGTGACACACATTGGATTCAACTGTGAAACAATGTAATTTCAAGTGTGATTAGAAAAAAAAGTGATGTGAAGAAAAAGAAAACAAAGAAAACAAACATGGATTTTTTTTTTCCCCTAAAGATACCAAGGTCTCTATGTCAAGGAATAAAGTAGGAAACCCCATCATGAAACCTCATGCCAGGCCACATGTGGTGAGCTCACTGGTGGAAGCATGGTGGGGTTTTCAGGGTCCAGTATGGTGGAGTTTTTTTTTTTTTTTTCTTGCCAGAATAGGAAAGATTACGAGGTATGTGCCATTCCTGGCTCCTAACTGAAGTGGGAATCTAAAGTACTTGAAAGTGCTCCAACTTTGAACCTGTGTTAGAAATAAACTTCTGCAATATCTCTGCCAGATAAAACATAGAACATACAGTTAAATTTGGATTTCAGATAACAGATAATATTTTGAGAATAAGTATATCCTATCAATACTTGATATCTCATTAAACTAAACATTTTTCCATTGTTTGAACTTCGAGTATAATTGGATATCCTGCATTTTCACTTTCCAAGTTGGGGAACTGGGTTCTAAGAGCTCATGTTCTCACTCACCCTGTGTGTACTCGAACCACCTGAGGGAGTGTGACTAAGGCCTTATCCGGGTTGGTTGCTAAATTAAGCCAGAAGTCAACCTTTCTGATCCCAGCTCTTTGCTGGTTCTACACCTTTAACTATTCTATGATCATATATTGTCCTGAGAATTTTTAAGGGAAGAACGGAGTTCGAACATGGAGGGATGGTAACATGGGTGTTAATTTCTCGGGGCTGGGCAGATTGCTCCTGGGTCATGGTTTTCATTTCCTGTTGCAGGTGTTGACCCCATATGCTATTTCAACTCCGATGACAAAGTGTCTAAATACCAACATGATAACCAAGACTGCTGATGAGTTTGTTAAAGAATCACTGAATTATGTCACGATTGGAGACGAAACCTGTGGCTGCCTCACCCATGAAATCTTGGTAACTGATAACTTCTTTCTTGAAGCAAGGCAGGACAGACATGCAGGTGGCCCCAGCAGGGATTGGTCAGCTTTTCCTTGCTGTCGGAGCTTTCAGTAGATCTCTGTCACACAAGGGTAGTGATGCCAGAGGTATGCTGCTGAGGGTAATCCCGTCCATGGACAGGCATATTTAGCAAGGGCAAGGAGAAGATGGAGGGCCTGATGTCCAGCTGTAGATAACTCTGAAGTTGGCATATCTCATCCTTGGGTGCCTCACCTCTCCCCTCAGAAAGTAAAGTGATCCCCAGAGCTTTGTGAAGGTCAGACCAAAACACAAGGTGCTTCTTCCCTGTAGGGGCTGTCTATGTCCTGGGCCTTCTGTGCCAGTAAATGTTTAACTTTCCAGGAAAAAAACAAAAAAACAAAACACCTTGATTGTAGAATTTACTGATTATCATGACTGATGTGAGGCTACCAGTGTGTTGTCAATGCACATGAATTCAGGAGGAAGCTCACAATTGGCTCTCATGAGCAAGTACAAGACGGTTCCTGTACACTATGGACTCCATCAAATGTGGACATAGAGTCTGAAGTATGTGGCATGAGGAGTTCTGGCCATCCCTGGGCTGTTTTTAGGGAAAAAAAAAACCCAAACATGAAACAAAGGTAGAGGAGTTGCATACTAATACTGAAAGCAAACAAACGGTGCCAGGATAGTTCTGTTTCCAGCATCACCAAAGAATTTTAGCCAGATATTTACTTTTCTTTCATGTATCAACTTTCTCCTCTACCTCATATGCTTTTCTACTGTGGGAATTCAGTTCAGTTCAGTCGCTCAGTTGTGTCCGACTCTTTTCGACCCCGTGGACTGCAGCACGCCAGGCCTCCCTGTCCATCACCAACTCCTGGAGCTTGCTCAGACTCAGGTCCGTCGAGTCGGTGATGCTATTCAACCACATCATCTTCTGTAATTTTCTTCTCCTCCTGCTGTGGGAATTATCTCTTTCTTTCTCCCTCTGATGCTAGAGGGATTCATAGGGCAGTGTACTGAATCCTCCTAAAGAGTTCTGCTTCGGTTCAGCAACAGAAATCCAGCTAGAGGAACACTTGAACCTTGTAGGGAGTATCGCTGTTTCTTCAGGCAGCTTGAGCCTTGTGATTTTTGCACTCCTCTGAGGTATCCCAAAGCAGGAAACTAAAAATGGTTTCTGGGATGTTTTGTAGGTCAATTGAGGAATGTTGGATTAACAGGATGACACTGTGGATGAAATAATTGCTTTTACCTAGACCTGTCTTATAGGACACAAATGTAATTTGAGGTCAAGAACCTTCCAAGGTCTGTGCCTCATGCCTCATATGTATGTAAATAGCCATCTGTGCCTCAACTTGCGGCTTCCCCCCTTTTTCAAAGCAAATACTCCACGATAATAATTTACGCCTTGCTCTTGCCTGGAGAATCCTAGGGACGGGGGAGCCTGATGGGCTGCCATCTATGGGGTCGCACAGAGTCAGACACAACTGAAGTGACTTAGCAGCAGCAGCATGACTGATTCTGGAGAAGGAAATGGCAACCCACTCCAGTATTCTTGCCTAGAGAATCCTGTGGTTCATTAACTCTTTAAATAAATTTTTTCTTCCAGTTTTATTGGGATTTAACTGACATACAGCATTCTATAGATTTACAGTGTACATCATAATGATTTGACTTATATGAAATGATTAGCACAATAAGTTTAGTGACCATTCATCATCTCATACAGATGCAAAATTAAAGAAATAAATTTTTTGTTTAATGAGAACTCTTAGGATTTACTCTCTTAACAGCTTTCATGTATATAATACAACATTTATCATGTTGTACATTATATCCCTGGTACTTTCTTACGTTTTGAGTGGAAGTAAAATGGCACCCCACTCCAGTACTCTTGCCTGGAAAATCCCACGGACAGAGGAGCCTGGAAGGCTGCAGTCCATGGGGTCGCTGAGAGTTGGACATGACTCAGTGACTTCACTTTCACTTTTCACTTTCATGCTTTGGAGAAGGAAATGGCAACCCACTCCAGTGTTCTTGCCTGGAGAATCCCAGGGACGGCGGAGCCTAGTGGACTGCCGTCTATGGGGTCTCACAGAGTCGGACACGACTGAAGCGACTTAGCAGCAGCAGCAGCATGTACCTTTTGACTACCTTCATTCACATACCATATCCTCATCTCTGGTAAATGCAAGTCTGATCTCTTTTTCTATGTGTGTGTTTGTTTTTGAAGAATAGTTGACTTACAATTTTGTGTTAGTTCTTGTTACACAACATAGTGATTAGATACTTCTATAAATTTTAAAATTTTCACTGTAAGTCTCTCACTACAGAAAGATATTATATAATTATTGACCATCTTCCCCACACTGTCCATTTCATGAATGTGACACATTTGTTTTGCAACTATAAGTCTGTGCCTCTTAATCTCCCTCATCTATTTTTCTCCTCCCGCCAACCTCCCTTCTGGCAACCACGTGTCTGTTCTTTGGATTTATGTTTCTGTTTTGTCATGTTTATTCGTTTCATTTTTTAGATTCCTCATATGAAAGAAATCATAGAGTATTTGTCTTTCTATCTGCCTTATTTTACTTAGCATAATACCCTTTAGGTGTACCTACGTTGCCACAAATTTTGTTAGTTTTATGGCTGAGTAAATTATATATAATATATAAATTATTACACTAATTATTGATAAATAAATTATTGCATCTTATATATAATATATATATCACATCTTCTTTATCCATACATCTACTAATGGGCACTTAGGTTGCTACAATATTTTGGCTACTATAAATGATACAGCAATGAGCATAAAGGTGCATATATTTTTCAAATTAGTGTTTTCATTTTCTTCAGGTAAATAACCAAGAATGAAATGGCTGGATGCTCTAGTAGTCTATTGTTAATATTTTAAGAACTCTTCATACCGTTTTCTATAATACCTGAGGGTTCCCCTTTCTCATATCCTCATCAGTACTTGTTATTTGTTGTCTTTTTGACAACAGTCATTCGGACAGGTGTGAAGTTCTATCTTACTGTGATTTTGATTTGCATTTCTCTGATAATTGGTGATGTTGAGATCTTGTCATGTGCTTGTTGGATATTTATATGTCTTCTTTGGGAAAATGTCTATTCAAATCCTCTGCCCATTTTTTCTTTTTAAATTAATTTTAAACTGGAGTATAGTTGATTTACAATGTTGTGTTAGTTTTTTATGTACAACAAAGTAGGTCAGTTATACATACATATACCCACTCTTTTTTAGCTTCTTTTCCCATATAGGTCATTACAGAGTATTGAATAGAATTCCCTGTGCTATTTGGTAGGTTCTTATTAGTTATATGTTCTATAGATAGTAGTGTATATATGTCAATCTCAATCTCCCAATTTATCCTTACCCCCTGCCCCTGCTTTCCCCCCGGGTAACCACAAATTTGTTTTCTACATCATCTGTGACTCAACTTCTGTTTTGTAAATAGGTTCATCTGTACCATTTCTTTGGAGTCCACATACAAGTGATATTATGCAGTATTTATCTTTCTCTAACTTCACTCAGTATGATAATCTCTAGGTCCATCCATATCACTGCAAATGGCATTATTTCATTCTTTTTTATGGCCAAGTAACACCCAATTGTATATATGCACCACATCTTATCCATTCCTCTGCTGATGAATGTTTCGTTTGCTTCCATGTTCTGGCTTCTGCCCATTAAAAAAATATTTATTTATCTATTTTTAGTTGATTGGTTTACAATATTGGTTTGATTTCTGTCATACATCAACATGAATTAACCATGGGTGTACATATGTCCCCTCCCTCTTGAATCTCCCTCCCACAAGTTGATTTTTTTTTTGATGTTGAGTTTTATGTGATCTTTGTGTACTTTGGATCTCAACCCTTATTGGACAAATCTTTTGCAAATATTTTCTCCCATTCAGTAGGTGACCTTTTTGTTTTGTTGATAGTTTCCTTAGCTGGGCAAAAGCTTTTTAGTTTGATATAGTTTCATTCGTTTATTTTTGTTTTTGTTTCCTTACCTGAGGAGATATATGCAAAGATATTATTAAGACTGATGTCAAAGAGCACATTGCCTATGTTTTCTTCTAGAAATGTTATAGTCTCAGGTATTATATTTAAGTCTTTAATCTAGATTGAATTTAATTTTGTGCATGGTGGGAGAAAGTAGTCCAGTATGATTCTTTTGGATGTAGCTGTCCAGTTTCCCCAATCTCTTTTAATGAAGTGGGTGTCTTTCCACTCTTGTATATTATTGTCTCCTTCGTTGTAGATTTACTGCCCATGTAAATGTCAGTTCAATTCTCAGTTCTCTATTCTGTTCCGCTGATCTGTCTGTTTTTCTGACAGTACCATACTGTTTTGATTACAGTAGTATAGTTTGTATAGTATAGCTTGAAATTAGGTAGCATGATACATAACTTTGTTCTTTTTCAAAGTTGTTTTGGCTATTCTTTTGTGTTTCTATGAAAATTTTAGAATTATTTGTTCTACTTCTTTGGAAACATGTCATTTGACATTTTTATAGGGATTGAATTAAATCTGTAGGTTACCTTGGGTAGTGTGTTCATTTTAACAATGTTAATTCTTCCAATTCATGAACATGTTGTATCTTTTCACTTTTGTGGCATCTTCAGTTTCTTTCAGCAGTGACCTATAGTTTTCTGAGTATAAGTCTTTTAACTCCTTAGGTAAAAGGTCCTTTTTTTTTTTTAATGTAATGGTAAATGAGATTGTTTTCCTAATTTATCTTTCTGATAGTTTGTTGCTATTGTATAGAAACACAGAAAGTTTCTGTGTATTAATTTTGTATCCTGAAACTTTACTGAATTCATTGATGAGTTCTAATGGTTTTCTTGGGTCTCTTTAAAATTTGCTATGTATACTGTTTTGTCATCTGCAAACTGATAGTTTTACTTTGTCCTTTTCAACTTGGATTCCTCTTGTCTGATTGCTTTGCTAGGACTTCCACTAATATGTTGATGAGAGTGTTCTGGCCCCTAGAAGGAATGCTTTAAGTTTTTCCTCATTTAGTATGATGTTAGTGGTGGGTTTGCCATATTTGGTCTTTTTTATGTTGAGGAAGTTCCCTCCATACCCACTTTGTTGAGAGTTTTGTTCATAAATGGATGTTAAACTTTGTCAAAAGCCTTTTCTACATCTATTGAGATAATTATATGATTTTTATTCTTGAATTTGTTAATATGGTATATCACATTGATTGATTTGGGGATATTGAACAATCCTAGCATCCCTGACATAAATCTCACTTGATCGTGGTGTATAATCTTTTTAATTATTGTTGAATTTACTAACATTTTGTTGAGACTTTTTGTATCTATATTCATCCTGTAATTTTCTTTTTTGGTGTGTGATATCTTTGTCTGGTTTTGGTATCATAGAATGAGTTTATATATATATACACATATATATACTATGTATTTACACATATATATGTATATATATATACACATACACATTTACATATATATATTCTTACATATATATACATATATATTCTTTTTAAGTCTTTTATATTATGGTTTATCACAAGATATAGGATCTTGTTATTTATCTACTTTATATATAGTAGTTTGTATCTGCTAATCCCAAACTCCTAATTTACCTCCCTCCCCTCCTGCTATCCCTTTTGGTAGCTACAAATTTATTTTCTATATTTGTGAGTCTATTTTTATTTTTAAAATAAGTCCATTTGTTTATTGTTTTTTAAGATTCCACATGTAAGTGATATTATATGATATTTATCTTTGTCTGACTTACTTCACTTATTATGATAATCTCTAGGTCCATCCACGTTGCTTCAAATGAAATCATTTCATTCATATATATATATGTATATATATACATACACACACCCTCTTTATTCATTCATCTGTCAATGAATATTTAGGTGGCTTCCATGTCTTAGTTATTATAAATAGTGATGCTGTGAACATTAGGGTGCCTATATTTTTTCAAATTCAAGTTTCTCCAGATGTATGCCCATGAGTGAGTGGAATTGCTGGATCACATGGCAACTGTATTTTTAGTTTTTTAAAGACCATCCATACTGTTTTCCATAGTGGCTTCTCTAATTTACATTCCTATCAATAGTGTAGGAGGGTTTCCTTTCCTCCACACCGTCTCCAGCATTTATTATTTGTAGACTTTCTAATGATGCCCATTCTGACTCATGTGAGGTGATTTTATAGTTTTGATTTGCATTTCTGTAATAAATAAGATGTTGAGCATCTTTTCATGTACGTATTGGCCATCTAAATCTTGAATATTCACTGGAAGAACTGATGCTGAAACTGAAGCTCCAATACTTTGGCAACTTGATGCTAAGAGCTGACTCACTGGAAAAGACTCTGATTCTGGGAAAGGTTGAAGGCAAAAGGAGAAGGGGGTGGCAGAGGATGAGATGGTTAGATAGCATCACTGGCTCAATGGACATGAATCTGAGCAAACTTAGGAAGATAGTGAAAGATAGGGAAGCCTGGAATGCTGCAGTCCATGTGGTCACAAAGAGTCAGACATGACTTAGTGACTGAACAGCAACAATGTTTTCTCTGGAGAAATGTCTACTTATGTCTTCTGCCCATTTTTCAGTTGGGTTGTTTGGAGTCTTCTGAGTTATAGGAGCAGTTTGCATATTTTGGAAATTAAGCCCTGATTGGTTGCATTGTCTGCAAATATTTTTTGCCAGTTTGTAGGTTGTCATTTTGTTTATGGTTTCATTTGCTGTGCAAAAGCTTGTAAATTTGATTAGGTCCCATTTGTTTATTTTTGCTTTTATTGTAATTCCCTTGGGAGATATTGGGAGTCTTTAATTATTGATTCAGTAATCGGTCTGTTCATAGTTTCTGTTTCTTCTTGGTTTAATCTTGAAAGATTGTACATTTCTAGTGATTTGTCCATTTCTTCTTGGCTGTCCATTTTATAGGCATGTAATTGTTCATAGTAATATTTGATGATCCCTTTTATTTCTGAGATGTTGGTTGTAACTCTGTTTCTGATATTACTGATTTGGATTCTCTTTCTTCTTTTTTTGATGAGTCTGGCTAAAAGTTTATCAATTTTGTTTATCTTTTGAAAGAAGCAGATATTAGTTTCATTGATTTTTCTATTGTGTTTTAGTCTCTATTTCATTTATTTCTGATTTGATCTTTATTATTTCTTTGCTTATACTAACTTTGGGTTTTGGGTGTTCTCTTTTTTTAGTTCCTTTAGGTGTATGGTTAGATAGTTTGTCTGAGATTTTTCATGTTTCCTGAGATAGGCTTGTCTCATTATAGACTTCCCTCTTAGAACTGCTTTTGCTGTGCCCCTGGATTTTACATCGTTATTTTTGCTTTCATTTGTCTCCAGGCAGTTTTTCGTTTCTTCAGTGCTCCACTAGCTGTTTAGTGGCATATCATTTATGCCACTAAACAATGGTCCACATGTTTGTGTTTTTTTCAGTTTTTTTTTGTTGTTGTTGCTATTTGATTTCTAGTCTTATAGTGTTGTGTTTGGAAAATATGCTTGATATGACTTCAATCTTCTTAAATTTCCTGAGACTTCTTTTGTGGCCTACCATATAATCTATCCTGAAGAATGTTCCATGTGCACTTGAAAAGAATGTGTATTTTGCTGCTTTGGGAAGGAATGTTCTATATATACATGTATTAAGTTAATCTGTCCTAATGTGTAATTTAAGGCCTGTGCTTCCTTATTGATTTTCTGTCTGCATGGCCTGTCTGCTGATGGACAGGTGAGTTGTTTAAGTTCCCCCACTATTACTCTGCTACTGTCAGTGTCCCTCTTTATGCCTGTTAATATTTGCTTTATGTATTTGGGTGCTCTTATGTAGGTTGCCCATATATTTACAATAGTTATATCCTCTTGAATTGATCCCTTAATTATTATATAATGTCCTACTTTTTCACTTATTACAGTCTTTGTTTTAAAGTCTATTTTTCTGATATATGTACTGTAACCTGACTTTCTTTTTATTTCCATTTGCATGGAATACCTTTTTCCATTCCTTCATTTTCAATCTGTATGTGTCCAAATTAATTAATGAATTTGGTCACAGTGCCACAGCTTGTGGGACCTGAGTTCCCTGACCAGGGATCAAACCTGGGATCATGGCAGTAAAAGTGCTGAGTCCTCACAACTGGACCACCAGAGCGTTCCCTTTGTGTGTCTTTAGATATGGAGTGAGTCTTTTGTAGGCGGCATATATACTGGTCTTGTTTTTATATCCATTCCACCACTCTGTGTCTTTTGATTGTAGCATATAATTCATTTACATTTAAAGTAATTATTGATATGTACGTTCTGCCATTTGAATTGGGTTATTTCTGTAGTTCCTTTTGAAGTTTTTTCCTTGCTTTTCTTTAATTTGGTGACAATTGTTAATGTTATGTTTAGGTTCCTTTTTCTTTTGTGTGTGCATATATCTATTATAGGTTTTTGGTTTGTGGTTACCATGAAGTTTATATATAACTATCAAGGCCTGGTGTGCAGCAGTTCATGGTGTCATAAAGAGTTGGACACAACTGGGCGACTGAACAATATATATACATGATTGTTTCAAGTTAATGATTTCTCAAGTTTAAACACGTTTTAACAACTCTGCATTTTTACCCCCTGCCCCTCCATATTTACTTTTTTGACATTATAATTTGCATCTTTCATTTTGTTTATACCTTGACTACTTATTGTGGATATAGATGCTTTTACTATTACTTTTTTCTTTTAACTTTCCTCCTAGCTTTATATGTGATTAATTTACTACCTTTACTGAATCTTTGGCTATACTGATGAGATTTTTTTTTATTTAGTACTTTTTGTATTTCTACTTGTGGTCTTGTCTTCTCTTCCTAGGGAAGAAGTTCCTTTAATATTTCTTGTAAAGCTGATTTCATGGCACTGAACTCTTTAAGCTTTTACTTGTTTGTAAAACCTTTGTTCTCACCTTCAAATCTGAATGAAAATCTTGCCAGGTAGAGCATTTTGCATTGTAGGTTTTTCACTTTCATCCTTTTCAATACACATGCTGCTCTCTTCTGCCCTGCAGTTTCTGATGAAAAGCTAGCTGATAGCCATTTGGGAATTCCCTTCTATGTAACTTGTTGCTTTTCTTTTTCTGCTTTTAATATTCTCTCTTTGTCTTTAATTTTTACTGTGTTTAATACTATGTGTCTTGATGTGGTCCTCTTTGTGTTGATCATGGTTGGGATTCTCTGTGCTTTCTGGACCAGGATATCTGTTTCCTTTCCCAGATTAGGGAAGTTTTTAGCTGTTATGTCTTCAAATATCTTCTCTTTATGTTTTCTCTTAAAAAAAAAAATCTTTTAACTTCTCACTCTGTTCATCTTTCGCCATTCTGCTCCTGAATTCTTTAAGCATCTTTCCGATCATTAC
Organism: Ovis canadensis; assembly: GCF_042477335.2. Classification (NCBI taxonomy): domain Eukaryota; kingdom Metazoa; phylum Chordata; class Mammalia; order Artiodactyla; family Bovidae; genus Ovis; species Ovis canadensis. The sequence continues at coordinate 30,052,982 of NC_091246.1, forward strand.
CTTGAACTTTATCAGATAGATGGCTTAATTCCACTTCACTTAATTCTTTTTTCTGGTGTTTTATCTGGTTCCTTCATTTGGAACATATTCCTCTGTTGCCTTATTTTGCCTAATTTACTGTTTTCATTTCTATGTATCTGGTAGGTTGGTTAGATTTCCCTGTCTTGAAGAAGTGGCCTTTAGTAGGAAAGGTCCTGCATATCCTAGAAGTATACTCTCCTCTGCTCAACAGAGCTATATATTCCAGGAGTGCCCCCATGCGGGCTGTGCCAGCTCTTCTGTTCTAGTGGGCTGATTACTGTGGGTGGTCAGATAAGCTTGGCTGGCTTCCAGTTCTGTCTTTTGCAGAGGCCGCTGGCTGGCGTGTGGGTCTGGGTTGTTAGGAGCCAGGTGGGAACTCCAGGGGTGTCCTAGGGCTAATCCTGGCTCACTGGTGTGTACAGTCAGATTTCAGAGTGGCTGGTTGCAGGGCTTGGCATCCTGGATCTAGTGTAGGTCTACTAGTGGGTGGGGCTGGTTCTTCACATGGCTGGCTGCTGAGTCTGTGGTGTTCCAAAGCTGTAAGCGGGGTCTGATTCCAGGGCAGCTGTGAGTCCCAAGGTGTCTCAGAAGGGTACTGATGTGAGCCTACTGGTGGGTAGACTGGGTCTTGACATGTTAGGTTGTGGTAATGTTGCATTCTTGGAATTAGTGTCCATCTGCTGGTAGGTAAGACTGGGTTCAGGGGCTAGTGACAGCCCATTAGTGGGCAGAACCAGGTCTTATGTTCTCTGGCTGAAGGGCCTGTGGGTCTTGGAACTGGTGTTTGCCTGCTGGTGTTCGAGAGTAGGACCCAGAGTGTCCTGGAGCTAGTGACAGCCCACTAGTGAGTGGAACTGAGTCCCAGGGTCTCTGGCCGCAGGCCCTGGGAGTCCTGGAGTTGGTATTGGCTTGCTAATGGGCAGGTTTGGGCCTGACAGCTGACCATGGGGCCCTGAGGGTCTTGGTGAAAGTGAATGTGAAGTCGCTCAGTCGTGTCCAACTCTTTGCAACCCCATGGACTGTAGCTTACCAGGCTCCTCTGTCCATGGGATTTTCCAGGCAGTAGTACTGGAGTGGATTGCCATTTCCTTCTCCAGGGGATCTTCCTGGCCCAGGGATCAAACCCGGGTCTCCAGCATTATAGACAGATGCTTAACCGTCTGAGCCACCAGGGAAGGTCTTGGGGCCAGTGCCAATACACCGGAGGTTGGGGCTGGATCCTAGGGAAGCTAGGTGTTCAGGAAGGTGTCCTAAGATAGCCAGCCTACTGGTGGGTGAAACTGTGTCCCTGCCTGGGTAGCTGCTTGGCCTGAGGAGTCCCAGTACTGGTGCTGACAGGCTGGTGGGTGGGGCCACATTCTGACACTAAAAAGCTATTTGGAGGATTCCAAAATGGTGCTTACCAGCATCAGTGTCCTTGTGGTAGAATGAGCTCTCCAAATGGCTGCCCAAGGGTCTATGTCTCCAGAGTGAGCTCTAGTTGTCTCCTGCCTTTTTGGCAGGCTCTCTAAGATCAACAAGTGGGTCTGACCCAGGTTCTTTTCAAATTACTGCTTCTGCCCTGGTTCCCAGAGTGTGTAAGATTAGGTGTGCACCCTTTAAAAGTGGGGGTTTCCTGGTGGCTCAGTCGGTAAAGAATCCGCCTGCAATGTGGGAGACCTGGGTTTAATCCCTGGGTTGGGATGATCCCCTGGAGAAAAGCATGGCAACCCATTCCCGTATTCTTGCCTGGAGAATCCCCATGGATAGAGGAGCCTGGCAGGCTATAGTCCATGGGGTTACAAAGAGTCAGACATGACTGAGCGATTAAGCACACAGCACTTTAAAAGTGGAGTCTCTATTCCCTAACACCCTCTGGCTTTACTGAAAGTAAGCCTGCTGACCTTCAAAACTAGACATTCTGTGGCCTCGTCTTCCTGACAAAGGACCCTTGGGCTACGGAGCCCAGTGTGGGGCTCAGACACCTACTCCTTAGGAAACACCTGGCACTTGTAATTGTCTTCCCATCTGTGGGTCTCCTACCCAGGGGAAAGGGCCTTGACTATACCACGTTCCATCACTTTTACTCATCTCTTTGTGGTTTCCTCTTTCTGTCTTTGGTTGTAGGAGACTTTTTCTGCTAGATTTCAGGTCTCTGTCATTAGTAGTTGTTTTGTAAATAGCTGTAATTTCGGGGTGCCTGTGAGAGGAGAGGGGCTCAGCACCTTCCTACTCCACCATCTTGACCAGTCTCCTGTTCGTTAACTCTTTCATGCATTCAGGTACATCATCAGCATTGTGTCAGGTGATGGAAAGCATTTCTGATTCTTTCCTGGAATCTCATTTTAGTAGAACCTTGGTAGAATAAATATGAAGATACTGGGAGATCAAGGACCAAGAGAAAGGTGCTCACCAAGAGAAGGAAGATAGGGAGGGTGTTACTATGGACAGAGTTCTCTTAATTTAGAAATAGATCACAACTGATCTGACAAGTGACCACTTTGCCAAGAAAGTGTCACAAGACATTGAAACTTTAACGACTACTTAAAAGGTTTGGTACTTAACCTCATTCATCAGATATGTATTTTTAAAGATGATGAATATACACTGAGATGTCGTATTGCATCCTCCTTGCTCCTCTTCTCTCCCAGACACTCATGTTTTTGTCTATTCAAGGCTGCCATTCTGAGCCTGATCCCATCGTGGGCCTTCTACAGCGGTGTGTTTCAGAAGATGCTCCTGACTCGTTACGTGGACTACCTCAAGAAGAATGCCAACATCAGATAGTGCTGGTGAACTCGTGTGCCATCCAGCATTGCTTTCCTCACCAGATTCTGCGTTGGCCACAGAGGACACAGGAACAGACCAGTACCTTTTACTTCCCTGAAACTGGAGCATGCCAGCTGGTGAGCTGGTATTGTCTGGCGTTAACGAAGGGTGCTCCCCTTAGACATCATCAGGCTCCAAGCACTGACAGTGCTGTCTCTTCTGAGACTGTCATTTGCATTTGCGGTGTGAGCAAAGATTATGTGCTGCTTCTCTGGTTATGAAAGGAGTCTTGGAGATTTGGTTGGAATTTATGGTACATTTAGGTGTTTTGGAGGAAAGCAGATACAGCACAGAAAACTCACCTTTGTTTTTGCAATTTTACTCAAGTCTGGAGAGCTTTGATGTAAAAACGTGTTGTGCAATGGGGTTTTAATAGTTAAAGAAGATAAGAGTGTCTGTATGTAATACTGGAAAATTTCTGTATGGGATTATATAGTGAGAAGAAAGCTGCTGATTCTTTGAATATTGAAAACAATTATACCTAGTAATCTACTTTTATAGCTATATTATAGACTATCTGAAGTCACTAAACATTATCAAGATTGCAGTAGTTCTTGAGTAGTCACTGGTTCTCAAACTGGCTTCCTTAGAGACCCAGGAAACTGTCTAAGAGAATAGGTGGGGCAATGGCTACTTCAGGGCAGTTTCTGGGAACCCCTTGTTTCAACTAATGCTGCACCAAGTTTTATCTATTTCAATCCCATGTAAGACTGTGTTTATAAGAATAAAAACAAAAAATGATACATCGCTAAATAAAAGTAGTTTAAAAAACCGTTGTTCTAGTGCAGGAGTTGATATCTACAGAAATGAGGTTTTTACAGGTCTCCAGTTCTTGGGATGCTGGACTGAGGGTTTCAGCTGTCAACATACATAGGGGGCATGCTGGAGAATTACTCATTCAAGTCTTGAGGGAGTTGAGGGGGGAGCATGCCAGCTGGTGAGCTGGTATTGCCTGGCGTTAACGAAGGGTGCTCCCCTTAGACATCATCAGGCTCCAAGCACTGACAGTGCTGTCTCTTCTGAGACTCATTTGCATTTGCGGTGTGAGCAAAGATTATGCGCTGCTTCTCTGGTTATAAAAGGAGTCTTGGAGATTTGGTTGGAATTTATGGTACATTTAGGTGTTTTGGAGGAAAGCAGAGAATAGAACATTTAAAACCTTGGTAAACTTAGAATGTGAACTATAAATCTGCTCTGAGGAAAAGACTGGGAAAGTTTATTCATTTGAAAGTATAGACATCTACCTATATTTTCTCAGTTATGGGTAACAATAATAATTAGAAACAGAACATTTTAATGTACTGATTATTAACCTGGGGTCTTTCAGTCCTAAGCTCTCCCTTTTATACTCTGATCAATGATGATGCTCTGGGAAAGCTTCAAACTTAAGATGTTCACACCAGCTGGCTTTGTGTTAGATTCTGCCTGCTGCTGCTAAGTCGCTTCAGTCGTGTCCGACTCTGTGCATCCCCAAAGACGGCAGCCCACCAGGCTCCCCTGTCCCTGGGATTCTGCCTAGGGGAAGCAAATTTGGAAGAGTGAAAAAATAGAAGGGGCTAAGGAAACTTCTTCCTGTTTGCACTTCTGTTTCCATTACTCTGTAGAGAGAACAGCTTTAGCCAGATTCAGCATCAACCAAGGGGCAGCCTGTAAGGATGTGAGCACTAGCCCCACAAAGCCCTCTTTAGGAATCTGAGCATTAACCCTGCAGGGGCCCCACTCTGAGCATCCAGTTCCCAGAAACATCACCTCTTCCTTTTGGTTCCACCAGCTCTGCAATTACTGATATTTGAGTTACTTTGTATCCTCTTTTGGCTCTTTCAGCTTTGGTGTTACCAGTTCCCTCTCTTAAATTCTCTGTTTGAAACAGTGTTTTTTTTTTTGTGTGTGTGTGACTAGACATAACTGTGACTGAAAATGAAAGTCGCTCAGTCCTATCGGACTGTTTGTGACCCCATGAACTACACACTCCATGGAATTCTCCAGGCCAGAATACTGGAGTGGGTAGCTGTTCCCTCCTCCAGGGGATCTTCCCAACCCAGGGATCGAACCCAGGTCTCCCACATTGCAGGCAGATTCTTTACTAGCTGAGTCAAGAGGGAAGCCCAAGAATACTAGAGTGGGTAACCTATCCCTTCTCCAGCAGATCTTCCTGACCCAGGAATCAAACTGGGGTCTCCTGCATTGCAGGTGGATTCTTTACCACCTGAGCTATCAGGGAAGCCTGTGACTGGACCTGACCTAATTTTTCACATTGATTATCTTGCTCTATCTATGAGGCAGCCTGGTTGTGTGGAATCTCTTTTTTATGATGAAGAATCAAATCTCCTTATCAGCCAGTATCCCAAGAGGAAACAGAAGGCATGATTGAGAAATGTGAGGAATTAATTGCAAATGTGTGGGGAGAGTGTTAGGTAAGTCTCCCGAGCTAGTGATCGAGGGGTATTTTTACTACCCCAAGGTCTGAAAGGGCTAGGAAAGGAGGAAATATTAGGAAGATTGGGAAGGAGAGAGGCAGGGAGAGAAGGGCATTGTATAAGAAGCACTGCCTCAGAGGAGCTGTGACCTGCGACTGAAAGATGCTACTAGGCTGTGGCCACACCATAGAGAGGGAGAGGCGAATTGCAACATTGTGGTTTACAGTAAGAAACATATATTTCATTTTCATTCCCATTCTTTGGAATTTCCTAAATGTTACGATCTATAAATATGTCGATTGTTTTTCATAGTTAGCCCCTTTCAGCTGCACTTGAGTTTATGTTAATGAGGTTGCTTTTAGAAAGCCCCTAAAGATGATAGTTGGTTGCCAAGGGACCAACCACATGACTAGAGTTGGAACTTTTAGCCCCACTCCTCAAAGTTCGGGGAGAGATGAGTGGTGGAGATTGAGTTCAATCACCAATGACCAAAGATTTAATCAATCATGACTATACATAGTCATGAAGTCAATGAAGCCTCCACAAAATATGAACTATAGTTATGGGGTTTTGAGAACTTCCAGGTTGGTGAACACGTGCAGGTGCTGGGACGGTTTCGTGCCCACAGTGGGCATGGGAGCTCCACATGACTTCACACATACTTTGACCTATGCACCTGATTTATCTGGCTGATCCTGAGTTGTGTTCCTTTGTATATAAACTGGTAATTCAGTAAGTAGTCTATTTTCCTTAGAACTGTGACCTATTCTAGCAAATGATCACACCTGAGGAGGGGCTTGTAGGAACTCCTGATTTATAATCAGTTGGTCAGAAGCCCAGGTAACAGCCTGAACTTCAATTCCCATATGAAGTGGGAGCAGTCTTGAGGGACTGAGCTCTGAACCTGTGGGATCTAATGCTGTCTTCAGGCAGATAGCGTCAGAATTGAGCTGAATTGTAGGACATCCACCAGGTGTCCAAGAATTGCCTGGTGTGGGAAAATCTCCCCAAGCAGCTGATGATCAGAATTACTTGAGAGTAGCAAGAAGGATGAATGGAAAAACAGGGGTGTTTTTCCTTTACTGGAATGATATCCAAACATTATTCTCTCCTGAATCTCCAACTGGTGCCTCCCACTGGACATATCCAACTGGAAACTCATTGATGTATTTCATAAGATCAATCTCCTTAGATACCAAGGTGTGGGTGGGGAGGGAGAAGGATAGAGACTGGATCTGGAGGAAAGGGTTGCAATATACATCCCACATATTAAGAGATTTCCCAAAGTCGTACCATTAATAGTTGCTAGCGCCTAGATTGGGACATTAAACTTCTTTTCTTACTTTACTTCACTCTATGTTTCAAAGGGGGTAAAACTTTAAGCCAAAAGACTATGTATCTCATTGTGAAATTTGTGATATCAACAAAGTGGGAGGTATTTTATAGACATTAAATGCTGATCTACTAAAATATGAGACAATCTCTCTTGCTAGCTGTACTAATTACTACTGCTATGTAGTAACTGACTTCCCAACTTAGTGGCATAAACTGACAACCATCTTCTTGTGCTTATGGATTTTGGGGGTCAGAAAAGGCACAATGAGAAGGTTCATTTTGCTTCATGATGTCTGGGAGCTCAGCTGGAAAGACTCAATGACCAGAAATGATTCAGTTTCTGGAGATGGCATCATTGGAAGGGTTGCTTGGTTACATGTCTGACAACTGATGGAAGTTGTTACCTGGGACCCTGGATGGGGCTGTGGGATGGAAATGCATCCATGGCTTCTCTAAATGCTCCTTGGTCTTCCTCGCAGCATGGTGGCTGGGTTCTATGAATGCGCATCCCAAAGAGAACTAGGAGGGAGCCACAGTGTCTTATATGACTTAACCTTGGAAGTCACATGGCATTATTTGAAAGGCATCTCAGATTCAATGGGAGGGAACACAAACTCCACCTCTTGATCGGAGAAATATCACATGTTATAGGAAATATTGTTGTGAACATCTTTGGGAAATGAGCCACACTAATTACCCTTACTATAAGTTTGTCCTGGCCTGTATCAATTATGGAAAATAACTGCATTTCAACTATCAATGGAACAACTTTTAAAAGTGCAGACATTGTGTTTCTAAACCTTTATTTCAATCCCTGGTAAATTTGCCTTTGGGGAAGAACTTATACAACCGGTAGCTGAGGTGAAAAAAGGAATGCAGTTCAGCTAATAAAACCAGAGCCAGATTTTAGATGTAATTTTTAGCTGTGTTAAATAGGGGTTTTTCTGGTGTGTTAATCCTGGGTTGAAGGACTGATTATCTAACGAGATTTTTGAGGGTTTTTAAGAGAGAATTTCCTCATAGGAAAGTCTTAAGATGTTGGACTGGATGAAATGAGGGTAGAAAAATTCTGTATTTTAAGATCTTTATTCCCATCACCACTAGCACTAGGCAATAACTTGTTGAGTACTAATCATGTGTCAGTTCAGTTCAGTCGCTCAGTCGTGTCTGACTCTTTGTGACCCATGGACTGCAGCATGCCAGGCCTCTCTGTCTATCACCAACTCCCAGAGTTACTCAGACTCATGTCCGATGAGTTGATGATGCCATCCAACCATCTCATCCTCTGTTGTCCCCTTTTTCTCCAGCCTTCGATCTTTCCCAGCATCAGGGTTTTTTTTTTTCAGATGAGTCAGTTCTTTGCATCAAGTGGCCAAAGTATTGGAGTTTCAGCTTCAGCATCAGTCCTTCCAATGAACATTCAGGACTGATTTCCTTTAGGATGGACTGGTTAGATCTCCTTGCAGTCCAAGGGACTCTCAAGAGTCTTCTCCAACACCACAGTTCAAAAGCATCAATTCTTTGGTGCTTAGCTTTCTTTATGGTCCAACTCTCACATCCATACATTACCACTGGAAAAACCATAGCCTTGACTAGACGGACCTTTGTTGGCAAAGTAATGTCTCTGCTTTTTAATATGCTGTCTAGGTTGGTCATAACTATTCTTCCGATGAGCAAGCATCTTTTAATTTCATGGCTGCAGTCACCATCTACAGTGATTTTGGGGTCCAGAAAGATAAAGTCTGTCACTGTTTCCATTGTTTCCCCATCTATTTGCCATGAAGTGATGGGACCAGATGCCATAATGTGTCAGGACTATGTAAATTCTTCTTATGTAATAACTTAGGAAATAGGTAAGAAATCACATTATCATTACCTTCATTTTACAGATGAGGAAAGTTAATTGTGAGCCGCAGTGAAGTGAGCCACAGAAAAGTTGAGTAAGCTGTATAGATTCACCTGACCAGTGAGTGACACAGCTGGGATTTGAAATGGGTCCTCTTCCAGTGTCTGTACCTGCCTGGATAAGATTCTTGAACTGGAATTAATAGCAAGGAGTGAACACTATTGCCCCTGACTCTGTATTTTTCACTTTCACATGTCGTGGAGAGAGAGGCGGAATCAGGCTTTGCAACCAGGCCCACGTGTCTTGATTTCAACACTGACCATTTTCCAAATTTACCATCATCTGGGAATCATTTGGGAACAGGGAGGCTTGCCAAATTTCATGGAACTTTTGTTTCCGCTGAGTAGTACTGGACTCTTGTTTCTTTCTGTTTGGAGGGCTTAGGACCCCAAGGAACAGCATTAGCAGCTGCTCGTCCTTCCAGCCTTCCATCTGTATTACCTCCCTAGATGCCAAATGCGGAAGAATCTCTCTGACAACACTTGGAGCAGGAAAATGAGGTGATTATGGGCTGCTGCTCTGAAAAAGTTGGGAGCTGTCGCTGGGGCAGTTCCCTCAGGCATCATCCATTTCTTGTTCTTGTGGGATGGGAACCAGAATGCCCTACTTCAAAAAGATTTTTTAGCCAGTGCTTGCCAAAGAAAGCTGAAGACGGTCATCCCAAGGTCAGCATGATTTTAATCATGTTTGTCTGCTTCCGATGCCAAAAAAACGATGATTATTCTCATTGTAGTTTATCCACTGTGCTTGGGACTCAGTCTGTTTTAACTGGTGACTGCCCTCTAATGGTCCAGGACAGGCACTGTTGGGTTTTTCTCCATAATCCTGTAGGAGTTTTAGAACACAGAATCCAATTTGGGGAAAGGAATCTCTCAGATCGTTTTTAGTTCTTTTTTAAAAATTGAGGCATAATTAACTTATGGGGCTTCCAAGGTGCTGCTAGTGGTAAAGAACCTGCCTGCCAGTGCAGGAGACATAAGAGATAGGGGTGGGGAAGATCCCCTGGAGGAGGGCATGGCAACACACTTCAGTATTCTTGCCTGAAGAATCCCCATGAACAGAGCCTGGCAGGCTACAGTCAAGAGGGTTGCAAAGAGTCAGACACGACTTAGCATGCACACACATAACTGACATATAACATCATATTATGAAAAAATATTTGAAATAACATTAATTTCAAGTGTACAACATAATTCAATACATGTATATATTGCAAAATCCTCACCACAATAAGTTTCATTAACATTCATCATCACACATGGTCACAAACATTTCTTTCTAGTGATGGGAACTTTTTAGATCTAGTCTCTTGCTGCTGCTAAGTTGCTTCAATCATGTCCGACTCTGTGCGACCCCATAGATGGCAGCCCACCAGGCTCCCCTGTCCCTGGGATTCTCCAGGCAAGAACACTGGAGTGGGTTGCCATTTCCTTCTCCAAGGCATGAAAGTGAAAAGTGAAAGTGAAGTTGCTCAGTTGTGTCTGACTCCCAGCGACCCCATGGACTGCAGCCTACTGGCTCCTCCGTCCATGGGAGTTTCCAGGCAAGAGTACTGGAGTGGGGTGCCACTGCCTTCTCCGGATCTAGTCTCTTAGCCCCTTTCAAATATACAACATAGCGTTGTCACCTTTGGGGTTCTCAGGTGGTGCTAGTGGTAAAGAACTTGCCAGCCAGTGCAGGAGACGTAAGGGTGGCAGGTTCGATCCTTCGAACCTGAGGGCATGGCAACCCACTCCAGTATTCTTGCCTGGAGAATCCCATGGACAGAGGAGCCTGGGGGGCTGCAGTCTGTACGGCTGCCGAGAGTTGGACACGACTGAAGCTACTGAGCCTGCGTGCACACTGCTACCTTTAGTTGCCATGCTTCACATTATATCCCCAGGACTTGCTTGTCTGGGGATATGATAATGTCATAACTGGATGTTTTTACCTTCTGACCACCCTCCCTCACCCATTCCCCCACTGCACCCTGCCTCTGCTAACCATCAGTCTGCTCTCTGTATCTATGAAAATGGGTTTTCGAAAAAAGATTCCACATATAGATGAGATCATATTGTATTTATCTCTTCTGTCTGACATTTGTCTTAGCATAATGCCTTCAAGGTCTAGCCCTCAATTCATTTTTTGAGCTGTTTTGTGAGTGCGTGTGCTTGTGTATCTGTGTAGGGTGTCATCAAGAGAGAAAGAGCGGGCAGAGGGGAGAGAAGGAGGGTGAAGGGGGTGGTTCAGGCTGTAATGCGAGTGATGGGGAGTGGTAGATGAAGCTTCACTCGCTTGCCCGCTGCTCATCTCCTGCTGTGGGCCCAGGTTCCTAAGAGGCCTAGGACTGGTAGCAGTCCACCCGCCCAGGGACTGGAGACCGCTGGGCTAAGGGACTTAGCCTTTTCAGTAAAATTACTTCAACAGTAAAATTAGAAAGATCTTATTATATGATCAATAATTTCCTATTCAGCTCTTATAGTCTATACATCTCAAGTAAGTTTTGAAAATAAACTTTTTTCTGAATCTTTAAAAGATGATTTTCCTTACTGTAAAATACATGCAGTGTAGGAAATATAGAAACTGTAGAAGAAAGAGAAGAAAATAAAGACCGCCATTTATCCCATCACCCAGTATTAACCATTCTTTACTGGTTAAGGATTTTCTTTTCTACATTTTCTCTCTCTGTGTGTTTGAGACACAGACTTTACATTCTGCATCTCCCTTTAAGATTATAGCATGGAATTTCCTTGTGTTAATCAGTATTCAAAAGATGATTTACAATGGTTACTTAATATGACTAAACATATTTATTGTATAATTTTTTTTGCTTTGCATTTAGATATTTTCAGATTTTTAAAATTTTATAAATAACTTATAACAATATATTAGATTGGCCAAGAGGGTCATCTGGGATTTTCTATAAGATGGTATTTATTAGACTGTAAATTGTTCACAAAGCTGAGCAGCAACTGACAATTAATTTTAGAACATTTCCTCACCCCACATAGGAAGCCCATACCCATTAGTGGTCACTCTCTAATCCACATGCCCCCTCCCCAGCCCTAGGCAACCACTAATCTACTTTTTGTCTCTATGGATTTACCTACTTTAGACTTTTGGTATAACTGGAGTCATATAATACGTAGGTTCTTTCACTTAGCATAATGTTTTCAAAGTTTATCCATCTTGTGGCAGATATCAATATCTCATTCCTTTTTATTGCTGAATAATACTCTTTCATGAATAATATCACCTTTTATTTGTCAGTGCATTGGATGGACATTTAGGCTATTCCTACTTTTTAGCTGTTATAAATAATGGGAGTATGACCATTTTGCACAGATTTCTGTGTGGGCATGTGTTTTCATTTCTCTTGGGTATATACCTGGGAGTGGAATTGCTGGGTGATATGGTAACTCTACATTTGGCCTTTTAAAGAACTGCCAGACTGTTTTCCAAAGTGATGATACCATTTTTACATTACCACCAGCAATGTTTAAGTATTAAGGGCCCTCCACATCCTCACCAATGCTCATTATTATCTATCTTTTTAACTATAACCATCTAGTGGATTTAAAATGATATCTCACTGTGGTTTTGACTTTCATTTCTTTGGTGGCTAATGATGTCAAGCAGTTTTTAAGTGTTTATTGGCCATTTCTTTATTTTCTTTGGAGAAATGTTTACTCAGATTGTTTGCTCATTTTTAAATGTTGTTATTCAATCGCTCAGTCATGTCCGACTCTTTGCGACCCCATGGACTGTAGCACACCAAGCTTCTCTGTCCTTCACTATCTCCCAGAGCTTGCTCAAACTCATGTCCATTGAGTCAGTGATGCCATCCAACCATCTCGTCCTCTGTCATCCCCTTCTCCTTCTGCCTTCTATCTTTCCCAGCATCAGGGTCTTTTCCAGTGAGTCAGCTCTTTGCATCTCATGTGTGTATGAATTTACATTACTGGTTATTTTTTGAAGTAGGATTTCTGGAGGGAAAGGTCTGCTGCTGCTGCTGCTGCTAAGTCACTTCAGTCGTGTCCGACTCTGTGTGACCCCATAGACAGCAGCCCATCAGGCTCCCGCGTCCCTGGGATTCTCCAGCCAAGAACACTGGAGTGGGTTGCCATTTCCTTCTCCAATGCATGAAAGTGAAAAGTGAAAGGGAAGTCGCTCAGTCGTGTCCGACTCTTCGCGACCCCATGGACTGCAGCCTACCAGGCTCCTCTGTCCATGGGATTTTCCAGGCGAGAGTACTGGAGTGGGGTGCCATCGCCTTCTCCGGGGAAAGGTCTAAACATTAAAACACACACACACACACACACACAAACAACAACAACAACAAAAACCTCCTAATGCTTATTACCAACTGTTTACAGAAAAGTTGCATAAATTTATACCTCCATCTTTAGCAGTGGTCCTCGATCATGGTGTGATTTTCTCTCCCGGGGGACATTTTTCAATGTTTGGAGATATTTTTGGTTATCTGAACTCAGGGAAGGAGGATAACACTGGCATTTCTTATGAATAGAAGCCAAGCCAACTGTCTTGCTGTTCACACTGTCTGCACTGTTTACTGAATCCAGGTTAGGCAAGACTCGAGCTAAGAGGCTGGAAGAAGACGGGAGGAGTCACAGGAACTGCTGCTGCTGCTGCTGCTAAGTCGCTTCAGTCGTTTCCGACTCTGTGCGACCCCATAGACGGCAGCCCACCAGGCTCCGCCGTCCCTGCAGATATGTTTATTCCTTCCTGGCTGGCATGGCAGCCATAACAGAGCCTCTTTCCTGGCTGACGCAGCAGCTGTAGTGTCCGCCACAACATAACCTCACACAGCATAACCATGGTGTCGCTCCAGTGTCGCTCCAGCACAGCAGCAGCCAGGGTGCTCGCGGCGGAGCTTACGCAGGCGTGACGCACAGCGTACCTCGCGATGTGCGTGCGCAGTGCTGTACGTGAGCGCAGCTGTTCCATAGCCACGCAAAGTCGTTGTCTACAGAACATGGAGTAAGAGGGCATGAGAGCGTGGGGCCAGAGAGCCGAACTGGCTCCATCTTGTTAATTTCCCCACAGTGTCTATCTCAATGTACCCAGGTTCCTGCCAGCTTATTACTGCTCTGTTCCTAAGGTGTCCAGGTTGGTGGCTGAATCTCACACATTTAAATGCCATCTACATTTCGGTAGCAAAAAGGAAGAAAGGGATGACAAAAACGGAACAGAGTGTATGCCAGTTTTATTTTAAGAAACATTCCTATTATATAACAAGTTGTATTCCTATTACATAGTAAAAGCTATATTCTTTTATTTCCCATGGGTAGAAACTAGTTGCAAGAGAATGACATTCTGAGACAACACATGCAAATCTCAAGACTTCTATTACGTGAAAAAAAGGAGAACAGAAATGTGAAGAGAACAGCAGTCTGTGCATAGCATTTGCTCTCCTTTTAGAGATAAGGACATGGAAACTCAGGGACACGTATAAATGCCAGACCTGAGATTTGACCCTAGCTCTCTCTGATAACAAAATTCATATTATTTCTATTATATCACATCACATTTCATTTAAAGTTTTAGTGAGATACCAAGACATGAATCAATTATAAAGCAAGGCAGATATTTTTTAAAGTGTTAGAATATGTGTCAGAGAGCAGTAGGCCCCCCATTCTAGCTGTGGTCTTATAAGCTCCCATGTGCCAACCTCATGCCAGAGATGTGACTCACCCTTTGAAGAGAGCTCACAAGAATCTGTGACAGAGGCCACTAAGTGGGACAGTGAGTTGGGAAGCTCATCAGAAACATTGGTTAAACCCAGGAATCAAGAAGGATAACACATACGTTAAACATTTTAACTTAAAAAATTATTATGGAAAATTTCAAACACAAACAAAGCAATCACAGTAGTTTAAGCCACCCTCGTTATACTTTTCAACAATGATCAACATTTTGCTCTTCTTGCTTCATCTATAACTTCATCTTCTTCCAATCCTCCACTTGAATTTTTAAATTCCATTTTCTTTAGGTTAAATTTACATACATTAAAATATACAAATCCTAACTATACGATTTTGAAAATGACAGGTGTGATCCACGATCTTATCAAGCTATTAAACATTTTCATTACCCCAGAAAATTTTCTGAATTCCATCAGTATAGATTAGTTTTGCCTGTGCTAGAATTTTATATAAATGAATCATATAGTCTTGGTTCTTCTGTGGCTGACTACTCAGTATCATGTCTGTGAGTTTCCCCTATGCTTTTTCAATCATTCCTTTTCAATTTGGATATTATTTCATATAGGAACATATCACATTTTGTTTATCCGCTCTTCTCCTGATGGACATTTGGTTTTCCAATATACTTGTAAAAGTGTATTTCTTCAGCAATCTTTTGACATAGGGCCAAGTCCTTTCTTTTAAATATGGTCCCACTGATTAGAATTGCAACTTGTCTTTCTTACATAAATCACACTCATATAATGCATCAGTTTCAGCATATAGATTTTATTTCTTTAAAGGGGAATGAGAACTTGACATTTAGAAGCAATCTGAATGCAGAATCATTTTGAAGTTTCAAAATCCCCCCAACAATATTTCACAGTTATTTTGTCCATGTCTAATTCTACTGTGATAATTTTTTATTGATTTCCCATTATTGAGTCTTCTCAAAGCACTAACTCTAGTTTTCATAATATTAATAATAATCATCTTTCTTTTCATAACATGATTTTGTTGGTTTACATAATTTTTAATTCATTGAATAATTATAATGATAAATGCAACAGACAAAAACAGGAATAACACAATTCTCTTCATAAGCACTAAATTCTTTTGGTAGGAAGAAATGAAAGGTAGATAACAGAGAGGAACATTATACTTGGTAATAAATGTTTAGTTAGCATAGTCCCTGATTTGTAGTCAATGTTTTTCAGAGAGAGCTAAGAGTACCTGTTTGTTCTGGTTACCGTTGTTGAGTAATGAATACACCCAAATTTAACAGCTTAAAGAAATTATTCTATTATGCTTGTGACTTTTGCAGGTTTTGAATTCAGGTAGGACATAGTGGGAAAGACAAAGGATGAGATGGTTGGATGGCATCACCGATGCAATGGACATGAACTTTGGCAAACCCTGGGAGATGGTGTGGGGGGACAGGGAGGCCTAGCATGCTGCAATCCATGGGGTCACAAAGAGCTGGACATGACTTGGTGGCTGAACAATAACAAAATAGTGGGAAAGACTTGTATCTGCTTCAAACGCATGAAGCCTCATCTTCATCTGAAAGGTCTGATGGATGGAAGTGAGAGTATCTGACAATTGCTGTGAGCTATTGGCTGGGACCTTAGCTAGGGCTGTCAGTTGAAGCCTATCCATGTGGCTTGAGCCTCCTCACAGCACAGAGATCTTGCTTGGCAACTTATGGTTTCAAAAGAGAGTGTTCCAGTGAATTTGTAGAAAATGCACTGTTTTTTGACCTAGTTAAGAGTTATTCTGTTTTTTACAAGTAGCTGATAGTGAATATATTTTTATGGACCCTTTTGACCATCCTTCTTGTGGGCTGCCCTAGTGGTTCATCATCTACTAGAATTTTAAAAAGCTCAACTGGAATTCCATCACCTCCACTAGCTTTGATTGTCGTAATGCTTCCTAAGGCCCACTTGACTTCAAACTCCAGGATGTCTGGCTCTAGATGAGTGGCCACACCATCTTTGTTATCCTGGTCATTAAGACATTTTTAGATAATTCTTCTGTGTATTCTTGACACTTTTTCTTAATCTCTTCTGCTTCTGTTAGGTCCTTACTGTTTCTGTCCTTTATCATGCTGATCCTTGCATGAAATGTTCCCTTGATATCTCCAGGTTTCTTGACAAGATCTCTAGTCTTCCCCATTCTACCGTTTTCCTCTACTTCTTTGCATTGTCCATTGAAGAAGGCCTTCTTATCTCTCCTTGCTATGTTAAAATGCTGCACTAAATATATCAGCTGATTTGGAAAAGTCAGCAGCAGACCTTGGACTGTAAAGGTCACTTTTCATTCCAATCTCAAAGAGAGGAAGTGCCAAAGAATGTTCAAACTACCAGACGATTGTGCACATTTCTCATCCTAGTAAGGTTATGCTCAAAACCATTCAAGCTAGGGTTCAGCAGTATGTGAACTGAGAACTTCCAGATGTCCAAGCTGGGTTTAGAAAAGGCAGGGGACCAGAGGTCAAATCACCAACATTTGTTGGATCATAGAGAAAGCAAGGGAACTCCAGAAAAAAGCATCTACTTCTGCTTCTTTGACTACACTTAAGTGTTTGATTGTGTGGATTACAGCAAACTGTGGAAAATTCTTAAAGAGATGTGACTATCAGACCACCTTACCTATCTCCTGAGAAACCAGTATGCAGGTCAAGAAGGAACAGTTATAACTGGATGTGCGACAACTGACTGGTTCAAAATTGGGAAAGGAGTACAACAAGGCTGTATATTTTCATCCTATTTATTTAACTTACATAAAGAGTACATCATGTGAAATGCCAGGCTGGATGAATCACAAGCTGGAATCAAGGATGCTGGGAGAAATATTAACAACCTCCGATATGCAGATGATATCACTCTGATGGCAGAAAGTGATGAGAGCCTCTTGAGGAGGGTGAAAGAGGAAAATGAAAAAGCTGGCTTAAAATTCAACATTCAAAGAACGAAGATCATGGCATCTGGTCCCATCACTTCATGGCAAATAGAAGGGTAAAAAGTGGAAGCAGTGACAGATTTTCTTTTCTTGGGTTCCAACATGACTGCAGCCCTGAAATTAAAAGACACTTACTCCTTGGAAGAAAAGCTATGACAAACCTAGACAGCATGTTAAAAAGCAAAGATATCACTTTGCCAACTGAGGTCTGTATAGTCAAAGCTATGGTTTTTCCAGTAGTCATGTACAGATGCTGGGAAAGATTGAAGACAAAAGGAGAAGAGGGCATCAGAGGATGAGATGGTTGGATCACATCACCAACTCAACGGGCATGAATTTTAGCAAACTCCTGGGAGACAGTGAAGGACAGGGAAGCCTGGTGTGCTGCAGTCCATGGGGTTGCAGACTTGGACATGACTTAGCAACTAAATATCCATAATCACAGAAATATTTGCTTTCGGGACAGCATTCAGAAGACTCATAAAATCTCATGATAGGTGATGTTAAGTTTGAACACTGGTTAAGATGGTAATGATAAAGACACTATTTTTCTCATCATAGTTAATAATTATCTTATAGAAAAATACTTTGAGACT
This sequence comes from Ovis canadensis, assembly GCF_042477335.2. Lineage (NCBI taxonomy): Eukaryota > Metazoa > Chordata > Mammalia > Artiodactyla > Bovidae > Ovis > Ovis canadensis. Next base: position 30,070,710 of record NC_091246.1, read on the forward strand.
ATGCAAATGGCCTGTTACTTCTCATCATAATTTTGCCCATTATTTTTTTTAAATGCATCCCATGGAATTTTTCTTTATAGGAGTATAATTGCTTTACAATGTGAGTTTGTTTCTGCTGTATGACAAAGTGAATTAGCTATATGTATACATATATCCCCTCCCTCTTGAATCCCCCTCCCACCCACCTCCCATCCTACCCCTATAGGTCATCACAGAGCACCAAGCTGAGCTCCCTGAGATATACATCAGCTTCCAACTAGTTATCTGTTTTATACATGGAAGTATATACATGTCAACACTACTCTCTCAATTCGTACCACTCACCCCTTCCCCTGTAATCACAAGTTCATTCTCTATGTCTATGTCCCTATTCTTGCCCTGCAAATAGGTTCAGCTGCACCATTTTTTCTAGATTCCATATATATATATATGTGCATTACTATACACATATATACACATATATACAATGTTTGCTTTTCTCATTTTGACTTATTTCACTTTGTATAATAGATTCTAGGTTCATCTGCATCCCTACAAATGACCTAATTATGTTCCTTTTCATGTCTGATTAATGGTCCATTGTATAAGTACCATATCTTCTTTATCCATTCATCTGTTGATGGATATCTAAGTTGCTTCCATGTCCTGGCTACTGTAAATAGTGATGCAGTGAACACTGGGGTAAATGTGTCTTTTCGAATTATGGTTTTCTCAGGGCATATGCCCAGGAGGTTAGCAAATGGTAATTCTACTGTTAGTATTTTAAGGAACTTCACTATTATTCTCCATAGTGTCTGTATCCATTTATGTTCCCACCAACAGTGCAAGAGAGTTCCCTTTTCTCCACATCCTCACCAGCATTCATTGTTTGTAGATTTTGTGAAGATGGCCATTCTGACTAATGTGAGGTGATGTCTCATTGTAGTCTTGATATGTATTTCTGTAATAATGAGAGATGTTGAGCACCCTTTTGTGTGTTAGCCGTTTGTATGTGTCTTTTTTGGAAAAATATTTTATTAAGGTCTTTCCCCATTTTTTGATTGGGTTGTTTGTTTCTTTCATATTGAACTGCATGAGCTGCTTGTATGTTTTGCAGATTAATCCTTTGTCACTTGCTTCATTTGCAAATATTTTCTTCCATTCTGAGGGTTGTCTTTTCATTTTGTTTGTGGTTTCCTTTGCTGTACAAAAGCTTCTAAGTTTAATTAGGTCCCATTTGTTTATTTTTGTTTTTATTTTCGTTACTCTAGAAGGTGGGTTGAAAAGGATCTTGCTGTAATTTATGTCAAAGTGTGTTCTGCCCGTGTTTTCCTCTTAACATTTTGTAGTATTTGGCCTTACATTCAGGTCTTTAACCCACTTTGAATCTATTTGTGTGTATGGTGTTAGAAAGTGTTCTAATTGCATTCTTTTACATGTGACTGTCTAGTTTTCCCAGAACCACTTATTGAAGAGGCTGTCTTTTCTCCATTGTATATCCTTGCCTCTTTCATCAAAGGTGGGGTGACCATAGTTACATGGGTTTATTTCTGGGCTTTCTATCCTGTTCCATTGACCTGTATGTTTGTTTTTGTGTCAGTACCATACTGTCTTGATTACTATAGCTTTGTAGTATAGTTTGAAGTCAGAAATGTTGATAGTTGGAGCTGTTTTTCTTTCTCAAGATTGCTTTGGCTACTCGGGGTCTTTTCTTTTTCCATTCAGATTGTGAATTTTTTTGTGCTAGTTCTGTGAAAAATGTCATTGGTATTTGATAGAGATTGCATTCAATCTGTAGACTGCTTTGAGTTAGCATAGTCACTTTCACAGTATGGATTCTCCCAATTCAAGAATATGATATATCTTTCAATCTGTTTGTGTCATCATTGATTTCTTTTATCAGTGTCTTATAGTTTTCTGCATACAGGACTTCTGTCTCATTAAGTAGGTTTATTCCTAGGTATTTTATTTTTTTTGTTGCAGTGGTAAATGCAATTGTTTTCTTGATTTCTCTTTCTGATATTTCATTGTTAGTATATTGGAATGCAAGAGATTTCTGTGTATTAATTTTGTATCCTGAAAATTTACTAATTCATTGATTAGCTCAACTAGTTTTCTGGTGGTATCTTTAGGGTTTTCTATGTATAGTATCATGTCATCTACAAACAGTGACAATTTTACTTCTTTTCCTATTCAGATTCTTTCATTTCATTTTCTTCTCTGATTGCTATGGTTAGGATTCCCAGAACTATGTTGAACAATAGTGGTGAGAGTGGGCAATTTTGTATTGTTCCTGATTTTAGAGGAAATTCAGTTTTTCACCATTGAGAATAATGTTTACTGTGGGTTTGCTATATATGGTCTTTATTATGTTGAGTTGAAGGCAATGGCAACCCACTCCAGTACTCTTGCCTGGATAATCCCATGGACGGAGGAGCCTGGTAGGCTGCAGTCCATGGGGTCACTAAGAGTTGGACATGACTGAGTGATTTCACTTTCACCTTTCACTTTCATGCATTGGAGAAGGAAATGGCAACCCACTCCAGTGTTCTCGCCTGGAGAATCTCAGGGATGGCAGAGCCTAGTGGGCTGCCATCTATGGGGTCGCACAGAGTCAGACATGACTGAAGTGACTTAGCAGCAGCAGCATGTTCCCTCTATGCCCACTTATTGGAGAGATTTTTTTCATAAGTGGGTGTTAAATTTTGTCAAAAGCTTTTTCTATTAAATATATCTGTTGAGACGATCATATGGTATTTGTCCTTCTGTTTGTTAGTGTGACACTATTATACTAAAATATGATATTTCTGTTTTTGTGTCTGCTGCTGCTGCTAAGTCGCTTCTATCGTGTCTGACTCTGTGTGACCCCAGAGACAGCAGCCCACCAGGCTCCCGCGTCCCTGGGATTCTCCAGCCAAGAACACTGGAGTGGGTTGCCATTTCCTTCTCCAATGCATGAAAGTGAAAAGTGAAAGTGAAGTCGCTCAATCGTGTCTGACCCTCAGCGACCCCATGGACTGCAGCCCACCAGGCTCCTCCGTCCATGGGATTTCCCAGGCAAGAGTACTGGAGTAGGGTGCCATTGCCTTCTCCAGTTTTTGTGTCAGTACTATGTATATAACAATATACCATATCTATATTTCTGTTTTTGTGTCAGTACCATACTCTCTTGATCACTGTAGCTTTGTAGTATAGCTTGAAGTCAGAAATGTTGATACTTAGAGCTGTTTTTCTTTCTCGAGATTGCTTTTGCTAGTTGGGGTCTTTTCTTTTTCCATACAGATTGTGAAATTTTTTGTGCTTGTTCTGTGAAAAATGCAGTTGGTAATTTGCCATTGGTAATATAGATATTTGTTAATATGGCACATATCACACTGATTGATTTGTGTATACTGAAGAAACCTTGCATCCCTGAGATAAACCCTACTTGATCATGGCATACTATCCTTTTAATTCTGTTTCTTATATTTTGTTGAGGATTTTTGCATCTATATTTACCAGTGATTTGGCCTGTCATTTTTGTGTGTGATATCTTTGTCTGTTTAGTAACAGAGTGATGGTGCCCTTGGCAAATGAGTTTGCAAGTGTTCCTCCCTCTGCAATTTTTGGGAAGAGCTTGAGAAGGATAGGTGTTAGCTCTTCTCTAAATGTTTGATAGAATTCACCAGTGAAGCCATCTGGCCTTGAGTTTTCATTTGTTGGAAGATTTTTAATCACAGTTCAAATTCAGTGCTTGTGATTTGTCTCTTCATATCTTCTATTTCTTCTGGATTCAGTCTAGGAAAGTTATACTGTTCTAAGAATTTGTCCATTTCTTCCAGTTTGTTCATTTTATTGGCATATAGTTTGTAGTGGTGTCTTATGATGATTCTATGTACTTCTGCAGTATGAATTGTAACTTCTCCTCTTTCATTTCTAATTTTACTGATTTGATTCCGCTCTCTTTTTTTTTTCTTGATGGATCTGGCTAATGGTTTATCAACTCTGTTTTTCTTCTAGAAGAATCAGCCAGTTTTATTGATCTTTGTTATTGTTTTCTTCATTCCTTTTTCATTTCTTTTCTGCTCTGATCTTTATGATTTCTTTCTACTAACTTTGATTTGTTGTTGTTATTCTTTCTCTAATTGTTCTAGGTTTACGGTTAGGTTTTTTATTTGAGACATTCTTGTTTGTTAAGGTGGGACTGTATTGCTATAAACTACCCTCTAAGAACTGCTTCTGCTGCGTTGCATAGGTTTGGGGTCACTGTGTTTTCATTGTCTTTGTTTCTAGGTATTTTTTATTTCTTCTTTGATTTCCTCAACAATCTCTTGGTTATTTAATAGCATATTGTTTTGCCTCCATCTCTGTGTTTTTTCGGAGAAGGCAATGGCACCCCACTCCAGTACTCTTGCCTGGAAAATCCCATGGATGGAGAAGCCTGGTAGGCTGCAGTCCATGGGGTCGCTAAGTAGGACACGACTGAGCAACTTCACTTTCACTTTTCACTTTCATGCACTGGAGAAGGAAATGGCAACCCACTCCAGTGTTCTTGCCTGGAGAATCCCACAGACGGGGGAGCCTGCTGTCTCTGGGGTCGCACAGAGTCGGACACGACTGAAGTGACTTAACAGCAACAGCATTTGTGTTTTTTTACAGTTTTTCCCCTTGTAATTGATATCTAATCTTATAGTGTTGTGGTTTGAAAAAACGTTGGTATGATTTCAATTTTCTTAAGTTTATTGAGGCTTGTTTTATGACTCAAGATTTTATCTATCTTGGAGAATTGTTCCATGTGAACTTTAGAAAAAAGTGTTAAAAATGTATTCTGCAGCTTTTGGATGGATGTCCTATTTGTTGTGTTTAGTCGCTAAGTCATTTGACACTTTACTACCCTGTGGATGCCAGTATGCCAGGCTCCCCTGTCTTTCACTGTTTCCCAGAGTTTGCTCAGATTCATGTCCATTGAGTCAGTGATGCTATCTAACCATCTCATCCTCTGCCTCACCCTTCTCCTTTTGCCTTCAATCTTTCCCAGCATCAGGGTCTTTTCCAATGAGTCATCTCTTTACATTAGGTGGCCAATTATTGGAGCTTCAACTTCAGGATTAGTTCTTCCAATGAATATTCAGGGCTGAATTCCTTTAGGGTTAACTGGTTTGATCTCCTTGCAGTCCAAGGGACTCTCAAGAGTCTTCTCCAGCACCACAATTCAAAAGCATCAGTTCTTAGGTGCTCAGTATATTACCATTTTCTTAATTGTTTTGGGCTTGTTTTTGTAAGTCATTTCCTTCTTTTGTGTTTCCTGCCTAGAGAAGTTCCTTTATCATTTGTTGTAAAGCTGATTTGGTAGTGCTGAATTCTTTTAACTTTTGCTTGTCTGTAAAACTTTTGATTTCTCCATCAAATGGGAATGAGATACTTGCTGGGTAATCTTGGTTGTAGGTTTTCCCTTTCATCACTTTAAATATATCTTGCTACTTCCTTCTGGTTTACAGAGATTCTTCTGAAAGATCTTCTGATAACCCTATGGAGATTCTCTTGGATGTTACTTATTGCTTTTTCTTTTTCACTTTTAATATTTTTTTCACTAGTTTAGTTTTTGTTAGTTTGACTAATATGTATCCAAATAATAGCAAGGAGAGATAAGAAAGCCTTCCTAAGTGATCAGTACAAAGATATAGAGGAAAAAAATAGAATGGGAAAGACTAGATATCTCTTCAAGAAAATACCAATTTAGAGATACCAAGGGAAGATTTCATGCAAAGATGAGCACAATAAAGGACGGAAGTGGTATGGACCTAACAGAAGCAGAAGATATTAGGAAGAGGTGGCAACAATACACAGAATAACTATACAAAAAAGATCTTGACCCAGATAACCATGATGGTGTGATCACTCACCTAGAGCCAGACATCCTGGAATGTGACGCCAAATGGGCTTTAGGAAGCATCAGTATGAATAAAGCTGGTGGAAGTGATAAAATTCCAGCTGAACTATTTAAAATCCTAAAATGATGCTGTGAAAGTGCTGCACTCAATATGCCAGCAAATTTGGAAAACAGCAGTGGCCACAGGACTGGAAAAAGTCAGTTTTCATTCCAATCCCTAAGAAGGGCAATGCCAAAAAATGTTCAAGCTACCACACAAGTGCACTCATCTCACATGCTAGCAAAGAAATGCTAAAAATTCTCCTGGCTAGGCTTCAATAGTACATTAACTGAGAACTTCTAGATGTTCAAGTTGGATTTAGAAAAGGCAGAGGAACTGGAGATCAAATTTTCTAACATCTGTTGGATCATAGGAAAACAAGAGAATTCCAGAAAATCATCTACTTTTGCTTTTTGTGACTATGCTAAAGCCTTTGACTGTGTGGATCACAACAAATGTGGAAAATTCTTAAAGAGATGGGAATACCAGACCACCTTACCTGCCTCCTGAGAAACCTGTATGCAGTTAAAGAAGCAACAGTCAGAACCAGACATGGAACAACAGACTACTTCCAAATCGGGAAAAGAATATGTTAAGGCTGTATGTTGTTGCCCTGCTTATTTAACTTATATGCAGAGTACATCAGGTGAAATGCTGGGCTGGATGAAGCACAAGCTGGAATAAAGATTGTTGGGAGAAATATCAATAATCTTAGATATGCAAATGATATCACCCTTATGGCATAAAGTGAAGAGGAACTAAAGAGACTCTTGATGAAGGTGAAAGAGGAGAGTGAAAAAGATGGCTTAAAACTCATTGTTAAAAAAACTAAGATTATGGCATCTGATCCCATCAATTCAGTTCAGTTCAGTCACTCAATCATGTCTGACTCTGTGACCCCATGGACTGCAGCATGCCAGGCTTCCCTGTCCACCAACTCTTGGAGCCTGCTCAAACTCTTGTCCATCGAGTTGGTGATGCCATCCAACCATCTTATCCTCGGTCATCCCCTTCTCCTCCCACCTTCAATCTTTCCCAGCATCAGGGTCTTTTCCAATGAGTCAGTTCTTTGCATCAGATGGCCAAAGTATTAGAGTTTCAGCTTCAGCATCACTCCTTCCAATGAATATTCAGGACTGATTTCCCTTAAGATGGACTGGTTGGATCTCCTTGCAGTCCAAGGGACTCTCAAGAGTCTTCTCCAACACCACAGTTCAAAAGCATCAATTCTTTGGTGCTTAGCTTTCTTTATAGTCCAACTCTCACATCCATACATGACTATTGGAAAAACCATAGCCTTGGCTAGACAGACTTTTGTTGGCAAAGTAATGCCTCTGCTTTTTAATATGCTATCTAGGTTGGTCATAACTATTCTTCCAAGGAGCAAGCATTGTTTAATTTCATGGCTGCGGTTACCATCTGCAGTAATTTTGGAGCCAAAAAGATAAAGCCTGTCACTGTTTTTGCTGTTTCCCATCTGTTTGCTGAAGTGATGGGACCAGATGCCATGATCTTCATTTTCTGAATGTTGGGCTTTAAGCCAATTTTTTCACTCTCCCCTTTCACTTTGATAAAGAAGCTCTTTAGTTCTTCACTTTCTGCCATAAGGGTGGTGTCATCTGCATATCTGAGGTTATTGATATTTCTCCCGGCAATCTTGATTCCAGCTTGTGCTTCTTCCAGCCAGTGTTTCTCATGATGTACTCTGCACATAAGTAAATAAGCAGGGTGACAATATACAGGGTGACGTATACTCCTTCCCTATTTGGAACCAGTCTGTTGTTCCATGTCCAGTTCTAACTGTTGCTTCCTGACCTGCATACAGATTTCTCAAGAGGCAGGTCAGGTGGTCTGGTATTCCCATCTCTTGAAGAATTTTCCACAGTTTGTTGTGGCCTACACAGTCAAAGGCTTTGGCATAGTCAATAAAGTAGAAGCAGATGTTTTTCTGGAACTCTCTTGCTTTTTTGGTGATTCAACAGATGTTGGCAATTTGATCTCTGCTTCCTCTGGCTTTTCTAAATCCAGCTTGAACATCTGGAAGTTCACAAATCATGTACTGCTGAAGCCTGGCTGGGAGAATTTTGAGCATTACTTTGCTAACGTGTGAGATGAGGGCAATCGTGGTAGTTTGAGAATTGTTTGGCATTGCCTTTCTTTGGGATTGGAATAAAAACTGACCTTTTCCAGTCTTGTGGCCGCTGCTGTTTTCCAAATTTGCTGGCATATTGAGTGCAGCACTTTCACAGCATCATCTTTCAGGATTTGAAATAGCTCAACTGGAATTCCATCACCTCCACTAGCTTTGTTCGTAGTGATGCTTCCTAAGGCCCACTTGACTTCAGATTCCAGGATGTCTGGTTCTAGGTGAGTGATCACACCATCGTGGTTATCTGGGTTGTGAAGATCTTTTTTGTATAGTTATTGTGTGTATTGTTGCCACCTCTTCTTAATATCTTCTGCTTGTCTTAGGTTTACACAATTTCTGTCCTCTATTTTGCCCATCTTTGCATGAAATGTTCCCTTGGTATCTCTAATTTTCTTGAAGAGATCTCTAGTCTTTCCCATTCTATTGTTTTCCTCTTTCTTTGCACTGATCACTTAGGAAGTCTCTCTTATCTCTCATTGCTATTCTTTGGAACTCTGCATTCAAATGGGTATATCTTTCCTTTTCTCCTTTGCTTTTCACTTCTCTTCTTTTCTCAGCTATTTGTAAGGCCTTCTCAGACAACCATTTTGCATTTCTTTTTCTTGGGGATGGTCTTGATCCTTGCCTCCTGTACAATGTCACGAACCTCCATCTATAGTTCTTCAGGCATTCTATCAGATCTAATCCCCTGAATCAATTTCTCACTTCCACTGTAAAGAGATTTGATTTAGGTCATATCTGAATGGTCTAGGTTTTCCCTACTTTCTTCAATTTAAGCCTGAATTTGGCAATAAAGAGTTCATGATCTGACCACAGTCAACTCCCAGTCTTGTTTTTGCTGACTGTATGAAGCCTTTCCATCTTTGGCTACAAAGAATATAATCAATCTGATTTCGGTATTGACCATCTGGTGATGTCCATGTGTACAGTCGTCTCTTGTGTTGTTGGAAGAGGGTGTTTGCTCTGACCAAACTCTGTTAGCAAAGGCAAAACTCTATTAGCCTTTTCCCTGCTTCATTCTGTACTCCAAGGCCAAATTTGCCTGTTACTCCAGGTATTTCTTGACTTCCTACTTTTGCATTCCAGTCCCCTATATGGAAAAAGACATCTTTTTGGGGTGTTAGTTCTAGAAGGTCTTGTAGGTCTTCATAGAACCATTCAACTTCAGCTTCTTCAGCATTACTGGTTGGGGCATAGACTTGGATTACTGTGATATTGAATGGTTTGCCTTGGAAACGAACAGAGATCATTCTGTCCTTTTTGAGACTGCATCCAACTGCATTTTGGACTCTTCTGTTGACCATGGTGGCTACACCATTTCTCCTAAGGGATTTTTGCCCACAGTCATAGGTATAATGGTCATCTGAGTTAAATTCACCCATTCCAGTCCATTTTAGTTAGCTGATTCCTAAAATGTTGGTGCTCACTCTTTCTACCTTCTGTTTGACCACTTCCAATTTGCCTTGATTCATGGACCTGACATTCCAGGTTCCTATGCACTATTGCTCTTTACAGCATCGGACCTTGCTTACATCACCAGTCACATCCACAACTGGGTGTTGTTTTTGCTTTGGCTCTGTCTCTTCATTCTCTCTGGAGTTATTTCTCCACTGATCTCTAGTAGCATATTGGGCACCTACCGACCTGGGGGAGTTCATCTTTCAGTGTCCTATCTTTTTGCCTTTCATACTGTTCGTGGGGTTCTCAAGGCAGGAATACTGAAGGTGTTTGCCATTCCCTTCTCCAGTGGACCAAGTTTTGCCAAAACTCTGCACCATGACCTGTCCATCTTGGGTGGCCCTACATGGCATGGCTCATAGTTTTACTGAGTTAGACAAGGCTGTGGTCCATGTGATCAGATTGGTTAGTTTTCTGTGATTATGGTTTTCAGTCTTTCTGCCCTCTGATGGAGACGGATAAGAGGCTTATGGAAACTTCCTGATGGCAGAGACTGACTGAGGGGGAAACTGGCTCTTGTTCTGATGGGTGTGGCCATGCTCAGTAAATCTTTTTTCCGATCCCATCACTTCATGGTAAATAGACGAGGAAACATTCGAAACAGTGACAGACTTTATTTTCTTGGGCTCCAAAATCACTGTAGATAGTGATTGCAGCCATAAAATTAAAAGACACTTGCTCCTTGGAAGAAAAGCTATGACAAACCTAGACAGTACAGTATCATGTATCATCTAGACAGTAATCATGTACAGATGTGAGAGTCGGACCATAAAGAAGGCTGAGCCAACAAAGCATCTCATCCTCTGTTGCCCTCTTCTCCTATGCCCTCAGTCTTTCCAACATCAAAGTCCTTTCCAATGAGTCAGCTCTTCATATTAGGTGGCCAAAGTATTGGAACTTCAGCATCAGTCCTTTCAATGAATATTCAGCACTGATTTCCTTTAACATTGACTGGTTTGATCTCCTTGTAGTCCAAGGAACTCTCAAGAGTCTTCTCCAGCACCACAGTGCAAAAGCATCAATTTTTCAGCGCTCATCCTTCTTTAGACTTTAACCCAAGAGAAGTGAAAATATATCCATACAGAGACTTGAACATAAATGTTCATAACAGCTACATCTGTAAGAATCCCAAACTGGAAACAATCCAAATGCCCATCAACAGGTAAGTGAAAAAATATATCATTGTAAGTCAGTCTTATTATTCCAAAAACAAAGATCATGGCATCCAGACCCATCACTTCATGGCAAATAGATGGGGAAGAGTGGAAAAAGTGACAGGTTTTATTTTCTTGGGCTCAAAAATCACTGCAGATGGGGGACTCCGGCCATGGAAGAGCTGGATTGTATGCTAGGTATATGCTTAATTTTTGAAGAAACTGTCGAACTGTTTTCCAAAGTGACTACACCATCTTATATTCCCACCAACAATGTGTGAAGGTCCAACCACTTCACATTATTACAGGATCCAAGTTTTTAAGTGACTCACTATCACCTGCAGCGATTGTGTAGCAGCAGGCCCTCTACCATCTGAGACTGTTCATTGGCCACTACAGATCCAGGCAATTCTTTGAGGGACTTATCATCTGGGAGGAGGTGCACAGGGTTGGGCAAAGTGAAGTGCCTCAGGCTGAGACACGATGAAACAACACACCCACGCAAGCTGTGAACTATTTATTCTAAGACCTCGATGTTTTCTTCTCAGACATTCTTATGCCAGTTAAAATTCTAACTTTAAAGTCTATCTCAAATTCTATCTCTCTTCTCACTCAGAACCTTCTTATCACTTGACACCTCTTTTATATTGATGTTGCAGAAAGAATATAAGGTTTAGAGGTGGGTACATGTACATTTAAAATATTATTTAATTTCTCATACTTAGCTGCCTGGAAAATGAAGATAAGAGGATGTGGCGGTTGGGTTGTTGTGAAATAATGCAGCCAGGTGAAGCCTCCGAGCTGGTACAAGAATCCGCCTGCAATTTGGGACATTTGGGTTCAATCCCTGGGTTGGGAAGATCCCCTGGAGGAGGGGAAGGCAACCCACTCCAGTATTCTTGCTGGGAAAATCTCAGTGGACAGAGGAGCCTGGTGGGCTACAGTCCATGGAGTCACAAAGAGTCGGACATGACTGAGCAATTAAGCATACAGCAGGTGAAGCCTCCATTACCTGGCTCATTACGGGTACCCAACAAATGCCATCTCTTTCCTCTTGTCTTTTACTTTAGACACTTATGCATTTGGCTTGTTTTCCCTCTCAAGAGCAGATTTTATTATATACACTCAATTTTATTATATACACAAGACTGTGTTCTCACAGCATTGCTCTATAAAAATGGTGAGGGCATTTTGGGTAACGTTCATTTGGGGGCCATTAGAATCACTGAATGGAGCTCTGCCTTCTGGGGATTCTGTGTGGTGACTCTGGCCTACTCCAGAGGTCTTGTCTTCTTGCTAAGTTTTTCTTTTTTTCATTTAATCAACAAGTATTTATTGTATCTAATATATACCTGGCAGTAAGAAGGCACCAAAGCTGTCCTGGAGCCGATGGTCCAACAGGGGAGACAGCCAAATCACCCTAGAAATGAAGGTAGAATTGCAGTTATGACAAGTATCTGGAGAAGACCCAGTGCTGTGAACATTTGGAGATTTCCACCAGTCAAGGAGGTTGGAAAGCAGGGCTGGGAACAGAGTGAGGCAAGGCAGGCGTCGAGGATGCAGAGTGTAAAGCGTCCCCATTCTCAATCATGGCCCTGCCAGCCTCCATTCCAGTATTTCTTTCACATCTAGTTTGGAAGTAAAGATCAGCCACTGTTTGGGCATAGACAGTTTGCTGATCTCTACTTGTATGTGTGTGTGTGCGCACGTGCGCACGTGTGCGTGCATATGTGCCAAAATGTAGAAAGAATGGGATTTACCAAGGTTATCAATAGTTCCTGATGAATTGGAGTCTTTTATCCAGGGTTAATACATGCAAACTGCAAGGAGAAAGCACCTGGCTAAGATCTCAGAGGTGCTGCTCACCTAGGGGGTACTGGAAAGCAGGCTCACCCCACTCCCCCATCAGACCTCCTGCTTCTGCTCCAAGGAAGGTGTCTGTCTCCCCAAGACTCACAGAACTTCCGCCAAGTACAGCGGAGCCTTGTCTTCCACAGTTACAATGCTTTGCTCTCAGAGTGCTTTCGTAGCCCCTGGGACTCAATGAAAATCAAAGAAGAAAGCTCACAGCTTTAGCATCCAAGAAAGGGGTGCAGCCTTCACCCTCCCCATCTACTTGAATATTTGGCCCAAATCACCCACCGTTTGGCTCATGGCCCTGCGGAGACGCACAAGCCTATTTATCCAAAGTCATGACATTTCTCTAGTACTAGGTGTCGTCCATCTGTAGGCTGGTGAGTGACCCCACTCTAAAAGAAGGTGAGGCTAAACACATTTTACTTTCGCCATCAAGGGAATTGGAATCAGAGAGGCTGAGGTTAGTGACAGTATTTTGCGATGTGAATGTGAACTGGATAGGACACTATCCTGAGTCGTATCCTGGAGATAGCCTTTCAGATTGCTCTCAGATAGCTCTGAGAAACTGCTTCAAAGAGGTAGAGAGGAAGGTCAGTATACATGTGATTTTGGTGAAGGGGGAGTACATGCAATCAAGCACATGTTTTTAAGAAGTATTTCTTTGGCTGCATCGGGTGGTAGTTGCAGCATGTTGGATCTTTGTTGTACCTTTTGTTGTTGTGCATAGCTCCAGAGCACATGGGCTCATGTGGTAGCCTAGTTCTTTGACCAGGGACGAGCAACCTTGCATCCCCTACGTAGCAAGGTGGATTCTTAATCACTGGACCACCAGGCAAGTCCCCAAGCATGCGCGTGCGCATGCACACACACACACACACACACACACACACACACATTTTGCAGGTTTCTACTAGTCTGGTGAAGTTTACTGTGGCGAGCAGATGTCACCATGACAGATTTTAGCACTTTTCTAAGTATGAGGAGATGCAAGAATTGGGCTCATAAAATTGTCTCCTGAAAATATCTAACTATTTGAAGACCTGTTCTGCCAGTTTTTTCCAGAGCAGAGTGCCACCCTGAACTTCTTTCCAAAGATGTTGAAGTTCAGCAACTGCAGGGGCTCTTAATTTAGTCTTTGGAGAGCGAGATGGAGAGTGCCAGCTTGTAGGTGCTAGCCTCTTGGCAGAGACCAAGATGTGGCACAGACTCCAGTACAGTGGACCCCCCATAGAGGCTAGACCTGCACTGCAGCTGAAGGACCGCTTCTGTCCTTGGATTCCACCAGCCCCTGCTGCAGTGCCAATCTGTCCTTGGCCCCACTAAGGCGGGCAGAGAGAGCTCTATTCCTTACAACCAAAAGATTCTGGGTGAGCCTGAGAGCTGGACTGGACTGTGTTGGAGGATGTTCAAAGGACAGAGTTTTGTTGAGAATCCCTTTGAAACCGCTCAGTTACTATTTGCTGTGTGTGTACATATGTATGTGTTTGTAGGGAATGGTAAAGCCTGTATCACACACATTATCTTCTGTAATATTTATAACAAGCCTGTGATGCAAGCAACACAGCTTTAAACTATTTTCCTCCCTTTGCAGAGAACAGAGAATTTCAGCACCTTGCCCAGAGTTCTAGAGCCAGACCTGAAGCCTACAGCTTTAACTCCCTATTTGGAGTGTTCTTCCCAGCTTCAGGTTAACCAATCGCCCGTACACCATTCTTAATTGTGATCAATGCAAGCTATGGTTACAGTTTAACTTCCACACCTTTAAGGCTGAGGCGGGGAGTGAGGGGCAAGGGAGAGAATGCTGGTCCCGCAGGTCGTGCCCAGAGCTGCCGCACGAGGGCACTGTTCCTCCATGATAGCGTCCCAGTGGCTTCCTCTCACAAGCAGTTCTTTGGCACTAGAGACTTCTTCAGCCTCAGGATTCTTTCAATTCTTGTTTCTCAGGATGACTGCAACCTGGTGGAATGGGTTTGATTCATTGGTACATCTTCCAGAAGTTAAAAAGAAAACAAACCCAAACCTGTGGGCTGGATAATGAGCTCTCCCCACCACCACCAATTAAAGCGGGGGGAGCAGCGTTTTGCATCTGTTGTGAGCACAGCCTCTGTTTGTTCTTACTGACGTAGTTGGGGTCTATCTGTCCAGGGTCCTACCCAGACGTCCAGTTCCAGCCTCTGCTTAATGGGCTACGAAGCACAGACTTGACTGTGCTTTAGTGTAACATTTCCCTGAGACAAGTGCAGTGTGGTCAGGCTGGCCTGGAAAACCATTCATGGCTGTTATGGAGGATTTGGTCCCCAGGCGATTGGTCCTTTGTCCTATGACAAGCAGCGTCAGAGGTCAGCAGCCGCTGAGCAAGCTGCTGCATCCACCCAGGCCGGCAGGCATTGCCGAAAGTAGGGCAAAGGAAATGTTCTCCCAGGTCCATTCTGCCCTGGACTGGATGAGAGTGATACACGTTTAGGTCACTGGGTAGTTCTTGTAGCTTATCTTTTTACTAAGCGTGATGTGGGGATTTTGTTCAGTTTCCAAAACAGATCCAAAAGAATGCCATTCCTGTAAATTAGAAGGAGACACTGACTGTGACCTCCTGGCCTCTCTGGGAAGGGGCGCCAGCAGTACCCCTACTCTGGCGGGCACCTCGCTGTGGGGCTGCTCATACCCGGGGGGAGGCCAGCTGCAGCTTTGGACTTGAAAGAAATTCGCTCTGCTCTGGCTTATGTCGGAAGGAGCTCTGGAAGGGCTGGCCTCCTCTCAGCTAGCTGGGGGGCCAGTGGCTGACGAAGATGACCTGCAGGCCTTATCAGCACTTATCTCTCAGTAAAGCCCCTCAGAGGCAGCTTTGTGTGTGTCTGGCGCTCTGACAGCTGGGGAGGGCAGGGCGGGGCCTTTGTTCCCCCTTCTTCCCGGCTGTTGGGAACTTTGCTGACAGCAAAAATCTATCCCATGGGTTCACAGCACAGGCTCTGAATGTGGACAGATTTTCTTTCAGAAAAGTTCTTTAATTAAAAAAAAAAATTCAATACACTTTTATTTTTAAATTTATTATTTTGAAATAAATTTGAGCTTATAAAAATGTGGAAAAATTATACAATGAATTCCGATATACTCTTCACCCAGATTGCCTCAGTAACAGCGTTTGAGACTGAATTGCAGATACAGTGCCCCTTTACCTCTCAAGCCTTCAGTCTGTATTACCTAAAATTATGGCCAGTCTAAAGATCAAATCCAGCAGTTAACACTGACACAGCAATAGTTCATCTACAGACCTTATTCATACTTCCCCCATTGCCCTAGAGATGTCTTTTTCTGGATCACATCTTGGGTTAGCTATTGGTTCTCTAGTTTCTCCTAATCGGCAGTAGTTCTTCAATCTGCTTTGTCTTTTATGACCTAGACATCTTGGAAAAATATAAGCCAGTTGTTTGGCAGGAAGTCCCTGAATTTGGGTTGCCTGACATCCTCTCATGACCTCATGGGGCCCTCTACCCAAGAGGCAGAAATGTCTGCCTGCACCATTGCTATGGGAGAAGCCTGCAAGATTTCTCCATTGTAAAGTTATAGTTTTCCCCTTCAGAATTCACAATATCTTAGGAATATCCTATTTTTAATATACATTGTATGTTTTAGATAATTTGAAAAGTATAGTCAAGGCGAAGGGGGAAAAAAAGCCCCTCACAGCCCTCCAAAGATCAATACTGTTTTCATGTTGAGTAAATTACTCTTCTTGCTTTCATTGTGTCTCTGCTGCCAATCCTCAATGGCACCCCACTCCAGTACTCTTGCCTGGAACATCCCATCGACAGAGGAGCCTGGTAGGCTGCAGTCCATGGGGTCGCTGAGGGTCGGACACAACTGAGGCCCTTCACTTTCACTTTCATGCATTGGAGAAGGAAATGGCAACCCACTCCAGTGTTCTTGCCTGGAGAATCCCAGGGACGGGGGAGCCTGGTGGGTGCCGTCTATGGGTTCACACGTAGTCGGACACGACGGAAGTGACTTAGCAGTAGCAACAGCCGCCAGTCCTCTAATCCAGCCAGAAGTGGTGGATTCCTGTGGCTGATGAGTTCATATGCCCCGGCCCTGCACCCTGGTCTCATTCCTCTGGGGGCATTTGGAGACTGCCTGAAACAGAGATGTGGTTGTTTCAGATCTGGTGTTTGGAGGTAGAGATGTTTTAAGTAGGTGAAGCATTTTGATTCCTCCAGGACAGGCACATCTGTCCAGATAGAAGAGAGGAGAATGAGGTCAGCCATTCAGGCAACCTGGATCCTCATCACTTGAGGATTGCAGAAGGGCGTGGGGTTGACCTTGTGCCAGGGAAAGATGGCCAATAGCAGGTGAGCACAAAGCCAGCTAACACAGCAGAAGATGGGCACAGTCTCATGGGGAAATGTAGGAAACACATCTTAGAATCAGCCAGCTCAAGGCACAAGAGAGCTGGGGGATTGACATGTCAAACTTAACAGTTACTGACTTATGGACTTCCCTGGTGATCCAGTGGTTAAGAATTCACCTGCAGTGCAGGAGACATAGGTTCAGTCTCTGGTCCGGGAGGATTCCACATGCCTTGCGACAGCTGAGTCCACATGCTGCAACTGCTGAAGCCTGTGTGCCCTAGGGCCTGTGCTCGACAACAAGAGAAGCCACCGCAATAAGATGCCACTGCAACTAGAGGGTGACCCCTGCTCTCCATAACTAGAGAAAGCCTGCATGAAGCAATGAAGACCGAGTGCAGCCAAGAACAAATAAATAAATAAACATGGAAAAAAAAAAAGAGTGTTTTACTTAGGGTCTTAGTGGGAGTGGCAGGGGTACGTTAGCTCCCTACGCTTTTCTGCCTGCTGTGGGTACCTGACAGAGAGACTTCTGATGTTCTGGGGTAAAGGCTCAGGCCAGAGATGCAGACACTGTCAATGGGAAACTGGAGACCCTAGGAATATTACTGGGACAGCGAGACATACATTGTTTATCAGCAAGTCCACTGAGCTCTGTGTCCAAAGTATATCCCTATTCACTCATTCCTCTCTATTGCAACTGCCACCCGGGCCACTATTCTAGACGGAGGCTCTGTCCCTGCAGTAGCTTCTTAATGTGTCTCACTCCCATGGATCTTTCTTTACACAGTAGCCAAAGTGGCTTTTTGGCCATCCCATGCAGAGCCAGACATCTTGGAATGTGAAGTCAAGTGGGCCTTAGAAAGCATCACTACAAACAAAGCTAGTGGAGGTGATGGAATTCCAGTTGAGCTATTTCAAGTTCTGAAAGATGATGCTGTGAAAGTGCTGCACTCAATATGCCAGCAAATTTAAAAAACTCAGCAGTGGCCACAGGACTGGAAAAGGTCATTTTTCATTCCAATCTCAAAGAAAGGCAATGCCAAAGAATGCTCAAACTACCGCACAATTGCACTCCTCTCACATGCTAGTAAAGTAATGCTCAAAATTCTCCAAGCCAGGCTTCAGCAATATGTGAACCGTGAACTTCCTGATGTTCAAGCTGGTTTTAGAAAAGGCAGAGGAACCAGAGATCAAATTGCCAACATCTGCTGGATCATCAAAAAAGCAAGAGGGTTCCAGAAAAACATCTATTTCTGCTTTATTGACTATGCCAAAGCCTTTGACTGTGTGGATCACAATAAACTGTGGAAAATTCTTCAAGAGATGAGAATACCAGACCACCTGACCTGAGAAATCTGTATGCAGACCAGGAAGCAACAGTTAGAACTGGACATGGAACAGCAGACTGGTTCCAAATAGGAAAAGGAGTATGTCAAGGCTGTATATTGTCACCCTGCTTATTTAACTTATATGCAGAGTACATCATGAGAAACGCTGGGCTGGAAGAAACACAAGCTGGAATCAAGATTTCCAGGAGAAATATCAATAACCTCAGATATGCAGATGACACGACCCTTATGGCAGAAAGTGAAGAGGAGCTAAAAAGCCTCTTAATGAAAGTGAAAGAGGAGAGTGAAAAAGTTGGCTTAAAGCTCAACATTCAGAAAATGAAGATCATGGCATCTAGTCCCATCACTTCATGGGAAATAGATGGGGAAACAGTAGAAACAGTGTCAGACTGTTTTGGGGGGCTCCAAAATCAGTGCAGATGGTGACTGCAGCCATGAAATTAAAAGACGCTTACTCCTTGGAAGAAAAGTGATGACCAACCTAGATAGTATATTCAAAAGCAGAGACATTACTCTGCCGACTAAGGTCCGTCTAGTCAAGGCTATGGTTTTTCCTGTGGTCATGTATGGATGTGAGAGTTGGACTGTGAAGAAGGCTGAGTGCCGACAAATTGATGCGTTTGAACTGCGGTGTTGGAGAAGACTCTTGAGGGTCCCTTGGACTGCAAGGAGATCCAACCAGTCCATTCTGAAGATCAACCCTGGGATTTCTTTGGAAGGACTGATGCTAAAGCTGAAGCTCCAGTACTTTGGCCACCTCATGTGTAGAGTTGACTCATTGGAAAAGACTTTGATGGTGGGAGGGATTAGGGGCAGGAGAAGAAGGGAATGACCGAGCATGAGATGGCTGGATGGCATCACTGACTCCATGAACGCGAGTCTGAGTGAACTCCGGGAGATGGTGATGGACAGGGAGGCCTGGCGTGCTGCGATTCATGGGGTCGCAAAGGGTCGGACACGACTGAGCGACTAAACTGAACTGAACTGATGCAGCTTGCAGGATCTTTGTTTTCTGACCAGGAACTGAACACAGGCTCCTGGCAGTGAAAGCTGGGAATCCTAACCACCAGGAAATTCTCCCAAAATGATTTTTTAAAAATATGATTCAGACTAGCTATTTCCTTGTTCAGAACCCTCTACCAGCTTTCCATGAGATTGGGGTGAAGTCCAAAACTTTGTCTTAGTCTTTTGTCCCTGCATGATCTGGCCACGTTTGAATGTGCTTTCCATACTAGAAACTTGGAAGTGCTTGGATACCACTGAACACAGAAAGAAAGGAAATACAAGCTTGCTGAACACATGCTGGGGCCCATCCCCAAGCTGTGTATCCACATGTTTACATCTATTTCGTATTACAGCTTGTTCTCCTGCCATACCTCCTTCACTTGCTTCTGTCCAGGGCACTGGCCTTCTTGATGTTTCTTGGACCTGCTAAGCTTATCCCTACCTCAGGGCCTTTGTACCTGCTTACTGTTCTGCCTGGAGTCCTCCTGCCTTAGATTTTAGTATTCCAGTCTCAGCTGAGAGGTTAGCACACCCAGCACAGACTCCCCCAGCAGAGAATTGCTGCAGTGCCAGGTCAGGAGCTCAGGCTGGGTAGGGAAATGAAGAAAGATGAAGAGATATGAAGGGGCAGGATAATGGAGTACATGGTCGCTTCAGCAGCAGCGAGGTACAGGGCGCTGAGCTGAGGCGGGTGGCTGGACGAGACCAGGGAGCCACGCTTGGTTCTGAGAGGTGGAGGGATGGCAGCGCTCTGGGTGGTTGACTCGAGTGCCTGTGAAGGTTGTCGGGGCCAAGAAGATAGAGGAAGGGACTATAAGCCAGATCACATGGGGTCCTGGACAGTGTTACTGAAGAGGAATGGTTATTCAGAAAAAAGTGCCGAGATCTTGAGGTAGATAAAAATGGTTTTAGATCACTGTTAGCCAAACTGGTTCAGATTACCAGAAAACTCATTAGTTTCCATGGGATGAACTTCAGCCAGGTTAATGTTGAGGGTATCCTGAGTGTGGGCAGTCCTTCAGGTCTTGGGGCACTAAGAGCAGGCTCTCTGGCAGGTTCCTGAAAGTTAGGAGGTGGGTTGATCATTTGAGGAGCAGCTTTTTCAGTGTTCTTGCCTGGAGAATCCCAGGGACGGCGGAGCCTGGTAGGGTGCCGTCTATGGGTTCGTACAGAGTCGGACACGCCTGAAGTGACTTAGCAGCAGCAGCAGAGGACCCTGGCAGTTGGAAATATAAGGAATGTGGCAGTTTCTCTCATGATTTAGGTAGGAGTGAAAAACAGCAGGGAAACAAAGGATGGGTCAGAAGAACCACCCAAAGCACACCTTTAATTTTCCAGCAATTTTAAATTTCAGGGAACCAAGCTACCAGTCGACCAGTGTGAATCTGGTTGTTGGAGACAATTCCCTGTTTTAACGGTCTGTTCTTTTTTGGGGCAAAATGTCTTGGTGTGGTGAGATGTGGTCTATCAGGTACTTCTGTAACAGGCCTTGGAGGTTCTAAATGAATGCTTGAAACCTGACTTTGTTTTTGCTACTTTTCACTCATGATGCCTTTGTCCTGCTGTGCTTGCTTTTTTTATTTTTATTTTTCTTTACTGTGTTACTTCTTGCCCTAAGAAAATTACTCATGAGAATTCTTTGAGGTTTGGAATGAGGGAGTTTCTTCAGAGAGGAACTGTACTTTTCTCTGCCACCTGAAGCCACTAAATTCACAGCTTGATGTTTGGTCTATTTGGCTGCAAATACTGCTGAGGGTGGGCTTGTTGGTACAACTTCTCCATGATTGTACTGCTCCCCACCCACCCCACCCCCCTACTCCACTCAGCACAGAGGCAACTTTTCTTTGTTGTTCCCTGGGGGAGGAGTGGGGCAGCCTCATGGGTCACACTTTTATACTAGACTTCCCATGTTGGGTGGTCTCTAGGTGTCATCTTCTTACCCAGTGCTTCCTGAAGCTGTAAAAGTTGGAGCTCAAATGTGCCAGGTTCAGCAAATGCCCCTGAGGCCAAGAGCTTCAAATCGCAGCTCTCTTTGTGTTTCTGGTTTCATTTAGATTTGGCCTGATAATGATCAATTCTTTGATGCTTTCAAAAGATAGAACAATCATCAGCATTTTTGGATGCTTTCAGTGTGCTTGTGGGAAAGTGAAAGTGAAGCTGCTCAGTTGTGTCCGACTCTTTGCAACTCCATGGACTGTAGCCCACCAGGCTCCTCCGTCCATGGGATTTTCCAGGCAGGAATACTGGAGTGGAGGAAGGGATGGTTTAAATACTAGCCAGCTTAGTACCGGAAATCATAACAACTCTGCCTGGAGATCTTCACGCTATTCACCTTTTACCCCTGGGTCTTGTACTCTATCAGCAGTGTGGGAAGCGGCTATGAAGCAAAATCATGTTGCCCAAATGGATTTTGCTACCTATCCTCACGTCTTGCTGCTTTTCATGGTGACCTATGAGTGGAGTGATTCCTAAGAACTCAGTACTTTGGGGCAACCAATGTGTCAGGGCTGGTAATTGTGGGAAACAGCTTTCTTTTCCTTCCACCTCCAATCCTGAGATGTTGTAAGCGGTTTGTTTGAGAGCCAAGGGGCTTCCACTCTAGGGATTTCAGACAAAGCTCAAGAAGAAAATGTTCTTTTCCTGGGGCAGGAGGCAGATTCTAAACAAAGGAATTTATACTGCAAGGTTTTTAGGTTCCATAAAGCATCTTTCCCTCAATCTAGCTTTAAACAAATTTAAAGAACTTAGCTCATTACAGAAAGAGGGTTTTATTTTGTTATTACTGTTTCATGCCTGTCACAGTTATTCCTGGAGCCATTGAGTGATGATGGGTCCTTTATCTGTGTCTGTGTGTGTGCAAAAGTGGGTCTGTTATAGAAAATGGAAGATTTAGAATTCCCCTGTCCATGCTGTTTCTCACCATACTCCCTGGCTGGACAAATATTTTAGATTGTGGTAGATCTCAAAAAAATTTAGAGCTCAGAAGTGCACTACTGCTTGCTGAGTTTTGAATGATTCATTTAATTTTTTGTAAATTGAGAGGAATAAGGCACACCTCTCTGGGTTGCCATAGATATAACGAGATGGAGTATGAGGAAGGACTCTAACACTCTCTGCTCTCTGCTGTTGCCATGTTGACTATCTGCCTGTATTGAGCATCTTCTGGGTTAGGTTCTCTGTTCTAGGTTCAGGGCATTCAGAGCTAAGTGAGAGGTCAGCCCAGTGTGCTGTAAGGACCTTGTACTGTGTCATGGGTACAGCATCTTGAAACTACCTGAGGTTTTGATAGTACAGCTTCTTGCAATGGTAGTTTAGACATCAGGAAAAATCATAGACAACAAGAAGATAAGAGTATATTGATGCTGCTGCTGCTAAGTCACTTCAGGCGTGTCCGACTCTGTGCGACCCCATTGACGGCAGTCCACCAGGCTCCCCCGTCCCTGGGATTCTCTAGGCAAGAACACTGGAGTGGGTTGCCATTTCCTTCTCCAATGCATGAAAGTGAAAAGTGAAAGTGAAGTCGCTCAGTTGTGTCCGAACCTCAGCGACCCCATGGACTGCAGCCTTCCAGGGTCCTACATCCATGGGATTTTCCAGGCAAGAGTACTGGAGTGGGGTGCCATTGCCTTCTCCATAGTATATTGCATTTGTTTTATATTTTAAATGTTAATGATATTGGATATTGACTGAGTTGATTCTCATATTAGTCCTGTGTGATGGGCAGGGATGTGTATCTCTATTTAACAAGGAAGGAAACTGAAATTCAGAGGAAACCAGGGGAGAGCAAGCACTGCCCAGGAGAGACTGCTGGTGCTTCAGTTAACATGTTCTCCTGGTGGTCCAGTGTTGTTTCCAACAAAAGTGTCAAATATTCTTTCATGAAAGAAGGTGATCGATTTCTTCTGCTGTGGTAGCCATAAAAGCTGAATGGCTCTTTCATTGTAGTCTCACAGAGTCCATCGGGTCTTCTTGGTTGGTATAGTTGAAGGTGCTATTCATTATAGGACACAGGGTCTCCTTCATGAAAAATGAATACATGACGGGTCATTATTCTGCTGGTGGTTGGCCGAGGCTGGTAATCTAACTTTCTTGAGCTGCATTCTGTCATGATGGGTGCTCATATTTGAATAAGTGGTATAGTTTCCCTGTTTATATCGCCTGCTAGAAACCTCAAGCTGATTTAAGGTCCGCCCATCAAGAGTGTAGAACATAACATATAATAGTACATGTTTTTATACTGGTTCCTCTTTATATCTCTACTCTGGCCTTTCCCTTTTCTTTCCTATACTTGTGTAATGTGTGTTAGTTATAATATTTGTATGAGTATTAGTCACTCAGTCGTGTCCGACTCTTTGCGACCCCATGGACTGTAGCCCGCCAGACTCCTCCGTCCATGGGATTCTCCAGGCAAGAATACTGGAGTGGGTAGCCATTCCCCTCTCCAGGGGATCTTCCCGATCCAGGAATTGAACCTGGGTCTCCCACATTGCAGGCGGATTCTTTATCATCTGAGCCACCAGGGAAGCCCTAGTTATATAATAATAGTTAATTATATTTTATTCCCCTTAATAAATGACCTGAGAACTTTTTAGAAACAAGTTAAAGAATAACTGCCCAAATAAAGAAATAAATAGTGTTAGAATATATGTGTAGGGGGAGAGCAAATTAGCCAAGATGGTGTGTTCAGGCTCTCTTGTCCCACATTTTGCAAATAATGTTTGTATAATAGCTGAGATCATTTATAACACTGCACATGCATGTCATGAGGTACTCACCTGGTCACGAGGTACTTGCTTGGGTTACTTTGTGGGGTATGCCTGTGGGGGCTCCACGCTTTACTGCTGCGCCATGGCTGTGACCCCTGGGTCAGCCACGAGAGGAGAGAATATAGTGTGTCTGCTGCTATGGCTGCTGTGCCAGCCAGGAGAGAGACTGTGTTGTGTTAGATTGTGCTGTTGCCAGAAAAGAATCAATGTGTCTGTAGTTCCTGTGGCTCCTTGCATTTTTTTCTGGCCTCTTAGCTAGTGCCATGCCCACCCTGGGTTCAGGGAACATTGTGGAGAGTGTGAACTGCAAGACAACTGGCATCACGACCAGGATGAAGAGCAATACAATATGGTACAAACTGTAGATGCTGGAAGAATTTGAGAACGAATGCTATTAGGAGCTGAATCAGTAAATGAATGCTTCATGAGGACAGTGCTATTTGAGGTCAAGTTAATTTAATAAATATGAATGTGATACCAAGTTAAGACAGCAGTGTGGCCAAAAGAATGAAGTTGGGAATGGGTGTGGCATTTGCTTAGAGTTAAAAGCCTGTATGAATAAATAGTGGGAAACAAGAGTGGGTATATAAGTGGGGCCAGTTGATGGATAAAATCTGCTCAGTTCAGTTCAGTTCAGTTGCTCAGCCGTGTCTGACTCTTTGCGACCCCATGAATCGCAGCACGCCAAGCCTCCCTGTCCATCACCAACTCCCGGAGTTCACTCAGACTCGCGTTCATGGAGTCAGTGATGCCATCCAGCCATCTCATCCTCGGTCGTCCCCTTCTTCTCCTGCCCCCAATCCCTCCCAGCATCAAAGTCTTTTCCAATGAGTCAACTTTTTGCATGAGGTGGCCAAAGTACTGGAGTTTCAGCTTTAGCATCATTCCTTCCAAAGAAATCCCAGGGTTGATCTCCTTTAGAATGGACTGGTTGGATCTCCTTGCAGTCCAAGGGACTCTCAAGAGTCTTCTCCAACAGCACAGTTCAAAAGCATCAATTCTTCAGCGCTCAGCTTTCT
The DNA here is from genome assembly GCF_042477335.2 of Ovis canadensis. Lineage (NCBI taxonomy): Eukaryota > Metazoa > Chordata > Mammalia > Artiodactyla > Bovidae > Ovis > Ovis canadensis. The sequence goes on from NC_091246.1 coordinate 30,095,695, forward strand.
TCACAGTCCAACTCTCACATCCATACATGACCACAGGAAAAACCATAGCCTTGACTAGATGGACCTTAGTCTGCTCAGAGAACTTGAATTTGGTTTTTTAAAAAAACAAAGGTTTCTCATTAGGCATGACGAATTGGGTCATATGTTTTTATCTCTTATCCCTCCAAAAACTCACCAAGGTGACAAAAAAGGAAATACAAGAGTACACCCTACAAACACCAACATAAGAGTGGAAGAGAGATTTGGGGAAGTCTTTGAAAGACAGAGACCTGCTGGAGAAGTAGTAACAGGCAGAACAGGACCCATAAAGTCCATCCTAACTGTCATCAGAAGGGACACAGGTGAGAAGAGAGTTTGCTTGTCACTCAGAACCTGTCAGATTTCAAAGACATCAGGTACCATGGCAGGTGAAGCCAAAAGCTAAGGGCTGACAGAATTCTTATTGAAGGCGCCCATTCACCTTCAATAAACTTCAATAAACTGTGAAGGTTTATTTGTAGAGACATCAGATTAGCTCTGGGGTAGAGGACACCAGGCACAGCAGAGAAGAGAAGAAGGGGCAGACGCGGGTTGAAAATGGAAGGATGTGGTGAAAGTTGTCCTGTGGAGAGGTGGGAACTCCAGATTTCTTAACCTTCTTTGCTGTCGGAACATCAGAAAACAGATACACACTACTGGCTCTGGCCTTGGCCAATCACAGGCAAAGGACGGAAGGAGCCTTCTCTTAGGAAACCAAATGGCCTCAGAGAAAAGAGCTCTCAACACTGACATGCAGGAAGGGGGACGTGTCACCCACTGACCCAAAGGGAGCTCCACCAGTTGAGATGCTCTGGCCCTCCGTGAGCTTTCGGTCAGAATTTAACTCCTCAGTTTAAATATAAGAAAATAGTCCTGGATCTTCAGACATTTAAGGAATATTGTTGACATAACAGAGGCAGAATAAAAGAACATAGGAAAAAGGGAGAAAATGCAGAGAACACAAGAAAACTTAAGAAAAAAAAAACCCACAAAAAGAATCTAAGAAAAAAGTAATACAGTGTATCATAACAAGTATAGGATTCTTTTGAAAAGAAATAATAGAAAAGGCAATCAGATGAGAACTTAAGAAATAAGAACTTCTGAAACTTAACCAAAAAAGCAAAAGTATTATCAGATAAGTTAAACTATAAAATAAATGTCCCAAAAGGAAGCACAAAAAAAAATTAGAGATGGAAAAAAACACATTAAATGTAATAAACTTAAGAGGATTGATCAAGGGTGTTAACAATGAAGAAGGAAAAGATGGAAGTTGAAAAAGAGGAAATAGAAAATAAAAAGACATTTTGTTAGAATTTATGGATGAATCTCTAAAGCCACATTGTCCAACATGGTAGCTGTTAACCACCAATACTAAGTAAATTAAAATTAATTGAAATTAAATGAAATTAGTTGCTCTAGACTGAAAGCACCTACTAGGCACCCAGCACAATGAATGAAAAAAACACTCAATCTGTGATAGTCTATTGTGAAATTTCCTCTAGCTCCAGGAATAGAGATAATATATGAGGCCCTCTGAGGGTGAAGGCCCCTCCTAGTTGCTGGTAAACCCATCTGACCACACCAGCCATGGGGAAGGAAGTTGAAAGCTCCCTTCCCCAGCTTAGTAAGTTACATCTGCTCATCTGAGGATAAAACTCAGAGCTCACCAAACCCTCTCTATGGGCCAGGCACTGCTGATGAGCATGTGGCATGCCTTATGCTGCTTTTCTGTCATTCTAAGCCCAAGAGATTGGTTCTTCTATGCTCATTTTTCTTAAAAGAGAGGGAAAATTAAGTAACTTGCCCAAGGTCACACAGCGAGGCCTTCTGTTTCTAGGATCTTCTGCCCTAACTATTGGACTCTACTGCTGCCCTTATGCTATGTCTTAGGGTGGAGGTGGGGAAGGGGTGGTCTTTGATTTAACTTTCAACTCATCACAGGTTTTCATGGTGAGGTGCTAAGAGCATAATAAAAAAGCAGAAGCCTCAAAAGAATGACCCTTCTTCATGATTAAATGTCAGACTTACAAGTCTAGATGATTTAAGGAAAGGTTTCCCTAGCATCACCTCAAGACAAGCTACATGTTGCATGTAATCCAAGTGAGGCCTCAAGCCAGGTCCCATCTTGGGGGTGCCTTCTGCTGGCCCCCATTCATGGTTCTGTCCCTCAGCAAAGCAATGGAGGGTCCTGAGGGAGGTTAGGGATCCCAAGGGAGGGGCAGAAATGATAACTTTTGCTTTAAACTCCCAAAGCCTCACTGCTTTCACCACCAAGAATGCAGAGGAAAGAATTATGGCCTGAGACAAAGGAGGCCTCAGCAGTGGCAGCTCAACGTGGGATACAGCAAAACTTGTGGGAGGCTTCAACTTTTTAAAACCTATCTATCTCTCTTCTGGTACTTGCCCTGAGTATTTCAGGAGTTCCTTCCTTCTCAATCCCTTCATTTATCCGTGCTTCAGTCTAAGGTGTTTCTCAGTGTGGCGGTAGCACACACTTCCTCTCTACGATATATGTCTTTTTAAATGCCTGTTAACTCATTTCGAAGATAGCATTAGATTTTGGTAATGCGCATAATTTTTTCTGCTATAAAACTGAAGCTTATTCGTGGGTAAAATAACAAGACCGCAGGGCAGTTCCAAGTTGAGGGGGCTGGAGGGGGTGTGGGGTTGTGTCTGGGGTGAGGATGGGAGTGGGAAGGCACACAATGGTCTCAGATGCCAGGACTGGGAAGGAGGGAAAAGAAAAAAACAAGAAAGGCAAAATTTAAAAAATTGTGCAGCCAGACGATAGTTTTGTGGCAAGGCAAACATCTCCCCACTCCAGAGTCACTTGCCACTCATGGGGGCTGTCCTTGCCTCTGCCGCTGAATGCTGTCATTGAGGGTGGAGACATCCCAGGTGTCCTGAAACACACTGGCTTACATCTGAAACCCATTGGAAGGGCCCTGTCCTTGTGGCAGAGGGAGTGTTGCCATTTGACAGATGTAACCATATGTGTTCATGTAAACAGCACGAGTGCCCCCAATTCATGACTGCAACCTGTTGGAAGTGCAGAGTTGTGAGCTGAACACTAAATTAGATGCAGGGTTTTCAGAGCCTCTTTTAGATGGGGGTAAGCCCATTCTTTTGGTAACTGACAGCACAATGGAAAATGTGAAGTTCAGTTCTGAGAGCCAACTCGGGCATCTCAGGGGAACAGCTCACAAGAAAGATGTTTGGGTTTTTAGCAGCTGAACTGGAAATGTCCTGGTAACCAAATGGGAAGCATCCTGTCTGCCAGTGAGTCAGTGTTCTCAGCTGGGGCTCTGAGGTGTGCAGGTAATCCTCACACCAGAAAGGCTCATTGATAAACTTGGAATTGATTCAAAGGAGCAGAATTCTTTCTCTTCATTAACCAAAATAAGTATTACTGTTAAAGTTTGATTTTTACTAGATGAGAAAGATTAGATCACACACCAAGATGAAAGTATTATAGTCAGATTTTAAAAAAAAAAGAGCCCACACATGTATAAAGCAGGATGGGTAAATAATCCCCAGGTACACTTTGTCCATCCGCATCTTTTCGCCTGAATTGCCATCTTGTACGCTTCACACCACAGTATCATTGGTGAGGAGACTTGAGACCTTTTTGTCTGGGTCTCCTACTTTTAGTTATTTCTGTCACGAATGTAATGCTTTAAAAACAACCTCTTGTGGTTTCAGGCCTGGTGCTTTTCTAAGTTGTGTTGAAAAAAAGCTATGATAAACCTAGTCAGCATATTAAAAAGCAGAGACATCACTTTGCTGACAAAGATCCATATAGTCAAAGATATGGTTTTTCCAGGAGTCATGTGTGAATGTGAGAGTTGAACCATAAAGAAGGCTGAGTGCTGATGAATTGATGCTTTTGAGTTGTGGTGCTGGAGAAGACTCTTGAGAGTCCCTTGGACTGCGAGGAAAACAAACCAGTCCATCCTAAAGGAAATTAATTCTGAATATTCATTGGAAGGACTGATGCTGAAGCTGAAGCTCCAATACTTTGGCCACCTGGTACAAAGAGCCAACTCACTGGAAAAGGCCCTGATGCTGGAAACAATTGAGGGCAGGAGGAGAAGGGGACAATGGTTGGATGGCATCACCAACTCAATGGACAGGAGTTTGAGCAAACTCTGGGAGATGGTGAAGGACAAGGGAGCCTGGCGTGCTGCAGTCCACAGGGTCACAGAGTTGGATGTGACTTAGGATAACAATATGAGACAGGCTTTCTTTAAATCTCCTCCTCCAATTTTCTCTCTAAATTTTGTTGCTGCAAAGGAGTTTTGGCTCCTGCCAAGTGAAACTTCTGATACCTCTCAGGTATATGAGGGAATGGTGGTGGGGTGGGCTGGAGAGTGTATCAGTCAGGATATACTGGGTTTTGCTCCACAATCAGACCCCAACTCTCAGTGGTTAGAAAAAGACTTATTTCTCACCCACATCATAATATTATTATGGGTTGGCTGCCACTCGGCTCCATGTTAGCTGTGTTCTGGGATTCAGGCTTTAGGAACTCTTCTGTCTTGAGCTTACTGGTGTGACAGAGGGAGAAAGATCCAGTCAACCACATTTGGCTTTGAATGCTTCTGCCTGGAGCTGTCATATTTCATTTCTGCTTGCATTTCATTGACCAAAGCAGATCATTCAACCATTCCTGTGTTCTACGGGAGGGAGTGAGTGAAAGTCACTCAGTTGTGTCTGACTCTTTGCTACCCCACGGACTATATAGTCCATGGTATTTTCCAGGCCAGAATACTGGAGTGGGCAGCTGTTCCCTTCTCCAGGTAACCTTCCCAACCCAGGGATCAAACCCAGGTCTCCTGCATTGCAGGTAGATTCTTTACCAACTGAGCTATCAGGGAAACCCAAGAGAATACCTAACTCTTTTTGGAGGAGAGCCTTTGTGTTGTGGTTCATGAGGTCGCAAAGAGTTGGTTCATAGGGTCGCAAAGAGTTGGGCATGACTGAGTGACTGAACTGAACTGAACTCTGTGTGGGGTGGGGGAAGGGGACCAGAATACTCCATGGAGCCATCAGGAGCTGGCACTAAAAAGGGGCTTTCTGTTCATTCTTGGTCTCAGGCCTGAAATTACTGGACTTAACTATGTACACACATTTTCAGGAAAAATCTAAAGTTGATTATTCCATTGCAGGAGGCACCCTGAAACTCTGACATTACTGTTCCCTGAAGGATCATTTGGGGCAGGGGTAATGTGTGAAGAACATTTTCTCTCAGTTCCACCCTTGTCTTTGAAGCTGAGCCACATATAAAAGTCCCAGCTCAAGCCTAGGCCTGCCCAGCCTGGGCCAAGCCACACTCTCCTCCCAGCCCTGGAGAGCCTGCCTGCATACCCTGGGTGGCCCAGCCCTCTGGAGGCATCTCCCTCAGGACAGCAAAGCCCCTCCATCCCATCTGGACCCCAGAGCCCAACCGTCTTGGCTGAGGCTGCCCAGGGTGTCAGTCAAATTCAAAGATATTCTTTTAATACTGAATTACCATGTAGGGCTGGCAGGGCTCCCTCCGCCTGACAGATGGCGAACACATGCCTCGGGCAGCCCAGCTCTACACATCAATCTCTCTCTGCTGGCTTTCAGCACATCCTTTCAGCCAAAGCTTCTTTCTAGCTAGCTTGCAATAGTAACACAGAGTCTCTTCTGAGGGCTTGGGGGTGTGAAGAGATTTTTTTGGAGGAGGGGTAGGATGTTTGGATGCTGCTATCAAATGCTGTTAGATAGATAATCAGATTTTCCCCTGGCCGGATCTGGCTTGTCCTCTGCTGGTTGGCCACTGTAGCAGCTCCTGTGTGGGCAGACGGGCCTGGAAATCATGCCAGCAACTGGGAACCATTTTGGGGTTGTAAGATCGAACCTTTCCCATTATCACTAGGCTTTTCTTGTACTTTGGATTTCAAAATCAATCTTTTTTCACATCCCTTTAAGAAGCTTAGAGCCTGTTGGAAAAGACAGCTTATAACATTTTTCAGTGACTGGGTGGGAGAGGGGGATTTCTGTGAGCCTGTTTGGCAGGGCAGCAGAGGCGCCAAGCTCAGTTGTGGGCAGGGCATCATACTAGTATCTGAACCCCTAAGCTGTTCCCACTCAGTCCCATCTGCACCAACAACTTCTAAGTATCTATCTCCACATCAGATGCTTCCACAGAACTCCAGCTCCACTTCGGCATGGACAACTGCCTTCAGGGTGTCTCCACGTGGATGTCTCATGAGCATCTCAAACTTTCCACATTGAAAACCAAAGTCACGATTTTTTATTTTGAAACTCATTTCTCCCCTTGTTTTCATCATCTCAGTAAAAGTTGCCACCCTCTTCCTCTGCTCAAGGCAGAAGCCTGGGAGTCAATCTTGATTTCCTGCTTCTCTCTCCTCAACCTACCTTGCCCTTCACACACCTGTTTCACTAGCAAATCCTTTCCAATTTGCCTCCAAGATACACCTTAAGTCTGTCCACTTCTCTTTGTCTCCATGGTTGCCAGTCACGTGAGCCTCCATTCCTGCAGCTCAGACCATTACAATAGCCCTCCCTTCTGCTCCTGTCCCACCCATACCCTGTCCAGGTCTGTTTTCCATGCAGCAGCCATTGGGGTCTTCCAACATGAACCAGGTCGTTTCAGCATTGGGCCAGGAGCTCTTAGAATGACTGAAAAGGCCGCCCTTCTCTGTGGCACACACAAGCTGGTCCTTGGCTCTCATCTTCACTGCATGTTGAGCTGCTGCACTCTCCTTTTTATTTTTGCAACTTTCCAACAGTATTGGCTTCTTGGAGTTTGTTGCTCTTGCCCAAACTCTGTCTAGCTCCAGGCACTTTTCACATACGTTCTCTAGTGCTTGGAATGTTCTTGCTAGCTCTTCACTTGATCAATAGTTTTGATCATTTAGGTTTCAGCTTAAAAGTTTGTAGCTTGGGAGAGACAGCCAAGATGGCAGAGTAAAAGGACCCCTCAACTCATCACCTCTCAAGAGCATGCCAAACTCAAGACAATCTGCAGAACACTCATTGTTAAAAAAGGTTGTGCCAGGAAAGATCTTTTACACCTAAAGACATGAAGGAGGAACCACGACAAGACTGGTAGGAGAGGCAGACTCACAATATAATGAAATCTTATACTTTGTGAGGCAAGTGGGTGACCCACAAACTGGAGGATAAATATATTAGAGGCTCACCCACAGGAGTGAGAGTTCTGAGACCCACATCAGGAGTAAAGCATCTGGAGGAGAAGCCTCCATAACATTTGGCTTTGAGGGCCAGTGGAGTTGATTGCAGGAGCTCCACAGGACTGGGGAAAATAGAGACTCCACTTTTATAGGATGTACACCAAAATCTCACATGTAGCAGGACAAAGGGCAAAAGCAATAATTTATAGCAGTCTGGGCCAGATGTATCTACTGGTTTTGGAGGGTTTCCTGGAGAGGTAGGAGGTTGCTGTGGCTCACCCTAGAGATGTAGCCTCTGGTGATTTATATATCAGAAAGTGTCCATCTGTGTGAACCCTCCTGGAGGCTGACATCTTGACATCAAGACCTACTCCATCCAACAGCCTGTAGGCTTCAGTCCGGGAATGCCAAACAACAAATTGGGCAGGGAAATAGACATACCCATCAGCCGAGAAGGCTGCCTAAAGATTTCCTGAGTCTACAGACACCTCTAGACATGCCCCTAGACATGGTCTTGCCCGCCAGAGGGAGAAGACTCTGCTTCACCCACTAAGGGGTGGGCACTGGCCCCCTGTTGCCAGGAGCCCTGCACAAGCCTCTAGACCAGTCTCTGCAGGAGGCAGACAATAGAAGAAAGAAAACTTCAGCCTTGCAGTGTTAAGACTGAGTCCACAAACTCAGGCCAGACACTACCCTGGAACCAACTGGCCCCTGGTTCTTGGCTGATTAGAGGGGACTCCACTGCTGGAGCACATAGGATGTCTCCTACAAAAGGTCACTTCTCCAAGGTCGAGAAATGTAACTAACCTATCAGATACATAAAAATACAAATAGTAATTTAGACAAAATGAGGCAACAGAGGAATAGGTTTCAGATGAAAGAAAAAGAGAAAACCCTGGAAGAACTAAGAGATGTGGAGATAGGCAATCTACCTGAGACAGAATTTAGAGTAGTGATCATAAAGATGGTCAAAGAACTCAGCAGGAGAATGAATTCTCAGAGAGAGAAAAATAGAAAATTTTAACAATGAATTAGCAAATATAAAGAATAAACAGAATTGAAAAATAGAATAACTGAAATAAAAACTATACTGCAGAATCAATAGTACCCTCAATGAGGCAGAAGAATAAACCAGTGAGCTGGAAAACAGAGTAGTGGAAATCATGGCTGTTGAACAGAAAAAAAAAAATGAGAAGAAATGAGGACAATGTAAGAGACCTGTGGGACAACATCAAACACACTAATATTCATCTTGTAGGGGGACCAGAATGAGAAGAGAGAGAAGAAATGGCCTGAGAAAATATTTGAAGAGATCGTAGCTTAAAATTTCCCTAACCTGGCAAAGGAAATAGTCACCCAAGTCCAGGAAGTGCAGAGAGTCTCAGATTAACCCAAAAGGGAATACAGCAAGACACATTGCGATCAAAATGAAAAAAATTAGAGATAAACAGAGAATATTAAAAACAACAAGAGAAAAGTAACAAATAGCATACAACAGAACTCCCATAAGGTCATCACCTAATTTTTCAACAGAAACTCTGCAGGCCAGAAGGGAATGGAAAGATATATTTAAAGTGGTGAAAGAGAAAAACATACAACCAAGAATTCTCTACCCAGTGCAGTTCTTATTCAGATTTTAAGGAGATATCAAAAGCTTTACAGACAAGAAAAAAAAAAAAAAAAGCTAAAAGAATTCAGCATCACCAAACCAGCTTTACTACAAATGCTAAAAGAATTTCTGTAGGTGGAAAAGAAAATGTCACTACTAGAAACAAGAAAGTTACAAAATGGAAAAGCTCACTGGTAAAGGCAAATATATAATAAAGGTAGGAAATCATCCGCACATTAAGCTAAAAGACAAAAGTAGTAAAATAATTTGTATTCACAATAAACAGTTAAAGGATATATAAAACAGTTAGATGTAAAATTTTATAATTACATGTAAAATATAACATGAGAAACAGTAATCATGAGGGGAGGAGAGTACAAATGTAGGGTATCTAAAATGCGTTTGAAATTAAGAGATCAGCATATATATATATATATATATATATATATATATATATATATATAAAGAGAGAGAGAGAGACTGTTATACAAAAACTTCATGGTAACTGTAAACCAAAAATCTATAATAGATATACACATAAAAGAAAAAAGAAATCCAAACATAACACTAAAGAGAAGAGAACAAAAGAAGAAAGGGGGAAAAAAGATCTACAAAACAATTAATAAAATGGCAATAGAAACATACATTTAATGCTCCAACCAAAAGACATGGACTGGCTGAATGGCTGAAAAAAGAGGATCTGTGTATATGCTGCCTGCAAGAGACTCACTTTAGATCTAGAGATACACACAGGCTGAAAATGAAGGGATGGAAAAAGGCATCCCATGCAAATGGGAATCAAAAGAAAGCTAGAGTAGCAATACTTACAGAAGACAAAATAGACTTTAAAATAAAGACTGTTACAAGAGATAAAGAAGGACACTACATAATGACAAAAGATCAATCCAAGAAAAAGATATAAAAATTGTAAATGTATATGTGCCCAACATAGGTACACCTCAGTATACAAGTAAATGTTAATAGACATAAAAGGGGAAACGGACAGTAACACAATAATACTGGGAGAATTTAACACTCCGTTTACATTAATGGACAGATCACCCAGACAGATAATCAATACGGAAACAGGCTTTAAATGGTACATTAGACCAGACGGACTTAATTGATATTTATAGAGAATTCCATCTGAAAGTAGTAGAATACACATTCTTTTCAAATGCACATGGAACATTCTCCAGTGTAGATCACATGCTGGGCTACAAACCAAACCTCAGGAAATTTAAGGAACCTGAAACCATATCAAGCATCTTTATTGACCACAATGCTATGAGACTAGAAATCAACTACAAGGAAAAAAAACTGCAAAAACCACAAACATGTGGAGACTAAACAACATTCTACTAAACAATCAATGGATCACAAAGAAATCAAAGAGGAAATCAAAAAGAAAATCTAATAAAACCCAAAGTTAGTAGAAGGAAAGAAATAATAAAGATTGGAGCAGAATTAAATGAAATAGAAATGAAGAAAGCAATCAAAAAGATCAATGAAACTGAAAGCTTGTTCTTTGAAAAGATGAAATTCTTAAACCTTTAACCAGACTCATCAAGAAAAAAAGAGAGAGGGCCCAAATCAATAATCTTTGATAATGAAAAGAAGTTACAACTAACACTAAAGAAATAAAAAGGATCATAAGGGACTACTATGAGCAGCTATATGCCAATAAAATAAACAACCTAGAAGAAATGGACAACTTCTTAAAAAGGTATACTCTCCCAAGGCTGAACCAGGAAGAAATAGAAAATAAAAACAGATCAATTACCAGTACTGAAGTTGAATCAGTAATTTTAAAACATCCAGGACCAGATGGCTTCACAGGTGAATTCTAACAACATTTAGAAAAGAGTTAATACCTATTTTTTTGTAACTATTCCAAAAAGTTACAGAGTAACTCATTCTGTGGGCCCACCATCATCCTGATACCAAAACCAGACAAAGATATCACAAAAATAACAGCAAATTAATCAATGTGATATACCACATTAACAAATTGAAGAATAAAAACTATATGATCATCATCTCAGTAGATGCAGAAAATGTTTTTGATAAAATTCAACGTCCATTTATGATTTAAAAAATCTTCAGAAAGTGAACATAGAGGGAACATAACATAATAAAGTCCATATATGACAAACCCACTTGAATGGAGAAACGGTGAAAGCATTTTCTCTAAGATCAGGAATAAGACAAGGATGCCCACTTTCACCACTTTTATTCAACATAACCTTGAAAACCCTAGCCACAGCAATCAGAGAAAAAAAGGAATAAAACAAATCCAAATTGAAAAAGAAAAAGTAAAATTGTCACTGTTTGCAGATGACACGATGCTATACACAGAAAATCCTAAAGACACTACCAGAAAAATACTAAATCTCAGCTTGAATTCAGTAGTTTCTGGTTACAAAATTAATACACAGAAATCTCTTGCATTTCTATATACTAGTAACACAATATTATAAAGAGAAATTAAGGAAACAATCCCAATTATCATTGCATCAAAAGGAATAAAATACCTTGAAATAAGCCTACCTCAGGAGGCAGAAGTTGTATCCTTTGAAAACTATAAGACACTGATGAAAGAAATTGAAGATTACAAGAACAGATGGAAAGATATGTTGTTCTTGGATTAGAAGAATCAATATTTTTAGATTTCTAAACTTTTACTTTAATAAATTAACTGTTACAGTTGGATTCAAGGTGATGTCACTGATGACTGAATTTTCTCAAGTTGAATAAATAACTGAAGTGTAGGTCTAGCAGTGTTAAGAAGTTTCTCTGCTAAGCTGCTGCTGCTAAGTCACTTCAGTCATGTCCGACTCTGTGCGACCCCATAGACAGCAGCCCAGCAGGCTCTCCTGTCCCTGGGATTCTCCAGGCAAGAACACTGCAGTGGGTTGCCATTTCCTTCTCCAATGCATGAAAGTGAAAAGTGGAAGTGAAGTAGCTCAGTCATGTCCGACTCTTCGCAACCCCATGGACTGCAGCCCACCAGGATCCTCCATCCATGGGATTTTCCAGGCAAGAGTACTGGAATGGGGTGCCATTGCCTTCTCCAAGAAGTTTCTCTATTTCTACTTTATTCTCAGTACTGAAGAACGTGTCTCTGGCATCACATTCTTCATTCCATTAATTGACTGGAGTCCCTTACCGTTTTTAAATATATTTATTTATTTTGAACTGATTGATGATTACTTTACAATATTGGTTTGATTTCTGTCATACATCAACATGAATTAACCATAGATGAACATATGTCCCCTCCCTCTTGAATCTCTCTCCCACCTCCTGCCCTTTCCGCCCCCTCTAGGTTACTACAGAACCCAGTTTGAGTTGCTTGAGTCTTACAGCAAATTTCCATTGGCTATCTATTTATATGTATTAGTGTATGATTCCATTCTACCCTCTCCATTCATCTCACCCTCTTTCTCTTTTCTCCAACCCTTGTCCATAAATCTGTTCTCTATGTCTGCATCTTCACTGTTGCTCTGAGAATAGGTTCATCAGTGCCATCTTTCTAGATTCCATATATATGTGTTAATATACAATACTTGTTTTTCTCTTTCTGACTTATTTCACTCTGTATAACAGGCTCTAGGCTCATCCACCTCATCAGAATTGACTCAAATGTATTCCTTTTTGTGGTTGAGTAGTATTCTATTGTATGTATGTACTACAGCTTCTTTATCCATTCATCTGTTGATGGACATCTAGGTTGCTTCCTTGACCTAGCTATTGTAAATAGTGCTGCAATGAACATTGGTGGCACATGTGTCTTTTTCAGTTTTGATTTCTTCAGGGTACATGCCTAGAAGTGGTATTGTGGGTCATATGGTTGTTTTATTCCTAGTTTTTTAAGGAATCTCCATACTGTCTTCCATAGTGGCTGTATCAGTTTATGTTCCCACCAGCAGTGCAAGAGGGTTCCCTTTTCTCCAAACCCTTTCCAGCACTTGTTGTTTGTGGATTTTTAAATTATGGCCATTCTGACTGGTGGGAGGTGATATATATGCATTTCTCTAATAGTGAGTGATGTTGAGCATCTCTTCATGTGTTTATTACCCATTCATATGTCTTCTTTGGAGAAATGTCTGTTTAAGTCTTTGCCCCACTTTTTGATTGAGTTGTTTGTTTTTCTGGTATTGAGTTGTATGAGCTGCTTGTGTATTTTGGAAATTAATCTTTGTCAATTGTTTCCTTTGCTATTATTTTCTCCCATACTGAGAGTTGTCTTTTCACCTTGTTTATAGTTTCCTTTTTGCTGTGTAGAAGTTTTAAAGTTTAATTAGGTCCCATTTATTTATTTTTGTTTTTATTTCCATTATTCTAAGATATGGGTCATAAAGGGTCTTGCTATGGTTTATGTTATACAGCATTCTGCCTATGTTTTCTTCTAAGAGCTTTATATTTTCTGGTCTTATGTTTAGATCTTTAATCCATTTTGAGTTTATCTTTTTGTATGGTGTCAGGAGGTGTTCTAATTTCATTCTCTTGCATGTAGTTGCCCAGTTCTCCCAGCAGCACTTATTGAAGAGACTATCTTTCCCCATTGTATATTCTTGCCTTCTCTGTCAAAGATAAGGTACCCACAGGTGTGAGGGTTTATCTCTGGGTTTTCTATTTTGTTCCATTGGTCTATACTTCTGTTTTTGTGCCAGTACCATACTGTCTTGATGACTGTAGCTTTATAATATAGTCTGAAATCAGGTAAGTTGATTTCTCCAGCTCCAGTCTTCTTTCTCAAGATTGCTTTGACTATTTGGGGTCTTCTGTGTTTCCATATGGATTGTGAAATTTTTTGTCCTAGTTCTGTGAAAAATGCCATTGGTAATTTGATAGGAATTGCATTGAATTTGTAGATTGTGTCTGGTAGTGCAGTGATTTTCACAATATTGATTCTAGAAGAATGAATATCTTTTAAATGACCATATTATGCAAGACAACCTATAGATTCAAAGAAAATGGCATTTTTCACAGAACTAGACAACCCATTTAAAATTTTGTATGGAAATACAAAAGACCCCAAATAGCCAAAACAATCTTGAGAAAGAAGAATGGAGCTACAGAAATCATGCTGTCTAACTTCAGACTTTATTACAAAGCTACAGTAATTAAAACAGTATGGTACAGGCACAAAAACAGACACATAGATCAATGTAATAGGATAGAAAGCCAAAAAATAAATCCATGCAATTATGGTCAATTAATCTATGATGAAGGAGGCAAGAATATACAATGGAAAAAAGTCTCTTCAATCAGTGGTCCTGGGAAAAGTAGATAGCTACATGTAAAGGAATAAAATTAGAAATTCTCTAACAGCATACGGAGAAGGCAATGGCACCCCACTCCAGTACTCTTGCCTGGAAAATCCCATGGATGGAGGAGCCTGGCGGGCTGCAGTCCATGGGGTAGCTGAGAGTCAGGCACGACTGAAGCGACTTAGCAGCAGCAGCAGTAGCAGCTAACAGCATATACAAAAATAAACTCAAAATGGATTAAAAAAACTTCAGTGCAAGACTGGATACTATAAAACTCCAAGAGGAAAACATAGGCAGTACACTTTTGGACATATAGCAATACTTTTTTTGGATTCATCTCCTAGATTAATGGAAATAAAATAGATAAATATTTAATATAAAATAGATAAATAAATAAAATAGAGAAATACTGAAAAACTTTTACACAGCAAAGAAAACCATAAAACAAAAAGATAACATACAGGCTGGGGGAAAATATTTGCAAATGATGCTACCAACAAGGGGTTAATTTCCAAAATATACTCTTCAGCTTAATATTAAAAACAACAACAACAACAAGGAACCCAATACAAAATGGGCAGAAGACCTAAATAGACATTTCTCCAAATAAGATATACAAATGGCCCACAGGTTCATGAAAAAATAATCAATATTGCTAACTGTTAGAGAAATGCAAACCAAACACCTTCAGAATGGCCATCAGTAAAAAGTCTATAAAAAGAAGACTTTGGAGAGGGTGTAGAGAAAAGGGAACCCTCCAACACTGTTGGGCTTCCTTGGTGGCTCAGAGGTTAAAGCATCTGCCTGGAATGCTGGAGACCTGAGTTTGATCCCTGGGTCGGGAAGATCCCCTGGAAAGGAAATGGCAACCCACTCCAGTATTCTTGCCTGGAGAATCCCATGGAGGGAGGAGCCTGGTAGGCTACAGTCCATGGGGTCGCAAAGAGTCGGACATGACTGAGCGACTTCACTCACTCACCCACTCACTCACTCAACACTGTTGGTGGGAGTGTAAATTGGTACAACCACCATGGAGAACAGTATGGGGGTTCTTTAAAAAGAACCTGGGAACATATATCTGGAGAGAACTCTAATTCAAAAAGATGCATGCACCCCCATGTTTATAGCAGTGTTATTTACAGTAACCAAGACCTGGAAGCAACCTATGTGTCGACTGACAGACAAATGGATAAAGAAGATACGGTATACACATCTACAGCACAATAATAGTCATCCATAAAAAGAATGGAATATTGCCATTTGCAACAACAGAGAAAAACAAATACCATATGATACCATTTATATGTGGAATCTAAAAAAAAGAAAGAAATGAAGTTATTTACAAAACAGAAATTGACTCAGAGACACAGAAAACAAACTCATAGTTACCAAAAAACTGTACGGTTATTTATAGTTGGGGGTGGGAGGATAAGAAGTTAAGAATTTGGGATTAATATACACACACTACTATATACAAAAACAGATAACCCACAAAGACATACTGTATAGCACAGGAAACTAAATTCAAAATCTTGTCATAACCTATAATAGAAAATAATTTGAAAAAGAATATAAATATACATGTGTATAACTGAATCACGTAAAACCAACACATTGTAAATTAACTATGCTTCCATTAAAAAATAGCAAATTAAAAATATAAAAGCTGGCACAAGGTAATCCTAGATTGAGTGCATACTCAGTCACTTTAGACACGTCTGACTCTTCGTGATCCTATGGACTGTAGCCCACCAGGCTCTTCTGTCCATGGAATTCTCCAGGCAAGAATGCTGGAGTGGGTTGCCATTTCTTTCTCCGGGGGATCTTCCCGACCCAGGATTGAATCTGTATGTCCTGTATTGCAGGGGGATCCTTTACCCACTGAGTCACCTGAGAAGCCCATAGATACCAGATCAATGGCACATACAATAAATGGTCAGAGGTCAAAGAAAACAGAAGCTACTTTTTAAAAAAGTTTGCAGCTTGAAGGAAATATGGAGGTGATTCTGGAAAGGGTGATGGGAGGCTAAGTGTCAGGCAAGAATTTATAAGGTTGCATACTGGGGGTGGCGGTCTAAATCTGCCTTATAAGGTATTGCCGGGGCATGGTTGGATGCAGATACAGTCCAGACCAGTGGACCAGTTAGAAGGTGATGCAATAATCCAGGTTAGAATTTTAAAAAGGGCCTGACTGGGGAGGTGACAGGGCACTATTAGGGAATAGGTTGTGGGTATTGGTCCATCTGTGATTGCTGACACAAAGTTATCTGAGAACCCATGTCTGAAGTAGAGGAAAACTTGCACTAGTTGCTTTTTTTTTTTTCTGAATCCCTCACTCAGTCCTACCCCTTCTCCCCCTTGCCCCCCTCCCAACCAAGGGAGGGTGGGGGGGGGAGTGGCTGGTATTTCCAATTTATATGATTCTATGGGATCCTTTCACATCTATAATTTTGGTTGGCTGCCCAGCCTGTCTTGCCTAGGATTTGGGGTAAATTACGTTGCTTCCCTGGTGGCTCAGCTGTAAAGAATCTGCCTGTAATGCAGGAGTTTGTCTGCAATGCAGGAGACACAGATTCGAACTCTGAGTTGGGAAGAGTCTCTTGAAAAGGAAATGGCAACCTACTCCAGTATTCTTGCCTGGGAATCCCACAGACAGAGGAGCCTACAGTCTATGGGATTGCAAGAGTCAGACATGATTTAGTGACTAAACCACCACCACCATTGCTTAGGTTAAGCAACTCTAGTGTCTTGCACATGTACTTGAATACATCTTCAAGGGTGGGAAGTAGCCAACTTGCTCTAGAGGAAGAGCTGTAAGATTCCCATGAATCTTTTAGGGGGTACCCGCCGGGGCAATTCAGGGAGAATATTCTCCAGGGGCAACCTGGTGAAACATCCTGGGACCAGTTGTCTTATACCACAGCCAACTAAAAATCTCCCAGAAATAATATGAATCATTACTTACCAAAAATAGTAATGGTGGGAAGAAAGCCTAAAGCAAGAGCCAGCTCTCCTTCATGTGCTTTTGCATACCATGTACTTAAAGTCTGTTTCCACATTGTTGACTGACACTGAATTTTTCTTTTAGTGATTTTCTTCATTGTAAAGGCTTGCCTCAACTCAGTGCATCAGCTGCCCTTTGTGTCCATGGTTTGTTTAGCGTCTGGATGAGTAACAAGCTATTCCAGGTTTGTGCAGAGGCAAAAGTCTTACCTATTTTTTCCCTTAGCTTGAATCAATCTACTAAGGAGAGAGTTTAACTAATTTATAATTCTTCATTCACTCTTGAATGTGTAAAGCCATGTTTAGTGTGGAATTAAAAGAAAATGCTAGTTTTGAGAAATAGACCTGCAGCCTCTAACAATAAAACAGAAGTATAGGGGTGAACAAGGAGTCTCTGGCCTCTGTCTGGATCATAATGTGCTTAAATGGTTACAGAAATGGAGGGTTTAGGGCATTTTAACTTTTATGATGTTTAGTGAAGTTGCTCAGTCGTGTCCAACTCTTTGCGACCCCATGGACACCAGGCTCCTCCGTCCATGGGATTTTCTAGGCAAGAGTACTGGAGTGGGTTGCCATTTCCTTCTCCAGGGAACTTCCTGACCCAGGGATTGAACCCAGGTCTCCCACATTGTAGACAGATGCTTTCTGTCTGAGCCACCACTTGATCTTAGCAAACAAACAAACAAACAAACAAACACACAATTAGATACTTTGAAAAAAATAGGCACAATGGTACTTCCTACAGATACCTTTTGGTAGACAGTGAATGATTTATTATTCCAGAGGATGGGCCCAAACCCCGAGTAAATCCACAATTGAGCAGATCACTTTATTTTATATAATACAAGCCAAGATTTGCCCTCAAGAAGATCAAAGGAAGGAGGCTGAGGTTGATCCATCTGTGGTATCATACTCTGTCATCTTGTGGCTCATTCTTTTGAGATTTGGAGATAACAAGGGGGATGGATGTAGGGTTTTGAATGAGACCTACTTTGTAGATTTCACCACCGCTGGCCCCCTGCCCCCTGCAACACACACACACATTTTAATCTTTGTATGAAGCTCAGAAAATATCCATGAGTTTTTTCAGGGGCTTAAAATGTCTTTTCTGCATTTTCTTCTATCTTTATTCTTTCAATTGAATTATAAGTGATTTAATAGATAATATGTATAATATAAAAAATATGCAGTATTTAATAGTATATACAATGAACAGTAAATTACCTCCTAACCCTGTCCCCTAACCAACCTTTGTTATCAGTTACTTTTATCTCTTTCCAGAGACGACCCCCACATAGAGACATATGTGTATGAATGTGAATACATATGTTCAGACATGTGCTAAAGAATGTAGCTGATGGCATGTTATAACCACTGTTCCGCACCATTCATTGTTTACCTAAACAGGATTCTTTGGGATTGAAGTTATATCAGTAAATAAATGAGCCCAACCAGGAAACTCTCTTCTGTGAACTATGTTACTAGTAGCAGCAAGTAATGGGTGTGATTGCTCTGCTTGTTGCGGGTGGATTGTTACATATTTCAGCTGCTGAAGGCAAAGAACTGTTATGTACCTATTTTCCAATTTTCTTCTAGCTTTTCTTCTTCAGCTTCCTTCTGTTATTACCTTCCATTTTCTTGTGTTGTTTAATGTCTCTCATTTTTCCTTCTTTTTACTTCCATGGCTATTTTGCTTTCCCTCTTTTGTCTCTTGCGCACTCTCTATTTCAGCTTGTTCTGCTAAGAGCTGTTCTTGCTCCCTCTGACATGTTCTCATTTCTTTCTGGTTTTTCCTTCTTCCTAAAGATTTAGTCCAGCTTTGCATGAGGCAGTCCCTTCATGTCAGTGATTGACACAAGATGCTCTTTTTTGGCAACTGAAGGTCTTTCTTTTTGGTAAAATGTATTAGTCCAAGGGGGTTCTGCTTGGAACTGATGTTATTTCTGGTCTGTAGGGAAGTATTGCTCATCCTTTCAGCTTTCCAGCTGTGTGGAAGGGAAGGAGGTCGAAATGACTTACCCAGAATGTCAGAAGGGAAGTTAGTGATTAAGTGAGATCAGTATTCGTCACCATTCTGTCCCCCTTATGCCAACAACAGGCAGTTGTCTGTGAGAGACAGGGAGAAGGGAAAACCAAACAGGCAGAGGAGCAAAAAGAAGGGAAGACGAGAGACACTGAAAAACCAGGAGAAAGTGGCTGCTAGTAATAGAAGGAAGCTCTGCCGGAAAGTCCAGCAAGCCGGAGGAGGTCACTGCAAACGGAGATGACTTAGCGCACCACACCTTTAGGTCTTGAGGAGGCAGGATTTCCCCTCTGTCCTTGTATTGACCCTGCGTTCAGACATCAGTTACAAGTGCTGCATCACGGGCCCAGGGATAGAGAGATGTGGACCAGCAGACGAGGCAGGTCAGGGGACTGCCTATGCTGCTCCGCCCAGGACCCTCTAGAAGGCAAGAGGTGCTGGGTGGATGTTCTCCCCTTGGGTGTAGCCAGGAGAGAAAGGGATTCTGCAAAAGTGGTTTGGACACATCCTTCAGGCTTTGCCCGAGGTCCCCTCATTAAAGCCATCCCCAACCACTCTGCTTCCCACACCGATATCCCTGACCCACTCAGCATTGTTTCCCTCCTTAGCACTTGGAGAAAGTGCTAAGGAGGTAGCCAGCATGGTATTTTCCTTGCTGTTTTATTTTATAGGACTTCCCATCTTCCTTCATTAGAATATAAACTACAGGGCAAAGTTGTTACTGTTTTAGTCTGGTTTTTTTTTTTTCTTTTCTTTTCTTTTTTTATTCACTGCAGCATTCCCGGTTCTCAGAGCATGGCCTCACATAGCAGGCACTCATTAAGCATTTGTTGAATGAATGAGTATTTGAGTGTTCAGTTGCTCAGGTGTGTCCCATGTCCGACTATTTGTAGGCGCGTCCGACTCTTTGCGACCCCATGGACTGGGGCCTGCCAGGTTCCTCTGTTCAAGGGATTTTATAGGCAAGAATATTGGAGTGTGTTGCCATTTCCTTCTTCAAGGGATCTTCCCAACCCAGGGATCAAAACGGCGTCTCCTGCATCTCCTACATTAACAAGCAGATTCTTTACCACTGAGCCACCTAGGAAGCCCCTTGAATGAGTGAACAGACAGTTAATATGAGGCCACTCTGTGATATGACCAGGGCAGGGAGAGCATAGAGGTTTCCTTAGCAAAATTATGCCAGGCTTATGGTTCTGTGAGAAATATGGCCAACATCATATTAATTGAAGGAGCATGAATCTCTTAGTACAGATTAGAAAGGAGCATCTTAGGAATGACATTGATCCTTGGTGAAGCATGACGTGCTTGCTTTTGGATGTTCTGAGAGCAAACAAGTTGCAGCTGAGTGGAAGCTACTGGCCGTTCCCCTGGGCTTGCTCTCCTACCTAGAGCCATGTCTGAGAGGCTTCAAGGCCTGGGACTTCCTGCCCTGAAGGCAGGGATGACTACTCTCAGGGAAGAAGAGAGAATGAGCAGAGAAAGTGAACAGCTCAGGAGTTATGCCTTCCTGAAAGGAGTGAAGCCTAAGGGGGTGACCCCAGCCCCATCACACCCACGGCACCCGCTGCTCCCGTGTGGCCTTGGGCAAAAGCCTTCCCCAAAGCAGGCTTCCTCAGAGGAAAACATTCTGGGTCACAAGTTTGATTTTCTCATCTTCATCTGGGACCTGGGACAGGCCTCATATTCTGTTTACCTCAGGCAGCATGACCTCCTCATTCATCCTCAACTTTCATGACTCCAAGACTTCTCTCCCCATACTCTGGGGGAGCTTTTGGTCTGAGATGATCTGGGCCCCTGCACCCCCAGTCCCCTCTGAGTGTTGTCCTGGTACCTGGCCTTTGCAGGGGTGGGGATGAGGGGGCTTGCCATAGAGAGCAGGGTGTCCTGCTTGCTGTACTGGTACAGGTTTTCTCCTGTACTCTGGGCCCTCAGGGCGAGAGGCGGAGTCTGTGGCTTCTTTATTCCCCGTGTCTGTCTGCCTCTCAGTGTATCTGTTCCTCCTCCTGCCAAGTTCCCTGATTCTTTGAAGATCAAGACATGGATCTGTGCCCCCTCTGAGCCCTCCTGACAGTTATGCTGAGATTCCTGGTGCTGGTCTTCTGGTTCCTCCTAGGTACAGATGGGGGCCTATAATCTTCCCCCGAACCCCAGCTGATGCACATAGGGACTTCAATATGCACATAGATGGCACACCAAAACCCTTGGCTACTTGTCCTTGACACTTTACTACTAATTAGCCTTTCCAAAGGCAATGCCAAAGAATGCTCAAACTATCGCACAATTGCACTCATCTCACACGCTAGTAAAGTAGTGCTCAAAATTCTCCAAGCCAGGTTTCAGCAATACATGAACCGTGAACTTCCAGACGTTCAAGCTGGTTTTAGAAAACACAGAGGAACCAGAGATCAAATTGCCAACATCCACTGGATCATGGAAAAAGCAAGAGAGTTCCAGAAAAACATCTATTTCTGCTTTATTGACTATGCCAAAGCCTTTGACTGTGTGGATCACAATAAACTGTGGAAAATTCTGAAAGAGATGGGAATACCAGACCACCTGACCTGCCTCTTGAGAAATCTGTATGCAGGTCAGGAAGCAACAGTTAGAACTGGGCATGGAACAACAGACTGGTTCCAAATAGGAAAAGGAGTATGTCAAGGCTGTATATTGTCACCCTGCTTATTTAACTTCTATGCAGAGTGCATCATGAGAAATGCTGGGCTGGAAGAAGCACAAGCTGGAATCAAGGTTGCTGGGAGAAATACCAATAACCTCAGATATGCAGATGACATAACCCTTATGGCAGAAAGTGAAGAGGAACTAAAAAGCCTCTTGATGAAAGTGAAAGGGAAGAGTGAAAAAGTTGGCTTAAAGCTCAACATTCAGAAAACAAAGATCATGGCATCCAGTCCCATCACTTCATGGGAAATAGATGGAGAAACAGTGGAAAAAGTGTCAGACTTTATTTTTTTGGGCTCCAAAATCACTGCAGATGGTGATTGCAGCCATGAAATTAAAAGACGCTTACTCCTTGGAAGAAAAGTTATGACCAACCTAGACAGCATATTCAAAAGCAGAGACATTACTTTGCCGACGAAGGTCTGTCTAGTCAAGGCTATGGTTTTTCCTGTGGTCATGTATGGATGTGAGAGTTGGACTGTGAAGAAAGCTGAGTGCCGAAGAATTGATGCTTTTGAACTGTGGTGTTGGAGAAGACTCTTGAGAGTCCCTTGGACTGCAAGGAGATCCAACCAGTCCATTCTGAAGGAGATCAGCCCTGGGATCTCTTTGGAAGGAATGATGCTAAAGCTGAAGCTCCAGTACTTTGGCCACCTCATGCGAAGGGTTGACTCATTGGAAAAGACTCTGATGCTGGGAGGGATTGGGGGCAGGAGGAGAAGGGGATGACCGAGGATGAGATGGCTGGATGGCATCACTGACTCGATGGACCTGAGTCTGAGTGGACTCTGGGAGTTGGTGATGGACAGGGAGGCCTGGCGTGCTGTGATTCATGGGGTCGCAAAGTGTTGGACATGACTGAGCGACTGAACTGACTGCCTGACTTACTTCCACTTTAACCATCTGCTCCCAAGGTCACACCCTGGATCTTGTCTTTTGCAGTTTTTTTTTTTTTTTAAATTTTTATTTTTTTTTAAAATTTTCCTTTATTTTACTTTACAATACTGTATTGGTTTTGCCATACATCAACATGAATCCACCACGGGTGTATCCAAATCTCATTTTTAAACATGCAATTCTCTGACAAGCACTCCCTATTGTTTTAGTCTTCTCACTGCTAAAATGCCTTGTTTTTATGGGAGTTCTAATCTGTCACACCCTATACTTTCTACCTAATGTCTGCTCATAGGCTTTATTTAATTCACTACCCACTTAGGTTCCATGGTTATATGTGTAGTTATGCCCTTGTTCGTGAGAGCATTCTTTTGGAATGCTCTGAAAGGCAGACTGTATTTTCCAAACCATGTAGCCCTTCTACATGCTCTCCTGCAATGCGACCTTATTACTGTCAATTGAGAGATGAAGTCAGACTCCCTCCCTCAAATCTAGACTGGCTCATGATCTGATTGCAATGAAAAGATGCAGTAGAAACAATGAGCAAATTCCAAAAGTAGCTTAGAAATGGCCATCCAGCTGCCCCCTGGTTCTTTTCAGATAATCACTCTAAGGAAGTCAGCCAACCAAGTAAGGAGTCCAATCACCCTGAAACTTAAAAAGACCATGTATAGGGTCTTGAATCATTAGTCCTTGTGAACCCAGCCTCCAAGGTGCCAGACATGCAAGTGAAGTGGTCTTGGATGCTTCAGACTAGTCTATTTGCTAACTGGGTACCACTGAGTGATGTTTGGCATGCCCTCAGGAGCGGAAGAGTCATCCATCTAAGCCCAGCCTGAGTTTCTGACTGTGAAGCATTAAAAAAAAAAAAAATCACAGTTCTTTTAAGTCACTAGGACTTTGGACAATTTTTCACCCAGAAAATCCCATGCTTGGTTGAACCCAATCATATGGTTTCTGTGTTCCTATCCCTGAGCCACTGGAGAAAATGACAAAGTAGGGATGACTGGTTTCACTTTAAACATCCAAGGGACACCATATCTAACCATTCTCCCAAGCTTCAGTGAGTTGGTTACTCCTAGAGTCATCAGTTTCAAACCTTCCCTTTTGCCTCAAATCTCTTCCACTTTCTTCCTCAAATCATCAGGGAAGAGATGTCAAACAGGCAGCTGGATATATGAGTCTGAAGTTCCGGGGAAAGGCTGGGGATAGAGGTAAAAATTTGAGAATCATCAAAGTATAAGTGATTTAAAATTACATTAAATTTTGTAATAAAAAATTACAAAACCAGATAATATCACAGTTTGTATAGTGTTTGGATGGAGAAGAGAAGGAAATCAAGATCTCAAAGTTTAGAAATCTGGTAGAGATCAACAGAATGGATTGAGAAAGATGGCTATGGGGGTTAAGTAAAACCAGGAGAGGGTGGTGTTTCAAAGAGAGAGAGAGAGGAGAACTTTTTCAAGGCAAGTCCCAAGTAGGTGAAAAGAGATAAGGGAAAGAGGAGATGGAGGGACTTGTCTTTGACATCTGGAGCTCCCTCCGGGGTCATGGGAAGTAACAGAGAGATGTGCACAGGTGCTTCTGGATTCTAGATTACATGGTGGGAAGGCAAGGGCACTCCTGACTCATGTTTAACTTCTGTGAAAGGATGCATGTTTAATAGACATTTCAGCCCTAATAAACACAACTGCTTCCTCATCTCCAATGCCTTTCCTGCCTTAGCCTTTCCTAGCTTAGTTAATTTTTTACCATCCACCCAGCTGCTTTGATGAGAAACATTTGGTTCCTTACTCTCACTCACACCCTTCATTCAATCTAACAGCAAGTCCTCCTGGCTCTATCATAAAAATATGCCTCACATCTGGTCCCTTCCCACTGTTTCTGTCAGTCTTGTTCAAGCCTCCTTCAATTATCACCTGATTACTGCTCTTGCTTATCTCTCCCCACTCTGCCAAATCCATTATCCATAGTTTTCTCAAAAAGGAGAAGTTTAAAAATCATAATCATATTTATCAGCCTCCACTTAGAACCTTCCAGTTTCATCACATAAAGTAAAATCCCAACTCCACGGGCCTTGATTGGCATTGATTTTGGATGTGGTAAACTGATAACTTAGCAGGAGAAGTGAGGGGGCCAAGACTGTGATAATCACCTTCCCAAAGCAGACAGGTCGTAAAACCCAGGTTACAACTGGAATTATTTTTGAAGTTGTGGGTATAGTTTAAGGCTGTTCTGGCCATAGGAATGAGGTCTTGTAAGACAACGGGACAGGCTCATACTGACAAAATAGTTCTAGAAGCCTAGTGGTAAGGATACCATCTATCCTTTCCCATCATCAGGCCTATGTGCTCGTGGAGAGGCCACAGAGTCTATATTTAAATTTCAAAATGTAGGTCCCCTGCTAGGCTTCCACTGATACCATCCGAGCTGGGATGGGGAGTGTTGCCTTGATACTGTTCCCCATGTTGCCTCCACTGACCCCTGGGGCTGTGATCTTGTAACTGCTGAGTCGTGGTGAAGGCCCTGACTCTCCATTGGGCCGCGAAATACTGTCATGGTGAGGAGGGTTACTTGCAGGTTCCAGAGGTGGAAGCCCAGGCTCCTGACATGGTTTCCCACTGACATGGTGGATGGCGTGAGCATGTAGGGGAAGGGTTTTCAGTCTCTCAGTAGGTTGAAAGTTTGAGCTCACCTCTTGGCCTTCTCTGACACCATCCTGGTGACAACATTGGGCATCTTGTTGGTGGGGATGAAAGTCTAGGCTATTCAGCCTTTTCCAGCAGAGATTTTTGAGGCTTCAGTATTTTCTATGGTGTTGGATAGAGGACAGCCATTGTTGTCTAAAAGTTCTGTAAAAGACTGTAAAAGGAAACCTCCAAGAACCTTCCAGTTCTTGCTCCTCTCAAAACTAATCTATGGTCAGAATCCGACTGTGTGGATCACAAGCTGGGGGCTCTGTGATTTTTCTGCACATTTTTCTCCAATCCAAAAATACTAATGAGCGCGGACAGAAACAACCTTCAAAAAATTTTCTGTCTTGGAGTAAGTTGCTGTGCTGCTGGGAAAGTGATGCTCAAAGGGAGAGGACGCTAAGTTTAGCAGCAGTTCTAACATTTTAAAAACACTTTAAAAAACCCAAACAAACAAAACCAATTATATGCTAAGGCAATTGTCCAATTCCACCAGTCATATTTTGCCTCAGAATATTCTAACCACACTTCTGATACCTATTAAGCTTCTGTCCTCAAGAGAGGGATACTCTCTAACAGAGCAGACTCTGCAGGACTGTGATCCTCCAGGGATTCCTCAATTGACACTTCTTTCTTAGTTGGCAGCTGGCTGTCCAGTTGTTGAAACTTCTACTTGGATATCATTAGTATTTTTTTCTATAGGCTCAGATTGTTGGGTGGTATAAACATTTCGCTTCATCAAATCAGATGAACCCTTTTGGATTTATTTTTTAAATCAGATGAGTACAAGTCCTCAAGTTAAGAAATTGATTGTAAATATAATACATTCTCCCCTTCTGTACCCTGAAGATCAATTCTGGGAGGCTGGCTATTTAAAGATAGATGTTGAGGGTCTTTGGAGCTCAACAAGGAGCTGTTATTTAAAGACAGTCTCTTCTGATTGGACTTGAAAGTTTTAATGCACCTTAAATTTTACCAAGGCTGTTTGTCCAGTTGTGTCTAAAACCTACTGGGCTAATCCCAGGTAACAGTCACAGCAATTTCAGGATGATGATCTAAGGGCCCACTGTGAGAAGGCCCAGCAGCAATATTCTCAGGGAGACTTAGTCCCTCCAAGAAGATAGGACCTCAATATATGAAAATTGGAATGATGATAAAAGATTCAAATATTTTGAAACCAATGGGTGCCACATGATTAATCAATCAATGACTTGTACATATCTGGCTTTGCAGGAAGGACAGAACTTTTTCCAGTTCTGAAGGGTTGGAGTTTGAACTGATTCAGGGAGAAAAACAAGGTGGGATTCGGAAATAAGGACTGGGCAGAGAAGTCAGCCTAGATATGCATGAGGCATATTCCTAGCAGGGGATTAAAGCAGAGATGTTGGAAACTATATGGGGCTTTCTCAGGCAGTGAGAAGACCAGTCTAGCTTGGACAGAGGATCAACTAAACTGAATGAAGGAGAGAAGATTTTTATCAGTGTATGATAGGGATTGGAATGTGAAAGGCTTTAAAAATCAGGTTGACAATCAGTTAATACTTAATGATCACTCCCCAGGTGTGATGCAATGTTCTAAAGACTTTTACAGGCGTTTTAACTCTCATATTATATTGTTATTGTCAACACTAATGTATAGCTGAGAAGACTAAAAAATTGGGAACTGGTTGGAGTAAGATTGAGGAGCAGGTATGAACTGAGGTCACCTCTGCTTTACTGCCTCTTGTTACTGTTGAGCAGTTTAACCAGCTCTCTTGGCAACAGGGACCTACTGATAAATTTGGTGCCTGATCCTCAGTGAAGGCCAGGTTCACTATTAGCTTATGCTGCATATTCACCTCGCAGTGCTATTGGAAGCTCAGACTTTTCTTGGAACTGCATTTGCATCTTGTTCCTGTGGGACCACAGAAAGGCATTACCAAATCGCTCCGCGCCTAATGCCTGAAGCATGAAGCCATTACCAAATCGCTCAGCACCTAATGCCTGAAGCATAGCATGAAGGGCTGAGATAGGATGACTCCCTCCAAGTGATTGCTGGGTTCTGCTCCAGTTGTGCAGAATCTCACATCGAGCCTAAAGGAGCCTGTGTCCTGCCATTGGAGTTGAGAAGTCAGTCAGGGGAATAACATTCATTTATTTTTTCCTTCATTCATTCAACCAATCTTAAAGTGTCATCTATGCGTTAGCAACTGATCTGGGTGTATGGAATATGGGCAATCCAGTCTCATATAGGTCAACATTAATTAATGAGATAATTTTAGATGTTTGTGTGAGGTCAACAGAATAGAGTGGTATAATAAGTAAAATAGGTGGTGGTGGGAGGCCTGAATTCATTATATGTGATGAACCTGAAAGATTCAAAGGGGAGGCCACGTGAAGAATGGGGGTACTGCATTCTCTGCAGAGGCAACAGAAATACCAAGACCCTGAGGGGAGAGGGAGTCTGATGAAGTGTGACTGGAGAGGGCAGAACAGGAAGGGCAATGAGACATGAAGGCTTGGAGAGGTGGTAGGGTCAGGCTAGCTAGGGCCTTTAAGAGTTTTAGTAAGGAGTTTAAATTTTATTCTCAGTGTGCTGGGAAGTCATTGAAGTTAATGAAGAAGACTCATTTTATTAACATGTCTCTGGAGAGGTTTGAATAAATTTTGTCAAATTGCCCTTCTGAAGAAGAGTCATTGGTGACATATACCTGCTGTTACAGCTAATGGTTGGGTGGGTGAGCACACTCCCATGAGAAGCCCCCTAAGGTGAGGCAGAGGGTAGGTTGTCCTGGATTCTTCTCAGTGCCTGGAAACCAGAGGCAGCAGCTCTCGGGAATAGTGGATTAGGCCTCCTGTAGGTTTGGGGCATGCCTCACATAGAGAGGTGAGGTCTATGCCCGCATCCCTTGAATCTCAGCGTATTTGTGACTGTTTTGGCCAATAGAGTGTGGTGGAGTGCGGCTGGGGGACTTCTGAGGCTGAATCATAAAAACCAATGCATAAAAAGTACTCTTGGAGGTCTGAGCTGCCATGCAGGGAGTCCAGTGCTAGGCCACAGAGGCCATGTGGGTACAATTCCAGATGAGCCCAGTCTTCCAACCATCCCTGCCAAGGTGCAGGGCTTGACAGTAAATGGCTTGGTATTCATCTGTCAGCTGAATACCACTGAGTGACCTGAAGAATTGATCTGCTGAACCCTATACAAATTTCTTAACCATAAAACCATGCAATACAATAAAATGATGGTTGTTGTAAGCCACTAAGACTTGGGAAGAGTACACAGAACTATACAAAAAAGATCTTCATGACCTAGACAACCATGATGGTGTGATCACTCACCTAGAACCAGACATCCTGGAATGCGAAGTCAAGCGGGCCTTAGGTAGCATCACTATGAACAAAACTAGTGGAGGTGATGGAATTCCAGTTGAGCTATTTCAAATCTTAAAAGATGATGCTATTAAAGTACTGCACTCCATATGTCAACAAATTTGGAAAACTCAGCAGTGGCCACAGGACTGAAAAAGGTCAGTTTTCATTCCAATCTCAAAGAAAGGCAGTGCCAAAAAATACTCAAACTACCACACAATTGCACTCATCTCACATGTTAGCAAAGTAATTTTCAAAATTCTCTAAGCCAGGTTTCAATACTACATGAGCCATGAACTTCCAGATATTCAAGCTGGATTTAGAAAAGGTAGAGGAACCAGAGATCAAATTGCCAACATCCACTGGATCATCAAAAGAGGAAAAGAGTTCCAAAAAACATCTCAGTTCAGTTCAGTCGCTCAGTCGTGTCTGACTCTTTGCGACCCCATGAATCGCAGCATGCCAGGCCTCCCTGTCCATCACCAACTCCCAGAGTTCACTGAGACTCACGTCCATCGAGTCAGTGATGCCATCCAGCCATCTCATCCTCGGTCGTCCTCTTCTCCTCCTGCCCCCAATCCCTCCCAGCTTCAGAGTCTTTTCCAATGAGTCAACTCTTCACATGAGGTGGCCAAAGTACTGGAGCCTCAGCTTTAGCATCATTCCTTCCAAAGAAATCCCAGGGTTGATCTCCTTCAGAATGGACTGGTTGGATCTCCTTGCAGTCCAAGGGACTCTCAAGAGTCTTCTCCAACACCACAGTTCAAACGCATCAATTCTTCAGTGCTCAGCCTTCTTCACAGTCCAACTCTCACATCCATACATGACCACAGGAAAAACCATAGCCTTGACTAGATGGACCTTAGTTGACAAAGTAATGTCTCTGCTTTTGAATATACTATCTAGGTTGGTCATCACTTTTCTTCCAAGGAGTAAGCGTCTTTTAATTTCATGGCTGCAGTCACCATCTGCAGTGATTTTGGAGCCCCCCCAAAATAAAGTCTAACACTATTTCTGCTGTTTCTGCATCTATTTCCTATGAAGTGATGGGACCAGATGCCATGGTCTTCGTTTTCTGATCTACTTCTGCTTTATTGACTATGCCAAAACATTTGACTGTGTGGATCACAACAAACTGTTGAAAATTCTGAAAGAATTTTCAGAATGGGAATACCAGACCACCTGACCTGCCTCCTGAGAAATCTATATGCAGGTCAACAAGCAACAGTTAGAACTGGACATGAAACAACAGACTGGTTCCAAATCGGGAAAAGAGTATGTCAAGGTTGTATATTGTCACCCTGTTTATTTAACTTATATGCAGAGTACATCATCAGAAATGCAGGGCTGGATGACTGAGCTGAACTGAAGACTTGGGATACTTTGTTAAGGAGCAATAGTAAGGATGATATGAGGACAAGAAAGAATGGCCACACAGGGACAGATTGGCCTGCAGGGTAGACTCCAGTACTCCAGACCTTGGGATGCTAGGCATTCTGTTGGCAGAAGGCTGGGTTCTTCAACTATGGCTGACATGAGGGTTTTACCAGTCCCTGAGGGGAGGGCAGCGACATGCCTGATGGCCAGTGGCTACTCAGGAAGGACCTCAATTATCTCAAGTCTATGTTTCTTAGGATCATTTTCTCATAGACTTTTCATGAAAAAACTGTTCATTGTGTTTAAAAGACCTTCCACTACCTTTGGAAGCTAATGCCTTTGGCCAGAAATCAAAAACAGCAGAATACTAACTCCAGAGCTGCCTCGAGACCTGTTAGTTCTCTTCTGTGTCATCTTGGTTTTGAGAACTGATTCCATTCTGAGATAAAATATGGGCATTGTTTCCAAATAAAATAAATCAAGATTCATAGTCTTTTTTCATAATGAAAGTTTCTGAAAAGAAAAGGCTGTGCTGGTCCCAGGTCTCTGGATTGGTAGGATGACCTCGAGGTTGGCTTCTTTTTCTTTAAACTGGAGTATAATTGCTTTACAATGTTATGTTAGTTTCTGCTGTATGATGAATTGAAACAGGTATAAATATACATTTATGCCTCCCTCTTGGACCTCTCTCCCATCTCACCTGTGTGTCACAAAATGAATTTATAAATGAGTGCTTAAGAAAAACCCCCAAAACAGAAGAAAAAAATTTCTTTGGCAAAATGATAGTGGGAATGAAGCTATTTTGCTCTGGGGTAAACTTCTTATAAGGGTTCCCTGTGGCTATTCCTAGTCACAACGTAAACTGGGTTCCCTTTATTTCATTTACGTTTTATAATTGGCTCTTATTGGGCATGAAACCGTATCTTCATTTCTAAAGGTGAGGAGCCTGAGGACAAAGGCAGGATGGCTGACTCAAAGTCAGAGGTGAACAGTGTCCACACAGTTCTTCCCCTGGCAACTGGTTAAGAACCACGGGAGGTAATTCAGCCTGTCTCAGACCCTGAGTTCCATAGGTCATTCCATCAGATCTCTGTCAAGAATGAGGTAGTGTCAACAGGCAGAAACTACTAATGGGAATGCAGAATTCTACTTTCCAGAATTCATTGACTATACTTTTGCTCTTTTTACCTTTAATCTCTCTTGCACTTCATTACTCACTGTTGAATACATTGGGGGAACATATTTTATACACACATATCCACATATGCATGTATTCCTATTATTCTATCTAAATTTTCTGTTGTTCACTGATCCCAACTTGGGATTATCTAATTTAATAGTTAGCAAGTATCCATACTATGAGGACTCTATGGAATTTAAAAAAGTTTAAACTAATAACATAGGTTTCCCATTTCTTGAGTCCATACTTACCGTACTCCCTTAGAGAATTACAAGGTTATCATCAACATGTAGATACAAATGGTTTTAATGTAGGCAGGACATATGAGTTAAAAGAATAGCTCTGGACACTGAAAAACAGAAAAATCGGCAGAATGCTAGTTGCTCTTATGGACTAAGACCTTAAATTGTTAATCTTGTGATTCACGATTGTGAGAATCCATATTGGTTTTGTTTGTCTCCCCATTCCTGATGCTCCATCATAATGCTGCTGACCTATACACTGGGTTATCAGAAACAGTATTTGACGTATCTTTTTATGAAGTCACCTGGAACTCGCTTTTGAGGAAGGGTCTGCATTTCCCTTTCTGGACAGGGGAAACTGTTGCACTGAAAGGTTAAGTGTCTTGGGTAGATTCGGCAAGCCTGCTGTCTCCTGAGCTCTGCATGCTGTTTCGTTTATTATTTCTCTTTATTGCCTCTATGCTGGCAATAAAGTAGGGTTATAAAATTAGAGGGTGGTCACCACATCCGGTTTCCCAAATTTCCATGTCATATGGGGAGTCCAAAAGTTTGTGATCAGTACCACTGATCTGTCTGTCTGTTTTTCATCTGTCTTAGTTGAGGGCTGTGGAGAGTGACCGAACATAATAAAAAATAAATAAATAAATAAGGGTAAGGAAACAAAGCCAAGGTTGACATTTGGAGCAAACTTGTGCCTTCTGTGAAAGAAAGGTTAGTTATTTAAGGCACATGCACCACCTTGAAGGCCCTTCTCTTGCACAAGGACCATGTAGGCCATAGACAGCCCCCAGAACCCACAGCTGGGACCACACGGGCAGAGCCCTTGACCAGCGGGGTGACCACTCTCTGAAGCCAGAGGAGCACCAGTGCAGAGAGCGTGTGTGTGGGAGGCTCAGGCCCTGCCGTGTGGCCCCCTGGCTCTGTCACCTCAGCTTCCCCAAGTCTTGAGCTAGCTTGCAGGTTGTTTGACTTTTGCTCCCACTGACCACTTCTTTGTAAGTGACAAGGAGTGACTTGCTTTGAAGAGGGGATACTCAAGGAGGCCTAATCACAAAAACTATCTCCAGAGAGGTTTTCTTTGCCACTTGTCTAAAGCAGAGATCAATTTAAGAAAAAAGAAGCAGCAAACCAGCAAACACTCCCTGTGCCCCTGCAAATATTCTCCCAAGATGGGCCATCTGAAAAAAAAAAAAAAAGAAAAGAAACCTGTTTTATTGTCTCGCCAGGAATATTTTCTAATGGTATTGATAACTACCTTTGGGTGAGGGCTATGTAATAGCATCTTACCATTCTGTGAGGTAAGAACTGCAATATCCCCATGCTACACAGAAAAGGAGCTAGACTTACTTGCCCAGGGTCACACAGTTGCTAACTCCAGTGGGTGTCTGGCTGACCCTGGAGCTCCTATTCATGACTTCTAGGTTAGGGAGGCTCTTGAACTTAATGTTCCTGGCTGAGGAGGGATATTGCCCCCAGGGGACATTTGGCAATGTCTGGAGATATTTGTGATGGCTGGAACTAGCAACTGGCCAGGAAGGCTACTCAGCATCCATAGTTCAAAGGATAGCCTCCATGATGAAGAATTATCTGACTGAAAACATCAGGTGTCCAGACTGAGAAATCCTGCCATAGATGCTTCCTTCTATTTCGTGACATTTAGGTTTAATGTGGTTTACTATGCTGTGAATAATTGGAAAGAGAAGAAGCAGTGGGGTGAAAATAAAACAGCTCCCATAAATTGTTACCCAATTGCAATGTCAGCCTGTGCCTTTATGCACAAAATTCTTCAGAAACCGCACCAAAACCACAACACTTTTCCCTTAAAACTTGGGCAAGGTGTGCACACCTAAGGGACTCAACGTCATGGACAATTTATGGTTACTTTCCCACTATTGTTAATTCATTCTTTCCTCCCTCTTTGGGATAGCTTCATCTGGATCTCCAGGAGATTCTGAAGATCGAATGTCGCCCCAGATCCTGGGGTGGAACTTGTTAAATGAGAGATGGGCGTGTGACCAAAGCAGAAGGAACATCCAGATGTTTTCTGGGAACTAGAACACAGCTCTCCTCAGGGTGGGTGGGAATGAAGCTTGGATGTCACGAACAGCTCTGGCCTTTTTTCTACTGTGATGGAAGTCTTAGCACTGGTGACCGTCCTACAGCTGGTTGGTATCTGTGGTCTCCAGGGGTTCACCTTCTGTCAGCGGCAGCCTGCCTCCTTCTTCACCTCCAAGCCATCAGTTAAACAGTTCCCTCTGCTTGGAACAGCCTCCCAGGGCTGTTTCCTGTTCTCCAAAGCTCAGCCTCATACTCTCTCCTCCATGAAGGCTTCCTTAAATGCTCTAAATTCGAGTCTGTGTACTGACTGTAAGAGTTGAGTTATAGAATGCATTTTCATTTACCCAAGTAGATTATAAGACCCTGGAAGGCAGCCTTGTGTCCTATGTTTCTCTATATTCTGTACTTGTTGTCTAACAAGTCTGAGGGCTGCAGGCATAAAGCCACACAGGCTGTGAAACTGGAGATCCCATTTTACCTGACTCTTTGGGGAAGAACAGACAGGTGGTTGGGGGAGACAGGCTTTGTGGTGCGACACTTGTGAGTTCATCTGCCATCCTGGGACCCACACATCTGTCTTCAAATGGATCTAGCCGGCTCAGCCTATGGCCTTTGTCCTCTTTTCTTCTCTTTCCTTTGTGAGCATTTCATGCTTTTTCCAGCTCCCTCACTTCTGAGCTAGGGAACTGCTAGCTAGTTTTTCACTTTCTGTGCCTCCTTCCTCACCTGAACCTGGCTTGCAGGGAAGTTATGAGGCTTAAAATCCCATGTATTGTGGGTACTTGCTGAATGGCAGGTGTTATAAAAAGACACAGGGTGGGTGAATGCAGGGGAAGAAAGGGAGATAAATGGCAACCCACTCCAGTGTTCTTGCCTGGAGAATCCCAGGGACAGAGGAGCCTAGTGGGCTGCCATCTATGGGGTCGCACAGAGTCAGACACGACTGAAGCGACTTAGCAGCAGCAGCGGCAGTGGGTTTTAAGCTGCTGTCGGTCGTTTGCACCCTAATACTTGTAAATCTTGTGAACGAGCACTGGTTCCTTTTTTCTTTTGGTGGAAAGCAGGCGGTGGTATGAGAAAGTGGGAAACAGAAGGGTGTAAGGACCATGAGAACAATGGGTAGGTAAGAGCGGGAAAGGTTCCCCACCCAAGTGGGGACTGCACAACTGTGTCTCTATTCTTTTCGTACTTCCCATAGTCCTGTCACAGTGATCTGCATATTGCTGGTGAGCCCGCAATAACTGTACAGGCTTGGCAATCAGAAGTAAGATTTAAAAGAAGGATTCAACTATACAGGACAATTTCTTATTTGGAGTGATTCTGCAATTCTTCAGTGAACCTGCAAACCATCACTGGATGAGTAGCTGTCAGTTCCTTACTGGGTAAGGAGTTTTACCAGGCACTTTTCTTCTCTATCTCTTTTCACAGTGTATTGAGATGGACTCAGAGCCATGACTTGACTGACAAGGGAGGAACCTGAAGCTCAGAGAAAAGGCCATGGCTTGCTTTTGATCACATAGAAACCAAAAATCCAAGACAAAATTTGGCTTCTATCATCAAACCACCCAATGGACAGGCTAGATTCTCAAGGGAGATGAATGCTAATAGATTGTCTCTGGTCCAGAATTTCAATGAAGCACCAAGTCAGAGTGACGGTCATTTGCAAAATGGCCACCTCCTGAAATGGCATTGCTTTGGTGAGTCTGCTTTTTTGCTTTGTACTACTGAAGTGACTTTGATTTCCTGATATAATTCTGAGGACAACATTACTGGTTTTTCGAAACATTTCCTCAGAAAAACTTAAATGAGGAAAAATAATAAGTAGCTCCCACAGCTAGAGACATGGAAAAGCTACCAGGCCCCTCTCATACTGTGGGAGCTGTGTTGCCTCTGATTCTGGGGTATTAGTCTTGGGTAGACCAACCTCAGAGAAGATATCAGTCCTTAAATGCAATTTCACTCTCTCCCCTCTCTTCAAAATTATCTTCAAGCAAACTGACTCAATTATTTCTTATTCTTTTTTTTTTTAGAATATGAAAGGTGACTATGTAGTATAGGAAACTGTACTCAATACTCTTGTAATGACTGATATGGGAAAAGAATCTAAAAAAAGACGGAAATATGTATATCTGATTTACTTTGCTGTACATCTGAAACTAACACAACATTGTAAATCAACCACATTCCAATTAAAAAAATATGTATAAATAAGTCACACACACTTATGAAAGATAATAAGAAAGCCTCTTAGAACAGAGCTTAATCTAAGGGAGAAATAGCGAACTTGGCTTCCCTGGTTTATAAAGAAAGCTTGAAGGGAATGTCCCTTATTAAAATTTCTCTTGTTAAAGAGTCGTGAAACCAGAAAATGTTACTGAACAATAGTTTTTCCACACAAAAGGGGGCTTCTGTCAGTAGCTCCCCTCTGAGCTCCAGTGCTCCCTCAGCAGCAACGAGTGCCGAATGAGTGCTCTGCCGTGGGTCCCCTCTGTTCCATGTCCTCTCCAGCTTCCCATTTGGTCTCAGCAATATTATGCCCCTCTTTGTCCCTTCCTTTTTCACATCCATTAGGAAGACTACAGGAAACTTGATTTTTCTAACTTCTAGTTAAAGACATGTCTTTTGAGATAAATGCTGTCAGTGCTGTGGCTGGTGTGTGTGTGAGTCGCTCAGTCGTGTCTGACTCTTTGCAACTCCATGGACTGGAGCCCACCAGGCTCCTCCTTTCATGGGACTTTTCCAGGCAAGAACACTGGAGTGGATTGCCATTTCCTTCTCCAGGGGATCTTCCCAACCCAGGGATTGAACCTGGGTCTCCTGTGTTGCAGGCAGCCTCTTTACTGTCCGCGCCACCGGGGAAGCTCCTGTTGTGCTAGTATTCTGTGTGCTAAATGCTCTCCCTGTCATGTCCATTGTTCTGGAAACATTTAGTGCATTCTGATGAACCTCCAGCTACCTGCACCTGTGTCTAAGAGCACGTTTCCTACCAATCCTATCCCCCAAATATCACAGCCTACGTGTGATTGGAGTTTTGTCTAAAATCTGACACTTCACTTGAGAATCTTTTCTGAGATCTATGTCAGAAATATATAGACACAGTATTTCTTTCATTTCACTTATTTCTTTTCAGAATACTGCCATGAATTCCTGAAATGAAATAGAAGATTTTATATAATTGGAATGTTAAATGAATAGGCCCCTTTTGGTAAGAAATCACTGAGGATGGTGACTGCAACCATGATATCAGGAGACAGTTGCTTCTTGGCAGGAAAGCTGTGACAAACCTGGACAGTGTATTGAAAAGCAGAGACTTCACTTTTCCAACAAAGGTCCGTATGGTCAAGGCTATGGTCTTGTGTGTGTATGTGTATGTAAGTGCATACACACAATGGCTTCACCTATGGCTTTGGAAGAATGATGCCACCACTGTGGACTCCAGTGATCACAGTCAGAATGGAGATGCAAGACACCTGTGTTCTACTTAATTCCTCATTTGCCATCAACCTTTTTTGCGCAAGTCACTGTACTGGCTCCAGTTTCCTCTTTGATAAAGTTTAGAAGCTAGTCAAATTATTTCTGTAGCTCTTTTCTATTTGAAAAGCTTACAGGGGACTATTTACAAAGATGTGGACTTGGTAACAGAGACCTGAATGGTTGAGGGCAGGATCCATAATGACCAACTAGAAAGTACTCATGAGGGGCCCTTCCTGGCAAGAGAGTGCTTTGTGGGGAGCAGACAGCCTGAAGCAACCTCCTTGGGTTTGAAGGGGAGAAGGTGAGAATAAATGCCAAAGCTCACTCTCCTCCCCTCCTTCAGGTCCCTCTGGGGCTCCCTGTTACCCAAACCCAACAGGAACTCTAAAGGTGAGGAAGTCTTGTGGTTGCCATAGGTCAACTTCAGGGCACAGAACAGGTTGGATAAGGGTAGTGAATAGACCTAGAGGTGCACATGGAAGGGCTCTTGCCCATTGGCCCTGCCACCAACTATCTATAAGTCCACTGTGGGCTCAAGGTGGTATTAGCTTCCTTAGCAGCATCAGTTCCCTCCTTTTTTCTTCTATTTCGAATAAAGCAGATCCAACTTCAGCCAAATATGTCTAAGTCAATTTTAAGGTCCTCATTTTGTATCCTCCTATATATATGTACTTCTGTTAATAACACATAGCTAATCAGGTTTTGGAATGTACTGATCCTGCATTCCATCCTTCAGTTTCATCCCCACACTCAGTACCCAACTCAGATTCCCATGGCCTCTTCCTTTTACTGTGTCAAGAGCCTCTTAATTAACCTTTGTGATTCTGCTTGTGGAATCAAATTCTAAAGGCAGAACTCAAATCCTTTTCCTTTCCAAAACTCTTCAATGAGCCCCCTTGTCTGAGGCTCTCATCTGAAGTCCTGAACATGGCCTCCGGCCTGCAACATCCCACGATCTGGATGAAACTCCTCCTTTCACTCTCATCCTTGCCTCCCATTATGCCCTGTGTTCCTGCAAACCAAGCTGTCCTGCCGCCTGTCCTGTCTCCATGAGGATAATCATAGTTAAGGAGCACCTAGTGTATGTTGGGAGCTGTCCTAGGTACCTCACCTACACGATTTCATTTACTCCTCACAGACAACTAGTCAGTCCCTTTCTACTGCCTAAAATGGAACAAATGTAACACAAAAAATTTATAGTGAGCACAAAAGTCAGAAAGAGAAATCCTAGATGCTAGAAGCAACTCCAGAGAGGTGAGCAAGAGCTAAATCCAGAGTCAATGAGAGGACTGGAACTCAGAATGTCCCATAAGGGACCTTACGTCCAGGTAGGGTGGGGGACTTAGAATTGCCCTCTACACAAAGCCAGGGATCTCTAAGCATTGTGCTTCCACCACTAGAGGAAAATTCCACTCTTTGGCTCAGAGCTACCCCATGTCCAAGGTCAGGGCAGTGGCCGGGAGGAGCTACCCAATGCCCGAGGCCAGGGGCGGTGGCCGGGAGGAGCAACCCCATGTCCAAGAAGTGGTGGCTACATGGCACAGGAGGGCCTAGAGGAGCTATTCCATGTTCAAGGTCAGGAGGGGCGGCAGTGAGGAGATACCCCTCATCCAAGGTAAGGAGCAGCGCCTGCACCTTACTGGAGCAGCTGTGAAGAGATAGCCCACGTCCAAGGTAAAAGAAACCTAAGAAATACTCACAGAAAACTAGTCAATCAAATCACACTAGGACCACAGCCTTGTCTATCTCAATGATACTAAGCCAGGCCCCATAAGCCACGCCCATGGGGCCACCCAAGACAGGCGGGTCATGGTGGAGAGGTCTGACAGAATGTGGTCCACTGGAGAAGGGAATGGCAAACCACTTCAGTATTCTTGCCTTGAGAACCCCATGAACAGCATGAAAAGGCAAAGTGATAGGATACGGAAAGAGGAACTCCCAGGTCAGTAGGTCCTTAATATGTTACTGGAGATCAGTGGAGAAATAACTCCAGAAAGAATGAAAGGATGGAAAAACAAAAACAAAGCAAAAACAACACCCAGCTGTGGATGTGACTGGTGATGGAAGCAAGGTCCGATGCTGTAAAGAGCAATATTGCATAGGAACCTGGGATGTTAGGTCCATGAATCAAGGCAAATTGGAAGTGGTCAAACAGGAGATGTCAAGAGTGAACATTGACATTCTAGGAATCAGTGAACTAAAATGGACTGGAATGGGTGAATTTAACTCAGATGACCATTATATCTATGACTGCGGGCAGGAATCCCTTGGAAGAAATGGAGTAGCCATCATGGTCAACCAAAGAGTCCAAAATGCAGTACTCAGATGCAATCTCAAAAACGACAGAATGATCTCTGTTCATCTCCAAGGCAAACCATTCAATATCACAGTTATCCAAGTCTATGCCCCAACCAGTAACACTGAAGAAGCTGAAGTTGAACGGTTCTATGAAGACCTACAGGACCTTTTAGAACTAATACCCAAAAAAGATATCCTTTTCATTATAGGGGACTGGAATGCAAAAGTAGGAAGTCAAAACACCTGAAGTAACAGGCAAATTTGGCCTTGGAATGAGGAATGAAGCAGGGCAAAGACGAATAGAGTTTTGCCAAGAAAATGCACTGGTCATAGCAAACACCCTCTTCCAACAACACAAGAGAAGACTCTACACATGAACATCACCAGATGGTCAACACCAAAACCAGATTGATTATATTCTTTGCATCCAAAGATGGAGAAGCTCTATACAGTCAGCAAAAACAAGACCAGGAGCTGACTGTGACTCAGATCATGAACTCCTTATTGCCAAATTCAGACTTAAATTGAAGAAAGAAGGGAAAACCACTAGACCATTCAGGTATGACCTAAATCAAGTCCCTTATGATTATACAATGGAAGTGAGAAATAGATTTAAGGGACTAGATCTGATAGATAGAGTGCCTGATGAACTATGGAGGGAGGTTCGTGACATTGTACAGGAGACAGGGACCAAGACCATCCCCATGGAAAAGAAATGCAAAAAAGCAAAATGGCTGTCTGAGGAGGCCTTACAAATAGCTGTGAAAAGAAGAGAAGCGAAGAGCAGAGGAGAAAAGGAAAGATATAAGCATCTGAATGCAGAGTTACAAAGAATAACAAGAAGAGATAAGAAAGCCTTCCTCAGCGATCAATGCAAAGAAACAGAGGCAAGCAACAGAATGGGAAAGACTAGAGATCTCTTCAAGAAAGTTAGAGATACCAAGGGAACATTTTATGCAAAGATGGGATAGATAAAGTACAGAAATGGTATGGACCTAAGAGAAGCAGAATATATTAAGTAGAGGTGGCAAGAATACACAGAAGAACTGTACAAAAAAGATCTTCATGACCAAGATAATCACGATGGTGTGATCACTCACCTAGAGCCAGACATCCTGGAATGTGAAGTCAAGTGGGCCTTAGAAAGCATCACTACGAACAAAGCCAGTGGAGGTGATGGAATTCCAGTGGAGCTATTTCAAATCCTGAAAGATGATGCTGTAAAAGTGTTGCACTCAATATGCCAGCAAATTTAAAAAACTCAGCAGTGGCCACAGGACTGGAAAAGGTCAGTTTTCATTCCAATCCCAAAGAAAGGCAATGCCAAAGAATGCTCAAACCACCACACAATTGCACTCCTCTCACAAGCTAGTAAAGTAATGCTCAAAATTCTCCAAGCTAGGCTTCAGAAATACGTGAACTGCGAGATTCCAGATGTTCAAGCTGGTTTTAGAAAAGGCAGAGGAACCAGAGCTCAAATTACCAACATCTGCTGGATCATGGAAAAAGCAAGTGAGTTCCAGAAAAACATCTGTTTCTGCTTTATTGACTATGCCAAAGCCTTTGACTGTGTGGATCACAATACACTGTGGAAAATTCTTAAAGAGATGGGAATACCAGACCACCTGACCTGCCTCTTGAGAAATCTGTATGCAGGTCAGGAAGCAAGAGTAAGAACTGGACATGGAACAACAGACTGGTTCCAAATCAGAAAAGAAGTATGTCAAGACTGTATATTGTCACCCTGCTTATTTAACTTCTATGCAGAGTACATCATGAGAAACGCTGGGCTGGAAGAAACACAAGCTGGAATCAAGATTGCTGGGAGAAATATCAATAACCTCAGATGTGCAGATGACACCAACCTTATAGCAGAAAGCAAAGAAAATGTAAAAAGCCTCTTGATGAAAGTGAAAGAGGAGAGTGAAAAAGCTGGCTTAGCTCAACATTCAGAAAACGAAGATCATGGCATCCAGTCCCATCACTTCCTGGGAAATAGATGGGGAAACAGTGGAAACAGTGTCAGACTTTTTTTGGGGGGGCTCCAAAATCACTGCAGATGGTAACTGCAGCCATGAAATTAAAAGACGCTCACTCCTTGGAAGAAAAGTTATAACCAACCTAGATAGCATCTTGAAATTAGAGCTATTACTTTGCCAACAAAGGTCCATCTAGTCAAGGCTATGGTTTTTCCAGTGGTCATGTATGGATGTGAGAGTCGGACTGTGAAGAAGGCTGAGCGCTGAAGAATGGATGCTTTTGAACTGTGGTGTTGGAGAAGACTCTTGAGAGTCCCTTGGACTGCAAGGAGATCCAACCAGTCCATTCTGAAGGAGATCAACCCTGGAATTTCTTTGGAAGGAATGATGCTAAAGCTGAAACTCCAGTACTTTGGCCATCTCATGTGTAGAGTTGACTCATTGGAAAAGACTCTGATGCTGGGAGGGACTGGGGGCAGGAGGAGAAGGGGACGACAGAGGACGAGATGGCTGGATGGCATCACTGACTCGATGGATGCGAGTCTGAGTGAACTCCTGGAGTTGGTGTTGGACAGGGAGGCCTGGCGTGCTGCGATTCATGGGGTCGCAAAGAGTCGGACACGACTGAACGACTGAACTGAACTGAACTGTACTCTGACAAGGAAGGGTTGCTCATTCAATGTGGGCAATAAAAGAACCTTCAGCAAAAATGTAAATCCCACGCTGCCCATGTGCCGTTGTGTCCACATTATGAAAGAACTGTGGGAATCCTGAGCCCATAAGTTAATATAAAACAGTAGGCTAGACCTGCACAACTGTATCATATTGTTACAGAGACAATTGTTCTCCTACAAAACTCTTCCTGAAGATGATCCCTCCCAAGAAACTTTCAGTTGCACAGAAAACAATCTCTCAGTGCAATAATGTACAGAGATTTCACACCCTAAAAATGCAAATAGTAGGACATCTTGAGCCCCTTGCTTAGGGAGATCAGAGCAGTAACAACCCTGTATAAGGCAAAACTGAGATTTCATTTTAAAAAAGAGAAAAATTTATAAAAAGGACCAAATGAAAATTATGAGATTAAAAACTGTAATATTCATAGAAGGATAAGGATTAAACAGGAGGTTAACCTTAGTCATGAGCTGATGAATGACAGGCAGACCTGGGGAAATCTTTTAAACCTACAGTGACACTTCAAGGCAGGCAATTGTTTGTCCTTGTTAACACAGGAAGAGTTAGGAAACTTTCTCAGGAGGGCACCTCAGATCTGTTCTACCCAGCAGCATGCTGGGCCTGGTTTGTACCGCCTGGGGAGAACCCTTTGGGTGCATCTCTTCCCAACTCCACTTTCAGTGCCATAAAATTAGTAGCTTGAAATTGACCACGGTAAGAGTATTTATACCATAGAAATTGCCAAATACTACTGTTGAAGCTTTTCCGCACCCCCCCCCCCCCCCCCCGGCCTTTAGAGAGTCTGTTAAACATTGACTAGCATATCTAGCACTGGTCTGACTTGTGCTCACTTTAAATTGGAAGTCATGATGTAATCTCCTGCAGGGTACTTGTGGGACACACCAAGAATGAGGCTGGCTGAGGGGGCTCACAGAGTGGGCTTTGTGACCTTGCTAAAGTGAGCAACTGCCACAAAGCTCTTTGTATTAGGTGGGCTGCAGACCCAGTGCTAACATCTTCTGATTTCTTTAAGAGCAGCTGCAAGTCCAGAATTTTATGTAAAATCTCAATTTTTAAACACTGGCAACAGATTCAAGATTTTTTAAAGACATGGCTCGGGCCAAAAAATAAAATAAAACCCACATCTGCTGGCTAAATTTGGCCATGGGCTGCCAGTTTGTAATTTCTAGTTTCAGCCAATAAACTCCATTGCTTTGTGTTATTGTTTCTTTCTCTAAATGCCTTCCTCCCCTCAAAATCTAGCTTAAATGATAGTTTCTCCATGTTTCATCCCAGAGCTGTCCATCTAAAAGTTATCTTCTGAACACTAAAAAGACGGCTCTGAACACATAAATATTTTCTTTAAGAGAAATGTATATGTTTTAAGTATTTTACAGAAAATACTTCTGTGTTTGATATTATCTGTGCATATATTTTTCTTTTCTGGTAGTGTGCAACTTCCCTGAAGATGAAGATCTATGCCTTGGTCATCTTTGTTTCCCTGGAAATGGTTAGCAAGTCTCTTGTATATGGTAGACATTCAATAAGTATCTGATAAAACTTAACACTAGAAACTCAGTAGATGTTCATTTGAATCACACTTTATATTTGCCTTCAGAATTATGACTCATATCCTTAGCTAGGAAGACTAGGAAATTTCAAAGCCATGTTGATAGCACAGGAGATGTTTCTCATCATTCCTAGTTTTATGAGACGTGCTCAAGGGAAACTATTTTCTTGTGCGTATTGATGCAGGTGAGTGGGTATTTCTGCTTTAAGCTTTGTTATCCAATGAAGTAACTTTCCATAGTCATGGTTGACTGAGATGGTAGAATATAAAGCATTTTCCTATTTAGTTAAACTTGTTTTCCTTAATCAGAATGAAACTTATTAAAATCGAAACATAATATTTACTAATATTTGCACTTAGAATTTTTTTAACTTTAAAATTTTAAAGTATAACGTATTGTAGAGAAAAATGTAAAGGAATACAAGCACTTTGGTGTAAATCTAAAATTAAAATTTGAGAGTTACTACTTTTTCTCCTCCCTTTCTTATGTTGTTTAAAATAAAGTCTTTTTAGTTCTTTCTCTCAATTTCAATGCAGCAGATCTGTAAATCTTGCAGCTCTTCGTCTCTTAAAGTTCCCTTGGGATCTTCAAATGTCCTTGGATAATCTTTCCCTGACCGCTTTCTGCTAATTTTAGAAAAGAATTAGTTATCTCTAAATTCCAAGAAGTACAAGGATTCCTTTTGAAACCATGTAAGAGTCCCTGTGTCCTTGTTTTGAAGCAAAAGGCTGACTTAAAGAGTTAACGATTGGGAAATGTGAAGCTCTAGAAACAAAGAAGAGCTGTTGGGCTGGGGAACTGGTAACAATTTACACTAGGATTCTGCCACAGAGCAGAGTCACTGAACTCCCAGTTCCCTGACGGATAGAGATAAAGACCTGACACTCACTCCTAAATTGCTTTTACAGGAAGCAGACACCCACCTC
Source organism: Ovis canadensis (assembly GCF_042477335.2). Taxonomy (NCBI): domain Eukaryota; kingdom Metazoa; phylum Chordata; class Mammalia; order Artiodactyla; family Bovidae; genus Ovis; species Ovis canadensis. Next base: position 30,140,208 of record NC_091246.1, read on the forward strand.
ACCCCCAGATGAAAACAGTTGACCACAAGAAAACAGACCCTAGACTGGTTGGAAGTGGAAGGTTGATGATGCTTGAAACTTCCTCATGATGCCAGTTCAGTTCAGTTCAGTTCAGTCGCTCAGTCGTGTCCAACTCTGCGACCCCATGAATCGCAGCACGCCAGGCCTCCCTGTCCATCACCAGCTCCCAGAGTTCACTCAGACTCGAGTCCATCGAGTCAGTGATGCCATCCAGCCATCTCATCCTCTGCTGTCCCCTTCTCCTCCTGCCCCCAGTCCCTCCCAGCATCAGAGTCTTTTCCAATGAGTCAGGTCTTCACATGAGGTGGCCAAAGTACTGGAGTTTCAGCTTTAGCATCATTCCTTCCAGAGAAATCCCAGGGTTGATCTCCTTCAGAATGGACTGGTCGGATCTCCTTGCCAACCAACCCCAAAATTGTCCCTGAACTGATCACGCCCTGCTCTTTGAACTCTATAGAACTCCTTGCTACCCTCTCCAAGTACCCTCCTGTGGGTCACACAGTCTTGAGAGCATTAGCCTTCTGCGGCCCCTTAGCCTGACAAAGCAATGAAGGCTACTCTTTTCTACTTCACCCAAAACTCTGTCTCCGTGTTTCTATTCAACTTTGGTGAACCAAGGCTGAGTTTCGGCAACACTTCTCTTTCATGGTTAGGGTTAGCTACATACCATCTGTTTCCTCAAAAGTATTTTTTTTTTTTTTTCCTAAGCAGGACAAATAGAGCCTTCTATTCTTACACTGGTTTCTGTTTTCTGTTAAAGAGTTTGGAATTAGGAAAACCCCAACCTTATGAGTACTCTGTTAAAAATAGACTCAAGCAAAACAGTAAAATGATATTAAACATAGGGCCAAAAGTTTTCTCCTCACTTAATGCTTAACTTTATTATTTGCATCCTTTGGGACAAGGTGGTCAAAATGAAAGCATAGTCTAGTCATCTTTTCCAAACCTACCTAACCTACAACCTACTTACTTGTTTTGAAATTGAATCTACTTTCAGCTATTACATAATTTTTTAAATTGTAAAAATTTAGTCTGAAAATGGCGTAGAAAGTGGTGTGCAAGTATCGGTTGAATTTTCTTCTGATTGTTAAGAAAGATTTTGACTCTGCTAGCCACTCAGGTTATCTTATTTCTAAAGCTTTGGAGAGTCATGTGCATGAGTCACGTGCACTGTGTACAATCTTGTAAAAATAGGTAGCGCGTTCATTCCACAAGTGTGTGTTGAGGAGGATTTGCTCTTCAGGCACTAGCTACACAGTAGTGAACAAAACAGGAAGGGCCGAGACTTAGGCCCTGCCTTGCACTGTCAACAGCGTTCAGCCATGCAGGGACTGAGCCTGTAACATGGAAACTCACCATCACATTTTAACTTCAATTGTAAAACAGCTTTGACATGTTTTCAATTGTCAGTAACAGGTGATTACCATCATCGCCAAGACCTAAGTTATTCAAGTTTGAAAGGAAAGTTTTCATAACATAGCCCTTTATCATCAGTGTCAGTTTACCCCATCAGCTGAGGTCCCCAGTCTCTGCTCTTTACTGATGATCTTCTGCTGCACCAAACTGGACTGATCATCCCTGTAAAACAGACAGACAAACACTGGATGTGTGTGGTGGAGGAAAACCTGTCACCCCAAGGGGGATGGTTTCCTTTTGCCTTTGCTTCTTTCAGATAAGCACCTTGAACTGGAAGTCTGGGAAGTTTCCTTCATCCAGGCTGGAATTAATTATTTTGAAACAGCGTAAATTAAATGGTGAGGTTTGTTGTCATTTATGTGGTTATTGCCCAACTCCCTTACGTACCTTCTCATTATTTAATACTGTCCTTCAGGACAGTCATGCTGTATCCATAGCTCCAGAAAGTCATAGACTCCAGTGAGGTTCAGTAAACAGGGGAGATTCAGCTTTAAATGATCTGGATCCCACCCCCTTCTTTGATTGCTGAGGGATCTGAGGCTCAGAGAGGTGGAATGGACTCCCAAAGGCACAAAGCTGGTCAAAGAGCTTTGTTCCCTTCCTCTTAGTCTACATAAAAAGAATGATGCTCTCAATACGACAATCCCTTATTTTATGGGTCCTTATCATGTTACTCTGTTACAGTTATAGCTGTGGAATATTAGCTTCACTAGTGTAATATGTCTACCAAATACAAAAGTTTCAGGCTTTATTCCATGAAGGGCATTTTACTGCTCAGCTCATGACTGATTTTGAGTTGGCTTATCTTAATGGACAATGCTAGTGACTTGAGAATTAACCAAAAGAGATGTTCTATTTACCTCAGCTTATTTTTTAGAGGTCAAAGGAAAGGGGAAAACTAAAAGTGCTTGGAGTTAGCATATATTGCTTCCTGCCTATGCTCTGAGTTAGCTGATCCAGGGCCATTACTCTTCTTGCTTATTCCACTGAGGAAATAGTGTTCACATGGCTGAAAGAAAGTGGCTGAAAGTAGAACTGCCCAGACTTTGGGAAAGGGAAGCCGTATATGCCAGGTGTGTAATAAGTCAGAACTTCTCTTACCTATTAAGTTGAACCATATGAAATTGTCCATAATGCACCACTTTTGACCCACAAAATAGTAACTTTATATGACTTAATCTAATTTTTATTTTCCTCTTTCCCTTTTTATCCTCCCAAGCTGTTGCAAGTATTTCTCTTTGGCCTGGTGTAGGATCAATTCTTTGGCTTACTATCAAACTTTCACTTGTTCCCTCCTCTTGCCCTTAAAAACTTTCAGGCTCATTGTCCAAGATTTGCTCCTTGAAAAGCACAACTGGATTCAATCAAGGTTGAATTGGTTGGAAAATCAATAGTTCAGCACTATTTCCTCACTGCAAATGGTTCAACCCAATGATCGGGGTTAACATGCTTAATACAAACCTATCTTGAGAGATAGTACAGCTCTCATCTTGCCTGGGCAGGTAGAGACATGGCATCTCTGTCTTATCATCCAGAAGAACATTATGGTGGGACCTCTACTACACAGAGGTCTGAATGAGGCACCCTATATTTCATAAGAAAAAGAGTATGCTGAGTTGTGCTTATCAGGTGACCAAACCTGTATGCAACCTATGAGCATCAGGCCAACTGTTGGGAAGGCTATTGGTCAGGAAGAGGCGGATAATCCTACCACAGCCATATGAGGAAACAGTTCTTAGGATAAATCTCAAAATCTCAGTTGACTGCCTTAGACCCTTCATCCTTAAAACAGAAGAGCCAAAGAAACTTGCCTAAGATCAGAAAGGAATTCAAGGCTGTCTGTGAAGACACACAAGGCCTGGTAACAGAAGTAGTTCTTGGTTGTAGAAATAGAGCAATAGGATGGCAATTCTGGTTAAGTACTCAGGGTCAGCTAGCACTGGGGAAGGAGAAGGTGGGATGAATCAAACACTGGGTGCTCTTGCTTTTTAAAAACATTGAAGTGTAGCTGATTTACAATACTGTGTTAATTTCTGGTGTGCAGCAGGATGATTCAGATATGAGGGTATATACTTTTAAAGATTTTTTTCCATTATAGGTTATTACAAGATATTGAATATAATTCCCTTTGCTACATAGTAAGTCCTTGTTGTTAACCTATTATAGATATAATATATATATTATATATATATATATATATATATATAGTAGTGTGCATCTTTTAATTCCCTATTCCTAATTTATCCCTCCCTCCCTTTACCTTTTCCCTTTGGTAACCATAAGTTTGTTTTCTACGTCTGTGAGTCTGTTTCTATTTTGTAGATAAATTCATTTGTATTATTTTTTAGATTCTACATGTAAGTGCTATTATATAATATTTGTTTTTGTGTGACTTATTTTACTTAGTATGATATTGTCTAGGTCTGTCCATGTCACTGCAGTTGGCAATATTTCATTTCTTCTTTATGGTTGAGTAATATTTCATTTCATACTTGGTATGAGTGTGTGTGCTCAGCCACTTCAATTGTGTCTGACTCTTTGTGACCCTATGACTGTAGGTCACTGGACTTCTCTGTCCATGGCATTCTCCAGGCAAGAATACTGGAGTGCGTTGCCAGGCCCTCCTCCGTGGGATCTTTCGAACCCAGGAATTGAACCCACGTCTCCTGCATTGCAGGCAGCTTCTTTACCACTGAGCCAATGGGGAAGCTCCATGCTGCTGCTGCTAAGTTGCTTCAGTCGTGTCCGACTCTGTGCGACCCCATAGACGGCAGCCCACTAGGCTCCTCCGTCCCTGGGATTCTTCAGGCAAGAATACTGGAGTGGGTTGCCATTTCCTCCTCCAGGGGAAGCTCCATATTTGGTATCAAAACTTTATCCATTCATCTGTTGATGGACACTTAGTTTGCCTCCATCTCTTGTCTATTGTAAATAGTGCTGCTATGAATATTGAGGTGCATGTATCTTTTTGATTTAGAGTTTTTATTGTTTCTGAATATATGCCCAGGAGTGGGATTGCTGGGTCACATGGTAGCTCATATTTTAGGTTTTTTAAGGAAACTCCATACTATTTTCCATAGTGATGTTACCAATTTACATTTCCACCAACAGCATAGGAGGGTTATATTTTCTCCAAACCTCCTCCAGCATTTCTTATTTGTAGAAGTTTTCACGATAGTCATTCTGACTGGTATGAGGTGATAACCTCATTGTAATTTTTATTTGCATTTCTCTGATAATTAGCGATGCTAAGTGTCTTTTCATGTGTCTGGTGGCCATCTATATGTTTTCTTTGGCGAATGTCCATTTAGGTCTTCTGCCCACTTTTTTATTAGGTTGTTTATTTTTTAGATATTGAGTGGTATGAACTGTGTATATTTTGGAAATAAAACCCTTGTCCATTGTATCATTTGCAAATATTTTCTCTATTCTACGAGTTGTCTTTTCTTTCTTTCCTTTTTTTTTTTTTTGGTGTTTTCCTTTGCTGTGCATTAGGTTCATTTGCTTATTTTTGCTTTTATTTCTTTTGCCTCAGGATACTGATCTAAAAAAATATTGCTATGATTTATGTCAGAGAAAGTTTTGCCTATGTTCTCTTCTTGGGGTTAAATGGGGTCATACCTTATACTTAGGTCTTTCAACCATTTTGAGTTTATTTTTAATATAGTATGAGGGAATGTTCTAATTTCATTGATTGGCATGTAGCTATACAGCTTTCCCAACACCAGCTGCTGCAGAGACTGTCTTTTCTCCATTGTACATTCTTGCCTCTTTTGTCAAAGCTTAACTAAATGTACTGTGAGTTTATTTCTGGGTTACTTTGTTCCATATGTCTGTACCAATACCATGCTGTCTTGATTATTATAACTTGGTAGTATTACCTGAAGTGTGGGAGGATTATGCCTCCAGCTTTGTTCTTTTTTCCTCAGGATTGCTTTGGCAATGCTGGGTCTTTTGTTTTTCCATATAAATTTTAGGATTATTTGTTCTACTTTTGTGAAAAATGTCATGGGTAATTTTATAGAAATTGCATTAAATCTGTAGACTGTTTTGAGTAATAAGAACATTTTAACAATTTTCATTCTCCTAATCCAAGAGCATGGAATATCTTTCCGTTTCTTTGAATCATCTTTAATTTCCTCTATCAATGTCCTATAGTTCTCAGTGTATCGGTCTTTTACCTCCTTGGTTAGGTTTATTCTAAGGGTGTTTTTCTTAGATGAAATTTTAAACGAGATTCCCCTCCCCTCCCATTTTCTCTTTCTGATAATTCATCATTAGTGTAAAGAAATGGAACAGATTTCTGATATCCTGGTGCTCTTGCTTTTATTATAGGCACTGAATAGATTTGATCAATAAAGCCTGGCCTTACAAAAATGTCTACTTTGGCTGTGGTTGGACTAATGAGCTTTAAGATTCTTCCAAAGTTCCAGAAACCCTGCAAAGCAACCCAAAGCACTCAGCCTTCTCCACTCTTCACTGGCAAAAATAACCCAAGACACTGCCTTTTCCTCCAACCAGCACACATTTATTAAGGACTTGGTATGCACCAAGTCTTTATTCTATGCCAGTGGATATCAAATGTGGCCTCCAGACGAGCAGCCTTCACATTACCCAGACACTTATAAGAAACCCAAACTCTCAGGCCCATCCATAACCTGCTGGATCAGAAGCCCTGGGAATGGTACCCAGTGTCTGTGTCCTAACAAGTCCTTCAGGTGATTCTGGAGTAACGCTAAAAATGGAGAATGTTCTGGTGGTGGGACATGGCCAAAGTAGCAACACTGCCGGGCATGACTTCAGTGGCCTTGTTCCTGTGTGGTAAAGATCGTAAAATGTTCCTGATAAACTGCTGCTTAGAAAGAATTCATTAAGGTTGCCAACCAATGAAAAGGAGTCCACACTGATGAAGAATTTATGTTCTGGTAAAATGTCACTATGTCCTCTGAAGCTCTGCCACATATTAGGAAATTCTGAAATTGTTTAGCCATGAAATAATGTTGTAATTTTGCTGTGAACAAGTTTAAGAGCCTTGATGAGTATTTTTCCTCTTTCTGCTGGTCCTTAACTGTAGCCTGTAATGCAATTTTGATACCAGAAAATATATTTCTTAGGATTGCCTCTACCTGAAAACTGAGGCTATAGCTGAAAAACTCTTCCATCAGTGCTTTTAAAAAAGCATGACCTGTTATGTTTTGTTTCCTCCCTCCCTCCCTTCCCGCTTTCCCTATTTTATATCAGCAATTTTAAATCTGATGAAATGTCTCTATCCTCCAGCACTCATCTAAATTTATCTCACCTACCTGTTCCTTTTCTGGAAAAGAAGCAACAAAAGGAATAGGTCTGTTATATAAACATTCATTAAAAGAAAATACACATCATAGTGAAGAAACCTTTATAGGTACTTGCTTTCTACATCACCACAACAAGCTATGCCTTGTGACTATTTCCCTTTGCAGGTGGGACACCAAGGTTTGCAGAGAGAGTGACCTGTCCAGGATCCAGCTGATAAATGGCAATGGAACTAGTCTATATATTGCTCAGAATTTCTGCCTTCTAACCTCATGTGTGCCCACTAGGTTTCACCACAGTTTCACATTTTGCCTGGCTTGTTTTCATTTGTACCCAAGGAGAGCTTGTTCTGCATATGTGGGGATAGGGGATACATGAGTAATCTCTGTACCTTTTGCTTAATTTTGCTGTGAACCTGAAATTGCTCTAAAAATAGTGTATTTAAAAAGTGGAATTTATCCTTAGAGAATGGAAACATGATTCTTAAGACAAATGTTTTCCCCTTCCATCTATGTGGTACACACCATCTGGCAGCTGAGAAATTATTACAGGAATTTGGATATCAGTCTGGTACCATTTTTTGAAATATAGTTGATTTAGTGGGTAAAGGATAAGTTAAACAGATAAGGAGAAAAGGCCAAACTCGCCTATCTAACTCTGCACAAGTCCATTTAGCTAAGTTGAGAAAGCTTTAGAATAATGAAAAAGCAAAAACAAACACCTACTCCTCCCTCAACTTTGCAATAAGGAAAAACATCTAGTCAGCAATTTCTTATTCAAGACATAGGTGATCTGTCAGAAAGAAAGTAATGATATTGGACATGCCAGAAGAAAGGGAAGGTAATAGGGGGTTCGTTTTATTTCATTTCAGTTGAGGTTTGAGGTTTCCAAAATCGCCTATTTTTTCACAGGCGTACCTGTAGGCTTTAGATTCCCAAACTAAATTACCAAGTCAGCCCGCCTCCCCGCCCCTCCACCCCCGGCCCCAGTCCCGGCCGTCCCCTGTCCCCCGGGCTGCTCCCGATGCAGCCCCGTGGCCGCAATCGAAGGCAATTTCCAAGTCCATCTGGTTCTTTCAGAAACAGTCTTGTTTGTTGTCTTTTCAGTGACATTCTGTTTATTCAGCTCCCTTTTTTCCTTCTGAGGGAGACAGCTTAACATTTTTTCCCCTTCTTCTTTAAAAAATATTATCTGCTTTTCTTTATCGCCATCGAGAAGAGTGAAAAGCTCTGAAGCAAAATAAAGGGAGATTTAAAGCCGGGCGGAGAAGGGCGCTCTGCGGAGGGGGGCGCCGCCCCGGGACACTGCGGCGGCGCGGCCTCACCCACGTCCCCGGGCCGCCGGCGACGCCCCAGCGCAGCCCGTCATTTCCTCGGACGGAGGCCCAGCCGAGGACGCCTCCGGCGACGTGGGTGGGCTGCTGCAAAGACGCGGCGTCCAGTCCCATTCAGGAACTGCCCCGGGCCTGGCCCCGCGGAGGGCGGGCTCTGTGTTGTTTCAGTAAATAAACGGGTCGGAGGCCGGGCTGGCCGGCCCCCGCCCTCTCTCGCCGGCCCAGACGGGGCAGGCCTCCCCCCATCCCCATCCCCACCCCCACCACCCCTCCCCCGGGCCGGAGCCACCGCCGCCACCCACCGCGCAGGCGGGACCGCGGGCAGTCCCTGGACTTTCCAGTAAACAGAGAAGCTCTATCTTTGTCCCGGGCCACCGGGAGGCACTTGGGCCCGTTCATCTTGTTTTTTCAGATGTTCCCTTGGGTTCTCTTCCTGGCCCACCTCCTGCCCCAGACACTTCCCCGCGGCCAGTTAGCATCTTCTGCGCGGAAGCTGGAGTCCAGGGAGGCTCGAAGGGTGGTCCCGGGCCGGGAGCGCGGCCTCAGCTGGAAGCTGGCCAGGAATGCAGTTCTCAGGCCCTGCTTCGGACCTGCTGAATCGGAAACGCTGGGAAAGCAGCCCAGCCGACTTTTCTACAGCTTCTCCAGGTGACTCCATGCACACCCAAGCATGTGAACCAAGGAGTCTCGCTGCTGGTTGCCCACGAGCTGGACTTTCATCTGTTCTGTGTGGCTGGGTCCTCAGGCCCCGAGGGCTGTCCAGCCCTGAGCAGGTGCTCAATGTGCATTTTACAAACGAACAGGTGTTGCAGGGGGGAGGGCCAGCTAGCTGATTTGGATTGGTGTTTTCTTTTTTTCCTTCCCACAAGTTCACCTCTGCCCCCGGCCCTTCACAGTATATCTCAGCGGAAGGCCCAGGGTTTTTCACTGGGTTTTTCCATCCACTTGTCTTTTTGAGAGGATTATGCCACAGACAGGTTCCGTGATGGAGGGATGGGAGGGCTATGGGATAGTCCTCTTCGAAGACTGCCATGAGCATAGACTCTGCCTCTTATTTTGTTGACCATATATATATATATAGGAGTATGTGGTTCAGCGATGAAGAATAGCTTGTCAATGCAGGAGATGTGAGTTTGATCCCTGGGTCAGGAAGATCACTTGGAAAAGGAAATGGCACCCCACTCCAGTTTTCTTGCCTGAGAAATCCCATGGATGGATAGGCCTGGCAGGCTGCAGTCCATGGGGTTGCAGAAGAGTTGGACACAACTTAGCGACTAAACAGCAACTATACATACACACACACACACACACACGCACAGAGAGAGAGAGATGTTTTTGGATGGTCAAGCATTCAGGTTGGCCCAGTTCACGTGGTTATCGCGTAGTGTGTGAAACCTGGAGAGGATCCCCTTCAATGCCCTTCTTCTGTCAGATCTGATCCTGTACAAGACTGCCCCTGATAAGTATTGAGCACTTAGTATGTGCCAGATTCGGGGCCGGGGGGGGGGGGGGGGGCGGGGGCGGTGTGGGGAGGATGTCTGTGGTCAAGAAAATTGAGTCAGAATCTGTGCTCATGGTATTTTCATTTCACATCAAGGAAGACAGATAAATAATTTCAATAAAATACAATGTGACAAGTGCTAGGAGAGTGTTATTTTGTTGATCAGTTGCTTAGTCATGTCCAAATCTTTGTGACCCCATGGGCTGCATCATGCCAGTCTTCCCTGTCCATCACCATCTCCTTGAGGTTGCTCAGACTCGTGCCCCTTGAGTCAGTGATGCCATCCAACCATCTCATCCTCCGTTGTCCCCTCTCCTGACTTCAATCTTTCCCAACATGAGGGTCTTTTCTAATGAGTCAGTTCTTTGCATCAGGTGGCCAAAGTATTGAGCTTCAGCTTCAGCATCAGTCTTTCCAGTGAATATTCAGGACTGATTTCCTTTAGGATCGACTGTTTTGATCTCCTTTCAGCACAGTGTTATTTAAGATCCTTCTAATTACATACCATCTTGTGACATCTCTTGTTACCTTGATCTGTTATTATTTACCTGTTTCACTAATTTAGCATGTTTACTTCTTGTCTTTCCAGCTGGATGTTAAGTTTCTGGAGGATAAGAACAATGTCTTACATCCTTTTATCTCCTCTTAGCCTGGTAGGCTTTGTGTACATACCATTGATTCTAGCTGGGGTAATGTTGCTGGAGCAGCATCTGGAGACATTTTTGGTTGTTACAACTTGCACAAATTGGGAACAAGGTCCTATTGACATCTAGCCGGTGGAGGTCAAGGATGCTGCTGACATCCAGCAGTGCACGGGACAGCCTCCACCCCCAATACAGAATTGCTGCTGCTGCTGCTGCTGCTGCTAAGTCACTTCAGTCATGTCTGACTTTTTGCGACACCATAGACCGCAGCCCACCAGGCTCCCCAGTCCCTGGGATTCTCCAAGCAAGAACGCTGGAGTGGGTTGCCATTTCCTTCTCCAATGCATGAAAGTGAAAAGTGAAAGTGAAGTCGCTCAGTCGTGTCCGACCCTCAACGACCCTATGGACTGCAGTCTTCCAGGCTCCTCCATCCATGGGATTTTCCAGGCAAGAGTACTGGAGTGGGGTGCCATTGCCTTCTCCCAATACGGAATTACCCAGCCCCAAATATCAATGGTGCGTGGCTGAGAAGTCTGGCCTAGGGAAACCCTTTGGATTCTCCCTGCAACATCCTCCTCCTAACAAGCTAGTTCCTGGGAAATCAGGGAAGCTAACAGCCCAGCAACACTGCTGGGCTCTCCTCCTTTCTCTTAGTCCACCAGCCAGCACAGCTCTTCCTCTGCCTGCTGGACATGTCATTCCTTTTCCTTGTTTGTGACAATAAAATCTGACCTGGCTTAGGCAGAAGGGGACACGGACCCACACCTCATTTTCTTTAGCCTTTGAGACCAGATTTCTAGATACCAAATTCCCAGGTCATCTTTATTCTGATCATACTGCAGGTCATCAGTACTTAAGGTGTGTTCAGGGTCTCCAGGCCCATCCCACATCAGCTAGTATGGCCTTAGCCAGACTCATGTGTCAGAAGGATCCTGACAATGAGAGAAGTTTGAAAACCACCACTAGCAATCCTTTGACTCTAACTTGGCTCTTTGAAAAGTGGCAGAGTAGGGATATTCCTGGAATGATGATGAGTAACTGCTGCTCATACGACTAGTGTCCCTTACTAGGATGGTTCTAAAACTAGAAATTTCCTGGCTTCTTAGCCCTACAGCATAGAAGTGATTAAAAAGGGAAGTCATGTTTTAAGGGTGCATCAACATTGATTCTGGTCCCTAGTGTGATACTGAGAAGGAACAAAGTCCTGAAAGACTGAGCAGGGTGGACTGGCTTTGTAACCATTTCTTTATGCAGCTCATTGCATGAAACTTGGTCTTTGATCATGAAGCTACACCTGCTCATTTTTCTTTGTGGGAGTCCTGCCTAATGAAGTGTCCAAATGCAGTTGGTTCCCACATCAGGCTAGAATATTCAGTATTCTGTGTAATGAAGGGCAAATGCTGGCCTTCACTGGGGTGGCTGCATCTCTGCAGGAATTATTGACCCTTCTGGAGTGGGGAGTGGCAGGGGTGGGGAGAAATGTGCTAGGCTTGTGGTCTAGGAGAGACTGGGGGCTGGGGGGGTGGGGTGGGAGGGAGATGGGCCAGTGCAAAAGACATGGCTAATGCTGCTAAGTCTCTTCAGTCATGTCTGACTCTGTGCGACTCCACAGACAGCAGCCCACCAGGCTCCCCCGTCCCTGGCTCCAGGCAAGAACATTGGAGTGGGTTGCCATTTTCTTCTCCAGTGCATGAAAGTGTTAGTGAGGGCTAATATCTAATGCTTATTTCCCCTTTTACTTTGTAATTTCTCGGGGTTGCTGGTTAACATCATTAAGCGTGACCATCTCATTCTGTTATAGCTTAGAAAAGATCCTGGCTCTGTGGTTGGACTGAGTGGCATTCTGGAGCAGCAAGATAGTGATGAAAGGGCTGGGGGAGAGTGGGATTGCAGAAATGCCCAGGAAAGGATATTCTTGTAATTCTTCAGGAAAGGCACTCAGATTAAAATAATTTGAACTTTAGTGGGGAAGAGCAAACTTGAATTGCTAGAAAGCTCTGGGACATCTGTTTCACAGGTGTTTTCAAACATGCAAGAGTTTTAGTATCTGAAGATTGTGTTGAGAGTTTCTGGTCAGATGAGTGTGCCTGCTGCCCTGGGGAGAAGCAGCGTGAGACCCTCGGAACTAGCTGGGTTTCAACTGGCTAGACCAGTGGTCCTCATACAGGGTGATTTTGCTTCCCAGGTGACATTGGGCAATGTCTGGAGTCACAGGTGGTTGTCACAAATGGGGAGGTGGGTGCTACTGGCAACTAGCTGGTAGAAGCCAGGGACATTGCTAGGCTTCCTGCAGTCCACAGGAAAATTGCATGATAAAGAATTATCCAACCTAACTTGTCAGTTGTACTGCTGTTGAGCAACTCTGGGCTAGAACAGGGAGAGAGAGCTTCTTGAGAAACACTTGAAGACAAGGTTCATGTGGAAGAGCCAGAATGATGCAGGAGGTCTATGCAAGATTCCATTCCACTGAGGAAAGCACAGCAGACACAAGCCACCCGAATGTGCTTGAGATGTGCTGGCCTGTGTCCTACTCTGCAAATTTGGCATCAGGGGAGAGCTAAATCCTAGAATATTTTCATGCATATGTGATTCTGAGCCAGGGTCTCCCAGCCAGGTCTTTTGAAGGAGGATTGGATGATTTTCTGTACTGAAGGGAAGTGAAAATCCCCACTACTTCCTTGAGGGACCTGGAAGAATATGTAGCTGGAATGCTGCCAGACTCCTGCTGAGTGTGGCTAGACCTAAAGGCCTTGAGGATCAGTCCTTCGTTTGCTAGAAACATCGTATTCAAAGCACAAACTAGCTCTGTCAGTGCCCCTAGTGGTAACTGTATTGCAGTGATAGCCAGGGATAAAGTGGATTGGTCTTTCTTTACTCAGGCTATGCCGGAAGCCTAGACTTGCAGCCACAAGAACTGGGGATTTCAGGGAGCTATTTCAGGGAGTTATTTTAAGCCTCAGTTTTCTCATCTGTAAAATGAGAGTGGTTTTTTTCCTTTAAGGGGATTTGGTGAGGCATAAGTTACTATATGCAGAGCACACAAAGTACTGCCTTGCACATATTAAATGTTCAATAAATGTTAATGTTATTGTTATTACTGTTATTATCATCCTTACATTTATAATTATCGTATAAGGATGACACTTGCAGGAGCTTAATAGCTAATGTTAACAGATGTAGAACAAAAGACAGACAACTGGTTGAGAGTGGCAGTTAGAAATTTGTAATGTTCACTGAAAATTTTCACTGGAAATTAATTCCACTTCCGGTGAACTTGGGTGTTAACTGGCAGATGGGAGAATGCCTCATCGAGGGAGGGTTAGTCAGCATGAGCAAGGGAAAGACCAGGGGGGCCTCCTCTGAGAGAAGTGCCTCCTTCTATGTCTAGTCTGGGTCGTATCCTTAGACTGCCTTTGCCCATCCTATCCAGAGTCTTCTGAGGTTCCCAGCCAACAAGGGGGTTTTTCTGTGTGAGCTCATTGGTGGGGCATCTGTGGACACATTCTAACTAATCTCTTTAATCCTTTCGTGAGACATGAGTACAAGCACCAGTGACACAAACTGGTGCCTTCTTGTAGATAGTTGCGTAGAACTCTGTACCAAGCACACATGGAGCAGCAGAGTGACAACTGTTAATTTATCTACATTTGAAAAAACAGAGGTCTTCGGAAATAAATGTGCTCAGTTTGAACCCAGCTTGGAAGGGCTTCTAATATTCTATAAGATCTTTACAGTTTTCTGAGCCTTAGATTTCTTATCTATAGTATTGTTAGAGGATGGAAAGTATTCATGCAACACAGTTAGTACATTATCTGGCTCAACTAGGTACACAAGGAAGCTGCTTTTATTACTGTTGTTATTTCTCAGGCTTCATTCAAGGCTGGGGAAGTCTGAACTGATACAGTATTTTTGCAACTGGCCAATAGGGTTCCTGTAGTTAGTTACTGTTCCTTAACTATAGTTGCTTTAAAGCTTCTTAAAATTTTTAGTAGTATTGGTAATATATGTGTACAGATGAATTAATCAACACATAAACCCAATTATTGCCTAAAATAAAATAATATGGTAGTTTCCTCAATACCTACTTAAAAATAAATTGTCTTTGAAAAAGGAGGTACACTAAAACTCATACTCCTAAATATAGTAACATCACCTGGCTCAAAGTAGTGCCAAAGTTTTCATCGCTTGGTAGAGAGCTCAGTGAATTATCTAAGATGTTATCACAATAGATTTGTATCTGAAAAGGTAATTTTATCTTTATACTTTTATGTTTTAAAGTCTAGCTTTCCAAACCTTTCATTGATTTTGTGTTAACTATCTTGGGGAAAAAATATGAGTATCAGTGAAGCAGTTTCCTAGAATTTGTATTTTAATAAGCTGGATGTGTGTGTGTGTGTGTGTGTGTGTGTGAAGAAGATAATTGGAAAGAGTATCACCCATTTAAATAATCTCTTTGGGTAACTTTTCTAAAAGTTAAAACCTCTTTAGATTTAGGACCCAGTAATCAGAAACTTAATTTATCACTGATGTAAAGAAAGCCAACATTATCTTTGGTTTCCAAAGTGGTTTCCAAAAATGTCTGCACATCTGTTTTCTCATGCACTAATACCTATATCTATATATTAATTCTTTAATAATTTACTTTTAATATTGAGTACTTTTAAGATGCCCAGGTTCGATAGGTATTGTTGGAGATGCAATGTGTGAAACAAAGTCCCTTTATTCCAGGAGTGTATGAGAGCTGAGACAAAATGTTCCTCCCTAATTTCTCCTTGAAATAGATAAATGTGGAAGAGATTGCTGGCTGTTCTTTAAATACCCATTCTCATCTTGCACATGGGATATGCTCTAAGTAGAGGGAGAAGTCTTTAAAAGGAAAGAATATGTCCTTCCTTCCCTTTTCCTCATTCTGATGGAGATACAGTGGTGAGCCATCATAGAGAGAGCCAGGCAGGGTGACAACATGGAAGGAGCCTGGGTCCCACACTGTGGGGTGTTGTGTTGGCACACTGTGCGCACCGCAGACAATTCTTGCAGGAGAAATAAACTTGTATCTTGAGTCACTGTTTCAGTCTCTTTCTGGCAGCGGAACCCCTCTACTCATTACTACAGGAAGGGGCAGGGCCTGAGTGAGCGCTAAGCATGGTGACAAGGTGGGCAGGACGAGAGCAGTCAGAGATTTTACGGAGAATTCACACTCGACAAAGTTTCTGATGCTAGAATTTGCAAGAGTGGAGGAGAAAGCAGAGGTAATTTCAAATGGTTCAAAGAATGATGCCTTTTAGGGGAGACAAGGCGGTCCGGCCAGCTGGATGGAATAGGGGTACAGAGGGAGTGTCTGGGTACATGGGGATGCAGAATTTCAAAACTTATCCTAGACGCAACAAGAAACCTTGAAGTTTTGAAAGCAGATTGCAAAGTAGCTCTTGAGTTGGCAATTTTACAGGTGGAAGGAGATCAGCTAAAGACTGTTAAGGGTTTTCTGTGTTTCACCGAAGCTCCAGGGCTCTGCAGAACCTTCTGAGGCAGCAGGAAGGGCTGAGTGGAGATGGGACAGGCAACGGTTTTTTGTTTCTCCACCTGATTTAATCAGCAAACCTCAATTTTATCTGTTTAATGTAGATTTGGGGTTTCTGTGCAAGGTTTTACTTGAAGAAAGGAGTGCATGGGGTTAAATGTTTCAAAAGCCACAGGAGTGTGGGTGGTCTGGGAGAATCTGTATTTGATGGAGGATGCTTAGTGTTTAGATGTTCTTGGTTTCTGAGGTTAGGAGCTGTACAAGCACATCTGGCTTCCTGGCTAACTAGCTGAGTTATTTTAAGCCTCAGTTTTCTCATCTGTAAAATGAGAGTGGTTTTTTTCCTTTAAGGGGATTTGGTGAGGCATAAGTTACTATATGCAGAGCACACAAAGTACTGCCTTGCACATATTAAATGTTCAATAAATGTTAATGTTATTGTTATTACTGTTATTATCATCCTTACATTTATAATTATCGTATAAGGATGACACTTGCAGGAGCTTAATAGCTAATGTTAACAGATGTAGAACAAAAGACAGACAACTGGTTGAGAGTGGCAGTTAGAAATTTGTAATGTTCACTGAAAATTTTCACTGGAAATTAATTCCACTTCCGGTGAACTTGGGTGTTATTGACGTTACTTCAGTGATAACTAACAAGCTATCCTGAGAACCTGAAGTATGATGGAAAACTACTACAGCTCAGCTCTGTATAATCCAACATATGCTTCAGTTCAGTTGCTCAGTCGTGTCTGACTCTTTGCCACCCCGTGAACCACAGCATGCCAGGCCTCCTTGTCCATCACCAACTCCCAGAGTTTACCCAAACTCGTGTCCATTGAGTTGGTGATGCCATCCAACCATCTCATCCTCTGTCGTCCCCTTCTCCTCCTTCCCTCAATCTTTGTCTTTTCAAATGAGTCAGCTCTTCGCATCAGGTGGCCAAAGTATTGGAGTTTCAGCTTCAACATTAGTCCTTCCAATGAACACCCAGGACTGATCTCCTTTAGGATGGACTGGTTGGATCTCCTTGCAGTCCAAGGGATTCTCAAGAGTCTTCTCCAACACCCCAGTTTAAAAGCATCAATTCTTCAGTGCTCAGCTTTTTTTATAGTCCAACTCTCACATCCATACATGACCATTGGAAAAACCATAGCCTTGACTAGATAGACCTTTGTTGGCAAAGTAATGTCTCTGCTTTTTAATATGCTGTCTAGGTTCGTCATAACTTTCCTTTCAAGGAATAAGCATCTTTTAATTTCATGGCTGTAATCACCATCGGCAGTGATTTTGGAGCCCCCCAAAATAAACTCAGCCACTGTTTCTACTGTTTCCCCATCTATTTGCCATGAAGTGATGGGACTGGATGCCATGAGCTTAGTTTTCCGTATGTTGAGCTTTAAGCCAACTTTTTCATCCTCCTCTTTTGCTTCCCTGGTGGCTCAGATGGTAAAGCATCTGCCTGCAATGTGGGAGACCGGGTTCGATCCCTGGGTTGGGAAGATGTCTTGGAGAAGAAAACAGCAACCCACTCCAGTACTCTTGTCTGGAGAATCCCACGGACGGAGGAGCCTGGTAGGCTACATTCCATGGTGTCGCAAAGAGTCCGACATGACTGAGTGACTTCACTTTCATTTTTCACTTTCATCAAGAGGCTCTTTAGTTCTTCTTCACTTTCTACCATAAGGGTGGTGTCATCTGCATATCTGAGGTTATTGATATTTCTCCCGGCAATCTTGATTCCAGCTTGTGCTTCCTCCAGCCCAAATTTTCTCATGATGTACTCTGCATATAAGTTAAATAAGCAGGGTGACAACATACAGCCTTAACGTATTCCTCTTCGTATTTGGAACCAGTCTGTTGTCCCATGTCCAGTTCTAACTGTTGCTTCCTGACCTGCACACAGATTTCTCAAGAGGCAAGTCAGGTAGTCCGGTATTCCCATCTCCTTTAGAATTTTCCACAGTTTATTGTGATCCACACAGTCAAAGGCTTTGGCATAGTCAATAAAGCAGAAATAGATATTTTTCTGGAACTCTGTTGCTTTTTCAGTGATCCAGTGGATTTTGGCCATTTGCTCTCTGGTTCCTCTGCCTTTTCTAAAACCAGCTTGAATGTCTGGAAGTTCAGGGTTCATGTATTGCTGAAGCCTGGTTTGGAGAATTTTGAGCATTACTTTACTAGAATGTGAGATGAGTGCAATTGTGTGGTAGCCCGAGCATTCTTTGGCATTGCCTTTCTTTGGAATTGGAATGAAAACTGACCTTTTCCAGTCCTGTGGCCACTGCTGAATTTTCCAAATTTGCTGACATATTGAGAGCAGCACTTTCACAGCATCATCGTTTAGGATTTGAAATAGCTCACCTGGAATTCCATTACCTCTACTAGCTCTGTTTGTAGTGATGCTTTCTAAGGCCCACTTGACTTCACATTCAAGGATGTCTGGCTCTAGTTGAGTGATCCTATGCTTAGCACTCAAAAAAATCTATTGGGAAGTTCTATGACTTGACATCAGGAGGAAAGTGACTATCATGGAGGTTAATTCCTTAGAAACAGTTCTCCCCAAGCCGAATTTACATTTCCTCTGTTTATTTTTGTCCAGAGAACTTAAAGGGTTACCTTTCTTTCTAATCTGTTTTCATCTGCTTTCCTCTCAGGATTCTCTCTCCTGATTGTACAAAAGAGCAGTGAGGTAAGATATATCTTTTTTGACCTCCAGAATAAATCTCATAACCGTTTTGCCAATTTTGGTTTGTTTCAAGATTTGTTAACTGCTTGTACCTATAGGGCAGAGAAGGCAATGGCACCCCACTCCAGTACTCTTGCCTGGAAAATCCCATGGATGGAGGAGCCTGGTAGGCTGCAGTCCCTGGGGTCGCTAAGAGTCAGATACGACTGAGCGACTTCACTTTCACTTTTCACTTTCATGCACTGGAGAAGGAAATGGCAACCCACTCCAGTGTTCTCGCCTGGAGAATCCCAGGGACAGGGAAACCTGGTGGGCTGCCGTCTATGGGGTCGCACAGAGTTGGACACGACTGAAGTGACTTAGCAGTACCTATAGGGAATAGACAGATATTAACAAAAATAATAAACAATGAGAATATTACAAATTCCCAAGAAATCTATATTCAGCGCGGCATTTCTGGCCTCCATTTATGTGCAATGAAGGCTAAATTTTTTTTTTTTCATTTTCTCTTCTTCTTTGACTTCCTAGTTAGCTGTGTTTCTTGATTTCTTCTAATTCTTATCTTGAAATGGATCTGCCCAACTCTGTGTAGGTGGGGCCTTAGATCCAATCATGTAAGGTTTAGCTCAAGAACCACCAAAAAAGTGTATATAAAAACTCCATTAGGAACACGAAGATGGAAAAAGAGAGACATTACCTTTTGGAAGGCAGGTTGTATAAAGATAACACGAGACAGAGAAAGTGGAATTACTCATCTCCTGTTTCCTGTTTGTCTCCCTCCCTTCCTTCCTTGCTTACCTTCTTTCTCACTATTGTTCACAAGTCCTTGAGGGTAGATATTCCTACTGGAGAAATGGGCCTGCTTGCATCTTCTTCCTGTTTCATCTTGTTTTCCCTCCATCCTGGATGTCTCAGCAAGTTCCTCTCTCTTCTTGGAAGCATGCCCAGGCTCTGTGGCCCTTGCCTTTCCCCAGTGCCCCATGAGGAAGTCTCTCACATCCAGAGGTGCTTGTCTATCACCTTGGCAGCAGTCTTCATAGAGTCCCCAGCCTAATTGTGTTTCTCTGGGAGAATTCTACCTTAAAAGATATATAGGAAACTTTTATTTCTCAGGTGACTTATTGTAGAGAACAACTTCACGCACCAATGCTAACACCAGAGGGAAGGCAAATTTGGGGGAGACTAGACAGTGTATCAAGAGATGGTTATTGGAATAACCACTTTTATCTTAAAAAGTAAATCAATCTGTTTGATCCTTAAATCCTTAAACATGCTGTGAAAATAATGCTTGGTTTCTAAGAGAAGAGTAGATTTGTTGCTTCTTTATTCATAACAATGTTCATAATTTTGTATAACCTTGAGGTGATTAGCCAGATTTCAGTATGGCTTAAAATTTAAAGCTATAATAAGCAGTGGGCTCAGGGGTTAATATGGCATAGTACCAAGGTCTGAGCCTGTGTTTGCAGAGTTGGTCTTGTTTTAAAAACTACATTTGTTGCAGTGATTTCTATCAACAACTTAATATTTAGAGGAGTTGCTCTAGGCAGAAAAGGAAAAGATTCTCTGTAGCCAATAAACGTCTTTGCCGTTTGTCCCATCATATCTGAGCTTAATGTTTTTCAGGGGAAACCACAAAAAATACCTACTATAGTTGTGCTGAAAGCTCTTGAGGCAACTGCTAGGAGTTGTGGTGGAGGAAGGGTTCTTGTGGAGCATGACTGAATTACCTCCAGGACCAGTGAGAGGTCACTAGCACTTCTTGCCTTAGAGACATTTATTTCTCTTCTAAACTGATCTTAAGTCTTGCCAGGGTGAAACAAACTCAAATTTCTCTTGGTCTGTTATTTTAGTAGAATTCTTTTTCTTTTCTTTGGGAGTGTGAATGATATGAATTATGCTGATTATGTTAAGACCTCATCTGTTGTTATTTGTGGATTTTCATGAAACCTGGGATGTATCTCAGAGAGCCATCCCCTGCATGCAATCCTCTGAAACAAAGGGGTCAATGAAGCCAGCAGTGGGAAGAAAGCTTGCCAAAGGAAATGCTTATATCCTCGGAGGGTGCTCAGTAGCCAGGCCATTCAGCCAACTCCAAATATTTATGGAGCATCTTTTGCATACCAGAGCTCCACTGTAAGACTGTTTGCAAGCGATGGGTAGAAGGCAAAGAGAAAGCCAGGTGGAGTCTGACCACTGAGCTAGGAAACTGAAGACCACAGCTGTGGTGGTAACTGAAGAACAGTTTTCCACGCTTTGGAATTCTTTGAAGGGGCCATCCCGAGCTGGTAGCATCCCAAGCTGAAAGAAAAGTCATACCTTCTCCCTCTCTTAGCCCCAATTTCAAGTTGGTGAGTGTGTTGCTCTGCCTACGTCTACAACCGAAGCATGATACAAATGGCCCCCAAAGGAGCAGGGCTAGACTTTGGCCTGCTCTGTCTGCAAAGCCATGTGCTCTGGTGAGGGTCTGGGTCTGCTCATAGGGTGCACTTTTTCTCATTCTCCCAGAGGTACCCCACAGGT
Source organism: Ovis canadensis (assembly GCF_042477335.2). NCBI lineage: Eukaryota > Metazoa > Chordata > Mammalia > Artiodactyla > Bovidae > Ovis > Ovis canadensis. Next base: position 30,161,144 of record NC_091246.1, read on the forward strand.
TTGTGACTTTGAATTTGATTTATTGAAGTTTCCTGTTAGCCAGCTACCTAGAAAACATTGGACAGGGAAATAAAGAAGCAGATGAGATCTGTGTGTCACCTGAGGCAGAAAACTATAAGTGGAGACCTGAAGATATTCCTGGGTTTTCTCAAAAGCTGCGCTGAGAACACACACACACACACACACACACACACACACACATGCTTTCCCTTCTCTGACTTCTGGCTCTGTTTTTTTTTTTATTTGGAAAGGCATCAAGGTTTTTATCTCAGGGAGAACTATGATAAAAGCCAAAGTTTGTAATACCTTCTGATAAAAACTGGAGCTGTCAAATGCTCAGTGCTGCTTCTTTGCTCCTAAGACATGTTGCTAAATTCTCCACGTGGACCTTTCTCTCCATTTCCTGCAGGTTGTGGCGCCTGATACCGCTTCTTCCACACGGCCTTACAGAGTCTACGTGCTCAACGATACGTGCTTCTCCCTTCCTGAAGAGCTGTCCTTCTGAACAGCTCGGGGCTCCAGGGAGAACCAGGACTGCGCTCCCCTTCAGGTAATGACTGAGAGATGACACCTGGCAGCCTCTCAGAGCTGGCACACCTGGGCCCAGGCAGAGATGTCTTAGCTCTCAGAAAGTGAAAGAATACTTTCTGTCACTTGTATTGTATTGTATCAGCTCTTGTATTAAAAGAGCTGATATTGCAGGCATCTGGGGAAAGAAAAAGAAAACTGTGTTCTTTATACCTCCATCTACTTCTTAAGAAAAACAAAACTAAACACTGCAAATAAAAAGAGAAACAGGGCTTTCCTATGGGACGTGATCCACATACCCAGGGCAAATTTGGCCTGATTCTGTTTCAACATAATTAACATTTGCACTAATTACAAATGCATTCCTGTCTTCAGGACTGATGCTAGGCTTGGCTGCCCCCAGCTCTGGCCTTGGCATTTGACTCCTGCCTTTGTTAGGAGAAGCAAAGGAAGTAAAGACCCATAGAACCCACACTTGTCTTCCCCTCTGTTCCTGCTTGTGCACTCCCTGCCCCTCCACACTGACACATACACACTGAGACCCTTTCATATTCAGAGGTGCTGATGGAGGCTGGAGGCATCAACACCTGGCATTTCCAGGGCCAAGAATTTCATCAGATATTGCCCAGCTGAGCTGTCAGCAATGTCATGATTTTAAAATTTTTGGAAAAGGAAACAGACTAGTCTTGAGCAGTGATCACTAAGTATACCATATACGTTGGTTTGTATACACAAGTATGTGTGCACACACACCTGCAGGTAGGCACTAAAGCCCACCCACTGCTGTCTCAAAATCCTTGTCAGTTAGCACTTTCTCCAGTAACAGAAGTGATTACTCTGATGGGAAATGCAAAATTAAGCTCTAGAGTGATTTCCTTAGAAATCAGTAAGGAGGGTTTCCTGGAACCTTTTTTTAAGATGAAAAGCTTGTTTTCCCTTAAGAGTTTGCTCGAAAAAAAGCAGCTCTCACCATATGTTTTCCTGGAGGGAAGAAGGAGGGGACAGAATGTACAAGCTGAATGCTAACTAAATATTGCAGCCCTGGATTCCATTGGCAGCTAGTCACTAGGATCCTGGAAAGACCTTAGCCATTCTGTCAAGTTGAAGGCTGTTTAGGAAAGTCCTGGGCAGCATCAGTGCCTCATGAGTATCAGAGTGGCCAGTAGCTAAATGTATGATCAATAAGAGCAGTTTTTCCCCAGGGATAATTGAGGAGGGGATCAGTCTATGACAAGTTTTTAAGATTCACTGAGCCAGAGTTTTACACATTTTAATGGAAAACTTTGACCCGTGACTTGAACATGGTGAGTGGGCAGGCTCAGTGAAACCAGCACTAGACAAAGAGCCATAAAACCATAGAATCAGGATCCTAAGTAACTGAGTTCCTTGGTCCTAGTCTTGTCTTCCAAGTAGTATTATCGCTAAACTCATTTGGATAAGTCCCTGCCTGCCCTTCTCTTAAAGCTTTCCAGGAAATAAAAATTTACAAGCTACACTGTTCATTCCCAAGAGGGATTATCATAAATTCATTCAACAAATATTTGTCAAATATGCACTTTGTGCCTGGCCTTTTTCTGAGCCCTGGGGATATAATAATTAATTAAGTGCCCCAATCCCAGCCTTCATGGGTCTTACATTCTAAATGGGGGGAGGGGAAAATTTAGAAAATGTGAGGCTAGAAAAGAAACAAAAGTGAGTCAAATATAGAATCTGTTATTAATAAATGGTGAAAAGTGCTATTATGAGTAGCACTAAAATGCCTTACATGAGACTTCATCATTTCCATGGGCCAAGACGTGTATATGCTGTGTGATTTTCACAAGAGTAAACTGCCTGGAATATCACAGAAATCCCTCAGATTCCCATGAGTAAAAGTGACTTTTCTGGAATTAGAATGCATGTCATGGGATGCTCAGTGTCCTTTCCGTCTATAAAACTTAACTACAGAAATTCAAACGCCTGTCTTTTCTTGGTACTCACTGGAGACTTGAATTTTAGGGTCATTCAGTAATGCCGACTTTAGTTGCAAGGGCCCGTGAGGGCTAGGCAGAAATAACCACAGAAGGACGGCATCAGAGCAACACCACCCAGGAGGCTAAGTCTGCCCTTTAGCCAGAAAGAGTCCTATTGGGGAAGGAACAAATGATTACACTTTTTCAAATGTTTTCAGAGGGGGAACATGAAATGACAGCGTAGGCCAGGCTCTGCCCATGTCATGTTGCTGTGACACAAACTGAAAACAAGAGATTTTTTAAGAGAGCAAGGGACTGCGTGCTTGCTGTTGTAATATGCTGTGCTTCTTTGCACTGCTGCTGCTGCTGCTGCTGCTGCTGCTGCTAAGTCGCTTCAGTCGTGTCCGACTCTGTGCGACCCCATAGATGCCAGCCCACCAGGCTCCCCCGTCCCTGGGATTCTCTAGGCAAGAACACTGGAGTGGGTTGCCATTTCCTTCTCCAGTGCATGAAAGTGAAAAGTAAAAGTGAAGTTGCTCAGTTGTGTCCGACTCTTAGCAACCCCATGGACTGCAACCCACCAGGCTCTTCCATCCATGGGATTTTCCAGGCAAGAGTATTGGAGTGGGGTGCCATTGCCTTCTCCGATTCCCCTTTTATTCCTACCTATTTCCCCCCATTATAAAACAGGGACAAAAAGACACCCAGGTGTTCCATTGTTGTTCGATCACTAAATTATGTCCAACTCTTTGTGACCTCATGGACTATAGCACACCAAGCTGCCCTGTCCTTCACTATCTCCAGGAAAGTGAAAGTGTTAGTTGCTCAGTCCTGTCTGACTCTTTGTGACCTCACAGACTGTAGTCTACCAGGGTTCTCTGTCCATAGAATTCTCCAGGCAAGTATGTTGGAGTGGGTTGCCATTTCCTTCTCCAGGGATCTTCCTGACTCAGGGATAGAACCATTGTCTCCCACACTGTGGGCAGATTCTTTACCATCTAAGCCACCAGAGAAGCCTCTATCTTCTGGAGTTTGCTCAAATTCATGTCCGTTGAGTTGATGATGCTATTTAACCGTCTCATCCTCTGCCTTGGAGCTTCAGCATCAGTCCTTCCAAATGAATATTCAGGGTTAATTTCCTTTAGGCTTGCCTGGTTTGATGTCTTTGCTTTCTAAGGGGCTTTCAAAAGTCTTCTCCAGCACCACAGTTCAAAAGCATGAATTCTTTAGCGCTCAGCTTTCTTTATGGTCCAACTCTCATATCTGTACATGATGGTGTTCTGTAATAGTCATCAAAATAATTAAATAAGTTCGATAGTTCTCTCTGAACTCAAGTTGGAGAGAATCATGTGTTTTTCATTCTTAAGGGGAGGGAGGACTCATGAGGAAACATGAATATTTGAGACTGATATTTGTACACTATATAGTATGGGAAATAAAAGAGTACAAATTTTGGAATCAGGCAGAACTGGATGTGAATTCCAGCTCTGCCACTCAATAGCTTTGAACCTCAAGTTTTAAAACTTCAAGTCCCTTATTCACATCATAGAGATGTTATCTACCTGGCAAGACTGTTTCAAAGACTGAATGGGATTAACTGACATCTATGAGACATGGCAGCAACTCAGTAAGTATTACAAATCAGTCATATCACATGTGAGTTAGAACTTTGCAAATTTGACTGCTCATACTTGGCTAAGAAAGAGTGTGGAAGAAGTTAAAATAACATGAGTAGTTCCAGTTTGTGTAAAAATCTTGTTCAAACAAGGCAGCTTGAAAATCTCCTGAGTTTATTTGCTCTTTCACTCAATGAACTTGTATTTGGTGGATAAGCATCTGCTATTCCCTAACAGAGCTCAGTTCCCACATCCCCCTCAATGTAAGCGTCTCACCATGCCAGGTGTCACTCTAGAGTTTGAAGCTGTGTACATTTCATATCTCATGTGCCCTTTCTGTAATTCAACTGTGTCATCAGGGGCTTAATTAAAGGAACAGTAATCAATGGTCATTTTGACACTGTGTAATTTTTGTTGTTTTTTCTTAAACCAGAGAATTGTGAAATAATTAAAAGAAGTTATGATGTTCCCCTGTCATAATAATAAAGTTCTTCGAAAAAATGATAACATTTAGGGTCTGCCAAGACCCTCACTGCTGATAGCGCAAATGGGATTTCTCTGGAGGACACAATAATAGGTATAAAAAAGCATAAAAGTGTCCTGGCCTTTTGATGCCATAATTTTACTTACAGGAATGTTTCTGAGGGGATGATTAAATAAGACCTCATTGTTTTCTAAATAGGAAAGTTCATCACAAAGTAATGTTAAGACCAAAATACTGCAAATGACTTCAATGCTCACCCATGTAACTGGCCAAGCGAATCATTTGTTGAACACCCCACCACAGTGCCCACTGCTGTTCCAGCCCTGGTCCTGCTTCAGGCAGCTTCTTCTCAGACATGTGGCCTGAATGTGAATTTTGACCTAATGTTGAACGCACACATTTGTAAATGGATATTCTGTCAAGGCCACATATTGCCATTTTAGAACTTCCAGGTTACATAGATACATCTGAAATTTTATTTAAAAATGAAAATAACATTTCGATATTCACTTAAGAACTTGAGTAGTTAAATTTTTTAGCAGTTAAAAAATTTTCTTTTAATATTTAAAATTAGTTAATTATGTTTGGCTGTGCTGGGTTTTCTCTAAAAAATTTTCTTTTAATATTTAAAATTAGTTAATTATGTTTGGCTGTGCTGGGTTTTCTCTAGTTACAGAGAGCGGGGGCTGCTCTTTGTTGTGGTGCAGGGGCTTCTCACTGTGTGGCTTCTCTTGTGGAGCACAGGCTCTAGGTGTGTGAGCTTCAGTAATTGCAGCACATGAGCTCAGGGGTTGTGGCGCACCTGCTTAGCTGCCCCATGACATGTGGACTCTTCCTGGACCAGGGATCGAACCTGTGTCCTCTGCATTGGCAGGCAGATTCCTAACCACCACACCACCAGGGAAGTCCTGGAGTTAAATTTTTAAAGTTGGATAGTACAGTACAGTAACAATGATGTCTCAGCACCATCAACCGGCAGAGGGCCCCTTGGTGCAGTGCTCACAGGTGTGAGCAAAACAGAAGCCTGTTTCCAACTGAAGTCAGTGGGGAGTGTGGTGGATTTGGCAGCTTTGTCAGTGCTGTGTTCTGAAGAAGTCACTAGGGCCTGAGGAGAGTTAACAGCAGCATCTTTCTGAAGGGTTTTCATGTCCCTTTAGAAACATCTGTACTGGACTCTGCGGGAGAGGGAGAGGGTGGGATGATTTGGGAGAATGGCATTGAAGCATGTATAATATCATTTAAGAAATGAATCGCCAGTCTAGGTTCGATGCAGGATACAGGATGCTTGGGGCTGGTGCACTGGGATGACCCAGAGGGATGGTACGGGGAGGGAGGTGGGAGGGGGGTTCAGGATGGGGAACACGTGTACACCCGTGGTGGATTCATGTTGATGTATGGCGAAACCAATACAATATTGTAAAGTGAAAATAATAATAATAATAGAAAGAAAGAAACATCTGTACTGTTATTAAGATTTCTTTCCTATAAACCAGTGGTTTTCGGGGTGATTTAGGTTTTACCCCTTAGGAGACATTAGGAAATGTCTAGAGACAATCTTGGTTGTAATAATCAAGGGAGACATGTTACTGACATCTAGTGAATAGAGGCCAAGGATGCTGCTAAACATCCTATAGTGCACAGGACAGCCAGCAGCTCACAGCAAAGAATTATTGATTTACAATATCAATAGTGCAGATGTTAAGAAAACTTGCTCCAAATATTAATAACCAGCTAAAGTCAAGTCTTTCCCCCTCTTCATCTCCTGGGCTTGAAGATTTGGTTTAGGAAGCTGAAGCAACACTCAAACCAAAGCTGTATGCAGGAAACCTTAAAGAGGGTTTCTGAGTATTTCAGAAGCAGAACTTTGACTGTTGCCTTCACTTGGTCATCTTTGTTTCTGCTTGGACTTCAGGAAAATTTTGTCCTTAAATGTTCAGTCTAAAAATGGAACAATGTGTAAGTATCCCCTGCTCTTCCAAAGTTCACTTTTCACCACTTTGCTTTTACGGAAGACCTATGTTAGTACTTCCTTTAGCCAACAGAGAAATTTGAAGAGGATTTTCCATTTTATGGAAAAAAGTAAAACTGCAAAACGGTGTCAGTGTTTGTTCTGCAGTGAGTTGTTACAGTCGGTGGGTACTCCACGCTGCTCCCCAGGGAGCTGCACTCTGCATCTCAGCCTCAAGTTGCTATAGCTTTGAGCTGTGTTGTGAATATCTGTGCTTTATCTCTAATTATTCTATGTCTGCATTAGCAAGATATGTCCTGAGGTAATTACTTCTTAGCTTCATGCTATAAAAGATTTCATAGGAATGCTCTACTTTTGGATAGTGGGGAAAACTTGTAATTGGCTTTCAGTATAACACTATCATCCGGGAATTTCCACCTGCTCCTCAGCGTCCCTTGCTAAGTCCAGCACTTTTTCAGCAGTAGGAACATAGGAGGACCTTAAAGCAAGTTCAAGAATGAAATACTTGCCTTCTTAAAATCTGTTAGGTGATTTACTTCTTCAGCATGTTTCACAAATAAACTACTTTCTCTGGAAGCAACGTTTGGCTGTTAGTACCCATGCTGAACTGGCATGCTGCAAGATACAATTTCAAGGTTTTTTGGTACAAGTAGCCTTTGAACACACAATAGCTGCTGTTCTTGTTTGTTGGAACGTTTTGTAAATTGACGTGATAAGGCAGTTCCAAAATCTCTTCTATATCATGTAGTTTATCTTTGGATGAAAAAGAATGATGACAGGCAGCCCATCCCTGGTGACTACAGGCAGCAATTCTGTGCCATAATAGCTTTTTCAACATGCAGCTGAAGAGTGTGAACTACGTGGGGTGCTTGTGATCCTTAAATCACTCATAGCCTTTGCTGTGTTTGTTCCATTGTCAGAGGCAATTGCCCAACACTTTTCTTGATGGACTTTTCATTTCATAAATATTTCTTCAGTCTGATTCACTATGCTGGGAAGAACCAGAACCTCTTGGCACCAAAATAAGGATGAAATGCACTTGACTTCATCACTAATCCACTGTGCTGTCAACTGTTGTAAAAAGTACAAAAGTAGCATGTTTAATAACACCATTATGCTTTATGCACATAGCAGAATATAATTCAGGAGAAAAAGCTTTTTAACACTATGTTTCCTGGAAGGAACTTTGTACCTAATCACTTGAGTAAATCACAAAGTCCTTTGTCTTCATCTACTGAAAACAGTTTTCAGTAGTAAAGTCTTCATGGCTGCCTAGGTGCCTGTGAGGGTTGGTCACTAAGCCTTGGCTTTGGAACAGCAGTCAGGGTCTTCAGGGCTCAGGTAGTAGTCAGTGAGGAGGACCTTCCTGGAACTATCTGGGGCAGCGGTGCCTACCCTTGGTGAAGAAATGCTGTCCAGTGGCAACAGTGCTTTTAGTTGATGGTTCTTAGTAACAGCAGTGACCACCCTGAAGCAAGGACCATGTCTGCCCTTCTCTCTAAAAGCACAATAGCCTAGAGTCCTTAGGTGATCCCATTGTAAGGCCTAAGACAGAGGCCCCAAGGGACTGAACTTGGCCATCTCACCAGGCTCAGCCAGAATGAGAATTTGCTTTAGAAAAAGAAATGTGACATCTCTACAAGCCAAACGTCAAGGAATTGTTATCATGTGACAGGTAGTATGTACAGACAAAACCACACTGTATATAGACCAACAGAGTGATAGTAGTTTCTCTAGGTCAGAAGGTCAGGGGAGATTTTAATTTTAATTTCTAGAATGAATTTGTATTAACTTTACAATCCAGAAAAATAATTCTAATAAGTCAGCAGATGATTTTAAAGAAAATCTACAAGTAATCAAGCAATTCAGAATGGCAAGAATTATGTCTTACCGCCTATTGCAACTCTTTTGTTTCAGCATTAAAATAAACATCAGATAACATATTTTAGTCTATGAAGGCTCTAGAGTCTCTGTTACAACTACAGAACTCTACCATTGCAGTGCAAAAGCAGACACAGGCAATATGTAAATGAATGAATGTGGCTGGGTTCCAATAAAACATTATTTAGGAAAGCTGGCAATGGGTTGGAGCCAGCCCACAGGCTGTGATTTGCTGACCCCTGCTATGGAGGAAGAAAATATCGTAAACATAAAACTTCCTAAATTAATGCCTCATTTAATGCAATTCTAATCAGGAATTTAGGATAATGTTTTTCAGCCTTTCAGAGGGGTCACCTTTTTAAGCAAGGCAGGAAACTAAAAAGTCTTAAGGGAAAAATCTGACAAGTCTAACTCCATAAAAATTCAATATTTTTTTGTGGCCAAAGATAATACAAAAATATTGACAGAAAGATGATGGGGCTAGAGAAAATATTTGGAACACACATGATAGAATATTAATCTCCCTAATATTGATAGCTTCATAAATTATTAAGCAGAAAAAAATTAGACAGTGAGCAGTTCAATGAGTAAGTATCAAACAATTGAAAATATGCCCAACGTTACTAGCAGGCAGAATGTTATATAACAAGAAAGAGATCCAATAGTTTGCCGATTAGGTTGGCAAAAATTAGTGGCAATATTCAATGCCAGTAAAGGTGTGGGAAACTTCTCTCTTGTCTTATAATGCCAGTGGGGCCTGGACTGGCACACATATTGGGAAAATAATTTGGTACCTATTAAAATGAAAAAAAGGGAAAATTTTAAATGACAAATTATCTGGAAATTAAAGAAAAGAAAGATACTTTATATCAAAAACTATGAACTATGGTCAGGGCTGTGTGCTGAGCAACATTTATAGTCTTCAAAAGATATTAATGTTTTTCAGAAGAATGTTGTACTCCATTTCTATATCTCTTATAGTTAAGATTGCTAGTCTCTTTGTGACCTCAGGAGGATGGGTGCTTTCTGGCTTTGACTGAAGTGGGGCCTTTCCAGGGACACTTCTTTTAAGTGCTTTCCTTTACTTGCCTCTTATGCCTATTCTGGGATTTACTTTGTCTTGTGCCATGTGGTTCTACCCTTTTGTAGCAACGTTGGTGGTATTGGCTCATGAAGTTACCTGCTAAGAGTTTGTGCCTTTCTATCAGGGTATATCCAAGTGTTAATGTCCAATCACTTCTGGTCTCACAAACAGCACTCATTATCTGAGCAACTCTAGGGCATTTTATCAAAAAAGGGTCCTATAAAACTCCAAGCTGAAAGTTAGTGCTCAAAGGAACAGAGGTGAGGATGGAGTCAAGGGTGGGCAAAATGACTTCTTAAGGTCCCTAAAGTCTTTTGCTCCAATAATTATGCAACTTTGAGGCATGATTTATTATAATGAAAAAGTGTAGTTCATATTCTTCCAAATCAGGATAGTGATAGCCTCTCTGTGAACCCAGGCTAGAAGCTGCAAAAAAAAAAATGCAATGAGTTTATATTATGTCTTCCTCTGTCTTCAAAGATGAGCACACATCTGTTGGCCCCTTAGCCCACCCGTATATCCACAGCTGAAAGTCTCCTATGAATTTTGCTAAATAATCTCCCACAACCAACTAAATGTGTTGCAGGGCCTGAATCAAACAGAATCCCAACGTGAATTGGATAGAACTGAGTGAGAAATAAGATTGGAATTTACTCCATATGGTTCTGTCTCTAGAAATGAAGGCAAAAAATGATGGGCGGTAGGAAAACGTGGGCACAAGACTTGGAAGTCTGATCTGGACTTGCATATTATGCTCTAGCCACTTATCTGAACTTCTTTAATAGGAAAGACATTCCCTTATATCTGCTTGTCCTTCCCAATCATCACGTCAGTGCTGTGCTTTCACTCCCAAAGTTGTAGTAGGGACGTGTCAGACCTTGTATAGAGTATTTCTTATGACTATTTAATGCTATACCCTCCATGTGAAGAGTTAGAGGTCTAGTTCCTTATCTAAGTGAAAAGTGAACAAGGCTTTGTTCCAGCCGATCCTGGTGCAGCCACCTTCCCCTCCAGTGCCGGCCAGTTTTCTACTCCTGGCAAGGACTTACCCTTCCAGGCCTGGTTCAGCAATGTCTCAGGAGGATGTCAAGTGGGGACTAAAGCACAATATCACTCTTTATTTGGCCTGAGTTTCAGAGGGGAAGTGTCACTGATACATTAAAATGTGTGTTTTGTTGGGTCCCACATGTCCCAGGGCCCTGTTTGCAAAAGTCCATTTGAACACCCCAGGGCCGCCTCCCTTTCTCCTGAAGATGGTCTGCAGCAGGCTCTGGGTGGTGCGGTGGTTTAGATTCCATCAGAAATCTAAAACCTGTAAACACACTGACAGCAGTCAGCTGAGGGATGTGAGAAACTTGCAAATGAACAACAAATGCAGGGAGAGAAAGGCCAGACCAAATGGACTGATGTTTTTCACAACCGTGGAGGGTTTAATCCACTGGTCTCAAACCATATGGCACGCTGAACACGAGCCGGGAGAGGCTGGGAGGTACTTGGCGGCAGACCATGGAAACATAAACGCAAGGCATTTTGTTTCCTTGTGTGTGCTTTTTTCCCTTTAAATATTTACTTTTTGTGTTTTGCCAGGACACAATTTCCATCACATATGCAGAACAGGCTGTTTTAGCAGATGGGGGTGGGGTAGGGCGGGGACAGCTCAATTCAAGGGACCTGTCATAGCATATTGATTCTGTCGTGTCCAGGTTGCTGGCTTTCCTCCCCAGGGTGACTCTGAGCAAAAACCTTCTACAATCTTTGTGTCTGGGTTTGGTGGCTCCTGGAAAAATGAGCCCAGACCCACACCCACATGGTTAGCGGTGCACTCAGACGGAGAAGGCTGACTTGCTTGTGGAAAATGTGGGCCTTTGTTGGGCCAGCAGTAGGTGGTCTCTGCCTGTCAGGTCTGAGGCTGTGGGTGGGCGGCGGAACGTGCGAGCGAACCACAGTGGCAGAGAACAGTCTGTGGCATGGAGGCTGCTGATGGGGGCGTCTTTCACAGACTTTCCACCCGATCGGAGAGGCAGGCCTGGGAAGAAGGGTGGCAAGAGGGGGTGGGTGGGAAAAGGGAGAGCAGCTGGAAGAGGGAATGGGGGGTGGCAAATTCCCAAGTGAAATAGAAATGTACCATATAAAAATAAATAAATTACTCCTGGGCTGTGAGCCATGTTTGAACCAAAATAATGTAAGCAATCAAATGCTTACTGTCTCTCTGATTCACTCAAGCTTCCAAACACATTACTTAACAGAAAATGGAAGGTTTTGTCATAAAGGAGTGTAGTAGTTGCACAATGCTGGCCACATGGTTAGAAGGCGGGCTTGGAGCTGGCAAGTGTAGATGTCCTCAACTGAAAATACATAACCCTGGCATTATTTCATTGGTTGTAAGGGATGAGAGCTGGAAGAAGCTTCCTGACATTCTCAGGAGGTCCCTGAGGGCTTCCATTTGTTCCACCCACAACCAGAGGAGTAGATGTGAGAGGTGCTATGCTAAATACTATGATCTATACAACACACAGAGCAAGCCCATGGAACGAGACTCCAGCTAGGAAGAGGGACGCTAGTCTATGCCTGTGAACTGCTTTGTAGTTTATGACTTCTTCTCACGGTCACCATCCAGAGACACTGACATTATCGTCTTTATTTTCTAATGCAGTGCTTCTTCAGCTGTAGTGTGCAAAAGCAGGACAGGTTCAGGGGGCCTACTTCCAGAGCTCCTGATCTAGCTGGTCTGGATAGGACCCAGGAATGTACATCTCTAACAAGCTCTCAGGTGATGCTGATGCTGCTGATCATGGACCACACCTTGAACCCTACTGTTCTCAGTGAGCTTCAGTAACAACCAGGGTAGCTGGGCTCTAAGTCCGGGTTTCCCACCAGTATCATGATGCTTCTTACTCCTCACATGCTTCCCCTGCCAGTCATGGTGCCCACATCAGTTGAGCCTCGACTTGTACTCAGAATCCATCCTGGCACAGCCTTCTTAGCAGCCACAAACAACTAACCAGAGTTGGTGGTGCTGGTGGTAAAGAACTCACCCGCCAATGTAGGAGACATAAGAGACACAGGTTCAGTCCCTGGGTTAGGAAGATCCCCTGGAGGATGGCATGGCATCCCACTCCAGTATTCTTGCCTGGAGAATTCCACAGAGAGAGAAGCCTGGAGGGCACACACACACGCACAATGTATACATATAATGTTATCTGTCATCTTTGAGTTGGTGGAAGGGGCACTGGTCTAAAATCCAGAGAACCCGGACTTAATCATGACTGGGCCATTAGCTGGCGTCCCCGGTGGCTCAGTCAGTAAAGAATCTGCCTGTAATGTGGGAGACCTGGGCTTGATCCCTAGGTTGGGAAGACCCCTCAGAGAAGGGAATGGCAACCCACTCCAGTATTCTTGCCTGGAGAATTCCATGGACAGAGGAGCCTGGCAAGCTACGGTCCATAGGATTGCAAAGAGCTGGACACAACTGAGTGACTTTCACTTTTAGGCTATTAACTAGATGTAGGGGCACCAGATGAGATTCTTTAACCTGCCTAAATATGTACAAATTCTGCAATAATATGAGGCTTTTTGTATTGTATGATGTTGAATTCAGAGAGGTGACAGAACTTATTAAAGTGGATAAAGTGAAAATTGTAGCCTGTGATGGTAAAAATACTGGCTCCTAGTCATTACAGAATGACTAGGAAAAATAGCTTTTTATATCATCGTCTGTTACTCATCTCTTTTAAAAGAGAAGCGTAGAAGAGACTTTTTTAAAAATTTGTTCTGCACTGTGCTATATCAGAGGATTTCAGTAGAAAGAAGTTTCTAACTCCAAACCCTCTTACATTACCTTTATTCTACAGCACAAAGAAACAGAACATTTTAAAAATGATGAATCAAATGTTGCCTTCCTAAAACCATTCTTCGATAAATTCATTTTAAAATAAAAAAAGCAAGTTTCCTCACCTGTCAAATGAGAGGGCTGAACTGGGTCAATGGTTCTCAATTGAGATGACTCTAAGAATCACATTGTATTATTGTATTAGTTTGCTCAGGTTGCCATGAAAAAATGCCATAGGCTGGGTGACAAATAACAGAAATTAATTTCTCACTCTTCTGGAGGCTGAAATTCCAAGATCAAGGTGTTGGCTGATCCAGTTCCTGGTGGCAGCTTTCTCCCTGCCTGGCAGACAGTGACTTCTTGCTATGTCAGTTGTGGGGGCAGGAAGTCTGAGATCAAGATGTCAGCAGGTTTGATTTCTTCTGAGGCCTCTCTGTTTGGCGGGCAGATAACCACCTTCTCTCTGTCCTCACATGGTTGTTTATCTGTGTGTATGCATGTCTTACGTGTCTTTTTAAATGGGCACAAATCCCACCATGTGTGGCCCACCCTCATGACCTCACCTAAACCCAATTACCTTCAAAAAGCCCACCTCAGTGCATCATCACCTGGGCTTTCCAGGTGGTGCCAGGGATAAAGAACCTGCCCGCCAGTGCAGGAAGACATAAGAGATGCGGGTTTGATTCCTTGGTCGGGAAGATCCCTTGGAGGAGGGCACAGCAACCCATTCCAGTATTTTTGCCTGGAGAATACCCACGGACAGAGGAGCCTGGTGGGCTACAGTCCATAGCGTCACAAAGAGTTGGACACGAATGAAGTGGCTTAGCATACACGCACGCATGCATCATCACATTGGGTTTAGGGCTTCAACATATGAATTTTAAGACAGGGGGACACATTTCAGTCCATCACACATATGAATAGTTTCTATAAAATATAGCTTCCTGGGTCTTTCCTCCAGAGGTTCCAATTTGGTCTGTTTGGGGCAGTATACAGAAATTTTTTTTTAGCAGCCACACCACATGATTCTCAGGCTCACTCAGGCTTGAGAAGCTCTGGGTAAGTTGCTCACTGAGTTTCCTGACTCCCAGGCAATGAGCTTTGGGCCCTTAGGAATCCGGCAGCTGCTTGCTCACGTCTCTGCATAAGCACTTCACCCATCTCACTCATAGCTGCTGACACTGGATGGAGAGCCTGAATTATTATGATTCACATTTCTAACCTAGGACTTCTCTTAGAGCAGGGCATACAGTAGGCACATAATCAATGTTTATTGAGGGCCTTGTCCAGCACCCTTTCTAATTTTAAAAGTCTTTGAAATGTGTAGATCATTTTTGAAGAGCTCTCAAAGGGGTTATGTGACATTATCTAGGAAAAAGGCAGTACAGCTGCCTTTGTTTTACTGTCCAGGAGGCTTAAACAACAGAGAGTACATTTCCATTTCCCTCTTTCCCTGAGCAGTGGAAAGCAAAACAACTTGAGCTGTGACTAGAAAATGAATATACATAGGCACAAAGGACAGGCCGCCTCCTCTTAGCCCTCTGGCCAGCTGCTTCTTTCTTTTATTCCCTGCTGACTACAAAGCCAATGGTTAAAGCAAATAAAGGATGATAAAACTGAGACTTCGTTAGGACAATATAACCCAAGAAAAAAAATCAGAAGGTTTTTTTTTTTACATTTTTTTAATCCCGTGAGGAATAGTGAAGCAAGGAAAGGGAAGGGAATGTGAGAATAAGAGGAGAAAGAAGATAGCAATGCAAAGTAATTGATCTGCTACATAGCAAATTATAAGTCATATGTGTGAAAAATCACAATGAGACATAACTACATATCTGTTAGAAGAGTGACTATAAAAAACAGTGACAATATAAAATGCTGTTGATAATTCAGAAAAACCAGATGTCTTTAAGATATTATTTATGGGAATATAAAATGGCATAGCCATTCTGAAAAATAGTTTAGCAATTTCTTACAAAACTAAACATACCATATAATCCAGCCATTGTACTCGTGGGCATTTATCTCAGAGAAAATAAAATTTATGTCCACACAAAAACATGTACAGGAATCTTTATACTAGCTTTATTTGTTGTAACCAAAAATTGTAAACAACGCAAATATCATCAATGGATGAATGTGTAAACTGGAATATTCATACCATTGCTGACTTTAAAAATGTACAACATAAGAGTTCTGAGTTAAGATTTATTTGGGGCAAAATGAGGACCATAGCCCGGGAGACAGCATTTCTGAGAGCTCTGAGAAATTGCTCCAGAGAGGTAGGGGGAAGGTCAGTATATATGTGATTTTGGGAGAGAAAGAGTACATGAAATCAAGCACATATTTTTGCAGCCGTGAAGGAATGTAGTGATTTTCTCGATATGAAGAGATGCAAGAATTGGGCTTATAAAATTATCTCCTGAAAATATATAACTATCTGAAGACCTGTTCTGCCAGTTTTCTGGAACAGAGTGCCTCATTCCTGATCTCCACCCTGAACTCCCTGCAGGGGTTGTTGAAGATCAGCAGCCATGACACCAGGTTTGATTTAATCCTTGTAAGGATACATGGCGAGCACCCATGGCAAGTGCCAGTTTGTAGCTGACACCATGGAATACAAAGTGAAAGTGTTAGTCAGCTATTAATACATGCAAAAAGTAGGATGGATCTCAAGGTAATAATACTGAGTAAAAAAAAAAAAAGCAATCTCAAAGTGTTTCATACTATATGATTCCACTTATATAATATTTTTGAAATGACAAAATTCATAGAAATGGAGAGGAGGTTAGTGGTTATAGTGTGTGTGCTTAGTCAATCAGTTGTGTCTGACTCCTTGCGATGCTATGGACTCCTCTGTCCATGGGGTTTTCCAGGCAAGAATACTAGAGTAGGTTGCTGTTTCCTTCTCCAGGGGATCTTCCTGACTCAGGAATCAAACCCGCATCTCCTGTGTCTCCTACATTGTCAGGCAGATTCTTTACCACTGAGCCACCTGGGAAGTCCATGATTATAATGGTGATTACACAAATGTACACATGTAATAATACAAGTGTAAGAACTACATGTACCTGCAGATGAATGCATGTACAACTGATGAAATCAGAATAAGATCTGGGATTGTACTAATGTAAATTTCTTGGTTTTGATACTGTACTACACATAGGTAAGATGCATTGGGTGAAGTTGGGTGGAGGATACATGGGACTTCAGCATGATTTTTGCAATCTCCTGTGAACCTATATTTAGTTTAAAAAAAATTCCTGAATAGAAAAATAAATATATAAGGAATGCACTTTCTCTCATTGGAAATTCATTATAATTACTGAGAAAAGCAATTAAATTTTTCTCTTTTGGAGTAGCATACACCATCTTTGTGTCTTCAGTATAATTGTTAGTCACCTTAAAAGGCTAACATTATATAGAAGAGAGCCCAGAAATAAACTCTCTCACATATAGTCAAATGATTTTTGACAAGGGTGTCAAGACCACTCAATGGGGAAAGTATATTTTTTTCAACAAATGGTGCTCAGGAAATCTACATGGAAAAGGGTGAAGTTAGAGTCTTCCCTTATGTCATATGCAAAAATTAGCTTAAAATGGATCCAAGATCTAAGTGTAAGAGTTAAAATTATCAAACTCTTAGAAGAAAACATATAGAAAAGCTTCATTTGGCAGCGATTTCTTGACTATGACACCAAAACCAGAGGCAGTAAAAGAACAGATAAATTGGACTTCATCAAAATTAAAAAGTTTTGTGTATCAAAGGAAAACAGTGAAAAGGTAACCCACAGAATGGGAGAAAATGTTTATCAGATACCTGATAATGAGTGAATATCCATAATCTATAGATAACTCCTACAACTTAAAGGCAAAAAAACCCTAATAACCAAGTTATTTTTATTAAAAAAAAGCACAAAGAACTTGAAAAGACATTTCGCCAAATAAAATATGCAAATGACCAAAAAGCACATGAAAAGACGCTCAAAATCACTAATCATTAATCAAATGCAAATCAAGACCACATTGTGACACCACTTCACACTCATTAAAGTTTGTATTAAGAAAAAACAAAAGATAAAATTGGAAATGTGTGCTTTGCTGGCATAATATAAAATAGTGCAGGCTCTGTGGAAAATGGTATGGTTAGTTTAAAGAAAACGCCAAAATTAAACATAGAATTATCATATAATTCAGCAATTTCACTTCTGGGTATGTACCCCAAAGAATTAAAAGCAAGGGCCTGAACAGGTATTTGTATACCTGTGGTCATAGTGGCATTATTCCCAATGGCCAAAAAATGAAAACAATTCAAATGTCTGTTGACAGGTAAATAGATAAATAAAATGTGGTATATACATACAATGAATTCTCGCTAAAAAACTGGACACAGAAGACAAATACTATATGATTCCATTTGTGTGAGGTACCTAGAGGAGGCTAAATCATAAAGGAGGACAGTGGTTACCAGAAGCTAGGGAAAGAGAAATGGGAATTACTGTTTAATGGGTATCAAGTTCCAATTTGGCAAGAGGAAAAGTTCTGGATGTTGGGGATGGTTGTTCAATAATGTGAATGTACTTCATACCACTTAACTTTAAAATGGTAAATTTGTGGTGCTAGTGGTAAAGAATCCGTCTGCCAATGCAGGAGACACTGGTTCAATCCTTGGGTCAGGAAGATCCCTTGGAGTCAGAAATGGCAACCTTCTCCACTCTTCTTTCATGGAAAATTCCATGGACAGAGGAGCCTGATGGGCTACAGTCCATTGCGGGGGACGACCCGTGAAGGGTTAAGTCTTGGGAGCTCCCTGGCAGGTATGCCGGGCCCTAGGACACGTGCCTAAGCTCCCTGTCCCGCCACCCTCAAGAGTTTTTATAACCCTTAAGGCTCCAAGATGTTTGGTTTCGGCAACATTTCATAGAAGATAGATTATCTTATTGTGTATATTTCATAGAAGATAGATATTCTGATTGTGTTCTGTATACAATGGTAAGGGTCTGGTGATTGTATCCTGAGATTAAAAAACAACCTTGTGAGTGCCTTAAGTCACGTACTTTACCCTATATATACCGCAGCACAATAAAGCAAGGTATCAGCCATTTTGGTCTGATCCTCTCAACCCCATCTTTTGTCTATCTCTTATTTTCTTAGCGGGGACGCTCCGTTCTCTCCCTGAGCAGGTGCGACTCTTGCTTGTGCTGGCCGCGGCAGTCCATGGGGTCATAAAGAGTTGGACACAGCTGAGCACACGCAATATTTTTAAGGAGTATTGCTAGAAACAGTCTCACACATGCATAAATCAAACTTTGTCAGATTTTTCCCTTCATTCTCTGTTTTTCTTTCAGGCCTCAAGAAAAGTGGTTTATCACAGGCTCAAAAAAACAATAACAGGGTTCATGACAAACTGAAATGTTGCCAAGCAACAATTAGAAAAGGTAAAACTTACAGCATAGCATTTGCAGTCCTGTGCATTTCAACTTAAAATCACTATTCCTACCTCCTCAAACAGTTCAGTCTGACAAGGCTCTGAATCCTTCCTAGAATGACCTCTGTTCTCTTCTTCTCCATCTGTTCAAAGATAGCCTTTCTCCAGACCTCGCTCACATTCCACCTTCACTCCGACAAGTTCATTCAGTGACTTCTCTTCTGCTCACCTGAAACACTTCTTTCCAGACCCATTTTTTGGGATCTGTATTTTTAAGATAGATTTACAAGCAAAAATTTCAAATTCCTTCAATCAATGTGTCAGATCCTCAAGGCACAAACCAAATTATTCATCTTTTTTCACCACCAAATCATTCAGTGTTGTGATTTTCACAGAGTGGGTACTTAGTTGGGACTAGAATCCATGTCTTCTAAGTTCCCATTTTTTCTTTTACTTACCAGAAGAGCTGCCTAATGGTATGTCTATTGATGTGTGTAGAAATAATAAATGTCAATCACGATATTCCACCTGCAGATGAAACAAATTAATGGTAGAAATAACCTTGATGGTTCAAACGGGCAGGTCTTTGGGTTGAGCACATCTTCCTGCTGAATGAGCTGAGATGTAGATGACTGTTTGTGATGTGGAAATAAACAAAGACCACCCACAGAGAATAAACAAAGACTATTTATTCAGAACTGGCTCCAGCAAGAGGGTCAGCCACTATCACTCACATTTGGCAGAGACTCAAAGACAGGCAGAAGAGTTGCAAAGCTTTATAGTTGCAGAAAAAAAGGAAAGGCTTCAGGTGTTCCTGTCTGGAGGCCCTGGGCCTGGGGAAGCAAGAAGGACTGACTAGAAGAGGGGCTTTCTATGTAGTTGGTTGGGGTGTTAATTTGGCTTTTGCTTCTAAGATCTTTTTGGTCTTAAGCTGGAAGTAGAGACAAAAGTTAGGGAAGCTGTCAGTTACTAATAAAGTCCTGGCTGTTCTGAACTAACTTTTACAGTTTATATTTTGGCTTCCTGGACCAGTGGCTAGAGATAGTAGTATGACTTCCTGCAAGCATTATAGACAGCAGGCTGCCTGTAGGTCGGTATCCTAGGTGGGTGATGCAGATTGTGGGTCAGAGTTCTATTTTTATATGTGGTCTGGCCATTGCCTGCTTGTGTATTCTGTCTCTCAGTGGTTATACTTAGGGAAATTGACCACATCTTGGCCTCTGAATAAACAACACCGTCCTTTCCAAGACTGAATTGAAGAGGCACATTCAGGAACCATGCCTCCATCTGTGGGAAGAGCAGATCCCGTGCTGTATTCTCTGTCCCCACAAGACTTTCTTAAACACTACTTTTCTTATGTTAATTCCCTGCTTTAAAAATGCGCACTGATGCTGGATTGAGTTAACGAGCTGTGTCTGCCATGCTCAGCCAATCTGTGCTTCCCTCCTCCCCACTGCTTCACTCAGGTGGGAATCCTTGCCTCCCCCCACCACCCCTTAAGGAAGTAAGCTTATCTTACTTCCTTGCCCTTTCCTCCATGGCTTCCCCCTTCCTGGGATGCTTTCTGCTTGCTTCTCCAAACCCACCACTTGTATGAACCATCTCCTCATGCTGTGGTGATATCAGCATATTTTCTGAATCCTGAAAGGCTGGACTTGCATTCCTCACTGGGGGGTTGCTGGTGGCTTCGCATCAGAGTCTTGCCTGGGAAAGCTGGTTAAAATGCACTTATAGGTCTTCCCTCAGAGATTCTGATTTGTTAGGTCGAGGTAGGAGGGGAAAGTCATATTTGAGCTGGATGGAACAAGAGGAAAGAGCATTTTGAATAAATGGCTTATGGGTAGGAAAACACAATCGGTGTGTTTACGTGCGCATGTGTGCTAAGTTGCTTCAGTCATGTCTGACTCTTTGCGATCAAATGGACTGTAGCCCATCAGGCTCCTCTGTCCATGGAATTCTCCAGGCAAGAATGCTGGAGTGGGTTGCCATGCCCTCCTCTGGGGATCTTCTCAACCCAGAAGAACCTGTGTCTCGCAGGGATCAAACCTGCGTCTCTTGTGTCTCCTGCATTGGCAGGTGGGTTCTTCACCACTAGTGCCACCTGGGAAGAACCTGCATATACATACATAGGCCCCATCTGGCTCAGCCATCTCGCCCTGGGTTAAATGGCTTAGTTTCATGGGAAAGACAGATTGGGAACTACTGAAAGGCCAAAACATGCAACTGGGGCTTTATTGGATAATTTGCTTTTAAAATGGTCATTCAAAATGCTGGTATCATCATTTTATAATTATTCACTCATCTCAGATGCCTTTGAGTAAGAATGAGTAGGTAGTGTTACTCTTAGCTTTTCCATACATTTCTGGGAGCTTGCCTCTGAAAATCTCAAAAGTGCCACACAAGAGGAAGCATCAGATGTTTTCACTGCTCTCTCTCAGAGTGTAGTCACAAAATATCTTGACTCTTTAATCTGTTAGGAGGCCAGGGAGATTCTGTCTCAGCATCCCTCCTGGAATGCCTTCCTCCTCCTCCTGGATCTCATTTGGCCAGGCGACTGGCTGCTTTGCCATCCAGAACCAGCAGTGCACTGCCGAGTCACGTGCATACCAAAGGACACCCACCCGCTTCTCCTGGCTTTGCACTGCTTCGTTCTGCTTCCGGTCCTTGTTTGAAGAGCATTAGGCAAAAGGTCCAGGTGCTGCCTGCACCTTTTACCTTTCAACTTTTCATGGATGAAGACTCTCCTTGACCGCACTTTGGTAATATTCGTCTGAACTCTCTTCTTGATGAGGCCTCATCCTTGAGGCCTCCCAGGCTGTTTTATTAATAGCAAGAATCCTGCTGATCAGTTTAGAGAGAATCCCAGCACCCTTGGTATCTGATCACCCTGGACTGCCTTCAGCAAGAATCGTAAGTTGGTTTAGGAACCAACTTACCCTTGCTGTCTCTGCTGAGTACTTTTCTATCCACTGAGCCCCTCACTCTGCTCCATTGCTATAAATCCCTAGCTGTCTTAGCTGTATTCAGAGTGGAGCCCCATGTCTCTTCCTTATTGCCGTAGTCATGATGCCTCTTGCTTCAGTCCTGAAGTCTTACTTTACTATTTAACAAGGGTAAGACAACATTTTTTGTGTACCATCACTAGGGTATGAGCTCAAAGGGCTGACACCCTGGCTATTCTGACCCCTAAGCAAAGCCAGCTCAAGCTGACTTGGGCTGCTTTTGGAGACCCACTCATACCAAATCACCATCTCCTCTTCTTTCAAGTCTTCCTGTTGTGCATTGGCATCCCTGGAAGAGAATCATCTGTTCCTCTTTTGCTCCTGAGAATCTGCTGATGTTTCAATTGCTGGGACGGCCTAGAGTTAAAGGTCCAGTGAGAGTGTGTTGACTGCTGGACATGGCTGAGGACTGGGCCGCCAGAGGTTCATAGGTCCCCTTTCTTCATGGATTTAGAAGGGCCCTGATGATTTTGTAGCCCACCTCGCAGGGCTCCCTTTGGGAGATAGCTGATTCTTTAGAAGGGGGGACATTTAAAACACTCTCATAGAACTCAGTTGACCCCCAAAATGTGTGAGAACAAAAGGGGGTAGGAAATGTGCCTAAACGGCTGAAACAACAAACCATTTTCCTAAAGGACAAAGAATGATTTCCTATGTGGGAAAGAATTTACAGCCTTGGTTGCTTTCTTTTCTGTTTTCTTTTTTCCAGCTTCCTCCTCGTGCAATAAAGGAGATCAGTCTGTTCGGGAGCGCCTTCTTCTTGATGAGAGCCTGTCTCTGGGAAAGGGATTGAGCTTCAAGGAATACATAAAAGAAA
This sequence comes from Ovis canadensis, assembly GCF_042477335.2. Classification (NCBI taxonomy): domain Eukaryota; kingdom Metazoa; phylum Chordata; class Mammalia; order Artiodactyla; family Bovidae; genus Ovis; species Ovis canadensis. The sequence continues at coordinate 30,183,731 of NC_091246.1, forward strand.
GTAGTAAAAAACACAACACAGCCCGGTGCAGTGCCACCTCGTCCCCCGTGACTGGCAGGACCCTCGCCCAGCAGCAGCCTCCGGTGTCCAAGCACCCGATCTCAAGGAGAGGGTTTGTGAGTGAGGTCAGCCTAATTAGCCAGGCTAATGTCTGGTTTCCTGGGGAGAGCTTTTGTGAAGTAATTGCCTGCCTTGGGGTCAAAATGCAGTAATTACAGGTCTTTCTTTTTTTTTCCCCTTTTTACTAAATGAGATAAACAGCTTTTGAATTCTTCCAGCAAGGAAGCCAATCACACTGAGACTTCTCTTTGTGCCCCAGAACTGCAGTGGATATTTTGACAGGTGATTTCAATACCATGAAGCTATTTATTTATTCTGGGCTAGGGACATAAACACAAACATCTTCGCCTACAATTCTATACATTAAAAGACTATCAGACTCTGTCAGAACCGAATGTGGGGGTTTTGTGGCGAAGGGTCCACTTAAAATGCTGACGTAGGAGAATAAGGTTGGCAGATATTTTGAGCTAAAGCAGAAATTCCATCACAATTTTAAAGCTAGCAGAGAAGCAGAGCCATCCATGTAAACCAGCTCCCTTTCTCCTAGTTATGTGCTTATTTTCTCTGTTAAAATCAACAACCAACAGTCTGGGCAGATTGTGGAAAGTTAATAAAGTAGGAAACGTTGTTTCTATCTCCAGAGGTAGACAATAGAGGCAGGTAGAGCAAATTAATTCTGAGCACAACAGAAACATATTCTTACCAGTCCCAGTTGAGGTGAAGGTGACTGACCTCAGAGTGTGAATAAACTGGTGTGGAGACCCAGAAATAGGAGATGGGGATATGTCTTATAAAGAAAGAAAGAAAGAAAGTGAAGTTGCTCAGTTGTATCCGACTCTTTGAGACCCCATGGACTGTAGCCTACCAGGCTCCTCCCTCCATGGGATTCTCAAGGCAAGAGTACTGGAGTGGGTTGCCATTTCCTTCTCCAGGGGATCTTCCCGACCCCGGGATCGAACCTGGGTCTCCCACATTCCAGGCAGATGCTTTAACCTCTGAGCCACCAGGGAAACCCAGTCTTATAAATAAAACAAGTGCCATTTCGAGGATTTTGTTGCTTCTTGGGGTCCCCCCCACCCCACCCGATAGGCAGCCAGCTGGCTAACCCTAGTTGGTAACCCCAAACCCATGTGTTGCTCATAGACTGACAGTATCAATATCACTGGGAAGTTTGCTTGAAATGCGAAGTCTCAGGCCCCACTGGAGACCTCCTGAGTCACAATCTACATTTTTGTAAATTGAACTATAGTTGATTTACAGTAAATACTGGGTTAGTTTCAGGTGTACAGCAAAGTGCATAATCCGTAGCTTAATGTGATCCCCAAGGGTTCCTACAATTAGTCAAGATTGAGAAGCTCTGGCTTAAGTTACCCTGGGATAGGGTTTCATCTGATAGGAGTGGCTCATTTTGAGCAAAGACATTGAGATGGCCTTAGTGTGGGGACAAACATGAGTAGGTAAGTACCAGGGTGGTGACCTACAACATTTTGGTCTCTTCAGAAGACAAGTGATTTGTACATGACTGTAACCTACTTTTTAAATAAAAAAAACCTCGGTTACACATGGGAATTCCAGCCACCACCTACCCATATCCCTCCCTGTTCTCCCTAGGCAATATGGCACCCAAAGGTGAAGGATATAGGCTCACTCCATCCCCAAATCTATTGATGCAGCTTGGCACTATAGGTCAACTACTTTTTGAACGTGTGGCTGGAACATGTCTGTTATCACTTCTCTCCACATGTCTTTGGAGGAAGGGTCATTCATATGGAATCCTGGTAATTAACAACGTGGGTAACTCTATATCACCACAAACCTTAATGATTAGAAAGAACTGCCTGCTGAGGTGCGTGCGGTCAGAAGGAGGTGCAGTTCAGACCATTTCTAAATCCCACATCAAATGCACCAAATTGTGGTTGGGAGCTCTGCAGAGCTTACCTACTGGATTCCTCTCATATTTTTCTATTACATGTGTGAGAGTTTTAAAGACTGCCTTAAATAAAGTGTCAGCAAAGGTAGGCAACCTCTTATGACGTAGAGCATGGATGTTTTCAACCATTTAAAGACGTTGATTGAGCCCAACTCACAGTATTGTGTAGCTTGTATCTACACACTAAAACCAAGACCTCAACCAGCAGTCAGCAATCCCTACGGAAAAGGAAGGAATTAGATTCAGTTCAGTTCAGTTGCTCAGTCCTGTCCAACTCTTTGTGACCTCATGGACGGCAGCATGCCAGGCTTTCCTGTCCATCACCAACTCCCGGAGCTTGCTCAGACTCATGTCCATCGAATCAGTGATGCCATCCAACCATCTCATCCTCTGTCGTCCCCTTCTCCTCTGGCATTCAATCTTTCCCAGCATCAGGGTCTTTTCGAATGTCAGTTCTTCACATCAGGTGGCCAAAGTATTGGAGTTTCAGCTTCAGCATCAGTCCTTCCAATGAATATTCAGGTCTGATTTCCTTTAGGATTGGCTGGTTTGATCTCCTTGCAGTCCAAGAGACTCTCAAGAGTCTTCTCCAACACACAATAGTATTTCTATTATTTTAATTGTATTTTAGAACTTCTGAAAATGTTACTCCAAAATCACCCTTTATCAAGAAAATTCTAGCTGATGACACACATCCTATTCCTGAAAACAGAGCTCTTCTCCAAGCTATCCTCAAGGGAATCTATTCTTAATTCTGCATAGAGTACACAAGCAGTATCTATTCAGGCAAATAGATGGAGAAACAGTAGAAACAGTGACAGGCTTTATTTTCTTGGGCTCCAAAATCACTGCAAATGGTGACTATAGCCATGAAATTAAAAGACACTTACTCTTTGGGAAAAAAGCTCTGACAAATCCATAACCTATAGCATATTAAAAAGCAGAGATATTACTTTGCCAACAAAGGTCATCTAGTCAAAGCTATGGTTTTTCCAGTAGTCATGTATGGATGTGAAAGTTGGACTTGAGAGTCTCTTGGACTGCAAGGAGATCCAACAAGTCCATCCTAAAGGAAATCAGTTCTGAATATTCATTGGAAAGACTGATGCTGAAGCTGAAGCTCCAATACTTTGGCTACCTTATGCGAAGAACTGACTCACTGGAAAAGACCATGATGCTGGGAAGGATTGAAGGCAGGAGGAGAAGGGAACAACAGAGAATGAAATGGTTGGATGGCATCACTGACTCGACGGACATGAGTTTGAGCAAGCTCTGGGAGATGGTGATGGACAGGGAAGCCTGTCATGCTGCAGTCTATGGGGTCACAAAGAGTTGGACACAAATGAGCAACTGAACTGAACTGATCTACTCAGGCCTCTCTGCCTGGATATAGAAGGGAAGCATCACTAAGTGCTAGCTGTTGGGCATATGTAAGCCACAATACTCAACGGGGTAAAGAGTATTCTTCATTCAACAAGTGTTTATTTAGTACATAATGTCTAGATACTGATCAATGAATAAATATAATAGCAGTTAGAATTCTGTAAATGTCTTCTATCAGGCAATGCCCTATGCAGTTCTTGCTTGTTATCTAATTTAACTGTAAAATAATCCCATGAGAAAGATTTTGTAGACTTGGAGGCTGACCACCCAGAAAGTCCAAATAATTTGTGTGAGGTCACGTATCTAGTACAGACCTAGGGAGTTATCACCTGTGTTGGTACTCTTAATCCTAATACAACCCATGCTCCAGGAAGACTAGCCCTACCCTTGCTCTCATGATGCTTACTATCTTCACAGGGAAGATAGATATTAAACCAGTAATTGCAAGTCTGATGAGTTTTGCAAAAGGTTGCTGTGAAAGCAAATCAGTAGGGGACTGAAGACTTCCTGAAGAAGTCATAAATTTAAGTTGCAGTTGAGGACTCCAGGGTTAGAGTTTCCATAGTGAGGCCGGAGCATGACACTGGAGCCTGATTAGGGGAAGCCTGGGTGAGCTATGGTAATGATGTTGAATTTTGTTTGAAAAGTAAAGAAAGGCTGTTAAACTCAGGGAGAGAGTGACCCAATCCAACTAAAACAATAGCAGGGCTGCGGCTTAGAGCTGGGTGGTTTGGAGGTGGTAAGGGAGGCCTCAGCGGGAGACTGTTGCAGAAGGGGTGGTGATGGCTGGGCCAGAGTGTTGGCCATGGGGATGGGACACATGGTCATGAGATGTGATCATTGGAACTTGATTTAACTTGAGGAGCAAGAGAAAGGAGTTTGGATTCTAAGATATAAAACATAAACAGAAGAGCTAAATACAGACTCGTTGACTTGATAAAGTATCATCAGGTATACAAATCATACTGTAGAGTCCCTCCTTCAGATTTTATCAGCCACACTATGAACCTGGCAGCCTGCAAAGAGGTTGATATGCATTTTATCATTAATCTTCATAGCAACCCTGTGACGTTAGCACTGCTATGATTCCCATTTTACAGATGAGGTAGGTGAGGCTTAGGAGGATTAAGCAGAGGGCCCAAGGTCATAAGAAAAGTGGTAGGAACAGCACTAAAGCTCTAGTTTTTATCTGATTCCACAAACCACAGTCTTCATGTCTCTATTTCCTGAACCTATCTGATAAGACTCACCTGGGATATTTGTTGAATGAACGTGTAGCTGGGCTCCACCCCTGGATGGCTGACTGAGTGAGTCTGGGGCCTAGGATCTGTGTGTTCACAGGCCTGTCACCAGGCCCCTCTGGGTGGCACTGACCCACGCTGATCAGGAAGCAGAAGGCAGGGGGCAGGAGGTCAGCACGGTCGCTTTCTGATGGGTCCTGGCTCAGTCATTTTGCTCTCCTCTTAGCGGTATTTCTCATTTGCCTTCTCCTTTACCTTCACTCTGCTTAGTGCTATTCACTGAAGTCATCACAACTTGGAATTTTATTGGATTACGTATTGCTTGGTTGTCCAGAAGCCCCTCTAGAACATAAATCCCAAGAGGCCAGGGCCTAGCTGGCTCCTGAAACATGCCAAGACTGACCCTGTCTTCCATGCTCTCCTCTCACTCTGGACCATGAGAGCCCTCGGCTGGTCCCCCTACTTCCTTCCGTTCACCCACCCCTGGCCAGGCTCCATCCTGAGCCTGTGTGATCTCTGTGAGACTCCCGTCAATCCTTCGCTCTTAGTCCTTAGAACAAGGCAAGCTGTGCTTTGGCCCTGACCTCCCCTTCCTTCCTCCCTCGGTCCCTTGGCTTCAGGCAGACACACTGGCTCCCAGTCACCCCAAGTGATGTCTTTGAGTTGCCCCAGGTAGTCTGAGCCATCGAGGGTCCCATGTGAAGCTCCAAAAAAGACCTTCCTGGAGGTGCCAGCGCTGCCCTCCAGCTGTGCCCTGTGGAGGCAGCAAGGCTGGCAGTCATGCTCTCAGGTGGACACTCCTCTGCCCACTTCCTTTCTGGACTGCTGCTGAGCCCTTTAGGAGAGGGCTGCTTGCTCAGTGACTTGCAGGGAGGGTGTGCTGCTGACGAGGGATAGAAGGCTCAAGAAGGTGTGCTGAGCAGGAGGTCAGGAGGGCTGCTGGCTGTCCTGGTGGGGAGCCATGGGCGGGTGGGCAAGGGGAGGTGGGGGGGATGCAGGGAGGCCTCCTGCGTGCACAGAGCTCGGCCATGGCTGCTCCCTGGGTGGCCCCGCCTGTTGTGCTCTGTGGAGTTAAAAGAGAACTGCAGGGTGGAGGGACCTTGCTTCTCAGGGCCTCGACCACGGCTTACACCACACATGGCTAAAGTACACAGACGATTAGCAATCAAGGGAAGGACCTCCCTGTGAGAGAAAATGACACAGGGGTTACTTCTCTGTAAACAGCTCCAGAAAAAGCACCGGTTCCTTTTACTGGCTCTTTACTTCCTTTGAGAAGCTGCAAATGTACCCACCGAGTGCTTTAGCTCTCAGCTCTCCAATGGAGAGGAGGGACGCACACACAGACACACATACTCACTCACAAACCTATACAACCTCCCAAATAGAAGAAAACCCCGAAGACCATCAGGGCTTCTCAGCAGCCTGTGCCCTGAGACTGGATCCCCTGATTCACAGAACCAGTGGTGCCTGAAACAAAACATGTGTTTGCCTCCGGGTGATGCACACAGTCCTGGCGGCTGGCTTGGTGGCGTTCTTTGAAGGTGTGTTGTCACAGTAACTCCATTTCACAAGTTACTTGGAAGCAAACAACATAGAGTATTTGCATGTTGCCTTTGTAATTTACTCCAAATTTAAGTCACATTGATCATCTGTCAGGCCCTCTTGAGAAAAGGTGGGACAGAGACTTTGGGGTTTTCATGCTTACTTTATGAACCCCAGATCCTACTCACATCTGGGAAGCCAGAGACTTTTGGGGTCTTTGCAAAGGAGTGATTACAAGTTTCCCTCTACCTGGGAGGCCTGAAAACAACATGATTTGGGAATAAAGAGTTCTGGTTGTGGTAATGGCTACTAACTTGTGTGTGAAAGAAGGCCCTATACTGGCCAAAGCAGCAAAGGAAATTTCTGGGCTTCTGCAGCTGGAAGTTCAGATTAGCTCAGGCACTCCAGTGAGCTGAATGAAAGTGAACATGCATTGAGCGCTGAACAGAGGATGCACACGCCCAGGCATCTAACCTCCACCCACACAATGGCCCAGGCTCTCTCCTCATCTCATTTTCTGAGGGACAGGTTGAGAAGCAAGATCCACAGCTGGAAAGCGGCAGGCCCATGGCACAGATGGGACCATGAGGGTGTGAACAGCTGAGTCCCTCAGCACTGCTCAGTCTTGCCTGCAGTGTCCCAGGTCCATTCTTTCCACTTCTTGGATCTGTTACCCTCTGAATTTGTCTCATTCTCTCCTCCCGGGCACAGGCTTCCTCCCTGCTTGGAGAAGCCCTCACTGGACAGCTTCCTTACCTAGGGTCTCCAGGTCAGGGCAGTTTCTCCCAGTAGCTCTATAGAGAAGGAACTGGTCTAGACAGGAAATATATCTGAGTGACAAGGGTGCCAGGCACGGTGACAAACTGAGATTCCAACAACAGCCATGGCTACTTCAGGGATATAGCCCAGGGTCGCCAGATCTTCCAGTTTTTAAGAAAAGCCTGATATCTGGATTTTTCATATAAAATTTTCTGCTTTTTAAAATGCCATGTAGGCATTCAGTGTTCAACCTATGCTCTCTAAGAATAGTCCTGGAGAACCAGCCTTAGCTGCTCGCTCATTCTTGAAGCAGTTACTTTGATCAGTCCAGGGCCTGGGGCTCTCCAGCCTTCTGGGACCTGTGTTCACTGCCTGGTGGAGGAGGGGCCATGATGGACAGACTGCCTCCCTCCCCTCCGACCACCCTGCAGGAAGATGGAGTTCTGGAGAAGTGATTGAATAAACTTTAGAACTTCCATAGCACTTCTTGTAAGAGTCCATAGTCCCACAAAACAAATTGTAAAGAAAAAAAAGTTAAAGTTGGTTATATTTTTTTGGAATAGCTTCAAAGCAGAAATGAATATACCAGTCTAAGAGAAGGCTGATGTAAGCAGTAGTGACATTTCTGCAGCTTCTAACGAATATCCTTTGGTCAGAAATTAGGGGACCCTCTGAGATTGAGTTGGAGGCTCGGTTTCTATTTCCTATTCAAATTTTGGTCTGTCTGATGAAATAAATACAAAGGAGCAGATGCGGTCCCTTTGTAACATTTGCTGATTTTACCGGAGGATTTGCCTGCAAGGTTATTCCACCTGGGGCAGGGTCTGGATTATCATTAGCAACTTTGGGGACCTTCCTAACTTGGGTTAAAACTGCCTAGGCCATCTAAAGGAGAAAAAAATAGTGTGTTTACACATGGCAGACTTCAAATACATTATTGAAAAATTCTGCAGGCATGAATCTGAATATTCCTTGATGTGTAAGTGTGTGCTCATTTCAGTTCACTCACTCAGTTGTGTCCGACTCTTTGTGACCCCAAGGACTGCAGCACGCCAGGCTTCCCTGTCCATCACCAACTCCTGGAGCTTACTTAAACTCATGTCCATAGAGTCAGTGATGCCATCCAATCATCTCATCCTCTGTCATCCCCTTTTGCTCCAGCCTTCAATCTTTCCCAGCATCAGGATCTTTTCAAATGAGTGAGTTCTTTGCATCAGGTGGCCAAGGACTTTCAACTTCAACATCAGTCCTTCCAATGAATATTGAATATTGAGGACTCATCTCCTTTAGGATGGACTGATTGGATCTTATTGCTGTCCAAGAGACTCTCCAAGGTCTTCTCTGACACTACAGTTCAAAAGCATCAATTCTTCAGCACTCAGCTTTATGGTCCAACTCTCACATTCATACATGACTACTGGAAAAAGCATAGCCTTGACAAGATGGATCTTTTTGGGCAAAGTAATGTCTCTACTTTATAATATAATGTCTAGGTTGGTCATAACTTTCTTCCAACGAGCAAGCGTCTTTTAATTCCATGGTTCTGTAGCGATATTGGAGCCCAAAAAACTAAAGTATGTCATTGTTTCCACTGTTTCCTCATCTATTTGCCATTAAGTGATGGGACCAGATGCCATGATCTTAGTTTTCTGAAAGTTAAGTTTTAAGCCAACTTTTCTGCTCTCCTCTTTCACTTTCATCAAGAGGCTCTTTAGTTCTTCATTTTCTGCCATAAGGGTGGTGTCATCTGCAAATCTGAGGTTACTGATATTTCTCCTGATATTTCAAGATTATTGGTAATCCTGATTCCAGCTTGTGCTTCATCCAGACCAACATTTCTCATGGGGTGCTCTGCATATAAGTTACATGAGCAGGGTGACAATATAGAGCCTTGATGTACTCCTTTTCTGATTAGGAACCAGTCTGTTGTTCCATGTCCAGTTCTAACTGTTGCTTCCTGACCTGCACACAGATTTCTCAAGAGGCAGGTCAGGTGGTCTGGTATTCCCATCTCCTTCAGAATTTTCCACAGTTTATTGTGATCCACACAGTCAAAGGCTTTGATGTAGTCAATAAAGCAGAAGTAGATGTTTTTCTGGAACTTTCTTGCTTTTTCGATAAGCCAACAGATGTTGGCAATTTGATCTTTGGTTCCTCTGCCTTTTCTAAAATCAGCTTCAATATCTGGAAGTTTATGGTTCACATACTGTTGAAGCCTGGCTTGGAGAATTTTGAGCATTACTTTGCTAGTGTGTGAGATGAGTGCAATTGTGCAGTAGTTTGAGCAATCTTTGGCATTGCCTTTCTTTGTGATTGGAATAAAAATGGACCTTTTCCAGTCCTGTGGCCACTGCTGAGTTTTCCAGATTTGTTGGAATATTGAGTGCAGCACTTTCACAGCATCATCTTTTAGGATTTGAAATAACTCAACTGGAATTCCATAACTCACCTCCACTAGCTTTGTTTGTAGTGATGGCCCACTACAAAGGCCCTACTTGACTTCACATTCCAGAATGTTTGGCCCTAGGTGAGTGATCACACCATTGTGATTATCTGGGTCATGAAGATCTTTGTTGTATAGTTCTCCTGTGTATTGTTGCTACCTCTTCTTAATATCTTCTGCTTCTGTTCAGTCCATACCACTTCTGTCCGTTATTGTGCTCATCTTTGCATGAAATGTTCCCTTGGTATCTCTTATTTTCTTGAAGAGATCTCTAGTCTTTCCCATTCTATTGTTTCCTCTGTTTCTTTGCATTGATCACTGAGGAAGGCTTTCTTATCTCTCCTTGCTATTCTTTGGAACTCTGTATTCAAATGAGTATCTCTTTCCTTTTCTCCTTTGCCTTTGGTGTCTTGTCTTTTCTCAGCTCTTTGTAAGGCCTCCTTGAACAACTATTTTGCCTTTTTACATTTCTTTTTCTTGGGGATGGTCTTGATCCCTGCCTCCTGTACAATGTCACGAACCTCTGTCCATAGTTCTTCAGGCACTCTATCAGATTTAATCCCTTGGATATATTTGTCGCTTCCATTGTATAATTGTAAGGGATTTGATTTAGGTCATACCTGAATGGTCTACTGGTTTTCCCTATTTTCTTCAATTTAAGCCTGAATTTGGAATAAGGAGTTCATGATCTGAGCCACAGTCAGCTCCTGGTCTTGTTTTTGCTGACTGTATAGAGCTTCTCCATCTTTGGCTGCAAAGAATATAATCAATCTGTTTTTGGTATTGACCATCTGGTGATGTCCATGTGTGGAGTTGTCTCTTGTGTTGTTGGAAGATGGTGTTTGCTCTGACCAGTGTGTTCTCTTGGCAAAACTCTGTTAGCCTTTGACCTGCTTTGTTTTGTACTCCAAGGCTAAATTTGCCTGTTACTCCAGGTGTTTCTTGACCTCCTACTTTTGCATTCCAGTCCCCTATAATGAAAAGGACATCTTTTGGGGGTGTTAGTTCTAGAAGGTCTTGTAGATCTTCATGGAACCGTTCAACTTCATCTTCTTCAGCATTACTGGTTGGGGCATTCAGTTCAGTTCAGTTCAGTTCATTTCAGTCGCTCAGTCATGTCCTACTCTTTGCGACCCCATGATCGCAGCATGCCAGGCCTCCCTATCCATCACCTTCTCCCGGAGTTCACTCAGACTCACTTCCATAGAGTCAGTGATGCCATCTAGCCATCTCATTCTCAGTCGTCCCCTTCTTCTCCTGCCCCCAATCTCTCCCAGCATCAAAGTCTTTTCCAATGAGTCAACTCTTTGCACGAGGTGGCCAAAGTACTGGAGTTTCAGCTTTAGCATCATTCCTTTCAAAGAAATCCCAGGGCTGATCTCCTTCAGAATGGACTGGTTGGATCTCCTTGCAGTCCAAGGGACTCTCAAGAGTCTTCTCCAACACCACAGTTCAAAAGCATCAATTCTTCGGTACTCAGCCTTTTTCACAGTCCAACTCTCACATCCATACGTGACTACTGGAAAAACCATAGCCTTGACTAGACGGACTTTAGTCAGCAAAGTAATGTCTCTGCTTTTGAATATGCTGTCTAGGTTGGTCAAAACTTTTCTTCCAAGGAGTAAGCGTCTTTTAATTTCATGGCTGCAGTCACCATCTGCATTGATTTTGGAGCCCAAAAAAATAAAGTCTGACATTGTTTCCACTGTTTCTCCATCTATTTCCCATGGAGTGATGGGACTGGATGCCATGATCTTTGTTTTCTGAATGTTGAGCTTTAAGCCAACTTTTTGACTCTCCTCTTTTACTTTCATCAAGAGGCTTTTTAGTTCCTCTTCACTTTCTGCCATAAGGGTGGTGTCATCTGCATATCTGAAGTTGGGGCATAGACTTGGATTACTGTGATATTGAATGGTTTGCCTTGGAAATGAGCAGAGGTCATTCTGTTGTTTTTGAGATTGCATCCAAGTATACTGCATTTCAGACTCTTTTGTTGACCAAGATAGCTACTCCATTTCTCCTAAGGGATTTTTGCCCACAGTAGTAGATATAATGGTCATCTGAGTTAAATTCACCCATTCCAGTCCATCTTAGTTCACTGATTCCTAAAATGTCGATGTTTACTCTTGCCATCTCCTGTTTGACCACTTCCAATCTGCCTTGATTCATGGACCTAACGGGTTCCTATGCAATATTGCTCTTTACAGCATTGAACCTTGCTTCTATCTCCAGTCCCATCCACAGCTGGGTGTTATTTTTGCTTTGGCTCTGTATTTTCATTCTTTCTAGAGTTATTTCTCCACTAATCTCCAGGAGCATATTGGACACCTACCCACCTGGGGAGTTCATTTTTCAGTGTCCTATCTTTTTGCCTTTTCATACTGTTCATGGGGTTCTCAAGGAAAGAATATGGAAGGGGTTTGACAGTCCCTTCTCCAGTGGACAAAATTTTGCCAGAACTCTCCACCATGACTCGTCCATCTTGGGTGGCCCTACACAGCATGGCTGATAGTTTCATTGAGTTAGACAAGGCTGTGGTCCATGTGATCAGATTGGTTAGTTTTCTGTGATTGTGGTTTTTGGTCTATCTGCCCTCTAATTGAAAAGAATAAGAGACTTATGGAAGTTACCTGATGGGAGAGACTGACTGGATGAAACTGGGTCTTCTTCTGATGGGCCATGCTCAGTAAATGTTTAATCCAATTTTCTGTTGTTGGGTGGGGCTGTGTTCCCTCCCTGTTGTTTGACCTGAGGCCTGTGGACGTAGTAAAGATAATGGTGACCTCCTTCCAAAGGATGTCAGTCAGTGTCCCCAACCCTGCAGCAGGCCACCGCCAACCCACACCTCCACCAGAGACTCCTGGACACTCTTGGGCAAGTCTGGGCCAGTCTCTTGTGGGGCCACTGCTCCTTTCTCCTGGCTCCTTGTGTGCACAAGCTTTTGTTTGTGCCCTCCAAGAGACTTGTGTTAAGGTCTGGTGGCTCTATGGTGGGGTTAATGGTGACCTCCTCCAAGAGGGCTTATGCCATACCCATCCAGAGCCCCTGCCCTGCAGCAGTCCACTGCTGACCCGTACCTCTGCAGGAGACACTCTAAGTTATGTCTCACTCTGCGACCCCAGCGACTATAGTCCACCAGGCTCCTCTCTCCATGGGATTTCCCAGGCAAAAATACTGGAGTGGGTTGCCATTTCCTTCTCCAGGGGATCTTCCTAACCCAGGGATTAAACCCAGGTCTACTGCATTGCAGGCAGTAGAATTTTTTTTTTTTTTAAACCACTGAGCCACCTGGGAAGCCCCATTCCTTGGTAGGAATCATCATTTCACTCAGAGGTGAAACAATCTGTGGTGCAATGAACTGAGCACCAGCAGGGGTTCTTTTGCACTTAGTCCTCATGTCTCAGTCTTCTGGTCACAAAGCCTAAGATTGTGCTAGTACTGTTTTTCCTCAGGCTCAGTGCATTGAATGTCTGTGTGTTCCAGGCTAACCTGGAAGGATGGTATATTAGTACACATAACATGACCTCCTATGTATTGAGTCTGTTTTGTTTCAGGTGCTATTTATACCCTTCCTTTTATAAAGTATCTAATAACCATTTTAAAAATTTAAAACTGAGCCTCCAGAAGTTGGAGTGAAGCTATATATACAAATTACATGTATCATATAGCCAGTATTGGCAGAGGCAAGGAACTAAGAGTATAATATAGGATGTTTTTAGCTACAGCTAACAGAATGACAGCTAAAGCCTTCCTCAGCGATCACTGCAAAGAAATAGAGAAAAACAACAGAATGGGAAAGACTAGAGATCTCTTCAAGAAAATTAGAGACACCAAGGGAACATTTCATGCAAAGATAGGCTTGATAAAGGACAGAAATGGTATAGACCTAACAGAAGCAGAAGATATTAAGAAGAGATGGCAAGAATACACAGAAGAACTGTACAAAAAAGATCTTCAAGACCAAGATAATCACGATGGTGTGATCACTCATATAGACCCAGACATCCTGGAATGTGAAGTCAAGTGGGCCTTAGGAAGCATCACTACGAACAAAGCTAGTGGAGGTAATGGAATTCCAGTGGAGCTATTTCAAGTTCTGCAAGATGATGCTGTGAAAGTGCTGCACTCAATATACCAGCAAATTTGGAAAACTCAGCAGCGGCCACAGAACTGGAAAAGGTCCATTTTCATTCCAAGCCCAAAGAAAGGCAATGCCAAAGAATGCTCAAACTACTGCACAATTGCACTCATTTCACACGCTAGTAAAGTAATGCTCAAAATTCTCCAAGCCAGGCTTCAGCAATACGTGAACCATGAACTTCCAGATGTTCAAGCTGGTTTTAGAAAAGGCAGAGGAACCAGAGATCAAATTGCCAACATCCACTGGATCATGGAAAAAGCAAGTGAGTTCCAGAAAAGCATCTATTTCTGCTTTATTGACTATGCCAAAGCCTTTGACTGTGTGGATCACAATAAACTGTGGAAAATTCTTCAAGAGATGAGAATACCAGACCACCTGACATGCCTCTTGAGAAACCTATATGCAGGTCAGGAAGCAACAGTTAGAACTGGACATGGAACAACAGACTGGTTCCAAATAGGAAAAGGAGTACGTCAAGGCTGTATATTGTCACCCTGCTTATTTAACTTATAGGCAGAGTACATCATGAGAAATGCTGGGCTGGAAGAAACACAAGCTGAAATCAAGATTGCCGGGAGAAATATCAATAACCTCAGATATGCAGATGACACCACCCTTATGGCAGAAAGTGAAGAGGAACTAAAACGCCTCTTGATGAAAGTGAAAGAGGAGAGTCAAAAAGTTGGCTTAAATCTCAAGAGAAGATCACGGCATCTGGTCCCATCACTTCATGGGAAATAGATTGGGAAACAGTAGAGACAGTGTCAGACTTTATTTTTTTGGGCTCTAAAATCACTGCAGATGGTGACTGCAGCCATGAAATTAAAAGACGCTTACTCCTTGGAAGAAAAGCTATGACCAACCTAGACAGCATATTCAAAAGCAGAGACGTTACTTGCCAACAAAGGTCTGTCTAGTCAAGGCTATGGTTTTTCCTGTGTTCATGTATGGATGTGAGAGTTGGACTGTGAAGAAGGCTGAGCGCCGAAGAATTGATGCTTTTGAACTGTGGTGTTGGAGAAGACTCTTGAGAGTCCCTGGACTGCAAGGAGATCCAACCAGTCCATTCTGAAGGAGATCAGCCCTGGGATTTCTTTGAAAGGAATGATGCTAAAGCTGAAACTCCAGTACTTTGGCCACCTCATGTGAAGAGTTGATCATTGGAAAAGACCCTGATGCTGGGAGAGATTGGGGACAGGAGAAGAAGGGGACGACCGAGGATGAGATGGCTGGATGGCATCACTGACTCGATGGACGTGAGTCTGAGTGAACTCTGGGAGTTGGTGATGGACAGGGAGGCCTGGCGTGCTGGGATTCATGGGGTCACAAGGAGTCGGACATGACTGAGTAACTGAACTGAACTGAACAGAATGACTCATAAAGAAATGTATTTTCTCAAGTAACTGTAAGTCCAGAAGTGAGACAGTTCTAGGACTGCTTAATTTCATAGCTCAGATGATACCAGCATGAACCCAGGTTCTTTCTTCTGCCATCCTTCACAAGTTAGCCTTGGCTTCCATCCTCACTGTTGCAAGTTGGCTGCATCCTGTGCAGACATGGCCACCCCTAGAGCCAGGGGGCAGTAACAGAGCCTCACTGGTGCTCACTCCCTTTTCTCACACTGGGTTTTGAATGGTCTGCAGCTCCAGATTGCAACCTCACATCTTATATGATTCTTTCAGTATTTGATAGTATTTATGTTGCTGAACTCTTTATAATGAAAATTTGGAAGGACAAATAACACCTTTAGGAGCTAACTCTGCTTTAATACACAAAAAAGCTTTCTTGCTACTTCTTTGATCACATAAGTATTAGGTGTGAAAAAGTGTGACAAATCGAACTAAAGCGGACAGTAAAGTCTGTCTCATTAGGGTACTGTTCATAATGTGCTCTGGCTTCAGAAACACAAGCAACATTAAAGTCTAAACGGCTGCCCCAGGATGCGTGCTTCTCCCACAGTGCCATGGGCTTCTTCCCAGCATGGCGTGTGCCACAGGGTTGGGCCACACTGCCAGACTGTGGGGTCCTCCTGTGGGTGTGAAGACAGAGCTTTATCATCTTTGCACCTTCAGCCTCCACTGCAGTGACAGAGCACAGTGGAAGCTCTGTTATGGTTTTTTGAAGAAAATTGATAATGTATATGAAAACATATTTTCTAAAGAGCAGTGTAGTGTAAATAATTTTTATGAAAGCTAAAACTTGCTACATACGAGCATGTACTTAGTAAGGACTTTGTTACACTAATTTAATTTTTTTACTGTAAGAGCCACAGACCGTCAACAAACATTTTTCATTTAATTTTCATTTTTGTCAACACATGTGCATAGTTTTGAAAGTGAAACAGTTATACAACAACAACAACAAATCAAAGCAGTCTTTGCCCACCCCACCTCATCTATCCCAATTCCTACTCCTGTGGCAAATATTTAAACTCTTTTAGTTCTTTTTTTTTTTTTTTGGTTCTTATCTTCACATTGTAAAATAATAAGGTTACTTGCTATTTTTTTATTGTACAGTTTTAGACATTGTCTTAGCCCATTCAGGATGCTATAACAAAGTATTACAGTTTGGGAAGTTTATGAACAACACAAATTTATTACTCATACTTCTGGAGGCTGGAAGTCTGAGACCAGGTCACCAGCATGGTTGGGTTCTGAAAAAGACTCTTTTGTGGGCTGTAGAATGCCACCTTCTCAGTGTGTTCATGAGTGGAGGAGAGCAGAGAGAGGAAGCAAGCTAAAGCCTGACTCTTCGGGGGCACTAATCACATTTATGAGGGCTCTTCCTTCATGACCTCATCTAATTACTTCCCACAGGCCACACCTCCTGACATAATCACATGGTGGTTAGTATTTCAAGATATGAGTTTCAGGGGAAAACAAACATTCAGTCGTAATAGACACCATGTTATTAACTGATAACCATAGAATCCCCTGCAGGAGGACACGGCAACCCGCTCCAGTATTCTTGCCTGGAGAATCCCCATGGACAGCGGAGAATGGTGGGCTGCAGCCCACGGGGTCACAAAGAGTCAGACACGATGGAGCGACTAAGCACAGCACATATAGAATGTGAAGTTTAACTCCTTTCATAAGTTTAATTCCTTTCATACCCCTCCTCACATTCTCCCAAAATAGTTAATCCTATAGATTAATGTTTGATTAAACCAAAATTCTATTTTCCAGCATCACGATTGTATAAACAACTATGTTGTGGAGTATACTGTAACTACCTTCTTTTACTGTCATTGTTTGTTTCCCTGGGAATTAATAGTTCCCTCAAATTTCCCACTTTTGTAATGTACCTATCCTTTATTGTATATCCTCAAATTCTTTGCCAGAGTATAAAATTCCTAAAACGTTTCCACATATCAAGTAATCTATGTGATTCATATTTTTCTTGGTTAACATCCTTCTAGAGATTTCTATTCCAGTCTATCAAGCATTTTACTTTGTCCTCATTTTCCCATAGATTTTTTTTCCTCCAGAGCATTTTTTTTTTTCTACTTCCAATACTGGACTGGTACTTTCTTAAGCCAGTTGTAGAGTCTCTGTCATCAGTCTGGAGATCTCATCCACCACTCTAAGAATTCTCATTTGTGTTGGATATCCTGTTACCTGGATCCCATATCTTTCTCATTCTTGGTGTATTTCTTTGCTATGGTTAATTACAACCTCTAATAGTACCTTTCTTTCTTTTTTGAGACTGACTTGTCTGAAAAAGTATTTATTTTACTTTCATATTTTGACTGATGTTTTGGGATGATGTTTTCAACTTAACGATTCTATGCTGAAAGTCATTTTGAAGGCATTACTCTTCTGCCTGCTGAAAAGTCCAATGCCATTCTGATTCCTGGCCCACTGTGTGTGCCTGGTTTTCTCTCTAGCACATACTAGAGTCTTTTCACTTTTTCCAGTTTTCTGAAATTTTAAGGTGGCTTGCTTTGACGTGTTTACTGTTATTTCAACTATTGTGGCAAGCTGTTGGTGGGCTTTTTCAGTCAGGAAACTTAGGGGCTTCAGTCTTGGAAAATTCTATTTCTCTGGTAATTTTCTTCATTCAGAGTGAAGAAAGTCTAGCTCTCAAATTAGGTGGACTAGTTTTCTCATATTTTCTCTCATTTTTCAATCTCTTGTTTATATGTCCTTCATTAAGAAAATAAATTTATTCAACTTTTATAATAGTTTTAAAAATTCAGGCTATTTATATTTACATATATTGCTCTTTATGTGACACCTTGATCATGCTTTATGGATGCAATATCTCCTTTTTCTTCATTTAAAAATGAATTACAGATTTTAAAAAGTATCTTGATTTCTACATTATCTCTTTTCTTTTTTTTTTTCTATTATTCTTCACAAAGATTTTCCTCCAGTATCTGCTAATCCTTGAGTTCTTACATATTTAAGAGTGATAAACTATTACAACATCAAGGAAAACTCTGCATGGAAGGGTTTGCTTTTGATGTGGTTGCCCAGAGAGTAGCTGGCTATTCCGGGGAGAAACCCTCGAATGTCAATACCTCCCATCAAGGCTCCAGTTCATCAGTGTTTTCCCCAGAGAGGCACTCTGATATCCTGCTGTGGGATGTGGTGGAAGGGAGGGCCTATGCCTGAATTTCAAAATTGGAAGCCAAGTGAGGATAAGGACTTGACTTTTGCCTCATGCTCTGTTTATTCCTGGGCCTAGACTCTCTTTGCTATATTATCTCTAAAGAGTGATTCTCCTCATGGTTGAGGGAGGGGTGGTCCCATGCTGTGAGGAGTGCGCAAAGGGACTCATGACACTTTTGTCCATTTTCATTGAATCCTCTTGTTCTCAGCTCACTGGGACCTCTGCATGAGAATCACCAGATGCTTCTACTCCCTGAGACTTCCTGGGTTCTGAGGTATAAACCTGCCCTCAGCCTCTGGCCCAGCCCTTGCAGCCCTGGCTCTCTGCCTCCTCTGGTCTGCTAGTTAATCACCACTAGCTCTGATCGCTGCTTTCAGAAGTTTAGCTGACCTCTTTCTGCTCTAACTCCTTTCATGTTCTCTTTGCCTTTGTGGGTTGATGTCTTTTTAATTTCTTTTTTGTTACTTTAATGGGGTATTTTGAGGGAGTAGAGGAAATGCGTTAAAGCCATAACACCTGAAGGCATTTGCCAACCCACCTGTGTGTCTCTTGTCCACATTTGGGACAATTGCACTGTCTCCTAGCTGCCCATCACATTTCCAGTGAAACGGCCTCCCCTCGTATTTGGAGTTAAGTGGGGCAGGGGAGAGGGGTGGGTGGGATCTGCAGGACTAGCACCCTTACTTTCAATGCATAACTGGAATGATGGGGGGTGTATGAAGCAACCCCTGCTCATTTTCAGAGTATCAGACACTACTCCTGGGTCTAAGTAACTCTAAGAATATGTCAGAATTTAATCAAGGAGTAAAACAGTAAGCTAATCCTTAAAGCTGCCAAATTTAAAATGATGCTGTATGAGGAAAAAACTCCCATGATGAAACATTTTGGTGCCTGTCTAAAAGAACAGCCATTGCTCTTTTTAGTACTGTGCCTAAAAAGAAAAAAAAGGTTACTGACTATAATGAAAAAGTAGGGTTGGGAGATGGAGAGACTTGAAAGGCCCCCCTTGATATTAAGAACTGCCTGAAATGGTGGTTACTGAGCCAAAAGTGACCCTTCTACTTCAAGCAGAGTTCATAGATGAACTGCTTGGCTGAGTCATGTCTGTTTCTTCACAGGCCATCTGCTGAATTCCACTGGTGGGCACAGTGGTCAAGGACTCATGGACAATGCCCCACAAGAATAACCCCGGCCCACTGGTGGGCACAGTGGTCAAGGACTCATGGACAATGCCCCACAAGAATAACCCCGGCCCCCTTCCCCCCAGTCCCAGGAGTGGGTGGAGTAAGAATCCTGGAGCTGGATTCTTGGCGGACCCTGAGGCTTCTTTGCTGAGAAGTTGCCAGGAGACCTGTGGGGATGTTGGGAAAGGTACCAGCTGGGACTGGGCTTGCTCCTGGGTACAGAATGTTTTATTCAGTGGGGAAAAGTAGTGTTGGGCCATATGAATAAAGACTTCAGATTCTGGGTAGGGGACTGTTTAACTCTCTCCCTCTTCCTTGGGCTCTAAACACAGCCTAAGGCACTTGGAATTTGGCTCACACTGATCATAATATAGGTGACAATGATATCTGGGCCACCCCAAATCAATGAATCCTTAACAAGCCAAAACTGGCTGTTGGGGCTTGTCTAAAGAATTGTGACATTGCCAGTTGGGTAAATATCCTTTGTATAAACACAGTAATGGGTAAGCTATTTTCTTCCCAGTTAGCAGGCTCTTTATAAGATGGCTCTTGTGTTTCTACTTGGAGGCTGAAAAAGTTGTCCTCCCTAAGCACTTAGGGTCCTGAGTAGGAACAAGATGAAATGTCTGATTCAGCCACATTTGGTTTTAATCCAGCCCAGGGTTCTGTGGCCAAGGCCTGAGAAGAGGAGAAGGACAGTAGGAATGTGAAGGTGAGCATTGGTAGGGAGGAGGCATGTGGGGATGGTGGGCAGAAAAGTGGTCCTCAAAAGACATATCCAAGTCTTAACCTATAGAACATGTGGATATGACCTTATTTAGAAAAGAGAGCCTTTACAGGTGTAACTATGTTAAAAATCTCAGGCTGAGATCATCCAGGATATAGGGAGTCTAAATCCCCAATGACTGATAGGAATCCTTGTAAAAGAAAGGAGAGGAAGATTTCAGACACATAGAGAATATAATCATATGGAGATGCAGGCAGAAATTGGAGGGATACTGCCTCAGCCAAGGAACTACCAGAAGCCGGAAGAGGCAGGAAGGATTCTCTTCTAGAACCTTCAGGGAGAGTGTGATCCTGCTGACACCTTGATTTCACCCTTCCTCAGAACTGCGAGAAAATAACTTGGTTTTATCCCACCAGGTTTGTGGTCATTCATTACAGCAACCCTTGAAAACAAATTCAGTGGGGGAGATCTGGAAAGGAAGAGACAGATAGTAGAAATGTGTAGGCAAGGGCAAGGGCAGCCATGGAGACTGAGGCAGGGAGAGACGGGGCTGTGTGGTAACTCCTCCTCCCTCCCTGTCTTAGTCTGCTCTGGTGGCCCCACAAAAGAACATTGACTGGCTGTCTCAAGTGACAAAAATTAATCTCCTCATAGTTCTGGAGTCTAGATGTTAAAGGTCAAGGTACCAACATGGTCAGTTTTCAGTGAAGACTCTCTTCCCAGCTTGTAGATGGCGAGTTCCTGACTATGTCCTCATAAGTGAAATGAGGTCACTCAGTCATGCCAACTCTTTGTGACCCCATGGACTGTAGCCTACCAGCCTCCTCTGTCCATGGGAGTTTCCAGGCAAGAGTACTAGAGTGGATTGCCATTTCCTTTTCCAGGGGGTCCTCCCAACCCAGGATTGAACCTGGGTCTCCCACACTGTAGGCAGACGCTTTACCGTCTGAGCCACCAGGGAAGCCCTCACAAGTCAGAGACAACAAGTTCTCTGATGTATTTTCTTAAAGACACTAATCCCATCACAAGGGTCCCGCCCTCATGACCTGATCTAAACCTAATTATCTTGCGAAGTCCCCACCTCTAGATGACATCTCATCTCCCGCATTTGATTTTTGAGAAGATGCAATTCAATCCATAGCACTCTGCATGGATTTCCCATCATAGGTCTGGAACCTTAGTAGCTAAAATTGGACAGAACTCTGCTGTACGAAACAGGGAAAATCACTCTTGATTGAAGGATAAATTAACTTGAAGAGAAGAGGTTATGTTAAGAATCAAAGAGGAACACACTTGTCTCAGGTTCTAAATAACCTTTATTCCAACAGTTTGGGTGGTAGTGAAGGCAGCCAGGGCATCATTCAGCAGCTCCGTGAAGTGCAGGCTGGGAATTATCTTTTAGGGTTCCATTAACTTCCTCTTCTAGCGTTTTCCTGCCAGGAGGGATTCCTTGACTGGTACTCTCCTATTATGAGCTGAATTGTGTTATCCCCAAACTCATAGGTAGAAGTCCTCAGACATCAGAATATAAATGTATTTGGAGATACGGTCTTTAAAAGGGTAAATAAGTTAAAACGAGGTCATTAGGATAGCCTAGATAGCATGTTCAAAAGCAGAGGCATTACTTTGCTGACTAAGGTCCGTCTAGTCAAGGCTATGGTTTTTCCAGTAGTCATGTATGGATATGAGAGTTGGACTGTGAAGAAGGCTGAGCACCGAAGAATTGATGCTTTTGAACTGTGGTGTTGGAAAAGACTCTTGAGAATCCCTTGGAGTGCAAGGAGATCCAACCAGTCCATTCTAAAGGAGATCAACCCGGGATTTCTTTGGAAGGAATGATGCTAAAGCTGAAACTCCAGTACTTTGGCCACCTCATGCGAAGAGTTGACTCATTGGAGAAGACTTTGATGCTGGGAGGGATTGGGGGCAGGAGAAGAAGGGAACGACAGAGAATGAGATGGCTGGATGGCATCACTGACCTGACAGACGCAACTCTGAGTGAACTCTGGGAGTTGGTGATGGACAGGGAGGCCTGGCGTGCTGTGGTTCATGGGGTCCCAAAGAGTCAGACACGACTGAGCGACTGAACTGAACTGAACAAACTAGCATAGCCTAGAAGCAAGGTCTGATGCTGTAAAGAGCAATATTGTATAGGAACCTGGAATGTTAGGTCCATGAATCAAGGTAAATTGGAAGTGGTCAAACAGGAGATGGCAAGAGTGAATGTCGGCTATCTAGGTATCAGCGAACTAAAATGGACTGGAATGGGTGAATTTAACTCAGATGTCCATTATATCTATGACTGCGGGCAGGAATCCCTTGGAAGAAATGGAGTAGCCATCATGGTCAATAAAAGAGTCCGAAATGCAGTACTCAGATGCAATCTCAAAAACGACAGAATGATCTCTGTTTGTCTCCAAGGCAAACCATTCAATATCATGGTAATCCAAGCCTATGCCCCAACTAGCAATGCTGAAGAAGCTGAAGTTGAATGGTTCTATGAAGACCTACAAGACCTTCTAGAACTAACACCCAAAAAAGATGTCCTTTTCATTATAGGAGACTGGAATGCAAAAGTAGGAAGTCAAGAAACACCTGGAGTAACAGGCAAATTTGGCCTTGGAATACAGAATGAAGAGGGCAAAGACTAATAGAGTTTTGCCAAGAGAATGCACTGATCATAGAAAACACCCTCTTCCAACAACACAAGAGTAGACTCTACACATGGACATCACCAGATGGTCAACACCGAAATCAGATTGATTATATTCTTTGCAGCCAAAGATGGAGAAGCTCTATACAGTCAGCAAAAACAAGACCAGGAGCTGACTGTGGTTAGATCATGAACTCCTTATTGCCAGATTCAGACTCAAATTGAAGAAAGTAGGGAAAACCACTAGACCATTCAGGTATGACCTAAATCAAATCCCTTATGATTATACAGTGGAAGTGAGAAATAGATTTAAGGGACTAGATCTGATAGACAGAGTGCCTGATGAACTATGGAGGGAGGTTCGTGACATTGTACAGGAAACAGGGATCAAGACTATCCCCATGGAAAAGAAATGCTAAAAAGCAAAATGGCTGTCTGAGGAGGCCTTACAAATAGCTGCGAGAAGAAGAGTAGCGAAAAGCAAAGGAGAAAAGAAAAGATATAAGCATCTGAATGCAGAGTTCCAAAGACTAGCAAGGAGAGATAAGAAAGCCTTCCTCAGTGATCAATGCAAAGAAATAGAGGAAAACAACAGAATGGGAAAGACTAGAGATCTCTTCAAGAAAATTAGAGATACCAAGGGAACATTTCATGCAAAGATGGGCTCGAGAAAGGACAGAAATGGTCTGGACGTAACAGAAGCAGAAGATATTAAGAAGAGATGGCAAGAATATACAGAAGAACTGTACAAAAAAGATCTTCAAGACCAAGATAATCACGATGGTGTGATCACTCATATAGACCCAGACATCCTGGAATGTGAAGTCAAGTGGGCCTTAGAAAACATCACTATGAACAAAGCTAGTGGAGGGGATAAAATTCCAGTGGAGCTATTTCGAATTCTGAAAGATGATGCTGTGAAAGTGCTGCACTCAATATGCCAACAAATTTGGAAAACTCAGCAGTGGCCACAGGACTGGAAAAGGTCGGTTTTCATTCCAATCCCAAAGAAAGGCAATGCCAAAGAATGCTCAAACTACTGCACAATTGCCCTCATCTCACATACTAGTAAAGTAATACTCAAAATTCTCCAAGCCAGTCTTCAGCAATATGTGAACCATGAACTTCCAGATGTTCAAGCTGGTTTCAGAAAAGGCAGAGGAACCAGAGATCAAATTGCCGACATCTGCTGGATCATGGAAAAAGCAAAAGAGTTCCAGAAAAACGTCTATTTCTGCTTTATTGACTATGCCAAAGCCTTTGACTGTGTGGATCACAGTACACTGTGGAAAATTCTGAAAGAGATGGGAATACCAGACCACCTGACCTGCCTCTTGAGAAACCTATATGCAGGTCAGGAAGCAACAGTTAGAACTGGACATGGAACAACAGACTGGTTCCAAATAGGAAAAGGAGTACATCAAGGCTGTATATTGTCACCCTGCTTATTTAACTTATATGCAGAGTACATCATGAGAAATGCTGGGCTGGAAGAAACACAAGCTGGAATCAAGATTGCCAGGAGAAATATCAATAACCTCAGGTATGCAGATGACAGCACCCTTATGGCAGAAAGAGCCTCTTGATGAAAGTGAAAGAGGAGAGTCAAAAAGCTCAACATTCAGAAAGCGAAGATCATGGCATCTGATCCCATCACTTCATGAGAAATAGATGGGGAAACAGTGGAAATAGTGTCAGACTTTATTTTTGGGGGCTCTAAAATCACTGCAGATGGTGACTGCAGCCATGAAATTAAAAGACGTTTACTCCTTGGAAGGAAAGTTATGACCAACCTAGATAGCATGTTGAAAAGCAGAGACGTTACTTTGCCAACAAAGGTCCGTCCAGTCAAGGCTATGGTTTTTTCAGTGGTCATGTATGGATGTGAGAGTTGGACTATAAAGAAAGCTAGCACTGAAGAATTGATGCTTTTGAACTGTGATGTTGGAGAAGACTCTAGAGAGTCCCTTGGAATGCAAGGAGATCCAAGCAATCCATTCTAAAGGAGACCAGTCATGGGTGTTCATTGGAAGAACTGATGCTGAAGCTGAAACTCCAATACTTTGGCCACCTCATGGGAAGAGTTGATCATTGGAAAAGACTCTGATGCTGGGAGGGATTGGGGGCAGGAGGACAATGGGACGACAGAGGATGAGATGGCTGGATGGCATCACCCACTCGATGGGCATGAGTTTGGGTGAACTCCGGGAGTTGGTGATGGACAGGGAGGCCTGGCATGCTGCAGTTCATGGGGTTGCAGAGTCGGACACAACTGAGAGACTGAACTGAACTGAATCTAATCTGACTGCTTTCCTTGTAAGAAGAGGTTAGGACACAGACATGCACAGAAGAAAGACCCTATGAATACTAAGGAAGATGACCATTTACAGGCAAACTAAAGAGAGAGACCTCAGAAAGAGACAAACTCTGTTGATACCTGATTTTGAACTTCCAGCCTCCAGAACTATGAGAAAATCAACTTCTCATAGTTGACTTGGTTAACCCACCTAGTCTATGGTGCTTTGTATGGCTATGTCCGAGGAAACTAATGCTTCTCCAAGCCTAGTGCTTCAAGTAGATCCCTTCTTGCTCTATAAACAGGCTCCTGACTCCAGACCATGTGCATTCTAGCATCCTCATCCCCTTGGCCTGTTAAAGCCTCAAGGAACTGTTGGAACTCCCGTTCATTCATTCTCACCTAACCACTAGAGTTTTAGCAAGTTATTCAATCTCTTGGAATCTTTTCTTCATCCATAAAACTGAAGATAATAAAGTCTCCCTGGTTGTGCAAATTAAATGAATTCACATACACAAAAGTGTAACCAAGCAAGACCCTATGTGGCCTTCCCAGAACAGGCCCCACCACCTTCCATGTCCTCCTCCTGCCTCTTTTATGTAGAAAAATTTAGCCTCCTAGGCTTTCCTAGAGTTTCAAAGAGTAAATTTAGTCAGAGAAGTGAGAAGATACAGAAAACAGCCAAACAAGACAAAATAATAGTTAAGCCACTAAACAAAGTCAAGGACCTTAATTCCTCCCCAAAGGCATAGATAATAATCTGAGCCATATCCTTTGAGCTATTCTTCGGATACTCAGACCCCCATCAGGTGGAAGAAGTTAACTGTATGCTGCCCACAAGCATGTAGATCCCACACTGGTTGGAAGCAGAAGGTTGATGATGTTGACTCCTGATTGCCTCACCACCAGCTTATCAGAAGAATGTCCCTGAGCTGATCATACTTTCTCATCCCTCAGTCTATCTTTAAAAGTATTCCCTGAAAGCCTTTGAGGAGTTTGGGCCTGTTAAGCACTAGCTTCCTGGACTTCCTGCTTGGCACCCTGCAATAACCACTGCACTTTCCTTCACGTCAACCCAGAGTCAGTAGCTTGGCTTTACTGCGTGTGGGCAAGCAGACTCAAGTTTGGTTTGGTAACAAAGGATTAAATAAAGCTGAGGCCCAACCACTCTAGCACCTTCTTCAATTTTACCTATATTAGAGGACATTTGCTGTGTTTGCAGCCCAACAACAGAGGTAGTCTGCCTCTTTGGAGGAAAAGCAGACAATCTATGGGAGTTAGGGCCCTGTCTCCCACTACGTGAAGACAAATCTGGAAGTGGGGCAGGGAGTGGAACTTATCCAGATTCTCCCACTCAGGTTAGGTAGCTTTTGAGGTGCTTTTTAAATGTCAATCCATCTTGCTTCCAGGAATGTTTTCGAACTCACCATCCGACCAGTCAGGATCACTTCTCCAAGTCATAACTGCTCCTCCCTTTCTGTAGCTCCCCAAGTCTATCAGTCAGCAGACCCCATGGACACCTCTATGCAGAATCTCCCTAGTATCCATCCCCACTGACCCTACTTTGTTTCTCCTCTTGCCATTTCTGTCTCCAGTTCTGTCAATAGGCTTCTCAGGGATCCTTCAGCTTCTAGATTGTTCTCCTCAGCTCAACCCATCTTGTCCACCGTTTCCAGATTAATAAAAAACTATCAAAGCTGCCACATTATATACAAAATATTAAGACTGAGATTCAAGTTCTTACTCCAACTGAGTTATTTAAGATACTCTGTTACTTTCCTTCACTATTATGTGCTCAGTGTGGGCACTCTTAAATTTCACTGTTTTGGGATTAACCGCATTGTAGAGAGACAGAAAGATATAAGAAATAAATTGAGAAAAGATCCGTAGAAACAGATTTTACACCATAAAAGAGTCAATTATTAGGTGTTAGAAAAATATAAATGTTGCAGTGTGTTTTATATGCTGTTTCCAAGAATAAAAATATGCCAAATCTGTGGGTAAAGAAGTTGGTTAGTCAGATCTCTGGATGGCCCTTCCTTTAAACTGTTAGTACTGCTGTGCAGCTTTATGGGCGGTAACCAGTCACCAAAGAGAAGAAAATCTGAATAGAGGCCTTGGAGGAAAAGCCAATTTGGGGATCAATTATTGCCTTGTTAAGCAGTAATATGGGGTTATTGCAGATTTGGGGGAGTATGGTGGTTAAAATGTACTTTTTAAAACAACTTTCTAGAAACCAAGAATTTTCCAAATTTAAGAAGTAACTGAAAGAGTAATTTAAAGAAATGCAGTCTCCCCATGGAACCAGATTATGAAACAAAAAAAGGGGAAGGAATGATGCTAAATAGAAGCAAAATAGAAGTGACCCTTCCAGACAATTATTTTGAAACTCATTTTGAAGAAGCTGTCTACTAGACAATGTTATCAAGTGGCCTGTGTGTCTATTGTTTCATATTTCTAGAGGCTAGAAGTCTGAAATCAAGATGTCAACAGGGTCATGCTATCTCTGAAAGCCCTAAGGAGGGTTCTTCCTTGATCTTCCAGCTTCTTGTGGGTGCCGGCATCATTGGTGTTCCTTGGTTTGGGTGTCCTATGGGATCACATGTACTCTTACTCTGTGTCCATCTGTGTCTACACTTCCCTCTTTTTATAAGGACTTTAGTCATTGGATTGAAAGTGAAAGTGAAGTCACTCAGTCATGTCTGACTCTTTGCGACCCCATGAACTGCACCCACCAGGCTCCTCTATCCATGGGATTCTCCAGTCCAAGAATACTGGAGTGGGTTGCCATTTCATTCTCCAGGGGATCTTCTTGACCCAGGGACTGAACCCAGGTCTCCCTCATTGTAGGCAGACTCTTTACCATCTGAGCCGCACACTAATCCAGTATACTGTCATCTTAACTTGGTTATATCTGCAAAGACCCTTTTCCAAATGAGGTCACATTCGCAGGTATTGGGGGTTAGGATTTCAATACCTCATTCTAAGTCAATGGTATCACAATGAAGAGAGCATGCCAGAAGTTCTTTGTTATTAACACAAAAATAGTATTAATAATAGCTACATACTCAAAACTACCCAGAGTGAGATCAACTTCTGGCGTGACAGCATGAGGGGCTCTACTGACCCACTTACTCAGTAAAACTGGTGAAAAACTGTTAAAAACTCACCAATTTAAGGCTTCTGGAAATGATCCTAAGGGGGAAAAATAGCAAAGGGAAAGTCTGCTATTTAAGAAAACTTATGAAAATTTGGTAAGAATGGTGAGAGTTTATGGTATTTGAACTGAGACTGCTTCCCTCCTACTCACTCTTAGTTAAGTAAGGGTGGAGACTCCATTCCAGAATTCTGCAACTAAGGACAAGGGCTCCTTTGCCCAACCCTCCCAGCACATGGAAGTCTTTCTTCTCCAGAGGAGCTGGTTGGCAGTGTTTCTTATCCTGTCCACAGATCCCCACTGCTGAGACTAAGTTCCAGATGAGTGTGATTAAGAGGTCACCTTTCTGGTGGATTGGAGGGTCTACTTCGGGCACAGGATGCTGAAAGGACTGTCCCTCGTCATTCTTTCCTTGACTTGTGAGGGGGTGATTCCAAGTCAGAAGATGCAAGCTGAGAGGACCTCTGGCTGCCCTACTTCTCCGCCAACTACTCAGCTCCTAGAGTGGGGGTATCATTCAGAGAGGAGCCTGCCATTGTTCCCATCCCCAACTCCAGAGTCCTGAATCAGATATTTTGCTGGAGAATGGGATTGGGAAAAAGGTAAGAAGAAGGCCATTAAAAAAGATAGTTTCTAATGTTTTCCCAAACGAATTGAAAGTCAAGCCTAAGGATGCTCTCAAAAACTGTGGAGGTTATGGTAAAAGGGAATTGGGAGGAGATTCAAAATACATGCTAAACTGTAAGCCTGTTAGTTTGTGGGAGAAAACTCAGAATGAGTCACTAGGGAGGAGTCTTCTTGGGTTCAGAACAAATATCAAACACTGACCCCAGGAACTATTCCTTCAAAGGAGTCACAACTTCATTGGATTAGTTTGTAGAGCAATTTATGCTTTAGGGCATTGCTGGAATCAATATAGCAATCAGCCAACAATTGTAGAGTTTTACAAGTAGATGTGGTCAGAGAAAAATTAGCTGATAACCCCCAGCAAGATCACTATCATCCAAGTAGGACTGTGGTTATACCCAAAGCTGTGTTTCTTTGAGAAGAAATATCAGAGGCTGAACACTATGGAAGGGGAAATAGATTTCAAAAAAATAATCCAGCCATTCATTAAACAAATAAACAATTAAATAACAGTAACAAGCCCTGGAGGATGGGAGGAAGACTAATATCTAGAATTGCTACAATATTTCCAACAAAAATTTTAAGGCTTGCAAACAAATATAAAAGTATGATTCATACAGCTAGAAAAAGCCAGATAAGCAGCTGCCTGTGAGAGTGACCACTACTGTATTATCAGAAAACCTCAAAAGATTCATTGTAAACATGTTCATAGGGCTAAAAGAAAATATGATGGCCGTGTTGCATCAAATAAAGAATATCAATAAGGAGATAAAAGTTATTAAAAAAAAAGAACCAAATGGAAATTCTGGAGTTGAAAAGTGGAATAACAGAAATAAAAAATTCATTAGAGGGACTCGACAGTAGGTTTGAACTGGCAGAAGAGAGAATAAATCAACTTGAAGATAAATCAATAGAAACCATGCAAGCTGAAGAACAGAGAGGGAAAAAGTATACCAAAACACCTGTAGTGGAAGTCCCAGAAAAAAATGAGAGAGGGGAGCAGAAAGAACATTTGAAGAAATAATGGCTGAAAACTTCACAAATCTGTTGAGAGATACTGGTCTGTGGTTTTCTTGCAATGTCTTTTCTAGTTTTGTTATTAGGGTAATGCTGCTGCTAAGTCGCTTCAGTCGTGTCCGACTCTGTGCGACCCCATAGACGGCAGCCCACCAGGCTCCCCCGTCCCTGGGATTCTCCAGGCAAGAACACTGGAGTGGGTTGCCATTTCCTTCTCCAATGCATGAAAGTGAAAAGTGAAAGTGAAGTCGCTCAGACGTGTCCGACTCTTCGTGACCCCATGGACTGCAGCCCACCAGGCTCCTCCGTGCATGGGATTTGCCAGGCAAGAGTACTGGAGTGGGGCGCCATTGAAGGAAGCATTCCTTCTGCTTCTATCTTCTGAAAGAGCTTGTAGAAAGTTGATACAATTTCTTCTTTAAATATGTGTTAGAATTCACCAGTGACCTCACCTCGGGCTGATGCTCTCTGTTTTAGAAGGTTGCATGCATGCTAAATCACTTTAGTCGTGCGACCCTCTAGACTGTAACCCACCAGGCTCCTCTGTCCAAGGGATTTTCTGTGTAAGAATGCTGCAGTGGTTTGCCATGCCCTCCTCCAGAGGATCTTCCAGACCCAGAGATTGAACTTGTATCTCTTTATATCTCCTTCACTGGCAGGCAAGTTCTTTAGCACTGGCACCACCTAGGAAGCCTCATTTTAGAAGGTTATTAATCATCAGTTTAATTGTTTTAGGCCCATTCAGATTGTCTGCTTCTTCTTGTGAGTTTAGGCAGACTGTGTCTTTCAAGGATTGAGAGATTCACCTAGGTTGTCAAATTTATGGGCTTCCCTGGTGGCTCAGTGGTAAAGGATTCACCTGCAGTACAGGAGATGCAGGTTCAATCCCTGAGTCGGGAACATCCCCTGGAGAAAAAAATGACCACCATATAGCTGTCCATAGTATCCCCAGTTTTATTGAAAAACAGTGAACTTACACATCCAGGAAGTTCAACAAACTTTAAGTAGGATAAATGCAAGGAAAGCCACAAACAGACAC
The DNA here is from genome assembly GCF_042477335.2 of Ovis canadensis. Taxonomy (NCBI): domain Eukaryota; kingdom Metazoa; phylum Chordata; class Mammalia; order Artiodactyla; family Bovidae; genus Ovis; species Ovis canadensis. Next base: position 30,214,544 of record NC_091246.1, read on the forward strand.
ATCATAGTTAAAATGTTGAAAGCGAAAGCCAAGGAGAAAATCCTGAAAGCAGAAAAAGAAAACTGACTTATTACTTACAAAGAAACTCCAATAAAATTGGAGCTGACTTTCCAGCCAAGATAATGGAGGCTGGAAAGATTGGAAGGACATAAAATAGTCAATGAAAAAAAAAAAAACCAGAAAAAACTATAAGTTAATAAAAGTCTCTATAATCAAAACCATCTTTTAAAAATGAAGGTGAAATAAAGACTTTCCCAGATAAACAAAATCTGAGAGAATTTGTTGGTAGAACAGATAGTTTTATGAGAAATAAAAAATTCAAATATCCTATAAGAAATACTAAAGGAACTTTTTCCGGCTGAAAGCAAGTGTCCCCAAAGGGTAATTCAAATTAACATGAAAAACAAAGAACATAGGAAAAGGTATCTGTGTAATTATAAGATACAGTTTAAACCCAGATTTTATTCCCTCATAACTGATTTTAAACCACTAGCATAAAGTAATGTGTATATAATATATTTGGGGGCCCATGGGGTCGCAGAGAGTCAGACGCAACTGAGTGACTGAACTGAACTGAACTGAATACATAAATAATAGGATATGTGTGATATGTTTGCCAATAATAGTAAAAGAAGGAAGGTGGGTGGGAGGAAAGCCTTACTGGGCTAAGGAAATGTCTACAGATTGTAAAGTAATAATTATAACAATGCATTGTTTGGTTTGTAACATTAATAGCTCTACTGTATATAAAAATAATATGACAAAAAGAGAGAATGAGGAATATAACTATATTAATGTTTGTATAAATCAATGAAATGAACCTAGTATAAACCAGGAGTCAATTCTGAAAAGGTAAGATATATATGATAAGTCATATACATCTCATCTAAATCACTAAAAATCCTTCAAGATATAGTGGGAAAAAAAGTATAGAAGTTAAAATACTATATAACAAAATATTTACTTAATGTAAAATAACAGTAAAGAAGGAATGTAAAGTTTGCTTTAACATCCAGTAATCAATTACTGTAAACTGTCATATCAATAGAATAAAAAACAAATATCATACGATTATCCCATAGATGCAGAAACAAGCATGTGACAAAATCCAACACTTTTCATGGGCTTCCCTGGTGGCTCAGACGGTAAAGAATCCGCTTGCAATGAAGGAGACCTGGTTCAGTTCCTGGGTTGGGAAGATCCCCTGGAAGAGGGCATGGCAACCCACTCCAGTATTCTTGCCTGGAGAATCCCCACGGACAGAGGAGCCTGGCAGACTGTAATCCATGGGGCTGCAGAGAGTCGGACACAACTAAGCATGCAGCACAACACTTCATAAAAAGACTGAACAAATGCGGAATAGAAAAGTTCTTCAAACCAATAAAGGGTTTGAAAGGCTGTGAAAAACTCATAGCTATCGTCATACTTAATGATGCAAGACTGGATGCTTTTCTACCACTATCAGGAACAAAGCAAAGATGTTTGCTCTTGCCACTTCTATTCAGCATTATACTTGAAGTTCTAGCTGGGCCAATTAAGCAAGAGAAAGCAATAAAAGGCATATGGATGGGAAAGGAAGAAATAAAACTATATCTATTTTCAGATGACATGATCCTGTATGTAGAAAAACCTAGGAATCCATAAAAAGCATTTAGAAAAAAGGAACAAGTTTAGTAAGTTTTCAGGATGCAAGGTTAATATTCTGCAAAGAATTGTATTTCTATACACTTGCAATGAGGGCTTCCCTGATGGCCCGCTAGTAAAGAACCCACCTGCCAATTCAGGAGATGTGGGTTCAATCCCTGGGTCGAGAGGATCTCCTGGAGAAGGAAATGGCAATCCATTCCTGTATTCTTGTCTGGGAAATTCTATGGACAGAGGAGCCTGGTGGGCTATAGTCCATGGAGTCACAAAAGTGTCAGACATGACTTAGTGACTAAGTAGCAACAACTCACCACTTGTAGTGAACAATCTGAAAATTTTTTAAAAAAATTCCATTTACACCAGTAAAAAAATAACCTAGAAATAAACCTAATGAAAGAAGTGTATAACCTGTCTTCTGAAAACTGCAAAACATTGTGGAAGAAATTAAAGGTCATCTCAATAATTGGAAAAGCATTTTATGTTTGTGGATCAGGGGGTTTAACATTTAAACAAATATATCTGTATGTTTATTTTCAGTGAAACCCTACTTTGCATTCTAGACTATCTCTTCTGAGGATAAGTAGACTTTAAATAACTTGTACATGGTCTATTAAGAGCTCAAATACTAAAATACTCAAATTCAACTACATTCCAAATACTTTTCCCTAAGATTTATCAGGTATTTAACAGACCTCTATACCCACTGACAAACAAGTTTAATCCTGCTAAGAACACACCCATACTCACCCATCCTACCAGACAAAAGGCAGAGAAAAGAAAGGCAACCACATTTTTAAGGGTTGGTTTTTTTTTTTAATGTGAATCATTTTTAAAGTTTTTTTTTTTAAGTTTCTTTTTATTTATTTATTTATTTGGCTGTGCCAAGTCTTGGTTGTGGCATGTGAACTCTTAGTTGCAGCATGTGGAATTTAGTTCCCTGACCAGGGATAGAACCCAGGCCCCCTGCGTTGGGAGCACAGAGTCTTAGCCACTGGACCACTAGGGAAGTCCCATTTTTAAAGTCTTTATTGAATTTGTTAGCATATTGCATCTGTTTTATGTTTTGGTTTTTTGGTTGCAAGTTATGTGAGGTCTCAGCTCCCTGACCAGGGATCAAACCAGCACCCCTTGCCTTGAAAGGCGAAGTCTTAAAAACTGGACCACCAGGGAGGTCCTGGTGCAGCCACTTTTGAAAACAATCTGGTAATTCCTTAAACGATTAAACATAGAGTTACCATATGTCCCAGTAATCCCACTCTTAGGTATTAATATATACCCAAGAGAAATAAAATCATATAATCACATAGACAGTAGTACATGAATGTTCATAGCAGTATTATTCATAATAGCCAAATGGAGACAACAACCCAAATGTCTAAACAGAATGTGATATAACAATGCAGCAGAGTATTATTCAGCCATAAAAAGAAATGAAGTACAGATACCTGCTACAACATGGACAAATCTCAAAAACATTATGCTAAGTGAAAGAAGTCACAAAAGATCTCATATTATATTGTTTTATTTTTATGAAATGTCCAGAAGAAAATTTATAGAGACAGTAGATTAGTGGTTGCCTAGGGGTCGGACACGACTGAGCGACTTCACTTTCACTTTTTACTTTCCTGCATTGGAGAAGGAAAAATGGCAACCCACTCCAGTGTTCTTGCCTGGAGAATCCCAGGGACGGGGGAGCCTGGTGGGCTGCTGTCTCTGGGGTCGCACAGAGTTGGACACAACTGAAGCGACTTAGCAGCAGCAGCTGCAGCAGCAGGGGTTAAACAACTGACTGGTTCAAAATTGGGAAAGGAGTATGACAAAGCTGTATATTGTTACCCTGTTTATTTAACTTTGCAGAGTACATCATGCAAAATGCTGGGCTGGATGAGTTATACGTTGGAATCAAGATTACCAGGAGAAATATCAACAACCTCAGATATTCAGATGATACCATGTGGTAGAAAGCGAAGAGGAACTAAGGAGCCTCCTGGTGAAGGTGAAAGAGGAGAGTGAAAAAGCTGGCTTAAAACTCAGCATTCAAAAACTGAAGATCATGGCATCTGGTCCCATCACTTCATGGCAAATAGATGAGGAAACAATGGAAACAGTGAGAGACTTCATTTTCTTGGGCTCCAAAATCACTGTGGATGGTGACTGCAGCCATGAAATTAGACGACACTTGCTTCTTGGAAGGAAGGCTATGAAAAACTAGATAGCGTATAAAAAGCATGGACCAACAAAGGTTGATGTAGTCAAAGCTATGGGGTCTTTCCAGTAGTCATGTCCAGATGTGAGAGTTTGACCATAAAGAAGGCTAAGTGCTGAAGAATTGATGCTTTGAACTGTGGTGATGGAGAAGACTCCTGGACAAGGAATCTGGAGAGTCCCTTGGACAGTAAGGTTAAACCAGTCAATTCTAAAGGAAATCAGCCCTGAATGTTCATTAGAAAGACTGTAAGCTCCAGTACTGAAAGCTGAAGCTCCAGTACTTTGGCCACCTGATGCAAAGAGCTGACTCACTGGAAAATACCTTGATGCTGGGAAAGATCGAGGGCAGGAGGAAGAGGGAGCAGCAGAGGATAAGATGGTTGGATGGCATCATTGACTCAGTGGACATGAGTTTGAGGAAACTCAGGGACCTAGTGAAGGACAGGGAAGCCTGGCATGCTGCAGTACATGGAGTTGCAAAGAGTCAGACACGACTTAGGGACGGAACAGCACAACAAGAGAGGTGGGGAAGTGGGGCTGGCAGGTAGGAGGTACTAGGCTTCTTTCTGAGTTGATGGAAATGTTCTAAAATTGATTGTTGCAATGGTTACACTTATCTGTAAAAATACTTTTGAATTTTATACTTTAAATGGGATTGTATGTGAGCTAGTTCTTAATTATCCAGAGTGAAAGATTAGCCCAGCACCAGAGCTCCATCAATTTAATGCAGCCCCTGGGCTCCCCTGGTGGTGGCTCAGATGGTAAAGAATCTACCTGCAATGCAGGAGACCCAGATTTGATCCTTGGGTTAGGACGATCCCCTGGAGAAGGAAATGGCAACCCACTCCAGTATTCTTGCCTGGAGAATTCTATGGACAGATGAGCTACAGTCCATGGGGTCACAAAGAGCTGGACAAAACTGAGTAATTGACACTACAATAAAGGCAGACCAATGCAGGGCAACCACCTAGGAAACCCCTATAAACTAGAGTACTGCTGACGCTGGGCTTTGCAGGTGGTGCTAGTTGTAAAGAACCCACCTACTAATACAGGAGACGTAAGAGAAGCAGATTTGATCCCTGAGTCAGGAAGATCCCTGGTGGAGGGCATGACAACTCATTCAAGTACTCTTGCCTGGGAAATCCCATAGACGGAGAAACCGGGCAGGCTATAATCCATAGGGTTGCCAAGAGTCAGACACAACTGAAGCGACTTAGCACACACGGCTGAAGATAGAAGAGGGGGCTGCTTTATTACACTTTGTATTCCTGAATATGTGCAAAATGCATTGGGGTGCTCCACCTACCTTCTTCTTCTTGTTTTCCTCCTATTCTATTATTCTTCCTCCATTAAGCTCCATAAAACCTGAAGCAGACAATCAATGGAACTGAGATAGTCATCTTTCTGAGGACTGGGGAAGGAAGAACCATTTCATTTCCCATTTGTCTGACTGCGCTGTGTTCTTAGCAAGAGCTGGTTGTGGTAATGGAGAATCTGGTCAGGCAAAGAATGGAAGAGCCATCTCGGATCCTCCCATTACCTTCAACTCTCCCACAGTTTATAAGCTCCATGGTTTATTTGTAATTTTAAAATCCTTTTTTCCTTTTCTTTTGTTTTATATAATGCACATTTATGTTGTAATAGAGCCTGATTTTCTACAATAGGCTTTTATGTGTGCTTTTGATTCAAATATAAAAAGATCCACTTCAATGTAATAAACAAATACCCAGCTGTTATTGTACTAAATAATTGACAAACCTCAAACACATTTGGACTCAAACATACTTCTTGTCCTCCCCGCAGAGTCCACCAGCATAGCCCTCCCCTAACCTCACTAAGGAGCTTGAGAACAAATCACCCTGCTTTTGGACAATGAGTCTGTGCCTCACTATTTTAAATATAAATAAGTTTGAATTTGGAGTATTAGCGTGTCTCATTGCCATTCCTGATGGAGGCCATGCATGCAAAACCTAGATTTGGGGTTTGGATATTCCACTGATTTATTCGTGGGCTGATTCTGCTTGGAGCATTTCTTACGCTCTAAGCAAGACCCCCAATTTCACCACCATGCGCCGTGGGAGACTTGGAGAGGGAAGTCCACTCGGGTCTGCAGTATGAGTTACTCTCCCCAGCACATGCCATGCATCTATTTATCTCTCACTCTCAACTCATTTTGGCTTCTGCCTTTCTGCATATACCGTGTTCCTCGTCTTAATGGATGGAGCCACTATATCAATTCACACTAGTAATTTTCCTACTTATTCCATGAGGGAGATACAAACTTGAATTGGTTTAAGCTGTCATATTTTGGGGGCCCATTTTTTACTTGGCCTACCATGCTAACTGTGTATCTATACAAGAATAATGCTCAGGCTGAAGCTGTTGGCCACAAGGGAGGCCACCACCAAGCTGAATTTCAGAGATTCCATCATTAAAAACAGAAGGGGAGAATGGATACTGAGAAACACAATACTTCATGTAGATCAACTCCAAGCCCAGTTGATGGAATTCACCAGAAATCCAGAACCTCCTGTAATGGCTTCCTTGATTTGTTGATGTCCTCAAAGATGCTTCAGTGCTGGGTCCTCAGTCTTCCCTGAGGAGCAGGCACTTGCGTGGATTCCTATAGAGGCTGGAGAACTTCCTCCACGCAGGGCTGAGTGCAGGTCCTTTAGCAGCTGAGGCCTGTGTTCTCCCACCACTGCTGCTGCCAGTGGCCCTCAGAATACTGACCTATAGCCATAGCTGTTCCCAATGATGGCCGAAAATGATGGCCAAAGGGAGGGACAAGGTTCTCCTCTGAACTACCAACCAGCCCTTCCCCTTAATTCTCCATACACAGAAGAGAATAGACTATATCTTTTATGAGAATTTACTGAAGTTTGAGAAAAGTAAGATGGAAACACAACAAGGAGGAGGGCTTTCAGTGAATGCACAGGCCTGGGACCTTCTAGGATTCTTTATCAGGCTACATCCTCCTCACGCCATCAAAAATGCTGAGTATCTCTGTTCTTCACACTCTGTACAAAATGACCCTAAGAACTGGGAAGGAGAAAATACATAATGTCATCTCAAAGGTCCACTTTTAGAGCCCCTATTCATTTTTCCAGGGGTGTGACGACATCTATTCCCTACAGAACCACCCACAGGGTGTGGTATTAACCCATGGTCCCAATAAGAACTTCATAATTCTCAGACAGAACAGTCCCTAAAGTCTGGACTATTACACTGTAAATACCATCACATAAATACAGCTCAACCCAGCAGGGCTACAATAACTTCATTCCAGCTTCTGTTTACTCTCATCAACTATTCAACTGAATTATTCTATCACAAACATGTCATTAAAAAGTGTTTTGCTTTCTTTCCATTGGACTCAGATGTAATCCACAGATCTTAGCAAAGCAGACCTCATGTTGCTCTCTGCATGTCTCCATCTCTCTAGATGCAGGATCTTTATCAACTAGGATGTGTTTGACTGGCAGTCAAGCCTCTCACAGTCATGGTTTCTAAGTCTGGCACCTTTCCTGGGGAGAAAGAGAGTTTAGAAGGTAAGATATGGCAGTAAGACATATAGTAGCCCTGTTTGAGAAATTTACATTCTGAGATTGGCCTTCTGGTAGTTCTGTCTGTTTAATTTATGGTGATAATTTCTCTAACAATAGTACTAGTAGACAGATATGATGGGGTTTAGAGAAGGAGTATGTGTCTTTTTGGACCCCATAGACGGCAGCCCACCAGGCTCCCCTGTCCCTGGGATTCTCCAGGCAAGAACATTGTAGTGGGTTGCCATTTCCTTCTCCAACTTCTATAACCCAGAGTATCTTCTTAAAACTGTTTCTGCCATCTAAAGTAATAATAATCCCAACCTGATTCATAAAAAACTTGTGAGCTTACCTCTGAGAATTCTAGAAAGATATGGTCTAGCTGAAAAAGGGCAGCCCTGGGTTGTACCTAATATTATGTAGGTTTTTGTCCTTGTTTTTAATGATACCAGTGCAATGCAAGGGTTCATCAATTAGAAATGTAAAGTTAAGTGACATGACTGTTTGTAATGGGGTTTTCTACTAATAGCAGACACTGATGATCCCAGTAGATCCTCAGCACATCTGAAACTCTATGTCACTGGAATCGCCAATGTTTATTTTATGTGAAAAGGGAAACCCACGCTGAACTTTGTAAATGCTTTACATGTTTGCGATTATGCCTTTTCTTCTATTTGTTGGTACGTGTTTGTATCATGTGCTCCCGGCTCCTTTATCAGAAGTTTATCACTCATGGGAATTAACTTGGTATTTGAACTTAGAATTTCTTTAGCTGGAATCTCAACTGTGGGAAAACAGTGGAAGGATACTCTTATCTGCAGTGGTGATGATACTTTCAGCCAAAAGAAATGGAAAAGGGAAAACTGGAAGAGAAGAGATTGTGGACCAAATAAGGGGTGTTCCTTTCTACATTTAGCAGAAAATGTCCCCATGTGAGAGGAAAGGAAGCCTCTGAGGACTCCATGAAGTGATACCCAGTAGGGAACTGCATTTATTACTCTGGAGAATTCTCTTCTTCCAGGCCCTGGAGAAGCAGGCAGGAATTTTCTCTACTTGGATATTTTTGTTGTTGAAAAAGAAAAGCAGAAAAGTAGAGATGATAATAAACAGGTATCCAAGAATCAGCCATACTAAATGAACAGATGTTATTCAGATGCATTTACTTCTGGCCCTTTTTTTAAAAGTAAAATATTATACATCTTTTGAAGTCTGTGAAGTCCCTCCTCCAAGTCCTCTTCCCCAACAGCAATTGCTATGGTATCGTTCCAGCCCACGAATCAAAATTTACATTTGTATGTGTCTGTCCTTAATAAGCAATGGCACCCCACTCCAGTACTCTTGCCTTGAAAATCCCATGGGCGGAGGAGCCTAGTAGGCTGCAGTCAATGGGGTCGCGAAGAGTCGGACACGACTGAGCGACTTCACTTTCACTTTTCACTTTTCATGCATTGGAGAAGGAAATGGCAGCCCACTCCAGTGTTCTTGCCTGGAGAATCCCAGGGATGGGGGAGCCTGGTGGGCTGCCATCTATGGGGTCGCACAGAGTCGGACATGACTGAAGTGACTTAGCAGTATCTAATAAAGATATTTATTTTGTAGGTTGAAAAAAATACCACGTAAATGGCATCAGATTGTATTAACATTCTGCAGCAAGCTTTCTCTACTCTAGATTTTTTTCTAGCTCCATTCATATTGGGACATGTAAATCTAATCATTCATTCTGACTGTTGCATAATATTTCTTCATGTGACTACATCAAATTTATTTGCTCATTTCTTTACTAATGGACATCTGGGGTGCTTTCTATAAAAATTAGCACACTTGTGCTATTATTCCTAGAATTGGAATTAGTGGGGTACAGAGTATTGACCAAGGTCACAAGAGATGCTGAAACAAACTCATACGTATGATGGCTCAGACAAACATCCTGAGATGCTCAGAAAAGCATACCTGACTGCTTTTGAGCAACAACAGCAAAGTTGAGCTGTTGCATGAGGGACTATATGGCCCACAAAGTCTAAAATACCTACTATTTGATCCTTTATTGGAAAAGTCCGGCAACACTTATCTACACTAAGAAGGTTCAAATCCTGGTTTCTTGATTTACTAGCTGGATGACTTGAACAAGAGTCTTTACGTGCGCTTCTGTCTTCATGTATAAAATGGAGATAACAATTAAGCAGACCTTTCTCCAAGAAACTGTGAAGATTGAATGAAATAGTACATATCAACCACAGAGCCAGTGTTAAATGCATCACCATCATCATCATCTCTTTCAGATGACAAAACTAGAGATCAGAGAAGTTATATGTGGTCTAGGATCACAGTCACACAGCTCAAATCCAACTCTTGAGTCTTCTAACTCATAGTTTATCTCATTGGCAATCTCTTACAACAAAACAAAAGCCCTTAAAAAATAGATTGTCAAAAATAGATTGCCGGGAGGGTAAATTCATGGCTTGCATATACTCCTCTCCCTTCCCAGATGCGGCCTCAGAATCATTCTCAACACAGTTCTCCAGAGAGTAAACACAACTGGACTTGCCATATGACCTGAAACCTCTTTATCATCCCCATCTCCGGTCCAAATACATAAACTTCAAAGTTAGTTGGTTATATTGGAAAACTCCAATATAAATAACTCTCAGCATATCAAACAAAAATATATTATACTTTTGGAGTTCCAAAGTGTTGTAGCAATAAAAATGTATTGGGTACATAATGCAAAAAACAGTACTTTTCATTTCCAAAGTCTTTTGAAATTTATAAAACATTCATATAAGGTTAAGAGGGCTTCCCAGGTGGCACAGTGGTAAAGAATCCACCTGCCAAAGCAGGAGACACATGAGATCTGGGTTCAGTTCCTGGGCCATGAAGATCCCTTGGAGTAGGAAATGGCAACCTGCTTCAGTATTCTTGCCTGAAGAATTCCAGGGACAGAGGAGCCATGGGGTTACAAAGAGCGGGACACTACTGAAAGACAGCGCAACAAATAAGGTTAAGAGAGCAGACACTTTTATTCCATTTTCATAGATGGGAAAATTGAAGGCCAGAGAATTGGCTGAAGGCCATTAGAGAACTGGTGAGCAGCAGAGACTAGGCCCTGATCTGCAGGCCCTGTATTCTTGTATCTATGAACAGTTTCCCTTAGAGCCGAAGTCCTCAACCAAGTGCTTTGGAGAGTGGCTGGTGTGAATCTGTGAAGCAAGCTGGGAATTTGCATACAAGGAAGACTCTTCAGTTTCAAAAAGAACTCCTTTCTTTTTCTTGGGATGCGTAGCCTTCTGACCTACCTTATTTCCTCCAAACTTTGATAATGATAAGGTATTTTTTTTTTAAACTACTGCTGCAGAACAAACATCCCAAAACTTGGAGACATAAAATAACCACAGCCATTTACTGTCTAACAATTCTGTGAGTGGACTGGACTCTGCTGGGCATTTCTTTGGCTCCATACGGTGTCGGCCAGGGCAGGGGTCATCTGGAGGCTTAAGTAGGCAGGAGTGTCCAAGATTGCTCACTTTTACGTGGCTAATGGTTGGGCTGGCTGTTGGCAGGGAGCTCAGTTGGCATTGTGGAATGGAATGTCCCAGTTCTTTCCAGACAGTCTCTATGAGTGGTGTGAGCTTCTCACAGTGTGATAGCTGAGTTCCAAGAGGAAGTGTTCCAAGTATGTGCAAGCAGAGACTGGTTATCTGAAGGTCCAGTTTCTGAAGTTATATGGCATCACTTCTACCACATTCTATTGGACAGAGCAAGTCACAGGACAGCCTGATTCAAGAGGAGGGGAAACCTACTTCACTTTTCCATGGGCAGAATGATAATGAATTTGCAGCCATCTTCAATCTGTCTATGCTGTTGGAAAAGCAGCAAACACAGTGATAAATGGCAACTGACATTCACCCTTGGTCTCAGAGACATAAAAGGAAGTGTGAGACCAGCAACTTTTGGGGCAGGCATGCCCAGGCAGCTACTGCCAGGTGAAATGGTAGACCCATCCTCTCAGTTTCCAAAAGAGCAAACTGAATTTTCGTGTGAAGTCTCTGCTTTTTTGGTGTAAGCTTGACCTTTACAGTCATGTTGCATCGGGCAAATTGACCCTTGAGCTTCCAGTTTTCAACATCTGCCTTACGTCTTCATGGGACAGCTCATCTTTTATGTGAAACACCTGTCAGCAAGACAGTCGTGGGCAGCTCATTTATCAGAGAATGTCACTGCTTTGTGGTTGGTAAGAAGAGGGAGGAGAAAAGAACAAGTCAATTATCTTGAAGCTGAGTAACTGCCAGGGGAAAAAGGCTTTTTTTTTTGTCATTTATTTACTACTGTGTACACCTAGGATGATAAACCAAAGTCTTCAGTTGGCCAGGAGAAGCGGCACTGGCAGCAGCTGTGCCAGACAGAACAATCTCTCGCATATGATGAACACCTGGAGAGGGTTGCTTTCCAAATATTTCCTGCAGCTTTTATCAGGTTCCAGGTCAGAGAAGTCAAGGGACGGGATGAGAAGGGAAGACAAAGGAAAAGAGGAAGAGGCGAGAAGTCTCAGTCCCAGGGGAGACGTGCTCTGTCTGGAGCAGGCAGATGAGGCCCCCCTCGGCTCCAGAAGTCCCCAGAGCCTCGTGGACCCTCTACCTGGCAGGAGATCTTTCTACCCTCCCAGCCCCACTCCCAAGCCCTGGGTCTTTTTTCACCATGGACACCAAAGAGCATTCAGTTCAGCAATGTAAACAGTCCTTCTTGCTGTACAGCGAAGACACCCATTGGTAAATCTCCCAATCTGACATTGGCTGGAGTTGATGGTGAAGAATTTTGAAAAATGAATCCTGGCAGCACTGGACACACCAAACAATTCCCAGCATTAAAACCTCGGGACCAGGCTTTCTGACGGGAACTTCAAGGGGAGGGGAGCCTCTGTGGGTACAACGTACCTCTTCAAGGGTCTGCTTGAGGGACTCTGGGTGGGAGAAACAGATGGGGATCTCTGTCAGCCCACCTGCCACCTGCCCTGCCACAGAATATCTCCGTGTGTATGTGCCAGATTCAACTCATTCATTCAAGTGTTCGTTAAGTGTCTAAATGACTGGGTGCTTTTCCAGCCTCCGAGGAACACGCAGGCCCCTGAGATGTGCGCAGGCTCTGCTCTCAGGACCTGACCTCACAGCCCAGGAGTACAAGGTTGTTGGTTAGGGGTCACCGAGGTGGATGAGGGATGGGAATACTTCCTCCCACCCCACCGTGACCTCAGTGAGTTGGAAGGCCATCAGGGTATACAGTGGTCATAGTTTCCAGGTGTGAAAAAGAGTGTCAAAACTGAAAACACATTTTTTTTTTTTGAAAACACTTTTTTATGGGCTCCATTTCTTGGTGAAAGAAGTAGTCTGGGAGATGCAGTTTCTGTGATGAGAAGGACTCTATAGCAAATTCCTTATTATGTGGGGTAAAATACATGTGGGAAGAACATTAGAAATAAGGAAATATTAAGGAATGAGATTTGTCATTCTTATTTGTAAGATTTACAGGATCCTTATTTGTATGGTTTATGTACCATGGCTGAATGGGAAAACAGTTTATTTTGCATATGAGCAATGGTACAATTAATTAGTAGCTAATAACATATACATAGCTAACATTTATTGAGCTCTCACTCTGTGCCAGATTACTAACTTTGGAGATACTATGTCATTTAACTCTGGCAGCAACTGCCTGGGATGGGTATTCTTACTATTCCCAGTTCCCTGTTCGTATCTGGCAGAACCTGAAATCAAACTCAGAAAACCTGCCTCTTAGAGGAGCTCTTGCACCAGACTGTATTTTGGTATAGGAGAACAGCCTGTCTACCAGGTCTAGTGAAAATAAATGACTGCACATTGTGAGGCAAGGCTGGGCTTGGAGGCAGAAAAACTGCCCTGAATCTCTAGTTCGTTAGCTGAGTGACCTGGACCCCGCTCCCTCTTCATTCATTCACTCTGCCTCTTTCTCCTACAGGGAGGAAACACTGTTTACTGTGCTCTAGATGAGATGGCCCCTGGGTGGGGGTCATTTTGGGGGGCCAAAGATGAGGGCAGCCAGGTCATGTACTCGAGATGGGGCATGAAACTGTGAGCCAAGCACCACAGTCCCATGTGATGGTGAAATCTGCTGAGGAGCCAGAGTGCGAACTGGCCACTGCTAGGCTGCATCCAGGACGCACGCTCTCCAGGTAGGGAGTCAGGGAGGTATGGCAGGGCATGAATGGCCACTGTCTAGCAGTATGGCTGCATAGCAGTGAGAACACGGCCCCTCCCAGCAATGCAGTGAGACCAAAGGTGCAAAGAAGGGCCTTGGATGCTGTATCCTGGGCTGTGGTCTTGATCAAGCTGTCAGTGAGGAACCTGCTGGAGGCAAGTCATAGCAGAGGAGTGCTATAGTAACCAATGGATGATAAATTCTGATGGTAGGGTTTGAAGCACAGAGGGTCTGGAGGGGTTGGGCAGGGTGGGGAGAAAGGGAAATAGTGAGAAGCCTGGGTCACACTCCTCTTGAATGCTTTTCCAACCTGCCCTCATACAAACCTGCATCTAGTGAAGTTCTGATAAAGTACAGTAACTGGATTTCAAACACCAGACTAGAGCTTCCCTTTTGTTATATTTCCCTTTTAAAAAAAAGTGATTGCCTTTAAACAAATTTACAAGATGGCTTGAGCTTCCCTGGTAGCTCAGCTGGTAAAGAATCCGCCTGCAATGCAGGAGACCCTGGTTTGATTCCTGGGTCAGGAAGATCCCCTGGAGAAGGGATAGGCTACCCACTCCAGTATTCTTGGGCTTCCCTGGTGGCTCAGATGGTAAAAAATCTGCCTGCAATGTGGGAGACTTGGGCTGGGAAGATTCCTTGGAGGAGGGTTTGGCAATATTCTTTTCATGGAGAAGCTCCATGGACAGAGATGTCTGGCGGGCTATAGTCCATGGGGTCACAAAGAGTCAGACACGACTGAGCAACTAAGCACAGCACAGCACAAGATGGCTTGAGAAATGTTTATCTGAAAGAGTAAGCTATTTTCTAATGCTTTATCAATTTCTTGGGTGAAAGCCACATATGATGTACAGAGGACCTTGCCTGTTTATTAAAGCACATTGTCCAGCGAGTCTCCAGCAACATTGTTTTCCATAAATATGTTTACTGCTAAGTTTGGAAGCTACATAACCATGTGGCTGCATCTTTCAACATTTATTGTACGACATCATCAGTTCCCTAAGTCTTTGTCTATGTTCTCCTTACACACACCCCCCTCATTAGCCTATATCAGTGCAACTTAATTATAATCTCCAGCCAATTCCATTTTAGCACAATAAAAGCTAAAGGGGCTTAATAGCTAGCAAGTGAGGGTTCTGGTGAAATTTTCATCTGGGGAAAGATGTAGAGATAAAGCTTTTGATCAGCTTGCTTGCAGGCTGACGTGGTAGTCTGGACTTACTCTGTGTTTATAGGAGTGCCCCTGCCATCCTGGTCTTCCACATCTGCAGTGCCTCTGGTTTGGGAGCCTGCAACCAAAGCATTAAAAATGTTACATTTATTCCCCAATGCCCACCCCTGATTTTAGGTTTTTCTTTCTTCTTATCCCCAGAGGGGAACCATCTATTTTTGGTTAGATAAATGGTTCATCATCTATTGCAGCTGACTTCCTTTTATGATCAATTAGTTTAAGGTTGTCAGCACTGTTTCAAAGCCACTATGTATCTTTCACACTGCTCTATCCTATAATTTATAAGCACTATGGTTTCCAAAAAAAAGAAGAAAAACAGCCCCTCCAGTACTTTTATTAGCTGCTGAAATGCATTAGGGTATATACACTTTGAACTGTGCAGAAGAAGATAACCATGCTTGGAATAATTCACATTGGTCCCCTCTCGGCTCCCTTTAATAACCTCTGCATTGTTTTACTCCTAGGATTTACTGATGACCTGCAATAGCCCTCTCCCAGGCCCTGGCCCACTGGGGTGTTTGTGGGGGAAAGGGCAATGCACGTGGCCCACTCCCTGACCCGAGCCGCCCCATAAATCAGGGCCTGCATTTGTCTGTGATGGTGAGCCAGATGGCAGCTGTTATTGGAGGAGCTCAACAGGAATCAAGGCCTGTGATCTTTCCTGTTGCTAACAGGCCTGATTTTTTATGGCTGTCAGCATCCCTGGAATGGCTGAGGGAGGCACTAAGGGAGGCGGGGGTGGGGTGTCGGCAGGGGCCTGATGGCTCTAGATCTCAGTTTTCTTCTCCCAAGGGGGCAAGCCACAGAGGTCTTTCTTTCTCACTGGCCAGGGGTCTTGGCCTCACACTCTGTTTCTGAAGAAGTTTCCTGGCATGTGTGAGTGACAAAGTAAACGTGATCAAACACCTTCTAGAAAGGAAAATGGTGGCTGGCTTCCCTTTGCTGTTGGTTCACGGCCCCTTAGCATTGCCCTACCTGAGAAATAATAGTTGGCTTTTCCCTCAGAATAGCGTCTCATACTCAGCGGGTTGCTTAGAACACAGTCTTGGGTGCCTTTGATACAGAAATGAAAGCAACTGCTTAAAGCTACTTGGTGGGTCCAGCATTTCAATTTCTTTGCTTTTTCAGAATGACTGAACAGAAAATTCAGGAAGGATGAGCAGTTAGGATGTAAGGGTACAGGATGTAAAGGAAAGCACTTGCCAGACAAAAGAGAGAAACTCCAGCCAGTTTTGAGGTACCTGATTAGGGGGTGTTAGCTGCAGAGATCCGGTCATTAAGGTGGAGTTTGGACCACAGTGGGTGTACCGGCCTGAATACCAGTGTGGAATAAACAGTTTATTCACAGTCCTTGTGTGGTCCAGCAGCCTGCCTCCAACAGACGCAACCTCCTAGCAAGAACAGAGCCGCCACAGGGCAGGGCTGTGTGACCAACACCAAACAGAGGCTGCAGAAGCCCAGACAGATAGTAATAGAATCCCAGATGCAGCCAAGCAGTTTCCAGGGCAGGAGTGAGAATCTATTTATTTATTTATGCAGAGCTTGAAGCTCGTCTCAGACCATGGATATGCTAAGCTTACAGATAAAACACATGCAGAAAGTTCCAAGGGGGCACAAGTTTTTTGAAATATTTTGGGTCCACTGAGACTTGCTATAACTCTATTTGTGATAGTGGGATTTAGCCTGTATGTCCATTTCTTAAGTTCTAAGTCCTATGGCAGATGGGTAAGTAGATGACAATTTCATTCCCAGTTAGGATCATCCATAGGCCGGTGATATAACAACCACGATACATCATGTCCAGAGGTCTCACTCATTCAAAAAGGAAAATTGTTGAAACAGCCTCAGGATAGTTTATTAGTACAAAAGCAAAGTCAAGTGAAAGTGTTAGTCGCTCAGTCATGTCTGACTCTTTGTGACCCGAAGGACTGTAGCCCTCCGGCTCCTCTGACCATGGGATTCTCCAGGCAAGAATACTGGAATGGGTTGCCATTCCCTTCTCCAGGGGATCTTCCTGACCCAGGGATCAAACCCCGGTCTCCTGTATTGCAGGAAGATTCTTTACCATCTGAGATACCAGGGAAGCCCTGTTTACTAGTACAGGGCAGGTAAATAATGGACAGGCTGGAAAAAAGCCATTCTGATGTTTCCCAGAAAGGCTGGTGCTCTGCATTTCCCTAGACCAGTCACCAGGGGAGGCCTCAATGTGGTCATCAAGGGGGTCAGGTCATAGGCTCGATCTTCCTGACTAACATAGCTCCCTGGTAGACAGGTGCACGAGTTGTTGTATTCTGTCCTCAGAGTCAGGGCTTTGGGCCTTCTGAGACACCTGGGAGATAGGCCATTGAATCGCATTGTAAAAATGGTGGTGAGACCCTGGCTTCAGCTCTCCCTTCTTCTGAGCCCACAGAAGCAGAGGCAGTAGAGGGAGCAAACAGGCAGAAATATTTTGTTTCTCCTTGATACAACTGCTTTGATGGAGGCTCCATGTGGATCCCTCACTCCCAACTTTAAGGCATTCAGCAAGGCCTTTAGCCTTCTTTACAGATCAATGCAAAGAAATAAAGGAAAACAACAGAATGGGAAAGACTAGAGATCTCTTCAAGAAAATAGATATACCAAGGGAACATTTCATGCAAAGATGGGCTCGATAAAGGACAGAAATGGTATAGACCTAACAGAAGCAGAAGATATTAAGAAGAGGTGGCAAGAGTACACAGAAGAACTGTACAAAAGAGATCTTCATGACCAAGATAATCATGATGATGTGATCACTAATCTAGAGCCAGACATCCTGGAATGTGAAGTCAAGTGGGCCTTAGAAAGCATCACTACGAACAAAGCTAGTGGAGGGGATGAAATTCCCGTCAAATCCTGAAAGATGATGCTGTGAAAGTGCTGCACTCAATATACCAGCAAGTTTGGAAAACTCAGCAGTGGCCACAGAACTGGAAAAGGTCAGTTTTCATTCCAATTCCAAAGAAAGGCAATGCAAAAGAATGCTCAAACCACCACACAATTGCACTCATCTCACATGCTAGTAAAGTAATGCTCAAAATTCTCCAAGCCAGACTTCAACAATACGTGAACCGTGAACTCCCTGATGTTCAAGCTGGTTTTAGAAAAGGCAGAGGAACCAGAGATCCAATTGCCAACATCTGCTGGATCATGGAAAAAGCAAGAGAGTTCCAGAAAAACATCTATTTCTGCTTTATTGACTATGCCAAAGCCTTTGACTGTGTGGATCACAATAAACTGTGGAAAATTCTGAAAGAGATGGGAATACCAGACCACCTGACCTGCCTCTTGAGAAATCTGTATGCAGGTCAGGAAGCAACAGTTAGAACTGGACATGGAACAACAGACTGGTTCCAAATAGGAAAAGGAGTACGTCAAGGCTGTATATTGTCACCCTGCTTATTTAACTTATATGCAGAGTACATCATGAGAAACGCTGGGCTGGAAGAAACACAAGCTGGAATCAAGATTTCCAGGAGAAATATCAATAACCTCAGATATGCAGATGACACGACCCTTATGGCAGAAAGTGAAGAGGAGCTAAAAAGCCTCTTAATGAAAGTGAAAGAGGAGAGTGAAAAAGTTGGCTTAAAGCTCAACATTCAGAAAATGAAGATCATGGCATCTAGTCCCATCACTTCATGGGAAATAGATGGGGAAACAGTAGAAACAGTGTCAGACTGTTTTGGGGGGCTCCAAAATCAGTGCAGATGGTGACTGCAGCCATGAAATTAAAAGACGCTTACTCCTTGGAAGAAAAGTGATGACCAACCTAGATAGTATATTCAAAAGCAGAGACATTACTCTGCCGACTAAGGTCCGTCTAGTCAAGGCTATGGTTTTTCCTGTGGTCATGTATGGATGTGAGAGTTGGACTGTGAAGAAGGCTGAGTGCCGACAAATTGATGCGTTTGAACTGCGGTGTTGGAGAAGACTCTTGAGGGTCCCTTGGACTGCAAGGAGATCCAACCAGTCCATTCTGAAGGAGATCAACCCTGGGATTTCTTTGGAAGGAATGATGCTAAAGCTGAAGCTCTGGTACTTTGGCCACCTCACGCGAAGAGTTGACTCATTGGAAAAGACTCTGATGCTGGGAAGGATTGGGGGCAGGAGGAGAAGGGGACGACAGAGGATGAGATGGCTGGATGGCATCACGGACTCGATGGATGTGAGTCTGAGTGAACTCTGGGAGTTGGTGATGGACAGGGAGGCCTGGCGTGCTGCGATTCATGGGGTCGCAATGAGTCGGACACGACTGAGCGACTGAACTGAACTGAAGGCCTTTCAGGAAAGGCATATGGACCCAATGCTTACATTGGGCCTTATGGGGAGGGAAGAGTCCTATAACGTCCTTCCCAGCATGAGGGAAGGTCCCACAGTACAGGCACCTTCACAGAGGTAATAGTGAGAGTCCCCAGATCCTGAACAGATGGAATACCCACTGCAATGGGCAGAATAATGACCCCAGAGAAGTTCCCCAGAAACTGTGAATACGTTAGCTCACAGGACAGAAGAGGCTCTGCAGGTGTGACAAAGTTAAGGATCTTGAGATGGGGAGTTTATCCTGGGGGCCAATGGCCTCACAAGTGAGAGGGGGAGGAGAAGTCACAGAAGGAGACCTGAGAATGGAAGCAGAGGTTGGAGAGATGCAATTTCTGGCAGGAAAAGGCCAAGAGCCAAGGAACGTGACAACTTCTAGAAGATGGAAAAACAAGGAAATGAATCCTCCCCTGGAGCCTCCGGAAGGAACACAGCCCTGCCGACACCTTGATTTCAGCCCAGGAGACCCATTTTGAACTGCTGGTGTCCAAAACTATAAGATAATAAATTTGTGTTGTTTTAAGCCTCTAAGTCTGTGGTAACTTATAACAGCAGCAGCAGGAAACAAGTCCACTCATCACTCATGAAATGGTCTTTCCATGTGTTAACCTTACTTTGAAAAAAAGCATTGTTTCTCCTCACACAAACTCTCAGCCCCCCCGTGATTTGATACCAATGGTGTTCTGAACAACCCAGGAGAAAAGTGAAGAATTGAGGTAGAATTTGTTATTTGAGAACAGATGCAGTAGCTATGCTAACAATCAGAACAAATTAATCTTGAGTATGAGAGCCAAGTGCAGGAGCCAGCAAGGATGAACAAGGGGCTGGAGACTCAGGGTGGGAGCCCCCTTTCCCTCTGGGCGTGATTTTGCCAGTGCAGAGTTTTGTAAAGGGCTCTCTAGGCATCTCTGTCTTATAGGCTTGATCCATTGTCTGAAAAAGAAATGCTTAAGATGTTTTTCTTAATTGATAAATCTGATTTAAGCAAACACACACAACCGACACAGATCCACACACAATTTGGTCCTTGCTAAATTTCAATATACCCAATGAATCGAGCTCAGCTTTGCCTGTGATCTGATGTATAGGAAGACAGGAACTCATAGTGGTGTGAGCATGGGGTATGACACTAGAGAGCTGGATATAAATAAACAGCGTTTTTTGACACTAGCAAATGGCCTTGGGTAGTTGATTACTATCCCTGACTCTCCATTCCCTCCATGTAGAAAATGCTAATTCTATCCCCTACTTCTTAACATCACTGAAAACATTAAATACTGGTGCCTGCTGGGCCCTTATCACAGTGCTCAGCTCGTGGGCACATAGGTGGTACTCTGCAAAGGTGAATTAGTTCTTTTGATAACTGCTATTTGGTACAAATGAATGTGCAGTTTATTTAATTATTCATTAACAAAGCTCATAAACTGATCCAAAGTTGATGAAAGTGGCGATGATAAAAATAGCAAGCATGAATTAGTCACCTACGATGTATCAGACACTCTTTGAAGCATTTTACATGTGATGAGTAACTTGTCTGGGTCATCTTGATAGTCAGCTGCAGAACTTGGATCTAAACCAAAGCAGTCTAAGCTCAGAGGCTGACTAACCACCTTGCCATGCTGCTGTCAAGGGAGACCCTCTTGAGGCTTATGCCTTGACCTATATAACCACAGAAGGGTGGGCGGATTCACTTCTGTTCTTGATTTCCTTATGTCCTACACAGTCAGTGCAATACCCTGGGCATTTTCCTTAAATACTTAGATGACATTGATTAATATCTTGAAAATGTTGGCCAGTGAAATTCTTGGCTTCCCAATGGAATGAGATGTGCAAAAAGGTAAACAATTGTTTAGCCAAGTGAGCTTGAGGTAAGTCTTCCAGGCATCTCTCCAGCATCATGGCCAGGGTAATCCTCATGACTAGTTATCGTTTAGGAATGATTTACCTTGGCATTATCTTCTGAATACAAGGTGAGAACCAGGGTGCTCATCTCTAGAGGGTAGTCATTTCTGTGATTACAAGCAAGAATGACTGTTCTGTCCAGGATTCTGGAAAATGTGAGTGACTGGGCTCAGAGCAAGTCACCTAAAGGAAGAGGGTGACGACCTGGAGAGATGAGCAGATCACTTGAAAAACTCCAGGAAAAGCAGGAGGCAGGAAAATTAGGTATCACCAAATATCCTAGAAATAGGAGAGCAAAGTTGTCGTGAATATCTAGGAAAGAATAAATCCTAGAAGAGATTAAGAACTGAGTTCCAGGGACTGAAAAAAGAAGTGAACAAAATGATTAAAATTCTAGTTCTTGATGAGAATGGGAGAAAGATTTCAAGATGAGATGGCCAGTGGGGCTCAAAGACCTTCCCCACCCCTTCCAACTCAGATTATAAGTGAAAGTGAAAAGTGAAAGCGAAAGCCACTCAGTTGTGTCCAACTCTTTGCAACCCCATGGACTATACAGTCCATGGAATTCTCCAGGCCAGAATACTGGAGTGGGTAGCCTTTCCCTTCTCCAGGGGATTTTCCCAACCCAGGGATTGAAACCAAGTCTCCTGCATTGCAGGTGGATTCTTTACCAGCTGAGCTATCAGATTGTAAGACAATAACTAAGTGATTTATCACGTGATTCTATCATGTCAATTAAGTGACCACGATTTCCTTTGCCCAAAATAGCAGCTGCTCCATCTGACCTGGAGCTAAAACATTTCTGAATAGTTTCCAAACCAACTGAATCTCGCTTTGCAGTCCTGATGGCTTAAGAAGTTCCTTTTCTTAAGAAATTCCTCTTTTCCCTCTCTCTTTCTCTCCTCTCTCTGCTTCCTTCCTTCTCCTTCCCGCCTCCTTCCTCTACCTCCTCTTCCTCAACACTCCCTGCTTAGATATCTGGCTGCTGGTATAATTTAATTCCAATAGGATACAAAGCAAATGCCCTGGCTTAGAAGCTATAAGTGAGATTTAACACCACTTTACATTCAGCCATTAGTGGCACAGTAAAGACAATGATTTTCTCTTAAAGGAAATGAAATTTTAAAAAAAAATTATTTTTTTTGCTGTCAATTTTGAGTTTAAAGTTAAAGTTTTATTTTCATAAGAGAGAAGAAAGTAAAAGAAAAGAAAGGAAAGAAAAGAGAGTTCTTATGTATTGTGGTGTGATTAGGCTGTCCTTGGGGTTGAAGAAAAGCAGAATGTGACTTTGTTAAAGTTCATGTCCTGACTCCATAGTGAGGAGGCTGCAGATTTTCATTGCACAATAGTAACATTTCAGCTGTGGCTTGTGAACCCTGGTGGGGCTGTTGCTTTGCATATAATTTCCATTGGATTATGTTGTGTTGAGGCCTGGGTTTTGTTAATATTGATATTTTAAAAATCTTATCTCAGCTATCAACTCTTTTAAATACCAGGAAGAATTTTATATTTTACCAGGAAGAATTTACATAGATGACATGAACTGCATTAAAATGAGCTGTTCTTCCTCCCTCATCAGTTATGTTGCAGATTTGGAGTCAGCAACTCTTGTCTCAGAAACAAACTTGAGCAACCCAGTGCAAGCAGGAGCCTGTGGGAAGAGGCAAGGAGCCTTAATTAAACAATAGAGACCAGGAGGAGCCAAACTAATAGAAACCAAGGACAGAGAAAAATAAATGAAACATAGACTAAGCAGGGCGAAGTCGATTTCATATCCTCTTTATCCCTCCTTGCATACCCCAAATATCCTTTTCAGTAATCATTCATTCATTTATCCACTTTCAGAAGAGATTAAGAGAAAACAGAACTTCAAAAAATAAAAGCAACAGCATGAATTAAATGAATAGGGGGAAACATAGAGGAGGCAAACTAAGGCATGAAACTGACAGAGGAGTTAGACGAAGGAACACTTTCTTGCAGTTCAACAAAATCAAATCTCAGAGTGGCATATTTTATGCCTTTTGGCCTAAGTATGTTTTTGATGCCTGATGAAAAAATAGAATAAAATTGACTGCTTTACTTTTATATTCCTCACTTGAAAAAATGGAGAATTAGGAAATGAGCTAAGTGGTGAGCTCTATAAATGTGAAAATGAAGAACGTTAACAAGGGTGGGAATGAAATGGGAAATGCGGCAGAGGGTGGACTGGGGAAGAGGGAAAGGAGATGAAGGAGCCACAGAGAAAGGGCTGTGCAGAGCAGAGCCTCACAGAGAGGAAGAATCCTTTGTCTGTGCTTTGCCAGCATCCTGAAGAGTTTTCATCAGAAGGTCGGGAGTCACTGACATGCTCTGTACCATTATCTCCCCTATTAGTCTATCAGTTTGTCCCTAGGGCAGCCTCTAACCCACAGCAGATGCTCCATAAATGTTTGTTGGACTCAGGTCTAAAAGATACAAATGGAAGAACAAGTATAAGAAAAAATACCAAATGCCAAGTGAAATAAAGGTGATGAAAAATAGTAATTAGAGATAAACAGTAAGGAACAGAAAGAAAGAAATATCTTTCAGGTATTGCTTTGGAGCTTTCCTTCTCTGGAAATCCCTTCCTGACCTTCTAGAACAAATGCCCCTCACGTGGGCTTCCATCACCCTTTACAGCAACCTAGACTATGACTGCACCACTGTCTCTCTTCTCCTTTGGATGTTTGGCTTTGAGCAGATGCCAAGTGTGTCCATCGACTCACTATGGTGCCCACAGAATCTAGCACAGCAGCTGGCTCATTGTAATTGCTCAGTATGTGTTGTTTTGAATGAGACAGAAGTTAAAGGAAGTATCCCATGAATAAACAGGAAAAATTTAAAAAAAATGATAGAAGGCATAAGAGGCTGTTTAGGCACCTTTAAATGAAGGAATTTAACTTGAAAACTTCAACAAAATAGAGGCTGTTTAGTAAAAAGGGGGGAAGGTGTTCCTACACTGTTGGTGGGAATGTATGCAACCAGTATGGAAACCAGCATGGAGATTCCTCAAAAGCTCAAAACAGAGTTACCATATGATATGGCAATTCTACTCTTGGGCATGTATCCAGAGGAAATTCTAATTCGAAAAGATACATGCTCCTCAACATTCATAGCAGCCCCATTTACAATAGCCAAGCAACCTAAATGTTTATTGACAGATGAATGAATAAAAAGATGTGGTATCGTATTGCTGATCCTGTTCTTGACGCCAGTTGTCTTACTGTATCTCACTATGCATACCGTTCGTTGAACCCAGGGTAGGCAAGGCGTGAGCTAAGAGGCTGGAAGGAGACTCGAGGAGCAGTAGGAACTGCAGACACGTTTAATCTCTTCCGGCTGGCTCAACAGCCGTAACACAGCCTCTCTCCTGGCTGGCGCAGCAGTCGCGGCAGCAGACACGCTATATCACCTCCTCTCCTGGCCGATGCAATAGACACAGCCATGCAGCAGTAATGCTGTGCTTTCTAGGCGGAGCTCATCTATCCCTACAGCACAAAGTAGCTTGTGACCACGTGAGTACCTCGTGATGTGCAGGCACAGTGCTACAAATGATCTCAGCTGTCACACGGTCATTATTTATGAAACGTGGGGTGAGGGAGGCAGAACAAACCATCTTGGCTAACTTGCTCTCTCTCAACACAGGTATATATACAATGGAATGTTACTTAGTCATAAACAATAATGAAATAACGTCTTTTGCAGCAACATGGATGGACCTAGAAACTATCCTACTAAGTGAAGTAAGTCAGAAAGAGAGAGACAAGTATCATTTTATATCACTTATCTGTGGATTCTAAAATATGACACAAAAGAACTTACTTACCAAAACAGAAACAGACTCACAGATCCAGAAAACAAACTTATGGTTACCAAAGGGCAACAGGATTTCAGGGAGGAATAAATTAAGAGCAATAAATTGAGATCAGCAGATATATAATAGTACTACGTATAAAACAGATCCTACTAAAGGACCTAAAGAAAGTCTTACTGTATAGCACATACTGTATATTCAATATCTCATAATAAACCATACTGGAAAAGAAGATAGATACATACAATTGAATCACTTTGCTGTACACCAGTAATTAACACATTGTAAGTCGACTAGATTTTAAAACTTCAAATCAAATTTAACAAAATCATATCAATTAAAACTTTTTTTTTAAAAAAAGCAGGGATGGTGCTTTTATAGTGAGGTATAATCTCCTGGAATTTTTGTCTCTTTATCTATAAAATGGAATTAACAATTACTATCTCTTAGGTTTTTTGTGAGGATTAAGTGAGACTGTGTAAAGTGTTGAGCACATCTTAGTCTATACAGTTAATTAAAACTGTTAGGCTGAGGGAATTTCCTGGTGGTACAATGCTTAGGACTCTTGTGCTTTCACTGCTGGGAGCCTAGTTTCAAATCCCTGGTTGGGAAAATAAGATCCTAAAAGCTGAATTGTGAGGCCAAAACAAAACAAAAAACAAGACAGTTAGGTTGAAAGTGATAGAAGCCCAGTTTGAACTTATTTATGAAGAAAAAAAAAAAAAAGAAGAAGGGGAGGTTGCTTTGCTGGTTTGTGTAACCAAGCCAGGAGGAGGACGGGGCAGGGGGTGGGGGTGAGTGCAGTGAGGACCCCCTGATTCCCTCAGTTTGTTGGATTGCTCCTGTCCTACTCTAGCTGTCTCACAAACCTGTCACTGTGACCGCCAGTAGCTCCTGATACATATGTTGACAATCACACAAGTAGAGAGAAAAACAGGGTTTCCCTCTCCTGGTCCCAATTCAACAAATTCCAAGAAGGTCTCTGATGAGTTCCATTCAAATTGTGTTCTCACCTATGTTCCATATTGTGCTCAGGGACCTGACTTACCTTGAGTGCCCCACTCTGGATCACATGCTCACCTTTCAAAAGAGGGACTGAGGAAATCATTGTTGTCCAGGCAGTCATCCCAAACTGTGTCTATGATATTCAAAAAAATGGAAGCTATTAAATGGTACTAGCAAATGCAGTGAAGAAAGCAAAGGAGACCAACCATAGCTTAAATTTTTGTTGTTATTGTCCATTGTTCAGTTGCTCAGTCGTGTCTGACTCTTTGCAATCCATGGACTGCAGCACGCCAGCCTCCCCTCTCCTTCACCATCCCCCAGAGCTTGCTCAAACTCATGTCCATTGAGTTGGTGATGCCATCCAACCATCTCATCCTCTGTCGTCCCCTTCTCTTCCTGCCTTCAGTCTTCCTGAGCATAAAGGTCTCTTCCTATGAATCAGCTCTTCACATCAGGGGGCCAAAGTATTGGAGCTTCAGCTTCAGCATCAGTCCTTCCAATGAATGCTCTTTACTTGGTTTAATGACATGGCCCCTGTGTGTGTGTTGTGCTTAGTCACTTAGTCATGTCCGACTCTCTGTGGTCCCATGGACTGTAGGCTGCCAGGCTCCTCTGCCCATGGAATTTTCCAGGCAAGAATACTGGAACGGGTTGCCATTTCCTACTCCAGGGGATCTTCCCCACCGAGGGATCGAACCCACATCTCCTTCATCTCCTGCATTGACAGGCAGATTCTTTACCACTAGCACCACCTGGGAAACCCAACATGGCTTCTGCCTTGGCTTTGAACTTTGATCCCTATTCTGTATCTAAAGGCATCAAGAGTGGGGAGCCACACGTTGCGCTGGGTAAAATTCAGTGTCCAAATTGGCTGGTCTGCCAGCCAGCCAGAAGCAAGGCAACTGGCACCTTGGAGCTGCTTCTCTTTTCCCTCCTCTTCTTGTTTGAATGAATACATTTCAAGCTCCACAAAAACAGGCACCACGGCTTCTAGTTTCTTTTGTGTACCTTGCCTTACCCACAGAGGGCCATGTACCGAGGAAATGTTTATTGAGTGCTTTTTAATGATTGCATTAACAAGCAAACAGATGAGTAACAGCATCAGGCATCAACCATGTTGTGAAATGAAATGCTTGTGTCAAAATTTTTCTGTGAAAGTAACTCACTAAAAACAACTGAAAATGTTGCTTCAGAAAATTCGTCTCCTAAGCCAGTTAAACATGTTTGTTGAATGCCTAAGATGTACAGATTTGTAAATTTGGCACACTTCCTGATGAAACAGAAGATTTGGCCTCTGAGAAGATTCCAATTAAATGACTTCTTTATTGTTTCTAAAGCAAGCTGTTTTAATATTTCTCAGTGAAAGATTAATTTATCTCCGTGTATTTAAACTCTGAACTCTTTTCGCTAATCCTACATGTAAAATCTAGTCTGAAAAGGCAGCATAGAAATCCAAAGAACACATTTACAAAAGAACTCACCAACAAGAGAACGTTAACACAGTCCTGAGGATTAGCTAAGTTCCGGGGATGGGGGGCAACAAGCAAAGGAATGACCCAATTCATGTGCAATCAGTCCTGAAATGATTCCTGAACAAAGTGAGTTTGGAGTCATATTTTAAAGGAAGTTAGAACCATGCCCTGAAGTTAGGAACTTGGGGAAAGGAATGATCTAGTCACAAATGTGAATTGTAAAGCAAGACAGATGGATCTGTCTCTGTCCTGGAAAATATATTACCTCTGAGATTAATGAGAGGAAGGGAGATGGAGTGTGAGAGATCGGATGGGGGAAACTGGTGGGAAGTTGCTCCAATGAGCCCTCTCCTCTTTCTGGGCTGTTTCCAGAAGCAGGATTGCTGTGAGAGGTCAGCACCAAGAGGCGGGCATGGGAAGCTAGGACCAGTGTTTGAATACTTGGAGGAGGCAGACAAACTGCAGAAACGTGGGAGCTCTTAAAGAAAAAGAGATCGTCACTGGGATGGCTGGGGAGAGAGATCAGGATGAGTGCAATAAGCAATAAAACATGGGAGACGCACTGAAAGCCCAGCCAATCCGAGTTTACAAAGGTGACTGGAGTGAAAAAGAAGCCCGAGGAAGAGAGAGAGTGCTGACTGCTCAGGATGGCTGAGGTTTTGCTTCAGCAGCACAGTTTTCACATCCCTGTGGTTGAAACAACAAAGGTCTGCTTCTTGCTGAACTGCTTCTCTGTTGCATGTTGGTATCATAGTCACTTGGGGACCTAGGCTGATGGGAGCTCCATCTTGACGTTTGTTACCACCATCAAGACAGGACAGAGGGTACTCGTAGAATATTTTACACTGGGTTCTCACAGTTTCTGCCCAGAAATGACACACATTTCTTCCACTCATAGCTAGAACAAGTCACATGATCATATATAACTTCAAAGTTCCTGACCATCTCTTTTTAATTTCCTAGTAAAATGCCCTTCAAATTCCCAAGCTTAACATTTAAAGTTATTCTTCACCTGAGTTTATTTTCATATCTGTGAATAGAGAAGCTATAGTACATGAAGAAGGCCTGCATTGTGTTCTATGATGAGTCACCTTCTATGCTGAATGAAAGACCTTGTTAGAATAGAATATTCTTGGGGAGGCAGAGGTGTTAGAGTGAGAGGCTGACATGATTGAGCAAGACTTGCCAAAGGGAATTCCTTGAATAGAAGAACCTTTGCTTTGCATTATGCAAGAGCAGGTCCAAAGCCAATGCCACAGCAGAGCTCAGGGAGAGCCTGCTTGCTACGTGGAGCTGCTGTGAGAGAAAAGTGTGTACCTCTGGGGGAATGGGGCCATGGAGTATTTGATAACATGTGTCTTTGTCAGGCTCTCAGGTGTGGCAGTAAGACACTTGGGATAGTGAAGGTTCATCCCTGATCTGCTCCAAAATTAATGAAAAAAGCGTGTCCTGTGGGGACTGAAATTCAAGATTAAGCAAAGTGGTTTGAAGTGGTAGTATGTAATGGTGACTTAAAGGAGATGAGCTGACTCTGAAGCCAGTAGCACCTGTATGAAACATTCATCTATCTGCCAAAAACGTACTGAGTACGTCGCATGGGCCACGTGCTGTTATGGGCCCTTGGAATGCAGTGATGAACAAGATAGATGTGGTGGCTACTGTGAGGTGCCACCAGATCCCCTTACAGAATGAAGCTGCTGGAAGTGTTGCTGGCAGATGGCCCTCAGCTGTCAGGTCCCCTGGGGACTGCTGCTCAGAGGTAGAGAGCTGCCGCCCTCAAGATCACACCCCCTTTGGCAGGCAGCCCACATCCAGTGACTGATCAGTGAGGGGCAATATCCCAGGGAGAGGAGGACAAGTGCAAGTGTTTTGAGGTGGAAATGGGCTTCAGGAAGGTGTGGAAGAGAGAAGTGTGCTGTGGCTGGGTGACATGAACACCAGGAGTGTTCATGGAGTTCATGGAGTAGTCACCTTGAGATCAGTGAAATGGTGGGGACAGACCGTGGAGGCCACCTTTGGCCATGGCAGGTGATTTTAAGGGCAATGAGAGATAGAGGCCACTAGTCTATGTAGTAGTTTTCCATGATTTCAAAAAAGGCACCCCCTCTCAAGTTAAAAAAAAAACAAACTTGGGATTTTCCTAGTGGTCCTGTGGTTAAGAATCTGCCTTGTAATGCAGGGGACTAAGATCCCATGTGCTCTGGAGCAACTAAGCCTGCTCACCACAACTAAAGAGTATGTGTGCTGCAGCAAAAAATCTGCATGGTAATTAAGACCCAATGCAGCCAAATAAATAAAGATATATATATATATATATATATATATTTTTTTTTTTTTTAAGCTGAGGACTAGTTTAGTGCATGAGTTAAAGAGCAGGGATGCAGAAGTTTGTGGCAGCTAAGACACGTAACTGGAAGAGGAGTGGGGATGAGGGGGTAGGAAGGACATCAGCTCTGGAGTTTAATCAGCAGCGTCCAGCCCAGGTTCATCCAAAGAGTGATTCCATAATTCAACCTGCATTTTAAATCACTAACCAGACATATGCATCTTATTAGGAATTAGGCAAAGCTGCTGCTGTGAGGACATAGCCCTTGACTCGGCCTGTGTGCTTGACTTGACTCCCTGTGTGCTCACTCATCACCTCTCAATGTGGGGGTGCATAAGCAGGCAATAGTATGCACACGCCTCCCACACACTCCCCTCAACCCCTTCATGTCCCAAGTTGTTTAACACGGCTGGAGAGGGAAGGGCTTCTTTGATTGGTTAGTTGTATATCTCTAAACAAAACACTGTGGGGTTGGGTTTTTTTTTTTTTTTGTATCAGATAGGGATTGTGTTCTGCTGCCAGTACAGAGATCCAGCAAAATCTGTTTAAGCAAGATAAAGATTTGTTTATCTCTCACATAGGAGAAACCAGGCACAGGGAGCAGAAAGACAGAAAGAACTTGGATTCCAAATGATTACAGAGCCACTGTAGAAACCCCAGACGGTCTATATCTGGCTGGAAAGGAGACAAGGGAAAGAAAGACAGGAATGCCCCCACATGTTCTCTGACCTTTTAAGGAGCTTTTCCATAAGTCCTACCAACAGCTTAGGCTCAGATTTCATTGGCCCTAACTTAGCTACATCTCCTCTCCACCTCTGTCCTGATATGGATATATCACTATTTCTAGTTATTGATAATAATCAAAATTTCTATTTTTATGATTTACTGCAGCTACAAGAAATGAACCATTTCTATTCATATAAAGAACATCTTATCAAGGTTTTGTTCTTTCCTAGAGTTTTAACCAGCCTTTATTTTTGGTACTATCTGCCATTATTATAAGTTCATCTTTTTTCTCCACCCGGACCCTACCCTTGTTCAGTTCAGTTCAGTTGCTCAGTCGTGTCCGACTCTTTGCGACCCCGTGAATCGCAGCGCGCCAGACCTCCTTGTCCTTGAGTCTCCATCATTTCAGGTATGCTGTCCTTATTTTTCTGCATCACAAAGTCCTTTCTCCCTAGCCTTTCTGTTCCTTGGTCTCATCCTCTACTGTTTTATCTCAAGATCTGCTGCTCTGCTGTCATCCTTGGACTTGCCGTTCCACTCTTGTGAGTTGGAGGCATTGCATCCAGGGTCCCATATCTTCTTTCTTCATTTGTTCCACATTTTGCTAGAACTTTCCTACAAATTACTTCTATTTTAGCAACCAAAGAGGTACCCAACTGGGCACGAGACAGACAGAGATGAATGAAATATAATTCCTGTCCTAAAGTGTTTCACAGCCTAGTGATAGAGACAGACAGGTAGAAAGATAAGCAATAATACTTCAGTGCACTTACACACTCTCAAAGCTAAAGTGTGAGGCAGTGTCTGAGCAGGAAAAATGAAATCTATTTGTGGTATCAAGGACGGCTTCATAGTAAAGGTGACACCAGGCTTTGAAAGAGACTAAGTTTTTGCTTATTGGAGAAGTGGAGAAAGGGAATTCCAGGCAGAGGTAACAGCATGGGCAAGGGCATAGAGGCTTGAAAGAGAAAGCCAGTGAGAAGAAGAGCAAATTCAATGATACTGGAGCATAAAATACAAGGGGGAGAGTCAGCTCGGCTTAAAGTAGGTTATGGCCAGAGGATACAAGACCTAGCACGCTTTCCAAGTTCCAAACAACCCGTTTATAAACTTATGAACATGTCTTATTTGCAAGTTGCGGGTGGCCTAAGTAGGTCTATAAATGTAGGCAGTGCATTAAAAAGCCCGAACATTTCTGAACAAGAAATAAAGTCTCTTAAATTCTGTTTGTTGGTTTCTTAGTCCTAGCTCAGAACGAGGAGACTGCTTTGCTTCCATCAGGCCTACTCATCCCTGACTAGCAAACAGGTCACTAAAGGCTTCTCAAGAGATAAAGTGTTTCATTAGAATGTAAAAAAGAATGATTAATCTAGTATGCAACATCTTTGGTATTCCTATGTCACTAGGAAATGTTAGGATTCCAAACAACTTAAAACCTCTCTAGCACTTAAAGTCTTGCCTGCCTTAAAATGCTAAAATGTTTCTTTCTTAGATACATACTCTGCTTTCCCTTCAAAAGACAAAGCAAACCCAAGTCACCGAGGGCAAAGACCCTTGCCTTTTCCACCTTTCCAGATTATTGGGTTTATTCTATATTTGCAACATTTCTAAGTGCTTCAAAGGGGACTAGGGCAGACATAACCTCACCTCATAGACTCCTTCTGGCTCCACATCACAAGTCTCCTGGGCACTTTTACAATATTATTGGTCGAAAATCATTTAAAATATCTTTCCTCTATAAATGCATGGGCATATAGCTTTCCTGTTTCCTTGCAATGCCCATGTTATAGGTAGGAAATAGTCAGTTGGGCAACTGTTTTATGGAGAGACTCAGACCTCTAGAAAAAAATACCTTCACACTCCTTAATAGTGGAATCCAATATAAGGTAGTTCACGGTTACTCTCTTTTCAAATTATTTTTTGCCCTTATAAATCAAGGTGTTTGTCATAATAGCTCTTTAGGAGGAAAGAATGAGAGAGGAAAATAGTTTAATTGGTTAGGGGAAGTGTGGGAAAGTGAGGGGGCAAGTAACACTTAATGTTTTGAAACCTTCTTCTAAACCTAAAACCTCATTCATAATTTTAGCTATGAACATTTGAAAGCATTTGGTTCATTTATTTATTCTTCCAGCTAATATTGAGTGTACATCTGGTTTGATGTGGACACTTGCTGGATGATGAGAACGAGATGAAGAGGAGGACCAGATCTGCAGGGAACTTGGGGTCCACTGCCCAGCAGAAGAGAACTTCCTGCCACTGGGTGCTGTCACTGCTAGGAAGGCTGAGGGGTACCAGGCTGTGCATCCTATTCTTGGGCTCACATTTTCAGAATTAATTTCCATCTCTGAAATGACAGCTTCTGTCTACTTCAACAAGCTCCACTGTTATAAAACATTTTTTGTTTAGTAGCTAATCATGTCCAACTCTTTTGTGACCCCAAGGACTGTAGCCTGCCAGGCTCCTCTGTCCAAGAGATTCCCCAGACAAGAATATTGGAGTAGGTAGCTATTTCCTTCTCCAGGGGATTTTTCCAACCCAGGGGTCGAACACACATCTCCTCTATTGGCAGGTAGGTTCTCTCCACTGAGCCACCTGGGAAGCCCCTATAGAACATTTTAGATTTTTTGTAAAAAAGGCTTTTTGATCATTGTTCAACTGCAGGCGATTTTCTTTGGGCTCAACCTATCTTACTATAGTTTCCCTTGGCTTAAAAATCCCAGCATTGCCACTGAGGATTCTCTTTGCTTTTGGGAGGGAATGTTGACTGCCCAGTCTCTCATTCCAAAATTATAACCCACCCACTATAATTCTGGAATCTTTTCTAGGCATGTGTGTGTATACATACACATATATGTGTATAGTATGTTTGTGTATATGTACAGATGTATATATACTCATATATGTATGTACAGTATATATTATAGAACATAAAAATGTTACACATATAGCCATGTATACATATGTATGTGTGTTTGTGTGTGTGTGTATATATATATATATATATATTTCTGTGTCCCTCTTTTCTTCATATGAGAAAGAAATGCAGCATTAACAAAGAAACGAAAACATTAACTGGTTTATGGCTCTAGATTTCACAACTCAGTGAACGTGCAGAAGTTTGTAGTTACCAAAAGAACAGTGTCCCATGATCTCCTCATCTCTAAGCCTGGGAGGGAGTCACCCTCTGGAAGTGAGCAATATTGTACAGTTCTAATGATAAGACCATTTGGAGTTAAGTTGACCCAAATCCCCATGCAGCAGACAGAAAACATCTGCCCGGTGAGAAGCCTGCCCTGGCAGCCAAACCTCCACAGGCGCAAGCAGTTTTATGAAAACTGGTTGGCAAACACCCATTCCCCTTTGTGCCTCAGTCTGATACCCTGCACTGTGGCAGGTGAGGTGCTGTGAGGTGACGCCTAGGGCAGCAGTTCTGAACCCCGGACACTGGAATCACCCGAGGAGCTTCCAAACTTCCTCCTGTCAGGGTGCTCCCTGCAGTCTTCCCCGACTGGTGTGTGAATGCCAGTCAAGGTTGAAAGCCACTGTACTGAGGTCATTGGCCAAGAGATAGTTGGTATCTGGGGACAGACACTATCAAGCTGACATGCCTTCAACCTGTCTCTTTTCTTGGAGTGGAAAGTCCTGGAAAGAAATGGCACAGGGAATGTGCACTTATGCTAGAAGCCCTCAGGCCTAGGCATTCCTTCAGGGAGCTGGTGGCCCTGCCTGGGTGGAGGCTGCCACACACCAGCCTGCCGCACGCCACACATGTGGACTGTCTTAATAGTGTAAGGTAAGCTCCTGGAATTGAACAGAGGGCAGCCTGACTTTGTGGGTTCTTGTGCCAAAACAGGAGGTCTCAGAACCACATGGTGGGGGCAATATTGTTTGTGGACAGAAGAAACCAAAGGACAAGAGCACTCTGTTTTAGCAGAATCGTTTATAAGGAAAATATCAGAGGCAAAAGGCACACATGGGAATATTGTTATTGGAAAGAGCATTTTGCTAAAGAATTTTTATAAATGGAAACTGCTTCAAGTTCAAGCCATATTTAAAAACACAACCACATGGGTGGCAGGAAGGAGGGTAACAGCTGTGTTCAAATATTTTTCTGAAGGGATGAACACCCGACCTCATTCAGCTGTCTCTCTCAAGGGACTGAAGTGGCTCTGTGTGGGTCCTGGTATGTTTGGACCTGCCCCCAGCCCCTTCCGAGCCCTCTCTGACCCAGTGAAGATGATGAAACATGGTAGCCAGGTAAAGAGCTATCCTTTTCAGAGATACAGATTTTCCACCACCCACCCCTCCCCCCCCCCCACCCCCCACCAGGATAGCAAGAAAAATTTATTTCGGTACTGCGGGGAGAAATGGACGCAAACTATGTGTGAATTAGTGAAAAGTCAAGGGATCCGATTCCCTGTGAAACACATACCCCAGAAGCAGCTTGAACTTTGTGATATTTGGCTCAGGGATTACTCAGGGACTTGCTCTCCCTCCCTGTGACCCATAGCAGAATGGACTGGGTGAATTTGGGGTATTTGGGGGAGTTGTCTGGGAATGGAGGTTGGGAGGATTGGGGGAAATTAGGGGCAATCACTGTTCCTGAAGGGACCAGAATAGAGTGTTTGCTGTGGTGTGCAGCCCAGAATCTGGTGTAGGCCCTCCTCTGTGGGAATTTTGGAAATGTCTATAGTTTGACACAACCGTCTTTGGCCTGATAGAACTTTGCTTTTCTAGAAAACCACATTTCTGTGTTAAATGAGGTGTATGCTACACTGCTGGATGCCAGGTCTGTGAGGGCAGGCATTTTTCCGCTCTCCCCAATGGGGTCGGCCTCATGCCCTGAGCGGCTGGCACAGGGGGCAGGCACTCCAAATATTTGTTGAACAAGTGAAAGGGTAAATGTCTCCCCTGTAAACTTCCAGGAAACATTTCTGAAGTAGACAAAAGACCCTTAATACACATTTTGCCCCAAATTAATCATTTCAGTTCTCAGAAAACAAAAAACTATCTATCTGACTTTCTCTTTGCCATCTCACATCATATTGTTTTTGATGTTCAGTCGCTCAGTCATGTCCAACTCTTTGTGACCCCATGAACTGCAGCATGCCAGGCTTCCCTGTCCATCACCAACTCCTGGAGTTTGCTCAAACTCATGTCCACTGATTCAGTGATGCCATCCAACCATCTCATCCTCTGTCATCCCCTTATCCTCCTATCCCCAATCTTTCCCAGCAACAGGGTCTTTTCCAGTGAGCTGGCTCTTTGCATCAGGTGGCCAAAGTATTAGAGCTTCAGCATCAGTCCTTCCAATGAATATTCAGGGTTGATTTCCCTTAGGATTGACTGGTTTGATCTCCCTGCTGTCCAAGGAACTCTCAAGAGTCTTCTCTAACACCACAGTTTGAAACAATCAATTCAATAAAATTTGTTCTTCCTGTTGATGATAATTAACACCAAGCACACAATATGGAATCAGGCAGTATTTAAAGGGGGTTGCATTTATTACCCCCTTTTTGCTTTCACAACTGTGTAGGAACAGCTATGCACATTTCACAGTTGAGGAAATGGAGGCACAGAGATTTTAATATCTTACTTAAGAAACTCATCTAATGAGAGGTGGAATTAGGAGCCCAGCCCAGGCAGTCTGCTTATGGATCTTGTCCCCCTGCCCACCACCCTGCCCTGTGTTTAGGGGTCATAGAGTTGATGTTGTGGTTTTGCTTGCCCAGCACCCTATTCCTGCCTTCTGGATGCCCTGGCTGATTCCATTAACACGGTTTATGTTCTCCTATGATCTTGTCCCCAGCCTTAGTTCATTGCACTATGAATGTGCCCCTGATTCATCGATTTACGACTTCTTTCCCCCAATGTTTTTGACCTTGAAATTAGTAAGGAGTAGGGTCTATTTCTCTCAAATAACTATAAAATCCATGAGCTATTGGCAACCCCATCTACCACTGCAAGGAGAAAGCTCCCTGCAACCAGAGGGAGGAAGGAAGTCAGGCCCTCAGAGAAATGGGACGGAGAGGCCAGCAGCCCTATAACACTAAGCCTCTGGTTCTTAATGTTCCCAAGAGCCATCAGCTTCTTATGTAAGATCCATCATCTCTGTGACATTTCTCCTTTTGGCCAAAGCTACTTTGAATGAGGTTTCTGTCAATTACAACTTAGATACTTCTAACTGGGAGAGGCAGAAGCTCAACTCTGAGCCCTAAACCAAAGATTTCAGAGCACTTTTGCCTTTTCATCAACAAGGAAGGCCTTTGTCTAGAGAGGGATGGAAGCCTTCCCCGCATGGCCTCTCCCACAAGACAGGGACTGTTCAGGAGCACTTCACACCTGCATTGCTACTCCAGATGTTTGTCAAAGATGCTGCAGCTACCATGGTCTCTTGCAATGGGACTCTGCTGCTCCTTCCATCAACAGGCAAAGTCTGTTTCCCTTTCCCTTAAATTTGGGCACGACACTTGACTTACTTAGACCAACAGACTACACCAGAGGTGGGTTATGTGACCTCCTAGGCTAGGCCTTAAAAGGCCTTTCAGCTTCTAACCTTGTCATTATGGAACACTGCTCCGAGGCCACCAAGTAAGGAAGCCAGCCCAGCTTCCTGGGGAGTGAAAAGCCAGGTGGAGGAGAGCTGAAGCACCTGGCTATGAGCCTGTGGCATCTGCCAGACTCACAGGTGAGTCCCTTTTTAACCTTCTGACCCAGGCGACCCTCCAGTTACATGCAGCCATGTGAGTGAGTCTAAATGAGTCAGCAGAGAGAGAAACCTACCTTCAGAATCTAAAGAAATAATACATCATTGTTCTAAGCCACTAAGTTTTGGGGTGGTTTCCTTCCCAGCAATAGAGAAGTGATACAGTCGGTTTCCATGTTTCTATTTTTCCAGTTTTGTCTTGAATATTCCTAATGAAAACAAACACAGCTGGCAGCTAGCAGGAAGCCTCTGAATAGAGACAAGAAGACATGACAGGAGAAAAAAGTTATCACTTCCAAGGCAGATAGGGGATAGTTTCCTTGTATTTCCTGGTCTGCAATATTTTTTGGAACAGAGAGGGGTCAGAAAGTGTTCTTGCCACTTAGCAGGCTGTATGGAGTCTGAGTATTTAAATGTCAGCCACTTTAACATGTGTGTAATGAGAAACCATACTTGATGGCTCCTGAGTGTGGATATGTTAGTTGCACAACATTACCACAGGTGGAGAAAGCCCTGGGTGTCATCTGAGAGCTGGTCCAGTGAAGCAGGAAAGGAATGTTCTGGGTGAGCTGTGTACACGTTTGCCTATGAGTCCCAGAATCACATGGCTTTACAGTCCTTCCAGGCCCTGTAGTACTCTCGCTTCAGGCACAACTGGTCCAGGTCTAACTATTGGGAGCAAATCAAACTTGCGATATGTTAAGCTTACAAATTTAGAGTTCATGATTCAGCCAGGATGGCTTTATGACTTTCTCCTCACTGCATTAGTTATTCAGCAAAGATCTTTTCTAACCTTTTGCTGTTTCTCCTAGTTACTGACAGAAAACCATGGGTATGTAGAGCTGCAGAGTCTTGGCATACAATGGAGCAAAGCTCCTTGTTTTTCATGAGGTTCGGGTGCCTTGGTGATTTGAAACAGACTTGGTAGAGTGTGGAATTGGGTGTTGGTTCCCAGTGGGCTTCTGTTTGTTCAGGGCAGACAAAACTACTTTGTCATTGTTGTTCAGTGACCGTGTCTGACTCTGCAACACCATGGGCTGCAGCATGCCAGGCCTCCCTGTCCATCACCCCCAGAGTTTGCCCAAGTTCATGTCCATCACATCAGTGATGCCATCCAGCTATCTCATCTTCTGTTTCCCTCTTCTCCTTCTGTCTTAAATCTTTCCCAGCGTCAGGGTCTTTTCCAATGAGTCGGCTGTTTGCATCAGGCAGCCAAAGTATTGGAGCCACCTTAACTGTAACCAAATTCTCAAGATCTCATAAACTAGTATCCAGCTAGCTCCGTTGGTTTTACTGAGATCCCACTAGAAAGGACTTAAGCCTCCATGAGAGATAGGTGTCTGAAGGACTCAGAACCCTCCAGGAAACAGGATTGCAAAGAAACTGCCCAGTGGAAGGTTTCCCAGTGTGAGGAAGGCATTTGGCACACTGTAGGCAGAATGCCAGGTGCAATGTGAGGAAGAAATGGGAGTCCAGGCAGGAATGTGCCCCTCTAGTCCCTGGTATATCAACAAGAGGACACTGTAGAGCCCACAGACCAAGTCTGGCCCAGGCCTATTCTTGTGTATAAACCTCTATTGGCTCTCAGCTATGCCAATATGTTGTAACAGTACTTACAGAGGAAAAGCGTACATAATTCCATCAAGAACTTCATTCTAGAGGTAGAGGTATCGCCACCCTTTCTGTCAGGAATGCAAAGAAAGGACAGGGTAAAATCCAATCAATGATGAATCTGAATCAGTACAGTTCAGTTCAGTTGCTCAGTCGTGTCCGACTCTTTGCGACCCCATGAACTGCAGCATGCCAGGCCTCCCTGTCCATCATCATCTCCCAGAGTTCACTCAGACTCACGTTCATCGAGTCCGTGATGCCATCCAGCCATCTCATCCTTTGTCGTCCCCTTCTCCTCCTGCCCCCAATCCTTCCCAGCATCAGAATCTTTTCCAATGAGTCAACTCTTCGTATGAGGTGGCCAAAGTACTGGAGTTTCAGCTTTTGCATCATTCCTTCCAAAGAGATCCCA
The DNA here is from genome assembly GCF_042477335.2 of Ovis canadensis. Taxonomy (NCBI): domain Eukaryota; kingdom Metazoa; phylum Chordata; class Mammalia; order Artiodactyla; family Bovidae; genus Ovis; species Ovis canadensis. Next base: position 30,253,730 of record NC_091246.1, read on the forward strand.
GGGCTGATCTCCTTCAGAATGGACTGGTTGGATCTCCTTGCAGTCTAAGGGACTCTCAAGAGTCTTCTCCAACAGCACAGTTCAAAAGCATCAATTCTTTGGTGCTCAGATCTGAATAGGTGTTATTTAAATAAAGAAGCCTTGGAGCAAAAGATCTTAGTCCCAAGTAACACGTGGCATCTAGGGCTGAGAACTTTACTAAAGAAGCCCTTGGCACCCACGCTGAATCAGTGTCTTGGGATGAAGTCCATACAAAAAGCAGGGGCACTGCGGGTTCCTCAAATGGGCATCGTTTAAGTTAACTTGTTCCTGCTAATAACCTGCAACAGCTTGAACTTCAGTTGTTGCAAGTTTATCATGCCAAGGGAGGGAGAAATGACAGAAAAAACATAAGGAACTTGTGAAAAGTTACTAGAGAGGATGTGATCCAGTCTTTGGCAACATCGGTTGGCTCCAGAGCTTTGTAAAACCCAAAGCACCAGGATTATCTTTACCTTTGTGCACTACAGATACACCAGAGAGTGGTACAAGGAAGATTTAGAGGGAGGAGGGGAATGGGAGAGAATGAAGGAAACCAATGAACTTTTAATCTTCAAATGGCTGCTTCAGAACATCTGCAGGTTCAGTCCCCAGGAATCCATCAATCAATCCCCCCGGACATGTCCAAGGTCACAGGGGTGGCCAAGGAACAAATGGACACATGGCCAGTGCAGTCGATGCCAGGCGATGCTCCAGAAGAGGGTGAGAACTGCATGTGCCTCTGGGGGCTGATGGCCCTGTCCCGCCACACAGAGCTCCGCTTGGTGCCCTCAGAGTCACAGCAGCTCTGGTCCTTCTTCAGTAGTTGGAATGCAGCATCACAGCTTCAGCCTTCTTCCTTTTCTTCCTTCACGTTCTCCAGCCTCCAAGAAAGCAAAATGTGAGTCACAGGAAAAGGCTTGGAGACTGCAAAGCACTCGTTTCTGTGGGCATCAGCCTTCTCATCTGTGAAAGGGGAGAGATGTGGATGAGAGCAATGGATTTCCAACTTTTTGTTTTAAACAAACAGGTGTCATTTTTCAAATAAAATGTTGCTCAAAACCAGGTGGAAACATTTCAGTTGAAGAAAGAGGAGGGGAGAGGGAGAGGCCTGCGAGGGCTGTCATGACAAAGGACCACCAACAGAAATGTATTATCTCACCATTCTAGGGGCAGACATCTTAAATCGGTCTTCCGGGCGCATGAGTGTGAGGGAGGGATGTGTGCAGGCCTCTCTCTTTAGCTTGGAGATAGCCATCTTCTCTCCTCAGTGTCTTTCCTCCAAGCATGTCTCCATGTCCACATGCCCCCTTTTTGGAAGGATCCCAGTTATGTTGGATTCAGTTCAGTTCAGTTCAGTCACTCAGTCGTGTCTGACTCTTTGTGACCCCATGAATTGCCGCACGCCAGGCCTCCCTGTCCATCACCAACTCCCGGAGTTCACTCAGACTCACATCCATCGAGTCAGTGATGCCATCCAGCCATCTCATCCTCGGTCGTCCCCTACTTCTCCTGCCCCCAATCCCTCCCAGCATCAAAGTCTTTTCCAATGAGTCAACTCTTCGCATGAGGTGGCCAGATTACGTTCATCCTAAGACCTCACCTTAACTCAGGTACCTCTGTAAAGACCCTATCTTCAAATAAGTTCATATTCTCTGGGGGTTGGGACTTACATGAATTTGGCAGGCGGTCGGGGTGGGAGTGGGACACAGTTCAACTCATAACAGAATCTTTCCTGCTCTGACCCAGTGTCCTCTCCTGTAGGCTCCTAGGACTGCACCACAGAGCTCAGACACAGTTTGCAAAAGCTGACAGAGTCAGCCCCTTCTTTCAGCTCTGACAGTCTATCCTTCGGCAAATGGCTATACTTTTGAGAATTCATGTGTCTTCACCTGATACCCAGATCTTGGTTTCTAAATAACATTCCCCACTGAGAGAAACCAGGTTTCCTTGAAGAAATGGCAGATTCTATCTAGGATGGCATAGAAAAAGTATGAGATGCATCTGAAACAGATTTTGGTGATAGAATGTAATGATGGGAACACACTGAGAGAATGCTGAGTAGGGAGCAGAGAGAGAGAGAAGAAAAAAGAGGAGAAAAAAGGACACTAAAGCCTGTTTGAAGGGGCCCCAGTGGCTAAATCTAGGGTAACATGGATGTTAAACAATGATTGTAACAGGTTATAACCTTTTGAATAAAAGCAATCTAGGAGTCTGTACTGATAGAAATAAGTGACTAAATAAAGAAACAGATGTGGAAAGGGAATGTGGTTTCTTATGGTCTAATGCCAATGAATACATTTGTAATCAGATAGATTTTGAAAATCACCTTTGGAACCATCACAGTAATAATTTCAGGCAAGAATCATCTTTAGATGCTAAAACTGGGGGGGATGTATGAGGACAAATGAGATCTTTATATTGGGTCTCGTAGAATCTCCCCACAAGTTATCCATTAATTTCAAAAGGGTAAATAAAAATTCTATGGTGAAGAAACACAGAGAACATCACCTTAACTGATTAACAAAAGGAGCAATGGGTCAAACCTCCTGTATGATGCACTAAGAAGGACAAAACTTTTTTGTGCTATTTCTGCTGTATTTGTTTCCTGTGGATGCTATAAAAAAAAAATTTACAATGAGCTTGGTAGCTTAACAGAATAGAAATTTATTTTCTCACAGTTCTGGAAGCCAGAAGTCTGAAGTCAGTGTCAATGGGCAAAATCAAAGTGTCAGTGGTTGCTCCTTCTAGAGGCTCTACAGGAAAATCCATTCTTTGCCTCTCTCAGTTTCTGCTGTTTGCCAACCTTCCTTGGCTTGGCGTCCATCACTCCAATCTCTGCTTCTGTGGTCACATCACCTCCTTCTGTCTCAGTGTGAAAACTCCCTCTGATTCCTCTGTTAAGAATTCACACAACTGCACTAAGGGACCATCCAGATAATTCAGGAGAAGTGCTTCATCTCAACATCCTTAACTTTCTTACATCTGCAAGGGTCCCTTTTCCATAGAAGATAATGCTTCCAGGTTCCTGGGATGAAGACCTGTTATCTTTGGAGGACCATTTGTTAATATTACCCAATATCTTTTAAAAATGCAAAATCAAATTGTTTTGTGAGGACACATCAGACTGACCAAAACCGAGGGCAACTAGCTTGTACGCTTCAAAAAATTTGATGTTATGAAAGAGAAAACAAGTGGGGACCAGTTTGAAACTAAAGGAGACCAAAGAGACAAAAGGAGACCAAAGAGACGTGACAGACATTTCCATCTATAATCCTGGGTGGAATCACAAGTGGGTGGTGGGGATGTCTAAGGACAGTATCAGAAAAATTGGAAAAGTTTAATGCTACAATGAATAATGGTAATACAGTAATGTTAAAACTACTAACTTCTAAGCTATATAAGAGAATGTTCTAGTTCTGAGGCAATGAATGACATAGTATTTGAGAGTACAGAAGCATCACTTAAGTTTAAAAGGATATCTCAACTAGTTCTAAAAAAATGCTTGCAGTAGATACAAATATAGCTATAGAGAGATAAAGTAAATTTGGCAAAATGAATCTGGTGAAGGTTATATGGGAGTTCTTTTATACTATTCCTGCAAATCTTCTCTAGGATTTCTGTAAGTCTGAGTTACAAAAGAACATAGAGTATGTGCTTTAATTATCAACCTGGGTACAACTTTATGTCATTGGAAAGTTCAGATGTAGTGACTTTGTGTTTTAGTGGTAATATCCTAATTGGAAGGGCCAGTCTTTTGATAATGAAACATTAGAGGTGAAGAAGGCAGCCTGCAGGTGGAGTCTTTTTTAAGTTTTTTTTTTTTTTTCTTTTTGGAACACTTTATCATGAGATATAATCCATATATATATAATTCATGAATTTAAAGTGTACAATTCAATGCCTTTTAGCATTTTTACTGTTGTGCAACTATTATCACAGTCAGTTTCGGAACCCTGTCATTTCCCCCAGGAAAAACCCCTTACATCTATCTCATCTATCACCCCATCTCTTCAACCTTCACTCAGCAGAAGCAACCACTCATCTGCTTTCTGACTCTATTGATTTAGCTAGTTGGTGCATTTCATATGGAATTACATAATACGTAGTCTTTCGTGAGTGGCTTCCTTCGCTTAGCATAATGTTTTCAAGGGTCATCCATGTTGTAGTGTTTATCAGTACTTCATTCCTATTGTACAAATAAGCCATGATGACCTTAGCTTGTTTATTTCTTCCCAGCAGGCTGAGACCTCTTACCTCAAAAGTCTACAGGTGCCACACTCAAAATTTTACACATCTAATTGTTTTAAGAGTAGCCCAAACAAGCAGACTTTTAGCCATATAGGATCTGCCTGTTTTGCATATCCTGAGGAAACTACACTCAGCTTTTGCCAGCCATTGACAACATAGAGTCTTGTGGTTTTAAGATCCCATGGTGCTATTGCTCTTCAGAGCTCTCCAACTCAAAAGACTCATTGCTGTGCTTCTAAGCAAGGTCACCTAGACACATATGCTCGTATTCTGGCCCCCCTTCTCTGGGATTTCCTTGCCTTCCTCCCCTTTGGGGTTGTCTTAAGCCTGTGCACCGTCTCATGTTGTAAGGAACTTCACTTCGTATAGAACCCCCATCCAACTGCTGCCCAAGAAGGCTTGTGTGTTACTCCCTCTTTTGGTCATCTCTTTCCTCCATTTCCCCCAAATCACACATAACCTCTATAATTTCTTTTTATTGTTGTGAAGTGAAGTTGCTCAGTCATGTCCGACTATTTGCAACCCCATGGACTGTAGCCTAACAGGTTTCTTTGTCCATGGGATTTTCCAGGCAAGAATACTGGAGTGGGTTGCCATTTCCTTCTCCAGGGGATCTTCCCAACCCAGGGATCGAACCCGGGTCTCCCGCATTGTAGGCAGATGCTTTACCATCTGAGCCACCAGGAAGTAATAGCATTCAATTGTATGGATAGACCACATTTTCTTTACTCATTAATCCCTTGATGGACATTTTGGTTGTTTCCAACTATGGACTATTATTTTTGCTGCTATGAATATTTATGTCCAAGTTTTTATTTGAAACTTATTTTTATTTCTCTTGCTACCTAAGTGTAGCATTGCTGGATCATAGGGTAACTGTATGCTTAAACCTTTGATAAATTGCCAGACTGCTTTCCAAAGTGGCTGTAATATTTTCTATTCCTGCCAGCAGTGGACAAGTGTTCCAATTATTCCACATCCTTGCCAACATCTGTTATTATCTGACTTTTTTATTATAGTTATCCTAGTGGGTATAAAGTGGTAACATGTTTTGATTTGCATTTTTCTGATCAGTAATGATGTTGAGCATCTTTTCATGTGTTATTGGCCATCTGTGTATTTTCCTTGGAGAAATGTCTATTCAGATTATTTGCTCATTTTAAAATTAAGTTATTTTACTATTAAGTTATAAGAACTACTCATATATTCTGGATCCAAGTTCCTTATCAGATATGTGATTTTGAAATATTTTCTTATATTCCATGGATTATCTTTTTATTTCTTGGTGATCAGCACAAAAGTATAGAATTTTGTTGATGTCTAATTTATATATAATTATATACATATACATATATACTTTTTTCTTTTGTTGCTTAAGCTCTTGAAGCTATATCTAAAAATCCATTGCCAATCCAGAATCACAAAGATTTAGCCCTCTGTCGTCTTCTAAGAGTTTTACAGGTTTAGCTCTTACTTAGATCATTGATCCATTTTGAGTTAATTTTCTATAGTGTAGGTTCATTTCCATGTGGTGATTATTTCCTTACTTCTAGAATATCTTTTTCATGCTTCATTAGACTGCTTCACATCTTGGCCTCAACTTGGGTATTTTCAAATCAGAACCAAAAAAGTAAAACAGAGTCAACACCCAAAGACCAGTGTCAGTGGGAGACAAGGAGTGCAGAGGAACCCCTACTCCCCTATCTCCTGTAGACTATGAGTTTTATCACTGCCCTTCACTGATCTCTTCTGTTTCAAGTTATCAAGTTTTTGTCTCAGCACTATTTGTTGAAAACACAATTCTTTCCCCATTGAATTGTCTTGGCATCCTTGCCCAAAATCAATTGAACATAGATATATTGATTTGTTTCTGAACTTTCAATTCTATTCCTTTGATCTGCAAATTTATACCTCTGTCAGGACCACAATATTTTGATGCTTGGAGTGAAGACTTTTATGTGACTTATTCCCTTAACTAATGAACTGAGGTGAGTTGAGGCATCACCCTAGGCCATGTGCCCTACATATAAGAGTGTGGTGCCTTTTAAAGGAGCTGCTGCCTGAGGTCCTCAGACTTGCACTGTATCCCTGTCCATGTCTTGTGTTTCTCCTCCTTTCTTGCTTTTGTTGGAATTCTATCACTCAGGAACATTCCCCTTAGGCTGGTGGCAGTGGCTCATGATAACTTGAAACAGTGAGAGGCCTGGTGAAGGGCAGTGATTAAACTCAGTCTGCAGGAGATGGGGCACTTCTCTTGCACTCCCTGCCTCCCACTGACACTGGCCTTTGACTCTGCTTCACTTTTTGGGTTTTGATTTGAAAATACAAAAGTTGAAGCCAAGGTGTGAAACAGTCTAGTGAAGCAAGGAAAAAAATTCCAGAAGTAGGGAAATAGAAGAAAAAGACAAGGGCTCAGTTCCTCAATACTTGGGCCTTTAGCCTTCATATGTTCTCTAGACTTCCATCCCTTTGAAGTGAGGTAAAAAGACAGATGTTGAGAAGGAATCCATTTGTAATCAGTAGTACCATGGCTCTGAAAACCTTCGTCAACCTGAAACATTTCCAAAAAGGGATATTTTACAGACTCACTAGGGAACATAATAGAATCTGGACCTGGAAAAGCAACTGAAAAGAGGCAAAGATCATTGCCTTCAGGAGAGAAATACTGGGGAAAGGAGACATCCCCAAAGAGTGTTTTCACATGGAGGAGGGATGTGAGGAGAGCTCAGGTAATACATCTCCAGAATGAGGTCACTTCAGGTGCTTTGCTGGGAACCAAGAAGACCTTATATCATCTGGGAATATCTTTATTGAAAGCATCACTGGCGATGATTTTAGACAGAGGAAGTGTTGCTTAATATTCCTCATCTGGAGTCCAGCTGGAACAGGATGGGGGTGCAGGAAGGAGTCCAAGGACATCTAGAAGGACCTCTTTCCTAGATGAGAAAACAGCATCACCATTTTGCAAACATAAAGAAGGTAGGGACCATGTCAGCTTTAAGTTGTCCTATCAGAATTCCAGAGTCCATACCAGCACTATAACCACTAGTCCCTGATTCCAGAGGCCATGGGGAGGAGAAACGGAAAAGGCATAGAGACAAGGCTTAGCTTAGACTGGACCATCATGTCTAGAGTGGCTCACTTTGGCTTTCCCTGTTGGGACACCGAGGCCAATCTTTTTTCCCTTGCCTCAAACAATACATGTTTTTAATACCAGGTAGCCAAGAGCTGGAATGAAGACCCTAAGGGTTCCCCCTTAGCACAGGGTGTGGAGGACACAATATGACAAGAGTCGCTAGAGCTGTGCCCTGAGGGGACCCTGGCAATTTGGTCTGTCCCCAAGGTGTTGTAAGCAGGATATTTTTTATACCTTAACAATTTTCTTTCATGTTAATTATATGCTGATTTAAACAGTGCAAGAAAAAAAAAATAGTGATAATGACCTGGCATTCCACCTGATAGCTTTTGAGAATATTTTCACATCTACTCTCTATGACTTAAAAATACATACTCACTTATACACACACACATACAGAGACACATATAATTTCTTCAAAAATTGAGTTTCACTGTAGGTTTTTTTCCCACTCAACTGTGTATAAGGAATATCTATCTTCTCATCTCTACATGATGAATATTTTCGCATGTCAACTGACATCTTTCACAACATCATTTTTTAATTGAAGTTAAAACTTAATTAATGGGTTGATTGATTAATTGATTTACAATGTTGTGTTAGTTTCTGGTATAGAACAAAGTGATTCAATTATATATATTATATATATATAGATAAACACATATATTTATACTTTTACATATTCTTTTCCACTATAGCTTATTATAGGATAAAGAATATTGTTCCCTCTGCTATACTGTAAGACTCTGTTGTTTATCCATTTTATATATAGTAGTTTATATATGCTAATCTCAAACTCCCAATTATCTCCCCCCTACCCTTTCCCCTTTGGCAAGCCTAAGCCTGTTTTGTATGTCTGTAAGTCTGGTTCTGTTTTATAAATAAGTTTATTTGCATCATGTACATCATTTTTAGTGCTTGTTTAGTATTCCGTCCCATGGATGGTTCACAGCCTTCTAGTGGGTAGTATATTAGACAAATAATTATAATCAGAGCAACACATTTTTGACTCTCCTGAGCAGAGCCAGAATAAGGATATCTGTTAGACATTCATCTTCTATCTCCCAACTTTTCTTAAAGAAATAAGGGTTCATAAAAAGGAAGACCAAGGAAAATAGTGATCCCATAGTGAGTAAACACTGAATCCTGCTTAAGAATTATTTATTTCTGATGGTTCCCTTAAGCTTCAGTGAAATTCATGGCTTCCCTAGAACAGATAATATCGGTGGTTCAGAGGGTAAAGCATCTGCCTGCAATGCAAGACACCCAGGTTCGATCCCTGAGTTGGGAAGATCTCCTGGAGAAGGAAATGGCAACTCATTCCAGTACTCTTGCCTGGGGAATCCCATGGATGGAGGAGCCTGGTAGGCTACAGTCCACGGGCTTGCAAAGAGTCAGACACAATTGAACGACTTCAATTTCAAGTGAGATAATACATTTAAAGTCATCTGTGAAATATCAAATTGCTATTTAAATATAATGATAGCACAAAATAATAGCATTTTTATTATAAATTAAGTTCTAGACTTTGGGTTCATAGCAAGAACCTATAGAAGATTTAGAATTACACAAAGCAATAGTGTGTTTCACTTTAGCCATATATGCTCCAAAAAGATTGGGACAAAATAAATGTCTAGTAAATTAAATCATACATTCATGCTGAAACTTGAAAGTGGTTCTGAAAATGGTTCTGTTTTCCTTTCTGATTGGGGTTCAATTTTCTCTGCTGTTAAAATTTTAGTTTCAAGTTCCTCCAAGAGGCTAAGGTTAGGCAAACACTTCAACCTTCCAGGGGAACCTCCTAAAGGATTGGTCCAAGTGTAAGGCATCCTGTTTGCTGCCTTCTGCCTCCTGCCATCCACCGTCACCCTCCTGACATGCCCCTGAACTAGGAGTCTGGCATGCATGGACTGCATTTTACAGCTTCGAGGTCCTCAGGCTTCTGGGTGGGCTTGGCCAATGGAGGCCCTAACAGGAGATCAGAAGGAGGGGGAAGATGGAGGCCAGGGTATCCGTTGCTTTGGCTTCCTCCCTACAAAGTCACCTTTTGAGAAGGCATCCTCCTCACAACTCTTTCCTTCTTCATCCTTTAACTTTTTCCCCTTCCTTATCTCATTGGGTTTGATGATGCTAACAGCTCATCTGCCCTAGCCTATACCTTGTAAGTAGTCCATTTGTAATCTGAAGAAACCCTATTCTAAGTATTGTAATTTGAGTGTACCTTCTCTTTCCTATTGGGGCCCTGCCTGATAAAGTCTGGAGGGCTCAGGAATCCTTCGATAATAGATTGCACTGGTGGCTAGAAGCCAGTGGAAGTTTTGCTATTTTTTTCCAAGGGCTCTGTGAATTAAAGATATAGACACAATATAGGAAGGACCATCAAGGATCTAGGTGCTAGACAAAAATGGCAAAGCTATCAGCAGGAGAAGATGATAGTGGTCAGGCATATACAAGCTGTGGTGCCATGCTGCCTGAATTCAAATACAGCATAGTGCTCACTTGAAGGTGGCCTCCACTGACCCTGGCTCCTGCATTCTGTCCCTGTGCAATCCCTCCCTTTTAGCGTGGTAACATGTGACTGCTTCTAACCAATAAAATATGATAAAGGTGATAAAGTATCATTTCTGTGATTATGTTGCTTTAGTTTGTAACTTCTTTCCTAGTAGATCCTCTCCCAGCAGCTTTGATGATGCAAGCTAGTGTGCTGTGAATCATCATAAAAAGAGGCCCATGAGGCAAGGAAATGAGGTGGTCTTTGGACAACAGTCAACAGGGAACTGAAGATTTGACTGCAACAGTACTCAAGAATCTGCCACATCCAACAACTCTGTGAGTGTGGAAGGAAATCTTTCCCTAGTCGAGTCTCCAGATGAAATCCCAGCCCTGGTGACAACTTGATTGCAGCCTCATAAGAGACCTTGAGCCAGATCATTCAGCTAAGCTATGCCTGGGTTCCTGACCCATAGAAGCTGTGAGATAATAAATGAGGATTGTTTTAAGTCACTAACTTTGTGGTAATTTGTTAGTCAACAAAAGATATGGTAAACTTTCTATCTGTGTAACTAGAGAAGTTACTAAACCAATTTATGTCTTAGTTTCCTCATCTCTAAAACTGGAATTAAGATAATAATTACGCACTTCTGCTCTGTAGGGCTGGAGTAAGGATAAAATGGGTGAACTAAAACATGCCTAACACAGCATCTGTCATAGAGGTGGCTGATTACATCAAGTCAAGTCAAGTGTTAGTTGCTCTGTTGTGTCCAATACTTTGTGACCCCATGGACTGTAGCCTGCCAGGCTCCTCTTAGTTCATGGGGGTTCTCTAGGCAAGAATATTGGAGTGGGTTGTCAGGCTGGTTACAAAATGTTGACTAATATTTTTAGACCAGACTCTGTAACCCCTTTGGAGATATGCTGCCTTCCCTGATAATAAGATTCCATTGATCCTGAACCCCAATTTTCCTCCCTCATTTGTCTCTTCAGTAAGTTTGCTGTTTAATAACAGATTTTCACAGCGCAGAAAGATTTTGCAAGCTTGCAGAGCCCTAGAGCATGAAAGCATTGTCCTGAACTTTTTCTAAGACTCAGCCCATCCACTCTCTATGGACTCTACCCTACTGTGATCTCTGAATTCCGAAAATCAGCTGGAGACACAGCTTGGCTGACTTATGGAGCTCAGGATCAGAGCATAAATCTGGATGTTTGTTTGGTGACATTTATTGTAATTCATCTCTCTAGGGGCCAAAAGAGCATCAGAGACCCGTGGCATTTGGAAGCTGGAGAGGAGGGTCTCCAGCTCTGCATCTCCCAAAACAAAGTTCTCCTGCCGTGCCAGTTCACTGTTCTGCCCAGATCTTGGGTCCTTCTCTCTTCCTCAGGTCTGAGAGATTCTGGATTTTGAGGATCTTTTCGTATTGATCCTCTTTCTCCATACCTTCTCCCCATACACTTTAAACTTTTGGATCCATCTTCTTATCAGCATGAGGCCTAGGCCTCTGAGCTCCTTTCCTTCTCCTTGTACCCACCATGCTCCTTTTTCTTCATTAACATTTTATCTTTCCACCCAGTCAGCCCTCTCTTTTACCTCCTGTTCCTACCTACCTGGATTTGGTAGAGATGGGTTTTCCCCATTGTCCCATAAGCCACCTCGCCCCAAGTAAACACATGTATACCTATGTCCATATGCAAAATACACTTGCTTCAAGTATAAGCTGCCCCACATGCTGTGGTAGAAAAAACAGATCAAAAGAGGAAAAAATGACTCCCCAAATTAGGGGATCACTCTAGCTAGAGATCATTACCCCAGGAATTAAATCCAGGTGTCCTGACCCAGAGTAGACACTATCAGACAACAGAGATGGCCTTGTCGCTGGGTGCAGTCAGCTGTGTGATAGTTATGGTTACTTTATGACCCCATGAGATGGGGCAGAGCTGGACCTGGGAAGCACTCAGGAAATACGGTTTGCTCGTCATTTCTTTCGGAGGGCAGGGAAACGAAGAGGTTGGAGCTCATCCGGAAAAACAGCCCGCACTTTGCAGTGGAGCCTTTCCAGGGGGTGCATTTCATACATTTCACAATAGCTGTTTACCTTTAAGCACGCTGTCAGCTCTCAGGGGCTCTGCTGCATGCGTTTTGTTTCAGGGCCAGGCAAAATGATTCTTTTCCTTGCCAACTGTGGTTTTTTAATATGTGAGTAAGCAGCTCCCTTGCATCTTTTGAATCTCCCTCTGCTGAACTCTGGGTTGCAGCACTGAGGAGAGCAAGGACAGAAACAGTGGATTTGTTCACAGGGATATTTTATTAGTAGAAGGACAGCTTCCTTTCCTTTCCCCCTTTTTAAGGAGGGCAGTGGGTAGACATGACAGTCCTGTGAGTAGGTGGGCAGATGACTGAGTGCATAGACAGAAGAAAGAGCTTCCTTCTTGGGATTCTTATTGGTTTGATTGGTCTGTGGTTTACGTCCCATTCATCGGGAGGGCACTGAGATCAATCAGAAACAGCTTGAGCTGAAACTGCCTTTGCTGAACTCCATCAGGATCTCTTCCCTCCTTCCCACCAATCAACTCTTGCTTTATTCTAAACAAAACTACCCCCAAGTGTCCTTAATCTCAGGTAACCAACACATAGAAATTCATTATTGAAACTAAAAGCAGTAGGTACACAGAGTTTAAAAAAAAAAACAAACAGACAAAAACAGTACAGAGAAATGTTTGGGAACGCATGTAAGAATTAAAGATTTTAAAATTAAAAAAAATAAAAAACTAAAAAAATAAAAAAATTTAAAAAAAAATAAAAAATAAAATAAAATAAAATTCCAGGTGCTCCCCTCAAAAGAAACTTCTCGAGATTGGACATTTACAGAAAAATGCAGCTACAACACCAAGAAAGCTTATGTACTTTTTATTTATAGAAAAGGATCTTCTCTACATTCACAACTCTGGTCCTTGCTTTCTACTGGATTTTACCTTCTACACATTAGAGATCTTTTCAGATGTGATCACTCTAGTTCCTTCCTTATAGCAGTTGCTGTTGTTTGGTCGTTTAGTTGCTCTGTCCTGTCCGACTCTTTGCAACCCCATGGACTGCAGCCAACCAGGCTTCCCTGTCCTTCACTATTATCTGGAGTTTGCTCAGACTCATTTCCAGTGAGTCAGTGATGCCATCCAACCATCTCATGTTCTGTTGCCCACTTCTCCTCCTGCCCTGAATCATTCCCAGCATCAGGGTCTTTTCCAATGAGTTGGCTCTTCACATCAGGTGGCCAAAGTATTGGAGCTTCAGCATCAGTCCTTCAAATGAGTATTCAGGGTTGATTTCCTTTAGGATCAACTGGTTTGATCTCCTTGCAGTCTGAGGGACTCTCAAGAGGCTTCTCCAGCACCACTGTCTGAAAGCATCAGTTCTTCAGTGCTCAGTCTTCTTTATAGTCCAGCTCTCACATCCATACATGACCATGGAAAAACCACAGCCTTGACTAGATGCACCTTTGTCAGCAAAGTGATATCTCTGCTTTTTAATAGCTCTCCAAGCTTGTCATAGGTTTTCTTCCAAGGAGCAAGTGTCTTTTAATTTATGGTAGCAGTCACTGTCCATAGTGATTTTGGAGCCCAAGGAAATAGTCTACCACTGTTTTCAGTTTTTCTCTATTTCCCTATCTACTTGCTCCTTGGAAGAAAAGCTATGGCCAACCTAGATAGCATACTAAAGAGCAGAGACATTACTTTGCTAATAAAGGTCCATCTAGTCAAAGCTATGGTTTTTCTAGTAGTCATGTATGGATATGAGAGTTGGACCATAAAGAAAGCTGAGCACCAAAGAATTGATGCTTTTGAACTGTGACATTGGAGAAGACTCTTGAGAGTCCCTCAGACTGCAAGGAGATCAAACCAGTTGATCCTAAAGGAAATCAGTCCTGAATATTCATTGGAAGGACTGATGCTGAAGCTCCAATACTTTGGCCACCTGATGCGAGAACTGACTCCTTAGAAAAGACTCTGATTCTGGGAAAGATTGAAGGCAGGAGGAGAAGATGATGACAGAGGATGAGATGATTGGATGGCATCACCAAGTCAATGGACATGAGTTTGAGCAAGCTCCAAGAGTTGGTGATGAGGGAAGCCTGGCATGCTGCAGCCCATGGGGTCACAAAGAGCTGGACATGGCTGAGAAACTGAAATGAACTGACCTGATTAGCCATGAAGTGATAGGACTGGATGCCACAATCTTAGTTTTTAAATGTTGAGTTTTAAGCCAGCCTTTTCACTTTACTTTTCAGCTTTATCAAGAGACTCTTTAGTTCCTCTTCACTTTCTGCCATTAGGTTGGTATCATTTTCATATCTGAGGTTATTGATAGATCTCCCAGAAATCTTGATTCCAGCTTGAGCTTCATCCAGCCATTTCACATAATGTACTCTGCAAATAAGTTAAATAAGAACAGTGACAATATTCAGCCTTGAGGTACTCTTTTCCCAATTTTGAACCAGTCTGTTGTTCCATGTTCAGTTCTGACTGTTGCTTCTTGACCTGCATACAGGTTTCTCAGGAGGCAGGTAAGGTTATCTGATATTCCCATTTCTTTAAGAATTTTCACAGTATGTTGTGATCCAAATAGTCAAAGGATTTAGCATAGTCAACGAAGCAGAAGTAGATGTTTTTCTGGAATTCTGTTGCTTTTTCCAAGGTCCAGAGGATGTTCGCAATTTGATCTCTGGTTCCTCTGCCTTTTCTAAATCCAGCTTGAACATCTAGAAGTTCTCAGGTCACATACTGTTGAAGCCTAGCTTGCAGTAGTTTAAATATTACCTTGCTAACATGTGAAATGAGTGCAATTGTGTGGTAGTTTGAGCATTCTTTGGCATTGCCTTTCTTTGGGACTGGAATGAAACCTGAGTTTTTCCAGTCATGTGGCCCCTGCTGAGTTTTCCAAATTTGCAGGCATATTGAGTGCAGCACTTTAACAGCATCATCTTTTAGGATTTTAAATAGCTCAGATGGAATTCCATCACCTCCTTTAGTTTTGTTCATAGTAATGCTTCCTAAGGCCCTCTCAAGGATATCTGGTTCTAGGTAAATGATCGCCATCATAGTTATCTGGGTCATTAAGATCTCTTTTGTACAGTTCTTCTGGGTATTCTTGCCACCTCTCCTTAATATCTTCTGCTTCTGTTGGGTCCATACCATTTTTGTCCTTTATTGTGCCCATCTTTGCTTGAAATGTTCCCTTGGTATCTCTTATTTTCTTGAAGAGATCTCTAGTCTTTCCCATTCCATTGTTTCCCTCTATTTCTTTGCATTGCTCACTTAAGAAGGCTTTCTTATCTCTCCATGCTATTCTTTGGAACTCTACATTCAGACAGGTATATCTTTCCTTTTCTCCTTTTCCTTTCACTTCTCTTCATTCATCAGCTATTTGTAAGGCCTCCTCAGACAACCATTTTGCCTTTTTGCATTTCTTTTTCTTGGGGATGGTTTTGTTCACCACCTCCTGTACGATGTTATGAACCTCCATCCATAGTTCTTCAGGCACTCTGTCTATCAAATCTAATCCCTTGAATCTGTTTGTCACGTCCACTGTATAATCATAAGGGATTTGATTTAGGGCATACCTGAATGGTCTAGTGGTTTTCCCTACTTTCTTCAGTTAAAGTTCATGATCTGAGTGATAGTCAGCTACTGGTATTGTTTTTGCTGACTGTGTAGAGCTTCTCCATCTTTGGCTGCAAAGAATATAATCAATCTGATTTTCGTATTGACCATCTGGTGATGTCCGTGTATAGAGTCTTCTCTTGTATTGTTGGAAAAGGGTGTTTGCTATGACCAGTGTGTTCTCTTGGCAAAACTTGGTTAGCCTTTGACCTGCTTCCTTTTGTACTCCAAGCCAAACTTGCCTGTTACTCTAGGTATTTCTTGACTTCCTACTTTTGCATTCCAGGCCCCTATGTTGGAAAGGACATCTTTTTTTCGTGTTAGTTCTAGGAGGTCTTATAGGTCTTCACAGAACCTACTTCAGCTTCTTCGGCATTAATGGTTGGGGCATAGTCTTGGATTATTGTGATATTGACTGGTTTGCCTTGGAAATGAACAGAGATCATTCTGTTGTTTTTGAGATTGCACCCAAGTACTGCATTTCAGACTCTTTTGTTGACTATGAGGGTTACTATATTTCTTCTGAGGGATTCTTGCCCACAGTAATAGATACAATGTCATCTGAATTAATTCACCCACTCCCTTGCATTTTAGTTCACTGATGCCTAGAATGTTGATGTTCACTCTTGCCACCTCCTGTTCGACCATTTCCAATTTACCTTGATTCTTGGACCTAGCATTCCAGGTTCCTATGAAATATTGGTTTTTTTTTTCTTTTTTTACCACATCCATTCCTTTTAGAGCTATTTCTCTGAAGTTCTCCAGCAGCATATTGGACACCTACCAATCTGGGGGTGGGGTTCATCTTTCAGTGTCATATCTTTTCATCTTTTCATACTGTTCATGGGGTTCTCAAGGCAGAAGAATGCACAAGTTCAATATCATTCCCTTCTCCAGTGGGCCACATTTTGTCAGAACTCTCCACCATTACCTGTCCCTCTTGGGCTGCCTACACAGCAGGCTCATAGTTTCAGTGAGTGTCACAGAGCTATGATCCATGTGATCATTTTGGTTAGAACGGCCATAATTAAAATGTCTACAAATAAGAAAGGGTGTAGAGAAAAGGGAGCCCTCCCACACTGTTGGTGGGAATGTAAATTGGTGCAGCCACAACGAAAAGCAATATGGAGATTCCTTTAAAAACTAAAAACAGAGTTGCCATACGATCCAGCAATCCCACTCCTGGGCATATGTCTGGAGAAAACTCAAATTCCAAAACATACATGCACCCCAGTGTTCACTGCAGCACTGTAATAAAACAGCCAAGACACAGAAACGGTATATATATATACATAATACATATAATAGATTACTACTCAGCCATAAAGCAACATGCATGGACTAGAGATTACCATACTAAGTGAAAAAAGAAAGAGAAAGACTCACAGACATAGAAGACAAATTTATGGTTACCAAAGGAGAAAGGGGGTGGGTGAGGGATAAAGTAGGAGTTTGAGATTAGCAGATAAAAACTACTATATGGAAAATAGATAAACAGCAAGGACCTATTGTATAGCACAGGCAATTATATTCTATATCCTATAAGAAATCATAATTGAAAAGAATATGAAAAATTTGTACATATAGTATATATACATACAACTGAATCACTTTGTTGTACACCTAAAATTAACACAACATTGAACATAAACTATATTTCGGTTAACAACAACAACAAAATGTCTACCTTCTCAAGGTCTCCTTGGGGGAGAAGTCACAGGGTGCCTTCCTGGCATATAATATTGTAGAAGGGGTTTGAAGAGAGGGGCTGGTGGTGAAGTGGGCCCTCCCTGCCTGCATGTGTCTCCAGCCAGTGCAATGAGCCCAGGGCTTCTCCAGGTTGCACTCTGAGCTTCAATGCTAAGTGCGTCCCAGGCTGGGAGGCTGGAGGCTGCACCAGGGCTCAGGCCACAGAGGGCTTAGAAGGGTGAAGACAGCATGCTAGTATCTGCAGGGCTGGAGACTGAAGGAGGAGGTATATGCAGTCAGAAGCCAGACACCCAAGCCCTGTCCCCACCACCCACCCCACCAGTCCCTGTGGGAAATGGGCTCTGAGGAGTGAACCAACAGCAAGTAGCACAGCCCTAGGCCCCTTGCTGCCATCAAAATCCGGCCTGTCATCAAGTCTATGGGACCTCCTCAGTTGCTCCAAAGTCTGGATGAGGTAGCCATTCCCTGGGCAATTGCTGAGGCCAGGCACTATTTAAGCTGGGCCCTTTTCTAAACCCACAACAGCCCTGTAAGTCATCTAACAATAGTCACATTTTAAAAACAGCAAGACAGAAGTTAAAGTTAGTCAACTGTGTCTCCCAGAACATGAAGCATGTATAAGCCAGGCAGACAAACTGTGAGCCTGAAGTGGGGAAACCTGGGTGGCAGCCTGGGGTAGATGGGAGGTGGCCCTGGCTAGGGTGCGGGAAGCAATGGCATTAAAGAGCCCTTTGGGCCTTGTCTTCCTTGAATGGGGCTATTTATTGGAGAACCCATAACACTGGAGCAGATTGGCCTCTTTGGCAAATCTCTTGGCAAACCCCTTGGCAGGCTTTCCTTAATGGAACATCCAGAGAGAAAAAGTCCCCTGTCCTCCTCTGTGTCCCTTGTAACCTCTGCCCCAACCACAGGGACCTTGTTTGCTCTGGCAGACAGGGAGCCCATTCAGAGCCCTGGGGTGGCACAGACCGAGTCTGGCCTGGGAGCCTGGACCCCACGTCTAGTTCCCAGGGGTGGGGGGCAGGGAATTGCAGGGGCCTCTGGAAGCCTCTTTTGGCTTGAGGTGGGAGGGTGCTGACTTTATTCTGGCTGATGAGAAAGACTGGCTTTATGGTTCCATTCTGCCCGTAAATCAGAAAGCCACTTCCAGCTGGTGGAACGGCCCCTGGTTGGAGGGTGTCTGGGGCCAGCCTACTGCGGGAGGGTAGCAGGCTGGTGGGACTGTGGTCTCTCTTGGCCACAGGGAAGGAGATTCTAGGGCCAAGAGCACTCCAGAGGGGGCCTGGCCACATCTCTGGGGACAATATTTGCTGTACCTGCTTGGGACCCCAGCCTAATATTTCATTTATGCTACTAGCTGATAGTTTTGTTTTTTTTTTTAACACAAGGAGGGGCTGCCCAGAACCTTTTATTTTCCCAAGGGTGGAAATAGGAGCTTACCTTGGGCTCTAACCACATCTGATCATGAAGGGGCTGAGAGTGAATTCCACACAAGCTACCACCCAAACTGCCCCTGGGCTCTCTCCGCCTTGGAGCCCAGGCAGGCCCTCATTTCCTGCTCCTGGCACCAGCAGCCCAGCCCCCAGTGAGGAAGAAGCTGGGCTGCACAGGCTGGCCCTTCTGAGGAACAACACGGTGACCGGGAGGAAGGAACATTCGCAGCTTTCCCCCTCCCGCCTTCTTGTTGGCCAAAACTGTGCACAATGAGCTGAAGGTTATTATGTTTAAATATTCGAAAATAC
Source organism: Ovis canadensis (assembly GCF_042477335.2). Lineage (NCBI taxonomy): Eukaryota > Metazoa > Chordata > Mammalia > Artiodactyla > Bovidae > Ovis > Ovis canadensis. Next base: position 30,272,735 of record NC_091246.1, read on the forward strand.
TTGCCTAAATATGTCGTCAGCTTGTTTTCTTTCGCTGATAGTAACAGTCTACCCACAGAGCCATTTCAAACCTCAGCAGTGTTTGGGAAAGTGGACAAGGGACTCATTCAGTGACGTGCAAGTTTGAGCGGAGCCAAGAATGAAGCATGGATTTCACGAAATGAAGAGTAGCCTTGGACCACACACAGAGCCGGTTCTGAACTGGGGCTGCCTGCCTGCCCCTTTGCATCACACACACACACACACACACACACACACACACACACACACACACACATACCACACATACTCCCTCTCCTCACCCTGACAGACGGCCCTGACTAACAGCAAGAAAGCTCACTGGTGTCCACATGAGGGGTGCAGGGGTGTCCTGGGCTTAGGCGGCCCTTTGTTAGCAACAAGCTGATGAAAAAATGGATTACTACAGTGTGTGCACCCCATCCTAAAGAGAGCTCACACAAAAGCCAGAGCCAGAGCTGTTAGAGCAAAAAATGGAGCTGAACAAAAATTGTTGAAATCACTTTTGACTGGGGATGCATGAAACATCCAAGTTTTCCCTTGGAATGAGGCCCATTTTTGGAGACTTGCCCTGAGTTCAGCGAGTCCAGAAGATGCACCCTGGTCCTATTCCCTGAAATGTGGGTGCCCCCAGATGAGGTTATCAGGACTCTAGGAATATGTTTCTTCTAGGAGACATTGGGGCAAAATTATATATTGTCTCCTTGCTGTTTTCCTGTCATTGACTGCAAATTTCATGCAGTGTGAACTGAATCTGACTGATGCCCTGTTTGAAATTTAGAAGATTTAGGCTTTTTTTTTTTCTCCCCTTTTGAACTTTTATTTAAATGTAGGTTCCAGTGTATCCAGGGAGATTGAGTAGTTATACTCAAGAAATATTTATGGCACTTCAGTGAACTGGGATAAATATGTGGGTCGGGGGCACAGGCGGGCAGGGTGAGGGAGGCAGCCCCAGCGCCCACAGCCCCTCTTCCCTCCTCGTCCTTATCAAAGGGATGTGTCTCCCAAAGCTTAGGCCCAGGCAGACATCACTGTCACATCTAACTTGGCAAAGACTGCAACAATTTTTCATGGTTTTTGTTTTTCCTTCCCTATTCACAACCTCTCCTCCCCTTCCCCCCTCATCCCTGGCACAGTGGAGTGGTTGACCCTGTAGAGGTTTGGGGGAGGCGGATTGCCAGCACCTTCTAAGGATGCTTGAAGGAGAGTGACCTGGAGAGAAAACTTGTGTGGCTTCTTTCTTTTTACACTCACATTTTTTGAAATGAGAAGATGATTTTGCCAAGAATAAATACAAAGTTAGAAGCCAAGGGATTCTGGTTTGGTTTGGAATGTGAACCACACAGTTCCAGGATGTCTCAATGGGGCACACAAATTCTTAACCTCAAGTAGTGCAGATGGTCAGGAGGATGAGTTCTCTCTTTTGAGCTTTCTTGGGGTTTTCCTGAAGCTTCCTCTTAGTCTGTGACCATGCTGGTGAAATCATTGACCTCAGCTTCCTTAGCCCAGAGCATGAACAGCAGAGATGGAACAAGGGCCAAAGGTTCCTGGCTGAGTGGTCACTTCACATCCAGGAAGCTTTCCTCCCTCCATCCTGGGTTGATGGAGCTAGTTACCACTTCAGATGATGGTGGCACCTCCCACAATAACTCATATTCTAACTCAAGAGCTGATCTTTAATCCTTCTGCGCTGTACCCTTGGGAATCCATGAACTTGCTGCCTTGCTAGACAGATGGCCAACCTTCTGCTCCCCTGGCATCTCTATTCCTGCACATTTACCTCTCTCAATCCTGCTGCTCCTGCCCCTGGGACACCAGGCAAATGGAAAGGTGGGCAGGTAGCATCCACATATCCTCCTGCTTCACATGTCCCAGCGTCTCATGTGTGGCCCGGGGCGGGGTGTGGGGGGGGTCACAGCTTAGGTCAACCCTCCTCCACAGGCCTCCGAAGGAGGGGCAGAAAAACACAGCTTCCTCAAGCAGTAAAATAGAGATCATGACCTGAATCTTTCAGGACGATGTGAAGATAAAGTAAGATTCCCCCTTTTTTAAAGTCAAATATTTATCAAGTACCTATTACACTCTAGGTACAGAAACATTGCCAGTTTCCAGTTATTTGACAAATATTTTGGAACAAGTTATCAGAATAAGAAGCAACTTTTTCAGACGTTATAACTAGGTATAACAGTTAATCGCAAGTTTCCAACTGCTCGCCACTACCTCATACCTCTCTTCCGTTGCTTTTGCTCCTGGAATACTGTCCCAGCCGCCCTTGCAGCCAGGTAGAGCCATGTGATTGTGTCCTAGCCAATGAAATGTGTGCCACGCCCAGGTCCAGCCCATAAAAACTTCCCATGCCTTACAAAAATGAACACAAAACTCGTCACAGACTTAAACATAAAACTATAAAAGCTTTAGAATAAAAAAACCCAAAACAAAACAGAAAATCTTTGGAATCCAGGGCTAAACAAAGAGTTCTTAAGCTTGACTAAAATCACAGTCCATAAAAGGGAAAAAATTCTTTAAACTTCCTAAATTAGGCTTCATCAAAATGAACACCTTTGTTCAGAGAAAGACTCTATTAAGAAAGTGAGAAGACAAGCTACAGACTGGGAGAAAATATCTGTAAATCATATACACATATATCTAGAATACAGACAAACCTCTCAAAACTCAGTAGTTTAAAAGCAAACAATCTATAAAATGGCAGAAAAATAAATGTAAACAAAGAAAATAGGCAGAGAACAAAGAATAGGCAGAGAATGAGATATTTCACTGAAAAGGACATATAGAAACAGATAAGCACATAAAAAATGCTCAGTATCACTAACCATTATGGAAATACAAATTCAAATGACAATGAAATAACCATACTGGAAAACAGTTTGGCAGTTCCAAATATTGTCTACTCCAGTGATTAGACCCATGAGCATTTTATAGCAAAGAAATGAACACTTTTGTACTTATGTTCACATACAAACCTCTATGCACATGTTTACAACAACTTTATTCATAGTAGACAAAAGCTGGAAACAACCCATATCTCTTCCAGGGGGTGAAGAGTTACCAAATTGTGGCCTATCTATACCATGACACACTAGTTCAGCAATAAAGAGAATGAACTACTGCTTACATATAACAACTTGGAAGAATTTCTCAGGCATTATGGTGAGTGAAAAAATCCAGTCTCAAAAGGTTATATACATACTATGTGATTTCACATATACAATATGATTGAAATAGTTATAGAATTGGAGAACAGGTTGGCTTGCCAGGGACCAAGGAGGGAACGGAGGTGGGAGGGAATCAGGTGTGGTTGTAAATGGGTAGCAGGAAGGGTCCTTGTGTGATGAAACTGGTCTCTAGCTTGACAGTACTGAGGTCAGCATTGACTGTGACATACTAAGCTAGAGATTTGTAATGTTACCATTGGAGAAAACTGGATGAAGCGCCCATGGACTCTTTCTCTTTTACTTCTTACAATTTTATGTAAATTTACAATTGTCTCAAAATAACAAGTTTGATTACTCCCTCCCAAATATCCTTAAGAGGTATGATCTTTGCTCTCTTTCCCACATTCATTGGATGGATGAATATAGAGGGTCAAGCCCCAAAAGTGTTCCTGAATGGCCATGTACAGTAAAGCTGTTCCCTCAACTTCCCACACTGGGCTGAGATGTAATTTTAAAAAACCCTTTTCTTGTGTAAAATCACTGATATTGGGCGATTGTTTTTTACTGCAATCACTTCTACTTATCCTACTAATGACACATTGAGGATCTGGGAGTTTAACCCAAATTTGGGTTCCACAGGGAACTCCATGACTTGCTCTTGGGGCACTGTGTCCCTCACTTGAGGCTGACCTCAGAAACAGTACGTAGGTGGGGCCTGGTGCCGGGAGCCAGCGTGAGGAACTCCGCCCATGGCAAAGGTCATGAGGAAGGAGGCTTCGGCATATGCAAAGGCAGGATCGAGCCTCAGGAAACCCCCTGTTCCCGAGCATCTACTCCCCAAACCAGAGTCTACCTACTTTACTGTTTTATGCTCTCACCTATACCTCTGACTTTATGGGGGGCTGACCCCCATTACCTCTCTTGGAGAAGGAGTTAACTTACAGCTCTAAGTCAATAAAAATTCCTGGGTGTGACAAGAGTGTTTCAACTTACGAACTCCTCTAAAGGTTATCTAGCCTGCCTGTACAGGTTCCTCCGGCCACATGTGATTGTTTACAGCCTCCCAACCGTGAGAGGCACGAGATGTTTTAGACTTACTAAAGGCAGATTCTTTTGGGAAGTTAGAAATTATTAGTATAGTGAGTTGGTTAGGAATTATATTGGTGAAGGGTTTTTCATTTGTTGTGCCAATAATTGCTGCTAATTCCGTGCCCTGGGTGTGACAAGGGTGTCTCAGGTCAAACCTCTCTGCTGGCAAACTAGCTTGTGTGACAACCTCTCAACCATAAACAGCACAGAGAGTTTGGAGTATTTTGAAAATCTTAATTAGCATAGGGCTTTTTCTCATTGTTGAGTCAATGATTGCTGCCAGGCCTCCATATCCTTAGGCACGTGGGAATATATCAATCAACGTATTTGGAATATAGAAAAGGAAATATGGTAGTTTTTGATGTTAGCAATACTAGACTTTTTGAGTTAATGAATTTTCTCTTTTGTTATAGATCACTGTACTTTGTTATAAATCACTGTGTCCTTGCTATGCAAAAATGTAACTTTATCACTATCTTAAGACTAAATAGATCTTAAGGGGAACATTGGTGAAGGGTTTTCATTTGTTGGGCTGATGTTTGCTGCTAAATCTCCATATTCCCTGCCCTTATAATGAATATAACTAGCATACAGGAGAAATAAGCATTAACCTTTAAGATTAATCATGTTAACCTTAGGTTAAATAAATTCCTTTCTTAGTTGTAACCCACTACATCCTCACCCTATAGGAATGCAACTTTATCTGCTACCTTCAGAGGGTGGTGCCAGGTTTAAGAAAAAACACCCTTGGAAAAAATAAGTTTCGGTTACCAGAAAGAAAGGATCATAAAATGTCAGCAGGCCTCATGGCCAGAAGATGATGTAAAACCCCTAAGACCTTTTTTTATACATTTATATGAAGCACCTGATCTTGATAAAGGTCAGGACTGCTGACCCCCGCGTGACTCTGTATTCATCCCTATGTATAACAAAAGGTATATAAGCAAACCTAAAAAATAAAGAAATGGGATCAGTTTCTGGAAAGACTGATTCCCCCATGTCGTTTCTTTCTTGCTCCCCATTTTTCTGGCTGAATTCCCATTGGGAGCGTGGATGCTCACCACGTCCATGTAAACCAAGTTATTCAGCCTCTTTTTCTCCACTAATATTTCCTACTACACTATTCATTTCCAATCTCTCTCTATATCTGTAATTAAATAAGTTTTTTCCTAGGATGCCGATTCCGTCCCCACCTTTGAATTATCCTGGATCCACTGGGGCTGGACCCCAGCAGCCTGGGTTTTACCTGCTCCTGAATGGCTTCACAAGCTGGGCTCTGGGGAGAGTGCTCCTGTACATCATCTTACCTGTTACACACAATGTCCCTCTGTAGAATGGGAAGTTCTGGCAGGCTCTTTTTAGGGTGGGGTCCTAAAGTTAGGGGCCCCCAGACCTCAATCAAGCCACAATGAAGTGTCACTGGTTGCGCGAGTCTTGTAACACTGCTGTAACAAATTACCATAAACTCAGTGGTTGAAAACAACACGAGTATATCTTCCTGTTCTGGAAGGTTCCTGGTCTCACTGGGTTAAAATCCAGATGTCAGCTGGGCTGCGTTCTTTCCTGGAGGCTCTGGAGGAGAATCCCTTCTCTTGCCTTTCCATCTTAAAGAGTCGACCCTCCTGCCTCGGCCAATGGCCCCCTCCTCCATCATCACAGTCACAGTAGTGGGTGGAGGGCTTCTGCCTATGGCATCATTCTGATGTCCTCTTCTGCCTCCTTCCATTTAAGATTACACTGGACTTGTGATTACACTGCATTGGGCCCACGTGGATAATCCAAGACAACCTCCTCATTTTAAGATCTGTTTGTGAACAACCTTAATCCTATCTGCTACCTGAATCCCCTTCTGCTATTTAAAGTAGTACATTCACTGGGTCCAGGGATTAGGAGGTAGCCATTAGACCTAACACACTGGTCCATAGCAAAGTGAGATAAATAACAATGTAGTGATCTTCCTATGAAGCTATTTTTTTTAAGTTATAATTCTTAACATATGCCTTTGCAATTTGGGAGAGGGGTGTTAAATAGTATGAAATGTCCTTTTGAGAAAAAAATTAAAATTTGGCAAACTGATATCTTCCCAGTCCATGAAGATACAACCTGTGGGAAACAATGTGCTGTGTGTGCTAAGTCATTTCGGACTCTGTGACTCTATGGACTGTAGCCTGCCAGGTTCCTCTGTCCATGGGGATTCTCCAGGCAAGAACACTGGAGTGGGTTGCCATGCCTTCCTTCAAGGGATCGTCCCAATTCAGGGATTGAACCCAGGTCTCCCACGTTGTCGGCAGATTTTTTTTTTTTTACCATTTGAACCATCAGGGAAGCCCAAGAATACTGGAGTGGGTAGCCTATTCCTTCTCCAGGGGATCTTCCCAACCCAGGAATCAAACTGGGATCTCCTGCATTGCACGCAAATTCTTTACCAGCTGAGTTACCAGGGACGCCTGTGGGAAATAATGCTTTGGGCCAAATAGTCCCATGGACATGATCTCCCAGAGCATCACCAGCTCGGCAGCCAGAGACTGGCAACCTCAGCTGAGAATCAGGAGAGGTAAGGGAGTCGATGACAGGAGCTTACCCTCTCATTCAGATCGACTCCCTGATTAGTACTCACATTGGGCTGAGTGAGGGGAGGGCAGGGACAGCTACAGGAGGCAGGCTGATGTAATGTGTCACAATCGTTAATTGACAGGTGCAGCAAGGGGGATGTGTACATGTGTTTGTCTAAGGCAAATGTGGTTCCGTGGATGTAATAAGAGGGCTGGGTTGAAGCCCTCTGAGACTGTTTCTTCATTGTCAGTTACATAAAGAGCCACAACACCTTCCTCAAGGGCCTTATGAGGCCAAATGAGATCCCGCATGAGAGGAACTTTGTGTGTCCCACACACTTATCCTATGTGTGTATGCTTAGTCACTCACTCGTGTCCTACTCTTTGCAACCCCATGGATTGTAGCCTGCCAGGCTCCCCTGTTCATGAGGATTCTCCAGGCAAGAATACTAGAGTGGACTGCCATGCCCTCCTTCAGGGGATCTTCCCAACCCAGGGATCAAATCCAGGTCTCCAGCATTGAAGGCGGATTTAAGCAAATAAAACAAATACCAGGTTTTACCTTACCTTGTAAAGAAGACTCGATATTTCTGAGGGTTAGTAATAACTGTAGGGCTTCCCCAGTGGCTCAGCAGTAAAGAATCCACTTTGGACCCTATAGTCCACAGGGTTGCAAAGAGTCAGACATGACTGAAGTGACTGAACACGCACGCACATGCAGTAACTGTAATCTTTAACAACATCTGTTTCTTGGTTTTTGCCATTGTCATTTGTTTTTAGAAAAGCAAGTTAAACCAGACAATTTTAAAATAACTTCTAAATCAGCATTTCAAGTTTCAAGATGTTGATAGACAGATTTACTCAAGAGATGAGATAAAATCCAGCCATTGGCAAGCAGATGAATTTGGTTCAACTGTTGTGTGCTTATAATATTTAGAAAATGTTTAATAACCTATTAGTTCCACAGGTAAGGATTTACCTACTGGTGAGACCTTTTAGAATATCAGCAAATGATTTGAAAGAATAAAAAGAAAGAAAAAAAAAAGGAGAGAAAACATTTGGTTTTGGTTGATTACCTTAAAAATCATATAAGTGGCTTTTTTTTTTTTACAGATAGGAAAATTAATATAGAGATATTGATGGATATATAAAGAGATTGTATAAGGCTGAAAATAATAGCCACTCTTATTTCCATGCCCCAGAACACTGCTGACATTTTTTTGTGTTCCCTCTGTTGTTTCCTTTTTAACCAGCAAGAATAAAGTGACTTGCATACTGTATTGCTACCCCACAGAATCCTACCAGTGCAGAAAAATGACTTTAGCTGAACAACAGAAGACTTTGCTTGTGGGGTTTTCTAATTATTACAAAATTTATATTTACCCTCCAATATTTCTAGATGTCTGTCTGCTTTGATTCCATGCATATTTTCCATTTTTGTTCTCTCCTAGAAATTCCTTGAAACTGTCTTTCTTTAAGAGACACATGTACCTCAATGTTCATCGCAGCACTGTTTATAATAGCCAGGACATGGAAACAACCTAGATGTCCATCAGCAGATGAATGGATAAGAAAGCTGTGGTACATATACACAATGGAGTATTACTCAGCCATTAAAAAGAGAATTCATTTGAATCAGTTCTGATGAGATGGATGAAACTGGAGCCGATTATACAGAGTGAAGTAAGCCAGAAAGAAAAACACCAATACAGTATACTAACACATATATATGGAATTTAGAAAGATGGCAATGATGACCCTGTATGCAAGACAGCAAAAAAGACACAGATGTGTATAACGGACTTTTGGACTCAGAGGGAGAGGGAGAGGGTGGGATGATTTGGGAGAATGGCATTCTAACATGTATACTATCATGTAAGAATCGAATCACCAGTCTATGTCTGACGCAGGATACAGCATGCTTGGGGCTGGTGCATGGGGATGACCCAGAGAGATGTTATGAGGAGGGAGGTGGGAGGGGGGTTCATGTTTGGGAACGCATGTAAGAATTAAAGATTTTAAAATTAAAAAAATTTAAAAAATAAAAAAATAAAAAGCTTTTAAAAAGATTTCATGTAGAGACATTTCTAAGTGTTTTCTTTTTAAAAAGTCTTTATTTGTTTATTGTTTTTGGCTGCACTGGGTCTTCATTGCTGGTGGCCAGCTCTGTCTAGTTGCAATGAGTGGGGCCTACTCTCTAGTTACAATGTGTGGGCTTCTTTTTGTCACGGCTCCTCTTGCTGATGAGCACAGGCTCAGTAGTTGTGGTGCACAGGTTTAGTTGTTCTGTGGCCTGTGGGCTCTTCCCCAACCAGGGATCAAACCTGAGTCCCCTGCATTGGCAGCTTTTAGAACTACACTGGGATTCATCCATGACCAAGGAACCCAAGGATGATGAAGGCAGGAAGAGTTGGAGACACGAGTCCCATTTCCCTTCTCCCAGTCCTTAGGCATTTATCTCATGACCACCGCAGTAGCATGGTGGCTGGGGCTCAGCCCATGTCCCACCTTCTGCTCACACTCCTGATCTGCTGGGGTGGAAGACTAAACAACTGTACCAAACTCTCTTGTACCCGAGCGTTTGCATATGAATTTAATGAAGTTAGCCACTCAGATACATCTATGACAGGCTTGGAAGATAAGAATGAGGCAAGGCTGGTGTCTGTGGTTTCTGCACAGGCTTGTGGACATCAGGAGGTGGAGGCGTGGGAGCCTTCCATTTAGGTGGGATGGGTGATAGCCAGCAGGTGTGACTTCTAGAGCCTACAGCTGTAGTGGCTGTTTCTTGATAACAGAAGAGGTAGCAGCTCTTTGATAGCTCCATTCTGAAGAGTGGCTTTGAGAACCACCTGGAAAGCTCCCCATAGAGGTAGCTTTCAGCCCTTCCACTGATTCTATTAAGCTCAACTCACTTACACCAGCTATAATGGCTTCTCTTCTCTGCAACTGAGCCCCCACCGATACTGCTCTTCTACTGGTTACATCCATCTTGAGCATCTGCTCTGAGTCCACACTGTACTAGGCAAGGAGTCTGTCAGAGAAGTTCTAGAATGACTTGCAATGTGCTACACCAAAGTTACCTTACTCTTCTCCATCACTCTTATCAAACAGAAGAGGAAATGGAGTCACAGATGAATCAGATAACTTGCCTGAGAGATTTTCAAACCTGAACTCAAACAAGGGAATATAAACATCTCCTTCCCATTATGTTTTGCCACACAGTCATTCACGGTCTCTTTCCCACTCCTCTTCCACACCATCCTTCAGCAGAATGATATTTCACAGGAAGCCTGTTTAGCTCTTAGAAACTAATTTCTTTATGTCCTGTATTTGAAGTCTGGAATATTAACCGAATAGTGCTACTGCAAAAGACATTTTTGGTCTGCTCCTAAAGCGGGCTAGAGTATGACTCACACACACCACTACAGTTCCTGCTTTCTTGGTAGAGAGATTAGCAGGGTGAATTACCCTTTTTTTCACTTTTCCACAGGGACACTTTATCACTATTTGAAGAGTTGTATGTTTCTGTTGATTTCTTGGTTTAGAATTGCAACAGACACTCAGACCAAAATTCCAATTACTTTCTGCATGGAATGCAACCGAATGCTTGGATATCTTCCAGAGAGCAGGTCTTATGAATAACACAATTCTTGGAGCCCATTTTCACTCGAGCCTTGCATTGATGGTTTCAGGAGCTCCAGGTCAGAATTTCACTTTACACATCTGAGGTTCACACTCATCCCTACCCTTGTCCTGCTTCATCCAGTACAAAAAGAGGCAACATGAACTTGATGGAACTGAAAATGCCAAAACCACACAAAAGAATGTAGGCCTGGGTGTAGCACTCAACTGCCAAGTATGAGATCTTTCCCCCCAGTGAGTCCTCCACAAACAAGGTCGGTCTTGAAAGCCGACACTACCTTAACCAGGGAGGAGCCAATGGCGCCATTAAAAACTCTTCCAGTGGTTACCTCAGACAATGTAAATACAAAACTGGTGCTTGTGTTTATTTAAAGTTATTGGCATTGCGCTTTATTCCTGGTAGACAAAGATTAGCTTGTTTACAGCAGCATCCAGCTGATGGACAAGACTCTGTATAACATAAATCAAACTATGTGGTGGGGGTGGGGGTGCGGCGGGGCGGGGGTGGGGGGAGACCCGTTAGCATAAACAACTTCCCTCAAGCAAAACAAATCCTGCCAAGACTCAAGCTGGAATTCATTTATTATACAGTTTCAAGTTGACTTGTTTCAACATTAAACAACTGCAAAAGCAGAAGGATAAGAACTGGTGTCCAAGGCCATGACAAGCCTGTCCTTTTTGCTCCTAGCAGTTTTCGCAGAAGGGGTTTCTGGCTTTGTTGTGTTGCGACATTCACTTCTCTGCAAATGCTGCTGTTTGTGTTACTCCACAGGGAAAGTGTGGCTGTGGACCAGACACGTGTGTAGACGACAGGAAGGGGCAAGGGGACCACCTGAAGTTTACCATGGTCTTTTCAAAGGCATTTGGCCTGGTGGACAAACCCGGACTTGGGAACCTTAGCGAGTTTAACGATACAGAGATGAGGTGTTAGGATTTCAGGGCAAATGTACAGAGCTCTGCTGCTGCTGCTGCTGCTGCTGCTGCTGCTAAGTCGCTTCAGTCGTGTCCGACTCTGTGCGACCACATAGATGGCAGGCTCCCCTGTCCCTGGGATTCTCCAGGCAAGAACACTGGAGTGGGTTGCCATGTCCTTCTCCAATGCAGGAAAGTGAAAAGTGAAAGTGAAGTCACTCAGTCGTGTCTGACCCTCAGCAACCCCATGGACTGCAGCCTTCCAGGCTTCTTTGTCCATGGGAGTTTCCAGGCAAGAGTACTGGAGTGGGGTGCCATTGCCTTCTCTATTACAGAGCTCTAGTGGGGGTCAAAGCTTGGCAATGACCTCAGCCTCCTTCTGGGGTTCAGACTTGTTGGTGCTGGTGGCAGGGCCTTGCTGAGGTTTACTCACAGGAGAAACTGCAGGGCCTCCTGGAAAAGACTCATGTCAGTGAATATATAATCTAGCAGACAAGCAGGCCCCAGAGATAGGAGCGGTCCTAGGTCCTGCCTGGTGACGTAGTAGCACAGACTCTCAGCAGAAGTTGTGCCTGGGGAACACATCTACCCTCAGAAAAGTGAGGTATGGACAGGAGTAGGAAGAACCGCAGTGGTGGTGGCACACGGGGTGGGGGTGGGAGGCACCCAAGGGAAAAAGAAACACTGTGTGTCAGGGGAGGAAACAGGAGATGAGGAGTAAGAGGATCCTGCCTCAGAAAGTGAGAGTGGAGGATGGATGGATGGATGGATGGATGGATGGATGAAGAGGCCCCTCATCCCAGCACAGTACATGTGACATAGGAATGTGACATGAGACTGGCCAGGAGGGGCTGGCAGGACTTCGTTTCTCAGAAACTCAATTCGCATTCTACGTTTTTCTCCCTTTGCTGTCTGTTTCTCCTCTAGTTAGGACGTGTCTTAACCAGGATGTCCCTGGCTTCCCACAGAGGGTGGGATTGACACTGGGCTTGACTCCATGCCCATCTGTTCTTCCTGACCACACTACCATCCCTGCAGCCCTCTTGAGCCCGGGGCATCCTTGGCTACGCACAGGCTCTTATGGCTCCACTCTTTGGAAAAACCTCCCTGAAGCCTCAGGCTACCCATAGATACCACCTTTATCCTGTCACCTTTTGGCTGACAACGGCAACCCACTCTAGTATTCTTGCCTGGAAAATCCCATGGACGGAGGAGCCCGGAAGGCTACAGTCCATGGGGTCACAGATTCGGACACAACTGAGCGACTTCACTTTACTGATACATATTAAGACCTTTGATATCTGAAGGTAGGTCCTTCTCTCCAACCTAAGCCTCACCTCTGTCCTGGTTGCCTTGACTCTTCATGAACCTTAATGCTGCTGACCTCAACACCTCAACTTCCCTTAACCTTCACCTTGACTACCCTGAGCCCTGTTCACCCAAACATGTTCCCCTCAAACAAGAAACACTACCTGACTCCCCTACACTTCACCCACTCACCCCACTCCCATGCATATGCTCTTTGGTTCCTCCAGGCCTGTGCCCTCTCCATCACCTTCTCACCTGCAAGGTGCCTCCTGGCCCTACTTCATTCTCTTCTCATGTCACCAATCACCCTATCCCCCTGCTTCTCTGACCTCTGCCAGGGTCCACCCGCCAAACCTGACCCTGGATCAGTCCCACTGTCTGCCTTCTCTGCGCTCACATTTGGGCAGTATATTGGTTATCACTTGTTCATAAGAAATTACTCCAAAGCTTAATGGCTTAAAACAGCAAACATTTATTTTTCTTCATTTGGTTTCTGTGGGCTGAGCTGGGTGGCTGTGATTCAGGGCCCCTTGGGAGGTTGCAGTGAAGATGCTGTCCAGGGATGCAGCTACCTAAAGGCTGGACTGGGGCTGGAGGTTTTGTCTCCAAGGGCTCCATGATAGCTATTGACAGGAGGCCTCAGCTCCTTGCCACAGGGCCTCTTCATCAGGTTGCTTGAGTATCCTCAGGGTCTGACAGCTGGCTTCCCCCAAAACAAGTGATCCAAGAAGGAAAAAGAGCAAAGGAGAAGACTCCAGTCTCCTATGACCTAGATTCAGACATTACACACGGTCACGGGCACTCCTGCTATTTTCTATTGCTTAGAAGAAAGTTGCCAGTCCAGCCCACACGCTGAGTTAGGGGAATTAGATTCAACCATTTGAAGAGAGGAGTGTCAGGAATATGTGGACATTTAATATAACCACCACAACTTCCTTCATTCTTTTACTTTAATGACAGCAATCACTCCAATTTCCTGCCCACTTGACTACAGTCAGAGCCAACTTGTGAAATCTTCAGTTCAGTTCAGTCGCTCAGTCATGTCTGACTCTTTGCGACACCATGGACTGCAGCATGCCAGGCTTCCCTGGCCATCATCAACTCCCAGAGCCAGCTCAAACTCATGTCCATTGAGTCAGTGATGCCATCCAACCATCTCATCCTCTGTTGTCCCCTTTTCCTCCTGCCTTCAATCTTTCCCAGCATCAGGGTCTTTTCCAATGAGCTGGTTCTTCACATCAGGGGCCAAAGTATTGGAGTTTCAGCTTCAGCATCAGTCCTTCCAATGCATATTTAGGACTGATTTCCTTTAGAATTGACTGGTGGGATCTCCTTGCAGTCCAAGGGACTCTCAAGAGTCTTCTCCAACACCACAGTTCAAAAGCATCAATTCTTTGGCACTCAGCTTTCTTTATAGTCCAACTCTCACATATACACATGGCCACTGGGAAAACTATAGCTTTGACTAGATGGACCTTTGTTGGCAAAATAATGTCTCTGGTTTTTAACATGCTGTCTAGGTTGGTCATAGCTTTTCTTCCAAGGAGCAAGCATCTTTTAATTTCATGGCTGCAGTCACCATCTGCAGTGATTTTGGAGCCACAAAATATAAAGTCTGCCCCTATTTCCACTGTTTCCCCATCTATTTGCCCTGAAGTGACGGGACCAGATGCAATAATCTTTGTTTTCTGAATGTTGAGTTTTAAGCAAAATTTCTCACTCTCCTTTTTCACTTTCATCAAGAGGCTTTTTAGTTCTTCTTTGCATTCTGCCATAAGGGTGGTGTCATCTGCATATCAGATGTTCTTGATATTTCTCCTGGCAATCTTGATTCCAGTTTGTGCTTTATACAGCCTAGCATTTCACATGATGTACTCTGCATAAAAATTAAATAAGCAGGGTGACAATATACAGCCTTGATGTACTCCTTTCCCTTTATTTGGAACCAGTCTGTTGTTCCATGTCCAGTTCTAACTGTTGCTTCCTGACCTGCATACAGATTTCTCAGGAGGCAGGTAAGGTGGTCTGGTATTCCCATCTCTTTAAGAATATTCCAGGGTGTTGTGACCCACACAGTCAAAGGCTTTGGTCAAATCAATAAAGCAGAAGTAGATGTTTTTCTGGAACTCTCTTGCTTTTTTGATAATCCAATGGATGTTGGCAATTTGATCTCTAGTTCCTCTGCCTTTTCTAATTCCAGCTTGAAAATCTGGAAGGCCATGGTTCATGTACTATTGAAGCCTGGCTTGGAGAATTTTGAGCATTACTTTGCTGGCGTGTGAGCAAAGTGTTCAGTGATGTGGTAGTTTACACATTCTTTTTGGCACTGCCTTTCTTTGGGATTGGAATGAAAACTGACCTTTTAAAATCCTGTGGCCACTGCTGAGTTTTCCAAATTTGCTGACATATTGAGTGCAGCACTTTCACAGCATCATCTTTTAGGATTTGAAATAGCTCAGCTGGAATTCCATCACCTCCATTAGTTTTGTTCATATTAATGCTTGCTAAGGCCCACTTGACTTTGCATTCCAGGAAGTCTGGCTCTTGGTAAGTGATCACACCATCATGATTATCTGGGTCATAAAGATCTTTTTTGTATAGTTCTTCTGTGTATTCAGCTATTTAGGCCTCCTCGGACAACCATTTTGCCTTTTTGCATTTCTTTTTCTTGGGGATGGTCTTGATCCCTGCCTCCTGTACAATGTCACGAACCTCCATCCATAATTCTTCTGGCACTCTGTCTATCAGATCTAATCCCTTGAATCTATTTGTCGCTTCCATTGTATAATCATAAGGGATTTGATTTAGGTCATACCTAAATGATCTAGTGGTTTTCCCTACTTTCTTCAATTTAAGTGTGAATTTGGCAATAAGGAGTTCATGATCTGAGTCACAGTCAGCTCCTCATCTTGTTTTTGCTGACTGTATAGAGCGTCTCCATCTTTGGCTGCAAAGAATATAATCAATCTGATTTCAGTATTGACCATCTGGTGATGTCCATGTGTAGAGACTTCCCTTGTGTTGTTGCAAGAGGGTGTTTGCTATGACCAGTGCGTTCTCTTGGCAAAACTTGGTTAGCCTTTGACCTGCGTTGTTTTGTACTCCAAGGCCAAATTTGCCTGTTGCTCCAGGTATCTCTTGATTTTCTACTTTTGCATTCCAGTCTCCTATAATGAAAAGGACATCTTTTTGGGGTGTTAGTTCTGAAAGGTCTTGTAGGTCTTCATAGAACCATTCAGCTTCAGCTTCTTCAGCATTATTGGTTGGAGCATTGACTTGGATTACCGTGATATTGAATGGTTTGCCTTGGAAATGAACAGAGATCATTCTGTCCTTTTTGAAATTGCATCCAAGTACTGCATTTTGGACTCTTTTGTTGACTATGATGGTTACTCCATTTCTTCTGAGGGATTCCTGCCCACAGTAGTAGATATAATGGTCATCTGAGTTAAATTCACCCATTCCAGTCCATTTTAGTTCGTTGATTCCTAGAATGTCAATGTTCACTCTTGCCATCTCCTGTTTTACCACTTCCAATTCACCTTGAATCATGGACCTGACATTCCAGGTTCCTATGCAATATTGTTCTTTACAGCATTGGACCTTGCTTCTATCACCAGTCACATCCACAACTGGGTGTTGTTTTTGCTTTGGCTCCATCCCCTCATTCTTTCTGGAGTTATTTCTCCACTGATCTCCAGTAGCATATTGAGCACCTACTGACCTGGGGAGCTCCTCTTTCAGTGTCCTATCTTTCTGCCTTTTCATACTGTTCACGGGGTTCTCAAGGCAAGAATACCAAAGTGGTTTGTCATTCCCTTCTCCAGTGGACCATGTTTTGTCAGAACTTTCCTGCTGACTTGACTACAGTCAGAGCCAAGTTGTGAGATCTTAACTGGAACCAGTCTTGTCATCCACCTTCTCCTCTGCACATGGGTAACTGAGCCCTGATGGAGAAAACCCCACAAATGGGCAATAGGGTTTATGCAGATGTGTTTTCTTCCTGCTTCTGGTGCATCTTCTCTGTGGCCCTAGGTGACTCTCACTGCTGTTTCTTGGTGGCACAACCAGAGTTCACCTCCCTCCTCTGTGCCTCCTCTGGACACACACACCACACACGGTCAGCAGGCAGCTGCCTCCAGCTTCACTGATGGCAGCACTTCCTCCCGTCTCTCCAAATGACTTTGTGTCATAAACTACTTTCCCTCCTTTCTTAGGGCAAAGGGGCCTTCCCTCCTTTATACAAGCTTGATTTTCTCTGATTCAATCCCTGTTCCTCTAGCAATCAGCCCAGGTTCCTCTTTATCTTTCACCTTTCTGGTGGGTTCCCGTGTCCCCCTGTGACCCCCAAACTAAGAGCAAACTCATGTTTGTTCCAACTTTTTACTTTAAGGCAAAACAAAATAACAATCCATCCTCAGCCACACAAGACACCCACAGCTATCTTTCACGGATGGTGTTGTGTCTCCTCCACTTCAAAGCTGAGCTTCTAGAATGAGTGGTCTGCATTCTTGGGCTCTTTTTCTACCCTACCACCACCATCCAGCTCTCAATCCTTGGCAGTCTAGCTTCCCCTCCCTGGCTTCCTTGATATTCTAGGGGCCACCACACAGCTGGCTCCACAGATTATCTGGTCTTGTGTGGCTCCCTGTAGCCCTGGACTCTCTGTCAATACCTCCTTCCCTTTGACACTCTCTCCTCATTCCTGTTTGTCTCCTCAGCCCCTTCTGGCTCCCCTACTTCTTCTTATGTGTTCTTGGTCTTTCTGAGGAATCTCACCAACTCATATTACTCACCCTGGCTTTCTGCAGCTGCGCTTCCAGCCCTGTCCTTGTTAAGCAGCTCACAGCTATTGCTCGTGGCCCTGCTCTCCCTGCATGTCACATGCGAAACTTAACCTTGACATAGTCACGTCTAGACTGATCACATTTCCTCCCAAACTTGGTATCCCTAGGCACTCAAATCAGGACCTAGAAGCCTTCCATCTTACATACATATGACCAATCTATTAAGTAATCTTGGGAAAGAAAACAACAATAATAACAAAAATGTGCTTAGTCACTCAGTCATGTTTGACTCTTTGCAACACCATGGACTGTAGCCCGCCAGGCTCCTCTGTCCATGGGATTCTCCAGGCAAGGATATTGGAATGGGTTGCTGTGCCCTCCTCCAGGGGATCTTCCCAACCCAGTGAATGAACCCAGCTCTCCCATATTGCAGGTGGATTCTTTATCATATGAGCCACCAGGACAGCCCAGCTTCCCTTCACAGCTATCTTGGCCAGCTCCTTTCCTACTGGCATGAGCCTCTGCTTCCTGATCAGTAAACTGGGCATAATAACAATATTTACTTGTGCTGGCTTTGTGATGATCCATGTAGTGCCAGAGAGTAAGATCTCAGTAAAGGTTGGCTCTGACCATCGCTGCTTTTCATCCCCAGGGACAGACATGAGCTACTCAAGTTCTGGCCCACAGACTGGGGCCAGTTTGGGAAATATCTGTCATCAGTTTGCAATGGGATAAATTCAGAAGTTGAGAGTAAGCAGTTTAAACTCTTTTAAATTGTTATAACCCTGAAGCATTCTAAACTGTTACAGGGTCTGATGGGTAATTTTATACAGATTGAATCTAAAGAGAAAAAAGGGGCTTCTCCTCACGCTCATAAGGATGTGTGACCAGAAGACCAGGAGATACCAAATGCTGGTGAGGATGTGGAGACACCGGAACACTGTGCTGGTGGGAATGTAAATGGTGCCAGCACTGCAGAAGAGTATTGCAGTTCCTAAAAAATTTTTTAAAATTACCATATACTTGGCAATTCTACTTCTGGGTATAAACCCCAAAGAACTGAAAGCAGAGAGTTAAACAGATATTTGCACACCCATATTAATAGCATGGGCTTCCCAGGTGGCAGTCGTTGTAAAGAACCTGCCTGCCAATGCATGAGACATAAAAGATGCAGGTTCGATCCCTGGGTCAGGAAAATTACCCTAAAGGAGGGCATGGCAACCTACTCCCGTATTCTTGGAGAATACCATGGACAGAGGAGCCGGGCAGATGACATAGTCCATGGAGGTCACAAAAAGTCGGACACAACTGAGGCAACTTAGCCCACATTCATTCATAGCATCATTATTCATTAGCTAAAAGATGGATGAAACACAAGTGCCCACCGTAGGATGAAAGGATAAACAAAATGTGGAATATTATTCAGTCTGGAAAAGGAAGGAAATTCTGCCTTCCTGAGGGCATTATGCTGGGTGAAATAAGCCAGACCACACACAAAAGGACAGATACAGTATCATCTCACTTGAATTAGATTCCTAGAGAAGTGGAGTTCAGAGACAGAAAGTAGAAGGGTGGTTGCCAGGGACTGGGGCAAGAGAGAATAGATAGTTCTGGAGATTGGTTACATAGCAGTGTGATTGTACTTAACACTACTGAACTGTACACGATAAAAAATGGTTAGGATGGTAAATTTTATATTATGTACATTTGATCCCAAGTTTAAAAACTATTTTGATAAAAAATTAGATCTAGAAGACCTCCTAGAACTAACACCAAAAAAAGATGTCCTATTCATCTTAGAGGATTGGAATGCCAAAGTAGGAAGTCAAGAGATCCCTAGAGTAACAGGCAAGTTTGGCTTTGGAGTACAAAATGAAGCAGGGCAAAAGCTAACAGAATTCTGCCAAAAGAACACACTGGTCATAGCAAACACCCTTTTTCAACAACACAAGAGATGACTTTACACATGAACATCACCAAATGGTCAATACTGAAATCAGATTGATTACATTCTTTGTAGCCGAAGATGGAGAAGCTGTATACAGTCAGCAAAAACAAGATCTGAAGCTGACTGTGGTTCAGACCATCAGCTTCTCAAAGCAAAATTCAGGCTTAAACTAAAGAAGGCGGGGAAAACCATGAGGCCAGCCAGGTATGACTTAAATCAAATTCCTTATGAATATACAATGGAGGTGATGAATAGATTCAAGGGATTAGATCTAGTGAACAGTGTGACTGAAGAACTGTGGACAGAGGTCCATAATATTGTAAGGAGGCAGCGAACAAAACCATCCCAAAGGGAAAGAAAAGCAAGAAGGCACAGGGGTTGTATGAGGAGGCTTTACAAACAGCTGAAGAAAGAAGAGAAGCAAAAAGCAGGGGCGAAAGGGAAAGGTACACGCAACTAAACGCAGAGTTTCAGAGAACAATAAGGGGAGACAAGAAGGCTTTCAATGAACAATGCAAATAGAGGAAAACAATAGAAGGGGAAAGACTGTAGATTTCTTCAAGAAAATTGGAAATATCAAAGGATGGGCACAATAACTATGGATGTCAAATATCCAAAGATGGGCAAAATAAAGGACAGAAATGGTAAAGACCTAATAGAAGCAGAAAAGATCAAGACAAGAATGTACAGAAGAAGTGTACCAAAAAGAGTTTAATGAACCAGGTAACTACGATGGTGTGGTCAGTCACCCAGAGCCAGACGTTCTGGAGTGTGAAGTCAATTGGGCCTTAGGAAGCACTGCTGTCAATAAAGCTAGTGGAGTGATGGAACTCCAGCAGAGCTATTTAAAATTCTAAAAGATGGTGCTATCAAAGTACTGCACTCAATATGTCAGCAAATCTGGAAGACTCAGTAGTGGCCATAGCACTGGGAAAGGTCAATCCTCATTCCAAACTCCAAGAAGGGTAGTACTAAAGAATGTTCAAACCACTGGGCAATTGCACTCATCTCCCATGCTAGTAAGGTTATGCTCAAAATCCTTCAAGCTAGGCTTCAGCATTACGTGAATCAAGAATTTCCTGATGTCCAAGCTGCATTTAGAAAAGGCAGAGGAACCAGAGAGCAAATTACCAACATTCACTGAATCACAGAGAAAGTAAGGGAATTCCAGAAAAACATCTACCTCTGTTTCATTGACTATGCTAAAGCCTTTGACTGTGTGGATCATAACAAATTGTGGGAAACTCTTAAAGAGATGGGAATACCAGACCATCTTACCTGTCTCCTGAGAAACCTGTATGTCAGTCAAGAAGCAACAGTTAGAACCCTGTGTGGAACAACCGACTGGTTTAGGATTGATAAAGGAGTTCGACAAGGCTGTTCATTGTCACCCTGTCTATTGAACTTATATGCAAAGCACATCATGAGAAATGCTAGGCTGGATGAGTTACAAGCTGGAATCAAGATTGCCAGGAGAAACATCAACAACTTCAGATATGCAGATGATACCACTGTAATGGCAGAAAGCAAAGAGGAACTAAAGAACCTCTTGATGAGAGTGAAGGACGAGAGTGAAAAAGCCAGCTTAAAACTCACATTCAAAAAACTGAGATCATGGCATCTGGCCCCATCACTTCATGGCAAAAAGAAAGGGAAAAGGTGGAAGCAGTGACAGATTTTCTCTTCTTGGGCTCTAAAATCACTGTGGCTTGTGACTGCAGTCATGAAATTAGAAGAGGGTTACTTCTTGGATTGAAAGCTGTGACAAACCTAGATAGGTTTTTCCTTTTTTTCTTTCCAGTAGTCACATATGATTGCGGGATCATAAAGAAGACTGGGCGCCAGAGAACTGAGGCTTTTGAACTGTGGTGTTGAGAAGACTCTTGAGAGTCCCTTGGACTGCAAAGAAATCAAACTAGTCAATCTTAAAGGAAATCAACCCTGAATATTCATTGGAAGAACTGGTGCTGAAGTTGGAGCTCCAATACTTTGGCCACTTGATGCAAATAATTGACTCATTGGAAAAGATCCTGATGTTAGGAAAGACTGAAGGCAGAAGGAGAAGCGAATGACAGAGGATGAGATGGTTAGATGGCATCACTGAATGCAATGGACATGAATTTGGGCAAACTCTGGGAGATGGTGAGGGACAGTGAAACCTGGCATGCTGCAGACCAAGGGGTCGCAAAGAGTCAGACATGCCTTGGTGACAACAACAATGACATGTGGTACCAATTTTAAAACAACTTTGATAAAAAGTTAGGGTTTATATTTTGTATGTTCTTTTAAATTTTCATTTTTTTCTGATAACATGTTTTACAAAAGTATCTGCCCAAGAAGTATTAGAAACAAAATGGGTCCTTCACTGCACACTATATATGCTTTCATAAGCTCTGCCTGGGGTCAGGCTCCTGACCAATCCTACTGGTTTGCCTGCCTGCACTGTCTCACCCCTCTCCAATCCATTTCTCACCCTGAGGCCACAGTAATCTTTCTAAAGGGCAAGTCTAACTTCAGGTCTGTCATGGGGAAAGTTCTTAGTTGCTTTTTGCTTGCTTTGAGAAAACCTTCCAACTCCTCAGCTGACACTCCTCTGAGCTCCAGTCTGTGCCCCTGCCCAGCCTCATGGCTCCTTGCTTGTGGATGGACCTCAGAGCATCCCCAGGGCCTCTGAATCTCCTGGTGGGGCACTGGCTACCCTTTTGCTCGTAATGCCTTTGCCCTTGTGTCCCACCCACCTAACTGGCTTATCTGTAAAAGACCACCTTTTCCCAAAAGCCTTCTCTGAAAGTCTAGGAAGCCACTAGGAGTATGATTAACCATGGGAAAATGAGCTTCCTTGGCATGGACTCAAATATGAGAAGCTGGAAAGTAAGAGGTCAGGCACTCTGATGTGCCATAGGAGGGAGGCTGCTCCTTTGCACTCCCCAAGTGATGCCTGGAGGGTCCTCCGCCACTTGCTATGCTTTTCTGTGTCTCTGTTTCCTCCTCCAGATACTTTAGCAAATCAGAGTTTCTTCACAGCTGGTGGGATGGTGTCAGACAAAGGGGCCCTGAGGGTGTGAACATCTAGGGCACTCCAAGCCAGGACTCACCCTGTTGCCACTCTGCACCACATGGAGAAGGCAGGTGGTACAGAGTCCCCTGGGCCTCTCAGGCCCCCAAAGATTGCTGTCTCTCCTTTCAACTTGGGACGTGAAAGAGAGACTTCAGGCCAGGTTTCCGACGTGCTTCTCAGTGAGCGGGGAACAGCCAGGCAGAGCTGGCGCCGTAACCCAGCAGTTGGGCTGTGTGGACAGCAGGCCCTTCCAAGCCTGCTTCCTGCCTGTGGTCCTGCAGTGGCCTTGACCTCCCAGCCCCATCCTGAGGGGTCAGCGGGGTGGAACCCTACTTCCTGCCAGCAATGGCCCACATCCTGCATGGGGCACCTGGATTCATATGATGTGCCCAAACCTCCAAATACATTTGTAAGATCTGCCCAAATGACCACTGCAGGCATCTCTTTTATTTCAAGATGACTACAAGAAGGGGCAGTGCTGTCCTGGCCAGACTTCTTTCCTAGCTACCTGGTTCCCAGCCTCCTCTTGTGGGTGGGGAATTTAAAAAAAAAAATCATTATTATATGTAGACCCAATGTAGAAATTAAGAATTATTTATGGTTTCCTGCAATCCTCTCAGGTATAATATGTCAGATTCAAACTGGAAACTATGTCTGGGATGAAATCCTGCTTGAAACAGTTTTTTGTGGTTCATATTAATGACTGGTTTCTGGCAGGTTTACACAAACAAAATGAATATTATAATTTGGTGGGTAAGCAAATAAATTACTTTTATAGGATTTAGGCACTTTCCATGGAAGCTTTGATTTATCCAAAGGCACCTATGCATGCAGGTTGCTAAATAGCCAACTTGTGACCCTTGAAATCTGGTTCTTAGATTAAACAGGAGGCAGGGCCCATGCCTCTGCAGGCTTTCTGCTTAAATAGAGAAATACAGGATGCTTGATAAGTAGAAAGATGCTAAGTTGAATTTTAAGCCAGCTGGGAGCCTTGAGACTTGACCTACATACAAGGGAATGGACATTTTCACAGGCCATCAAGTGCCTGGTAGAGTTTGTGGAGGACAATGACATTTTAGAGATGGCCAGCATTATTTCTTGGCCACACAGAAGCTCTCTTGGGCTCTGCTAGCCCTGGGCTTCCATGAGATCTCTGCTGGTTTTAAATTGCTGCAAGGTATAAGAGGGTCCTTTAGAGTTTTCATGGCTCTGAAGCATGATATTACTGACAGATAAAAAGGCTCCCACAGGACAGCTATCAAAGCTGAAGGGCTGTGTTTGTATAAATACCCAAACAAACCCTCCAGGGAGATATATGACGAGAGACAAACTCTTGGAATCTGAGGCAAAGATAAACAAGCCAGTTGTAGCGACAGAGCCAGAGCACCACCGAGTTCTTAGGGAATGTTCTGTGAGGAGCTGTTGCTGGCGCAGATCCCCAAGGAGAGAGCTGTGGAAAAAGAGCCTGAGTAAGATGCTGTGTAGCTTCCACATAGCAGGCCTCGCTTGGCCCAGCTCCAGTGGCCCCAGGTGAAATGGACCTGCTCTTCCCTGGAGCCTCCAGGGGGAGCCATGCTCTGCTCCCAGTGCCTAGTCCTTCTTTGATGGAGGCAGGTGTATGGAGCAATGGTCTTGGGGCCCAGGGCATGTGTGGAAGGATCCCAAGTGCGGAAGGGCTCAGGCCCAGCCCAGGAGCTCTGAGGAAGGGGAATGTGGGAGCTGCCAGCCCTCCCCACCCTCAGGCAGGTACATCCCTCAGCCGCAGGCCTCCAGACAGACAGACCTGCGCCTTGTTGATAATCTGCTGTACCATGCCATTCACGAGTTGAGCGCCTGAGATTTAGTTTTTCTACCCTTCTTTGATTGAAACCTACTTTGATTGTCCAAAGTAAGTTGAATCTTTAAAAAAAAATGGAGGAATGTTGTGTGCTTTTAATGGGGATGGAGGATGGCTAGCGTGCCCTTCCTGGGGTGTGTCTAGGGCAGGGGGCAGGCAGGGAGGCAGTTAGGTCTGCAGTGACCAGGGAAGCCTTCTGTTGCTGCTGAGCTGAACCAGGCAGTGGGTCCTCAGTAACGGGGAGTGAAGAGGGCTCGGGGCTCCACACACTTACTTTTTATTTGCAAACAGTTATGTAAACACATATGCAGGCTGGTTGCTGCCTTAGGGGATCTGGCATGTAACCAACCCATCCCCTGGGTCCTGGTGCTTGGGCACCTCCACTTTACAGCATTTGGAAGGCAACTTGATTGGAGCAGGCTGTGGACTTTGCTGATGTGGGGAAATAATTTTCTCTTGGAGTCAAGCCCTCCTTTGCTTGTTGAGAAAGGGAGAACGTTTGCTCTGGATGAGTATTGGCAGGAGATATGTCATTCTTGTTATTTTAGATGCCTTCAGGCACCCAACACCAACCTCCAAGGGTACCCTTGGTGTACAAGCAACTATTGAGGTCAAATGTTTGACCCATTTGCCTGGGTCAAATGTCACCTCCTTAAGGAGAACTTTTCTGACCAGTCTTACTGAAAAACAAACCAAAAAATCCCAAACAACATAAAATGTCTCATCCTGGCCTATTTCATTCATACCACCTTAACTCTATCTGGAAATATTTATTTCTTTGCTTGTTTATTTTCTCTGTCCTATTAGACATGAGCTCTGTGAGAAAATGGATCTTGTTTGTATGATCTCTGATCTATCCTTGGCATGTAAAACTGTTCCTGAAATAGTAGGTGCTTAAAAAAATTGTGAAATGAATGAAGGGGCTTTCAAAAGTACACAAGATTTGTTTTTATCAGGTTGGTAAGACTATGCAGAAATGACTGCCATTGAAGAAGTCTATACTCACAGATCCCTGGAAACCGAAGGCACAACATACCATGCAAGGCCCTGTAGGGAAGCACAAGGGCCCACCAGGAGGCAGAAAGAGAGTAAAGCACGAGCCAAAAGGCTTTACTGTGGCTTCTGTGGGAAGGGATGGATGAATCTGAGTGAACAGCTGAACAGGTTCAAGATTGGCTGGTTTGAATAATTTCCACAGCTCTGGGCTCTAGGGGTGGTCCCTCACTGTCTAGTAGTTGGTTATTAAGGCAGAGGATATTGCCTCCAAGAGTGTAAAAACTAGATAGAGGAGGTGGTTTGGAGTGTAGTCTCTGGATGTGTTTGCATATGAAAGAAACATAAGCAAGTAGTTTGCTGCCTGGAGATATTAGCTAACCCTGGGAGGGACAGTCCTTCACTGGGTCCCCAAAGTCCCTAGATGGCAAAGTATCATAAAATATAGGAAATAAAAAACATGATTAATGCAGAATGACTCTTTGACATGCATAGAAATGTAAAAGTTGTGGGTATAGATGTTTAGACAAATGTGATGACCAAACACACTTAGAGTGAGCTAAGGCAGGTGGAGCTATCATTCCATTTCTGTTGGTCCTGTAATCAGCATATTTCCCCTGGGTGGTTTTGCTAATGGGATTGTCAGTGGGGAATGATCTTTTCTGACACCAGCCCTCTAAAACAATTTATTGGAGTGTAACATACATACTGCTGCTGCTGCTAAGTCGCTTCAGTCGTGTCTGACTCTGTGCGACCCCATAGACAGCAGCCCACCAGGCTCCCTCGTCCCTGGGATTCTCCAGGCAAGAACACTGGAGTGGATTGCCACTTCCTTCTCCAATGCATGAAAGTGAAAAGTGAAAGTGAAGCCGCTCAGTCGTGTCTGACTCTTAGCAACCCCATGGACTGCAGCCTACCAGGCTCCTCTGTCCATGGGATTTTCCAGGCAAGAGTACCGGAGTGGGTTGCCATTGCCTTGATTGCATCTAACATAAGGTCTGACTCATGAATATTTACAAACTGAACACACCCAGGAAGCCAGCCCTCTTGTACCCTGTTCATTTCCTGTGGTGACCACCATCTTGACCTTTAATAGCATAGGTTAGTTTTGCCTGTTTTTACCTTCATATAAGTGGATTAATATGGTGCTTCACTTTTTTTTTCTAATTATATTTGTGAAATTCACACATATTATTGCCCTTGTAGAAAATAGTCCATTCTCATCACTATAAGGTATCCCATTTTGTGTGGTTACACCACAATCTGCTTATTCATTCAAATGTAAGGAGCATTTGGGAAACTTCCAGTTTGGGTCTCTGGCCCCTCCACTGACTTTTTGCCCACTGGTGTGTCAGTCAATAGAACTGTTACCAATAGAACTTACTGTGGATGGATTGGTTCAGAAGGCAGATTTATTGGAACCATTCTAAGGCGCTCACAGAAAACTATAAAAGGAAGAGAGGGAACAGCCAGGCTTTGAAAAGGATGTGAGTCAAGGCTCCCCCTACTAGGGGATCTTGGTGCCCACAACTTGTGGATGACCTTTTAAGGTGGAACAGTAAGTTAAGTTGCCCCACCTGCATAGAGCAATGTTGCTTATCTGTTGTGTAAACACTAGTGGCTCACAGGAATTTTATAAGTGACATTGAAAAACAAAACAAAACAAAACTAGTGGCTAAGGTAGTTGAGAAACTGGTTTAAAAAGGTTATACTTCTCATGACCTTTAATATAAAAAAATATATTTTAACTTTCCAGGAGGACAATGTTTTCCAAACTTGACTTTTTTTCATGGAACATCAACTTCTATTATAAGAGGCCCTAGTGTTCCAAGGAAGACAGTTTTGGGAAAGAGCAGAGTGTGAATGAAAGGGGGTAGTGGAAAATACACTTTGGGCTGAATTTTTAATGCAAAGACAGGATTCCCCCCCCCACCCCCCCTAGAAAATAAGGAAGTTTGGAAATAGATGATCAGTGTTATACTTCAGGAATAACAGTCTGGCAAGTGTTACACTAACAACATTATGTGAGTTTTGTAGTCTGCAAAGTATCTCCAAGTACATTACCCCAGTCAGCTCTGAGGGTGGGAGTTACTAGCCCAGTGTGCTCTTGGAAAGCTGAAGCTCAGAGGGACAGAGGAGGATTCAGGCTGTCCATTGACTCTCTGATAGATGCCAATTTAAGACTTGGTTCTAGATTGCCTTTGTGATTTAAGCCATGGGTGTGGATGCGATCACCTGGGAGAATGTGGAGCAGAAGACCCAAGAGTAAGACTTGGACAATACTCATGCATAAAGGCCACGCGGATGAAGATGAACCTGCAAAAAACTGTCAGAAAGAACATCCAGCAACATCTGAGGGAAACCAGGAAAATACCGAGATACAGAAGCCAAGACAAGATCAGGAGAAGGGACCAGTCAACAGTCTCAGTGTTCAGAGAAGTCAGGTGAGACCAAGGCTGGAGGAGGACGCTGGGTTTGTTGGAGCAGTGGCCGTGGCCGTGTGGCAGTGCACCACCCAGATCTCCCTCCCAGAGAGGACCTGGCCCAAGGAGGAGTTTCCTTCTCTTTTTTCTTTTTTTAGCTGCACCACATGTAGTATCTTAGTTCCCTGACTAGGGATCAAACTTGCGCTCCCTGCATTGGAAGTGCAGTGCCTTAACCACTGGATCACTTAACCAGGGAAGTCCACAAGGAGTGAAGTTTCTGATAGCCCCCAGCTCTGTGTGCTCAGGATCTGCCTCAGTGTTGGAGCAAGACCATGTTTCTTCAGGGCAGCCCTCAGCCAGTGAATGAGCAGACTGGTCATGCTAGGGCTCACATTCCTGGCCAATGTAGTTAAACTTCACGCTACAGCTCCACAGGGGCTGCTCCAGACTGCCCGAAACCCAGTGTCCTTCCTACCCTCTCCCTTTCCTGCCCTCTTTTCTTCACAGCAGTCAGATCCACATCACAGTCTCCTCACTGCTTTATCTTTCACAGGGGTCACCCCTAATGAAGCTCCTGCAACTCTAACTCTTAGAGTCTGCTTCTATAAATAGAAGGACCTGAATTGACACAGTGGTCATTGGTGACTTTAGTGAAGGATGTTTAGATAGAATTATGAGGCTGGAAGCCAAACAAGGGTGAATTAAGAGTGAGTAGAAAATGATAAAACAGAACAAGAGTGTATAAACAAATTTGAGGAGGCTTAGATGAGGATAGAAACTTCTGGTGAGTATCCTGTAGTCCATGAATCATTTTCTCTTTTGTAGGCACATTTTTCTCAAAGCTATATATTTTTTTATGTCTTTGCACAAAGGATCATCCAAAGAAAAGCTGGTTGATTTAGCATTGCCTTCTCTGTTCCATTTATTGAAAAGCCATTAACTTCTCAGTTTCTTTACCACCTTTACCAGATGATACAAAGGCTATTCAAAAGCTCTTTAGGATATGAAAGAACCAATACTCCAGTGTCACCTTCCTCTCTGTTGGATGCTGTGAGTTACACTGAGTTAAATTTATTTTTAATTAGAGGATAATTGCTTTACAGGTTTCCCAGGTGGCTCAGTGGTAAAGAATCCACCTTCCAATCCACCAATCCAGGAAGAAACGAGTTCGATCCCTGGGTTGGGAATATCCCTAGAGAAGGAAGTGGCAACCCATTCCAATATTCTTGCCTAGAAAATCCTATAGATGCGGGAGTGGGGTGTGCTGACTGGTTATAGTCCATGGGATCGCAAAGAGTTGGTCATGACTTAGTGACTCAATAAGAACAACTTTGTTTTACAAAGTGTGTTGGTTTCTGCTGTACAGCAGTGTGAATCAGCCATAAGTATACATATATCCCCTTCCTGTTAAACCTCCCTCCAACCTTGCACTCTCCCTTCTCACCCCTGTAGGTCATCGTAGAGCACTGGGCTGAGCTCCCTGTGTTACAAAGAAACTTCCCACTAGCTATTTATTTTGCACATGGTAATGTATACATTTAAGTGCTACTCACTCAATTCACCCCATCTTCTCCTTCCCTCCCTGTGTCCACAAGTCCATTTTCTACATCTGGATCTCTGTTCTTGCCCTGAAAATAGGCTTTCTCTGCATAACAGGTTCTAGGTTCACTCACCTCAGTTCCACTGACTCAAATTTGTTCCTTTAAATGGCTGGGTAATATTCCATACTGTATATGTACCACAACTTTCTTATCTATTCATCTGTCAATGGATATCTCAGTTGCTTTCATGTCCTGGCTATTGTAAATATAGCTGCAATGAACACTGGGGTGCATGTGTCTTTTTGAATTGTTTTCTCAGGGTATATGCCCAGTAGTGGGATTTCTGGGTTACATGGTAGTGTTAGGATTTGATTTAGGTCATACCTGAATGGTCTAGTGGTTTTCCCTATTTTCTTCAATTTAAGTCTGAATTTGGCAATAAGGAGTTCATGATCTGAGCCACAGTCAGCTCCCGGTCTTGTTTTTGTTGACTGTATAGAGCTTCTCCATCTTTGGCTGCAAAGAATATAATCAATCTGATTTCGGTGTTGACCATCTGGTGATGTCCATGTGTAGAGTCTTCTCTTGTGTTGTTGGAAGAGAGTGTTTGCTATGACCAGTGCATTTTCTTGGCAAAACTCTGTTAGTCTTTGCCCTGCTTCATTCTGCATTCCAAGGCCAAATTTGCCTGTTACTCCAGGTGTTTCTTGACTTCCTACTTTTGCATTCCAGTCCCCTATAATGAAAAGGGCATCTTTTTTGGGTATTAGTTCTAAAAGATCTTGTAGGTCTTCATAAAACTGTTCAACTTCATTTTCTTCAGTGTTACTGGTTGGGGCATAGACTTGGATAACTGTGATATTGAATGGTTTGCCTTGGAGACGAACAGAGATCATTCTGTCGTTTTTGAGATTGCATCCAAGTACTGAATTTTGGACTCTTTTATTGACCATGATGGCTACTCCATTTCTTCTGAGGGATTCCTGCCTGCAGTAGTAGATGTAATGGTCATCTGAGTTAAATTCACCCATTCCAGTCCATTTTAGTTCACTGATTCCTAGAATGTCGACGTTTACCCCTGCCATCTCTTGTTTGACCACTTACAGTTTGCCCTGATTCATGGACCTGACATTCCAGGTTCCTATGCAGTATTGCTCTTTACAGCATCGGACCCTGTCTCTATCACCAGTCACATCTGCAACTGGGTATTGTTTTTGCTTTGGTTCCATCCCTTCATTCTTTCTGGAGTCATTTCTCCACTGATCTCCAGTAGCATATTGGGCACCTAATGACCTGGGGAGTTCCTCTTTTTGTATCCTATCATTTTGGCGTTTCATACTGTTCATGGGGTTCTCAAGGCAAGAATACTGATGTGGCTTGCCATTCCCTTCTCCAGTGGACCACATTCTGTAAAAATAGGGAAAACCGCTAGACCATTCAGGTATGACCTAAATCAAATCCCTTATGATTATCCAGTGGAAGTGAGAAATAGATTTAAGGGCCTAGATCTGATAGACAGAGTGCCTGATGAACTATGGAATGAGGTTTGTGACATTGTACAGGAGACAGGGATCAAGACCATCCCCATGGAAAAGAAATGCAAAAAAGCAAAATGACTGTCTGGGGAGGACTTACAAATAGCTGTGAAAAGAAGAGAGGCAAAAAGCAAAGGAGAAAAGGAAAGATATAAGCATCTGAATGCAGAGTTCCAAAGAATAGCAAGAAGAGATAAGAAAGCCTTCCTCAGCGATCAATGCAAAGAAATAGAGGCAAACAACAGAATGGGAAAGACTAGCAATCTCTTCAGGAAAATTAGAAATACCAAGGGAACATTTCATGTAAAGATGGGCTCAATAAAGGACAGAAATGGTCTGGACCTAACAGAAGCAGAACATATTAAGAAGAGGTGGCAAGAATACACAGAAGAACTGTACAAAAAAGATCTTCACGACCCAGATAATCATGATGATATGATCACTAATCTAGAGCCAGACATCTTGGAATGTGAAGTCTAGTGGGCCTTAGAAAGCATCACTATGAAAAAAGCTAGTGGAGGTGATGGAATTCCAGTTGAGCTATTTCAAATCCTGAAAGATGATGCTGTGAAAGTGCTGCACTCAATATGCCAGTAAATTTGGAATACTCAGCAGTGGCCACAGGACTGGAAAAGGTCAGTTTTCATTCCAATTCCAAAGAAAGGCAATGCAAAAGAATGCTCAAACTACCGCACAATTGCACTCATCTCACATGCTAGTAAAGTAATGCTCAAAATTCTCCAAGCCAGGCTTCAGCAATACATGAACCGTGAACTCCCTGATGTTCAAGCTGGTTTCAGAAAAGGCAGAGGAACCAGAGATCCAATTGCCAACATCCGCTGGATCATGGAAAAAGCAAGAGAGTTCCAGAAAAACATCTATTTCTGCTTTATTGACTATGCCAAAGCCTTTGACTGTGTGGATCACAATAAACTGTGGAAAATTCTGAACGAGATTGGAATACCAGACCACCTAACCTACCTCTTGAGAAATCTGTATGCAGGTCAGCAAACAACAGTTAGAACTGGACATGGAACAACAGACTGGTTCCAAATAGGAAAAGGAGTATGTCAAGGCTGTATATTGTCACCCTGCTTATTTAACTTCTATGCAGAGTACATCATGAGAAACGCTGGACTGGAAGAAACACAAGCTGGAATCAAGATTGCTGGGAGAAATATCAATAACCTCAGATATGCAGATGACACCACCCTTATGGCAGAAAGTGAAGAGGAGCTAAAAAGCCTCTTGATGAAAGTGAAAGAGGAGAGTGAAAAAGTTGGCTTAAAGCTCAACATTCAGAAAACGAAGATCATGGCATCAGGTCCCATCACTTCATGGGAAATAGATGGGGAAACAGTAGAGACAGTGTCAGACTTTATTTTTTTGGGCTCCAAAATCACTGCAGAGGGTGACTGCAGCCATGAAATTAAAAGACGCTTACTCCTTGGAAGAAAAGTTATGTCCAACCTAGATAGCATATTCAAAAGCAGAGACATTACTCTGCCGACTAAGGTCTGTCTAGTCAAGGCTATGGTGTTTCCTGTGGTCATGTATGGATGTGAGAGTTGGACTGTGAAGAAGGCTGAGCACTGAAGAATTGATGCGTTTGAACTGTGGTGTTGGAGAAGACTCTTGAGGGTCCCTTGGACTGCAAGGAAATCCAACCAGTCCATTCTGAAGGAGATCAGCCCTGGGATTTCTTTGGAAGGAATGATGCTGAAGCTGAAACTCCAGTACTTTGGCCACCTCATGTGAAGAGTTGACTCATTGGAAAAGACTCAGATGCTGGGAGAGATTGGGGGCAGGAGGAGAAGGGGACGACAGAGGATGAGATGGCTGGATCGCATCACGGACTTGATGGATGTGAGTCTGAGTGAACTCCGGGAGATGGTGATGGACAGGGAGGTCTGGCGTGCTGTGATTCATGGGGTCGCAAAGAGTCGGACATGACTGAGCGACTGAACTGAACTGAACTGAACTGAACTGATGGTAGTTTTATTCCTGGCTTTTTAAGGAATCTTCATACTGTTCTTCATAGTGGTTGCATCAATTCACATTACCACCAATAATGCACCAGGGTTCCCTTTTCTCCACATCTTCTCCAGAATTTATTTTTTGTAGATTTTTTTTGGTGATGGCTATTTAAATTATCTTAAGTACATTAATTTAAATTTATAAAACTAAATAAACACAATGAGGATATATTTGATATAATATTATAAAAAATATTACCATGAGATATTTTGAATAAAAAAAGCAAAGGTTCATATGTATATAGTATGGTACCACCTGTGTAAAAGGAGAAGGAAATAAAATGCAGTTGTATTTATTTCCATTTGCATAAAATACCTCTGAAATATGCATTTTCATTTGGGTGATATGACCCACAAAGGGGTAAAAATTGTTTTTGTGTGGGAGGAATCTTAAATTTTATGTATAGAACATTTTTCTATACATATAAGGAGATACACAGTACAAAAGGAGATACACAATATACTTGGGTATGCAAATTAAAAGGGGAGCCAGTAATCAGAAAAAATGTCTCCAAAGACTTCTTAGGAGAGTGGTGATAAAAAAAAAGTTTGAGAAACACTTTTCTAGAAGGATGTAAATAAATGAATCCATGTGGTGCCTGAGAGAGCCGAAATGAATTACCAGGAGAAGGAAGTGATGAGAATTAAGACTGTTCAGTGTGTGCTCTTTCATATTTTGGTATTAGAACCATTATTGGAAGATCAGTTCAGTCACTTAGTCGTGTCTGACTCTTTGCGACCCCATGAATTATAGCATGCCAGGCCTCCCTGTCCATCACCAACTCCTGGAGTTCACTCAAACTCATGTCCATCAAGTTGGTGATGGTGATGCCATCCAGCCATCTCACCCTCTGTTGTCCCCTTCTCCTCCTGCCCCCAATCCCTCCCAGCATCAGGGTCTTTTCCAATGAGTCAACTCTTTGCATGAGGTGGCCAAAGTATTGGAGTTTCAGCTTCAGCATCAGTCCTTCCAATGAACACTCAGGACTGATCTCCTTTAGGATGGACTGGTTGGATCTCCTTGCAGTCCAAGGGACTCTCAAGAGTCTTCTCCATCACCACAGTTCAAAAGCATCAATTCCTTAGCACTCAGCTTTCTTTACAGTCCAACTCTCACATCCATACACGACCACTGGAAAAACCATAGCCTTGACTAGATGGACCTTTGTTGGCAAAGTAATATCTCTGCTTTTCAATATGCTATCTAGGTTGGTCATAACTTTCCTTCCAAGGAGTAAGTGTCTTTTAATTTCATGGCTGCAGTCACCATCTGCAGTGATTTTGGAATCCCCCAAAATAAAGTCTGACACTGTTTCCACTGTTTCCCCATCTATCCACCATGAAGTGATGGGACCTGATGCCATGATCTTCATTTTCTGAATGTTGAGCTTTAAGCCAACTTTTTCACCCTCCTCTTTCACTTTCATCAACAGGTATAGTATCTATTAAAATTTAAATTAAAAACAAACCTTAAAAAGGAATACAAGAAATATTTAAGAGGTAAAATTTGGAAGACTTGATTACTGAATGAGAGAAATGGACTCATCCAATGAAAAAGATGGTGCTGAGATTTAGGTAATAAGGTCAAGGATTGACAGTAAAATCACTGATTTGGGAGAAGAACGAGTAGAGCGGTAAAGAATTTCATTCTGGATATGTGTGTGAGGTGCCCATAGATCACCCAAGGCAGTGCACTTACACCAAAGCAATTGGATGTGAGTCTGAAACTCAGAAGTCAGAGTTGTGCTGAAGACTTACAATCACCTCCAAATAGATTAATTAGAAGCCTAAAAATGAATGGGGATTGTGTGGTGTGAGACTAACCCTACTCTGAAGGCAGCAGCCTAGGAAACAAAAGGGCAGCTGAGAAGTGGGGGCCCACCAAGGAGACTAAGAAGAGATTGATAGAGAGGTACAGGATATCCAGGAGCACAGCCTTCAAGTTAAGGGAGCTCTGCTGTGTGATGTCATGCCACCTTGACCATGTAGGAAAGCAAAATGTGTACTTTCCTAATGACATTGGGACTGATCAGGCAGATTTTAAACAATCTGATGTCTGACTTCCCTTCATGCACTCTGGTTACACCTTCTCCTCTTCCTGATCACCACTGCCTCCCCCAAAGGATGGAGGAAAAAGTAACAAGACAGGGACTTTGACCAGGGAATGCAAATCTTTGGGATGGCATGAGGTATGCTGCATGGCCTCTCTTTATGAAGTCACTGGACTAGAGGAGCTGAATCAGACTAGTCTCTGCAGCAATAGTTAGTATCGACTTTATAGGTGGTTGCCTCAGTTCATTTCTGGGAAGCAATTAATGTTCAGGACACCTGAGACTCAGATAGTCTCTGGCAGATAAAACTGATATTAAAACACCCCTCCCCAGAAAAAAAATTTAAGCCTATCTTGAGAAAGAGAAGGCCACTCTTGCTTGATTATGTTGCCTGGTTAGTCCTTCATCTGATCAACAGCCAGGTTGTTCGAACATGTGGTTACTGCAGTGATAGATTCTAGCACCCAGCAACTGCTCCCATCACGATTAAGTCTAATCTTGCACATTTCACATTCTCCTGCATTTCTTGTTCTGCAACCAGAGATTATTAAGGAAATCTTTCAGTCTCTATCTGAGGCAGATGCCTCCTCATTCTTGCCATTTGCCATTTGATTAACAGTTTGAACCATGGGCATGTTGAGAATCTCAGCCCTTCATTCTGAAACTCTGTTGATTTTTTTTTTTTTCAAAGCATCAATTACTATATGTTGTGGCTCAGACGGTAAAGTGTCTGCCTACAATGCGGAAGACCTGGGTTCAGTCCCTGGATCGGGAAGATCTCCTGGAGAAAGAAATGGTAACCCACTCCAGTATTCTTGCGTGGAAAATCCCATGGATGGAGGAGCCTGGTAGGCTACAGTCCATGGGGTTGCAAAGAGTTGGGTACAACTGAGCGACTTCACTTTCTCTTTCAGTGGGAACACGGAGGTATCCAGGTAAAAAGAAATGAGGCATGGTTATAAATATGTGGACTATTTCCAAAAGAGACCCACAATAGTGATAACAGTGCCAGGTAAGAGTAAAGATGGCAGAGCTTGCCCCTGGGTGATGAGGGAAATTACTCTTTTTTACCCTTTTAATTTCATATTATGAACCTATACAGAAAAATAATTTTAAATTATATAAAAAAGCAATAAAGCCACTAGTAGGACATGTATTACAGAAACTGGAATACATATATTTCCAAAAAGAAAGCAAAAGTATTACATAACAGGCAAATTCACAGAAATTAAAATTGGGGATTCACATGAGCAAATGCTAATATTTACTATCTCTGAATGTCTGTCCATCTTATCTAGGTTATAGAAGGTCCGGTGGGGAGGAATCACCTTAATTCCTAGATA
The DNA here is from genome assembly GCF_042477335.2 of Ovis canadensis. Lineage (NCBI taxonomy): Eukaryota > Metazoa > Chordata > Mammalia > Artiodactyla > Bovidae > Ovis > Ovis canadensis. The sequence continues at coordinate 30,308,984 of NC_091246.1, forward strand.
AGAAGTGGAGGCTAGGGACACTTGTGGTGCCAGTGTGGCTCTTGGAAAGGGAAGCGGTGCTGACACTTGTATTCGTAGTCACTAATTAATGATAGAATTCCCACCCTCTCCCAGGACAAAGGGCTTCCCTGGTGGCTCAGATGGTCAAGAATCTACCTGCAAAGCGGGAGACCTGGGTTTGATCTCTAGGTTGTGAAAATCCCCTGGAGAAGGGTAGGGCTGGCTACCCACTCCAGTATTCTTGCCTGGAGAATTCCACAGACAGAGAAGTCTGGCAGGGCTACAGTCCATGGGGTTGCAAAGAATTCTACACAATTGAGCCACTTTCGCTAGGAGTTGGACATGACTGAGCGACTTCACTTTCACTTTTCACTTTCATGCATTGGAGAGGTAAATAGCAACCCACTCCAGTGTTCTTGCCTGGAGAATCCCAGGGACGGGGGAGCCTTGTGGGCTGCCATCTCTGGGGTCGCACAGAGTGGGACATGACTGAAGTGACTTAGCAGCAGCAGCAGCAGCAGCAGAGCCACTTGGAGCTTCCCAGAGCTGGTCTCATTCACTGTGCAAAGGAACTGGCCAGAGGCTGATGCTTGCCTGGTCTGGGATGAGAAGGGGTGGAGGGTGGAAGATAGGGTGTGAAGTGGATTGTGCGGTGGAGGGGTGTGTGTTGGAGATGGAGGGTTCTCGAGCCTGTGTTTGTGGAGAGTGAGGAGAATGGCAGAAGTCTGCTTTGGGGATTGGATTCGACACCTGTGTTGTCTCCAGCATGCTGCCAGGTAAGAGGAGCAGCCTAAGGATGGTAGGTGAGTGTGAGGAAGAGGAGTCAAAAGTGGAGACTCCTCTGAGAAACTGAGTTTCTTCCAGAAACTCAGATCCCTAAGCCACTAACATCTGCCTGCCCTAGCCACTTAGTACTGCTTCCACCCAGCCTCTAGGACACAGCTGGTGCTGCGGGTCACTCCATCCCTGTTAGGAGGGTCAGGGTTTTCTGCAGTGGTGGGGGGTGGGGGCAGTGCAGGACCGCCTGGCTCCAAGTGCCTCTGCTACCCACAAGCTGTGTGATCCTCTGTAATACAGTTTCTTCCTTCATAATAATAGATGATGATAATAATAATAATAATAATAATAGATAATAATACTTAATAATTCCTACCCAGAAGGGTTCTTGGACAGTCAAATGAGAATATGCACTTGAAATGCCTAACGAATGACATAGTAAGTGCTCAATGAATGAGAACCGAAGCCCTCAGAACCTTCATTCCTCAGCCCAAGCACCCTTAGCTTGCTTAACAGAGGAAATACGAGGTTCACCACCACCGGGGTAACACGCTCTTGGAAGCAGTGTGGAAAGTGGATTAGGGAGGGAGGAGAAGCAAGACTAGAAATCCAAAAAGAAGTCTGCAGGCATCCAGATGGGAGGTGGAGGGGCGGGACCTCGGACCCTTGGCAGTGAGAGACATTATTTCGGAGAAAATTTCTCTAGGACTCTAGGCTGGGAAGGGCCCTTGGCCAAAGGCCGGGCTTGGATGGCGGGAGGAAGATGGAAGGGAGGGAGAGCAGCAGCAGGGAAGATCTTGGGCGGGAGGTGGGGGGTACAGGGGTGCGATACGTGCGGTCTGGGGCTGGAGACAGAAGCTGCAGGGGGAGGCGGCTGTGAGTGCCGCGGTGGAGTTAGAGTAGGAGGTGGAGGAGCAGTTTTGCACGTGGGGGGCCCGTTTCCTGGCGCAGCTGGCCGGGATCTAGGTGCTGTGCGAAGAGGTGCTAAGCCCGATTTCCTTCCTGGACCGTCGGCTCCGCCGCCGTCGGGTGTGCCCCGCCGAGCCGCCCAGGGACGCTCGCAGGCACCGAGATCGGGCCCTGCCAGGAGGAGTTCCATCTGGCCGGCTGGCTTCCTTCCTAGCGCCCTCCATACCTCGCGGTCTTCAGTCTGAGCTCGCATTCCGCCCACCTACCCGGCGCCCGCGTCCTCCTGCTTCTCGTGACCTCCGTTAGAGGCGCTGGGGATCAAGTTGAGGCTGGTTTTCCAGCCGGCCGCCGGCCAGACCGCAGAAACCTTCGCGGTTCACACCCGGCGGCCTCGCACCCTCCACGGCCAGGGCGGGACGCGCGCGGGCGGCGGGAAGGGGGTCCCCTCTCGGCTAGATTCCCCCAGTCTCCGCGCGGCCCACGGGTGGGCGGGTGTCTAACTTTTCACTGCTCACCGAGTTCTGATCCCGCAGGTGTGTGTTCTGAGCCAAGCAGTGTCTGCTTGAGGGGCGATGGCGGGCTGTGCGCACCGAGGGGACCTCCCCCTCCTTCTGTCCCCGGCTGGATCGCAAGCTCCTGCGGGTTCCCCAACCCAGGGTTGGGGATTTTCACGCCTCGCGGCGCCCGGAATCTCGAGGGGAAGCAGGATACCCCCACCACCACCCCAAAGGGCACCGTCTCCACCTTCCTTGCTTCACTTTTGACGGTGGACGAGATCCCAGGGCCCGGTGGAGATCGGCAACCCAATGCTTGCTGCTCACAGAGGGGCTCGCGGACTTTCTTGAGGTTTGCAGCTAACGGGAGATCAGGTGCCCTCGAGGCACGAGGCCCCGGAGTTTGCTTTTCATGTTTTCCATCAATACAGCCAAAGCATAATTTAATTCGCTTTCTTTTTTTTCCCCAAAGGGAGAAGGTAAACCTAATTTGGCGGATGACTCCCCCTTCTTGGAGGTGGTGAATCCTCGCTCCGGTTGTGTGGCACCGCAGCAAGGGCTTCTAGTAACGACCCTCAGCAGCGGCGGGTGGCCTGGAGACTCGCTGAGGAAAATTCAAATGAGCTTTACTTTACTTAGAGCGATTTCTCCATACAGTGTCTAATATATGCCTGCCACGAGGGAGAGAGGTAGGCGGAACCAGGAGCGACGTGGATTCCCCTGATGGTGCTCTGGGGGAAGAGGCGTGCAGCGCCTGAGAGAAGCGAGGGAGGCGGTGGTGGTGGGGCGGCGGGGGTCTTCCCTGTTTTGTAGTTAGGAAGCTTACCTTTTCCACCACTGGAGAGCACCCTTCATTTGTGCTTTCGTTCCTTGGTGGGTCTTCTTCCTTTACTCACACACCTCCCTAGGGGACACTTCAAGCTTCTCGAGACCTGCCTGCCCTCCCCCAAACGTTTCCCACACACCGGCTGTGCCCTGTGGGGTCTTTTAGGACTACAGGAGTTGTTATGCCTTTCAGGGGAATGTGGCAGCTCTGGGACATTTCAGGCAGTAAATGGCACCTCTGCAAAAGCCCCACTAACTGGTCAGTTTTGCCTTTTTCCTGGCTGGTCAGTGAATTGCTGCCTCTGGGTATGACTTGCCTGGTGATATGACCTCTGCAGTCTCCCAAGTATGACATTCAGAGCTCATTCACTGGTGGCACTTCCCAATAGGTGACGCAGGAGGATGAAGTACCTACTATTGGGGAGTTAAGAAGTCTGAGATGCAGTTGGATGAAGTGTTTGGGGAGGCTGGGGAAAACTGATTGAGGTGGGGAAGATACTAGGTTGCTGGGCACCACACTGGGGGCTCCATTGATACTGGTGAACAGGATGCTTGGTGGGGGCAGATAGGAACTGACCTGGGAAAACCCTGTGGCTTTGCTGCTGCTGCTAAGTTACTTCAGTCGTGTCCAACTCTGTGCAACCCCATAGACGGCAGCCCACCAGGCTCCCCCGTCCCTGGGATTCTCCAGGTAAGAACATTGGAGGGGGTTGCCATCTCCTTCTCCACTGCATGAAAGTGAAAAGTGAAAAGGAAGTTGCTAGGCAGTGCTAAAGGGAGACCATTTAGGGCACTGGCGCTGGGTCTGGAAGGCAGTGAGTGCGCCTTCAGTGAGACGGATGAGCGTATGACACAGTTGAGTTTGGGAAGCACAGTGAGGGCACTGGCAGGTGAGCAATGTGGGTGGACTCTGATCATGTAAGATCAGAAGTTCTCATGACTACATGTTGACATTTATGTTTTGAAAAATTAAGATTTTGTTATGTTGTTTTTATCAATACTTTCATAATAGTTTTAGGAAAGAGGAAAATATATACAGATTAGCTTAATGAGGCCTCCTTTGAAGTCCATCTTTCAGTCTAGAAGAATGTCTCACTTTACAAAAACTAAAGAAAAATCCAAAGTTTAAAAGATATCAGTTCTGTTCAGTTCAGTCACTCAGTTGTGTCCGACTCAGCTATCTCACAAACCACAGCACGCCAGGCCCTGTCCATCACCAACTCCCGGTGTTCACTCAGACTCACGTCCATCGAGTCAGTGATGCCATCCAGCCATCTCATCCTCTGTCATCCCCTTCTCCTCCTGCCCCCAATCCCTCCCAGCATCAGAGTCTTTTCAAATGAGTCAGCTCTTCGCATCAGGTGGTCAAAGTATTGGAGTTTCAGCTTCAGCATCAGTCCTTCCAATGAACACTCAGGACTGATCTCCTTTAGGATAGACTGGTTGGATCTCCTTGCAGTCCAAGGGACTCTCAAGAGTTGTCTCCAACATCACAGTTCAAAAGCATCAATTCTTCGGTGCTCAGCTTTCTTTATAGTCCAACTCTCACATCCATACATGACCACTGGAAAAACCAGTCTTGACTAGATGGACCTTTGTTGGCAAAGTAATGTCTGCTTTTTAATATGCTGTCTATGTTGGTCATAACTTTCTTTCCAAGCAGTATCTTTTAAGGCAAGATCCTATGGTTGATCTTTAACAGAGAAAAAGTGCAGTGTCCTTTCTACCTGCCACAAGCACTGGGAGAGGGGTGAGGCAAAGGCAGTGTATGGGACTGTCACCCAGGGCAAACGCAGTGTCACCAGGGCTAAGACCAGTTCCTGAGCTTACGAGCCTTTCCTTTAAGGCCTTTCAGAAAGTTCTGGGTAAAGCATGTTTTGCAAAAGAAGGTGGGATAGAACTGGGAAAGGTCACATCAATGAGGATTAAATCAGAATTAGGTGAGGAGCCTAAAAAGTGCTTTGCATTCTGGGCTCTTAGATGGCAGATGCATCTTATAGTATCTCAGGTTCACTGACATCTTTGAAGATGCCCAATCCACTGCTAACTGGATTTATGACATAGTTACTGTGGAGCTCAGTTGCTTCACATGTGAAAAACGACATTCGAGGGAGGCATTGAATCCATTCTTTCAGATTTGAAGATCAGTTCAGTTCAGTTCAGCTCAGTTCAGTCGCTCAGTCGTGTCCGACTCTGTGACCCCATGAATCGCAGCATGCCAGACCTCCCAGTACATCACCAACTCTCGGAGTTCACTCAGACTCACGTCCATCGAGTCAGTGATCTCATCCTCTGTCGTCCCCTTCTCCTACTGCTCCCAAACCCTCTCAGCATCAGAGTCTTTTCCAATGAGTCAACTCTTCGCATGAGGTGGCCAAAGTACTGGAGTTTCAGCTTTAGCATCATTCCTTCCAAAGAAATCCCAGGGTTGATCTCCTTCAGAATGGACTGCTTGGATCTCCTTGCAGTCCAAGGGACTCTCAAGAGTCTTCTCCAACATCACAGTTCAAAAGCATCAATTCTTCGGAGCTCAACTTTCTTCACAGTCCGACTCTCACATCCATACATGACCACAGGAAAAACCATAGCCTTGACTAGACGGACCTTAATTGGCAAAGTAATGTCTCTGCTTTTGAATATGCTATCTAGGTTGGTCATAACTTTTCTTCCAAGGAGTAAGCGTCTTTTAATTTCATTGCTGCAGTCACCATCTGCAGTGATTTTGGAGCCTCCCAAAATAAAGTCTGACACTGTTTCCACTGTTTCCCCATCTATTTCCCATGAAGTGATGGGACCAGATGCCATGATTTTAGTTTTCTGAATGTTGAGCTTTAAGCCAACTTTTTCTCTCTCCTCTTTCACTTTCATCAAGAGGCTTTTTAGTTTCTCTTCACTTTCTGCCATAAGGGTCGTGTCATCTGCATATCTGAGGTTATTGATATTTCTCCCAGCAATCTTGATTCCAGCTTGTGCTTCTTCCAACCCAGCGTTTCTCATGATGTACTCTGCATGGAAGTTAAATAGGGTGACAATATACAGCCTTGACATACTCCTTTTCCTATTTGGAACCAGTCTGTTGTTCCATGTCCAGTTCTAACTGTTGCTTCCTGATCTGCATATAGGTTTCTCAAGAGGCAGGTCAAGTGGTCTGGTGTTTCCATCTCTTTCAGAATTTTCCACAGTTTATTGTGATCCACACAGTCAAAGGCTTTGGCACAATCAATAAAACAGAAATAGATGTTTTTCTGGAACTCTTGCTTTTTCCATGATCCAGTGGATGTTGGCAATTTGATCTCTGGTTCCTCTGCCTTTTCTAAAACCAGCTTGAACATCTGGAAGTTCAAGGTTCACGTATTGCTGAGGCTTGGCTTGGAGAATTTTGAGCATTACTTTACTAGCATGTGAGATGAGTGCAATTGTGCAGTAGTTTGAGCATTCTTTGGCATTGCCTTTCTTTGGGATTGGAATGAAAACTGACTTTTCCAGTCCTGTGGCCACTGCTGAGTATTCCAAATTTGCTGGCATACTGAGTGCAGCACTTTCACAGCATCATCTTTCAGGATTTGAAATAGCTCAACTGGAATTCCATCACCTCCCCTAGCTTTGTTTGTAGTGATGCTTTCTAAGACCCACTTGACTTCACATTCTAGGATGTCTGGCTCTAGGTGAGCGATCACACCATTGTGATTATCTGGGTCGTGAAGATCTTTTTTGTAAAGTTCTTCTGTGTATTCTTGCCACCTCTTCTTAATATCTTCTGCTTCTGTTAGGTCCATGCCATTTCTCTCTTTTATCGAGCCCATTTTTGCATGAAATGTTCCCTTGGTATCTCTAATTTTCTTGAAGAGATCTCTAGTCTTTCCCATTCTGTTGTTCTTGAAGAGATCTCTAGTCTTTCCCATTCTGTTGTTTTCCTCTATTTCTTTGCATTGATTGCTGAAGAAGGCTTTCTTATCTCTTCTTGCTATTCTTTGAAACTCTGCATTCAGGTGCTTATATCTTTCCTTTTCTCCTTTGCTTTTTGCCTCTCTTCTTTTCACAGCTATTTGTAAGGCCTCCCCAGACAGCCATTTTGGTTTTTTGCATTTCTTTTCCATGGGGATGGTCTTGATCCCTGTCTCCTGTACAATGTCATGAACCTCCATCCATAGTTCATCAGGCACTCTGTCTATCAGATCTAGACCCTTAAATCTACTTCTCACTTCCACTGTATAACCATAAGGGATTTGATTTAGGTCATACCTGAATGGTCTAGTGGTTTGCCCTACTTTCTTCAATTTAAGTCTGAATTTGGCAATAAGGAGTTCATGATCTGAGCCACAGTCAGCTCCTGGTCTTGTTTTTGTTGACTGTATAGAGCTTCTCCATCTTTGGCTGCAAAGAATATAATCAATCTGATTTTGGTGTTTACCACCTGGTGATGTCCATGTGTAGAGTCTTCTCTTTTGTTGTTGGAAGTGGGTGTTTGCTATGACCAGTGCATTTTCTTGGCAAAACTCTGTTAGTCTTTGCCCTGCTTCATTCTGCATTCCAAGGCCAAATTTGCCTGTTACTCCAGGTGTTTCTTGACTTCCTACTTTTGCATTCCAGTCCCCTATAATGAAAAGGACATCTTTTTTGGGTATTAGTTCTAAAAGGTCTTGTAGGTCTTCATAGAACCGTTCAACTTCAGCTTTTTCAGCATTACTGTTAGGGTATCAACTTGGATACTATGATATTGAATGGTTTGCCTTGGAAATGAACAGAGATCATTCTGTCATTTTTGAGATTGCATCCAAGTACTGCATTTCAGACTCTTTTGTTGACCATGATGGCTACCCCATTTCTTCTGAGGGATTCCTGCCCGCAGTAGTAGATACAATGGTCGTCTGAGTTAAATTCACCCATTCCAGTCCATTTTAGTTCACTGGTTCCTAGAATGTTGACGTTCACTCTTGCCATCTCTTGTTTGACTGCTTCCATTTTGCCTTGACTCATGGACCTGACATTCCAGGTTCCTATGCAATATTGCTCTTTACAGCATCGGATCCTGTTTCTATCACCAGTCACATCCACAACTGGGTATTGTTTTTGCTTTGGCTCCATCCCTTCATTCTTTCTGGAGTTATTTCTCCACTGATCTCCAGTAGCATATTGGGCACCTAATGACCTGGGGAGTTCCTCTTTTGGTATCCTATCATTTAGGCTTTTCATACTGTTCATGGGGTTCTCAAGGCAAGAATACTGAAGTGGCTTGCCATTCCCTTCTCCAGTGGACCACATTCTGTCAGACCTCTCCACCATGACCCGCCCGTCTTGGGTGGCCCCACAGGCATGGCTTAGTTTCATTGAGTTAGACAAGGCTGTGGTCCTAGTGTGATTAGATTGACTAGTTTTCTGCGAGTACGGTTTCAGTGTGCCTGCCCTCTGATGCCCTCTTGCAATACCTACCGTCTTACTTGGGTTTCTCTTACCTTGGGCGTGGGGTATCTCTTCACGGCTGCTCCAGCAAAGCGCAGCCGCTGCTCCTTACCTTGGACAAGGTGTATAGATCAGTAAATGTGAAAATTTGGGGGAACTGATATATGGTTAGCAACTTTTACATAAAGTAAAGATGATGAAATAGGTGAGAATACTATATCATTTTGTAAGATTATTTTGTACCATAAAGGAAGAATAACTTCAGAATCTTAAAACTGCATAATCAATGTTAAAAACAACTATACTTCCCTTGGCTTTCTCATATTCTATGGATTGATGAAAAGTTTATCACCAACTCATCTCTGAAAACTAAGGTTCTGTCACCTTGAACACACGAGGGCAGCTGCACTGCTTGTAGAAGATGTTAATTTACCCAACTAAGTGGTTTCAGGGCTTGAAGGGACCTCTGAGGAATTCAAGTGCAAAGATTTCACAGTATCTTGCCTCAGTTTCCAATAATGACAACTGTGTGTTGAGTGCTAGCAGCCAGAAACTGTCATTGCTTTGAAGAAGAGTAAAAAAATACAGATTGTGGCAAATAGAATCATGGAAACTTGAAGTTGGAAGGTTTTTTAGCAATGATCTTATTCCTTTTCAAACTAATACTCCACGGAGGCACAGTAGTGCTCCTTGAATCAATGGACCTCCATTTTAATTGTTATAATTGAGCCTCTACTTACAGTGGACTTCAATTGCTTAAAAAAACTGCTTGACCCACCACTGATTCAGTCCATCTTCCAATTTAAAGAGGAAACTGAGGCTGAAAGAAGCCCTGTGATTTGCCTGTGGTCACCTACTTAGTTGGCAGAACTTGGTAGCACATCACCAGTGGAGTAGGAAGGAAGGACTGTTGTTATATAGTGTCTGTTCCCATACGCATCAATGGTTGAACCAAATTTTCTCATTGCTCCATGGCAAGGAGAGTCAACCTTTACAGTTACCCTTCTGGAATGTTCTGACTGGCTCCTTTCCACACTGATCCTCATCCTCTGCTTGGCATACCATTCCTACGTGATAATTATGACAAAACATTTCACTGACAACTGCTGGAAACTAATTTCTTAACTCCAAGTCTGTATTTTTACTCCCATTTTGACCATGATTGATAAAAATCTCGTTTAATAGCATTTCACTATATTTGAAGAGTACAGAGCTAATATTTGTATGAACATCATTTTATGTTCCTAAGGTCAAGTCTATGTACAAAAATTAAAAAGTACCTGATTTTATGAAAAATATACTTTTATTAAAATGACTGAACTCTACTGTCTGATATGTAAGCTGAGTTGAAGAGGTAGCTACTTTCTTTCTGAGGTCCTGGTAGAGCTGATCCCACATCAGTCTAACAACATTTATATATTAAGTCTACCACAGACTGCACAGCACATTCATTTTGGAGCAAGCTCTTGGTGGTGAAATGTAGCATCTATTAAGTCTGGATACAATTCTGCTGCAAGTAGGAAAAAAGAAAAAAAACCCAACTAAGTCTATATAACCTAAAACTGAATTTTTTAACTGTGGTTACCAATCATTAATGATCATGAAATCAATTTAGTGGGTTATGAAAACATTAAAAAAAAACATACATATACAAGAGCCAAAATTACAACGGAAGAGAAAATATCGAAGTATGTTGCATGCCTTAAGGGTAAATATTTCATAAACATTTTATTTCAGTCACATATATATAACACATATGTACTGGGTCATGAAGTAAAATATATTTCATAGCTCTCAACACTGCCCTAGAGAGTTAGGCCATTCACTGGCTATTCGGTCCCCTGAGAAAAGAGTTTTCTTTCTTTCTTTTTGTCATTTCTGAGCAACAGCTTGACACTACAATGGCTGGGTACTCCAAAGGGCCTCTCCCCCCCAATACAGTAACAATTCAGTGTTCTCTGAGCACCACCATTTGCTGGTTCACTGCTATTTTCTGGACACTTCCTCCCATCATAGCCCTGCAAGTTCAACTGACGGAAAGTTGCCACAGAGCATCTGTGCGTGGGTCAGTAGAAGGCTCGGGTCTGCTACCATGTGCCAGGGGCTTTATAGACATGACTCTTTATAGACATGGTTTCGTTTGTTTTACTGGTAGCAGTGCCTCACCTGTACATCTAGTGCTCACAGCACAGTACCCACACAGTGAATATTTCCAAACAAGTGAACTCAACAACAAGCACATTTTACTGGTTATAAAGCATATGTTAAATTCAACAAAATATAAAAGTTTTAAATAAAATCAAATGTTTACTCATTTATTCATACTTAAGAGAAATACAAAAATACTATACGAAGTTTTATATACTTTTATAAAAAGTTGAGGCACTGATGTTCTGTGGCTAATGATAATAATTATATTACTTTAGCATCATATATCATATATTGATAGTAAAATTATACAACATTAACTCTTTGCTTTTGAGCAGTTATGAGCTTACTATTTTAATATACATCATATATTTAGTACTCATTATTACTTTTGTATAAATAATTTCATAATGGTAGCACATGACACTGAGGGAAAAGGAAAACAGTTACTAATCTTACAAATGCTAGTAAGAAAGAAACTCATTAATGTACACTTGATTTGAGGGGGTAAGCATAATTTGGTTCTATGACTTAATGGAATCTAGGAAAATGAAACAAAGTGTTTTTAAACTGGAAGATACTCATGTTCATCAATTTCAAGCCCTTCATCTTTCATATGAGGAAATGGCTGCACACTAGCCTAAATGACTTATCTAAGGTCACATAATTATACAATGAGAGATGCCCCAGGTCTCCCAGTAACAAATCTAGGATCTTTTCCATTTCATAATAACAGGTTTATACTATAATATGATCATATTTTTTTTTAAAGATCAAATCAGCTATCAAGGAAAACCAACACATGGTAACATTTGAGACTAAAAAAGAATCCAGAGCAAGGGTTTATTAAAAATATATATTGACAACTTTGTAACATAATTAGTGTGGAACACAGAGTTCTTAACATTGATAGCAGAAATTCATTGGTTGTAGTAATTCATCTATATGTTTATGTATCACTCTTGTGTATTAGCTGTGCTTTCATCTGTATCACTTAAGTTAAATTTTTTCCACAAAAATTTCTCGTTTGATTTCCAAAGAGAAGCTTCGAGATCCTCCTTCCTTTTGGAAGATGCCGCAAAAGGCACTTTTTCACAGAGAGTCTCTATTACTGCCAAGTCGGTGAGTTTACTAAGACTGTCGTCATTTTGGTCATTCAAGATGTCCCAGAAATCTTTTGGTCTCTGTTTTGCTTTTTCTATGGATCCAGAAAGAACCTTCTTTGGCAGTTGTGTGGGACTATTCTCATGACTTTTAAAGAGGTCATCAAGAACAGAGGTGTCACCAAGTAAGCCTACCACAGAAGTGTCTTCTAACACTGGATTTTCTATTGTTTTGTTTTCCACTTTGAAGATGGGTCCATTTCTTGAAATACCCAAACCAGTGAGATCCTGTTGGTCTTTCCTGGCAATTCTCAACTTTTCCAACTCATCTGCTCCAGACTTACTGTTCAGGGAATAGGATGCTGCAGTGTCTTTGGACGCTTGGCTGCTTTCCCCACTGTCAGTCTCTTGGGTACAGCTTATAGGTAATTTCTTAGTTTCCACATCATTGGAAAGCACCTTTTCTTTATAGGAACTATGATTTTGAAACTTAATTGATTTTTTTTTACATATGTTGGGGCTGAAAATTGGAGAAATTTTTTTGGTAGAATTTTTAAATGACAAAGTTTCAGAATCTGATAGCCGCTCTTTCATAAGAGATTCTCTTTTTTCAGACTTATTCTTGACTCTCTCTCCTTTCTCATAGGCAGACTTAGTGCATTCTGAGGGAGAATCCACAAAAAATTCTCTTACCTCTGGATACTGGGAAGTATAAAAGTCTCTTAGCATTTTCTGTCGTTCTTCTGATGTGGCATTAGTTACATGTTTAGCAAATTCCTTTACAGAAGACAACTTAAAATAAGAAGCCATTTCTTCAAATTGTTTTCTGAAAATTTAACGAACAAATCCAATGGTTATTTTTACTATATTTTATTTTTAAAGAACTTGTCATCAGTGTTATGCTATGTAGCAACAAAGCTATGTAAATGTATTCATTAGCATATATTATCTTAATATCACAATGAACATACATTTTGTACTTAAGAGAATGTGAACTCTTCCCTTACACTACTTTAGTTCATGAAATTACCAACTTTTTAAGTTATTCTGACTTTAAATCAGGTATTTCCTGGGAATTGTATGATCCCAGCATGCTGCTCTTCCATTCAGACAATTTGTGACTTACAGCACAATTATAATTTATATAATCTGTGCTTGAAAATCTATATTGCACACAAGATACATGAAATAAAATTGTCAAAGAGGGTATCAATAAATAGAAAAGAGAAAATGCTCAAAAATTAATAGTTTTAAAGAATTTTTCTCTTCTATATCCTTTTTTCTCTTTCTTCCACAAATACAATATAGAAATTTCACATGCCTTTTTGATGAGCCTAAAAGGGAAGTTCTAGGAGACCAGGGTTTGATCCCTGGGTTGGGAAGTTCCTCTGGAGAAGGGAATGGCAATCCACTCCAATATTCTTGCCTGGAGAATCCCATAGTAAGAGAAGCCTGGTGAGCCACAGTCCGTGGGTTCACAAAGAGTCAGACATGACTGAGCGACTAACATACGCACACACACACACTCACACACACACACACACACACACACACACACACTCACACACAAAGGGAAGTTCTAAACTGATAAGTCTAGATTCTTTCTCAGTTTTGATCTGATGGATCTGACTTTCAGTATAGGTAACTAAACTAATGTCAGATGGTATTTGAAGAAATGAGTTTCAGAGTTAGCATCAGATATTAATAAAAGCCACTGAAGAACTGCACCTTCTGAAACCCTAATAAGATGGAGGTGGAAAGCTCGTTTAGGAACCCTGGGCACTAGACTCTGGTCCCTTTCCCCAAGTAAGGGTTCTATAGACTGAACTGTGCCACCCACCCCAAATCCGTATGTTGAAGCCCTAAACCCCAATGTGACTATATTTGGAGATGGGGGCCTTTAGGAGGTAATTAAGTTTAAAAGAGGTCATAAAAAGCCACCAGAAGACTTTTCTGGTGGTCCACTGGTAAAGAATCTGCTGCCAATGCAGGAGTCACAGGTTCAATCCCTGGTCTGGGAAGATTCCACATGCTGTGGAGCAACTAAACGTGTGTGCCATTAACTACTGAGGCTGTGCTCTAGAGCCTGGGCTCCGCAACAAGAGATGCCCCCGCCATGAGAAGCCTGTGTACCGCAACTAGAGAAGGCCTGCACGCAGCAACAAAGACTCAGTACAGCCAAAAATTAATAAATAGATGAAATTTTAGGGGGAAAAAAGTCACCAGTGAGCTCTCTCTCTGCCATAGGAGGACACAGTGAAAAGGTGGCCATCTGTGAGCCAGGAAGAAAGCTCTTACCAGGAATCCAATCAGCTGGCACCCTGATCGTGGGACTTCCCAGGCTTCAGTACCGTGAGAAACATATTTCTGTCTTTTAAGCTGCAGCCTGTGGAATTCAGGCCAGGCAGACTAAGAGGGTTTTCCTTTGCTGATGCTGAGTTTAGGCCATGAATCAGGAAAGCTCACTGCTTACAAATGTTTTTATAAACAAAAGCTACAGATGACACTGCAGCAAATGATTAAAAGTCCCCAAATTGAAGACTTACATCCATTTTTATATAATATTTCCTTAAAACTTTGATTTATTGACTGAAAAAATATTTATAGAGCTCTCTTATCTGCAAGGCACTGCAAGAGAAACTATACAACACTCAACAAATCCCAGTTCCCCGTCTTCAAGGAGTTTATAGTCTGGTTGGCAGAGACAGATACGTGAAGATGAAACCAGAAGGGAGGGATACATCCTATGATGGAGGTAAATATGGTACCCTGTTGGTACCCACAAAAGGGGTGTCTAAGCCAGTGACTGGTAGTGGGCTGAATAGCAGGGAAGGCTTCGCTGCTGTCACCTCAAGCCAGTCAGGTAAAGATGAGCCAAGAAGCCCCCTAGAGAGGGAAGATGCACAGGCCCACTTCCAAGAAGACGTGGTGGACAGAGGGGCAGGAGGAACTCCAAGGAAGAGGATGAAAATCATGAGGGGTCTGAATGCCAACTTCAGAAGTTTGAATTTCATTCTGTACACAACAGAGAATCCTGAGGGTAAAAAAAAGTGATTTTTTAAATGTACATAAACAGGAGCTTTACTTAAAGCCACTCTTATTTTTGCCACTGAGACCAGGTTGTATAAAGTTTGCGTTTCCTTTGATTTTAGTGGCAATCCATACCATATACTCAGGACTTTTTTTTGTAGTTTCAGATGAGCACCCTGGCTTCTAGTCCTCACCACACTGGTCCTGTTACTTGTTTCCAAATCCAGGTCCTAGCTATGCCTGATCAACAGTCACTCTCACTGCCAAGAGAATATTTAAAGTAACACAAAAACAAGTTTCCAAATTTCTGTCCTGGGTATGGCCAACGTCCTTGTTGTAAAGCATCAAGTATGTTTTTAAGAGGTTCCAGTTTCAACCTCACAGGAAGTAATGACGTATCATTATTTTATTAATCACTTCTGAATCCATTTTCATGGCCTTTCTAATAAATATTTGTGCTGTGAAGATTAAGTTATTAGCAAAGTTACAGGCTAATGTCTTTTATTTATCCGAGACTTGGTGGTATATCAGCAGTTGCCAAAGTACTTTCCCCTTTGCTGTGTTGACCTCACCTATGACCCTGTGCTTCTGTCAGCTCTGGGAGGAGAGGTGCTTCTGATCTTATTCTGTCTGAATGTTATACCAGGATCCCGGGCTGTGTGATTTCCCTTTACAGGATGACTTATGATTACAATTAATTTTATTTTCGCTTTCTAAACTTGCTTTCATAATTCTTGGTCTTTAAAAGAGTTTTCTTTAAATACTTAATGACTGCAAGGTACAACCAAGGGATATAAGCTAGCCCCTTTGTGGGGAAAATTTTGTAGACACTCATAAGCCACTTAGGGAAAGGGGTGTGGGTGGGGGAAGAAATCAAAGTTGGGTATCTTTGTCTTTCAGCAAGTAGATGAAGAGCAGCTGTGGAAAAATTCAATTCCTCTCCCTTGTTCTTGAGGAACTGAAGGAGAAGGGGTGGAAACACAGCTAAAAACCATGCTGTTTCTGCCTGAACTTTCTGAAGAGAAGGTAGGACTGAAACTTCCTTCAGATGACCCATGGGACTGCATCATGGTATAAATTCTTGATCCACACAGATTAGGATGGTTAACAGGAAAGAGGTGCTAGCAGTTCGGGCACTGTTTCCTAGCGCACATGTTGGCATTCCAATATTAGACACCCTTCACCTTTTTATGTAGCATGAGACATTTATCCTGAGGCTAAGATAGAGAAAAAAAAAAACACGTAAAAAAATAATCATTGGTAATTCTTTCTTTCTTCCTTCCTTTCTTTAATGTTTTGGCCATGTTGCGAGGCATACAGGATCTTAGTTCCCCCACCAGGGTTTGAACCCAGGCCCTCTGCAGTGCAAGTGTGGAGTCTTAACTACTAGACTACCAGGGCAGTCCCAGTACTTTTATTTTTATATACAGTGCCAAAGGGGTAAGATGCTTTTGCTTCTCAAAGATTGGTAAAAATGTATACAGTTGGCCTTCTAGCAAAATAATTGCCCATACAAAACTGCCCCAACTTTACTCCAAATCACTGCTGTAAATATATCTGTGAGGAGCTGCAATGCTATAGTAGTGTGGGATGTTCACTTTTCTGGGCAATGGTGGGCAGCTCAGGGGTGTGATCCAATCTGCCACACCAGGACCTGAGGGGCTAAGGGGCCAGTTGCCTGGGAGTTGCCAAAACCCTGAGGGAAGCATCTGGAACACAAAGAGCAACCAGCACTTTCCCACTGTCTGTAGAAGCCATCAGGACCAACTGGAGCTTGCCTCCTCTCCCTGCTTACCTCAGTCACTATACCACAGTTACCCTGAACACTGGCTTCTCATCCTCCTCCTGGCCTCTACAGCCTTGATCTAATCCAATCCCTCAACCTTCCAGACCATTCCTTGGTGCCCCTGGAATCAGGCTATGATCTACCATCTCTCCCGTATCTTCTACCCAAGGAGTCCCTCTGTCTCCTCCGGATACTGCCTCCTCCTATGCAGCCTTCACAAGTCAAAATTCTTATACCTCCCATCCTTAAGCCTCAGAGTTCAAGCTTCCCACTGCTGTTTCCAGATTATTTTTTCTTAAAAACTCCTCCTACTCTTTAAGGCGCATGCTATCCAGCTTTCCATTCTCACTCCCACCCCATCTTATTAACTGACTTCCTAGTTGCTCCCTGCTGGAGACTGACACTCAAGATCCTGGATTAACGTTGCTTCCTTTCCCATTTTCTGCCATCATTCTTGGTAATATCAGTTTCCGTGTGGATGTTCCACCCAACTCCTGGCCCACTAGTTGCTTTACCTCACCTCCAAAGACTCAGTTTCACGCAGGTCCCTATTGCCAAGATCATACCACTAATGTCATTACCATTAACTGCACAACTTCCAAATTCCTGAATTCAGTCATATCATGCTTCAGTTCAACTACTCAATTATCCCCATGACAACTATGTTGGATTGTACTTTTCATCTCATCAAGTCCTCCAATTTGCTGACTCTTCTGCTTTCTCACTATCATCAACATCCCTTTGTTGAGTTTAGGTTCAACTTTATAATCACTTCTTTGCAAACATCCTTCATCTTCCTTTCTTTCCTTTCCTTCTCCTTGTAAAGCTCAGCTGTTTGCCTATTCTGTGTCTGCAGCTGAGCAACTGGAACTTGAATGAAGTCTGCACAACTGCACAGAAGGTTTCACTGTAATTACTCTCAAAAAGGGACTTAACATCACTCAGGAATTCTAGCCCCACAAGCGTGCTCTACTACTTTATAAATTACTTCTTTCGTAATTTCTCTTTCCCTCAATTTTTCTCCCTCAATACGATGCTTTAATTCTCAACTAATTAAGGAAATACCCACTGTATCTGTGCCTTTCTTTACGCCTCTCTCTTGTTGTCGCTCAGTTGTTCAGTCATATCCGACTCTTTGCAACCCCGTGGACTGCAGCATGCCAGTTTTTCCTGTCCTTCACCATGACCTGGAGCTTGCTCAAACTCGTGTCCATTGAGTTGGTGATGCCATCCAATCATCTCATCCTCTGTCGTCCCCTTCTCCTCCTGCCTTCAATCTTTCCCAGCATCCGGGTCTTATTTTCCAATGTACTGAAGCTTCAGCTTCAGCATCAGTCCTTCCAATGAATATTCAGGATTGATTTCTTTTAGGATTGACTGGTTGGATCTCCTTGCAGTCCAAGAGACTCTCAAGAGTCTTCTCCAACACCACAGTTCAAAAGCGTCAATTCTTCAGCACCCACCCTTCCTTATGGTCCAACTCTCACATCCATACGTGACTATTGGAAAAACCACAGCTTTGACTATATCAACATAGTCATAATATCATCTCTATTGTAATGTCTCTGCTTTTTACTATGCTGTTTAGGTTGTCCCTTTCTCTTAATACCTCTCAAAGGCTAGGCCTTCACCTGTGGTCTGGATCCCACCTTTTTCTGCCTTCAGGACTTCACTCTTTCTGTTGTCACCTCCCTGGCAAAATCTCTTTTTCCTCTATTAGTCTTTTTCCTTGATACACAAACAGGTTCTCGTACGTTGGCAATCTTATAGAAAAACATGAATGAACTTTTTGGCCAACCCAATATTATCTTCTCAACCTAAAAACAAACTACCCTTGATCCCACAATGCCCTTCAGCTACTGCCAGTTTCCCCATCCAGATTTAAGGAGCAGTCCCAGGGGCTTGCCCTCTCACTGCCTGCCCACCTCACCTTGGCATTTGCCTACTTAGAGTGCTCACATGAAAGCAACCGAAGAGTCCTTCAGCTCCAGGGGCTTTCCCGTTCTGCTTCTGGTCCTCAGCAGTAGTCAATAAAGTCAGTGTTCCCTCCTTTCTGAAACTCTCACTTCTCTTGGACTTCAGGGTCTCGCACAGGGCCTCCTACCCAGCAGGAGTACATAGTCACCCTCCAGGCTCAGTCCTGGGGCTTCTCCTTTCCTCTCTGTGTTCTGTTCCTAAGCTGCTCACACAGTCTATGGCTGTAAAGACTATTTGTAATCTATTTCTAATCTCTATGCTGATAACTTCCAAATTTAGATCTCCAGTCCCCAAATCTCAGGGTAGCACTATCCACTGCCTATGTGACATTTCCCCACATCCTCAAATTTAATATGAGTGAAAGAGAACTCTTGATTTTTTTTTCACTCCAACCTTTTGTCTCTCCTACTTTTCCCTATTCAGTGAGTCCAATCTGTTGTTTAAAATTGGGAGTAAACCTGTCTTCTCCCTTTTCCAACAACCAGTTCAACACCGAACTGAATTTATCCAATTGGCTCTGTCTCCCCGGCAACTACTCTACTCTAGCAAAACACCATCACCTAGTTCCTTATGGTTTCCCCTAGTCTGCTCTGCCCTCTTCCAGGCAGAAGCTGGAAAAGCCTTTTAGAAACATTAACACATCAAATCATGTCATGCTTCAACAATTTCTACTGCAGTTGGAACAAAATCCAAATTCTTTTCTACAATCTACAAGGCTTTGCATGCTCCAGCCTCATATATGTCTCTCCCTTCATCTCATGCCATTCTCTCCTTGATTTATTATGCACTAAGTACACCAGCCTTCTCTCAAAAGCCCCTCCCTCTTCAGAAAGTTCTTACTCTGTTCTTTGCCTGATTATCCTTTAAGTCTTAACTCACATGTCACTTGTGTAGACAGGTCTTCCCTGACTACCCGCTAGAAAGGAAGTGGTGCCCTTCCTGATCCCACTCTTCTCTATAAACTGTCCACTTCTTTCCTATAACACACTATTTCATAATTACTTATAAGTTTTTTTATTTTTGAAAATTTTATGGTTTGATGCCAAACCTCATCTCACTGTACTGTAAGCTCTTTGTCTCTTTTTTGACACTGTATATCCAGCACTTAGCCCAATGCCTGAGTGCGTATCAGGTGCTCAATAAATATTCAATGACTAAATGAATAGAATGCACTCAAGTATTTCATTTACCTATATAAAATTTACCTATTTCATTTACCTGTATTTCATCTTTTATCAATTCAGGGATTAACCTTCTTAGAACACTAAAACATTTCAGATTTTTTTTTTTTTTTTGGCCATGCTGCAAAGCTTGTGGAATCTTAGTTCCCCAACCAGTGACTGAACCCAGGCCACCACAGTGCAAGTGCTGAGTCCCAACCACTGGATTATGAGGGAATTTGGGGATTTATTTTTTAAATTGTACAAATTTAGATTTTTCTGAAATATTCAGATGCTAAATGTAGTTAAAATTCAAATAACTTGTGTATTTAACTAGGTAGTTATATTTCTTTTGAGAACTATTCACAAAGCCAGGTGTTATTATAGATGACATACCTGCGGATCCCCTTCGGTGTTTCTCCAATTATGAAGGTGGTCTGGTCTATTCGGCAGACTTTTTTCTTCTTCTGGCTTACAGGGTGTGAAATGTAAAGAGGAAATGAAATGCTGCCTTCACTTGGTGGTTGGCATTCCTTTGTACGTGTTGATACATCGCCCTTCATTTTTTCCTTATGTGTCTGAAACAAGGGATGAGAGCAAAAACTGAAAAAATATTCATTTTTACTCAAATAAGAAGTCTGTCTTACTTTTTCCCAATATTCTTTACAAGCTTGTATATCATATTCATGGGCTTCCCTCGTAGCTCTGTTGGTAAAGCATCTGCCTGCAATGCAGGAGACCTGGGTTTGATTCTTGGGGTGGGAAGATCCCCTGGAGAAGGAAATGGCAGCCCACTCCAGTATTATTGCCTGGAGAATCCCATGGATAGAGGAGCCTGGCAAGCTACAGCCCATGGGGTTGCAAGAGTCAGACACAACTTAGCAACTAAACCAACAAACCATATCATATTCTCCAAGTGATAATCATTGCCAGATCTTGTTAGATCTTTAAAAAGATACTACATTTAGCAGTAATGTGATGCTTCTATTTTCATAAAGATATATGCTAAAGATATATCTTTCTTAAAGATATACTAAAGGTAATGGTAATATGATGTTTCTACTGTCAAGACTGTGGGTATACTGATACACATGCTGGCATCTACTTTCCTAAATAAGGATACAAATTAGTCATGTAAATAATGGTATAAAATGAGATATTTAAAAACTTTTAATTTAGTAATTTTTCTCAATATTACTAAGCAGACTTTCAGTTATTTAATCTTATATAAGTAGTCAAACTTTTAAAAATAATAATCTTTAATGATAATGAAATAAACTAGTTTCATAAATCCTACTTCAATCTCTATTGAGTTGCAAGAAGTAATTGTTAAGATGTTTAACAATTGAACCTGGGATTGAACCTGGGTCTCTGGCCTCTCCTGTATTGGCAGGTGGATTCTTTACCACTGCGCCACCTGGGAAATATTGGATGTAATTTGACAACAATAAAGTTATATTTGAGCTCAAAAATAAAAAGGAAAATCTCTAGATGCCCAAATTAAAGTAACATAGCAGCAGGTGGGAGCTGAAGCTCAGCAGCCCCCAAGGATGGGTCCTAAGTTCTGGACTGCAGGACTCCATGTGTAGAGGGAAAATGGAAAAGATTTAACTCTCTGAGTTAAAACGATCAACAAACCAAAAACACAGTAGGAATTAAAAGGATATCCAATTTTCAAATTAAAGCTAGGAAAGCCCAAACTGGGGCACAGCATAGAAATAGGCTACTTTTTTGGTCTTGATAGAATCACTGGTGGAAACATGGAATGTCCAGCCTGTGCGATTTGTGGAACACACTTGCATTGTAAGGAAAATCTAAGCTAAAAACCAACATAAAAAACTAGCCCAGAATCAGTGAAAACCATATATCTCAATGGGGGGTAAATACAAAAACATAACATAGGAACACTTTTTAAGTTTAGGGAATGCTTGTGATTCTAAGGGGGAGTGCAGGGGGAAGAGCTCAGGTAAAATTATAAAGAACATACAAAACCCACTACCATGAAAGTGGGCAGATACAACAAATGTGAGAATTTGTATCTGAGGAATTATAGGTTACAAAGCAATGTGAAAGAGACTTTAAATCATTAGCATGTCCAGAAAAATAAAGGAAGTACTAGGTAGTATAAAATATCAGATCTGAGAAAGAACAAGACACAAACTCTAGAAGGGAAATATAGGTTTGGAAAAAAGGATATAGAAACAAACTTAAAATATGTGTTAAGAAGCAGGCTAAATAGCCTTACAATGACAGTTTATAAACTGGTAGAATAAATTACTCAGAATGCTGTGCAGAGATTAAAAAAGAAAAACAAGAAAGAAAAATTAAGAGACAGAAGGCCTGTCAGAAGATAAACCAAATTTATAAAATTTTAGAAGGACAGAATAGAGAAAATAGAAGAGATAATGCCAAAGATATAATGGCAGAGAACTGAAGAAGGCATGAATCTTCAAAGTAAAGAAGGAGAATCTCTAGTGTGAAAAATGAAAATAAATCTATACCTTGTTATATCACAGAAGAGAGAATATCTTATAAACAGAGAAAAAAGATAAGCTCTCCCACAAAGAAGTAATAATCAAACTAAAGGGAGACTTCTCATTACTACTACTAGTATCACCATTGCTGCCAGCAGAAGATAGTGAGTGAGGTTATCTTCAAAATGCAGGGAGGGAAAAAACCTACCAACCTAGAATTCTACACCCAGTTAACTACCATTTAAGAAATTTGCAGGCATACAAATACTGCAAAACACAGATTAGTAATTCTCAGTAAGACAACTACTCTTTCTTTCATAGGTATGCAATGGGATTGAAGCAGTACATATCATTGAATGTGGCTGGGGAATGGCTTTCATTCCACACATATTTACAAAGCACCTATTATGTTCCTGCCACTATGCAATGTAGTTGAGAACCAAAATATTTACATACAGAAAGAGGCTTGTACTCTTAAGGGACTTAAAAATGCTGAGTTACCCCTCCCTTTTTAAAATGGCACATTTAGTTTATTCCTTTTTAAAATAAAATCATTTATCTCTTTAATTTATATTCATTTCACTGAAATAAACTGAACAAGAGAAATAACTGTATTATTTTTTTAAAAAGCAAACCATTCCTAATGAAAAGAAACAGACTTCTTCAAAATCTACTGTGATTCAGATGGGCATCACAAAATGCCAGGTTGTCAGTTTGAACTAGGGCTTTGCATCAGTCAGTAATGCTGAAAGTACTTTCCTCAAATACAGCATTTCCTATATCTTAAAACATTATTAATAAAGAGAGAAACATGTTCATCACTAAAGATAAATTTGAAAGAGATTTGATGCATTTACTTCACATCACAAGAAAATAAGATGAATTTTAAAAGTTCCTAATAAAAAAGCTCATTATCTTTGATAATTCTCAAGAAATAATTGTCCATTATTATAAGGAGGGATGGTAATGTCTATGTGGGGATAAAGGGAATAAGCCAAAAGAGAAGGAACTGGGCCAACCAGAAACATGCCCTCCTCATATACCGTAATTTCTGAAGTCATGGAGAAATCATGCCAAGCAATGGCAATCTTCAATTATTTACATGATTACTCTGAGTCTTTCTGACTCTGGAAGTATTATAAAACTCATATTTCAAACCCCAGATATATTTTTTCTTAAATTAGTTTTATATATTCTTCAGGAAAATTCAACTTTTCCAATCATAGCTATCAGACATGTGAATTTTAAATTTTAAACTTATGATAAATATTCTATACTTTAAAATCTGATTATTTTAGATAAAAATGAAAAGAGAAAAGTATTTTTCTCTCACATGGGCTCAATATTCCATCTTTTATTTTATTTTATTTTATTTTTTTTTATTTTTTTAAATTTTTAGTTTTTTATTTTTTAAATTTTAAAATCTTTAATTCTTACATGCATTCCCAAACATGAACCCCCCTCCCACCTCCCTCCCCAGAACATCTTTCTGGGTCATCCCCATGCACCAGCCCCAAGCATGCTGCATCCTGCGTCAGACATAGACTGGCGATTCAATTCACATGATAGTATACATGTTAGAATGTCATTCTCCCAAATCATCCCACCCTCTCCCTCTCCCTCTGAGTCCAAAAGTCCGTTATACACATCTGTGTCTCTTTCCCTGTCTTGCATACAGGGTCGTCATTGCCATCTTCCTAAATTCCATATATATGTGTTAGTATACTGTATTGGTGTTTTTCTTTCTGGCTTACTTCACTCTGTATAATCGGCTCTAGTTTCATCCATCTCATCAGAACTGATTCAAATGAATTCTTTTTAACGGCTGAGTAATACTCCATTGTGTATATGTACCACAGCTTTCTTATCCATTCATCTGCTGATGGACATCTAGGTTGTTTCCATGTCCTGGCTATTATAAACAGTGCTGCAATGAACATTGGGGTACATGTGTCTCTTTCAATTCTGGTTTCCTCGGTGTGTATGCCCAGAAGTGGGATTGCTGGGTCATAAGGGAGTTCTATTTGCAATTTTTTAAGGAATCTCCACACTGTTCTCCATAGTGGCTGTACTAGTTTGCATTCCCACCAACAGTGTAGGAGGGTTCCCTTTTCTCCACACCCTCTCCAGCATTTATTGCTTGCAGATTTTTGGATCGCAGCCATTCTGACTGGTGTGAAGTGGTACCTCATTGTGGTTTTGATTTGCATTTCTCTAATAATGAGTGATGTTGAGCATCTTTTCATGTGTTTGTTAGCCATCCGTATGTCTTCTTTGGAGAAATGTCTATTTAGTTCTTTGGCCCATTTTTTGATTGGGTCGTTTATTTTTCTGGAGTTGAGCTGCATAAGTTGCTTGTATATTTTTGAGATTAGTTGTTTGTCAGTTGCTTCATTTGCTATTATTTTCTCCCATTCAGATGGCTGTCTTTTCACCTTGCTTATATTTTCCTTTGTTGTGCAGAAGCTTTTAATTTTAATTAGATCCCATTTGTTTATTTTTGCTTTTATTTCCAGAATTCTGGGAGGTGGATCATAGAGGATCCTGCTGTGATTTATGTCTGAGAGTGTTTTGCCTATGTTCTCCTCTAGGAGTTTTATAGTTTCTGATCTTACATTTAGATCTTTAATCCATTTTGAGTTTATTTTTGTGTGCGGTGTTAGAAAGTGATCTAGTTTCATTCTTTTACAAGTGGTTGACCAGTTTTCCCAGCACCACTTGTTAAAGAGATTGTCTTTACTCCATTGTATATTCTTGCCTCCTTTGTCAAAGATAAGGTGTCCATATGTGTGTGGATTTATCTCTGGGCTTTCTATTTTGTTCCATTGATCTATATGTCTGTCTTTGTGCCAGTACCATACTGTCTTGATGACTGTGGCTTTGTAGTAGAGCCTGAAGTCAGGCAAGTTGATTCCTCCAGTTCCATTCTTCTTTCTCAAGATTGCTTTGGCTATTCGAGGTTTTTTGTATTTCCATACAAAGCTTGAAATTATTTGTTCTAGTTCTGTGAAAAATGTGGCTGGTAGCTTGATAGGGATTGCATTGAATTTGTAAATTGCTTTGGGTAGTATACTCATTTTCACTATATTGATTCTTCCAATCCATGAACATGGTATATTTCTCCATCTATTAGTGTCCTCTTTGATTTCTTTCATCAGTGTTTTATAGTTTTCTATATATAGGTCTTTAGTTTCTTTAGGTAGATATATTCCTAAGTATTTTATTCTTTTCGTTGCAATGGTGAATGGAATTGTTTCCTTAATTTCTTTTTCTACTTTCTCATTATTCGTGTATAGGAATGCAAGGGATTTCTGTGTGTTGATTTTATATCCTGCAACTTTACTATATTCATTGATTAGCTCTAGTAATTTTCTGGTGGAGTCTTTAGGGTTTTCCATGTAGAGGATCATGTCATCTGCAAACAGTGAGAGTTTTACTTCTTCTTTTCCAATTTGGATTCCTTTTATTTCTTTTTCTGCTCTGATTGCTGTGGCCAAAACTTCCAGAACTATGTTGAATAGTAGCGGTGAAAGTGGACACCCTTGTCTTGTTCCTGACTTTAGGGGAAATGCTTTCAATTTTTCACCATTGAGGATAATGTTTGCTGTGGGTTTGTCATAAATAGCTTTTATTATGTTGAGGTATGTTCCTTCTATTCCTGCTTTCTGGAGAGTTTTTATCATAAATGTATGTTGAATTTTGTCAAAGGCCTTCTCTTCATCTATTGAGATAATCATATGGTTTTTATTTTTCAATTTGTTAATGTGGTGAATTACATTGATTGATTTGCGGATATTGAAGAATCCTTGCATCCCTGGGATAAAGCCCACTTGGTCATGATGTATGATCTTTTTAATGTGTTGTTGGATTCTGATTGCTAGAATTTTGTTGAGGATTTTTGCATCTATGTTCATCAGAGATATTGGCCTGTAGTTTTCTTTTTTTGTGACATCTTTGTCAGGTTTTGGTATTAGGGTGATGGTGGCCTCATAGAATGAGTTTGGAAGTTTACCTTCCTCTGCAATTTTCTGGAAGAGTTTGAGGAGGATAGGTGTTAGCTCTTCTCGAAATTTTTGGTAGAATTCAGCTGTGAAGCCATCTGGACCTGGGCTTTTGTTTGCTGGACATCTTTTATTTTAAAAAAAGTCTAGGTTCAGATTTCCATTTTAGTAGGGTAGTTTAACACTTACTGAAACAAGGCTGTGAAACAAAATTTCATTTACTAATTTGTTTAATAAACACTTTGATGCCCTGGTTATAAAAGCTGGTGTCACTATTTTGTAGTAAAATAGTATCTATTACAATAGATAATATAAGGAAAGCAGTGACATAACGCAGTTGCAATTCCAGGGGCAGTTATAATTTATTATAAAGCAAAGTACAAGGCCTGCGACCAAGATGATAAGATTCCAAATAATGTGAAATTAGATGCAAACTCGTTTACTACCACTTATGTCAAAGCTGGGAAGTCATGTGACACTGGGGCAACAGTATGAAGTAGCAACAGTAATGAAAGGTCAAGAAATGAAAAATTCAGTAAAATGAGCTGGATTAAGAATTTAAAAGATAATATTATTGCTTCTCAACATTATGGTAGAAGGTAAGACTGCCAGCTCTGGAAAGCAAAATAAATCCACTCTTCTTTCCACCAGAGAACAGAATGGCCAGCAGCTGGAACTCTATGTCTGTATTCAATGGGAAATTTTGAGGTCATTTAACATGAAGGAAGCAGAAAGCCCAGTTTCCATAAAAGCCACTAATTGATAGTAACGTTTCCCTAAAGAGTTTCTTCAAAATTGTCCAAGATTTGCTTTGAGGAATTATCTCTATACTCCATGATGCTGATGTAGGTTTCCTTCCTCTTAAGATTTATGGTTATAATGTCAAGGAGGAAATTATGAAGATAAGAACTTTGCACGGTATTTGTATAATAAAAACATGTCTGCTAATAAGTATTTTACAAAGCTTGACACTGAGTTTAATTTATAGCAGTAACTGCTATGTTCATGATTATTTCCATAAATTATTGGATATTGTTAGGTATTTCTACTATGGTACTTTTTCAAAAATAATCAAATTTAACTTCAGAATATTTATTAAAAATAAAATTCAGTAAGTATAAAGAGTATAGTAATTATTTCTAAATAATGTAAATATATAGTTAAAAAATCCATTTGATGATGAGATTAACTGAATGGAAATGTGGGGTTACTTGTGCTGTGCTGTGCTGTCACTTTAGTCATGTCCAAATCCTTGTAATCCTGTGGACTGTAGTCCACCAGGCTCCTCTGTCCATGGGATTCTCCAGGCAAGAATACTGGAGTGGGCTGCCATGCCCTCCTCCAGGGGATCTTCCCAACCAGGGATCAAACCCAGGTCTCCCGCATTGCAGGTGGATTCTTTACCAGCCGCGCTACCAGGGAAGCTCCATGGGTTACTTAAGAAAGCTAAATCTATTAGAAAATATTGAAATAATTCCAATTTATGAGTAGTAATATATCTTTCTCCTTTGGCTCTTTCCTATGTGGAGCAGCCAATTGAAAGTTGAAAAAGTAGAGGAAAAATTCTCTCCCTTCAGAATTAAACACATCTAAAAAGGTAAAAGGTGGGCCATGGCTAATTGTGTTAAATCCTAATCTGATTTATATAATTAAAAATTTTTTAATGTTATTGTCACAAAAAGAAATATGTTATTAAAAACAAAATTCAGAATATAAAAATTATTTAATTAAACCAAAAACACTAAATATATATTATTTCTACAAGTGGTAATTATTTTAATATATTTTGGCCAAAATAATCTCCTTATCTATCCACAGTTAAGTGTTTACTGTGGAAATGGCTCACTTCAAAGACTTCATAAATATCTACTTTTTAAAAAATTGAAGCTTAGTTCATTTACAATATTATATTAGTTTTAGGTATAAAACATAATAATTCATTATTTTTTATAGATTATACTCTATTTAAAATTATTATAAAACACAATAATATGCTATGCTGTACAATATATCATGAATATCTGCTTTGACTTAATTTTGATAAAAATATAAAATCAAAACATGTCTCTATAAAATACATTTGAAAATACATCATTAAAATTACTACTGAAACATGTATAAAGTATACATTCTGTAAAATAAAAGCTATAATTTTAAGTTGTAAAAGATATACATTAGGATTATAACAAATAAGAGGGTACTTTTACAGGGAAGCATTTCTTCTTTTAGAGTAGCCAAAATGAATATACACTAGACCTAGTCAACTATATACAACCCTGGACAACTTATTTATTTCTTATTGTAAAGTTTCAGATTTATATTGATTCTAGGAGGAAAGTTTATCTTTAGATTAATAGTATGAGACATTCAAAAGACTTCTGATAGTAAGTACTTTTTTCTTTTAATCCCAAAGTGTACTGTCTGTATTACAAGGCATTAGACCTAAGCAGATGGTGATTGCAGCCATGAAATTAAAAGATGCTTACTCCTTAGAAGGAAAGTTATGACCAACCTAGATAGCATATTCAAAAGCAGAGACATTACTTTGCCAACAAAAATCTGTCTAGTCAAGGCTATGGTTTTTCCAGTGGTCATGTATGGATGTGAGAGTTGGACTGTGAAGAAAGCTGAGTGCCGAAGAATTGATGCTTTTGAACTGTGGTGTTGGAGAAGACTCTTGAGAGTCCCTTGGACTGCAAGGAGATCCAACCAGTCCATTCTAAAGGAGATCAGTCCTGGGTGATCTTTGGAAGGAATGATGCTGAAGCTGAAACTCCAGTACTTTGGCCACCTCCTGCGAAGAGCTGACTCACTGGAAAAGACTCTGATGCTGGGAGGGATTGGGGGCAGGAGGAGAAGGGGACAACAGAGGATGAGATGGCTGGATGGCATCACCGACTCGATGGACATGAGTTTGAGTGAACTCCAGGAGTTGGTGATAGACAGGGAGGCTTGGCGTGCTGCAATTCATGGGGTCGCAGAGTCGGACATGACTGAGTGACTGAACTGAACTGAACTGAGACCTAAGCCAACAGCATTATTTTAATTGAACCAGTAGTTATTTTTTGAAAGGCATAACTGAAAAAAGAAGATAAGGTATACATAGATTTTCAATTGAAAGAGTAAGAAGAAATAAAAAATGAAAAAGTTTGCAAATAATCTTTGTTGCCAGTGTACTGAAAAAAGGAAAAAGGAATATTCTCCCTACCTCACAGCCATATGACTACATTAGCATTTTTCTATTTACTCTGCTACATATTAAATTTATCTTTACATAATAGAAAACTTCCCAGGTGACTCAATGGTAAAGAATCTGCCTGCAATGCAGGAGACACAGGTTGGATCCCTGGGTTAGGGAGATCCCCTGGAGAAGGAATTGGCAACCCACTCCAGTATTCTTGCCTGGGAAATCCCATGAACAGAGGAGCCTGGCAGGCTACAGTCTATGGGGTAGCAAAAGAGTTGGACACGACTTGGCGACTAGACAACAATAACAACAACAAATAGAAAACTTCACTGGAATAGTGCAGAGAATGTGGTCTTTTAAATATATTTTTGTAAAAATTTAAAAAATAAATTAAAAAAAATTTTATCTATTAATTAATTTTTGTCTGTGCTTGGTCTTCGTTGCCGCTTAAACTTTTCTCTAGCTGCAACGTGAGACCTTCTTACTGTGGTGGCTTCTCTTGTTGCAGAGAAAAGGCTCTAGGCATGTAGGCTTCAGCAGTTGCAGCGCGTGGGCTCAACAGTTGTGGACCCTAGGCTCTAGAGCAGAGTCTCTAGTTGTGGTGTACACAAGCTTAGTTACTCTGAGGCCTGTGGGATCTTCCTGGATCAGGGATCAAACCTATGTCTCCTGCACTGGCCGGTGGGTTTTTACCACTGACTCATCAGGAAAGCTTCAGTGCAGAGAACGTTTAAGGAAAAAAAACCCTCTTTCTTTGAAGTAAAAAATAATTTTGGAGGCAAATTACTAAAGAACTATAGAGTGCATCTAGGTAGGAATAGCAAGGAAAAGGGAAAAGTTGATAGGGATCAGTATTCCCATACACACCCACCCATGGGCAACAAAGGGGGCAGGAAGCATTACAATCCAGGAGACTGAGTTTTAAAAACAACCATGAACGGCCTCTAGTTTCCATTTTGGCAGGAGAAATACTATTGTAATCTGTGCCATCTTTCTTAATCTCTTTGAGGCTAATTACTGGAGACACATTCATAGCTGGTGCAGATAATGCCGATTCCTATTCTGATCATTGGTACCCCTCATAAGTAGAGGAAGCTTTGAAGGGGATAATGTACGATGAAAAACAGCCTGATAGGATGCGTAGCCTGTCTGTGGTAGGCTACCAGGAGGTAGTGAAATTTTTATTAAGCAATTTTGGAACGGATCTGTCTGCTGAGCTGGTTTTTCTCACCTTAGAAAACGTATTACAGAGCATACATCAGAACAAAGAGCAATATATATTTAACAGCCACATTCACCATTTTTTTTCCATAATCAGATGATTAGCCTTGATTTTTTGCTGTTGTTGTTTAGTTGCTAAGTCATGTCTGACTCTTTTATGACCCCATGGACTGTAGCCCACCAGGCTCCTCTGTCCATGGGATTTCCCAAGCAAGAATACTGGAGTGGGTTGCCATTTCCTTCTCCAGGGGATCTTCCCAACGCAGGGATCCAATCTGCATCTCCCGCTGAGCAGGTGGATTCTTTACCACTGAGCCACCCGGGAAGTCCTTAGCCTTGATTAGTCATTGAGAAAACGGGAATCAGGGAGGACATTTTCAAAGGCAATGGAAGGTCCCAATGGCTCTGACCCACTGAGAACCCTGAGTGTGGATCCTAAGAATCACCAGAGGATCTGCCCCTTCCAGGAAGGTTCACCTGTTCCTGAGAACAGCACAGAGTTTCACAAGGCAGCCTATGCTCACTGTCAGAGCTGGGCACGTTGTGTAGCCAAAGTCCCTCGCATTGGTCTGCTCACACTAACTTTGCCACAAAGACTGTTTTTTTAAGTGATCTTTCACTTTTTTTCTTCATTAAACCTTAAATAGTTAAGTCTGAGAGGCAGCAATGCTTTTGTTTACACATCTGTTCAAACAAAAGATTAAAAAAGAAATCTCTCTTTGGGTAAAGGCCAATCCCTGTAAACACATAAAAAAAAAAGTCATAAACTTGCTTGTCTTTGCAAAGCAGGGAATCAGGAGTTCTATAAAAACATATAGCACATGTAAATAAATTCATTCAAATGGCATCCGAGAGTCCAAAATGACAAAGAACTTCAAGAATCTTTGCACAATTGTGAAAAAGTCCTTATCCTTCAAGTGATCATTCAAGATTTCTGCCTGGAGGTGGAAAATATTACTGTAAATGCAGTTTTCCAATACTCAACAAAAACCTAAGGCAACTGTGAGATACCCCTGAACTGCCTTCCCTCAGACTCTGGAGAAAAGCCAGCTGGTTAGAGGACCCACCACAAATATACAATGAAGTATAATTTTCTGCATATGTTTAAAAATGTCATTCAAATCTGAAAAAACAAACTTAGATTCAAATCCAAACCTTCCCTCCCTCCCCTTTTTTTAGGTGGTAAAGGGAGATTAAAGTTTGTAATTATGGGTCTGTTTTCCTCCTGGAAGGAGTAACAGTTACAATTCAGTTATATATATATATATATATATATATATATATATAGATATGTATGTACTTTCTTTTTTGGTAGTACTTTGCTTTCAGAGTGAGCCACAAAAGGACAGGCTGTCCTGAGCCTAGCTTCCCTTTTTTTGTGCACAATATCCATTTCTCACTGTCCAAGAAACTCATCTATCTGAAAGAACAAAGTGATGGCCTCGGGAGTACAGCTGACTACTGTGGGCACACACTATAGGCAGAAATGCAGAAGCCCTGTCTCCCTGGGACCTGGGAAGCTGGAGGGACTGCCACAGCAGTCAGCCTGTAGGAAAGGGCCAGGTGAGCTGGTGGCAATCACCTTCAAAAAAGCCTGTGGGCCAGCAACGGGGAGTTTCTGCTAATATAATCTCAGACCTTCATGAGAGGATGGTCAGGCAGTAGATTCCCCTCCATACCTACACACAAAGGCTAGAGCAAGATCTAGGGCCTTTTGGGGTAGCTGTCTGAGCAAGACTCAGCACTACAAGCCCTGGTGTCCAGGCCCTCCTTGGTCATTTACTGTGTAAATTTGGGGAAAGTCTTTTTTCTTTTTTTTTAAATCTTTTTGAGCCTTATTATCCTAAGGAGTAAAAACGGATTTGGAGATCAGGATCTAAGGGATAAAAATTTGGATCCGGGACCCCCATCAGTCTCTTCCATATTTAAAGTTCACAATTCTACTAGTCTTTTTAGGATCTCCAATAAGTTGTAATGAATAAGTTCCTTAGCATCTTATAATCCTGACTAAATTTTAAACCTTTACATATAATATTTATGTTAATATAAAAATGTCTGTAAAGATTACTTGAAGGTTCTACACTAAATAATACTCGTTAGTGAAAAGACCACGGAAAGGTGGTGCTGATGGAAAACCTTTAAAGTCTTTTCTTGGCAGGCACTCGCCCCTGCTTGCCTTTCCAGTGGCTGGCACTTCCCACAGGGAGCTTAGGCTCTCACTTCCTTCCTCTAGGCCTCCAACTAGAGTAAGTGTAGGCTTCTATGTAGGCTGATTCAGTTACAAGGCTATGGCTGGCTCTCCAATGTTTAGGAAAGAACATTTCAAGCACCGTGCCACAAATGACACAGGGACACTGTTACTAGTTGTGAAGTTGGATGCAGATTACTGTTTATAATCAAGTACTGAAAACTGTGAATAATTCTCCTTTTTAGTGAATTAGAGTCGGACACGATTGAGCGACTTCACTTGGTGAATTAGAGTAGGCTTCATATAACCGCATCATTTTCACTCTCTTCTACTCTGATATGCTTTCAGGAGCCATGTAGCAGAGGAAGTAAAGCGTTCACACAGAGAAAGGCCAACTGAAAGTATGTTCCACTAGAACTGAATTTAATAATCAAGTGACCCTGTCCACATGGTCTAAGGTGGCAATTCTGAAACTTTTTGGTCTTGGGACTGTTGTTTAGTTTAAAAATTAATGAGGACCCCAAAGGGATTTTGTTTATGTGGGTTTTATCTACTGAAAGTTTAAAACAATTAATTTATTAACAATAAAAATAATTACATGTTAACTTAAATAACTCTTTTTACCAACAAAAAGTTAATATTTTCCAAGGCAAACAAACAAAAAACTAACCAGAAGACTGACTATATTTTACATTTTTACAAATGTCTTTAGTAGCTGGCTTAATAAAAGACAGCTGGGTTCTCATATCTGCTTCTACATTCAGTTTGCTGCAACAATACTGTCTTAGTTGGAGTATATGAAGAAAATCAGCTTCATATAGATATGTAATTGAAAAAGGGAAGAATATTTTCATAGCCTTTTCAGATAACTATAGGTATTCTTTTTTGATACTTTAGATCAAAATTCAATCAAGGTTAGTTTCATGTAATATTTGAAACCACATCAGCATTTTTTACATTATTAAAATTAAAACTCATTGGTATATTTTGTACTTTGGCTGATTTTTTTCCCCATGCATGATTTTGTAATATAATTCACTGTTCATCTGGAAAACAGTCAGTCAGTTATGCATATCTTCAAAATGTTGACACATTCAAATCATACAACATCAAAAAAGCATATTTGTTGTTAAATATTTAAATATTGGGAATGGGTTATGGTCATGTGCTCACGAAAGGCTGATTGCCCTCTCAGTTCTTAGCGGATGAACTGAGATTAATCAAGCCAATTACGTCCTGCCAGAAAGATTTTCCTCCAGAACAAAGAGAGAGACACACAAAGAGAAGCACAGCTTCCTGTCCTTGGATACATCTGTATGAGGAAACCATTTCTTGAGATGTAGCAGTCCTCTTGTAACATGAGGAAAAAGGCCTCATGGAACTAAAAATTAACTCGCTAAGGACAGTGGAGAAGAGAATCAGAGAGGCTGATATCTTATGATGTCACTGGACTGTAGCATTACACCTGGAAATATTTCCCTCCAGACTTGCTGTTATGTGAATTAGTGAACAGCCTATTGCATAAATTATTTTCAGATGGTTATTCTATTCTATGCTACTGAATGCATCCTGTGAAGTGAAGTGAAAGTCGCTCAGTCATGTCCGACTCTTTGTGATCCCATGGACTATATAGTCCATGGAATTCTCCAGGCCAGGATACTGGAGTGGGTAGCCTTTCCCCTCTGCAGATATATATAAGGTGTCACATAATATAGGAAATGCCATAGCATACATACATGCATATACACACACAAGTAAGGATGAATTTGAGGAAAATATTTATATCGCTTTGGAGAAGATAGAGAAGAACTGTCACTAATGATACAAGGAGTTGGAGTTCAACAGGCAGACACAGGTAAAATGGAATTTTAAACAAAAGAAACACAAGAGCAAAGACATGGAAGGGTAAAAATCCATGGTGTGCTTGAAGACTGATTCATAAACTGAAGGATGACTAGGAAGAACCTGTGCAGCTTGCTATTCTCAGGGTCTAGTACAGTGCCTGGCACTGTCAG
This sequence comes from Ovis canadensis, assembly GCF_042477335.2. NCBI lineage: Eukaryota > Metazoa > Chordata > Mammalia > Artiodactyla > Bovidae > Ovis > Ovis canadensis. The sequence goes on from NC_091246.1 coordinate 30,343,679, forward strand.
CAATTCTGAATGAGTGTCTCAGAATGAGACTGGAAAAGCAGGCTAGCACCAAATTGAGATTGGAACACAGAAAACTACTCCAGAGTGACTGCTTGGATTTGTTACTGCTAGATGAGGAAAGTTCACAAAGTCACACATGGGTGTGGATATCCTTCTGACACCATTCTCCACGTTCTCCCTTCTTGGGCGGGTTTCCTATACTAGAACTATGGTCAGTAGATGACAGACAGTGAGTGAAGATGAAGAATACCAGCATTTATGCTGCTCCAAAATGACTAACATCTTCACATCATCTGCTAGAATACCCCTTTTAACATTTAATTTGTGGAGCCTATACTCACAGTGAAAACTGTTGTGGGTATCTGCGTTATGTAGTAATGTCTTGCAGGAATTACTAATAACAAACGTTTTCTGAACTTCCACTCTGTATTGCCTGTTGCTAAGTGGTGATGCTAATGGACATGTTCGCTGTGGTCCTGATCCTTAAGAAATGTGTAACATACATGAGAAGAGAGCAAACACTAACATGGTGTCCACCACGTCTACAGTGATGATAGGCACAGAGAATGGGTGTGGAAGGAGCTTGGAAGAGAGTGATCTCCGAAGACTGAGCTTTTATGGAGGGAGTGAAACTTGAATTGGGAGTGAAGGAGCAGCCAGTAGATGATCTGGTTGGAGGTGTAGACTAAGTTTACTGAAGACCATGAATGACAGGCAAACCTGAGAGTACTTCTAATTCAGATAGGGAGGGATTGTTTCCCTTGGCTGATTATAAATACAGTCAGTAGCTCTGAACAATCCCAAGTCATTGCCAGAGGATTTTTAGGAAAATCCTGAGATTTGTTTATAGAAAAGATAGTTTAAACTATTTAATTTTCAGAACATAGGGATGGGGTTCATTATACCCTGACAACAACTGAAAACCTAAATTATTCAAAAAGTATCAAATATACAAGATACTATTTTAGGTCTCCAGAGTTATCAAATGAGAATCAGAGATATATTCTGCCATTTTTAAAGTCCAGAGTTTACTACAAAAGAAGAGGTGTACTTACCTAACTGATAAAAATTTGTAAGTCATATGTTAGAATAACTAGGCCAAAGTACTATTACATGAAGCAGAAAAAGCATAGGAAGGACAGCTTACCTACAGCTTATGCTGGAACTGGGGCAGGCTTTGTGAAAGAGTGGCACATCTGAGTTACATGCTGAGTGGTAAAGAGGTTTGGAGATTTGGGAGTTAGGACAACTAAGGCTGAGTAGATACTGCCAAGTCTTACGGTATTTCTTGAGTCCAGATAGTTTTAACTATCTAAAAGGAAGATTTTTAAAGGGAAAGATACATTCAGTCCACCCAAATTTTTTGTTAATTGCTAAAGTGAGGGAAATTCTTAATAGACAAGTTATCTTGAAAAATTAGACTGATTTGTCATGTTGGAAAAGCAAAATAGAATTAAAAAAAAAAAGGAAAATCTCCAAAGCAAAATAGAAAGTAAAGGAACTGGGGGAAAAACCAGGAGGATTGAAAGACTACAGGGATTTAAGCTGACTGCCACTGTTGAGCCTGAGGGAAGTCATATACCATTTCATTAAAAAAAAAAAAAATCAGTAAAATAGTATTGTTTGCATTAGTCTCCAAGAATCCTTCAAGTTCTGAAATACTATGATTCCCTATCCTTATAATTTTACTTTATTCATCCTATACAACTCAGAATTTATATGTGTAGAGGCAGGATTCTCAGCCGATAAGGTGATAGGTGTTTCCATTAAGTGGGCATGTCCAAGTGATACCATGGTTTTCATAGAGGGATAAAATATACATTTGAAAAGGGCTGTTAAGTGCTTAACATTCTCTTAAGTCACTAGGTAAAGTCAATCAGAGTTCAATGAGGCTTTATATCTCTAAGCCTTTATATTGTTACTTATGCTCAGATGCTAAGTCGTGTCAGACTCTCTGTGACCTCATGAATTATAGCCCACCAGGCTCCTCTGACTATGGGATTCTCCTAGCAAGGATACTGGAGTGGGGTGCCATTTTCTCCTCCAGGGTATCTTACTGACCCAGGAATTGAACCAGTGTCTCTTGCATTTCCTACATTGGCAGGTGGATTCTTTTAGAAAGCACTATTTGAAGAAATACTATTTTTAAACTATTTATAATCTTCCAACCATTCTAAACAGAGAAACTGTTCAAAGACGCCTTATCAATCTTCTAAGCAATTGGAACAATGGCCAGCTAGAAGAAGAATTAGAATCAAGCTATTTCCTAATGAGCAAAGAATATTTTAATCAGCCCAGGCCATTGTCACATTAGCTTCTAATTACTGTCAAATATAATTTTTTTCTATAGTATTCTTTATGATAAACCAGGTACAGTTCAAGGTGGGTCCTTTATTTATAAAATTTGAGGACTGAACTGGATATCTTTTATGGTATTCTAACATATTTTATTATTGGTGCTACTAACAGAGCCTGGCAGGCTATAGGGTCCATGGAGTTGCAAAGAGTCGGACAAAACTGAGCAACTAACACACACACTAATAACAAAACTAATAACAGGTCATTGCATAGAATAAGAGAAAGAGCTTCACTCATCACCCCTACTAGTAAGCAATAAGCAATAACCATAAATACAATAATAAACATGTATGCCTTTCTGGAAAAGGAGTATGTCAAGGCTGTATATTGTCACCTGCTTATTTAACTTACATGCAGAGTACATCATGAGAAATGCTGGGCTGGAGGAAGCACAAGCTGGAATCAAGATTGCTGGGAGAAATATCAATAACCTCAGATATGCAGATGACACCACCCTTATGACAGAAAGTGAAGACGAACTAAAGAGCCTCTTGATGAAAGCGAAGGAGGAGAGTGAAAAAGTTGGCTTAAAGCTCAACATTCAGAAAATGAAGATCATGGCATCCAATCCCATCACTTCATGGCAAATAGATGGGGAAACAGTGGCTGACTTTATTTTTCTGGGGCTCCAAAATCACTTCACATAGTGACTGCAGCCATGAAATTAAATGATGCTTACTCCCTGAAAGAAAAGTTATGACCAACCTAGATAGCATATTCAAAAGCAGAGACATTACTTTGCCAACAAAGGTCTGTCTAGTTAAGGCTATGATTTTTCCAGTAGTCATTATGGATGTGAGAGTTGGACTGTGAAGAAAGATGAGTGCTGAAGAATTGGTGCTTTTGAACTGTGGTGTTGGAGAAGACTCTTGAGAGTCCCTTGGACTGCAAGGAGATCCAACCAGTCCATTCTAAAGGAGATCAGTCCTGGGTGTTCACTGGAGGGACTGATGTTGAAGCTGAAGCTCCAATACTTTGGCCACCTGATGTGAAGAGCTGACTCATCTGAAAAGACCCTGATGCTGGGAAAGATTGAGGGCAGGAGGAGAAGGGGACGACAGAGGATGAGATGGCTGGATGGCATCACCGACTCGATGGACGTGGATTTGGGTGAACTCCCGGAGTTGGTGATGAACAGGGAGGCCTGGTGTGCTGCGCGGTTCATGGGGTCTCAAAGAATCAGAACACGACTGAGCGACTGAACTGAACTGATGCCTTTCTGGCAAGAACTGAATGTGGTTTTGTCCTCATTAGCTCATCAGTGACATTACTCCAGCAATCCTGGTGACCTCACCTTGAGAAAGGATGACCCAGCTCCTCGTCGCCACCAGCTGGAAGTGGAATATGTGTTTACAGGTAACACCAGATTCTCATTTCTGTGACTAGGTAACAGGTGATTTTCACAAATGACACTGTCTATCTCTCTGAATCAATCCTAGTTCTAAGGATAGAAATACCAAAGCCTTCTTCATGCCAACACTGGTCCCATAATTTTATACATATATACACACAACTTTAAAAATCTGATCTTTACTAAAATCACTTGAAAGAAAAACTTTCTGATGCAAATACTATAAAATTAACATCTCAAGACAGAACAATGATAAGACCATGAAAAATGCCACCCAGCAAGAGTTAATTCCACTGCATGGTGAAACCATACACTTTACTTACTGGACTAGCTCATAAACCAGTCGTTTGTGAACAATTACTTTAAACCATTATGCCATTCACTATCCTGAAAAATAGGCTAATGGAATGCTGTATCTCCCCAAAGTCTGCTTACTGTAAATAGCCCATCTCTCCTTGCTGACTCCAAAAGCTGTATAAACATACTGCAATCAAATCCACCATAGCTCATAAAAATCCTTTCTTTAAGTAACCTACAAAATGCCAATCTAATACAAATACGAGAAAGAGAAGTTCTTACTAAGACAACATTTTGTATTTACAGTATTCTGAACAGTGCTTAAACCTGCACTGGTTATATAAAAGACTCTCTCCCCCATGCCACCTCCACCCCCAGGCTGACAGCATGCTTAGTTCTCTCATTTACACCACACTGCAGTAACATAAAGAAGGGTTTACTATTAATCCAGGTTTTACTACAAAGCGACCCGTTATTTCTCTGTCAAACACTGGCAAGAGTGCCAAGTGTCTGTCATCCCATTCAGGGGATTAAGTCTTCTTTTATAGTCTGATACTTGTACCAATTTATAAAAATACAGATATAGTTTCTTCGAGTTGGTCACAGTCTATATTTTGGCTTGGATTCAGGCAACAGAGGTTGACTATGACAGCTGGCAGGAAACTGAGGGGAGAATACATCCTCCCCCTTTCCGTCACCACATCTCAGTTGCCATAGTGATTAATCCTTAATTGAATGCTGTCTTTGTATAATCTTTTCAGAAAACTTTAAGTAAGCTTAAGTTGAAAACATAACAGTTGACTGAAAAAATGAGGTACCACATCACACAGGTATAGCTAAGTTTTATGACAAACTTCCATACAGTAGAAGAACAAGTTAACTTTAATAAAGGCACTATCCATTCCTTCCAGTGCTTAAACATTCCTGTTTGGTCTAAGCTTAAACCTAAATCACACAGGTTTTCCCTCTTGTTATCAAACATCTTATCTTTTAAAATAAGCTGGTCTCAGAAATGGTTCTGAAATATCCAAGCACAACTGAACATAAAGCAAGTTCTTATTTTACATAGTTTTGTACTGCTACACTAAACAGGCACAATTAGAAATTAAAGGTTTTAATTCAACACATCAAATATGTTCTGTAAGTAGAAATTAATTTATAAAAGTATACACTGTAAGAAACCAAAGGAAATATGGGAAAGACAGTATACTTTAGAACTTTTCTTAATATATGGTTGAATTTGATTTGATTCATAGCTTTTGCCATTTTGGTTTCTAATCATTCCATCAAAGGACTGAGAAACTCTGAAAGACTACAATATGTTATTTATAATTGCAATGTACATTATTTCCCCTTTGTAAGTTTTTCACTTAGTATATTCCTTTGCAATTTAGTTAAAGGTTCACTTAGACTCAATTACAGTATTCCTTGGAAAGTAAAATACTTGCATATTGTGGCCACTGTCAATCTTGTGTTGCCTTCATACAAATAAATAGGACTTATTTTGTTTTCTCAGGAACTGAGGCAGCACATCTGCATCTGGTGCAGACACAAACACATACACCGAGAGACCACACACAGACATAACACACACATACACACACACACAAACTCTTTTCAAACACAAAGGTCTCTAATAAATCTTTGATGACAGACATGAAGCACTCAAAAGAATTCTCAGTAAAGCAAAAAGATTCTGGCTGGAAACCCTAGAAGAAAGATACTGTACTGGAGCTGGGAGGTCTAGGGATATTTGGAGATTTCAGAAAGAAGAGGGTTGTCAGTACTTCTAATACGACGGCTGAGCCTTTTTGCCTTCATCTTTTTTATTTACCTTTAGTTTATTCTCTTTTCCTTCCATAATGGTTTAAAAGTTTTTTTTTCTAGACTGCAACTCCATCATTGCCACCTATCACCACACAGCAAGCTGCAAAACCTCTCAGTGAGTGACATACACATCTCTAACCAAAGATGGTGGTGTGTTTCAATGATTTACTCATTAAAGGCGTTGAAGTATCATCAACCAGATATGATAAAATCAGTGGCTGTGAACAGTTTTTTCCTTAGAAATTCCATGAATGACTTTGAAATGTCATCAATATTTCAAATCATCTTTACAAATAGTTTTAGTAAAGAGATACTACCATCATTCCATCTCACTGACTTTATTAGTTTCTAGCTTCCAGAAGAATTATAATGAAGAAAACCCAGAGTACTACATATAGAGACACAAAACAACTAGTTTGATGGCAGCGTGCAGTCTCACTCATTTGAATGAATGTTGGCAGCCATGAACTAGAAGCAATCACTTAAATTGATGAACCTAAGCAGAAACTAGATCTATCAGCTCTAACAGAAAAGTCACTAATAATTTTCATTCTAATACAGAAAAGCCTAAAATAAAATATAAATTATAAAGCACTGAGTGACTTTGTTTTCATAAACAAAAACTAAGTCACATATAAAAATTTGAAAAATACTATATTAATAGCATAAGCATTCTTAGTTTTTTATTTAAAAGGAAGTTCAAAGCCCCAAACGGACTAGCACCACTCATTCTTTTACTTATAGTTAAATATGATTGCAGGGCTTCCCCAGTGGCTCAGTGGTCAAGAATCTGCCTGCAATGCAGGAGATGCAGGTTTGATCCCTGGGTCAGGGAGATCCCCTAGGGGAGGGCATGCAAACCAATCCACTATTCTTGCCTGGAGAATCCCATGCACAGAGGAGGCTGGCAGGCCGCAGTCCATGAGGCTGCAAAGAGTCAGATATGACTAAAGCGACTGGGCATGCAGGGCACGCAGGACTGTTTATAGATTATTTGTCCTTGTTGATTTTCACCTTCTAGGGAAGTTAAAGACCTGACATCAGTCTTATCCACTGGTTGCAATGACAATACTTACTATTCATTAACTGCTTACTTTGTGTCAGATACCGTTCAGAGCATTTTATAGGCATTACCTCATTTAGTCTTCACAAGAACCTTTTGAAGTAAGAACTATAATTACTTGTATTTTAAGCATAAGAAAATTGAGGCAGAGAAGGTAACTAACTTTTTCATGGTCACAAAGGAAGTATGTATCAGGTAGAGTTATAATTCAGACAGACATCTGAATAGATTCCACCTCATAGACCAGTTATAACCATCAAAATTCCTCTGCCTTGAGAAGATTACAGAGCTCAACAAATTGTAGATGTCTCATTATATGAATTCTTTTATTTACTTCTAAATAAACTAAAAGGAGAAAAGCATGAGGTACGTCCAGGGTCTGGGTTTCATGTAAAAAATACAATAGGTTTAGTTTTCAACACTGGTGAAAAACTTAGAACATCCTAAGTATGTATGATCATTATCTATTTTGAAAATGGATTTTCATATACCAAGACCTTTCTTTTTATGAATCTATCTATTCATTTATTTAAATTTTTACTGGAGTATAGTTGATTCATAATGCTGTGTTAGTTTCAGATGTACAGCAAAATTCACTGCTGATTCATCAATTATACATATACACATATCCCTTCTTTTTTAGATTCTTATCCCATATAAGTCATTACGGAGTACTGAGAGAAGTTCCCTGTGCTATACACTAGGTCCTAATTAGTTATCTATTTTATATATAGTAGTATATACCCAAGATCTTTCTTTTTTGATGGTAAGTTTATAATACTGTCCTCAAGTGGTTGTTGTACATAAATAATACAATACAGCTTTCAAGATGCTGAAGTACAATGATACTATTAACTTGATGTATTAAATGATATAGGTCAAATCTGAGGGATTAAATCTTATTGTCAGAATTTTATTGTATCAAGTATTGATTTAAAGAAGTCAGCTGATGAAATGAGTATGCTTATATAGACTGTCCTTGCCCTGCTAGCACTGGTGGCGTGGGATTGGCCTTCCAGCTTACTGGCTTTAAAACTTCCCTGCATATTTTTTATACCCACCATGAATCAGTCATTAAACACTAGATTTCTTCATATTCCTTGAAAAAGTTCTGCTAAATTGGTCTATGTGTGATGAGGGAGATATATGGCCTCAAAAGGCAAATCAGAAACTCCAGGGGCAGGCTATTCCAATTTGTTTCTCCTGGCAAGAAATGCCCCTCACTCTGAACATCACTGTGAAGAAACAAGGTTTCTGATGAGATTGTACTGTCCATCTCAAGAATGTTGAGGCTAAAAAAGGTTGAAAACTATTTGTATTGCTAATGTAAAGATGAAACTCCCTTCCCACCATTCCCAATATAAAAGCAAACTATATTTCCATCAGTGGTTTCCTGGTGGCTCAGTGGTAAAGAATCTACCTGCAATGCAGGAGACATGGGTTCGGTCCCTGGGTTGGGAAGATCCCCTGGAGAAGGAAAGAGCAACCGACTCCAATATATTTGACTGGAAAATCCCATGGAGAGTGGAGCCTGGCAGGCTACAGTCTATGGGGTCGCAAAAAGGTCGGACATGACTTAACAACTAAACAGCAACAACAAAATATATTTCTATCCTGTTTGATTTTACAACTTTCCTTATGAAGGTTCCAAAGGGACTTTTTACTGCTTCTTGGTCCATTTTGGGAGGTATTATATGGCTATAAATTTCTTCCCTGAGAAATATTTAAATAAGCTAGTGACCAATATCCAGTTAAATCACTGCATTAACATGTACTATAGAATTTGCCAAGTTTTCTGACCTTTCACATTAAAGTCTGTTTGGAAAAGAGCATGGTTTTAATAAAAGGCATGGTTTAAAAGAAAACAAAAAACTAATAAAAAAATTAGCTGTCTGTTTAAAAGATTCTGATATGCTCCTCATTTTAATACAGCAAATTTCTGGCAAACCCAGCACATTTCTGCCTTTTTCATATAGCTTCTACAAAGTAGTACAACTGTAGAAATGCTATTTATACTACTGCTTGAGATATGGTATACTCCTAGGTAAAGTGAGAATATAAAAAAGTAGCATACTTGGGTCATGAAAGTGCTTTTATATGATTTGCATTTTGGATTACATCAAAAAATGCTAAAAGCACAGCCTTTCAAAGCCCAATATTACAATAACTCTAAGATATTACAAGACAATGTGGTCAGTCATTTCAGTTGTGTCCGACTCTTTGCGACTCCATGGACTGTACCCTGCCTATGGCTGACACGACTGAGCGACTGAACTGAACTGAACTGAACTGATGGCTGATTCATGTTGAGGTTTGACAGAAAACAGCAAAATTCTATAAAGCAATTATCCTTCAATAGAAAATAAATTAATTTTAAAAATCCTTTTGTTAAAAGTACAAATTCTATATGTAGTTTTTTGTGTCTTCATTTTAGATGAAAAATTATAGAAGAAATCTAATGATACTCTTTCCTTTTTCCATATGAGCAGGAGTAGTTTTGGTTCTGATTAAAATGATTCCCTCAGAGTCCTCATTTTTGGCAAACATTCACTAAAGAAACTATTAAGCAACTCAACAGTATTAGGCATTTAGATACAGATTTGTCTTTTAATATAAAACATTTTGTGAATACAATGCCCCAAATAGTATTTTGCTTTTTACACTTATTTGTAAGTCATTTATAATCCTGTTGGTACTTTTGAGGGGGTACTTAGAGAAGATCCTATTGAGGAACTTCTGTGAAAATGATATAAAAACTAGAGGTATATTATCTTCTTACCTTAGAAGTGCAAACAGCTATGTTAGCAGGAAGCTGAGAAAACTGCTTCAGTTCAAATACATCATGTGCTGCCCACCGACTCATGTGATTTTCAGCTTTGCTTGATCCAATCACATTCTGGTTTGAGTGAATGTAAGCCACTTCCTGAACACCATCTAAGAAATAATTGATGTTTATTAACTGATGTCTTATGATGAAACAACATAGTTCAAGATATACTTTAAAAATTATCAGCAACACATTTAAAATAGGTTATGCTTATTTTATTTTTAATCCTCAAGAAAAACACTGAGTTTATATGTCAATATCTCAATATTCTTTTTAAAAAATTGAAAAGAGTTCAAATATATTTTTAAACTCTTAGGTTAACTTAGAAATGACTTTTCCCTCTCATACAAGAATTTCTGATATCAGGTAACAATTTTTAGATTTAAGCGTGAAATGAGGAAAGTCATTGTAGAAGGTTGTTTCTATGAATTTGTCATCTCTGTTGATGTAAAAAGAATGTTTACTACTTTAAAAGCAGTGCTAACCTCATTTGTTCCTTTAAACACGTACTTGATTACAGTTATGAAGTAGGAGCATGGGGTTTATGACCAGGGAGTTTTGTTTGGTCAGCTTTGTTCAGTTTTATTGTTTGTAAATTGTCTTTTTTGTACATATGCCCAGAGATTGTCAAGATTTGGAGGTTTTTAGGAAATGAAAAAAATTAACTTACAGCTTTTATCTAAAAGAAGTTTAAAAATGGCTTTTTTTTTAAAATTGCTTTGCTTCTAGGCACCTATAATTTACTTTTAAATTGTGGTCATTAAAAGAGAAGGCTAGAATTGAAGTCTATAAAAGCTCCCTCAAACACCTCTGACAGTGAACCTCAATTATGCGCTTCAACACTTGTGCTTTTTCAGCCCTGAAACTCTCTCAGTCAGAATTGCCAATCATGAGAAAACAAGATGTTGTTAAATGACTAAAAGAGCAACCAAGATAATTTTCTCCTTAAATTTTGAAATATCAGTTAGGGGGTATATAGCAACAGTTTAAAACCATCCAAAGAATTCTTCTGGTAAAAAATTGACTCAGATAGTATTCTTAATTTTAATGACATATTTCATACATTCAAAACAGGTTCCATACCAACTATTACATCTTTTATATAGTAAAAAAGAAAAAAAGACCCAGCTTGGCTGCTCTTTAAAACAGAAGTTCATGTAATAATTCTTCAAACCTAAAATCTAATTGTTGCACACAAACCAAAGGGTAGTCCAGTGTTGGTATCCCCTACTTCTTGAACGTTTCCTTTTTACCACTTAGCTTTTCTGGAAGACTTACATTAGTACCTGTTTTCACCTAACAGAAAGAAATCCAAAGAGGATTTTCACTTTTATGAAAAAGGGCAAAAAGCAAAACAGTGTTTGTTTGTAGCCAGACCTTCAATAGGCAGCATACTCCTCGGCAGCAAGCATGGCACTGCGAAGCTCCTTTACCAGGAACAACACTCAGTATCTCAGCATTAAGCCATCAGAACTTTGAATTGTGTTGGTGAGTATCTGTGCTTTACCTGGATTTACCTCGTGCAGCCATTAACAAGATTTATCCTAAGGTAAAGCTTCTTTGCTTTACGCCATTTCAGTTTATGAAAAATTACATAAGGCGGCTCTACTTTTCCATAGTAGGGCAAAATATGTATGTATCATAATGAACTTTTAAATGAAGACTACTAAAAACCACAAAAGAAAGCTTGTTTTGTCAAACACAATTATTAAGGTTTCTACATCAAAATATCAGATTCTTTCTGGTGATTTTTTGGGGGGAATAAATCAAGACACTTCTGAAAGCAATGCTAACTCAAAAATCACTGATCTGACTGTCAGCAGATGATGGTAAGGGGAAGCAGTTTTTCCAGCTTTCTAAAACATGACAGCAACTAGACTGCAAAACCAAAAGCCAAGGACAACACTTCCAACAAAATTAGATGACAAGATATTCCTACTAGCTCTGAAATACAAGAAGCTAGGTTCAGCTCACTAGTAGCTACACACTCTGTAGGCATCAGGGCTTGTGTGAAGGAAAAAGGAAGGGGCAGGGTGGCATCTGATGGATTTGAGAACAGGAGATTCTAGCACAATAGGCTACCTGGAGATCAGCAGCTATATTTGGGAAGATGTTCCATTCTCTAAAGCTGAGTACAGAGTACATGGGGCTTGCCTAAGGGGCTAGGGCAGGCTAGCCCTAAGGAACTCCCCAAACTGACTCCCTAGGGCTCCCAGGCCAGGGTTAAATAAGAAGGAAAACTGCTGGGGTGAAGTAAAAGTGAACACAATAGGAAGAACAGGAATGAGGAAAAGAGATGGTCAAGAGCAAAGCAGGAGAAATGGTTAGAAACAAGAAATCCCAATACTGTTTTGAACACTATGCAAAAATTACAAATATGAATCTCTGTGAAATTAGAAAAGATTTCCTAAATTCTGCCTCATTTTAAAAAATTCAGGGGAAAGAATCTGTATAAAAATGAGCAAAGGGTCAAACCTCATAAAACTTATAATAGAAAAGAGAATACGCAGCAGAATAACATCCCTAAATGCCAGAAAGACAAGCTTACAAAACAAAATTGTAACTAATTTCAAAATTAGGTAAAAGACTTCAAGAAAATGGTAAAACATAGGGATCAGCAATAAAAATCAGACTTTTAACTACAAAGGGCACAAACTGTTATTAACAAGAATCTCAGAGAATATTACTCTCATGAGTACTTTATGGGATCTACTAGAAATAAAGAGATCTATTAGAATATAAGCTTTAGACAATCAAAATGACTGAGAGACACTGACATGAAGACTAATGAGAAGCATTAAATTTATAGTTACCTGCAAACCAAGAATAGAAGTCTAAGAGGAGAGAGTATAATGCAGTGTATTCTGACAATGAACACATAACATATCCATTTTAAAATCAGGGAGAAATGGGAGAGCATATGGATAGTCTGCCCCAAACATTAATGGTTCCAGGAATCACACTACAATAGTATTGATATTGTTATTATTTGACTTTTGTGTAACATGGATACAAAATGAGTAATTATGGGATATTATAATTAAATCATTCCCTGTATGCTTAAGAACCAGGATTATCAGTAGAGAAGAAAAAGTATGTAAATATGATAGAGAAGAAATTAAGTAAAAGCTCTAGGTGTACTTAGTCACTCTGTTGTGTCCAACTATTTGCGACCTCATGTAACCCACCAGGATCCTCTCTGTCCATGGGGATTCTCCAGGCAAGAATATTGGAGTGAGTTGCCATGCCCTCCTCCAGGGGATCTTCCCAACCCAGGGATCAAACCCAGGTCTTCCACATTGCAGGCAGATTCTCTACCATCTAAGCCACCAGGGAAGCCCAAGAATATTGGAGTGGGTAGCCTTTCCCTTCTCTATACCCCCCAAATAAAGAATAAATATGGAAGCATGAAAATGAACTCATGAAGTATTTATCTCATATATAAAAATACATACTTCACACATATATAAACTCACATATACATATATATACACACACACACACAATTTATAATAAAATTTATCCACTGAAAAGACCCAGAAATAATAACTAAGCAAGTAGTAGCAATGATCATTTCTAGCACCAGACTGTGGTCTTGAAACACACTTTGTCACTAGAAGAAACCCAGACTTCTTAGAGAAATGACTGATTTTAGGTCTGAGGCAGAAAATGCATGAGATGATCCTGGAGTATTGTGTAATACTAGATCGCTATCAAAGACGACTAGCATCACGTCAAAGATCTAAGGACTCAGAATGCTCATGTTTAAAGGCTCCCACTGTCCAAAGATGGGAAAACTGAGCCTCAATAATGGTACTAATTAAAATGAATTTAGACTCATTAAATGAGCTTGAATCAATTAATTCACAATGATTTTAAGAAAAGAAATTGAAGGATGACTAAAAGTTGGTAAATAAATTATTTTTCCTACCTTATCTATATGAACTGTACCACTGGGTAAGTAATAGTAGATGAGGGGAAGTACTGCCTCACAAAAGCATTCTAACAAATGAAGAAGAAATGAGAAGTAGAAACCATCATTGTGCTACTCTGAGTGAATAAATGGCTGCTAAGATCGTAAAGAGACAAACCAGCAAACATTTTGTCAAACACTAACATTCAGAAAACTAAGATCATGGCATCCGGTCCCATCACTTCATGGGAAATAGATGGGGAAACAGTGGAAACAGTGTCAGACTTTATTTTTCTGGGCTCCAAAATCACTGCAGATGGTGACTGCAGCCATGAAATTAAAAGACGCTTATTCCTTGGAAGGAAAGTTATGATCAACCTAGATAGCATATTAAAAAGCAGAGACATTACTTTGCTAACAAAGGTCTGTTTAGTCAAGGATATGGTTTTTCCAGTGGTCATGCATGGATGTGAGAGTTGGACTATAAAGAAAGCTGAGCTCCGAAGAATTGATGCTTTTGAACTGTGGTGTTGGAGAAGACCCTTGAGAGTCCCTTGGACTGCAAGGAGATCCAACCAGTCCATCCTAAAGGAGATCAGTCCTGGGTGTTCATTGGAGGGACTGATATTGAAGCTGAAACTCCAATACTTTGGCCACCTGATGTGAAGAGCTGACTCATTTGAAAAGACCCTGATGCTGGGAGGGATTGGGGACAGGAGGAGAAGGGGATGACAGGATGAGATGGTTGGATGGCATCACCGACTCAATGGACATGGGTTTGGGTGGACTCCGGGAGTTGGTGGAAGCCTGGCGTGCTGCGGTTCATGGGGTTGCAAAGAGTTGGACGTGACTGAGTGACTGAACTTTTGTCTTGCCAAAGAGACTGAACCTGAATTTGATACAGTGTCAGAAGCGAACTGCTCTTTTTCAGGAAATACAGAGGGTTGAGGAATATGTTCACCTGCACCAACAGCACACAATCAGCAAAAGACAAACTGCAGAAAATAACTGGCCTGCTTTCTTCAACAAAGAAATCATATAAAGAAGGGGGAAAAAGAAGAAAAAAATCATATAAACTGTAAAAAAAATGAAAGGGATGGAGGAAGAATCTTATAAACTATATAAATTTTTTTTAATGAGACTATAATGTTATGGGTTATACATTGTATCAAATGTATACACATTTGATAAAACCATAAAAATGCAAAAAAGTTAAAATAATTAGTTTATAGTGATTCAGATGGGCTACACAGAAGGGGTTCTGATATACATGACAAACTTCTCTATCCTGATCTAGGTCTTCCCTTTATCCTGCCACTACCCACTTCCTCATTTGTATCTCAATATAGCATCTCGAATGCAGAGTTAATTCAAACTAATTCAAGCATCTCTTAAGAGCTATTTGATTGCATACAACAAATATGTAAAGAAAAGTTTTCAGAATGGATTTGCAGTTACCTAAAAATTTATCCACTGATTCACATATCCGATTTTGATTGACAATGCTCTCATTTGAAAATTTCATTGGTTTTCTTGGTATGAAAGTGCTATTTCTTTTATGGTTAGTTAATTTTGAAGAGACACTGATTTTATCTTTTATAGTTTTTGGTCTGTGGTTTTGTTTAGAGAAACTGATGTGGCCAACAGATAAATTATCATCTGAGGATGAAAAATCATCAATAGTCTGAGAGTTACAATCTTCATCTGTTGCACACCGTTGGTTTGCTTTCTTCATTGTTTTTGGAAAAGTGTAAAGTTCCCTTTTATTTTCCTTTTTTCTCTTAAACCTCAGAGAACTAGTAGCTCTTTGCTTTCTTACTCTTGACTTGCAGAAAACTTCAATGTCATCAGATTCATCACTAATATCACTACTACCTTTTCTTTTTGTATTAGATTTTAGGGTCTCAATCTCAAGATTTAATTGTTTTGAAACTAGCCCATTTCCTCTGACATTGGTCTTTGTATCATCTGATTCAGAATCTTCAGATCCATCCACAGGTGGCTTAAACCTTATATTCTTCTTAAGGAATCTCTGAGTTGTATACTGTGTGGGAAAGATGATATCACTATCTTCTGATTCTGTGACATTCTGTAACATGCAATGGTGATCAACTGTGTTTTTAAAGTTCTTCTCATCATCAGATTCAGAAGGAATATTCTCTTCTAAAATTTTCTCACTTTTATCTAAAACACATTTTCCATTTGGATTTAGGACATTAGCTAATTTCTGATGTTTCAAAGTACCAAGAGAGTCTTGGCTCTTCTGACAACCACCATTTTTGGCTTCTGTGGAAAAGCATGTGGGCTGTTCATCAGAACTTTCATTGTCAGACGCAATATTTTCATCACCATCCTCAACTGTTTCACATTTTGTCTCAAATAATTTAGAGAAACCACACTGGAGTAGGCTAAGCTGCCCAGGAGAAACTGAAGCTTTCCTTGAGTCAGATGCTTTGTTTTTAGCAGTCTTTGTTACTGAGTTGCTCACTGATTCATCTTCACTAAAATCACTGCAGAGATCACACGCTGCTTCCACTAGCTGTTCTGGACCTCTGTGTTCTGGACCGTCAGGCTCCCTCGCCTGTAGAAGAGGCAATGACAGAAACGTTAGAAAATGTCAGAATAATGACATCAAATCTATTACACTGCAAGGGAATTAAATTTGGGCAGATAATTTATATACAAGTATATCACTTGTTTTTTTCTAAAAGTAAAACATGTGGTAAACAAATATAAAGGATTTAATATTACAGTCTGGTATACTCTTTTCAAGTTGAATAACTTTCCGAATAAATAAAAGTTAAAACTAGAATATAAAGTGGTCAAATTATTCACAAGGAAAACACAGAGCAGAACTGTTAGCTTCTAAGATGCAGAGATTGAATCTGGCCTTAAAGTGAAAAGCACATAACCTGTTGCTTACTACAGTCCAGCTGATACTTTCAACCATGCTTTAAAAACAAAACAAATGTGCAGGAGTTAAAGAATTCCCAACTAGAAAATATTTCTAGTTCATTAAAAATAAGATTGGACAGGATCTTGACCAACATAAATAAATAAAATATTGAAGCTATTTTGAAGTAAAATTTATTACAAATTTAAGCCTAATATTTATTTTTTTCACATCAATTAGAGCTAAATAAATATATTCTTCAGTTTCTGTAAACTGAGGTTTTATTAGTGAAAGATTTGGGGAAAGTATTATCCGATAACCTGGTAATATTTCTGCCAACATTTGATATTCATGTATTTCTATAAATTAAAAAAAAAATTCACCACATAATGGGTGATATAAATATACAGGAGTGTTACAAATTAATAGCTATCACTGCATATAGTTATCATAGTTACATAATACACTGCTGTATCATACGGATATTATATCATAACAGCTAGTTATCATGTAGCCCACTATATCTTTGGGCTACTATAAATTTAGAGTTAAATTCTTAAAAGAAAAAAGGCAAAAATAGCAACAACAATTAAAATTTCATACATATTCTTTACTTTTAAAAAGGCTTTATGATGGCAACATAAATTTCTGTAGAATGTGAGATGACAAACTACTAAAACTGTCACAAGACAAAGGATTCAAATATCTGCTTGAGTCAGAGAATGAGTTTGATGTCTGGATTTAATAATATTAAATATATACTGATTGTGATTTTTCCATTTAATTTGTTGCTTATGTTAGACTGGTTACCTACACAGTGCATTTATTTCTGAATTTGTAGTTTGGTATAGTTAAAATTCCAGTTTGGATGTAAACACCTGAAGATTGCTCCTGAATTTTTTTAATGATATGAAATATTAGCCTAAATTATTAACTTTACTGACAGTCCTCTAACTTTGTGTCCCTGACTTTTTAAAAAATCCATTTTCTTTACACATTGAAAAATGAAGGAAAAAGAAAAGAAAGTTAAAATCATTATGTACATGTTTCCCAGGAGCTCTAGATTAAAAAATTGCTTACTGTTTCTAGTTTGTGTACTGGAGTTTCCTCGTTCAACCACGTTGTAGCTGTCATGATCCCAGCTTCCACCTTGCCTTCTCTCTATAAAAAATGCAAATCACTGTTTAATATATGAAGTAGAAACAACCAGATAAACTACAGCAATGGCATGATAAAACTTAAGAGTTAGGAAAACTGAACACAAGGAATTCCCTGGCAGTTTAGTGGAGAAGGGAACAGCTAACCACTCCAGTATTCTTGCCTGAAGAATTCCACCAACAGAGGAGCCTGGCGGGCTACAGTCCATTGGTTAGCAAAGAGTCTGACATGACTGAGCAACTTTCACTTTCTCAGTGGTTATGACTCTGTCTGCAGTTTCACTGCTGTGGGCCTGGGTTCAGTCCCTATCTGGGAAACTAAGATCCCTCAAACCACATGGGGTGGCAAAAAAACAAATAAGTAAGTAAACTGAGTACAGCTTGCTTTAACTCTCTAATGCTATTTTTCAATTTGCTAATTCAGGAATTCATATATATATATATATATATATTTTAAATGCTTATAATTCTTAGATAGTATAGAGGCACTGTGGAAATCTGCTGGGCCCATAAAAAACTCATTCTTATCATAAGCTTAGTTTTTCAGATAGAAAATTAATATCATTTTTCAGCAAACTCCACTAAAAGCCCTAGTAGGGAGGGAAGGTGAAAAAAATATTAAAAATTTACCCAGTAGTGATAGCCTATAATAACCATGTCTATATGATAACTATATAACTTGGTGTGTAATATAATATTTATATAATATTTATTTATATAAATATTATATAACATTGCAATAACTCTAAAGATACATTATCATAGAAAATACTGGGTATTGGGAACTTGATATTTTAGCTTATGTTGCTAGTGTGCTTATATTTCATATTCATTAAAATATGTTTATTGATTTCTTCAGTGAAGCAGATATGAAAATGAAAATATCTATCTTATATAAAACTGAAAAAAATCTTAATATTCTAAGAGGCTAGCTACATCTTTTAGGAAAAGTAGGCTTTACAGCTTTTGGTATATCATTTAGCAGAGATATTTAATGGCCTAGATTCCAGAATACTAAATTCTTCTTCAAAAGGAAATATATTAATTTCTCTTTTCAAGTCTATCTCTTGATAGACAAGGGGAAATAACATTATCATTACCAGAGTTACAAATATCAAATTTATGAATACACCAGTGTTCATAATTTACCAAAGATATGGTTCTGGTTACCTGGTACCCAAGGCAACAAGTGAGAATCTCTCCTACTGAATTTGAAAGAATGATAGAGTTCTTGAATAAGCTCTTTTCTACCAAAGCCCAGAGGCTGTCACGTTAAGGGAGTGAGGAGCCTCCTTCCTAGTACTCCTTTTTTCCTCTTCAACAGAAGTCAAATATGATAGGTGTAACTGACAGCACCAGAATTCTTCAAGCTGTCAGAACCCCTCAGTGACAGGTATATGGCAACTCCAGTCTTCTGTTGCTTAGTCCAAACACCCTGGTGTACTTGCATTTTAAGGTACTTCAGTCATCTCTGACTCTTTGGGACCCTATGGGCAGTAGCCCACCAGGCTTCTCTGTCTAAGAGCTTCTGCAGGCAAGAATATTGGAGTGGACTAACATGCCCTCCTCCAAGGGATCTTCCTGACTGAGGGATCGAAACAGTATCTCTTGGCGTCTCTTGAATTGACAGGCAGATTCTTCAGCACCAGGGCCACACGGGAAGCCCATAAATACCCTGGGTCAGTTCAGTTCAGTCGCTCAGCCATGTCCAACTCCTTGTGACCCCATGAATCACAGCACGCCAGGCCTCCCTGTCCATCACCAACTTCCGGAGTTAACTCATGTCCATCAAGTCAGTGATGCCATCCAGCCATCTCATCCTCTGTCATCCCTTTCTCCTCCTGCCCCCAATCCCTCCCAGTATTAGGGTCTTTTCCAAAGAGTCAACTCTTCGCATGAGGTGGCCAAAGTATTGGAGTTTCAGCTTAAGCATCAGTCCTTCCAATGAACACCCAGGACTGATCTCCTTTAGGATGGACTGGTTTGATCTTGCAGTCCAAGGGACTCTCAAGAGTCTTCTCCAACACTACAGCTCAAAAGCATCAATTCTTCGGGGCTCAGCTTTCTTCACAGTCCAACTATCACATCCATAACATGACCACTGGAAAAACCATAGCCTTGACTAGATGGACCTTGTTGGCAAAGTAATATCTCTGCTTTTCAATATGCTATCTAGATTGGTCATAACTTTCCTTCCAAGGAATAAGCGTCTTTTAATTTCATGGCTGCAGTCACCCTCTGCAGTGATTTTGGAGCCGCAAAAAATAAAGTCAGCCACTGTTTTCACTGTCTCCCCATCTATCTGGCATGAAGTGATGGGACCAGATGCCATGACCTTAGTTTTCTGAATGTTGAGCTTTAAGCCAATTTTTTCACTTTCCTCTTTCACTTTCATCAAGAGGTTTTTTTTTAGTTCCTCTTCACTTCCTGCCATAAGGGTGGTGTCATCTGCATATCTGAGGTTACTGATATTTCTCCCGGCAATCTTGATTCCAGCTTGTGCTTCTTCCAGCCCAGCGTTTCTCATGATGTACTCTGCATATAAGTAAATATGCAGGGTGACAATATACAGCCTTGATATACTCCTTTTCCCATTTGGAACCAGACTGTTGTTCCATGTCCAGTTCTAACTGTTGCTTCCTGACCTGCATATAGGTTTCTCAAGAGGCAGGTCAGGTGGTCTGGTATTCCCATCTCTTTCAGAATTTTCCACAGTTTATTGTGGTCCACACAGTCAAAGGCTTTGGCATAGTCAATAAAGCAGAAATAGATGTTTTTCTGGAACTCTCTTGCTTTTTCCATGATCCTGCAGATGTTGGCAATTTGATCTCTGGTTCCTCTGCCTTTTCTAAAACCAGCTTGAACATCTGGAAGTTCATGGTTCACGTACTGCTGAAGCCTGGCTTGGAGAATTTTGAGCATGACTTTACTAGCATGTGAGATGAGTGCAATTGTGCAGTAGTTTGAGCATTCTTTGGCATTGCCGTTCTTTGGGATTGGAATGAAAACTGACCTTTTCCAGTTCTGTGGCCACTGCTGAGTTTTCCAAATTTGCTGACATATAGAATGCAGCACTTTCACAGCATCATCTTTCAGGATTTGAAATAGCTCAACTGGAATTCCATCACCTCCACTAGCTTTGTTCATAGTGATGCTTTCTAAGGCCCACTAGACTTCACATTCCAGGATGTCTGGCTTTAGGTGAGTGATCACACCATCATGATTATCCGGGTCGTGAAGTGCCGGGAGCCACCACGGGAGATCCCACCCATGACAAAAGTCATGTGGAAGAGAACTGTTAAGCAAGGCTTTAGAACTCAACGGGCTCCCTAGGCTTTCTTGAGCATCTACCCCCAAACCAAAATCCGTCTGTTTTACTATTTCATGACTTTCACCAACTCCTCTGACATTAACAGGGGGCTTTTCTTGACCACCTTTTTCTGGAGAAAATTAACTTAGGGCTACAGCTAATAAGTCTCCTGGACATGAGAGGAATATTTCCAATCAAACCCCCTCTGTTAGCATTTTAGCTTGGTTGGCAGATATATCCAGACTCTTGTAGCTACGCATATGATTATTTACATCCTCCCAACTGTAAGAGGCATGGAAAGCCTAAAACATAGAGCCTTTCAAAGAGTTAAAAGTTATTAGAGTAGTGCTAATATAGGATTTCATTATTGGGCCAATGCTTGTTGCTAAGTTCCCATATCTCTTATCCACTGTGCACCTGGGAGTGCATTAGTTAACATAGTTGGAAAGTGAAAAAAAACAAGTGTAGCCTTGAAATTAACCACATCAGACTTTTGAGCTAATTGGTTCTTTCTTGTAACTCACTGCACCTTTGCTTCGTGAGAATGTTACTCTGTTTAATAATTTTTGAGGCTGACATAGATTAGAAATATAAGAAAAAACATTTCAAGAGAAAATAAGTTTTCTGGTTGAGAAGCCTTTATCAAAAGAGGGTCATAAAATGTTCACAGGCCTCCAAGGCCAGAAGATAATGTACATGATATTGTTTTTGGAAAAGGTTTGCAAAAATAATCCTGGTTTCGATAAAGACAAAATAGATGTAATGTTTGGGCTGACTCTGTATGGCTTTGCATCTTTCATTTCCCTCTATGTATAAGACAAGGTATAAAACTACCTTTTAATAGTAAAGCTTGAAAAAAAGGTGAAATTCATTGTTTTGGGGTGAAATGTCCTGTAGATATCAATTAGATCTAACTGATCTAATGCATCGTTTAAAGTTTGCGTTTCTTTGTTAATTTTCTGTTTAGTTGATCTGTCCATAGGTGTGAGTGGGGTATTAAAGTCTCCCACTATTATTGTGTTATTGTTGATTTCCCCTTTCATACTTGTTAGCATTTGTCTCACATATTGCGGTGCTCCTATATTGGGTGCGTATATATTTATAATTGTTATATCTTCTTCTTGGATTGTTCCTTTGATCATTATGTAGTGGCCTTCTTTGTCTCTTTTCACAGCCTTTGTTTTAAAGTCTATTTTATCGGATATGAGTATTGCCACTCCTGCTTTCTTTTGGTCTCTATTTGCGTGGTATATCTTTTTCCAGCCCTTCACTTTCAGTCTGTATGTGTCCCTTGTTTTGAGGTGGGTCTCTTGTAAGCAGCATATAGAGGGGTCTTGTTTTTGTATCCATTCAGTCAGTCTTTGTCTTTTGGTTGGGACGTTCAACCCATTTACGTTTAAGGTGATTATTGATAAGTATGATCCCGTTACCATTTACTTTGTTGTTTTGGGTTCGGGTTTATACACCCTTTTCGTGTTTCCTTTCTAGAGAATATCCTTTAGAATTTGTTGGAGAGCTGGTTTGGTGGTGCTGAATTCTCTCAGCTTTTGCTTGTCTGTAAAGCTTTTGATTTCTCCTTTGTATTTGAATGAGATCCTTGCTGGGTACAGTAATCTGGGCTGTAGGTTATTGTCTTTCATCACTTTAAGTATGTCTTGCCATTCTCTCCTGGCCTGAAGAGTTTCTATTGAAAGATCAGCTGTTATCCTTATGGGAATCCCCTTGTGTGTTATTTGTTGTTTTTCCCTTGCTGCTTTTAATATTTGTTCTTTGTGTTTGATCTTTGTTAATTTGATTAATATGTGTCTTGGGGTGTTTCGCCTTGGGTTAATCCTATTTGGAACTCTCTGTGTTTCTTGGACTTAAAGTGCTCATGGAACCTTCTCCAGGATAGATCACATCCTGGGCCATAAATCTAAACTTGATAAATTCAAAAAAATCGAAATCATTCCAAGCATCTTTTCTGACCATAATGCATTAAGATTAGATCTCAATTACAGGAGAAAAACTATTAAAAATTCCAACATATGGAGGTTGAACAACACACTTCTGAATAACCAACAAATCACAGAAGAAATCAAAAAAGAAATCAAAATATGCATAGAAACTAATGAAAATGAAAACACAACAACCCAAAACCTGTGGGACACTATAAAAGCAGTGCTAAGAGGAAAGTTCATAGCAATACAGGCATACCTCAAGAAACAAGAAAAAAGTCAAATAAACAACCTAACTCTACAACTAAAGCAACTAGAAAAGGAAGAGTTGGAGAACCCCAGAGTGAGTAGAAGGAAAGAAATCTTAAAAATTAGGGCAGAAATAAATGCAAAAGAAACAAAAGAGACCATAGCAAAAATCAACAAAGCCAAAAGCTGGTTCTTTGAAAGGATAAATAAAATTGACAAACCATTAGCCAGACTCATCAAGAAGCAAAGAGAGAAAAATCAAATCAATAAAATTAGAAATGAAAATGGAGAGATCACAACAGACAACACAGAAATACAAAGGATCATAAGAGACTACTATCAGCAGTTGTATGCCAATAAAATGGACAACGTGGAAGAAATGGACAAATTCTTAGAAAAGTACAATTTTCCAAAACTGAACCAGGAAGAAATAGAAAATCTTAACAGACCCATCACAAGCACGGAAATTGAAACGGTAATCAGAAATCTTCCAGCAAACAAAAGCCCAGGTCCAGATGGCTTCACAGCTGAATTCTACCAAAAATTTCGAGAAGAGCTAACACCTATCCTCCTCAAACTCTTCCAGAAAATTGCAGAGGAAGGTAAACTTCCAAACTCATTCTGTGAGGCCACCATCACCCTAATACCAAAACCTGACAAAGATGTCACAAAAAAAGAAAACTACAGGCCAATATCACTGATGAACATAGATGCAAAAATCCTCAACAAAATTCTAGCAATCAGAATCCAACAACACATTAAAAAGATCATACACCATGACCAAGTGGGCTTTATCCCAGGGATGCAAGGATTCTTCAATATCCGCAAATCAATCAATGTAATTCACCACATTAACAAATTGAAAAATAAAAACCATATGATTATCTCAATAGATGCAGAGAAGGCCTTTGACAAAATTCAACATCCATTTATGATAAAAACTCTCCAGAAAGCAGGAATAGAAGGAACATACCTCAACATAATAAAAGCTATCTATGACAAACCCACAGCAAACATTATCCTCAATGGTGAAAAATTGAAAGCATTTCCCCTAAAGTCAGGAACAAGACAAGGGTGTCCACTTTCACCGCTACTATTCAACATAGTTCTGGAAGTTTTGGCCACAGCAATCAGAGCAGAAAAAGAAATAAAAGGAATCCAAATTGGAAAAGAAGAAGTAAAACTATCACTGTTTGCAGATGACATGATCCTCTACATGGAAAACCCTAAAGACTCCACCAGAAAATTACTAGAGATCATCAATGAATATAGTAAAGCTGCAGGATATAAAATCAACACACAGAAATCCCTTGCATTCCTATACACGAATAATGAGAAAGTAGAAAAAGAAATTAAGGAAACAATTCCATTTACCATTGCAACGAAAAGAATAAAATACTTAGGAATATATCTACCTAAAGAAACTAAAGACCTATATATAGAAAACTATAAAACACTGATGAAAGAAATCAAAGAGGACACTAATAGATGGAGAAATATACCATGTTCATGGATCGGAAGAATCAATATAGTGAAAATGAGTATACTACCCAAAGCAATTTACAAATTCAATGCAATCCCTGTCAAGCTACCAGCCACATTTTTCACAGAACTAGAACAAATAATTTCAAGATTTGTATGGAAATACAAAAAACCTCGAATAGCCAAAGCAATCTTGAGAAAGAAGAATGGAACGGGAGGAATCAACTTGCCTGACTTCAGGCTCTACTACAAAGCCACAGTCATCAAGACAGTATGGTACTGGCACAAAGACAGACATATAGATCAATGGAACAAAATAGAAAGCCCAGAAATAAATCCACACACATATGGACACCTTATCTTTGACAAAGGAGGCAAGAATATACAATGGAGTAAAGACAATCTCTTTAACAAGTGGTGCTGGGAAAACTGGTCAACCACTTGTAAAAGAATGAAACTAGATCACTTTCTAACACCGCACACAAAAATAAACTCAAAATGGATTAAAGATCTAAATGTAAGATCAGAAACTATAAAACTCCTAGAGGAGAATATAGGCAAAACACTCTCAGAAATAAATCACAGGAGGATCCTCTATGATCCACCTCCCAGAATTCTGGAAATAAAAGCAAAAATAAACAAATGGGATCTAATTAAAATTAAAAGCTTCTGCACAACAAAGGAAACTATAAGCAAGGTGAAAAGACAGCCTTCTGAATGGGAGAAAATAACAGCAAATGAAGCAACTGACAAACAACTAATCTCAAAAATATACAAGCAACTTATGCAGCTCAACTCCAGAAAAATAAACGACCCAATCAAAAAATGGGCCAAAGAACTAAATAGACATTTCTCCAAAGAAGATATATGGATGGCTAACAAACACATGAAAAGATGCTCAACATCACTCATTATTAGAGAAATGCAAATCAAAACCACAATGAGGTACCACTTCACACCAGTCAGAATGGCTGTGATCCAAAAATCTGCAAGCAATAAATGCTGGAGAGGGTGTGGAGAAAAGGGAACCCTCTTACACTGTTGGTGGGAATGCAAACTAGTACAGCCACTATGGAGAACAGTGTGGAGATTCCTTAAAAAATTGCAAATAGAACTACCTTATGACCCAGCAATCCCACTGCTGGGCATACACACCGAGGAAACCAGAATTGAAAGAGACACATGTACCCCAATGTTCATCGCAGCACTGTTTATAATAGCCAGGACATGGAAACAACCTAGATGTCCATCAGCAGATGAATGGATAAGAAAGCTGTGGTACATATACACAATGGAGTATTACTCAGCCGTTAAAAAGAATTCATTTGAATCAGTTCTGATGAGATGGATGAAACTGGAGCCAATTATACAGAGTGAAGTAAGCCAGAAAGAAAAACACCAATACAGTATACTAACACATATATATGGAATTTAGGAAGATGGCAATGACGACCCTGTATGTAAGACAGGAAAAAAGACACAGATGTGTATAATGGACTTTTGGACTCGGAGAGGGAGAGGGTGGGATGATTTGGGAGAATGGGAATTCTAACATGTATACTATCATGTAAGAATTGAATCGCCAGTCCATGTCTGACGTAGGGTGCAGCATGCTTGGGGCTGGTGCATGGCGATGACCCAGAGAGATGTTGTGGGGAGGGAGGTGGGAGGGGGGGTCATGTTTGGGAACGCATGTAAGAATTAAAGATTTTAAAATTAAAAAAATAAATTAAAAAAAAAAATAGTAAAGCTATTGGGCCTCGCTTAAAGAAGCTTGGTCACCCCATGTTTTCCTTTCTTTCTCTCTTACTTTCTTTTTCAGGCTGATCCCTTGGAGCATAGAGGCTCCCTGCGTTCACTTATCTGCCTGGGTTTCTAAGACCTGAACGGGAAGACGCTCTGCGTCTTCACTCGGGAGACCAGGAAGGCACCTGTGGCCTCTGTAAACAGGGCAAACTTCTTGTCCCAAAGTTTTATTCGCTTTCTATGTAAACCAAAAAATATCAGCCTCTTTCTCTCCTCTACTTTCTTATCTACAATATTCTTTCCTTATCTCTCTCTAAATCATCCGCAGACGCCATTCTTCCTTCAGGTTCCCCTAGATCCTGCAGGGGCTGGACCCCGGCAGTGAAGCTCTTTTTGAACAGTTCTTCTGTGTATCCTTGCCACCTCTTCTTAATATCTTCTGCTTCTGTTAGGTCTATACCATTTCTGTCCTTTATTGAGTCCATCTTTCCATGAAATGATCCCTTGGTATCTCTAATTTTCTTGAAGAGATCTCTAGTCTTTCCCTTTCTGTTGTTTGCCTCTATTTCTTTGCATTGATCGCTGAGGAAGGCTTTCTTATCTCTCCTTGCTATTCTTTGGAACTCTACATTCAGATGCTTATATCTTTCCTTTTTTCCTTTGCTTTTTGCTTCTCTTCTTTTCACAGCTATTTGTAAGGCCACCTCAGACAGCCATTTTGCTTTTTTGCATTTCTTTTCAATGAGGATGGTCTTGATCCCTGTCTCCTGTACAATGTCACGAACCTCAGTCCATAGTTCATCAGGCACTCTGTCTATCAGATCTAGTCCCTTAAATCTATTTCTCACTTCCACTGTATAATCATAAGGGATTTGATTTAGGTCATACCTGAATGGTCTAGTGGTTTTCCCCACCTTCAATTTAAGTCTGAATTTGGCAATAAGGAGTTCATGATCTGAGCCACAGTCAGCTCCTGGTCTTGTTTTTGCTGACTGTATAGTGTCATCCTTAATTGCTTTTTCTACATACCTTATATCTACTGCATCAGCAGATCCTATCAGTGCCTCAGGGTACACACCACTATCCTCTGGCCCAAACCACCAACTCTTGGCTAGATTGTTGCAGTATCTCCCTACCTGGCTTCTTGCTTCTGTTCTTATACTTCTATAGTCCAATTCTTAATCTTTAGAATAAACAGTATAGATTACACTATGTCATTCTGCTGTTCAGAACTCCAATTGCTTTTGTTCTCACTCAAAGTCAAAGCCAAAGTTCCTACAGGATCCGGCTTCCTGTCATCTCACTGGCCCCATCTTTGGCTCTCTTGTTTACTACACTCTGGCTACTTTGGCTTCCTTGCCATTTTGAAATCATGCTGAGCATGCTCCTCTCTGAGGGTCTTTGCATTGTTTTTCTGTCTAAAACACTTCTTCCTTGTCTCTTCAAAGAGTCAAATGCAATCTCACAGTGAATGCTTCCTTGGCTACTCCATCTAAAATTGCAATGCTCTTTTCTTGGCAGTCTCCCCACTTTGTTTCCTGGCTCTATTTTTTTTTCTTTTTTTAGATATGCTTTACATATTACAGCATGTATATTTAAGGTCTACAAGGTATTAATTTCATATGTTTATATATTGTAATGGGGGGCTTCTCAAGTGGCTCAGTGGTAAAGAATTCGCCTAGCAATGCAGGAAATGCAAAAGACATGGGTTTGATCCTTGGGTCAGGAAGATCCCCTGGAGTAGGAAATGGCAACCCAGGGACAAAGGAGCCCAGTGGGCTACAGTCCACTGAGCCACAAAGAGTCAGACGTGACTTGAGTACACATGCACATATGCTGTAATATGATTACCATCACAGCTTTAGCTAACACCTCTAATGTATCATATAATATCATTTCTTTCATGTGGTGAGAACAATTAAGATCTGGTCCTTAGGCAGTTTTGGGGTATATAACATAGTATTGTTGACAATACTCACCATGCTGTGTATTACATCTCCAGAATTTATTCATCTTCTACTTGCTCTATATTTATCTTTAGATTCTGTCATCATGATATACTAAATTCAGTTTTTTTTTCTCTATATTATTTGTTTCTCCCAAATAGAATGTAAATTTTTATAGATAGGACTTTTAATCTATTTTATTAATTTCTGTACGCCTAGCTCTATGATCCAGAGAAAGCAATGGTATCCCACCCTAGTACTCTTGCCTGGCAAATCCCATGGATGGAAGAACCTGGCGGGCTGCAGTCCATGGGGTCGCTTAAAGTCAGATACGACTGAGTGACTTCACTTTCACTTTTCACTTTCATGCACTGGAGAAGGAAATGGCAACCCACTCCAGTGTTCTTGCCTGGAGAATCCCAGGGACGGGGGAGCCTGGTGGGCTGCCGTCTCTGGGGTCACACAGAGTTGGACACGACTGAAGTGACTTAGCAGCAGCAGCAGCAGCTCTATGATCAGAGAAGGCAGTGGCACCCCACTCCAGTATTCCTGCCTGGAAAATCCCATGGACGGAAGAGCCTGGTAGGCTGCAAGTCCATGGGGTCGTGAAGAGTCGGACACGACTGAGCAACTTCACTTTCACTTTTTACTTTCCTGCATTGGAAAAGGAAATGGCAACCCACTCCAGTGTTCTTGCCTGGAGAATCCCAGGGATGGGGGAGCCTGGTGGACTGCTGTCTATGGGTTCGCACATAGTCGGACACAACTGAAGTGACTTAGCAGCAGCAGCAGCTCTATGATGTATAATACTGGACATTTCACACATACTCAATATTTGTGAAATTAGTTATCAACATATATATTTTAAAGGGAAACCATTAAAAGAAAGTCACTGTCAAATAGAACTAAAATGCCCAGAAATCGTCATAGTAAAAGCACTCTATAAATTCAAATTTCTATATCTTAGAACATTTAAAAAGGGATTTTTCTACAACCTTGAAAAATTAAAAATGTATCACAGGAAGTAAAACACTTCTTTTACTTTATGATATATGCTTCCCTTATATAGGGCTTGGACTAATAATATTTAAAAATGTAATCTGGCCAAAAGCACAACATGAATCTACTAAATTCTGACTGATAACAAATGAGCAATTTTAATTCAAAATTTAATTTAATAATTGAATGCCAATGAGATTCCTAGAGAGAAGTTAAGCATATTCTCCCATAAACAAAATATAAGATTATGGAGGGTCCTGTCATTAATAAACAATCCTGGAGGAAAAATACCATATTTTGAGGACAACCTGAGAATAAGAGAACTTTCTGTCTAATAACCTGTCAAATGCAATATCTTACATAACAGTTTTTTAACAGAGGAACAGCGGCTATGCTGATTAAAAACAGAGAACAAAACTATTTGATATATAGCAGAAAACAGGAAGGCTGAGCACAAAGAATTGATGTTTTATAACTGTGGTGCTGGAAAAGACTCTTGAGGGTTCCTTGGACAGCAAGGAGATCCAATCAGTCAATGCTAAAGAAAATCAACCCTGAACATTCATTGGAAGGACTGATGCTGAAGCTGAATCTTCAATACTCTGTCCATCTGACATGAAGAGCCAACTCACTGGAAAAGACCCTGATGCGAGAAAAGACTGAGGGCAAGAGGAGAAGGAGACGGCAGAAGATGAGATGGCACGACCAACTCAATGGACAAGATTTGAGCAAACTCCAGGAGATAGTGAAGGATAGTAAAAGATAAATGAAGGCTAGTAAAAAATGATGCTGTGGAAGTGCTGCACTCAATATGCTAGCAAATTTAGAAAACTCAGCAGTGGCCACAGGATAGAAGAGGTGTTTTCATTCCAATCCCAAAGAAAGGCAATACCAAAGAATGCTCAAACTACCACGTAACTGCACTCATCTCACATGTTAGCAAAGTAATGCTTAAAATTCTCCAAGCCAGGCTTTAACAGTATATGAACCGTGAACTTCCAGATGTTCAAGCTGGATTTAGGAGAGGCAAAGGAACCAGAGATCAAATTGCGAAAATCCAATGGATCATCAGAAAAGCAAGAAAGTTCCAGAAAAACATCTACTTCTGTTTTATTGACAATGCCAAAGCCTTTGTCTGTGTGGATCACAACAAACTGTGGAAAATTCTTCAAGAGATGGAAATACCAGACCACCTTACCTGCCTCTTGAGAAATCTGTATGCAGGTCAGGAAGCAACAGTTAGAACTGGACATGGGACAACAGACTGGTTCCAAATAGGAAAGGAGTATGTCAAGGCTGTATTTTGTCACCCTGCTTATTTAATTTATAGGTAGAGTACATCATGAGAAATGCTGGGCTGGATGAAGCACAAGCTGGAATCAAGACTGCCAGGAGAATAACCTGGCAATATCAATATCCTAATAATCAGTATCAATAACCTTAGATATGCAGATGACATTACCCTTATGGCAGAAAGTGAAGAAGAACTAAAGAGCCTCTTGATGAAAGTGAAAGAGGAGAGTGAAACAGCTGGCTTGAAACTCAACATTCAGAAAACCAAGATCATGGCATCTGGTCCCATCATTTCATGGCAAATAGATGGGGAAACAGTGGAAACAGTGAGAGACTTTATTTCTGGGGGTCCAAAATCACTGTAGATGGTGACTGCAGCCATGAAATTAAAAGATGCTTGCTCCTTGGAAGAGGACCTTTTCTTGGAAGAAAAGTTATAACCAACCTAGACAGCATATTAAAAAGCAGAGACATTATTTTGCCAACACAGGTCCGTCTAGTCAAGGCTATAGTTTTTCCAGTAGCCATGTATGGATGTGAGAGTTGGCTATAAAGAAAGCTGAGGGCCGAAGAACTGACGCTTTTGAATTGTGGAGTTGGAAAAGACTCTTGAGAGTCCCTTGGACAGCAAAGAGATTCAACCAGTCTATCCTAAAGGAAATCAGTCCTGAATATTCATGGAAGGACTGATGCTGAAGCTGACACTCTAATACTTTGGTCACCTAATACAAAGAACTGACTCACTGGAAAAGATCCTGATGCTGGGAAAGATTGAAGGCGGGAGGAGGAAGGGATGACAGAGGATGAGATGGTTGGATGGCATCACTGACTCAATGGGCATGAGTCTGAGTAAACTCTGCGTTGGTGATAGACAGGGAGGCCTGGGATGCTGCAGTCCATGGGGTCACAAAGAGCCGGACATGACTGAGTGAGTGAACTGAACTGAGTGAAGGACAGGGAAGCATGGCATACTGCAGTCCATGGGGCTGCAGAGCCAGGCAGGACTTAGCAACTGAACAACAACAGAAAACAGGAAAAGTAATATAATATGAATATATTTTACAGATAATGATCTCAAATTAGAAACACAAATGTACATATGTTGCGCAGTGCTCTGTGATGGAGGTACGATCTGAGGGGGACCTGAAGGACAGACAAGGTTATTGATTAGAGAAGAGGAATCAAGAAGTCCATGAAAGAACCAGCATATACGAAACAAGAAAAAGGGGAACCTTAAATGGGTCACTCAATTCAGAATCAAATAATTACTATAAAATAAAACTCAGCAGTATACATCAGACATTGTATAACAGTTGTAATATTCACGACATACAAATCATACATACCTTCCTCTTCTCCATCCATTGGTGATCACATTTGAACCTCTACCGAACTGACTTAACATATGCTCACCAATGTTACGTGTACATTATATAAATGTTCTCTTCCATATCCCATAAACATGGTCTAAGCTCTTTAAGGACAGAGACTAATAGCTTCTTGAACTGTTTTTACAGTACTATTAAATAAATGAAGTACATTAAGGTTTTACTACAAAGTCCTGGAAGTTAAGGGAAATATCCTTAAGTTTTTCAAGACTCAGTTTTCTCAGCTTTATGATGAAGGGATTGAAAACAAATGATAGCCCAAGATTTCACAATACTCATATCAATATTAACTAAAACATAGGCTAATATTCTTAGTATTCTAGTATATTAAAGAATTTAAAAGTTTTTTTAAAGGATATAAATATCCTGTTAAGAATAAGAAACATCTGTATCCTGAGGATGAACACAACTGGGAGAGTCTGAAATATTGGTGTGTAATTTTTACTGGGAACAGAAAAAGAAAGTCTCCACAAGACATGAGAGTGCATCTCAGGGAGTATTTAGTAACTTTTAATCAAAACACATTTTATATTTTTGTTTACTTAGGAAAGTCTCTTTTTTTAGTTCCTGACTTCAACAGCTATTTTCCAAATGATAAATTTCTCTTTACCAGTCTGAAAATGGCCTTGGAAGGTCATACTACCTTGTATATGTATCTGAATTTAACTATGCATGGGGAAAATCTTAGATTAGAGGTATAATAATTCATTTCCAATTTCTCTAAAAGTAGAAATTCTAAATATAGGACTTTTTTATGAAGAAAACCAAAAATTTCTCTGAAAAGGCACCAGCAATTTTCCTGAGGTAGAAAACCATACTTAAAATACTGAAAAGATCAAAGAAAAATTTCACACCTCCAGGATGTCCCTTGTAAGACAAGACCCTTGGGACCTCAGTTTGAAGAGATTATAGACCCCAAAAAGTTCTCCTCGATGCTCTTTTGATCCTTGAACTGCTTCAAAATATCGCTTGGCATTTTCACTTCCAACCACCACACAGTGAAGTTGCTATAACAGAAAAAACACAAGATATTTTTGAAGTGTTTGCTCCAACAATATGTCAGAATTTCCTGGCATTCCCTGTATATACACAGCTTTAGCTCGAGCAGGCAGAATCTCCGTAGGGAGGAAATTTTATTTTAATTTCCCTGGCAGATGTTGCCATTATGGTGAAATAATCTGTCCAGTCTTATTAAAGAACAAAATCTTAATTTCCGATTTTATCTGTTTTCTAACAACTGACTCAAGATCATTTCTCTATGGCCTAGCCACTTGATGTAAAATGTAAAAGGCACACATTTGAAAACACTTTTCTCCTTTCTAGACTCTTACTTCAATAGAAACTACTAAAACTGGAAAATAGTCCCTACATTACCAAAGTTAAATTATAATCTAAAGTAGTTATACAATAACCACGTTGGTATCAAACTAATTGTGGCCATGGTTACACTGTCAACTAACAGCAAAAATCCAACAATTGTTTAAAGACACTGCATCCCTGAAACAATGGTGAATTCAGCAAGAACACCGACATGGAACCCTTAAGGACATACACCACTTTAGTATCAACGTAATGTGTCTCCTAACTGATTAGATATTTTACTGTATATAACTAAATACAGTTCGATTAATCCCATGTGCACTCTAACATTTCTTAAAAGAAACAAAGAGTGACAAATAACCTCAATCTATTGCTGATGGAAGGATTAGTAAGAAGGGATGCTTTGTGATTTTCACCAGACTGATTGGTACTATCAGTTCAGTTCAGTTGCTCTGTCGTGTCCCACTCTTTGCAAGCCTGTGAACCGCGCGTGCCAGGCACTATAATTCATTGTTTTAGGGGCTTCCTTGGTAGCTCAGTGTAAAGAATTCACCTGCCAAGGTAGGAGATGCAGGTTTGATCCCTGAATTAGAAGTTCCCCTGGAGAAGGAAATAGCAACCCTGCTCCAGTATTCTTGGTATTCCCTGGTGGCTCAGACAGTAAAGAATCTGCCTGCAATGTAGGAGACCTGGGTTCGACCCTTGGCTTGGGAAGATCCCCTGGAGAAGGGAATAACTACCCATTCTAGCATCCTTGGAGCTTCCCCAGCGGTTCAGTGGTAAAGAATTCACCTGCCAATGCAGGCAATGCAGGAGACTCAGGTTTGATCCCTGGGTTGGGAAGATCCCCTGGAGGAGGAAATGGCAACCGACTCCAGTACTCTTGCCTGGAGTATTCCATGGACAGAGGAACATGGCCAGCTACAGTCTACGGAGTCACAAAGAGTTGGACATAACTTAGCAACTGAACAACCACCACCAGTATCCTTGCCTGAGAAATCCCATGCACAGAGGAACCCGGTGGGCTAGAGCCCAGGGGGTCGTAAAGGAGCCAGAGCCTGAATGACAACAGCCAAAGCTGCTTTCGGTAACTAAAATTATTCTTACTAATGGCAGCTTCCATTTATTGGATGTATGTACAGCATTTTTATTTTCTCATTTAATTCCTACAATCCTATATTATCTTCTCCCTTCTAGAAATAAAAGAACTTAAATTTAGAGAAATCAAGTGTCTTTCTCACAGCTGCCCCACTAGGAAGCATCATTTGTAGAATTTATACCTGAGTTTGGCTGAACACAAAATTTATACTTGTATCAATTTCTCATCGCCAGATGTCCCTCTTAAAACAAGACCCTTGGGACCTAAATTTGAATAAGTTATGGATCAATACACTGATTTGTTTTATATGTGTCCCCAAAATACAGGTTATAGTCCTGGAAATACATAATCACAACAGCAACTGATTTACTTGATGGACCGGTTACTGATGATTTTACCCTTGCTACTGACACTTCCTTAAACACTTCCTTAAAGTCTGTGTTGTCAGACTGTTGTAATTTGTAGGCATTCATCTGAATCTCTGTCTCATACCAAAGCTTTATCACAAAATTTATAAAAGACACATTATTTTGTACTTAAAATTTAAGTTTTCCAAAGTGGCCCAAGTAAAACTGAAGGCCAGACGCATCCATCTCTAGGGTAACTATAACAAAACCATTGTTACAAATCAAGAGAGTAAGGGGGAAAATATCAGTATTTGGAAAATGTAGTTTCTAGCTTAAGAAAAAACTCATGCAAGGCTATGAAATGCTTAGATTTCTTCACAATATACAAGATATGCAAGAAGTAAAAATGGACTATTCACCATGTTAAAGAGTACATGACCCCATCCTCCATCTTCAAG
This sequence comes from Ovis canadensis, assembly GCF_042477335.2. NCBI lineage: Eukaryota > Metazoa > Chordata > Mammalia > Artiodactyla > Bovidae > Ovis > Ovis canadensis. The sequence continues at coordinate 30,378,939 of NC_091246.1, forward strand.
GCCAGTAATGAGGCATCTTCACATCATTCTCTCTGACCCTCTGTTTCTGTCGTCTTGTTGCCGCCTTCTTTCCTTTTTCTGACCCAACTGCTACCCCCTCCCTTTATAAGGACCCTTGTGATTACACTGGGCCCACCCACATAGTCCAGGTGTGTTCAGGGAATTAGAATGCAGGTATATGTGGAGGACCATTACTCAGCCCACCACAGTAAGGAGGTGCAATAAGCATGATGACAGCTTACCAAAATGAGACAGAAGCCCCCTTGAAGGGGTTCTCACTGGTAAAAAAATGAGTCTGAACATAAAAACAATTCATGATATTCAGTGTGTTCCTAAAATTTGTTACTAAAATACTAGCCCATGAGTCCACACAGATTAAATCAATGGAAGAGAAAGGAAGGCTCTCTTTTTGGTAGGATGCCAACAAATATAAAAGAAGTAATAATAAATAGAAAAATCACCATCTGACAAACCATCACAGTGGTAGGTGATTCAGGCAGGAATCACCAATGAACACTAAAGTTGATGAGGAACAGGGTACAGTTGTCCCTCAGCCCTTGGTATGGTTCCAGGACCCCCATGTATATCAGAACCATGCATGCTCAAGCTGCTTTTATGAAATGGCATCATATCTGCATATAAGCTAAGCATTACCTTCCTATATGCTTTAAATCATCTCTAGATTACTTATAACACCCAATACAATGTAAACTCTGTGTGCTATGCTGTGCTGTGCTTAGTCGCTCAGTCGTGTCTGAGTCTTTGCAACCCCACAGACTGTAGCTTGCCAGGCTCCTGTGTCCATGGGGATTCTCCAGGCAAGAATACTGGAGTGGGTTGTCATGCCCTCCTTCAGGTATCTTCCCAACCCAGGGATCGAACCCAGGTCTCCTGCACTGCAGGTGGATTCTTTACCATCTGAGCCACCAGGGAAGCCCAAGAATACTGGGGTGGGTAGCCCATTCCTGCTCCAGGGGATCTTCCTGACCCAGAAATCAAACCGGGGTCTGCTGCATTACAGGCAGATTCTTTACCAGCTGAGCTACTAGGGAAGCCCAAACTCTGTATAAATACACGTAAATACAATGGACAGGGAAGCCTGGTGCAGTCCACGGCGTCACAAAGAGTCGGACACAACTGAGCGACTAAACTGAACTGAACAACATGAATGCTATGCAGATAGCTAGCACAGGGCGAATTCAAGTGTCACTTTAGTCCACAGTTGTTTGAACCTGTGAAAGAAGAACCATGGAAACAGAGGGCTGACTATATTGGCATGGTCTCTGATGATCTTCTCATAATATATATATCAACTTACAAATGAAAAAAGTGGTAAGTCTGCAGTGGAGAAAGCTGGTAGACACAAACTTGACAGGTGATCAAGATTAATATCACTGGTAGGTCAGGTCATCTAGGCACTGGGTGCCTTCTTTCAATGCGATCAGAAGAGCACAGCACTCTGTGCCATTCTTGTGAAATCTGCTTGTCTTGAGTTGGGACATGAGGGGACAGCAAATGGACATGCTGAGAGAAAGTATACACAAGGAAAGGCTTTACTTTTTAAAACTGTCAAGGTCATGAAAGACCAGGAAAGCCTGCATAACTTAAGGTTGAAGAAAACTCAGGAGACACAAACAGAAATGTAATTATGATCCTGGATTGGATTCCGAGCCAGAAGGAGAAAGGAGATGTTGCCAGGAAAGCTGATGAAATCTGCATGGGTTCTATGAATTATAAGGTAATGCTGTAAGTGTTAGTTTCTTGATTTGGATACCTACATTTTTGAGAAGAGAGTAGGGGATGAAGGAGAAGTAAGCTGCAGAGAAATATGTAAAACTGAGCGTTTATAATGCATAAATCTACTTTTATATGTACATATAAACAGAGAGAAATACAGAAAATGTAGAGGTGGTAAGTTTACAACTTGCAAATGGTTCAGAAAAAGAATAAAGATCATGGCTGAGTGAAAGAAAAAGCAGATGTGGTAAAATGTTAACAACTGGAGTAGTTGGGTGAACTTAATTGGGAGTTCTCTGTGCTGTTCTTGCAACCCTTTTGTAAATACATATTTACTTCTAAATAAATTACATATATGTGAAAGATGAATTTCTGAATGTCAAACTAGATTATACGCAATGCTCCAAACCAGAAGGAGCACAGTCACTGCATCATTGTACAAGTGTTTTCTTTTTTTTAAGTATAAGATACCTGAAGACTCTTATTGTAAACAAATGTAAACAAAAACATCAAAGGGCAAGTCTTCCTGAACAATACAGATTATCCCTTATCAGTCTAATCAACACTGTAATATTTAGGTTTATCCTTCCTAGAGATTTTTCAATGCAGTTAGAGCGATTTTTATATACATCAAATTTGATGTATATTTATGTAAATTTTTATATACATAAATAGTTTTATAAACCAACACAATTGGTATACATGTTCTGCAAGTTACTTTAAATGTCTTAAAGACTGTGTCACATAGGTACATCTGTTCTATAATCTAAAAAATTTTTTGCTGTTCCAAGGTATTCCATAATGTGGTATATCAGAATCTATGTTATTCTGTTACTGTTGTACATTTAGGCTGTTCTTTTTTTCCATTTTTCAAACAAATACAATTCTGAACAGAAATCCTTGTCATTCTTCACTGTGCATATGTGAGAATATTTCTACAAGGTAAATATGGAGAAAGTGCATTTAAAAATGCTGTTAAATTAACTTCTAAAATAAATGCTCACTGTATTCCAAAACCAGTAAATGAGCATCTCTTTAAAAGTATCTTCACCAATAACAAGCAACATTAATCTCCCCAGCTCCCTAAAAAATACCCCACATAACAAAAAGTCTTTTGCAGAACATGCAGAACGCAATCTTATTTTTTTATTTCTCGATTATAAGTGTGGTTAAGCATCTTTTCATATGCATTATGTATACATTAGTATTTTTTCTTCACTAAAATGTCTAATCATAGTCTTTTTATTGATTTGTAGGAGTTCTTTATATATTATAGATGCTAATCCTTTGTTTATTATATTTATGGCAAATATTTCCTCCTGTCTGTCCTTTAATTTGGCTTGTACTTCCTTTGTCATATAGATTATATAAAAATCTATAGTCAGATTTACAACATTTGCCTTAGAGGCTGCATCAGTTTCCTAAGGCTGCTGTAACAAAGTACCATAAACCATGTGGTATAAAACAACAGAAATTTATTCTCTCTCAGTTCTGGAGGCTCAGCCTGAAATCAAGATATTGGCAGGGCCATACTCTCTCTGAAAGTTCTAAGGGAAGGAAAGTCCTTCCTTCCTTTTTCCTAGTTTCTGGTAGTTGCTGGCAATCCTACGCACTCCGTGGTTCACAGCTTCATCACGCCAGTCCTTGCCTCTATCATTACATGGCATACTTCTGTGTTAGTCTGCATCCAAATTTCCCTTTTGTAAGAATATCAGTCATACCAGAATTAGGGCCCACCCTAACAGAGTATATCGGAGAAGGAAATGACAACCCACTCCAGTGTTCTTGCCCAGAGAATCCCAGGGACGGGGGAGCCTGGTGGGCTGCTGTCTATGGGGTCGCACAGAGTCGGATAGGACTGAGGCGACTTAGCAGGAGCAGCAGCAGCAGCAGCTAATAGAGTATAACATCATTTAACTTGACTACATCAGCAAAGATCTTACTTCCAAATAAGATCCCATTCACAGCTACCAGAGGTTATGGACTTCACCATATTTTTTATTCATTTTTTTGTGGCGGGGGTGGGGGGCAGGGGGGTGCCCAATTCAACTTCTAACAGAGGCTTTGTTAAAGATTTTTACGTTTATGTTCATGAGACATATTTGTCTATAATTTTCTGTTCTTTTAATGTCTTCGCCAATTTTGGCTTCAGTATTCTTCTATCTTTCTTAAGTAGGCTGGAATTGTTCCCTTCTCTGTTCTCAAGAAGAATATTAAATGTTCGGTATAATTCACCACTGAAAGAAAAGTTTCTACCACTGTGGAAAACTTTTGAATTAAAAATTCATTCATTTTCTCTGGTAATACAGAGCTATAATTTCCCCTCATTTTAAGTTACTGCTCCTAGATATCCAATACTGCTAATAACAATTAGACATCTACCTAATTCTAGTACTTTCATAATTGTTTTTTCCTCTCCATAAAGTTTATCTCTGGGTATTTTAAGGATTTATCTTTTTATCCTTGGTATTTTACAACTATAAAAAGACAATCTAAGTGTGGATCTATTCTCATTTATCCTATTTAGCACTTAGTAGGCTCACATAATCTGTGGACTCTTATTTTCTACTACTTAAAAGTTTCATCCTTTATTTGGGGCTTCTTTCTTCTGTTAACTTCTTCAACTATAAGACTGACACTGGAATTCCTAGGTCTAACCTTCATTCCTCCTAACTGTTCTTACATGTATTCTCTCCCTGTCTTTTTGCTCTGTAATCTAGAAGAACTGTGTGGCTTGTTCTTTTAGATGAATCTTTGCTCTTTGATATTCAGCCTATTGCTGGAGTTTTTCATTTTCTGGATCTCTAATGGATTTTTTTCTAGTAGTCTTTTCTTATTTCCAGGATCCTACAACCTCACTTACCTCTTGAATATTTATAGTTTTTTAAAAAAATCTTCTACTCTTTTCTATTACTTTTGTTTTCTCTGATGTTATTTTTTCAATGCCTATAATAGTTCCTAGGGGATTCCCAGGTAGAACAGTGATAAAGAACCTGCCTGCCAATGCAGGAGATACCCAGAGACATGGGTTTAGTCTCTGGGTTGGGAAGATCCCCTGGAGGAAGAAATGACAGTCCACTCCAGAATTCTTGCCTGAAAAATTCCATGGAGAGAGGAGTCCGGCAGGCTACAATCCATGGGGTTGAAGAGAGTCAAACACAACTGAGCACACACGCACATATTAGTTTCTGTATCTCTTGTAACAAATTATCATAAACTTGATGGCTTAGAACAATAGAAATTTATTCTCTTACAGGAGGCTGTAAGACTGACAGCAGTATCACTGGTAAAATCAGTGATTTTAAAATCAAGTGATTGTAAAATCAAGTTTTGCAGAGCCATGTTCTCTTCACAAGCTCTAGAGTAGGATCCATTCCTTGCCTCTTTTCACTTCTGGTGGCTGTCAACATTCCTTAGTTTGTGACTGCTGCTGCTGCTGCTAAGTCGCTTCAGTTGTGTCCGACTCTGTGCGACCCCACAGATGGCAGCCCATCAGGCTCCGCCGTCCTTGGGATTCTCCAGGCAAGAACACTGGAGTGGGTTGCCATTTCCTTCTCCAATGCATGAAAGTGAAAAGTGAAAGTGAAGTCGCTCAGTAAGTGTCCGACTCTTCATGACCCCATGGACTGCAGCCTACCAGGCTCCTCCGTCCATGGGATTTTCCAGGCAAGAGTACTGGAGTGGGGTTGCCATTGCCTTCTCGTAGTTTGTGACTGCTGCTACTGCTGCTAAGTCACTTCAGTTGTGTCCGACTCTGTGCGACCCCACAGACGGCAGTCCACCAGGCTCCCCCATCCCTGGGATTCTCCAGGCAAGAACACTGGACTGGGTTGCCATTTCCTTCTCCAGTGCATGAAAGTGAAAAGTGAAAGGGAAGTCGCTCAGTCGTGTCCGACTCTTCGAGACCCCATGGACTGCAGCCCACCATGCTCCTCCGTCCATGGAATTTTCTAGGCAAGAGTAGTGGAGTGGGGCGCCATCGCCTTCTCCTAGTTTGTGACTACCCAGTTCTAGTCTCTGCCTCTGTGGTACGCTGCCTTCTCTTCTGTCTGTGTCAGATTTCCCTTTGCTTCTTATTTATAAGTCACGACTTAGGGCCCACCTGAACAATCAAGGCTAATCTTCCCATCTCAAAAAACCCTTAATCACATCTGCAAAGATCCTTCTTTCCATATAAAGTAACATTTACAGGTTCCAGAGATAAGGACCTGGTATCTCTGAGGGACACTTTCATAGTGTTTTTATTTTCCAAAACTGTTCCATACTATTTGGTGGGGGGCGGGTGTGTTTCATCTGACTTCAAATGTCTTACATGCTCATCTAGGCCAACTGCAACAATTATTTAAAGCAGAGAGCAGGTGGAGGGGTTTGCAGGCATTTATTGTTTTGGACTTTCTTCTCTATTTCAGCAAAAATTTGGAGCTTTGCTTCTTTCCTTCCAGTATTTCTATGTTTTGTTTCTAGTTGAGAGCAAACATTTCCATTGGCTGCAGTTTGGTACAATGGGGGAAAGATCATGTTAGATTATTAATAATACCCCAAAGAGGGGGCATTATATTTAACCCAAGGCTCCTTTCTTTTTTTAGTATCTATGACTCTAAGCTTGGAATATTCATAAGTTGCACCTACTTTTTCCAATAATCTTCTCATGACTGATTTCTTCCTTCAATCTGATCTCAGTTGCCCTTTGTCTTTCAGGGTTTCTTATCATTTCTAGCCCACAGAGAGAACTCTTTTGTTTTCCAACATTTTTATAGGTTTTTTTAAAAACATCATTTTAGATTCCCTTCCCACCCCAAGAGATTTGAGAACACTTGTGAGGCTACAGTGTGTCTGTCATTTGCACCCTTGGTTCAAAATCCAATCAATCTTTGAAGTCACATGTATGCCATTTCTCACATAATGGCCATCTTATCTTTATTTGTGCCTACCAAGCTGTATGGCTGAATGTTCCCTAAGGTTTATTTTAATAAGCAATTAGATCATACAAACTTCTGAAAACTTTAATTACTTTCATGTTCTGAAGACTTTTTTTATTACATATTATTATGTAACAGGCCAAATAGGCAAAAGGAAATAATAGGATTGAGAAAAGAGTCTTACTTGTGACAAGTCAAAGATAGTATTTTAAAGAGCTGCTCCAAGGATGCAAAAAATAATATTCTACTTTTCCCCCAGATTACTTAAATATGTCTGAAAAAGATAATTTTCAGGCATTGTGCTATACCAAAGAACAAAAAGATTACAAGTTTCTTACAGAGCTAAATGCTTTAAGAAAAATAAAAATTTCTGTGTTCAATTCTACTTTTAGAATTAAGAAAATAGCATAAATTTAAGGTTGGATCATTCTTAGGTTAACTACCACCACATGTGGCAGATGTTTGCTCTTAAACAGATTCCAACTAAATATATAGGGAGTAATTCAAATTTAACATTTATAATTAAACTTGAACCTCATTCCAGATCTTCTCAAGTGGGCAGTTATAGACTAAATAAACTTTGTTTAGAGGCATAAATGGAGCAGTGATTGATACCCTAAGGATATCACAGAGTTACTGCAATTTTAGATGAATATTAAAAACACCAGCACAGTAGTTAACTGCACTTGAGTTCCATTCCTATGATTCCATTTATTGGGGCATCCTGGGTCCTGATTTCATTATACACAACCTGAAACATTTGTATTAGATATCTCTATGGTATTCCTCTCCAGTCTTCTTCATGGCATATACAGAAAATGGTAATATGTGAATGTCTACTCTGAGAGGAGGCTATCTTGCTGTCCAGAGAGCACAGGCTGTCTGGGTGCACCGGTACCACATCTGTGGCATACACTTAGCTGTGACCTTGCTACTCAAACTGTGGTCTGTAGACTAGCAGTGCTAGCACTTCCGGGAGTTTGTTACAAATGCAGAATCTTGGGCTCTACCCAGTACTACTAAATGAGAATCTGTATTTTAAAGATCCCAAGATGATTTTGTGTGTACAGTAAAGTAATGCTGTAAGAAAATTTCAGCTCTAAAATTCAATGAACCTAAGAATGTTTTATAGAAGTGTATTCTAGAGTATATTCCATCATCTTATTAAATTCATCATTATAGCTAGAATAAAATAAAAATATATTTGTATAAAAATTTATTATTAATTCCTTAAAACTGAAAAAGATTAACTTTTAAATAGAAAAAGGGAAATACATTCACCTGCTTGTATACTTGTCGTAAGTACATGATCTCCTCCACAGTTCCCAAGGATATCAGCCTAAGCACTTTGACATCTCTGCACTGCCCGATCCTATATGCTCTGCAGAAAAATTAAAAACAAAAGGCGACCAAGATCAAGTGAAACAACTTCAAGTTCAGGAGGCAGCTTTATGGATATAAAAATGAAACATTACTAAAATTTTAATTGAAAAAAAATCTTATGTTTAGGTATGTGCTGTGCTTTGTGCTTAGTCGCTCAGTCATGTCCGACTCTGCAATCCCATGAACCGTAGCCCGCCAGGCTCCTCTGTCCATGTTTAGATAGGCTGTATTATTTAATAATAATGTAAAAACAGAAATTCATATAAAAAGGAGTAGAAAACATATACATATAAACTTCATTTCTGTTATAAACATCACTTTCTACTGTGCAAAACTTTCCCTAAATTCAGATTTTTCTTTTATGGCAGTCTTAAGCTTATGAAGGACTCCATTTGTATAAAACCTCTCAAAAACACAAAAACTAATCCATAGTGACAGTAAGCAGATCAGTGGTTGCTTGGGAATAGGGGCCTCAGGAGAGGAAAGAGGGATGGATTACAAAGTGGCACAAAGAAAATTTGAAGGGTGATGGATATGTTTGCAATTTCGATTGTGGTTATGGGTTCATGCTATATTCTTATATCAAGACTTATCAACTGTACACTTGAAATATGTGCAGTTTATCGTATGTTAATTATACTTCAATGAAACTGTTAAAAAAAACAACAACCCTGAGGGAAAGCAGTTAATCAACTGGCAAGCCTACAGAAATGCAGATTTATACCCTTCATCTACTGAGATTTCCACACAGGCTGTCTGACTGGATCACTCAGTTGATTAGTACCCCAGGTGTTTTGATACGGACTGCAGTGCTAATTAAAACTCTAACCTGACTCACCACACTGGTTAACTATAGGTACAATCCCTGTAGCTTCTTCCAGGTGGAGGTTTTATTGGATGTTCTGAATGAGATCACCTGCTTCTAAATACCTGTTACAGTCACGGGGGATCATGGGCAAGGCCATATTGCCTCATGGTTGAAAATGTTATAGATTGGGGTAAATTTAATTTTGACCTTATATAGCCACACTATGTTGTTATATTTGGTGCTTCCTCTGCCTCCTTTGCCCATTCCTCCTCCCAGAGAAGGGCTTGTACTAGAGGACATATTGGGGTACTGAAAATCTTGCCTTCCCAGAAAAGAATGAGTGCTCTTGTGACACAGCAAAGCCAGATAAGTTACTGCATTGTTACTTGCATCCTGCAGCCTGGATAGAGAGGGGCTCATAATCCCTTTCTCTCTCACAAGGCATTTGGGTCTAAGGATAAATACAAATGGATCTAAGAAAATGTCCTTTGGTGTAAGTCAACTGTTTGCTGTATGATAGACTGTGTTAGAATATTTACTCTTACAGATAAAGCCTTGTAACATGTTATACTGGACCCATGCGTCATCAATTTCTAAGTCTATGAAGTACAAATGTGTAAAAGGTCTTTAATCACATAAAGATGAGTGTCAAGAAACTGTTATACAGTATGGAGGTCAGTATCTTCACTTTTCTTCTCGGTTCCTCCAGTCAGAGTCAACAGAAGGAGAGGGAGAAGAAGAAGAATCCTGTTCATTTAGTTTTATCATCAACTAACTTTCACTGAATGCCAAAGCAGAGTGAACTGTATTTTGAGGGACCACTGGGATAAATAAGATAGGTCCTGATGGCCTAGATGAAAAAGAACATCATTACAACAAGTGTTGTTAAGTCAAAAGGAAACGGAAATTTTTCTGTGGTTTCCATTTGACCATTTTCCTGAGCAGCTGTCACTGGGAAGAGGCTGGTTGAAAGTCTAGGCTCTGCAAGTCAGACTGCATGGGTTCAAATTTATCCTATCTTAAGCTGATACCAACTTAATTTCAATTGCACTAAACCACCTTTACAGCTCTCCTATCACCCTTTATTTTATTGATGTTACAAATTATATCTTTATATGCCATGTATTCATTAGCAGAACAATTATAATTATTTTATGCACTTGTCTTTTAAAATTTATAGAAAACAAAAAGAATTATAACAAAGTTAAAATAATACTGATTTTGATATTTGTCTCTGTATCAATGGGAATGGGTGAATTTAATTCAGATGACTATTATATCTCTACTGTGGGCAAGAATCCCTTATCAGAAATGGAGTAGCCCTTGCATTACACAAGAAACCAAAATGCAGTACACAAGAGTCTGAAACGCAGTACTTGGGTACAATCTCAAAAACAACAGAAAGATCTCAGTTTGTTTCCAAGGCAAATCACTCAGCATCATAGTAATCCAAGTCTATGCACCAACCACCAATGCTGAAGAAGCTGAAATTGAATGGCTCTATTAAGATCTAAAAGACCTTCTAAAACTATCACCAAAAAGAGATGTCCTTTTCATCATAGCAGACTGGAATGCAAAAATAGGGAGTGAAGAGGTATCTGGAGTAACAGACAAGTTTGGCCTTGGAGTACAGAATGAAGCAGGGCAAAGGCTAATAGAGTTTTGCTAAGAGAACATACTGGTCATACCAAACACCCTCTTTCAACACCACAAGAGAAGACTCTGCCCATCACTAGATGCTCAGTACTGAAATCAGACTGACTATATTCTTTGCAGTCGAAGATGGAGAAGCTCTATACAGTCAGAAAAACAAGACTGGGAGCTGACTGTGGGTCAGATCATAAACTCCTTATTGCCAAATTCAGACTTAAATTGAAGAAATCAGGGAAAACCACGAGGCCATTCAGGTAGGACCTAAATCAAATCCTATGATTATACACTGGAAGTGACAAATAGATTCAAGGGATTAGATCTGATGGACAGAATGTATGAAGAACTATGGATGGAGATTCCTAATACTGTACAGGAGGCAGTAATCAAAACCATCCCCAAGAAAAAGAAATGTAAAAAGGCAAAATGGTTGTCTGAGGAGGCCTTACAAATAGCTAAGAAAAGAAGCGAAGTGAAACACAAAGGATAAAAGGATAGATAAACCCATCTGATTGCAGAGTTCCTTAGGAGAGCAAGGAGAGATAAGAGAGCCATCTTAAGTGAACAATGGAAAGAAACAGAGGAAAACAACAGAATGGGAAAGACTAGAGATCTCTTCGAGAAAATCCGAGATACCAAGGGAACATTTCATGCAGAGATGGGTATAATAAAGGACAGAAACGGAATGGACCCAACAGAAGCAGAAGACATTAAGAGGAGGAGGCAGGAATACACAGATGAATTGTACAAAAAAGGTCATAATGATCCAGATAACCATGATAGTGTGACCACTTACCTAGAGGCAGACATCCAGGAATGTGAAATCAAGTGGACCTTAGGAAGCATTACTACAAACAAAGGTAGTGAGGGTGATGGAATTCCAGCTGAGCTATTTCAGATCCTAAAAGATGATGCTGTTAAAGTGCTACACTCAATATACCAGTGAATTTAGAAAACTCAGCAGTGGCCACAGGACTGGAAAAGGTCAGGTTTCATTCCAGTCTCAAAGAAGGGTAATGCCAAAGAATGCTCAAACTACAGCACAATTGTACTCATCTACCATGCTAGTAAAGTGACGGTTGCTTACTTGTGTCTGACTCTTTGCAACCCCACGGACTATACAGTCCCTGTTATTCTCTAGGCCAGAATACTGGAGTGGGTAGGTTTTCCCTTCTCCAGGGGATCTTCCCAACCCAGGGATCGAACCCAGGTATCCCACATTGCAGATGTATTCTTTACGAGCTGAGCCACAAGGGAAGCCCACCATGCTAGTAAGGGAATGCTCAAAATCCTTCAAGCTAGGCTTTAACAGTACACAAACTGAGAACTTCCAGAGGTAAAAGTTAGATTTAGAAAAGGCAGAAGAACCAGAGACCAAATTGCCAACATTCGTTAGATCACAGAAAAAGCAAGGGAATTCCAAAAAAAATCTGCTTCATTGACTACATTAAAAGTTTTGACTGGGTGGATCACAACAAGCTATGGAAAATTCTTCAAGAGATGAGAATACCAGACCACCTTTCCTGCCTCCAGAGAAACCTGTATACAGGTCAAGAAGCAACAGTTAAAACCGGACATGGAATAATGAACTGGTTCAAAACTGGAAAAGGAGTATGTCAAGGCTGTATATTGTCACCTTGCTTATTTCATGTCTATGTAGAGTATATCATGTGAAATGCTGGGCTGGAGGAAGCTCAAGCTGGAATCAAGATTGCTGTGGGAAATATTAATGATCTCAGATATGCAGATGATACCACCCCAATGGTAGAAAGTGAAGAGGAACTAAAGAACCTCTTGATGAAAGTGAAAGAGGAAAGGGAAAAAGCTGGCTTAAAACTCAACATTAAAAAACTAAGACCATGGCATCCAGTCCCATCACTTCATGACAAACAGATGTGGAAAAAATAGAAACAGTGACAGACTTTATATTCTAGGGCTCCAAAATCACGCAGACAGTGACTGCAGCCATAAAAATTAAAAGATGCTAGCTTTTTGGAAGAAAGCTATGACAAACCTAGACAGCATATTAAAAAGCAGAGACATCACTTTGCCAATGAAGGTCCATAGGGTCAAAGCTATAGTATTTCCAGTAGTTATGTACTGATATGAGAGCTGGACCATAAAAATGGCTGAACCAAAGAATTGATGCTTTTGAACTGTGGTGCTGGAGAAGACTCTTGCAAGGAGATCAAACTAGTCAATCCTAAAGGAAATCAACTCTGAATATTCACTGGAAGGACTGATGCTGATGCTGAAGCTGAAGTGCCAATACACTGGTCACCTGATGTGAAGAGCTGAGTCACTGGAAAAGACCCTGATGCTGGGAAAGACTGAGGGCAATAGGAAAAGGGAGTGACAGAGGATAAGATGGTTGAATGGTATCATCAACTCAGTGGACGTGAATTTGAGCAAACTCTGGGATATAGTGAAAGATAGGGAAGCCTGAAATGCTGCAGTCCATGAGGTTGCAAAGAGCTGGACAGGACTGAAGGACTGAACAACAATATGACTTTGACTTACCAGAGTCCCTTCATCTGAAATTGAAACTCTCTCCCAAACACTTTACATATCAATAGAACAGAATAAAGAGCCCAGAAATAAACTCATGCACCTGTAGACAACTAATCTATGACAAAGACGGCAAGAATATATAATGGACAAAACAGTCTCTTCAACAAGTGGTTCTTGGAAAACTGGACAGCCACATGTAAAACAATGAGAACAGAACATTTCCTCACCAACAACAAAAATAATCAAAATGGATTAAAGACCTAAATCTAAGTACTGAAGTCATAAAACTCCTAGAAGAGAACAGAGAACAATCTATGACATAAACTGTATCAACTGTTTTTAGATCAGTTTCCTAAGGCAAGGGAAATAACAGCAAATATAAACAAATGAAACCTAAACTTACAAGGTTTTGCACATCAAAGGAAACCACTGAGAAAATGAGACAATGACCTAAGGAGTGGAAGAAGATATTTGCAAATGATATGATCAACATGGGGTTGCTGCTGCTGCTGCTGCTAAGTCGCTACAGTCGTGTCCGACTCTGTGTGACCCCACAGACAGCAGCCCACCAGGCTCCCCCGTCTCTGGGATTCTCAAGGCAAGAATACTAGAGTGGGTTGCCATTTCCTTCTCCAATGCGTGAAAGTGAAGTCGCTCAGTCGTGTCTGACTCTTGGCGACCCCGTGGACTGCAGCCCACCAGGCTCTTGTGTCCATGGGATTTTCCAAGCAAGAGTACTGGAGTGGGGTGTGTAGGGAACTAGGTTTAAAGAAGGTTGAGAAGTGCTTGCAAACGAGACTCTCAACCAGGGCTGAACATTCTTGCAAACGAGATGTTCTGCCCAGTGTAGGGAACTAGGTTTAAGGAAGATTGAGAAGTGCTTGCAAACGAGACTCTCAACCAGGGCTGAGCATTCTTGCAAACGAGATGTTCAGCTAAAAATCCTGTTTGTTCCCATGGGAAAAGAACATTGCTTGCACACAAGGATGTTTCTCTGATTCCTCAAAAGGAACAGACCTTGGGACAAAACGGATTCTAAGCTGATAAGGAAGTTCCCCAAAACAAAGTCTTAGCTGCAGTAAATAAGCCAAGGTAAAGGTTATCTCGCCCTGCGCCTGCGCACTGTATAGTCTCTGAATCATAGTGCTTGGCAGCTTGCCCTGTAGGGGGTTGTGCAAAAGATATAAAATAAAGCAGCTGTAAGAAGCAAGTGTTAAAAATATAAAGATTTAAACCACTCTGCAGTGTTGGTGTGTCATTCCGTTGCCGGCAGGGTGCCATTGTCTTCTCCAACATGGGGTTAGTATCCAAAAAATATAAATAGCTCATAGAACTCAGTATCAAGAAAATAATGTCAAAAAAAACAAACAACCCAATCAAAAATGGGGCAGACAACCTGAAGAGAAATCTTCCTAAGATGCTAACAGGAACCTGAAAGGATGGTCAATGTCACTAATTATTAGAGAAATGCAAATCAAAGCCACAATGAGTTATCAGCTATCACATCTTAGAATAACTGTCATCACAAAACCACAAACAACTGTTAGCAAGGATGGAGTAAAAAAGGAATCACCGTACACTACTGGTAGGAATGTAAATCGGTGCAGCTACTATGGCAAACAGTACGGAGATTCCTCCAAAAACTAAAAATAGAACTATGATATGATCCAGCAATCCCACTTTTGTGTATATATCTAAAAAAATGAAAACACTAATTTGAATAGATTCACGCATTTCAATGTCCACAGAAGTATTAACTACAATAGCCAAGACATGGAAGCAATCCAGTGTCCATCAACATACAAATGGATAAAGATGTGGTATACATATAAGAATAGATTATTGTTGTCGTTCAGTCACCCAGTCATATCCAACTCTTTGTGACCCCATGGACTGCAGCAAAACAGGCCTCCCTGTCCCTCACTATCTCCTGAAGTTTGCCAAGTTCATGTCCATTGCATCAGTGATGCCATCCAGCCATCTCATCCTCTGATGCCCTCTTCTTCTGCCCTCAATCTTTTCCAGCACCAGGGACCTTTCGAATGAGTTGGCTGTTCGCATCAGATGACCAAAAAACTGAAGCTTCAGCTTCAGTATCAGTCCTTCCAACGAATATTCAAAGCTGATTTCCCTTACGATTGACTGGTTTGATCTCCCTCCTCTCCAAGGGACTTTCAGGAGTCTTCTCTACCATAGTTTGAAGGCATCAATTCTTTGGTGCTCTGCCTTCTTTATGGTCCAGCTCTCACAACCATACATGACCACTGGGAAGACCACAGCCCTGACTATACAGGGCAGGCAGAGTAATGTCTCTGCTTTTCAACACACTGTTTAAGCCTGTCATAGC
This sequence comes from Ovis canadensis, assembly GCF_042477335.2. Lineage (NCBI taxonomy): Eukaryota > Metazoa > Chordata > Mammalia > Artiodactyla > Bovidae > Ovis > Ovis canadensis. The sequence goes on from NC_091246.1 coordinate 30,394,294, forward strand.
TTTCCTATGGATTATTTCTCAGCCATAAAAAAGAATGAAATTCTGCCAATTACAGCATCATGGATGAACCTAGAGAACATTATGCTTAGTGAATTAAATCAGAGAAAGATAAATACTATATGATATCACTTAGACGTGGAACCTAAGAAATAAAACAAATGAATACATATATAGGAAAACAGAAACACAATTACAGAATAGAAAACAAACAAGTGCTTAACAGTGGGGTCAGGGAAGGGGATAGGGAAAAGATAGGGTAATGGGATTAAGAAATACAAACTACTGTATATAAAATAGATTAGCAACAAGAAGATATTGCATAGTGCAGGGAGTTATAGCCATTGTCTTACAATAACTTTCAATGAAGTATAATCTGTAAAAATACTGAATCACTATCTATATACCCAAAACTAATATAATACTGTAAATCAGTAATATTTTGTTTACAAAACACTATAATGTTATATGTCAGTTATATTGCAATAATAAAAATAAAAAATACAACTTTAAAATATACTAAAATGAATTAACAGTTGATCATATGATACAGAAGAACAGATCAGTGAGCTGGCAGACACAGCTGTGGAAATCACTGAAGCTGAACAGAAAAAAGAAAAAGAATAAAAAGTTAAGAAGGACAGTTTGAGACCTCTGGAACTGTATGAAACATACTAGCATTCACATTATAGGGGTCCCAGATAAAGGCACAGAGGCCATATTTGAAGACATAATACTGAAAACTTCCCTAACTTGGAAAAGGAAAGATATTCAGGTCCAGAAAGCACAAAAAGTTCCAAACAGGACCAACCCAAACAGGAGTACACCAAGAAACGTGTAATTAAAACATGAAAAATTAAAGATAAAGAGAAAAAGGAAAAGCAACAAGTTATATCCAAAGCAAATCCCTAACGCTATGAGCATTGTGGAGAAACTGTGCAGGCCAGAAGGGAGTGACACAATATACTTGAAGTGATGAAAGGGGAAAACCTACAAGCAAGAATATTCCAATTAGCAAAGCTTCATATAGATCTGGAGAGATCAAAAGTTTCACACATAAGTAAAAGTCAAGAGTTCTGTGCCACTAACTGAATTCCAAGAAATGTTACAGAAACTCTTCTACGTGAAAAAGAAAAGGCCACAACTAGATACATGAAAATTACGGAAGGAAAAAAATCTCACTGGTAAAGGCAAATATACAGTAAAAGTAGTAAATCCACCATGTATAAAGCTGGTAGGAAGGTTAAAAGACAAAAGTAGTAACATTATGTATATCCATAAAAGTAGTTAAGGGACACACAAAACAAAAAGATATAAAATAAGATGTAAAAAATAATAAACATTCTGGGGGGGAAGAGTAAAAATTTAGGGTTGATAAGTATGTGTGAACTTAAAAGATCAGTAACTTAAAATAATCAGGTACACAGACAGTTGTTGTTGCTTAGTCACTAAGTCACGTCTGACTCTTTGACTGTAGCCTAGAGGCTCCCTTCTTTCCATGGGATTTCCCAGGCAAGAATACTGGAGTGGGTTGCCATTTTCTCCTCCATGGAATCTTCTTGACCCAGGGATCGAACCCATATCTCGTGCCTTGGCAGGCAAATTCTTTACCACTGAGCCATCAGGGAAGCCCTATAAATAGAGCGCTATATTATATTTTACAGTAGCCACAAACCAAAAATCTAAACAAACAGAAAAAAAAAGAAAGGAATACCAACATAACACTAAATATACCTATCAAATCACAAACAAGATAACAGAAGAAGAAAGAAATAAAAAAGAACTACGGAAACAACCACAAAACAAGAAAATGTAAAGGAGAACATATCTATCAGGAACTACGTAAAAAGTACATGGACTAAATGCTGCAATCAAAAGACACAGAGTGGCTGAATGGATACAGAAACAAAAGCCATCTATATGCTGCCTACAGGAGGCTCACTCTTGAGTTACAGACACACAGACTGAAACTGAGGAGATGGGAAAAGATATTCCTTCCAAATGCAAAGGAAACGAAAACTGGGGTAGCAACACACACCAGAGAAAACAGACTTTAAAACAAAGACTGCAGAAGTGACAAAGACAAGGGATCAATTTAAAAAGGAGGTATAACAATTGTAAATGCATATGCATCTGGCAAAGGAGCACCTACATACATAAAGCAAATATTAACAGACATAAAAGGAGACTGATAGTAGCACCATTAATAGTAGGGAGCTTTAAGACCCCACTGACATTACTGGGGTTAGTGAACATCCAGAGAGAAAATGAATTAGGAAACACTGGTCTTAAACAACATATTATACCAGATGGACTAAATAGATAAAGATAGAATATTTCATCCAAAAGCAGAAGAATGACCTTTTTTTCAAGTTCACATGGAATACTGTCCAGGAAAGACCATATGTTAGGCAACAAAACAAGTAAATTTAAGATTGGAATGATATCAAGCCTCTTTTTCTGACCATAACTATAGAGACGAGAAATTAACCAGTTAAAACAAATCTGCAAAAACACAAATATGTGAGTTTAAACAATACATTCTTAAAAAACAATGAATCACTGAAGAAATCAATGGACAAATAAAAATATACCTGCAGACAATGAAAATGGAAACACAATGATCCAAAATGTATGGGACTCAGTAAGAGCAGTTTCATGGCTTATACCATTACAAGCCTCTGTCAAGAAACAAGAGAAACGGGGAAAAAACCCAAATGAACAAACTAAACTTAACTTACACCTCAAGAAACTAGAAAAAGAACAAAACTGAAAGTTAGTGAAGGAAAGAAATAAACATCAGAGCAGAAATAAATGACATAGAGACTAAAAAATTTGAACAGATCAATGAAACTACGAGCTGGTTCTTCAAAAGGTAACAAGAATTAATTTAACCAGATTCTTCAAGGAAAAAAGACAGAAAACTAAAATCAATAAAATCAGAAATGAAAATGGAGAAGTCACAACTGACATCACAGAAATACAAAGGATTGTAAAAGATTACTAAAAACAATTATACACCAATAAAGTGAATAACTAAGAAATGAACAAATTACTAGAAATGAATCTCAAGATTGAACCATGAACAAATAGAAATTTTTAACAGACTAATTAATAGTAACAATATTGAACTGGTAATCAAAAAACTACCAACAACAAAGTCTAGGACGAGACAGCTTCACAGATGAATTCAACATTCAGAGAAGAGTTAACACTATCTTTCTCAAACTAATCTCATTTTGAACTCATTCTATGAGGTCAGCATTGTCCTGATACCAAAACCAGACAAAGATATCATAAAAATCACAGGTAATATCACTGATGAACACAGAAGCAAAAATCTTCAACAAACTGAAATTGAAAAACACATTAAAAGGATCATACGTCATGATCAAGTGAGATTTTATCCCAGGGATGCAAGGGATTCAATATCTGCAAATCAGTTGATGTGATATACCATGTTAACATATAGAAGAATAAAAGTTATATTATCTTAATAAATGTGGAAGAAGCTTTCAACAAAATTTAATATCCATTTATGATTTAAAAAACCCAAGAAACTGAAAATAGAGGGAACATGCCCCAATATAAAAAAGGCCATATATGATAAGCCCATAGCTAACAACATACTCATACCCAAGTTAGAGGGGAAGAAGTAAAACTCAGTGTTTCTACATGATGACACTATATACAGAAAATCCTAAAGATGCAAGAAAAAAAAATATTAGAGCTCATCAATGAATCTGGTAAAGCTGCAGAATACAAAATTAATATACAGAAGTCTGTTGCATTCTATATATTAACAATGCTCTATTAGAGAAATAATAAAATCCCATTTATAATTGTATCAAGAAGGATAAAATATCTAGAAATAAATTTAACTAAGGAGGTAAAAGAATTGTATTCAGAAAACTTTCAGACAATGACGAAACAGACTGTTTAAGAAAGCTGGGTTTCCATGCTTTATGATCTGGTGCAAACAACCACTGTAAGAATATTTTGTCAGTCTGATTTCCCACTTATTTATAAAATTTATGAAATGATTCTTTCAGTTTTGATCAAGAAGCACATGTTATAGGTTAATCCCTCTTTATGTACAAAGTATGGGACAGGAATCTGTTTTAGAGTCAGCACATTAATCTCCTGGAATGATGTACTCTGGTCTACTCTCATATTCTGAAGTTGCTGATCCCATGCTTGAAAATTCTCTATGCTCTCCTATTGACTTTGGATTGTGGCTTTTCTCTGCTGGTCCCTTCATCATAAAAATTCTTTCATGAGTTTCTTAAAACTTCTGGTCTACCAGTAGTGGCCTTTTCGACTTTCCTGCAGGAGTAGGGATTTATTCTCTCTTCTAAATTAATCTTGTTCCAATAATGAGATCTTGAGATGGAGGGGAAATAAATGACTAACAGCCTGCCATTTGGATTTAAAAGTTCAGAGTTATCTTAAACAAAAGTTAAAAAAAATTTTACAAAGGTTTCCTTATCTTCTAATCACAGTCACATTACAGGCAACCTAAAAGATTCAGGAGCATTTTTAGATTAAAGCTTTTACAGGTCACGTCAAAGTTTGTCACTATTGTACCTGTCAATTGCTTGAAGATCATTGGCTGGATTCCATGTAGGGTCAAATAATATAACCACATTGGCACCAACAAAATTAAGGCCTAGTCCACCAGCCCTGGAGTAAATTTAGAAAAAAAGCACATTAAAACAGTAAAAACAAATTTTGCTCTGTAACTCAATGATGCCAGGTTTCTATAACAAAATAAATATAACATTACATTAACATTATAAAAGTAAGGTAATTAAAACACAAATATGCCACAAGGAAAATTGCTATGGAACATTTTTTTTTTTTTTGGTACCACTCTAGAATATTCCTGAAGAACTATGGACAGAGGATCATAACACTGTACAGGAGGCAGTGATCAAAACCATCCCAAAGAAAAAGTAATGCAAGAAGGCAAAATGGTTGTCTGAGGAGGCTTTACAAATAGATGAGAAAAGAAGAGAAGGGAAAAGCAAAGGAAAAAGGGAAAGATATACTCAAGTGAATGCAGAGTTCCAGAGAAGAGCAAGGAGAGATAAGAAGGCCTTCTCAAATGGACAATGCAAACAAACAGAAGAAAACAACAAAATGAGAAAGAGTGGAGATCTCTTCAAGAATTCGAGATACCAAGGGAACATTTCATGCAAGAATGGACAGGATAAACGACAGAAATAGTAAGGACCTGACAGAAGCAGAAGAGATTAAGAAGAGGTGGCAAGAACACAGAGAACTACACAAAAAAGATCTTAATGACCCAGAAAACCACAAAGATATGGTCGCTCACCTAGAGCCAGACATACTGGAGTGTGAAGTCAAGTGGGCCTTAGGAAGCATTACTAAGAGCAAAGCTAGTGGACATAATGGAATTATAGCTGAGCTATTTCAAATCCTAAAAGATGATGGTGTTAAAATGCTACATTCAGGATGTCAGCAAATTTGGAATACTCAGCAGTGCCCACAGGACTAGAAAAGGTCAGGTTTCATTTCAATCTCAAAGAAGGGCAATGCCAAAGAATGTTCAAACTGCCATAAAACTGTGCTCAGTTCACACGCTAGCAAGCTTATACTCAAAATCCTACAAGCCAGGCTTCAGCAGTACATGAACTGAGAACTTCCAGATGTACAAGCTGGGTTTAGAAAAGGCAGAGGAACCGGAGATCAAATTGCTAACATTTGTTGGATCATAGAGAAAGTAAGGAAAATCCAGAAAAACATCAATTTGTGCTTCAATGACTATGCTAAAGCCTTTGACTGTGTGGATCACAGCAAACAATGGAAATTCTTAGAGATGGGAATACCAGACCACCTTACCTGTCTCCTGAGAAACCTATATGTAGGTCAAGAAGCAACTGTTAGAACCAGCCATGGAACAACGGACTGGTTCAAAACTGGGAAAGGAGTATGACAAAGCTCTGTATTGTCACCCTGCTATGCAGATTACCTGATGTGAAATGTTGGGCTGGATGAAGCTCAAGCTGGAATCAAGATTGCCAGGAGAAATATCAACAACCTCACATATGCAGATGATACCACTCTAATGGCATAAAGTGAACAGGAACTAAGGAGAGCCTCTTTTTGAGGGTGAAAGAAGAGAGTGAAAAAACTGGCTTAAAACTCATCATTCAAATACTAAGATCACAGCATACAGTCTCATGAATTCACAACAAACAGAAGGGTAAAAAGTGGAAGCAGTGACAAATTTTCTTTGCTTGGGCTCCAAAATTACCATGGACAGTGACTGCAACCATGAAATTAGAAGACGCTTGCTCCTTGGAAGGAAGCTATAACAGACCCAGACAGTATATTAAAAAGCAATGAAATCACTTTGCCAGCAAAGGTCCTTATAGTCAAAGCTATAGTTTTTCCAATAGTCATGTATGGATATGAGAGCTGGAGCATAAAGAAGGCTGAGCACCAAATAATTGATGCTTTTGAATTGTGGCACTGGAGAAGACTCTTGAGAGTCCTTGGAACTACAAGGAGATCTGACCAGTCAATCCTAAAGGAAATCAACCCTGAATATTCACTGGAAGGACTGATTCTGAAGTAGATGCTCCAATACTTTGGCCAACTGATGCAAAGAGATAACTCACTGGAAAAGATCCTGATTCTGGGAAAGACTGAAGGCAAAAGAAGGGGGAAGCAGAGGATGAGATGTTTAGGGACCATCACTGACTCAATGCACATGCATCTCAGCAAACTCTGGGAGACAGTGAAGGACAGGAGAGCTTGGCGTGCTGCAGTCCATGGGGTTGCAAAAAGCTGGACATGACTTAGTGACTGAACAACAAGAGTAACAGAATATTTCTAAGAAGTTTGAGCATTAGAGCTCATTTAAGTAGGCTGTGCTACATTTTTTGGAGTTTACATTTTTTGTTTCTACATTTTTTGGATACTCAAATACTATTATCTATGATTTTCCTAACATAACTTTTAAAAACTGCTAATTTACTCTAGCTAAATAAATATACACACTTAAAAAATGTACTTGTCTTTATTTCTCTAAATGCAGCTGAAAACCTTGGACATTATATATAAAATGAAACACAAGATTATGAAAGCTGGAGGGAACACAGAATGGTTACAGACCACAAGACAAACAACATGGCAGTGAGTTTTCTGGCTGTATTTCTGCCTAATATATCCCAGATTGGAATACCAGAGTGGGTTTCCATGCCCTTCTCCAGGGAAATCTTCTCGACCCAGGGATCGAACCCAGGTCTCTTGCATTGCAGGCAGATTCTTTACTGTCTGAGTCACCTGGGAAGTTCCTTGGGAGAAGCCAGTGAACTGGAAATGCCAAGAGCAGTCAACAGACCAAAAAAAAAAAAAAAGAAAAGAAAAGAAACCTAAGAAAAGCCTCTTCCTTTAGGCAAAGAAGCAGGGAAGGCATAGAGTTTTAAGACAGAAAACTGAAGACAATAACCAGCCTATTATTGCAAACACCATAGAAAAAAAAAATCTGTGGCCCTAACCCTAACTTCGTCATCCAAGGCTGAGTGGGGAGACTAAATTACCACCTTTGCCTGACAGTAAAGAGGTGCCTCTCATTCTCATTCAGGTGGTGTCAGGGAAGACTGATAAAGGAGCTTGAACTTTTGACTTCTGTCAAGCTATAACCAAGGTCCCCTCTGTGGTATGAGGAAAGCCATGCAGAAGTAGCAATAAAGTGCCTCAATCTCAGGATAGCAACATAGGCCAAGCAAGAGACATGGATTTCTAATCTCATGTGGCTGGCATGGTGTCTGGCTAAAACAGAAGTTTTAAATAAGATACACAGTCTCATAACATAATACTCAAAGCATCGAGTATACAATAAAAAATTACTACTCTCACCAAGATCTAAGAAACTCTCAATTTTTATGAGAAAAGACAATTAATATTTGACAACACTGCAAAGAATCAGATGTTTGAATCATCTGACAAGGATTTAAATGCAGCCACAATAAAAATGCTTCAAAAATGCTTGAAACAAATTAAAAATATTAAGTCTCAGCAAAGAAAGAGAGGATACCAAAAAAAAACCTTTAGAACTGAAAAATAACTGAATAACAAAACTTGCTGGTTGGATTTGATACTACAGTGGAGATGACAGACAACAGAATCAATAAACATAGGAGCAGGTCAATATTATTTGCCCAGTCTACACAACAGAAAGGAAACGTCCAGGAAAAAAGAAGTCTTAGAGGCCTGAGGGACAGTAATAAAAGAGCTAATACTTGTATCATAGTAGTTCCAAGAGAAAAGAGAGAGTAACACTGAATGAAAAGGTACTGGAAGAAATACAGCTGAAAACTTCCCAAATTTGGGGAAAAAGATAAACCTATAGAATGCAAAAATTGCATGAACTCCAAAATGATAAACCCAAAGAAAACTATATTTAGATATAGTGTAATTAAACTTCCGCAGACAGGAGACAAACTCTTGTAAGCAATCAGAGAGAAATTGTATCAACATACTACTTTTAAGGGAACATAAATTCAAATAACAGTAGATTTCTCATTAGAAACCAAGGTGGCCAGGAGGAAGCAGTGCATTTTTCAAGTGCTAAAAGAACTATCAACACAAAATTTTATATCCAGTAAAAACACCCTTCAAGACTAAAAGGGAAATCATGACACTGTTAGACTAAGGACAGTTAATAGACTGTCACCAACAGACTTAGAAGCAAGATAAAACTACTAAAAGAGCCAACCAATATCCAGTCCTATCAAATTTATCTCAAAAAAGTATTTTTCTTTTCCTTTTCATGAGTCCCTTCTTTATTTCTATTTTCCCTTTCCCCTATTTCAAACCTTGACATCATACCTGTATGTATTACTTCACTGGCCTCCAGTCTTCCTTTACCTTTGACCTCAGATCCATTCCCATATTACATAAAATAATTTTAAGCACAGAATATAGAAAACTAGGGGCTTTCCAGGTGGCCCAGTGGTAAAGAATCTGCCTGACAATGCAGGAGACACTGGAAATGCAGGTTTGATCCCTGAGTCAAGAAGATCCCCTGGAGGAAGAAATGACAACCCACTCTAGTATTCTTGCCTGGAAAAATCCCATGGACAGAGGAGCCTAGTGGGCTACAGTCCAGGGGGGTCACAAAGAGTCAGACATGACTAAGCTACTGAGCACACTTGCAGAGAAAACTAAGTATGCCAGTCCTCTATTTAAAACTTCTCAACTCTTTGGAGAGTCAAAGTTTTGTCTTCATTTAATTTGACCTCTGTTTAAAATATACAGTGAAAAGATGCCACAAAAGATATATGCATATTTCGACAGTTTTAAAATAAGAAATTGTTTAATGGATCTGACAAATTCATTTTTCTACCAGCCAAAACATATCAGAAGACAAAGAATTCATTCTGGAATGAAGTTATTTATAAAGATTTTTTTTTCTAAATATATCTAGCAAAACTTAATAATAAAATGTTTGTCTACTGATTTAAAGATTTCAGCTGCCTACAGCTTTTTAGATTTTACCTAATAACAACTGTTATCCTCTCATATTTTGAACTTTCAGTGTCTAAATACCCTACATTTAGCAATTATTATATAATGATCATAAAATTCTGTATTTTTAAAAAGTAAAACTTAAAATTCAAGAATAAAATAAGTTTTCTTTATATTCTACACTTTGCTAATCTCAACCTTCATAGCCTCACACTGAGGCTTTCTCTTGCTGTTTTTCCCTTTTCAGAATCTTTATACTAGATACTATTCATCCAGGGAGAGAAAATGTTAATAGTCTTCTCTTACACAGTTTCTATCAAAATAGAAATAAGTGAATATTTATACAGCATCTACTATATACCAGGAATGGTGCTAGAAATTTTCATATATCCTATACTTTCATCCTCAACACAGTTCTATGAGCTATTATTCTCATTTTACAGATGAGAAAATTGAGAATCAGAAATATTAATTTACTTGGTTAAAAGTCATTGAAGTGGCTAGCGTCTGGATTCAAACCCAGATATTCTGACTTAAGGTTCAGTATTCAATAGAAATTGAATTAGCTCCTTTGGAAAATAACTTATTAGAGGCAACAGCAAAAAGTTATCACAGAGACTTAAACTCAAAGAAAGGAATGAGGTGGGATAAACAGTAAGGTTTGGAAAAAATTCTAAAAATAAGTAAATTAGGGGAGTAGGTGATTTAGATGCCAAACAAGCAGAAGAAAAGTTAGAAGTTTACCTGTCTACTATTGTGATGGGGAAATTTTTGAAAAATCAAGGTTCATAAGATTACATAATTAGACTATTATGTGAAAAATCAACTAGTTATGATTAAAATAAAATTGGAGAGTAAGAAATATTTTCTAACACTTAACACCAAAAGTAAGTCTAGTCAACTGTTCAGTAAGTTGTGACATGAATTTACCTCAGATGTCCTAAATAAGCCACAGGAAGGTCACCACTAGTTGACGTAACAATCTTCAAAGATACTTTGAAGACTGCCCAAGTTAATTCAGAGGCAATATTCCTTTTAGAGAAAAAAAGAATCTCTAAACTCTGTCTCTAGAGACGAGATGATTCTCTATTTGATGATAATACAATTCAGAACTGCAAACATTTTCAAACCTGTCACTCCTCTCATATGGCTAAGCGCAAAAGCTTACTCCTTAAGCAATAAAATACAAAAAGAATACAGCTCTTTTCAACCTGAGAAATGGTATTAAGACAAACCCATAATCAACATGCAATCAACATTCATTCCTTAGGTCTTTCATGTTCTATTTTGTATCAAAAATATATAAAAATTATATTTAACCATATCTTAATGTTACACAAAAATACCATCAATGAATTAAATTTTATTGTTATGTATTAACTATTATATAAATCCTGCATGCCATATGAAGATCGAAGATACTGCATGCCACAACAAAGACCTGGCACAGCCAAATAAATATTTGTTTTAAAAGGTCGAATAAACTATTCACTTACCGAGAAGCCTAAATATATTTAACCAATACCATGCTCAGAGATAGGAAGGTTTAAAAGCATTAAAATGTCATTTTTCTACACAAAGTCGTTTATAAATTCAGTGATTCCAATAAAAATTCCAACCCAAGGAAAAATGCCAGAAAACTCTCCTTTGATGAACTGAATGAGATGATTATGGAAAGCTAAGCTTTAAGGTATTGACATTCCAGAATAAAGATTCACAGAATGAGAGTTTAAAGCAAAAAAAATAAATACATAAGTTAAAAGACAAAAATTAGTTATTTAAAATAAAATAATAAAATTGGAAAATGCCATTTTTTTCAGCAATAGATCCAAGAAAGATAAAAACACAAAGTAAGAGATCAAAGTTCACAGGTTTAAAGAATCATTCTAGGGGAATTCCCTGGTGGTCCAGTGGTTAGGACTCCGAGCTTTCACTGCTAAGGGCCTGTGTTTATCCCTGTTTGGGGAATTAAGATTCTGCAAGCTACACAGTGCAACTCTGTCCTCCCCGCAAAAGGAATCATTGTAGGAACACTAAAATCAGACAACCTAGTGACCAGGAGAGACACTAGAGAAAACTGAAGAGAAGCCACTGTCAAAGAAATAATCAAAGAGAACCTTCCAGAGTTCAGAAATACAAGCCTTCAGATCACACCCAGCAAAATAAACGAACAAAAACTCACATCAAGACTCAAATATCGGACTTCCATGGTGGTACAGTGGGTAAGAATCTGCCTGTCAATGCAGGGTACATGGGTTCAATCTCATCCGGGAAGCTTTCACATGCTGCAGAGCTACTAAGCCCACGCATCACAACTGCGGAGCCACACTTGACAGCTCTGAAACCTGTGCATCCTAGAGTCTGCACACGGTAACTATGGAAGCCCATGTGCCTAGAGTTTGTGCTCTGCAACAAAAGAAGCCACTGTAATGAGAAGCCCATGTACCACAATGAAGAGTAGCTCCTCATGCCGCAACTAGAGCAGGTCCACGCAGCAACCAAAAGACTCAGCACAACCAAAAATAATCAATTAATTTTTAATTAATTTATAAAAGAGTGAAATATCACTGTGAAATTTCAGACTAAAACAGGTTGATTGGCATTAGACAAAATTTCAGAAATACTAAATACCAGAAAATGTTGAAGAACCAAAGAGCCTCTTGATGAAGGTGAAAGAGGAGAGTGAAAAAGTTGGCTTAGAGCTCAACATTCAGAAAACTAAGATCATGGCATCTGGTCCCATCACTTCATGGGAAATAGATGGGGAAACAGTAGCTGACTTTATTTTGGGGGGCTCCAAAATCACTGCAGATGGTGACTGCAGCCATGAAATTAAAGATGCTTACCCTTTGGAAGGAAAGTTATGATCAACATAGATAGCATATTCAAAAGCAGAGACATTACTTTGCCAACAAAGGTCCATCTAGTCAAGGCTATGGTTTTTCCAGTAGTCATGTATGGATGTGAGAGTTGGACTGTGAAGAAAGCTGAGCACAGAAGAATTGATGCTTTTGAGCTGTGGTGTTGGAGAAGATGCTTGAAAGTCCCTTGGACTGCAAGGAGATCCAACCAGTCCATTCTAAAGGAGATCAGTCCTGAATATTCATTGGAAGGACTGATGTTGAAGCTGAAACTCCAATATTTTGACCACCTGATGTGAAGAGCTGACTCATTTGAAAAGACCCTGACGTTGGGAAAGATTGAAGGCAGGAGAAGAAGGGGACGACAGAGGATGAGATGGTTGGATGGCATCACCGATTCAATGGACATGAGTTTGAGTGAACTTGGGAAGTTGGTGATGGACAGGGAGGCCTGGCGTGCTGTGGTTCAGTTCAGTTCAGTTCAGTTCAGTTCAGTCACTCAGTAGTGTCCGACTCTTTGCGACCCCGTGAACTGCAGCACGCCAGGCCTCCCTGTCCATCATGAACTCCCAGAGTTAGAGTCTCCCAGCATCAGAGTCTTTTCCAATGAGTTAACTCTTCGCATGAGGTGGCCAAAGTATTGGAGCTTCAGCTTCAGCATCATTCCTTCCAAAGAATACCCAGGACTGATCTCCTTGCAGTCCAAGGGATTCTTAAGAGTCTTCTCCAACACCACAGCTCAAAAGCATCAATTCTTCGGCGCTCAGCTTTCTTCACAGTCCAACTCTCATATCCATCCATGACTACTGGAAAAACCATAGCCTTGACTAGATGAACCTTTGTTGGCAAAGTAATGTCTCTGCTTTTGAATATGCTATCTAGGTTGGTCATAACTTTCCTTCCAAGGAGTAAGCGTCTTTTAATTTCATGGCTGCAATCACCATCTCCTGTGATTTTGACAGACTGGTTCCAAATAGGAAAAGGAGTAAGTCAATGCTGTATATTGTCACCCTGCTTATTTAACTTCTATGCAGAGTACTTCATGAGAAATGCTGGGCTGGAAGAAGCACATGCTGGAATCAAGATTACCGGGAGAAATATCAACAACTTCAGATATGCAGATGACACCACCCTTATGACAGAAAGTGAAGAGGAACTAAAGAGCCTCTTGATGAAAGTGAAAGAGGAGAGTGAAAAAGTTGGCTTAAAGCTCAACATTCAGAAAACGAAGATCATGGCATCTGGTCCCATCACTTCATGGGAAATAGACCGGGAAACAGTGGAAGCAGTGTCAGACTTTATTTTGGGGGGCTCTAAAATCACTGTAGATGGTGATTGTAGCCATGGGGTCGCAAAGAGTTGGACAAGACTGAGCAACTGAACTGAACTGAATACCTACAAAGATCTGAAAAGAAATTCTCTACAGCTGGCCAAAGCAATTACATGAGAGATCACATAAAAGATATTTTTGATATTCAAAAATACATAAAATTTATTTTCTATATATTCTGGCATACAAAGTTATTTGTTAAAATAGCTGAGAGATAATATAGACAGATGACAAAAGTAGAAGAAACGATGGATGTGTGCTAATGTTAATACCAAACATTACAAGTACTAAGAAGATACTGTAGAAAGTTGCTGGACTAAAAGTCAAAAATTAAAGTATATTATTTAAGGCTAAAAATTAATTAATAGACAAAAAATAAAAAGAATAAAGACTACATGGAAAACGGGGCTGCTGCTAAGTTGCTTCAGTCGTGTCTGACTCTGTGCGACCCCATAGATGGCAGCCCACCAGGCTCCCCCGTCCCTGGGATTCTCCAGGCAAGAACACTGGAGTGGGTTGCCATTTCCTTCTCCAATGCAGGAAAGTGAAAAGTGAAAGTGAAGTCACTCAGTCATGTCCGACTCTTCATGACCCCATGGACTGCAGCCTACCAGGCTCCTCCGTCCATGGGATTTTCCAGGCAAGAGTATTGGAGTGGGGTGCCATTGCCTTCTCTGGGAAAATGTGGAGGGGGAAGTAAAAGAAAACTAAATTTCCCTTTAACATAACACAAAGTCCAAGCTGTTGATAAACTAAAAGATAATGAAGAATTAGGATTCTGGCAAAAATAATGAACTGAGCCAGTGTGAAAGTCTTTTGTTTCAACAGCCAGAAATTAAACATAAATTTCTGCAAAATGAGAAAAACAAAACAAAAACTGAGTGTATCTCTTTTGAAAAATATAGCTGATGAATGTATTTACTATATTTTGTAAAGTTCTTTATGTAACAAATGTAAGGACTTAGGTAACAAATCATTCTTTGAATTCAGTCACAGGAAAACAGGAATCCAAAACTTCTCGTGCCCTGGTTGGGATACCTAACAGAGAAGTCAAAGTAAAACCACAGTAATGGAGAACTCCTACAACCAGTCTCCTAAGGATTAACAGAGGAAGATAAGCTCAAAATAAAAAATTACAAAATGTGTGAAGAAACCATCTACCATGAGCAAGAGCCAGAGGGAAGAACAAATAGAAGGATTAGCATCCCCCCAAAATAGGAGTTAAATAGAGTAAAAATGCCATTCAAAAAGGTATTTTTAAAAATGACTAAAACTACTAAAGAAATAAAAGCTAGAAACCATAAAAAACAAAAAATATAGATCAATGATCAGCCAGATTTGAAAAATATAAGGAAGACCTTTTAAAAAATTTGAGTATATTCCTATGCTGTACGCTGTATCCACATGACTTCTTTATTTTGACCCTCTCAATCCCCTGTACCTTTTAACCCCTTCTCCCTACTCCTTCCCTTTGAGCAACCACTAGCCTATTCTCTGTATCTGAGTCTGTTTTGCTATGTTTGCTCTTTTATTTTTTAGATACTGTATGTAAGTGAAATCATATAGTACTTGTCTTTCTCCATCTGATTTATTTCACTTAGATTATACACTGTAGATTCACCCATGTTGTCACAAAGGACAAGATTTCATCCTTTTTATGGCTAAGTAATATTCCACTGTGTGTGTGTGTGTGTGTGTGTGTGTGTGTGTGTATGTAAATATATCTATGTATGTGTGTATAATCATTATCCATTTCATTTATCAATAGACACTTAGGTTAGGTTGTGTCTGTATCATAGTTATTATATATACTGCTGCTTTGAACATACATATATCTATTCAAATTAGTGTTTTTCATTTTCTTTAGATAAATGACCAAAAGTGAAATTGCTAGGTTGTATGCCACTTGTACTTTTAATTTTTTGAGGAACCTCCATACTAGTTTTCATAGTGACTGTATTAGCGTAGATTCCCACCAACAGTGCAGAATGGTTGCCTTTTCCCCATTGCCTCAACAACACCTGTTATCTGTGTTTTGGTTTTTTTTTTTTTTTTCGTAAAAGTTACCCTGACAGGTGTGAGGTGCTATTTCTCTGGTTTGAGCTGCATTTCCCTGATGATTAGTGATGCTGAGCACCTCATCATGGGCCTGTTGGCCATCTGTATGTCTTCTTTGGAAATATATCTATTTAGGACCTCTGCTGATTTCTTGGATTATTTGGCTTTTTTATATTGAGTTTTAGAGTTCCTTATAGATATTGGATATTAACCCCTTATTGAACATATCATTTACAATATCTTCTCCCATTCAGTAGGCTGCCTTTTTCTTTTGTTGATAGTTTCCTCCACTGTGCCAAAGCTCTTTAGTTTGATGTAGTCACATGTTTATTTTTGTTCTTACTGTCCTCGCTCAGAAAGATTTAAAAAACATTACAAAGATCAATGCCAAAGAGCTCACTGCTTATATTTTCTTCTAGGAGTTTTATGGTTTTAGGTCTAACATTAAATGTTTAATCCACTTTGCATTTATTTTTGTATCTGGCATTAGAAAAGAGTCTACTTTCACTCTCTTACATCTATCTGTCCGATTTTCCCAACATCACATATTGAAAAGACTCTTTCCCCCACTGAATATTCTTGGCTGCTTAAAGATAGATCAGTTCAGTACAGTTGAGTCGCTCAGTCGTGTCCGACTCTTTGTGACCCCATGAATCGCAGCACACCAGGCCTCCCTGTCCATCACCAACTCCCGGAGTTCACTCAGACTCGCATCCATCGAGTCAGTGATGCCATCCAGCCATCTCATCCTCGGTCGTCCCCTTCTCCTCCTGCCCCTAATCCCTCCCAGCATCACAGTCTTTTCCAATGAGCCAACTCTTCACATGAGGTGGCCAAAGTATTGGAGCTTCAGCTTCAGCATCATTCCTTCGAAAGAAATCCCAGGGTTGATCTCCTTCAGAATGGACTGGTTGGATCTCCTTGCAGTCCAAGGGACTCTCAAGAGTCTTCTCCAACAGCACAGTTCAAAAGCATCAATCCTTTGGCGCTCAGCCTTCTTCACAGTCCAACTCTCATATCCATACATGACTACCGGAAAATCCATAGCCTTAACTCCACAGACCTTAGTCGGCAAAGTAATGTCTCTGCTTTTGAATATACTATCTAGGTTGATCGTAACTTTTCTTCCAAGGAGTAAACATCTTTTAATTTCATGGCTTCAGTCACCATCTGCAGTGATTTTGGAGCCCAAGAAAATAAACTCTGACACTGTTTCCACATCTATTTCCCATGAAGTGATGGGACCGGATGCCATGATTTTCGTTTTCTGAATGTTGAGCTTTAAGCCAACTTTTTCACTCTCCTCTTTGACTTTCATCAAGAGGCTTTTTAGTTCCTCTTCACTTTCTGCCATAAGGGTGGTGTCATATACATATCTGAGGTTATTGATATTTCTCTTGGCAATCTTAATTCCAGCTTGTGTTTCTTCCAGTCCAGCGTTTCTCATGATGTAGTTGACCATATAAATGTGCTCTATTCTATTCCACTGATCTGTGCGTCTGGTTTCATACCAGTACCATATTGTTTTGATTATTATGGCTTTGTATACCACACAAATTTGATTTTGAAATCATGAAGCAAGACAACTCTAGCCTTGTACCTTCTCAAGCTCTCTTTGGTTGTCTGGGGTCTTCTGTGGTTCCACACAAATTTTAGGACTATCTGTTCTGTGAAAAATGCAATGGGTATTTTGACAGTGATTGTATTGAATATGAAGATTACTTTGGCCTATATGGACATTTTAACAATGTTAATTCTTTCAATCCATTACCATGGTGTATCTTTCCATTTATTTGTGTTCAGTTTCTTTCATATTTGTGTTATAGTTTTCAGTGAACATGTCATTTACCTCCTTGGTTAAATTATTCCTATTTTATTATTTCTGATGTAGTTGTAAAAGAACAACTGTAATTTCTCTGACAGCACATTATTTGTGTATAGAAATGCAACAGATTTCTGTATGATAATACTGTCTCCTGCAACTTTGTTGTTTAGTTTCTAAGTCATGTCCAACTCTTTGCAACTCCATGGACTGTATGCTCACCAGGCTCCTCTGTCCATGGGATTTTCCAAGCAACGATACTGGAGTGGGTTGCCATTTCCTCCTTCAGGGGATTTTCTCAATTCAGGGATCGAACCTGCATCTCCTGCTTGGCAGGCATATTCTTTACCTCTGAGCCACCAGGGAAGCATCCTACAACTTTACTGAATTCATTTATTAGTTCTTATCGTTTTCTGGTATTGTCTTCAGGGTTTTCTATATATAGAATCATGATATCTGCAAATAGCAACAGTTTTGCTTCTTCTGTTTCCTATTTGGATGCCTTTTATTTATCTTTCTTACCTGATTACTGTGGCCAGGAATCACTGTACCATGTTGAATAAAACTGGTAAGAGTGGGTGTCCTTGTTTTGTTCCTGATCCTAGAGGAAAAGTTTTAAGCTTTTTACCACTGTGTATATTATTAGCTGTTGGTTTTTCATATATGGCCTTTATTATGTTATGTTCCCTCTATAACCACTTTATTGAAGGTTTTTATGATAAAGACATTGAATTTTGTCAAAATCTTTTTCTGTATCTATTGAGATGATCATACGATTTTTCTTCTTCAATGTGTTAATGTGATCTATCACATTGATTGGTTTGTGGGTACTGACTCCTACTTGCATCCCTGGGATAAATCTTACTTCATCATGGTGTTTAATCCTTTCAACTGTTATTGAATTCCATTTGCTAATATTTGTTGAAGATTTTTATATCTCATCAGGTATCACTGCCTTGTAATTTTCTTTTTTGTGTGATATCTTTGTCTGGTTTTGGTATCAGGGTTAATGCTGGCCTTGTAAAATGAGTTTGAACGTATTTCTTTTGCTTCAATATTTTTGCAATAGTTGGACAAGACTAGGTATTATCTGTTCTTTATTTGGCCAAGCCACTTGACTTATGCGATCTTAGTTCCCCAACCAGAAATCAAACCTGGGCCCCCTGCAGTGGAAGCATGAAGTCTTAACCACTGGACATCCAGGAAAATCCCAACTGGTTCTTTAAATACTTGGTAGAATTCCTCTGTGAAGCCATCTGATTCTGGACTTTTGTTTGTTAAGAGTTGTTTGACTACTGATTCAATTTCATTATAGCAATCAGTCAGTTCAGATATTTTATTTCTTCCTGATTCAGTCTTTGAAGACTGTATGTTTCTAGGAATTTATACATTTTTTTCCAGGTTGTCCAATCCATTGGCACATAATTGTCTACAGCGGTTTCTTATGAGTGTTTGTATTTCTTTGATATTGGTTGTAACTTCTCTTTTATCTCTGATTTTGATAGGTGTATGCTGCTGTTGTTCAGTTGCCCAGCTGTGTCTGGCTCTTTGTGAACCCATGGATTGCAGCATGCCAGGCTTCCCTGTCCCTCACTATCTCCTGCAGTTTGCCCAAGTTTCTGTCCATTGCACTGTTGATGCCATCCAGCCATCTTATCCTCTGACACCCTCTTCTCCTTCTGCCCTCAATCTTTCCCAGCACCAGGGACTTTTCCAACGAGCGAGCTATTTGCCATCAGGTGACCAAAATACTGCAGCATCGACTTCAGCATCAGCCCTTCCAATGAGTCTTCGGGGTTGATTTCCTTTAAGATTGACTGGTTGGATCTCTTTGTTGTCCAACGGACTCTCAGGAATCTTCTCCAGCACCACAGTTCAAAGACATCAATTCTTTGGCATTCTGCCTTCTTTATGGTCCAGTTCTTACAACTGTATGTGAGACCACTGGGAAGACCACAGACTTGACTATAGGGATCTTTGTCGGGTGAGTAATATCTCTGCTTTTCAACACACTGTCTAGGTTTGTCATAGCTTTCCTGAAAAGAAGCAATCGTTTTCTGATTTCATGGCTGCGTCACCATCTGCAGTGACTTTAGAGCCCAAGAAGAGGAAATCTGTCACTGCTTCTACCTCTTCCCCTTCTATTTGCCATGAAGTAATGGAGCCAGATGCCGTGATCTTAGCTTTTTTAATATTTAGTTTTAAGCCAGCTTTTTCACTCTCCACCTTCACTCTCCTCAAGAGGTTCTTTAGTTCATCTCCACTTTCTGCCATTAGTGTGATATCATCTCATATCTGAGGTTGTTGATGTCTCTCCTGCCTATCTTGATTCTAGCTTAACTCATCCAGTCTGGCATTTCTCATGGTGTGCTCAGTTTATACTTTAAATAAACAGGGTGACAGCAGACAGCCCTGTGGTATTCCTTTCTCAATCCTGAACCAATCAGTTGTTCCATACAGGGTTCTAAGTGTTCCTTGCTGACCCACATACAGGTTTCTCAGGAGAGGTAAGATGGTCCGGTACTCCCACCTCTTTAAAAACTTTTCACAGTTTGTTATGATCCACATAGTCAAAGGCTTTAGCGCAGACAATGAAACAGAGGTAGATATTTTTCTGATATTCCCTTGCCTTCTCTATGGTCCAGCGAACGTTGGCAACTTGATCTCTGGCTCTTCTGCCTTTTCTAAACCCAGCTTGAAGATCTGAAAGTTCTTGGCTCATGTAATGCTGAAGCCTAGCATGAAAGAGTTAAAATAGGACCTTACTAGCATAGCATGGGAGATGAGTGCAACTGTCAGATGGTTTGAAGATTCTTTAATACTACTATAGGTGTATACTTACTGACAGTTAACATTTTGTCAACTGTTTTCTGCTTGCTTTTGTAATACTTCTACGCTCTTCCTTTAGTCTCTTTCCTTGTGGTATGATAACTTTCTTTAATGTTATGTTTGGGTTCCTTTCCCTTTTATTTTTTTTTATCTATTGCAAATTTTTGGTTTAAGATTACCATGAAGTTCATATATATTGACATGTGTGTGTATATATACATATATAAATATAAAATACATAAATATGGAACCAGTCTGTTGTTCCATGTCCAGTTCTAACTGCTGCTTCCTGACCTGCATACAGATTTCTCAAGAGGCAGGGCAGGTGGTCTGGTATTCCCATCTCTTTCAGAATTTTCCACAGTTTATTGTGATCCACACAGTCAAAGGCTTTGGCATAGTCAATAAAGCAAAAATAGATGTTTTTCTGGAACTCTTTGCTTTTTCCATGAAAGAGCAGATGTTGGCAATTTGATCTCTGGTTCCTCTGCCTTTTCTAAAACCACCTTGAACATCAGGGAGTTCACGGTTCACATATTGCTGAAGTCTGGCTTGGAGAATCTGGAGCATTACTTTACTAGCATGTGAGATGAGTGCAATTGTGTGGTAGTTTGAGCATTCTTTGGCATTGCCTTTCTTTGGAATTGGAATGAAAACTGACCTTTTCCAGTCCTGTGGCCACTGCTGAGTTTTCCAAACTTGCTGGCATATTGAGTGCAGCACTTTCACAGCATCATCTTTGAGGATTTGAAACAGCTCAACTGGAATTCCATCACCTCCACTAGCTTTGTTTGTAGTGACGCTTTCTAAGGCCCACTTGACTTCACATTCCAGGATGTCTGGCTCTAGGTGAATGATCACACCATCGTGATTATCTGGGTCGTGAAGATCTTTTTTGTACAGTTCTCCCGTGTATTCTTGCCACCTCTTCTTAATATCTTCTGCTTCTGTTAGGTCCAGACCATTTCTGTCCTTTATCGAGCCCATCTTTGCATGAAATGTTCCGGCTGTATATTGTCACCCTGCTTATTTAACTTTTATGCAGAGTACATCATGAGAAATGCTGGACTGGAAGAAACACAAGCTGGAATCAAGATTGCTGGGAGAAATATCAATAACCTCAGATATGCAGATGACACCACCCTTATGGCAGAAAGTGAAGAGGAGCTAAAAAGCCTCTCAATGAAAGTGAAAGAGGAGAGTGAAAAAGTTGGCTTAAAACTCAACATTCAGAAAACTAAGATCATGGCATCTGGTCCCATCACTTCATGGGAAATAGATGAGGAAACAGTAGAAACAGTGTCAGACTTTATTTTTGGGGGCTCCAAAATCACTGCAGATGGTGACTGCAGCCATGAAATTAAAAGACGCTTACTTCTTGGAAGAAAAGTTATGACCAACCTAGATAGTATATTCAAAAGCAGAGACATTACTTTGCTGACTAAGGTCCACCTAGTCAAGGCTATGGTTTTTCCTGTGGTCATGTATGGATGTGAGAGTTGGACTGTGAAGAAGGCTGAGTGCCGAAGGATTGATGCTTTTGAACTGTGGTGTTGCAGAAGACTCTTGAGGGTCCCTGGGACAGCAAGGAGATCCAACCAGTCCATTCTGAAGGAGATCAACCCTGGGATTTCTTTGGAAGGAATGATGCTGAAGCTGAAGCTCCAATACTTTGGACACCTCATGTGAAGAGTTGACTCATTGGAGAGGACTCTGATGCTGGGAGGGATTGGGGGCAGGAGGAGAAGGGGATGGCCGAGGATGAGATGGCTGGATGGCATCACAGATGCGATGGACGTGAGTCTGAGTAAACTCCGGGAGACGGTGATGGACAGGGAGGCCTGGCGTGCTGCAATTCATGGGGTCGCAAAGAGTCGGACAGGACTGAGCGACTGAACTGAACTGAATTGAACTGATACACACACACACGTTGTTGTTGTTATTCAGTCACCCAGTCTTGTCTGAATCTTTGAGACTCCATGGACTGCAGCACACCACCTCTCTGTCCCACACCATCTCTCGAAATTTGCCCAAGTTTGTATCCATTGCATTGGTGATGCTATCCAGCCATCTCATTCTCAGATGCCCCTTTTCCTTTGCCCTCAATCTTTCCCAGCATCAGGGACTTTTCCAATCTGAGTCAGCTGTTTGCACAAGATGACTAAAATACTGGAGCTTCAGCTTCAGCTTCAGCATCAGTCCTTCCAATGAGTATTCAGGGTTGATTTCCCTTAAGATCAACTGGTTTTATCTCTTTGCTGTCCATGGGACTTTCAGGAGTCTTCTCCTATACCATAATTCAAAGGCATCAATTCTTTGGCATTCTGTCTTATTTATGATCCAGTTCAATATATATACACATACATATATGTATTCTTACATATATATTTATATACACACATATACACAATTTTATATATTTATATATATACACACATTATATAAATCTGTTTTAAAATGACAGTTGCTTAAGTTCAAATGCTTTTAAGCACTACATTTTTACTCCACAACCCATGTTTTATGTTTTGAATACCATATTTTGCATCTTTCTATTTTTTGTATCATCTAATTCT
This sequence comes from Ovis canadensis, assembly GCF_042477335.2. Classification (NCBI taxonomy): domain Eukaryota; kingdom Metazoa; phylum Chordata; class Mammalia; order Artiodactyla; family Bovidae; genus Ovis; species Ovis canadensis. The sequence goes on from NC_091246.1 coordinate 30,417,265, forward strand.
TTAATGTAGTTGTAGTTATGTTTTACAACTTTTCCTTTTTTAAAAAAATCAAAACATATTTGATTTAGAATGTTGTGTTAGTTTCTGATGTATAGTAAAGTGATTCAGTTATATTGTTTTTCAGATTCTTTTTCATTTTAAATATTGAAGATAGTTCTACAACTTCTGTCTTTTAATCTTCATTCTACCCCTTTTTAAGGGTTTGAACTGCTGCCTTTACTACATATTTGTCTTTATTAGTGAGATTTCTTTCTTTCATATATTTTGTTATTTCTGGTTATGGCCTTTTCCTTTCACTTGAAGAAGATCCTTTCACATTTGTTATAGGATCCATTTTGTGATGATGAACTTTCAGCTTCTGCTTGTGTGGCAAACTTCTTCTCTCCTTCAATTCTGAATGATAGCCTTGCTGGTAAAGTATTCTTGGCAATAAGTTATTTTGTTTTTTTTTTTTGTTTGTTTCAGTACTTTAAATATAATGTGTTACTCCCTCCTGTCCTATAAAGTTTTGCTGAAAAATCAGCTGACAGGACTTCTAAACACAAAAAATAGATTTTAAAATTAAAAATTCAATAGACAGATTAAATAGCAATTTGCAATACAGCTGAAGTGATAATTAGGGACTTTATGGCAGAGGTTATCAAATTAGACTACAGGTGAGCAGAACAGGAATGAAAGATAATTGGTTGTCATGATAAATTCTGAACTATCTGAACTACTGTTGAAGGTATTTATACCTTTAAAACATTATTTAAAAATTAAGAATGCTTATGTGTGTTTGATAAAACTTAGCTGAAGACAGTGTTCTGTCATTTAATACTGAGTATTTAAGGAATCGTGTGAAATTCTTCTTGAATTCATTCACAGGTACATGGAAATCTAGAGCTTCTCAGGCCTTAGCTGCAAGAATTCAAGAATAATTTTAGTCCTCAGCAGTTAAGCAGCTCACTCACCATATATATTTGATTTCTCACTGTAATTTTTCTGTTTTTTGGCCATGCTGTATAACTTGTGCGATCTTAATTCCTTTACCAGGGACTGAACATATCCCATGGCAGTGAAAGCACTAAGTCCTAATCACAGGACCTCCAGGGAATTTCCAAAGCAATTTTTTTACTTACTTACTTTTCCTTTCTTGTATTTTATATGTTTTTTTTTAAGTCCCTTGAGATTAATTTCAAAAATATACAAACAGCTCATAAAGCTCAATATTAAGAACAACAAACAATCCAATCAAAAAAATTGGCAGAAGACCTAAACAGACATTTCTTCAAAGAAGACATACAGATGGCCAACAGGCACATAAAAAAATGTATATAAAATCACTAATTATTAGATAAATGCAAATCAAAACTACAATGAGGTATTGCTTTACTCCATTCAGAATGGCCCTCATCAAAAAGTCTATAAATAATAAATGCTGGAGAGAGAAAAGGGAACCCTCCTACACTTTTGGTGGGAATGTAAACTGGTATAACCACTATGAAAAACAGTAATAACTACCATATGATCCTACAATTCCACTCCTGGGCATATATCTAGAGAAAACTATTATCCATCCCAGTGTTCACTGCAGGACTATCTATAAGAGCCAAGACATGGAAGTAACTTAAATGTCCATCCACAGATGAATGGATAAATACATATATATACACAATACAGCAACATGAATGGACTTTGAGGTTATCTAACTAAGTAAAGTAAGCCAGATAAAGATAAATATATGATATCGCTTATATGTGGAATCAAAAAAAAAGATACAAATGAACGTATATTTAAAACAGAAGACGCTTTTAATTTTAATTAGGTCCCATTTGTTTATTTTTGCTTTTATTTCCAGAATTCTGGGAGGTGGATCATAGAGGATCCTGCTGTGATTTATGTCTGAGAGTGTTTTGCCTATGCTCTCCTCTAGGAGTTTTATAGTTTCTGGTCTTACATTTAGATCTTTAATCCATTTTGAGTTTATTTTTGTGTGCGGTGTTAGGAAGTGATCTAGTTTCATTCTTTTACAAGTGGTTGACCAGTTTTCCCAGCACCACTTGTTAAAGAGATTGTCTTTACTCCATTGTATATTCTTGCCTCCTTTGTCAAAGATAAGGTGTCCATATGTGTGTGGATTTATCTCTGGGCTTTCTCTTTTGTTGCAGTGATCTATATGTCTGTCTTTGTGCCAGTACCATACTGTCTTGATGACTGTGGCTTTGTAGTAGAGCCTGAAGTCAGGAAGATTGATTCCTCCAGTTCCATTCTTCTTTCTCAAGATTGCTTTGGCTATTCGAGGTTTTTTGTATTTCCATACAAATCTTGAAATTATTTGTTCTAGTTCTGTGAAAAATATAGCTGGTAGCTTGATAGGGATTGCATTGAATTTGTAAATTGCTTTGGGTAGTATACTCATTTTCACTATATTGATTCTTCCGATCCATGAACATGGTATATTTCTCCATCTATTAGTGTCCTCTTTGATTTCTTTCATCAGTGTTTTATAGTTTTCTATATATAGGTCTTTAGTTTCTTTAGGTAGATATATTCCTAAGTATTTTATTCTTTTTGTTGCAATGGTGAATGGAATTGTTTCCTTAATTTCTTTTTCTACTTTCTCATTATTAGTGTATAGGAATGCAAGGGATTTCTGTGTGTTGATTTTATATCCTGCAACTTTACTATATTCATTGATTAGCTCTAGTAATTTTCTGGTGGAGTCTTTAGGGTTTTCCATGTAGAGGATCATGTCGTCTGCAAACAGTGAGAGTTTTACTTCTTCTTTTCCAATTTGGATTCCTTTTATTTCTTTTTCTGCTCTGATTGCTGTGGCCAAAACTTCCAGAACTATGTTGAATAGTAGCGGTGAAAGTGGACATCCTTGTCTTGTTCCTGACTTTAGGGGAAATGCTTTCAATTTTTCACCATTGAGGATAATGTTTGCTGTGGGTTTGTCATATATAGCTTTTATTATGTTGAGGTATGTTCCTTCTATTCCTGCTTTCTGGAGAGTTTAAGCTTCTGCACAACAAAGGAAACTATAAGCAAGGTGAAAAGACAGCCTTCTGAATGGGAGAAAATAATAGCAAATGAAGCAACTGACAAACAACTAATCTCAAAAATATACAAGCAACTTATGCAGCTCAATCCAGAAAAATAAACGACCCAATCAAAAAATGGGCCAAAGAACTAAATAGACATTTCTCCAAAGAAGACATACGGATGGCTAAGAAACACATGAAAAGATGCTCAACATCACTCATTATTAGAGAAATGCAAATCAAAACTACAATGAGGTACCACTTCACACCAGTCAGAATGGCTCCGATCCAAAAATCTGCAAGCAATAAATGCTGGAGAGGGTGTGGAGAAAAGGGAACCCTCCTACACTGTTGGTGGGAATGCAAACTAGTACAGCCACTATGGAGAACAGTGTGGAGATTCCTTAAAAAATTGCAAATAGAACTACCTTATGACCCAGCAATCCCACCGCTGGGCATACACACCGAGGAAACCAGAATTGAAAGAGACACATGTACCCCAATGTTCATCGCAGCACTGTTTATAATAGCCAGGACATGGAAACAACCTAGATGTCCATCAGCAGATGAATGGATAAGAAAGCTGTGGCACATATACACAATGGAGTATTACTCAGCCGGTAAAAAGAATTCATTTGAATCAGTTCTGATGAGATGGATGAAACTGGAGCCGATTATACAGAGTGAAGTAAGCCAGAAAGAAAAACACCAATACAGTATACTAACACATATATATGGAATTTAGGAAGATGGCAATGACGACCCTGTATGCAAGACAGGAAAAAGACACAGATGTGTATAACGGACTTTTGGACTCAGAGGGAGAGGGTGGGATGATTTGGGAGAATGGCATTCTAACATGTATACTATCATGTAAGAATTGAATCGCCAGTCTATGTCTGACGCAGGATACAGCATGCTTGGGGCTGGTGCATGGGGATGACCCAGAGAGATGTAAGGGGGAGGGAGGTGGGAGGGAGGTTTATGTTTGGGAACGCTTGTAAGAATTAAAGATTTTAAAATTTTAAAAATAAATAAATAAATAAATAAAACACATATACACACACACACACACACACACACACACACAAAATAAAAATAAAAATAAAACAGAAGACGACTCACAGATCAAGGGAGCGGAGGGATATGTTAGGAGGATGGGATTAACGTATATACACTACTATATAAAAGACAGATAACCAACAAGAACCTACTGTATAGCATAGAGAACTATACTCAGTATTTTGCAGTAACATAAAAGGGAAAAAACCTGAAAAATAACATAGGTTACTGAATCTTTCTGCTGTACACCTGAAACTTACATGACATTGTAAGTCAACGATACTACAATCTTGAATAAATAAATAAATAAATAAATCTCCTTTGAAATTCTTTTTGAAAGACAGTGGGAGTATATCTATAAAATACTTATTATATTAGATGTTAAAAAGTTACAGATTTATTACCCCTGCCAAAAGAGACTAATCTTCTCAGGTGTTTATATCAACTTAAATTTTTCTCTAAAGTATGTGTATGTCTTAAAAAGTTCACTGAGATTCATAAACAGGTGTTAGAACTGATTTAGCTTTATAAAACCTATAAATGTTCAGCTGCTCTCCTTGAGACCAAGTAGAGACAGAGGAAGGAAACTCCTGGTCCATTAAGCCTTCCTTATGGGTTCTCAAGGGTTCCTTGACCACAGTTTGAAAATCACTGCCACATGTGACTCTCAACTATTCAATTAATAACTTGATTATTCAATTAAGTCTGACTGTTCTAACCACAATACACGAGTCAAAAAACTACAGAATATTTTGATGAAGAAGCATCCACTTTTCGGATATTTTAAAAAATAAAGCCAGACGTATAAAGAGGATGAAAATAATGGATCTGACAGAAAAGTTTAGATAAAACTCAATAATGTTATCCCAGTCAAAATTAGCATTTTTGTTGCTTCTCCTTAAAGCTAAATGAAACACAGCAATAGAAGCATAATCACTGAAAATCCAGTAATAGGTTAAGGATTATCTTAAATCTTAAGAGCAATTAGATAGAAATCAAGTTACAAAATTTTATTTTCTTACATTGTAGAGACAAGGCAAATGTTTACATCTTGAGTGCTGTTGAATTCTTTCACAATCTTGATTCTTTCCTCTGATTTTGTACTTCCATCAAGTCGTCGGTAATCAAGTCCAGATGCCATACAGTATTGCTGCAGCACATCAAGCAACTAGAGGAAAGATACAGAGACATGCAAAAATAAACTCATGGTTTAATAAGTTTCATACCATTATACAGATGAGCTTTATTAAGTATTAATATCGCTGTTCACAATTTCCTTCTTATAATTACAAGAGCAACAAATATTTTCTATTTTCTGACTCATACATCTTCCTACTATTATACTGAAACTGACTTTAACATTTGGCAACCTTTGTGTTAAAAAAAGAAAAATCAATATTTCAACGGAAAAAATCAATCTTTAGCTTTCTAAACTAAAAAAAAAAAGGAATAAAAAGAAAAGTATTGGCCAACTCATTTATCTAATTATATTAATTATTTTTGCTATAGTCCACATTCTTAAATATCTTAAAGAACATTTTAATTATTAACAAATACATCTAAGTAGAGAATTAGAAATCTATCTTTATGTTTGCTATCTGATAGTAAGTAATTCTGATATCGGAGAAGGCAATGGAGATTTAAGTATCTGTTTTAAAAGCTGTGTACCTCATTACCATTTCCCACAGAAATTATTAAGAAGCAGAAGATATCTGGAAGAGGTGGTAAGAATATACAGAAGAACAAAAGATCTTCATGACCCAGATAATCACGATGGTGTGATCACTCACCTAGAGCCAGACAACCTGGAATGTGAAGTCAAGTGGGTCTTAAGAAGCATCACTACAAACAAAGCTAGTGGAGGTAATGGAATTCCAGTTGAGCTATTTCAAATCCTCAAAGATGATGCTGTGAAAGTGCTGCACTCAATATGCCAACAAATTTGGAAAACTCAGCAGTGGCCACAGGACTGGAAAAGGTCAGTTTTCATTCCAATTCCAAAGAAAGGCAATGCAAAAGAATGCTCAAACTACCACACAACTGCTCATTTCACATGTTGGCAAAGTAATGCACAAAAGTCTCCAAGCCAGGCTTCACCAATATATGAACTGTGAACTTCCAGATGTTCAAGATGGATTTAGAAAAGGCAGAGGAACCAGAGATCAAATTGCCAACATCCGCTGTTTCATTGAAAAAGCAAGAAGAGTTCCAGAAAAACATCTACTTCTGCTTTACTGACTATGTCAAAGCCTTTGCTGTGTGGATCACAACAAACTGTGGAAAATTCTTAAAGAGATGGAAACACCAGACCACCTTACCTGCCTCCTGAGATATCTGTATGCAGGTCAAGAAGCAACAGTTAGAAGTAGACATGGAACAACAGACTGGTTCCAAATAGGAAAAGGAATACGTCAAGGCTGTATATTGTCACCCTGCTTATTTAACTTATATGCAGAGTACATCATGAGAAACGCTGGACTGGAAGAAACACAAGCTGGAATCAAGATTGCCGGGAGAAATATCAATAACCTCAGATATGCAGATGATACCACCCTTATGGCAGAAAGTGAAGAAGAACTAAAAAGCCTCTTGATGAAAGTGAAAGAGGAGAGTGAAAAAGTTGGCTTAAAGCTCAACATTCAGAAAACTAAGATCAACACTTCTGGTCTCATCACTTCATGGCAAATAGACAGGGAAACAGTGACAGACTTATATTTGGGACTCCAAAATCACTGCAGATGGTGACCATGGTCATGAAATTAAAGGATGCCTGCTCCTTGCAAGTTAAGTTATAACCAACCTAGACAGAATATTTAAAAGCAGAGACATTACTTTGCCAATAAAGGTCTATCTAGTCAAGGCTATGGTTTTTCCAGTAGTCATGTATGGATGTTAAGAGTTGGACTATAAAGAAACCCGAACACCAAAGAATTGATGCTTTTGAACTGTGATATTGGAGAAGATTCTTGAGAGCTTCTTGGACAGCAAGGAGATCCAACCAGTCCATCCTGAAGGAAATCAGTCCTGAGTATTCACTGGAAGGACTGATTCTGAAGCTGAAACTCCAATACTCTGGCCACCTGATGCAAAGAACCTACTCATTTGAAAAGACTCTGATGCTGGGAATGATTGAAGGTGGGAGGAGAAGGGGATGACAGAGGATGAGATGGCTGGATGGCATCACCAACTCAATGGACAGGAGCTTGAGTAATTTCCAGGAGTTGGTGACGGACAGGGAAGCCTGGCGTGTTGCAGTTCATGGGGTCAGAAAGAGTTGGACACGACTGAGCGACTAAACTGAACTGAACTGAACTCACAGAAGATACATAAGCAGTAAATGTGGCTCGATGTTTTTTTAAAATCTCTTTAAGATACAGAGACCTCTTTACAGACTTTTAGGCCTCAGGAACTAGACCTGAATCAATCGAAAATATGCTTCACACAAAACTCACCTTGGTGGAAAAGGAGAAAAGAAGAACTTTATCTTTGTTTTTCCTGCAGTGATTTAAAAGCTGCTGAAGAACCTGGAAGAGAACCACAAGAACATCAGTGAACCAGTTTCAATAAAAAGTATACTTTATATACATAAACAACACTTAAGAATTTTTAAAAAAATTATTTTATACAATATAATCTCAGTAATCTTTGGTAATTCCCTTCATCTTTTCCAAGTTTAAAGTATTAGATATTACATGAGATGGTGATGGACAGGGAGGCCTGGTGTGCTGCGATTGATGGGGTTGCAAAGAGTCGGACACAACTGAGCTACTGAACTGAACTGAACTGAACTGAAATTCATCATCACATTGTTAAAAATGAGGTAAATTAAATTGCTCAAGGACATAGTTCATCTCATCTGGATTAATAAAAAGAAAGCATTTTAGATTATGAGATGCATTTAAATTGATTAATTTCCAAAAACACTTTTTTTATACTTACAGTATGTTCAGAAACTAAATTACAGAACAGTACTTCTTTTAGGACTTGGGCCTAGATATCTATCTAATATCAAGAAAACTAGAGATATCAAGAAAACTAGAGATATCGAGGGAATATTTCATGCAAGGATGGGCACAATGAAGGACAGAAATGGTACGGACCTAACAGAAGCAGAAGAGATTAAGAAAAGGTGTACACAGAAGGACTATACGAAAAAAGGTCTTAATGACCCAGAAAACCGCAATGGTGCAGACACTTACCTAGAGCCAGACGTGCTGGAGTGTTAAGTCAAGTAAGCCTTAGGAAGCATTACTAATTACTACAAACAAAACTAGTGGAGATAACAGAACTAGAGCTGAGTTATTTATAATCCTAAAAGATGATGCTGTTAAAGTGTCAGAAATATGTGTGTGTGTATATATACACACACACACATATATATGTCAGATATACATATTGTACCATTCTAATGGTATAAAGTGAAGAGGAACCAAAGAGCCTCCTGATGAGGGTGAAGAGGAGAGTGAAAAAGCTGGCTTGAAACTCAGTTCAGTTCAGATCAGTTCAGTCGCTCGGTTGTGTCCGACTCTTTGCGACCCCATGAATCACAGCATGCCAGACCTCCCTGTCTATCACCAATTCCCGGAGTTCACTCAGACTCACGTCTATCAAGTCCGTGATGCCATCCAGCCATCTCATCCTTGGTTGTCCCCTTCCCCTCCTGTCCCCAATCCCTCCCAGCATCAGAGTCTTTTCCAATGAGTCAACTCTTCACATGAGGTGGCCAAAGTACCGGAGCTTCAGCTTTAGCATCATTCCTTTCAAAGAAATCCCAGGGCTAATCTCCTTCAGAAGGGACTGGTTGGATCTCCTTGCAGTCCAAGGGACTCTCAAGAGTCTTCTTCAACACCACAGTTCAAAAGCATCAATCCTTCGGTGCTCAGCCTTCTTCACAGTCCAACTCACATCCATACATGACCACAGGAAGAACCATAGCCTTGACTAGACGGACCTTAGTCGGCAAAGTAATGTCTCTGCTTTTGAATATACTATCAAGGTTGGTCATAACTTTTCTTCCAAGGAGTAAAGCGTCTTTTAATTTCATGGCTGCAGTCACCATCTGCAGTGATTTTTGGAGCCCAAAAAAATAAAGTCTGACACTGTTTCTACTGTTTCCCCATCTATTTCACATGCAGTGATAGGACCAGATGCCATGATCTTCGTTTTCTGAATGTTGAGCTTTAAGCCAACTTTTTCACTCTCCTCTTTCACTTTCATCAAGAGGCTTTTTAGTTCCTCTTCACTTTCTGCCATAAGGGTGGTGTCATCTGCATATCTGAGGTTATTGATATTTCTCCTGGCAATCTTGATTCCAGCTTGTGTTTCTTCCAGTCCAGCGTTTCTTATGATGTACTCTGCACAGAAGTTAAATAAGCAGGGTGACAATATACAGCCTTGACGTACTCCTTTTCCTATCTGGAACCAGTCTGTTGTTCCTTGTCCAATTCTAACTGTTGCTTCCTGACCTGCATACAGATTTCTCAAGAGGCAGGGCAGGTGGTCTGGTATTCCCATCTCTTTCAGAATTTTCCACAGTTTATTGTGATCCACACAGTCAAAGGCTTTGGCATAGTCAATAAAGCAAAAATAGATGTTTTTCTGGAACTCTTTGCTTTTTCCATGAAAGAGCAGATGTTGGCAATTTGATCTCTGGTTCCTCTGCCTTTTCTAAAACCACCTTGAACATCAGGGAGTTCACGGTTCACATATTGCTGAAGTCTGGCTTGGAGAATCTGGAGCATTACTTTACTAGCATGTGAGATGAGTGCAATTGTGTGGTAGTTTGAGCATTCTTTGGCATTGCCTTTCTTTGGAATTGGAATGAAAACTGACCTTTTCCAGTCCTGTGGCCACTGCTGAGTTTTCCAAACTTGCTGGCATATTGAGTGCAGCACTTTCACAGCATCATCTTTGAGGATTTGAAACAGCTCAACTGGAATTCCATCACCTCCACTAGCTTTGTTTGTAGTGATGCTTTCTAAGGCCCACTTGACTTCACATTCCAAGATGTCTGGTTCTATATTAGTGATCACATCATCATGATTATCTGGGTCATGAAGATCTTTTTTGTACAGTTCTCCCATGTATTCTTGCCACCTCTTCTTAATATCTTCTGCTTCTGTTAGGTCCAGACCATTTCTGTCCTTTATCGAGCCCATCTTTGCATGAAATGTTCCCTTGGTATTTCTAATTTAAAAACTAAGATCATGGCTTAGTTGGGGCTTCCCTGGTTGGCTCAGAGGGTACAGCGTCTGCCTGCAATGTGGGAAACCCGAGTTCGATCCCTGGGTCGGGAAGATCCCAATGGCAACCCACTCCAGTATTCTTGCCTGGAAAATCCCATGGACGGAGAAGCCTGGCAGACTACACCCCATGGAGTCGTGAAGAGTAGGAGTGAACAATTCACACACACATACACAAGATCATGGCATCCAGTCCCATCACTTCATTGCAAAATGAAAGGTAAAATGTGGAAGTAGTGACAGATTTTCTTTTCTTGGGCTGCAAAATCACTTCAGTGACTGCAGCCATGAAATGAGAAGGCACTTGCTCCTTGAAAGTAAAGCTATGACAAACCTAGATAACATGCTAGAAAGCAGAGACATCACTGTGCCTACAAAGCTATGGTTTTTCCAGTAGTCATGTACAGTTGTGAGAGCTGGACCATAAAGAGGCTGAGTGCTGAAGAATTGATGTTTTTGAATTGTAGTGCTAGAGAAAGAAGACTTTTGAGAGTCCCTTTGGACTGCAAGGAGATCCAATGAGTCAATCCTAAAGGAAATCAATCATGAATATTCATTGGAAGGAATGATGCTGAAGCTGAATCTTTGGCCATCTGGTGCGAAGAGCTGATTCATTGGAAGAGACCGTGATGCTGGCAAAGACTGAAGGCAAAATGAGAAGGTGACAGAGAATGAGATAGTTGGAGAGCATCACCAACTCAATGGACATGAATTCGAGCCAACTCCAGGAGACAGTGGATGGCAGAGGACCATGGATTGCCGCAGGTCCATGCTGTTGCAAAGAGTAGGACGTAACTTAGAGACTGAACAGTAACAAATTTCTTTTAGTAAGTATACAAATTTTCTTTAAGTATATGTAATAAAATGTGTTTAATTACACCTACTTTCTAAAAACTCTGATATTTATTTTCTACAACAATCAGTCAGATATATACCTCTTCTCGTTTAATCCCCTCTGTTTCTCTATTACAGTAAGTCCTGAATTCCAGATTTGATTTTGATGCCAAAATACCAATAATTTGCCCCCATATGCAGTATGTTTAGAGAGGAAGCAAATAATCCAAAGCCTGTGTAATAGTAGTAATACTGTTATTTTTAAAACAGGCACTTATACATCTGGCAATGACAGCTCCAAACACTGTGGAAAAGAAAACCACAAAGGAAAGAAAAGAAATTTTCTGTACTAAGCATAAGGTTTTTCTGAACTATATAATAAAGACAACCTATTTTATTTCAGTTCAGTTCAGTTCAGTCACTCAGTCGTGTCCAGCTCTTTGCGATCCCATGAACCACAGCACGCCAGGCCTCCCTGTCCATCACCAATTCCCAGAGTCCACCCAAACCCATGGCCATTGAGTACGTGATGCCATCCAACCATTTCATCTCTGTTGTCCCCTTCTCCTCCTGCCCTCAATCTTTCCCAGCATCAGGGTCTTTTCAAATGAGTCAGCTCTTCCCATCAGGTGGCCAAAGTATTGGAGTTTCAGCTTCAACATCAGTCCTTCCAATGAACACCCAGGACTGATCTCCTTTAGGATGGACTGGTTGGATCTCCTTGCATAAATATTAAAACTTTTAAATACATCATCCTTGCATGTATGCAAACTGAAAGAGTAACAACTTACCTTCATTTTTCCACTGTATTTTGGATCAGAAAGTGTTTCAAAGGCTGCATCTTTGCTTTTTTGCACAAAATCTGGGAATCTGGAAAATACCTGATCACATATCCTTTTGATAAGTGTTTCCTTAAGGGGAAAAGGAAAAAGAAAAAAAATCTCAGCACTTTTAATCCTGTATAATTTGAAAATATTTATAAAAAATATATTTAGAAGGAATGTATTAGGTTGAAAGTTTTACCTTCTTTAATTTAAAATACCTTAAAGTGATATGTTAAACATGTAAGGTTTTGATGAGTTCTCAGATAGTGATTTGGTTACTAATTTTACTGTTACTTTTTTATGATTTTCAAAATAAGGAATTGGATACTTCTCAAAGAGTAGTCTTTTAAAATTACATTTTAACAGCCTCAAGCCTATCACACGAAAGCAAAATATGAAAACATTATACAAAAAGCTTTTAAAAAGATCTTTTTATTTACACTGTGCTTTAGACACAGCTGACATGACTAAAGTCAATGATTCCATGTGTGTCTAAATTTTGAAATTACTGATTTTTACTAAATATTTAATATACAGATTATTATAAAGCCTCATTTAATACAATAGATTAGATAAACATAATTAGATACATTATTAGTGGAATTAGGATGGATTCATCAAATATGTTTAGTTGGTAATATATCAAAAGTTATTAGGAAAATGAAAATAATATGAACGTATCAGAGGCATAAAAAAAGATTTAAGGTTAACTTTTCTCACTTTGATTAAAAATTTAAATACAGAAACTTCTCTGACATCTAAATTAAAAAACAAGCAAGTCAGTTACCTCTTAAATTTCATACAAAGATAACTTAAGGATATTTGGCTAAGAAATTTTATACCAAATACACTAAATAGGATCACAAAGAAATTTAAAAAGCCAACCCAAACCTGTTGTTTAGAGCTGCTAGCAGTCTGCAGTAATGCCACATGGTTAGCTACCTTCTGAAGGACTGCAAGGTAACTGAAATACAAGGTTTTCACTGTTTCACCCTGTGAATTGGTCTGTAACCATAAAAGTACAGAAAATAAAAATAAGCAAGGGACTAACATGGTGATATAACTAACTACACCAAAAATATATCACTTACAATAATATTTATTATCTGGTTACTATCAGCATAATACATTATGAGAAAATAATGGTCAAATGATACACAAAATATCCATGAATCACTAATATGGAATTGTACTTTTGGTAAACCATGACACAATGGTGTTTTTAATAAAAGAGCAGAGAAAGTCCTCATTCCAGGAAGTATACATGGTGACACAGCTTCTACAGATAAAAAACCATGAGGAAAAGTTATATTATGTGCTACTTATCTGATACTAGAACTGAGTACTGTGTAATCAAAAACAAGACAGTAAAGATATCATGTAATGTGCTTACTCACTCAGTTGTGTCGGACTCTGCAACCCGGTGGATTGTAGCCCATCAGGCTCCTCTGTCCATGGGGATTCTCCAGGCAAGAATACTAGAGGCATTGCCATGCCCTCCTCCAGGGGATCTTCCTAGCCCAGGGAGTGAACGGAGGTCTCCTGCATTGCAGGAGGATCCTTTATCATCTGAGCTACCAGGGAAACATACCATACTGAAATACTTACCTTATAACAACAATTTCTCCTTCTCTGGCCACTGCTGCAGGTACAAGGCTCAGAAGATTGAAGTATCAAAGACACATCTTCGGTTTCTAATACTGTTTGATAGACAGCTTTTTGAAAATCTGTCAGAGAACAATATACCATCTGTCAAGATAAAATAGAAGGTAGTTATTAGTATTTTTACAGCAATGATAACTACAATGCACATCAGGTTTCACAGACTGTAAGAGTGAAAACTGCTCATAAACTGTAATTTTTCTTACATGACTAGCCCATGTAATCATTATATGGGCTTCCCAGGTGGCGCTAGTGGTAAAGAGCCTGCCTGCTAACGCAGGAGACGTGGATTCGCTCCCTGAGTCGGGAAGATCCCCTGAAGGGCATGGCAACCTACTCCAGTATTTTTGCCTGGCAGATCCCATAGACCAAGGAGCCTGGGGGGCTATGGTCCGTAGGTTCACAAAGAGTTAGACACTACTGAAGCAACTTAGCACATATGCACACACATCACTGTATAATAGAAAAATACAAGAAAATCTCTCCTAATTCTATGCTATCACCTTTCCTAAACTATACAAATTATACTTTCCAAATAAATCTCACAGTTTGTTCTTTAATTTTAAAAACTCAAAATGTGAAAAAGCCAAGCATGTGATTTCCTAATAAATTTCTCAACATATTATTGTGGGTCTTTTCAGCGTTCCACATTATTAGCTCATCATGCAAATAAGTGATTAAAGTTTAGGTCAAATAAAAAACTAGAAAAGGAAAGATTTTTAGAACAATGACACAGATAATACTTTGTGAATTACTTGAAAATTTGGGAAAAAAAATTTAAAACTTCCTATTACTGAAGATAGGATAAAGTATTTTTGTTATAAATTCCCCAAATTAGTAAATATAAGAATTAAACAAATACACATGAAGGCAAAACTTGTAAAATTGCCACCTTGTGCCCAAATTCAAGAAAAGAAGAAAACACAAAAAATAATGCCAGTAAGTAATCGGGGATACATTTTGCTTATATTTCTGGTAGTCTGGAAACTGGTAAAGTTCTTCGAGATACAGCTGTATGTAACCAGGGTCATAAAACTAAATATATACATAGTAGGACTTTGAGGAATGTGAATAAGAGGGAAAGCCATCTATTTAAAAATATTTATATGTGTGTATCATTACAACAGAACATTACTGCAAAAAGAAGACAAACTGCAGACATAAGAATAAAAAGAGAATACTGAAGATAGGGTCAATGATTAAGATACAGGGGGAAATTCTGAGTTATTATTTTACCCCAAGTTTATTAAGATATAATTAACATATAAGTTTACAGTGTACAACATTATGATTTGATATGTGATTTTATTGTAAAATTATAAGCACAGTGATATGGCTAGTTAACACATTCATCATGTCACATAACTACTTTTTGCGTGTATGGTGAGAACATTTAACATTTATTCTCAGAGGCGGGGACTTTTAAGATGATGGAAGAATAAGACAGGGAGATTACCTTCCCCTCCATAAACAAATCAAAAATTCATCTGCGTGTGGAACAACTCCTACAGAATACATTCTGGATGCTGGCAGAAGACCCTGGGGATTTCCAAAAAGGCAAGTCAATCTCCACAGAATGAGACAGGGCAGAAGATAAGGATAAAAAAAGAGACAAAGCATTTCAGGACCAGGACCTGTGCCATAGGGGAGGGAGTTTGTGAAGGCGGAAATGTCTCCACACACTCAGAAACCTTCTCGCAGGCAGAGTCTGGGAGGAGCTTTGGAACCTCAGAGGGGAAGGAGCTGGCAAGGCAAAATGGAGAGAGTTCCCCACAGAGACTGTACCAGACAGCACTCCCCAGGCAAGAAGTGGCTTACATGCCCACAGCAGCAAGCACAGGCTCAGCGCTCAGGCTTTGGGATGAGACCCCAGGGAAAGGACCGGCATTGGCTGTCGTGAAGATATTCTGAGGGAACTAGTAACACACAGCTGAGGGAGTACAGAGAGAAGCCTGGGCCCACCATAGAGGCAAGAGACTACTGCCACGGGAATGCTCTAACTCTGCACATGGAGAATGCAGGACCTCACCTTCACCAGTGCCGGAGGTGGGATAAGCCAGCTGCAGTCTGGGACCCCAGAAGAAGAAAAGCAGGTGTGAATGCCAAAGGCAGAAGACAGGAGGCCACTACAGTTTCAACTCCAGAGGTCACAGCTGCCACCATGCTGTGAGTGAGCACGGGTCACTGACCATACCTTCCTGGGAGCCTGAGCAGCTTGGCTCTACTGAGGGACCCAAAACCCAGGGCCAACCCCCCTGGGGAGCACACAATCCACCTCAGACTTCAGGGATATCCTGCACGTCTCAGTCACAGCAGGCACTCTCCACACACCCCAACTGTGTCTGCCCTACCCCTCTCTCTCCCCAGCCCAACTGAGCAAGTGAGCCTCAATAAGCTGCTACTTTCGCCCCCTCCTGTCTGGGCAGGGAACAAACACCAGAGGGCAGCCTACAAGCAGAGACAGGGCCAGAACCAAAGTGGAACACCAGGAGCTCTGTGAGCAAAGGAGAAAAGGGGAAATCACTCCTGTAGCCGCAGATGCAATGGATTAAATCCCCACAATAAGCCTGAGACTGTGAACTCTAGGGGCAATTGTGGCTTTGGGGAGCAAGTATAAGCTGGAGTAAGAGAAGATCTGAATCTGAGCCAACCTCACACTGACAATAACAGATCCAGAGATTTTCCTAGAAATATTGGAGGACTTTCTGAGTAGGCAGATTGACTAGAGCACACTGTGTGGAAAAGTCAATGGAGAAATCATGAGGACATTCTTCTTAACATCATTCTATTTTTGTTTTCTTTTCCATATTGTTCTAACGTTGTTTTTCTTCATTCAGTTCAGTTCAGTCGCTCAGTTGTGTCTCTTTGCAACACCATGGACTGTAGCACATCAGGCTTCCCTGTCCATCACCAACTCCCAGAGCTTGCTCAAACTCATGTCCATCCCGTTGGTGATGACACCCAACCACCTCATCCTCTGTCATCCCCTTCTCCTCCTGACTTCAGTCTTTCCCAGCATCAGGAGGATGCTTCCTCCTGACTTCCAAGGAGTCAGTTCTTCACATCAGGTGGCCAAAGTATTTTCTTCATTACTCTTTTTTCTTTTTTAAAATATACTTTTTCCTATTTTTGAAACATCTTATTTTTAAATAAATTTATTTTATTTTCCTACTTTTACAGTACTCTTTAGTTATACTGTATTTTCCCATGTTTTTGATTTTGTGTTTTTGCTAGTTTTTCGTATTCATTTTCATTTATAAGTTTGCCTACTGGTTTGACTACTCTCTTCTTTTTTAACTCCTGATTTATCCTTTCTGGTTTTTTCTCTTCTCTTTTTTCTCTCTTCTTTCTCTTTTGTAAGTATGTGAGTTTCTTTGGGTGCTATGGCCTGTTGAGTGTTGTTTTCACCATTATTCTTGGGGTTTTGTTTTCTGTGCTGTGTAATCTGTGAAGTCCTGGTGCTACAGTAAGGAGTTGGACCTGAACTTCCTAGGTGGGAGACCTGAGTCCAGGACTCTGGATCACCAGAGAACTCCCAAACCCATGGAACATTAATCAACAAGAGCACTCCCAAAGGCCTCTATCTCAAAGCTAAGACCAAGCTTCCCACAAAGGCCAGGCAAGCTTTAGAGCTGCACATGTCAGGCCAAAACTTCAGCAAAACAGGAACTCAATTCTGCCCACTAGCAGACATGCTGCCCAAAGCCATACCAAGCCAGTAGACACCCCAGCACACTACTGAATATGGCACTGCCCTTCAGAGAAACAAGATCCAGCTCAATCAACCAGAACAGAGGCCCAAGTCCCCCAAACTAGGAAGCCTTCACAATCACTGGTCCAACCTCACCAATGGAGGCAGCCTCCACAATTATGAGAAACTATGACCTTCCAGTCTGCAGAAAGGAGACCCCAAACACAGTAAATTAAATGAAATGAAAAGACAGATAAACATGCAGCAGTTGAAGGAACATAGTAAAAACTCACAAGACCAAACAAACAAGGAGGAAATATTCAGTCTACCTGAAAATGAATGCAGAATAATGCTTGTAATGATGACCCACATCTTGGAAATAAGATGGAGGCACTGACGAATATAATGGAGGGGGTGACTGAGAAGATGCAAGAAATGTTTAACAAGAACCTAGCAGGAATGAAGAACAGTCAACAGCGAACAATAACTGATATTACAATTAGACTAGAGGGAACCAACAGCAGAATAACTGAGGCAGAAGAGTGTATATGTGAGCTGACAGACAGAATGGCAGAAATAACTGAAGCAGAGCAGAATAAAGAAAAAAAGACTAAAAAGGAATGAGAAGAGCCTCAGAGACCTCTGGGACAACACCAAGTGCACCAACATCCAAATTATAGGGCTTCCAGAAGAAGAGAAAAAGTAAGGGTATGAGAAAATATTTGAGGAGCTTATAGTCAAAAATTTCCCAAACATGGAAAAGGAAATAGCCACCCAAGTCCAGGAAGCCCGGAGAGTCCCATATAGGATAAACCCAAGGAGAAAGATACCAAGACACATATTAATCAAACTAACAAAAATTAAACACAAAGAACAAATATTAAAAGCAGCAAAGGAAAACCAACAAATAACATACAAGGGGATCCTTATAAGGCTAACAGCTGATTTTTCAACAGAAACTGCAGGCTAGAAGGGAGTGGCAGAATACTTAAAGTGATGAAAAGAAAAAGGTACAACCAAGAGTACTCGACCCAGCAAGGATTTCATTCAGATTCAGAGGAGACATCACAAGCTTCACAGACAAGCAAAGTTAAGAGGATCCAGCAACACCAAACCAGCTTTATAACAAATACTAAAGGTACTTCTCTAGACAAGAAGCATAAGTGAAAGAAAAGGCCTACAAAAACAAACCCAAAACAATTAAGTAAATGGTAATAGGATCATACATATCAATAATTACCTTAAGTATAAATGGATTAAATGCTCCAACCAAAAGACACAGATTGGTTCAACAGATACATAAACAAGACCCCTATATATGCTGTCTAAAAGAGAACCACCTCAGATATACGGACACATACAGAATGAAAGTGAGGGGCTGGAAAAAGATATCCCATGCAAATGGAAATGAAAAGAAAATGGGAGTACCAATACTTATATGAGACAAAACAGATGTTAAAGACCATTATCAGAGACAATGAAGGACACTATATAGTGACTGAGGAATCAATGGTAAGAAGATACAAGAATCATAAATATATACATACCCAACACTGGAGCACCTCAATACATGAGGCAAATTCTAACAACTATTAAAGGGAAAATGGACAGAAACACAATAATAGTGGGGTACTTTAACACCCCATTGACACCAATGGACAGATCATCCAAACAAAAAATTAATAAGGAGAAACAAACTTTAAGCGATACATTGAAACAGTTGAACCTAATAAATATGTACAGGGGATTTCATTTAAAAACAGTAGATTTCACTTATTTCTCAAATGCACATAGAACATTCTCCAGAATAAACCACATCTTATGTCATAAATCAAGCCTTGGTAAATTTTAAAAAACGGGAGGTCATTTCAAGCATCTTTTCTGACTACAACACTGTAAGATTAGGTAACAACTACAGGAAAAAGGCTATAAAATAAACTACAAACACATGGAGGATAAACAACATGCTTCTGAGTAACTAAGAGGTCACTGAAGAAATTAAAGAGGAAATCAAAAAATACCTAGAAGCAAACAACAATGAAAACAGGACAATTCAAAATCTATGGGATGTAGGAAAAGCAGGCCCGTAAGAGCCAAGTTTATAGCAATACAACCCTACTTCAAGAAACAGGAGAAACATCAAATAAACAACCTAACTCTATACCTAAAGCAACTAGAAAAAGACGAGTGGGGGGAAAAAAAAAAAAGCCCCTGAAGTTAGTAGAAGGAAAGAAATCATAAAGACCGAAGTAGAAATAAATGAAATAGAAATGAAGGAGATAATATCAAAGATCAATAAAACTAAATGCTGGTTCTTTGAGAAAATATAATTGATAATTCATTAGCTAGACTCATCAAGGAAAAAAGTGAAGTGAAGTGAAATGTTAGTCGCTCAGTCATGTCTGACTCTTTGTGACCCCATGGACTGTAGCCCACCAGGCTTCTCTGGGATTCTCCAGGCAAGAATACTGGAGTGGATTGCCATTCCCTTCTCCAGAGGATCTTCCCGACTCAGGGATCAAACCTTGGTCTCCTGCATTGCAGGCAGATTCTTTACCGTTTGAGCTACAGGGAAGTCCTACCAAAAAAAAAAAAAAGGAGAAGAATCAAATCAAGAAAACTAGAAATGAAAAAGGAGGTTACAACAGACAATGCAGAAATGCAAAGGACAAAAATACTATCAAAACAAAAAATTTTCACAATGTGTATGGAAACACAAAAGACCTCGAACAGCCAAAGCTACCTTGAGAAAGAACAATGGAGCTGGAAGAATCAACCTTCCTGACTTGAGACTATACTATAAAGCTACAGTCACCAAGACAGTATGGTACTGGCATAAAAATAGAAATATAGACCAATGGAACAATATAGAAAGCCCAAAGATAAAGCCACACGCCTATGGGTACCTTATCTTTGACAAAGGAGGTAAGAACATACAGTGGAGAAAAGACAGTCTCGTCAATGAGTGGTGCTGGGAAAACTGGACAGTTACATGAAAAAGAATGAAACTAGAACACCTCCTAAAAATATATACAAAAATAAACTCAAAATGGATTTAAGACTTATATGTAAGGCCAGAAACTGTAAATCTCTTAGAGGAAAACACAAACACTACAGTCCTTGACATAAATCATAGTGAGACCCTCTGTGAACCACATCCTAGAGTAATGGAAATAAAAATAAACAAACGGGACCTAATTAAACTTAAAAGCTTTTGCACAACAAAGGAAACTATAAGCAATGTGAAAAGACAACCCTAAAATGGGAGAAAATAATAGTAAATGAAAAACTGACAAAGAATCTCCAAAATATCAATCAGTTCATGTAGCTCAATACCAGAAAAACAAACAATCCAATCAAAAACTGGGCACAAGACCTGAATAGATATTTCTCCAAAGCAGACATATACATGGCTACTAAACACATGAAAAGATGCTCAAATCAGCTATACGCCCATACAAAATAAAAGGTTTAACATTTGAAAAAAATAAAAAAGATCCCATTAAGAGTCAAGTCTTCAAATTTTCTCACAATTAACAGAATTTAATTGTAATTTTCATGCAAACTCTTAAAATTAGTTGTGCAAATATACACTGCATTCTACAGGAAATGTACCTATTAAAAAGAAGCTTTTAACTACTTTGTTCTGTAGTGAGAATTAAAATACCAAAGAACATACTGGGTTATGGGCTTCCCTTGTGACTGAGCTGGTAAAGAACCCACCTGCAATGCAGGAGACCTGGGTTCAATCCCTGGGTTGGGAAGATCACCTGGAGAAGGAAAGGTTACCCACTCCAGTTTTCTGGCCTGGAGAATTCCATGAACTGTATGGTCCATGGGGTCACAAAGAGTCGGACATGACTGAGCGACTTTCACCTTCACTTTTCATACTGGGCTTCCCAGGTAGCTTAGCTGGTAAAGAATCTGCCTACAGTGCAGGAGATTGCATTGACCCGGTTTGATTCCTGGGTCAGGAAGATTCCCTGGAGAAGGGATAAGCTACCCTCTCCAATATTCTTAGGCTTCCCTGGTGGCTCATTGTAAGAATCCTCTTACAATGCAGGAGACCTGGCTTTGATCCCTGGGTTGGGAAGATCCTCTGGAGGAAGGCATGGTAATGCACTCCAGTATTCTTGCCTGGAGAATCCCCATGGACAGAAGAGCCTGGCGGGTTACAGTCCGTGGGGGGACAAAGAGTCAGACACGACAGTGACTAAGCACAGCACACCACATACTGGGTTATAGACAGTACACAGTATAAGATGGGTAAAATATGAACAGAAAACACATTAGGGCAAGAAGTTCTTTCCTCTTTGAGGAAGAATTGTATCAAAAGCCTTCGTGTTCTAAAATAAGAGAAATGAGTTTAATGTATACTAATAATAGACCTGTTAGATAAAACGTTAGTAAAGTTAGTGAGGAAGATTTCTCAGGCTCGATTAATATTTTATGAAATTCTGCACATAACAATTTTTTTCACACTGAGTAAAATGCAGAAAACTGTATTCATAAAACACCACAGGAGACAGATTTCCTCTTCAAAAGAAGTATTTTCAGAATAAATAAAACATGACAAGGAATTCCTAATATACACAAAAGCGGTTCTCACCCGATCTTCCTTCTTAGGCAATTGATCCTTGATTAGAGTCTTGGTTCGTCTGAGAAACCACCCAGACATCTTCCTTGCAAGCCTTTGCATGGCCTTTCGGCCAGTAGCTAGTTCCCTTTTCGTTGCTGTGTGTCTCTGACCATGTTCTACTGGGTCAGAAAACTGCTTCTTGAAGTGGATCCTGCTACCTAGTAGTCCTGGCACAGCCCTTTATAGAAGCAATAAGAAAAATGTTAAGGCTTTATTAAACTAATAAGAAACAGACTTCTTTTTGCTCTCAAGAGATACGCTAAGTCATGTGTTTATTAAGGATAACAGTAACAAAAGGCAAGAAAGCAGAATGTTCTTTATGACAATTTCAGTGAATAACTATAAGATGATGGGACTGGTAAATAACTTCAGATATTTAATTCAGGGACCAAGAGTAATATATAAAGCTGGGTTTTCATGGGACTCTTTACTGTGCATACTATGTTAGGGATAAAACACCTCTGTAAACAGACAACTAATTTTTTTCAGAAGCACATAATTAGGAAAAAAGGTTAAGAAAGGAGAAAATAATTTTCTAAACTCACCAGTCCATAACACACCACAATTCTTTCATGTTGTTCTGAAGAATGGTTCCAGTGAGGCCAATTCGGACATTACATTTTAAAGCTTTCATAATTTCTGTTACTCTAGCCTTTGGATTCTTGATTCTATGAGCTTCATCTACAATGATAGCTGACCATTCCAAACTACAAAGTGAGACAAAAAGGAAAAAAGGTTGAAAAAATGTCCCTTTCTTAGTCTATATAATTTTAGCCAGTTTTCTCTACCAAAGTTTTGGAGTTTTTCTTCTTTACTCTCTGATGATTCCACAGAATTTTCACTTAGTTGTTTAAATGATCACAAGTTTGGACAACCCATGAAAATAAAAGGTATAGGGAGATAGAAGGGTAGAGATTCTGTTTAGGGACAATGAAAAGAAATAACTCATTTAAACATGACTAAAAGCACAAAAGGAATCTTTTAAAAGTAATAAAAAAGAAAAATAAATATAAAATAAGCAAAACTTATAATGCTAATTATGAATAAAAAATATCAATATAAACTCATGATTTCTACAAAGTTGCACTACATAGCTCTGCCTGCTAAAAAGGTTTAGGATTGATTATTACCCCAAAAGCAATGAACAACCACAGTCGTCAATCCACTAAAAGGGAGCAGGATCCCACGAAGAAATAGTTGGTTTCAGGTATGCAGCAAGGGAAATACTGGAGACTGAGAAAGCACAGATGCTTTCAAAGACAAATGGGGGCATGTCCAAAGAACACAGGAGGAAAACTAATTTAAAAATTAAAGCATCATTAATAATGACTATAGGGTAGTGTAAAACACTGACTATATAAAATCCAAGGGCTGTATGAAAAAATTCACTTTAGATTCTTATCTCATGCCATATATAAAAATTAACTCAAAATAGGTTGTAGACCTAAAAAAAGAGCTAAATTATGAAAGTTATAAAATGCAGGAAGAATTCTTATGATTTTGGGTTAGAGAAAAATTTCTTAGATCTATGACACCAAAAGCACGGTCAATAAAAAAAATCTGGTAAGTAGAACTTCATCAAAGTTTAAAAAAACTTTTGCTCTTCCAGACATCATTAAGAAAATGAAAAGACATAATATAGCCATGCTACAGAGAAAATATTTGCAAATCATAATCTGATAAAAGAATTTGCATACAGAATTATATAAAGAGCTATTATAACTCAACAGAAGTTAAAACAATCCAATTAAAAGATGCCAAAATATTTTAACAGACACTTCACCAAAGTGATATATAAAGGCCAATAAGCACATAAAAAGTTCATAATTAGAAAAAAAAAAAGAGAGAGATACCACCACACACCTATTTGACTGGCAATCAGGAAAGACTGACAAAATTAAGTATTTTCAAGGAAAACTAGACACACTGCTTTTGGCAAAGTATAGACATTTTTAAAAAACACTTTGGCTGTTTCTGAAAATGTTAAAACTCCTTACACCACTCAGCAATTTCATTCCTAGATATCTTCCCCAGAGAAATAAAAAATTTACATTTACTCAAAGATTTGTACATGAATGTTCACAGCAGCATTATTCACAATAGCCTCAAACTGGAAACAATCTAAACGTCACCCATTAGATAAACAAAATGAGGTATATACAATAGTACTGTTCAACAATAAAAAGGAATAAACTACTGAAACGTGTTATAGGAGGAACCTCAAAAATGCTAAGTGAAAGAAGCCTGATACAAAAGACTACATGTTATATGAAATTTACATGAAATCTCCAGAAAAGGCAATTCTATAGAGACAGAAAGCAGATTAGTGGGGTCGCGAAGAGTCAGATATGACTGAGCGACTTCACTTTCACTTTTCACTTTCATGCTTTGGAGAAGGAAATGGCAACCCACTGCAGTGTTCTTGCTTGGAGAATCCCAGGGATGGAGGAGCCTGGTGGGCTGCCATCTACGGGGTCGCACAGAGTCGGACATGACTGAAGCGACTTAGCAGCAGCCGCAGCAGAACTGGAGATGGGATCAAGGACTGACTGAAAACAAAAAGCTGTTTGAGGTGATGAAAATGTTCTTCAACTGGGTTGTGGTGATAACTGCACAGCTTTATAAATTTACTAAAAACCATTCTATGCTTAAAATGGGTACATTCTATGGCATATAAATTGCACCTCAATAATCTATGAGTCCACACTGATAATCAAAAAAAGCGGGTTGGGGAATGGGAGAGAAACTTTGTGGATGACCACCGTATCAATGCGCCAGTCTGAAAATTGGAAATGGCAGCAAAAGAATCAAGCATTCACCTTGCTATGTCAGTTGAAACTGTGGATAATTTCTAAATGTAGGAGAATGCTGTTAATAAGTGTAAAAGAAATGATAAATTTAGGAAAATATTATTTTGAAAACCCAGTAAAATAACTGATTCAGACAACAATAATTTCTGAATGTTAATATCACTAAGCAAAAGGACTGAAGGACCAGAATATTTAACTAGTAGAAAACGATAACCCCACAATTTACTTCTAACTGTAAAAGGAGAAACATATCTTTAAAATGAAGAGATCTGATGATCATCTCCTTAGCCTATAGGACAAACTTTGCAACCTTAATACTAAAACAACATGACATTAACATTTTCTGATGTAACATAATATGAAGTCCATAGTATCATTTATGAAGTATTCTAGTCAAAAATGTCTGATCTGAATCTAATTAAGCCTTTAGATCAAAATCAGCTTACCAAAATACATATGGTAGAGGAATACATAACTCTTTGAAAAAGCCATCAGACAAATCTGTGAGACACCCTAAGAGACAACTGGCCTGGTCTCCTCAAAATGTCTTATATTAGTAAATTAAAGTCGAGGGAATGCTCTACATTAGAAGAGACTAAATGGATTTAATAGTCAACATACATGTTAACTTATATCTTCCCCCCCCCAAAAAAAAGCACACATACAACCAGTGAATATAGGGATTGAGTACATAGATATTCATGTACTATCACTTCAATTTTTCTATAGGTTTGATCATTTTCTTAATATAAAGCTGAATAAAGGACAAGAGATTAAGAACGAAGGAAAAGAGGAAAAAACAATCACAAGATTTTAAAAGCAGGGAAGAAGATGAACAAAACAACTTATGAAACAGAGGAAGGAGTATCCCATGCCAGTAGCAGAGAAAGCCAAGAAACAATCTGATTAATGTTATTGAGTTCTTAAATGGTACGACCAGATGCCAATGGAAACTGGATTAGGTGAGTGTTCAACACTGACAAAATGTGGTTCACTGGAGGAGGGAATGTCAGACCCCTCCAGTATTGTGAGAAACCCATGAACAGTATGAAAGGCAAAAAGATATGATGCTGGAAGATGAGCCCCCCAGGTCAGGTGTCCAATATGCTACTAGGGAAGAAGGCAATTACTAACAGCTCCAGAGAATGAAGAGGCTGGGCCAAAGTAGAAATGATGCTCAGCTGCAGTTGTGTCTGGTGCTGAAAGTAAAGTCAGATGTTGTAAAGAACGATATTGCATAGGAACCTGGAATGTTAGGTCCATGAATCAGGTAAATTGGATGTGCTCAAGCAGGAGATGGCAAAAATGAACATCGACATCTTGGGAATCAGTGAACTAAAATGGACAAGAATGGGCAAATTTAATTCAGTTCAGTTCAGTCGCTCAGTCGCGTCTGACTCTTTGCAACCCCATGAACCGCAGCATGCCAGGCCTCCCTGTCTATTACCAACTCCCAGAGTCCACCCAAACCCATGTCCATTGAGTCGGTGATGCCATCCAACCATCTCATCCTGTGTCGTCCCCTTCTCCTACCTTCAATCTTTCCCAACATCAGGGTCTTTTCAAATGAGTCAGCTCTTCGCATCAGGTGGCCAAAGTATTGGAGTTTCAGCTCCAACATCAGTCCTTCCAATGAACACCTGGGACTGATCTCCTTTAGGATGGACTGGTTTGATCTCCTTGCAGTCCAAGGAACTCTCAAGAGTCTTCTCCAACACCACAGTTCAAAAGCATCAATTCTTCGGCGCTCAGCTTTCTTTATAGTCCAACTCTCACATCCATACATGACCACTGGAAAAACCATAGCCTTGACTAGACAGACCTTTGTTGACAAAGTAATGTCTCTGCTTTTTAATATCCTATCAATGTTGATCATAACCTTCCTTCCAAGGAGTAAGCGTCTTTAATTTCATGGCTGCAATCACCATCTGCAGTGATTCTGGAGCCCAGAAAAATAAAGTCAGCCACCATTTCCACATCTATTTGCCATGAAATGATGGAACCGGATGCCACGATCTTAGTTTTCTGAATGTTGAATTTTAAGCCAAACTTTTCACTCTCCTCTTTCACTTTCACCAAGAGGCTCTTTAGTTCTTCTTCACTTTCTGCCATAGGGTAGTGTCATCTGCATATCTGAGGTTATTGATATTTCTCCCGGCAATTTTGACTTCAATTTGGGTTATCGTTGTATCTGCTACTGTGGTTAAGAATCCCTTAGAAGAAATGGAGTAACCCTCATAGTCAACAAAAGTCTGAAATGCAGTACTTGGGTGCAATCACAAAAACAACAGATCTTGGCTGTTTCTAAAGCAAACCATTTCAACATCATAGTAATCCAAGTCTATGCCCTAACCACTAATGCCAAATGGTTCTGTGAAGACCTAAAAGACCTTCTAGAACTAACATCAAATAATGATGTCTTTTTCATTTTAGGGGATTGGAATGCAAAAGCAGGAAGTAAAGAGATACCTGGAGTGAAAGGCAAGTTTGGCCTTGGAGTACAAAATGAAGCAGGACAAAGATTAATAGAGTTTTGTCAAAACAACACACTGGTCATAGCAAACACCCTCTTCCAACAACACAAGAGAAACTCTATACATGGACATCACCAGATGGTCAATACTGAAATCAGATTGATTATAGTCTTTGCAGCCAAAGATGGACAAACTATACAGTCAGCAAAAACAAGACCGGGAACTGACTATGGCTCAGATCATCAGCTCCATATTGCAAAATTCAGGCTTAAATTGAAGAAAGTAGGGAAAACCACTAGGCATTCAGGTATGACCTAAATCAAAACCCTATGATTATATAGTAGAGGTGATGAAAACATTCAAGGGATTAGATCTGATAGAGTACCTGAAGAACTATGGACAGAGGTTCGTAACATTGTACAGGAGGCAGTGACTAAAATCACAACAAGAAATAAAAAGAATGAAAAAAGGCAAAGTGGTTGTCTGAGCAAGCTTTACAAATAGCTGAAAAAAGAAGGGAAGGCAAGGGAGAAAGGGAAAGATATACCCAACTTAATGCAGAGTTTCAGAGAACAGCAAAGAGAGATAAGAAAGCCTTCTTAAGTGAACAATGCAGAGAAAGAGAGGAAAAGAACAGAATGTGAAAGACTGGACACCTTGCCAAGTAAATGACATACTAAGGGAACACTTCATGCAAGGATGAGCAAGATAAAGGAAAGAAACGGTAAGGAGCTAACAAAAGTAAAAGAGATTAAGCAGAGGTGGCAAGAAGAACTATACAATAAAGGTCTTAAAGACTGGGATAACCACAATGGTGTGTTCACTCACTTAGAGCCAGACATCCTAGAGTGTGAAGTCAACTAGGCCTTAGGACACTTACTACAAACAAAGCTAGAGGCAGTGATAGAATTCCAGCTGAAGTATTTCAAATCCTAAAAGATGATGCTGCACTCAATATGCCAGCAAATTTAGAAAACTCAGCAATGGCTACCAGACTGGAAAAGGTCAGTTTTCATTTCAATCCCAAAGAAGGGCAATGCCAAAGAATGTTCAAACTATTATATAATTGCACTCACTTCACATGCTATCAAGGTAATGCTCAAAATCCTTCAGGTGAGGTGTGAGCAGTACATGAACCAAGAATTTTCAGATGAATAAGATGGGTTTAGAAAAGGCAGAGGAACCAGAGATCAAATTGCTAACATTTGCTGGGTCATAGAGAAAGCAAGAGAATTCCAGAGAAACACCTACTTCTGCTTCATTGACTATGCTAAAGACCTTGACTGTGTGGACGTCAATAAACTGTGGAAAATTCTTAAAGAGATGGGAAAACCAGACCTTACTTGTGTCCTGAGAAACCTTTATGCAGGTCAGTAATCAATCACTAGAACTGGAGACAGAACAACAGAATGGCTCAAAATTGGGAAAAGAGTATGACAAGGCTATATGGTGTCACTCTGCTCATTTAACTTCTATGCAGAGAACATCAAGCAAAATGCTGCACTGGATAAATCACAAGATGGAATCAAGATTGCCAGGAGAAATATTAATAACCTTAGATATGCAGATGAAACCATTCTAATGGCAGAAAGTGATGAGGAAGCAAAAACCCTTTTGATGAGGGTGAAAGAGGAAAGTGAAAAAGCTGGCTTAAAACTAAACATTCAATAAACTAAAATCATGGCTTCTGGCCCCATCAGTTCATGACAAACAGATAAGGAAAAGGTGACAGATTTAATTTTCTTGGGCTCCAAAATCACTATGGACAGTGAGTACAGCCATGAATTAAAAGACACCTGCTTCTTGGGAGGAAAGCTATGACAAATCTAGACAGTGTATTTACAACCAGAGATATCACTTTGCCAGCAAAGGTCCATATTCAAAGCTATGGTTTTCCATTAGTCATCCACCTATGTCAGAGCTGGATCATAAAGAAGGCTAAGCACTGAAGAACTGATGCTTTCGAACCGTGGTGCTGGAGAAGACTCTTGAGAGCCCCTTGGACAGCAAGGAAATCAAACCAGTTGATACTAAAGGAAATTAATCCTGAATATTCATTTGAAGGAATGATGCTGAAGCTCCAATATTTTGGCCACCTGATGGGAAGAGCTGACTCACTGGAAAAGACCCTGATGCTGGGAAAGACTGATGGCAAAAAGAAAGGGTCAGCAGAGGATGAGATGGTTAGATAGCATCACTGATTCCCAGGACTTGAATTTGAGCAAACTCTGGAAGACACTGAAGGATAGGGAAGCCTGGAACACTCTAGTCCATGGGGTTGCAAAGAGTAGGACATGACTTAGTGACTGAACAACCACAAAATGTTCAACAGTCTGTTTAAGAAGTTGTTGGATCTCCTATATACTATTCCCTATTACACAAACTATCCCAGCCAGGACACTGTGAAGCAAGCAACAGAAGTGCAAAATACAACAAAATCATCATTTCTCATTATAGTAAATCAACAAGTGATGCTGAAAACGGAAATAAGTTTAAGTTGCAGCATGAATGTGATCTTTGAGATATAAAAGTAAACACTAAAAAGGTAAGTAAAAGAAGGTGACTGTCTCTGAAGAAAAGGCAATGGTTGTGGCAGACAGGAATGAACTATGTTCATATTTGGCTCTTGAAATAATATGTGTATACAACTTTGATAAAAATAAAGTAAAACATTAACAGTAATAACAAAAAGAGATACAGCTCCACTCCTATAGTGTTCATCTACTCTGTATACTGTCTATGATAAATCCTGGTCTATCATTTAGAACAGTCTCACAAAAATTACTTAGTATTTACTCAGATTGAATATAAATTATTTTGAATATTTGTCAAATAAAACTATTCAAACAAAGGAAAGCTGAATACCACAAAAACTGAAACACTTTACATTTCTTATTTTACAGAGAAACTTGATTTATATTTACATAACTCGACTTTGGAATTCTTATTTAATATTTATAACAAACAGAAAATAACCATCTAATGCAATTATATGCCTGGAAGTGTAATAACCACTAAAACACAGAAATTATCCTGTATCGAAGACCTCACAGTTTAAAGGGGTAGACAGTCAAACAAAAATTAAAATATGACTGGTGCTAAGATAAATAAACTTATTACATTTATCTAAATGTAGAATATCTCTTACATACTGAATTCAAAGTCAAGGTTTAAACCTCTTGTTCACCCCGACTTACTTGTTGCAGGCTTGTACAAGTTACTTAACTTCATGCCTCAGATTGTTCCTATCTTCTGACAGCATATAGGGTATACTAACAGGCAAAGTTATGAGTTTGTAAATGGACTAAAATAAAATCCTAGAGCTTACAAAAATGGTAGCTCTAAATCCACCACATTAAGTATAAATGAACTAAACACTCCAAATAAAAAGGCAGAGATCATCCAAATGGATAAAAATGCAAGACCTGATAATATGCTAACCACAAGAGACTCACCTTAACGAACAGATAAAACTTAAAAGCTGGAAAATGATAAACATACAGTAAGGATAAGATTGTATTGTCTATATTAACATCAGAGAAAATTTCACGATTCTAGACATAAAAGGAGCATTTTTAATGATAAAAGGGTCAATTCACAAGGAAAAAATACTAATCATCGATATGTGTGTGCCTGCAGTGCAGGAGACCCGGGTTCGATCCCTGGGTTGGGAAGACCCCCTGGAGAAGGAAATGGCAACCCACTCCAGTACCCTTGCCTGGAAAATCTCATGGACAGAGGAACCTGGTGGATTGCAGTCCATAGGGTCGCAAAGAGTCGGGCACGACTGAGCGACTAACACAAACACACAATACCTAAGTACAGAGCTTCAAAATATATGAATTGAAAACTGACTGAAATGAAAGGAGAAATAAACAAATCTATAATTGTAATTGAAGATTTCAATATTCCTCTCCTAGAAACTGTAAACCAACTGGGGAGAAAATCAGAAAAGACAGAGAATGCTTGAACAACACCTAACCAAACTGACTTTACTGATATTTGAAAGTGAAAGTAAGTCACTCAGTCGTGTCCGACTCTTTGCGACCCATGGACTGTAGCCTACCAGGCTTCTCTGTCCATGGGATTCTCCAGGCAAGAATACTGGAGTGGGTTACCATTTCCTTCTCCAGGGGATCTTCCCGACCCAGGGATCGAACCCAGGTCTCCTGCATTGGAGGCAGACACTTTAACCTCTGAGCCCTACAGAACAGTATATCCAACAATTATAGAACAAACACTTTTTTCAAGTGTATACAGATCAGATAAAGGCAAATTATATTGTAATGGGATACCAGTATACACACTAAAAACAAAAAGATTATACCAAATATTGTTGAGTATATGAAGCAAATGAACTCTAATAGTTTGCTAGTTGGAGTAAAATGATACAATCACTCTGGAAAAATGGCTTCTCAGTTTCTTCAAATTTAAACTTATACTCACCATATAATCCAGAAATCCCACTCTCAGGAATTTATCCCAAGAGAAATTACAATGTATGTCAAAGAAGTCTTACACATAAATATTACTTAAATGTTTACTTTTAATAACCAAAACCAGAAAACCCAAATATCTATCCTCAAATGAATAGGTAACAAAGTGTGATATATTTATAAAATGCAATACAATTCAGCATTAAACAGAATGATCGCTGATACATTCAATAACACAGCAGATTCTCAAAAACATGATGATGAACAAAAGATTCCAGACACAACATTTCTGGGGGCTTGAATTCCAGAATCAAAGTGTTGGCAGGTTTGGTTTCCATTGAGGTCTCTCTCCTATGCTTGGGCTTCCCTGGTGGCTCAGCTGGTAAAGAATCTGCCTTCAATGCAGGAGACATGGATTCAATCCCTGGGTTGGGAAGATTACCTGCAAAAGGCAACAACTACCCACTCCAATATTCTAGCCTGGAGAATTCCATGGACTATATGGTCCATGGGGTCACAAAGAGGCTGACATGATCAAGCAACTTTCACTTTCTTTTCACGCCTATGCTTAGAGACTACAGCCCTCTTGCTACATACATCTTCCTGAATCGTTTCCTGTGTATACAAGCTCCTGACATATCCTTCTCTTCCAACGATAATCAGTCAGACTGGCCTCAGTCCCCACCTTAATGTATCATTTTAACCTAATTACCTTTAGTTACATTCCAAGGTCCTTGGAGTTGGGACTGGAACAAGTTTCTTAATTGGAATTTCACCATTCAATTTGGCTCTACTCTGCACAAACAGCAACATGATGACTTGTAAAATGCAAATCTGATAATTTTTTATCATAATAGTAATCCCCTGAAAACACTTCAGGGAGACTCTTATTGTTCTAAGAATAAAGATCAAAATCCTCTAAAAAGCTTTAAATAGTCTTATGATCTGTTCCTTGCTTACCACACTGGTGTTGTCTCCTGGCCACTATCCTTTTATGTTCTAGGTATAGTCATTACATGCACAAAGCATCAGAACTGCTTTCATTTACTAAAAAGTGCTGTGACCTTTGTTGTCAGGAGGCCTCTGCAATGTTTGTTCCCTCTTGCTCGATTCTCCTTCTCGTACTCATCATTCAGTCCTCAGTAAGTTCATAGATCATCTTCTGTGCGAAGCTCTCTGACTGCTCTCCTCACTCTGCAGCAGTCAGGCTCCTCACGTGCTCCCACAACATCCTCTATTCCACATCATAGCACACACATGACTTCATAATTGACTGTATCTAGATTCCCCGCTAAAATCTTAAAATGTAGTTCATTTCTTCTGGGTACCTATAGTCTTGTTATAGTGGTTCTCAATATGTATATGTATTTTTTGCCACTCTACATTAACAACAGACTCCCTTAAGTAAAATCATTCATGAAACTCACTATTTTAGTCTAGAGGCATCAAATACACAAAACATTGTACATGAGATTTAGGACAAGTCTTATTCATTAATAGGCACTACTTGGAGAGGTAATAGAGGAAATAAAATAAGGAACTGTAGAAACCCTGACTCAGGTTTTCCTTCTTAGAAAATGAGTTAATTACTATAAACTGTCTATTTCAATAACTTTGAAATCAAATTAAATAATGCTAAAGAATATTTACAGCTTAAAAAAATTTACAATATAAAGTGTTCAGTTGCTCAGTCATGTCCAACTCTTTGTAGTCCACCAGGCTCCTCTGTCCTTGGGATTATCCTGGCAAGAATACTGGGTAGGTTGCCATTTCCTCCTCCAGGGTTTCTTCCCAACCCAAGGGTCAAACCTGTGTCTCAACTCTGCAGATTCTTTACCACTGAGCTGCCTGGAAAGCCCCACAATACAAAGGCATAAATACAGCTGATGTAAGCAGAATACTAATGCAATCACTCCCATTATTCTGATTACCTGTTAAGTTCGTCCAGACATAAGCGCAGTGTTTCGTAAGTTGTTAGAGCAATTTCACATTTCCTCTGTTTCACACGAATCAGTTCACTATCCTTTTTGTTACCATGTAAAATAGTGACTCTGAAATATCCCCAGGTGTCCAGCTCATCCTTCCAGTTGTAGAGGACAGAAAGAGGAGCAACTATTAAGAACATCTATAAAAGAAGAAGAAAAATCTATGACATAATTTTTTTAATGACAAAGAACCCCAAAGTTAAAACAGAATATCAACTATCCTATTCTTTGTTTTTTAACACTGTAGTTAATAAGTATAAATACAATTGAGCAACTGAATATATCTAACTTAGAAGACCATCAAACATTACTTTATTGTTATTCTTAAGAAAAAAAAATAGATACCCAGCCCTGTCCAAAGTAACAGCTATTTTTTATTTTCCCCTCAAAAGGAGCTGAGGAATAAGGAAAAAGTAATTCTCTGAAACAGAGAAGAGTATACTCATGATCCCAATATTAACTTCAAGGGCCACACTGGTAATAGAAATATGCAAAGCAGGCCAGGTTGTTTTTCTTGAAATGTATGCTCTTCCAGAGCTCTCTTTCCGTTTCACTTTCCTAGTCCATTTCTTCCCCCCCCCCCCCCTTTCAGATACTATCAGTTGATGACCTGGAAAATTAAAGCAATTAGAAGAAAACCTCCTCTTCTCTTACCACTAGATCAATAACCTACCTATATTTACTTCCATATATGCTGCCCTCCCATCTATTACCATGGGTGTACTGCCCATGTCCTTATTTAAAGACAAACTCTGAACTTACATAGTGGCTCCCATTACTTCCTGTCAACCTGAAGTCAATGCTGAAGAAACTGGCCCCAATCTTCCCAACATGATTAAATTTTGCTTTTTAACAGAACACATATAAACACAGCATGTTCTAATATTTCTCAATAAATAAAACAAATCAAATTTACTGTTCTCAATAAAACAAAACAAATAAAAAAGACTTCTTCCTACATCTCTCTCAAGCTATTAAAACTTATATCTCTTTCAAACTATCACCCATTACTTTACTTTCTTTATAGCAATGATCCTCAGGAGTTATCAGTACTTACTGTCTCTACTTACTCTCTTCCTATTCTCTCTTAACTCATGTAAATCCTAACCCATTGAGATTAATAACATATCTCTGTTTAGTCTTCAAATAAATGTTTTGGGGTTTCACTGACCTTTCCTATACCAATCCAAAATCCTGCTGGCATCAACCATTTTAATTTCTAAAGTTTTTATCTCTTACTGTTACCATTGTTCCTGAACTATTATCTTTAATAGGGTTTAAGTAAGTTTCTTTCCTAAAGTTTTATACTTGGTCCTACTGATAAAGATGAACTAATTAAATATACTGAAAATTTTCAGTTTAACAAAAAATAATATAATATTACTCTAAATCCTACATTCTCTTCTGTGAAGCATTTCAGCTGGGCCATTTATCAGCTGTAAGATATCAAGTCTGTGACTTTCTTTCAGAAACAGAAAAAAGAAAAAGAACAGAAGATTAATTCTCAAATAGTTTTGTCTTCTACTTGGAATTCACTCTATGAATTCCATTTTTCTCCTTCAATAAAAAATGGGGGCTACAAGTAAAAAGCTTCTGTTCCTACCCTCTTTTCAATATTACACAATGAAAATGTTATCCAAACACCATCTGAGCACTTTGAGTAGTTTTCCACTTGAGAGGTCATTCACCAAAGGTGTCAATGAATGTAAAGATTTCTAGAACCAGCTTTAAGATTCCAATAGAAGTTTAAAAATTAAGACATTCCTTATGGACATTACTGATCTTCAAAACTATGAAAAGTAAATCAAATAAATCAATAACTAATTTTAATACTAAAAGAGGAAAGAGAACTGAGCTACACCATTTGCAAAGTCCTGAGAAAGTATAAAAGAATAACTTGAAGTATTTACTACCATGTTGTGAAAAAATTCTTAACTCAATAAGCCTTATTTAAGCAAAGAATGCCAAAACAATAAAATGGAAAGAACTGTCCAACTGCTAAGTCACTAATTACAAAGCAACTCCATTTTTTCTGAAGTCAATAAACAATTTTACAAAACTAGGCCTAAAATGTAATATAAATAAAATTTAAATTTGCCCACTCAAAGTTATTAAGAAATCAACAGAGGCCACATTTAACAGTACAACTACAGAGTACTAAATTACTTTAATCTCTTTCAAAAAAATTAGTTCAGTTATTAGGGTACATGCTTTTAAATTTTCATTCTTTGTATACTATTGCTTTAGAAAAATGATGTGTTATGTACTGTGACAAAATACCCAAAGATGTTTTCCATGTGTGATGATTTTTGTGGTAGGAGTACTTATAGTATTAACAATTACCAGAACCAATTCTGAGCACTTACTATGGGCTAAAGACAGTGCAAAGTAGTTGACAGACCTTACCTCAAGAATTTTACATAAAAGAGGCTATAAAGTAGAAATATTTTATATTTCCTTTTTAAAGATGATAAAACTAAGGCACAGAGCTGTTAAATAACATGCCCAATGCCACAATGTTATTAAGCAAGATGAACCCATGCCTGTATAATTCCAAAGCTCTTAACCGATAACAATATATCATGTTCACATCTTAAATCCACTGTAACTACAGTACTTTGTGCTGTGCTTAGAAAATAAAGGTGTTCAGTTGATAAATTAATGAATGAAGGCATGTGTCAATGGCAAGGTAGGAAGAGGACTGTATATTCAGAGGACAATGACCAAGCACGATAGCCAAAGTAAAAATTTCATACTGGAGGAAGTGATACATCAAACTGAA
Source organism: Ovis canadensis (assembly GCF_042477335.2). Taxonomy (NCBI): domain Eukaryota; kingdom Metazoa; phylum Chordata; class Mammalia; order Artiodactyla; family Bovidae; genus Ovis; species Ovis canadensis. Next base: position 30,453,732 of record NC_091246.1, read on the forward strand.
AAATAAAATGTACCTATATTGAGAGAATTTACAGATCATAAAATTGGAATTTTTACTACTTAACTCAAAGTTCTAAAGCATATAACCTAATTCTTTCAAAAATGTCAAATCTAATTAATTTACATGCTAACTATGCATAATCTTTCCCTTGGTATATTCTGGTGATTTAATATATGAAAATTTAAGTTAAGAATCTACTCTAGGAGTCTCTCCAAATCCTTTTTAGAAAAGCAGCATAATAGTAATACTAAAATTTGACAAATATTCTAACAAAGTGGGAAGTTACAGATGGATATCAGATCAATTTCATTCTGTGCAGATCAATGGTTAGCAAAACAATCACTATCACCTGTTTCATTAAATAGAATAATTAAAACATGAGAATGGAAATGACAAGTAAAATTACTTCCAATTAAACACAACAACAACAAACTGTGGAAAATTCTTAAAGAGACGGGAATATCAGACGACCTGATGTGCCTCTTGAGAAACCTGTATGCGGGTCAGGAAGCAATAGGTCGAACTAGACGTGGAACAACAGACTGGTTCCAAATAGGGAAAGGAGTATGTCAAGGCTGATATGCAGAGCACATCATGAGAAACAATGGACTGGATGAAGCACAGCCTGGAATCGAGATTGCTGGGAGAAATATCAATAACCTCAGATATACAGATGATACCACCCTTATGGCAGAAAGCAAAGAAAAACTAAAGAGCCTCTTGATGAAAGTGAAAGAGGAGAGTGAAAAAGTTCGCTTAAAACTCAACTTTCAGAAAACTAAGATCATGGCATCTGATCTTAGTGATGCCATGGTCCCATCACTTCATGGCAAATATGAGGAAACAGTGGAAACAGTGGCTTACTTTATTTTTCTGGGCTCCAAAATCACTACAGATGGTGACTGCAGCCATGAAATTAAAAGATGCTTGCTCCTTGGAAGAAACGTTATGACCAACCTAGACAGCATATTAAAAAGCAGAGACATTACTTTGCCAACAATGGTCCATCCTCTCAAAGCTATGGTTTTTCCAGTGGTCATATATGGATGTGAGAGTTGGACTATAAAGAAAGCTGAGCGCCAAAGAATTGATGCTTTTGAACTGTGGTGCTGGAGAAGACTCTTGAGCGTCAGTTGGACTGCAAGGAGATACAACCAGTCAATCCTTAAGGAAATCACTCCTGAATATTCATCGGAAAGACTGATGCTGAAGCTGAAACTCCAGTACTTTGGCCAGCTGATACGAAGAACTGACTCATTTGAAAGGACCCTGATGCTGGGGAAGACTGAAGGTGGGAGGAGAGGGAACAACAAGAGGATGAGATGGTTGGATGGCATCACCGACTCAATGGACATGAGCTGGAGTAAATTTCGGGAGCTGGTGATGAACAGGGAGGCCTGGTGTGCTGCAACCCATGGGGTCATAAAGAGTCAGAAACAACTGAGCGACTGAACTGACTGAAAACATAATAAAACCCAAGAATGGAAATGACAAGTAAAATTATAACTATTTGAAGAAAACATAAATAAAGCAAATAAATGAATAGTAAATCAACTACCAAGAATATTCAAGAATTAAGCAAAGTCAAATCTATAAATACATGCGGCACCTTAAATGACTCAGACCAGACTGACCTAAAACTTACATACTGAACATTCCAAAAGCAGCATAATATATGCTTAAATTCACATGGGACATTCTCTAGAAAACATCATATGTTAAGCCACAAAAAAGTCCTAATATATTTATGAAGGTTGAAGTCATGTCAAACACATTTCCTGACGACAATGGTATGAAACTAGACATCAATTCTACGAGGACTGCTCAATTCTATGAGCAACTCTATGAGGAAAGTTCAGTGATAAAGAACTACCTCAAGAATTAAGAAAATTTTCAAATATGCAACCAAACTCTACACCTTAGGGAACCAGAAAAAACACACATTACAAAATGAAGCCCAAAGTTAGTAAAACGAGGGAAATAATAAACATCAGAGAGGAAATAAATGAAATAGAGACTAGCAAGGCAACAGACAAGGTTAATAAAACCAAAAGCTGATTCTTTAGCACTACAAATAAAATTAGAAAACCTTTAGTTAGATATAACAGAAAGAAAGAAGGCTCAAATAAATAAAATCAGAAATAAGAGAATTTAAAGCAGATCAGTTCAGTTCAGTTGCTCATTCATGTCCAACTCTTTGCGACCCCGTGAACTGCAGCACCCCTGTCCATCACCAGCTCCCGGAGTTCACCCAAACTCATGTCCACTGAGTCAGTGACATCATCCAACCATCTCATCCTCTGTCGTTCCCCTCTCCTCCCACCTTCAGTCTTTCCCAGCATCAGGGTCTTTTCAAATGAGTCAGCTCTTCACGTCAGGTGACCAAAAATTGGAGTTTCAGCTTCAACATCAGTCCTTCCAATTAACACCAAGGACTGATCTCCCTTAGGATGGACTGGTTGAATCACCTTGCAGTCCAAGAGACTCTCAAAAATCTTCTCCAACACCACAGTTCAAAAGCATCAATTCTTCGGCGCTCAGCTTTCTTTATAGTCCAACTCTCACATCCACACATGTCCACTGGAAAAACCATAGCCTTTACTACATAGACCTTTGCTGACAAAGTAATTCCTCTGCTTTTTAATATGCTGTCTAGGTTAGTCATACCTTTTCTTCCAAAGAGTAAGTATCTTTTAATTTCATGGCTGAGGTCACCATTTGCAGTGGAGCCCCCAAAAATAAAGTCAGCCACTATTTCCACTGTTTCCCATTCTATTTGCCATGAAGTGATGGGACCAGATGCCATGATCTTCGTTTTCTGAATGTTGAGCTTTAAGACAACTTTTTCACTCTCCTCTTTCAATTTCATCAAGAGGCTTTTTAGTTCTTCTTTGCTTTCTGCCATAAGGGTGGTGTCATCTGCATATATGAGGTTATTGATAGTTCTCCTGGAAATCTTGATTCCAGTTTGTGCTTCCTCCAGCCCAGCGTTTCTCATGATGTACTCTGCATAGAAGTTAAATAAGCAGGGTGACAATATACAGCCTTGACGTACTCCTTTTCCTATTTGGAACCAGTCTGTTGTCCCATGTCCAGTTCTAATTGTTGCTTCCTGACCTGCATACAGGTTTCTCTAGAGGCAGGTCAGGTGGTCTGGTATTCCCATCTCTTGAAGAATTGCCCACAGTTTATTGTGATCCACACGATCAAAGGCTTTGGCATAGTCAATAAAGCAGAAATAGATGTTTTTCTGGAACTCTCTTGCTTTTTCCATGATCCAGTGGATGTTGGCAATTTGATCTCTGGTTTGTCTGCCTTTTCTAAAACCAGCTTGAACATCTGGAACTTCACAGTTAACATATTGCTAAAGCCTGGCTTGGGAGAATTTTGAGCATTACTTTACTAGCGTGTGAGATGAGTGCAATTGTGCGATACTTTGAGCCTTCTTTGGCATTGCCTTTCTTTGGGATTGGAATGAAAACTGACCTTTTCCAGTCCTGTGGCCACTGCTGAGTTTTCCAAATTTTCTAACATATTGAATGCAGCACTTTCACAGTATCATCTTTCAGGATTTGAAATAGGTCTACCATAATTCCATCACCTCCACTAGCTTTGTTCATAGTGATGTTTTCTAAGGCCCACTTGACTTCACATTCCAGGATGTCTGGCTCTTAGGTGAGTGATCACACCACTGTGATTATCTTGGTCGTGAAGATCTTTTTTGTATAGTTCTTCTGTGTATTCTTGCCACCTCTTCTTAATAAAGCAGATACCACAGATATAAAAAGGATCATAAGAGACTACTATGAATCATTTTATACCAACAAACTGGACAACTAGATGAAATTTATCATGTATCCTTTTTAGAAACATACAACCTACTAAGACTGAATCACAATCTTAGTGATTCAGTTTTCTATTTTTTTCTATTTCTAAGAAATAGAAAATGTGAACACAAACAGCTCCAAGTAAGGAAATTGAATCAATAGCCCAAAACCTCCAAATAAAAGTTCAGGAACAGACAGCTTCACTGGTAAAATCTACCAAACATTCAATGAAGAATTAACACCAACCCTTGTCAAACTCTCCAAAAAAAGTGTAAGAGCAGGACATGCATTCAAACTTACTTTATGAGGTCTGATAGCAAGATCAGATCAGGATACCACAAGAAAGGAAAATTATAGGGTAGATCCCTGATGAACATAAATACAAAAATTCTCAGTGAAATATTACCAAACTGAATCCAACAGCACATCAAAATGACCTTACACTTTGGAAAAGTGAGATTTATTCCATGGATGCAAGGATGATTCAACATATGCAAATCAATCACATGATACACCACAGTGACAAAATGAAGAATAAAAACCCTACAGTCATCTCAATGGAGCAGAAAAAGCATTTGAGGAAATTCAACATCCATTTATGATAAAAACTCAACAAATTTGGTATAGAGGGAACATGCATCAATATAATAAAGGCTAAACATAACCAGCAGACAGGTAAGATTATACTCATTGGTGAGAATTAAAAACTTTACGTGTAAGACAAGGAAAAGAACAGAGATGCCCACTTCTACAGCTTTTATTCCCATAGTACTGAAAGTCCTAGCAAGAGGGAAGAAAAAATCCAAACTAGGAAGGAAGTAAATTGTCGCTATTTCCCAATGACATAGAAATACATAGAAAACCCTAAACACTCCACCAGAAAACTGACAAAACTGACAGAAAAACTGAGCAAAGTTACAGGATATTCAATTCCATACAAAAATCTGTTTTATTTTTATATACTAACAAGAAACTATTAGAAAGAGAAACTAAGCAAACAATCCCATTTATAATTGTATCAAAAAGAATAAAACAACTAGGAATACATTTAAACAAAGAAATAAAAGACTTGTACACTGAAAACTATGAGATATTGATTAAAAATTTTTAATGTCATAAATAAGTGGAAAGAAAATCCATGCTCATGGACGAATAAATATTGTTAAGAAATCAATAAATGGTGCTAAAAAAACTGGATACCACATGCAAAAGAATGAAACTGGGCTACTATCTTATACCACACACAAAACTGAACTCAAAATGGATTAAAGATTCAAAACTAAGACCTGAAACCAAAGAACTTCTGAGGAAAACATAGGCTGTAAGCTCTTTAACATCTTGACAATAATTTTTTTTAATTAACACCAAAACCAAAAACAAAAAAGCAGGACCACATCAAACTAAAAAGCTTCTGCCCAGCAAAGGAAATCAACAAAATGAAAATAAAACCTACTGAATGGAAGAAAATATTTGCAGATCATGTATACAACAAGGGGTTAATATCCAAAGTATATGAAGACTGCAACAGCAGAAAATCAAACAAGTGGCATCATTTGCAAGACAATAAACTAAAGAAATAGTGTATAGTAAGTAAAACACTGGAAAAATTTTTTGTCTAATCATCAATGAAGTTGTAGCTGATTCTGGTATTATGATTGCTAGAAAAATCATCATTCTCTGCCTTAATCTGATTATGAATTTTATACAGAATGACTAAAGGTTTACCACACAAGATTATAATATTTTTAAAGTTTTGCCAAACAAGATAGTAGTATTTGATTCATCTTCGTAAAGACTGAATTTCAATCTTAACAGCCTAAATCTAAATAATCATTCCAAGCATTAGTATCTGATGCAAAGTTTGTATCTTTTCCTCTAGGGATTTATTCTTGGCACAAAACCTCTATTTCACACATTCTTAGATGATTTATTCACCCCTGAAAATGTTAAAAAAATATATAAGATGTATCATGTAACACACATACATAACTCAAACTCATCACTCCTTAACTGATAGCATTTAAATTCATTAAAAGGATATTTTTTAAGTGGTTCTAACATTAATTTTTCAGGATTCCACTGCAATTTTGGCATGAGCATAATAAATACAGCTATTTCATAGACTATGTTTTAAAAATGCACGAAGTTTTAAATCACTCAAAACAAATTTATCTTTCATAAATTTCATCACAAAAAATTGTAATTTTTGTTCACATAGGCTTCTGAGGGATATTGTAGGATATCACTGGTAATCTCATCAAAACCTTCTTTATAGAATTCCAGTTCTAATTACCAACTAAATTCATTTATTGATGCCATTAAAACAAAAGAATGTAAAAATATATATCTAATAGTGGTAAAATGCTTAGAAGGGCACTACCAAATACCCTTCATAACATTTTTGAAGACATATTTGAGGACCTGAGGAATTCATCTTTTACCTATGTAAGAAAAAACTCCTCCCTACCCCCCAAAAAATCCCACAAAGTGAATTTTCCTAGAAGAAACCTAAATACAACAACAACCAACAAGATAAAACAATAATATAAGCTCAACAAAGAACAGGCAGTTGGAAGGACTGGGTCATGGAAAGTAATGGCATGTTAAATGTAAATAGATTAAATCATCCAACTAAAAGACAGTGCAGTCGATTAGATTTTAAAAAAAAAAGGACCCAAATATATACTACCTACAAGAGATTCACTTCAGCTTTAAAAACACATGTAGACTGCAGATGAGTGAATGGAAAATGATATTCCATGCAAATGGAAACCAAAAAACAGCAAGCATAGCTCTTTTATGTCATACAAAATGGGCTTTAACCCAAGCACTGTAAGAAGAGTGCTTGAATTGACAAAGAGTCAATTTAAGAGGATGTAATAACTATATTTATATACTTAATATCAGAATATCTAAATATAGAAAGCAAATTATTAACAGACCTGAAGAGAAAAAAAGTCGGCAATAAGAGACTTCAACACTTCACCTTCAACTATGGGGATCACTCAGAGAGGAAATCAGTAAAGAAACACTGACACATACAAGATGCATCTAACAATACCAGAATACATATTCTCAAGCACATATGGAACATTCTCCAGGGTAGACAAAATGTTAAAACACAAGACAAATCTTAATAAACTTAAGAGGACTAAAATCATATCAACCATCTTATCTGACCTCAACGGTATAAAAACAATCAAAGGGGAAAACTAAAATATTCACAAATAAGTGGAGATTGAATAAAATACTCCTCAACAACCAGTGGGTTGAAGAAGAAATAAAAAATGAATTTAGAAAGACCTAAGACAAATGAACACTGAAATAGAACATATCAAAACGTATGGGACACAGCCAAAGGAGTTATGAGAGGAAGTATACAGTGATAAGCGCCTACATTAAAAAAAAAAAAGATATCATATAAACAACTAAAATTTACACTTCAAGAATTTATAAAAAGAACAAATCAAGCTCAAAGTTAGTAAAGGGGAAGAAATAACAAAAAATCAGAAAGTATAAATGAAATAGAGAGTAGACAATAGAAAAGATGAATAGAAAAACTAAAGGCTGTTTTTTTTAAGACACACAAAACTGATACCTTTACCTAGACTAAGAAAAAGAGAGAAGAGTCAAATAAATATAATTAGAATGAAGGATACATTACAAATAATAACCCAGAAATAGAAAGAATAATAAAAATTACTGTACATAATTATATACCAACAAATCAAATAAGCCAGAAGAAATGGTAGGTAGAAATAAATTCTTATAAACATACAAACTACCAAGACTGAATCATGAAGAAATAGAAAATCTGAACAGAAGAATTACTAGCATGAAGATTCAATCAGTAACCAATACCTCCAAACAAACAAAAATCTAGGACCAAACACCTTCACTGGTAAATTCTACCAAATAAAACCAGTTCTTTGCAAATTCTTCCAACAACAAAAAGGAGACGATGCTTCCAAATTCATTCACAAAGCCAGCATTATCCTGATATCAAAACCAGATAAGGATACCACAAGAAAGGAAAACAGGCTAATATGTCCAACGAACATCCTCAATGAAATATTAGCAAGCTAAATTCAACAATACATTAAAAGGATCATATACCATCAAGTGAGATTTATTCCAGGGATACAAGGATGGTTCAACATACTCAAATCAATCTGAAAACAAAGTGAAAAACAGTACTTGAACTCTTGAAAACTTAAAACACATTAAGAATTATAATGTTTCATTAGGGTCAAATTAAATTTGACACTAAGAATGTGTTTATGCTACTGAAAATAATAGGAAATTTAAAGTAACAATAATTATTACTAATAATACCTTAGGCCAACGTTTCTCAAAAGTTTACACTGAAATGCCCCGAATTATAGACAGGAGTAAACTTGACCTTCTCAGAAATTCTATGTATGAGAATTATATAAAAGATACAGTTTTAAAACTTGTAGAAAGTAGTTTATTACCATAATATGATAAGGATTTCATAAAGTCACTTCAACTTTATTTTTATCCAGTTTCCTGGATGCTGAGGACAAAAGTCAGACACATACCTCCGTGTCTGTGTGTGTGTGTGCGTGTGCGAGCACGCACGCTCGCAAACTCAGTTGCACAGTCATGTTCAACTCTTTGCGACTCTGTGGACTATAGCCCATTGAGCTCCTCTGTCCATAGAATTTTCCAGGCAAGAATACTGGAGCAGGTTGCCATTTCCTACTGCAGGGGATCTTCCTGACCCAAGGATTGAACCCACATCTCCCCCGTCTCCTGCATTGGCAGGTGGATTCTTTACCACTGAGCCACCCAGGAAGCTGCCCACATACCTACAATACACCTTTTCTTGTGGATTTCATTTTTTTTTAAAGAAATCTCTTATTTTTTTATAAGAATTATGTATAAGACATTCATAAATGTATGTTTACAAAGGAGAAAGCTTAAGAAGGGTTATGAGTAGCATTAGCAGTCACATGGTCACAGAAGGACAAGCCTAGATCTGAGCTTTTCTGACTCTAGCTTCAGTGGTCCTTGTTCAGGGAAGATTTGTTTCATATTTTCAGCAGGCGGCTATTTTGCTAAGAAACTTCATCAGGACATACCTTTGTAAGAAGTATCTACAACTGTTTTTCATTCTCAAATAAATAAAAACCAATACAATGGACTTCAATCAACTTTACATACACATTCATGGAAATTTAACAAATTAATCAAATTAACTGAAAATCTTGACAAGAAAAAGATTCAAAGCCTCCCCAAATTTCAAACAAATTATATCTTACTATTTTCAGAGTAAATTAAATCTAATTTAAGGATGAAACTGGTACTCCTTCAGTAATTAGGTTTATAAAACAAACATTTAGTGTCTATAAATTCTTGTTTTAAATTTATACTATAATGCGTTATGTTTCAAAGTTTCCACACACCTTTGCAATACCAGCTTCATGAAGTTTATATTTCTAGATATTGTACCTTTTTTGCTGTAGAAGGGGGATCCTTTTTCATATTTCTCAGTAAAAATTCTGGCATGTTATTTTCAATATCTTCACGAGTTCCCTTTTTACCCAAAACTGCAGCTAAAAATGAAATAACCTAGGGAGGAAAAAAATCCAACAGTTTTAATCACTGTGTATTGTGATGGACAAAATTTTACAACTCACATGAATAGCTACTCAATTAGTGAGAATATGAGTGTGTACAAACAGATTTGCTAGGAAGAAAAACAATATGAACCACTAGTATAGGTTTTCTTTATTTGCATTAATAAACAAGTAATAATGTAAAAGTTACTACTGAATGCAGTAAAACGAAAATCCTCACATCGCCATCTCTCCCTTGATAATTTTTTAAATAGATATATTTTATTGAAGTATAGTTGACTTGCAATGTCGGGCACTCTACAAATTCTTTCTCAGTCTCATTAGCTGAGATATTATTTTCTTATGTATTTATATTCATAGAATCTTTCTCTTCATTATTGGCTATTACAATAAACTATGTACATTCCTTTTTCCTTGTAGAAAATAAACTCCTTAAGGGAATAATATTTGGTTAATAAGTTTGTCTATTTTTCTGTATCCAATAAATATAGGTAACTCAAGGATGCATATTATAATATCTAAGGTAATCACTAGAGAAAAATACAACAGTGTGTAACTACTAATCTACTATGGGAAGAATAATAAAATAATATGAACAATTTATATGAAAAGAAGACAAAAATGAATAGATGACATGCAATAAATAAAAAGCATATAGTAAGTAAAACAGTAGGTTTAAATCTAAATATATTTAGATGGATATATGTATATGTATAATTGAACCACTTTTCTGTACACCTGAAACTAACACGTCGTAAATCAACTATACTCCAATATCAAATAAAAATTTTAAAATAAATAAATCTAAATATATTAGAAAGTGGAAGTAGACTAAATAGTTTAATTAAAAGACAAAAGATTTTCAGAAACATAAAACATGTGTGCTTTACACACAGAAAACCTAAGACATAGAGAAAATTCTAAGTGAAAAAATGAAAAAAGACAGACCATGCAAACAAAACCAAAGAAAGTTAATATAGTTATATTAATATCAGATAAGACTGAGGCAAAAAGCATTACTAAATTACAAAGGGACATGATATTGATAAAAATTATTTCATTTGCAAGTTATAAGAGGTGTAAATTATTAAAGAAAAAATCTACTGAAACAAAATAAGTAGACAAATTCATAAGCACAGTGGTGTATTTTGAAATAACTTAATAAGAGAAAATAATCAGTAAAGATATAGACTGTATTAGTAAAATGATAAACAAACTTGACCTAATATACATCTGACAGACGATGGTAAACTACAACCAAACGTACTTTATTCTTAAAGTACACATAAAATATTTACCAAAATTGACATAGAAAGTCATAGAACAAATCTTAATCCATCCAATAGACAAGAATCATACAGAATATGTTTTTTGGTCACAGCATAAGAAATTAAAAAATATAAACAGAAAATCCCCAAATATTTGGAAAGTAGGGAATGTATTTTAAACTAGAATTCACAACGGAGATCATAAAATATTTAAGATGAATAACTGTGTAATAATCACATATTCAGCTTATGAAATACACTTAAATCCATGCCTTATGGACTTAAATGCATATAGACACACATTAGGACATAAGAGGAGCTGTTAATAAAATACCTAACCATAGATCTGAAAAATTTATAAAAAAATTTAAGAAAAGTTAAATACACAAAAATAGAATTATAAAACATGAAAAAGCATAAAATAAAAAGGATTAACAAAGCCAAATGATCATACTATGAAAACATTTTTTAAAGTGATAACTCCCTAGAAAATTGATAAAAGGAAAAAGAGAAACTAAGAAAACAGGCAAACACACAAAAAAATATGTATAGTACACAATAAACAATGTTATGCTAATACCTGTGCAATTTTAGGTGAAATGGAAAACCAGAACTTAGCAACAATGAAACAAGAAACACATAGAAACAAGTTCTCTATACTCAACTAACCATTAAAGAAATCTAAATACATAATTACAAACCTTCCACAAAGAAAACTAAGGATCAAATAACCAGGGATAAAGTCTACCAATGCTTCAGAGAGATATAATGCCAATCTTAAACAAACTCATCCATATTTTAGAGAAAGGGAAAAATATTCTCAACTCATTTTTTGAGTACAACATAATCTTGATTAGAAATTCTAGCAAAAATACTGTTTCATAAATTTACAGGCCAATTTCTCACACTCACATAGGAGCAAAACTCTTAAATATTAGTAATGGAACACAGAAATGTAAAAAATAAGTATATACCAAAACCATCTTGGGTTGATTCTGAATATGTAATCCTGGTTTAACCTTCAAAATAGTATTAAGCAGTATCTTAGATATTACACTTAGCTTTCCTCTTAAGTCCATAAAATAAAAATAAATAAAAATAGGACAACTTATTTCATTACAAGATACTTACATTTTACATGAAGTGATACATTATTAGCTTTAAGCACATTATGAAACATCAGGACTGTATATCTTTATTATTAGCGCAAACATCAAAATATGATGCAAAGAAGTACAGTTAACAATCAATAGAAGAATTAAAACGGAATTTTTAAAAATACCCTGTCAACCCAAAATAAGGCAGGAAAGGAGAACAATTAAAAGAGAAAGCAGTCTGTTCAAACAGAAAACTAATAACAAAACAATATGCCAAATCGAAACATAACAGAAATTATACCAAATGTAAATGAACTAAACGGTCCAATTAAATATCAGAGATTGCCAGAATAGATAAAAGATTTATCTGTGAGACATATTTTAAATATAAAGACACAGATAGCTTGAAATAAAGGTTTAGGAAAAGACAAGCCATTCAAATATTAAGCATAAGGATACTGAAGTAGTTATCAAAATATCAGATAAAGTATTCAAAAAGTATTACCAGAAACATAAAAACATTTAATAATGATAAGCAGGTCAGGAAGACAAAGTGATCATAAAGATTATGACCTAATAACAGAGCTTCAAAATACATAAAGACAAAATTGACAGAATTAAATGGGGAAAGAGACAAACCCACAATCACAGCAGGAGATTTTTAACTTCCCACCCTCACCCATTAGGTGGTAAAGAATCCATCTGCAATGCAGGAGCCACAGGAAACATGGATTCAGGTTTCATCCCTGGGCTGGGAAGATCTCCTGGAGGAGGGCATGGCAACCCACTCCAGTATTTTTGCCTGAATAATCCCATGGACAGAGGAGCCTGGCAGGCTACAGTACATAGATTCATGAAGAGTCAGATACAACTGAAATGACTGAGCATACATGCATTCACCTATTAATATTAAAAACATAGAAAATCTGAACATTATCACTTATCTTGATCTGCTAATTGGTATTTATATGCAATAGTACATCCAACTGCAGAAATGACTGCAAAATAATTCAGAAATCAATGAAGTACCAAACAACAGAGAAAATTTACAAAGTTAAAAGTTGACTCTGAAAAGATCAACAAAATCAACATGCCTCAAGTTATGCTAAGTAAGAATAAAATAGAATATAAAAGGTCCACATTAAGATGCAGAGAGGTATCACTTACATCCCACAAATACTAAAAGAATAAAAAAGGAATATGGAGAAGTATTTTATGCCAATCAGTTTGATGACATAGATAAAATGGATAAATTCTTTGAAAAATACAATTTACCAAAACTGACACAGCAAGAAACAGAAAATCTGAATGGTCACATATCTATTAAAGTAACTGAACTCAGGGCTTTCCTGGTGGTTCAGTGGTTAAGAACCCATCTTGCAATGCGGGGGATGTTGGTTCGATCCCTAGTCTGGGAAGATCCCACATGCTATGGGGCAACTAACTCTGTGCATCACAACTACTTAGCCTGTGATCCACCACTCCTGAGCCCACCTGCTGCAAATCCTGAAGCCTATACACCCTAGAGCCTGTCCTCAACAACAAGAGAAGCCACTGCAATGAGAAGGCCATGAACTGAAACTAGAAAATAGCCCCCACTCTCTGCAACTAGGGAAAGCCTGGGAAAGCAATGAAGACTGAGAGCAGACATAAATAAATAAATAAAATGTTTTAAAGTAATTGAATTCAGTGTCAAAAAAAAAATCTTAAAGAAAACTCCAGGTCTAAGATTTCACTAGTAAATTTCATAAAATATTTAAGTATAAAATAACTTAAATACACAATGGTTTTAGAAGAGAGGAAACACTTCCTACTTTATCTTGAATCTTACGCAACCCAGATACCAAAATCAGACAAACACACCGCAAGAAAAGGAAATTATAGTTCAATATCCATAATGAACATAAAAGCAAAAATTATTCAAATATAAAGGAACTAAATCCAGCAATATAAAAAAAAATCTCATGATCAAACTGGGTTTATCACAGGAATAGGAAATCGGTTTAACATTTAAAAACCAACTAACATAAATCATATTAGTCCATATAATAATTTATTAACTTAATAAATGGGGAAAAATATGGTTATCTCATACCAAAAAAATTTGATAATATTCACTATACATTGTTATTAAAAATCTCAGAAAATAAGGACTAGAAGGAAACATCCTAAATCTGATAAAAGATACTAAGAAAATCCTACAGCTAATATACTTACTGTTAAAATATTAAATGCTTCCTCCCTAAAAGTAGGAATGAGATAAAGATGTTACTCCCACTGTGTTGTGTGGTGTGTGTCTGTAGGTGTGCGCATGCTCAGTCACTTCAGTTGGGTCACACTCCTTGCAACCCTATGGACTGTAACCCGCCAGGGTCCTCTGTCCATGAGATTCTTCAGGTAAGAATACTGGAGTGTGTTGCCATGCCCTCCTCCAGGAGATCTTCCTGACCCAGGGGCTGAACCCATCTCTCCAGCATCTCCTGCACTGCAGGCAGATTCTTTACCACTGAGCCATCCCAGAAGCTCCGTCACTCCCACCACTGCTGTCCAAACTGTACTGAGATCATACTTAGATAGCGAAATAAGGCAAAAGAGAAAGGAAGAAAAGGCATAAAAGGAGAAGAACTGAAACTCTATTTGTGGAGGGCATAATTGTTTACACAGAAAATCCTAAAACACCTACAAGGTAACTACTAGAAATAATAAGTGAAGAATTTAGCAACATACAGAACATACAAAAACAAATTTGATTTTATATCAGTTCAGTTCAGTCGCTCAGTCGTGTCCAACTCTTTGCGACCCCATGAACCACAGCACGCCAGGACTCCCTGTGCATCACCAACTCCCGGAGTTCACTCAGACTCATGTCCATCGAGTCCGTAATACCATCCAGCCATCTTATCCTCTGTTGTCCCCTTCTCCTCCTGCCCCCAATCCCTCCCAGCATCAGAGTCTTTTCCAATGAGTCAACTCTTCGCATGAGGTGGCCAAAGTATTGGAGTTTCAGCTTAAGCATCAGTCCTTCCAATGAACACCCAGAAATGATCTCCTTTAGGATGGACTGGTTGGATCTCCTTGCAGTCCAAGGGACTCTCAAGAGTCTTCTTCAACATCACAGCTCAAAAGCATCAATTCTTTGGCGCTCAGCTTTCTTCACAATCCCAATTCTCACATCCATCCATGACTGCTGGAAAAACCATAGCCTTGACTAGATGAACCTTTGTTGGCAAAGTAATATCTCTGCTTTTCAATATACTATCTAGGTTGGTCATAACTTTCCTTCTAAGAAGTAAGCGTCTTTTAATTTCATGGCTGCAATCACCATCTGCAGTGATTTTGGAGCCCGAAAAAATGAAGTCTGACACTGTTTCCACTATTTCCCATTCTATTTCCCATGAAGTTATGGGACCAGATGCCATGATCTTCGTTTTCTGAATGTTGAGCTTTAAGACAACTTTTTCACTCTCCTCTTTCAATTTCATCAAGAAGCTTTTTAGTTCTTCACTTTCTACCATAAGGGTGGTGTCATCTGCATATATGAGGTTATTGATATTTCTCCTGGAAATCTTGATTCCAGCTTGTGCTTCTTCCAGCCCAGCGCTTCTCATGATGTACTCTGCATAGAAGTTAAATAAGCAGGGTGACAATATACAGTCTTGATGTATTCCTTTTCCTATTTGGAACCAGTCTGTTGTTCCATGTCCAGTTCTAACTGTTGCTTCCTGACCTGCATACAGGTTTCTCTAGAGGCAGGTCAGGTGGTCTGTTATTCCCATCTCTTGAAGAGTTTTCCACAGTGTACTGTGATCCACATAGTCAAAGGCTTTGGCATAGTCAATAAGGCAGAAATAGATGTTTTTCTGGAACCTCTTGCTTTTTCCATGATCCAAGGATGTTGGCAACTTGATCTTTGGTTCCTTTGCCTTTTCTAAAACCAGCTTGAACATCTGGAAGTTCACGGTTCACGTACTGCTGAAGCCTGGCTTGGAGAATTTTGATCATTTCTTTACAAGTATGTGAGAGGAGTGCAATTGTATGGTAGTTTGAGCATTCTTTGGCATTGCCTTTCTTTGGGATTGGAATGAAAACTGACCTTTTCCAGTCCTGTGGCCACTGTTGAGTTTTCCAAATTTGCTAGCATAATGAGTGCAGCACTTTCACAGCATCATCTTTGAGGATTTGAAACAGTTCCACTGGAATTCCATCAACTCCACTAGCTTTGTTCACAGTGACGCTTTCTAATGCCCACTTGACTTCACATTCCAGGATGTCTGGCTCTAGGTGAATGATCACACCATCGTGATTATCTGGGTCGTGAAGCTCTTTTTTGTACAGTTCTTCCGTGTATTCTTGCCACCTCTTCTTAATATCTTCTGCTTCTGTTAGGTCCATACCATTTCTCTCCTTTATTGAGCCCATCTTTGCATGAAAAGTTCCCTTGGTATCTCTAATTTTCTTGAAGAGATCTCTAGTCTTTCCCATTCTGTTGTTTTCCTCTATTTCTTTGAGTTCATCACTGAGGAAGGCTTTCTTATCTCTCCTTGCTCTTCTTTGGAACTCTGCATTCAGACACTTATATCTTTCCTTTTCCCTTTGCTTTTTGCTTCTCTTCTTTTCACAGCTATTTGTAAGGCCTCTTCAGACAGCCATTTTGGTTTTTTGCATTTCTTTTCCATCGGGATGGTCTTGATCCCTGTCTCCTGTACAATGTCATGAACCTCCGTTCATAGTTCATCAGGCACTCTGTCTATCAGATCTAGTCTCTTAAATCTATTTATCACTTCCTCTGTATAATCGTAAGGGATTTGATTTAGGTCATACTTGAATGGTCTAGCGGTTTTCCCCACTTTCTTCAATTTAAGTCTGAATTTAGCAAAAGGAGTTCATGATCTGAGCCACAGTCAGCTCCCGGTCTTGTTTTTGCTGACTGTATAGAGCTTCTCCATCTTTGGCTGCAAAGAATACAATCAATCTGATTTTGCTGTTGACCATCTGGTGATGTCCATGTGTACAGTCTTCTCTTGTGTTGTTGGAAGAGGGTGTTTGCTATGACCAGTGCGTTCTCTTGGCAAAACTCTATTAGCCTTTGTCCTGCTTCATTCTGTACTCCAAGGCCAAATTTGCCTGTTACTCCAGCTGTTTCTTGACTTCCTACTTTTGCATTCCAGTTCCCTTTAATAAAAAGGACATCTTTTTTGGGTGTTCGTTCTTAAAGGTCTTGTAGGTCTTCATAGAACCATTCAACTTCAGCTTCTTCAGCGTTACTGGTTGGGGCATAAGTTTGGATTACCATGATATTGAATGGTTTGCCCTGGAAATGAACAGAGATCATTCTGTCATTTTTAGGACTGCATCCAAGTACTGCATTTCGGACTCTTTTGTTAACCATGATGGCTACTCCATTTCTTCTAATGGATTCCTGCCCGCAGTAGTAGATATAACGGTCATCTGAGTTCAATTCACCCATTCCAGTCCATTTTAGTTTGCTGATTCCTAGAATGTCGACGTTTACTCTTGCCATCTCGTTTGACCACTTCCAATTTGCCTTGATTCATGGACCTGACATTCCAGGTTCCTATGCAATATTGCTCTTTACAGCATTGGACCTTGCTTCTATCACCAGTCACATCCACAGCTGGGTATTGTTTTTGCTTTGGCTCCATCCCTTCATTCTTTCTGGAGTTATTTCTCCACTCTTCTCTAGTAGCATATTGGGCACCTACTGACCTGGGGAGTTCCTCTTTCAGTATCCTATCATTTTGCCTTTTCATATTGTTCATGGGGTTCTCAAGGCAAGCTCTAATTTTGGATTAGCTTAATTCACTAAATACATTAGTGATTTTAAAGAAAAATCTCTACATCCCTTTAATTTATTTATTGGCCATGCCACACTACTTATGGGATCTTAGTTCCCTGAGCAGAGATTGAACCCAAGCCCTTGGCAGGGAAAGCATGGATATCTAACCACAGGGAATTCCCATACTGAATTCACTAAATACATTAAAAATTTTAAAGAAAAATCTCTGCATCCCTTTTAAATAATCCACACTCCTTCCTAACAGATTAGTTACCTATCCCCAAAAAGTGACTTGAAATGAAAATAAATTTGAATTTATTTGAGAATACACACTAACAAGAGGAGTTAACGTAAAATCACTGACAAACTTTTTACCTCATTATTTTAAGGTAATGTAATAGTAGTGTATCAACATCCAAAAAGCAGACAGACATAGGGAGAATGGAAAGAACAGCACAGGTGGAGTTTATGTACCAGGAGTGTTCAGTTCAGTTCAGTCGCTCAGTCGTGTCCGACTCTTTGCAACCCCATGAATCACAGCACGCCAGGGCTCCCTGTCCATCACCAGCTCCTGGAGTTCACCCAAACTCATGTGCATCAAGTCGGTGATGACATCCAGCCATCTCATCCTCGGTCCCTTCTCCTCCTGCCCCCAATCCCTTTCAGCATCAGAGTCTTTCTCAATGAGTCAACTCTTCGCATGAGGTGGCCAAAGTACTGGAGTTTCAGCCTTAGCATCATTCCTTCCAAAGAACACCCAAGACTGATCTCCTTTAGAACGGACTGGCTGGATCTCCTTGCAGTCCAAGGGACTCTCAAGAGTCTTCTCCAACACCACAGTTCAAAAGCATCAATTCTTCAGCACTCAGCTTTCTTCACACTCCACCTCTCACATCCATACATGACTACTGGAAAAACCATAGCCTTGACTAGACGGACCTTTGTTGGCCAAGTAATGTCTCTGCTTTTGAATATGCTATCTAGGTTGGTCTGTAAACAGCACTAATTACTTCGACCGTCATCTTTGTTGACAAGTGCAAGAGAAGAAAGGGGAACTGGGAAACCAGTCATTTGGGACTGAGAATAGGAAACTGGGAAACTTTGTCATTTGGTCACAACTCCAAGAGGGCAAAGGTAACACATCATTTTGTGTAGATGTAGCACTTTCACTTTTCACTTTCATGCACTGGAGAAGGAAATGGCAACCCACAGCAGTGTTCTTGCCTGGAGAATCCCAGGGATGGGGGAGCCTGGTGGGCTGCCATCTATGGGGTTGCAAAGTCGGACACGACTGAAGCGACTTAGCAACAGCAGCAGCAGCAGCCCTCTCTATCACTCATACTAGCACAGAAGAGGTCTATCAAAACCTTAATTCACAGAAGGCGAACAACATATTTACAATGCCAATTTACAAAACTAATCTGAAAAAAAAGACCATCTGCTTTAATGTGGAATACAGTAGTTCTAAAGTTATGGTTAAGGATGAAAAGAACAAAAAACTATTTAATCAGCCACCTACAGAATAGAAAAAGGGGAAAAACTGCATTTCAGAAATGATGCATCACTCTGGAAAAGCTTTGTTTTTACAGACATTCCTCTGAAACTCTGTCAGGCAAACGTTTTTATAGTCTATTTTTTCTCACACACACTCATGATATACAGCATAAATCAGACATGGGGCAATAAGGCAACAAACATTCTCTCAGACCAACAGAAAGCATAGCAAAAATTATCTATTTCTTATATAATTTTTTAAAACCTACATTCCTTATTTTTCATCTTCCTGGGAGATAAAAAGGTAAGAGAGTATTTTGGAATCATACTTCACAAAGTACGATAATTTTTGCTTGGTTTAAACAACAACAGAAACAACTGTGTGTTATTTTGAAAGGGAACCTAGCCCATTTAGCCTTACGAAGTTCTATTCCTAAAATCTAGACTATTAATACATGCCAAAATGAGAAAAGCAATTTACCTTCAAAATGCTAGGACATTTTTGTTTCTGCTTTAAAAGCTTTGTGGCTCTGGAGGTTAATTAACCTTTCACATTGGGTACTATGGCATTTTCTCCATGAATGAAAATAAAGAAAATATGATTATTTTCTTCATTACTATGTTCTTGAGGGAACAACATGACTTATGATCTAAAGAAGTTTTAAATTGTTGTATAGCTTTTGAATCAACTAAAGATCATATTATGCAAAAAAATGGTATTGATAATAACCAAAGAAAGCTGTAATTATCAGCAATCCCACCATTTGTCTCAGGGTTGAGGTTTCCTATACCTATATTTTGAAAATGTATAGTAATGACATTTTTTATAATATCAATGAATATAAAATCAAAGATTCAAAGACAATTTTTACAGTTTGAAAAATGTTCTTTCCTCTGCTGCTCAAAGGCATAATACCATCTTCACATAGCAGATGTAGCACCTCATGTTTCTGATATTGAAGATGACCAGGCATTGACTAGTCAAAATCATGTTGGAAAGAACATTCTAGCATGGGAAAAACAGTAAAAGTATATGTAAAGACAGTCACAGAGGAATTATTATTTATTTTCCTCTAGTAGTCATCGGCATATCAGTCACAGCTGGTAGTTTCCCAAAGGCTCTTTTCTTTTTTTCTTTGAACCTATTCTCCTGAGAAAGTAAATTCATTTATTCCACAAGCAATTACTTAACACCTTCAATGTGCAAGTCTCAAACTATGTGCATTGCCTGAGATTAAAAGAAAATAGAGTATGGCTAAAAGTAATACACCATGATTACTGAGGGACTTAATTTTACCCTAACTTTTTACACCAGAACTTTAAACATAGCCATTATTTGGTATTCTCAACTGTTAATTTGAAAGTAAAAGTTAATTTAATTTTTCACTTACCTCTGAACTCCACTAACAATGGAACTGTCATGAAGAAAAAATAGCTTAAATTCAGTTGTAAAGAAGGAAACACAAAAAGACTTAATCACACACTAGACAAACACTCCTGAAAATTCAGAGTGACTGTTTAGTATAAAGTCTAGATTCAGAACTCTAATCCTTCTGAATTACTAACCTTTGTGGTATACAGCTTCTGACAAGGCTCCCCAAAATTCCCACCTCTTGGTATCCATGACTATATTTCATGCCCACTATGGCCCAGTTGGCAAGCAACCAAGAGAGGGCTTTGCTAATAGCTCATGCAGAAACAGTGGCCTCAGTCTAACAACACACAAGGAACTGAGCCCTGCAACAGCCACACAAGATAGGAAGTGAATCCTCCCTAGTACAACTTTGAAATAACTATGGCCTTAAGAGAAACTCAGCCAAAAGACCCAGCTAAATGGTACCCAGATTCCTGATCCACAGAACCGTAACATGATAAATGTGTATTGTTTCAAGCTGCTATATCTTTAATAATTCGTTATACAGCAATAGATACCTAACATAAGCCTATCTGAAGAAAAGTATATTCATGTGCTAATTCTGGTACATATTTTAGAGAAACAAGAGGCCTCTCTAAAGTCCACCAACTGAATTCCTAGTGGCCCAGAGATCCTAAACTAAGAAACCTCTGCTATGATAAACTCCAAACAATATGTACAAAAGGCCTGCAGAAAATTGAACCATGCTGTGTAGCTTAACAATTGTCAGAATACTTTCCTTCCATAAGGTATCATTAAGAAAGTTAAATTAATCTAAATATAAATACTATCTTAGTATTAACATTATCAAAGGTAAAAACAAGTCAAATTATACTAAAACATTACTTTAAATAACGTATTTCATAGTACTAAATAAGTACTGAGGTTAAAAAATTGACTAAACACCATCCTTAAGTACTGTGTGAGACAAACACACACACAAAATAATTATAATAAGTTCTGGGATACAAACAGAAATTTGCAGATGGTATCCATTCATGTATGTAATACACATGACATATATGCATGACTTTATTAAATTTTAATTATAAAGTAAATAAATACCTGTACAGTTTTTCCAAGTCCCATATCATCACCAAGAATACACCCTCTTCCTTGGATGAAGTGTCCATAGAGAAACTGGGCTCCCTCCCTTTGGTAGTCTCTTAAATACCTATTGATAGTATAAGGAATGGAGTCTCCATTTTCAGATAGTTGAAAAGGAACAGCTGACGATGGAAATTTTCGGTCTGGGAAATAAGGTTTTTCCAAATCTTCATCATCAAATATAAAATTCCTGGAGCAATCTTTAACAGATTTTACTTCTTGAAGTCTTTTAAGAGGTACTCTCCTTTCTTGAAAATCTGAATATAAGATGACTGCAAATGACTTCCCATTTTCATCCACTGTGATAGATTTTATGCTTGCTTCACAAAGTTTTTCATTATCTGGAGAAGGGGCAAGACATCGTTCTCCTGGATGCCATATATCTATAATAATAAAGGAGAAAATAAACTTTCCAAATCTAACTTTTAAAGTAACACCTCATTTATCCACTTCTATGAGAAAAAAATATTCCTCACATAAATACCCTTCCCAAAATTTGAAACAAGACAAATCATAGGTATCTTCCTAAAGTATATTATCATAATAAAGGGGATATAATTTATTTCCAGTTTTTCTCACCCTGACTATGTGTCATAATCTCCCCATACATGCTTAATCTATTTATGCTGATTAGGTTGATATGGGTCATGGGCATTTGGTTTTATTATTGTGGGCAAATGACTCATGGGCATTTGGTTTTATTATTGTGGTTGGTTATTATTGCTAAATTCAAAAGGTGATTCTGATGCACAGCCAGGATTAAGAACCACTAAGAATCACCTGATGACTCATGAACATTATGTATAACATTCATACATATGGCAGAATAACTGTGAATAGGACTTGGTAATAGGTAAGTTAAAGTCCTCTGAACAGCTATATTTTTGTGATTCTTCTGTCTGCTTTTTTAGTTATTCCATGTCCTTTTTCTGAACAAAGCTATTTCGTCTCACTGTCAATACTGCTGTTTCTAAAACGTTCCTTGAAGCTGTATACAGCTAATCAAGGGAATCCCCAGTTCAACAGCAGAGTGACATGCACCAGCTTTATCACAGCTTTTTCCATTCGAGGTTTTTAAAAGCTGAGGTTCTTAAAAACGAGATGAATTCTAAGATCTCCTTCTGCTATCATTTCACTATCCTTTGAAAAGTCTGACTTCTCTCTATGTATGAATTCATTCTGTGCTTAACTGTACAGCTATTTTATTTTGTATTCAGAAAATACAGTACTATGGAGTGGGGAGGGAAGCCTCTACAGAGTATAATATTGGTACAATTAAAAGGTACCAAATAGAGGAAATTAAATAAAAATAATTTCCCTAATGGGATTTCATGTAACAAGAATTCCAGAGGAATTGTATGGCTACAATTGTAAGAATACTAGGAATTATTTTTTCCACACATTTCTCACAGAGATCATATGCTCATTGGTAGTTTCCCAGGGTCTTTCTAATGATTCTGAATTAGGCTTTTATAACATTCATGATTATAACTAGTATGTCTATATTCTCCAGTAAGAATAGCTCATTATGCTATTCCCCATCAGTTGTTCCTCAAAAGTAAAACCATTATTCTAACTTTGATAAAGTTGTTTTTATATAACAATCAGAAGCACAGCAAAAAAAAAAAAAATCTGTTCTCCCACTCTAATTTTGTTTTCAAACTGTTTGAGAATTATTACACTCTTCTAAAAATGTTCTAATGTGAAAATAACACTCCGATTCACTGTACAGAGATAAGTCAATGGACCCTATTTTCAAAACAGTACTATCTGAACCTTAAAACCTATGTAAAGCCTTAAGGTAAGTCTTAACACATTACTTGTTTCATATGATTTGTCTGCCTATCTAGCATATGCCTTGTAATTTTTTAGAGCTTTAATTCATTAACTTATTATCAATGTATATGATTTAAAACCAGCTATTCACCAGATACTGTACCACACTATGAGTATAAAAATGAAGAAGAAAAATGTCAAAAATGATAGTCATTAAACCTTGCTTGAAACTAGTCTTTCCCAATTTCATTAAAAGGAATCACTGTCTAGCCAACATTTCAAGGTAGAAAACCTTTCAGTTCAGTTCAGTCGCTCAGTCATGTCCGACTTTCAGTTCAGTTCAGTCGCTCAGTCATGTCCGACTCTTTGCGACCCCATGAATCACAGCACACCAGGCCTCCCTGTCCATCACCAACTCCCGGAGTTCACTCAGATTCATGTCCATCGAGTCAGTGATGCCATCCCGCCATCTCATCCTCTGTCGTCCCCTTCTCCTCCTGCCCCCAATCCCTCCCAGCATCAAAGTCTTTTCCAATGAGTCAACTCTTCACATGAAAACCTTTAGTCAGTCCTTATTCCTCTTCTGATATTACTCCCTACATTCAATCCATCAGAATGTCCTGGTGGTTCTACTTCAAAAAAAAAAAAAAAGCCATCACTTTCCTCCATGCCACCAACTCTTCAAAATAACTATTGGCAAACTTTTTCTGTAGAGTCAGATTTTAGCTGTTTATTATTTTAGATTTTGCAGGTTTTATTGTCGCTTGCCTTTGTAACACAAAAGTAGCTACAGACACATAATCAAATGGATATGGCTGTGCTCCAATAAAACTTTATCTACAAAAAAAAAGTGTCGGGCTGAATTTGGTTCTGACTGTATTGTGTCAACGTCTGGCTTTCTCCTAAATTACTGCTCTAGACTCCATTCTTTACCCATTCTCTCCACTGACATTATCTCCCCCTACAATCCATTTTCCACATAGCTGCAATATCAACTACTTAAAAATATTTATTAGTAAATCTTTAATTTAAAATCTTTTAATAATTACCCACTACAGAAAGAATAAACTCCAAGCTCCTTACTATGGTCTACGTGACCCGTATCATTTCCCCCTACTTACCTCTCCAACTTAAAATCTATCGATATTCCCCTTGACTCAGCATACTAGGCAGGTCTTCTCTCACTTATTGTTATGTCATCGCCTCATAGATTTTGTTTCTGATCATCTTATTTAAAGTACCCCACTATTCTGTACCTGAGTATTTTACTGCCTGTATAGCACATATCACAATGTTTAATTATCATGTTTACCTTTTAAAAATCTTTCACTAGAGAATAGTATCTTTTCCGAAAAAATGTCTGTATTGTTCAAAATTTTATCCCCGGGGCCAGCACACAGGAGGCACTCAATAAACGTGCTGAATATATTAACAGAAACACATTCCGAACCTAATAGAACCTTGTTATCTAGTGAGAGAGACAAATACTAAAAAGTTCACACATGTGAAATTGTTGCTTTAAGAGTGCTGTAAGAAAGAAGGACTAAAGAACAGTTTAAAAAGGAAGGAAATCTAGGCAAAGAATGTCAGTCGGGGGGTACATATAGCAGGTGCAAAAACCTCATGGGCTTCACACAACAATCTATAGAAATCTATTAAAATTTGGTTTCTGAGTTTGGGTAACTTGTAGGACTAAGGAGATTCAGTTAAGTTTGATCTAGGGCAGTATCTCTCAGCATTCAAAGTCCAGAACAAATAGTTTAAATTAGGACGATTTCTTTTTGGACTGAATGGGGGGTAAGGCTCCTTACAATCTGGTCCCTGTGTCCGCTTTAACTTCATTTCCTCCCTTTCTCCCGATTTCATCCCAAACTTGCCTTCTAGCTGTTCTTCAACCATGACAAGCATACTCCCATCTTCGGTCCCTGAGATTTCTGTTCCTTCCACCAACCCTCTCCCTAAATCCCAATGTGACTGATTCTCTCCCTTCATTCAGGGTTCTGCTCAAATGGCATCTCCTCAGAGGTATCTCGGAGAAGGCGATGCCACCCCACTCCAGTACTCTTGCCTGGAAAATCCCATGGATGGAAGAGCCTCATAGGCTGTAGTCCATGGAGTCACAAAGAGTCAGACACCACTGAGCGACTTCACTTTCACTTTTCACTTTCACTCACTGGAGAAGGAAATGGCAACCCATTCCAGTGTTCTTGCCTGGAGAATCCCAGGGACAGGGGAGCTTGGTGGGCTGCCGTCTATGGGGTCACACAGAGTCAGACATGACTGAAGCGACTTAGCAGCAGCAGCAGCAGAAGTATCTTCTCTGATCACTCAATCTAACATAGCACTCCCTGCCACTCTCTCTTCCTTTACCCTGCTTGATTCCATTTTCAGAAAAAATTTGAAATATCTGTTATTGGTTATCTACTTCAGTTCCCCTGAGTAGAGACAATTTGTGTACACTGCCATATTCTGGACACTGAGGACAATGTTTGAAACTCAAATACTTATCAGATTAACAAATATTTATGTAGCGCTAACATTTTGAGGTTTATGTGTGCCACACATGCAAATTGCACATAGTAGGTCATTTAAGCCTTACAACAACCCTACTTCCTTACTTCACTAGGTTCACTACTTCATGTAAATACTATTATTAGTTCCCTTTTATAAATGGTGAAACAGATAAAGGTTAACCACAGCCACACAGCTAGAAAGTGTCAGAGCCTGGATGTGAATCAAGCTATCTGAACTTGTAGCTACCATGCTGTACCAGTACATTCATGAATGAACAATTCCTTGGAACTGAGCAGCCCTCAGTTCAGTTCAGTTGCTCAGTTGTGCCTGACTCTCTGTGACCCCATGGACTGTGTAGCACGCCAGACTTCTCTGTCCATCACCAACTCCTGGAGCTTGTTCAAGCTTATGTCCATCAAGTCAGTGATGCCATCCAACCATCTCATCCTCTGTCATCCCCTTTTCCTCCTGCCCTCCACCTTTCCCAGCATCAGGGTCTTTTCCGATGATTCAGTTCTTCACATCAGGAGGCTGAAGTCTGAGTAGCCCTGCCCCCTTTTAAATGAGATATGAACATCCCAGTTACTATAATCTCCACTCAGCAGCTTCATCTACTTATTTTACCTGCCAGGTTTCTAAAGATATTTGTATTTGTGGTCCCTGAGTGATAATGTCATCAATTTCTAGTCTTCAGAGCTGAGGCTTGTTACTTAAGAGTCTCTGAAGTTTGGTTCTATATTCCTCATCTATTTAATCAGATCAGTATCTTCCTCAAAAGAAAACATGTAAACAATCAGAATATTTCTAGGCACAGAACAAGCATTCATTCAATATCTGTAAGTTTTTGTTATATCACTATTAATAATGAAAACAATTAATTTGGGGGCAAGAGGACATTCCAGATGACTTGTGGCAAATAACCATGTTCTCCCTAAACCACTCTTAGTGACCCATTAAAGGTGACCCTGACTCAATAAATCACATATAAAGCTCTTTGTGTAATAAACTGAACTAATCTCAATCTATATTCACCACTTAATAATGAACCTACCATTCACTAAGGACTGAGGCATACAACAGAGAATAAAAATACCAAACATTTACTTAGTGTTTACTATGAGCCAGACACTGGGTCACGTTAAGTGCTTTGCATGACACCATCTCAATTAATAGTCAAAAGAACTCAACTTGATTGAACTCAGCAATGATTTCAATTTTACAGATGAGCAAACTACGCAAAGTTGCTCAGCAAACGACTGTCAGAGCCAGCACTAGATCCAAGGGCAGTCTGACTTCAGAGTTTCTCAACACTGAATCACAAAGAACTAGTCCCAGCTCTAGAGGGGGTACACTATCTCCATCTGTCACTCACAGAGGCCACAGGGTAAAACCCCGACCCCAAGGGAACTGGCATGAACAGGTCCAATCCTACACAGTCAAGACAGGTGTCTGGGCAGAGAGGCGAGCTCGGAGCTTATACCTTTGCCGTTGGTTTCCGCGCGGGGCTTCGGGGTAGACTGATCCATCTGGCCAGGGGGAAGGGCTTGGCAGCCAGGTTGCATTTAACACCCCACGGGCGGCAGAGGACCGCCAGGAGGAGGCGGGCAGGCGGAGGGTGGCAAACTCCACCTTCCGCCACCCTCGGTACATCGCCCTCCCCTGGAGCTCGACGTCACGGCACGGCGGGAGCAAAGGTGGAGCCTGTTGGGGTCCAGGGAGAAGGGACGATGGCCTCTGCGACAGCGGCAGAGCTGGAGGACGCTATGGAAGCTGGCAAGGCAGCGCTCACCTACTAGCCTGGCGCTCCGCCGGCGGGGGAAGACAACAGGCTGGCTACTCGACCCTTTACCCTCCCTCTCACTGTTAGGCCTCCCTTTGCAGCCCGGCGTAGCTTCTAACCCGAACTCGGAAAATCCCGCGAGAACTGGCTCCGGTACAGTCCTCGGGATCTCACGATAACCAAAATCTTGGTTTACAGGGGCGGAGCGATCTTCCGGCCGTCTTTCCTCTAGAAAGCGTGCAACACAAAGATCCGCGATAGTTGCAAGTAGCGCGGGGGTTTGTATCGTTTACCCGCTCTGTGCGGCTGTTGTGGCTGCAGAGAGAGTCTGGAAGGTGGCCGTGGGCGTGGACCTGCTGAGGGTCTTTTAAGGACCAGTAAGAAAGGTGACGGCCTAGCAGGAGACCATCGTCCCAGCGCTCCTTTGTCCATGGGATTCTCCAACCAAGAATATTGGAGTGAGTTGCCATGCGTCCTCCAGGAGGACATAGTCACGTCTCCAAGTGCAGCTGGGAAAGATTATTTGGTTTTAAGGGCTCATACGATAAAACTGGGTCCTCCAGTAATCCAGGATACTCTTCCCTTATCAAGATCTATACCCTCAAGCACATCAGTAAGATTCCTTTGCCATAGGATTAAGATATGAACATCTTTGGAGATCATTATTCTGCCTACCCCAGCTTCTTAATGAGGAAAACTATGGCTATTTCCTCTGCAAATAGATATCTATTTTTGACAGATACTAAAAATCAGCATGTTTTCATAAAATGCTTCATCTAGAATAGCACTTGTTTCTGTTTACCAGCAGGTAGAAATTTTGTATTGAAGAGAAACATCTAATTCATCCGTTAACTATGTGTTACATGGCCCTCAAACATGGTTCAGAGATTAGACATTTATCCTCACTGCTTCAAAGTCCTCACCCATAACAGACTCATAATAGTGATCCACCTAAAAAGGATTATTGTAATAATTAAATAAAATAAATACAACACCTAAAACAATACCTACTCATAGTAAGAATTTAGTAAGGAATAGTATTGCGATATACTGTTGTTATCAATGGAATTTGTCCACTTGAATGTTGCATTCTGCATAGCAATTACTTCAGTTTAATATTTTGGCCAATAGTTGATAATGCATTATTACTTAGAATTTTAGACTAGATTCTAACTTAAACA
The DNA here is from genome assembly GCF_042477335.2 of Ovis canadensis. Lineage (NCBI taxonomy): Eukaryota > Metazoa > Chordata > Mammalia > Artiodactyla > Bovidae > Ovis > Ovis canadensis. The sequence goes on from NC_091246.1 coordinate 30,482,590, forward strand.
GCACGAATTGTAAGGCATATTTTCTAGGTACAGCTGAACAAAACTTATTACTATCATTACATGCGTCTTGATATTAGAAATTTTAAAATGTAGAAAAAAACTTGGACTTGATGAAATATATCTATTTTACTTAAATTCTGTAAATTTTGTCCCTAAAATCAATAGCAATTGGAAATTCCAATCTACCTTATTTTTTTGTCCTACACCTATTAGAGAAGACATTTGATTTTTCCCTCCACTGAAATGACTAGTTATGTAATGTCATATTTTTCCAGAGGTCCACTGATTTAGCAAAAATTTTAGAAGTAAATATTGATTTAAATGAAAGGGATCATCTGATTGATGGAATACTCTTGTGACTAACGAAAGCAGTTGTTTTTGTTGTTCAGTTGCTCAGTCATGTCCGGCTCTGTGCAACCCCATGGACTGTACTATGCCAGGCCTCCCTGTCCCTCACCAATGGAAGCAAAGGGAACCTCAATTTCTGAATATTTCTTATTTAATCTCACCACCATTGTTATGATACATGGTGGAGTAGAAATAATCAGGACATAAAAATATGTTTTAGTGAATGAGATGCCTCACAAAATTAGACATCCTCAAACATTCCTTTCCCCATTTAACTATAGTGTTTGTCTCAGCCCATTACAGTGATGTCTTTGTCTAGGTGCTAATATTGTAAACATCCAACAAGATAATAGGACACTGCAAAGTGAAATTAAAAGACTTGCAAAACATTGAGGAATTCCTGAAGTCAATATAAATGATATTGGATAGCTACATCACATGTAAAAACTGTTGGCAAAGTCATATCTAGCAAAATTAAGCATGTAAAAACTACAAAAAGAGAAAAAACACAGATGATGGTAGCATAGACATTTCAAAAGACTATTACTTGACTATCAAAGAGACCCTTGAGAAAGATGATTAAACCTTGTAATGTTTTACAAAAAAGTAGTCTTTCTTTATGTTCCCACTCAGGAGTCAAAATTGTGACCTCCAAATTGTGAGTTAAGCAGCAAAAAGGTGCAAGAAAAAATAGGTATATGTTTTAGTCTATTTTGGTTGCTATGACAAAATTCTAAAGACTAGATAGCTTAAAAACAGCAGACATTTATTTCTCACAGTTCTGGAGGCTGGAAAGCCAAAGATCAAGATGTCAGCATGGTTCTATTCTGGTGAAGGCCCCCTTTTATTCATAGCTGGCCCCTTCTTGCTGTGTCCTCACGTGGTGGAATGGACTACAGAGCACTGTGGTATCATTTTTTCAAGAGCACTAAAAATGGCAACCCACTCCAGTATTCTTGCCTGGAGAATCCCAGGGGCAGAGGAGCCTGTTGGGCTGCCATATATGGGGTCGCACAGAGTCAGACGTGACTGACGCGACTTAGCAGTAGCAGCACCAATCCTATTAATGCAGATGACACCACCCTTATGGCAGAAAGTGAAGAGGAACTAAAAAGCCTCTTGATGAAAGTGAAAGAGGAGAGTGAAAAAGTTGGCTTAAAGCTCAACATTCAGAAAACGAAGATCATAGCATCTGGTCCCATCACTTCATGGGAAATAGATAGGGAAACAGTGGAGACAGTGACAAACTTTATTTTGGGGGGCTCCGAAATCACTGCAGATGGTGATTGCAGCCATGAAATTATAAGACACTTGCTCCTTGGAAGGAAAGTTATGACCAACCTAGATAGCATATTCAAAAGCAGAGACATTGCTTTGCCAGCAAAGGTCCATCTAGTCAAGGCTATGGTTTTTCCAAAGGTCATGAATGGATGTAAGAGTTGGACTGTGAAGAAAGCTGAGTGCTGAAGAATTGATGCTTTTGAACTGTGGTGTTGGAGAAGACTCTTGAGAGTCCCTTGGACTACAAGGAGATCCAACCAGTCCATCCTAAAGCAGAGCAGTCCTGGGTATTCATTGGAAGGACTGATGCTAAAGCTGAAACTCCAATACATTGGCCACCTGATGCAAAGACTTGAGTCATTGGAAAAGACCCTGATGCTGGGAGGGATTGGGGGCAGGAGGAGAAGGGGACGACAGAGGATGAGATGGCTGGATGGCATCACTGACTCGATGGATGTGAGTTTGGGTAAACTCCGGGAGTTGGTGATGGACAGGGAGGCCTGGCGTGTTGCAATTCATGGGGTCACAAACAGTTGGACACAACTGAGCAACTGAACTGAACTGAAATGAATCCTACTAATGAGAACTCCATTTCATGACCTACTCATCTCCCAAACCTCACATTGGGCATTAGAATTTCGATATTTGAATTTTGAGGGGACACACATTCACCATAGCAGTATGAAAATATAAGACAATGCAAGAAATTGAGTCTCAAGAGTTCTAGTTACTTGATTTTCAGTTCAGTTCAGACAGTTCACATATTGTTGAAGCCTGGCTTGGAGAATTTTGAGCATTACTTTACTAGCGTGTGAGATGAGTGCAATTGTGTGGTAGTTTCAGCATTCTTTAGCATTGCCTTTCTTTGGGATTGGAATGAAAACTGACCTTTTCCAGTCCTGTGGCCACTGCTGAGTTTTCCAAATTTGCTGGCATGTTGAGTGTAGCACTTTCACAGCGTCATCTTTCAGGATTTGAAATAGCTCAACTGGAATTCCATCACCTCCACTAGCTTTGCTCATAGTGATGCTTGCTAAGGCCCACTTGACTTCACATTCCAGGATGTCTGGCTCTAGGTGAGTGATCACACCATTGTGATTATCTTGGTCATGAAGATCTCTTTTGTACAATACTTCTGTGTATTCTTACCACCTCTTCTTAATATCTTCTGCTTCTGTTAGGTCCATACCATTTCTCTCCTTTATTGAGCCCATCTTTGCATGAAAAGTTCCCTTCGTACCTCTAATTTTCTTGAAGAGATCTCTAGTCTTTCCCATTCTGTTGTTTTCCTCTATTTCTTTGCACTAATCACTGAGGAAGGCTTTCTTATCTCTCCTTGCTATTCTTTGGAACTCTGCATTCAGATGCTATGTCTTTCCTTTTCCCCTTTGCTTTTGGCTTCTCTTCTTTTCACAGCTATTTGTAAGGCCTTCTCAGACAGCCATTTTGCTTTTTTGCAATTCTTTGTCTTGGGGATGGTCTTGATTAGTGCCTCCTGTACAATGTCATGAACCTCCATCCATAGTTCATCAGGCACTCTGTCTATCAGATCTAGGCGCTTAAATCTGTTTCACACTTCCACTGTATAATCATAAGGGATTTGATTTAGGTCATACCTGAATGGTTTAGTGGTTTTCCCTACTTTTTTCAATTTCAGTCTGAATTTGGCAATAAGGAGTTCATGATCTGAGCCACAGTCAGCTCCTGGTCTTGTTTTTGCTGACTGTATAGAGCTTCTCCATCTTTGGCTGCAAAGAATACAATCAGTCTGATTTTGGTGTTGACCATCTGATGATATCCATGTGTAGAGTCTTCTCTTGTGTTGTTGGAAGAGGGTGTTTGCTATGACCAGTGCGTTCTCTTGGCAGAATTCTATTAGCCTTTGTCCTGCTTCATTCTGTACTCCAAGGCCAAATTTGCCTATTACTCCAGGTGTTTCTTGACTTCCTACTTTTGCATTCTAGTCCCCTTTAATGAAAAGGACATCTTTTTTGGGTGTTCGTTCTTAAAGGTCTTGTAGGCCTTCATAGAACCATTCAACTTCAGCTTCTTCAGCGTTACTGGTTGGGGCATAGGCTTGGATTACTGTGACATTGAATGGTTTGCCTTGGAGACGAACAGAGATCATTCTGTCGTTTTTGAGACTGTTTCCAAGTCCTGCATTTCAGACTCTTTTTTTGATTATGATGCCTACTCCATTTCTGCTAAGCGATTTTTGCCCACAGTAGTTGATATAATCGTCATCTGAGTTAAGTTCACCCATTGCAGTCCTTTTTAGTTCGCTGATTCCTAAAATGTCGACATTCACTCTTGCCATCTCCTGTTTGATCACTTCCAACTTGCCTTGATTCATGGACCTAATATTCCCGGTTTCTATGCAATTTTGTTCTTACAACATCAGACCTTGCTTCACAGCATTTGAACTTGCCAATAAGTAACCTAAGCCTTTAAGTTTACAAGTCAGTATTATGCAACTGTATGACTGTACTTAACACAAATTGTACACTTTAAAATGGGTGAAGAAGTTAAATTTTATGTGATAGGTCTTTTTTTTTTAATATACTATCATTAAAAGACAAAATAAAACACTTGGGTCAACAGAAGGACAGTTTGCTTTTTAAGCCAGGTATGATGAAAGATACATAGTGAATGGAGGGTTAGTGTTAGGAAGGTGATGAGTATAACCTCTTGAACCTTACCAATGCTGTTTTTACTTCATAGACTCATTAAATATTAGAACTTGAAGAAATCTTAGGGATCCCATGATCCTGCACTCTAATTTAAAGAAAAAGTAGTTAGAATATTTGTTCCAGGTCACAAATAGAAATAACAAAATCAGGATGAGAATATGTTTCCTGATATTTATTACAGTATAATAAGTATATAAAAATTTTCACAGATGGTATTTTTATATTTGAAAAATTAAATCCTGTGATGTAATTTCATGTAATATTTTATATTACATGTCACATAGTAAGCCTAACAAATCTGCAACAAAACACAAGGAACTTCATGTTGAAATAACTTTATAAAAATACTCAAAATGATAGCTGACCTTGCAAAAAATATGTAAAACACTTATAGGCCAAAAGTAAGGAGGGAGGTGAAAACTAACTTGTTAAGCTGGCACTTATGCCACTGTTGTCATGAGGCATTCACCCATCTCAGTTACCAAAAAGTCTGTGTTTTAATGGTCTTGTGATAACAGAAGACAAGGCCCCCAAATGAAACTGAAACTCTCATTTGAAATCTGAAAACTTGAAAGATAACATCCTCAAAGAAATGGTAGAGTAGAAGAAAACTGGAGAGCAAAAAACAGGGAGGATGAAGAACACATTTTTTTTTTTGCACAGACTCCAGACAAGTGTGTGTGTGTGTGTGTGTGTGTGTGTGTGTGTGTCTCCTGACATTTTGAAACCACAATCATCCCCCAAATGGATTATGATTTGAATTCACATAATCTGCATGATCTAGGAAACCCCAAGGTGCAGTAATAGCATAATGTAGTGCCAGGTTCATTACATCCAGATTGGTAAAAGGAAAATAGCATATCCTCTCTCAAAGAAAACATTTTAAATCTCAAATTTCTCAGAGATAAAGTCCTATAAAACTCTTCATAATCTCCAAACTGAAAAACACAGAAATGAACTTCCATGGGCAAAATTCAGTAGGAAAAACATACAACAAAGATAGACCCTTAGTAATTTCAGTTAGAAGTATTGCCAAAAAGTATACATGTATATAGATTAAAAAAATTACTGATATATTTTTTTAAGTTTTTTATTTTTTTAATTTTAAAATCTTTAATTCTTACATGCGTTCCCAAACATGAACCCCCCTCCCACCTCCCTCCCCACAACATCTCTCTGGGTCATCCCCATGCACCAGCCCCAAGCATGCTGTATCCTGCGTCAGACATAGACTGGCGATTCAATTCTTACATGATAGTATACATGTTAGAATGCCATTCTCCCAAATCATCCCACCCTCTCCCTCTCCCTCTGAGTCCAAAAGTCCATTATACACATCTGTGTCTTTTTTCCTGTCTTGCATACAGGGTCGTCATTGCCATCTTTCTAAAGTCCATATATATGTGTTAGTATACTATATTGGTGTTTTTCTTTCTGGCTTACTTCACTCTGTATAATCGGCTCCAGTTTCATCCATCTCATCAGAACTGATTCAAATGAATTCTTTTTACCGGCTGAGTAATACTCCATTGTGTATATGTACCACAGCTTTCTTATCCATTCATCTGCTGATGGACATCTAGGTTGTTTCCATGTCCTGGCTATTATAAACAGTGCTGCGATGAACATTGGGGTACATGTGTCTCTTTCAATTCTGGTTTCCTCGGTGTGTATGCCCAGCAGTGGGATTGCTGGGTCATATGGTAGTTCTATTTGCAATTTTTTAAGGAATCTCCACACTGTTCTCCATAGTGGCTGTACTAGTTTGCATTCCCACCAACAGTGTAGGAGGGTTCCCTTTTCTCCACACCCTCTCCAGCATTTATTGCTTGCAGATTTTTGGATAGCAACCATTCTGATTGGTGTGAAGTGGTACCTCATTGTGGTTTTGATTTGCATTTCTCTAATAATGAGTGATGTTGAGCATCTTTTCATGTGTTTGTTAGCCATCCGTATGTCTTCTTTGGAGAAATGTCTATTTAGTTCTTTGGCCCATTTTTTGATTGGGTCGTTTATTTTTCTGGAATTGAGCTGCATAAGTTGCTTGTATATTTTTGAGATTAGTTGTTTGTCAGTTGCTTCATTTGCTATTATTTTCTCCCATTCAGAAGGCTGTCTTTTCACCTTGCTTATAGTTTCCTTTGTTGTGCAGAAGCTTTTAATTTTAATTAGATCCCATTTGTTTATTTTTGCTTTTATTTCCAGAATTCTGGGAGGTGGATCATAGAGGATCCTGCTGTGATTTATGTCTGAGAGTGTTTTGCCTATGTTCTCCTCTAGGAGTTTTATAGTTTCTGGTCTTACATTTAGATCTTTAATCCATTTTGAGTTTATTTTTGTGTGCGGTGTTAGAAAGTGATCTAGTTTCATTCTTTTACAAGTGGTTAACCAGTTTTCCCAGCACCACTTGTTAAAGAGAGATTAAAGAGATTAAAGAGATTAAAGTCAACACATAGAAATCCCTTGCATTCCTATACACTAATAATGAGAAAGTAGAAAAAGAAATTAAGGAAACAATTCCATTCACCATTGCAATGAAAAGAATAAAATACTTAAAAATATATCTACCTAAAGAAACTAAAGACCTATATATAGAAAACTGTAAAACACTGGTGAAAGAAATCAAAGAGGACACTAATAGATGGAGAAATATACCATGTTCATGGATCGGAAGAATCAATATAGTGAAAATGAGTATACTACCCAAAGCAATTTACAAATTCAATGCAATCCCTATCAAGCTACCAGCCATATTTTTCACAGAACTAGAACAAATAATTTCAAGATTTGTATGGAAATACAAAAAACCTTGAATTGCCAAAGCAATCTTGAGAAATAAGAATGGAACTGGAGGAATCAACTTGCCTGACTTCAGGCTCTACTACAAAGCCACAGTCATCAAGACAGTATGGTACTGGCACAAAGACAGACATATAGATCAATGGAACAAAATAGAAAGCCCAGAGATAAATCCACACACATATGGACACCTTATCTTTGACAAAGGAGGCAAGAATATACAATGGAGTAATTTACTGATATTTTAAAAAATGAAACTGAAAACATGAGAAAGAAAAAAGATAGTGTCAAAAAACAGCAAGTAGATTTTTTTAGAGGACTAGAACTTTTGGAAGTGAAAATTTTAGTTATTGACATTAAAAACTCATTAGTAAATTACATATCAGATTAAACACACCATAATATACGATATAGCACTAGGAACTATATTTAGTATCTTTTAATAGTCTATTTCTGCTTTATTGACTATGCCAAAGCCTTTGACCATGTGGATTGCAATAAACTGTGGAAAATTCTGAAAGAGATAGGAATACCAGACCACCTAATCTGCCTCTTGAGAAATCTGTATGCAGGCCTGGAAGCAGCAGTTAGAACTGGACATGGAACAACAGACTGGTTACTTCAAGGCTGTATATTGTCACCCTGCTTATTTAACTTATATACAGAGTACATCATGAGAAACGCTGGACTGGAAGAAACACAAGCTGGAATCAAGATTGCTGGGAGAAATATCAATAACCTCAGATATGCAGATGACATCACCCTTATGGCAGAAAGTGAAGAGGAACTAAAAAGCCTCTTGATGAAAGTGAAAGAGGAGAGTGAAAAAGTTGGCTTAAAGCTCAACATTTAGAAAACGAAGATCATGGTATCTGGTCCCATCACTCCATGGGAAATAGATGGGGAAACAGTGGAAGCCGTGTCAGACTTTATTTTGGGGGGCTCCAAAATCACTGCAGATGGTGATTGCAGCCACAAAATTAAAAGACGCTTACTCCTTGGAAGAAAAGTTATGACCAATCTAGATAGCATATTCAAAAGCAGAGACATTACTTTGCCGACTAAGGTCCGTCTAAGTCAAGGCTATGGTTTTTCCAGTAGTCATGTATGGATGTGAGAGTTGGACTATGAAGAAGGCTGAGTGCCGAAGAATGGATGCTTTTGAACTGTGGTGTTGGAGAAGACTCTTGAGAGTCCCTTGGACTGCAAGGAGATCCAACCAATCCATTCTGAAGGAGATCAACCCTGGGATTTCTTTGGAAGGAATGATGCTAAAGCTGAAACTCCAGTACTTTGGCCACCTCATGCGAAGAGTTGACTCATTGGAAAAGACTGTGATGCTGGGAGGGATTGAGGGCAGGAGGAGAAGGGGATGACCGAGGATGAGATGGCTGGATGGCATCACTGACTCAATGGACGCGAGTCTGAGTGAACTCCGGGAGTTGGTGATGGACAGGGAGGCCTGGCGTGCTGCTATTCATGGGGTCGCGAAGAGTCGGACACGACTGAGTGACTGAACTGAACTGAACTGAATAGTCTATAATAGGAAAGAATTTGACCTGAATCACTTTGCTGTACACCTGAAACATTTTAAATCATATATACTTCAAAAATATTTTGAAATAAAAATTTTAAAAAGCAGAGTGGACATATCCAAAAAAAGAAGCTATAATAGAAAAAGCCAAAATAGAAAATAGTAAGATCTAAAGAAATGACCCCAAATGGAGGACAAAATGTCAAGTAGATGTAAAGTATAAAAGAAAGCTTAAGGAAAATGGAGGTTAGAATTGGATTTTCAGAAGTATTGAAAGGTGAGATTGAAGAACAAAAATTTGCAAAGAAATGATAGCTAAAATCCTCAGATTCAGGAAGCACAATGAATTGAGTGCAATATAAAAATATATATGCAAAAAGTTAGACACACTGAAGTAAAATTACAGAAGACAGTAACAAAGAATCTTGAAAGCAGCCATTAGAAAAGACAGATTACCTATAGAGAAAAGAATGACAATTTAGCTGATAGCAAAAGACTTCTCTGTAGTAAGGACAAGACTAAGAAGCCAGGAGACAATGGAATAGTTCAAAGAGAAAATAACTTTCAACCTAGAATTTTATAATCTGCTACACTATGAAGTGAATGAAGTCGCTCAGTCGTGTCCGACTCTTTGTGACCCCATGGACTGTAACTTACCAAGCTCCTCTGTCCATGGGATTTTCCAGGCAATAGTACTGGAGTGGATTGCCATTTCCTTCTCCAGGGGATCTTCCCGACCCAGGGATTGAACCCTTCCCGGCATTGTAGACAAATGCTTTACCATCTGAGCCACCAGGGAAGCCCCAATAATGACAGCAAAATAATATTTTCAGACAAAAGCATAGAACCATTGGACTCTCACTACAAAAACTTTTTAAGGATTTTGAACTCAGAAAACATCTGAAATGTAAGAAGAATGATTAGCCTAACAAAATTAGCAAACAACCATTTACCACAGTAATGATAATAATGTAATTTGAATATATAAAAACCTGGGTCAAACTCAGATCAAACCTGGGTCTCCAGTATTGCAGGCAGACTCTTTACCATCTGAGTCATAGAATAGGAAAATAGTACAGGGGGAAAAACTATCAGAGAAGCTCAGAATATTAATATCAGATAATACATGTCTTCCCTGGTGACTCAGCAGTAAAGAATCCACCTGCCAATGTAGGAGATGCAAGAGAGGCAGGTTAATCCCTGGGTTGGGTAGATCCCCTGGAGTAGGAAGTGGCAACCCACTCCAATATTCTTGGCTTGAAAAATTTCATGGACAGAGCACCCTGATGGGCTACAGTCCATGGGGTTGCAAAGATTTGGACACAACTAAGCACACACACACACAAGGGAAAAATAGAATAACTCAGAATATTAACATCAGATAATATAAACTTTAATGTGAAAAGCCATAAGGACAAAGAAATTAGCCACAGAAATGATAAAAGGCATAGTTGTACCAAAGAGACTGTGGGCTTCCCTGTTGATTCAGCAGTCAAGAATCCACCTGCCAATGCAGGAGACCTGGGTTCAATCCCTGGGTTGGATATATCTCCTGGAAAAGGTACTCTTGCCTGAGAAATCCCATGGACAGAGAAGCCTGTGGGCTATAGTCCATGGGATTACAAAGAGTCAGACATGACTTAATGACTAAACAACCACCGTTAAAGGGAAAACGTTATAAGATTTTTTCAACTGACGCCCTAAAATGACAAACTTCACATTTAATGTAAGATAGTCTTCCATGTAAGATACCCAAAGGAAACCATCAACATAGATTTTATAATCCTAATTTCTCATCTCCATTGAGTATATAAAAGTATTGGATGGAAGGGATTAGAGCATAGGGATGGGAGGTTAGAGAAAGAGAAGAAAATGTTTTTGATAGAACTATTGCAGAGATAAGTTCCATACCTCAAGACAAGCAAACAGAGATTCAGAGGAATCACATGGAATGTTTAATATGCTTCCCTTGGAATTTGTGGAACATGATGGACTATTTGGCTTGAACCTTAAGAATCTGAAGGGCAACTACTGTGGCTGGCTAATTGCCCTGAAGTCAAGTAAGAAATGTTAAGGTATTTGGGCACCTTACTCCCAGAGTTATTGTGACAAAAGGATGCACATTTCTTCAAGACGTGGGCCTTCGGTGACAGAAAGCCAGTAGAGATTTCAAGGTGACCCCAAAAGGGATCCTGGAACAACTGGATACATAGGGGTAAATTAGTGACTCTGCAGAACACGGCAAATCACCATATGGGAGACATCCAAAGAAGGTCTATGCAGTCTCATGGAAGTACTACTTAAAATGTCTGTTCTCGTTTCTTAATTTTTCCCATTACCCAAACAATTCTGCAAAAGTCAGGAGCAGCCTAGTAAGTAGGAGAGGAAGGCAGAAGCATAAGTCATATAAAAGAAGTAATTATCCCTACTTTTTCCCCTTATTGTAACTTTGCTTTGTAAGTCCAAATGTTGTTTTCAGCCTAACTTACTAGACTAATTATTATTATTAGTTTTCCATGTTGGTGGGCATACAGTGTATGCACATGTAATTTTCTGACATCAGAAACTGAAAAGGGTGGGGACAAAGCTTTAAAGGAGCAGAGTTTTTGTATATTATGAAATTATGCTCATCTAAATTCAAATTAAATGTTTATAGCATTAGCATGTTAAATGTAATTCCCATGGTAACCACAAAGTAAATAGCAGCAAAATATATACCCAAAAAATGAGAAATAAATTTAAACATTTCACTAGAAAAAAATATTAAAACACAAAAGAAGATAGTAATGTAGGAAATGAAGGACAAAATAGCTATAGAGCATATAGAAAACAAATAACACAATAAAAGAAGTCCTTTCTTGTCAGTAATTGCTTTAAATGTAAATGGGTTAAAATTCTCCAATCAAAATTAGAGAAAGAGATTGATAGAGCGGAGAAAACCACATGAACCAACTACATGCTGTCTACAAGAGACACATATGAAATCCAAACACACAAACAGTTAACAGGGAAAGAATGGAAAAAGACATTTCATGCAAAGAGTAAACAAAAGAGATTGGGGGAAGCTGCTTCCCTGGTGGCTCAGACGGTAAAGCGTCTGCCTGCAATGCGGGAGACCCGGGTTCGATTCCTGGGTCGGGAAGATCCCCTGGAGAAGGAAATGGCAATCCACTCCAGCACTCTTGCCTGGAAAATCCCATGGATGGAGGAGCCTGGTAGGCTACAGTCCGTGGGGTTGCAAAGAGTCGGACACGACTGAGCGACTTCACTTTCACTTTCTTTCATCCTAGTATCAGGCAAGGTACAGTTTAAATCAAGTAAGTTATAAGTGACAAGGAAGGACATTATATGAGAGAAAGATACCCTGAAGAAGGGAATGGCAACCCATTCCGGTAGTCTTACCTGGAGAATCCCATGGACAGAGGAGCCTGGCAGGCTATAATCCATAGTGTTGCAAAGAGTTGGACATGACTGAAGTGACTCAGTATGCATGCATGCACACAGGAAGAAGATATATAACTATTATAAACATTTATGCACTTCCAGTGAAGAAATCTGAGCACCAAAGAATTGATGCTTTTGAACTGTAATGTTGGAGAAGACTCTTGAGAGTCCCTTGAACTGCAATGAGATCCAACCAGTCCATCCTAAAGGAGACCAGTCCTGGGTGTTCATTGGAAGGACTGATGCTGAGGCTGAAACTCCAATACTTTGGCCACCTCATGCGAAGAGTTAACTCATTGGAAAAGACCCTGATGCTGGGAGGGATTGGGGACAGGAGGAGAAGGGGACGACCGAGGATGAGATGGCTGGATGGCATCACTGACTCGATGGACGTGAATCTGAGTGAACTCCGGGAGTTGGTGATGGACAGGGAGGCCTGGTGTGTTGCAATTCATGGGGTCGCAAAAAGTCGGACACAACTGAGTGACTGAACTGAACTGAACTGAACTGAGAGGATCGTCCCAATTCAGGGACTGAACCCGGGTCTCCCAGATTGCAGGATTCCTTCCCATCTGAGCTACCAGGGAAGCCCAAGAATGCTGGAATGGGTAGCCTACCCCTTCTCCAGGAGATCTTCCCACCCCAGGAATCAAACTAGGGTCTCCTGCATTGCAGGTAGATTCTTTACCAGCTGAGCCACCAGGGAAGCCCTTTTTGCACCTAATGACACACTAGCAAAATCTGAAGCAAAAGCTGACAGAATTGAAGGGAAAAACAATTCTATAATAATAGTTGGAGACTTTAATACTCCAATAATAGATAGAATGAGACCGAAAATAAGTAAAGAAATAGAGAGTGTAATACAATATACCAACTAGATCTAATAGATATACAGAACAATCTTGCTGTTCAGTTGCTAATTTGTGTCTGACACTTACAGAACAGTTTACCCAATAACAATAGCACACATATTCTTCTCAAGTGCAGATGAGACATTTTCCAGGATAGACCACACTTTAGACCAGAAATCAAGTCTTACAGATTTAAAAATATACAAAACATACAAAGTAAAAAGTATCTTCTCTGACTACAATGGGATGAATTTAGAAAATAAAAACAAAAGTAAAACTGGAAAATTCACACAATTGTGGAAATTAAACAATACACTCTTAAGCAACTATAGCTCAAAGAAGAAAAACAAGGTAAATTAGAAAATACTTAGAGACTAATGAAAACAAAAACATGATGTACCAAAACTTATGGGATAAAGCAGAAGCAGTGCTAAGCAGGACATTTAAAAAGAAAAAAGCTCCCAAATCAACAACTTTACAATTTAAGGAATTAGAGAAAGTACAGTGAAAGTGAAAGTCACCCAGTCATTTCTGACTCCTTGAGGCCCCATGGACTGTAACCTGCAAGGGTCCTCTGTCCTTGGAGATTCTCTAGGCAAGAGTACTGGATTGGGTTGCCATTCCCTTCTCCTGGGGATCTTCCCAACCTGGGGAGCGAATCCAGGTCTCCTGCATTGCAGGCAGATTCTTTACCATCTGAGCCACCAGGGAAACTCATAAGGAACTAGAGAAAGAAAAACCTAAACCAAAAGCTAGCAGAAGGAAATAATAAAAATAAGAGCAGAGACAAATGAAATACAAAATAGAAAAACAATAGAGAAAATCCATTTAAAAACGAATTTTTAGAAAAGAGTAACAAAACTGACAGACCATTAGCTAGATGGACTAAGAAAAAAGAAGACTCAAAATTACTAAAATAAGAAAAGGAGGAACACTACTATATTTTTTACAGAAATCAAAGATTATGAGAATATGATGAACAATTGTATGCCAAAAAATTGGGTAGCACAGATGAAATGGACAAATTTCCTAGAAACATAAAACTAACCAAAACTAAATCCCAGAGGAAGAGAAAATCTAAGTAGACCTATAACCAGTAATGAGGTTGAATCCGTAATCAAAAATTTGCCAACAGAGTAAACCTGGACCCACGTGTTTCCTTTTTGAATTTTGTCAAACAGTTAAAGAGGAACCAATACCAGTACTTCTCACACTTTTATTAAAAGTTGAAGAGGAAAGAACACTTCCTAGTTTATTTGAATTTACTTGAGGCCAGCATACCTTAATACCAAAGCCAGGTAAAGACATTATGAGAAAAAATTATATGCCAAATCCCTATGAACACTGATGCAAAAATCAACAAAATACTAGCAAACAGAATGCAGCAGCATTTAAAAGAATTTACACCATGATAAACAGAATTTATTATTGGAATGCAAAGATGATTCAACATACAAAATTTGATTAATGTATTATGCCACATGAATAAAATGAAGGATAAAAACCCATATGATTAACTCAATGCAGAAAGTTATTTGATATCCTTTCATGATAAAACACTCAACAAACTAAAATAGAAGGAAAATTACTTCAACATAATGAACATATATGGAAAACTTTTTTTTCATACACTGAACACTTTTTTCCAAAACTGAACACTTTTCCTTGAAGATCAAGGCAAGGATGCCGACTTTTACCACTTCTCAAAATACTATTAGAAGCTCTAGTCAGACTAATTAGGCAAGAAAAAGAAATAAAAGACATTCAACTTGGAAAGAAAAGTAAAATTATCTGTTTGCAGATGATATTACATGTAAAAAGAATTACACCCACACAAAAGTTGTTCAGTTCTGTTGCTCAGTTGTATCTGACTCTTCATGACCCCATAGGGCAAAGACTGCAGCACACCAGGCTTCCCTGTCCATCACCAACTCCCGGAGCCTACTCAAACTTGTGTCCATCATGACAGTGATGCCATCCAACTATCTCATCCTCTGTCGTCCCCTTCTCCCCCCACCTTCAATCTTTCCCAGCATCAGGGTCTTTTCAGATGAGGCAGTTCTTCGCATCAGCTGGCCAAAGTATTGGAGGTTCAGCTTCAGCATCAGTCCTTCCAATGAACATTCAGGACTGATTTCCTTTAGGATGGACTAGTTGGATCTCTTTGCAGTCCAAGGGACTCTCAAGAGTCTTCTCCAACACCACAGTTCAAAAGCATCAATTCTTCAGTGCTCAGCTTTCTTTATAGTCCAACTCTCACATCCATACATGACTACTGGAAAAACCATAGCTTTGACTAGATAGAACTTTGTTTAAAAGTTCAATGCCATAGAAAAGAAAATGTGTATGTGTGATGAAGGATAGAGAGTACTGGGGAGAGAACTGTTCTAATTAAAAGAGACTAAGGAGACACACAAAACCCCAGTTGTACAAAATATTACATAAAATGTATTTGGGGAACAAATGAAGAAATTTTCATATGATCTGGGTATTAAATAATATAGAATTCATTTTCTTGGATGCGTTAATGATATGATCTATAGTGAAATGTCCTGTTTTTAGAGGATGCAACTGAAATACTTAGGGAAGAATATCATGAAGTCTATAGGGCTTCCCTGGTGGCTCAGTTAGTAAAGAATCTGCCTGCGATGTAGGAGACCCAGGTTTGATCCCAGGGTTTGGAAGATGTCCTGGAGATGAGAATGGCTACTCACTTCAATATTCTTGCCTGGAGAATCCCATGGACAGAGGAACCTGGTGGGCTATAGTCCATGAGGTCACAAACAGTCGAACATGAATGACTGACTAACATTTTTTTGATCGTGAAGTCTCCACTTATGTTGAAATGGATTCAGCAAACACACACACACACAAGCTTATAAAGCAAAATAGTTAACAATAGCTGAATCCAGATGATACATGTATGTGTGATATGAGAGTTTGTTGTGTTTTTCTTCCTGATTTTCTATATGCTTGAAAAACATTCATAGTAAAAAGTTGGGAAAACAAAAATTACTTAAACGTTTATAAAAGACAGAACTGTTAGAATTCTGAGAAAAGAATCTAAAGGAATTCTCTATTAAAAATACAGAGCTGAGCTCAAAAATGAACCAGCACTGTTTACAAAGAATGCCATTAACCCATTACTAAATAAGTGCCAAGAAAATAATGGTAATCATCCTTAAGATATGGGCAGTTGAAGTCACAATACCAGTTATCTGTATTTCTAAACATTGTGCATGTTCTCTGGATAAATACAGATGCTAATGGCTACAAGCATTATACAACTTGAAACTCATAGATGTCAGTATATTTTAAATTATTTCCAGTACCATAGACATCCATCTTTGCCAAGGTTTTAATTAACAGATTGATGAAATTCTGACTTAATATAAAATCTAACAATTTTTGTAAGCAAAATGACTAAGTAAATAGTTTACAATTTAACTAACATAGCACATGAATTTACCTGTATAAGTATGGACCTCACTGAAGTTGTGTCTTGGCATCTCTGAAATACTGCATTAATTGCAAAGCTTCCCAGAAAATGCTGTGTTTTTACAGTCCAAGTTGGAGAAACAAACTTAGTAGCAAATTGATTTATCTGTTAAACATAAAAATGAAATATTGAGCTGAAGAAATATCTGTTAGTGTTGTGCTATGGTGATAAAAATTACTCTTTTAGTATCTGGCATTGACATTTGTTTGTACAATAGTAAGCAGTGTGATCAAGGTTATATTTCTTACTAATTCAGGGTCTTTTGACAAAAATGTAAAGATAATCATAAGGTTTATGCATCAGTTATATCATATTCTATGACCTAAATTAACATGAAAAAGCTAAAATATTAATGTTAAAGAGTTTTAATTATCCTTGCTATCATTCTGCAATTAATATTCAATTTTTCTTTTTTTTTCTAGTTATCTTTTATTCTACCATCCAGGATACCTTTCTCTTCCCCTCTCTTTCCCTCTTTTCTTTAATACATGTGTTGAAAATCTGTCATGATATCCTATGATTTCCAACAAGCCCTGGAAGTATCAATAAGCACTAAATTATGGGCCCTCCATCATATTTTCAAACCCAGAACTGAAACTTCATCTTATTCTAGAGCTCCCATAACTTTTAACCCCTTCTCAAATGCCATGATGATCCAAGTCTGCTCCGAAATCCACCATGGATAATATACAAGGTTCTCCAGGATGGTTAGGAAGATAGGATCTGGAGCTTATGGCAACTAATATTAAATATTTAAATATTTTAAATATTTAATATTAATTTCTAATTACCTTCGGCTGAATGTAGATTTTCACCTTGTGTGCAAAATCCCGCATTTCAGTCAACTACATACAGATGACAGCTTCTTAGGAAGAGTGTTCTTACATTTTTCTGAAAAGAAAAAAGTTTTACTCTTGGGTGCCAGGTAAAAAATTCTTTAAAAAATCCCTAGAGCAACATAAAGTTGTCTTCTATCATTTTGAAAGGTAGAACTTGGCAGCAGTAAGCAATTTGCATTAATAAAACTTTCTGATCTCACGAAGAGAAAGTTTTCCTTTATAGATTTGATTAGTTGTTTGTCATTGAGGTTAAGGCCACCTGAAAGGAAACTCCTACTCATTTCTTCTGCAGAAAAATATCAAAAGTAGAAGTTAGTTAGTCATAGTGAGGTTGCTTATCACCAGTGAACATGTCAGTTGAGTCATACAAGGAACATCTAAAATGGACTTTTGAGAAGTAAAAGTTTCCTTCTCTTAATCAGTAGTGCAAGGAAGGGAAAAATAGGCATTCCGTGACAAACAGGAAAACATCCTTTCCCATGGACTAAGGACAGCTGAAGAGCCCATGAATGAATAAATCAGGGAGGAAAGAGCCAGTGCCAGTATAAAAGGGAGTCGTCTCTCGTTTCTATGAAGAATGTCTCTTTGCTAATCCTTATCACTGCAACAATCCAGAGAATAGAAGAAGTTACACCAAAGATTAAAGTAAAACTTTAAGAATTACATTAAGTGTATAATTATGCTTTTATAAATTATCATCTCAATTTGCTGGAAGTTTAGATTCAAGTCTTTTGAAAAATTGTTAAATAGGGGCAGTTTGTAACAATCTTTCCTTCTTCCTTGTGGTTGCTCCTGTAGACCTTGTCCCTCCCTCGCTGGTATCCCTTCCGTCACGGAACATCTGTGTGCTCCCAAGGGTGTACTAAGTGGCTTGATAATCTATCCCACAGAGGATGTGAGACCCTCCATTTGCATTTCATGGCATGGTTGCTAACAGACTACATGAATTTTGATTTTAAAATAGTAAGGCATATCTTTCAAGTGAATTCAATTTTGTGATGTGGTTGATGATCATTATAAAATTAAAGATATATTTTCCTAGAATTAATTGGATAAAGAATTAATGGATAAAGCTGTTAATGCAACAGCTGTTAAAATCACACATTTAAATAAACTGTTATAGATAAAAATATGAATCATTCTCAAAAATGTTAATAATTTCTAAACCATTAAGAAAATATCATCCAATAATAACTGAAAATAAGATGTCTCAAGTACAATATTTGTAAAATACCTAAAGTTTGGTGTGTGCTTCCCTAGTGGCTCACAGTAAAGAATCTGCCTGCAATGCAGGAGACCCGAGTTTGATACCTGGGTTGGGAAGATCCCCTGGAGAAAGGAATGGCAGCCCACTCCAGTATTCTTGCCTGGAGAATTCCATGAACAGAGGAGCCTGGCGGGCTACAGTCCATGGGGTCACAGAGTTGGACATGACTGAGTGATTAACATTAAAGCTTGGTACTTTAACATTAAAGCTTGGTACTTTTCATACATTGTTCACATGATTATGGCAATCCTTTATCTTTAAAACTTGACAGCAATTTAGTTCACTCTATCCCAACTTGAAATGACCTAAGCTTTTATTTTCTCTATGAAAGCATGCACCTTTGTGAGCACATTGAGATTTTTTCCTGCTTCATAACTGGAGCCCTACCCCAGAAGATCTGAATAGCACTCTTCTCCCATTTTAGACAAGAGAGAGGCTGGGTTTGACTTTTCATTGGAGGATCTAGGGGTCGCAAAGAGTAGGACACGACTGAGTGACTGAACTGAACTAGCTGTCCAGGTGTTTGATTCCCCGAGTATGTATCTTCTCTTTCTACACAGACCTACCTCAAAGGAAGAAGGAATACTCTTTTTACAGTCAGTCACCCTAGGGCAAGATTCACCTAGAATTGTGAAAATTGCATTCTGATCCAAATACAAGGCTGCCGTTTTATTTTCTTCTCATGGACAAAAAAAAAAAAAAAAAGTCGTTTTTTTCCTGTTGTCTCCTCATACCCTCTCAGGACCCTGACATATGTGATGACCACCACATGTCATTGCAGCATGTCCTACATTCAGGGTGTGCCTTTTTTTCTTCTTTTTTTGCAACATAATTCCAAGACCATACAATCGTCTGACTAAAAACAGACCATAGTGATTGTAGCCCTCTATCTGCTCATATTCCTCGAGCTGGAAGGCACTCATCTCCCACTCCTGAGGTTTCTAGGTACAGCACAACCATTTGTGTGGCACAGTGCTGCCTCACTCTGTCCTCCTCTGAAAGGAAGTACCTTATCTGAATAGGGAGCTTCAGATAATGAACTTACAGCTTAGCTCTTTCCTCTTTCTTTATTACTGGTGTATGCTTGCCTGTAGAAGGCACATGTTTTAGGCTGCTCTTGATCATGAAGTAACTGATAAATCTTTGTCTTTACAATGGAGCAAGGGGCTGTGGTTTTCTAGCACTGCCTCTAATTCTGAGGTTAAGTATTGGGAATCTAATTCTTCTCATGTTTCTATACCTTCTTCTCCCATTGATCTATCAATAATGAGGCCAACATTTGCATTCTATCTGTCTGGTTCCAGTTTTTAATCTCAAATGGTTCAAAAGTCTAGTTGAAAAGGGCGTAAATACATTGACCTCCTTGCGGACAGCAGTCTTCAGAAGCAGTGGGCTCCATGAACTGGTTTCCTTGGCAACCCCAAAGTAGCCTTCATCTTTCTTCTCCACCCCAGTAGTGAAATCTTCAGTGCTTGTGTATATCAAAAACAGCTGTGATCGCGCCAATGTCACAGCAGCTTTAACTAATGGTGCTGTTCCTGCTGTCCATGTAGGAGTCACAGCTGTAAAAGCCTGAAGGTGAGGACACTGCTGTCTATACAGAAGGCCCTCTCCATCACTGCTGGCAGTGCTACCTTCTGTTATTAGTAAATCAGCTTGCACCTTGGTCTCTCAGTGTCCTACAGGATATCAGCTGATAAGCTCCATATATTCTTCATCCTGGGGCCCAGGCCAAAAGAATATGAGAACCAGACTGAAGGACAATCTGAGGGAAAGAATCCATGCTGTACAGCAAAGTGCACAAATCTTAAGTATGTATATATGTGTGTTAGTCACTCAGTCGTGTCCAACTCTTTGTGACCCCGTGGACTATAGCCCACCCAGGCTCCTCTGTCCATGGGATTCTCCAGGAAAGAACACTTGAGTGGGTAGCCATTCCCTTCTTCAAATATTAAGTGCACAGTCCAATAAATTTTATATATCAATACATCTGTGGAAATACTGCTCACATCAAAATACAGAATATTTTCTGTATTTTGAAAATCATCCAGAGATGATTTTCTCATGCTTCCTCTTATTTCAAACCTCCCCACAACCAAAGGTAATTATGATATTGATTTCTATCATGTTCTTAAACTTGATGTAAATGGAATAATAAAATATACATTCTCTTGTGTCTTTTTTTTATTTATTTTTTATTGAAGGATAATTGCTTTACAGAATTTTGCTGTTTTCTGTCAAACCTCAACATGAATCAGCCATATGTATACATATATCCCCTCCCTTTTGAAACTCCCTCCCATCTCCCTCCCCATCCCACCCCTCCATGTTGATACAGAGCCCCTGTTTGAGTTTTCTGAGCCATACAGCAAATTCCTGTTGGCTATCTATTTTACATATGGTACTGAAAGTTTTGATGTTACTGTTTCAATACATCTCGCCCTCTCCTCCCCTCTCCCCATGTCCATAAGTCTGTTCTCTATGTCTGTTTCTCCATTGTTGCCCTGTAAATAAATTATTCAGTACCATTTTTCTAGATTCCATATATATGTGTGTTAGAATATGGTATTTATCTTTCTCTTCCTGACTCGCTTCACTCTGTATAATATGTTCTAGGTTCATCCACCTCATTAGAACTGACTCACGTGTTCTTTTTATGGCTGAGTAATATTCCATTTTGTATATATATCACAACTTCTTTATCCATTAATCTGCTGATGGAAATCTAGGTTGCTTCCATGTTCTAGGTATTGTAAATAGTGCTGCAATGAACAATGGGATACATGTGTCTCTTTCAATTTTGGTTTCCTCAGCATATATGCCTAAAAGTGGGATTGCTGGGTAATATGGTGGCTTTATTCATGGTTTTTGGATGTATCTCCACACCATCTTCCATAGTGGCTGTATCAATTTACATTCCCACCAGCCGTGCAAGAGTGTTTCCTTTACTCCATATCCTTTCCAGCATTTATTGATTGTAGACTTTTTGATGAGAGCCATTCTGACTGGTGTGAGGTGATATCTCATTGTAGTTTTGATTTGCATTTCTCTAATAATGAGCAATATTGAGCATCTTTTCATGTGTTTGTAAGCCATCCATATGTCTTCTTTGGAGAAATGTCTGTTTATGTCTTTTTCCCACTTTTTGATTGGGTTGTTTGTTTTTCTGATATTGAGTTGTATGAGCTGCTTTTATATTTTGGAAATTAATCCTTTGTCAGTTGTTTAATTTGCTATTATTTTCTCCCACTCTGAGGGTTGTCTTTTCACCTTGCTTATCACTTCCTTTGCTGTGCAAAAGCTTTTAAGTTTAATCAGGTCCCACTTGTTTACTTTTGTTTTTTTTCCATTACTCTAGGAGGTAGGTCATAGAGGATCTTGCTTTGCTGTATGTCATCGAGTGTTCTGCTTATGTTTTCCTCTAAGAGTTTTATAGTTTCTGGTCTTACGTTTAGGCCTTTAATCCATTTTGAGTTTATCTTTGTGTATGATGTTAGGAAGTGTTCTAATTTCATTCTTTTACACGTAGCTGTCCAGTTTTCCCAGAAACATTTGTTGAAGGGGCTGTCTTTGCCCCATTGTATATTCTTGCCTCCTTTGTCAAAAATAAGTTACCCATAGGTACATGGTTTGTTTCCAGGCTTTCTATCTTGTTCCATTGGTCTATATTTCTGTTTTTGTGCTTATACCATACTGTCTTGATGACTGTAGCTTTGTAGTATAACCTGAAGTCAAGAAACTTGATTCCTCCAGCTCCATTCTTTCTCAAGACTGCTTTGGCTATTCATGGTCTTTTGTGTTTCCATATGAATTATGAAATTCTTTGTTCTAGTTCTGTGAAAAGTGCCATTGGTAATTTGATAGGGATTGCATTAAATCTGTAGATTGCATTTGGTAGCATACTCATTTTGACAATATTGATTCTTCCTACCCAGGAACATGGAATATCTCTCCATCTGTTTATGTCATCTTTGGTTTCTTTCATTAGTGTCTTATAATTTTCTGTGTATAGTTCTTTCATCTCTTAAGTTTATTCCTATATATTAATTCTTTTTGTTGCAATGATGAATGGGATTGATTCCTTAATTGCTCTTTCTGATTTTTCATTGATAGTATATAGAAATGCAAGAGATTTCTGTGTATTGATTTTGTATCCTGCAACTTTGTTAAATTCAAATACTATCTTTAGGGTTTTCTATGTACAGTATCATGTTACCTGCAAACAGTGAGAGCTTTGCTACTTCTTTTCCAATCTGGATTCCTTTTATTTCTTTTTCTTCTCTGATTGCTGTAGCTAGGACTTCCAGAACTATGTTGAATAAGAGTGGTGAAAGTGGACACCCTTGTCTTGTTCCTGATCTTAGGGGGAATGCTTTCATTTTTTCACCATTGAGAATAATGTTTGCTAGAGGCTTACCATATATGGCCTTTAGTATGTTGAGGTAGGTTCCTTATATGCCCATTTTTGAAGAGTTTTAATCATAAATAGGTGTTGAATTTTGTTAAGGCTTTTTCTGCATCTGTTGAGATGATCATATGGTTTTTATCTTTCAATTTGTTAATATGGTGTATCACATTGATTGATTTGTGTATATTGAAAAATCCTTGCATCCCTGGAATAAACCCAACTTGATCATGGTGTATGAGCTTTTTGATGTGTTGCTGAATACTGTTTGCTAAAATTTTGTTGAGAATTTTTGCATCTATGTTCATCAGTGATATTGGCCTGTAGTTTTCTTTTTTAGTGTTGTCTTTGTCTGGTTTTGGTATCAGGGTGATGGTGGCCCCATAGAATGAATTTGGAAGTGTTCCTTCCTCTGCAGTTTTTTGAAAGAGTTTTATAAGGCTAGGCATTCAGGAAAGTCAGGAAAGTGAAGTCACTCAGTCGTATCTGACTCTTTGCAACCCCATGGGCTGTCGCCTACCAGGCTCCTCAGTCCATGGAATTTTCCAGGCAAGAGTACTGGAGTGGATCACCATTTCCTTCTTCAGGGGATCCTCCCAACCCAGGGACTGAACCCGGGTCTCCCACATTGCAGGCAGACGTTTTACCGTTTGAGCCACCAGGGAAGGCTAGGCATTAGCTCTTTTCTAAATGTTTGATAGAATTCTCCTGTGAAGCCATCTGGTCCTGGGCTTTTGTTTTGGGGGGAGATTTTTGATCACAGCTTCAATTTCAGTGCTTGTAGTTGGGTTGTTCATTATTTCTATTTCTTCCTGGTTCAGTCTTGGAAAATTGAACTTTTCTAAGGATCTATCTGTTTCTTCCAGGTTGTCTATTTTATTGCCATGTAGTAGTCACTAACGTGGAGAAGGCAATGGCACCCCACTCCAGTACTCTTGCCTGGAAAATCCCATGGATGGAGGAGCCCGGTAGGCTGCAGTCCGTGGGGTTGCTAAGAGTCGGACACGACTGAGCTACTTCACTTTCCCTTTTCACTTTTATGCATTGGAGAAGGAAATGGCAACCCACTCCAGTGTTCTTGCCTGGAGAATCCCAGGGACGGGGGAGCCTGGTGGGCTGCCATCTATGGGGTTGTACAGAGTTGGACACGACTGAAGCGACTTAGCAGCAGTAGCAGCAGCAGTCGCTAATGATCCTTTGTATTTCTGCATTGACTGTTGTAACCTCTCCTTTTTCATTTCTAATTTTGCTGATTTGATTTTTCTCTCTTTTTCCCTTGATGAGTCTGGCTAAGGGTTTGTTAATTTTATTTATCTTCTCAAAGAACCAGCTTTTAGTTTTATTAATCTTTACTATTGTTTCTTTATTTCTTATTGGATCTTTATAATTTCTTCCCTTCTACTAATCTTGGGGTTTTTTTTTTCTTCTTCTTTTTCCAGTTGCTTAAGGTGTAAAGTTAGGTTGTCTATTTGATGTTTTTCTTGTTTCTTAAGATAGGATTGTATTGCTGTAAACTTCCCTCTTAGAACTGCTTTTCCTGCATCCCATAGGTTTTGAGTTGTCATGTTTTCATTGTCATTTGTTTCTAGAAATCTTTCAATTTCTCTTTTGATTTCTTCAGTAACCTGTTGGTTATTTAGAAACATGTTGTTTAAGTCTCCATGTGTTTTTGTTTCTTACAGGTTTTCTTTTTCTTAGTAATTGATATCTGGTCTCATAGCATTGTGGTTGGAGAAGATGCTTGGTACAATTTCAATTTTTAAAAATTTACTGAGGTTTGATTTGTGACCTAAGATGTGGTCTATCCTGGAGAATGTTCCTTGTGCACTTGAGGAGAAGGTGTATTCTTTTGCATTTGGATGAAATGTTCTGAATATCAGTGAGACCCATCTCATCTAATGTGTCATTTAAGACTTGTGTTTCCTTATTAATTTTCTGTTTTGATTATCTGTCCATTGGCGTGCATGGGGTGTTAAATTCTCCTACTATTATTGTGTTACTGTCAATTTCTCCTTTTATGTCTGTTAGTGTTTGTCTTATGTATTGAGGTGCTCCTATGTTGGGTGCAAAGATATTTACAATTGTTATGTCTTCCTCTTGGATTGATCCTTTGATGATTATGTAGTGTCCTTCCTTATCTCTTGTAATCTTTTTTATTTTAAGGTCTGTTTCGTCTGATATGAGGATTGCTACCCCAGCTTTCTTTTGCTTCTCATTTTCGTGGAATATATCTTTCCATCCTCTGACTTCCAGTCTATATGTGTCTTGAGGTCTGAAGTGGGTTTCTTGTAAACGGCATATATATGGGTCTTGTTTTGTATCCATTCAGCCAGTCTGTATCTTTTTGTTGGAGCATTTAATCCATTTATATTTAAAGTAATTATTGATATAGATGTTCCTATTGCCATTTCCTAATTGTTTTGGGTTGATTTTGTAGATCTTTTTTCTTCTCTTGTATTTCTTGACTATATAAGTCCATTTTACATTTGTTGTAAAGCTGGTTTAGTGATATTGAATTCTCTTAACTTTTGCTTCTTTGAAAAGCTCTTTTTTTCACCATCAATTTTGAATGAGATCCTTTCTGGGTACAGTAATCTTGGTTGTAGATTTTTCCCTTTCAGTTCTTTAAATATACCCTGACATTCCTTTCTGACCTGCAGAGTTTCTGCTGAAAGATCAGCAGAAGATAGTGTATGGGGGTTTCCCTTGTATGTTACTTATTGCTTCTCCCTTGCTGCTTTTAATGTTCTTTCTTTGTGTTTAGTCTTTGTTAGTTTGATTAGTGTGTGTGTTGGCATGTTTCTCCTTTTATTTATCCTGTATGGGACTCTTTGTGCCTCTTGAACTTGATTGGCTATTTCCTTTTCTATGTTGGGAAATTTTTCAACTATAATCTTTTCAAAAATTTTCTCATACCCTTTCTTTTTCTCTTCTTCTTCTGGGACCCCTATAATTCAAATGTTGGTTCATTTGATATGGTCCCAGAGGTCTCTGAGACTGTCCTCAGCTCTTTCCATTCTTTTTACTTTATTCTGCTTTTCAGAAGTTATTTCCACCATTTTATCTTCCAGCTCACTGATTCATTCTTCTGCTTCAGATATTCTGCTATTGATTCCTTCTAGAGTATTTTTAATTTCAGTACTTGTGTTGTTTATCTCTGTATGCTTATTCTTCAATTCTAGTTCTTTGTTAATTGATTCTTACATTTTCTCCATTTTGTTTTCAAGATTTTTGATCATCTTTACTATCATTATTCTGAATTCTTTTTCAGGTAATTATCCTATTTCCTCTTTATTTATTTGGACTTCTGTGTTTATAGTTTGTTCCTTCATTTGTGCAGTATTTCTCTGCCTTTTTTTTGTTTTGTTTTGTTTGAGGTCTTCTTTTCCCAGGCTTCAAGGAAAGTTGAATTCTTTCCTTGAAGAAGGTTGAATTCTTTCTTCCTTTTGGTATCTGCCCTCCTAAGTTTGGTCTAGTGGTTTGTATGAGCTTCACATAGGGTGAGATTTGTGCTGGGTTTTTGTTTGTGTGTTTGTTTGTCCTCTGATGGGCAAGGCTGAGTGAGGTGGTAATCCTGTCTGCTTATGATTTGGTTTGGATTTTTGTTTTATTTGTTGTTTAGATGAGGCATCCTGAACAGGGTGCTACTGGTGGTTGGGTGATGCTGGGTCTTGTATTCAAGTGGTATCCTTTGTGTGAGTTCTCACTATTTGATATTCCCTATGGTGGGCTGCCATCTATGGGGTCGCACAGAGTCAGACATGACTGAAGCAACTTAGCAGCAGCAGCAGGGTTAGTTCTCTGGTAGTCTAGGGTCTTGGAGTCACTGCTCCCACTCTAAAGGCTCAGGGTTTGATCTCTGGTCAGGGGCAAAGATTCCAAAAGTGGTTTGTTATGCCATTAAGGGAGAGTAAAACAAATATCCAGAAATGAGAAACCAAAGATGAACCCTAGGCAAGTGACAGTTACAAAATCAGGCAAAATGGAACATACATATATACACCTGAGAGCAAAGTGGAAACAGTCCAACAAAAATAAAGTACAATAGATTGATCTGATGAACAAAACAAATAAAAAATTATATTTACCAGTTAATACCAAAACTAACTTAAACAAAGTTAACTTAAGTTCAAAGATTTTTTAACTTAAGTTCAAAGTTTTTGAAGAAAGTAGGGAAAACCACTACTATTCAGGTATGACCTAAATCAAATCCCTTATGATTATACAGTGGAAGTGAGAAATAGATTCAAGGGCCTAGATCTGATAGATACAGTGCCTGATGAAGTACGAACGGAGGTTCGTGACATTGTACGTGAGACAGGGATCAAGACCATCCCCATGGAAAAGAAATGCAAAAAAGCAAAATGGCTGTCTGGGGAGGCCTTACAAATAGCTGTGAAAAGAAGAGAAGTGAAGAGCAGAGAAGAAAAAGAAAGATATAAGCATCTGAATGCAGAGTTCCAAAGAATAGCAAGAAGAGATAAGAAAGCCTTCTTCAGTGATCAATGCAAAGAAAGAGATGAAAAGAACAGGAAGGGGAAAGACTAGAGATCTCTTCAAGAAAATTAGAGATATCAAGGGAACATTTCATGCAAAGATGGGCTCAATAAAGGACAGAAATGGTATGGACCTAACAGAAGCAGAAGATATTAAGAAGAGGTGGCAAGAATACACAGAAGAACTGTACAAAAAAGATCTTCACGACCCAGATAATCATGATGGTGTGATCACTCATCTAGAGCCAGAAATCCTGGAATGTGAAGTCAAGTGGGCCTTAGCAAGCATCACTATGAGCAAAGCTAGTGGAGGTGATGGAATTCCAGTTGAGCTGTTTCAAATCCTGAAAGATGATGCTGTGAAAGTGCTGCACTCAGTATGCCAGCAAATTTGGAAACTCAGCAGTGACCACAGGACTGGAAAAGGTCAGTTTTCATTCCAATCCCAAAGAAAGGCAATGCCAAAGAATGCTCAAACTACCACACAATGGCACTCATCTCACACACTAGTAAAGTAATGCCCAAAATTCTCCAAGCCAGGTTTCAGCAATACGTTAACTGTGAAGTTCCAGATGTTCAAGCTGGTTTTAGAAAAGGCAGAGGAACAAGAGAGCAAATTGCCAACATCCACTGGATCATCAAAAAAGCAAGAGAGTTCCAGAAAAACATCTATTTCTGCTTTATTGGCTATGCCAAAGCCTTTGACTGTGTGGATCACAATAAACTGTGGAAAATTCTGAAAGAGATGGGAATACCAGACCACTGCCCTGCCTTTTGAGAAACCTATATGCAGGTCAGGAAGCAACAGTTAGAACTGGACCTGGAACAACAGACTGGTTCCAAATAGGAAAAGGAGTATGTCAAGGCTGTATATTGTCACCCTGCTTATTTCAGTTATATGCAGGGTACAACATGAGAAACGCTGGGCTGGAAGAAGCACAAGCTGGAATCAAGATTGCTAGGAGAAATATCAATAACCTCAGATATGCAGATGCCACCACCCTTATGGCAGAAAGTAAAGAGGAACTAAAAAGCCTCTTGATGAAAGTGAAAGAAGAGAGTGAAAAACATGGCTTAAAGTTCAACATTCAGAAAACTAAGATCATGGCATCTGGTCCCATCACTTCATGGGAAATAGATGGGGAAACAGTGGAAGCAGTGTCAGACTTTATTTTTTTGGGCTCCAAAATCACTGCAGATGATGACTGCAGGCATGAAATTAAAAGACGCTTACTCTTTGGAAGGAAATTTATGACCAACCTAGAGAGTATATTCAAAAGCAGAGATATTACTTTGCCAACAGCGGTTCGTCTAGTCAAGGCTATGGTTTTTCCAGTGGTCATGTATGGATGTGAGAGTTGGACTGTGAAGAAAGCTGAGCGCTTAAGCATTGAAGCTTTTGAACTGTGGTGCTGGAGAAGACTCTTGAGAGTCCCTTGGACTGCAAGGAGATCCAACCAGTCCATTCTAAAGGAGATCAGGCCTGGGATTTCTTTGGAAGAAATGATGCTAAAGCTGAAACTCCAGTACCTGGCCAACCTCATGGTAAGAGTTGACTCATTGGAAAAGACTCTGATGCTGGGAGGAATTGAGGGCAGGAGAAGAAGGGGACAACAGAGGATGAGATGGCTTTATGGCATCACTGACTCGATGGACATGAGTTTGAGTGAACTCTGGGAGTTGGTGATGGACAGGGAGGCCTGGCATGCTGCAATTCATCGCGTCGCAAAGAGTTGGACATGACTGAGTGACTGGACTGAACTGAACTGAGCTGTACTTAAGCACAAACTGGAAATCAAAACTAAAACAAGGTACCAAGTGGGGAAAAAAACAATGAAAACAAAACTAACAAATATGTTGAGAGGAAAGGAAAAAAGAAAAGAAAGAAAGAATAGACATGCACAGTTAAATAGAGATAGATGAAAATTTGTTAAAGATTAACTGCAAGGGGAAAAGAACAGTAGGAAAGGCAAAGAAAACAATAAATGTAGAAAAAAGATAATAGGTTTAAAAAAATTAAGAAGTAAAATTTTAAAAAGGGGAAAGAGAAAAAAATGAAAAAAGAAAGAAAAGGGGGAAAAAAGGAAAACTCCACAGAACTGCAAAAGCCCAATGTAGAGGTGGTGGTTTATAATAACAATAGAAAGTGTGACTGAACAAACACATATAAATATATACCCATAAGCAAAATCAAAACAATCTAACAAAAATTAAGTACAATAGATTAACCGAGAAAACAAAGGAAACCAAAAATTATATCTACCAGAACAAAACTAATTAAAGCACAAACTGGAAAACAATACTAAAGCAAGGTGCCAATTGGGGAAGAAAGTAATGAAAATAAAACTAACAAATATGTTGAGAAGAAAGGAGAGAAAGAAAAGAAAGAATAGATATGCAAAGTTAAATGGATGTAGATAAAGAAGATTTATATGTGTTAAAGATTGACTGCAAGGGGAAAATAACAGTAGGAAAAGCAAACAAAGGAATAAATGTACAAAAAATAATAATAGGTTAAAATTTTTTAATTAAAAAAAGAATAAAGAAAAAAAAGAGGAAAACTCCACAGAACAGCAAAAGCCCAACAGAGAGGCAGAGGTTTATGACAACAATAAAAAATGTGACTGAGGATAAAGGAAAAAAAAAAAGCTCAAAAGCTTAATTGGATTTCTTAGTGCCAATAAAATCAACAACTACAACAGAAGAGGGGAAAAGGGGAAAAAAGAAAAAATCCAAACGAATCTACAGAACATGTCAAAAAATAAGAATAACAATTGTTTTTCTTGAGTCACTGCTGTCAGAGTCCTTTTCCGCACTGGGAATCACAGTCCACCTTACCTCCCTAGGATGCCCTCCAACGCTGTACTGATCTCTGGACCTGCTGTGGGGGCTGCTCAGATTCTAATCTGGTCCTGCTCCTGTGTGTTCTTGCCTCCAATGTGCACAACTATCGGAGCTAGTGCGTTTCTTTTGTGGGAGCTCTCAATGGCCTTTTATATATTCCATAGACACAGAGTCTACTTAGTTGATCGTGTGAATTTAATCTGCAGCTGTACAGGTGATGAGAAGGTTTTGGGTCTTCTTCCTTAGCCACACTGCCCCTGGGTTTCAATTGTGGTTTTATTTCCACCTTTACATGTGGGTTGTCCACTGGGGTTTATCTCCTGAGGCTGTCCTGGAGGCCTTGAGTTTGCCCCTGTGAGGGCTAGATATGGAAGTGGTGCAGCTGCTTGGGTCACTGGGGTTCTGGCAGCACCAGGTACTCAGGGGTGTTGGCGGCTAGGGTAGTAGGAAATACAGTGCTCTAGAAGGGTATGGCAACCAGCATTGGCCACTATGCTCCAGTATCCTTGCCTGGAGAACCCCCTCTCTGACAGAGAAGCCGGGCAGGCGACAGTCTACAGGGTTGCAAAGAGTCAGACAGGGCCCAAGCGACCCTGTGCGCATAAGCACAGACTTTTTTTTTTTTTTTACCTGTGGCAGCTCTGCCCCAATGAGAGCTGAGCGTGAAGGTGGCATAGCTGCTTGACTTGCGGGGACCCTGGCGGCATCAAGTGTTCAGGGACACAGACTGGCTCCACAGCAGGAGTTATGGCCCTATCAGAGTCTTTTTTTTTTAATATAAATTTATTTATTTTAATTGGAGGTTAATTACTTTACAATATTGTATTGGTTTTGCCATACATCAACGTGAATCCGCCACAGGTATACACGTGTTCCCCATCCTGAACCCCCCTCCCTTCTCCCTCCCCGTACCATTCCTCTGGGTTGTCTCAGTGCACCAACCCCAAGCGTCCAGTATCATGCATTGAACCTGGACTGGAGATTCGTTTCATATGTGATATTATACATGTTTCAATGCCATTCTCCCAAATCATCCCACCCTCGCCCTCTCCCACAGAGTCCAAAATATGTTCTATACATCTATGTCTCTTTTGCGGTCTCGCATATAGGGTCTTTTTTGGAGCCTCTTGTAGCTGGTGATCAGAAGGCCTCTTTGGCCAGTCTTTCTCCGTGGCTCCGCCCATTCCGGCACCTCTCTTATGTCTTTTACGTGAGACTCATCGATTCTGTTGCATGCAGCTAAGGTTAGTTCTTTTTCATTGTCACATGGTATTGCATTGTGTGCAGTTGCCACCATTTATGTTTCT
This sequence comes from Ovis canadensis, assembly GCF_042477335.2. Lineage (NCBI taxonomy): Eukaryota > Metazoa > Chordata > Mammalia > Artiodactyla > Bovidae > Ovis > Ovis canadensis. The sequence continues at coordinate 30,514,194 of NC_091246.1, forward strand.
ATTCTGCTGCTTTGAATGTTATAAAATATGTTTTTTGATGAGCATATGTGTGTTATTTGTTTTGTTTTATTACACTTTATTTTTCATAGCAGCTTTAGATTTACAGTAAAATCGAGCAGAAGTTATAGAGAATTCTTGAATACCTCCTGTCTACATCCCCCCTACCCTGCAATACTCACAGCCTTTCCACTATCAACATCTTCGCCTGCGGTTGTACATTTGTTACAATTGATGGACCTGTACTGACACATCATTATCACCCAAAGTCCATAGTTTACACTAAGGTTTACTCTCGGTGTTGTACATCCTATGGGTTTTAATGTGTGTATAATGGCATGCATCTACCATTACAATATCATACAGAATAGTTCCACTGCCCTGAAAATCCTTTATGTCTGCTTATTCATCTTTCCTTCCTCCCTAATACCTAGCAACCACTGATGATTTTATTATCTTCTTACTTTTGCCTTTTCCAGAATGTCACATGATTGGAATTATACACTATATAACCTTTTCCCATTAGCTATAAAAGACATGGTAATATGCATTTATTTCCTCCATATTTTTTCATGGCTTGTTGGCTGTTTTCTTTTAAGCACTGAATAATTTCCCATTGTCTGGATGTACCACAGTTTATTTATCCATTGATCTACTGAAAGACATCTTGGTTACTGCTAATTTTTGGCAATTATGGGCAAAGTTGCTATAAACATCCCTGTGCAGGCTTTTGTGTGGAGATAGATTTTCAACTTCTTTGGGTACATACTAAGTACAATAGCTGGATTATATGATAAGAGTATATTTAGTTTTGTAAGAGTTTACCAATTGTCTTCCAAAATAACTACCATTCCTACCAGCACTGAATGATAGTTCCTATTGTCCTACCTCCTTACCAACATTTGGTTCTGTCAGTGTTAGGAATATGGGTCATTCTAATAGATGTGTAGTGGTATATCATTGTTGTCTTATTTTGCATTTTCCTAATGGCTTATGGTGTGGACTACCTTTTCATATGCTTATTTGTCATCTGTATATCTTTGGCTTCTCAGGTGGTGCTAGTGGTAGAGAATCTACCTGCCAATGCAGGAGATGTGGGTTCAATCCCTGGGTTGAAAAGATCACCTGGAGTAGGAAAAGGCAACCCACTCCAGTATTCTTGCCTGAAAAATTCCATGGACAGAGGAGCATGGTGAGTTACAGTCCATTGGGCCAAAAAGAGTCAGACATAACTGAAAGACTGAACACACACACACACATATCTTCTTTGGTAAACTGGCTATTCGATCTTGGCCCCATTTTTTAAACTAGTTGCTTGGTTTTTTTTTATTGTTAAGTTTTTTGAGAGTTCTTTGTATCTTTTAGATTACAGTCCTTTATCAGATGTTTCTTTTGCAAGTACTTTTTCAAAATCTATGGCTTATCTCCTCCTCTTAAGAGTGACTTTTACAGAACAGAAGTTTCTAATTTTTATGAAATCCATCTTATCAATTCTTTTTCTGATGGATTGTGACATTGGTGTTGTTTATGGGAGGTCATTGCAGAACCCAAGTTCACCTAGGTTTTCTCCTGCTTTATCTTTTAGGAATTTTGTATTATTGTATTTTAAATTTAGTGCTATGATTCAGCTTGAGCTAATTTTTGTAAATGGTGGAAAGTCTGTGTCTTGATGCATTTATTTACATGTGGACGTCTAGATGTTCTAGTACCATTGGTTGAAAAGGCTATATTTTCTCCATTGCATCGACTTTGCTCCTTTGTCAAAGATCAGCTGATTATATTTGTGTGGGACTATCTCTGGGGTTTCTGTTCTGTTCTATTAATCTATTGTCTGTGATATTTGTCTTTTCACCAAGACCACACTTGATTACTATTGTTGTTCAGTCACCAAGTCGTGTCCAATTCTTTGCGACCCCATGGACTGCAGCACACCAGTCTTCTCTTTCAGTATCTCCCAGAGTTTGCTCAAACTCATGTCCATTGAGTTGGTGATGGCATCCCACCATCTCATCCTGTCACCCCCTTCTCCTCCTGCCTTCAATCTTTCCCAGCATCAAGTCTTTTCCAATGAGTCTATAGCTTTTAGTAAATTTTAAAGTCAGGTAGGGTCAGTCCTGTAAATTTCTTCATCTTCAATATTGTGTTGGCTATTCTGGCTGCTTTGCCTCTAATAAAAGCTTTTAAATCTCTTTGTAGATATCCACAAAATAATTTTCTAAAACTTTGGTACTGAATCTATAGATTGAGTTGGAAAGAACTGACATCTTAATGATATTGAATCTTCCTATCCATAAACATGGAGGATCTCTCCACTTATTTAGTTCTTTGATTTCTTTCACCAGAATTTTGTAGCTCTCCTCATATATATTTGGACATCTGTATGGGCTTCCCTGGTGGCTCAGACAGTAAAGAATCTGCCTGCAATGTGAGAGACCTGGGTTCAATCCCTGGGTTGAGAAGATCCCCTGGAGGAGGACATGGCAACCCACTCCAATATTCTTACCTGGAGAATCTCCATGGACAGAAGAGCCTGGTGGACTACAGTCCAAGGGATTGCAGAGTCAGACATGACTGAGAAACTAAGCACACACAGTACATTAGATTTATACTTAAGTATTTTTTCTTAAGGGGCTTCCCAGGTTGCTCAGTGGTAAAGACTCTGCCTGCCAACGCAGGAGACACCAGAGATATGGTTCTATCCCTGGGTCAGGAAGATCCTCTGGAGGAGGAAATGGCAACCCACCCCAGTATTCTTGCCTGGAAAATCCCCATGAACAAAGGAGCCTGGAGGGCTACAGTCCATAGTGTCACAAAGAGTTTGACATAACTGAGCTCATGACTCATGAACACATTTCTTAAGAGTTCTAATTTAAATGATATTGTGTTTTTAATTTCAAATTCTATTTGTTTATTGCTGGTATATAGAAAAGTGGTTGACTTTATATTATCCTTGCAAGTATCAGGCAACCTTGCTATAATTACTTATTAGTTCCTGGAGTATTTTTATCCATTCCCTCATATCTTCTGTATAAATGATCTTGTCATCTGTAAATAAAGACAATTTGATTTCTTCCTTCCCAATCAGAATACTTTATATTCCTTTTCTTTCTCATTGTATTAGCTGATACTTCCAGAACAGTGTTGAAAAGGAATGGTGAAAGGACCTAATCTCAGCAGGAGTTTTTATTTTTTGCTGCTAAGTATGATGTTACCTATAGACTTTTTGTAGATAATCTTTATCAAGTTGAGGAAATTCCCCTCTATTCCTACAGTTTTCTGAGTTTTTTTTTTAAATCATGAATGATATTGAATTTTGATAAATGTTTTTCTGTATTTAATGATATGATTATGTGATTTTTCTTCTTTAATCTGTTGATGTGATGGATTTACATTAATCGCTTTTTGAATGTTGAAACTTGAATACCTGGGATAAATCCCACTTAATTGTGGTGTATAATTGTTTTCATATATTGTTGTATTTGATTTGCTAATAATTTGTTGAAGATGCTTGCATCTAGGTTTATGAGGGATGTTGGTCTGTAGTTTCCTTTTCTTGTAATGCCTTTTTATCTGCTTTTGGTGTTAGCGTAATACTAAGCTCATAAAATAAGTTTGGAAGTAATTCCTCTGCTTCTACATTCTGGAAAAGATTGTAGAAAATTGGTATTTTTTCCCCCCTTAAATCTTTAGTAGAATTTACCAGTGAGTCCATTTGGGCCTTGTGCTTCCAATTCGAAAGGTTATTATTAACTAAACTTATTAATAAATATAGACATATTTAGATAGTCTATTTCTCTTGTGTACATCTTGACAGATTGCATTTTCCAAGGAAATAGTTCATATCATTTAGGTTATCAAGTTTGCAGGCACTGAGTTGTTCATAATATTTATTATTCTTTAAATTTCCATGGACTCAGTAGTGATGTCCTCTTTTTCCCTTCTGATATTAGTAATTTATATTTCTATCTTTTTTCTTAGTCAGCTCAAGTAGAAGCTTATTAATTCCACTAATCTTTTCAAAAATAGCAGATTCTGGTTTCATTGATTTTCTCTATTGATTTACTACTTAAATGTTATTCATTTGTGCTCTAATTTTTATTTATTTTCTTCTGCTAATTTGGATTTAATTTGCTCTTCCTTTTCTAGTTTCTTATGATGGAAGTTTAAATTATTGACTTTAGATCTTTTCTGACATATGTATTCAATGCTATAAACTTCCTTCTAAACACTGCTTTTGCAAATCCCACAAAATTTGATAAGTTGTATTTTCATTTAGTTACAATTATTTTTAAATTTCTCTTGAGAGAAATTCTTTGACCTGTGTTTTACATAGTAGTGTGTTATTAAATTTCCAATTATTTGGGGATTTTCCATCTACCTTTCTATTATTGATTTCAAATTTAATTCTATTGTGGTCTGAGAGCAGACATTATATGATTTCTCTTCTTTTAAACTTGTTAAAGTGTCTGTTTATGTGCCATAATATCTGTTTTGGTGAATGTACCTTGTGAGCTGGAACATTTATTGTTGTTGGATGTGGTAGTTTATAGATGTTAGTTATGTTTGATGAATGGTCGTATTGAGTTAAGCTATGTCCTTATTAATTTCCTGCCTACTAGGTCTGTTGCTTTTTGTTAGAGGAATGTTGAGTCTCTAAATATAAGAAAGGACTCACTGATTTCTTCTTGTATTTCTACCCGCTTTTGCCCCCATATATTTGCAGCTCTATTGTTAAGTACATACATGTTAAGGATTGTTGTGTCTTCTTGAAGAGTTGACCCTTTATTATTATGGAGTGCCTCCTTGTAGTTCAGTTGGTAAAGAATCTGCCTGCAACTCAGGAGACCTGGGTTTGACTCCTGGTTTGGGAAGATCCCCTGGAGAAGGAAATGGCAACTCACTCCAGTATTCTTGACTGGAGAATCCCAGGGACAGAGGAGCCTGGCAGGCTACAGTCCATGGGGTCGCAAGAGTCAGAGATGACTTAACGACTAAACCACCACCATTATGGAAAGCTCGTCTTAATTCCTGATTATTTTCTTTGCTCTAATATCTGTTCTGCCTGAAATTAATATAGCTACTCTTGCTTTTTTTAAATTACATAGCTCTTGCCTTACATAGCTCACAATACAGTGGAGTTTCTTCTAATTTTAAAGTCAGGTTCTGAGTAAATGTGTAATGTTATACACTGAATGTATATGTGATGATATATATGTATATCTTTGGACGTACCTTTAAATTTCCCATTGAATACATCTTTTATTAAACCCAACACAAAAAGGTGAAGGCCTAGAGAATGATTTCTTCCTGGAAAGTTGGCATCATGATTTATTGTAACGTCTTTCAGGTCCATGAGGTTCAAATTCCCTTCTACCACCAGGAAGGGATGGTAAGTATGGTAATAGTACAAATCCACCTCAAAGACACAAGAGTAATTTCAAATTAACTTTCAAACATTTATGTAAACTGTTGCATCCTGTTTCAGAAAATAATCCATGAATAAACAGAAAAATTGCAACAGATGTTTTTCTTTTTGAAAATATTCTTGAATTCTTAGGCAGACCTTTGCCTAAACTGATGAATTAGTTTGTTTGGGCCATATTTCACAAATCCTCTAATAAATTTCCCCTTTACACATATCCACCTTATTTTTTAGATCTAAAGCATGTGGTTTAAATGTTTTAATTTTTACTACTTTAATCAGCTAACGTTTATTTCAGGGTTGGATGATGACCAGCCTTTGAAAGATACAGGTAACTATGGTATTAAGTCCAATTTGTCAGTGAAACAAACCTAAATAATAAGTAGAAATCAGTCTATGTCTCTGAATTTTGAAATATTTGATGTAACACCTCTTCCAGGGCTGCGTTAAAGATAAACTTCTAGGTATTGCTACAAACCTTGGATATACCTATCATTGCCACACTTAGATGTGGCTGGTTTAGCTTGACTATATATAAGCAGTCTTTTAACTATTTAAGTAGATTTGTTCATGATGTGTTAGATTCTTTTTTCACTAATATATGAAAGCTAACTACCAAGTTAGCATGGTTTAAACCAGGCTTCAGTACAAATTCTCCAGAGCTTTTTAAAATTTTAGTCTTGTTAACTCACTACACTAAACTTGAGGTGCATATTTCTTAACATAAACAAGTTTAAGATCAAGTTTGGTAAAAATCTTCCAAAGACTATATGGTTTTTTTGAGTGTTTACTAGAAAACTGTATTTCTAGAGCCCAATTAACCAAATGTCATGGGTTTTTTTCTTATGATTAATTGTTATTTCTCAAAGGGAGAGAAATTCAACGGGTCACTTACTGGTCGTAACAAGTATGGATTTAAGTTGGTAACATTAGCTCTCTCATTGTCTAGGATTCCTATTAGATTATTGCAGTGAAATTGGTAATAAGTTTCAAGATAAAGTGCTTTCTATGCATTGGGAAGACTAGTTTATGACTGTTCCAATCTTAGGTTGGTTAAGTGTAAGATAATGGATAAAGCACAGTTAGAATGACTTTGCTTTAGAGTTCAGCTCAGTTTAGTTACTCAGTTGTGTCTGACTCTTTGTGACCCTGTGGACTGCAGCACGCCAGGTTTCCCTGTCCATCATCAACTCCCGGAGCTTGCTCAAATTCATGTCCATCAAGTCGGTGATGCCATCACACCATCTCATTCTCTGTTATCTCCTTCTCCTCCTGCCTTCAATCTTTCCCAACATCTGGGTCTTTACCAATAAGTCAGTTCTTAGCACCAGGTGGCCAAAGTATTGGAGTTTCAGCTTCAACATCAGTCCTTCCAATGAATACTTAGGACTGATTTCCTTTAGGATTGACTGATTGGATCTCCTTGCAGTCCAAGGGACTCTCAAGAGTCTTCTCCAACACCACAGTTCAAAAGCATCAATTTCAGCGCTCAGTTTTCTTTATGGTTCAACTCTCATATCCATACATGACTACTGGAAAAACCATAGTTTGACCAGATGGACCTTTGTTGGCAAAATAATGTCTCTGCTATTTAATATGCTATCTAGGTTGGTCATAGCTTTGCTTCCCAGGAGCAAGCGTCTTTTAATTTCATGGCTGCAGTCACCATCTGCAGTGATTTTGGAGCCCGAAAAAATAAAGTCTGTCACTGTTTCTATTGTTTCCCCGTCTATTTGCCATGAGGTGATGGGACCAGATGCCATGATCTTAGTTTTCGGAATGCTGAGTTTTAAGCCAACTTTTTCACCCTCCTTTCACTTTCATCAAGAGGCTCTTTAGTTCTTCTTTGCTTTCTGCCATAACGGTGGTGTCATCTGCGTATCTGAGGTTATTGATATTTCTCCCGGCAATCATGATTCCAGCCTGTGCTTCATCCAGTCCAACATTGCTCATGATACTCTGCATCAAGTTAAATAAGCAGGGTGACAATATACATCCTTGACGTACTCCTTTCCCCATTTGGGACCAGAACTATAAAAGCTCTTAAAAAAAGTAAGTGGAAAATTTCACAACATTGGATTTGGCAATGATTTCTTGGACATGACACCAAAAGCACAAGAAACAAACAAAAAAAATAGATAATTGAGCTTCATGAAAATTTAACATGTTTGTGCATTGAATGATGGTTCAAGAGAGTAAAAAGGTAACCTACAGAATGGTAGAAAATACTTGCAAGTCATACATCTGATAAAAGATTACTATCAAGAATATATAGAGAGGAGAGTGGGGAGGAGTAAACATTTTTTAAGGAAGCATATATAGAGAACTCTTAAAACTCAACAACAAAAAATTAACACCCCAATTCAAAAAATGAGCAAAGGATTTGAATAGATATTTCTCCAAAGGAGATATACAAAGGACCAATAAGCACATTAAAAGAAGCTTACGTTACTGGTCACTAGGGGAATGCTTATCAAAATCACAGTGAAATACTGATTCATACCTACTAGGATGGCTACTAATTAAAAAAAAACAATTAAATAGCAAGTATTAATAAGGATGTGGAGAAATTAGGACTTGTGTACATTGCTGGTGGAAATGTAAAATGGTGCAATCCCAGTAGAAAATCATCTAGCAGTCTTCAAAGAGATATAGAATTACCATATGATCCTGCAATTCCACTTCTCAGTATACACTCACAAGAATTGAAAGCAGAGACCCATATACCATACACTAATGTTCACAGCAGCATTATCCACAATAGCCAAAAGATGAAAACAACCCAAATATCCATCAGTAGATAAATAGCTCAACAAAAGGTGTTCTATACATATAATGGAATATTATTCAGCTGTAAAAAGAATGAAGTTTAGATACATGGTCCAACCAACACAGATGAACTTTTAAAACATTATGATGGAGCATTTTAACAAAACATGGTCCACTGGAAAAGGGAATGGCAAACCACTCCGGTATTCTTACCTTGAGAATTCCATGAACAGTAAAACAGGTAAAAAGATATTACACTGGAAGATGAGCACCCCCAGATCAGTAGGTGTCCAATATGCTACTGGGGAACAGCAGGGAAATAGCTCCAGAAAGAATGAAGAGACTACGCCAAAGGAGAAACATCCCCTAGTTGTGTATGTGTCTGGTGGTGAAAGTAAAGTCTGATGCTGTAAAGAACAATATTGCATAGGAACCTGGAATGCTAGGTCCATGAATCAAGGTAAATTGGACATGGTCAAGCAGGAGATGGCAAGAGTGAACATCAACATTTTAGAAATTAATGAACTGAAATGAACAGGAATGGGTGAATTTAATTCAGATGACCATTATATCTACTACTGTGGGCAAGAACTCAGACGAAATGGTAGCTTTCATAGTCAACAAAAGAGTGTAAAATGAAGTACTTGGGTGCAATCTCAAAAACTGAATGATCTTGGTTCATTTCCAAGGCAAACCACTAGGCCATTCAGGTATAAGCTAAATCAAATTCTTTATGATTATAGAGTGGTAGTAACAAGTAAGTTAAAGGGATTAGGTCTGATAGAGTGCCTGAAGAACTATGGACAAAGGTTCGTGACATAGTACAGGAGGCAGAGATCAAAAGCATCCCTAAGAAAAGAGAAACACAAAAAGGCAAAATGGTCGTCTGAGGAGGGCTTACAAAAAGCTGAGAAATGAGGAGAAGCAAAAGGCAAAGGAGAAAAGGAAAGGTATATCCATCTGATTGCAGAGTTTCAAACAATAGCTAGGAGAGATAAGAAGGCCTTCCTAAGTGAACAATGCAAAGAAACAGAGGAAAACAATGGAATGGGAAAGACTAGAGATCTAATCAAGAAAATTAGAGATACCAAGGGAACATTTCATGCAAAGATGGGCATGATAAAGGACAGAAACATTAAGCACCTAACAGAAACAGAAGATATTAAGAAGAGGTGGCAAGAATACACAGAAGAACTATACCAAAAAGGTCTTAATGACCTGGATAACCATGATAGTATGATCACTCACCTAGAGCCAGACATCCTGGAGTGCAAAGTTAAGTGGGCCTTAGGAAGGAAGCATCACTACAAGCAAAGCTAGTTGAGGTGATGGAATTCCAGCTGAGTTATTTCAAATCCTAAAAGATGATGCTGTTAAACTGACACACTCAATTTGCCAGCAAATCTGGAAAACTTATCCGTGCCCATGGGCTTCCCTTGTGGCTCAACTGATAAAGAATCCGCATGCAATGTGGGAGACCTGGGTTTGATCCCTGGATTGGGAAAATCCCCTGGAGGAGGGCATGGCAACCCACTCCAGTATTCTTGCCTGGAGAATCTCCATGGAATGCATAGTTCATGGGGTCACAAAGAGTTGGATACAACTGAGCAACTTTCACTTCACTATCTGTGGCCACAGCATTGGAAAAGGTTAGGTTTTATTCCAATCCCAAAGAAGGGCAGTGCCAAAGAAGTTTCAAACTACCACACAATTGCACTCATTTCACATGCTAGCAAGGTCATTCTCAAAATCCTCCAAGGTAGGCTTCAACAGTATGTAAACCAAGAACTTCCACATGTACAAGCTGGATTTAGAAAGGGCAGAAGAACCAGAGATCAAATTGCCAACATTCGTTGGATCATATAAAAGCAAGAGGACCCCAGGAAAACATCAACTTGTGCTTCATTGACTACACCAGAGCCTTTGACTGTGTGTATCATAACAAACTATGGAAAATTCTTAAAGAGATGGGAATACCAAACCACCTTACTTACCTCCTGAGAAACCTGTATGCAGGTCAAGAAGCAACAGTTAGAACCAGACATGGGACAATGAACTGGTTCAAAATTGGGAAAGGAGTACAATAAGGCTATAATGTTGTCATCCTGCTTATTTAACTTCTATGCAGAGTACATCATTAGAAATACTGGGCTGGATGAATTACCAGCTAGAATCAAGATTGCTGCGAGAAATATCAACAACCTCAGATATGCAGATGATACCACTGTAATGGTAGAAAATGAGAAGAAACTAAAGAACCTTTTGATGAGGGAGAAAGAGGAGTGAAAAAGCTGGCTTAAAACTCAATATTCAAAAAACTAGTATCCTGACATCTGGTCCCATCACTTCAAGGCAAATAGATGGAGAAAAAGTGGAAACAGTGACAAATCTTATTTTCTTGGCCTCCAAACTCACTGCAGACAGTTACTTCAGCCATGAAATTAAAAAACACTTTCTCCTTGGAAGAAAAGCTATGACAAGCCTAGAGAGCATATTAAAAAGCTGAGACCACTTTGCCAACAAAGGTCTGTTTTTCCAGCAGTCATGTACACAGATGTGAGAGCTGGACCATAAAGAAGACTGACTACTGAAAAATTGATGGTTTTGAATTGTGGTGCTGGAGAAGACTCTTGAGAGTCCCTTCAGCATCAGGAAGGACTGATGCTGAAGCTGAAGCTCCAATACTTTGGCCACCTGATGCAAAGAGCTGACTCACTGGAAAAGACACTGATGCTGGGAAAGATTGAGAGCAGGAGGAGAAGGGGGCAACAGAGGATGAGATGGTTGGATGATGTCACTAACTCAATGTACTTGAGTTTGAGCAAACTCCAGGAGTTACTGAAGGACAGGGAAGCCTAGTGAGCTGCAGTCCATGGTGGTCACAAAGAGTCAGTAAGGACTTAGTGACTGAACAACAAAGTGAAATAAGCCAGACACAGAAAAGACAAATACTATTGTAAGGCAGGCAAATTCATAGAGAGAGAAAGTGGTACAGCAAGACTGGGGAGTAGGATGGAGGAAATGGCGAGTTGCTCTTTAATGAGTCTAGAGGGTTTTTTTTTTTCAATGATTGAAGAAGTTCTGGAAATAGATATTCGTGATGGTTATAAAACCATATGAATGTGCTTAACACTACTTAATTGAACACCATGCAAATGGTTTAAAATGTGTACTTATCTCAGGTATATTTTGTCATACCACCCAAATACCCTACAGATTCCTGGGTCCTATCCCCAGAATCTCTGACTCTATAGATCTGGATTGAAACCAGAGAATTTACATTTCTAACAAGTTCCCCAGTGATGCTCATGCTGCTGGCCTAGAAACCATACTTAAAGGAATCTCTCCTTTAAAGACTAGTTTTTCCCATGCAAAAAGAGAAGTTCAAAAGAGGATTTTTTAAAAGTTGCATAATCCTCACTCAACTTTTTAAAAAAAATCCAACCACTGTGGAGAACATTGGAAGGTTCCTTTAAAAACTAAAAATAAAACTACCATTTGACCCAGCAATCCCACTACTGGGCATATACCCTGAGAAAACCACAATTCAAAAAGACATATGGCAAAACGAAGACAATATTGTAAAGTAAAAAAACTAAATAAATAAATAAAACTGAAAAAAAGGCAAAAAACAAAAAGACATATGTACCCCAATGTTCACTGCAGCACTAACCATAAAAAGAAATGAAATCGGGCCATTTTTAGTGATGTGGATGAACCTAGAAACTGTCATACAGAGTGAAGTAAGTCAGAAAGAGAAAAACAAATTACGAATATTTACGTATATATATGGAATCTAGAAAAATGGTACTAATGAACATATTTACAGGGCAGAACTAGAGACACAGAGGTAGAGAACGGACTTGTGGACACGAGGAGGGGAGGAGAGGTGGGACGAATTGAGAAAGTAGCAATGACATATATACACCACCATGTTTAAAATAGATAGTGGGAAGCTGCTGGATAGCAGGGAGCTTAGCTTGGTGCTCTGTGATGCCCTAGCAGGGTGGGATGGGGAGGGTGGGAGGGAGACTCCGGAGGGTGGGGATATATGTATACATATAGCTGATTCACACTGTTGTACAGCACAAACTAACACAACATTATAAAACAATTACACTTCAATAAAAAAGTGGAAGCTGGTAGATACTGGAAACTCAGGGTTAGGAAGGATTCTTGAGTCATATCCAATCTCAGTGGAACAGTCATCTAGGAGAGAGTGATAACGCACAGCTTAGGTACAGGAGGAGCCTCTGCCAGCACAAGCCCCACAGTCGTCATCCACAGGGTCGACTGGTTTTAATCTTGTTCTTATTTACAGTACAATCTCACTCTCACACTTGAGATTCATTCATATCACAGAATTCGATTTCTTTGGTCTAAGACCTCAGCAAAAGTTAAGCCAATGTGGCCTAGCCAGGATGTCAAGTTTTTCTTTTCGGGGAATGGGGTGGGGAGAAGTGTGAGGTAAGGAAATGGAGGAAAAGAGGAGAGGACTAGAATAAAGTGAAGAAGGCACAAGGGCAAAAGCTGACAGAATCTAGTTGGAGTGGCACACAGCAAAGTGTGTGCAAAAGATTTCTTGTGGATTTCCAAGTATTCAATTAAAAGCAGGCTGAAGCTTGAGAACTGAGTTGAAGGCTTTAAAGACTGTGAGGAGGGTAAGGGTGGGTGATATATTTTTCTGGGACCAGCCCCATCACTGGCTCAGAATCTTAGACATGGGTTCTCTTAGGCAATTTGTATTGGAAGCCTGGATTTCATCTGGAATTTAAGAACTCTTCATGTTTTGAATATACCCTAGAGAACACATGTGGTCCACAGGCTGCATTTTTGCCACCCACAAATTTGGGCCACACTTATAGAAGTCAGTGAAAGAATCAATCTGCTGAGTCAGAATAGAATCTAACACTTAAAAATATTATCCAAATAGGAATTTATAAATGTTGCCATATTAAGCATTCAAGGGGTCCCATTAATAATAAACTCTTTAGGCACAAAAGGCATTTATGTCACAAATTATGTTACAAGTCATAAATAGAGGGCAAAGCAGCTGAGACTATAGAGCCAGGAATCCTAAATTCTGTTGCTAGCTTAAGCACAGGACTGAAAAAAAAAAAAGGCATTCACCTCTCAATTCAGTTTTAAAAGGTGTTCATGTCTCAATTTAGTTTAACAGTTTTTCTCAAGTATCTATGAGGCACATAAATGGTATACAAATGAGACCAAGTGTCTGTCTTGAAAGTGTTTAAAATCTAATGAAGGGGGTAAGAGAAATACACAAATCAATGAATGTAAGACATGGTAATAAAGATAGATATAAGCAAAACATTGACCAAGGTTAAAAAACAACAGTGATAAGATGTTAACTTCTCCATATTCCACTAGATGACTCTTAGCACATCCAGTTCCCAATACAAAGGAGACCTTTGATAAATGGCTTTTTGAGTAAACTAAATGATCCATGTCTCTTCCCAGACCTAAACAGTCTGATGGCCTAGTTTACAATTTATTCTCTCAACATACATAAGTAGACTCAGTATCTGCTTTTGAGTAGATATTACTTCTCTTTTAAGAGGTGACTTTAAGGCAATGTGCTCAAAGTTATGAGGTTCTAAACATGTTTCAGCAACTTTTTTTTTTTAAAGGAAAAGCTCAAGACTGATTAACTTATTTCTGTTCTACTGAAGAATACAATAACTATGTTTTGGTTCTTATTCTTTCTAGGCAAAATTAATCTTGCTAATTCCATGAGCAAACATGAATACAGACAAAGCTAGTGAAACTGATGCAGCAAAGCAATGAATGGAGAGAAATCAGGCCTTTTGGCAGTACTCACACCAGGACATCAGCAGGTGTCACATATCAAGGCTGTTTTTCTTTTGTTTTCCCTTTTCCTTTGTGCTTTGAGCACCAGTTTACCAGCACAACATTGGTAGAAGAAAAACAGTAGCAGAGTGAAGTAGTAAAATGGGATTCAGTTCAGTTTAGTTCAGTCACTCAGTCGTGTCCGACTCTTTGCAACACCATGAATTGCAGCACAACAGGCCTCGCTGCCCATCACCAGCTCCTAGAGTTCACTCAAACTCACATCTATCGAGTCGGTGATGCCATCCAGCCATCTCATCCTCTGTCATCCCCTTCTCCTTCTGCCCCCAATCCCTCCCAGCATCAGAGTCTTTTCCAAGGAGTCAGCTCTTTGCAGGAGGTGGCCAAAGTACTGGAGTTTCAGATTTAGCATCATTCCTTCCAAAGAATACCCAGGACTGATCTCCTTTAGAATGGACTGGTTGGATCTCCTTGCAGTCCAAGGGACTCTCAAGAGTCTTCTCCAACACCACAGTTCAAAAGCATCAGTTCTTTGGCGCTCAGCTTTCTTCACAGTCCAACTCTCACATCCATACATGACCATTGGAAAAACCATAGCCTTGACTAGACAGACCTTTGTAAGCAAAGTAATGTCTCTACTTTTGAATATGCTATCTAGGTTGGTCATAACTTCCCTTCCAAGGAGTAAGCGTCTTTTAATTTCATGGCTGCAATCACCATCTGCAGTGATTTTGGAGCTCAAAAAAATAAAATCTGACAGTCTTTCCACTGTTTCCCCATCTATTTCCCATGAAGTGATGGGACCAAATGCCATGATCTTCGTTTTCTGAATGTGGAGCTTTAAGCCAACTTTTTCACTCTCCTTTTTCACTTTCATCAAGAGGCTCTTTAGTTCCTCTTCACTTTCTGCCATAAGGGTGGTATCATCTGCATACCTGAGGTTATTAATATTTCTCCCAGGAATCTTGATTCCAGCTTGTGCTTCTTCCAGCCCAGCGTTTCTCGTGATGTACTCTGCATAGAAGTTAAATAAGCAGGGTGACAATATACAGCCTTGATGTACTCCTTTTCCTATTTGGAGCCAGTCTATTGTTCCATGTCCAGTTTTAACTGTTGCTTCCTGACCTGCATATAGGTTTCTCAAGAGGCAGGTTAGGTGGTCTGATATTCCCATCTCTTTCAGAATTTTCCACAGTTTATTGTGATCCACACAAAGGCTTTGGCATAGCCAATAAAGCAGAAATAGATGTTTTTCTGGAACTCTGTTGCTTTTTTGATGATCCAGTGGATGTTGGCAATTTGATCTCTGGTTCCTCTGCCTTTTCTAAAACCAGCTTGAACATCTGGAAGTTCACAGTTCACGTACTGCTGAAGCCTGGCTTGGAGAATTTTGAGCATTACTTTGCTAGTGTGTGAGATGAGTGCAATTGTGCAGTAGTTTGAGCATTCTTTGGCATTGCCTTTCTCTGGGATTGGAATGAAAACTGACCTTTTCCAGTCCCGAGATGATGAACTCCTTATTGCCAAATTCAGACTTAAATTGAAGAAAGTAGGGAAAACCACTAGACCATTCAGGTATGACCTAAATCAAATCCCTTATGATTATACAGTGGAAGTGAGAAATAGATTTAAGGGCCTAGATCTGATAGATAGAGTGCCTGATGAACTATGGAATGAGGTTCGTGACATTGTACAGGAGACAAGGATCAAGACCATCCCCATGGAAAAGAAATGCAAAAAAAGCAAAATGGCTGTCTGGGGAGACCTTACAAATAGCTGTGAAAAGAAGAGAAGTGAAATGCAAAGGAGAAAAGGAAAGATATAAGCAACTGAATGCAGAGTTCCAAAGAATAGCAGGAAGAGAGAGAAAGCCTTCTTCAGCAATCAATGCAAAGAAACAGAGGAAAACAACAGAATGGGAAGGACTAGAGATCTCTTTAAGAAAATTAGAGATACCAAGGGAACATTTCATGCAAAGATGGGTTCGATAAAGGACATAAATGGTATGGACCTAACAGAAGCAGAAGATATTAAGAAGAGGTGGTAAGAATACACAGAAGAACTGTACAAAAAAGATCTTCACAACCAAGATAATCACAATGGTGTGATCACTCATATAGAGCCAGACATCCTGGAATGTGAAGTCAAGTGGGCCTTAGAAAGCATCACTATGAAATAAGCTAGTGGAGATGATGGAATTCCAGTTGAGCTATTTCAAACCCTCAAAGATTGTTATAATAGTTGAGCCTTTAACATTCAGACAGAATGGAAAGAATTCCAGTGAGCAAGCCAATTTTTGTTTGTTTTTGAGGGGGAAGAATTCAATTCCAACAGGCTATTATTATCCTTAAAAAGATATCAGATAGCCAAAAATGTGTATATATTTTTTAATGCCCAAAGTGAGTGCATTAGTTTGCAATGGGGGAGACCCGGGTTTGATCCCTGGGTTGGGAAGATCCCCTGGAGGAGGGCATGGCAACCCACTCCAGTATTCTTGCCTGGAGAATCCCATGGCAAAGGAGCCTGGTGGGCTACAGTCCATGGGGTCGCAAAGAGTCTGACATGACTAAGTGCTTAAGCACAAACATACAAGAGTGATATTTGGTCTTGAATCAAAATTAAATAAGAACAAGTTTTAGATGTGAAAGGTAAAACCTTAATTTGGGTCTGATTAAAAGTCAAGCTTATATTTGACTTTTTGTTTTATATTATTTTTTACATAGATTCACCCCTCTTAATAACATTTATAATTAGTATAATAATAATTCCTTACAAGGATTGGTCCATTTTAATACTAATAAATTGCATATTTAATCATAAATAGATATAATTAACAAGCACTTCTTCTCAGTCTCAAAAGTTTATACTTGATGTGGGAAATAGAAAATTATTTTTTCAGTGTCATATCTACGTCAATATTGCTGTCCCACCTTCCATTTTAATACCATGTATTAAACTGACACACCAAGGCTTCCCTGGTGGCTCAGGTGGTAAAGAATCTGCCTGCAATGCAGGAGACCAAGATTCAATCCCTGAGTCAGGAAGATCCCCTGGAGAAGGAAATGGCAACCCACTCCAGTATCCTTGCCTGGAGAATTCTATAGACAGGGGAGCCTGGTAGGCTATAGTCCATGGGGTCGCAAAGAGTCAGACGCATCCAAGTGACTACCACAAACTGTCACACAGAATAGGTAATAATATACCTAGGGAAACATAGATGCCTCTCTCCATCACCCCAATCATCAAATTCAATTGAAAAAAATCCTTAAGCACCTATAACATTAGGCAATACTCATTGAAATCTCATGAAGAACAAGGTACTTTAGATTAAATAATGTTTCTGAGGGTCCTGGTCGTAAAGGGACAGCCTCATTTATGGAACACTGGATCCTGTGCTGCTCATTTGCCTAATTTCTTTCAATTCCGTTCCTCACTCTTTCCCAACTTTATTTGCTTTCACTGAAAGCTGATCCCCATAAGCTTCCTTTCCCAAATGCTCCCTTACCAAAGAGTTTCCTTTTGAATTTGGACAGTGAGAGACACTGGTTGGAGATAGGAGGGCAGGAAGAAGGAAAATAACAGAATACTGCTCCTCTTTCCTCTCTGCTTGGCCTGCATTTCCTCTGTGCCCCCACCTAGTTCCATATACTGGGCTCTGCTCCTAGCAGTGGATCCCCCCTCTGTTAAAAGTCTGGTAACACCACCTCCTTCCTATGTCTTTCCTTCCTTGGAGGCAATAACAGCTTCCTAGTGTTGCTAATATCTGACCTTTCCTCACTGTCTTCTGTATCCTTTCAATTCTCCAAATACCTTTGTAACCAGCATTTTATTCTCTCTGTTGAGCTCCTTGTTTTCTATAAAACTCTGATTGAACCCCTTGGCGTGGTTATTGTTTTCCTGCATATGTGTGTGTGCTAAGCTGTTTCAGTTGTGTCAGACTCTGCAATTCTATGGACTCTAGCCTGCCAGGCTACTTTGTCCATGAGATTCTCCAGGCGAGAGCACTGGAGTGGGTTGCCACGCCCTCCTCCAAGGGATCTTCCTGACTCAGGGATCAAGCCTGAATCTCCTGCATTGCAGGTGGATTCTTTACTCCTGAGCCACCAGGGAAGCTATTGTTTTCCTGAGTAGACTCCAATTTATATGATTCCCATCCACAGTCTAAGCTGGGTTCATATGAGAACTCAGCCAAATCTAGTGGCCTGGTAGAGTGTGGAGATGTCTATTCCTCTGAAGACTCAATGAACTTTTAAGAAAGCACTTAGCCTCAGAAATGAAAAAAAGGACATTGGATCCAGGTTAGAGAGAAAGGGTTTTATCCAGGTTATCCCCAAATAGAGCTTTATTGAAGGTACAGTTCCAGGCAGCAGGAGGAAGAAAAGAAAGATGAGGAAAAATAGAACTAAATAAAAAGTGAAACCTGACTGAAATGACTACATCTGCACAGTAAGATATATAGATTTCTTCCAGATCGGAACCCCTGTGCCTTTTAAAAAGTCTGTTGATGGAGGTAGAGAAAGGAAGAGAAAGGTTTTATTTATGGTAAGGAATTTATCTGCTGGCTCCTTTCCTTCTACTTCTTTTTAAAATTAAATCAATTTTTTATTGAGGTACAATTGACACATAACATTATATTAGTTTCAGGCATATAACATAATGATTCAATATCTGTATATATTGTGAAATGATCATCAAATAAGTCTACTTAACATCTGTCACCATACATAGTTAACAACTTTTTTCATGTGATGAGAATGTCTAAGATCTACTTATTAACCTTCAAATATGCAACACAGGATTATTGACTATAGTCACCATGATATACATTGCATCCCTATGATTTATTTATTTTAAAACTAGAAATTTGTTTCAATTTTGACTGCTTCCCAAACCCCTGCCTCTGGCAATCATCAGTATGTTCCCTGTATCTTTGAAGGCTATTCTATTTTTTTTGTTTTTATTTGATTTTTTACATTCCACATATGAGTGAGGTCATAAGGCATTTGTCCTTCTTTAACTTATTTCTCTCAGCATCCTGCTTTCACGGTCCATCCATGTTGGCAAGATTTCCTTCTTTTTGTATGGCTGAATAATATTCCACTGTGTGTGTGTGTTTGTACATGTGTGTGTGTATGTATCACACTCTCTTTATCCACTCATCTATCAATGGGCACTTGGGTTGTTTTTATATCTTGGTTATTGTAAATAATGTGGCAATGAGCACAGGGTTGTATATATCTTTTCAAGTTAGAGTTTTTGTTTTCTTTGGATACTCACCAGTGTAATTTCTGAATCATGTGATCATTCTATTTTAAATTTTCTGAAGGATTTCCATATTGTTTTCCATAGGTACTGCACCAATTTACATTCCACCAACAGTGCACAGGAGTTACCTTTTCTCCACATCCTCACCAACACCTGTTATTTCTTTTTTTTTTTTTTTTAATAATAGCCATTCTAACAGGAGTGAGGTGATATATTTCATTATAGTTTCAATTAGTGAAATTATGCATCTTTTCATGTACCTATTGGCCATCTGTATATCTTCTTTGGAAAAATGTTTATTCAGACTCTGCCCATTTTTTAATCAAATTAATTCTTTTTTTGCTACTGAGTTCTATATATGTTTTAGATGGTAACCCCTTATTAGATATACAACCTGCAAATCTTTCCTGGTAGGTTGCCTTTTCATTTTGTTGATGGTTTCCTTTACTGTGCAGAAGCTTTTTACTTTGATATAACCCTTATTTGTTTATTTTTGCTTTTGTTGCCTTTGCTTTTGGTGTCAAATCCAAAAAATTATTGCCAACAAATCACTGCAAAGGAACTTACTGGTAATGGGTTCTAGGAGTTTTGTGGTTTAAGATCTTACTTTCAAGCCTTTAATCCACTTTGAGTTAATTTTTGTATATGGTGTAAGATAGTAGCCCAGTTTCACATTTTCACATTTGGCTGTCCAGTTCTCCCAGCACCGTTTATTGAAAAGACCGTCCTTTCCTCATTGTATATTCTTGCCTACTTTGCCATAAATTAGTTGATTGTATATGTGTGGATTTATTTCTGGGCTTTCTATGCTGTACCACTGATTTAAGTGTCTATTTCTATGCCAATACCATACTGTTTTGATTCCTACAGCTTTGTAGTGTGGTTTGCAATTAGGAGGCATGGTGCCTTCAGCTTTGTTTTTTGTCAAGATTCCATTGGCTGTTTGAGTTCTTTTGTGGTTCCACACAAATTTTAATATTGTTCATTGTATTTCTATGAAAAATTCCATTGAAATTTTGATAGGAATTATATTGAATCTGTAGGTTGCTGTGGTTAGTCTGAATATTTTTAACAATACTTATTCTTCCAATCTGTGATTACCAAATATCTTTCCACTTTTTTGTCTCATCTTCAATTTCTTTCATCATGTCTTATAGTTTTCAGTGTACAGGTCTTTTACTTCCTTGGTCAGATTTATTCCCAGGTATTCCATCTTTCCACCTCTTGTGGAAATTTAAATTTTGCCATGTAGCTGGTTGCTGGTATCAGAGAAGAGGTGAGGATGCTTAGGGCTCTCCTTCCAGCAAGGATCTGAGACTAGGGAGCAGGTGGAACTGAGCAAAGCGGGGTTAGCAACAGTGACAATCGCAAGTACACTATAGTGTCTGTTTCCTGGATTTTCCTCCACTTTAGTTCCCATGGGTTCAGGCTTGAGTTATAAAAATCAGATGCGATAGCAAAAAAGGATATGAAAACAAAAAGCTGTTCAACTAAAACCTCTGTGGGTATCAGCAGCTTTAGCCCCAGTGGCACGGCAGCATCAAGAGATGGCACTGGTGGCATGGAAGAGATGCCAGTTGCCGGCTTCTGCAGACACTGAAGACGGTAGCATCTGTTTTAGCTGCAGTAGGAAATGAATTTCTAGATGTTGGCCACAGCAGGGTGTTGACAGGAGACATGAACCAGCCACCCAGTGCAGAAGGTCTCTGTGTCATTAGTGCTTCAGTGGCATAGCTGCTGCTCTGGGCATTGGAAGCAGGAAAAGACATAGCCACAGTGAGGCTGAGTGGGAGAGGAGGCAATGCTGATGCCAGTGGCCTTTGAATAGAGCATTCCACAAAGTGACTGGTATAATCACCATACTTTACCCTTAGGCAGGGTGGTTATAACATATGTGAGCAAGATTTTGCTTTTTGCCATCAAGAAATGGATCTACTAGGGTGATTCAGAGAGAGATCTCTGCAGCCCACCAAACCAAACACATTCTTCCTATCAGATATTAATTCTTTTACTGAAAAGTAAGTTGCTCAAGAGCCACATCTCCAGCATCAAGTAGAAGAAATATGGACATAAACCTTATCATGTTAAATCCATGTTCTTCTTTTCTGATTCTACTGTGCTGCAGTTTCTGCATGATTTGACCGTAACTGACTGACTTTAAATAATGTCCAAGAAGGGCAAGTACATGTTAGGCGTGGAAGCAGACTATTCTGCAGGATTTCATCTACCCATTCCAGATCCAGATCAAAGAGAGGGGCTTCTGAGCAGTTGGGCAAAATGCCAATGATAGGAACACTGAAATACACATGGAAATGCACAGGATGTACAAGTGTACTTCTCAGAGCTCCTCAAGGAGAGTATGACATGTGGCCAGAAGGTGGGGTGTGTGTGGGAAGACCACCCAAGTGTTATCTCACAAGGAAAGAGATGGCCAGGAATTTGCCTTCTAAAATGGCATAGACTTTACCTAAAGAACTCTGGCTCTGGCACCATCACAGCTCCTTTAGTCTTCATCTACATAGTTTCATCTCCAGCCACATTGCTTCATCCACATCCCTCTTATAGGGAATTTTCAAGTAAGTGGTAAAGGGCAATTATAGAAAACTATCAACATTTGGGAACTGACAAATGATGGTGTGATCTCTCCCCACTTTCCTCTCAACCCTGGCACTATCAGGCGTCTCTGGCTCTGGTCCTTCCGGCCTCTCCGTCAGACTATTGTTATGGCTTTCAGCCTGCCTGCTCTGATTCTTCTTAAGCAATGTCTCAAGACTGCACTTCCTGAAGCTACTCATCTCATGTTCATGTTTCAAAGCCCCCAATGGTTTCCCACCTACAACCCAATGAGACCCAATACCTTAGTAGTGAGTTCAGGTGTGTCCAGAACCTGATCCCATCACAATTTTAACTTTGTTTTCTGCTATTCCCTTTGCTTCTCTCTACTCTGGTCAAACCAAAATATTCACTACTTTGTTTTATACCGTGTGCAGAATCTTTTCATGCCTCTGCTCATGAAATTCCCTCAAGTTACATTGCTCCTTCCTCCCCTCCCTCCATCCCCCCACATCCAAATCCATTCCAGCCTTTAAGGCCCAACTCAGTGCTATCTCCTTCCTGGAGTCTTCTCTGATTTACCAATCTAACAGTCAGACTTCAGGAGCATTTCATCTCTTCCACACCTGAAGAATGGATCACTTATATAGCTGACCGTCATAGCTGACTGATGTACCTCTTATTTTCCCTGTAACAAACCTGTCAATTCCTGGAAGATCCCCCCAGGGGCTTGTCTGACTTCTCTGTACCTATATAGTCCAGGGCTAGTAAGGCATCTTGCATCCACGTGCTAGAAGTATATTGACATTCTTAAAATGTTTAAAAGGAAATGATTGTGTGTAGTTCCTCCTCTTCTACCACCGAAATGTTTATCATAGTGAGAAACAATGTAACCTTGTTTAATAATATATAAGCATCATTTAAAAAGCAAACATAACCATAGGCATAATCATGCGATTATGCCTGAGAGATTAATGATGTTTAAAATGTATTGCTCTTGCTCAGGTTTGAAACTATATGCACAAAAGGAGTGGGGGGAAAGTTGAATGCAGTCAAGAAAGAACTAATTGGAATATTGATATTTTTTAAAAAGTGATTTATGTGTAAAAAGGAATATTTTCCATCATCAATTGGGACAATCAGAAGTGCAGTTCTTGGGAGGTCCCTGGTGAATCCTTCCCAGTAAGGATTCAGCTCTTTCACTGCCATGGTCTAGCTCAGTCCATGGTCAGGGATCCCAAAAGCCAAGTGGCCAAAATTAAGGAAAAAAGTATGATTCTGATATCCAGGTAGGTGAATGGCCAATAGATAAAGCAAAGTAACAAGCCCCTAATGAATAGGGAAAACCAGTAATGAACTATTTCACACTAGTGTAGGAATTTAGTAAACACCCGGTGCCTTATCCTTATCCATTCATTCATTGTACACATAGTTATTGAGCTCCTGCTAAGTGTCAGTCATTTCTCTTAGCAATGGAGACATAAAGGTGAACAAGATCCCTGCTTTCATTGTGTTCCATTCATATAAGAGGAACCAGTGAACACTTAAGTGAAAAAGTTAATCTCAGGTGGTGAAAAGTGTAATGAAGAAAATAAAATAGGATGATATAATGTCAAATGACTGGTTAGGGGTACACTGATAGAGTCAGAAAAAGCGTATACAAGGAAGTAACTTTTATTCTGAGAACTGAATGTCAAGGAACTAGCCATGAAAAGCACTGATGGAAGAGCATCCTAGGAGCAGAGAACAGGTGGGTTGACATTTTGGATCAGATAATTTTTTTCTTTTTGGGCAAAGGTCCTGGGCATTGCTGGATGCTACTTAGCAGCATTCCTAGATGCTACCCACTAAATATCATTAGCAGCTCTCTCAATCTACCCGCACTTGTGACAATCTAAATGTCTCCAAACTTTGTTGAATGTATCCTGTGAGGCAAAACTTGTTTGAGAATCACTGTGCTGGAGTAAAGGCTCAGAGTCACAGTTAGGCTTGAGGTGTCCAAAAGTCAGGAGGCATTTTTAACACTTGCTCCCCTACATGACAAAATTATTTTCCATAATAATTGTGTAGCAATCCATAACAATCATTTGTATTCACTCTAATGTTGTCGAATAACTAGCAACTAAAAAAGAAAATTTGCCTGCAGTGCCTGGGAGAACTCTGAATTAACTTCCATGTTAAATACAATTTTATTAAAAGATAATAAAACTGTGCTCATTTAACTTCAGTTCAGTTCAGTTCAGTCGCTCAGCCATGTCCAACTCTTTGCGACCCCATGAATCACAGCACGCCAGGCCTCCCTGTCCATCACCAACTCCTGGAGTTCACTCAGACTCACGTCCATTGAGTCCGTAATGCCATCCAGCCATCTCATCCTCTGTTGTCCCCTTCTCCTGCCCCCAATCCCTCCCAGCATCAAAGTCTTTTCCAATGAGTCAACTCTTTGCATGAGGTGGCCAAAGTACTGGAGCTTCAGCTTTAGCATCATGCCTTCCAAAGAAATCCCAGGGCTGATCTTCAGAATGGACTGGTTGGATTTCCTTGAAGTCCAAGGGACTCTCAAGAGTATTCTCCAACACCACAGTTCAAAAGCATCAATTCTTCAGCACTCAGCCTTCTTCACAGTCCAACTCTCACATCCATACATGACCACAGGAAAAACCATAGCCTTGACCTATATATTATTAAAACTCTACAGATTTTTGGCAGTTGTTCAGAATTCAGACCAACAAATGCTTTCTTTCAAGGAAGTATTTTATCCTGATATAGTTTGGAATTGCTGATTCAGGTTGGTAATAAAAAGCTGTCCAAGTGGGTTTTACCATAGTTTTGCATTTTTCTGTAGCCAATGCATCCCCTTCTTGCCTGCACCCAGAGCTGACCTCACCCATCATTCTGCCCTTGATTGACCAATGATGAGAGGAGGTTAGCCCAGAGGGGCAAGTGAAGCCAGAGAATGAGCAACTATGGAAACTACTGGTAAGGATTTGGGTTTTTTTTACTTGAATTTTATGTGCAGAAGAAAGTGAGTGGAGGGTATCGAGCAAGAGAGTAATTTAATCTAAATTTTTTTCTAATGTAATCATTCTGGCAGGAAGGAAGAGTAGAGGCAGGAAGATGAGTGAGGAGTCTGAAGAGCTCCTATGAGGAGCTCAGGTGAGCATTTATAGTGACAGATGAGGCAGCTGTAGCAGGTGGAGCAGTATGAGCCTAGCAGGGTAATTTTGAAGGTGAAAAGCACATGGCTGAGCTATGCCATTGGCTTTTTCTGTACTTCTGGCCTCCCCAAGAGATCTGATGCATGTTAGTCTGAACCAGGAAATTAAAAGCCATCAAAAAAGAAAAAAAAAAAGGGAATTAAGGGATAAACTGGGAGTATGGGATTAACATATACACATATATAAGATAGAAAAAAAACACAAAGACCTACTGCATAGCATAGGGAATATATTCAATATCTTATAATAATTATAATTGAGAAGACTCTGTTAAACCATATATATATATATATATATATATATATACACCAAAGAATCACTTTAAAAAGGAATTAATATTTATGAAATCAGTCAGAAATGTGAAAGGATAAGCAGCCTGAAAGAACCTACATTTCAGGATTATCATATATACTCCACTATATATAAAATAGATAACCAACAAAGATCTACTGAATTGCCCAGGGAACTACACTTAATATTTTGTAATAACCTATAAGATAAAATAATCTGAAAAAGAACACATATATATAAAAAACATGAAATTATAAATCAATGATATTTCAATAAAATAAACCCTACAATGATGAACCGAAGTAGAGACTCTGAATTAATATATCATTGTTAGAGCTTGTATCTCTCTTTGGGGGGATTGCACTGTTGGGATTACAAAATATTTATTTTGCAGTATCAAAAATAAACACCTTGGGAGTAGTCAAGAAGTTTAAGAATTCCTGTGCCAATAATAAAAATTAACATGCAATAATTGAAGCTATGAAAATGGGAAGATTCCTAAAATATTGCTGATTTTGAAAACCTGGCTTCTAGGCGCTAGTACCGAATCAAATCCCAGAGACAAAGATTTTGAGTGAAATAGCAAAGAATAGTTTTATTACTTTGGCAGGCAAAGGGATAAACAGTAGGCTCCTGCCCTCAAAAACTGTGTGGCAACTAGGGAGGATTTGGTAAGCACTTTTGTAACAACAGTTCAAAGGTGGGGTTGCTGATAAGGTCAGGGTGTGTCAGGGCCTCCAATCCTTTCATCAGGCCTGAGGTGATCTTTTCTGGAATATAAAATGCCAACTCCATTTGTTGGAGGTTTTAATTCTGTAAAGAGCTCAAAGATATTATTGTGCATCCCTTGAGGCAGAGCCAAAACCCTGCTCCAAGGTTCAGTTCAGTTCGGTCACTCAGTCCTGTCTGACTCTTTTGCGACTCCAGGGACTGTAGCACGCCAGGCCTCCCTGTCCATCCCCTACTCCCAGAGTTTACTCAAACTCATGCTCATTGAGTCAGTGATGCCATCAACCATCTCATTCTCTGTTGTCCCTTTCTCCTCCTGCCTTCAATCTTTCCCAGTATCAGGGTCTTTTCAAATGAGTCAGTTCTTCGAATCAGGAGGCCAAAGTATTGGAGTTTCAGCTTCAGCATCAGTCCTTTCAATGATTTCCTTTAGGATGGACTGGTTGGATCTCCTTGCTGCCCAAGGGAGTCTACACTCTGTGAGGGAGTCTTCTCCAACACCACAGTTCAAAAGCATCAATTCTTTGGTTCTCAGCTTTCTTTCTAGTCCAAATCTCACATCCATACATGACCACTGGAAACACATAGCTTTGACTAGATGGAACTTTGTTGGCAAAGGATTGTCTCTGCTTTTTAATATGCTGTCCAGGTTGGTCATAGCTTTTCTCAAAGGAGTCTTTTAATTTCATGGCTGCAATCACCATCTGCAGTGATTTTGGAGTCCAAAAAAATAAAGTCAGCCACTGTTTCCACTGTTTCCCCATATTTGCCATGAAGTGATGGAACCAGATGACATGATCTTTATTTTCTGAATGCTGAGTTTTAACCCAACTTTTTCACTCTCCTGTTTCACTTTCATCAAGAGGCTCTTTATTCTTCTTCACTTTCTGCCATAAGGGTGGTGTCATCTGCATATCTGAGGTTATTGATATTTCTCCCAGCAATCTTGATTCCAGCCTGTGCTTCTTCCAGCCCTGTGTTTCTCATGATGTACTCTGCATATAAGTTAAATAAGCAGGGTGACAATATCCAGCCTTGACATAACTCATTTCCTGATTTGGAGCAAGTCTGTTCCACGTCCAGTTCTAACTGTTGCTTCCTGACCTGCATACAGGTTTCTTAAGAGGCAGGTCAGGTTGTCTGGTATTTCTATCTTTTTAAGAATTTTCCACAAGTTTGCAGTGTCATTTCTTGGCTTCTCCTCCCTTGTCTCTCTATCCCCTCCCTTCCTTGGTTAGCAACTGTTCAAATCTGTCCTTTTAAACTCTGGAAAGGTCATGGAGTCTGGAGTCTCCTCCCTATAAACAAAGAACAGGGGACACAGTAGGCCCACGAGGTCCTGCTCAGTTTCAATTAAAAAATAATAATATGTTTTATATGAGAGTCATGTTCCCAGAAGCAAAAACTAAGGAAAAGGCCAAAAAAAGCAGACAATATAGATTTAAAAAATAATAAGCATCTACACTCTGTAAAATCCATACCCTTGAAGGATGGTTTACATGGAAATTTTGATTTGGAGCTGGAGGAGAAGGTGTCTGAATGTGTTCGCATCTTGAGGTCTCAGAGTTTCTAAAATGAGGAAAAAAACTGGGAAGTTGATAATATCTTTAAAAGCATACTGCTCCAGAAAACATAAGCAATGAAAATTCATTATATTTAGCATAGTTTTCAGGGAGCTCTTCAATATAGCTCCTGCCTACCTTTTCAGTCTCAAGTCTCCTTCCATCTTTCCCAGCCTTTCTTTCAAGACTGTCAACTCATTTACAGACTATGCCTTTTTTTGCTTTGTATCTCCAAAGCTTCTGTGCCTGGGCCAGAGAAGGCCTACAATAATATTTGTTGTGGAGAAGGCAATGGCACCCCACTCTAGGACTCTCGCCTGGAAAATCCCATGGACAGAAGAGCCTGGTGGGCTGCAGTCCATGGGGTCACTACTAGTCGGACACGACTGAGCGACTTCACTTTCACTTTTCACTTTCATGCATTGGAGAAGGAAATGACAACCCACTCCAGCGTTCCTGCCTGGAGAATCCCAGGGTTGGGGGAGCCTGGTGGGCTGCTCTCTATGGGGTCGCACAGAGTCAGACACAACTGAAGCGACTTAGCAGCAGCAGCAGCAGCAGCAGCAGCAGCAGCAGTATTTGTTGAACAGAGAGATGAATAAATGGAAGTTGGGGTGGGTTGCTGTTTTCCTTCTCCAGGGATCAAACTCTTATCTCCTGCATTGGCAGGTAGCTTCTTTACCACTGAGCCATTAGGGAAACCCTCAATATAGATGGGATCCCGCTTATTCTTTCTGATTTCCTCGTACCATAGAGGAGAGAATTGTCATGATGGAAAGTAACAAAAATAAGTGAAAATAAAATAAAATGCTTCATTTTCTGAGAGAATTAGGACATGTCCAACCTTCTCAGTCTGGTCTTGTACAGAGCTCCTTAACTAAAAAATTGAAGAGAGAAGAACAAAATGGAAGGCCTTGGGAATTTGGAATCACTGACTCCTAATTGGAGCTGAGAAACTCACTCACACTTTACCACATTTGAACATTTATATAGCATCTGGTGAAGAATGAGCTCAGAAATCCTTTTCTAAATCTTTAGTCCCACCTACATGATATTTATACTAGTGAAATTTTATTGCTCTTATTTCCCAGGGGCTGTGTGCTTAGAGAATAGGAAAGCTCAGCTCCTTTGCTGCCAGGTGGGACAAACTCTGAGATGTAACATACACTCCTGAGTACCCTTGCAAGATCAGGCTGTTGCCACCACCCCAGGACTCAGCCTGAGATAGCATCTTTGCTTGACTTCCTCCCTCATGTTACCCAAAAAACTGGATTCGCCTTTTAGTGGATGTCGAGCCAAAAGACACAACCAAGCCAAAGATAGGGAGAAGGATTTATTTACTGGCAGCAGGGAAGAAGAACACCAGGGATCTTTCCCAAAGCAGTGTCCCCTTGAACAGCAAAATGGAGAAAATTTTGTTAAGGGTTATGCACATATTCACGAAGGGACTTGGGGGGTCCACAGAGTTTAAGCTTTAGTTGACTGAAGTCTCAGGGGTAAGAAAAGGTCAACATCATCCTCCCTTAGGTTCCAGCTGATCTAAGTACTTCAGGCTAACTTTAACATTAAAACAAAACCAGAAGTCTTTATAACTGATACATTATCTTTGCTATTCTTACTTCTCTGCCTGATAACAGTTATTTGTTTCTGTATTCTTTTGTTTACGTAAATCATTTATTACTGAAATCTGTGCTTGGACTAGTAATGTGGTCAGGCTTAGATAAACAGCACAACACAAGAGAAGACACTACACGTGGACATCACCAGATGGTCAACACCGAAATCAGATTGATTATATTCTTTGGATCCAAAGATGGAGAAGTTCTATACAGTCAGCAAAAACAAGGCCAGGATCTGACTGTGGTTCAGATCATGAACTCATTGCCAAATTCAGACTTAAGTTGAAGAAAGTGGGGGAAACCACTAGACCATTCAGATATGACCTAAATCAGATCCCATATGATTATACAGGAGAAGGAAATGGCAACCCACTCTAGTATTCTTGCCTGGAAAATTCCATGGGCGGAGCCTGGTGGGCTACAGTCCATGAGGTTGTAAAGAGTCGGACACGACTGCACGACTTCACTCACTCACTCACTCACTCATGATTATAGAGTGGAAGTGAGAAACAGCTGTAAGGGACTAGATCTGATAGAGTGCCTGATGAACTATGGAATGAGGTTCGTGACATTGTACAGGAGACAGGGATCAAGACCATCCCCAAGAAAAAAAAAATGCAAAAAAGCAAAATGGCTGTCTGGGGACGCCTTACAAATAGGTGTGAGAAGAAGAGGAGTGAAATGCAAAGGAGAAAAGGAAAGATCTACCCATTTGAATGCAGAGTTCCAAAGAATAGCAAGGAGAGATAAGAAAGCCTTCCTCAACTATCAATGCAAAGAAATAGAGGAAAACAATAGAATGGGAAAGACTAGAGATCTCTTCAAGAAAATTAAAGATACCAAGGGAACATTTCATGCAAAGATGGGCTCAATAAAGGACAGAAACGGTATGGACCTAACAGAAGCAGAAGATATTAAGAAGGGGTGGCAAGAACACAGAAGAACTATACAAAAATGACCCAGATAGTCACAATGGTGTGATCACTCACCTAGAGCCAGACATCCTGGAATGAGAAGTCAAGTGCCTTAGGAAGCATCCCTATGAACAAAGCTAGTGGAGGTGATGAAATTCCAGTTGAGCTATTTCAAATCCTAAAAGATGATGCTGTGAAAGTACTGCACTCAATATGTCAGCAAATTTGGAAACTCAGCAGTGGCCAAAGGACTGGAAAAGGTCAGTTTTCATTCCAATCTCAAAGAAAGGCAATGCCAAAGGAGGCTTAAACTACTGCACAATTGCACTCATCTCACATTCTAGTAAAGTAATGCTCAAAATTCTCCAAGCCAGGCTTCAGCAATATGTGTGATCCACGAATTTCCACATGTTCAAGCTGGTTTTAGAAAAGGTAGAGGAACCAGAGATCAAATTGTCATCTTCTGCTGGATCATTGAAAAAAGCAAGAGAGTTCCAGAAAAATATCTATTTCTGCTTTATTGACTACGCCAAAGCCTGTGACTGTGTGGATCACAAAAAACTGTGGAAAATTCTGAAAGAGATGGGAATACCAGACAACCTGACCAGCCTCTTGAGAAACCTAAATGCAGTCAGGAAGCAACAGTTAGAACTGGACATAGAACAACAGACTGGTTCCAAATAGGAAAAGGTGTACGTCAAGGCTGTATAATGTCACCCTGCTTATTCAACTTATATGCAGAGTACAACATGAGAAACGCTGGGCTGGAGGAAGCACAAGCTGGAATCAAGATTGCTGGGAGAAATATCAATAACCTCAGATATGCAGATGACACCACCTTTATGGCAGAAAGTGAAGATGAACTAAGAGCCTCTTGATGAAAGTGAAAGAGGAGAGTGAAAAAGTTGGGTTAAAGCTCAACATTCAGAAAACTAAGATCATGGCATCTGGTCCCATCACTCTATGACAAATAGATGGAGAAACAGTGGCTGACTTTATTTTTTAGGGCTCCAAAATCACTGCAGATGGTGATTACAGCCATGAAATTAAAAGACACTTACTTCTTGGAAGGAAAGTTATGACCACCCTGGACAGCATATTAAAAAGCAGAGACATTACTTTGCCAACAAAGGCATCTAGTCAAGGCTATGGTTTCTCCAGTGGTCATGTATGGATGTGAGAGTTGGACTATAATGAAAGCTGAGTGCCAAAGAATTGATGCTTTTGAACTGTGGTGTTGGAGAAGACTCTTGAGAGTCCCTTGGACTGCAAGGAGATCCACCCAGTCCATCCTAAAGGAGATCAGTCCTGTGTGTTCATTGGAAGGACTGATGTTGAAGCTGAAACTCCAATACTTTGGCCACCTCATGCGAAGAGCTGACTCATTTGTAAAGACCCTGATGCTGGGAAAGATTGAGGGTAGGAGGAGAAGGGTACGACAGAGGTTGAGATAGTTGTATGGCTTCACTGACTCAATGGACATGAGTTTGGGTCGACTCTGGGAGTTGGTGATGGACAGGGAGGCCTGGCATGCTGCAGTTCATGGGGTCGCAAAGAGTCGGACACAAGTGAGTGACTGAACTGAACTGAACTTAGATCACAAAATGCCTTAGCCTAGAAATGGCTTCTCTTTTGTCAAGCCTGGTTCTCTTTCTCCAGGTACTCGCCCCTGCCCTAGCTCTTTGCACTTACTGCCCAGCTTCCCTTACTCGTGACTGGTCTCACTGTCAGTACTTCCTTAGTAAATCCCTCACACATCAATCTTCACCTCAGAGACTAGTTTCTGGAGAGTCTGACTTTACATGAGTGTTTACTAAGTGGGGAATATGACATGTATAAAATGCAGTAACAATTTTCAAGGCATTTTCAACCAAGTTGAAAATTAATTTGAAACTGTGTATGTATTTCTCATTGGAGGATAAACCTCCAATGGGCTTAGAAACAGCATGATTACACAGACATTCTTGGAATCTTGAGGACAATCCTGTTTTTACAAAAATTGCCTGCCTTTGCATAGCAGTTGGTTTGACTATTTGGCCTTACTTCACTAAGTTAAACAAAAACAAGAATTATCAAATGTTTAGATTTACTGGAGTCTTTGTCTCTAGTGGCTTGATAAGTCATTCCTGACAAGCTCACAAGCAGACCTGTAGCTGTATTAAGGCCATAACCTTTGTGGTGGTAAGGTGGGTTTCCTTAGTTTTATTTTTAATCTAACAACACAAGCCGTGCTGCCCACATCAATTAAAACAAGTAAAGAGTCAGCCTTCAACATGACCAGAGTCCAGACGGCAGCATGGAAGCTATCAGTCATTTAATCTTCGAGAAGATTGATCACTATTGCTACCCAAGTCTTTCATGTGGTTTCTGACAATCTGACTGTGGACACACAAAAAGAATCCAGCATTCATGGGTATAGCACAGCACATGAACACAGATTTGTGCCATGAACAGGTCCCTTGAGTCAGAATGGCTGCCAGGAGAAGCGTGCAGCCTCCGCCGACAGGCTTTATGAAGATGGTCATGTTGGTGACAAGGGTGTTCAGAGTTCTTGGTGTTACTTCACACCCACTGCTTGCTCTCACTCTTACCTCTTATCCTGTTCTCATTCTTAGCTTCTGCCAAACAAATAAAGCAGCTATATGTTCTCCTTTCTTCTGGTTCCAGATACTTTCCCTTGCTCTATTCAAAAAGCCTCAGTTTCCCCGCACAAAAGTTGTTCCTCAAGAATTATCATTTCCCCACTCTGCCAACATCCCACCCAAGAAATCGAAGTTTACATTGTTGCACTGAAAACCTGGAAAGGAGGGTCTGAATGGGTCACCTGACTCCCTGGCTGGAAGGCAGGGCCCCCATGTCTTCACACTCAAATCTTGTTTTCAGTTCAGTTCAGTCACTCAGTCGTGTCCGACTCTTTGCCACCCCATGAATCGCAGCACACCAGGCCTCCCTGTCCATCACCAACTCCAGGAGTTCACTCAGACTCACATCCATCGAGTCCGTGATGCCATCCAGCCATCTCATCCTCAGTCATCCCCTTCTCCTCCTGCCCCCAATCCCTCCCAGCATCAGAGTCCTCTCCAATGAGTCAACTCTTTGCATGAGGTGGCCAAAGTACTGGAGCTTCAGCTTTAGCATCATTCCTTCCAAAGAAATCCCAGGGTTGATCTCCTTCAGAATGGACTGGTTGGATCTCCTTGCAGTCCAAGGGACTCTCAAGAGTCTTCTCCAACACCACAGTTCAAAAGCATCAATCCTTTGGCACTCAGCCTTCTTCACAGTCCAACTCTCACATCCATACGTGACCACTGGAAAAACCATAGCCTTGACTAGATGGACCTTTGTTGGCAAAGTAATGTCTCTGCTTTTGAATATGCTATCTAGGTTGGTCATAACTTTTCTTCCAAGGAGTAAGCATCTTTTAATTTCATGGCTGCAGTCACCATCTGCAGTGATATTGGAGCCCCCCAAAATAAAGTCTGACACTGTTTCTATTGTTTCTCCATCTATTCCCCATGAAGTGATGGGACCGGATGCCATGATCTTGTTTTAGGCACCCTGAAATCAGGTTTCAGAGCTAATTCTCTATGGTCTTGAAAGTTTACAAAATGCTACAAAGAGTTGAATTTAGATGATATAGCCACTTTATTTTCAATACAATGTATTTTTAGCTGAAGGGGGTTTTCAGAGGAAAGCCATATCTTTTACAGGGTGTCATGCTTGTCAAAAGCAATTGAATACTACACAGAGCTCTCAAAGAAAGGCTCAAGTGTAATCTGGATATGGTTTGGGTATCTGAAAAAACATAAATTTGACCAAACCTTCTTGTATATGAAATATAACCTAAAACATATTACTTCTGAAAAAAAAAAAAGTGAAGCTATTCAAATGCTTTGATTTAAAACTGCTTCCAGCAGCCATTGACTTAGAAATGTCGTTTGCCATGTAATGACTTTGCAGACTACAGAACATGGACTTATTGATTTAAAAGGAGATTTTAATGATCTTACATAAGCCAAAAAGGCTTCATTTAAAATTTATGTGAAAGATATATCAATTGTTGGCCCAAGAACATCTTGTTTCAGGCAGACACCTATCATTTAAATAACTGGACTTAACAGAATACACGATATTTAAGAGAATACATACCAGACCAAGGTTATAGCAATCAAGTATCAACTTGTCTCTATAGTCAAGATAACTCAAAACCATGGCACATATTGTTTGTTCCTATGACACATTTGCTCTCAGACCCATTCACACCATCAAGTCAGTCCAAGTCAAAATTATTAGTCTCATTGCCTATTGCTGCATAACTAACTCTCCCAAGTTTAGTGACATAAAACAGCAACTATCAGACTGTGGGTCAAGAATTTGGAAAGGGCACAGTAGAACTGGCTTGTCTCTACTCTGTGATGTCTGTGGCCTCAACTGAAAAGGTTGGATAGCTGAGCCTGGAGGGTTCACTCCCAACATGGCTTCTTCACTCACATGTCTGGCTCCTGGGCTGGGCTGCTCCAAGCTGGGCTCAGTGGGGATTTTAACCAGGGCACCTATATGCGGTCTCTCTGTGTGCCTTGGGCTTCTCATAGTGTGGCTGATAGGATACAAGAGGGAACATTCCAAGAACAAGGGTTCCAAGAGAACCAGATGGAAGCTGTCTGGCCTTTTCTGACCTTCTTGGAAGCTACACAGCATCACTTCTGCCACACTCATGGTTTAAAGCACTCATGAGCCCACACAGATTCAACAGGAGGGGACAATGAGAGGAGGGTCCAAGGATACGTGGTCATTTTTTAAAATCGCCACTGTTATGGTTTTGGCAAGATAGAAAAAATATAAGCTTGGCTTTAAGTCCTGATTCCTTCATTTCTAAATGAGTGACCTTAGGCTCTTTTCTCTTTCTTTACTTTTCAAACTTAAATCATGATCAATCATAAGGTTGCTACGACATACAAATCCACATTAGAGTGCATAGGTATTCATTAACAATTGGCTGGTTTTAAGCCTCTTTTTTTCTTAACCACATTTACCTCCTTTCTCAGGCAGGAGCATCCTCAATCTCCTCCCGTAATTCCATCAAGCCATTATCCAGAAAGTAGAATCTCCTGGTTTCCCTTCAGTGGCTAATGAAGGACATGGTGACATGCTCACAGAAGTTGCACCTTGCAGAGGTCACCTACTCTACTACTCAACCATGCCTAAGCACCCACCCCTGTCTTGGGTTTGGTTAGAATTTCAAATCTCCCCTCTTGTGACTCCTGTAGGAGCCATTGAAAGACTTTAAGCTCTCAGGAATTTCCTTTTCCTTTTTTCCCCTCTAACTTTAAACATTTTATTTCATATTGGGGTACAGCCAATTAACAATATTGTGGTAGTTTCAGGTGAACAGCAAAGGGACTCAGCCATCGTACACATGTATCCATTCTCCCCCAAATAAAATGAAATGGAATTCCAGATCAGAGACCCACAGGACAGAATTTTTCTGAAGTATATTCTATTCTTTCTACTCCCTATCCCTGCCTGGTGTCGAATCAGCTGAGGTAGAGGTGAACTAAGAAGGTTATTGTCAGTCGCAAAGTTTTGTCTGACTCTTTTTGACCCTGTGAACTGCAGCACGCCAGGATCCCTGTCCTTCAGCGTCTCCCAGAGTTTGCTTAAACACATGTCCATTGAGTCTGTGATGCCATCCAACCATCTCATCCTCTGTCTCCCCCTTCTTTTGCCCTCAATCTTTCCCAGCATCAGGGTCTTTTCCAATGAGTTGGCTCTTTCTCGGCTCTTTGCCTAAGATGGCCATAGTATTGGAGTTTCAACTTCAGCATTAGTCCTTCCAGTGAATATTCAGGGTTGATTTCCTTTAGGGTTGACTGGTCTGATCTCCTTGCTTTTAAAGTACACGTTCAGCCTGGCTTCTCCTTCTGCCCAGGTTCTTTACCCAAGCTCATTACCCACATCTGCTCCAGCATCCAGAGCAGATTCACTTAACCTCAGAGCTGAAGAACACAGAATATTTCAAATGTGAGGGGGTGGTGAGGACAATATTGTTTCCAACTATGTTGAGAGAATACCACACAGAGTTATTTCTTCAATGTCATTGTTACAATTCTTTAGCAACCTTGCTGGCCTCCCTATTGTCATTCCTGGTTTTCCCAGGTTCATCTCCACAAGAATCAGAGCTCTTTTTAGCACCATGTCAGGCCACATACTTACTTACTTAGAACCTATGATGCATTCCTATTGCAGTTCAGTTCGGTTCAGTCACTCAGTTGCGTCTGACTATTTGCGACCCCATGAACCGCAGCACGCCAGGCCTCCCTGTCCATCACCATCTCCAGAGTTCACTCAGACTCATGTCCATTGAGTCCGTGATGCCATCCAGCCATCTCATCCTCAGTCATCCCCTTCTACTCCTGTCCCCAATCCCTCCTAGCATCAGAGTCTTTTCCAATGAGTTAACTCTTCACATGAGGTGGCCAAAGTACTGGAGCTTCAGCTTTAGCATCATTCCTTCCAAAGAAATCCCAGGGTTGATCTCCTTCAGAATGCACTGCTTGGATCTCCTTGCAGTCCAAGGCACTGTCAAGAGTCTTCTCCAACACCACAGTTCAAAAGCATCAATTCTTCGGCGTTCAGCCTTCTTCACAGTCCAACTCTCACATTCGTACATGACCACAGGAAAAACCATAGCCTTGACTAGACGGACCTTAGTCGGCAAAGTAATGTCTCTGCTTTTGAATATGCTGTCTAGGTTGGTCATAACTTTTCTTCCAAGGAGTAAGCGTCTTTTAATTTCATGGCTGCAGTCATCATCTACAGCGATTTTGGAGCTCAAAAAATAGTCTGACACTGTTTCCACTGTTTCCCCATCTATTTCCCATGAAGTGATGGGACCAGATGCCATGATCTTCATTTTCTGAATGTTGAGCTTTAAGCCAACTTTTTCACTCTTCTCTTTCACTTTCATCAAAGGCTTTTTAGCTCCTCTTCACTTCCTGCCATAAGGGTGATGTCATCTGCATATCTGAGGTAATTGATATTTCTCCTGGCAATTTTGATTCCAGCTTCTGTTTCTTCCAGCCCAACGTGTCTCATGATGTACTCTGCATAGAAGTTAAATAAGCAGGGTGACAATATACAGCCTTGATGGACTCCTTTTCCTATTTGGAACCAGTCTGTTGTTCCATGTCCAGTTCTAACTGTTGCTTCCTGACCTGCATACAGATTTCTCAAGAGGCAGGTTAGGTGGTCTGGTATTCCCATCTCTTTCAGAATTTTCCACAGTTTATTGTGATCCACACAGTCAAGGCTTTAGCATAGTCAATAAAGCAGAAATAGATGTTTTTCTGGAACTCTCTTGCTTTTTCCATGATCCAGCGGATGTTGGCAATTTGATCTCTGGTTCCTCTGCCTTTTCTAAAACCAGCTTGAATATCAGGGAGTTCACGGTTCAAGTATTGCTGAAGCCTGGCTTGGAGAATTTTGAGCATTACTTTACTAGCATGTGAGATGAGTGCAATTGTGTGGTAGTTTGAGCATTCTTTGGCATTGCCTTTCTTTGGGATTGGAATGTAAACGGACGTTTCCCAGTCCTGTGGCCACTGCTGAGTTTTCTAAATTTGCTGGCATATTGAGTGCAGTACTTTCACAGCATCATCTTTCATGATTTGAAATAGCTCAACTGGAATTCCATCACCTCCGCTAGCTTTGTTCGTAGTGATGCTTTCTAAGGCCCACTTGACTTCACATTCCAAGATGTCTGGCTCTAGATGAGTGATCACATCCATGATTATCTGGGTCGTGAAGATCTTTTTTGTACAGTTCTTCCATGTATTCTTGCCACCTCTTCTTAATATCTTCTGCTTCTGTTAGGTCCAGACCATTTCTGTTCTTTCTCGAGACCATCTTTGCATGAAATGTTCCCTTGCTATCTCTAATTTTCTTAAAGGGATCTCTAGTCCTTCCCATTCTGTTGTTTTCCTCTATTTCTTTGCATTGATCGCTGAAGAAGGCTTTCTTATCTCTTCTTGCTATTCTTTGGAACTCTGCATTCAGATGCTTATATCTTTCCTTTTCTCCTTTGCTTTTTGCCTCTCTTCTTTTCACAGCTATTTGTAAGGCCTCCCCAGACAGCCATTTTGCTTTTTTGCATTTCTTTTCCATAGTGATGGTCTTGATCCCTGTCTCCTGTACAATGTCATGAACCTCCCTCCATAGTTCATCAGGCACTCTATCTATCAGATCTAGGCCCTTAAATCTATTTCTCACTTCCACTGTATAATCATAAGGGATTTGATTTAGGTCATACCTGAATGGTCTAGCGGTTTTCCCTATTTTCTTCAATTTAAGTCTGAATTTGGTAATAAGGAGTTCATGATCTGAGCCACAGTCAGCTCCTGGTCTTGCTTTTGTTGGCTGTATAGAGCTTCTCCATCTTTGGCTGCAAAGAATATAATCAATCTGATTTCGGTGTTGACCTTCTGGTGATGTCCATGCGTAGAGTCTTCTCTTGTGTTGTTGGAAGAGGGTGTTTGCTATGCCCAGTGCATTTTCTTGGCAAAACTCTATTAGTCTTTGCCCTGCTTCATTCCGCATTCCAAGCCCAAATCTGTCTG
This sequence comes from Ovis canadensis, assembly GCF_042477335.2. Classification (NCBI taxonomy): domain Eukaryota; kingdom Metazoa; phylum Chordata; class Mammalia; order Artiodactyla; family Bovidae; genus Ovis; species Ovis canadensis. The sequence goes on from NC_091246.1 coordinate 30,552,977, forward strand.
TTACTCCAGGTGTTTCTTGACTTCCTACTTTTGCATTCCAGTCCCCTATAATGAAAAGGACATCTTTTTTGGGTGTTAGTTCTAAAAGGTCCTGTACGTCTTCATAAAACCGTTCAACTTCAGTTTCTTCAGCGTTACTGGTTGGGGCATAGACTTGGATAACTGTGATATTGAATGGTTTGCCTTGGAGACGAACAGAGATCATTCTGTCGTTTTTGAGACTGCATCTAAGTACACTGCATTTTGGACTCTTTTGTTGACCATGATGGCTACTCCATTTCTTCTGAGGGATTCCTGCCCGCAGTAGTAGATGTAATGGTCATCTGAGTTAAATTCACCCATTCCAGTCAATTTTAGTTTGCTGATTCCTAGAATGTCAACGTTCACCCTTGCCATCTCTTGTTTGACCACTTCCAATTTGCCTTGATTCATGGACCTAACATTCCAGGTTCCTATGCAATATTGCTCTTGACAGCATCGGACCTTGCGTCTATCACCAGTCACATCCACAGCTGGGTATTGTTTTTGCTTTGGCTCCATCCCTTCATTCTTTCTGGAGTTATTTCTCCACTGATCTCCAGTAGCATATTGGGCACCTAATGACCTGGGGAGTTCCTGTTTCAGTATCCTATCATTTTGCCTTTTCATACTGTTCGTGGGGTTCTCAAGGCAAAAATACTGAAGTGGCTTGCCATTCCCTTCTCCAGTGGACCACATTCTGTCAGACCTCTCCACCATGACCCACCCGTCTTGGGTTGCTCCGCAGGCATGGCTTGGTTTCATTGAGTTAGACAAGGCTGTGGTCCTAGTGTGATTAGATTGACTAGTTTTCTGTGAGTATGGTTTCAGTGTGTCTGCCCTCTGATGCCCTCTTGCAACACCTACCATCTTACTTGGGTTTCTCTTACCTTGGGCGTGGGGTATCTCTTCACGGCTGCTCCAGCAAAGCACAGCCGCTGCTCCTTACCTTGGAAGAGGGGTATCTCCTCACCTCCGCCCTTCCTGACCTTCAACGTGGGATAGCTCATCTAGGTCCTCCTGTGCCTGCTCAGCCACCTCTCCTTGGGTTGCTCCTCCCTGCTGCCGGCCTTGGCCTTGGGCGTGAGGTGGCTTCTCCCGGCCGCCCCTGACCTCGGATGTGGGGTGTCTCCTCCTGGCCGCCACTGACCTCGGACGTGGTGTAGCTCCTCTTGGCCACCTCGGACACAGGGTGGCTCCTCCCGGCTGTTCCTGCGCCATCGCAGCCTGGCACTCTGGGCCGCTGTCCCTGACTTCGGATGTGGGGTAGCTCTCAGCCCTTAGTGCACCAGCCCGCCGCTGCTGCCTAAGCTGCTTGAAACGTCTTACAAGGCCAAGCATGATCAGTCATAAATATTTCTCAGATCTCATTTCCTACCCTAAAGCCAAGCAGGCCTGCTCTTGTCCAGATCCTGAGCTTAGAAGGGCCTTGCACTTGGTTCAGTGCTCTAATGATGCTGTTTTGAAGGTTTTAATAAGTTTTGAACCAAAGGCCTTGCATTTTCATTTTGCACTGGGCCCTGCTATCATGTGGCAGGCTCTGACTCCCACCATACAAGCCTCCTCCTGTCTCAAACAGGCCTGACACACAGCCACTCCTGCCCCAGGAGTTGCCCAGTGGCTGCTCCTTCCTTCTTCTGAGAAAGCTCACTTGTGAGAGGTTTGCTTGGCTGCTTCCTTCTCTTGAGTCTCCCCAGCAGAGGAGCTTTCTCTGACCATCATGTCTTCAGCGTCACCTCTCCCCAGACACCAGAGCATTTCTTCAGAGTCTGCGTCTCTGCCCAGTGTTCTGCTGTAGATTTACTTGAGTGCAACTGGTTCTTGTCCCTGTAGAAGTTCTTCCCAGGGATGGGACATTACCTGGGTTGGTAATTTCTTTATCTCTGGGACCTAACACACTTCCTGGCACTCAGATATATCTCAGTTCATTTCTGTTGAGTTAACACGTTCCTCAGTAGTACAATGAAAGTTGCCTACCTCACCAGCACATCTTAATCCTATGAACTTGGTTGTGAGAAGAGTTTAGACAACACATTTAGAGATGTGCTGCTTTGCTTTAATTGTGGTCCCCTGGCTTTTCTCAGATTGCCACGTATTCCCATTCATCTTCTTCTGCCTTTCTCCCTCTTTCTTTTCCCTTTCTCTGATTTTCAGTGACTCTAGTTCTATGCTTTAAACATTCAAGGTATGGAAAGTTGAGATTAATTTTCTGACTTTGGAGAGAGAAACAAGATAAATCTGAGGAAGCATCAAGATAATCCCCCAATTCACCCTGAACTGGGCAGTCTCAGCTGGGGGAAATGCAACTGCCTTGGATCCTGACTGCTGGCCCACGGCCTGGCCACAACTCACACAGCAGTATGGACTTCAGAGCCCAGAGGTGCCTTTGAGATCAGCTAGCCCAACTCATTAACATTTTGTGCTCTTTCTGGGTGGAATGGATGTCTCAGGTTAGCAGCTAAAAAATGAAGAGAGGAGGGCAAGGGAGGAGCTGTAAGAGGTATACTCGATTTTTTCTGGCTCGTGAGAAGGAATTAATTTCTTGAGACTACCAGACTAGTTACATGTTTTCTGACTTTCTCTTTGATATTAAATGTCTTTTAATTGAAGAAATGATTGTTGATATGAAAATTTCCAATGTAGTCTGGTATTACTGTCATTCTCCTTGTTCATTTTCAATGAAGTTTTCTACCATTGCTCACTTCCCAGTTTTTAGTCAACACCTATGCTCTCTCTAGATGTGAGTTACTGGTGGTCCTGTGTACCAAGAAGGCAGCAGATGGCAGGTGCCAGGTTATCAGGCTGCACACTGAAGCCTCCAGCAAGGTAAGATGTTCAATGGTAAGAATGTTCAAAGCCTAGGTGTTTTAGAATAGGGGTCCTTTGGCAGAGTTCTGGCAACATCTCGTCTTTGGTTTTCTGTCCATTTCGTACCTCAGGGGAACAGAAATGTATTAATTATAACCTTAGGTTCTTGATGTGCTCTCATCATTGGTCTGCACATGATCCTCTCTGGTTTACATGTGGATTTTTGGTTTTAATAATTTTATCCAATTCCCATGAACTCACCACCTGACTCAGAAACGGGAACACTGACAACACCTGAGCCGTCCAGGTGATCCTGCCCTTCCTGGCCCCTTGCCTTCCCAAACCCCAAACCTTCAGTAGCTACTCATTGCCCTAAGTCTTGTGTTGTTTCCTCCCTTTGCTTTTAAACACATTTCTTTTTTGGAAATGTATGACATTCCTATATGTGTTGTCAAAAGCACAATTTGTTTGGGTTTTTCTTAGTGATGCACAAAGGCATCAAATTGTAAGTAATATTTGGACACTTGAACTTACGCCAAACCAGATCCTTCTGCACTAGGTTGAGTGGACAGAGCTCTCAACCAGTAGTTGTTTATGGCACTAAAATGACCTGCCGAGGTGGAGAGGACTGGGGAGGCCCTCATCCCTCTGTGGAGGGGGACTGACAGCATCAGAACACTCGAGCCTCTTCCTGGGTTTGCCTTTCGTCCAATAGCCCACCTGTGTTCAGGGCAGGGATTCCAGCCACCCACTTTGTGAGGCTGCTGGATCCCCCACCTGTGCAAACACAGAGCTTCCTGTCACCACGTGGCCGGAGCTGTGCAAGGCTGCGGATGCAGAGTTTTGAGTTTTTAATTTCCTAATGAGAACGACTGTAGACCTGGAAAACAGCTGTTATCCCAGGGGCCACGGCACAAAGTAATTCAATTGTGCCTTTATGATTTCTGTCTTGTCCTTTGCAATTTCCCACAAACCTGAAACATGTTTCGCTACTCACTTTCCATGTCAGGGCGATCACAGGACTGGGCCCTTGGGGAGACGCTACAGCATGCAGTGGTTTTTTACTCTGCAAATTTCAATTGGAAAGAAGAGGATATTGAATGACTCACAAAATTATGGTACAACACAAAGATACTGAGGTTGCAAGGATAACCCAGTTCTAAGTAGGGTCCCTGCCATGTCCTCTTATCACTGCTGTGATGAACCATTATTAAAAACAGGAGGCTGATGTGTCATAGTAGAAAACACATGGACTTGGACATCAGAAAAAATACTAATTCAAATCCCACCTTGGTCATTTGCTTGTTGTGTGCCCTTGAACCTCTTAGTTAGTTTCCTGATCTCAGTTACTTCCCTACTCCACAGGATGTCATGAAGTTTACCTCAGATAAGGCGTGGAGCTCACAAAGCCTGTGACATAGATTGCAAGGTGCTTAATAACTGGTAGCCTTAGGCCAGAGAAGGCAATGGTACCCCACTCCAGTACTCTTGCCTGGAAAATCCCAGGGATGGAAGAGCCTGGTAGGCTGCAGTCCATGGGGTCACCAAGAGTCGGACACAACTGAGTGACTTCATTTTCATTTTTCACTTTCATGCATTGGAGAAGGAAATGGCAACCCACTCCAGTGTTCTTGCCTGGAGAATCCCAGGGAAGGGGGAGCCTGGTGGGCTGCCGTCTGTGGGGTCGCACAGAGTTGGACATGACTGAAGTGACTTAGCAGCAGCAGCAGCCTTAGGCCAAGCTCTCATTTCCTCACCTTGAGTCTGCCGCAGCCCCTAACTCCCAAGCCTCATTTCTTCTCCGTTCTGATCAGTCACACTTCATGGTCAGATGGATTATCCCAAAGCAGTGCATGTATATATCACATATTCTCCCCTCCCCTAACCAAACCCACACCCCTAAATAACAACAGAAACTTCTGTGGTTTCCCAATGCCTTCAAGATGTTCAAATGCCTTCAGTTGGCATTTCACCTCAAACACACAGTTTAGAATGAATATACATACCCCATTCACAGTTGTCTTTTATTATTCCATACCTGAATCCTGTGTTCTAAGCAATTTGTTGCTCTCTGAACATGCCAGATTCATGGCAGGCCCATCTCTAGCTCTGTACCTCATATTCATATTCTCCCCTTTACACAGATGGCTTGCATCCTCCTTCTCATTGGTATACACTCTGTCCTTTCTTGGAGGTATGAATAAAGTCCCCACCTCTCTACGTCCCCTCCTTCCCTTCTTGTTGGCTGTTTAATGTGTTTCACATTGCTTTGTCATTAGTCATCTGTGTATGTGGCAGCCAGCACCTGGCTTTGGTCCTACAGAAGATGTTCAAAATGTGTGGTGATGATTGCAAATATAGAAGCTCGCATTTCAAAGATATATCCAGTTAGAAATGCCTTCTTAAATTCACCTGAAATTCAACTCAAAATAATTTCCTTCCAAACTTTTCCAAAATTTTTATTAACAGCTACATGAAAATTTTCAGGTTGAGTCTGTGTATTGCTTTTTTGTGTATTTGTATTTTTATTGTTAGTGTGTGTTTGTGTAGGAGTACACATACATTTGAGTGGTTTAGCTTCACACTTCCTACACTAGTGGGAAATAGTCACTTCATTCCCTTCTCTATGGCTGCTCTCAGTTGATAAGCTTTTATCAGATCACACTGGTTACTGAAAGATCCAAAATCATACTGGAGTTTGGGGAAGATAACAGAAATAAGAATGAACCTGACAATTGTTGGCAGTGCCTGCCCTTTAACTTTTCTCCCAGCCTTCCTGCATGGTTTAATCTTGTAATAAAATATACCAAGGTGAACTGTCTTCCTAGAATTCCCTGAGAGTTGTAGGGGGTGGGTGAGTATGGCATGGGGGGTATCTGGCTCTGTTGGCAGTTAAACAGACGTTGAGGAAGGGGGAGTTGTTTAAGCTCTAAACTTGGCTGTTCAGATTCCAGGCATTTTCAGTAAGAGTTATACCTAAACTTGAACTTGGACAAAGACCAAAAGATTATATATTAATACTATACCCCAAATATTTGAGAATTCTGTCAAATTTAAGGTTGGCCAGTATTCATGTGCAGAATGGTTTAAAATGATTAAAGAGTGGTATCTTGAGTTAAAGGGTTTGGGGGGTTTTTTTGTAGGAAGGTGTTAATTGGCATTCATTTTTTTCTGCCTAATGCAGGAAGAGTTCAGATCTGAACTCCAAGAAAGAAGACATTGATCCAGCTGAGAGACTTGCAATCTTTTCATTGTGCAGAAAATTGGTAAATGTTCTCAGGAGAAAGCTTCCAACAAGAACGCTTACATGTGGGGCCTTCTCTTAAGGAAACTTGCTGTGTCACATAGCTAGTAGCCCTTGCAGGGGATTAAGACTTGCTTAGCAATCCAAAGTTACAAAACTGGCCCCAAAGTACAATTATAGATGGCAGGTCAAACACACACATCAGGCTTAGTAAACAATAAGTCCAGATGGAGCCAGTCAGAAAGCTCTGGGAATATTTCTTCAAATAAATGAAACTGATTGCATATCAATTACTTTTGAATGTATTTAGAGGAGATCATGCAACAATGTTTAGGTTTGAATTAATGATAAGTCAATAGGAAGCTAAGAAAATTTTAAAAAATTAAATATCATCTCCAGGGAAAAACAAAATGTTTTCAAAGAAAGGATAAAGCATGCATAGTGCATTGCAGAGGTCAGTTTTATATACCATTTGCATTTGGACTGCAAGGAGATCAAACCAGTCAATCCTAAAGGAAATCAGACCTGAATATCCATTGGAAGGACTGATGCCAAAGCTGAAACTCCAACACTTTGGCAACCTAATACGAAGAACTGACTCACTTGAGAAGACCCTAATGTTGGGAAAGATTGAAGGCAGGAGGAGGAGGGGACAACAGAGGATGAGATGGTTTGATGGCATCATTGACTCGATGGACACGAGTTTGAGCAAGCTCTGGGAGTTGGTGATGGACAGGGAAGCCTGGAGTGCCGCAGTCCATGGGGTCAAAAGAGTCAGACATGACTGAGTGATTGAACTGAACTGAGCTAAAATATCTTATCTATCCAAAATGACAACATAACCATTATATCCTTGGAAGATGGAAGAGTGGATATTAAGTGTGCACTTGGTATTGTGAGGGTGGGGGAGAAGGAGAAAAAGAGTAGAATATTCATCTTCCAGACTGGTAACTCAATTAACAATGCCCAGGGATGAAATATCAGATAGAAGTATGTTAAGAATGTTTTAGCTGCTTCTGGAAAAAAGAAAGAGGATGGGCAAGATTGTCCTTTAAAAAAATATCTATATGAGTGAACATGCAGGCTAGGTTGCTTTAACAAGAAGACCTCAAAATACAGAGGCTTAATTAAATAAGATAGGTATATGTGCCTTGTTTGATATGGTCCAGAGAGAATCAATCTGGGTTGGAAGGTTAGCTTTATAACCCTCAAAGTCTAGCTTTCATCTCTGGGAGAAAGGCAGCCACTTGAGTTTTTGTCATCCCAGCCAGTGGGAAGAGGGAATATTTCAAAGGAATTCATGTACATACTTTGGCAGGAACAGGCCCAGAAATAGCACACAGCTATTGACCAGACTGGTTCCAAATAGGAAAAGGAGTCCGTCAAGGCTGTATATTGTCACCCTGCTTGTTTAACTTCTATGCAGAGTACATCATGAGAAACGCTGGGCTGGAAGAAGCACAAGCTAGAATCAAGATTGCAAGGAGAAATATCAATAACCTTAGATAGGCAGATGACACCACCTTTATGGCAGAAAGTGAAGAGGAACTAAAAAGCCTCTTGATGAAAGTGAAAGAAGAGAGTGAGGTGTTGCTGAAAGGCCTGCTCACAGCAGAACTCCCAGCAACTCAGGGAACAAGTCTTTTATTGCTGAAGGGGGGTCTGTGCAATGTATCAACACATCTGCTACATATGGATCCAAGTAGCTTGTCTCTGGATCCCTGTGAAATCAGTCATTTGAATTTGGATTCCAGCAGTGGGGTTTTTGTATTTCTCTATAGTAGAAATTCATCTATTTCTATTCTCCATCTATTTCTGCTTTATTGGCTATGCCAAAGCCTTTGACTGTGTGGATCACAATAAACTGTGGAAAATTCTGAAAGAGATGGGAATACCAGACCACTTAACCTGCCTCTTGAGAAAACTGTATGCAGGTCAGGAAGCAACAGTTAGAACTGGACATGGAAAATTTAAAAAATAAAAAACTAAAAAAAAAAAAAAAAAAGAACTGGACATGGAACAACAGACTGGTTCCAAATCGGAGGAGTACGTCAAGGCTGTATATTGTCACCCTGCTTATTTAACTTCTATGCAGAGTACATCATGAGAAACGCTGTACTGGAAGAAACACAAGCTGGAATCAAGATTGCTGGGAGAAATATCAATAACCTCAATAATATCAATAATATGCAGATGACACCACCCTTATGGCAGAAAGTGAAGAGGAGCTAAAAAGCCTCTTGATGAAAGTGAAAGAGGAGAGTGAAAAAGTTGGCTTAAAGCTCAACATTCAGAAAACTAAGATCATGGCATCTGGTCCCATCACTTCATGGGAAATAGATGGGGAAACGGTGGAAACAGTGTCAGACTTTATTTTGGGGGGCTCCAAAATCACTGTAGATGGTGACTGCAGCCATGAAATTAAAAGACGCTTACTCCTTGGAAGAAAAGTTATGACCAACCTAGATAGTATATTCAAAAGCAGAGACATTACCAACTAAGGTCTGTCTAGTCAAGGCTATGGTTTTTCCAGTGGTCATGTATGGATATGAGAGTTGGACTGTGAAGAAGGCTGAGTGCTGAAGAATTGATACTTTTGAACTGTGGTGTTGGAGAAGACTCTTGAGAGTCCCTTGGATTGCAAGGAGATCCAACCAGTCCATTCTGAAGGAGATCAACCCTGGGATTTCTTTGGAAGGAATGATGCTAAAGCTGAAGCTCCAGTACTTTGGCCACCTCATGCAAAAAGTTGACTCATTGGAAAAGACTCTGATGCTGGGAGGAATTGGGGGCAGGAGGAGAAGGGGACGACCAAGGATGAGATGGCTGGATGGCATCACGGACTCGATGGATGTGAGTCTGAGTGAACTCCAGGAGATGGTGATGGACAGGGAGGCCTGGCGTGCTGCGGTTCATGTGGTCGCAAAGAGCCGGACACGACTGAGTGACTGAACTGAACTTAACTGATAGTAGAAATTCAACAGTATCAGTCTCATTAGGATGACAGAGGGGTTGGGAAGTGCTAGAGGATGAGTATGAAGGCTGCACATAAATAGATAGCAAGCATGCTATTTGACTTAGGTTATATTTTTCCTGGAGGTTGCTTTAGGACAGCTGTTAGGGATTAAAGGGAGGGAGTACCTAGAATACAGGCAAACCAGATGATATCTATGTTTATACTTAACTTTCACCTATGCCTTGGGGTGATTTGTCAACAGTTGTTGATTAACATATAAAGAACTCTTATCAAGAATCTAGGCTTCAGAAGAGCCCAAGGCAAGGACTTCAGATCATATCTCCATCTGCCTCAGAGAGTTTATTATTTATCATGGGGAGTGTTAGAAGTAAATTTTCACTGGAGAAATGAGTAGTGTTAAGGCATGTTTTCCTCCAAGAGTCTACTTCCCAGTCCTATGTAAGTTCTGGCAGCTCTATAGTGGGGTTAATGGCGACCTCCTCCAAGAAGACTTATGCCATACCTACACCCAGAGCCCCTTTCCCTGTGGCAGACCATTGCCGACCCGTACCTCCACAGGAAACATTATCAGTATAAGACGCTATCAATGGGAGAAAAATCAATAACCTCAGATATGCAGATGACACCACATTTAATGGCAGAAAGTGAAGAAGAACTAAAGAGCCTCTTGATGAAAGTGAAAGAGGAGAGTGAAAAGGTTGGCTTAAAGGTCAACATTCAGAAAACTAAGATCATGGCATCTAGTCCTATCACTTCATGGCAAATAGGTGGAGAAACAGTGGAAACAGTGGCAGACTTTATTTTTTAGGGCTCCAAAATCACTGCAGATGGTGACTGCAGCCATGAAATTATAAGACACTTACTCTTTGGAAGAAAAGTTATGACCAACCTAGACAGCATGTTAAAAAGCAGAGACATTACTTTGCCAACAAAGGTCTGTCTAGTCAAGGCTACGGTTTTTCCAGTAGTCATATATGGATGTGAGAGTTGGACTATAAAGAAAGCTGAGAACCAAAGAATTGCTGCTTTTGAACTGTGGTGTTGGAGAAGACTCTTGAGAGTCCCTTGGACTGCAAGGAGACCCAACCAGTCCATACTAAAGGAAATCAGTCCTGAATGTTCATTGGAAGGACTGATGTTGAAGCTGAAACTCCAATACTTTGACCACAGGATGTGAAGAGCTGACTCATTTGAAAAGACCTTGATACTAGGAAAGATTGAAGGTGGGAGGAGAAGGGGACGACAGAGGATGAGATGGTTGGATGTCATCACCGACTCAAAGGACATGAGTTTGAGTAAACTGCAGGAGTTGGTTACAGTGGTGCAGTCCATGGGGTCGCAAAGAGTCGGACATGACTGGGTGGCTGAACTGAACTGATGTGGCAGAATTTGATCTTAGATGTGCTTTTGAAAGTATTTTCCTCAAATTGGGACTTGAACCTGTCACATGAGTGTATGTTCCTTGGTTCTTTGTCTCATCACAACAAAGATTTGGAGCGACAGACATTAAAGCCCACAGCACGTCACAGCTCTCGGGTCTTGGACAAACGGTGTTACAGCTCTTAAGCAAATCAATGTTACAGCTCTATTTTATTTAGAAGATAGCAGGAGAATCCATCCTCAAAGCATGAGGGCATGCCAACCCAAAGACTTGAAGAGAAGAGAGTGGAGGAGCATGTAGGGGAGGGAGAGAGAGAGAGAGAGATGGAGATAAATGGAGAGAGAGAGAGGGAGAGAGAGAGAGAAAGAGCGCACGCACACGGGAGAGAAAGAGAGAGAGAAATCGCTTTGGCTCCTCCTTTTATATGTTTTTCCCTCCACCTGGGCCTGCCCTATGCAAAGTGGGCTTAGCCAGGAGTGCTGTTTTTTCTACCTGAAGTCCTCACTCTGGTCCTCAGACCTTCTTTTGTTCTATTTTCGCGGGCTTTTCCCTTCCTTGTCTTTTAGCCACCACCATTTTGGACTCCTTTTCCCTATTCTACCTACCTAACATTCCCCTCTCAAGAGATGGGAGGCCCAATTCTTTGGAAATATGGGTGTTGAGGTCTTTCTGGCTACTTCCTGCTGAACTGGGACGGTGAGGGGTATTGGGCCTCCCCCTCTTGCTAGTCTCAAGCCTCAGAGTCCTTATAGCGGTGTCCATCTAAGGGTGTGTGATATTTTTCATGGTCAGCTGTAGTTTTATATCTTTGTTGAGCTGGCACTGCATGTTGTAGCTTGTTGACCTGGGCAGAGACAAAACAGGTTATACAATTGACAGTACATGGAATAATCATAAGCGTCATCAGTATAGCATAACAAGGACTAGTAGGGGCATTAGTCAATTTTAAATTCACTTCGCCAGGATGGCTCAAGTCCCTCCTTGTTCAGAGATTAGAAGATCTATCTCCTGTCTGTTTTGGAGTACAATTTCTGTCAAGCTGTGTTGGCTGTTTAGAGCTATCATGAGAAGTCTTATCCTCAGAAACTAGATTTTGGGGGTGTTCATTAGAATGGCACTCATTGGTAGTCCTGAATAGGTATCTGAGATCTCCCAGGGGCTCACAGGTGTATTAAGTGTCCTCTTCTGTTTTCTTCCATGGCTTGACTCGTGAGTAGTGAATCCAGGAGTCATGTCCTGGTACCTTGACTGCTGTGGGGGTAGAAAGTATTACAGGGTAGGGGCCCTTCCATGTGGGCTGGAGTTGAGCCTTTGGAGACCCATCTTTCCAGACTTAAATTAGGACTTGAGTCCCTGGAGCATATAGTGGTGACTCCTTAGAATCTTTTGGGTCCTGGTTTATACCCTACAAGCGTATATCCGGTTGGAATTGCCCAATGGCCATGGCTTAAGACTGGAGGGTCTGAACGTCTGGATCTAGGAAGAAGTCATTGACATAAACAAAAGGTCTCCCATATAGTATCTCATAAGGACTAAGACCAAGCTGTTCCTTAGAGGCAATGCGGGTGTGGAAGAGAGCTATTGGTAAAGCCTCCTTCCATCCCAGGGAGGTCTCCTGGGTTATCTTTTTTATCGCTGATTTTAAGAATTGATTGGCTCTTTCTACTTTTCCCGAAGATTGAGGCTTCCAGGCACAATGGAGACAATAAGTAATGCCCAATGCTTTCGAGACTCCTTGGGTGACCTTAGAAGTAAATGAGGTCCCATTGTCACTTTGTAATGACCTGGGCAGACCAAATCTTGGAATGTTTCATGGAGCAGATTTTTTACCACTTCCTCAGTCTTCTCAGTCCAGGTGGGAAAGCCTTCAATCCATCCTGTGAATGTATCTATCATGACTAATAGGTATTTATACCCTTGAGAAACTGGCATCTGGGTGAAGTCCATCTGCCAGTCCTCTCCCGGGTAGGCCCCACGTTGCTGGAGGGGCTGGGCCAGCTGGGGTCTTCGAGCTCCTTGGGGGTTGTTTAAGGCAAGTGGGACAAGAGGAGACACCTGTCTTATAGTTGGAGGCCTGTTCCTCTGAAGGACCTTCCTAGTAATCTTTGGAGGGCCTTTTCTCCTAAATGAGTAGTGGCATGTAAGGAGTTAACCAACTTCCATTGGAGGTTTCCAGGCAGAAAAAGGAGTCCCTCCTTTTGGAACCACCCCATATGATCTTCTTGAAAACCCTCGCTCTTAGCTTTAAGAGTCTCACCTTCAGTATATGAAGGAGTTTCTGGCAAATTAGTCTGTGGAACTAAGGTGGTAATCCCTATTAGGTCATGGTTCTGTAATGCTGTTCTCCTAGCTGCCTGATCAGCTGCTTGGTTCCCTCGTGCCACTTCTGTGCTCCCTTTTTGGTGTCCTTTACAGTGGGAGACTGAAACCTCAGTGGGCAGATGGACTGCCTCCAAGAGTCGAAGAATCTGATCACCATATTTGATTGGGGACCCTCGGGTGGTCAAGTGGCCTCTTTCTTCCCAAATAGCCGCATGTGCATGTAGCACCAGAAAGGCATACTTGGAATCCGTGTAAATGGCTATTCTTTTTCCTTTTCCCAGCTCTAAAGCTCGAGTCAGGGCTATGAGCTCAGCTAACTGGGCTGAAGTACCTGGTGGCAGAGGCTTAGCCTCTATGGTCTCAAAACTGGAGACTACTGCATACCCGGCTCTTCTTTTTCCATCCAAGACAAACCTGCTTCCATCAGTGTACCAGATTTCCTCAAGATTGGTCAGAGGATCTTCTGAAAATCCCTCTTGGGGTTTTGTCCAGTGGTCCAAGGTTTCTAGACAAGACTGAAAGGGGAGAGAGCCCTCGGGGGTAGGCAGGAGGGTGGCTGGGTTAAGAACGTCACAAGAAGATATAGTGAGGCCTGGATTTTCCATCAGCATTACTTGATATCTGAGGATTCTTTGATCAGACATCCATAAATGGCCTCTCCTACTTAGGAGTTGTTTTTCTTGGTGGCTGGTAAAAATAGTTAGTTTGCCCCAAAGGAGACTTTTAAAGCATCTTCTATCATGATTGCAATAGCTGCAAGATTTCAAAGGCAGGGGGGCCAGCCTCAAGTAGTTGGATCGAGCTTTTTGGATAAGTAACTACAGGCTTACCTGAAAGCTCATGCTGTGAAAGTGCTCCACTCAATATGCCAGCAAGTTTGGAAAACTCAGCAGTGGCCACAGGACTGGAAAAGGTCAGTTTTCATTCAATCACAAAGAAAGGCAATGTCAAAGAATGCTCAAACTACTGCACAATTGCACTCATCTCACATGCTAGTAAAGTAATGCTCAAAATTCTCCAAGCCAGGCTTCAACAATACGTGAACCGTGAACTTCCAGATATTCAAGCTGGTTTTAGAAAAAGCAGAGGAACCAGAGATCAAGTTGCTAATATCCGCTGGATCATGGAAAAGGCAAGAGAGTTCCAGAAAAACATCTATTTCTGCTTTATTGACTATGCCAAAGTCTTTGACTGTGGATCACAATAAACTGTGGAAAATTCTGAAAGAGATGGGAATACCAGACCACCTGACCTGCCTCTTGAGAAACCTGTATGCAGGACAGGAAGCAACAGTTAGAACTGGACATGGAACAACAGACTGGTTCCAAATAGGAAAAGGAGTACGTCAAAGCTGTATATTGTCACCCTGCATATTTAACCTATATGCAAAGTACACCATGAGAAACACTGGACAGGAAGAAACACAAGCTGTAATCAAGATTGCCAGGAGAAATATCAATAACCTCATATATGGAGATGACACCACCCTTATGGCAGGAAGTGAACAGGAACTAAAAAGCCTCTTGATGAAAGTGAAAGAGGAGAGTGACAGAAAAAGAAGATAATGGCAACCGGTCCCATCACTTCATGGGAAATAGATGGGGAAACAGTGAAAACAGTGTCAGACTTTATTTCTTTGGGCTCCAAAAACACTGCAGCCATGAAATTAAAAGACACTTACTCCTTGGAAGAAAAGTTATGACCAACCTAGATAGCATATTCAAAAGCAGAGACACTTTGCTGACTAAGGTCCGTCTAGTCAAGGCTGTGGTTTTTCCTGTGGTTATGTATGGATGTGAGAGTTGGACTGTGAAGAAGGCTGAGTGCCAGAGAATTGGTGCTTTTGAACTGTGGTGTTGGAGAAGACTCTTGAGAGTCCCTTGGACTGCAAGGAGATCCAACCAGTCCATTCTGAAAGAGATCAGCCCTGGGATTTCTTTGGAAGGAATGATGCTAAAGCTGAAGCTCCAGTAGTCTGGCCATCTCATGTGAAGAGTTGACTCATTGGAAAAGACTCTGATGCTGGGAGGGATTGGGGGCAGGAGGAGAAGGGGATGACCGAGGATGAGATGGCTGGATGGCATCACTGAATTGATGGACGTGAGTCTGAGTGAACTCTGGGAGATGGTGATGGACAGGGAGGCCTGACATGCTGCGATTCATGGTGTCGCAAAGAGTCGTACATGACTGAGTGACTGAACTGGACTGAAGCTACAGGCTGGGGTCAGATCCCAACCTTTGAGTTAACACTCCCATAGCTATTCTCTCTCTTTCATGAACATAAAGTTGGAATGCTTTTTCTGGGTCTGGCAACCTCAGGCAAGTGCCTGAGTTAGGCATGTTTTAGTATAGCCTCTGCCTTCTTTTGAAGAGTTCCTCACAAGTGGGATTGAATCATCTCGTCCCTTTAAGCTTTCATATATTTCAGTTCAGTTCTCTCACTCAGTCATGTCCGACTCTTTGAGACCCCATGAATCACAGCACGCCAGGCCTCCCTGTCCATCACCATCTCCCGGAGTTCACTCAGACTCACGTCCATCGAGTCGGTGATGCCATCCAGCCATCTCATCCTCAGTAGTCCCCTTCTCCTGCCCCCAATCCCTCCCAGCATCAGAGTCTTTTCCAATGAGTCAACTCTTCGCATGAGGTGGCCAAAGTACTGGAGTTTCAGCTTTAGCATCATTCCTTCCAAAGAAATCCCAGGGCTGATCTCCTTCAGAATGGACTGGTTGGATCTCCTTGCAGTCCAAGGGACTCTCAAGACTCTTCTCCAACACCACAGTTCAAAAGCACCAATTCTCTGGCGCTCAGCCTTCTTCACAGTCCAACTCTCACATCCATACATGACCACAGGAAAAACCATAGCCATGACTAGACGGACCTTAGTTGGCAAAGTAATGCCTCTGCTTTTGAATATGCTATCGAGGTTGGTCATAACTTTTCTTCCAAGGAGTAAGCATCTTTTAATTTCATGGCTACAGTCACCATCTGCAGTGATTTTGGAGCCCCCCATAAAGAGTCTGACACTGTTTCCGCATCTATTTCCCATGAAGTGATGGGACCAGATGCCATGATCTTCGCTTTCTGAATGTTGAGCTTTAAGCCAACTTTTTCACTTTTCACTTTCACATTCATCAAGAGGCTTTTTAGCTCCTCTTCACTTTCTGCCATAAGGGTGGTGTCATCTGCATATCTGAGGTTATTGATACTTCTCCTGGCAATTTTGATTCCAGCTTCTGTTTTTTCCAGTCCAACGTGTCTCATGATGTACTCTGCATAGAAGTTAAATAAGCACGGTGACAATATACAGCCTTGACGTACTCCTTTTCCTATTTGGAACCAGTCTGTCTTTCCATGTCCAGTTCTAACTGTTGCTTCCTGACCTGCATACAGATTTCTCAAGAGGCAGGTTAGGTGGTCTGGTATTCCTATTTCTTTCAGAATTTTCCGCAGTTTATTGTGATCCACACAGTCAAGGCTTTAGCATAGTCAATAAAGCAGAAATAGATGTTTTTCTGGAACTCTCTTGCTTTTTCCATGATCCAGTGGATGTTGGCAATTTGATCTCTGGCTCCTCTGCCTTTTCTAAAACCAGCTTGAACATCAGGGAGTTCAAGGTTCACGTATTGCTGAAGTCTGGCTTGGAGAATTTTGAGCATTACTTTACTAGCATGTGAGATGAGTGCAATTGTGCAGTAGTTTGAGCATTCTTTGGCATTGCCTTTCTTTGGGATTGCAATGAAAACTGACTTTTCCAGTCCTGTGGCCACTGCTGAGTTTTCCAAATTTGCTGGCATATTGAGTGCAGCACTTTCACAGCATCATCCTTCACGATTTGAAACAGCTCAACTAGAATTCCATCACGTCCACGAGCTTTGTTTGTAGTGATGCTTTCTAAGGCCCGCTTGACTTCACATTCCAAGATGTCTGGCTCTAGATCAGTGATCACATCATCATGATTATCTGGGTCATGAAGATCTTTTTTGTACAGTTCTTCCATGTATTCTTGCCACCTCTTCTTAATATCTTCTGCTTCTCTTAGGTCCAGACCATTTCTGTCCTTTATCGAGCCCATCTTTGCAAGAAATGTTCCCTTGATGTCTCTAATTTTCTTGAAGAGATCTCTAGTCCTTCCCATTCTGTTGTTTTCCTCTATTTCTTTGCATTGATCGCTGAAGAAGGCTTTCTTATCTCTTCTTGCTATTCTTTGGAACTCTGCATTCATATGCTTATATCTTCCCTTTTCTCCTTCACTTTCGCCTCTCTTTTCATAGCTATTTGTAAGGCCTCCCGAGACAGCAATTTTGCTTTTTTGCATTTCTTTTCCATAGTGATGGTCTTGATCCGTGTCTCCTGTACAATGTCATGAACCTCATTCCATAGTTCATCAGGCAGTGTATCTATCAGATCTAGGCCCTTAAATCTATTTCTCACTTCCACTGGATAATCATAAGGGATTTGATTTAGGTCATACCTGAATGGTCTAGCAGTTTTCCCTACTTTCTTCAATTTGAGTCTGAATTTGGTAATAAGGAGTTCATGATCTGAGCCACAGTCAGCTCCTGGTCTTGTTTTTGTTGACTGTATAGAGCTTCTCCATCTTTGGCTGCAAAGAATATAATCAATCTGATTTCGGTGTTGACCATCTGGTGATGTCCATGTGTAGAGTCTTCTCTTGTGTTGTTGGAAGAGGGTGTTTGCTATGACCAGTGCATTTTCTTGGCAAAACTCTATTAGTCTTTGCCCTGCTTCATTCTGCATTCCAAGGCCAAATATGCCTGTTACTCCAGGTGTTTCTTGACTTCCTACTTTTGCATTCCAGTCCCGTATAATGAAAAGGACATCTCTTTTGGGTGTTCGTTCTAATAGGTCTTGTAGGTCTTCATAAAACCGTTCAACTTCAGTTTCTTCAGCGTTACTGGTTGGGGCATAGACTTGGATAACTGTGATATTGAATGGTTTGCCTTGGAGATGAACAGAGATCATTCTATCGTTTTTGAGATTGCATCCAAGTACTGCATTTCAGACTCTTTTGTTGACCATGATGGCTACTCCATTTCTTCTGAGGGATTCCTGCCTTCAGTAGTAGATATAACGGTCATCTGAGTTAAATTCACCCATTCCAGTCCATTTTAGTTCGCTGATTCCTAGAATGTCAACGTTCACCCTTGTCATCTCTTGCTTGACCACTTCCAATTTGCCTTGATTCATGGACCTGACATTCCAGGTTCCTATGCAATATTGCCCTTTACAGCATCGGATCTTGGTTCTATCACCAGTCACATCCACAACTGGGTATTGTTTTTGCTTTGGCTCCATCCCTTTATTCTTTCTGGAGTTATTTCTCCACTGATCTCCAGTAGCATATTGGGCACCTAATGACCTGGGGAGTTCCTGTTTCAGTATCCTATCATTTTGCCTTTTCATACTGTTCGTGTGGTTCTCAAGGCAAAAATACTGAAGTGGCTTGCCATTCCCTTCTCCAGTGGACCACATTCTGTCAGACCTCTCCACCATGACCCACCCGTCTTGGGTTGCTCCGCAGGCATGGCTTGGTTTCATTGAGTTAGACAAGGCTGTGGTCCTAGTGTGATTAGATTGACTAGTTTTCTGTGAGTATGGTTTCAGTGTGTCTGCCCTCTGATGCCCTCTTGCAACACCTACCATCTTACTTGGATTTCTCTTACCTTGGGCGTGGGGGGGGGGGGGTATCCCTTCATGGCTGCTCCAGCAAAACACAGCCGCTGCTCCTTACCTTGGATGAGGGGTATCTCCTTACCGCCACCGTTCCTTACCTTCAACGTGGGATAGCTCCTCTAGGCCCTCCTGCGCCCGCGTATCCCCATCTCTTTCAGAATTTTCCACAGGTTATTGTGATCCACACAGTCAAAGGCTTTGGCATAGTCAATAAACTTTCATATAAGGGCTGAGCAATTAGACCATAGTTTGGTATCCAGATTCTACAATATCCAGTTAGCCCCAGGAAAGCTCGCAATTGTTTTCGAGTCGTGGGGGAGGGCAACTGGAGGATTCCTTGTATCCAATCAGAGGGCAGCCTCCTGGACCCGTGTGTAATCTGAACTCCCACGTTAGTGATCTTTGTCTCGACCTTCTGTGCCTTAGCACGGGTAGACTTTATATCCCCTTTCTGCCAAGAAGTTTGGAACCTGAATTGCATGTTGTTGGGCACTTTTCTCATCTGGAGAACAGATTAGTAAGTCATCTATGTATTGTAATATTTTCCCATTAGGTCCTAGGTCCAGATCTAGGAGATCCCGGCTAAGCACCTGTCCAAACATGTGGGGGCTATCTCTGAACACCTGAGGTAATACTGTCCAAGTCATCTGTTGGTGTTTTTCTCCTGGGACCTCCCACTCAAACACAAAAAGGTATTGGGATTCTTTAGCCAGTGGTATGCAAAAAAATGCATCTTTGAGATCCAAGACTGTAACCACTTGGCACTCGGTGGGATTTCTCCCAAGATTACATAGGGATTGGGTACTGTGGGATGGAGGGGGACTACAGCTTCATTTATGATCTTGAGATTTTGAACCTTTCACCAGGTTCCATCTTTTCTCTTTACTGTGAGGATTGGAGTGTTACGTGGTGAACTGGTGGGACCAATATCCCACAAGCAAGGAATTTATTTATTAAAGGCTGTAGTCCCTCCCTAGCCTCTCTTTTGAGAAGGTATTGTTTCCGGTTAGGAAACCAAGTGGGATCTCGGAGGACAATGATGACCAGTTCAGCTTGGTGGGCTCGTCCAGGAATCCCCTGGTCCCACACCTGGGGGTTAATTTTGTCTTCCCATAGTTTTTGGTCCCTCTCTGTTGAAGGTGTAATGGGTTGTTCAGTAGTAATCAGGAGCTGCAGGGCTCTAGGAGCTGAAAAACTTCCCATCACAAGGGTGGTCCCCAGTTTAGTGAGTATATCTCTTCCCATTAAGGGAGTAGGACACTCAGGGACCACCAGAAACTGGTGGGAAAATATTTGTCCATCCCAGCAACAAAGAAGTGCTTGGGTGAATCTTTTAGTAGTTGCTTTTCCTGTAGGTTTGGGAGGAGAAGGCTCCAGAGTAGATCAAGACAGAGTAGGTAGCCCCTGTGTCAACCAAGAAATTCTTGGACCTACTTGCCACATCCAGTTGCACCCTTGGCTTCAGCCCCGTGATGGTTATCTGTGACAGTCTGGCTGGAGTGGGCTTCTTCAGTCCTCTTGAACCATCATGAGAGTAGGCTTGGCGCTTGACCTTGAGGCTCTTGGGTCCCGAGGGCAGAGTGCCGCCCAATGTCCCAGTTGATAGCACTTGTGGCAAGCCATTCTAGGAGACTTGTCACAGTTTGGACACTCTTTGGCCCAAGGCCCCACCTGTCTACAGATCAGGCATTTGTCTCGTGCCTTGTCTTTCAGGGACTCGGGGTTTGCTATACGGCTTCTCTGGAGGGCGGCCAGCATCTGGGCATGCCGTGTCTCTTTCTTTTTCTCCTTCTCCTGAGCCTTGGCCTCCTTCTTCTGTTCTCTGTTATAAAAGGTATTGGTGGCTGTCTGGACCATCTCATCTAAAGAGGCAGCAGGGTCCTGCTGTTGTAGCTGTTGTAACTTAATTCTGATATCTGATTCTCATTGAGACAGGAATTTGTCCTTTAAAATCACCTGTCCCTCGTAAGAGTCGAAGTCCAGATTGGTAAACTTTTGGAGTGCCTCTTTTAGCCTTTCCAGAAAAGCAATGGTGTTCTCATTGGGCTCCTGAGTTATTGCTGAGACTGGGCACAGTCCCACAAGTAATAGGCTTCCTTCTGTTTCTATGGGTGGACTTCCTTAGGGCTGAGTCTTTCTGAAGCTTATCCTACCCAGAACAGTTGCAACCTGAGAGCCAGGCATCCCTGGGTCAGGGTGCAGATACTCAGGCAGGCTGAGGCGTGACAGCCTCCTAGAGATTGAATCCCCAGGCAGGTCGAGGCGTGACGGCCTCCGAGAATTGGGTCCCTGGGCAGGTCGAGGCGTGACGACCTCCTGGGACCCCTGGGACTGGTGGATCCCTGAGCAGGTTGAGGCGTGACAACCTTTGGAGGACTAGATCCCTAGGCAGGTCAAGGCGTGATGACCTTCTGGGACCCCAGGACTGGAGTTTGGGCATCCCCAAGGTCTCCAGCGTGACCAGTGCTGGGTAGAATTAAGGGGTTTGTAACTCGTTGCTAGTTTGCCCACCGTGGATGGGAATAGATATGATGTAAGCTCATCCTACCCAGTACTGTTGCAACCTGAGAGCCAGGCGTCCCCGGATCAGGGTGCAGATCCCCAGGCAGGTCGAGGCTGACGACCTCCTGGGACCCCTGAGACTAGTGGATCCCCAAGCAGGTTGAGGCGTGACAACCTTTTGAGGACCAGATCCCTAAGCAGGTCAAGGCATGATGACCTCCTGGGACCCCCGGACTGGAGTTGGGCATCCCCAAGATCTCCAGGGTGACCAGTACTGGGTAGGATTAGGGGGTTGGATATTATAGAGTATTTCCCTCCCAAGGCCAGCTATTTTCTGGTTGTCTCTCCAGAAGGTGGTAGAGGAAACCTTGTGTGTCTGGATGGGGCTCAGGAAAAGAGCATGAAACAGGAGAGAAGGGGGCAGAGCACAACCTTTGAAAGAATGACATAGCACAAGGGTATCAGTTCAGTTCAGTTCAGTTCAGTTGCTCAGTTGTGTCCAACTCTTTGCGACCCCATGAATCGCAGCACACCAGGCCTCCCTGTTCATCACCATCTCCCAGAGTTCACTCAGACTCAGTCCATTGAGTCCGTGATGCCATCCAGCCATCTCATCCTCAGTCGTCCCCTTCTCCTCCTGCCCCCAATCCCTCCAAGCATCAGAGTCTTTTCCAATGAGTCAACTCTTCTCATGAGGCCAGAGTACTGGAGTTTCAGCTTTAGCATCATTCCTTCCAAAGAAATCCCAGGGCTGATCTCCTTCAGAATGGACTGGTTGGATCTCCTTGCAGTCCAAGGGACTCTCAAGACTCTTCTCCAACACCACAGTTCAAAAGCATCAATTCTTTGGCGCTCAGCCTTCTTCACAGTCCAAATCTCACATCCATACATGACTACTGGAAAAACCATAGCCTTGACTAGATGGACCTTAGTCGGCAAAGTAATGTCTCTGCTTTTGAATATGCTATCTAGTTTGGTCATAACTTTTCTTCCAAGGAGTAAGCGTCTTTTAATTTCATGGCTGCAATCACCATCTACAGTGATTTTGGAGCCCCAAAAGATAAAGTCTGACACTATTTCCACTGTTTCCCCATCTATTTCCCATGAAGTGATGGGACCGGATGCCATGATCTTCATTTTCTGAATGTTGAGCTTTAAGCCAACTTTTTTGCTCTCCTCTTTCACTTTCATCAAGAGGCTTTTTAGCTCCTCTTCACTTTCTGCCATAAGGGTGGTGTCATCTGCATATCTGAGGTTATTGATATTTCTCCTGGCAATCTTGATTCCAGCTTGTGTTTCTTCCAGTCCAGCGTTTGTAAACTAATTAAAATCAACTGGGCCCAAGATGACAAGTCAAATTCAAGTAAACCTTAATTTCCAATCTATAAGCCAACAGACACACCCAGAGGTGGCAGGAAAGCTCCAAGTCACTGTCAAAAGATGGAGGAGTGGGTGGTTCCCCAACGATAGGGATGATCCTCCCACTCATTAGCATATGAATCCCCCACCCACCCACCCACAAAACCTAGCCAGGCCTCATTCCATAGCCGGTACCCTGTAGAGTGGGCACTTCTCTTTGAATCTTAACAAGTCTATGTCTTATCTATCGCTTTGACTCTCAGTGAATTTTTGCAAGGAGACTTCAGAGCCTGAGCTTTATTAGGTACCCGAGGCCATTCTGGGTGTTGGTCAGGCTCAAGTCCCGGGAGAGGGCTGAAGGACAGGAGGAAAAAGCAGTGGGAAAAACGTGCCGAGGAATCACCTTCATAGCCCGCTGGAAAATTTGCTAAATATCTGACTGGTACTCAGGTTTTTTTGGTCTGATCCTTGGCACAAAGAAGAGAAAGGACAGAAGAACCCCCACCGGCTTGTGCAACAGCTACTGGGGCTCAGCAGATAGTGCCTTTGGGACATGCTGAGGAGTAGCCTCTCCAGAGTCCCTCAGTTGCACCCCCCTGCTGCCCGCCTGTTCACAGGAAGTTTGAGGAAATAAGAAACGAGAGACTGTAAAGGAATTAAGATTTCATTAGGCATGTCCCTCCAGCCATAGGAGCGAGGACCTCTTACCTTAACTGGAAGTCTTCTGGAATCTGAGACTGGGCCACATGAGCTTTCTGCTGAGTTTGTTTTTCACTGTCCTGGTTTCTAGCACGATGGGCCTTCCCCTGGGCTGGATTTCTTCACCTTCTGCTTCTAGCGCGGGAGCTTTGCTGAGTTGGGCTTCTGCTGTGCTTGGCCTCTTCTGCATGGAGTTTGTTTCAGCCAGGTTAAATCCAAGTCACGGCACCATAGATATCACGTGAGTGTATGTTCCTTGGCTCTTTGTCTCATCACAACAAAGATTTGGAGCAACGGACATTAAAGCCCTCGGCGCGTCACAGCTCTCGGGTCTTAGACAAACAGTGTTATAGCTCTTAAGTAAATCAATGTTACAGCTCTATTTTATTTAGAAGATAGCAGGAGAATCCATCCTCAAAGCGTGAGGGCATGCCAACCCAAAGACTTGAAGAGAAGAGAGTGGAGGAGCACGTGGGGGAGGGAGAAAGAGAGAAGGAGAGAGAGAGAGAGAGAGAGAGAGAGAGAGAGCGCACGCACACGGGAGAGAAAGAGAGAGAGAAATCGCTTTGGCTCCTCCTTTTATATGTTTTTTCCTTCACCTGGGCCTGCCCTGTGCAAATTGGGCTTAGCCAGGAGTGCTGTTTGTTCTACTTGAAGTCCTCACTCCGGTCTTCGGACCTTCTTTTGTTCTATTTTTGCGGGCTTTTCCCTTCCTTGTCTTTTAGCTACTGCCATTTTGAACTCCTTTTCCCTATTCTACCTACCTAACAAACCCACATGCCTGCATTTGAACCTAGCCAAACTCCACAGTCTTCCAACTGAGATCACAGACCTGGTTTCAGGTGTAATGAAGCTCAGGTTTTTGATGTGTCATCACAGAAAGAATTCAGTGAGAGACAAAGTGCTAGGTAAGAAATGGATTTATTCAGAGAGAAATACACTCCACAGAGTATGGGCCATCACAGAGGATGAGTGCGGCTTAGAAAGGTGGCATGGTTAGATTTTGTGTGAGTCTTGCCTGAGTCTTTGTGACCCTATGGGCTGTATGTAGCCCACCAGGCTCCTCTGCCCTTGGAATCCTCCAGGCAAGAATACTGGAGTGGGTTGTCATTTCCTTCTCCAGGGGATCTTCCCTACCCAGGGATTGAACCTAGGTCTCCTGCATTACAGGCAGATTCTTTATCATCTGAGTTACCATGGAAGCCATTTTATGGACTGGGTAATTTCATAGGTTAATGAGTGGGAGGATTATTCCAACAATTTTGGGGAAAGGGTGGAGATTTCCAAGAATTGGGCCCATCACCCACTTTTTGGTCTTTTAACAGTTGGCCTTAAAACTGTCATGGTGCCTCTGGGTACGTCATTTTGCTTTCTGATTGAGGATCAAGGTCTAGTTAAGTTGACTTGTCTGCCATCTTTGACCCATTTCATTCTAATCCATTTATGTTGTGTCCTTGGGCTTGTCATTCTTTCAAAAATTGTGCCCTGGCCTTTTCTCGCCTGTTGTTGTTGTGGTTGTTCAGTCGCTCAGTCATGTCTGAGTCTTTGTGACCCCATTGACTGCACCACACCAGGCCTCCCTATCCCTCACCATCTCCTGGAGCTTGTTCCAACTCATGTTCATTGAGTCAGTGATGCCATCCAACCATCTCATCCTCTGTCATCCCCTTCTCCTCCTGCCTTCAATCTTTCCCAGCATCAGGGTCTTTTCTAATGAGTCAATGCTTTGCACCAAGTGGCCAAAGTACTGGACTTCAGCCTCAGCATCAGTCCCTCCAATGAATATTCAGGGTTGATTTCCTTTAGGATAGAATGGTTTGATCTCCTTGCAGTCCAAGTGACTCTCAAGAGTCTTCTCCAACACCACAGTTCAAAAGCATCCTTGTGGTGAGTTGGATAAGGGAGAGGACATAGACCTGTAGCTACTAGAAGCTACCAGTATTTTTCAAAGGAACCTCATAACTGTGAACAGCCAAATTAGCCTAAAGGCTAAGAAAGTGAATGATGCCTCTTTGTACTGCTGGTTAAGTGTTCCAACAATTAACTGTTAAATAATCATACCTGAGATAAATGTGATTAACAACACATTAGTGCAATGATTGATCATGAAAATAAGCTATCCTGCCCTAGAAATTCAGTGCATGGTATATGATGTAAACCTGAATTGACTATTCCAGATATTCATTTGGCATTTACATTGTCTCTTCTGTTAGACTTGGCCTTGGGCAACTCATATATGGCTCAAGCTCTAGAGTGAAGTCTTTCATGTGCCTGATAGCATGGCTGTGGAAAGGCCTCCTAGGTGTGAAAAGCCAGAGGATTCTAATGGGAGAACACCACAGAAAAGTAAATCTAAAGTCTTGCTTTGGTTGATGTGGTCTGGAGGAGGAATGCTTTGGCAGTGCAGTTAGACAAAAATCACATCATCCAAATACTGAATACGAGAGTATTAAAAGGAGACAAAAACCACTGTCAATGTGAAAAGAATCTGCAATTCCTGAAACTCCTTCACACAAACCCTGCTACTCAGACAAGGCTCCCCTCATCTTGAACCCCCAAGGACCTGCCCACAGTTTTACGTCTTGGCTCATGTATCTTTGATTGCCTTTCTCTATTCACAATCCCTCCTTACCCTTCAACAATCCTTTCCTCATATATGAAGATGCCTCCCCAGCTTTGTTGGCCAACATTGACCCCTTGGTTCAAATTCCCTTAACTTTGTCACTAATATATTTCCTGCTTTGTCTTCTTGAGATCCTAAAGTGAAAAGTGAAAGTGTTAGTCGCTCATCTGTGTCTGACTCTTTGCGACTCCATGGACTATAGCCCACCAGGTTCCTCTGTCCATGGAATTTTCCAGGCAGGAATATTGGAGTGAATAGCCATTCCCTTCCCAGGGAATATTCCTAACCCAGGGATCAAACCTAGGTCTCCTGCATTGCAGGCAGATTCTTTACCATCCAAGCCCCAGAGAAGCCCCTTTTGAGAGTCTAAGTCCCAGGAAATTTTACTATGAAGAAGTTTGTGGCCTTTGCCTCATCTGTCTAAGGCATCTCTGCAATGCCTAATGCAGAGCTGAGAACTCAAAAGTTCCTCAATTACTATGCTTGTTAAGTCCAAGGGTTATATCAATAACCTCAGATATGCAGATGATACACCATCCTAATGGCAGAAAGCGAAGAAGAACCAAAGAGCCTCTTGATGAAAGTGAAAGAGGAGAGTGAAAAAGTTGGTTTAAAACTCAACATTCAAAAAACAAAGATCAGGGCGTCCAGTCCCATCACTTCATGGCAAATATACAGTGAAACAATGGAAACAGTGACAGACTTTATTTTTGGGGGCTCCAAAATCACAGCAGATGGTGACTGCAGCCGTGAAATTAAAAGATGCTTGCTCCTTGAAAGAAAAGCTATGACCAACCTAGACAGCATATTAAAAAGCAGAAACATTCCTTTGCCAAAAAAGGTCCATCTATGGTTTTTCTAGTAGTGATGTATGGATGTGAGAGTTGGACTATAAAGAAAGCTGAGCGCAGAAGAATTGATGCTTTTGAACTGTGGTGTTGGAAAAGACTCTTGAGAGTCCCTTGGACTGCAAGGAGATCAAATCAGTCAATCCTAAAGGAAATCAACCCTGAATATTCATTGCAAGGACTGATGCTGAAGCTGAAACTCCAATACTTTGACCACCTGATGTGAAGAACTGACTCATTGGAAAAGACCCTGATGCTGGGAAAGATTCAGGGCAGGAGGAGAAGAGGACAGACAACAGAAGGTAAGATGGTTGGATGGCATCACCAACTCTATGGACATGAGTGGAGGTGGTGATGGACAGGGAAGCCTGGCGTGATGCAGTTCATGGGTTCGCAAAGAGTCAGATAACTGAGTGACTGAAATGAACTGAACTGAAGTCCAAGGAAGTGTAAACTTAAAACACTTGAGGATAAGCAAGTGTTATCTCCATGCTAAGGCAAACTGGAGAAGGCACTGAAATTCAAATGATTTTTTTTTTTAAGAAACTGTGCTAGAAAACAATATTGTGGTTGATTTGTATGCATCAGGTTTGCAATTCCGGGTCTCTAAGTGATTAGCAAGCAATTTCTGCTTACTTACATTGGGAAAGCAAATTGGTAACTGAAATAGCAGAGAAGCATTATTTGCTCCATTCTAGACTTCTGCTCTAAATTCAGGTCTGCTCCTGGACAAAGAGACTATCCCCAGACTGTGCAAATGCATCCACCATAAAGGGCCTGTTATGCTCAGAGAAATAGTATCTTCAGGTTTCATCTAGACCCTGAGCCCAGCTCCTTTCCCTCTAGAATCCATGCCAGGCTCTGCTAGGATGTGGTCTGCCACACAGCTGTGGGGGCATGTGTTGGAGGGTAGGTGGGTAGAAGAGTGGAGATCAGTGGACCCCTTCTCTCCATATTATGCTGTTTAGAGGCAGAAACCTACTTGTGCTCCTTTCCTGAGGATTTGGGGTGGGGGTATTGGCATTTGGGAGAGTAGAGGAATCTAGGTCAAAAACTAGCTGAGCAAAAGATAGAAAAAGCTTCTTCTGAAAGAAGGCTAAAGATAGAGACACACTTCAAAGACATGAGGAAATGAGAGTCTTTATGGTGGTTCAGACAGTAAAGAATCTGTCTGCAATGTGGGAGACCCAGGTCTAATCCCTGGGTCAGGAAGATTTCCTGTGAAGGGAATGGCTACCCACTCCAGTGTATTAAAAAGCAGAGACATCACATTGCTGACAAAGGTCAATATAGCCAGCTATGGTTTTTCCGGTAGTGATGTATAGATGCGAGAGTTGGACAATAAAGAGGAAGAATTGATGCTTTTGAACTGTGGTATTGGAGAAGACTCTTGAGAGTCCCATGGACTACAAGGAGATCAAACCAGTCAATCTTAAAGGAAATCAATCCTGAATATTCATTGGAAGGATCGATGCTGAAGCTGAAGCTCTAATACTTTGGCTATCTGATGCAAAGAGCCGATTCAAGAAAAGATCCTGAAGCTGAGAAATATTGAAGGCAGGAGGAGAAGGGGATGACAGAGGATGAGATGGTTTGATGGCAACACCAACTCAATGAACATGAGTTTGAGCAAGCTCTGGGAGATGGTGAAGGACAGAGAAGCCTGGCATGCTGCAGTCAACAGGGCTGCAAAGAGTCAGACACTAGTGAGCAACTGAACAACAACCCACTCCCGTATTCTTGCCTGGAGAATTGCATGAATAGTGGAGCCTGGCGGGCTACAGTCCATGGGATTGCAAAGAGTCAGACATGTCCAAGCAACGAACACTATACTTGGTGATAACAAACAATGGAGATAATTGAAAGATGAGGGCAAGTTATCTGTCAACTTGCTCTTTTGAAGATGTTCATCTAAAAACAAGATCATTTGCAGGAGAAGAAATGACATCTGATTGTTGTTAGTCATTCGGGGGCCAGGAGATGGGAAGCAAAATGAGTTCAGAAAGAGATTTTTCTCTGAAAACCATTACTCACTGCCCTGCTGCCAAGGTTCTTGAGAGATAAAGTTTTGCTGCTGCAAAACTGTTAACATACAAGGATACACAGGGACAAAATGTCATGGGAGGTAAGCAAGCCTGGTGTCTTCAAAGATAATAAACATACCTACTTACAAGACTTTTAAAGAGACACAAGCGGTCCGAGCAAACTCCCACTTTGGATGCAGATTCACAACATCTTGTGGCAGATGGAAACAGGACTGGGGCAGGGGTTGGCTCAAAATGAAGTAATGTTAAGTTTATCAGAACCAAGATAGGCAACACAGGGTTAAGGCCTAGAACAGCACTTCAATGTGTCTGAACTAGATTTAAAATTGAACTCATTGAGGAGAGGATCAAGGTCAGAAACAAGGTTCCAGGCAGACCACCAAGAACCAGAATGAGAAAAACTTTTTTCTGAAAATTCATGAAGTTTAATGAGGTGCCTCTCTGATGCAATGAAGAAAACATTCAGTGATGTGACTAGTAGTGGACTTAGGGTCTAACCTGTAGACTCCCAACTGTGACCTGAGCTGGTATTTCATCAGGAAGTGTTTGGTGTTTCATCTCTTTGCAACCCCATGTCCATGGGGTTGTACAGTACATGGAATTCTCTAGGCCAGAACCCTGCAGTGGGTAGCATTTCCCTTCTCCAGGGGATCTTCCCAACCCAGGGATTGAACCCAGGTCCCCCACACTGCAAGCAGATTCTTTACCAGTTGAGCCACAAGGGAAGCTCATTTCATATTTAATGAAATGCATTTGTAGCAAGTCAACTCGTGTAAAACATTGTTAAAATATTCTCTCTGGAAATAACAGAGACTTTTGTCCTAAATTTGACTACTCATATTAAGCAATCTGAAAAAATATGGTGAGACTTGGCACCCTCTGAGGCATTGCTTGGTGAGAAGAGAATGCTTTTAAATCTCCTAGGACTCTGTAGAACTCTGAGCAAAGGTACAGACCTCTAGGCTTCCTGGAAGCTCTGTGTCTAGCCAAAGCACATCACGCTTTCCCCTTTTCATTCATCATCAGAAACTAAAATTCTTCATAAGTCACAGATGCAAATATGATTCACACCTTTCTTACCGAGCAATCACAGCAACTGGACTTTGAAATTCAACTTAGAGGAAGAGATAAGTCTATTTTTAATCAGAGAAAAACATGAAATGGAATGAAAATCACTTCCTAGGTCCTGTTGAATGTGGTGTAAAACCACTCTTGAGGTGATCATTAATTTTATGGGAGTGATATATACCAGAATCAACTTCCATGTCACTTTTTAATCAATCAATTAATCAGCGAGTCTGAGGGGAGTGTGAATGCTTTGTGTTCTCTCTGCTGCTCTGTATGGATACCGGAGAACAGTGTTACTGTGTCTTAAGTGAATGATCAGGGCTGGATTCAAGAAATTTTAAACACAGAGTTGAAACTATCAGGTAGAGGGAAAGAAATGCACAATGACTTAACTGCTTCATGAAAGGAAAACACACAGTATCTCTTTCAGTGTCCTCATTTGATGGTATTTCTTAAGGATTGTGCCAAACTATGGTATGTTTAAGAAAAATCTTTAAATTTAACTTTTTTTTTCTGACCAACATGTGTGCAACTAAAGAAAAGCACTCAGAAAGGCAGTTTTTCTGTAGTTGATTCATTTTATGTATCTTTCTTGAAATCATTATGCATTGATATTTTTGTAAAAAATGTATTTTTTGAAAACCCTGAGTTAAGATTATTACAGTTTAAAACAACTTTCTCTTCTCAAGCCTATTTCACATACCAGAGCAAAAGTTTTCTTGCACAAGCATCATTTCTGTTAGATTGGAAAGGCTTGAATTTATAAGTTGTATTAAAGAAACAATTAAACTTTGAAATTTAACTGTCTTACTTGTTGTTGTTAAGACTATAATACCCCATAATTAGGTTTTTAAAATAATATTTGCTGATTTTCTTTAATGTATACAACTATAAAGAAGATACTAATAATGTTCTATAAACCTACCCATAGATAACCTCTGATAACATGTTTTTAAAAAATTAATTCAATTCTGGTTTCCTTGGTGTGTATGTCGAATCGCCAGTCTATGTCTGATGCAGGATACAGCATGCTTGGGGCTGGTGCATGGGGATGACCCAGAGAGATGTTATGGGGAGGGAGGTGGGAGGGGGGTTCATGTTTGGGAATTAAAGATTTTAGAATCTTTAATCTAAGAATTAAAGACTTTAAAATTAAAAAAAATAAAAATAAAAAATAAATTAAAAAAATAAAAAATTAATTCAGGTACATAATTCAAGCATTACAGAAAATTGTAATGTGAAAAGTAATTTTTCCTTCTTCATCTGATCATTCTTACCCTGTTATTGGTAGTTTCTTACAATTCTTTCAGGAAACATTTTGCTCATATATCAAAGCATGCATTGCACAAAACATGCACATACACACATGCACATATATAAACTTTTTTCACAGAGGGGATCACACAATTAATACCCATAGTATTTCACCTGCCTTATCTTCACATGAGATGTCTTAAAAGAACGTCCTCTGTTAATGCAAATAGGTCAATTTCATTTCTTTTAACAACTGCAAAGAATCCAGTTCTGTCAGAGGCTATATATATCCAATATATTCTACAATATATTTCAGTAGCCCTTTATTGGACTTCCCAGGTAGTGCTAGTGGTAAAGAATCCACCTGCCAATGCAGGAGACATCAGAGATGCAGGTTGGATCCCTGCGTCGGGAAGATCCCCTGGAGGAAGGCATGGCAACCCACTCCAGTATTCTTGCCTGGAGAATCCCATAGACAGAGGAGCCTGGCTGGCTACAGTCCGTGGGACTGCAAAGAGTCAGACACAACTTAAGCAACTTAGCATGTATGTGGCCCTTTATTAGATTTCCTGGTGGCTCAGAGGTTAAAGTGTCTGCTTGGAATGTGGGAGACCTGGGTTTGATCCCTGGGTTGGGAAGATCCCCTGGAGAAGGAAATGGCAACTCACTCCAGTACTCTTACCTGGAGAATCCCATGGAGGGAGGAGCCTGGTAGGCTATAGTCCATGGGGTCGAAAAGAGTTGGACACAACTGAGCGACTTCACTTTCATTTTCAGCCCTTCATTATTTGGATTTAAGTAGTTTCCAGGGTGTTTTTTAATTAAAGAAAATGCTGACTGAAGATCTTTTCACAATTAGACTTTTAAAATATACATATGTATGTGTGTGTGTGTGTGTGTGTGTGTGTATAATAGCCGTTAAATTCCTAGAAGCAGAATTTTTTAGAAACTAAGTTTTCTTTTTCAGTCCATTCTAATCTTTTATGTTGCCTACAATTTAGAGGAAGGAAAGCTTTCTAATTTGCTTCGGTCAGAAAGAATAAAACAGGAAAATATCACTGACACTCACTGTACCGGCCCAGATGCTTTGATTTGTTTCAAATTCAAGTGTGGAGGTGTTTTCTTGAAGAGATGCTTAGAATGAGATCCAAAATAATGTTTTTCTCATTCCAGAATAAAACAGAATAAGCTATCAAGTGAGTAGCATCTCCTACCCAGCAGACTGTGGAGTGAGTTCATTAAGAAATATGCTGCTGCTGCTAAGTCGCTTCAGTCGTGTCCGACTCTGTGCGACCCCATAGACGGCAGCCCACCAGACTCCCCCATCCCTGGGATTCTCCAGGCAAGAACGCTGGAGTGGGTTGCCATTTCCTTCTCCAATGCATGAAGCTGAAAAGTGAAAGTGAAGTCGCTCAGTCCTGTCTGACTCTTTGCGACCCCATGGACTGTAGCCTACCAGGCTCCTCCGTCCATGGGATTTTCCAGGCAAGAGTACTAGAGTGGGGTGCCATTGTCTTCTCCGTAAGAAATATGCCCATTTAAAAATTGATACCTGATCACAACTTTGTGATTATTACTCTGTCAAAAAATGAAATGAGCCACACAGAACACAGGAATGCTGACTGAAGGGAAGATCTACCTGGGGTCTGTCTCAGATGAGATTTATGTGAAGTCCTTAGCCCTGGACCTCAACTGGAATCACTAAGAAGATGTCTTTGGATAAAATAGCTCACGCCTGTATATCATCTAAATGGTCCCTGAGTCATGTACAATTTTATAAGACCTACATGTTGTAGAAGCCAATTTTTAGAATCTTGCTTTCATTAAATACAGAACGTTTAGTCTACTGGGAAAACCTCAACTCCTTTTGTCAGTATTAACAGCCAGACAAAACCTCCTGTATATCAGCACCATATGACAAATTCAAATAATGCCTAACTCACTGGAGTTGGGAAGAGTTGTGTCTTTAAAAAGGAAAAAAAAAGTCTGAATACAGAAGGTTCATTTTGGGGGAAAGAGAAATTTTTCTGGGTGAGGCTAGACTTACTCCATAAACCAAGCAGACAAACTTCCATGGGATCAGGCCCTTTGACGATGCTTCTAAGGGGACCAGACCTGGCGCCCCTGAACCTCTTCCACCCTTCTGCATCCCCTTGCTCTGTACCTGGAAGGGTCTGTAGGAGAGAGGCCTCAGGCTGACTCCTGAGCAATGCTACCCTGTTTGTGAGCACAGATGGGCTGCTCTGGGTGACTGTCTTTAGGACTCTGGGAGTCTGAGAAAACGGACACTCCATGAGTTCCTTTAATTTAGTTGTGAATAAGAATCTTTTTTCCACAGGTTTTCTGCACTCTTAGAAAATGAATAGTGAGAATTTGGGTGGGTAAAAACAGTAGGGAAAAACATGGTCAGTGATGTATTTCTTCTGTGCCTGAGATAGTCCCACTAAAAATTAGATACTGATTTCAAATAGCTAAAGAGAATTTTTTTTTAATGAAACAAACAGGAAAGTGCAGATGTAGGTGGAAATACCTAAGAAGCAGAGTTGAACTTCTTTCCTTAGACATGCTCTTCCATTTTATAAACTAACCCTTTTAACAAATATCTTTGAGTACCCATGCACCAGACTCCTAGGTGTAGGTTAATAGAGGTTCTATACCACACATAGTCCAAGTAATGCTTTGAGTTTAAAATGGTCTCCATCACAACTACTGGAGCCCAATAGGGGACTGTAGGAATAGAGCAAATAAGGGAGAAAGATAGATCAGAAAAATGCTAAGAAAAACAAATAAAGCTGGGCTTTTGAAATATAATATAAATGTATTTATAGAATCTGGGAAAATAAGACTTCTTTGATATAAATTGAGCATATATATATCAATTAATGTCAAAAATTATTTTTTAAAATGCAGATCATATTCCCTGATCGCAATGCAGTGAGTGGGGAAAGGGGAGACTCACTTAAAATTTTAAAAAGAAGAGCCAAAGCTGGTTCAACTCTATGAACCTCTGGATTGAACCATACCTGAAGACAATTCAGCTCTAGAGTTTTTGGTTATTTTCACCAGAAACCCCCTACCCTTCTCTTTGTACACCAAGTTTTCTGCCACTCACAACAAAAATATTCTAATACTATTATCCGGAAATTCTGTGCTCAGTCTAATTATAAATTAAATGTAATGAAACTATTTTCAGACCAAGTTTCTCTCCCCTAAGGCCTTTCTCAGGCAGTTATACTTAGAGATGAGCAATATCAGGATCTGAGACACAGGGAACTGAAACCAGGAGAATGACAAAGGGAAGTTCCAGAATGCAGCTAATGCAGCAACCTAGAAAATGACCACTGTTAGGGAGCTATCTGTCCAAGGAGGAGGTATCTTGGAAAAAGAAGTTTCATACATTTCCTAGTATTCTTTGGAGAATGGGGAAAAAAAATTAAAGTTGCAATAAAACCAATAATGCCAGAATAAATAAGCAATTAGAAGCTCCAGAAGGAACAAGAAAGGGAGCTATAAACTTAGAACATTGCTTGGATCTACAGTGAAGTTTTTATTTTATTTATTTATTTATTTTTTTTTCACAGGATGGTTTTGTTTTTATTTTTTTAAATGGCTGAGTTATAAATCCAGCTAGTGTGCAGTAATTTCATAATTTTAATATGCATTATCTGCAATAACATTGTGACAGCTCCATACCGTGGATTGACACACAATACTTAGAACAGATTTATCATATTTGGTCTTTAGGTAAATAATAAATGTTTTAAAATTGCCTAAATATACCATTCTGAGCCATTTCATTCCACCAGGAAAATACAGGGTTTTTTTTTTTCTTTTTTCTCTCTTAAAAAAAAATTAAATACCAAAATAACTACATTTAAATAAATAACGTTATGATGATGACATTTAAAAATTCACAATAAGGCCAGAGCCCTCTTTCTGTTTGCATGCTGCTCAGCTCTGACCCCATACAGTGAAGTTTTTAAACGGTCATAATAATATAAGATTTTATTGAGTTTTAGCTTTTAGAATTAAAGTATGGACACAGCACAGATGCATGTACCACTTCAGAGCAGAATATAAATGATAAATAACATGAGTCTTGACAGTGTGGAAGTTGTTGAGTATAGATAATAGAACATGGCAAGTGGAAAGGGAAAAAGGACAGAAGAGGATAAGACTATGCACCTGAGATTCTTATGTTAAGTATATTATTGAAAGTTACAAAAACAACTGATAAAGATAAAAAGAATGACATGACTATATGCAAGATAGAAGATTATCTAAATACAATGACAGAAAGTTAAAAAATGGCTTTTTTAAGGGACACATCTATGCAGGAGACCCAGGTTTGATCCCTGGGTTGGGAAGATCCCCTGGAGAAGGAAATGACAGCCCACTCCAGTGTTCTTGCCTGGAAAATCCCATGGATGGCAGAGCCTGGTAGGCTACTGTTCATGGGGTTGCAAAGAGTCAGACATGACTGAGCGACTTCACTTTCACTTTCAAGAAATAAGGATTTATGTATATTATTTACCAGGTATTGAATAGATTTAAAGATTCTGAGACTCACACAACTAAAATCAGAAAATGTTACAAGAGTAACTTGGTTGCCTTGGGGAACAGGACTGAGAGTGCTAGGGACTGATGCTTTCCATTTTAAATTCTTATGGTTTCATTAAATATTCACTGTACAGACTACCTTGATAAAAAGAAAACATTAATGCTTAAAAATGAAATCATACTCAAACCCCACCCAGAATTAAAGAAATTCAATCAAATTATTTTCAATTTATCAATTTTGCAAAAATACGAAAATTTTATGATTTCCAAGGTAAACCAGGGTATAGGGAGCAGATAGGAAACATATTCAAAATATCTTAACAACCAGTATAGTACAAGACACTAACCTCTCAGAACTGATGCCAGCCATAAAATACTATGTGTTCCTCTGGAGCTTGCCAGCTGAATAGCAGTCAAGGGGGAGGGTGTCTTCATACGCTGCTCTTGAGGATGTGAGTTGAATACACGATGAATACAATCTTTCTGGAGGATGTTAATCATTGCCCTTTTTTTTCAAAGTCATTAAAAACTTTGCTGAATTGAATAGTCATCTAAGAAAAACATTAAAAGTATGTAGCTTTTTGTAATAGCTTTACTGAAATATAATTTAGGTAAGAACACATCTCACCCATGTAACTGCCCAATTCAATGGATTTTAGTATACTTCCAGAGCTGCACACTCATCACCACAGTGGTCTTCAGAACATTTTCATCAATTCCTTATCTTTCAACTATCACCTGCCAATCTTGTCATTAGCCCTGGCTAACCAGTAAACGACTTTCTGTATAGATTTTCCTATTCTGGATATTTCACATAAATAGAATTTATTCCCACAGGAATTTTTACTTCCAGATGCTTTTTAAGATCAGTTTGTCAATGTCTACAAAAAAGCCAACTGGGATTCTGATAAGGGTTGTGCAGAATCTATATATCAGTTTGGAAGATTTATTGACGTTATGCTGATGCCTACATCTGGTATTGTTCCAAACTCTGGGAAACGCATCATTGTTTACTGTGACTGCCTGTCTGGGTCACAGATGAGCAAGAGCTTGGATGAAGAGAAAAAGACTCCTTTCTGGTTTCTGGGATTGGAGGCATGGGCCTGGATCCTAGATCAAAGGAAATTGGTCATGGCCATGTTTTTTGATTGGAGCTAAGTGGCCCTCTGCAACTCATTTATCTGATTTTATATGTAATGACTTAGTCTCTCAACTTCCTTCTTAAATGTCTTTTCTTCTTTCCTCACCATGAGGATTTTTTAATAATGGTAAAGCCAAAGAACTAATCTTATAAAAAATAATTGCCCTCTTTTTCCTTACACCTTTTCAATCTCTCTCTGCCTATTCTCTCTCTCTCTTTAATGATTTTCAGCTGAGCCCCTCACTCAGCCTACATTAGCATCTTCTTTTTTTTTTAAGGGCTCAAACCTGTGCCCTCTGCAGTGGAAGCATAGGCACTCTTAACCACTGGACTGCCAGGGAAGTCCTGTCTCTATCTATCCTCTTGGATTCTGAAGCACAAAATCCATAATCAGGGTTGTCAAACACAGAATCTCCCTATAGGAGGCAAAGCTGAAAAAGACCACAGTTCTCCTTGGGTCTGGAATAGAGGAATCTGGGAATCTCCCACATCAAGGAATCTTGTCTCTACAACACTAGCATAGCATATGGGACTTATGCTAGCTTTTAATAAGCACAAGTGATTTTTTTTTTTGCTTCTTCTGATTTTAGACTGGTGAGTTCATTGAGGCTAGGAACTTATTCAGAGTTCTTTCTCCAGTACTTGGCAGAGTTTGTGGCAGACAAACAGGCATTCAAACAAGGCATACTTGTTGCCTAAATATTGTTGTGTTTCAAAGACAGTACCTCTCATATAATTATAATGACCATCAAATCAGAAGATACGTGGGGAAATGATAATAATTTTAAGAACCCACAAATATAACACATCCGTGTTCCAAAAGGAATTTTTTAGAGAAGCAAAGCATGAATAGGATGTCACCTGAATTTTCTGGTGATTGAGACACTTCCCTGAACAAGAAATGAGAACACTGGTTCAAGTTAAATATGATTACAAACACATTGGGTTCAAAATGTTAGTGGTTCCTATGATGCCTCATGCATATTCCCATTTCAACATGTCATTTAAATAAATGACAAAAGATATGATCTTTTTCTGACTAAACATTTATAACAATGTACATTTTAAGTCTTCTGACTCTTTTTTCATATAATTTTGTTTTTACTGGACCATCAGCGGCAAATTCCTGCGATTTTAGGGCCACGTGACATTGTTGTCATTGCTTTTAGCCTAGGCATCTGTTAGTAAAGAGACCAAAAGTATTCTCCTATGAGTCACTAATACAGTTGCCAAAACCAATTAAACTGGTGCCAAATATGACAAGTCACCAGAAGACTTTTAACAATTTACAGTGTTTTTACTGGGGAAGGGGAATAAAGATGAGAGAGGTAAATTTGCATAACAATTTTTCTGGCGAGCTACAAAAACTGTATAAGTACTGAAATTAAGTAATGCTGACTGCATTATTTTTTCTGGTGTTTATAATATTATAGACTAAAGATATAATTGATATTTTGGATGGTTGGTCCTTTCCTTTTCTACTGTACAAAATATGCCTTGCTCTTCCTGAGCTGGAATTGCTAACCAAACATGAACAAAGTTTGAAAGAAACACTGGCTGGATTTTAAGTTTCTGAATGATCAAGGGTTGGCCATATACTTAACAAGCAATACGCTAAACTAGCAGTGAATTTTTGCATATGAAACAGTCTGTGGGTAGGAAATTTAGCTCAAATAAAAGTTTGGGATAGAGAAAAAAGCACCAGCAGGAGATATGTTGGTATCCTCACCTAACCAAGTTCAAAAGCAGGAACTAGTTGGCAAGACTTTTAGGAATGGGATGTCTCACTAAATGCAAACCTTAAAGGAAACAGTATAAATTCATCGTAATGTGAAATGTGAAAAACTAGTAGACTACCTGATTTACCTGGCATCTTCCCTAAGATGTTTGTAGACTCATTAAGTGGACAAAATTGGGGCTCTCCGTTCTTTTTCTAAAATATTTTTTAAATAGAAGAAAATACATCATTAGTCTGAAAAAGCAATGATTTACTCCTAATTTTATTTAACCTGTGACAGCATGGCTTTTCTTGCTGTTTTTCAGGTAATCCATATGGGAGAAGTAATTTCTCTAAGAACAAATTCTTCTAAGAAAGATAAGCTAGTTTGTCTTGCCACTGAAATATTATTAATATCCATAAGAAATGTAAAGTAAGTGTCTTAGTCTTCCAGCTTACTTACATATGAGGGCCTAAACCTATCAGAAATGACAAATATTTGTTATCTTTACCACATTATTAAAGAAATCTGGTAAACCACACATCAAGGACATATTTGAGGTGTGAGGAAGGTTACTCTAGGAGTTTTTGTTAGGGAGCTAAGACAGTCATGTTTTAATTTAAAACATAATTTATTAAAATAAATGTCAACATAAATTTCCTTCCTGATTTATTGAGTGTGCATGCTTAGTTGCTTCAGTCCTGTCTGACTCTTTGTGACCCTATGGATCGTGTAGCCCATGAGGCTCCTCTGTCCATGGGATTCTCCAGGCAAGAATACTGGAGAGGGTTGCCATGCCCTCCTCCTTCCTGACCCAGGAATCTAACCCGTGGGTTCCTCACCACTAGCACTGCCACTGTGGCGCTTCTGATTTATTCAGTTCAGTTCAGTTCAGTCGCTCAGTCATGTCCGCCTCTTTGAGACCCCATGAATTGCAGCATGCCAGGCCTCCCCGTCCATCACCAACTCCCAGAGTTCACTCAGACTCACGTCCATCGAGTCGGTGATACCATCCAGCCATCTCATCCTCTGTCGTCCCCTTCTCCTCCTGCCCCCAATCCCTCCCAGCATCAGAGTCTTTTCCAATGAGTGAACTCTTTGCATGAGGTGGCCAAAGTACTGGAGTTTCAGCTTTACCATCATTCCTTCCAAAGAACACCCAGGACTGATCTCCTTTAGAATGGACTGGTTGAATCTCCTTGCAGTCCAAGGGACTCTCAAGAGTCTTCTCCAATGCCACAGTTCAAAAGCATTAATTCTTCAGCACTCAGCTTTCTTCACAGTCCAACTCTCACATCCATACATGACCACAGGAAAAACCATAGCCTTGACTAGATGGACCTTTGTTGGCAAAGTAACGTCTCTGCTTTTGAATATGTCTGATTTATTACTTACCTTCAAAAAAGCAAGACCTTAACTTTTTAATACCATTATAACCTACAGCAGATAGGAATTTAAATTTCTGCATCAGACTCAGGAATATTTATTTTAAATTTATCTTTGGTAAATATTTTATGCCATATCCTTAAAAAAATAAAATATCTATGGCCATTAAAATGATGCTATAGAAAATTATTTATGTCATGGAAGGATATTCATGATGTATTGTTGAGGAGGGAAAAACACATTATCACAGAATAAAGTGTTATCACACACACACATAATATATAGCAAAATGTTAATGAAGGTTAAATCTACAGATTACTAACAATGGATAATGTTGATTGCCTCCCCATTATTCATTTCCCCTATTTTTCTTCAGAATAGCTTGCTGCTTTTGAAAAATATCTCCCTGAGTTCCATTTATTTATGTGTCTCAGGGACAACTAACCACCCCCACAGCTTCAAAGGCTCAGAAAGGAATGCTGTGCCCCTTGTAAGTAGTGATTAAGGAATGAGATTGTCCCTCAGTTCTGGCAAAGAGGGTTTGTGGAGGAATCCAATAAGAAACTTTACAAGAAGTTTTCTCATTTTCAAAAGAGATGAGGAAGACTGTTTCCTTTCTTTCCAGGTACTTATGTCTGAACGTGATACCCTGAGCTACTGTTGCCATCATCTTGCCATAAGATTGATGATAAATCCACACTGAAGATGGCAGATCATAGAGAGAAAAAGAATCTGGATTCCTTTTAAAAAAAAAAATGAGGTAAAATTAACATTTAACATACTGTTAGTTTCAAGCAAACAACATAATGAAGGAATTGGGATTTTTTTTAAGGTATGCCCTTTAAAATGGTTTATTATTATTTATTTGGCTGCACCGGGTATTACTTGTGGCTTGCAAACCCTTAGCTGTGGCATGTGGGATCTAGTTTCTTGCCCAGGGATCAAATCTGGGCCCCTTGCTTTGGGAGAGTAAAGTGTTAGCCCCTGGACCACCTGGGAAATTCCCAAGGAATCTGGATTTTTAATGACATCAATGGGTCACTGAATAAACTAGCCCTGAAACCTACCCTATCCTGGACTTCTTGTTATGTTAGGAAATAACGATATTTATTAAGTCAGGGTTTCTTTTTTGGAGCTAAAATCCACAAATATATATCATGGATAATTTTAATTTATTTGTTTTTTGCTTATATGAGTTTCCTAATTTATTTTGCATAAAAAGGTATTTCTTTTGTAATGTGAAATAAAACATGAAAATTATTTCTTTAGTATAAGGGGAAAATAAAAAGAAATAATAACTTTTCATCTTCCCAACAGTGAGGTATTCCTTTCCATTTCAAGTCAAAAAATTAGCGGAATTCCTTTCATTTTATTGCTGCCCAAGATGGCAGGGGGAAAAAATCTGGTCAACCAGACCCACACATGAAGGTTTCATGAATTAGACTCTCCCTGTGCCCAAGCTACATTAGAGAAACAAGTAAGGTGTGGGCCTGCATGGCTACTTATGGCTATCCTGCCAAATGACAGCTCTCAGGTGGTATTCAACAAGGTCTCCAAGCCCACATGAAGCACTGAAACACCAGCCACCTTCTCAGGGGCTCTTCAGATTCAGCTATTTATTACATGCTTAGTATGCGTCAGATACGATGTTACTCTCACATTTATTTACATAGTAAAATTTCTTTAAAAGACTGCCTATGCTCATCAGCTCTAGTTCCTAACTCCTTGTCAGTTTTGGAGTCTGGCCCCACTACTCCCCTCTTCCCAAGACCTTGGATGATCTTCTTACTAATAAAGTTTTCTTTTCACTGAACAATATTCCCTTATCAGCACTGTCCCAAAGGAATTTCTGCAATGATGGAAATGTTCTGTATGTGTGCTGTCCAAAATGATAGTCTCTGGCTATACATGAAATGTGGATAGTGCAACTGATTGTCTGAATTTGAAACTTTGAGGTGAAGTCACTCAATAGTGTCCAACTCTTTGCGACCTCAGGGACTGTAGCTTACCAGGCTCTTTCATCCATGGGATTTTCCAGGCAAGAATACTGGAGTGGGTTGCCATTTCCTTCTCCAGGAGATCTTCCTGTCCCAGGGATTGAACCCAGGTCTCCCACATTGTAGACTGACATTATACCATCTGAGCCACCAGGGAAGTCCTTGAAAATTTAATTTTAACTTATTAAACTTAATAGTCTCTCATGACTAGCAGTTATATCATGGACATTATAGCTCTAGATAATACCATCCATCCCAAGTTTAACCAGCCTACAGTGCCTTCCCTTTTCTAGATTTCTATAAACAGTGGCACAGATGGTATGTCAGTTGGATGACTCAAGGACTCCTGAAATCAACCATGTTCCAATGGACCAGTCCAAATAGGAACTCAACATTTTTACCTTCTAAGACTTCTCTTCCTGAATTGTCTCATCTTGGGGAATGGCATCATGAGAGGCTCAATGATGAAATCCCTTTCATCTCCCCAGCTTTAGATGCCAACCAATTTTAAGTTCTTCAGTTCTTCTTCACTTTCTGCCTAAGGGTGGTGTCATCTGCATATCTGAGGTTATTGATATATCTCCCGGCAATCTTGATTCCAGCTTGTGCTTTCTCCAGCCCAGTGTTTCTCTGCATAGAAGTTAAATAAGCAGGGTGACAATATACAGCCTTGATGCACTCCTTTTCCTATTTAGAACCAGTCTGTTGTCCCATGTCCAGTTCTAACTGTTGCTTCCTGACCTGCATACAGGTTTCTCAAGAAGCAGGTCAGGTGGTCTGGTATTCCCATCTCTTTCAGAATTGTCCACAGTTTATTGTGATCCACACAGTCAAAGGCTTTGGCATAGTCAATAAAGCAGAAATAGATGTTTTCCTGGAACTCTCTTGCTTTTTCCATGATCCAGCAGATGTTGGCAATTTGATCTCTGGTTCCTCTGCCTTTTCTAAAACCAGCTTGAACATCTGGAAGTTCACGGTTCATGTATTGCTGAAGCCTGGCTTGGAGAATTTTGAGCATTACTTTACTAGCGTGTGAGATGAGTGCAATTGTGTGGTAGTTTGAGCATTCTTTGGCATTGCCTTTCTTGTGATTGGAATGAAAACGGACCTTTTCCAGTCCTGTGGCCACTGCTAAGTTTTCCAAATTTGCAGGCATATTGAGTGCAGTACTTTAATAGCATCATCTTTTAAGATTTGAAATAGCTCAACTGGAATTCCATCACCTCTGCTAGCTTTGTTCGTAGTGATGCTTCCTAAGGTCCACTTGACTTCACATTCCAGGATGTTTGGCTCTAGGTGAGTGATCACACCATCATGACTGTGATCATGAGAAATGATGGGCTGGATGAAGCACAAGCTGGAATCAATATTGCCGGGAGAAATATCAATAACCTCAGAGATGCAGATGACACCACCCTTATGGCAGAAAGGAGAACTAAAGAGCCTCTTGATGAAAGTGAAAGAGGAGAGAGAAAAAGTTGGCTTAAAGCTCAACATTCAGAAAATGAAGATCATGGCATCTGGTCCCATCACTTCATGGGAAATAGATGGAGAAACATGGAAACAGTGTCAGACTTTTTATTTTGGGGGGCTCCAAAATCACTGCAGATGGTGATTGCAGCCATGAAATTAAAAGATGCTTACTCCTTGGAAGGAAAGTGATGACCAACCTAGATAGCATATTGAAAAACAGAGATATTACTTTGCCAAGAAAGGTCCATCTAGTCAAGGCTATGGTTTTTCCAGTGGTGATGTATGGATGTGAGAGTTGGACTATAATGAAAGCTGAGTGCTGAAGAATTGATGCTTTTGAACTGTGGTGTTGGAGAAGACTCTTGAAGGTCCCTTGGACTGCAAGGAGATCCAACCAGTCCATCCTAAAGGAGATCAGTCCTGGGCGTTCATTGGAAGCACTGATCTTGAAGCTGAAATCCCAATACTTTGACCACCTGATGTGAAGAGCTGACTTATTTGAAAAGACCCTGATGTTGGGAAAGACTGAGGGCAGGAGGAGAGGGGACGACAGAGGATGATATGGTCGGATAGCATCACCTACCCGATGGACATGGGTTTGTGTGGACTCCGGGAGTTGGTGATGGACAGAGAGGCCTGGCATGCTGTGGTTCATGGGGTTGCAAAGAGTCGAACATGACTGAGTGACTGAATTGAACTGACCTGAATCCTAAGTTCTATAGAACAGGGCTCTCATTAGCCCACAAAACTAGCTCTTGTCTCTCATTGCGCAGCCACTATTGTGATTCATCTTTATGACATTTTACCTGGATTTTTACTAGAGGCCTCTAATTGTGTTTCTTGCTTCCAACCCTATCTCCACGAAATTCATTCTGCACACATTGTCAGAGGTATTTCTCTTTATAGCTTTACTGAGATATAATTCACAAACCATAAAATTCTCTTAAATAAAGTAAACCATTCAATGGCTTTGAGTGCAACTATCATCACAATAAGTTTTAGAACATTTTCATTATACCAAAAGATACCCTGCACCCCTTAGTCATCAGTTCAGTCAGTCAGTCAGTTCAGTTGCTCAGTCGTGTCTGA
The DNA here is from genome assembly GCF_042477335.2 of Ovis canadensis. NCBI lineage: Eukaryota > Metazoa > Chordata > Mammalia > Artiodactyla > Bovidae > Ovis > Ovis canadensis. Next base: position 30,597,186 of record NC_091246.1, read on the forward strand.
CTCTTTGTGAACCCATGAATCACAGCATGCCAGGCCTCCCTGTCCAACACCCACTCCTGGAATCCACTCAAACTCATGTCCATTGAGTCAGTGATGCCATTCAACCATCTCACCCTCTGTCATCCCCTTCTCCTCCTGCCCTCAATCTTTCTCAGCATCAGGGTCTTTTCCAATGAATCAGCTCTTCACATCAGGTGGCCAAAGTATTGTAGTTTCAGCTTCAACATCAGTCCTTCCAATGAACACCCAGGACTGATCTTCTTTAGGATCACTCCCCCACAAATGCTTGCATCTCCCCAAGCCCAAGGTAACCACTAACATACATTGTATGTCTATACATTTGTTTGCATGCATGCATTCTCAGTCGCTTCAGTCATGTCAGACACTGTGACCCTGTGGACTGTAGCCCACCAGCCTCCTGTGTCCATATCCTTGCCTCCGTCCAGGCAAGAATACTGGAATGGGTAGCCATGCCGTCCTCCAGGGAATCTTCCCAACCCAGGGACTGAACCTGAGTCACCCGCATCTCCTGCATTGCAGGTGGATTCTCTACCCACTGAACCATCTAGGAAGCCCATAAGTTTGCTTATATTTAATATAAATGGAACCATATAACATGCAGTCCTTGGTGACTAGCTTCTTTCACTTAGCGTGTTTTCAAGGTTCACCCAGATTGTAGCCTGGTCAGTACACCATAAAATAGGTTTATTTATTTTTATCTCTGAATAATAGTTCATTGATACATTGCAGCCCATGGGGTTGCAAAGACTCGGACGTGACTGGTTGACTGAACAACAACAATATTTTATCATATGGTTATACCACATTTTTCCATAAATATTCATCAGTCAATGGACACTCGGGTTGTTTCTACCTTTTGGCTATTGTGAATAGTGCTGTTAAAAATGTTGATACAAAAGTTTTTGTTTGAACACCTGTTTTCAATTCATTGGGATAAGTACTTAGGAGTGGAATTGCTGGATTGTATGGATCTCTGCTTGACTTTTTGAGGAACTTCCAGACTATTTTCTATAGTAGCCCAGGGGTAAATAAGAATTTCAATTTCTCCACATCCTTGTCAACATTTGTTATTCTCTGTCTTTTGATTATGGCCATCCATCCTAGTGGATGTAAAAGGATATCTCATTGTGGTTTTGACTTGCCGAGATCTCTCTAAAATGCAGTTTTCATTATGTTTTAGCTACTTCAAAATCCTTTAGTAGTTTTTCATAGTTTTCAGAAACCCTCCAAACTTCTTTTTAAGATGGGATGGAGAAACTTTTATTTTCTAGGATTCCTAGAAGCTACTTCTTAGGTTAGCAAATGGAGGTGGTTTACCTATAGTGCTACGAACCCACCAGGTTTATCTGAGATTGAGGAGGTCTAGGACATGGGATTTTTCAGTACTAAATCCAGGAAAGACCCAGCAACATGGGGACAGCCGGTTACCCCATTTTTCTAAGAAGCCAACAGAATGGAGTTAGAGATGGTAAGTCATGGTTGAGTGGTAGGTGGGTCCACACGTAGGAGACACAAGTTTTTGTGGAGGAAACAGACAGTATGAACAAAAAAGCCAGCAGGATGGCAACAGAGTCCTGTGTGGTGGACATTATTCTTCCCTTTGGTGAACACCCTCATACCTTTAGTTGTAAATCAACCTTGGCGTCTGTGGCTCCAGTGGATTTTCTTCATAGAAACTGGCTCAAGGAAGAATCAAGAACCTAGCAAGCTTGTGAACCTGTTGTACATGTTCTTCAAAGATTAGAATCATGATATAGTCTCATGAAACATCAATACACTTACTGATAAATTATCATTTCAAAATGAGACAAATTGATTCTACTTTGGAACATCATCTTTCTAAAACTTATTTCAGAATGCTGATATTTATTTTTGCCAAAAGGAAAAATTAACAAAAGAGCTGAAAGAAAAAGCTAACATTTATTGAACATTTCCATATGCTAGGAGCTATACTAAGCAGCTTTATATAAATTACCTCATCATATCCTCATAGCAATCTCATGAGTTAGATACCATTATCATCCTCAGTTTGCAGATGAGAAGTAATAATATTAGAGGAATAATAAACCAATGAATTTATAGCTCCAACAGCAGGGGCTACACCTGGTGGGCTGAGAGTATACAGTCTCTTCCACAGTGTAGGGAAGACCACTTTGCATTGCCCTAAGGAAGTAAAGCCACAGGAAAAGCCCACCAGAATGAAAGCCTGGAACTTACCATCTTTGCATGGGAAGAGGTTATGGTTGTCTCTAGCCATTAGTGAGAAAGTAAGCCATACTAACTGCCACTGAGAGCCATGTGACAGGGTCTGAGGGTGTGGAACAGCTTCTAGATGAAGAGCAGAGAAAGGGGAAAAAGCTGTTACTTTGTGAGTACCATGTACCGGAAGTCCAGCCTACCTTTCCTCTCATGATGTAAGATTATGCATTTTCTTATTGCTCCAAGCAGTATGAATTACAGTTCTGTGTTGTTACTTGAAGCTCTATAATCCTAACTGAGGCAGTAACACTGCCTCAGAGACGGCAAGCCAGGCATCCTAGCCAGGGGCCAGATGGAAGACGAGGCTGAAGTTCAGAAGAGTCTGGATCACCAGCGGAAGTTGAGAAGAGACCCAGTCAAGGGGGCCCATGGAGTCTCAACCCAGGCAGGAGAAGAAGCTATAGGTGAGCCCACAGAACTCCAGGATGGCAGCTTGAGGAGCTCGAGGGCCAGATGACACAGCCTGATGCAGACGGCAGCACCAGAATCGCAGGGCAGCTCCTGACCTGAGACTCCTCCCCTCAGCCACAAGGTCACAGCTGCTGCTGCCTCCATTCCCACACACCCAGTACCTTCTGCGGAAGAGCAAGGTGGGAAGAGGAAATATGAAAGACTAAATTAGCCACTTACCTCGGAAGAGAATTCAAATGAAAAGTCCCCAGTCTGGCCTATGTGCTGCCTCTCTCCTCTGTGGGGACCCATGGTAGGCGGCAGTGACTGACCGTCCCACTTCCTCCTGAGCCCAGACAAGGCCTCAGAAGCCTTCTCAACACAGTGCTCCATAAAACCACTACCAACTGATCCAGGATGGAAAATGAGTGGGCGACTATTTACAAACAGAAATTTGATGAGCATCAGCAATCAAGAGTCTTACATCCGCTTCTTATCAGAAGGTTTCTTCCGGAGGAAAGACTCCAAAACTCCTTCCGAAGGACACCGGTGCTTCTCCAACACAGAGAGAAAAGTCTCTGGACTAAAAGCTTTGCTTAAAGAACCTGGGATTTCATACTGACTTTTTGTATTCCAGCCATGAGCAGACCTTTTCTTTTACCTTCCTCTGGCCTTATCCCAAGTCATCTGAAAGCACACAGGGTAAGCTCTTCTTCAGGGCTTTTCAACTGGTTCCAGAACCATACGTAACACTGCTGTTTTTAAAACACCTCGCTGCAGCCAAAAGTTTAGCCTCTGGTGTGGGCTTTCCTTGACTTTCAGTGTGGTTGAACATCTGACAACCATTTGGGGGAATAAGTGAAGGGATTAGAACAAGAAACACAACCTTTTGTTGATTTTTCTGCTGATCCATTGGAAATTCATTTAGGCCCACACAAGCTTGCCGATTCTTCCTTTAATATTAAAAATACAATTTCTGCAGAAGCCAGTTCCCATCTTAGATGTCAGAGATGGCTGTCAACACAGGATTCTGAAAGGGGAGTCCTCTCTCACCCTTGCCTCCTTCTGGCCAGCTTTTATAATTATCCCAGCATTCCTGAGAAAGTGCCAAACGGATGGCCTCAGCCAATGATGTCATTTGTTCACCAGGCCCTGTGGCACAGCATGGAAAGCCACCTTGCAGCTGTGATCTGCCTCCAGGTAGTCCAGGTAGTCCAAGGGTGGCAGATTGGACCAGCCAGGGGCCCTAACTGCCTACACTGTGGGCATTCCAAGAAAATCGGTCTCTTCCACCCCACTCCCTCCCCTTACCTGATGAAAAGCTGCAGAACTTCTGCAAACCCAACTGTGGAGCAGCTGAGCAACTTAAACATGAACATCTTTACAAACCTCTCGGTCCTTCCATAACTCTGAAAGCTGCACACGAACCTAGTACAAGCTCTGGGGGATTTTCCCTACCAAAGAGGTCTGTCCTCGAAGAGAGGCAATGCCAGAGGAGTTTAGAGCAGCTGCCACCAACAGGCAGGCCTGAGCGAGAACCTCAGCTCTGTCGCTTCTCACCTGTGTCCTCGGACAGGCTTCTCAATCGTTTGGATTCTCAGTTTCCACATCTCTAAGAAGCAGGGCAGTGAAACCCTAAAATCCTCGGGTTTTTAGGATAACAGAAAAAATGAGGGGAACGAATCTCTTTTCACAGTGCTTTGTCTCCCTCTTCTCCCCGCTTTGCACATAAAGACAGGGCAGAGAACGCCGGATCATTTCGCTGATGCTGCTTTCTGGATCCGAAGCAGGGGTTGCCGTGGGGTGAAGAGGCTGTGTTTGTAGGAAAACGGGCAACAGAACTTCAACCTCTGGAGCCAGCTGAAGGCACAGCTGATACACCACGCCGGCTTCCTAAGCCCGCAGCCTCAGCCAGCAGTGACTGTCAGCTTTCCCCGGAGCCACCCTGGAGGAGAGGCACCCCCACCTCACCCGCCCCCGGGAGCCCAGCCTGGCAGCTGAGCCCACTTGGCCGTGAGGCAGCCAGGGAAACCTAAAACCGGCTGTGCTATCGAGTTCTGCTGTGGGATTTTCACACAGGCCGGGTAACTACCGACCTGGGAGCGGGCTGAACCGGAGACCCCCGCAGCTCTAAGGCTCGGGTCACATTACGCCTCGCCAGCCCTACGCGCAGCCCCAGCGTGGTGAGCCCAGCACCGTTCCAATGGCCCTGGCCAAGGGCCCCTGGCTCCCACCGAAAGGCAATGGGGAGGACAAGGGAAGGAACACTTGAAAATGTAAAAGAATCAGTTGATCCCTAAGTGGATTTTCAGTGCCGCTGTCATCTTATGTAAGGAGCACACACAGTTACAACCTTGGGAATGAATGGCAAGGTAGGTGGGTGGCAACTGCCGGGCCTCCAGTGTGTGGTGTGATGCCCGGGGCCTGAGCTCAGGCATGTTAAGTGCTCAGAGCTGCAGACGGAGGGGAAGGGGTGATGGAGACCAGATGGTATAGCTGATACACAAAGGGCTGAATTAGTAGCGGAGTGGGGTCTGGGACCCGCTGTCTGCTTCTCTCTCCTGCTCCCTTCCTGCTAGCATTTCCCGGAGTGTGCTCCATGGAGTATGAACTGCTGGTGAGCAGTGGAGAGAGCTGTTCTACAAACCAGGCCCTGTGGTCAAATGGCTGCACAGTTATGCTTCCTCTTGGGATAAACAGAGCACCTTAAGGGAAAAAAGAGGAAGGGCTATTTAGAAGCTACTAATGAAGTCTGCCACACACTGGGAAATGCTGGAGTAAACAAAAGGAAAAGGTGGCTTCTGTAAGCTGCATTCCGTTCCCAACCAGGAGAGGCTCAAACCATGAGGACAGTTGTTGACATTTGCAAGTATGTTGATGGGCAGCTCTGGGTTAAGCTCGGTTGCTCTTCAGTAACGGGCGCTAGACTGGCATCTCCGGTCTGTATTCCCAGGGCTCCCCCGTCACGGTCACAAAATGGCGATCATGGCTCCAGGATGCACACAACCTCACGCACAAGCAGAAAGCAAGGAAATGTCAAAAAGAAAGCACATTCTCCCTGTATTTCTTTTTTATTTCAAGAGCCGCCAAAGGAAGTTTCATTGATCAGAAGAACTGAGTTACATGTGCATACCTGGCAAGGAAGATCACAGGTCCTGTAGTTGTCATATAAATATGATGATTCATTCCCTGGGGTTGGGCCATTATCTTTTGAACAAAATCACAGTTCTGATGACAAAAAAGAAAAAGAGGAGGATTAGCTATTTGGACGCTACTTATGGGGTCCACCGTGAGAGATTTCCTTTCTCTGCTGCTGCTCACTTCAGTCTCCACCGACTCTGTGCGACCCCATAGATGGGGACTTCTGAAAGCTTTTATATGTAAATATGCAAAGTTTATCTCCTGAGGCAGAGTGAATATGCAGTTTTCCAAACTTATCTGACCACAGAACTTCTTTGTCACCAATCATCACAAGAGACTTGGGTTCTATGGAACACACTTTGGGAAACACTGTCCAATGTATCCCCTCGGCATTTCCTTTCTTAATTTGCATGACATCACTTTTAGACTAGACAGAAACCTTGTCCTCAGCCTTGAGTAAATACAATTTTCATAAATTTCTGTCTTCCTGATGTTTTTTTAAGTCGCTCCCTGTCCAAATCAAACCTGGATTCAGAATGACAATTTTTCTGTCTCTGCCAAAAGCCTTGCATGTAGACATTTATCCTGAAATGTTTTCAGTCCCCACAAAACTCTTCAAAGTTAAAAAGAAAAAAAGTAAGATGAAGCCCTGAAACCCAAATTCCAGCAGCTGTTTTAAAATGTTCTAACAGTTCCATCCACCCATGATTACCATGTATGGTCCAGGTGTCTTTCTTTTCTCTCTAATTAGCTGTTTAAGTTTCCTTTCCTCAAGAAGCCTGATCATGGTGTACAGTCAAGAGTGGTGGCTAAAAGCGCTATAATATCAGGCTTAGAGGAAATTTTCAGCTGTACTCAATTTGCAAAATTTTCTCGCTTTTTGCACAATGGTTGTGAACTATTACAGCTTCCTTCCATTTGCCAAGTAGTGCCCAGAAACAGTGTTAAGCATTTCTCCTGCATTCGTTCCATTCTTACACTGAGCTGTGAGCCAGGTATTACTATCAGCCCTGATTTTACAGGTGAGAACACCAAATTGGAGGAGCTAATGCCCAAGTCTGCCTGACTCCAGAGCCTATACTAATCTTCAAGTCTACTGGCTTCCTCGAAAGATGATCTGCCAGTTGTTGGGAGAGATTCAGGCTGAAACCTTTTCTATTCAGAAGTGAACCTGGGCTTGCCAGCTTCCTTCATGAAGTTGTAACCACATGACTGCTAAAATTTGTGCATTGCTATATAGAACATCTTCTTTTTTAATGGTTGGACTTAGTACAAATTGCAAAAGATGTAACCAAGCTCTCCTTGGAGAGATTTGATGTCTGTTTATACATGTGTGTGGGGGCTTCCATAGTGGCTCAGCAGTAAAGAATATGCCTGCAATGCAAGAGGTGCAGGAGATGCGGGTTCAATCCCTGGGTCAGGAAGATCCCCTGGAGGATTGTTGTAACCCACTATAGTATTCTTGCCTGGAGAATCCCATGGACAGAGGAACCTGGCAGTCTGCAGTCCATAGGCTCGCAGAGTCGGACACAACTGAAGTGACTTAGTACATGTGCACGTGTGTTAAGGGAGTAAGGTATAATCACATTTTTCCCTTATTAGGTAAAATCAGCTTAAACTTACATTAAAGGTAATTGTTAAAACTTCTCTCAAAGAGAAGTTTGTGTGATATTTGCAAAGCAGCAGAGCACCAGTTCTACCTAGTAATAAAATTTTTAAAATATATAAAATCAACATTTTCCTTGCATCTCCTATATGAGAGACACAATGCTATGTGCTTTACATATTTTTTTTCAACTTCTTATAATCATCTTGAGAAGTGTGCCTCATTGCTCCAGTTTAATAATTTAAAAACCAGGATTTTAGGAGATTAGTTAACAAGGTAAAGTCACAAAGCTAGATTTGGTGGCAACTGTGGAGTTGAGAAGGGCTTCCCAGCTGACTTAATGGATAAAGAATCCGCTTGCAATGCAGGAAACATAGGAGACGTGAGTTCAATTCCAGGGTCAGGAAGCTCCCCTGGAGGAGAGCATGGCAACCCACTCAAGTATTCTTGCCTGGAGAATCCTATGGACAGAGGAGCCTGGAGGGCTGCACACCACAGGGTCACAAAGAGTTGGATATGACTGAAGTGACTGAGCATGCATGTATGCATATGGAGTTGAGAAATGGAGGATGATTAGGGGCAACGGAGTCTAACCCTAACCTGCTCCTGCCAGGGGTGGTGGCCTCCATGGGGCACTGGCCAGCAGCTGGACAGTGACGCTGTGGCCCCCTCAGCTTGTGTGAAGACTGAGCAAGATCAGCCTAGCCTTTAACACTCCTGCACATTCAGGACAAAGTGCTTGAGGGCATCACTTGGGTCCTTGGTTCCCCACCTGCATAGAAGGGCAGTCATTGCTGCTTGTTTGGTCAGCTGAACAAGGTGCTTGCCTCTGAATTAACGACACATAAATCACCGTGAGCTCCTTGAAGAAAGGTGCTTTTCCACCCAAAGCATTGTTTGACTACTACTCTTCTTGCTTTTATTACATAGCCTGTATTACGCAAATATAGTCTGAAATGTCTGTTTGAATTGGATTATCCCTTTCAGTGGGTCATTGGAAGTGCCCATTGTCTTGGTTTCTGGAGGAGCTCCATCTGTGCCATAGAATCTCTTTTTTTAAAAAAGCCCCAAAGTAAATTCAACTTGACCTGGTGAAATGAAAGAGAAAGAACGTCTCTTTCATATATATGATCATGCTTAGACTTGGCTGCTTTTACGATGTTTTAAGGGATTTTCTTTCTTTCTTCTTTTTTTTCTCCTCCCAAACTACTTTCTTTGTTTAGCGATCCCTATTTGTCCTCCTGCCTTTTCTACAGTGTCACTTACTGCTTTGCGGGAGGCTTACTGAATGTGAGGACACAAAGGGACAATGAGACTTGTTACCCGAGGCAAGAAGCCACCTGCATGCATTTAAAGGGGCTCCTTCTCATATATCTCACTGGTTGGTACCAAAGGCATTAACAGAAGGGCCACAACCCAGCTCTCTTACTCTGGGTGGATGAGGGAGGGGTTATCCCCTTGGCGCTCCCAAACAGATGAGTTCTCAAGAAACCGGGGGGAAATTAACTGAAATTATTATTGTGTGTGTTAGTCACTCAGTCGGGTCTGACTCTTTGAGACCCCGTGGACTGTGGCCTCAGACTCCTCTGTCCATGGAGTTGTCCAGGCAAGAATATTGGAGTGGGTAGCCATTCCCTTTCCCAGGGATCTTCCTGACCCAGGGATTGTAGGCAGATTCTTTACTGTCTTAGCCACAAAGGAAGCCCACAATTATGATGATGATAATTAATTCTGTTCTTTTTTTTTTTTTTTTAACTACAAAGAGACAGCAGGGGAATGGATCCATCCTGATTCACATTAAGTTTTCCTGATTATAAAATTTTTAGGCAGAAAGAGGACTTTGCCACTTAGGCTGGACAGAGGACAGAAATGTGGAGTAAGCTTGCCAGAGGGCACTCACCACTTTTACCCACTATAATCCAGAAAGTCAAAACAACATGAACAAGTTAAGATGTTTTGTTCCCAACGGGTTGAATTAGCAAAGGAGATTGCAGGACGTTTTGTTTTGCAGCTGAACAATTGGCTTTGTTTGACCCTTTCATTCCTTATTATCTATCTTCTTCACTTCTTGCCAAATTCTACAGAAATGAAGAAGTAGGCAGAGAACATTGCACAAAGGCCTCACACTAAATATATTCATAACTGATGCATTCAAAGGCCAAATATAAAGGAAACATTAGCAGGGCAAGTGAGTCTCAACAGAATGAAAAGCCCATCTGGGCAGTGACATGTTATCCGCATCATATAACAGAGAGTAGGAAGAAGCAAAAGACGATTGTTGACATGGAATAAATAAATGAGCTATTTATGCGTCCATCTGAGAAGAAAGACACACTGAGAGAAAGTCTGTGCAGTTTACTTGCTTCAGATTTTGCCAAGCATGAAACACACCTGCAAGGTCAAATCGTGTGGGGCTTGTGCGGTGGGTCGGGGCAGGTGGTAATGGTAAGCCGCTCTCAGTGTAAATCACACAGAGGAGAGGGCTTCCAGCACAGGCCCTCCTGGCCCCCGTCCAAGGTGCCTCGTTACTGAATTACCAAAATGACTCCTGATCGGGCAGCCTCTTCTAAAAGGTCAGCTGTGGTGCAACCTCAAGGATGGTGTAACAGCAAGGCCTTATTACTGCTTTCGTTTGGAAGCTGTTTCCCAAATGACTGGTGTTTAGGATGAATCACTGACCAGAGTCATATGGTGTCTGGCTCACAGTAGGCCTTTAATATTTATTGAATGAATGAATGAGTGACCACAACCTCAACTGTGACCTACATGAGATTTAGTCTCATGTTCTCACTTATGCTGATTGTTCTAGAAAGTATACATCTTAGAAATTAAACTGTCTTCTTTCATCATTCTCTAAGCTATACTATAACTGCTATATGCAAATTGGCACAAAATAAAAAAAGAAGAAAATGTGGGAGACAGACTTGGGGGGAGGATATTTTTTCAAGTCATTGAACAAAATACTGGGTTCAATCCCCCAGGGTAGGGAAGTGCCTGGGGAACCCACCCCAGTAGTAAGTCTATTGAGCTGGTCCATGAGGGACCAGGACTATCTCTTATTTATAATTAGATCAGGCCAGAGTCTATGGCAAGAGGCCCAAGCAGGCAATTCAAACCCAAGACACCAGAAGCCATATATTAAGAGAAAGGCACAGACCTAGAGAAAAACAGAAAGTAAAGAAATGACAGATTGGGGAAGAAAGGGGTTGGGGTAAGAGGCAATAAATTATGATATAAAGAATTAGAGGAGTTCTGTATAAAACTTGTGGAATTGAGTGGAAGGATGGGAGAAATGAAATTCTCAGGTCAGACATATTGTGAATTTCAAAAATAGTTTTTAAAAAATTGGTCTTTTTTATTCCCTAACCCTACTTTTCCCAACATTTTGTTATAAAAGATTTCAAATATATAGAGAAATTGAAATGTATATAATGAACACACCTACTACCTAGATTTTAGAATGATCATTCTGGTCTCTTTGCTTTATCACACATCAATCTATCTACCCATTCCTCTCTCCTTTCATCAATCCATTCTATTTTTATTTATATTTTTATTTCCAGAATTTTAAAATGGAAATATAGCTTTTTTGGTTAAATGCTCATGATTTTTGTTGTTATTTATATCAAGGGAAGTGTAGATGTGTCAGCGAAATGTCCCACAGTGTATTAACATATTCCCTTTTCTCATTGTAATAGAAATTTAAAATATGCATATGAAAATTTAACACAAAGATTATGTTTTCTAATCTCCTTTGCAGCTAGGAGTAACTATGCGGCTAAGTTCTGATCAATAAAATATAATACAAACTGTCATGTGACAGTTTCCAGGACATCTAGAGGTAGTCTCTACGCCCAATGTGTCCTCTCATTCATCATTACTTACATTTCACTGCATGGACCATCAGTCTAAGGACTGCATCTGGGGATGGCATTATGGAGCCATGAGTTGGATGAATCTATGGTCCTGCCTGAAGACTCCATGGAGCAGAGCCACATTAGCATAAACCTTCTTGTCATTTACACTCTGTCACTTGAAGTGAAAGTTGCTCAGTCATGTCTAACTCTTGCGAGCCCATGGACAGTAGCCTGCCAGGCTCCTCTGTCCATGGGATTCTCCAGGCAAGAATACTGGAGTGGGTTGCCATTTCCTTAACCTAGTTCTAATAAACATGACAAGACTTAAAAATCAAAGACAGAAAGGCTTATAATGAAAAGCAAGTGATACATCCTAATGCTTCCTCAGCCCCAGCTGAGCTCCCCAGAGGTACACTTTTAAGTGGTAACTACTATAATTATGAGTAATGTTTCTATTTTTCTTTCTCTATTTATCCATTTAGACTCTGTCTATTGACTTCAGCTCACTTGAGGCCCTCTTCCACTTCTTCCTTCTTCCAGTCAATAAAGGTACATTGTTATTTTGGTTTTTTTTATTATTTGTATTTTTAAACACAATTATTTCTTTTTTTCCATCAATTAAAGATGAAATCTCTTGTCTCCCTGCTTTGTAAGATGAAGTCAAAAGCCCACCTACCTCCAAGCCTTTCCACTTCTTTCTTGTCCCTCTATCATCTCAATCTCTATAATTTGTTCTGTTTCCATCGTCAGCATCAATTTCAAGTGCCATGTATATGCTTTGATAGACAGATTCACTTTTGAGTGAGAGGAGCCTGCCTTTTTTCTCTTGTATCCTGAAATGTCAGAATGTAGACAGCTTTGCTCTTGGGCACCGAATCCTACCTTTGGTGCCCTAATTTGATTAGAGCCCTATAGACTTCAATCTACAATTCACACAGCATATCGTACTTCTGTGTTTACAGGTCTATCATATCCAGCCCTTTATCCTCACCAACAGACGAGGGTCTGGCACTTGGAGCTACAATGAACTACCAGTTTTCAGAGTGACAAGACCAGAACCCAGGTGATTTCACATCCGTTGCTCCTGGCGATTTTTTGAAAAGTCAGTGCCTGTGGATCAATATGACAGGCCCACATTCTCCTAGAATACCACGAGCTATATTGCTTCTTGGCAGATACAAGTGAAGTTTGCAGAGATGCATTTAGCATGTTTCTCTATCTCCAAGTGTCAAAGTCTCTAGCAACCCTCTGGGTACCCTGGGCACACCATCCATGTCTGAGTTGAGGAACCAAGTTTCTAAGCTGAGAGCACAGAATACCCACCACGGATGCCTGTTTGGTGGCTCATAAACAGAGGCTTTTAAAGTCATGAGATGCTGCTCTGAATGTGCTATTTGGTTCAGTACATGACTTCTCCATAGAGAAACAGATGAAAATGTAAGAACATGTGTTCACATGCATTTAGCTTGAAAGAATGGCAGCACTGTCATAGGTATCTTTGGCACAAAAATCCAAGCCACAAGAAGTGCATGTTTATAAGGATCACTTTTAGCTTGGCGCTATCGTGCTGTCAAAAATGAGGATGGAGACGGGTACTTTAAAATTAAAATCGTATACACTGATATGCCCTTCCTACATTGTTCAATATAAGTTCAAATCTGTCTGACTTCTTAGACTGAGTTTTCAGCAGCTCAACTGAACCTCTCAGGATCATAAATTTGGAGAAGATCATGAAAGAGAGCACATCCATCCTTCTCAACCCAGGTAAGATAGCATCTGAACCACTTTAGAAAGTCCTTAGTCTAATCCTATCTCTTTCCTTGTTGATGCCATTATATACGGCAGTAGTGATTAGTGGCTAGAGCTCATATAAGAAAGTAGAAACTCAAGTAAAAAGTCGTGAAGTGACTCCATAATGAACAAGCAAATAACTCAAGTAGTAGAGAAAAATCCCAAACAGAATCAGGCTGTCCCAGAAAAGGCATTTAAGTGATGATGGGCAAGTCTCAAATCATCCTTTCTTCTGGAATTCCACGTGGTCAGTGTGCTCATCATACGGCAGCTGCCTGCACTAACGCTCCACCTTCTCCCACGCTGTCTTCTTTACAACCACACAGTCCACAGGGTCCTCAGTGGTCAGCGGTTCAGTTACCCACCTCCCCCACCCTGCACCCCGCCGCCTCCCCCTGCCAGCAGCCATTGCTCTTGCCTTCTCATGACCTACTCTCCCTTATTTGGCAAAAATGTTCATCTGCTTTGTGGTTTACTGTATTGTTATCCTCTCCTTCTTGTAGTAATAGAACCCCCACATATTAGCTGGTCTCATGGCGACCTAGCATTAGGACTATATTCCCCAGTCTCCCTTGCTATTTGTGATCACATGACTAAGTTATGCTAGGGATATGTGTAATTTCCAGGTCATGTTCTTAAAGGCAGTGGCTTTGCCTTCCCTTTTCTTCCTCCTGCTAGCTGGAATGTGAAGCTATCATCATATCAGGGAGCCAAATGGACCAGATTAACACCCTAGGAGAAGGCAGAATAACAAGAGGGAGGGAGCCTGGCTCCCTGAAGCCATCAGGTCACCCCTGCAGTTCTGGATTGCCTACCCAGCCCTTGAGTAAGAGAGAAATAAGCTTCTATCTTGTTTTAGCCACTATATTTGCATCTATTTGCTATTGCTATCTATCCTTATCCAAATGTAACACTGTTCCCGGTCATTTGACCATGTTTGCAACCTACCCCAAATGCCAAAACTCTGCTCCCAAGCAGCCCTCCTCCAGGACCCTCCACCAAGTCTTAGCTTCCCCTTTTGTGCACTGTATTAGAAGTTCTCAGTGCTAGAGTACTGGTAGTATTTGGTCAGGCTGGTAGCTCTTCATTAAACTGAACCAAAAGTTATGCTTGGTCTCATAGAAGGTTTTCAGCAAATGTTTGTTGAATGAGTGCATGACCAATAGAAAGTTCTACCACACAAAGCAAAAGAACCAGTTAATGGAAGCTTTCTCCTTCAGATTCTTTAAAATAATCACCATCCTCATCACACATTCATTTAATCAATGTGCCAGATAGTGTACTAGTTGGCAATCTGATGCACTTTTAATCTCACAAGAACTCTGTAAGCCATGTATTATAATAATAATAGCATTATTATTGCTGTTATTGTTATTCCCATTTTACATGAGGAAACTGGGCTCAGAGAAGCTAAATAACTTGCCTTAGACAAATTAAGTGGCAGAGCCAAACTCAAAGCTACCTCAGTCTTGCCCAAATGCCATATGCATCCTTAACCATTGAGCTAACTGTGATGGTTTAAGACAAAGAAACATGTAAGTGAAGAAGGAGTTCCTGGAGCTTTTATTGTTCATATCTGCAGCAAGCAGAATTCCCCCCGAAACCAAGCCCTTTAGAAAGCTACTGGGGCACATGGCACAGATCATGGGGCAGACCACCATTTGCCATCTGAGAATGACTCAAGATCTTGGATATCTAGGCTTCCAGAAACTCTTAATACTTCTTTCAAGTTATTTATTTATTTTTAAATACTTGTTATTTATTTGGTTGTGGCAGGTTTTGTGGCAGGCAGGATCTCCATTGTGTCGTGTGGGATCCTTTGTTGCAGCACATGGACTCTCTAGCGGTGCATGTGATCTCCAGAGTGTACAGGCTTCAGTACCTGCAGTGCATGGGCTTAGCTGCTCTGTGGCATGTGGGATCTAAGTTCCCTGACTGGGGATCAAACCTGTGACCCTTGCATTGTAAGGAGAATTCTTAACCACTGGACCACTAGGGGAGTCCCTTTCAAGTTATTTTTTCAAGCACAATAGCTCACATTTGTGTAGCACTTTATGGTACATAAATGCTTTTATAAACATTAGCTCAGATGATTCATAAAATCATTTTGTAAGTTGAAAAAGTGAAAGTCTTAGTTGCTCGGTCATGTCTGACTTTTTGCAACCTATGGATTGGAGCCTGCCAGGCTCCTCTAGTCCATGGAATTCTCCAGGCAAGAATACTAGAGTGAGTAGCCATTCCATTCTCCAGGGGATCTTCCTGACCCAGGGATTGAAGCTGGGTCTGCTGAACTGCAGGCAGATTCTTTACCATCTGAGCCACCATCTAATTCATCATATCTTTCATCAAATCATTTTTTAAGGTAACTGAAACATTCTTCTTCCTATTCTCCAGAAGAAGAAACTGAGACCCAGAAAGATTGTGGCTGTGCTGGTAGGTGGCTGAATACATCTGAACACAGGATTTTTGCTTCCTTCATGCCCTGTGCTCTTCCTAATTACCATGTCACATCAATGGCACCCCACTCCAGTACTCTTGCCTGGGAAATCCCATGGGTGGAGGAGCCTGGTAGGCTACAGTCCATGGGGTCGCTAAGAGTTGGACACGACTGAGCAACTTTACTTTCACTATTCACTTTCATGCACTGGAGAAGGAAATGGCATCCCACTCCAGTGTTCTTGCCTGGAGAATCCCAGGGACAGAGGAGCCTTGTGGGCTTCCGTCTATGGGGTCGCACAGAGTTGGACACGACTGATGCGACTTAGCAGCAGCAACAGCATCCCTTCCATTCATCGGCCACCCCTCTCCTGAAGCACACCATGGAGAAATGACGATAGACTAGCCTTTACAGAGGGAAAAACAAATAATGCTAGGTTTTAAAATATTATTTTGAAATGTTATTTTTTCAGAGGCATTCATCCAGTCCTGTTAAACTAGGAAAGTTGTAGAAAACACAAGCGTTTAGTGGTTTGAATTCAGCTGAGGTTGGGGTAAATGCCATCAGTGGCTTTTCCTTAGGTGGCCAACCTGTGTACATTTTTAAGGTAGTTTTAGGAGTTGGCCCAAGTCATCTGAAAAACCATCTTGAGCTCTGAGCAATCTATAGCTCATCCTTCTCCTCAGACAACAAGGTAGGTGACTGAGATCAAGGTAAGGAAAACCAGCGGAGTAGGCGGGCTGCGCATGGTGACGCTGGTTGGGGCATGAGCTGGGCGCCACAGGGTGCTGCCTTCTGCGAGTGCCAAATGCACATAAAACACCCTCTTTTATTTCTCAGTATTTAGAAGGTCAGATCCAGAACCCATTCACCTGGGTGCTGAACTTTTTAGTGGAAAATTTACCAGATGCAAACAGGGTGTTTTTGTACTGGGTGTTTTCCCTGGACCACGGGCTGGTGGGAATGTGGGGAGGATAACAAGTCTGTAAACAAAAGGCTTTGTGGCCTGGGCCTGCTGGAGAAGTCAAGCGGGGCCAGTGCTCAGGATGACTGAGATGCTTGTGGTGACAAGCAGGTCTGCTGGGAAGAGAGAGCCCAGCGGCGCCCAGGGACCTGGGGGAAGGGGAGTGGGAGGAGGCTTAGCCCCATGGGGAGACAGCGGTGGGGAGAGGTGTGGGGCTGCTCTCAGAGCAGCGGCTCAGCATGGCTGACCTGCTTTCTGCACCCACTGGGAAACATGGAAACATGACAGCCTAACCCCGCCAAACAGCCCTCGTAAAGTCAGAGTCCTGTTACAGAGAAAGCCAAGGGGCAGGACAGAACAGGAAGACCAGGGTGGACAGTGCTTCACTTCTCCCCTCGCCCTCCTCGTGACTGAGGGGGTCTGTTGCTGCCTTTCGGCCACTGCAAAGCACCACCCCCAGCCGGCTCCTCCCTCAACCCCCCACTGCCTTCCAGGCCGCAAATGCCCCGGGACTGCTCAGCCCGCCGACCCTCCACGCAAGCAGCAGCAGCCACCTCTTCTGTTCGCCTAGGGCTGTTGGAGAAGCAGAGGATGCGGTAGACAGACACCTTCCAAAGCTATGTTTCCGAAAGGAAACAGGTTTAAAAGGGGCCTTTAAGAAGGAGGGGGGGGGGGGTCCCCTCGCCTGCCTTCCTTGAGCAGAAACAGACTGAGAAATCTGGGCTGCTCACTGCTCTTTCTCTCTCTTCAGAGGTGATTTCCCCTGGCTGTCTGCGCAGAGGGAGGTTTGGAAAGCCTTCAGGATAAGCAACAGTGGGAACACTGCGCTTTCACCCAGAGGAGGCCACACACGGAGACTGCACAGAGAAACGCACATACGCACGCACCACACACACACACAAATACGTGCAGACAAAAAGAAACCTCCATTCCGTTCATCTTTCAACATGAAGCAAGCGCATGGCAAACATTGCAAAATCTGGGCTTGGCAGGCGGGGGCCTGGGGTTTTGAGGTGGATATTAGAGCAGTGGGTAGACATTAACCCTTCATGTGCCACTCATTCTCTTCTTCATCCTAGAATGAAGAAACTGGGTTTTAAGAAAGCCTCAAAAACAAGTAGAAGTGATGCTGGATAGTGTAGGCAATTAAAGGAGAAAATCAGGACACAAACTGAACCTCTGAATAATATTAAAATAAATTGAAAATAACCGTTTAAAAGCTGGCTATTGTAATACTGGTAATCTAATATTTACCCCAACTTTAATAAATGTATAGAACTATAAGGAAATACATTCAAATGTTGTTCTGAGATTAGCAAACTCTGGGCTTCTCAAACTTGAATAAACACAGAACCCACTGGGGGAGGGGAATCTGGTAAGAATGCCGATTCTGACTCAGGAGGTCTGGGGTGGGGCCTTGCTGACAAGAACCCAGGTGATGATACAGCGGCTAGCAAGGATATACACAGATTTTTTTTTTTCTTCTTTATACCTGCTGGTGTTTTTTAATCTGTAATAAACATATTACTGATTTAGATAATCATGAAAATATTTTCTTTTTGAAGATAAAGCATTTGTAGATTAAGCTCATTCAGTGCTTCATCTGACGAGATCCTGGGAGATGAGACTTCTCACCAGGAAAGCAATTCAGAGCTTTGATTCTCAGCCTCAAGTAGGGATGGGGGTGGGGTGGGGGGGAGTCGTAGGGGATTCCCCAGGAAGCTTTACAAAGCATGTGCCCCCTGGGGACTTGTCGGAATGGGAGTGGGGCTGGGTAATTGGAGAGCTTCTGGACCACACACCACGAAGCTCCCCAGGGCAGAGAACCGCCAATGCAGCCTTCTGCGCCGACTTTGCACTTTACTGTCGTTCACAGAGGCCTGCATGGGGCTACGGCTGCCATGGCCTGCTGGGGCAGAGTAGAAAGGTACTGTATTTCATGCTAGTAATGCTTATCGAAAGTAAATAGACTTTTTCACTGCTCATACTTTGTGCTAAAGCAACCACCTCATCCCTCACTTTTACATATCTGACTGAGAAACAAAGAATTTGCGATGACCTTGTCACTATCTTAAAGACACTGGGCTGACTGAGGCAAACAGGACCCCTGGACTTTGGGTTTTAGAGGTTACAAAGTGGTGCATTTGAAAACACAACTGGCATTTTGGTGAGTCCTGTCAGTGGGATAAAAGGAACATCACTGCCCAAAGTGTACCTCTTCTATGGAATCACAGAGAACTTAATCATTCAAAATCCTGCTGTAGATGCAGCAATATTAATTTCAGTGCAGTTCAGTTCAGTCACTCAGTCATGTCCAACTCTTTGCTACCCCAAGGACTACACCATGGCAGGCTTTCCTGTCCATCACCAGCTCCCGGAGCTTACTCAAACTCATGTCCATTGAGCCAGTGATGCCATCCAACCATCTCATCCTCTGTCATCCCCTTCTTCTCCTGTCTTCAATCTTTCCCAGCATCAGGGTCTTTTCCAGTAAGTCAGTTCTTTGCATCAGGTAGCCAAAGTACTGGAGTTTCAGGACTGATCTCCTTTAGGATGGACTGGGTGGATCTCCTTGCAGTCCAAGGGACTCTCAAGAGTCATCTCCAACACCGCAGTTCAAAAGCATCAATTCTTTGGTGCTCAGCTTTCTTTATACTCCAACTCTCACATCCATACAAGACTACTGGAAAAAACATAGCTTTGACTAGATGGACTTTTGTTGGCAAAGGAATGTCTCTGCTTTTTAATATGCTGTCTAGGTTGGTCATAGCTTTTCTTCTAAGGAGCAAACATCTTTTAATTTCATGGCTGCAGTCACAGTCTATGGTGATTTTGGAGCCCAAGAAAATAAAGTCTGTCACTGTTTCCATTGTTTCTCCATCTATTTGCATGAAATGATGGGAGCGGATGCCATGATCTTAGTTTTGAATGTTGAGTTTTAAGCCAGCTTTTTCCCTCTCCTTTTTCATCTTAATAAAGAGGCTCTTTAGTTCCTCTTTGCTTTCAGCCATAAGGCTGGTATCATCTGCATATCTGCTGTTATTAATATTTCTCCTGGCAAACTTGATTCCAGCTTGTGCTTCTTCCAGCCCAGTGTTTCTCATGATGTACTCTGCGTAGAAGTTAAATGAGCAAAGTGACAATATACAGCCTTGACATACTCTTTTCCCGATTTTGAACCAGTTTGTTGTTTCATGTGCTCACTTATTTGAAATGGAGTTTAACTCCATTTCGAATCTCCTGACCCCAGCCAGACCCAACACCCACCAAACCCACTGAGACTTGGTGAGGGGATGTTTGCACAACAGGGTATATGGAATAGGAAGCATATGTCAAACTGAGAAGTAAGGCCCTGGAGTGGGCCAGTGTTTACTGCTCTAGGGCATTTGCTGAGAGGACAGCTTCTCACAAGCTCTCAGATAAATGGTGATAATGGAGATTCTAAATAAAGAATATTCAAACAGCCCTGCTCCAGCCTTGTCTATCCAAATTAAACTACATTGCAAAGAAGATACAACTGTGTTTTGCTTCTGAGATCCGAATAAGGCAATTCCACAGTTGACAGGTCTGGGTCACGTTCATTCATAACGGGACACACAGAGACAGTGTGTGGTGTCATGTCTATGGTCTACACACTAACGCTATTCCAAATGCATCCAAGTGAAAAGCAAGATGGGCTAATGTACACCTCCTTTGCCCCTCCTCCTTTGTGTATTTGACATATTTTATTATGTATGCTCTTTAAAACTCTCCATTTCAATTTTGGCATTCAACCATCGTGGCCATTTTGAAACTCTGTTAAACACTTGCTTCTCTCCCTCCCTCCCTCCTCCTCCCTCTTTCCCTTCCTCCCTCCTCCCTCTCTCCCTCCCTCCCTCCTCCCTCTCTCCTCTCTCCTTCTTCCCTTTCTCCTCCCTTTCTCCCTCCTTTACTTCCTTTGTCCACTATGAGGCCAGCAATGCTTTTTGTAAACTGACTCTTCGCAACTGACTTTTGCAAAGCAGTGTTACAAAACTCATTAGAGGGAGGCAGGTGGCAGCCACGATGCATTCCCCACAGTCTGTGTGATTCTCATCAAACGGAATCCCTTGAAGGCTGGGTGTCCAGAGCTTGTGCGGCCTCCACCACAAGATGAAGGCATCTGGCCTTTTTGGACAGAATGCCGCTGACACCTCCTGCTTTGATTCTTCTTGAGATACCCATGTTTCTCTAAAATTATTTCTCCTCTTTTCCTTAGAGCTGATTTTTGAAAATATCTTTTATTTCTACTTGGAGTCTCAAACACGTTGATAATGTCTCCTTCAGCTATTATTTTAAAGAAACTTTTACTGTTTTTTTCTTTAATTATGTGTTTGTGTACACGTTTTTCTCTTGTTGGAGCACTGCCATTGCAGAGTACCGCAGACTGGGCAGCCTAAGCAGCAGGAATTTGTTTCTCAGGGGTCTGGAGGCTAGAGGTCCGAGATCAAGGTGTCAGCAGGACTGGGTTCTTCTGAGGCCGCCTTCCTTGGCTTGGGGGTGACTATCTCGTCCTGTGTGCTCCCAAGGTCTTCCCTCTACATGAATGTCTGTGTCCAAAATTCCTCTTCTTATAAGGACACCAGTCATACTGGATTGGGGCCCACCCTATGACCTCATTTTAGCTTAATCACCTCTCAAAGGGCCTCATCTCCAAATATAGGCACATTCTGTGGTCCTGGGGTTTGGACGTCAACATGTGAATTTGAGGGGAGGGGACACATGTCAACCCGTAACAGTCTTAAAATACAGATAAGCAAAAAGGAAATTAAAAAGGCTCATATAATCTCATGATTTTCAGCCTTCCAGTGGCTTCTGGCTGTGTCTAGTGTAAATTCCAACCTCCTTACTTCAGCTGGACTTGCTACCTGCTCTGCCCTCATCTTCTCGCCACCTCACCCCCATCACACTGGCTTTGTTGTACAGCCTGGCCCTGTCCTTCTCAGGGCCTTTACGTGTGCCATTCCCAGGTGTGTGCATGGCCAATGCCTTCTGATCACGGATTCAGCTCAAAGACAGATCACAGAAGCCTTCAATGATCCTTGCCTGACATCGTGCTCTGCTCAGGCCCTCTAGAGCAGAGCTTCTCAGTCTCAGCTCTGTTGACCTCCCGGGTGGTTAATTCTCTGTTGAGTATTACCTATTATTGTTTTCTCTCATCATCCTGATGGTTTCCTAAATATGTGTTTGTTTATTAGTCTGTAAATATCACAAGGCAGTGCCTAGAAGTCTCAGTAACCACACAAAATAGTTGGATGGCATCATCGATTCAACGGACATAAGTTTGAGCAAACTCCAGGAGACAGCGAAGGACAGAGAAGCCTGGAGTGCTGCATTTTGTGAGGTTGCAAAGAGTAGGACATGACAGCGGCTGAGCAACAACAGTAACCATGTGTTGAATGAAGAAGCGGCCCCACTAGAGCAGAAGGCTGCTGCCTTTTGTGTTCAAGGAGGTACGCTTCCAGGGCAGGTGGCACACAGCACCTGGCACATAGTAGGTGTTCAGTAAATGTGTGTTGATTTGTTGAATGTGTTGAATGAATGAAGAGGATATTTACTGCAAACTGGCCTATGCAGGTATGTGTTGCCTCAACCTGAGTGAGTGAGTGAGTGAAGTCGCTCAGTCGTGTCCGACTCTTTGCTACCCCGTGGACTGTAGCCTACCAGACTCCTCCCTCCATGGGATTCTCCAGGCAAGAATACTGGAGTGGGTTGCCATTTCCTTCTCCAGGGGATCTTCCTGACCCAGGGATCAAACTCAGGTCTCCAGCATTCCAGGCAGATGCTTTAACCTCTGAGCCACCAGGGAAGCCCGACTTTTTCTCATTGATTGCCCTTCCTGCCATTCTTTTCTTTTTCCCCCATGAACTTTTGAGGAAATCAGAGAACAGACCTGGTCGTCTTTCCTTCTCTGATGTGACTTCTGCATCCAGGTGGTCTTTAAGATCTGTGACCCCTCGAGGTCCCAAGTCTGCCCTGACCGCCCCTCTCTCCAGCCCCACCCCTTTCTCCTCCCATCTCAGTCCACACCCAGAGGCAGTGACCATCTTACCAGCTTCCTGAAATGAGCCACGGCCTCCTGCTTCCGTGGCTCATAGGTGAGTGTGTGGTCACACAACCCTACTGACGGTGGACTCGCAACCACCCAGAGAAGTGCAGAGGATATTCCGGCCCCACACGTCATGACTGTTGTTTCGTGGAACATACCACCCACGTGTCATGACTGTGTTTTTATGGAACATACCAGATCCATCTCAGCCAACTGCACAGCAAAGGAAGGTTCACGAAATCTGCAAGTAATGCCTGGTCTAGATCTCTCATCACTCCGCATTAGCTCTCCGAGCCTCTCTGTGCCAGGAGGGGTGGAGCAGGCTGTGTTTAGTGTGTAAGTGACCAAACACACTGGTGCTTGCTGGGCACCAGGCTCAGTTCCCAGTGCTGATTGCCTCCTGGACTCTTCTAACCCCACTCCCCAGGGTAGGCTGCTAGGCTAGCACCCCACTTCTCAGATGAGGAAACTGAAACATAGAAAAGTGAAGTAACTTGCTCCAGGTGTAGGAGGGCTATCTTGTCCCAGTTTGCTTGGGACCTGCCCGGTTTCAGCACCGAATGTGCCATTATCCCAGCAAACTCTGGGTCGCTGGCAAACCAGCACAGTTGGTTTACCTGATCCAGATCATCCCACTAATAAGCAGCAGAACTGGGATTTGATCCTAGTCAGTGGACTCCAAAGTCCACACTCTCAACTGTTATGTAAAGCAATGAACAGTAACCAAGGACAACTCAATTCATCAATTAATCACATTCTGGGAGATACTCTGAAATGACTCTTATTTTCATAATGGAGAAAACAGAGTGGGTCAACACCAAAACCATAGGGATTGTAGGGAAAATAAAGCTGCAATTTCTTCTTTATTTAAAGTTGCCCAGTTTATGTCTCAACCCCTTCCTGCCCTTGTCATTGGGTGTAGATCTAGTCACTCATTTTATTACCTTGATCCAGAAGATGTCTCCATTTCCAAAAGGATGAATCAATTATCTCACATGTTAATACCAGGTGAACATAAAATGTACTTTACATTCAGTTTCCGCACCACATTGTAAACTTGGCAAAGACTAAAGAAAACTGCTTCTTAAGTATTTCCTCCAACCAACAGGATTATTTCCTGTAGCTAACGATATGGCTTAGAATAATAAAATAGGAACTTGGAGGTCAGCTTTTGGGTTGAGCTTAAATGTCTTTAAAGAGAGGGGGAAAAAAGCACTACAGCTTAGCTTGATTATTGTTATTTGTCTTTTGCTCATCATGTATTAAGCTCTTCACAAATATGCAGCCGCATTCCCTGGCTTACTGGCTTTTTCTTTAAGAGTGGCATTCTTGGCCTCTCTCTCTGACCCAAAAAAATCTTGGCTAAAATCTGCTCAGGGGTCTTTAGCTGCTTGGCATTCTCTCTTTGGCCAACTGGTCTCCATAAATCTGATTCTTAAACAGCCCATGAAAATGGGGGAGGCATATGTCCCCTTCAGTTTTGAATGTGACAGGGTGTGGTCCTTACCTTGGACCATCAGGGGACATCAATGATGTTTGAGACAATAAGAAACCTAGGTGGTTAACAAAGAACCATCCTCCTTTAGATTTAACCAAGCTTTAGAACAAGTTTTCATAGTTTATAATGCATAAGCGTCATCTGGGGGCTCTATTATGATTTTCCTCTCCCACCTGAAGATTCTGATGCAGGGGAGCCAGTATGGACCCAGGTAGCTTCGGCTTTCACAAGCTCCTTGGATGATCCTGATCGGCTTTGCAACCATACTGTGAAAAGCTCTGCCCTGAGATATCAATTCAGGATCCTCTCATGTGTGTTTCCATAAAATTTCCCATTCAAGAAAAAGTGGAAATCTAAAACGTAAAGTATTTGCCCTGTTTTCTTGTTGTCATATGTTTTGTTTAATCCCCCAGTCCTGGGTGTTTGAGCAGGCATGTCATCACACCACATTCATCTGCTTCTGTGTGGCCTACTCATTTTCATGGCCATATAGTATTTCAGAATAGGACCATACTACAGTTATTAATAACATCCAGGTTGGTTCCAGCTTTGGGCGACTATGAACAACGCTACTATGAACATTGTTATACACATGAGCTTTCTTTGAAAGGTCTAAAAAGCAGAAGTCCATCTTTACAAAGGCCATCTTGAGTGAAGGCAAGTGTCAAAGATGGACTGGTTAGAGACTCTGCTGGGGAAAAGAGACCAGCAGTACAGAGTAGGGGGCTCTCTACAAGGAGATGAACATGTCTAAGTTATTACTTTTAAAATTTAAGTGAATTCAAATAAAATACAAATAATTTACACAAGACTAGATTTAAGGTCAAGAAATATCTGAGCTGGAAAAGTCTTGGTAATCAATGCTCTAATTTCAGAGATGAGGCCCTTTGAAATGACTTGGCCTTGGGCAAGAAGAACTCTGAAAGAAAAAAAAATGCGCTAAGTTATTTCATCAGGAAGTATTATTGCTAAGAGGTTGGCAACACTGTGAATAGGCTATGGAGGTCCAAACTGTTGCTAACAGTTGTTATGTGTTTTCCACATTTGCAACTTGGCGTCCCTGGATTTGAAATGAGAAGCGAAAATTGGAGTTCAAAAGCTTTCCCAAATATTGTGTCTGAGCCCTGATGGCTCAATCACATCAGCTGTATCAGTGATGGAAAGAATTGTCAGCCACATAGCCAGACCAGAGGCTGAAGCTGAATCTAAAGTGGGCCCCAAGATGCAGGTGCCCACATGCCATGTCCCCAATAATCAGGTGCACTCACTTAAGCTCAGTTCTGTGGGCACATGATACATACAACTTAAGAACCACACAATCCCCTTATGGGGGGAGGTGGGGACAATCATTCAGTGACATTCTAGTTTACTGAGGCATCCCTTTCTTCACACATCTGACATGCATCCAACAGGCACTGGCTTCTATTAAGCAGGTGTACAAGATGCAGATGATAGGGTCCTGTCCCCAAGTAGCTATCAGGCCACTGGGGAGGTGAGCAGGAGGTGACTGAAAACCAGGACATGCGATAAAGGTGAGGTGCGTTTAAAAGGATAAAACTATGTGCGATGCTTTCCTTCGAGGCAGTCAAACCTCAGCTGTCCACAAGGCTCCCAGCTGCCTGACCCCTAGTATCAATGCAAAGATGCCAAGGGGTGGGTTACCACCAGAGGGCAGTGTGGGGATGTTGGCCTGCACATGCTCAGTTTTTTTGGTTTTGCTACCATTCCTGGATTGAGGATTGCAAAGCAGATTTCAGCATTAAAATCAGTTATTAATTTTTCTTTGTCTAAGGAAAAGTGCATATTGCTTCTGCAATGGGCTCCTGTAGCTTAATATTAATATACAGGCTGAAAAATAAAATGAAGCCCTGCAACTTTCTCCCTGAGTTGCAAAATTTGTATTATCCAAACCAACATTTTTTCTTGTTTGTTTTTTTTTTTCTTGTCCTTTTTTCCTTCCTGGCCCACAAAGGCATAAAGCCTTGTCTGTAACAACCATATTAAAGTATAATAATTTTGATTTAAAAATTAAATAAAAAATGAAATAAAAAAGTAATGTCTTTCCATATCTCTACAGTTTAACTTAATTTGCTTTAGATCTCTAGGGACATACTGATTTTTATGATTGGGTTCATGGAATTATACTATCATTAATACAGAAACAATGGTTTCACTAAGCCACCCATGAGCCACTTTTCCTAAGGTTTCTCTCTAATGCGCAGAAATCCCTTGGGTAAAATAGCGATGCTACTTGACAGAAAATGGTAGTTCTCCAGGAAATTAATAAAGACTGTCCATTTCCTGCCTGCCAGTGGGTTATGGAAGAAGTAACTTGTAGTCAGCAGCAAAGATATATTGTAGCATATTCTCATATACTGTTTACTCTGATTTAAATTAAAGAAGAAGGCAGAAAGAGTTGGGGCAAACTGATTGTGCACTAGAGGATCCCAGCTAACTGCTCCAGGTGAAAGTTGGAAAAAAAAAAAATGCAAGGTCTCTGCCAAAACACCCTGGAGAGAAATTCCTTTAAGAACTCAAATTTGGCAAAAACTTCAACGCAGTAAAAATCACCATAGCTAGGTTTCTGATTTCTTTTTCCCTTGAAACTATATGGGAGGTAGCCTGACTCTGGCATGACTTTAAGAGTAGAAGTGGTAAATACAAATCTTAAATTTTTGCTTCTAGTTACTGTGAGATCTTGCACAATCTAAGTACTTTCCTCCCTAAATATAAAATGATATTTTAGCATGGATATGGATGAATTTGGCTTGAGAACTACATGGAAGAGATGCATGTAAGTTTTACTTTTAGAAAATTATAAAAATTTTGTCAAAGAATTCTATTAACAAAATCTTCTAGACAAATTCTCTGTAATAAAGATAAGGAATAAACTTATATTGTTTCCTTTGCCTTGCAAAAAAGGAAATATAATTTCTGACTCAGCAAATAACTATAATTGATTTGCTGTCTCTAAACTGGATGCTTTTAACAGAAAGAGGACAGGATTATTTGTTCTTGTCTTTGTTTTATTTTTTTCAAAATAGCAGACTAATAAAAATTTGATATTTATTTGTAAGGAATGTGGTAACAGAAGGAAGGATAAATATTTAACACATATTGAAAAACTAACCATTGCACTCACGGTATTGCGTTAGTTGTAGAGAAACAGAAGTTTCACCTGAAAGAATTCCTACATTAAGAAGTCAAGGGTGTCATGAGTGAGAATGGGGGAGAGTGTGGCCATTTCCATCAGCCAGACCTGAGTCTGAATCACAGTCCAGCCACTTGCAAGCTATGTGATCTTGGATGAATTTCTTAACTTCTCTGAACTTAGTTTCTGACTATAGCAATAGTCATAATCCTGCTTTGGTAGGGCTGTGACCTGACGAGAGTATGTCTTCAGCTAGTAATTTAGTACATAGTTGTTGCTCAATATAACGTCTACTGTCCTGGGATGGCACTGCTGACCTTGGAGTGATAAAAAAAAAATCAAGTTAGGATCTAAAGAAGCCAGGGCATCCTTTCCAACCCCAGTTCTGTATTTCCAACTACCCGTGGGGTGTTTCTGCTTGGATGCTTTGCCCCCAGATTCAAACTGTAGGAAACAAAGCTCTCTTTCAGTCTTCAGGACATGCCAGTTTCTGTGGAAGGTATTTCGCTCTCTTCATGACTCCGGCAGGGACTCACCCCCAGCAGGGGCTTGCTGATTCTCCCCTTGAGTCTCTAGGCTCTTTCCCTGGGCTCTTTCTATTCCAGCAGGCGGTGAGCCACCCAGCCCTGATGCTGGGCTGGCACTCTCTCCCTCTCAGCGTTTTACCTTTTCACCAGACCCAAGCACCTCAGATCACTGCTTTCTAGCCCTTCCTGTGCTGGTGTTCCCAGGAAAAGACTCACCTCTGCCTTCACAACGTGGCCCTAACCTGCTTCTCTAATGCCAACCTGCAAGGCTCCTTTCTGTT
This sequence comes from Ovis canadensis, assembly GCF_042477335.2. Lineage (NCBI taxonomy): Eukaryota > Metazoa > Chordata > Mammalia > Artiodactyla > Bovidae > Ovis > Ovis canadensis. Next base: position 30,625,176 of record NC_091246.1, read on the forward strand.
CCTTTGGGGTCCATTGAAGGATAGTGCAGTGCCCGCTGCTGACCCTGGCATTCCGTCCCTGGGTCCTCGCCCAAACCCGACCACCGTGGAGGCCAGTGAATGGCCAGACCTCCTTAGATTCTCCCTGCTCTCTTTTTCCTTGGACACTGCTGCCAGATCTCTACGGTCTTGGACTGTTGACGATCTTATCGGTGAGAGGTCTTCTCTCCAACCCAGTATGGATTCCATGATGATAGAATTATGGATTCCAGATGATAGTTTTGAGTCAGACTTCTGTAGCTTCCAGCAGCACCTTCAGCCATACGCATTCTTTGTGGCAGATAAAGACAGGGATGTGGAGAAGGTGAGATCCCCAGTCCCCCAAGAGCTGAGGGGTCTGGAACCTAGCTCTTCCGGCACCCACCTGGCGCCCTTCATGAAATGAGCACAGCATGAGTCATCCCCAGGCCCTGCTCAAGTGGCGCAGAGCCTCTGGAAGCTGCTCATATGCACACTCTGGTCTGTGCACAACTCTGGCTTCCCTGGGAAGACAAATGCAGAAACTGGGCTTGGACAGGAAGCTCTGCCCACTCTCCCATTCCTCGGGTGAAAAAACAAGTGTCACTTTTTAATTTAAATGTCCAGGGCCCTTCTTCCCTGTTCCTCATGCCATTTTCATTTCCCAAACTCCCCCTTCAGTCTTTAACCCAACAGCCACCAAGGCATCAATCCAAGGCATGGCTCAGCTGTGATTGAATTGCATCAGCGAAACACTTCTTTTATGCTAAGCCCAACCTACGCAATCCAGGAGCTATAATTGCCTCAGACAGTCAGATGTCCGTTTATACGCAGCATTCCCATCCTCACGTTCTTTTAGTACAAACAAAATAAAACCTAACCCAAACTAATGAAGCGTGTAAAAGCTCACTTCTTAAACAACTCTGTCCGCTCTTTTCAACCCCAAACTGAGATTCGAGATTTCAAAGCACATGAGATACCTTAGGGAGTTCTAGCTTTGGGATTTCCTTTTCACCCCCAAACAGGATTAAGGAAAAAGATCTGGTGCCTAGGAAGGCTGAAAATATCCAGGGCACTGGTCATTAACTGCAGCCTGAAATGAGACCACAGACACTGCACGGCAATAGGCACCCTCTGTGCAAACAGCCATTTGGACATCCTGTAACTTGAAACATGTCCTTTCAAGAAGTTGAGAGGGGTGCAAATGACAGTCAGCTATACAAATAATTTGCCCCCCAAATGTTTATCAACTCCCTGCCATGGCCACTTCCATTTATAGCTTATAAAGGGTTATTAGCTGGCTCCTTCACATCTGATAGCACAGCCCAGAACAGGTGGCGAGAAACGGTGGGTGATTAGAGGGCCTCCCTGGGAGGTGCTGTGTGCTTGCCTGTGGGTGGTCTTCCTGCCGGAGTCCAGTGCCCACACGAGAAGACATTGTAGAAAGCCTCCAATTTAGGAGATAACAGTCTGTGTTGTCTGTTTGTGTAAAGTGCTGTCCAAATACAGCTGGCTTTGCTTTTTGGCCAGCAAACATTGCTAAGGAGGGTTGAAAGTTCAGCATCATCAGCCCCCCAAACACAATCCCTTCCCTCTTTTAGTCTTGGGCAAACAGTCCAGAGTGCTCATGTTCCATGAATTCCTTAGGAGGTTTGATTTGCTCTGAAAACATGGCTCTGGCTGAAGCGATGCTCACACCATGCCCAGGGCACAGAAACCAAGAGGGACACCCAGCCAGCAAGAGGACATGCTCTTAGTGCCTTGCTTTAAGTGATCTTGCTCTTTGAAAAAAAAAAAGCTTTGCGAGTCCACACAATTTTTCTCAAAGACAGTGCCTCATGCAATGGACTACAGAGTCACGTGCCCCCTGTCCTCTTGGTATTTCTCAAGCACAGACGGCAGGAAAGACGGCAGGAAAGATAGATAGCACACCCGGTTTCTCAGCCTCAGCACAATTGACATTTGGAGCTGGATATTTCTGTTGTGGGGGGCTATCCTGTGTCTTTTAGGATATTTAACAGGATCCCTGACCTTTACCCATGAGATGCCAGTAACAATCCCAACTTCAGTTGTAACAAACAGAACTGCCTCCAGATATGGCTTGGGAGCAAAACCATTCCCAGTGAAGACCCACTGTGTTCAAGTTTATAATAAATGTAAAAAGACTGAAGAGCCAAGCATGAACTGCCATAATAGCACAGGAGAGCTTTAACAATACTAATCCAGTGTCAAATAGACCCTCAGAAATATTTATTAATAAAGCTACCAAGTTCTGATTAGATTTTCTCATCAGGAAAAATGGTAATCAGTGAGCAAGCCAGAAACCAGGCAATTGTTGATAATAAGTTTGAAAAACAAAACAAAGCTAACTTCACACTCCAAAATTCAAACAGGAGCTATGATAATGATGTGATTAGTTAAAACAGTGAAGATAATCACTAACATTTTTGAGGATTTTTCTTTGGGACAGAAAAACTGTGTTAAAATATATTATCATGCCAGTTTTCACAAATGGAGGATTGCAGCCTGAACAAGGAAGACTATTTCCCAAAGAACTTTCCAGAATGTTCTCGGACTACAAATCCTTTGCCATTCCCTGATTCCAAAAATGAGTTGAAGAGTTGGAAAGTATTTGGATAATGGGATTTTTAGAATAGGCTTTTGAAAGTCCTAAACTCGAAACAGCAATAATGAAAATAGTAACAGCTATCATTTAGCGATTGCTCAGTAGGAGGCAGATGCTGTGTTCAGCATGTCGCACACAGTCCCTCTTGATCGTCCTGAAGGAGGCAGAACACTTTCCATGCACAAGGAAACTGAGAGGTTAAAGGACTTGCTGGGGGTTCCACAGTAGAGCCAGTTTTCAACCCAGCCTTTTTGATGTGGATGCTTCTGCTCCAACTGCCAAGTGCCAAAATACTGCTCCAGCCTTCCGCAGCGGACAGGCTGGTGAGGCTGTCATCATCTCAGCCCAAGGTGACCTGCGGTCTCTCTGACTCCACACCCCTCCCCCCACAGTTCCCATGGCTGTCTTCTGCCTTGTCCTCATTGTCCAACATTCCCTCCACTCGCTTTTCTATTTCATGACTTGCGTCACCAGGTAGGCCAATAAGGAGTCCCCATCTAGTGGTCCATGTCATTGGCCTGGTACTCACTGGGCCCCCATACTGTTTGCCTGGAATTCCCCTTAGGGACAGCTGACTTAGCCCACGTGTGAGCAGCATGTGGCTTGTGGCCTGACCGTGGTAGTGGCCTGGCCCATCTCTGTGTAAGGTCTGGGCTGTCCATCCCAAGGCAGGCTGACAGATTCTCTGCATACCCTCTTTCAGGAGATCCTGACCAAGCAGGATTCCAGGCCTCTGCTTGGATTCTCCCACTCAGGATCTTGCGACCATCCTTGGTTGCCCAGGTCACTCATGGGCAGCTCTGCTTGTCAGGACATTCTTTCCTTAGGTTTGTCTGTAGATTGCTTCCCTGAAGCTCCACCCCAGTTCAAGCTTTGCCATTCAAAATGCTCCCACTTTCTTCTTCCCAAGACGGCCTTTCCCACAGGTGTGAGGGAGCAGGCAAGGAGGGAAGCACATGGGTTTTACAAACTTACCTAAACTGAATACAACTCCCACCCACCCACCCACATCGTGAACTGGGGTGAGCTCTTAAACCCCATGAGAGTTCTTATCTGTAGAATCATTGTAAGAGTTACAAATTGTGTGTGTGAAATACCCAGCATGATCATTCTCAACCTGTCTTTATTTGCAGCACATCTGGGAAGACTGTAATATTTTTGGCACATCCAAAAGGATTAACAGGTTGGCAGCATTTTTAAAAAGGACATAATTTGGAAAGCTGGAAAAATAACTTTTCATAATTAATATATTCTTCCCTTGGCAGCCCACCCTATTGTGTTGGCATCCGAGTAGAGCTGCTCACTAGCCTGCTAGCATTGTTTTATACACTCATCCTCTTGATGAGTGTCAGTAAACACAGTGCCTTCCTTGACACAGCTTCACCCTGCACCTCATCCTGTAATGCACATGGTCAGTATCCCCCATGCTTCCCTTAACTGACCAACCCTTTTAGCTTAGCATCCTGACCTCTGGACATTGTCGTAGCTATGCACACAAAACCTCAGTTGTAGATAGAACACGTTTGTACACGTTGATCAGAACTTGGCAGAGTTTTCCACAGTGTGGTAGAGAAACTGCCTGTCTGTGGGAGGTACTCAAAAATGGCAATTATTACTATTATGGTTATCTTTAGAGGCTATTTTCAGGGTTTTTTTCTTTAAAAGGTCTTTAAACTTCTTTTTGTTGACATGATCTTGGAGTCATTCCATCATGACCACCAACCCTACTAGGGTTCAATGTGGACTGGTTAGCACTGGATATTGAGGCTTTCTTAACATTTCATTCCTCCATGAAACAAACATGTATCCAGTGCCCCAGAAAGACAAAGATGAATCAAACCTAGCTGCTCACTGCAAAAATCTGCAATTTCCTCAGCTGTGCTGTAGATTTTGAAACTGTAGCTCAGAGTTCCCTAAAAGTAATATTTCTAATCCTCATTGTGTAAATAAGTGGCCTTGAATTCAACATAATTATGATAAGCAAATACAGGCCTTACAAGCCCTTGAGGGTTTAAGACTAAGCTTTGTGATTTACTAGATTGTGTAACCTTGGGCTTGTCGTTTAACTTCTGGGGTCCCAAATGTCCCTCTTCCAAGTAGGCAATAATGCTTATCCTGCCCACTTGAAAGGTTTCACTGAGAAACAAAATAAGTGAAGGCATTTGGAAAAAATTTTTAAAGATCACCTAAATACGTTTCTTTTATTATAAAATGAGAGGTTTTAAGTAGACTCTCGCAATCCTTTTCAGTTCTAACTTACTAAATGAATCGGTTCTGCAGCTTGAAGCTGAGGCATGAAGGAACACGCTGTGTGCATTTGGCAGCTGTTTGTGACTACCGAGGATTAGAGACTTTTTTCCCAAATGGGGAGAAATGATAAGTGGTAGCATATCATGGGTGGGATGGTGGGAGTGGTCCAGTCTAGCACACAATGGGATAGATTGTTTGAGAGAAGTTAAAAACAACCAGGAAACCCACCACAGATCTGGTCCGCTTTTTATTTTCACCATGTGCTAGCATTCCAAACATCACCAGTGATAAAATACTCCTCCTGGGATAGTGGGGAGAGGGAGGAACTTGAAGGTCTTTCTAAGCAATTGCTGTGAATTCCACTGAACTTTAATAATATAGATGAAAGCTTCAAATCAGCACACTTTTAGCACTTATCCTTTGATAACATTATATTGTACATGAGGTCGCTTTGAAAGGCTCCCAGTTACACAGCAGACCTCCAACACGTGTGGGCTCAACCCTCAGCTTTCCTTCATGTTCCTTTGGGCAGGATCCTGTCCAGAGGACCCCACATTTGTGGCCCCCACATTATTCCATATTCCTGTATATAAGCAGCAGACGTGGAGCAAACAGTGGTAGCTCCGTGATTATAAAGATGAAGAGACAGACTTGTACTTTAACTATGTTACTCCAGGGGATCCCTTGGAGTTTTTGTGTTTCAAAGTTCAAATTCCTTGTGCAAACTGTGAGGAGTAATGTCTTCATTAACTGTAGATTTTACTTCATACATGAAATAGTTTACTGAATATGAATCATACCTTGAACCTGAAATAGATTTTTTAAAAAATAATTGTTTTAGAACTAAAGGATAAATTAAGAAAACCTGGATTATGAATGATTATTCCTGTAGAAAATGATATTACTGTGCAGAGGAGATTATTCAATAACTGGGCCTGCTCCTAAAGACAAAGACACCACTGATGGTGAGACGATGTTTATTTCTCTTGATTGCCATGACTAAGTTCACACCTGGAAGAACAGATTATGGGAAACGGCCAGTGTGCTCCTTCAGGTCTCAGATGATTCTGAACCCCAGTGGAGTTAAGTGGCCAAACTGAACATTTCCATGCTGTTCCTACTGAGACATTCCACAGAGCATGTACTCATTTCCAGTCAAAGGATAACAGAAGATGGGGATCAGTTCACTCATTCATTCACTTATTCACTCACTTAACATATGAAGTGTCTCCATACTGGATACTTTTCTGGAAGTTAGGAGGGGGCATAAAATCTCTAGCCTCATAGAACTTCCATTCTAGTTTTCGGCGGGGGGGTGGTGGTGCAGGGAATCAGACAATTAAGAAACAGGAAAAATACACAGCAGGTCAAAAGGTGACAAGTGCCATGGGGACAAGCATAACAAGAAAGGGGACAAGGATGCCACCTGGAATAGGAGCTGGTGTGTTTGTTTAAGGGGCTTCCCTGATGGCTCAGTGGGTAAAGAATCTGCTTGCAAAGCAGGAGACACCAGAAACACAGGTTTGATCCCTAAGTCGGGAAGATCCTCTGGAGGAAGGCATGGCAACCCACTCCAGTATTCTTACCTGGAGAATCCCATGGACAGAGGAGCCTTGCGCATTATAGTCCATGGGGTTGCAAAGAGTTGGTCGCGACTGAAGCGACTTAGCATGCATGTGCTTGTTTACATACAGTGGCTGGGACAGGGGCAGGGGTGACACCTGGGCAGAGGCTCAAGGGAGTGGAGGTGGGGATACATGAGATCTTCGGGAAAGGGAATTCAGAGGCCAACCTGAAAGTGCTCAACTCTGAGGTCAGAGCATTCTCAGGGTGCCTGAGAACTGAGAGGGTGCCCACACAGTTGGAGAGAAGTGACAGGTGGGGAAGAGACAAGGAAGGGTGCTGGGGAAGGAGTAGGGTCTGATGGTCTTGTGCCAGTGACAGGGAGGTGAGAAGGACAAGGAAGCCTAGTTACTGAGGAAGGACGTAGTTACATGATTAGATCACAGCAGGTCAACCAACCTGTGGGCCAATTCTGGTCCTGTAATTGTGATTGGAACTGTATGACTGGTAAATCCTAAAATATCTGTTATCTGGCTCTTTACAGAAGAAAGTTTGCCGATGCCTGGCTTAGACCGCAGAGGGCTGAGGGTGCAAGCAGGGAGGTCAGTAGGAGGCTCTTGCAATGATCCAGGTAGAGATGATGGTGACTTCAACCAGAGTTCAGCAGAGACAGTGATGAGAAGTGGTTGGACTGCTGACGTATTTCGATGGTGGAGGCTGCAGGACTCATTGATAAATCCCACAGAGCATGTGAAGGAAAGAAAGAATCTTGGGAGATGATTAAGCTTGTGCTATGAGCATTGAGTAAATTGCTCTTTACTGAGATGGGGACGCTCAGGGAGGGGAGGTAGGGAGCAGAGATTTTTGTGGGGGAGGAGGCAAGAGTTCAGGAGGTCGTGTCAGAGTCCTGCCTTGGTGGTGACAACAGGTGTTTTCTTCATGTTTACCTAATTCAGCTCTGTTAGTTGCAAGGATCGAAAACTAGCTACAATTATGAAATCTTCCTGCACACTCACATGGAACTGAAAGTCACCTGTATATTTGATAGACCAAGAAATTTAGGTTAACCTAAGAGAGATCACATGGGTTGCAGTACACAAAGAGCACTGTCTTGCAGCTTAGAAAGCTCACAGGCAGAGCCACAGGTGTCATGGGTGCAGTGGAGAAACAGTGCAAAGGGAATGTGAGTTACCAGTGAGACACCAAGAGCATCAGGTCAAACCTCATAGTCACAGTAACGTAAGAGCCTGAAATGAGCACCTCTTGGGGTACCTCTAGCCTTTGGGAAGGTTTGGTTCACCCAAAGGCCAGTTCCAACCTACAGCCAAGGAGATTTCTCAAAACCAGAGGGAATTTTCAAAGAAAAAACCCAAAGAAATTGTTGCCATATTTGGCCTTTATAGACTCAATTCAAGATCATTTTGTAACTAGAGCTAAAATGGTTTTATCCTAAATTGCTATAAGCATTTTCAATTTATATAGCTTCAACATCTGTTTTATTAGAAACAACATATATTTTCTTTTCATGGCTAATGAAAGGGGAAAGCATCACTTCATTTGCTGTGGACAATAGCAAAAATCTTCTAGGATATGGACCCAATGCTAGAATGACTACCATTTGTGCTAATAGCAATATAAGGATTAAAATGCAGCATAGTGGATAGAGCTGAATTGCCATAAGAGGATTTAGCAGGCGAAAAATACCTGTTGATGTAGAAGCAACTTTCATGGGTAGCAAGTCTGACATTTGACTTTAATTTGTAGATGTCTGAAAGACTGAACAAATTCCATGAATTCACACTTCCTTATCATTCTAGAAACTGCTTAAATCCATCTATAGCTAGCTATAAGGGGAAAAAAAAAACAGTCTACATAGAAGGTTGAACAAATAAACGTGAACTTCAGCATCATATTAGTTATTAGGAAACAAACACACACAAACTCGCACATACACACACAGAAGTTCATTCACAGAACTGTGATACTGTGATTTATACTAAGAAATATATATTTGATCTTTGTCCCACTCCTAGCTCATGGTTCCTAAAACTCTTAGAATTTCCTAAGAGATTGAGCAATTGGAGCATCTTTTGCTTCAATATTTGAACTTCTGTCCTCAGTTCCTGAAGTTGCTTCAAAATAGTAATGGTGAAAGGGATGTCCAGTTACTCATAGACCCTCTCAACCACATCCAATTTTGTTGATGAGGTGACTTCTGCAAAGGCCCTGGGTGACCTAAGGATGGGGTCTGGCTGCCAGGGGAAGCAACAGTCATTAGAGGATTTCTACCTCCAGGGTAGGGAGAGGGCTAGAGGTTGAATTCAACCACCAGTAACCAATGTTTTAACCAATCATGCCCATTTACAGAAGCCTCCATTAAAAAACTCCCAAATTCAAGGAACTTCTGTGTTGGTGAACACACAGAAATTCTGGAGAGTGGTACCCCAGAGAGGGCAAGGAAGCTTTGTATCCTTTCCCACATCTTTATGCCTCTCTTGCATCTGACTGTTCCTGAGTTATAGCTGCCTATAACATACTAATAATCTAGCTAATATTTTCCCGAGTTCTGTGAGCTGCTCTAGCAAATTAATGAAACCCAAGAAGAGGGTCATTGGAACCTCTGACCTTGATAGCCGGTCAGTCAGAAGCACAGATGACTGCCTGGCCTTGGGATTAGCATCTGAAGGGGACGGGGTCTGGCTGGTGGAACTGAGTCCTTAACCTGTGTGGTCTGATGTTCTCTCCAGGTAGAGTGGGTCAGAATGGAATTAAATTGTAGGACACCCAGGTAATATTGAAGAATTGCTTACTGTAGGGTAAAACCACGCACATTTAGAATATAGAAGTCTTCAGAGTATTATGCGTAGTATAAAGGAAAACAGTAGAGCTTTTCCTTTACAAGAACCAAATGGCTCTGAATGCCACATATGATGCCAATTTCAGTTCCTTATTAATTGAGACAACAAGATAATATCTTGTGGGGGAAATCTCTGGAGTGTTTGAGGTTCAACTAATGTCACCCATCACCTTGAAAGCTGGAGCATCCTGACTGCTGGGAGTGGCTGGAGATCCAAGACCAGAGCCATTCTCCAGGTCCCCTCAATTTACATGTAGGAGGTTGTGTGGGAAAAGGCGGTCAGTGCAGGGAAGGGCACTGGATGGGCACAGCAGGCCCCCAAGGCATGTCCAGGGAGCTAATACAGGTCAGAGCCCTGACGGGTATCCCATTGCTTTGTTTCTATCAAGAGTGGTGATTTTGGGCAGGGGGCAGGGGTCGGGGGGCGGCGGGGGTGGACTGCTGTTACTCAGGCACAATTAAAGGGGCTCCAGCAGAACCAAGAGGCTGCAAAGGTGGGCAGCTGCTGGCCATGGGGCAGGCCAGGAGTCCTGTGCCAGCGCTTGTCTGAGGACAAGAGAGCTGAGACATGAGGCCACAGCAGACTTTGTCCTACAGAAGCTGTGGGATAGAGGGGGGAGGAGATGCCTGCGCTGACGAGGCAACTCCTAAAGGCTTGAGTCAGGGAGGTTTGGAGGAGCTGCTTGGAGCGAGCAAGCAGAGGCGTTTTGCAGCAGTTGTAATGGTTGAGGTGATCTTTCTACCACATACTCAACTTTCAAAGCCTCACAAGAAAAAATCCTGCAAGGCTACACCTCTCAAATCCTGTCCTCACATCTCAGGTCCAAGTCGGCACCCAGTGTCAGCAGGACAGATTTTGCTATCACCCAGCTCACTGGCCATAAGCCACAGTTTTCCTGACCTCTTGGTCCTCCCCTTCTCCCAGAGCAAGGCCATCCCTTCAAAGGGATGTTAGCTTCATGAAGGCTGGACATCTTTTTTTTCAGTATTTATTGGCTATCCAGATATTTGTGAATTGTCTAAGTCTGCTTACAATTTTTTGTCAATTTCCTGATGACATGCTTGTTTCTTTATGTTGATTTGTAAAGGGTTGGTTTGTTTTTTTTTAAGAAGTTAGCAAGAAGAAACACTGATCTGTCATAACTGTTGTGAATATTCTTTTAGCTTTTCATTTTCTAAACATTTCTGTAGCATTTTATGACATGCAGAATTTTGTATTTTTATGAAGTGGTAGCCAACGTCTTTAGTGTTACTATTTGTATGGGACCAGTTGAATATGCACCTGTATTTTTCTAGTTCATTTAGGTTTTTATTTTACAAATTTACCTCTTCACACAATCTGGAATGTATTTTGGGGTGAGGTAGAAAATTTAACAGTTTCCCACAGCTAGTTAGCTAGTACTAGTTGTTGCTGTTCAGTGGTTCAGTCGTGTCTGACTCTTTGTGACCCCATGGACTGCAGCACACCAGGCTTCCCTGTCCTTCATCATCTCCCAGAGTTTGCTCAAACTCATGTCCATTGAGTCGGCAATACCATCCAACCATCTCATCCTCTGTCATTCCCTTCTCCTCCTGCCTTCAATCTTTCCCAGCATCAGGGTCTTTTCCAATGAGTCAGCTCTTCACATCAGGTGGCCGAAGTATTGGCACTTCAGCTTCAGCAGTGTCAGCCATCAATTACTGAATAATCCATCCTTACTGATTTGTCAACAAGGTAGAGAATTTTATTTCCCCAAATGCCCATGAATTTTTTCATTGATCTGAGAAAAAGTCTCCATTTCCAAAGAATTGCAATGTGTTTTGTCCATGGGGAGCAAGGGATGATAAGAAAGGGTAGAAATTCTAGCTGCTGTGGCCATCTCAGAGAGGTCTAGGTTGGAGGGCAGGTGAGAAGTCCTAGTGACCACTGATGTAATCCATTACGGTACAGGGTAGAAGGGAAGAGAGATGCTGAAGGAGAAAGCATGGACGCATTGAGGAATCTGTGTGGCTGACAGAAAGGAAAGATATTTGGTAACTACTATGAACATTGATGGAGAAGGCAATGGCACCCCACTCCAGTAGTCTTGCCTGGAAAATCCCATGGATGGAGGAGCCTGGTAGGCTGCAGTCCATGGGGTCGCTAAGAGTCAGGCGTGACTGAGCAACTTCACTTTCACGCCTTGGAGAAGGAAATGGCAACCCACTCCAGTGTTCTTGCCTGGAGAATCCCAGTGATGGGGGAGCCTGGTGGGCTGCCTTCTATGGGGTGGCACAGAGTCGGACACGACTGAAGTGACATAGCAGCAGCAGCATGAGCATTGAACTTTGGGAAGGGGAAATACTTCTAGAGATGATCTTTGGGAAGTTTTCTAAAGATGAAGCTCTTTAAGAAAATCTATAGTAAAATTTGTATCATTCTGCAAATTTTATTAAATGTTCAGCATGGGATATATATTTGCATAACCTTTGGGATGGTACTTCATTTGTAGATACATTATTTATATATATATTTTTCCTAGGGGGTATCAAATTCTTAAATATTCTAGAATCTCATTCTGAGGTTTATATTCTGTTCTATCTTTGTACTGGTTCTTACCACTTGGAATAATACAGAAATTCTCATCATTTTTTAAGTTTCTCTAGTCCAACCTGTGAAGAGAGTATGTCCATCGTGAATGATAAATAATCTAGAATATGATAGAATCTAACCCCTAGAAAAATGACGAAATTCATAACTGGAAAAAGCTGGTTTGCCAGGCAAGAGTAGAGGAGGTTTTTCTTCCTTGTTACCATGTTCATCTGAATAGAACAGTAGTTGCTGTGGTGACAGAGATGCCTGGCTGTCAGCTCCACCAGGCCTCCTATAAGCATCTAGGGTGGGAGTCAGGGTTTCTGCAAGCAAGGGGCAGAATACTGAACACTGAAAAGCAAAGGAATGACGATGGGATGGCAATACAGACACAGATCTCAGGGAAATCACCTGGGGCTGAAATTCATGACAAGGAAGGAAAAGTTGTATCTTTTTATTACCATCAATATAAGACTCAAAGAATGACTCTTCGTATGGAGAGAAGCCTGTATGCAGGTCAGGGGGCAACAGATAGAACCAGACATGGAACAACAGACTGGTTCCAAATAGGAAAAGGAGTAGGTCAAGCCTGTACATTATCTCCCAGCTTACTCAACTTCTATGCAGAGTACATCATGAGAGACGCTGGGCTGGAAGAAGCACAAGCTGGAATCAAGATTGCCGGGAGAAATATCAATAACCTCAGATATGCAGATGACACCACCCTTATGGCAGAAAGTGAAGAGGAACTCAAAAGCCTCTTGATGAAAGTGAAAGAGGAGAGTGAAAAAGTTGGCTTAAAGCTCAACATTCAGAAAATGAAGATCATGGCATCCGGTCCCATCACTTCATGGGAAATAGATGGGGAAACAGTGGAAACAGTGGCTGACTTTATTTTGGGGGCTCCAAAATCACTGTAGATGGTGACTGCAGCCATGAAATTTAAAAACGCATCCTCCTTGGAAGGGAAGTTATAACCAACCTAGATAGCATATTCAAAAGCAGAGACATTACTTTGCCAACAAAGGTCTGTCTAGTCAAGGTTGTGGTTTTCCCAGTAGGCATGTATGGATGTGAGAGTTGGACTGTGAAGAAAGCTGAGCACCGAAGAATTGCTGCTTTTGAACTGTAGTGTTGGAGAGGACTCTTGAGAGTCCCTTGGACTGCAAGGAGATCAGTCCTGGGTGTTCTTTGGAAGGAATGGTGCTAAAGCTGAAACTCCAGTACTTTGGCCACCTCATGCAAAGAGTTGACTCATTGGAAAAGACCCTGATGCTGGGAGGGATTGGGGGCAGGAGGAGAAGGGGATGACTGAGGATGAGATGATTGGATGGCATCACTGACTCGATGGACATGAGTTTGGGTGAACTCTGGGAGTTGGTGATGGACAGGGAGGCCTGGCGTGCTGCAGTTCATGGGGTCGCAAAGAGTCGGACACGACTGAGCGACTGAACTGAACTGATGGACTTAGAATATTTGAATCTGGTGTTTCCTATTATTTCTTTTATTTTAGACTCTCATTTTGCACGGGACTTTTATTTGGCAATTTTTGAAAATATTCAGTCAATTTAAAATCTGAGTTTAAGAAAAAGTATTATAGTAGTAAATGTTAAAAAAGTTCAATAAAATTGCAACAAGCACTCTTTTCATGCTAATGAATATCAAAAGTTCAGTTCAGTTCAGTCGCTTAGTCGTGTCCGACTCTTTGCGACCCCATGAATTGCAGCACACCAGGCCTCCCTGTCCATCACCATCTCCCAGAGTTCACTCAGACTCACGTCCATCGAGTCAGTGATGCCATCCAGCCATCTCATCCTCGGTCATCCCCTTCTCTTCCTGCCCCCAATCCCTCCCAGCATCAGATCTTTTCCAATGAGTCAACTCTTTACATGAGGTGGCCAAAGTGCTGGAGTTTCAGCTTCAGCATCATTCCCTCCAAAGAAATCCCAGGGTTGATCTCCTTCAGAATGGACTGGTTGGATCACCTTGCAGTCCAAGGGACTCTCAAGAGTCTTCTCCAACACCACAGTTCAAAAGCATCCATTCTTCGGCGCTCAGCCTTCTTCACAGTCCAACTCTCACATCCATACATGACCACTGGAAAAACCATAGCCTTGACTAGACGGACATTAGTCGGCAAAGTAATGTCTCTGTTTTTGAATATACTATCTAGGTTGGTCATAACTTTCCTTTCAAGGAGTAAGTGTCTTTTAATTTCATGGCTGCAGTCACCATCTGCAGTGATTTTGGAGCCCCCCCCCAAAAAAAGAGTCCGACACTGTTTCCACTGTTTCCGCATCTATTTCCCATGAAGTGATGGGACCGGATGCCATGCTCTTCGTTTTCTGAATGTTGAGCTTTAAGTCAACTTTTTCGCTCTCCTCTTTCACTTTCATCAAGAGGCTTTTTAGTTCCTCTTCACTTTCTGCCATAAGGGTGGTGTCATCTGCATATCTGAGGTTATTGATATTTCTCCCGGCAATCTTGATTCCAGCTTGTGCTTCTTCCAGTCCAGCGTTTCTCATGATGTACTCTGCATAGAAGTTAAATAAGCAGGGTGACAATATACAGCCTTGATGTACTCCTTTTCCTATTTGGAACCAGTCTGTTGTTTCATGTCCCGGTCTAACTGTTGCTTCCTGACCTGCATACAGATTTCTCAAGAGGCAGGTCAGGTGGTCTGGTATTCCCATCTCTTTCATAATTGTCCACAGTTTATTGTGATCCACACAGTCAAAGGCTTTGGCATAGTCAATAAAGCAGAAATAGATGTTTTTCTGGAACTCTCTTGCTTTTTCGGTGATCCAGTGGAGTTTGGCAATTTGATCTCTGGTTCCTCTGCCTTTTCTAAAACCAGCTTGAACATCAGGGAGTTCACAGTTCACATGTTGCTGAAGCCTGGCTTGGAGAATTCTGAGCATTACTTTACTAGCATGTGAGATGAGTGCAATTGTGTGGTAGTTTGAGCATTCTTTGGCATTGCCTTTCTTTGGAATTGGAATGAAAATGGACATTTTCCAGTCCTGTGGCCACTGCTGAGTTTTCCAAATTTGCTGGCACTTTCACAGCATCATCTTTCATGATTTGAAACAGCTTAACTGGAATTCCATCACCTCCACTAGCTTTGTTCATAGTGATGCTTTCCAAGGCCCACTTGACTTCACACTCCAAGATGTCTGACTCTAGATTAGTGATCACATCATCATGATTATCTGGATCGTGAAGATCTTTTTTGTACAGTTCTTCCATGTATTCTTGCCATCTCTTCTTAATATCTTCTGTTTCTGTTAGGTCCAGACCATTTCTGTCCTTTGTCGAGCCCATCTTTGCATGAAATGTTCCCTTGGTATCTCTAATTTTCTTGAAGAGATCTTTCCCATTCTGTTGTTTTCCTCTATTTCTTTGCATTGATCGCTGAAGAAGGCTGTCTTATCTCTTCTTGCTATTCTTTGGAACTCTGCATTCAGATGCTTATAGCCTTCCTTTTTTCCTTTGCTTTTCACCTCTCTTCTTTTCACAGCTATTTGTAAGGCCTCCCCAGACAGCCATTTTCTTTTTTGCATTTCTTTTCCATGGGGATGGTCTTGATCATTGTCTTCTGTACAATGTCAAAAGCATCATCATATTTTTTGTGGGACAGGAGGCATATGTTATTTTATTGTATAGATAGTCAATGATTTACTGAACATGGCCTGTAATTACAAACAATTGGTTTTTCCTAATGTTTGTTATTTCAAACAGAGTTGGATTAAATACTTTTGTTTATAAATTAAATCATATGAATCACATGCTTTAACACTATTATTGGCTCCCTGTTGCCCTTGGGATAATACATCCTCTTAAATATGGCATGTGAAGCTCTTTACAACCCAGCCCTAGGGCTTCCCTGGTGAAGTGGTAAAGAATCTGGCCAATGCAGGAGATGAAGAAGATGGGGGTTCGGTCCCTGGGTCGGGAAGATCCCCTGCAGAAGGAAATGGCAACCCACTCCAGTGTTCTTGCTTGGGAAATCCCATCAACAGAGGAGCCTGGTGGGCTACAGTCCAGGACGTTGCAAACAGTTGGACACAACTGAGTGACTGAGCATGCATGCACTCTACTTTGGAGTCTCCTCGGAAGCCGGCTCCATGCCCCCAGGTCCTCAAGACTCAGTTCAAGCATCTCCTCCTTTGTAAAACCTTTCCCCTCTTTCCCCAGATCAAGTGACACTTCCTTGCTCTGAGAAATTACAGCATTTTATTCCCATGTCTATGAAAACAAGTATCATAATGATTTCTCAGGATAGTGGTCTTTTGCCATAGAGTTGAGGTTCTGAAGTTGTGTTTTCTTTCCTATGGTATATCCAGCCTAAGTGCCTGCCTCCTGCTGCAGTGTCTGACACAGAAAACTGTTGCTCAAGAAATGTTGAGAGAATGTTTGATTATTTGGTGGAATTTTGTTGAATCACTGATGCTTTTAAGTTTAAATTATTTCTTGGGCTTGAAATGATGGGATGTCATGCACTTTTCAAAAATTCAGTAGACAGAAAGGACAAGATTAGAAAAATCCTCTGGAGAGGTCTCTGCCCTGGGACTGTAACAATAATCCCTTCACAGCTGCCATTTCCAAGAGTCCCTAGCCATGGCTTGGTGGGTCTAGAAGTGGAGGTATGAGAGGGTATGCCAGAAGGGAAAGGAAAGAACAGAAGTCTTTCTATGAGACCAGTCCCAGGTTCACCCCTGAACAGACTCCTAGATAGCAGAATCCAAAGTCTAGGCTCTCTAGGTAACAGCTAGGCTCTCTAGAATGGCTCTCTAGGTAATCCCTTTCTGAGCCCTGGAATGTCACTTGGAAGAAGGATTACCCGATGGGAGGAGAGCAGCAGTTGGGAGCACTGAATTAGGAATGGAAATGTTTTTAAGAAATTGGAAACATGGATAGGTAAGGACCTTCAAGACAGCAGAGGACCTGGTCAACCAGACCACAAGTCCAAGCCTTCAAAATGTGGCTGTGAACTGAAGAATTTGCCTCTCAATAACCAACTTAAGCTCAATGACTTCAGAATTTTAAGGTGATCCATAATAAGAAATATATTTTACACTGTAAGCCAACAGAAGCGTATACAAGTAGGCATGACTAAACAACACTCTTGTATTTGTTTTAATGTATGCAGCATATTTTGATATTTTAAATTATACTTCACTGGTTTTTGTTTGTTTGTTTAATGCTAGTCATGAGCCATTGCATTGATTTTAGGACCTGCAGTATGAAAATCACTGCCCAAGGATAGCTGAAGAAAGGAAGCGAAGTGAAGTGTTAAGTCGTTCAGTTGTGTCCGATTCTTTGCAACCCCACAAACTATAGCCCTCCAGGCTTTTCTGTCCATGGGGTTCTCCAGGCAAGAATACTGGAGTGGATTGCCATTCCCTCCTCCAGAGGATCTTTCCCACCCAGGGATTGAACCCAGGTCTCCTGCATTACAGGCAGACTCCTTACCATTTGAGCTACAGGGAAGAAAGGAGAGTATCGTAATTTCTTTAGGAGAGGAATGCTCAGATGCCAAAAGTGAGGTTTTTACCCAGGAGGATTGTCATGTGTCCCGTCATTCATCTTAAGTAGGTGATGAAGGCTTGGAGTCCTCAATTTTGTTCGGGAAACACCAGCCATCACCTCTTAAGTATTAATTGTGTGTTGGGAAGAGACAAAGAGATTAAAATGGAGAGAGTGAGCATGCAAGTGTGTGCTTGAGAAGTAGAAAGGCTATTTCAAAATGTGCCTTTGCCTTCGGACAATCATGTGTGGAATGGCTAATGCTGCAGGAAGAAGACGTAAAAAACACAGCAGAATGTTCAAAGAGACTTTTTGGGAAAAAAACAAAAATACTCATACTTACCTTTTGGGAAACTACACAAAATCAGAGTCTACTAAGTGAATTAATCTGGAGATCGAAGCTCATTCTTGGCCTAGAGAATTGAAAGGCTTATAGGTAAGCGCTAAGCAGACAGCACGAACTTTTTAATAATATGAAGTTCACAAATATTTTTTCTCCCACTCTTGGGAAAGTAGAAGGAAATAAATTAGAGGCACATGCCAGGACCTTCAACCTTCCTGCCTCCCACCAACTTCTAGAACAACTAAACATCAAGCCTCCCTTAGTGGTTTCCTCTTTGTGTGAACGTGCATGAGTGATGGGAAAGAGATATACTTGAGGCCAGTACATTTTTAACTCCCTGGGAGGTATTTTTTATCTAAACATGCCTTCATTTGGGCCTTCAAAGATGAAATAATGAAGCAACTTTCACTGAGTGCCATATCTTATTCTATCATCGACTTTTTATAGACTTGAACACTTACATCAATTAACACCTTTTAACTCAGGACAAACTCCTCCTCTGGGAACAGTTCTATCCTGAAGAAAATGCAGATATGGTAGTTGTGCTGTCGTTCTGGGCTTAAATGCTATTCTCCACTCAAAACAGCAACCATAGCATTTGCTGTGGGGAGAGAATATGCCACTCCCAGGGGTAAGTGTGAAAAAAATTTTTTTTTTTTACATTAAGGGTTATTTCTTTTTGAAATCCCCATTGTACAACATGGCAGAAGTTAAACCTTAATAAATTCAGAATAAATCCCTTTGAGCATTTTCTGTCTCCCATTTCTCTCCTAGATTGCACCTTATATTCTGGACGCCTGACATTTACCAAGGTGGTCA
Source organism: Ovis canadensis (assembly GCF_042477335.2). Lineage (NCBI taxonomy): Eukaryota > Metazoa > Chordata > Mammalia > Artiodactyla > Bovidae > Ovis > Ovis canadensis. Next base: position 30,643,711 of record NC_091246.1, read on the forward strand.
TATCCTGCCATCCCCTGAGGTGTGGACATGCCCACCTGCCCCTGGTTCACAGGTCTCACTGCCAGCCCTACCACATGCCGTCAGCTGAACGATGAGTCCTTGGAGGTCTGTTGTATCCCGTTCTCTCCCACATCTGTTCCTTTTTGGTGTTATGGGAATATTCAACTACTCTCCACTGAAGTGGAAACTCTCATGAGATCCCAGGAAAACATACTTGAAGCTCCAGGATGTGGTATGCTAACAGTCTGATTTCCTTGAAAATATGTGAAATGTAATAAGCAAGGAATACACTACTTTCTTAGGCACCACGTCAGTGCGGTTACCTCGGGACAACAAGGGCCTTAGGACAAGGAAATCACTGTACTGAGTGTCTTCTCCTGCCCCTCCCGCACCCCTTCCACCTTCTCCACATGCTCTGTGTGCCCTGGGAGACTCTACAGAGTCTTCATGTGGTCCTCTCTGCCCTCTGACTCCAGCGTGGTGCAGCTGGAGCGAGGCCCTGGCCGTAGATCAAAGAGCAGGAGGAGGAGGGAGGGGGTGTTGCATTTCCTGGCTCCTTTCCTTCTGAGTCACAGGTGAGCAGAGACTCTGTTCCTTTCCCCAGAGCCATGGGGCTGTTGGGTGGCCATCTCCTGAAGACACAGACACAGTAATGGTACCGCTGTCTCTGGGCTCCAGTAACCACTCCCTACCTTGCCCTTTAGGCCCAGAGATGGGCATAGCCCCCCAATGCATCACCATCTTTTGTTGGCTTCCCTATACCCTGCCCACTCACTACTTCGTAAATAGTTCCTTCACTGAACTCTCTCTGCTTATCCTGCCTGCCTTTGCCATCTGTTTTCTGCTGGGACCTGACTGAATCAGTTAGTTTTTCAGATATTAACCAGTAGGAACACCCTTCTGCCTCTAGTTATAGAGTAAGATTTCTTGGATCTGGAGTGAGTTGGTTATATGTGCAATAGAGAGACTGTTCACACTCTACAGTATTTTACCCACCACATCCATCACTGTGGCTTCCATATGTAGCTTTTTCAAAAGGGACCACCTTGCCCTCAGTCCTTGATGAAGAGGCAACCTTAGATGGCCATGTCTTTCCCCATGTGTCTTTGCCCTGCCCACTACCCTCTTGTCCCCATCTGTCTCCCCAAAGCTCAAAGTCCTCATACCTGGGCCAAGGACAGTAAGTTTATAGGTTGGCCAGCAACCTGTGCCATCTTATTTGAACAGATGAATGAGACTTACCAGTGCCTTCCTTCCAAAAAATGTGAGTCAGGAAAAGTTAAAGGAATAAAATGATTAGGAGCTGTGCATGAAGTGGAGAATTGAATGCAAAGTCATCAGACAGAATCAAGTTGACAGGTAAAGGAGGCCACCAGGGGTCCTGCCAAGTGGGGGTTATAAGGAAAGTTGGGGCTGTGATAAACAGATGCTAGAAGGGAGAGGGAAGCTACGTATACTAGAAGAAGATGATGCTTATGGGGGAATTTGGAGGAAACAGCGATTGCACCGATCCAGGCAACAGCAGGACCCTTGAGAACAGAGCCTTCTGAGAGTCCCAGAATGTTTTTTAGAAGAAGCAGGGGTGGTCCTCTGGACTGCGTCTCGTGAAGCCTGAGTTTGCCTTGTAAGAGTATTGTTTTTACCTAGAGGCTATGCGTCTATAGAGGAGCTTGAGAGGAGCTGATGGGCTTTCTGGTGGGCCTTGGGGATGGTCCCTGAGAACCTCCAATTCTTCATGCTCCCACAGCTTTGGATCCTGTCTGAACATCTATCCTCATCCCAGGGTTCCTGGGAGATTGCCGAGCAGGGTCGTTAAGAGCAAGGTCTCTGGAGCCAGCCTGTCTGGTTTCTATCCCAAATTTGCCACCTATTAGCTACGTGGCCTCTGGGCAAACGGCTAACTTCTCTGTCTCTGTTTTCTCATCTGTAAAATGAGGATAATAATTGTACCCTTCTCACAAGGTCATTGCCAGTGTTAAATGAGTTAATAGGTAGAACAGTAGTTGACACATGGTGTTTCCTAAAATTGTTATTCATGTTTCTTTCACAACTGACCAGACTCCTTTTGCTCATCAGATGGCACTGTGTGTGTGGTGGTGGGGGAGGTGGGGGTGCAATGGGTGGTGGTAGAACAAAGAGGCTCCAGCATCAGCCCTCCAGGTTCATACCTCCTTTACCAGCTACGTGACTCTGAAACTTACCACATTTCCAGTTTACCCACCTGTGAAACTGGAATCCTAATACCCACCTTGAAAAGTTGTTGCAGGGGCCCATTGTACATGCATAGGCAGGACTGAGCAGTGTCCGATCGCAGTAAACACTGAGGAAAACTGAAGTGTTATTACTACTCAGGTTAGTGTATGTGAACTTCTTTCCTAATGCAGTTGATCTAAAACAGGACTTTTTCATTTACCTAGAGCTCTGTGCTCTAGGTAAAGCTCTGTACTCTAGGTGAAATACTCTAGGGCTTCCCTGGTGGCGCAGGTGGTAAAGAATCTGCTTGCATTGCAGAAGACCCTGGTTCAATCCCTGGGTCGGGAGATTGAACTGGAGATTCCCTGGAGAAGGGAATGGCAACCTACTCCAATATTCTTGCCTGGAGAATTCCATGGATAGAGAAGCCTAGCAGACAATAGTCCACAGGGTTGCAAAGAGTCAGACACAACTGAATGACTAACACTTTTCTTTCTGTAGTCTAAAAATGAATCTTCATCTTTGCACTGGTTCTAATGGTGAGCTTACACTTATACCTATCCTCCAAAATTCAGAAAACGTATCTAAGATATTGTTAATTTCAATTTCTAGATATTTTCAAACTCTAAAGCAAAGGAATATATTGATTAGAACCTAGAGTTGAATACATGTATTTTTGGCCAACTTATTGAACATCTGTTGGCCTTGATCTAGGAACTAGCATCATAGAGATGAATAAGATCTTACCCCTGACCATAAGGAACGTATAGTTTAGGGAGAGAAATGGGCATGTGAGCAGTAGGTCCCCAACAATGTGATGCTTCCTCTGGAAGAAAAACTCTCAGAGGGGCAGTGATACTTCAGAGGAAAGAGCAATTAACTCTGCCCACAGACAGAGACGGAAGCGGCCCCAGGCTTTAATATATCACTTTTGAATTGGGTCTTGAAGGATGCATGGGAATTCAGCAGGGAGAATAAGAGAGTGGAAAGGTAGGTAATGCACTACAGGAGTAGGAATGATGTGTTCCCAGACCTGAAGCTGTTTGGAAAGAGGTAGGGGCAGAGACAGAATTGGGAGGGAGAGGAGATGAAGTTGGGTCAGAGCCAGGTGGGGAAGGGCCTCGTAGGCACTGCAAAGAAATTTGGCCTCCATCTGCAAGCAGTGGAGGTGGGGAGGGTGGGTGTCAGCTTTTAAGGAAAACATGGCCACTGTTTCACTTTGGCAGTGACTGAAGCAGGAGGGGAAGGTAAGAAAAGTAGGTATATACGGTTACCACACGCTCAGTCGTGTCCAGTTCTTTGCGACCCTTTGGACGGTAGCCAGCCAGGCTCCTCTGTCCATGGGATCCCCCAGGCAAGAATGCTGGAGTGGGTTGCCATTTCCTTCTCCAGGGAACTGACTCAGGGATTGAACCCACGTCTCCTTTGACTCCTGCATTGCAGCTGGATTCTTTACCACTGAGCCATTGGGGAAGTAAAGTAGGTAAGGTGTGCAAAAAGACCCAGTCCTAGCACACCTGAAGTACATATGTAGAGAAGCACAGAACTTTTTAAAGGCATGTTTGGAAGCCAGTCAAATGTGAGCTCTGTGTCTCTTGTGACTAAGAATCCTCTTTGGACAGGTAGAGTTAAGGGAAGTGTTTGCAGGAGGAAGAGAGAGAAGGGTGGGTTGAAGCCTTCATTCTACAGCCTTTCTTGGGTCAGAATCACCATTACCACTTGTGATTTCCAAGCAACCTGCAAGCAGGTGATGATTAACCCAATCCAAGTTCGAAGACACCCACCACAACAGCAGTAAGACAAACTCTTGGGTCTCCTTTCTCAACATCAGGCTTTCAGCTACTGGACATGAATCTTCTTTTACTGTCCCTGTTAAGACCCTTTCTTATGTGTTGATGGGTGAGCTGAGGTCTGGGCAGCCATGGCGGCAGGGTGGGGGAGCTCTGGGGCAGAAAGGAAAGCAAGCCAAGAGAAGGCAGGTCTGCTGGGCTTCCACAAAGTCAGAAGAAGCATGGAGCGGCATGTTTGTTGGTAGAAGGTGGTCTCAGCCAGCTTCTGTTCCCTATGCTTGGGTTCATGAGGAACCCTGCAAAAGGGATCTGCAGTTAGCATCAAGTGACTCTGGTCGGTGAACACAATCAAATTCCAGAGGAAGGGGTAAATTCCCTCGGGCCCCTGCCCGGGTACAGAGTTTGACTGGGTTTCTACCATAAGAAGGGCTCCCAGGTGCTGCCTAGAGGAACTTGGACATGCCCACTCCTTTTTTTTTTTTTCCTTTATTCTTCAAATACTCTGTAGGAAACACCACACAAACTTTTTTAGAAAAAAACAAAAGAAAACCATGAACCATACTTTACTTTTGCAATGAGCTATTTATAAAATCAGATACTAGCAGCTCTTATTGCCCTGGCAATCTAATTTCAAGAGGCCTGGAGGCCCTTAGGACATTTTTTTTTTCTTTTTCATGCATCTATACACCAATTTGGAGAAGGCAATGGCACCCCACTCCAGTACTCTTGCCTGGAAAATCCCATGGATGGAGGAGCCTGGAAGGCTGCAGTCCATGGGGTCTCTGAGGGTCGGACACGACTGAGCAACTTCACTTTCACTTTTCACTTTCATGCATTGGAGAAGGAAATGGCAACCCACTCCAGTGTTCCTGCCTGGAGAATCCCAGGGATGGGGGAGCCTGGTGGGCTGCCGTCTATGGGGTCGCACAGAGTCAGACACGACTGAAGTGACTTAGCAGCATACACCAGTTATCCATCTAAGACGTACCAGGTCACTTTGTAATTCCGAAGTTGCAGACAGCCTTTTCAAATTGGAAACAGCATACAACCAGCAAAATGGACCCCACATTCAGCTTTGGACCTCTCCCCGAGGTCCCACATCGGTACCACACACACACATCTGCGTCCCCATATTACAGCTGCATCAACAGAGGCTCGCGGTTAAGGGATGGCCCAGGATCGCCCAGTGAGGCCCCGTCTGAGCCAAGAATAAGATCTGGGCCTCATGACTCTCGCTCTATTCCCTTAATGCTCTCTGCCCTTATAAGGTGATTAAATGGTTCTTTTTTCTCCTGAAAAAGCGAGTCGGGGGGAGTGGTGGGAAGTGGGGAGGGGGAGAGTAAAAGGGGCAAAATTAATTTGAATGCAACTATTTTGCCCAAGTCTCAGAACACTGTAGTTCTTTTATTCGTTTGGAAGAAGTGGGTATACAGAACAGCTTTGTTTTTCAATTCATTAACTTCCACAGAAAAAGGCCATCCTTTCTGTTTATACTAAAGGAACTGGATGTCGGAGCCATCGCCATGTGTGTGGTGTAAATAAGAAAGGCCACCAATGGAGATCCGCCCCTTTCATGATGAGAAAATAAAAGTTAGTTACTTGGGTTCCAGGGGAAGTTTCTTACTTACCAGATGTCAGCCTTTATTTTTTGTTTCTAAGAAGTAGGTAAAATAACTGTGGTTTTAAAATTCATTCCCTTTCATTTTTTAGAGCCCCAGTGACTTCTAAAGAACTTCTATAGACATAAATGCTTTAATGGAAGAGGAAGGCATCCAGAAAATGCACTGTAGATGAGAGACATCCAGGGAACAAAGTACTCCTGGTGATCATGGGATAATTACATTTTTCAGCCTTGAGCGCTGAGCTGGGTGTCAGTAATTCCTCTACCAAGAAAATCAGACCCCCAAGGAGTTCTGATAATGCTGTTGCAATATTTTGATGATAAAGGAATGTGATATTTTTGTATGTCTGTTGCAAGAAGATAAATCTAGTTGGGCACATTGACCAGGGGTGACAAGAGGATATTGATAACAAATCTGGACTCTTTACATGTTCCATCTGTACCGTTTACTTCAGTTCATGTTTTTTAGCACTTTTGCCTCAAACTGCAATTCTTGACAAGGCTCACAGTGAATGTGGTGGGGTTGCTCATTTCATAGGTCCAGACTCTCTGAAAACAAAACTCTCAAGTACACTATGTTTATTATTCATCTCCAGTTATACTTGCATGATTAAAATATAAAGCAAAGAAAACATTTTAGCAATGTCAGTGCTGACCTTTGAACTTGTGCTTTGCTCCATCAGTGTTGTTTGATTTACAAGGAAGTGACAGTTTGTTTCTGTCTTAAGCTTATAATTTTAACCCAAGTCCAGGAATGACCTCAAGACACAGGCCAACTTCTTGCGATCAGTGGTGGGTCAGGGACTCAGAGAAACAGCTTCGTTTCCAAACAGTAAGGCAGGCAGGTTTGATGGGCCTAACCTTACAGTTCGGAGACTGCCAGGGTTGATTATAGTTTGGAATAAATCCATCAGTCACCTGAGCACCAAGATAGCACACCACCTAAATGGGTGTGAACCTAAAGACTGAATCTCCTCCCTTCATGTCTTAACAATTCTATTCCCTACCCTGTCATTTCCAGTCTTGCCCTGGGGGCTCTAAGCCAACCAGATGCTGATCAAGTGATCCTGGAGTGGACTGCCATTCCCTTCATCAGAGGATCTTCCCGACCCAGGGATCAAACTCTGGTCTCCTGCATCACAGGCAGATTCTTTACCATTTGAGCTACAGGAAAGACTTTTTAAGGTGGTTAAGGCAGCAGCAACAAGGGACAGATGCTAGAAAAACCTGGCTGGGGAAGCCCATCTTATTGTTTTGTGATTTTTCACTTTGATCCCAGACAGGAAGACTGAAGCCTCATTAGCAGCCAGCACCCCTTGTTCCCTAAGGACTGAGACTTTGAGAGTTAATAACGCCCCCAAGAACAGAGTCTCTTGGCCAGTGGTGCTCAGCATTAACCATTGTACCCAGAAAGCACCCCTGTGCCCATCCCCCACAGCCAGTCCTTACCAAGACCCCTCTGTTCTATCCCGACTGTCTGTCCCCATCCACTGTCTGCCTCCTGCACTGGGAACCTCCTCTCCCTCCCACCCTATAGCCAGCCAACCCCATGCAGCAGGCAGCCAGAAGGGCCCTTATGAAACATAAATCAGATGGAGCCAGCCCTCCAATTAGAATCTTTGAATGACTTCCTGTTGTGCCTAAAACAAAATTTTCAACATGACTTGAGATATTCTGAGTCCTCCCCAGCTTCCCAGCTCAGCCACAGGCCTCTCTCCCTTGACTGCACGCCAGGTCTACAATGATGACCTGTATTCAGCTGCTGGACCATAGCAGAGCCCAGCTCTCCAGGATGCCTGGATTTGCATACACTGTGCTCTCTGCTAGGAAGGCTCTTCCTACTATTTCTATGCTTGGATGACACCTACCCATCAATCAAGTTCCAGCCGAGAGTCCCTTTTCAAGAGTAGTATTTTTTAAACACTCCCTGCTCTTTCAAATAGATTTTTATTGACTCCAGTAGGTTTTTTTTTTTGTCTTTTTCATAATACTTCTCACAGCTAATCACTTATACTTTTGAATCATTGTTAGATTAATATCTGTCTCTCCCTATGAGTCCCCTGGAGAAGGAAATGGCACCCCACTCCAGTATTCTTGTCTCAAAAATCCCATGGACTAAGGAGCCTGGTGGGCTACAGTCCATGGGGTTATAAAGAGTCAGACACAACTGAGCAACTGCGCACACCCTCTATGGGTAGATGCTTCTCAATATCTACCACCCTCTAATTAAAAAAAAAGAACCCCAACTTTAATCTGGGCTCTTTGTTATTGTTGTTGTCTAGTCACTAAGTTATGTCTGACTCTTTTGTAATCTCCTGGACTGTAGCCCACCAGGCTCTTCTATCTATACTGTTACCCACCTAAATAGTCTACATTTCCCACTCTCTGATGTAGCTAGATACGGGTGGGTAACTAAGATCTGGCCAATGACATGTACCCTTCTCCTTCTATCCTCCTTTTTGCTGATCAAAATGCAGATATGATGACTGAAGCTTGGGTAGCAACCTTGGACCATGACCAGGCTTAGGAAGTTGCAACAGAAAGAAAGGAGCCTGGGTCCCTGAGGATACCAAAATGACTTCCATACCAGCCTGGACTTGTCAAATTTCAATCTCCTTCAATTTGATAGAATAAACTTCCGTTTTGTTTAAGCTAGTTTTCTTGTTATTGAGCTGTATTGAATGACTATTTACAGAAAAATGAATGCAGCTTACTTTAAAGAAGAGAAGAGTGAGTCTATCTTATATCTTCTTTGGGGAAAGGAGGGGGAGTACAGGCAAGGTGCAGGTCTTCAGTTTTGTGTCTTTCACGTGGCATGAATTTTGAATCTGTTTATCATCTCTTCATAGTTTCACAGATCTTTGTAATGGTTTCTCCTCTTTGATTTTCTCTTCAATCTTTTCAAAGATTGAAGGCAGGAGGAGAAGGGGACGACAAAGGATGAGATGGCTGGATGGCATCACCGACTCAATGCACATGAATTTGAGTAAACTCTGGGAGTGGTGATGGACAGGGAAGCCTGGTGTGCTGCAGTCCATGGGGTAACAAAGAGTCAGACACGACTGAGTGACTGAACTGAACTGAACTGAACTGAACTGAATCCTGCTTGCAAACTAGGTCACAAAATTTAAAGAGCCAGCTTTTAAAAATTCACATGAATTAAGATTCTCACATCTATGTTATATGTGAGTATGCTTCAACTATAGCTTCACCACATGAAGAAGTGAATTTGCAAACAGAACACCTCACGTTTGATGTGCCCTGTAGATCACGCATCTCGATAAGATCCTCACAGCCCAGTGAGGAGACTGGAATCCATAAGCTCATGTTGGCTCAGAAACAAATGCTTAAGGTAAATCTGAAGTCAGTATAACAGAGTGCCACACACAGGCTTCTTAAATTAATTTCTGAAAGAAAAAAAAAAAAGATCTAATGTTCTAGATGTTTACATACATCACCGGTTAGCAAAGTGTGACCTTTATGACCTGTGGACCAAACCCAGGCAGCTCCCTATATGGGTAAAGAAATTTTTTTGGAACACAGTCACACCCACTCGCTCATGTATTATCTGTGGCTTCTTTCAGACTTTAATACAAAGAACTGCAGCAGAGACCACATGGCCCACAAAGCCAAAACCATTGCTACCTGCCTCTAGTTTATGTGATAGGGACACATCTTTCTCAGCCACTTTTTAAAAATTGCTCTAATTGTGAAAAACTAGAATGTTCTCTAGGAAGTCCAGCTCATTTTCCCAAATGAGCTTCTGAGGTCCTACCAGCCCATCTTTGGCACTTTTGGATTTTTGAGCTCTGCTCTGTGGGGGCCTCTGCTTTTGCTGTTTGTGGTGCCTCTCTAGCGCCTCTGTGCAAAGACATAGGCAAGTTGGTTTCAGCATTTCTGAGGCTGGGTGCTCACCATAAACATTCCACAGTGAGGGGCTTCTCCCCATGTCTCCTTAGGACCATGTCACTCCTTCCCACCAGCTCCCAATGAAGGTGGAAGTTCTTTGCTGAGGCGTGGTGGCTCAGATGGTAAAGAATCTGCCTGAAATGCAGGAGTACCGAGGTCAAGCCCTGGATCGGGAAGATCCCCTGGAGAAGGAAATGGCAACCCACTCCAGGATTCCTGCCTGGAGAATCCCAAAGACAGAGGAGCCTGGCCGGCTAGAGTCCATGGGACACGACTGAGTGACTAAACACTTTCCCTTTCAAGTTGCGTGAACCCCCTGAGGGTGCCCTCAGGGACAGAGGCCCTCTGCAGCCACAAGGCTCCTCTCTTCCCTGTAGGGACCCCAAATGCCAGCACCCCAGGCTGGGGGAGGTTCCTGTGGACCCTCTTCTTTCCCATGGCCTTCCATCTCCCCATTCTCAACACACACTTCCTGTGAACTCTTCCCACAGCTCTGTCCTCCTTCCTGTTCCCTCTTCAGGGAAGCGGGGTGAGCTCTGGCCCCAGCGCCTGAGGCTGAGGTGTGGGGTGGGGAGAGTTCCAACGCAGCTTGCAGCCATTCATCTCCTAAAGTGTCTGAATCAGACACACCTCATCACCATGAAGTTTGATTTCCTTTTAAGTGTGTCCACCCCGCACACCATTACAAATTAGTGTTAATAAGATACTTGTATTTCTCTCTTCAGCACATCTTTCAAGTAGCACCTTCATATCCTAAGGAAATATTTTCTCCTTCCTGTCCTGAGACACACCCCTAAGTGTCCCCACCGTAACTGGAAACCAGAGGAAGCTTTACATCTCCCAGGTCCCTCCTGCCTCCTCCCTCTTCTTTAAGGTAGCTTGAGTTTGTCCTTCCGCAGAAACTACTCTTTGTCTTTTGTTGGATGAAGAGGCTGCTGTATGAAGTGAAAGGGTAGCACTGGTACCCCTGAAAGTTTCCATTTGGTGCATTTCTTTTGAGCCTTCATTTCTGGGAAAGGTTTGCAGTGAGCCTTCCCAGGTTTCAGGGGAGAACAGCCTTATTATACCTCCTTCTTCTGAAGTCCACTCTTCACAGGTTTTTTTCCCGAGTCATTAACCAGTCTCCTTGACCTCAACAGATGCCCCTGGCAGAAATGCAGAAGCCAAGTTTATAGACCAGTTGGCATTTAAAGACTCTGGGATCACTACTGAGCATGAAGGAAAATAACAACAGTAATAAAGCAGATGCCATTTGTTAATTGCTTACCATGTCCAGCTTTATGTATATTCCATCACTTGGCCTGCAAAACAACTTCATGGTGTAAGAGCTAGTATCATCTCTACTTTACAGAAGCATTGAGATTAAACAACTTTCCAAGATTGACTCAAATATGAGCAGTCTGACTGTAGATTTCATGTGTAACCCCTTGCACTGTTCTTGCCTTCAGAGTCCCCTAACCACCTCCTGCTGCCAGCAAATAGTTGAGCATCTTTCCCAAATAGTTCTTTAGTAGCACACTTCAAAAGCTTTTGACCTGGAAGTTCTATCCCTTGGAAATTTTCCAAACCAAATAATGAAATGTAAAGGCAAATATGTCTGTATAGTAATGTTTGTAAACATTTTTATTAGTCTGAAAAGTTAGGAACAACCTAGATGTCCAACAGTAGATGTCCAACCTAGATGTCCAACTTAATTAAATAAATTGTGGAATATTTATGATAGATTACAGCAAAACCATTAGCAACTTTAGAGTAAAAAATAGTTATGGAAAAGGGATAATATTTACATCATGAAGTGAAAGCATCAGATTATAAAACAGTATTCCATAATCATAGGAGAATGTGCATGTAAATATTTTTAAAATCCCTGGAATATCTCCAAAAATTGTTAATAGTGGTTATCCCTGAGTGGTGGTATTTTAGTACTATTTTTTAAAATAAAGTTCTGTGTTTTCCAAGTTTTCTGAATTATAACTGGAAAAAACTATCTACAACATTTTTTTAAATCTTTGTCTACATAAAGATCCATTCACAAATTTCTCACACCAAAAGAGACTTTTACTCCCTTTGAGTTACTGAATTGAGTGGAAGATGAAACTCTGGATTTTATGTAAGCAATTGTCTTTTTTTCTCAGCTCTGAAAAAAAACAAAATAGGTTTCTTATTGGTTAAAATAACTTTATAGCTGGGACTGAAGAATATTTCGGGGCTTCCCAGAAGGTGCTAGTGGTAAAGAACCTGCCTGTCAATGCAGGAGACACAGGAGACGTGGGTTCGATCCCTGGGTAGAGAAGATCCCCTGAAGAAGGGCATGGCAACCCACTCCAGTATTCTTGCCTAGAGTATCCCATGGGCAGAGGAGCCTGGCAGGCTACAGTCCACAGAGTTTCAAAGAGTTGGGCATGACTAAAGAGACTTAGCATGCGTGTACTGAAGAATAAAATCAAATAGCCTTCAACACCAAAGACATATGATGTGCCAGTCTATTCTGGTCTAGCTGAACCAGAATCAGACTAGTTTAACTCATTTATATAAAATGTAACATACACAAAAGAGAAAATTTTCAGAAGAAATAAGTATTCAACTGTTTGCTGTGCTTCTGTTTCTTTAATGAGTATTTCACAAATAGATATCAACGCCACCAAGCTAGATTTCGTTAGGAAAAGCTATAACAAATATTTGGGAAGGTGTCCTTCAAGATGATTGAGCTCAAACTACAGCTGGCAGAAAAGGGAAGAGGAGGTGGAGGGAATCAGGTGGGTAAGGAGGATGGGGAAGGAGGAAGCAGAGAGAGGAGGAGAGGTTGAGAAGAACCATGGACCCAGCCTGGATGAGACATAATCTCCATTTCCTTCAAGAGAGCTGGATTGAGGCTATGCTCCATCTTGAGTGTGAGCTTTTCCCAACAGCCTGTTCTAGACCCAACAGCATGGACATCACCTGGGAAATGATGGCAATAGAGAAATCTCAGCCCCCACCCCCATCCCACCCCAACCTGAATCAAAATCTGCACAAAATCCCCAGGTTATCCACATGCAAATTAAATCTTGTCCAAAGCCCATGGCTATTCTGGAATTACTTACAAAAGACTGACTATCTCCCATCTCTCTTTAGTGACCCCTAGTGGTAAACCCAAAAGATCTACATAACAGGATGACTGAACTTTTCATTTCCACTGAGAACCAACAGCTGTCCAACCCTCCACCAATTGATCTATCTCAAGTACTTGGAAGATCAGAACTCTAGCTGGCCATCCTGATTTAGAAGATCTGATGTAGTCCAATACAAACTGGGAGGGTAATATTTTTCTGCATATCACTGCTGTTGGAATTCAAAACCAACATTTTTGAATGAGATTATTCTCTGTGAGTGTTTGAAAAACACTGACAACTCACTTTTGGTCTCTTGACTGGAGACACAGTCAGAAAATTCATTTTTCACTTTATGTTACATCTTTTTAGAATATGATTGTATTTATTTATTTATTTTTGGCTGTGTGAGGTCTTCATTGCTGCACAGGCCTTCCTCTGGTTGCGGCAAGCGGAGGAGGGGACTCCTATCTACTGTGGTGCACAGCCTTCTCATTGCAGTGGCTTCTCTTGTTACAGAGCACAGTCTTCAAGGGGCTTCAGTGGTTGCATCTCCCGGGATCTAGAGCATGGACTCAATAGTTGTGGCACATGGGTCTAGTTGCTCTGAGGCATGTGGGATCCTCCTGGATTAGGGATCAAACCTTTATCTTCCGCATTGGCACCTACATCGTATAAATTGCCATTTGAACTAGCCCTCAGTGAAATCTTTATTCAAAAAAAAAGTGTCCCTTTCCAGGCAGATCAACATTCAATTAGTAACTAAAATTTATATAGTGGTTTGAGTTTTAAGAGAAAAATGGAATAGTTCACGCTTTCGTAGAGGTAAAAGAACTACCCTACACATCATCTAGAATTTTCCCAAAGTGTATTTCATCTGCAGAATATTAATAGAAATTATGGGGAAAAGGGTTCCAGAGTGAAATTAATGTGGGAAACACTGGATTGAGCAAAGGTGGAAAGAGTGCTTTACTGTAGGAGTTCTCTGAGTTTTTATTAAATTAAAATGCCTTGTAGATATCAAAAGCAAATTTCTAGTAGAACACATGTACTTTTTGTTTTAATCTTGCGGAAATCTACTTTGTGGGGCCTCAGAGTTGTTAAGAATTTCATCCTTAGTCACCATACTTACAGAAGTACCCAGGCTTCCTGATTCTCAATCCATTTCTCTTTCCCATTATTATCAATTCTGATCTTATCCATCAATCCATCTATCATTTTGTGCTCTATAAATAAATGCAGACCCGTGAAGGAGAAAAGAAAGCAAGAATAAAAGAAAAAAAAAAAAAACAAAGGAGAGGAAAAAGAGGAGACAGTGAAATGAAAACTTTGTATCAAATTGGAAGTAGGAGCTTAGAAGTCAATCAACCAAATGGAGACCAGCATTTCTTAGATGCTTTCCTTCTCAAGGAAGGAGTCACTGTGAATTGGTCATGATGAGGATTCACAGCAGACCACTAGGGCACGGTTCAAGTAATCCAAATTCCTCCCTCAGACTGCCGAACACAAAACATCCATTTCGTCTATTTACAAGGCGGCTATAGACACAGCCATACATGTTGCTGCTTGGTCCTTCAGTACTTTTGGCCTGTCTTTAGTGGTGGGGTCTGCATTCTTCAAAGGAAGTCTGTCTGTCATAAGTATTCTCCGAGAGAATCTTAGAGATTAAAAGTGTCATGTCATCTGGCATTTTATGCCTTTTATTTGAATTCATTACCACAAGATGATTTCAGACTTGCCCACTGTATGCTGGCCTGGTTCACTGTCAGCTGCATGTCCGTGAATCCCCTTCCTTATCTGGTTCCAAGTTAGAGCTGATTGAAAATGACACTCAACAAGACTTGGGGAAGATAGAAGCGAAAGGTCCTAAAGGTCATCCTAGAGTGAGGGGATGAGAACTGCCTCTCCACTGTGCATTCCTGTCCTTCCCAACGGCCAGCCCTTCTGCTCAGTGGCAACACTGGGCCCGCCTCTTAGTGCACTGCTGTGGAGACACATAAGTGGTGGCCGTGATGAGCCAATGACCTTCCCTCTGTCTCCCACCCAAAGCTGGAGCTGGGTGAGTGTCCCTTCAAGATTTCCTGCGAACTCTGACTCATACGCCAAAACCAGGGCTTTTCGCCAAATCTTCAGCTCCCATTTTCAGATCCTTCCTTCCCCCATCTCTGCCCGCAATCTCTGTATGAAATTCTTCATTCCATAATATTGATCATGGCTCAGCTTCTCTGAGCCCTGACTGATACACTTCTAAACTCTGATTCTTTTGTTCTTCTGCTAGATTTTGATGTTTCCTATTGGGATGTCCTAATGTCAGATTCTGGTTGCACCTGATTCTGTTTTTCTTTCATGGATCAGATGGTGTTTCTGCTCATCCTTCACTTTTGCACTGGACATCCTATTCTGGAAGTGGCATCTTTGGATACTGCTTTCTACCACAAAATTTACTCTGCTTATCACCTTCATACAGTGTTTGACAAAGGTCTCTAGTCAAAAAGAAAGCTGGTGATTGAACATTATATTCATGTTACTAAAGAATTGAAAGGCATTTTAGAAGTTTTGCTTTCTGCGACTGAGAGCTTAAAGTCAGGGGTTTGTACTAGACAGAGATAGAGATGTAAAATGTGGTTCAAAGAGCGGTGATCTTTCTAGCTAGGAGTATGAGAATAATTAATTATAGGCTGCAGTTTAGCTTGCTTCAGGTGCTAATTTTTAGCTCTTAATAATATGTGATGTTATGAACACTTCTTTCAATCTTGGTGCAATAACAGGATACTAGTTTCTAAACATCATTTTGGGGATGATAATGTGGTCATAAAATCCTCGGGAATAACTCAGTGCTCTGAGTTCATTGCAGTTAATGCCCTGTAATACAATGTTTTTAAAAGCAGAAGGGATTACAGGATGTTCTGTCAGTGTGGTACTTCTGGGCAGGTCTTGTTGATTTCCTATTGACTAAACTATTTACAGCTCTGCAGGGATAAGGTTAACTTGTAGAAAACTGATCGCAATGAGAAATGATTCTAATTTTAAAATAAAACAAACTATTCCTACTCATTACAACACAATTTTATCTGACAGAGATGGATTTGGTTTCCATCTGATGGAAAAGATAGCCCCAAACATCCCCAGACATTGCAGCTTATTACTTTGTAGAATATTAAACAGTTTTTCATCTACTAGCAAGTTATCTCAGCATCCCTTTGATTGCCTGACTATATAAATTTGTTCTTTAAAATCTCCACTGAACCAGTCTTAACATTTTACTCATCAATTAATGAGTTATACACTTTTTCTTATGTATATAATTTATATTTATATGAGTCACGTTTTAAGCTTTTTTGAAAAGTATGGTATATCAACAGCCAAAGAGATAGTCATTTACTCATTTATATTTCCTTTATGGCATGTATATCATGTTACTATAAACCAAGTTTGAGGTTCCAACTCATTTAAAAATAATTTAAAAGGGCAGCTGCTTAGTTTTAACCTCTCTTTTGCATTTATTCTCAAACACGGAAATGTCTTACTACCTAGTCTGTCTTACTACCTAGTCAATATCCCAAGCACTATAACACATACCTGGAGAGATAAGACACCCACCTGAGGCGGACTGTGCCATCAGTCTTGGCTCAGCTTTCACCACACTGATGAGAACATGTAGAAACTCCTGGAGTTTGAAATTTTTATATCTCTTGGCCCTTCCTTTAGGATAAAATGGTAAGAAGAGGACCCATGTCTCCCACATGGCAGGGCGGATTCTTTACCAGCTGAGCCACAAGGGAAGCCCAAGAATATTGGAGTGGGCAGCTTATCCCTTCTTCAGTGGATCTTCTCCCCTCAGGAATCAAACCAGGGTTTCCTGCATTGCAAGCAGATTCCTTACCAACTGAGCTATGAGGGAAGCCAAAGTAGACCAAAGCCTTAAAGAGTATGACAGTATTTATTTTATCAAAGCCAAATAATCTAAATAAACAAATCACACACACAAGCAGCCAATGGAACTGAAACCATGGGGATTCACTCTTCAGGTCCTCTGTACTTGACCCCTGTGATGGCCCATGTCACCCAGTTCTTTACCAGACTCACCTGAGGCTGGGCACCTTTCACTCCTCCCTGGAGGCTGAGGGACTTGCCCCATAGTCCCCTCCGTGCTGGTGTCCTCACGCTCTCTGCCCCTCCCTCCTTCCACATCCTGTCCTTCTGCTGGATCTTTGAAGAAGGTGACATGCTTTTTCTCTACTAGCTGGAAAAATTCTGTGTGTGCCTGTGTGCACACATATACGTCATACCCTCCATGGTTTCCTGCTCATCCTTCAGTTCAGACAGCATTTCTCAAGAAAGCTTTTGTAGCCACTCCAGACCAGAACAGACTGTCCTGTTTTACACTCTCACAGACTCCGTGCTTTTCCTTCCAAGCTCTTGTATGTGATTATGTCTGTCTCTCTCATTGTCAATAAAATCCGGGATCATTGTATCACCAGCCCTGGCAAAATGCCTGGTACATAGAAGGTGTTCTTGAATGAATTAATAAGAGCTCAATGCCTATTTGTTACATGGATGAATAGATGGCTGTTTGGTCTGTTATAGTCCCTAAAAGCAAAAGAAGCTGTTAAAATAGTATGACTCTGACTTACTGTTAATGTCTGAATAAAAGAGGCCATTCAGATTTTGGACTGAGTTTGACAACATACTGTGTTGAGTTGTGGGGAGTCATTCCTCTACGCTTCCAGAGGGAACTGGTAAAGCTCTTTGGAGGACAATTTGGCAAAAGCTTTAAATACTGTAAAATTCACATACCTTTTGACCCCATAATTCAACTCTCAGAGATACATTCTCTCTATATGTCTGCACATTCATGAAATATCTATGTTCAGTGTTACTTACTATACCATCTTACTTAATAAAGAACTACTGAAACAATGTAAATGCCCAATGATAAGAAACTGATTAATAATGCATGAATATTTTTCAATTTGTTAATGTGGTGAATTACATTGATTGATTTGCGGATATTGAAGAATCCTTGCATCCCTGGGATAAAGCCCACTTGGTCATGGTGTATGATCTTTTTAATGTGTTGTTGGATTCTGATTGCTAGAATTTTGTTGAGGATTTTTGCATCTATGTTCATCAGAGATATTGGCCTGTAGTTTTCTTTTTTTGTGACATCTTTGTCAGGTTTTGGTATTAGGGTGATGGTGGCCTCATAGAATGAGTTTGGAAGTTTACCTTCCTCTGCAATTTTCTGGAAGAGTTTGAGGAGGATAGGTGTTAGCTCTTCTCGAAATTTTTGGTAGAATTCAGCTGTGAAGCCATCTGGACCTGGGCTTTTGTTTGCTGGAAGATTTCTGATTACAGTATCAATTTCCGTGCTTGTGATGGGTCTGTTAAAAACCATATGATTATCTCAATAGATGCAGAGAAGGCCTTTGACAAAATTCAACATCCATTTATGATAAAAACTCTCCAGAAAGCAGGAATAGAAGGAACATACCTCAACATAATAAAAGCTATCTATGACAAACCCACAGCAAACATTATCCTCAATGGTGAAAAATTGAAAGCATTTCCCCTAAAGTCAGGAACAAGACAAGGGTGTCCACTTTCACCGCTACTATTCAACATAGTTCTGGAAGTTTTGGCCACAGCAATCAGAGCAGAAAAAGAAATAAAAGGAATCCAAATTGGAAAAGAAGAAGTAAAACTCTCACTGTTTGCAGATGACATGATCCTCTACATGGAAAACCCTAAAGACTCCACCAGAAAATTACTAGAGCTAATCAATGAATATAGTAAAGTTGCAGGATATAAAATCAACACACAGAAATCCCTTGCATTCCTATACACGAATAATGAGAAAGTAGAAAAAGAAATTAAGGAAACAATTCCATTCACCATTGCAACGAAAAGAATAAAATACTTAGGAATATATCTACCTAAAGAAACTAAAGACCTATATATAGAAAACTATAAAACACTGATGAAAGAAATCAAAGAGGACACTAATATATGGAGAAATATACCATGTTCATGGATTGGAAGAATCAATATAGTGAAAATGAGTATACTACCCAAAGCAATTTACAAATTCAATGCAATCCCTATCAAGCTACCAGCCACATTTTTCACAGAACTAGAACAAATAATTTCAAGATTTGTATGGAAATACAAAAAACCTCGAATAGCCAAAGCAATCTTGAGAAAGAAGAATGGAACTGGAGGAATCAACTTGCCTGACTTCAGGCTCTACTACAAAGCCACAGTCATCAAGACAGTATGGTACTGGCACAAAGACAGACATATAGATCAATGGAACAAAATAGAAAGCCCAGAGATAAATCCACACACATATGGATACCTTATCTTTGACAAAGGAGGCAAGAATATACAGTGGAGTAAAGACAATCTCTTTAACAAGTGGTGCTGGGAAAACTGGTCAACCACTTGTAAAAGAATGAAACTAGATCACTTTCTAACACCGCACACAAAAATAAACTCAAAATGGATTAAAGATCTAAATGTAAGATCAGAAACTATAAAACTCCTAGAGGAGAATATAGGCAAAACACTCTCAGACATAAATCACAGCAGGATCCTCTATGATCCACCTCCCAGAATACTGGAAATAAAAGCAAAAATAAACAAATGGGATCTAATTAAAATTAAAAGCTTCTGCACAACAAAGGAAAATATAAGCAAGGTGAAAAGACAGCCTTCTGAATGGGAGAAAATAATAGCAAATGAAGCAACTGACAAACAACTAATCTCAAAAATATACAAGCAACTTATGCAGCTCAATTCCAGAAAAATAAACGACCCAATCAAAAAATGGGCCAAAGAACTAAATAGACATTTCTCCAAAGAAGACATACGGATGGCTAACAAACACATGAAAAGATGCTCAACATCACTCATTATTAGAGAAATGCAAATCAAAACCACAATGAGGTACCACTTCACACCAATCAGAATGGTTGCTATCCAAAAATCTGCAAGCAATAAATGCTGGAGAGGGTGTGGAGAAAAGGGAACCCTCCTACACTGTTGGTGGGAATGCAAACTAGTACAGCCACTATGGAGAACAGTGTGGAGATTCCTTAAAAAATTGCAAATAGAACTACCTTATGACCCAGCAATCCCACTTCTGGGCATACACACCGAGGAAACCAGAATTGAAAGAGACACATGTACCCCAATGTTCATCGCAGCACTGTTTATAATAGCCAGGACATGGAAACAACCTAGATGTCCATCAGCAGATGAATGGATAAGAAAGCTGTGGTACATATACACAATGGAGTATTACTCAGCCGTTAAAAAGAATTCATTTGAATCAGTTCTGATGAGATGGATGAAACTGGAGCCGATTATACAGAGTGAAGTAAGCCAGAAAGAAAAACACCAATACAGTATACTAACACATATATATGGAATTTAGGAAGATGGCAATGACAACCCTGTATGCAAGACAGGTAAAGAGACACAGATGTGTATAACGGACTTTTGGACTCAGAGGGAGAGGGAGAGGGTGGGATGATTTGGGAGAATCACATTCTAACATGTATACTATCATGTGAATTGAATCGCCAGTCTATGTCTGACGCAGGATGCAGCATGCTTGGGGCTGGTGCATGGGGATGACCCAGAAAGATGTTATGGGGAGGGAGGTGGGAGGGGGGTTCATGTTTGGGAATGCATGTAAGAATTAAAGATTTTAAAATTTAAAAAATAAAAAACAAAAAAAAAAATAATGCATGAATATTGCAAGCCATGGAATACACTGCAGCCATTAAAAAGATTGAGGTGGGTTTGTATATATTGATAAGGAATGATCTCAAGGATTGCCATATCATTAAGTGAAAAAATTTCTGCTATGTCTGTGTATATTCGTTTATGCATAGGTTGTTTCTGAAAGTAGTGGTTGCTTTGGGAAGGGGAGATGTGTGTCTGAAGGGCAGGGGTAGGAAGGAGACTTATGCTTCATTAAATATATATTTTTAAACTTTTAACTTTGTGTCATTATCATGCATTAGCTATTCCAGAAATAAAGAAATGCAAGTCTAAAAGGTGTTTAAAAAGTTAGTGGAGTTTTTTGGTGTAGTATATGAAAACAAATTAATACGAGTTAAATCTGGACTGAGTTTTGTTGATATTTCTTTGATTCTTTAACCATAAATTTGCACACATGTACGATCAGTGTATCGCTCACTTTAGCCATTTCTTCTCTCCTAGTTCCCCCAAACCTATCAGTCTTTCAAATGTCCCCAAAGCCTTATCTAATTTGGAAACAGGGGATCCCTTATTTGGGAGGCCCCAAAACCAGACCTCATCTGGATGAATGTTGAGGCTCTTGACATAAAATCTCACCACCCTCGTGAAACCCGCCCAGCACATCTCAGCCTACTGTATTGACTTTGGCAATACTTGTTGGCCTTGTCATGCCAATAACATTATTGAGACTAAATTGAACAAGCATGGGGCTATGTCCTCCAAATGTTTTCTGATACAGTTAAATCGAAAACTGTAGATTACATTTATTTATTTTGTGATAAACCCTTTGTTTATGTTGCTGGTGATCCAGAAAAAGTGGTCTCTTGCAACACGCCATGACCTAAACAACGACAAGTTGAATTACTATTTCATTTACTGTAGGAGACATTCCACCATGTGTTTCACAGAAATGATTTTTGACACAACGTAAGAAATGATAAATTATACCCAACAAAAACAAAAGAGAAACTTGGAGTTTTACAACGGATGACTGTAAAGAAAACATCTATTTGCATGTCTGTCTCCCACATTTTCAAAAAACAATGTACTTGAAACAAAAAAAGACCCACGAAGAGTAAAAACACTTCATTTTCCTCTTATAATTGGAAACATTTGGAGAAAGCACTTTGTCTTCTCAAAATGCATATTTATGGCTTAATTTTACATGGGGAATGTAACTATACCTTTTCCTCTCATTTCATTGTTATTTCAGTTTTAACAAATGACTAATATCATATTATTGAGACAAATGAAGCAAGAACAATAGCATTTCTAGATATGCACACACCAGTGCATTCCAAGGTGTTCTATTGAAGTATTAACTTAGTCTGGAAGTTCATATAAAAGAAGAAAGCAGGGCTGGAAATGCTTTCCACACCCCAATCAGTAATAATAGCCAATGTGTGGCCAAATTGCACAACAATGACATGAACTTCTAGTCACTGAAGTTCACACAAAATCATCATAAAAGGCGAGATCAGTATGAAAATACTCATAGGACTTCAGGACATCAAAGAATAACTCTCTCTAATTGGTTTTAAACAGGCTTATGATGTCTACATCCTCCCTTTCTTTTGAATTATTTTTCAATTATTTAAAACTACTTTGAAGGAAATTACATGCATGTCACCTAGCAATAAGACAGATACTTTTATTGTTAAAAAGCAGCACTGATTTCCGTTTTTCAGAAATAATGACTTTAGAATTATATTAACTGTTTGGAAGCTAAAACCATTATTTTTAACAGTTTCCAGGATTAAATCTATTTATATTGACTAACTTCAAGCTGCAGATGAATTAATTCAATAATCCAGGAACATAATTTCCAGCTCAATTATCCCAGTA
Organism: Ovis canadensis; assembly: GCF_042477335.2. Lineage (NCBI taxonomy): Eukaryota > Metazoa > Chordata > Mammalia > Artiodactyla > Bovidae > Ovis > Ovis canadensis. The sequence goes on from NC_091246.1 coordinate 30,665,928, forward strand.
GGCTCACTGAGAGGCAGTGTTTTTTTTTCAAATCAGTTGATCCAGGATAGTTATAATGAGGGTTTATATGGTTCTAATGGGTAACTATTTATTTTAAATTTTTAAAAACTACCTTTACCATATTTTAGGGCATCATACATTGAGAACTCAACTAAGCAGTTATTCCCATGCTGTATTTGGCCCAAAGTTATTTCTTGAGCAAAATTCTGACTCTGTGTAGGTCTCACCCTTGTTTGCATATGCAGTGGTATCCCTGATGTGACTCTTTATTTTCATATCTTGTACCAATTTCATCAACTGCTTCTCTATTTTTTAAAGTACACAGACTATCTCTTTCCAAAGTGAAAGGTTTCAACACCAAGAACTAGAAAACTCCACCATATTTAGTATTTATTATTCATATACAATTACTATTATGTTATTGTTTACTTAAGAATCTGTAGGTAGACTGTCTCAAGTTTGGACTCAGAGTTCAGTGTCAGCTAAGACCCAGGCACTCTATCTCTTTTCTCAAGACTGTCCTCAACCAATTGGCTTTTCAGTGTCATGCTTTTAGCCTCATGGTAGCTGCCATTGCACCAGACATCACATCTATGTTCAAAAGTAGGAACAAGGGAGAAGAGGCATTTAGAGAAAGAGACAGGCAAGAGAAGTGAAGTTGGGAATAGGCATTGCATTAGCCAAACAGTGAGTGACTATCTCAACAAGTAAGCCAATTGGCAGAATGTCCTGGCCTCATCTGAGGACTGCCTCAGGGTGTCTGTTCCTAATATCCTGTATAGTTTCTAAGAGAGCCAAGCAGTCTATCCAATACTCTAGAAAATTTGAGATCTATCCTTGAAACTTGCTGCATCACTGGAAGCATTTTTGCCATTTGCAGAATCACTGTCACTTAGTTGAACATTAGTGTTGCAGCTTAAACATTTATGGAATCACTTACACAGCAGAACCCAAGCCCATGAAACCCATTCTTGGGCTTTGCTGTAAAAATGTTCTTAAAAACAGTTTACATGCACTGCTCCTTACTCTCAAAAGTAACCCCTAATATTTTTTTATTTGCTGTTTTTAGATTTCCATGCTGGGATTGATTCACTTGCTCTAGGGAAATTGGGATCTGTCTTCTTCCAGTAACAGAAATAATGTAAAGCATGCTCCCTTCCACTTAGGTTTGGGTACCAGGAAGCACTGATCCACCTTTGACGCACGGCTGTCATGGGGCATGGTCCCGGAGACACCTATTGTCTTCCTGTTCTCTCTAATCTGGTTTCCATTTTGTTATTGCTTTGTTGACTGTGTTCTGCTGTAACTCACCTCAAATTTTCTGTGGAAAAAGAGGCAATCAGTAAATATGGAAGAGAAAAGTAATGTGTTTCTATTTCAACACATTTAATCAAAGCCAAGTCAAAGGCTAACACCATCCCAACGGTGCATCAAAGAGGCCATTGTGGAGAATGGTTTGTTTGAAACACAGTACATTTTTTCTTACCACATAGGACATTCCCAGGTTAAATGGATCCTAAACAACCAGAGATTGAGCTCTGAAGTTCCTAGTTTTGTATTTTCTATACTGTTTATATCTTTTCTACTTTTATGTATGTCATTTCCCCAATTTTTCTCTTCACAAACTTAGTGCTTGAAAATCACCCAAACATCAAAACAGTCACCTTCACTTTTACAGAGCCTGGGTCTGTGGCAGTCCTGGCTAGCTGCCCATCAAATGTGTATCCTCCTCCTCCATATGAACAGAATCTTGACTTTGTTGGGCGTACCAAAGTGCTCATCTAAAAAATGTATATTTCCCAATCTCTTTTTCAGCTTAGAATGAGCATGTGACCTAACGCTGAGCAATGGGATTAGCTGGAGTTTGTTAAAAGGGGTCCCTTAGGAAAGTCCCTTAAATGAGGACAGAGTTAGATGATTTAAAAAGATCTTGAGACAGGACTTGGGGGCGGGAGATTTCCTCTGGAAGTGATTACAGGAAACAGAAATGGAGGGGCGAGTGAGACGAGGAAGGGTGAAAAGGATAAGAGGAGGCAGTAACAGGCCCGTTACGGTGGAGTCCTCAGTACACTGAGGACCCTCTAAGGAGCTGTGTAGAACCTGCCTCATGATGATGGTCTCACTGGAGAACAGGCAGGTTGGGCCTTCTGTTCCCTATTGGCTGGAATCATCCTGGGGCTGTTAATGCCTGTGTGCTGACTTGTTATTCTTGTGTGTAGTTGACGGTCTTCTGTGACTCCAGCAAAGCAAAGAGATGCTACATGTGTGATGCTCTTAATTGTGCCTGGAACTGTGTGTGAGGCTGGCTGAAGTGAAGAGCCTGAGGGAACGTGGCTGGAGCATCCTAGCATCTACCAGAGCCAGCTCATGCCCATGTTCACGCCACTTTTCCTCCTTCCTTCTGCCCAGCGTGAAAACATGACAGCTGTAGCCATGCGCATGAAGGAGGGCCATCCTAAGAAGGCCTGAATGGAGAGCTAGCAGTCATATGCTTTTAGCTCCATGTCAGCATGGAGCTAATAAAGCCTTGGATCATATAATTTCCTAGCCTGTTACATGAGAGTATAACCCCTCACATTATTTAAGCCTCAGTCATTAGGTTTCTCTTTACAGTTGAACTCAACCTTGACTGATCCATATCCCTAACACAAGCTACACTCACCAAAATCTGCTATGAAGTGAAGTGAAAGTCGCTCAGTTGTGTCTGACACTTTGAAACCCTGTGGACTGTAACCCACCAGGCTCCTCTGTCCATGGAATTCTCCAGAATACTGGAAGTGCGTAGCCATTCCCTTCTCCCGGGGATCCTCCTAACCCAGGTATTGAAGCCGCCTTGCAGGTTGATTCTTTACTGTCTGAGCCACCACGGAAGCAGAATCAACTATATGGATATTGTTAATAAGCCATTGTTTCTTTGTGACCATGAAATGTTCCCAGCAAACCTTCCCAGCTGTGAGCGGGGTCCAGAGGCCTATTGCCATGGTCTCCAGAAGTCTGTGCCGTGTCCCTCTACCAGGCTCCTCTGTCCGTGGAATTCTCCTGGCAAGAATACTGGAGCAGGTAGACATTCCCTTCTCCAGGGAATCTTCCCAACCCAGGAATCGAACCCAAGCAGGTCTCCTGCACTGCAGGCAGATTCTCTACCATCTGAGCCACCAGAGAAGCCCACAGATTGCCTCCTCCCTTGTTTTTTAAAGTTTATACCTGAATTTTTTCTTAAGTGTAAAGAGTTGTGAGAGAATATAATTTCTGGCATAATAAAAATGTCAATATTTATAATGGTGGAGATGATTCACCACCAAGACCCTCCTCTGAGGAAAGACTGGTTGCCTCTCAGCTGCCTGCTGCTGGAATACTGCCAGGCCCTGGCTGTAGCCCTCTCAGATCTGCCTCAGTTGCAGACCCGCCTCGCCCTAGGTCACGTCTTTTCTCAGGCAGCCCACGTCCCACAGGGCAGGGCGGGTGCCCTGACAGGCCCTTCTCCTGGCAGAGCTCCCACGGGGTTGCCGGATCCTCCATGGGCTGCATCAGTCTGCAGCTCCTGCCTCCCCCCTCTTCTTCCCACAGGAGTCCTTCCAGAGGCACCCCCGGTGAACATTCTGCACCCCAGGCCTCATGTCACAACCCCCTTCCCAGAGACCCAACCTGCAGTTTCAAAGTAAAACGGTTTTCATATTCCTCTGTGACAAAGATATAAATCTAAATTTAATTTAAACATTCCATGGTGCCATAAGGTTTCAAGCAATTAAAAATATATTCTGGATTGAGGTGCCATTTCATTGTTATTAGAACTGGTTAAAAGTATTATTCATACTGATTTTGATCATTTTTAAAAAGAAAAAGGTCATTTTAATGGAAATAAATCTCTTACTGTGATTAAAGGCTATTTATGATCCCTAGAATGAAGGATCAACATCAGAGGATACTAATCCCTGGTGGCTCAGTGGTCAAGAATCCGTCTGCCAATGTAGGAGATGCAGGTTCTATCCCTGGGTCAGGAAGGTCCTCTGGAGAAGGAAATGGTAACCTACCCAAGCATTCTTGCCTGGGAAATCCCATGGACAAAGGAGCTTTGTGGGCTACAGTCCATGGGGTCACAGAGTCAGACACAACTTAGTGATTGAACAACAACAAACAACAATATTTGAATTATGACCTTGTTAGGCACTCTGGAAATTTTTCATATCTTGAAGCAGTTCACTAGAGAATATTCAGGAAGGGTAAGGATATCTGTGAGGTGAGAGAAGGCCAATTTTATCAGTAAAAGTAAAGATGAGAAAGGAAACCATCATAACACCTCTTGATCAATTTTAGAAAGAGTACAATTGCAAGTTGGTTCTTTGAAAATGTCCAGGTCTGTATCACAAGTCACAGAGCTAGCATGCCCTTCAGAAAATATGTGTACCCAATTCGAAACCTGCTGTCCATTGCGCAAAGCTCTACTGTTATTTGTTCTTTGCTTCACTTCCATTCTTGGCACATGGATCATACCAGTCAATTGCAAACCACTTTCCAGGAGATATGACAACAGTTGATCTGTAGACAAGCCAACAATCGACAGCCTTGCACAGAATGATGAACTGAGCCAATCAGAGGCCCTCTTTTTGGTGGATTTGAATTGGTGACATAAGGAAAGCCATGCTGTTAGAAGAGAGCAAGACGTGAGGTCACCCAGAAAGAGAGGATCCAGAGGGCAGAATCTCAGCCCTGTGGGACCCCAGCCACATAGGAACCACATGAGACAGGAGCAGAGAAACTGGGGAGAAGCCTCCTGCTTCCGGGGCTGCGAGTGCCTGGCTTCTCAGAGCTCCTAAATCTTTCCCTGTCCAAGTCAAAATGACTATTTTGGCTCTCTACTGCTGCGTAACAAATCACCCCAAAACATCTTATAGCATGTCATTTATTTTGCTTATGAATCTGCAATTTGGGCAGAGTTTGGCAGGAAGAATTCATCTTTGCTCTGTGACAACTAGGGGCTTCCCAGGGATGACTGGGGGTCCAGATCACAGAGTTGGCATCCAAATTCAGATCATCCATTCTGACTGAGCTACTCCTCCAATACTCCAGGTTGCTTATTGGAGGAAAGGTGGACATTACCGTTCTGAGCAAGTTGCTGGTGTCGCATCTCTCCCTGTTTTTCCCAGAGTCATGTTTACCTCACACTTTCTTTTCAAAGGTGAACATGGAGCTCTCCACAGTCTGAAGGACATAGAATAAGAGCTGCAGTCAAGGTCCACTTGTTCTGCAATTTGACCTGACTGTACTGATTCAGGGCACAGATGGAGATCAAGTACTGTGGTGGCCCAAGGTAGAACCTGGTCAAAAGAGTTCCTGCTTCATCTTGGAAGAATTACTAATGGAGATGCTTAGGGCCCCAGGAAAGAATACAGAAAGATCACAGTGTTCTCTAAAGATGTCTCAATCGTCCTTTCAACCAGAGGCCTCAGACTAGTGGTCTGCAGAGGAAAATCCTGCCTACAGATATTTTTATCTTGTTTGTTTCACACTGTGCTTCCAAAAAGAAGTAATTGCAAACTTTTAAAACTTGGGAGACATTATATTTAAGATGGCTTTCCTGCTCCTCTTGAGGAGACTGAAAAGACATGGAATCATGGGCCCACTTGCTCACATGACGAATGTCAGCAGGTGCTGAGTGGCTGCAAATCCCTGGCCCTCCTCACCTGGAGCTCCTGCCTGCCTCTGTCAGTCTTCTGAGCTTGAGATGCTCCTGGCTTTTGCGCCAGGTGTGTGGTAACATTTTACTTTTGCATTTCAAACAATGTCTTCCCAGCACCCACCCAGCAATTTTGAGAAGCTTTGTTTCAAGGACTTCAGCTGGCACAACGACAGGGTCGATGCATAAACAGCAAGATGGGGGTTGGCCTGAGTCATAAAAAGTCACCGACTCCTCCATGTCATGAGGTTCAAGCTCTCCCTTTTAAAAGATGCCTGATGAATTTGAAGCCTGGTAGGTTAGTTATGGCCAGTAGGTCCACGTGAGTCATAGTTTAGCCTAAAGATTTTGTCCACAGGTTGGGTGTGAGGATTTTGCAAGTATGAAAGAGGCCCACTTACCATGTGGTATTAGTTTCTTCCAGCCGCATATTTTTATTAACACTTTTTCAACTGCATTCCTCATGATCGTTTTACTACCTATTAAATGCAAATTCCCAGGTCCTAATCTTTCACCCTATGATGGCATTGTTAACACAGCAGGCAGTTTAGATCAGACCTACTGCCTGCTGTGCGGGGAGTCCTTTGTCAAGGACACCAGGGGCTGCAAATCTTGCCCACACTTTGAGCCCCAGCAACGCTAGGCAGCCTCAGAATTAAAGTTATCACTGGCTTTGGCCTTGTTTCCCAGGACACAACAGCCTGGGGGTAAAAGTAACATCATAGTGTTACTCTGGCCCTCCTCCCCACCAAAGGAACTCGGGAACCCAGTTTGCCAGGGGCTTCCTGGAAGGAATCCCTTACAAGTGACCTTTTCAGGTGCTGCCTGACTGACATTAGCCATCTTTCCTCTCTGATGCTCTACTTCTCCCTGGTGGGACCTGAAGCCTAGGCCACCCAAGTTCCCCAGAGACTATCTTACCCATGCCATGACGCCTCAGGCATGCTGGTCACATGTGGCTGTAACAGGGACCCCGGGAAAAGGTCTGTCATCACCCCCGCCTTACAGTCACCACCCCCCGCCACCACCACCCCCCCACACACACATATGCAGTGGTGCCTAGCTCTGAGCTTAGGGGGACCACCACAGCCTCTCCTCCCAGGGCCCAGAAATAGTCCCTGAGGCTGGGATGAGTCAAGTGGTTGACATAGTGATGCATGCTCAGAGCCACCCTCCTTTCTACTGGCCCACTTGACCTTGAGCCACACCTGGGCCCTCAACTCTTTCTTGTCATGAGAGTTTCCTTAGGTGCCCCTAGTCCCTCAAAATGGTCTGGATCCTGAGTCTTCCTGGCCACTCCAGATAAAATAGTGTTCCCTGATCCCTCTCAGTCCCTTCTAGTTTCCTTTCCTCTGTATGATTTTCTTCTTGCTACTTCCTGTTGTTACTGAACCAAACTTGAGTCTACTCACCTAAATGCAGTAAAACCAATGCGCCAACCCTGGGTCATGGTAAAGAAAAATGCGGGGTTTATTGTAAGGGGCCAGACCAGGCGTCTGGGGCAGCTAGTGCTCAAAAAAATGCAAATGCGCCAGTGGGTTTCAGGGAGGCATTTTTATTTTTTAATTTCTTAAAATTTTATGTATTTATTTTTGGCTGCGCTGGGTCTTTGTTGCTGCTGGCTTTCTTGGAGTTGCAGTGAGCTGGGGCTACTTTCCAGCTGTGGGGTGCGGGCTTCCCATTGAGGTGGCTTCTCTTGTGGAACACAGGCTCTCGGTGCCCAGGCTTCAGTAGTTGTGGTGCATAGACTTAGTTGCCCCACAGCACGTGGAATCTTCCCAGCCCAGGGATCAAACACATGTTCCCTGTACTGGCAGGCAGATTCTTAGCCAGTGGACCACCGAGGAAGTCCCTTAGAGAGGCAGTTTTAAGGGCCAGGTGAGGGGGGGGAGTCACAGGGTTTGTGATCAGTTTGCAAAAAATTTTCCGATTGGTTGATGGTGAGGTAACAGGGTAGTGTCACATTATCAATCATAATATGGTTCTAATAAAGTCTAATAGGGATCTTCCCTGGTGGCTCAGATGGTAGAGCATCTACCTGTAATGTAGGAGACCCGGGTTTGATCCCTGGGTTGGGAAGATCCCCCGGAGAAGAAAATGGCAACCCACTCAAGTATTCTTGCCTGGAAAATCCCATGGACAGAGGAGCCTGGTAGGCTACAGTCCATGGGGTTGCAAAGAGTCGGACATGACGGAGCAACTTCACTTCCACTTTAATAGGGATATAATTAGGATCTAATAGGTCTGGGGCTACATACTCATGGTTATCAAGTAGTTAACATTTTCCCTTTGGTGGGGAGTTTTAGCATCTGCAAAACAATTCAGGAAATGTGCATCAGATACTATCATTTAAGCACTTCAGAGAGGAATTAAAGCAGAGGATCTGATGGGAGGGTCTGTCCCTATAGGGTCCTGTTCAGATCCTACGTTGTCATATCTTAATTTTCTGTTTATGATCTATCTCCTGTCAACTGGAATGTAAGCATCATGAGCAGAAGTCCTGATTTGCTGAATGCTGAGAAGGCAATGGCACCCCACTCCAGTACTCTTGCCTGGAAAATTCCATGGACGGAGGAGCCTGGTGGGCTGCAGTCCATGAGGTCGCTAAGAGTTGGACACAACTGAGCGACTTCACTTTGACTTTTCACTTTCATGAATTGGAGAAGGAAATGGCAACCCACTCCAGTATTCTTGCCTGGAGAATCCCAGGGTCAGGGGATTGCCGTCTATGGGGTCACACAGAGTCGGACACGACTGAAGCGACTTAGCAGCAGCAGCAGTATTCCTAGTACCTAGAACAGTGCCTGTCATACAGTAGGTACATAATAAATATGCTGAGTGAAAAGTAGAGACAGATTTATTTTCCAACCCATAAACATGATTTCTTTCCTTTATTAGCCACCGTTGAGAAGACACGGAGAGCAGAAGATAGGATAGGACAGAGTTACGGGGCTTTGCCTGCTTTTTGCTGTCTGCGTTGGCAATGCAAATGGCCAAAAAGGAGAGGTATGATGTTAAGATTCTTTCCAAAAGGGTACAGGTTTGATCCTTTTGAATGACGATGGCATTCCTCTGGGGTGAGCAAAGGTTTAGCTTCATAGCTTAAGTGTGGTGGGTTATGCCTTCTCTGAGCATGGAGATGCCCATCTTCTCATTTGTTACTGTATCAGGTACAATCTCAATCACTGTCTACAATAGAATGATAATGTGTCCGGCACCGTATGAGGCCCTGAGTGCAGATGACATTTGGGAGTGAGACAATAAACAAGTAATCAAACAAATAGACAGGGTAATTTCAGACAGACAGTGACCAGTCTTTGAGGATGTGATAGGGTGTGATTCCTAGTGGGTATTGTTACCTATTTGTGGCAGCCCAGCTTTTAGTTTGCAGATTGATCTAACTTAGCCTAAGGAAGTAAGCACTTAAATTGGCTTTTAAAATATTTAATCCAACCAGGAAACCAGAAAAGTTTGATCTAGAAGCCTTCATAGAACTTAAAAATTCACTGAAAGTTCACTGGTATTTATATCTTTTGGCTAAAGATGATTTATAGTTCTAATCTGAGTTCATGATTCTATCTCACTTAGCTTACTCATTTCTGATTTTTAACAGGTTTTGTTCTAAAATTACTTATTAAGGATCTACTATGTATCAAGTTTGGCTTCCCAGGTGGCCCTAGTGGTAAAGAACCCGCCTGCAAATGCAGGAGACATAAGAGAAATGGGTTCAATCCCCAGATCGGGAAGATTCCCATGGAGGAGGGCACAGCAACCCACTCCAGTATTCTTGCCTGGAGAATCCCAGGGACAGAGGAGCCTTGCGGGCTACAGTCCTTAAGGTCTCAAGAGTCGGACAAAATGGAAGTGACTGAGCACACATCCACGTATCAGGTTTAGGAGCAAGAGATATGGGAAGGAGCATGACAAAGATGAGAGTCTTCAATGTGTAGGAGACAAGCAGGGCCTTTGGAATCAGGCAGATCTGGGTTAGAATCCTGGTTCTTCCTCTTCCTTGCTCAATCACTCAGTCAGTTCTGACTCTTTGCGACACCACAGACTGTAGCCCAACAGGCTCCTCTGCCCATGGAATTCTCCAGACAAGAATACTGATGTGGGTTGGCATGCCCTCCTCCAGGGGATCTTTCTGGCCCAATCATTGAACCTATGTCTCTTACATTTCCTCCACTGGCAGGAAGTTTCTTTTCACTAGTGCCATCTGGGAAGCCCTCCTCCTCTTCTTTACTAGCTACTAAATTTTACCTCTTTGAGCTACTTCTTTCTTTTGTAAAATGATCATATCCAGTTTACAGAGCTGTTAGGGTGTTTAAATGATGCAAAGTACCAACCCCTGAGGCATCACATAAAAGATGTTCCATAAAAGGAAGCAGTTTCCTCCTTGAGACCCTCTGCTTCCAAGGAGCTGACAGAAGCCTGGAGTGATTAAATAGCCGATACTCTTGAAGGAATTGGTACAGAGGGAGGCTTCAAATGTCACCCAGTTGCCTGGGTGTGGTGGGGTACAGGAAGCCATGGTGGTTACTGGTGGTGGCACATTCTCTGTGCTTGAGGCATGGACAACTCAACTGGAGGTAGTCAACTTCTTTGGGGCTATGGCTCCCTTTGGGCACAATTATCATACTTCATGACAATATGGAATATCTAATAATAGTTCTTTTCCTCCCAAGGAGCAGGGGGCTGCTTTGCATATTTTACATCCTTTGTAGAGTCTTAAATCACTTTGTAATGTGAAACATGTCTATGGGAGGCTTTGTGTTGTTCATCCTTATGGTTTCATGCAAAGATTGAGCAAGAAGAATATGTTATAAATAGCTTGCAATTATCTAATGGAAAAATATAAAAATAAAGCTGGGTGGGCATCAATCAGACTTCTGGACAAATCAGCTCCCTCAACAAGAATGATCAAGTGCAAGGACACACAAGGATTCTAGGCACAGACCTATACTCACCCTGACTTAAAACTGAGGACCGTCTGCTTTTAAAGCCTGAGGTCTATACACAAGCGCCTTGGAACCATGGATGAGTGAAAACACAAGCCCAGAGCCCACACACTGGGACACATTTACCCCCATGGAAGGTCAACTTCAGAAAGATTTGGAAGAGTAATTGTCAGCTTTAGGAGACCAGAGGTAGGGAAATGAAGAAATTCTGAAAAAGGGATCATGTAGGACTTTCCATCTATCTTTCCCTTTGTAATTTCTGGTTCAAATTTTCATGTTTATGAGTTGCAAGCTCAGTGTGGCTTTGGAAAGTCATCTGTTTCTTTTGTCATTTACTTCATCACCAAGAATTTACTGGTGGAAAAAGACAAGCAGTTTGTATGTTTGTGTGTGTGTGTGTGTGTGTGTGCACGTGCATATGTGTGTGCACACATATGATGGAGAGAGTCATAATTCCATGACTGTGATATTCCTTGAGAGTAACTGCAGTAGCAGCAAAAGTTTTGATTTGTGTGCTTAGTAAGCCATTGCGACAGAAGAATCACTCAGGGAGTTAATCTTTTGAGATGCTGATCAGACTGCGAAACACAAAGACACTAATTGTGTCCATACCATTTTTGATAAATAGACTCTAGTCTTTGCTCTACCCTGATGTATTACTACAATTTGCGTATCCTGTTTCCATGGTTCTGCAAATTAGTTAGATACACTCTCTAGCTTTATAAACTTTATAAAATATTTTATAAATAACTGTAAAAAACTAAGGGGAAGCTCTATATTACTTTTCTGGCTTTTTTTCTGGGAATGGTTCATGAACATTTGCTGTCTCCATGGTACATGCTCAAGAGGAATAGCACGTTCTGCTGTAGATGAAGTTTAACCATTTTCTTTCCACAAAGGGAACCTGAGAGGAGTTATTTCCCCTACATTCTTTCTCAAATGGAGCACTAATGCAGGCAATCTATATGACATAATTGTATGTATGCTGTGTGTATATGTACACTTTGCCCAACCATGGGAATACTGTTCTAGTATTCCTTAGATTGATTACTTCTACACCAAGGGTTTGCCATCAGCTTCAGGCTTTTGTAAGAGGTTGAGTGAGAAAAGCAAGGCAGTGATGTACTCTGTGGAGAGACCATGTGTGTTATGTTCACTGATATATTTTGGGTTTGCCACCCTAAAATGACAATGTGAAGACAAAGGAAACACAGTCTCCCCTTCCCTGACATTGACATTAGCTTTGGAAAGTGTGTCTTCTGAAATTCCACCTCCCCCACCTGCCATCCAAATGAGGGCTTTTTCCAAGAAAAACACCAGTGGCTCCAGCTCTGCCTCCATTATCTTGCATATGAAGTCTCTGTTTTAATAGAGGTACTGCGGGGTGTGTTTCAATGTTTCCAAGAGTGGAATAAAACAGTGTACTGTCTATCAGCCTGATTAGTAGTTGATGACAGGTATTTGTGATCCACAGAGAGATATGTAGAGATACAGGAGACCACGGCAGGTTTCTGTGATATTTATACAATATTCCACCATCCAACACCAGTTGCATGCAGGCTGAGTTAATTGCCTCCTTCTCTGCTCCCAGAGTTCTGTACGCATCCTACAACTGCAGCTTGTGTTCTAACATGGCTGCCTGTGCCATGCAGCCCTCAGTTCCTGAAGCTTCAAGATGTGATGTGCCAACTTTGGATCCTCAGCGCTCAGGACAACGTCCTGAGGCTCATAAAGCAGGTGCCTGCTGATGGAGTGGTTGAATAGATTTTAACTGCTTTATTGTTTTCCAGGACTTCACACACACCAGTGTATCTGAAGATACCAGCAGTTCTGTCCCTTCCAGCCCTCCCCCCAGCCCCAGTTTTGGCTGCACCAGCGCTTCAGTTTAGCCACACAATGTCTGGAACCAGTAATTCAGCATGTGTCCTCACTTGCTCAGTTGTGTCTGACTCTTTGTGACCCCTGGACTGCAACCCACCAGGCTCCTCTGTCCATGGGATTTCCCAGGCAAGAATACTGGATTGGGTTGCCATGTCCTTCTGCAGAGGATCTTCCCAACCCAGAGGTCAAACAGGAGTCTCTTGTGTCTCCTGCATTGGCAGGCAGATTCTTTACCACTGTGGAAGATGCCAAATTGGTTAACCAAATTTCCCACTATTTAGCCAGTTAACCTGATACTATATTTACATTTAAAAATCAATAATTTATCAGCATAGGTAATTCCCAGGTGATGGTGAAGGTGACGCTACTGGTCTGAAGGCCATTCTTTGAGAACCATTGACCTAGATGGTGAAATCAACCCGACAATGTTCTTAATGGTTCAGAATTGAGTTTATCAGTTGTTTGATATGATGTAATCAGGTTGGTGTCTTGCCATTAGATAGACAAAGCCTTCATTTCTGTCTTATTCCTTTTCCTTGCTAAAGAAAAAGAGTATGTTGATATGATGGAGACCAGATGGAGATCAGATGAGTAGTATGGCAGGAGTGCAGTAGTGAATAGCCAATTCTCAACAGCAAAAGCCCTGACCTGAAGCACCTCCTCCCATGATGTTATATCCCCTCTGTGCAACATCAGACTTTTCTCCAATTATAATTCAGAAAACTTGGAAAACACAGAACTTCTTTTAAAAAGAAAATAGCACCAAAATACCACCACTCAGAGATCACCACTGCTAACAGTTTTTGGAGATCTAGAGTTTTTTGTATTTACATTCACATTCTCCTCTGATTATGGCCAACATCATGCTACTAGCATGAACTCCTTGGCCTGGGGTTGGGAAAAAAGGGCTAGACTGGGAGCAGCAGGTGCTTTGGATTGGTTAAGGCCCAGCCCTGTTACCTAGTAGACACTTAACTTTTGGGTGTGTTGTTTGACCTCTTTAAGCCTCAGTGTTCTTATATGTAAACTATCATAAAAGCTTGTGGAGCTGCGGGAGGAATACAGAAGCCTCCTGCGACACACTGGACACACAGGCACTGCAGGGGCAGTAGCTGTGATGAGATCGGGCCTAGAGGCCTGACCAGCTCTTGGGTAGCTATGCTCATGCTGTTTTGAATGCCATCTTCTGTAAGGGTGCTAATGGGAGCTGTTCCCTTGGTCTGTGCTCACTTCATGTGACTGCTTAATTTGCGTTAAGAGTCTGTTCAGCAACCAGGCTGAGCTCTGCTGGCACCGCATTAATTGCACTAAAGAGTTTGCACTGAATGTCCTATTTCTGCTTCTCATTTCTATCTGCCTCACTGACTTGGTTCTTTGTTCTATCACCTAGAAGATTTCATCTTCTGGGTCAACCGCTATGAGGATGATTGGGGTCTCTTTTGACCATTTATTCTCTGCCTTTTTTGGGTAAATTCTTAATCTAAACATTGGTCTGGTGCTTGGATTACAAATTATCCTGCATTCCTTCCACACAACAGCATGCTACAGAATTGGCAACCTGTAAGCAGTTAAAAGTAGGCATGGGATTTATAATTGCGAAAAAATCTGGAAACAACTCAAAGGGCCAACAATAGGGGGTTGGTTAAGTAAACTCCATATAGCCACAGGATGCCTGCTATGCAGCAATTAAAAACGACATTTGTGAAGTGTTTCTAAGGATATAAGAAAATGCTATGACTTGTTCTGTGACAAAACAGTATACACACACACACACACTGTGGTCTCAATTATATATAAACAACACTTCCCTGGTAGCTCAGCTGCTAAAGAGTCCGCCTGCCATGCAGGAGACCCCGGTTCGGTTCATGGGTCAGGAAGATCCCCCGGATAAGGGACCCACTCCAGTATTCGTGGGCTTCCCTGGTGGCTCAGATGGTAAAGCATCCACCTGTAATGTGGGAGAATTGGGTTCAATCCCTGAGTTGGGAAGATCCCCTGGAGGAAGGCATGGCAATGCACTCCAGTATTCTTGCCTGGAGAATCCCCATGGACAGAGGAACCTGGCAGGCTATAGTCCATGGGGTTGCAGTCAGATATGGCTGAGCGACTAAGCACAACAAAAATGTACAGAGAAAAGACTAAAAAGAAAATACCCTAAAACATTAAAATTGATTATGACTAGATGGAAAGACTAAGCACAATCTTTGCTCCTTCATCTTCTTTCAATGATTTCCAGATTTTATGTTATAATAGCTCCTGTTTATTGAGTATGGGTATGCCAGGCACAAAGGAAGACTCTTTGTGTTTATTATCCCTCATTCCCAAGACAGAAGGCAAGTGAAGTTTTGTTTCTACTTCACAGGTTAAAAAAAAAAGTGGTACAGAGAGATTAGCTAATTTGTCCAAGATGACAAATTAGTAAATGAGAAAACCAAGATCTGAAGTAACACCTGTTCAACTCCAAAAAACCTATGGTCTTTCTACTACCTTACACTTGGAAGATTTATGCATTGCTTTCATGATGTTATAGTTATGTAACAGACAATGTTTTAAAAAAGCATAGTATGCAATTATAAAAAAAATAGTGATGAAAGCCAAGGCTAGAGATTATTTAAAGGCAGAAATGTGTAAGTAGAGAAGGTTGTACTCAAGGCCACTGCTTAATAATGTTTCTATATAATTTAGAAAACAGTCTTTCTTTCCTGCCAGCAGAGTCAGCCCCATACCAAGGCGTATGCCTCAAAAAGCTGAATGCAGTCTCAGTTCAGCCTCACTTCCCTATTGGCAGAGTGCACTGATGCAGTCAACAACCTGCGCCACTGCACATGGCCACCTGCTGGGCATCAGCTGCAGCACTCTTCTAAGAGATGGATGTAGCACCTCTTTCATCTGTGCTTTTACTCTCCTCTCCCATCTCCCCTTTCTCCAAATTCTCTATCACTTGGGTTTCTTCTTCGTTATCCTCTCTATTTTGAGGCCTTGTGCTCTGAGAGGAGTGTGTATCTGCCGTATATCCTACCCTCCCTTGGATGGTCGCATCTTTGCCCTATGTTTTGGACACTAGGTTTATGGCCAGAACTTGCAGTGTTCAAGATGACAGTTACTTACCCTGAAGACAGATGACTCAATAGTATCCTGATTAAACCAATGAGCTTTGAACCTAAGCATAAGCCCTCTCCACTTATCATGTAGCCTTTCAGTACTTCTCTCAGCATCTTCTATGATCCCATAATTCTTTGTCTATCTCTATAACTATGCACATTGTACTTTCTTGTAATGATCTGATTAGGTATCTGTTTAGATCAGGAACTCTTTGAAGCCAGGACCGTGTCTTTCTTTCTATATTCTTAGCACATGGATTTGGTTAGAAAGGATATGAATGGCCACATCTCAAAAAACTGAGAAGCCACACATGACTTTGGGCAATCACACAGTGTGTTCCACACAAGTGTTACCAACCATTTGGGACAACAGCATTCTTAAAGTTTCTCATGAGCTTAATCGCTCAAAGAGCAGCGAATTTTTTCTTGTGTTCCATCAGATCCTCTCAGGCTTTCATTTCAACCTTCTCCCTTTTCTTCAGTCCTGAAGACTTCAAGGAATATTGATTAGCATTTGCTTCATAAAATCTCTCACATATGTGCTGTGCTAAGTCACTTCAGTCATCTCCAACTCTTTGCGACCCCAAAGACTATAGCCCACCAGGCTCCTCTGTCCATAGGATTCTCTAGGCAAGAATGCTGGAGTGGATTGCCATGCCCTCCTCCAAGGGATCATCCAACCCAGGGGTTGAACCTGCATCTCTTATGTCTCCTGCATTGGCAGGTGGGTTCTTTACCACTAGCACTACCTGGGAAGCCCCTCTCACATATGTATGTATGTATTTATACTTGCCTTGTTCCAAAAAGGATATAAATCATCACATAAGAATATAAAACCTCCAACATAACGGCATGAAAATAGGAACAAAAGAGAAACAAAAGAGAGAAAAAGGGTGGGGACATAATCATTCACATTCTGGGAGGCAGAAGTCAAGTTCTTATGAGTAGGGTTGGCAACTTCTTAGGCCCAGAAACCATTATGCAGGTCAAACTTGACCTAGCTACATGAAACAGAGTGCCCCTACTTGTAGTTAACCACATCTCATTCCCAAAACACTGAGGCATGGTGGTCCCATGGTGCAAACTGAAGTTCACCCTCATGACTAATTCCCACCAAAACCTGCCCAAATGAGGGGGCAGCCAGTTTTCTCTCAGTCCTGCTGCTGATTGGTTTGAAGCCCAATCTGAGTCACCATAAGCCTTGCACAGGCCAGTGAGTATGGTGGCAGGACAAGAGCCCTGATCTCCATCTCAGTCCTCTGTCAAGTTCACCTTAGAAAAGAATGAATAGATGTGTTTAGCAAGAATTTTCTAAAAATTCCTTAATTATCTGATGAGCAGACAAGTGGTGCTTAATCACTCGGTCGTGTCTGACTGTTTCTTATCCCATGGACTGTAGCCCACCAGGCTCCTCTGTCCATGGGGATTCTCTAGGCAAGAATATTGGAGTGAGTTCCTGTGCCCTCCTCCAGGGCAGACAGATACCCGGAGGTAAACACAGTGCTTGCAGTATTATCCTAGGAACTATAGATGTTTCTAAACTGGTATTTTCTTTTTAATGTTCTCAAACCTAAAAAAAGGAGCTATTTATTAGAGAAGGGTGGTACTTCCCTGGTGTCTCAGCAGTAAAGCATCTGCTTGCCAATGCAGGAGACTCAGGAGATGTGAGTTTGATTCCTGGTTTGAGAAGAGCCCTTGGAGAAGAAAATGGCAACCCACTCCAGTATTATTGCCAAAGAAATCTCATTGACAGAGGAGCTGACAGGTTATAGTCCATGGGGTCGTGAAAGGTCAGACATGACTTAGCAACTAAAAAGAAAAATGACAAATTAGAGGAGGGGAGCCCAGTATCCCAAATCCTTGGACACCAGACATGTACACATTATAAATATATGGATATAGTGGAGTCATGAGTTTGAGAGACTTTCCTCCCCTTTAAGAGAAGAGTGTTTTAGGTAACCTCAAATTACATGGGCAACAAAGGGAGGGAGTGAGGGAGAGAGGAGAACTGATTCACTCACCATGACTGAGACCCTTTTCACAATTATTACACTCCCTTTACACTCAGTCCCTGTGGGAAACAAAATTTTATTTCAAAACCAGGAAATTCTTAGATACTCTTGATCATATCTCCAGATAAAAGAAGTTGGTGGTGGGATGGGGAGGGGAAAGGGGACACTGGATTGATTGGGTCTTTTGGTTTTAAGCCACAGGAATCAAGATAGCTCAGGAAAAATGGGGGAATTTATCTCATAGACTCTACAGGAGAATTGAATTACTAGCCCATAGACAGAACAGAGAAGCAGCTGGAGCTCAAAAATCTAGAACCCTGCCAAGATTTTTGCTCTATTTCTCCCTTTTCTGCTTCTTTCTATATTTCAACTTTAGAAAGGTTGGGTTTCTCTAATCTCTCAGTGTCACCATCACAGAGAAATTAAATTTTTTACTCTAGTTACACTTGGAAAAAAAAATATCCCAGGGAAGCACACTGATTGGCCAGGATCAGGTCAGATGCTCACCCCTAAACCAATCAGCCATGGCCAGATGTGTGTGGGAGGGGTGCTATGATTGCTTCCATGCTAGTCAGGGGACTTTCTCAGTCAGTGGACTCTGGGACAGGTGGGGTTGAGTAAAAACCTGGTGGTCCTCACTTGAACCATAAGACTGGAGAGGCGAAAGCAGCTCTTCTATGAAGAAAGGGAAAATGAGTTGAATAAACAAGATATTAGATGTCTGTCATAGCTACCAACCCACAGCGATCACACAGACATTAAACACGGTGAAGTAGACAGGCCTGGCAAATGGACTATTATAAAGCAATTTGTTTGCTGATAGGATGCCTCTTCCCCCACCCCCAGCAAGAGAAAGAGAAGCTCCCTGGGCTAAGGAAGAAATAGAGATTGAGAATCCTGTAGCCTAAATTAAAGTCACTCAGTTGTGTCTGACTCTTTGCGATCCCATGGACTGTAATCCATGGAATTCTCCAGGCCAGAATACTGGAGTGAGTAGCCTTTCCCTTCTCCAGGGTATCTTCCCAACCCAGGGACTGAACCCAGATCTCCCACATCGCAGGCAGATTATATACCAGCGGAGCCACAAGGTAAGCCCAAAGCCCACCCTATATTCATTCACATGTAAAGTTCAGGGTAGGGACTAGGAAGAGCATAGGCAGTTCTCCTCAATATTTTTTAGGAAAAAAACAATGAACATAAGGTCAAAATAAGAGAATAAATGAATGTCCATATAATTTTCTCTATGTTACAAAAATGCTTTAAATGTACATACACCAAACAACAAAGGAACAGTAAAGAAATCAATTTAAAGACTCCACTAAGTAAAAACATTTTGCATATTTAACAACATATATAGTAATTTTTAATTGTTCCCAGTCCATGGTTTTCTGGTTTCACTGTGACCTCCTGAATCTCTGCCAGGTTTCACAAGATCTTGTTGCTAAAAGAATACTGGTTTCAGTTATTCATTTGACAACAGTATAATATGTCCATGTTCTGGGCCAGGCACTGTGCTAACTGAGATGGATATAGCACTGAGCAAGGCAAGAACTGTCTTTGTTGTTACAGAGTTTGCATTCTAATGGGGAGTGCACCCATGAACAAGTGTTACAGATGTGATCTTGAAAAAAAGTGCAGAAATCAAGAGTATTTCAAATGGGTAAACCTACTGATATACATAAAAAGGATTGTAGAAGCAAACCCCAAGCCTGCCCTGGTCCAGATTACCCAGTTATAACTTGTACTCTTTGGAATTAACTTTAAAAAACCTCAGCTAAAATTGGAGCTGGCGACTACTCCAAACAGGAAGGGACATACGCTTGCATCTCTGACGGGAAGGTGTCCCTACTCTACAATCAGGCAGAAGGAAGAAAACCTCTCTTTGCCTCAGGACAGCCCAGCCAATCAGAGACTCTTGCAGCCCCAACAATAAAAAGCCTCTATCCTAGCAGCTGAGCACAGGCGGCTGCGACCCGACACACTAAGCGCGGGCGGCCGCGACCCGGCACACTAAAAGCGCGGGCGGCTGCGACCTGGCGCACTAAAAGCGCGGCCGAGAGGAGTTACCCCATGTCCGAGGTCAGGTGCAGAGGCCAAGAGTGCCAGACTGCGACCGCTCAGGAACAGCCGAGCGGAGCTACCCTGCGTCCGAGGCCAGGGGAGGCGGCCGAGAGGAGCTACCCCACGTCCAAGGTCAGAGGCGGCCGGGAAGAGCCACCCGGCGCTGGAGGCCAGGGGCTGCGCTCGAGGCCAGGGATAGTGGACGGGAGGAGCGACCCGAGGAGCGGTGGCTGCGCCGGCATAGGAGGGCCTAGAGAAGCTATCCCACATTGAAGGTCAGGAAGGGCGGCGGTAAAGAGATACCCCTCATCCAAGGTAAGGAGCAGCGGCTGTGCTTTGCTGGAGCAGCCGTGAAGAGATACCCCACACCCAAGGTAAGAGAACCCCAAGTAAGATGGTAGGTGTTGCAAGAGGGCATCAGAGGGCAGACACACTGAAACCATACTCACAGAAAACTAGTCAATCTAATCTCACTAGGACCACAGCCTTGTCTAACTCAATGAAACCAAGCCATGCCTGTGGGGCAACCCAAGACGGGCGGGTCATGGTGGAGAGGTCTGACAGAATGTGGTCCACTGGAGAAGGGAATGACAAGCCACTTCAGTATTCTTGCCTTGAGAACCCCACGAACAGTATGAAGAGGCAAAATGATAGGATACTGAAAGAGGACCTCCCCAGGTCAGTAGGTGCCCAATATTCTACTGGAGATCAGTGGAGAAATAACTCCAGAAAGAATGAAGGGATGGAGCCAAAGGAAAAACAATACCCAGCTGTTGATGTGACTGGTGATAGAAGCAGATGCTGTAAAGAACAATATTGCATAGGAACGTGGAATGTCAGGTCCATGAATCAAGGCAAATTGGAAGTGGTCAAACAAGAGTGAACATTGACATTCTAGGAATCAGCGAACTAAAGTGGACTGGAATGGGTGAATTTAACTCAGATGACCATTATATCTACTACTGCGGGCAGGAATCCCTCAGAAGAAATGGAGTAGCCATCATGGTCAACAAAAGAGTCCAAAATGCAGTACTTGGATGCAGTCTCAAAAACGACAGAATGATCTCTGTTCATCTCCAAGGCAAACCATTCACTTTCACAGTTATCCAAGTCTATGCCCCAACCAGTAGCGTTGAAGAAGCTGAAGTTGAATGGTTCTATGAAGACCTATAAGACCTTTTAGAATGAACAGCCAAAAAAGATGTCCTTTTCATTATAGGGGACTGGAATGCAAAAGTAGGAAGTCAAGAAACACCTGGAGTAACAGGCAAATTTGGCCTTAGAATGCGGAATGAAGCAGGGCAAAGACTAATAGAGTTTTGCCAAGAAAATGCACTGGTCATAGCAAACACCCTCTTCCAACAACACAAGAGGAGACTCTACACATGGACATCACCAGATGGTCAACACCAAAATCAGATTGATTATATTCTTTGCAGCGAAAGATGGAGAAACTCTATACAGTCAACAAAAGCAAGACCAGGAGCTGGCTGTGGCTCAGATCATGAACTCCTTATTACCAAATTCAGACTCAAATTGAAGAAAGTAGGGAAAACCGCTAGACCATTCAGGTATGACCTAAATCAAATCCCTTATCATTATACAGTGGAAGTGAGAAATAGATTTAAGGGCCTAGATCTGATAGATAGAGTGCCTGATGAACTATGGAGGGAGGTTCATGACATTGTACAGGAGACAGGGATCAAGACCATCCCCATGGAAAAGAAATGCAAAAAAGCAAAATGGCTGTCTGGGGAGGCCTTATAAATAGCTGTGAAAAGAAGAGAGGTGAGAAACAAAGGAGAAAAGGAAAGCTATAAGCATCTGAATGCAGAGTTCCAGAGAATAGCAAGAAGAGATTAAGAAAGCCTTCTTCAGCGATCAATGCAAAGAAATAGGGGAAAAGAACAGAATGGGAAAGACTAGAGATCTCTTCAAGAACATTAGAGATACCAAGGGAACATTTCATGCAAAGATGGGCTCGATAAAGGACAGAAATGGTCTGGACCTAACAGAAGCAGAAGATATTAAGAAGAGGTGGCAAGATACAGAGAAGAACTGTACAAAAAAGATCTTCACCACCCAGATAATTATGATGGTGTGATCACTCATCTAGAGCCAGACATCCTGGAATGTGAAGTCAAGTGGGCCTTAGAAAGCATCACTACGAACAAAGCTAGCAGAGGTGATGGAATTCCAGTTGAGCTGTTTCAAATCCTGAAAGATGACGCTGTGAAAGTGCTACACTCAATATGCCAGCAAATGTGAAAACTCAGCAGTGGCCACAGGACTGGAAAAGGTCAGTTTTCATTCCAATTCCAAAGAAAGGCAATGCAAAAGAATGCTCAGACTACCACATAATTGCACTCATCTCACATGCTAGTACAGTAATGCTCAAAATTCTCCAAGCCAGGCTTCAGCAATATGTGAACCATGAACTTCCTGATGTTCAAGCTGGTTTTAGAAAAGGCAGAGGAACCAGAGATCAAATTGCCAACATCTGTTGGATCATGGAAAAAGCAAGAGAGTTCCAGAAAAACATCTATTTCTGCTTTATTGACTATGTCAAAGCCTTTGACTGTGTGGATCACAATAAACTGTGGACAATTCTGAAAGAGATGGGAATACCAGACCACCTGACCTGGCTCTTGAGAAATCTGTATGCAGGTCAGGAAGCAACAGTTAGAACTGGACATGGAACAACAGACTGGTTCCAAATAGGAAAAGGAGTACGTCAAGGGTGTATATTGTCACCCTGCTTATTTAATTTCTAGGCAGAGTACATCATGAGAAACGCTGGACTGGAAGAAACACAAGCTGGAATCAAAATTGCCAGGAGAAATATCAATAACCTCAGACATGCAGATAACACCACCCTTATGGAAGAAAGTGAAGAAGAACTAAAAAGCCTCTTGATGAAAGTGAAAGAGGAGAGTGAAAAAGTTGGCCTAAAGCTCAACATTCAGAAAACAAAGATCATGGCATCTGGTCCCATCACTCCATGGGAAATAGATGGGGAAACAGTGGAAACAGTGTCAGACTTTATTTTGGGGGGCTCCAAAATCACTGCAGATGGTGACTGCAGCCATGAAATTAAAAGACGCTTACTCCTTGGAAGAAAAGTGATGACCAACCTAGATAGCATATTCAAAAGCAGAGTCATTACTTTGCCGACTAAGGTCCGTCTAGTCACGGGATGGTTTTTCCAGTAGTCATGTATGGATGTGAAAGCTGGACTGTGAAGAAGGCTTAGCGCCAGAGAATTGATGCTTTTGAACTGTGGTGTTGGAGAAGACTCTTGAGAGTCCCTGGACTGCAAGGAGATCCAACTAGTGCATTCTGAAGGAGATCAGCCCTGGGATTTCTTTGGAAGGAATGATGCTAAAGCTGAAACTCCAGTACTTTGGATACCTCATTTGAAGAGCTGACTCATTGGAAAAGACTCTGATGCTGGGAGGGATTGGGGGCAGGAGGAGAAGGGGACGACCGAGGATGAGATGGCTGGATGGCATCATGGCCTCGATGGACGTGAGTCTGAGTGAACTCTGGGAGATGGTGATGGACAGGGAGGCCTGGCATGCTGCAATTTATGGGGTCGCAAAGAGTCGGACACGACTAAGTGACTGAACTGAACTGAACTGAACTGATCCTAGCAGCTCTGGTGGGAAAGAATCAGCCTGCAATGCAGGAGACTCAAGTTCGATTCCTAGGTTGGGAATATCCCCTGGAGAGGGGAATGGCAACCCACTTCAGTATTTTTGCCTGGAAAATTCCATGGACAGAGGAAGCTGGCCGGCTACAGTCCATGGGATTGTAAAGAGTTGGACATGACTGAGCAACTAACACTTATATTTCGGATGCATTTTCCTGCAATAGTCTTTTTGATTATTATAGCTCCTTCCAACTCCCTCTTTCCCTTTAAAAGCAAATTTTCCTTCCTTGTTCTCTGGTTTGCCTATGGTCCGCCATAGTTTGAATATCTTAAATAGCAATTCCTCTGACTATTCCTGAATAAATTTTTGTTTGCTGGTAAAAAAGTAACTGTCTATTGTATTATTAAAGTTGATATGTTGTCAAAGGAGAAGAAACCTCCAGGCACACACATACCAATAAAATAGCAATTGGAAGAGCTGGTGGGAACTTGTTCTCTGTGGCTCTCTGTATCTCTCAAGTTCTCCAAGGGAAGGGAAGTCGCTCAGTTGTGTCCGACTCTGCGACCCCATGGACTGTAGCCTACCAGGTTCCACCATCCATGGGATTTTCCAGGCAAGAATGCTGGAGTGGGTTGCCATTTCCTTCTCGAGGAGATCTTCCCGACCCAGGGATTGAACCCGGGTCTCCCATATGGTAGGCATTGTAGGCAGACAGGTTAAATATAGATCAAATAATTCTCATTTACTTGCAACAAAAGTGCCTTAAGGGGTAGCTATGTTCAACTCATTGACATACAGCAGGAGAAATGGAAGAAAGCTCTTCTCATTTGGATTACGTGAGTAAGCTGTTTGTTGCCCTTTGAATTTAAGATTTTTTTTTTTTAAAGCTATGGTCATTATAAACAAACTGAATTGTCTAGAAGATACTAAGGAAAATGTGAACCATATGGAAGTTTGAGATGGCTTCATGAATATAGGCATATACCTCATTTTATTACACTTCACAGATACTGGGTTGTTGTTTTGTTTGTTTGTTTGTTTGTTTGTTTTACAAATTGAAGATTCGTGGCTGCCCTGCATTGAGCAAGTCTATTAACACCTTTTCCCCAACAATATACTACTATGACTCAATGAAGGTTCAGATGATGGTTAGCAATATTTTGCAATAAAGTATTTTTAAATTAAGGTATGTATATATATATTTTAAGATGGTGCTGTTGCACACTTAATAAGTCACAGTATAGTGTACACATAACTTTTATATGCACTAGGAAACTAAAAAATTTGTGTGACTTGTTTTATTGCAATATCTGCTTTATTGTGGTGGTCCGGAACCAAACCTACAATATCTTCAGGGTCTGCCTGTAGAAGATTAAAACCTTAAAGAAGATGTGTGCTTTAGAAAGATAGCTGTGGATAGGAAAAGGGGGATGATAGTGAAAAGGGGGATGATGGTGAACCATGCACTGGTTCTTAAAACTTCTGTCTAGAAATGACATAAATCTCTTGTGCTTGCATTTTTGTGGCCAAAGCAAGTCCCATGCCTACATCTAGTTTAAGTGAAACAAGACAATGTGATATTACCCCCATGACTGACTTCATAAAAAATGATAATCATTCAAAATTATATTTTTAAGAATTAGAAATCTAATTCAGCTACATTTAATTTTGTATATGTTTTAATTTCTATAAGATTATTTTCCAAGGCTTTAATCATCGTAACTAGGCACTTGATTATTGCACAGAGGAGTGGACTCTAATTATCTTCCCTTTGAATCTGAGCTGGTTTTAGTAAACTGCTTGACCAACAGAATATGGCAGAAGTTGTGTTCTGGGGCTTCTGAGGTTAAGTCTTGTAGCTCCCATCGAGTCCCTGTGATGGGCAGGGCCCGTACTAATTTGGGATGCACACGAAGCCTGAGGCTTTTGCTCTTTGAGCCCTGAACTGCCATGTCGAGTCACCCTGAAGTCACCGTGCTGGGCAGGCCACATGGAGAGACCACATGGAGAGGCCTGGAGACCAGTGAGCGGAGTTAAACTCCTAGCAGGTTATTTCTTTGGTTTGAATCTTCGGATAAATGTATTTCTGCCTTCTAAGTGTTGTGTGAGGCTGTAAGTATCCCTGGGATAATACATCTAATTGACTTCTTCAGACTCTAATTTCTGAGTGCAAATTAGTGGGTCAGAATATTTTTTTTTTTCCTTAGGCATTTTGGGAAGAATAGGAGCCTTGGTTCTCCAAGGGCAGGGAGAAGTGAGAAATAGTTTTGAGGCCTGAGTTATTGCCTGAGGCAGGGTGTTCTTGTGTGGTAGGAGCCAGCAATCAGCAGAAAAATGAAGCAGGCCCAAGAGTAAGGACCTCCCACCTTCACCTCACCCCTGTGTTAGGACCACCCTGAACTGGCAGCAGGGTGGTCTCTGAGCAGATTCAAGATGGATCATGGATTCAGTCCTGTCTACTGAAAGTCCCTGACAACCCTATGGAGGCTGTTTGGGGTCTTTTGAGGCAAAATGGTAAACAGTCATCTTCCCTAGCCAAGCCATAAATAAATTGAGGAAAAAAAAATCCCCTTAATGTATGAGAACTAGGGCCTGGAACTTCATGTTTATTCTGATAAAGTTGATGATGGAGGATGCATCATTTTATTTTGTAGCCTCATGGGCTTACTCTCTGAACCTCAGAATTAGGCAGAATTTATTACCTAGTCACCTCAGATATTGCATGATGGTGGGACTCACAGTGTGGAGAAAACCTATGATGTGGAGAAGTACATGAAAATACATGCTTCCTGTGGACATCTAAAATGATGAGCAAGCCCAGCATATTTCTCCCAAATGTATCCAAAAGCTAAGTCCCACCACATTCCTGAATGGAGTAAACAAAAAGGCAGGAGAGACCAGGAGTATATACAACCGACCTCCCTCTACATGGAGGAAAACAGTAAGAACAGAGAAGGAGAAGCTCCTCCAGTTGGTGAAACTGATGACTGCCTTGCAAGATGGGCACAGGCCTTTGCCCCTAGCAACTCAGAGCTGCAGCAACCCTGTTGGTCTTAAGACCTAAAATACAGATTCATCAGATCTTGGGCTTGCTTCTCATTTCATGTCAGCAGCATTTATTAGATGTCTGCCATCAACATGACTCTGGATTGCGTGATTCTAACTTGAAGTAATGAGGATATAGGATAAGCTGCTATAACCCAAAGCTCTCAATATGCAGGCTCTATGCCAGGCACTTTAACCAGCTTCTGGAATAAGGAGATGAAGAGGACAATGTCCTACCATTAAGGAGCTGTATATTGTCTGTGAGTGAGACAGACAAATGTAAAACCATAGTATATACTTGGGGCATGACTATAGCATCACAGAAGTAAACAGGCAATCAGCTTTGTCTGAGAGGTTAGAGAAAGAGCACAGGGGCAGTGATGGCTGAGTCTGGACTTTAAAGAGAAGTGCAAATTTTCCAAATTGGGGAATAGCTGTAGGAAGGCATAGATGCAGGAGAGAGCTAGTCATATGCCCAGACTGTGGCAGTTTCCCTCATTCAACAGGTATTCATTAAGCACTAAACTGCCATCAGTATTAGGGACTCTGTGTTGACTGGGAGAGGCACAATCCCTGCCCTTGGGAAATTTATTGCCCCATCTATAAGAAAGGATTTCCCTTATAGCTCAGTTGGTGAGGAATCCACCTGCAATACAGGAGACCCTGTTTCGATTCCTGGTTTGGGCAGATCCCCCAGAGGAGGGATAGGCTACCCACTCCAGTATTCTTAGGCTTCTCTTGTGGCTCAGCTGGTAATGAATCTGCCTGCAATGCGGGAGACCTAGGTTTGATTCCTGGTTTGGGAAGATCCCCTAGAGAAGGGAAAAGGCTACCTACTCCAGTATTCTGGCCTGGGGAATTCCATGGACCGTATAGTCCATGGGATCACAAAGTGTCAGACATGACTGAGTGACTTTCACTTTCTTTCACTTTCATTCTATAAAAGAGACAGTTGTGGGAAGCAAGGCTGGAAAGGTACGTAGAGACCAGATCATGGAAGGTCCTATGTATCATGCCATGGAAGTTGGTGCTTACCCAGAGCCTATTCCCAGTTCATTATTGCCACATTATGCTATGGAACAGGCCTGTGATAGAGAGGCATCACATCCCCCTCAGGTTCTAAAGTGGCCCATGCTCATGGTGACAGAAAATAGGATGTACAACAAAGCAACAGCATTTCCTGTTCTAGAAATCCCAGAAGTATGACAAATAGTTTCATCTTTTTTTTCCCCAAACCAAGCCATAAGAACAATGAATTAATACTAGTGAAAATAAGCCAAAATTAAAACAAGCATTTCCATCATTATTACACTTAACATTGAAATGCAACATGCAAAAATTTTAGTGAATCTTTTAAAAGTCCCATAAGGATTAAGTGAAGTCTCAAAAGTCTCAGAATGTTTTCCTGGCCAATAGAGAAAGAAATAAAGATGAAATTTATAATTAATTCTAAAGACCTGACCAAATTTCTCTCAGGATTCTGGAAAACTTTTCCTTCTCTTAAGCTCAAAATGTTAGAGTTCAAGCTCACTCTGCTTACTGTATGATAGGCCAGTGAATATGAAAGACGAGGTGTTGAGGCAACAAACATGACTTTATTCAGAAAGCTAGCTGACAAAGAAGATGGCAGACTAACGCCTGAAAATAACCATCTTGTTGGGGTCTGGATGCCAGACTCTTTTATGGGTCAGACATGGGAGGAAGTAGGAAATAAAGTAAAAAGGCTGTTTAATCTTGCAAGTATCTCCTAGAATGGAAAGCCTCAGGCAGGGGGGATGTATTAATTTCTTCCTTCCTGCCATCTACAGGTGGACAGGATTCCGAACAAAGGCACTTTAGCTTGACAATTGGGCAGAGAGGCAGGATTCTTAGAGGCTGGCTGTTACATGTGATTACAATAACAAAAGCACCAAAGAAACAGATCTAGCATGGAAGAGTCAAAATTGACTCCCCCCTGTTACAAGAAGATATTTAGATTGCTCTGGAAGATAGTTTATTGGAGAAATTTAAAGAGGGAAACACTAATCCAACAACAAATTTTATTGAACCCCTATATACTTAAGATTTGGTGCCATAGCATGTGAGCAAAGTAAATTGTCTCTTTAGTTAATACTTAATGTTTAAAATTTACTGGATAAAACTTTATTATACTCATTGTAAATATGTTCTGAAAAGTAAAGTTCCAGTTCATTTAGTGTGTTATAAGAGGAAAGGAACATTGTTCAATGAACAAATTAATCTGAAATAATTGTGGGAGACGTATTGCTTAAGTGTGTTATGAATACATGTAAGCCCTTGTGCAAATTTCAAGACTTTTCAAGGTTTGGAATCCTTCTTTAGAAGAAAGAAAGCTATTTCCTTCTGATTCGGGACACGCAATGAGAATTCACATTGTTGGCATGAAAATATATTCTCTGGTATAACTGTCTCTCTGTTCTGGATTTTTTCAAGCTTTGGGGAGGAGGGAAGTATGGTTTTCTTTGAGGTTTTCATCCCAATTGTTAAGTAAAAAGAGATACGACTGCATTCATTCACAAATGCTTCCTGGGTACTGCAGTAATCTTTAGGATTCTCCACAAATCTCCTGGTTTGCTTCTCCTTCTGGGATCACTGCAAGTTTGAAGCCTCTGTGAAGTAACATGTGGCCACGTGACTTGCTTTGGCCAGTGAAATGTGAGACTCAGAGAGCTTGTGTGGTACCCACTGTATTCCCTTCCCTACCCATCCACAGCCACACCGTGGAGGTCAGCAGCAAGATGGCACCTCCATAACTGGATTCATTCCAGGAAGAGATCCTCTCAGTAAGAAATAAACTTGTTGCATTAGGTCACAGGATCTGGGAGTTGTTTGTTATTCTAGTGTAAAGGGCGTCTGCGTACTGACAGCTGTCCACGATGTAAGCAGCATGATGCTAGGCAAGATGGTGGTTGGAAAGTATGCCCTCTTGCCAGAAACTCCTACCCCAGGGGAGAAAGAGAGCCGAGAAAACAATTATGAGGTAGCAGATAGCCACACTGGAATGGTAAACCCAACCTCAGGGGAACTCAAAAACAAAGAAAAGTGGTAAGAGATGCTTCTTTCCTGTAAAATATGAAGGGAAAAGATGAGAAAAACCTCTCTTACATATTTCCTTACAGTCTGATCTGATCTATACTTAACTATGGTCTTCGCTATTTATAGTGAAGTGATGGAGTTGTTCACATGCTAGTGGAAATCTTGATAGTCTACTTGATATACTTAAGTATTTCTGCAAAAATTCTACTGGATAGCGAAAGGGAGTCATCCTTTTTTTAAACATTTTAAGAACAATTTTTATTTTTGGCTGTGCTAGGTCCTCCTTGCTGCTCACAGGCTGCCTCTATTTGCTGTGAGCAGGGGCTACTCTGTAGTTGCGGTGTCTGGGTTTCTCACAGTGGTGGTTTCTCACAGTGGTGGCTTCTCTTGCAGCACAGGGTGGGCTCTAGGCCACATCAGCTCAGTACTTGTGGTTCCTCAGTTCTAGAGCACTGGTTCAGTAGTTGTGGTGTATGGGCTTAGTTGCTCCGCAGCATGTGGGATCCTCCCAGACCAGAGATCAAACCCATGTCTTGTGCGTTAGCAGGTGGATTCTGTACCACTGAGCCACCAGGGAAGCCCCCAGGAGCCACCTTTTGAATCAACTCTAATAGATAAGTAGTGACTGCTTGGCATTTTATTTGAGAAAGATTATGATACTGCATCCCAACTTGGGAATGGAATGATGCGATCCATTAGTAGTATCTATCTTGTGTTTAGGAAAGAGGAATTCTTAAAAAAAAAAAAAAGTTTTCATTTGCTAACCTATTCCTTGGAAGAAAAGTTATGACCAACCTAAATAGCATATTCAAAAGCAGAGACATTACTTTACCAACAAAGGTCCATCTAGTCAAGGCTGTGGTTTTTCCAGTGGTCATGTATGGATGTGAGAGTTGGACTGTGAAGAAAGCTGAGCGCTTAAGAATTGTTGCTTTTGAACTGTGGCGTTGGAGAAGACTCTTGAGAGTCCCTTGGACTGCAAGGAGATCCAACCAGTCCATTCTGAAGGAGATCAGCCCTGGGATTTCTTTGGAAGGAATGATGCTAAAGTTGAAACTCCAGTACTTTGGCCACCTCATGCAAAGAGCTGACTCATTGGAAAAGACCCTGGTGCTGGGAGGGATTGGAGGCAGGAGGAGAAGGGGACGACAGAGGATGAGATGGTTGGATGGCATCACTGACTCGATAGACTTGAGTCTGAGTGAACTCTGGGAGTTGGTGATGGACAGGGAGGCCTGGCGTGCTGCAATTCATGGGGTCGCAAAGAGTCGGACACGACTGAGTGACTGAACTGAACTGAACCTATTCCTAGCTAAAACAGAAAAGTTATTTACCAGCTTATTATTTCCCATCCAAAAAATAATGGAGTGGCCTGGAAAACTCACATATATAAACCATGGCATATGCTCCTAGGGAATAGCAAGAAATATGTTATGCAATTTCAGTGTCTACCCCCTAAATAGAAATATAGCTATGTTAATAAGGGAACACATGTAAAGAAGAAAACATATACATCATCTTGGTTGTGATGTCTTAACTCTATGACTTGTGATAGAGAATAAGTTAAGATCTCAAATATAGTAGCATTATTATTTCTCTTTTATGAAACAGCCCAATAATAGCTCTGCCATCCTTGTTGTGAAGCTTGGTCATGGACAAGGTAGCTGCTCCAGTTGCCCTTATCTTCATGGCTGAGGATAGCTCCCAGAGAAAGTCTAGGAAGAAATGTCTCTAATGAGCAGAGATCATCTCGACTAACATTCCATTGGCCCCAACTTGGTCTATTATTTCAGATTCAAGAGAATCTGTCATTTTTAGTTGGCAGTCATGAACTCGGCTTCACCTTGAGGTGTTCCATTACTAAAAAGAATTCAAAGAAAATGCATACTGAGAAGAATCCGCAGGCTCCATCACTGCTATAGGAGAAGGAAGAGACCAACTTATACTGAAGAATTCAGGGAATCTCTTCCTGAAAGAAGAAAGGGTAAGAGCAGTAAAGGACCTAAATCAATAGAGGAAAAAGAATAGAGATTAAAATATAAGATTTCCTAAAATTTCCTTTTTGTTAAGACATGTCAGAAAGCTACACATCCTGATATGATGCACTGAGAAGGCACCCTATCACCTTGTATTCATGCCAAAAATCTATAACATCACTCTAATCAGGAGAAAAATAATACATACACCCAAATAGAAAGACATTTAACAAAATAGTTGGCCAATGGCCCTCAAAAGTGTCTAGATCATGAAAGAATAGGGGAAGACTGAGGAACTGGCCCAGACTGGAGGAGATAAGGAGACACGACAACTAAATGCAAGGTGGGGTCCATCTAGGATCAGAAAAAAAGATATTAATAGGAGAAAACAAAGTCAGATGAGGTATGTAGGTTAGTTACTGGTGTTTCATCAGCATTAATTTCCTGGTGTTGGTAGCTGCGCTATGCATCTGAAGATGTTTAGGGTAGATATATATGGGAACATTCTACTGTTTGTATAACTTTCCTGTATGTCTACAATTATTTCAAAATGAAAAGTTTAAAGTCCCTGACATGTTCTATGAACACATGTCACCTGCATATCTTACAAAGGTCATGGAGTAAGAAACCCAGGCCCCATGAATGACATCTATCTCATCTCCCTTCTGGTCTATTCTAAAAGTCATTTCCCTCATCTCCACATCTCCATTCACTCCCCAACTCTGCAGCCTGAATGGTCCATTTGTAATACAGATCTGATTATCCCATTGCCCCATTTGGAGCCCTGCATCAGCTTCCGGGATGGATTTCCTGGTGGATTAAATCTTCATCCTTTGTTAACAGCCTACTGGCCCTTAATAATCTAGCCCAAACCTGCTTCTGCATTCACAAATCCTGCCACTTCCAAACACTCATTCTCCTCTCCTGCCCACAGAACTTCTCACACATTTTCAAGCATTCAATTTCTGTCACCATCTCCTGGAATTCACTTACTGTTCAGACTACCTGGAATGCCTCCCTTGCTTTCTGGTGAATTTGTAGGTTTCCTTGAAGACTCAGCTTGAACATTACTTCCCTTCCAATACCCTCTGTAATTCATTTAGCATTAGTTTTCTACCAACACTTGGTTTTTCAACTCTTACAGCTCTTGTTATTGATATTGTGATTCATCTGCTTTCATGATCCGGTATTGTGCTTGGTTCTTGGATAACAAAGACAAAAGATGAAACTTCTAAGGACTTCCTTCTGGGGTGGGTGGGGCCAGTGGGTGAGCTAGCAGTGTGATAAACTTATGATACAAGTCAACACAGAGTAGTTCCTTTTAGTGAGAGGAAGTCAGGAAGCATCTCAGGGAAGATTAGTCATGAGTTGAGTCTTAAGAATAAATGAAGACTCCCAGTTTTCCGTTGAAAGGTCAACTCTCACATGTAACTGCTCTCATTCTCCATCTACTCAAGTTCTATATGAACTAGTTCAATTACCAGTTCGACACAATTCAGTATTTTATAAAAGCATGAAAATTAATGACAAAAGTTGACCCACTTAAATACGTGTGGTGTCCTTAAAAGTATAGCAGACAGATGATTACTTGTCTTGACCTTAGTTACTACAGGTTGGAAATCCTTTCCAAGCAAGTATTACAGAATGTCAAAACATTTAGACTTCAAAGAAAATCATGATAAATCATATTTTAAAGTTCTAAAAATAGCTATATGTAGATGACAAAAATTGTCACTGTTAATGATGAATTGAGGGTATTTATTAATATTACTTACTCCCATGGTTCTCAAACTGTGTGTCAAGGCACCCAGGGGTGCTACAGTGAACACTTCAAATCACTATAGAGTACTTTAGATTTTTGAGGGCAATGCCAAGCTACTTGACACCTCTCAGACACAGAATGAACTGCTAGCTTAAAGGAGCTCACAGTTTCAACATCAAATTGTGCTATATTCTTCTTGATGATGCCATATATTTGCAAGACTGGGTTTTCAGTGGTTTCCATGAAACCAATATTGCACAAAAACTAAAGTGGGCAAGGGAATGCGCAAGTGGTGGCCAGTCTAATTCCAGGATCTGAGAAGTTATGCAGTTCCACCAGGAATACATATCCCAGTAGTGATTTTGACTATTAAAGAATGAAACAAAATTGTTTTTTCTTTCTATATATTTCTTTTATTTTTTCAGGTAACAGAAGCAGAAGATATTAAGAAGAGGTGGCAAGAATACACAGAAGAACTATATAAAAAATATCTTCATGACCCAGATAATTATGATGGTATGATCACTCACACTCACCTAGAGCCAGACATCCTGGAATGTGAAGTCAAGTGGGCCTTAGAAAGCATCACTATGAACAAAGCTAGTGGACGTGATGGAATTCCAGTTGAGCTATTTCAAATCCTAAAAGATGATGCTGTGCAAGTGCTGCACTCAATATGCCAGCAAATTTGGAAAATTCAGCAGTGGCCACAGGACTGGAAAAGGTCAGTTTTCATTCCAAACCCAGAGAAAGGCAATGCCCAAGAATGCTCAAACTATCGCACAATTGCACTCATCTCACACACTAGTAAAGTAATGCTCAAAATGCTCCAAGCCAGGCTTCAGCAATATGTGAACCGTGAACTTCCAGATGTTCAAACTGGTTTGTTTTAGAAAAGGTAGAGGAACCAGAGATCAAATTGCCAACATCTGCTGGATCATCAAAAAAGCAAGAGAGTTCCAGAAAAACATCTACTTCTGCTTTACTGACTATGCCAAAGCCTTTGACTGTGTGGATCACAATAAACTGTGGACAATTCTTCAAGAGATGGGAATACCAGACCACCTGACCCGCCTCTTGAGAAACCTATCTGCAGGTCAGGAAGTAACAGTTAGAACTGGACATGGAACAACAGACTGGTTCCAAATCGGGAAAGGAGTATGTCAAGGATGTATATTGTCACCCTGCTTATTTAACTTATATGCAGAGTACATCATGAGAAATGCTGGGCTGGAAGAAGCACAAGCTGGAATCAAGATTGCCAGGAGAAATATCAATAACCTCAGATACGCAGATGACACCACCCTTATGGCAGAAAGTGAAGAACTAAAGGGCCTCATGATGAACGTGTAAGAGGAGAATGAAAAAGTTGGCTTAAAGCTCAACATTTAG
This sequence comes from Ovis canadensis, assembly GCF_042477335.2. Classification (NCBI taxonomy): domain Eukaryota; kingdom Metazoa; phylum Chordata; class Mammalia; order Artiodactyla; family Bovidae; genus Ovis; species Ovis canadensis. Next base: position 30,700,497 of record NC_091246.1, read on the forward strand.
AAAACTAAGATCATGGCATCTGGTCCCATCACTTCATGGCAAATAGGTGGGGAAACAGTGGCTGACCTTTATTTTTTGGGGCTCCAAAATCATTGCAGATGGTGATTGCAGCCATGAAATTAAAAGATGCTTACTCCTTGGAAGGAAAGTTATGACCAATCTAGATAGCATATTAAAAAGCAGAGACATTCCTTTGTCAACAAAGGTCCGTCTAGTCAAGGCTATGGTTTTTCCAGTGGTCATGTATGGATGTGAGAGTTGGACTATAAAGAAAGCTGAGCACCAAAGAATTGATGCTTTTGAACTGTGGTGTTGGAGAAGACTCTTGAGAGTCCCTTGGAATGCAAGGAGATCCAACCAGTCCATCCTAAAGGAGATCAGTCCTGTATGTTCATTGGAAGGAGTGATGTTGAAGCTGAAACTCCAATATTTGGCCATCTGATGCGAAGAGCTGACTTATTTGAAAAGACCCTGATACTAGGGAAGATTGAGGGCAGGAGGAGAAGGGGACAACAGAGGATGAGATGGTTGAATGCCATCACCGACTCAATGGACATGGGTTTGGGTGGACTCTGGGAGTTGGTGATGGACAGGGAAACCTGATGTGCTGTGGTTCATGGGGTTGCAAAGAGTCAGACACGACTGAGAGACTGAACTGAACTGATATGAAGGGAGCTGTGAACTGAGAAAGTTTGGGAAACTCTGATCTCCAATGTCATTGACTTGATAGTGATGTTGCTCTTTTTATAGCTGTAGACAATGGAATCAATCAGTCAATCCCAAAGGAAATCAACCCTGACTGTTCACTGGAAGGACTGATATGAAGCTGAAGCTCCAGTACTTTGGCCACCTGATGCGGAGAGCCGACTCTTTAGAAAAGACCCTGATGCTGGAAAAGATTGAAGGTAGGAGGAGAAGGAGATGACAGAGGACAAGATGGTTGGTTGGCATCACCAACTCAATGGGCATGAGTTTGAGCAATCTCCAGGAGATAGTGAAGAACAGGGAAGCCTGGTGTGCTGCAGTCCATAGGGTCACAAAGAGGTGGACACAACTGAGTGATGGAACAACAAGAGCACAGACTGTGTTGGGTTCTGAGAACTTTGTATATCTTCGAGTATAAAGATAGAAACAAAAAGGCCTAACAGCAGAAACTCCTTGCGTAACTGCTGCTGTTGCTGCTGCTAAGTCGCTTCAGTCATTTCCGACTCTGCAGCCCTGTAGATGGCAGCCCACCAGGCTCCCCTGTCCCTGGGATTCTCCAGACAAGAACACTGGAGTGGGTTGCTATTTTCTTCTCCAATCCTTGTGTAACTAAAATACATTTAATTAAAGGACATGTTTTGCAACATAAAATGTGCCCATTCTACAGATTCAGATGCCATTCATGAGCTTTATTAGGAAGACATGACGATGGATTAGCTTATCTTACTCTACCAATTTGGAACCAACTGAACAAACTTGCCAGATGGGCGGCCAGGTTTGAGGTTGCCTTTGCCTTATGTGACTGATTTACAATACATTGAATTTTTTCCTTATTTTTCTTTACATGAAACTACTTGTCTCCTTCAGGTTTAAACTTACTACCCTGACCTCACTGGCACTGTGATCACTGTGATTACTGTGATTTCAACCAGATAAAGCCGCCAACTCTTCCTTAAAGTTACCTCTGCTGTGCAATTAAACTGCCTGATTGAGTCATGAGTGAGCATCGTTAGCTCCAGGAGAGAGTCCAGATTGAGGTTGGGGGAGAAAAAGGAGATGCTACATTCATTTATTCCAGCAACAGGCAGTTAAGAACAGTATCTTTTTTCCCATAAAAATGAAAATAGGCAAAATTGTAACTTCAATAAAATAGTTGACTAATAAAAGTACCTGATGCATTCAATCTTTTTAACCAATACACAAATAAAATTTTCGATTGAAGAAAGAATCTGTATTCTAGTAACTTTTAAAGCTGAAGCAAGTATTTAATAATATTTCAGAACCCACACGTATGTAGGCTGGCTGATATAAATGTATTATTTTGCATCCTGGATGCCCCACTATATGGTACAATCTACTTGTTCAGTAGGACCACTGTCCGTCATCTATTCAAACTATTTATTGCAAACCTACCATATTCCATAGTCACTGCTCAAGGCCACACTTCATGCTGGCAAATCTGGGATTTGGGAAAAGGTATTACTCCAAAGGGATTAGCTTCATGTTTCTTGCCCAATAATAAGAATATAGGGAATTACAATGTGGTTACTTACACAGTATCCTCTGTAGATCAAAGAAGGGCATTTTCCCCATGAGGCTGAATAACACATGGATTGGGCAATGGCAGAAAGGCTATGTTCTTCCTTGGCTTAGAGGGATCTGTTCAAATATCAAAACAGTGCTTGTCATGAGTATCCACCAGTGATGAATTGTAAGATTGTCCAAATGTTCTTTCTTGCTTGGAACCACATCCTGTTTCTAAAGACTCAGGCAGCAAATTAAATGGAGAATTCATAATTTAAGATTCTCCAGGCTCCTTTTCATTTGTGTTCAAATTAGGAGAAATAGATATTCATGAATAAATGATATTATCTAAGCATTGCCTTTAACCTCGTATAGAGTGAATAAAGTAGACTATATCATACCAGGTTATGGAGATCTAAAGGTGATTTTCTTAAACTAGTTGCAGGGTTAATATAATACTTTTTATGATATCAGGAAGAAAGTACTTGAGAAACTCCCAGTTATATCAGTGAAATTTATTCGAGTTGTAGTGATAGAAAATCCAGCCCTGATTGACTTAGATTAAAAAAATATATTGGCTCACACAGTTGAAAAATCAATGGGAAGAGCAGGTTTCAGGCAAGACAACAAGGGAGAGAAAAATGCCACTACGACCCAATTGTGTTCTCCATCCCTCAGTTTCATTTCTTCTGGGCTGCTGTACCTCTCATCATCTGTGCTCTGCAAGATGGTAGCAGTAACTCCAGATATTACATCTCTATAGTTCAGTTCCAGCACAAATAGCAGAAACTCTCAGCAAAATTCTCTCATACTTCATCATTGCCAAATGGATCATGTGCCCATGCCTAAACCAATTTCTCTGGCCAGAGGAAGGCAATGTTCTGGTGGGCTATGGCCTAAGGAACATGCTTCAACTCTGAGCAAGGATTGGCTCTGCCCAAAGCCCTGGGCTGATGGTGAACAATAAATTACACACAAACAGAAGATGGAAGCTGGGGTATAATTATCCAAAGGAAGGATAAATGGTGGCAGGAAGCCAAATATCCACTTTAGAACAAAACATTTTTTCTAAGGAAGGGCATGTCAAAGAAGATGTTTGCATGGATTATACAGTCCATTAAGTATGTGTCTTAAAGCAGTCCTGCCTCAATTGATCAAATGGTAAGAGAATAGTGGTAGGACGCAGAGTGCCAGCAAGTGTTTGACAACCACCTCTCTGGGGAGATGATATGTAGCATCTACTGATTTCCATGGTGTAAATACTCCCACCATGGCCAATTTCAAGCTACCAACATAGTGCCATTGGCCATGGGTTTAGGATGAGATGCACAAAGTCAGTCCTCAGTATGAATGGTACCCACATATAACAAGCTGGCTCCAGCACAGCACTGGTAATAAGTGATATGCATAAAGGTTTTTGTAAAGTTAATATTTTACTTATGCCACCCAGTGAAGTCGCTCAGTCATGTCCGACTCTTTGTGACCCCATGGACTATAGCCCACCAGGCTTCTCTGTCCATGGGAATTTCCAGGCAAGAGTACTGGAGTGGATTGCCATTTCCTTCTCCAGGCGATCTTCCTCACCCAGGGATCGAACCCGGGTCTCCCACATTGTAAGTAGACGCTTCGTCTGAGCCACCAGGGAAGTGCTTTAAAAAGTAACTAGAAAAATTATGCCACCAAAGTAACTAGAAAAATCCCCCCAAACTTAACAAATTAAGGTAGACATGAAGGTTGGGTTGGCGAGTGGGGCAGTTATAAGAGATGGCTTTATTACTTGGTCAAAAATATAGATATTTTTAGCTACTTTTGATGGAAACCATGCAGATTCATCATGTGGTTGGTCATATAGCCACATTAAAATAGCCTTTCTCGCTGTAAATAAAATGTTGGAGAAAAACAGCAATTATGTAGCCACAACCCCCCTCTGTCCCCATGAACTGCTGCAGTCAAGCATTTCTGCACACATGTCCCCGGAGATGTCACTTACTCCTCAGGGTGGTCTCCTAGGCTCAACATTTTCTGGCCACAGAAGAAACATCTGTTTGTTGATATTTTTCTAGACTGCTAATTACATGAACCCTATGATTTTCCACTCTGGTGAACGAACAAAAACAAGTTTCACAGTTGATGTGAAAACTCAGAACACTGGTGACTTGTTATGAACGAGGAAATAACTACAATGGCTTAGACTAAGGTAAAACTCACTAAGGGAAAAAAAACATCTTAAAGGTTTAGGTTTGCTCTTTGCAGTCAGCTACTCAGACAGCACACCAAAGGGTATGACATGTCTTCAGGTTTATTTTTGGATAAGAATAAATTCCTCATTTGAGTTTCTCTGGAACACCAAATTTTCATGGCATAATCCAAATCTTGTGTACTGGACTCAGGGGTAGGGCTGATCTCTGGAAAAAAGGAAGTTCCCTCAGATTGCTTCCTCTTCTCCTGTTGGGACCTGCTGTGGAGAGGTCTCCATCATAAATACAAGTTAGCCAAGACTGACAGAAAGGATGCATAGTTGGGGAAAACACTTTTCAAGACTTTTCCCCTTCTTTCAGCAAAGATGCATACAGTTTATTGTCCAGACAGTTCCAAATGTGTGCCTTTGCATTTCAAATCCTAGAGCATTAAAGTGCTAAAAAATCACCCAGTTCTTTGCCAAAATATTTAAGGAGTCACACAAATCTGCAGTAGCTAACTACAGATTTACTTTAAAAAAGAAGAAGAAGAAATATTTAGTATATATCAAAATGCCATCTGGAGGAAATGCTTGAACTGAAATCCTTTTTACTTACCAAAGGCAGAATATCAGTGAGCTTCTCAGTAAGTCAAGCTATCTAATATACCCATCTTAGGTCTCCCAAAGAAGTCAATCTCCAAAAGTATTAGTAGTAATAATAGTAATAATAACTAACATTTTATTTCAGGCTTCCTTTGTGACAAGGACCAAGCCATGCTTCTTCTAAGTGTATTTTAAAGAATGGTCAAATTAGCTTCACATTCACAGCAGCCCCAGGAGGTAAATTCTATTGTCCCCATTTCACAGATAAAGAAACTGAGACTTAAAATATTCAGTGGTTAGAAGAAAGTTCACAAATTTAATATATGACAGAAACAAAGACGAAATGAGTTCTTAATCATGCTGAATTTTAACTAGACAAAACCTACATAAAAGAGAAAGAATGAAGAAAAGATTTTGAAGGCAGTACAAAATGTGCAGAGAAATTCAACTTATGGATATAGAAAAATCATAATTAACATTTGTGTAGCATATTAGCATTTGTAAAATATTTTCACATACATTTGACCTTTGCAGCAATTCTGGAAAGCAGAAATATAAACTGATTCTCATCTGTAGAGGTGATTTTCAATATACAGAGGCAAAGGCTCAGAAAATGATTTGTAAAAACAGATCATTGTTCTGCTATCCCAGGCCTGTAGAAAAGATAAAGGGCTTCTCAGTTTAATTTCAAATCTAAGACAGTCTTAACACCAAAATCTAATAAAGGCAAAAGAATACTACTGACTAATTTCACTTATGAAAATAAATTCTGAATAGAATATTATTGAATTAATATAAATGCAGTGATTCTAAGTAAAATATTAGCAAATAGAATCCAGCAGTATATAAAATCATTACATACCATGATTCCTTAGGGTATATTTGAAGAATTCAAGAATGGTTCAATGTAAGAAACTCTCTCAACTTAATATATTAAACAAGGAAATTACAGGAGGAAAAGCATATTACAATGTCAGCCTCCTAAACAGGCATTTGCTAAAACTCAGTAGCCATTTCTCGTAAGCTGGGGAGAAAAATCATGATGCAGCTATTCGGTGTCTATGATAGCAAGTCCTCAAGTATTTGTTAAATCAAATATACATGCTCTAAAATAAGAGAAGAAAACGAGATGTGTTAGGCCCACTTTTAACCAAATATGATGGAGGCAAATACCCTATATAGCTGACATGTGTACACAATGTATCTGCATGGAAAGCCTGCAAACAGAGCAGTAAAATCACAGGCAGCAATCACGCTCAGCCCTTCCCATCGCAACCACCTGTCTGTAGAGGTTCAGGGGTGCATCCAGCTCTATCACTAGGCAACCTTGATGGCAAGCCACAGTTGGGTCAGGCCAAAGTCTAACAGTCATGACCCGTGGGTGGTCCCTCTCATTTCACAGGTTGATGAAGCCTTAATCAGCCCATAGGGAGATGACTTGGGACATCTCATTGGAGGGTGCACCAGCAGCCTCCATAGTCACTGATTGCTGAAATTGCAGGCTGTAGAGAGAATGGCAGTGATGACCCTTCTTTTCAAATAGAGTGGCGACAACCCCGACTACCTAGCTTCACCCAGATCATGCCTCACTCAGTCATGAAACAAGGACAAGCGTCCCATGGCCACCATGGCAGCTGTGCACAGGGCCACTAGCCAGTCCTCAAGGGTGAGTGCATGGAGCCAGCTTTGAGGACACAGGTGCCCGTCCACACGTGGACATGGCTGCAGGGTTGGAAAGAGTTAGAGAGTGTGGTCTTGTGCACAGATGCTTTACACTAGCTTATATTCATAGTATATATATGAAGTTATAGACAGAACACATCACTGTGTCGGCTTTCCTAGGAGTGCAGGAAATGAACAAGGTGAGTGCTCCTAAAGGGTCTTGAGCCAAAGTCCAAGCTTCCTTTTGGAATCTCATTAGATATTCAGAATGTTGAATGAATGGGAAGAGCAATAATATTACAAGATATTTTCTCATCTCTTTTTCCTCTTTCCCTAAGTCACATATATTCCCTAAGTCTGGGAATATATCACCCAGAAAGCTCACACAATTTTTATCTCAAAAAGCCAAACAAAAAAACTGTTCATTTTTACTGAGACCCACAGAAAGGTGGGTAACTGCCTAATTGTTGTGCTAATAATCAAAATTCTACAAAAATAATTTTTTACAGAGTGAATTTCTCAAAAATTAAAACTAAACAAAGCTCTACCCTCAAAGTTCAGGAATACTATTTTTGGGCTCCAGCTGAAATACAAGATTTACTTCACCTAATGCTTTATTTGTTTATAATCTTTTTATATGTAAAAATGAGGGTTCTTTAGTGGATTTTGAGCACTATATAGAATTTTGTACCTAACCCATGTGGCAGCATGCCTGAGCCAGCTGGCAAGTTTTATTTCACTAACTCTTGTGTATCCTCAGATATATGGTTAACTGGGTCAAAATTGCAGAGGCCATTTTAAACTGCATGACCCAAGTGTTTTTGCTTAGCAATATAATAAATCTTAAAAGGCAATAGCACTGCCAATCAGACTGTAATGAATATATAAAAATGAATCCTTAAACTCCTATGTACTTTTATTTAGCCAATTTAATTAAAATATACTCACATGTTTAAAATGTCCCCAGAAGCAATTTTTTTTAATTTTGAGAATTGGATATTATAAAATAAAGTAAATATTTTAAGAACTACTCATCAGTTAGTTATAGACTAATATGGAATGATATTATATCATTCTCCTTCTTCAGTTAGAAAACCAATAATTTACCTTAAATGGTTCCATGTGCTAATTTGCTCCCTAGAAGATTTAATGAGTCTGAAATATACTCTTTTATTTATTAAAAAAGTATCTGAAAGACACAGGGTTTCAATAAAATTCTATTCAGAAGAGGCCATTATAAGGGGACAGAGTTTTCTAACCTGGAGGGGAAGCAGCATCTCTGTCATGGACTTTGAGGTCCCAGATAATGTAAAAGATTAATACTGATTATTTGAGCCTGTTCTTGGCTTGTCTTTTTCAAACCATGAGAGTTCTGACTATACATACTCTATCCACAGACACATTTAGACTCTACTGCACATATAACTGAGGTTAGAAATCAAGAGAAGTGCAGAGAAAGAGTGGAAAGGCCACAAGGACATAACTAAACGAAAGGAACCCAACTTTAAGTGTTCCCATCAATTCTCATGAATTCGAGGACAGAATGGTCCAGTCTTGAATGCATCCAGGCTGGAAAATAAACCCCGGTTTCATGAACAACAACAACATAAATATAAGAGCCCGCATGTGAAAAGTTTGAGAAAACTAGTGAGAGGAAGTTAAGTTATCTGAGGAAAAAAAATGGATTAAGATCACCACACACATTATAGTCTTCTATTCATATGATCTGTTTTCCCCTTGAACATCTCATGTTGTTCGACACAACAAACATGTCGTTACACGACAAACAAGTACTGAATAAAGTTCAGGACTCATACTTTTAACAAACATTTGGGCAATGAATATTACACACACTCTGGCAGGTTCTAGGCAGATAGAGGGCATACAGGGATAAATAGGTAGTCTTTGATAAGGGATGCATGGGCGGATAAACTAATAATCAGTGCACAACATGATAATATACTTTACCATGAGCAAAGAAAGAAGGAAAGAGAAGACAGCTCACTCCGGGAAGAAGAGATGGCGTCATAGGAGAAATGAACTGAGTTGGACAAGGATGAGGATGCATTAAAGAGGGAAATAAAAAATTATCACCCTGGGGTCATCCCTTGAGTAAAAAGCAGAGGGATCTTAATGGCCACAGGAAATGAGGAACTCTGTCTTTATGTTCTAGTCAAGAGCAAATGCAGTGCTGAGAAATGGTGGTGACAAATAGATTTATAGACACGAGAGAAGGGCGATGGCTGGGGATTTGGATGACAGGGTTATGGACTGTGGGGTCAGGCAATACAAGTCCAGACAGAGTTGAGGATGACAGTCTTCTTTTGCTTTCAGTAAAGCACACGACTATAGAGACACACTGACTGCGATGTTAGCTTTCTCAGAATATAGAGAACTTCCTCAGCCCATACTCATTTTGCCCTCAGATCTTTGGCATCTTTAAAATATTTTGGATAAATATTCCACATGTAGAACATTGCAACAATTATATTAGCTATTAAAAAAGAAGAAATGTGAGAGAGTCTTCACACAATGTCCAGAAGGATAGTAAAACAACTTTTAAGGTTGTAAAATCTCCATAAATTTGGTTTTGAAATTTTGCCTTCAACTTTCAAGCTTCTGTCAAATTATAAAGCACTATAATAGGATTCATTAACTCCATTTCTACTTGGGTGTTCTGTATTTATGGCAACATTATTTATGATGCTAATATATTCAAAATAATCAATATACAGGACAAATGAGAAATGCTGAAATAAATTGTGGCTAGCCATTTGATCATGTAAAACTTATTTTACATTTAAATATATGAGAATCTATCCATAATGTGAAAAGAATAGAAGTTTACAAACTGAATACATTGTTTGGTCCCACTTTTGTAATATCAGAAGAAAAACAGCTAGGAAACAATAGTCCTATGGCCAACAGTGATTCTGTCTAATCGATGCAATTATGGATAAATTCTATTTCTTTTTTATACTTTCCATCATTTAACTTTTCTGCAATTAACACTTATTCACTTTATAATCAAAGAAATGCTTTAATTTTTTAATTAACTGAATGAGTGAGTGAGTGAAGTCGCTCAGTCGTGTCCGACTCTTTGCGACCCCATGGGCTGCAGCCTACCAGGCTTCTCCGTCCATAGGATTCTCCAGGCAAGAATTCTGGAGTGGGTTACCATTTCCCTCTCCAGGGGACCTATAATGATAATAATTGGTTATAATTAATAAAAATACATATCTTCAAAATTCTACCTGCAATAGGAGCCCTAGAATTCCAGAAACAAAAGTTCATTTCCTGTACTTTCACAGCTTTCATACTAAGTTTTGACAAGAGCGTCTATTAGAGCATGATCCATTCTATTGAGAAAGATCCTCTTGTTCTTCGCACGCATTGAGGAAACTCAGCATATTTGTGATTAACAATGAGGATGATGAAGATGTGATGGATGACTGCCCCCCTAAAGTTCCTAGAGTCATGGGGAAACCATTACAATCAGACAGTGGCATGAATTCTACATAGAAGTTGAACTTAAACTTTTTAAAACGGTCCAATTTAATGGACTAAAAACTCAGGAGCTGGCCTCTGACCACCTCTAGGTCCCTAATCACAGTGACAAAACCACTTCAGAACCTTTTGGAGAAGGCCAAGTACATGCTAAGACTAATTTTAAAAAGAAAGTCTTAACTTTGGAGCTAAAGACTAATGAAGTGCCACAGAGGGAATTATTTCTAAGTTGGGAATTTCTCAGGAAAGGAAATTAGAAAAAGAAGGGTATATACTAAAAGGAGGAAGATGAGGATATAAGAAGCAAAGAAGGAGAAAAGATTATTTATTATCCAAAATAGCAATTATTTTGCATGGATTAAAAAAAAAAACACACAGTAGAAAAAAATATTAAAGAGTTGGACCCAGAAATGAAAATGACAGAAATAGATACCAACAGCCTGGGGACCAGGGAATCTAGATCATTAAACGTAAGTTTGAGAAAGGAGTGGAATGTATTTTCAGAAATCTATGAAAAAAGAAGAAGAAGAAAATTCTATGCATTCAGTTTCATTCCTTAACCTTTAAAATGCTCTATCCAAAATAAAATTTACAGCACTTGCCAACTTTTAATGGTGTTCCTTAAGCCAAGCATGATCAAAGTTGGCTTTCTCTTGGTAGCTGGAAGCCAAAAGCAGGTTTTGAGAATGACACACAAAGCTGAAAGCCTCCAGGCAGAAGAGGTGATCCCCAGCTCTCTCCCAGAGAGGAGGTCAGACATCTGGCAGCCACGCTGGCCCTGAGGTAGGCCACGGAGAAGGCAGAGCCATGTGCAGATGGTTACGACGAACCTCCCAAGGAGAAGGGCAGTGGAACGGGGCAGAGATGAGAATCTGGACAGACTGGTTTACAACTCTGCAGAGTTCTGAGTAGCTGCAGCACTCACAAAAAGAAAAGGGCCATGGCCTTCAAATGGAAATGAGCTCTAGTCTAAGGAATCTCCTTTAAGACCTAAACTGGTGGTCTTGTTTTAAGCAAAACATGTAGTCGTTATCTTCCTCTATACGCTTTTAAAATGACTGTTTTTCCAATACCTAGTAGGAACAATAAAAAGCATTAGAATCTATTTTGTAAGCATTTTAATCATTTTTCAAAGCACAATTTTTGGTGAGTTTACTGTGACCATAAATGGCACGTCCTTCTCCACCACCTCTCCTCCAGTGCTGATGCCCCTGCCAGCTTCCTTGCTCTCAGGCCCAATGCACCCTTTATGACTAGCCCTGAAACTCCCTTACAATCTCTGTTTCTGGTGCTCTGCTTTCTGGAAGATTCAGTGGTAACTGCAACACTCCTACTTAACTAGAACTCCATGTAGACCTACCATCATTGATTAACCTTCACCGTGTCCCTTACTCATGACTGTCTTTAGAGCCTATGTCTGGATTTGTCACTGTAACCACTCCCTGAGCCCCTCCTCATCCTCTTGCCACTGCTTCCTCTGTCCTCATCTGGGGCAAGGGGTGCTGTGATGCGCCACCCTCCAGAATGAAGACTCCTATCCCAGCTGCCAGAAGCATTGTTGGTTGAAGACTCACACACAGCTCAGTTGCTCTCTGAGAATGGCCTTGGTCAAAAAGAAGTTGTCCCATCCAAAGTTAATGCCTTGCCTCCAAGGGCAGCCTGCATCCCTGATGGGGGCATAAAAGCCCGGCCCCCTCACCTACATTCTACACAACTTTAAACAGCCCTCCCAGCTCTAGAGTCTGGTTAGATCAGTTGATGACTTATCTGTAATTGCATCAAAAGAGCTTTTTCTTCTGCCTCATTCTGCTTCCCTCACTTGCTTATATGAGTACTCCCCCAAACACCTCTTGTTTGCAAATATTCCAGAGAACTGGACCTAACAGCTAGCAAAACCCCAACTCTGCCTTATTAGGGTCCCAGAAACAGAAAGCACCCTCAAAGGGGTTACCCAAGAGAGTTCAATAAAAGGACAGCTGACAAAGTTATGAGCAGATTGAATGGAACAACAAAGGTTGCTGACGTGTAGAGGGAACAGTAACGTGGCTGGCATAGAAGAAAGAAAGAATATTCTTTAGTTCTTTAGCTATTGATTCTAAGTCAATCTGATAAAAAATGAGCACTCATTACAGCAGAGCTTTACCTTGTTTCCCCTTCCAGTCATATAAAAGGATTCAATTAAATCCAAGAAGTATTTACTGAGCATCTACTATGTAAAAGATAATATGTGAGGCACAGCACAACCCCAAAATAACTAATAATAGAATAATCCAACTCTTCATCAGATTATTTTGGTGACAAGACGCTGATTGATTTGAAAATTAAATTGCCTGAATCAACGCATTCTTCTGGAATCTGGTAAACAAAGCCATAAAAAATGTGATTGGCACACCATTCTTCATACAAGATTAAATTTAATCACAAGGATGAAACTGTCTTGCAGGCATTTCCTTTAATCCACCAACAGGTGTAAATATACCAGACATCCTGTAGAACAGAAAGCTAGCTCTCCACTCCCTTCCACATCCCATCAAATCCGCCCTTTTTTATACTTTATACTGATCAGTGGTTTACTTCTTAATTTATTAGTAAAGCTTCTCACTATGTTCATGTTAAAATTTGGGGCTTGATTTTAGAGTCAAATGACTGTATTAATAAAGATTTTCTATTTTCATAGAAGTTGTGTATTCGTTATTGATTATTTGAGGGACTTGGCAACCTCCAATATATTAATTTCATTAAAAATGCTATATCTGACAGGGGGTGTTTATTTTTATAAATATGCTTTCTCAATGCCACCATTTCTGATTTCCTGCTGCTCCTTCTCTATTCATCATTCAATTAAGTAGAATTTCTTGATTTTTTTCTGCATTCAAGGCTGTGGGACTGTGGGAATGTCAAAGAACTGGAAACCATGATGAGAGAATGACACAGACATTTAATTATGGGGTGAGAGTGACAGATCCTATGCTTCAGCCTATGCTGAAGCCCATCAATGTCTCTTGCCTCTCAAAGGCACTGGAAACCACAGACAGAGATGACCATTTTTTTTCTTGTACTCATCTCTTGATTTCAGGGGAAAATATTTTAAAACCGTGTCCTGAAGTAAACATTTTAGAAGAGGCCTGTCCACTTTGGTAACTGCAATGTAAACAGATCTTTCCAAGAGAGATAGGACCTGCTTTGTTCACATTTGTTCCTATTCTAAGTATGCACATTCACTCTAGTTCTCATGCTCGCTTTAAACAAGAGAAAGAATTTTGAAGTGAAATTTGAAAAGCTTCAATACACATAGAGCATATGTCCACTCGTATGGTTTGCCTGGAAAAAAAGTTGATTCAGGAAAATTAAAAGCCATTAATACTTATTCCATTGAAAAGTGGCAAAAGGTAATATTTATGCTTGCAATGAACAGTTTGGCTTCATATGTCTAGTCAAATGGAGTAGTCACAGAAAAAGATATAAACTGTACTTTAAATTGGAACACACATGCATACACATAATATGTGGGAATTTGCCAAAAATACTGCTAAATTTTTATTAGAACAGATGAGATCCATGGTAGCATTTAAAAATGGAAGACTATCATTTCATTTCTGTATTTCATCATTGCATCTATATAATCGAGCTGTTTGCAACTAGAGTTTAGACACTTCCCTCTCCACCCTCATGTAGTTTTCATGCTGCATGATTTTTCAGTATGAAACTCTTGCATACCTAAAACAACTTCCAAGCCTCCATTAATAGAATGTTAGTCATAATATGTATTATATATATATATATATAATGTATACTATATATATACATATATATATATACATATATGTATAGCTTTGAAAACCAAGAATGTTTTAAGCTCCTTAGAATTCGACCTAATGGGACACTGCCTATATTGCTCCCTGGGAACTGGAGATAGTGGTATACCCCAGGGGCTTTCCAAAAATCCAGTAAGTGGTAATCATTCAGCAACATGAGCAATGATTTTCATTATAGTGACTGGAGGGTGCCCTAGGAGGGCAGATCCTCCTGGATTGTGGGCAGAAAGATCAAGAGAAGGAGGGATGGTAAGGCCAGGAAGGCCAGCTGTGATGCTGTTGAACTGTGGAGTGACGGGACCCTCCAAAGCCCTGGGGATCACTGTGCTCCTTTCTCTTGGTGGCTCTAAGGTGCAGATAACACGCACGGTGCACACGTGAGAAGGCAGCAGAAAGAGCAAATACTCAGGGCCTGCAGGAACTCTGCAGCAAGTTTCAAGGCAAAGGTGGACTTGACATGGACTAGTGGCTCCAAACAGAGGCCTGGGAAGTGATAAGCTGGAAGTGTGGTCACCTTGCCAGTGTGCATGAGCTAGGAGAAACAGCACGTTTATTTAAAGCTAAGAACTGTACAAAAAAATCTTCATGACCCAGATAATCACGATGGTGTGATCACTCACCTAGAGCCAGACATCCTGGAATGTGAAGTCAAGTGGTCCTTAGGAAGCATCACTACAAACAAAGCTAGTGGAGGTGATAGAATTCCAGTTGAGCTATTTCAAATCCTGAAAGATGATGCTATGAAAGTGCTGCACTCAATATGCCAGCAAATTTGAAAACTCAGCAGTGGCCACAGGACTGGAAAAGGTTAGTTTCCATTCTAATCCCAGAGAAAGGCAATGCCAAAGAATGCTCAAACTACCACACAATTGCACTCATCTCACATGCTTAAAATTCTCCTAGCCAAGCTTCAGCAATATGTGAACCAGGAACTTCCAGATGTTCAAGCTGGTTTTAGAAAAAGCAGAGGAACCAGATATCAAATTGCCAACATCCACTGGATCATCGAAAAAGCAAGAGTTCCAGAAAAACAGCTACTTCTGCTTTATTGACTATGCCAAAGCCTTTGATTGTATGGATCACGATAAACTGTGGAAAATTCTTCAAGAGATGGGAATACCAGACCACCTGACCTGCCTCTTGAGAAATCTGTATGCAGGTCAGGAAGCAACAGTTAGAACTGGACATGGAACAACAGATTGGTTCCAAATAGGAAAAGGAGTACATCAAGGCTATATATTGTCACCCTGCTTATTTAACTTATATGCAGAGTACATCATGAGAAACGCTGGGCTGCAAGAAACACAAGCTGGAATCAAGATTGCTGGGAGAAATATCAATAACCTCAGATATGCAGATGACACCACCCTCATGGAAGACAGTGAAGAGGAACTAAAAAGTCTCTTGATGAAAGTAAAAGAGGAGAGTGAAAAAGTTGGCTTAAGGCTCAACATTCAGAAAACTAAGATCATGGCATCTGGTCCCACCACTCCATGGGAAATAGATGGGGAAACAGTGGGAACAGTGTCAGACTTTATTTTTGGGGGCTCCAAAATCACTGTAGATGGTGATTGCAGCCATGAAATTAAAAGACACTTACTCCTTGGAAGAAAAGTTATGTCCAACCTAGATAGCATATTCAAAAGCAGAGACATTCCTTTGTCACCAAAGGTATGTCTAGCCAAGGCTATGGTTTTTCCAGTGGTCATGTACGGATGTGAAAGTTGGACTGTGAAGAAAGCTGAGCGCTGAAGAATTGCTGCTTTTGAACTGTGGTGTTGGAGAAGACTCTTGAGAGTCCCTTGGACTGCAAGGAGATCCAACCAGTCCATTCTAAAGGAGATCAGTCCTGAGTGTTCATTGGAAGGACTGATACTAAAGCTGAAACTCCAATACTTTGGCCACCTCATGCAAAGAGTTGACTCATTGGAAAAGACCCTGATGCTGGGAGGGATTGGGGGCAGGAGGAGAAGGGGACGACCGAGGATGAGATGGCTGGATGGCATTACTGACTCGATGGATGTGAATCTGAGTGAACTCTGGGAGTTGATGATGGACCGGGAGGCCTGATGTGCTGCGATTCATGGGGTCGCAAAAAGTCGGACACGACTGAGCGACTGAACTGAACTGTACTGATGCACAATAAACGCCCTTTTACATTTATTCCTCCAATCAACAAATGTTTATTGACAGTCTACACGTGCCAACTCCTACACCAGGCACAGAGATAATGAGGACAAGCTTTCATGGAATTTACATTCTCTGGTGGAGGCAGTTAACAAAAGAGAAAACACATTAAAGGGATAATTTCAGAATATAATATTGCTATAAGGGATATAAAGCAGGGTGATGTGATGGAGTGGGACTCACACAGTGTGGGCAGCATGGAGCTATTTTAGATATGGGACCCAAGCTGACCCCTGAGACAGTACCTCAAAGGGAGACCCACAATCAAAGATTAATGCTCTGGAGTTGCTGTATCAAAATTCTTAATCATTTTATCTTTGGCTTTGTGTTTTGCAAGAGTTGGGTGAAGGGACAATGGAGCATGTACCCAGGACAGTTGGGCTGGGACAGCAACTCAGGAAAGCTCAGAGTTGAGCATGATTCCAGGAACCTATGATAGTTTGTGCTACAAGTATCTTCACACCCAAGGGAGCATAATGTTAAATAACAACAACAAAAAAAAGCATGACAGTCAAGAGAGAGACTGCAGAAGGAAGAGGAAGCTTCTTTCCTGCCTTTAAAACCAGGAAACTCATATTTTCCTTTCACACAGAGCCTTACGCAAAATTATATCTGTGGTCCTGCCCTGAGAAGAAGCATGTGGAGCAGAGGTGGGAGCCGTTCAGGCAGGGGGAACTGCATGTGCAAAGCCCTGAGTTGACACAAGCTCAGTGTATTTACAGAAAAGAAAGCCCACAGTGGCAACAACCTCCTAAGCAGGGCACAGATCAGAGCAAGCTACAAAAAGGCTCAGCAGACCCAGGGACTGAGGGATGAGGCTCCTTGGGAAGCTCAGGACTCAGTTTCAGCACAGTGTGATATGGGAGTTGGTGCCTGTGTAGAAAGCAGAGAACAAGACCTGGAACTAGGGAGAAATGGCAGGGGGAGTGAGGAGAACTCAGATGCTGAGGTTGCTGCCATTTCACTTGTTAGTTTTGCCTGCAAAGTCCTACAGAGCCCCAACCTCCATGATCCAACACCTTCCAGCCCAGCTGTGGTCCCAGGGGATTCCATATTCTACCAGCAAGTCCCTTGAGCTCTGTCCTTCACGTTGTCACTCCACAGTGCACACTGAAGTAATGTGCCTGAATCTGTGTTAGGCATTCAGCTCAGCTCAGATGCTCCTTCCAGGCTCCTAGCTCCTCTTTTCCTTCTCAAAACAGCCTCCTCAGTCTGGGCTTGCCTCTGTCTCATGACTTCCCTCTGCCATACCCGATGAATACTGCTTCCTTCCCAAGATTCTACATCAGTGTCCCTTCAGAAGTCTTGTGCAAACCCCAGAGAGTTTAGGTCTTTCTCCATTTTTAGGTCACTTCTTTTGTATCAATTGTTTGGTGTGATTGTCTGATTACTCCCTGTCTCTCCAAGTGGATTGTGAAGTCCTTGAGGACACACAACAGGTCTCTTTTGCCTACAGTGGTGTCTTTAGCACTGTCCATAGGGGGGTGCAGTGCAGGCTGAGTCATGAAGGGCCAGGGAAGCACAGGAGAGAGGGGAGTGAGCTGGGCCTTCAGAATTGCAAGGGATGAGATGAGCAAAGAAGAGGCCTGCCTAAGGCTTACCCGAGTATGAAGGCAGAGGGAAGGGGAGAAATGAACAGGAGACTTTCTCTATCACGTGCAAGACCTACAGTGTGAAGTTAATGGTAGAGTGGCAGCTGGAGATAGTTGCACATGCCTCCCTTCTTGTCTGCATCCCCTGCCCCAGCCCTTTCAGATCTCCCCAATGAGCTTTCTGATTCTGTCCCCTTCACCCTATAAAAAATAGTAAGCTAGATCTCTATTCTGAACATGTGAGCTAAAATACAGTGCCCTGGGCTGGTCAGAAAAATTGGAAAATAGGAAAAATGTCTTTAAATATCATATTACTCTGAGATCAGAAACTGAGAAGAAAATAACCCTGTGTGGTAGGCAACCTCTAAGATGGACCTCAGAACACCTCTGTGCATCACACCCTCATGCACCCCCTCCCTTGAGTGTAGGCTGTACTTACTGACTTGCTTCTATAAGTTAGAATACGACAGAAGTGATCAAGTGACCAGTCTGAGATTAGGTAATTAAAAGACTTTGATTCCTGCCTTAGGCACCATCTTTCCTCTTCTCTTGGCTTGCTCACCCTGGGAGAAGCCAGCGGTCATGCCACAAGGCAGGAGCACCATGGGGAGGACGTGAGGCCCACCAGCGATCATAAGGGTAAGCTTAGAAGCAGATGGCCTCCACATACTGAGCCTTCAGATGAGACCTCAGCCTCAGCCAACAACTTGATAGCAACCTTACAGGAGATTTGAACCAGTGGTGCCTAGCTAAATCAAACTCATATTCCTGACCCATAGAAACTATGAGACAAGAAATACTTGTTGTGTTAAGCCATTAAATTTGGGAGTACTTGGTTATACAACACTGGATAATATACACAGTGCACCATTTCTCAATCCTACACCTGTGCAGAGATTTGATGCCTCAGCACCAACAATATGCTAGACATCTTGGCACACGGTACAGTGTTAGCTGGAATTCCTGCCCAGTGGGGCTTAATAAATACAAAAAACAAAAAGAAATGTCTTGCACTGAGAAGTTTTTATAGCACTGGTTATTTGAGCAACATTTAGAAATTCATAATCATTACCAATATTCCTTCCTTAAAAAGGAACTAATGAAAGAAAGGAATTTGGGAGTTTTGATTCCCTTTTTAAGAATATATTGAAGCATGTGTCCACAATATGCAATGCCAAGTGGACTCGGCCAATTCTTTCTCATCTCATATTCACAAGCTGTGAATAATGCATCGCATACATGGCCTTTGAAGAGCTGGTCTGCTTGCTCTCTCTCTCTTTCCTGCCCTCTCTCTTTTTCTCCTTTCCTTCACCCTTCCTTCCTTCATCCCTCCCTCCCTCCTTTGCTTCTCTTCTTTCTCCTCTTCCTTTCCTTAGTATTATAGGTGAAACATTAGTAACTCTTTGTCCACTGAATAAAGCATTCCTAAATCACTGCACTGATTATCCTACCTTTTAAACTTGGGCAATATTCCTAACCCATACATATAGAACATATTTAATACAAGCAAGAAAACTTATTCCAAAGCATATATTTAACTTACTATTAGCTCTGTAATATACTGAGTTCCTTAGAAACAGTGATTTTCAAATTTTATTTATACAAATCACTTAAGGATTCTTTTTAAAAGTGTTACTTGCTCAGTCATGTCTGACTCTTTGCAACCCCATGAACTGTAGCTTGTCAGGCTCCTTTGTCCGTGGAATTCTCTAGGCAAGAATAGTGGAGTGGGTAGCCGTTCCCTTCTCCAGGGAATCTTTCTGACTCAGGGATTGAGCCCAGGTCTCCCACATTGCAGGCAGATTCTTACCATCTGAGTCACCAGGGAAGCCCACTTGTTAAATATAGACTTCAATTCAGTAGGTGTGGGAGGATCTGATATTTTGTATTTCTAACAAGCTTCCAGTTGAGCCTATATTTCTGGTCCCTGGACCATACTTCAAGGAGCAAGGCCTCAGATAGGGTTACTGTTTATTACTGGACCTAAGTATCTGTAACTGTAAAGCAAAGAGTTGGGTTCATTGACTCTTAAATTCAATGAATTGTGATGCCTCAAGTCTGTCTTTCTTCCTTCTCCCTGGGCTCCCCACTGCAATATTTGGCACCACCACTCACCCCTACTTTCCTATAAAATTTGCATGTTGTCCTTTCTCAGCCTCTCCCTTGTGGCATCCCCACATCCCCTTGCAAGTTTTGTCAATCCTACATCTTTACATCTCCACCCACCTCTTTTCACCTCTACTTCCAGCCTTCACTCCATCTAAGCCCATATGACCTCCTACCCAAGCCAATGTCACCAACCTCCAGGGCATTTTACAAGGCAAATCTAAATGCATTGCTTCTCTGCTTAAAGCCTTGAACAATTCCTTAAGGTGTCATCTGTGCAGTTCTTAAAAATTCAAGGTCTGAAAACACTGTTCCCCAACTTTGCCACCCTGTGGATATGGCTTGTCTTGGGAAAGTCTTACTCGGCCCTCAGACTGGGTTAGATATCTTTATTATGCAGGGGGTTTTGTTTGTTTGTTTGTTTGTTTGTTGTTGTTTTAGCAGGCTATATTTTTCCTTCATAGAATTTCTTATAATTATTTAACTAATTTCATGTGAGTGCCCAGTCTATGACTGGGCTGACATCCATGCTCACTCTGAGTCATCAGTCTATCCTCAGTGTCCTGCACAGGAATGTCACATTTGGGCACCAATAAAGAGTCTTTGAATGAATAAATAGTTCCCAGACTTTATTTTTTGGGGCTCCAAAATCACTGCAGATGGTGATTGCAGCCATGAAATTAAAAGACGCTTACTTCTTGGAAGAAAAGTTATTACCAACCTAGATAGCATATTCAAAAGCAGAGACATTACTTTGCCAACTAAGGTCCGTCTAGTCAAGGCTATGGTTCTTCCTGTGGTCATGTATGGATGTGAGAGTTGGACTGTGAAGAAGGCTGAGTGCTGAAGAACTGGTGCTTTTGAACTGTGGTGTTGGAGAAGACTCTTGAGAGTCCCTTGGACTGCAAGGAGATACAACCAGTCCATTCTGAAGGAGATCAGCCCTGGGATTTCTTTGGAGGGAATGATGCTAAAGCTGAAATTCCAGTACTTTGGCCACCTCATGTGAAGAGTTGGCTCATTGGAAAAGACTCTGATGCTGGGAGGGATTGGGGGCAGGAGAAGAAGGGGATGACAGAGGATGAGATGGCTGGATGGCATCATGGCCTCGATGGACATGAGTCTGAGTGAACTCTGGGAGTTGGTGATGGACAGGGAGGCCTGGCGTGCTGCGATTTATGGGGTCACAAAGAGTCAGACACAACTGAGTGACTGAACTGAACTGAACCTACATTCAGTCCAGTATTCCTGTCTGGAAAATCCCATGGACAGGGAAGCCTGGTAGGCGAGAGTCCATGGGGGTCACAAAGAGTTGGACATGACTGAAACGACTTAGCACACACTCACGCATCTACATTCAGAATTCCTACTAGGTATTTTTCCACTGCATCTGTTAGTTTCTAATGCAAACTGTGGTCTTAGGTATAGATTTGACATTGGCCTCTCAAAAGTGCCTAACACTCTCACGTTGTCTTCTTGTAAGTTTCCTTTTTAGGAAGGCCATGCATTACTGTAGTCAAGCATGATAATCATTAGTGGATATATGCAAACAAGGGGTGTATGGCTCAAATATTGAAATTCCAAATAATTGACATTGGAATTCTAAATATTGACACAAACAACACCCAGAAAACACATGGTTTCCAGGCCTCCTCAGAACTTTATTTTGCTTCTGTGTTTTCTTTTAAACAAAGAAGTAAATTCCTTGTATACCAAAATCAGGACCAGCCCTGGACAGAATTCATGGCCGAGAGATATCTATCCAGGTGGTGTGAGTGGAAGACTGGGGTGTACCATATCAATAATGCATTCCCAGTCACCTGAATTCCACCGGAAGAAATGTAATTCTTTAGTATTTGGAGAGTTCTGTAAATGCCCTTGGATGGTGGAGTCACCCAAAATTAGAGAAACATTTTGTCCTCAAATGAGAGTTATTTATAACCACAGACAAAATGGATGCATTTTCCTAGAACATCTTTTTTCTACACTAACTTTAACATAATTCATCTTTTAAACCAGATATAGAAATATTACAGAATAATTTCAAACTTTGTATGAATCTTCAAGTGAAAGGAAAGATTGAACAAAACGTTACAAGAAGCTAATTCAGTACTAGGGCGTAAAGGACTCATCTTTGGAGTACTTTAAAAGCACAGGAAAAAAAATCATCGTTAACTAAACCAGTCAGCCTGTGGCCTGGCAGTGGGTGGCATGCACTTGCAGGAACAGTGTGTGGCAGGGACTGCTGTTCTGTACTGTTCTTCTTTCAGGTCATAAATCCTTCATTTTAACTTGCTACATCATTCAGTTCAGTTCAGTTCAGTCACTCAGTCGTGTCCGACTCTTTGCAACCCCATGAATCACAGCACGTCAGGCCTCCCTGTCCATCACCATGTCCCAGAGTTCACTCAGACTCACGTCCATCGAGTCGGTGATGCCATCCAACCATCTCATCCTCTGTTGTCCCCTTCTCCTCCTGCCCCCAATCCCTCCCAGCATCAGAGTCTTTTCCAATGAGTCAACTCTTCACATGAGGTGGCCAAAGTACTGGAGTTTCAGCTTTAGCATCAGTCCTTCCAAAGAAATCCCAGGGCTGATCTCCTTCAGAATGGACTGGTTCGATGTCCTTGCAGTCCAAGGGACTCTCAAGAGTCTTCTCCAACACCACAGTTCAAAAGCATCAATTCTTCAGCGCTCAGCCTTCTTCACAGTCCAACTCACACATTCATACATGACACTGGAAAAACCATAGCCTTGATAAGACAGATCTTTGTTGGCAAAGTAATGTCTCTGCTTTTTAATATGCTGCCTAGGTTGGTCATAACTTTCCTTACAAGGAGTAAGTGTCTTTTAATTTCATGGCTGCAATCACAACCTGCAGTGATTTTGGAGCCCTAAAAAATAAAGTCTGACACTGTTCCCACTGTTTCCCCATCTATTTCCCATGAAGTGATGGGATCAGTTGCCATGATCTTCGTTTTCTGAATGTTGAGGTTTAAGCCAACTTTTTCACTCTCCTCTGTCACTTTCATCAAGAGGCTTATTTCCTCTTCACTTTCTGCCATGAGGGTGGTGTCATCTGCATATCTGAGGTTATTGATATTTCTCCCAGCAATCTTGATTAGCCATTACCAAATCTGAATTTCCCAGCCTCCCTTGCAGCTAATGTGACCCTATTACTTAAGTCTGGCCATGGTGATGTAAGTAGAAAGGTGAGGAAATGATTTCTGCAAAATTTCTTAAAAGACAACTGGCGTGTGTCCCTTTAGTGCCCATCCTTCTTTTCCCTCTTGCTTCCTTCCTGATGACTGCAGTTTCCTAAGACAGCTGAAGTTGGAGTAGCCAGGTATAGCAATGGGGAGGGATTGCATCCACACACTGGATGAATTAAAACAGAAGGGGCAGAACTGGACAGGCAACAACAGACTTCCACAGAAAAGAGGACCAGAAACTGACCTTTCTGATCTTCTGGTTCAAGATGGCAGAGTAGTAGGACATGCATTCATCTCCTCCTGCAAAGAGCACCAAAATTGCAGCTAAATGTTGAACAACCCTGACAGCAGGAACCAACCAAAAAAAGATGCGCTATGTACAAAGTCAAAGAAAAGCCTCAATGAAACAGTAGGAGGGGTGCAACATGATAAAATCAAGTCTCATACCCACTGGGTGGGCAACCCACAAACTAGAGCACAATAATACCAAAGAAGTTCTCCCACTTGTTGTGAAGATTCTGAGATTCATGTCATGCTTCCCAGCCTGGGGATATGGCTAAGGAATTGGGAATCCCCAGAGAATCTGACTTTGAAGACCAGTGGGATTTGATTACAGAACATCCACAGGGCTGGGGGAAATAGACTCCACTCTTGGAGGGCACAAGCAAAATCTTGTGTGTGCCAAGATCCAGAGGGAAGGAGTAGTGACCTCACAGCAGATTGAACCAGACCTACCTGCTAGTGTTGGAGGGTCTCCTGTGGAGGTGTGATTTGGCAGTTGTTCACCGTGGAGGTGGGAACACTAGTAGCAGCCCCCTGGAAAGTGCCCCTTGGTGTAAGTCTTCTTGGAGTTCTCCATTAACCCTATCCTAGAGCTCATAGACCTCAGAACTGGGTCACCTCAGACCAAACAACTAACAGGGAGGGAGTGCAACCCCATCCATCAGTGGATAATTGGATTAAAGCTTTACTGAGCACAGCCCTGCCCATCAGAGCAAGATCTAGTTTCTCCTACCAGGAAGCTTATACCTTCATCCAGCAGAGGGCAGACAGAAGAAGCAAGAACCACAATCCCATTTTGGCTAGAATCCAAACCACATCACAGAAAGTTAATCAGGATGAAAAAGCAGAGAGTTTTGTCCCAAATGAAGGGAAAAGATAAAACTCTAGAAAAGCAACCAAACTAAGTGGAGGTAAGCAACCTTCTAGAAAAAGAATTCAGAATAACGATAGTGAAGATAGTCCAAGATCTCAAAAAAAGAATGGAGGTAAAAATTGAGAAGATGCAAGAAATGTTTACCAAAAACCTGGAAGAACTAAAGAACAAACAGAGATGAACAGTCCACTAGAAGGAACCAACAGCAGAATAACTGAGGCAGAAGAATGGAGAAGTGATGTGAAGGACAAAATGGTGAAAATCACTGCCACAGAGCAGAATATAGAAAAAAGAATGGGAAAAAAAAAAAAAGAAGACATCCCAAGAGACCTCTGGGACAACATTAAATGCACCAGCATTCACATTATAGGGGTCCCAGAAGGAGAAGAGAGAGAGAAATGATCTGAGAAAATATTTGAAGAAATAATAGCTGAAAACTTCCCTAACATGGGAAAGAAAATAGTCCACCAAGTTCAGGAAGCACAGAGAGTCCCAGACAGGATAAACCCAAGGGGCACACCCCAAGATCCATAGTAATCAAACTGACAAAAATTAAAGACAGAGATAAAATAGTGAAAGCGACAAGGGAGAAATGACAAATAACATACATGGAAACTTCCATAAGGTTATCAGCTTATTTCTCAACTGAAATTCTACAAGGCAAGGTATATTTAAAATGATGAAAGGTAAGAACTGAGAATATTCTACCCAGCAAGACTCTCCTTCAGATTTGATGGAGAGATCAAAAGCTTTCCAGACAAGCAAAAGTTAAGAGAATTCAGCACCATCAAACCAGCTTTACAACAAATATTAAAGGAATTTCTCTAGGCAGGAAACACAAGAGAAGGAAAAGACTTACATAAAAGAAAACCAAAACAGTTAAGAAAATGGTAATAGGATCATACATATCAATAATTACCTTAAATGTAAATGGATTAAATGCACCAACAAAAGACATAAACTAGCTGGGTGGATGAGAACATGTGTATATATGCACTTCCACATACCACATCACTCTTCTTAACCTCCCAAATTGTATGTAATTATTTTATATTGTTAAGCTAGTCATGTTTCCATTATGGCTTGCAATTGTAATTTTTTTTTTTTTTTGGTCTGGCTATTGATTGCAAAAACTGATAATCATCTTTTACTATTGTGATTATGTAACTAATATTTGCTTAATACCATTGTATCATGACTAGTCAACAGAAAATAATAGAATCCCTTATCACTATAACCATCATTTAATAGAAAAACTTATAATCACTTTTAAAAATCCAGATGCATAACAGAATTATCTTGGAAATTTTTGAAAAGTACAAATGCCCAGGTGTCACTGTTCTCCAAAGCTATAGATGTGTTTCAAGTGAGCAACCACGTTTAAAAACAACTGGACTACATGATAATCTTTTGCTTTTATCTAGTTTGTTTCACTATTTTAATTTCATATTCAGTGTTCCCATTTTATCTAGCTTATGTTTTCCAATTTCTCCATCTCTTTGTTGTTGTTAGCCTTCATTAAGAGTAGTAGAAAAAATTCTGTATACGTATGTATAGAGTATGTATAATATAATATATATTTTAGAAAATTTTGCCTAGCTAAAAAAATGACATTTTGATTCCACTTGCTTGACTTAGTATGAACAGAATGCTAGATTTCTCATTTACATAATTCCATGTATCTGGGGATCTAGTAATGCTGCTAAAAGTCTAGAAAATTTATTATTTTAGTGATTTTTTAAAAAATTTGAATGAGGCTTGAAACTTCAAATTCAGTTCTGGGAAAATTAAGAAATACTATGTTGTGAAAAAACAAAATAGGAAATTAACAATGATACAGTATTATTAACCAAAGCACAGATTTTATTCAAATTTAACAAAATTTTATTCTAGTGTCTGTTATTTGTTTTCGTACCTTATTCAAGACTCTACTTTGTATTTAACTGTGTTAAGCAGCTTCAGCTGCGTGCAACAAATTCTGGTAACTTCTCTTTTCATTTTTATTCTATTATGAGTATTTTCTAATTTTCCTTGTTATTACTTCTTAGATATATCTGTCATTTAAAAGTGGATATTCAACTTCCAAATACATGGGATTTCATATAGAGTATCTTAATATTAATTTCCCATTTTGATACTAGTTTCTCATTTAAATGCTTTCTTTTCTGCAAATAAAAGAAAAGAAATCGACTTTGCTCAAGCTGCTGCTGTTGGGGTTCTCTGTTACTTGTAAATTTAAACCTAACTAATACAAAAGGTAAAGATATTTGAGAAACAACTTACCCAACACCCTACCTGGGGTACTTTGGGAGAGAAATGAGGCATTAAAATAATGAAACTTTTATCTTTTTAAGCTATTTTTTATATATTAGCAAACTGGCTTTGTTATTTTGATGGATGTATAAAATAGTTCAATTCAGACTATTTTCAAAAATAAACTTTCTTAAACTACAATTAACGTGTACCTGTATAGTGTAAATCAAAATGGAGAACTTTATATTTATCTGAATGCTAAAAATTAATGTAAGTAGAATTATTCTTGGTACACATTCATTTGCTTTGAGGAGCTTTTTAGCTATGTCTATCTTGAAGGTCATGGTACTAATACTGTTTCCTGAAAAATACGCTTTCTTCAGTTTGTTCTTATTATTATCCTTTTATCTTTTTATAAAATTGCCTGTAGTCTTCTTCAAAGTCACTTTTTATAGTTAATGCATTTTAAGGTACTGAAATCTTTAAGTCATCTCAATAGGCTAAAATATTTTTAGTTGAGAAAAAAATTTCCCTACAGATGCAGAGGTATAGTAATTCTCTACTGGTAGAGAATATTTTCAGTTTTAATTATTCTAATTTATATTGGTAAATACTTACACTCAAACGTTTGTAATTTCTGTCTTTTTAACCTCCACTCAAAATACTTTTTATAAGGCCAACTTGTCAAACTGGCCAAATGTCGATGTGGCAAAATACAAGATTTTAAAATGTCATTTCATGAGGGTTCAGAATAAAAATTTAATTAAATATAGAAATGCCTTCAAAAGTCCTCCCACAGTGCAATTAATGAATTCCAAATTAAATCTTATTCATCATTTGAGCCTTCATTGGCTAATTTATTCAGTTCTTTGCTTTTGTAGACATGTATTATAGATTCTTCCCATTTTCAACTTTGTTTTCAATGTCAATAACTTGTAGTACTTGTAATTTCAATATATGTAATAGTTAAAATTCTTATTTTCAGCTCTTTAAATACATTGATTGCAAAATTTAAACTAATTTTGGGTAAAGTGCAGCCAAATTTAAGGGCTAACAAGATGTCTGCGATCATTCTAAGACACAAGTTTATTTGCAGGGCTTCCCCGATGGTGTAAAGAATTCGCCTGCAAAGCAGGAGATGCAGATCCAATCCCTGGGTCAGGAAAATCCTCTGGAGTAGGAAATGGCAACCAACTCCAGGTTTCTTGCCTGAAAAA
Organism: Ovis canadensis; assembly: GCF_042477335.2. NCBI lineage: Eukaryota > Metazoa > Chordata > Mammalia > Artiodactyla > Bovidae > Ovis > Ovis canadensis. Next base: position 30,728,215 of record NC_091246.1, read on the forward strand.
TCCCATGGACAGAGGAGCCTTGTGGGCTACAGTCTAAAGGGTTGCAAAGAGTCAGACACTACCAAGCACATACATTTATTTAAGTTTATTTGCAAAGGAGTTCTGCAAAGGCTCAACAATTTCTACAATTCAGTTGATGGTGGGCAGAAAAGGAATATTTTCAAAGAATTTATTGACTGATATTCTTATTTTTAAAAATTTAATAAAACTTTATATAAACACTTTTGTAATTTCATTTTTATACATTTTTAATTGCAAATTTTGAGAATTAATTCTTTTATTTTGATGGGTAGATATTGCAGTTTGTTTGAGTGTAGTTATTATGTCTGCATCACAACCAGTTCTAGTACTTTTCTATACCATTAACATCTTCCTTTAGTAAGAACATTGTTTTGATCATCATCAAAATTTGTATTTGTATTTGTATTATTATTGAAAAAACAATGATTTTACTGTTTTGTGGAAATGTTTAACAGAATTTATAATAGCATTTGTAAATTCTTGATTTATCTTTGTTAGCCTGAACTTCAAAAGTTTTATTTTTCTTCTATAAATAGAATTTGAAAAAAATCAATTGTTCTTTTTCTTAATTTTATTTCTCTTATTGAGGTATTTTATATAATATTATATATGTTATATATAAAGGTCACCATTAACTCACCATACATCCACCAGAACTTACACAGGACTGGAGAAATAGACTCTTGGAGAGCACAAACATAACCTTGTGCACACCAGGATCCAGGAAAAAGGAGCAGTGGCCCCCTCAAGAGACTGACCCAGACTTGCCCATGAGTGTCCAGGAGTCTCTCGCTGAAGTACGGGTCAGCAGTGGCCTGCTGCAGGGTTAGGGGCACTGAGTGTAGCAGTGCATGCATGGGACCTTTTGAAGGAGGTCGCAATTATCTTCATTACCTCCACCATAGTTTGCCATCAGGTCAAATAACAGGGAGGGAACACAGTCCCGCCCTTCAACAGAAAATCAGATTAAAGATTTACTGAGAACGCCCCGTCATTGAGAACAAGACCCAGTTTTCCCCTCAGTCAGTCTCTCCCATCAGAAAGTTTCCATAAGCCTCTAATCCTTCTCCATCAGAGAGCAGACAGACTGAAAACCACAATCACAGAACACTAACCAATCTGATCACATGGACCACAGCCTTCTCTAACTCAATGAAACTATGAGCCATGCCGTGTAGGGCCACCCAAGACAGAAGGGACATGGTGGAGAGTTCTGACAAAACGTGGCTCACTGGGGAAGGGAATGGCAATCCATTTCAGTATTCTTCCCTTCAGAACCCCATGAACAGTATGAAAAGGCAAAAAGATAGGACACTGAAAGATGGACTCCCCAGGTCAGTAGGTGCCCAATATGCTACTGGAGAAGAGTGCAGAAATAACTCCAGAAAAAATAAAGAGAAGGAGACGAAGTAAAAACAACACCCAGTTGTGGATGTGACTGGTGATAGAAGTAAAATCTGATGCTGTAAAGAGCAATGTTGCATAAGAACCTGGAATGTTAGGTCCATGAATCAAGGCAAATTGGAAGTTGTCAAATAGGAGATGGCAAGAGTGAACATCGACATTTTAGGAATCAGTGAACTAAAATGGACTGCAATGGGTGAATTTAACTCAGATGATGATTATCTCAACTACTGTGGGCAAAAATTCCTTAGGAGAAATGGAGTAGCCATCACAGTCAACAAAAAAGTCCGAAATGCAGTACTTGGAAGCAGCCCCAAAAACGACAGTATGATCTCTGTTCATTTCCAAGGCAAATCATTCAATATCACGGTAATCCAAGTCTATGCCCTGACCAGTAATGCTGAAGAAGCTGAAGTTGAACGGTTCTATAAAGACCTATAAGACCTTCTAGAACTAACACTCAAAAAAGATGTCCTTTTCATTATAGGGGATTGGAATGCAAAAGTAGGAAGTCAAGAGATACCTGGAGTAACAGGCAAAATTGGCCTTCAGGTAGAGAATAAAGTAGGGCAAAGGCTAACAGAGTTCTGCCAAGAGAACGCACTGGTCATAGCAAACACCCTCTTCCAACCACACAAGAGAAGACTCTACACATGGACATCACCAGATGGTCAACACCAAAATCAGATTGATGATATTCTTTGCAGCCAAAGATGGAGAAGCTCTATACAGTCAGCAAAAACAAGACCGGGAGCTGACTGTGGCTCAGATAGTGAACTCCTTCTTGCCATATTCAGACTTAAATTGAAGAAAGTAGGGAAAACCAGTAGACCATACAGGTATGACCTAAATCAAATCGCTTACCATTACACAGTGGAAGTGACAAATAGATTCAAGGGATTAGATCTGATAGACAGACTGCTTGAAGAACTATGGATGGAGGTTTCTGATACTGTACAGGAGACAGTGATCCAATCATCCCCAAGAAAAAGACATACCAAAAGGTAAAACGATTGTCTGAGGAGGGCTTACAAACAGCTATGAAAAGAAGAGAAGTGAAAGGCAAAGGAGAAAAGGAAAGATATATATACCCATTTGAATGCAGAACTCCAAAGAATAGCAAGGAGAGATTTAAAAAAAAAAAAAAAAAAACCTTCCTCAGTGTTCAATGCAAAAAAAAAAAAAAAAGGAAAACAATAGAATGGGAAAGACTAGAGGTCTCTTGAGGAAAATTAGAGATATCAAGGGAAAATTTCATTCAAAGATGGGCTCAATAAAGGACAGAAATGGTATGGACCTAACAGAAGCAGAAGAGATTAAGAAGAGGTGGCAAGAATACACAGAAGAACTATACAAAAAATATCTTCAGTTCAGCTCAGTTCAGTTCAGTCACTCAGTCGTGTCTGACTCTTTGCGACCCCATGAATCGCAGCACGCCAGGCCTCCCTGTCCATCACCATCTCCCGGAGTTCACTCAGACTCACGTCCATCGAATCCGTGATGCCATCCAGCCATCTCATCCTCTGTCATCCCCTTCTCCTCCTGCCCTCAATCCCTCCCAGCATCAGAGTCTTTTCCAATGAGTCAACTCTTCACACGAGGTGGCCAAAGTACTGGAGTTTCAGCTTTAGCATCATTCCTTCCAAAGAAATCCCAGGGCTGATCTCCTTCAGAATGGACTGGTTGGATCTCCTTGCAGTCCAAGGGACTCTCAAGAGTCTTCTCCAACATCACAGTTCAAAGCATAAATTATTCGGCGCTCAGCTTTCTTCACAGTCCAGCTCTCATATCCATACATGACCACAGGAAAAACCATAGCCTTGACTAGACGGACCTTAGTCGGCAAAATAATGTTTCTGCTTTTGAATATACTATCTTGGTTGGTCATAACTTTCCTTCCAAGGAGTAAGCGTCTATAATCACCATGGTGTGATCACTGACCTAGAGCCAGACATCCTGCAGTGCAACATCAAGCAGGCCTTAGGAAGCATCCCTACAACAAAGCTAGTGGAGGTGATTGAATTCCAGCTGAGCTATTTAAAATTCTAAAAGATGATGCTGTGAAAGTGCTGCACTCAATATGCCAGCAAATTTGGAAAATGCAGCAATAGCCACAGGACTGGAAAAGGTCAGTTTTCATTTTAATCCCAAAGAAAGGCAATGCCAAAAATGCTCAGACTACCACACAATTGTACTCATCTCACACACTCATCCCACATCTCTCTCACTGGCAAAATAATGCTCAAAATTCTCCAAACCAGGCTTCAACAATATGTGAACCGTGAACTTCCAGATGTTCAAGCTGGATTTAGAAAAAGCAGAGGAACCAGAGATCAAATTGCCAACACCTGTTGGATCATTGAAAAAGAAAGAGAGTTCCAGAAAACATCTATTTCTGCTTTATTGACTATGCCAAAGCCTTTGACTGTGTGGATTACAACAAACTGTGGAAAATTCTTAAAGAGATGGGAAGACTAGACCACCTGACTTGCCTCCTGAGAAATCTGTATGCAAGTCAAGAAGCTCAGTTAGAACGAGACATGGAACAACAGACTGGTTCCAAATACGAAAAGGAGTATGTCAAGGCTGTATATTGTCACCCTGCTTATTTCACTTATATGCAGAGTATCATGAGCAATGCTGGACTGGATGAAGAACAAGCTAGAATCAAGATTGCTGGGAGAAATATCAATAACCTCAGATATGCAGATGACACCATCCTTATGGCAGAAAGTGAAGAACTAAAGAACATCTTGATGAAAGTGAACAGGAGAGTGAAAAAGTTGGCTTAAAACTCAACATTCAGAAAACTAAGATCATGGTATCTGGTCCCATCACTTCATGGCAAATAGGGGGAAACAGCGGAAACAGTGAGAGACTTTATTTTTGGGGGCTCCAAAATCACTGCAGATGGTGACTGAAGCCATGATATTAAAAGACACTTGCTCCTTGGAAGAAAATTTTGACCAAACTAGACCGCATATTAAAAAGCAGAGACATTACTTTGTCAGCAAAGGTCCATCTAGTCAAAGCTACGGTTTTTTCAGTAGTTATATATGGATGTAAGAATTGGACTATAAAGAAAGCTGAGTGCTGAAGAATTGATGCTTTTGAACTGTGGTGTTGGAGGAGACTCTTGAGAGTCCCTTGGACTGCAAGGAGATCCAACCAGTCCATCCTAAAGGAAATTGGTCCTGAATATCATTGGAAGGACTGATGTTGAAGCTGAAACTCCAATACTTTGGCCACCTGATGCAAAGAACTGACTCATTTGAAAAGACCCTGAAGAGAGGAAAGATTGAAAGCAGGAGAAGAAGGAGACGACAGAGGATGAAATGGTTGGATGGCATCACCGACTCAATGGACAGGAGTTGGAATAAACTCCAGGATTTGGTGATGGACAGGGAAGCCTGGCATGCTGCAGTTTATGGGATTGCAAAGAGTTGGACATGACTGAGTGACTGAAGTGAACAAACTAACTGCTATAATATTATATATAAATCTAAATAAATCTTACATATGTTTTTACATGTAATCACCTATGTGACCAACACCCAGAAAAAAATACAGAACAGTTTCATTATTTCAGAGAGTTCCTTCTACACACACAGAATCACAGCAAAACAACACTCTTTGGAGCTTCTATCACCATAGATTAGTCTTTAGTTTTGTCTGTCCTTGAACTTCATCTAAACATAATCATACAAAGTGTGCTGTTTCATGACTAGTTTCTTCAGCTTCAGTTCAGTTCAGTTCATTTCAGTCACTCAGTCATGTCCAACTCTTTGCGACCCCATGAATTGCAGCACGCCAGGCCTCCCTGTCCATCACCAACTCCCAGAGTTCACTCAGACTCATGTCCATCGAGTCAGTGATGCCCTCCGGCCATCTCATCCTTTGTCATCCCCTTCTCCTCCTGCCCCTAATCCCTCCCAGCATCAAAGTCTTTTCCAGTGAGTCAACTCTTCGCATGAGGTGGCCAAAGTATTGGAGCTTCAGATTTAGCATCATTCCTTCCAAAGAAATCCCAGAGTTGATCTCCTTCAGAATGGACTGGTTGGATCTCCTTGCAGTCCAAGGGACTCTCAAGAGTCTTCTCCAACACCACAGTTCAAAAGCATCCATTCTTCAGCGCTCAGCCTTCTTCACAGTCCAACTCTCACATCCATACATGACCACTGGAAAAACCATAGCCTTGAATAGATGGACCTTAGTCAGCAAAGTGATGTCTCTGCTTTTTAATATGCTGTCTAGGTTGGTCATAACTTTCCTTCCAAGGAGTAAGCGTCTTTTAATTTCATGGCTGCAGTCACCATCTGCAGTGATTTTGGAGCCCAAAAAAATAAAGTCTGACACTGTTTCCACTGTTTCCCCATCTATTTCCCATGGAGTGATGGGACCGGATACCATGATCTTCATTTTCTGAATGTTGAGCTTTAAGCCAACTTTTTCGCTCTCCTCTTTTACTTTCATCAGGAGGCTTTTTAGTTCCTCTTCACTTTCTGCCATAAGGGTGGTGTCATCCGCATATCTGAGATTATTGATATTTCTCCCAGCAATTTTGATTCCATCTTGTGTTTCTTCCAGTCCAATGTTTCTCATGATGTACTCTGCATATAAGTTAAATAAGCAGGGTGACAATATACAGCCTTGATGTACTCCTTTTCCTATTTGGAACCAGTCTGTTGTTCCATGTCCAGTTCTAACTGTTGCTTCCTGACCTGCATACAGATTTCTCAAGAGCCAGGTCAGGTGGTCTGGTATTCCCATCTCCTTCAGAATTTGCCACAGTTTATTGTGATCCACACAGTCAAAGGCTTTGGCATAGTCAATAAAGTAGAAATAGATGTTTTTCTGGAACTCTCTTGCTTTTTTGATGACCCAGCAGATGTTGGCAATTTGATATCTGGTTCCTCTGCCTTGTCTAAAACCAGCTTGAACATCAGGAAGTTCACAGTTCACATATTACTGAAGCCTGGCTTGGAGAATTTTGAGCATTACTTTACTAGCATGTGAGATGAGTGCAACTGTGCAGTAGTTTGAGCATTCTTTGGCATTACCTTTCTTTGGGATTGGAATTACACATTCATTCCTGTTGTTGCATGTTCTCTCAGTCTCTCAATGGTCTCCATGAAAGTGAAATTCGCTCAGTCATGTCTGACTCTTTGCATACCCATGGACTATACAGTCCATGGAATTCTCCATGCCAGAATACTTGAGTGGGTAGCCTTTCGCTTCTCTAAGGGATCTTCCCAACCGAGGGATCAAACCCAGGTCTCCTGCATTACAAGTGGATTCTTTACCAGCTGAGCCACAGGTTCAGTTCAGTTCAGTCGTGTCCGACTCTTTGCGAACCCGTGGACTGCAGCACGCCAGGATTCTTTGTCCACCAACTCCCAGAGCTTGCTCAAACTCAAGTCCATTGAGTCGGTGATGCCATCCAACCATCTCATCCTCTTTCATCCCCTTCTCCTCCTGCCTTCAAATCTTTCCCAGCCTCAGGGTCTTTTCAAATGATTCAGCTCTTCTCATTAGCTGGCCAAAGTATTGGAGTTTCAGCTTCAGCATCAGTCCTTCTGATGAATATTCAGGACTGATTTCCTTTAGGATGGACTGGTTGGATCTCCTTGCTACCCAAGGGACTCTCAAGAGTCTTCTCCAACACCACAGTTCAAAAGCACTGATTCTTCGGCACTCAGCTTTCTTTATAGTCCAACTCTCAGATCCATATATGACTACTGGAAAAATCATAGTTTTGACTAGACAGACCTTTGTTGGCAAAGTAATGTCTCTGCTTTTTGATATGCTGTCTAGGTTAGCCATAACTTTTCTTCCAAGGAGCAAGCATCTTTTAATTTCATGGCTGCAGTCACCATCTGCAGTGATTTTGGAGCCCAAGAAAATAAAGTCTGTCACTATTTCTGTTGTTTCCCCATCTTTTGCCATGAAGTGATGGGACTGGATGCCATGATCTTAGTTTTCTGAATGTTGTAAAACTCAACAAAACTTAAAACTAGCCAGGTTTTTCACTCTCTTCTTTCAATTTCATCAGGAGGCTCTTCATTTCCTCTTCACTTTCTGCCATAAGGGTATTATCATCTGTGCATTTGAGGTTATTGATATTTCTCCTGGCAAGTAAATGTTGAGAAACGTTTTCGGAAGTTGCATATTCATTATTAACTTTCTTGAGAAATGGAAAGTCAGTCAGTTGTGTCCGACTCTAATGGACTACACCATCCATGGAATTGTCCAGGCTGGAATGCTGGGTAGTCTTTCCCTTCTCCAGGGGATCTTCCCAACCCAGGGATCAAACAGGTCTCCCACATTGCTGGCCGATTCTTTACCAGCTGAGTCACAAGGGAATTCATACCTAATGTTTCATTAAACACAAACCTTTTTTTAGCAGACAACCTGCTGAAGAAGTTGATTATAAATAAAATTTTTAAATGTTACCAAACAAGAAAATAAATAGTTATAAATTTATACCATATGACAAATGACAATAAATATAGCAACTGCTTCCAGGTTCGGCAGAACTGCTCCATCTTTATTTCCTGCGTATGCATAATATACTACTGATGGTTTTCCTCATTTCCCATGGACCCTAACAACTGGAAGCCCAGTGGCTTCGTGCACCTTGCAGCTGAGCCATGACACAACTGGATGGCACTTGAGCAGCTGACAGCGCAGCAGCAGCGAATGCCTCTCCGCTTGCTCTTGAAATCAGAAGGAATCAGCCCCTGGTTCCAGAGCACCTTAAGCATTATCAATGGGAGTGCTGCATGCTTTCCCTGAAAGGAAGGAAGGTGTTGATTATTTACCGTCTGGAAAGGACTGGAGAAACAGAGCCTTCTTGTTATCTTTCAGACATAACTATGCATCAGAGGAGGACCTCTGTTCACTGTCCATGTTTCTCACATACTACTATTTTTGGCAGAAGCCAGAAAGATGAGGTAGAAGCCTACCAAACCCGGCTTATTTTAATACAAGCATTAGTAACATTTCCCCATTAAACAGTGAATGTCTGGAACCAAGGTTAATCCATATAGGACCCCAGGACAACAGGCTTAACCTGGGACTACCAAGACTGGAAGGAATTGTGTCCTCCCTGCGTAAGGCAGAAGGTAGAGCAAAGAAACACGTCCTCTCCCATTTTACCTAGAAATGGGAAGATAAGCAAAACTGTCCCTTTCTATGGATCTCTTAGCATAACATCACTCCCTTTGTTATATTCAAATTTTAATTCCAGGAGATATTGCATTCTTTTAAGGATTTTGGTATTTTGTAAGACAGATCCCAATAATTAACTACGAATACTGTGACTTGAACTCTCATTTTCATCTTGTATTTCTCTCTTCCCAAAATTTGAGCCAATAATACTACAGAAAGCAACTCATGCTATAATGGCCATAATACCAAGAAAGAGACAATCCTGTCCCCAAAGATAATAGGAATAGATCTAATTTAGAATCCAGGATAAACTGGAAGGTGAGGTTCTTCCTAAAAGTTAATCAATACATATGTTTTTACTTACACTGTAGAAAAAGGGACAGTAGCAAGTGGAGATGGAGAAGGCAATGGCACCCCACTCCAGTACTCTTGCCTGGAAAATCCCATGGACAGAGGAGCCTGCTACGCTGCAGTCCATGGGGTCGCTGAGAGTTGGACATAACTCAGTGACTTCAGTTTCACTTTTCACTTTCATGCATTGGAGAAGGAAATGGCAACCTACTCCAGTGTCCTTGCCTGGAGAATCCCAGGGATGGGGGAGCCTGGTGGGCTGCCGTCCATGGGGTCGCACAGAGTCGGACATGACTGAAGCGACTTAGCAGCAGCAGCAGCAAGTGGAGAGCTAGTGGAGTGAATTTCACTGTAGCACATGAGAACATAAAAAAAAAAAACTTTTCCTGAAAATGTGTCTTAATTTGTAACTCCTTCTTTGAAAGTATGGCCCACTAAGATTGTCAGACTGCTTTGACTGATGCGTTTTCATGGATGGGACCAGGTTGACCTATCTGACTTCTTATTTTTTCATCTGAAGGACTGATGTTGAAGCTGAAACTCCAATACTTCGGCCACCTGATGCAAAGAGCTGACTCGTTTGAAAAGACCCTGATGCTGGGAAAGATTGAGGGCAGGAGAAAGAGACAACAGAGGATGAGATGGTTGGATGGTATCACCGACTCAATGGACATGAGTTTGGGTAAACTCTAGGAGTTGGTGATGGTCAAGGAGGCCTGGCTTGCTGCGGTTCATGGGGTCACAAAGAGTCGGACATGACTGAGCGACTGAACTGAACTGAAGGACTATCTGTGTTTTTTGCCTTGAATGATACACATGCAGATAATTCTTAACAGACTGACCCACATCACACCTGTGTTTTTCAGTAGCTCTGCATTGGTTACAGAAAAAAGAAAAAGTTGAACCTCCTAGGCTGGCTGTTCAGAAGGAGGCCCCTCCCAGCTTTACAAACTCAGCTCGCTGAGGGTCTCCTACACATCCAAGTGCTTTACACACACTCTCCCTCCCTTGACCTGCCCGTCCTTATTTGTGTCCACAAGGCTAACTCCTGACCTTTAAGATTCAGGCCATGCCTATTTCATCTTAAAACACAGCTTCCAGCGCCTCTTGTCCATCCCCATCTCCTCTGCAGGCCCTCCCTGGGCCCCGACCTGCTTGCTGGGCACCTCTGTTCACAGTTCTCTGTACACAGACTTCTATTAGGTGACTTCTTGCCTGTCACCCTTGCACGGGGAGCCTCTTGAGGGCTGGCCACCATGACTGTGTCCTTGGAACCAAACATGAGCCCAGCTCAAAGTGGAAACACTCAGGAAACATTTGGTCGATGAAAGAATTTTAATCATGGCTCTTAACTGGCTTTGGTTGTTTTAAAGCTCAAAGAACTGAATTTATTTGATTGTAAGAATCACCTCTTATTTAACTGTCTGGGTCGGATTTTATTCAAGGCCTGAAGCTGTATCAGCTAACATATTTCCTAGCTGACACTATGGTTTTATAGTGTCCAGGCCTCTCATCAATCACTATTGTCCAGCAACTAGGGGACCACCACCTCCAGACACCTTCTATTCTTGTGCCTTCAAATGTGTCTAAACAGAGCTTCTTAGGGAGCAGGGACAAGGAAAATTTTATTCCTTTTTCAGCAGACCTTTCTGAGCTTCTGTATATTATTGTAACAAGAGACTCTGAGAGATGAGACCACAAACCAGAAGTTACACCCTTTTGGTCTGAAAGGTTTGGACAGACACTAGTGTTTCTGGAAGACAAAGAGAATCCACAAACATGAGAATGTGGGAATGGACGTTTGCATGCAAAAGAAGGCACGTTCTGAAAGCACATTTGCAGACCATGGTGTAAAGTCATTTCAAACTTACCAATAAAAATATACATCAGGCACAGGGCTTTGACTACAGTAAGGGACTCGGAAGAAGGTTAGAAGATTCATACTTTCATGGATAAGCAGAAAAAAAACATAGAAACAAAACTCCAACCATCAGTTTCCCTATATATCATATTCTGGTAAAATTCCCGCCTCTTAAGAGGAAACCTCTGTGACCACATAAGAAAAAACGTTTTTAATTTCATTCCAGTTTTTAAACGAGTCTAAACTAAAACAAAGATTTTATGACTCTCTCAGTCTGCCATGCGGATTTCCGCCTCTGACAAATGCCAGGAATCCTTGTGGCTACTTTAGATGTTCAAACCATTTATTAAGAAGAATGAGAGAGCGCTATGTCGGAACCCAGGCTCCAGAAAGGTAGGTGAGGCCACCACTCTGGACACTAGCCAAAGGAAGACTTCTTGGCAACAAAGTGGGCAGCTTCAAGAATTTCACAATTGTTTAAACTCTTCTGTGCAGTTTAAGAAAAGTGTTTTGGATGGCAAGAAGGTGCCATAGAGCTGCAAATACAGATGGAAGTATTTTCTCCAGATAGCTGTTTTATGCTGAAAATGAAAACTAAAACCCAATAAAATGGTGCCATTATCCACCAGAGGCTTAGAGAGGAGCCAATCCTGTTCTGACGATTATCAGGCCATTGGATAAAAGGGAGGAGAAGGATGAACTAAACCAAACTTTTTGGAGAAAACAAACTTATTAATGTCTAATTGAACAGTGTCAGACTTGTGGTGGAAGAAAAAAGCGTTTACTCTGCATCAGGTTCAACTGTCTTTAAACCAAGCAGTGATTGGATACTGAGAAACTTATATCCTCTGGACACTGGTGAGTCAAAGTTCGAATGAGCTAGATTGCACCTGGATGAAGATATAGAAGGGGAGGAAAAGAAGTAAGACCCTGTGATTATCTGCCAGCTAACTGGAGGAAATGCTTATCAGTAACAGAGGCCATTCACAGACACAGTTAATGGAAGTCTGTTCCCAGGGCTTAGCCCAGTGCCTGAAACACTTACACACACAATAAACATTTCATCTGGTTAAAAGTAAGGCAGAGTTTTAAAATGTACGCAAAATCTGGGGGAAGCCAAATAAGGGGTATACCTGGGTTAATACTATTGTATTAATGTCTTATCTCTTGGTTATGCTAAGGTTATGTAGGATATTATCACTAGAGGAAGTACAGGAACTCTCTGTACTATTTTTTGCAACTTTTTGTGAGTTTTAGGCTAATTCAAAATAAACATTTACAATCTGAAAAAAAAAGAGGAAAGTGTAAGATACATTCTTACATTGCCACATGTTGAGGATGACTGAGGCTGCATCAGCCAGGGCCCAGAATACCCGAATGAGGAAGGACTAGCCCACTGATTAGCTGGCCAGCCCAGGACCATCACTCGGGCAATTGTTGCCACTGCATGTTTGGGTATGCTTGTTACCACAGTGTAATCTCCCCAAACAAATACAGTCCCTTGCTTTCTTCTCCTAGGAGTCCATGATGGAATACCATTTAGTAGTTTGAAAACCACCTTAATAAAACTATCAGAGACTTAAAAGATCAGATGGAAAAAGGCCAAATTTTCAAATGAGTTAAGCTTGTAAAAAACACTGAAGGCAATTTAAACATCTATCTTTATACATGAAACTCAATGTTCATAGCAGCACTATTTCAGCAGCTAACATGTGGAAACAAGCTCAATGTTCATCAATAGGTGAATGGATAAAGACAATGTGAGATATATATTAATATATATAATACATGTGTATATATATATATATATATATATATATATATATAAAATTTGCTTTACACCAAGTCGTGTCCAACTCTCTCTGACCCAATGGACTGCAACATGCCAGGCTTCCCTGTCCCAATATACTTGCCATGAGAACCTTATGAATTGTATAAAAATATACATATAATACACATATATAATACAAATGGGCATATGCCTGTGTATATGTGTTAGCTGCTCAGTAGTGTCTGATTCTTTGTGACCCCATGGACTCTAGCCCACCAGGCTTCTCTGTCTGTGGAATTCTCCAGGAAAGAGTATTGGAGTGGGTAGCCATTCCCTTCTCCAGGGGATCTTCCTGATCCAGGGATTGAATCCAGATCTTCTGCACTGCAGGTGGATTCTTTACCATCTGAGCCACCAGAAAAGCCCCATATATAAACATACATACAGTGGAATACTACCCAGCCATAAAAAGAATGAAATAATGGCATTTGCAGCAACATAGATGGACCTAGAGATTATCAACATCATACTAAGTGAAGTAAGTCGAACAGAGAAAGACAAACTGACTTTTCCAGTCCTGTGGCCACTGCTGAGTCTTCCAAATTTGCTGGCATATTGAGTGAAGCACTTTTCTTTCACAGCATCGTCTTTTAGAATTTGAATTATCTCAACTGGAATTCCATCACCTCCACTAGCTTTGCCGTAGGGATGCTTCCTAAGGCCCACTTGGACTTCACATTCCAGGATGTCTGGCTCCGGGTGAGTTATCACACCATGGTGATTATCTGGGTGGTGAAGATCTTTTTTGTATAGTTCTTCTGTGTATTCTTGCCACCTCTTCTTAATCTCTTCTGCTTCTGTTAGGTCCATTCCATTTGTCCTTTATTGTATGAAATGTTCCCTTGGTATCTCTGATTTTCCTGAAGAGATCTCTAGTCTTTCCCATTCTATGTCTTCCTCTATTTCTTTGAATTGATCACTGAGGAAGGCTTTCTTATCACTCCTTGCTATTCTTTGAAACTCTGCATTCAAATGGGTATATCTTTCCTTCTCTTCTTTGCCTTTAGCTTCTCTTTTTCTTTTTAGTATTAGCAGTGGCCACAGGACTGGAAACGGTCAGTTTTCATTCCAATCCCAAAGAAAAGCAATGCCAAGGAATGTTCAAAGTACTGCACAATTGCACTCATCTCACACGCTAGCAAAGTAATGCTCAAAATTCCCCAAGACAGGCTTCAACAATACATGAACCGTGAACTTCCAGATGTTCAACCTGGTTTTAGAAAAGGCAGTGGAACCAGAGATCAAATTGCCAATATCTGCTGGATCATTGAAAAAGCAAGAGGGTTCCAGAAAAATATCTACTTCTACTTTACTGACTACACTAAGGCCTTTGACTGTGTGGATCACAACAGACTGTAGAAAATTCTTAAAGAAATGGGAATACCAGACCATCTGACCTGCTTCCTGAGAAATCTGTATGCAGGTCAAGAAGCAACAGTTAGAACTGGACATGGAACAACAGACTGGTTCCAAATCGGGAAAGGAGTACATCAAGGCTGTATTTTGTCTCTCTGGTTATTTAACTTATATGCAGAGTACATCATGTGAAATGCCAGGCTAGATGAAGGATAAGCTGTAATCAAAATTGCCTGGAGAAATATCAGTAACCTCAGATATGCAGATAACAATGAAAGACTTTATTTTCTTGGGCTTCAAAATCGCTGTGGACAGTGGCTGCAGCCATGAAATTAAAAGACGCTTGCTCCTTGAAAGAAAAGCTATGACAAACTTAGCGTACTAAAAAGGAGAGACATTACTTTGCTGACAAAGGTCCATCTAGTCAAATCCATGGTTTTTCCCAGTAGTCATGTATGGATGTGAGAATTGGACCATAAAGAAGGCTGAGTCCCAAAGAATTGATGCTTTTGAATTGTGGTGCTGGAGAACACCTTTGAGAGTCCCTTGAACAGCAAGGAGATCAAATCAGTCAATCCTAAAGGAAATCAACCCTGAATATTCATTGGAAGGACTGATGCTGAAGCTGAAGCTGAAGCTCCAATACTTTGGTCACCTGATGGGAAGAACTGACTCACTGGAAAAGACCCTGATGCTGGGAGAGATAGAAGGCAGGGGGAGAAGGGAAAAACAGGATGAGACAGTTGAATGGCATCACCGACTCAATGGACGTGAGTTCAAGAAAACTCCGGAAGCTGGTGAAGGACAGGGAAGCCTGGCGCACTGCAGTCCCTAGGTTCACAAAGAGTCGGATACGACTGTGCGGCTGAACAACAACAAAGGGCTGCCCTCCATCACAAAGGCACTAGATTAGCAAAAGCACCAGCGTGGCATTGCAGAAGGGTAATAAAATGATGCAGAAACCAGTGAAGCTAGTGGGTGATTCCGATTCTCCCAGTGTTTATGCCCAACAAGAATAGCACCGTTGAACTTTGTAAGACCCTAAGGACCCTGGAAAATGGCACAGGTGGTACGAGGGAGGGGGCATGAGAGTTGGATAAGTGTTTCAAAGGAACAGGATGCCTTGCTAATTTAATACTCATTTGACTCTTAAAATAGCCATGACTTTTTTTTTTAAATTTGCCATTCTAAACTATAGAATGGACCATACCAGCTTTACTTGGAAAACACATAAGAGATAGACCTGCCATTGACTTCTGTAGTGTGATGTTGAAATATGGCGTAAAGCAAACACAGAACTTACATCTTTCTTCAAAGATACTGTTGTTTAGGCTAAATAAAGGCAGAATGAACAATTATCCAAGGGAGTTGGACCCTAATATAGATAGCGTGTAAGAAAACAGGGAGTAATCTAAAATGAATTCTGATCTCTTGATCTGGACAAATCATACCTGAAGCTAATGGTAGAACCAACCCCTATCAGCAACGTTGGAAGATAACAGAGACCAGAAGGAAGGTCCAAAGATAAGAAATGGGCTAATGTTATTTCGATTTCCAGACAGAAGCAGCAGGTAAACTCTGAAAACCATATGATTTCAATCTCAGGCAAGTTACATGAATGGATTATTTAAAGGCCAGAGTGATTGCTATGAGCTTTGATAGGCTCACTGAGAACAAGCCATTTCAGATTAACCTCATTTCCTTTTTTGAAATGGTTGTTAGACTAGCAGCTCAGGGAAATATGATTGACGTTGAAAATGTGGTTATCAGAAAAACATTTGACAAAATTGTAATTAAAATAGGGGTAAGATCATGATTAGGGACAGAGATGGGGTGGATTGACGTAAAGTTGAATTCATAAATTCATTCAGTTTGATAGTGATGCGTCACATGACTCAGACCTAGGCATTGTCTCCTTCAACATTTTTAAATGACATGAATAGAAACAAAAATCACGTATTTATTAAAATTGTGGAAGCTGGGCAGAATATCAAAATCCAAATTGTCTCAAGTTGAACCAAATAACAAGATGAAGATGAAAAACATTATTCATTTCCCTTAACAGTCAGGTTTTGATAACTATTTTTACTGTCAAGTGTTTGGGGGTTTATTTTCCCCCCCTAAAAGAACAGTCAGAGCCAAGGCTAGAAATTTAAAACTCTTTAGTCAATTTAGTAAGTCACTTCCAAATTATCCAGATATGGATGCATTGTTCACTGTATAACTATATAATAGGAAACAACATTTTTTTTGAAAAGAATAACTTATTTCTCAATCTCTGAATTCCATGCATTTCAATTTTCAGTAATTCATAAAAGCTAAAAGAAACCTATATTTTCTTTTTCTTAATCCTTACAGAAGAGATCATTTAAATAAAACTGTTCCCCAATTGGATAATTCGTAGGCCATTATTCCATGGGGCTTAACAGGGTTGCATAAAGAAAGGGTTCCACAGGCCAATAGATTGGGAAACACTGGATCAGGCTCAACTGATAGATTTCATTTCCACAGGACTTCTCAAAACCTTCAAGTGTGGTTAAATATGCTCATATAAGAAGGGAAGCTTCATGAGAAGCTATAGCAGGGGTCTAGTCTATGATTCCCAGGCCAAATCTGGCTCAGTGCCAGCCTTTTGGGGAATACAGTCCCACCCATGTGTTTACAAGTTGTCCTTGGCTATAAGAGTAGAGTTGAGAAAAGCAACAGAGACCGTACTACCTCTCAAAGCCAACATACTTACTTTTGTCTGACTTGCAGAAAAGATTTGCCAACCCCTGGTCTAGAGTATGTACTGTTCTTCAAATTTGTCTGAACACAAAACAACTTTTTGGAGCACAACTATCAACACCTCTTAGAATCCTGGGACAAATGGAAAGCAATTCTTTAAATGTAAGAAAGCAGTCTTTGGAAGAAAAATCACTCAAGGGAGATTTTGTGCAGTTCATACAGATCTCTGTGTTTTACATTTATCTTCTTATATTTAATTTTGACTTTATTTTGGGGGTCTTCAAAATCACTGCAGATGGTGATTGCAGCCATGAAATTAAAAGACGCTTACTCCTTAGAAGGAAAGTTATGACCAATCTAGACAACATATTAAAAAGCAGAGACATTACTTTGCCAACAAAGGTCTGTCTAGTCAAGGCTATGCTTTTTCCAGTAGTCATGTATGGATGTAAGAGTTGGACTGTGAAGAAAGCTGAGCACTGAAGAATTAATGCTTTTGAACTGTGGTGTTGGAGAAGACTCTTGAGAGTCCCTTGGACTACAAGGAGATCCAACCAGTCCATCCTAAAGGAGATCAGTCCTGGGTGTTCACTGGAAGGACTGATGTTGAAGCTGAAACTCCAATATTTGTGAAGAGACCTGGAGATTCAATGCCATCTTGAGGACAGATACAACAGCAGGTGAAGGGGAATCCATGGTATCAAAAACAAACAAACAAACAAACAGTCTGTCATTGCACATCTAAAGTCATTTCAGGAGTTCAGGGGTCCATTCCCCCAAATAGTTATCCTACTTACTCAGTAACATCTGAAATTTCTTATAAGACGGATCACTCCACAAGAAGACTTAAAGTTCACTGAAATGCACATATTACATGGTGAAGGCGGGTCTGGCTGGAGCACCTGGTGAATAGGGCATGAACCCTGGTGGTCATATGGAGAGGAGAGCTCATCCAGCAGGTGCCTCCTAACTGTCCTGAATCTGCTTGCCTCTTCTCTTGCTCCTTCCTCTCTCGGCAGAGGGGGTGGTTCAGGAAGGAGTGACCCAGAGCTAGACTAATCTTCACACATATCTCTGGTGATGTCCTCTGGGAAACTCAGGCAGCTACATACTTGATTCTTCAAGGTCATGACCTAGCCTTGGACCTGAGTGACAGGTTCTGGCACAGGTATTAGCAAAGGGCCTGGACATTCAGATCACAGGGCTCAACTGCCAATCCCTGATGTTCAGTCAGGTCCCTCATTTTGGTGCCACGACTGTACTGAGTAAGAAGAGATGTTATAAACTGTCTCACAGGTATTTGGAGAGGCTGAACAGGAATAAAGGGCTGTGATGTCACTAGCCATGATGGTACAATGTCATCAACAGAGAATACTATGCCCTGCTGTGAGACTAGTCCTATGGGAGTGGTCTATACTTTCCCAGTCTCACCTCGCTCCCTAAGTGGGCCCTGTAGAATTCTCAGTCAAGTTCCCTTCTATGCACATACACATGCTTGTAATTTAAAAGTACTCAGCTTCCCAGACTCCCTTGCAGCCTGGATGCCGTGTGACTCATAAGATACATGTGAAGGCTCCCAAATTGGGCTTCCCTTCTCTTCCTAAATAAAATGTCAGGAGGAGACAGAAGACGTTTGCTCATCTGTCAGCCCCATCTTGTTCCTGCCCAGAGGTGCAACAAGCCCAGGACCATGAGAATAAAAATTATACATCAAAGACAGTGAAGCAGCAGACAGAAGAAAGCAAGCCCTTGGAACAGCATTTGATCACATTTAGCATCAGCCAATGGGCTACCTACGTACAGACTTCTGGTTAAAAAAGAAAAATGAATCCTTCGGTAGTCAGTTGCACATATTTCTAACGGACATATCTTGACTTTTACAAACATGCACTTTAGTAGCATCATCATGTATTTTGCTGTCATTTGGGAGATACCCTTAGAAACTCTTCTGTGACAGCTGTTATTCTTTATCACACAATATATGGGCTTCCCTGATGGCTAAGTTGGTAAAGAATCTGCCTGCAGTGCAGGAGACCCCAGTTTGATTCCTGGGTCAGGAAGATCCGCTGGAGAAGGGATAGGCTTCTCACTCCAGTATTCTTGGGCTTGCCTTGTGGCTTATCTGGTAAAGAATCTGCCTGCAATGCAGGATACCTGGGTGTGATCCCTGGGTTGGGAAGATCCCCTGGAGAAGGAAAAGGCTACCCACTCCAGTATTCTGGCCTGGAGAATTCCAAAGACTCTATAGTCGCAGAGTCAGACACAACTGAGCAACTTTCATTTTCTTTTCACACAATATAACTGGTCTCTCTGTGTCCAGTCTTGTCCCCTCCAATCCATTCTCTATTCTGCAGTCCAAATGATCTTTTAAAAATTCTAAGTTGATCATATCATGACCCTGCTTACAACTCTCCAGGGGCTTCCTGTGGCAGAAACAGTTAACTAGCCTCCAAAATCCACACTTCACTTCCAGAGTGGAGATACTGCTGCCAAGTGGCTGCCCAGTCCAGGACTACCTTTTCAACACCCCTAGCATCTAGATGGGGCTCTGTGACTCAGGCCAAAGCAATTAAGACATACTTGCGCTCTCTCTACCTTCTCTTCCTCCTCCACTATCAGCAGGAGATGGAGATAGAGATGGAGGAGACACAGTTGAATTGCTACCTCAGGTAAAGTTGCCCATCCACCAGGAACATGGCATCAGACTAATACGAGAGTCAGAAGTAAGCAACAGTGTACACTAAGTCACTGAAACCATGGGAGTTGTTTGTTTTAGCAGCTAATATTACTCTAATACACTTTACATTGACTATGGGAGAAAGTGTGTGTGTGCTAAGTCTCTTTAATCATGTCTGTCTCCTTGCAAGCCTATCAACTAAAGCCTGCCAGGCTCCTCTATCCATGGGATTCTCCAGGCAAGAATACTGGAGTTGCCATGCCCTCCTCCAGGGTATCTTTCTGACCCAGGGATTGAACCCGTGTCTCCTGCAGCTCCTGCATTATAGGAGGATTCTTTATCTCTGAGCCACCAGGGAAGCCTGATGGGAGAAAGTGCAGAATCCTTAATGTGACTCTTCACACTCTAGCTCTAGCCTATGCTCCATTCTCTCTTCCCACCAATGATACTGGACAATACTGGAAACTGTATGTCAATCAATTTCCTCCAGGTTTTCAAACAGGCCATTCTCTTTTCCTTGCCTAGAAACTTCCTTCCCTACTCTTGGCCTGGCTGATTACTGTTATCCCACAGACACTTGGGATGTCATTTCTCCAGAGAGTCTTCCCTGACTAGTCTTAGATAAAGGCTCCCTAAGGTAGACCCTATATCTCTCCATTTGGTTCATGATTATCTAATTCCCTATTGACTAGTACAGCACCAAATAGGTAGTAGCCATTAATGAATATCTGTTGAAGGTGGAACGGATGAAATGGTAATGTTAGAACAGTTTTCAGTTCAGTTCAGTTCAGTCACTCAGTCGTGTCCGACTCTTTGCGACCCCGTGAATCGCAGCACGCCAGGCCTCCCTGTCCATCACCAACTCCTGGAGTTCACCCAGACTCATGTCCATCGAGTCCGTGATGCCATCCAGCCATCTCATCCTTGGTAGTCTCCTTCTCATCCTGCCCCCAATCCCTCCCAGCATCAGAGTCTTTTCCAATGAGTCAACTCTTTACATGAGGTGGCCAAAGTACTGGAGCTTCAGCTATAGCATCATTCCTTCCAAAGAAATCCCAGGGTTGATCTCCTTCAGAATGGACTGGTTGGATCTCCTTGCAGTCCAAGGGATTCTCAAGAGTCTTCTCCAACACCACAGTTCAAAAGCATCAATTCTTCGGTGCTCAGCCTTCTTCACAGTCCAACTCTCACATCCATACATGACCACAGGAAAAGCCATAGCCTTGACTAGACGGACCTTAGTCAGCAAAGTAATGTCTCTGCTTTTGAATATACTATCTAGGTTGGTCATAACTTTTCTTCCAAGGAGTAAGCGTCTTTTAATTTCATGGCTGCAGTCACCATCTGCAGTGATTTTGGAGCCCAGAAAAATAAATTCTGACACTGTTTCTACTGTTTCCCCATCTATTTCCCATGAAGTGATGGAACCGGATACCATGATCTTCGTTTTCTGAATGTTGAGCTTTAAGCCAACTTTTTCACTCTTCTCTTTCACTTTCATCAAGAGGCTTTTTAGCTCCTCTTCACTTTCTGCCATAAGGGTGGTATCATCTGCATATCTGAGGTTATTGATATTTCTCCTGGCATTCTTGATTCCATCTTGTGTTTCTTCCAGTCCAGTGTTTCTCATGATGTACTCTGCATATAAGTTAAATAAGCAGGGTGATAATATACAGCCTTGACGTACTCCTTTTCCTATTTGGAACCAGTCTGTTGTTCCATGTCCAGTTCTAACTGTCCCTTCCTGACCTGCATACAGATTTCTCAAGAACAGTTTTAGTGTCCCCCATTTGGGTAGACTCATGGGAAATATCACTCATGTTACAGGGACTTCTAGCAATCAAAAAAAATATTTTAACAATGTTATTCTTATATGATCCTTTTTCTCTTTGCTTTTGCCACCAGGAAACTCACTGACAGAATTATATTCACCCTTAAAATTGCATAAAGCCTAAGTATGTGCCTTTCTGTATATTCTCTTCATCTAGTTGCATGTAATAATTCAACCCTCTCTCTCATGGTCCTGAGTTTATTATTCTTTAACTGTAAGTTCTGAAAGTACTTTTGTGGACTCTTCAAATGCTCTTCTGTACAGAGTGGCATGTAAAATTTTTAAAGTTTCCTTCTTAATGAGACAGTTGGCCTATAATTCCTGCATGCTTATGCTAACTTGGGAATAGTTAAATTTATCTCTTCCTTTATTTTGCTTATAAATATTGAATTGTCCCTGATACAGCTTAACACAAAACTGCTTAGACTGGATTTACTTTATTTATGATAAAGGTCATTATGACAGAAGGCAGATGTTAAAAATACTCTTCATCAAAATCATAAAATTTAAAGATGACAGAGCTGAAGGAGGTTTCAGGATCACATAGTCTCGTTTGCTCACATCATAAGAGAGAAAAGCTAAAAACCAGAAATGCAAAATGACCCTCCAAAAGCCATTCATTCCATACAGTCACTGCTGGAGCTGGGACTCCCAACTCAGGTGAGTTTGTTCCTAAGTCAACTTTCTTTATTTAGCAGTCCCCAATCTTTTTGTTACTTTAAGCTAATATACTCACATTGTAAGCCCCAAAACCTATAAATGCACTTCATATGGCTAAAGGGACTCTGCAGGTGTAATTGAGTTAAAGACCTTGAGATGAGATTATCATCAATTATCCAAGTGGGCACTAAATGCAATCACAGTGTCCTTAAAAGACATACACTGAGGGATGTTTGACTACAGAAGAAAGAAAGGCAATCTGATGACAGAAGCAGAGATGGGGGTGATGTGGCCACAAGCCATGACTATAGCCTTAGAATCCAGAAGAGAGGAGGAAACAATTCTCTCCTGAAGCTTAGAGAGCAAGTTCAGTCACGCCAATACCTTGAGTTTAGCCTGGTGATGGTGATTTCAGACTTCTGTTCTCTCTCTTCTCTCACAAATAAATTTGTATTGTTGTGAGCCACAGATTTTTGGTAATTACAGTTGTGGCAGAAGACTAATTCACAAGTGTTAGCAAACTATGGCCTGTGGACCAAATCTAGTCCAGTGCTTGTTTTTATAAATAAAACTTTATTAGAACAGAACCTATCCATCCCTTAATGCAACATCTATATGACTGTTTTCTTGCTACCCTAGCAGAGTTGGACAGTGTAACAGAGGCCACATGGCCTGCAAAGCCAAAGCTATTTATAAACTGGCACTTAACAGGAAATGCTTGCTAACTCTGCTTCTACCTATGAATTAATTCTAGATTTTCTCATATTTGCATTATTCTTTTGGACTAGAAGTAATAGATGTGCATTATTCAAAGTTAAAGCATTACAAAACTACCTTATCTAGCAAGTAAATGTTCCTTGACCACTATCATCAAGAGCTTGGGACATGTTCCCTATTTGTTGTTTTCATCCAAAAATATGCTAATCTTTCATATTACAGTTGCTGTGATCAGTATTTAAGGCACTGCTGCTGCTGCTGCAGCTAAGTCGCTTCAGTCGTGTCTGACTCTGTGCGACCCCATAGACGGCAGCCCACCAGGTTCCGTTGCCTCTGGGATTCTCCAGGCAAGAACACTGGAGTGGGTTGCCATTTCCTTCTCCAATGCATGAAAGTGAAAAGTAAAAATGAAGTAGCTCAGTCGTGTCTGACTCTTAGCGACCCCATGGACTGCAGCCTACCAGGCTCCTCCATCCATGGGATTTTCCAGGCAAGAGTACTGGAGTAGGTTGCCATTGCCTTCTCCGATTTAAGGCATTGCTGCTGCTGCTGCTAAGTCACTTCAGTCGTGTCCGACTCTGTGCGACCCCAGAGACGGCAGCCCATGAGTCTCCCTCGTCCCTGGGATTCTCCAGACAAGAGCACTGGAGTGGGTTGCCATTTCCTTCTCCAGTGCATGAAAGTGAACAGTGAAAGTGAAGTCGCTCAGTCGTGTCTGACTCTTAGCGACCCCATGGACTGCAGCCTACCAGGCTCCTCCACCCATGGGATTTGCCAGGCAAGAGTACTGGAGTGGGGTGCCATTGCCTTAGAAAGGACTAAATACTTCATGAAAATGATAACAGTTGTGACACTCGTGGATACATGAGCCAAGGGCGGAGGGAATAGTGTGAAGCTGACAGGCTCCACAGGTCTGTGTGAAGAATCTACATGTAGGCTCTACTGGGAGCAAGTGGGGTCAGTGGCTACGGCCTGTGCCTTAGCATCCGGGGGCCTAATCCCGATCCCTTTGCCTCCTGCCTGGCTGCCCCTTAGCCTGGCTGTCCATCAGTTTCCTCAGCTATAAAAAGGAGACATTAAGACGCATGGAGCAGTCTTAAGTAACAACTACAAAGATAATCGTATGAAGCACTCCACAGTCAGACCAAACACAAATGGCTGCTGTAATTTTAAATAAATATTGCAGTGTCTTGGCTTAAAAGGTTAGAGGAAAATGATCTTTTAAAAATAGCTGAACACTTGTATGTCCACCTACCTGTCTGTCCACTTTCTTTCTGAATGTATATTCTTGTTTAAATAAATCCTCACTTAACTTTCTTTGAAAAAAAATTTTTTTAATAAAAATAATTGAACATGAAATTTAAAGTTTAACTTCTTTATTATAAAATGCTTAATATAGGTTATTTGAATATAACTGAAGTTGCGAAAAATAAAAATAACCTCAATCTCACTACTCTCAAATAATTACCATTTTACTATCTTGTCACATTTCCTTCTGTGTTCACATATCTGTGCCCATTTATAACAAAAGATGAATCTTATTATATGCAAAGTTTATGCCTTCCTTTTTTCATTAAAATCTTTTTTTGTCATATCATTAACTATTTTTGGTAACAGTCTTAATACCCTCTCATGTGTTTTCCAGAGCTGTATTTCAAACATTTTAATTCTATAAATATGTCCCCCACTTATTATACATCCGACTGATGTTGAAAGGGCGAGAAAGGAATTAGGTATCTTTCCTACCCTCAAAAAGCTTATAATTTTGTACCAAAAAATAAAAGGCAAGTACATTTTGTAATTCATGATACAAGGTCAACTCACATAAGAATGATTTTAATAAAGAGTAATACAATGGTCTCAGGGATGAGCAAAATGGGGAGTTTTTCTCACCCTTCTTTAAATTTCTGTTAACTATTTTCTCAATCACTTTTGCAAAAAATTTATCATCATTTGAGGAGTAACAAAGCTAGCAAGAACATTTTTTGCCAAGAAAGGAGAATGTCCCCCACAGTAAGCACTCTCTGGGAGGTATTTTGGAAAATGCAGCAAGTCCTTTTAAAGAGAAAGGAAATGAGGAGATTGTCATGTCTGTCTCACCTTAGATAATAAAAGCTGGGTTGGCATCAGAAATTGGAAGCAAATTCTAGGAAACCTCTCTGAAGTTTCCACAAGGTGATCCAATTAAGATATGACTGGCAGCCATGAAAAGCCTTGGTACTGCCAAACCACAGAGAAATTTTAGATGTAGAAACACAAGAAATATCTTGCTGGATAACCAAATATTTTTTAAAAGAGGCATATAGTATAGCCTTAAATTTCCAAGACATCACTGACTATTTTTCTTGCCCTCCAGCCAAAGATAACCTAAGACAAGGGAAAACACTGGCTATCCCACGAAAGCCAGACAAGTAAATAGAAATTTGCAATGAATCTTTCTTAGCCTTAGCAAAGTCCAGGCCTAAAATCCATCTTCAGCACATTAGAATGGAATCTCTTAGGTCAACTAACAACCCCCCCACCCCTACCCCTTGCAGAGGTGCTGACATGGAACCACTCCGGAATCCCCTGTTCACTGTGTCTCCATCTGCCGTCATAAAACACCATGGAAACTGGGCCCCAGATATCCTGGGCATCTCTGAAAGCTCCCACTCCTCCTAACTACAGAGAACGACCAGACTCTACTCAAATAATATCTGGCCTCATGGGAAGCCATCATGGAGGGTTCCTTCAAGTTCACCCATCCTGTGTGTGTGTATTAGTCCCTCAGTCATGTCCAGCTCTTTGTGGCCCCAAGGACTGTAGCGCACCAGGCTTCTCTGTCCATGGAATTCTTCAGGTGACAATACTGGAGTGGGTTGCCACAGGTAACAGCACTAATGGAAACCAAGAAAAGGAGGCAACAAGCCCACTCCACAAATCTTCTTTCAAGGGAGAACATTAACCATAAATGAGAGCCCTTAAAAGTCAGTCTTCTACTGACTCCTTCTTATTTTTGAATGGTCACATTGCAAACTAAAATAGATGAGATAATCTAGGAACCTAGGGAAATCCTCCCTCCAGGCTACTCAAATTGGTTATAAAATAAAATCTACTCTTTCTTCTTAAAATATATTATTTTGTATATCATTTTATATATATGATGATTGTCCCATCAGTTAGAAAATTCTGAAATCATGAAACATTGTTGATTGTCTTCTGAGCAGAATTAATTCCTTTCTGAAATGAGATTGGGGTATCAATCAATCAATGCTAAGAAAGGCCTATTGGGCACATACCTTTATACTATTTACCATGTTTATATGGAAGGGGAAAATAATCTCTATCCTCAAGATTAAGTTTGTGGGGAAAACAACAAATGCAAAGGATACTGTAGCAGAAACTGTTAATTGTCAACCCATCATCCATCAACATAGCCATTTCCAACCTCCTAGCACTGATTGTGGCCAAGTAGAAACTCTCCAGTATGTGCCCATGACTTTAAGGAGAGTTGCCCAAGTATCATCTTTAGGGAAAGGATCTGATAGGTCTAACTCAATAATGGCAGTCCCATTTCCCTCTACATGTTTGGCCAATAATGTAGGTCTGTTGAGTGGCTTCTAAGAAAGATTCCCTTGTTTAAAAAAAAAAAAAACCACAGGAAGAAATAGATCTTCATCTTATAGAGGGTTTTTTTGTGTTGTGTGATGTGATATCTGGATCAGCAGCAGCCCTCTTGCAACCATGAGGTACAATCATAAACATGAAAACTTACCGCCTGAGGACAAAGCCAATGTGCTGAGAATGGCACAAAAGAAAGATTAAAGAATCTGAGACCTTAAGGAAGCCATCAAGTTGCTAATATAACCCTCTCCAGAACTGTCTTACCTCCAGACTTCCAGTAACAGGATACAATAAATTTTTCTTAAAGAATAAGCCATTTTAATAAAGCTACCATATGACCCTGCAGTCCCACTCCTGGTCATATATCCAAAGAAAAACATGATCTGAAAGGATACATACACCCCAAAGTTCTTTGCAGTACTGGTTACAATGGCCAAGACATGGAAGAACCTAAGTGTTTATTGACAGAGGAATGGATAAAGATGATGTGGTACATAGGTACAGTGGAATATTACTCAACCATTAAAAAGAATGAAACAATGCCATTTGCAGCAGCATGGATGGACCTAGAGAGTGTTATACCGAGTGAAATAAGTCAGACAGAGAATGAGGCATGACACACCTTATACGTGGAATCTAAAAAGAAATGATACAAATGAACTTACTTACAGAGCAGAAAGAGATTCACAGACTTAGAAAATGAACTTATGGTTGCTAAGGGGAAGAGATAGTCAGGGACTTTGGGAAGGTCATGTACACACTGCTATATTTAAAATGAATAACCAACAAAGATCTATCCTATGGTACCTGGAATTCTGCTCAATGTTATGTGCCAGCCTGAAAGGGAGGGGTGTTTGGGGCAGAATGGATACATGTATATGTATGGCTGAGCCTTCCCCGTTCATCTGAAACGATTACATTGTTAACTGGCTATCAGTTCAGTTCAGTTCAATCGCTTAGTCGTGTCCGACTCTTCGCGACCCCACGAATTGCAGCACCCCAGGCCTCGCTGTCCATCACCAACTCCTGGAGTTCACTCAAACTCACCTATACGCCAACACAAAATAAAAAGTTCAAAAGAAAAAAAAAAAGAATAAGCCATTTCAAGTTGAATTTTCTACTATATAGCTGAAAGCCCTCTTGAGTCCTACAGATACACAAATGAAAATGTATCTTTTAAGAACTGGCAAAGTGTACTCTCAGCTGATGGAATGGGATATGAATTTTGGAAAGAGCATTTTAGCCATAAAGGGGAACATAGGCAAAGGTGTGTAACTCAGCTCTCTCAACATTCCAAGTATCTTCTGGGACGTCATAAGG
This sequence comes from Ovis canadensis, assembly GCF_042477335.2. Taxonomy (NCBI): domain Eukaryota; kingdom Metazoa; phylum Chordata; class Mammalia; order Artiodactyla; family Bovidae; genus Ovis; species Ovis canadensis. Next base: position 30,755,744 of record NC_091246.1, read on the forward strand.
AATTCCTTTTCGTGTTTTTAGCTCCAGGTCATCGAATCAGTTAGGTTAGGCATCTTACCTAGAAAGATACATCTTTGGAGAAATATATTTCATAAAATATAAACTGAGAAACATTTCAACTTAACATCAGTTAGAAGAATGTGTACATTAGGGAGGCAGATGAAGTAAAATGGGGAACTTCTTTAGGTTCATCTGATAAACTGGATCCCACTGAATACATTTTAAGCAGCATTCTGTTTTAACTATTTAAAAATGTTAAAGTATAATTTACACACTGTAAATGTTCAGATCTTATTTGTTCCATTCAGACTTGAAAAACGCTTATCAACACACAGAACATCCCAAATGTTTCCTCATGCTCTTCTCCAGTCCATCTTCACATCACATGAAGAAACCAATGATCTTATTTCTGTTATCACTGTTTAAATTTGTGTATTCTAGCTTTTATGTATACAGAATTATGCGGTATATTCTTTTTGTGTGTGAGAGACTTCATCCTCTCAGCCTACTATTTTTGAGATTCATGCCTGCTGTTGGTTGTAGCTACATTTGGTTCTTTGGGAGTATTCCATCAAATGGCTATGTCACCACTTATTTACCCATTTCCTTGTCGAAGACTAGCTATGTGCTTTCTGGCTGAAGCTCTCATGAAAAAACTGCTATGAACTGTATTGCACAAGGTTTTTTTTTGTGAATGTGTATTTTTATTTCTCCTGAACTAATAACTAAGAGCTCAGTTCAGTTCAGTTCAGTTCAGTCGCTCAGTCGTGTCTGACTCTTTGCGACCCCATGGACTGCAGCACGCCAGGCCTCCCTGTCCATCACTAACTCCCAGACTTTATTCAAACTCATGTCCATTGAGTCAGTGATGCTATCCAACTGTCTCATCCTCTGTCATCCCCTTCTCCTCCCACCTTCAATCTTTCCCAGCATCAGGGTCTTTTCAAATGAGTCACTTAGCATTAGGTGGCCAAAGTATTGGAGTTTCAGCTTCATACCTAAGAACTGCTGAAACCTAGAGTAGGTGTATGTTTCAGTTCCTAAGAAACTGACAAGTTAATTATAATATTGCACACTCCCATCGGCAACATGTGAGGGTTCCAGTTGCTCCACCTTCTCTCTGATAGTTGATGGTGTTGATCTGTTTCATTTCAGCCACTCTAGTGGGCATTTAATAGTTTCTTGTTATGGTTTTATTTTGCATTTCATTATTGATAAATGATATTGAACACACTTTGATGTAATTATTGGCCATTTGCACATCTTCTTTTGCTGAAGTGCTTATATATATCTCTTGTCCACTTTTTAAATTTTGGAGTTGTTTGTCTTTTTATTATTGACTTGCAGGAGTTATTTACATATTCTTGATATAAATCCCTTGTCAGATCTATGCGTTGTGACTATCTTTCCCAGTCTGACTTGTCCATTTATTTTTCTTGATTTGTTTTTCTAGAAGCAGGAATTTTAAATTTTGATAAAGTCCAACTTACTTTTTTAAGATTTATGTTTTCTGTGTCCCCTCCAATACATTTTTGCCTACGCTGAGGTCATGAGTATATCACTCTAGGTTTTCTTCTATATATTTACTTATTTATTTAAGGAAATGGAGGGATTTGTTTGGGCTATACCGCACAGTTTGTAGGATCTTAGTTTCTCAATCAGGGATTGGATCCAGGCCCCAAAGTGAAAGCACAGAGTCCTAAGCATTGAACCACCATAGAATTCCCTATATCTTTGTTGTTTTATATATTACATTTAAATATCATATCTATCTCAAATCGATTTTTCTGTATGGTATGAATTAGGGGTTGAGGATTTTCATACATATATGTAAGTATATATATAAGTGTGTGTGTATAAATATATGAATAGCTCATTGTTCTAGTGCTATTTATTGAAGACATTTTCCTTTCCTTATTAAATTGCCTTGTGTGTGCTTAGTCACTCAGTCGTGTCCAACTCTTTGTGACTTCATAGACTGTGACCTGCCAGGCTCTTCTGTCCATGAGGATTCTCCAGGCAAGAATACTGAAGTGGGTTGCCATGCCCTCCAAGGGAATCTTCCCAACCCAGGGATCAAACCCAGGTCTCCCGCATTACAGGTGGATTCTTTACTGTGGGCCACCAGGAAAGCCCATTGCCTTAGCACTCATCAAAAATTGTTCAGCCATACAATTATGAGTTTATCTCTGGACACTGTTTTGCCCCATCAGTCTACATATCTAGCCTTTCATCAATACCACACTAATCTGATTCAGTTCAGTTCAGTCACTCAGTCGTGTCCGATTCTTTGTGACCCCATGGACTGCAGCACACCAGGCTTCCTTGTCCATCACCAACTCCTGGAGCCTACTCAAACACATGTCCATCACATCAGTGATGCCATCCAACCATCTCATCCTCTGTTGTCCACTTCTCCTCCCACCTTCAATCTTTCACAGCATCAGGGTCTTTTCAAATGAGTCAGATATTCGCATCAGGTGGCCAAAGTACTGGAGTTTCAGCTTCAACATCAAGCCTTCCAATGAATATTCAGAAATGATGTCCTTTAGGATGGACTGGTTGAATCTCCTTGCAATCCAAGGAATTCTCAAGAGTCTCCTCCAATACCACAGTTCAAAAGCACTGAATCTTTGGTGCTCAGTTTTCTTTATAGTCCAACTCTTATATCCATAGGTGACTACTGGAAAAACCATAAATCACACTAATGTTGAAGTCAAGTAATAGTAGTCCACCAACTTTGTTCTTTTTCAAGATTGTTTAGGGTCTTTTTGGTCTTTTGTTTTTCCAAATAAAATTTTAAATGTCCTATCAATTTCTGTAATAAATATATTAAAGGTAACAAAATCTATGCTGTGAAAAGGATGAAGGAAACTTTGAAGTAAGTATCCTAGTGACAAGCACTTTGGCAGGGGTGGGAGGAGCAAGTGACATCTGTGTGAAATTTGTAGATGGGACCTTTGGGAGATAATTAGGTTTACATGAGGTCAGGGTAGGTGCCTCAGGAAGGGATTAGTATCCTTAAAAGAGACACCAGCCAGTTGCTTCCTCTCTTTCCCTGCCATATGAGGACAGTGAGAAGGCAGCTCTCTATAAGCCAGGAAGAGAATCAGGGAAACATATCAGCCGGCTCCTATCTTGGATTTCCCAGCCTCCAGAACTGTAAGAAATAAATTCCTGCTGTTTAAACCACCCAATCTCTGGGATTTTGTTATGGCAGCCTGAGCTGACTAGCCCAGAGACTTTAGGCATAAATGTGAAATTCCATAAGCCTTAAAGCTAACAATTTATTTTGATTCAAGGGGCCATTAGAATTTACAAATGACAGATTGATTGTGTGCATTAATCACCATCCCCTTTCAAAGCCCTACTAAAATGACAGTAAAGGAAAATATTAAACCCATAAATCCTAAGATAATAGAAGAGGAGAAATGTCAATTTACTTTGTGAAGCAAATGGCAAATGAGTGGGCAGGGGGGCGGGCAAGTGATAACTGACCCACACAGAGCAAGTTGAAATCAAGAACTTGCAGAGGACATGAGTGAGAAGCAAGCAATCTGTCGTCCCAGGAGGGGTCAGGGACCACAGGCAATGGCTTCCACAGACATGAGGGGCTGAAACAGGAGCAGTGTAGCTATGCATCCCCATCCCTAAAACCACAGAAGAGCAATATTGTCAAATAGGATATAATGCAAGTCATGGGTGTGGTTTCAAATTTCCTGATAGCAACAATAAGAGAGGTAAGTTAATTTTAACAGTATAGTTTACTTAATTCAATATATCCAACATATTATCATTTCAACACATAATCAATTGTTTTCATTAGTAGTGAGATATTTTATCTTTTTTTTTTCATAGTATCTTCAAATTTTGATATGTATTTTATACTTATAGCATACTACAAGTGCTCAATGGCCACAAGTGATGAGGTGTTATGGTATTGGGCCACATGGGTCTAGAACCATGAAACGGAAGAGGCCCTGAACACAAAGACGCAGGCACAGGGAAGAGTCAGGGGTTTGGAGATGAATTGAAAACAAGAGTTTTAGATAAACGTCTGTGTTTTGAACAGTGTAACCTCTAGTTTCCTCTCATTCAAAAATCAGAATACAAACAATTGCTCTCAGGAGACTGGGTTCTTCTCAGGACCTTGGAAGAAAAATTTTAAAAAGAGGGCAAAATAAAAGCTTGAGAAATTACAAGTTTCAGAGAACTAATAGAATATATTCCATTCATACAGTAATACCAGAACACTAAAAATGAAAAAGGAAGACATTTTGAAAATCAGAAAATATGAAAACTAGGTTAAAAAGTCAATAGAAGGCTAGATGATAAAGACAAAGTAATCCCTCTGACAAGGTAAAGATACAGAGATGAACAATAGGAGAGAAAAGATAAAGGATCAGAGGATCAATCAGAAGATTTAATATGCAAAGGAGTTCAAGAACAAGGGAATGAAAGAGAAATTGACAAGAAATTCACAAGGAAATCCTATGAGAAAAATTTCCCAGGAAGATTTACTCTTTTTGTTATAAGCTTTAAACACACTATTTCACTTTCAAAAGTATATGTGTATATTACTTTGAAAAAAATGAAAACTCTTTAAAAATAAAAACTCTATTAAAAGAAGAGGCAATTAAATTTTGCTTATGGGGGGCAGTGCAGGGGCAGGATTATGAACTGTTCTTGATGAACACATATCTGTTTCTAGTACCCGGTAAACCCTAAATGATCGGGAACAACAAAGCCAATCAGAGAGTTTGCCTCCTTCCCCCTTCCACACCCGATTTTATGGAGCTGTTTTGATTTGCAGTAACAACAACAAAAATCTCTGAGCTTTAAACTGCAGAAAATAATGTTGTGCTTCAAGGCATACTTGTTTAAATTCAGAGTCTAGACATTTCTTTGGCACTCTCATCATTGTCCCAGAGAAATGAAACTCAAAGGGAAAGGAAGAGTGGGAGATGCTCTGGAAGACCCTCCTGGGGAAACCTCTATAGGTCATGTCCGCATGTGGACAGGCAGGCCCTCCTCAGGGCTGACTGTGCCACGGCTGCCAAAAGCAGGAAGGGCAAAGTGTCTGCAAAGTCCCCAGGTGTGCAAGTGCTATGGCAGGAGTCAAGGGAAGGGGGAAGGGAGAGCCCACATGCACCCTTGAGGAATTCCTATCTTCAGGAACAATCCACATTAGAATTTGAGGAGCAGGCTATCTAGCTCCTGGGACTTCCCTGGGTGGTCCAGTGGCTGAAAATCTGCACTCCCAGTGCAGGGGGCCCATGTTTGATCCCTGGCCAAGGAACAAGATCCCACATGCCACAACTAAAGATCCCACACGATGCAATGAAGACCCGGCACAGCTAAATTAATAAATTAATTTTTTTTTAAAGTGCCATCCCCCAGGCCTCACCCTGGATGTGCTGGATTGAGATCTCTGGAGGTGAGGTCCAGGAACCTACGTTTTAAAAGGAACCCCTTCCATTCTCCTCCTCCCCGCCCCATGTACACCAGCCAAAGTTAAAAACATTGGGACCCATGTGAGTGCTTCTTAATTAGAATCGCTGTAGAACTTTTTCCAAATATGGACGTTGGGATCCATCCCTAAACGTACTGAATCAGTATCAGCACTGTACAGACCAGAGATATCTTCTTCTGTCTCCACGTTTTATAAGGATTTTCAGTGTGATTCTGATGTTCTCCTCTAGCTAAGAACTTTTGAATAGATGGTTCTCAAATTTACATGTAGCTTGAAATCTCCTGGGATGCACTGTAAAAATGAAACTTCCACAGCACTATGACTTCTGATTTGTGAGGTCTGGAGTGAGGCTCAGGAATCTGCCTTTTGACTGACTCCCCAGTGATTTGGGTGCCAGTAGTCTTGAAAATTCACCAAAGAAAGCTAAGGTGTATGTTCTGAAAGTGAAAGTGATAATCACTCAGTCGAGTCCACCTCTTTGTGACCCCATGGACTGTAGCCTGCCAGGCTCCTCTGCCCATGAAATTCTCCAGGCAAGAATTCTGATTCCCTCTGACAGGGGATCTTCTCGACCCAGGGGTCGAACCTGGGTCTCCTGCATTGCAGGCAGATTCTTTACCATGTGAGCCACCAGGGAATCTCTGTTAATACTAGCTTAGTTAGTGGACAGGAAGAACTTCACGTGGGAATCTAGGCCCAAATACTTAGATACTTCCCAAGCAAACACTCGTTGGTTGCATCTACACTCAGACTGTTGAAACAACAGAAAGAGACAGGTGAGGAATAGTGCTTGCCTTGGACTTAACTGTCAGCTCAAGAACTTGTATCCCATTTACTTCTTATTGAGTGTCCTTGAGCATGTACTGCTGGGGGAAAAAAAGTGTTTATTTTATCCATTCATTTAAACCATCTCTGCTGAAAAAATAGACTCATCACAAACTTGGGGCCGTCATGTTATGACAGTGGGTGGTACGGCCACACATGTACGTGCCTGTTATGCAAATGCATATCATACACAGCGCTCAGGACTTGGAGCTGGACCAAGGACAGATATTAACGAGACATTTGATTAAGATCAGGCCCTGCCCACTCATTTGAAGTGTGTGTTAACAAAGCATCAAGGAAAGGGGTCTGAGTGCCAGTTCTCCAAGAACATGTTGGGGGGCAGGCCCAGTCTGTGTGTATGCTGGCTGGAGGCAAACATCCACATTTCCAGCTGCTGGGAACCAGATGAGAGAGTGGCCTGTGTCACACCACTCCTGGGGTGGCGGAACGGGCCTCTAGAAGAAAACATTGCAGATAAGATCTACAGGCCAGAGCAATGCTCCAAGGAAGTTCAAAGGCCTGCAGAGAGAATGCGGTTCTTTCCAAAGGCAAGTGTCAGCCTCTGCTTCCCTGGGGCACTCTCACTGAGGCTGGCAGCTCTGTGTGGCGACCCAGGACTGAGAGGAATTATAAAAATGACCAGAATGAGGCTGACCATGAGTCTCCAAACAAGACAAAGCTGCCTGTGTCTAGAATCTCTGACTGCCCTCTTGCCTCCAGGAAGCAGGATGCACCAGGGGCTCTCAAACTTGGGTCCTTAATTAATCCTCTTGTGTCCACAAGGCTTTGAGTGTGAATAGCAGGTAAGGGTGCACAAAGGAAAGCTTATACTTAGAATATGTTTAGAACAAGTCATGTCCGATTCTTTTGCCAACCCCATGGACTGTAGCCCATCAAGCTCCCCTGTCCATGGGATTTCCCAGGCAAGAATACTGGAGTGCGTTGCCATTTCCTTCTCCAGGGAACTTCCCAACCCAAGAATCAAACCCCCGTCTCCTGAACTGGCAGGTGGATTCTTTATCACTGAGCCACCAGGAAAGCCAGTACTTAGGTGGACTCAAATGATACTCAAGAATGTCTTAGGCACTAAATATTATCTATCCAAATCCATCTTTGGCATGGGTTGTTCATGAGCTCTCATGATCTATCTGCTGGGAAAGGTGTCTGTATGGAAAAGCTGGGTCAGATGATGCGAGAGAAAGCTTTGAGATTAAAATTATCTGGCCTTTAAAGGGAGGGACCAGGTAAAAAAATTAAAAATAGAAAGGTTGTGCAGCAATACTAATAATTCAGTGAGTCAAACAAGAAACCTTCAGGATTCACAATTGCAGCCTGGCTGCAGCTACAGTTTTGTACCAAGCACATTATCAGTGCATCAGGATGACAGTGATGACAATGTTGATGCCATCACCATTTGCTGAGCAATTATTGTGGGCCATCCGCTAAGTACCTTATATATGTTTAGTTCAACTGTCCTTACAATAATCCTAGTATCAACTCTATTTTTGTTTTTATGAGGAATCTAAGGCCCAGAGAGAGGTTAGGTTACTTGTCCAAGACCACACAACTTAGAATTAGAACCTGAATTGGCCTCATACCAGTTTTTGAGGTATTCACCACCATTCTATCCACATGGTAGTCTAATATTTTTCAGTTTGTCTCTGTCTTGGAATAAAGATTAAAAATGAATGGGCTAGGATGATTTTGAGGGACATCTGGGAGGAGTTTAAAGCCTAAAGAAAACCCAGTGAAAGAACTCCTGAATAATTCTAAGAAGCAACAATGATGGAGAAATCTTACAAGTGTTGTGCTCCTGGTAAAAGAAAATACTGAGCCAGATCACTCCAGGGCCTAAACCTCACTCTTGGAAATAAACTAAACCCTTTTGGAGTACTCAGATTAGCCAGCAAAACATCTTTTCCCTGTGGGCCTACACGTCTAAGGCATCACAAGAGGCTCCAGGAGAAGTTTTCATGCAGAAGACTCAGCAGGATAAACACAGTGGACTGAATTCCTCCTATCCAAATGTGAGTGGGCACCTTGCCACCCAATTAGACATCATTAAAGAGTGTGCACGATGCTTTCCCTGATGTTGTACGATGATGCTGACTGACTGTTTCACAGTTCGGATTCCGCTCTCTTTCTCTCTTTTTTTTTTTAATTTTTGCATAGATTTTTTTTTTTAACAAGACATCTATTTATATATTATAGAAGTTTTCCATGGACTACGCTAGAGGAAATCACACTCTGGCTGTTGGTACTAACAATATGAGACAGACTTTTCTTTCAGGTATCTCACACTCCCATTTCTGAGACAAGATTAACTCACATCACACAACTAGAAAACAAAATAAGGACAGTCCCTTCTAACCAGTAAGGTCCTCTGTGCAAATTGAAAAATAATAATAATTTAAAAAAGGATGCCCCTCACTTCAGGAGGATTTAACCCCACACCAGAGCACACTGCTTGTGAGCAGAGAGTATAGGCTGGATTTTTGTCTCCTTTCATCCCATTGGCCAGTGCCTTTAGGCAGTGAACAACTTATACAACCTTATATGAAAATAAGACCCAAAAAATTAAATTTAATCAAATTTTAGTAAGCTTATTATCAATAGTTGAAAAGGTGAAAACTAGGGCTAAGATTACTAAAGAACATTCGCCCACCTTAACACCTAAATCTACAGTTTCAGTGTACCTGTTCTTTACGTTCTGCCTTCTTCTTTCTTGTTTTAACGTGTGGATCATCCACCCTTCTGTTTCATGGCCCAATCCCATTCCCACTCACAGGCTTGAAGACTTCACACCTGCAGCTGGCCCCCTTTTTACAGCATCATCAATCTCCTCTTTCTATTGAAACATTCCGATCAGTGAACAAATGCTGAGTTATCTCTCACTTAAAAAACAAACTTTGGTCTCACCTTTTCCAACTATTGCCCGGTTTCTCTCTGCTTCCCTTCTCAGCAAAACTCTCTGCTCACCATCTCCATTGCCCCTCCCCTCATCCGATCATCTGCCTCTTTGTGAGTCTGGCACAGACTTGGCCCCACCCCTCATGTATAACTTGGGTGGTACCTGGCACTTACTGTATCATCTATCTGTGGGCCTTTGGCCTTCAATCGCAAAAGAGACAGAAAGAGTTCATTTTGCCTTTCTGATACATTGCTATGAAAAAGCACTAATTCTGGGAAGCAATTGGATGCCCTGAGCTTCTTCTCGTGGCCTTCAAAGTCCTTATTCTCCTTTTCTTTCACTGTATTTAAATTTCAGTCACCACTTCATTGTCTTAAATGCCTTTCAACAACTTGCGTAGAGGTCCTTTAGGTCATGTCTTACAAACTGAAATGCCTACAGTGCTCAGGTAGTTGCTGTGAATGAAGGAGACTCTAGGAAGAAGAGGGTTGAAGATAAAGAGGTGTAACACTTGGGCTTAGAGTTCGGGGTACAGTGAAGAGGGGGAACCACACTCAACTGAAAGTGGACAGCCACTACCCTGTCTGAATGGGGCAGCCACTGCTTAGCTCAGTCCAACTATTGCTCTGCTGGGATATGTGCATAGTGCTGCCCCAAATTCCAGAGAAGACATGAATCTGGATTTTATGTGAAATCTCCAAGTAGTTAAATATTAACTACTAATTCAGATTTTCTATCTAATCCTGCATGGACCAGCAAGCCAATCAAAATATATATAGGGACTGGAGCTGGGCTCTGGGGTTTCTATTTGCAACCTAGTCCTAATGGTTTCATCCTGAGTTCAACTTCCCTTTGATTATGTCTCCCAAGTTTCCCATGATTTTATTATTTCCTCCTTTTTTCTCTCAAGCTCTTTTCTTGTTTCTTGGAAATTAGAACCAGGAGATGGATGGACAGAAAGCAATGCTTTTTCCCACACACTGAACTTAGAGCTTCATTACTGATTCACATTATAATTGTGAGTCAAGAAGATTTTTTTTTCCCCTTCTTCTTTCTTTAGCTTGTTTCTGTTCTAAATCAGAGCACAAAGAATAAAGTTCCAGGGTGACCCACCAGATGACAGAACCACCCAATGGAAATCATTCCTATTGTTTGTGAACTGGAAAGCCCCAAGCATAAGTCTGACCAGAAAATTAAAAGGCAAATGAGACAAGCACTGGGCCAAAAGGAACTAAGGGCTAACAGTTCTTTCCTCACTTAACATGAGTATCACAAGTGGAAATTCCTTCCACTTTTATTTCTTCTAAGAATGATAGCTATTGCAAGGGGGACTATGTGCAAGTTGAGCCATTATAAAGTAAGTCCATCCTTATATACATTCACCTAAGTTTCAGGGTCTGAAAATCAGGAAAACTCCAATGTCACATAGCTGAAGCCAGCCGAAGACCTCTCCATTATCCTCCTTTAGGTTAAAAGTTTCAGTTCAGTTCAGTTCAGTTCAGTCACTCATTAGTGTCTGACTCTTTGTGACCCCATGGACTGCAGCATGCCAGGCTTCCCTGTCCATCACCAACTCCTAGAGCTTGCTTAAACTCATATCCATGGAGTCGGTGATGTCATCTAACCATCTAATCCTCTGTCATCCCATTCTCCTCCTGCCCCCAATCCCTCCCAGCATCAAAGTCTTTTCCAATGAGTCAGTTCTTCATATCAGGTGGCAAAGTATTGGAGTCTCAGCTTCAGCATCAGTCCTTCTAATGAACATTTAGGACTGATTTCCTTCAGGATGGACTGGTTGGATCTCCTTGCAGTCCAAGGGACTCTCAAGAGTCTTCTCCAACACCGCAATTCAAAAGCATCAATGCTTCAGCACTCAGCTTTCTTCATAGTCCAACTCTTACATCCATACATGACTACTGGAAAAACAATAGCCTTGACTAGATGGACCTTTGTTGGCAAAGTAATGTCTCTGCTTTTTAATATGCTGTCCAGGTTGGTCATAACTTTTCTTCCAAGGAGCAAGCATCTTTTAATTTCATGGCTGCAGTCACCATCTGCATTGATTTTGGAGCTGCCCAAAATAAAGTCTCTCACTGTTTCTATTGTTTCCCCATCTATTTGCCATGAAGTGATGGGACCAAATGCCATGATCTTAGTTTTCTGAAAGCTGAGATTTAAGCCAACTTTTTTCACTCTCTTCTTTCACTTTCATCAAGAGGCTCTTTAGTTCTTCTTCACTTTCTGCCATAAGGGTGGTATCATCTGCATATCTGAGGTCATTGATATTTCTCCTGGCAATCTTGATTCCAGCTTGTGCTTCTTCCAGCCCAGCATTTCTCATTATGTACTCTGCATAGAAGTTAAATAAGCAGGATGACAATATACAGCCTTGACGTACTCCTTTCCTCATTTGGAACCAGTCTGTTGTTCCATGTCCAGTTCTAACTGTTGCTTTCTGACCTGCATACAGATTTCTCAGGAGGCAGGTCAGGTGGTCTGGTATTTCCATCTTTTTCAGAATTTTCCAAAGTTTGTTGTGATCCACACAGTCAAAGGCTTTGGCGTAGTCAATAAAGCAGAAGCAGACATTTTTTTTGGAACTCTCCTGCTTTTTCAGTGATCTAATAGATGCTGGCAATTTGATCTCCGGTTCCTCTGCATTTTCTAAATCCAGCTTGAATATCTGGAAGTTCACAGTACTATTGAAGCCTGGCTTGGAGAATTTTGAGCACTACTTTACTAGCATGTGAGATGAGTACAATTGTGCAGTAGTTTGAGCATTCTTTGGCATTGCCTTTCTTTGGGATTGGAATGAAAACTGACCTTTTCCAGCCCTGTGGCCACTGCTGAGTTTTCCAAATTTCCTGGCATACTGAGTGCAACACTTTCACAGCATCATCTTTCAGGATTTGGATTAGGTCAACTGGAATTCTATCACTTCCACTAGCTTTGCTTGTAGTGAGGCTTTCTAAAGCCCACTTGACTTCACATTCCAGGATGTCTGGCTCTAGGTGAGTGATCACACCATCGTGATTATCTGGGCCATGAAGATCTTTTTTGTATAGTTCTCCTGTGTATTCTTGCCACTTCTTAATCTCTCCCGCTTCTGTTATGTCCATGCCATTTGTCCTTTATTGTGCCCATCTTTGCATGAAATGTTCCCTTGGTATCTCTAATTTTCTTGAAGAGATCTCTAGTCTTTCCCATTCTATTGTTTTCCTCTTTTTTTTTTTTTCATTGATCACTGAGGAAGCCTTTCTTATCTCTCCTTGCTATTCTTTGGAACTCTGCATTCAAATGGCTATATCTTTCCTTTTCTCCTTTGCTTTTTACTTCTTTTCTCAGCTATTTGTAAGCCTTCCTCAGACAACCAGTTCTCTTTTTTGCATATCTTCTTCTTGGGGATGGTCTTGATCTCTGCCTCCTGTACAATGTCAGGAACCTCTATCAGATCTAATCCCTTGAACCTATTTCTCACTTCCACTGTTTAAGAAGTTTAGCCTGCTTTAAATACCACATTCCTGAGGAAGAAGACAAGTCACTCATTTACTTGGTATCAAGAGGGTTTCAGTCTACTCCTAAAATACACTTCTGCAAGGGAGAAGTTTCACTAGGGGTTGAGACCCTAAGACATCGCAGAGTACGATAGTGCTCACCAAGATCCAGGTGTGTCTCCACATTCCCCAGACCCCTCTTGCAGATAAGTGGACCACATGACTAGTTCTGACCAATGGAATAGCAATTCTGATTGAAGTGATTAAGTATCTGGTGCTCCTTTTACCCTCTGTCTTCTGTCCACATGACTTGAAGCATTTGGCTTGGGTGGTAAAGCCACACACAGTGATCCCTGAGTCACTCTGAGCTCTCAGAGGAGAGCTGTCATGGGAGCCACCCAACTCTCAGTGGTCTTGGCATAAGCGAGAAATAAACTCATTTATTTTTCCAATTTTATTGAGTTATAATTGACATATGAATCTGATTGTATTAAATCAGTGAAATTTGGGGGACACTTGTTATAGTAGTTACAATGACTAATACAAAAGAGAATTTGGAAACACTAGTAAAAATTTACCCAGAGACCCTTTAGAAGCCACTAGGCTGAGCTCTAGGAAAGGGAAGGTACAGCTATTCTGCCCTCACAGGGGAAAGACCAACTATAACTATCATTCCCGGGTCCTGAGATAATGTCCACCCTTTCTCTCAGATTGTGTGACCCAGACTTCCAAGTGCTTGGAGTCCACATGGAACGTGGCTCCTTCCACTGAAGAACTCATGTGGTTATCAAGGTTTCTTTTCAGTGCTAGCACTTTAACACTTAAGCCCTGGATAATTTTGTTGAGGAGCGTGCAAGTCACATCAAGTTGCCTGTGAGCTTCAGCAGTGAAAGGTTGTCTTGAAAGAAAAAGTGTGTCCCCAAAGACTCAGGAGAACAGAGGAAGATTCATGCCTGATTGCAAGAAAACCATACTGTCTCTGCCACAGGTGACAGAAGAAATAGAAAGGAACACTGGTCCTACAGCTTTTGTTAAGCTGGTTTGACACAGTTTCAGCAATAGCTTTGGAGATGCCGCAGCTCAGGAGGAGCTCCAGAAGGACCAATCTGGCTTGCAGATTTTAGCTGTGGAAGCTGAAACTTTGCTCACCCAGATATAAAGAGCAACCCTTAACATAGTTAAATAGATGCAGTAAGAGATAGAGATTGAACTGGCTTCACTTCTTTTAGTGATTTTTGCCCACCAAAAGGAAAACACAAAAAGAGAAATGGAGCGAAAGGAAGAAGAGCAAAAAGAGGAGATGCCGTCCTTATTTGACATAAATGCAGAAAGACATGTATGTTTGGTGATGTTGGAATCTGGGGTTCCATTATTTGCTAAGAGTCCACACTCTCCATCCGTATTTGCAGATTAACTCATTATCCTCAGCATGATGTTAGACATTCCAAGGTTTGCTCTCCAGTTCACCAATTCAGGTTAGAAAGAAGAATTTATTTCCTGCTAATTTAGGACCAGGCTGGTAGGAAACATTAATCTCAGAGTTGCTTGGGCCACTACTTTTCCAGGCCAGAATGAATAGGAAGTAGGAACTGTCCCGGGGTCCTCGAGGCAAGAGCCACAGCTGTTGGGTTAGGGAGCACACCACCATGTTCATGTCAGCTCCAGCCCGTAGCCTCACTTGCAACTGCTCCAGATCCCATGCCTTAAAGGGGCAATCCAGTCGGCCCGGTGTGGGTAACAAGCCCACCACCTGGCTGGGGAGAGTGGGGGCTCCTTGACTGACAGTCTACCAGCATGAGTGAGTTAATTCCCTGGAATGCACAGAATGGGGATGAGGTAATTTCCTGGAAAGGAAATGGGGTGCTATTAGCGTGAATGGGGAGCAGAAAAAACAACAAATGTCCACTTCACCTCCTCCCTATACTAATATATTTGATTTTAACCCAAGGCTTCTGAAAACTGATTGACTTCCATGGAAAGGCAGAAAAGGGTCCTTTGCCCTGATCATAAAGAAGAGAGCACCATCTTATAAAACATCCCAACACTGGAAAGTTACAAGGTACCTGTATGAACATTTCCTCCTGGGAAATTATTACTCTCCTGTTTCACAAATGAGGAAAGGCAGGCGGGGAAGAAAGAAATGCTGCCGGAGATCATCAGCTAAGCAGGAATCCTGCCGAGGAACTCTGTTTCCAGATTCCATCTCCTGACCCCCGCATCTCTCTCAATGACCTTCCCCTGCTGACAGGAGAATTCATGGGTGCCTCTGGGGAGCTCCTCACTACCACTGGTACATTTTCTCAAAGCACACAGCCCCCTGGGATGTGTAGCTATAGCACAGACCTTTTAGGAGGACTATTGTGGGGAGAGGGTTCAGTAGGAAATGGGGGAGGGGAAGGGACTCCTGGTGAAAATTTTCAAAGGTGAAAATATTTTCCTGAAAATACAGCGTCTGTGTGCAGGCGGTGTCGATATAACTGACCTTCTGTCTTGAGTTGGAGCTGGGAATGGATTTTTTACAGGAAAAAGGAAATGCATGGGTGTGGAGCTGCCAGCAGCAAAGGAAGTTTCCAGGCGACTTGTCATGGCGCAGTTTATAGACACAAGTCTCAGAAGGGCTGGAGTAGGGCTGTGGAGAGGGTGTGATTTGTTGGTTGTGGAGCCTGGCACCTGGCGCCTGGCCATGCTGACTTAACCCAGAGTGCACGTGCGACGCCCCTACACACAGTCGTATCTGGGAGGTTGAAGTGAAAGGAGCAGAAAGAAAAGGCACTCATCCGGGGGGCAATAAAAACAGAACCTGGAAAGAAGCAAAAAAATAGTGACTGTGAAGAAAGAGAAAGGGGGAAATTGCTGGAGGGTAAGGTGCTCCCCTCGCCCTGTCCAAGCCCTAACTTACAGCAGCTCATCAAACTTGATCTTCCCTCCCAAAGGACATACAGGTCAGATGCTGTGAAATCTTCTGAAAAGAGGGTAAGTCCCTCTTGGCTGTTAGGTTAGGTCCACTGGGAAATGACCAAATGGACTTTAAAGGACAGAACCAAGTAACTCGACACCAATCGCCATCCCCAAGGCCTCCCCCTAGGACAACAGAGGCCAGAAAGAAGCGGCCTTAAAGCTCGTTGGCAAGAGCCGATCAGGCAGTAAGGCATGACAGTCCACACGTGTCCTGGGGGAGAGGCCACGCAGTGTTTACAGAGCCCGGCAGCGGTGCCAGAGCCAACAACCCACACGCACAGCCCATCTGGGCAAGCTTGAAAAAGCAAACGCGCTTCCTCTGGGTCTCGATGGCTGCGGCTCAAAACATTCTGCACAGCACATTTGCTTCCCTGCTCTCAGATCCCTTACAGCAAACCCACACATCTGTATACACACTTTAAAATAAATACGCATAAAAGCAGAATCCAAGCCAAGGGTGGAGGGGGGAAGGGCCTCTGAGGTTCCTCTCTGGGTGGACCCCCACCCCAAAGCCGCTCTCCTCACCCAAAGAGAGTTGCCCGGCACAGGCTCCAGCTGTAGCATTTTCGAGAAGTGTGAGAACTCGTTAGAATCTCATACCTGCTTTGTGGCTCCCCATTCAACACAAACACGATTTTGAGGTCTACAGCACAAATTTCCTTCCCCCAAAGACATCTACAAACTTCTGAACTCAGCTCAGAGGGTGAAAATGCCTGCGTTTCATTTCGAGTTAATTGGAAACCCTCCAGCCCAGGACCTGTCCCCACCCCCCAACTTTTCTAAAGACTTTCCTTCCCACTAAGACAGCAAAAGTCAAAGATTGCTACTGCTCTTTGTGAGCTTATTCTTGTCCTATTTCCAAATCCGGTCTCATTGTACTGACCCCTGGATCACAGGGATGCAAGATGCCAGCTTGAGGATGAAGGGGTTGTCTTCCTGGCACGTTGTGGGCTCTGAGACTGCACTTGGGGGCAAGGAAAGGGAGTGGGGGTTGAAGCCAAGCTAACACAGGATGTGGCTGAACAACGACAAAGGCATTACAGTTTGGCCAACGGGAAGATACAGCAGAGAGTAATGGCTCCTCTGCCAAGGAGTCAGTAAATGGCCTGGTCACCTTGAGGCTAAATTACTGACCCATCACTTAGCTTCTTCTCTCACTCAAGTCTCAATAAGATGGCCAAGATTTTAGTTGCCACAGTCATGAGGCTCAAGGTTATGGTAATGGGCATACTAGTGAGAGTGCCAGGAGCTGGCAGTGTGCCCCTAAAACATCAGCCTCCCCAGGCTGGCAGCTGCCAAGGGCCCTCCTCCGCCTGGCAGGCACCTTTCTCCATCTGTCAAGGTCCAGCTCACACATCACCGCCTCCATAAAACTCCACCTATCTGAGCAGAGTTTGCTATCCCCTCTCTAGCCCCCAAGAACAGAGGCCTCCAAAGTTTTTGGTTTGTGTGTTCCCTAAAAGTGGTTTGAAAATTCATATACCCTCTCACACAGTTTTTAGATGACATTAAAAAAAAAAAATCTTTTACTCTAATTTTAAATAGTTGCAGAGGATGTCATTTCCTTAGTATTATAAATATTAGCATTTTAAAATAAAACGATTACATCACTCTTTTAAACGTTGTCAATGGAATCCAAGGATTGGAGCAATTCTATACTCACCAGTATCAATTTTTAAAATATATGACAAGTCTTCTCCACCAGTTTATTGTTCCAGTTTCTCCTTGAACTTTTATTTCCATCCTATAGCCTCTTGGTACTTTTTAATAATTGTCACACGTTTTTAAGCTTGAAAGTGTTTTTCCATAAATGAGCATTATATTATTCTTTTCTGCAACCAAAAAAAAGAAACTCACAAATGTGTTGAAAATTTAATTTTGTTTTCACTGTAAGTCTATAAGTTTTAAGCAGTTTTTTCTAGACCAAGTTATAGTTTCAATAACCATCAGAATGCAACTAATCTAGATAATATATTATGAAATTTTATGCATCATATTAAATTTAAGGATAAATTTTATTAAAAATTCACCTCTTAAAGAATTGAAATGACATTTATTTCAGTTAGCTGACATATCCATAGATGGAAATTATTTATTACTAAAAGGAGATAGGGTTCAGAATCTCTCCTCTTCCTACTTCACATTTTTAGAGAGAAGACTCTGAGAAACCTCCTTGTCCTCAAAATAAGATATGAATGAAAAGAGTTTCATGAGGTTGGAAATGACATAAGAATCTCTTACTGAAAGTTTGTAGTGCCCTATCAGCTGTCAAATCACTCTGGTCCTCCTTCAACTTTGTTGAAAGAAAGTTTGAAACCCAGAGATCTGAAAACGTATTTGTTACCCAGTCGTTAGTCATTCACTTTCCTAATTCTGGGAAATATACCAAAGAGACTGTACCAAAACTTCTCAGATGACTGCTAATTATACCTGCTACTCATTTACTTAGAGGCCCTTGTTTAAACAGAAAAGGTTGGGAAAATTAAAATACTTGTTATTTTAATACAAGTTTGCCAATATATTATTTTTGCTTTTAATATTGAAATATAATTCCCATATCATGAAACTCACCCCTTTAAAGTATACAATTTAGTAGGTTTTAATATCTTCACAAAGTCATGCAGCCATCACCACTAATTCCAGAACATTCTCATCACTCCAATTGAGAAATCTCGCACCATTAGCCAAAACCAGTTGAGACCATTTTTAATGCAATTCTTTTATCTCATAACATGAGATATATATTTTTTCACCAAAAGCTTAGATTTTTAGATTTAGTTCATTTGGTTCATAAAAATGTCTGCCATACAACCTGTTTTGGCAAAGCAGTTCAAACTGTTGAGCCTAGCAGCCAAACCAGATTTAGTTTCAGTTAGGGGAAAAACAACTTCAGTTTCAAATGAATGCATTAATTTTCCCCCCCCTATACAGTCATCTTACCTCTGAATTATAATTCTGAGATGAGAGATTAATAAATAGAAATAACTGGTAAACCAGCTGTCCGTCTAAGAAGTTGAGAAGGCACTGCACCACACCATGAATTAATTGTTTCCTTGAACTAGGCCTTTGCTATTGCTTATTGGTGCCCTCTTTACTTCATGTTTGGAAATCTTTCTTTAGGAGGCATAAGTTCTTTGGCATTCTTAAGGGAATGGAAGCGGAGAGCTTGTGGACTAGAAACCCTCATTACTCCTGCCTCACAGTGCTGAGTGAATTCAGAACACTCAAAACAGCCCAAAATACTTCCTTTTGAAGAACTACATTTTATCCTTAACAGAACTGCATGCCACACAGGGAGAGTGTGGTGGACATGGAGATGCCCCGTAAAGATCCCCTTCCAGAAGCCTGTCCACTCAGCCCTGGGGACTGAGGCAGCAGATGGCCTCCAACCATCAGCTCCTTCAGGGCCAGCCTCAGCCTCAGCGAGGCCAGCCTGGGCTGCCACTTCTGCCCAGCGGGGGCCACTCGAGCGTGCAGTGCTGCCCCCAGAGTGCTCCAGGTGTGCCTGCATCTCGATTTGACTTCTTTTGCCCAATCCTACTTCTCGTGCTCTCCCTTGACCCTCAAACTCTGTCTCAGCTTCTGCTTCTGGAGCACTCAGCCTTTAACAGCAAGATGCTAGGTTCTCTGCAGGTCAGCAGTGTCCAGATACCAAAAGTTTGCCAACACCGATATGTTGAATCGTTTCTTTATTGCCCCAAAGACTTTTGCACTCCTGGGCAGGACCTCATGGTGAGACAGAATGAGTGAGAGGTTCACACCTTTCTTTGGTGAAGTAAATGGGGAGCTGAGGAAGATGACCGGCTGACCCATCACAGCCATTTTCCATTCAGTGTGGACTTCTAGCCTCTGAAGCTTATTCCTTTAAACCCTGCCCAATCTATGTACCCCCTGGGAAGTCTTTGGATTCACACTCCAATTCAAAACTCCTGTCTATAGCTTGTGGTCTGTCCTAACAATCACATGCTGTATTTTGATTGATTTTTGTGAACACCTGCCTTCTCCATCCCATGGGAAGCTTCTGAAGGGAAGGACTGAACTTTATTCATTTATTCATTTCCTCGGTGAATCAGTCACCAGAAACTTTTTTTTTTTTTTTAACAAATACGTCCTGAGTACTCGCTATATGCTGAGAGTACCTAGGTAAGCCACACCTGGTCCCTGCTTTCAAGGAGCTCTCAGGTTTTGTAACAGAAGCAGGGAAAGGTGAAGAAAGTGCAAAAAAGCAAATAATACCAGAGAGGGTGAGGACCAAGACAGACTTAGCCTCAATCACACTGCAAAAGGAAAATATCAATTTTTTCATTTTAACTCTTGAAATTTCAAGGTTCTTTTAGACAAAGTAACAGTTGTCAGCTGATTAGCAAATGAAACTTTATTTAACTAAAGTAAAAAATGGAGACATATTGGAGCATCTAAAATTTCCCCCATTAACCTGAGTATTTTCAAGTGCAGGTTTAGTAAATAGGTTATTCACATGAACATTCAAAAGCTTGGGTTTTTATTTTAAGAGTTAGTAAAATATGATGTATATGTATGGATGAGTCCTTCTACTGTTCACCTGAAACTTCCAGAACATTGTTACAGGCTATACCCCAATACAAAATGTTTTTGGTGTTAAAAAAAAAAAAACAAAAATTTAAAATTTTTTAAAAGAGTTCAAAGTATGTCCTAATTTAAATTTATCTCAGACACTTGGAACTTAATGTTTCTTTTCTTTTTTCCTGTAGTTTCTACCACTTAACTCAAAGTATCTTAAAGAAAGGAAGTATTAAATAGTAACAATATCTAACATTTATTCAGAGCTTACTGTGTTCAGACATCAGCTGAATGCTTTTAATTTATGTTACTATTGACTCTGTGAAATAATCCTGTGACCCAGATACTGTCATTATCTTGACTTTGTAGATGAGGAACTTGAGCTTGGAGAGTTCCAGAAGTTGCCTGAGTGAGGAAGGAGCAGAGAATCCAAGCCCCACCTGGCAGCATGTCTCACCTGATGGTGCTCACAATGCTTGGCACAGGGCTCAGATGTCAGCCTTCTCAGGCTGTAAAGTGCCACAGCCCCTGCTGCCCCAGGAGAGTGAAGGGGCATAGGCCAGGGTCACCTGCAGAGGCCCAGGCTGAAAGCAACCTCATCTCCAGGCATTATTAAAAGTAAAGTTTTCAGTAGACACTTAGACGGTAGCTCTCTCTCTCTAGACAAACCCATTCCCAACCCTTCCTTGAGCTGTATTCACAGATTTTGCAGCTTGATCTGGGAGCCAGATCCGGCATGGCAAGTTTCAGAATCTCACTGCTACTAACACCTTAACATACATGCCTGCTCAGATGTTTCCAACTCTTTGTGACCCCACGAAGTGTAGCTTGCCAGGCTCCTCTGTCCACTCTAAAAATGCTGGAGTGGATCATCATTTCCCACTCCAGGGGATCTTCCAGAACCAAGGATTGAACCTGAGTTTCCTGTATCTCCTGCTTTGACAGACAGATTCTTTACCTGGGAGGAATCTGAGCTACCTGGGAAGCCCCACACCTTAACACTGCTGCTCAAACCCTTAAAGGCTTCCCATTTCACTGAGAGGAAAAGTCAGACCCCTCACAGTGGGTCACTGGGCCCTGGCATTGCTACCCTGCTCCCCTTCTCAGCCCTCACCCTGCCAACCCAGCCACGTGACCCGCTTGCAGCTCCTCTGCCTGCAGTGTTCTCCTGCGGGTACCTGTGAGGCTCACTTCTCCCTGACTTTTCATCTTTACCACAGGCACTCTCTCAGGAACCCCTCCCAGCCACTTTGTTCAGAACCGCAACTCCTGCTTTTCCCCGACCTTCCTCCTCGTCCCTCTTCCTTGCTGTTTTCCTCCACAGCACTTACCACTATGGAGCAGCGTACCCATTCACTTGACAACCCTGGGTCCTCTGCCACTCACATGCAAACACAGGAGGATGCAATTTTGTCTGTTCCGGGAGCTGCCTGGCACACAGTGGGGCTGAGTGAAGATGTAGTCACATTCCAGGAGGGCTCAGAGGGGCTGCCTGACCCAGTGAGAAATATGTTCCCCATGGCCTGGGGTTTGGAGACTGTTTCCTTAAAGCAACACACTTTCACTCTGTGTTACTGAGTTTACTTTCTTTGAGAGATGGGGAAGTCAGTTCCTCACCTTCAGGAAGGGCCCCATGGAATCACAGCTATTACTCCAGAGGCGATCCCACCTTCAAGTAGTCCCAGTTCCCTGGAAACAATGGAAACAGTGACAGACTTTATTTTCTTGGGCTCCAAAATCACTGAAGATGGTGACTGCAGCCATGAAATTAAAAGATGCCTGCTTCTTGAAAGAAAAGCTATGACAAACCTAGACCACATATTAAAAAGCAGAGACATCACTTTGCCGACAAAGGTCTGTGGAGTCAAAGCTATAGTTTTTCTAGTAGTCATGTATGGATGGGAGAGTTGGACCATAAAGAAAGCTGAGCAGCAAAGAATTGATGCTTTCAAACTGTGGTGCTGGAGAGGACTCTTGAGAGTCGCTTGGTCTGCAAGGAGATCAAACTAGTCAATCCTAAAGGAAATCAGTCCTGAATATTCATTGGAAGGACTGATGCTGAAGCTGAAACTCCAACACTTTGGCCACGTGATGCGAAGAGCTGGCTCATTAGAAAAGATCCTAATGCTGGGAAAGATTGAAGGCAGGAGGAGAAGGGGGTAACAGAGGATGAGACGGTTGGATGGCATCACTGACTCAATGGACATAAGTTAAGCAAACTCTGGGAGATGGTGAAGGACAGGGAAGCCTGACATGCTGCCGTCCATGGGGTTACAAAGAGTCGGACACAACTGGGTGACTGAACAACAACGACAATTTCCTGGAAAAGTTATGTCATGGGTTCATAAGCTGCAGAGGAGTTGAAAACTGGTTTCTGCCCAAGGACAGGCAGACCATTAGGTAGAGACCCAAACTCTGCTCCCCAGTCTCCCCATCAATGGGAGAGTACACCTGCTTTGTCCATCCTGGGAGGTATTGTGGGATCAAATGGAATAAAGTCTATGAAAATGCATAGAAGTGTGCTCCTCACCACCGATGCAGTGCTAACCAAGCTCCACTCCTTTGGACCACAGTATGTGCTTGCTCCAGAGTACAGCTCCCCCCAGGCTCTCACCTCGGCTTCAGTGACCCGCCCAACTCTTCACAGCCCCAGTGTGTATCCCTGGGAGTGAGGTGGGGAAACTCATCAGTTTGTTCACAAGCTCAAGAGGAGTCTCCCTTTCTCTCTCTTTCACAGAAAGCCAAGTGAAACTGGCATTCCATATTCTTGATTTCCCTCCTGATAGTCTATCCTTCTAACAACTGCTGCAGAAATTTTCTGGTGGATCAAAGCGAAAATCTCCCAGGGAAGCCCGGCCAGTCTGCAATGACTTTGCTGCCTTGGGAGTCGCTGAGCACCCTTCCCCACACAGCCCAGCCCACTCACCCCCTCCCAAACTCTGCCAACAGAGGGAATAAAGAGCAGCCAGGCAGGCTATTGATTTCAGACTCCCCACTTGCCTAGACCCCTCCAGTCATGCGCTTCCTCTTTTCCTTCCACAGTCTTCCCAGCGGGGCTGTGGGTGCAGGTATTTTCCTCTTCCTGGCCATAATCCTCTCACCCTGGCACCTTATTGTGGCTACAGCTTTGGGGGTCCCACACCCACTGAGCGCATTGCTTTCACTTTTTTCTCTTTTTAAACATATCCAAGTATCAGGAGGTCTCTAAGCCTTCTCATTGAGGTTGGTGGCTTTCACGGGTAGACTGTTTGGGGTTTCTATATGAAGGGTATTTAGATTGGCACAGTCACAAATGGCACGCCAACAATTTTGATTCTGAAACCAGTTCTCCCCTTTTGGGTGGCAATGGGGTCCATGAATTCAGACGTTGCACCAGTTGCCAGAAGCCTCCACTGCTCCCCTCCCATTAAATCTAGATGGGGAGCAATAAACACCTCCCCTTTCACATGGGTGTCTCCCCCCTCAGTAAACACTAACTGGCTGAGCAGAGAGAGATGTGCCTCTCAGAGCCAAGGCCTGGCCAAATCGGAGGGGAGAGGAGAGACTTGGCAATGGCTGATGTCAGAACACAACCCCCAGGGGAGACACAGAGCAGCCTGGATGACCCACTGCCCTGCTGGGGATTTCTCTTTTTCCTCTTCTGAAGTTCATCTTTGACATCATTGTAGAGACATGAATCAAGCTCAATGCCTTTGAAAGACGAAGTTGAATGCAGGAAAGTATCCCTGTTGTATGAATAAGCTTATTTCCAGAATAGAGTCTCTTTTCAGACATGGAGAAGTGGCCACCAAGGGAGCAAAAGTAATCTGACCAAGGCCAGGGGTGGCAGAAATGGAAACCCAGCAAGCAGGCCAGACACCCAGCCCAGCTCAGACCTTCAGAATAGCCTGCTCTCTGGGTGATCATTCAGTCAAATTATAACACAGAACAGGAGCCAAGGAAAAAAAAATTTAATTTGTTTTTTATTTTTAAAAGGCTTCCCATGGCATAAATTAATGAGCCATGATAAAAACATATGGGGTGAAGGAAGCAATCTAAGTGACTGCTGAAAAGTCTTGCCTGCATGATTCTGAGAGAGTTACCTCTCAGGTAGAGTCATGTTGGACACCTGATACCCATCAGCTTGGAAAAGGGGACACTCTAGTCTTTTCTGCCTTTGCCAATGAAGTCTTCCCTGATAGCTCAATTGGTAAAGACTCTGCCTGCAATGCAGGAGACCCTGGTTCAAGTCCTGGGTTGGAAAGGAAAGATCTGCTGGAGAAGGGATAGACTACCCACTCCAGTATTCTTTGGCTTCCCTTGTGACTTAGCTGGTAAAGAATCCACCTGCAATGTAGGAGACCTGGGTTTGATCCCTGGGTTGAGAAGATCCCTTCAGTATTCTGGCCTGGAGAATTCCATGGACTCTGTAGTTCATGGGGTCGCGGAGTCGGACACAACTGAGTGAAATTTCTTAATGAAGTCTAATCAACTTATATATAGTATTAAGATGTTAGCCGTAGTGAGGTTATAAAACCTGCAATGCCTCTGATCTAACTCCCAGATCAAGCTGCAAATCCTATGAATACAGCTCAAGGAAGGGTTGGGAAGCAGGAAGACCACAGTCTTGGGGAAAGCAGGGGATGGGAGAGAAATGCATTCATTCCAAGGCAGGTCACATCACTGAACCACAACCCCAAATCCAAAGCAGGCAGTCAGAGAGACTCTGTCTACTGGTTGCGAGACTTTGTTCTCAGATCCATAAAAAAATGCTTGTGAGAGCATTTTGCGAGCTCAAAAACACTCTTTGAAATCCAGTTCTTGTTATTTTGGACTGTGAAAGGAGAGTTTCTCTGGAAGCTTGAACCCTTCTACTGTAAGTACCACACAATAAGTATTTGATTGCCAAAGCATCCATTCAAAGACATTCATCTCAAGTAAACATGTCCCAGCTGTGGGACACAGTTACTAGCTAAACAACTAAATAAGAAGACAGGCCTCCCCCAGTCTATGAAGTTTGCCTTTTGGAAAGCCCTGGGTGATCTAGCTAACTGACTGGTTGAATGACCCCACTTTTCCTTTCCCTCACTCTAATTCCTGTTGGTATGTTTTAAATATGCCAATAAAAATTGAACCTTTGAGGCCCTATACCCGCCCCCCCCCAATAAAGGCAGAACTCAGATCTCTCTGCCTCACTCTGTACCCCCTTGGGCATGCTGTGTACCCTCCAGTACTGTGAGTAATAAGCTCTTTTCTCGAAGTTCCCTGATGGTTGTTGTTGAAGTGTGTCTTTCAATCTGAATAAGAAGCACACGGGTTGGTGTAACAGCAGCACTGGCTCAGGTAGGGAAATGTTGGGGGGAAGGGACACGCCACAAGTCGAATGGGTCCAGGTCAGTATCCCCAGGGATTCCCAGCTTCTAGCATCACTAACGACACTCTGAGCTCTACACAAGCAGTCCTTCAAGACATCTGTTCAGGTTCATTCTGCCAAGAAGATCTACCAACAAGATCACACCTTTCAAAGTCCATTTCAACTTGCTCTCCTCATGAAGGGGTTTTATGCTCCCCAAACATTCATTATCCTTTTCTGAATTCCACCCCCAAGTCATTTATACTTTTCAATAACATTCACTTTCCTATCTTCTATCAGTTATTTGTGCACTTATGCACTTTGGGTTAGGATTTGTGTCTATCCTCTACATCATCAAAGTATGCTGCTCTGTCATTGTTGAAATAGAATAATTCGAACCCAGTATTCTGTATGCAGGTCAAGAAGCAACAGTTAGAACTTTATGTGGAACAATTGATTGGCTTAAAATTGGGAAAGGAGTATGACAAGGCTGTGTATTGTCATCCTGCTTATTTAACTTCTATGCAGAGTACATCATGTGAAATCACAGCTGGAATCAAGACTGTTGGGAGAAATATCAACAACCTCAGATTTGCAGATGACACCACTCTAATGTTAGAAAGCAAAGAGACCCTAAAGAGCTTCCTGATGAGGGTGGAAAAGGAGAGTGAAAAGCTGGCTTAAGACTCAATATTTGAAAAACTAAGAATCCTTGATGGCAAATAGAAAGGGAAATAGTAGAAGCAGTGACAGACTTTATTTTCTTGGGCTTCAAAATGACTGCAGATGGTGACGGCAGCCATGAATTAAAAGATCCTGCTCCTTGGGAGGAAAGCTATGACAAACCTATACAAGGTACTAAAAAGCAAAGACATCACTTTGCCAACAAAGATCCATCTAGTCAAAGCTATGGTTTTTCCAGTAGTCATGTATGGATGTGAGAGTTGGACCAAAAAGAAGGTTGGCGGGAGGTTAGTCACTAAGTCACGTCTGACTCTTGCAACCCCATGGACTGTAGCCTGCCAGGCTCCTCTGTCCATGGGATTCTCCAGCCAAGATTACTGGAGTGGGTTGCCATTTCCTTCTCCAGGGGATCTTCCCAACCCAGGAATCGAACCCAGGTCTCCTGCACTGCAGGCAAAGTCTTCACCAACTGAGCTATAAGGGAAGCCCAAAAGAAGGTTGAGTGACGAAGAATTGATGCTTTCAAATGGTGGTGCTGAAGACACTTGAGAAACTCTTAAGAGTCACTTGGACTGCAGGGAGATCAAACCAGGCAATCTCAAAGGAAATCAAGGCTGAATATTCGTTGGAAGGATTGGTGCTGAAGCTGACACTCCAATATTTTGGCAACCTGTTGCTAAGAGCCAACTCATTGGATAAGACCCCGATACTGGCGAAGATTAGAGACAAAAGGAGAAGAGGATGCCAGAGGATGAGATGGTTAGATAACATTACCAACTCAATGGACATGAACTTGAGCAAATTCTAGGATATAGTGGAGGACAGGGAACGCTGGTGTGCTGCAGTCAATGGGGTCGCAAAGAGTCAGACACAAGTTAGCAACTGAACAATAACAATTCTCAATGGCAAGAGAATCTTCTAGCATTTTAGGAACTTTTCCTTGCAAAGGTGTCCAATCAATACAATAAGAATAGTAGTTTGCAGGGCCTAGGTGTCTACTAAGTTCCCTCCATTATGATGGTAAGATCTACAGAGCATTTTCTAGAAGTTCATTCAAATTACTTCCAAAACCCCAGCATGATTGCTCCATGAGAATTTAGAACAAAGGGCTATTTCAGATTATATTTCTGTATTTGAATATATTAAAAAAATACATGTTAATTCACTCACTCATTTTCATTTCTGGAAAAAATACAGAACCAGAAAACTTACACACAGCTAAGGAAATTAATGGCAACTCCCTGTTGAAGAGTAACCTTCCAAGGTTGTCAGTCTCACAGTTAGAAAATTCACTGAAAACATACCCTTGTTGTGGGGGTCTTTTGTTTGCGCCTGCCCAGTGCCTATTATCCTTTCTTCCAATAATGGCACCCATCCCAGTTTTCCTTATGATTATCCCCTCAGCCCTCCTGCCGGTTCATACAGGGTTTATCCCACAAGATCAAGTACACTACCAAGGCATGACCAACATATTCCAGTCTTCCAGACTCAATAATCGGCATATGGATGGGAAGATGACTACTTGATAATCTGGGACTTTGCTTAAACAATTGCAAAACATGTCCTTTTTATCCTAGGGCTGCTGAATAGGAAGAATATAACTGTAAATCTACTGGTGACTATTTTTGCCATCTCCTGAATAAAGCCAGCTGAGAGGGAAGCAGCCTAAGGGGCAGAGAAAGAGAAACTGATTTCTCATAAATCAGCGTGAGGACTTAGATTAAGTCATGCCTAAATTCTAGACTTTTGGGTTAGATAAACTAATAAATCCCGGTTTTGCTTATGTCCTATTGTATTTAGGTTTATATCACTCATGACAGATAATAATATGACAATAGTAGCTACCATCTACTGAGCACTTAGTGTATGCCAGGCAGATTAAATACATTTTATCTCTAAGCTTCTCAACCATGGAAGATGGCCATTATAAAGACTGCTTTTCCTGTGAAGAAGTTAAGACTCAGAGAATGGTGTGTCCAAGTTCACACCATTCGTAAGTGCAGAAGTGGGATTCAAATTCAGGTCTTCCTGCTTCCAGAAGCCACATTTTCATCCCTACACCAGGTGGCCTTGTCAAGGGGAGGAAGTGTGCCACAAATTGGCAGCAGAAAATATTCTTCCCAGGCGTGACTGGGTTCATGCTTGGGAATAATATTTGCAAATAAAATATAATTTTTAAAATAAAATAAAATGAATTTTTTATATTAAACTGTTTCTTTGGCCTTTCAAATCCTCTTCAAACTCAACCAGTCAGGTCCTTTCATTACCAAATGCTTTGCTACATTGTATGCCTTCATTACTCAACATGGAAGTCTGACCACTCTTGACATTCCAGTGGGAAATAAGGAAGAAAAGGCTCCAACACCCTTTGTTAGGCTGTGTGGTTTGGAATATGAGGCCTGAAGGAAGTTCTCATCATGGTCAAAAGGGAGGTGAGAATTGTACTCAGACACCAGGTTGACTCACCAACTCCAGGATCTGTCCAGACACTGGAATTGGAACTGGAGGGATAGACTTTGTGCTCTCAGAGGCACTCGGCCACCCAAGCCTGGGGGATGGATGTAGGAGTCAACCCCATTGAGGACTTCGTCTTCTTCAGTGGGAAGATTATCTAGGATTAGCAGAGATTAGGTGAAGAGGGGAAAGCAGTGTCTGTTTAATCCTGTGGCTAATGAGTTGAGAAGGAATTCCTTGTTAGAAAGAATCTGTCTGCTTTGCAGACCACGCGTCTCCTGCCTCCCCATGGCCCGAGGCACAGCTAGACGTGCAGGCGAGCGGTGGCAGCACCGGCATCACACCTGGTTGCTGGTGTTCCAGGCCCCGCAGGTCCTCCCTTAGAACACCGTCTCCTCATCTACTAGAAAAACTCAGGTATGTCCAGAGGGAAAGACCGCTGAAGTCTTCGCCACCTACAAAGTGGATGTGGCAAAAGCAATGGATCAAAGACACTTCAAAGGGAAGGAATAAAAGAAGTGAGAGGCTGAAGAGAAAATGAGGGACTCCCACCCCTGGGGGAAGGACTTCCCCACTCAGTCAAGCTTGCTGCCTGCCCCTGAGCTGAAGGCCACTGAGAAACTGGCGGAGCCTCCACTCAAACCGAGATGAGTGGGGGACTGCAGCGAGAAGCCTCCCAGCCTCAGGCATTCAGGCAATGGTCAATGCAGAGCTGCTGAAAAGGCACCCTTCAGGGGGTGGCCATAGCAAATGTGCTTTCTCTTTTTTAAATATCAATTAAAATTTACTATCTAATTGCAAAATTAATATGCAAATGTATTCTGCTTTTAAAAAGTAAAACATTGGGATAAGGCTGAAGTCCTTGATCACCACGCCAATCTTACCTCTGAGGCAGCCGGAGTTAGAAGTTACTCCTTCTAGGAATGCGTGCATGCAAGTGTGTGCACGTATGTGCCCCCAGAAACTATACAGGCACACTTCACTTCATTGCCCTTCTCTTTATTGCTTTTTTAATTTACAAATTGAAGGTTTGTGGCAACCCTTTATCAGACAAGTCTATCAGTGTCTTTTTTTCCAACGGAATTTGTTCATTTTGTGTCTTTGTGTCACATATTGGTAATTCTCCCAATATTTCAAACTTTTTGTTGGTATTTTATTTGTTATGCTGATCTGTGATCAGTGATCTTTGATGTACTATTGCACAAGGATTATGAATCACTGAAGGCTCACATGATGCTTAGCATTTTTTAGCCATGAAATATTTTAAAATTAAGGTATGTGCATTATTTTAAGCATAATGCTATCGCCCGCTTAATAGACGACACCACAGTGTGAACATAACTTTTATATGCACTGGGAAATCCAAAAAAAAAAAAAAAAGTGTGGCTCGCTTTATTGCAATATTTGCTTTCTTGCTGCAGTCTGGAGCTGAACCTGCAGTATCTCCAAGGTCTGCCTGCAGTGTTTTTGCGTGAATATGTGTGTTTATATAAGTGGTATGCTATCCATCTATGATTTGTTATTTTCACTCAGGAAGGCGTCTTGGGGATCCATCCACACTGAGAGCCACTTACACCTTCCACCTGGACTTTTTGAGGCAGAGCCAAGCACCAGTGAAACTAAGCTGCATTAGCTCATCCACTCACCTTGTTCCTGCCTCTTTTTCTCTCTCAGACTGGGTCCACATTCCTTCATCAGCAATGCTGAGCCTTAGCGAAGTGCTGCATGGAGGTGGAAGTGAGGGACTTGCCCGAGGCCAGTGAGCATCCTCCAGCCCCCTCCCACACCTGGGAATACCTCCAGGCTCTGTGTCAGGTGGTCTGGCCTGAAGGTGGGCTCGGGGAGAACACAGCCACTCCACAGGGCCCTCTCTCCTACCTGCCCATTCCTAAAACAGAAGATTCCCAGGGGTGGGCCTTCCTGGGAAAGGCAACACAGAGCAGTGACGGACATGTATTTCAGAGCTGGCGGACTAGGTCTGGATGCTTTCGCCCAGACCACTTCCTTATTAGCTCTATGTTCCTGGGCACCTTCCTGAACCTCTTTAAGCTTTGGTTTCCATGTCTAGTTAATTCTAGCCCGCTTGCAGTGTGTGCCCTTACACTGAATGCTAATCGAGTAGCTGCTCTTACGATGATGTCAGGGGCTGATGCATCGGCAGGGAGGCTCAAGTTACTCAGTTTAGGGGTCACCCCAGGAAGTTTTCAGAGCCAGAGGGAATTTTGCAGGCAGGGCTGCAGACGCTCCAAGGTTACAGCAGGCTGGAGATTTCACTTAATTGGCACTTGGGGGGGCGGGGAGCCCAAGAATCCCAGACTACCACCAGGGCAGCCCAGGCTTGTTGGCTATGCAGCACACACCACCCTCAGCTGCCCAACCAGCCACCCCGTGGTTGCTGGCCTCGGGGACCACAGGGTTGATAACTTTTTTGAAGCCTCAGTGGCTCAGGCTCTTTGCCGTGTGCCTTTTTCTGCCTCAAGGATCCCTTTGCCCATCATTCTCTCTTCCCTCTTAGTCTTTGAATGTTTCACAACTACTGGGTGTTGAGGGGTGGGAAACTTGAGAGGAAATGAGATGTGCACTGGAACTGGCCAGTTTAGAAAACAGCTCAGGCTTGGAGGAGGGAGAAGGCTCTCTTCCCAAATTTTTATTTTTTTAATTTAGTTATAGATTTGGGTGTTTGATTGAGGGGCATGGTGATGTGTCAGAGTGGTTAATGGTGGCTTTGGAGGCAGAGCCACCTGAAGCTGAATGCAAGCTTGGGCAGGATACCTCACACTCCTAGCCTCAGTTTCCTTATATCTCACAGCTCCTCAGGCCACAGCCATAACTGGCACAAAGTAAGCATTTGATAAAAACCATTATTGTTTTGTTTCTCTAGTGATCCCAGATTCTTCAGTAACATTAGCTTACCCAAGAGTTGGCTAAATTACCAGATTCTTACACACTCCTTTGCAAACAGTTTGGGTCAAAGGAAGAAAAGAAACAAAATGACCTACAGCTATAGTTTTCCATGTTCCAAAATGAGGACTGCCTTGGAACCAAGACTTAATTCCATCAAAAATGATGTTCTGCAAATTGTGTAAGCATTTCAGAGCTAACCAAAAATCTCAAGAATGTGCCTTTGCCTATGAAGCATCTAGAATCAACATGAGGAGTAGACCTGCTGTCCCAGGACTTCTAGTATCTTCTCTTCTTCACTGGGAATACTAATTACAGCTCACTCTAGGACAACCCCACTGCACACATTTAACCCTCTGCACCAACTATGGGGTGGTTAACTCCATTTAATAAATGGAGAATTGGGTGCTGGCTCAATCTCTCAGCCTCTATTGAAGGATTCCTTTCTTTACCTAGGTTCCTGACTTCCTCAGAGAGAATGCACTCTATTCTTCATAGCACTGAGACATCTCCTCCAAAAAGGTGGGCAGCTATGGTGGAGAGAACAGATTTCACTACTTAGCTTCTAAACTATATACTACCTTTTTGACCATGCATAAGTCATCATCTCAGGCTCCATTTCCTAATTTGTAAAATAGACAAAACCATACCCACTGAGCCAAATAACATATTGCATATGAACTGTAAGCCACTCCACAAATGCAAAACAATGCATATAAATTCTAAACAGTCCACAAATGTAAGACTTGCCAACTTCTTGGCAAGAAGTGAGATGAAAATTGGGTTTTATGAGGTGTCTTTTTAAATGTTTACTGAATCCATGTGAAGTCTCAGGCTAGATGCTTCAGTGCTTACAGACTTCAAAGCAGGGACTAGTCTAAAACACCGAGACAAAATACTGCTCAAAGAAAGGCCTAGGGAGATCAGCAGAGTCTTCTGGGTGTTTGTTAGAAATAAAAATTCCTGGGCCTCCCTTCAGACCTGCTAAATCACAGTCTCTGAGTGTGAGGCTCAAGAACCTTAAGACCCACAAGTGATTCTCACACATCTTCAAGTTTGAGAAGCACGAGATCATAGTGTCACAGCCTAGAAGACTTTAGTCACCATCAAGCACACCTCATACAGATGCAAAAAGTCTTTAGGTTTAAAGACTCTGGGTGACTGGGGGCCTGTGATTGGGGCAGTTGAGGGTCATTCGTCTTGAGAAGCTGAGCTCTGAGTTTAGCTTGAAAGAACAACAGTGAAGAGAAAGTGAAGGGACTGGTGGTGGGCAGGGAGGTGGTGGGTTGGACCAAAGGAGAGACATCATTGGGGGGCTCTCAAGTGCTAGGGCAGCTGTGACTGGCCCCCCAGCTGATTATACATGGCTAAGTGTTGCTGCAAGAATCAAGCAAGGTATTTATTACATGTGAAGCAGGCGGCAAGTGCTTGGCCATCCACTGCCATCTTCACCCTGATTCTCATCATGGTTTCCACATCTCCAGCCTGGGCTACGTCTGTGCAGGTCGCTATGAATCAACGTCTTCTCTCTTTCATTGAGACAGAGGTCAGGAAGGTGCATTTGCCTGTTCTAAAACAGGCTCTTTGATCATTTGTATAAATGCCTATAGTCAGTAGGAACCACAGAGGGAAATTGGGGTCCTGTTTTGTGCCCTTCAGGCCTCTACTGACATCGACCTCATCATCAAAGGGATCGTGGTAAGCCAACAAACCAAACCTGAAACTGGTTTCTCAGATGAGAAGTGATTCATAGTATATAGCAGCTCATTAAAAAAAAAAAAAAAAAAGACATTTGCTAATGAGCATGGAAAATGCTAGTAAGTGAGTGAGACCCACTCCATTTTGATGGACCCAGAGTTGCTCAAACCTAATTTTACAGCAGCAAGGAGAGAATAAAAACATCTAGAGCCTGTTGTCCTCTGCTCAGAGACAGGATAATCTTGGAGAAACATTTTACGGTGCATCACTTGAAGAAAAGTGCATTAGTCTTTCTTGAAAAAACATTTGGTTGACCTTGAAAATAAAAGCATTCATGAGAAGTATGAGCAGAAGTTTTCATTATTCCTTAAGCCCTCGCTTCAGAGAAACAAAAATTCCCCCTCCATTGCAGCGCCACAATGCCAAGTTGCCAAGCAACAGATCTTTTATGGTGGATCGCCACGGAGACTGATGTAAACAAAATCATAAATCCCATTACCCTGCTAAATACTGGGTCTGGGTTAGAAAGGGAGCAAAAGAGCTGCTTTTCAGGTTAAAAGAGATCATACAAACGGTGAGTGGCAAGATTTTAGTCAGAGAAAATTGTCATGGGTGAGACTGTAATTAATGTCGCTCTTTTTTTTCTTTCAATGGACAACAGCCCCTGATTTTCTTGTATCAAGGAAAGCAGTCATAGTTGGAAGAGTCATTTCCAATAGAAAGATTAACTCTGTCACCCCTGGGGCCCAGGTCCAGCCACTGAAGAGCCACAGTTAGTTGTGGTTCTTCCCAGCTGGCCTCCAAGTTGACTTTTACCAGCACCCTCTCAGAACAGCAGTCAGTGGCCTTTCATGAAACAGCTCCTCACAGGAGGCTCTGGAAACTGCCTTGTATACCTGTGTCCCTTTCAGACAAAGGGAAAGACAAGTGGCACTTATAGAGGATGACTCCATAGCAGACACTAGCAAATGACCAGTTTACATACCTCATTTCCTGCACACAACTCTCCTGAGAGGTAAAGAGCACTCCTCCTGTGCATTTGATGGCAAGTGGAGGCCCAGAGCGTGAGGGCACTGTCCAAGGTCACACTGTTAGAGCAGCCCAGAAATTCCAACTCTAAAATTTAACTGAAGTTTCAACATGGCACCCACTCACTTTCTCCATGTGTGGAGACATCTGCCTCAGAGTTGGCAACAGATCCCGTATCAGGGTTATTAATCCCTGCTAAAGCCACAGCTCATGTTGTGGTTCCCATTTCTACAGTGTGCTGAGAAATGTCTAACAAGAGGCTCTCTGGAAGGATGGGGTGAGCTCTGTCACCATGGTGTTAATATTCTCACTGTAGTTGCTTTGAACAAGATAGAGAGGCCATGGGCTCTCCTGAGCTGGACAAACTTGCTCTGGCCCACACTAGCACTCTTAAAAATACCAATACCCTTGGCCAACCCCAGACCAGTCAATAAGAATTCCCAAGGATGGGGTCCAAGTCCTGATATTTCTAACAAGTAAGACCAGGGGCTGAGAATAACTGGGTTGGAAAGCTTCATATTCAGGGTCTTGTCGGTCTTTTTGGCTTTGTCTTCTGAAGAAAGTACCGGGCCCCTGAAACAAGCATGGTCCATCAGTCACCTGATAGGAAGCCCAGGGCTTGGCACCAGCACTCTTCATATCCCATCCATCACCATTCCCTCCAGGTGAGTTAGCACAGGGCCATTTGCCTTGGCTTCAGTTCTAGGGTCTTAGTACTACTGACCTTAGTACAGGACCACAGGCCCAGATGCCTGCAGGATCCCAGTAAGTTGAGGAAACCCATCAAGCCAGCTGGGTAGAGGCAGTGGAGACTTGGAATGCATATGCGCTGTCTCAAGGGGGCGGCGGCTGTTCAGTTAAGGCCATCATTAGCATGAGAAGCGGGAGCTGGCCAGCAACATCTCCCAGTTCTTCCAGACAAGACACAAATGTAGATTTCATATGAATTCTTCTGATTTTGACAACTAGTTCAAGTTTGAAAGCTTGCAGGCCAAACCAAGTCATTTCATGGGCCAAAACCAATTCAAGGGTCCTTTTTTGCAACCCCTGCATGTGACCCTTGGGCTGAGCCTCCTGCCCCTTGGGCTTGGGAGGAGGGGTCTCTTCTTCAGTGTTCTCGGCAGTGACACCATGACCCACAGGACTGCACCAGTCCTCAAGAGCCCCTCTTCCACCCTGAGGACAATATCCAGAGATTTAGCCCAGAGCACCAGTGAGCAAGGGAAGATAGCTTTTTCTGGTATCCTAAAACAGACCTCAAGATAAGGATTCCAGTGCTAGTGCTTTATTTGGGAGATAAGTCCAGGAAACTCTGGTATGGGAGAGGGAAGACAGAAAGCAAGATGATAAAGAGTATGTTTCTAAGTCAGTGACCCCAGAGGGCAATCCTGTGGGGAGCTCAAGAGGCAGTGCAGAGCACCCCCAGAGTTATCCTAACCACAAGGCCAGACGCTGGGGCATTTATCCCATTCCTTGTCCACTGTTGGTCAGAGCCGCTTCCAGAATATTAGCTTTAGAGCACTTCTGACTGGCTCTGAGCTCAGACCAAGCATCTCCCACTGCCAGAAAAAGCTCTCACAGGTGTCTGCAGTGAGCAACTTTTAGAGCATGGAGGTGCATCTCAAGGGGATGTGGGTGGGATCCAAACAGTATCTCTTCTAAGAGGAAATCAAAACATCACTGTCAAAACCAGAAAGCTGGGTAAGGAGCTCTCTTCAGGAAACAGATAATAGAAAGTGGCCACGTCATCACGTCTTAGCAGCGCCAGATACAGAACAAGGAGATAGCACACAGTAGGAGAGAGAAGATCAGCAGGGTCAGGGCAGGACACGGTGCAGCACCCCCACCCCCAGGCTGACTGATGTTTGGGACACAGTCTTTCTTTCCTGGCCCTGCCCCTCTCTGGCCTCTTGGGTGGGCTTCTAAGGGGACCGAAGATCCTAAAAAAGGAAGACCAGGGAAAAGTTGTCAAGTGGCCAAATGAGTCTTTGGGCCCTCTCTCTGCTTTCTTTTCTCCCTGTGGCCGCGCCACTCCTGCACCCAGAATGCTGGGGCAGAGGCCAGGATGGCCAGAGGCAACCACACACAGCATAGGAGCAACACTTAGCCCTAGGAGAATTAAGTGCGGGTCTGAGAGGCAGATGCTGAGATGGGATGAAATAGGCTTGGATTTCATTAGGGAAATGCCTGGAGAGAGAAGAGAAGGGGTGGAGGCTGGTGGAAGAGGCCTCAGGGCAACGTCTGTAATGGATTTCAAGCCCAGCAGAGGAGGGCTTTGGCCAATGACATGCCCCCTTTCCTGCTCTGCAGAATGCTTGAAAATACTTGGAAGGGCACTGGACTCCCCACAATTTAGGGGGATAGGGGTCTAAGTTATTTTAACTTAGAGTTAAAAGGAAAAGGGAAGGATATTCACTATATAAATGTGATCAATTATTCTAAGTTGTGGGATAGCAGTAGTGGTAGTGGTAGTTGATCCGTCGTGTCCAGCTCTTTGTGACCCCATGGACTGTAGCCTGCCAGGCTCCTGTGGCCATGGAATTCTCCAGGCAAGAATACTGGAGTGGGTTATTCCCTTCTCCAGGGGATCTTCCCGACCCAGGGATCAAACCTGGGTCTCCTGCTTTGCAGGCAGATTCTTTATCGTTTCAGCCACAGGGGAGCCTAAGCAGTGATTTTTTCCTTGTGTGTGTACTCTGTCGCTCAGTCACATCCAACTCTTTGAGACCCTATGGATTGTAGCCTGCCAGGCTTCTCTGTCCATGGGGTTATCCTAGCTGGATTACTGGAATTACTCCAGAGGATCTTCTCGACCCAGGGATTGAGCCTGCATCTCCTGCATTGGCAGGCAGATTCTTTACCACTGCTCCACTGGGAAAATTTTCCTATGTTTGTTAATTCTCTCACAGAAAAAATTCACTATTTTATAACTGTCGGTGGGAGGTAATGTCCCACACAGACCCCAGCCCTCCTCTGCTCAGAGCTCACAGCCTTCCTCTTCCCACCCTGCATGCGAGCCCCTAGCCCTGGGTGTTACCCCACCATCAGCCACTGACACGGGATTGGGAAAGGGTGCCCCCTGCCTCAGTGGGACCAGCACAGTACAAGCTCCTGAGCCCCCAGACGGGTCTGGCTGAGACCCCCAACCTCAAAGCTCCTTCCCACCCCCTCCTGCTTCCCTCACACTCCTTCTGAGAGCGAAGGCCCGTCAGATCCCTTGCACAGGAATCTCCGGCTTGAGCCCCTTCTCTAATCACCCAACCCAGGACAGGGAATTATTTGCTTTAATCCCTGCATGGACTCTACTGAAGCATTACTCTCAGGTTTTATAGCCTCGGGTCTTTTGGACAATTTATTTGCGCTATGAGGCAACTGTTTTAACTTTCAAATTCCCATGCTTACTTCTTGAAATAAAAGACTACTTTATTTCAGGAGTGGCAAATTCCAGCCCTCCTGAGACAAGGCAGCAAACGGTAAAGTCTGAGGCCCGCCTGGCAGGTGTGAGGTTAGGTGCAGAACTGTGACCTCACGGAGGGGAGCACAACCGCCAACTGCCGTGTCGGGTGTGGGTGCAGACTGGAGCTCCTGGGCCTTTTGAACTGGTAGGATATTCTAAAATTTCAGATATTTATGTGAAATCTCCCGATTTTAAAATATTGGCTCAGAGTTTTGTAAAAAGCCTATATTGGCCAAGCAAAACACGCTGTGACTGAATTGGGCCTGAGGGCTATCATTTCAAGTACTTTGTTTTCTTGAACAAGTTGGGAAGAAGAAAAAACCCCCTCCACCACATATCCCCACATGCATGTTGATAAAGGGCACATTTCTTTCCCACTGTCGCCTGTCCTTACCCCAAACCTAACTAGAAATCCCTAACAAGGATCCTCATGAGACTCAGGTCCATGTAAGAGGAATTCAAAACACAAACTCCACCTGAGGTTCTGAGGTGCACTCTGGGAGATCTCCTGCTCTTCAGACGCCTTGCTGGTTTTTAAGCACAGTAAGTGTCTCCCCAGCTACACTAGATGTTTCTAGATTGTTCTTAGGGAAGAGAAACATTTCCATTTCTTGATTATAAACTCAGGAAATGCTAAAAAGTTCCCACACGGTCTCCTTAAAATGCATTTTCAGATCAAACTTCCCAACCCTGGTCTAAAACTGAGGATCTTTCAAGAAAAAGGCTCAGCAGCCTTCTAGGGACTTTGTGGGGAGGAAGCCATGCAGCCAGGCAAGGCAGCCCCCACCCCCTCCACCGTGTGTCTGGTGGGCGCTTCGCCCAAAGTAGCCCAGCATGACTTCAGGGAGGGGTTTTACCACTTCCTTAGGACCCATATAATCAGTTTCCCTGTGAAAGCATTTTCCTTTGCTCAATTTCACCCCATTACATGTAGTTACATCCCTCAAAGTTCAGAGACCACCCACGACCCTCCAGTTGTTTGGGCTAGTTTTATTCTGCTCCAACTCTGACCAAACATTGTTGCTATAAAAAATCTAAACATATTCATTTCTTTAACTCATTTCACTTTCTGGTATCCCTTCCCAGGCCAGGCGGTGTCTGGGAGGCATCACCAGGTGGTCCTTCACTGATTCGGTCAGCACAAAGGGAGCTGGGCCCTTACAGACACTTAGTGTCATCTTCCAGCCCTGGGCCCATCTTCCCCAGTTGTCCTGGGACTTCAAATTGCCCAGGAGCCTTGGAGGGTCAGATTAGCAGAACAACCCTAAGTCCCTCTGAATTGGGGCCAGAGTACAAGGGAAACACTCTCCAAGCCTGGATGAATTCAGAAGGTTGCCTCAGAAGGGTGTACAACCTGGCACATGGTCAGTGGAGTGTCAATATCATACGAGATGCTGATGAAGGTGGTGTGTGCTGGCTGGATTCATGCCTGGGGCAGAGTGCAACAAGCAAAGGCATCATCAACTGGAATATCATTTCCCTGAGCAACCCAACTCATTCATTTGTTCGTGAAGTGTTTATTGAGCACCTCCTCACTGTATGATTGTTTTTTTAATTTATTATGGAGGTATAGTCGACTTTTAATAATATATATTTCAGGTATACAACAGAGTGATCCACAATTTTTAAAGGTTATTCTCCATTTATGGGCTACCCTGGTGGCTCAGATGGTAAAGAATCTGCCTGCAATGTGGGAGACCCACACATGCATGCACTCCATTTATAGTTATTATAAAATATTGGCTGTATTTCAAATATATCCTTCTAGCATTTGTACATAGTAGTTAGCATTTCTTACTCCTCCACCCCTGCCTTGCCCCCATCCTCATTCCCTCTTGCCACTAGTAACCACCAGTTTGTTCTATCTGTAAGTCTGTTTTTTCTTTGTTACTTTCAATAGTTTGCTTTATGTTTTAGATTTGACACATAAGTGGCATCATATAGTATTTGTCTTTCTATGTCTGACATTTCACTAAGCATAGTATCCCTCCAGATCCATCCATGTTGTTGCAAATGGCAAAATTAAATTCTTTTTTATGGCTAAGTAGTATTCCACTGACAACACCTTCTTTATCCATTCATCTGTTATTAGGCACAGATTGCTTCTATATATTGGCTATTATAAATAACGGTGCTATGAACATTGGGGTGCATGTATCTTTTCAAATTAGTGCTTTTGTTTTCTTTGTATGTATGCTCAGGAGTGGGATTGCTGGGTCATACACTAATTCTATTTTTTAGGCTTTTGAGGAAGCTCCATACTATTTTCCACAGTGGTTATACCAATTTACCTTTCCACCAAAAGTGAGCAAGTGCTCCCTTTTCTCCACCCCTAGCCAAAATTTGTTGTTTGTGTTCTTGTTAACAATGGCCCTTCTGGTAGATGTGAGGTGATACCTCATTGAAGCTTCAGTTCAGTTCAGTTCACTCGCTCAGTCATGTCCGACTCTTTGCGACCCCATGAATCGCAGCACGCCAGGCCTCCCTGTCCATCACCAACTCCCAGAGTTCACTCAG
Source organism: Ovis canadensis (assembly GCF_042477335.2). NCBI lineage: Eukaryota > Metazoa > Chordata > Mammalia > Artiodactyla > Bovidae > Ovis > Ovis canadensis. Next base: position 30,796,016 of record NC_091246.1, read on the forward strand.
ACTCACGTCCATCGAGTCCGTGATGCCATCCAGCCATCTCATCCTCTGTCGTCCCCTTCTCCTCCTGCCCCCAATCCCTCCCAGCATCAGAGTCTTTTCCAGTGAGTCAACTCTTTGCATGAGGTGGCCAAAGTACTGGAGTTTCAGCTTTAGCATCATTCCTTCCAAAGAAATCCCAGGGTTGATCTCCTTCAGAATGGGCTGGTTGTAGATTTGCATTTCTCTGGTAAGCAATCGTGTTGAGCATCTTTTCTTGTGCCCTTTGGCCATCTGCATGTCTTCTTCAGGAAAATGTCTATTCAGGTCTTCTGCTCACTTTTAAATCAAGACTAGGATTTTTGAGTAAAGACTTGAAAAATACAAGGAAGCAAGTTGAGTCTTAAGGAAGGAAGAGTGGTCCAGACAGGAGGAAAAGCAAGCGTGAAGACACTCAGTCAGGAACAAGCTTGACATACTCAAGGGAAAATGAGGCACTCAGCAGGCAGACTGACACGAGAAAGGAGCAAAGCAGAAGAGCAGAAGGCAGAGGGGACGTGGGCTCCTGCATTCTCAGAGCAGGGGCTTTGCCTTTTACTGCGAGTGAAATGGGAAGCGAAGGCGTAATGTACTTACTGTTCAGTTGCTCAGTTGTGTCCGACTCTTTGTGACTCCAGAGACCACAGCACATCAGGCTTCCCTGTCACTCACTGTCTCCCAGAGTTTGCTCAGACTCAGGTCCATTGAGTTGATGATGCCATCCAACCATCTCATCCTTTGTTGACCCTTCTCATCCTGCTCTTGAGAACAGATGAGACCCCAAACATGCCCCACATTAAACTGATATTCACCCCTTAAATAATCTCTGTCCGGCCTTCCATCTTAGTGAATAGAAATTCCATCTCTCTGACTGCTCAAGCCAAAACCAAGGAGATCCAACCAGTCCATCCTAAAGGAAATCAGTCCTGAATATTCACATCCAAACAGAATCATCTGGCCACCATATTGAAAACAAACTGAAAAGGCCCAGGGCTTAGGAGGACGAGATCAGTTTGGAGTCTACCGAAAAATACAAGGGAGAGGTGGTGGCCTGGGGCAGTTAAGTGGCCTTGGTGGCAGGGGAAGCTGTTACTTTCTGGACGCATATTAACCAGAGGCCATATGCTTTGCTAACAGGGAATGAAAAACTAGGGGATGTCAAAATGACTCCTTGGTTTTTGTTTGAGCAGTTCAGTTTAGTCGCTCAGTCATGTCTGACTCTTTGTGACCCCATGGACTGCAGCATGCCAGGCCTAACTGTCCATCACCAACTCCCAGACCTTGCTCAGACTCATGTCCATTGAGTTGGTGATGCCATCCAACCATATCATCTTCTGTCATCCCCTTCTTCTCCTGCCTTCAGTCTTTGCCATCATCAAGGTCTTTTCTAATGAGTCAGTTCTTTGCATCAGGTGACCAAAGTATTAGAGTTACAGCTTCAGCATCAGTCCTTCCAGTGAATATTCAGGACTGATTTCCTTTAGGATGGACTGGTTGGATCTCCTTGGTTTTGGCTTGAGCAGTCAGAAAGATGGAATTTCTATTCACTAAGATGGAAGGATGGGCAGACATTACTTAAGGGGTGAATATCAGTTTAATGTGGGACATGTTTGGGGTGATAACTTCGGTCAGTGAAGCCCTCCCGTTGACAGATGTATAGAAGAGATTGGAGTTCAGGGGGAGCACTGGCTGGAGATAGATATATTTTTAATTTATCTGGATCAAGATGGGATCTATAGCCATGGGACTGAATGGGATCACCCAGAAAGTGAATGCAGAAAGAGAAAATAGAGGCCCAGGCACAGAGGCCAAATGTATTGTCAGCTACAAGGAGGTGTCAGCTTCAGGAGGTCATTCAAATACCAGTTTACAAAAGGAGGGATACTTTCTAATAAATCTGCAGCCAGAGAGGAAAAGAATCAAGAAAAACAGCCTGGCACACACACACACTCAACCCATTTACTCACCTCCTTGAAGAAATGTAGTCCTGGAGAATATACATACAATGTTCCTTTTCTCTCTCAGTGTTTATTTCATGATTTTACCTCAGCTGGAAACTTCACAGCCCTGTTCATAACCGCTACATTTCACTCCCTCCTCTCCCTGCCAGGCCAACTTTCTTAGATGGTCATTGTTCAGCCTTAAAAGTTTTCCTTAAGTGATATAGTATCAGATCTCATCATTTGAGTTTCTACAAGAACAGCCCCACTGTAGGTCTGCTTGATCAACTAGAGACTCCTCAAAGCCACATAAGGTAGCTGAGTTGTGGGCGTCCATGCTTTCCTGAGTTGTGTTAACAGAATAAAGGATATGAATTTTACTAGTCTATAATGGACTGTGTGATGGAGAAGGCAACGGCACCCCACTCCAGTATTCTTGCCTGGAAAATCCCATGGATGGAGAAGCCTGATGGGCTGCAGTCCATGGGGTCGCTGAGGGTCGGACATGACGGAGCGACTTCACTTTGACTTTTCACTTTCATGCATTGGAGAAGGAAATGGCAACCCACTCCAGTGTTCTTGCCTGGAGAATCCCAGGGACAAGGGAGCCTGGTGGGCTGCCGTCTAGGGTGTCACACAGAGTCAGACACGACTGAAGTGTCTTAGCAGCAACAGCAATGGACTGTGTGATGGTTAATTTCATGTGTCAACTTGACTGGGTTAAGAAATACCCAGACAGTTGGTAATAACCTGATTTCTGTGTGTGTCTGTGAGTGTGTTTCCAGAAGAGATTAGCACTTGAATCTGTAGACTGAGAAAAGAGCACTGCCCTCACCAGTGTGGGTGGGCACCACTTAGTTCATTGGCCCACACAGAGCAAAAAGGCAGAGGAAGGATGAAATTTCTCTCTGCCTGAGCTAGGACATCCTTCTTCTCCTGCCTTCAGACATGGTTCTCCTGATTCTCAGGCCCTTGGATTTGGACCCCTTTCCTGGGCCTTTAGCTTGCAGAGAGCAGATTATGGTAGCAGATCTGTCTCTGTGATCACCTGAATCAATCCCTCATAACAAGTCTCCTAGGTATCTCTCTATGTATGTATCCTACTAGTTCTGTTTCTCTCAAGAATCTTGGCTAATACAAAGTGTTAGCTTGCAATAATATTGTTGCCGAACAAAGTACTCCAAACCAGTGGCTTCACCAGTGGCTTCACCAGTAAGCATCCATATTCCTCTGGCTCCCACATCTGCGGGTGGGCTCTGTGCTGAACCTGACTCCAGGCTGCAGGTTTGGGGTGGGTCTGCTCCTTACGTCTCCTCTTCTCTGTGGATGAACAGGAAGTAGGACACACTCTCATGGCGACAACCAAAGCACAAGAGGACAGACCTAATCATGCAAATACATCTCGATTTTTTTGTTTGTACCACGTTCACTAAAATCCCACTGCCCAGTCAAATCACATGGCCAAACACATCATTTGAGGAAGGAAAATATCCTTCACATCTAGTCAGAAGAAGGAGGACATAAATTCAGGGAGGGGTAAAAAAACAATGGAAACAATTCTTCAATCTGCCATGGAGACTTTTCTTTGACTGTTCTCTTTATGTGCTGTGCTGTGCTAAGTCAACTGCGGTTGTGTCCAACTCTTTGCAGCTCCATGACTGTAGCCCACCAGGCTCTTCTGTCCATGAGAGTCTCCCAGCAAGAATACTGGAGTGGGTGGCCACGCCCTTTCCAGGGGATCTTTACAACCCAGGGATCGAACCCGTGTCTCTTGTGTCTCCTGCATTGCCAGGTGGGTTCTTTACCACTAGTATCACATGGGAAGCCCAGTAATGCCATATGTATCCAATAATTCCAAGTCTTGCAGCCATAGACTTTCTAGGTAAAAACAAAATAGAATATGGCCTGGGAACTTTGTTCTTTGGAGGCAGAGCTTCTGCCTTGCTAATACCCCAAGAATATTTGTGAGATTTAATAAAGGATAATGTTTGCAGATGAGAAAGCTGGGTCAGGAAGGTAGACGACTTTCTTACTAGGGAGTTGAATTTCTGCAGTATGCTCTAGAGTAGGCTGGGATAAGTGAAACTGGAAAAGCACTGAAGGTATCCTTTTCTGGTTATTAATACAATTTTCCTCACCCAGGTTTTACAAATCAGGGCCATAATGAAATTGGCCCTGGACACTTCACACCCAAGTGTTTGCTGATTTGACCTTCTAACCACAGGATTAGCAAGACCCATTTACTCTGGCTTAGTTCTGCAAATTCTTCCGGTTTCATAATTCAATCAAAGATAATAGTAAGGGAATGAGAGGCCACTCATGGGAAAGCCAAATGCAGAGGGGAAACAAAAATAAGGGGAATCAAAGACTTAAATTTTATGTATGTCTTGAATTGGTTTGGCAGGGAACCAAACAGAAAATATTCCTTCCTCTCTTTAGCTGGCATATTTCCATATCACGGAAGCATTGTGCAGTCTGGTTCAACTCTGCAGCTTCTTCTCACGAAAGGCCCAGCCTAAGGGAAGGCCTGCATGCAAGTTTCAGACAGAGCGCGCAGGAAAACCAGTTGGTGGCTGGCTTCCTGAATCCAGTGATATCCTGGTACCCAAATGAAGAGGCTCTAGGAATTTATCACTCCATAACTAGTGGGAAAACAACTGTTGATCATATAAAAATCTCCTCAAGTGTAACACTGAAGAGCATGTGCTTTGGCAGTGTCTGACTCTTTGCGACTCCATGGACTGCAGCTCTCCAGGCTCCTCTGTCCATGGGATTCTCCAGGCAAGAATACTGAAGTGGGTTGCCATTCCCTTCTCCAGAGGAGCTTCCCAACCCAGGGATTGAACCCAGGTCTCCCACATTGCAGGCAGACTCTTTACCATTTGAGCCACCAGGGAAGCTGCTAGAGTTCAAATCCTGAAATTGCTACTCACTAGCTATGTGATCTTGGGCACGTTGCTTAACCTCTCTGAGCCCCCTTTTTCTCATTCAGTGAGGAAAATAATGGCAACTGCCTTTTAAGATTATGGTCAGGATTAAAGGAAATGGCCCATGGACAGCACTGACACAGTCTTGGGAAAGAGGCAGTTATCATTACGAGGAGGCTCTGAAGAAAGCTTTGGACAATCGCAGGCACTATCGTCTGTCTTAGAGTTCCTATAATTTCTAATTTCCCCAATTAATGAAACTAAAAATAACAAACCATGCATCTATGTATCATCTTCATAGATGCTGAAGACATACAGTGTTATATTCAACCTACCTGCAGATATCTATCCAAATCCATCCAGAGAGAGCGCCCCCAGTTGCCAGAAGTAGCACACTGGCAGCCAGGTGGCTCCAACATGAACACCAACACCAACATCAACACCAGGTGCATCTTGGACCTGAGCAAGAAGGGCCCCTGTCCTCGGCCTCCAGCACACTTCAGAGAACCCATGATGCCCTTCTCTGGTCACTGTCCTTCTGCCCCTGCTCCCATGCAGTGAGAAGACTACTCTCTCAGTACCTGGGACCCAGGTTTCCCTACCCAAGGGATCCCAGTCCTGCTTGCAAGCCTCATGGGGCCTCTTCCCCTGACCCGCTTCCCACAAAGGCCTGTACTCCGGAGTGTATACTTTAGGCCCAAGAACTGACCCAGTGTTGGCTGTTTGCAGGGTGTGTGGATGGAACACAGATGTTCTGGCTGGGGTGTTTGCACTCATACATTCAAAGCCCTGGGAGTGTGGTACAGAGATGGGGTGTGAAGTGGGCAGACTTGGGTTGGGGCTGAGGACTGGCCCTTCCTACCCAGGAACTACCAGGAACCCAAGAAATTATAATTCAATTCTTGTTGTAAAGGGTGTTTACCAGGATGGCAAGATTGTTGTTCAGTCTCCCAGTTGTGTCCAACTCTGTAACCCCATGGGCTGCAGCAAGCCAGGCCTCCTTGTCCCTCACCATCTCCCAGAGTTTGCCCAGGTTTACGTTCATTGAACTGGTGATGCCATCCAGCCATCTCATGCTCTGATGCCCTTTTCTCCTTCTGCCCTCAATCTTTCCCAGCATCAAGGACTTTTATAATGAGTCCTTTGTTCACACCAAAAGACAGGAGCTTCAGCTTCAGCATCACTCCTTCCAGTGAATATTCAAGGTTGATCTTGCTTAAGATTGACTGGTTTGATCTCCTTGATGTCCAAGGGACTTTCAGGAGTCTTCTCCAGCACCACTGTTCAAAGGCATCAATTCTGTGACGTTCTGCCTTATTTACGATCTAGCTCACATAACCGTATGTCACCATAGCCTTGGAAGACCATAGCCTTGACTATGCGAACCTTTGTTGGAGGAGTAATGTCTCTGCTTTTCAATACACTATCTAGGTTTGTCTATTTATTTAAATAATGTATGTAATAAATGTTTAATTAAATAATGTATGTATTTATAAACTGTAAATATTTAAATATCTGGTAGGTAGGTCTCCAAGTGTATACCTGGCTTTGCTGTTGTTTTCAAGTTGCTAAGTTCTGTGCTGCTCTTCTCAACCCCATGGACTGTACCATGCCAGGCTCCTCTGTCCTCCTCTATCTCCCAGAGTTTGCTCAAATTCGTGTTCCCTGAATCAGTGCTGCTACCTAACTGTCTTATCCTCTGCCACCCCCTTCTCCTTTTGCCTTCAATCTTCCCAAGCATCAGGGTCTTTTCCAATGAGTCAGCTCTTCCCATCTGGTGGCCAAAGTGTTGGAGCTTCAGTGTCAGTCCTTCCAATGAATATTCAGGACTGATTTCCTTTAGGACTGACTGGTTTGATCTCCTCGCAGTCTAAGGGACTCTCAAGAGTCTTTTCCAACACCAGAATTCAGAAGTATCAATTTTTCAGTGCTCAGCCTTCTTTATCTTCCAATTCTCACATCCACAGTTTTAGAAACACTGGGAAAACCATAATTTTGACTATACAGACCTTTGTCAGCAGTGATGTCTCTGCTTTTTAGTATACTGTCTAGGTTTGCCATAGCTTTCCTTCCAAGGAGCAAACATCTTTTAATTTCATGACTCCAGTCACCGTCCACCATCCATTTCTTGATTTTGAAATCCAAGAAAATAAACTGTCACTGCTTCTACTTTTTCCCCTTCTATTTGCCATGAAGTGATGGGACCGGATGCCATGATCTTCCTCTTTTGAATGCTGTTTTAAGCGAGCTTTTTCACTCTTCTCTTTTACCCTCATCAAGAGGCTCTTTAGTTCTTATTTACTTTCTGCCATTAGAGTGGTGTCATCTTCAAATCTGAGGTTGTTGATATTTCTCCTGGCAATCTTGATTCCAGCTTGAGCTCCATCCAGTTTGGCATTTCACCTGATGTACTCTGCATAGAAGTTAAATAAGCAGGGTAACAATACACAGCTTTGTCGTACCCCTTTCCCAATTTGTAACCAGTCCATTGTTCCATGTCTGGTTCTAACTGTTGCTTCTTGGCCTGCATACAGGTTTCTCAGGAGACAGGTAAGGTAGTCTGATACTCCCATCTAAGAATTTTTCACAGTTTGTTGTGAGCCACACAGTCAAGGACTTTAGCACAGTCAATGAAACAGAAGTAGATGTTTTTCTGGAACTCTCTTGCTTTCTCCATGATCCAGTGAATGTTGGCAATTTGATCTCTGGTTTCTCTGCCGCTTTGAAAGCCAGCTTGAACATATGGAAGTTCTCAGTCCCTGTACCATTGAACTCTAGCTTGAAGGATTTTGAACATAACCTTGCTAGCATGCGAAATGAGTGCAATTGTACAGTGGTTTGAACATTCTTTGGAGTTATCCTTCTTTGGAAGTGTAATAAAAACTGACCTTTTCCAGTCCTGTGGCCACTACTGAGTTTGCCAAGCTTGCTGACATATTGAGTGCAGCACTTTATAACAGCATCATCTTTTAGGATTTGAAATAACTCAACTGGAATTCCATTACATCCACTAGCTTTGTTCATAGTAATGCTTCTTAAGACCCACTTGACTTCACGCTCCAGGATGTCTGGCTCTAGGTGAGTGACCACACCATCATAGTTATCTGGGTCATTAAGACCTTTTTTGTATAGTTCTTGTGTGATTCTTGCCACCTCGTCTTAATCTTAATCTTCTCCTTCTGCTAGGTCCTTGCTGTTTCTGTCCTTTATCATGCCCATCCTTGCATGAAAATGTTCTCTTGATATCTCCAGTTTTCTTGAGGAGATCTCTTTTTTTCCCATTCTGTTGTTTTCCCCTATTTCTTTGCATCGTTTGTTTAGGAAGACCTTCTTATCTCTCCTTGCTACTCTCTGTAACCCTGCATTCAGTTGGGTGTATCTTTCCCTTTCTCCCTTTCCTTTCACTTCTCTTCTTTCCTCAGCTATTTATAAAGCCTCCTCAGACAACCGTTTTGCCTTTTTGCATTTCCTTTTCTTTGGGATGGTTTTGGTCACTGCCTCCTGTACAATGTTAGGAACCTCCATCCATAGTTTGTCCAGAGTTGATGAATAGATTCAAGGGATTAGATCTGATACTCTGTCTTACAGCCCTGCAAATGTTAGGGGCAGGCCTGTGAAGTTGCTCAGTCGTGTCCGACTCTTTGCGACCCCATGGACTGTAGCCTACCATGCTCCTCTGTCCATGGGATTTTCCAGGCAAGAGTACTGAAGTGAGTTGCCAGGCCTATCACCTAGTAAACCTCATAAAGTCAATGAATATTGACTAGAATTTGACATTTCTTTCATTCAGTTCACAATCTCTGGGATCAGAACACACAGCTGGCTCACCCAAACCCCAAACACCACCACACCACCCAGGAACACAGGGAGCAACTGCAAACAGTGGTCTCATTTTGGCTCACTACTTCCAATGACTACTGATGCCAAAAGCCCCACAAGAACCCCAGAGTTTCCAGAGTCTCTAGGTTTGCATCCCACCCCATAGCCCAGGGCCTGATTAAGAGACTGCAGCAGATTACACTTTCAAAAGGCAGCAGCAACACTAATTCCCCTCCCATGTGCTCTACTAGGATTTCCCACTCTGTCAGCAAGAGATAGTGTCCACATCCCCTCCCCTTGAGCCTGGCAGGCCTGTGTGCCTACTGCCACTGGTAGAGCAGGTAAAAATGATTTCACATGATTCCCAAGGCCAAATCTAAAATGGTGACAGAGTTTCTGCCAGGCTCTCTTCTTCTGAGGACACATGCTGTATAAGAATTCCCACTCCTCTGAAATTGACATGCTGGAGAAGCCAGGTAGAGATGGGGAGAGGTGCTCAAGGAAAAGAACCAGCCTTACAGAACTGCTATGTAACCTAAGAGAGGGCTGCAGAGGTAGAGACTGGAGGTCAGATTTTCTGTATTTGCAGATGCTAAGTTAAAACACTGGCTCTGAAACAACTTTTCTGACATGGTTCCTCCCTGGTAGCCTGCCCTACATGCGTGGGCGGGTAGGGGTGGGTAGTGTCTACAAAAACAATCCATTCTCATTGCTCTCCACGGTAACTGATTATTGTGATGCCCAATTGGTTACTAATAGGCACTGCTCTCCACAAATCTGGTACAAGGACCCCTGCTTGGCTTGAGCTTTGCACAGAATGGGCCCCAGGTCACGCAGTGTCAGCAGCTTTCTCGAACAGAAGAGCACCACCAAGCCTTGGCCCTGGGCCAGGCCCGGACCAGAGGCTACACACAAGGGCTGGCCTGTTGAGTCCTCCAGCATCTCAGGCTTGGTCATGCGAGTCCGAGGGCTGGTCATGCAGGAAGAGGCCCCCAGTCAAAGCCCAGCCCCTCCTAGACCTGGAGGAGTGGTGCAGCAGGAGCTACAGATATGAAACTACTGGCAATAGTTTACAGCACTCTCACCACAAGTCGAGTATGTGCAGGTCATTGCTCTTTGGGGGAAAATAGGTGGGGGGGGGGGGGAGGGGGGGGTTGGGGTGGTGAAATCTGTCTATACCTTATTTTTCTTTACGCCACTTTTCACAGGGCGCACCAGCTCAGCCATCACCAGTTACGCTTTGAGCCAGGAGTTGTGCAAGAATCACAAATGCCAGTGCCCCCGAGGGCCACGTAGGAGCTGAGAGTGAGCGCAGCAGCCTGGAAGGGGCCATGATGGTTAGAATACAGGATCCTGCTATGAGGTGCATGGCCAGCTAGAAGTTGCCAAGTAGGAATGTCAGCCCACTTTTGCCAGATCTTCACAATTTTTCCACCAGAAGCCAGAAATTCACATTTTTTTTTAAAGCTTGCTGCTTCTAAAATTTTGGCAATCATAAAGAAACAATGGGTACCATGCCCAAATCCTGGGCCTTTATCACTTCCGTGTGTGCAGGCTGACTTCCAGCTGCCAGGAGCTGCTTCTCTGAAGCACTGGAAGGCCTTATGCCCACGTGCAGAAACTGGAACTGTCAGAGAATTAACAGCCTCCAGACCAGCTGCAACCACTAGGACTGGGTACATCAAGGCCCTGGCTTCCTCAACCCAGGCTGGGATAACTATGAAGCCCGCATCCCCCAGTGCTTCCTAGTCTTTTCCCAGGAGTAAGCACCACCCCTAACTAGCTTGGTCACTGACTCTTAATTATCTCCTATCCTTTCCCTTTCTCATGTTCCCTACTTCACTGGCGTTTCCTGGGATCACCTCTCATATAAGCTGTGTGCACTTGGATATTAAAACTGATACAAGATTTTTTTTTTAATGCACACGGCCACTGTATAAGGTTGGACATCTTATCCACTTTTCAAGGACAACCATGAAGGGATACAAGGAGGCCAATACCCAGCCAAGCTTCTCCCACCAAGTCCTATACCTTAGTATCAGGCTGAGCAAAAGTGGTGTAGCTGGAGGGCAGGGCACTTTTCTAGAATTCACACGCGGATGTCAAAAGTACTTCCAGGAGACTTGAAAAAACATCTGAGGCCAGATTTGGCTCCTAGGCCACCAGTCTGTATCTCCTAATACAAGATGGCAGAGGCTGCTGTTCCCTTAGAACCAGGCCAGCTCTCATCATCACACTGTGTCCCACGTCCTGTCCCATTGAAGCCAGGCTTCCTCCAGTTCTTTGATTTGCTCCACTGTCTCTGATCCACGTTCCATATAAGGAAGGTAGCAAATTAATTCCATTACGTGTCAGTTTATAATGCATTGCCCAATGCAAGGGTACTCACATTTTTTAGAAATCAAAAAAATCAACACAAAACATTCCTACATTCATTCATACAGTAAATACTTATTGAGCACCAGTCCCTTTTCTAATTGTTCAGTAATACATAAGTGAGCAAAATAGACAAGGACCTCTGCCCTCATTTTATTTATACTCCAGGTGGGAGAGACAGTCAATAAACAACAAGCATAATTTACTTTTAACAGCTTTATTAAGATATAACTCACATACCAGAAAGCTCATTCTTTTAAAGTGTACAATTCCATGGTTTTTAATACATTTGAAGTTGTACAAACATCATTTTATCACCCCAAAAGACACCACGTGTCCATCAGCTGCCACTCCCCGTTCCATTTCCCCAACCCCACCTCGGCCTCTGGCAACCACTCATCTACTTTCTGTGTCTACAGATTTGCCTGTTCCGGACATTTCATATAAATGAAATCATACAACATGTGACTGGCTTCTTTCACTTAGCATAACGTTTTCAAGGTTCACCCACATTATGGTATGAATTAATTCCTTTAATTGCAAAATAACATTCAATTGTATGGTTATACCATATTTTATTTATTAATTCATCAGTTGATTGATCTTTTGATTGCCATAAAGAGTGCTGCTATGAAAATCCTGGGACAAGCATTTCTTGGAGTTTATTTTTAGTTATTTTGTGTATATACTAAGGTATGAAATTGGTAACCCTATGTTTAACTTTGCAAGAAACCACCAAACTGTTTTCCAATAACAGCACTATTTTACATTTCCACCAGCAATGTATAAAGGTTTCTGTTTCTCCACATCCGCACCAATGTTATTATTTTCCTTTTTTTACTATAGCCATCTTAGTGGGCATGAAGTAGTCTTTCATCTGGATTTTAATTTGTGTTTCTCTAATGACTGCTGACATTGAGGATCTTCCAGCGCGTGTTGGCCATTGGTATATCTTCTTGAGAGAAACAGCTATTCAAACCCTTCGCCTATTTTTTAATTGGGTTGTTTATCTTTTTGTTATTGAGTTGTAAGTGTTCTTTATATATGTAAATACTGAACCCTTATTAAACATATGACTTGCAAATATTTCCTCCCAGTCTGTGAATTGTCTTTTCAATTTCTGGATGGTACTATTTGCAGTACAAAAGTTTTTAGATTTCAATAAAGTTTAATTCATCTGTATTTTCTTCTGGTGTTTATGTTTTCGTCATCATATATAAAAAAACTTTGCCTAATGCAGGGTAGTAAAGATTAACTGCTATGTCTTCTTCTAAAGGTTTTGTGTGTGTGTGTGTTAGTCGAGTCCGACTCTTTGCTATCCCACGGACTATAGCCCACCAGGCTTCTCTGTCCATGGAATTCTCCAGGCTAGAATACTGGAGTCAGGCTTCTCTGTCCATAGAATTCTCCAGGCAAGTATACTGGAGTGGATTGCCAATCCTTTCTCCAGAGAATCTCCCCGACCCAGGGACTGAACCCTGGTCTCCTGCATTGTAGGCAGATTCTTTACCACTTGAGCTACAGGGAAGTCCTAAAGGTTTCGTAGTTGCAACATTTACATGTAGGTCTATGAAGCATTTTGAGTTCATTTGTATCTCACATAAGGTAAGGGTCCAACTTCATTCTTTCATGTGTGGATATCCAGTTGCCCCAGCATAACTTGCTAAAAACATTGTTCTTGCATTATTGAATTGCTTTGGTATTCTTGTTGAAAAATCAACTGAACATAAACATAAGAGTTAATTTATATATTCTCAATTCTATTTCTTCTTTTTAAAAATTATTTTGGTTATTCTGTGTACCTTGAATTTTCATATGAATTTTAGAATCAGCTGGTCAATTTCTTCGGGGGAAAAAAAAAAAAAAACTGCTGAGATTCTGATAAAGTTTATGTTGAGCCTGTAGATCAGTCTGGGGAGTACTGACATCTTAACAATGTTAAATATTCTAACACAGAAAGACAGATGCCTTTGCATTTAATTCCTTTCAGTGATGTTTTCTAGTTTCAATGTACAAGTTTTGCACTTCTTTGTTAATCATTCCTAAGTATTTTGTTCTTTTTGATGTTCTTGTATATAGAATTGTTTTCTTAATTTAATTGTTTGTATTATTCAATACAACAATTTTTATATATTAATCTTGTATCATGTAACCTCACTGAACTCCTTTATTAGTTTTGAGATTTTAAGTGGTTTTCTTAGGATTTTTTGTATACCTATGTCATCTGCAAATTCTTCCTTTCCTATCTGGATGTCTTTTATTTCTTTTCCTTGCCTAATTGTCCCAGCAAGCATAGTTTTTTTAAAAAAGTGAATAAAAGAGTGTGTTGAAAGGTGATAAATTCAACAGAGAAAAGAAATAGTGTATTCAGGTAAGAGAGATTGGGATTACTAGGGGTTACAGCTGTCATTTTTAATTGCTTCTCACGGAGAAGGTGACATTTGAAAAAAGAATGAAAGGAGGTGAAGGGGTTGAACATCCAGACAATGGGAACAGTCAGGGCAGAGCACCAAGGCAAGACCATACCAGGCAGTTTCTCCAAGAGTAGCCAAAGTTAGTGGCTTGAGACCACAACATTTATCATCTCACAGTTCCTAAAAGTCACAAATCTGGGCCTGGCTCAGCCTCAGGATCTCTGCAGTCTCCATTCAAATTGTCAGCAAGAGCTGCCGTCTTATCTCAAGGCTTGCCTGGTGAAGGATCGGCTGCCAAGGTGACTCAGGGAGTTGTTGGCAGGACTTAGCTTCCCACTGGCTATTGGTCAAGGGGTCCCTCAGCTCCTTGCCACATAAGCCTCTCCATAAGACAGCTCCAAATCCAGCAGCTGGCTTCTTCAGAGTGAGCACATAAAGGGCCAGAGATGATACCAGCAAAACACAGAAAGCCAGCAAGATGAGAGTCAGCTCTTTACTATTAAATCATGAATATGGCATGCCAGCACCATTGCCAATTCATAAGAAGCAAACCACTGGGTCTGGGCCACCCTCGGGCGGGATTACACAGGGCCATGAGGACCAGAAGCAGGCATCACTAGGGACCTTGACAAGCTGCCCACCAAGCAGGTCCAGGGCTATAAAATGTGTGAAGAAAAAAGCAAACCCCACATTGACTGGCATTTTGCCACTGCATAATAACAATGAAAAGCAAGCAAAATAATTCTACTCAGGAAATGAACTTATTTATGAAAGGTGTAAGTCACTCAGTCATGTCTGACTCTTTGAGACCCTGTGGACTATGCAGCCCACCGAGCTCCTCAGTTCATGGGATTTCCCAGGCAAGAATACTGGAGTGGGTTGCCATTTCCTTCTCCAGGAAATCTTCCTGACCCAGGGATTGAACCTGGGTCTCCTGCATTGCAGGCAGATTCTGTACCATCTGAGCCACCAGGGAATCTCTGTCAATACTTCTTCTGTAAAACCAGGTCTTGATACCAAAACACCAGAAGAGACTCCCAATCCTATTGTTTCTTTACCTACTAGAGCTATTAGCTGTGAGCACCATGACTGTATCGAAAACTCTCAGAGCCCAAGGACTCGCTCTGCTTACTACACTCAGCATGAGCATATTGTTTGGCATACACTCAGCATACGTGAACAACACATTTTGCAGTGCGATAATTCTCAAACAATAGAGGGGCTGATAATAGAAGAGTTGGGTTTGCCATCCCTGTGACTCAGGTCTGATTTGAATTTGGGCTCTGCTGTGTGATTTGAGGCAAGACTTCTCCGTGCCTCAGGTGCTGTGTATATAGAATGCAGATATTAATACTTACTCCCCCAGACTGCTGTGTTGGTAAAATGCAAAAATGTATGTAAAGGTACGGAGCATAGTATTTGGGTGTCTGGTCCATCATACATGCTCAGTCAAAAGAGGTTATTTTTTAAAAGGAGATTATCATTATTACCGCTATCTTTAGAAACATAAATCATAGCAACAGAAGGAATTTGTGTTGAATGAGATGACTGAATGCATGAAAGGTCCTATACATGTGTACATTTGTATGCCTGGTTTTTGGCAAGTGTCCAATAAATGGCTATTAATTGTATGATACAGATCATAATTACTGAAGGAATTTGAGCGTGTGCATTCTCCTTCACCAAGTTAAATCATATGCACTCTTCAGAACAGTCCTCAGCACACTTCCTGGTATCCTTCTGGACTGGCCATGTCTAGTTTCAGTGCCTTAAATAAAGCTTTACCTGTTATTTATCTGGAGGAGAATGTCATGCAACTTGCCAGTGTGTCCCAGACGACCCCATTCTATTCTGCGGCCTGCCCTATTTCTCCCATTTGGTTGTGGCCCCTCAAGAGCTGGGCTGTGGGTTTTTCTCCTTTCACATCCCCTACCCCAGGACCTAGCAGTGTGTTCTGTTCCCCGTCCTGCTCCACCCAATCCATGGGCCATACAGCCGACACCACAACTCTGGAGCGCTGCTTCTAACACAGCTGGGAAAAAAACTCTAGCTGGCTGGCCAGAGGGCTGCAGGGGAGGGCAAAAGGTGGAAGAAGAAACAAAAACATGCTGCTCGAAGGCCAAGGGCAAGCTGACGGTCGCTTCAGCCTTTCAGAGAGTGGTGGGAGCCACCGGGAATAGCTGCTCCCACAGCAAGGCCACCCACAGGGCCGTGCAGCTGAACAGTGGCGATCTGAGCCCAGCTCTGCCCCAGTCAGACCACTCCAGGAGTGGTGGCCACTCCATGGTGAAGGCAGCATTTGTGAATCCAGTTGGTCCAAAGGATAGAGAAGGGTCTGGAGTCAGCCAGCACAGCTCCATCAGGAGCTAGGTGGCTTCAGGCAGTTAACTCCTCCTAGGTTCTCTGTTGTCTAAACAGCTAATACTGAGCACCTCCTGTGTATGAAGCATCTTTCTTAGTATATATTACTTAATATCACAATAACCCATGTGGTAGATACTATTGTTCTATCTGTTTTACGATAAGGAAACTGAAGCCAGTGGCATTGGAAACCTACTTAGATTCAAATAGCTCAAATGTGGTGCAGGCAGAATTTGAGTCCCTAACACACACCTCCCAGGCTCCTAACCTCATACATTAGTCAAGGTTCTCCAGAGAAACAGAACCAGTAGGATATGTAATACAAGCTTTCCTATGAGAAGTTGGCTCATGCAGTTATGGCGGCTGACAAGCCCCAAGATCTGCAGGGTCAGCCAGCAGCTGGAGACCCAGGAGAGCTGATGGTGTGGCTCCAGGCTGAAGGCCAACAGGCTGGAGGCCCAGGAAGAGCCAGTGTTTCAGTTAGAGTCTGAAGACAGGAAAAAGCTGATGTCCCTGTTTGTAGGCCATCCAGGAGAAAGAGTACTTTCTTACTCAAAGGGGGGTCAGTCTTTTTGTTCTATCCAGGTTTTCAACTGACTGGATGAGGCCCACACACATTAGGAGGGTGATCTACGTTACTCTCTCTGCAACAGCAATGTTCATCTCGTCCAGAAACACCTTCACGGATATGCCCAGAGTAATGCTTGACTATATATGTGAGCACCCATGACCCAGTCAAACTGACACATAAAATTAATCACTGTGCTTCACAAGTGTTACTTGAGAATTAAATGAGACACTATATGTAAAGGGCTTCCCTGGTGGCTCAGAGGTTAAAGCGTCTGCCTGCAATGCAGGAGACCTGGGTTCGATCCCTAGGTTGGGAAGATCCCCTGGAGAATGAAATGGCAACCCACTCCAGTATTCTTGCCTGGAGAATCCCAAGGACGGAGGAGCCTGGTGGGCTTCAGTTCACGGGGTCGCAAAGAGTCAGACACAACTGAGCGACTTCACTTTCACTTTCTATATGTAAAAGGTTTGTTGTCATTGTTCAGTGGCTAAGTCACGTCCCACTCTTCACGACTCCATGGACGGTAGTATGCCAGGCTTCCCTGTTCTTTACTGTCTCCTGGAGTTTGCTCAGATTCATGTTCATTAGAGAGTCAGTGATGCTATCTAACTATATGTAAAAGTTTAAACAGCAACGAGATTTGGTAGCTAAGAAGGAAGGGAGGAACAGTAAGAAAAGGTGATTCAGCTTCAGTGGCTAATAAGTGGATTGGGGGTTAAAAGTTTGGCATTGCTTTTAATAGAAACTCACTTGACTCAATTAACTGTTTGGGGAGCTGTCCTGGACCAGAGAATTCCCTGCAGGGGACACTAGGCTTCCAGCGCTTAGTGCTAGAAGGCTGAGAGAGACAGGGCATCCGTTTACTCTAACCAGTTCAACTAGAATTTCTTAAGCACTCACTGTCCACCGGGCCACATGCTGGAATCTATCACCTATGGTCCTCACAGGACCCTGGGCACAACTCACCGTCAATCCTAAGTGGCAGATGGAAAAGTTGGGGTGCAGAGAGCTGGCATAGCTTACTCAGGACCTCTCAGCTGACAACTGATAGCATCAATGTCAGGTTTCAGAACTGCTTGCCTCAAAACATGTGCCCTCACTTCTGTGCCACAGACATTCACCTTGTTTCCAAGGATTTGGCAAAGGCACCCCAAATCACGGAGAAGTTGTCTTGTCCTGAGAGACCATGCACAAGCTCACTTTGATCAAGACAAAATAAATATGCTTTGCTCAAGTTTTGGAAATTGCCACTTTGGAAAGTGCTTACTCAAGCAAAGAGGAAAACATTGGTTATTTCAGTAAAAACCATTTTTCTCCTTCTAGTCTAGTCCATCAGTGTATCCTCTGCTCCTGCTGCTGCTAAGTCACTTCAGTTGTGTCTGACTGTGCGACCCCATAGACGGCAGCCCACCAGGCTCCCCTGTCCCTGGGATTCTCCAGGCAAGAACACTGGAGTGGGTTGCCATTTCTTTCTCCAATGCATGAAAGTGAAAAGTGTAAGTGAAGTCGCTCAGTCATGCCCGACTCTTAGCGACCCCATGGAATGCAGCTTACCAGGCTCCTCCGTCCATGGGATTCTCCAGGCTAGAGTACTGGGGTGGGGTGCCATTGCCTTCTCTGAGTGTATCCTCTAGTTATGGGGAAAAGAACATTCTCAGGGAAGTTCCATTCCCTTCCTGGGTACCTGCTCTACTCCAGGGTCAGATGAATATGCTGGAGTTTATTGTCACTACCACTATTGTGGTAACTATGCTGCCTTGTCCCATGGAAGAGGAAAATACCTCTTGGAGCCTCACTGGGAGGCTGCACTTGGCAGGAGACAGTATGCTGCCCGGGAGAGGCAGACTCCCATGGGTAGGGAGGTGGAAATAGCTTGTTCCAGGGCTGATGGTGGACACCAGGGATCTTTTGGAGGGAATCTTAAAACCACCAGGCTTTATAAAGTGATGGCCCTTCCAAATGAAGGGAGTGTAGATGGCCTGACCTGTGAGAGAGGCCTCCCAGTGATGCCTGTGCTGTGACATGGTCTTGGGGAGGGGTGGGAGTCTATGTAGCCCTCAGGAGCAAAAGAGCCTGCAGTAAGTTGCAACTTCAGGAAAATAGGAATTGGAGGAAAACAACCAATGCTGTTCTCTTCCTCTGGGTCAGTTCTATGGGCAGAGCCCTCCTGGGCCTAGCGAATGACCTCTAACTGCCTCCAGAGAGGCCTAGACGAGGATAGCAAGTGGTCTGGCAAAGGCCAAGGACCATCTCTAGAAGACCCAGGCCATCTCTTGTCACTTTCACACAGCACACAGTGTTAATACTGCTGTCCCAGAGGGAGGATTCTCTAAGGATAATGAACACAATATGAAGCAACTCCCTCCAGCCGCGCTCCGGCAGGACAGCAGCAGGCAGGCACTCACGTTCCAGGCTTCTCCGAGGAGGGCAGGAGTCCCAGAAGTTTTATTTCTTTTACTCAGCTTGGAGACATTTCCCCCCAAATCATTCTGTTCAGCCCATCTTCAGCCACGAACTGGCAAAACCTACAACACTGGTTCTCATGAGCTTTAGGAATTCAGCTTCCTAATTTTTTCCAATTCCAAATATAAAACAAAGCTAAAAAAGCATTAAAATAATTTGGACTTCAAAGAAGTTAATTCCTAGTGGCCACAATAAAATTAAATAAGAATCAGTCTCCCTCTCTCTGTCTCTCTCCCTCCCTCTCTCCCTCTCTCTGTCTCTCTCATTTTTCTCCCTTTTTAAGGAGAGGAAAAGAAAAGCAAAAAGGACACGGAGCCCACGAACTCCAGGAAATGCTTGCATGAATCTTCTTTAGCTTCTAACTAACATTTGTAACCAAGGATTAGCCGAGCAGCCTCTGGTAATTACTGCCGTTGCCCCATTTGCGGCTATCTCCGTGAGGCCAGTAAATCTTGAAATTACAGGCTGACCACCCCGGAGAACTGAAACAGAGTCAGCCACATCTCTCAAAGGCACTGCCCTGGGCGATTCCCGCCCCCTGAGATGACTTGCTCACCAGGGAGAAGGCCCCGCCTGGGAGCGACTCCCAGACCTCACTGTGGCTTGGAAGTAAATAAAACCAGAGTGGGTGGCCCAGGAATCAGCGCCCCTTGTGAGCAGGACAAGAGGCAGCTGGCTCACTGTCCTTGTTACACTTTCTGTCACCTCAGCCCAGCTTGGGCTCCTGGTTAGAGCCTCAGAGATGGGCAAGGAGAAGGGGGAGCCCAGGAACTGAGAAAGGGAAAGTAGAAATGCCTTGAGGAAGAGATATTATGGTTTGCCTCTAGAAATACTGTTCCTCTCTATCAAGGAGCACAACATCTGCAGAGGTCAGCTAGCTTAACACAACAGGCCAGTCTATGTGAATGGAGCTCGAGATTTGGCATTCGATTTAACCATGATCTGCTGACTTACCCTGCAGATCTTGGGGCTTGTCAGCCTCCATAACTGCACGAGTAGTTTCTCATAGGAAACGTTGTATTACATATCCTACTGGTTCTGTTTCTCTGGAGAATCCTGACTAAAGTATGAGGTTAGGACCATGGTGGGTGTGTGTTATGGACTCAAACCCTGCCAGCACCACATTCAAACTATTTGAACCTGGGTAGGTTTCTCAATGCCCGGCGCCTCAGTTTCCTTTATCAGTAAAACAGATATAACCATAGCACCTGCCATATGGGTTATTGCGATATTAAATAATATTTGCTAAGAAGGATGCTTAGTGCACAGAAGGTGCCCAGTAAGTATTAGCTGTTTGGACAACTGAGAAGCTCAGAGGAGTTAGCTGCCTGAAGTTAGCAGAGCTGTGCTAGCTGACTCCAGACCTTTCACTGTCGTTTGAACCAGCTTGATTCACAAATGCAGCCCAATGTCAAGAGTCTAGGATAATAAAGTGCAGTCTCAATGTGTTGTACATCACACGTGGCTATCATGATCTTGCCCTTACACAACACATTTCATTAGGCTTTTTAAGTTTAGCTAAAGATAAATTCGCCTGCCAATGCAGGAGACGCAAGAGACAAGGGTTCGATCCCTGAGTTGGAAAGATCCCCTGGAGTAGGAAATGACAACCTGCTCCAGAATTCCTGCCTGGCAAATTCCAGGAGCCTGGAGGAGTCTGGCAGGGTATAGTCCGTGGGGTCGCAAAGAGTCGGCTGTGACTGAACACACAGCACACACACACCCCTATACAATCTGTTTTACCACTGCCTTCATCAGTTCTCTTTACAAAAGCCCATCAGCATATGACTTTGCAATTAATTACTATGACTATCAATGGACATGAGTTTGAGCAAACTCCAGGAGATAGTGAAGGACAGGGAAGCCTGGCGTGCTGCAGTCCATGGGGCTGCAAAGAGTTAGACATGACTAAGCGAGTGAACAACAACAAGTATAAATAACACATCTGGGTCAAATTGTAAAATAGTACTTCCCAAGCCATTTAATGCCTAACAATGGCTTGCTGTCTAGATGTTCTGTCTTATACACTCTTTGGTGGGTCCATCAGCCCCTCCACTGAGCATCCAAATTTCCCATATATGTCCCTTTCAGTATCTCCAGAAAAGGTGGTTCTGGGTGGCTGTGTGTGTGTGTGTGTGTGTGTGTGTGTGTGTGTGTGTATCTCAGATAGGACATGGATATTTGCCTCCTGCTGAAGACAATAACCCAGATTTCAGACGACTTGCTCAAAGCCACAGAACTAAGAAACAAACAAAAAAATCAAAATGCTTTCCTCCTACTGTTCTTTCTACTGCCCCAGAACATCAGATGTCTGAGGAGCACCGTTTAGGTTTGGAGTCCATTGCATTTCCGTTTCAGAGAAAGAAAGACCCACCAGCCAAACTGGTTGCCTCGGTACAAGTTTCCATACACATCCAAGAGGAAGCTCTGAATCAAGATTCCTACACAAAATAGGAAACCAAATATGCAACAAACAAACAAGAATGAGAGAAAAGAAACCAGAAGCAGGAAGGGAAAGAGGTAGGGAGGGACAGAGAGGAAGGAAGGGGGAAGTCATGGAAAGTCAGTTTGGCAAAGGAGGTTTTAGCTGCTTCGGGAGCTGTTGGGAGGGGAAGGGTGGAAGGTGAAGAATTCACTCACCAGCGGTGGTCAGTTTGGAATTGTTTACAGCATGAGGGGCCCTAGGGGGCTTTGCTTACACAGAGCAGACTTCAAAGAGCTAGTCAGACATTAACAGACTGACCCTCCACCATTCCCACCCCCAGCCTCTGGGAGCCTGGGGTTAGGACAGCAGTCTTCAACCAGGAAATCGGGGATGACAAAAGGAGTCAGTGAAGAAGCTAGGAACGTGCCCCAAGACCCTGCCACTGATAACCACTGCTGCCATCCAAGGTACCGCTCGGGAGTCAGCTGGCTTGCAGGGATTAAAGGATCCGGTTCCCTTTGGAGCCAGAGATATAGGAAGTCCCAGGTGAGTTATAAAAGACAACAGTTTTCAGGTCTCTCCCACTTGGCCAGCAGTCTCAGTCGCCCACGTTGATAGTGGCCCTTACTAAATTCCTAAGGACTGGCAGCATCCCGCAGCCCCCCAGATTCCTGCATCCATTCAGTGCTTGGATTCCTCCTCCATCTCCTACGGAGAAAAGGCTGCTGGAAACCCAGACACCCTGTGGAGGGGACTGGTGCCAAGTCGTCTGGGGCCCCTCCCCGGGGAAGCAAGAAGCACAGCCAGCCTTGTCACCATGCCCTCAAGTAGGATGGATGGCCCCGGTAAACCGATCCTTGCTAATGTAACCATAGGTGCTATTTCATATAAATATATCGGCCCAGACATTTCCCATCAGTACAGCGCCTCTCCCTGAGGCTATCTCTCTGCCTGCCTATGCTCCTTCCAAAACCTCAAACCACCCGGGTTAATGACATGCTCAGGGTGGAGACCAGAGTGTGTTAAGTGTCTTTGCAATGGCAAATGAGGGGCCCCCAAAGTCTTCCCTTTCTTCATTTATCATTTTCTATAATGTACCTATCACATCCCCTGCTCCTCTCGCCTTTGCCAAACTAAACAGCCTTAGTCCTGCTAATCTCTCTTCAGATGGAGACCGGGCCATAAATCTAATCACCGCACCGTGGAAAGAAGGCCTTCCCTGACCATGCCTTGGGCGCTCAGCACAGCACATATTATAAAATGCACAGCAGATAATGGCAGAACCGCTGTCACAGAGCGCCTTATAAAATGCAGATGTTGTTAAGAAGAATGAGCCTGTTGTGAAGTTTCAACTGTAAATTAGCCAGCTTGCAAAAGGCATAAAGGCCATTTAATTAGCTCATCAACTCCACCTTCTCTCCACTTTATCCTTTGTTACTCCATAGCACATTATTTTTGAATAAAATTTTGGGTGCAAATTGGAAAAAAGAGGACTCTGACATTGGCTTTACCAGATAACATGAAATCAAATCCCACAATCTCTGTTCTCTATATTTGTGAGTCTGTTTCTGTTTTGTAGATAAGCTTATTTGTCATATTTTGAACCATAATGGAAAAGAATGTGGAAAAGAATCTATATATAAGATTATATTAGACATAAGCTATATATATGATTATATAATATATAAAAGACTATATAACTGAATCACTTTGCTGTACAGTAGAAATTAAGACAATATTGTAAGTCAACTAGACTTCAATAATATAATTTTTTTTTTAAATCTCATTAGCTTCTTGAATCAGTTTTAAAAAGTAAAAGTTAAACATGTTGTCTGCATGCATTTTTAAATAGAATACATTCTTGGGCCCCCAGAGCTGATTAAGCCCCCACCTCATGACTCCTCACCAAGACATATTGAGGTGGGCTACCCACTTCCTTGTAACCGCTTCCGTCCAGCCACCCAGGCATCGACAAGAGGTCATGAACTTATTAATATCTTTTTCAACAAATACTAAATTTTCGTGGCATTCTGCTTTCAGAAAGTGAAAGCAAAGGAGTTCTTTTTCATCTTTAAAGAAGAGCAGCAGTGGGTTAAATCTCTCATAGCACATGGCAGGGATGTTAATAAGGTCTTTAAGGAAGGCAGATGGGCTGAGACCATCCTTTGGATCACCAAGGAAACCAAATTCTTCCTTTTGTCCCTCCCCTCTCCCAGTCGTCTTCCAAAAAGAAGAGTGGTTCCAAGAGACAGGAGATACTAGAGAGAGGAAATACTAAGACCTTTGTTACTTCTTATGCTTTAAAAGTCTGCCTTGGAGAAAAGAACTGAGTGTGAGACTTGGGAGCAGTCAGTTATGTCCGCACACCAGCACCTAAGAAGCAAATCACTTGGCTCAGCTCTCTCCAGGTGAGGCCAGACTGGAAGTAAGAAACCCCACTGTTTCTTGGGTTGGCTCCTGCCTGGCCCTCCTCTGGGGTAGTAAATAGCCTAGGAAAGGCCTAGGTCCCAAGTCACCCTATGATACAGGCTTCTCCAATAGGTCAAAATAAAAACCTGGAGAACTATCAGAAAATCAATTCCAAGAATAAGCATGGACCATCTTATTGAGCTATCAATTTTATCTGATCAATAGTAAAACAAGCATATTTTAAAAGCACATTTATTTGTGTTAAATGCAGAATTCACATTAAAGGGAGAGGGAACAACGTGATGAGTTTTCTGCTATAATTCAGTTCAGTTCAGTTGCTCAGCCGTGTCCGACTATCTTCGACCCCATGAGTCGCAGCACGCCAGACCTCCCTGTCCATCACCAACACCCAGTTTACTCAAACTCATGTCCATTGAGTCAGTGATGCCATCCAGCCATCTCATCCTCTGTCGTCCCCTTCTCCCCCTGCCCCCAATCCCTCCCAGCATCAGAGTCTTTTCCAATGAGTCAACTCTTCACATGAGGTGGCCAAAGTATTGGAGTTTCAGCTTCAGCATCATTCCTTCCAAAGAAATCCCAGGGCTGATCTCCTTCAGAATGGACTGGTTGGATCTCCTTGCAGTCCAAGGGTCTCTCAAGAGTCTTCTCCAATATCACACTTCAAAAGCATCAGTGCTTCAGTGCTCAGCTTTCTTCATAGTCCAACTCTCCCATCCATACATGACCACAGGAAAAACCATAGCCTTGACTAGATGGACCTTTGTTGGCAAAGTAATGTCTCTGCTTTTTAATAGCTATCTAGATTGGTCATAACTTTCCTTTCAAGGAGTAAGCCTCTTTTAACTTGATGGCTGCAATCATCATCTGCATTGATTTTGGAGCCCCCCAAAATAAAGTCTGACACTATTTCCACTGTTTTCCCATCTATTTCCCATGAAGTGATGGGACCGGATGCCATGATTTTAGTTTTCTGAATGTTGAGGTTTAAGCCAACTTTTCCATGCTTCTCTTTCACTTTCATCAAGAGGCTTTTTAGTTCCTCTTCACTTTCTGCCATAAGGGTGGTGTCATCTGCATATCTGAGGTTATTGATATTTCTCCCGGCAATCTTGATTCCAGCTTGTGTTTCTTCCAGTCCAGCGTTTCTCATGATGTACTCTGCCTAGAAATTAAATAAGCAGGGTGACAATATACAGCCTTGATGTACTCCTTTTCCTATTTGGAACCAGTCTGTTGTTCCATGTCCAGTTCTAACTGTTGCTTCCTGACCTGCATATAGGTTTCTCAAGAGGCAGGTCAGGTGTTCTGGTATTCCCATCTCTTTCAGAATTTTTCACATTTTATTGTGATCCACACAATAAGGCTTTGGCATAGTCAATAAGGCAGAAATAGATGTTTTTCTGGAACTATCTTGCTTTTTCAATGATCCAGTGGATGTCGGCAACTTGATCTCTGGTTCCTCTGCCTTTTCTAAAACCAGCTTGAACATCAGGAAGTTCACAGTTCATGTATTACTGAAGCATGGCTTGAAGAATTTTGAGCATTACTTTACTAGCATGTGAGATGAGTGCAATTGTGCGGTAGTTTGAGCATTCTTTGGCATTGCCTTTCTTTGGGATTAGAATGAAAACTGACCTTTTCCAGTCCTGTGGCCACTGCTGAGTTTTCCAAACTTGCTGGCATATTGAGTGCATCATCTTTCAGGATTTGAAACAGCTCAACTGGAATTCTATCACCTCCACTAGCTTTGTTCATAGTGATGCTTTCTAAGGCCCACTTGACTTCACATTCCAGGATGTCTGGCCCTAGGTGAGTAATCAAACCATTGTAATTATCTTGGTCGTGAAGATCTTTTTTATACAGTTCTTCTGTGTATTCTTGCCACCTCTTCTTAATATGATTAGCCCCTTCCAAAGTCTCACAGCCCTCAGGGGTCTATTCCCTCCTCTGAAAGTCAGGTTGAGAAGCATCTTAGTGGACCATAGCCCATCTCCTAAAAACACAGAGCTGGGAAGGAGGACTCAAAGAATGTTATTAATGCCAAGACAGCAGAGGTCTCAGTGGGAAACAGAAGAGGGCACTGCTTGGAGGACCACAGGGCCCAGGGTTGCAGTCCAGGTGCTCTAAGGACTGTCCCCATGAAATTCAGGAACCAAGACAGGACAAATATCAGAAGCTGGGACCATTCTTGTCATAGACTAGGGAACCTCCCTATCTCTCTCTTAGTTGAGTATTCCCAGAAGCAGACCCTTAGACAAGAATTTGCGTGTAAGTAAGTAGTTCATTCCATATAGGATGCTAGGAAACACCTGTGGAAGTGGGGAAGTGAGATGGGGTAGGATAAGCCCCTAATTACAGATGCATCATCCAGCAAGCTACCACTGTAGACAACTGGAGCTTGATCCCTTGGAGGAATTCTGGAAATTACCATGGAATTTTCTAGAGTCCATCATCATATTCTAGGAAATGATGCAGGCACACCTATGTCTCTGAAGCATTCCACCCAATGGGCAAGGGCACTTATACACCAGCTTCCTACAGCGTTGGAGGGGTGTTGCTGGGGGAGCGAAAAGTTACGAATTCCCTGCACTTCTGCCTTCACCTTTGTGTCACCTAAGGACACAAAGAAAGCCCTTCAGTAAAGAGATGCAGGGGCTTCCCTGGCAGCTCAGCAGTAAAGAATCTACCTGCCAATGCAGGAGATGTGGGTTCAATCCGAGTCTGGAAGATCCCTTGGAGAAGGAAATGGCAACCCAGTCCAGTATTCTTGCCTGGGAAATCCCATGGACAGAGGAGCCTGGTAGGCTACAGTCCATGGAGTTGCAAAGAGTCAGAACCAACTTAATGATTAAACAACAACAAAGAGAAGCAGGGACTAGCTGCTAGAAATCACTATGCATTAAAAGGGCAAGGGTGAGGAGGTACTGACCAGAGGCATGCAGTAACTGCTGCCCCAACGGTCTTTGTCCTCTTCAATGGGGGTTAAGCATCAGACTTGGTAGCTGACCTCAACCTTTAGATAAAAATGATGAAATGATGTGATACCACCACTAAAAGCTCATATATCAGGTGAAGTGAAGTGAAGTTGCTCAGTCGTGTCTGACTCTTTGCGACCCTGTGGACTGTAGCCTACCAGGCTCCTCTGTCCATGAGATTTTCCAGGCAATAGTTCTGGAGTGGATTGCCATTTCCTTTTCCAGGGGATCTTCCCAACCCAGGGATCGAACCCAGGTCTCCCACATTGTAGACAGACGCTTTACTGTCTGCACCACCAGTATGCTGATATATGCTCCTCCCAAAAAGCCTCTGGGTAGATATTATGATCACAGAGAAGATAATTGGCCATCACAGTTTGAGTAGCTTCTGTAGAGTCTTGCCAGTGGTAAGGCTGGGACTTCAACCTAGAGTCCATTATCATAAACTCTCCCTATGTGGTCAGTACGGAATTCTTGCCCAGGCACATCCCCTTCTGCAGGTAATGGCTCCTCCCACGCCCCCTTCCCCAGGAGGCACAGTGAGGTTTTTGTAGCATATGATTGAGCCCTCCCATCTTGCTACAGCTTTGGGGACCAAAGGATGGGAAGTTGACCATTTGACAATCCAGGCGCCTATGTAGCCAGACTTGAAAAAATGAACTAAATAAATCAGATTCCTGTCCTGGATTCAGAATTGATAACTGGAAAACTAGGAGATAGCAAAGTGAACTGGGGGGTGAATGCAGCAGAGTTACTTGTGAAGTGAACAGGCCTTGTTTTGAACTCCCAGGGGTCATTCCCCTTTATCTTGGTCCCCTCACATCACTTCCTTCTTCATTTTTTTTTTCCTTTTTTAATTTTCAAGAACTACCTTCTCTATTAGGCAATTATAGTGTCTTACTGTCAGTCAAGATGTCAAGACACCTGTTGCCTTTGGCTCAAGATGCCACTGACACATGCTAGGATAACAGGACTCCTCCCCTCTTGAGAACTTGACTCTTGAGTGGAGGGACTCTAGGAAAAAAGCAACAGAGATCAGTGCTTGGAAGTGACTGTCCCCTCTTCCCTGTCACCTGATCAATGGAGTGTCCTTTCGGAGGCCTAGACATTAGCTTTTTCTTTCACTCCGTGTGCTGTCCTGCAGCCTACTGTTGGTATCCTGCCATACCCCTGGCCCTCACTGCACCCTTACTCACTGTTCCAGTTATCTGGTGCTGCTTAACAAACCACCCCATAACTTAGCAGAGTAAAACAATAATTTATTATTACTTCTCATGGCTGTGGAGGTTGATAGGATCGACTGGGTGGTTCTCACTTGAGGTCTCTGGTATCGTGCAGCCAGTCTAAAGCCAAGGCCCACTTCATCTGAAGGCTTCTTCATGCAGCTCTGTGGTGTTTGGTCTGGGATGGCTGGAGTGGCTTGGGGCTGGCACGGCATCTCTCCATATGGCTAGATTGGGCTTCCTCACAGCATGGTGGTCTTGAAGTAGCTGGACTTCCACAGGTGCTGGCTTCTCCCAGAGCTAGTGTTTCAAGAGACTCGGGTATAAGCTGCAAGGCATCATTTTCACAGTATTCTATTTCTTAAAAATCACCAGCCCACCCAGATTCAAGGGGGCAGAGGAATAGACTTCATCTCTCAATAGGGAGATAGGTTCTATCTACATGGAAAGAAGAAATTGATGAATGCTAGCCGTCCTGGGGGCTTCCCTGGTGGCTCAGTGGTAAAGAATCCACCTGCAATGCAGGAGACAAAGGAGACGTGGGTTCAGTCCCTTGTTGGGAAGATCCCCTGGAGGAGGGTATGGCAACTCACTTCAGTATTCTTGTCTGAAGCATCACATGGACAGAGAAGCCTGGCAGGGCCGCACAGAGTTGGACATGACTGAAGCAACTTAGCAGGCAAAGAGCAGTGAGTGGCAGAAAGTAGAAGGTGGCCAGAGAAGGGAGCCATGTAGGAGCCTTGATGTCCAAGCACCAGCCCAGGTCACGTCCCTCCAGGACAGTAAAGTCACAGAGAAGAATGCCCTGTGGAGGAGAAGGACGGAGCAAGTCCTCAAGGAGAGAAAAAGTCGCCAGAGTGGCCGTGATGCAACTCTCTTCAGTCCGTCCTGTGATTCCCACTCTCCAGGGAATTTCTTGCTGTGACTGAACCCTTTCCATGGAAGCAAGCAGTCCACAGGTGAAAAGGGCCAGGTCAAGGCATGGAGACAACTCCTCTCAGCAGTCAGGGGTTTCCACAGAAATCTTTTCCCCTCCCTCTGCCTCTTTCCTCACACCCCACCCTACAGGGGACTAGCCTTACCTGTGAGCTCTGTGATTCAGACAGCCTATGAAATGTCCTCCTGCCCCAAACACCTCCATTAACAAGGCTTAGGACGATTACTGGAAGTGAGGGCATCCAGTTGCTTTCTTAAAACACATCTGAGGACAAAAAAATTGAGAAAATGTGAACTTTGAGGGGATGTAGTAAGACATTTAGTGAGAGACTGGCAGGAACCCAGAGAACAATCTGAGGGCGCTGTATGCATAGGGACAAGAAGAGACAATACTTGAGGGAAGGAGAGGGGCAGAGGCAGGGAACAGCAAAGGTGCCCAGGACCATCCCTGCCTGGGGGAACTGAGAAAACCACACTTAACTTTGGAGCAAGACACAGTTTGTAGGATTTCTTTTTAGAACTAAGGGATAAAGAATTGCATGGATATCTAACCAATGCTTTCATTCTATATTGGGTATTTATACCTGAAAGTGAAAGTGAAGTCTCTCAGTCGTGTCCAACTCTTTGCGACCCCATGGACTGTAGCCTACCAGGCTCCTCCGTCGGTGGGATTCTCCAGGCAAGAGTACTGGAATGGGTTGCCGTTTCCTTCTCCAATTTATACCTGAGGGCCTGAAAACTCTAGAAACAGACGTTCCCCTACCATGTAAGAAAACAGTGATTTGAAAAACATAGGAAGCTCCTGATGTGAAAAGATTCAAGGATTTATTCAAATATTATAAAACCAGCAAAATTTGACCCTTTTAGACTGGGTTCACAGTAGAATATCTAGATAACTTACCGTCTAACTGGAATACCTCTGAGAGTGAAATTGTTGTTGTTTAGTTGTTAAGTTGTGTCCAACTCTTTGCCACCCCATGGACCGCAGCACACCAGGCTTCCCTGTCCTTCACTATCTCCCAGAGTTTGCTCGAACTCATGTCCATTGAGTCTGTGAGATGTCCATCCAACTGCCTCATCCTCTGTCACCCTCTTCTCCTCCTGCCCTCATTCTTTCCTAACAGAAATATAGCATTGTTCATAATTAAGCCAACTTTTTCACTCTCCTCTTTCATGTTCATCAAGAGGCACTTTAGTCCTTCTTCACTTTCTGCCATGACGGTGGTGTCATCTGTGTATCTGAGATTATTGATATTTCTCCCAGCAATCTTGATTCCAGCTTGTGCTTCCTCCAGCCCAGCGTTTCTCATGATGTACTCTGCATAGAAGTTAGATAAGCAGGGTGACAATATGCAGCCTTGACGTAGTCCTTTTCCTATTTGGAACCAGTCTGTTTTTCCATCACTTCATGGCAAATAGATGGGGAAACAATGGAAACAGTGAGAGACATTATATTTTTGGGCTCCAAAATCATTGCAGATGGTGACTGCTGCCATGAAATTAAGACATTTCCTCCTTGAAAGAAAAGCTATGACCAACCTAGACAGCATATTAAAAAGCAGAGACATTTGCCAGCAAATGTCCGTCTAGTCGTGGTTTTTCCAGTAGTCATGTATGGATGTGAGAGTCGGACTACAGACAAAACTGAATGCTGAAGAACAGAAGCTTCTGAACTGTGGTGTTGGAGAAGACTCTTGAGAGTCCCTTGGACTGCAAGGTGATCCAACCAGTCAATCCCAAAGGAAATCAGTCCTGAATATTCATTGGAAGAACTGATGCTGAAGCTGAAATTCCAATACTTTGGTTACCTGATGGCAAAGAACTGACTCATTGGAAAAGACCCTGATGCTGGGAAAGATTGAAGGCAGGAGGAGAAGGGGACAACAAAGGATGAGATGGCTGGATGGCATCACCGACACAATGGACATGAATTTGAGTAAACTCTGGGAGTTGGTGATGGACAGGGAAGCTTGGCGTGCTGCAGTCCATAGGGTCGAACACAAATGAGCAATTGAATAATTAAACCAGGACAACAAATATCTCCCAGGATTTTCAAGCAAACCATGACAGAGGTTCAGGAGCCCCAAGACGTGTTCTGCTTTCCCCTAGTGGGAGGCATCTTTGGCTAGCGGGTGAAAGTCTACCATAGACACCTAAATAAAACTTGTAATTTCCATATTCCTCCTTGGTGGGATGGGCGAGTGAAAAATGCCCTAGTCGTAGAACTGAAAGACTTGCAATCAAGTCTGGCTCTACCCCTTCCTAACTGAGAGAACTTCAGATCTCTGAACCTCAATCAGCCCAATTTCCTCTTCTGGAAAATGAGGAGCATTCCGCCCCATTCACAGGTTGTTGTGAAGATTAAAAATTAATATATGAAAAAGCACTTTGTAGGCTCTTGTTCAACAAATGTGTGGTGTTATTTGCCCATTCAGTGGTAAATCTGCACAACCTCAATGCATAAAATAGCTTAACCCTGGTACATGATTTCTTAAAAAGCTATGAAAAGAATTGTCCTGTTTCCATTCTGGCTTCAGTATGAATAAATTCTGAGACTTGTCCTATTTCAGCCCACCAGGCCCCTCCTTTCATTTCAACTTGAATGCAGCTTTTGACCCCTGAACTTTTAGCACCTTTCTCATTGGGGAGAAAGAACAGTTCCACATGTAAGTGAAAACGCACGTATGTTCCTTGACTCTGCCTGACGCCACTCAGTTTCACCAAGAACAGGCAACAGAAGTAACTTGTATTCAGCCCTTAGACGTCTTCATGGCCAGCTTGAGAGGTAATGTGGAAAAACTTATAGGGGCACAAGAAGAGTAATATGGGGGTTTTCAACAGTAAAAGAAGACCACACACATGGTCCCATGTGGATTGCACCCTGGACCATCTTCAAAAACTTAGAAGTTGCATTCTCTGCAGCCATGCGCAGCCCTGGTTTAATTAAATGTAGGCCACAAATGGGCTGCCAAACACAGTGCCGAAACGCTGTTGATTTCTGCGGTAGAAATTTCCCACTGCTCTGTGTTCCTGATAAGAGAGTACATGTGGAGAGTACAACCTGAACATTTGGCAGATGGTCCCATCTGTTTTTCCATCATTTTGAATTTAGCAGGAAAACCTCAAGATGTGTTTTGACACAAGCATGCTTTTTTCCTTTCTGCATTTTGAAATGGCTGTGTTTGGAGGCTAATTAAATCCATATGCTTCTGATTCATTTACACTTAACTCATCAAAATGTTGTTTTGTAATAGCCATTTGAAGTCCAAGGCGCCTCTCTTGAGTCTTCTCTCTGAAAACCAGGAAGCTATGGTGTGCCAGCCAACCAGCAGGGTTCTCATACCAAAAGGTTCAAATATGGTTCAAGACAAGATTTTATATCCAGGAGATTCTAGTGGTTAGGAATTGTCCTAAAGCATCACTGTCAAGCATAGGGTGTGGCTTTAAATCTTCTGTTACTATCTGAAGATACTCAATGCTCAAAATAGTAGAAAACAATTTATGAGAGAAAAAAAATTATGCTAGAATCACTGGCACCAACAGGAAATTTTAGTTTAAATGGCAGTTGGGTGGTTTTCCCAATTTTTTTTTAAGATTTTTTAAAAAGAGTTTTTATTAGACATAACTGGGATTTATAACCAAAGACTTCATTCCAACCCTTACCCAGAATAAGTAGTCTCTATGTATATCTATTCTCATTATCAGATCCTATGTGTGCTTTGAAAAATTATCCATAACTTGAAGTTAAAGCAAAAGTATTATTCCTCTTCTTTCAATGTCATACTAAGGTCTTGTCTAAAAAGCCCTCCAGAAGCTAGAGTTTATTGTGAAATTTTAATACCATAGGCATACTATATATCTGTTTATATGCTATATGTATATATGTTCTCTAATATGTTAAAGATTACAATTTTTCACATTTCCCCCAAGAACCAATTTTTACTCCACAAAGTACAATATCATCCCCTTTAAGAATGCATAATCTAGACTGTTACTGCTAAGTCACTTCAGTTGTGTCCGACTCTGTGCAGCCCACCAGGCTCCCCCATCCCTGGGATTCTCCAGCCAAGAACACTGGAGTGGGTTGCCATTTCCTTCTCCAATGCATGAAAGTGAAAAGTGAAAGTGAAGTCACTCAGTCGTGTCCGACTCTTCGCAACCCCATGGACTTCAGCCTACCAGGCTCCTCTGCCCGTGGGATTTCCCAGGCAAGAGTACTGGAGTGGGGTGATAATCTAGACTAGTGGTGTCCAATAGAAATGAGATATAAGCCACATATATGATTTAAAATTTTCTAGTAGCCACAATTAAAAAGTCAAAAGAGACAGGCAAAATCAATTTTCATATCACATTTTATTTAACTTAGACTACCCAAAATGGCAGAAAGTGAAGAGGAACTAAAATGCCTCTTGATTAAAGTGAAAGAGGAGAGTGAAAAAGTTGGCTAAAAGCTCAACATTCAGAAAACTAAGATCATGGCATCTGGTCCCATCACTTCATGGGAAATAGATGGGGAACCAGTGGAAACAGTGTCAGACTTTATTTTTGGAGGCTCCAAAATCACTGCAGATGGTGATTGCAGCCATGAAATTAAAAGACGCTTACTCCTTGGAAGGAAAGTTATGACCAACCTGGATAGCATATTCAAAAGCAGAGACATTACTTTGCCAACAAAGGTCCATCTAGTCAAGGCTATGGTTTTTCCAGTGGTCATGTATGGATGTGAGAGTTAGATTGTGAAGAAAGCTGAGCACCGAAGAATTGATGCTTTTGAACTGTGGTGTTGAAGAAGACTCTTGAGAGTTCCTTGGACTGCAAGGAAATCTAACCAGTCCATTCTGAAGGAGATCAGTCCTGGGTGTTCATTGGAGGGACTGATGCTGAAGCTGAAATTCCAATACTTTGACCACCTCATGCGAAGAGCTGACTCATTGGAAAAGACTCTAATGCTGGCAGGGATTGGGGGCAGGAGGAGAAGGGGACAACAGAGGATAAGATGGCTGGATGGCATCACCGACTTGATGAAGACGAGTTCGATTAAACTCCAGGAGTTGATGATGGACAGGGAGGCCTGGTGTGCTGTGATTCATGGGGTCGCAAAGAATCAGACATGACTGAGTGACTGAACTGAACCTAAAATGTTATCATTTCAGCAGGTAATGAGTATAAGAACTTCCTGAGATATTTCATATTCTTTTTTTCTTACCAACATTTCAAAATCCAGTCTGTGTATTATGCTTAAAGCATAATTTGCTTTTGACTAGTCATGTCTCAATGCTCAATGGCCACATGTGGCCAGGGGCTCCCGTACTGGACAGTATAATTGTTGTAAATGATTCAGAATGTGACTGTATTTATTTTTTTGGCCTACCTAAAAGCCAGACTTATTCTCAGACCTCTTGCACACAGCAGAGACTATGTCTGTGGACCTCTGGAGATATGTAGGTTGAAGTTGGAGATGCACTGAGTTAGGCATTTCCCACACAATAAGGTTGCTTAGTCTAACAGGAGTTTACTGTGAGGATGAGAAGAGTGTTGAGGGAAAAAACCTATCTCATCAAACCTCATTGAGAAATGAAAAGCTATTTCTTGCCAATTGGCATTTACAGTAGCTCTAGTGGTCGGGGGGCCTCTCAAAGCTACTTGTCACCTTACTCAGCCCCTGACTCCCCACTTCTTTCTACTCTCTACCCCCTATCTCTGCACCACATAGCTTCCGCTGCCACGTGGCTTCTCATTCTTTCCAGGTGCATATCTGCTTCTGCAACTCTCCACCAACAGCTTTCTCTGATCCTAGCCACCTGGAGCTGTATGCCTCCCATCCCAGCCACCCAGGTGGTGGGTTCAGACCAGTGGCTCAGCGTATAGCACCTCTTTGAAATGGAGCCTTCTGTCCAGCACCTTGGTGCAAGTCCCTTCATCAGAACCAGCTCCCGGCAGAAAGAAGAACTGAGAGAAGAGACTGCCTACACAATGCCTCCCTTCCCTGCAGCCCTACCCCAGCCCCTCCTGACTTTCCAAGCGGAAGTTCTCTGCAGAGTCTTACCTCACCAGCCACACTGAAAGGTAAGAAAAAAGGAGGCAGAAAGAGAACAAAGAAACAGCCTTTTCAATCTTTCTAAAGTTGCAACTCAAAAAACTCTACTCCCTCCACAGCAGTCCTGTTTTTCATGGGACTCTAATTTGTGACCTGCTTTTAGAACGCTTCCTACTTGAACATAGAGTTAGGCAGAAGGAGAGAAGAGAAGGGAGGCTGAGCTTACCCGAGAAGTAAGAGAACTTCCAAACTTCTGGTGTCGGATTGCACTATAGAGCTCTTTGGTGCTGCTCACTCCATGTGTATATATACACATGTATACCACCCATCTTTGTCTTTAAAGTGATATTAAAAGCATGTTGCAGTCATTTAGGACAGTAGCTCTCAACCAGGAGGGATTTTGCTCCCCCTTCCCAAGGGGATATTTGCAATGTCAGAAGGCATTTTCAGTTGTCAAGCTGAGGCTAAGGTTGCTTGCTGGCATCCAGTGTGTAGAGGCCTGGCTTTCTGCTCAGTATCCTTCAAGGCACTGGACAACCCCCATAACAAAGAATTATCTGATCCAAAATGTTAGTAGTGCCAAGATTTAAAAACTCTGAGCTTTAGGGAAATAATTTTTTCCACTGGTGACAGAACAAGGGAGACTGAGGCAGAAGAGACTGGAGTGAAAGGTAAAGTGACCTAGAAGCATGTTGGACAATTGGAGAGTGTGTAACTGAACACATAGCCTCCACTTGGGTGTTTGAGAGACCTTTTTATTGTGTTATTACGACAAGGTAAAGACATGAATCATAAGGATGACTTGGGAGAGACAGTAAAATCTATGCCTCTGATTGTCTGAGTGCCAAGTCCAGCCAGAATCCATGACTTCTTGAAAGATGAGAGCTTGTCTACACCTATGATGTTCCATAGAAGACACATAAAACACTGTGCTGAAGAGGTGGCCGGAGCATAAAAGACAGATTTTGTTAAACCTCTGGTCTGGTCCCAGTGAAACACGGGGTTCTCCTTCTCCTCCCAGGGGGTATTTGCACAAAATGTGTGCAGAGTCCTGGAGAGCCAGGAATTCACTAATCCTTGGTCGTTTCCTCATTCATTCTTCTATGAGCAGGATTTCTAAGATCATTTCAGTTCCCGATGGGGAAGTCCCTTCTGTCATCCTTGTTTTACAGACAGGAAATCTGAAGCACAGAGAGGCTGAGTAAGTTGCCAGCAGTTTTACAGCTGGTGATGTGCAGAGGCAGGGTGCAAACCAGATCTGTCTGATTTGACCTAACTTGACACACTGCCAGGCCATGCTGCTGCTCATCACTGGGACCTTGGTTGTCGGAGGCTGACACCTTTGGATGGTTAAAGTGGGCACATGCAAATGTTTCCATCTGCCCAGCATCTCCTCTAAACCATAGCACGGAGCCTTTGCTTGACTGGAGAAA
Organism: Ovis canadensis; assembly: GCF_042477335.2. Classification (NCBI taxonomy): domain Eukaryota; kingdom Metazoa; phylum Chordata; class Mammalia; order Artiodactyla; family Bovidae; genus Ovis; species Ovis canadensis. Next base: position 30,832,361 of record NC_091246.1, read on the forward strand.
GCACAAGAAGAGACCATGTTCTCACGGGCTGCTGTTCTTCCTCTCTTCCTTCCCTGTCCCCAAGGCCCTCTGAACTAGAAGGCCCAGGCACCGCTCAGGAGGAAACAAATGCAAAGATACAAGGAGGCAAGCTTGTTCCTGAGGACTCTCTCAGTTGTTATAAGGAGTAAATGAAACTCATAGTTGACCCCAGCCCCGCAGAGCTGGCACCAGGAAGAACACAAGCATTTTTCAAACGCTCTTCCAGGAGGGGAGGTGAGCTCACTTCCTGAGGGAATTACCACAGGGGGTGTCTGCGGGGGCCAGCCAGGCCTGGCTTTCAAACATCTGAAACAGCCCACGGTGTAATCAAGCATGAATATTGATTCAAATAAATTATGCATGTTTATACACTCGTTTATTATTTTATTCACACGCTCGCTTCATGAAGTTAGTCTGGGCAACTGCCATGGGGCTAGTCAGCTCTTGGATGCTGTAAAAACCAGTTGCTTTGAAATATTTGGTGGCCAAAGGGAAATCCAAGTCATTAGTGAAAATTATAACCAAATCGACAGCAAGTTTCTGTCATCTGGTAGGGCCTTGGTGAGTGCAAGTCATCAGGGTCAGATGTTGCCCCATTCTTCAGGTTTTCATGAGAAGTAGAAGAGCAAATATGGATGCCTTCAGAGCATTCTAGCAATTATCATTTTAACAAATAGGGCTCTTTTCTAATATTCACATTCCTTTCGCATGGCCTCATGAAAACACAAACATTCACTCCATCCTCAAAAAATGCAGGCACTCTGGGAGGAAAGAGCTACCCTCTCAGCCCCATAGCCAGGCTGGAGGAAGCAGAGATTAATATCAGATCCCGGATTATAAACTTGATTGTTTCTGACTCAGCTGATAAACTCGGTCATACCTCTGGGGGCTTATAGTGCCCTGCTCTTGGGGCCTTTTGGGGAAGGCACATCTCTTCTGGAAGAGACCCTTGGAGGCACCCATCCACAAGACCTGACCTGTATGATAGGTGACAGCAGGGGAGAGTCAGCAGACCTGCCTGTCTACTCCCAGATGGGAAGTAAACTGGGTAGAGCCCAGCTCTGAGAGCTCTCTGCCTCTTGATGTGGCAGTCTGGCAGCAGGCGGAGACTCCGTGCAGGAGGCTGGGTTACAGTGGTCCAGGCTTGCCCTGAAGATGGGGCTTCCTCCCTCAAGAACCACATTTTAGAGAGAACAGAGAGGTAATCCTAAAGCCCTATATTTTGAAGACTAAAGCTAATATTGTCCTTTCACCTTCAGCTGATTTCTGGTAGCTACTGACACTTGGTCCCCAATCCCAAAGGGAACGAGAATAAAGAATTTGGATTTCCTCAGCGCATGATCAAAGAACCTTATGTACTTTGTGATTAATCTCAGTGCCCTATTTTTATCTTGATAATTCTTAAAGAATTGCATTAAGAGTTATGAATGTTTAAATTAATACATGAATTTACCTCGGTATTTTATGGGTTATTTTCAAATTTCATTGTTGGAGAGAAATGAAAGTAGACTAAGACCCAACCAAACTAAGGAAAAAAAAATCAACATTGAGCTGTTAACATGAATAAAGTAGATCCTTCTAGTCACAGAAAACAGAGTAGCCAGAGGACTTTGAAGCCAAACGCCCCAGTAATAGATTCAAGTAAAATGAATCACCACAACTCACTCATCAATTATGTATTGAGTAGCATTTCCTCCAAGGATAACTCCTAGCAAGACATTTCCCCAAGGTTTCCCCACAAGGAGATTCTGTATTTGCAGATTCAACAGATGATGTTCATTGTCCTTGCAGAATGCTGTACACGGAAGGGGAAGTATGGGTTCTTTAGGTTCTGCATGCATTCTGGACTTGGAAGTAATTGGTGCAAGAGCAATGAAGCAGAGTGAGTCAAGGAGCACTGTCCCCTTACTGCTCCACTCAGGTAAACCTTCTCTTCACATGAACGAGTGTGCAGAGGAGTGGGCTGGTGTCTGCATACACATACACATGCACACTTTACACATACAACACACTCTCTACACAAACACCATACAGACATACATAACACACATGTGCCACACACACACGACACACAATGCACACTAACCCAACGCATACCACACAAACACTGCACACACACACACACATCACACACTCTCTACACAAACACCATACAGACATACATATAACACACATGTGCCACACACACACTATACACAATGCACTACATACACAATGCACACTAACCCGACACATACCACACAAACACTGCACACACACACATCACACACTCTCTACACAAACACCATACAGACATACATATAACACACATGTGCCACACACACACTACACACAATGCACTACACACACAAGGCACACTAACCCAACGCATACCACACAAACACTGCACACACACACACATCACACACTCTCTACACAAACACCATACAAACACACACACCACACTACACATATGCCATATACAACACACACAATGTACACACAAACACATACCACACAAATACCAGACACACACACGATATACATACCACACCACACACACTACACACACAACACAATGCACACACACACACCCTACACATACCACAGAAACACCACACATACACAAACGCACACGATACACAACCTTCATACACACTACATACACCCTACACTTACCACACGAACACCACGCACACACAATACAATGCACCACACATCACATATGCACACCACACACACACTGCACACAACACAGACCATTCATATTCATTCATACCACCCACGCAACAAGTACACACAGACCACACATCTACACACACATCTGTAAGCCTTGAGAGCGCAGGTAGCACTCCCATTGTGCCAATCTATGGTCAGTATCTGAAGAGCAAACAAGGGCTTAACTAGCTCGGGGCCTAATTTCGGACACCATTGTACAACTGGGTAGCCAAGTGTAACAACATCCTGTGCCCCTTCCAGGCGCACAATAGACTGGGCCTCTCTCAGCTGGGAGAGGCCACATTGTGAGTCGCTAATTTTACCGAAACAAAATGGACTGCTTTCCTCATCCTAGGAAATGTGAGTGGCACTGATTGTATGAATTTGTGAAAAGGGGCAGTAAACCTCAACACAAAATGAGCACTCCTCTTGAGCATTTTTTAGAGCAAAATAAATAAACATTTTTAAAAAGTCGAAGCAAGCTCTGATTTGCAGTTTTCTGGGTACTCCCCATATTTCCATCAGTAAGGGAAGAGTTAAAGGCTAGCAAATACTATAAAGTATGAGTCGCTCAGTCATGTCTGGCTCTTTGCGACCCCATGGCCTATAGCCCACCAGACTCCTCTGTCCATAAATTCTCTAGGCAAGAATACTAGAGTAGGTAACACTTCCTTTCTCTAGGTTATTCTCCCGACCCAGGGATCAAGCTCGAGGTGTCCTGCATTGCAGGCCAGATTCTTTATTGTCTGAGCCACCGGGGAAGCCCCAGAAAATACTATAAAGCCCTTAAATAGAAAGAGGCTGGTCTCCAAGATGTAGCATCCAGCAGGAAAAAAATTAAGGGACCAAATGTTGCACAGAGTATGAAGCCACTCACGTAGAAAAAGAACTTGATTCCTTAGCCACATACATAGAAGAAGGACTTGAAGGATCCACTCCAAACTCAACAATTGTTACCTCTCAGGTAGAAAATGAAATTGCCCAGGAAGGAGAAGCAAGTAGTGAAGAGGCCTTTCACATTGTACTCTGTGTATTCCTAACTCATCTGAACGACTGAGAAAGAAGAATGTACTTTGGTATTACTTGTATAATTTTAAAAAGCAACACCAAAAGAAACATAACAGAAGAATAGAAAAAAATTAGATTACATTCATAAGAATTACAATTTTTTAAATGCCTTGCCTCAGTTGGCAGGACATCCTGGATTTGGGACATATTTTTAAGCTGAAGACACTTTCAAGTTGGCTAGTAGAAAGCACAGTTTAAGACACCGAGAGGTGCATTTTAAGTCTCTTGCAGGCTTATAATGCCTGTGTTGAGCAGAGGAGCTCCAGGAGCTTGATGGCACCAGGTGTCACCTCAGGCAGGAAGCCTGGGGTCAGATCATCCAGGTTACAACTCTGTCCTGCCCACTTTATTCCTGGATGGCAGATGCCATTCCCTTTGCCTTTCTAAGTCTCAGTTTCCTAGTCTGTAGAACAGAGTTTAAAGTAGTATCTACCTTTGTTTTCAGTCCCTCAGTCCTGTCTGATTCTTTGCAACCCCACAGAATGTGACCCCATTCCAGGCTTCCCTGTCCTTCACCATCTCCCAGAGCTTGCTCAAACTCATGTCTATTGAGTCAGTGATGGTATCCAACCATCTCATCCTCTGTCATCCCCTTCTCCTCCCACCGTCAATCTTTCCCAGCATCAAGGTCTTTTCCAGTAAATTGGCTTTTCACATCAGGTAGCCAAAGTATTGGAGTTTCAGCTTCAGCATCATTCCTTCCAATGAATATCCAGGGTTGATTTCCTTTAGGATTGGCTGGTTTGATCTCCTTGCAGTTCAAGGGACTGTCAGGAGTCTTCTCCAGCACCATAGTTCAAAGGCATCAGTTCTTCAGTGCTCAGCCTTTTTTGTTGTCCAGCTCTCACATCTGTACATGACTACTGGAAAAACCATAGCTTTGGCTATATGGACCTTTGTAAGCAGAGTAATGTCTCTGCTTTTTAATACATATCTGCCTTGCTGGTTGAAAAGAATGACAGAGACAAAATCCTGTGATAAACTTAAGCACTTCATGAAGTGCTCATATGTGATAATTGTTCTAGAAATATCAGCTATTGACTGAAGCGCTGCTATGAATTCTCACCAGAATGCATAATATCATCCTAAATCCAGAGTGAATGAGAAGATTCCATTAGCCAAGTCAAGTTTCAAGCTCACACATTCAACACAAGACAAGAAGTTGTTGAGCATTTTCTATGCACCAAACAATGAGGGCACTGTACTCCAGGGGTCTCCACTCAAAGAAATTAGCAATAATTCCAACAAAGAAGAAAAACACTAGCTGCCATGGAAGCATGTGGGTGTAGGTGTCACAGAACCCAGTCCCATCCCAGGGAGAGGGAGTCAAGTCAGTCTTCTTAGAGGAAGCAACATCTCAGACTGAAAAGGTTAAGTAGAATGAGAACATTTCCCAGACAGAACTCAGGAGCAAAAGCTCAGCAGTGAGAGGTAATAGGGCAGGCACCCAGCAACACAGGGAATTCAGGTGGAGCTGGAGGTGATGAGTTGGGGGAGAGCTAGTGAGTTAAACAGAAATCAAAGACCACTCATTCCTAATTTTCGCTATCACATCACACACCCCATGATAGGTTCCCCCAGCTGTGCTGATTGTATTGAACACTGTAGCCTGGCTCACTGAACCCTCCGCGGGGGAACTGTGTCAGGTTGGGGGGCCTTTATAGCACCAAGGGCAGGCCAGGGCTGGGGGAGAGAAGGGGGAAGTTAATGCCCACAGACAAGGTAAAACATCAACAAGTGTTCATGAACCTCACTGAGCAAGCCCCAGACAGGCCAGGGTAGCTAAAATGCCCACTGCACTCTCCCTTCATAGGCATGTACAGATCAAGATTTCCCAAGCCTGGATCTCAAGGGTTTTTTAATTCACTGTCTTCAGCGAGGCCAACACAGTAGCAAAGTGCCAAGGTGACATGCAGCAGGGAAAGGTTTTCAGTTCTTTTCAGTGGTGAACTTGTCATGTTCCTCAATGGGCAAAAAAATAGACCCACACTTAGAGCCTGGCCAAGTGGACATGGAGGTGGTGAAGTCCTGTACTTGAATGAAGCTCGTTGAAGTAAAGAGATAGGTCAACAATAGATCTTATCTTAAATCCTCTAGAATAGGGAATAAGGCAATTAATATTCATACTTATTATTTGTTCCCTTTTTTGATTAGGTTGAAAAATCATTGCTTTGAGTCTAGTTTTCCTTTCTGTCTCAAAGAATGTCCATGGATTGTTAGGGATTCAGCTTAGAAGAAATAATGGATTGAGGAATCCCAGGGCCCAGTGCTCCCACTGTCTTCAAAGAGCCAGGCAGTTATGCTTTATCACAGGACCCCAGCCCACCTAAATGGTTAGTCCCAGGTGTAGCCACTCCATGGACGAACCAAGAGGGAGTGAGCTGGGCCAGTGGGGTTCTCATGCTTAGGAACCTGACTTGAGAAAGGAGAGAATCAGGCTATGGGAACCCAAGCTGAAGGGATGCAGAAGAGGAGACATATAAAGTTCAGTAGAAGTCACAAGAGGCCATAAGCAAGCTAAAGTTTCTAGGAAACCAGATTATGAGCAAGAAGATGATGCACCAAGATGAAAAGGAGCCAGAAGATACAAACACAAGAAGGTGAGTCTGAGAGAGAGGCCTAGCCAAGGTGAAGGTGGGACACTGGAGAGAAGATGCGGGTGCTTTGGGGAGGAGGAACACATCAGGGAAGAAGCCCAAGGCATCCCAGCCCTGATCTTTCGCCCCCAGGAGGCTGACTCTTTTCCTAAATGGTAGGAGCCAGCCTGAGAGTGCTTCTGTTCCTGGAATCCCAAAGAACCTGGAAATGCAGATGAGACACCTGGATGAAAAATGTACATCCTAGGGACATCTTCAACTCGATGGACGTGAGTTTGAGCAAACTGTGGGAGATGGTGATAGACAGGGAAGCCTGGAGTGTGCTGCAGTCCATGGGGTCGCAAAGAGTCAGACACAATTGAGCGACTAAACAACAGGGATTGGAAGAAAGTGGGTATCTTTTTTGTTTGTTTTTACCAAAGCTCTGCTACTGGTTTCTGAAGAACTGTGAATCACAGGCATGGTGCAAAAAAAAGATGGATGTGGGAAACTTGTGTCTGAGTTTTATAAGAGTGGGTGGGTGGTGGATTCCACCACATCATGAACTTTTGACTCCATATGGTACTGGTTTCTAGGATAGAAAAATCAGAGCAAAGGAGGCAGTCACCAGGACCAGGAATGGCTTATGAAGAATCACTTTTGGCAGAATATGCACGTTTGCTTTTCTAAAAGGGGTGTGGAGGTTCAAAGAGCTCCAGGTACAATATGTTTTTGTCAGTTGACTTTCTTCACCTTTGCCACAATGTGAGAAAAAGTCTTTAAAATAAACTTCAGGACCTCCCAGGTGGCACAGTGGATAAGAATTCACCTGCCAGTGCTGGGGGCACAGGTTCAATCCCTGGTCGAGGAAGATTCCACATTCCCGGTAGCAACTAAGTCCGTCTGTCACAACCACTGATCTTGTGCTCTAGGACCCATGAGCCATAACTACTGAGCCTGTGCTGTAACTACTGAAGCCCAGGCACCTAGAGTAGCCCCCACTCACCACAACTAGAGAAAGCCCACACAAAGCCACAGAGATCCAGTTCAGCAAAAAAAAAAAAAAAAAAACAACAACAACACTTCAAAATCAAACATATCATCAAAGGTGGTGAATTAAGCACTTTGAAATAAACCTTCTCCCTCAGTCCTTGATAGCTCAGTTGGTAAAGAACCCACCTGCAATGCAAGAGACCCCAGTTCACTTCCTGGGTCGGGAAGATCTGCTAGAGAAGGGATAGGCTACCCACTTCAGTATTCTTGGGTTTCCCTTGAGGCTCAGCTGGTAAAGAAGGTAAAGAATCCACCCACAATACGGGTTCGATCCCTAGGTTGGGAAGATCCCCTGGAGAAGGGAAAACGCTACCCACTCCAGTATTCTGGCCTGGAGAATTCGATGGACTACAGCCCATGGGGTCACAAAGTGTTGGACACGACTGAGAGACTTTCACTTTCTCTTCAGTCCTGGAGCATTGTTTCCTTTGAATTTGACTTTCTCCAGCAATAATAATATGTGATTTGTCTGCTTTCCCAAATTCTTCCTACCCAATCACCACACTTTTTTATTACTAGGACAAGCCAAATAGCTCTCCCAGTTAGCCATAATTATATTAGCAGTTTGCTAAGGGCTTCTGCTTCATTCTCTGCTTCCTCATCCTCCACCGCGTTCTCCTTTTTAGTAGGAAGCAGCTTTTATCAATAGCCTATTTCCAGAAGCCAAAAAGCCTGTGTAAAAACTTTCAGCTATATCATATCCCCAGGATGCCCATTCCCCCAAGCAGAGAGAGGCTTCAAGTTGTCTTACTGTTTCTGAGTCCCACTCTTGTCTCCCTCCTCCACACATCCCTTCTCAGAAACCCAGTAGCAATTCTCATTTTTCCATCAACACCTGCTGTAGCTGTTTAGTGAAACTGGTTTAAAGTTGGAGGAGGTGTGTCAGAGCTCAGGTTTTATTAGAAGCTGAACGATGAGGAAGACATAGGAAGACAGAGACCTGGACTAGCAAAACTCTGTTTTCTGTCTCAATAGCTTGGATCTTCACTGGTTTTGTTGTTCTTTATGCTTCTAAATCACATGCAGGCTTTCTGCTGCCAGCCATGGACCCAGCCCTGGAGCCATAAACTTTGAGCAGATTACTGGTTCAAAAGCTTGAAGTACTCAATTAGACATTTGAGATGGACCCATTTACCTCAGGGAATGGAATTTCTGGTGCAATGTTGGGATGTTTGGTGAGATTGTCATACTAGATATCAGAGTCATCCTTGAAGACATAATGGAGATATTAATATTTTCAACCATCAAGATCTTTCCTGGTGTACTCCAGTTGAAATGATTATTATCCATGTAATACTGTTTGTCCTCTTCACTTAAAATGAAGAAATGCTAGGTCTTCTTGAACCACTGCAGCCAGCTGCAGGCAAGCTTGGGGTCTCTGCAATAAGGAACTGTTAACCTCAGCCACCATCTTGGATCCAACAATTATTAATATTTTTATCTCTTTTGACAGTGGTTTCGATCTCTAGCATTTCTCTTTGGTTCTTAGGATTTCCATCTCTTTGCTTTTGTTGTCCATTTGTTTTTGCATGCTGTCTATTTATCCTTTAGAGCCCTCAGCATATTAATCATAATTGTTTTAAATCCCAGGCTGCTAATTCCAGATCCCTGCTATGAAGCTTGCTTTGTCTCTTTAAATTCTGTGGGATTTTTTTTTTTCTCTTTGGTTTGCCTTGTAATTTTTTCTTGAGAGCTAGATATGGGGTAATGAGTAAAAGGAACTGCTGCAAATAGACCTTTAGAAAGTGGGCAGTGAAGCAAGGAAGCATTTAGTCTTATGATGAGGTCTCAGCATTTAGTGAGCCTGTGCCTCTAGACTGTGATTTTCACAAGTGTTCCCCGTTTTTTTCTTCCTCATCCACCATTAGGTGGGACTAGATGGCTAAAACTTACTATGTGTGGGTCACTCCTATGGCGGCACCCCTCTGGAGTTTTTCAACCTCAGAGTCATCCACACTGAACTTCCACCGATTCACCAATTTTCCTTCCAGTTTTCTTGCCATCCCATTTCCCAAAGCAGTTTCTGCTTGTGGATCTCCACTCCTGTAAGCCTTGGCTCCCTGGGTTCACCTGTCTTCAATCCTGAAGACAGCAGCTCTCCCTGTGTCTTCTTTCACAGATCCTAGAAGAGTTATTGAATTTTCAGTATGTTCAACTTTTTATTTATTGTTAGGACAAAGGAATGACTGCTACGTTCTTTACATGTGGAACTAGAAACAGAAAAGTGAAAGTGATGTCCAACTCAGTTATGTCCGACTCTTTGTGACCCCATGGACTGTAGCCTACCAGGCTTCCTCCATCCATGGAATTTTCCAGGGCAAGAGTACTGGAGTTGGTTGCCATTTCCTTCTCCAGGGGATCTTTCTGACCCAGGGATTGAACTCAGGTCTCCCACATTGCAGGCAGATTCTTTACCCTCTGAGCCACCAGAGAAGCCCCCGGAAAGTCTTCTACAATTTTTTCAAACCACTTTTGTCCCCACCACTATGCCATGAACAAAAGAAACGGAGCACTGTCATCAGTGTTCACGTTTTATGTTTCTGGTGGTACACTCTTAAAAACAAGAATTGCCCTCTAATCCATCATTTGACTTGAATCAAAAAAACCTAACAGAAATCATGGAAAAGCAAGGTCATTGATCTGAATGACTGCTTGAGTCTTTGGTGTTAAAGGGCCTTCCATGGGAAAGGAGGGTCCTCAAGTCTACTGATTTTAGATGGATGCTTACATCGGGTGCTCTGCTTACAGCAATGCTGAACTAATTCTGAAAGAGAAAGTGCCTGAAATGACAATGTTTGGGACATGTAGGAAGTACACAGGTAATTGTTTCTTCTGAATGGAATTAGTGCTGGCAAGAGGAGACCAGTGATTTGGGAAGATCATTTCTTTTGGTGATTTTGTTAATTATCTGTGACAAGATATGGTAAAATAGTTCAACATCATCTCCAACATTGTCTAGAAGGTGTCCCTGCTCTATAGAGGCTAAAAAAGGGAAACATCACCCTTTCTAGACTCCGCTAGAGTCTAGTTGCTCAGTCATGTCTGACTCTTTGAGAGCCCATGGATTGTAGGCTTTCAGGCTCCTCTGTCTATGGGGTTTTTTTCTTTTTCAGGCATGAATACTGGAGTGGGTTGTCATTTCCTCTTCCAGAAGATCTTTCCAACCCAGAGATCAAACCCATATCTCCTGTGTCTCCTTCATTGCAGGCAGATTCTTCACCTGATGAGCCACTGAGTACATCCAGATACCCTAAGAAGTAATTATTGGACCCAGTTGAAACTGCATTCTCAAGGGAGTGGGCAAGTGCTCTATATTGTATTAAACAGATGCATCCATAAGAGACTTGTAAATCAGCAAGGAACAATAGAAGGTGGCATAGTGAGGGAAGTGGGATCTCCTGGAAAGCATGGAGATGGAGGCATTTGTTCTGTGGCAAATGGCCAAGTTTCTCCCTGTGGTCCCACTATATGATCTGGGTACTTGGTAGTGCGGACAGTGAGGTTTCTGTGAAAAAATTTTCATTGCATGGTTGGTATTTCTTCTAGTGACTTATTCCTGACTATGTAGTATCCAAGCTTCAGTTCAGTTCAGTTCAGTTCAGTCGCTCAGTCATGTCTGACTCTTTGCGACACCATGAATCGCAGCACGCCAGGCCTCCCTGTCCATCACCAACTCCCAGAGTTCACTCAGACTCACATCCATCAAGTCAGTGATGCCATCCAGCCATCTCATCCTCTGTCATCCCCTTTTCCTCCTGCCCCCAATCCCTCCCAGCATCAGAGTCTTTTCCAATGAGTCAACTCTTCGCATGAGGTGGACAAAGTACTGGAGTTTCAGCTTTAGCATCATTCCTTCCAAAGAAATCCCAGGGTTGATCTCCTTCAGAATGGACTGGTTGGATCTCCTTGCAGTCCAAGGGACTCTCAAGAATCTTCTCCAACACCACAGTTCAAAAGCATCAATTCTTCAGTGCTCAGCTTTTTTCACAGTCCAATTCTCACATCCATACATGACTACTGGAAAAACCATAGCCTTGACTAGATGCACCTTTGTTGGCAAAGTAATGTCTCTGCTTTTCAATATGTTATCTAGGTTGGTCATAACTTTCCTTCCAAGGAGTAAGTGTCTTTTAATTTCATGGCTGCAGTCACCATCTGCAGTGATTTTGGAGCCCAAAAAAATCAAGTCTGACACTGTTTCCACTGTTTCCCCATCTATTTCCCATGAAGTGATGGGATCAGATGCCATGATCTTCGTTTTCTGAATGATGAGGTTTAAGCCAACTTTCTCATGCTCCCTTTTCACTTTCATCAAGAGGCTCTTTAGTTCTTTATTTTCTGCCATAAGGGTGGTGTCATCTGCATATCTGAGGTTATTGATATTTCTCCCGGCAATCTTGATTCCAGCTTGTGTTTCTCCTAGCTCAGCGTTTCTCATGATGTACTCTGCATAGAAGTTAAATAAGCAGGGTGACAATATACAGCCTTGATGTACTCCTTTTCCTATTTGGAACCAGTCTGTTGTTCCATGTCCAGTTCTAACTGTTGCTTCCTGATCTGCATACAGGTTTCTCAGGAGGCAGGTCAGGTGGTCTGGTATCCCCATCTTTTTCAGAATTTTCCACAGTTTATTGTGATCCACACAGTCAAAGGCTTTGGCATGGTCAATAAAGCAGAAATAGATGTTTTTCTGGAACTCTCTTGCTTTTTTGATGATCCAGCAGATGTTGGCAATTTGATCTCTGGTTCCTCTGCCTTTTCTAAAACCAGCTTGAACATCAGGGAGTTCATGGTTCACGTATTGCTGGAGTCTGGCTTGGAGGATTTTGAGCATTACTTTACTAGCATGTGAGACAAGTACAATTGTGTGGTAGTTTGAGCATTCTTTGGCATTGTCTTTCTTTGGGATTGGAATGACAACTGACCTTTTCCAGTCCTGTGGCCACTGCTTATCCAAGCTTAGCTCCCTGGTATTCATGGAAATTCTGTACTAATTCTCCTTCACTAGCTGGACTCTGTTATTCACAATGGAGAAGACCTGGCCATTTCATTATTTCTAGGCAAGGGGTGGCAAGTGGATAGCTGCACATTCAGTTCACATCCTTCTCTCTTCTCCAGTCTCTCAACTGATCAGATTCCAGGGCATGAAAAGGGGATTCTGAAGAATCACCTAAGAGAGCAAAACCTCATTTTAAAAATAGACTAGATGAACAAATCTGAAAAGTTAGTAATTTCTTCACAAACTTGAAACTAAAAGCACTTCTATGTTTACATTCAAAGGAGGAGACCTCAAAGAAATTGATTATACCTTGTATTTTATGCATGAAGCCCACTTTGGCCTTAATATTGTTAAAATTCTCATACGAAAAATTAACTTGAGGGCTTTCCCGGTGGCTCAGTGGTAAAGAATCCACCTGCCAATGCAGGAGACACAGGTTTGATCCCTGATTCAGGAAGATTCCGCATGCCTTGGAGCAGCTAGACACGTGTGCCACCACTACTGAGCCTATGCTCTAGAGCCCAGGAGCCGCAACTACTGAGCCCACGTGCCACAGTTACTGATGCCCATGTGCCCTAGAGCCCATGCTCTGCAACAGGAGAAGCTGCCACAGGGAGAAGCCCACCCACTGCAGCTAAAGTAGGCCCTGCTCCCTGCAACTAGAGAAAGGCCCATGAAGCAACAAAGATCTAGCACAGCCAAACTAAAATAAACAAAATTATTAAGAAAAAAATTGGAAAAAATGCTTTTAGTCCAATTCATTAGTGAAAAATTTGAAGTAAGTTTCTTTTTCTGTCACTCCTTTTACATTTCTGAATTCAGAACTTTTGGGGGGTTTTAACATTGTATCTCAATGTTTCATATCTGTACTCCTCAAAAGATAATTTTAAAGCAACCTCACTTGTTCTGAGAATCATATCTAGATCTGTTATTTTTCCCTGTCAGGGCAGCCTACCCATAGTAAAATCTGGAAGCTGACCTGGGTTTATTCATCGATATAATAAAAAGAACTCATTCACTAATTCACACCTTAAAACTATGGCCCAGAAACTGGACACTGTAAGCATACAAATAAACCATTAATAAATAATAATGGTGGGAGAGGGTAGAAGAAAGACTGTAAGGCTCTTCTAATAAGTGACCATCTCTGAAAGTAGTCTGCTATTCATTTGACTCAGAAAACTCCACAAAATCCTATAAATCAAGAGGTTCAAACTGTTGGGTTCACTTTAAGAACACTCAAAAAACTGCCCAGACCATCAATGTTATGCATATCTGAAAAGATGTCATTTTATAGAATCAAATGTGTATCATTCTATCCTTACAATGGCGGAGTTGGTGGGTGTGCCAGGCCCATCCCCAGAGCTGGATGCAGGGTCAATGGCCCAAAAAGAGTGTTGGATTTTTGCTGCACTTGCTTAAAAATGCAGAGTATTGATGACCTTATGGGCCTAGATATAGATTCTTTGCTCACTGAGGACATCCAGGTGAACAAAGGCCCCAAGATGCACTGCTGAACTTACAGATCTACATGAGCTCCTTCTGCCACATTGAGATGATTCTTACTAAAAAATGCAGATTGTTCCTAAACCAGAGGAAGCTGCACAGAAGAAAAAGGCAATCTCAAACGAAACAAACTTTATATCAATTTTTTTATTTTAATTGGAGCCTAATAACTTTACAACATTGTAGTGGGTTTTGCCATACATTGACATGAATCAGCCATGGGTGTACATGTGTTCCCCATCCTGAACCCCCTCCCACCTCCCTCCCCATCCCATCCCTTAGGGTTATCCCAGTGCACCAGCCCTGAGCACCCTGTCTCATGCATCAAACCTGGACTGGCAATCTATTTCACATATGATAATATACATGTTTCAATGCTATTCTCTCAAATCATCCTCCCCTCACCTTCTCCCACAGAGTCTAAAAGACTGTTCTATACATCTGTGTCTCTTTTGCTATCTCATATATAGGGTCATCATTACCATCTTTCTAAATTCCATATATATGTGTTAGTATACTGTATTGGTGTTTTTCTTTCTGACTTACTTCATTCTGTATAATAGGCTCCAGTTTTGTCCACCTCATTAGAACTGATTCAAATGCATTCTTCTTAATGGCTGAGTAATATCCCATTGTGTATATGTACCACAGCTTTCTTATCCATTCATCTGCTGATGGACATCTAAATTGCTTCCATGTCCTGGCTACTATAAACAGTGCTGTGATGAACACTGGGGTACACGTATCTTTCAATTCTGGTTTCCTTGGTGTGTATGCCTAGCAGTGGGTTTGCTGGGTTGTATGGCAGTTCTATTTCCAGTATTTTAAGGAATCTCCACACTGTTCTCCATGGTGGCTGTACTAGTTTGCATTCCCACCAACAGTGTAAGAGGGTTCCCTTTTCTCCACACTCTCTCCAGCATTTATTGTTTGTAGACTTTTTGATAGCAGACATTCTGACCGGCATGAGATGGTACCTCATCATGGTTTTGATTTGCATTTCTCTGATAATGAGTGATGTTGAGCATCTTTTCATGTGTTTGTTAGCCATCTGTATGTCTTCTTTGGAGAAATGTCTGTTTAGTTCTTTGGCCCATTTTTTGATTGGGTCACTTATTTTTCTGATATTGAGCTGCATGAACTACTTGTATATTTTTGAGATTAATTCTTCATCAGTTGCTTCATTTGCTATTGTTTTCTCCCATTCTGACGGCTGTCTTTTCACCTTGCTTATAGTTTCCTTCATTGTGCAAAAGCTTTTAAGTTTAATTAAGTCCCATTTGTTTATTTTTGCTTTTATTTCCATTACTCTAGGAGGTGGGTCATAGAGGATCCTGCTATGATTTATGTCAGAGAGTGTTTTGCCTATGTTTTCCTCTAGGAGTTTTATAGTTTCTGGTCTTACATTTAGATCTTTAATCCATTTTGAGTTTGGTGTTAGAAAGTGTTCTAGTTTCATTCTTTTACAAGTGGTTAACCAGCTTTCCCAGCACCACTTGTTAAACAGATTGTCTTTCCTCATTTGTATATTCTTGCTTCCTTTGTCAAAGATAAGGTGTCCATAGGTGTGTGGATTTATCTCTGGGCTCTCTATTTTGTTCCATTGATCTATATTTCTGTCTTTGTGCCAGTGCCATACTGTCTTGATGACTGTAGCTTTGTAGTATAGCCTGAGCTCAGGCAGTTTGATTCCTCCAGTTCCATTCTTCTTTCTCAAGATTGCTTTGGCTCTTCGAGGTTTTTTGTATTTCCATGCAAATTATGAAATTATTTGTTCTAGTTCTCTGAAAAATACTGTTGGTAGCTTGATAGGGATTGCATTGAATCTATAGATTGCTTTGGGTAGTATACTCATTTTCACTATATTGATTCTTCCAATCCATGAACATGGTATATTTCTCCATCTATTTGTGTCATCTTTGATTTCTTTCATCAGTGTTTTATAGTTTTATATATATATATAGGTCTTTTGTTTCTTTAGGTATATATATTCCTAAGTATTTTATTCTTTTCATTGCAATGGTTAATGGAATTGTTTCCTTAATTTCTCTGTTTTCTCATTGATAGTGTACAGGAACATGAGGAATTTCTGTGTGTTAATTTCATATCCTACAGCTTTACTATATTCATTGATTAGCTCTAGTAATTTTCTGGTGGAATCTTTAGGGTTTTCTATGTAGAGGACCATATTATCTGCAAACAGTGAGAGTTTTACTTATTTTCCAATCTGGATTCTTTTTATTTCTTTTCCTGCTCTGATTGCTGTGGCTAAAACTTCCATAACTATGTTGAATAGTCGTGGTGAGAGTGGGCATCCTTGTCTTTTTCCTGACTTTAGGGGAAATTCTTTCAATATTTCACCATTGAGGATAATGTTTGCTGTGGGTTTATTATATATGGCTTTTATTATGCTGAGGTATGTTCCCTCTATGCCTGCTTTTTGAGGGTTTTTATCATAAATGGATGTTGAATTTTGTCAAAGGCTTTCTCTGCATCTATTGAGATAATCATATGGTTTTTATCTTTCTATTTGTTAATGTCATGTATCACATTGATTGATTTGTGGATATTGAAGAATCCTTGCATCCCTGGGATAAAGCCCACTTAATATGATCTTTTTAATATGTTGTTGGATTCTGATTGCTAGAATTTTGTTAAGGATTTTTGCATCTATGTTCATCACTGATATTGGCCTTTAGGTTTCTTTTTTTGTGGCATCTTTGTCTGGTTTTGGTATTAGGGTGATGGTGGCCTCATAGAATGAGTTTGGAAGTTTACCTTCCTCTGCAATTTTCTGGAAGAGTTTGAGTAGGATAGGTGTTAGCTCTTCTCTAAATTTTTGGTAGAATTCAGCTGTGAAGCCATCTGGTCCTGGGCTTTTGTTTGCTGGAAGATTTCTGATTACAGTTTCAATTTCTGTGCTTGTGATGGGTCTGTTAAGATTTTCTGTTTCTTCCTGGTTCAGTTCTGAAAAGTTATACTTTTCTAAGAATTTATCCATTTCTTCCAAGTTGTCCATTTTATTGGCATATAATTCCTGATAGTAGTCTCTTATGATCCTTTGTATTTCTGTGTTGTTTATTGTGATTTCTCCATTTTCATTTCTAATTTTGTTGATTTGATTCTTCTCCCTTTTTTTCTTGATGAGTCTGGCTAATGGTTTGTCTATTTTATTTATCTTCTCATAGAACCAGCTTTTAGCTTTTTTGATTTTTGCTATGGTCTCCTTTGTTTCTTTTTCATTTTCATTTATTTCTGCCCTAATTTTTATTATTTCTTTCCTTCTACTAACCCTGGGGTTCTTCATTTCTTCCTTTTCTAGTTGCTTTAGGTGTAGAGTTAGGTTATTTATTTGATTTTTCTCTTGAAGAAATGAAACTTAAGGCCAGAATAAATTCAGCATAAAATAAATATAACTAAAAGGGCTTTTGTTGTTGTTGTTGTTGTTGTTGTTTTACTTTGTTAACAAAAACTAGGAGACTTCTTTCATTTTGGCATAGAAAGACTTTGGAACTAGAGGAGGATGTGGGTAGATCTAAGTGCTATAAAAGGAATTTAATGTCCATAGGAGAGAGTTCCTCATCTTGGTAAACTCTCCACCCGTTACACAGGCCAGACCTAGGAGTCATTATTCTTGTTCACCAGACTTCTCAGTTCCAGCTCTAGCATGCTTCTTGAATTCATGCACATCTTCCAAGTCTTCTGGCAGCATCCTAGTCCAGCTAAACATCATCTCTGGCCTGGATGACTGCAGTAGCCTCCTAACTGGCCTCCCTGCTCCTTTGCCTGGCCTCCTACAACCCATTCTTCTCACAGTAGCCAGAGCCACCCTTTTGCACCACTCAGCAGAGCACATCCACATCTCCACACACATGCCTGGGTCCTGCCTGCCTCACCGGGCTCATTCTGCTTACCCTCCCCCATCATAATCCATCATAGTCCTTCCAGGTCTTCAATGCACCAAGTTCCTCTCTCCCTAAGAGACCACACAAGAGAAGGGCTTATCTGCCTGGAACATCTTCCACTGACTCTTCACAGATTCATTCAGGTCTGAGCTGTCACTTTTCAAGCCAGGCTCTCTCCCCCTCCCTCCCTGATCCTTCATATCTAGGAGGTGCCCCCTCCCCATGGCCCCCCTTTCTCTCCCAGCACCCTGTTCTTTTTCTATGGAACATCTCACAATTTATATATTTACATGTCTTTTCTCATTTATCTCTCTCATGCACTAGATTTTAATCTTCCCCAAAGCCAAAGTCTTCCCCGTCCTGCTTACCATTGTGTTCCTAGAGCCCAGCACTGTGTGGCACATAGCAGGTCTTTATGAATATGTGTCTTCATTTCTGGATAGATCAAGTAATCACTTTGGGTATAAATTCAGGAGGATCTAGCAATAATCAACAAAGGAGGAATCCAACTTATCAATACCACTCCAGTTGAAAACAAATCTAGCCATTACCTCCATAAATTAGGGGGAGGCTATGACAATTAATCAGAGAAGGCAATGGTGCCCCACTCCAGTACTCTTGCCTGGAAAATCCCACGGACTGAAGAGCCTAGTGGGCTGCAGTCTATGGGGTCGCGAAGAGTCAGACATAACTGAGCAACTTCACTTTCACTTTTCACTTTCATGCATTGGAGAAGGAAATGGCAACCCACTCCAGTGTTCTTGGCTGGAGAATCCC
Organism: Ovis canadensis; assembly: GCF_042477335.2. Taxonomy (NCBI): domain Eukaryota; kingdom Metazoa; phylum Chordata; class Mammalia; order Artiodactyla; family Bovidae; genus Ovis; species Ovis canadensis. The sequence goes on from NC_091246.1 coordinate 30,850,963, forward strand.
AGGGACGGGGGAGCCTGGTGGGCTGCTGTCTATGGGGTCGCACAGAGTCGGACATGACTGAAGCGACTTAGCAGCAGCATGACAATTAATCATACATAAGGCTCACTCTGCGGTTGTTTCCACCCAACAGTAGGCTCCTAACTGACCTCCCTGCTCCGTGACTTGGCCTCTTACAACCCATTCTCCTCACAGTAGCCAGAGCCACCCTTTCACACCACTCAGCAGACCACATCCACGTCTCTACACCTATGACTGGGTCCTGCCTGCAAAAATATAGATAACAGTTCTTAAAGTTGGACTTGCAGTAACCAGTTTGTAAAACAGCTTGCATTATCTACCAGCCTTAGAGATAAGATACCCAGAAATTCCACTCTTACTGTATAACCCACAGAAATATGTGCAGGAATGTTCAGAGCAGCATTATTCATAACAGTCCCAAACTGGAAACCACCTAGTGTCCACCGACAGTAGACTAGATAAATAAATCCTGCTTTAGTCATACAATACAACACAGCGACAACCAAAGAATAAATTTCATAAACATAATGGGGAGAAGGCAAAAAAAAAAAACAAAAAAGGCAGATGCAAAGGCTATATCCTGTATGATTTCACTTACATAGAATTTGAAAAAACAGACAAAACCAACACAATATATTCTTAAATGTAGATGCAAAGAGACAGCAAAAAAGTGATTGTCATAAAATCTGGATAGCAGTTACCTTTGGGGAAAGGAAGAGACATAAGTTGGGGGGGGGCAGTCTCTATATTGCTGGTAAACTTCTTTCTTGACCAAGGTGATAGCTACAAAAGTGTCTAATTTTAAGCAGACTAAATAAGCATAAGAATTGGGTATTAAAAATACAGGTTCTTGGTCCCACATCCAAGACGTTGTGATGCAATGAGTGTGTCTCAGGCCCAGGAAGCTGCACACTGTTAATAAAGAACTTGAGAGATCCTGACATACACCGTCCTCAGGCCTGGCTTGGGGAAACGAAGATTAGCAACCTTATAGATCAGTTCAGTTCAGCTGAGTCACTCAGTCGTGTCCCACTCTTTGCAACCCCATGCACCATGCCAGGCTTCCCTGTCCATTACCAACTCTGGGAGTCTACTCAAACTCATGTCCATTGAGTCGATGATGCCATCCAACCATCTCATCCTCTGTTGTCCCCTTTTCCTCCCACCTTCAATCTTTCCCAGCATCAGGGTCTTTTCCAATGAGTCAGTTCCTCACATCAGGTGGCCACAGTACTGGAGTTTCAGCTTCAGCATCAGTCCTTCCAATGAATATTCAGGACTGATTTCTTTAGAATGGACTGGCCAGATTTCCTTGTTGTCCAAGGGAATCTCAAGAGTCTTCTCCAACACCACAGTTCAAAAGCATCAATTCTTTGCATTCAGCTTTCTTTATAGTCCAGCTCTCACCTCCATACATACTACTGGAAAAACCATAGCTTTGACTAGATGGACCTTTGTTGGCAAAGTAATGTCTCTGCTTTTGCATATGCTGTCTAGGTTGGTCATAACTTTTCTTTCAAGAAGCAAGCATCTTTTAATTTCATGGCTGCAGTCACCATCTGCAGTGATTTTGGAGCCCCCCCCAAAATAAAGTCTTTCACAGTTTCCACTGTTTCCCCATCTATTTGCCATGAGGTGATGGGACCAGATGCCATGACCTTAGTTTTCTGAATGTTGAGCTTTAAGCCAACTTTTTCACTCTTCTCTTTCACTTTCATCAAGAGGCTCTTTAGTTCTTCACTTTCTGCCACAAGGGTGGTGTCGTCTGCATATCTGAGGTTGTTGATATTTCTCCCGGCAATCTTGATTCCAGCTTATGCTTCATCCAGTCCAGCATTTCTCATGATGTACTCTATATAAATTAAATAAGCAGGATGACAATATACAGCCTTGATGTACTCCTTTCCTAATTTGGAACCAGTCTGTTGTTCCATGTCCAGTTCTAACTGTTGCTTCCTGACCTGCATACAGATTTTTCAGGGGTAGGTAAGGTGGTCTGGTGTTCCCATCTGAAGAATCTTCCACAGTTTATTGTGATCCACACAGTCAAAGACTTTGGCATAGTCAATAAAGCAGAAGTAGATGTTTCTCTGGAACTCTCTCACTTTTTCAATAATCCAATGGATGTTGGCAATTTGATCTTTGGTTTCTCTGCCTTTTCTAAATCCAGCTTGTACATCTGAAAGTTCACAGTTCTCATACTATTGAAGCCTGGCTTGGAGAATTTTAAGCATTATTTTGCTAGCATGTGAGATGAGTGCAATTGTGCAGTAGTTTGAGCATTCTTTGGCATTGCCTTTCTTTGGGGTTGGAATGAAAACTGACCTTTTCCAGTCCCGTGGCTACTGCTGAGCTGTCCAAATTTGCTGGCATATTGAGTGCAACACTTTCATAGCATCATCTTTTAGGACTTGAAATAGCTCGACTGGAATTCCATAACTTCCACTAGCTTTGCTTGTAGTGATGCTTCCTAAGACCCACTTGACTTCACATTCTAGGATATTTGGCCCTAGGTGAGTGATCACACCATCATGATTATCTGGGTCATGAAGATCTTTTTTGGACAGTTCTTCCTCATAGCTGGTGAGAGTGTTAAGGGGTAGTCAGAAAGCTTACTCTGATTCCCAGTTTAGTGCTGTAACTTGACCAGCTGGCTTATTCCTTCAAGCCCTCTATTGATTAGGCCTGGTACCCATTGTAGGGAATATAGATACAAAGACAGTCCAAAAAACCAGCAACAGTTTATGTAACCTTCAAAACAAACTGGGAGTGAAGCTCAGAATTGCATTTCAGTGTCTGTAAGGTCACAGCTGTGTCTCATGAGAAGACTGACCATTACAAATCTTCTTAACTACCTTTGATCACTTTTCTTAGCTTTTAAAAGAGTGGCTGTAGAGTCATTGTTGGAGAAGGTAATGGCACCCCAGTCCAATACTCCTGCCTGGAAAATCCACGGATGGAGGAGCCTGGTAGGCTGCAGTCCATGGGGTCGCTAAGAGTCGGACATGACTGAGTGACGTCACTTTGACTTTTCACTTTCATGCATTGGAGAAGGAAATGGCAACCCACTCCAGTATTCTTGCCTAGAGAATCCCAGGGATGGGGGAGCCTGGTGGGCTGCTGTCTATGGGGCCGCACAGAGTTGGACACGACTGAAGTGACTTAGCAGCAGCAGCAGCAGCAGAGTCATTGTTGGGATCTTTGTTGGTTATTTGTCATCATAGGGGCCATCACGTTGTAATGTGCAATACAGAAAATATTGTGCTGCTGTGGGCCTTAAATCTGTAGAAGCTCCTGTCCAGTACAGCTGGGCCCTGAAAGGGCTCTGGTCTCCTAAGGAGACACACCCAAACCATGCAAGAGGATGGAATGAGCAGGCCCAATATTTCCTGGGGTTTTTGACATTAAACTTGGCAGAGTTTTCTCTCCAGGCAGCAGTAGCTCCCAGTCCCTAAACTTCTCCCAAGGGCCTCCCCACACCCACCCACCCCCTGGGCTCTGTGCTTGACTGGCTGGTTAAAAAAAAAAAAAGCCTGCTATGCCACCCGGAAGCCACAGCTCAGCTTTGCAGTGCTCTAGGCTGAAGTCACTATTGAAAACCATTTAGCTGGAACTAGCCAAATACATCCATTCATCAGAACAATTTTCCTCACAAAGTTAGGTCCTAATCCTCGGTGCCACTTACCAGAGAAGCCGGTGCTGTGTTTTGTTGTGTTCCAACTCCTTGTAGACTAGTGATTCTGCAGGCAGCAGGGGCTTCCCGTTCTCTCTTTGTAACCTGCTCTTCGCCTCAGATTCTGTGAACTTTTGAGCACCTAGGCTGGGGATTCCTCCCATGTTGACGGAAATCAGCCATGTTTGGGGCACCTCTGGAAACCCTGTCTTTCTTTTCCTGGACCCAGCAGGCAGCTCTCCCTGTACACCCTACTCTGCTGATCTTACCTGGTCACCTGGAATTCACTTAAGTGACCCACATCCAGCCCCAAGTCACCCAAGCCCTGTTGTTTCTGTTCTTGTTGCCCACGAGCGCCCCCTGTGATTTAACACTCACCCTCCATCCACAGCCCACAGGAACAAGTGTGCTTCTGAGCCCAAGCATTAAAATCAGGGTGGGCTTTGAGGAAAACCATCAGGGGGCACTTCCCTTCCATTACTTTATTGAATTTGGAAAGTCCACGGAGGAAAAGGAATTATATGTATGCAGGCATAACCTCTTAACACGTGTTCCAAGGATCTCAAATGAAAAATTCTTAATACACAAAATGGGAAGAACTGCAACTTTGTGGGTGGTATCATGGAAAAAGCTTTCAGCCAGGAGGAGAGAGAAAAGGACTCTCATCTCATCTCTGCCAATAAATAGTTTTGGACTTTAAGTAAATTGCTTGGTCTTCAGTTTCCTCAGTTTTACAAGAAAATATTTGGATTTACCAACAGTTCCTCTCAGCTCAAAAATTCTGCAAATTTACGGAAACATATTATTCATATTATAAGTCACAACTTTGTGAGCAAAAACTTGACCTCAGGACTTGACTGTGCTCCTTGTTTCCACCCGTCTTTTTCCTTCCGTCCCAGGCAGTATTAAGTTTCCAGAAGGGCCTGCCGGGCCACAGTCCCACCCGCTCATTCCCGCAGTGCCGTCAATGCAGGAGTCTCGTCTTCTCTGCACTGGTGGATTCATCTGTGCCCTCAATAATCAGCTCATTTCTCTCCCACCTCATATATAGCATAGAACATAGCAAAGCAGGAACAAACAATCGGGGTGGGGAAATGTATGTAAGTCTGGAAAATCCCAACCAGAAAGAAAGACATTCAAGTGTCATGAAGTTGTTATAGTTCAATTCCAAATCTGGCCCCAAACTTCCTGGAAGCCAAAGAGAAAAAGGCAACCCTGCAGATGCTAATTAGCACCTTGGAATATAAAGTCCACAAAGACACAAGCCAGTGCTCTCAGGGATGCCCAGTTTCCAAAAGGCATGTCTGTGGGGCTCTTCATACAGGAACAAACACCAACACAGCGGCTCCTGCACTCAGCAGGCATCCCACAGTGAAGGCAGTGGGAGAAAGCATCTGGCTTGTTTTTGTACCATTTCTCACAAAACCCATGGTAGTCCATCTGAGACCACAGAGCCAGGTGACAATCAGAGGAAAAGGAAGTCGCCCAAGGGGAACAGTGAGTGGTGGAGTTGACTAGGAGCACTGTTATTGTAGCACAGTTAGGGAAGTCATTTCTGGTTAGGTGACTTCTGAGAAGAGATCTGGAGGAACTGAGCTAGTGAAACTCCTGGATCCCTGGAGGAAGAGCATCGCAAACAGAGAGGACAGCAAGTTTGCAAAGGTCCTGAGATAGACCACACTTGGAGAGTTTGAGGAAAAGGAAGGAGGACCACGTGATGGGTAGGGAATACTGATGGAGGGATGGATGAGAGAGGAAGAGTCTGCGGAGCAGGGTGGGGGTCAGACCGTGTGTGGCCAGCAAGGATGCTTTGGCTTTCACTGTAAGCAAAATGGGAAGACACTGGAGGTTTTAAAGTCAGACTTTAACTGACTTACTGATGTACATACCAGAAATAACTGCTATAGCTCCTTCCTCCTTCAGAAAGACCCAGAAGCCACAAGTAAAGAGAGCCAGGACTCCTCCTCTGCCATCAATTGGGATCTTCATCAACTAACCAGAAGCTTTCTTAAGGTGTGCACAACCCTGAGAGCAAGTGCCTCCTTAAATGCCCCATGCTTCCCTTGCCCTGGTCTCCACCTTACCCTGCAAGGCCAGACCTCCAGAAGGCTGAGATAGTGGCTTTCAATGTGTCTTTGTTCCTTGCAGCCTGTGTTCAGAGAGATTTTTGAGAAATAGTCCATGGGCTCTAAGCAACCCACCCTGCCTGCTTCAACAAGTGCAGTGCTATTTCCAACAGTGTCATAGTTTACATTTGCCATCTGAGCCAGTCATCGCTTTCAATATCTGCCTGGAAAGACGGCTGGCGGGATAGTCACCAGAGTATTCTTGATTCACAGTGGTTACTGTAGGTGTATGGGGGTTCCCAGGTGGTGCTAGTGGTAAAATATCCACCTGCCAGTGCAGAAGACATAAGAGACACCGTTCAGTCCCTGGGGTGGGAGTGAATATTCTCTGGAGAACCATTCAGTCCCTGGGGTGGGAATGAATATTCTCTGGAGAAGGCAACTCACTGCAGTATTCTTGCCTGGAGAACCCCATGGACAGATGAACGTGGCAGGCTACTGTCCATAGAGTCGCATGGAGTCATTCACGACTGAAATAACTTAGCACACATACACAGTAGGTGTATATGGGAAGTTGGATGGCCGGAAGTAACAGGTGAAGGCAAAACTTATTCTTCTAAATTGTTTCAGTTGTGTGCAATAACCAGGCTAAATGTTGTTCATTTTAAAAGAAGCAGGATATGAAAAAATGAAAACCTATAAAATTATTAGAAGATGCTGAGATGTGGCTGCTATGAGATGGTTTTTGATGGGTGCTGTTTAGTTTGGATAGAGAGGAAAAGGCTGGAAGGGAGAGAGGAAGAAAGTGCATTGCCCTTGTTCAATTCAGTCGCTCAGTCGTATCCAACTCTTTGCGACCCCATGAATCGCAGCACGCCAGGCCTCCCTGTCCATCACCCACTCCCAGAGTTCACTCAGACTCACATCCACTGAATCAGTGATGCCATCCAGCCATTGCCCTTGTAGATACCCCCAAAACTTTCTAGATAGAATAAGGGAACATACTCAATCACTTTAGCCATGTCCTGACTCTTTGAGACCCCAAGAACCATAGCCCACCAGACTCCTCAGTCCATGGGATTTTCCAGGCAAGCATACTGGAGTGGGTTGCCATTTCCTTCTCCAGGGTATCTTCCTGACCCAGGGATCAAATCTGTATCTCCTGCATTGCAGGCAGATTCTTTACCACTTAGCCACCAGGGAAAATCATGTGGGCAAAACTTGATGAGTTCAGTAAAACAAATCCAGAGGAAGCATGTTGAACTGGATGGTTGTCTGCTACCATACAACAAAGCAAAAAGCAGGGCATTGAGATCGTATCTCTATTAGTTTCCTCAAGCTGCCATGGCAAATTGCCACAAACTATTGATTAAGGGTTTCTCTGGTAGCTCAGTTGGTAAAGAATCTGCCTGCAATGCAGGAGACCCTAGTTCAATTCCTGGGTCTGGAAGATGCCCTGGAGAAGGGTTTGACTACCCACTCCAGTTATTCTTAGGCTTCCCCAGTGGCCCAGTTGGTAAAGAATCTGCCAACAATGCAAGAAACCTAAGGATGGATTAATACAAAAAAGATATTCTCTCACAGTTCTGGAGGCTCAAGGTCTGAAATCAAGGTGTCAGTAGGGTATCTCTAAACACTAATGTGAAGAATCCTCCCATGCCTCTTCCAGCTTCTGGTAGCCCTGGATATCTGTTGGTTATATGTGGATAGCAGTCTTTGCCTCTGTCCTCATGGGGCCTTTTTCTTCTCTATGTGTATCTCTCATAAGGATCACTTATTGATGGATTTAGGGCCTAGAGTGATAGCCTTTGGAGAACCTTCACTTAATTACATCTGCAAAGACTGTCTTTACAAATAAGGTCACATTCCAGGACATGATATATCTTTTGGGGAGCCACCATTCAAATCATGCAAGGAGCACTTTTGGAGACAATAAGGGCCCACAGCAAGTGGTGGGTGTTCGGCCTCCGAACACTTCTCTGGGAAGAAGCAGGGATGCAGTCATTCAGAAACATAAGTGGCAGCAAGCCAGAGAGCAAGTACCTAGATGGAGACTGGTGAAACGAAGGGAGCAGGTGTGACATGACTAGCAGATCAAAAATCTCGTTGGAAGAAAAGAGGCAACAACTCAGTATGGCACAGCAGTTTGGGACCTTGGCTGCACATTTGAATAACCTGAGAACTTTAAAAAAAAAATTTCACCCAAGCCCCTACCTCAGAGATTTTGATCTAATGGGTCTGAGTTGGTGCCAGAGCATCTGCATTTTCAAAAGATCCCCAGGGGATTCTAACATGCAGCGAAGGTGGAGAAACAATGGTAGCTGAAAGGGCACTGAGTGGAAGAATCAGTGACTTGGGTTCTCCTCCAGGCTCAGACGCTCACACCAGACCAGGAAATTCACATCTCCTGTGGAGGTGTGGGTGTGGGCTCAGAGATAATAGCCAAGGTGTCCTTTTATCGTGCTAGTGGCAACCCACTCCAGTACTCTTGCCTGGAAAATCCCATGGACGGAGGAGCCTGGTAGGCTGCAGTCCATGGGGTCGCTAAGAGTTGGACATGACTGAGTGACTTCTCTTTCACTTTTCACTTTCATGTATTGGAGAAGGAAATGGCAACCCACTCCAGTGTTCTGGCCTGGAGAATCCCAGGGACAGGGGAGCCTGGTGGGCTGCCGTCTCTGGGGTCGCACAGAGTCGGACACGACTGAAGCGACTTAGCGGTTAGTTAAGCACCTCCTTCACGTGATTATCTTAGCTTTGCTACTGCTGCCAGGCCACTTTGGAGATCCTCTGTGAATACACACTAGTTTGACTTTGCTTTCCATCTGCTTCTGCACAACTTGAGTCAACAGGTTATACTCAGTACTCAGGCATGACTAATTGTTCAGTGATTGCAAGGTCTGATACAGAGGGCCAACAGGCACATGAAAAGATGTTCAACATTGCATATTACTAGAGAAATGCAAATCAAAACCGCAATGAGGTATCACTTTACACTAGTTAGAATAACCATCATCAAAAAGTCTACAAATAAATACTAGAGAGGGTATGGAGAAGAGGATACCCTCCTACCCTGTTGGGAATGTAAATTGGTACAGCCACATTGGAGAACAGTATGGAGCATGGCTTTGCCCCCTATGAGAAGCAGGCACAATGAGCAACATCCAGCGTCCTCTGTTTCAAGGTGACTCACTGAGTGTGGCCAAGGAGGTTGTCTATTAGAGAGTGGCCCTGACATTCTAAACACCCAGCCTTAAAATGAAAATCTGAGTTCCTTTGGGAATGTGATACAAAACCTCTCAGGGATTGAGAATCAACTGAAGACTGAAAATGAAGAATGAATGAAAATGAAATGAAAACTTCTTGGGAAAGACAAGTGGTAGAAGTAGGGGTTTTCCAGAATTGGTATTGGCATAAGATTTGGAAGATATTTTCTTAGCTTTTTTATTATGGAAAATTTCAGACATACACAAAAAGTGAAAGGAGTAGTGTAAAAAATCCCCATGAATCTATCAATTAGCTTCTAAAATTATCAACAGCTGACCATCTAATCTATATATCATTCTCTTGAGGGTGACATTTTTAAAACATTCTGAGATTCACAGTGAAATCTCCAGATTTAAATATAATGCTAAACCCTACTGAAAATGCAAGCAAAAATGGCAGAAAACAAACAAATCACTGAAGTTACTGTGATATGATAGAAAAGCCCTGAGCCTGGAGTTGAGATGGCTGGCATTCAGCACTGATTTCACATTAACTCGTTATGCAACATTGGGTAAGATATGTAGACCCAAGTTTTTCACCTATAAATGAGGAAGATGAATTATTAGAGTGTTACTCAAATGGATTTCTACATAAACTATAATTTAAATCCATGGAAGTGAGCTAGAAATTAGAAGGGAATTAAGAGTTGGACACGACTGAGCGACTGAACTGAACTAAATACTTGTTTTTAGATATTAAAGGTGAGACGTTGAGCTCCATATTCAGTGAGATGTGTTATCTCAATAGATTTTACAGCATAGGATAAATTTTACATAGGTAGTTTCTCCATTCTCTCTTCACTGTCTACAGCTGAGAAAACTGAGCTTCCTAGGCTTAAATATTTTTCCAAAGTCACATAACTAGGAGGGAGTGAAGTTGGGATTGCCCATCTGGCTTTATTTAACTCCACAATTCATTAAAACATGATTCCTCTGTAGCTGCAATTTTATTTTTGAATTTTCATTGTAAGTTGGAACCTAGCCATGAAAAACAATGGGTACTCAATACACAGTTTTGGATGAATGAATGTTGAATCTAAAATTCATTATCAAAGTGGTTCACCACAAATCCACAGCACCCAGAATTGTACCTGGCGTATAGTACAGTGCTCAATAAACATTTGCTATAGCAGACTCCTCTCTGAACACATTAGTCCAGTATGTCGATACAGCAAAGATCAATCAGCTCAAGTGCTTGATCGAGAAGGATACTGGAAACCAAAGCAAAGACAGCATATTCTTAACATACCAACAGGCTGTGTGCTGTTCACCATGCTATGCAGCTCTCCCCATAAGATTTTATCTGCTTCTGCTCTGTGTACCTACATAGAGAAGTGAAAGAGCTGGAGAAAATTCAAAGTGTAAAGTGCTTTTGTGAGTGAACAACCTTAAAACTGACAATACTTCCTTCTCTGACTTTTCAACCCTCATCTTCTCAGCCAATCAACAGGGTTGCCTACAATCTCAATCCGTGGTCTCCCAGTCAGAAAGCTACCAGACTGTTTCCAAGGCAACATTCGTGTTTAAACATTCCAAAAATCCAAGATGAAAAAAGCAATTGTACTTGATGTGGCACTTAATCTGATTCAAAGTTAAACTGAATTACATCACCACATCTAATCTTAGCATATCTTATGTCCCCAGAAAAAACCCTTTACACCCTCACAGTCTTCCTGGTTCCTGCTTATCCATCCTCTAATCCAGACACGAAGTATATTTAGATGATAAATAAATAGAGGATATTTATTTCATATATGTAATGTGTATGAGATATATATATATGCAGATGCACCAGTTGACCCTTGATCAATACAGATTTGAACTGCACAGTTCAGTTCAGTTCAGTTACTCAGTTGTGTCTGACTCTTTGTGACCCCGTGGACTGCAGCACACCAGGCTTCCCTGTCCAACACCAACTCTTGCTGTTTACTCAAACTCATGTCCCTTGAGTCGGTGATGCCATCCAACCATCTCATCCTCTGTCGTCCCCTTCTCCTCCTGTACTCAATCTTTCCCAGCATCAGGGTCTTTTCAAATGAGTCAGTTCTTCGCATGAGGTGGACAAAGTATCAGAGTCTCAGCTTCAGCATCAGTCCTTCCAATGAATATTCAAGACTGATTTCCTTTAGGATGGACTGGTTGGATCTCCTTGCAGTCCAAGGGACTCTCAAGAGTCTTCTCCAACACCACAGTTCAAAGGCATCAATTCTTCGGTGCTCAGCTTTCTTTGTAGTCCAACTCCCACATCCATACATGACTACTGGAAACACTATAGCTTTGACTAGACAGACCTTTGTTGGCAAAGTAATGTCTCTCCTTTTTAATATGATGTCTAGGTTGGTCATAACTTCTCTTCCAAGGAGTAACAGTCTTCTAACTTTATGGCTGCAGTCACCATCTGCAGTGATTTTGGAGCCCAAGAAAATGAAGTCTCTCACTGTTTTCACTGTTTCCCCATCTATTTTCCATGAATTGACAGGACCAGATGCCATGACCTTAGTTTTCTGAATGTTGAGTTTTAAGCCAACTTTTCACTCTCCTCTTTCACTTTCAAGAGGCTCTTTAGTTCCTCTTCACTTTCTGCCATAAGGATGGTGTCCCCTGCATACCTGAGGTTATTGATATTTCTCCTGGCAATCTTGATTCCAGCTTGTGCTTCATCTAGTCCAGCATTTCACATGATGTAATCTGAATATAAGTTAAATAAGCGGGGTGACAATATACAGCTTTGACATACTCCTTTTCCTACTTGGAACCAGTCCATTGTTCCATGTCCAGTTCTAACTATTGCTTCTTGACCTGCATACAGATTTCTCAGGAGGCAGGTCAGGTGCTCTGGTATTCCCATCTCTTGAAGAATTTTCCACAGTTTGTTGTGATCCACACAGCCAAAGGCTTTGGCATAGTCAATAAAACAGAAGTAGATGTTTCTCTGGAACTCTCTCACTTCTTCAGTGATCCAGTGGATGTTGGCAATTTGATCTCTAGTTCCTCTGCCTTTTCTAAATCCAGCTTGAACATCTGGAATGCCATGTTTCATGTACTGTTGAAGCCTGGCTTGGAGAATTTTGAGCATTCCTTTGCCAGCATGTGAGATGAGTGCAACTGTGCAGTAGCTTGAACGTTCTTTGGTATTGCCTTTCTTTGGGGTGGGAATAAAAACTGACCTTTTCCAGTCCTGTGGCCACTGCTGAGTTTTCCAAATTTGCTGGCATATTAAGTGCAGCACTTTAACAACACCATCTTTTAGGATTTGAAATAGCTCAACTGGAATTCCATCACCTCCACTAGCTTTGTTCGTATAGTGATGTTTCCTAAGGCCCACTTGACTTTGCATTCTGGGATGTCTGGCTCTAGGTGAGTGATCACACCATTGTGATTATCTGGGTTGTGAAGATCTTTTTTGTATAGTTCTTCTGTGTATTCTTGCCATCTCTTAATTAATCTTATCTGCTTCTGTTAGGTCCCTACCATTTCTGTCCTTAATTTGTGCCTATCTTTGCATGAAATGTTCCCTTGGTATCTCTAATTTTCTTGAGAGATCTCTAGTCTTTCCCATTCTGTTGTTTTCCTCTATTTCTTTGCACTGATCACATTGATCACCAAGGAAGGCTTTCTTATCTGCATTCAAATGAGTATCTTTGCTTTTCTCCTTTGCCTTTCACTTCTCTTCTTTTCACAGCTATTTGAAAGGCCTCCTCAGACAGCCATGTTGCCTTTTTGCATTTCTTTTCCTTGGGGATATTCTTGATTTTGCCTCCTGTACAATGTCAGGAATCTTTGTCCATAGTTCTTCAGGCACTCTGTCTATCAGATTTAACCCTTTGAATCTATTGTCACTTCCACTGTATAATCATAAGGGATTTGATTTAGGTCATACCTGAATTGTCTAGTGGTTTTCCCTACTTTCTTTAATTTAAGTCTGAATTTGGCAATAAAGAGTTCATGGTATGAGCCACAGTCAGCTCCTGGTCTTGTTTTTGCTCACTGTATAGAACTTCTCCATCTTTGGCTGCAAAGAATATAATCAATCGGATTTCAGTATTGACCATCTGGTGATGTCCATGTGTAGAGTCTTCTCTTGTGTTGTTGGAAGAGGGTGTTGCTATGACATTCTCTTGGCAAAACCTGTTAGCCTTTGCCCTGCTTCATTCTGTACTCCAAGGCCAAATTTGCCTGTTACTCCAGGTATTTCTTGATTTCCTACTTTTGCATTCCAGTACATTATAATGAAAAGGACATCTTTTTTGGGGTGTTAGTTCTAGATGGTCTTATAGGTCTTCATAGAACCGTTTAACTTCAGCTTCTTCAGCATTGTTAGTTGGGGCATAGACTTGGATTACTGTGATATTGAATGGTTTGCCTTGGAAATGAACAGAGATCATTCTGTCATTTTTGAGACTGCATCCAAGTACTGCATTTTGGACTCTTTTATTGACCATGATGGCTACTCCATTTCTTCTAAGGGATTCTTGCCCACAGTAGTAGATATAATATGCTGGTCCACTTAATACTTGGAATTTTTTTCAGTAAATATATTAGGAAAGTTCTTTTGAGATTTGCAACAATATGAAAACACTTACAGGTGAACTATACAGCCTGGAAATATCCCCCAAATTAAGAGAAAGTTAAATATGTCATGAATGCATAAAATACATGTAGATATACATTTAACATATAAAATATGTATTATTTTACTGTATGTGTTTGGTAAGGCTTCTAGTCAGTGGTAGGCTATTAATAAGTATGTTTGGCAGGAGTCAAAAATCACACAGGAATTTTTGACTGCTTGGGTGTAGGCAGCCCTAACTCACATGTTATTCATGTGTCAATATATGCTCATATATATATATAATACGTGTGTGCTCAATTGCTCAACAGTGTCTGACTCTTTGCGGCCCTGTGGACTGTAGCCTGCCAGGCGCCTCTGTCCATGGAATTTCCCAGGAACGAATACTGGAGAGGGGTGCCATTTCTTACTCCATATATATACTACATATACATTATATTTTATATAATATGATATATTATATAATCTACATTAGGATATATATTAAGATACGTATCTCCCAACAGTTCTGTTTCTCCAAAGAACTCTAATACACCAATCATTTCCCTGAATTGATACTGTTGAATATCTTATGTATTAGGTTGGATTTCCTGAGAAAGATTTCTAGGAATCTAACACATGTGGGCAAGAGGGTTATGCAGTAGTGCTCATAGGAGTAACACTCAAGTGAGTCAGGCAGAGTGAGAAATTGGACTGTAGGGAGTGCGTGAGCTGACAAGGCCCTTGAGAATTATCCCAAATTCAGGCTAGCAGACCAAGATTTTATAAATTGTTCCCACTTGCAGTAGAGCAAAGAGGCATCATGCCTTGTGTGATGTAGCTTTCTTGGACTGAAGTCAGTTCCCAAAGAGCAACTTAGCTGTGAGTTTTTATCAGCCAACATTCCTGGCAGCACAGAGAATAAGCGTCCCTGTCTTGAAGAGGGAATCTAGGCAGCACACTACAGCATCCACTACACACTGAATGTTTCCACCTTCACCAAATCAATTTGCAATTGGATTGTTTTTGTTTGTTTACAGAATCAATCAAGAGACAAAAATCATTCTTTTTAATCTGTGGAGATGTCTTCTTTAGCTGTTTAAAAGCCTTGGTAAGCAAAGCTGAATAAGAAACAAAAAAGAAAATTTGCCCTTGCTGAGTGATGAAAGAATTCTACCGCAATTGGCAAGAACACTGAGGAGCTAGTGTTTAGATATTAAAACAAAACCTCTAAGGTACTTACACAAAACACTGGCATTCAAAATGGAGAGTCTCACTCACATAGACAGGCAGGCTGACAGACTGACAGAAAAACCAATAGTTCTCAAGGCAAACATCTTAAGTTACAGCAGCTCTTGGCTTATTTATTTTCCCCATTAGGTACTGCTTTCAAAGGACCTTCATATGGTACACTAAAGATCAAAGTACATTTTTCCAAAGAACCAAAAAAAAAAAAAAAAGGCAGAAAGAGCCAGCTAATCCAAATATACATATGTTCTGAGTTGTGAATATTTTTTCATCCTTTGTTATAGGCAAATAAGTTGAAGACAGGAAAGAACTAGGTGATAGACTCAATTGTGTACATATCATTGTCAAGAGAAGATGCCAAATTCAACACAATGTTAGCCTGTCTGTAAGATGAAGGTTTCAGAATCTAAAATAATCTGTGACTCCCTTGTTTAGTATACCTTTTGCTATTATTACCCTGAGATACTTGTAAAAGATAATTTTCTTTTAGAGAAAAACTACAGTATATTGATACTCATAGATACCAAGGCATTTCATGGTGAGTCTCACTTTTATTCCTGAAGAAAACAGTTTTTTTCTGCAGAAAGTCATATTTCTCCTTCTATTTCAAGTACACTTTATATTAAAGGACTCCTACAACATTATCCTAGCACCTCTAAGAAAAGAAAAATCACACACCATATTCTTGAAATTTCCCCAGTACAGAAGTACCCTAAACAGGACATATTCAGCAACACAGTTCAACACATATTGATTGTTGGCCTTCTATGTGGCAGATATTCTGGCAGGCACTGAGGTTATACCCATGACTAATACACAGTTCCTGCTTTCAAAACGTGAGGAAGACAGGCAATTTCAACATTAGGCAGGAAATTTCAAGACAGTGTGTAAAGGAACTATCACACAATGTCCTGGAAACCGCCTAGTCTTAGGGAAGCAGTTAGAGGATGAGGGATGATTTCATGGAAGAAATGTTGCATGACCCTAGACTTAGAAGATGAGCAGGAGTGGATAGCAGAAGAGTACTGGGAAAGGCCTTTCATGTTGGGGGAATGGGAACTACAGGTGACTCAGTATTGTTGAATATGAAAGAAAGGAGAAGATGGAAGGAGATGAACTGGAGAAGTGAGCAGAGGACAATCACAGAAGGCTTTCAATGACATACTAAGCAGTTTCAGTCATTTAAAAAGAACATGGCCAGATTTTCTTTTAGATCAGCCATTCTGGCATCTGTCTCAGTCAGTTCTGTAGCTCAGTCATGTCTGACTCTGAGACCCTGTGGACTGCAGCACGCAAGGCTTCCCTGTCCATCACCAACTCCCAGAGCTTGCTCAAACTCATGTTCCATTGAGTCAGTGATGCCATCCAACCATCTCATTTTCTGTCATCCCTTTCTCCTCCTGCCTTCAATCTTTCCCAGAATTAGGGTCTTCTCAAATGAGTCAGTTCTTTGCATCAGGTGGCCAAAGTATTGGAGTCTCAGCTTCAGCATCAGTCCTTCCAATGAATATTCAGGACTGATTTCCTTTAGGATGGACTGGTTTGATTTCCTTGCAATCCAAGGAACTCTCCAGAACCTTCTCCAACACCACCGTTCAAAAGCATCAATTCTTTGGTGTTGGGATTATAGTCCAACTCTCACATCCATACATGACAACCGGAAAAATCATAGTTTTGACTAGACAGACTTTTGTTGGCAAGTTAATGTCTCTGCTTTTTAATATGCTATCCAGGTTTGTCATAGCTTTTCTTCCAAGGAGTAAGTGTCTTCTAATTTTATGGCTGCAGTCACCATCTGCAGTGATTTTGGAGCCCAAGAATATAAAGTTGGTCACTGTTTCCATTGTTTCACCATCTATTTGCCATGAATTCATGGGACCAGATGCCATGATCTTAGTTTTCTGAATGTTGAGTTTTAAGCCAGCTTTTTCACTCTCCTCTTTCACTTTCATCAAGAGGCTCTTTAGTTCCTCTTAACTTTCTGCCATAAGTGTGGTGTCACCTGTATATCTGAGGTTATTGATATTTCTCCTGGCAATCTTGATTGAAGAAAGTAGGGTAAACCACTAGACCATTCAGGTATGACTTAAATCAAATCCCTTACAATTATACAGTGGAAGTGACAATAGATTCAAGAGATTAGATCTGATAGACAGAGTGCCTGAAGAACTATGGACAGAGGTTCCTGACATTGTACAGGAGGCAGGAATCAAGACAATCCCCAAGGAAAAGACATGTAAAAAGGCAACATGGTTGTCTATGGAGGCCTTACAAATAGCTGAGAAGAGACTCTAAAGGCAAGGGAGAAAAGGATAGATATGCCCATTTGAATGCAGAGTTCCAAAGAATAGCTAGGAAAGATTAAAAAAAAAAAAAAAAGCCTTCCTCAGTGATCAATGCAAAGAAACAGAGGAAAACAATAGAATAAGAAAGACTAGAGATCTCTTCAAGAAAATTAGAGATAGCAAGGGAATATTTCATGCAAAGATGGACACAAATAAAGGACAGAAATGGTAGGGATCTAACAGAAGCAGATGAGATTAAGAGGTGGCAAGAATACACAGAAGAACTATACAAAAAAGATCTTCACGACCCAGATAATCACAATGGTGTGATCACTCACCTAGAGCCAGACATCCCAGAATGCAAAGTCAAGTGGGCCTTAGGAAGCATCACTACAAACAAAGCTAGTGGAGGTGATGGAATTCCAGTTGAGCTATTTCAAATCCTAAAAGATGATGTTGTTAAAGTGCTGCACTCAATATGCTAGCAAATTTGGAAAACTCAGCAGTGGCCACGGGACTGGAAAAGGTCAGTTTTTATTCTCATCCCAAAGAAAGGCAATGACAAAGAACGTTCAAACTACCACACAATTGCACTCATCTCACATGCTGGCAAAATAATGCTCAAAATTCTCCAAGCCAGGCTTCAACAGTACGTGAACCATGAACTTCCAAATGTTTAAGCTAGATTTAGAAAAGGCAGAGGAACCAGAGATCAAATTGCCAACATCCACTGGATCATAGACAAAGCAAGAGAATTCCAGAAAAACATCTACTTCTGTTTTATTGACTATGCCAAAGCCTTTGACTGTGTGAAAGTTGCTAAGTCATGTCCGACTCTTTGCGACCCCATGGACTATAGCCTACCAGGCTCCTCCGTCCATGGGATTTTCGAGGCAAGAATACTGGATTGGGTTGCCATTTCCTTCTCCAGGAGATCTTCCCAACCTAGGAATTGAACCCAGGTCTCCCACATTGTAAGCTGATGCTTTACCATCTGACTATGTGGATCACCACAAACTGTGGAAAATTCTTCAAGAGACAGGAATATCAAACCACCTTACCTGCCTCCTAAGAAATCTGTATGCAGGTCAAGAAGGAACAGTTAGAACCAGACATGGAACAACAGACTGGTTCCAAATTGGAAAAGGAGTATGTCAAGGCTGTGTATTGTCACTGTGCTTACTTAACTTATATGCACAGTAGATCATGTGAAATGCCAGGCTGGATGAAGCACAAGCTGGAATCAAGATTGCCAGCATCTGACTAGAGGAGAGATTTAAAGGAAACAATATAGGACTGGGGAGACTAGGAAGGTGATTCCTACAGTATTCTAGGCAAGAGATGGTGAGAGCCAATTTCATTAGGCAGTGGCACTTGGGAACTAATGAGGAGAATGCTTTGAGAACTACTTTAGATGCAATAGGAAGATAGGTTACTGATAGGATTTAGGAGTAAGGGAGAAGAAGAAATTAAGTATGATTCCTAGTTTTTTGGATTGGGCAATAGGATGGGTGCACAACCGTTAGACAAACAGGGAATTCAGAAGAGCAGGTATAGAACAAAAGCATAGGAGTTTGGCTTTAGATATCTCATGTTTGAGGGACCCACAAATAATTAAATATATATGTGTCTAAATCACTGAAAAGAGGGCTGAGCTAAACATGAACTTGTGAATCATTAGCACATTCAAGCATTATAAGGGTATTAATTTTTTGTTATTGTTTTTGTGTTTTATTCACTGCTGTATATCCAGTACGTAGAATAGTACATACCATAAATATCTGTTAGATGAAGAGTAGTTTAACTCCTGGGAGTGAAAGAATTGTCCAGGTAGAAATGCAGAATAAGAAAAAAAAAAAAATGCAGAATAAGGAGAAGTGGTCACAGGACACTCAATCACATAGAAGGAGATAACTTGTTGGGGATCTCCACTGCTCACACTGACAGCACCAAACACCAGTTCTGTATATTTCCAGTTTAATAGAAATTACAGAATTTCCAGATAAGGTTACACATGATAGGTTAAGTACATACTTTCTTGCAATTATCCCCAAATTAAAACAGGATAAGAAAAGTACTTTCTTAATCTCCTATGTTGGGGAGAAAGCCCATTTTATGTATTTTCAACAAATTTTTATGAGCTAAACTGAATATTGTAAATGGATGAGAAACACACACATACACTTGCAAATACAAACCCTGCATATTTCATCTAATTTTTAAAATCTTGGAAAGAACAAGTTATATAATAATAAAAAGAACATCTTGGTGTCCAGATCTGTATACTCATGCCATCTCAACCTCTCCATTTAGAAGACTCAAAGGCTCAAAATTATTATGTTGGAAAGCAAACTCACTTTCTTCTCTCAACTTATTTTCTTCCTTCAACAACAGTTAACAGTTGTGAACTCACAACTCTCCATGCAGAGTCACAAGTCATGAAACTAAGAGTCATCTCTGACACCTCCTTCTCTCTTGCTTTCCATAGCTACACCATCCCCAAGTCCTGTCAACTTTGTATATCCCATAAATCTCTAGAATCTAGTCACTTTCTCTCCCATCAACCCACTAAGGCACTTCCATCTCTCCACTGGACTTCTGCTGTAGCCTACTAATTATCCATCTGTTCCCTTACTCTCTCCGACCCTGCCACCAATGGTTATTTTTATTTTTTCAAAACACAAACCTGATTACATTTCCCTTCCATATAAAGCCCTTCATTGTCTTCCTGTGGTTCACAGGATAAAGACATCTCCTTTCATGATCTAGAAAGCCTTCACAACAAGACCTCAGCCTTGTTCTCCAGTCTCATCTGGCTCTCTGTCCCCTGAGCTCTCTGTGCTCAGACCTTCCTTTAGATTCTCATGTAGGTTGCCTCCCTCCCACCTGAAACATTCTTATCATCAGGGTATTTGCACTTGCTGGTCCCTCCTCCTGAAACATTCTTATCATCACCTCCCCACTGTCCAAGCCAATCCATTTAGCCTAGGTAACTCCACCTTACCTGCCTCCTGAGAAATCTGTATGCAGGTCAAGAAGCAACAGTTAGAACTGGACATGGAACAACAAACTGGTTCCAGATCGGGAAAGGAGTACGTCAAGGCTGCATATCATCACTCTGCTTATGTAACTTATATGCAGAGTACATCATGTGAAATGCCAGGCTGAATGAAGCACAAGCTGGAATCAAGATTGCCGGGAGAAATATCAATAACCTCAGATGTGCAGATGACACCACCCTTAGGCAGAAAGTTAAGAGGAACTAAAGAGCCTATTGATGAAAGTGAAAGAGGAGAGTGAAAAAGTTGGCTTAAAACTCAACATTCAAAAAACTAAGATCATGGCATCTTATCCCATCACTTCATGGCAAATAGATGGTGAAACAATGGAAGCAGTGACAAACTTTATATTCTTGGGCTCCAAAATCACTGCAGATGGTGACTGCAGCCATGAAATTAGAAGACAATTACTCCTTGGAAGAAAAGCTATGACAAACCTAGACAGCATATTGAAAAGCAGAGACATTACTTTGCTGACAAAGGTCTGTCTATTCAAAGCCGTGGCTTTTCCAGTTGTCATGTATGGATGTGAGAGTTGGACTATAAAGAAAGCCCAGCACCAAAGAACTGATGCTTTTGAACTGTGGTGTTGGAGAAGATTCTTGAGAGTTCCTTGGACTGCAAGGAAATCAAACCAGTCCATCCTAAAGGAAATCAGTCCTGAATATTCATTGGAAGGACTGATGCTGAAGCTGAGACTCCAATATTTTGGCCACCGGATGCAAAGAACTGACTCATTTGAGAAGACCCTAATTCTGGGAAAGATTGAAGGCAGGAGGAGAAAGGGATGACAGAGAATGAGTTGGTTGGATGGCATCCCCCCTTGATGGACATGAGTTTGAGCAAGCTCCAGGAGTTGGTGATGGACAGAGAAGTCTGGCGTGCTGCATGCAGTCCATGGGGTCTCAGAGTCAGACACAACTGGGAAACTGAACTGAACTCCACTTATCTTTTATAACACAGCAGAAACATTGCTTCCTCAGCTTAGATCAGATTCCACTATTAGGTGATTTCATAGAGGACTCCACTGCTATCCCTCAGAGCACAATCTCACTTTATAGTTATATGCATTCTTCACTGTATAATTATACATTCATTTATATACTAGATAAATAATATACATTCTTTATGTATATTAATAAATTGTGTGATTGATTAATATAATCAATAATTAATATAATCAATAATTAATATAATTATTAATTATATTACTGCTTTTAGGAAATTATATTTATATATTATATACTACATATATTATTATGGTATTTTTATATATTTTATATATTATATACATAATGTTCATAAAATATAAATATATTTTTTCTTATATTCTTATAATAGTATATATACATTAAATTATATAATATATATTATTTACATATATTTTATATTTTTATTTTTATTTTATATTTGATAAAATAATTTATCAAATATATTACATATTAATAATAGTATTAAATATCAAATTGTTTATATAATTAATTATATTAAACTTCTGATTATATTAAATAATTAAGTATGTAATTAAATAAGTAATATATGCTCTTCACTGTAGCTCAGATGGTAAAACATCTGCCTGCAGTGTGGGAGACCCGGGTTCAATCCCTGAGTTGGGAAGATCCCCTGGAGAAGGAAATGACAACCCACTCCAGTACTCTTGCCTGGAAAACTCCATGGACTGAGAGCCTCCTCACAGCCTGGTAAGCTACAGTCCATGGGGTTGCAAAGAGTCAGACACGACTGAGCGACTTCACTTTAGATAGTTAAATAAATAATATCTGTTTGGTGGTCATATATCTGTATTTTGATCACTATTATATCCCCAGCTCCTAGATCTGTACCAGGGCACATAGTAGGTACTCAAAAAATATTAACTGAAGTAATGGAGCAATGAATATGTGTATACATGTTTCTATAAAATACCTATTTTGGATATTTGGAAGGCTTTGGAATTATTAATCAAAAAGTATCTCCCCAAACATGAGTACTATGTCTTTCTGCTTTCCTCTTTGTTATTACACAAGATTAAACAACATACGTGTATACGTGTGTGTGTATGTTAGTCGCTCAGTCATATCCAGCTCCCTGCCACCCCATGGACTGTGGCCTGCAAGCTCCTCTGTCCGTGGGATTTTTCACGCAAGAATACTGGAGTGGGTTGCCATTTCCTTCTCCAGTATGTGTACACTGGAGTGTTTATTTGTTCCTGATTCATGTTGAAGGTGATTGGCTTAATGTATGTTTCCCCAAAAGTGACCTGGGGAAGGATCTGAGTGCAAGTGGTTTATTTGGGAGTGGCAAGTGGGGATGTACAGTAGGAAGAAAGGGACAGGAAGGCAGCCAATTAAAGGTCCATCATTATGAAAGTCATTGCTGTGAATAAATGAGATTCAATCCCAGTGGGAATTCCAAGCTCGAGGTTATTTCAAACCCACTGGCAGGAAAGCTGAGGTATTTGTACACCAGTCAATCCTTGCTTGAAGGCTACTTCCAGAGGTACTCATTCTTCAGCTCCTCCAGCCTGCTGTATGAGGATAGCAGAACCAGTCTGGTGACCAGAGGAAGCCCTCTGGCAAAATTTAAAAAAAAAAATACAGATACTGAAACTGGGGCCAGTGGTGGGCACAAGGGAATAAATATAGCAGCGGCACCAAAAGTATCTGTCACGGTGATAAACTGTACAGAAATAATTCTCATTTATTGAGTGCTCGCTCTGTTCAGCTCTTTACACTTAGGACTTTATTTTCCAACTCATAGCAGCACTGGGTGGTAAGTACTATTATTAAAAATTTACAGTTGAAGAGGGAGGATATTTAACTTCTTCAAGGTTAACGAACCACTAATGAACTACACAATCTATCTGGCTCCAAAGTCTAAGTTCTGAACCACTACCCTGTATTAGAAGGATGTTCCCTGCACCCTAATAAATACATACATAGGAACAACTCCACACACAGTGGAATTTTCGCAGGACCAGCGTATCCTTCCTAACTGTCGGGCACTGCACTCTTTGCCTTTACTGGTTCTTTCACATTGGCATCGAGAGCTGTGCCAATTATTCAACAGTCAGTTGACCAAATACAGGACAACTTTGTGCAGAGTAGCGGGGCTCTATGGGCCTTTGACTGAAACGTCCAAATGAACATTCCGTGTGGCCAAGTGCTCAGTGAAAAAGAAGGTCTAATGAATCTCCATGGTGTATGACTAAAAGCAGCGCCCGAAACACCCGAGCTTGAATATAATTATAAGGGGGTTGTCCAGTACTCAGGGCACAAAGTAACTGTTATCTGAAGTTGGAAAGGAATTTCCTGAAGTAGCTGGGAATTGTACAATGAAGCACACCATAAAAGCTACTGTTCCCCAGTCCCTGATCATGAGGACAAAATTTGACCTGCTGAATTACTGAGCTAGACCATGAAATTATTTTCAGAGACTTTCCCTCCAACTGAGAAAAATCTACCTACCTAAAATAATCATCTTTTAGTAAACTGTTGCAGTAATCCAGGGGTTCATTTGATGAGCACTGCTGTGTACACCAAAAGTGAATTTGAACCAACCAAATTCCCATTCTTCTGAGAAACTCTAGTAATGACTTCTTACATATTCCTATGTTAAAGTCACAGCATTTTAATTTAGTCTTGATGAAGTCTTGAATTGTTTAAAAGTTACATTTGTAACTTCTCAGAGTTCTCTCTTTTTTTTTAACTGTTCAAAGAATCTCCCTAAGTTCCTTGTTTCTATGGAAACTCACTTTTAAGAAAAAATTCATTTGTCCCTAATCTATTTTAAAAGTGCAGAGCTATTCAAAGATACTTGAGAGACAGTTATATCAAATACATGATCAGATGTTTAGCAGGAGAAGCGAGGGGCTCAGCTGGCACAAACCTTCCAGGTTTTGCTAGTTATCTCTATCATGCAAAGTTGTCTACTACAGCTTGCACAACTCTGGATGAAAAAAAAAAAATGTGAGCAGGCTCCATTGTCTGAAACAATTAATTTTAAAAGAGTTTTGCTGCAGAAATGCACCTGAAACAACTTGAAAATCAAATCAGAGTGTGAAACGTTAGCATCTTCCATATTCCAGCCAATAAGGAATCCCCTAACATCTCTTCTAGAAGGCAATGGCACCCCACTCCAATATTCTTGCCTGGAAAATCCCATGGACAGAGGAGCCTGGTGGGCTGCAGTCCATGGGGTGGTGAAGAGTCAGACATAACTGAGCGACTTCACTTTCACTTTTCACTTTCATGCACTGGAGAAGGAAATGGCAACCCACTCCAGTGTTCTTGCCTGGAGAATCCCAGGGATGGGGGAGCCTGGTGGGCTGCCGTCTCTGGGGTCGCACAGAGTCGGACACAACTGAAGCGACTTAGCAGCAGCAGAGGGAACATTGTTCCCTTAACATAGACATTGTGAAAGAGTCAGCAGATAGTAGATGAAAGAATAGTAAGAGCACCCCTCAGAGGAAACCACCAAAAAGTGACCATGGGAATGATGGTTTTGTTATCCTGGTCATTGACACCTCTAAGGTTTTTGCAGTGTCTCCCCCATTTCAATGGCCACCATCATCTCTTTTTCTTCAGGTCACGGGGGCTTCCTTTGAAGACATGCTATTCTGAAGTCAGACTCAAATGTACTGTGGTTTGTGTTCATTTTTAAAGGATATTCTTCACTACTAAAGCTTTCTCATCCATATAGCAAAGCATTCTCATCCGCACAGCAAATAGCTATAATTGTGAGATGAACTAAGCAGAGTTTACATTAAATAGTAAGATTCATGAAGGCCCAGTCAGAATAAATGGAAGTGAGTAAAGACTTTGTGCTGTGAGGAAAAACCCATGGTATGGCTATCCCCATCATTAATGTTTTCATTTTGATAATGGATTATGCCTATCAAATTATATCACCTGCTCAGATCAGCACAGACTTGGTGAAAATGCACTAAGCTGTGCTAAAAAGACTCTAAGAAATAGACAACTCTGCGTTTTTTTGTTGAAAAGGGGGTGGGGGTGAAATTTAAACTGTGGTTTAAGTAGAAGATAGAGCAGTGGTTTGCTATGCTACCTCTATATAGGCTTGATATGCTAGTCTACTATATATAGACTTAATTATATGTAAAATAATCCTGAGATAAACAAAACTGCAAAATTATGATTGTCTCTGGAGAAGACAGGATTTGAAGTCAAGAGCAGAACTAGGACAGTTACTCTTCGTTCCATACCATTTGTGCTGCGTGGCTTTTTATTATGGACATATATTTCTTCTAAGTACTGAATACTTGAAAATGTATGGCCTGCTTAGAAAGCAGGAGCAGAGAAATAGAAAATCCAAATGTGTAGTCATAGGTAGTGAGGAGGGTAATCCTGCTCACAGGGTGCATTCTGGACACAGCACAAGCCTCAGAATTATCCAACCCAAGGCTGAAGGAGCTGGGGTATTGATGTACCAGCTTTGTGAGTCCACATTTTGCAACAACCCTTTCCCACTGTGAGCTACTATGGGCAGGGTGGTTGTTGATTCCCAGGCCATAAACAGTAGTGTAGATTTGGCTATTGGGGAGACAAGAATTCTCAGGCACAGTTCTATGATCTGTTTCTACTCACAACACTTCTGACACCAAATGTGTGAATTTTCCACACCAAGCAATTCTCCAATTCTCTGTGGACACCAATTGGGTGTCCTATAATTTAATTCAATTCTGATACTAATTTCCCAGAGTTAGCACAGGCCCCACAGGTTAAATGCTCAGACTGCCCCTCCACCTCAGCAGCCAGTTACAAACAGTGGATGCCCACGTTACTCACACCTCTGTCCCCACAACCCCTTCCTCAGGTATGATAATTTGTTACAATGGCTCACAGAAACTGCTTTACTTACTATTTCCAGTTCTATTGTAAAGGAATCAAATGAATAGCCAGAGAAAGAGGTATACGGGGAGAGGCCCAAAAGGGCCCCAAGTACAGGAGCTTCTTCTATCCCCATTGATTTGGAGGGCATCATTGGCATATGAATGAGTTCACCAACCCAGAAGCTCCCCAAACTCTGACATTTAGGGATTTTGTACAGGTGTCATTATGTAGCCAAAGGTTTATTGAATCATTGACCATTGGTTATTGAGCTCAATCCCCAGCTCCCCTCCCCTCCCTGGAGATCAGGACAAGGGCTGGCAGAGGGGAGTGGTTTCTGGAAATTTCAATGATCTAATCACATGATTGGTTCCTCTGGCAACCAGCCCCCATCCTACAGGTCTCCAGGGGCTCACCAAGAGTCATCTCATCAGTACAAACTTAGGTATGAATGAAAGAGGCTTATTATAACACATTCCTCTTACCTCTATCACTCAGGAAATTCCAAGGGGTTTAGACGCTCTTGTGGAAGGAACTGGGGACAAAGACGAAATACATATTTCTTATTATATCATCATGCCACACACAGAGATGCAGATTCTAGCAGCTGGAAACCTGAAGAGCACTCCCTGCTCTCAAGAGAGTCTGGGAGGTAGGGAGAGGCACTCACAACACCCACTGTAAGCCTCATCTTTTGAGGTCAGTCTAGTGGCCTGCCAACCATCACTGAGTATCTCTACCAGTTGGAACAGTTGGAATAGTTCCCCATATTCCTGGGGTTTGAATCTGACCAGGTAGAGCTTTGCTTACGAGTCATTACAGGGGGCCCTGTGGAAAACAACAAAGGAAATGAAAGGATTGGAAAAGGGTGTGAATACTAAGGCCAGAATAGGCATAGAAAGCACAGGTTCTACATGCTATCTCCCCAGTCACAGCAGACACCACTAGTCAGTCATGTCCCTTCCCTTTGACCTGTGCTGGCTCAGAATTCTCTTCAACATCAGATGATTGGCAGCCACTTTCAGGCTATCAAGATTGGCTCTCAAAATTTCAACTATTTGTCATGTCTTTACTAGAGGGTACAAATGGTTCAGCCAGACTGTTCAGCATATTCAGCCAGGAAATATAAATAACATTTTTAAAAATGTTTTCTTTCTAAGCTCTTGTGTGTGGTCTCAGGGAACAGAGGGAAAATGGGGAAGAAAAAGGTGAAGTCTTGTATGAGATTCCTGTTGCTGCTGTAACAAGCTATCACAAACTGAGAGGCTTAAAACAACACAGATGTGTTATCTTACTGTTATGTAGGTTAGAAGTCTGATGTGGGTCTCACTGGGCTAAAATCAAGGTGTCATGATGGCTTCGTTCCTTTCTGCAGACTCTGAGGAAAATCTGCCCTTTATGGCTGACCACGATCTTTAGCTTGTGGCTGCTTCCTCCATTAAAGCCAGCAATGATAGGGGGAGTCCTTCTTACATGGCGTTCAGCCTCTCCTCCTGCCCCCTGTCTTACTTTTAAGAACTCTAGTTTGGATCTACCCACCTAAATAATCTAGGGTAAATAACTCATCTTTCAAGATCCTTAACTCAATTACCTTGGCAAAGTCTCCTTTTCCAGGTAATGTAAAATATTCACAGGTTCTTGGAATTAAGAGATGGACATCTCTTGTTGTTGTTTAGTCTCTCAGTCATGTCTGATTCTTTGCGAGACCATGGATTGCAGCCGACCAGGCTCCTCTGTCCATGGGCTTCTCCAGGCAAAAATACTGGAGTGGGTCGCCATTTCCTTCTCCAGGGGATCTTCCAAACCCAAGGACCAAACCTGTGTCTCCTGCATTACAGATTCTTTGCCACTGAGCCACCTGGGAAGGCCATGGACATCTCTGGGGGACCATTATTCTGCCTACCAGAGGCTGCTAAAAATAGTGTTTTATCAATGCCTTAATTTTTTCTAAAATGGATCCTGATTCCATGCCATCTCACTTATTCTTTTTTTTTTTTTCACTTATTCTTTTTAATCTGTGTTATTTTTGGAACTCTAACATCCACAACATAGCGTAAAATTCCTGCCAAAGCTATTTCTGGGTAAGTAGGCAGAAGTATAGTCTAAAGGTTTGATTAACTATGTATTGTGAAGACTAACTCCAAGTGTAAACATCCGGGTGTTCAAAGTAAATATAACATCTTTGAATACGCAGTTTCAATCAGAATCTATCTTCTAAAATTGGATTTATTATGGAGGAGCTAACACCAGCAAACAGTGGCCTAACCCCTCTCCCCCCAAAATAGACGAACACATGAAGTATTTTTGAGTCTAAAAGAGATATTTGCACATTTACATTTATAGAGGTATTACAATAGCCAAAACATCAAAGCAACACGTGTCTATCAATAGATGAACGGATAAACAAAATGTGGAATAGTCATACAACAGAATGCTATTTAGCCTTTAAAAGGAAGGAACTTATCACACATGTTGCAACATAGATGAATCTTGAAGATAGTATGTCAAGTGAAATAAGCCAGTCACAAAAGAAAAAATAATGTACTTATGGCCAGGGCCCCTGTGAGAATGAGGAGGGTGAAAGAATATAAGAGAAATATAAGGGAGAAGATATTGGATGAAGAAGCAGCGATGGCTTGTGAATTAGCATAGGGAGTGATCTGGGCAAAATAAGAAAATAAAAAATAATCATTTACATAAAGTGCCATTTACATAAAGTTATCTGTGTGTGCATGTGTGTGTGTGAGTGTGTGTGGAGAGAGAGAGTAAGAAGGAGAGGAATAATATTTTGGTGAGACAATAATTTTTATTTCAACATTTTAAGGTTAGGACACCAGTAGACAACTCAGGTAGAACTATAAAATTTCTGAGTATAAGGGGATTTAAGGAGACGAACCTCTGGCTACACTGTGTCCACACCCCCATCTGGCAACAATGCATCTGCTGGAGCTAAGTAGTTGTGGGCTACCCTGGGCAAGACTTCAGTTTGCTCTGTTGTCCATCACTTCCTAGTGTTTCCCCTATATGAAACTTGTATTTTTCTAGTTAGTATTTTTTTATATATTTTTCACCATTCAGATATGTTTAGTTTGTTTTTGTTTAAAATATTTTTTTTCTCTTATAGGCTATGAACTTCCTACCTCTGTTAAAGATCAATCTGCCAATATCCATTGGATCATAGAAAAGGCAAGAGAATTATAGAAAAACATCTACTTTTGTTTCATTGACTACACTAAAGACTTTGGCTGTACAGATCACAACAAACTGTGGAAAATTCTTAATGAGATGGGAATACCTGACCACCTTACCCGCCTCCAGGCTTCCCTGGTGGCTCAGACAGTAAAGCGTCTGCCTACAATGTGGGAGACCCAGGTTCGATCCCTGGGTTGGGAAGATCCTCTGGAGAAGGAAATGGCAACCCACTCCAGTACTCTTGCCTGGAAAATCCCATGGACAGAGGAGCCTGGTAGGCTACAGTCTATGGGGTCACAAAGAGTCGGACATGACTGAGCGACTTCGCCTCACCTTACCTGCCTCCTCTATGCAGGTCAAGAAGCAACATTTAGAACTGAACATGGAACAATCAACTGGTTACAAATTGGGAAAGGAATACATCAAGGGTTATTGTCACCCTGCTTATTTAACTTATATGCAGAGTACATTATGTGAAATGCCACACTGGATGAAGCACAAACTGGAATCAAGATTACTGGGAGAAATATCAATAACCTCAGATATGTAGATGATACCACACTTACAGCAGAAAGCAAAGAGGAACTAAACAGCCTATTGATGAAGGTGAAAGAAGGGAGTGAAAAGGCTGGTTTAAAACTCAGCATTCAAAAAAATAAAAAAATAAAACTCAGCATTCACAAAACTAAGATCATGATATCTGATCCCATCACTTCATGGCAAATAGGTGGGGAAACAAAGTAAACAGTGAGAAACTTTATTTTCTTGGGATCCAAAGTCACTGCGGACAGTGACTGAAGCCATGAAATTAGAAGACACTTGCTTCTTGGAAGAAAAGCTATGGCAAACCTAGACAGCATATTAAAAAGCAGAGACATCACTTCACCTACAAAGGTCCATATCGTGAAAGCTGTGGTTTTTCCAATAGTCATGTACAGATGTGAGAGCTGGACAATTAAAAAGGCTGAGCGCTTAAGAATTGATGCCTTCAAACTGTGGTGCTGGAGAAGACTCTTGACAGTCCCTTGGACTGCAAGGAGATCCAACCAGTTAATCCTAAAGGAAATCATCCCTAAATATTCATTGGAAGGACTGATGCTGAAGCTGAGACTCTGATACTTTGGCCACCTGATGCGAAGAACTGACTCATTTGAAAAGACCCTGATGCTGGGAAAGATTGAGTACAGGAGGAGAAGGGGACGACAGAGGATGAGATGGCTGGATGGCATCACCAACTCGTTGGACCTGAGTTTGAGCAAACTCTGGGAGATGGTGAAAGACAGGGAAGCCTTACATGCTGCAGCCTGTGGGGTTGCAAAGAGTCAGACACAACCTCTGTTAAAAAGTTTTCTCCAATCTGAAGTCATGCTAAATTATATGATTTTTATTTTACTTTTTACATGTAAACATTCCATCTTTGCAAATATCTGAGATTAGAATACAATTACATTTTTTCCAAAACAAGAAGAATACAATTACATTTTCAATGTAATGCAATTACATTTTCTTCCACATTTTATTCCACAGTTTGTTGTGGAGATATTTATTTAAGTCAGCACCATCAAAGTTTCCATGAAATTTTTTTCAAGCTAAATCTTCTTCTTTGTTAGATATTAAATTTCTATATTCACTGGGATATATTCCTATGTTCTCTATTCCAGTTTACTCTTTTACTTTCCTTATGACTAGGAAAAGAAAGACAAAGCTCTGAAAGCAAGTCAGAGGATATAAGTGAACCCAGGTTCTGTCTACAGAATCTGTCTTGAGGTCCTTTTCAGGAAGATAAGATGAACAAAAGGATGATGGATACAGGTGAATAGTCTGGAGGCTGGAAAATGCAGGCAGTTTTGGTGATGTTGAGTTTTGTATTCTTGAGAAGCAGCCATATGGTACTGGCTAGTTTGCCATTGAATGAGAAGTCAGGAAAGGCAAATGAGGCTGATAATTTGAAACAAAGAAAGCCCTAGCTGTGAAACAAAAAGGAGATGAAGAGTGTGGGCCATGAACACCAAGACTATGATGCTGAGATAAATTTCCATTCCATTCAGGGAGCATTTTCTAGTATTTCTGCTGGGAAGAAACCAACCTGGATATGTGTAAGTCTGTTAAATGAGTGACTGTACCTGGGAGACAGAGGAGAGAAGTGCAGGTCTTGACCAAGGGAAGCCCTATCTGTGCCTACAGAAGCCAAATTTACAAGGCAATGACATCTTCACTTTCCCTTTTGGTCAGTCCAGACTAATGGAGCTCACATTTTAGCTGGTACAAGAATCACCAGGAAGACTTGATAGAGCACAGGTTTCTGGGCCCCCATCCCAGAGCTTCTGATTTAGTAGGTCTGGGGTGAAGCTAAGAATTCATATTTCTAACAATCTCCCAGGTAATGCTGATGTTTCTGATTGAGAGACCCCACTTTGAGAACCATTTGTCTAGATTGAGGGCAGAAGGAGAAAGGGACAACAGAGGGTTAGATGATTGGATGGCATCACTGACTCAATGGACATGAGTTAGTGTATACTCCAGGAGACTGTGAAGGACAGGGAAGCCTGGTGTGCTGCAGTCCATGGAGTTGCAGAGTCGGACATGACTGAATGACTGAACAGCAATACCAAAATGACTATTATACTAATAAAATTTGACATCAAAATGACCAATAATATTTGAGAGACTTAAATTTTGTAAGTGAAAACCTTATTTGTGAAGGTTTCTCTGACCTTCTCCTGCCGAGTTGGTGCCATCTCTGTGTGTACTGATGAAGTGCCATTTGACTGCATCTTAAAGGATGTATGTAAAGGTAGAAGGTATAGGAAGTAGGGGCTTCCCATGTGCTTTAGCAGTAAAGAATCCCCCTGCCAATGCAGGAGATACAGGCAATGCTGATTCAATCCCTGGGTTAGGTAGATCTCCTGAAGTAGGAAATGGTAACCCACTCCAGTCTTCTTGCCTGGAAAATTCCATGGAAAGAGGAGCCTAGCAGGCGCTGGACATGACTGAGAGACTGAGCACAAAGGAAGTAGATGGATGAGTTCCATTGGCCTCAGAAAGGCAGCATCAAAGGTGCAGCTTAATTTCTTTCTTTAATAAAAATATTTATTTATTTGTTTGGCTGCATTGGGTCTCAGTTGTGGCACACGGGATCTTCATTGCGTCATGTGGAATCATTTGTTGCCTTACAGGCAGATTCTTTACCACCGAGCCACTAGGGAAGCCCAAGTGGAAGAATGCTGCTGCTGCTGCTTTAGTTGCTTTAGGCGTGTCTGACTCTGTGCCACCCCATGGACTGTAGCCTGCCAGGCTCCTCTGTCCATGGGATTCTCTAGGTAAGAATACTGGAGTGGGTGGCCATGCTCTCCTCAAGTGGAAGAACAGGAAGCAGCAAAGGAAGCTGGGGAGGAACAATAAGAGATGTAGAAGCAGAACGGAGGCCAAGGCAGGAGAACAGAGCTTTACCATCAGGTGCTACAGTTCACTCCTGAGCACAGCACAGCGAAGCGTCAGGAGTGCCTCGAGGGGGAAAATCTGTCATCCAGAGGACAGCCCTGATGGCCAGGGAGGCTGGAGCCTCTCCATCCTCAAAGCAGCCTTTGCTGGAACTCCTGGAGTAGAGGGGAATGGGGTCCACATCTGAGGTCCCCGCCGGCCTGCAGAACCGTGCTGACAGTGCAGTGGAGCGTCAGAGGTGCTGGCCGTCACTGACTGGCGGCAGTGCGGGTAGTGAGTAAGGCTCTGAGAGTCAGCTGGGGATGGTCATGTTTCATCCAGAAGTGGAGCTGGTTGGCATTGAGGGTGGGAGGCAGAAAACAGTCTCCAGAAATCCCAAATCTCCGTTTACACATATAATGAATCTGTCTCTCCTTTTTGCAACTGGTACACTATTTTAACGGTGTCAGAGTCGGGTCATGGTGACTATTCTAATCATGTGTGCCTACTCTGCAAGTTGGAGCTACACTGTTAATTTGAAATGCTTGTTTTGAAAAAGTTCCATGATGCTATGGGTTGAATTCTTCCCTCCCCCCCACCCCACCACACCACAGATATATTAAGGTTTTAACCCCTAGTACCTCAGAATGTGGCCTTGTTTAGAGTAGGGTTGCTGCAGATGTAATTAGTTAAGATGCAGTTGTGCTAGTCCAATACGACTAGTGTCCTTAGAAGAAAAAGAGACACAGAAGCAGACACACAGGGGAAACATCGTGGGGAGACAGAGCGAAACTGGAGAGACAATTCTTCAAGCCAAGGAATGCCAAGAATTGTCAGCCATCACCAGAAGCTAAGAGAGAGGCCTGAGACCGACTCTCCCTCAGGTCTCTCAGAAGGAACCAACACTGCCAACACCTTGACTTCTGATTTCTAGCTTCCAGAATGCTGAGAGAATACATTCCTGTTATTTTAAGAATGTTTTGTGTGATACTGTGTTATAACAGCCTTAGGAAACAAACACATGGAAAACTAGAAACCCACTTACATTATCATAAGACATATCAATATGAAATTTGTCAAAGCAAGAAACATTTGCCCAACAAAGAATTTGTTAGATTCTTTGACTGTAACTTCAACAGGTGTAAATCTGGGGGTTTTATCTTTGCTAAGTGACAAATAAAAGAGTAAGATCTTTAAAGTGTACAGCATGATGTTTTGATATACATATACCTTGTATATATATATATACACATACAATATACATTGTGAAGATACTGAGTTAATTACCACATCCATCATCTCACATATTCACTTTTTTTTTTTGCGAGAATGTTTAAGTTCTACTCTCTTAGCAAATGTCAATTATACAACACAGTTTTATCAACTATAGTCACCATGCTATACCCTACATCCTCAGACCTTATTTATCATTGAAAGTTTATACCCTATTACCAGCCCCTTCTTGTTTCTCCTATCCCCGCCCCCAGACAACAACTTTCCTATTCTCTGGTTCTTTAGCTTTGACTTTTTAGAGCAAGATACTTATCTCTTTCTTCCTTGCTGTGAGGTTTCTCTAGCTGCAGTGAGTGGGGGCTACTCTCTAGCTGCAGTGAGTGGGCTTCTCACTGCAGTGGCGCCTCCTGCTGCAGAGCACTGTCTCTAGGATAAGCAGGCTTCAGTAGTCATGGTGCATGGGTTTAGTTACCCTGCGGTACGTGGAGTCTTCCCGAGCTGAGGACTGAACCTGTGTCCCCTGCTTTGGCACTGGACCACCAAGGAAATCCCTAAGTTTGACTTTTTAAAAAAAATGACTCTATATAAGTAATACTAAACAGTATTTCTTTTTCTGTCTGGCGTATCTCATTTAGAATAATGCTCTCCAGTTTCACTCATGTTGTTGCAGATGGCAGTATTTCCTTCTTTTTTAAAGCTGAATAATATTCCATTGTAATACTTCATTTATTTATTTATATCATAATTTTATAAGAAGATATAAAATTTCCACTAATTCCCCCCACAGATAGATGCCTTCAAATCTCCTCCAGTTTATTGCATTGTGTTGTACCAACATTACCGTTTCTATGTGTACCATGACATAAAACGCTGGAAAGAACTAGAAACACTTAAATAGAGGGTATCAAGAAGTACTTGGTGGAACCAAATGGAATTAATTGTATGTCTGCAGAAGTGGGGGCATGGAAAGGGGTGGGTCACTCGGTAAAGGGTGGCCTGGGAGCCTGTTTCAAAGCAGAAAGTTTAAAGAGAAGTGTTCATCTGTAAAATAAATCATGAGCTGAAATTTGTAAGCTGCCTTCACCTTCACTTCCTCCAGGCCAATGCTTGTTTGTAACTGAATAGTTCTTAAGCAGTCTGTCAGTTTATCCATAGCTGAATGACAGTTTCATAAAACATCCCATCAAAAGGCAAATTCTCCATTTTATGGATTTTTACTATTGTTCCCATTTATAACTCTTCATAGTGTTTATAGTAAACAAATATTGCCATCTTATACACAAAGAACCACTGAAATGTCACTATATGATGATTCCATGGAGGGATTACATAATACAGGTTTTTTTGAACCCAGGTTTGGGCCCATAAAGTAACAGTGCATTTGCATATTTTCTGATTTGACTGGAAGCTTATATATCTTCATTTCCTAGGAAAAGACTACACGGGGTTCTAGTCCTTGCCTAGGGCACTGTCATGATACAGAGAAAGCATGAAGGCTGTCCCTCACAGGGTGGACAGGATCAGGTCCAGAAGTAGGGCCTCAGTTCTAAGAACAGGATTTGCTCTCAACTGCTTCGGGGCTCCCTGCTGCCCTATCTTGCTGTCCCTTCCCAAGGAGTGCCCTTTCTCTCTCATTTTGATCTGGTCAGCAGTCTCTTCCTTTCTCAGCATCCCCTCTCCCCTTCTGCGTGCGCTCAGGAGATGGGGCTCAGGCACACTCTCCCTGTACTCTGTGGCTTCTGCACCTGTCGTATTATTTGTTCTTCACACCCCACCAGGCCACCCGTTTGTCTAGGGCTAGGAAGTGTGTGTGCGCTCAGTCGTGTCCGGCTCTTCGCAACCCCATGGACTTTAGCCCTCCAGTCTCCTCTGTCCACGGAATTGTCCAGGCAAGAATACTGGAGTGGGTAGCCATTTCCTTCACCAGGCGATCTTCCCTAACCAGGGATAGAATTTGCATCTCTCGAGTCTTTTGCATTGGCAGGTGGATTCTTTATCAGGTGGCTCAGCTGGTAAAGAATCTGCATGCAACGCAGAAGACCTGGGTTCGATCCCTGGGTTGAGAAGATCCCCTGAAGAAGGAAATGGCTACCCATTCCAGTATTCTTGCTTGGCAAATCCCCATGGACAGAAGAGCCTGGCAGGCTACAGTCCATGGGACTGCAAAGAGTTGGACACACCTGAGCAGCTAAGCACAGCACAGTGCACGGTGCCCACCTGGGAAGCTGGGGCTAGGTTAATGTCTTTTTAAAAATGTTTCTACTATGAAATTGATCATGCATTTAAAAATGTACTTACCACTTGTATGTACATTTTAAAGAACAGTAATGAATTGCTTTTGAAACTCCCTAATTCCTTCACCTATACCCCTAGAAGTAACTGTCCTTGAATTGGTTAGTGACAAGGTATGGGTTATTCATAAGTACTGATTTTGAACTTTATAAAAATGAAATTTATAGGTGCATTCCTATGAAGCTTGCTTCTGACCTAGGTATTTCACCCAGGATAATGTTTGTAAGATTCATCCCTATTACTATAAGGTAACTATAGCTCATTTATTTTTACCTCTTAGTCAAATTCCATTGTGGGAATTCTCCAGTGTATCTTTCCTACTTTGATTGACATTTCTGTCATGTCCAGAGTTATGCCATAACAAACAATACTGATGTGAACATTCATGAATGCACATCCTGGACCTAGTTTTTTTCTTAGAGATGTATCTAGGAATGGAATTCAACCTGTTTAGATAATGCCAAATTATTTTCCAAAAGCCATGAACCCAATCTATACTCCAACCAGCAGTGCCCAATAGTTTTCATTGTTTCAGTGTTGCTCACCCTGGCTATGGTCAGACTTCAAAACTTTGACAGTTTGATGGATATTTCATGGTGTTTTAAGGAAGACTTCTTTCTCATTCCCAAATTTCTAGCACCTAACAGAGGATTATGCAAGTTAGTAGAAGCTCACAAATCTTTCATTTGGTGGGAAAACAGCAATCATGTAATGTGACAAGTACCATGATAGAGAAGAATGTTAAGAATACGCATGTAATTTAACCATGTGTCCCTTTAGTCTTCCAATCTAGCTGCACAACAGAATCACCTGGGTATCCTTTTCTTTTATCATTGGCATTTCATTGTGGAAAAACTTCAAACATACAATAAATTTGGGAGAATTTTACAGGGAATACGTGCACCTAGATCCTACCATTCTCATTCTACTATGCTTGCTCTAGGGGGATCCTTTTGAAAAATGTCATTCTCCAAGGCTGGGATTCTAAATCTGTAACTCTGAAATGGAAGAATAGAACCATTTTTGTTTCTTTGTTTTTGTTTTTAAACTCCCCAGGTGATTTTGATGAGCAGCCAGTCTTGGAAACCACAGACTGAAGGAACTTGATGCAATAAATAAAGACAGATTTATCATTAGCCAGCAGTGTTCATTCTTTGTGTGTGTGTTGGGGGTAGGGGGAGTTCTGCTGGGCGTCTAAAGTCATTTTCTCAGTCCATCAGCATTCCTAGGAAATGTGTCAACCAGCATCAGTTTTGCAAGGGTGTGGACAGGTTCTTGGGAGGTGGCAGACCAGGTCTTCTCAGTACTAGAAGCCAAGAAGGATCTGGCTCCAGCCCCTCTTGATTCCTCCCTCTGAACATCACAGGCAGAGAGAGGAACTCACCCTTCAGATGCAAGCCAGCTCCTGTCAACATTTCGGTGTTGTTATGGGCTGAACAAAATTTCCCCCAAAATTGATATGTTGAAGCCCCAGTGTCTCAAGAATATGACTGTACTTGGAGATAAGGTCTTTCAAGAGAAAATTAAGTTGAAATGAGGTCATATGATGGACTTTGACTAGATAAGACTGGTGTCCTTACAAGAAGAGGAAATTCAGACACAAATACAAACGTAGCCCAGTCCACATGAAGACCCAGAAGGTGGCCATCCACAAGACAAGGAGAGAGGCCCCAATAGAAACCAACTCTGACAACTTGGATTTCTTGGACTTCTAACCTCCAGGACTGTCAGAAAGTTAACTTCTGCTGTTTAAGACACCCTGTTTGTGGAACTCTGTTATGGAAACCCTGGAAAACGAATACAGGTACAGCCCGGGGCGGGGGGCTGGGGTGTGGTGCGGAGGCATCAAGCCTGGAGTCAGGCAACAGCACAGGAAGACCCAGGCTCCTGCCTCCCCAGCTCCCTGCTGAAGAGGCCTCCATCCACAACTGGTCAGAGTTGCCAGAGAAGGCACCACTGTACAGTGTCCTCCCCGTGGAGGCTGCAAGGCACCAGAAGCGTGTACCTCTCCAGGCACCAGAAGCGCTCATCTCTCCAGGCACCTGTTCCTCAGAGGGTCCATTTCACAAGTGCAAGGAGCACTGCCGTCTATTTACGAGGGGTACTCAGAGACACGGGCAGGCCCACCTGCGGCAGAGCAGCCTCAGAACAGGGGGCAATGACAGGGTTCAGGGAGGCCTTAGCCCCTTCCTGTCACACCTCAAACCGTCCCCCCACCTCCACCAAGCCTCACCTTCACACGGCCTCTTTCACTTATAGAGTAGAAATGAAATTTGGCTCGCTGCTCCAAATCTTGAACCATGCAGCTCAAGTAAGTGAAGTTTGGTTCTACATCTTTTCTCACCAGTTTTAAGACGCATGATGAATTCTGAGAAGCAGCGATGTTAATTGTATAAAACAGCATCTTTTGTCATACCAAGGGTATTTTTTTCAGACAGTAAATTTTTAATTTCATACTTAAATAAGAATATAAATTATACAAGTATACATGAAAACAAATATTTTCCAAGGACATAGCTTTGCTTTGTATCCCTGTAGCAATAGTGCCGTTACTATTAAATGCAAAATCAGAACTCTAAGGGTTGCTGTTTTTAAAATTGAAGTATAGTTGATTTACAATATTGTCTTACTTTCAGGTGTACAGCATAGTGATTCAATTATTTTTTCAGATTATGTTCCATTATAGGTTATTACAAAATATTGAATATACTGCCTGTGCTATACAGTAAATCCTTGCTGCTCATCTATTTTGTGTAAAGTAGTTTATATCTTTTAATCCCATACTCCTAATTTCTGCCACCCTCTCCCCTTTGGCAACCATAAATTTATTTTCTTTGTGAGTCTGTTTCTGTTTTGTATATAGAATTCATTTGCATTACTTTTTAGATTCTTCATATATGTGATATATGGTATTTGTCTTTCTCTGACTTACTTGACTAATTACAATATTCTCTAGGCCCATCCATGTTGCTGCAAATGGCACATTTCATTCTCTTTTATGGCTGAGTTTTATACACACACACACACACACACACACACACACACATAAATATATCACATCTTCTTAAGCCAGTTGTCTGTTGATGAGCACTAGAGTTGTTTCCATGTCTTAGCTATTGTAAATAATGCTGCTGTGAACACTGTGAACACTGTGCATGTATCTTTTTGAATTAGAGTTTGTGTCTTTTCTGTATAAATACCCAAGAGTGGAATTGTTGGATCATATGATGGTTCAATTTTTAGCTTTTTAAGGAACCTCCAGATGATACCACCCTTATGGCAGAAAGTGAAGAGGAACTAAAATGCCTCTTGATGAAAGTGAAAGAGGAGAGTGAAAAAGTTGGCTTAAAGCTCAACATTCAGAAAACAAAGATCATGGCATCTGGTCCCATCACTTCATGGGAAATAGACGGGGAAACAGTGGTAACAGTGTCAGATTTTATTTTGGGGGGCTCCAAAATCACTGCAGATGGTGATTGCAGCCATGAAATTAAAAAGACACTTACTCCTTGGAAGAAAAGTTATGACCAACCTATGTAGCACATTCAAAAGCAGAGACATTACTTTGCCAACAAAGTCTGTCTAGTCAAGGCTACGGTTTTTCCAGTGGTCATGTATGGATGAGAGAGTTGGACTGTGAAGAAAGCTGAGCACCGAAGAACTGATGCTTTTGAACTGTGGTGTTGAAGAAGACTCTCGAGAGTCCCTTGGACTGCAAGGAGATCCAACCAGTCCATGCTAAAGGAGATCAGTCCTGGGTGTTCATTGGAAGGACTGATGCTGAAGCTGAAACTCCAATACTTTGGCTACCTCATGCGAAGAGTTGACTCATTGGAAAAGACCCTGATGCTGGGAGGGATTGAGAGCAGGGGGAGAAGGGGACGACAGAGGATGAGATGGCTGGATGGCATCACCGACTCAATGGACATGAGTTTGAGTAGACTCTGGGAGATGGTGATGGACAGGGAGGCCTGGCGTGCTGTGATTCATGGGGTCCTAAAGAGTCAGACACGACTGAGCAACTGAACTGAACTGATACTGTTCTTCATAATGGCTACACGAATTGATAGGAATGGCTACACGAATTGATAGGAATGGCTACATTCCTATCAACAGTGTAAGAGGCTTCCCTTTTCTTCATACCTTCTCTAGCATTTATATGTAGACTTTTTGATGATGGTCATTCTGAGTGGTGTGAGGTGATACCTCCTTGAGTTTCTATGTTCATTTCTCTAATAATAAGTGATACTGAGTATCTTTTCATGTGCTGGTTGGCCATCTGCATGTTGTGTTTGGAAAATATCTATTTAGATCTTCTTTCATTTTTTATTGCATTGTTTTTTTTTTGTTACTGGGTTGTTTGAGCTGTTTGTGTAATTTGGATATCAACCCCTGTAAATTGCATCATTTGCAAATATTGTCTCCCATTTCATACATTGTCTTTTCATTTTGTGATGGTTTACTTTGCTGTGCAAAAAGCTTTTAAGTTTCATAATGTTCCATTTGTTTATTTTTGCTTTTATTTCATTTGCCTTGGAGACTGATACTACCATGATTTATAGCAAAAAAATGTCTGTGTGTGTTCTCTTCTAGGAGTTTTAGGATGTCATGTCTTATATTTAGATCTTTAAACCATTTTGAGTTTATTTTTGTATATGATATGAGGTAGTCAATCTAACTTCACTGATTTGCATGTAGCTGTCCAGCTTTCCCAACACCACTTGCTGAACAGATTCTTTCCTCCACTGTAGATTCTTGCCTCCTTTGTCATAGATTAATTGGCCTTAGGGGCATGGGTTTATATCTGGGCTTTCTGTTCTGTTACAATGATCTATATGTCTTGTGCCAATACCATGGTGTTTTGATTATTGTAGCTTTACAGTATGGTCCGAAGGATTATATCTCATTTTGTTCTTTTTCCAGACAGAGGGTATTTTTTATGTTTATTACATTTACTATCTTTTTCAGTCCTCTTAGATACAATTGGAACCTTTTGATAATTCTTCTGACCTGCTTGATTGCAATAAGTCGTTTCCCCTGGCTCTGAACTGACACCATCACCATCACCACCAGCCAGCCTGGGCACACTTGCCTCCCATAGTTTAAAAATCTTCTTTGGCATTTCATTTCTTACCACATTCTGCATGGGCAAGGCTACCCCTGAAGGTCTCCATAGAGGGAGTCCTCTGATCACAGAAAGTTCTACATGTATATCAATTGCAAGAGTAAACAACTTGGATCAGTTTCGTTTTTTGAGGTAGGAGGTTCCACAGGTATCTCTTTTCACTGCTCCTTTTCCTCCTGAGGTTATTGTCCTACCTTTGAATACTACAACTTCATGTGTCTCTGTATTTCGTAATGGTGGCCCTTAAAAGTCTTTGGTTTATGACTCCAACAGATCACACTCAAACAAAGCTTGTTTATGACACTCCAGGTCTCATTACACCCATTTTGTTTCCAAGCTGTTTTTGCAGGTTTTTCTGCTCTGCAATCCTGTTTTACTTTCTCATTGTTGTTTAAAAAATTCTTCTTTTTCTGTTTCAGGATTGCAATTACCACTATAATTCAATTGTTCATTCCAACCAACTAATTCCAACCAACCACCTTAAATACTTCTTACCCTTCAGTCCTCAAAGCCCCAATTCTGTAAGTTGGTTTGTCTTGGGGTAGGTATCCTCCTGACAGGAAGAGAGGGTAGTCATTTTAGAATGGAAATCTCTACATTGGGCAAAGTTACTTTTTATGAAAGCTTGGTCTGTCTGATCCAGTATTAAAGAATGACCACACCAAGGGTGACTGACAGAGTGAGAGTAGCATTCATCCTGAGATGGAGACGTTCTCAAATGTGGACACATGTTTCTCCTGAACCCTCAGTTATTCATTTGAAACCCTCTAGTTGCTGGAGGTTGCAGTCAGGGAGGGGATGAGTAAAAGTGCTGAGGCACCCACATTTAGTGGAACCAGAAAGAGGGGAGCATAGAAAGCAGAATGTGTGTGCATGCATGTGCCTGTGTCTGTGTTTATGTGTGACAAGGGTAACAACTGTATCTCAAGTAGCAGCAGATATTCAGAGATAAACTGCCAGGAGTGACCTTGCCCATCAACAAATTTGATCATGCCCATGTGGTCTGTTTTCAGACCTATTTCAAAAGGTTCCTCCATTATTCTGTCCTCAGATGCCCCACATGTCTCCAACTGGTCCTGCCTTAATGCCCTGAAATTTCCAACTTGGCAACTTATTCCTCTGGGCATGCTCTTAAAGTCCAAGTTAACTTACAAATGTATTGTCTAGTGGCCTCATCAGCCACTAACATCTTGATGCCAACTGGCTTATCAGATTGGGCAGGCTACAATTGAGCTCTGCTGTCTGGAAGCCTTGACAGTCATTGACACCTCCATGCGAAGAGGGTTATCAGACAAGGCAGCAGTGAAGCTGGCTTTGTAGGAAGGGATGAAACACAAACAACTTTAGAATGGTGGAGGCAGCTGCTTGATGAGAAAGAGCCCACCTACCCTGGCAGAGAGTCTCAGAGAAATGCCAGAAGGTACCAATGTATGGGGCTCTGGATCCCGGAGAACACGTCTCAGAATTGATGATTTAACGTTTCTAACATCTAGGAGTGAAGAGAAGAGAGGGCCTAGTACTGAGAAAATTTTCAAAACCTGATTTCCGAAGAAGGAAAGGAAGGACAAGCTGCTATTGAGGGAGAGCATTTCCACTGTGGTCTCCTCTCCTTCCTGACCTTTCAAGTTCTGACACCAAAGGTTCTATCTCCCTGATTCACTAAACCACCACTGCCCAACTTCAACAGTTCACATTCAAACCAAGCTCATCTTTGCTCCCAACTATAAAGCATTTGACTGAACTATGATGTTAAGACCTTCAGCCTTAACTAGTGGAGGCGAGACCACGAAATCTGGGCAGCTCTGTCTAACCTCTCCGTTCTGTATTATAAAGGGGTAACTTGACAGCAGGCTCATGAAGCTTCAGGGCCCCTTCTCCCACAGTTCCCCTTCATGGTCCTGTACTTGATTTTGTTTGTAATTTGGACTTCCTGAAGAAGCTGTCTCCCCTTACCAAACTGCATACACCTGAGACCCCACCAAACCTGGGTCCACCCCTCATTATCCGCCTTGGCCATACTTATGGAGCAGGTAGCCAAATGTGCTTGCGCCAGAGTCTTCATTTGAACTGGGAAAGGCAAACTCCACAATTCTGCTGGAATTTCCCTGCAAAACTAGCTTACCTAACAACTTTATATTATGGACCATTTAAAAGTTGTTCGCTAAGCTGTTTCCTCTTTTTCTTATTCCCTTTCCTCTTTCATAAGCTAGATCACTCTACTTGTAGATGTACTTATATCTTCTTCTTCCTTGTCCCCACCCACTCTCCCCAACCCAGGTTTATAATAGGGTATGAACAGAATCCTTTGATATGACACTGAAAGGTAGTCTTTCAGAGGGAAATGTTGGTGGGTTTGTTTTCCCAATCATTATAACACAGAACCCATGTTCAGCTAATATCCATTTGACCATTTTATACTAAAGTCAACTGGTATGAAATGATAACCATTTTTTGGACCAGCTTAATCCACAGGGCTGCCCAGTATTCCAATGTTTAATTACTTAATGTATTTTAAACACAAACACCCTGTAAACTCAAATGACCCTGTTAAAGAATGGTATATCATCTTTGGGGTAAGGAGATGACTTGTGACTCTTGTGTGGGTGAGGGGGGGAGGGGGAGGACACCACATGTGCCCAGTCCTGTCTGACTCTGTGACCCATAGACTGCAGCCCAGCAGGCTCCTCTGACCATGGAATTTTCCAGGCAAGAATACTGGAATGGGTTGCCATTTCCTACTCCAGGGGATCTTCCTCACCCAGGGATTGAACCCCTGTCTCTTGCGTCTCATGCATTGACAGTGGGGTTCTTTACCACTAGTGCCACTGAGAAGCCCCATTGTGACTTTCAGGTATTGTTTTGTTTTAATGAGAACGTGTACACACCCACCCACCCCTAATCACACTGTCAGCCCAGAATGAGGTAAGAAAAGGCAGGCTTTTCTTGAAGACCAGCTAGGTAACTCCCGATCGTTTCAGTATGTTACCCCTTCCCCCTGTATCTGTAATTCATCTTTATTCAAAACGGGGTACATTTAAAATAGCACCTTTCAGCGGTCTGAACGTGAAACAGTTTACCCTGCAGGTTTGAGTAGATTAAACATTGCAGCAGAGTCTCTCCTGAATAGGACTTTCCATTTAGGGTAAGAGGCTGAGAGCCACAGCACTTCCGTCTAGCCCAATCACCCAAGCTGGCCTCGTTTGGGAAGGCAGCGTGGGTGGGAGCGTTTGGGTGGCATACCCCAAAAACCACAGTAATTGGAAGGGAAAAGAGCAAATATCAATTAGTGATTCCTCAGCCAGCTACCAATCTTGGTTTCCAAGGGATTCCACTTTAGTCTTACTCCAGAAGTAGCAGCTTCCCAGGGACCTGCGACAGAAGCTGCACGAATCCACATACATCTTAGTACACTGAACATTTCCCCGGGGAGACTCTTGTTATCTGCGCGGCTTCTCTGGCTCTCGGCCTCCCTGTCAGCCTGTGGGCCTGTCAACCAGAATGCTCCCAGCTTCTCGAGGCTTCCGTGGGAATGCGAGCGGGAAAGGGCTTTGAGAACTAAAGACAGGAAAGTGGTGTTCCTCTGCAGCGCTCTGGGCACCCCTCAT
Organism: Ovis canadensis; assembly: GCF_042477335.2. Classification (NCBI taxonomy): domain Eukaryota; kingdom Metazoa; phylum Chordata; class Mammalia; order Artiodactyla; family Bovidae; genus Ovis; species Ovis canadensis. The sequence goes on from NC_091246.1 coordinate 30,895,840, forward strand.
TTCCCGGAGCGCCGGGGATGCTAAAGTGAGCTTCCCTGCTCCCCCCGGCACCGCCCACTCGGGGGTTTGGGCAAGTGGCTATTTGTTAGCAAATAACGTGTGTGGGGTTGGGGAGCACTAGGTGCGGAAGGCGAGATGTTGAGCGGAGACCCCCCGCCCGGCGGCCCCCCGCAGACAGAGCCGCAGGGGGCGGGGAGGGGCGGCAGGGGCTCGAAGGAGCTCGCTCGGCGGGGCGCCTCCCAGGAAGGCGGGGAGGGGAGCGCCTGTTTACCCAGGAGGGCTGTGCTGATAGCACGTTCCTCGAGTTTACTTTGCTTTCCTTGAGTTTATTGTAAAGGGGTAAAGTTTTCGGATCTGTCACGTGACCCTGACAGGTCCTGCCTATGGCGCGGCAGACCACCCACGCCGAGGGCCATGGAACTGCTTAATAGAAACAGGCTTGTAATTGTGAGTCCGCGCCGCACTCCGCCGAAAGCCTCCGGCGGCCCAGCGCGCCGGGGTTTTTACACTTTCCGTTCCTTTTGTAAAGACGGAGGAGGAGGAGGAGAAGACGAAGACGAAGAAAAAGACGACGACAGGGAAGACAAAGAGATCCGCGGCGACAAGACTAGGGGGAGACGAGGGAAGACGGGAAGAAGACGGAGGAGCAGAGGACCAGGAAAGGGGGGCCCGGGGGGGAAAAGGAATTGATGTGAAATCCAAGCGCAGCGTCCGCGCCATCGGCACCCGCGCTCCGGGCAGGGCTTGACGGCCGGCTATGGTGAGTGCAGCCGGCTCGGCCGCCGCCGCCACCTCGCCCTCGCGCGGCGTGCGCCCCGGGAACCCGGGATTGCGGGGACCGGCGGGCGGGCGGGGCGGGCGGCGCGCCGGGGCCGCGGGGCTGGGTGGGCTGCGCCGGCGGGGCACAGGGGCGCCGGCCCGCGCCTCCAAGCTCGCTCGCTCGCTCGCACGCTCCGGGCCCCCGCCCCCCGAGGCCGGCCCCGCGGGGCGGGGAGGGGGCTGTCTGCGGCGGGCCCGGCCGGGGAACGGCTCCGAGGGGAATTCTCACGGAGGGGGTCGCCTGGGATCCCATTTTCACGCTTGAAAGGGTCGCCACCTTGGCTTCCGCTCATCAGCCTGGTGGTGGCTACTGACTGCCAGCGGAGGCACAGCGCTGGGGATGCAGGGCTGGTGCGAAGTGACAGCGCCGGGGGGAGGGTGCGGGCCGGGAGCGCGCGCACCCGGGCGAGTTCTCTAGTCTCCCGGGAGCTCGGGGAGGTCTGCCCGAGGGGCTGGGCGTACGCTCTCGCACCCCTACCCAGTGTTCTCGGCACCTGGGCCGGGACTCTGAGTGGGACACCCAGGGCTAGGAGAGAGGTACCTTATCAAAACTCGAAGCGCAAACATCCTTCTCCCGGTCGCCGTTGGTGGGAATAAGGGCCAAAGGGGCTTTCCTGGGTTCAGGAAGGGGCCACGGGTAGGAGAGGTATGTGTTGACTCTTGCACGCATGGAACTGGGCATTCTGGTGCCTGCCAACCATTAAAGAGGTGGGCGGCTAGCCCGGTGCTGAGATGGCCAAGTAGGGCCTGAGGGGGATCCTTGAGGTGGGCCAGGCTGATCCAAACCCATGTAGACCTGGTGCCAACCATGGGACCACAAGACCTCCAGAGACTGTACCTCGGAGGTGACATATACTGTGTCTTCAGCTATTTAAGTTCCTGCTAAACATGACTCCTCTTGGTGGATGAGCAATAAACTCCAAATTTTCAGATCCCGATTTCCATCACCTAAGAAGAACCATATGGATTGTTGTCTATGGAAGACACCTAGAGACCTCTGTTTTCATAGACATGGGAGAAAAGACTATCTTCTTTCCTTTCTAGCCTTCCTTCCTCTCTAGGGAGGAACCATATGAAAGAACAGGAGGTAATAATAAAAACCCACTATGGGTGGTTCCAAGTTTTTAATACTTTGATATTGAGGTCTTGAACTCCTACAACAGTCCTTTTCCAGCATTTTGTGTGTTCGGGTTTTTTTTTTTTTTTGGCTCCAGTAGTTCAACATGCAATTAATTGCCTCTACAAAGAAAGACAATGCCTTTTGGTGTCACCCTTTGTTACTGTAACTTATTATTTCTGGGTGGTATAAATTGTTGCCTCAGGTGCATTGTGTACCCATGTTGTAAAACAAGGGCTTTCAGTTGTGAGTTTGTGTGTGTTCCAGTTGTCACCCAGCTTCCTTCCACAAGGCTGTGTTTCACAGCCTTTCGTGTTTGAGTCTAAGACCTTTTTCTTTTAACATGTTGAATCAAGGTAGACACCCATGGGCCCATTCTCAATTTGGGGTATTAGCTTCATTTCAAACTCACTGAGAAGTATATCTAATTTCTGGTTATGACCTAGTCATAAAGTAACAAGCTATTTGAGTAGGAATTAGCACCATTTGGAATTATTTTGTGAAAAAATGACTTAAAAAATCATCTTCAATTTTCTACAGATAGAAAAACTAATGAGGCAAATCAATATAGATTGAATAGATTAAAATATCTGTCTTCCCTATTTTGTCCTTTCTCTCTCTCTCACACACACACCTTTTATTTTCTCCCGCCTCTGCCACAGTGTATAAAGCCCTATTGAGACGTGTAGGCGTGATGTGTAAACCGGATTAGCAGTATGAAAGAAAGACACACAATAAGCTGGAATTGTTTTACTTCCCTTTCATTTCTCATGCCTATATCTCTAATAAATTTGTTGCTCCAGCAGTGGGTCAAAGGGATCATGTTGCTCAGCTTCTTTTTCATGCAAGACCCGATGGCAGAGATCACTGAAATGAATGGTGTGCCTTCTGCCAAATGCAGAGTTTGATATGGATATATTAGATGAGGAGATAGAGACAAGGAGATGGACAGAAGAATGTTAAAAGTTTGGGTCTTTCCAGAATACATCTCTGTCTCTTAAAGTAATGTGGCTAAGAAGATACATAGACAAGGGAAGAAATAAATATAAGGGTCAATGATGTTTTCTTTCAAGTTCATTGTAGACTGAGCATTTTCTCTGCAGTTAGTGACATTCCTAGCAAGAGAATACCAATCGCTTTGGCACCACAGAAAGTCTAAGTCCCTTTTCCAAATTAGTATGTGTATCTGGAGTAATAAACGTGAAGAATTCCGGGACCTTCTCCGGACATCTCCTTCTACCTCTACCACCAACCCCCCCACCCCCCGTCACCCCCCACCAAGCTCACTGCAAGTACACACACAAAAAAAAGCCAGTGCTCCTGGGTTTGTGCTGTAGACCCCTCATTTACTCCTTTGTAGAATTGGGAGCAGCTTCCCATTAAAGGAGATCAGGGGTAATTAGCAGCATTATTTTGACAAGTTGGCTAGAGCTGTTCCCTTTCCTCCAGTTCTGGGGAGGGGGAAATACGGGAGGAAATAGAAGGTTGAAGGGAGAAGGGGAGGGGAGTCATTCTTAAGGGGGTTACATTCTGGGGCTGCTGAATTGGTTTTTTCCCTCCCCCTTTTAGACTCATTTTTTACCATCACCTTTAAGCAAATATAAAAGCTGCCAATGAAGAAATAATAAGGCACTCTTAAGGAGCCAAAAAATGGCTTGAATTGAGTCAACTCTTATCCAAGGTACCTGCTTTCAACTGCTCAGGTTCTGGCCCTTCACGCACATCCAGTGCCCTGGGCTCTCTATCCACAAATAGAATATCACTTTAAATCCCCAATTCTCTCCCCACCGCAGCCTCTCCACAGGAATACTTGTGGGACTTAATGTAATGTTTGCAATTCTTTGCATTTGTGGAAAAGAGTACTAAGCTCAGTAGATAAAATTATAACATGGCCCAAAGGTCAAATTACTAGAATACATCTACTCCTTCATTCATTTGTACTCTGCAGATATTAGCTAAATTACATTAGATTTTAAAGACCTAATTAGTTGGATCTGAGAAACCAATGAAAAGTCAAGTTCCAGCCTGGTTTCTCATTACTCCACCAAGTGCAGCTCCCACAGTTTCTTATCACTGGAATGTCCAAACACAAAGGGCAGATGTTTTATTTCAGTGTCATCATTGGGATAATCAGATGTCATTTTTGAGATGTGTGTGGTGTGACCATGGTTATTTGAATATTGGAGTAGAGAAAAGATATAAAGGAATCATATTTTAAGAGTCGAAAGAATGTGTTTTGAAAACTACAAATTTCAATGAAGTCTTGGATCATGACAGAGAGACCAAAATGACAATTGATGCATTGAGATGGACTTTACTTGGAAAGGGAAAATGGGACACTCAAGAAAGAGGGCCAGCAACTCCTGCTGGTTGAAAAGGCACCAAGCGTCTCACTTGTTCAGTGCAGAAAGGGCACTAAAGAGATTTTTCCCAGCAGACACCTTTGCAGCCCTGGCTCCTGTCAGCCTCCTCTCAGGTCTGGAGAATCCTGGTTGAAGTTAACAAACCCGGTGTGGCGCAGCGGTGCCCTGCACAGGGCATGCATATTAAAGCCGACAATGCTTACAAATGTAAATAAGGGCAGATTGATTAGGAACAACATTATCGCTGGGAATGTCGAACTCACATGCATCAGCAATGAGGCAAATTGGGGGCAGCCTCAGCCCTGACCACCCAAGTCGAGCAGGCTTTTACACTGGCTCCTCTTCCTTTCTTAAAACGTTACAGAAACAAGGCCAATTAGATCCTCAAAGTAATTCATCTCCGTGTATGAAAAAAGCAGACCACAGGGGAAGCGGCCACTGGGGGTGGGGAGATTAAGATAGCGCTTGTTAGAGCCCAGGCTGGGGATTGCCGTCCTGGAACCCATGGTAGAATTTACAGGCCGAGACTATTGTCTGAGATACTGAAAAGTTAACCTATCAAACAGCGGGTGAGGGGGCTAAGGGAGCTGAAAACCCCAGAGATCAGTTTAGGAATTAAGTCAAACCCAGGGAAATGAGCCCGAGTGAAAGAGGTTTTGTCATCGAAATGGTGTACAGGTAGCTGCGCGGGGAGTAATAGGAAATTGTTGTGTGTGCATAGCTTATCATTTCATTTTAGAATTCCATAATCTATACTGAAATTGCAATAAAGGAAAAACTAATGTTTTGGTCTGAAACATTGTATAGAATTTCGTAAAGAAAAACATAGCCCTGCCTATAGCTACATGGTTACCTTTGCCACACAGCAAGCCTCATATATAAGACTGACGTGTCTTTTTAGGGGTACCACCCCCAAAACCTTTAAAAATTAATTTCCAGCGGCACGCACAAAACGGTTTGACTTGAAACGTCAGTAGAACCATTCAGTGAAAAAAAAACAAAATAATATATCACGTGTCCCGATATGCTATTTACCAAACATAGTAAATACCAGGATACTGCTCAAAGATTAAGCTTGCTCTCAGTCGAGCCCAATATTCCTGCGATCTTATTTATTAACGTACTGTCATTTGAAATGCACGCTGCTTGTCTTTTCTGAATTTTCGCAACCCTTCCTAGAGCCGCTCACAAAATCACGTGCTCCTTCGGAGTTTTAAGTTTTGAATTTACGCGCTGGTCGGGTACTCAGGTCCTCCTCCCGATCTCGTGAACACCACCTCAGACACTTCTACTGTCTTTGTCTCTTTATTCTGCAGGACGACCCATCCAGCCCAGGGTACTGCACGCGTTTCGCCAGTTTGGGAATCAGAGGGCAGGGCCTCCCAGTGAAACCAGGAAGGAGAAAAGGCTAGAGGGAAGGTGGTGAGGCCGGTAGGAAGCGGAGAGAAGGGGGAGAAAAAAAGGGAGGGTGAAAGAGGAAGGAGAAAGGAAAGGGGAGATTGAAAGAAGGAAGGAGGGGGGAGCCGCTGAAGAGGAAGTAAGGCGGCTGGGAGGGCTGGCCGACTGGCCCCCTGCGGGAGCCGCGTGGGCCGTCCGGGTGGCCGGCGCGCCGGGTAGCAGTTCCTTTCGGGACGGGGCCACTGAATGGGAAAGGACCCGACCGATAAGCTATTGGCCGACCACGAGGAGGCCGCGCAGGCATTGGACGACGTAAGGGGGCCGGACCGCCTTCAGGAATGTACTACGGCGCGTCCGGCACGTCCGTCCGCGCCGGTGGGGCGTGCGCCTCCCTTGGGCTCCCAGGAGCCAGCGCTGGAGACTTGGAGCCCGCCTGGCGCTAGCCTAGCGCATCCAGTTCCCTACCTGCTTGACCAGGGTTGCGCAGGAGTGGGGGAGTCCGGAGCTCGGCGCGCTCGGACACGCGCGCGCGCAATAGGCCTCCGGGCCCTTGGAGCGCGCGCCGACTGGGCCTTAGGTCACGTGGTAGCGTGGGCTCCGCCTTCTACCCTGCTCCTCCCCCTTTCCCTCCATCTGGGTTTCTTTCTTTCCTTTCCTTTCCTTTTCTTTCTGTGTGTGTGTTTTTTTTTCAATGAACACACACCGTGTGCATCTTAAAGCCACACAGCCCTATTTCACGGCTTCAGTCGGCTACTTGCTGCAGGGAGTGCCTCTGCAGTTCAATACTGTTTTTAAAAAAGAAAAAAAGTGGCGGTGAGGGGAACCAAATACTAAAATGAGACAGAATAGAGAGTTTGTGGGTCTGGTCTCTATCTCGGGGAGGAACTTAACTTGCAAAAGAAAAAAACTCTCCAAAAAAAATTTTTTTAATAAAAATCGGAGCCGTGTAGGCAGTTTAATTTGTCTCTGACCCCAGGATCCACCTCCGACTCGCAGGTTTTCTGCCCCAACGGGAAACGAATCCCCCTGATGTCTCCGTGACACTGGCTGCAGTGTCCGGACAAGTCCTCGCAATCGGCGCACAATTTGTTTCAAATGAATCCTGCATCAAAGCCTTTATTCTTTATGTCACGCTACTATTAAATATAACAGGATGCGTACCAGTTTGGGAGGAAAGGTTTAAAAGATTTTAAATAAACAGGGACTTGTAGTTAATGAAAAGGGAGGAGGGTCCAAATGAATCCAAAATAAGAAAGCTTTTCTCTCTTTCTAAAGAAAACATTTCTGTTTCTCCGGTTGTTAAAAGGATTCTGTTGTTTCTTCTCTACAAACGTCGCATTAAAGATTCAAATAAAAACGCCTCTGCCTTCACGAGACTGCTTCTGTGTCTGGATTCCACGTTTATAAAACACTGACTCCAAACCTGGACTGTGCTGCTGTGGGGTTTAGAGAGGGAAAACGGAGAGGGGGGAGCGAATTTTAAGAAAAGGTGGCTTTTCCCAACGTCCTTACTCTCCTCTTTAACTTTCCATTTTGTTTATCTTAATGCGAGGCGTTGTTCCCTGCGAGAGCCCAAGTCTTCTCTTTGGTTATAAAAGAAAAGAGAGAAGGGGAAAAAAAAAAATCTGGCACACACTGGCGCACTATCCACCACCCTGTCATTATTGGTGCAGGCCTGGGAATTCAAGCTGGACCTCCCAGTATTTGCTGCAGCTTGAGGCCAAGGTGCCTCTGAAAGGGTTTTCTTTGAAGAAATTTCTGAAATTGTTTAAGCGCTTTAAAAAATATTACATTTCCCCCCGTGTCTATCGCGAGGCAAATACTCGTGTATGTGTGTGTGTGTGTGTGTGTGTGTGTGCGCGCGCGCGCGCGCGCGCACGAGCAAAGCATCTTACAAAAAGAAGACACTGTTGAAAAGAAAAGGAATAAGAAAGAAAGGGAGGGGGAGCATTCCTTAATGGAAGTATTGCATGCGAGAAGGTTGGCGCTCTCGGAGGCTCCCCCCGAAGCCCGGGATGCACACACTGGGGTTGCCTACCTGGGTGGTCTCTCTACTTTGGTGAGCTGTTGCTAAGCAGCTAATAATAGTCATGTTTGCTGAGTAATTTCTGCCCTCCGCGAGCCAATCGCGTTGCAGAAACCCAAGCCATCTGACAGCCCCGGGGGCGGGAGCTCCAGCCTTTTTCTCTTTCGCTCGCTCTCTCCCCCTCCACCCCCTCCCCTCCTCCTCCTCTTTCTCCAAATGGAGAGAGTTCTTTTTTTTCTTCTTCCATCTCATCTATTGAATCAAGGAGCTGCTGCGGCCGCTGCCCGCTGCACACACACAGAGCGGAGTCCCCAGGTCCCGGGAGCGAGAGAGGCGCGCTGCACTGGGGCAGAATGGTCCAGCGGGTCAGCGAGGAGCACAAGAAAGCAGAGTCCGGGACCAAGCAGCCACCGAGAAGCCAGCAGCCAGAGCGCAAGCAGCCCGAGCAGCCCGAGCAGCAGCTTCAGGAGCCGCCACCGCCAGCAACAACCGCCGCAACTGCAGCGGCGGCGGCGGCTGCCCCGGCCCGACAGCGCTGAGACCCGCCGGCCGCCCACGAACCCCGCGGCGGCGGCTCTGCCTTTACCCTCCGCGGCCGCTCGGGCTACCCGTGAGACGCCGAGAGAGTCAGCGAGGCCGGCGGGAGCGGCGGGGATTTGCTGGCGCTTTCTGCAGTGAAGGGGTCGCGGCGCGGGGCGGGAGGCGGTAGGGGGAGTTGGGGACAGCCAGGAGCGCCGCGCGAGCGACCGAAGGACAGGCTGGCTCCACGCGCCGGCTCTCGCCCTCCGGAGAACTGGATGTGGGCAGCAGCAGCCGCAGAGACCTCGGGACCCCCGCGCAATGTGGCAATGGAAGGCGCAGGGTCTGACTCTCCGGCAGCGGCCGCGGCCGCAGCGGCAGCAGCGCCCGCTGTGTGAGCAGCAGCAGCGGCAGCAGCAGGTCTGTCAACCGGAGCCCCAGCCCGAACAGCCGGCGGCCAGCAGCGTCCTCGCTAGCCGAGCGCCAGGGCGCGCCGGGAGCCCGCAGCGGCGGCAGCAGCGCGCCGGGCCGCCCGGGAAGCCTCGGTTCCCGCGGCGGCGGCGGCAACATGGCCTCGGCTGGTAACGCCGCCGAGCTCCAGAACCGCGGCGGCGGCGGCAGCTGCAGCGGGGCCCCGGGCCGGCCGGCCGGTGGCGGGAGGCGCAGGCGGACCGGGGGACTGCGCCGCAATGCCGTGCCGGACTGGGACTATCTGCACCGGCCCAGCTACTGCGACGCCGCCTTCGCTCTGGAGCAGATTTCCAAGGTGCATTTCAGTCTCTCCTCTCCTCCCACTCTCTCTTCCCTCCTCTTCCTCTTTGGAATCGTCCCCGCCACACACACACACACACACACACACACACACACACACACCCCCAAGGGGGGAAAAAGACAAGTGGGGATTGAAAAATTCAAACCCTCCCTCCGGTCCTGGGAGGAAAGGGCTGTCGGAGGTCTGCAGGGGGTGGAGATTGTGTGTGTGTGTGTGTGTGTGTGTGTGTGTGTGTGTGTGTGTGTGTGTGTGTGTGTGTACGTACGAGCCCTCCCCAGCGAGGAAAGGGCTGTCGGAGGTCTGCAGGGGGTGGAGATTGTGTGTGTGTGTGTGTGTGTGTGTGTGTGTGTGTGTGTGTGTGTGTGTGTGTGTGTGTGTGTGTGTGTGTGTGTGTGTGTGTGTGTGTGTGTGTGTGTGTGTGTGTGTGTGTGTGTACGTACGAGCCCTCCCCAGCGTGCCTTTTCCGGAGCACTGGAAAGCGGTCCACAGTGGACCACCTCAAGAGCCGCCGCAGCGCGGCACTGCCCGATGCCCCTAAGCCCCCTCCTCCTGCGCCCCTGCCCCTATTTGCAGCCTGAACCCCTGTAATACTGCCACATTTCTTAACATCTTGGAGGGGGAGGCGGAGTGGAGAGAGGCGGAGAGAGGAGAGGGGGAGGAGGGAGCCGAAATAAAGGTGGTTTCCTTTTTTGGCAGCCGGTTTTGCTTTTGTTGAGCATGAAATCTCTGCTCCCTTAAAAATTATCCTCGGAAGAGGGCATCTCCCCTCTTCTTTTCCAATTTTTGAGCCACTTCTTCTCAGTGTGCGGGGAAAGGGAAGTTGTAAACAAATTGCCACCTTAAATTCGCGATGCGGGTCTGCGGAGCGGCCGGGTTCATTGTGTTTACGAGGTTCGCTGAAATGTGTGGAATCTGGGGAAGGCAAGCACCCAGACAGGGGCCCGCCGGGGCTGCGGCCAGCGCCGGGGAAACGCCGCCGCCGAGAACAGCCAGCACCCACCCAGGACCCCCGACTGCGTCGGCCTGGGCTCTTCCCTGAGCACTCGGCTGCTTTTCGCGTTTAACCAGAAGGGAAGGGAGAGGAGGGAAAGATCCATGTGGCTGCCCTCTTCCGATCACAAATATTGTCGTAAGTTGCAGATGGCTGCCCCATTTCCTAATTCAGCTCACACGGCGTCTCCCAACGCCATGGAAATGCATCGCGAGTGAGCTCCGGCGCCCACGCTCACCACGTGGATCCCAATTTACTACCAAGTCGGGCGGGGGAATCAGAATGGGGGAGCCCGCCATACATTGTTCCCAAAGCGCTCTTGTATCCAGTCCCTGCCCTCGGCGGAGCACCCCGAGAAGGGTGAAGGCTGGGGCAGAACTTGCGGGCAAGGGTGCAGTGGTTTGCTTGTTCTTAAATGGGCTCCATCGCAGGGATTACGCAGCCCCTCCCTTCCCGGACCGGTGTGAATATTTCCTGTATTGAATAGAGTCTCTCCTCACTGCCTCGGCTTCCTCTTGTTCCCGCAGTCCCTCTTCCCAGACCTTAAAGTCACTCGGGGATGCTACGCAGGCTGCGCGTGGGGGCGCCCCTGCTGTGGCCGAGGTGCAGCTCCCACGCTGCAGCCTGACTTTGATTTATGACTAGCCCCCCCTCCCCACCCACGCCGCTCGCGTTTCCTCTGGCCGACCTGGGTTCCAGCCCGCAGGGCACCCCCCCCCCCCCCCATGCCGTCGCGGGATGCCGGACGGGTGCGCGCAAGCGGGCGTGGACGCGCGGCCCGCGACTCCCGGGCGCTCACTCCTCCCTTCTGCTTCATCCTCAGGGGAAAGCTACTGGCCGGAAAGCGCCGCTGTGGCTGAGAGCGAAGTTTCAAAGACTCTTATTTAAACTGGGTTGTTACATTCAAAAAAACTGCGGCAAGTTCTTGGTTGTAGGCCTCCTCATATTTGGGGCCTTCGCTGTGGGATTAAAGGCAGCTAATCTCGAGACCAACGTGGAGGAGCTGTGGGTGGAAGGTAAGAAACTCCGCGCCCGCCGCGGCGCCCTCTCGTCCCCCCAACCCGGGCCCCCTTCTCTTCCTTCCAATTGATAAAGATATTTGCCAGCATACACCTAGATCCTTTCTGTGAAGAGCGAAAACCCCCTGCCCGCACCAGGGGGAATTGTTTATTGTTTGGGCGCCTGGCCAGGAGCCAGGCCCGTCCGACAAAGGCCGCGCTGTAATCTACTCCGGGAGCTGCGCTGTGCGAGGTGTTGTGGGAGAGAGTGGCGAGGGCGGGCCGGCGGGGGCGCACGGGGGGCCCCCTCCGCGGGACAGACCACTCCGCTCGGCCGAGGGGGCCCCCAGGTCCAGCCGCCAGCGCCGCTCGCCTCCGCCGCGCGCCCAGCCGCGGCCAGAGGAAGGCGTCTGCGCTCCCTGCTCGTGTCCTCAGCTTCCTTCCCTCCCCCACCCCCACCCACGGCGTCCAAAGAGAAAAGAGGGTGGGGGCAGAGAGAGGCCACCCCTCTGGCTGGAGGGAGTGTGCGCGCCCCCGGCGGCCGCGGCCGGCGCGCGGAGGGCGGGGGGCAGGAGCAACGCGGGCCTGCGGAGGCGGCGGCGTGTGTGGTCCTGTTTTTGGACAGCTTTCAACTCTTGGGGAAAAAAAACATTTGTCTCAAGGTACAAAAAAAAGGGGGGGGGGGGTGGGGGAAAAGGAGTTGAAAAAAAAAAACAGTAAAGCACAGAGTGGAACGCTTGTTTGCAAAGTAGATTAATGTTTCCTCGCGGGTGGGGGCTTTTAAAATGGAATTATTCTGGGAGAAGGCAGTGTTTTGCAGGCTGAGAGAATTTTAAAAAAATGTGTTTTAAGAGCGCGGGTTTGGAGGGAGGGGCCATGGGAGCTCTCCAAAGGTTCTGCCAGTCTTTTATCCACATTTCTCAATTTGGGGGTTCTTGAAGTCTTTTTTTTTTCCAAGTGGTTGTACATTTAGAATAGATCACACATAGACAGAGACATACGCCGCCACCGCTGACGGAAACATTTTACATTCTTTTTGTAAATCTGTTTGATTCAGGGGTTTGGGGTGGGGGGGGGTGGGGGGGGGAGGGGGGTTGTTTTTATTTTCTGAGGTTTTTGTTTATTTGTTAGTTTCCTTTTGGAAAGTAACTTTGTTGGTGTTTGGAAACATTTAACTCCTGAACGCTACCTAGGGAATCTCTTATAATCAGATGGGAGAGATGGGTTGAGGTAATTATGTAGATACTTCAAACCGGAATATCTGAGGCATTCCTAGTGATATCTAAGACAAAATTTGGAAGCCTAAGAGTACATGCATGATTGCATAATTGATCCCTCTTCAGAATACTCTTGGAGACCTAGCCTTGGAGAATATTAAATCTTGCTTTGTTTGTGAAGATTCAGCTTTCAGTGTTTTGCAAGCATATGGTGAAGTCTTTAGTTGAGAAGTGACAATTAAAATAATAGTCCAAATAATTAAGACCAGAAAACATTCTTGCCTTAAGTAGCTTGGTAATTAATACAACAGTTTTCTTTGGATTGAATCCATGGGGTAATTTACCTCAACTCAGCGCCTCATTGTCATTAGTAGATAAAAGAAGGGTTTTATTAAGCACATATAATGTCTTAACAGCAAGTTTACTGTGCATCTGTAATGGTCCTAGCACAGTGCTGGGCACTGAAAGGGACACTGAAGATGTGAGACACACTCCCTGTGCACAAATTCACACACTTAAAACTGTTAGAGTTGAATGTCGGACTTGCATTAAATTTGAAAGTTAAATGGCAAAAGAAAAAACCTTCCATGGCGGTGGTGAGGCAAATTAGGGCAACCTAGAGCAGAGGAGGGAGGGAGTTCTAAGCAGAAGCTCAGAAAAGGGGTCAAACAAAGGCCCAAGCTGAGTGGACAGCAGCAGTGGAGGCCCCCTGTGTGGCAGGGATAGGGTGCAGTAGCTCACTGGGACCCTGGACCATTCAGAAATGATGTGATTGGCTAGACTGTGGGGAGCTACCCCAGGTTCTAGGGCAGAGCAAGAGATGAGTAAATTTCTCTCTGCTACTTGGACCAACAAATTTGTTGAGTGTCGATGATGATGACAAAAGACCATATCTTGTTGTTTTGAGCAAGACTTGCCAGTAGATTTTTAATAAGTTGATAGACAACGTTAACTTATTTGTGTGAGTGTGTGTTAGTCCAGCTCAGTCGTGTCCAACTCTTTGTGGCCTCATGGACTGTAGCCCCCCAGGCTCCTCTGTCCATGGAATTCTCCAGGCAAGAATACTGGAGTGGGGAGCCACTCCCTTCTCCAGGGCATCTTCCCAACCCAGGATCAAACCCAGGTCTCCTGCACTGCAGGCAGATTCTTTACCATTTGAGCCACCAGGGAGTTCAGTTCAGTTCAGTCGCTCAGTCGTGTCCAACTCATTGCGACCCCATGAATTGAAGCGCGCCAGGCCTCCCTGTCCATCACCATCTCCCGGAGTTCACTCACACGTTCATTGAGTCCATGATGCCATCCACCCATCTCATCCTCTGTCGTCCCCTTCTCCTTCCCAGCATCAGAGTCCCCCACTTAATTGTATAACATTGTATAAATATTTTTAGAAGTAACTGCTAAGTTGCTTCAGTCCTGTCCGACTCTGTGTGACCCCATAGACGGCAGCCCACTAGGGTTACCCCGGTCCCTGGGATTCTCCAGGCAAGAACACTGGAGTGGGTTGCCATTTCCTTCTCCAATGCATGAAAGAGAAAAGTGAAAGTGAAGTCACTCAGTTGCATCCGACTCTTAGTGATCCCATGGACTGCAGCCCACCAGGCTCCTCCATCCATGGGATTTTCCAAGCAAGAGTACTGGAGTGGGTTGCCACTGTCTTCTCCCTTTAGAAGTAACTATGTTTGTGCATTACATAACTCATTTCAAGTCCTGGGAGGAGAAACATGCTGGGGCTCTAGCTTAGTGATAGAGTGCTAGGGAATGACACACCTGAGATAAGACTCATTGTGCCTACTTTGGACCTCTGAGCTATTTTCCTTCCCATTCTGTTTTAGCACTTTCAGTGTGGCTCACTGATTCTTTGGCCATATACTCCATACTATCACTTGTTAAACAACTACCCTTACCATTTCTATTATCACATGCCTTACCACTCAATAGAGTAGCTATCTATTATCTTTATTTTTATAACCTGGTAGCCTTTGTAACATTTTTTTTTTACTAGATGATTGAATTATTGTCCTATTTTATAAGTGAGAAATTATGGATCCTCTGTGTCTCCATGTCCACCATGCCTACTGGTGACTTAAGTCAGCCTGGTCTCCTGTTGCCATGACCTTGATTTGCCATTCCTTCATTCCATACTCAATTCTTCCCCTGTAGAAGAAGTAACAGTTTCAGAAATATAACTAAACCCAACCAAGGAAGCCACCATACCATTTTATAATTTTAATTTAAATTCAAAGTAGAGGTAACAATGAGGAAGTCTTGTTTGTGACATAGTGAGCTTAGTGTTTATATCAACAGCAAATAATGGAATTATTTGCTTTTCAGAGTAAGAATTCTCTGCTATCCTAAACTTTAGTAAAATGAGAAGTAACTTGGAATGTAGGTTAATTTGCACTTTAGTGTCTTAGGTACATTCTTCATCACTATCAGCAAAGAAGTCTGTTAGATAGTCATTTCTTAATAGAGACTGCAGATATTCTGGACATGAACAAGGGTGCTTGCTACACTAAAGAAATCAAGTGAATGGAGGTTGCATATTTTCTTAGTTAAAAAGCAACAGAAGAAAGGTAAGCATAAGAGATTTCAAGGAGAGAGAGTGCTGAGGAACAATTTGGAAAATGTTATTTCTTCTGTTGATAAAAATTAACATGCATATATGCAAAAGCAACTATACATCTGTACACAGGTACATTCATATCTAGATAAGATTGATTTATAGATAATGTATTAATATCTTCATTTGCCTTTATATCTGTGTATACACATAGACTTACTACAAGTATCCTCATATCTGCCAAAATAATGTTATCTTTTTAATATAGTCAGCAAATTAAAGGAATCCACTTGATAGGCTGTATCTTTGATTTGGCTTTCATGCTTTGTTTAACATGCTGAGGAAACATGGCTTTATAAAGATGGTTTGAATACATTGGCCACAATGTGCAGCCAATATAATCTAGATAAGGAAGATGTTTTTTATGGCATTGGTGATAAGAATTCTTTGATTCTGTAGTTACAATGTTCATACAATGATTGCTTTTTAAGAAACTGTCAATCTATATTAGGTGCTAGCTTGGGTCTTAAGGTTATAGTATTTGCAAGTAAAAAAATTTCAAATCTAGATTGCTTGTGAATGGAGTCCTGAGGGTGGGTGAAATAATATGTGGAATGTTTCAGTAACACCAGCCAGTGGCAGCACAGTCAGGGAGAGAGTGTTACTTAAAAATACTCATTCAGCACGTGTTCTCAGTGACTGCTCTGTGTCAGGTACTGCCTGAAGCTCCAGAGTGATGTTAGTGAAAGACCATCGTCCCTGTCCTCAGGGGACTTCCACTCAGCAGATACACAGACCAGTGGCAGGATAGCAGGGGCACCTTGTGGGACAGCCCTGAGGAAGGGGGCCTGAGTCAGGGTCAGTTAGGGGCAGCGCTGGTGCTGGGGCATTCCAGGTCAAAGGAACAGCATGGGCGAAGGCTCAGAGGACAGGGGTGTGGTCTCTGGGAGAACTCCCAGTGCTTACCTTTGGTTGGACCTCAGGTTTGAGGTGGGACACCTTGAGTCTTGGAAGGTCCAGCTGTGTAGCAGGAAGGTCTCTGATGTGTGCAGGGTGTTTGGCAGGTGGTGTCAGCGGGGACTTGCCAGATCTCCCTTTAGCCATTCTTTGCCTGCCTCAAGGTTTACACTAGTGTATTTGGCCTCCAGCTCCCTCCCTGGTACCAGAGAGCTTCCCCTGGATCTCATAGAAGGAAAATGCTTTCTTTTTAATCTTGCCCATTTCTCTGTTGGTTTTTCATTTTTGCTTAGCGCTTCTATCCTTCTGCCTCACTTAGTATCTACCCCTCCACTCCAACCCTCTCTGAGACATGAGTTTGTTGTCATGATTCTCCAGTGACAGAACATTCATTTATCTTTTTGAGCTTTTTGGTTTTTTCTCTAAACATTGCCTCCTTTACTGCAAAAGATAACAGCCTTGAAATGAATCCACATTGTCTTGTGTTTGGTTATTAACATCTCTGGAGGCCAGTATCAAAAGAGGAGGACACAAGTTATAACTTGTTTTTTTTGTGTGTGTTTTTTTTTTTTTTAAGGCAAATGGACTTTTTTTTTTTTTTTTTTTTAATGCTTGCTTGATATTTCTAAGTGCTCTAGAGTTTGTAGTTGCCAGCATAAACCTTCAGTGTTCTTGGCTGTTTTTGGCTCTTAACTTAGGCAGTTAGAGGAGATAATGGAGCTTCACCTTTTCAGTTTAGAACAAGGTTTGTCACTGTTGACATTTGGGGCTGGATGATTCTCTGTTGTGGGAGCTGTCCTGTGCACTGTAGTATGTTTAATAGTATCCTTGGATTTTACCCACTAGATGCTGGTAGCACTCTCCTGGATGTGCTAATTGTGTTTCTATTCATTGTCAAATGTGGGGGTGGGGGTTGCAAAATTGCCCCAGTTGAGAACCAGTGGTTTAGATAATAGGTAATAGATTGCAGATTGGAAGGCTTTTGTTGCAGCCATAAATGCAAAAGCTTTAAGATAACTCTCCCTCCCTATCCCCATATTTACTGACCCAGGTATCTAACTTTTTTCACGCAAATAGTTTAAATTTTTGATTATCCTTAGAATTATATTAAGTAGCAAGTAAAAACATCATGAAAACTTGAGAACAGGTGGGGATAGGCCATAGAAGAAGGGAGAAGTGTTATATTCGGATACTTTTTTTTCCCTTTTCCTTTGGGTAACTTAATTTTGCAGATAGACCTCACTGGATTTCCAACACAGTAGACTGAAGGTTTTTAGCATGAATGTGACTTTACAAAAAGCAACAAAAGATACCACTGGACTTTGCTCATACAGCAATAACAGCTCCTTTCGGAAGCCCACATAGTACATGGGCTCTTGATGATACCATTCTCCAGATGTTCCTGTCACACACTGCTTTTCGCCAGGTGCTCTTGTGCAGCAGAACCAAAGAAACAACGAGGGACTGAAGCCCGTCTGCCAGGCAAGCGGTGCACAGGCTCTGCTGTTACTGCCAAGGTTATCAGCCAAGTTTCTGGTTTCTGGGGCTGTCAGTTTGGGGGTTTTGGCATTTCACAAAGGAGAAAAAGAAAAAGGCAACAGCTCCTTTCTGCTCCTTGGTCCCCTAGGCACTTTTAAAATGAAGACTATGTGTTTTAGATAGTTATTGATTGATTCTAACAGTGGGCACATACATGCAGGTGGAAACAATTGTGGCATATCATTCAGATCTGGAGAAAAACGATCAAAAAATAAATGCCCAACAATAAGTGCTTTAAAAATAACAGATTGCCTCAGATGCCATCTTCCTATGGCAGCTGACCCTCTAAATCCTTATATCTCTTTGGTGCCTGCCACTCTTGACCCTCTGACAAGTTTAGAGGTCACGCTGGGCGATGGAGTGTTTCAGATATGTGGAACGCTGCTTGGAGGTTCCAGAAGATGACAGCTTCCAGATGTATGAACCGCCAGATCAGTTTGTTTGGATTATGCTCCACAGCTGATGGCGAGATTAACGCTGGCTGGACAAGCTATGGGAGATTTGTCTGGTTTCCACAATGCCATGTTTATATTTCATTGGGATTTCTCCTTCAAAGCTGACCTCCCCGTGACCCCTGCAGCTCTGTCCACTCGGGCTGAGCTGTAACTTGTCTGCCCTCCTTCTCTTATTTGGGGGGGGGGTGGTCACAGTTAAGCAGTGGAAGGGACTGTTTATATGGCTGCCCCCCTACTTTGTTCACACCAGTAGGACTGAATCTGCCCAGATTTAACTCCTGAAGAGTAATCTATTCCACTGGTTGAGAAGAGGGGAGTGTTTTATTTTAAACTTTTTTTTTTTTTTTTGGCTTTTAAAACAAGTATGGAAATAGTTTTTGAGAGGAGACCAGATTTTATAGAAACCATTTTGTAAAAATATACTATTTTCCAGCACTATTTTGACACTATATTGAAAAAAAAGGTTGAGAGAATTGTAGCTATGTGAGACTTACCTAAATAATTGCCATACTCGAATGATTCTATTATTAAAATACTGTTGTTTGCTTTGCTGCTCATTGGTCCCCAGAACCTTTTCTCCGTTCTGCTTCCTCCCTCCTCCGTCACCTGTATCTTTGCTCTTCTCCCCTCCTCTCTACTCTCTCCCTCCCACCTGTCCGTCTTCCCACCTATTCATAAACTGCCCGAATCCAATCCTAGTGGCTCTCTGGAATTACTAGTGTGAAATCTGAAATGGTAGTAAATCTGGTTAATCACGAACTGACAGGAAGGAATTAGGAAGTGTATTGTTTCAAATCAGCTGTGGGAGATGCTAGATGCAGAACTGCCATCTGTATCTTTAGGGGTCTTAGGTTGTATGAGGGTTGGTTTCAAGACTGTTTCTTTGATGGGGTCTTATCAGTAGACGTGTTTCTCCTATTGAAGAGTCATGGCATTTCAATGAGCTTTTGAGGTAACTTTAGAGTCCACTGCACAGAGGAGCTTGGTGCAGGCTGCTATCCATGGGGTTGCAAGGAGTCAGGCACGACTGAGCGACTTCACTTTCACTTAGAGCCCACTGATGTGTGGACTATGAAACAAGTCCTAGTCCCCTGTGCTTAATGTGCCATATGAATGTGAAGAATTGGGCCCCATAGTATTTCTGAGATGGTAAGTGAAACACACACCATGACATTCCAGCCCAGGTGTGTTCCCCGGGTGGAACTCTCATCAGAACCAAAGGTAGCATGTAGCCTGGATAGAGGTGGAAGAGGACAGGTTTCCACATCCAAATTTTGACTGATGCCACAGCATTAGATGGTCTGTCCTCATGAGAAATCTCAGTTGACATCCCGGAATGCAGACAACTCTGCTCATGAAGGCATTTCTGGCAGCCCAGAAAGAGGAAGCTCCTTGGGATTTCCTTGGTGGAAACCTACCTCGAATACACAGTCATCATCAGGGTCACCAAAGTATACGCATTTTTATTACTCTTTGCTTCTAAACTCTACATTTAGGAGCTTTATGGTAATACTTCTTAGATTTTTTTTCCTCTTAATTGGATATAGGGTTGTTATTTCCTTCACTACAATATCTCAGTTTTTCTCCATATGTCTTTAAGTTTGACAGAAATAACTAGCCTTTCAAAACAGCAGAATGCTGCCATTGAGGAACTGCTTGACTGTTGAGAGTTTTAAGAGTTCTGTTTACAGAAAGATGCCTCCTGTCCTCAGTCCCTTCAAGACTGTGACCATTTTGTTGTACTGGGGGCTTAGAGCGTAGTTGGAAAAACAGCTGTCATGTATTAAGGAAACTCGTTGGTGGGCAGTCAGGTACCTGCTAATGAGTGACAAGTTTGTTGTTGGAGAGATTTATAATGTGGAGGCAGGGCCTTATTTCTAATCCAGAAACCCAGGTGTGAGTAGGCCCAAATGATCCACACTGCATGTGAGTCCCAAAACACCACCAGCTATGGAGGCAAGGCTAGTGAGAAGCAAGCCTCCATACTGCAGCACAAGCTTTATCTATTATAGTTAAAGTAAATGAAAAACAGTAGACTTCCGCAATTTAGCAACCAAGATAGTCTTCAGTTATTGATGAAGCATATATGAAAGTAAACAAAAGGAGCTGGACGTGGGCTTTGTTAAGTCAATGTGCATGATTTTTTTTTTCCTTTTAAATCATTGCTTAAGGGCTTCTGGCCCCTAGCTCAGGAATCCTGCCCAAAAATGCCAGATGTATTACACAGTCAAGTACTGCAATGTAAACACTCCTCTGTGCCATGAGACAGGGTGGTCCACCTCCTGTTTAAGAAGAGCGAGAGACTGAGAGGGGTAAGCCTTCTACAGTGAGCACAGTAGTGATCCCATCATTTGTATTTTTAGCTGCATAGTCAAGACTTGAAACTACAAAAAACCTAGATGAGTTAATACGTTGGACTAGTAAGGAAAAGCAACTTGAATTGGGATGCCAAGGAGAGAAAGATGTGGCTTGGATAATGTTGCTTCATTGAGTCAGATAAATTTATATAAAATTGAACAGAATGGTGGGGTGAGCTGATAGGAAGAAAGCTATTGTCTTCATAGCAACATCCTCAAGCTACTATGAGCCTTACCCTTATTATCTGCTGCAAGGAAAAGCCAGCTTCTTTCACAATCTCTTTATGCTGGTTGGTACACCTTCTGTGTGTAAATCTAAGATTTATCACAAGACTGTTCTGGTCTTTTGTAGCCGGGGTGGGGGTGGGGTAACCCAGGTTACACTGCAAAATGAATGACCTTCCAGTTTGCTCCCAATTTCTAAATTTAAGTAAAGAATTTACTGTTTATGATCATTTGGAGGTGAGAAAGCAAGCACTTCGGGCCATCCCTTCAGTAGAATGTATCTTATGTGCTGTGGGCAGTTCAAGGAAATTGGAATGGCTAGACAGATCTGCACACCCAAATAATCAAATACTAAGCAGTGCTTACAGTGATTAGACTCAGGGTTTTTAAAAACTAATAGGAAAGTGTTTTGTGAGTTAGGAGGAAATGGGGTTTCAGCTTGGACTTTCAGCTTGGGAATTATTGAAACTACCTATGATAATATTACCTTGGTTTAATAAATCCGTTCTGTAGAATGATCTGAGAAAATTGCTTTAAGAAACATGATAAAAAGAGGAACTTTGAGATTAAGGAAAATGTAGGCTTTTTGACTCTCTCCTGCCCTCCTCCCTCCTCCCTTCCCAACCACTTTTTTTCTTGTTTCTTTCTCTGAATTCTCCCATCTTCCCCACCCCCATTCCCTCCCTTGATTTCCTTTGCTCCTGCAGTGGAGAAACCAGAAAATCTCACAAAATAGATATAAGTATCACACAGTATCTTTTTAAATAGAAACTTTTTGAAAGATAAAATAAGAATTTTCCCAAACTACTTTTAAGATATTCTTCCTCTTACCTGATTTTCCCCCTTGAGAATCATTCAGTGTTGTAATAAATTAAAAAAAATGATACCATCATTTTAATCCACACATGATCCAGAAAAGAGCTGCACATGTTTAATACCTTGCTTAATTGCAAACAAAGCTTGCAATTTGAGAGAATTGGGATTAGGGCTAAATATCTATTAACTGCTCTTTCTAGAGATTTGAGGGATAGGATGACCCTTTTTTTTTTCTTTTTTTTTTTTAAATAGGCTACAGTTTCACATGGCTTCCAAAAGAAATCTCTCTCCCTTTTTGTTTCCCACACCAATTGATTTATCATTTTGCTTGCAAGCAGATCCAGAATGTTAGGGCAAGAACACACTCACTTTTTTCTCGTAACTTTTTTGTTGCGGACCGAAACCAGTTGACTTGAATAAATTTTTCTGAGGCCTGAATGTAGCCAGCAACGTGGAAAAATCTTGCCATTCAGGGCCGTCTGAATGTACATTTCAGCCACACAGTAAGCTGCATTGGTAGGCACTGGACTGCTAAATACAACCATTTTTCGCAGCAGCGAGTTAGACAGGTGATTAGCATAATTAGCACCGAGCAGCTATACATATGGTAATGCTGAGTGTGTAAATGCCAGCTGCGGTGTAAAATTTATGTCAGGGGTCGGCAGGGCTGTGCGAAAGTATTGTGTTCCAGCTGCAGGTCAGGGCCGCCAAAGCTTACCTCCTTTTCTCTTGTTGGTGAATACACCAAACAGAAGAGAAAGACAGAAATATAACAGATACGGCTTTGATGGAACAGCCTGGTTCTGTGCAAGAAGCACTGTTCTATAAAACACACGCACACACTCACACACACTTGCAGAAATCCCATTACTTTCTCTACAAATTGTATTTACTTCATGCAGGGTCCACAGGAGTGGTGGCGGCCAGGATGGGAGGTTTGGGTAGGTGAATGGGCCAAATGATTTCACGGGAAGAAAACTTTTCTGTCGGTGAAAGTTTTTAAAAGGAGTTTAAGAGTTGTGCTCTTGGTTTCGTCCCCCATCCTCTTGTTTCCCCTGGCTTGCCCCACCCCGATTCCATCCACTACTTGTGTCCATGGTGTTTTCCTTCAGATTAAATGGGGAAGCCTCCCCTCCTCCCTGGGAGAGCTAGTGCAAGCATCTCTAGAAGAATGAGAATTGACCACCATGGAGGTGTTTGTTCACCTTGAGCATAGTAAGGTTACAACACTCTCTCTTCTCAGGCTGCTTGACTGGTTTTAGCAAAGGGCTGGAAGAAATGCTGTCTTGGTAGCTATGCTCAGTGACATTCCACCTACTGCCACTGGGAGACCCACGAAATTCTTTATGGATAGGAAAAGAATCGGGTAGGTTTCTTATTTTAAAAAGGAGACAGTCTTCAGTAGTTCATGTCCTTTGAAATGTACCACAAGGGACTTTATTGCTAAGAGGAGTTGAGGCAGTTTTGCCCTGGAAGCATTTTTTCTGCCACCTCCCCGAAGCCCCACTTTTCAGTTGGTGGCTGTAGGGAGTGGTGGTGGTGACAGAATATAGTTCACACCATGCTGACCTAGTGATGAAACTTCCTCACAGCACCAGGGGGTCCTTATGCATCGGGCCCCTAATCCAGCTAATCCTGATGGCAACACAATCATGAAAGTGGCCCCCAATGACGTGCGTCTCCCCACACAGATGCAAGAGGGAAGGGTCAGTGCAGGAGATGGAATTCCACAGGGACCAGGGAGCCTCTGTGCGAAGGTGGGGACTCATATCGTCTCCCCCACCCCAAGCTGCTCAAGTAGGAGGCCAGTGAAAAGAAGCTCAGGCTGGATAATGGCAAGGAGACTGTTCAGAGCAGAGAGGTGATGTCAGCCTCACAGAAGCCCGGGAGAAGGGAACTGGGGTTAATGTTATGCAACAGCCTGAATGCTAGATAGAGAGCCTGCAGCTTTGCAAAGGCATTCAGTTTTGTTGTTGTTCAGTTGCTTTGTATTTTTATTTTTTTAAATGAAGATATTAGGAGGACTTAAACTGAGAACTTAGAACTTGATAACAACAGGCTGTCTTTGGTCCCTGATTCTTCTTCCCGGTCCAGCATTGCCTCTGAGCAAACATGCCACTCTGTGTCGGACCCTCCTGGGCTTGCTCAGCTCCTGCAGAAGGATGGGACTGGGGTTTACATCTGCCTGCAGTAGCATTTGAGCAGTCGGGGGAAATCACTGTAGGGCCTGGGACAGTTCACAGCTGGGCAAGTATGCACTTAGAGATAGAGCCAGGCTCCACTCTGCCACATTCTGCTGGAAGCCAAGGACATCTTGAGCTCTGCAGGCTTGACTTCACTCGGCCCCTCTTAGGTGGGGTTGACCGCAGCCCTCATTTGCTGCAGCAGCAAGAGACCAGTGAAGAATGGGCCTCCTGACAGACACAGTGTCATCTTGGGAATTGGTGGCCCTGTAAGAAATACTGGGTGGGGGGTGGGGCAGTGCAGGCAGCAGGTCCAGTGTGGGCAGAGCGCTGGGCTGACCTGATCGTGTCCGACAGGGCGAGCGGGAGGCTTCAGGAAAGCCATTCAGAGGAAGCAGCCCGGGTGGGAACAGATGGCACTGCAAACAGCTGGTGTGGGGGGCTAGTAGTAGGCGCATGCTCAGAGCTGCTGCTACCACAGCACTTGGCCCTCCTCGTCCCCCGACGCAGTCCCTGGGGAGGCGTTGCAATGTGTCTGTCCGGCTCTTGTCTTGTTTTTGCTGTTTTCATGGCACTGGGCTCTGTTCATGAAGACAGATTCTCTTTGGGCTATATGACTGTAGCATTTTCCCATGGCAATACCCAAGGGCACAATCCCACCAGGAGGAAAAAAAAAAAAAAAAACAGCCTAGAAGCTTCAGCAGCATTTGGCTAGTCATGAATAAAAGAGATGGGTTGAAGAGTGACTGAAACTCACAGCCCAGAAGTTTTCAGCCCATTGCCCAAATTACTGAATCTTCATTTTTTTCCAGTTTAGAAAATGAGCTGGTGCTAATAATTTTACAGTTACACTGTTTTAGAGATGTGTACTTTTTCATGCTCACAGTTACCAATTGCAAGATTGAAAAGAGGACCTGAAGCAACTAAAGGGGGGAAAAAAATCTGTCTAGAGGCTGTTAGATAATTCATGGGATTAATCAAATGCAAATGCCCCACTTGCATATACACAGACCCCATTTTCTTAATTGGACTCTGAGTGGGTACTTTTCAGGCTGAAAGGGTCATTTGTTTTGACTGATTGACTTTTGAGGCTTTGGGGAGAATTAATATCTTATACAGATGACTGCCTGTTCCCAAGGCTCTGTATTGAGGCTGTTCATTCATTTATTCATCCGACACACTGAGTGTGAGCCGAGGTGAGTGGGCAGCGGACAGTTCCTCCCTGAAAGGACTTGGAATTTATTGGGAAAAACACTTCGGTTGGTCCTTCAGAACATCTTTATGTGAATTACAATACGCTTTTGGCAAAAGCTTTTTGCATGAATGCCATAGATGTTTATTAAGCTCTGTGCGAAAGGCCGTGCTGAGGAAGGATCCCGCAGAACATCACAGGGAACGTCTGAGGTCTGCCATGGACTGGAAGGGCACTGACCCGGAGGTATGGACCCCTGAGCAGAAGGATTTCCCACCTATCTAATGGCCCTTCTTCACCTGGGAAAATTATACTTAGTTGAATTCGGAGAGGGAAGGATCAGCCTAACTTGATGAAGAACTTTTTTGCAGAAGTGATCCTTTGTACACCACTTCTTTGAAAAAACTGGTTTAAGCCTCTGATTTCTGAAAAATGAAATGGTAGACTTTGTAGGTCAGGAGGCTTAGAGCTGTGCGCCCTCATCACTCTGCTCCTCTAAGACAGCCCCTCTGGGGACCACAGGAAAATGAGGCCTGTTCATTGCTGCCCTTGGAGTCCTATGGGGGAAAAAAAAAAAAAAAACTATCTCCTTGATGGTGGTAAAAAAATCTGAGAGGTAACATTGCTGTTCTTTAAATAAAGATAGCAATTATTCATCCTGTGTAATTCTAAAAGCTCTATTGGTGGTCTGGTATGTGGAATTGGGCACTCCTCAACTCATGTCCTCGGCTGGTGCACAGAAGCCCCGAGGTTTGCAGGGCAGTTGGTTAAAGGTTGACTCCACCTTTGCTATCAGCTGGGAACCTTGGGCAAGTCACCCAAACTCTGCACCTGTGTTTCCTGCTCTGTAAAGGATGGGTGACAATATATGCCCTTCAATAGACAAACTAATGGAGGGCTGCTCAGCTCCTGGTTAAGGGTTTGGGAAACTTCACCTAATTGTCAGTCTTCACACAATCCTGTGAGGTTAGTAGTGTCATTTTTACCCCACATTACGGAGAAGGTTACTGAGACTCAACTACATCCCAAACTTCAGCTCCTTGAGTGGCAAGGCTGGGACTCAGAACCCAGGTCTTCTGAGCTCTGTTCCTATCGCCTGTCCACCTACCTTGCTCCAGCTTGATGGGGTGGGTAGCACTAAGCAGAGAAGAAATGGCAGCCTGCTCTAGCCTTCTTGCCTGGGAAATCCCATGGACAGAGGAGCCTGGCAGGCTACAGTCCATGGGGTCGCAAAGAGTCAGACACGACTTAGCAGCTAAGCATAGCACTGTTACTACTAAGCTGTTTCAGTCATGTCTGACCCTGTGCGACCCCATAGACGGCAACCCACCAGGCTCTGCCATCACTGGGATTCTCCAGGCAGGAACACTGGAGTGGGTTGCCATTTCCTTCTCCAATGCATGAAAGTGAAAAGTGAAAGTGAAGTTGCTCAGTCATGTCCAACTCTTAGTGACCCCATGGACTGCAGCCTTCCAGGCTCCTCCATCCATGGGATTTTCCAGGCAAGAGTACTGGAGTGGGGTGCCATTGCCTTCATAGCACAGCACTAAGCAAAATGTTTAAAGATACGTAAATAATGACTGTTGAAGGGCTTTGCAAATGGAAAGCACCGCACACATAGAAACTTTATTTTGTGTCCTAGGATCCTCAGTATCAGTTTTCCTGAGTCTTGTTCAAAAAGCTCAGTTGTTATTTTGTTGCTTTGTTGAGTTTAGGAGAAGGAAAAATTAAGAGGACTTCAGACTGTGATAGAGGTGCATAATATTCTTGCATCGAGTTTATTTTTAATTCAGGTGCCTGTCAGGTAGCTTTGGTATTTTTCTCTTTTTGTTGCACGGGAGTCTTAATTTTATGTGTTCTTTGCAGAAGGATTAAGAAATAGAGATAAACCTCCCCCTGCAAAGGGAAGCAGGTAAACGTTAGTCATAAACCACCACATGGTAATAACCATGTTCACATGGCTGTATCCCCACATCTATATGACAAATTATGGATCTTATGGGTCATTCTGCTCAGTAGTCAAAAATGACTATGCAGTATTGCACAAATACGAGATTATTTTTTAAGTAATAATGAAGGACTTTGACCTTGACGATGGTAAAGAGAAGGGAGCAAAACATGTCCCCCATACCACACCTGTAATTTTGGTCACCTGAAATGGCTTCCTGAGACCACAGCTCCACACTTGTGCATGGTGACCAAGATAGGAAGACAAGGATCATCTCGGGGACCGTCACTGAGCTGTGATTTTAGGATAGGCATTTGCTAGAGGAGCAAAAGTCAGTAAGTCCGTAAAACTGCCCTGTCCAGAGGGGCTTCTGTTTCTGGTAGCTTCTTCCAGAGTGCTTTGACTGAATACTAACGTAAGACCATGTGAACGCCGTGTGGTTTATGACACAGGTTCACCCGAGAAGGAGCTCAGTCTGCCAGAGCAACCAAGTGAGTGATTAGGTCATGGTCTCACCAAGCTCCAGCCATTCTTGCCTTCTTTCTCTCCCCGCAGCAAGGCAAACCTGAGGACTTTGTGATTGCTGGTTCTTCTGGCCAGAATGCTGTTCCCCAAGCTCTTCCACATCAACGTCAGCAGTTCTTCCTTCTAGGTCTTCCTGGCAACTCCATCTGAATTGGCCCTTCCCCTGCTCTCCACCACCCAGTAACTCACAGGGCATCCCCATCTTGATTTCCTCCTTGGTACTTGTCATGCCATGAAGCTACCACACATCAGTTTGCTTGTGTACTGCCTCTTTGCTTCACTGGCCAGAGAGCCTCTTGGAATTGTCTTAGCCACCACACACCCCGGTGTGTAGCACATAGCACTTGACCCCTGGCTGAATGGTTTATGGCACAACTATTTATCAAAGCAAGTGGGTATCAACTAAACTTTTTAAAAAGTTACTAAATAGTTTTTCAAAAACATTCAAAAAAAAGTATTTGTTTGTGTAAGGTGAAGTATTAAGTAAAATATGGTCACATAATATGGAAAAATAATTTAACAGTACTCAAAAGTAGGACATAGCATAGCCGGTTGAGGAAACTTTAGAATTCAGAGTCCTTCACCTCTAGTTGTTAAATCTGCCAGTGAGAATAGTATTGGTTGAAACTGGTTGTCACATTAGTGAAATATTCATATTTATCCCTAGAGCAAAGAAGTGGACGAGCAAAAAGTCTATAGATATGACAAGTATACCCCTTTATTAAAATGTAGGTGTTAAATATACATCTTAAAAATTCTGAAAAGATGGTGTTATATAATTCCTACCTTGTAGGAAATAGCATCATTTCTGAAACCAACTGTGATAAATTAATTGATCCATTATCAGGTTGGTCTAGAAGAGTTTTAAGTTCTTAGCAGCATGAATCTTGCATTCGATTTTTATTTTTGTGTGCATCCTCTCAGGTCGTCACCATATTGGTTATAGTTACAGGCAGCTTCTTGGCCGGGGTGGTGGGTGGGGGCCGGGGCGGGCGTGGAATGTCTGTGGTCCTACTTTGATGTTGTTTGTTTTTACCGCATGGTTTTAACTCAGGCGACATTTTAAGCTTCAGTAAAGGTAAAGCAAGTACTACAACTTTGTAAACAGAATGAGAAATCATGTACTATGCCAGTGTTTAAGGAGGCAGGTAGAAATATAAATGATTGATATGTGTAGAGCATTGATGTCTTATGTCCAGAGAAAAGGAAGCGACTGAGCTTGCTTTTTTTTGAAAAGGCTATTTGGAGCTCCTTGGTGTGCAACTCTGTGGTTTTCTGAAGTGACCTCTGGACTAGTAATTGGCTTTTTTTTCTTTTTTTGGCCTCAAACAGCTTTTCTATCTCTGGAGAACGTGGATTGAGTGCAATTTAGTTCACTAGCTAATTGGTTGAAATAATGCATAGTGATTCCTGCCAGAAGGAGCCAGACCCTGCCTGCAGGCAGCTTTAGTGGAGGATCCTGAGAAGGCCTGTGGCGTTATGTAAATTCTTCCTCTATTGCAAGTTGTTTTCTAGGTTTTCCTATGGTCTTTAACTTTGCATTTATTGCTAGGGCCTCAATAATTCCCTGGGCATTTATCAAAATTTTCTACAGCATAGCCAACTGATCATTTCTCTATCTCTTCCCCTCCCTCTCTCCCCCTCTCTTCTCCCGATCACCCCTTCCCACTTAACCTCCCCTCCCCCTTCCTCTTCTCTCTCGAACACACACAGTATGTTCAACCTCACCTCGCAGAGTTCTGCGGTGGCCTTGGCCATCTGCGTGAACCTGCACAGATGACCCTGCCAGTCTGCAAATCTGGACTAGTTTTCCTAATGAGGGCATTATTTGCTTTTTATCCTGCTCTCTTGTTTATAAAATATGCCAAGAGAACTAAACAACCCGCTGTTCCCAGTACTTATTTACTTGCTCAAACCAAATGTTTATGTCCTTGAATACTAAACTTGAAGAAAAGCGATTTCTCCTCGTGGGAAAACTGAGGTGATCCTTGAGGGTTCTTTCTGAAAGATAGCTGAAGGCCTGCTTTTCAGTAAACATTCAGCTTACAGTGCCTGTAGGAACTGGAGCGTGTGGGTGCTCCAGGATTCTCTTACGTGTGCTGCCCCTGCGGGCCTTCCCTCAAAGCCCTGACTTACCCATGTTGAATCAAAGCAGCCTCTTCAGAGCTGCTTCTCACAGCGCCCATCCATGCCCACAGCCCATCTGCGCACACAGCCCCGCTGGGAAGTGAAACTCCCTTCTGCCATATGTTGCAGCATCCTGAGCTCGGCATGTACTAAAGCCCTAACTCAAGTATAACCTAGGACCCAAGGAAGAAGACAAGCAGTTTTTAGTAACAGCGTTACTTGGGCTTCGTCGTGCTGGCTTTTCTCATGCCCAGCCGTGGCTGCTTGCTGGAGATTCTGGGGCGGGGGTTCAGACTTACTAGGGAAGCTTCCAGAACACAGGCAGCCCACCCCCAGGTGACTCAGAACCTGACACCTGTGCTTTCTGGATGCTGAACACGTGAGTCTGAGAGAGCAGGTTCCAGGGCCTCCCAAGACAGCCATGGCGGATCCATGTGGTTCCTCTCAAGTGGGATTTGCCCTTGTGCATCTGACATGAATCACATTATTTATTTTCTCCTGGCAAGTTTTGTGCTAAATACACATTTGCCACCTTTCCTTATTTCTTTTTCCAACAAGGAGAAACATTTCCTTGTTACCTTTGCCAGATTATTTAGGAGAAGAGTGTAAATTGAAGCCATTTATCTTGAAATGCACTGCAGGGCCACATTGTTTATACAAGTGAAAGAAATTGTAACAGGGGTATTTGGTCTGGTCTGCAAGGAATAGGTGTCTCAAGTTTTCCTTCCCCCTCCCCCTTATACATATGGTGTATTAGTTAGAAGGTGCACAGAGCACGCGTGCATTAGATTTGCGTATGTGACAGGCAGGACCATTGTTAACAGGTTTAGTGAGTATTTTTTATATGTTTGTTATTGGTAGAGTTCACATTGCCAATCATAATAAAGTGAACGTTACTCCTCTCACATCAGCCGTACATCTTCATGACCAGAGCTCATTTATCACGTACCCTGCTCCTTTTAATGAGATAATGGAATGTGAATTTGGGGATTTTGCTGTTCTAATTGAAACCTCTACGTGTTTACCAGTTGGTGGACGAGTGAGTCGTGAATTAAATTATACTCGTCAGAAGATTGGAGAAGAGGCTATGTTTAATCCTCAACTCATGATTCAGACCCCCAAGGAAGAAGGTGCTAACGTCCTGACCACAGAAGCACTCCGACAGCACCTGGACTCGGCGCTCCAGGCCAGCCGGGTCCATGTATATATGTATAACAGGTAAGGTGGTGGGGAGAGCATGCTGCCTTTAGACTCCTTTGTTTTAGTCAATAAAGTTGCTCTGGAAATACACCTGGAGTGTTAGTTCAGATAGTTTTCCAGTGAAATGATTTTTAAAGTCTTGATTTGTCTCTAGAGTTTAGTTAACATATGAATTACATTACTTTACAATGTATTTTCAGTAAGTATCTTGGCACTCTAACCAAATGAGTATGGTCCTTCAAACACCCATTTGGGTGGCTGCCTACCCATTCCAAAGATGTTTCACTATTTTAGATATTTCTGGACCAGTTACATTTTTGTCAATTCACAAAGAATAAGAAAGAAGTTACTTCTCATTACTTTGTATTCAGTACAGATGTGAACAGTTGGTGTGTGTTAACAAAAACAACAAAAAAAATAGTTTGAAGTACTGTGATGAATTCCTGGGGACAGGTAGGCAGAGTAAGGTGGATTAAGACACCTTTGCAAAATACTGCCCTTCAACTTTGTAGCTAATTTAGCAATGCTGTGGACGTAGTAAAAGCATAAGAAGAGTTCTGGAATGAAACCACCAGTCGTTTTTCTTACCTATCTAAATGGAGTGTAGGGACTACGTCCTATCGATTCTCATACCCCAACACTTAGATCAGAGTGTAGGGACCACATCTTATCCATTCTTGTACCTCAGCACTTAAATCAGAGCAGGCACTTGGAGTTGCTTGACTGAGTAACTGCTTGGATTGCTGAATTTAAACTGAATCTTCTCCTAGAACTGAAAATACCGCTGGGTTGGCATTCACCTAACTTTATCCTCCCCCCCCCACCCCAGCTCATCATCAGACACCTCTAAACTGAGTGCTTGGCAAGTACAGTTTCTCCTAGGAGAGAAGAGGAAGCAGCAGGATAGATATATTCATTGTCCAGAGAGAATGAAGGGTGGAGAGTAAAACCAAAATCTGTACTTGTCCCTCCTACTGTAACCTCCAAGTTCCATGGTCTTAATTGGATTGACTCTAAAACCCACACAGCTGGAGATCAAGTCCTCAGGCCCCAGTGTAGGACAAGTCATCTATCTTTGGCATACCTTTGTTTCCTCATCTGTGAACTAAGTCTGTGATCATATGTGCGCTCTTCTTCTCAGGAGGTTACCAGAACAAGATCAGGTGCATGGACGTCTGGAAGGGCTCTGGAAAAGGGAAGGAGGGTTTTTAGTGCTGTTGTCAGGCAGACTTGGCCCGAGAGCCCATCTTCACTCTTCTCAGCATAGCCCTCTCAGTCTGTAAGGAGTGCTGTTGGGGACGCAATCAACCAGTGCAGTTTTGCAGAGCTTGCAAGTGGAGGCCCATAAAGAACCTGGAAATGGGTGTCCCAGGGCTGCTGTAAGCATACCCAAAGCATTCCTAACAAAACGGGACCCTGCTTTAAGAGGGCTTGTCCCTTACACACTTAAGGAGAAGGTGGGAGCATCTGTACAATGAAATCACCATCTTACACAACAGTGGAACCAGGGAACTTTTATGCATTGACCTGAACTTTAAAGAATACCTCATTCAACCCATTTCATTTTTTTTTTTAGGTGAAAAAACTAGAATTTGATTAATTAAAGCATTTGTCCGAGTTCAAATAGTTATCAAATAGTAGTGCCAGGTTTCAAACCCTTTCGTCTGACTCTAAGCCCAGTGGATTTTCTGAAGCATAGCCATGCCCTTCTCAAGCAAGTGTAAGAAAGAGTTAGTTGATAAGTGATGTTGAGAACCTACTAGTGCTAGATAGTACGTGTTGTGCTGTATGGAATTAAAATGTAAGTATATGTATAGATGGATGAGTGGTAGGTGGATGGATGGTTGGGTGAGTTGGGCGCTGCTCTCAGGAGCTGACAGCCTGTAGTTAGGCAGAGGAAAGACAATACAGAGAAGCAGGTACAAAGCAAACACAGGCAGTCTCTCCTGCAGGTGCTCATGTCAACAAGGAGAGCACTGTTCTGGGGTTCAAGAGAAAGGGGTCACTTTCAATGGGACTGATCAAAGAAAGCTTAGCAGAAAGGTGGCATTTCAGCAAGGCGCTGAGATATATGGGAAGTTTCCATAAGGAAGAGGGCAAAGTCCAGAATGCCCTTTTAGGTAACTAGTATAAGAGAGAAAAAGGAGCTCAATGAAATAGAGCAGTCTAGAGGGAGTTTTATATATGTTTTTCTTTACTTGGAATTCTCATCATTACCCCTTCCTAGTTTTCTCTTTTTCCAAATTGGACTTATTTCCCTGATACACTTGGGGAAAAGGTCTGGGTTTATTTAGCACTCTTTTAGGGATAACAAAACTCTGTAATAGACAGATGATAGTTAATAGAGGTAATTGTTGATCAGTATATTTAATATAATTTCTGTAGGACAAGAATAGAAGAATGTAAAGTGGGAAACCAGTCTACCTGGAAATGTTGTTTACATTTGTGGTTAAGAGGAGAAACATTCATTTTGAACACTGTTGATAAAGACATTACCGTGGACTGCAGCATGACAGGCTTCTCTGTCCACCATCTACTCCCAGAGCTTGCTCATCCAGTCAGTGAACTTCACTAATTTAGTCCCCACCTATTTTGAATTTCTGACAATTCAGGTCTGAATTATCTGCCCCAAAGTTGTTTAATGTATGTGGAAAAGCAGGTTAATGGTGTAAACAAGATTATTGGGAGAACACTTAAGAAAACAAGACTTTTCAAGTACTTTGGTAGCATTCATTTACATAAACACCCCACATGTTAATTACAGTTGTGTATTATCTATTCATTAAAGTAAGCTTGTTGAATCTGTTTGGCAAAGCTCTGCTCATTTTGACAGATACTGAAAAGTGATCAAAATTGGAGTTCTTTCTGTATATTCTGTAGTTCTGATTTTGCACAGATTTCCTTTATTAC
The DNA here is from genome assembly GCF_042477335.2 of Ovis canadensis. Lineage (NCBI taxonomy): Eukaryota > Metazoa > Chordata > Mammalia > Artiodactyla > Bovidae > Ovis > Ovis canadensis. The sequence continues at coordinate 30,929,054 of NC_091246.1, forward strand.
AAGAAATATTTGTCTCTGCTGTTTATTTTATAGGCAGTGGAAATTGGAACATTTGTGTTATAAATCTGGAGAACTTATCACAGAAACAGGTTACATGGATCAGGTATATATTTTCTTTTTGTTTGCAAAAAATTCTCAAATAGCCCAGTAGTATACATTAGCATAATGCATGGCCTGTTCTTTTCAACTTTGACAGATAATAGAGTATCTTTACCCTTGTTTAATTATTACACCTTTGGATTGCTTCTGGGAAGGGGCGAAGTTACAGTCTGGGACGGCATACCTACTGTAAGTGTGTGATCTTATTTTCTGATCTCTGTGATTTCTAAACCCTAGAATCTTTCTCATGTTACCTTACCATTGCTTATTTTATTTTAGTTTTGAATAAAAAACAAAAACATTGAAATTCCATGTGCATGTTTTGAGTGAATAGCTGGGGGAGAGGGCAGAATGTTTTTCCTCTTTTCAAAAAAAGTTCTGTAGGCATCATTAAATTTCATTCACTTTTACCAGCCTATTTATATGCAAATAAAATGCAAATTATTTCAGAGTATGTGTGATTTTTAACTCTTTAAAATGTTTGCAGTTTTGCAGACCTAGCATTTACATAGGTTTTAGCTTATTTTTTAAGGAGAGAATTTATTAGTGGGTTCATGTTAAAGGTTAAGATCTTCCTGTTAAGTGAAATGCTAACCTTTCTTTGGATCACATTAATGACATTTAAAAGAGAAACCTACTATCTTTGAAGGCCATGGTAAGGAAGGCTTCACAGTTGAATATTATGTATACCACATCATTTAAGGAATAATTGTTAATTAATGTAGACATTTTCAGTTAATTATGCAAGAGTTAGTGCTTGGGTTATTGTTTCTCTTCTAGCTTGCACATATCTGCAAAAGCAATTTGCAGTGGCCATACCCTGACCTTCAGTGTACAGTTTTAGATGGGAAATAAGGGGTTTTATGTTTTCTGGTTGGGAGATTCTGAATAATGACTTCAGCCTGGTTGAGCAGCTACAGTGTGGTTTGAACCACATAACAGGCAGCCAAAAGCCTTTCTGGTCTGTCAACAGCACAAATTCAAAAGTGAGTGTGGAGGGAAGTGTCCTTCATGGCGGTGATGGCAGAGGCAGCAGGGGTCTTGTGGGGTTGACTGCTGGGCTGTCAGAGAGCACTCATAAGTATGGGATTATTAAAGGTAATGGAGATCAAATATTTTTATTGATGACATTTACAAAGCATTTATTAGGCTGGCAAATGCTAATTTGACTTTGTGATTTCCTCCCCACCTCCCCACCCCCCTGAATTTTGGGTTTCAGTCTTCTGCTTCAGAGCACCCATTTGGCTAATTTTGTTTTTAGGTATTAAATATCCTGTATAAGCAAGTAAAGATTCTTTAATGTTTTTGTTAATTTATAAGCTTTCTGCTTGCCATGTCCATTCGTGAATTATTTTCCCGATATAGGTTTCCATATAGGGATACTGGAAAGGAGGATTCCCTGGTAGCTTAGCTGGTAAAGCATCCGCCTGCAATGCAAGAGACCCCGGTTCAATTCCTGGGTTGGGAAGTTCACCTGGAAAAGGGATAGGCTGCCCACCCCAGTGTTCTTGGGCTTCCCTGGTGGCTCCGCCCATAAAGAATCCGCCTGCAATGGGAGATAACCTGGGTTCCATCCCTGGGTTGGGAAGATCCCATGGAGGAGGGCATGGCAACCCACTCCAGTATTCTTGCTTGGAGAATCTCCATAGACAAAGGAGCCTGGAGGGCTGCAGTCCATAGGATCACAAAGAGTTGGATACGACTGAGTGACTAAGCACAGCATAGCAGCATACCGAAAAGGAGCATTTCATTTTTGTTCCAGGGTCCCAGAATTATAGTTGTATCCCCACAAAGCATCGTACAATCCAGATGTAATCTGGATTCAGTCTGGTTATTTTACTCAGGGCTTAGAAGCCTCTTTTTCATTGTCTCACCTCCTAATTTCTTTCACAGAGGTAAGCCTCCTTTGCAGTGGACAAACTTTGACCCTTTGGAATTCCTAGAAGAGTTAAAGAAAATAAACTATCAAGTGGACAGCTGGGAGGAAATGCTGAATAAGGCTGAAGTTGGTCATGGTTACATGGACCGTCCCTGCCTCAATCCAGCTGATCCAGACTGTCCCGCCACAGCCCCCAACAAAAATACAACCAAAGTAAGTACAGCCATTGCGTTCTCCTCAGGAGAGGGAGGGAGAAAAACTTGATATTTGCCCCCATTTTTAGTTCTCTTGTTTTTAAGATTTTGCTCTCAACTTTTTTGGTCTGTGGAACTAAGTTTGTTTAAAGAGCTAAATTTTGCTGTAAGATTTGCCATACGCCTCTCATTAGCCTTGTTATTAATGTTCTCACTGAAACAAACAAGCCCTTAATGCACTGGATTTTAACAAGGCATGTGACCTGCCTACTAATTCCTGTAATTATGTGGCTGTCTGTTTATTTCAGCCTCTTGATATGGCCCTTGTTTTGAATGGTGGGTGTCATGGATTATCCAGAAAGTATATGCACTGGCAGGAGGAACTGATTGTGGGTGGCACGGTGAAGAACAGCACTGGGAAGCTTGTCAGGTAATCCAGCACGGAAGACCCAAGCCGCCTACTCTCTCCTCAGAAACCACTTCTCTTCTGACATCTGCAAGTGTGTTTGTATTAATACTTAACTGTTATCCTAGCTAGCTGTCTGGTGTAATCGAATATTAGAAAATATTAGTGACCAGACCAGCTCAAAAAGGCACCTTCTGGGGAACTTTTCAAAAACAGGTTTATCATTTTCATCAAGGCCATAGTGAGTGAGTGTAGAGTTTTAGAAGATCTACCTACTACGTAGAAAATTGGGGAAAATATAAAGTAGGCAAGAGGGACTGGTCATACCATGTGGAGTTAAGTGATACGAGCTGAACCCTGTCACAGACTGTTAAAAGGAAAGACCAGCAATTGACGGCTAAATGAGAATTATCCTCTGTGCACTTGTGGACTCCGCTCCGTCAAGTGTCAGGCACTCCGTCTGAGATTTCTCCCTCGAGAGAGCCGTCGTCTGGGATTTCTGCACAAGCAAGCATGCAACGCTGAGCCCAGCATATCTGGTCAAGCTATCTACTCCCCTACCCTTCCTGTTTCGTTGAATAGAAACTGAGAAAGGAAATTGCCTATTAATTTAATTTGGAGGTATATCTGTAAAAGGTTTGTAAGGTTACACCTTTAATATGGTACATCAATCTATTAAATAAAATAACCATCCAGGTCCCTTTTTAATGGAAACATGTGCTCACGTAGGACTGGATGGCTGCGGTGAGTCAAGGGTGCTGGGTGGGGATTTTGCACAGTGAGAGCTGCTCCCCGGGGACGCTCATGTTGTGGCTTTTCCACCCCATCACAGTGCCCATGCTCTGCAGACCATGTTTCAATTAATGACTCCCAAGCAAATGTATGAACACTTCAAGGGTTATGAGTATGTCTCGCACATCAACTGGAATGAGGACAAGGCAGCGGCCATCCTGGAGGCTTGGCAGAGGACGTATGTGGAGGTAAACGGCTAGTGTTCTGATGCCCGTTGAATCTTAGTACAGACCCCTTAGTTACGAAGTACTTCATTTTCATGTTTTTTAAAACATTGTTTACATTCTCATTTATTTTCATGGTAGATTGTAATTCTGGGAATCTGGTGGGATGAGAACTTTTTCCTTTTCTTTCTACTAAAAATCTTCCTATCTGGGTGATGCTAATTCTAACTGCAGTGCCCTGAAACATTGTGAGGAACCAGTTGTGAACCCCAGAGCTGAGGCATAACAGAGTTTAAAAAAACACTTGGTTAGCAAGAAAAGGTGTCTGGAAAACATTAGCAAGGCATAGAATCTGTTCACAGCTGCAGTCCCCTTGGTTAGGTCATGTGACAGGAGCTGGCCTTTGTTTCCCAAGCAGTGACCTCCACTGAGCTGCATGTGACCTTTTAAAAGTGGCCAGCAAAATGAAAGGGGCGGGGGGAGGAGTGCCCATAAGAATGAGTTGTTTTGGATTAGAGGGGAACTGATGGACCCGCAGATCAGTTGTGGAGTTATGGAGAGGAGAATAGCAATCTCAGACGCAGAGTAAATAGAGCTCTCAGAGTGAACTTCAATTACACAGGCTCACTAGCTTACTGCAGCTCCACGTTCTCACTTGATTAGCAATAGCCTTCACTGTCTTGCGCCCAGGTCATTTCATGTTAATCCAAGTCCAAATACCAATCATGTAGAACTCTTTTTAAGGCATCCAGAAGTAGTGGAGGTTAGGCAAAGGGGACATGTCACTTGAAGTCTGTGCTCTTGAAGCTCATTGCAGCTTAAATCCCATCTGGGAATTTGTCCTTGCGTTGTGACCACAGGTGGTTCATCAGAGTGTTGCTCAGAACTCCACTCAGAAGGTGCTTTCCTTTACCACGACAACCCTGGATGACATCCTCAAGTCCTTCTCTGATGTCAGCGTCATCCGAGTGGCCAGCGGCTATTTACTGATGGTAACACACAGTCAATTCACTTCTTCGGGGGAGGAGGGGGTTGGTTTTGTTTTTCAGTTTTTACCTTTTCATGACTGCCCCTGCTTTTTAACTGCTCTTAACACACACGTGCATCCAAGACAGTGAGAGCTCGGCTTCATAACGGTTTAGAAAGTGGTCATGTAAAGCATTTATTACCATTTGCAGTTTGCCCATCTTTGACTTGTATCATTTCGTGTGATGTCTGTAATGTAAATTTTTGTTGTTGTTGAGAGTTAATAAGTTCTACCTTTTGATTTGGGGTGATGGGTGGGGGAAAACATTAGAATCTTTATACATTCTAATGTTTGGCTTTTGTTTTGTGTCTCCCCCTCCCTCTCCCCCCTCCTCCGATTCCCCTTCATTCCTTCACCTCCCCCCCAACCCCTGCCCCAACTGTTCTGCTTGCAGCTTGCCTATGCCTGTTTAACCATGCTGCGCTGGGACTGCTCCAAGTCCCAGGGTGCCGTGGGGCTGGCTGGCGTCCTGTTGGTTGCACTGTCAGTGGCTGCAGGATTGGGCCTGTGCTCATTGATCGGGATTTCCTTTAATGCTGCAACAACTCAGGTACTAAAGGAGCCATCGTCCACTGTTCATTGACAAACACCCCTCTCCAGGCTTGGCCTACTTGGCCTCCTGTGTGTCCGTATCACCTATAGGGTCTTCCAGGCTTTTTTTGCTTGGATGCCCCATTCCTCAGAGAGTGCTGTCTCTAAATAGAACGCTTGACAGTGGGCAGGTCTGAATGGGCTTGTTGATTAGCCAGAGGTGCCTCATCTATCAGTGGAATTTACATTGTGTATTGGAGCAGTGGGTTTTAATCTTGAATGTGCATTAGCATCACCTGGAGGGCTTGTGCAACCTAATTGCTGAGCCCCATCGCCAGAATTTCTAATGCAGCCCATCTAGGGTAGGGGCGGCTAGCCAGCTCCTATCAATGCTGGTCTAGGGCTCACGCTCTGAGAACCACTGCTTTAAATGAGTTAGATTCTGTTTCATTTATTAACTTAAAAAATTATTATACATGGAACTTAGTAATGTACAAGATCTACTATGAGCTACAACTTCTACATATGGGGATTTAACTATCAGATAAAAGTAAGTTTTTCACGAGTTCATGTAAGCTGTCCTTTGGGCAACTACTAGGGGTGCTGGTGGCAATGTTTTAAATGGCTTTAGGATTCTCAGAATTGGACCTCGTTTGTCTAATGTCACTGTGGTGTGTTTCCACTACAGGTTTTGCCATTTCTTGCTCTTGGCGTTGGTGTGGATGATGTCTTTCTTCTGGCGCATGCATTTAGTGAAACGGGACAGAATAAAAGAATTCCTTTTGAGGTAATAGAAAAACAAAAGAAGAAAGCTTTGAGGAGAGCAGAAAGCCCTCTGTTCCTTGAGTGTTTGTCCTTTGCCTTTTCTCAGTCTGGCCCAGTAACTATTTCAGTCCCAAGTCAGAAGATATGTTACTGCCTGTAAATAAGTAAGTTAGAAGAATCTTAGGACACTTGTTCCAGAGTGCACATTTGTTTCTTTGAGTTTTTTGGTCACCTTATTCTCATTTCTCCTTGCCCCTTTTTAATCATATTAAAAATTTACTCAAATCATTATCTTGCAGCATTGTGCTTTGACCATGAACAACACATGCCTATAGATAGATAGGTTTTCAGGGTTGGTGTTAGAAAGGCAGAGATGTCCCCTCACATAAGCATTGTAAAATATTGGTTCTCTTGTTTTGCCACTTATTTGAATTGTTAATTGTTCAGACAACATGTTGTCTGAGGCCCCACCTTGCAGCTCCCAGCACTGTGGTTTCTCTTTCTCAGGACAGGACCGGGGAGTGCCTCAAGCGCACGGGAGCCAGCGTGGCCCTCACCTCCATCAGCAACGTCACAGCCTTCTTCATGGCCGCGTTGATCCCAATTCCCGCTCTGCGGGCGTTCTCCCTGCAGGTGCGTCTCCAGGGACGAGGTCTGTGAGCACTGTGCTCACAGCGAGCCTCCCGCATCTCCTTTTCTCCACTGATGTGCTTACGGTTTTACCACCGTGAATTAAAGAAGCAGGCCAGCGTTTGGGGCTCTCTTTTCTGGGGTGGATGCTTCTTTAAACAGTGATGCTGGCACTCCCTTTGAGACAAAGTTCTCGGGTTCTTTCTTTTCCTTTCAAGCCCTGAGGCTTAGGCATCCTCATAACCGATTGCCTTAGGGAGTTGCCCTTTTCTTTAGAGTTAAATTAAAATGGTACCAGGCCACTCTGTGTGGGACGCCTAGAGGCCCCTGCTGCAGATGAGCAGGAGTTCTTGGATTGGTACCTGGTGCAGCCAGTTCTTAATCACCCTGCTTCTAAATTCTGTGCTTGACTGCCCTCCCCTGTCGGCCACCCTCTCTTGATTTCCCTGAATGAAAGTAGAGAAAGTATTAGTCACTAAGTCTTGTTTTACTCTCTGTGACCCTGTGGACTGTAGTCCGCCAGCTCCTCTGTCCATGGGATTCTCCAGGCAAGAATACTGGAGTGAGTAGCCATGCTCTCCAGGAGATCTTCCTGACCCAGGGATTGAACCTGGGTCTCCTGCATTGCGGGCAGATTCTTTACCTTCTGAGCCACCAGGAAAGCCCTGATTTCCCTAAAGCAACCCCCAACACAAAGCCACTGCACAAAGCAGACTCACTGACATGGGATGAGGTTGCAGTGTAGCCCAGGCTAGGCAAGAACATAAAACAGCGAGAGATGCTTCACCAGGTGAGGAGATATCGGCCAGCCTCTGCCTGGGGGAGCTCCTTGGTCCCTTGATTGCTACCTTTCCTTCCTTGGTTCTGCCCACAGTCTCTCCTGGTCCCTCTTCTCTTTCCTTTTGGTTCCCTACCCCATTCTCAAGCTGCCCCAAAAAACTCAGAATTCCTCTCCCTTTTTTATGCAAGTTTGTCCCTCTTTGTTCTGCTCCTTCCAAACCAGGCCCTTTCACACCTAGAGGCCTCTGAGATATTGTGCCAAGGAGCCATCTGAGTTGTAAGAATGAAGAGTTCCCTCAACTGGGGATGCAGCTATGGTATGGGCATTGCTCTTCAGCTGCTTGAAACTCATGGGACATCCTGAAATTGGTCAACACAGCAGATAAAGAAGGCTACTTGACCAGTTTGTGACATGGTCTTCCTGAAGGATATTATTGAGGTTTTGTGAATTAAATTCGAATTTTAAAGCTTCAGCTGTTGTCCAAGAAAGATTAAAGAAGCAGCGACTTTCCTTTCTCTCTGTGTCTTACAGTGCAATAGTAACTCATAAGATGGCCAGGTTTTTAAAGGAAACATTTTGTTGCCACTTTTTAAACTTTGTTACATCCATCCAGCTTTATTCATGCTGGTTTGCTCCTTTTAATCACCAAAAGGTTCTAAGGATTGTGACCAGGAGATGAAATTGACAAATCATAGATTAGGTTTATATGTGTATTTTTATTAACATACTCAGCTCTGTTATAACCTTCCGATATGAATCTTGTTTCGCTAATCACCTATATAGGACTAAGCAACTAGATGTGGACACTACACTTGTTTAATATTTGGTGTAAAATTTTGTGCCCATCACTATGACCACCAGAACCCCCCAAAGAGAAATACTAAAAAAGGTTCTTTAAGTTTTTATTATAAATACATAAAAAATAGAAGTAGTGAGGAATAAATGAAATCTAAAAGTGGGACCAAAATTTAAGGAAAATGAAAATATATCTAACTGCTCAGTAACACGAAAGGTAAATAACAGATGCCCACTAATTATGAATTTTTTTGGTACAGCTGAAGTTGTAGGATGCCTTTTGCACAGGCATACGTGTATGCAGCATCCGTTGAGAGCCTGCTTTTGTCTTGTATACAGCAGATTCTGGCAATGAGAAATTGCTCTAGAGCCTTTTAACAGTGGGCCCGTCCCTCTTGCCTCTGTCCTTCTCTGCCTGCCTTTTCCCTCGCTGTTCTGGCTGCCTCACACTCCTTCTTTTCTTCTTGTCCCTCTCTTTCATTTTCTCCTGTTCTCTCTCAGTACAAACTGATGATGCATCAAGGCATACTCTCCTTTAATGATATCCTATGGTGTGGTGGTCTGAAAAGCTACATGAGTTTTCCTTACGTCTTTTAGAAAATCCAGTTCACTAAGTTCTCCTAAGGTAAGCACCATACTGAGATGAATTGAATGCTGTTGGTCTTGCACTTCTATTCCAGGGTACTGGAGTATCTAGAAAATTGCATCTACAGCTTCTAGGAATCTTCATTTATTAAAAAATGACCTCCTGTGATACTGGTTCATTCTCTGTTAAAAAAAGGATGGAAAATGTAAGGAAAAAAAGCATGCCATGGTTTTTGCAGTATCCATCAGAAATTTTATGCTTGGTTCCCTTTAAAATGTATTGACGTTTGAAGTCGACCATTATATAATTTCTCTTTCCTTTAGTAACCATGTTAAGTTGAAACTTTGGTTATTCATTTGTATTTTCAGGATGCTATAGGTTAAGCATCTAAAGGGATGTATCCAAAATAGTTCTGTCCAGTAATAAACTGACACTTAGAATTTTTCCCTGTCAAGTTTTTTCAATTGTGTAACCTTGTCAAGATAAATAAATTTTTTTTCCCAAAGAAACCTCTTTGTCAGTCTTTACCATCTGTCCAAATGCCATCTCTATACCAGAAAGCAGTGGCACTGTCTATAATTCTTTTAGAACCAATGCCGTGCACCAGGGTTTTGCTGGTAACTGGTATTTGTTCTTCAATGAAAACTCCTGAAACAGGATGCCTTATTGTTCCAGATGGTAAGAGGGTTTAGATGAGGGCCCCTCTAGGCAGGCCAGTTCCTCTCTGCTCTGCAAGTGTCTCAGTGGGGCCACCCATAGATGCTTTGCAGGGGAATGGGACATTTCCTTTAAGCACAGCAATTAGAATTGATTGATGGTATAAAATCATCCCCTGAAAAGCTGGTATAAAATCAGCTTTTCAGATTTACCTAAAATTTCTTTAACTGCTCTTTGCTCTAGTGGTGACACTCCTCTCTTACTGAGAAATTCTTGCTGGCTGTTTTTACCATTTCGGTGCTCTTTAGAGGATATTGGAGTTCTACTACTTTCTTGTCAGAAAATACCCTGCTTGTGTATTTAATAAGCTGTTGGACAGTAAGCTGAGATGGGAGACCACCTTGGGTTTCTTTCTTCATTGCTCCATTTCCACCACAAAGAGACCGAGCAAGATGCCCATCACATTTCTTAGATGGATGAGGCTGGTATCAGATACATCCCCCATCCACTGCAGAAAGCATCTGTGTTGTTCTGGCCACAACATCTGGGCCACCTGTATACATGTTCGTGTATATGAACTTTTTTCACAGTCTCTGCTCCCATCCCTAGGAACTTGTATTCAAAATGAGATGCCCAGAGTTTCTTACTGTATTATACTCCTGATCTAAGCATGACTGTAATAAAAAGAGAAGCTGAAAGGATCCAACCCCCAAGGTTGAGGTTTCCTGGAAAACCCTTGAGAATCAGACCCATTCTCCCCTCTGTTCTGATTCGTCAGGAATCCTACCCGTGCTGTCCCCACCCCCACCCCCACCCCACTGGTCACCATGTCTGTCCCCAGAGACAGACACATCAAGCCTGAGTCTGAATCCAATTTACTGGGAACCTCAGGTAGGTGGCCTTCCTCTGCACCAATGGTCTTTATTATAACAGGGATGACAGCAATACTAATGTCCGCCTCCTGGTTGCAGCAGGAATCAGATGGATCCTGTGTAACTTAGCTACCTGACCTCCCATTACTCCTGCCCCTTTCTCTGACTCTTAACAGAATTTTAAACTTAGCAGTGCTTCATAGCTCCCAAACTCAGACACCACCTATTGAATTTCCTCCACACATCCTTCCTCCCTGGTTTTCCCAAAATCCCTTTTTGTCTTCTCCATCTCCCAAGAAACCTTTCTTGACCACCCCCATGTGTACCCCCTACTGCTTGCTCCCCCTCCTCTGAGCCACTGTGGAACTCTGGCCTGCTTTTATTACTACATTTATCAGCCTAAACTGTAATTTGTTTCTAGCTGTGTCTTTCCTTGAGAATAGGATTTTTGTCTTATTTATCTTTGTGTCTTCCATACCTAACATGGAGCCCTGACTTTTTAAATTATTTGCCTGTTAGATTAACCCTCTAGTCAAAATAGTGAGTTGCTTGTAACATATTAGACAGGTCTTTAAAATACCTTATCACCGTGGCCTGTTAACATGTTTCATATATTTTGAGTTGATGAGTTTTCAAGGCAAATTAAAAAGAGAGGGATTGGGTCATTTTTAGGAGACTCTTGGTTATTTTTTGGTTTTGTAGACTGGACAGAGTATTAATCACTGAAAAGCATCTCTCCAAAACTTGGGCTTGCATTTCACCTCAAGCATAAATTCAAAAATTACTATCCAAAGACATTTGCGAAGTTCTCTGATATTGTTTCATACCACTTATAATCAAGTTTTCTTTTCTCCCCCTGAGACATTTACCCAGTTTGAGATGGTTTTACAGCTAAGCAGTTCTTTGAAAAACCTCATAAGAGGTTTTATTTTTCAAGCAAATTTCTGATGATTTCTTGGTTGCTTAGCATTCCACTCGCATTTTTTCATTGTGCTCCTTCTTTCCATGCCTTTCTGAATGGGAGAGCCTTTCAACTGTCCTCTGTTGACTTTCCCCTATTAACAGCCCAATTGTATAATTTTTACTAGGTCAGCAGGAGACTTGCCAAAGCACTACAGAATCTAGCCCCATGTTTATTCTAGGTTATGGAGTGACTTTTGAATCTGTACTTATTTATTCTGCACACTAGAGTCACACACAGGAATTTCTGCTTAACTCTCCTTGACCTTTTATGTTACTGTGCTCACACACCCCCCCAGGCTACTCCAGAGGCTATTTGGAATGTGCCTGTTAAAAACCTCAGGGGATGTGTTTGAAATTTTATTTCATGTTTTAAAGGTGACATTTTGATATACTCGATCCACTTCATATATAAAATTTCTAAGTGTAAAACCAGGGCTGAGTGAACTCTTAAGAGCATTCTAAGAAGAAAATGTTTCTTTTTGTCTTAAAGTAAAATGTCAAGTATATTCTTTCTTCTGCCTTTGTCAGTTTGGTTTGGTTAGGTTGCTAGAAGATGTTAGTTTAGTTTAGTTCCTGTGTCTGTACCCCATGGACTCAAGGAATTATTTAGAGATGGAAAGGATCAGAATGATGAGTCCCTCCTATTATAGTCAAATGGTCTGCTAGTGATGGACGAGAAGCAAAGTGATAAATTCCAGCATCTATTTCGGGTTTAAATACTTCAGTGAGAAAGTAGAAGAAGGATGTTGTTTAAAGCATCTTTATTTTTTCAAAGCAGTCCTCTGACTGGGAGGAGATGTGTTAGTAACCTCTACATTTTTTTCCTCCCAGGCGGCTGTAGTAGTGGTATTCAATTTTGCAATGGTTCTGCTGATTTTTCCTGCAATTCTCAGCATGGATTTGTATCGACGTGAGGACAGGAGATTGGATATTTTCTGCTGTTTTACAAGGTACGTTTTCTGTCTGCTGTGGTCTTTATTTGTTGGGAACATAGTGGTAATGTTTAGAGAACTTCTTAGTCTGTGCACTTGGAAGGAAGTATAGTTAATAGTGTGCTGGACACAGGGGAGATGATAGAGGATGCTTTCTCAGGGGGACGTCAGAGTCACAGGATCTGTCCCCTCCCTTGAGCATCCTCAACAGCCCCAAGGTTGTGATACACGTGGTCACTGTTCATCACACACCAATGTTGCTGATCGTTGGGAGTGTGTGTTGTATCCCTATGGGCAGAACAATGGTTTAAAATGACCATCTGGAAAAAATATCACCCTTTGGGTGGTTTGCTTTTTGAGTCTTTTTTTAAAGGAATTCTGCATTAAAGAGGTTCATCAGCTTGTAACTTGATTTTTGTCAGCCAGATTCAGGATCAACCATCCATTTGGCCTCCTTTGACTTACTTATGTCTCTGTCCAGATAGATAAACCAGATGATGTTTGTAGAGTTCAGTGATAACATTTTGTTCCTAAATCAGAACTGTGTAAAGTAGGTAGTATCAGTCATTGGCAAAAATGAAGGCATTGTTTCCTTGTTTCAGTATCCCACCACAATATAATCCCCCCTCTTTCAGCCCCTGTGTCAGCAGAGTGATTCAGGTTGAACCCCAGGCCTACACAGAGACTCACGATAACACCCGCTACAGCCCCCCACCCCCCTACAGCAGCCACAGCTTCGCCCATGAAACCCAGATCACCATGCAGTCCACGGTGCAGCTTCGCACAGAGTATGACCCCCACACGCACGTGTACTACACCACTGCCGAGCCACGCTCCGAGATCTCCGTGCAGCCCGTCACCATGGCTCAGGACACACTCAGCTGCCAGAGCCCCGAGAGCACCAGCTCCACAAGGGACCTGCTCTCCCAGTTCTCTGACTCCAGCCTCCACTGCCTTGAGCCCCCCTGCACCAGGTGGACACTCTCATCTTTTGCTGAGAAGCACTATGCTCCTTTCCTCTTAAAACCAAAAGCCAAGGTAATTACCAAAACAGAAGACTCTGTTCTTCAAAAAATAACAAAGCAGGCGCCTTTGAAATTCATTAGATTGCTTCTTCAGATGTGATATATTTCAGGCCTCCTAACGAGTCAGCCCATTTAAAGCTGGAGGCCATTTTAATGAGCTCATCTTCTACAGGCATGAATCTCTATGTGGCCAATGTTTCTTTCAAATTTACATCAACTCCTTGCATTTTTAACATTTTATTCTTTGTGAGCTTGTTTTAAAATGCATTTACCATGATTTTCTGTTTTTATTGCTCTGGAAAAATGACCCCTACATGCTATTTCCAGGCAGTATTATGGTAAGAGTGAGGTATACACCAAACAGCTCATCTTTGTCAAGAGAGAGTCGGTTATGTTCCTCTGGGTCTGATCTCGGGCCCCTTATTTTGTTGCAGGTCGTGGTGATCTTCCTTTTCCTGGGCCTGCTGGGGGTCAGCCTTTATGGGACCACCCGAGTGCGTGATGGGCTGGATCTTACAGACATTGTGCCTCGGGAAACTAGAGAATATGACTTTATTGCTGCACAGTTCAAATACTTTTCTTTCTACAACATGTATATAGTCACTCAGAAAGCAGATTACCCGAATATCCAGCACTTACTTTATGACCTTCATAAGAGTTTCAGTAATGTGAAGTATGTCATGCTGGAAGAAAATAAACAGCTTCCCAAAATGTGGCTGCACTACTTCAGAGACTGGCTCCAAGGTAAGATGCTGCTGGAGGGCACTCATCCTTTGTGAACATTCACCCTTTGGTCTTTGGTGTGTTCGATATCCACAGGTTCTCTTTGTTCACTTTACTCAAGTGTTAGATTATAATGTAACACTGACATGTTTCATTAAGTTCTAAGGATTGCTTAAAATTCTTATATAGACTCTGGGGCAGCTCCCAAATCTGGTTTTTACCTGTAAAACAATGCGAACAATTCAGATAGCCAATTCAGAAATTTCTAGGCTGACTCGCTGCCAGATCATAGCTTACTACACCAGTAGTTTGCATCATTGGAGAATATAATTTAAAATTCCGTATTTCGACCATCTCTTGACTTGGCATATGAGATAAACTTAAATGCTCAATTGCATCTGATAGTATATCATAAATAATCAATTCTGCTTCAAAATGTCTTTCTTTACTTCTTACCTTGTCCTTAAAAACATTTCTAGGAAATAGTAGTAAACTGGAGAGAAAGAGGGCCTAAATTTGCTCCTGTTGACTGAATATGAATGTATTCAGTAATTCTAAGAACATCTGTTCATTTATTATGTGTTGACACATGCAAAGTGAAGTGGAGAATCAAGATAATTATACACACAATTCAAGTAAAAATATTCTTACTGAAAAACCCAAATAATTATGGCCCCAACATTTTTTGGCTTAAGTTATCCAAATGATTGTCTTAATTTCCCACTTAATTAGGCTTGTTTAAATACAGATTTAAATGCCTTTTTTGGTCTTAAGTCAATACACTTGTATGTAAAGATTAAGCAGCCAGTTTCCCTGTGAGTTTGCCTGAAATGGTAAACAATGTGAATTCCATTGAAAATTGTTCAATACGGATTCTAGCCTTGACTCGTGTTCCCAGAATTTTGTTCTTACGTGTATATCAGATTTGACCTCTTTTTCAGGAAGGCAAAGAGGACTACATGACATTAATGGTGTTTTTTAACATGCTCATGAGATTAATTTAAATTTGTTCCAGGTCTTATTTTGTACAGTAGTATGGGAGGCGGTGGGTTTTTGGGTTTTTTTTTTGTTTTTTGGGGGGGGGGTTTCGGATAATGAATCAAAAGAGGACCCAGAAAGTTGAGAGATTCCCTGCTTTTCATTTTTCCCCCTTTGGCCAAAGACATGCAAATAACTTGCCACAAATAACAAAGAGATCTGCAGAGCACTGCCAGTATCTGAGCGAAGAAGGGTTATTGTGGAATTGATTCCAGTGTCTTTGGCCATTCCTTTGGATGCTCAGTATGGCATGTTAGGCGGAGCTTGGGAAGGGGGCAGCAGGGCATTGTCTCCAGGCAGTGCAGAAAGCTAACCTTTCTATAGCGTATTATAAATTATCCACATGCTTTCATCCCTTTAAAGACCTAAAACATTTGGACTTGAGAATCTTTTTAAAAGGTGCGCTTGAATCCTATTTTCATTGCTAAGTGAACAACACCCATCTAGACCAAGTAAGATCCATTCATGGTCCCTGATCTGGGTCCTAGCCAGACCAGATCTCTGCCTCTGACTCTGCCAAGGTCCAGCGGAGCATTGTACAAAGAAGGCCAGATACTGGGACAACCAGCTGCCTAGATGCTTTATGGGCCTTTTGTGTGGTTGATTTGGTCTTTGAACATTTATTTCCTCCAAGGAAGTAGTTGTCCTTGAATTAGCTTCCCTTCAGAACATTTTGGGTAGTTATAAGTAATGGGACCCTCATTAGAAAACCATGTCATCCCATCAGTCTTTAGCAACATTCTAGCAGTCTTTTTAAGGGAGGAGGGGTTTACTCATAAAAATATATAATTGAAATACAGAAAGTATCTCAAATGTCACCTTTAAACATATATGCAAATGAGGTGGCCTTAGTGATAAAATCATATTGTACACATGGTATTTGTTTATATTTCACACTGAATTACACAAATAAAATTTAGATTAACATTTTCTTTTTAAGCTCTTGTATCAGAGAAAAATTGGCAATAGGGATAACTCAAAACTTCACACTAGGAAATAATTTCTTGTATAAAATATTTTAAATGAAAAAGTTCTAGCCAAAATTTCATGTTTTGCTATAAAATAAGTGAAACATCACAGTTCTTTCTTGCAGGGCATGTGTTGGAATATAAAGAGTTAGCCAAGGGAAGAAGCAAATTCCTGTTCCTTATTTTGTGTCAAGATTGTATAATGTGTGTGCACTTAGGCCAAAACTTATTACTTGAGTTTTTTGATAATTAGTTAGAAAATAATATACTAATTATGAAAGAACTTAGCTTTTCTGTGAAGTCAGTGATTATTTCTCATTCATCCTGAAGCCCCAGTAGAGTGAATGGCGAGTAGGGGCCAGCAGCGTCACTGATGAGTTGAACTAAATAGCCAGTGGGGGTGACCTCCCCAAATCAAATCCTTTCTTTGTCTCACTCGAAAGTGTCTTCGGAGTATAAATACCCGACAACCGCACTCAGATTTTGGGGGCCCCCTGTTTGCCACTTTATATCATTGGTGCCCATGTTAGCTCTGCTCTCTTATTCTTGAGGCTCCAACAAATGCTTCCTGGGCACTGCAGTGCATTCAGGGCAGTTCAGAGCATCTGTGGTTCAAGCCAACTCTGGAAGAGGCTGCCTCTTCAAAGGTTAACTCCAGCACTTAGCTGCTGTGTGACTTTGCTTATGTCACTTCACCATCCTAAGCCTCAGTTTTCTCATCTGTAAAATAATACTAGCAGGCTGAAAAACTCATGAGGTTTTAAGAATTAAATGAGAGGTAATCAGTGTAAAATGCTTAGACAGCCCTGCACTCACTATAAGCCTGAGCTGCTCCTCAGGATTAGCAGGTCAAGAGGAAAGGGTTAAAGTGCCATGGAAGCCACAAAGTGATGAAAATTCTATTATGGTGAGGAAACCAGAACAGGCCTCTTTTCTGGGGGGTTCTGCGGTAGAGGTGGTTTTTTTCTCTCCTGTTTGTTTTTTTCAAAAACCAAAAAAAAAAAAAAAGGCTTTAGGTAATAAAATAACATCTGTTCAATAGTGAGGGTTGTGTGCATGCCTCGCTATGAAAAACAGTCTGTGTGCAAGGGGAGCACAGCCGTTCCCGGTGGTCTCCCCACCCAGCCTTGCAGCCGCTCCACACTCCCCAAACAGGGCCTCCTTTCACCAGGGAGCCTGCGGGCCTCATCCCCAAATTGTTCCTGTGAAAACAATGCCCACAGCAGAGGTTTAGAGAAGATCAGACAGAGGGGGACAGAGAGCGCGCGAGAGGGTCTGTGCTTTGCTCGTCCCTCAACTTCAACCCCCATTTTGAACACAAAAAACAGAACCAGTTCTGTGTGTTGGGAGGAGTGGGGGGCAGGTGACTTTGAAGTGACTGAAGACCCTCCCTCCGTTCCTACTGACCACGTCTAACCTGTACATGTGCAGCTTGTTCAAAAGATGTGGCTGCTTAGGGGCTGGGACTCTGGAGTTCTACGTGGGAGGTGATTTGGGGGTGCAGGGCAATGAAAGGGGTGAGGGTGTCAGCGGAGACTGTGTGTGAGCCAGCAGTTGCTCAGCGCCTAAGGCCGGGTCACCAGAGCCCTGTTTTCTCTTCCAGCACGCTTATCTCTTTACAGCTGTAGCCAAACCGTCAGGTCTGTAATGATGGTTTTGATTACAGAGGCCAAGCGCAGCTGTGTGTGGTGGGCTGGTGGGCTCGCCCATCCCCCAAGCCCACAAAGCTCTTTCCTTCCCCCTCCCCGGCCTTGCGGTTTGTCATCTGTTCTCACAGAGCCCCCTTGTATTGGCCTGTGGCTTCCTGTTCTCAATCTGATCCAAATTTACCCTGTGAGGTATTTCCCTGCACACACACGCACACAAGCTCCGTCCTCCCCCTCCTTCACACCCCCTCTTCAAGGAAGGGTGGCAAAGAGGAAGAGAACAGTCGAGAGTGAATAGGTGTTGGCTGTGATCTTTACACAACCTGGCAGCCGATCCCACAGCTTGTGTTAGCTCCACAAGTCGAACAGATGGAACAAATTGACAGAATCATGTTCACTCACCCTGGGCTGGAGAAGCAACTCAGTTGCTGTTTGAAGTTGGGGGTTTGAATGTGTTTTTCCTGCTCTGAATGGAATTTCTGGTTGTATTGAAGAACCCATGGCTTAGTACCTAATGTGTCACAAAACAGTGTTTCAGCCTAGTGTATCTTCTTCACCCAGCTTTCTCTTGCTTTCTTGTGATCTGGGGGAGAAGAGGGGGAAGTTTTGGGTTAAAACGTGTATTTGTTTCCTAGAAATGATTATCCCCTCCCTTCTGCCTTTTGAAGCAGTGATTATCAGCATCCTGAAGTTCATTCACGAAACACGAGTATCGTGTGAAATCAAGAATAAGCAGAATACAGGGTGCTTGGAGTTGATGGCAAACACTCCCCTGTCGTCAGTCCACCCCATTAGGCCCAGGATCAATCTGGTTAAGAGTTATAATATATTACACACATTTGCCTTTTCTAGGACTTCAGGATGCATTTGACAGTGACTGGGAAACCGGGAAAATCATGCCAAACAATTACAAAAATGGATCAGATGATGGGGTCCTTGCCTACAAACTCCTGGTACAAACCGGCAGCCGTGACAAGCCCATTGACATCAGTCAGGTACTCTCACTGCCTTATACCTTGGGAGCTTCAGAGAGAGTTGTTGAGCAGGGCTTTGGGACTTGTTATCCCACTGGATAATTGTGTAGGTGCGGGCAAACCAGAGTGCCTCACCTTGCTCATCTGTTGAATGGGGACAAGTGTGTTACTTATCTTCAGAGCAGTTGTCAGAACAAAGTATAGTTGAGGCAGTGCAGATTCTTTCAGATGTTAGACATACTGTGTTGCATTGTTCTCTTTTGAATTCTAGTCCTTGTCACCATGTCAGTCTTGGTTATATTCGAACTTGGAAAGGTGAGTCAGTTGGGTAGCAGAAAATTTGAAAGAATAGAAGTTGGGGTGATGGATGGGTTAGGAGAGATTACTAGCAGGATGGGAAGATTTGTTAGGTTTGATTCCTTTGGGTCACTGTGGCATGAGGGTAGAGGAGGACAGACAGATTGCTCTGTCATGAGTGAGGCAGCTGGAAATGCAGATCTTTGGACTCTCCGTGGACTCACTGTTGTGTTCACCCCTGCCGAAAGAAGAGCTCTTCCTGTTTGGTAATAATATTCTCCAGTTGCATTTGCCTCTTGGCTGTGACACTTGGATTCCAGCATATCCCCTCTGATTCCTTGGGCATGCTGGTGAGGGCATTTGGACCCTTCACATTGCAGAGGAGTCCAGTCCCACTCCTAGCTTCCCCAGGTCCTCCTCCCACTGTTCTTTGTAGCTTACTTGCTTCACCTTCAGGCAGAAAACCGTCATGCTAATGATCTTCCCAGCCGCTCTGTTTATTGTCTCCCCATTTTTGCTGGCATTAAAGGTGACAGATTTACAAAGTACATTGTTCAGAGTTATTATGGAGTGTGAACTTAGTGCTTTATGGCCGCATGCGGCATGCTGTCCGGTTTGACAAGGATGCAGGCAGAGGAGTCTGTCTGAGAGATGGCAGGGGGATGCTGGGGGCTGGGTTGGTTTTAGGGACCAGGGGCACCGTGGAACAAATGTGATTGGGCCAGGCCGCCAGACATCATTTCCTCTGCCTGGGAGGGAGAAAAGCATGCTGTGTGCACGGAGGCCGTGTGAGCTGTACTATGTAATTCCAGAGACGGCTTGAAGACATACAGTTGTTACATATCCTGTGGATTAATTGAATCCAGATCCCTGAAATTTAGTTCTCTCCCTCTCCTCCACTTTCTTCCTTTACTCTTTCCCTATTAACTTCTGTCACTGGTGTTTTTCATTTTGTTAAAGATGAAAAGCGTTGGAACCAGGTCTCCATCGGAAGTAAACAGGAAAAAATATATGCATATGTACATACGTGTCTGTGTGTTTGTCTCTGGATGTGTTTCACCTATACAAGGCCTGCAGACCAGCTCTAGAGGGAGCATAGTATTTATTCGGCTTCCTCTTAGGACGTGGCACATATGCTAAATGTGACCACCTCACTCAGACTAAGACTCCCAGAAAGACCCAGCTTGTGCGCCCATCCCTTCTACTTTCTGGCGATGGACCTCTTTTGAATACACAGGTCATAGGAGGCTAGTGTTAGCAAAATTTATACAGATGTTGTTTTATTTTTATAGCTCTCCTCCATTTACTGGGTGGCATTTCCTTCAGTGTTAACAGCAGAGGTTAACTGCACACAGACGTGTATGGGGATTCTTGCCAGGTTTTTTTTCCTCCTTCCCCTCCTATAAATATGTTTCTCCAGATTGTTCATTCTCTGCCTTGGCTGCAGACATTCTTTTTAGCGTTCAGATTTAATTGGTTCAGTCGATTCCTGGGCCATCTGCCGAACTGTGTGTGTGTGTGTATGTGTGTTATAAACATGCCGATTATTGCATTCTCTGATAAGTGCATTTTAAAAGGAACCAAAGGTGTTCTGATGGGATTTTCTGCACTTGCAAACAGAGACATTCTCTTCTTTGTTGCAAATGCTGATGCAGGCTCTGCTTCTCTGGAGGCAGGAGTGTGTTGACCCCAAGCCCCCACTCTGAAAGCCTCCTGTTCTACCCATTCTGCAGCTGACTAAACGGCGCCTGGTGGATGCAGACGGCATCATTAACCCTAGTGCTTTCTACATCTACCTGACTGCTTGGGTCAGCAACGACCCTGTGGCTTATGCCGCCTCCCAAGCCAACATCCGGCCTCACCGTCCTGAGTGGGTTCATGACAAAGCCGACTACATGCCAGAAACCAGGCTGAGAAGTAAGTAGCCCTCCACTGGACCTCCAAGCTGGTGAGGGCTCCTTGCACCCTGTACTTCCAAGCTCGGTTATAGCCCTCATCCGTTGACACCAATCAGGGTTCAAAAGTGTAAACAGAACAATGTATTTCTTTTAGTTTCAAACTCTGGGAGACAGATGAGGATGTGTAATCAAATACAACTCATGCTCTATCACACTGAGAAATAAGAGTCTCTAATCTCTCCTTGTGCCTTTGACTCTAAAACATCCACCAGGCATCTCTCTTTAATGCCAGCTGTTCCATGTGAAATTTGGGGACGCCTCCAGGTTGAGTGTTGTTTTACTATTGCAGAGTTTTATCACTGGGGATTATATGTTTATCTTAACTTTGTCAACTCTGGTGTTGAAGGGATTTTTGGCAAGTTGAGTCATTCCTATAAGCCACCAAGCACCTGTACTCTGTCAAAGCTGTTTAAACCGGAGCAGAAAAGTGTGTATACAACAGCGTCCTCTTCCTTTCACCTCTCAGCCCCAACTTTGAAAGGTGGTTCTGGATGGATTTAATTTGCATTTATGTTAGACATATTAGTTGCTTATACCTTGGGTATGAGGCTGAGGATGGACGTGAGAAAGAAGACAGGTCCCTTTGCGAACATGGCTGGAGAGCAGGCGGGTTTTGCTTCCCTGTATCTAAACCTCAGAGCCTTGTGGCAAGCAGCCAAGGCTTGTCTTAATGAAAATTTATAGTTGAGATTATAATAGGGCAAATCATGTTTAGCAAGTCAGCTGAATGACCCCAAAGGGTCTGGAACACACAACGGCAGTAACTAAATGCTTGTTGTGTGAGGATTTCTTCCCCTGCTGCTGAAGACTTAGCATTGCATTAAAAAAGAAGCATGGAAGGTTTAAGTGTGTAAGATCACTAAAAGGATAAGTTAAGCATTTTTCTCAGTAAAGCATGACTTTCGAGTTATTTTGTTCTCATAAGTGATTAAGTAAAATGGTTTGAACTTAGTGTTTTCACTTGTGTCAGTTGAACAGAAGAAAATGTTACCACAATTGAATTCTTAAGTTGTTTAGACCCATTGCAAACAATGACTGCTTCTAGAAGATTAAAATCTAAGGGTAAATCAATACATAGATCACAGTCTCCTCCTCCATCTGCAGCGCCCCCCCAAAATCAAAAGTTGATTATCTTTTAAAATTTTTTAAACCAAAGACTGAAACTGTCAAGACCTTAACACGATCAAGACTGTCGCTGGTATTGTTTGTCCCTCACATTGAAAGAAGAGGAGTAAGCAGACTTTCTTGCTGCGTTCTTTCTCTTCTCATTGCACTTATGGAGAATCTGGGGACTCATGTCTGGGAGGCAAACGGTGGGACACTTGCTGCCTTTTTTCCACCTTCAGATGAAGCCTGTTTGCCTTTCTCAGTGTTGCCGGAAGCCCCTGACTCCTGGGCCCTCTCCCTGTTGTCTTTTCTGTGCAGTCCCTGCAGCAGAGCCCATTGAATATGCTCAGTTCCCTTTCTACCTCAACGGCCTGCGTGACACCTCGGACTTCGTTGAAGCCATTGAAAAAGTCAGAACCATCTGCAATAACTACACGAGCCTGGGGCTCTCCAGCTATCCCAACGGCTACCCCTTCCTCTTCTGGGAGCAGTACATCGGCCTCCGCCACTGGCTCCTCCTGTCCATCAGCGTGGTGCTGGCCTGCACGTTCCTTGTGTGCGCCGTCTTCCTCCTGAACCCCTGGACGGCAGGGATCATTGTGAGTTTATTCTAAGGGTCTTTGTGGAAGTCAAATTCCTTTCAGCATAGCTCTTTCTGCAGCCGGGAAGTTTTGTTTATGTCTGGGCCTCGGGAGGAGGGTATAGATTGCATCATCCATACTGTATTTATTCTACTGGAGGTGGCGAGGTTCATGCTTAGGTAGAGTCTTTAATGGCCTTAATCTTATGTCCCTTCTCCTATAGCATTAAACTTTTTAGGTGAAGATAGAGGAGTTTTTGAGCACACTTTCCATAATAGAGCTGAGTGTATATTGATACAAACATTCAAAGCATAACTAATTGTTTTTTTTAATTCAAGTGTCATTTTGTTATGACACCCATACCAAATATAGAGAAGATTCTTCTAAATGGAGAGATAGTTAGAGAAGTTTGGACGGTGGTATATGGATAAATCATTTTAGACATGGTTTTGTGTGGTGTATTTGTTTTAACTCTTAGGGAGAAATGATAAAGTATTGCCAATCTTTTTTTTTTTACATTCTTTCACCAAGTATAATGCTTGCAGGTTTGAAGCTAGTTTCATGTAGAGTCTAATAAAATCATGGCAGTGTTTAAATTCCATGAACTGTGGTATAGCCTTCAAAATGCCAAAATTATAAAAACAGAGACCAGGTCTTGTTTCTGCACCATAAGTCTGTACAGCAGGTATGTTTAAAGGTAAATGTTTAGTCTGTAGGAGTTTTCATGGTACTTAAGCAATTGATGTTATCCATCTTTCATTAGCTTATTAAAAGAAAGCAAAGGGAACTTTTATTGTGCTTGTCTGCTCGCCCTTCACTGCCTGCTGTCCCCCACCCCCCAGAAGGAAAGATCATTCTCTCCTTCCCTTGTAAAGTTTATTGTTTTATTTGTATTTTCTCCTCTTTGGCCCAAAAAACTCCAAAGTCTACCTCAACGGATTCTTTCCATCTCCCTAGAAATTTTTACAAGGCAGATGAAAGAATGGCAAATAAAAGCTTTTCCCTGTTTGCTTTGTCCACCCCAGTGACTCCACATTTCTTCATAGTGAAGGGGCTGTAACCTGACCCGCATCAGCTGACCATACATCCCCTTTCTCCTAAGTCATCCTCACTCACCCCACAGGCTTTCCAAACAAAAGCAAAGTGACTTCTACGTAAAAGAATATTTATTCAGTCCGTCCTATCAACTTTCTTTAGGATGGAGGGCAAGGCAACCAAAAAAGTTTCAGCTCAGTTACAAGTTGAAGGATGGTCTCTGATGGTTAAGATCAAAACAGTAGGAAACACCTTGTTTTAAACCATATTAAATTTGTAGCCAGCAATAAGTATGTATCTGTATAACTCTTTATAGATCACACTCATGAAATAATTTGGAAAGAATTTTTGCAACGCCCAGAGTGTGTTTGTGCCCAGCCACTCATCCTCTGTGTTTTTTTAAAGGTGACAGTCTTGGCTTTGATGACAGTTGAGCTCTTCGGCATGATGGGCCTCATTGGAATCAAGCTGAGTGCCGTGCCTGTGGTCATCTTGATTGCTTCCGTTGGCATTGGAGTGGAATTCACTGTTCATGTCGCTCTGGTATGGGAGATAGGTTGCCTTCTCTGCAAGCTCTTTTAGTTTACAAGTTGGGAACCTTTTCATTTTCTCCACCTTCAAGGAGGACATCTGACACATATCACAGCAGAAAGCTTGGGAGCACAGACATTCCCCAGGAGTGGCTGCAGTTCAGCTGGACTCCTTTCCCTCTGAGGGAATCTAAGAAGCAGGTCATCGAAGGTGGAAGTTAGCCGGGCTGTGTCAGCAGTAGACAGTGTCCTTGGTGTGTCCGAGTGGGCCCAGGATTCTGCTTATTTGCTGTTGTCAGCTGTGTCACGGGTCCTAAAGGTGTTAGCTGTTCCTAGACAGATGTTATATAAGTATGTGTGTACACAAATACATACAATCTTTAAAACCACAGTAATAAAGCGGGAATAACATGAGACCACACTCACAGGCATGGTGGGCAGGCATAGTTGAGGGTGAGGTGAACTGGCAGCTAAGGAAATACCCTGGGGCTAATGAACTCCCCATCTGAGCACCACCCCCCACCCCAGTTCCTTCAACCTCCCACCCTCCAAATTCATGACAACAGAACATAAAAGAACTAGTGTTGCTGTCCATAGGAATCTTTCCCCTCTCTCTGTGGGCCCAGTCTTGTGAAAAAGGAGGGTAAACTTCAGGAGGAGTCTAATCCATGAGACAAGTCCGTCGTATACGTTTATCAGAGAATTATTTAAAAGCCCCACAGTGATGTGTAAATCATGCTCCATCCACACTTGTGTTTGTAGCCTAAGACCTGAGGTTTACATTGGCATTCAGTATACTTATTGACTGAATAAATGCTGATGTTTGGAAGGCTTGGCCAGGAAACCTAGCACTGGGCTTGGATCAGATTACTTTCAGCCTTGCTTCCGCAATCTCCAGCATCGGGCTCAGCACGTGGCCTGTGGGTGTCTACACGTGGGTGTCTGCTACTTTCTGTTGTCCTCTTTCAGGGCCATATTTATGCTGCTTAGGGATTATAAACTTTTTTATTTCAGAAAGAATGTTTTGTTGCAGTTAACCTGTTCTTCCCCCAGTGTATGATAAAAACGTGATAGTATAGAAACAGTTCTCTAAATTTTGAGCCTACCCAAATTACTTTCCTCAGTTGAGCTGGGAAGAAGGAGAGGGGATTTTTAAAAAGAAGAGCTTAGAACTTAGAAAACACATAATTATGATATCATTTCTTTTAAAAATAAGAAAAATTTATATGTGAGTTAAAAATCCACACATCATTTTATTCTGATGTGAATGAAAACCACTGTTTTTTTGGTGGCTATCATTACAGACAAGGGTGGTCCTAGATCAGATTTTTGTGTTGTAATGTCTTTTCTTAAACTGTTACAGCACCCTGGGTCTCTGAGGTAGTAGGAACATAAATATCCATACCAGTGTTGAATAAGCAACGAAGGAACGCCTCTACTCCTCATGCAAGATTTAATCCTGAGAATTTAAGGAGCCTCAGGAGCCAACTTGGCTTTGTGCTGCTAGCCCAAGTCTTCATCAAGAGACTGTCCACACACAGGACATGGCATTCTTACCACATCCTGTATGTGAAAGTCATCAAGGGATCAGTGGGTATCTGGCAGTTTATTGTTCCAGTAGCATAAGTTGTATGCAAGAAGATCAACTCAGTTCTGGCCCTTATGGCCTCATGGCCCACAGACAGCATGGTTCCAGACCGTCTTAGTGCCTTCCTCTCAGGAGAAAAAGATAACTACTTTGACCCTAAAGTCTCCTCAGCTCTGAAAGAGTGTCACTTACATAGACCCCACTTGAGAGAAAAGTCATACACCTCGGGACACTTCTGTGTAGTTTTATTTATTCATCCATTAAGCAGTCCTTAATGGACGTGTGTTTCCCCAGCACACATATGCCACCTGCAAGGGCTCCAGGCCCTCTTCTCAGCACATCCCAGAGCAGCTTGCACTTTCAGAGAGCAAGCTTGTGCCAGGCTCAGCCCTCCCTGTTAGGTCCCACTGCAGGGAACAGGTAGGGTGTAACAGTAACTAACCCACGTTAAAATGGTCTTCGGTCATACTCTCAAGCCAATAGTGTGATACACGAAGAGCTACATAAGGTTTCCATTTGGTATCAACAATGCCTTGACCTAGAAGACCTAGAGAACACAAAAGAGTTGGGCCACGTCCACCCATATTTAGAACAGGCTTGATTGAATTTCTTGTGATATGTTAATAGTACTTACATGTCCTACGAACATATTAGTCTGAACACAGTGGCAGAAATTCTAACCTCAGTATAACCATGAGGAAATATGTACTTGGCACCTCGGTGTTAAGCCCATTTTAAAGTAAGATCTTGACCTTTCCAAAAATCAGGAGAATGCTGTTGTCATAGCTAGACATCTCCCATGTGAATAATGTTAGATCAGTCATATGGGGAGTGAACTCAAGGTGAGTAACAGTAAAAGGAAGGGAACATTTTGCTCATTTTAATATAGTTTTGGCATCGCTTTCCATCTTTGTTGTTGTTCAAGATTTACATAAACACCAAATACAATCCATTATTATTAACAGGTCAATTTAATGTAAGCCTAGATTTAGCCAAGTTGAGCAACCCCAATTAAACATTCCAATAGCTAGACAGTAAGATCTGAGGGGTACAGTGGAGTCAGATGAAACCGGCTTATAGCATTTAAGACGAAGCTGGCCATTGACTAAATGAAATCCAGGAATCTGATCACCGGAACTCTCATTGCGCAGGCCTTTCTAACAGCCATTGGTGACAAGAACCGCAGGGCTGTGCTTGCCCTGGAGCACATGTTTGCGCCTGTTCTCGATGGTGCCGTTTCCACTCTACTGGGAGTGCTGATGCTTGCAGGATCTGAATTTGATTTCATTGTCAGGTAAGCCTTGTTTTCTAATGTGTTCTCTGTAACTTATTTCCTTTTGTCTCTGGGCGATTGCCGCTTGTCTTCATTGGGACTCTACTCCCTGCTGAGCCTGCCCCTGCCACAGCTTTACTGAGGAATAATTGACAAAAATTGAATATATTTAAGGGGTGCAACATGATGTTTTGATAAACACATATATTGTAAAGTGATTGTCACCATCTGTGACTCCACTTTCTTTTGAGTGTATTAACTCCAAGGTGGCACAGTGGTAAAGCATCCACCTGCCAGTGCAGATGCCGCAAGAGACTTGGGTTTGATCCCTGGGTCGGGAAGATTCCTGGGAGTAGGAAATGGCAACCCACTCCAGTATTCCTTGCTTGGAAAATTCCATGGACAGAGGAGCCTGGCAGGCTGTAGTCTGTGGGGTTGCAAAGAGTCGGACACGCTGAGCAGGCATGTACACGCTGAGAGGCATAAGAACAGGCTGTCTTCTAGAGCTGTTTTGGGGAATATCCTGAGGACAAAAGACGGAGGGTTTGGGGCTAGAAACAAAGGCAGCTGTACAGCTTGACACCACATCCCAGCTCTTGGCATTAAGGTTAGAAATATCAACAGAAGGAAATGACCTGGTTCCCTTTGACTGACTAGATTTGACCTTCCATTGTCCTTCAAGACTGTAGAAAGGAAAACATGCAGATACCTAAAATTTTCAGAAATTTTATTCTTTTAAGAAGTGAAGACAGCATCCCTTGATTGCATGTTCAAGTTCCCACTAAGATTTAAGAAGCATTTACTGTGTGACTTTGGTGTCAAATTTTTAAAATCCAAGCCTCATTTGGATACATCTTTCTATTTGGATTTCATGGCAAGCAGTTTCTGGTGAATTTATTTAAGGACTTGACTTTTTGAAGTATAAAAGGAGAGCAAGTTTTTCTCTTGAAAAGAATTTGAGAACTACAGGGAGAGACCATTTTTTTCTCTGAAGAGCCTCCACAGCTTTTTTAAACACCTGCTCTTAGATGTAACCCTGCTGCTCTGTGGAGGGGCGAGGCCAGAATCATCAATAAGTAAAAGATAGTCCAGAATTAGGACCATAGTAAAGTAGAATAAAATGTGAGAAATGACTGGATTGTTAGGCACACTTTGGTAATCTGGAGAGAGAATCTAAACCAGCTTTCCTGTTGTGTATGTTGTAATAGGACTTTCAATTCCAAGTGAAAAAAAGAGGATTTTAAGGATTTTAAATTGTAGCCAAAGTTTCTCTATTATGAAAAACGATAGGTCCTTGGCATCATTATGGAGATGCAGCCCTCCTAGAATGAGTGCCAGGGTCGGCTCACTGTCGTTTGGGTGGAGAGTGAGTGGAGAGGTGTAGACCAGTACTTCTCAAACTATAATGTGCTCGTGAATCATTGGGGCTCTCTGTAAATGCAAATCAGACTTCATCGGGGGTGGGGAGCGGAGTCTGAGTTATTAGCCAGCTCCCAGATTACGGCCCTGTTGCTGATCCTCTCAGCATAGAGGATCGGTCCATTAGCAAGCCAATTAGTACACCTCATTGGCCAGTATCAGGTAGATATATATGCCTAAACTAGAAGAAGGTTTTGGTTTAGGCTTTGTTTTGAGCTCTTAATTTGATGTTGACTCTTCCTTTATTTGAGCATTAGTAGTTGTTTCTCTATGATGTAGAAACGCTACATCCAAGAGAGATTCTTTTGTGTAATTTCTCATTCAACACTGTATGGTGAACACCTCATAAGTGCCATTTCACACAACAGCACAGCAGTAACCTTGTCCTTGTCCCCCTCTACATAGCTATGGTCTATGAGGGGCAGAGACAAGGTCGCAAGCAATTCAAAACCATGGGAAACAGAGTGTGATGGGATCTCAGAGGATCTAACTCAGCCTTGTGGGGGGATGCCAAGGGAGCAACAGAGAAGAAACTTAGCCTGATTAGAGCAACCATCTGGGACCTGGGTGGAGGGCAGGATCCCAACTCTCTCATCTAACCCATGGCTTCTTGTTCTCTCCCAGAGATAGCAGGGCTCTTATTTCAAGCACTTAAAAGGGCTTCCCATTTTCTAGAACTGGATGGATTAACCTGATAAAGCCCTCACTGAGGTCGACTAAATGAGCAGACATTGTATACACGAAGCCGTCAGAAATCTAATTGGTCTGTTTATTCTACCGTTAGATGGATGGGATGCAAATGTCTTAATGCCTGCTGCTGATATATGCCTCAACCTAAAGTTCCAGCAGTTTACATTAGTGCAAGACATCGGCTGCTTGGTTTTACTAATGCAGCTCAGAAGTTTCTAGTGTTTACAATAGCTGTGAGGTATTTGTATTTTTATAGAGATTCTCTCTCCTTTCATCTAAGAGCGAAACTTACATAGGCACAGCGAAGTTTGGAGCCTGTTCCGTTTTATGATCAAGAGGACCATTAACATATAGATATCTTGCCCTCCCTCTTCCCAGAACATCCTGAGCTCTCCCCCACCCCAGCCCCCTTCCAGCAAAATTGCCCTAGAAACCGATAGTTACAGAAACGCATGCTTGCGTGTAGCTTTCTGCCTCCAGCTGTGTGGAACATCCACCAGCCACCCTCCCTGGCTGACAGGTTCACCTTGGTATTCGTGAAGGATCCCAGACCTTAGCCCTCAATGGTGGGAAAGCAGGGCCACTTGTGCACTCTCCTCTTCTTCATGGTGCTGCGGCCTTTATGTCTGAATTGGCTGACGCAAAACAAGAGTATTCAGAGATGCTAAATTGTTCAACAAAAGATTGGCCAGCAGAGCAACCCGTCATTGTGGGCCGCCCTCCCCTGAAAATGCCCCAGCAACCACAGAATGGGCAGTGTTTTCTTTGCGGAAAGCTGGTTCCAGTGTTCTAAAAAGGTCGCAGTTGGAGCTATTTGGTAAAACTGGAACTCACAGAATTCTAGGCAGAAAGTTGTGGTTAATGAAAGCCCAGGGAAAGCCTTACCTGATACACTGGAGACTTAATTAGAGATTCTGCTCTAAGATGCAGAAGCATTTCACAGTGGATTAGCTGCCTGCAGAAGTGGGCTGCTTTTCCTCCTGGGCTAAATTGTTTAAATTCTACACCCTTCACTTCATTTGTTTGCTTCTGCTGGGTTTTCGTGAACAGGGCCCCTCTGCATTGTATTTGTGCTTTCAGTCTGCTCAGCCATTCAGTTCACATTCCATATTTTTGTGTTTGTGTAACACATTCATAAATAACATTACATGCCATGAGATTTCAGCAAATTAACAACCTAATTTTTTTTTCCTTCCCTTCATGAACTAACACTTTGGGTTGCGGAATGCAGTCCTCAAAGTCAGAAGGGTAAAAGAAAAACGAAAGTAATCCTGAGCTGGGTTTGAACTGAAGTTTTGTAACAGCCTTTTCACTGGTGTGGGTTTTGTTCATTTTGGGCTCTGACATTCGGGCACATGAAGGGTCCCTTAATTCACTTGCCGTGGTAAATGTCCCTGGTTCCCTTTCATTGCCGTGGTAAATGTCCCTGGTTCCCTTTCATCTTTAAGGTACTTCTTTGCTGTCCTGGCGATCCTAACACTCCTGGGTGTTCTCAATGGACTAGTTTTGCTGCCAGTGCTTTTGGCCTTCTTCGGACCGTATCCTGAGGTCAGTAATCGTGGCTGGCGTCACGTACAGCCCACGGCCCATCTGTATGCTGTTTTTCCTGGTGTCAGTCTTAATTTAGAGACTTAGGTTTATCCGCATTTTCTGGTTGTTTACTTTTTCAGCAAACAACTCAATAACTATAGCCTTTTTTATCTTCAGTTTATTAGTGTTGGAGGATGTTGTGTTGGTTTGGTTTGGTTTAGGTTGCCTTTATTTTGGTTTAGGTTGCTTTTATTTTGGTTTTTTGAAACCTGGTGATTGGCAACCTAAGTGTTATAGGTCTCTATCAATAAAGCATTTTCCACTCAAGATGAATAATGAAAAGGGCATAACCTGCCTTTCTAGTTTGTGAAAGCAGAGGGCAGTCCTTTTGCTCCATCTGTCATGCCCAAGAGTCCTCTATGTGGCAAGGATTGGGCTAAGTGAATACAGAGTAGTGTGGGGGGCCAAGAGGGGGGAGTGAGGGAGAGCAGCAACCCCTAAACAGTACTGTGCTTTGAACCTTGAGTGTAGCCACTGGGTAAATGGATGATAACACCTGACATACGGAATCCCCTTAAATAGGTGTCTCCAGCCAATGGGCTGAACCGGCTGCCCACACCTTCTCCTGAGCCACCCCCCAGCGTGGTCCGGTTTGCTGTACCTGCCGGTCACACAAACAACGGGTCTGATTCCTCTGACTCGGAGTACAGTTCTCAGACGACAGTGTCAGGCATCAGTGAGGAGCTGCGGCACTACGAGGCCCAGCAGGGTGTTGGGGGCCCTGCCCACCAAGTGATCGTGGAAGCCACAGAAAACCCTGTCTTCGCTCGCTCCACTGTAAGTCATAAGTCACCCCAGGAGGCAGCCTCTGCCTGCTCTGAACAGCAAAGCACAGGATACCAAAAAAAAAAAGTATAGGTTAGGTGGAATCATACTATAGAAATGTCAATTTCATATGGTTGTATCTACGGATTGAAAAGGGCAGGGGCCAGTAATGGAGATTACACAAAGCATCCATCACCATATATCTTGTTTAAGAACCAGAGGTAAAGCATACCTTGCTTCCCTACCCACCCTCCCACCCTTATTTTAAAGTTACATACATTGTAGGATGATACTTATTTTAAAATATAATGGTATTTTCATTGCCAGCAGAAGTTATTTTTTTCCCTTCCACCTCTGTTACCTTTAATTGCCCTTAGTATAAAATTACTTCAGTCACTATTGTCTGAGACTTTACCGGAAGCTTTTATGGCTCCAAGCGCGCATTCTAGGTGGCTGGAAGGAGCAGAGAAGCTGAGAACCAGCCTTAGGTAATTCAGGAAAACCATGAGCAGCCCAGGAGCCTCTTCTCAGAGGCTCTGAGAGCGCCAGCTACATTCTCCCCTCTCTGTACTCCCTAGGATGTTCTCAGCCCCCCAGGCCTGGAGCACAGCACACAAAACCCAAGGAAGGTTCTAAGGCTAATGTTTCTCCAACTGGGGGCCTCCTGCTGTCCCTCCAGGAAATGGGTATTCCAGTCCCAGGCCGGAGCTGCCCTCCCATGAAAGAGAGAGAGGCCAACCAAATAACCTAAATTTTCCTCCTCTTACCCCCCGTGACGATGCCTGCTGAGCTGCAGTGTGAATCTGGTTTTGTTCAGCGGGAGCCTAAAAATAGGTACAAGCTGAACGACTTTGAAGTTGGTCACGGTTCTTTTGATTGATGTGGCCACTGTGTTGCTCCGTGCTTTGTATAGAGACCCAGAAACCAGATTCCTAACAACAGGACAGAGCAGTGCTGCCCCATAGAACTTTCTATGACAATGCAAATGCTCTCTCTGCCTGCACTCTCCCGGGCAGCAGCCACTGCCCACATGTGGCTGTTGAGCACTCGAAATGTGGCTAGTGTGACTAAGGGGCTGAAATTTTAATTTCAGTTAACTTAAATGTAAATAGCCATATTCAACAGTGTAGGTATAGACAGTCCTGGCAACGTCCTGCGTGTGGGTGAGCCAGGGCCAGGCATTTGGCAGTTTTAGAAGAGGAGGAACTCCAGATCTGACTCTACCCAGCAGGGTGGGGTGGCAGACTGTGGGAGGGAGGCAGCTGGATGCTTAGACCACAGCCCTGCATTTATGGGCTGCAGCCCGATGCATCCAGCCAGCTGTGCCAGAGAAAGCCTACACGCAGGGTCCAAGTAGAGCGCTCCTCTGCCACGTTGTTGAGGTTCAAAGAGAATGGGTTTTTCATCTGTGGGTAGAAGGCCCTTGTTAGCTCCCCGGGGCACTCCCAGGCACTTGTGGGGTTGACTGAGCTCTAGTTCAGAAAGAGCTGTGTGTGGGTGGCCAGGCAGGATCCAGAGCCAAGAAAGAAGAGGGGGCTGGAACAGCAGGGGGTGGCGCCCAGCCTGGGGTTAGCACTGGGCCTGTTTCAACCTGCCCTTGCCCTCTGCAGGTGGTCCATCCTGAACCAAGGCATCACCCACTCTCAAATCCTCGACAGCAGTCCCACCTGGACTCAAGGACCCTGCCACCTGGACAGCCAGGACAGCAGCCCAGAAGAGAAACCCCCAGAGAATGCTTGAGGCCACCTCCCTATAAGCCGCGCAGAGACGCTTTCGAAATTTCTACTGAAGGGCATTCTGGCCCTAGCAATAGGGACCGCACGGGCCCCCGGGGAGCCCGTTCTCACAACCCTCGGCATCACAACCCAGCATTCACTGCCATGGGCAGCTCCATGCCCAGCTACTGCCAGCCCATTACCACCGTGACGGCCTCGGCATCCGTGACTGTTGCCGTGCATCCTCCCCCCGCCCCTGGGCCTGGGCCCAGTCGGAACCCCCGAAGCGGGCTTTGCCCAGGCTACGAGGACTACCCCGAGACTGACCACGGGCTGTTTGAGGACCCCCATGTGCCTTTTAATGTCCGGTGTGAGAGGAGGGAACCCAAGGTGGAGGTCATTGAGCTGCAGGACGTGGAATGTGAGGAGAGACGCCAGGGCAGCAGCTCCAACTGAGGTGGGCGGGGTCGGTGGGCAGGGGGGCGGGGCTCTTCAGTGGTCCCTCCACTTCCATGGAGACGTGGGTTTGATCTCTGGGTGGGGAAGATCCCGTGGAATAGGAAATGGCAACCCACTGCAGTTTTCTTGCTTGGAAAATTCCATGAACAGAGGAGCCTGGTGGGCTACAGACCATAGGGTCCCAAAGTTGGACACAACTGGGCACACATGCTCTCGGGGACTTAGAGGGCTGCAGACAGAGCAACCTCCTGGGGCCCCTGTGTCACAAACAGTGACCTCTTAACCTACAGACAGGGCTTCCTATTCAAGCTTAGTCATCCTTGGAGAATCAGTGGAATTCTAAATCGGGTCTGTCCCTTACTGGGCTTACCTGATGGCTCAGAGGATAAAGTGTCTGTCTGCAATGTGGGAGACCTGGGTTCAAACCCCTGGTCGGGAAGATCCCCTAGAGAAGGAAATGGCAACCCACTCCAGTACGCTTGCCTGGAAAATTCCACGGATGGAGGAGCCTGGTAGGCTGCAGTCCATGGGATTGCAAAGAGTCGCACGTGACTGAGCAGCTTCACTTCTCACTTCGCGTACTGTAACCTTGTGGAGGAGGGAGGGTGTTGGTGCATCTCAGCTGCCCCTTCGCCTATTTTCCAGTCTTCTAATGTCTGATGAACGAACATCACAAAATGACCACATCCCTGTCCCCAGCCCCCAGATCAAGGAAGGGACCCTAATCTGCCCCTGGAAGCCCCTCATGCCCTCACCCCAGCCCCCACCATCCTGATTTCTGTACCTCAGACTCATTTTGCCTGTGTTTGTGCTTTATAAATATGAACTCATAGACCTGTTACTTTATTTGACTTCCTTTTTTCTTTTAAAGGGTGAGTAAAATCTGAAGCAAAGAGGCCAAAGATTGGAAGCCCCTCCCTACCCCTACCCCACCCCACCAGAACTGCTTGAAGAGAAACGCGGAATTAGAAGGGTGTGCTGTGCCAGAGAGCAGTTCATCATTACTGTAACTGATTGTATTATTTTGTGAAATATTTCTATAAATATTTAAGAGGTGTACACATATGTAATATACGAAGGAATGGATGTAAAGTAGTGTGATTTACTGGGGTTTCTCCACTCCTGCCTCCAGAGTGGGCAGTGGGGGGATCACAAAGGGGCCCCTCCCTGTGTGTACATTGGTCTCTGTGCCACAGCCAAGCTTAACTTAGTCTTAAATTTCAGCATATGTTGCTGCTGCTTAAATATTGTATAATTTACCTGTATAATTCTATGCAAATATTGCTTATGTAATAGGATTATTTTGTAAAGGTTTCTGTTTAAAATATTTTAAATTTGCATATCACAACCCTGTGGTAGTATGAAATGTTACTGTTAACTTCCAAACACGCTATGCGTGATAATTTTGTTGTTGTTTAATGAGCAGATATGAAGAAAGCACGTTAACCCCAGTGGCTTCTCTAGGTGTAGTTGGGTGCGATTCTCCTGTTTGGCTGTGTGTATGAACACGTGTGTGATTTCCTAATGTACTGTACTGTGATTTTTTTTCTTTTTTTTTTTTTTTTGTTTCTTTTTACTGTCTGTAACCTTTGGTGGGCTCTGCCTTAGGCCGAAGAGTCAGGATTTTTCTAGTGCTAGTGGTGGTGGAGGGCTAGCCCTAAACATCGCCTTATCCTTTTGCCAGATTCGCTTCAAGTTCAGGGCATCTCTTCAGATCATTGGCTGCCATCCAGACACTCCAGCTCATGCTTCAGAGGAGATGAGTTCCTTTGCATGGACCATTGTGGTGTATGTTGGAACCTCAGGGTACAGAGCTCACACCTCTTCATCTTCATTGGTATTAAAACCTAGAAAACTTCCCTAGTGGGGAGCCTCAGCTGGGCTGTGAGCATATCCTCTAAGTATGCAGCCTTCATTATACCTCTCTTGGAACCAACACATAGCACACACATACACAGCACACATACACACACACACACACACACACGCACACGCACACCCCACCACCACCACCCAAGTGGATTAGAAGTCTTTTGGAGACAATGACCTCTTAATTCTGGGTCTACAATTAGCCCAGAGGTGATGTTTTGAGTCCCTACAATTTAAACTCCCTCTCTTGCTAAATTGCACAGTTGGTTGGGGCTTTCTGGATTTGTTTGCATCCTCTTTATATAGTGAACATCCAATATGGTGATATGGAGTCAGAAATTCTATAGGATATGAGCTTCAGAAGGATGATTCTCCACATGTTAATACTAACATTATAGGTGCATGCTTCCTAAAGTAACTCATCTCCTTCCTCTCACCATCATTAGTACATTTATTGAAGACTAGGAAGATGCTAATTGCATACCACCCTCCCCCGCCCAATGAAGAATGTATATAGAGACATGTCTCTCAACCAGGCATTATTTTAAAAGATTTGCTTCCATATCAATTCTGTTGCCTTGCTCTGAGGTTTGGTCTTCCTAGGCTCTTAGCCAGAGACCAGCAAGTGTTAGGAAGCACTTGGTACCCAGACTAAGCTACTGTAGGAGTGCACAAATGGCAACTCCGATTATGCCTCCTGTTTTACATGGAAAATGTTCATCGAAAGGCAACAGCCCCCAGTAGTACCAGCAGTGTAGTGACCTCAGACTCTAAAACTCGCCACAAGACTGTGGCTGCAGATGTATGTGTTAATACACCAGGGGCCCCAGGGGCCCCACTGCTACTGTTTGGTGCCTCTGTCAGCTACACTGTCTACCTACCTAACACTAGGCTCTGCTCAGAAAACATATATCCTGCGTTCAGGAGAGAGATGATGCAGAATTCGGAGGTCTGCTTCCCTCTGGCTCGAGGCATGCCTCGCTCCTTTCCTGAGCCCAGCTTGTGTGGTGCGTGACTGCTTGCCTGGCCCCTGCTTTCTGCACAGCATAGAACTTTCTCCGATAGTCACATTGGCAGAGGGAGAACTCGGGGGCTGGCAGGCAACCAGGATTTCTCTCTTTCTTTTATAAAATAGTTTTATTTTGTCTGTCTTGTTTGTTCATTTTGGATGTTTTAATTTTTTTTTAAATCTTTGCTGGTATTTATAATTTTGTATCATAAGAATGTTTTCCTACAGTATTTGTCATGCCAGTTTATAACAGAAAAATGCAGGGATTTTATTTCTATTGGAAACACTATTACAGCTATGTTTTACTTTTGAACAGAATTTTTATTTGTATAGAGTGCTTACTAATGTTAAATAGTTCAGAGTATATAACATTTTCATTAAGGACTCATGGTAGGTTTTAGTGTAAGGAGTTTAAAGGAAATATTCAAACTGGGTCTCATTGTCTGCCAATTTTGGCAGGAATGGGTTTGTGTCATTTCAATTACAAAGATAAAAGTATGCCATATAATTTATTTATATGAAAATTTATTTTTGTAGTGTACATAGTAGTCATCAAGTCTTTTGACAGAAGTATATTTTTAAAGAATTTATATGTGATGAATCCATAATGTCTGGAACTTTGCTGAGACATGAGTGGGGCACACTTTTCATTGTAAAGTACAGCAAGGAAAAGAAAATGTCTTAACAGTGTTAAGAGAGTGAGATTGAGTGAATATTCTTGCAGTTGTGGAATGTGTTGTATTAGTTACAATTTGTGACCTAGTGTGGTTCTCATTTTAAACCTCGGAAGGCAAAAATGTACAAACTCTCTAAATATTAATGTTCAAACACTGATAGAAATTCTAACATGAATAAAAAATAATATAACTTGTTGGTTATGTCTTTGTTTATGGAATGTTTTTTAATTAGAATATCTTACAAAGGCAGCATGTCAGGTCATCATAAACTTTGTTGTTTTTGTCTGACTAACCTCATTAAATACTCATTTTTTGTTCTTCATGGAGGAATTATTGACATAGGAGGAGTTCTACATTTTTATTTTCTGTCACCAGGAAAACTCCTAAATTACCCTTCAAAATGATCCCTACTGTCATCTCTTAGTCTTTTGGGAATATTTATAAATCCAGTTTAGTGATTATTAAAGGAAGGTATCGTATTTAAAAACAGTATAGCTAACAATATAGGACTGGTTGAACATGATACAAAATATTTTTTCTGAGTGTTTATTAGATGATTATACCCTGTCTTCATCATGTTCTTGTTCAATCGCTAAGTCGTACCCAACTCTTTGCAACCCATTTTTCTTCATCATAGGGGTGGAGAAAAGTAAGACTAGAAATAGCATCCTCATTTTACAGCTGAAAGCAGGGAGTGGTGGGAAGAACTCAAGTTACTATCAGCGTATGGTGAGAAGTCAGCAGGCTACAGCCTGTGGGCCGCCTGTTTATATAAAGAGTTATCAGAAGACAGACACACCCACGCATGTAGAGATTGTCCACTGCCACTTACCAGCTACATCAGCAGAGCTGAATAGTTGCAGCACAGACCATATGGCCTGCTAAGCCTGAAATATTTACTAACTGGCCCTTAAGAAAACATTTGCTGACCTATCTTGAGGTTACCATAGCCCAGTGTTGCTCACATGGGGTGCCTGGATTGGCGGCACTCACATGCTTTGGAAGTTTACTAGAAAAGCAGATCTTCAGGGCCACCCCAGACCTACTGAGTCAGAGTCTTGGGACTGAAGCCCAGGAATCTGCTTTCATAAGCTGTCCTGGTGGTTCTGATGCACCAGCAGAGGCAATCTCTAAATTCCTTCCAGCTGAATGTGGCCTTGGTTCTATAATTTGACTCGGGCTACATGGGCCAGTGCAGGCCAGATCTGGAAGCAGCATAGAGATCCCGACTCTGTGTGGTCTTTCCACAAAAACACATGTTCGTCTGTGGGAGAGTGGAGGCCTGTGAACTCTGCATTTGTGCCTGACAGTCGAGAGAGGAATTCCCTTTTCAGTGCTCTGCCTCAGCCATGGGCCAATAACCTAACAGGCCAGGGGAAGGGAGAGGTCCTCGCCAGGCCAGACTCTCTTCCACCCTTCCCACCGAGAGGGCTCCAGCTGACCGACTGTGACTTGGGCAAGTCATTTGAAACTTCAGGGCCTCTGTGGCCTTATCTGTATATAAATGCATGTCCCTCATACACTTCTGAAGGTTGAAAACAATGGTTGTGAAGAGATCTGGACCAGAGGGGACAGGAAGAGTAAATTGAAAGAATCAGAAACCACCTCTGGACCTCACGCTGAGTTTGGTTCAATCACCACCTTTTGGCTTCCAAGGGAACATGGGCCCTCTCATGTATGAAACGTGAGAGCAACTAGGGAAAGGTTTTCAGGTGGACAGTGAACTGACCAAGGAATAATACAATGTCCTCTCTAATGGATACTTTACCTGGGGAGGGAAAAAATCATAAAGTATTAAGCCGCGTTTTCTATCTTGTATAATCTCATCTTCCTACCTCAGGGGTAAAGTTAATACAAAATGCTCACTTGGTTCATTCAGAAGTCATGGGGAATCTGAAACTGAGCTCCCTGAAACTGAGCTTGTAAAAGACTAATTACATTAATTGGGATTCAAATTGAGAGACACTTTCTCTTCAATGTGTTTTTTTATACCACTAAAATGACCGTTCACTGCCATCTAATTTTATATTCTTTATAAATTATATATACCTAAGTCAGCTAACTTAGTTTTTCATATTGGCCTAATATTTAATCAGATTTGTGTCCCCAAATCCACCGTATTTATTCAGGACTTAGGTAAACATAAGGCCCCATTTTTTTTGGCACGGCAGACATATTTAACAGCTTCGGGAATGCTGCATGCTGCTAAATTTCGAGCAGCAGCCACGTTGATGTAAAGGCAGGTGTTTCATTTTTGGTAACTGGCAACTGACCTCCCAAAAGGAGAAGTGGAGATGGCCTATTAATCATCCAAAAAGAATATTTGCCAAGTTTTAATTACTTTTAATGAAGCCTGCACTTAATGAGAACATGCCTTGAACACAAATCTGTTAAATTGTTCACGTTGTCACTATGGAAGGCATGTTTGACATCTTTTTTACATAGGTTTCCTGATAGGAAATTACAATAACTGCCATAATAAGGATCTTGCAAGGACATTCTGGTCTGTTGGGAACATAGTGGACCTCAGGAAAACAGGGACCCAGGGAACTCTGCTACAGAAAGAAGTGACCAATAGAGATACCCCAAACTCAGCTTGATGTGGCCAAAGCAATAAATTCTACATGGCAGAGTGTTATTATCATTGATTTATGCCTTCTCCTTAGGGATTTCCTTTCTTTGGACAAAAGTAATGAGAACTTTCAGCCAAGATGCTGTGAAGGGAACCACATTGTCGAGGCAGCATTTGCCCTGAGAATGAGACACCCCAGCAAGCAGAGTCAAGAAGAAGCAACCACAAACACATCTTTCTCAAAGTCAGTTAAATCCCTTGACATCCTTTTTTTCCCTGGAAAGTGTTCTCTTCATCTCCTTCCTATCCACAGGATTGAGTGTATAGAAGTGTGATGTAAGCTACCAACAGGGCAAAAAACAAAGCCAAGTAAGAGTTCACACTGAAGTAAGCCCATGAAATACCTCTGTCAACAGCACCATCTCTGTACACAATGTATAACAGCTTGTATTTTGTGGAAAAAGGGGTGGTAGAAAAAAAAAGAAAAGCTTTTTTTCTATATGAAGAAAAAATGATATAGAAGGAAGAGAAATTGATGAGCAAGTTCTGACTGGTGAGTTGTTATATAATAATGAGGATTGCAGCATTTAGCTTGAGATGCCAAAAGAATAATCTTTCTAATTACAAAATTCAATCAGCAGCATGGGTAGGAAGACTCCTGTTGAGAGTCTCCTTTGAGCAAGAGAAGGAGCAAGATGAGGCAGGAACAGAGAAAAGC
Source organism: Ovis canadensis (assembly GCF_042477335.2). Taxonomy (NCBI): domain Eukaryota; kingdom Metazoa; phylum Chordata; class Mammalia; order Artiodactyla; family Bovidae; genus Ovis; species Ovis canadensis. The sequence goes on from NC_091246.1 coordinate 30,969,353, forward strand.
AGGAGGCCCCCTGCTATGAGTTGAGAGAGAAAAGAGCTACCTCCATAATTAGAGAAAAGAGGGACTCACTCAGATGTCCAGAAAGTGAGGCCAATCCTGTAGGAAAAACCATGAAAATAAGGGAGGGGTATGAAAAAGATTGGGTGGAAAAAATTGTCAAGAGGTGGTCAAACACCCATAGTCTACAAGAGCAGTTGCCAGACCATAACATTCATTTTCTGACTGCTGCAGTGTTGATAATCTCACTTGGCCCTTCTACCAGCAGATGCTTTACCTTTTCCTGTACAGATCCCACCTTCCATGAAATCATGACAGGTTATCATGAATCTTGGGAGTCGGCCATGAATCATGGAAGACCAGGGCTTCCCCTGTGGCTCAGTGGTAAAGAATCCACCTGCAATGCAGGAGACTCAGGTCCAGTCCCTGGGTCGGGAAGATCCCCTGGAAGAGGGCGCAGCAACCACTCCAGAATTCTTGCCCGGAAAATCCCATGGACAGAGGAGCCTGGCAGGCTATAGTCCATAGGGTTCCAAAGAGTTGGACACAACTGAAGCAACTGAGCACACACACAAGCACACGCGGAAGACTAAAGCTATATGAGTCCATAGTCGTCTTGTATCCAAGAAATCTGGAGACATCATGACACAAACCAACACCTTCAGCTGTCAAGTCAGATTTAGAACATCTAACATTCTTATTCTCTCTTATTGCCCTCATTCTACCTGCATTTCTTTCACGTGATAATTTCAAAGGGATGGGTGACTGCTGTCCACACAACTGTAACAGAGGAGTTCTGGGCCTCTCAGTCCCTATGGGCACATGCATAACCATGCACACAGAGGATATGTCTGCACTAAATGTAAGCAGCTGCAATTGGGGAAGCAATTAGCAAATCTTTGAATTATCCTTCTGATTACACTTAAATTCCAAAAGCTAATTGGCTAAAATGTTCCTCTGTAATTAGAAGCAATTAATATGTGAAACTAGGTTTGCATTTCACAAGAGAGTTTGCATTTCATGATTGAAATCTCAGTTCATTTACTGATGGTCTCTAATCGCTTGTAATCATAAGGCACACTCAGTTACGGTAGACTTTTCAAAGTGTAAGTAAGGGAGAATGCCTGTATTTTTCCACTGCTGCGGGCATAGCCTGCATCCACCCTGGACTGCAAAACACAGATAGTGTTTCCACGTACTTGCCCAAACATATGCAGATAATAGGAAGTCCTGGCCCATCAACTTTGCTCATGCTTATGCTCAGTCGCTAAGTCTAGCTCTTTGTAACCCTATGGACTGTAGCTGACTAGGCTCCTCTGTCCATGGTATTTTTCCCAGGCAAGAATAATGGAGTGGGTTGCCATTTTCCAGGGGATCTTCCCAACTGAGGGATCAAACCGGCATCTCCTGTGGCTCCTGCACTACAGGAGGATTCTTTACAACTGAGCCACTGGGTAAGCCCTGACCTGTCAACTTTTGACCCCTTCCAAATTTACTCCTCTTTACTCTCATTCTCCCTCCCATAAGAAGTCTTGTTCCCTCAAACACTCAGTGGAGTCAGACTCTCAGCATCAAGGGCAACAGAAGTCTATCCAAAGTACAGATGCTAACAGTGGAGCTCCACCCTGGGTAGCAGTGATATTACCAATAAAACCACGGTTTCTTGCTCAGTATGTTTCAGGTCCTAATGTATTTCACCGAACAAACCCATTAAATATGACACTAAAAAGGACTGATTATCTGGCTTGTGAAGATCTTTAGAAAGCATCACTACGAACAAAGCTAGTGGAGGTGATGGAATTCCAGTTGAGCTGTTTCAAATCCTGAAAGATGATGCTGTGAAAGTGCTGCACTCAATATGCCAGCAAATTTGGAAAACTCAGCAGTGGCCACAGGACTGGAAAAGGTCAGTTTTCGTTCCAATCCCAAAGAAAGGCAATGCCAAAGAATGCTCAAACTACCACACAATTGTACTCATCTCACATGCTAGTAAAGTAATGCTCAAAATTCTCCAAGCCAGGCTTCAGCAATACGTGAAGTGTGATCTTCCTGATGTTCAAGCTGGTTTTTGAAAAGGCAGAGGAACCAGAGATCCAATTGCCAACATCTGCTGGATCATGGAAAAAGCAAGAGAGTTCCAGAAAAACATCTATTTCTGCTTTATTGACTATGCCAAAGCCTTTGACTGTGTGGATCACAATAAACTGTGGAAAATTCTGAAAGAGATGGGAATACCAGAACACCTAACCTGCCTCTTGAGAAATCTGTATGCAGGTCAGGAAGCAACAGTTAGGACTGGACATGGAACAACAGACTGGTTCCAAATAGGAAAAGGAGTATGTCAAGGCTGTATATTGTCACCCTGCTTATTTAACTTCTATGCAGAGTACATCAGTACTTTGGCCACCTCATGAGAAGAGTTGACTCACTGGAAAAGACTCTGATGCTGAGAGGGATTGGGGGCAGGAGGAGAAGGGGACAACCGAGGATGAGATGGCTGGATGACATCACAGACTCAATGGATGTGAGTCTGAGTGAACTCCGGGAGATGGTGATGGACAGGGAGGCCTGGCGTGCTGCTATTCATGGGGTCGCAAAGAGTCGGACACTACTAAGCGACTGAACTGAACTGAACTGAGTACATCATGAGAAATGCTGGACTGGAAGAAACACAAGCTGGAATCAAGGTTGCCAGGAGAAATATCAATAACCTCAGATATGCAGATGACACAACCCTTATAGCAGAAAGTGAAGAGGAACTAAAAAGCCTCTTGATGAAAGTAAAAGAGGAGAGTGAAAAAGTTGGCTTAAAGCTCAACATTCAGAAAACTAAGATCATGGCATCCAGTCCCATCACTTCATCGGAAATAGATAGGGAAACAGTGGAAACAGTGTCAGACTTTATTTTGGGGGGCTCCAAAATCACTGCAGATGGTGATTGCAGCCATGAAATTAAAAGATGCTTACTCCTTGGAAGAAAAGTTATGATCAACCTAGATAGCATATTCAAAAGCAGAGACATTACTTTGCCAACTAAGGTCCGTCTAGTCAAGGCTACGGTTTTTCCTGTGGTCATGTATGGATGTGAGAGTTGGACTGTGAAGAAGGCTGAGCACCGAAGAATTGACGCTTTTGAACTGTGGTGTTGGAGAAGACTCTTGAGAGTCCCTTGGACTGCAAGGAGATCCAACCAGTCCATTCTGAAGGAGATCAGCCCTGGGTTTTCTTTGGAAGGAATGATGCTAAAGCTGAAGCTCCAGTACTTTGGCCACCTCATGCGAAGAGTTGACTCATTGGAAAAGACTTTGATGCTGGGAGGGATTGGGGGCAGGAGGAGACGGGGACGACAGAGGATGAGATGGCTGGATGGCATCACTGACTCGATGGACGTGAGTCTGAGTGAACTCCGGGAGGTGGTGATGGACAGGGAGGCCTGGTGTGCTGTGATTCATGGGGTCTCAAAGAGTCAGACACGGCTGAGCGACTGAACTGAACTGAACTGAAAGAGGGACTGAAAATGAACAGAAAGAGTGCTAAAATGCAAATAAAAACAGAAAACTTGAGGAAGAGAGAAGGCTAGGGCAGTGAGGAAGGGAGTGAAGCAGCAGAGAAATTAGAAATTATGAAGATGAATTAAGAGAAGAGGAAAAGGCAAAGCCTGAATTAGAAGATATGAACAGAGCTGAGGCCATGAAAGGAATTCCACACCATACACCAAAGGAATTTTTTGACAGACGTGGTGGTGCTCTAAAACCAAAGTTAGAAGACGAATTATAAAGAAACAGTACCTTTGTTTTATGTGTTTCTTTTTTCATCTTTCTTTCATTTTCTAAAATCTTGGAATGAAAGATGTATTTAGAGCAAGAGTCAGCAAACCGCGGCCCGCAGACCCAATCCAGACACCACTTGTTTTGTAAATAAAGTTTTATTGAACTCAGACATGTTCATTCATTTGTGTATTGTCTGTGCCTGCTTTCATGCTGCAATGGCAAAGTTGAGTAATTGTGATGGAAACTACGTGGCCCACAAATCCAAAACTATTTGCTATATGACCATTTACAGAAAAAGTGTGCTGCCTCTGATTTAGGGTATGATGACTCCACGCCAAAGCCACTGTGCAGACAAATAATGCTGCTACTTGCTAGTTCTCAAGGCACTGTTTTGTCTCAGGACATTTGCACTTACCCTCCCTTCCTCCTGGCTGGACATTCATCTCCCAGATAGACACATTACTATCTCCCTATCTTTGTTGAAATGTCACCTGTTCAGGGACCCTGCCCAAGAATCCAGGGTAAAATTGCAAATACAATCCCCACCCCTACCCCAGCACATCCCATTTCCCTTTTCTGCCTAATTTCTTCACAGCATTTAGCATTTTCTAACATCCTCTATGGGCCTCCCTGGTAGCTCAGTTGGTAAAGAATCTGCCTGCAATGCAGGAGACCCTGGTTCAGTTCCTAGGTCTGGAAGATCCCCTAGAGAAGGGATAGGCTAACCACTCCAGTATTCTTGGGCTTCCCTGGTGGTTGACTGTAAAGAATCTGCCTGCAATGTGGGAGACCTGGGTTCGATCCCTGAGTTGGGAAGCTGCCCTAGGGAAGGGCATGGCAAACCACTCCAGTTTTCTTGCCTGGAGGAGCCCCATGGACAGAGGAGCCTGGCAGACTACAGTCCATGGGGTCACGAAGAATTAGACCCCACTGAGCGATTAAGCACAATACAGCAACATCCTGTATATTTTGCCAACTGTTACCTCTTTGAAGAAAGGAATTTTGCTTCCCTGATGACTCCGCGCTAAAGAATCTGCCTAATGTAGGAGATGCGAGTTCGATCCCTGGGTCAGGAAGATCCCCTGGAGAAGGAAATGGCAACCCACTCCAGTATTCTTGCCTGGAGATTTTCATGGACAGAGGTGCCTGGTGGGCTACAGTCTATGGGGCTGCAAAGAGTTAGACATGACTTAGTGCCCAAACAACAACAACTGTACCCCTAACAGTTACAAGGGTGCTTAGAACACAGTTCTCCCTTAACCAAAGTATTTGTTAAAGAAATGAACTCTACAAAGTAACTACTCTAATTACTTCTGTTTTACAGATGAGAACCCTAAGACCCCTATGAGGTTAAAAGACTTGCCAGGGACTGCAATGCTAGTAAGGAGGAGAATTAGTAATGGACTCCTGAGCCTCAAGGCTTAAGCACCACTTACGGAAACTGTTTCCATTGCTGCTGTTTGCCTCTACTGTTCTTTTCACAGCTAGTTATTAGGTATAGCATCCTGCCTAGATCCAGGCACTACTCTATATTCTGTGCAGTACTGAAAAAAAAAAAATGACCACAATCCCTGAACTGAAGAACCTTAAAATTGATTTCTCTCTATATATGTGTGTGTATGTGTGTAAACGTTAAGACACATATATGTGCTTATTTGTTTTTGCTTTACTATGGAAAAATTTCCAACACACAAATATAGCATAAAATGAACTCTATTGCAACAATTCATTCATCTATTTCCCCAATTAGGTTTTGTCTATCCTCCTCCAATTTTTGGTTGTTTACTGGAGTATTTAAACACAAATCTCGGGCAATATGCCATTTCATATGCAGATATTTTCATAAGCATCTCTAACCAAGAACTTTTAAAATCTAACAACCCTGGCTATTATTACATTAAACAGAATTAACAATAATTCCATCATATCATATAATACCCAGTTCATATTCAAATTCCCCTGATTGTCCTCAAAATGACTTTGTGTTTTTATTTTCTCCTATTTTTTGAGGCAAACATTTCTATAATTATCCAGAATAAAATTAAAAAGAAACAAACTTTTTTTATATTTTAAAGACAAATGTTAGATAAATTAAGAGATATAAACAACTGAATATTATAATATATAATACAATGACTCATTTTTCTAAAAGGGATAAATTAAGCAAAATGGGGCACAAGGGATGGATAGATCAGGAAAGAGGTCCTAAAGAAGAAGGCATTTAAATATGGCCTGGAAGGATAGAATTTCAGCAGAGATTATGGGAAGGGCATTATCAACAGAAGGAAGAGACTAAGTCCCAGAGGATAAGAAAGTTGGAATATATCTGAAGATGAAGGGCTCGCTTCATTGGAGCAAATGCTACCCATGAGCTATGGTTCTCAAAATGTGGTCCCAGGACTAGCAGCTTCAGCATAACATTAGAAATTGCTCGTCCTGTAAACTCACAGGCCTCAGCTCAACATAACTGAGTCAGCATCTCTGGAACAGAGGCCCAGAAACCTATATTTTAATAAGCTCTCCAGGTGGTTGTTAAGTTACTGAAGGTTGAAGAAGCACTGCATGTAAGGCACGTTGGGAGAAGGTGACCCTGAAAGCTAGCTTAAAGAAAACGGTCTTACCTGTTTACCAAAACAGGGACGCCCCTCTGAAGACTGTTGAACAGAGAGCTGATCATGTCTGTGGTTTCGAGCTCTGAAGGCAGGATGAACTGTGCTAAAAGAGAATGGTGAAGCAGGAAAGCCACAGGAAACTTTTGCAGTGGCTGTGAAGTGCAACTATAGAAACAACCTACGGCTGATGTTCTCCAACATCCAATCACTCTGCGGATGACCAAGTTTCTTCCAAAGGAAGCATCCCATTCACCGCTCTCTATTTGCTTCAAGTAGACTTGCCTTCATCCCAGTATTCAGGATCAGTGACTCAGACTATCTGACAAGAGCATCGTCTCCTGGCCATGGTGACTGGTCCAAGGATGGGAATATGAACCAGTTAGAACCTGTTAGGTGTTATGAAGCTTTCTCTGAAACTTCTAAGAGCAGACGCAAGATGTATCTATCCATAGGAATGTGGGAGGGGTAGAGAGTTTTTCTGGGAAAGGAGTCAGTAGGGCAGAAGGCATAGCCAAGGAAAGGAGAAGATGAAGTCAAGGCTGGCTACATCACTTCAAACCCAGATCAAGCTGTATCTAACACTATGCCTGAAATGTTCAGTTCTGGAAAGGCTTCTTATGCTCAGGCTGAATGGAATCGGGTTTTGTGTCCCAAATGATGCAGGCTCAGCCATGACATTGGACTTGATGTGGGAGCCACAGATTCACAGGCCACTGACAGGCTTTGGATTGTCGTTGAAAAGAAAAGAGACTGGGGATGTCAAAAGTGACAGACTGTGTTGAAGGTCGAGTTCCAGGAGAAGCAGACTCAGAGAAGGAGATATGTGTACAGAGTTTTCCTGGGGAGTGCTCCCAGAGTCACATCCTGGGAGAGCAAAAGCAGCACCAGCAGAGGCAGAAGTAAGCCGCCATGCAGCTGGTCCCAGACTGATGCGGCCTTTCAGAGTTGGCTCAAGTTATGGCAAAGAGGCCAGAGCTTCACATCTCACGTTGACCAGTCACTGGGTGCAGGCTGCCACCAGGAAAACGGCACAGTTGAGGGCCAGTTGTCTTTCTTCCATTCAGTGCAACTCCCAGTGAGGGAATGAGCCCAGACATCAGCCACCCACGGTCCCGCAGCTGGGGAAGGAGTGCAGAGGCTGGTGCGGCCCGAGCAGTCCAGCATGACTGGCAACTAGGTGTGCTACCTAGGTGAGCCGCTGTGAGGACATGGATGCCTGCAAGTGAAATGAGGGAGTGACGGGAAGCAGACAGAGTCAGGGAGGACATGGATTTACTTTTGAACCAGTGTTATTTAAACACTTGAAAAGATGTTATTCCCAGAGGTTCAGAAAGATGTCAATCCAGGAACCACTGGAATAGAAACCATAGTTGATGAGCACCTGCCAAGAAAGAGGTTAGACAGAGAGAAACAAGGGAGGGTGGAGCCAGGGAGTGCCCCACATAGGGAGCAGAGGAAGCAAAGGAACCCACGAAGGGAGAAATGAGGAACAGTTCAGGAAGTAGCATAACTGGGAAGAGTTGCAAATCCCATGATAACAGTTGTATTAGCTCATTTCTGGATATGGACCTTTAAAATGGTGACGGCCAATGAATTGGGCAGGAGTTCATCAGTTGATGAGCATTTAATTAGGGAAAGACTCTGGAATCTGGGCATAAGACAGGTATACTTGAAGCATGTGTATTTGCTGGCTGAAACATAAAAGTCATAGCATGTGTCTGTTGAATAAATTTCCTTTACTTTTTGGGTTCCTTTACTGTTAATAGCTGGATTGGGCTATAATTCACATATCATACAGTTCACCCACTGAAAGTGTACATCAGTTCAGTTCAGTTGCTCAGTCATGTCTGACTCTTTGCAACTCCATGGACTGCAGCGCCCCAGGCTTCCCTGTCCTTCACCAACTACTGGAGCTTGCTCAGACTCATGTCCATCAAGTTGGTGATGCCATCCAACCATCTCATCTTCTGTCGTCCCCTTCTCCCGCCTTCAACCTTTCCCAGCATCAGGGTCTTTTCCAGTCAGTCAGTTATTCACATCAGGTGGCCAAGTTTCAGCTTCAGCATCAGTCCTTCCAATGAATATTTAGGACGGATCTCCTTTAGGATGGACTGGTTGGATCTCCTTGAAGTCCAAGGGACTCTCAAGAGTCTTCTCCAACACCACAGTTCAAAAGCATCAATTCTTCAGTGCTCAGCTTTCTTCACAGTCCAACTCTCACATCCATACATGACCACAGGAAAAACCATAGCCTTGACTAGACGGACCTTTGTTGACAAAGTAATGTCTCTGCTTTTCAATATGCTATCTCAGTTCAGTTCAGTCGCTCAGTCGTGTCCGACTCTTTGAGACCCCATGAATCGCAGCATGCCAGGCCTCCCTGTCCATCACCAACTCCCAGAGGTAACTCAGACTCATGCCCTTTGAGTCAGTGATGCCATCTAGCCATCTTATCCTCTGTCATCTCCTTCTCCTCCTGCCCCCAATCCCTAGCAGCTTCAGAGTCTTTTCCAATGAGTCAACTCTTCACATGAGGTGGCCAAAGTACTGGAGTTTCAGCTTTAGCATCATTCCTTCCAAATAAATCCCAGGGCTGATCCCCTTCAGAATGGACTGGTTGGATCTCCTTGCAGTCCGAGAGACTCTCAAGAGTCTTCTCCAACACTACAGTTCAAAACCATCAATTCTTCAGCGCTCAGCCTTCTTCACAGTCCAACTCTCATATCCATACATGACCACAGGAGAAGCCATAGCCTTGACTAGACAGATTTTAGTCGGCAAAGTAATCTCTCTTCTTTTGAATATGCTGTCTAGGTTGGTCATAACTTTTCTTCCAAGGAGTAAGCATCTTTTAATTTCATGGCTGCAATCAACATCTGCAGTGATTTTGGAGCCCCCAAAAATAAAGTCTGACACTGTTTCCACTGTTTCCCCATCTATTTCCCATGAAGTGATGGGACCAGATGCCATGATCTTCGTTTTCTGAATGTTGAGCTTTAAGCCAACTTTTTCACTCTCCTCTTTCACTTTCATCAAGAGGCTTTTTAGTTCCTCTTCACTTTCTGCCATAAGGGTTGTGTCATTTGCATATCTGAGGTTATTGATATTTCTCCCAGCATTCTTGATTCCAGCTTGTGTTTCTTCCAGTCCAGCGTTTCTCATGATGTATTCTACATAGAGTTAAATAAGCAGGGTGACAATACACAGCCTTGACATACTCCTTTTCCTATTTGGAACCAGTCTGTTGTTCCATGTCCAGTTCTAACTGGTGCTTCCTGACCTGCATACAGATTTCTCAAGAGGCAGGTCAGGTGGTCTGGTATTCCCATCTCATTCAGAATTTTCCACAGTTTATTGTGATCCACACAGTCAAAAGCTTTGGCATGGTCAATAAAGCAGAAGTAGATGTTTTTCTGGAACTCTCTTGCTTTATCCATGATCCAGGGGATGTTGGCAAGTTGATCCCTGGTTCCTCTGCCTTTTCAAAAACCAGCTTGAACATCAGGAAGTTCACAGTCCACATATTGCTGAAGCCTGGCTTGGAGAATTTTGAGCATTACTTTACTAGCATGTGAGATGAGCACAATTGTGCAGTAGTTTGAGCATTCTTTGGCGTTGCCTTTCTTTGGGATTGGAAGAAAACTGACCTTTTCCAGTCCTGTGGCCACTGCTGAGTATTCCAAATTTGCTGGCATATTGAGTGCAGCACTTTCACAGCATCATCTTTCAGGATTTGAAACAGCTCAACTGGAATTCCATCACCTCCACTAGCTTTGTTTGTAATGATGCTTTCTAAGGCCCACTTGACTTCACATTCCAAGATGTCTGGCTTTAGATGAGTGATCACACTATCGTGATTATCCAGGTCATGAAGATCTTTTTTGTACAGTTCCTCTGTGTATTCTTGCCACCTCTTCTTAATATCTTCTGCTTCTGTTAGGTCCAGACCATTTCTGTCCTTCATCGAGCCCGTCTTTGCATGAAATGTTCCCTTGGTGTCTCTAATTTTCTTGAAGAGATCTCTAGTCTTTCCCATTCTGTTCTTTTCCTCTATTTCTTTGCATTGATCGCTGAGGAAGGCTTTCTTATCTCTTCTTGTTATTCTTTGGAACTCTGCATTCAGATACTTATATCTTTCCTTTTCTCCTTTGCTTTTCACTTCTCTTCTTTTCACAGCTATTTGTAAGGCCTCCCCAGACAGCCATTTTACTTTTTTGCATTTCTTTTCCATGGGGATGGTCTTGGTCCCTGTCTCCTGTACAATGTCATGAACCTCAGTCCATAGTTGATCAGGCCCTCTATCTATCAGATCTAGGCCCTTAAATCTATTTCTCACTTCCACTGGGTAATCATAAGGGATTTGATTTAGGTCATACCTGAATGGTCTAGCGGTTTTCCCTACTTTCTTCAATTTGAGTCTGAATTTGGTAATAAGGAGTTCATGATCTGAGCCACAGTCAGCTCCTGGTCTTGTTTTTGTTGACTGTATAGAGCTTCTCCATCTATGGCTGCAAAGAATATAATCAATCTGATTTCGGTGTTGACCATCTGGTGATGTCCATGTGTAGAGTCTTCTCTTGTGTTGTTGGAAGAGGGTGTTTGTTATGACCACTGCATTTTCTTGGCAAGACTCTATTAGTCTTTGACCTGCTTCATTCTGCATTCCAAGGCCAACTTTGCCTGTTACTCCAGGTGTTTCTTGACTTCCTACTTTAGCATTCCAGCCCCCTATAATGAAAAGGACATCTTTTTTTGGTGTTAGTTCTAAAAGGCCTTGTAGGTCTTCATAGAACCGTTCAACTTCAGCTTCTTCAGCGTTACTGGTTGGGGCATAGACTTGGATTACCGTGATATTGAATGGTTTGCCTTGGAAATGAACAGAGATCATTCTGTCATTTTTGAGATTGCATCCAAGCACTGCATTTTGGACTCTTTTGTTGACCATGATGGCTACTCCATTTCTTCTGAGGGATTCCTGCTATCTAGGTTGGTCATAACTTTCCTTTCAAGGAGAAAGCGTCTTTTAATTTCATGGCTGCAGTCACCATCTGCAGTGATTTTGGAGCCCCCCAAAACAAAGTTTGACACTGTTTCCACTGTTTCCCCATCTATTTCCCATGAAGTGATGGGACCAGATGCCTTGATCTTCATTTTCTGAATGTTGAGCTTTAAGCCAACTGTTTCGCTCCTCTCTCACTTTTTTCAAGAGGCTTTTTAGTTCCTCTTCACTTTCTGCCATAAGGGTCGTGTCATCTGCATATCTGAGGGTATTGATATTTCTCCTGGAAATCTTGATTCCAGCCTGTGCTTCTTCCAGCCCAGCGTTTCTCGTGATGCACTCTGCATATAAGTTAAATAAGTAGGGTGATAATATATAGCCTTGGCATACTCCTTTTCCTATTTGGAACCAGTCTGTTGTTCCATGTCCAGTTCGAACTGTTGCTTCCTGGCCTGCATACAGATTTCTCAAGAGGCAGTTCAGGTGGTCTGGTATTCCCATCTCTTTCAGAATTTTCCATAGTTTATTTTGATCCACAGAGTCAAAGGCTTTGGCATAGTCAATAAAGCAGAAATAGGTGTTTTTCTGGAACTCTCTTCTTTTCGATGATCCAGAGGATGTTGGCAATTAGATCTCTGGTTCCTCTGCCTTTTCTAAAACCAGCTTGAACATCTGGAAGTTCACACTTCACATATTGCTGAAGCCTTGCTTGGAGAATTTGACCATCCTAAGGAGTATCTTAACCTCTGAGACTTTAATTCTTTAGTATCAAAGAGATGCCCCATTGGGTTCTCAGAGTAGCCATAAATTTAACCATATACTCATCTTTTCCCATCACCACTTGTTGGTGGTGGAGCGAGAAAGGAGGAATAGGTTGAGTCCATTGATCCCAATAACACACATATTTGGCTTGCAAAGAGTATTAGGCAGCTTATGAAAATGTCTAAGATGGATTCAATTTAACCAGCATCTACCCCAATCTTTTTGGGTACTTTAGCTGGAGCTAGGGCAGGAACAAATGATGCATAATGTAGTATATCAGATGATGGTGGTGTGATGGTTTAGTTGCTAAGTCGTGTCTGACTCACGTGACCCCATGGACTGTAGCCTTCCTGGCTCCTCTGTCCGCGGGATTTTCTAGGCACGAATACTGGAGTGGGTTGCCATTTCCTTCTCCAGGAGGTCTTCCCAACCCAGGGAGCGAACTAACATCTTCTGCAGTGCAGGCGGTCTCTTGCATCGCAGGTGAATTCTTTACCACTGAGCCACCAGGGAAGCCCATGTCAGATGATTAAAAGACACTAGAAGGAACATAGGGGTTAATCTTCAGGAAGAGGTAAACAGAACCTAGAAATTCAGAGGCAGGAAGCATCATTTTGAACTGGCCGTCATTTTGGTATTTCTGTGGAAAGAGGACTGGTTTTTTGATGTTACATATCTGGTAAAGCTATAGTCACCCTATGAATCAATGTCCAGAACTGGATGGGAGCAAAATAGTTAACATCTTTGCCAGGTACTGTGCTTTGCATTCACTCTCTCATGCAATCCTTAGAGAGCAAGCCTAGTGCTAGACAGTAAGTCCCAAGATGCAATCAAACTAAGGTTCAGAGTGTGTATAAGTTAGGGTTCAACCAGAGAGGCAGAGGCAGTAAAAGAGAGAGATAAATGACAGATACATGATATATTTATGGATGGACAGATCGACAGATTTATTACAGGAAATTGACTTATGAAATTATGAAGCTGGCTGAGCAAATCCAAGGTCCTTCTTTGCGCAGACAGGGAAAAAAGATCATGAGCAGGCTAGATAGAACCCACAGGCATGAGCAGAAACTTGTTCACAGGAGAGAACCTCTAAAGTTGAGGAAGGCCTAAACCTTCTAACTCATTGGGCCAGGCCCACCCCTAATAACCTTCTTTTTAATGAACTTAAAGGTGACTGAGTAGGGATTTTAACCACATCTGCAAAATTCCTTCACAGGAGCACCTATGTTAGTGTTTAATTGAACCTGTGAGAAGGTGGGTGGTGGTGTTGTTGTTCAGTTGCCAAGTCATGTCCATCTCTTTGCTACCTCATGGGCTGCAGCGCACCAGGCCTCCCTGTCCCTCACCATCTCCCAAAGTTTGCCCAAGTTCATGTCCATTGAATTGGTGATGTCACCCACCCATCTTATTCTGTTGTCCTTTTCTCCTTCTACCTTCAATCTTTCCCAGCATCAGGGTCTTTTCCAATGAGTCAGCTGTGTGTACAAGCTACAAAATGGCCACTGCTTCCCTTTCATGCTCCAAGTCTGGAAAGAGAACAAACCTAATCGGGAACACACTGGAAATAGAACGCTGGGGACTGCAGTTAAGCCTAGTCAAGGAAACACACCAGAAGCCATCTCAGAGAGTTTAAGCAGCTCCGTTGGCTCCATTACAAAGAGAAGAATCCATTCTTTGCAGGTTTAAGCAAAAAGAGATGTATTACAAGGTAATGAATGATTGAGAATAATAACGGAATTATTGAGAATACCAGAGAGGAAAGCTGTGGGCTGAGTTTTGAAAAGCAGTGTCAGTGCCACAGAAACATAATGCCAAAAGGGTTTCTGCCTCTTAAGATCAAGAAGCCACCAGACGCACTGGAAAGTTCTTGGCACCATGCCACCACAACCATGTTTTCCAAGAGAAACACCAGAAACCACAAAAATATGGCCTTGAAATTCACTTCTGCTTCCTCTGACTGCCCTGAATGGGTGGGATGAAACCGCATCCTAACCACTAGCTGCAAAGGAGTCTGGAAAGTGTTTTTATTTCTTCACCTTGGATTGGATGCAGGGCACCAGTCCACCACAATTATGTGCACCACCATCTCAGCCATTGAGGAGCAAAGGCAGGATTCAAACTCAGGTCATGCTCTTAATCCCCACAGTGTACTTCTTTCCAAGATCCAGAATGGTCTTTCTTACTTTTTCAGACTTGGGTTCATTGTTGTCTGGGACTTGCCTACAAATATTTCTGGTCTCTAAATTTGCATTTACCTATTACCTCCATACTTTTTGTCATCACCTGAAGACTTTTCTGACACTGCCTATACCAGGGAAAATAAAAGCAATCAACCCTGTTTCTAGCCTGTCCGTATCACCTCAGGTTTGGGAAGACTGTAGTATGTATAGCACTCTTTTCTTCCTGAGCCAGTCACTTCAAAACACTTCTGTTTATGAAAGCCAGCAAAGCAGTTATAGGGCAATCAAGCCCAGTGGTCTTAGTGATGCTTGGAATTATAAGAAGCATTAAAAAAAAAAAAACTTCTGACAATGATAATAAGAAATATCTGCAATGAGAAGCAAACATTCCCAGTCTTTGTGTCTTAACTACATCAGTCGAACTTGTCAAAATTTGTAAATAAATCCAAGTGAACACACCATGTAGCAGCACAAAGTTGTCAAAGGACCATCACCATCTACTTCAGCAGTTACTGAATGAAGAAAGGTTTACACATGATCAGTATGACTCATCTAGAGCCAGACATCCTGGAATATGAAGTCAAGTGGGCCTTAGAAAGCATCACTATGAACAAAGCTAGTGGAGGTGATGGAATTCCAGTTGAGCTGTTTCAAATCCTGAAAGATAATGTTGCTGAAAGTGCTGCACTCAATATGAGCAAATTTGGAATACTCAGCAGTGGCCACAGGACTGGAAAAGGTCAGTTTTCTTCCAATCCCAAAGAAAGGCAATGCCAAAGAATGCTCAAACTATCGCACAATTGCACTCATCTCACATGCTAGTAAAGTAATGCTCAAAATTCTCCAAGCCAGGCTTCAGCAATACATGAACTGTGATCTTCCTGATGTTCAAGCTGGTTTTAGGAAAGGCAGAAGAACCAGAGATCAAATTGCCAACATCCGCTGGATCATGGAAAAAGCAAGAGAGTTCCAGAAAAACATCTATTTCTGCTTTATTGACTACGCCAAAGCCTTTGACTGTGTGGATCACAATAAACTGTGGAAAATTCTGAAAGAGATGGGAATACCAGAACACCTAACCTGCCTCTTGAGAAATCTGTATGCAGGCCAGGAAGCAACAATTCGAACTGGACATGGAACAACAGACTGGTTCCAAATAGGAAAAGGAGTATGTCAAGGCTGTGTATTGTCACCCTGCTTATTTAACTTCTATGCAGAGTACATCATGAGAAACGCTGGACTGGAAGAAACACAAGCTGGAATCAAGATTGCCAGGAGAAATATCAATAACCTCAGATATGCAGATGACACGACCCTTATGGCAGAAAGTGAAGAGGAACTAAAAAGCCTCTTGATGAAAGTGAAAGAGGAGAGCGAAAAAGTGGGCTTAAAGCTCAACATTCAGAAAATGAAGATCATGGAATTCGGTCCCATCACTCCATGGGAAATAGATGGGGAAACAGTGGAAACAGTGTCAGACTTTATTTTGGGGGCTCCAAAATCACTGCAGATGGTGGCTGCAGCCATGAAATTAAAAGATACTTACTCCTTGGAAGAAAAGTTATGACCAACCTAGACAGCATATTCAAAAGCAGAGACATTACTTTGCCGACTAAGGTCTGTCTAGTCAAGGCTGTAGTTGTTCCAGTAGTCATGTATGGATGTGAGAGTTGGATTGTGAAGAAGGCTGAGCGCCAAAGAATTGATGCTTTTGAACTGTGGTGTTGGAGAAGACTCTTGAGAGTCCCTTGGACTGCAAGGAGATCCAACCAGTCCATTCTGAAGGGGATCAGCCCTGGGATTTCTTTGGAAGGAATGATGCTGAAGCTGAAGCTCCAGTACTTTGGCCACCTCATGCGAAGAGTTGACTCATTGGAAAAGACTCTGATGCTGGGAGGGATTGGGGGCAGGAGAAGGGGACAACAGAGGATGAGATGGCTGGATGGCATCACTGACTCGATGGATGTGAGTCTGGGTGAACTCCGGGTGTTGGTGATGGACAGGGAGGCCTGGCGTGCTGCGATTCATGGGGTCGCAAGGAGTCGGACACGACTGAGCGACTGAACTGAACTGAGCTGAGTATGACTCATCAGAGAAGGCAATGGCACCCCACTCCAGTGTTCTTGCCTGGAATATCCCATGGACGTAGGAGCCTGGTAGGCTGCAGTCCATGGGGTCATTAAGAGTCGGATACGACTGAGTGACTTAGCAGCAGCAGCAGCAGCAGTGTGACTCATATCCAATAGGAAGTTGTAAATGGACATTTTAAAGTCTCTCAAGGAAATCAAATCAGCATTTCTAACAAACATTTCCAGTACCAAATTTCTATGTAAATGATACATAACTTCAAAATATGTAAATCTGAAAAAATGTACAGTTCTTCCTAGGGAAGAATCCATATAATAAGCCCTTCTTTAGAGATATAACCTTTTTCCCTGTGACTTGTTCAATAAATACCACACATATAGTAGATTTGGCTGTATATGCATTAGAGGGCTGATAAATGATATAGCAAAATCTATATACATATTTATTTGGGACAATTTGATTATCTGAGAATTCAGAAAAATGCTTGAGGGCCTGCAGAGACCAATAGCTACCAACACTGAAAAAGTTCATGATCTATCACTCAATTAAAAAACAGGTTACAAAATGTTGGTATATTATAATCTTGTTTCTGAAAAAAAGTATCTTTGTATGAGAACAGAGGCAAAGTTGGAGGAAGGTGAACATTTTCATTATATTATTCAATGTGCAAATAGCATTCAATATTGCCTGTCAAAATTAATGTAATATTATTTGATAGTTGTATATTATTAATTAATATGTTGCATTATTAATTATTATATTATTATTTCATCATATTATTATTGTTTGGGTGACATATTTTGTGTGTATCTATATTTTTTAATTTGTCTACAAAAAATCATCTTTCTGTTACAAAGCACTTTTTTGAAAAAGATTTTATCATCTTCCTTCCTCATTTGCTTTTCCCCCTCTTTCCCTCTCTCTCCACACTTCTTTCCTCTTTTCTCTTTCAAACTAACATTTTTAAAACTGAAGTTTTTCAAGGATTTCTCACAGCAGCTGTGATTCATCATGGAAGCAAGGAGCCTCCTAGAATATCATGTAACTTTGTGAAGGATGCAGACGTGCTTTGGGAGAAATGAAGGCAGCTTGGGCCCTGGGAGATGCTGCAAAGCAGGCAAGACTGGGCTGGAGTCTGCCATCAGACAAAGGGACCACTGCACATGGGAGGCGAGCAGATGCCAACAGACAGCTTTTGTGAGTCCCTTCATGTTAATTAACTTTTGTGAGAACCTTCATGTTAATTAACTTTGCTTGAGCTTTCCCTGGACTTGAAAGCTTTGGAGTGGTTTGTTTTTGTAAAATGCTTTGACTCCAGAGAGAGCCGCTTCAAGAGGGAAAAAAGGAGAAACAAAAAGAAAGAACGGGAAAATTTTTAAGTGGGGCTTTGCTTACCAGGAAATTTCTTCCCTTGTCTCCATCCCTCCCCTCCCCCTACAAGGACTGACTCAACCATCAGAGAGAATTTTAATGGCCTTTTTCTTACCCTAAAAAATAAACCAGAACCAGACTTCCATAGCAGTGGGAACTGGCTCTGCCTCACCCAGGGAAGACAGGTGTGTGTGTGTGTGTGTGTGTGTGTGTGTGTGTGTGTGTGATTCATGTACACCCACAAAGGAAATAAATTCAAAGTATGTTTTAAAGGAAGTAAATTCAAAGTATGAAGAACTTTGGTCTAATTTATTCTAGGTTAGAGAAAAAGGAAATTGAAGTTTGATTTGTGGGGTCTGGTTCTATTAATGAACAAATTTGCCCATCCATGGAGCATTAGTACTCAAGTAAGACACAAGTAGTGGTTCCCTGTGTTTCCAGGACTTCTGTGACTGGACCAGATGTTAGATTCTAAAAGAGACCAAGTAAAAAGAAAGTGCTGAAAAGTGGAAAATCTAATCAGTCCTCTAGTTATTTGTAAAATTTCCATAGCATCAAACTACCGATTTACCTTTCTTTTCTATCATTTTATTATGAAAATTTTCAAACATATAGAAAAAGTTGAAATAATCATACAGTTAAAACCCATACCCACCACCTGCATTCTGTAATTAACATTTTGCTGTATTGCTTTTTTCACATTAGTCATCATCTATCTTTTGCTCTTGCTTTCCTTGTGGCTCAACTGGTAAAGAATCTACCTGCAATACGGTAGACCTGGGTTCGATCCCTGGGTTGAAAAGATCCCCTGGAGAAGGGAAAGGCTACCCACTTCAGTATTCTGGCCTGGAGAATTCCATGGACTGTATAGTCCATTGGGTTGCAAAGAGGCCAACACGACTGAGCGGTTTTCACTTTCCATCAAGTCATCTTATTTTCTAAGAGTTTTAAGATTGCTGACATCACCCTTAAACACTTCAACATACATCAATTAATTTGAATTCAACATTCATTTATGACTTATAGAATTTTTAAAATAAAATTTATATGTGGTAAAATGTGCAAATTTGAAGTGGACCTCTTTTGATGAGTTTTAACAAATGCATACAATTTGCTTTCTTAAAAAATAATTCCAAATTTAGCAAAAAGTAATACAAAGATCTCTCATTTACCCTCTACCCAGATTTACTAGTAAGTTGTATACATCATGTACCTTTACATGTTAATAATTCTGAGTGTATTTGCCAAAAATTGACTTTGATAAGACACTTTGATCTAAAATACAGTCCCATAGTCCAACATATTGTAGTTTTGACAATTGCTCCAATGATTTTCTTTACAGTATTTTCCTTTCCAATATAGGTTCCAGTTCTTTGTGAATTATGGTTTTAACTTCAGTAATTGTCTCTCTTTATCTTGTTTAATGCTTTTTGACTTAAATTCCACTTTGTCTTGTATCACAATAACAATCCTTGAATTCTTATTGTTTCCATTACCCTGGTAAATCTTTGTCCATTTCTTTATTTTTATTCTGAATCACTATGCTTTAGGTGTGTCTTTTGATCACAGCATAGAGTTGGTTATGTTATAAGACAATTTGAAGATCTTTTCATATATATAGACAAATTAGAGCACCTTCACAATATGACATGTGTTTGGTCTCAATTTTGTCACACTATTTTATAATTAGAGTGTATATTATATTTTATTTACTATGCCTCTTGTACTGTTTAGAAAATCATTTATATTCATTTTAAAGTTTCTTTCTGTATTTAAGAATTTTTTTGTTCTAGTTATTCCTTTTGTGATATATATATATTATATAATATATATATATATTATAGTTCCCTATCTCCTTTTTTCCTACTGCACCTTTTATTATCCAACCCATCAATGGTATCATTTGACTCCCAGTTATCACAACAAGCAATGGTCTTATTATGCTTTCCCCTACATTTGTCCTGTGTCCTCCATTTTTCAGTTGTATTCTCTCTACTTTATCAGAAACTATAATTTTTATATGCTTTCCTCTTATGTTCCCTCCCTCTTTTTACTCCTAACTCTACAATTAACTACATAAAAGGCTCAGTTCAGTTCAGTTCAGTTGCTCAGTCGTGTCTGACTCTTTGCAACCTCGTAAACCATAGCATGCCAGGCCTCCCTGTCTATCACCAAACTCTGACTCACCATTGGTTATTTTGCTGAATGAAGCTCATTCTCTAGCCTATTCTTCAGAAAGAAAATATGTACAATATTCCATGCATGGTTTAAACAGCACAGATGGATATAAAATTCTTGACTAGCACTTTCCTTGGGTTTCATGAACATGCTGCTTCACTGCTGTCTTAATTTGTGTGAGTCTTAGGGGAAGCTTTTTTCCTGTGAGTAACTGAATCTTTTTGCCTGGAGGCTCTAAGAATTTCTTTCCTTTATCCTAAAGTCAAACAGGAAAAGGAGTATGTCAAGGCTGTATATTGTCACCCTGCTTATTTAACTTCGATGCAGAGTACATCATGATAAACGCTGGGCTGGAAGAAGCACAAGCTGGAATCAAGATTTCCGGGAGATATATCAATAACCTCAGATACGCAGATGACACCACCCTTATGGCAGAAAGTGAAGAGGAACTAAAAAGCCTCTTGATGAAAGTGAAAGAGGAGAGTGAAAAAGTTGGCTTAAAGCTCAACATTCAGAAAACGAAGATCATGGCATCTGGTCCCATCACTCCATGGGAAATAGATGGAGAAACAGTGGAAACAGTGTCAGACTTTATTTTTCTGGGCTCCAAAATCACTGCAGATGGTGACTGCAGCCATGAAATTAAAATGCTTACTCCTTGGAAGAAAACTTATGAGCAACTTAGATAGCATATTCAAAAGCAGAGACATTACTTTGCCGACAAAGGTCCGTCTAGTCAAGGCTATGGTTTTTCCAGTGGTCATGTATGGATGTGAGAGTTGGACTGTGAACAAGGTTGAGTGCCAAAGAATTGATGCTTCTGAACTGTGGTGTTGGAGAAGACTCTTGAGAGTCCCTTGGACTGCAAGGAGATCCAACCAGTCCATTCTGAAGGAGATCAGCCCTGGGATTTCTTTGGAGGGAATGATGCTGAAGCTGAAACTCCAGTACTTTGGCCACTTCATGTGAAGAGTTGACTCATTGGAAAAGACTCTGATGCTGGGAGGGATTGGGGGCAGGAGGAGAAGGGAACGACAGAGGATAAGATGGCTGGATGGCATCACTGACTCGATGGAAGTGAGTCTGAGTGGACTCCGGGAATTGGCGATGGACAGGGAGGCCTGGCATGCTGGATTCATGGGGTCACGAAGAGTCGGACACGACTGAGCGACTGAACTGAACTGAACTGATCCTAAAGTCTAATAGTTTAACAAAGATATGTCATTGTCTCTCATCGACTTTCAGAGTTACATAGTAGGCTACTCCATATATTGATTGAATTTTTCTTTTATTTCCAGAAAGTTATCTTGGAATATACATTTAAATACTAATCCCATTCCAATATTTTGCTTGCTTCTTCAGGGACTACAATTATTCGTATTTGAACCTTTTTTGTCTGCCTTCCATTTCAGCCACTTTCTCATAGACACTTTAACTTACTTGTTTCACTTTCTCTTGATTGTTTGTTTTGCTTTCCTTAGTGTCCCTTGTTGGAATTCGTAATTTATTCTTAATTTCTGAGGTAAGTGAGTCTTTTCCCCAATATATCTCTTGAATTTAATCAGTTTATATTGCATTTATTTCTGTCTTACATCCATTTATGTTCTTAGTTTCTTAATTTATGATTTCTAAGATTAATAAAATTCTATCTCCATATATTTGCTTTGGGATACTTAATTCAGTTTGCAGGATTGTGTTGTTTCCTTCCGCTTTATGAATGGTTTTGGCAGTGGGTGGGGGGAGAATTTTCATCAACTCATATCTTATGATGTACATTTTCTGTTTTCTTTTTGTAATTGTTTCATAGGAAACCAGTTTGATTTTTTTTCTAATTTATTAGCATTTTGTGGGCAGGGTTCCTGCAGTGCCTTCTTATGTCAGTTTATTGAAATGCATTTTCTTTAATGGATGATTTTCTTGGCAGTTGTGATGGTGGTGGTAGAGAAAGGGGATAACTTGGTGCAACAGTGTGCTGATAAATGTTTAACAATCAGATCTCCAGAAGGATCAGCAGCCTGATTTGTAGCATTTGTTAGTTATTGAGGTGTGCATACTCCCTCCGTGCTCCACAGTGCATTTCAAGTGACTACCAGGATGTCATTGAATACAGGGTCATAGCCATTGTGTCTCCTAAACATCCTGTTTCTCTTTTGTTTTTTTCATGATCTTTAATTTTCTCTATTTCAAGGCTTCCACTTCCAGGGCTGCTCAGGTGAAATCCCTCTGCAGCAGCTGGCACTTTGAATTACCAAGTCCAGACATGGGTTCAGTATTTTTGACCCTTACTGTTAGGCTTTTCTGGGGTGATTTTGCCTATACTTCATATACCTTTTACTTTTGTCTCTTATTTTTTGTGGGTCACTTAAGTCTCCATCTCTCTACTCAGCATTCACAGGCTTGAGGTGATGGTGGGATTCACCTGAAATTTGGTCTTTATTTCTCTATTTTCAGGTAATATGAAGGTCATGTTATTCTTGGTATACTAGTAATGTTGAAGGTATGGGCTATGTGTGGGATTTTTGGTGTGTGCTACTTGGTGATTTTATGTTTGAGAAGTAGACGTATAGTACATGAAGAGAAAAATCTAGATTCAGGTACCCATCATTTACCCAGATATGAAGATCTTTCTGGCTTGACTTTTTACTATCATTTGTTGTTCAGTCACTAAGTCATGTCCAACTCTTTGCAACCACATGAACTGCAGCACGCCAGGCTCCTCTCTGTCTACTACTATCTCCCTGAGTTTGCTCAAACTCATATCCATTGAGTCAGTGATGCCATCCAACCATCTCATCCTCTGCCGCCCCCTTCTGCTCTTACCCTCAATCATTTCCAGCATCAGGGTCTTTTCCAATGAGTCTACTCTTTGCATCAGGTGGCCAAAGTATTGGAGCTTCAGCTTCAGTAACAGTCCTTCCAACGAATATTCAGGGTTAATTTCCTTTAGGATTGACTGGTTTTGTCTCCTTGCTGTCCAAGGAACTCTCAAGAGTCTTTTCCAGCCCCACAGTTTGAAAGCATCAATTCTTTAGCATTCAGCCTTCTTCATGGTCCAACTCTCACATCCATACATGACTGCTGGAAAAATCATAGCTTTAACTACACAGACCTCTGTCAGCAAAGTGATATCTCTGCTTTTTAATACATTTCAATGTCACATTGCTATAGGATGTGAATCTTTCACTTTGTCGCACTTCAAGTGAGAAGCACAATATTAATATTAGTCAGAATGATTAATACAGTGAATAGTAAATGTCACCTTCACAATTCTGAGTCAGTGAGGCTGATGAATTGATCCAACCAAAACTTCAGGCTAAGTCTCATCTACCTGTTCATGTCCGCCTGATCTCAATGTATGGCAATTAGGCAGAAATACTTAGTTTATTAAATGCATTTATGGATACAGAGAGCCACAGGAGCATTGAACTACTTTTAACTGAAAACCTGCCCTGTGCTACCACACACCAAAATTAAACCTAGCTTCAAATTGCTATTATTTTGACATATTCCCCCCCACTTTCCCTCTAACACTGCTACCAAAAGCCAAATATTTCTGCCTAACTGCTATAGGCAGTTAGCACAGACTACAATTCCATATGCTCACATACACATTCATTCAGTCAGCTGATCACTCAGTCACAAACGTATTTTGAGCATAAACTCCAGGGACTGGTCTAAAAATTATGGAAAGAAGAAGTGAATCTGACATAGATTCTGCCTGGAAGTAGTTGGACTCTCATTCCTTGCTGCCTTCTACCTCCAGTTTCAGTTCTGGGCATCTACTGTGTCTGTATAATGCTCAAAAAATTTAATGGAAAGTCCAGTGTACTGTCTGTGTCTGTATCTTTTGTCTATACCTTTAGATTTTTGATTCAAACATTGAAATAACTCACCATTTTTATGTGTCTGTTATTGAGATGGTAAATGTCAAATCTGACTTCATTTTCACTTTTCATGTCTCTGTTTTGATGCGTCATAGGCTCAACCACAGTTTTATGGGCCTGGAAAAAAAACTCAATTTTCTGACTGGCTTAGAATGGAGTATCTGTCAACTAGTACATAAACACTTGTAGAATTTTGAATTTCATCTGAAAGAATTTGTTGCAAACCCTAGTATGTTGTTTTGATGGAAAGAGATAAATATGTCTACAGAAAGATTATAATGTTTTTGAAGATCTTATTCCAAGATTGCCTTCTGGTAATGGGAAAAAATTAATTAGGCTTCAAACTCACTGGCCCTGCAGTATTTGGTTTAGTGAGGTAAAATTCCAGATGGAAATCCTGAAATTGAAAGAGGGTAACAGAAATCAGATGTCCATCCGAGGGGTGTAAATAATACACACACACACATACATGTAAATACACCCTTTGGATCCTCAACAATATGATTTTCTTTTCTGTGATTCTCTTGTATACCATGATACAGGCCCCACTTGGCAAGCAGCCTGCTTTGAAGCCATCCATCACGCTTGACTCCTTAGATCTTGTAACCGTTCTTAGCTTGTAATACATTTACCAACATACCTCCCCTAATTATATATGCCACTGTAGACCCTTATTATGCGGCTCCAGCTTACTTCAATGACTGAGTGAGGGAGACCCTGTTTGATTTCCTAGCTTCACTGATGTGGAGAAACATTTCACAGCCTCTCATCTTAAATGTATAGCTAAAATGCTCCCTTGCTTGGGTTGTATTGAAAAGGTTTATAAAGAAACAAGATGATTAAAGCTGGAAGGGTCTCACTGGCTGTTGAGATCATGGATGATTTTTTTTTTTTACTATTTCTCTTTATTTTCCAAAATTTTTTCAATGCCTGTGTATTACTTTTCTCAAAACCACATAATCAAAATTTATTTTAAACACATACACACATACATACATGTTAAAAATTGAATGGAAACACACCAAAAGTATACACCCTGATGCTGGGAAAAATTGAAGGTGGGAGGAGAAGGGGACAACAGAGGATGAGATGGTTAGATGTCATCACCGATTCAATGGACATGAGTCTGAGTAATCTCCGGGAGTTGGTGATGGACAGGGAAGTCTGGTGTGCGGCAGTCCATGGGATCACAAAACGTCAGACACAACTGAGTGACTGGACTGAACTGAACTGATACAATTATAGAGGAGTTGGAATGTTCTTCATCCTTTTCAGTTCAGTTCAGTTCAGTCACACAGTCGAGTCTTCACGACCCCATGAATTGCAGCACACCAGGCCTCCCTGTCCATCACCAACTCCTGGAGTTCACCCAAGCTCATGTGCATAGAGTCAGTGATGCCATCCAGCCATCTCATCCTCTGTCATCCCCTTCTCCTCCTGCCCCCAATCCCTCCCAGCATCAGAGTCTTTTCCAATGAGTCAACTCTTAGCATGAGGTGGCCAAAGTATTGGAGTTTCAGCCCCAGCATCAGTCCTTCCAATGAACACCCAGGACTGGGCTCCTTTAGGATGGACTGGTTGGATCTCCTTGCAGTTCAAGGGACTCACAAGAGTCTTTTCCAGCACCACAGTTCAAAAGCATCAATTCTTCATGCTTTTAGTATTTACTAAATATTATTTTTAAATGAGAACAATAACACAAAAATATCCATGAACTACCAACAGAAAAATGATCCTTTTTATGGAAGTCAATAAGCATTATAAAGCAGTCTTAAAAATTCTAGATGTAGATTCTCATTGTGTTCATACTAGATTTCCGTTGTGTTCATACTATACTTCAGATAACCCTTCTTGATAAATGTTAACGTTTAAAACCTTTCAACTTTATTGACTGATTTAATGTTCCACTGCATGTGACTATTTACCGCATCTCTGAGGCATCTGAAAAGCAAGTTTGCGCTTCTTGGAAATTAACGAGACAGTCGTTGGTGTATTTGTGTAGCTCTGCACAAAATCTACACTGTCCTGATTACTACATTGTTTAAAAAAATAAAATAAAGTATTGATATCTGGTAGAGCAGTTTCTTTAACCTTGGCCTAAATCTGCAGTGTCCTATATAGTAGCCACTAGCTATATATATTTATTGAGCCCTTGAAATGTAGCTAGTTTAAACTGAGATATACTATAAGTATAAAATACATACCAAAGTCTTAATACCAAAAGAGAATGAAAAGGACTTCCCTGGTGGCCCAGTAGTTAAGAATTTGCCTTGCAACACAGAGGACACAGGTTCAATCTGTGGCCAGGGAACTAAGATCCCACATGCCCCAGAGCAACTAAGCCTGCATGCCACAACTAGAGAGTTTCCATGTGCCACAATGAAGGATCCCACAAGATGTAATGAAGATTCCATGTGCTGCAACTAAGACACAATATAGCCAAATAAATTGGTAATTTTTGAAAAAGAATGAAAAATATTTGTTAATAACTGCTGTATAGATCACATGTTAAAATGATAATATTGTTAATATATTGGATTAAATAAAATTCATTATGACTAAACTTTATCACCCCTGCTTTTATCCTACTTTTAATTTTTTTTAATTTTTTTTATTTTAGCTATGAGTGACAAATGTTATTTCTTTTTATTGTTTTCTCTAATGTATTTCAGAAACTGAAGTGTTTTATTTTATTCCACTGTTGGCCATAGTTTGAGCCCTACACACTCCCTTCCCTTTCACCTCAAAGGGAGCGCCTTTGTATGTAGCCACACATACATCATTAGTGTAAAGATCAGGCTGGATCTTCTCCCAAATCTTCTTAGGATTCAGCTCCTGTCGGCCTCTCCAGGGAAAGCATCAAAAGTAATTCTGTCCCCAGGAACAGATCCATTAGGTGGTGCCAAGACTTCCACTTTCTCTCATGAACTTGCAAACATCACCATTGCCTGAGATACTACTCGCCTCATCTTTGCAGGTTTCAGGTTACAAAGTAAAACTACCATCCGATTTTGCATCTGTTCAAGAGGAACATGATTCACGAGGCCACTGACCACCGTTCTTGGGGCTGTTTCTCCAACATCTACTTCTTCTACATACAAAGAATCTGCATCAGGGTGTTTTCTGGCAGTGATGATAAAACCAATTCGAAGATCCAGACGGGAAACATCAACAGGCTTAGAGTCAGCACTTCCTGCTACTCATTGCTGTTTTTTCTCCTTTTTCTTTTCAGCTTTCTCATTCATCTTCTTTTCTTCTTCTCCTCTTCCTCCTTTTACTTGCTCTTTAGCACCAGAAGATATGGTTGTTATTGGTATAGACTGTATCTCATTTTTAGAAACTGTAGAATCAGTTTTTAGTGGAGTACCAGATGGAAATGGTATTTGTTTTACTCCATTTTGAATTTCTGCCTTAATTAGCTCTTGTTTCAATCCTTCAATGTCTTTCTTCAATTTAGCATTTTCAACTCGAAGTTTCTTCTCTTCTCTCAAAGTTGCCTGCAAAATTGCTTTCTCCTTAAGAAGAGCAACTTGCTGCTTAAGATACTCAATAATTTGATCTGCTTCTGCACCCTTCTGCTCCAATCTCTTCAGAACAGCATCACCAGTTGCCATTTTTGCCAAGAAACGGCAGAAAATCATGTATCGGTGGACTGAGGCACCTCAGCAGCCTCAGCTGGGAGCAGGTAAGGCTATCCTACTTAGTGGCCAAAAACCAAGATCCAGGAGACAGAACTTGGCCTGGAGACATGTTTAGCTTGGGGAACCCAATGTTTCAAATATTCTTAAATTAAAGATGATTTGTCCATCAGCAGATGAATGGATAAGAAAGCTGTGGTACATGTACACAATGGAGTATTACTCAGCCGTTAAAAAGAATTCATTTGAATCAGTTCTGATGAGATGGATGAAACTGGAGCCGATTATACAGAGTGAAGTAAGCCAGAAAGAAAAACACCAATACAGTATACTAACACATATATATGGAATTTAGGAAGATGGCAATGATGACCCTGTATGCAAGACAGGGAAAGAGACACAGATGTGTATAACGGACTTTTGGACTCAGAGGGAGAGGGAGAGGGTGGGATGATTTGGGAGAATGACATTCTAACAAGTATACTATCATGTAAGAATTGAATCGCCAGTCTATGTCTGACGCAGGATGCAGCATGCTTGGGGCTGGTGCATGGGGATGACCCACAGAGATGTTATGGAGAGGGAGGTGGGAGGGGGGTTCATGTTTGGGAATGCATGTAAGAATTAAAGATTTTAAAATTTAAAAAATAAAAAACTAAAAAAAAAAAAAGAAGAAACTAAAATATGGACTAGCTGCTGCTGCTAAAAAAAAAAAAAAAATGTTGTTTAGGTGCTAAGTCATGTCCAACTCTTTTGATACCCCATAGACTGTAGTGTGACAACTAGAAAAATTTTAATTACACACATGGCTCATATTTTTGGCTCATGTTATATTTTTTTAGGACAAGCACTGTTCTGGAACTGTCTGGTTTTTCTACTTTCTCTTAATTCAAAATTGGTAGTTGTTCTTTTTTTTCCTAGAAATTTTTTCCATTTTGTCTCTAATTTTCAAATTAACTAGCATAAAATTGTTCGTAATATTCTCCTTTCATCTTTCTAATGTCTACAACATCTGTAATGATGTCTCTATCTTCATAAAATTTCTGATTTGAGTTTTTTATGCCTTCTCTTTTTTCTTGATCAGTCATGACAAGAATATATCAATCATCAATCTTTTTAAAGAACCAACTTTTGACCTTACTGGTCCTCATTTAACACATTTGTTTTGTATTTCACCAACTTTTAATCCTATATTTATTGCTTCCTTTTAAAAATCCTCTTTGTATGTATTTTGCTGTTCTCTTTCTAATTTTTGAGACGTATGCTTCAGTTGTTAATTTTTAGACTTTACTCTATCTTAAGATGTTTTCTGTCCCATATGTTTTAATATGTATTATGTCATTTTGGTTCAAATGTTATCTAATTTCGATTGTGACTTCTTTGACCAATAATATTTTAGGAGTGTCTTTTATTATTTCCAACCAAATGGAAAAGTTTAATTTTGGTTTAACTTTCAATGCATGCATGCTGTCACTTCAGTTGTGTTCAACTCTTTGCAACCCCATGGACTGTAGTCCACCAGGCTCCTCTGTCCACGGGATTCTCCAGACAAGAAATCTGGAGTCAGTTGCCATGCTCTTTTCCAGGGATCTCTTCCCAACCCAAGGATCAAACTCCTATCTCTTATATCTCACGCATTGCCAGAGGGTTCCTTACCATTAGCACCACAGTTTTTTTAAGCATAACAAATTATAATTACATTAGAACCATAATTTCATTGTGGTCAGAGAACATTCTTCAGTAAAATTTATTGAGACTCATTTTTATGGCTCATTAGATTGTAAATTTTTATATGTTCCCTATTTGCTTGAAAAGAGTGTGTATTTTGTAGTTGTTGGACATGGGTTTTACATATAATTTAGGCTGAGTTTGTCAACAATGTGCAAATCTATGTTGTGAATTTTTCTTTCAACAACTGAGAGAAATGTCATTATTTTTGCCCTATAATCATAAGCATACCTATTTCTTATTTTAGTTGTCAATTTTTAATTTAAATATATTCAGTCCAGTTCAGTGGCACAGTCATGTCCAAATCTTTGTGACCTCATGGACTTCAGCACTTCAGGCTTCCCTGTCCATAACTAACTCTCAGAGTTTACTCAAACTCAAGTCCATTGAGTTGGTAATGCCGTCCAACCATCTCATCCTCTGTCATCCCCTTCTCCTCCAGCCTTCAATCTTTCCCAGCATCAGGGTCTTTTCCAGTGAGTCAGTTCTTCACATCAAGTGGCCAAATTATTGGAGTTTCAGCTTCAGCATCAGTCCTTCCAATGAATATTCAAGACTGATTTCCTTTAGGATGGACTGGTTGGATCTCCTTGCAGTCCAAGGGACTCTCAAGAGTCTTCTCCAACACCACAGTTCAAAAGCATCAATTCTTCGGCGCTCAGCTTTCTTTATAGTCCAACTCTCACCTCCATACATGACTACTGGAAAAACATAGCTTTGACTAGATGGACCTTTGTTGGCAAAGTAATGTCTCTGCTTTTGAATATGCTGTCTAGGTTGGTCATAGCTTTTCTTCCAAGAAGCAAGCAGCTTTTAATTTCATGGCTACAGTCACCATCTGCAGTGATTGTGGAGCCCAAGAAAATAAAGTCTCTCACTGTTTCCATTGTTTATCTATCTACTGACCATGAAGTGAAGGGATAAGATATCATGATCTTAGTTTCCTGAATGTTGAGCTTTAAGCCAACTTTTTCACTCTCCTCTTTCACTTTCATCAAGAGGTTCTTTAGTTCTTCTTCACTTTCTGCCATAAGTGTGGTTTCATCTGCATATCTGAGATTATTGACATTTCTACCAGCAGTCTTGATTCCAACTTGTGCTTCATCCAGTCCAGCGTTTCTCATGATGTACTCCACATGTAAGTTAAATAAGCAGATGACAATGTACAGCCTTGACATACTCCATTCCCAATTTGGAACCCGTCTGTTGTTCCATGTCCAGTTCTAACTGTTGCTTCCTGACATGCATACAGATTTCTCAAGAGGCAGGTTAGGTGGTCTGGTATTCCCATCTCTTTCAGAATTTTCCACAGTTCTTGTGATCCACACAGTCAAAGGCTTTCGCATAGTCAATAAAACAGAAGTAGATATTTTCTAGAATTCTCTTGCTTTTTTTGATGAATGACGGATGTTGGCAATTTGATCTCTGGTTCCTCTGCCTTTTCTAAATCCAGCTTGAATATCTGAAAGCTCATGGTTCATGTACTGTTGAAGCCTGGCTTGGAGAATTTTGAGCATTACTTTGCTAGCATGTGAGATGGGTGCAATTGTGTAGTAGTTTGAGCATTCTTTGGCATGAACTTTCTTTGGGATTGGAATGAAAACTGACCTTTTCCAGTCCTGTGGCCACTGTGAGTTTTCCAAATTTGCTGGCATACTGAGTGCAGCACTTTCACAGCATCATCTTTCAGGATTTGAAATAGCTCAACTGGAATTCCATTACCTCCACTATCAAACAAAACTAGCTTTGTTTGTAGTGATGCTTTCTAAGGCCCACTTGACTTCACATTCCAGGCTGTCTGGCTCTAGATAAGTGATCACACCATCATGATTACCTGGGTCGTGAAGATCTTTTTTTTACAGTTCTTCTGTGTATTCTTGCCACCTCTTCTTAATATCTTCTGCTTCTGTTAGGTTCAGACCATTTTTGTCCTTTATCGAGCCCGTCTTTGCATGAAATTTTCCCTTGGTATCTCTAATTTTCTTGAAGAGATCTCTAGTCTTTCCCATTCTGTTGTTGTCCTCTATTTCTTTGCATTGATCACTGAAGACTTTCTTATCAATTCTTGTTATTCTTTGGAACTCTGCATTCAGATGCTTATATCTTTCCTTTTCTCCTTTGCTTTTTGCCTCTCTTCTTTTCACAGCTATTTGTAATGCCTCCCCAGACAGACATTTTGCTTTTTTGCATTTCTTTTCCATGGGGATGGTCTTGATCCCTGTCTCCTGTACAATGTCACGAACCTCAGTCCATAGTTGATCAGGCCCTCTATCTATCAGATCTAGGCCCTTAAATCTATTTCTCACTTCCACTGGATAATCATAAGGGATTTGATTTAGGTCATACCTGAATGGTCTAGTGGTTTTCCCTACTTTCTTCAATTTGAGTCTGAATTTGGTAATAAGTTCATGATCTGAGCCACAGTCAGCTCCTGGTCTTGTTTTTGTTGACTGTATAGAGCTTCTCCATCTTTGGCTGCAAAGAATATCATCAATCTGATTTTGGTGTTGACCATCTGGTGATGTCCATATGTAGAGTCTCCTCTTGTGTTGTTGGAAGAGGGTGTTTGCTATGACCAGTGCATTTTCTTGGCAAAACTCTGTTAGTCCTTGCCCTGCTTCATTCCGCATTCCAAGGCCAACTTTGCCTGTTACTCCAGGTGTTTCTTGACTTCCTATTTTAGTATTCCAGCCCCCTATAATGAAAAGGACATCTTTTTTTGGTGTTAGTTCTAAAAGGCCTTGTAGGTATTCATAGAACTGTTCAACTTCAGCTTCTTCAGCGTTACTGGTTGGGGCATAGACTTGGATAACTGTGATATTGAATGGTTTGCCTTGGAGACGAACAGAGATCATTCTGTCGTTTTTGAGATTGCATCCAAGTACTGCATTTCAGACTCCTTTGTTGACCATGATGACTACTCCATTTCTTCTGAGGAATTCCTGCCCGCAGTAGTAGATATAATCGTCATCTGAGTTAAATTCACCCATTCCAGTCCATTTTAGTTCCCTGATTCCTAGAATATCAACATTCACCCTTGCCATCTCTTGTTTGACCACTTCCAATTTGCCTTGATTCATGGACCTGACATCCCAGGTTCCTATGCAATATTGCTCTTTACAGCATCTGCTTCTATCACCAGTCACATCCACAGCTGGGTATTGTTTTTGCTTTGCCTCCATCCCTTCATTCTTTCTGGAGTTATTTCTCCACTGATCTCCAGTAGCATATTGGGCACCTAATGACCTGGGGAGTTCCTCTTTTGGTTCCTATCATTTTGCCTTTTCATACTGTTCATGGGGTTCTCAAGGCAAGGATACTGAAGTGGCTTGCCATTCCCTTCTCCAGTGGACCACATCTGTCAGACCTCTCCACCATGACCCACCCATCTTGGGTTGCCCCGCAGGCATGGCTTGGTTTCATTGAGTTAGACAAGGCTGTGGTCCTAGTGTGATTAGATTGACTAGTTTTCTGTGAGTATGGTTTCAGTGTGTCTGCCCTCTGATGCCCTCTTGCAACACCTACCATCTTACTTGGGTTTCTCTTACCTTGGGCGTGGGGTATCTCTTCACGGCTACTCCAGCAAAGCACAGCCACTGTGCCTTACCTCGTCCAAGGTAAGACAATGGTTACCTCCTTCAAAATGTCCCATGCCTGCACTGCTGCACTCAGTGCTCCCAACCCTGCAGCAGGCCACCACCGACCCACACCTCTGTCGGAGACTCCTGGACACTCACAGGCAAGTCTGGGTCAGTCTCTTGTGGGGTCACTGTTCCTTTCTCCTGGGTTCTGGTGCACACAAGGTCCCGTTAGTGCCCTCTAAGAGTCTGTTTCCCCAGTCCTATGTAAGTCCTGGCGGTCTATGGTGGGGTTAATGGTGACATCCTCCAAGAGGGCTTATGCCACACCCAGGTCTACTGCACCCGGAGCCCCTGCCCCTGTACCTCCTCAGGAGACACTCAAACACAGATCTGTCTCAGTCACTGTGGGGTCTCTGGGTCCTGGTGTGCACAAGGTATTTCTGAGCCCTCTGAGCATCTCTGGCAGGTATGGGGCCTGATTCTAAAGATGATTTTGCTCCTCCTACCATCTTGTTGAGGCTTCTCCTTTGCCCTTGGATGTGGGGTATCTCCTCAAAATTGCTCCAGCACTGTGCAGCTGCAGCTCCAGCACTAACTGTCTTGCTGGGGCTTCTCTGCCCTTGAATGTGGGTATCTCCTCATAGTCACTCCCACGCCGCTTCACTTCTTGTCTTGAGGATCCCAGACAAGCCCCCAAGATGATGGCTTATGGTGAATGAAGTCAGATTCATGATATCCAAAGGAGAAGATTTAGCTTTGGGACCAAAGATCAAGCTTTGGGCCAGGCTTAATCACTCAAGAGCTTTTGTATAGCAGAGTTTTATTAAAGTATAAAAAGGGACAGAGAAAGCTTTTGACATAGACATCAGAAGGGGGATGGAGAGTGCCCCCCTTGCTAGTGTTAGCAGGGGAGTTATATACTTTTTTAAAAATATATTAAGGCTATACAATAGTATTGATATACATATGTACAAATTCAAAATTATTCTTGTAAATTTATCTTGTGTCATTATGAACTAGCTCTCTTTAACTCTCATATTGCCTTTTACCTCAAAGTCCATTTTATCTAATATTCATACAGGTATACAAACTTTCTTTGGTTAATATTTCCAGATATTTTTTCCATCCCTTATATATGTCTCTCTTAAACACCATATAGTTGAGTGATTTTTAAATATATATGAAAGATGGACAATCTTTTGTCTCTTATCTGAAATTAGTCCATTTATATTTAATATGTTTCTTGGCTTATGTTTTCATTTAAATATACCACCTTATTGTGTGCCTTTTATTTATCCTACCTCTTCTGTATATATTCCTAAACTTTCTTCCTTTTTTCTCATTGACTATTCTTATATCAATCCCATTTTTCACCTTCCATTAACTCAGAAGTTATACATATTATTTCTATATTGTGGTTAATTTTAAAATTACAGTATGCATATTTAATTGATAAAAGGTATAGTTAATACCTTTCTAATCATTTACCCAGTGTTCACAGTATCAGTTAATGATACTTCTATTTTTCCAGTTGCTCAGGCCTAAAATCTTGATCAAGTAGGCTTCATGGACTTATAACCTGTACGGTCACACAGCCTCCCACACGTAAAAGGCCTTCAGTTTGACTTAATGCCCTTTAGCAGCTGTCTTGAAATTCTTCACAAATTTTGAGCAGGGAGACCTGAGATTTCATTTTGTGCTGAGCTCTGCAAGTTGTGTAACCATTCTTGACCTTGATGCATACTTCATTCCTTTTTTCCCTCATGCCTCACATCTATTACATTAGCAAATTATACTGGCTTCCTTCCTAAATATATCCAGAATTTGACAATTTCTCACCATCCTCCCCCCAACCTCCATCCTAGTCCAAGTCACAATTATCCTTTGCTTGAATTTAGAGCCAAGTGATCCTGCTCAAACTCAAATCAGATCATGTCAGTCTGCTCAAACTTTCTTTAAGGTATCCCATATTCCTCATGGTGAAACTTACTGAGTCCATACCATGACATAAAAGTCCCACTGGATCTGGCGCCATTCCTTTTCTGATTGCATTTCCTTCTATTCTCGCCTTTTATTCAAATCTAGCCACACTAGCATTCTTCTTGTTCTTTGAGCACTCACACCTGAGAGCCTTTGCAGCCTTCTTTCTACCTAGAATGTTCTATTTCTCCATCTGCCCCCTCCCTGTCCCACCTAACACACACACTCGAGGTATCCAATTGGCTAGCTTCCTCAATCCTTTCAGATTGACTCAACAGTCACTTCTCTGTGCAATCTTCCCTAACAAGCCCACATATAATGTAAAAGCCAGCACCCAATACTTTACATTCCTCTGACTTGTTTTAATTATTTCTATACTTATCACTTTATACAATACTTAAAAAAAAATTTATGGTGTTATTTATTTTCTCTGTTCGTTGTAGAAAATAAATAAGCTCTAAAAACCAGGATTTTTGTCTGTTTGTTCATCATTGGATTCCCAGTACCTAGAACAGTGTTAGGTACACAATATAAGCTCAAATATTTTTGTTGAATGAATAAATTAATGATTAAATTTATAATATATAGTCTTTAGAATTAAAATCAGTATCTGCTGGTTACAAACTGTCTTAATTCTTTTCTCTGAGAATGTTTTTATCTCTTCTCTTTTGGAAGATGGTTTTCCTGGGTATGAAATTCTAGATGATAGTTACCTTCTTTCATCACATTGCAGTACTATTTCTCTGACTTTGGACTTCCATTATTGCTAGTGAGCCTTCAGTCTAACTGCTAATCCACTGAAGAGAAATTATATTTATTCTGTGGTTACTCTTTTTTAAAAAATTTATTTTTCTGCACTTTCATTTCAATGTGACTGTATGTGAGCTTTTTTTAATTATTATTATTACATTTAATGTGTGTGGTAGGTTGAAAACGTGCCCCTAAGAAAATACATCCATGTCAATCTCTGGAATAGCTTGAGTTCAGACTTGCACAGAAATGACAAACCTAGACAGTGTATTAAAAAGCAGAGACATTACCAACAAAGGTCCATATAGTCAAAGCTATAGTTTTTCCAGTAGTCATGTACAGATGTGAAAGTTGGGCCATAAAGAAGAACTGTGGTTTTGGAGAAGACTCTTGGAAGTCCCTTGGACTGCAAGGAGATTAAACCAGTCAATCCTAAAGGAAATCAGTCCTGAATATTCATTGGAAGGACTCTTACTGAAGCTGAAACTCCAATATTTTTGGCACCTGATGAGAAGAGCTGACTCACTGGAAGAAAAGACCTTGATGCTGGGAAAAATTGAAGGCAAGAGGAAAACAGGGATAACAGAGGATGAGATGGTTGGATGGCATCACTGACTCAAAGGACATGAGTTTGAGCAAACTCCAGAAGATGGTGAAGGACAGGGAAGCCTGGTGTGCTGTAGTCCATGGGGTTGCAAAGAATTGGACACAACTGAGTAACTGAACTGAACTGTGAAGGAATATATTTCTGTTGTTGTTTTAAGCCACATTTGTGGTAATTTGTCACAGCAGCCACAGACAACTAAAACAGCATGCTTGGGGCTCACTGTACATCTCAAATATATGTACAGATGTCTTTAGTCAGTTCTAGAAAATTCCTAGCCATTACCTTTTCAAATATTGCCTTTGCTATTTCTTTATTTCTTCTCCTTTTGGGAATCAAGTACTTGTTATATTTATCAAACTACATTATAGCTCTTACCTTCTCTTCTCTATTGTCCATATTTATTGTCTCTTTGTGCTACACTCTGGGTTATTTCCTCTGATTTGTATTGCAATTCATGGATTCTATCTTCTACTGCTAAACAGTCTTTTTAAAAAAATTATTTCATTAAAGTGTTTGTTCCTTCTACAAATTTTGTTTGACTCATCTTCATATGTATACATGTTTGTCATGTTTTATAGTTTCCTATTCCATGTACATAAGTTGGCATAGAGGAGACATTTAAGCTGGATAACAGCTCCTTGGAGCTAAGGGATGTGTGGTCCCACAACAGCCCAATGTGCCTCAATTAGCAGTAATTAAGTCTGGATAGAATGGCGTAAGAATCATGGTATGGTTTTTGCAATTGTTGGACTAGACTCAAATACTTAAAAGCCTATAAAGTTTTTTTTTTTTAATATTTATACTGGCTACAGTGCTACCAGCCCAGACTAAAAGGGGAGATATAAATGCTAGAATGCTTATGTCTATAAGTGGTTATAAGATTTTAACTGATATTTATGATTCCCTCCCTTACTTTTCAGGGTCATTTATCCAATGGAATAATCCCAAATGGATCTGAGCACTTGGTCTCACTGCACAGGGTTGCTGTGGTCTCTCATTAATTTTTAATCACTGAGCATGGTGAAACCAGTAAGTGGATCCTCTGGATTCCACTCATACTCCTCCTAGATTTTGCTAAGTGGCACAAACCCGATTTCCCTGGAAATTTAGTATAAATCAACCTAATTAACAATTGAACTTTTACTCGATCACTTAATAATATTAAGAGCCTCAAACAATCAATGTGGAAGTCACAGCTTCCAATTCAGTGGCTGTGCGCCCAGGAGAAGCACTCCTCTTTTGGGATCTAAGATATCTGAATCAATAGAGCCCAGAATCATTAAGGCAATAAACAAAATTTTGCAAGGGCAATAAGGGGAAATTTTCTAAGTAGGTGATTGAATGTAATAGTAAGAGGTGCCATACCTCTTTCAACTCATTAATTCTGTCAGTGGGGAAAAACCACACCATTGGTCACTGAGTCCAAGTATTTGCATGTCCCATGGAACAACATGCCGTTGTCATAAGGTGTTGTTGGCAATATATTTGTCTTCTCTAGGCTATTTTGTTATGAAGTGAGATGCTTCTGGATATGTAGGAAGTGAAACTCATTTTTTATTTTTCAGTTTCCTTACTTCTTTATGAAGTGAGCTTTTTTGTCAAAAACACAGAGATATATAGATATTCAGAAAGTCCATAAATGACATTGGTGGGAGACGCATGGTGGGTAGGGAAAGCAAATCCAAGCCCAAAGTAAGTATCTATGTAGGTTCATCAGTTGTACTAAGTGTACCACTCTGGGGAGGGATATTGATTATAGAGAAATTAGGCATATGTGGGCTCAAGGGGTATATGGGAAATCTCTGTACTTCTGGTGAATTTTGCTGTGGACCTAAAGCTGCTCTAAACAATAAAGCTTATTCTTTAAAAAAAAAAAAAAAAATATATATATATATATATATACATGCACTCTCCACCTGCCACAGGCATCTAGCTTGTCTTAACAGGCATGATACCTTGGCAGGGTTTCAGGCATAGTCACTACTGCTGGCGAGTTAGGCACTCAGGAATGAGGTGATCAGTCTTGGTGAAGGCAAGTGACATGGTTTTGTTCATTGACAGCCTCCTTTCTTACTTCTATAGCCACTTTGTAAAGAAGCCCATAGAGTAAGCAATTGGTAGACTACAGAAAGAGGATAATTAATATCCTCAGGGTAGGTCATTTGTCCACCTGCATATGTGTAGCCACCTCTGTGGTACAGGCTTTAGGATGGCCAATCACATGGAATACATTGCTGCAAAGAAGTCCATTTATGATCTTATGCAAGCCTCCTTGTTACTAGTCATCCAATCTTGGGCCTTCCAAGTCTCTGACCATTTTATTTTTCCAAATGATAGTCACTGCCTATGAAACAATAAAGATCCGTACTTCAGGCAATCTCACCTTTCAGAAAATGTAAACAATGGGGCCTCCCGGGTGGTAAAGAACCACCTAGTGGTAAAGAACCTGCCTGCCAATGCAGGAGACATGGGTTCGATCCCTGGGTCAGGAAGATCCCCCGGAGAAGGGCATGACAACCCACTCCAGTGTTCTTGACTAGAGAATCCCATGGACAGAGGAGCCTGGTGGGCTATGGTCCATAGGGTTGCAAAGAGTCAGACACGACTGAAGCAACTTAGCACTGCACAATTAAATTTCAGAAAACTGCACAATTAAATTTCCTCACCAATGTCCTGCTGACCCATTGAACTCACATTTCAGCAAATCACCGGAGAAGGCCATCAAGACCACTTCCAATTGTACAGGCTATCCTAATAAGTCTAGATTCTTTGGGAGGATATCTTGAAAAGTTCAGGTTTTCCATTATTCAAATAATTGTTATTCTAGAGAGTAGGAATAGAGAAAACAGAGGGAAAGAAATTAACAATGACATAATGTAAGAAATGTTCCTATAACCAAGGATACAAGTTTCTAGACGGAAACGGCTTAGCCCTACAGATGAAAT
Organism: Ovis canadensis; assembly: GCF_042477335.2. Lineage (NCBI taxonomy): Eukaryota > Metazoa > Chordata > Mammalia > Artiodactyla > Bovidae > Ovis > Ovis canadensis. The sequence continues at coordinate 31,008,426 of NC_091246.1, forward strand.
TAATCCATACTATGTCACTGTGAAATTCAGAACCTCCAATATTTCAGAGACTATTTTTTAAGGTCACAATCTGATAAGACATAAAAATGCTCTTAGACTTCTCAGCAATAGCATTTAAAACTAAGAGTAATGGAGCAATACCTCAAAAAAATTGAAAGAAAAATCATTTCCTATCTAGGTTCTATCAATACAACAAACTATCAATAAGAGTAAAATAAAGACAAGTTCAGGCATTCTAGTTTTCAAAAAAATGTATCTCCTACACATCATTTCTCAAGAGGCTACTAGAGGATACTTTCACAAAAATAAGGAAGTAAACCAAGAAAGAGGAAGATATGGGCTGTAGAAAACAGGACATTCTACATAGCATAGGATCAAAGGGAATCTAGGAGGCTTGTGAAGAGAAACCCCAACATACAAGTACAGCCAGTCCTGACAGAGACAGCATGGCACAGGGAGCGTGCTCATCACCATGTGCTCCACCACTGTGTACCTATTTGTCGTCCTCAAACTAACACATGCTTATAGCTTTAAAAGCCAAATAGTACTTAAACACATTCATAAAATACAGTTGATCTGGCAATCAAAGCTACATGCAACAACATAGATAAATCTCAAAAATATTTTTATATAAAGTTCTAGAATTGGCAAAACAAATCTAATTTATTGTGATGGATATCAGACCAATGGTTATTTGGGGAGTGTGGGGTGGCACTAACTGGGAAATGGCACAAAGCAACTTTTGGGGGTATAGAAATGGTCTGTATCTTACTTAGGGATATTCATTTATCAACCCCACCTGAACTATACAATTAATATCCATGCCTTTTACTGAGTGTAATGATATTGTGTAATGATATCACAGTAAACTTAACATACACTATACGTGTGGTTAGACAGATATATGTGTATATGTATATATCCGTGCTTTGTCCCACTCCTTTCCATTCCTCACCTGAGAAGATGTAAGATCTAGGAACTAGGGAATATAAGCCCTAGTCAAGGCAGTAACAAGGATGACAGAAAAGAAGTTTCAGGTGACATCTACACCATTGGTCCAGATAGAAGGAGAAGGGAGGTCTGTAGGATCTCCAAGAAAGTAAATGGAATGGATGGTTTCCTTCATGAGGAAGCCTGAGGACTTTCCCTGTAGAAAGTTGTACCAGAAGGTTATTAAATGGTATTGGAAAGAAGATGAAAGGCAATCATTAACTTCAGGAAGGAAAAGGTTAAGGAAGAATACAATGCTCAGCTAAGAATATCTGTACAATAGTAATGGAAACACTAAGTATTGACTAATTCTAAACTTTGTGACATAATTATATTGGGGGAACAAAGGAAAGAAGGCTGAGGGGATGGCTCCCCTTCATAGTAGTATGAAGTCAGTAGATAAGACAGATGAGTCAAAATAATTCACTCAGTTACATACATTACTTAGACATGGACGTGTAAATGGCAGGAAAAACTAGCTTAAAAAACAGTTGTCCCTAGGACAAGAATGGAGGGATGAGGAGAGCAGAAACCACAGTTTTGGGACAAGCCATTGAATACTGTTTCACTTTATAAATATTGTGCATGTACTGCACTGATAAAATAAAATTTACCCAAAAATAGTTGTGGACTTAACATTCTATTTACAAGCCACCATCATTCTTTTCCCACAATGGAGTTCAACTTTCTAGGGAGATTTTTCCAAGCAATTTGAAGGTTTACTCATTCTGAAGGCTTATTAATTCAAGAGGACCTACAGATACATAGGACAGATTACTCATCTATTTGTTTTCTTATTTTTAATGTTTCAGACTAAAAACAAGTAAACAAACAAAACTTGAAAGTAGCTCTGAAGCAAAGAAGAGATCGGAGCTCGTACCTCCTGGCTGTGAACGGGAGCCAGAGTCCCTCTTCTTAAGCAATTTGCAGACCTGAGATCCCTTTGCCCCTAGGGTCCTATTTATCCACCAGGCAATTCATTATAGCATTTCCTCAGGTCTAAGATTGTCTACTCTAGTATCCACCATCAATTTAATAACAGCTTTGGGGTAGGCAGAGTGGGGAAGGGTTGGCAAGCCTACTTTAGCATGAACTGCAAAATGCAGCCCAATTTCGGATATATTAACTTGTGAAGCCTGTGTATCTCTCAACAGAAAGTGTAAGTGAAAGTGAAGTCACTCAGTCATGTCCGACTCTTTGCTATCCCATGGACTGTAGTCTACCAGGCTTTTCTGCCCATGGGATTTTCCAGGCAAGAGTACTGGAGTGGGTTGCCATTTCTTTCTCCAGGGGATCTTCCTGACCCAGGGATCGAACCCAGGTTCTCCTGCATTGCAGGCAGACGCTTTACCCTCTGAGCCACCAGGGAAGCCCATCTCTCAACAGAGGGATACTTTAAAACGCCCTGTTTTCCGGTCTGGTTCATCTTGGCCTGAAGGCTGTGGTATTTTTCTACACTGTACTGTGAATCCATCTCCCAAAGTCCCCTCCAGAACTGAGACCCTGGTTCCCTAAGATGCACTGAGGGTTGGCTGCCAAAAGCTTTTAACTGAGTGCCTCCCTACGGTTCTGAACGACTTTTCATGCTCCTTCCCCAGGACAGCTCCCATCTAATGAGTAGTGGGGCAGAAGGGTGAAATACCAGCCCTCAGGGGTCACTTCCAGCTACAGAGCTGCTGGGGTTGGCTGAGGCCTGGGCTGAGACTGTCTGGCAGCTCAGTCCTGCTAGACTCCGTTCTCCTCCAAGGATGCAGATCCTAAGAATGCCCCTCAACACAACTGCAAAATGCAAATCCCCTGGGATCCAAATCTGAGAGGAAGTCTAATTTCAGACTTTGGCCTCTCCCTTCAGGAAGAAGGTAAGAATTCTGGCATTAAAGACTTTTCAGCCTGACAGGATTACCGTTGTCTGTGTGGAAATGACACCACCACACTGGAAGCTTTGACTTACTTCCTAAGGCCAAGGGCTGGTGGTTCTCTGGGCCAAAATTGATAGCTCCTGACCATCGGACTTAGACAGACACAGGCTGCAATCCTGCTTTTCTGCTGATGGGACACTGTGGGTGCCTGCTAAGTCGCTTCAGTCGTGTCCAACTGTGTGACGCTATGGACTGTAGCCCGCCAGGCTCCTCTGTCCATGGGATTCTCCAGGCAAGAGTGCTGGAGTCGGTTGCTGTGCCCTCCTCCAGGGGAGCTTCCCAACCCAGGGACTGAACTCACATCTCTCATGTCTCCTGCATTGGCAGGCGGGGGTTTTTCACGACTAGCGCCACCTGGGAAGGCCAAGGCTCCCTTCCGCAAACTGCTTACTGTCCCCGAGCCTTCATGTCCTCCATGTAAAATGAGGACTAGTGGAAGAATGGCTGAAAAAGCACTCAGCACAGGTCTGGCACATGGCAGGGGCCCAGACAATATCCTTCCCATTCCGGTCTCCTGTGCCAGCTCCAGGTGGTACCATATCGCAGCCAGGTGCCCCTCACTGCCCCCTCTCTGAACATCCTACCTAAGACCAGGAAAATGGGCTCAGCTCAGGTTCAGAGCAGACGCCCTTGCACCTGTAGCAGAGGGCAGGACGTGAGCAGACAAGCTTTTCCAGGTGTGGTAGGCCAGCCTGGGCTCTCTCCCCAGCCCCAGGGAAGAGGCAACTGCTGTGAGTGAACCCGGAGGCACCAGGGAGGAGAGCTCAAACTGCCTCCTGTTCCCTTGGGAACTGGCGGGGGTGTCAGGATGCACCCCCTTTCTGCACTCAGCTGGGAATGAGCTGGTGGATAATTTCTCCCTCCCAGCAGAGACTGTTCTTCCCCTCCCCCACCGCCACGCCCCCACCCCCTCCCCAGCCCACCAGTTCTCTGGGCAACCCTAGTTTGCAGTTTGGGCCTTTCTTTCTACACACAATTGACATGGAGGGCCCGAATCTGGTCCATTCAAACACCGCATGGAACACTGTTTTTGTCACTCAGCTTCTAGAAACATGATCTTAGCCAACAGAGGCAAAATACAACTAGCCAACTATCTAACTATCACTTCCAGTGATAATGTTTGTGCTTCCTCCCGTGGCATGGTGTTTTCTGAAATTTATAGATTTAACATTTTAAATTATTTTTAATGGGGGCTCCTACATAGACACTAAGTTCTGGTTACTTTTTCCCCTAGTGCTGAAAAGGTTCGATTCTTCCATCTATCCATCAACAAATCGCATTGAATGACGGTGCTCAGTGACCCAGGATGCCACTGGAGACAAAACCCACCGTACATATTTTCTGGTCTCCCTGGAAAATTAGTGCAAACACTTTCCTCACTGCAGAGAGGGAAAATATGCACAGAAGAGGTGAAGATTTGCTTTGGGCATTTTGTTTTTGTTTTTCTAAGAAGAGATCTCTCCCTCTTCCAAACAGTGAAAGTTATATTGTTCTTATTTGTCTGCAAATTAACCAGTTGACTTGAATTCCTGCACATCTCACTCACTTGCTCCCAGTCAAGGTCCTCCTTTCTCCCCATCTTGTATTCTATATATGCCAGGATCACAGACTTTCCTTCTCTATAGTGCCTTGAAATTCATTTCATTTTCCTGCTGCCTTGTTAAAAGTAGTGCTGAAAATATTTTAATTTGAATTCCTATCCCCTATATTCCTCTTTTTAAACCCCATTTTAAAGAATCCTCTTTTGTTCAGGAAGGGCTTGTTTTTAATTTGGTTGGGTTGCTCAGCTCTTTTTCTCTCTTTTGCTAAGTTTTCCCCTTTATGAAGAGATACAATCTGACCCTCTGGAAATTAAGCGGGAGGAGACCTCGGAGCTCTGGGCCTCTTGGAAGATCTCACGTTGTGCTGTCTGTGAAGTCGCCCGTCTGTGAGGTGGGGGGACAATTACTCTTACTATACAGAAATGGTGCCTGAATGCTTTAAGATGAAAATGTTTGTGTACAGGGTGGTCTATTTAAAACAGTTCCCCCATGATGCAATGCAACTTGAAAAGGAAACTCTTTCAGATGAGTCACTCATTTAACAATAATAATTAGCATTTGGGAATCTTGCTTGGAACACCCGGCAGAATATTTTATTGATTCCTTAAGAGTTTCCACACTCTGGCTGGGGCCTCAACAAAGCAACATATTAAAGACTAACACTCAATTTCATTCGTAGGAGTTGGGAATGGGGGAGACCAAGTTTAAAACAGTTCATGAGAAAAGAACTTAGGGAATTGAGAAGATTTCAGATTTAGATAAGCCATCAGGGGGACCAAGCTGTTCAAAAAGCCAATAAAATGTTGGGATGCAATAATAAAAGTCTAACATCTAGAACAAAGAAAGTAATGGGCGCATTGTACTCTCTTACAGTCAGGCCATATTGGGATATTTTTGCAGTTATAGACAGTGGATTTTAAAATAGACTTTTATAAGTAGCACCAAGGAGGAGAAACTGAATAATGAAGGATCTAAAAACCATGCAAAATAAACATGCCTAGATTAGCTAGAAGAATAGACTTCTGAGTTAGATACAGTCCCAGCTCTATAATTTATCAGCTGTAAACTTAGGAAAGCTACTTAAACTTGCCTCTATATCCTCATCTATAAAAATGGAATAATAATAATAAACCTATGTGTGCATGCGTGCTAAGACACTTCGGTTGTGTCCGACTCTGTGTGACCCCGTGGACTATAGCCCACCAGGCTCCTCTGTTCATGAGATTCTCCAGGCAAGAAGACTGGAGCGCTTTGCCATGCCCTCCTCCAGGGGATCTTCCCAACCCAGGGATCAAACCCACGTTTCTTAAGTCTCCTGCATTGGCAGTCAGTTTCTTTACCACTAGTGCCATCTAGGAAGCCCGTAATAATATATGTGAAAGCAGCTTATAAACTGAAAATTGCTACACTACTATAAGGTAATACAGTGACTATGTTTTGTTATCAATAATATCTAATATTTGCTGAACATATGTTATATGCCAGGCACTGTGCCACAAGGTATACATGAATGATCCATCGGATCATTTTAGTTTATACACTGACTTCACAGGTAACATCACGTTTTCTCATGTTCACATTTAATGTGAGTTAGTCGTTATTAGTCTCATTTTTGGAAGAAGAGAACTTCATGTGTCCACAGGGCTTTTCCTTCCTTCTCAGCTGCTGAGCACTGATCTCCTATGCTACCGCCATATTGTCCTCACAACCCAGAGTGGCATCTTGGTACCCAGCTGCTGACTGGGTGGAACTGTCCTACTCCTGAGGAGAGGGCTGTGGACAGCCCAGATGGAGAGTCCCCGACAGTCCATTCTGCTGATCACAAAGCCTTTAGTCAACCTGACCTTCTGTGAATGGCTATATCTGTAAGTGATAAATAGATTATTGTGCATTGTTGTCAAGCTCATTGCCTTGAGAAAGGAGAGCACCCAAACTGGCAGCAGCAGCGCCTGGAGCAAGTGATTTAACATCTGTGCATGTTAGTTTCCTTGGTCGAGACACAGAGACCCTTCCTGAATTAGTCAGTTTATGAATCAAACGTGTTAGCATGTGACAGTCTTCTGAAAATACCAGAAAGTGCCCACAACAGCACTGTCAATTTCAAAGCAGGTGATACCTTTAAACACCAAAAACACTGTAGGTCAAGGCTATGTTAAACAGAGCAGACTTATGTAAGAGTCATTGGGCAGATATTGATAAAGAGACCTTCATGTATCTGGAGTGGGGACCCTCGCCTATGTCATGAGCCTTCCAACATAGCAACCTGGCTCACCCAGTCCTGCCTTGGCCGCCTACATAAAAGCCCAGGCAGGTACACCCTGACTCCTGGCCTCCCCGCTTTCTTTGGGGAAGTCTCTGGACTTTTCTAGCGTCCTAGTCTTTCACCCTATCTGCCCTTTTACACTTCTGCTTTAGGCACCCTTATCATTTCTGGTTATTCTTCTGGCACAATCTCTGGCCCCCAGAAACCCTGTTCTCAAACCAACCTCCAGTCCCTGAGGAAAGGAGCAAAGGATTCACTCTTCACCTGAGAAGGCACCTCAAGGACATGGCATCTCTGGAGTTGAGGTCTGAGCCTTAATGTGAGGTCTAGAGAAAAGCTCATGACTTTGGTCTTGGCAGTGATATCATGGACAAGACATCAAAACATAGGCATGAAAAGCAAAAATAAACAAGTGTGACTCTACCAAGTTAAAAAGCTTCTGCACAGCAAAGGTAACCATCAATAGAATAAAAAAGGAACCTACAGAATTGGAGAAAATATTTGCAAAATATATATCTGATTAGAGGCTTATTTCCAAAATAGATGAGGCACTCCTACAACTCAATAACAACAACAAAAAGCTTAATAACCCAGTTTAAAAATGGTCAAAGGACTTCAACAGACATTTCTCTAAGGGTGACATACAAATAGACAATGTGTTTAGTCACTCAGTTGTATCCAACTATTTGCTACCCCATGGACTGTAGCCCACCAGGCTCCTCTATCCATGGGGATTCTCCAGGCAGGAACAGTGGAATAGGCTGTCATGCCGTCCCCCAGAGGATCTTCCCAACCCAGGGATCAAACCCAGGTCTCCCGTATTGCAGGCAGATTCTTTACCATCTGAGCCACCAGAGAAGTGCAAGAATACTGAAGTGGGTAGCCTATCCCTTCTCCAGAAGATCTTCTGGACCCAGGAATTGAACCAGGGTCTCCTGCATTGCAGGCGGATTCTTTACCAGCTGAGCTACCAGGGAAGCCCCAAATAGACAATAGGTACAAGAATAAGTGCTCAATGTTTACTGTTCATCCAGGAAGTGCAAATCAAATCCACAATGAAATACCATCTCACACCTGTTAGAATGGTTTTTATTAAAAAGAAAAAAATAGATAACAAGTGTTGGCAAGGCTATGGAGAAATTGAAACCTTGTACACTGCTAGTGGGAATGCAAAATGGTGCACAGCTACAAAAAAACAGTATGGAGCTTCCTCAAAAATTAAAAAACAGAACTTACCATATGATCTTAGATTCCGACTTCTGGATATTTATACAGAAAAACTGAAATCAGGATCTCAAAGACGTATTAGCACTACCATGTTCATTATAAAACTATTGTCAATAGCAAAGATGTAGAAATAATCCAAGTGTCCATCTACAGATAAATGGGCAAAACTAATGTGTGTGTGTGTGCATATGTGCACACAGGTGAAAGAGAGAGGGAGAGAGAATCTATCAGTTCAGATACACAAACATCCTGTAGTGCTGGGCAAGGTTAAACCTACATTCTGCTTTAGAATCAAGTATGGCAATGCCCGGAATAAAAATAAAGATATTCAAAGTTAATCAGTTTATTTTTAAAAGTATTTTATATGTATGCATATGTATCTGTGTGTCTCTGTGTATGTCTGTTTGTGTATCAGTGGCTGAAAGAAATAACACTAGTTCTCTCTAATAGACTGAAAGTATTTTTTCTCTGTCTTTTTTCAATTTTATTTTCTAACTTAAAGAAATTTATGAAGAATTTGTATTACTGAATAATAAGAAAATCATAAGAGCTTTACTGCAATCTGGGACTATTGTAACTGGTTCACAGAAAGTAACATTAGAAATGTCCCCAATTTCCAAATGATGGTGAATTGGCAGAACCTGATAGGGTCCATCCAATATCCATTCTCTCCTTGTTCCTTACCATCAACCTATGACTTTATTTGGGGCAGAACTCGGCCCAGAAATCACTCACCTTCTCTTGCAGCCAAGAGTGTTCACACAACCCAGTTCTAAATAACAAGATGTGAACATGTGTCACAGGGTGGATCTTTAACTTTATTCTTATTGTGATTTTCTTCTATCATATGCCTGTGTTAACAGAAGTTTGTATGAAGTATGAATTCAAGCATTTTTCTAACCCAAGAAAATTTTGATACAGAATTGAAGATCATGAAAGCCAGGTGGGCAAACACCTGGAAATAGCATAGGGGCAGAATCCTTAATAGGGTACAACACCCATTTGCCCTTCTCACAAGAATGTTGGACTGTGATTAGACTCCAAATTTGGAGGTCTTTTCAAATGAACTCGACAAAGCAGTGGCAGTAGACCAAGGGAAGGAAGGCAGGTGAGGTGTGAGTCTTTTCCTCTCCTAAATTCAGTAATTCTGAATGTCACAAAGGTTCTTTGTTTAAGAATGCTGCATGTTCCAAGCAATTCCCGGAATTTTTTAAATGGCTTCCACTTTCCTGGAGAAGAAGCTTGTAATGATCTGCTTGGCTCTCTGCCTTTATAGCCTCTACTGGAGTCACTTAACCCCCAATTTGTAGGTTCAGCCCTGCTCTCAACCCCATCCCCAGGCAGGGGGAGTCTACCCAGTCTCTCCTGCCTGTCCTCCCCAATCACTTGGCTCATCTATGAAAAGCAAGGATTCCTGTTAATCTCTGGTAGAGATGGCCATTTTACTCCTGCGTAGAAGTGAAAAATAAATGATGTGTTAATTTTTAAAGCCCATTTATAAATATAAAATGAAGGTGAAATCTTAAAAAAAAAAAAAAGTGTTCCAAAACACCCTCTATGAGGTTGTCAAGGCATTTTTAACACGTGGGGACCTTCTATTTCCAAATGGTCACAGGAGGCTTAGGCAATCCTTTAGGATTTATTCTGATTTTCCAGGAAACATCCCATTTAAAGGAAGAAAAAAATACTTTAAAAGAATTCCATGAAGCCTCCACTATACAACCTTTAACATACAGCCTCTTGCCTTAAAAACTTACACATTTCCATACTCTCCCACTTTTATTCAGGCAGGTAAAAACTGTGCTTTTTTTTTTTTTTTAACTTCAGGAAAGTAATTTGGTGAAATTTAACAACCCTAATGAATTAAGCTGAGGAAAATGCAGAAGGCTTTAATAAGAGCAAACCTATGGAAATGAAAGAGCCTATACATTGTTCTACTGACAGACTTACCAGCAGAGCAAACCAGATGTAGGTTGCCAAGGGAAGTTCAGCTTGTAAATTGTAAGAAAAGAGTATACTGCCAGGCTCTGCTGGGCTGTTATTTCTCCATTAAAATGCACTGTCAATCAGGTTGAAAAGAAATGTCTAATTAACACCATAGGGCACCAAAAATTTAGTGTCAGAAACTCAACTGCTATCCCGTTTTACAACTGTATCTCTCTAAGCAACTCCATGCATCTCTTTCAACCTTTCTCCCCGAATAGAGCCCCCCTTCAACTCCATATTCTAGCTTATGATCAAAAGCATCTCAGAAATTGCAAACTACATTGCATTAGTCTCCTCTTTATAGCTATGAATTAACTAGAATTGTTTCTAGCAACATCCTTTCTTTTGCATTAGGCCCTGCATCAATGTGAGGACCAAAAATACGATAGAACATAACAACAACCAACAGGTTCCCCCTCCTAGATATGGAATAATTAAAAGAGCTCTAGCCTGGGAGAGTCTAGTGTGGGCTTCACCACTAAACAGCTTGTGTGGCCTGGGGGAGTCTTCCTTCATACTCCTAAGTCTCAACTTCACCACTCATCAAGTAGGGATAAGTAACAAGGTCTTGTCAGCCTACTTCAAGGATTGCTTCCAGGATCAAATGAGATGGGGCCTAGAAGAGGGCTTTGTAATATTTGATGCAAGATTATTAATACCCTGTGTCAGCAGAGTTGTGTGAAGCCCACATGTGTTTGGTTAGTAGGAAGCTTACTGCATCCTGATGCTTCCTGTGGGGTTACGTAGCTCCCCTCTGCTCACACATTGCTCATACTCAGGTCATGGGGGCCAAGTGCAAGCTCAGGATGAATCCAGGGGTTTGGGTTGGGGAAAAGTTCTAGGAGAAGGGAATACAAGATGTTAATCAGAGCCTCTAAGGCTTAGACTAGAATCCTCCCTACTCGCTTGACATCGAGCCACCAAATATTGTTGGTTTCTCCATCAGGATTGCTTTTCTTCCACAGATTCTTTCCATTCTCATTTCTCTTAGGAGCACACACCAGCACTCCTGCCATGGAATTTCCAGTTGATCTTTATGGCACCCTCTCACCTCTAGTCCCTTCTGCATACAGCTACCAGATTAGTCCTAGTTAAACTCCAGTTAACATATGTCAGTCTCACAATGGTTCCATTATGTCTGTATACAAAGTCCCACGTTCTTCACCTGGCAAGGCTCCCCGCAGTTTTCCACTATCTGCTTTGCAGGTTCATCTCTCATCACTTCCCTTCCTACATCTGCCTGGTCATTTTGAAGTCTCTTGCTCCTTATTTATACCTTTAATAGCCTCTTTCATGTATTCAAATATATTCAACATAGTGACTTTATACTCTGTGATCATTTTAATATTTGGTATCTTTGTTGATCTGGATCTATGGTTTGTTATTTTACTATCACTCATAGTACATTGTTTACTTACACATTCTCTGATTTTTTTAAAAAAATTTCTTTTTGACTCAGGTTCCCTATCATTTTCTCTAAAGAAGTTCTTCGAGGCCTGGTTTAAGAAGCATCCTTCCAGAGAGAATGTTAGCTTGCATCTGCCATATATCTCAGGCACTGTCAACCCTGGTTTACTCTGAACCAAATTCTTAGCTGAAATTTATCAAATCATGTGGGCAGTGTGCATGTAGGCCACACTCCACCATAAGGAGCTGGCCTGCGGTTGTGAATTCTTGGTGGTGTTTTGTTTCTTTTTTTTTTTTTTTTTTCCCCTGAGCTACAACCAGAAAAGGACAAGTTTTCTTCCAGTCTCCCTGTGAGGGGGCAGATTTTTGTACAGATAACCCACTGAAGGAGTTGCAGGTTTATGTGGGAGTCTCCAATCTGACATCCCTTGTCTTTGTCACCCCTGGACAGCCTGGCTCCAGGCAGTCAGGGGCTGACAAAGGCTCCCATGGCAGCAGCTGGTTTCAGTGCTCATTAATTCCTTACATCCATCCTTTTCATACATTTTAGAATTCAAAGGTTTCCCTTAATTTTCGAAAATTAAGCTATACATTTAAAAAGACAAGTAATTCCAAATTTTAGGGACTTTGTAGGGGAGGAATCTTCAGGACATATTACTATGACTTCTACATAAGACCTCGTGGATCATCCAAATAATCTTTTCTCAGTCCTGCCATGCACCTTGCCTACTCCTCACCATAGCACATCAGGTCTGGTCTGTTTAGAATACTGTAGCCATCCTCACCACTCCCACCTTGAGGCTTGTCTAAGCATTGCTCCTTTATTAAGGGCCAGCGAGGCCCACTTCCTCCAATAAAGCCTTTCCTCACTCTGTGCTAATCTCTATTGTACTTTGTGTCTCCCAGTTGTCCTTTACCTGTGCTATAATGCTCCCTTATCATGTTATTTATCTTTAATTGCAGTACTGAGGGCTTCTCATGTGTCAAGCACAAAGCAAAGTACTTTTTATATATTATATCATTTAAACTCATAAAAACCTCAAGTGACTCTAGCACCTATTTTTTAAGACTTTTTTTGAATAGCAGTCTTAGATTCTGAACAAAATTGAGAGGAAGTTACAGAAATAGCCCATATGCCCTCTGGTCCCCCCTACTCCACATTCATAGCCTCCTGCATTATCAATATCCCCCACCAGAAGAGTATATATTTGTTACAATTCATGAACCTACACTGACATATCATTATCACCCAAAGTCCATAGTTTTCATTATGTTGAACATTCTATGGTTTTGGATAAATGTATAATGACATGTATCCACCACTATAGAAGCATACAGAGTAATTTCACTACCCTAAAAAATCTTTTGTTCTCCATCTGTCCATCCCTCCCTCTCTGCAACTGCTGGCAACCACATATCTTTTTACTTTCTCCAATGTTTTGACTTTTCCAGAATGTCTATAGTTGGAATTATTGAGTATGTAGCCTTTTCAGATTGTTTTCTTTCACTTAGTAATATATACTCAAGGATTTTCCATGTCTTTTTATGGCTTGGTAGCTCAATCATATCCCATTGCCTGGATGTACCACAGCTATCTAGTCATCCACTAAAGGACATCTCGGTTGCTTCCAAGTTTTGACAGTTATGAATAAAGGCTTTATAAACATCTGTGTGTAGGTTTTTATATGCACATAAGTTTTCAACTCCTTTAAGTAAATACCAAGGAGCGTAACTGCTGAGTCTTATGATAAAAGTAGGCTTAGTCTTTTTGAGAAACTACCAAACTATCTTCCATAGTATTTGTATTGAATTCCCACAAACAATGAATGAGAATTCCCGGTGTTTCACATTCCCACCAGTGTTTGGTGTTGCCAGTGTTCTGAATCTTGGCCTTTCTAATATGTGTGTAGTAGTATCTCATTTCAGTTTGCACTTCTCTTATGTCATACGATGTGAAATATTTTTCATATGCTCATTTGTCATCTGTGTATCTTCGTGAGGTACACTAACATTATTGGCCTATTTTTAAAACTGCATTGTTTATTTTTTTAATTGTTAAGTTTGAAGAATACTTGTTTATTTTGGATAATGGTCCTTTATTAGACATGTCTTTTGCAAATATTTTCTCCAAGTCTGTGGCTTATCTTTTTATCCTCTTGAGAGTATCATTTGTAGACAGAGAACGTTAATGAAGTTCAGCTAATTCTTTCTCTCACGGATTGTGTTTTAGTTGTTGTATCTAAAAAGTCATTGCCACATTTGCTGCAACATAGATGGACCTAGAGAGTGTCATGCTGAGTGAAGTAATCTGACCGAGAAGAAGTATTGTATGTGGAATCAAAAAAGAAACGATACAAATGAACTTTCTTACAAAACAGAAAGAGACTCACAGACTTCAAGAACGAGTTTATGGTTGCTGGGGAAAGCATGGGGGGAAGCGATAGTTAGGGAGTGTGGGATGGGCATGTACACACTGCTATATTTAAAATGGATAACCAACAAGGACCTACTGTCTAGCACAGGGAACTCTGCTCAATGTTATGTGGCAGCCTGGATGGGAGGGGGGTTTGGGGGTGAATGGATACATGTATATGTATGGCTGAATCCCTTCACTGTTCACTGAAACTATCACAACATTGTTTGTTAATCAACTATACCCCAACACAAAATAAAAAGCTTTTTAAAAAATAATAAAAATAGTCATCACCAAATTCAAGGTCCCCTAGATTTTTTCCTGTTATCTTCTAAGAGGTTTTTTTTTTTAAATCTTTTTTAACACAAAAAACATTTTGTATTGGGGGTATAGCCGATTAACAATGTTGTGGTATTTTCAGGTGAACAGCGAAAGGGCTGAGCCATACACACACATGTGTCCATTCTGCCCCAACCACTTTCCCCTCCAGGCTGGCACATAACATTGAACAGAGTTCCATGTGCTATTCCTTGTTGGTTACCCATTTTAAATATAGCAGTGCTACATGACGTTTCCAAAGTCCCTAACTATCCTTTCTCCCTGGCAACCATACGTTCATTTTCTCAGTCTGTGAGTCTCTTTCTCTTTTGCAAGTTCACCCATTTCTTTTTAGATTCCGCACATAAGGGATGTCATGTGACATTTCTCCTTCTCTGTCTGACTTTCTTCACACAGGATGACACTCTCTAGGTCCATCCGTGTTGCTGCAAATGGCACTATTTCATTCTTTTTAATGGCTGAGTAATCGTCCATTGTATACGTGTAATGCATCTTCTTTATCCGTTCCTCTGTCAATGGACATTTAGGTTGCTTCCATGTCTTGGCTACTGTGCAGTAGCAATGAACATTAGGGTGCATGTATCTTTTCAGGCCATGTTTTCTCTGGATATATGCCTGGGAGTGGGAATGCAGGGTCATATGGTAGCTTTATTTTTAGTTTTTGAAGGAACCTCCATACTGTTCTCCATAGTAGCTGTATCAATTTACATTCCACCAACAGTTCAGGAGGGTTCCCTTCTTTCCACACACTCTCCAGCATTTGTTGTTTGTGGACTTTTTTGAGGATAGCCATTCGGACCAGTGTGAGGGGGTATCTCACTGTAGTTTTGATCTGCATTTCTTTAACAGCTAGCGATGTTGAATATCTTTTCATGTGCATATTTGCCATTTGTATGTCCTCTTTGGAGAAATGTCCATTCAGATCTTCTGCTTGTTTTTTGAGTGGGTTCTTTTTTTGATGCTATTAAGTGTCATAGCTATAAATTTTGAAGACTAATCCCTTACTGGTCACATCATTTGCAAACATTTTCTTCCAATCTGTGGGTTGTCTTTTCATTTTGTTTATTGTTTCCTTTGCTGTGCAAAAGCTTTTGAGTTTAAGTAGGTCCCATTTGTTTATGTTTGCTTTTATTTCCATTATTCTGGGAGAAGTGTCAAGAAAAGATGTTGCTATGATTTATGTCAGAGAGTGTTCTGCCTATGTTTTTCTCTAGGAGTTTTATAGTGTCTGGTCTCACATTTAGGTCTTTAACCCATTTTGAGCTTATTTTTGTATACAGAATTAAGGAATGATCTACTTTCATTTTTTAACATGTGGCTGTCCAGTTTTCCCAGCACCATTTGTTGAAGAGACTGTGTTTCCAACATTGAGTAGTCTTTCCTCCTTTGTCATAGATTAATTGACCATAGGTGCATGGGCTTCTTTGTGGGTTTTCTGCTCCTTTGATCTATATTTCTATTTTTGTGCCAGTACCATACTGTTTTGATGACTACAGATATATAGTATAGTCTGAAGTCAGGGAACCTGATTCTTCCAGCTGTTTTTCTTTTTCAAGATTGCTTTGGCTATTTGGGGTCTTTAGTGTCTTCATGCAAATTTATTTTTGTTCTAGATTTGTGAAAAATGCAAATGGTAAACTGATAGGGATTGCATTGGATCTGTACATTGTCTTGAGTAGTATAGTCATTTTGATAATATTGATTCTTCCAATCCAAAAACATGCTATATCTTTCCATCTATTTATGTCATTGATTTCTTTCATCAGTGTCTTATGATTTTCAGAGTACAGGTCTTTTGTCTCCTCAAGTAGATTTATTCCTAGGTGTTTTATTCTTTCTGATGCAATGGTCCATGGAATTACTTTTTGAATTTCTCTTTCTGATCTTTTGCTGTTACTGTATGGAACGGCAGCATGTTTCTATGTATTAATTTTGTAACCTGCAACTTTACCAGTTTCATTGATGAGTTCTAGTAGTTTTTGGGTAGCGTCTTTAGGATCTTCTGTGTAGAGTATCACATCATCTACAAACAGGGACGTTTTAACTTCTTTTCCAATTTGGATTCTCTTTACTTCTGTTTCTTCTATGATTGCTCTAGTTGAGACTTGCAAAACTATGTTGAAAAAGTGGTGGTGAGAGTGGACACTCTTGTCTTGCTCCTGATCTTAGAGTGAATGCTTTCAGCTTTTCACCACTGGGGATGATGCTAACTGTAGGTTTGTCATATATGGCCTTTATTACGTTGAGGTATATACCTTCCATGCTTCTCAGAGTTTTATACTTCTGTGTTACAAATTTAGATCTAGGATCTTGAGCTCATTTTTGTCAAGTACATAAGATCCATATCTAGATTCATTTTTTTTTTTGAATGTGGATTTCCACTTGTTTCACCACTATTTATTGAAAAGATTACATTTATTTAGGTTTATTTTGGGGCTCTCTATTCTGTTTCATTTATGTATTTGTCTTCTTTCACCAGTACCACACTGTCTTGATTACTGGAGCTTTACAGTAAGTCCTGAAGTTGGGTTGTGTCAGCCCCTGGCTGATGGGGCTAGGGAACTTTATGGGATCTCTTTCATAAGAGTACTAATCCCATTCATGAAGACTCTACCCTCATGGTTTAATCACCTCCCAAAGGCCTCACAAACTAATACAATCACCTTTGGAGATTAGGGTTTTTGGGAGGAACACAAATGTTCAGATTTTAATATTACTTTAAATATTAATGATCTAAAATACCAATTAAGAGACAGATATTAACAGAGTGAATTAAAAAATGAACCAATAATATGCTTTCTATAAGAAACTCCATTTTTTTTTTGTTTTTTTTTTTAAATAGACTTTTAATTGGGGATCATTTTAGATTTATGGAAAAGTTATAAAGAACAGTACAGAGAATTCCCATACAGTTGTCACTCATTTTCCCCTAGTGCTAACAGATCATGTATATTATTACCACAGGAAATTTGTCATAACTAAGAAACCAACACTGGTGCATTACTATTAGGTCTATTAGGTAGACTCTAGACTGTATTTCACCAGTTTTCCCGTTACATTCTAGGCGGTCTCTACAACACAGTGATAGTTGCATACTGACACTCCTTAAACCCAAAGGAATGGAGTCTTCATGTACTTATCACTCTGGAGTGGTGTAGCAGAGCAGACATGATGTTGCTGAAAAGCAGAATCCCAGAACTGAAGATCAATTCAAATATCTTCCTTTTACAATGAGGAAACTGAGAGCTGACCAAGAGGCCTAATTAAATTCAAACTCAAACTATTTTATATACAGGATGGATAAATAACAAGGTCCTACTATAGCACCCAGGAAACTGTAGTCAATATCCTATGATAAATCATAATGGGAAAGTATATGAAAAAAATACAGATGAATCACTTTGCTGTGAAACTCCAAATACAACACAGGAAGAATGAAAGTAAACAGAAAAAGATACACCATTCAAATACTAATTAAAAAAAAAATAGGATTGGCTAGTCAAAGCTATGGTTGTTCCAGTAGTCATGTATGGAAGTGAGAGTTGGATCATAACGAAGGTTGAACCCCAAAGAATTTATGCTTTCTAATTTTGGTGCTGGAAAAGACTCTTGAGAGTCCCTTGGACAGCAAGGAGATCAAACCAATCAATCCTAAAGGAAATTAATTCTGAATATTCATTGGAAGGACTCGTACTGAAGCTGAAGCTCCAATACAAATACCCAATGCAAAGAGCCGACTCATTGGAAAATACCCTGGTCTGGAAAAGATTGAAGGCAAAAGAAGAGGGCAGCAGAGGATGAGATGGTTAGATAGCATCATTGACTCAATGGACATGAATTTGAGCAAACTCTGGGAGATAGTGGAGGACAGAGGAGCCTGGCATGCTACAGTTCATGGGTCACAAAGAGTAGGACATGACTTAAAAGACTGGACAATAGCAACAAGAAATATTTATTTGTATCAGATCCAGTAGACTCCTCATTGAAAAATCATACTACAGACCAAAAGAGATATTGTTGTTGTTGTTGTTGTTGTTCCCTTGTGGCTCAGCTGGTAAAGAATCCAACTGCAATGTGGGAGACCTGGGTTGGGAAGATCCCCTGGAGAAGGGAAAGGCTACCCACTCCAGTATTCTGGCCTGGTGAATTCCATGGACTATAGTCCATGGGGTTGTAAAGAGTTGGACATGACTGAGCAACTTTCAGTCATATTAAATAATGATAAAAGGATTGGTCCATCAGGAAGACATAACAATTTTAGATATGTATATACCAAACAGCAGAGCCTCATCATACATGAAGAAAAAACTGATAAAGCTGAAAGGAGAAAAGTCTGCAGTTATAGATAAAGGCCTCAACAATATGCACTCAGCAATTGATAGAACTACTAGATAGAAAACCAATAAGGATACATTCAAACTGAAGAACACAATCAACAGGATCTAATTGATTATTTAGAACATTCTATCAATAACAGTGGAATACATGTTTTCTTCCTAGTGCTTCCAAAATATTACTCATCAAGATAGACCATATCTTGTGCCATACAACAAATCTTAACAAAGTTAAAAGAATCAAAATCACACACATTGTCTCCTCTAACAGTACAATCAAACTGGAAATGAGTAACTGAAAGACAAGAACATCTCCAAATATGTGGAAATTAACCAACACACTTCAGACTAATCCATGGTTCAAAAAAAGAAGTCTCAAAGAAACTATTTTAAAAACGCACAGAAATAAGAGAAAATGAAAATACAACATATCAAAATTTCTGGGACACAGTGACAAGAGGGAAATTTATAGTGCTAAATGTTCACATTTAGAAAAGAGTGAAAGTCTCGAATCAGTCATGTAAGTAGCTTTCTCAAAAAACTAGAAGCAGAGCAAAATAAACCCAAAGCCAGAAAAAAGAAGAAAACAAAAAGAGACAAGAGCTGTAATCACTGAAATTGAAATCAGAAAAGCAATAGAGAAAACGAATGAAACAAAATCTGGTTCCTCAAAAAAAATCCATAAGGTTTACAAAGCTTGTCTTTCAGAAGACTGATGTATTAGTTTCCTAGAGCTGCCATAAAAAATTACCGCAAACTGTGTAGTTTACAACAGACACTCACTCTCTCATAATTCAAGAGGCCAGGAGTCCAGCATCTAGATGTCAGGAAGACTGGTTCCTTCTGGGGGACTCTGAGCAAGAGACTGTTCCCTGCCTCTCTCTTATTCTGATGCTTGCCAGCAAACTTTGGAGTTTCATGGCTTGTAGACACATTACTCCAATATCTACATCCATATTTGCATCATCTTCTTTGAGTCTGTGTGTGTCTCATCTCCTTCCTTTTTTTATTCTAAAGATACAAGTCATTGGATTTAGGGTCTAACCTAAGTCCAGAATGATCTCACCTCAAGATCTTTGCCTTAGTTATATCTGCAAAAATCCTCATTCCAAATAAGATGACATTTTAAGGGTCCAGGTGGATATATCTTTAGGAAGTCATCAATCTACTACAACTGACAAAGATAAAAAGAGCAGACCCAAATCATCTGTCTCAGAAATGAAACAGGGGCTATTGCTGTAGATCCTGTAGCTGTTGTTGTTTCTTTTAATATTATTCTCTTCAATCAGTTCAGTTCAGTCACTCAGTTGTCCTACTCTGCAGTCCCATGGACTGCAGCACACCAGGCTTCCTTGTTCGTCACCAACTTCCAGAGTTTGCTCAAACTCACATCCATCAAGTCAGTGATGCCATCCAACCATCTCATCCTCTGTTTTTCCCACCAACAGGGACTTTTCCAATAAGTTAATTCTTCACATCAGGTGGCCAAAGTATTGGAGCTTTAGCCTCAGTCCTTCTAAAGATGATTTCCTTTAGGATTGACTGGTTTGATCTCCTTGCAGTCCAAGGGACTCTCAAGAGTCTTCTCCAACACCACAGTTCAAAAGCATCAATTCTTTGGTGCTCAGCTTTCTTTATAGTCCAACTCTCACATCCATACCTAACCACTGGAAAAACCATAGCTTTGACTAGATGGATTTTTTTAATGGCTTCAGGATCTGCAGGGATATCCCTCTGTTTATTCCTGGTTTTACTGGAGAATTCTACCAAATATATAAAGAAGAAATAATATCAATTTATACAAACTCTTGCAGCAAATAGAGGAAGAGAGAATATTTTTGAACTCATTTTGTGAGACTGTTAGTCACTCAGTCGTGTCCAACTTTTTGTGACCCCATGGACTATACCCCACCATCCATGGAATTCTCCAGGCAAGAATACTGAAGTGGGTTGCCATTTCCTTCTCCATTTTTTGAGATTAGCCTGATTCCAAAACCAAACAAAAACAGCCCCCAGTACTCCATATTAATATCTCTCATGAGCTTACACATAAAAGCCTTCAATAAAATATTTGCAAACTGAATCCAGTAATGAATGAAAAGAATTATATCATGGCTAACTGGAATTTATTCTAGGTACAGAAGGCTGATTCAACATTTTAAAATGAATCAATGTAATCACAGACTCGGTGGACGTGAGTCTGAGTGAACTCCAGGAGATGGTGATGAACAGGGAGGCCTGGCATGCTGTGATTCATGGGGTCGCAAAGAGTCGGACACGACTGAGCGACTGAACTGAACTGAACTGAATCTACTAACCAATAGGCAAAAAAGAACCAACCACAATTAAATCAATTGATGCAGAAAAAGTATTTGACAAATCCAATACCCATTCATGATTAAAAAAATAAAAGTCAGCAATATAGGAATAGAGGGGCCTTCCATGACTTGATAAAGAGCATAAACAAAAAGAGCTGCAGCTAACATTCAATAGTGAATTACATAACATTCTACCTCTGAGAAGGCAATGGCACCCCACTCCAGTACTCTTGCCTGGAAAATCCCATGGGCAGAGGAGCCTGGAAGGCTGCAGTCCATGGGGTCGCTGAGGGTCGGACACGACTGAGCGACTTTACTTTCACATTTCACTTTCATGCATTGGAGAAGGAAATGGCAACACATTCCAGTGTTCTTGCCTGGAGAATCCCAGGGACAGGGGAGCCTGGTGGGCTGCCGTCTATGGGGTCGCATAGAGTCGGACACGACTGAAGTGACTTAGCAGCAGCAGGAGCTACCTCTGCGATCAGGAACAAGACAAAAGAGCACCCTTCTTATTTAATATAAAACCCTCTTATTTAATATAAAACAAAGTTCTAGCCTCTGCTGTTAAGATGAAGAATATACACATAAAATATACACATAAAAAGATATTCATCATTATTAGCCATCATTACACACCTATCAAAATGGCTAAAATAAAAAACAGAGAACACCAAACACTGACAAGGATGTGAAGAAACCAAATCATTCATAGATTTCTGGTCAGAATGTAAAAAACAGCCACTCTAGAAAACAGGCTGGTAGTTTCTTATGAAACTGATCATGCCACAACCATATCATCCAGTAATTTTACTCTTGGGCATTTATTGCAGAGAAATAAAAACGTATATACAACAATCTGCACATAAATGCTCACAACAGCTTTATTTGTAATAACCAATGTGTGAATGGTCAAACAGACTTTGCTGCATCCAGAGCATGGAAAACTTCTCGGCAATAAAAAGGAATCATTGATTTATACAACATGCAATGACTTGAATGAATCCTTCAAAGAGTTATGCTGAGTGGAAAAAAAAACTAATCCCCAAAGGTCATATATATGTATTATGTATTATTCCATTTATATAACAACCTTGAAATGACAAAGTTATACATGTGAAAAGCAGATTAATGATCACTTAGGACTTCCCTGGTGGCTCAGTGGTAAAGAACCTACCTTCCAATGCAGGAGATGGGAGTTTGAGCACTAGGTTGGGAAAATCCCCTGGAGAAGGAACTAGCAACCCACTGCAGCAGTCTCACCTGGGAAAGCCTATGGATAGAGGAACCTGGTGGGCTACAGTCCATGGGGTTGCAAAAAAGCTGGACATGACTTAGCAACTAAACAACAACAACAATGAGGGAGAAAGTGGATATAGCTATGAAAGGCAACAAGAGAAATTCTTGTGGTGACGGCATTGTCCTATATTTTGACTATATCAATGTCCATATTCTGGTTGTAATATTGTACAGAGTTTTGAAAGATGTTACCACTGGAGGGTAACTGAATAAACAGTATATAAATATCCCTATATTATTTCTTACAAATATATGTGAATCCACAGTTACCACAAAGTTGAAAGCTAAATTTTATTTTTAAATATTTACACACACATAGTAACAGGAGACAAAAATGTACACACAAGGAGGAGTGCAGTTCTCCCAGAGTTAAGTGGGTAATTAAGTAAGTTTTTATGGATGATACAGCCATTGGCTTGATCTTACAAGCCAAGCAAATGTTCTCCAGATGAACAAAGGAAGAGAGAAAAGGCACTGGAATTAGAGAACATATTCCTCCAAGATGGGTAGACAAATTTGCCCAGAGAGTGGAAAAAAAAAGTTCAGGGTTATCATGTCCTTAATGATCAGTTCCAGAAATGCCTAACACCCCCAAAGAATCATTCAAGCATGGGGATAGTCAGAAGGTCAATTTAGCTTAAATGAAATTGTGTTTGCTGCAATCCACTTGAGTAAAATAAATTAACTTGCTGGTATAGAATTAGAAAATTTGGAGATAACTTCTGAATTATAATCAATGTAATCATTTTGTTGATAAAATTATAGTTTATAAAATATAATAAGGAAAAACAAATGAGTCAATGCTTTCACTTGGGACTCTGTGACACAAGAGATTTCTAAAATAGCATATTTACTATAGGAGGATTTTGTTCTAGCAAAGTGACAGTGACATTGAGGAAATCTAACTGTTCTGCTTTGTTCTATACTGGGGTCTGGGACTTCAGAGCACTCATCATTTTGAAATGCAGGTCAATAAAAAGATAAGATTAAGATAAGCAAATAAGCTTAATAACCACTTGGAATGCAAGTTTTCCAAACAGTGGAATATTTCTGTGCTTACTGTTATCTCACCATCTCATTTTCTAGAGTGAACTAATCTGGTTAGAGAAGAATCCCATTAACCATCAAGGGTACCTGAAGACAGATTGTAATTGACAGAATCTTATGATACTCCTGAACCTACATCATGAGACTCCCTTCAGCATCTTATTTTCTAGAAATAAAGGAAATATTTTCATTAGGTATAAAATCTGCAAATTATTTCAGTAATTGTGAGTATATCTATCAGACATGCAGATGATACCACTTTAATGGAAGAAAATGAAGAGGAACTAAAGAACTTCTTGATGAAGGTGAAAGAGGAGAGTGAAAAAGCTGGCTTAAAACTCAACATTCAAAAAACTAAGATCATGGCATCTGGACTCATCACTTTTTTTTTTTTAATTTTTATTTTTACTTTATTTTACTTTACAGTACTGTATTGGTTTCGCCATACATTGACATGAATCCACTACGGGTGTACATGAACCCCCTTCCCACCTCCCACCCCATATCATCTCTCTGGATCTGGCAAATAGTTGGAGAAAATGTGGAAACGGTCAGATTTTATTTTCTTAGGCTCCAAAATCAATGCGTACAGTGACTGCAGCCATGAAATTAAGAGACACTTGCTTCTTGGAAGAATAGCTATGACAAACCCAGACAATATATTAAAAAGCAGAGATATCACTTTGCCAACAAAGGTCCATCTAGTCAAAGCTATGGTTCTTCCAGTAGTCAGGTATGGATGTGAGGGTTGAACCATAAAGAAGGCCAAAGAATTGACACTTTTGAACTGTGGTGCTGGAGAAGACTCTTGAGAGTCCCTTGGACACCAAGGAGATCAAATCACTCCATCCTAAAGGACACTAACCCTGAATATTCACTGGAAGGACTGTTTCTGAGGCTGAAGCTATAATATTTGGCCACCTGATGTGAAGAGTAGACTCATTGGAAAAGACTCTGATGCTGGGC
Organism: Ovis canadensis; assembly: GCF_042477335.2. Lineage (NCBI taxonomy): Eukaryota > Metazoa > Chordata > Mammalia > Artiodactyla > Bovidae > Ovis > Ovis canadensis. Next base: position 31,032,475 of record NC_091246.1, read on the forward strand.
AAGATTGAGGGGAAGAGAAGGGGAAAACAGAGGATGAGATGGTTGGATGGCATCACTGACTCAATGGACATGAGTTTGAGCAAAGTGAAGTGAAGTGGAGTGAAGTGAATTCGCTCAGTCCTGTCCGACTCTTTGCGACCCCATGGGCTGTAGCCTACCAGGCTCCTCTGTCCATGGGATTTTCCAGGCAATAGTCCTAGAATGGATTGCCATTTCCTTCCCCAGGGGATCTTCCCAACCCAGGGTTCAAATCCGGGTCTCCCGCGTTATAGACAGACACTTTACCATCTGAGCCACCAGAGAAGTCCAAGTTTGAGCAAACTCAGGGGAATAGTGATAGAGAGAGAAGCCTGGCATGCTCTCTCCTTCTTCGACTTCCATGGAGTCGAAGAGTCAGACAAGACTTAGCAACTGAACAGCAATAAAAATATGGAGTTGGCAGAAATGCAGACATCAAAAGTATTTTACACAGGGCTGGGGCATATTTGTAAATCTTATTCAATTAATTTCTGTTTTTAGTCTTTGATTCATCTTGGGTACTTCATTTATTTTCAGACCCCAGGCTAAAGCTAACTTGTTGAACTTTCATTAGCCCTAGAATGATTTAGAAGAAGACCAACCTTACATTTGGCTACCATCTCATCTTCCAAAAGCTAGTTTTTCTCCTTCACCTCTCTCTAAAGCCACCCTCAAAATCTATTAAATCTTTTCCTAGAAATTTAAGTGAATTTGACGTGTTGCCAGTCTGACCAGGGCAAAGCATCTGAAATGCAACTGAGTTGTAGATGAGCTTTCATTTTAAATCCACTCTGAGAAAAGACATAAGCCGAAATGTGGGAGAGAGTCTTAATTTGATGACTATGTGATGACCCAATGCTGGCTGGTTCCCAGTTGTCAAATAACACGGTAGTGAGCTTCAAACAAACAACAAACCTTTAGTAAGCTCCTTTTATGTGCCTGAGACTGTGCTAGGCACTGGGAATAACAAGAAGATGTGACCTATGCCTTCAGGTAGTTCAAGATCTTTGAAGAACACAGGGACCAAGGGAAATAATTACAGCACATCATTAGTTGCTCCACCCTAGAATTTCCATTGCATTAGGCACAAATGTCTGTTGGCACTTACCTCACACTATGGTTTCCTCAGGTTCTAACACAAAGTCAGGCATATAGCAGGCTCTCAAAAACACCTGATGAAAGGATGAGAGAATAGACAAATGAGTAAGCAAAACACCGTTGAATTACCAATACAGAGTATGACAGAAGCAATCAACTCTGGCAGAAAAAGGACGTCTTACAAGAGATGGTAATTTGAGCAGAGGTTTAAAGCATGTCTAGCACAGTGTCTGACCTTGAGTAGGCTCACAATAAAAGTCAGGTAATTCAATTAAGTGGAAGTTCAGGTGGAGAAAGAGGGCATTTAAAGGCAAGGATAAGGATATTCTAGGGAAGTTCCACCAGCGCTTAGTGTACATAATGCCTGGCATGTGGTAGGGACACAAGGTGTATTTACTGAAGGAATGAATAATAGGGGAATGAATGGATAAAAGAATGTAACTAACAGCAAGTACAAAGTCATCAGTATTGTAAAAAAAAAAAGGAGCACATTTAAGGAATGATGTATATGGAAAATTATATAATTATAAAAGAGAGAAGAAAGAAAGATGGTTAGGGCAAAAAATGAATGGAGTATATAAAAAAAAAAAACATGATGTAAGGAACAAAGCTGCTTGGAAACAGAGGAACTGGACAAGGAGAAAAGAAATTTTTTAATGAACACATGGGACTATTCCAGGGACTACAGAATTGGAGACCTGGTGGCTGTGAGGAATGAACTTAGGTACATCACAAGAGTCAAAGGAGGGCAACAGGGTTCTGACTGGGAAAGAATTCAGCAAATTATTATCGAAAGATCACACAAAGGAGGGCTGTCCAGGAGGAGCTGACCCATAAAGAAAATAAAAATGGAGAGAGTCAGGAAAAAATGATCATCTTTAAGTTGGGGCAAATCTGACTGAGCTTTGTTAGTATATTAGTTATCTAATACTGCATAACAAATTAACCTCAAAAATAGTGGCTTTTAAACAACAATACATACTTCTTACCTCACACAGTTTCTATGAGTTAAGAATTCAGGAACAGTTTAGTTGGCAATTTTGGCCTAAGGCTTGTCTTGTCCTAAGATTGCAATAAAAATGCTCTCTGGAGCTTCATCTGACACTTGGCTGGGGCTGGAGAGTAACTCAGTCATATGTCTGTAGGAGGCCTGAGGTGCACCTTACTTGGAACTTTCTGCAGAGCTACTTGATGTCCTTGTGGCATGCAGCTGGTTTTCCCTGAAGCAAGTATTCCAAGAGAGGGCAAAGTGGAAGCTGCTTTATCTTTTATGACCTAGCTTTGGAAATGAAGCCCCATGATTTCTGCAATAACTATTGCCTACATAGATCATCCCCATTCAAAGTGGGGCTTCCATAAAGGTGAATACCAGGTGACAAGAATCAGAAGAAAGCTATCTAAGAGGCTACCTTGGAGGTGTGCTGGAGGCTGGTTACTGCAAATTGTGTCCACTAATTACTTGATCTGAGGTAGTTCTCTAAATTTGTCAGGCAGGGAGGTTCAATAAGAGGGAACAAAAGTAGCTTTCCATAGCTCCAGGGTTATGATATCCTTGTCCTAGTTGGTACTTCTTTTAAAAGTAAAACATTACTTCTTTCTATCCAGGCTCCCAATGTTGAGTCTCACTGGCATGTCTTGGTTCCAATAAAAAACCATGAGCCCAATCATTGTGATGGGGTGGGTGGGGAGGTATCAACACAGGAACAGCTATATCAGAACTGCTGGGCTGAGCATGACAGGGCCACTGGCAGTGTGGCAGGAGCAATCAGCTCTGACTGCTCCTGCTTCTGGCTTGATTCCTCCCAAAAGAAGACATGCAGGGCAAACAATAGAAGAGGTGGAAAATGCCCTTACAACCCCAGTGTAAAAATATGTCCACTCTGGCCATATCTACGGTCTTCTTTGGCTGGTATAACATCACATCTTTTACCTCCCTGTCTTTTTTTACCAATATATTTTTATCATCTGAGTGCACTGAAAATGTAAATGTATCACCCAACAAAATATGTACAAGACTTGTATGCTTAAAACTATGAAACCTGGTTGAGAAAACTGAAGACATTTAAATAAATTCAAAAATATACTGTGTTTATAGATTGGAGATGGGATATCGTTACAATATCAGTTCAGTTCAGTTCAGTTCATTTCAGTCGCTCAGTCATGTCCAACTCTTTGCGACCCCATGAATCACAGCACGCCAGGCCTCCCTGTCCATCACCAACTCCTGGAGTTCACTCAGACTCACGTGCCTCAAGTCCGTGATGCCATCCAGCCCTCTCATCCTCTGTTGTCCCCTTCTCCTCCTACCCCCAATCCCTCCCAGCATCAGAGTCTTTTCCAATGAGTCAACTCTTCACATGAGGTGGCCAGAGTACTGGAGTTTCAGCTTCAGCATCATTCCTTCCAAAGAAGTCCCAGGGCTGATCTTCAGAATGGACTGGTTGAATCTCCTTGCAGTCCAAGGAACTCTCAAGAGTCTTCTCCAACACCACAGTTCAAAAGCATCAATTCTTCGGTGCTCAGCCTTCTTCACAGTCCAACTCTCACATCCATACATGACCACGGGAAAAACCATAGCCTTGACTAGACGGACCTTAGTGGGCAAAGTAATGTCTCTGCTTTTGAATATGCTATCTAGGTTGGTCATAACTTTCCTTCCAAGGAGTAAGCATCTTTTAATTTCATGGCTGCAATCACCATCTGCAGTGAGTTTGGAGCCCCAAAAAATAAAGTCTGACACTGTTATGAAATCAGTTACCCCCAAATTGATCCATAGACTCAATGCAATCAAAATAAAAATTCAAGACCTTTCTTATGGTCCAAGTTGATAATAGGATTATAAAATTTATATGGAAATGAAAAGAACCTAGAATAGCCAACACAACATTGAAAAAAAAAATAGAGAATTTGCTTTACCTAAAATGCTGCAATGATCAAGACAGTTTTTTATTAATGTACCAAGGGAATGTTTCATGCCAAGATGGGCTCAATAAAGGGCAGAAACAGTATGGACCTAACAGAAGCAGAAGATATTAAGAAGAGGTAGCAAGAATACATAAAACTATACAAAAAAAGATCTTCATGACCCAGATAACCACAGTGGTGTGATCACTTATCTAGAGCCAGACATCCTGGAGTGTGAAGTCAAGTAGGTCTTAGGAAGCATTACTACCAACAAAGCTAGAGGAAGTGATGGAATTCCAGTTGAGCTACTTCAAATCCTAAAAGATGATGCTGTGAAAGTGCTGCACTCAATATGCCAGCAAATTTGGAAAACTCAGGCAGTGGCCACAGGACTGGAAAAGGTCAGTTTTCATTTCAATCCCAAAGAAAGGCAATGCCAAAGAATGTTCAAACTTCTATACAATGGTGCTCATTTCACATGCTAGCAAGGTAATAGTAAAAATCCTTCAAGCTAGGCTTCAACAGTACGATGGGAAAAAGCATTTTTGAATTAGAAATCTGATAAAGGATTGGAATCAGATTATAAAAAGAACTTTCTCAAAATTTAACAATAAAAATAAAAGTAGAGCTTCCCTAATGATCTACTGGTTAAGAATCTGCCTGCCAATGCAGGAGACACAGGTTTGATTCCTGTTCAGAAAGATCCCACATGCCATGGAGTAACTGTGTGCTCCATGTATAGACTCTGTGTACCACAAGTATAGACCCTCTGCTCTAGAGCCCAGGAGCCACAACTACTGAAGCCAGGGCACCCTAGAACCTGTGCGCCACAAGAGAAGGCACTGCAATGGGAAGCCCACACACCAGCTCTGTATAGTAGCCCCTGCTCACCACGACAAGAAAAAAGTCCGTGTAGCAACAAAGACCCAGTGCAGTAAAAAAAAAAAAAAAAGAACTACACACTTGTTTTTAACTCTGAGTGTTTCATGAATTGGGGGGGAGAGGAAGAAGCATAGAGACTGAGGGTTTTTCATGTTTAAATGGTAACACCATGCTCCTATGTGACCCCAGGTGGTGGGTAGGAAGGAAATTGTTGGCCTTTGGTGTAAAAAACAGGTTAACACTGGTTATTTCACCCTATTTTAACATGGAGATCTGAGGAATTGTGTATAAATTATTAGCAATGGTTTGTCCCAGATGAAGTGGGTTCTGGGGAACTAACACAAGAGTAAATAATATCTGAAATATGGAACTGGCAGAGACCACTTTGATTTCACTCAACATTATTTTAGCATTTTGCCAATTTTGTTTAGGAATTGAAGCAGACAAATTTCTTTCCTGGGTATTTAAGGACTTACTGAATTTCAATTTTAAATGACCAAATCTATCTATCCGGTTTCTACCTACTGAAAACTAGCTCAAAGTAACATTTTTCCCTTCTTCCTCTCAAGGTATGCAAATATATTAAGCACAAAATAATTCTTCAGGCTTGGTCTTCTCACAAATCTTTAGAGTACCCACTCTTTATACAAGAGAGAAACAAATCCAGTAAACAAAATTGGCATGGTTGTCAAAAAATGATTATTCAGGAGAGACAAGTATACTCATCAGACGAAGATGTTGTGAATACCAGTTGAGAGAGAAGATTCCAAAATGCTTCCTAGCATTTCTGCCTGGTCATTAAGAAGAGATTCATTCCCAGGCCCTCTGAATCTGTCAGCAAAATCTCTTTCCGAGGTTATTTCTAGCCTGGTCCTCAAGTGGGGCTGCTCAAAGAAAGGGACTCATAACTTTTGGAAGAAATCTCCACATTGAATGCTAAGTTTTCACAATCATTTCCAAGATGCAAAGTAGCAAGAGATAGAGTACATCTGGTTGACATGTGATGTGAGGACTCTTATGTAGGGCTCTTTTAGACCCGGGCTTTGCAGGTGGCACTAGTGGTAAAGAACCTACCTGCCAGTGCAGGAGACATAAGAGACGCGGGTTCAACCCCTTGTTGGGATGATCCCCTGGAGGAGGGCATGGCAACCCATTCCAGTATTCTTACCTGGAGAATCCCCATGGACAGAGGAACCTGGAGGGCTACAGTCCATAGAGTCACAAAGAGTCAGACACGACTGAAGCAAGTTAACACACACGCACGCTCTTAGACCCACAGTTTGCCAGTGCATGCATTTTTTTCTCTGCAAATCCCAGAAGAAGGGGGCAGGGGTGGGCAGAGTAAGGGAGAAGCCTGCAGGGATTCATGTGGTTCCAGATGCGATGAGAGGGATGTCCGAAAAGATGATTTAGACTTGGAATTCTGTAGATACTGGGGGCTGCCGAAGGTGGGAAAAGCCAGTTTTCATTTTACAACTTGTAGGAAATATCAAGAATATAGTGTTACCAAATGGGTACGTGTATGCACATTAAGTCGCTCACTCATGTCCGACTCTTTACAACCCCATGGACTATAGCCCACCAGGCTCCTCTGTCCATGGGATTCTCCAGACAAGAATACTGGAGTGGGTTTGCCATGCCCTCCTCTAGGGGATCTTCCCGATCCAGGGATCGAACCCATTTTCTCTTACATCTCCTGCTTTGGCAGAAAAGTTCCTTACCACTAGTGTCATCTGGGAAGCCCCCAAAAGGGCTTGCCTATACCTAATTCAGGGAATATTTATAAAGTCAGATTAAGTTAGAAACTGTAAGGTGCTGGAAACACGAAGATCTCTTTGGACAGAAGGTAGGCAGATAAAGAATGATTCAGGAAGCATTGATGGATATACAAATGACTGATACACGTATAAGTATCAGCTAGGCTGCTTCTGACTGGAAATAATAGAAAAGTAGCTTGGAACAGGCATACGAGATCACATAGCTCTACTAGTCCACTGAACTGAAAACTCTAGAAATAGAACTGAGCCAGAGGCTGCCTCATGTTAGCAAGGCCTCGGTTCCTTTCCCGTTTTCAGAGCTGCTTTCTGCTCATCCTGAGGTGGTTCCACCCCTGCCCCGCAAGTGACCAGATTCCAGGGCTTCAGGCTTTTGACCACATCAAGCAGAAAAGAGTGATTTTGTCATACCCATTCCTGTCAATGTCCTGAGAACAATGCTTACTGAACCCCATATGAAGCAATCTCTGTGGCCAGGGGATGAAATGCATTATCTTAATTAACCTCTAGGTTGCATCTCAACACAAGGTAGGAAAATAGTTCAGTAGTTCAATTTATCAATAAACATGTGTGTGGGGATGTTGGGTGCAAAAGATGAGGGGACATCTGACTCTGCCAGAGGAAAGGATGGTGTGGGTTGGAAAGAAGAGCTTGGGGAGTGTTTCACAGTAAAGGAGATGCCAGCTGGGGCCAGAATATAAAGAAGCTTGAATGCCACGCTAAGAATCTGGGCCTTCAACCTGTGATGAAAGATGTTGTTACAGCAAATTCGTAGCATAAGCTACGTGGACTTATTAGTATCGAGACATAATTTCCAAAAAGTTAAAACATGATTCTCATATGAATCTAGGATGTATACATGTCAAAGATTTTGTTCAGTTCATTAATAAGGGATCTAATAAGAGTGTGAAGATGGATGCAACATTTCAAGGACAAGGGTGTGTATCACTCATCAGGAAAGTCATTTAAAAAAAGGGGGGAGGGAGGTTAGAAGAACATTACTAACATAAACCATTCAGGTATGACCTAAATCAAATTCCTTATGACTATACAGTGGAAGTGAGAAATAGATTTAAGGGACTAGATCTGATAGACAGAGTGCCTGATGAAATGCAAAAAAGCAAAATGGCTGTCTGAGGAGGCCTTACAAATAGCTGTGAAAAGAAGGGAAGCAAAAAGCAAAGGAGAAAAGGAAAGATATAAGCATCTGAGTGCAGAGTTTCAAAGAATAGAAAGGAGAGATAAGAAAGCCTTCCTCAGTGATCAATGCAAAGAAATAGAGGAAAATAATAGAATGGGAAAGACTAGAGATCTCTTCAAGAAAATCAGAGATAACAAGGGAACATTTCATGCAAAGATGGGCTTGATAAAGGACAGAAATGGTATGGACCTAACAGAAGCAGAAGAGATTAAGAAGAGGTGGCAAGAATACACAGAAGAACTGTACAAAAAAGAGCTTCACGACCCAGATAATCATGATGGTGTGATCACTCACCTAGAGCCAGACATCCTGGGATGTGAAGACAAGTGGGCCTTAGGATGCATCACTATGAACAAAGCTGGTGGAGGTGATGGAACAAGATGAGCTATTTCAAATCCTGAAAGATGATGCTGTGAAAGTGCTGCACTCAGTATGCCAGCAAATTTGGAATACTCAGCAGTGGCCACAGGACTGGAAAAGGTCAGTTTTCATTCCAATCCCAAAGAAAGGCAATGCCAAGGAATGTTCAAACTACCACACAATTGCACTCATCTCACACACTAGTAAAGTAATGCTCAAAATTCTCCAAGCCAGGCTTCAGCAATACATGAACCGTGAACTTCCAGATATTCAAGCTGGTTTTAGAAAAGGCAGAGGAACCAGAGATCAAATTGCCAACATCTGCTGGATCATGGAAAAAGCAAGAGAGTTCCAGAAAAACATCTATTTCTGCTTTATTGACTATGCCAAAGCCTTTGACTGGTGGATCACAATACAGTATGGAAAATTCTGAAAGAGATGGGAATACCAGACCACCTGACTTGCCTCTTAAGAAACCTGTATGCAGATCAGGAAGCAACTGTTAGAACTGGACATGAAACAACAGACTGGTTCCAAATAGGAAAAGGAGTATGTCAAGGCTGTATATTGTCACCCTGCTTATTTAACTTTTATGCAGAGTACATCATGAGAAACGCTGGGCTGGAGGAAGCACAAGCTGGAATCAAGATTGCCAGGGAAAATATCAACAATCTCAGACATGCAGATGACACCACCGTTATGGCAGAAAGTGAAGAAGAACTAAAGAGCCTCTTGATGAAAGTGAGAGAGGAGAGTGAAAAAAGTTGGCTTAAAGTTCAACATTCAGAAAACGAAGATCATGGCATCCGGTCCCATCACTTCATGGGAAATAGATGGGGAAACAGTGGAAACAGTGTCAGACTTACTGCAGATGGTGATTGTAGCCATGAAATTAAAAGACACTTACTCCTTGGAAGGAAAGTTATGACCAAACTAGACAGCATATTAAAAAGCAGAGACATTACTTTGCCAACAAAGGTCCATCTAGTCAAGGCTATGGTTTTTCAAGTGGTCACGTATGGATTTGAGAGTTGGACTATAAAGAAAGCTGAGCACCGAAGAATTGATGCTTTTGAACTGTGGTGTTGGAGAAGACTCTTGAGAGTCCCTTGGACTGCAAGGAGATCCAACCAGTCCATTCTAAAGGAGATCAGTCCTGGGTGTTCATTGGAAGGACTGTTGTTGAAGCTGAAGCTCCAGTACTTTGACCACCTGATGCGAAGAACTGACTCATTGGAAAAGACCCTGATGTTGGGAAAGATTGAGGGCAGGAGAAGGGGACGACAGAGGATGAGATCGTTGGATGGCATCACCGACTTGATGGGCATGGGTTTGGGTGGACTCTGGGAGTTGGTGATGAACAGGGAGGCCTGGCGTGCTGTGGTTCATGGGGTTGCAAAGAGTCGGACACAACTGAGTGACTGAACTGAACTGACTGACTGACTAACTTGAAGGCAAAACTGGTTAATATGCTTCAGAGCAGTGAAATCATAACATTTGGAGATATTTTTTCTATGGAAAGAAATTACCTGCACTTCTGTTGGACAAGATACAGGTCTGCAAGTTAATAATCAACTGCATAAAGTCTGAGTCTTTAGTAGTAGCTAGAGAAGTACAATAATATAATAGTACAACTTCCTAGACACAGGGAATGAAATAATCCTTAGATGGGCCTGCTAAACCATGCTCTGACTGTATGTGTTAGTTACTCAGTCATGTCCGACTCTTCGAGACGCCACAGACTGTAGCCTGCCAGGCTTCTCTGTCCATGAAATTCTCCAGGCAAAAAAACTGGAGTGGTTTGCCATTCCCTTCTCCAGAGGAACTTCCTAACCCAGGGATTGAACCCTGGTCTCCCGTATCACAGGCAGATTACTGGAGTGGGTAATATATGAATACTGGAGTGGGTAGCCATTCCCATCTCCAGTGGATCTTCCCAACCCAGAGATCAAACCCAGGTCTCTCCCTTGTGGGCAGATTCAAACCATGCTCTAGTATGACATTAAAAAGACATACATCTTCTTGGCTTTATTTCTAAGTTCTGGATAATTTTTGTTATTATCCAACACCACCAGAGCAATCTATTTAAGGTAGATTTTTTTTTTTTTATGGAATTCAGTCTTGTAGTACTTACATGTCAGTAAAAACTGTAATCAATTTTAACATAGTCATTAAAGGGGGCTTGAGGAGAACTGCTGATTGATTCCTTGAGTGGGAAGTAGTTGAAGTTAGATCCCCTTCACTAGGAGGACAGGGTGTCCTGCTACTGTCAGACTAGAGAAGAGTCGAGTAAGAGAAGTCAGAAGAAATGAGAAGGCCTTGGGACCTCCAGCACGCACAGAGACAATTGTTCCAGGGATTATTCAGAAAGCAGCTGGACTGGAAATCAGGTGAATCCATCCTAGACTGTGATAGGCCTACTTCCTGGCCCCCTTCTTGCCCATTAAATGTTTTGTTTAAAAGAGGAAAACATCCTATACACTCAGTAATTAAGTATGGCCAAGCTAAGCCAAGTTTAGGCCCACATTTTTGGGTTTATTAATGGGCTGGTTGAGAGAACTGAACCATGTGGTGTTTGGGAAAAGTGGAAATGTTTACAATAAATGCTTGGCATCCTTTCTCTCTGACTGTTAAGGTATGTTCATTTACTTATTCTTAGAAATAAAATTTCCATATTGAGGATTAATTTGATAGAAATTTTTTAGCAGCTTTTCCCTAAAAATAAAGTACAAAATATTAAAAGGCTATTTCCATTTTGTAAAATGGGGAAAAAAACAGCTCACTGGTCCAAATAAAATTTTTAACTTATTGCTTGAGCCTTAGGTATAATAGTTACCATGCCATAGAGAATATACACCATCCACACCCCCTTAAAACTAGGGTTGCCACATTTCGCAAATAAAAACAAAACATGTCCAGTTAAATTTAAATGTCAGAAAAACAATGAATAATTTTTTAGTATAAGTAGGTCCCATGCAGTATCTGGGACATACTTGTAGAAGGCAGGAAAATGACCCAAAGAGATGTGCACATTTTAATTTCTGAACCTTGTTTACCTTATATGTGTAAAGGGACTTTTCATATGTGATTAAGTTAGGTTCATCAGATTATCCTGGAATATCTGAGTAGATCCAGTGCAATCACAAGGGTCCTGATAAGAAAGGTAGGAACATCAGAAACAGAGAGAGATTAGAAGATCTTACAATGTTGACTTTGAAGACAGAAGAAGGGTCCACAAGTCAAAGAATTGCCAGTGGCCTCTAGTAGCTGTAATAGGCAAGGAAAGATTTTCGTTTAGAGGCTTCAGGAGGAATGCATGCCTGCTGACACTTTGATTTTAGCCCAGTGAGACCCAGTGGGATTTCTGGCACATAGAACTGTAAGATAATAAATTCATGTTGCTTTAAGCCACTAAATATGTGGTAGCTTGTTACAGGAGCAATAAGAAACATACAGAACTTACACTAAAAATTGTTGTTTATCTGACATTCAAATTTATTTTAAGTATGCTGTATTTTATTTGGCAATCTTACTTAAAAGCATGAGGCAGTGGGATGTGGTAGAGAACATGCTTGCATAGAAGACAGATGCCTGTTTTATTTTCAGGCCTGACTCCTCAGATGGAAAATGAGGAACTTGGCCTGGATGATCACTGTGGTCCCCTAGTGGTCCCTGATTCCATTATAGAAACATTACTTGCCAAAACAAAATAAAACAAACAGATGAATTTCTAAATGTTCTTAGTTCAGGACAGTTGTCTTTGCTGACTGTGTTTGTGTTCTGTCTTCTCAGTTGTTTAGTCACTAAGTCATGTCTGACTCTGCAATCCCATGAACTGCATCATGCCAGGCTTCTCTGTCCATTACTATCTCCCTGAGTTGGCTCAAACTCATGTCCGTTGAGTTAGTGATGCCATCCAACCATCTCATCCTCTGTTGCCCCCCCCTTCTCCTCTTCCCCTTGGTTTTTCCCAGCATCAGGGTCTTTTCCAATGAGTCAGCTCTTCGCATCAGGTGGCCAAATTATTGGAGCTTCAGCTTCAGCATCAGTCCTTCCAATGAATATTCAGGGTTGATTTCCTTTAGGATTGACTGGTTTGATCTCCTTGCTGTCTAAGGGACTCTCAAGAGTCATATTCTCAGTAGTTCTCCTTCAGGTACTCACCCAGTTATGGGTGACCCTTGCTTCCATTTGTGTGTTTGTCGATGACAAGGCATGGCCTTGCCTGTGTCCTGAGTTCTCATGTTTCTTTCCCTCCTTGCTGTGGGTCTCTTCATACCTTCTCCTAACTCAAACTTTGTGATGGGCAATGTTAGTTGGCTATTGTATCACATTCCTACAGCTTCTGTAGCAAATTATACTTGGTTGCTTAAAACAACACAAATTTATCTTACAATTCTAAAGGCCAAGGTTTCAAAGTAAATCTCACTGGGTTCAAATCAAAGTAACAGTCACACAAAGCGGCACAAAATGCAGTCATAGGGCTGCTTTCTTTCTGGAGACTCTAGAGAATCCATTTCCTTGGCTTTTCAGACTTCTAGATGTACTCGCTTTCCTTGGTTCATGGCCCCACATCACTTAGGCTCCTACTGCCGTCATCACATCTCCTTGCCATCTTCTTTTAAGGACCCTTGTGGTTGCCTTGTGTCGACCCAGAGAATCCAGGATAACATCCCCATCTGAAGAGCCTTAAATGAATCAAATGTGCAAGACATCTTTTTTTCCATGTAAAGTAACTTAATCACAGGTTCAGTGATTAGGACGGGGACATGTTTGGGGAGATGGTTAGATAGCATCACTGATTCAATTGACATGAACTTAAGCAAACTCTGGGGAATAGTGAAGGACAGGGAAAGCTGGTGTGCTGCAGGCCATGGGGTTGCAAAGAGTCAGACACAGCTTAGCAGTTGAACAACAGCAACAACAAATCTTTGGGAAGCCATTATTCTACCTACCACACCTACTCAATATCTATTCTTCCCTTCTTTCATTTTAGCATTTTCTTTAGGGTGACAGTAAGATTGGCTGAAAATTTTTATTTATAAATTTCCCTGGAAGCTACATGTGGTCATGTGACATGTCTGCCCAGTGAGAGGTTGGTAGAAGTCTACTGGCCCATAAGAAGTAGAATTCTGGCTTCAAGAAAGCTGTTGTTTTCCTCGTTAAAAGGAGCAGATTCAGCTGTCGCATACCATTTGCCCTCTTCCATTAACCCTGCTGCTGCTGCTGCTGCTAAGTCGCTTCAGTCGTGTCCGGCTCTGTGCAGCCCCATAGATGGCAGCCCACCAGGCTCCCCTGTCCCTGGGATTCTCCAGGCAAGAACACTGGAGTGGGTTGCCATTTCCTTCTCCAATGCATAAAAATGAAAAGTGAAATTGAAGTCGCTCAGTCGTGCTCGACTCTTCGCGACCCCATGGACTGCAGCCCACCAGGCTCCTCCATCCATGGGATTTTCCAGGCAAGAGTACTGGAGTGGGTTGCCATTGCCTTCTCCTCCATTAACCCTACATCCTGCATAAAAAATGAGTGTGATACCCAGAAGGGCAGCCACTCTATGGCCAGCATGAGAATGAAAATCACACATGAAAGACAGCAAAGCAAAACCAGTTAGAGGATGTGAGCATTGTGGGAATGCCTCATGAGCCCAAGGCTGCCAATCCTGAGGCTTGTTAGCTAGGACAAAGAAATCCCTAATTGCTGACACAAGGGTAATCAGTTCATACAACTCATTCACAATTGATGTGACTGAGGCACAGGTTCTGTCTAAATTCTCTCTGTTCAAGGTGTGCTCCCTGAACCAGCAGCAAGATGTCACCCGACAGTGTGTTACAGTGCAGAATGTATGGCCTTTCTCAAAATCAGCTAAATCAGAATCTGCATTTTAACAAGAAAAGTATGCCCTTTCATTTGCTGGGGTTGATCTAGATGCACCTCAGAGTTGGAGGCACACTACTCTGGAGCTCACAGAGGTCAAGGAGGGACATTGTCCTGGGTTTTTCTCTTCTGGGCTAAAAGATATGGTCTGTCTAGAAACAATACTACCCTTGGGATATACTGGGATAAACTTCAAATGTTGAGAGGTGGGTACAAAATTGTGTATTTATGATCCTTTAATTTGTTTCTCACTGCTTACTGCCTCTCCACAGTGGTTACCCTGGTTTAGTTCTTTTCTTGTTCCTGTTTAAAGCAGATATATTTCATTGCTAGTCAGCCTAAGGCCCCACATCTATTTTATTCAATCAAGACCAAATTGATAAGGAGTTGAAAACTGGGTGAAATCAGGAAAAGGAGAATGATTGAGAGTGAAAGTCATTCAGTCATGTCCGACTCTTTGCGACCCCAAGGAATAGTCCATGGAATGTTCCAGGCCAGAATACTGGAATGAGTAGGTATTCCCTTCTTCAGGGAATCTTCCCGACCCAGGGATCCAGCTCAGGTCTTCGGCGTTGCAGGCAGATTCTTTACCAGATGAGCTACCAGGGAAGCCCAAGTGAGGGCTTGCCCTCATCTCCTCTTTTAAACACTCTTGGTGATTTGTAAAGACACTTGAAATGTCTTTGATTGATCCACAACCCAGATAAAGAAAGTGCAGTAAATATGTAAATTCACAGAGAGGGAAAGCCAAAGAACCTTTTAACATACTGTATTTATTTCTATGAAAGCTGTTAACTTATATAATTTAATATAAACTATAAATTATAGGCTAATTTCTTTGCAATGATTTCTATTAGAGTATTACCAAGAGACATGGAGGATAAAACACAACCACCAAGTTTCCTGGAGAATGGAGGGAAAACATCACAGGAGCAGATCTTCTATTTTTTAAATTTTATTTACTTATTTTTGACTGTACTGGGTCTTCATTGCTGTGAGAGCTTTTTTCTAGTTGGAGCAAGCAGGGGCTACTCTCCAGTTGTGGTGCCAAGCTTTTCACTGCAGCGGCTCCTCTTGTTGCAGAGCACGGGCTCTAGGGCTGGGGGGCTTGATAGTTGCAGGCTCCCAGGTCGAGGACAGGCTCAGTAATTGTGGTGCGCTGGTTTAGTTCCTCTGCAGCATTTGGGATCTTCTCGGATCAGGAATTAAACCTGTGTCTCCTTGTACTTGCAGGTACATTCTTTACTAATGAGCCACCAAGGAATCTTGGAGCAGATTTTCTGACTGAATTTGCCCTCTTGAAGATTGTTTTGTGTGTGTGTGTGTGTGTGTGTGTGTTTTAATTAATTTTTGAAAAGGTAAATCCAGAAGGCACAAAAGAGTACACAGTGGAAAAAATCTCTCCCTCATTAACCCCTCCCTCCATCTGCCTCATTTCTCTACTTCAAGGTAACCGCTATGGCCAGTTTCTTGGGAATCCTACCACATGGGAACTTTGCATGTTGGAAGATGCCTAAAAATGAGGTTGAAAATCGAGTGTAGGGTTGATTGCTCTGAATTGCGCTTGAGGCCATACATTAAAATTAACCTTTCTCATCATGCAAGTGCTTTCTGTTAAGATCTTATGCTGTCGCTTAATTTTTTTATATTATAGATCTCTGTCAGGTAAAGATCAAGAGTCTTGCCACCTACTCATCCCAGAAGATTAAGAGGATGGTGCTCACAAAACACTCAAGAAAGGCTCAGAGTAAACATAAGGGGTTGCTTAGCTGTAGCTCCTTTCTACATAATTTGCATTTTATAACTTTTTCCTTACCCCCAAGCCTACCACCACACTTTTTCCCCACTGCAGCACCTTTTAGGAGTGAGAAGATAATAAGAAAGGGTGATTGATATAAGGCAAGACTAAGGAGAATGTTTTGAGGATTTTTGACTTGTTTGCCTACAGCTTCCCAACCCATTGTTCTTCAAGAAACCTGGACTGTTTTCAAAAAGAGAGACACCTAATTGCATAACTTCACAGGTGTGTGACTTTATTTAATAATTCAAATAATTTGAGAATTTTTTCCTTTCTTTTAAAGAAGATCGGATCATATTTTACATACTTTCTTCTTTCACTTAGTAATATGGTCACTGTTCTGAACATGTTTAATCATGTATAGCATGAGTATTTGAAAATAAGAATAGCTGCTATTCTATTTATATATTTAAAGATGCATATAAAGAGATTTGGTTCACTTTTATACAGTCAAATAAATATATGTTTTAGGAGGACTTCCATGTGCCAAAACCAAAAACACACTGCATAGACTTCTAAGATATTTTCCCTGCCCAATGCAAAACTGATTAGTGTGAAACTGAAAGACTCAGAGAGCCCTCTGGGAACTGAGAAACACAGGCGGTTACTTAAATTGTAATGTTTTGAGAAGACGTCTTGACCTTGTCCTAGATCATTTTGAATACTGATTACACGCGAGTGTACTGATTAACAAATAGGTGGACTTTTTAAAGAGATTAAAGATCCTGCACAAAGGTGTTTAGGAACAATATGAAACTGACTCTGGCAAGAGATATAAAAATTATAAGCAACTGAAGTAGATAGAAATTAGTAGACTGTGTTTCCTTTTTAAATACAAGGCCTTTAATTAAAGCACTGTTGGGCAGAATGCTGCATGGTGATTTAAATCATCTGATTGGCCAAAGTACAAAACAATAATTGCCATGTACATTTCAAATTAAAGGGAATAGCCCATAAAGATAGTATTAAGAGTTTATATTTCCTTCTCCTTAATTTTGTACTATAGCTAACCTCCCAGACCCAAGACATTTCTAGCAATTAATGATTGGTTGAAGTTAATAGTTCTGACAAAGCCTTAGTTCACTGATCCTCCTCAGATGGTCATTAACCTCTAGAATCTGGTCATTAACCTCCAGAAACCACTAAATAGGATGCAAAAAAGGATTTTACTAGTATCATCTAAAAGGCTGTATAATTATTTCATACATATAGATTAATGTAAGAAGATGTCTCTCATATATGTATTGTGCATAGTAAAGTTTCTAGAATGTTCTTTCAATACAGAAGACTAATTTGACATAAATATACTATGTATGTAGTATGTATACTATGTATTACTAAGATCTGATATCCTAAAATGTTTTTATTTGTCCAAAGAAAAGGGAGTATAAAATTCCCCTTAAAGTTGGGAGTGTTTGTTTTTGTCCTTAATACTTTGGGTGAACTTTTGATAGTTATAATGAAAGTGAATTTTGGGTTGTAGGTAAAAGTCCACTTGAAAATGGTACTGTATGTTTCCCAAAGTCTTAAAAGAACTGAATATAAACTACTTGAAAACATCACAAACATATGCTAATTTATTATTATAAACTCAAATTATATTTTCACAGTAATCTGTTATAATGCGGGAATTTTCATAAGGAAAGATATGAAGTCTCAGTTGATCATTAAATGTTGCTTACTTTTTTAAAAAATAGTCTTTCCTCTGATTTTATGTCCTGAGTCCATGAAGCTTATTAAATGACACTGCAAAATTTCTTTAGATGATGGAAGCTTTGGTTAAGTGAAAAAGCCTGTTGAGGGTTTTTTCTTCCCCCTGTAGTTCCCTAATTAGGGCTTCCTTATTACATCACAAGCATTAATTACCACATTATCCAGTAACAGATCAGACTAACCCTATCTTTCAGATCCTCATTAATCTACCAATAAAGTTACGAGCTCCATTAATATGGTTACATTTAGAATGTTTCCCTGAAGCACAGTATACCCATTACTGGGCTGAATAATGCGAAATGTGTAAGTCTCCTTTAGGCTGGAGATGTTTCTGAAAAGTTAGCTCTGACAGAACAGCCTTCCCCACGCTCTCTACATGGGATTCCCACAGAATGTTTGCTTTATTTACTCTTTTAGCAGTGAAAGAATTCTCTCAGCAGGATCAAGTTTGCTTCTTACAGAGTCCAAACCATGTGCTGTTGTCCAGAGCTTGGCTGTTTTCCATTTGGAATGGTTGAAAAAGAATGTGAGATCTTCCTATAGTGTGATCACCTCATCAAGCAGAGGGGGTGCTGCCATTTCCTTGCAATCCTAAACCAACCAGTATTTCCTGAATGCAAGTGTTCCCAGGATGATTGACAGTAAAAAGGGCACAGCATTGAGCTCACCTGTCCATCGCTGAATGTGTCCAGTTCAGATGCAGAGCCTAAAGCGGTCCTGCAGGAGCACCAGTCACAGAAAGGAAAGACTCTCCAGCCATCCACGCAGTCTGTGGGTCTCTCATTTATGAGCTGTGGGGGTGCGGGATATTCCTTCATAACCTAACAGAAGGAAGTCTCTGAATCTCTCAACTTAACTTTATTGAACTCACTGCATTGTGGATGCATTTGGCAGTTACTTTTTGCCTTCTTATTTTCTATAAAATAGTAGATAGATTTCAGCATTCTGTTTCCTACAAAGGATGTCAAAATGAATAAGAAGTTAAGATATTACTATCTACATATGGTATTTATCATAAGACATTTAAGAGAGCTTACATAAATACAAGATACTCTCAAGAAATTTTTTAAAATTAGAAAATATTTTCCTGAAAAGAGGATATTGAAGTCAATGAATATTTTCTCCAAAATGTCATCTAGATAAGACAAAATTCAGACAAGATAAAAGAAGGGAAATATTCAATATAAGCAGAGGTCTGTTAAAACAACTTAGTGATAATTTTTTAAGACCATTTCTCAAAGATTAGAAATTATGAATTTGTGACCAGTCATGTAGTTATCAAACTTTTTAGAAAAATAATCTAGTCTTGGAATTTGGGGACTCGTTTCATTCTTGAGCTCAAGAAAATCCTTTATTGTTTAGTGAGCGGCAATGAAAGGTAAGGAAAAATGAAATGAGTCTGGAAATAAATGAACAGTTTCTTGGCTTCAGATAAGCATTTCTCAGAGTCTTTCATGATATTATTGTAGAGCACATGGAGAACTAAGGCCTGGGTAATGGTACAGTCTGGTGGATTTATAGCTGATTAAACCAAAGAGGTCAAACAGGCAATGTATCAATGTTATATGGGAAAGAAGGCCTTTAAAAGGAAAGCTCTGGGCTCTGTATTTGACCTTGCAACAGAGAAATGTGCTTCTCAGATTTGTAAAGTATGTAAAACTCATGACTCAAAAAGATCTCTAAGACTGAAGAGATGGACAAAAATCAATGAAATGTAATGTACATGAATAAAAATTAAAACCTACATTTAGGCTCAGAAATCCCACTGTTAACCTGATGTTAAGTTGATATGAGAACACACACACAAACACATTCTAGGTGTTTTAGTTAATTTCAAGGGGAAAATGAGATGAGAATGTGAGCTGGTGAATGAACTAATGAGAACTTAATTTATATTAACTAAAGGATGGCGTCCAGATCAAGGGAAATAACCATCCCAATAGGCGAGTCCCTGGTCAGTCCACATCTGGAGTTGCAATTCTGTGTGCCACCCTGGGGAGGCCAGGCTGGGCTGAAGGGTAATGGAGAACAGGCAGAGGTCAGCAAGGAGGGAGGTCGAGGGGATGATTGGGGGTGATGCGGAGAGAGGCAGGCTAATGAGAATCTAAGTTTTTGAAAGCTCAGAAGTTTCCCCATAAGAGGGAATGAAGCTTATTTCCTCGAGAATGAAGGTAGAACATTAAAGGGGCTGTGAGAAAATTTTAAATAAAGGAAATTCACTGTTACATGGTACTACAACTGCATCACAAGTAAAACAGTAATCTGAAGTATTCATTAAGGGATTGCTTCAACAAGTCAGTGGCATGAAAAAGAAAAGGGAAATGGATGGATTTTGAAAGAGCCTTAAGAGATTTACAAATCAAATGAATTGTGTGGGCCTTCTTGATTCCAACGAATGTCTGGTAGATCAAAGATTTTTTTAGATAATTAGGGAGATTACTTTTCAATAAAAGCTTTATTGAAATGAGTCACATGCCATAAAATTTACCCTTTGAAAGTGTACAAATGAGTGACTTTTCATAGAGTAACAGTATTACACAGCACTAACCATTATTTAGGCCTTCCCTGGTGACTCAGACAGTAAAGTATCTGCCTGTAATGTGGGAGACCCAGGTTCGATCCCTGGGTTGGAAAGATCCCCTGGAGAAGGAAATGGCAACCCACTCCAGTACTCTTGCCTGGAAAATCCCATGGACGGAAGAGCCTGGTAGGCTGTAGTTCATGGGGTCGTAAAGAGTCGGACACGAATGAGTGACTTCACTTGAACCATTATTTAATAACATCCATTTTTATCACGCCAAAAGATGCACCATAGTCTTTAACAATCACTGCCCATTCCCCCTGATCCTAGCCCATAGTAAACATTAATCTATTTTCTCTCTCTGTGGATTTGCCTCTTCTGGACATTCATATGAATGGAATGATACAATATGTGGTTTTTGCATCTGGCTTCGTTCACTTAGCATAATGCTTTCAAGATTCACCCACCTTGTAGCAGGGTATCAGTACTTCATTTCTTTTTATGGACGAATAATATTTCTCTCTAAAGATATGCCACATTTGTTAATCCATTCAACAGTTGATAGGCATTGGATTGTTTCCATTTTGGGGATTATTCAGTGGAAGTGAGAAATAGATTTAAGGGCCTAGATCTGATAGATAGAGTGACTGATCAACTATGGACGGAGGTTCGTGATATTGTACAGGAGACAGGGATCAAGAGCATCCCCATGGACAAGAAATGCAAAAAAGCAAAATGACTGTCTGGGGAGGCCTTACAAATAGCTGTGAAAAGAAGAGAAGCGAAAAACAAAGGAGAAAAGGAAGTATATAAGCGTCTGAATGCAGAGTTCCAAAGAATAGCAAGAAGAGATAAGAAAGTCTTCAGCGATCAATGCAAAGAAATAGAGGAAAACAATAGAATGGGAAAGACTAGAGATCTCTTCAAGAAAATTAGAGATACCAAGGGAACATTTCATGCAAAGATGGGCTCGATAAAGGGCAGAAATGGTATGGACCCAACAGAAGCAGAAGATATTAAGAAGAGGTGGCAAGAATACACAGAAGAACTGTCTAAAAAAGATCTTCACAACCCAGATAATCATGATGGTGTGATCACTCATCTAGAGCCAGACATCCTGGAATGTGAAGTCAAGTGGGCCTTAGAAAGCATCATTATGAACAAAGCTAGTGGAGGTGATGGAATTCCAGTGGAGCTATTTCAAATCCTGAAAGATGGTGCTGTGAAAGTACTGCACTCAATATGCCAGCAAATTTGGAAAACTCAGCAGTGGCCACAGGACTGGAAAAGGTCAGTTTTCATTCCAATCCCAAAGAAAGGCAATGCCAAAGAATGTTCAAACTACCGCACAGTTGCACTCATCTCACATGCTAGTAAAGAATGCTCAAAATTCTCCAAGCCAGACTTCAGCAATACGTGAACCGTAAACTTCCAGATGTTCAAGCTAGTTTTAGAAAAGACAGAGGAACCAGAGATAAAATTGCCAACATCTGCTGGATCATTGAAAAAGCAAGAGAGTTCCAGAAAAACATCTATTTCTGCTTTATTGACTATGCCAAAGCCTTTGACTGTGCAGATCACAATACACTGTGGAAAATTCTGAAAGAGATGGGAATACCAGACCACCTGACCTGCCTCTTGAGAAACCTATATGCAGGTCAGGAAGCAACAGTTAGAACTGGACATGGAACA
The DNA here is from genome assembly GCF_042477335.2 of Ovis canadensis. Lineage (NCBI taxonomy): Eukaryota > Metazoa > Chordata > Mammalia > Artiodactyla > Bovidae > Ovis > Ovis canadensis. The sequence goes on from NC_091246.1 coordinate 31,054,311, forward strand.
GCAAACGAGTTCCAAATAGGAAAAGGAGTACGTCAAAGCTGTATATTGTCACCCTGCTTATTTAACTTCTATGCAGAGTACATCATGAGAAACGCTGGGCTGGAAGAAGCACAAGCTGGAATCAAGATTGCCAGGAGAAAATATCAGTAACCTCAGATATGCAGATAACACCACCCTTATGGCAGAAAATGAAGAGGAACTGAAAAGCCTCTTGATGAAAGTGAAAGAAGAGAGTGAAAAAGTTGGCTTAAAGCTCAACATTCACAAAACTATGATCATGGCATCTGGTCCCATCACTTCATGGGAAATAGATGGGGAAACAGTGAAAACAGTGGCTGACTTTATTTATTTATTTATTTATTTATTTTGAGCTCCAAAATCATTGCGGATGGTGATTGCAGCCATGAAATTAAAAGATGGTTACTCCTTGGAAGGAAATTATGACCAACCTACATAGCATATTCAAAAGCAGAGACATTACTTTGCCAACAAATGTCCATCTAGTCAAGGGTATGGTTTTTCCAGTGGTCATGTATGGATGTGAGATTTGGACTGTGAAGAAAGCTTAGTGCTGAAGAATTGATGCTTTTGAACTGTGGTGTTGGAGAAGACTCTTGAGAGTCCCTTGGACTGTAAGGAGATCCAACCAGTCCATTCTAAAGGAGATCCATCCTGGGTGTTCATCGGAAGGAATGATGCTAAAGCTGAAACTCCAATACTCTGGCCACCTCATGTGAAGAGTTGACTCATTGGAAAAGACCCTGATGCTGGGAGGGATTGGGGGCAGGAGGAGAAGGGGATGACAGAGAATGAGATGGCTGGATGGCATCACCGACTCTATGGACATGAGTTTGAGTGAACTTTGGGAGTTGGTGATAGACAGGGAGGCCTGGTGTGCTGCAATTCGTGGGGTCGCAAAGAGTCGGACATGACTGAGTGACTGAACTGAACTGATGGAGTAGGTCTGGTGAGGTCTTTACAACCTCCAGACATTCTTTGGATTCATTGGAGAGTATATAACTCCTTGCTAACACTAGCAAGGGGGTGCTCTTTCTACCACGCTCTGATATACGTCAGAAGATTTTTCTATCTCCTTTATACTTTAATAAAACTTTATTACAGAAAAGCTCTGAACGATCAAGCCTCGTCTCTGACCCGGGATGAATTCTTCTCCTCCAGGGGCCAAGAATCCCGGTGTCTTTGCGTAGTTCAGCAACAACCTTTCACCCACATTGGCTAAAGACAGAAAGATTGAATCATATGGACTCTGATTGTGCAACTGCACTCCAACTTATTGCAGGGTAAAGTTCTGTACCGAGAAACTCCAAACTGGGAGAACAGTAGCTCCATATATTCTGCTCAGGTCCCTTACCACTGGTAGCCAGGGATATGCTCCCAGGAAGGAGCTAAGAGGATTCATCTCTGCTGAAAGACTAACCAGCTCCCTTCCTCAGATTCTATGGCTACCAATTTTTAAGGTTCCCAGGTGGCGCAGTGATTTAAAAAAAAAAAAAAAAACTGCCTACAAATGCAGGAAACCCAGGAGATGTGGGTTTGATCCCTGGGTCGAAGATCCCCCAGAGAAGGAAATGGTGACCCACTTGGGTACTCTTGCCTGGGAAATCCTATGGACAGAGAAGCCTAGCTGGCTACAGTCTATAGAGTTAAAAGGAGTCAGACATGACTTAGCATGCATGCAGCTCAGTTGGTGAGGTTAGTCATTCAGTTGCATCTGACTCTGCAACCCCATGGACTGTAGCCCAACAGGCTCCTCTGTCCATGGAATTCTCTAGGCAAGAATACTGGAGTAGATATCCATTCTCTTCTCCAGGACATCTTCCCAACCAAGAGATCGAATCCAGGTCTCCTGCATTGTAGGTAGATTCTTTACCATCTGAGCCACCAGGGAAGCCCTCTCAGCTACAAAAAGGACAGACTGACACATATCACTACCCAGTGAGGACCACCCATTGACAGGATCCAACCAGATATGTGGGATTTCCAATGAGTTTCTAGTGCCTCTATCTTAAATAGACAAGTAAATAGAATAGACAAGTAAAAGTTGTTGAGTCTTTTCCGACTCTTTTTGATCCCATGGACTGTACAGTCCATGGAATTCTCCAGGTCAGAATATTGGAGTGGTTAACCTTTCCCTTCTCCAGGGGGTCTTCCCAACCCAGGGATCGAACCCATGTCTCCTGCATTGCAGCTGGATTCTTTACCAGCTGAGCCACAAGGGAAGCCCCATAAGTAGATGAAGTTCATCCAAAATTTGAAGAAATCTTTCAGTATAGAAAAAAAAATGGAAATAGAGGAAAAAGTCAGTTCAAGAAAACTTCAGAATAAGAGAACATATTGCACCCATGATACAAATGGGAGATAGTAACTATGGAACAATTTAGAAAATAAGAAAGTGCTTTTGAAAATAAAATATGATTGTAGAAATGTATAATTCAACCTAACATTCAAGAAAAAAAAAGAAGAAATATTCCAGTCATTAAAAGGAAAAAGGCAAATAGACAGAAAATTGGAAGATAAGTTATAAGAAAAGTCGAGCATCATTCATTCATTCATTCAACCAGTATTCATTGAAAGCCTGCTTTGTGCCAGACACTTGCCTGGGTATTCAGGATATATCAGTAAGCAAGCCAGAAGATCTCTACCCTCAAAGCTTTACATGTTATTTGGAGGAACCAGAAAATAAACAACAAATGTAATAATTAAGTAAATTACATAACATGTTAGGCGATGCTTTGATCAAAAAGAATAAAAATTGAGCATGATAAGGCAATTAGAAATGCTGGGAGGGTTTTTGTTTCCATTTTAAATAGGAGCATCAGGGTATACTTCATTAAGAAGGAATATTAGAGCAAAGACATGAAAAATGTGAGAGAAAGAAGTGACAGCTAATGTAAAGGGCCCAAGATGGGACTTTTCACGTCATGCTCAAGGAAGAGCAAGAAGGTCAATGTTCTGAAGCCAAGTGAGCTAAGGAGGGATTCAGAGAGGGATGATATCACAGCAGTAGTGAGAATTCAAACATGGTGGGCCTTGGTAAGCCAAGCTATGGACTTTGATGTTTTGTTTTTTTTTTTCCCTGAGACATGCAGAGTGCAACTGGAGGATGTTCAGTGAAGTGTCAACTTTGGCTTTTAAAAAGGACTATATGCAGGTCAGGAAGCAAAAACTAGAACTGGACATGGAACAAATGGACTGGTTCCAAATAGGAAAAGGAGTATGTCAAGGCTGTATATTGTCACCCTGCTTATTTAATTTGTATACAGAGTACATCTTATATGCATAGTACAGCATGAGAAATGCTGGGCTGGAAGAAGCACAAGCTGGAATCAAGATTGCCAGCAGAAATATCACTAACTTCAGATATGCAGATGACACCACCCTTATGGCAGAAAGTGAAGAGGAACTAAAAAGCCTCTTGATGAAAGTGAAAGAAGAGAGTTGAAAAAGTTGGCTTAAAGCTCAACATTCAGAAAATGAAGATCATGGCATCTGGTCCCATCACTTCATGGGAAATAGATGGGGAAACAGTGGAAACAGTGTCAGACTTTATTTTTTGGGGCTCCAAAATCACTGCAGATGGTGATTGCAGCCATGAAATTAAAAGACGCTTACTCCTTGGAAGGAAAGTTATGACCAATCTAGACAGCATATTCAAAAGCAGAGACACTACTTTGCCAACAAAGGTCCGTCTAGTCAAGGCTATGGTTTTTCCAATGGTCATGTATGGATATGAGAGTTGGACTGTGAAGAAAGCTGAGTGCTGAAGAATTTATTCTTTTGAACTGTGGTGTTAGGGAAGACTCTTGAGAGTCCCTTGGACTGCAAGGAGATCCAACCAGTCCGTTCTAAAGAGATCAGTCCTGGGATTCCTTTGGAAGGAATGGTGCTAAAGCTGAAACTCCAGTACTTTGGCCACCTCATGCGAAGAGTTGACTCATTGGAAAATACTCTGATGCAGGGAGGGATTGGGGGCAGGAGGAGAAGGGGACGACAGAGGATGAGATGGCTGGATGGCATCACTGACTCGATGGACGTGAGTCTGAGTGAACTCCGGGAGTTGGTGATGGACAGGGAGGCCTGGCGTGCTGCGATTCATGGGGTCGCAAAGAGTAGGACACGACTGAGCAACTGAACCAAACTGAACTGATATAGTTGCAAGGTGGAATCAGAGACATCCAAGAGCGATGCTGGACAGTGATCCAGGTGAGAGATGGTGACACCTGGGACCAGAGTAGTAGCAGTTGAGCAGTTCTTTTAGGGGGAGATGCAGATGTTAAAAAGTTTAAGAAGTCAATAGGGATAAACATGAATACAACCACTGCTGAACAAGCATATTGTATAATAGATTAGCAGAAGAAATCTCAAAGTATCCAGTGGAAAATAGGAAAAGAGAAAAAAAATGGATTCCTTGATATAAAACAGAAAATTTGAATTGGTTAATTTTAATTTTTATTATTTCTTACTAGTTTAGGTTTTCTGAAATAAACCTGCATTGCTTTTTAAATTTTAAAGAATTTTCTCTTGTTCTAGGGGTTGAGCACTCCTGTGACTCACTTTGGAAAACTGGTCTTGGGCTCCTGGAACAGCTTCACCAGTCTAACATCTAGAAGCCTAACATCTAGAAGCAGAGTTGGGTTTTGGGGGAGGGGTGGCCAAATAAAGAGGAAGAAGGTAGGGGCCCACCTCTGTGATCTTGCTCCTGAACTGGTCCTTCTTTGCTGTTGCTGTTCATTTGCTAAGTTGTGTCTGAGTCTTTGCAAAGCCATGGACTGCAGCATGCCAGGCCTCCCTGTCCTTCACCATCTCCAGGAGTTTGCTCTAACTCATGTCCAGAGTCAGTGATGCCATCCAACCATCTTGTCCTCTGTTGTCCCCTTCTCCCGCCATCAATCTTTCCCAGCATCAGGGTCTTTTCCAGTGAATCTGCTTTTCACATCACATGATCAAAGTATTGGAGCTTTGGCTTCAGCATCAGTCCTAATGAATATTCATGGTAGATTTACTTTAGGATTGGCTGGTTTGCTGCTGCTGCTGCTGCTGCTGCTGCTAAGTCGCTTCAGTCATGTCCAACTCTGTGCGACCCCATAGATGGCAGCCCACCAGGCTCCGCTGTCCCTGGGATTCTCCAGGCAAGAACACTGGAGTGGGTTGCCATTTCCTTCTCCTTGCAATTCAGGGGACTCTCAAGAGTCTTCTCCAGCACCACATTTCAAAAGCATCAATTCTTCAAAGCTCAGCCTTCCTTATGCAACTTTCACATCCATACATGACTACTGAAAAGACCATAGCTTTGACTATGTGGATCTTTGTCAGCAAAGTGATGTCTCTGTTTTTTAATATGCTATCTAGGTTTGTCATACCTTTCCTTCCAAGGAGCAAGTGTCTTTTCATTTCATGGCTGCAGTCACTGTCCACAGTGATTTGGGAGCTCAAGAAAGTAAAATCTGTCACTGTTTTCTCTTTCTCCACTTCTATTTGCCATGAAGTAATGGGACCCAATGGCATGACCTTAGTTTTTTGAATGTTGAGTTTTTAGACAGCTTTTTCACTCTCCTCTTTCATCCTCATCAAGAAGCTTTTTAGTTCCTTTTTGCTTTCTGCCATTATAGCGTTATCATCTGCATATCTGCAAAGTGAAAGTGAAAGTTGCTCAGTCATGTCCGACTCTTTGCGACCCTATGGACTATAGCCCACCAGCTCCTCTGTCCATGGAATTCTCCAGGCAAGAAGACTGGAGTGGGTTGCCATTTCCTTCTCCAGGGGATCTTACTGACTCAGGGATCGAACCCATGTCTCTTATACCTCCTGCATTGGTAGGTGGGTTCTTTACCATCTCATCCATCAGGGAAGCCTGTATATCTGAGGTTGTTGATATTTCTCCTGGCAATCTTGATTCCCTTTCACCTTGCTCAAAATTTCCCTCTGAGAGGTACTCCTACCACAGAGCTGGCTCAGGCTTTCCCACAAACAATGCAGAATACCTAGAACAGGGATCACAAACTCAAATACTTTTGAGGTCAGTCGAGTAACAGATGTGGCAAGGCTGAAAATGTTAAATTATAGTATAATGTCGGAATGCAGAGAAAATGCATGTCTTAGGTGTCTTCCCCAGAAGGAAGTGATTTATTAAGGATTATCTGAAGAAACTGGGTAGGGGATGGAGGAAGAAGGACAGGGAAGAGGAAGAAACCAAGCAAGTGTTCAATTTCACAGTCTGTGCCTACAGGTGAGGTGGCTCCAGGAGCCCAACTCTAGCTTTTCAAAAATAGTCCATGCAGGGCCTGACACTTAGCATAAAAGCATGTAAAACCCAAAGGAGGGGCACTAGAGTCAGTGTAAGAGGTTCAACAGGAGCTGGGGGATGCATTGCCATGTTCTCAGAATCTCTTTATGTTTATTCAATGTGGTCTTACTCATGAACCCCACCCTTTGGTTCATGGTGGGGGTGGGGAGTAGAGAGGGAGTTAAATTAACGGTTAATTCTACCTGGCTTAAAGACTGTAGCAGTGTCTTTAGTTGTTGCTCTGTCTTCTCAGATAGAAAAGTTTCTTACTTACCCCTCCCCGCTTGCTTTTCTTAAGACAATATCTTCAGATCTTAGGGGTAGAGTATCTTAGACACTCCTGTGGTGACAGAGAAGGGTTGGGATATCCAGTTGAGGTGTACTTTGACCTCTCTGGCCTCTGTGATCATGGCTCTAGTCCTGTTTACAAGTAGCCTGGATATCATTCACCTCTGGTTTGGTCTTCTTGTCATATTAGTCACAGTCTGGGGTAACCCCTCCAACCTGGCATCACACTGACCTTCACTGGTTGTAGATCTCGCTGGGTCTATGCTGCACATTCCCTCCAGCCTACAAGCTCAGCAATCACAGGTCCATTTAGTGTCCATTCACTCAGACCATCAACTTTTAACTCACCCACACTATGTGGGGAGCCCTAGAGGCAAAGAAAATTTTATTGTGGCAAAAAATGTATAACATAAAATTTGTCATTTTAAGTGTACAAATCATCAGCATTAATTTGATTCACAGTATTATTGGACTTCCCTATTGCATAGGAACCTGGAATGTCAGGTCCATGAATCAAGGCAAATTGGAAAGTGGTCAACAGGAGACGGCAAGAGTGAATGTCGACATTCTAGGAATCAGTGAACTAAAATGGACTGGAATGGGTGAATTTAACTCAGATGACCATTATATCTACTACTGCGGGCAGGAATCCCTCAGAAGAAATGGAGTAGCCATCATGGTCAACAAAAGAGTCCGAAACGCAGTACTTGGATGCAATCTCAAAAACGACAGAATGATCTCTGTTCATCTCCAAGGCAAACCATTCAATATCACAGTAATCCAAGTCTATGCCCCAACCAGTAACGCTGAAGAAGCTGAAGTTGAACGGTTCTATGAAAACCTACAAGGCCTTTTGAACTAACACCAAAAAAAGATGTCCTTTTCATTATAGGGGACTGGAATGCTAAAGTAGGAAGTCAAGAAACACCTGGAGTAATGGGCAAATTTGGCCTTGGAATACGGAATGAAGCAGGGCAAAGACTAATAGAGTTTTGCCAAGAAAATGCAGTGGTCAAAGCAAACACCCTCTTCCAACAACACAAGAGAAGACTCTGCACATGGACATCACCAGATGGTTAACACTGAAATCAGACTGATTATATTCTTTGCAGCCAAAGATAAAGAAGCTCTATAGAGTCAACAAAAACAAGACCAGGAGCTGACTGTGGCTCAGATCATGAACTCCTTATTACCAAATTCAGACTCAAATTGAAGAAAGCAGGGAAAACTGCTAGACCATTCAGGTATGACCTAAATAAAGTCCCTTATGATTATACAGTGGAAGTGAGAATTAGATTTAAGGGCTTAGATCTGATAGATAGAGTGCCTGATGAACTATGGAGTGAGGTTCGTGACATTGTACAGGAGGCAGGGATCAGGACCAACCTCATGGAAAAGAAATGCAAAAAAGCAAAATGTCTGTCTGAGGAGGCCTTACAAATAGCTGTGAAAAGAAGAGAAGTGAAAAGCAAAGGAGAAAAGGAAAGATATAAGCATCTGAATGCAGAGTTCCAAAGAATAGCAAGAAGAGATAAGTAAGCCTTCCTCAGCAATCGATGAAAAGAAATAGAGGAAAACAACAGAATGGGAAAGACTAGATATCACTTCAAGAAAATTAGAGATACTAAGGGAACATTTCATGCAAAGATGGGCTCAATAAAGGACAGAAATGGTATGGACCTAACAGAAGCAGAAGATATTAAGAAGAAGTGGCAAGAATACACAGAAGAACTGTACAAAAAAGATCTTCATGACCCAGATTATCACGATGGTGTGATCACTCATCTAGAGCCAGACATCCTGGAATGTGAAGTCAAGTGGGCCTTAGAAAGCATCACTATGAACAAAGCTAGTGGAGGTGATGGAATTCCAGTTGCTGCTGCTGCTGCCAAGTCACCTCAGTCGTGTCTGACTCTGCGTGACCCCATAGACGGCAGCTCACCAGGCTCCTCCATCCCTGGGATTCTCCAGGCAAGAGCACTAGAGTGGGTTGCCTTTGCCTTCTCCAAATTCCAGTTGAGCTATTTCAAATCCTGAAAGATGATGCTGTGAAAGTGCTGCACTCAATATGCCAGCAAATTTGGAAAATTCAGCAGTAGCCACAGGACTGGAAAATGTCAGTTTTCATTCCAATCCCAAAGAAAGGCAATGCCAAAGAATGCTTAAACTACCACACAATTGCACTCATCTCACATGCTAATAACGTTAACGGTCAAAATTCTCGAAGCCAGACTTCAGCAATATGTGAACGGTGAACTTCCAGATGTTCAAGCTAGTTTTAGAAAAGGCAGAGGAACCAGAGATCAAATTGCCAACATCTGCTGGATCATTGAAAAAGCAAGAGAGTTCCAGAAAAACATCTATTTCTGCTTTATTGACTATGCCAAAGCCTTTGACTGTGTGGATCACAATACACTGTGGAAAATTCTGAAAGAGATGGGAATACCAGAACACCTGACCTGCCTCTTGAGAAATCTGTATGCAGGTCAGGAAGCAACAGTTAGAACTGGACGTGGAACAATAGACTGGTTCCAAATAGGAAAAGGAGTATGTCAAGGCTGTATATTGTCACCCTGCTTATTTGACTTCTATGCAGAATACATCATGAGAAACGCTGGGCTGGAAGAAACACAAGCTGGAATCAGCATTCCCGGGAGAAATATCAATAACCTCAGATAAGCAGATGACACCACCCTTATGGCAGAAAGTGAAGAGGAACTAAAAAGCTTCTTGATGAAAGTGAAAGAGGAGAGTGAAAAAGTTGGTTTAAAGCTCAACATTCAGAAAATGAAGGTCATGGCATCTGGTCCCATCACTTCTTGGGAAATAGATGGGGAAACAGTGGAAACAGTGTCAGACTTTATTTTCGGGGGCTCCAAAACCACTGCAGGTGGTGATTGCAGCCATGAAATTGAAAGACGCTTATTCCTTGGAAGAAAAGTTATGACCAACCTAGATATCATATTCAAAAGCAGAGACGTTACTTTGCCGACTAAGGTCCGTCTAGTCAAGGCTATGGTTTTTCCAGTAGTCATGTATGGATGTGAGAGTTGGACTGTGAAGAAAGCTGAGCGCCGAAGAATTGATGCTTTTGAACTGTGGTGTTAGGGAAGACTCCTGAGAGTCCCTTGGACTGCAAGGAGATCCATCCAGTCCGTTCTGTAGGAGATCAGCCCTGGGATTTCTTTGGAAGGAATGATGCTAAAGCTGAAACTCCAGTACTTTTTCTACTTCATGCGAAGAGTTGCCTCATTGGAAAGGACCCTGATGCTGGGAGGGATTGAGGGCAGGAGGAGAAGGGGACAACAGAGGATGAAGTGGTTGGATGGCATCACTGACTCGATGGCCGTGAGTCTGAGTGAACTCCAGGAGTTCGTGATGGACAGGGAGGCCTGGCGTGCTGCAGTTCATGGGGTTGCAAAGAGTGGGTCACGACTGAGCGCCTGAACTGAACTGAATGGTAGCTCAAACGGTAAAGAATCTACCTCCAATATAGGAGACCAGGGTTCAGTCTCTAGGTCGGGAAGAATCTCTGGAGAAGGGAATAGCAGTCCACTCCCGTATTCTTGCCTGGAGAATTCCGTGGACAGAGAAGCCTCACCAGCTACAGTCTGTGGGGTCACTAAGAGTCAGACATGACTAAACGACTAACACACACATTATACAACCATCATTACTATCTCCAAAACTTTTTCAACATCTGAAACAGACCTTCTCATTACTCCCTTTTCCCAGGCCCTGGTCATCTCTAATCTACTTTCTGTCTCTATAAATCTACCTATTCTAAATATTTCATGTACATATAATCATACAATATTTCAATATTTGTCCTTCTGTGTGTTTGGCTAATTTCACTCGTCACAATGTCCTCTAGATATATCTATGCTACAGCAAGGATGAGAATGTCATCCTTTTTTTTAATGGCTGGATTATGTTCCATTGTAGGCATACACCTAATTTTGTTCATCCATTTATCTGTTGGTGGACCCTTGGGCTGTTTCTATTTTTTGGCTATTGAGACTAATGGTGCAACGAACATTGTTGCACAAGCATCTTTTTGAGTCTGTTTTCTATTTGGGGGAGGGGGAGTGGGAAGCTAGTAGGGAAATTGCTAGATCATATAATCATTCTATGTTTAGCTTTTTGATGATCTGCCAAAATGTTTTCCGTAAAGGCTAAATCATTTTATACTCTAAGCAACAATGTATGAGAGCGCCAATGTCTCCACATCACCACTAACAATGGTTGTTTTCTGTTTTGTTTCATTTTTATAATAACCATTCTGTGTGTGTGTGTGTTACTCACTCAGTCGCATTCAACTCTTTGTGACCCCATGGACTGTAGCCTGCTAGCTCCTCTGACCATGGGATTTCCCAAGTAAGAATACTGGAATGGGTTGCTATTCCCTTCTCCAGGGGACCTTCCCAACCCAGGGATTGAACCCAGGTCTCCTGCATTGCAGGCAGATTCTTTACCATCTGAGCCACCAAGCAATCTTAATAACCATTCTACTGGGTGTGAAATAGTTTTGATTAGCTGTTGATTCTCTGTTGACTGATGATGCTGAACATCTTCTCATATGCTTATTGGCCATTTGTGGATCTTGGGAGAAATGTCTAAGTCCTTTGCCTCTTTTACATTGTGCTGTCTGTTCTTTTGTCAGAGACAGATTTTTAGACAAGTGTGAGAGCAAAAGAAAAAAATGACAAACACCTTATGCCTTCAAGTGGACCTTACAGAATCTACATATTTATCTGGAAAAGGAAGGATGTGTAAGACACGCTCACACCCTGGCCTAAGGCCTTGTGCCTCTTTATTCTTCCCTGGTGTGTGTGTGTGTGTGATAGGGATAGTCATGACCTTTGTTTAGAGCAGTACTTCTCAAATTTTACTTCATATCCGCATCACCTGGGTATGCTGCTAAAGTGCAGATTCTGGTTCAGTAGAGCTTTCAACAAGCTCCCAGCTGATGCTAATGCTGCAGGTTCATTGCTTACAGTTGGATTAGCAAGGCCTTAGAGAACAATTTTGGAGAAGGCAATGGCACCCCACTCCAGTACTCTTGCCTGGAAAATCCCATGGGTGGAGGAGCCTGGTGGGCTGCAGTCCATGGGGTCTCGAAGAGTTGGACACGACTGAGCGACTTCACTTTCACTTTTCACTTTCATGCATTGGAGAAGGAAATGGCAACCCACTCCAGTGTTCTTGCCTGGAGAATCCCAGGGACAGGGGAGCCTGGTGGGCTGCCGTCTATGGGGTCGCACAGAGTTGGACACGACTGAAGCGACTTAGCAACAGCAGCAGCAGCAGAGAACAATTTACATATTAAAAATGTTTTGTGAAGATTTTCAAATAGTTTCTGGGCCAAACATGGCTTTAGGAAGCAGGTTCCACACTTGAAAAATAACAGCATACTATTAGGATATCACTAAAGATATCTATGGCATGTCTAGTACAGGAGTCCCAAAGTAAAGTGCTTATTGAGGTCAGTCTAGGGTGGGATGGAGATTACCTAGCTGGAGAACCTCTGCCTGTTTATGGGAGGTACTGCTCTTTAATATCAATAACCTCAGATATGCAGATGACACCACCCTTATGGCAGAAAGCAAAGAGGAACTAAAGAGCCTCCTGACAAAGGTGAAAGAGGAGAGTGAAAAAGCTGGCCTATCAACATTCAAATAAGGAATATCATAGCATCCAGTCCCATCATCTCATGGCAAAAGATGGGGAAACAATGGAAACAGTGACAGACTTTATTTTCTTGGGCTCCAAAATCACTGTGGACAGTGACTGCACCCACGAAATTAAAAGATGCTTGCTCCTTGGAAGAAAAGCTATGACAAACCTAGGCAGCATATTAAAAAGCAGAGACATTACTTTACCAACAAAGGTCCAACTAGTCAAAGCTGTGTTTTTTCCAGTAGTCATGTATGAATGTGAGAGTTGGATCATAAAGAAGGCTGAGTGCCAAAGAACTGATGCTTTCGAACTGTGGTGCTGGAGAAAACTCTTTCTCCAAAGAGTCCCTTTGACTGCAAGGAGATCCAAGCAGTCAATCCTAAAGGAAATCACCTCTGAACATTCACTGGAAGGATAGATGCTGAACTGAAACTCCAATGTTTTGGTCACCTGATGCAAAGAACTGACTCATTGGGAAAGACCCTGATGCTGTGAAAGATTGAAGACAGGAGAAGAAAGGGACGACAGAGGACAAAATGGTTGGATGGCATCACTGAATTGATGGATATGAGCTGAGGAAGCTCCAGGAGATGTTGAAGGACAGGGAAGCATGGCGACCTGCAGTCCAATGGAATCACAAAGAGCTGGACATGACTGAGCAACTGAACAACAACTGCTCTTAAACTATAGCTGATGGTTCTGTCAAGTCAGCTTATTTCTCTTTCTCTGTTCTTTTCTTGTCACAGCAGATATTAGGAGTGACAGACCAAAGTGTGAGATGACAGAAAAGTTACAGCTCAGTTAGGCTCAAGCAGACAGATATTTTATTAGACAGGTGCTCCAAAAACACAGGAGCAAGCTGATCACAAAGGAAGTCCTTCTCATTTTTCCTATTGAGCCTGTTTGGCTTCTTGCTTTCATAGTCCCTGTCTCCTTTTGGTTATGGTGTGTGCAGAGTAGAGCTTGTACACATCACCAGTCAATGAAAGGGAATGCAATGGGGATACACTCAAGGCCAATTGACAGTTGTAAGTTATACAACAGCAGACTATGTTATTTATGTCTTCCCATAATTCAGTTCAGTTCAGTTCAATCGTTCAGTCATGTCTGACTCTTTGCGACCCCATGAACTGCAGCACACCAGGCCTCCCTGTCCATCACCAACTCCTGGAGTTTACTCAAAATCATGCCCACTGAGTCAGTAATGCCATCCAGCCATCTCATCCTCTGTCGCCCCCTTCTCCTCCTGCCTTCAATCTTTCCCAGCATCAGGGTCTTTTCACATGAGTCAGCTCTTCACATCAGGTGGCCAAAGTATTGGAGTTTCAACTTCAACATCAGTCCTTCCAATGAATATTCAGGACTGATCTCCTTTAGGATGGACTGGTTGGATCTCCTTGCAGTCCAAGGGACTCTCAAGAGTCTTCTCCAACACCACAGTTCAAAAGCATCAATTCTTAGTCACTCAGCTTTCTTTATAGTCCAATTCCCATAATTCAGTCTGTTATAATTAGATATAGAATATTTATGAGCCCTTGCTGGGCTCTTAACTACCTGTTTACTTGGAGAATCCCCTGTGTTTATTTTGTATCCACTATGAGTGTAGGGCACATGTGCAGGAGTTGAAAGGTCTCTGTGGTTACTTTGTAGCATATCTGTGAGCGCTACTGGGTGTGTCTGGGATGCATCTTAGAGATCAGCTTGCATTCCTTTCAGCCAGACCTCTTGTCGCTCATGTCTAACTTCCCACGTAACAGTTCCCAGGCAGAAATGCTGGCCCAGGATGCCCATGTTTTCCATCTTATAAAGGAGAAGACGGATATAGAGAATATTTTGTGAAATCCTCTGATTTCAAAATGTTTTTGATTCTTTTTTTTTTTTTTTTCTCCAGCAGTCTTCAAGCTAAACAAAACAAGTCTGTTAGCCATATGCAACCTTCAGGGTGCTGGTTTATTCTTTCCGGCCCAATGTTTTGCTGGACACTCAAGAGATACAGAAAAATAGGACCTGATTTTGAGGCAAGAGGTAGATAGTTCTGCCAAGGTAAAGTGATTGGCGATTCATTCCCTGTGTACCGAAACTCCAAAATATTAATAGCAGGACAAGTGAGAGAGGAGGCTGGGCTCTGGCCAGATAGAAGATAAGAGACCCCATATTTCTCATTCTTGAAGTCAGAAGACCTCCCCGACTACACAATGTAGAAAGGCTCCTTGGAGGTCGAAAGGGGAGTGACGCTAACTATCCAAAGGCCTCTTAAGTAGAATCCATCTTGGCTAAGAGATGAGTGTGCACACATGGGAGGATCCTGAGATATACCAGATATGGACTTTGAACCAGGCAAATAAAAATAATTGGCCAAAGGAAACCCAGAGGAAATGTCCCATAAAAGTAATTCAAACTGTCATAAGAGTGGGACTTTCTCAGAATCTGCCCATGTGTCTCTCTACATGTAGTATCCTCCTTTTCCTCCTAATAAATATTTACTATTACTTTCCTTGTTTATGAGAATTCTATGTTTTGCAAAGCTTAAGGGCTAGGGCCAGTCACTGACCATTGATTGTTCTAGTGGTTAGGATTTGATGCTCTCACCACTGTGACCCGACCTCAAACTCTGGCCTAACTGAAACCTGCTTCAAGCTGCTGTAGGTCAAGGCCACTAGCAATCAGTTTTAGCTCTTACGGTGACTGTAACCTTGCAGGGAACTAAGATATATACACATGAGGCCAGGGAGCAACACAAAGACAGGCATCTGCAAGTGTGAAAAACAAGATCCAAGCCATTTAAGGAAGCTGTGATCAAGCCCCAAAGAGACTGCAGATGATGATCTGTCTCTTGCTGTTCTAATTTTCTTTTTTGCAGTTAAAATGATTTCTCCTGATGCACTCTCTCATTTGGCTTACATGCAACACGGGAGTGACATTTTTAAAAACTACACTTACATGTGATGAGATTATGCCAGAAAAACTAATCAAATGAGACAATAAATATAATGTGCTTGGCAAAATGTGTGACATTATAGATGCTCATTAAATGTTATTTCTCCCATTTCCCTTATAGATCTTGAGGAATAAAAATACAGCACATATATGTATGTGTATATATATATGTGTGTGTGTGTACACACATATATATGTTATATTGGTGTCACTTTTGGGATTTCTTCCTTTATCAAGCAGCAGGCTTTTTTCTAGCTTTATTGAGTTATAATTGACATATAACATTGTATGAGTTAAAGTGTACAATATGGTTTGATACACATATATATTGTGAAATGATTATCACAAATAGGTTAGTTAACAGCTCCAGTTCAGTTCAGTTGCTCAGTTGTGTCTGACTCTTTGTGACCCTATGGACTGCAGCACACCAGGCTTCCCTGTCTATCACCAACTCCTGGAGTTTCCTTAAACTCATGTCCATTGAGTCAGTGATGCCATCCAACCATCTCATCCTCTGTCATCCCCTTCTCCTGCCTTCAATCTTTCCCAGCATCAGGGTCTTTCCCAATGAGTCAGTTCTTCACATCAGGCAGCCAAAGTACTGGAGTTTCAGCTTCAGCATCCATCCTTCCAATGAAGTTAACAGCTCCATCACCTCACATACTACCATTTTTAGAAAATGAGAACTAAGAGATTTACTCTTAATTTACTCAAAGATTTACTCGTTGTGACTCTTAGGTAGCAAAGAGTCGGATACGACTGAACGACTAATACACACACACTCTTACATCTCTCCATTTAGCCCACTCAGCAGCAGTTGTTTTATTGTATGGTCTGACTGTACTGAAACCTTAATGTACCACATGAATAAATGCAGTTAACTAGTCTTACTGGAAAATGCTAGGCAATTAAAGGGTCAATCTGAAACAGATACAAGATCGGGAAAACAATTATTTTTGACTTAATAGTTGCCAGAATTAATCAAATCATAAATGTGCATAATTTGCTATTTTTAAAGTGCTTATTCTTAGGAGTTCTTTACTATTGATTTCATTCTAAGTGAATCATTATGAAATACTTATGAAGAAAATTAATTTTAAGCCATGTGTTTATTTTAAAATATAATTTATTATTTTTGCAAGCAATAAAAATGTGCTATGTTGGTTACAACATACTCTGATTGGTGGGAATGCATGCTCTAAATAGGAATGCATTTTTTACTGAACCAAAAAAAAAAAAAAAACCAGACTAAAACTGCCTTTAGATACATACATATATGTGCATATGTATTAATAAGAGTTGTGTGTTAGTCACTCAGTCATGTCCAGCCCTTTGTGACCCCATGGACTGTAGCCCACCAGGATCCTCTGTTCATGGAATTTTCCTGGGAAGAATGCTGGAGTGGGTTGCCTTTCCCTTCTCCAGAGGATATTCCTGACCCAGGGATTGAACCCAGGTCTCCTGAATTGCAGGCAAGTTCTTTACCATTTGAGCCACAAGGAAAAGCATATATGTATATATATACACACACACATATATATATATACATATATATATATACACACATAAAGTTTATATATATATGTAAAGTTTATATATATATATATATATATATATATATGAAGTTTTTGTTGTTGTTTTCTGGGAATGCCGTGTCAGAGACTGCAAAATGATAGTTATTTCTCCATTCTACATTTATAGTCTTTTAGTAAGAGTCTCCTTCCTTCCTGTTTCTTGAGGTGGTTTAGGACTCCTTCCCCTGGCTTTTTTGAATGAAACATTATAGTATTTTGCATTTATCTTGTTTGACATTTATGAGACTAGAAGAGAAGATGTTGATTAATTAAAAGAAGATCCCCTTCACCAGGCTAAGCTTCACAAGGGCAGAGAATATGTATTTTTTCTCTTTCTTTTATTTTTTTCATCACAGTAACCGCAGATCCTATGTATAGTCTAACCTCAGCTGAGTTCAGCTGCTAGGAAGAGAGATAAAAAATAACCGTAATTGAAACAAAACAGATTTGTTTTTCTTTTTTCTAAAAGAAGTTCAGAGCTAGGCAAATCAGATGACTCTCATGATTATTGGGGACCCAGTGTCCTGAATATTCATTGGAAGGACTGATGCTGAAGCTGAAGCTCCAATACTTTGGTCACCTGATGTGAAGAACTGACTCATTTGAAAAGACTCTGATGCTAGGAAAGACTGAAGGAGGCTGGAGAAAGGGATAACAGAGGATGAGACGGTTGGATGGCATCACCGACTCAATGGATATGAACTTGAGTAAACTCCAGGGGTTGGTGATGGACAGGGAGGCCTGGTGTGCTGCAGTCCTTGGGGTTGTGAAGAGCCGGACACGACTGAGCAAGTGAACTGAACTGAACTGAGGGTCCTTTTATTTCCTTTGTTCCGCCATCCTATTCCAAGACCACTGTCCTTGAGGTACTTTATGATCTAAGATGACTGGACCTCCAGTAGAGGGCAAGAGAAAGGAGGAAAGGGCTAAAGCTCCTTACCTACTGTCTATCTTTTGAGAAGCCTTTCTGAAAGTCCCATGCAACAGCTTCCACTTTTCTCTCACTGGCTGCAACTTTGTAACATGCTGCTGCTGCTGCTGCAGCTAAGTCGCTTCAGTCATGTCCGACTCTGTGCGACTCCACAGATGGCAGCCCACCAGGCTCCCCCGTCCCTGGGATTCTCCAGGCAAGAACACTGGAGTGGGTTGCCATTTCCTTCTCCAATGCATGAAAGTGAAAAGTGAAAATGAAAGTGATGGCCACCCCTTAATAGCAAGTCTGGAAAATGTGGTCTTTTTGATTGGGCATGTTGCCATGCTGAAAGAGAAAGTCACTCAGTCATATCGGACTGTTTGTAGCCTGCCAGGGTCCTCTGTTCATGGGATTCTCCAGGAAAGAATACTGAAGTGGGCTGCCATATAAGTATCAATAAAAACGGTGTTCTCATACTAATAAGGAAAGAGGAAGTGGTAAAATGAGATTAATACGGACAATCTAATCAGTTTTTCATTAAGTGAAATTTATTCAATTTATAAGATTGTTCTTCAAGACTCCTTCCCATCCTTTTTTTTTTTTTAAAGTCAAAAATGTTTCTAAAAAATTGAAATAATGGTAGATTCTCCCTTACTCCCCAATGTTTTTATTTGACCTAATAAAAAGTTACCTCTTTTAGTCCTCTAATATTATTAACATTTTACTGGCCCACATCTAGGGAGCTCCTGGACTATAGAGGTGAGCTGTGAGATTTCTCCCAACTCCAGGATAATCCGGTGGTTCTGTGTCTTCAGTGCACCCTATATGCTTCATGCCTTCTGCTTGGGAGGTGCTCATGAGGTATCCACTGATTCATCAAATAGTTTTATCCAAAGTGCTAATTCCCAGTGGCACAAAGAAGAGCTGCCACCTCCAGTGCCTTGATCAGGGCTTGCTTTGCAGTAAGGAAGAGAAATTCATGGAAGTCCGAATAAGTCAAGGAGTGATTGTTGCAAGGATACAGGGGAATCTCATGGGCAACTGAAACAGAAAAATTAGCCTGCTCAGTTTGCAACTGGGCTTAAACATGGGAAGTTGGAAATGGAAATTACCCTTTATCTCACATGGAATAACATGATCTTTCAAACTTCTCTGTTTTTTTCTGCCAACCAACTTTGTTTGCTACTTAAATTTTTCCTTCCCTCAGTAACTATGGTTGGCATGAGGTTTGGCTTCTGTGATGCAGGGGTGCTACAGTCAATCTCAGTGCTGCAATTGCAAATTACCCAACAAAAGTTTAATTGGTTCAGCAAATATCAGGTTACTATTTCTGATTCAAGTAGTTGTGTCAAGGAGTTGGGCAACTAGTACAAATATGTCTTTCTAAGGTTCATTCTTTTCAACAGGACCTACGGTATGAGCATGTTGAGGGAAGTGGCAGTACCAGGCAACAGTTATAATACATTTCCCTCTTCCTGTTAATTTCCACCTCTGGCAGCCCTCTGTTTCCTGACCTCAGATCCTCTTCCTCCTATCAGGGTGGCAGATCAAAGACCTTCACTATTACTTGAACCATTTCATTAAAAAAAATTATTCATTTGGCTCTGTCAGGTCTTTATTGCCATACACAGAATCTTCATTGCATCACGCAGTATCTTTTATTTTGACACACCAACTCTCTCTAGTTGTGGCCTGTGGGCTCAGAAATTGTGGCTCACGAACTTCAGAGCACTATGGTGCAGCTTCACAGTGCCGTAGCACATGGCTTAGTTGCTCCACAGGGTGTGGGATCTTAGTTCCCTGACCAGGGATGGGACCGATGTTCCATGCATTGCAAGGCAGATTCTTAACCACTGGACCACGAGGGAAGTCCCTACTTGGAGCATTTCTCTATGCATTTCATGCACAAACATTATCACTACTGTTTTCATTTCCATATTGTCAGCATTCATTTCCTCATTCAGAATGTTTTATAAGGAAAGTGATGAACATGCATAGCCTTTGGGGTCACATCACTCCTCCCCCACTGCTGCACACTAAAACCTTGAGAAGTGGTTTGGTAACCAGACTGGGGCCTAAGCAAGAGAATAGCAAGTAATTAGAAGCCCCTGAGTCAATCTACTTGTATTTGAAGATACAGTATCTATTAGCAGAGATTGCTCTGTGCATCAGCTTCTTTATCTGTGAAACTGCAATATTATCTACAACATAGGGTCACTGTAAGAAGTAAAAATAATCAGCCTAGGGCCTGGGACTTACACACTTATTAAATAGTCATAGATGAGATACAAGCAGCAAATACCAGAGTCAAGGACAAGATAGTGTTAAGTGTTGTGAGAGCTGGAAACCAGGTGGTATCTGGACTAATTCTGGAAATATGAGTCTTACTACAATGGCTATAAATGCCAGCAAATTTGGAAAACTCAGCAGTGGCCACAGGACTGGAAAAGGTCAGTTTTCATCCTAATCCCTAAGAAAGGCAATGCCAAAGAATGCTTAAACTACAACACAATTGCACTCATTTCACATGCTAGCAAAGGAATGCTCAAAATTCTCCAAGCCAGGCTTCAGCAATATGTGAACTACCAGATGTTCAAGCTGGTTTTCGAAAAGGCAGAGGAACTAGAGATCAAATTGCCAACATCCAATAGATCATGGAAAAAGCAAGAGAGTTTCAGAAAAACATCTATTTCTCCTTTGTTGATTATGCCAAAGCCTTTGACTGTGTGGATCACAATAAACTGTGGAAAATTCTGAAAGAGATGGGAATACCAGACCACCTGACCTGCCTCTTGAGAAACCTATATGCAAGTCAGGAAGCAACAGTTCGAACTGGACATGGAACAACAGACTGGTTCCAAATAGGAAAAGGAGTACGTCAAGACTGTATATTGTCACTCTGCTTATTTAACTTCTATGCAGAGTACATCATGAGAAACACTGGGCTGGAAGAAGCACAAGCTGGAATCAAGATTGCTGGAAGAAATGTCATTAACCGCAAATATGCAGATGACACCACCCTGATGGCAGAAAGTGAAGAGGAACTAAAGAGCCTCTTGATGAAAGTGAAAGAGGAGAGTGAAAAGTTGGCTTAAAGCTCAACATTCAGAAAATGAAGATCAAGGCATCTGGTCCCATCACTTCATGGGAAATAGATGGAGAAACAGTGGAAACAGAGGCAGACTTTAGGTTTTTGGCCTCCATAATCACTGCAGATGGTGACTGCAGCCATGAAATTAAAAGACGCTTACTCCTTGGAAGAAAAGTTATGACCAACCTAGACATCATATTAAAAAGTAGAGACATTACTTTGCCAACAAAGGTCTGTCTAGTTAAGGCTATGGTTTTTCCAGTAGTCACATACAGGTGTGAGTTGGACTATAAAGAAACTGTGGTGTTGGAGAAGACTCTTGAGAGTCCCTTGGACTGCAAGGAGATCCAACCAGTCCATCCTAAAGGAAATCAGTCCTGAATGTTCATTGGAAGGACTGATGCTGAAGCTGAAACTCCAATACTTTGGCCACCTGATGCGAAGTGCTGACTCATTTGAAAAGATTCTGATGCTGAGAAAGATTGAAGGCAGGAAGAGAAGGGGATGACAGAGGATGAGATGGTTGGATGGCATCACTGACTCAATGGACATGAGTTTGAGTAAACTCTGGGAGTTGGTGATAGACAGGGAAGCCTGGCATGCTGCAGTCCATGAGGTCGCAAAGAGTCGGACACGACAGTGACTGAACTGAACTGAACAATGGCTGGAATCCAAAACAGTTGATTTTATTTGCTTACTGAATGCTTCCTTTGTGGCTAAGCTGGTAAAGAATCCGCATGCAATTCGGGAGACCTGGTTCAGTCCTTGGGTTGGGAAGGTCCCCTGGAGAAGGGAATGGCTACTTACTCCAGTATTCTGGCTTAGAGAATTCCATGGACTGTATAGTCCATGGGGTCACAAAGAGTCAGATTGTCTGAGCAACTTTCACTTGCACTTTACTGAATGCTGAAGGAGGATTTGGTATTGTCGGTTGCTGCACTCAGCTGTGATGTTTATTCCTAATAGAATGTAAAGATTCTAAAGGGTGGATTCCATTAGAATAGATTCTATTTCTAAGGATGAAACAGTTTTTGCCTATGCATGCCATTTTTCATTTTTGCTCTATTACTTAAATATGATTTGACTCTATACTGTAATCAAAATTGTTTCTAGAAGCACACATACTTAATTTTATATTGAGTTAAAAATCGGATTCATATCTAGGTATTTTTCTCAGGAAGCTTTTCAGGCACTTTACAGTGTGCTCATCTCCTTACTGCTTAAAGTATTAGGATAGCTCCATACATGTGGATGCCAGATAAAATGAATGTCTATAGAGAAAGTGAAAGTACAAGTCACTCAGTCGTGTCCGACTCAGAATTTATATGATACATGTTACCCATTTAAGTCTGCTGCTGCTGCTGCTGCTAAGTTGCTTCAGTCATGTCCGGCTCTGTGAGACCCCATAGACAGAAGCCCACCAGGCTCCCCCGTCCCTGGGATTCTCCAGGCAAGAACACTGGAGTGGGTTGCCATTTCCTTCTCCAATGCATGAAAGTGAAAAGTGAAAGTGAAGTCACTCAGTCATGTCTGACTCTTAGAGACCCCATGGACTGCAGCCCACCAGGCTCCTCCATCCATGAGATTTTCCAGGCAAGAGTACTGGAGTGGGTTGCCATTGCCTTCTCTGCATTTAAGTCTAAATTAGGCTTAATATGATGTTATTTCATATACTGTTATAAGTCATGCAAGTCTTTATTAACTACCGAATTTAAAAGACATAAAACTACAGTGGGTACTCCCAGGTGGTTCTAGTGGTGAAGAACCCACCTGCCAATATAGGAGAGGTAAGAGATGCTAGAAAAGTGATGCTTAAAATTCTCTAAGCCAAGCTTCAGCAATATGTGAACCGTGAACTTCCAGATGTTCAAGCTGGTTTTAGAAAAGGCAGAGGAACCAGGGATCAAATTGCCAACATCCGCTGGATCATCGAAAAAGCAAGAGTTCCAGAAAGACATCTATTTATGCTTTATTGACTATGCCAAAGCCTTTGACTGTGTGGATCACAATACACTGTGGAAAATTCTGAAAGAGATGGGAATAACAGACCACCTGACCTGCCTCTTGAGAAATCCGTATGCAGGTCAGGAAGCAACAGTTAGAACTGGACATGAAACAACAGACTGGTTCCAAGTAGGAAAAGGAGTACATCAAGGCTGTATATTGTCACCCCGCTTATTTGACTTCTATGCAGAGTACATCATGAGAAACGCTGGGCTGGAGGAAGCACAAGCTGGAATCGTGATTGCCAGGAGAAATATCAATAACCTCAGATACGCAGATGACACCACCGTTATGGCAGAAAGTGAAGAAGAACTAAAGAGCCTCTTGATGAAAGTGAAAGAGGACAGTGAAAAATTTTTCTAAAACTCAACATTCAGAAATCTAAGATCATGGCATCCAGTCCCAATCACTTCATGGGAAATAGACGGGGAAACAGTGGGAACAGTGTCAGACTTTATTTTTCTGGGCTCTAAAATCACTGCAGATGGTGATTCCAGCCATGAAATTAAAAGACGCTTACTCCTTGGAAGGAAAGCTCTGACCAACCTAGACAGTGTATTAAAAAGGAGAGACATTACTTTGTCAACAGATGTCCATCTAGTCAAGGCTCCGGTTTTTCCAGTGGTCATGTATGGGTATGAGAGTTGGGATAGAAAGAAAGCTGAGTCCAGAAGAACTGATCTGTGGTGTTGGAGAAGACTCTTGAGAGTTCCTTGGACTGAGAGGAGATCCAACCAGTCCATCCTAAAGGAGATCAGTCCTGGGTGTTCATTGCAAGGGTTAATGTTGAAGCTGAAACTCCAGTACTTTGGCCACCTGATGCAAACAGCTGACTCATTTAAAAAGATCCTGATGTTGGGAAATATTGAGGGCAGGAAGAGGAGAAGGGGACGACAGGGGATGAGATTGTTGAATGGCATCACGGACTAAATGAACATGGTTTTGGGTGGACTCCAGGAGTTGGTGATGGACAGGGAGGCCTGGCCTGCTGAGGTTCATGTGGTCGTAAAGAGTCAGACATGACTGAGCGACTGAACAGAGCTGAAGAGATGCTAGTTCTATTCCTGGGTCAGGAAGATCCTCTGAAGAAGAGCATGGTAATGGACTCCAGTGTTCTTGTCTACAGAATCCTATGAACAGAGGAGCCTGCTGGGATATGGCCCATAGGGTCAAGAGTCGGACACAACTGAGGCAATTTAGCATAGTACAGCACAAAACTATAATACGGCAGGACCTGAATGAACCCTCAGTTCAGTTCAGTCACTTAGTCGTGTCCGACTCTTTGCGACCCCATGAATCGCAGCACGCCAGGCCTCCCTGTCCATCACCAACTCCCAGAGGTCACTCAGACTCATGTCCATCGAGCTGGTGATGCCATCCAGCCATCTCATCCTCTGTCATCCCCTTCTCCTCCTGCCCCCAATCCCTCCCAGCATCAGGGTCTTTTCCAATGAGTCAACTCTTCGCATGAGGTGGACAAAGTACTGGAGTTTCAGCTTTAGCATCATTCCTTCCAAAGAACACCCAGGGCTGATCTCCTTCAGAATGGACTGGTTGGATCTCCTTGCAGTCCAAGGGACTCTCAAGAGTCTTCTCCAACACCACAGTTCAAAAGCATCAATTCTTCCGTGGTCAGCTTTCTTCAGTAACAGAACATATTTTCTCTAAAGAAATACATAGTTTAGTTGCTTCCTTTGCTGGTAAACAAACTTAAACTTGCTCACATTTGTCACCACAAAAATGACTTTCTTCCTAAGGGCAAGGGGCCATGATGAATGTCACTCAAGTATGTAGCCCTCTACATCAGCTCTGTTGTGGATCTACCTACATTGAACTAGGCACACATCAAACAAACACAGACCTTTTTAGCTGGCAGAGAATATTTTCAAGAATATGTTTAACATCTCATTCCCTGATACAGCTACAGTTCTTGCTGTCCCAAATTGTAGATAGGGGTCCTTTTGTAGCTCCTTGATTGAGTCTTTTAGGCCTCCCTGGTAGCTCAGACGGTAAAGCGTCTGCCTACAGTATGGAAGACCCAGGTTTGATTCCTGGGTTGGGAAGATCCCCTGGAGAAGCAAATGGCAACCCATTCCAGTATTCTTGCCTGGAAAACCCCATGGACTGAGGATCCTGGTAGGTTACAGTCCATGGGGTTGCAAAGAGTAGGACACGACTGAGGGCCTTCACTTTTAATAAAAAAAAAATTTTTTTTTAATAGATTATCTAATCCCTGAATCCAATTTATTTGGTAAAGTGGGTATTCCTTCATTAAAGAAGGCTGAAGGTGCTTGGTTATTTTTATTATGTGCGTAACTTGCCTTGTTTTTTGAAAGCACCTGTAAAATTGTAATTTTACAATTGTAAGTCATAGATTAAAAAAAAGTTAAATCTTAAAAATGTTTCCTCAATAAATTTTTTTTCAACAACTTAAACATCTATGAAAAAACTTCATGCATTACTAGGTTCAAGAATTAAAAATCCACCAAGACACGCTAACGACAAAAATGGAAGTTTGTTTTTAAAAAAAAAGATGCCTTCCATTTAAGTGGTTTAAATGCAGCGTAGAACTGATTTGAACCCAAGCAAACACTGTATGGAACTGATTTTACTGGGGTGAGGGATCCAAAGAAAGATTCCCTTTTTTATGTGACTATACCTAGAAAATAATATTCTAGGCTTTGTTTAGTGGTTTTACATTCCTGACAAAGACTTAATTTTTCTTTTAAAAATTTTCTGCATTTTGAACAGAATCTTGAAATTAAGCAACAACCTGTTTAAAAACCCAGGGTTTTTCCCCTTCAGGTCCTTCCTGCGGTCTACTTGAAGCCCGCGACACCAGCTTAGTGCTCAGGAACAACTAAGGCAGCCTCAGTAGGGCCCCTCGCCTAGGCCCGCCCCAACGGACCGACTTCCGGCCGAGTCCGGGCCCGCGTCCCGCCCCACGAGCACAAGATTCGTCGGAATTTTCCCGCGACGCCGCCGGGGTGTAGGGTCGCTGGCCAAGCCCCAGAGTGCACTGCGAATACGTGCGCGCGCGGCTCAGCTGCCGAGCAGCCGCGGGAAAATTCCAAAAAAGTGAAAACAAAACACAAAAACCAATACGAAGCAAAGTCAAATTTTCAAGCCACAGAACCCGGGCGGTTGGCAGCCTTTTCGCCACTGCCCAAACTGCTGAAGTTGCTCTGGCGCGGACCACCGGTAAGAGAGAGGCCGCAGAGCGCGAGTGAAGGCGTCTGCCTCCCTCGGGGGTCTGGCCGACACGTCAGCTTGGGGGTGTGGGTTGGGGTAGGGGGGAAAGACTCGCGAGAACGTCCGCTGCGCGCACCGCATCTAGGTGAATGAGCAGGGCTCAGGCGGTGAGAGGGGCTGCGAAGTGGATAGGGGTTTGAGGTGGGGCCAACCCTGGGGGGCGGGGCCGCGGGCGAGGGGCGTGGCTAGAGGGCGGGGCAGGCTCGGGGTGTGGAGTCGACCGAGGGGTCGAGCGGAAGGGAGGCCCCCCAGAGCTGTGGGAACTGGGGGTTGCCGTTTTGCTTCTTTCTGTTCATTAAGCGGAGGCAGCTAGGTCTTCTTAAAAGGACAGGAGCAAAGGTGACTTTCTTTGCCCTGGATCCTTGGGCGCTGTGAAAAGCTCGCCATTTAAAATTCATCACCCATTAAAGCTGGCCGCCTGCTCGCCGCACCGCCCCCCGCCCCCAGAGTGCTGGATGGTGGGGGCCCAATTAGAGGAGCCCGGGGCGGTTTGTTACCCTTCCTGCTTTTCCAGCTTTGCATTTTAGGAAGAGAGGAGGGTTCTAATGGGCGATCATTTCCCAGAAACTCACTTTTTTGGACTGGCAGGCCAAATAGCGTCCAAAGCCTTTGGGAGGTGTTTTTGTTTTTGTTTTGGAGAGGTGGGGAGGTTTGTTTAGCTTGCTTTTTCGGTAATTTTTTACGGGGACGCGTTTACAACATGAACCCTCTATGGTCACATTGCATGGGCTGGAAAAGTCCGGAGAGGGAAAAAAGATTTGGAGTTTTAAAAACAGGAAATTTGGGACCAGAATGTCAAGGAAAGGCTGAGGAATTTTCCAGCAAAGACCTGTATGTGCTGCTGTGTTTGTCGTAATCTGAAATTGTTGGAAAGCTCTTGGGCTCCTGGTTTCATTCTAACCCTTTTCCCATTTAATGCATCATAACTGAGATATGGTTGACTTATTTATTACATTAGTAGGGCACTTTTGGGCCACCAATATTCAGTTCTTTCCGGATGTCACTCACCTTTAGTGGTGTGCAGCTCAAAACATTTTTTCATTACTTCCCTCAGGAAGAGAGGAAAGATTGTTACAAATGGTAGATAGAATTCATACCACCTGTTGGGATCACTTGTACAAAAACTTTGATAGAAAACAATCATTGTGAGTTTATCCATTAAACTTAAAATGCTATTTCAATCTAATATACTGCGCTAGATTCGCAGGGAAGTAAGCCCTCATATACGTTATTCATATGTGTACAAGAAAGACTGCATCAGAAAAGAATTTGCTTTTCCTAGTTATATCAAGGCCTCTTTCCAGCAGAGTAAAAGTTAGATCCTGCTTCTTTAAAATTGAGTTAATTATACCTTGGTATGTTATATATTTTAATTCACCCTTTTCATTATTTAGTCATGTACTTCTTGATTGCTTGGAAAACACTTACTAAGCATACATGATTTTGGAAGATCTGAGTTTTCTATTCTGTAATAAAAACATTAACTTGATTGATTAGCTGAATGTGAAAGATGTGGTGCTGCTTGTATGTGAAACTGTGCGTGTACATTTAATAATAAATGGTACTTTTAACTAGTTCCATATTTCACCAAGTGGTTCCAGTAACAATTATACAAATTTTGTATTTATGAAAACCAGTTAAAGGTAGGCCAGCCTGGCCAGTAAAAAGGTGGATTGATTGTCCAGGCCACAGAGACAGCCTAGGAAACCTCACATCTGTGGCAGTTTCAGGTTGGTAGTGGTGGAACCTCAAGTCAGCCTGGAAATCAGCATCAAATGTATTATTATTATTTAAAAATTGAAGTATAGTCAATTTACAATATTGTGTTAGTTTCAAGTTACAATGTTTTTGCAGATTATATTCCATTATAGGTATTATAAGATAATGGGAATAATTTCATGTACTATACAGTATAGTTGCTTATCTATTTTATATGTAGTGGTTTGTATCTGTTAATCCCATACTCTTAGTTTGCCCCTCCCCCCTTTCCTTCTCTGCTTTGGTAACCACAAATTTGTTTTCTATATCTGTCAGTCTTTTTCTGTATCTATGAGTCTTTTTCTGTATTGTCTATACCTTCATTTTTATTATTTTTTAAGATTCCACATATAAGTGATACAATACAATATTTTTTTCTTCTGTCTCATTTATTTCACTAAGCATAATATCTTCCAGGTTCATCCATGTTGCTACAAACGTCATTATTTTTTATGGGTCACTTTGACTGTGTGGATCACAATAAACTGTGGAAAATTCTGAAAGAGATGGGAATAACAGACCACCTGACCTGCCTCTTGAGAAACCTGTATGCAGGTCAGGAAGCAACAGTTCGAACTGGACATGGAACAACATACTGGTTTCAAATACGAAAAGGAGTATGTCAAGCTGTATATTGTCACCCTGCTTATTTAACTTCTATGCAGAGTACATCATGAGAAATGCTGGACTGGAAGAAACACAAGCTGGAATCAAGATTGCCGGGAGAAATATCAATAACCTCAGATATGCAGATGACACCACCCTTATGGCAGAAAGTGAAGAGGAACTAAAATGCCTCTTGATGAAAGTCAAAGAGGAGAGTGAAAAAATTGGCTTAAAGCTCAACATTAAGAAAACAAAGATCATGGCATCCGGGCCCATCATCTCATGGGAAATAGATGGGGAAACAGTGGAAACAGTGATAGACTTTATTTTTTTGGGCTTCAGAATCACTACAGATGGCGATTGCAGCCATGAAATTAAAAGACACTTACTCCTTGGAAGGAAAGTTATGACCAACCTAGACAGCATATTCAAAAGCAGAGACATTATGTTGCCAACAAAGGTCTGCCTAGTCAAGGCTATGGTTTTTCCAGTGGTCATGTATGGATGTGAGAGTTGGACTGGAAAGAAAGCTGAGCACCAAAGAATTGATGCTTTTGAACTGTGGTGTTAGAGAAGACTCTTGAGAGTCCCTTGGGCTGCAAGGAGATCCAACCAGTCCATTCTAAAGGAGATCAGTCCTGGGTGTTCTTTGGAAGGAATGATGCTGAGGCTGAAAGTCCAATGCTTTGGCCACCTCATGTGAAGAGTTGACTCATTGGAAAAGACCCTGATGCTGGGAGGGATTGAGGGCAGGAGGAGAAGGGGACGACAGAGGATGAGATGGCTGGATGGCATCACCGACTCGATGGACATGAGTCTGAGTGAACTCTGGGAGTTGGTGATGGACAGGGAGGCCTGGCGTGCTGCGATTCATGGGGTCGCAAAGAATCGGACACAATTGAGCAACTGAACTGAATATTACATTGTTTCTATATAATCCACATCTTAATCCAGTCATCTCTTGATTGGGTACTTGGGTACTTGTGTTGTTTTTATATCTCAGCTATTATAAATAGTGCTGCTATAAACATTGGGGTGCAGGTACCTTTTCAAATTAGTGTTTTTGTTTTTTCCAGAAACATACACAGAGTGAATCAGATGGTAGTTCTATTCTTAGTTTTTTAAGGAGCCTCCACACTGTTTTTCATAGCGATTGGCACCAGCTTATATTTCTACTAATAGTGAAGGAAGGTTCCCTTTTCTTCACATCCCTGACAACATTTGTTATTTGTAGACTTTTTGATAAAGGCCTTTCTGATAGGTATGAGGTGATATCTCTTGTGGTTTTGATATGCATTTTTTATAATTAGTGATGTTGAGCATCTTTTCATGTGCCTGTTAGTCATCTGTATGTCTTCTTTGGAAAGATGTTTATTCAGGTCTTCTGCCCGTATTTCGATAGGGTTGTTTAGTTTTTGATGTTAAGTGGTACGAGCTCTGTACATTTACCTCTTGGCATTTGCATAATTTGCAAATATTTTCTCGCATTCTGTAAGTTGTGTTTTTTTTTCTTGATGGTTTCCTTTGTTGTGCAACAGTGTTAAAGTTTAATTGGGCGCCATTTTGGAGAAGAGAATGGCAAACCACTCCAGTATTCTTGCCTTGAGAAACCTATGAACAGTATGAAAAGGAGTAAGATATGACACTGAAAGATGAATCCGCCCAGGTTGATTCAGTTCAGTTGGTCAGTTGTGTCCAACTCTTTGCAACTTCATGGATTGCTGCACACTAGGCTTCCCTATCCATGACCAACTCCTGGAGCTTGCTCAGACTCATGTCCATCAAGTCAGTGGTGCTGTCCAACCATCTCATCCTCTGATCCTCTTCTCCTCCTTCCTTCAATGTTTCCCAGCACCAGGATCTTTTCCAGTGAGCCAGTTCTTCACATCAGATGGCCAAAAGTATTGGATTTTCATCATCAGCGTCAGTTCTCCCAATGAATATTCAGGACTGATTTCCTTCAGGATTGACTGGTTCGATCTCCTTGCAGTCCAAGGGACTCTCAAGAGTCTTCTCCAACACCACAGTTCAGAAGCATCAATTCTTCTGTGCTCAGCTTTCCTAATGGTCCAACTCACATCCGTACATGACTGCTGGAACAACTATAGCTTTGACTGCATGGACCTTTGTCGGTAAAGTAATGTCTCTGCTTTTTAATATGTCACCTAGGTTTGTCATAGCTTTTCTTCCAAGGAAAAGTGTCTTTTAATTTCATGGCTACAGACACCATCTGCAGTGATTTTGGAGCCCAAGAAAATAAAGGCTGTCACTGTTTCATTGTTTTCTCACATATTTGCCATGAAATGATGAGACTGGATGCCATGATCTTTGTTTTTTGAATATTGAGTTTTCAGCCAGCTTTTTCTCTCTTCTCCTTCGGTTTCATCAGGAGGCTCTTTAGTTCCTTTTCACTTTCTGCCATAAGGGTGGTGTCATCTACATATCTGAGGTTGTTAATATTTCTCCCAGCATCATGATTCCAGCTTGTACTTCATCCAGTCCAGCACTTTGCATGATGTGCTGTGCATATAAGTTAAGTAAGCAAGGTGACGATATACAGCCTTGACATACTCCTTTCCCAATTTGGAACCAATCCATTGTTACATGTCCAGTTATAACTGTAGCTTCTTGACCTACATAGAGACTTCTCAAGAGGCAGGTAAGGTGGGCTGGTATTCCCATCTCTTGAAGAATTTTCCACAGTTTGTTGTGATCCACACAGTTAAAGGCTTTAGCATACTCAGTGAAGCAGAAGTAGATGCTTTTTTGGAATTCTCTTGCTTTTTCAATGATCCAGTTTATGTTGGCTATTTGATCTCTGGTTTCTCTGCCTTTTCTAAAACCGGCTTGAACATCTGGAAGTTCTCAGTTCATGTACTGTTGAAGCCTGGCTTGGAGAATTTTGAGCATTCCTTTGCTAGTGTGTGAGATGAGTGCAATTGTGCAGTAGTTTAAACATTCTTTGGCATTGCCTTTCTTTGGGACTGAAATGAAAACTGGCCTTTTCTAGTCCTATGGCCACTGCTAAGTTTTCCAAATTTGCTGGGCATATTGAGTGCAGCATTTTAATAGCATCATCTTTTAGGATTTGAAATAGCTCAACTGCAATTCCATCACCTCCACTAGCTTTGTTCATAGTGATGCTTTCTAAGGCTCACTTGACTTTGCACTCCAGGATGTCTGGCTCTAGGTGAGTGATCACACCATTGTGATTATCTGGGTCATGAAGATCTTTTCTGTATAGTTCTTCTGTGCATTCTTGCCACCTCTTCTTAATATCTTCTGCTTCTGTTGGTCCATACTGTTTCAGTCTTTTAATGACACTCCAGGTTTGTAGGTGTCCAGTGTGCTACTGGAGAGGAGTGGAGAGATAGCTCCAGAAAGAGAGCTGGGTCAGAGTGGAAATGACCGTCAGTTGTGGATGTATCTGGTGGTAAAAGTAAAATCTGATGCTGTAGAGAACAATATTGCATAGGAACCTGGAATGTTAGGTCCATGAATCAGGGTAAGTTGGATGTGGTCAAGCAGGAGATGGCAAGAGTGAAAAATGACATTTTAGAAATCAGTGAACTAAAATGGATGGGAATGGGCAAATTTAATTCAGATGGCCATTATATTGACTACTGTGGAAAATAATCCCTTAGAAGAAATAGAGTAACCCTCATAGTCAACAAAAGAGTCCAAAATGCAATACTTGGGTGCAGTCTTAAAAATGACAGAGCTATCTCAATTTGTTTCCAGAGCAAGCCATTCAACATCACAGTAATCCAAGTCTGTACCCCAGCTACTAATGCCAAAGAAGCTGAAGTTGAATGGCTCTATGAAGACTTCTAGAATTTACACCAGAAAAAAAAAAAAAGATGTTCTTTTTATCATAGAAAGTTGGAATGCAAAAGTAGGAAGTCAAGAGATACCTGGAGTAACAGGCAGAATTGGCCTTGGAGTACAATATGAAGCAGGGAAAAGGCTAACAGAGTTTTGTCGAGAGAATACAGTAATGATAGCAAAAACCCTTTTCCAGCAACACAAGAGATGACTCTCACATGCACATCACCAAATGGTCAATATTGAAATCAGATTGATTATATTATTTGCCTCCAAAGATAGAGAAGCTCTATACAGTCAGCAAAAAGACCTGGAGCTGACTGGCTCAGATCGTGATCTCTTTATTGCAAAATTCAGGCTGAAATTGAAGAAGGTAGGGAAAACCACTAGGTCGTTCAGGCATGACCTAAATCAAATCCCTTATGATTATACAGTGGAAGTGATAAATAGATTCAAGAGGTTAGTTCTGGTAGATGAGTGCCCAAAGAATTATGTTCATAACATTGTACAAGAGGCTGTGATGAAGACCATTGCAAAGAAAAGGAATGCAGGAAGGCAAAGTGGTTGTCTGAGGAGGCTTTGCAAATAGCTGAGAAAATAAGAGAAGCAAAAAAAAAACAATGGAGAAAGGGAAAAATATACCAAACTGAATCCAGAGTTCCAGAGGAGAGGAGCGAGAAATAAGAAAGCCTTCTTAATTGAACAATGCAAAGAAGTAGAGGAAAACAATAGAATAGGAAAGACTAGAGATCTCTTCAAGAAAATTGGAGATATCAAGGGAACATTTCATGCAAAGATGGGCATGAGAAGAGACAGAAATAGCAAGGAGCTCACAGAAGCAAAAGAGATTAAGAAGAAGTCACAAGAATATACAGAAGAGATATACACAAAAGGTCTTAATGACCTGGATGACCGTGATGGTGTGTGGTCACTAACCTAGAGCCATACATCCTGGAGTGTGATATCAAGTGGGCCTTAGGAAGCATTACTACCAATAAAGCTAATGGAGGTGTTGGAGGCTCATTTGTTTGTTTTTGCTTTTATTTATTTTTCTGTAGAAGACTGATCTAAGAAAATACTGCTATATTTGTGTAAAACTGTTCTACCTCTGTTCTGTTTGGGGAGTTTTATGGTTTCAGGTCATAAACATTTAGGTCTTTAAACCATTTTGAGTTTATTTTTGTACGTGATGTGAGGAAATATCCTAATCTCATTGTTTTACATATGGTTGTACAGGTTTCCTAACACCAGTTATTCAAGAGACTATCATTTCTCTATTGTATATTCTTGCCTCCTTTGTCATAGAGTAATTGACCATTGGTGCATGGATTTGTCTGGGGCTTGTATTCTGTTTCATTGATCTATGTGTCTGTTTTTCTGACAATACCATGCTGTTTTGATTACTGTGGCTTTGCATTATAGTCTGAAGTCAAGGAGGGTTGTACCTCCAGCTTTACTGTTTTTTCCTCAGGACGCTTTGGCAATTAAGGTTTTTTTTTGTGGTTCCATATAATTTTAGGATTATTTGTTTTCATCCTGTGAAAAACAGGAGTATTTTGATAGGGATTACATTAAATCTGTAGATTGCTTTGGATAGTATGGGCACTTTAATAATTGTAATTCATGTAGTCCAAGCACATGAGTTATCTTTCCATTTCTATTTTATTCCTCCTTTTCTTTTGAATCATTTCAGTTTCCTTCATCATTGTTTTATAATTCTCAGAGTATAAGTCTTTTACTTCCTTTGTAAGTTTATTCTTATGTTTTTTTTTGGGGTGCAATTTTAAATATATTTATTGTTTTACTTTTTCTGATGTTTCATTATTAGTGTAACAGATTTATTAATACAACAGATTTCTATATATTAATCTTGTATCCAGCAGTCTTGCTGGTTTCATTTATTCTTATAGTTTTGGGTGGAAACTCTAAGGTTCTCTGTAGAGTCTCATGTCATCTGCAAACAGTGACAGTTTTACTTGTTGCCTTCCAATTTGGATACCTTTTATTTATTTTTCTTATCTTATTGCTGTGGCTAGGACTGCCAGTGGAAATGACAAGAGTGGGCATCTTTGTCTGGATTTTTAATTTAGCTGAAAGGGTTTCAACTGAAAAAGTTGAAACTTTTAATTTCATTTGATGGTTGGGTATTAATTGTGTTGGCTATGGATTTGTCATAAATGTCTCTTGTTATGTTGAGATATAGTCCCACCATATCCAATTTTTTATCATGAATGAACGTTGAAATTTGTCAAATGGTTTTTCTGCATCTATTGAGATGATTGAACTTCTCCAGTGGCACTGTGGTACTGTAAATAAGCATCAACAGTGGCTACTGCTGCCTTACCAGGCCCACACCCTAGACCCTCTTGTCACCTCTGTGTCCCTAGATTGAGTCTTTCCCCAGGTCCTGGCTACTCTAGAGCCAGGGCCAAGCTGTGACATGGACAGAGAAGGGGCAGGGATTTTTCTCAGAGTGGACTGGGGAATGTGGCAAGGGAGCAGCCTCTAAGACAGACCTCCCTCCTCCCTGTCTAGTGGTGAGGCAGTACCTATGCACCTCTTACTAGAGGAGTCTTGACTTCTTCAGTCTTTCTATCTGTCCTAGTAGCAGCCAAGGGAGCTTGTCTCATCCATATAGGTCCCCGGGACTGGGGCACCCGTTCTGTGGCTTGACCCACTCACTTTCACAGGATAAGTGTCTGCTTATGTGATCTCCCTTTTCCTTTTAGTCCCCTCCCAGGGGCATAGATCTAACCCATTACTCTTCTTTCTGTCCTGCCTGATTATGTGTGTATTTTTATTATAACTTTGATTTTTTAGGAGTTCTTCTGCCAGTTTCCAGTTAGTTTTCCTTGAAAATTGTTCCACATATAGATGTATTTTTGCTGTATTTATGGGAGAAGGTGACCTGCATGTCCTCTTATTCTGCCATCTTTATCCCCCACCAAATGGATTTATTCAATTTTATTTTAGGCTGGGGTATGTACATTTTCTGTTTTTGTTCATAGATCTTGAAAGACTGACCTTTTAGTATGAAAGAACATCTATAAAAGAAGTGCATTGACTTTGCGAGTGTTTTAATAAAAATGCAGTGGAAGTAGAGAAGGAAAAACTTTAAAAGTTCATCAGATAATAGATAAAATAGATAAAAAGGCAAATCTTCAGCATTTAAAATTTTCTACTAAATATTACACTTTTTTTTGGATTTTCTTTTTTAAGAACATGAAAGATACAGATCTCTATTTTTATATATCTTTATTTTACTTTGTTTGTAGCTGTAATGGGAAAAACACTTACCTTAAAAAGATAGCCCAAACCCGTGTAATAATGGTAACAAGCCTATCACTACCCCTT
The DNA here is from genome assembly GCF_042477335.2 of Ovis canadensis. Taxonomy (NCBI): domain Eukaryota; kingdom Metazoa; phylum Chordata; class Mammalia; order Artiodactyla; family Bovidae; genus Ovis; species Ovis canadensis. The sequence goes on from NC_091246.1 coordinate 31,089,896, forward strand.
ATACACATAAAAAAAAAAAAAGAGACATTTTCGGACTAATTTTTGAAGAGACTTTGCAGAGTTACCTGGTCCATTCATTCTCTTAGGCTCTTCAATAAACTCTGTTGAGTGTGTAGAAAACATTTCCCTGTTAAGATAGGAACATCTACAATCTTCCTGTTCAGTTCAGTTCAGTCGCTCAGTTGTGTCCGACTCTTTGCGACCCCATGAATCGCAGCACACCAGGCCTCCCTGTCCATCACCAACTCCTGGACTCACTCAGACTCACGTCCATCGAGTCAGTGATGCCATCCAGCCATCTCATCCTCTGTTGTCCCCTTTTCCTCCTGCCCCTAATCCCTCCCAGCATCAGTCTTTTCCAGTGAGTCAGCTCTTCGCATGAGGTGGCCAAAGTACTGGAGTTTCAGCATTAGCATCATTCCTTGCAAAGAAATCCCAGGGTTGATCTCCTTCAGAATGGACTGGTTGGATCTCTTTGCAGTCCAAGGGACTCTCAAGAGTCTTCTCCAACACCACAGTTCAAAAGCATCAATTCTTCAGTGCTCAGCCTTTATAGTCCAACTCTCACATCCATACATGACCACAGGAAAAACCATAGCCTTGACTAGACGGACCTTAGTTGGCAAAGTAATGTCTCTGCTTTTGAATATGCTATCTAGGTTGGTCATAACTTTTCTTCAAAGGAGTAAGCATCTTTTAATTTCATGGCTGCACTCACCATTTGCAGTGATTTTGGAGCCCCCCAAAACAAAGTCCGACACTGTTTCCACTGTTTCCCCATCTATTTGCCATGAAGTGATGGGACCAGATGCCATGATCTTCATTTTCTGAATGTTGAGCATTAAGCCAACTTTTTCACTCTCCTCTTTCAGTTTTGTCAAGAGGCTTTTTAGCTCCTCTTCACTTTCTGCCATAAGGGTGGTGTCATCTGCATATCTGAGGTTATTGATATATCTCCCGGCAATCTTGATTCCAGCTTGTGTTTCTTCCAGTCCAGCGTTTCTCATGATGTACTCTGCATAGAAGTTAAATAAGCAGGGTGACAATATACAGCCTTGACACACTCCTTTTCCTATTTGAAACCAGTCTGTTGTTCCATGTCCAGGTCTAACTGTTGCCTCCTGACCTGCATACAGATTTCTCAAGAGGCAGGTCAGGTGGTCTGGTATGCCTATCTCTTAAAGAATTTTCCACAGTTGATTGTGACCCACACAGTCAAAGGCTTTGGCATAGTCAATAAAGCAGAAATAGATGTTTTCTGGAATTCTCTTGCTTTTTCCATGATCCAGCGGATATTGGCAATTTTATCTCTGGTTCTTCTGCCTTTTCTAAAACCAGCTTGAACATCAGGAAGTTCACGGTTCACGTATTGCTGAAGCCTGGCTTGGAGAATTTTGAGCATTACTTTACTAGCATGTGAGATGAGTGCAATTGTGCTGTAGTTTGAGCATTCTTTGGCATTGCCTTTCTTTGGGATTGGAATGAAAACTGACCATATCTCTAATAACAGGAAAGCAGAGTTCATATAAAAATCACCTTTTGGAAACTGTATCCTGTTTTCTAAATAATTAAGTGATTTTTAGTAAATTTGGAAGATTTTTGAGATTGTGCAGTGATCACAGCAATTCAGTTTTAGAAATTTTACATCACCTTAATAAGTTTGCCTCTGCAGGTTTTGTACTCAGACCTGGTGCTGGCTTTAGCCTCATTGATTTGCTTTCTATCACTATCAGTTAGCCTTTTATGGAGATGGATTTATGAAATAAGTGCCGTCTTATGCCTGGCTTCATTTAGCGTAATGGTTTTGAGATTCATCCATGTTGTAGCATGTATCCATAGTTTGTTCCTGTTTATTGATAAATAACCATTGTATGACTATACTACATTTTCTTTATCCGTTCATCAGTTGATGGACATCAGTTGTTTTCACTTTTTGGCTATGATGAATAATGCTGCTGTTTTCATTCATGTACAAGTCTTTGTGTGGACGTACGTTCTCATTTTTTCTTGGATAAATACCCATGAGGAAATTACTGGCTTGTGTAGTGGTTTCAAGTTTTAATTTTTTAAGAAACAGCTAAACTGTTTTCCAGTATGGCCATACCATATTATGTTCCCACAAGCATTGTGTGAGAGTTTCGATTTTTCCATATCTTGACTTGTTATTGCGTCTTTTTTCATAGCCATCTTAGTATGAAGTAGTATCTCATATTAGTTTTAATTTGTATTTCTCTATTGGCTAATGATGTTGAACATATTTTCATGTAGTTATATACTGTTCCTATGTTGTTTTTGAAATGTCTAATGAAATCTTTTGTCCATTTTTTGGGTTGGTTTGCCTTCTTATTGGGCTATACACTTTCTTTGTGTATTCTGGGTACAAGCCCAATATATGTTTTATAAATTATTTCAGTAAATAATTTATTACCCAGCCTGTTGCTTGTCTTTTCATTTTCTCCATGGTGTCTTTCGAAATACGAGTTTTTATTTTGAAGAAGTCCAGTTTATCGTTTTTTTTTTTTTTTTTTAATAATGCTTTAGGTTTATGTTCAGTTTCTGTTAACTTTTGTGTATGGTATGCAGTATGGGTCCAAATTCATCTTTTTTGTGTGTATGGATATCCAGTTGTTTTAGCATTATTTGTTGAGGAAAAATAAAAGGATCCTTTTCCCATTTAATTGCATTTGCACCTTTGTCAAAAATCAAGTGACCATAAATTATTTCTAGACTCTCATTTCTGTTTGAGTCCTTGTTTTGCCTCTTTTCATACCAGCACCACACTGTCTTGATTATATGGTATCTTTGTAGTTAATTTTGAAATTGGGTAGTATAAGTCTTCTGATATTTTTTCTTTTTCAAAATTGTTTTGGCTATGCTGGTTTCCTTAGATTTCCATATAAATTTTTGTATCAGTTTGTCATTTTTTCCAAAAAAGCCTACTGTGATGGATTTTGATAGAAATTGCATATAATCTGTAGATTTGTTTGGGGGAGAATTGCTGTTGCCATCTTAACATAAACATGGACTGTCTTTCTGTTTTGTATGACATTTCATTTCTTTTAGCTAAGAATCGGACACGACTGAGCAGCTTCACTTTCACTTTTCACTTTCATGCATTGGAGAAGGAAATGGCAACCCACTCCAGTGTTCTTGCCTGGAGAATCCCAGGTACGGGGGAGCCTCATGGGCTGCCGTCTATGGTGTCATACAGAGTCGGACACGACTGAAGCGACTTAGCAGCAGCAGCAGCAATGTTTTGTAATTTTAAGTGCGCAAGTCTTGCCCTTCTTTTGTTAACTTTATTTTGAAGTGTTTAACTTTTTTGTGCTATTGTGAGTAGAATTTTTCAGATTTTGTTTTTGGATTGTTCATTGCCAATGTGCAAAAATATAATTGATTTTAGTTTATTTATCTTGTGTCCTGCAACCTTACTTTACTATTATATTAAGCAGGGTTTTTTGTGTGAATTCCTTAGAATTTTCTACATACAATATCATATCATTCGAGAATATAGACAGTTTTACGTACTGTATCTCAGTTCAGTTCAGTCTCTCCGTCATGTCTGACTCTTTGCAACCCCATGGACTGCAGCATACCAGGCTTCTTGTCCATCACCAGCTCCCAGAGCTTGTCAAACTCATGTCCATGGAGTCAGTGATGCCATCCAGCCAGCTCATCCTCTGTCGTCCCCTCCTCCTCCTGCCATCAATCTTTCCCAGCATCCGGTTCTTTTCCAATGAATCAGTTCTTCACATGAGGTGGCCAAAGTATTGAAGGTTCAACATCAGTCCTTTCAATGAATATTCAAGACTGATTTCCTTTAGGATTGACTAGATATATCTTTGTATCTAGATGCCTTTAACTATTTCTTTTTTTGCCTAGAACCTCCAATACGTTGTGAACAGAAGTAAGAAGTGTGGATCTTATTGACTTGTTCCTGATCTTAGGGGGAAAGCATTTAATCTTGTGTTCCCCATGCACAGTGAGGCCAAACAAAATTGAAAGGTCAGTGTTTGAAGCAGAGAAAGGTTTATTGCAGGGCCATGCAAGGAGACAGGTGGCTTATTTCTCCCCACAACTCCCCAAGTCCCAAACTCCCTGAAGGGTTACAGCAAAGCATTTTTAAGGGCAAATTGAGGAACGGGTGCCCTTGTGAAATGTTGTTGCTGAACCATGAAAGACGCTGGGACTCCTGGCCTCCGGAGAAGATTTCAGTCTGGGGCCAGAGACAAGGCTTGCTCACTCAGAGCTTTTGTGTAGTAAAGTTTTATTAAAGTATAAAAGAGATAGAGAAAGCTTCTGACATAAACATCAGAAGGGGGCAGAAAGAGTACCCCATCGCTAGTATTAGCAATGGAATTATATACTTTTAATTAGTTACTACAGTGAATCAAAAGAATGTCTGGTGGTTGTAAAGACCTTACTAGACCTACTCCCATAATTTACATTTTAAGATTACAGGATTAGCCAGAAGGTTTTTTTCAGAGACTGTCCTCAAGCAGGATCAGTCAGTTCAGTCGCTCAGTCGTGTCCAACTCTTTGTGACCTCATGAATCACAGAATGCCAGGCCTTCCTGTCCATCACTAACTCCCGGAGTTCACTCAGACTCACGTCCATCGAGTCCGTGATGCCATCCAGCCATCTCATCCTCTGTCGTCCCCTTCTCCTCCTGCCCCCAATCCCTCCCAGCATCAGAGTCTTTTCCAATGAGTTGACTCTTTGCATGAGGTGGCCAGAGTACTGGAGTTTCAGCTTTAGCATCATTCCTTCCAAAGAAATCCCAGGGCTGATCTCCTTCAGAATGGACTGGTTGGATCTCCTTGCAGTCCAAGGGACCCTCAAGAGTCTTCTCCAACACCACAGTTCAAAAGCATCAATTCTTCGGTGCTCAGCTTCCTTCATAGTCCAACTCTCACATCCATACGTGACCACTGGAAAAACCATAGCCTTGACTAGATGGACCTTTATTGGCAAAGTAATGGCTCTGCTTTTCAATATGCTGTCTAGGTTGGTCATAACTTTTCTTCCAAGGAGTAAGCGTCTTTTAATTTCATGGCTGCACTCACCATTTGCAGTGATTTTGGAGCCCCCCAAAATAAAGTCTGACACTGTTTCCACTGTTTCCCCTCTATTTGCCATGAAGTGATGGGACCAGATGTCATGATCTTTGTAATACATTATTGTCATATAATCCTAAGGAATGTAGAGGGAAGAAAAGTTTGTCCTTTCCTCCTCCTTGAGAATTCCAGACCCCTCTCTCCTTGGGGACCCCTGGACTTCTTATCAACCTGCCTAGGAATTATCTTTCTCACTTGGTTGGTTGGTTGTTGCAGACTGCTGGTGTAGGAATTCTTTGTTCTTGCAGCTGTCCACATAGGTCAGGTCATGATGTTGTTGTAAACCTCCAACAAATGTTATTCCCTCCTCTGCAACTTTTTATCTGTATATGAGTGGACTTGATCTGCCTTGAAAATAGGCTATCCTGTATATTTCAGACTATACTCAATCATTGTTAACTAAAGCAAAAAAAATAGGTCTAATGTGGAATCAGATTTTTTCTTCCCTATTACTCTTTTACCAATAGGAGTGATGGTAGCACTGTGATCTTTTTAGAAATGCCCTTTCAGAAAGTTGGGGAACTTCCCTTCTGTTCCTAGATTGTTGAGAATTCCTATCATGAACAAATGTTGGATTTTGTTAGATGCTTTTCTGCATCTATTGAGATAACCATGTGGTTAGTTACTTTATTAATATAACTCATTACATTAGTTGATTTTTTAATGTTATACTGGCTTTGCATTCCTAGGATAAATCCCACTTGGTCGTGATATATAATCCTTTTTATGTGTTACTGGATTTGGTTTAGTAATGTTTTGTTTAGGATTTTGTGTCTGTGTTTTTGAGGAATATTGGCAGGTAATTTTCTTGTGCTGTCTTTGACTGATCTTATGGTAATTCTGGCATTTTAATATGAGTTGGGAAGTGTTCTCTCCTCTTACATTTTCTGAAAGAGTTTGTAAAGGATTAGTGTTATTTCTTCTTTAAATATTTGGTGGAATTCATCCGTGAAGTTATCTGTTCATGAATTTTTCTTTATCGGAAAAATTTAAATGACAAGTTCAATGTCTTTATATGTTACAGGTCAATTTTGATTTTCTCTTTCTTCTTGAGTAAGTTTTGGCAAGTTGCTTCTCTCTAGGATTTTTCCCCTTATTATCTAAGTTGTGTCATTTGTTGGCATAAAAGTGATCCTGTAGAGTCAATAATGATGCCTCCTGTTTCATTTCTGATTGGGGTAGTTACTATCTTTTTCTCTTCTTGCTCAGTGTAGCTAAAAGTTGATTGGTTTTGATATTTTCAAGAACCAACTTTTTGTTTCATTGATTTTTACCTGTTGTTTTTCTGTTTCCATTGATTTCCACTGTAATCTTTATTATAGCTTTCCTTCTGCTTGCTTTAGGTTTAGTTTGTTGTTCTTTTTCTAGTTTCCTAAGGTAGGAGCTTAAGTTATTGATTTGAGACCTTTTTTCTTTTCTAATACAACCATTCAGTTACAAATTTCTCTTTAAGCACTGCTTAGGCTGCATCCTCCAAATTTTGATATGTTTATGTTTTTGTCATCAGTTCAAGATATTTTGAGTTTACTATGTGATCTCTTTTTTGAGCCATTGGTTATTTAGAAGTGTGGGTTTAATTTCCAGATATTTTAGGATTTCATGTGTGTTTATTATTGATTTCCAAATTTAAGTCCATTGTGGTCAGAACATGTGCTTTTAAAATTTATTAAGGCCTCTTGTTTGATTGTATAACAACTAACAACTGTATTTCTGCCCAAGATAAAGCTATTCTTACAAGTGAAGAAAATTTTTCTTTCTCCAAATGAGCAAATGCACAATTCCAAGAGTCATTGTATTAATTGCTTACTATGTCACATTTCAAAGTCAGCCATGGCTTAGTCGCTCAGCCGTGTCTGAGTCTCTGTGACCCCAGGCCTGTAGCCTGTCCATGGGGATTCTCCAGGCAAGAATAATGGAGTGGGTTGCCATGTCCTCCTCCAGGGGATATTCCCAACCCAGGGATTGAACCCAGGTCTTCCGCATTGCAGGCAGATTCTTTACCATCTGAGCCACCAGGGAAGCCCAAGAATACTGGAGTAGGTAGCCTATCCCTTCTCCAGGGGACAGGCTTCCTGACCCAGAAATTCAACCGGGTCTCCTGCATTGCAGGCGGATTCTTTACAAGCTGAGCTAACTATGACTCAACAATTCCTCTGCTATATGTATATACACCAGGATGTGTAAACCTGTGCTCCAGGAGCATCATTCGAAACAGCAAAATCGCCGGTTGGTTGAGGCCACTGTGGCGCTCCTCCTTCGCCACTGTGCACGGGCAGTCTGGGCACACTCACGGCGGCAGGTGTAGCACGCTGTTGCCCTTGGGCACCATGGACAGGGCCAGTTTGCTTACAGTCTTCACTCCACTCTCTGAGAACGAAGAGTCCTTCCGTCCTCTTCTGCACAGGAGACAGTAACCCCCAGCGGGGTAGGGTGCTGGTCTATGATTCATGCCAAAATTAAAAGGAGTCTCTAAACACTTTCTAAAATCACCCATAGTTCCACTGAATGTTCTGTTGTGTAAAGACAAAATTGTAAAGCCATCTTGTAACGACTTGTCAATAAAATAAAAATGGTAAGGAAAGAGAAGGAAATTTGTTAACATGTGTGTGTATGTATATATATATAATGTATATTAACAGATATATACACACATACACATACAATGACAAATAGAAAATATGTAAAACTGTTACAATCCTTGTTCCTCTAGTTGACCACAAGGCCATAACTGATATCCATGACTTCTTTGTACAACTTATTCTGTATTTTCTTGGCCCTCAGCCAGAGCCTTAGAAGGTTAGAGTTTTTTCTTGGTAAATGAGCAAACCTTTATCCTTGAAGGATCTGAGCTTCGGAGCCTTCTCTTGCTCTGATTCTACTCAAAGCAGGCAGCTTTACCTATAACTCTATAGATGAGTCAAAATAGTGCATACAAATGTGATATGTGTTGTCTTCAAAATTCAAAGAAGTTACTGCACAACTGTGCCTCTTTTCATGATAGGTGGTGCATTTTAGAGCAGCTTATATTTCACCTTGCAGAGTATATATCTTGCATGCTCCAGATCAAGAATGGGCAAACTATAGCCTGTGGGTCTGATTTGGCCTATTACCTGTTTTTGTGTGACTTGTAAGCTAAGAATTTTAAAAAATATTTTTAAGTGTTTGGAAAAAAAAAAAAAGAATATATGACAGAATCCTTAAAGCCCAAAATATTTACTATGTGGACCTTTATAGAGGAAGTTTGCTAACTTCTGCTTCAAACTATTAAACCCCATTTACTTCACTGAGGTGGGTGACCCTTGAGTTTCTCTGAGGTTTATTGGCATGTGTGTTAAGAAGGCATCTAAAGTACTTTGTCATTTCCTGTTCATCAGATCTAGTCGGCATGGTTGTGTTCAAGTAGTAGATCAGTGTGATATTTTATGTGCTGTCAGGAGAAGTGCCTCTCGCTCCTGCAGACCACATGACTTCCTCAGTGTCCAGCTTCTGTAGCTTGAGTGCTTCCTCAGAGCTCAGCTCCCCCACTGCCTGGCTCCTGGGACCTGCAGTTCCTCTCGCAGGCTCCTGGGCAATGCTGCTCCTCTGGTGCCCAGTCCTGTGGTGCACTGGGGCCAGTAGCACTTAGTTGCCTGCAGCTTGCCCCATCATTCCCCTTGGGTGATTTTTTTTTAATAGAGTGCCTCTGGTGAGACACTTCCTTGCAACCAGGTTTTCCTGGCACCATGTAGGGTAGGTATCTGGCAAGTTACAAAAGGTGGATTTCCGTCAAGTTCTACTGGCACAGCACCCGTAGAGATTTCACTGTCATTTGGTGAGCCATGGTTGTTTCCTCTCCAATAATATTTAGATCTTATTGGGAGCCTGGTAGGTAGAGTCAAAGGGGGTGTTGTTCTTGGGCACTAAATTCTAGCACTAGAAAGTAGTGGGTGCTGTTTATATCTGCTATTCCTATATTCTTTAGATTTCTTTTTACTTTTGACTAGCCAGTCTCCTGGTTAACTCAGTTATAGTGAATAATTCTTATATTTGATTTCCCTTATTCAAACTGCTGTGAGGTTTTTTTCCTTCTGATTGGACCCAAGTTGATCTATTATCTTTGCTTCTAACTCATAAGAGATAGTAAATGGTGAGAGTAATTAGCTTATTCATTTTCTTGAACTGTGAAAGTAAAACTTTAGGATTATTGTCACTTCCAAATCACAAAAGGTAGGTTTTGATGAGATTATGTCATGCTTTTGTGTAGTGATGAACTGGACTTTATAGTTCTTTGCTTCTTTCAGGCCTTTGAAAAATCGAGTATAGGTATCACGGGAAGTGGGGTTAGGGAGTAAGAGGGAAGGGGAAGAGGAAAGGAATTGGTGCTGTGGTCAGTATTATGGCATGCAGTGGGTAGGACCTCAGATGGCATGATTTTACATCTGTCTGGCTATACTTCTTATTATCCTTTATCCCATGGTTTTCATTTTTCAGATTTTTAGGACTATAGTTTTTTCATTTTCCTTTAGAAGCCCAATGCTATTTTGTAATACAGAATATATGTTATATGTAACATTTTTAATGTTTAATCTGTTTTTGTATAATCTGAGATCTGGAGTCAGATATTCTGCTAACTACCCATAAGATAGTTAGAGACTGCTGTTTTTTACATACACACACAATTATTCAGGGCAGGCATTATTTAAACACTAGAGTTTGGCTCTGTGATCCCTTACCTAGTCAGGTTTGAAGGTGCAGAATTGCTAAACCGATTGACTTCTTTCATGGGAATTTGGAGGGGCTCTTTAGCTTAATTACTTCCAACACCCTTGTGGAGCTGGTTCCTTTGTTGTTTTTTATTCAGAGTAATCACATTATACGTCCTCCTTGTTCTTAACCCTGATCCCATTTCTCTGATTCTGTTTGTACGTTTATGTGCTGTACCCATAGATTTCCTTACCAAGCCCTGATTGCTTGATCATTTCTGGTCCTTATGCACCCTTGTTCATACTATTGTCTTATGTGTGTATGCTATATTTCCACAACTCTTTGCCTGCTGCTTCACAATTGTTGACCTTGTTGGGTGCCTACCAAGCATCTTTTCTTGCTTTTCTCCTTCCTAACAGTGCCTGGATTTTCTTTCAAAAGTCACTGTTAAATAGACTCCGGGGAATACCAGTCTTGCTACCAGCTTCTCTGGTAGACTCTGGTTGTCTTAAACAATCTGCCTTAAATTAGTAATATTTGCATGATCACAGTCATTGGTTAGGGATGGGCATAAGTTTAAGCAAATACAGTCCGAAAAACATCTGAGGTCTTTTACTTGGGCTGCTAGAGGAGAAGTGTATACTCTCTTTTTTGGTGGTATATTGTATAATGGGGCTCCCATAATGACTGAACTATTTTGCTGTTAATAGGGGATTAGGATGGAGTTGGATCAATCATGAGGTCTGCCCTATCTCCAGATTTGCCAGTTTCTTTTTTCTTTCTTTTATAAAATTATTTATCTTTTGATTTAGTAATACATATAAGTGATATAAAATTCCCCATAGTGCAAAAACCTAACCTTGAACAATTACCTAGTTGCCTTCCACAGAGCTTATCACTGTAACCCTAAAGCATACATTTTCTCCATAAGGTGTATCAAAGCCTTCCTGTGTTTAGTAATACTAGTTAGCACTTGAGTGCTATGCTTAGGGGACATTTTAAACAGGCCCCCATGGAACTGCTGGATCATATGGTAGTTCTACTTGCAATTTTTTGAGGAATCTTCATAGTGTTTGTCATAATGGTTGTACCAGTTTATGTTCCCACTAACAGTACACAAGAGTTTTCTTTTCTCTACATTCTCATCTACACTTGTTATTTCTTTGTTTTTAAATAGTAGCCATTCTAACATGCGAGATGATACATCATTACGGTTGTGATTTGCTATAATGGTTGTGATTTGGCTGTAATTGGGATGTGATTCGCCCTGATGACTAATTATATCGAGCAATTCATGGATCCTTGGCCATCTGTTTGTCTTCTTTGGAAAAATAGGCAGATCCTCTGCCTATTTTTCAGTTGGGTTGTTTGGGTTTTTTTGATGTTGAATTTGAGTTTGTATATTTTACATATTAACTCCTTATTGGATATAGGATTTGCATATATCTTCTTCCAATCAGTAGGTTACCTTTTTGTTTTGATGATGGGGAAGCTTCAGGGTGGGAAAAATTTTAGTTTGATATAGCTGCATTGCTTATTTTTGCTTTTGGTTCCCTTGTTTTAGGAGTCCACTCAAAAAAAAAAAAAAATCACTAAGACCAGTGTCAGTGAAGTTATTGCCTATGTTTTTCTCTAAGAACTTTATGGTTTCAGGTATTAAATTTTTTCCCTTTCCAGTTTATTGAGATATAATTAACATCTTGTGCTCTGTAAGTTTAAAGTGTATAGCATAATGATTTGACTTATATACATCATGAAATGATTATCACAATAAGTTTAGTGAACATCCATCATCTCATATGGATACAAAATACTAAAAAAATAGAAAATGATTTTTCCTTGTGATGAGAAATCATAGGACTTACTCTCATAACACCTTTCTTGCATACCATAGAACAGTGTTAATTATATTATCATGTTGTACATTACATTCCTAAGACTCATTTACCTTTTTTCTAACTTTTTTGAAGTATAGTTGATGTACAATATTCTGTACGTTTCAGGTGTACAACATAGTGATTTGCAAATTTTAAAAGTTATACTCTGTTTATAATTATAAACTATTAGATATATTCTCTGTACTTATTTATCCTATAGCTGGAAGTTGTACCTTTTGATTGCTTTCATTCAGTTCCCTTTCCCCCCCACCTCCTGCCTCTGGTAACCACAAACCTGATCTCTTTTTCTGTGAGTTTCTTTATTTTTGAAGAATAACTGACTTACAACACCCTGTTAGTTCCTGTTACACAAAATAAAGATTTGGTATTTCTGTACTTTTCAAAATGATCACCATAAGTCTAGTTATTATGTTATCATTCAAAGATATTACACAATTACTGTCTCTGTTCCCCACACCGTACATCTCTATCCATCTAATCTGTCTGATTATTTTAAATTGCTGATCTCTTAAGCTCTAACACATTTAAACAACCCTTCATTTTTACTGTTTTTGACATATTTTACATATTTTTGTGTTTTGTATCTCTTAATTACTTATTGTGGATATAGGTGTTTTATTGTTTTTGTCTTTAATCTTCCTAATATCTTTATACATGGCTGATTTACTACCTTTACTGTGTATTTGACCTTATCAGTGAGACGTTTCCTTTTATAATTTTCATGTTTCTAGTTGTGGCCTTTTTTGCATAGAGAAGTCCCTTTAATATTTGTTGGAAAGCTGGTGTGGTGGTGCTGAACTCAGCTGCTTTCCTGTAAAACTTCTGATCTCTCCTTTAAATCTGAATGAAAGCCTTGTCAGGTAGAGTATTATTCTTGGTTGTAGGTTTTTCACTTTCATCACTTTAAATATATTGTGCCACTCCCTTCTGGCATGTAGAGTTTCCTGTTGAAGTTAGCTGATAGCCTTATTGGAATTCATTTGTTCTTAACTTGTTGCTTTTTCCCTTCTGATTTTATTAGTCTCTCTTTATCTTTAATTTTTGTCATTTTAATTACAATGTGTTGTTTGGTTGACCCTGTTTGGTACTCAGTACCTCCTGAACCTGGCTGGATATCTGTTTCCTTTCCTAGGTTAGGGAAATTTTCAGCTATTGTGTCTTGAAATATGTTCTCTGTCCTTTCTTGCTCTCTTCTTCTGGGATACCTATAATGTGAATGTTAGTATGTTTGATGTTTTCCCAGAGGTCTCTTTATTCTTTTTTCTATTCTGCTTCAGTGATTTTCACTACTCTCTTTCAGCTTGCTGATCCATATCTTTGTATCTTCTAATTTATTTTTGATTCCTTCCAACTCATTGGAAAAGACTGATGCTGGGAGGGATTGGGGGCAGGAGGAGAAGGGGACAACAGAGGATGAGATGGCTGGATGACATCACTGACTCGATGGACGTGAGTCTGAGTGAACTCCGAGAGTTGGTGATGGACAGGGAGGCCTGGCGTGCTGAGATTCATGGGGTCACAAAGAGTTGGACACGACTGAGCAACTGAACTGAACTGAACTGAATGTATTTTTCATGTATTCTTCATCTCTACCTAGTTCTTTATATTTTCCAATTCTTTGTTAAAAACTTCCAATTTCTCAATCTGTTCATCCAATTTTCTCCTGAGTTGTTTGAACATTTTTATAATCATTACCTTGAACTTTCTATTGAGTAGATTGCCTTAACTTCTGTTGAGTTGAATGCCTTAACTTTTCTTCTGGGGTCTCATTTTATTCCTTTGTTTTGAACATATTCCTTTGTTACCTCATTTTGCCTAATTTGCTGTTTTTTATTTCTATATGTAGTTAGTTAGTTTGTTAGTTAAGTCGCTCAGTCATGTCTGACTCTTTGCAACCCCGTGGCCTGTAGCCTACCAGGCTCCTCCATCCATGGGATTCTCCAGGCAAGAATACTGGAGTGGGTTGCCATTTCCTTCTCCATGGGATCTTCCTGACCCAGGGATCGAACCCAGGTCTCCTGCATTGCAGGCAGACGGTTTAACCTCTGAGCCACCAGGGAAGCCCCATATATCTGGTACTGATATGGCTACCACCAATGTCTGTGCTTCCAGAGTGAGTTCCAGTTGCCTCCCACTTCTCTGGTAGGTTAATTATATTTACAAACTTTGGAGAAGGACCTTTTGTTGGAAATGTTCTGTGTGTCTCAACAGTGCATTCCCTTCTTGTCACTAGAACTGTGTACTCTAGGGATGCCCTCTGTATAGGCTATGTGGGTCCTTCTGTTGTGGCTTGCTGAGTAGCCAGGAGTAGCTGGCCCTGGTCCAGCTGATTGCCAGGTCTGACCTTGTGTGCAGGCTGCCAGCCTCTGGTGGATGGTATTGGGTCCTAGTATGGCTGGCTGCATGGCCAGAGGAATCCCGGTCCTGATGGTATACTGGTAGGTGGGGCTGGGTTGTAAAGTATTTGACTGTAGAGCCCCTGGAATCCAAGAGCTAGTGGCAGCCTGCATAGGTGGGGCAGTGGTCCCAGGGATCCCAGGATTGCTGTCTCTCCATTGGTCCTGGCTGGTCCCAGCACTAGTGGGACCCCTGGGGATGGAGCCCCATTCCAAGGTCTCTGGCTGTAGAGTCGTGGGGGTCCCAGGGCTACTGCTGGTGCATTGGTGTGCTGGGCTGGATCCTGTGCCCTCTGGTGATCTGGGCCAATCCCAGGGTTCTGTGGGCTTAGATGGTCTTAAGGCAGCAGGTCTGCTGGTGGGGGTTGTGTCTCAGCTCTGCTAGTTGTTTGGCCAGAGGTATCTCAGTACTGCTGCCTACAGGTTGGTGGACATGCCTGAGTCTCAGCACTTACAAGCTAGAGGAGTGATTCCAAAATGGTGCTTATCAGCACCAGTGTCCACCAGGTAGAATGAGCTTCCAAAAATGGCTACCACCAGTGTCTGTGTTTCCAGAGTGAGTTCCAGTTGCCTCCCACCTCTCTGGGAAGCTTTTCAAGATCAGCAGCTGAGTCTGACCCAGGCTCCTTTCAAATGATTGCTTTTTCTCTAGGTCCTAGAATGTGTGAGATTTTGTGTGTGCTTTTTAGGAGTGGAGTCTCTATTTTACACAGCCCTCTGGCTCTTCTGAAAGTAATCCACTCTGACTTTTAAAGCCAAATGTTCTGGAGGCTTATCTCAGTGTAAGACCCCTGAGATGGGGAGCCCGATGAGTCTCTTGGACTCCTTGCTGCTTGGAGAGAACCTCTGTGCAACTGTAATTATCCTCACATTTGTGGGTTGACTATTTTGTATGGGTCTTGACTACCCTGCATCTCTACTTCTCCTTCCCTTTGTATCTTTTGTTTTAGAAGGTCTTTTTTGCTAATCTTCTCATCAGAAGGTTTTTCTCACCAGCAGTTGTCCATGGGAGAAGGTGAGCTTGGGGTCTTCCTACTCGTTCATCTTGGCCACTGCCTCTCATTCAAATCTTTAATTTGTGTTAATTTTGTATATGGTGTAAGATGGTGGTCTAGTTCCATTCTTTTGCATATGACTCTCCAATTTTCCCATTTATTAAAGAGACTATCCTTTATCCATTGTATGTTGCTTGTTCCTTTGTCAGAAATTAATTTTTCAGGTATATGTGGGTTTGTTTCTAGACTTTCAGTTCCGTTGGCCTTTGTTTTTGTACCAGTACCATACTGTTTTGATTTTATTAGCTTTGTAGTATAGTTGAAAACCAGGACTTTGGATACCTCCAGCTTTGTTTTTCTTCCTCCAGATTGTTTTGGCTAGTGAGGATCTTTAGTGGTGGACATGAGTTTGAGGGAACTCCAGGAGATAGAAAAGGACAGGGAAGCCTGGTGTGCTTCATGGGGTTGCAAAGAGTCAGACACAACTGAATGACTGAATAACAACAACAAATTTTAGAATTATTTGTTTCAGTTATGTGAATGTGCCATTTGAATTTTGGTTGGGATCACACTGAATCTGTATATTGCTTTAGGTAGAATGGACATTTCAACAATATGAATTCTTAGCCTTATTTGCAGCTAAGCACAGCCATGTGATTCTTTTAATTGGTAGGTTTTAAGCAGGTTACTTCCAGGTAGAAATATTTAGCTATAGATGAATGACCTTCTGGCTGTCTCTCTTCCTGAAGTAGCGATTATGGATGCAAGGTGCTAAAATGTCAGAGCTTCTATCGTCTTGGATCCACAAGTGAGTAAGCAGACCACTCTCATTCCCTTCACCTCCCATATACACACTGAAGGTACAGCATGAACAAAAACCTACCTTAACGTAATTTATCTTATTTTGATTCATAAAGTTAGGTTTCTCTTGCTAGCAACTAAAACCATCCTAGGTGATACAGTTTATAATTCCTTGTATATGTGATATACACAGTATATGCAGGTTATACATTCAAAATGATCTGCAAAACTTATACTTGTTTGAAGAAATCATTTGTACTTAACTCTACCTTGCTGAATTTGGGGTACTCAAGCAAAGCCTTGTAAAACATGAATTATGATGATTCTTTATCCTATCCTTGCAAATCAATGTTTACAACAAAAGGCTATCTAGAATGCACGTTTAGATGTGTGTAATTTCTAGTGAGACTCATTTCTGCTTTTATTTGAAGCTGTTATCTATGTATCTGTAATCTTAGGCCTTGAGAGTGAGTAAACTTGTATCAGTGTCATAAGCATGATACTTTATATACCAAGTGGCATTTTCTACTGTGTTTGGCAGAGAAAAATATCCTGCTTCTGATTCTGATCAGAACCATTAGACTTAGTCATTATGCAAAAATATTGGCAAAGCTAGTGCACGTTTTGCTTGCTGAGAAGTATTTGGATGAATTGGTATTTTTTTGAGACTGCATCCAGTTTTAGAAGTAACACACATAAAAATATTCTTATATGAAGTACTGTAATAAGAATGATTTTCTTTTTAAGTTGAGTGATATAAATTAAGATAAGTACAATGAGAAATATCTTGAATTTTGTTAGTGATTTTCCTAATATCACATTTAGGAACATCGACATTTAGTATAGTATGGAGCTATACTAAAAGCTTGAAATTTATTTCACTGTATGAAAGATTCTGTATCTCCATTTAGTTCTGCAAATGTGTACACTATACACTTAATCTATGGCTAATACTGTGCTAAGTTCTTTTCATTTTAAAATAATTTGTTTAATTTTGAAATTATTTGAGTTATTAAAGACTTATCGCTTCTTGAGACAGAATGGTTAAAATAAGACAAGTGTTTGAAAATATTCTTATACTTGATTAGAATAATCTCTGGTTGTGTTATTTTGTGGCCACAGTGGCTATGAGTATCTGACTATACATTATTTTTAAACCATTTTATTTTGAGGTTTTACTGATAGGCAGTGAGCTATACATAGCTCAGTTCAGTTCAGTTGCTTAGTCATGTCTAGCTGTTTGCAGTCTCATGGGCTGCAGCATGCCAGGCTTCCCTGTCCATCACCAACTCCCAGAGTTTACTGAAACTCATGTCCATTGAGTCAGCGATGCTATCCAACCATCTCATCCTCTGTCGCCCCCTTCTTTTCCTGCCTTCAATCTTTCCCAGCATCAGGGTCTTTTCACATGAGTCACTTCTTCACATCAGGTAGCCAAAGTATTGGAGTTTTAGCTTCATCATCAGTCCTTCCAGTGAATATTCAGGACTGGTTTCCTTTAGAATGGACTGGTTGGATCTCCCTAATGTCCAAGGGACTCTCAAGAGTCTTCTCCAACGCTACAGTTCAAAAGCATCAATTCTTCGGTGCTCAGCTTTCTTTATAGTCCAACTCTCACCTCCATACGTGACTACTGGAAAAACCATAGCTTTGACTAGACAGACCTTTGTTGGCAAAGTAATGTCTCTGCTTTTGAATATGCTATCTAGGTTGGTCATAACTTTTCTTCCAAGGAGTAAGCGTCTTTTAATTTCATGGCTGCAGTCACCATCTGCAGTGATTTTGGAGCCCCCCAAAATAAAGTTTGTCACTGTTTCCACTGTTTCCCCATCTATTTGCCATGAAGTGATGGGACCAGATGACATGATTTTAGTTTTCTAAATGTTGAATTTTAAACCAAGTTTTTCACTCTCTTTCACTTTCATCAAGTGACTCTTTAGTTCTTCTTCGCTTTCTGCCATAAGGGTGGTATCATCTCCATATCTGAGGTTATTGATATTTCTCCTGGCAATCTTGATTGCAGCTTGTGCTTCTTCCAGCCCAGCATTTCTCATGATGTACTCTGCATAGAAGTTAAATAAGCAGAGTGACAGTATACAGCCTTGAAGTACTCCTTTCCCTATTTGGAACCAGTCTGTTGTTTGATATCCAGTTCTAATTGTTGCTTCTTGACCTGCATATAGATCTCAGGAGGCAGGTCAGGTGGTCTGGTATTCCCATCTCTTGAAGAATTTTCCACAGTTTGTTGTGATCCACACAGTCAAAGGCTTTGGCATAGTCAATAAAGCAGAAGTAGCTGTTTTTCTGGAGCTCTCTTGCTTTTTCGATGATCCTACGAATGTTGGCAATTTGATCTCTGGTTCTTCTGCCTTTTCTAAATCTAGCTTGAACATCTGGAAGTTCACGGTTCACGTATTGCTGGAGCCTGGCTTGGAGAATTTTGAGCATTACTTTGCTAGCGTGTGAGATGAGTGCATTTGTGTGGTAGTTTGAGCATTTTTGGCATTGCCTTTCTTTGGGATTGGAATGAAAACTGACCTTTTCCAGTCCTGTGGCCACTGCTGAGCTTTCCAAATTTACTGGCATATTGAATTCAGCACTTTCACAGCATCATCTTTTAGGGTTTCTATCACCTCCACTAGCTTTGTTCGTAGTGATCCTTCCTAAGGCCCACTTGACTTCACATTCCAGGATGTCTGGCTCTAGGTGAGTGATCACACTATCCTGCTTATCTGGGGGGTTAAGATCTTTTTTGAATGGTCCTGTGTATTTTTGACACTTCTTAATATATTCTGTTAGGTTCATATCATTTCTGTCCTTTACTGTGCCCAGCTTTGCATGAAATGTTCCTTTGGTATCTCTAATTTTCTTGAAGAGATCTCTAGTCTTTCCCATTCTGTTGTTTTCCTCTATTTCTTTGCATTGATCGCTGAGGAAGGCTTTCTTATCTCTCCTTGCTGTTCTTTGGAACTCTGCATTCAAATGGGTATATCTTTTCTTTTCTCCATACATATGTCAAAGCATATCAAATTGTACTCTTTAAATATGAATACATCCTTGAAATTCTCACCACAATTAAGGTAATGGTCGTGTATATCATACCCTCAACTTACCTAGTGCTCCTCTGTCAACGTTTTCCTCTACCTGTTCCACTCCACACTCCACCCTCTCCTCCCATTCCAAGGCAATCACTAATCTGCTTTCTGTCACTATAAACTAATTTACATTTTGTAAAATGTTATATGAATTGATTCAGATAATACATGCTCTTTTTTGAGGGGTCTTTTTTCACTTAGTATAATTGTTTTGGTAACTGTGTCATGTAGCTTGTATTACTAGTTCATTTTTATTGGTGAGTAGTATTTCGTTATTTGGATACAGCAGTCTTTTGGCTCCTTTTCATGGACGTTTAGGTAGTTTTCAATTTTTATCTATACAGATAAAGCTGTTATGAATATTTATGTTCAGGTGTTTGGATGAACATAGCTTTCATTTCTCTTGGGTAAAAGTGTAGGAGTGGAAGGGCTAAGTTGTAGGACAGGTAAAAGTTTAGCTTTCTAAGAAATTGCAGTTTCTGGTTCCAGATGGTGGAGTACGACATGTGCCTGTCTCCTGGGAGAGCAGCAAAGTCACAGTTGGCCGTTGAACAACGGGGGATGCTGGAACCCAACAGAAAGAGATATCCTGCATCCAAAGACAAAGAAGAAGCTCCAACAAGACAGTAGGAGGGGTGTGGTCACAATAAAATCAAATCCAATACCCTCCAGGTGGGCCACTCAAAAACTGGAGAACAACAGTACCCAAGAAGTTCTCCCACCATGATGAGGGGTCTGAGTCCCACGTCAGGCTTCCCAGCCTGGGGATCCAGCAAAGGCATTGGGAAGCCCTTGAAGGCCAGCATGATTTGGTTATAGGACTTCTACAGGACTAGGGGAAATAGAGACTCAACTCTTGGAGGGCACAAACAAAATTGATATGCACCAAGGTCCAAGGGACAGGAGCAGTGACCTCACGGGAGACTGAACCAGACCTGCCTGCTCGTGTTTGAGGGTCTCCTGTGGAGGCGTGGGGTGGGGGGCTTCCTGCAGGGATGGGAGCACTGGCAACAGCAGTCCTGGAAGCTGTCCCTTGGCTTAAGGACTCTTGGAGGTCACCATTAACCCTACGAGGACCCTATAGACCCCAGGCCTGGGTCACCTCAGGACAAAAAGCTAACAGCACAATCCCATCCATCAGCAGATAATTGGATTAATGCTAAAGCAAGGCCCTGCCCACCAGAGCAAGACCCAGTTTTTCCCACCCCACCCCTCCCATCAGGAAGCTTACACAAGGCTCTCTGCCTCATGCACTAGAAGGCAGACAGAAGAAGCAAGAAGAACCACAATTTCACAGTGGCTAGAATGGAAACCACATTACAGAAAGTTGATCAGGATAAGAAAGCAGAGAGTTATGTCCCAGATGAAGGGAGAAGATAAAACCCCAAAGACAACTAAATGAAGTGGATCTAGGCAACCTTCCAGAAAAGGAATTCAGTATAATGATAATGATGATCCAGGATCTCAGAAACAGAATGGAAAAAATGCAAGAAATGTTTGCCAAAGACCTAGAAGAACTAAAGAACAAATAGAGATGAACAATATACTGGAAGGAATCAATAGTAGAAGAACTGAGGCAGAATAACAGATAACATGACCTGGAGGACAGAATGGTGGAAGTCACTGCTACAGAACAGAATATAGAAACAAGAATGAAAAAAAATGAAGACAGTGTAAGAGACCTCTGGGACAACATTAACTGCACCAATATTCACATTATAGGGGTCCCAGAAGAAGAATACAGAGAGAAAGGACTTTAGAAAATATTTGAAGAGATAATAGCTGAAAATTTCCCTAACATGGGAAAGGAAACAGTCAACCAAGTCCAGGAAGTGCAGAGCATTCCAAGCAGGGTAAACTCAAAGAGGAACACACCGAGACACATAGTAATCAAACTGACTAAAATTAAAGACAAAGATAAAATATTAAAAGCGACAAAGGAAAAACAATAAATAACATACAAGGGAACTCCCATAAGGTTATCGAATGATTTCTCAACAGAAACTACAGGCCAGAAGGGAGTGATATGATTTATTTAAAGTGATGAAAGGGAAGAACCTACAACCAAGAATACTCTACCCAGCAAGACTGTGATTCATATTTAACAGAGAAATCAAAAGCTTTCCAGACAAGCAAAAGTTAAGAGAATACAGCACCACCAAACCAGCTGTACAACGCTAAAGGAACTTCTCTAGGCAGGAAACACAAGAGAAGGAAAAGACCTACATAAAATAAACCCCAAACAATTAAGAAAATGGTAATTATACTGCCAATTATCTTAAATGTAAGTGGGTTAAATGCACCAACCAAAAGATATCGACTGGCTGGGTAGATTAAAACAAGCGCATGTATGCACTTCTCACACCACTCTACTTAACCCCTCCAAATTGTATGTATTTATTTTATGTTGTTAGGTTGATCATGTTTCCATTATGGCTTGCAATTGTAATTATCTTTTGTTTTTGTCTGCCTATTGATTGTGAAAACATCTTTGACTATTGTGATTATGTAACCATTATTAACTTAGTACCATTGTATCATGATTGGTCAACAGAAAATAATATAATTTTATATCATTAAAACTACCATTTAATAGAAAAACCTGTAACCACTTTTTAAAATCCAGATGCATATCAGAATTATCTTGGAAATTTTTGAAAAATACAAATGCTCAGATATTTCTTTTTTTTCCTCCGAAGCTCCGCATAAACATATTTAATGAGCAGCCATGTTTAAAAACAACTAGACTTTATGATGATATTTTCATTTTATATAGTTAGTTTCACTTTTTCTATTTCCTTTTCACTGCTCATTTATGTTTTTCAATTTTTCTGTCTCTTTTTTTTTTGATGTTCTTTCTCAAGTCTTTATCAAGCATAGTAGCTATCAAGCATAGTAGAAATGCTTTTGTGTGTGTATGTGTATATGTGTGTGTATATATATATGTATGTATGTGTATGGATATATACATACCTTTTTCAAGACTCCACATTGTATTTAATTACATTGAGCAGTTTCAACTGCATGCAACAAATTCTGGTAAATTCTCTTTTCATTTTTATTCTGTTACAAATACTTTCTATTTCCTTGTTATGACTTCTTAGATAATGCCCATCATTTGAAAGTAGACACTTAATTTCCAAATGCATGGGATTTTTAAAGTATCTTTGATATTATTTTCTCATTTTGGTATTAATTTCTTATTAAAATGCTTCTCTGTAATTACTGTCTGTGTTTTTTCAGTCTTCTGACTTTATTGAACCTTTCAGTGGCTAAGTCAAGATCTCTCTTGGTAAATGTCACATTACACTTGAAAATATGTGAGTTATTTTCAAAATCTTTTGATATTGATCTCTAATGTAATTCCACAGTGAGAAGAGAATAGACTCTTATGATTTCAGTACCTTTAGACTATCAAATTTTTGAACCTGGTCTTATGTCCCTGAATATGTTCTAGTGTCTCCTAGTTTATAATCTGTGGGAACTTGAATAGAATTTTTATTCTACTGTTTTGTGAAAATTATATAAATCTTAATTATGTTGAATTGGTTCTTAGTACTTTTCAGGTCTACTATATCCTTCTACTTCTCTGTATATTCATTCTATTAATTCTTGAAAGTTTGATATTGAAACTCCAACTAAAAATCTTAATTTATCTACTTAAAAATAAATATATAGTAGAACTGTAACTTTGTTCTGTATTTTCCAAGTCTCCTGTGTGTTATCATATTTTCATAATTAAAAAAATAAAAAGTAACAGACAAAAAAATTACTGTGTACACCTGAAACTAATACAGTATTATAAGTCAGCTAGCTTACTTGAATAAAAAAATTGCTAAGTTATTTTCAAAAGGGGTTATACCATTCTGTTCCCACTTGCAGTATATGAGTTTCCAGTTCCACATCCTCACCAACACTTAGGATTGTCAGCCTTTTTAATTTTAGCCCTTCTAATGTGTTTGTAGTAATATTGCACAATCATTTTAAATTATATTTTTCTAATACAAGTCCTTTGTCAGATACATGATTTGCAAATGTTTTCCTCCCAGTTTATGCCTTCCTTTTTTATTTTCATAATGGTATCTTTTGAAGAACAAGAAGTTAATTTTGTTGAAGTCCAGTTTATTGATTATTTTACTTTAAAGTTTGTGCCTTTTATGTCCTATATAGGAAATCTTATCCTAACCCAAGTTTGCTGAGATTTTTTTTCCTATGTTTTCTTTCAGAGATTTTATAGTTTTAGCTCTTACACTTTAGGTCTATGATCCATATTGAGTTCACGTTTATATATTGTATGAGCGAAGGATTCAGATTCATTTTTGTATGTACCTTTCCAGTTTTTCTATACTATCAAAGATTATTCTTTCCCTATTGAATTATTTTGGAGCTTGTCAAAAATCACACAATATATATGTGACTATTTCTCAGCTCTTTTTTTTTCTGTTCCATTTATCTGTATATATGTCTCTATGCCTTGATTACTATAGCCTTTTGATGAGTCTTGAAATCAAGTAGTGTAAGTCCTCCAACTTTGTTCTTCTGTTCTAGGTCATTTGCATATATGCCCTTTATCAGGTTGTGGAAGTTTTTCTCTATTCCAAGTCTGATGAGATTTTAAAAATCTTGAGTGGTTATTTTTGATATGTGATTTTCTGCCTACACTGAAGTACACAGAAGTTCTTGAAGATTGTGTTCTCATATAACTGTTTTGACTGCCTTTGTTGTAGTTTTGTGGTTGTTTTCCACAGTCCCATATGTTTTGAAATTCAAGCCATGGTGTCTGTAATGGGATTGAAGATAATTATGTAAGCATTTGTCAACCAACTCAGAGGGACAGGAATCTGCATTTTTGATGCCTAGGTTCTTACTTGGCTGAGGCACTTAAGTATTTACTTAGGCATTCATTTCACAAATATTCAACACATTAGTCAAAGTAAATACTATGGTTGTGGCAACAAAATCCTAAATCTCAGTGGCTTAACATAAAAAGTGTTAATTTTTGCTAGTGTGACAGTTCAGTTCCGTTGCTCAGTCATGTCTGACTCTTTGCAATCCATGGACGGCAACATGCCAGGCTTCCCTATCCTTCACCAACTCCCGAAGCTTGCTCTAACTCATGTCCATTGAGTCAGTGACGCCATCCAACCATCTCATTCTCTTTTGTCCCCTTCTCCTCCTGCCTTCAGTCTTTCCCAGCATCAGGGTCTTTTCCAGTGAGTCAGTTGTTTGCATCAGGTGGCCAAAGTATTAAGAGTTTCAGCTTCAGCATCAGTCCTTCCTACAAATATTCAGGACTGATTTTCTTTAGGATGAACTGGTTGGATTTCCTTGCAGTCCAAGGGACTCTCAAGAGTCTTCTCCAACGCCACAGTTCAAAAGCATCAATTCTTCAGTGCTTAGCTTTCTTCATAGTTGAATTCTCACATCCATACATGACGACTGGAAAAACCATAGCTTTGACTAGACGGACCTTTGTTGGCAAAGTAATGTCTCTGCTTTTTAATATGCTGTCTAGGTTGGTCATAGCTTTTCTTCCAAGGAGCAAATGTCTTTTAATTTCATGGCTGCAGTCATCATCTGCAGTGATTTTGGAGACCTCCCCCCCTAAATAAAGTCTCTCACTGTTTCCATTGTTTCCCCATCTATTTGCCATGAAGTGATGGGACCAGATGACATGATTTTAGTTTTCTGAATGTTGAGTTTTAAGCCAACTTTTTCACTCTCCTCTGTCATCAAGAGACTCTTTAGTTCCTCTTGATTGTCTGCCATAAGGGTGGTGTCATCTGCGTATCTGAGATTATTGATTTCTCCTGGCAATCCTCATTCCAGCTTGAGCTTCAGCCAGCCTGGCATTTTGCATGATGTGCTCTGCATAGAAGTTAAACAAGCAGGGTGACAATATACCGCCTTGATGTGACAAGCGTGCCAGGCCACTGTATGTCAGTTCTCTCTCTTGTGCATATTTTTATATACAGATTTCCTGAAGGTTCCCCAGTTTCTCTGGGGTCCTTCCAATTTTTAGCTGCACTGATTCAGTTCTTTACTTCCAGCCTTGTGTTTTGGGGAAGAATTTAGAAGCCTGCACAGGATTTTTTAGAGGCCAGGCATGAAAGGCATGTACATCATTTATGCTCTCCTTTCTTTGGCCAGAACTTAATCATACAGCCAGCCTAACTTCCAAGCTGCTGGGAAGTATTCATTTGGCACAGATGTGGGGAGTGCTGGTAAACTCTGTCACATACAACTCTTTTGAGTTAGGCTCTGTGCTAGCTGCTGGGGATGTAATAGTGGACTTGATTCTTGTTCTGGCTGAGGTTACCTTCCAGGATGGATTGGGAGTAGAGTGTGTTGTGCCATACTTGGATATTTGATAAAGGAAGAATCATTTACTGTCTTCCATTTGTGATTGGCCAGGTGACTTCTCTTGCTTGAAGAAGTTAAGGTAATAATTTTCATAGGAAAAAGTAAGTGAATATATTAACATGAATTATAATATAATTGAAGCAATAAAAATGTCACTAAACTTATTAGTCTTGTAAGTAGTATTTTAACTAGATCTGTAAAGAACAAATATGGTAGCTGTATATGGCTTGCATGATGTCTGAAAATTTTTCTGAGTCAGCATGATCTCGGGTGGCCTTGACCTATAGTGGCTCCAAGCTGGATATCCGTTCCTGTCCAGAGATTGAGGTGGGGAGAAACTCTTCAACCTGGGGCTCATCTATCTCCTACCTCAATTACCCTACATTTAAACACTAAGTTATTTTACTTATATTTAAGATGAAAGTTATTTTCAGCTTATCTTTTAGCTGAAAAGCAGTCTGACAATACTAAATTTGACTTCTTTTTTTTGGCAGCAGCTGGCAGGAGCTAAGTTCTGGCCATCTTCTTTGGATGATCTTTAGTCTTCTGGTTGCCTCAAGCCCATCTGATTGCTTTACTCATTTTACTGATCTCTTTTGGACATTTGAATTTATGACTTTTGTATGAAGTGATTTACTAGCTTTTGGAACATCTTGAAATGACACTTAGAAAAAGAAATGGGTAGTTCAGAACAAATGTATTATACTTACTGGGGAAATTGCTGTAGTTAGTAATCTATGTTCTCTGATGAGTTCAGAGTTTCACAGTTCTAGGAAAAAAAGCTTATTGTTATTATCCTGAGCAATAATATACCATACGCCCTGTAGAAATCAGAGCTTTTTTTTCTAATGATTTTTTTTTTAAGTTTATTGATTTTATAAGCTTGTTTTTTTTTTTTCACTATTTTTGGGTCTTGGTTCATTTCTAATATTACCTTGGTAATAAACCCTACTAAATGTGTTTCATACTTCCATGAAACCATACATACCAAAGTAAGACAGGTATTCAAACAAAAAGAAAAATAGAGTGGAGCCTTTTCAAAAAAATTAATTTGGACCAGGGTTAGGGGTTCTTGAGAGATTGCCCAAAAGAAGATAGCTGCTGAGGAACTGCTAGGGTTACTTCTGTTGTACATCTTTTAAATGTGTCTTGATTCTTATGGCATGATAATGTTTTCAGTTACTAAAAGAGTTAACTGATTTTAGCAGCAAACATTCACCTTCAGTAATAATTTCTCTTTGAAATGTTTACAGAGAAGGAAAATGAGGTTGCTTAGTGGCAAAGCTGGTGAGTGTTTTCCCGGGAAACTAACTCTTGTCTGGTGCTCCTTTCATTGCTCCAGCAGCTCCATATCAAGGGTTTCTGATGCTCCCTATTGAAGCATTCTTAAGCAAGTTTTTGGCAGACTTTTTTGTTGCATCTTTCTACTGTGTAAATAGAGGCATTAGAAGAAATGTAATTTTTGAATACTGCTTAACCAGTTTCTGCTTGGTAATGTGCCCCAAGACCCTCAATGAATGCCAGCAAACAAATTAGACCCACAGCGTATTTGATATGTATATCTTTTCCCCAAACAAAATTTGAATTCTACAAACACAAATTGAGTCATTTTCCAAATGTTTGTATATGAATGGAAGTTTTTGTCCTATCCTTCTCTAACCAATACCATAAAACTTCTGAAGGTCTATGATACATCTGTTTTACAATGTTAATCCAAAACAAAACTTTATTCTGACTAAACTTGTAGCTATAGAGAGATACCAAACTCATTTCCATTGATCAGTACAACATGTTTGTACCAACTATATCCAAAAAAATGTGTAAAAGAGTGCCACGCTGTAAATTATAGTTGTAAACACAAGTGCAGCTGTTACAAATCTAGCAAAACCTCAGATTAAACAATTTAAAATTTACTGACGATGACATTCCAGACCCATTTTTCATAATATAAACACTCTGGGACATGCCTTTGAAATGAGTGGGATTGTCATTAATATTAATGCCACTGAATTCAAGACTGGGAGGTCATTTCTTTTGAGCTTCATTTTCACTCCTAATTTTGGAATAAAATATGCTTTTAGCCTAAAGTATTGCATGTTTATTCACGGCCTGAAAAAAATTTGATCCTGTTGTTTTTGAATTGCAGGCATGCAAAAATATGGTATAAATATTTTAGTCTTTATTTATGGCCTTTTAACTTAAATGAGTTTGTTAGAATTAAATTTGGCAAAAATTAGCTGCTAGTGGAATCCAATTGCTTTGGTCAATTAAAAAAATAAAAAGACACTAAAAATAGTTGCTATTTTAAGATTGTATTAGCTTGACATTTTAGAATCCTGTACTTAAGGAATTTTATTTAAATGATTCTGAGCATGTTTCTTGTGGTTTTGCCTTTCAGCTAGACCAGGGTGGGACAAGCATTCAAAATCTGCAGCACTCTAATTTGCTTTTCTCCTTATTTTCCACTTAGTGGTATGACTGGTTGAGTATCAATTCAGCATTATAATATTTTCTAGAATTACATTCTGTGCTCTGATATCTTATGACATCTTGTATGAATTTTGAATATATAAGGATCAAATTTAAGCTCTTTGAATGAACTGGGCTAGTAGTTCTGGGTGGTAGGGGGTGGGGAGGAGGAGGCAGGTGGTTGTTTTGGTTTTGTTTCCTTGTTTATTGTTGACTAGATTTTAAAATTCATTTGCCTTTTCTGAATTTCTTGTCTAGAGTTTTGAGGGAGCCTTTAAATTGGGTAATGGAGCACTTATGTGACTGTTGATAAATTACCTCTAGTCCTTGAATAAAAAGAGGCATTTATCTAAAGAAGCCAGTGGAATCTCTCATTTACATTTGTTCTCTAACTTCTGTCAAACATATTTTTTTGATCAGGAGAATTGCCAGCCATTGTCAAGTACCATGTTGTAACCTAACATTGGTAGTTGTGATTGGTAGCACGTAGCTATCTTGTTATCCCTTATTCAGAAGAGCTTTGGATATTTCTGTCAACATAGAAGATTGGTATACCACAATGACTGCTGCTATTGCTTTTGCCTTCCTCTTCTTTCTTTTTTTCCCCTTTTGTTTTACTTTAAGAGTTTGTGGAGGTTTAACTCTTGTTATTTACATGAGATAGAAATCTGGGCAGATATAAATAACCCCTGCTTTTCTTGTTTAAGTTTCTTTGTAACCATCTGAGGATTTTTCTTCCTTACCATCCATTTTTCTATTCTTTCTCTGGTATTATATATATCTTCTTTCTACTATATCCTCTTTCTTGGTTGACTCCTTGCTTTTGGGGGAGCACATCTTCTGCTGCTGCTGCTGCTGCTAAGTCGCCTCAGTCGTGTCTGACTCTGTGCGACCCCAGAGATGGCAGCCCACCAGCTCCCCTGTCCCTGGGATTCTCTAGGCAAGAACACTGGAGTGGGTTGCCATTTCCTTCTCCAGTGCATGAAAGTGAAAAGTAAAAGTGAAGTTGCTCTGTCGTGTCCGACTCTTAGCGACCCCGTAGACTGCAGCCTACCAGGCTCCTCTGTCCATGGGATTTTCCAGGCAAGAGTACTGGAGTGGGGTGCCATTGCCTTTTCCGGCACATCCTCTAGTACCTTCTTAAAATGGTGTGTGGGAGGTAAATTATTTCTGGTCACTGTACTAGTTATACTCAACTAATAGTTTGTTTGGATATAGAATTCCAGGTTGGAAATAATTTTCCTTCAGAATTGTGAATTCTGAATAATTTTCCTTCAGAATTGTTCAATTTCCCTCTGTCTTCCAATGGTTTTATAATAAAATCTTATGATGATGTGCTATTGTGTGAAATTTTTCATCCATTGTGATGGGCGCTTGGCTAGCCCTTCCAATCTGAAAGTGCTTGTCTTCTAGTTTTTGTTTTTTTTAAGTTTTGTTGATTATATCCTCCCTTCATTTTCTTTGGTGCTTAACCTCCAAATATTTAGTTTGCCTCCAGGAATAATGCTTCTATAACTGGAGTGACTGTTCTCTAAGAGATAGGGAACAGGTTTTTGTTTGTTTGTTTGTTTTGTTTTGTTTTGTTTTTTAGTATAAAAATGTTTGTTGTTTGATAAGTTGGGGGTGCTCAAGACAACCTCCAGGTTTGATAATTTACTAGGAAAACTCAGAATTCAGCATATAGTTGTCACCATGCCTATGATTTATTGCAGGGAAAGAACACAAAGCAAAGTCAACAAAGGGAAAAGGTGCATGGGATGAAGTCTGGAGGAAACCAGACACAAGCTTCTGAGAGTCTTTTCCTTGAGGAGTCACACAAAACATGTAATTTCACCAGCAGAATTATGACAACACATGTGAAATGTCATCCATCAGGGAAGCTCATTAGAGATTCAGTGCCTAAGGTTTATTTTGGGGGCTGGTTGCATAGTCATCCACTGTCTAGCAAGTACTAAAATTTCAAACCCTTGGAAGGAAAGCAGATGTTCAGGATCAGTAACATTGTTTGTACAGTTTGTGCAGAGAGAGTCCATCTTAGCAGTTAGGTCCGTAGGAACTATTACAGTATCCAAGTTCCCAGACCCTAGCCAAGGGCCACCCTTGCAAGGTTTTTCATTCTTTTTTTTAACTTTTTATTTTTATTGGGGCCCTGCTTATTTAACTTATATGCAGAGTACATCATGATAAACGCTTGACTGGAACAAATACAAGCTGGAATCAAGATTGCCAGGAGAAATATCAATAACCTCAGATATGCAGATGATACCACCCTTATGGCAAAAAGTGAAGAGGAACTAGAAAGCCTCTTGATGAAAGTGAAAGAGGAGAGTGAAAAGGTTGGCTTAAAGCTCAACATTCAGAAAACGAAGATCATGGCATCCGGTCCCATCACTTCATGGGAAGTAGATGGGGAAACAGTGGAAACAGTGTCAGACTTTATTTTGGGGGGCTCCAAAGTCACTGCAGATGGGGACTGCAGCCATGAAATTGAAAGACGCTTACTCCTTGGAAGGAAAGTTATGACCAACCTAGATAGCATATTGAAAAGCAGAGATATTACTTTGGCGACTAAGGTCCGTCTAGTCGAGGCCATGGTTTTTCCAGTAGTCATGTATGGATGTGAGAGTTGGACTGTGAAGAAGGCTGAGCGCTGAAGAATTGATGCTTTTGAACTGTGGTGTTGGAGAAGACTCTTGAGAGTCCCTTGGACTGCAAGGAGATCCAACCAATCCATTCTGAAGGAGATCAGCCCTGGGATTTCTTTGGAAGGAATGATACTGAAACTGAAACTCCAGTACTTTGGCCACCTCATGCAAAGAGTTGACTCATTGGAAAAGACTTTGATACTGGGAGGGATTGGGGGCAGGAGGAGAAGGGGACAACAGAGGATGAGATGCCTGGATGGCATCACTGACTCGATGGACGTGAATCTGAGTGAACTCCGCGAGTTGGTGATGGACAGGGAGGCCTGGCGTGCTGCAATTCATGGGGTCACAAAGAGTCGGACATGACTGAGCACCTGAACTGAACTGAACTGAACTGATAGCTGATTAACAATGTTGTGATAGTTTCAGGTGAACAGGAAAAGGGACTCAACTATACGTATACATGTACCGATTCTCCCCCAAACTCACCTTCCATTTGGGCTGCCACATAACAATGAACAGAGTTCTATGTGCCATACAGTAGGTCCTTGTTGGTTATCCATTTTAAATATAGCAGTGTGTACGTGCCCATCCCAAACTCCCAAACTATCCTTTACAAGCAGTTCTTCCTAAGGAGAGTGGTCTTGGACCTGCTGTGCTGACTCTTTTCTGCATAGTTAAAAAGGAAAGAAGTCATTTCTGAGGACCAAAGATAAGTTTTACTTTCAATGAATTTCAGAGTTGTCTGATGGCAAGGTTAAAACCTTACTCAGGTGTAAACTGGTTGTGTGGTAAGAGAAGGCAGAAAACTAAGCCTCTAGAAGATTATGAATAAGGGGCAGGAAATATGGCTCATGAAATATTGGAACTCATGATAAAAAAGCTAGTTAAGGAAGAATGGAAGGTTGAGCAGAGACTGAATTTTGTCACTGCTCCGCACCCGCCGCAAATTCATACGCTGAATCCCTAACCCCTAGTGTGACTGTATTTGGAGATCGGCCCTTTAGAGAGATAATTAAGATTAAATTATGTGTTTGTGAAAAAGTTGGCTTAAAGCTCAACATTCAGAAAACAAAGATCATGGCATCTGATCCCATCACCTCATGGCAAATAGATGGAGAAACAGTGGAAACAGTAGCAGATTTTATTTTTGGGGGTGGCTCCAAAATCACTGCAGATGGTGACTGCAGCCATGAAATTAAAAGACGCTTACTCCTTGGAAGAAAAGTTATGACCAACCTAGACAAGATATTAAAAAGCAGAGACATTACTTTGCCAACAAAGGTCCATCTAGTCAAGGCTATGGTTTTTCCTGTGGTCATGTATGGATGTGAGAGTTGGACTATGAAGAAAGCTGAGCACAGAAGAATTGATGCTTTTGAATTGTGGTGTTGGAGAAGACTCTTGAGAGTCCCTTGGACTGCAAGGAGATCCAACCAGTCCATCCTAAAGGAAATCAGTATGGAAGGACTGATGTTGAAGCTGAAACTCCAATACTTTGGCCACCTGATGCAAAGAGCTGACTCGTGAAAAAACCCTGATGCTGGGAAGGACTGAAGGCAGGAGGAAAAGGAGATGACAGAAGATGAGATGGTTGGATGGCATCACCGACTCAGTGGACATGAGTTTGAGTAAACTCCATGAGTTGGTGATGGACAGGTTGCCTGGCGTGCTGCAGTCCATGGAATCGCAAAGAGTCAGACATGACTGAGTGACTGAGCTGAACTGATGTGTTAGTTGCTCAGTCATGTCCGAATCATGTGAACCCATGGACTGTAGTCCCTCAGGTTTCTCTGACCCTGGGATTCTCCAGGCCAGAATACTGGAGTGGATGGCCATTTCCTTCTTCAGGGAATCTTCCCAACACAGGGATTCAACCCAGGTCTCCTGGGTTATGGATAGATTCTTAACCTTCTGAGACACTAGGGAAGCCAGAGTGGAATCTAATCTGATAGGTCTGGTGGCCTTATAAAAAGAGGGAAGAGATCTCTTTTCCTTCACACACCAAAGAAGAGGTCATGTGAGTACACAGAGATAGATCTAATCCCTTGAATCTGTTTGTCACTTCAGCTATATAATAATAAGGGATTTGCTTTAGGTCATACCTGAATGGTGTAGTGGTGTTCCCTACTTTCTTCAGTTTAAGTCTCAATTTGGCAATAAGGACAGAATGGGCTAAAGATTTACTGAGCATGGCCCTGCCCATCAGAATAAGACCCCAGTTCCCCCTCAGTCAGTCTCTCCCATCAGGAAGCTTCCATAACTCTCTTATCCTTCTCCATTAGAGGGCAGAGAGACTGAAAACCGCAGTCACTGAGAACTAACCAGTCTGATCACATGGACCACAGCCTTGTCTAATACAATGAAACTATGAGCCATGCTTTGTAGGACCACTGAAGATGGACGGATCATGATGGAGAGGTCTGACACAATGTGGTCCACTGGAGAAGGGAATGTCAAACCACTTCAGTATTCTTGCCTTGAGAACCCCATGAACAGTATGAAAGGCAAAAAAATAGGATACTGAAAGATGAACTCCCCAGATCAGTAGGTCCCCAGTATGCTACTTTAGATCAGTGGAGAAATAACTCCAGAAAGAATGAAGAGACAGAGCCAAAGCAAAAACAACACCCAGTTGTGGATGTGACTGGTGATGGAAGTAAAGTCCAATGCTGTAAAGAGCGATACTGCATAGGAACCTGGAATGTTAGGTCCATGAATCAAGGCAAATTGGAAGTGGTCATACAGGAGATTGCAAGAGTGAACATTGACCTTTTAGGAATCAGTGAACTAAAGTGGCCTGGAATGGGTGAGTTTAACTGAGATGACCATTATATCTATTACTGTGGGCAAGAATCCCTAAGAAGAAATGGAGTGGCCATCATAGTCAACAAAAGAGTCAGAAATACAGTTCACTTCAGTTGCTCAGTCATGTCCGACTCTTTGTGACCCCATGAACGGCAGCACGCCAGGCCTCCCTGTCCAACACCAACTCCCGGAGTCCATCCAAACCCATGTCCATTGGGTTTGGTGATGGTGATGCCATCCAACCATCTCATCCTCTGTCATCCCCTTCTCCTCCTGCCCTCAATCTTTCCCAGCATCAGCATCTTTTCACATGAGTCAGATCTTCGCATCAGGTGGCCAAAGTATTGGAGTTTCAGCTTCAACGTCAGTCTTTCTAATGAACACCCAGGACTGATCTCCTTTAGGATGGACTGGTTGGATCTCCTTGCAGTCCAAGGGACTCTCAAGAGTCTTCTCCAACACCACAGTTCAAAAGCATCAATTCTGGGTGCTCAGTTTTCTTTATAGTCCAACTCTCACATCCATAACCTGACCACTGGAGAAACCATAGCCTTGACTAATGGACCTTTGTTGACAAAATGTTGTCTCTGTTTTTTAATATGATGTTTAGATTGGTCATAACGTTCCTCCAAGGAGTAAGCGTCTTTTAATTTCATGGCTGGAATCACCATCTGCAGTGATTTTGGAGCCCCCAAAAATAAAGTTTGACACTGTTTCCCCATTTATTTGTCATGAGTGATGGGACCGGATGCCATGATCTCCGTTTTCTGAATGTTTAGCTTCAAGCCAACTTTTTACTCTCCTCTTTCAGTTTCGTCAGGAGGCTCTTCTTCACTTTCTGCCATAAGGGTGGTGTCATCTGCATATCTGAGGTGATTGATATTTCTCCTGGCAATCTTGATTCCAGCTTGTGCTTCCTCCAGCCCAGCGTTTCTCATGATGTACTCTGCATAGAAGTTAAATAAGCAGAGTGACAATATATAGCCTTGATGTACTCCTTTACTCATTCGGAACCAGTCTGTTGTTCCATGTCCAGTTCTAACTGTTGCTTCCTGACCTGCATAGAGGTTTCTCAAGAGGCAGTTCAGGTGGTCTTATATTCCCATCTCTTTCACAACTTTCCACAGTTGATTGTGATCCACACAGTCAAAGGCTTTGGCATAGTCAATAAAGCAGACATAGACATTTTTCTGGAACTCTCTTGCTTTTTCAGTCATCCAGTGAATGTTGGCAATTTGATCCCTGGTTCCTCTACCTTTTCGAAAGCCAGCTTGAACATCTGGAAGTTCAGTACTTGGAGCAGTCTCAGAAATGACAGAATGATCTCTGTTTATTTCCAAGGGAAACCATTCAATATCACAGTAGTCCAAGTCTGTGCCCCAGCCAGTAATGCTGAAGAAGCTGAAGACCTACAGGGGTCTTCATAAAGATGTCTTTTTCATAATAGGAGACTGGAATGCAAAAGTAGGAAGTCAAGAGATGACTGGAGTAACAGGCAAATTTGGCTTTGGAGTACAAAAGGAAGCAAAGCAAAGGTTAACAGAGTTTTGCGAAGAGAATGCACTCGTCATAGCAAACACCCTCTTCCAACAAAACGAGAAGACCCTACACATGGACCTACCAGATGTTCAATACTGAAATCAGATTGATAATATTCTTTGCAGCCAAAGATGGGGAAGCTGTATACAGTCAGCATAAAACAAGACTGGAGCTTACTCATTATTGCCAAATTCAGACTTAAATTGGTATTCTTAGATCTCTGCATTCAGACGGGTGTATCTTTTCGTTTCTCCTTTTGCTTCTCTTTTTTTGTCAGCTATTTCTGAGGCCTCCTCAGTGAACCATTTTGCCTTTTTTCGTTTTCTTTTTCTGGAAGATGGTCTTAATCACTGCCTCCTGTACAGTGTTAGGAACCTCCTTCCATAGTTCAGGTACTCTGTCTACCAGATCTAATTCCTTGAATCTATTTGTCACTTCCAATGTTTAATTTAAGGGTTTTAATTTAAGTTGTACCTGAATGGCCTAGTGGTTTTCCCTACTTTCTTCAATTTAAGTCTGAATTTTGCACTAAGGAGTTCAGATCCACAGTCAGCTCCTGGTCTTGTTTTTGCAGACTGTATGGAACTTTTCATATTTGTTTGCAAAGAATTAGATAGCATAGATATTAAGCAAAAATTTTCATCATTGTAGAAAGCCTTTCTTAGCAGCACTTTTCTAAATAGTTGCTTCAGACGTCTCACTATTTTCTGTCTCAGTGGTTCCAGATTTCTATAGATTCAAGGCATACTTACGAATATTAAAGTTGTTGGTGGATATCCTTAAAAGTTTTGAAACTAAGAAATGGACATCAATTACAGAGCAAATTCTGTTAAAGTATAATATGTCAAGCTGAGTCTGCAACTGTATTTGCAATTATCAAGCTCTTCTTTTGGTCATGCTTGTATAGTGCACGCCCCTAGATAGTGTTTTCTGCTCCTACTGGGCTTGCGATGTATTGATAGGATGAAGAACTTGGATAAACATGCCTTTATACCCTGACACACTCATCCCTCTTTTACTCTTCTGGATGTTTGCTCTGCTCTCTCCTGGAGGTAGTAGATGCAGTTGCTTTAGAAGGAAGCATCAGTATCCAGATTGTTCTGCTGAGCACTAATTAATCTGAGGAATTATAGACTGAGGTCAGTAGAAATGGCAGTCTGGCATTATTAGGAACAGAATGTTTCATGAGAGAATAAACTGTACAGAATTGTTCAGAAGGGTCATAGTCTCCATGGCAACTGGCCCACCAGTCCAAATTGTCATATGTGGGCCATGGTCTTTAGAGTCCTCAAAACAACCCTGTGTAGTATTTATTATTCCACTTCCAAAGCCAATTGAAGGTAACTCAGGAAATTCTCATGTAGTTTTTCCTGGGCCACTGGACTAGTGAATAGAGATGCTGGATTCAAGTTCTTTCAGTTGACCTTCACAACTTGTGTTTTTTGCACCATGATGCAGCGAGGCTGTGTCTGTGGCACTTCCTCTCCACTGAGTGGGGCAGCTGACTCAAAGCTGTATTCTGTGTGAAAGGGGTTGCTTGTAGATTGAATACACATTTAGCTTCCCAAGTGGCTTAGTGGTAGTGGTAAAGAATCCATCTGCCAGTGCAGGAGAAACAAGAGACATGAGTTCATTCCCTAGGTCAGGAAGATCTCTTAGAGTAGGAAATGGCAACCCACTCCAGCATTCTTGCCTGGAAAATTCTATGGACAGAGGAGCCTGGTGCGCTGCAATCTGTGGCTTAAAGAGTCAGACATGACTGAGTGTGCACTGAGTGTGCACTGTGTGCGCACACACACACACACACACACACACAGAGTGAGTGACCTAGAAGGGGGTGTTTTTTCTTTCACTTTTAAGGAATTTTAAGGGATTTTTGTTATTTTTGTTTTAATTACATTAAAAAATGCAAGAAAAATGTAAAAGAGGTAAAAATCACTCATAATATGACCATTTCTTTTGAAATCATTTAAAAACTTTTCCTGTGCTTATAGAGGCATAATTTTGCAAAAATGTTAGCATGTTATTATACATATCTTCTGCAACTTCTTCATTGGCTTCAGAATTTAGGATGAATGTCTCTCCAAGTCAGTCAGGAATATTCTCTGTGTGGTTAACTGCTCTGTTACTTTAAAAATATGTGTGTGTGTGTGTATAAGTAATGGTTATTGTTATACCCACTTTAAGCACTCTCCTTCATTTTAGCCTGTAGGTCTTATTTTTTCTTTGTATGGTGTTACTAAGCAGTAATCGTAAGAGGGAAACAAAACCTTATATTTGGTGGCACTCAGCACCAAATAATTCCAGATGTTTGCCTTCCCCATGTGTAGAGAGAACCCACTCTGATGCTGTGTTTGTTCTTTTCATCCTCCTTTGTCTTTATTTCTCTTCCATTTCATTTAATTTTAACCTCAATACCAGACTTCTTTTGTGTAGTCCTTGGCCTGCTGCTGTGGTATATTTGCCACTGGCTCTCATTCCAGCCCTCAGTCACTAATGTGTCTCTTGGCAGGGGATGGAAATGATGGTGGTCCTCTCAGTTGACTCAGGAGCACCCCAAGTCAGCAGTAATATTTGGCATAACAAGTACCAGGGTGGGATAACCACATGTCTGCGGACTGGGATTTTAAAGTTGTTAGTTGTACTGAGAGCTGTGGTTTAGTGATCAATTTAAGCAAGAGATTAAATTTATTTCCTGCAGGCTTCTTCTTCTTGGTCATACATCCAACAATATTACCTTATTATTATCTTTCATATTCCTTTTTAATTTTTTTGGCTTAAATTTTCCTTTTACTTAAATTTTCATTTTACTTTGATCTCTTTCTTTTCTTCTCCCTATTTCCGATTCCTCACATTAATCAGATTTTCCTTCTGCTTGAATCTAATGATCTAGTTTTTCAAGTGAGTAGGGACAGGAGGGTGAGATAGGAAAATGGTGGGGGTAAATATACCACCTGATAATTGTTTAATATAATGTTAAACAGGGATATTAAGGAACCTAATTTCTTTTTGATTCCTTGTGTTTGGGAGAATATAGAGTCAGTTGGACACTAATATCAAGTGATTTTTGTGTGCAAAACCTTACAAAGAGATAATAATGACAGATACTGTGGCCATCACCCCTCATGAGGGGATGTGAGCTACCTGGACAGGTCAGTCCAGAACTTGGGAAACAACTCATGCATCCAGCACTGGGGAGGAGGTTGGCCACAGTGCTCAGGCTGAAGGGTTCTGGAGCCCCTATAAATGTGGGCCAGGAATCTATCATGGAAGTGCCCATATGGATAAAAAAGTACAGCATACGAAATGCTGGGCTGGATGAAGCACAAGCTGGAATCAAGATTTCCGGAAGAAATAGCAACAATCTCACCTATGCAGGTAACACCACCCTAATGACCAAAAGCAAAGAGGAACTAAAGAGCCTCTTGATGAAGGTGAAAGAGGAGAGTGAAAAACTTTGCTTAAAACTCAACATTCAGAAAACTAAGATCATGCTATCTGGTCCCATCACTTCGTGGCAAATAGATGGGGAAACAATGGAAACAGTGACAGACTTTATTTTCTTGGGCTCCAAAATCACTGCAGATGGTGACTGCAACCATGAAATTAAAAGCCACTTGCCCCCTGGAAGAAAAGCTGTGACAAACCTAGACAGCATATTAAAAAGCAAAGACGTTACTTTGCTGACAAAGGTCCATGGTTTATCCAGCAGTCATGTACAGATGTGAGGTGGACCATAAAAAAAACTGAGCACTGAAGAACTGATACTTTCAAATTGTGATGCTGTAGGAGACTCTTGGAGTCCCTTGGACTCCAAGGAGACCAAACTAATCTATCCTGAAGAAAATCCACCCTGAATTTTCATTGAAAGAACTGATGCTCAGGTTGAAGCTCTGGTACTTTGGCCACCTGATGGGAAGAGCTGACTCATTAGAAAAGACCCTGATGCTGGGAAAGGTTTAAGGCAGGAGGGAAAGGGGGTGACAGAGGATGAGATGGTTGGATGGCACCATTGACTCAATGGACATGAGTTTGAGCAAACTCTGGGAGATGTAGTAGGACAGGGAAGCCTGGCATGCTGCGGTCCATGGGATCGCAAAGAGTCAGACATGACTGGGTGACGATAATAGCAGCAACCCCATCAGAATCCCCTGTAGCGTTTCCCCTCCTCTTTCTCCCAGACAGCAGGAATGGCACCTCTCTTATACCACAGACATTTGCCCTACAAATTTTCTTTTTTTAAAAAATTGAAAGACAGTAAATGACCACCTGTATACACAAACACACACACACACTTTTCAT
Organism: Ovis canadensis; assembly: GCF_042477335.2. Taxonomy (NCBI): domain Eukaryota; kingdom Metazoa; phylum Chordata; class Mammalia; order Artiodactyla; family Bovidae; genus Ovis; species Ovis canadensis. Next base: position 31,129,008 of record NC_091246.1, read on the forward strand.
TTTCATTTTGCTAACATTTGATAAGTGTGGATATGGTGGCATATCTCCCCACCCTGCCCACTACTTCAGTATTCATTGCCTAAGAATAAGGACATCCTAAATGACCACAGTACAGTTATCACACACCAGAAGTATAGCATCTAAAGTACGCTCCATATTAAAAATTTCCTAATTATCCACCCCCCTCCCGCAAAGTCCCCATTTCCCATGAGTTCATGGTGTGCTGTGGGAAAAGGTACTTGCCTGTGTAGAAGGTGCAGGAAAAATATACCAGCAAAGGTAAACAAACACGATGGTAAGAAACTGTGGTATCAGTGACACATAAATTGTGCATGGATGATAGATAAAAATGGAAAGACTTTCAGAAGGAACTGCATTTTAAGTATATAGAGATTTTATTTTGGTAACAGCTATATTGATAGTATATATAGTGTAGTATACTTATTTGAATAAAAGTTAAGTATTGACTAAGACATAGAACTAGTTCTGGGCCTCAGAAAAAAAAAGATTTTGAGTAATAATTTCAGTATACAGTTGGACAAATTTTTACTAAAATATTTCTGAGTCTCGTTATTGAATATGTGCGTGCATGCTAAATTGCTTCAGTCATGTCCAACTTTTTGTGACCCTCTGGACTGTAACCCTCCAGCCTTCTCTGTCCTTGGGATTCTCCAGGCAAGAATACTGGAGTGGGTTGCTATGCCTTCCTTTAGGGCATCTTCCTGACCCAGGGAGTGAACCTGCATCTCTTGTGTCTCCTGCACGGCAGTTGGGCTCTTTACCGCTAGTGCCACCTGGGACACTCTGGTTGTTGATTATATCTAAATTTATATATAGCAACAGAATAATTATTAATGAAGCAGTTAACAATCAAGATTGCCAGGAGAAATATCAATAACCTCAGATATGCACATGACACTACCCTTTGGCAGAAAGCAAAGAGGAACTAAAGAGCCTCTTGATGAAAGTGAAAGAAGTGAAGTGAAGTGAGGGTCGCTCAGTCATGTTTGACTCTTTGCAACCTCAGGGACTGTAGTCTGCCAGGCTCCTCTGTCCATGGGATTTTCCAGGTAAGAATACTGGAGTGGGTAACCGTTCCCTTCTCCAGGGGATCTTCCCAACCCAGGGATCAAACCCAGATCTTCCACATTGCAGGCAGATTCATTACCACCTGAACCACTAGGGAAGTCAGGAAAGCCACTAGGAAAGTGAAAGAGAAGAGTAAAAAAAACTGGCTTAAAACTCAGCATTCAGAAAACAAAGATCATTGCATCTAGTCCTGTCACTTCATGAGAAATAGATGTGGAAACAATGGAAACAGTGACAGATTTGATTTTCTTGGGCTCCAAAAATCACTGCAGATGGTGACTGCAGCCATGAAATTAAAAGACACTTGCTACTTGGAAGTAAAGCTACAACCAACCTAGACAACATATTTAAAAGCATAGATATTGCTGACAAAGGTCTGTCTAGTTAAAGCCATGGTTTTTCCATTGGTCATGTATGGATGTGAGAGTTGGACCATACAGAAAGTTGAATGCTGAGAAGTTGATGCTTTTGAACTGTGGTGTTGGAGAAGACTCTTGAGAGTCCCTTGGACTGCAAGGAGATCAAACCAGTCAGTCCTAAAGGAAATCAGTCCTGAATATTCATTGGAAGGACTGATGCTGAAGCTGAAGCTGCAGTACCTTGGCCACTTGGTGAGAAGAGCCTACTCATTGGAAAAGACCCCGAGGCTGGGAAAGATTGAAGGCAGGAGGAGAAGGGGATGACAGAGGATGAGATGGTTGGATGGTATCGCTGACTTGATGAACATGAGTTTGAGCAAGCTCTGGGAGTTGGTGATGGACAGGGAAGCCTGGTGTGCTACAGTTCATGGGGTCACAAAGACACAACTGAGCGACTGAACTGAACCTCTGGGTGAATCAGATTGAGTTTTTTGAAAGAACTTGTTTATCATCTTCGGGGAAGTTCTAGTTGAAACTGAAAAATTTTTAATTTTATTCTAGCTCATTACATATTATAGGGACTTCAATATTGTTCATTCAAAAATTCAGTACATTTTAGAAACTAGCTATTAGTTGACCTTAGTTTTGTACACTTTTGGTACTTTGCAAGAGTACCCTTAAGGCTCAAATCAAGTTAAAATTAGAGTAGATGGTGTGTGCCTATAAAGTCAGACTAAAACTGTATTTTTTTCCTGTCGACACTTGAATAGAAAAAAGTAATCTAAGAGTCATGCTACAGTGTACAGTCTTATTCAAAACCACATATACTATAGTATATTTAAAACCTGGAACCAAAATGTAGAATCGTTGTGTTTAATAGCAGTTAAACTACATCTGATATTACTTGTATGTCTCTGCTGCTCTGTTTCAGCTTTTGGATTACATTAGTGGTAAGAGAATGATTTTTATATTTAAGTAAGATACACTGCTTCACTGCACAGATGGTATCAGTTTTGAATTACAGTACTAAGTAAAAGAAAACTAGAACAACAATGATTTTGCCAGTCCGTTCTTACTGATTATTTATTTTGGATGACTGTAGTCCTTTTGAAGGTAGCAGACTTAACCTAGAAACTGGAGCCAAGAACCAGATGGGTGGGCACTCCTCCTATTCCCTCCTACAGGTCTGCTCATTTTTCCCCAGAGAATCAGTGCAAGTTCTCCCTGAATGCAAGACTTTACTTCCTTGACAAAACTGCTGTCTTGATTAACTTCCCTTTGCTCCTCGTTTAAATATCCATGGGTCAGGTAAGTACTCTGTAGCTCTCACATCCCTATGACCTTGGCCCAATCCTTTTTTTTTTTCCTCATTTTTTTTCATCCTCCCTAGATTAGCTCATCCATTTCCATGGCTACAAACACCTTCTGTCTGTTGATGTCCCACATCCATGTCTGTAGTTCAGATCTGTCTCCTGGCCTACATACTCATTGGACATTTTCATTTGCGTGCCTCAAGTATCTTGTACTCAACATGCCCTAGACTAATTCATCTTTCAATCTAGGTATGTCCTTAGTGCTCTGCTCCTTCTCTTAGTACACAGTGGTACCATGCATCTAGCTTCCTAATCAGAAACCTGAAAGTGAAAGTCACTCAGTCATGTCTGACTCTTTGTGACCCCATGGACCCCAAGGACTGTAGTTGTCTAGGCTTCTCTGTCCATGGGATTCTCCGGGCAAGAATACTGGAGTGGGTAGCCATTCCCTTCTCCAGGGATCTTCCCAACCCAGAGATTGAACCCAGGTGTCCCACATTGCAGGTGGATTCTTTACTGTCAGAGCCACGAGGGAAACCCCAGAATGCTGGAGCAGGTATCCTCTCCCTTTTCCAGTGGGTCTTCCTGACCCAGAAGTCAAATCAGGGTCTCCTGCATTGCAGGTGGATTCTTTATCAGCTGAGCTACCAGGGATATACAACACTATCTTACCAGGGGACCTGAATATCATCTTTAATTCCTCCCTCTTCATGTTCAGTCAGACACTAAATATTATATACACTGTGTCTTCAGTATCTCTCATATCTAGGCACTTTTCTTCATTCTTTCATGCATTAGACTAGGCCTCGATTACTAAAAGATGATCATCTGTCTTACAGTATGAGTTCCTGTTTTCTACTCATTTTACGTGCTGCTTCTATGTAATCTTTCTAAAATACAAATCTAATTACATCACTTTTGTGGTAGAATTCTCCAGTGGCTTCCTATTATTCAGAATAACGTCCAATATCCTTATCAATCTTATAAGGTTCTTTCAGCTCCATCTACTGCTTGCCTAAGCAAGGTGACAGCCTTGGTCAAATTTATCTTTTTACCCTACAGTCCTCCTGACGCTTATCATTCATGATGTTTTTCTTGTGAGAAGGCAGAAATTTCATTGTGGTCTACTGTCCATTAATAAACCCCAGTCAGAATTGTGTGTTTTTCTTCCTGAAGACACTTTGTACATATTGTAGCAAATAGTTGTACTAGCTGGCAAATTCCTTTGAGAAAGCTCTACCTAGAAGTTATGCTTGATATTATTTCAATGTTTTTATTACTGACTATAAAGAAGCTATAGAGAAGGAAATGGCAACCCACTCCAGTCATCTTGCTGGAGAATCCTATGGACAGAGGAGCCTGGCAGGCTACAGTCCATGGGGTTGCAAGACTCAGACACAACTTAGCTACTAAACCACCACCATAAAGAAGCTACATACTTTTTTGAGCCTGATAAAGTAATAGAGGTGATTAGATGTCACCGTAGTCTGTCATTTTTCTCCAGACAAGGTGATAAAGAGTAAACATCAGCTTCTGTTGAAGCAGTTGCTCAAACATGCCAACAGAGGTTGGTTGTAGGTAAGTCTCCTCTAAGAGAGGGGTGTTCCTGGACTTAGGAAGGAAGGAAGGAACAAAGAAAGGAATGTCTCCAGTGGAAGGATATAAACGGTGAGGTCAAAATACAAAGCACTAATAGAGTAATCCTTTGGCTGGTCTCTATCTCTAGATGCCCTAAGATGTTTGTTTTCACGATTAAAAAAGAACTCACTGTAGGGCTTGCGCAGAGAAGGGAGTAACTCCTGATTTGGCAAGATCCTAAAACAGCTGCGTTATATCTTGTTAGTCTATGCTTTGTCTACTGACAGGTCTCTTGCCTCAGTCTTTGCACATGTTGTTCCCATTGCCTGTAACATCCTGCCTCCTATTCACTTGATGAACCCCCACATGCTGTTCAGGTCTCTTTCTTGACACCCTGGGGCTGGGTTAAGTGCTCTGCTGAGTCTCTCTTACTATGGGAACATTTATCACACTGCAGCTTTAGTTTTAAGTTCAGTGACTGTGACTAATTTTACCATTTAAAATGAAGGGGAGTTTAGAAGATTTGCTTTTTAAGAGAATTAACTAGAGTTATGAGCCATTTCTCCATTTCTGAAACCAGTAAAGCTATGAGTTGCCTTTGAACCTAATTACAACTTTGAAAATTTGGGTGTAACGTACCATAAGGTATTCTATGGATGAGAGCTAGCCTACCCTAGCCTAGCTGCAAGTGTCTTGAATGTGAATGCTGGTGTTCTTTTTTTGGTGTGTACTCTGGTTGAAAAGCCAGCCCAGTTTTGTCCCAACACATGACTTGTGCTTATTTGGCTAATACAATATATCCTACCTGCATTTTCTCTACTTTCATCCTAAAAGTTCTCTTTGCCCTCCTTAACACTTAGCCCCTAGATCCCCTCCTGTTAGTATGGATATTTGCTTTCATTAACTAGATGTTTTTCCTCAGGTGGTATTATCTAGAACTGTTGTTTTGAGAGCACTTTTATTTCTATGCTCAGAGGAGTTGAATAGACTTGATATACCATAATCCAATAAGGATATATATTTTTTCCTAACTTATATTTTACTGCAACCCTATTGGACAATCCAAACAAATTACCTTTGGTTAAGAAAAAATACGTAAAGATATAGGAATCTGATGTGGAATCTAAAGGAGCAGTGATAAAAAGAGAACATTTCTTTTCAAATTTGTTTTCTTCACTTTATCACAGTCTTCTTTGTCATTCAAAAGACATGACACCTGGGCCCTCTGTCTCTTTTCTGTTTTCCAGGCAATGAATCCTCCTGTTACATTAGATCAGTGTGTCTATATCATGATCCTTACATCATTTTACATTGGAGTGTGATATAGAAGCTTTTCAATATAATATACAGTAGACTTGGTATTTTCAGATTTAACATGTACAGTTCTGAATATTTGCAGTTGATTTCAAAAATCTATGACATGCAGTAAGTTGTAGTTTTGCTGAGATTCATATTAGAGTAATAGATACTATGAGGCAAATTTGTGAGCCTGAAGCATTGACCTAGTGAGTAAGCTTAACTCACGCCTCAGGGTCTGCCTCAGAGTGAATTTACTGTCTGTTCAGCATCAGAGCTTACACAATAGTTTTTATGAAGTAATAAAACATTTTAAAATGTATTATAAATAAAATGAACTACTAGTCCTGTTGAAGAAAGAGGAGAAAATATTAAGATCTAAGAACATGTTGATTTTTGGTGTGAATAGTGAGGTTTTGAATAAAATAAGGATTAGGATATCTAATTAAGTTGTGATTATGAACTAAAATGTGAATGAGTCCATGGTAGTCATCAAGTTAGTGAAGCTATTTCGTTGAGTACTCCAGCCAGTGTGACATTTGCTCAGGTGAATGAGAAATTGTAGAAGTTGAATAGGTAATGGTGTGCCCTGAAGATAGGAAGGAGAAGGCTGTTATTCTTTGTGGAAATCTTTTTGTAGAAAACCAGGGTCATGGATATATAATATGAAATATCAAGTATTGAAGGCAGTAGTCAATCTCTATTAATAAAATAACCTTTAGTGTGAGTAAAGGTCTATAATTTTGAAGGGGGGATAAAAAGTTATACTTTTGTTATACTACGTATAGCAACATATGGAAATATCAAGGGAACATTTCACCCAAAATGGGCACATTAAAGGATAGAAGTGATAGAGACTTAGTAGACGCTAGAGAGATCAAGAAGGGATGAGAAGAATGCACATGGAAGAACAGCACAAAAGAGATTTTGATGAACTGTTTAAGTACGGGCATGTGGTCAATCACCCAGAGCCAAACATTCTGGAGTGTGAAGTTAAGTGGGCCTTCTAGTCGATCTGTTGGAATTCCAGTAGAGCTATTGGAATAGCTCTACTATTCCAAGGATGGTGATGCTATCAACGTGTTGCATTCAATACATCAGCAAATCTGGAAGGCCCAGCAGTGGCCACAGGACTGGAAAAGGTCAATCCTCATCCCATTTCCCAAGAAGGGTAGTACTAAAGAATGTCCAAACCATTGGACAGTTGCACTCATCTCCCATGCTAGTAAGGTCATGTTTAAAATCTTGCATGCTAGGCGTCAGCATTACGTGAACCAAGATAGGCAGGAGAAACATCAACAACTTCAGATATGCAGATGATACCATTCTAATGGCAGAAAGCGAAGAGGAACTAAAGAGCCTCTTGATGAAGGTGAAGGAGGGGAGTGAAAAAGCTGGCTTAAAAATCAAAGTTCAAAAAGTGAAGATCGTGGCATCTGGTCCCATTACTTCATGGCAAATAGAAGAGGGAGAAGGTGGAAGTAGTGACAGACGTCCTCTTCTTGGGCTCCAAAATCTCTGTGGATGGTGACTGCAGCCATGGAATCAGAAGACAATTGCTACTTGGCAGGAAAGCTGTGACAAACCTAGACAGTGTGTTGAAAAGCAGAGCCATTACTCTGCTGACAAAGGTCCATATAGTCAAGGTTAGTGGTCTTCCCAGTGGTTACATACAGTTCTGAGAGCTGTAAAGAAGGCAGAGCACCGAAGAATTAATGCCTTCAAACTGGTGCTGGAGAAGACTCCTGAGAGTCCCTTAGGACAGCAAGGAGACTAAAGCAATCGATCTTAAGGGAAATCAACCATGGTCATCTGATGTGAACAGCCAGCTCATTGGAAAAGTCTCTGATGCTGGGGCAGATTGACGGCAGAAGAAGAGAGTGTCAGAGAATGAGATGACTGGATGGCATCACTGATGCAATGGACATGAACTTGGGTAAACTTCGGGAGATGGTGAGGGACCGGGAGGCCTGGTGTGCTGCAGTCCATGGGGTCGCAAAGACTTGGATGCGACTGGGCGACTGAAAAACAGCACATATAGAAAACAAAGGCTAAATGAATAGTCACTAAACTATAATTAACATGCAGAAGGTGATTAGGAGATCCTTTTTTAGGACCTTTTAAAGGTCCGCAGTCTTAAGATCTGATTTTCTTTGTGTGACACAAAGTTAATGTGAAGCACAAACCAGTCCTTGTGCTAGGGACAAGTTTCCCCTTGAGTTCTAGAAGGTGAAGATGTTATAGACTAGAAGTGTGCTCCGCAAGAGGACAGAGACAAAAACAAGTGGCAAGGAGATTATGAATAAGCTGTATATGATTTTCAGAGCTCCAGGAAGTAGTCTAATATAGACGTTGCTAACTGCCATATTCAGTCACTTGTGATGCATTGATGAATTGAAGAATGCCTGAGCAGTAAATTTCTCATTAGCTCGATGTAAAATAAATTTATAAAAATGTAGAAAGGGAAAAAATAGTTATTAAGTTTTCTTTAAGGGGCAGGGGATTAAGAGGTAAAACTACTATGTGTAAAATAAATCAATCAGAAAAGATATACAGCAAGGGAATATAGCCAATATTTTATAATTTCTATAAATGGAATATAACCTTTAGAAACTGTTGAATCACTATGTTGTACACCAGGTATTATAAAAGTTTTATAATATTATAGCTAATTTATAAATTAGCTATACCTTAATTTTTTTTAAAAAAAGGAAAGAAAGCATCTACCACTTTCTTTGTTTTTCTCCTTTGAATTTTTCACATTATGGATTAAAACTGGCCCCCCTCCATGTTTTTTTCCACTACTTGTTTCTTTCCCTGATATAACTGCTCATGGTCATCACAAGGTCAGAAGAACCTTGCTGAAAGTTTATTACCTGCTCTTTTGTACCTTTCATCTAGGAGGTAACTGGATGGCACAAGTAGTGATGGGCATTTTGTATATGGAATCTTACAATATGTGGCTTTTTGTGTTTTTCTTCTTTCAGTTACTATAATGTTTACAAAGTTGATAATTGTAGTATGTATCAATATTTCATTCCATTTTATGATTAAATAATACCATATTTTATCCCATTCATCAGTTGATGGATATTTTGGTTGCTTCCACTTTTTGATTATTATGAATAATGCTGATTTGAACATATGTATACAAATTTTTCTTCGAATACCTGTTTTTTTTTGGGGGGGGGGGCTATACTGAGGACTAGAACTTCTGGGTCATATGGTATGTCTATGTTTAACTTTTTGAGAAGATGCCAGACTACTTCCCACAGCTTGCTGCACCGCTTTACCTTCTCACCAGCAACATATGAGGGTTCCAATTTCTCCACAACTCATTAGCACTTGTTATTATCTTTTGTGTCACTAGCTTTACAAATGATTTTTAAAAATTATAGTTGATTTGCAACATTATGTTAGTTTTCAGTGTACAGGTTCAGATTCTTTTTCATTTTGGGTTATCACAGGATACTGAACATAGTTCCATGTGCTGTACAGTAAGTCCTTGTTATTTACCTATTTTATATATAGTGATACATACCTATTAATTCCATTTTGTTGTTGTTCTTCAGTCACTAAGTCTGTCCCACTCTTTGTGACCCTGTGGACTGCAGTTTGATAAGCTTCTCTGTCCTTCACTGCCTCCTGAAGTTTGCTGAAATTCATGTCTTTTGAGTCGGTGATACCATCTAACCATCTCATCTTCTGCCGCCCTTTTCTCTTTTTGCCTTCAGTCTTTCCCAGCATCAGGGTCTTTTCCAGTGAGTCGATTCTTTGCGTCAGGTGGCTAGAGTATTGGAGCTTCAATATCAGCATCAGTCCTTCCAATGAATGGTGAACTGAAAGTTGCTTGACCCCGTGGACTATACAGTCCATGGAATTCTCCAGGCCAGAATACTGGAGTGGGTAACCTTTCCCTTTTCCAGGGGATCTTCCCAACTCAGGGATCGAACCCAGGTCTCCTGCATTGCAGGCTGATTCTTTACCAGCTGAGCCACAAGGGAAGCCCAAGAGTACTGGTGTGGGTAGCCTATCCCTTCTCCAACGGAGCTTCCCGACCCAGGAATCGAACCAGGGTCCTTCCAGTGAATATTCAGGGTTAATTTCCTGTTGGATTAACTCTTTGATCTCCTTGCTGTCCAAGGGACTCTCGAGAGTTTTCTCCAGCACCACAATTTGAAAGCATCAGTTCTTCCGTGCTCAGCCTTCTTTATGGTCCAGCTCTCATATCCGTACGTGACTACTGGAAAAACCATAGCTTTGACTAGATGGACCTTTGTCAGCAAGGTTGTAATATCTTTGCTTTATAATTCTCTGTCTAGGTTTGTCATAGCTTTCCTTCCAAGGAGCAAGCATCTTTTAATTTTGTGGCTGCAGTCATTATCCAGTTGATTTTGGAGTCCAAGAAAATAGTCTGTCACTATTTCCTTATGTTTTCCCATTTATTTGCCATGAAGTGGTGGGACTGGATGCCATGATCTTAGTTTTTTGAATGTTGAATTTTAAGCCAGCTTTTTCACTCATCTCTTTCACCCTCATCAAGAGGCTGTTTAGTTCCTCTTCTCATTCTGCTTTTATCCCTCCTCCTCCCCTTTCCCCTTTGGTAACTTTAAGTTTGTTTTCTAGGTCTCTGAGTCTGTTTGTGTTTTGTAAATAGGTTGATCTGTATTATTCTTTTAGATCCCACACATAACTGATGTCATATAATATTTGTCTCTCTCTACCTGACTACAGATGATTTTGATTGGTACAACAATTAAAGTCTGAAAGAGCCATTTAAAACTTTGTGTTATTTTTTTGCCCTGTGATATACTTTAGTAGTATTAACAAAGGTCTCAAGGACTTATTTCTTATATAAGGTTTTTATATTTAGGAAATTTAATTTATAACAGATTCATAACTAGGTTTTGAACTTTTCTTCTTTAAACAGTTTCTTCTGAGTAATAATCTAATATTTCCTCCTTTTTGCTATTATTTGGATTCTTCTTTTTTTCTTTTCATCTAACTTCTTGAGATACCTAACTTATTAAATAAAATTTTTTTCATTGTGGTAAAATATACATAACATAAAATATAAGTAACATATAAAAGTATACATAACATAAAAGTTTCATTGTATGTATATCATACAGTTTACGTGTCTATTCATCTGTTGTTTCTACCTTTTGGCTGTTAAGAACAGTGCTGCTGTGAACACTGGTGTACATGTTCTGCTCACTGTTTTCAGTTCTTTGGGATATATACCCAGAGTTGAAATTGCTGGGTCATATTGTAATTCAGTTTAATTTTTAAAGGAACAGTCATATGCTCTTTTCCATAGTGGTTGCATCAGAGACTTTTCCAGTGAGTTGGCTGTTCACATCAGATGACCAAAATATTGGAGCTTCAGCATCAGTCCTTCCAATGAGTATTCACTGTTGATTTCCCTCAAGATGGATTGCTTTAGTCTCCTTGCTGTCCAAGGGACTCTCAGGAGTCTTCTCCAGCACCAGTTTGAAGGCATTAATTCTTCGGTGCTCTGCCTTCTTTACAGCTCTCAGAACTGTATGTAACCACTGGGAAGACCACTAACCTTGACTGTATGGACCTTTGTCAGCAGAGTAATGGCTCTGCTTTTCAACACACTGTTGAAAAGAGTTGTCAGTGTTTATATCTATACTCAGCTTCTTTTGAAGTTTTAATTGTCATCCTGATAAAGACTGTATGTTTGGATTTTAAAAATTCATTTTGATCATCTTTTTTAAACTAGATCATTTTAGTCTATTTATATTTGATGTGATCAGTGATAAATCAGCTTTTTATTTCCTTCCTTTTTTGTACTATAACTATTCTGCATTCCATTTTCTCTCCTTTCTTACATTCTTTTTGATTGATAATTTTAAAAAATCAGTTCATAGTTTGTTCATGTTATTTTTTAAATTACCTAATCTATATCTGTTCTTTTAATGGTTATCCTAGAAGTTCTCCTCCCTATATTCTTTCTCCACTTCCCTAACAGTTTACTTTCCAAATAAACTACTTCTGGGGAACCTCAAATAAGGCATTTATTGTTCTTGGGATTTAGAGTTCTAAGATCTGTGGATTAACGTGCATATTGATGATGGGAAGATATAATTGGAAGATGTTCAGTTTCCTTAATGGTAGTAGATATGGAAATCTGTGGATCAAGTCCCCTTAGTTCCCATGAGGTTTTTATATATTTTTGGTCATTTACCACTCCTCATGCTTGAATGTTATTGTTTGGAACCCAGTGACATTCTTACCCACTCAGCAGGGAGAAGTAATTGATATGCAGAAATCCTCATACATTCTTCAAAGTTTACTGCAAGATTGGATGGACATGAAGACCAGTTTTCTGGGAACATTCTCTTAGCAGGCTTAAACTTAAAGCATGTCTAAGCATCGTTCTGAAATTTGTATGCTACAGTTAAGGTTAAAATTAAAATTTTTTAAAAGTTTGAGCTGTGGTACTATACACAATGGAGTATTACTCAGCCATTAAAAAGAATACATTTGAATCAGTTCTAATGAGGTGGATGAAACTGGAGCCTATTATACAGAGTGAAGTAAGCCAGGAAGAAAAACACCAATACAGTATACTAACGCATATATATGGAATTTAGAAAGATGGTAACGATAACCCTGTATGCGAGACAGCAAAAGAGACACAGATGTATAGAACAGTCTTTTGGGCTCTGTGGGAGAGGGAGAGGGTGGGATGATTTGGGGGAATGTCATGGAAACATGTATAATATCATATAAGAAGTGAATCACCAGTCCAGGTTCGATACAGGATCCTTGGGGCTGGTGAACTGGGATGACCCGGAGGGATGGTACGAGGAGGGAGGTGGGAGGGGGGTTCAGGATGGGGAACACATGTACGCCCGTGGTGGATTCATGTTGATGTGTGGCAGAACCAATACAATATTGTCAAGTAATTAGCCTCCAATTAAAATAAATACATTTAAATTAAAAAAAAAGTTTGAGAACAATAGCAGATTTATGAATATTGGAATTTATATGAATTCTGTGGAGAAGAGTGATTTATGAATTTTAGCATGATCAGAAGCCTTAGCTATTGATATTAACACATAAAATTATTATTCTGTTGGTATAAATGTAACTGTGGTTTCAGACCATGAATTTTAAATCGTTATAACTAGGCTCAAACACATCTTTATTAAGCAAAATAGTAACGATTACAATTGACACATTTTTGCCAATGAGAAATAGGTTTATTCCTGTAGCATAAAAATCTGTGCTTAGGGATTTGAAAAACTCTTGGAAAGCGTTTTCTGCATCCTGATGGTTGTAGAAGCATTTTCCCTGCAAAAAGTTGTCAAGATGCTTGAAGAAGTGGTAGTCAGTTGGTGAGAGGTCAGGAATGGAGGATGAGGCAAAACTTCTTAGCCCAATTTGTTCAACCTTTGAAGCATTGCTGTGTAATGTGTGATTGTGCATTGCTGTAAAGAAGGGTCCTTTCTGTTGACCAGTGCCAGCTGCAAGCATTGCAGTTTTTGGTGCATCTCATTGATTTGCTGAGCATACTTCTCAGATGTAATGGTTTTGCTGGGATTCAGAAAGCTGTAGTGGACCAGACAGGCAGCAGACCACCAAACACTGACCATGACCTTTTTTTTGGTGCAAGTTTGACTTTGGGAAGTTCTTTGGAGCTTCTTCTCAGTCCAACCACTGGGCTGGCCATCGCTGGTTGTATAAAATCCACTTTTTGTTGCACATCACAATCCAGTTGAGAAATGGTTTGTCATTGTTGTTGCCTAGAATAAGGGAAGATGACACTTCAAAATGACATATTTTGATTTTTGGTTAGCTCACAAGGTACCTACTTACCTAACTTTTTCACCTTTCCAGTTTGCTTCAAATGCCAAAGCAGTGGTCAATGTTGAGTTCTTCAGCAACTTCTCATGTGGTTGTAAAAGGATCTGCTTTGATGATCCTCTCAGTTGGTTGTTGTCAACTTCTGATAGCCAGCTACTGCATGCTCTTTATCTTCAAAGCTTTCGTCTCCTTTGCAAAACTTCCTGAACTGTACATTTGTTAGCAGTTCCTGGGCCAAATGCATTGTTGATGTTGTGCGTTTTCTCGGCTGCTTTACGACCCATTTTGAACTCAAATAAGAAAGCTGCTCGAATTTGCTTTTTGTCTAACATCATTTCCCTAGTCTAAAATAAATATAAAATAAACATCAAGTAATAAGTCAGTAGCAATGAAACACAAAGTGAGAAATGCGCTTTAAAATGATGTATAACATAACCACATTTATTTAAGAATGTATTCCAGTATTAAACACCAAAGTTCAGTAGTGCAACCACAATTACTTTTGCACCAACTCTCACAACTGTACATAACTACTGGAAAAATCATAGCTTTGACTATATGAACCTTTGTTGCCAAAATGATGTCTCTGCTTTTTAGTAATCTGTTTAGGTTTGTCTTAGCTTTTCTTCCAAGGAGAAAGCATCTTTTAATTTTGTGGCTGCAGTCACCATCCACAGTGATTTGGAGTCCAAGAAAATAAAATCTGTTACTATTTCCACTTTTTCCCCAACTATTGCCATGAAGTGATGGGACTGGATGCCATGATCTTAGTTTTTTGAATGCTGAGTTTTAAACCAGCTTTTTCACTCTTCCTCTTTCACCTTCATCAAGACGCTCTTTAATGCCTTTTCACTTTCTGCCATTAGAGTGGTATCATCTGTATATCTGAGGTTGTTAATATTTCTCCTTGCCTTGATTCCAGCTTGTGAGTCATCCAGCCCAGCATTTTGCATGTTGTATATACTCTTCATATAGTTAAGTAAACACGGTGACAACATATAGCCTTGATGAACTCCTTTCCCAGTTTTGAACCAGTCTGTTGTTCCATGTCTGGTTCTATTACTTCTTGACCTGCCTATAGGTTTCTCAGTAGACGGGTAAGGTGGTCTGGTATTCCCATCTCATTAAGAATTTTCCACAGTTTGTTGTGATCTACACAGTAAAGGCTTTAGCATAGTCAATGAAGCAGAGGTAGATGTTTTTCTGGAATTCCCTTGTTTTTACTGTGATCCAGTGGATGTTGGCAATTTGATCTCTGGTTCCTCTGCCTTTCTAAATCCAGCTGTACATCTGGAAGTTCTCAGTTCATGTAGTGTTGAAGCCTAGCTTGAAGGATTTTGAGCATTACCTGCTGATTTCACATTAGTGAAATATAAATGGAGAAGCTATAGATTGAAATTAAATTCTTAGAGGAGCAGAAAAATGAAAGAGAAATGTGACTGGAAAAAAGAAAATGAATGAAGTGCTATAGTGCTAATCAAATAGAAGCACTGGATGTGAATACTCAACAAACAAATCAAGACGGAAGAGCATAGGAAATATGTGTCTTGGCACAGGCTTGATAATGCAAGATGTTAACACCAGTATTAAACACTGAATCCGGGTGCTAGGTGTTATAACTACTACCTATTATGAGAATGCATATAAGGAAATTTACAGAAAACATAAAAGCACAGACACCTGTATGAGAGTGCAGCTTGCCAGGAAAATTTGTATCATGGCATGCTAAGACCAAGCAATAATCTTGAAATGGTCCAGTGGTTTTCAAGTATTAATAATACATGGGCAGATAAATAAAATACATCAATGTCTAACTTATAACTATTAAGATCTGTTGGAGCAAATAGTTCCATAGCAAGTTTAATTATCTCTTAAAAGGTCCATCTAGTCAAGGCTATGGTTTTTCCAGTGGTCATATATGGATGTGAGAGTTGGACTGTGAAGAAGGCTGAGTGCCGAAGAATTGATGCTTTTGAGCTATAGTGTTGGAGAAGACTCTTGAGAGTCCCTTTGACTGCAAGGAGATCCAACCAGTCCATTCTAAAGGAGATCAGCCCTGGGTGTTCATTGGAAGGACTGATGCTGAAGCTGAAATTCCAATACTTTGGCCAGCTCATGTGAAGAGTTGACTCATTGGAAAAGACCCTGATGTTGGCAGGGATTGGGGGCTGGAGGAGAAGGGGACGACAGAGGATGAGATGGCTGGATGGTATCACCGACTCGAAGGACATGAGTTTGAGTGAATTCTGGGAGTTGGTGATGGACAGGGAGGCCTGGTGTGCTGTGATTCATGGGGTGGCAAAGAGTCGGACATGACTTACTGACTGAACTGAAAGATCATCTTACATGAAAAAGACACAATCACTTGGACAGTTCAGTTCAGTTCAGTTGCTCAGTTGTGTCCGACTCTTTGTGACCCTATGAACCGCAGCACACCAGGCCTCCCTGTCCAACACCAACTCCCAGAGTCCACCCAAACCCATGTCCATTGAGTCGGTGATGCCATCCAACCATCTCATCTTCTGTCGTCCCTTTCTCCTCCTGCCCTCAATCTTTCCTAGCATCACGGTCTTTTCAGATGAGTCAGCTCTTCTCATCAGGTGGCCAAAGTATTAGAGTTTCAGCTTCAACATCAGTCCTTCCAATGAACACCCCGGACTGATCTCTTTTAGGATGGACTGGTTGGATCTTCTTGCAGTCCAAGGGACTCTCAAGAGTCTTCTCCAACACCACAGTTCAAAAGCATTAATTCTTCAGTGCTAAGCTTTCTTTATAGTCCAACTCTCACATCCATACATGACCACTGGAAAAAACCAATGAAATTATAAATAAACTGTACTTTAAAAATTATTCTTCCTTGCTGAAACATTAGCCTTTATTTTAGAGAAAGCATGAATGTTTTTAGATAAAAAACCAATTTAAAAAATCTCATTCATTAGTGTTAAGTGTCAGACATTTTACTTTCAAGTCAGATCCCCTGTTCTTAATACGTAGATTGTCAGGAGCTCAGGACATGAATTTGTACAACCTACAAATTAAATTTCAGAGCTCTTGAGAGAAATTGTGACTTGGGCTTGGGAGGATAGGGAAATCTTATCAGCTGGAAAAATGGATTTACTGGATAGCAGTGATAAAATCCCTTATCTTGGATATGTGTCTTGAATTTTTACTTAAGAAAATAGAAATTATTTTTATTCAGGAAAAAGCATACTGCAGGTATACAGCTTCTTTCTACACATTCCTGCCTTTTTGTTAGAGATAAAAAAGCCGATTTTCTAGTTTAACTTTTTGAGGGCAACTTGAATAGTTTCCACTTTGCAAATTATGCAATTTCATATTAAATAGCCAATGGTGAGGTGGTCGCAGGGAGGTGTTCAGTTCATTCAGCATCATCAGATTGATTTGACAAAAGGGATTCTTTTAACTGTGTGGAAAACATTTTTCTCCCTTTATCCTTTGGCAGAGACAGACATTGTCTTTGGTTTCCCCACAGAAGTTTGGGTGGGTAGACTTGGGATGTGTAAATAGAAACAGCAGACAGAGAGATTGCCTCTGACAGTTGGAAGGACCCACTGAGAATTTTAGAATGAGCCTGTTGACCCTGATGATGTGGTATGGGATGGGGTTGTTAGAGAGATTTGAGAGAAGAATTAAGCAATTTGAATGTAAAAGAGGAATGCAAATGCTCAGAATAAAATGATAATTTATCCTTAAGAAAATAAGCTGAAATTTTTAGGTTGAGTCCCTGAAAAATTTTGCTTTCATTAACAGATAAAAACAAAAGTTACTTTTCATATTCAGCTTTCACTTCCTTTTGGACATGTCATCAGTGATTTGTGATATGGATGAGTGCTTGATCTGTTTCTCAGTGAAGAAGATATGTGAACTTGGGCAAGAAATTGAATCTCTCTTTGCCTCAGTTTCCTCATCTGCAAAACAGCATTGTGGATATTGAGACATCAAAAGAGCTAATGGTTGTTGTTGCTGTAGAATAAGCACTGTGTAAGTGTTAGCTGCTGTAATCATCATCATCATTTTCATATCAAGAGATTGAGAAAGTCTGTTGAGGATGAAGTTACGTCTTCCTCTAATAACCTCAGCATATTTGATGTATTTTTATAGAAATGAATCAAGAATGAATTGTTCAGTGTCTAAAATATTTTGTCATATGTTCATGTTACCTTTTAAAAATTAACTTTTGAAAGATATACATATTTTCTTAACTTTTTTTTCCTAATTAAAACATGAGCCAATAAATGTCACATAAAAAAAATACAGCCACATGGGACCATTTAGTTTTGGGGCAAAGAACTGTACACACCCCAGTGGTCCCTAAGGGCATTATTATATTACAAATCTATACAGCAGTTCTTAATGATAGGCAGCCCCCAAGTCATCGAGATTTTAGGATGTGCCTTCAAAAAGACATGGAACTGTATATTTGTTTCTGAACAAAATCTCCATCATGAGTACATACAGCAAATCTGGGCACTTAAAATTCCTCTGTGATTTCAGTGAGCTGTCAGGTTTAGTGTATTCTTACATGCATTGAAATTAAAGGTTTCTGTATTTTTTTCATGGCCTTGAAGTCAGCATGAGAGAAACAGAGCTCTTCATCTTTCTTCCAGATTTTCATACCCCTCTTTTCCGGTGTTGTCAGTACCTAATGTGTAGTAGGGCAGTGCTGGCTTGAAGAACTGTCTTTGTTTTTTTTTTGTTTAAGCTGTGCAGTTGGTCAGGTTTATGTTGTGGTGGTGGTGGTAAGTTTATTTTGTTTTCTTGTTTAATAAACTGCCATTGAGCCAACAAATTCTCTTACCTGTGAAGAATAGAATGGAAGATGGATGATGATTAAGATTTTTGTATTTAACTACTAAAGTTTACTAATTTAGAACTCTTAGAAGTAATAGCAGACAATCTCCCTATTTAGAGATGGGCCAAGAACTGCACAGTAGGTGTTCAGGTAAATGAATTTTGAATGACAAATAAATGAATCACATCTAGATGTTACCATTTTCAGAAGAATGCAGTGGCTCTCACACTTTCATTCTCAGGAGCAAGAAAACCTTTCCTGGAGGCCTCTATCCCAGATGTCTCCTTGTATCTCCTTGGCCAGGATATAGTTATGGTTGTAACTTTACTCCAGTTAAGAGGTATGGGATTACCCTCATAGACTTATCTGTAATAAGTGTCTTGGGTAAACCACAAGGATGACTGTACTGGATATAAAAATAATACGTTTCCTTTTATCTTCGGAAATTTAGAAAATAACGAGAAGTATAATTAAGCAAATAAATTCACCACACAGAGATAACTATTGTTAACATTGCAATATTTAGCTTTTCAGTTGCATATGAATATATTTGTGTATATAAAATTGCAGTCATCCTGTGTATAGTATTTTATAGTCTTAAATTTAGCCATCTAACACAAACATTTTTCCATGCCACTAAATCATGTTCCTGTAAAATGAGATAGGAGTTTGTTGGTACTTTTATCCGGCTGTATTGCGAATTAGTTAGTTGCTTGTTGGAAATTTCGATAACAGTTTTTTTGCTGTTGTATGCAGTGAACATTCTTATATATCACTCATTGTGTACATCTCTGGTTATTTCCTTAGACTCTGTTCCTAGAAGTGGGTTTATAGGTGAAAGGGCGTAAACACTTTCAAAGCTTTTGGCATACTTTTCCTATTATCTTCCAAAAAAACTTGTACAAGTTACACTCCCATAAACTTGTATATGAGTGGCTATTTAACTGTATTCTTGCAAGCACTGGGAATTACTTTTTAATTGCTAATTTTATAGGCAAGAATTGGTATTCTTTTGTTTTACTCTGGTTTTGTTTTTTCTTATTTTTTTGTATTACTTCTGTTGTTGACTACTTTTTCATTTAATCAGCAGTCTAGATATCAGTTGATGAAAGAATAAATATGTGTTTCTTGATGTGATCTTCTTAACATGGCATCATTTTTACTTTTTAATTATGATATACATAAAAGAACATAATGTTAGTGTTAAGTGTAAAACTTCATAGAATTTGTAGCATTCTACTTTATGTTTACTTAAAATATTTATTTAATTTATAATATTATACTAATTTTAAATTATAGTTTCTCTGAGCCAACTCTGGGTGAATTATTCCATCATAGTTGTAACCTGCCTGAAGTTCCTAATTGCATGTAAATTTCATCTTTGATACTGACTAAAAAATAGTTTCTTTTCAAATTCTTTCATGTTATTTAGTAAATGTCTGTGACTTTTACTCACAGTTCTTTGCTTTGACAACATAGCATTTTCTTTATCTTCACTTTCTCTCAGGTATAAAAAAACTTTGTTATATAGGAGGAATTTTTAAATGTCTTTTTAAGCTTTCCTTCTTACATCTTAGATTAGATTCTTTTTTCTTTTTCTTCTTTTTATTGTATGAGTGTGTTTGTGTGTATGTGTGTAGGAATAATCTCAGAGCTCAAGTAAATGATATTTTCCTATGTTATTTATTGACAGTTACAGCTACTATGTATTGTCAACATTTGTCTCATTTAATCTACTTTTTGGTTCTAGGCAATTGGTGTCATTACCCTTTTCTTTTAAAGAGAGATGAAATATTTTGAGCCACACAGCTAATAATGGTAGAGCTAGTTTGGAACCTAGTTTCCTAGTGATGTGTTTGGGTTTCACGTTATAAACTGTACTGTGTTTGGTCTTGCACGTTAAAAGAGACGAAATTGAAATTGTCAAGTTATCTTGAGAAATTTACAGTTTAGTTAAATTTGGTTCTCACTCTCAAGTAGACTCTTTTCCCTATTATTTGCAGCTAGAAAAATAAAAGGCCTCAAATATAATTTAATATAACCATTAAGAACCATAGCACTTTTACAGTCATTTTTGTTGTAAACTTGTGTTTATACAACCCATGACTTGATAGCAGACCAAACCATCTTATATTACCATATTTTGAATGTAGCAGAAACTGGCTTAGCAAAATTTTGAAATCTATGACTCTAATATTTGTGGTGTAGTAAAACAAACAGCTCTGTGGCTTTCAGGTTTTTGTGGTGCAGCCTGTCCAAGGCACTGATGCTTATTCTCACTGTTGACTCCCTAGGGTTTCAGAGTGCTTTTGCTGACAGGCATTTAAATTCACCAGGAGAGATTATTTCTACCTAGTGGAGAAATCTTGGAGAAAGATATCATCATTGTTTTGTTAGAAATGCCGTAACTAATGATAGTAGCTAACGTATTTTGAGTGCTTACAATGTGCCAGGCACAAGTCTAAGTGGTTTCTAGATAGTAATACATTTTATTATTCACAGTAATTTGTAGGTTTTCCCCATTTAAAGATGCAAAAACTGAGGCATGAAGAGGTTAAATAATTTCCCAAGGTCACAGGGCAAAGTGAGAATTCAAACCTTGGCAGTCTACCTCCAGAGGCAGCCTCCTTAGTTACTCTGTTATACTGACACTTACTAGATGAAGAGAGAGAGGGTAGACTCATAAGTAGCTGTTAATGTTTTTGGAAAAGGTTAGCCTTATTTCTCACATCCATACATGACTACTGGAAAAACCATAGCCTTGACTAGACGGACCTTTGTTGGCAACGTAATGTCTCTGCTTTTGAATATGCTGTCTAGGTTGGTCATAACTTTCCTTACAAGGAGTAAGTGTCTTTTAATTTCATGGCTGCAATCACCATCTACAGTGATTTTGGAGCCCAGAAAAATAAAGTCTGACACTGTTTCCACTGTTTCCCCATCTATTTGCCATGAACTGATGGGACCAGATGCCATGATCTTAGTTTTCTGAATGTTGAACTTTAAGCCAACCTTTTCACTCTCCTCTTTCACTTTCATCAGGAGGCCTTTTAGTTCCTCTTCACTTCCTGCCATAAGGGTGGTGTCATCTGCATATCTGAGGTTATTGATATTTTTCCCGGCAATCTTGATTCCAGCTTGTGCTTCTTCCAGTCCAGTGTTTCTCATGATGTACTCTGCATAGAAGTTAAATAAGCAGGGTGACAATATATAGCCTTGACGTACTCCTTTACCAATTTGGAACCAGTCTGTTGTTCCATGTCCAGTTCTAACCGTTGCTTCCTGACCTGCATAGAGGTTTCTCAAGAGGCAGGTCAGGTGGTCTGGTATTCCCATCGAGTTGAACTGTGAAGAAAGCTGAATGCTGAAGAATTGATGCTTTTGAACTGTGGTGTTGGAGAAGACTCTTGAGAGTCCCTTGGACTGCAAGGAGATCCAACCAGTCGATTCTAAAGGAGATCAGTCCTGTGTGTTCTTTGGAAGGAATGATGCTGAAGTTGAAACTCCAGTACTTTGGGCACCTCATGCAAAGAGTTGACTCACTGGAAAAGACTCTGATGCTGGGAGGGATTGGGGGCTGGAGGAAAAGGGGATGACAGAGGATGAGATGGCTGGATGGCATAACCGACTCGATAGACATGGATTTGGGTAGACTCCTGGAGTTGGTGATGGACGGGGAGGCCTGGCGTGCTGCGATTCATGGGGTTGCAAAGAGTCAGACGTGACTGCGACTGACTGACTGAACCTTATTTCTAGTGGGAGTCACAATAATTAAGCTATTCAGTTCAGTTGAGTCACTCAGTTGTGTCTGACTCTTTGCGACTCCATGGACTATAGCATGCCAGGCTTCCCTGTTCATCAACAACTCCCAGAGCTTGCTCAAACTCATGTCCATTGAGTTGGTGATGCCATCCAACCATCTCATCCTCTGTCACCCCCTTCTTCCTTCCTTCAGTCTTTCCTAGCATCAGGGTCTTTTCTAATGAGTCTGTTCTTCACATTAGGTGGCCAAAGTATTGGAGCTTCAGCATCAGTTCTTCCAATGAATATTCAGACCTGATTTCCTTTAGGATGGACTGGTTGGATCTCCTTGCAGTCCCAGGGACTCTCAAGAGTTTTCTCCAACACCATAGTTTAAAAGCATCAATTCTTCCGCGCTCAGCTTTCTTTATGGTCCAACTCTCACATCCATACATTAGTACTGGAAAAAAAGATAGTTTTGACTAGATGGACCTTTCTTGGCAAAGGATGGTCTCTGCTTTTTAATATGCTCTCTAGGTTTGTCATAGCTTTTCTTCCAATGAACAAGTGTCTTTTAATTGCATGGCTATAATCACCATCTGCCGTGATTTAAGATAAGATGGTAGAGTAGCTATTGCCACTCATTAAATTCTTAACTCATAAAAATGAATTGTTTCATGCCTAATATTACTGTGGAACCCAGTGAATAGTTAGATAAACTTGCACTTCCAGTAAATAGTTCTCTAGAAAGATAGCATTTAAAACAAAATGTAGAGTGGGTTCAGAATCAGTGGGACACTTACAGAATGACTGAGTGATCTTGTTAATGCTCCATAACAAATATTGCAGACCATGCCTTATAGATTGTGTACTCTGTGCTTTATAACTGTATCTTCCAAAAATGGCAGGCTAAGTAATTTGGAATTGCCCAGGCTGGCTGTAGGTAGAATTTGTATTTGACCTCTTCTCATTTCACCTATCATTGATTGGGATCTTCGTCTGTTCTTCCTTTCCCTGTTTCAGCATGCTCCTCCTGAGACATTGGTATTAATGTTTAACAATATGTTTCATCTTCTCTGGGTATTTGCATTTAATAAAAATGCAAAGGCCATGCTGCAGAATTATTTCCACTATTTACCTCATTCCTTGATGAGGCTCAGGAAGTTTCTTCTTCATATCATCATCTCTCTTCCAGAAGTCTATTTTGCTGTCAAGTCTAGACCTCAATAAGGAAGCAGTGAACAGGGAGAAGAGTAGATGGAAAAAAGTCTAAATGAGATGGGAAGGCATGTGTGTTAATCATGGGTGGGAAAAGCAAGGGATCCCAGAGAACTCATGGAAGCAGGAAAGAATAGTGCTCCATTTGGAAATGAGGCAAGTAAGGTAAATTGAAGATATTCAGGACAGATAGTTCAAAAATGAAGAAACTTCTCCTGACTGAGTGTAATACAGTGAAACAAGAATATAGATATGTGATAGAGTTAAGATTCTGCAATAAAAATGCATATAATATAAGATTATGCATGTAATTTTTTATGAATTATCTTTTGAATTATTCCTGGTTCACAGTTGATTAAAACAATGTAAACATTTTATAAATTTTGAAATTATTAAGTATAAAAGTAAAATTTTATGTGAATTGCCACTGTTGAGAGTAAGAGGTGGTAATGATATTTTTGGTGAGTGCCTTCAGAAATGTTATCAGTGCTCATCTTTTGAATGATTTCTTTGTTTTGCTTTGTAAAAGGTTTTTCATTTGATGCAGTCCCAGTTATTTTTGCTTTGGTTTCCTTTGCCTGAGGAGATATATTAAAATATATATATTCCTGAAAACCACTGTCTGTTTTCTTCTAGGAGTTTTATGATTTCAGATCTTACATGTAAGGCTTTAATCCATTTTGAGTTGATTTTTGTATATAGTGTGAGAGTAATCCAGTTTGATTCTTTTGCATGTAGTTGTCCAGTTTTCCCAACACTATTAATGAGGGTGTTTTTTTCTCATTGTATTGTTTTACTTCTTTTGTTGTAGATTAATTGACCATTTAAATACGGGTTCACTTCTGGGCTCTGTTTTTTGTTCCATTGATCTATATGTCTGTTTTTGTGCCAATACCATACTCCTTTGATTATTGTAGATTTGTAGTATAGTTTGAAGTCAGGGTATATGATTCCTCCAGCTTTATTGTTCTTTCTCAAATTTGTTTTGTGCTATTTAAAGTCTTTTTGTTTCTACCCAAATTTTGGAATTATTTGTTTCAGTGCTAAGATGCCATTGGTGTTTTGAAAGGAATTGCATTGAATCTGTATTCCTTTTGTAGTATGGTCATTTTAACAATATTAATTCTTTAATCCATGAACATGGTGTATCTTTCCAGTTCTTTGTACCATCTTCAACTTCTTTCAACAGTGTCTTATAATTTTTCACATAGGTCCTTTACTTCTTGGTTAGATTTAGTCCTAGATATTTTATTCTTTTTGATGCAATTGTTATTAAGTGGGATTGTTCCCTCTTTTTCCCCTCCCCGCTGCCCCCACCACTGCCAGGCATTTTATTTGTAGGTATTACCTCCCTTGAGAAAAAAATCCAAGGATTTTCCTTCCTGTGTGTTTTGATTTTGCTTTTTCATGGTTCATGATGCCAGCTGAAGTTGTCAGTACAATGAAATCAAATTGATGGGATGGGAGCAGGTTATTCTGCCATTTTTCTAGATGTTAATCTGGGGCTGATCACTCCACACTTATTTAGCCTGCCTGTGAGGTTCACAACAGTTTTCCCAGCTCTGTAATGATCTGTGATTTCAAATTCACCAATGTAACCATGCTTCACCATCACAGTTAGAAACCTGATGATGACTTTGGAGGACAGCCTGATAAGCAGCTGGCATTTGCCTCTCTTTTCAGCATTGTTGATACTCTTGAGAGCATCAGCCAGGACATTCACGGTTTTTCACTCTCCTCTTTCACCCTCATCAAGAGTCTTTTTAGTTTCCTCTTTGCTTTCTGCCATTGGAGTGGTATCATTTGCATTTCTGAGGTTGTTGATATTTCTCCCAGTGATGTTGATTCAAGTTTGTGAGTCATTCAGACTGGCTTTTAGCTTAACGTACTCTGCATAGAAGTTAAATAAGCCGGGTGGCAATAGACAGCCTTTACGTACTCTGTTCCCAGTTTTGAACTAGCCCATTGTTCTATGCCTGGTTCTAACTGTTGCTTCTTTCCCTGCATAAAGGTTTCTCAGGAGGTAGGTAAGATGGTCTGATATTCATTCCCATCTTTTTAAGAATTTTCCACAGTTTTTTTGTGGTCTACACAGTCAAAAGCTTTAGCATAGTCAATGGAACAGAAGTAGATGTTTCTTTGGAATTCCTTTGCTATTTTTAATGATCCAATGGATGTTGGCAATTTGATCTCTGATTCCTCTGCCTTTTCTAAATCCAGCTTGTACATCTGGAAGCGCTTGGTTCGTGTACTGTTGAAGCCTAGCTTGAAGGATTTTGACCATTACCTTGCTAGTATGCTAAATGAGTGCAATTGTGTGGTATTTGGAACATTCTTTGGCATTGCCTTTCTTTGGGATTGGAATGAAAATTGACCTTTTTGAGTCCTGTGGCCACTGTTGAGTTTTCCAAATTTGCTGGCACATTGAGTGCAGCACTTAGCAGCAGCATCTTTTAGGGTCTGAAATAGCTTAGCTGGGACTCCATCACCTCCACTAGCTTTGTTCATGGTAATGCTTCCAAAGGCCAAAGGTTACAATCATGCTTAAGCTAGTGAAAAGCTTCAAGATTTTTACCCATAGTTATTAAGCAAATAGACTCATACTCTTTCTTTGATTTTTTTTTTTAATCTTAACCAGATAGATATGGTTAAACTTTTTGAGCTTTGCCAGACCAAATACAATTCTTGTGGTGTGACAGGGAAAGATCAGTAGATCAGTAGCACATCATTAGCCCTTACACTGGGCACATACATACCTACATAATTAACCTGTTACTTGAGATCGCTTTGTCTCTAAACAAGTGGTCTTGAAAATGAGGTAGAGAAAGGTAAAAAGATCACACTGCTTGTGACAGGGAGAGGAATATCTGTTAGAAGAAAGGTTTAAAGAAAATCTGGCTCATGGACTTAATGCCAGAGGGCATGTGCTGCTGTAGAATATCCTGTAGTCTAAGTTGGATGAATAAACAAACCAAGCAACAAAAAAACCTTCATATTTGACATGTGAGAGAAGCTCTCCCTTATGAAATTCTTAGTTGACATTGGAAATACATAGTATCTTGAGGGTAGAGTTGGGGGGAGACACAATAAAAAGCTTTTGTATTTTAATTTCCTGGTGGTTGAGGAGTCCCATAGTAGACTTTGAAGCAGATAATACCTCATAGTATAACCAACACAAATTATCCTCTATGTCTGGAGGAAGCAAGCATCTGGCTGTCTGAATTTATGAAATTGTAATTCAGGGAACTGATTAATTTTACTATATAGGGTGTGAGGGCTGCAGCTGCTGCCAGATAATAGTTGAGACCCATTTTTTGCCTTTTTCACTCTGTTCCTGCTGTTTCTGAGCCTTATTCTTTGAGCGTCTAGAGTAGATTGGAGTTTTGTTGAGCCAAAATTGCTCCTGTCACCATGGCCTTTAAAAAAGGTTCTTTTATTTTATTTTATTAGAGAGGAGTTTTAGGTTCTTAGAAAACTTGAGTGGAAAGTACAGACTTACCATATATTTTGTTCCCCTACATATGTACCACCTCCTCTATTATCAACATCCTTGCCACATTAACTGTACATTTGTTGCAGTTAATGAACCTTCATTGACATATCATAATCATCCAAAGTCCATCATTTACTTTCTATGGGGTTAGAAAAATGTATAGTGACATATATCCACCGTTAGAGTATCATGCAGAGTGGTTTCACTGTCCTAAAAATTCTCTGTATCCTGCCTATTCATCCTCCCCTCTTCTCAACCCTTGTCAGCCTTTTTTTTTTTCTAATAACAGAACAGCCAGTTCTGTTATAATTCCATTGCTCTGTACAACTGTTGCACTGTACTTTGATCACAGTTAGTTCAGAGGATTTTTTTCTTCTATAAGTACTGCTGATATCTTCTTTTTATTCCTTTCCTCGAAGTAATGGCAGGTCATTGACCAGATTGTATAACAGAGATGGTTTTTCATTTCCTGAGATTTCCCTGATATTCTGCTAATTGAAGATCCTTCTGGATATTAAATGATAAAACCTGATAATACAGCCCTAAGTAGTAAGGTTTTGCTGTAGAGTCATAGAGCTAGAAGGAAATTTTAGGCTCCTACTCTCTGTTTACAGATTGTGGTCATCTCTTCCACAGATCTCAAATACAGAAATGATGCAATTCTCCTGAGTGTCCTTAACTAAAAGAGCTATATAACTCTTGATTACCATAATGCACATGCTGATCATTTCCTCTTTGCTCTACCTGCCTTTGAAGAATCTGCAGACTTTCAGTTCAGTTCAGTTGCTCAGTTGTGTTCGACTCTTTGCCACCCCATGAACTGCAGCACGCCAGGCCTCCCTGTCCATCACCAACTCCCAGAGTTCACCCAAACTCATGTCCATCGAGTCGGTGATGCCATCCAGCCATCTCATTCTCTGTCGTCCCCTTTTCCTCCTGCCCCCAATCCCTCCAAGCATCAGAGTCTTTTCCAATGAGTCAACTCTTCGCGTGAGGTGGCCAAAGTATTGGAGTTTCAGCTTCAGCATCAGTCCTTCCAATGAACACCCAGGACTGATCTCCTTTAGGATGGACTGGTTGGATTTCCTTGCAGTCCAAGGGACTCTCAAGAGTCTTCTCCAACACCACAGTTCAAAAGCATCAATTCTTCAGCGCTCAGCTTTCTTCATAGTCCAACTCTCACATCCATACATGACCACTGGAAAACCCATAGCCTTGACTAGATGGACCTTTGTTGGCAAAGTAATGTCTCTGCTTTTGAATATGCTATCTAGGTTGGTCATAACTTTCCTTCCAAGGAGTAAGCATCTTTTAATTTCATGGCTGCAGTCACCATCTGCGCAGACTTTAGTACCTGTCAAACACTAGTCTTTGTGGGATGAGCAGCTGACCCAGTAGAAAACAATTTAGAGACGTTGTTGAATGAATTGAGCCAACTAACTTTTCTTCCTGAGAATATGGACCCTGAGGTTCTAAGTTAATTAGATGGTGGTGAATCCTTTGACTGAAGGATCATATACCTCCTTGAAAGATGC
This sequence comes from Ovis canadensis, assembly GCF_042477335.2. NCBI lineage: Eukaryota > Metazoa > Chordata > Mammalia > Artiodactyla > Bovidae > Ovis > Ovis canadensis. The sequence continues at coordinate 31,157,282 of NC_091246.1, forward strand.
TGCATTAATTGCCTGAGGCTGCTGTAACAAACAATTACCAATTTAGAGACTGAAAGCAGAAGAAAGGTATTATTTTATGGTTCTGGAAGCCAGAAGTCTGAAATCTGGCAGGACTGCTTTCCCTCTGGGAATACTAGAGGAGAATCTGGTCCTGGCTTCTGGTGATTGCCAGCGAAAGCACTTCTGAGCTTGTGGCTACATTGCTCTGATCTCTGCCTGCCTGGCTCCTCCTCTGTGTGTCTGCCTCATGCTCCCCCGTTCTCACAAGGATACATCTGATTTCTTTTATAGCATACCTTGGTAATCCATTATAAGTACTTCCTCTGTATTTGCCATACAAAGTAAATATGAATTCACTCCTTCAAAGTAATAATTGCAGGTCCCAGGGAGACCATACATTTGAGGGGGCCATCATTTACCCTACTGTGTATGCGATGGCATGTTCGAATAATTCTAAAAATCTTTTCATTCTGTCATATTATTGACAAGAAACTGCTGTGTTGAGTGAATTAATGAGTATTCTTTATCTGAAATTATAATGTCAATATGTTGCCTTTGGTGATTTATGTAATATGTTATGAAGTGAAAAGATCATGTAATGAGGAGAAAAAACGGAGTTATTTTCCAAAAAGTGGTCTGTCTTTTAAAGAGCCCTCGTGGCAAGGAGCCATCACCTGAAACCTGTGTTTGCCTACCACACTTAATCCTAAGGCTGGCTTCTATATCATGGTGAGATAGCTCCAAGCAGGAGCTGAAACACTTATTTCCTTCTTCACATCTGACAAGGAGAGAGTCTGTTCTCAGAAACTCCTGGGTGAGTGATTGAGTGTTCTAGCATGGGTGAGGGAGTGACATTTTGGACCAGACAATTGCTGGTCTTGGGGGACTGTCCTTTGTATTATAGGAAGTGTAGTAGCATCCATGGCCTCTATCCACTGGATGTCAGCAGCACACTCCTCTAGTTGTGACAACTAAAAATGCCATCAAACATTGTCAAAGGTCCCCTGTGGGTCAAGGCTGTCCCTGATCAAGAACCACTGCTTAACCCAAACAGAGCTCATTCTTGTCTCACCAAAATCTGCTGGCTAAGAAATTTTAGGTTCCTGTTAGGAAGAAGGAATGTAGAAAATAAGCGTTGGAGAGGTGACTGCAGATGTTCACTACATCCGGAATTCTAATGAGGGCCCAAACTGGGTCAAATCTAGCAGACCTACTGAATTTTTTCTAGGCCCCTGCTTGGTATTTTGTTGTCCAGCTCTTTGTTGTGTCTGACTTTTTGCAACCCTATGGAATATAGCCCACCAGCCTCCTCTGTCCATGGGATTTTCCAGGCAAGAATATTGGAGTGGGTTCCCATTCCCTTCTCCAGGGAATCTTCCCAACCCAGGAATTGAACCTGCATCTCCAGCATTGGAAGGTGGATTCTTTACCACTGAGACACCTGAGAAGCCCACCTGTTGCCTAACATTATTTTTAAATAATATCTATTTTATATTGGACAAATAAAACCTGATATTATGTCCCCCCCTCCCCCCGCAATTCTACGGGCCTGTGACTCACATGTTGGTTTTTTTTTTTTCCTGCTTTATTTCTGTCAACTAGTTGGTTGCTTTTTATCTTAGAATTTGCCTCTTTCTTGTATAACTTCATTCTTTTCCAGCAAGTCTCTCTGCTGAGGTTTTCACATTCAGCTGGATTTACCTTTCCTATGACACTGCTCTGGTTTCCCGTTGCTACGGGGCTTTAACAAGCACACCATATAGTGCAGACTGCACCTAGCATAGCCATGTGTGAACACTAGAGAACTGTGATTGGAAGTTTTCTAAAGTATCCTCTTTTATTCTACGAAGCAATTGAAATAGAATAAAGACATATTTATTGCTTTGAAATTTTCAGTGATTTCCAAGTTAACAAATTTGTACTTTTACAGGCATCAGATGACTGGCATTTTGGGGCTATGTGTTATTTCTTCCATGGTTGTGCCATGTAGAGGATCCCCTCTATTTTCGTGTGAATACTCTGGCTGTGATGGAACCCTGACTAGTAACTGATGACAGAATGCACGACATGATTGGGAGTAAACATGAGTTGCTGCTTTTTCATCACAATTAAGGCATGGTAGAGGTTATGCATACAATGGCTCATAAGCAGAGTAAGCCCATCGCACCAATAAAAAGTAACAAGACTACGTGACATATACGGTAGAATTTATGTGAGTTGTTCAAGCAAGTCTGGGTCAAGGATTTTGTAACTGGCAGTAACTAAGAGCTTCATGAAAGCCTGAGGGGCTACAGAAAGAACTCTATTTTTGCCATGGCTCCTGCTTCATTCTGCATGTATGCAGCGTAGTAGAAACGATCTGCCTTGCTACGATGTTAGTTGCACAACCCCCCAAACTGTCCTTCCCTGGGTATTTTCTTCTTTATTTTACTAGCAGCTCATTTGGCCTCCAGCTTTGCTGGTCTAGAACTTCTGTGTTCATTTTAAGCTCCTTGAGGGAAGGGGGGCTACTGTAATCATCTTCAAATGAGTTTGAAAAAAAGCAAAATTCCCCAGTCTTAGTACTGTGCCTTGTATGGTTTAAAATTTGACTGAATGACTTGATATATATCCTTTCTAGACTCATTAGAACCCATAGGTTGCCCCCTTGAGTGTTCTCTGCTTCTTGGAAAACAGATAGGGGAAGAGATCTAGAAATAGAGTATTCACTGAGATAGCTCAAGCTGGATAGGAGGGAAAGAGGATACTGATAGTAGCAAGACTCATTTTACTATAGTTATTAAAGCAAAAATGAGGGCAACGATTTCTTTTTCAGGAGGTCTTGGCAAGGACCCTAGTTTTAAACAAGAAAGAGACACAGCCAGTTATATTGAAATGATTTGAAGTCCATCCCTCCACAGTCATGTTTTTCTGAAACCAAGGTAAACAGTTGGTTAGAGGTAGATATAGACCTAGCCATTTTTTGATAAATGGATAAATTGTCCCTTGGAACTATTTCAGTAGGTGGTGCTCTTGTGCCATAATATAACAAAATTTTTAGAAAATATCTGAGACCCTGTGGCTAGTTCTAGAGCCTTTGTCCCTCTTGATCCCCTTGAGTGACTACCAGGTATACCACTTGGATAGCATGATGTAGGTGGTTTTAGTGAGAGATTTTAAATCTGGAAATAAGGCAAATTCAGGTCTCTTACCTTCTTTAGCTTGCCTGAGCTCTGCTTTCCAGGGGAACCTAAATGAGAGGTTCACTAACCTTTATGAAAAATTGATAACTCTTGTTCAGTCACTCAGTCGTGTCTGACTCTTTGTTACCCCATGAGCTGCAGCATGCCAGGCTTCTCTGTCCTTCACCATCTCCTGCAGTTTGCTCAAATTCATGTCCATTGAGTTGGTGATGCCATCCAACCATCTCATCCTCTGTCGCCCCCTTCTCCTCCTGCCTTCAGTCTTTCCTAGCATCAGGGTCTTTTTCCAGTGAGTAAGCTCTTTGCATCAGGTAGCCAAAGTACTGGAGCTTTCGCTTCAGCATCAATCCTTCCAATGAAAATTCAGGATTGATTTCCTTTAGGATTGACTAGTTGGATCTCCTTGCAGTCCAATGGACTTTCAAGAGTCTTCTCCAGCACGACAGTTTGAAGGCATCAGTTCTTTGCACTTAGCCTTTTTTATTGTCCTGCTCTCACATCCATACAGGACTACTGGAAAAACCATAGCTTTGACTATACTAACCTTTGTAGGCAAAGTGATTAGTCTAGTCTTTATCTAAACAATTATGACATGTGTTATATATTACCAGTTTTCTGAGACCAATTGTTCTATTGAAAATCATCTGTGATCCTCCAGATAACTTCAGATAACATCTATTATCCTTTCCAGATAACTCAGGCTTTCATTCTTGTTTCTTCATGCTTCCAGACAAGATGCAATGGAATGAAATAATATGTTCTAAAGAAGTTTATAAGAGGTGAAGGAACAAAACGAAAAACATCAAGTTCAGATAGCAGCTGATAATAACTAGAGCTGACATTGAACCCTGTTGGCATCAGCTCCTTGTCTCAGGTCTTTTGCTGTATGTATAATGAGTCCATTGGTCTGAAGTTGGTTGTGATACTATGATGAACAAGACATCCAAAGAAGTCCAGTTAGGTGCTGCTGGCAGAAACATGGTGGGCAAGGAAGAGAAATTTAAATCCAGACTACATATCATTCCAGGGTGGACACATCTCTTGTTGCTAGAAGTTTTTAGAAACATTTAAGGTTCTGCTTTTTCAGGAAGTTTTTTATCTCTAAAATGAAAGACAGTCACCTCACTTTGTATCCACCAACTGTTAAGAAAGAGGTAAAATGCTCATGGGACTTTTGCCTCAGCATGAGTGTGCTGATCTGAGCTGCTTAATTCCCCATTGTCTCTGCACGCTGTCAGGCGTCAGTGAGCCCAGCTGCAGCTCTTGCGGCTTGCCTCTTGAGCCTTGCGACTCAGCAGATCCAGTGATGTTCAGTGATGTTTTGAGATTTTCTTTTGACAATTAATATTTTAGTCTGTGTGTGTTTTAAAAATTGATTTATTTACCTGATTATTATTATTATTTAAGTTGGAGTATAATTGTTTTACAATGTCATGTTAGTTTCTGCTGTACCACATCTGAATCAACTATTGGAAAATTCTGAAAGAGATGGGAATACCAGACGACCTGACCTGCCTCTTGAGAAACCTATCTGCAGGTCAGGAAGCAACAGTTAGAACTGGAACAACAGACTGGTTCCAAAAAGGAAAAGGAGTATGTTAAGGCTGTATATTGTCACCCTGCTTGTTTAACTTCTATGCAGAGTACATCATGAGAAATGCTGGGTTGGAAGAAGCACAAGCTGGAATCAAGATTGCCGGGAGAACTATCAATAACCTCAGATATGCAGGTGACACCACCCTTATGGCAGAAAGTGAAGAGGAACTAAAAAGCCTCTTGATGAAAGTGAAAGAGGAGAGTGAAAAAGTTGGCTTAGAGCTCAACATTCAGAAAACGAAGATCATGGTCCCATCACTTCATGGGAAATAGTTGGGGAAACAGTGGAAACAGTGTCAGACTTTATTTTTGGGGGCTCCAAAATCACTGCAGATGGTGATTGCAGCCATGAAATTAAAAGACGCTTACTCCTTGGAAAAAAAGTTATGACCAACCTAGATAGCATGTTGAAAAGCAGAGACACTACTTTGCCAACAAAGGTCCGTCTAGTCAAGGCTATGGTTTTTCCAGTGGTCATGTATGGATGTGAGAGTTGGTCTGTGAAGAAAGCTAAGCACCGAAGAATTGATGCTTTTGAACTGTGGTGCTGGAGAAGACTCTTGAGAGTCCCTTGGACTGCAAGGAGATCCAACCAATCCATTCTGAAGGAGATCAGCCTTGGGGTTTCTTTGGAGGGAATGATACTGAAGCCGAAACTCCAGTACTTTGGCCACTTCCTGAGAAGAGTTGACTCCTTGGAAAAGACTCTGATGCTGGGAGGGATTGGGGGCAGGAGGAGAAGGGGACGACAGAGGATGAGATGGCTGAATGGCATCACTGACTCGATGGACACGAGTCTGAGTGAACTCTGGGTGTTGGTGATGGACAAAAAGGCCTGCCATGCTGCGATTCATGGGGTCGCAAAGAGTTGGACACGACTGAGCAACTGAACTGAACTGAACTGACTGAATTTACATATATCCCCTCCTCCATAGGCCCCCCCCTCCATCCCACCCTTAGGTCATCACAGAGGATACAGCTCAGCTCCTTATATATCTATAATTATTTAAATAGTCTTTTTCAGTATTTAGAATGTACTGTTAGTCTTAGAACTTGTATTTCTTGAATATTTCTTGCTTTTATCTCTTTAAATATTGTTTCTCTTCATTCTCTTCACTTTTTCTTTTTTGCTGTAATACCTTCTAGATGTTTGTGAAACTAACCTTTATGTTTTCTAACTTCTTTCTCATAATTTTTGATTTTCTTTCTGGGCTGCGTTCTGAGTGAATTTCATAGTATTGTCTTCAAATTTTCTAGCTCTTTAGTTTTGCCTAAAGTATCTTGTGTACTGTGTTTTTTATTTTAATGACTGTCTTCTTAAATAATTTTCAATTGATTCTTTTTTAGCCCTCTATTGTTTTAACTCAGAGTTTGTGCTTTATAATTTCTTATTTTTAATTAGGTTTTTAACATCTTAAATACAATTATTTTGATTTTTAATTGAAGTATAATTTACTTACAATGTTGTATTAGTCTCAGGTGTGTATTGTAGTGATTTGATATTTTTGTACATTACAAAATAATCACCACAGTAAGTGTAGTTCCCATCTCTTACCATACAGAATTATTACTGACTATATTGCCTGTGCTGTTTCCTATATTCCCATGACTTACTTATTTTATAAATGGAAGTTGGTAGTCCCTATTAATCCCCTTTACCTGTTTTGCCCTTTCTACTTACTCACCTCTCCTCTGGCAACTACTGGTTTTTTCCTCTGGCTCTATAAGTCTTTTTCTGTTTTTGTTACATTGTTCATTTGTGGTGTTTTTGTTGTTGTGTCTTAGTCATGTCTTACTCTTTGCAACCCCTGAACTGCAGCATACCGGGCTTCCCTATTCTTCACTATCTCTCTGAGTTTGCTGAGACTCATGTCCATTCAGTCGGTGATGCCATCCAACCATGTCAATCTCTGTCGCCCCCTTCTCCTCTTGCCTCAACCTTTCCCAGCATCAAGATCTTTTTCAATGAGTCCACTCTTCATATCAAGTGGCCAAAGTATTGGAGCTTCAGCTTTAGCATCAGTCCTTCCAATGAATATTCAGAATTGATTTCCTTTAGGATTGAACTGGTTTGATCTTGCAGTCCAAGGGACTCTCAAGAGTCTTTTCCAGCACCACAGTTCAAAAGCATTAATTCTTCAGTGCTCAGCCTTCTTTATGGTCCAGCTCACATCTGTACATGACTATTGGAAAAACCATAACTTTGGCTATACGGACCTTTTAAGACTCCACATATAAATGAAATTTTATGGTATTTGTCTTTTTCTATCTAACTGATTTCATTTAGCATAATATCTTCTACTAATAGATCCACCCATGTTGTTTCAAATGGCAAGGTTTCATACTTTTTTATGGCTCAGTAATATTACATTGTGTGTGTGTCTACATCTGTGTTTGTCCATGTGTATGTGTCTGTTTGTATGTGTCTCACATCTTTACTCATTTATGTATTAATGGACTCCTGGGTTGCTTCCATATTCGACTATTGTAAATAATGCTGCAGTGAACTCTGGTTTGCATATATCTTGTTGAATTAATGGGGTGTTTTTTGGATAAATACCCAGAAGTGTTATTGCTGGGCCATATGGTAGTTTTATTTTTAATTTTTTCAGAAACTTACATACTGTTTTCCATAGTGGCTGTACCAATTTATATTCCCACCAACTATGTACTAGGGTTCCTTTTTCTCCATATCCTCACTAATATTTATACTTTGTTATCTTTTTAATGATAATCATTCTGACTGGTTTTGATTTGCATTTCTCTAATGATTAATAATATTGAGTATATTTTCATGTGCTTGTTGACTGTCTCTATGTCTTCTCTGGGAAAATGTCATGTCCTTTATTTTTTTAATTGGATTTTTAAAAATATATTGAGCTGTATGAGTTTCTTATATGTTTTGGTTGTTAACCCCTTATTGGAGGTATCATTTGCAAATGTCTTCTCCCATTCAGTTGGTTGCCTTTTTGTTTCGTTGATAGTTTCCTTTGCTGTGTAAAAGCTTTTTAGTTTGATGTGGTCTCATTTGTTTATTTTTGCTTTGGTTGCCCTTGCCTGAGGAGACAGATCAAAAAAAAATTCCTAGAGACCGATGTCAAAGAGCTTACTGCTTGCTTGCTTCTAAGAGTTTTATGGTTTCAGGTCTTAAATTTAAGTCTTTAATTCAGTTAAATATACTTATTTTGTTGGACTATTTTATAATATTCATTTCATCTGAAATGAATTAGTGGTTTGATGGCTGATTTTGTTAGTTGCCTTTATTGGGATTAGATTTCCTCATGTACTTTAGAACTTTGGTTGAATGGCATGTTTTGAATGCAGCATATTTTTTAATTGCTTTCATTGATCCATTTTCTGCCTCTCTTTCTCCCTCTCTGCTTAGTCTTCCTTGTTTAAAGCAATTTATAGTTGTCTCTGGGGCTTTCATGGAGCCCTAGTCCAGAATTGCCATGGTGTTTCGGTTACTTGGGCAATCACAGGCTGCTTCATTGAATCCCTCATCTTTGGCTGGTCTGTGGTCTCCCTCCTCCCTAGGGACAGCTCCGTATGAGATAACCAATGTTCTTTCAGGAATGGAGGAGCCCTCCTCCAGTTTCACCTCCAATCCTGCCTCAGGTAGGATGCTAGGTCCGCCTCTCTCCTTGGTGGGTTATGGTTAGTTTGAGCAAACTCCGGGAGATAGTGAAGGACAAGGAAGCCTGGCAGTCCGTGGGATCACAGAGGAGAACTCGGCTGAGCAACTGACCAACTACCACCAACTTTTGTAGGCTTCATGCTTCCAGTTGCAGTGCTTACTTTTGGATCCTGAGCTTAGGAGGCTAAAGGCTTTAACTCGGAGAATTTACTCCACTCTGTTTCTGCCTCATATCTATTAGACAGAAATTTTCCTATTGTTTTTGAGCTTGCTTGCATCCTCTTGGTTTTCTCTTCTTGTTTCCTCTCTCTTTGCTGTGTTTGGAGTAGAGGGGATCTATCAAGGAGTGAATTTACTTGCCATCTTTACTGGAGGTCACATGGGCTGAGGGTTTAAAGGAAACAAAGTGAGATATTTGGTTTTACATAGTACTAAAAGCTAACCACAAAAATGCTTTTCTGTTTGAGTTCAGTGACCCACAGCATACAATCATTTAAACTCCTCCTTCAGAGGCTTGCAGCCCCAAAAAGATGAGTGGGATTAAGCAGGTGGGATTTATTAGGATGCCATGGTTCTCTACAAGGATTTCACTTTTTATTTTGATGGTAATTTTAAGAATTCAATTGTTTCCAAACACCCACAGTTCTAACTAAATAGTGTCTTAAGACATCAGAGCCTACAGTTGTGTTTGTCTTGGTGCCAAGTAGCACTACTTTTAGATGCTGAAAACTGAACAGAGGTGAAAATGTAAATAATATGTGTGAATGAGAGAGTGAGTGATTGCTGTTTCTGGCTGACTGGGGTGCCCCTTTTTGATGCTGTCTGCAGCATTCCATGTTTTCTTCTCTCCCAGCCCTTCCAAGAAAGAATTATGTTTTATCTGTTTGCAGTTCGTGATTTCCTCATTAGCCATGGGTTGCTTGAGAGGAAATGGGAATGCTGCCATTTTTTTATTTGCAGTGTTTTTAGAGTTCCTGTCATATGGTAGTTTTCCAATAAATATGTGGGATTTTTTTGTTTTTGTTTATTTAGTAATAAATTATGAGTAGAACCAAGGATGGAAAGAGGCAGAAATCACTTGGAGCCAAGTTACTAATGACAGAGGCAAGAAGACTTCTAATATTTTAATATCTAATGTGCTCCTCAGCCCGTTTTTCTTCCAGTCTCACTGAAAGCTCACAGTCTTACTGTCTGTCAGTTAAGTGAATTGAGGACAAGAATGCAATGAAAGTAAGTCACCACTATTTCTAACAGAATGTATGTGTGAAGACTGATGTTTCTCAAGTCCCAGTGATAGGTCCTTGCTGCTCTAATGGAAACAAGGTCAGGAGTTTCTATCTGAGCAGCTTCAAAAGCAAGCAGTCCTAAAGGGATGTTTCTATTTGGGGGCCAGATTCAGAGAGCAGCTCGTTTTCCCACGTGGCTTGGGGCATGGATGGGAGAATGGAGCTCAGTAACCCCCCAGAAAGTTATCTGCTAGGTTAAATTTCCTTAATTCTTTGCAAAACTGAGTGAAGAGTATGTACACTCTGCACCTGGATTGCAGTTGCCTCCTCTTATTTCTTTGGTCCAGGTTTTGTTTATGATTGGGGTTTGTTTGAAATTATCTGCAAATTTCAGGTCTGTGTTTTTGATTAGAGTGTCTCAGAAACAAAACACTCCTGACTCAACAGAGAAAAAGCCAGCTCCTCCTAGTGGAATTTTTCTTAAAACCTCATTGTTTTAACAGGAAAAAGTGTATCATTTGTTTCTTTCATAAGCACTTTATGGGAGCAAGAATGTTTTATTATGAAATTTTTTAAAGAAAGCTACAAATACATGGACAAGTTTATCAATCCTGCTTAAAGTAATGAAGCAAAGAAACATTGAAAAGTAAATTGAGAATACTGGTATCAGGGTTTCAGTAAGGAAGAGGAAGAATGTTGTCAAGTTTAAGCATAGTTGAGCATAAATTTCTTAACTTTATATTTGATTATATTTAATGGAGTTTTAAGTAGTTTCTGATAAGGCTATTGTACCCCTAGTTAACGACATTGACTGGAGGCTAGATATTTGTCTCTTTTCCTTCTTCCATAAACGCTGTGTTTTCTAGCCTTCTGTCTATAATTCTCTGTGTGGTGCTTATTTCATGGGAGAAGTGACTTCAGTTGATTCATACTCAGGGGAAATGGGGGAAAAAACCCTGAAACAGTGCTTTTTATCAGATTGCCACTGAGTAGGTTATGGTCTATATTTGGCAAATGTAGACTTACCTCTCATACTTGGAGATTGTGCAGACCAAATGAAAGTAATTTCAGAACGTTTTGGCCACCCTGACAGGTATATAATACACAGCCATTTTTGATACTATGAGATTTATAGCGAACTTCGTTTTAAATGTTGACAGTATGGGAACTGGATGTCTTTCTGCCAGCCCCAAAGCCAGCATTTTATCTGAGTCTCTCCTCTACAGCAGCCTTAGTGGATTTGTTTGTTTACTTATTTATTCACACATTTGTTCAGCAAATATTTATTGAACTTCTACTGTGTGCCAGCTACATACATAGCCTTGGTTTTCAGAATGTGTTCAGCAAACTAGGTTCTGAGGAGATGTGCCAGGGAGGACACATTTGACTGTAAGAAAACCCAATAAAAGGTGGCTTAAACCAACAGGAAAATTCCAAGGTTGGCTACTTCATTCCTTTAGCTGTGCTAGTGAGGGGACCCAGGTCCATCTTTCTGCTTTGCTGTTTGCAGCATATTAGGTTAATTACTCCTTGAATCCCTAGGTAACTACTGCTGTTGTGTCCCATGAAGATTGCAGTGTATAATATGGGGAACAAGTGAATTTATCCACTAATATTCTCCAGTGGAAGCTCAGTTCTTATTGTCCAGAGTTGTATAACATTGCCCATTCCTATAGTTAGTTGGAAGGCAAATGGAAATACCATGACTGGAATGCACCAGCCATTCTTAAAATGTGATGTTGGGTATCTCTGAGAACTTTCAGAAGACTGATGAGGGCAAAACTATGTTCATAGTAGTGCTAAAACGTCATTTGTGTTTCTTACTCTAATTTTCTCACTAGTCTACAGTAGAGTTGTTAATAGTTGTTGATTTATGGTGATGTCATTGCTCTGGAATATATTCCAGCTAGTGGAATATATTCTTGGGTTTTAAATTTTTCTTAGTTTTAATTTCTAATGTGGTAAATATTGATACATATATCTCACATAAATAGAAGTTGTCAGTAATGCCCTCGGTGATGAGTATGACTATAAAGGGGAGTCTGAGAACAAAATGTTGAGATCCACTGGTCTCATTGATCAAGATTCACCCCTGGCAAGAAAATAATAGCAAATGAAACAACTGACAAAGGATTAATTTCCTAAATATACAAGCAGCTCATATAAGTAAATACTGGAAAAACAACCCAATCAAAAAGTGAGAAAAAGACCTAAACAGACATTTCTCCAAAGAAGACATACAGATGGCTAATAGACACATGAAAAGATGCTCACACAATGCTCATTATTATTGAAATACAAATCAAAACTACAATGAGATATCACCTCACACCAGTCAGAATAGCCATCATCAAAATGTCTACAAACAAATGCTGGGGAGGGTGTAGAGAAAAGGGAACCCTCTTGCACTGTTGGTGGGAATGTAAATTGATACAGCTACTGTGGAAGACAGTGTATGCTGTGCTTAGTTGCTCAGTCGTGTCTGACTTTGTGACGCCATGGACGGTAGCCCACCAGGCTCCTCTCCAGGGATTCTCCAGGCAAGAATAGTGGAGTGGGTTGCCATGCCCTCCTCCACGGGATTGTCCCAACTCAGGGATCAAACCCAGGTCTACTGTATTGTAGGCATATCCTTTACCTGTCTAGGTCACGAGAGAAGCCCAAGGATATTAGAACGGGTAGCCTATCCCTTCTCGTGGGAACTTCCTGACCTAGGAATTGAACTGGGGTCACCTGCATTGCAGGTAGCTTCTTTGCCATCTGAGCTACCAGGGAAGCCCAGAAGACAGTATGGAGACTCCTTAAAAAATTAGGAATAAAACCACCATATGACCCAGCAATCCTGCTACTTGGCATATACCCTGAGGAAATCAAAATTGAAGAAGACACATGTATCCCACTGTTCATCACAGCTCTAGTTGCAATAACTAAGACATGGAAGCAACCTAGATGTCCATTGACTGATGAATGGATAAAGAAGCTATGGTACATATATACAGTGGAATATTACTCGGTCATATAAAGGAATGCATTTGAGTCAGTTCTAATGAGGTGGATGAACCTAGAGCCTATAATACAGAGTCAAGCATGTACAAAAAAGGAAAACAAATATCCATATACTGTCTGACACATATATATGGAATCTAGAAAGATGGTACTGATGAAATTATTTTCAGGGCAGCAGTGGAGACACAGACAGAGAACAGACTTATGGATATGGGGGAGGAGGGTTGGGGAGGAAGGAGAGGGTGGGATGTGTAGAGAGAGTAACATGGAAACTTACATTACCATATGTAAAATAGATAGCTAATGAGAATTTGCTGTATGACTCAGGGAACTCAAACTGGGGCTCAGTAACAACCTGGAGGAAGTGGGATGGGGTGGGAGGTGGGAGGGAGGTTCAAGTGGGAGGGGACCTATGTATATCTATGGCTCATTCATGTTGATGTTTGGCAGAAACCAACACAGTTCTGTAAAGCAATTATCCCTCAATTAAAAAAAAAAAAAAGATTCACCCCTGGTATTTGGGAAGATCCCAGCCTTCCCCAAGACTCATTAGCTATGAGATTTCTGGACAAAACTGATTCTCTTAGCAAAGAAGCAGTAGAGGGGTTAGGGCTATTGGATGGGCAACCAGCAGTGTTGATGGAATTATTCTGAGGGAGGGGGCTTTGGTGGAAGGGCATGACTGGAATGCAGGATGTGCTCCAGGTCCTACCTCAGCTTTGACTGGAGTCACTGCTGGTCTGTTCTTTTTTTTTTTTTTTTTAATTGTGGTAAAATATACAAACCATAAGATTTATCATTTTAGCCATTTTTAAAAAGTGTACAATTCGGCAGCCCTGAATTACATTCACATTGTTGGGCAGCCATCAGCACCATTCATCTCTAGAATATTTTCACCTTCCCATCTGAAACTGTTTACCCATTAAACAGTAAATCCCTGCCTTCTCCATTTCTCTCAGCCCCTGACAACCACCATTCTGCTTTCTGTCTCTAAGAGTTTGACTACTGTGTAAGTATCTCCTATTAGTGGAATCATATAGTATTTGTCCTTTTGTGTCTGGTTTATTCCTCTTAACATAATGTTAACATGATATGGATTCAGGGATCATCCATATATGCATCAGAAACTCCTTCCTTTTTATGATTGAATGATATTTCACTGTATATGTTTATATATTTAGTTGACCCATCTGTCTTTTGGTGAATATTTGGGTGGTTTGTACCTTTTGGCTATTGCGTATGCTGCTATGAGTATGAGGAAAAAATTATCTGTTTGAGTCTTTACTTTCTATTATTTTGGGTATGTATATAGAAGTGGATCAGATGGTAATTCAGTGTTTAATTTTTTAAAAGGAACCACCATACCATTTTTACACAGCAATACTATTTTGCATTTCCACTAGCAGTTGAGGTTCCAGTTTCTCCACATTCTCACCAGCACTTGCTATTTTTTTTTTTAATGATAGCCAGCCTAAGGGGTATAAAGTAATATCTCATGGTAGTTTTGATTTGCCTTTACCTAATGATTAGTGTTGAGCTTAAAAACATTTTTTTTCAATTTTATTCAAGTATAGTTGATTTACAGGGTTGTGTTAATTTCTGCTATACAGCAACATGATTCAGTTATACATGCACACACACGTACACATACATGTGTATTTATTCTTTTTCATATTCTATTCCATTATTTTATCACCATATACTGAATATAGTTACCTGCCCTATATGGTAGGATCTTGTTGTTTATACATTCTGTATGCAACAGTTTGTATCTGCTAATCATCAACTCCCAATACACCCCTCCTCCACCTCCTTTCCACCTAAGCTCTAGAATGTCTCTGGATGGAATTGCCGTATGAGATGTGAAAGTGTCACTCAGTAGAAATGCTAATTGAGGGCCAGAATATCACAGGTTAGATTATAGATTGTGTATTTTTTCACCCTGAAGCTTAGTAACTTAGGAGAGGAAAATATTGTCACATAATGTTAAACAAGAGGCTGAAGTTGCTCACGTCACTAGTGGTCACTGGTCCTAGCACTGTGGTAGACTCAACATCCTGTGCATCCCTGCCTGTGGCTCTTTGACGTTGGGGCTGCATAAATACTCAGGTGTTAATACGCAACTTTAGGAGCCTACTTTGCTTTCTGAAAGATAATTTGAGAACCACTGATTTAGGGCAGTCCCTTGCCAGGTTCTTAACACTTCTTGATTACTAAATTAAGTGAAATGTTTTTATTTGTAATGAATTAGGGCACTTTGCTCCAGTCTATCTCCCATTTGTTTCTTCATTTTTTGTTACCCTTCTTCCAACAGTGCTTAAGTGTTTTGATGCTTTTATTTCCTTCTTCCAATCTAATGAATTATGCTTGGTGAATTCTTCATATCTTGTGTAAACATTTCTATGAAATTTTTGGTTATAGCCTTTTTTCCAAAGAAAGATAGCACTAAGTCGTGTCCAACTCTTGCAATCCTATGAACTATGTAGGCTGCTAGTTTCCTATGTCCACGGGATTCACCAGGCAAGAATACTGAAGTGGATTGCCATTTCCTTCTCCAGAGGAACTTCCCGACCCAGGAATTAAACCCAGGTCTCCCGCATTGCAGGCAGATGCTTTACTGGCTGAGCTACATGGGAAGCTTTTCTAAAGGAGCCAACCCAAATGGGGAACTTTTAGCTCTAGAGTATTACCTCTCTCACCTGCTATACTTTGAGTCTGAGCCCTGTCAATTTGGCAGCCTTCAGTGTGAACCTTTATAGACAGTGGTTGGGCTACAGAGTATCTTTGTGCCATGGTGATTTGAGTTCATAAAAAAAGTGCTTCAGCAAGCAACAAAGTAACTTTTGACCAGTTTATAAATGAGAGGGAAAGGACAAATGCCCTTGATCCAAACCTGAGACATTTGGACTGTCTCTCTTTTCAGTATCTCAGATGTTTGAAGGACCCCAAGGTTGGTTTCCCTTGCCACTTTGTTCCTTCCCCTCCCACCTCCTGCTTTCCGCTGATGAGCAGGAAACAGGGACATGAACAAGCACATGGGAGTCTTTCACAGGTTAGTCACTTCTGTTCAGATGTCCAGGTCTCTCTGCTCATAGGACTGTTACTTTAGTTCAATCTACATGAGAATTTCTGAAGCTGATTTTATTTTCTTTGGGAAACATAAACTGAGACTAACAGTTACTGTTAATTTTAGTCTCTGTATTTGGAGAAGGTGAAAACATGATTTGATTCTGTATATTTAAGAAATGAAAAGGGAGACTTCCTTCTAACTTTCTATGCCCTTTGCTTTTGCTATATTAGTATGTATTGAGGGGTTTGTGTGTATGGAAAATGCTTGATAAAATCCTGAGTTTTGAGGAAATGTCACTGAACACCCACCTTTCTTTTATGCTCTTAAATAAAATATGCTAAACAATATTTCATTAGTTGTCTGTATGAAATTAATATAGGCAGAGATATCCATGTGAGGGCATATATACTCAGCAGGATTGTAAGAAAGCCAAGGATTTATATTGGGGGCAATATCAAGGATTTGATATCAATCAAAAGTGTAGTTTTCAGTTCTCTAATTAGTGTGTATATTCGGTTCAGTTCAGTTGCTCAGTCTCGTCCGACTCTGCGATCCCATGGACTGCAGCACCCCAGGCTTCCCTGTCCATCAACAACTCACGGAGCTTGCTCAAACTCACGTTCATTGAGTTGGTGTTACCATCCAACCATCTGATCCTTTGTCATCCCCTTTTCCTACCACCTTCAGTCATTCCCAGCATCAGGCTCTTTTCCAGTGAGTCAGTTATTTGCATCAGGTGGCCCAAGTATTGGAGTTTCAACATCAGCATCAGTCCTTCCAATGAATATTCAGGACTGATATCCTTTAAGATGGACTGGTTGGATCTCCTTGCAGTCCAAGGGACTCTCAAGAGTCTTCTCCAACACCACAGCATCAATTCAAAAGCATCAATTCTTTGGTGCTCAGCTTTCTTTATAGTCCAACTCTCACACACATACATGACTATTGGAAAAACCATAGCTTTGACTAGACGGACCTTTGTTGGCAAAGTAACGTCTCTGCTTTTTAATATGCCATGTAGGTTGGTTATAGATTTTCTTCCAAGGAAGAAGTGTCTTTTAATTTCATGGCTGCAGTCACCATCTGCAGTGATTTTGGAGCCCCCAAAATAAAGAAAGGAGCAGCGACCCAACAAGAGACTGACCCAGACTTGCCCATGAGTGTCCAAGAGTCTCCGGCAGAGGCATGGGTTGATGGTGGTTTGCTGCAGTGTTGGGGGCATTGAGTGCATCAGTGTGTTAAGCCTTTTGAAGGAGGTCACCATTGTCTTCATTACCTCCACCATAGTTTGGCCTCAGATCAAACAACAGGGAGGGAACACATTCCCACCCATCAACTAAAATTGGATTAAAGATTTACTGAGAATACAAGAATCTCTTAGAAGAAATGGAGTAGCCATCAAAGTCAACAAGAGTCTGAAATGCAGTACTTGGATGCAGTCTCGAAAATGACAGAGTGATCTCTGTTTGTTTCCAAGGCAAACCATTTAGTATCACAGTATTCCAAATCTATGCCCCAACCGGTAATGCTGAAGATGCTGAATGGTTCTCTGAAGACCTACAAGACCTTCTAGAACTAACAACCAAAAAAGATGTCCTTTTCATTATAGGGGACTGGAATATAAAAGTAGGAAATCAAGAGATACCTGAAGTAACAGGCAAATTTGTCCTTGGAGTACAAAACAAAGCAGGTCAAAAGCTAATAGAGTTTTGCCAAAAGAACACACTGGTCATAGCACACACCCTCTTCCAATAACACTAGAAGACTCTGCACATGGAGGTCACCAGATGGTCAATACTGAAATCGGATTGATTATGTTCTTTGCAGCCAAAGATGGAGAACCTCTATACAGTCAGCAAAAACCAGACTGGGAGCTGACTGTGGCTCAGATCATGAACTCCTTAGTGCAAAATTCAGACTTAAATTGAAGAAAGTGGGGAAAACCACTAGACCATTCAGGTATGACCTAAATCAAATCCCTTTCAGCTATACAGTGGAAGTGACAAATAGATTCAAGGGATTAGAGGATGCTGTGAAAGTGCTGCACTCAATATGCCAGCAAATTTAGAAAACTCAGCAGTGGCCACAGGACTGGAAAAGGTCAGTTTTCATTCCAATCCCAAAGAAAGGCAACACCAAAGGATGCTCAAACTACCGCACAATTGCACTCATCTCACATGCTAGTAAAGTAATGCTCAAAATTCTCCAAGCCAGGCTTCAGCAATACGTGAACCATGAACCTCCTGATGTTCAAGCTGGTTTTAGAAAAGGCAGAAGAACCAGAGATCAAATTGCCAACATTCGCTGGATCATGGAAAAAGCTAGAGAGTTCCAGAAAAACATCTATTTCTGCTTTATTGACTATGCCAAAGCCTTTGACTGTGTGGATCACAAGAAACTGGAAAATTCTGAAAGAGATGGGAATACCAGACCACCTGACCTGCCTCTTGAGAAATCTGTATGCAGGTCAGGAAGCAACGGTTAGAACTGGACATGGAACAACAGACTGGTTCCAAATAGGAAAAGGAGTGTGTCAAGGCTGTATATTCTCACCCTGCTTATTTAACTTACATGCAGAATACATCATGAGAAATGCTGGACTGGAAGAAACACAAGCTGGAATCAAGATTGCCGGGAGAAATATCAATAACTTCAGATATGTAGATGATACCACCCTTATGGCAGAAAGTGAAGAGGAACTCAAAAGCCTCTTGATGAAAGTGAAAGAGGAGAGTGAAAAAGTTGGCTTAAAGCTCAGCATTTAGAAAATGAAGATCATGGCATCCGGTCCCATCACTTCATGGGAAATAGATGGGGAAACAGTGTCAGACTTTATTTTTGGGGGCTCCAAAATCACCACAGATGGTGACTGCAGCCATGAAATTAAAAGATACTTACTCCTTGGAAGAAAAGTTATGACCAACCTAGATAGCATATTCAAAAGCAGGGACATTACTTTGCCGACTAAGGTCCGTCTAGTCAAGGCTATGGTTTTTCCAGTGGTCATGTGTGGATGTGAGAGTTGGACTGTGAAGAAGGCTGAGTGCCAAAGAATTGATGCTTTTGAACTGTGGTGTTGGAGAAGACTCCTGAGAGTCCCTTGGACTGCAAGGAGATCCAACCAGTCCATTCTGAAGGAGATCAATCCTGGGATTTCTTTGGAGGGAATGATGCTGAAGCTGAAACTCCAGTTCTCTGGCCACCTCATGTGAAGAGTTGATTCATTGGGAAAGACCCTGATGCTGGGAGGGATTGGGGGCAGGAGGAGAAGGGGATGACCGAGGATGAGATGGCTGGATGGCATCACGGACTCGATGGACATGAGTCTGAGTGAACTCCGGGAGACGGTGATGGACAGGGAGGCCTGGCGTGCTGCGATTCATGGGGTCGCAAAGAGTCGGACACGACTGAGCAACTGAACTGAACTGAACTGAGAGTGCCTGAAAAACTGTGGACGTAGGTTTGTGACATTGTACAGGAGGCAGTGATCAAGACCACCCCCCTCAAAAAGAAATGCAAAAAGGCAAAATGATTGTCTGAGGAGGCCTTACAAATAGCCGAGAAAAGAAGAGAAGGTAAAGGCAAAGGAGAAAAGGAAAGATATGCCCATTTGAATGCATAGTTCCAGAAAATAGCAAGGAGAGATAAGAAAGCCTTCTTCAGTGATCAGTGCAAAGAAATAGAGGAAAACAATAGAAAGGGAAAGACTAGAGATAGATCTCTTTAAGAAAATCAGAGATACCAACGGAACTTTTCATAAAAAGATGGGCAGAATAAAGGGCAGAAATGGTATGGACCTAACCGAATCAGAAGATATTAAGAGGTGGCAAGAATGCACAGAAAAACTATACAAAAAAGATCTTCATGACCCAGATAATCACCATGGTGTGATCACTCATCTTGGAATGGAAAATCAAGTGGGCCTTAGGAAACATCACTACAAAGATAGTGGAGGTGATGGAATTCCTGTTGAGCTATTTCAAATCCTAAAAGATGATGCTATTAAAGTGCTACGCTCAATATGTCAGCAAATTTGGAAAATTCAGCAGTGGCCACAGGACTGGAAAAGGTCAGTTTTCTTTCCAATCCCAAAGAAAGACAATGCCAAAGAACATTCAAACTACCACACAATTGCACTCATCTTACATGCTAGTAAAGTAATGCTCAAAATTCTCCAAGCCAGGCTTCAACAGTACATGAACAGTACTTCCAGATATTCAAGCTGAATTTAGAAAAGGCAGAGGAACCAGAGATCAACTTGCCAGCATCCACTGGATCATAGAAAAAGCAAGAGAATACCAGAAAAACATCTACTTCTGCTTTATTGACTATGCCAAAGCCTTTGACTGTGTGGATCACAACAATCTGGAAAATTCTACAAGAGATGGGATTACTGGACCACCTGACCTGCCTCCTGAGAAATCTGTATGTAAGTCAAGAAACAGCAGAACTGAACATGGAACATCAGAATGGTTCCAAATCGGGAAAGGACTACATCAAGGCTGTATATTGTCACCCTGCTTATTTACTTTATATGCAGAGTACATCATGAGAAACGTTGGGCTAGATGAAGCACAAGCTGGAATCAAGATTGCCAGGAGAAATATCAGTAACCTCAGATATGCAGATGATACCACCCTAATGGCAGAAAGTGAAGAAGAACTAAAGAACCTCTTGATGAAAGTGAAAGTAGAGAGTGAAAAAGCTGGCTTAAAGCTCAACATTCAGAAAACTAAGATCATGGCATCCTGTTCCATCACTTCATGGCAAATAGATGGAGAAACAATGAAATCAGTCAGAGACTTTATTTTTGGGGGCTCCAAAATCACTGCAGATGGTGACTGCAGCTATGAAATTAACAAGACCCTTGTTCCTTGGAAGCAAATCTGTGACCAACCTACATAACATGTTAAAAAGCAGAGACATTCCTTTGTCATCAAAGGTCTGTCTAGTCAAAGCTATGGTTTTTCCAGTAGTCATGTATGGCTGTGAGAGTTGGACTATAAAGAAAGCTGAGTGCTGAAGAATTGATGCTTTTGAACTGTGGTGTTGGAGAAGACTCTTGAGAGTCCCTTGGACTGCAAGGATATCAAGCCAGTCAATCCTAAAGAAAATCAGTCCTGAATATTCATTGGAAGGACTGATGTTGAAGCTGAAACTCCAATACTTTGACCACCTGATGCAAAGAACTGACTCATTTGAAAAGACCCTGATACTGGCAACGATTGAAGGCAGGAGTAGGGGACGACAGAGGATGAGATGGTTGGATGGCATCACTGACTCGATGACCTGAGTTTGAGCAAGCTCCCTGAGTTGGTGATGGACAGGGAAGCCTGGCGTGCTGCAAGTCCATGGGGTCTCAAAGAGTCGGACATGAATGAGTGACTGAACTGAACTGAGAATGGCCTCGCCCATCAGAACAAGACCCAGTTTCCCCCTCTTCCATCAGAAAGCTTCCATAAGTCTCCTATCCTTATTCATCAGAAGGCAGACAGAATGAAAACCACAATCACAGAAAATTAACCAAACTGATCACATGGACCACAGCCTTGTCTAACTCAGTGAAACTATGAGCCATGCCGTGTAGGGCAACCCAAGAGGAACGGGTCATGGTGGAGAGTTCTGACAAAACATGGTCCACTGGAGAAGGGAATGGCAAACCATTTCAGTGTTTTTGTCTTGAGAACCCCATGAACAGTGTGTAGATTAACTGGGATTTTAAGAAAAAAAAAGTGCATTTGTGAAAAAATTTGAAATGTCCATGAATCTGAAGAACCATCCCTATTTTACAAGGCATTTCTTTCTTTTTGAGATGCATTAACCCTGCATAACAGATCACCTCATGCTCTCCCCAGTTATCCTCTTCTGTGTGGTAGATTAGATGTCTTTTCCTTCTTGTGGCAGTAGCCCTTACAGGGGAAAGCAGTAGCCATATAATGTAGCTAAGGGACTGGAGATGGAGGGAGAAGCCTTGGATTTTGTCTTCTTCAGAGCCAAGACTGGGAAGACGGAGACATTATATGAGGACAGGAATGAGGAAGACAAAGCAAGCACTGGAAATATATCCCTGGCCAATTCTGGTGGTTTTTAAGTTTTCTAGAGAACTTAGCTGAAAATAGAAAATGCAGACTATTCAACAATTTAAAACCTTTTATTGTGCTCATTAGGTTAAGTTATGTCTTGATGGCTGCAGTCCATGAGGTCACTAAGAGTTGGACACAACTGAGCGACTTCACTTTCACTTTTCACTTTCATGCATTGGAGAAGGAAATGGCAACTCACTCCAGTATTGTTGCCTGGAGAATCCCAGGGGCAGGGGAGCCTGGTGGGCTGCCGTCTGTGGGGCCACACAGAGTCGGACACAACTGAAGTGACTTAGCAGCAGCAGCAGCAGCAGCAGCAGCAGCATTTATGAGTTGTACATTTTCCTTTTTTCCTTACCTTTGGGGCTATGTCTGTATGGTAAATATGTAGCTGGAAGTTAAAAAAAATTTTTTTCTGTTATTGTGGAAGGTAATACAGAAAAGTGCATAAGCATAATTTATACTTTAATAAATTAGTAAAACATTAATACCTATGTTACTTTCGTCTAGGTCAATAGGTAGACTATTGCCAGCATCCCAGAAACCATTCACATGTATCCTCCCAAAAGGACTACTTTCTTTCCTCTAAAGGTAGCAGATTTCATGGCTTTTTTAGGGTAATCACTGCAGTTTAGTTTTACCTGTTTTTGGACATTATATAAATGAATCATATCTTATGGATAGCTTATTTTTCTCAACCTTATGATTGTCAGATCATCTATCCTATAGTGTGTGTGTGTGTGTGTGTGTGTGTGTGTGTGTGTGTGTGAAGTTGCTCAGTCGTGTCTGACCCCGTGGACTGTAGCTCGCCAGGCTCCTCTGTCCATGGGATTCTCCAGGCAAGAATACTGGAGTGGGTTGCCATTTCCTTCTCCAGGGGATCTTCCCAACCCAGGGATCAAACCCAGGTCTCCTGCGTTGCAGGCAGATAGTAGTAGTTTCTATATTTTCATTGCTCCATAGTATTCTCTTGTATGAATATTTTGTTTATTCTACTCTTGATCGGCATATGGGTTGTTTACTTCCTGAGCATTCTGGTAGTGTACATAAACGCTTAAGTTCATAGGGTGGTTTGAGGGAAGATGTGTACTTTGTAGATTGTTGTCTGATTATTCCATAGTTATACTCTGAGGTTTGTGGAAGTTTCCTGCTATGAGTCTCTGAAATTGCATTGGTCAAAAATGGAAAAAATAAAGGTTAGACTGTGTGGTTGAGGTGTTGCTGGGGACGCTGAGCTTGAGGATAGTCTCTCTAGAGTTTTCTTTGAAAGAACATTTAGAAATGTTTTTCATTGATGCTGATTAAACTCATACAGGTAACAGGCAAATCTATGCTATTCATTCTGATTTGGTAACTAAATGAACCAAAGTACCATTTGAAAGGAGAAAAGGAAAGAAAGAGAAGCAGGAGACAGTGGAGGGGGGAGAAGAGAAGGAGGAGGATAAAGGGAAGAAGAAAAAGAGGGACGTGAGGGGCGAGAGGGTACTGTCATGATCACAATCGACATTAGAGCCTGAATCCCTCTTGTGAGTATCAGAAGTAGAAGACAAACTCTTACGGTTTGGGGGTCAATCTAGACAAATTAATTCAAATGATAATATAGAGTATAGACTAGTTAATGAATCTTTCTTAAAAAATTCCTGCTGTGACTGCAGTTAATTATTTTTCCTTGTAGTTATGTTAATTTCTGTGTTAAATTTTAAACTTTACATTTTGTTTTACATTTCCATGTTATTAGGTGCATGCAGATTTAGAACTCTCACATATTGCTGGTTAATTAAGCATTTTGTCATTATGAAGTGATCCTTTGTACCTCTAGTAAGCTTTTTGCCCCCAAAGTGTGTTTAAATAGAAACTGTTTGATTATTTTGGTTATGTTAGCTTGGTATTTTCCCCTATTCTTCTTTTAACCTCTCTATAATCCCAGTGTCCTTATGTGTTAGATATGTCTTTTATAACAGCATATAGCTTTTTAAAAATTTTCAAAACTGATAATCTTTGGCTTTTGCTTATAGAATTTAATCCATTTGTGTATTATGTAATTACTGATATATTTGAGTTTAAAGTCAACCATTCTTATTGTGTGTTTTTTAATTTATTTTGCCTATTTTGTATTCCTTTTCTGTCCAGTCTTGCCCTCTTAGGAATTAAGTGTTTTTTACTATAAAATTTTCTCCTCTGATAACTTGGAAATTATGTACTACCTTTTATTCTTTCATTAGTGGCTAACATAGAAATTATGATATGCAGTTTTGAATTATTAAAGTCAAATGTTAACACTTTTTTCCTCATTTTCCTGGATAATGCAAGGAATTTAGAACTGTAGAAGTCTGTCCTTCTCCTAGAGTACATGCTATTGTTTTGTATATTTTAAATTTTAAATTTAAATTATATTTAAATTAATATATATATAAAACTCTAATGATACTATTCTTATTTTATACTATAAGTACTAATTTAAAATTTTCCATTATATACCATTTTTTATGGTTTCCATTTCTTCTAACATCTCTAGACTTCCACCTGGGGTCATTTCCATCTGCCTGAAGAGCATCGTTTAGAGCAGATTTACTGGTGAGAAATTCTTTCAGTGTGTCTGAAAGTCTTTCTTTTACCTTTTTATTCCTGAAGAATATTTTCGCTGGATGTAGTATTCTCAGTTGGTCCTTTCTTCCTTTTGTTGCATTGAATATATGTTTTCTAGCCTTTTCTTACTGTATTTCTATGAATCTTATCCATTCTTCTGTAATTTCCCATTGTTTTTACTTTCCATGTTGAATTCTGGATAGTTTCTTCTAATATACCTTCCAAGTCCATCAGATCCCTTTGCAGCTGGCTCAAATTAACTGTCAGACCCATTTGTTGACTTCTTCATTTCAGGTTTTTTTTTTTTTAGTTCTAGAATTCCTACTGTATTGTTTTTTCATCTACAGAGTCATTTTTTTATCATTTTTAGTTTCTTGATGAAATTTTTACTTTTATCTTCACAAGGGACCCTCTTAGTTACTTTATATTTTTTTAAATTTATTTATTACTGGATAATTGTTTTACAGAATTTTGTTGCTTTCTGTCAAACCTCAACATGAATCAGCCATAGATATACATATATCCCTTCCCTTTGGAACCTCCCTCCCATCTCCCTCCCCATCCCATCCCTCTAGGTTGATACAGAGCCCCTGTTTGAGTTTCCTGAGACATACAGCAAATTCCCATTGGCTATCTATTTCACATATGGTAATGTAAGTTTCCATGTTACTTTCTCCATACATCTCATCCTCTCCTCCACTCTCCCCATGTCCGTAAGTCTATTCTCTGAGTCTGTTTCTCCATTTTTGTCTAGTTTTTGAACTATCTTGAGTCCCTCTCTGTTTCATTTTTTGTTTGTGTGTGTTCATTGTTTTGGGGCTTTTGTTTATGTTTTTTTCCTTCCTGTGTGTTTGTCTTTAATTATGCAATTTTTGTTGGATTTGAGAAATTAACTTTAGAAATAATTAGAAAACTATGATGATATTACTTTTTTTCAGAGAGGGAGTTGTTTACATCTTCCAGGTGCCTAGCAGCACTAGTAACCTGGGACCACTTTAATTAAGTTTTGGTTTCATAGCTAGGCTATAGCCTATATGTTGACGAGTTCACTTCTGGGCTACCCATGGTCTCAGGTGCATCTCTGTGGGTGCAGTCTTCAGTGTGAGGTGGTTTACCAGGCCCTCACTTTGACAGGCCTGGCCTGCTACTTTCACTCTCTAGTAAAGTTGTCAAAAGAGCTGCTTTGCCATTTAACCACCTCTGCCAGATCAGAAAAGTCTCCTTTGGCCTGTGCAACCTTATGTGCCAAGATTTTTCTCTGAAAATTCCACACTCTCTTGCTGTTACTTTGATGATTTTTGAATTATGTTTTTATGTTTCACATAGCCTTATAGAATAACTTTCAGCAGGAAGGTTGGTCTTAACTCTGTAGTCTGAAATAGAACTGAAATTGGGCACAATTTTAACTAAGTATGTTTACATTACTTTTGTCTGCCTCACCTATCTTGGTTAATCAAGAGAACGTGTTATAGATTTTACCTCCAGCCAGCCTTATAAAACATATTTGGAAGATATTGGAGAACTGTGAATGTACTCACAACTCAAGGGTTTAAGATCTTGGGATGAAGCCAAGTGCTAAGTTCTGAGCGGACATTTTACTGCAGTTTTCAGCCTCAGGGCATTGCCATTCCTTGAGAAGCTAGAACCTAGAAGAGGGCCTCCGCTACTAAAAGTGAGAAAAGTTAGCGGTACTTTTGTCAGTTTCACAGGACTGTGGAGACATACATTGGAGTTTCAAGGAAAATTTTGTTAATCTGACTACCTAAAAATATAAAGCTTCTAAACATCAAGAAATATAAACACAGGAGAATGGATAAAACTAGAAAAATCAGTATTGATCATCCTCTGATGGACCTAAAATGTCATCAGTGGATTCTAAAGCCATTAGGGAAAAAGTGGTGGTGAGCTTTATAATGGATGGATTTGGCTGAGAATACCTGAAACCACTCATCAGTTACAACATTATGATATGTGAGACTACCAAATATTATGTATACCTTCTCAATTCATTCAAAGTACACAAATCCACTAGTGAAACATTCTTGCGAAGGAACCGACTCTGAATCTAATGAACCCTCTAGATCTAGCTATCAGTTTATAAGCAGTAAAGAAGAGAACAAAACTCATCACACAATACCACAGGAATGCTAAATGTACAAGTATGAGAAATTCTCTAGGTCATATGTGTTGGTTTCTCCAGGGGTTAAATGAAAAGGTTGAAACAAATAAAAGTGGGGTACTTGTTACAGGTTAGAGATTTACATTGTTTTGTTACAGCTTAAAGGAAAGATATCAGTATTGACTGCATGCAATCTGTTGATGTTGTTTGGATTGTAATATAAACAGTCCAAATATAAAGGGAAGTTTTTAAGAAATCTGAACATAGAGGGGCTGTTTGATATTATTGGTGGCTTTATTGGATACGAAAGAAATGCAATTAAGTTTCTTTTTTTTTAAGTCTTTCAAAGAAAGATATAAATAAAGGTATTTTGAGTAAAGTGATATGGTATCTGTGCTTTGCTTTAAAAATGGAAAATCTCAATAATTGTTTGAACTGCTTAAAGGGTACATAGAGTACATTTGGCTGTTTTCTCTACTGTTTTTTTTTTTTTTTTTTTGTATACTAAAACATACTCATTGAACAGTTACCAAAAAATAGAGAAGAATAAACATCATAAACAGAATTTCACTTGTGCCCCATAATTTGTGTTTTAAGTGAGATCATTATAAATTACTCTCCTTATTGGGTGAAAGTATATGGTTTATGTCAGATAAAAAGTACATAAACTTGTTTTATCTGTATGGTATATTTCCTAGTTGTTAGTTGTATCTGTTAGAACCATGTAACTCTTTCAGTTCTGAGGTGGCCAACCTCAGTCTCATTAAAACTACACAGGAGGGAAGGGAAGTTCTTCAGAGCAAAAGTGAGGTGCATGCGCAGTTGTCCCTCTATATCTGCGAGGCGTTTATTCCAGGATCTTCACAGATGCCAAAATCCACAAATGCTCAATTCCCTGGTATAAAGTGGCATAATACTTGCATATAACCTACACATTCTTCCATATACTTTAAATCATTTCTAGATTACTTACAATACAATGTAAATGCTATACAAATAGTCATAAATATAAGATAAAAGTTATGTATATAGTAGTGGGTGCATGGTAAATTCAAGTTTTGTTTTTTGGAAACTTCTGGAATTAAAATTTTTTTCTATCCATATAGTTGCAGAACCTGCAGATAAGGAGGGCTGACTATACATTAAAAGAACAAGATAGGGTATTGGGGGGGCAAAAACAACAGATATATACACTGTCTCATGTTGGTTACTCAGGACATTCAAACCTATTGCTTTCCATACACAGAATTTTTAAAACACTTTCCACTAACATAATTTAGCTCTCTCTTCCTTCCAAAAAGGGAGATAATTCAAAGTAATGCCTGGTTAGTGCATTTAACTTCAAGTCCAGGAGTTCTGGATAATGTCAGTTCCTTTTCCCATCGTTGTTATTTTCCGTAAATTATAGATTTTTAGCAAATCTGTCCACTAATAATATACTTTCTATATGCAGTAGTAGAAGGGGAAATAAAAGAGAAGGGAATTTTTTAAAGTTATATGACATAGAAAGCAAGATGTATACAGATAGGATCCAGAAACCTCATTCATGCATTTTGACCAAGCAGGCGTAATTTGCACATGATGATAGAGTGCTGCTGGGTACACCCAGCTTTGTGGCTTGGAGATCAGTCCAGTCACTGAGGGCTGTTATAAGCTTTTTCCAGAATCCAGATCTTCCACACAGGCTTTGAAGAGCATAGGGTGTCATAGATGACCAGAGCGGGGTGATAGCTGAGTGGCAGAGCACTTCAGTATGGACAGATAAGCTGTGCAGTGATTGTTGCTCTGGGCCCTACCCATATTTTCTCTTTTTCCAGCAAATGGATAAGCCAATGAATGGTCTGAAACCCATGTAGTACATGTTACCTTCAGAATCCCAGAGGTATCAGGCAAGCATTTTGCCTCTTAGTGGGTATAAGGTAGGTACAGCAGTTATCATTCACCTTATTTTTGTTTGTTTATTATTTTGAGTCAGTAACTAGTACACATGACATTAAATTGAAAAAGTGCAAAAAAGTGCAAAAAAGTGCAAAAAAGTAAAATTACAGAAAAGGAGATTTCCTTTCCTGCACTTACCATGCAACTACCTCGGTCTCCACAATGGAGGCAACCTTTGGTACTAGATTCTTGTGTATCTCAGTTTTAAAGGACACATTCTCATCTGACACAGATCATTAGATTATAAGAAATTTCTGAAGTGGCAGACCCTGTATGTTCATGTAATTTGTGTCCCACCATATGGAATATAGACAAAGCACCTGTATCTTTGTAGTTTCCAGGTTCTGTCAGCCTGGTATCTTCACTGTGGTAGACCAGTATAATGTGCTGTATCTGGAGTTGATAATCTCTGAGGCATGTAAAAGGCAACTGTTTTCTCATATCCTAAGTTTATCCCCATGGAGAAATGGAGATAACCAGTTTCATAACTGAATTCTAGGTGCCAAGGTTATTAATTTGCCCCAGTCAGGACTCACATCTAAAAGTGCACCTTGAGTTGGAGTAACCACTTGATTATGTTTATGACAACGAAAGATCACTGACTAAGACCCATTGGCCCCTCATCTGGGAAGTGGGGTTCTCTGCAAATCATCAGCTGCTTGACTGTTTTGATAGTCCAGTGATTTCACTTAGCCATTCCTACTAGAATATCTTAATGATTCAGGGCCCTTTTGTGAAGGTGATGCCTCATTGATCTGTATTACCTTCTTCCATGGACTTCTGGATTCCAATTCCATAATAGGAACAGGAATTTCACTGCCATTTTACCTGACTTGGCCTAGGAGCAGTTCTAAATTCTCCTCCTTGCTGCAAAGGTGTGTCTGCAGCCCACTATCTGGTATCAGTTTGTATCAAATATTGTATAACATCAGAGATATCAGTTTGTGTTCTTGTGTTAAAAATCACAGAAACCAGAAAACAGTGGTTAATTTAAGCAAAACTATTATTATTGGAAGGCTCCTGGGTAACTGGAAGAATCAAAGAGAAGGCTGAAAACTCATAGTTTGTTAAGGACATGCATAGAGATCTAGATCAAGAGACTCTTTGGATGACTTAATTCCACCCTTATCACAATCTACTGAAGGTTCAGATTCCCAGCAGAGTCTACTTTGTTAAATTTGAATCATCGTCTCACTCTGATGATGAGTGAGAGAATGGTACCTATGCCACTATAATGCCACTATAATGGCATAGGTACCATAAAATGATTAAAGGATCTGCCAAGACTTGGGGAATGTAAGAGAGATACTTTCCTAAAGGAAGAGTAAGATGGTATAACTAAAAATGGAGGAGGAATGGTAAACAGACAAAACCAACAGATGTCCTTTCCAGAATGTTCAGATTAGGTCGGCATTTCTCAGCTGGGGCATCACTGGCCTTTGGGGGAAGACCATTTTCGTTTTTGAACTGTTGTTCCAATGCATTGCAACGTGTTCAGTGTCCTTGACTCTGGGATATGAAATGTCAGGAGCACCCTTACTGTTACCATCACAGCCAGAGCACCACCCATTTCACAATCACTTCCATCATGCTGCTCCCCCTGTTCTGCCACCCCTCCCCAGATAGGCTGTGAAATAGAGCACCCAGGACCCCTACACTACATGATCTCTAAAGCTTTTTCCAATTAAATCAGATGCATTTCCATTGCTAACTGAAGGTTGTTTGTAATTTTGTTAAATGTTTTCTTGTCTCTTCTGTCAAAAAGTTTTTCAGTTTGATGCTCTCAAATATCTAAACTGACTCACATCTACAGCCATGTGAAACATGTCAGAAATTCATTGGTTTGTTTCTTCAGCTTATTTCTTTGTTTAAGGGATAGACTTTAGAGCTGAACTCCTTAAATTCAAATTCTACAACCCTAGCTTTGCTGTTTACTAACAGTTACTTCCTTTGGCTTTTACATAATCTTTCTTTGGGCAATTATATAATCTCTCTGCGCCTTCGTAAAATGAAGATAGTAGTACCCATTTCACAGGGTTGTTGTGAGGATTAAGTTAGCTAGTTTGCAAAAAGTATTTAATGTATTGTGAAAAGCTTAGTAATTGTGTATTTAGGCTATTATTACTGTAGTTATAAAATGGGGTATTAATAATTAAGTTTTAGGTAAATAATATTAAAAATACCTTCAAATTTTATTTTTCAGGGGAGTTACCTTTTGAAAATTGCTCTATCTGGAAAAAGCATTTTGTTATAACATTTAGCTTAGAACTATACTTTGAAAAATATTCCCTCATTCAACACTTATTATTGGCCCTGCATGAGCTAAATTCAAAGATGTATTTACCAGTAGAGGAGATAGTAAGTGAATGAACAAATAAATGCCCGGAGTAATTAACTGATTTGCCAAGAGCTGTGGAGGAATCAGCAGAAAGACCTGGAAGCAGGGTTTCATATGTCGGTAAATAGATGAAAGGCCTTGACTGGACTCTGGTCAGGCTGGAGCTCTGTTTATCAAGGTTTTATTAGAGACTCTGGTAAGGAGCTGGGATAATTTATGCAAGGAGTTGAGATTTCTTTCCAAGGAAAGTATCGAAGAGATTTTAAGCAGGAGTGGGTCTGATTTACATTTGGGAAAGTTGTTTTTCTCAATAATATAGAAAATGAATTGGAGAGGAACAGGTGGGACCAGATAGAAGACTCTAGGGAAGAAATAGACAGGAATGGAGTGGGATGGGAGCAGTGGAAATGGAAAGAAATGAATGAGGTCAAATGAAAGCATGAATATTTACTTTAGGAATAGAATGAACAGGTATTGGTGATAGCTTGGATGAAGATGAGTGCAGTTGTGCGGTAGTTTGAGCATTCTTTGGCATTGCCTTTCTTTGGGATTGGAATGAAAACTGACCTTTTCTAGTCCTGTGGCCACTGCTGAGTTTTCCAAATTTGCTCACATATTGAGTGCAGCACTTACACATCATCATCTTTTAGGATTTGAAATAGCTCAACTGGAATTCCATCACCTCCACTAGCTTTGTTCATAGTGGTGCTTTCTAAGGCCCACTTGACTTCACATTCCAGCATGTCTGGCTCTAGGTGAGTGATCACACCATCGTGATTATCTGGGTCGTGAAGATCTTTTCTGTACAGTTCTTCTGTGTATTCTTGCCACCTCTTCTTAATATCTTCTGCTTCTGTTAGGTCCATACCATTTCTGTCCTTTATCGAGCCCATCTTTGCATGAAATGTTCCCTTGGTATCTCTAATTTTCTTGAAGAGATCTCTAGTCTTTCCCATTCTGTTCTTTTCCTCTATTTTTTGCATTGATCACTGAGGAAGGCTTTCTTATCTCTCCTTACTATTCGTTGGAACTCTGCATTCAGATACTTATATCTTTCCTTTTCTCCTTTGCTTTTCACTTCTCTTCTTTTCATAGCTATTTGTAAGGCCTCCCCAGACAGCCATTTTGCTTTCTTGCATTTCTTTTCCATGGGGATGGTGTTGATCCCTGTCTCCTGTACAATGTCATGAACCTCCATCCATAGTTGATCAGGCACTCTATCTATCAGATCTAGTCCCTTAAATCTACTCATCTCACACGCTAGTAAAGTAATGCTCAAAATCCTCCAAGTAGGCTTCAGCAGTACGTGAACCGTGAACTTTCTGATGTTCAAGCTGGTTTTAGAAAAGGCAGAGGAACCAGAGAGCAAATTGCCAACATCCACTGGATCATGGAAAAAGCAAGAGAGTTCCAGAAAAACATCTATTTCTGCTTTATTGACTATGCCAAAGCCTTTGACTGTGTTGATCACAATTAACTGTGGAAAATTGTGAAAGAGATGGGAATACCAGACCACCTGACTTGCCTCTTGAGAAACCTGTATGCAGGTCAGGAAACAACAGTTCGAACTGGACATGGAACAACAGACTGGATCCAAGTAGGAAAAGGAGTATGTCAAGGCTGTATATTGTCACCCTGCTGATTTAACTTATATGCCGAGTACATCATGAGAAGTGCTGGACTGGAAGAAGCACAAGCTGGAATCAAGATTGCCGGGAGAAATATCAATAACCTCAAATATGCAGATGATACCACCCTTATGGCAGAAAGTGAAGAGGAACTAAAATGCCTCTTGGTGAAAGTGAAAGAGGAGAGTGAAAAAGTTGGCTTAAAGCTCAACATTCAGAAAACAAAGATCATGGCATCCGGTCCCATCACTTCATGGCAAATAGATGGGGAAACAGTGGAAACAGTGTCAGACTTTATTTTTTGGGGCTCCAAAATCACTGTAGATGGTGATTGCAGCCATGAAATTAAAAGACGCTTACTCCTTGGAAGGAAAGTTATGACCAACCTAGATAGCATATTCAAAAGCAGAGACATTCCTTTGCCAACAAAGGTCCATCTAGTCAAGGCTATGGTTTTTCCAGTGGTCATGTATGGATGTGAGAGTTGGACTGTGAAGAAAGCTGAGTGCCGAAGAATTGATGCTTTTGAACTGTGGTGTTGGGGAAGACTCCTGAGAGTCCCTTGGGCTGCAAGGAGATCCAACCAGTCCATTCTAAAGGAGATCAGTTGTGGGTGTTCTTTGGAAGGACTGACACTAAAGCTGAAACTCCAGTACTTTGGGCACCTCATGTGAAGAGTTAACTCTTTGGAAAAGACTGATGCTGGGAGAGATTGGTGGCAGGAGGAGAAGGGGACGACAGACGATGAGATGGCTGGATGTCATCACTGACTTGATGCATGTGAGTCTGAGTGAACTCCAGGAGTTGGTGATGGACAGGGAGGCCTGGCATGCTGCAATTCATGGGGTCACAAAGAGTTAGACACGAATGAGCGACTGAACTGAACTGGGTGAAGATAATAGGAGAGAATAATCAGATGTCTGGATTTTTGACTATTAGGTGCTATTTGAAAATATGCATATATTCTGTATTATTAAACTTAAAAAAAACTTTATGGTAGTTTTCAAAACTAAATTTTTAGTACCATTTTAGAATTTTCATCTTCCTGGCCTAGGTTTTTTTCTTTTGCACTGTAGCCAAATTGTATGACCTTCTTAATTTTTTCTTACTTTCTTGTTTAGCAATGAAAACCTCCTCTGTTGATGTTTTTGGCATTTAATTGGGAGCATTTTATTGGTTAATTATTGCTTTTGAAGATTTAAACCACTCACCCCTTGCAGAGTAGTGTTTTGAAATTAGATAGTTGACTATCATGCCTGCCCCAGGAAGGTAGGAGTCTGTAAAAGCCTGCACCTGCTGAAGGCAGCCCTCCATTTTCTCCCCCATATGCTTCCTAGGGGTGTGGGTGGGAGGAGCTGGGATCCTGGGGAGGCACCTGGAGTTTATTTACCTGACTCTGCCTGAGATACATGCTCTCTGTGTATGTAACTCTACCATTCTAACATGTTCTTCAGATGTGTAGTCAGGTTTATGAGTTTTTATTTTCTGTCACTTAGGACAGACATACCTTCCCAATAATTAGAGTTTATCTTACTTTACCAAAATATGATTTCTTTTTGTGAAAGGAGATGAAGCATACACAGCAGTGTTTAAATAAATTAAGCAGATTGTTCAAATCCGTGCATGTGGAATGAATTATTTTGCTTTTTTCTAAGAATTGAGAAACCAGGAAGAAAATTCATTAGACAGTAATGCCCAGAGATTTTTTTTACACCTAAATGAGAAGCCAGAAATGCATATAAAACATAAGAACTTCAAAAACATTTCTTAGACACAGACTATTATGAAACTTCCATGGATGTTTTTGATTTCCCATTACGTTAAAATACTCAAATGAACTTCATATTCAGAACATTTAAAAATAGCTCAATCAAAAAAAAATAAAAATAAAAATAGCTCAATCTTAAAAAGAAGATATAAAGTATTGTCAGCTGTGCTTTTTGTACATAATTAGTGATGTGCCTGTGGAGGTATAATGACTTTTAGTGTAATGATATTACTCATGATTAAAAGTTCAGATGGTAAAAATTGGAGATACAGCTGGGTGACACATTTTAAAATAACTCCAAGATGACTTCACAGAAGGCATGCTATTTTGGTCGCTTGTAATCCTCCTTGTAATCCACTGTCAAAACTCATCAGTGGTTGTGAAGACACTGATAAAAGATTCTCTCTTAAATGTTTTATTTCCCCCTCTTTCTTACAGATTTGGTGTTTGTTCACTATTTTCTTCAGTGTGTAGCCAACCACTGTGAAGGCACAGGACTTTGTCCCTTTTTCTGAGATGGCTGCAGACTCAGCAGGCCTCCCTTCTAATTATGAGTTTTGGATGCAGAAGCTTTCTGTCTGGACCCAGGCCTCCACTCTGGAAACCCAGCGAGACATCTGCCTTCACCTGCCACAGTTCCAGGAGTTCCTGAGGCAGATGCATGAAACCTTGAAAGAGATGGTGAGTAGTGGACCAAACCAAAGTAATATGTTATTTTGTGACATCAGGAACTCTTCACCAGATTTCATTAAGCCTGAATGCAGTCAGGGGCTTGTGGTGTTGACCTAACGTATTGAAGGATTAGACAGACAAATTAACTGTAAGTAATGGAAGTGGTTTGCTAGTGTCTGATTTATTATAACTTCAGTCTTTTCTTTCTTGAAGAATTCTCTTGTCACATGAGACTTCCTGACCAATCAAGTTGTTTTTAAATAAACAAGACTTTGACACTTGTTGTCAGGTCATAATTGGGGTTCTTTTAAAGGTCTCTGCATCTCTCAAATATTGAAGAGTTTGATGAAATGCTTACTCTTTTCTCAACTCTATTCTAAAATGGGCTCAACTAAGAGATTATAAACTTTAAGATCTCTTCTTCCACATATTTTAAGTGGACTTTTCTTGTGACTTAAGATTATGAGTGTCTTTACTATTGTTATGTAAGTTATTGTGTTCAAAATTTGATGTGTTTTTGTTTTGACCTACAATTTCTTAGTTTTATTGCAATAGGTATTTTTGTGAATTAGTGCATTTTCATATTATGAAAACATTATACTTATTTTCTATTTTCAAAATTAGAATTAAAATTATCATTTAATGTAGGTATTCTTGTGTTAACATTTTCTTTCCTTAATCAAAGGAGCAAGTAGGAAATTTGAAGAATAATTCATAGTGATGATGTCAGTTCTCATGTCTCTAGAAAGTAGAAGAAAAGTTGCAGTCTGTATGAACAATTAATGCTAACTTTTTTAACAAGACTTTTGTAACTTGATCTTAAAGTGATTCTGGAAAGTCCAAGGCTGACACTGATGCTCAGACATATGTGAGGAATTTATTGCTTCAGCAGTTGGAAATGCTTATCATTTCAGCTTATGTGTACATTATCCCAGTTTGGTCTTGTTTCATTTTTGAACTTTCTTGAAAGGTAAAGAAGTAGGAAAAGGGCCATGTGTATGTTTGAACCTTAGGCTGTTTTCTATTTGGTTGATATTTTTTTGTGGGTTAGGTTTTAGCTTGTTGTGGACAAGTATGAAGTCATTTAGCATATAGTAATCACAATAGTAATAAACAGATATATATCTGTATGTTTTGGCTGCTTTTATTTCTTTTTACAAGTTCTAGAGTTCTTGTCCTTCCAAACCTTACTTGAGATAGTGCTACTGGAGCTGACTCAGGAAGTTCTCTTATTATGTTAGAATTTTATAAAATGAGGATGAAGATATGGTGTTATATAGATATTAATCCAGAGAAGGCGATGGCACCCCACTCCAAGAGTACTCCAAGTACTCTTGCCTGGAAAAATCCCATGGATGGAGGAGCCTGGTAGGCTGCAGTCCATGGGGTCGCGAAGAGTCGGACACGAGCGACTTCACTTTCACTTTTCACTTTCATGCCTTGGAAAAGGAAATGGCAACCCACTCCAGTGTTCTTGCCTGGAGAATCCCAGGGGCGGGGGAGCCTGGTGGGCTGCCATCTATGGGGTCGCACAGAGTCGGACACGACTAAAGTGACTTTGCAGCAGCAGCAGCAGATATTAATCACCCATAATTTTTTCACTGTTAAGCAGTCTGTTATTTTTGAATAAAGTGGCCTTTCTTGACTTAAATGAGTAAAATAAAGTTAATTCTGCAGCAAAATTGATTTTACCTAAACTTGCTATTGGAGAGGGCGATGGCACCCCACTCCAGTGCTCTTGCCTAGAAAATCCCATGGACGGAGGAGCCTGGTAGGCTGCAGTCTATGGGGTCGCAAAGAGTCGGACATGACTGAGCGACTTCACTTTGACTTTTCACTTTCATGCACTGGAGAAGGAAATGGCAACCCACTCCAGTATTCTTGCCTAGAGAATCCCAGGGATGGGGGAGCCTGGTGGGCTGCCATCTATGGGGTCACACAGAGTCGGACACGACTGAAGCGACTTAGCAGCAGCAGCAGCAAACTTGCTATAATTCTTAGTTTTAATGAGCTGGTTTAAGGATAAAGTATATAAATTTAAAGGTAAATTCTCAGGGTGGGATGATTTGGGAGAATGGCATTGAAACATGTATATTATCATGTAAGAAACGAATCACTAGTCTAGGTTCGATACAGGATACAGGATGCTTGGGGCTGGTGCACTGGGATGACCCAGAGAGATGATATGGGGAGGGTGATGGGAGGGGGGTTCAGGGTTGGGAACTAATGTACACCTGTGGTGGATTCATGTCAATGTATGGCAAAACCAATACAGTATTGTAAAGTAAAAAAATAAAATTAAAAAAAAATTTAAAAAACAAAACAAAAAAAGGTAAATTCTCCAGGTCAGAATGCTAGAGTGGGTTCAATTCAGTTCAGTTCAGTCACTTAGTTGTGTCCGACTCTTTGCTACCCCATGGACTACAGCACACAAGGCTTCCCTGTCCATCACCAACTCCCGGAGTTTTCCCAAACTCATGTCCATTGAGTTGGTGATGCCACCCAACCATCTCATCCTCTGTTGTCCCCTTCTCCTCCTGCCTTCAATCTTTCCCAGCATCAGGGTCTTTTCAAATGAGTCAGCTCTTCGCATCAGGTGGCCAAAGTATTGGAGTTTCGGCTTCAACATCAATCCTTCCAATGAACACTCAGGACTGATCTCCTTTAGGATGGACTGGTTGGATCTCCTCACAGTCCAAGGGACTCTCAAGAGTCTTCTCCAATACCACAGTTCAAAAGCATCAATTCTTCGGTGCCCGGCTTTGTTTATAGTCCAACTCTCATATCCATACTTGACTACTGGAGAAACCATAGCTTTGACTAGATGGACCTTTGTTGGCAAAGTACTGTCTCTGCTTTTTAATATGCTGTCTAGTTTGGTCATAACTTTTCTTCCAAGGAGTAGGCATCTTTTCCCTTCTCCAGGGGATCTTCCCAACCCAGGGATCGAACCCAAGTCTCTCACATTTCAGGCAGATTCTTTACCAGCTGAGCCACAAGGGAAGCCCAAGAATACTAAAGTGGGTAGCCTATCCCTTCTCCAGCAGATCTTCCTGACCCAGGAACTGAAGTGGGGTCTCTTGCATTGCAGGTGGATTCTTTACCAACTTAGCTCTCAGGGAAGCCCAAAATAAAGTTAATTTTGCAACAAAATTGATTTTCCTAAACTTGCTGTAATTCTTAGTTTTAGTGAGCTGGTTTAAGGATAAAGTATGGTGATTGCTTGTTAAACTTTATTAGAATTATTTACTTGAAGATCTTCTCTAATCTGTTTTTCACCTATTTTTGTAAAATACACACGAAATGAGAAGCATTTGAGCTCTCTCAACCTATAATGACAGTTCAGTATTTTCTGAGTTGTATAGTGTCCTTCTACTGACCAAATATAATTTTCTTTTATAGGATTCAAATACAATCATTGAAAGATTCCCCACAATTTACCAGCTGTTGGCAAAATCTTGCTGGAGTCCTTTTATCTTAGCTTACGGTAAGAATCTGAAGCATGTCCTCTAAAAATCCAGTCTTTTAATGATAATTTTAATCTTTGCATTGTTTAACAGCATTCAGAGCTTTAAATGATAAGCCTGTCTCTTATTTTTCATGAAACAATTTATCAACTGTATTCCTTATTCTTTTACAAAGATGGCATTCTTTATTGTTGTCCATATATGTTTGTGTACATGTGTATGGATATACACACACACAGATGTGTAGGAGAATAGAAAGTCTTGAATTAGAGGGCAGATGCTCCCAGATGATTGTTGCAGCCTCATTTTTTAATTCAGTATAAAATGATTGTAGTGAAATAATTTCTCTGTTTCATAATTTCATATTAACTCGTGTGCTGTTTTCCATGCATAAAATTCATTAGTGTCTGAATCCTGCCTTGGCTCTGCCATTGTTTAGGGAACACATTTTGGTTTTATCCAAGGTTAGGAGGAATTTGAAGACACTTTGAGGGAGGTGTCCCTTCACTGACCTCCTACCTACCTGTCTAGCCGCGTTTCCTGTTTAATAGCAATATCATGTGCATTGTAGCTAGGTTAAATTAGTAACAGTGTTTGATGTCTGGGTCTGTGACATGCAGTTCTTTTTGCCTGAAACTTTGTTGTCATCTCAAATCCTCAAAACTTCTTTCAAATAGCTTTGCTAGGACTCAGTTAGGAACCTTCCTTAGTGTGTCCATAGTTGCCAGCATCTCCCTTAATTATAACCCTTACTATACTGCTTTATAATTATTGGCTTGCCCGTCTAATGTCCTGGAAGACTGAATGTCGCAGGAAATGTGGTTTTTGTTCTCTTGGTTGTCGCAGAGCTTAGCATAGGGTGGAGTAGGCATATCTGAAAGTGTACATAGAGGTTTAATGTCTTGATTTGACCATGTTGTTAGCTAATAGAATCTTTACTTTTTGTGTTTTTAAAAGTAAAAAACTAATTGCATAATATAATGATGATGTGTGCTCAGTTGTGTCTGATTGTTTCTGACCCCATGGACTATAGCCTGCCAGGCTCCCCTGTACTTGGAATTTTCCCACTAAAAATACTGAAGTGCGTTGCCATTTCCTCCTCTGGAGGATCTTCCCAACCCAGGGACTGAACCCATGTCTCCTACATCTATGGGTAAGATATACCCATCTGAATGCAGAGTTCCAAAGAATAGAAAGGAGAGATAAGAAAGCCTTCCTCAGTGATCAGTGCAAAGAAATAGAGGAAAACAATAGAATGGGAAAGACTAGAGATATCTTCAAGAAAATTAGAGATACCAAGGGAATATTTCATGCAAAGATGGGCACAATAAAGGACAGGAATGGTATGAACCTAACAGAAGCAGAAGATATTAAGAAGAGGTGGCAAGAATACACAAAAGAACTATACAAAAAGATCTTCATGGGCCAGATAACCACGATGGTGTGATCACTCACCAAGAGCCAGACATCCTGGAATGTGAAGTCAAGTGGGCCTTAGGAAGCATCATTATGAAGAAAGCTAGTGGAAGTGATGGAATTCCAGTTGAGCTATTTCAAATCCTAAAAGATGATGCTGTGAAAGTGCTGCACTCAATGTGTCAGCAAATTTGGAAAACTGAGCAGTGGCCGCAGGACTGGAAAAGGTCAGTTTTTATTCCAGTCCCAAAGAAAGGCAATGCTGAAGGATGCTCAAACTACTGCACAATTGCATTCATCTCACATGCTAGCAATTTTGAAAATGCTCAAATTTCTGTAAGCCAGGCTTCAACATCACATGAACCTTGAACTTCTAGATGTTCGAGCTGGATTTAGAAAAGGCAGAGGAATCAGAGAGCAAATTGCCAACATCCATTGGATCACAGAAAAAGCAAGGGAGTTCCAGAAAAACATCTACTTCTGCTTTATTGACTATGTCAAAGCCTTTGATTGTGTGGATCACAACAAACTGGAAAATTCCTCAAGAGATAGGAATACCAGACTGCCTTACCTGCCTCCTGAGGAATCTGTATGCAGGTCAAGAAGCAACAGTTAGAACCAGACATGGAACAACAGGCTTGTTCCAAATTGGGAAAGGAGTATGTCAAGGTTGTATATTGTCCCCCTGCTTATTTAACTTATATGCAGAGTACATCTTGCAAAATGCCAGGCTGGATGAAGCACAAGCTGGAATCAAGATTTTTGAAAGAAGTATCAATAACCTCAGATACACAGATGATGCCACACTTATGGCAGAAAGCTAAAAAGAACTAAAGAGCCTCTTGATGAAAGTGAAAGAGGACAGTGAAAAAGTTGGCTTAAAACTCAACATTCAAAAAACTAAGACCATGGCATCTGGTCCCATCAGTTCGTTTCAGTTCAGTTCAGTTGCTCAGTCATGTCCGACTCTTTGCTACCCTATGAATCGCAGCACACCAGGCCTCCCTGTCCATCACCAACCCCTGGATTTCACTCAGACTCATGTGCATCAAGTCAGTGATGCCATCCAGCCAGCTCATCCTCTGTCGTCCCCTTCTCCTCCTGCCCCCAATCCCTCCCAGCATCAAAGTCTTTTCCAATGAGTCAACTCTTCACATGAGGTGCCCAAAGTACTGGAGTTTCAGCTTTAGCATCATTCCTTCCAAAGAACACCCATGACTGATCTCCTTTAGAATGGACTGGTTGGATCTCCTTGCAGTCCAAGGGACTCTCAAGAGTCTTCTCCAACACCACAGTTCAAAAGCATCAATTCTTCGGCGCTCAGCTTTCTTCACAGTCCAACTCTCACATCCATACATGACCACAGAAAAAACCATAGCCTTGACTAGATGGACCTTTGTTGGCAAAGGAATGTCTCTGCTTTTGAATATGCTGTCTAGGTTGGTCATAACTTTTCTCCCAAGGAGTAAGCGTCTTTTAATTTCATGGCTGCAATCACCATCTGCAGTGATTTTGGAGCCCCCAGAAATAAAGTCTGACACTGTTTCCACTGTTTCCCCATCTATTTGCCATGAAGTGATGGGACCAGATGTCATGATCTTCGTTTTCTGAATGTTGAGCTTTAAGCCAACTTTTTCACTCTCCTCTTTCACTTTCATCAGAGGCATTTTAGTTCCTCTTCACTTTCTGCCATAAGGGTTGTGTCATCTGCATATTTGAGGTTATTGATATTTCTCCCGGCAATCTTGATTCCAGCTTGTGCTTCTTCCAGTCGAGCGTTTCTCATGATGTACTTGGCAAATAGATGAGGAAACAATGGAAATAGTGCCCTATTTTATTTTGTTGGGCTCCAGAATCACTGCAGGTAGTGACTGTAGACATGAAATTAAAAGACACTTGCTCCTTGGAAGAAAACCTATTACCAACCTACGTAGCATATTAAAAAGCAGAGACATTACTTTGGCAACAAAGGTCCTTCTAGTCAAAGCTATGGTTTTTCCAGTAGTAGTCACTCACATATAGATGTGAGAGTTGGACTATAAAGACAACTGAGCGCTGAAGAATTGATGCTTTTGAACTGTGGTGTTGGAGAAGACTCTTCAGAATCCCTTGGATGACTGCAAACAGATCTAACCAGTCCATCCTAAAGGAAATCAATCCTGAATATTCATTGGAATAACTGATGCTGAAACCGAAACTCCAATACTTTGGCCACCTGATGTGAAGAACTGACTCATTTGAAAAGAACCTGATGCTGGGAAAGATTGAAGGTAGGAGGATAAGGGGATGAGAGAGGATGAGATGGTTGGATGGCATCACTGACTCAATGGACATGAGTTTGAGCAAGCTCTGGGAGTTGGTGATGGACAGGGAAGTCTGGCACTGCAGTGCTTGGGGTTGAAAAGAGTTAAACATGGCTGAGCGACCGAAGTGAACAGAACTGGTAGATCTTTTGAATTGGCAGGCGGATTCTTTACCATTGAGCTACCTGGGAATCCCCTATAATGGTAATAGAATCAAAAATAAAATGAATATTCCCCTTTCATGTTTTAGAGAATTATATAATATCTCTGTCCTTGCCTGTTATAAGTAATTTTAAGAAGATTGAACTTGATGGGGAAGGGACAGTATTTGCATTTACTTCCATGAACGTACATGTGTTGGTACACTATGTATACTCACATTCATTCACTCTACCAGCATCTTCATCTGTTGTTTTTCCTCTTCACTTATGTGCTTCTTGCTTCCCCTTCTCCCTTGGGTTGACTCTTCCTCCCTTGAGTGGACTCTTAGCTTTTTCAGATTCTTGATCTAAAATAGCAAAGGCATCACTGTATTTGCCTACCAGGTCCATGCCTGTCCTAAATTTATATATTTCAACTCAGCTAGTGTTTCTTAAAAACTTTTGACCAGAAATACATTTTCTGTACACATGTATATATGTGTAGATACAGTTACACACATACACACATTTCATGAAAATATGCTAACTTTTATTACCTGAAATTCATATTCACTGTACCATTTTAATGGTTTTCATGACCCCAAACTGATTTTACAATCCATCAACTGATCATGACCAAGAGTTTGAAGATCATTGAGCTAGGTCAATGGTGGCAGGAGAAAGGAAAAGAAACTCTTGAATTTCCTCCATTTAAAGGCATAATTCATTGTTAGATACTTCACGGATTGAGTAACCACTTTTTAGCAATAGGAAATAATATGTCCTTTAAGTGTACCTAGTGGTGAGGAACTAAAAGCCTCTTAATGAAGGTGAAAAGGAGAATGAAAAATTTGGTTTAAAACTCAACATTAAGAAAACTAAGATCATGGCATCTGGTCCCACTGCTTCATGGCAAATAGAAGGGGAAAAAGTTGAAACATTGACAGACTTTATTTTCTTGGGCTCCAAAATCACTGCAGATGGTATGAAATTAAAAGACCTTAGAAGAAAAGCTCTGACAAACGTAGACTGCATAGTATAAGGTAGACACCTCACTTTGCTGACAAAGGTCCATATACTGAAAGCTATGGTTTTTCTAGTAATCGTGTACAAATGTGAGAGTTGGACAATAAAGAAG
The DNA here is from genome assembly GCF_042477335.2 of Ovis canadensis. Classification (NCBI taxonomy): domain Eukaryota; kingdom Metazoa; phylum Chordata; class Mammalia; order Artiodactyla; family Bovidae; genus Ovis; species Ovis canadensis. The sequence continues at coordinate 31,200,595 of NC_091246.1, forward strand.
GCTGAGCACCAAAGAGTTGACGCTTTTGAACTGTTGTGCTGGAGAATACTCTTGAGAGTCCCTTGGACTGCAAAGAGAGCAAACCAGTCAAAAGGAAATAAAACTTGAATATTCATTGGAAGGTCTGATGCTGAAACTGAAGCTCCAGTATTTTGGCCACCTGATGTGAAAAGCTGACTCTGGAAAAAGACACTGATGCTGGGAAAGATTGAGGGCAGGAGGAGAAGGGAACAACAGAGGATGAGATGGTTAAATAGCATCCTGACTCAGTGGGCATAAATTTGAGGAAGCTCTAGGAGATAGTGAAGGATGGCAAAGCCTGGCTTGCTGCTATCCACGGGGTCGCAAATATCTGGACACGACTTAGCAACTGAACAACAGCAACAGTGGATATAGGACATATCCTTAATTCATTAATGTTAATATGTTAAAAGCTTGGGTTGTAGAATTGAAGTAAAATGAGCAGAATTGCTCACTTGGTTTTGCGCACTGTTCTCTATGGATTGCATAGTGGGTCTGATTGAATTCATGATAGGTTTGCAGGATAGGTTTTTATGGATTAGTATAGATATGTCACTTTTCCAGAATACAGAACTGATAAAATTCGAGATCCTACTCCTCTAAAGCCTGCATTTTTGTAATGATCTGTCCCCACGGATCATACCACTGTGGTTGAAATATTATAGTCCTGGCTTTACCACCAGCCAGCTTCATGTGAATGTATATATTCACTATTCTTTTAAAAAACAGCAAGCCTTAGGAAAACATGGCTCACAATTTCTGCACCCAAGGAGCTTCTAGTTAGGGGAAAAAGAGACCTAAGTAGGTCAGCCAGACTCAGGATGATGGTTGGTGCTGTGGAGCTTTGAATGAGTTGCTGAGGGGAAGGAGCTACACAGGGGAGGTTTTGTGGGGACTAACTCTTGAAGGACAGTAGATGAGATGGGATTTTCTAAGGCAAGCCACCCAGCTCACGGGATCTCAGATTCTTTATGTGTGAAAGTGAGAGGCTGTACTGATTTATCCCTATGGCCTTAAACTTGTATCTGTCTGTGATCTCTCCTTAGCACCTAATCTCCATTATTTTGGCCCCTCTGACAACCAGAAACAAATTCTCCATCTCTGTTTAAATGCTTATGTTACCTTTTGAATTGCCCACTAAATTTCAGTTTCTTGAATTGCCCATTGAATTTCAGTTTCCTATTTGAAGTACCCATTTGGTGTCAAGCTCCTGGAGGAGACTGACAGGCAGAGAACTCCATGAGTAATCAGATCTTGGCTATGTTGCCCCTATTGTTTGACTAGCTGGGCACTTTCTTCCAGGACAGTATCTTTTCTTATTATTTCATAATGTCAAAATTACCTTTGAAATACAATAAAAAATAAACAATTTCCATCAAGGAAAGAAGTAAGTTTCCCTTAGTGGTAAGTGAGAATAGATCAGAAATAAGGATAATAAAGAAGGAGGAGGGATTTGAAAATTAAAAGACACAAAGAGAAGAGAAAAATTAGATAATAGAAAGGGAGAAATGCCTTTTATTCAGTGGTGTTCTCTGTGTAAAATTACTGCCTTCACCTTGGAGTTCTGGCTGGTAGGTTCAACTCTGCCCTCATGATTCCCATATTAATATCATAGCTGTAGCCTCTTTTACTCATGCTTTTTATTACCGCTTGAGAGTTTGCCTTCAAACTTGGCAACTGAAAACAATAAATATTTATTGTCTAAAAATATGCTGCTATCAGTTTTAAACTCTAGAATTAATTTAGCTTTCATTTAGGCTTTCAGTTCAAGATATCAAAAAAAAATAATTGGGTGGTAAATATATGTTAGTATATTCCTTTCCCCTACACTAATGTTTAGAATGTAGATTTGCACTGATGACTTCCCACATGACGAAGCCCAGGCAGTTTTCTGTCCCCAGTGCCCCAGCCCTGGTGTCTGAGCCTCCAGGGAGGAGCCTGACAGATGCCATCCCCTGTAGACAGTGCTGGTGGCATTCATGAATAACAAGTGGTGGCTTTCATATTTAGGTCCCTAAAGCAAAGTAAACTCATTAATAGTACATTGCAGCGCATTGATTTAGGGCAAAGAAAGGCACCTCCTTAAAGCTGGATGAAAGTCAACTATCCAAGAAAGCTGTGGTATATATACTCAATGGAGTATTACGCAGCCATTAAAAAGAATACATTTGAATTAGTTCTAATGAGGTGGATGAAACTGGAGCCGATTATACAGAGTGAAGTAAGCCAGAAAGAAAAACACCAATACAGTATACTAACGCATATATATGGAATTTAGAAAGATGGTAACGATAACTCTGTATGCAAGACAGCAAAAGAGACACAGATGTATAGAACAGTCTTTTGGACTCTGTGGGAGAGGGTGAGGGTGGGATGATTTGGGAGAAAGGCATTGAAACATGTATAATATCATATATGAAACGAATCACCAGTCCAGGTTTGATGCATGATACTGGATGCTTGGGGCTGGTGCACTGAGGCGACCCAGAGGGATGGTACGGGGAGGGAGGGGGGTTCAGGATAGGGAACACATGTATACCTGTGGCGGATTCATGTTGATTTTTGGCAAAACCAATACAATATCATAAAGTAATTAACCTCCAATTAAAATAAACAAATTTGAAACAAAAAAAAATTTTTTAATAATAAATATTAAAAAAATAAAATTCAGAAACAAAAAAAAAAGAAAGAAAGTTACTCTGGCTCTTCTTTTTCTTTTTGAGAGAAAAGTAAAAAATAATACGCTTGTTGAAATAAATGTGCAGAATCACTTAACACCTGGGGGAAAAATCTCATTTTTTGGATTTTTTAGATTTATGCTTTATCACTAACATTTTCATTCTTCCTCTTTTTTCTTTTTATTGGTGAAGTCTGATTTTTTTGGAAATGCTTCCCATTGGGTTGCATTCTCTTTAACATGGGAAGTTGTGTGCATAAGCATATCAATAGATGTATTATCACACTTGTGACATGCAGATTATTATAATTTCTTCTGATATTTGAAACAGTACAACAGATTTTTAATCAGTGGCATTGATTCAACCTGAAGAACTCTAGAATCTTCAGAGGTTAAATAACATGATTCTTGCAATAAACTGATTTCAGGCAAGCCAGTGATGGTATTGGAGAAGGCAATGGCACCCCACTCCAGTACTCTTGCCTGGAGAATCCCATGGATGGAGGAGCCTGGTGGGCTGCAGTCCATGGGGTCACTGAGTCGGACATGAGTGAGCGACTTCACTTTCACTTTTCACTTTCACGCATTGGAGAAGGAAATGGCAACCCAGTCCAGTGTTCTTGCCTGGAGAATCCCAGGGACGGGGGAGCCTGGTGGGCTGCTGTCTGTGGGGTCGCACAGAGTTGGACACGACTGAAGTGACTTAGCAGCAGCACCAGCAGTGATGGTATTGGAGCTCATAAAAACTAGAAAAAATATGAATATCTCTCAGGATAGCTCCTGATATAGTTTGTTCAGATATATTAGTTATTAGAAGAGCATAGGCTTATGAGTGTTTATTGGGGGGGAGAGGTGAGATGGATTTAAAATTAGTATCAGAGTCCTTTGATGTGTGGTAGAAAATGCAGAGGTAGCTTACTATAGTTTGTGTTCTTATTTCTTGTTAAGAAGCCCTCAGAAATGCTCTGTTTATGAAATTGCAGTTGATAACAAAGTAAAGAGCATCAGGTGATCTGCAGAGGTGTGATTACAGGTGCTGGGTTTCCTCAGCCTGAGCTCCATGGCCTTGTGGTAGAGTCCACAGCAGCTTGGCTCTAGTTCAGATACTGATATCTTCAGTTTTTAGGCCTCATTTTTGCATCCCAGTTGTGTTCTAAAATCTCCAGCTTGAATGGACTTAGTTGCCAAAGCAGAAAAGAGAAAATGGCTTACCAAATAGATGTGCTAACCACATAGAAGATTTCAAAGGTCAACATTGTTATCACATATTTAGTAAAGTTTTACACTTTCGAGTAAAGAATTAGTGATCTCAGGTTGCCTCAGCTTGCAAAGGCTTGGAGGGGGACTTGGGTTTCCAGCCAGAGACTGAGGCTGGGTTGTGGTGGTGAAAGCCCCAGATTCCTAGCCACTAGACGGTGGTTAGTGACAAGAGCCCTGGCCCTTCAGCTTTGCAAAAAAGGATTCCCACAAAGACAGAAAGTGGTGAAACAAATTAAGTATTTATTAAGAGGGGGAAAAAAGTACAGTCGTGTGGATTGACACACAGACAGACTCAGAGGGAGAACCCCTGAGTTGCATCCTTGTGGCAGTTTGAATTACTTTTATGGGGCATTTCTTCCATTTTTTCCTTTGGCCAGTTTTACCTGTTTCATGGTCCATATTTGGTATATCTCAGGATCTTCTCATTTGTGCACATACATCTTAGCCAAGATAGATTTTACTGAAAATGTGTCTGGGTAGGGAACATCCTTTAACATAACTCTCCTTTGACCTCTGAGGAGCCTTTTCTTCACGTGTGTGTTTGGGGAGGTCTCCTGACTTCGAGAATAAGAAATATGTGGACTGGGCAAGGCCCAGCCTTTTCCCTTAACTGTCCTGGTATCCACGAGGAATGAACCTCCAGTTGCTTTACTCTGAGAAGGAGCCCATCTACCTCCTGCCTCATGAGGAGCATGTGAAAGGCTTCTGCTTTGTCCAAACCATCTGGTATTGAAAAGAATGTTTATAAAAACAATTCTTTTTATTAAATTTATTTCTAACAAGTGAAGGTATTTTGGCCAATTAGATTAAATCAGAAATATTGATTACCACTCATAGCAGTGATGTTGCCTTAAAAAGGTTGAAATTTCTAGTGGTTTGAAACATAAAATAAATAACTGATCTTGAAAATAAAAAGGACTGATTCTCTTAGTTCTTCCATCTTTCTCTTTTGGCTTTAAAAATTGCTTCTGTGACAGAAAAGGAATTGACCACACAAAGGCTAAGCATAAGTAATCCTGAACTCACAAGAAGGAAAAAAAACCCACAAAGTTAAGTTTCATACATGATCCCGGATGCTTGTTCAGTGAACTTTGTAGTTTGTGATTTTTCTAAAACATTTATGATAAATGTGTTTCCTTTAAATACAATGTTTACAGATTTTATACTGATTATCTTTTCTTTCTATTTTATCAAGCCTACTTATTTTAACCTTCATTTCTGCAGATGAAAGCCTCAAAATTCTAATATGGTGCTTGTGTTGTCTAATTAAGAAAGATCCACAGAATTCAAGAGAATCAAAACTTAATTCCTGGACACGGGTAAGTGTACAAAAGCCCTGTACTGCTTTAAATTCAGTTGATTATTTAAAAGTGCTGCTTTAATAGTCTAGAAACTTTCAAACACATCCTTCACTGTTACATTATCTTGCTGGTTATAAAGTTTTTGAAGAGATTGCATTTTTGTTTGATTGTGACTTCCGTATGAGATAGATCCTCAGGGTGAACTTCCCTATGCCTACAAAAGCTAATATTGAGTGGTTTTAGAAAGTCACTCTCAGGTAATTGAAAGAATGTACTCTCTTTCCTTCTATTATAACAACTGTTTCTTCCTACCAACCTACATTAAATACTTACATAATTCCTCTTCAGATACTTCTCTGCCTCTCTCAGAATCCATTCTCTACTAAAACTGAATTTCGTAAGTGCCCTGGGAGCAGCAGTCTTTATTTTGTGTCCTAAAGTTGGTACCCTGGTCAGTGTGCTCAGACTAGCATCTGGTACTGGTTGGCTATTGCTGCAAACACCGTCAAATCAGTTACCCAACCATGCTAGTTCAGGTAGCTGACAGCTTCCTGAATTCCCACTGTCTGTTTCTGCTTTCTTTTGAATGATGGGCACAAATAGGAGAATTTTATAAAGCTGTGCTTAGCTGCCCTCACCACCAGTAATTTGGCTGTTCTCTCTTACCTCTTGCTGTCCTGCTGCAGTAATCCCGAGGACTTCCATGAATGTCAAACTCCACTTACTATGCATATGGTCCAGATTAGCAGCTTAGTATTATGAAATCACCCACCCAAATTAACGCACATGGTTTTGTCTGACTGGTGATATCATTCCATTCACTGCTTTTTACCATTCCTTTGTTTTATACAAAGTGGCTGGCAGAGATGACAAAGACAGTGTATTTTTTGTTAGATTAAAAGGAAAATTGGAAGAACGGTAAGAAGTGAAAAGGATTGAGTGAGGGAAGGGAAAAAAAATGCACCTTCAATTGGAAAGAAAGTTAATGTTAAGAGCTAAAGAAAGGAACTGATAAGTAGAATTAGGGAAGAAAAGATCCAAAAAACAGGCTATAGAAGTAGAATAACATATTTAGGTTCTAAATTTTTTAATCGTTGCTTTTGTTGAATGTTTGCTCTCTTAATGATTATTTAGGACATATATTTTTATTGGCTAGCTCATTCAGTCCTGGAATAGGCCATCTAATAAAGCATTTTTAGAGTGATCAGTTTCAGTTCAGTTCAGTCGCTCTCGTGTCTGACTCTCTGCAACCCCATGAACCGTAGCACATCAGCCCTCCCTGTCCATCACCAACTCCTGGAGTCTACCCAAACCCATGGCCATTGAGTCGGTGATGCCATCCAACCATCTCATCCTCTGTTGTCCCCTTCTCCTCCTGCTCGGCATCAGGGTCTTTTCCAATGAGTCAGCTCTGCATCAGGTGGCCAAAGTATTGGAGTTTCAGCTTCAACATCAATCCTTCCAATGAACAGCCAGGACTGATGTCCTTTTGGATGGACTGGTTGGATCTCCCTGCAGTCCAAGGGACTCTCAAGAGTCTTCTCCAACACCACAGTTCAAAAGCATGAATTCTTCTGCGCTCAGCTTTCTTTGTAGTCCAACTTTCACATCCATATATGACCACTGGAAAAACCATAGCCTTGACTAGACGGACCTTTGTTGGCAAAATAATGTCTCTGCTTTTTAATATGCTGTCTAGGTTGGTCATAACTTTTCTTCTAAGGAGTAAGCGTCTTTTAATTTCATGGCTGCAATCACCATCTGCAATGATCAGGTTAACTTTCTTCATTTAACTAGTGATTATATTAGCCTAGTTTTGAATTTTAGCCATGCAGTTTATTCTGTAGGTTTCCCTTATTTAATTTTATGTCCATTTAATAAATACATACTCATTAAGAATAGCACAGGTAGGTAAATTTAAGACACTTAATTCCTGTGTGTGTTAGTCTCTCAGTTGTGACCCTGTGGACTGTAGCCCACCAGACTCCTCTGTCCATGGAATTCTCCAGGCAAAATACTGGAGTAAGTAGCCATTCCCATCTTCAGCGGATCTTCCCAACCCAAGGATTGAAACTGGGCCTTCTGCTTTGCAGGCAGATTCTTTACCACCTGAGCCACCAAGGAAGTCCCACTCAATTCCTGTCTTCAGAGAATTTACAGACTTTACCAGGTCATTCTAGGGCAGTGCCATTGGGTTATTGGTAGAGCTGTGTGTAGGGGTGATGGTGACACAGTGGATGGACACTTGTTCAAACTTGGGCCTTTGGAGACCTTTCCTGGGGGAATTATGCATCAGCTGAATTTTGAACGATGACTAGGAGAGGTGCTGCTAGTGATAGAGGCTGCCTGCCAGTGCAAGAGACACGAGAGACTCGGGTCCTATCCCTGGTTTGGAAAGATCTCCTGGAGTGTGAAATGGCACCCCACTCCAGTATTTTTGCCTGAAAAATTCCACAGCCGAGGAACCTGGCAGGTTACAGTCCATGGGGACACAGAGTCGGGCACAACTGATCACAACTCATGATGTATTCAGGGAACTTCAGGTGCATAGGTATGCCTGAGTTTGGGATTTTATAAGGTTGATAATGAAGCATAAAGCCTTATGTATGATTATAAGAAGTTTTTATTTTGCCTTGAAAACAGTAGGAAAACCGCCAGAGTATTTTCAATAGAAAAATCATATGGCCAGGTGTGAGTTTTAGAAACTAAATAGCAAAAGGAAGTTGACTTGGAAGGTGTCAGGGATAGCACTTTCAAAGCTATTGTAGTGATAAAAGCGAGAAATTGTGAAAACCTGAGTGAAATGGACAAGAGGGGCAAGATTTATGATATTAATAAGGTAAATATGTAAAGATACAATGACAGATTAGGTGCAGCTATACTTAGGTGTAGGTGGAGTTGAACCTAGTGTTTTCAGGAGAGTGGCTGATTTGCACATAGGGGTTGACAGTCCTCAGGATTTGGGAACAGTGAAAGCCCTGGGTAGGGGTGAGATTACCCAGGAAGAGTACCTAGTGTGAGGAGGGGAACGGGCCTAGGGACGACCTTTGGAGACTCTGGCGTTTAAGGAGTGAGTGGAAGAGAAAGTTACACTGCACGCTAGAAAGGGGGAGTCCAAGAAGTAGAAGGAGAAAAGCAGCAGCATTTCAAGAAGGAATGAGTGGTCATTCACATCGAATGCTATAGTATGGCACTGTCCAACAGAAACAAGGTACATTCTAATGTCTGTTTTCAATTTTTTATTAGCTGCTTCAAGAAATGTGAAAAGAAAAAGTTGAGACTACTTTTAAGAATTATTTTATTTAATCCCATATATCTAAAATACTATTATTTAAATATGTAATCTATATAAAATTATTAATGTGATTATTTTATAATATTTTTTATATTGAATCTTGGAGATCCAGTGTATATGTTACACTTAATTCAGTGTACCTGTTGCATCTTAATTCAGAGGCTAAGTTTTCATTTGACATTCTTGATCTGTTTTATAAAATACAGCGTTGAAAAAGTAGGTTCACATATCCAAATTGTTTCAGAGAAACAAAACTGAATCAACTATCTGTTTTCTAATTTAAATTTAATTCAAAGTTAAAAACTAATTTTTCTTCATCATACCTGTTACACTTGAAACTGCTCAATAGCTGAGTGGGTCGTAAAGAGTTGGACACAGCTGAACGACTTTCAGTTTCTTTATGGCTGTTAGTATTTGCCTTAATATATTGGAGTGTTCCTATGTTGAGTATATATATATTTTTATAATTGTTGTATCTTTTTCTTGGATTGATTCTTTGACCATTATGTAGTGTCCTTCTTTGTCTCCTGTAACAATCTTTATTTTAAAGTCTATCTTATCAGTAATGCTTCCTTTTGATTTCCATTTGCATGGAAAATCTTTTTCCATTCCCTTACTTTCAGTCAGTGTGGGTTGTTTGATCTGAAGCTGGTCTCTTGTAGACAACACATACACAGGTCTTATTTTTGTATCTATTCAGCCAGTCTATGTCTGTTGGTTGGAGCATTTAATCCATTTAGTGAAAAGTGAAAGTCACTCAGTCATGTCCGACTCTCTGTGTCCCCATGGACTATACAGTCCATGGAATTCTCCAGGCCAGAATACTGGAGTGGGTAGCCTTTCCCTTCTGCAGGGGATCTTCCCAGCCCAGTGATCAAACCCAGGTCTCTCGGATTATAGGTGGATTCTTTACCAGCTGAGCTACCAGGGAAGCAATCCATTTATGTTTAAGGTAATTATTGATACATATGTTCCTATTGGGGCTTCCCTGGTAGCTCAGCTGATAAAGAATCCGTCTGCAATACAGGAGACCCCAGTTCCTTACGTGGTTGGGAAGATCCCTTGGAGAAGGGATAGGCTACCCACTTCAGTATTCTTGGACTTCCGTGCTGGGCTCAGATGGTAAAGAATCCACCTGCAATGTGGGAGACCTGGGTTGAGGATCCCCTGGAGGAAGGCATGGCAACCAACTCCAGTATTCTTGCCTGGAGACTCCCCATGGACAGGGGAGCCTGGCTGCAGTTCATGGGGTTGCAAAGAGTCGGACACCACTGAGCAACTAAGCACACTAAGTACAGCGCAGCACCTGTTCCTATTGCCATTTTCTTAGTCGTTTTGGATTTGTTTTTGTAGGTCTTTTTTCTCCCTTCCTCTTTTGTTCTCTTCTCTTGTGATCTGTTGACTAACTTTAGCATTGTGTTTAGATTCTTTTTCTTTTTTGTGTGTGTATCTATTGTAGATTCTCAGTTTGCAGTTACCATGAGGTTTTGATATAGCAGTTTATATATAAACAAGATTGTTTTAAATTTCTGGTCTTCTAATTTCAAATGCATTTCCAATATCTGCATTTGTGCTCTCTTCTCACAGTTGCTGATTTTGACATCATATTGGTGTGCAGATGATTTACTATGTTTATTTTATGTTTGCCTTACTAGTGAGCTTTTCTGTTCATAATTTTCTTCTTCCTAGTTGTGGCCTTTTCTGCTTAAAGAAGTTCCTTTAGCATTTATTACAAAGTTGGTCTGATGGCACGGAATTCTCTTAGTTTTCGCTTGTCTGTAAAGCTTTTGATGTCTCTGTCGAATCAGAATGAGAACTTTCCTGGATAGCATATTCTTGGTTGTAGGCTCTTCCCTTCCCTTTTAAATATATTGTGCCACTCCTGAACTTCCCTGGTGGCTCAATGGTAAATAATCCACATACAATGCAGGAGACATAAGTTCTATCCCTGGGTCCTGAAGATCCCCTGGAGAAGGCAGTGGCAACCCACTTCAGTACTCTTGCCTGCAAAAAAATCCCACTGACAGAGGAGCCTGGCTGGCTCCTCTGGCAGTCCCTTCTGTCCACACAGTTTCTGCTAAGGTATCAGTTGATAACCTTACAGTATTCCCTTGTATGTTATTTGTTGCTTTTAGTGCTTTCCCTCTTTAATTTTTGTCGTTGTGTTTAGTATGTGTCTCAGCATTTTCCTCCTTGGGTTTATTCTGCTTAGAACTCTGCACTTCCTGGACTTGAGTGACTATTTCCTTTCCCATGAAAGAGAAGTTTTCTGCTATTATCTCTTCAAATATTTTCTCAGGTCTTTTCTCTCTCTCTTCTTCTAGAACCCCTATAATGCAAATGTTATTGCATTTAATATTGTCCCAGAGGTTTTTAGGCTGTCTTCATTTCTTTTAATTCTTTTTTTCCTTTATTCTGTTTAATGGCAGTGATTTTCACCTTCCTGTCTTCCAGCTCACTTATCCATTCTTCTGCCTAAGTTAGTCTGTTATTGTTTGTTCTAGTTTATTTTTCATTTCAATTATTGTAGTGTTCATCTCTTTTTTTTTAAAGTTTTTCTACATCTTCATCAAACATTTCTTGCATATTCTCAAAGTGTGCCTCCATTCTTTTTCTGAGATCTTAGATCATTTTTACTCTCATTACTCTGAGTTCTTTTTCTGATAGGTTGCCTGCCTCCACTTCACTTGTTGTTCTTCAGAGGTTTTATCTTTTTCCTTCATCTGGGACACATTCCTCTGTGTCTCATTTTTGTCTGACTTTCTGTGATTGCATTTTCTGTTCTGCAGGGTTATAGTTCTTCTTGCTTCTGCTGGCTGTCTGAGAGGCTTGTGATGGTGGGAGGGTCTGGATCCTGCTCACTGGTGGGTGGATCTGGGTCTTGCCCCTCTGGTGGACAGGCCTATGCTTAAGAAAACTTTAAGCAGCCTGACTGCCAACAGTTGGAGCTGTGTTCCTGTTCTGTTTGTTTGGCCTGAGGTGTCCCAGCACTGGAGCCTACAGTCTGATAGGTTGGGCTAGGTCTTGAGGAGAAAATGGTGACCTCCAGGAGTGCTTGTGCCAATGAATGCTTGCCAGAACTGCCACTGCTAGTGTCTTGTCCCTGCACCTCTGCAGGAGACTGTTGAATACTCACAGGTAGGTCTGGCCCAGTGTCCTATGAGATCACTACTTTTTACCTTGGGTCCTGGTATGTATGGGATCTTGTGTGCACCGCCCCCGCCCCCCCCCCCCCCCCCGACCAACAACCGTGGAGTTTCAATTGCCCCCAGTCTTGTGGAATTCCTCTGATCAAACCCCACTGGCCTTCAAAGCCAGGTTCTCTGAGGGCTTCCCTTCTGATTGCTAGACCCTCAGGCTGGGAAGCCTGATGTGGGTCACTCCTATAGGAGAATTTCTGTGGTATAAGTATTTCCCAATTTGTGGATTGCCCACCTGGCAGGTATTGGATTTGATTTTATCTTGATTGTGACCTTCCTACCGTCTTGTTATAGCTTCCTCTTTGTCTTTGAATGTAGGGTATCTTTTTGGTTAGGTTTCAGCATTGTTGTTTGTTTGTTTTGGCAATAGTTTTTCAGCAGTTATTGGTGATTGTGGTGTTTTTTAAGACGCAGTGAGCTCACATCCTTCTACTCCATCTTGCCAGCCCTCCAATGACGGCACAGATAGCATCCAATGGAAGATGGTGCAGAGGCAAATTCCATACTTGTCCTAGAAATTTTGCCTGATGCTTACCATAATGTTAAACTTTGTTAACATGTTGTTTTGGAAATACGTTAATTTCTCTGGAGTTTTACTAGTAACCACAAATGTACCATCAAATAATACCACCTCAATAGCTATTCTTACAGTTTAGAGACTGATTGAAGTCATAGGGCTTTTTTCACATCTCTTTGGAATGTTTGGTTTTTGAAAAACTTAGTTTTACCAGTGAATCCACTTAACTGATACTTTTTGAGAACTTACTGTTTGCCCGGCACTATTAAAGAGCCCAAGGATACCATCATAGATGTGAAAACAGTCTTTTCTCAGAATTTATAATCCAAATCTAGGCCTGCCAAATATAGGAAATACCTGTCTTCTTTGAATAAGACCATACCACTATTATTTTTTAATCTGGTGAGTTGGAAATGGCAGAATACCAGAAGTGGAGATCAGTTGAAATGCTTTTATTCAATCTTTATACCATTTCAAAATGCAGTAGTAAGTAATAATCAGATGTTCCTGTATTCCTTCAGTTCTCTTCGTTATTCTTTAGAATAATAATGAAAAAAACTTTAAAATTACAAAATCTGACCAATATACAAAAAGCTGCATGAAACATAAGTGCCAACCTTAACAAATTGTTGCATGTAAATATCCGTGCAATTCCCACCCAGGTCGGGTAATAAAACAGAATATTGCCTGCCTCCTAGAAGCTCCCTGTCCCTCGAGGGCCCTTTCCCATTTGTGTGCCTTTAATGCACGGCTAACAGTAACTACTAACCTGACTTCTATTTACATTGCTTTAGCTTTTACTGCTTAATTATGCTGTTTGGCCTGCTGTTTTAATTTGGTAAAAACAAAATGATGCAGTATGTTTTTGCACTGTTGTGACTTATAAGAAATATCTATTTGGTCATTCAGATGATCAAAATATATTTTTTATTTATGTTTTGGTCTTCATCTTCACTTCCTGGATCACAGCTCCCAAAACCCTTGGCATCATCTAGGTGTTGAGAGTGATAAAAGGTGTTTTGTGTTACATTAATAAGGTGACTTTTAGAGGGTCATATGTTAGCTTTTGTTAATATTGTGTTGAGAGCTGGTTCCCAAGAGAACCAACCTTGTGAGCAGAAAGTTGGAGCTTTCAGTCCCATTCTCTGACTTCCTGGGAGGGAAGGGGACTTGAGATTGAACCAGTTGCCTTTGGCCAATGATTTAGTCAATCATGACTATATAATGAAGCCTTCCTGAAGGACAGCTTTTTGCCCGCTTTCAGAGAGCTTCTATATAGAACAAGAATGATTCTGCATGCCATTTTGACAGGCCTAAAGTTCTACAAGGACAGAAGCTCCTTTGTTTGAGACATTGCCGTGTGCATCTCTTTATTTGGCTGTTGGTTTGTATCCTTTAATGTCATTTTATAATAAGTTGATCATCTAGTGTGTAAATGGGTTTCTTGAGTTCTGTGAACCACTCTAATAAATTAATTGAACTCAACAAGGGGGTGTGGGGACCTCTGATTTAGCCAGTTGTTCAGAAGTACAGGTAATAATCTGGGTTTGGGATTAGCATCCTGAGTTGGAGGAGGTCATTTGGACCTTCAGTTTGTAGCCAGTCCATCAGAAGCATAGGTAACAACATGGGCTTTGATGATGACGATGAAAGTCATTCAGTTGTGTCTGACTCTTTGTGACTGTATAGTCTATGGAATTCTCCAGGCCAGAATACTGGAGTGGGTGGCCTTTCCCTTCTCCAGGGGATCTTTCCAACCCAGGGATTATACCCAAGTCTCCCACATTGCAGGCAGATTCTTTACCAGCTGAGCCACAAGGGAAGCCCAAGAGTACTGGAGTAGATAGCCTATCCCTTCTCCAGTGGATCTTCCTGACCCAGGAATCGAACCGGGGTCTTCTGCTTTGCAGGCAGATTCTTTACCAACTGAGCTATGAGGGAATGGCCTCTAAAGTACCTGTCATACCTTTTTAAGGATGACATTTAAAATTTTATTGTTGTGAGATTTATTAATCTTTTCCTCTGTGATGAGTAAATTTGTATCTTATTTCCGAAATTTTATCCCACTTCAGAATCATGAAAACCTACATTATCTTCTAAAAGAATATTTGTTTGTGTTTCCCATTATGTCTGTGTGACCTAAGGTAGGAGTCTATTTTCACTTTGTTTCCACATAGATACCTCTTTGTTCCAGTACCATCATTGAAGAGTCTTTTTTCCCTTTCAGTGAATCACAGTTTGTTGTGATACACATAGTCAAAGGCTTTAGTGTAGTCAGTGAATCAGAAGTAGATGTTTTTCTGGAATTCCTTTGCTTTCTCTATGATCTAACAGATTTTGGTAATTTGATCTCTGGTTCCTCTGCCTTTTCTAAATCCATGCTGTACATCTGGAATTTCTTGGTTCATATACTGCTGAGGCCTAGTTTGAAGGATTTTGAGCATTAACTTTCTCGCATGTGAAATGAGTGCAATTGTGCAGTAGTTGGAACATTCTTTGGCATTGCCCTTCTTTGGGATTGGAATGAAAACTGACCTTTTCCAGTCCTGTGGCTACTGCTGGGTTTTCCAAATTTGCTGGCATATTGAGTACAGCACTCCAGCAGCAGCATCTTTTAGGATTTGAAATAACTCAGAGGGCATTCTATCACCTCCATTAACTTTGTTGTAGTGATACTTCCTAAGGCCCACTTGACCTCACACTCCAGGATGTCTGGCTGTAGGTGAGCAATCACACTCTCGTGGTTATCCAGGTCATTAAGATCTTTTTTTGTATAGATTTTTGTGAATTCTTGCCACCTCTTCTGTCTACCCTCTTGAAAAAAAGATGCAGTGATATCTGGGTATTAGCTCTTTTTTTTTCTAATCAGAGATAACTCAGTAGCACTGGATTGCACTCTGAATGGCTGCTGCAACTGTCATGTACTGTTCTACATTCGGATCCTGTGCCTCAAAAACTAACGGTGCCTCCTAAGACAAAGAAAATTCCCTTGCCATTTCCTGTATCATGAATCTCCTTGCTTCTGCAGTTACTCCTTCCTCTTGTCTCTCTTCACTCTTTCTCCAGGCTTCCATTTCCATCAGATCTTCATTAGTAAGTTCCCTGTGTTGCACACCAAAGAGTTCAGTGACATTTTCCTCTTGCGGATCTACCCCCAGCTTCTCACTGAGAGTCACTGAATTGCTGAAGACCTCTTTGGACTCCTCATCCATTTTCTCAAATCCACAAAAATCATGAACAAACTGCAGGCAAAGATTCTTCCAAATCCCATTCATTGTGATGATAGTAACCTCATGCCAAGCAAAGTCAGTGCCTGATTAGTCACTGCCTGATGAAAAGTGGGACATAAACAAATATTTTTTGGAAGTCACTATAACTCCGTAGTCCATAGGTTGAATGAGTGCCATAGTATTTGGTGATAGATACAATACTTTGACACTGGGATGAAAGTCTCCATGAATGGAGCATTGTCAGGCAGCGAAACAGTGTAAATGGATGTACTTCTCCAAGCAGTATTTCTCTACCTCCAGGATAAAGTGGTGGAAAAACCAGCCCTGGAAAATGGCCTGCATAACGCAGGCTTTGGGATTATAATCTTCCACACAGCAGGAAGGGAGCCTTTAGCTATGTTTTTAAGGGTTCCTGGGCTCTCTCAATGGATAAACTAAGAGAGGCTTCAGCTTCATATAGCCAGGAGCATTGGCACCAAGCAAGAGTTATCATTTGCTGCATTACAGCCTAGCATCAGCTTTTCCTGCTTACTGAGGTAACTTCAGTTTGACATCCTCTTCCAGTACAGTCCTGTCTCACCCACATTTAAAACTTGCTCAGGTAAATATGTGCCTTCATCAATACTTCTCAGGGTGGTTCATGAAATACCTGGACAGCTACCAAATCTGCACTCGCTGCCTTGTCATTTACTTTAATGTTGTGAATGTTGGCTCTATCCTTGTTCTGATGAAACCAGCCATGGCTGGCATTACAAGATGTGCCCTCTGACTCTTCATCATGTTTCTTCTTCAGATCTTCATAAAAGCTTTTAGCTTTCTCTTCACTTGGCATTAAGCCGAGTGGAACTTGATCCTATTACTGTTGCTACAGCCACACACTGAGAAGTTTCTCCATCTCCTCTAACACTTTTCTATGCTTCTTTGATATTATTGTTGACATCATTAGCACAGTAGACTTCACACATTCCATGATATTATTCTTATTCTTTAGAATCATGCTGATGGTTGAACAATTTGTTTTATACGTCTAAGCGACATCTACCATCTTTTTGCCTCACTCTTCTCTCTCAATTATTTTCACTTCTGATTCCATTGTTATTGCTTGGCACTTCTTAGCAGCACTAGCTACATCACTGCTGGTTTTACACTTGATTCTAGACATCCTGGGGTTGAAATAGAGATACTGTATGATTGTATTGTATACAGTACTGTGCAGTAAAGTACCCAAAGTACAACCACTTGTAGAGGATGCATGCACGTGACAGTGTACACCAGACGTATGAACTCAGGTCACTGGACATGAGGATACACATTTGCATCTTTGAAAGTTTAAATTTTGAAGGTTCATATGTAGGAGACTTACTGTGTATAATAAGGGTAGTGGATTAATCACTTATAAAGCTAATATGAGGCTTAAAAGACAAAGTAGCTATGACTACAATAATTAGTTAAAAGATATACAAGATAAGAATACAAAAAATGACATAAAAATATAAAATGTGTTATGGGGAGAGTAAAAATGCAGAGCTTTAGTGCATTCAAATTTGAGTTGTTTTCAACTTAAAATACAGTATTATAAATATGTTACCACTGACATCCACAAAATGCATAGGATCATAAGAGACCACATTGAACAACTGAACACACCAATCAAATGGACAACCTGAAAGAAATGGATAAACTCCCAGAAACTTACCACCCATCAACACTTAATCATTAAGAGATGGAAAATCTCAATAGACCAATTACCAGTAAGAGGATTGATTCAGTAATTAAAATTCTCACAACAATCAAAAGTTTAGAACCAGATGCCTTCACCAGTGAATTATATAAAGCATTAAAAAAAATCAAACTACCAAAATATAGAAGAGGAGGTAATACTTCCCAACTCATTTTGCGAGACAAAGATTACCCTTATAACAAGACCAGATAAAGACATCACAAAAAATAATGGTCCAGTATCTGTGATGAATATAGATGCAAATATCCTCAATATAATTTTAGCAAGCTGAATTCAAGAATACATTAAAAGGATCATATACCAAGATGAAGTGGTATTTACTCTGGTATTTTTCAACATTTGCAAATCACTTCAGTTCAGTCACTCACTCAGTTGTGTCCAACTCTTTGCAACCCCATGGATTGCAGGATGCCAAGCCTCCCTGTCCATTGCCACCTCCCAGAGTTTACTCAAACTCATGTCCATTGAGTCAGTGATGCCATCCAACCACCTCATCCTCTGTCGTCCCCTTCTCCTCCTGCCTTCAATCTTTCCCAGCATCAGGGTCTTTTCCAATGAGTCAGTTCAGTTCTTCGCATCAGGTGGCCAAAGTATTGGAGTTTCAGCTTCAGCATCAGTCCTTCCAATGAATATTCAGGACTGATTTCCTTTAGCATGGACTGGTTGGATCTCCTTACAGTCCAAGAGACTCTCGAGAGTCTTCTCCAACACCACAGTTCAAAAGCATCAATTCTTCAGTGGTCAGCTTTCTTTATAATCCAACTCTCACCTCCATACATGACTACTATAAAAACCATAGCTTTGACTAGACAGACCTTTGTTAGCAAAGTAATGTCTCTGCTTTTTAATATGCTGTCTAGGTTGGTCATAACTTTTGTTCCAAGGAGCAAGCCTCTTTCAATTTCATGGCTGCAGTCACCATCTGCAGTGATTTTGGAGCCCCCCAAATAAAGTCTATCACTGTTTCCACTGTTTCCCCATCTATTTGCCATGAAATGATGGGACCAGGTGCCATGATCTTAGTTTTCTGAATGTTGAGCTTTAAGCCAACTTTTTCACTCTCCTCTTTCACTTTCATCAAGAGGCTTGTGCCTCATTGCCCTTCTTTGAGACTGGAATGAAAACTGACCTTTTCCAGTCGTTGTGGCCATTCCTGAGTTTTCCAAATTTGCTGCCATATTGAGTAAAACACTGACCTTTTCCAATCCTGTGGCCACTGCTGAGAAAAAAAAGCTTTGGTGATGGATGATTCAGTTCAGTACCATCAGTCGATCAGTCATGTCTGACTCTTTGCAACCCCATGAACTACAGCAAGCCAGGCATTTCCTGTCCATTACCTACTCCCAGAGTCTATCAAAACTCATGTCCATTGAGTCGGTGATGCCATCCAACCATCTCATCCTCTGTTGTCACCTTCTCCTCCTGCCCTCAATCTTTCCCAGCATCAGGGTCTTTTCAAATGAGTCAGCTCTTCGCATCAGGTGGCCAAAGTACTGGAGTTTCAGCTTCAACATAAGTCCTTCCAATGAACACCCAGGACTTATCTCCTTTAGGATGGACTGGTTGGATCTCCTCACAGTCCAAAGGACTCTCAAGAGTCTTCTCGAGCACCACAGTTCAAAAGCATCAATTCTTCAGCTCTTAGCTTTCTTTATAGTCTAACTCTCACATCCATACGTGACTACTGGAAAAAACATAGCCTTCACTAGATGGACCTTTGTTGACAAAGTAATGTCTCTGCTTTTTAATATGCTGTCTAGGTTGGTCATAGCTTTCCTTCCAAGGAGTGTCTTATAATTTCATGGCTGCAATAAGCATCTGCAGTGATTTTGAAGCACAAAAAAATAACGTTTCTCACTGTTTCCACTGTTTCCCCATCTGTTTGCCATGAAGTGATAGGACTGGATGCCATGATCTTAGTTTTCTAAATGTGAAGCTTTAAGCCAGCTTTTTCACTCTCCTGTTCCATGTTCATCAAGAGGCTCTTCAGTTCTTCACTTTCTGCCAAAGAGTGGTGTCATCTGCATATCTGAGGTTAGTGATATTTCTCCCAGCAATCTTGATTCCAGCTTGTGCTTCCTCCAGCTCAGCATTTCTCATGATGTACTCTGCATATAAGTTAAATAAGCAGGGTGACAATATACAGCCTTGACATACTCCTTTTCCTACTTGGATCCAGTCTGTTGTTCCATGTCCAGTTCCAACTGTTGCTTCCTGACCTGCATATAGGTTTCTCAAGAGGCAGGTCAGGTGGTCTGTTATTCCCATCTCTCTCAGAATTTTCCACAGTTTATTGTGATCCACACAGTCAAAGGCTATGGCATAGTCAATAAAGCAGAATTAAATGTTTTTCTGGAACTCTCTTGCTTTTTCAGTGATCCATTGGATGCTGGCAGTTTGATCTCTGGTTCCTCTCGGTTCAGTTCAGTTCAGTTGCTCAGTCATGTCCGATTCTTTGTGATCCCATGAATTGCAGCACGCCAGGCCTCCCAGTCCATCACCAACTCCCGGAGTTCACTCAAACTCATGTCCACCGAGTCGGTGATGCCATCCAGCCGTCTGATCCTCTGTCATCCCCTTTACCTCCTGCCCCCAATCCCTCCCAGCATCAGAGTCTTTTCCAATGAGTCAACTCTTCGCATGAGGTGGCCAAAGTACTGGAGTTTCAGCTTTAGCATCATTCCTTGCAAAGAACACCCTACCTTTTCTAAATCCAGCTTGAACATCTGGAAGTTCATGGTTCATGTATTGCTGAAGCCTGGCTTCGAGAATTTTGAGCATTACTTTACTAGCGTGTGAGATGAGTGTGGTTGTGCGATAGTTTGAGCATTCTTTGGCATTGCCTTTCTTTGGGATTGGAATGAAAACTGACTTTTTCTAATACTGTGGCCAAGCTGAGTTTTCCAAATTTGCTGACATATTGAGTGCAGCACTTTTACAGCATTATCTTTTAGGATTTGAAATAGCTCAACTGGAATTCCATCACCTCCACTAGCTTTGTTCGTAGTGAAGCTTGCTAAGGCCCACTTGACTTCACATTCTAGGATGTCTGGCTCTGGGTCACACCATCGTGAATATCTGGGTCCTGAAGATCTTTTTGTATATTTCTTCTATGTATTCTTGCCACTTCTTAATATCTTCTGCTTCTGTTAGGTCCCTACTATTTCTGTCCTTTATTGAGTCCATCTTTGCATGAAATATTCCCGTGGTATCTCTAATTTTAATGAAGAGATCTCTAGTCTTTCCCATTCTGTTGTTTTCCTCTATTTCTTTGCATTGATCACTGATGAAAGCTTTTTTATCTCTCCTTGCTTTTCTTTGGAACTCTATATTCAGATGGCTATATCTTTCCTTTTCTCCTTTGCTTTTCACTTCTCTTCTTTTCACAGCTATTTGTAAGGCGTCCTCAGACAGCCATTTTGCTTTTTTGCATTTCTTTTTCTTGGGTTCGTCTTGATCCCAGTCTCCTGTACAATGTCACGAACCTCCGTCCATAGTTCATCAGGCACTCTGTCTATCAGATCTAGTCCCTTAAATCTATTTCTCACTTCCACTATATAATCATAAGGGATTTGATTTAGTTCATACCTGAATGGTCTAGTGGTTTTCCCCACTGTCTTCAATTGAAGTCTGAGTTTGGTAATAAGGAGTTCGTGATCTGAGCCACAGTCTGCTCCGGGTCTTATTTTTCCTGACTGTATAGAGCTTCTCCATCTTTGGCTGCAAAGAATAATATAATCAATCTGATTTCGGTGTTGGCCATCTGGTGATGCCCATGTGTAGTCTTCTCTTGTGTTCTTGAAAGAGGGTGTTTGTTATGACACTGTACTGCATTCTTGAAAGTTGCTAGTAGAGTAAATGTTGAAAGTCCTTATCACAAGGAAAAAAAGGTATGGTGATGGACGGTAACTAGACTTAATGCAGTGATCATTTCACAGTGTACAGAAATACAGGATCATATGTTGTGCACTCAGAGGGGAATAAAGTGATTCTTGAGTGAACCCTGAATTGTGTTTTGTTACTTTTAGTGTAACACATCAGCATCAGGGCATTTCCACAGACAGCCTTCTGCTTTTCTAGGAAATCAGTGTTTTTAGACACAATGTTGTTTTATACCTCAAGATTTAAGAGAGGTAGGGGACTCAGACTGAGAAAGCAATGGCACCCCTCTCCAGTACTCTTGGCTGGAAAATCCCATGGATGAAAGAGCCTGGTAGGCTGCAGTCCATAGGGTCGCTAAGAGTCGGACACAACTGAGCGACTTCACTTTCACTTTTCACTTTCATGCATTGGAGAAGGAAATGGCAACCCACTCTAGTGTTCTTACCTGGAGAATCCCAGGGATGGGGGAGCCTGGTGGCTGCCGTCTATGGGGTCACACAGAGTCGGACACGACTGAAGCGACTTAGCAGCAGCAACAGCAGCAGGGGGCTCAGAAGAAATAGCCAGTGGGTTTGGTGCACCATAACTGCACTAGGTATTGGTCAGCCAAAGGGAACATGATTATGTCCAAGTTATTGGTAATTTCTACTATTATTTGTTTTTGTTCTGTTTTGGATTTGAAAATTCTAGCCTGGTGCAGCTAGGATATCAAAATTTAAGGAGAGAGTTATTGTCCACATTTGAATGGTATTTTAAAAGAGAAAATACCATTTTTCTGGGGGTGATTAGTAAAACAGGAGAGGCAAGGGGAAATTCTGGGAAAAGACTAGAATAAAACCTTATTTGTTCAAAACATACAGTGAATAAATAATGAATTCAACAAGATACTTTTAGTTTCTTAAAAGTCACTCTTATTGTTATTGTTCAGTCCCTTAGTTGTGTCCAAATCTTTGTGACCCCATGGACTGCAGCACACCAGGCTTCCCTGTCCTTCACTATCTCCTGGAGTTTGCTCAAAATCATGTCCATTGAGTCAGTGATATCATCCAACCATCTCATTCTCTGTTTCACCTTTCAGTCTTTCCCAGCATCCAAGTCTTTTCTATTGAGTCAGCTCTTTGCATCAGGTGGCCAGAGTACTGGAGCTTCAGCTTCAGCATCAGACCGTCCAATGAATATTCAGGGTTGGTTTCCTTTTAGATTGAGGATCTGATCTTGCAGTCCAAACGACTCTCAATAGTCTTATTCAACATCACAATTCAAAAGCATCAATTCTTTGTCACTCAGCCTTTATGATTCGGCTCTCAGGTATATTACTTAACTACTGGGAAAACCATGGCTTTGAGTATATGGATCTTTGTTGACAAAGTGATGTCTCTGTTTTTTAACACACTGTCTAGGTTTGTCATAGCTTTACTTCAAAGAAGCAAGCGTCTTTTAATTTCATGGCTGTAGTCAGCTTCTACAGTGATTTTGGATCCCAGGATGAGCAAAAATTGCTTTAATTCATACTTTATTGTAAACATAGTTGTTTTTTCCACTCACTGTGCAACTTGTGTTTTGAAAGATGTGTTTGAAGAAGGTGTCCTTTAAAAGACTGTCGTCAACATCATGGTGACATAAGACTTCCCTCAGTTCAGTCTCCCCATGACGTCTATAATTTGACAACTGTCTGTGCACAAAAGTGCCTCTATGGGAGCCATGGGATCTAGCACCATATACTGGCTGACCCAGGAGGAGTCTTACTGTTGGAGGATGGAGAGGATGAAAGTGCCAATTGAAATAAGAAGGCATCTCAAGATCGACAAGTGAGTCAGGCAGCTCCATGTAATCAATGGGGCAGTTTATTATAGGGTAAGTTACTCACAGATGAAGTCTAGATTGGGTGGATAATGATCCAGAAGCATTCACAGATCCACTCTGCATTGCTCAGGGGCCATAAAGTAAAAATTAAACTAAGATACGGGGACAGTTGCTTCAAAATAGGATGTGTAGTCCTAAGTGAAACTTTATGAATAGGTAACTAGTCTTGTTAACTCCAGCAATGTGTTGGGAAAGGTTTTCATCGTTGTTTGGGAACTAGAATCCACTTAGCCCTAATGATTATTAAATAATATCCCATAAGTACGAAGCCCTTGACAATAGAGTAGTGATACACTGCACAGTACAGTTCTGGGTAGGGTCAGTGAAAAGACAGGAGAAACTGTATGGACCCAAAATAGCATCAGTTATGCTAACAGCCATATACTTGGTCACCTGTGTAGAAATAGGGTAATAGGCAGGAAAACTCTGGTTTGGGATGGGGAACAGCAGGAGCCTGTGAACCTGCTCCATTTCCAGGGCACCTGGAAAACAGTAACTTGGGCAGGTACTGATGAATTCAGGAGCCTCATGGAAACCTAAACTTCTAGAGGAGAAATTCCACTACTTTGTTGGAGAAAAAATAAGTTTGGACACCCTGAAGTGGGGCCTCTGTGAGAAAGAACAAGGTGAAAATGGAACTCTGAGGCAAATGAAGCAACCCCAGTCACTACTATGATCCCTGATTTTATGTTGGTATGGACTGTGATTTCAGACATTAGAGATTTAGCATCAGAGGAAATGTGGCCTGATTTTCAGCCAGTTTCTTTAGCATGAGTGGTAAGACTAGGCCTGCGGAACCTCTAGGAAGAGAATTGGACAAAAATGTTAAAACATAATAGATCATGTGGTTCTCATTGAATATAAATTATATTATTTTTCTTATAAGCTAGGAAACCTTGAGCATTCTTATTTATAAATAAATTAGATTATACTCTATATCATATATATTTATGCATGCCACTAAGCATAATATCTAGGGAGTTGAGAGGGAAAGAGACTAAATTCTTTTTCATTGTATTTTTCGGATTACTTATTTGAGCCTTACTGACCTCACCTAGAAATAGAGATTATAGCAGTTTCTACCTGATTAATTTTTTGAAAATTAAATGAAATAATCTATGTAAAGCCCTTAAAAGAGAAAGAAAGAAAAAGAGAGAGAGGGAGGGAGGAAGGAAGGAAGAAGGCATCCTTCCCAGCCTCTGCACATTTTCACTATTTTGCACGCTTCGGAGGTGAGGTCATGATATGTTTGTCGCCTCACGCTCATTTCCGCAGTAGCAGGCTGAAATGGCTTAAACCAAAACAATGAGTGTCACCACAAGACCTTGCCAAAAGAGAGACTGGCCTGCAAGTGACACCTTTATCCCATGTTATAGTTTGCCATACAGTTAAAGACTGGCCAATATAAATTTCTTTGTTAAATATCCCTTTCTTTGATGTGCATCCCCACAAAAACTCTTCTTCAAGTCAGTTATGAGTGGTATACCTCTTGTTTTCTTCACATTTGAAGCTTTCAAATATAGTATAACCTTGATTTGGTGAATCATTTTTTAAAAAGCTTCTTT
Organism: Ovis canadensis; assembly: GCF_042477335.2. Lineage (NCBI taxonomy): Eukaryota > Metazoa > Chordata > Mammalia > Artiodactyla > Bovidae > Ovis > Ovis canadensis. Next base: position 31,225,147 of record NC_091246.1, read on the forward strand.
GCAACGTTCTTGGGAAAAGTGACATAACTTAGATATTTTATGGACTTGGTTTTCACTTTCTGCAAATACTGCAGTGTAGGCCATTTCAGAAAAATAATGTACGAGGCTAAACTAATGTTCCAAAAAGTTCTGTTTGTTAAGACTTGCAGATTCAAAGGTTCAGGCTTAAAACTGAATACTATAATAAAAAGTCAAACTGTTAAAATGGAGTAGAGTTACAGTAAAAAAAAAAAAAACTTTCCTACTGAGGCTAGACAGTTTTGCAGTGAAGATGATGGTCCTTTATTCTTCCATAGGCCAGATGCAATGTAGAAAGCAAGATATGTGCTTCTCCAGACTTCCTTCCCATGAAAACAGCCTTGACCTGGTAAAATCACCCACTCATGTGAAAAGCATTTAGACTTGGCCCACAGTTCATATACTATGTGTGATCACACTGTGTCTACACTTTCTACATCAGAACACTGGTCGTGACCAGTGACAGAAAGGTCTTTCACTGTCCTCCAAGCTGCTGGGGGCATCAGAAGGCAGAATTTCCTTCATGTGGCTTTGGAAAAATATTTCCACTTTTTCTGAATTGAATATTTAAAATTTTTTTATTACTTAAAAAATTTAAGGAAGCACTGTTTAAGCAGCACTTGTCACTTTGTGTGCTGTGCTTAGTCCCTCACTCAAGTCCAGCTCTTTGTGACCTCATGGACTGTGGCCCACCAGGCTCCTCTATCTATGGGATTCTCCAGGCAAGAATCCAGGAGTGGGTTGCCATGCCCTCTTGCAGGGGAGCTTCTCAATGCCGATCTCCTGTACTGCAGGTGGATTCTTTACTGTCTGAGCCACCAGGAAAACCATTGGTCACCTTCAGTTCAGTTCAGTTCAGTCCTGTCCGACTCATTGCGACCTCGTGGACTGAAAGCACACCAGGCTTCCCTGTCCATCACCAACTCCCGGAGTTTATGCAAACTCATGTCCATTGAGTCAGTGATGCCATCCAACCACCTCATCCTCCATTGTCCCCTTCTCCTCCGGCCTTCAATCTTTCCCAGCATCAGGGTCTTTTCCAATGAGTCAGTTCTTCTCATCCAGTGGCCAAAGTATTGGAGTTTCAGCTTCAGCATCAGTCTTTCCAATGAACATTCAGGACTGATTTCCTTTAGGATGGACTGTTGGATCTCCTCGCAGTCCAAGGGACTCTCAAGAGTCTTCTCCAACACCACAGTTCAAAAGCATCAGTTCTTCGGTGCTCAGCTTTCTTTATAGTCCAACTCTCACCTCCATACATGACTACTAGAAAAACCATAGCTTTGACTATATGGACCTTTGTTGGCCAAGCAATGTCTCTGCTTTTTATTTTTATTTTTTAAAATTTATTTATTTTAATTGGAGGCTAATTACTTTACAATATTGTATTGGTTTTGCCATACATCAACATGAATCTGCCACGGGTGTACACATGTTCTCAGTCGTGAACCCCCCTCCCACCTCCTTCCCCATACCATCCCTCTGGGTCATCCCACTGCACCAGCCCCAAGCATCCTGTATCCTTCATCGAACCTAGACTGGCGTCTCTGCTTTTTAATATGCTGTCTAGGTTGGTCGTAACTTTTGTTCCAAGGTGTAAGCGTCTTTTAATTTCATGGCTGCAGTCACCATCTGCAGTGATTTTGGAGCCCCCCAAAATAAAATCTCTCACTGTTTCCACTGCTTTTCCATCTAATGAAGTGATGGGACCAGATGTCATGATCTTAGTTTTCTGAATGTTGAGTTTTAAGCCAACTTTTTCACTCTCCTGTTTTATGTTCATCAAGAGGCTTTTGAGTTCCTCTTCACTTCCTGCCATAAGGGTGGTGTCATCTGCATATCTGAGGTTATTGATATTTCTCCCGGCAATCTTCATTCCAGCTTATGCTTCCTCCAGTCCAGCATTTCTCATGCTGTACTCTGCATATAAGTTAAATAAGCAGAGTGACAATATACTGCTTTGATGTACTCCTTTCCCTATTTGGAACCAGTCTGTTGTTCCATATCTGGTTCTAACCGTTGCTTCCTGACCTGCATACAGATTTCTCAGGAGGCAGATCAACTGGTCTAGTATTCCCAGCTCTTGAAGAATTTCCCACAGTTTGTTGTGATCCACACAGTCAAAGGCTTTGGCATAGTCAATAAAGCAGAAGTAGATGTTTTTCTTGAACTCTCTTGCTTTTTCGATGATCCATCAGAAGTTGGCAATTTGATCTCTGATTCCTTTGCCTTTTCTAAATCCAGCCTGAACATCTGGAAGTTCATGGTTCACCTACTGTTGAAGCTTGGCTTGGAGAATTTTGAGCATTCCTTTGCTAGCATGTGAGATGAGTGCAATTGTGCGGTAGTTTGAGCATTCTTTGGCATTGCCTTTCTTTGGGATTGGAATGAGTTAAATTCCACAGAATTATGTCTCTTTTCTTTATTGTATTTCTAGTTTATAGCATGCAAAAAATTCAAAATTACTAAATGGATTAAAATTAAGTAAATTTTAATAATTTTGAAATATGTTCATTCTGTTTTTCCTAAAATATAGATTAGCACACCTGTTTTTTATTTTGAGATGAATCTGTTTCAGGATCAAACAGGGAAAGAGCCATCAAAGAGGGATAGATTGTTGTGGTGGGGAGGGCACAGGAAGATGTGTGTATGTACATATGCTCTAAGTCGTCCTAAGCTTATATCTTTAGGTCAGAACTCTCCCTGAGCTCCAGACTCATAACTGCTTCTTTGATATCTGCACTCAGATGTCCGTGAGCATCCTAAACTGAATATGTCCAAAATGAATTCCCGTCTTTTCCCCAAATTTGTCTTCCCTACAGACCTCCCTAACCCAGTTAAAATCAACCTTCATCCTTCTTATTTCTCAAATCAAAAACTCTGGAGTCATCTGTGGCTATTCTTTTTCTCTTACAGTTCAGTTTATTGACAAGTCTGTTGATTCTATCTATGAACTATATTCAGAATCTGACTACTCTTCACCAGCTTGAGTGCTTCTGCCTCCGTTCAACTTACCATCACTTTTCATCAGGACCACTGCAGTATAGTCTGTCTGTCTTCCTGCTTTCACCTTGCTTTCCTATGGATTCAGCCCAAATGATCTTTTAAAAGATGCCTCTGCTTGTAAGAATTCTTTATCAGCAATATATATCTATCAATTATTTTCTTCCAATGTGGCTTGAATTTTCATTTTCTAATGACTTCTCATTTCCTAATATACTAAAAACTTTGTTTTGATGCAGTACATTTTATCAGTGTAATTTCTCTCACAGTTCATATTTTTTTGTGCCCTCAGAAATCTTGTCTGTCCCAAGGTCACAAAGGTTTCCTCCTATGTGTTCTTCTACAAGTACTGTAATTTTAGCATTTCTACTTAGGTCTGTTAATCACTTCAAGTTCATTTTTGCATATAGTGTAATGTAAAGTTTGAGATTAATTTTTTGCATATTATGCATTGGAGAAGGAAATGGCAACCCACTCCATTGTTCTTTCCTGGAGAATCCCAGGGACGGCGGAGCCTGGTGGGCTGCTGTCTATGGGATTGCACAGTCGAACACGACTGAAGTGACTTAGCAGCAGCAGCAGCAGCAGTATCTAATTATTCCAGCAATGTTTTTTAGAGACTATCCTTTTCCCAAATTTCCTTGGCACATTTGTTGAAAATCAGTTGAGTGTGTGTGTGTGTGTGTGTGTGCGCGCGTGTTAAGGGGTCTGGACTCTGGTATACATGTAAAGCAGTTTCTGAGCTGTGAAAAATTTGTTAGTAACCCGTTTTCACCAGCACCACTGTACTGCTTGCTCTGTTCTCTGTGCTAAGTCTGTATCTCGTATATATATTTCTGTTATTGAATATGTAATATGCTGTAACTACTTGTTAATAATAATAATGATAATGACTATATAAAAAATAAAAGTGCCTCTGCTCAAAACTTTTTGATAGTTTCACATATTACTCAGAGTGCAATGTAGTGTATGTTTTGCTTACAAGGCCCCTTATGACCTGGCCCCATGTGCTCTTTCTGATCTCTCCCATTTTCCCACTTCACTCCAGCCATACTGGCCTTGCTATTCTTCATGTATACCCAGCAACCCCCTTCCTGGAGTTTATACAAGTGTTTCCACAGCTTTTTCCTAGGGAGCCACGTGGTTCTTCTGACACCTCATTCAGGCCACAGCTCTAATACCACCTTATCTGAGAGGCCTTCCTTCTCATCCTGTCTCAAGCACTTGCTCTTCTTATTTTGAACTATTTTTCTTCTTAATGCTGATCATACCCTAACATACTAATTTTTTTTCTGTCTCCCTGTCACCTCCCAACTAGGTTAGATGTTTCATAAGAGCAGAAACTTTATTCTAAAACCTAGTACATAATAAGCATTTACTTATTATTTGCTGAGTTAGTAAATAAATGAATACGATTTTAGATGGTAAAATATGGTAGTGGTGGTAGGTAGAAGGGATTTCCACTTGGAAAGAAGAGAATGAACAGAGAGAAGGTTGGCCATGGCCAAGAAAATACAAATACTCCTAAAAGTGAATATTTCCTAAATAAATGTATTTTTTTTCCTAATTAAATATATGTATTTCCTTAATATATGGATGGATACTTGAATAGCATCACCGATGCAATGCACATGAACTTGAACAAACTCCAGGACATGGTGAGGGACAGAGAAGCCTGGCATGCTCCAGTCCATGGGGTCACGAAGAGTTGGATATGACTTGACTACTGAACAGCAACAAATTCCTTCAGTAAACATAAATGCAATAGTGGCTTTACTGTTGAAAATACATTTGAGAGTATATTAGGGCAGAACTTGATACTGATTAATTGTTAGGGAAAGGAGAGAGAAACAGCTAAGAGTAATGTTGAGGTTTGGGAGAACTAATAAACAACACCTCTGTCTTCTCCTGAGATAAGAACCAGTTAAGATGTAAAATATCAGAGGTAGGCAGTTGGAAGTCAAAACATCAGTCCCTTAACTGTTTCAAGAATGTAGCTTATTGTTCAGTTGGACTCCTCTGGATTTAGGCTCCTCGTCACTGCTAGGATGAACCACCATAGCTATGACTGCCTGCCAAGGAATAAGCTTTCCTGGCTAAGCATGGTTCAACAGTAAATCAGATCACATCCTTTCTGCAGGTGGTGAGTCAGAAAGACACAGAGAGAGGAGCGTGTGGTACTGAGCGTTTTTAATTTCTTCTCCCAGACTGACCAGTTCTTTTCCTGGAGAGGAGAGAGTGAGGGGATTGAAAGATGATGTCATAGTTTGGGCTCTCTGGGAATCTGACTTTGAGATGGAGATTAGTGTGCAGGGAGTGTCTTGGGGAGTGACAGTTGTAGAAGGGAAAGGAAGGAGGCAGGACTTCAGAGAGAAAAGATTAGCTGCAATGAAGTCTCAACAGAAGCCTCTGCTGTGCCTACAGGAACAGAGATGGGAAAGCCTTCAGAGCTCTCCTGTTTGGAGAAGGAAGACTGGGCCTTTATACCTCTGTGTCCATCAGTCATTGAGATATGGCCACCTCTGGGAAAGGGACATGATCTTGGGTAAGGCAGAGACAGCTGAGAATGATGTGAGATCACAACATTCTTCACAGATATCAGAAGTATTCCTTCTCTGCTTTTCCCTCCTAGGGAGTGGGGAGGACATTTTATTTTCTCTGGAAATATGAGGACTGAACAATTTATTTCCCTCTAAGAGAGAACTCCTGGGTGTCTGACTTGGGCATTGTGGTGGATGGTAGTACTATTCACTGAGAAATATAAGAGGCAGAGAAGGCAGGATCCTTGAAATAAGCCAAGAATGTACAAGAGAGAGGAGGAGGAGATCAGGTCATCCCAACTGTCCCCTATTCCTCTTGCATGCCATGTTCAAGCACATGGTCATGTAGAGACCCTGTCTTCTCCCCTGCTTTCCTTACTGCTCTTTGTTGTCCCTGTACGTGCTTGGAACCATAGTGCAGGGAATATAATACTAATTGAGTCCTTTTCCATTTATCTTCATGTCTGTTATTGAATAGAACTGGCTGGGAACATGGAAAGTGTGAAAAATTTTACAATTTTCTTCATGTATGCTCCCTTGGAAACCACCAAAGCTGTCTGCCATACTGTGTTTGGGCAGTGGAGTCTGATAGTAGGCTAGGTTCAGCAAATACTTGTAAATCCATAAAACGGCATCTGCCTTACAAAATATAATGTTTTTAGTCTGATAAAGTTTTCTCAACATTTCATAGTTTTGCAGTGTAAATACAATGTTTAGGATTTTTCAGGGCTCTGAAAAGTGTGAAAATCACTGCTATCGTCATTCCCAAGTGTTTTAAGTTCATTTTATGTGATCAGCAGTTCATTGCATATATAATGTCTAATTGTGAATTTTTCTTTTGTCTTTATATGTCCATGTTTTTGAGGAAGTTGAAATACACTGAACTTGTTATTAAACTTCCCAGATTGAAAGTTTGCTTCCCCTGAAGGGACAAAATGAGATACCATTTGTGTTCTTGGCTAGGTTTTTCTGTTTTTTATTTCATTTAGATGGAGTTCTGCTTATTATAACTCTAAATCGTATCAGATTGTTTTTTAGTAAGTTGCCACTGCTCAAATAGGCCAGATCAAGACATTTATTGCCAATTAGGAGCAGGATGTTTGAGATGTTTAGTGATGTTCTCCGGATGACCTGTTTTATGTTTTCTGTTTATTTTGTTTTACTTTTGTTTTATGATCATGTTGGCTTTTCCATTAAACTATAACTTTAATTGAGTTGGCTTAGTAAATAGAACATTGACCAGATCCCCTTCTCAGATCTCCCCTCATTCCACTCCCCCCACCCTCAGTGCTCTTATTGTGCCCCAACCTCTGTCTGGAGTGAGTAGAATTTTTAGATCTGTGCATTACAGATGAAATATATGTTTCTAAGATACAGGCTCACCAAATGTCAATCTAAACTGCCTGGATAGTTCTTCTTGGGTTGTTTAGGGATAAATGCCTAGGAAGAGCAAACTTAAACGGTAATGTCTGTAGCGAAGGGCATTTCTTAGTGAGCAGCCGCTGGTGAGGGGCTCTGTGGATGCCTGTACTGCATGTGGCAGCATGATCGCTACATCTGGTTTAAAGTTCAGTTATTTCCCAGACTACATGTGTATTTCTTTAGGAGACTAACCTCTCTCTCAGGATCAGACATTGTAAGCTGGTAACTAAAAGTGACTTATTCTTTTTGACCTAGACATTGTATACTTTGTCTTAGTTTGACTATTGTTCCTATCAGATCTGGTTCTGTTTAACAATATGGACAACACTGGAGTTTCCATAAATTAGCAGCATGACAAAAGAACCAGGCATATTTAAACCCATAAATCTTGATTTCCAGATCTTTTAAAAGCTTTGTGGTTTAAATAGTCCTTTACTCTATGGTAGACATAGCAGTACTTACCAAAATTCTGGCTATCAGAAGGCTTTCATAGTTCAACAGGAACTAAAAAATGACCTCAAATGAGTCAGTCTTTTAAAAATCAGAAAATCCAAATCTGTTCTGGCCCTGCTGGTGAGACCTTTTATGAATCACATGCTCTCACTTCTTTGTTTTTAAAAAAAAAAGAATAACAAATATTGTATGATTCCACTTACGTGAAGTATCTAAAGTAGTCAAATTCATAGAAACAAAGTATGGAAGCAGTGGGGAGAGAAAGAGGATTTATTTACAGGGCATAGAGTTTTAGTTCTGCAAGAAGAAAAGTTCTGGAGATCTGTTACACACTAGTATAAATATACTTAATATTACTGAACAGTACATGCAATACTACTGAATGGTTATGATGGTGAATTGTATGTTATTTTTATCACAATTTTTAAATGTTTTTATTTTTTAAATTATTAGTGTTACTGTTACTTGAGTGCCTAGTGTGTGCCTTAGAAGCATTATCTCAATAAATATTCACAGCTCTATTAAGTGGGTATTAATACTCTGTTTTATAAATGAAAAAACTCATACTTAGTAAAGTAATCTACTGGCTAATAAGTGGCAGACCATTCTGGATCTAAGTATGACTCAAAAGCCATTCAAAAAATACAGTGCTACTGCTAAACATAAACCAGACTGTGCATGTGTGTGTCAGGCACTCAGTCACGTCTGACTCTTTGCAGCCCCATGGATTGTAGCACACCAGGCTCCTCAGCCCATGGAATTCTCCAGATAAGAATAGTGGAGTAGTTTGCCATTCCCTTCTTTAGGTGATCTTCCCCACTGATGGATCAACCCAGCTCTCCCACATTGTGAGCAGATGCTTTACCATCTAAGCCACCAGGGAATCTATGATTTTATGCTTCTTAGATGCCCTGGGGACCCTGCAGAAACCTTACAAGTGAGAAAAAAAAGTTTAAATGTTTGGGTGTTCAAAGACTACTCCTCTATTATATGTAGTGAATAAAAATTGATTCACTAGATTTAGTTTGTGGTACATCAGCAGTTCCAAGTGCTGTTTATGGTAGGCCAAGATGTAAAGAGCAATATTGCATAGGAACCTGGATTGTTAGGTCCATGAATCAAGGCAAATTGGAAAGTGGTCAAGCAGGAGATGGCAAGAGTGAACACTGACATTCTAGGAATCAGCAAACTAATATAGACTGGAATGGGTGAATTTAACACAGATGACCATTATGTCTACTACCGTGGGCAGGAATCCCTTAGAAGAAATGGAGTAGCCATCATAGTCAACAAAAGAGTCTGAAATGCAGTACTTGGATGCAATCTCAAAAATGACAGAATGATCTCTGTTCGTTTCCAAGGCAAACTATTAACCAGTAATGCTAAAGAAGCTGAAGTTTAACAGTTCTATAAAGACATACAAGACCTTCTAGAACTAACACCCCAAAAAGATGTCCTTTTCATTGTAGGGGACTGGAATGCAAAAGTAGGAAGTCAAGAAACACCTGGAGTAACAGGCAACTATGAACTTGGAGTACAGAATGAAGCAGGCAAAGGCTAATAGAGTTCTGCCAAGAGAACGCACTGGTCATAGCAAACACCCTCTTCCAACAACACAAGAGAAGACTCTACACATGGACATCACCAGATGGCCAACACCGAAATCAAATTGATTATATTCTTTGCAACCAAAGATGGAGAAGCTCTATACAGTCAACAAAAGCAAGACCAGGAGCTGACTGTGGCTCAGATCATGAACTCCTTATTGCCAAATTCAGACTTAAATTGAAGAAAGTGGGGAAAACAACTACACCATTCAGGTCTGACCTAAATCAAATCCCTTATGACTATTCAGTGGAAGTGAGAAATAGATTTAAGGGGCTACTTCTGATAAACAGTGTGCCTGATGAACTATGGAGGGAGGTTCATGACATTGTATAGGAGATAGGAATCGAGATCATCCCCAAGAAAAAGAAATGCAAAAAAGCAAAATGGCTGTCTGGGGAGGCCTTACAAATAGCTGTGAAAAGAAGAGAAGTGAAAAGCAAAGAAGAAAAGGCAAGATATACCCATTTGAATGCAGAGTTCTGAAGAATAACAAGGAGAGATAAAGCCTTCCTCAGCGATCAATGCAGAGAAATAGAGGAAAACAACAGGGTGGGAAAGACTAGAGATCTCTTCAAGAAAATTAGAGATACCAAGGGAACATTTCATGCAAAGATGGACTTGATAAAGGACAGAAATGGTATGGACCTAACAAAAGCAGAAGATATAAGAAGAGGTGGCAAGAATACACAGAAGAATTGTATAAAAAAGATCTTCACAACCCAGATTATCACGATAGTGTGATCATTCACCTAGAGCCAGACATCCTGGAATGTGAAGTCAAGTGGGCCTTAGAAAGCATCACTACAAACAAAGCTAGTGGAGGTAATGGAATTCCAGTTGAACTATTTCAAATCCTGAAAGATGATGCTGTGAAAGTGCTGCACTCAGTATGTCAGCAAATTTGGAAAACTCAGTGGCCACAGGGCTGGAAAAGGTCAGTTTTCATTCCAATCCCAAAGAAAGGCAATGCCAAAGAATGCTCAAACTACCTCACAATTGCAGTCATCTCACACGCTAGTAAAGTAATGCTCAAAATTTTCTAAGCCATGCTTCAGCAATACATGAACCGTGAACTTCAGATGTTCAAACTGGATTTAGAAAAAGAACCAGAGAAAGAGGAACCAGAGATCAACTTGCCAATATCCGCTGAATTGTCAAAAAAGCAATAGAGTTTCAGAAAAACATATTTCTGCTTTATTGACTATGCCAAAGCCTTTGATTGTGTATATCACAATAAACTGTGGAAAATTCTGAAAGAGATGGGAATACCAGACCACCTGATACCAGACCTACCTCTTGAGACACCTGTATGCAGGTCAGGAAGCAACATTTAGAACTGGACATGGAGCAACAGTCTGGTTCCAAACAGGAAAAGGAGTACGTCAAGGCTATATATTGTCACCCTGCTTATTTAACTTATATGCAGAGTACATAATGAGAAACGCTGGGCTGGAAGAAGCACAAGCTGGAATCAAGATTGCCAGGAGAAATATCAATAACCTCAGATATGCAGGTGACACCACCCTTATGGCAGAAAGTGAAAAAGAACTAAAGAGCATCTTGATGAGAGTCAAAAAGTTGGCTTAGAGCTCAACATTCAGAAAACTAAGATCATGGCATCTGATCCTATCACTTCATGGCAAATAGATGGGGAAACAGTGGAAACAGTGTCTGACTTTATTTTTTTGGCTTCAAAGTCACTGCAGATGGTGATTGCAGCCATGAAATTAAAAGATGCTTACTCCTTGGAAGGAAAGCTATGACTATATTAAAGAGCAGAGACATTACTTTGCCAACAAAGGTCCGTCTAGTCAAGGCTGTTTTTTCCAGTAGTCATGTATTGATGTGAGAGTTGGACTATAAAGAAAGCTGAGTGCCAAAGAATTGATGGTTTTGAACTGTGGTGTTGGAGAAGACTCTTGAGAGTCCCTTGGACTGCAAGGAGATCCAACCAGTCCATCCTAAAGGAGATCAGTCCTGGGTGTTCACTGGAAAGACTGATGTTGAAGCTGAAGCTCCAGTACTTTGGCCATCTGATGCGAAGAGCTGACTCATTTGAAAAGCCCATGATGCTGGGAAGGATTGAGGGCAGGAGGAGAAGGGGATGATAGAAGATGAGATGATTGGATGGTGTCACCGACTCAATGGACATGAGTTTCGGTAGACTCCGGCAGTTGGTGATGGATAAGGAAGCCTGGTGTTCTGCGGTTCATGGGGTTGTAAAGAGTCGGACACAAGTGAGCAGCTGAACTGAACTGAAGATGTTATTCAAATTTTGGAAAAATTAGATGCTAATAGTGAGTACTTCTCTAGATAGGCTTGATTCTCAAAGACTGAACAGGGTTTCCTTTTCATTATATATATTTCTGCTTTTTGAATTTTTAATAACATATAAGTCTTGTTGAATGTGTTCCCCGCCAAATTCATGTGTTGAAGTCTTAAATGCCAGTACCTTGAATTGTGAACTTATTTGTAAATAGGATCATTGTACATGTAATTAGTTAAGAAGAGGTCTGCTGGAATAGGGTGGGCTGCTAATCCATTGTGACTCATGACCTTATAAAAAGGGAAAATTTGGACACAGAGGCACACCGGGAGAATGTCCTGTGAAGGTGAAGTTAGAGATTGCAATGATACTTCTATGAGCCAAGGAATGGTGAAGACTGTCAGAAAATCACCAGAAACCAGGGCAGAGGCAAGTCACAGTCTTCCTTACAGAAGGAACAAACTTTGATGACACCTTGATCTCAGACCTCTAGCATCCAGAGCTGTGAGACAATAAATTTTTTGTATTTTAAGCTACTCAGTTTGTGGTATTTTTTTATAGCAGCCCTAGCATCCTAATATAACTTATAAAGTGAAAAAGGAAAAAAAAAGACAAATGGAGAAAAATAAGTTAGTCATAGTTATTGGGAGTTTATCCCAAGCAATATTCAAATTAAAAAAGAATCTTAATACATGATGTTCATTATAACAATTTTCATGATTGGAAAGAATGAGAAGTAACCTAAATATGTAGGCATTAGTGAATAACCAAATTATAGCATGTCTACTTGATGGAATATTCTGTTGTCATTTTATGTAGCCTAAGAGATAATGTGAAGAATGTGTATAATGTAAATATATAAAAAAAGTTGGATGTAAAATTGTTTATATCAAATGATAACAGTTGTGCAAAGTATATGTGCATTCACTAAGATCAGAAGGGAACACAGAAATGAAAAGACTTTGTTAGAATAGTGGGATCTGGTTAGATTTTTCCTTTTTATGTTTTTCTAAATTTGTTACTTTTATTACATATAATTAGGATAATGTATTATTGTGGTTAAATATTAATTTTTTAGTAATTAGCTTTATTGAGACAGATTATACATAGAATACAATTTGCCCTTTTAAAGTGTAAAGTTGGATAGTTTTAATGTATACATCCTTATAACCATCATAGCAATCAAGAAATAAAGCATTTCTTTCATCATAGAATGTTCTCTGTTGCCCTTTTACAGTCAGTCTGTCTCTCAGTCCTGGTCTTAGTCAACTCTGATCTGTTTTCTGTCACCACAGATTAGCTTTCTCTTTCCAATAATTTCTTTTAAACAGAGTAATGTTGTATATACACTTCTGTCTGCTTACTTTCATTTAGCATAATTTTGGTGAGCTTTATCCATGTTGTAGCTTATCTGAGGACTTCCCTAGTGGCTCAGTGGTAAAGAATCTGCCTGCCAATGCAGGAGACATGGGTTCAGTTACTGGGTCAAGATGATCCCCTGGAAAAGGAAATAGCAACCCACTCCAGTATTCTTGCCTGGGAAATCCCATGGACAGGGAAGCCTGGCGGGTCACAGTCCATGGGGTCATAAGAGTTGGAAGTGACTAAACACAAGTTTATCTGAGTAGATTTCTTTTTATTATTAGAGTATGTTCCTTAGCAGCTATACTAATTTGTTTACCCATTTATCTGTTGGTATTGATTTAGGTTGTTCCTAATTTTTCACTATTAGAAATAAGTTGCTGTGAACATGCTTGTACAAGTTTTGAGTAGTCATATGTTTTTATTTAGCTTGGATAAATGCTTTGGATGAGAATAGTTGGACTGTGTAATAAGTACATGCTTAACATTGTAAGAAACTGCCTCACTCAGTAAAGAATACACCTGCAAGGCAGGAAACCTGGGTTTGATCCTTGGGTTGAGAAGATCCCCTGGAGAAGGAAATGCCAACCTACTCCAGTATTCTTCCTTGGGAAATCCCATGGACAGAAGAGCCTGGCAGGCTATAGTCCACGAAGTTGCAAGAGTTGGACACAACTTAGCAATTCAACCACCACACCCAGAAGAAACTGCCAAGTGTTATATATTCTTTGCAGCAATGTATGAAAATCCTACTAGCTCCACAGAGTCACCAGCACTTCATATTTTTAGTCTGTTTTTGTTTTAGCCATTCTCATGGCTGTATAGAAGTCTTTGTTGTTTTAATATAAATTTCCCCGATAATTTGATATTAAAGCTTTTCCTGTGCTTATATTTTTATTTGTGAAGTGTCTACTCAAATATTTTCCTCATTAAAAAAATATTGCCTTCTTACTAAACTGTAAGAGTGCTTTTTAAAAATATTCCAGATAGTGTTCCTTTATCTTTCCTTAGAGCAAGTATTCACTCCATTTGTGGTTTGCCCTTTCATTTTCTTAATAGTATACCTCAAAGTGCGTAAGTTTTAAGTTTCATTGAAATTTGTGTTTGTCAGTTTTCTCTTATGATTCAGAGTTGTGTGTGAAAATTTGCCTATACCAAGTTTATATAGGCCTTCTCTTATGTTTTCTTCCAAAAGTTTTAGTGTTAGCCTTTGCATTTAGATACACGATCTATTTTGTGTTAACTATTTTATTTAGATGTGAGAAAAGGGGAGAGATTTGTTTTCTTCTAAATTGATATCCAGTTATTCTAACCACATTTATTAGCAGTTTCTTAAAAACTGTTTGAAATGATTTTGATTGGAATCTATAGATCAATTTGGGGACAATTGAGTGTTCAGTGTTGAGTGTTCTAATTTGTAAGCACAGTGTAGCTGTCCATGTCTAAGTCTTTAACATCTTTCGTTAGTATTTTGCAGTTTATAGTATATATTTCTTGCTTATATTTTGTTAAATTTATATCCGAGTGTTTCATGTTTCGGAATGCTTATTATTAATTTCATTTTCCAGTCTTGTATGGCCAGTTTATGTAAATAAACTTTTAAAAATTGACCTAGTATTCTGGGACCTTGCTATACTTATTAGCTCTACATAGTTTAAGATTTTGTACATAGTCATGTTTCAGTATTTGCTTCCCCATCTATGTGCCTTTAGCTTTTTCCTTGCTTAATTGAAATGGCTAAAGCTGCACTACAGTGTTGAATACATGCTGTGAGACTGGACACCTAGCCTGTTTACTGATCTTAAAGCATTCAGCCTTTTAGCATTAAGCATAACTTTGGTTTCCATAGGTATCCTTTATAAAGTTGAGGAGATTCCCTTCTATTTATAGTTCATTGAAAGTTTTACAACAAATGAATGTTGAATTTTTATTTTTTAAACGGTGGTAAAATATAAATTTATCATTTTAACTATTTAAGTGCACAGTGCAGTTACATAAAAATTTGCACTGTTGTGCAACCACCATCACCATTCATCTTCAGAATTTTTTCATCTTACAAAATTGAACCCCTGTACCTACTGAACAAGAACTCCACATCCTGAAGCCCTAGGTAACCCTTGTGTTTTCTTCTTATACTGTTGATTGTTTAAGAGTGTGTTGTTTAATTTCCACATACATGTGATGTTTCTATATTTTATTCTACTATTGTTTTCTAGTTTGCTTCCATTGTGATTGAAAAAAAAATACTTTGCATTATTTCTGGCTTTTTCAATTTATTAAGACTTGTTTTGTAGCCTAAGATGTGGTTTGTTTTAGAGAAAGTTCCATATGCATTTGAGAAAAATGTGTATTCTGAGATTATTGGATGGAATATTCTGCACAAAAGGAAAAATCCTATCGGTAAGGACACATATGTAGTAAAGGTTGTAGATCAACCAATTATAAAGCTGATAGGAAGGTTAAAAGACAAAATAGTAGATTATTGACATCTAGAATAAATAGTTAAGAAATACACAAAACCAAAAGGTGCAAAATATAATTTCAAAACATTAAATGGAGGGAAAAGGGTAAAAATGCAGGGTTGTTAAAATGTGTTCAAATTTAAGAGACTATCAACTTAAAATAATCATATGTATATATATGAACAGATACATATATATGTGTATATATATGCACACACACACATATATATAAACCTCATCATAAACACAACCAAAAGTCTATAATAGATATACAAACAAAAAAGAATCCAAACTTAACACTAAAGATAGTTATCACACCACAAGGGAAAAGAGCAAAAGAAAAAGAAAGGAATAAAAAAGAGCTACAAAAACAACCTGAAAACGATTAAGAAAATGGCAGTAAGTACAAGTGAAAGTTGCTCAGTTATTTCTAACTCTTTGCAGTCATGTTCTATCTCTATACAGTCCATGGAATTCTCTAGGCCAGAAGCCTTTCCCTTCTCCAGGAGCTCTTCCCAGTTGACGGATCGAACCCAGGTCTCCCACATTGCAGGCATGTTCTTTACCAGCTGAGCCACAAGGCAAGCCCAAGAATACTGGAGTGGGTAGCCTATTCCTTCTCCAGCAGATCTTCCCGACCCAGGAATCAAACCAGGGTCTCCTGGATTACTGGCAGATTCTTTACCAATTGAGCTAACAGGGAAGCCCTACTAAGTACTAACTTATTAATAATTATTTAAACATGAGTGATTAGATGCTCCAATAAAAAACAAAGAGTGGCTGAATGGATGCAAAAACAATTCCCATATATGCTGTATATAAGAGACACTTCAGATCTGGACACACTCAGAATTATAGTGAGAAGTAATGGAAAAGGTATTCTATGCAAAGAAAATGAAAAGAAAGCTGGAGTAGTAATACTTTTATGAGACAAAATAGTACTTAAAGTAGACTATATGAAGAGACAAATAAGGACATTACATAATGATATAAAAATTGACCCAACAAGAAGGTACATCAAATATAAACAGACATAAAGAGAGAGAGTGACAGTAACATGGTAATAGTAGGGGACTTTAATACTGCACGGACATCAGTGGAGAGATCATGTACGTAGAAAATCAGAAAGGTAACACAAGCCATAAGCATTAGACTAGATATATTATGTATAACATTCCATTCAAAAACAGCACAATGTATATTTTTTTATGTTGAATGTTCTCCAGATTGCTCAATTGGTAAAGAATCTGCCTGCAATGCAGGAGTCCCTGGTTCAATTCCTGGGTCGGGAAGATGCCCTGGAGAAGGGATTGGCTACCCACTCGAGTATTCTTGGGCTTCCCTGATGTCTCAGCTAGTAAAGAATACGCCTGGAATGCAGGAGACCTGGGTTCGATCTCTGGGTTGGGAAGATCCTGTGGAGAAGGGAAAGGCTACTCACTCCAGTATTCTGGCCTAGAGAAGTCTATGGACTATACATGGGTTGCAAAGAGTTGGACACGACTGAGCGACTTTCTCTTCACTTCACTTCACTAGGTTACAAAACAATTCTCCATAAATGTAAGAAGATTGAAATCCTATGAAGCATCTTTTCTAACCACAATGGTATGAGACTAGGAAAAAAAGTGCCCCCCCCCCAAAAAATAATAGTAAAAGAGGAAATTTAAAAATACCTAGAGACAATGAAACATGAAAATGAAAACGAAAACACCACACTCCAAAACCTATGGAATGCAGCAAAAGCAGTTCCATAAGGGAGACTCTTAGTGATACAAGCCTACCTCAGGAAGCAAGAAAAATCTCAAATAAACAACCTAACCTTGTACCTAAAGCAACTGGAAAAAGAAGGAGAAACACCCAAAAGTGAGTAAAAGGGAACAAAGCAGCAGAAGTAAATGAAATGGAGACTAACTATCAATAGAAAAGATTAATGAAACTAAGAACTATCTCTGAAAAAGTAAAATGATAAACCGTTAGCCATACTTATCATACATATGGATGTGCTGCTGCTCACTCGCTTCAGTCGTGTCCGACTCTGTGCGACCCCATAGACGGCAGCCCACCAGGCTCCCCTGTCCCTGGGATTCTCTAGGCAAGAACTCTGGAGTGGGTTGCCATTGCCTTCTCCAAATATGGATGTGAGAGACCATAAAGAATGCTGACCATCAAAGAATTGATTCCTTTGAATTGTGCTGAAGAAGACTCTTGAGAGTCCCTTGGACTGTAGGGAGATAAAACCGGTCATTCCTAAAGGAAATAAACCCTGAATATTCATTGGATGGACTGATGTTGAAACTGAAGCTCCAATATTTTGGCCACCTGATGTGAAGAGCTGACTCATTGGAAAAGATGCTCATCCTTGCAAAGACTGAAGGCAAAAGGAGAAAGGTGCACAGAAGATTAGATGGTTAGACAGTACCACAAACTCAATGGACATGAGTCTGAGCAAACTCTAGGAGACGGTGAAGAACAGGGGAGCCTGGCATGCTTCAGTCCAAGGGGTCACAAAAAATTGGACAGAACTTAGCAGTTGAACAGCAACAACAACATACTCATCAAGAAAAAAAGGGTGGGGGGAGGCCCAAATAAAGAAAATCAGAAATGAAAAAGAAGTTACAACTGACAGATCATAAATGAAAAGGATCATAAGAGGTTACTATGAATAATTATATGCCAATAAAATAGACAATGTGGAAGAAATGAACAAATGCCTAGAAACATACAATCTCCTAAGACTGAATTAGGAAGAGATAAACAGTATGAAAAGACTGGTCACCAGTAATGAAATTGAATTAGTAATCGAAAAACATCTCCAAAAACTTAAATCCAGGATCAGATGACTTCACAGGTATATTCTACCAAACATTTAAAGAAAAATTAATACCTTTTTCTTCCTAAAACTATTCCCAAAAACTGCAATAAAGAATGCTTCAGAGTTTATTCTATAGGGGCAACGTCATCCTGCATCTAAAATCAGACAGAAACAACACAACAATAAAAGGAAATTACAGGCTATTATTGATGATAGACATAGATGCAAAAATCCTCAACAGAACAGTAGCAAACCAAATTCAACAATACATTAAAAGGATCATGTACTGTGATCAACTGAAATTTATTCTGGGAATGCAAGGATGGTTAATATCTGCAAATCAATCCACACTGATAAATTGAAGGCTAAAAATCATAATTTTCTCAAAAGATGCAGAGAAACTTTCAACAGAATTCAAGATCCATTTATGATAAAAACTCTGAACAAAGTGATTATAGAAGGAGTATATCTCAAAATAATAAAATCTGTATATGACAAACCATAGCCAACATTATATTCAGCAGTGAAAAGCTGACAGCTTTTTCTCTGAAATCAGGAACAAGACATGAAACATGACATCACTTTATTCAACATAGTATTGGAAGTCCTAGACAAGACAAAGAAAAGGCATCCAAATAGGAAAGAACAATATGGTCACTGTTTGCTGGAGACATGAACTATGTATAGGAAATCCTAAAGGTGCCACAAAAAATTTATTGGAATTAATAAGTGAAATCAACAAGCTTGCAGGATACAAAATTAATATACTGAAATCTGTTGTGTTTCTGTCCACTAATGATAAACTATCAGAAAGAGAAATTAAGAAAACAGTCCCATTTATAATTGCTTTTAAAAAATAACATAAATATGAATAAATTATACAGGAGGTGAAAGACATATTCTGGGAAAACTAGAAAACATTCATGAATGAAATGGAAATCAATACAAAGAAATGAAAAGATATATTGTATACACAGACTGGAAGAGTTTGTATTGATTGCTAAAATGGCCAAACTACCCAAGGCATTCTACAAATTCAATGTGTTCCCTGTAAAAATCCTCATGACATTTTTGACAGAACTAGCAAAAAGAATCCTAAAATATATATGGATACACAAGTCACCCTGAGTAGCCAAAACAATCTTGGGAAGCAAGAACAAAGCTGGAGTTACTATGCTCCCTGATTTCACATTGTATTACTAATCTACAGTAATCAAAACAGTATGGTCCTGTTGCTAAAACAGACACATAGATCAATGGAACAGGATAAAACCCAGAAATAAAACCACACAAAATTGGTCAGTTAATCTATGACAAAGGACACAAGAATATACAATGGGGAAAAGTCAGCCTCTTCACTCAATATACGTGGGAAAACTGGACAGCTGCCTGCAAAAGAATCAAACTAGATTAGTTTTTCATAGCATGTATAATAATTAAATGAATTAAAAACTTAAATGAAAGATCTAAAACCATGAAAAGCCTAGAAGAAATCAGGCATAGTGCTCTTTGACGTCAATTTTCACAATAGTTTTTTGAATCTGTCTCCTAGAGCAAGGGAAAAATGCAAAACTAAACAAATGGGACTGTGTCAGATTAGAAAACTTTATATATAAACTATATATATATATATATATATAAACTGAATATATATATAGACTATATATATATATATGGAGTTAATATCCAAAATATGTAAGAACTCATGTAACGCAACATAAAAAATTTTTAAAATAGGCAGAGAATTGAGGCGAGAACAAGATGGTGGAGAACTAGATGGACGTGGAGTATGCCTCTCTCCACGGATATATCAGGAATACACCTTCAGATACCGAACTGCATGCAGAACACCAGCTGAGAGCAGGCAGGAGTACCTGACAAGTGGAACAGAATACAGAGAACCATGCAAAACTCCGTAGGATGAAGGAACTAGGGGAAAAACAGCAATGTTATTAGGATTGAACCTGCCCTCAGCAGGTGGGGGAAGTAAAGCAGGGGTCCAATCCCCACATTGGGGCAATTGAGTCAGAGGAGAAACATTTAAGTCTGGGAGTGAAACAGCTGACCTGTGGCAGCCTAAATGGAATAAGAATCAGACAGTCCTTGCTGCAGCCATACATACCCCAGACAGGGAGTCAGGTCCCCTGGAAGGTACAGTGGCTGGGAGCTAGAATTTAGGTATTATGGAATACTCCCAAGGTGAGGGCTGCTGTTGATTGCAGAGAGATGGATAGAGGTGTGTGAGGGAGGAGATTTGGAGGGAAATGCCTGTGGAGGAAAGCCTGGCAGCCATGGAAGCAAGTTGATACTGCTGAGTCACATGTAGGGGGTGGAGCCATCACCATAGCCTCTCTCTGCCCACACGCCAGCATCAGCAGCTGAACAATAGAGAGACTGGCCCATCAAAGGCCTGACACACTGAAGTACAGAATAGGACCCCACCCAGGGTGCCCCTTTAAGTGCCTGACCCACCAATCTACAAAGTAGGACCCCAGCTGGGAGAGGGGGGCCCTCTGTTTGCCTGATGCACCAAACAACAGAGAAGGACCCCAGGCAAGGGAGCCTTCTAAATGCCTGAACGGGTGGAGCTATGGAGAAAAAATGGCCAAAGAGGCCTTCTGATCGCCAGCTACAAGAGGCTCAAAAAAAGACTGATAGGGCCATAAATCCTGCAGCGGAGGCAGACCCTGTCCCTGCACACTTTTCACCACCAGGGTCCCTGCAAGCCAAGTAGCTGCACCAGCTTCACACTCAACTCTCACTAAGGCAGAGCTGCCTCAGGCAAAAAAAAATCTTGCATCTATGCACGCAGGGTCGCTTCAGTCATGTCCAACTCTTTCTGACCCTGGAGACTGTGGGCTGCCAGGCTTCTCTGTCAGGAGAGTTCTCCAGGCAAGAATACTGGAGCATACTGGCCAATGCTGGTTGCCATACCCTTCTAGAGCACTGTATTTCCTGCTGCCCTAGCCACCAACTCCCCAGAGTACCTGGTGCTGTCAGAACCCCTGTGACCCAAGCAGCTACACCACCTCCACACCTGGCCCTCATTGGGGCAGACCCAAGTCCTCCAAGGCAGTCTCAGGAGCAAACCCCAGTGGAAAACCCACATGCAGAGGTGGAAATAAAATCACAATTGAAACCAAGGGGCAGTGTGGCTAAGGAAGAAGACCCAAAACCTTCCCACCAGTTGTACAACCTGCAGCTTAAATCCACATGGTCAACTAGGCAGACTCTGTGTCTATGGAATATATAAAAGGATATTGAGAGCTCCCACAAAAGAAAACACACTGGTTCTGATAGCTGTGGACATTGGAGGCAAGAACACACAAGAGTGGGACCAGATTAGAATTTGAGCTGCCCCCACAATAGGTCCAGAGATCAGCACAGTGTTGGAGGGCATCCCAGGGAGGTGAGGTGGACTGTGACTCCCAGTGAACAAAAGGAGTCTGACAGCAGTGCCTCGAGAAAAACATTTATTATTCTTATGTTTTTGACTTGTTCTGTAGATTCTTTTGGATTTTTAAAATTGTTTTTCCTTTTTTTCTCCCTGTTGTCGATTTAATTGCCACTGTGAAATCTAATTATGCTTTTGAGCTTCCCCCCAACCCAGTCACATTTTTATTGTTGTTATAAACCTCTCCCTCAACGTTGGGCTTTTGCAGTTCTGTAGAGTTTTCCTTTTTTTTTTTTTCACCTTTTCTCTTTTTTTAATTTTAATTTTTAAACCTATTATTATTTTTTCTACTTGTTTTCCTTTGTTTGCTTTTCCTACTATTCCTTTCCCCTTGCAGTTAATCTTTATATAAATCTTCTGTATCTACCTCTATTTAGCTTTGTATATCTATTCTTCCTTTTCTTTCTTTCTTTTCCTCTCAACATATTTGTTGGTTTTATTTTCAGTGCTTTATTCCACAACTGGTACCTTGCTTTACTTTTGTTTTCCAGTTTGTGCTTTAGTTTTGTTCTTAACTGGTAGATATAATTTTGGTTTCCTTTGTTTTCCAGGTCAGTCTGTTGTACTTTATTTTGTTGGACTGTTTTGATTTTGTTTATGGGTGTATATGTATATATTCCACTATTTTAGTTATTATTTGCCTGATTTTGTAACTGCCATTTGTCTGGTGTTCGTCTGTGGTTTCTCGTTTGGGGATATTTGTTTTAATCTCACTTAATGCCGTAACAAACCACTTATGGAATCTTTGTTCCTGACCAGAGATCAAGCTCTGACCCTTTGGAGTGGGAACACTGACTCTAAGACCCTAGACTACCAGAGAATTAACCCTAGAGAGTATTTTACAGCTACATGTAAAAGAATGAAATTAGAATACTTCCTAACACTATACAAAAGGATAAACTCAAAATGGATTAAAGACCAAAATGTGAGACCAGAAACTATAAAACTCTTAGAGGAAAACATAGGCACAACCCTCGATGACATAAATCAAAGCAAGATCCTCTATGACCCACCTCCTAGAATAATGGAAATAAAAACAAAAGTAAACAAGTGGGACTTGATTAAACTTAAAAGCTTTTGCACAGCAAAGAGAACTATAAGCAAGGTGAAAAGACAACCCTCAGAATGGGAGAAAATAATAGCAAATGAAACAACTGACAAAGGATTAATTTCCAAAATATACAAGCAGCTCATACAACTCAATACCAGAAAAACAAACAACCCAATCAAAAAGTGGGGAAAAGACCTAAACAGACATTTCTCCAAAGAAGATATACAGATGGCTAACAAACACCTGAACAGATGTTCAACATTGTTCATTATTAGAGAAAAGGAAATCAAAACTACAATGAGCTATCACCTCACACCAGTCAGAATGGCCATCATCAAAAAGTCTACAAACAATAAATGTTGG
Source organism: Ovis canadensis (assembly GCF_042477335.2). NCBI lineage: Eukaryota > Metazoa > Chordata > Mammalia > Artiodactyla > Bovidae > Ovis > Ovis canadensis. Next base: position 31,247,961 of record NC_091246.1, read on the forward strand.
AGAGGGTGTAGAGAAAAGGGAAACTCTTGCACTGTTGGTGGGAATGTAAGCTGATACAGCCACTATGGAAGACAGTGTGGAGATTCCTTAAAAAACTAGGAATAAAACGACCATATGACCCAGCAATCCCACTCCTGGCATATACACTGAGGAAACCAAAATTGAAAAGGACACATGTATCCCATTGTTCACTGCACCACTGTTTATAATAGCTAGAACATGGAAGCAACCTAGATGTCCATTGAAAGATGAGTGGATAAAGAAGTTGTGGTACATATATACAATGGAATATTATTCAGGCATAAAAGCGAAGACCTTTGAGTCAGTTTTAATGAGGTGGATGAGCCTAGAGCCTATTCAGTTCAGTTTAGTTCAGTCGCTCCGTCATGTCTGACTCTTTGCGACCCCATGAATCACACCACGCCAGGCCTCCTTGTCTCCATCACCAACTCTTGGAGTTCACCCAGACTTATGTCCATCGAGTTGGCGATACCATGCAGCCATCTCATCCTCTGCCGTCCCCTTCTCCTCCTGCCCCCAATCCCTCCCAGCATCAGAGTCTTTTCCAATGAGTCAGCTCTTCGCATCAGGTGGCCAAAGTATTGGAGTTTCAGCTTTAGCATCAGCCCTTCCAATGAACACCCAGGATTGATCTCCTTTAGGATGAACTGGTTGGATCTCCTTGCAGTCCAAGGGACTCTCAAGAGTCCCACAGTCTCACAGTTCAAAAGCATCAATTCTTTGGCACTCCACTTTCTTCACAGTTCAACTCTCACATCCATACATGACTACTGGAAAAACCATAGCCTTGACTAGATGGACCTTTGTTGACAAAGTAATGTCTCTGCTTTTTAATTTGCTGCCTAGTTGGGTCGTAGCTTTCCTTCCAAGGAGTAAGTGTCTTTTAATTTCGTGGCCACAATAACCATCTGCAGTGATTTTGGAGCCCAAAGAAGTAAAGTTTCTCACTGTTTCCACTGTTTCCCTGTCTATTTCTAATGAAGTGATGGGACCAAATGCCATGATCTTTGTTTTCTGAATGTTGAGCTTTGAGTCAACTTTTTCACTCTCCTCTTTCACTTTCATCAAGAGGCTCTTTAGTTCTTCACTTTCTGCCATAAGGATGGTATCATCTGCATATCTGAGGTTATTGATATTTCTCCCAGCAATGTTGATTCCAGCTTGTGCTTCTTCTAGCCCAGCGTTTCTCATGATATACTCTGCATAGAGGTTAAATAAGCAGGGTGACAATATACAGCCTTGACATACTCATTTTCCTATTTGGAACTAGACTGTTGTTCCATGTCCAGCTCTAACTGTTGCTTCCTGACCTGCATAGAGGTTTCTCAAGAGGCAGGTCAGGTGGTCTGGTATTCCCATCTCTCTCAGAATTTTCCACAGTTTATTGTGATCCACAGAGTCAAAGGCTTTGACATAGTCAATAAAGCAGAAATAGATGTTTTTCTGGAACTCTATTGCTTTTTCCACGATCCAGCGGATGTTGGCAAGTTGATCTCTGGTTCCTCTGCCTTTTCTGAAACCAGCTTGAACATCTGGAAGTTCACGGTTCACGTATTGCTGAAGCCTGCTTGGAGAATTTTGAGCATTAATTTACTAGCGTGTGAGATGACTGCAATTGTGCGGTAGTTTGAACATTCCTTGGCATTGCCTTTCTTTGGGATTGGAATGGAAACTGACCTTTTCCAGTCCTGTGGCCACTGCTGAGTTTTCCAAATTTGCTGGCATATTGAGTGCAGCACTTTCACAGCATCATCTTTCAGGATTTGAAATAGTTCAACTGGAATTCCATCACCTCCACTAGCTTTTTTGTAGTGATGCTTTCTAAGGCCCACTTGACTTCACATTCCAGGATGTCTGGCTCTAGGTGAGTGATCACACCATCGTGATTATCTGGGTCATGAAGATCTTTTTTGTATAGTTCTTCTGTGTATTCTTGCCACCTCTTCTTAATATCTTCTACTTCTGTTAGGTTCATACCATTTCTGTCCTTTATCAAGCCAATCTTTGCATGAAATATTCCCTTGGTATCTCTAATTTTCTTGAAGAGATCTCTAGTCTTTCCCAATCTGTTGTTTTCCTCTATTTCTTTGCATTGATTGCTGAGGAAGGCTTTCTTATCTCTCCTTGCTATTCTTTGGAACTCTGCATTCAAATGGGTATATCTTTCTTTTTCTCCTTTGCTTTTCACTTCTCTTCTCTTCACAACTATTTTTTATGCCTCGCCAGACAGCCATTTTGCTTTTTTGCATTTCTTTTCCATGGGGATAGTCTTGATCCCTGTCTCCTGTACAATGTCACAAACCTCCATCCATAGTTCATCAGGCACTCTATCAGATCTAGTCCCTTAAATCTATTTGTCACTTCCACTGTATAATCATAGGGGATTTGATCTTTGGCTGCAAAGAATATAATCAGTCTGATTTCAGTGTTGACCATCTGCTGATGTCCATGTGTAGAGTCTCCCCTTGTGTTGTTGGAAGAGGGTGTTTGCTATGACCAGTGAGTTCTCTTGGCAAAACTCTATTAGCCTTTGCCCTGCTTTATTCCATATACCAAGGCCAAATTTGCCTGTTACTCCAGGTTTTTCTTGTCTTCCTACTTTTGCATTCCAGTCCCCTATAATGAAAAGGACATCTTTTTTGGATGTTAGTTCTAAAAGATCTTGTAGGTCTTCATAGAACCGTTCAACTTCAGCTTCTCCAGTGTTACTGGCTGGGGCATAGGCTTGGATCACCATGATATTGAATGGTTTGCGATGGAAATGAACAGAGATCTCTCTGTCATTTTTGAGATTGCACCCAAGTACTGCATTTCTGACTCTTTTGTTGACCATGATGGCTACTCCATTTGTTCTAAGGGATTCCTGCCCACAGTAATAGATATAATGGTCATCTGAGTTAAATTCACCCACTCCAGTCCATTTTAGTTCGCTGATTCCTAGACCGTTGACATTCACTCTTGCCATCTCCTGTTTGACTACTTTCCAATTTGCCTTGATTCATGGACCTGACATTCCAGGTTTCTATACAATATTGCCCTTTAAAGCATTGGACCTTGCTTCTATCACCAGTCACATCCACAACTGGGTATTGTTTTTGCTTTGGCTCCAACCCTTGATTCTTTCTGGAGTTATTTCTCCACTGATCTCCAGTAGCATATTGGGCACCTACCAACCCGGGGAGTTCCTCTTTCAGTATGCTATATTTTGCCTTTGCATACTGTTCATAGGGTTCTCAAGACAAGAATACTAAAGTGGTTTGCCATTCCCTTCTCCAGTGGACCACATTCTGTCAGAAACTCTCCACCATGACCCGTCCATCTTGGGTGGCCCCACGTGGCATGGCTTAGTTTCGTTGAGTTAGACAAGTTTGTGGTCCATGTGGTCGGATTGGCTAGTTTTCTGTGATTATGATTTCAGTATGTCTGCCCTCCAGCGCCCTTTCACAACACCTACCGTCTTACTTGGGTTTCTCTTACCTTAGATGTGGGGTATCTCTAGCAAAGTGCAGCCGCTGCTCCTTACCTTGGATTAGTTCACCCCTCCTGACCTTGAACGTGGAGTACCTCCTCTCGGCACTGCTGTGCCTGCGCAGCTGCTGCTCCTGAGATTTTTAAATTAGCTTGTGCTTATTGACACTTAAGACCCAGCTCCACCCAGCTGCCTTCAGGTTCCAGTGGTGCACACCTCACACTAAACACCCAGCAAAACAGGAACACAGCACTACCCATCAGCAGACTGTCTGCCTAAAGTACTAAGTTCACTGACACCCCAAAATACATCACCTGATGCAGCCCTGCCCATCAGAGGTGAAAGACAGCTCCACCCACCTGAGTAAAGGCACTAGCCCTCCCACCAGGAAGCCTATACAAGCCCCTGAGCCAGTCTCACCAACAAGGGGACAACAGAACAAAAGGAACTAGAGCCTGCAACTTGTGGGAAGGAGACCACAAACAGAGTAAGTTAGACAAAATGATACACAGAGAAATATGTTGCAGATGAAGGTGCATGGTAGAAACGCACAAGACCAAATAAATGAAGAGAAAATAGGCAATCTACCTGAAAAAAAAATTCAGATTAATGATAGTAAAGAAGATCCAATATCTCAGAAATAAAGTGGAGGCACAGATACAGGAAATATTTAACAAAAACCTAGAACTAAAAGGACTAAAGAACAATCAATGATTAGCAAAAGAATAACGGAAATAAAAAATACACTAGAAGGAATCAATAGTAGACTAACTGAGGCAGAAGAATAGATGAGTGAGCTGGAAGATAGGATGGTGAAAATAACTACTATGGAGCAGAATAAAGAAAAAAGAATGAAAAGGTCTTAGCGATCTCTGGGACATTAAACACACCAACATTTGAGTCCTATAATGTTGAATTATAGGGATTCCAGAAGAAGAGAAAGAGAATGGGTCTGAGAAAATATTTCAAGTGATTATCATCAAAAACTTCCCTAACATGGAAAAGGAGATAATCACCAGCATTCAGGAAGTGCAGAAAGTCCCATAAAGTCAAACCCAAGGAGAAACACGCCAACACACATATTAATCAAACTAACAAAAACGACATATTGGATTAGCCAAAAAGATCTTTTGGTTTTTGAGTAAAAGAAAAGACATTTTCAGAACTTTATTGAATAACATACCCACTATTTTGTTCCATTAGCTTCTGCCATTGTTCAGGCAACTTCATAATGCCATCTTCCCAAAACTTTTTATCTTACTGAGCAAAGAACTCTTCCAGATGCCTTTTGCAGTCTTCAGGGGATTGAAATATTTTTCATTAAGAGAATTTTGTAAAAACCAAAGTAAGTGGACATCCAAAGATGAAATATCTGGTGAATAAAGCCAGTGAATCAGAACTTCCCAGTCAAGCTATAACAGCTTTTGGCTGGTTGTCAGGGAAACATGTGGTCTTGTGTTATCCTGATGGAAGATCATACATTTTCTGTTGACTAATTCTGAATGCTTTTCATCATATGCTGCTTTAAGTTGGTCGAATTGGGAGCAATACTTGGAATTAATCGTTTGGTTTCCTAAAAGGAACTCACAACAGAGGACACCATTCTAGTCCCACCATGTACACAGCGTCACCTTCTTTGGATGAAGACAGGCTTTTAGTGTGGTTGGTGGTGGTTCATTTTCCTTGCTCCACGATCTTTTCCATTCCACATTATGTACAGTATCCAATTTTCATTGTCCATCACAATTTGTTTTAAAAAAGGAACAATTTCATTACATTTATGTAGATAATTGCATGCAAAAATATAATCAAGGAGATTTTTTTCTCTTAGCTTCTGTGGAACCCAAATGTCAAAGTTATTAACATAACTAAGTGGGTATAAATGATTTTTGGTGTTTGATTTGGATATTTTGAATATGTCAGCTATCTCCCACATGGTATAGCATTGATTATTCTGAATTAATGCCTCATTTGATCACTGTCAACTTCAAGTTGAGTATTATTCAGCATGAAACTTTGCAAACCACTTTTGACATGTTTGATCAATCACAGCACTTTCTCCGTCCATACAGTGCACAAATCTTTTTTTTCATCTCAGTTGCATTTTTACATTTCTTGAAGTAATAAAGCATAATATGCTGAAAATATTGCCTTTTTTCTTTTAGTCTCAGTATTAAAGTGATTACACAAAAATTCACCAGTTTTGATACATTTTCATGGTGAATGCACACTAATATTATAGCTGTCACAATACAATGTGACAAAGTTATTCTCAATGAAGTTAAAGACAACTAAGTGCTGCTAGAGGTATCTTATAGTAAAAAACCAAACGAGTCTTTTGGCCAGTCCACTGCAAAGAGAAAGTATTAAAAGCACCAAGGTAAAAGCAACAAATTCAGCACCACCAAACCAGCTTTACCTAAAGGAAACCATATGATCATCTCAGTAGGCACAGAAAAAGCTTTTTAACAAAATTCAGCTCCCATTTATGATTAAAACTCTCCAGAAAGTGGATATAGAGGGAAAGTACCTTGACATAATAAAGTCCACATGTGACAAACCCACAACAGACATCATTATCAATGGTGAAAAACCAAAAGCATTTCCTGTAAGATCAGAAATAAGACAGTGTCCTCTCTCACCACTTTTATTCAACATAGTTTTGGAAAGCCTAGCCACAGTAGTTACAGAAGAAAAAGAAAAGGAATCCAAATTGAAAAAGAAGTGAAAATTTTACTACTTGCAGATGACATGATACTATACATAGAAAATGCTTCAGATTGCACCAGAAACCTACTAGAGTTAATCAGTGAATTTAGAAAAGTTGCAAGATACAAAATTAGTACACAGAAATCTCTTGCCTTCCTATACAGTAACAATGAAATAGCAGAAAGAGAAACTGGGGAAACAATCCCACTTAGCATTGTAACAAAGGAAATGAAATACCTAGGAATAAAACTACCTAAGGAGACAAACCAAAGACAACACTTGGAGATGGAATGATATACCATGTTCTTGGCTTGGAAGGATCTACATTGCAAAAATGACTATACTAACCAAAGCAATCTATAGATTCAGTGCAATCTTTATCAAACTTAGCAGTGGCACTTCTCATGAAATGAGAACAAAAAGTTTTTACAATTTGTATGGAAACTCAAAAGGCCTCAAATAAATAACCAAATGAATTTTGAGAAAGAAAAATGAAGCTGATGGGATCAGGCTCTCTGACCTCAGATTATACTGCAAAGCTACAGTAATCAAGCCAATATGGTACTGGCAGAAAAACAGAAATATAGATCAGTGGGATAGAGTAGAAAGCCCAGAGGCAAATCCATGCACCTATGTCACCTAATCTATGACAATGGATAAATAATATACAATGGAGAAAAGATAGTCTCTCTCAAAAGTGATAGTGGGAAAACTGGATAGCATCATCTAACGAAGGAAATTAGAACACTCCCTAACACCATACACAAAAATAAACTCAAAATGGATTAAAGACCTAAAGGTAAGGGCACACGCTATAAAAACTCTTAGAGGAAGACATAGACAGAACACTCTTTGACATAAATTGCAGCAAGATCTTTTTTAATGCACCCACTAGAATAATGAAGAAAGCTGAGTGCCGAAGAATTGATGCTTTTGAACTGTGGTGTTGGAGAAGACTCTTGAGAGTCCCTTGGACTGCAAGGAGATCCAACCAGTCCATTCTAAAGGAGATCAGCCCTGGGTGCTCTTTGGAAGGAATGATGCTAAAGCTGAAACTCCAGTACTTTGGCCAGCTCATGTGAAGAGTTGACTCATTGGAAAAGACTCTGATGCTGGGAGGGATTGGGGGCAGGAGGAAAAGGGGACGACAGAGGATGAGATGGCTGGATGGCATCACCAACTCGATGGACGTGAGTTTGAGTGAACTCTGGGAGTTGGTGATGGACCGGGAGGCCTGGCATGCTACGATTCACGGGGTCGCAAAGAGTCGGACATTACTGAGAGACTGAACTGAACTGAACTGAGAATAATGAAAATAAAAACAAACAAATGGGACCTAATTAAACTGAAAAGCTTTTGCACAGCAGAGAATGCCATAAAAAAGATGAAAATAAAAAGCCTTCAGCATAGGAGGAAATATTTTCCACTGAAGCGACTTACAGGAGATTAATCTCCAAAATACACAAATAGTTCATGCCCAGTCAAAAAAATGGATGGAAGATCTAAATAGGCAATTCTCCAAAGAAGATATACAGATGGCTAACAAACACATGAAAAGATGCTCAACATCTCTGATTATTAGAGAAATGCAGATCAAAAGTACAATGAGGTATCACCTCATACCAGTCAGAATCGCCATCATAAAAAAAATCTACAGACAGTAAGTGCTGTAGATGGTGTGGAGAAAAGGGAAGTCTCTTCCACTCTTGGTGAGAATGTAAATTGATAGTCACTATGGAGAACAGTATGGAATTTTCTTTTTTATTTATTTTTGCCTGTGTTCTGTATTTGTTGCTACATGAACTTTTCTCTGGTTGCAGCAAGCGGGGTCTCTGTAGTTGCAGTGCTTGGACTTCTCATTGTATTGACATCTCTTGATATAGATGATCTTATTAACAAAGCAGACGGAGAGAGAGACATGTATGTAGACAACAGATGTCTACATACATGAGGAACATGAGCTCTAAGGTGCACGGGCTTCAGTAGCTGTGGCACGTTGGCTCTGTATTTCCGGCTCCCAGACTCTGGAGCACAGCCTCAATAGTTGTAGTTCTTGGGTTTGGTTGCTCCATGGCATGTGGGATCTTCCCAGACCAGGGATCAAACCCCTGTCTCCTGCCTTGGCAGGTGGATTCTTTACCACTGAGATTCTTTACCACTGAGCTACCAAGGAAACCCAAGAGGTTTCTTTAAAAGTAAAATGACCTGTCAATCCCACTGCTGTGCATATATGCAGAGAAGAACATAATTCAAAAAGGTATATGCACCCTAATATTCATTGCAGCACTATATACTATTGTAAATAGTATTTACTATTATAATAGCCAGAACACTGAAACAACATAAATGTCCACTGACAAATGAATGGATAAAGAAGTTGCGGTACATATATTCAATGAATATTACTTAGCCATAAAAGGGAATAAAATTGAGTCAGTTGTAGTGATGTTGATGAACCTAGAACTGTCATACAGAGTGAATAAGTTAGAAAGTTAGAAGAAACTTACTTCTAACTTACAGACATAAGTTAGAAAGAGGAAAACAAATATTATATATTAAACCATATATGTGGAATCTAGAAAAATGATATAGATGATCTTATTAACAAAGCAGACAGAGAGAGACATGTATGTAGACAACAAATGTGTGGATACCAAGGGAAAAGAGTGGGTGGGAGATTTAGACTGGTATCCCTGATAGCTCAGTTGGGAAAGAATCCTCCTGCAATGCGGGAGTCCCTGGTTCGATTCCTGGGTCAGGAAGATCCACTGGAGAAGGGAAAGTCTGTCTACTCCTGTATTCTAGCCTGGAGAATTCCAGAGACTGTATAGTTTGGGGGCTCACAAAGAGTTGGACACGACTGAGTGACTTTCACTACACTACACATATATACGCTGCTATGTATAAAATAGATAACTAGAAAGAACTTACTGTATAGCACAGGGAAGTCTACTCAGTGCCCTGTGGTGACCAAATTGGGAAGGAAATCCAAAAAAGAGAGGGTACATATATACATATCGCTGATTCACTTTGCGGTACAGCTGAAACTGACACAGCAATGTAAAGCAAATATACTCCAGTAAAGACAGAAAGAAAAATGGACAGAGGACCTGAATAGACATTTTCAAAAAAAAAGTATAGATGGCCAACAGACACATGAAAAGATGCTCAACATCAATCATTAGGAAAATGCAAATTAAACCAGAATGAGCTACCACATTACACCTGTCTAAATGGTTTCCATCAAAAAGCCTTGAAATTACAAGTATTGCTGAGGATGTGACAAAGGAACCCTCATGTACCATTGGTGAGATTATAAATTGTTCCAGCCAGAATGGAAAACAGTTTTAGGTTCCTCAAAAAATTAAAACTAGAGCTACCATATTTCACTTTTTTAAATTTACCCTCTCCTCCCCCTGAAAAAAACACAATCACTAATTCAAAAAGATATATGAAGCACAGTATTCAATGTAGCATTATTTACACTAGCCAAGATAAGGAAGCAATCTAAATGTCCATCAAAAAAACAGATAAGGAATATGTTATAAGTATGTATAATCGAAATCCAGTCAGCCATAAAAAATTTGAAATCTTGCCATTAAGGACAACATGAATGGATCTAGAAGGTATTTTGCTAAGTGAAACAAGTCAGATAGTGAAAGTTAAATATTGCACTTATATGTAGAATCTAAAAAGCAAAACAAGGTGGTTTAGAAAAGGCAGAGGAAATCAAATTGCCAACATCTGCTGGATCATCGAAAAAGCAAGAGAGTTCCAGAAAAACATCTATTTCTGCTTTACTGACTATGCCAAAGCCTTTGTGTGGATCACAATAAACTGTGGAAAATTTTGAAAGAGATAGGAATACCAGACCACCTGACCTGCCTCTATGCAGATCAGGAAGCAACAGTTAGAACTGGACATGGAACAACAGACTGGTTCCAAATAGGAAAAGGAGTATGTCAAGGCTGTATATTGTCACCCTGCTTATTTAACTTATATGCAGAGTACATCATGAGAAATGCTGGGCTGGGAGAAGCACAAGCTGGAATCAAGATTGCCGGGAGAAATAGCAATAACCTCAGATAAGCAGATGACACCACCCTTATGGCAGAAAGTGAAGAGGAACTAAAAAGCCTCTTGATGAAAGTGAAAGAGGAGAGTCAAAAAGTTGGCTTAGAGCTCAACATTCAGAAAACGAAGATCATGGCATCTGGTCCCATCACTTCATGGGAAATGGATGGGGAAACAGTGTCAGACTTTATTTTTTTGGGCTCCAAAATCACTGTAGATGGTGACTGCAGCCATGAAATTAAAAGACACTTACTCCTTGGAAGAAAAGTTATGATCAACCTAGATAGCATATTAAAAAGCAGAGACATTCCTTTGCCAACAAAGGTCCGTCTAGTCAAGGCTATGGTTTTTCCAGTGGTCATATATGTATGTGAGAGTTGGGCTGTGAAGAAGGCTGAGCGCCGAAGAATTGATGCTTTTGAACTGTGGTGTTGGAGAAGACTCTTGAGAATCCCTTGGACTGCAAGGCGATCCAACCAGTCCATTCTGAAGGAGATCAGCCCTGGGATTTCTTTGGAAGGAATGATGCTAAAGCTGAAACTCCAGTACTTTGGCCACCTCAATGGGAAGAGTTGACTCATTGGAAAAGACCCTGATGTTGGGAGGGATTGGGGGCAGGAGGGGACAGAGGATGAGATGGCTGGATGGCATTACTGACTCAATGGACGTGAGTCTGAGTGAACTCTGGGAGTTGGTGATGGACAGGGAGGCCTGCAGTGCTGCGATTCATGGGGTCACAAAGAGTCGGACACAACTGAGTGACTGAACTGAACTGAAAAAGCAAAACAAAAAACAGATTCATAGATTACAGAGAAAAACAGGTGACTGCCAGAAGAGAAGGTGTTGGAGTAAGTGGGTGAAATAGCTGATTGGGATTAAGTAGTATAAACCTCCAGTTATATAATAAATAAATCAAAGGGATATAATATACAGCCTAAGGAATATGATCAGTAAGTAATATTGTAGTAATTTTGTATGAGAGCAGATTGTTATCAGACTTATCATTGTTATGATTTCATAATGCATGCAGATATAAAATCGTTATGTAGTACACCTGAAACAAACATAATATTGCATGTCAACTATATTTTAATTTAAAAACCGATCATAAAATCTTTCTCTTTAAAAAATAAAATGTATAACGGACTTTTGGACTCAGAGGGAGAGGGAGAGGGTGGGATGATTTGGGAGAATGACATTCTAACATGTATACTATCATGTGAATTGAATCGCCAGTCTATGTCTGACGCAGGATGCAGCATGCTTGGGGCTGGTGCATGGGGATGACCCAGAAAGATGTTATGGGGAGGGAGGTGGGAGGGGGGTTCATGTTTGGGAATGCATGTAAGAATTAAAGATTTTAAAATTTAAAAAATAAAAAACTAAAAATTAAAAAAAATAAAAATAAAAAATAAAATGGCTTCTTATTCATGTATTGGAATGATGTTATTCCTTTATACTATTATTAATATCACAAATTGCATTTACTGATTTTAGATTGTTAGCAACACCTCTCATTCCTGGATTAACCCTATTTAGTGGTATACCATAATCCTTTTTTATATATTGCTACTTTTTATATGCTAAAATTTTATTCAAAGATTTTTATATTTATGTTCATGAAAGATATTGGTCTTCAGTTTTCTTTTGTCTAGGAGGTTTTGATATCAGCATTCAGTTCAGTTCTGTTCAGTTGCTCAGTTGTGTCTGACTCTTTATGACCCCATGGACCCTGGAGCATACCAGCCTTCCCTGTCCATCACCAACTACTGGAGCTCGCTCAAACTAATGTCCGTTGAGTCGGTGATGCCATCTGACCATCTCATCCTCTGCCATCTGCTTCTCCTCCTGCCTTCAATCTTTCCCAGCATCAGGTGGCCTAAGTATTGGAGTTTCAGCTTCAGCATCAGTCCTTCCAATGAATATTCAGGACTGATTTCCTTTAGGATGGACTGGTTGGATCTCCTTGCAGTCCAAGGGACTCTCAAGAGTCTTCTCCAACACCACAGTTCAAAAGCATCAGTTCTTCAGTGCTCAGCTTTCTTTATGGTCTAACTCTCACATCCAACGTGACTACTGGAAAAACCATAGCTTTGACTACATGAACCTTTGTTCACAAAGTAATGTCTCTGCTTTTTAATATGCTGTCTAGGTTGGTCATAGCTTGTCTTCCAAGGAGCAAGCGTCTTGTAACTTCATGGCTGCAGTCACCATCTGCGGTGATTTTGGAGCCCAAGAAAATAAAGCCTGTCACTGTTTCCATTGTTTCCCCATCTATTTGCCATGAAGTGATGGGATCAGATGGCATGATCTTAGTTTTTCAAATGCTGAGTTTTAAGCCAACATTTGCACTCTCCTCTTTAGCTTTCATCAAGAGGATCTTTCGTTCTTTTTCACTTTGTCCCATAAGAGTAGCATCGTCTGCATATCTGAGTTTATTTATATTTCTTCCAGAAATCTTGACTGCAGCTTGTGCTTCATCCAGCCTGGCACTTCGTGTGATGTACTCTGCATGTAAGTTAAATAAGCAGAGTGACAATATACAGTCTTGATATGCTCCTTTTCCTATTTGGAACCAGTGTGTTGTTCCATGTCCAGTTCTAACTCTTGCTTCTTGACCTGCATATGGTTTTCTCAGGAGGCAGGTCAGGTGGTCTGGTATTCCCATCTCTTGAAGAATTTTCCACAGTTTGTTGTGATCTACACAGTCAAAGGCTTTGGCATAGTCAATAAAGCAGAACTAGAGGTTTTTCTGGAACTCTCTCGCATTTTCTATGATCCAACAGATGTTGGCAGTAAATCCAGCTTGAGTATCCAGAAGTTCATGGTTCATGTAATTCACCTGTATTTTCTAAGTGTATATAGTAGCAGTATTTTTTTATTTCTTAAATTTTTAATTAATGTGACTAATGAAACTATCTGGTTCTGATATTTTCTCAGTGGGAGTGTTTTTAAATTATGTGTTTATTTTCTTTAATAGGTAATTCTACTTAAGTTCTTAATTTCCTTTTCAGTCAGCTTTAGTAATTTTTCACTTCTCCATAATTTCTTCATCTCATCCTAACATTCTTTTTAAAAACTTTAATTTCTAAAGGTTGTAGCAATGTCCTTACTTTAATTTCTGACATTAGAACTTAGGTCTTCTCCCCATTTTTTCCCATGAAAGGAGCTCGGTTTTTAGCAAATTTATTAAATTGTCTTTTAAAGAACCCAATTTGATCCTCATCAATTTTTATGTCTTTTGTACATTTCCGTTTCTTTTATTTCTCCTATTATATTTATTTCCTTTTTCTACTTACTTTGGATTTGTTTGAATCTTTTTTTCCTCTGATTATTAAGCTGGAATTTAAATACTTTATCTGAGCCCTTTCTTCATTTGTAACAATAAAAGTAAAAGCTATAAATTTCCCTCAAATCATTGCATTAGTTGCTTATAGGTTTTTTTCTTTGACTCATTGATTATTTAGAAATGTGTTGTTTAATATCCAGCTATGTGAGTGTTTTCCAGATATATATATACGCACACACATATACACATTTCTGTTAGTGATATTTAGTTTAATTAGATTGTGACTAAGAAAATATTTTTATTATTTCAGTCATTTTTGGTTCTCAGAGACTGTTGTGGTGAGTATTGCATGTAAACTTGAAAATAACATTAGGTGGAGTATTCTGTAGATGGCAGTTGAATCAAGTGGTTGAATGTTGGGAAGACTGTGAAGGGTCTGGGGTTTTCCCTGCTTGCAGTTTGATAGGTTCGTCTGCCACTGTTTAATGCCTGCTGTCAGGAGACATAGATCTCCTGAGTCAGAAACAAAGGACTTTATTGCTCATAGCATAACAAACAGTATGAGTTTGATGTTTGTGTCTGTTTCCTGTGTGCCCCATATCTTATAGGGGAGATTCACAGAATCCCAGGTGAATACTGTTCATAGATGTTTTTCAGTCACAGCTGGGGAACCTTCATCTTGGAGTCCTCAAATCTCTTATAACAGGCTAAAGACATATTTCATTTTACCCTGGAGGGATTCATAATATATTGGATAGTAAACAAAATTGCCTTTAGCTTATGACTAAGACCCTATTTCTCTCTTCCAAAGCTGCTTGCTATAGAAGCATCCTTGAAAAGATAGTCTGGCAGAAAGGCAGTCAGTGCCTCTGTTCACAGAGCATTCAGAATTACAAGAGACTCATGGAGAATTGTCTCTTAATAATAGTGTCATCCAAGTCTTCTGTAGCCTTACTAATTTTCTATCAGTTAATGAGAGATAATGTTTGAGTGTTTAAGTGGAAGTTATCCACTTCTGTTTTCAATTCTGTCATTTTTTTGGTTTCGTTTATTGTGAAGCTTTGTTATTGGGTACAAGCACATTTAGAATTGCTATGTCCTCTTGTTGAGTCAACTGTTTTATTGTTAGTGAAATGTATGTTTTTATCCTGAGTAATACTTTTTATTCTGAAGTTTACTTTGTCTGATATTAAAAAAAAAACTAGCTTTCTATTAATTAGTATTTACATGATACATCCTTTTTCATCCTTTTACTTTTAAACTATTTGTATCTTTATTTTAAGATTGGTTTCATATAGGTAGCATGTAGTTGGTTTCTGGTTTTTATTCAATCTGACAACTGCTGTCCCTTCATGTTTAAAGTATTTAAATGTCTCTACTTAGTGTAATTCTTGATGTGCTGGGTTTAAATCTTTTGTACCAGTTGCTATTCTAAAGTAACAAGCTGTTCCAGAATTAGTGATATAAAATAATGATCATTTTAATACCCTTTTGGATTCTTGCACTTAAGAGCTCAGAACATATGTTATGATTAGTTCTGAAGACACCTGGGGTGCTTTAAAAATATCTGAACAAATTAATAAGGCTTTAAGAAATTTCCAAATCAGTTTTATATATTAGTATGTATAGTAGGATGCTACTTGCTCTCTGTATAATTAACATTTTCAGATAACAAAGGTCTATTATAACCTATCCAGCTGCTGCTGCTGCTGCTGCTGCCAAGTTGCTTCAGTTGTGTCTGACTCTGTGCGACCCCACAGACGGCAGCCCACCTGGCTCCACCGTCCCTGGGATTCTCTAGGCAAGAACACTGGAGTGGGTTGCCATTTCCTTCTTCAAGGCATGAAAGTGAAAAGTGAAAGTGAAGTTGCTCAGTCGTGTCTGACTCTTAGTGACCCCATGGACTGCAGCCCACTAGGCTCCTCCGTTCATGGGATTTTCCAGGCGAGAGTACTGGAGTGGGGTGCCATTGCCTTCTCCATAACCTATCCTATAAGCATACAAATTGTAAAAGTTTGTAGAATGTATATGAAATGTTTTAAGAATCTTTGTTTTCAGATAATTGTCATTTGTTAAGATTGTTAAATTTTGAAAGAATTTTGGGCATTTATGTCAGATCTAGTAGTAATTATTCCAATCTAAGACTGTTTTGTAATGAAGGCACTGGGCCACATAACTGTCTGGATTCAAATTCTGGGTCTGCCACTTCTTCAGTGAAAGTGAAGTTGCTGAATTGTGTCCGACTCTCTCTGACCCCATGGACTGTAGCCTACCTGGCTCCTCCGTCCATGGGATTTCCCAGGCAAGAGTACTCAAGTGGGTTGCCATTTCCTTCTCCAGAGGATCTTCCTGACCCAGGGATCGAACCCAGGCCTCCTACATTGTGGGCAGACACTTTACCATCTAAGCCACCAGGGAAACATTAACTTGGTATTAATTTAGGCAAGTCACATAACTTCTCAGAATTACAGTTTTCTTCACAAAGGGAAAATAATTTTACCACCTTATAGTGTTGTTAGGATGATTAAATGATTATATGTATGATATATGTGAATGTGGATGTACAGGTGTGTTGTGTGTATATAAAGTTTTTATAGCAATGCTTGACATTAAGTGATGATAAATGTTAGTTATTATTGTCATTGTGAGTGTCATATCAGGGGAGTTAGTTTTTGATTAGATTAACATTTATTCATCTAAATCTCAAAAATTTTTTGCTTTTTAAATTGAAGCATCCCTTTAAAAAAAAAACCTATGTGTATCATTGTAGAATTTAAAGAATAATAAATAACATATGTACCATTCAGCATTAGGAATTGGCTGTTATTAGAGTCAGCCATATTACTTTTCCCCTTCACGTAGTTCATTCTCTCTCTTATCTTGAATTTTCTGTTTATTATTACCTTGCTTTTTAAAAAATAGTTTGACTACATACTTATTTTGGGGGGCTCCAAAATCACTGCAGATGGTGACTGCAGCCATGAAATTAAAAGACACTTGCTCCTTGGAAGAAAAGTTATGATCAACCTAGACAGCAGATTAAAAAGCAGAGACATTACTTTGCTGACAAAGGTCCATCTAGTCAAAGCTATGGTTTTTCCAGTAGTCGTGTATGGATGTGAGAGTTGGACTATAAAGAAAGCTGAGTACTGAAGAATTGATGCTTTTGAACTGTCGTATTGGAGAAGACTCTTGAGAGTCCCTTGGACTGCAAGGCAATCCAACCAGTCTGTCCTAAAGAAAATCAGTCCTGAATATTCATTGGAAGGACTGATGCTAAAGCTGAAACTCCAGTACTTTGGCCAACTGATACGAAGAGCTGACTCATTTGAAAAGACCCTGGTGCTGGGAAAGATTGAAGATGGGAGGAAAAGGGAACAGCAGAGGATGAGATGGTTGGATGGCATCACCGACTCAATGGACATAAGTTTGAGCAAACTCCAGGTGTTGGTGTCAGGGAGGCCTGACATGGTGTAGTCCATGGGGTGACAAAGAGTCAGACACAACTGAGCGACTGAACTGAACATACTGACTTAGTTATAAATAATACATAATGTAATTTTTATGTTTGAATTTCATATAAATATGACGATGTGTTAATCTTCTACTTGCTCAATGTTATATATATTTTGAGGTTCATATATGTAGTTGTAGAACATTCATTTTCACTACCCTATAGTGTTTTCCTTACTCTAGGTTTTGCTGTTACAAACAGTATGGCTCTGAATATTTCTATACATACTTCCTGGTGTTCATGTGCTAGAGTTTCTCTGAGTATACGTCTAGAAACAGATATTTCAGGTTCTAATTTTCATCTGTCTGCTGATGGAAAGCAGTCCAGCATGGAAGTCCATTGTTGCAGTAGGCCAGGCAAAGGATTTTGGGGACTTGAACCAGAATGGTTACCAGGTGGTTAAAGGAAGCAGAGGTACTTCAGATTTGGTTTCAGAATTAACAGGTGTTGATATTGTAGTTCATAAAATGGGGGACCATACAAGGAAGATGGGGCATCAAGGATGACTCTCAGGCCCCAACAAAGACACTGCCATCACACTCAGGAGAAACGCAACTCCCCCAGGCTCCTGCTGCAACCTCTCAGGTCCCTGTCCTGCCCTGATAGGGTAGTGACAACTCCTGCAAAGAGGAAAAGCCCTTGTTTGCACCTTCTCTGGCTGTCATCCCTGCAACTCCAGCCTGAAGGGACATGTGGCTCATGCTCAGATCAAATACAGACCTCCCACCAAAGCCATTGGGCACACACAGATTGGAGAGCGAGGAAGCATAGTTTTAAAAAGAACAAAAGAAAAAGCCCTAATAAAACAGATAATACTTGATAAATAGTAAAACAAACAAAACCAGAAATAGTTTTTTTTTTAAAAAAAGGAATAGGAAAAAAAAGACAAATTTAAAAAAAAATCTAAAATATATATTTAAAAAGTCATAGCTGAAGAATATAATAACTGAGAGGGAAAATATACTGGAAAGGATTAGCAGCAGATTAGGTGTTAAAGAAAAACTCATAAGCTATTTGGAAACTAAGATAATGGAAATCATTCAATCAGAACAGCAAAAAGAAAAGTAATGTTTTTTTTTTAAAAAAAGGATAGTTTAAGGGACTTTTGAGACAACATTAAGTGTATGAACATTTGTATTATAGGGATCCCAGAAGGAGAAGAGAGAGAGGAAAAGAAAATGTATCTGATGAGATTATGGCTGAAAACTTCTTGAACCTGAAGAAAGAGACAGATATCCAAGTAGAGGCAGCACAAAGAGAGTCTCAAACAAGATGAACCCAAAAAGACCCACAATAAGACATATCATGTTTAGTAGTACAATGGCAAAGTTAAAGATAAAAAGAGGATTTTAAAAGCAGCAAGAAGGAAAGAGAGTCACATACAAGGAAACCCCCTGTAAGGTTGTTAGCTGATTTTTCAGCAGAAACTTCAGGCCTGAAGGGAGTGACAGTGATATATTTTGAGTGCTGAAAGGCAAAAACCTGCAACCTAAGATATTTTACCCAGCAAGGTTATCTTGTGGTATCCTGCAAAGAGAGAGAAAGAGCTTCTCAAATAAGCAAAAATAAGAGTTCATCAGTTGTCAACTGACCATACAAGAAGTGTTAAAGGGTCTTCTCTAGACGGAAAAGAAAAGAAAGATGAATGACTCCTAAGATTTTAAATGGTGGTGCTGTTTACTAAAATGGAGACTTCTCCCAATAGAGAAGACTTCAAAATTTTATTTTATTTTCATTTCATCCATGGATATTTCCTTTTTAAGTTTTAATGTCTCATTAACTACTATCACTAAATGTCATTGTGCTTTCCTGGAGACTGTACTGTTATGTTTCCCATATGCTGCTTTGGATTTGCTTTATGCAGCAATAAGAACTAAGTGGTGTGGAATTATATGTGATGACACTGAATAAGGATAAAGGAGGGTCCCTTAGGAATATTCTGAGATTTGGACTTGATATCTCTTGTGTACACCTAGTTCTGAGTCGTGTTGGTGGAGGTTGTTAGTTGGCTAAGTTTCATATATGTGAGGTATGATCCTATAAAGGTCTTTTGTCCAGATTTAAGTAATTTAAATGCAGTGACATTTGGAGGTAAAAGGTTATGGCTTATCTGTTAAAGGAAAGTGGGAAATAAGGGCCTTAGCAAATGAAATCAAGTCTGAAGCTCTGTGTTGGAATCTAGACCCTACTGCTGATGACCTGTGTATTAATTTCCTATTGCTTTTTTAACAAATTACCAAAGATTTAGTGGCTTAAACAATATGTTTTTATCTTACTGGGAAGTGAGAAGTCCAAATGGGTCTCAGTTCAGTTCATTTCAGTTCAGTCACTCAGTTGTATCCAACTCTTTGCGACTCCATGAGCTGCGGCACTCCAGGCTTCCCTGTCCATTACTCCCGGAGCCTACCCAAACTCATGTCCATTGAGTCTGTGATGCCATCCAAAAAACTCATCCTCTGTCATCCCCTTTTCCTCCTGCCCTCAATCTTTCCCAGCATCAGGGTCTGAATTTTCAAATGAGTCAGCTGTTTATATCAGGTGGCCATAGTATTGAAGTTTCAGCTTCAACATCTCACTGGTCTAAAATCAGGTGTCAACAGAGCTGCATTCCTCTTAGAGATTCTAGGAGAGGATCCATCTCCTTGTCTCTTCCAGCTTTTAGATGCTCCCCATATTCCTTGACTTGTGGTCCCTTCCGCCATCTTCAGAACCAGCAAGTCCTTCTCAGACTCCGTGTCTCTGGTTCTTCCTTTGTGACCTCCTTCTTCTACCTTTAAGGATGCTTATGATTAAACTGAGCCTGAGTAGATTATCCAGGATAATCTCCCTATTTTAAAATCAGCTGATTAGCAATTTAAATTCCATCTGCCACCTTAATTCTCTTTTGCTGTGTAAAATAATATGCTTACAATTTCCAGGGACTAGGACCTGTTTGTGTTTGCATATGCATACCAACACAAATTTAGTGTCCACAGGCCAGTCACATGGGCAATTTGAGAAGCTTTTTAATCTATGAAACTAATAATGATAATAATGCCAGCACCCACCTGTGTGATTTGGACACACAGTTGTAGGGGTTTTTGGAGGACTTTAAAGAATAAACAGCTTGCAAATGTTGCAAATGTAATTTTTGTTACAGTTTGTACTGAGACCAGTATATAATACAAAAAGACCCTTAAAGGCTCATAATCCACTTTAATCTTGTGTTTGTGTGTCCATAAATCAGGCACTTTTAAGGAGATTTGTATCAATTTTAGTGTATTCTGTACAATGTGTATAAGTGAAATATTTAACATATGTATGGTACTTCGCTGGTGGTCCAGTGGCTAAGACCCTGTTCTCCCAATGCAGGGGGCTTGGATTTGATCCCTGGTCAGGGAACTAGGGGATATGCCACAACTGAGAATTCGCATGCCATAACTAAAGATCCTGCATGCTGCGTCCCCATTCTTTTTAGAACCTGCATGCCACAAAGACTGAAGATCCAGTGTACCACAACTAAGATCTGTTGCAGCCAAATAAATATTTTTTAAAGAATATGTGTTACACAGATTTTAATCCCTATTTTCTAACCAGGTCAGGGACAGATAACTTTATGGGCCCAAGACCTCTGGCTCTAAAATTGAAAACTCCTTAAACTTGAAATTGTATCAGGTTAAAAAAAAAAGAAGAAAACTGCCTTCATATAAATTAGCAGTAAAGTAGTAAAGGATATGTATGGGTGACTTTTCTCTTAGAAGGCTTATGGATTAGCAGAAGTCATTTAAAGAGCTCACTACTTTCCTGTCCTTTGCCTCCTCCCTGAATCTCTTGCCTTCTTAAGAAGTTTACTAGAAGATGGAGATTAAGAGCCAGACCAAAATGCTACAGCCAGAGCCATTCGTGTCATACTCATAAATACAGTCTAATCAGTATTAGTAAAATTCTAAAATAAACACCAAAAAGGAACTCTTAAACAATCTAGGCCTTTAACTCAAATACATAACTTTATAAACTTAAGTATATATTTTTGTTTTTCCTTTCCTTGGAACTAAGTAAAATTTAAGTTAAATTAAGCCTGTAAACATAAACTACTTTATGATTGTCAGGTTCATTCATGGCTCACACAGCTTTGTGTCACTTTTTATCTTTGTAGCATTTTGCTACATAATGAGGTAGGTTGCAGTGGGTCTCAGGAAGGTTGTGAGAGAGATAGTTAGGATTGTTCCTTCTTCTCTCTGCCCCATCACTGAGTAGCGGAGCCATCTGCCATTCACGGGAGCATACATCCAGGGTAGCGATGGGAAATGATGTCTCCTGGAGGCCAGTACAGTTCAAAGTTGGTTTTCTCTGTCTTGGTCTTGTGGTTTGGGGGGTTTTATGGCTTTTTGAGGTATGTTTGGGAGAGAAAGATCCTCATTCCTTGCTTAACCTATGCAAATAATCTTCAAGGACTTTGATCACTGGGAAGAAAAAAATGAGACTGTCATCTGTCCTCCAGATGAAAGGCTCATTTTGGCAGGAGTGTTACAGAGATGGGTCACGATTTTTTGGTTGTTTTGATTTTATGCCTCTATAAAGGATCTTTTAAAAAATTCTTATGGTTATTTTGTTTTCTTTTATTCTTTCGGTTTCCCTCCTATTTAGTGATAAAAGCCGTGGCCAGCTGTCTGTGTGAGCTCGCTCATACATTCTTCCCAGGGCAGGGGCTCTGAAGTAGACAGGTTTAGGTGGAGGTTTGGAGGTCTTTCTTACTTGTCTTTGGGCCAGTCCTGCCTGCCAATTCCTGGTTGAGCTGATCTTTTTTAAAAAGACCTTAAAGAAAAACCCAACTTCATATTATCCTGGCTTCTACAAAAAAGGCCTGCTATGCCTGAGTGACAGCTTCTTCAGCAAGGTGGGAGGGTAGGATTGGGGGAGGTTGGTTCAACAGCCAGGATTTGTAGCATTCCCATTCATTTAGTTCACATTATTTTTCTGAATGCCTGTTCTGGGTGTTCTGACTGACTTTTTCACACTACCTAATATTCCTTGAAAAGTATGTCTTTAAAGCCACATTACCCTTGGGGGAAAAATTAGAATGGAAAGCACATATTTTATAGACAGTAAGTTTAGGGGGTAAATAGACTTGCAGAATTTTACAGCTGTTGTGTTCCTTGGTATTCTCTCATGTCTGTAATCACTGGAGAGATGCGAGGGTGAATTGTTCCTTGGTATATGTTTAACCTACATTTTAGCTACTTATTAAAGGGGTTTAACTTGGGCTATATATCTTCTTTAAGAGGATTGAAGGGAATTTGGAGTGGCAGATCTGTTTTCATTGTAGCTTTAGATGTATGGTAAGTTAAACCATTTTTGTGAAAGTTGAAAGTGTAATATTAAAAGTATCCAGTTTTCTAGCCATTTGTGCACATTAAAAATAACTTGCTATTCATGTTCAGTGGTTTTCCTATTAGACAGTGTAGGGGACTTGCCACAACACATGCAACGGATTATAAAAAGACTGCAAATTTAATAATTGCAACATGGCACAAACCATGCTGGCAGATACTGGAGTACAGCACTCTCTTTAATCACGGTGCTTCCCATAGTGTGGGTGGTCACGGTCCACAGACATTTCAGGCCAGCCAGACCCCTTATGAGAGGATTGTGAAGCAGAGCACAAGTAAACAGTGTTTCACCGGGCTTTTCAGGATTTTCATTTCTTTTAGGTTGCTTTTCCACTTTTTCTCCTCAAATCTGCTCCTTTAAAATTTTTGTTGCTTAGATTGTTCACTTTTCTCAGATGAAACCTTATTGCATATGCTTTTGCTTTCTTTGTTCAGTTTTTTTTTTTTGTCAACATAATAATAGTTTTAACACTTTAAGTTCTATGTCAGTCCAAAAGCTGAAAATGACTAGGATGTTGTGATCATTACAAGTTAGCAGTTTCTCACAGTAAGCCCTGTAAAGTTGCATTTAATCAATTTATTTTCTAATTTCATTTTTTAAAACATCTAACTTTTGTCCCTTTTTTCCTTTGATGTTTGCTTGACTGAAAGGAAGTTTGAATCATTTGCAAAGATTTTCTTCCTCATTCAGAAACATTATGCTTGCTACCCTATTTTGTTCTTTAGTAATTTATTTTCCCTTTTTATAAGCTTTTATTGTCCTGGTCCTTAATGTTTATGAATATCGATGAAAGAGGCAAGTGATGGAAATGCAAAGTTGCTAGTTTTTGTCCATTCATGAGAATTAATTGAATTAATTGAAACTCTTAGTTTCTCTAGGGAGGAGCTAAGTAATAAATGTGTACAAATGGTTATTTATTATCTTGAAGCTTTAACATTTTCTCTCTGAGAGGGTGATTTTTAAAAGAAAGACTTGGAAAAATATAAACATAGATATGTTAGTAAAAGAGAAGTTAATGTTACAAATGTGTACCTTTACATCCTCTCACCTCTCTTGTCTTAAAATTATGGACAGTCTGCTCCTAGTCTTCATATATAAAATTATAGGCAGGCTGTTTCTAGTTGTTAATGTTTTAAATAAAACATACCATTTTAGTTGATATATTAGCATACATGATTAGGTAATATAAAGTATGTAAAAGGAGAAAATAATTTTCAGTCATATTTCATAAGATATAGTCCCTAATAAAGTCACGTTATATTGTATTTCTTTTCCATAAACTGATTATAAATAAGTTGCCTGTGATTATAATTTATAATGACATTGTCAAAACCAGCTTAAAGAGAAAATAGAGTGATTATATGTTTTGAAAGAAATGAGTTTCTTTTAAATCATACCTGTTTAAAAAAAAATACTCTACATAGATCTTTGGAGAATTTTATTGCTGTTCATGAAAGCATTTAAAAAATACTTTAGTCATTTTCATTTATGATAAAGCAAATCTAATTCTCTCTTCTAATGCTACTTGCCAAGCTTTAGATCACAACGGCTTAATTTAAGAAAAAAAAAAAATTGCTGGCTAATCCCCTTTGGTATTTTGAAGCTATTTTGGGCACCCTTTGTTCTATGGTACATTACAGTCTGTTTATGGGGAGCCATCGGGTGTTTGATGTGGGACCCTCTGGCAGAGAGGATTGGAACTTGAGAGTCTGGGTGCAACTGGGACAAGTTAAGGATGCTGAATTTAACTTTCTTTTGGATTTGTCTTTCATCTATAAATTGAAGGATTACTTTAATTTTAAATGGAGTAGGGGTAAGGCAGGTTGGTTTTGGTTTTAGAAATTACCATTTAGAGTTTAGTAACAATATCAAAAGCAGGGATGTTGACATTTTTTCAGTTTAATAGTACTGGTTAAGATACATTTATGACTGAGTGCTCCATCTTCCTTTTCCTGAGCTTCCTGATGGTTCCCAGAATTTGCCTTAAGACACCAGGGTAAACCCTTCTTCACAGAATACGTGCCTTAGAGTCATAAATGTCTCTTTTCAGGCTCTCGTGTGGTTCCTCACTGCCTGAATCAAGAAGAGGTTCAGCAGACCTGTTTTCAGAGCATTGCCCCAGTTACAATTATGCTGATGTCTTCATGACAGAGATTCATGGGTTTATATAGATATAGCCCCTTGAATTTCTTTCATAGAAAAGATATCTAGCAATACGAGAGAGAAAAGTAATAAGAAGACTGAAAGATATTGTTCTGTATGGTTATTTATTACTTTTTTTGGCTTCTTGAGTGAAATTAAGGCATAACTACATTAGAAAGAAAGAAAAAAAAAAAGTGAAGTCGCTCAGTCGTGTCCAACTCTTTGCGATCCCATGGACTGTAGTCTACCAGGCTTCTCTGTCCATGGGATTTCCCAGGCAAGAGTACTGGAGTGCATTACTATTTCCTTCTCCAGGGGATTTTCCTGACCCCAGGATCGAACCCGGGGCTCCTGCATTGCAGGTAGACGGTTTACCCTCTGAGCCACCAGGGAAGCCCACATTACATTAATTTAAATTACCTTTCTTAAAACTCATTTCCTTTTCTGGCCTATAGAGAGCACGTTAGCATATACCTATGTGGTATTTATATGCTCCTGGTGGTAGTTAAGTCCTGTATCCCCCTCACCTCACCCAAAGTGTAAATATTCACCATTGTATTTTGTGTCATTGATTAGCAGCTCTCATTAGCAGTATGGTTCAAGGAAAGCGGGATCCTCTAAGATCCCTGGAAGGATTCTCTCAGATCCTTCCAAGAAGCCTGTCGTATCCTTTCTTTTCCAATTATGTATCTTTGTGATGCTGGATTTCCTTTATAAATAGAACCAAAACAATGTGTCACAATAGACTGAATGCAGCAACAGACATGAGAACACAGTTGTCTTCTATTGTCAGACATTAAAGAAATTTGCCCCCAGAATGTAACACCATGGACTCTTAACTCAAAATTTTTTTATTTTGAGAAGTACAGTTGTTTTCATAAATAATACTAATGTGTAAATGGTTTATTTTTATCTCTAGTGAATTAATATTATAAATTCTTCTGAGATTCAATTACTAATATAGTAAATAATGTCTATAAAATCTATAAAAACAAAATTTCTTTGCGGTCCTAAGATGAGAAAATTTAATAATTGTTATTATAGATATTGAAATTGTTTCAGTGGTTCTCAAATCAATCTTCCATTGGCTTCTCTGAGAATCTGATCCAAGTGAGACTATAAAATATATAAAATTAGCCCACAGGTGTGAGGTTTTAATGAAATGTCTCCTTTACATTTTCAGGATGTTTTCATAATTTGTCTTTTTATAAATGAAGTAGCTATCAAGTAGAGCTATTTCAAATCCTGAAAGATGATGCTGTGAAAGTGCTGCACTCAATATGCCAGCAAATTTGGAAAACTCAGCAGTGGCCACAGGACTGGAAAAGGTCAGTTTTCATTCCAATCCCAAAGAAAGGCAATGCCAAAGAATGCTCAAACTACCGCACAATTGCAGTCATCTCACACGCTGGTAAAGTAATGCTCAAAATTCTTCAAGCCAGGCTTCAGCAATATGTGAACCGTGAACTTCCTGATGTTCAGGCTGGTTTTAGAAAAGGCAGAGGAACCAGAGATCAACTTGCCAACATTCACTGGATCATGGAAAAAGCAAGAGAGTTCCAGAAAAACATCTATTTCTGCTTTATTGACTATGCCAAAGTCTTTGACTGTCTGGATCACAATAAGCTGTGGAAAATTCTGAAAGAGATGGGAATACCAGACCATCTAACCTGCCTCTTGAGAAATCTGTATGCAGGCCAGTTAGAACTGGACATGGAACAACAGACTGGTTCCAAATAGGAAAAGGAGTACGTCAAGGCTGTATATTGTCACCCTGCTTATTTAACTTCTATGCAGAGTACATCATGAGAAATGCTGGACTGGAAGAAACACAAGCTGGAATCAAGATTGCCAGGAGAAATATCACTAACCTCAGATATGCAGATGACACCACCCTTATGGCAGAGTGTGAAGAGGAACTAAAAAGCCTCTTGATGAAAGTAAAAGAGGAGAGTGAAAAAGTTGGCTTAAAGCTCAACATTCAGAAAATGAAGATCATGGCATCTGGTCCCATCACTCCATGGGAAATAGATGGGGAAAGAGTGGAAACAGTGTCAGACTTTATTTTTTGGGGCTCCAAGATCACTGCAGATGGTGACTGCAGCCATGAAATTAAAAGACGCTTACTCCTTGAAGAAAAGTTATGACCAACCTAGATAGCATATTCAAAAGCAGAGACGTTACTTTGCCGACTAAGGTCCATCTAGTCAAGGCTATGGTTTTTCCAGTAGTCATGTATGGATGTGAGAGTTGGACTGTGAAGAAAGCTGAGCGCCGACGAATTGATGCTTTTGAACTGTGGTGTTGGAGAAGACTCTTGAGAGTCCCTTGGACTGCAAGGAGATCCAACCAATCCTTTCTGAAGGAGATCAGCCCTGGGATTTCTTTGAAAGGAATGATGCTAAAGCTGAAACTCCAGTACTTTGGCCACCTCATGCGAAGAGTTGACTCATTGGAGAAGACTTTGATGCTGGGAGGGATTGGGGGCAGGAGGAGAAGGGGACGACAGAGGATGAGATGGCTGGATGGCATCACTGACTCGATGGATGTGAGTCTGAGTGAACTTGGGAGTTGGTAATGGACAGGGAGGCCTGGCGTGCTGTGATTCATGGGGTCGCAAAGAGTCGGACACGACTGAGTGACTGAACTGAACTGATCAAGGAAACTGCCAATGCCCTCTTATAAATTTAAGGAACCCGCAATGGCACCCCACTCCAGTACTTTTGCCTGGAAAATCCCATGGACGGAGGAGCCTGATAGGCTGCAGTCCATGGGGTCGAGAAGAGTCAGACACGACTGAACGACTTCACTTTCACTTTTCACTTTCATGCATTGGAAAAGGAAATGGCAACCCACTCCAGTGTTCTTGCCTGGAGAATCCCAGGGACGAGGGAAGCCTGGTGGGCTGCCGTCTATGGGGTCGCACAGAGTCAGACACGACTGAAGCAACTTAGCAGCAGGAGCAAAGTTATGATCACTTTTACTTATTTAGTTGATGTGCTTTGAAGTTTGGTCTAACCTCCCATCTGTATCTTAATACATGACTTTTAACAAACATTGTAGATTACCATCATTCATATATTACTCTTATGGTAACCATAGCATCCATAACAATTTTAATAAGCATAGAATGCCTTGATGTTATGTGTACTTAGGATGTTTCTAACCACATCTGCATCAGTTACCTAACTTTTTTTATTTTTCAATTCGTTTCTAGTTTGGGGATGAAGAAGAAAAAGAAAGTAATTGGCAAACTAAGCATTACTTTGCCTTTATTCTTATCTTAAATCTTTCTTTGAATTGAAGTATAGTAGCTGTACAATATTATATGTTACAGGTGTATAGTATAGTGATTCACAACTTTTAAAGGTTATACTCCTTTTATAGGTATTATAAAATATTGGCTACATTCCCCATCTTATTAGGCTTTTGTGGTGGCTCAGACAGTAAAGAATCTACCTTCATTGCAGGAGACAGGTTTGATCCCTGGGTTGGGAAGATTCCCTGGGGGAGGGCATGGCCACCCACTCCAATATAAGTTTAAAGGTTATACTCCATTTATGGTTATTATAAAATATTGGCTATATTCCCCATCTTACACTATACAATATACCACTGTAGCTTATTTTATACCTAATAGTTTTTACCTCTAACTCCCCTATCCCTATGTTCCTTCTCCCCCTTTCCTTCTCCCCTCTGGTAATCGCTAATTGTTTCACTGTATCTGTTGAGTCTGCTTCTCTTTTTGTTATATTCATAAATTTGTATTATTTTTTAGGTTCCATGTATAAATGATATCATACAATATTTGTCTTTCTCTGTCTGACTTATTTCACAGCATAATACCCTCCAAATTCATCCATGTTGCTGCAAATTGCAAAATTTTTTTCTTTTGTTGGCTGAGTAGTATTTCATTACACACCCCATCTTCTGTATCCATTTCTCTGTTGATTGACACTTGGGTTGCTTCCATGTCTTTGCAGTTTCAAACAGTGCTGCTTGTAAACATTGAGGTGCATGCAACTTTTTGAATTAGTCGTTTGTGGTTTTTTTTTTCCCAATATATACTCAGAATTGAAATTACTCGGTCATATGGTAGTTCTGAGATTTTCTGAGAAACCTCCATACTTTCTCCACAGTGGCCGCAACAATTTACATTCCTGCCAACATTGTATGAAGGTTTCCTTTCTTCCATATCCTTGCCAACATTTGTTATGTGTGTTCTTTGTGATGATAACTATTCTGACAGGTGTGAGGTGATATTTCATTATGGTTTTGATTTGCATTTCCCTGATGACTAGTGATATTGAGCATTTTTTTCATGTGCCTATTGGCCATCTGTTTATTTCCTCTTTGGAAAAATGTGTATTCGATTCTTTTGCCCATTTTTTAATCAGGTTGTTTCTTTGTTTAATGTTAAATTTTGCAAGCTATTTATATATGTTGAATAGTAATCTCTTATTGATCATCTACAAATTTTTCTCACATTCAGTAAATTGTCTTTTCATTTTGTCAGTGGTTTCTTTTGCTTTACCAAAGCTTTTAAGTTTAATTAGGTCCCATTTTTAAATTTTTGCTTTTGTTTCCTTTAAGAGATGGATCCAAAGAAATATTGCTACAATTTATGTTAAAGAGTGTTCTGCCTATGTTTTCGTCTAAGAATTAATATAGTATCTTGTCTTACATTTACGTCATTAATCTATTTTGAGTTTATTTTTATATATGGTATTAGTGAAACGAAAATCTTTCAGTTGTGTCCGACTCTGTGACCCCATGGACTACACAGTCCATGGAATTCTCTAGGTCAGAATACTGGAGTGGGTAGCCTTTCCCTTCTCCAGGGGATCTTCCCAACCCAAGGATCAAACCCAGGTCTCCTGCATTGCAGACAGATTCTTTACCAGCTAAGCCACCAGGGAAGCCCATATAGTATTACAGAATGCTCTAATTTCATTATTTTACATGTAGCTATGCAGTTTCAAAACACCACTTATTGTATAGGCTGTCTTTTCTCTTTGTGTTTTCTTGCCTCCTTTGTTGTAGATTAAATGACCATAAGTGTGTGGGCTCTCTGTCCTGTTCTGTTGATCTGTGTGTGAGTTTTTGTGCTAGTACCATTATGTTTTGATTACTGTAGTTTTTAAGTATAGTCTGAAGTCAGGAAGCTTGATTCCTCTACCTTTGTTTTTCTTTTTCAAGACTATTTTGGTTATTCAGAGTCTTTTGTGTTTCCATACAAATTTTAAAATTATTTGTTCTAATTCTGTGAAAAATGTATTTTGTGTTTTGTTAGAAATTACAATGACTCTGTAGATTGCCTTGGGTAGTACAGTCATTTTAATGACACTGATTCTTCCAGTTGAAGAGCATGGTATATTTTTCCATCTATTTTTGTTGCCTTTAATTTCTTTCATCAGTTTCTTATGGTTTTCTGAGTATGGGTCTTTTGTCTTCCTAAGTAGGTTTATTTCTGGTATTTTATTTTTGATGCAGTGGTAAATGGGATTGTTTCCTCAGTTTCTCTGATAGTTCATTGTTTGTGTATGGAGATGCAACAGATTTCTGTTTATTAATTTTGTATCCTACAACTTTACAGATTTGATTGATGAGATCTAATAGTTTTCTGGTAGCATCTTTAGGATTTTCTGCTTTAATATCATGTTATCTGAAAATCACCAGTTTTACTTCTTCCTTTCCACTTTGGAACTCTTCCATTTCTTCTTAAGGCTAGGACTTCCAAAACTATGTTGAATAAAAGTGGCAAGAATGGGAATCTTTGTCTTGTTCCTGATCTCAGAGGACATAATTTCAGCTTTTCACCATTGAGTATAATGTTAGCTGTGGGCTTGTCACATGTGGCCTTTATTATGTTGAGGTATGTACCTTCTGTGCCCACTGTATGGAGAATTTTTATCATAAATGGATGCTGAATTTTATCAAATGCTTTTTCTGTGTCTATTGAGATAATCATATGTGTTTTATTCTTCAATTTGTTAATATAGTGTATCACATTGATTGTTTCGTGATACTGAAAAATCCTTGAATCCTTGGGATAAATCCCACTTGATTATGGTATGTGGTCCTTTTAATGTATTATTGGATTCAGTTTGCTAATATTTTGTTGAGCATTTTTGCATCTATGTCCATCAGTGATATTGGTCTGTAATTTTCTTTTTTAAATATTTTGGAATTTATTTACTTTTACTTGGAGGATAATTGCTTTATAATATTGTATTGGTTTCTGCCATATATCAACATGAATTAGCTATAGATGTAATTTTCTGTTTTTGTCATATCTTTGTCTGGTTTGGTATCAGAGTGATGCAGGTCTTAATTGAGTTTGAAAGAGTTACTTCCTCTGAAATTATTTGGAAATAGTTTAAGAAGTATAGATGTTAACTCTTTTCTAAAATGTATGGTAGAATTTACCTGTGAAGCCATCTGGTCCTGGACTTCTGTTTGTTAGAAAATTTTAATTACTAATTCAATTTCATGACTAGTAATTGGTCTATTCATATTTTCTGTTTCTTCCTGGTTCAGTCTTGGGAGATTGTGCCTTTTTAAGAATTTGTCCTCTTCTTTTGGCTGTCCTTTTTATTGGCATATGGTTGCGCATAGTCGTCTCTTATGATTCTTTGTATTTCTGTGGTGTTGGTTTTAAGTTCTTTTTCATTTCTGATTTTATTGGGTTGGGTCCCTACCCTCTCTTTCTTGATGAGTCTGGCCATTGATTTTGTTTATCTTTTCAGTGAACCAGCCTTTAGTTTCCCCAATCTTGTCTATCATTTTCTTAGTCTCTATTTTATTTGTTTCTTCTCTGATCTGTCTCGTTTCTTTCCTTCTACCAACTTTGGGTTTTGTATGTTCTTCTTTCTCTAGTTCCTCTATTTTTTTTAATTTAAAAAAATTATATTGGAGTCTGGTTGATTTACAATGCTGCATTTGATTCAGGTGTACAACATGGTGAATCAGTTAACGCACATTCATATATCTAGTCTTTAGATTCTTTTTTCATATAGGCCATTACAGTGTATTGAGTAGAATTCCCTATGCCATATAGTAGGTCCTTATTAGCTATTTTATATCTATGTGTATGTGTATATGTCAATCCCACTCTCCCAATTGCTCCCTCTCCCGCTTACCTCCTAGTGACCATAAGTTTGACTCTACTTCTGTTTTGTAAATAAGTTCATTAAGATTCCACACATAAGTAATATCATATATTTACTCTGTAGAAAGTGGACATAAAATGAACCTGCCTGAACGTAAGGGCCGTATACAACAAACCCGCAGCAAACATCATTCTTCATGATAAAAAGCTGAAAGCTTATATTTATGTTACTCTGTTTGACTTACTTCACTCAGCATGATAATCCCTCATTCCTTTAGATATAAGGTTAAGTTGTTTATTTGAGATTTTTCTTGTTTCCTGAGATGAACTTGTATAACTATAAATTTCCCTCTTAGGACCACTTTTTCTGCGTCCCATTGGTTTTGGATTGTCACATTTTCATTTTCATTTGTCTCTGTCTTACTTTAAATCTTCTATTTTTAGTTTATCTTGCTTTGTAGCTAATCTCTTAGAATGTGATACTTCTGAATCAGAAGGGGCTAGTTGCCCTATGGAGTAAACTCCTGTATTGAAAATGGATTCATATAAGATCTGATCCAGTTCCTTTATCTCTACTTAGAATTATCTTAAATCTTTGGAACAGGTTTATTGCTTATCTTCTAAGTATCTCCAGAAACATGGAGTATTCCTTGGCAATTTATGGCTAAGCTGATTCACAGATCAATGTAGGAGGTTGTCTAACTTCTGACCTCTGCTGGGAGAGCTGGCTTTTTCTTAAAACTGGACTCTCTCCCTTTACACCCTGTCCTCTCTCCTTCTGCTGGGGGAGTTTCCCTAGCCCTCCAAACAGCCAGCAACACCTCTGAAGTCTTCCATTTAGTCTTTAGTCACATGGATTAGGGAGGAAGTTTTCATTTTCTGAGGTTAATGTAGCAATTTTATATATTTGGCATCGTAGGTGATTTGTATGATAATGCAAATCTTATTATATCTTGAGTTCTGCCAAATACGTATCTAATTGATTTTTTCAATTTTCTTCTGAGATTATAGTACTAAAGAAGCATCTCCCTTCTGTATTACATGGGTACAGCTGTAAATGCTTTAAGTAAGCAAAATGTGTGTATCTTATTATAGAAAAGGTGTTTATTATAGAAAAGCAAAAGGTGTTTATATTATTATAGAAAGTAATACAATATCATAATCTGTGGTTTGGAGTATTTAAAGGACTTCAGACTTTGGTTCTGGAAATATTTTTAAACTTAGAAACCTTTTAAACCTGCTATTACCTATCACAGATCACAGATCTACCAATCAGCAGATTAAAATTACATCTGCTGCTAAGTAGGTGGCCTTCTGTGTCTTGGCTAGGATGGCAGTGTGGTGTTTCTTATGCATAAAGAAAGAAATTTAAATCACTAGGTGCTAAACCAACAAATTTCATTGTGGATTATTTAAGAACTATTGTAGTTTTTGTTACATAGTGGCATAAATGGTTTTTTTCCAGAATTTCATTTCCGTAGAATCTGTCTGCATTCCTTAAACTTTTCTTTTTTTTTTTTCCTGAAAAAAGAAATAGCAATTTTATTAGTGGGTTGCTTTGAAGAAAATGCAGAGAGAA
The DNA here is from genome assembly GCF_042477335.2 of Ovis canadensis. Taxonomy (NCBI): domain Eukaryota; kingdom Metazoa; phylum Chordata; class Mammalia; order Artiodactyla; family Bovidae; genus Ovis; species Ovis canadensis. Next base: position 31,281,239 of record NC_091246.1, read on the forward strand.
GGAGGGAACTGGACTGGACCTGTGATTACTTTTCATGAGTGTGGATAAGCAGAGACTTCAGGGCTCACCAGGACTTTAGTCTTTGGCTTTTTTTTTTCCCCCTTAACATTTCCAAGGGTTTTGTCAATGACTTTCAAATGGAACTTCACATCTTGGATCAGTTCCATGAAAAGTTGTGTGGTCTTAGCCACAGTAGCACCATAGTTTATTTTTCCTGTACTAGTTTCACAGAGGTTAACTGAGCTGGAATTGATGAGAGACTAGCAGTGCAAGGGGTATGTGTTTGTGTGTGTGTGTGGTGTGTGTGTGTGTTATGTATAATAAAAAATGCTTTAGCTGAATTAACATTTGCCTGTTGCTTAAAAAGGAAGCAAATAAAATGATTCTAAAATGGTTAATGTTACATTATTTAAAGCTTTTAAAATGATCTTTTATTAATTGTATTTTTATATTGCTTAGTACCAGATTGCATTGTGTGGATTTGCTTTCTTGTTAGGAGATGTACTTCAATTTCCAGCAAAGTATAATTTTAATCGACTTGTTGTAGAGAATATATTTTGATTGTTTAAATCTAAAAGAATATTTGACTGTGTTAATGATTAAGAAAGGCTTATTCTTAGTTCAAATAAATATCATGAAATTAAAATAGGTGCTTTTTATTCCTTATGTTTTTAAGAAAAAAATGATCTACCATTTATATGTGATCTGCTTTTTATACATGTAAGTTATTTTAGGAATAGTGAATTTCTAAGGAAAATAAAACTATGTTAATACTTTGGATTTGATTCTGTTTAGTAGATTTCAAGCCAAATCCTTATGTAGCTCACTTAATTCTCACAACAACCTTGTGATATCGCAGGGCAGATACAGTTATCTCTGTGTCAGAGATGAGATGAGACCCATAAAACATTTGCCTGAAACTTCTCATTTGGCAAATAAACTACTTCAGTGAACAGCTTGCTGATCTTCTGTGAAAGTGAAACAGCCACACTGGCTTGTAGTTAGACCTCCTTTGTATTTTACATGTGGATGAAAAGCAGTAGCAGGACTGTTTATACTGTACACCTCCTGACCACATACAAAATGCCACCTACTTGGAAATAATGTCTTATCTCATTTAATCCTTCAACAACCTCCCTATTTTGTATTTGAGAAAACTGAGGTAAAGGGAGATTGAGTATCTTCCCTAAGGCTGTAAAGCCATTAAGTGGTGGGCGCCAGTTTGAACCCCAGAAGTTTCAGGATTCCTAAGTGCTGTCCTACATTAGCTTGCAATAGTGGTTCATCTGTACCAGCTTTCAAACTCCAAGTATTCACTAGTTGTTCTAGTAGCATCTTTTTTCGTTTGCCTGTAATCTTAGAGATTTGACAATGAAAAGTTAGAAATGAGAGGTTTTATTCTTTAGATTTACACCAAAAGACAGAGAAAACATTTGTAAATGTTAAATATCTATTACTCTCAGTAGATATGCTAACTAGTATAAAAGCAAGACCAGTGTTTGCTGAAAAAGAAGACTCATAGGAGCTGTGAAAAATTTTACCTGATACGTGTCCTTTCTCTTGTATAGAAGGTTCTTAATAATATAAGACTTTGAGGGGGAAGTAAAGTATGGAAGAGTCTCTTCCAAGCAAGAGAGATTGTTCCAAGGTGAATATGCACCTTTCAAAACCCTGGAAGGATTCACAGCTGTAAACACTCAATCTTGAAATGGAAATCAGGGGCCTCTAATGGTGTTTTTCTCTCTGTTCTTCCACTCAGGCATTTACCAGATGGAATGCCTATGTGTACCAGGCCCTGCCTATGCTGTGCTCAGTCATTTCCCAGATGGAATGCCTGTGTGTACCAGGCCCTACCTATTCTGTGCTGAACATACAGTGGTACTCTAATTGACCCAGGTCCTGCCCTGTGGAGCACATTTCCAGGGTGCAGACTGCCATCAGTCATTGCTCACTTAGACCAAGGGACCATGCTTGTGAAAAGGGGTGGGCCAGTAACATCATGGCAAAGTGCTGTAGGCTGGAGCTGACACCTAAAGAGGGATTAGCAGTTTAGTAGGTTAAGAGCAGAGGGAAGGGGATACAGGAAACAGGCAACATGTAATGAGAGGCAACATGATGAATATAAAGGGCTGAAGGAAGCAGTGAAAGCTGTGGGGTACAAGGTAGGGCTGCAGGCGTCGACCCTGGGAAGGCTTGTTTATATCTGAGCAACAATAAGAGGGCATGGATGGGATTTTAAGAGGTGTGGGAACTTTGAAAGTGTGACCTGAGTGCAGATTGTTTTAAGGAGATGGTAAATAGGGTGATATTTTTGGATACCAGTTTCTTAGAAAAGATATTTTATAATGCCACGGTGGCTGTCCTATGTGAAATTCATAAATACTTTCTCTATTTTAAAGTCTATTTTCTCTGATATAAACACTGCTACTCCAGCTTTCTTTTGAATTCTATTTCCACGAATATCTTTTTTTATCCCTTCACTTTCACTCTGTATGTGTCTGTAGATCTGAAATGGATCTCTTGTAGACAGCATAAATGTGGGTTTTGTTTTTGTATACATTTAACCATTCTGTGTCTTTTGGTTGGGGCACTTAATCTATTTACACTTAACGTAATTATTGATATGTATTTTTCATTGTGGGCTTTCTAAGTGGCTCTGTGGTAAGGAATCTGCCTGCCAACACAGGAGATGGAGGTTTGATCCTTGGATTGCGAAGATGCCCTGGAGGAGGAAATGGAAACCCCCTTCAGTATTTCTTGCCTGGAGAATCCCATAGTCAAAGGAGTCTAGTGGGCTACAGTCCATAGGGTGCTAAAAGAGTCAGACACGACTGAGCAGGCAGGCATGCATATGTTCTTTCTGCCATTTTGTTAATTGTTTTATACATCTTTTTCTTTCCCCTCTCCTCTTTTGTTCTCTTGTGGTTTGATGACTACCTTTAGAGTTTGTGTTTGTATTCCTTTTTCTTTTCCTGTGTTGCATCTACATAGATTTTTGTTTTGCAGTTATGAGGTATTGGTATAGCAGTTTGTATATACATGATTGTTTTAGGTTGCCGGTATCTTAATTCCAAATACATTTTAAACATTCTGCATCGGTACTCTCCTCCTCTCAAAATTAACTGGTTTTGACATCATATTGGTGTGTAGATGATCTCCTTCCTTTACTACATGTTTGCCTTTACTGATGAGCTTTCCCATTTTGTAGTTGTCTTGTTTCTCATTGTGACCTTTTGTGCTTAGAGAAATTTCTTTTGCATTTGTTGCAAAGCTTATCTGATGGTGCCAAATTCTCTTAGCTTTTGCTTATCTGTGAATTTTTTAATTTTTTTCATCAAATCTGAATGAAAGCCTTGCTGAGTAGAGTATTCCTGATAGATTTTTCCCTTTCACACTTCAAATCTATCTTGCCACTCTCTCTGGGCTGCAGAGTTTCTGCTAAAAAATCAGCTATAATCTTATGGGGATTTCCTTGGATGCTACTTGTTGATTTTTCCCATGTTGCTTTTAATATTTTCTCTTTCTCTTTAATTTTTAATCAATATGATTATTATGTGTCTCAATGTTTTCCTTCTTAGGTTTATGCTGTATGTGGCTCTCTGTGCTTCGTGGACGTTGGGTGACTTTCTTTCTCATGTTAGGAAAGTTTTCAGCTATTACCTCTCCAAGTATTTTCTCAGGTCCTCTCTCTCCCTCTTTTCCTTCTGGAACCCTTATAATACGAATATTCCTATGTTTTGACACTGTCCCAAAGGTCTCTTAAACTGTCCTTACTTCTTTTCATTCTTTCTTCTGTTCTGTGTCAGTGATTTCCACCGCTCTGTCTTCCAGCTCACTGATCCATTCTTCTGTCTCATTTACTCTGCTGTGGATTCCTTCTAGTGTATTTTTCACTTTGGTCATTGAATCCTCCAGCTGTTTCTTTGTTCTTTATATTTTCTATTTGTTAGAAACTTCTTGCACTGTGCATCCATTCTTTTCTCGAGTTCTCATATCATCTTTCAGGTGTTACTCTCTTTCTCAGAGAGACTGTTTCCACTTATTGTTCTGGAGTTCATTCATCTGGAACATATTCCTTTGCGATCTCATTTTGTTTAAATTTCTAATTGTGTTTTTATGTATGCGTTAGGTTAGTTGTATTTCTTGACCTTGGAGATAGCCCTCTATAGGGGATGTTCTCTGTGTCCCAGCAATACACTCTCCTCTTGTCACCCAAGAGTCAGGGATCAGCTGGTCCCAGAATAGTTTCTGATCTCTGTTTGCAGGCTTAATTCTACAGGCTGTGGGATGGTAGTTTCCTTGCTTCTGGTAGCTGCCTCCTGATGAGTGAATTTTGTCTAGAGGCTTGTGTAGGCTTCCTGGTGGGAACAGCTGGTGCTTGCCCCCTGGTGGGTGGAGCTGGGCCTTGGCCGTCTGGTGGGCAGGGCTGTATTAAGGGACTTGTCTGGAGGTGACTGTGTGCTCAGGAAGTCTTTAGGCAGCCTGTCTGCTGATGAGTGGTGCTGTGTTACTGCCATATTCGTGGTTTGGCCTGAGGCATCATAGCACTGGAGCCTATAGGCTATTGGGTGAGGCCAGGTTTTGGCACTAATGATCTAAGCAATGGTCTTGGTGTGTACCTCCAGTAAGAGTTCCATAGATGGATAGTCCCTAGTATGTTTGCCACCAGTTTTTATAACCCCAGAAGGAGCCAATGCTACCCTCACCCCACCTCCCCAAGAAACCCTTCAGGACCAGCAGGTTGGTCAGCCCCAGGTTCCTGTAAAGTCACTGCTTTGTCCCTGAATCCTGGTACACTAGGGAACCTGAAAGTGCCCTCCTAGAATGGAGTTTCTGTTGCGCCCAGTCCTGTGGAGCTCCTGCAGGCAAACCCTACTGGCCTTCAAAGCCAAGTGCTTTGGGGACTCATCTTCCCAGTGCCAGGACCCTAGGATGGGGAGCCTGACATGGGGCTCAGAGCTTTCACTCCTGTAGCTGTAGGGGAGCTTCTGCAATATAATTGTTCTTCAGTTTCTGGGTCCCCTACTTGAGGGGTATGGGATTTGATTATATCACAAGTACGCCCCTCCTAGCACCTTGTTGTGGGTTTTTTTTCCTTGTATGTCTTTGGATGTAGAATATCCTTTCTGGTAGGTTCCAGTTGTCCTTTTGATAAGGGACTGGAAAGCAAAAGTAGGAAGTCAAAAGGTGCCTGGAGTAATAGGCAAGTTTGGCCCTGGAGTACAAAATGAAGCAGGGCAAAGGCTAACGACTTTTGCTGGGAGAACGCACTGGTCACAGCAACACCCTCTTCCAACAGCACAAGAGACGACTCTACCACATGGACATCACCAAATAGTCAGTACTGAAATCAGATTGATTATATTCTTTGTAGCTTAAGATGGAGAAGCTCTGTCAGTCAGCAAAAACAAGACCAGGAGCTGACTGTGGCTCAGATCGTGAACTCCTTATTGCAAAATGCAGACTTAGATTAAAGAAAGTAGGGAAAACCATTAGACCATTCAGGTATGACCGAAATCAAATCCCTTAGGATTGTATAGTGGAAGTGGCAAACAGATTCAAGGGATTAGATCTGATAGACAGAGTGCCTGAAGGATATGGACGGAGGTTCATGACATTGTACAGGAGGTGATGACTCCAACCATCACCATGAGAAAGAAATGCAAAGGCAAATGTTGACTGAGGAGGCCTTACAAATAGCTGAGATAAGAAGATAAGCTAAAGGCAAAGGAGAAAAGGAAAAATATATCCATCTAAATGTAGAGTTCCAAAGAATAGCAAGGAGAGATAAAAAAGCCTTCCTCAGTGATCAATGTGAAGAAACAGAGGAAAACAATAGAATAGGAAAGACTAGATATCTCTTCAAGAAAATTAGAGATACCGAGTGAACATTTCACGCAAAGATGGGCACAATAAAGCATGGAAACGGTATGGACCTAACAGAAGCAGAAGATATTAAGAAGAGGTGGCAAGAATACACAGAAGATCTATACAAAAAAGATCTTCATGACCCAGATAATCACCATGGTGTGATCTCTCACCTATTCAGACATCCTAGAATGTGAAGTCAAGTGGGCCTTAGAAAGCATCACTACGAACAAAGCTAGTGGAGGTGATGGAATTCCAGTTGAGCTATTTCAAATCCTAAAAGATGATGCTGTGAAACTGCTGTACTCAATATGCTAGCAAATTTGGAAAACTCAGCAGTGGCCACAGGACTGGAAAAGGTCAGTTTTCATTCCAATCCCAAAGAAAGGCAATGCCAAAGAATGTTCAAACTACAGCACAATTTCAGTCATCTCACACACTAGCAAAGTAACGCTCAAAATTCTCCAAGCCAGGCTTCAACAGTTTGTGAACTGAGAACTTCCAGATGTTCAAGCTGGATTTAGAAAGGGCAGAGGAACCAGAGATCAAATTGCTAACATCTGCTGGATCACTGAAAAAGCAAGAAAGTTCCAGAAAAACATCTACTTTTGCTTTACTGACTATTTATTCTGTTCATCTTTATTGACTACTGCAAATGGTGAGTGCACCCATGAAATTAAAGGACACTTGCTCCTTGGAAGGAAAGCTGTGACAAACCTAGAAAGCGTATTAAAAAGCAGAGGCATCACATTGCTGACAAATGTCCATATAGTCAAAGCTATGGTTTTTCCAGTGATGATGTATGAATGTGAGAGTTGGCCATAAAGAAGGCTAAGTGTCCAAGAATTGATGCCTTCAAACTGTGGTGCTGGAGATGACTCTTGAGAGTCCCTTGGACAGCAAGGAGATCAGACCAGTCATATCTAAAGGAAATTACCTGCTATAGTAAGTATATTTAGTAAAGTATACACTTCCAGGTCTATCTACTTAGAGTCTTTCTACATTACATGATTATTGATATGTTTTAATGCCATTGTTTGAATCATTCATTGGAAGGAGGGATGCTGAAACTGAAGCTCTAATACTTTTGCCACCTAATGTTAAGAACTGATTCATTGGAAAAATCCCTGATGCTCGGAAAGATTGAGGGCAGGAGAAGAAGGGGGCGACAGAGGATGAGATGATTGGATGGCATCACCAATGCAATGGATATGACTTTGAGCAAACTCCAGGAGATGGTGAAGGACAAGGAAGCCTGGCATGCTGCAGTCCATAGAGCTGCAGAGTTGGACATGACTGAACAACTGAACACTAACAACAAAACACCCTTTAGTGTTATTCTGATGGACCGGAAATAACATCCTTAGTCCCTATTACCACAACCTATAAAACGCTACATGTTTGGAATCCTGTTTCATCTCCATTCTCATTTCATTCCATTCTGCCCTCTGCTCACCACGGCCCAGGTCCACTGGCCTTCTTGGTTTTTTTTCTGTAGCACTTTCTTTCTTGCATTTGTCATAAGTTTGCTGATTGCTTGACCGGGAATGCTCTTCCTTCTACAAGGTCAATCTTCAGAGCTGCCTTTCCTTACTTATCTGAAGTAAATCCACTCTCCCCCTGCCTCTCCCCCCTACATTTTTTCTAATCATAGCATCCTGATTGCTTCCTCTATAACACCATGTCACTTCATTGTTTATCTCTTTAATTATTCACTTCCTCTTCCCCCTCCCCCTACTAGAGTAAAATCCCCACTAGAGTGCACCAGACAGTCTTCTTCACTGCTATGTCTTTCAAGTAAGGTACAAAATGAGTGCTCAGTAAATGAGTTTGCCCACCACTAGGAGAAGGCAGTGGCACCCCACTTCAATACTCTTGCCTAGAAAATCCCATGGGCTAAGGAGCCTGGTGGGCTGCAGTCCATGGGGTCGCTAAGAGTCAGACACGACTGAACGACTTCACTTTCACTTTTCACTTTCATGCATTGGAAAAGGAAATGGCAACCCACTCCAGTGTTCTTGTCTGGAGAATCCCAGGGACGGGGGAGCCTGGTGGGCTGCCGTCTCTGGGGTCGCACAGAGTCAGACACGACTGAAGTGACTTAGCAGCAGCAGCAGCAGGTGATGAGATGAGAGATTCTTGCTAATTGCAGTTTTTTCTTCAACTGTAGTTGAGGAAAGGTCTTCATCAGGGAAGGGGGGCATGGTGTGATGAGAGAGAAAACATGAAATATTAATAATTGCTCAGGAAGTTGCCAAGCAGACTGACTAGAGGAGCATAGGCGGGCTGGAAGGCTGCACCAAGCCCGTCAAGGAATGTGGTAATGAAATCAGAGTCATCGGCTCAGGTGTCTGATGTTCTTAGCAGTTCAGCTTTACAGGCAACTGATGAAGAGAAATACAGAATTGAATTCACAAAGGTTTTACAGGGCATGTACCACAATACTGTAGAAAGGGGGAGGGGGCAGGGAGTTGAGGATGTGATTATTTAAGCTTGGCAAAGTATCAAACACATGACCTGCTTATAGTAAGTATGTTTAGTAAAGTATACACTTCCAGGTCTATCTACGTAGAGTCTTTCTACATTACATGATTATTGATATGTCTTAATGCCATTGTTTGAATCATTCAGATTGTTATGAACTAAAGTTCAGGCTTATTTTCTGAAGCCTTTTGATTTTGGTTTTTGGAAAGTCAACTCTATCCTCTCTCCTCTGCCCCCCGGAACTAATGAGTGAGCGTGCAAGAGGTTCTGTAAGCAAAAGTAAAAAGTGTAGACTTTGTTATGATTGGTGCTATGTTTAGATATTCTGTGAATTGTGTCATGTCAGCATCCTGCTCGTGGAGTAGGCTATGTAAACAGTGGGTGTTGGGCGGTTCATTGAATGAGGAGCCTTCCTTCACGCTTTACAAACTTAACCACTGTGATTCTCCAGATTTCAGAGTGTTTATTTCATAGTTAAAACAAAAAAAAAAAAGACTCTAAAAACACCTGGCCAGTTAAATTTTTATTGTAGATCACTTCATTTAAACTGCAATATGGTTTCGTCACTCAGCCATATCCAACTCTTTGCGACCCCATAGGCTATAGCTCACCAGGCTCCTCTGTCTGTGGGGTTTTTCAGGCAAGAATACTGGAGTGGTTTCAGTGGACATATAAATTTTAAAATGAAAGAAAGAAAAACATTGAAAACAGAATTTTGAAGGAAGAGCTTCAGAAATCTGTCTGCAGTAATTTGTTTCGGCTATGGTTGTAAAAGTACAGCAGGAATGGGAATAACTTTGTTCTAATTGATGTTCAAAGGATTCAAATAATAGCATAGCTGAATGCACAGTATGCCATTGTGAAAATATTATATGTACCAAGTTTTAAGTTAAAAGAAGTTATTTTAAATATCATTATAACTTTGTATTTGTAACATTATTTTTAAAATTATAGAGGAGTATCATACCATAATTTTGAGTATCCAGAGTGAAATGAGAAAAAGATTAAGAAAAGAGACAGGGGCCCACAGATTATGCAGGGAAGGATTGTTTTTTGGGAGGTGTGAGGTACGCTTTATACAATGAGAGAACAGAAGCTGCAGAAAGTAGAAGTCAGTAGGAAATAATTAATCTTTAGAGAAAACAGGCTCAAACAGTTGTTTAAGACTACATGGTAACACTGGTAACAACAGTTTTAGGGATATAAGTGTTACTGATTGTAAAGCCTTAAAAGTACAGACACAAATAATAAATACAGGGAAAAATAATGTTTTTTGCCTTTCACTGGGCAAGAATTTCTGCCTTTCCAGGAACTCAGGACCTTCTTCATGGGACTGATCAGTAGAGTTCTAGGCCCATAGTTCCTCCTAACTGTGTTCTCTGCCCCAAATCAAAAATAGCATGAGAGGGGTGGGGGGTTGGTAGGAGGCAGGGGCAAGAGCCAAGGTTAGTTTTTTATGGAAAGGACTGCATGAAAAATACCACCTTTTACGCATTCAGAAGCCATGGCCCCAGTGGCACATAGCTGCCTTCCTGGGATCCCTGAAAAGTGGACCTTAGGGAGAGAGAGAGAGGAGCTTGTGTCTCTAATTTGGGGAAATTAAAAATACTTGCTTGTTTTTTTTTCCCTTTATCTGAAAATGTATTGTTATTTAACAATATGCTTTTTGGTTATCTGTTTTAAATACAGCAGTGTGTACATGTCAAGCCCAAACTCCTGTTCTATCCCTTCCCCCATTCTTACCCTCTGGTAGCCACAAGTTCATTCTCCTCAAGCGATCTTGCTGCACAGGGGGGTCTAAGGCTTGTCTGGACTGCTGTTATAGTAGATTTCGTGACAGAGGAAGGAAGAGCTGCAGCAGAGGCAGGGCTGTGATAGGGTGACCTGGGCTTCTCTCTGTTCTCTGGATTTTCTCCGCAGTGCACAGGAGACAAGTATACGCAGGGTTCAAATACCCAGTGTTTGGGCAGTGGCCAGGTGCTCAGGTCACAGTACAGTGAGATGGGTGGTGGTCCTGATGGAAAAGCAGATCCTAGGGGTCTTCAGCCTGAGGTTTTGATTTAACGGACTGTGCATGGTAGTAAGAAAAAAAGATGATTCAGATCAAGGTATTTACACATCACACCAGGAGAAACACTGAGGGAGGCAACCAGTTTTCACATATGGCTCTTCCTGGACCTCTTCATGCATTTCTTATTTGATTGTGGCAAACCTTGAGACGCTACCCTCACTGTTAGGTAAGTGTAGGCAAGAGCAGGCATTTATGATGAGACAGAGAGCAGGAGGCCAACCTTGACTGTAATAGTGAAGAGAGAGAAGATTAAATGTACTCAGAACCCAGGAATAGATTCCGTTTCTACCCAAATGAGACAAAATATAACCGCAGCCATTGATGATGAAGGGTCTGCTGTGAGCTGACATATTATGCCAGCTACTTCCCATGTGTGTGTAACAATTTTATAGCAAACCTGTAGTGTCAGTTTTATAATCTGCATTTTATAGAAGAAGGAACTGAGCAGACCTAAACATGGTTAAATTAAAAAACAAATTACCCCAAGGTCAGGTACCTAGGACTCAAATAAAAGTCTGTTTAACTTGAAAACCCCATGATCTTTTTTCTTTCTTTTTCAATATTTCTTAACTCATACAAAAAATTCATTAATATAGTTTAATATAACCTACAGACTGGGAGCAAACATTTGCAAATGCTGTGACCGATAAGGGATTAGTCTCCAAAATTTACAGTTAATGACTCTGTTATGCTCTGGCTTCTTCCCTGGTTTGAAATCATGTCTGAACTTTTAGAGATCTGAGAGTGTGGTTTATGAAGGAGGCAAAATAATCAATGACTAACTACTTACTGAATTTTGCTTCCCAACCATTGTAGTAGAGAAAACTGTTTCTCAACACATTTTCTTCATGTAGTTAGTTCTTCATGGATGGTTAGTTTTTCTTCAGGAGTAAGCTGTTCACAGAATTGAACTTTGCCCACTTATACTTTAGGAGATATTGACTTTGTAAAATTGGAAGTCATTTAACAGTCATTTAATTAAAATGAAAGTAACTCTTATAATTGCAGATCTATTAGTTTGAACCTGTGATGCTCTTAATAAGACTAATAAGCAAGACCATTACCTGTTGGAAACAAGCTGTTACATTCTAGGTTGGAAATTAGACATTGTTTTCTTTGGCATTGTTTAAGTTAATTTATTTGGACTGCCATCTTGTGTTTGAAGGTAATAATGTGTAAGTCCTAAGCTTAGCCTATTTTAATTCCATAAAAAGTTTAACAATCCATTATTATGCCTTTGCTGAAGAATACATTATCACAGATATTTGTAATGAAAACAATGAGGATTTTTTCCCTTAAAATAATTTTGAACTAATTTAGTCATGTCTGATTTTTAGAAAGAATGCATTACAAATAAACCTATACCTTAATTGAGGACTCATTTCTTCTCCATTTTAATTATAGATAATTCTATTATTAGATGTACCAGTTGCATATTGAACAGTCTTTTAATCCGTAATTTATATTATAGAAATAATAAATACATGGAAGCTTAAAAATGTTTAACAGAATTCTAAAGAAGTTTCCAAGCAATTTTCATCTTGATTTTTTTAGTTTTATCATCAGCAATGGATTTGCATTATATCTCATATAATGAAAACAGTCTTCCTTATTATTTCAGATATTGAGAAGGATTTCAGATTTTAGAAGAGTTAGAAGTCAAACTACATCATAATAATATTTCCTTCTTGAGAAGTCTCAGAATTATGGGTGCTTATTCTAACAGGTGCAGAATAACTATTGTGATAGTGGCGAAATATTTCATTTGATTTATTCCACTTTGTCTCTTCGAACCTGTGTCCGGAAGTAGTTTGAAGAATATGTAGGTTTGCCACTTGTCTCTGTACCCCTGATCAACAGCTTGCTTAGTGTGTATGTTTTTAAACTTCATAGAAATGGAATCACGCTATATGTTTACTTCTGTAATTTTCTTCTTTCTCTTAGTATGTGCTGTGCTTGGCTACTTGCTTTTCTATGTAAATTTTAGAAAAGCTTCTGAAGTTCTACTACAGAAATCATATTTAGAATTGTTGATGGTACTATTTTGAGTCTGCAAGACAGAGAATTGACATCTTTATGACATTGAATTTTTCTTGCTACGACCTGAATATCTCTCCATTTATGCTGGTCTTTAGTACATTTTTTTTTTTTAGTTTTATAACACTTATCTTTGTTGTTTTGTCGTGCAGTGCTGTGTACAGAACATTTCTTGCCATTTCAGTACTTTATAGAGGGCAACTTTTTTTTTTTAAGTGAAGTAATATATTTAGTTGATGCTTACATGTTGGTTTGGTTTCTAGAATGTCTTTGTTGGCAGGGAGAAATGATAACTTAAGATTGTATTATTAAGAAAAGTAGATGATTTTCACTATGCTATCTAATTTAGAAAAATATAGATCACTTAGCAGTGATTTATTGGGAATTTTAACATCGCTTATGCAAACAAACAATTTCAGGATAATAATATAAATGTTTTATTAGATGTTTACATAAAATGTCATGGGAACATAAAAAAGGAAGTGACTAATTCAGTGTTTGGACACAGGTATTTTATATGGTGAAAGGACCTGCCAACTATTCAAAATGGCCCATTTCTGCTGACCAAAGTCAGAATACTATAGATACTTCTGTGAAAACTTGAGAAAAGAGAAGATTAAGGATGTTATCTTGTTCAGTTTAGTCACTCAGTCATGTCTGACTCTTTGTGACCCCATGGACTGCAGCACACCAGGCTTCCCTGTCCATCACTAAATCTCGGAGCTTGCTCAAACTCATGTTCTTTGAGATGGTGATACCATCCAACCATCTCATCCTCTGTTGTCTCCTTCTCCTCCTGCCTTCAATCTTACCCAGCATCAGAGTCTTTTCCAATGAGTCAGTTCTTTCACATCAGGTAGCCAAAGTACTGGAATTTCAGCTTCAGCATCAGTCCCTCCAGTGAATATTCAGGACTGATTGCCTTGGATTGACTGGTTTGATCTCCTTGCAGTCCAAGGGACTCTCAAGAGTCTTCTTGTTATCTTGTACCTTGAAGATTAAATTTTGGAGCCAAAAATAATTGAATAAATTGGAATGAACTAACAAAGCTTTGTTTTCTTATTTGAGTTTGCAGTGGGAAAAGATTTTTTAATGTATAATTTTTATTTAAGTATATTTGAGGCTGTTTTGTAATTTTCCAGTGCTTCTTTCAGAAAAGATGGTCCTTGCTACTCACCGCTTCTCCTGTTCCTTCTGGGTGCTGTTAGTACTGTGGCATTTGTATAGGTTGCCACAGGCTGAGTAGCAACAAATTAGTGTATTTTTTAAAAGCAGTTGGATATTATGAAAATATTTAAGGTCCCAAATCAGTAGTCTTCTTTTTTTTTTTTTTTTTTTTGACCCATGCCATGCAGTGTGCATGATTCTGGTTCCCTGACCAGGAACTGAACCTGTGCTCCCTGCAGTAGAAGCGCAGAGACTTAACCAGTGGACCACCAGGTTCCAGAGCAGTGCATTATTCAGTGAAATTATACTCACATCAGTGTGCCAGATTCCAGTCAGTGTTACCAAATTAAGTAAAATTCTTTGAAGTAAAAGTGCATGGCAATGTCATGTTTTGTTCCAGTAATCTGTGGGTATTTCATGGACTGAAACTTGGGAAATCGTGAAAAGGAAAATTGCTCATTTTATAGTGTAATGAGGTCACAAAGGAACCCTATAGTAATTTTATTTTTCACTGAATGTAAATGAGCAGTTCATTCTATTGAGTTTTAATTCACCTAGGGTTTATTGCACACCTAGTATGTGAAATGCCAAGGGCAAGTTAACAGTTGCTCTGAAGAATATAAAGATTAGTTAAGACAGTCCTTTTCACTGTCTTACTAATGAGTAGAATGAGGAAATATAACTACAGTGCAAGGCAGAACTTGGAAGGCATTGTGAGAAAAATACAAATAGGATACCGTGGAGATTTCAGGGGAATACTATCTCATACTATTGCAAACTGGAACAAGAATTTTGGGGAAAGATAGATTTTGAAAGATAGGTATAATTTGGGCAGCTAGAGATGGGTGAGGGTTGTTGGGTTTCTCAGGAGAAAGAAATGATATGGGGAAAAGGCTGGGTGAGTTTGATGACCAGCAGAGAGTCTGATGTTACCAAATCACAGGGATCAAAGAGAAAAATTGGGAGAAGCAAGTTTGACCAGATATTCTGAGGCCCCATAGGGGAGGCTGTGCTTAGGAGTCCAGTGAAGTATTAAAACAGTCAAAGTGACAGAAGCATTTCCCAAGTCTTTGCCCACGCACCATAGCCCCCTTTCCGTTGCTGTTTCTAATCCCTCTAGCCATTTTTCTCTGTCTATCTCAGCCAACATTATACACCGTCTCTTTCTTTCTTTCCTATACCTCCTTCCCCAGCTGTCAGAATCAGCTCAAAAGTCATCATCTCAGGGAGCACTCTGAAACCCTACAGTTGGAATTAATCATCACTTCCTCTGTTCTCACAGTGATTGTCTTACCATCTCATTATAGCACTTACTGCATTCTGTCTTGTATTATGGATATTTCTATCTCTGTCTCCCTTCATCAGACTGTAGTGGGCTTCCTATCACAATAGACCCAGTAGAGTGGCTTGAATATATGTTTGTAGAATGAAAGAATGAATAAGGCATCCTTGTTTACAAAAGTTTTTATCTTTAATACGTATAAAGAGATAGGTGTAGTAAAGACCAAAGTGGTGGAAATTCTAAAAGACTTAAATGATCAGATGAAGAAATTGTTTGGAGAAGTATAAAATATGTACTCTGTCTCAGTTCAAGAATATTGACCACAGTTTGGCTCTGCTAACCCTTTGCCTGAGCAAAAACCACAGCCCTTCTTCCACACCCATACCCTGCGCCAAACCACAGCCTCACTGCTCCAACTTTCCTAACCCGCCTGTGAATGTGCTGCCTGTTACAAGATGGAGCAGATACAATGAGGCTAGAACAAGAAAGAACACCTGAAAACAAGGGAAATGGATTTTCCCTCTGATTTATTTACTTTTCTCCTTGAAAGTTCACTTTCATGGTTATGAGTATTTTTAAATGGCTTTTCAAACATTAGCAGAGTCCTTCAAACTCCTACATGGATCAAAATTGGACTTAAAACGTTTTATGCACAATTGTGTTGGTTCCTATACTTTCCACCCATGACTGATTTTAGATCACTAGTCAGGATGATGTATTTGCACTTTTTCTATATTCCTTTCAAATTGGCATTTTTTTCCAAAAAAAATATTCAATCTACATGCACATGTTTTTGTTGATAATGATTTATATATTTAGAAGCCCAGTTCCTATCAGTAAAATAAGCAGTTGGAGTAGATTTCCAAGTTTTTTCAGCATTTTAAAATGAGTCAATTACTTGTGTGACTATAGGAATTAATTTTTGTCCAAGGGCCAATGCCTATGGAATTCATATGGGTTTGGCTTTAGAATACTTACCACTAGGTGGCAGTAAAAAAAATTGTTCTTAGCAATGAGAAGTGCTTATCAAATTTTAATTTTACCTTAAAAGAGAAATATGGAGGTCCAAAGTTTCAGGTGTCTTTTTATAAGTTATGGAAACATAGCCAGGCCTCAGTATGTTGTTTCTGGTATTTATGCTTATTTCATCCAGGAATAAAACTCTGTGTCCCTTCATAGCAATTTGCATTAGGGAATTATGAGAAAAAAGAAAACCAGACATAAGTTAATGATAAAAAGTATGATATGGTAAGTGTAGAAACTTTGGAAATACAGGTAGTATACAGAAGAAATTTTAAATCACTCCCTGAAATAATGTTATGATAATAACTGTCATGTTTCTTCCTAGTATTTTTTTGAATATAAAATTGAATATACAGTTTTTACACCTTGCTTTACAGATTAATGTCATGGTGTCTTTTCTGTGTCATTAAATATCTTTTTTACGGTGTGATTCATGCTGTTGGATAAACCATGATGAATTTCAACTAGTACGGTGCTGTGGGGTACCTTGGTTGCTTCTAGTTTTTCACTGTCAAAAGTAATACTGCCATGAACCTGAATTTTTCCTTAGGATATATTCTTGGAAATCAAGGTACTGGGTAGAGGGATATGAATTTTAATGCTTTGGTTACATAGCATCAAATGGCTTCCCAGAAAATCTTTACAAATTTCTGCTCCCAACAGCAATGGAGTGCCCCTCTCACCATATCCTTGCCAACGCTGAGTATAGAGTTGTTTTTCTTATTATTTAAAACAACAAGAAAAGTAGGAGATAGTAGGGGAAACTAATCTTTATAGCAATTGATTTTAAAAAAATCAGTTTCTAACCATATCATTTTGGGAATTTAGGCCAGGACAGATCTGCCAATTAAGTTATTTTTGTGTTTCCAAGATCGTGTTACAGTCAGCTTATATAATGCAGTTGTTGTGATACTATCTAGGGAACTGTTTATGGCTGTTTTAAACACTGCTTGGTAATTATTTACAGTACCTGATTGCACCCTCTCAATCTATTGAATGTCCTGGATTTTTTTTTTTTAACTTTCATTGGCTCAGTCTCCAGAGTAAACTCATGCAGTTTGGGGGAGCTAGCCTCCATGCATTCCATGTACTCCAACGCCCAGCATGTCAGTCCCTCTGGGCAGTTGGGATTAAAGAGGAAAGCCTTTACATAGTTTTCCTTAGGACCTGCAGTCTTAGCTGACCCTTAACTGTTGCTGCCTTGAAACTGGTTTTCTTCTATTGTATATGCACTATGCTACTTTCTATCCCACCTGGGTCTGTAGTAATTTATGCTTTAATTTTTAAGAGTCAACCATGTGAATTATGATGGTAGCCACCAGTTTCTTGTTCAGTCGCTCAGTCATGTCCAGTTCTTAGGGACGCCGAAGCACACCAGGCTTCTCTGTCCTTCACCATCTCCCAGACCATACTCAAACTCATGTGCATTGAGTCGGTGATGCTATCCAACCATCTCATCCTCTATCATTCCCTTCTCCTGCCTTCAGTCTTTCCCAGCATCACTGTCTTTTCAAATGAGTCTGTTCTTCCCATCAGGTAGCCAAAGTATTGGACCTTCAGCATAAGTCCTTCCAATGAATACTTAGGACTGATTTCCTTTAGGATTGACTAGTTTGACTAGAAGACTCTTGAATCTCAAGAGTCTTCTCCAACACCACAGTTCAAAAGCATTAATTCTTTGGTGCTCAGCCTTCTTTATGGTCCAACTTTCACATGCGTACATGAATACTGGAAAAACCATAGTTTTGACCATATGGACCTTTGTTGGCAAAGTGATGTCTCTGCTCTTTAATATGCTGTCTGGGTTGGTCACAGCTTTTCTTCCAAGGAGCAAGCGTCTTTTAATTTCATGGCTGCAATCACTGTCTGCAGTGATTTTGGAGCTCAAGAAAATAATAAGGTCAGTCACTGTTTGCATTGTTTCCCTGTCTATTTGCCATGAAGTGATAGGACAGGGTGCTGTGACCTTAGGCTTAATTGAAACTTTGCTTAATTGAGTTTTATTAAAAACTGAATTTATGGAATTTTAAGTGAGATGCCATACTTAGAGAACATAGCCCAGTGCTTCATTTATGGTAAGCACTCATAAAAACTTTGTTGTCATTGCTAGAAACCCTCAAGAAGCAACACTTGAGCAGGTAATTGGGCTAGAAGAGCTCCCAGGTCTCCCGCATTGCAGGCAGACACTTTGACCTCTGAGCCACCAGGGCAGACCCCATCAGAGGGACTAGAACATACCAAAGCCTTAAGGGACCAAAGAGCCTTGAGGTCTCCAAACAAGCTAAGGGGGCAAAATCAGCCCCAGACAGGGGCTGCAAAACCAGTGTGGCAAGGTTTCATCTTTTAGGGAGAGGTTTGAGCTTCACCCTAAGAGTTATTGGGAGTCTTAAGCTGAATGGTGACTTCCCTGTTGACTCAGTCAGTTAAGAATCTACCTGCAAGGCTGGAGACTCAAGTTCGATTCCTGGGTCAGGAAGATCCCCTGCAAAGGAAGTGGCAACCCACTCCAGTATTCTTGCCTGGGAAATTGCATGGACAGAGGAGCCTCCAGGCTATAGTTCATGGTGTCGCAGAGAGTCGGACCCCACTAAGGGACTAAACTACTGCCAAGCTGAATGTTGTTTTTCAGTTCACTAAGTCATGTCTGACTCTTTTGCAACCCCATGAACTGTAACCCTCCAGGTTCCTCTGTCCATGGGATTTTCCAGGCAAGAATACTGGAGTATGTTGTCATTTCCTTCTCCAGGGGATCTTCCGGACCCAGGGATCGAATACACATCTCCTGCATCTCTCCTGCATTGGCAGGTGGATTCTTTACCACTGAGCCGCCAGGGAATCCAGTCAGATTTGCATTGTTTAACTACTCCAGCTGCTTCAAGGAGAACCCATACAGGGACATTCCTTATAAGGTTTTACCTTAAAGTAGGTAACCAGTCTTGGGCATGTTTCTTTCAATGTGTCTCAGTATCCTCATTGGTAACAACGTTCAGTAATAGCACTTACCCCATAGGATGTGGGGATTAAATGAGTTGCTCTCTGTAAATTGTTAGTACAGCTCGCAGCATATAAATGCTTTAAATGTTTGCTAAATAGAATGCCAGTCTGGTAACAGAAAGTTAAGCACTTCCAGTGCTGTTTTCCCTCCATCTAGCATCAAACTAATCTTCTCTGTGAGAAACCCAGTCTGTTCCTGATTCTGAGCCTTTTGCAGCCTACTTTCCTAATAAGGAAACTGAGTTTTCTCTCTCCTCCTGCCTAGTCTGATGTGGGCACCTCCACATGGGTGCAGCATATGGTTAGCCAAGTCTGGCTGGACTTTGCCTTCACCAGAACACCTACACTGCACTCCCCACAGGGAGTCAGGTCCCACCTGCTGAAGGCACCATGTGTGCCCCTTGCTGTGGTTAACTAAGAATCCACCAGTAAACACCTCCCCTGGAAGAATGGTACATTGACGGTAATTTGCCTCCCCTGGCTCTGCCAACCTAACCACAACTGCTTGATCTCACCCAGAATGCATTTAGTATTTGAAAATAACTGGGAGATGAATTCTCCTGGGGCTGTTGTCAGCTCCTGTTTGCTTGCTATAGTTTTAAAGGATAGCTTTGAACTGAAAGGGAAAAAAGGCCAATAGTTGGCAAGTAGCTTCCATCCAGACTTTTCTTCCCTCTAGAAGGAACCTTTTCATTGTCTTATGCCTTATTAAAAAGTTCACTTTAACTCTGTAAATTTCCTGTTTTTCTCCCTCCCTAGTGGTTTCATTTTTTGTGTATCATATTATGCATGTGGCTGAGTCTTTTTTTTAATCATTAATGTCTTCTACTAAGTAGTAGTATTTCAAAGTTACTTTGTTAGCTTGCTATGAACTCTTCTAATCTGAAAACAGTAGGTTGGCTTTCAGGTAGGAACAGCAGAGAGAGAAAGTTGCTCAGTCATGTCCGACTCTTTGCGACCCCATAACCTATACAGTCCATGGAATTCTCCAGGCCAGAATACTGGAGTGGGTAGTCTTTCCCTTCTCCAGGGGATCTTCCCAACCCAGGGATCAACCCAGGTCTCCCACATTACAAGAGGGTTCTTTATCAGCTGAGCTCTTTCAGCAGGTTTCAACCTATATATACTTAGTAGTGTTGTCTGGAGTTCTTTTTTTCTTCTTCTGAACTTTTTATTTTGTATTGGGGTATAGCCAGTTAACAATGTTGTAATAGTTTCAGGTAAGCAGCAAAGGGACTCAGCCATACATATTCATGTATCCATTCTCCCCCAAATCCCCCTCCCATCTAGGCTGCCACGTAACATTGAGCAGAGCTCCCTGTGCTGGACGGTAGGTCCTTGTTGGTTATCCATTTTATCCATACACAGTAGTATGTACATGTTCATCCCAGACTCCCAAACTATCCCTTTCCCCCGACAGCTATAAATTCACTCTCTTAAGTCTGTGAGTCTGTTTCTATTTTGTAAGTAAGACCATTTGCAGCAACATGGATGGACCTAGAGAGTATCATACTGAGTGAAGTAAGTCAGAGAAGTCAGAGAATATTGTTTGACATCCCTTATATGTAATCTAAAAAGAAATGATAGAAATGAACTTACTGCCTGGAGTTCTGTTTTGAGGAAACTGAGGCAAGTCAGAGCTCACAGGGAGAAAGTACCATGATCTACATAAAAGGGTGCCCACCAGACAAGGGGTGAGTTTTCCCGGGGGAGGAATTGTGATGGGAAAAAAAGATGGCACAGAGGTCTTCCTTGATGTTTCTAATGCTTTGTTAAGTTCCACGGTAGAGGAATTGTTGTATTATTTTGTATCTTTTTGAATATGTAAAATGGTTTGTGATAGAATTGACGTGATGAGTTAGTGATATGTGCCCTTTGTGTTAACTGGCAAAGCAGAAAGAAGAAAAATATGTAAACCCATAATAGCGCCATCCCAGAGACTTAACGTTTGGTGATATTTTCTTTCATTGTTTTTTTTTTTGTTCCTATGTCTGGATTGTTTTTATAGTGATGAGCTCATTTCTATATATACCGTTTTGCATCTTCCTTTCTTCATTTAATATTATAACCACTTAAAATGCTGTCATATGTTCTTTGTAAGCATTTAATGGCTTACAATGAGCCACAGTATTGAGGGTATCACAGATTAATAATTCCCTCCTGTTAGACATTTTTTTTTGCTATAAGAAATAACACTGTGGTAAACATCTTTGCACATAATCCGCATTGTCATATTTTGATTTATTTCCTTAAATGTGTGCCAGATACATTAAAAGTCCTGAATGCTTTTAAAACCTTTAATAGACATTCTCAAGTTGTTTTCTATAAAGTAACCAACCTATAAGGTGTCTAAATGTTACCACTTATAACATGTCTACATGTTACAAATGTCTAGGCAAACATAGCCCTGTCAGTCCAAGCTTAGGGGTGGGTTATGGGCTGTGTTATACTCGCTCACACTCTGTGGGTGCCTTTGTCTGATTCTCAGTAGCACTGATATGTGATTCCATTTGAATTTTTCCAATAGCTCACACAGAACACCTGTTTCAGAGAACCCAGATTAGCCTTAGGTATTCATGTCTGTAAAAACTTTAATTCATTTAGTGGAAAATAGTTTGTTGATGTATAAATTTGCCCTTTTTGATTATGAGGCTAAACATTTATCCATGTGTTTCTTGGGCATTAGTGTTTTATCTTAGGAATTATCTGTTCCTATGCTTTTTTAACGCTCTTAATAATTTTCATATGGTATTTTGTAAGGTCTGTCTAGCCAAAGCTATGGTTTTTCCAGTAGTCATGTATGGATGTGAGAGTTGGACTGTAAAGAAAGCTGAGTGCCGAAGAGTTGATGGTTTTGAACTGTGGTGTTGGAGAAGACTCTTGAGAGTCCCTTGGACTGCAAGGAAATCGAACCAGTCCATCCTAAAGGAGATCAGTCCTGGGTGTTCATTGGAAGGACTGGTGTAGAAGCTGAAACTCCAATACTTTGGCCACCTGATGCGAAGAGCTGACTCATTTGAAAAGACCCTGATGCTGGGAAAGATTGAGGGCAGGAGGAGAAGGGGACGACAGAGGATGAGATGGTTGGATGGTATCACTAACTCAATGGACATGGGTTTGGGTGGACTCTGGGAGTTGGTGATGGACAGGGAGGCCTGGCATGCTGTGGTTCGTGGCTTCGCAGTCAGACATGACTGAGCGACTGAACTGAACTGAACTGAACTGAACACTGAATTTGATTCTGTATTAGTGTGTATAGTTGCTTCAGTCATGTCCAACTCTGTAGCCTGCTAGGCTCCTCTGTCCATGGGATTCTCCAGGCAATAATACTGTAGTGGGTTGACATGCTCTCCTCCAGGGAATCTTCCTCACCCAGGGATCGAACCCATGTCTCTCACATCTCCTGCATTGGCGGGTGGGTTCTTTACCACTAGTGCAACCTGGGAAGTCCAAATTTGATTACATATGCAGTATTATTTGTTGTTAATATTCTTAGTTTGTGCCTATTCACTGGGAAACACAAAGTGTGTTATTTTTGAGGGGGAGCTGTTTTGTTGTAATTTAGAGCAATTGTTGATTTGCTTCCTTGACTTTGAGTTTATAAAGTTCTTCCCCATTCAGACATGTGAAAAGTACTTCTGTTTTCTTCTTGCTTATTATTTTATTTCAGTTTTACATTGATCTCTTTGATTTATAGTAAATTCAAGTATATTTTGATAAGTAACATAAGGTGAGAATATAATTTTTTCAAGTAGTTTTCCTAGTACCATTTATTGCATAATCTTTCCTTTCCCTAGTGATTTGTGATGTGTTCCTTGTCAGGTATTAAGTAATCATCTCTACTCTGATAAGAATGTTTTACTGAGTTTAAAACCAGTAAAGATGACATTTTTAATGTAGTTAAAGCCTTGTTCATTAGTTATACATAGTTCACTATTAATGTTTTTTTTAATTTACTTAATGAAATAATTTTATCACTAACTTATTTCCTCTTTATATCTGAATCAAAGTGAACTGGGTATTTGGAAAAATTATGATTATTCATTTCATTGAGACCACTCCATTTACAAATGACCCAGCTTCTTGGCATTATACATAATAGGCACTTATTTCACTTTTAAGACCTTTTTCTCTTTCTGTTTATGTTTTTTAGAGGTTGTTATCTCATATAGTTTCCACATCCAGATTTGATATAAAAGAAGTTGGTCTTTTTAATCAAGTTCTTGGGTATGCACCCACAGACTACTATCCTGGTTTACTTAAAAATGTGAGTATTTTTAATTTATTAGCATTGAAATTTTCATTGCTTAATGTACCATCTGCAAAAAAGGTAAATGGAAATATTTCACTCCTCTAGGAGAGATGTTTAACTTTTCTATGTTTATCTCTTCTTACCTTGGGTGGACTTATGGCCATGTAAGGAAAAAATGTGAGATGAGAGATTATGAGAAGAAGAAGGAAACCAGGAGAGGTTATTCTAAATCAACCAACCTCTCTGTCCCTTAACACATCTCATTTATTCTCTCAAAGATTTCTAGGAGAAGAGACTTCCTTAACCAATATAAACACAGTCTTTTACTGTTGGACAAATTTCATATTTAAAAATAACCTGATGGGAATTTTATGTTAAGGCAAAATATTCAATAAATAACAACCTTCTATATATTTACATCTTAGTATTAAAGCTGTGATTTCTTCTGCCTTAAATTTTAGCCAAATTCAAGGAACAATTTATGGTCTTAGCACAGCTCTTTTAAAAAATGTTTCAGATTTTAATGTTTGAATACTGTTCTAGTCTTTTGGAAGCTGTATACATGAACAGCATTTTTAAAAATTAATAAGTTAAGAAAGAAAAAAGTAAACTAACTCTAACATGGTTTTATTTTTAATAGATTTGGTTTTAATTTGGGGGAAATTAATGACTTGTCTAGCCTTCATTTGCTTAAATATTTAGGAATACAGAGTAACAGACATTAAACATAAAATCCAGATTATTAGTAAATGTGATTTGGCACTGCTTTCTTTTTGTTTTGAAAAAGTAAGGCAAGGAGAGGATTGGTGGGGGAAGAGAGTGGGGAATCTCAACGGAAATATCACTCACACCAAGAAAAATAGAACTGATGTAATCCTGTTTGCAGCGTGAGTTAACCTGCAACTGATTTTGTTTTACAGATGGTTTTATCATTAGTGTCTGAACTCCGAGAGAATCATCTTAATGGATTTAACAGTCAAAGACGGTAGGTGTTAAACTAAACATCCCCCTTCTCAAGTTTCAAAATGTATCAGTTTGTTATGAAAGAAAAGTTTTATAATTCTTAGGAAATGCATGTTCATAATTATGATTATATTCTATGTAGAGAGATTATTTTCAGGGGGATACATGGCAAATTGGCAATTTTTATAGATTTTCTTTTTTTAATCACTATTCTCTCAACTCTCAGGTCATTAAGTAGATCAAACAGTGTCTCTTGGGTACCAGCTGAGTAAAACTGATACCCACATCTGCAGCATGCAACAGAAAGGAAAGAATGCATGGCTCAGTGTGAGGCTGTATCATTCACACACACAGTTACACAATCAAAATCATTTACACGGCAGCAGATATTTGGTGTGCACAAATAACCTATTTTAAGAAACACAATATACCAAAATCTAGAGTAACCAAATCAAATAGATTCAGACAAATTAAAATGCAATTAATCACATTACAAAACATTTCTTCACTAAATAAAAGAATTCAAAGTTGTTTTTATTGGTGAGCATTTTTATTTTTAACAAATCATTAGGAGAATCTGGGACCAAAGAAATTTGTGATTTTTTTTTTTAATAAAGCTGTTGCCAATTAAAGCTCTGTCCGAAATGGTGTTTGCCCTCAGTCTTTAGGAACCATTTGTATTTAACCCCTTAAAGTAAAATATAAAACTCTTAGATGAAAACACTGGAGAAAATCTTCATGACATTAGATTTGGCAGGGATTTTTTTTAATACGACACCAAAATCATAAGAAACAAAGCAGAAGTAGATAAACTGGATTTCATTACAATTAATACAATACCTGGTAAGTGAGATATATCATTCAGTTGGGAATAATATATCTAATAAAGGGTTAATATCCTGACTATAAAAAAACCTTCTAAAAACAACAACAAAGCTCAATTCAAAAATGGGTAAGAGACTTTATTAGGGACTTTATTAGAGACTTTATTAGTTGTACAAAGATGTACAACTGTCCAATAAGCATATAAAACGATGCTTAAAATTACTAATTATTATGGAAATTCAAATTAAAGTCACAGTGGGATACTACAACACGCCTAAGTAGAATGGCTATAATTTTAAAAATAACAAACAGAATGGAAAATGACCTTTTGGCAAGGAGGTGGAGAAAGTAGAACCCTCACACAGTGCTGATGAGAATGTAAGTGGTAAAGCTCTAGTAGAAAACAGTATGGCAGTTCCTCAGAGAGTTCAGCATCGACTTTCCATAAGGCCTAGCAATTACTGTAACTGCTTTGGTGAGTAGTATGGTGGTTTACTACAAAGTTAAACATACCCTTACCATTGAACCCAACAGTTTCACTCAAGTATTAAGTAATGACAAACAAAAATGTAGGTATTCACAAATATTTCTATATAAATATTCATAGCTGCTTTATTTGCAGTAGTTCAGAAACAGAAACAATCCAGAGGACCATCTTCAAATGAACACAAAAATAAATAAAAGATTATGTTACCATTGTTTAAAAAAATAAAAGGACAAGTCATACATTCTGAGGAAGTATTTTCAAATCATACGTCTGATAAAGAGCTCATACCCAGAATATACAAAGAAGTCAGTAATAGGAAGACAGATAACTCAGTTAAAAAACTGGTAAAAGATGGGAATGTATATCACTGAAAATATATATACATATACAAATGGCTAATAAGCACACAGATGCTTGTATGTGAATGTGCATACTGGCATTATTCATAATAGACCAAAACAGAAGCAACCCAAATATCTATCAACTAATGGATGGATAAAATATGCTTTGTCCATACAATAGAATGCTATTCCTTAGTGAAAAAGGAACAGTCTTCTGATTCATGCTACAGTATGTGTTAACATCAAAAACATGCTTGGACTTCCCAGGTGGTGCAGTGGATAAGAATCCGCCTGCCAATGCAGAGGACACGGGTTCTATCCCTGGTCCAGGAAGGTTCCACATGCTTTGGAGCAACTAAGCCTGTGTGCCACAGCTGCTGAAATCTGTGTGCTCTGGGGCCCACAATGAAGAGTAGCCCACACTACCCGCAACTAGAGAAAGCCCACATGCACCAATGAAAACCCAGTGCAGCCGTAAATAAATAAATTATTAAAAACAAAACAAAACATTGTGCTTAATCCAATCATGAAAGGCTACATACTGTGTGGTTCCATATTTGTAGAATGTCCAGAATAGGTAAATCATATTATAGAGACTGAAAATAGATTATTTGTTGCCTGGGAGGGCAGAGGGATTTCCTGCAAATGAGCACAAAAGATCTTGAGTTGATGGGAATGTCCTAAAAGTGGATGATGATGATAGTGGTTATCCAAGTCAACAATTTGTTAAAAATCTTTTGAACTCTACATTTCAAACAGGTACATTTTGTGGTGTATAAAGTACACCTTAAAAAATAAGATGAAGTGCCCATAGGGTGTGTGGAAAGCACTTACCATTATTTATACATCAGGTAAAGACTTTGATTTAGCCTTGAGGTGAATGTTGAATAATGGATCTTTGAAGTAATAGAATTAAAAATTACTGAAGGGGATTTAAAAAGTCAGTAGGATGCAATGTGTGTTTACATTCTACACCAAACTCCCACTATAGGTAAAGTTGATGATTTCTTAAAATTCAGTAAGAATAAATAAAAGCAATAACAAGAAGCTATTAAATAAATAGAAAAGAACAGCCAGATTTAGAAGGTATTTGCAGTTTATAAAACAAAGGATTAGTGTGCAAACTATAGAAATGCTTCCTGCAAAAAAATCATAAGGCAAACACTCCATTATAGAAATGGACAAGATATATAAGCAGGCCATTACTGAAAGAAGAAAACTGAATAAATAATAAACATTAAAAAAATTCGTAAGGAGTGATGTCAGCAAGATAGCAGAATAGGAAGCATTAGTCTTATTCCCCCACAGAAGCATTAACTTAATAGTTGTGTTTGATCCAAAGAGCCTTTGTAAGAAATTCAGAAATCAATTATGAAGTACCGCTGGCAAGCTCAAAACCAAGCATAACCATATTGAAACATGTAAGAAAGCCATTTCATATCAACCACAGTAGCCCCTCCCCTAAGCTTTTCAGGCTTGGGGGGATTGGAAGGAAAAAAATGTAGCTTGAAGCTTCTCCCTTGGGAAAGAAAGAATGGAATGTGTCCAATGTTCTAACTTTTGGGAGACTACCTGAGGAACTGCCATCTGTCTTTCCTAACTCTGACCACTGACAGGAAATCAGCATGCTTTTAGTGGCTGGAGACCATGGAGAGTTAAACAGTGCCAACAGAGAGCTGGCAGTGCCACAGACAGAGGCTGGCTCAGGTTAACATGATCAGGACAAAGTACCCAACTCACAATTTCTCTTTTAGGGTGGGGGCTAGGGAGAAGTGTAGAATGTACGTATCATGTTTCAGCTTTTAAAGGGGCTGCTGCTGCTAAGTCCCTTCAGTTGCGCCGGACTCTGTGCGACCCCATAGACGGCAGCCCACCAGGCTCCGCTGTCCCTGGGACTCTCCAGGCAAGAACACTGTAGTGGACTGCCATTTCCTTCTCCAATGCATGAAAGTGAAAAGTGAAAGTGAAGTCGCTCAGTCGTGTCTGACTCTTAGTGACCCCATGGATTGCAGCCCACCAAGCTCCGCTGTCCATGGGACTCTCCAGGCCAGAGTACTGGAGTGGGTTGCCATTGCCATCTCCTTTAAAGGGGCTACCTTGGTCTACCTTAGAGATTAGTTTCTGTCTCCCCTGACTTGAGGCAGTAAGGGAAGGAGTATACTTTGGATGCCTGAGGGGCTGCAGATAACAAAAGAGCTTAGTGGCTTGTTCTGTCATCAGAGAACCTGTGGTACCACAGATAAACACTAGAGGGAGAAAGAGATAAGAAACTCTTGAAAAAGAAACTGTCAGAGCTCTCTAATTGGGAAATTTTGTGCAAAAACATAGAAGATGCATCCCCAGAAAATGTTTGAAGGCCCCCCAGGTTCTCTAGACAGATTGATTAAAAATCTTCCCCTGTACAGAACCAGTCCATAAAGACCAGGAGAGGTGACTCTTCAAATTCAAAATACGCAACAAAAAAATAAGGCACACAAAGAAACAGGAAAACATGGCCCAATCAAAGGAATAAAAGGAATCTCTACAAACCTACCTTAAAGAAATGGAAGTCTATGAATTAGCTGGTTATTCAAAATGATCATTCTAAAAAACTTCAACGCACTGCAATAGAATACAGATAACAACTAAACAAAATTTTAACTAATGATGCATGAACAAAATGGGACTGCCTGATCAAGCTACTGGAAGACATGCTTTTTTTAATTATTAAATTAGGAAAATGTAAAGAAAAATGAATAAATAGAAGTTAAGCCTAAGAACTAATGGGACACCATGAAGGGCACCAGTTATACACATTGTGAGAGTGCCAGAAGAAGAAGGAAAAAAGCAAAGAGCTTATCATGCTGAGGAAGGAACTGGACATCCAAATTAAAGAAAAGGCCCATCTGAGAAATGGTATAATCAAACTGTCAAAAGTCAAAGACAGGAGGTTGGAGGGGCAAAAAAGTCGAAGAAAGAGAATATTGACAACAGTAAGAAAAAACAAGTCATCACATTCAAGGAAACTCACATAAACATTATTAGTACATCATTCTGTAGAAACATTAAGTCCAGAAGGCAGTGGGATGATATATTCAAAGTGCTAAAAATAAAAACCTACCAACTGAGATGATTATATTCTGCCAGCTGTCCTTGGCATGAAAGAGAAATTAAGACCTTCTCAGATGAACAAAAGCTGAAGGAGTTCATCACCACTAAACTTCCTATAAGAATTGTTAAAGGGAGTTTTTCAAGTTGAAAACAAAGGAACTCTAGATAGCAACACAAGACCATCCCAACATACAAAATTCTCTGGTAAAGTAAATATATAAACAAATATAAAATTGTGTAATACTGTAATAGTGGTACACAATTAAACCTAAAATATAAAAATCATTAAAAAGTGGTAACTGTAAAACCATGTTTATGGATAAAAAGTACCACACAATGGAACTTATGACATTGAAAACATAAAACACAGTGAGAAGATACAAAGAAGTAAAGATTTTTTTCCTACAACTGAAGTTGTCAGTTTAAAATAGATAGTACTCAGCCACAAAAAAGAGCAAAGTTTTGCCACTTACAACAATATGAATGGACCTGGAGGGTATTGTGCTAAGTGAAATAAGTCAGACAGAGAAATACAAATATTTGTATGATATCACTTATATGTGGAATCTAAATAATAAGACAAACTAGTAGGTATAACAAAAAGGAAACAGACTCACAGATATAGAGAACAAACTAGTAGTTACTAGTGAGGAGAAGGAAGATAGGGAGAGGCAAGCTAAGGGTAGGGATTAAGAGTTACTAGCTATTATGTATAAAATAAATAAGCTACAACCTAAAGGGATAGGATAGGGGGTGGGAGGGAAGTTCATGAGCTAGAGATTATATGTATACTTATGGCTGATTTACACTGTTGTAAGGCAGAAACCAGCACAACATTGTAAAGCAATTATCCTCTATTTAAAAATAAATTTTAAAAAAGCTGTAAGGATATATTATACAACACAGAGGATATAGCCAGTATTTTATAGTAACTGTAAATGGAGTCTAACTTTTAAAAATTGTGTACACCTGAAACTTATATGATATTATACATCAGTTATATCCCAATTTAAGAAAAGTTAAAAAGATAAAAAATAAATTGCTGTAACTATAAGATAGTTATTAATGTTATCCCCATGGTAACAACACAGAGAATACCTATAGAAGTTGCATAAATGAAAATGAAAAGGAAATCAAAGCATATCCCTACCAAAAAAATTTTTTTCAGCTATGCAAAGGAAGGCAGCAAGTGGGAAGAATAGGGACAGAATAACCACAAGACATACAGAAAATGGTGAAATGACAGTAGTGAGTGCTTCTCCATTAGTACAGTAAGTCCCCTACTTGTGAATGAGTTCTGTTCTGAGAGTGTGTTCATAAATCTAGTTTGTTCCTAAGGCCAAGAGAGTTAGCCAACCAACACTATAATATGTTTCATACAAGTAATTCGTAAAAAACAAAATATAAAGGAAACATTTTTAATCTTATAGCAGAGTGCCTTGAAAAGTACAGTAGTACAGTGCAATAGCTGGTGTACAGGGGCTGGCATTGAGTAAACAGGCAAGAAGAGTTACTGACTGGATAGGGAGAGGAGGCTGGGAGATGGTAAAAGTTCATCAGCAATAGGAGATGGAGGGCAAGCCGCAATTTCACTCATGCCAGACATTGATGGCACAGGTTCTGGTTCCTTGCTAGATTCAATTCTATCTACCCTGTTGAAAAAATGACCCAATGATGTCTAAGTAGCAGCTCTTTTTTTCTCATCCCAGATGACACAGAATGACATAGAATACACTGGGCTACATTTGGGTCCTGTGCCTCAAAAGCTAACAGTGCCCCCTAAAATAAAGAAAATCCGCTTGCCACTTCCTGTCATGAATCTCTTTGGTTCTTCAGGTACATCTTCATTTTGTCTATCTTCATCCTTTCTCTGGTCCTCCAGTTCCACCTGGTCTTCGTTAGTAAGCTCCTTGTGTTGCACAACAATAGTACTCTACAGCAAAGTACACAAAAGCACAACCCCTTGTAAAGGATGCGTGAATGTGACAGTCTATGCCAGGCATGTGAACTAACATGATTAAATATGTGAACGCACATTCATACCTTCAGAAATTCACAACTCAAAAGCTCATATGTAGGGGGACTTACTGTAATTACTTTAAATGTAAAAGCATTAAACTCTCCAATCAAAAAACATAGAGTGACTAATTGGCTTAAGGCCAACTATATGCTGTCTACAGGAAACTCATTTTAGATGTAAGGATATATATAAAAGCTGAAAGTGAAAGCATGAAAAAAGGTATTCCATGCAAATGGTAGCCACAAGAGAGCAGGGATGGCCATAGTTTTATTAGACAAAGTCAAAAACTGTTTCAAGAGACAAAGAAAGACATTATATAATGGTAGAGGGGATCAGTTCTCTCAGAAGATAAAACATTTTCAAATATATCTGCACCTAACAGTAAAGCACCAAAGTGTATGAAGCAAATATTGATTGAAGGGAAAACTAGAAAGTAGCACAGTAATAATAGGAAATTTCAATGCCCCATTTTCAGTAATGTATAGATCAACCAGACCAAAGGTCAATAAAGAAACAGAGGATTTGAAAAACATCAAAGATGAATAGGACCTTATAGTTATATTTAGAATACTCTATAATAGCAGAATGTACATTCTTCTCAAGCACACACAGAAATTCTCCAGGGTAGATCATATATCAGGCCACAAAACAAGTTCTAACAAATTTAAGATTGAAATCATACCAAATATCTTTTCTAACCATGACAGTACGCAACTAAAAATCGATAATAGGAAAATTGGGAAATTCACAAATATGTACAAATTAAACAATATACTATTGAACAATTAATATATCAGAGAAGACATCACAAGGGAAATTGAAGAATATCTTGAGACAAATGAAAACAAAAACACAGTATACCAAAAATTAGAAGATGTAGGAAAAGCAGTACTAAGAGGGATATATATAGCGATAAATGCCTTCGTTAAAAAAGAAGAAATACCTCTAATCAGTAATCTAACTTTATACCTCAAGGAGCTAGTAAAAGAATATACTAAACCCAAGGATTCAGAAAGAATGAAAAAAAATAAAGATTATAATAGAGATAAACTAGAGAATAGAAAAACAGATAAAAGGTTTGGTTTTTTTAAAGATCAACAATATTGACAACCCCTTAGCTAGACTAACAAAAACAGAATATTCAAATAATAAATACCAGAAATGAAAGAGGAGATGTTACAACTGATGCCGTAAAAACAGTAAGGATCATAAGACAGATTATAGACCTTTATACACCAACAAATTGAATAACCTAAAAGAAATGGATAAATTTTTATTGATATACTAAATTATAAATTTAAAAATCTGGATAAATCTATACTAGTAAGGAGATAGAATCAGTAATCAAAATCCTCCCCAACAAAGAGAAGTCTTAGACCAGATAACTACACTGGAGAATGCTACTAAATATTTTTAAAATAATTAATACTAATCTTTCTCAAACTCTTTCAAAAAATTAAAGAGATGCTACCTATGCTATTAAAATGTCCTCTAGACACTGACACATCTGATACATTCCTTATTTGCTCTCTAGAATGATATTTTCTATGAGGGATTTTTTTTTTTTCCTTTTTAGAAAGAATTCTAGACTTCAACAGAAATGTCTTGTGGATATTTTTCTGAAAGTATTAAAATTTAGAGAAATTCTGTCTCTTGGGTTAGGTTCAATTATTCTTACCAGAAAGCTGAATTTAAAAAGGAATTTGATGCCCAACATACTTTTTTAGTCTCTTTATGAGTTTTGCAAATCCTGCCTTTAAGACCTAAAACCAGAAAGTTTGGTTCTACCACCAGAAAAGAACCTGGGTCCCTGAAAGCTTGTGTGAGACTCAGAATTCTTAAGTCTACAATTCTCTAGTGAATTCTGCCAAGTGTGTTCTCTTGTCTTGAGTAGAAACTGATTTTGTGAAATTAGGTAGTGGAATGGCATCATGATATTTGAGAGAGCTGCCAAACAGGCTGGAGCCATTATAGTTGTTACTGTCATAAGTTATTTATAATAATTAAAATATGTATCACAATAATATGTTTTTCCTACTATGTGTCTGAAGTTATCTATATATTTTTAAGATTTAAAAATTTAAAAAAAATTGAATTTGAATATAGCATTGTGGGCAAGCTACTTTCTGGTACATTTGAATGCAGATATTCATTCTTATTATTTATGAAACTTGGGTTTTATCATTACTTTCCTTCTGCTAATATGGCTTCAAATGTTAAAGCAACCAAAAGACTCTTAACTTAAATCCCTTATAAACAGTGCTACACTGCTTTTTTCTGGGGTTTGTTTTTTTATAGAGGGTTTCTATACTTTCTTTCTTCTTGCCACTTGAATGTTTGAAGTTCATTTCAAAACAGTTCTAAAGCCTATAGAAAATATAGAAATTAATAACTTCAGTGCATAAATTGTCAGTGGAACAAAAGGAAAAAAAATAAGAAAACCTATTTGGAATTTCCTTTTGCATTATTTTTAGAGGTCTGATAAATGATCTTGTCATAGTGCTTTAAATAGAGTTTCACTTGCCACCAACTAAAATCAACAATCTAATGACAGAATGTTTAAAATCTCTCTTGTTCTTTGCTATAAACTGTCTAGAAGGAGCAACATTCTGGACTTTCTGAGCATCATCAGTTTAGCTTGTATTTCTGTGGTTTGCTACAGATGGTTTGGAAAGTGCAGTACACCCACATGGGAAGGATATCTCTAGCAGTGTATGGTTACCATTGATTCTTCTGCAGTTGAATTCTTGTGCAAAAATCGTTTGGAAGTGCTGCTCTGGCAATCAGTCAAGACCTAATGCTTAGTATAATCCAGTCTGGAAAATATTGCATAAGTCTGGTTGAAGTTAAATCTCTACACTCCAGTAAAAGAAGGCTGTGAGCACTTTGGAAGATTGTCATTTGGTCTGTCTGCATTTTGGTAGAATCAAGAGCTACCTCCGTTTATCTGAGACGTTAGAATTTTTCAGGAAAATTATCTTGGACTTTTTCCAGCCTAATTAGGAGATATAATCTGCAGCCTGTAAGTGTCAATTCTTGATAAATGCCCTTGGTGCTGAGGTCATCTTTTTTACCCACTCAGTGACCAGTAATAGTCTCTGACTCTCCTCCTTTTTTTTTAAGATAATGAGAGAAAAGTTGTACTTAAAGGTCTTTTAGAGAAGAGAACTGATTGGTCAAGGCTATAGAGACAAGAGCATCATGTACTCCTCCTGTATTTCAGAATTCTGGATTTATTATGAGTGCATGTAATGCTCAGGCATATTTTACAATTTCTCAAACTTTCATAGAGCCTTTTTTCTATACAAAATATTCTGCTAGATGCTGTGCAAAATATGCACACACAAAAAGCAGCCTACATCACGCACAAACACAATAGCTTTCTCTTCTCTTATCCCACCCAGTAAGCTCATATATTCCAAGAATTTAAGGTATTTACAACTCAAGGTAAATAATGTCTTTTTGTTAACAACGTAGATTATAGACTCAAAAACACACGAATTAATTTTAGGTCTAAAACAACCTGGATGGTGAGTTAGAGAAAGATGATAGAGCACTGTGGAAGATAAATGCTGTTGAGAGACCTCAGCCATTTAGAAAAGTGGTAAAGAACAAGAAGTGAGTTTTAGAATGGGTGAATATTTAAGGAGAAAAGACAAACTGTTCACAATGAGAAGATATCATCGTGTTATTGTTGTTCGGTTGGAAAATCATCTCCGACTGTTGGCAACTCCATGGACTGCAGCACGCCAGACTCCTCTCCTCTTCTATCTCCTAGAGTTTACTGAAATTCATTTCCATTGAGTCAATGATGCTATCTCATCATCTGCTGCCCCTTTCTCCTTTTCTCTTCAATTTTTCACAGCACTGGGGTCTTTTCCAGTGAGTCAGCTCTTCAAATCAGGTGGCTAAAGTATTGAAGCTTCAGCTTTAGCATCAGTCCTTCCAATGAATATTCAGGATTGATTCCCATAAGGATTAACTGGTTTGATCTTGCAATCCAAGGGAATCTCAAGAGTCTTCTCCAGCACAGTTTGAAAGCATCAGTTCTTCAGTGCTCAGCCTTCTTTATAATCTAACTGTCACATCTGTATATGACTACTGGAAAAACCATAGCTTTGACTAAATGGACCTTTATTGGCAATGTGATGTCTCTGCTTTTTAATATGCTGTCTAGGTTAATCATAGTTTTCTTCCAAGGAACAAGTGCCTTTTAATTTCATGGCTGCAGTCACTGTCTGCAGTGATTTTAGAGCCCAAGAAAATCTGTCACTGTTTCCACTTTTTCCCAGTCTATTTGCCATGAAGTGATGGGACTGGATGCCATGACCTTAGTCTTTTGAATGTTGAGTTTTAAGCCAGCTTTTTCACTCTCCTCTTTCACCCTCATCAAAAGGCTCTTTAGTTCCTCTTTGCTTTCTGCCATTAGAATAATGTCATCTGCATATCTGAAGTTGTTGATAATTCTCTTGGCAATCTTGATTCCAGTTTGTGATTCATCCAGCCTGGTATTTTGCATGATGTACTCTGCATAGAAGTTAAATAAGCAAGGTGACAGTATGGAATCTTCTCATACTTTCCCAATTTTGAACCAATCTGTTATTCCATGTCTAGTTCGAAATGTTGCTTGACCTGCATATAGGTTTCTCAGGAGGTAAAGTAAGGTGATCTGGTATTTCCATTTCTTTATGGATTTTCCACAGTTTGTTGGGATTCACACAGTCAAAGGCTTTAGTGTAGTCAATGAAGCAGAAGTGGATGTTTTTCTGGAACTCCCTTGCTTTCTCCATGATCCAGCAAATGTTGGCAGTTTGATCTCTTGTTCTTCTGCCTGTTTGAAACCAAGCTTGTACATCTGGAAGTTTTTGATCATGTACTGCTGAAGCCTTGCTTGAAGGATTTTGAGCATAAAGTTGTTAGCATGTGAAATGAGTGATTGACCATGATTGTATAATGGTTAGTACTCGTGTGTTGTGAAATGAGCAAAACTGTACTGTAGTTTGAACATTCTTTGGCATTGCCTTTTTGGGATTGGAATGAATATTGGCCTTTTCCAGTCCTGTTGCCTTTCCTGAGTTTTCCAAATTTGCTGACATTATCGAGTGCAGCACTTTAACAGCATTGTCTTTTAGGATTTTAAGTAGCTCAGCTGGAATTCCATCACTTCCGCTAGCTTTGTTTGTGGTAGTGCACCCTAAGACCTGCTTGACTTCACACACCAAGATGTCTGGCTGTAGGTGAGTGAGCACACCATCGTGGTTATTTGGGTCATTAAGATCATTTTGCACAGTTCTGTATGTTCTTACCACCTCTTCATCTCTTCTGCATCTATTAGGTCCTTACAGTTTCTGTCCTTTATTGTACCCATCTTTGCATGAAATAGTCCTTTGATATCTCCCAGTATTCTTGAAGAGATATCTAATCATTCTCATTCTATTGTTTTCTTCTATTTCTTTGCATTGTTTATTTAAGAAGGCCTTCTTATCTCCCCTTGCTATTCTTTAGACCACTGCATTCAGTTGGATGTATCTTTCCGTTTCTCCCTTGCCTTTCACGTCTCTTCTTTCTTCAGCTATTTGTAAAGCCTCCCCAGACAACCACTTTGTCTTCTTATGTTTCTTTATCTTTGGGATAGTTTTGGTCACCACCCCTTGCACAGTATTACAAACCTCCATCCACAGTTCTTCAGGCACTCTGTTTACCGAGTCTAATCTCTCAAATCTGTGCATCAACTTCACTGTTAATCATAAAGGATTTGATTTTAGGTCATACGTGAATGGCCTAGTGGTTTTCCCTACTTTTTTCAATTTAAGTCTGAATCTTACAATAAGGAGCTCATGATCTGAGCCACAGTCAGCTCCAGGTCTTGTTTTTGCTGACTGTATAGAGCTTCTTCATCTTTGGCTGCAAAGAACATAATCAATCTGATTTCAGTATTGACCATCTGGTGACATCCGGGTGTAGAGTCGTCTCTTGGGTTGTTGGAAAAGGGTGCTTACTATGACCAGCGTGTTCTTTTGACAAAACTGTTAGCCTTTGCCCTGCTTCATTTTGTACTCCAAAGTCAAACTTGTCTGTTATTCCCAGTATCTATTGACTTTTGCACTCCAATCCCCTATGATGAAAAGGGCATCTTTTTTTTGGTGTTAGATCCAGAAGATCTTTTAGGTTTATAGAACCAGTGAACTTCAGCTTCTTCAGTGTCAGTGGTTGGGGCATAGAATTGGACTACTATGATGTTGAATGGTTTGCCTTGGAAACGAACTGAGATCCTTCTGTCATTTTTGAGATTGCACCCAAGTACTGCATTTCAGGCTCTTTTGTTGACTTTTTTTTTTTAATCATTGTGTAGTTAGACAAAAAATTGTCTCTATGAGAATTTTGCTGTTATCAAGTAAATAATAGAGCTAAACTAATAATTTATAAGAAATTAATAACAATGTAAACCTTATATGCAATTATATTTTCTTAAAGCATTCAGTTTATTGCTAGAGATTGATATCTAATTCTGGAGACTTCTGTTAAAGAGTAAAGCAGTGTTTCTCAAACTTTAGTGTGTAGAAGATTACCCTGGAAAAATGTAAAGAGATTCCTTGGCCTCACTTCTAGGGATGCTGCTGCTGCTGATTTCTAGACCTGTACTTTGAGTACCTCTGACGTAGAAGACTTGGAAAAATCCTGAAGATTAATGTGCATAACCTATGACGAGTAGGAACTCTCATGATTTAGCCAGAAGATTAACATGAAAATGTAATGTAAAAAATGAAATCAAGTGATGAACTAAGCACCTGAATATCCTAGCATTTACTTTATACTCCCAACTTCTATAATTTTAACAATTAAATACATAATACCATGAGAACAAGAGGGGGCTTTTGATGACCCTCAAATTATGAGAAAGGCTTAAAGTGGTAGATAGAGGCATATTTTTAAGGTAAATATCACATCCCAAAAAGCTTGTAAGAGCATTTTTTTTAGAGTGGATTCAAGAAATAGGAGGGTAGATGGCAGTCAACAAGATAGTAGTACTTGTTAGTACTGCAGTAATAGCAGCCAGCTGGCTAGTCCCTTATCCACTCCTCCTCATCCACTAGCCCCAGAATAGAGACAATGGTGTCCTGTTTCCAATGAATAGGAGGGAGAGGAGACTTTGAAGGAGAATAAGTATCAAATGGCTATCAACTCCTAGCAGTTTAGGAGGTCCTCTAATGCCCAGAATGCAATATATTGGCAACCCCAGCCAGCACCACATCCCTGCCTCTGCCCCCTAGCACTGGAGGTCAACTACACTGAACAGAGCATTCGTGCAGAGACTAATGTGGAATCCCAAATTCCAGAAAGAACAAGCGAAAATCACCAGATATTCATGAAAAATGGACACCATAAGGGAAAATGAACCAAATGTAACAAACAGAAAATGCAAATATGCCGATATATACATTTACAAGGATAAGTGATTGGGTTTTTATCTTATTATAATAATAAGATAATTATAAGTATAATATAATTATAAATATAATTATATTATATAAATATTATAATTATAAGATAATAATTATCTTATTATTCCTTAATCAGCCTAAAGGAAATCAACTCTGAATGTTCATTGGAAGGCCTGATGCTGAAGCTGAAGCTCCAATACTTTAGTCTCCTGATGTGAAAAGCCAACTAATTGGAAAAGACCCTGATGCTGGGAAAGATTGAGGGCAGGAGGAGAAGGGTGCGATAGAGAATGAGATGATTGGATGGTATCACCAACTCAATGGACACGAGTTTGAGCAAACTCTGGGAGATAGTGAAGGACAGGGAAGCCTAGCATGCTGTAGTCCATGGGGTTGCAAAGAGGCAGACGTGACTGAGCAACTGAAAAATAACAATTAATTATCTTAAGAAGAGAAACTATTAATCCTTGAAATAGGAATGTGTTTTATTTTTCCTGAAAAGGAGACATTGGGGGCGGGGGCAGTCAATAAATTGGCTGAATAGAAGATAAAGCTAAATAACAAACAGTGACTCCAAAGATTGAGCTGAGTAGTTCTGCTAGGATATAATACAAAAGGACAAAGAGAAGCTTATTTTTTGTTTTTAACTTTTTGATATAGAGATCAGGGTAATGCTGATCTCTGTATAAAATTTTATATCAGTTTGATTCAGCTTTCAGGGTAATGATTGACCAGTAATTTGTGGATAATGTCAGCCTTTCTCATGGTAGAGATAACCTGTCACCAACCCTCTAGACCTCTGGCAGGCAGCTCTACTTGTGTTCCTAGACAGACTTGCAGGAATGAGTGTGAGCAGCACTTGATGAATTTTAGTGTAGAGTCAAAGGAGAATATGTATAATTGTGTGAAGAGTCTATTATGACACTCTTGCCTTTTAAAGCTACATATCTTTGTGGGACTAGACTCCATGTAATTCAACCAAAATAATGTGTTACAATAAATATGCACAACTAAATATAAGAATCCACTGTCTTCTTTCAAACCGTATAGGAAAGAGATTTGTAAACATATAAAATAGTGCCACTCTTCTCACTAAATATTTTTTTGTTTTGTAAAATATAGTTATTGTTTAACAAAAAGTGTTATTCATCTTAACATCAAATGGATTTGCTTTTGTTACTTTTAGCTAGTTAATAAATATTTTAGGTGTCTTTGTTTTAATTGCAAATGTGATGAATATCAGTAGTTATAACCTCAGAAGTGAAAGAAATAATTCAAAGAAATTCAAATCAAAAAATAATTCAAAGAAATAATTAAATTCTTTCGCCATGAAGATTTTATATGCCTTTAACTATGTGTGGCTCTAAGATTTTGGTGCTTATTTCTCATTTTATTTATTCCATAGGATGTCTCCTGAACGAGTAAGGTCCCTGTCACGAATCTGTGTCCCACTTGTTACTTTGCCAGATTTTGAACCTCTGGTAGAGGCTCTGCTCACCTACCATGGACATGAACCTCAGGAAGTACTCTGGCCTGAGTTCTTTGATGCTGTGAATGAGGCTTTTTTGCTGTAAGTGATGACCCTTTACTTCATTACCCAATTCTGTTTTCCTTTTTTTAGAATACTTCAGTATGTTGAAAATGTAATTTTCAAATGTTTTGGTCTCAGTACCACTGTATATTCCTAAAAGTTATTGAGGATCTTCGTGAACTTTTTAAAATATGTGGGTTCTATCTATCAATATTTACCATACTTGAAATTTTAAATTTTTTTAATATTTATCATTTCCTTTTAAAATAACAATAAATTGATTAAATATTAGTACAAATAGCATATTTTTTAACGAAAAACTGACCTTTTCCAAGAAAAAAAAAATTGTCTAACAAGAATGACATTGTTTTTACATTTTCGCAAACTTCTTTATCTTTTGACTTAAAAGATGACAGCTAGGTTCTCACAGTATTTCTGTATTCAGTCTGATGCAGTATGTTTTTTTGGTTGAAGTATAAGAAAATCCAGCTTCACACAGACATGTGCTTGGAAAAAGGACTAGTATATTTTAATAGCCATTTCAGATTATGGATATTTGAGGGAATACTTCACCAAAAGTTGAAAATAGTACAGTTTTTGGAAGGTTAGTTGCAATGTGGATTCTGAAATTATATGCATGAGCTCTTCATACTATTACATTAAAACCCATTGGTCTGTCTTGCACTTTTAATGGATTTTGTAGCTTCACATGGTTTATTTGGAAAATATTGGTTCATTAAGTTATGCAGATCTACATTGACATATTTTCATTTTATACTATCAAAATTACATTCATTCACAACTAGTCTTATCAGGAATGTCTTCTAAGTGTTGGGAAGCTATAAAGCTCACATTGGTGAAAGCAAATTTTCTAAGATTCTAATTCCTGCTTAAAACTCAAATGTATCATTGGTTACAAATACTGTCAGTTGTTTTCCTTAGTATGCTAAAGTCAGTTCTGTAATTTTGAAAAAGTATGTGCCAAGTATTCAAGTCTGAATAACCTTTCTTTGTCCACCAGTCATTTTTCTCAAGTAAATTTATGAAAAAAGTGGCTAGTTGATCTTGCAGCTCAGCAAGTTGCACAAGTGCTTTTCCTCTAGACAGTCATCATTTTTTGGTGTATAGCAGAAATGCTTTATGCATACTTTTCACCACACAGAATTTTTTTAAGTTAAAAGTGTCCTCAGGGGTAAAATTAAGAAAATTAATCTTTTATGTTAATACTTACTGTGAAATGCATTTTTATGTGAAACTGGCAGTGTTTTTACTGTATGTACAGACATGACTGAGTGACTTCGCTTTCACTTTTCACTTTCATGCACTGGAGAAGCCAATGGCAACCCACTCCAGTGTTCTTGCCTGGAGAATCCCAGGGACGGGGGAGCCTGGTGGACTGCCGTCTATGGGGTCGCACAGAGTCGGACACAACTGAAGCGACTTAGCAGCAGCAGCAGCAGCAGTATCAAAGTGTACAGTGACTACTATTGCTGCTCTGATTTGTGTTAGGTACAACATTACTTGCTTTTTGTACTATGAATGCACGTGTCAACTCAGTTGTTCTAGAAAACCACGAGATAACGAAATAGTTATTCAACACTTCAAGTATTTCTGAACCATATGTGTGTATTGCTAAATTCATCTAAAAAAAACTCCTGTTCTTAGTTAGTGCTAATACCAGGTGTATAGAAGCAACACAACTAGTTCAGCCACATCTAGAGATTCAGTTTTGAGGCAGAAGTACAGTTCTTGATGAAATATTAAATACACATTTGTATTATTTAATTCCTTTTTTTAAAGATTCTGAATGATTGGTCTTCAGTTCAGTTCAGTTCAGTCGCTCAGTCGTGTCCAACTCTTTGTGACCCCATGAATCACAGCACGCCAGGCCTCCCTGTCCAGCACCAACTCCCGGAGTTCACTCAGACTCACATCCATCGAGTCAGTGATGCCATCCAGCCATCTCATCCTCTGTCGTCCCCTTCTCCTCCTGCCCCCAATCCCTCCCAGCATCAAAGTCTTTTCCAATGAGTCAACTCTTCGCATGAGGTGGCCAAAGTACTGGAGTTTCAGCTTTAACATCATTCCTTCCAAAGAAAACCCAGGGCTGATCTCCTTCAGAATGGACTGGTTGGATCTGCGTGCAGTCCAAGGGACTCTCAAGAGTCTTCTCCAACACCACAGTTCTTAAGTTAGTGCTGCAATAAACTAGCACTATGATAGAGTTTGAGAATATCCTAGTAAGACACAGGAAGATACATTTACCCTTTAGCACAATACTTTGGACTAGATGTCCTACTCTCATGATTCAGAGAAATCTGTGGTGTTTTGATTTTGTCTTTTCCCCATGAAACAGCTATGCAATGAAAGAAGAAATCTTTAAATTCTCCTTTGTAAAGCAAATAATCCAGTTTCAATATAAGAAAATAGGAATAAAATTTATTTTTAAATAAAATGTTATTAAATTATAAAATAAAATATGTTTTATTTATATAAAAATTTTAAATATGTAAAATATATATCTAAAATAATTTGGATACTATTTAGAAAAAATTTTTTTAAGATGTTTGGATTTATTACAAAGTAAGACAAAAATGCGCTTGGCTTCTTTTTGTGTTTCCATGTAGACACAAGAGAAAATATCAGTTTTTATTTATTTATTACATTTTATTTTCCCCCAACTTTATTGAGATATAAGTGATACATAACATGGTATATTTTTTAAGATGTATGAATTAATTCTATACAGTTTTAAGTTGCAAATGACTACCACCATAGTGTTAGTTAACACCTCCCTCACATCACAGGATTGCCATTTCTTTTTTGTTGTTGTTGTGAGAATATTTAAGATCTACTCTTAGCAACTTTCCAATATGCAATTCAGTATTACTATGTGCCACGCTGTGCTGTACTTAGTCACTTAGTCATGTCTGACTCTGCAAACCCATGGACTGTAGCCCGCCAAGCTCCTCTGTCCATGGGGATTCTCCAGGTAAGAAGCATGGAGTGGGTTGCCATGCCCTCCTCCAGAGGATCTTCCCAACCCAGGGATCAGACCCAGGCCCCCTGCATTGCATGCAGATTCTTTACCATCTGAGCCACCAGGGAAGCCCATTATTAACTATAATCAGCATGATGTATTTTTAGATCCCCAGAGCTTATTCATCTTATAACTGGAAGTTTTAAGTACTTTTTGATCAACATCTTCCCATTTCTCCCACACCCCCAGTCCCTAGTAACCATCGTTCTAGTCTCTGTTTCTATGAGTTTATATTTTTTTAGATTCCACATAAAGTGATACCATATTTGTTTCTCTTTCTAACTTACTTCATTTAGCATAATGCCCTCAAGGTCTATCCATGTCATCACAGCCAAGGCTTTCCTTCCTTCTCATGCCTGAATAATACCTGATTGTGTGTATATGTGTGTGTACAGATATAAATATAAATACCACATCTTTACTCACTCTTGTTGTACACTTAGCTTGTTTTCACATCTTAGCTATTTTGAATATACATAATAAACATGGGAGAACAGATATCTTTTTGATACCTTGTTTTTATTCCCTTTGGATATATACCCAGAAGTGAGATTGCTAGATCATTGGATAGTTTTAGTTTTAATTTTTTGAGGAGCCTCTATACTGTTTTCCATAGTGTCTGCACCAATTTGTGTTCCCACCAATGTTACGCCAAGGGTTCCCTTTTCTTCACATTCTCACCAACACTTGTTATCTTTTGTCTTTCTGATGATAGACATCCTAATAGGTGTGGGGTGATATTTCACTATGATTTTTATTTGCATTTCCCAAAAGATTAGTGTGGAGAAGGCAATGGCAACCCACTCCAGTACTCTTGCCTGGAAAATCCCATGGAGGGAGGAGTCTGGTGGGCTGCAGTCCATGAGATTGCTAAGAGTCGGACACAACTGAGCGACTTCACATTCACTTTTCACTTTCATGCATTGGAGAAAGAAATGGCATCCCACTCCAGTGTTCTTGCCTGGAGAATCCCAGGCATGGGGGAGCCTGGTGGGCTGCCATCCATGGGGTTGCACAGAGTCGAACACGACTGAAGCAACTTAGCAGCAGCAGCAGTGATTAGTGATATTGAGTACCTTTTCATTTACCAGTTGGGTATTTGCATATCTCCTTTGGAAAAATGTTTATTCATATGTTCTGCCTACTTTTTAATCAGATTGTTTCATTTTTTTTCCTATTGAGTTATATGAGTTCTTTATATATTTTGGATGTTTATTCATTATCAGACATATACTTTGCAAATATTTTCTTCCCGTCTATTGGTTGCCTTTTCATTTTGTTGATAGTGTAGAAGATTTTTGCAGTATAGAAACTTCTTAGTTTGATATAGTTCCACTTAATCTATCTTTGCTTTTGTTGTCAAATCAAACAAGTCATTGCTCAGACTAATGTCATTTTGTCCTCTATTATATTTTCTTCTGGGAGTTTTACAGTTTTAGGTCTTAACATTCAATTCCTTAATCCATTTTGAAATGATTTTTGTGTTTAGTATAAGATAGGGGTGCAGTGTCTTTTTTTTTTTTTTTGCATGTGGTTTATCCGTTTTCCCAGTATCATTTATTGAAGCAACTGTATTTTCCCTATTGTATATTCCTGGCCCTCCTGTCATAATTTAGTTGATTCATATATTTATGAGTTTGTTTCTGGGCTGTCTTTTCTGACTGAGGTGTATATACCAATACCATACTGTTTTGAGTATTATAGCTTTGTAATATAGTTTACATGTACAGATGTGGGAGTTGG
The DNA here is from genome assembly GCF_042477335.2 of Ovis canadensis. Taxonomy (NCBI): domain Eukaryota; kingdom Metazoa; phylum Chordata; class Mammalia; order Artiodactyla; family Bovidae; genus Ovis; species Ovis canadensis. The sequence continues at coordinate 31,325,899 of NC_091246.1, forward strand.
ACTATAAAGAAAGCTGAGTGCAGAAAATTGTGCTTTTGAACTGTGGTGTTGGAGAAGACTCTTGAGAGTGTCTTAGACTGCAGGAAGATCCAACCAGTCAATCCTAAAGGAAATCAGTCCTGAATATTCATTGGGAGGACTGATGCTGAAGCTGAAACTCCAATACTTTGGCCACCTGATGTGAAGAACTGACTTATTGGAAAAGACCCTGATGCTGGGAAAGATTGAAGGCAGGAGGAGAAGGGGACAACAGAGGATGAGATGGTTGGATGGCATCACTGACTCGATGGATGTGAGTTTGAGTAAGATCCGGGAGTTGGTGATGGACAGGGAAGCCTGGCGTGCTGCAGTCCTTGGGATCACAAAGAGTTGGACATAACTGAGTGACTGAACTGAACTGGTAATAGTTTGAAATCAGGAATTATGATACCTCCCCCTCTTCTTTCTCAAGACTGCTTTGATTATTTGGAGTTATGATTTCATATAAAGTTTAGGATTGTTTTTTCTGTTTCTGTGAAAAATAACATTAGAATTTTGATAGGATTGCATTGAATCTATAGGTCACTTTGGGTAGTATAGACATTGTAACAATATTAATTCTTCTAATCCATGAAAACTGTGTATTTCCACTTAATTGTGTTTTCTTCACTTTCTTTCCTCAAAATCTTAATGGTTTGCAGTAAACAGATCATTAGCCTCTTTGGTTAAATTTATTCCTGGGTATTTTAGTCTTTTTGATGCAGTTGTAAATGTGAGTGTTTTATTTCTTTTTTTTAAAAGATAATTCATTGTTAGTGTTTAGAAATGCAGTTGATTTTTGTATTGATTTTATATCCTACAACTTGACTGAATTTATTGATTAGCTGTAATTTTGTTTTTGTGTGTGTGAAGTTTTTATGATGTGTTTGTGTATGTATGTGTATGTGTCTCCTGTCATGTGCAAATAGAGACAGTTTTACTTCTCCTTTTTAGACTTAAATGCCTTTTACTTCTCTTTCTTGCCTAATTGCTCTGACTAGGTTTTCCAGTATCATGTTGAATAAAAATGGAAGAGTGGACATTCTAAGAGGAAAAATTTTCACTTTTTCATCATTGAATGTGATGTCAGCTATGTGTTTGTCATATATGGCCCTTACTATACTGAGCTATTTGCCTTCTGTACCTGTTTTGTTGAGAATTTTTATTGTAAATGGATGTTAAAGTCAAATGTTTTTTCTGTATCTGTTGAGATACTTTTAAGATTTTTTTTTATCCTTCATTTTGTTAATGTGGTATACCACATTGATTGATTTGTGCCTAGTGAACTATCCTTGTATTCTAGGAATAAATCCCACTTGGTCATTAAACTGGGCCCCTCAACCTAATTCCAGTGTGTGTATGTATGTATGTTTGTATCTGTGTAGGCTTCCCCACAGCACTAAGTAGTTCTATGACACTAGCAGGCTATTTGAGAATAAGCTCAATTCTGACGTTATCAGAGATAGCATCTGATGGCACAGGTAAAGGGGCCAGTTGCGCAGGACTGCCTTCCACTTCAGATGCAATTATGAGGCGAGGTTGTTGCCTATGCTTCTACCTGACTTGTTACAAATTGGAGGTTCCCACAGCTCCTTCCTTGGGTTTGATTAATTTGCTAGAATGACTCACAACTCAAAGAAACATTTTATTTTCTAGATTACTGGTTGATTATAAAAGGATATAACTCAGAAACGTCCAGATGGAAGAAATTTATACAGCAAGATATGGGGGAAAGAGCATAGAGCTTCTTTGCCCTTTCAAGGTGTGCCACTTTCCCCTGGTCTCCATGTGTTCACCAACCTAGAAGCTCTCCATATACCATCTTCTGGGGGTTTGATGGAGGCTTTGTTAATAGGCATGATTGATTAAACCGTTGGCTGTTGGCAAGTGTTCAACCTGCAGACCCTTCTTCCCTCCCTGGAGGTCAGGGAGATAGGACTGAAAATTCCAACCCTCTAGTAACATGGTTCGGAGAAGGTGATGGCACCCTACTCCAGTACTCTTGCCTGGAAAATCCCATGGACAGAGGAGCCTGGTAGGCTGTGGTCCATGGGGTCGCAAAGAGTCGGACACGACTGAGCAACTTCCCTTTCACTTTTCACTTTCATGCATTGGAGAAGGAAATGGCAACCCACTCCAGTGTTCTTGCCTGGAGAATCCCAGGGACGGGAGAGCCTGGTGGACTGCCGTCTGTGGGGTCACACAGAGTCAGACACGATGGAAGTGACTTAGCAGCAGTAACATGGTTGGTACTCATGGCAACCAGCCCCCACCCTTAAGTCTAAATGCCACCTCATTAATATAACAAGAGATACCTTAATAACTATTTTCACTTAAGAAATTCCAAGGTTCTTAGGAGCTCTGTGTGAGAAATGTGGTTGAAGAGCAAATATATATTTCTTATTATAAATCACCATATCAGTCATAGTGTATAATCTTTTTAATGTATTTTTGAATTTGGTGTGCTAATATTTTATTGAGGACTTTTACATCAATATTTATCAGAGATATTGACCTAATTATCCTTTCTTGTGGTATTCTTGTCTGGTTTTGGTATCCGAGTAGTATGGCCATCATAAAATGAGTTTGGAAGTGTTATTATTATTATTATTATTATTGATTTTTTTGAAGACTTTGAGGAGGATTTATATTAGTCCTCTAAGTGTTTCGTAGAATTCACCTGTGAAACCATGTGGCTGTGTTGCAGAAAGAGAGACCCCTTTCAGGGTCTAAGAGTGGGCTCTTGTCCAACACTTGGAAATGAATTGTCCAAGGAGACACACATGCTGACGAAGCAAGAGACTTTATTGGGAGGAGGCACCCAGGCAGAGACCAGGAAGATAAGGAAACCCAGGAGGACTGCTCTGTCGCATAGCTCACCGTCCTGAATTTTATGGTGATGGGTTAGTTTCCGAATTGTCTGACTCGGGGTCCTTCCTGGTGGCACGCACATTGTTCAGCCAAAATGAATTCCAATGAGGAGGATTCTGGGAGGTCAGTAGGGCATGTGGCCTCTCCTTTTGACTTCCCGAATTTTTCTGGTTGGTAGTGCCTTGTTAGTTCCATGTTCCTGTTCTAAAATAACTCAGGCAGATGTTTACTGTGGTGCCTGGCCAGAGTGGGCAGTTTCAGTCAATGTGTTTTCCCTAACAGCTGGGTTTTTCTTTGTTAGCAAATTATGATTATTATCTCAATCTCTTTGCTAGTAATTGGTCTGTTCAGATTTTCTATTTCTTCATGATTCAATATTGTTAGGTTGTATGTTTATAGGAATTTATCCATTTCTTCTGGGTTGTCCAATTTGTTAATATATAATTTTCATGGTAGTCTCTCTCAATCATTTATATTTATGTGGTATCATTTTTAATATGTTTCCTCTTTAATTTATAATTTTATTTATTGGAGATTTAAGTCTCCTCCTTTTCTCTCTCTCTCTCTTTAGTTAGTTTAGCTTATCGGTTCGTTCTTTCATGGATTGTATCTTTATTTTTTTTAATCTGTTAAGGTCATCACCATTGCCAAACTCAATTATCTGGGTTTTCTTCTGGGTTAGATAGTTTTGTGCTTTATATTTAGACTTAGAATACATTTTCAGTTAATTTTTGTGAGGGATGTATGGTCTATGTTTAGAATTGGATTTTTTGCCTGTGGATGTCCAGTTATTCCAGCACCATATGTAGAAAAGACAATCTTTACTGCATTATCTTTGCTCCTTTGTCAAAAGTCAATTGACTGTATTTAAATCTATTTCCGGGAGCTTCCCAGATGGTGCTAGTGGTAAAGAATCTACCTGCCAATGCAGGAGACATAAGAGATGAGGGTTCAATCCCTGGGTTGGGAAGATTCCCTGGAGGAGAGCGTGGCAACCCACTCCAATATTCTTGTGTGGAGAATCCCATGGACAGAGAAGCCTGGCGGGCTACAGTCCATAGGGTTGCAAAGAGCCGGACACGATTGAAGTGACTTAACACGCATGCTGGTCTATTTCTGGTCTCTCTTATCTGTTGCATTGATCTATTTATCAATATCACACTGTATCGATTACTGTTGCTTTGTAGTAAATCTTGAAGTCAGGTGGTGTTAGTCCTCCAGCTTTGTTCTTCTCCTTTAATATTGTATTGGCTATTCTGGGTCTTTTCCGTCTCCATATAAACTTTTAAACCAGTTTCTTGATATCCACAAAATAACTTGTTGGCATTTTGATTGGGATTTCATTGAATCTATAAGTCAAATTGGGAAGAACTGACATCTTAACAATATTGAGTCTTCCTATCAATGACCATCCTCCATTAATTTAGTTCTTTGATTTTGTTTATCAGAGTTTTATGATTTTTCTAATCTAGATCTTGTACATATTTTGTAAGATTTATACATAATTATTTAATTTGGTAAATGATATCTTCTTTTTAATTTCAAAGTCCTCTTGTTCACTGCTGGTATATAAGAAAATGATTGGCTTTGTAATTTTAACTTGTATCCTGCAACTTTGCTATAATTGTTTATTAGTTTCAATTTTTTGTCAGTTATTTTAGATTTTCTACACAGAAAGTAATTTAATCTTTGAACGAAGACAGTTTTATTTTTTCTTCCCAATCTGTTAGCTTTTATTTCCTTTTCTGTTCTTACTGAATTAGCTCGACTTTGTAGTATGAAGTCTGAAAAAATATGGTGCAAAGGGACATCTTTGACTTGTACCTAATTTGAGTGGACAAGCTTCAAGTTTCTTACCATTATTATGATTATTAGTAGTAGAAGTTTTGTAAATATTCTTTATTATCTATGATCATATTGGTCTTTAAGGTTTCTATGCTTGTAATGTCTTATCTGCTTTTAGTATTAGTATAATTTTACCTCATAGTATGAGTTAGGAAGTATTGCTTTGGCGTCTATCCTCCAAAAGAGATTGTAAAAAAAATGGTATAATTTTGTCCTTAAATGTATAGCAGAATTCACCAGTGAATTCATCCAGGCCTGGTGCTTTCAATTTGTTTTAAAATATATAGGCCTACTCATTTAGTTTACTTCTTCTTGTGCGAGTTTGGTGGATTGTATCTTTCAAGTATCTGTCTATTTCATTTAGGTTATCAAACTTGTCGGCATAAACTTGTTCAGTTGTTATTGTTCAGTCACTCAGTCGTGTCCAACTCTTTGCGACCCCGTGGACTGCAGCAGGCTGGGCTTCCCTGTCCTTCACCATCTCCTGGAGTTTGTTCAAACTCATGTCCATTGAGTCAGTGATACCATCCAACCATCTCATCCTCTGTCGTCCTCTTCTTCTGCTCTCAGTCTTTCCCAGCATCAGGGTCTTTCCCAGTGAATGAGCTCTATGCATCACGTGGCCAAAGTATTAGAGCTGTAGCTTCAGCACCCATCCTTCCAATGAATATTCAGGGTTTATTTCCTTTAGGATTGACTGATTTGATCTCCTTGCTATCCAAGGGACTCTAAAGAGCCTTCTCCAACACCACAGTTTAAAAGCATGAATTCTTCAGCACTCAGCTTTCTTTATGGTCCAACTCCTACATCCATACATGACTACTGAAAAAACCATAGTTTTGACTATATGGACCTTTGTCGGTCAAGTGATGTCTCTGCTTTTCACCACACTGTCTAGGTTTGTCATAGCTTTTCTTCCAAGCAACAGTTGGCTGTTAATTTCATGACTGCAGTCACCATCTGCAGTGATTTTGGAGCCCAAGAAAATAAAGTCTGTCACTGTTCCCATTTTTTCCCCATCTATTTGCCATGAAGTGATGGGACCAGATGTCATGATCTTAAAAAAAAAAAAAAAAAAAACTTGTTCAGAGTACTCCTTTATTATCCTTTTGTGCCTGTAGGATCTGGAGTGATGTCTCCTCTTTCATTTCTGCTGACAGTAATTTGTTTCCTCTCTTTCTTAGTTAGCCTAGCTAGTTGATTTTATTGGTCTTTTTCCATGACCACCTTCTGGTTTTATTTTCTCTTATTGATTTTCTGTTTGCATTTTCATTTGATTTCAGGTCTAATTCTTACTTTCTCTTCTACTTACTTTGGATTGAATTTTCTCTTCTTTTTCTAGTTACCTGAGTTGGAAACTTGGATTATTTATCTTAGATATGTCTTTTTTCTAAATGTACATTTTTATAATATATTCAGTGCTACAGATTTCCCTCTAAGCACTGATTCACTGTATTCCACAAATTTTTGACAAGTTATGTTTTCATTTTCATTTAATGCAAAATAATTTTAAATTTCTTTGGAAATTTCTTCTTTGATTCATGTGTTACTTAGAAATATGTCTGTAAATCTCCCCACAATTTCAGGTAAGCTTTTCAAGTAAGAAAAAGGAGATTTTCAAGTAAGCTTTCTGTTAATGATTTCTGATTTAATTCCATTGTGCTCTGAGGGTAGGCATTATATGATTTCTATTCTTTCCTAATAAATTTGTTAAGGTATGTTTTATAGCCCAGAATGTGGTCTGTCTTGGTGAATGTTCCATGTAAGCTTAAGGAGGGATGTTTTCTGCTGTGGTTGAATAAAGTAGTCAATAGTAGACTCCTTATATTTACTCCTTATGGTTTTTTTAAATTCAGCCACATTCTTATAGATCTTCTGCCTGCTGGATCAGTGCATTTTATAGAGGGATGTTTAAAATCTCCAGGTATGACAGTGAATTCATCTATTTCTCTTTTACAGTTCTATTAGATTTTTCCCTTGAATAATTTGACACTCTATTATTCAGTTCAGTTCAGTTACTTCATTGTGTCCAACTCTTTGTGATCCCATGGACTGTAGCACGCCAGGCTTCCCTGTCCATTACCCAGCTCCCGGAGCTTGTGCAAACTCATGTCCATCAAGTCAGTGATGCCATCCAACCACCTCATCCTCTGTCGTCCCCTTCTCCCACCTTGAATTTTTCCCAACATCAGGATCTTTTCCAAGGAGTCAGTTCTTCACATCAGGTGGCCAAAGTATTGGAGTTTCAGCTTCAGCATCAGTCCTTCCAATGTATATTCAGGCCTGATTTCCTTTAAGATTGACTGGTTTGATCTCCTTGCAGTCTAAGGGATTCTCAAGAGTCTTCTCCAATACCACAGTTCAAAAGCATTAACTCTTCATTGCTCAGCAGCTTTCTTTATGGTCCAACTCTCACATCCATACACGACTACTGGAAAAACCATAGCTTTGACTAGCCGGAACTTTGTTGGCAAAGAAATGTCTCTGCTTTTTAATATGCTATCTAGATTTGTCATAGCTTTTCTTCCAAGGAGCAAGCATCTTTTAATTTCATGGCTGCAGTCACCATCTGCAGTGATTTTGGAGCCCAAGAAAATAAAGTCTGTCACTGTTTCCATTGTTTCCCCATCTGTTTGCCATGAAGTGATGGAACAAGATGCCATGATCTTAGTTTTTTGAATGTTCAGTTTTAAGTCAGCCTTTTCACTGAAACTATGAGCCATGCCATGTAGGGCCACCCGAGACAGATGGGTGGGTCATGGTGGAGAATTCTGACAAAACTTGGTCCACTGGAGAAGGGAATGGCAAACCACTTCAGCATTCTTGCCTTGAGAACCCCATGAACAGTATGAAAAGACAAAAAGATATTCCACTCAGTTGTGGCATATATGCAAGCTAAGGACTGTTATATCTTCTTGGAAAATTGAGCCCTTTATCATTATGTAATCAGCATCTGTATTCCTGATAATTTTCCTTGCCTTAACATCTGTTGTATTTGAAATTAACATAATTACTCCTGCTTTGTTTTAGTGTTAGCATGGCATATTTTTCTCTATCCGTGTAGGCTTTTAAATATATATATACATTAAAATTTTTTACTTTGGTTGTGCTGGGTCTTAATTGCTGCACATGGGCTCTCTGTAGTTGTGATAAGCAGGGCCTTCTTACCCTAGTGGCTTGTCTTGTTACAGATGATGGGCCCTAGGGCATATGGGCTTCAGTGGTTGCAGTGCGTGGGCTCGGTAGTTGCGGCACAGGGGGCTTAGTTGACCCCTGGCATGTGGGATCTTCCCAGACAAGTTCTCAAACATGTGTCCCCTGAATTGCCAGGCAGATTCTTAACCACTGACCTGTCTGTTCCATTTTCTTTTTGTCTGTGCTGGGTCTTTGTTGCTGTGTGGGCTTTCTCTAGTGGTGGTGGAAGGGGCTACTCTTTAGTTTAAGTGCGTAGCCTTCTCATTGTGGTGGCTTCTCTTGTTTTGGATCACGGGCTCTAGGTGCTCAACCTTCAGTAGTTGCAGCACATGAGTGCAGTAATTGTGGCTCTCTGGCACGGGAGAGAGAGTACACGGGCTTCATTGCTGCGAGGCATGTGGGATCTTCCCAGATCAGGGATCGAATCTGTGTCTCCTGCATTAGCAGGTGGATTCTTTACCACTGAACCACTATGGAAGCTCCCCATTTAGTTTTAATTATATGTATTTTTGTATTTAACATGGATTTCTTTTTTTAATTAATTTATTTTTTATTGAAGGATAATTGCTTTACAGAATTTTGTTGTTTTCTGTCAAACCTCAACATGAATCAGCCATATATCAAGGGTATACATATATCCCCTCCCTTTTGAACCTCCCTCGCATCTCCCTTCCTCTCCCACCCTCTAGGTTGATACAGAGCCCCTGTTTGAGTTTCCTGAGCCATACAGCAAATTCCCGTTGGCTATCTATCTATTTTACATATGGTATTCTAAATTTCCATGTTACTCTTTCCATATGTCTCAGTTTCTCGTCCCCTCTCCCTGTGTCCATAAGTCTGTTCTCTATAACTGTTTCTCCATTAGTTCAGTTCCGTTCAGTTCAGTTCAGTTCAGTCGCTCAGTCGTGTCTGACTGGTTGCGACCCCATGAGTTGCAGCACACCAGGCCTCCCTGTCCATCAACAACTCCCGAAGTTCACTCAGACTCACGTCCATTGAGTCTGTGATGCCATCCAGCCATCTCATCCTCTGTCGTTCCCTTCTCCTCCCCACCCCAATCCCTCCCAGCATCAAAGTCTTTCCCAGTGAGTCAACTCTTCACATGAGGTGGCCAAAGTACTCGAGTTTCAGCTTTAGCATAATTCCTTCCAAAGAACACCCAGGACTGATCTCCTTTAGAATCCAAGGGACTCTCAAGAGTGTCCTACAACACAATTCAAAAGCATCTATTCTTCAGTGCTCAGCTGTCTTCACAGTCCAACTCTCAATCCATACATGACTACTGGAAAAACCATAGCCTTGACTAGACAGATCTTTGTTGGCAAAGGAATGTCTCTGCTTTTTAATATGCTATCTAGGTTGATCATAACTTTCCTTCCAGGGAGTAAGCATCTTTTAATTTCATGGCTGCAATCACCATCTGCAGTGATTTTGGAGCCCCCAAAAATAAAGTCTGACACTGTTTCCACTGTTTCCCCATCTATTTCCCATGAAGTCATGGGACCAGATGCCATGATCTTCATTTTCTGAACATTGAGCTTTAAGCCAACTTTTTCATTCTCCTTTTTCATGTTCATCGAGAGGCTCTTTAGTTCCTCTTCACTTTCTGCCATAAGGGTGGTGTCATCTGCATATCTGAGGTTATTGACATTTCTCCCGGCAATCTTGATTCCAGCTTGTGCTTCTTCCAGCCCAGCATTTCTCATGATGTACTCTGCATATAAGTTAAATAAGCAGGGTGACAATATACAGCCTTGACATACTCCTTTTCCTATTTGGAACCAGTCTGTTGTTCCATGTCCAGTTCTAACTGTTGCTTCCTGACCTGCATATAGGTTTCTCAAGAGGCAGGTCAGGTAGTCTGGTATTCCCATCTCTCTCAGAATTTTCCACAGTTTATTGTCATCCACACAGTTAAAGGCTTTGGCATAGTCAATAAAGCAGAAATAGATGTTTTTCTGGAACTCTCTTACTTTTTCGATTTCTCTGTTGCTGCCCTGTAAATAAATTCCTCAGTACAATTTTTCTAGATTCCATATATATGCATTAGAATACAATATTTATCTTTCTCTTTCTTACTTCACTCTGTGTAATAGGTTCTAGGTTCATCCACCTCATTAGAACTGACTCATATGTGTTCCTTTTTATGGCTGAGTAATATTCCATTGTGTATATGTACCACAACTTCTTTATCCATTCATCTGTCAATGGAGATCTAGGTTACTTCCATGTTCTGGCTATTGTAAATAGTGCTGCAGTGAACAATGGGATACATGTGTCTTTTTCAATTTTGGTTTCCTCGGGTATATACCTAGTAGCGAGATTGCTGGGTCATATGGTGGTTTTATTCATATTTTTTAAGGAATTTTCATACCCTCTTCCATAGTGCCTGTATCAGCTTATATTCGCACAAACAATGCAAGAGTATTCCCTTTTCTCCACACCCTTTCCAGTATTTATTGTTTGTAGACTTTTTGATGAGGGCCATTCTGACTAGTGTGAGGCGATATCTCATTGTAGTTTTGACTTCCTTTTCTCTAATAATGAGCAGTTTTGAGCATCTTTTCATGTGTTTGTTAGCCATCCATATGTCTTCTTTGGAGAAATGTCTGTTTAGGTCTTTTTTTCACTTTTTGATTGGGATGTGTGTTTTTCTGGTATTGAGTTGTATGAGGTACTTATATATTTTGGAAATTAATCCTTTGTCAGTTGTTTCATTTGCTCATATTTTCTCCCATTCTGAGGGTTGTCTTTTCACCTTGCTTATAGTTTCCTTTGCTGTGCAAAAGATTTTAAGGTTAATCAGGTCCCACTTGTTTACTTTTGTTTTTATTTCCATTATTCTAGGAGGTGGGTCAGAGGATCTTGCTTTGATTTATGTCATCGAGTGTTGTGCCTATGTTTTCCTCTAAGAGTTTTATAGTTTCTGGTCTTACATTTAGGTCTTTAATCCATTTTGAGTTTATCTTTGTGTATGGTGTTAGGAAGTGTTTTAATTTCATTCTTTTATATGTAGCTGTCCAGTTTTCCCAGCACCATTTATTGAAGAGGCTGTCTTTGCCCCATTGTATATTCTTGCCTCCTTTGTCATAAATAAGGTATGCATAGGTGCATGGGTTTATTTCTGGTCTTTCAATCTTGTTGTATTGGTCTATATTTCTGTTTTTGTGCCAGTACCATACTGTCTTGATGACTGTAGCTTTGTAGTATAATCTGAAGTCAAGAAGGTTGATTCCTCCAGCTCCATTCTTCTTTCTTAAGACTGCTTTGGCTATTCAGGGTCTGTTGTGTTTCTATGTGAATTGTGAAATTTTTTGTTCTAGTTCTGTGAAAAATGCCATTGGTAATTTGATAGGGATCACACTGAATCTGTAGATTATGTTTGGTAGTATATTTATTTTCACAGTATTAATTCTTCCTACCCATGAACATGGAATATTTCTCCATCTGTTTATGGCATCTTTGATTTCTTTCATTTGTGTCTTACAATTTTCTGTGTAGTTCTTTTGTCTCCTTAGATAAGTTTATTCCTAGATATTTTATTCTGTTTTTGCAATGGTGAAAGGGATTGATTCCTTAATTTCTCTTCCTGATTTTTCACTATTAGTATATAGAAATCCAAGTGATTTCTGTGTATTGAGTTTGTTTCCTGAAACTTTGCTAAATTTACTAATTAGCTCTAGTAATCTTCTGATACTATCTTTAGGGTTTTCTATATACAGTATCATGTCATCTGCAAATGGAAAGCTTTACTTCTTCTTTTCCAATCTGGATTCCTTTTATTTCTTTTTCTTCTCTGATTGCTATAGCTAGGACTTCCAGAACTATGTTGAATAATAGTAATAAAAGTGGATACCCTTGTCTTCTTCCTGATCTTAGGGGGAGTGCTTTCAGTTTTTCACCATTGAGAATAATGTTTGCTGTAAGTTTATCATATCTTGCCTTTACTATGTTGAGGTAGGTTCCTTCTATGCCCATTTTTTTTTAAAGAATTTTAATCATAAATGGGTGTCGAATTTTGTCAAAGGCCTTTTCTGCGTCTATTGAGATTATCATATGGTTTTTATCTTTCAATTTGTTAATATGATGTATCACATTGTTTGATTTGTGTATATTGAAGAATCCTTGCATCACTGGAATAAACCCAGCTTGATCATGTTGTATGAGCTTTTTGATGTGTTACTGAATTCTGTTTGCTAAAATTTTGTTGAGGATTTTTGCATCTATGTTCATCAGTGCTGTTGGCCTGTAGTTTTCTTTTTTGTGTTGTCTTTGTCTGGTTCAGGTATCAGGGTGATGGTAGCCTTGTAGAATGAGTTTGGAAGTGTTCCTCCCTCTGCAATTTTTTGAAAAAGTTTTAGAAGGATAGGCATTAGCTTTTCTCTGAGTGTTTGATAGAATTCTCCTGTAAAGCCATCTGGTTCTGGACTTTTGTTTTTTGGGAGATTTTTTATCACAAGTTCAATTTCAGTGCTTGTAACTGGGTTGTTCATAATTTCTGTTTCTTCCTGGTTCAGTCTTGGAAGATTGAACTTTTCTAAGAATCTGTCCATTTCCTCCAGGTTATCCGTTTTATTGCCATATAGTTGTTCATGATAGTCTCTTATAATCCTTTGTATTTCTGCATTGTCTTTTGTAAGCTCTCCTTTTTCATTTCTAATTTTGTTGATTTAATTCTTCTCTCTTTTTTTCTTGATGAGTCTGGCCAAAGGTTTGCCAATTTTATCTTCTCAAAGAACCAGCTTTTAGTGTTATTAATCTTTACTATTTATTTCATTTCTTTCTACTAATTTTGGGGGGGTTTTTGTTCTTCTTTTTTCATTTGTTTTTGGTGTAAATTTACATTGTGTTTGACGTTTTTCTTCTTTCTTGAGGTAGGATTGTATTGCTATAAACTTTCCTCTTAGAACTGCTTTTGCTGCATCCCATAGGTTTTGAGTTGTGTTTTCATTGTCATTTATTTCTAGAAATTTTTTTATTTCCCTTTTGATTTCTTCAGTAACCTATTGGTTATTTGGAAACGCATTGTTTAATCTCCATGTGTGCATGTTTTTTAGTTTTTTTTCCTTGTAATTGATATCTAGTCTCACAGCGTTGTGATCAGAGAAGATGCTTGATACAATTTCAATTTTCTTAAATTTACTAAGGTTTGATTTGTGACCCAAGATGTGGTCTATCCTGGAGAATGTTCCGTGTGCACTTGAGAAGGTGTATTCTGCATTTGGAAGGAATGTCAGGAAGATATCAGTGAGATCCATCTCATCTAATGTATCATTTAAGACTTGTATTTCCTTATTAATTTTGTTTTCATGATCTGTCCATTAGTGTGAGTGGGGCGTTAAAGTATACTATTATTGTGTTACTGTCAATTTCTCCTTTTATGGCGTGTTACCGTCAATTTCTCCTTTAGTGTTTGTTTTATGTATTGAGGTGTTTCTATGTTGGGTGCATAGATATTTATAATTGTCGTGTCTTCCTCTTGGATTGATCCTTTGATCATTATGTAGTGTCCTTCCTTATCTCTTGTAATATTCTTTATTTTAAAGTCTATTTTGTCTGATATGAGGATTGCTACTCCAGCTTTCTTTTGCTTTCCATTTGCATGGAGTGTATTTTTCCATCATCTCACTTTCAGTCTATATGTGTTTTTAGGTCTAAAGTGAGTTTCCTGTAGACAGCATATCCATATATGGGTCTTGTTTTTGTATCCATTCAGCCAGTCTGTGTCTTTTGGTTGGAGCATTTAATCTGTTTACCTTTAAAGTAATTATTTATATATATGTTTCTATTGCCATTTTCTTAATTGTTTGGGTTTGATTTTGTATATCTTTTTCTTTTCTTGTATTTCTTGACTGTATAAGTCCCTTTAACATTTATTGTAAAGGTGGTTTGGTGGTACTGAAGTCTATTAACTGTTGCTTGTCTGGAAAGCTTTTTATTTCTCCATCAATTTTGAATAAGATCCTTGCCAGATACAGTAGTCATGTTTGTAGATTTTTTCCCTTTCCGTCAGTACTTTAAATATATCCTGCCATTCCCTTCTGGCCTGCAGAGTTTCTGCCAAAAGATCAGCTGTTAAATGTATGGGGTTTCCCTTGTATGTTACTTGTTGCTTCTCCCTTGCTGCTTTTAATATTCTTTCTTTGTGTTTAGTCTTTGTTAGTTTGATTAGTATGTGTCTTGGTGTGTTTCTCCTTGGGTTTATCCTGTATGGGACTGTCTGTGCCTCTTGAACTTGATTGACTATTTCCTTTTCCATGTTAGGGAAATTTTCAACTATAATCTCTTCAAAAATTTTCTCATTCCCTTTCTTTTTCTGTTCTTCTTCTGGGACCCCTATAATTCAAATATTTGTGCATTTGATATTGTCTCAGAGGTCTCTGAGACTGACTTCAATTCTTTTCATTCTTTTTACTTTATTCTGCTCTTCAGAAACTATTTCTACCATTTTACCTTCCAGCTCACTGATTCTTTCTTTTGCTTCAGATATTCTGCTCTTGATTCCTTCCAGAGTATTTTTAATTTCAGTATTGTGTTGTTTATCCCTGTTTGTTTATTCTTTTATTCTTCTAGGTCTTTATTAATTGATTCTTGCATATTCTCCATTCTGTTTTCAAGGTTTTTGATCATCTTTACTATCATTATTCTGAATTCTTTTTCAGGTAGTTTGCCTATTTCCCCTTCATTTATTTGGACTTCTGTGTTTCTAGTTTGTTCCTTCATTTGTGTAGTATTTCTCTGCCTTTTCATTATTCTTTTTAACTTATTGTGTTTGAGATCTCCTTTTCCCAGGCTTCAAGGTTGAATTCTTTCTTCATTTTGGTTTCTGCCCTCCTAATGTTGGTCCCTTGTTTTGTGTAAGCTTCATATAGGGTGAGATTTGTACTGAATTTTTTTGTTTGTTTTTCACCTGGTGGGCAAGGCTGAGTGAGTTGCTAATCCTGTCTGCTGATGATTGGGTTTGTATTTTTGTTTTGTTTGTTGTTTAGATGAGGCATCCTGCACAGGCTGCTACTTACTGGTGGTTGGGTGATGCTGGGTCTTGTATTCAAGTGGTTTCCTTTGTGTGAGTTCTCACTATATGATAAACCCTAGGATTAGTTCTCTGGTAGTCTTAGGGTCTTGAACTCAGTGCTCCACTCAAAAGGCTGAGTTTAATCTCTGGTCAGGAACAAAGATTCCATAAGTGGTTTGTTGTGGCATAAAGTGAGATTAAAACAAATACTCAAAAATGAGAAACCAAAGATGAACACCACATAAATGGCCGTTACAAAATCAAGCAAATAATAATTAAAATAGTGGAATATACACATATACATATATACCCATAAGTAAAATAAAAACAGTCCAACAACAAAAAAAGTACAATAGATTGACCCGGCAAACAAAGGAAACCAAAAATTATATCTACCAGTAAAGAACAAAACTAACTAAAGCACAAACTAGAAAACAAAACTAAAGCAAGATGCCAAGTGGGGAAGAAAGCAATGAAACTAAAATTAACAAATGTTGAGAGGAAAGAAAGAAAAGAAAGCAAGAATAGATATGCAAAGTTAAATAGAGATAGATAAATAAGGTTTATATACATTAAATATTATCTGTAAAGGGAAAAGTAAATGAAGGAATCAATGTAGAAAAATAATAATAGGTTTTAAAAAATTGAAAATTAAAATTTAAAAAAAGGAAGAAGAAAGAAAAATAAACTCCAAAACACTGCAGAAGTCCAACATAGAGGCAGAAGTTTATAACAACAGTGAAAAGTATGAATGAGAAAAAAACTCAAAAGCTTAATTAGATTTCATAGTGCCAATAAAATTGACAACTACAATAGAGGGAGGGGAAAAAAAAAAAAGAAAAAATCCAAAAGAATGTACAGAACAAGTCAAAACATAAGAATAATAAATGTTTTTCTTGAGTCACTGCTGTCAGAGTCCTTTTCCTCGCTGGGAGTCACAGTCGCCCTTACCTTTATAGGGTGCCCTCTGACACTGTGCTGGTCTCTGGACCTGCTGTGGGGGCAGCTCAGATGCTACTCTGGCCCTACTCCTGTGTGTTCTCGCCTCCAGTGTCCACAGCTATTAGATCTAGTGCATTTTCTTTTGTGGGAGCTCTCAAGGTCCTTTTATATATTCCATAGACACAGAGTCTGCCTAGTTGATTGTGTGGGTTTAATCTGTAGCTTATACAGCTGGTGGGAAGGTTTTGGATTTTCTTCCTTAGCCACCCTGTGCCTTGATTTCAGTTGTGGTTTTATTTCCATCTTTGCACGTGGGTCATCCACTGGGGTTTGCTCCTGAGGCTGCCCTGGAGGACTTGGGTCTGCCCCAGTGAGGGCCAGGTGTGGAGATGGTGCAGCTGCTTGGGTCTCAGGAGTTCTAGCAGCACCAGATATTCAGGGGAGTTGGCGGTTAGGGGAGCAGGAAATAGAGTGCTCTAGAAGGGTATGGCAACCAGTATTGGCCAATACACTCCAGTATTCTTGCCTGGAGAACCCCACCTGACAGAGAAGCCTGGAAGGCCACAGTCCGCAGTGTTGCAAAGAGTTGGACATGACCGAAGTGACCCTGCATGCATAGATGCAATACTTTTTTTTGCCTGAGGCAGCTCTGCTCCAGTGAGGGTTGAGCATGAATGTGGCACAGCTGCTTGGGTTGCAGGGACCCTGGGGGCACCAAGTGTGCAGAGGCACGAGCTGCCTCTGCCAAAAGGAATTATGGCCCTATCAGAGTCTCTTCTTGAGCCTCTTGTAGCTGGCGATCAGAAGGCCTCTTTGGCTAGTCTTTCTCCATAGCTCCACCCGTTCAGGCACTTAGAGGGATCCCTTGCCTGGAGTCTTTCTCTGTTGTTCAGGGCATCAGGCACATAAAGAGGGCCCCCCCCCCCCCCCGGCTGGGGTCCTACTCTGTAGATTGGTGCAGTGGGCTCTTAAAGGGGCACCCTGGGTGGAGTCCTACTCTGTAGTTCAGTACAGTCAGGTGTCAGGTGTTTGATGGGCCAGCCTCTCTATTGTTCAGTTGCTGATGCTGGAGTGTGGGAAGAGAGAGGCTATGGTGATGGCCCCACCCCCTGTGTGTGACTCAGCAGTATTGTCTTGCTTCCATGGCTGCCAGGCTTTCCTCCACAGGCATTTCCCACCATGATCTCCTCCCTCACATGTCCTCTATCTGTCTCTCTGCAGTCAACAGCAGCCCTCGCTCTGGGATTGCTCCACAATCCCTAAACTCCAGCTCCCAGCTGCTGCACCTTCTAGGGGACCTGCGTCCCTGTCCTGGCTATGTCTGGGGCTGCAGCAAGGACTGTCTGATTCTCGTTCCATTTAGGCTGCCACCGATCAGCTGTTTCACTCTCAGCCTTAAATGTTTCTCCTCTGACTCAGACAGTTGCCCCAGTGTGGGGATCAGACCCCTGCTTCAGTTCCCCCACCTGCCAAGGGCAGGTGCAGTCCTACTAACACTCCTGTTTCCCCCCGCTAGTTCCTTCATTCTGCCGAGTTTTGTGTGGTTCTATATATTCTTTTCTGCCGGTCAGGTATTCATGTCCTCTCTCAGCTGATGTTCTACGTGCACTTCTGTGTCTGAAGGTGTATTCCTGATGTATCTGTGGAGAGAGATGTACTCCATGTCCACCTATTCCTCCGCCATCTTTTTCTCCTCCTCTAACATGGATTTCTTGTAGACAAGCTATAATTAGTCTTATTTTGATATAGTCTGTCAATGTCAATCTTTATTTGGTGCATTTAGACCATTGACGTTCAAAGTCCTTATTGTTATAGTTGGACTAGTATCTATTATACTTGTTACTGCTTTATATTTGTTGTCCTTGTGATTTTTTCCTCTTTTGTCTTTCACCCTTTTTCTGCCTTTGGTGGCTCTAATTGAGCATTTTATCTCATTTTATCTCCTTTCTTAGCATAGTTGTTACAGTTCTTTTCTTACCTGCTTTAGTGATTTCCCTAGAGTTTACAATATACGTCAACAGTTAATTCAAATCCACTTTCATCAATTCACTTTTTGAACTTTACAGTGCAGAACACAAGCTCACTAAGTACCTTATAACAAAGTAATCCTAATTCCTCCTTCTTGTCCCTTAGATCATTGCTATCATTCATATCACATGTATGTGAATAAACATCAGCATATACATACACACATGAACATATGTAATTGAATACAGTGTTCATATTATTATTATTGAACAAAGTGTCATCTGTTACATCAATTAGGAACAGGAAAAATAAAAGCTTTTATTTTGGTTTCAGTTATTCCTTCTTCAATTCTCTTCATGTAGTTCTGAGTTTCTTACCTTTATCATTTTCTTCCTCTCTAAAGATCTTCTTTTAACATTTCTTACCAAGAAGCTCTATTGGCAACAGTTCAGTTCAGTTGCTCAGTCGTGTCCGACTCTTTGCGACCCCATGAATCACGGCACGCCAGGCCTCCCTGTCCATCACCAACTCCCGGAGTTCACTCAGACTCACGTCCATCGAGTCAGTGATGCCATCCAGCCATCTCATCCTCTGTCGTTCCCTTCTCCTCCTGCCCCCAATCCCTCCCAGCATCAAAGTCTTTTCCAATGAGCCAACTCTTCGAATGAGGTGGCCAAAGTACCAGAGTTTCAGCTTCAGCATCATTCCCTCCAAAGAAATCCCAGGGTTGATCTCCATTACAATGGACTGGTTGGATCTCATTGCAGTCCAAGGGACTCTCAAGAGTCTTCTCCAACACCACAGTTCAAAAGCATCAATTCTTCAGCGCTCAGCTTTCTTCACAGTCCAACTCTCACATCCATACATGACCACAGGAAAAACCATAGCCTTGACTAGACGGACCTTAGTCGGCAAAGTAATGTCTCTGCTTTTGAATATGCTGTCTAGGTTGGTCATAACTTTTCTTCCAAGGAATAAGCGTCTTTTAATTTCATGGCTGCAGTCACCATCTGCAGTGATTTGGGAGCCCCCAAAAATAAAGTCTGACACTGTTTCCACTGTTACCCCATCTATTTCCCATGAAGTGATGGGACTGGATGCCATGATCTTCATTTTCTGAATGTTGAGCTTTAAGCCAACTTTTTGACTCTCCACTTTCACTTTCATCAAGAGGCTTTTTAGTTTCTCCTCAGTTTCTGCCATAAAGGTGGTGTCATCTGCATATCTGAGGTTATTGATATTTCTCCTGGCAATCTTGATTCCAGCTTGTGCTTCTTCCAGCCCAGCGTTTCTCATGATGTACTCTGCATAGAAGTTAAATAAGCAGAGTGACAATATACGGCCTTGATGTACTCCTTTTCCTATTTGGAACCAGTCTGTTGTTCCATGTCCAGTTCTAACTGGTGCTTCCTGACCTGCATAGAGGTTTCTCAAGAGGCAGGTCAGGTGTTCTGGTATTCCCATCTCTCTCAGAATTTTCCACAGTTTATTGTGATCCACACAGTTAAAGGCTTTGGCATAGTCAATAAAGCAGAAATAGATGTTTTTCTGGAACTCTGTTGCTTTTTCCATGATCCAGCAAATGTTGGCAAATTGATCTCTGGTTCCTCTGCCTTTTCTAAAACCAGCTTGAACATCAGGGAATTCACGGTTCACGTATTGCTGAAGCCTGGCTTGGAGAATTTTGAGCATTACTTTACTAGCGTGTGAGAGGAGTGCAATTGTGTGGTGGTTTGAGCATTCTTTGGCATTGTCTTTCTTTGGAATTGGAATGAAAACTGACCTTTTCCAGTCCTGTGGCCACTGCTGAGTTTTCCAAATTTGCTGGCATATTGAGTGCAGCAGTTTCACAGCATCATCTTTCAGGATTTGAAAGAGCTCAACTGGAATTCCATCACCTCCACTAGCTTTGTTCGTAGTGATGCTTTCTAAGGCCCACTTGACTGCGCATTCCAGGATGTCTAGCTTGTCTTAATTTTCATTGTCTAAAAAAGCATTTATTTCTTTTCCACTTCTGAAGGATAATTTCAGAGTATAGAATTCTAGATGGTCGATTTTTTATCTTAACATTTGAATATTTTATTTTATTCTCTTCTTGCTTACATGTTTTCTGAGAATTTGGATATAATCTTATCTTTGTTCCTCTATAGGTAAGATATTTTCTCCCCTCTGGCTTCTTTCAGAATTTTTCTTTAATTTTTTTAGGGGGTAGTTTGACAATGATATGCCTGTATGTGGGGTTTTGGTAGTAATCCTGCATGTGTTCTTTGAGCTTCCTGGAAGTGTGATTTGGTTTCTGACGTTAATTTGGGAAAATTCTCATTATTGTTTCAAATGTCCCTTCTGTTCCTTTCTCTCTTTCTTCTTCTGTTAGACCCATTACACATACGTTATACCATTTGTAGCTGTGCTATATCCCTTGGAAACTTTTTTTTCGGTTTTGTCATCCTTTCTTTTCAGTTTTCAAGGTATCCATTCATATATCCTCTAGATCAGAGATTGTTTTCTCACCAAATCTACTAATAAGCTTATCAAAGGCACTCTTCATTTCTGTACAGTGTTTTTTATCTCTCTTTTTGGTTCTTTCTTAGGATTTCCAGCTCTCTGCTTACATTACCCATCTGTCCTTGCTTGTTTGTCTACTTTACCCATTAGAACAGTGGTCCCCAGCCTTTTTGGCACCAGGGACAGGTTTCATGGAAGACAGTTTTTCTATGGACTTGGGCATGGGGTGGTGGTTTGGGTATGGTTCAAGCCCATTACATTTATTGTGCACTTTATTTCTATTATTATTATATCATCTCTACCTCAGATCATCAGGCATTAGATCTTGGGGGTTAGGAACCCAAGCATTAGACCCTTAGCATATTAATTATTATTGTTTTTCATTTTCAGCTGGATAATTCCAACGTCTCTGCCATGTCTGGTTCTGATTCTGTCTCTTCAATTTTTTTTTCTCTTTTCTGTATGTTTAGTAATTTTTTTCTTAATAGCTGGACAAGATGTGTACTAAGTAAAAGGAACTGCTGTAAATGAGCTATTTGTAATGTAGCAGTGAGAGGTGAAGGGAGGGAAAGTGTTCTGTAGTCTTATGATTAGATCTCAGTCTTCTAGTGAGCCTGTGCTTCTGTGACCTTTATACGTTTTTCTCAGTTTTTTCTTCCTCTTAGGTGAGATAAGGTGCTTTGAGCTGTCTAAAAGTGATTATTTCCTTTCTCCCTAATCAGTTAGGCTCTTATATCCCAGCAGGTTCAGTTTTAGTTCAGTTCAGTCGCTCAGTCATGTCCGACTCTTCACGACCTCATGGACTGCAGCATGCCAGGCCTCCCTGTCTATCACCAACTGCCAGAGTCTACCCAAACTCATGTCCATTGAGTCAGTGATGCCATCCGACCATGTCATCCTCTGTCATCCCCTTCTCCCCGCCTTCAATCTTTCCTAGCATCAGGGTCTTTTCCATTGAGTCGGTTCTTTGCATCAGGTGGCCAAAGTATTGGAATTTCAGTTTCAGCATCAGTCCTTCCATTGAATATTCAGGACTGATTTCCTTTAGGATGGACTGGTTGGATCTCCTTGCAGTTCAAGGAACTCTCAAGAATCTTTTCTAATACCACAGTTCAAAAGCAGCTATTCTTCAGTGCTCAGCTTTCTTTATAGTCCAACTCTCACATCCATACATGACTACTGGAAAAACCATAGCTTTGACTAGATGGACCTTTGTTGACAAAGTAATGTCTCTGCTTTTTAATATGCTATCTAGGTTGGTCGTAACTTTTCCAAGGAGCCCAATACCTTTTAATTTCATGGCTGCAGTCACCATCTGCAGTGATTTTAAAGCCCAAGAAAATAGTCTGTCACTGTTTCCACTGTTTACCCATCTATTTCCCATGAAGGGATGGGACCAGATGCCATGATCTTAGTTTTCTGAATGTTGAGTTTTAAGCCAACTCTTTCACTTCCATCAAGAGGCTCTTTAGTTCTTCACTTTCTGCCATAAGGGTGGTGTCATCTGAATATCTGAGGTTATTGATATTTCTCCCAGCAGATTAGACTCTGGTTAACTAGTTTCCCATGAGGTCAGGCCTTGTTAAGAAAACAGAGAGCTTTGTTGAATTTAAAAATGATTCCCTTTCCCCTCTTCCTGCCTAAAGCAGCGGTGGCTTCTTCACTGATATTTACCATGTGAACCTGGTGGGAACTCCTAGAGGTAAACCTCACAGTATCGTGGGGATCCTTTATGCCTGAGGCCCCCTGGAGTTTTTAAATATCATAGTTGTTCACACTGACCCTCCAGCCATTCACTAATTCCATTTCAGGTTTTCCTGCCCAGCACTGCTGCCTGTGGTTGTTTCTGCTTGTGGTTCTCTGCTCCACTCAGCCATGATTCCCTGTATTCATTTATCTGTTATCTCCAATCTTGGGGACCAAGGTTTACCCTGTGTCCTCCCTTCTCTTAAGGATGCAAGAAGAGATTTTGATTTTCCAGTCTGTTCTGCTTTTTACTTTTGTTAAGACAAAGTGATGACTTCCAAGCTCCTTAAATGCAGAATGGGAAACCGAAAGTCTCTATATGGTGCATTTTTAAAAATCGTTAGCTACAATGCTATTATTATATCTTAAAATTGACACTGATTCCTGATCATCACCACATGTTTAGGCACAAAACAAATTCTCCAGTTTGGTTTTTTGGAATTAAGAGTCCATAGTCCATACATTGCATTTGCTTGATAGGTTCACAAATCTCTTTCAATCTGTAGGTTCTTTTTGTTTTGCAAATTATTTGTTGAAGTAATTTTGTTGGTCTTCCCCACTCTCAGGTTACAGCACATTCTACCATCTTGAATGTGATAAAGGGTGCAGTCACCCCCTCAACCCTCCACTGACTTAAGATGCTCCCTTGATCAAATGCAGTCTTCTCTTAATCAGTCATCTCTCAGTACACACATGGGATTAACTTCAGGACTCCACGAGATGCTCAAGTCTCTTATATAAGTGGCAGAGCACAGTTGGTAGTAGAGTTAGCCCTTCTTATCCATGGATTGAATTGTACTTAATTTCTGTATGCATGTAAGCCTGTTTTATTATTTTATCTTCTGTTTATTGGGCCTATAGTATATTCATGCTTCAGTACCATTTTGTTTTAATAACAGAATCTTTCGATTATGCTTAATACAAAGTAGGGCTATTTCCCACTCATTTCTCTTGTTTTTCTGGGAATTCTTCTTTCGTTAACTCATTTATGTACTTATTTATTTGTTAGGCTGTAGTAAGTGCATCTTTTTCCCATTTTCAAATTGATTTATTACATTTGGAAAATGAATAACCTCAAAGCTGCTATCATTCTTTCAGAGGAAGTAATTACCAATAGACTATTTATTGTTTTTCATGTATAATTCTTTAAAAAGTTATAGTCTATATTTTAATTTCATTTTTTAAAATTATTTATTTATTCGGCTGAGCTGGGTCTTTGATTCTGTGCAGGCTTTTTGTCTAGTTGTGGTGCGTAGGGACTACCCTCTAGTTGTGGTTCTCAGGTTTCTCATCTCGATGGCTTCTCTTGCTGCTGAGCACAGGCTCTAGAGTACATGGGATTCAGGATTTGCAGCTCCTGGACTCTAGAGCACAGGCTCAATAGTTGTGGCATGGGCTTAGTTGCTCCGCACCACGTGAGAGCCTCCCAGATCAGGGATTGAACCCTGTCTCCTGCATTGGAAGGTGGATTCTTTACCACTGAGCCACTGGGGAAGCCCTTAATTTCATTCATTTTTTTTTTAATGAAATGTTATAACCTAGGAATTTGTTAAGGTAAGATTTAGAAAGAAAAAGAGAAAGTTAAATCGTTTGATGCTTTAAAAAAGGGTCAGAACATAATTTTCATGGTTAAAAGCAGGGAGTCTTTTTTCTATCTACTCTAAGCTTATTTCAAAATTTATCCAAGAGTCTGAACCTTCTGAGGAGTCTGATCATTTATCTTTGTTATTTATCTGTCAGGTGTTGGATGATAATTGACCCGGAAGTCTGTATAATGCAGTAAGTGTTCTCCACATGCAGGTGCCCATCACATCGTTCGCCTGAGCGTACACTGTAGGTTCCAGTGGCTCACCCCACCAAATGGCATTCTTCACCCTCCAAAGCAATTTTTGAAAGTATTTACTTTTAAGCAAAATGCTCTTTGCCTTTCACCTTGGTAGCTATATTTCTGATTTGTTTAGTAATGCATTTTATTGTCACATATGGTCTTAACAATCTGTATTTCCAGTGTTACTTTTTCAACTAGAGCTAAATTAAAGGGAACAAGAAGGAGAATGCTCCTTGGCATCCTCTGCAAAACTGTGTGAAGCTGCTCCAGAACTTACTGGCGGGGAGGTGACCTGCTTCGAGACCAGCCACCCTTCCTCCACCCACAGTGCTCAGATGGAAAGCTGAGGGCAGCAGCTCCATGAGTAGGCCTGGACTCCTTGCTGTTTATTTTGCTTGTGATAGCATGTTCTCCCTCAGCAACTAATAAAATTTATTTAGTTTGGAAAATTATGTCTGCTAATCCATAGGGGACAGACCATCCAGAAATGCTGGGTGGTCTTCAACTTGTCCAGTTCCTATGGCCTCAGCTCAGCAAGTTCCCCAAACAGTGGCGTCAGGCCTGGAGCCTTTCCATGGACACTTTCCCATAGACGCAGCGTCCCAGCCACATGTTGACACAGGGAGGCTGATTCAAATTACCACCCTGCACTCATACCCCCTTTCCTTCAGCCCCTTGAAGAGTTCCCCACATGGGCTGCATAGTCATTTAGAAACCACGTACTTTCTTTGACCAAGGTGCCCTGCCCTGTTTTTAGCCTTCCAACTATTTGCTTACCACAATCACCAGTGGAATTTCATCTGGTTTACAATTGGCTGGGTGTCTTTGGCCTTGGCCTCCAAATACAGTCGTGTATTTCCAGAAATGGACAGCCCGTCTTCTTTTAAACAGCAGATGATTGCTCCTCTCTGTCGTTTAGATAACCTAGAGGAAATTTATAATTTCTTGGCCTAAAAGCCAAGCCTGACTTCTTAAATCTATCCCTGGGGTTGCCATAATAGCCACCTGCAGGGTGCACATTGCATAAAACCTTTCTGGGAGGGCTACTGCAATCCTGTCATAAATCTGTGGAGTACAAGTAATTCTGTATGACATGTCCTTTAAGATAAGCCTAAATCCATTGCTTCAATAATGTTGAGAAGTTTGATGACTAGGTGGAAAATTTTTTCTACATACCAGAATGAATGAGCCAGTGAACAAATGAAAGAGTGAGTGTGTGACTGGCCAGACAACTAACCTCATGGGGTAGCTGTGCGTGTTAAAGAGGGCAACCATACAGTTATAAATTGTAGTCTGGAACACTTGTGAGAGTTAAAAGAGGTGTCATAATTATGGTAGGATGACCTGTCCCAGGCACACTGAAACATATTTAAATGACTCCGGTGCCTATAGGGGACTTCCTAGGTGGCTCAGACAGTAAAGAATCCACCTACAATCCGAAAGACTGGTGTTCAGTCCCTGGATCGGGAAGATCTGAAGAAGGGAATGGCTACCCACTCTAGTATTCTAGTCTGGAGAATTCCATGGACAAAGGAGCCTGGCGGTCTATAGTCCATGGGGTTGCAAAGAGTTGGACACAACTGAGTGGCTAACACTTTCACTTTCAGTGCCTATAGAATGTTTAGCGTGATGCCTGGTACTTAAAACACTCAGTGACTGTTAGCTTGTTGCTGTTATTATTGTTGTTGTTAACTCTAAATAATAATTATTTTATTTCTTATAATGTTTTATTAGGTTTTTTCAAGCTTATATCTTTTCCTGCTAATCAAATTATCACTGAACTAAGGCCAGATGTAATTAAATTTCCAATGCTGAAAAAGCTAATACAGCCTCCAATGGTGCTTAATAAGAAAAAAATAAATTACAAGAAAAGGCCATCTTCAGCCAAGTTTCTAGTTTTGTGGATTTTTCTTTTTTTTCAGCTCAGATAAGAAAAACCAGGCTTTAAGAATTGCCAGAATTCTCTGGCAGCCCAGTGGTTAGGACTTGGCACTTTCCTTGTTGGGGCCTGGGTTCAATCCTGGTCAAGGAACTAAGACCCTGCACGATGCACAAAAGAAAAATCAGGCGTTAAATATTGTCAGTATAGGTGAATGTCTAAACAAAGCAAAGCTAGTGTAATACCAAGGACAAAAAGTTAGCAAAGCAGTAGTAGTAACTAGTACTCCCATTTCTCTCTCTCCTCATATCCTCTTCTTTAAATTTTTTACCTTACTAAGATATGATCACAAAATTATTTATTGAAAAAGTTTACTTTTCAAGTAAAAACCTGCTGATACTGATTTGTAATAGACATGCCAGTGTGTTTGGATTTGGATATTTCCTTTGATTGGTGTTGCTGCCCTTTGCTTTGAGAAGTGACTTCTCTGCACGTAGAAGTGATAATGATGGCACAGCTTCTTCAAATTTGATGTATTTCTCCGATCAGGTTGTCATGGAAATACATCTTTGAAATGTAATAGAGAATATTCTTTCCAGTTCCTTGGGATTAAGTAGTTCTCCAGAAGAGTTGGTCTTAATTTTTGTGGGCTCCTCCGGCAGCCCACGCAGCCCTTGATCTCTTTCTGGTTTGGAAAGGGGGAGCCTGCCTGCATTTGTCTCAAGTGGGGAGGCTCCCTCCCCTCCTCTGCCTCTCAGATAGCATTAGAACATGTACTTCACCTCTCAAGGGCCTTATTGGCAAAGAATTGAGTTCCACATTCTGGTTTTTGTATTGAAGCTATACAAAAACATTTAGGACTTCCCTGGTAGGTAAGAATCTGCCTGCCAATGCAGGGGACATGGGCTCAATCCCTGGTCAGAAAGAAGATTCCACATGCCACGGGGCAACTAAGCCTGCCCACCACAACTACTGGAGCCTGCCCACTCCAGGGCCTCTGCTCTGCAACAAGAGAAGCCACCACAGTGAGAAGCCTGTGCGCCACAGTGAAGAGTAGCCCCCACTCGCTGCAACTAGAGGAAAGCCCATGCACAGCAGCGAAGACCCAGGGCAGCCAAAAATTAATTGGTTAATTAATAATAAAACCATTTGGAGCCAAAATTATTTAATAAGTGGCTAGACCAGTTTCTTTACCTATTTCCTCCTTTGTGGAGAGGATGGGACACACAACTACCTCACTAAATTGAATATTTGGGGAAACAAAGTTCAGTTTTTAAATGTCCAAGAGGCAATTGTCAGAAGAATCTTAATATATTGCATGAGATGTTGGACAGGGCAGAGTGTTCTTGTCCAGGCCTCTCCTGCCCAGTGTCAGAAATTGTTATTTAGAGGCAGATATTCTATATGGAAGTGCAGACTGGGAACCTACTCCTTGGTATGTTGCAGGAGAAAATTATAATGTGTTCCATGTACGTCCCTATCATTTTCCTAAACCATAGCTATAATGCCTAAAACTTCCTGTGATTATTAGGTAGGAATTTTGGAGAGCCAAGTTTTTAATCATAACCTGTTTTTCTTGAATTTGTCATTTGATCAGTATCCAAGTTAGATAGCTAAAACAAGTACAGAAAGTAGGAAAAGGACAGTCTTAGTTTCTGTAACTAACACATGGTGAGTAGAATGAAATTTTTCGATCTCCCTAAAAGTATTTTTTTCTTTTTTTCTTTTATTGGCTTTTTAAAATTTCCACAGAAATACATACGTTTTATCAGGTCAGGTCAAACAATGTAGAAGTATACGCAGAAAATGTCAATTACCCCCCTCCTTACCACCCTCCAGTCCTTCTCGTAAGCATACCTTATACTCTTATAAACATTAGAAATCTACATGAAACGATTTTCTCTTCTTTTTAAATTAGCTTTTAAAGAAAAAAATTAAAAAGGAGAAACAGCATCACATCATACACATGACCCTGGAACCAGGTTTTTTAACCAACAAATCTTGTGTATCCCTCAAAGGGTATAGATCTAACTCATTATAAAGTAGAAACATATATCCTGATATGAACGGATCTTAATCTGTTTAGCTCTTTGCCAGTGTGTGTGTGTGTGTGTGTGTGTGTGTGTGTGTGTGTGTGTGTGTGTTCAATCGTTCAGTCATGTCCAACTCTTTGTGACCCCGTGGACTGGCCAGGCTTCTCTATCCATGGAATTTTCCAGGCAAGAATACAGCCGTTTCCTACTGCATGGGACCTTGCTGACCCAGGGAGCAAACCTGTGTCTCTTGTGTCTCCTGCATTGGCAGGTGGATTCTTTACCGCTGCACCACCTGGTAAGCCCTATTTTCCAGTGGATGCATTCAAATTGTTTCTAATTTTCTGTTTATAATATTGCTACGTAAATACTTTCTAGCTAGTGCTTTTATTTCTGCCAGGAAGATTCATAAAAGTATGGTTATGACAGCCAGGAATATGTGTATTTTGCAGTTTATTAGGCAGTATCCACATGACTTGACCGAAAGGATGAACCTATTCCCTGTCCTACATCTAAGAACACCAGTCACTTATACCTACCTTTACACTGGATGTTGTCATTCATCTAAACATTAGCTGATGTGAACACAAAAACTAATACCTCCTTAATATGTTAGTTTACCTTTCTTTACTATTAATAAGATTGAAAATCAACATATTTGGGGGGCATTTGCATTTCTTCTTTTATAATTTGCCTTTTTTCCTGGTTTCATTGAGATATAATTTATATATAACATAACTTTTAATTTCAGAACCAACCTGGTACAAATTTAGAACATTGTATGTAATACCAATGTGTTGGTCCAACCAAATTCTGTTATGCCGTATTTTAAGATCATATCACTTTGGTGATTTCTTCATCCAAGATCAGTTATTAAGAGTTAACTCTTTGATGTTTTAGAGAAAAAATAGATTTTTGTTGTTGTTGTTAATAGGTGATCATGTACTCCAGTATTCAGTTCAGTTCAGTCGCTCAGTTGTGTCTGACTCTTTGCAACCCCATGAACCACAGCACGCCAGGCCTCCCTGTCCATCACCAACTCCCAGAGTCCATCCAAACCCATGTCCATCTAGTCAGTGATGCCATCCAACCATCTCATCCTCTGTTGTCCCCTTCTCCTCCTGCCATCAATCTTTCCCAGCATCAGGGTCTTTTCAGATGAGTCAGCTCTTTGCATCAGGTGGCCAAAGTATTGGAGTTTCAGCTTCAACATCAGTCCTTCCAATGAACACCCAGTACTAATCTCCTTTAGGATGGACTGGTTTGATCTCCTTGCAGTCCCAGGGACTCTCAAGAGTCTTCTCCAACACCACAGTTCAAAAGCATCAGTTATTCAGCGCTCAGCATTCTTTATAGTCCAACTCTCACATCCATACATGACCACTGAAAAAACCATAGCCTTGACTAGATGGACCTTTGTTGCAAAGTAATGTCTCTGCTTTTTAATATGCTGTCTAGGTTTATTTTAGGGGGCTTCAGAATCACTGCAGATGGTGATTGTACCATGAAATTAAAAGACGCTTGCTCCTTGGAAGAAATGTTATGACCAACCTGCTGCTGCTGCTAAGTCGCTTCAGTCATGTCCGACTCTGTGATACCCCACAGACAGCAACCCACCAGGCTCCTCTGTCCACAAGATTGTCTAGGCAAGAATACTGGAGTGGGTTGCCATTTACTTCTCTGATGACCAACCTAGACAGCATAAAAAGCAGAGACATTACTTTGCCAACAAATGTCCATCTAGTAAAAGATATGGTTTTTCCAGTAGTCATGTGTGGATGTGAGAGTTGGACTATAAAGAAAGCTGAGAGCCGAAGAATTGATGCTTTTGAACTGTGGTGTCAGAGAAGACTCTTAAGAGTCCTTGGATTGTAAGGAGATCCAACCAGTCCATCCTAAAGGAAATCAGTCCTGCATATTTATTGGAAGGACGGATGCTGAAGCTGAAACTCCAATACTTTGGCCACCTGATGTGAAGAACTAACTCATTGGAAAAGACCCTGATGCTGGGAAAGATTGAAGGCGGGAGGGGAAGGGGACTACAGTGGATGAGATGGTTGGATGGCATCACCAACTTGATGGACATGAATTTGAATAAGCTCCAGGAGTTGGTGATAGACAGGGAAGCCTGGCGTGCTGCAGTCCATGGGGTCACAAAGAGTCAGACATGACTGAGCAACTGAACTGAACTAGGTTGGTCATAACTTTTCTTCCAAGGAGCAAGCATCTTTTAATTTCATGGCTGCAGTCACCATCTGCAGTGACTTTGGGGCCCCCCAAAATTAAATATCTCACTGTTTCCATTGTTTCCCCATCTATTTGCCATGAAGTGATGGGACCAGATGCCATGATCTTAGTTTTCTGAATGTTGAGTATTAAGCCAACTTTTTCACTCTCTTTCATTTTCATCAAGAGGCTCTTTAGTTCTTTGCTTTCTGCCATAAGGGTGGTGTCATCTGCATATCTGAGGTTATTGATATTTCTCCCATCATTCTGGATTCCAGCTTGTGCTTCCTCCAGCCCAGCATTTCACGTGGTGTTCTCTGCATATAAGTTAAATAAGCAGGGTGACAATATATAACCTTGATGGACTCCTTTCCCTATTTGGAACCAGTCTGTTGTTCTGTGTCTAGTTCTAACTGTTGCTTCTTGACCTGCACACAGATTTCTCAAGAGGAAGGTCAGGTGTTCTGATATTCCTATCTCTTGAAGAATTTTCCACAGTTTTTTGTGATCCGCACAGTCAAAGGCTTTGGCATAGTCAATAAAGTAGAAGTAGATGGTAAATTTTTTCTGGAACTCTCTTGCTTTTTCTATGATCCAATGAATGTTGGCAATTTTATCTCTGGTTCTTCTGCCTTTTCTAAATCCAGCTTGAACATCTGGAAGTTCACGGTTCACATATTGTTGAAGCCTGGCTTGGAGAATTTTGAGCATTACTTCGCTAGCATGTGATGGGATGAGTGCAATTGTGCAGTAGTTTGAGCATTCTTTGGCATTGCCTTTCTTTGGGATTGGAATGAAAATTGACCTTTTCCAGTCCGGTGGCCACTGCTGAGTTTTCCAAATTTGCTGGCATATTGAGTGCAGCACTTTCACAGCATCATCTTTTAGAATTTGAAATAGCTCAACTGGAATTCCATCACCTCCACTAGCTTTGTTCATAGGGGTGTTTCCTAAGGCCCACTTGACTTCACATTCCAGGATGTCTGGCTCTAGGTGAGTGATCACATCGTGGTTAGTAGAATATTACTCAGCTATAAAAAAAGAACAAATTTGAGTCAGTTCTAGTGAGGTGGATGAACCTAGAGTCTTTATACCAAATGAAATAAGTCAGAAAGAGAAAAACAAATGTCATATATTAACACATAGATATGGAATCTGGAAAATGGTACTAATGAACTTATTTGCCGGGAAGGAATAGAGGCACAAGTATAGAGAATGGACTTGTGGACCCAGTGGGGGTGAGAGAAAGTGGGACAAATGGAGAAAGTAGCATCAACATATGTACACTATCATGTGTAGAATGGATAGCTGGTGAGAAGTTGCTTTTTAACACAGGGAGCCCAGTCTGGTGCTCTGTGATGACCTAGATGGGTGGGATGGGAATTGGAGGGGGGGGCTCAAGCAGGAGGGGATAAGTGTGTAGTTGTGGCTGATATGTGTTGTGGTGCAGCAGAAGCCAAACAACATTGTAAAAATTTAAAAATAAAAAAAGATGATTCAAATACTGAACATGGATCCATAAATTTAATCATTTACAGCAGTTTGTAGAGTGTGCTCTGAATCAAGAGTAATAAAAAAAATTGTTAACATATACATTTTTCAAACTGTATCTGAGAATAGAACAAAAATTACATACTTGGTACTTGGTATAGAACTTACACAACTCTCATGTAAATTTGTAACTAAGCAGTATTTTTTAGTTCAGATATTCACTGGAACTACCATTCAGCTGCCTTTTATATTTGTTCATATCCATCTACTGTTCATCATTCTCAACATTTCCTGCCTCTCTGCCCTCGGCACTGCCCAGCCATTGCGACCTCATGGTATTAATAGAAATCACATTTGTGCATGTTCCCGCTCAGAGGGCTTAGCAGTGGGGCTATCTCTGATGAACTCTCACTGAAGTGAGACACTTTTCTAATGATGTACATACTTATTTCAGTAGATTCTTTTAAAAAGACAAGGTGTGATTAGAGCAGGTCAAGGGATGTCCCTGTTACTTGGGAAGGGAGGAGGAATTCTTCCTTCTGTACCTCAGAACCTCCTGCCTCCCAGGGGCTTTCTGGCTGTAAGACAGAGGCTATCCACACCCTCCCCCTACTCCCAAGGGGTGTTCTTCTTTCTCAAGAAAGCTGAACAGAAATCCCTTCCCAGGAGTCTGTTAATGTGGCTAAAATTGGCTGATAGCCTGGACTTTGGAAAAACTTCCTTAGACACTGAAGGAAGTGAAAACAGGCTCTAGGCATCTAACTCACCCAGGAAAACTGTCTGCTCTCACCAGCCCCGTGTCAGGCTCCAAACTGAAGCAACACCCTCCACTCTCCTGCCTGCAGAGTAGAGAGGCTTAGGTATAACCTGAGGCACAGAACCAGCTCCAGCATCAGACCTCCTGGGTTTAATCAGGGCTGTGAGACCTTGGTCCCTCTCCAGCCTCAAAAGATAAGGGTAATAATGGTACCTGTTTTGTAGGATTGTTATGGGAATGAAAACACAAGTAAAATGCTTAGCATTGTTCGAGGTGACAAAACAGTGTTAGTGGCTCAGTCATGTCCGACTCTCTGTGACCCCTGCCAAGCTTCTCTGTCCATGGAATTCTCCAGGCAAGGATACTGGAGTGGCTCGTCATTCCCTTCTCCAGGTTCACTCTGCCTTAATAAATGGCAGCTACTGGTCTTACAGATGACTCAGAGGGTAAAGACTCCACCTGCAATACAGGAGACACAGGAGATGCAGGTTCAATCCCTGGGTCGAGCAGATCCCTTGGAGGTGGAAATGGCAACCCTCTCCAGTATTCTTGCCTGGGAAACCCCATGGACAGAGGAGCCTGGCAGGCTGCAGTCCGTGAAGTCGCAGAGAGTCAGACCCAACTGAACACGTGGCGGATACACACGTGCTGGTCCTTCAGCCTCTCCCACGCTGCATCTGGCCCATCAGTATTCAGCCTGAAACACCACCTGTCAGGAGCTCACCAGGCCACCAGCCCTGTGTGGCTTCCTATTGTCAGTCACTCCCAGCATAGTCGTCCCTCTGAAGACCAGTCTACAGTGCTGACTGTACTTCCACTCCTGTCTTCATTGACTTGCCAGCTTCCATCACCCCATCCAACCCTCAACCTGCTGAAACTCGTGAGGCACAGGCCTGGGCCCTCTTTTCACCCCACTCAGACTTCTGTCCTTTGGAGTTCCCCTTCATTTCCACACTGCTCCATGCCAACTGACAGCTCCCGAATATAGATCTTCAGCCCAGACCTCTCCCCAGAACACTTCCAACTTGGATATTCAAGGGCCTGTTTCATATCTCTGTTGGACTGTGCCTCAGACATTTTAAACTCACATACCCCAAACTGAGCTCTTAGTAAACCCTTCACCAGTTTTTTCTTCCATTCTTTCCATTGAGTAAATGGTACGTCTGTCCATCTTGTAGCTCAAGAAACTTGGGACAGTTTTGATTCCCACCTCATGTTCACCCCCTCATCAAATTCATCACCAGCGTCTCTTGATATTACTGCTAAAATACATTTCACTCCTTCCCTGGTGCCACCCAGGTCAAGCTCCCTCTGGAATTTTGTACCCACTCAGCACTCAGGTCTCCATGCAGTGGTCAGAGTGATCTTTGAAATAGTAAATTGGGTCCTGGCACGCCTCTGTTTAAAACCTTCTGGGCCAGAATAAAATACCAGACGCTGGCCTTGCCCTTGGTCCTGCACAGCCTCATCACCAGCCGCCTCACCTTTGCTGTCTTCATCTGACACGGCTGCAGCGCCCCCTGCGGAGGCCTCCTCCCACCGCCCTCCATGTTGCCTGCCCCACCACGCTGTGCGTGCTGCACGCTGTCTCTTCAGTTGTGTCCAGCTCTGTGAGAGCCAATGGATGGTAGCCCACCAGGCTCCTCTGTCCCTGGGATTCTCCAGGCAAGAATACTGGAGTGGGTTGTCATGCCCTCCCCCAGGGGATCTTCCCAACCCAGGGATCGAACCCATGTCTCCCACAGCTCCTGCAATGCAGGCGGATTCTTAATCGCTGAGCCACCAGGGAATCCCTCCCACCAGGCTGATCTCCAGCTAAACTCAACTGGAGCGGTTGTCTGTGACCACCTGGTCTCACCTGGGCCCCTCCTGATACCCTGTCCTTCCTTGGCCTGTCCTTTTCCTTCACTGTCTGATGTATATGTATGGGTCAGAGTGAGGGGGAGTCGGAAAGAAGGTCAGATGAGGGCCGAGCCTCCCTCCCTTTCTCCTGCCCTACTGCCTGCTCTGGTGGACAGACCCTGAAACTCCTCTAGTCTTGCCTCAGTGTTGATCTTGGACAAGGTCTACAAGAGTTATGCCAAGGGAGAAGAGAAAAAGAAACTACTAGCAATTTCTACCCTGTGTCTTTGCCTATTCACTTCTTGCCCCTATCCCTAATTCCTGGGCTTCATGCCAGCCCTGCAGAGAAATGGCCCAGAAGTGATGGTGAAGGGAAAGACACTGGAGGGGTTGTTGGGTAATGGGAAACATTTGTGCCCTCGCTTTTGTTTGTCTTATTAAAAGCAGTAAACATCTTTAGCAGAACCTGGAAGGTGCTGCAGGTGAAAGGGCAGGAGGCCTTGGAAAAGCAGGGCCAAGAGAAGAAGAACAAGTCTCACCAGGCCCAAGTAGGCCGAGTGTTAACAGGGAGGAGCGGCCCCCCCCACCCCCGACTGTGGCTCAGAGTAGACAGATGCCCCCTCGTGTTCCCTCCCAGGAAAAGCAGAGCCCCTGATTCACTGACCTGACATAGGAGGAAGCTCCAGATACATTTTCCTATAGAAATGTAACTACACTTAGTGGTAAGTCTGTAGAGTATCATGTTGGGGATCAACTATGGATCAGCCAGGCCATAATCACCTTTTATGATATTATTACTAAAGAAAGATTTCAAGAGATTTATACAGTGGTTAAATATTTACTATGTGCCAAGAACTGTGCTCATCATTGTACGTGTGTTATTATTGCATTTGATCCTCCTTACAACACTAGGAGGGAGGTAGGCCCATTTTACAGGTGAGTAAACTGAGGTTTAGAGGCTAAGTAACTTTTCTAAGGTCATACAGTGAGTAGGTGGTGGCTCTAGGACTCAAACCCAAGTTTGATTTCACATGTTAAACCACTGTGGTGAAATGTCAAACATAGCTATTTCTTAAATTAGGAACTATGTTTGCCTGAATATCTCAAAGCCCTTTTCCATCAACATTTTTTTTTATCGTTCTCTTTATATCATCACTATATATTTGTTTGTCCTTTTTGAAAACGTTTTTTTTTCCTTTGGTCAAAGTAAGTTACTTGGTAAATATTCATTTGATATTATAAATATTAAGTGCTATTGTGGCCATGATGAAGAAAAAAAAGATTTGTATTTGTTATTGCATTTTGATATCTTAATCTTTTTTTCAGAGACTCATTTATATTTAAAGTTTTGTTTATTTCTTACTGAAAGGAAGAAGATTTCTCTCCCCACGTCAGCTATACTCTGCCTCTGGCTTCGGCACCTTCCCAGCCTTGAAAATACAATGCTTCATCTTTTTGAAAAGCTCATCTCCAGTGAGAGAAATTCTCTGAGAAGGATCGAATGCT
The DNA here is from genome assembly GCF_042477335.2 of Ovis canadensis. Classification (NCBI taxonomy): domain Eukaryota; kingdom Metazoa; phylum Chordata; class Mammalia; order Artiodactyla; family Bovidae; genus Ovis; species Ovis canadensis. Next base: position 31,361,566 of record NC_091246.1, read on the forward strand.
TTATGAAAGAGTCATTGCTGGTATGTGCTGGGTTTTGATGAGGAGAAAAATCCTTAAGGAAGATGCTGCATATTCTTTCTTTTAATCAGCAAAAGGAGAAAATGTGAACAAATGAGCAGTTGGCACCTTTTAAAATCATCATCTGTCTACATTTTATTTTTGAAATACCTAATGTCTGAGGCTTTTCTCCTTGTGCTAAAAATAGGGCAAGGGAATTCCCTAGCAGTGCAGTGGTTAGGACTTGGTGCTTTCACTGCCTCAGGCCTGGATTCGGCCCCTGGATAAGGAACTAAGGTAATGTAAGCTGAGTGGCACAGCCAGGAAAAAAAAAGTTTATCCCTATGACTTCCCTGGTGGCTCAGACGGTAAAGCATCTGCCTACATTGTGGGAGACCCGGGTTTGATCCCTGGGTCACGAAGATTCCCCTGGAGAAGGAAATAACACCCCACTCCAGTACTCTTGCCTGGAAAATCCCATGGACAGAGGAGCCTGGTAGGCTACAGTCCATGGGGTCGCAAAGAGTTGGACACGACTGAGTGACTTCACTTCATGCCTTATATTGCACATTCACAAGAATTGACATTTGGCCAACAAATTTCTCATTTCCGGCTTCCTTGGTGACTCAGATGGTAAAGCATCTGCCTGCAATGCAGGAGACCTGGGTTCAATCCCTGGGTTGGAAAGATCCCCTGGAGAAGGGAATGGCAACCCACTCTAGTAGTCCACCCTGGAGAATTCCATGGACAGAGGAGACTGGCAGGCTACAGTCCATGGGGTCGCAAAAGACTCTGACAGCACTGAGCACACACAGCACATACCCTGTGAACAATGTGCTGTTCATTCTCCAAGCAGGAGTGCTAGAGTGGGTTGCAGTGCCCCCTTCCAGGGGGTTTTCCCAACCCAGTGATTGAACCCAGATCTCTCGCATTGCATCCTTTACCAGCTGAGCCACCATGGACACCCCTATCAACAGGAGAAATCAATTAACAAAGAAAATCATTCAAAAAAATAAACTTCTAATCCTTCACTGGAGGAAAAATCAAATTCTTAAAAGATACAAAATGACACCCCCAGAAAAATGGTTAAAACAACAAAGTAACTACAAAGAATTCTGTCAGTTATTTTGGTGTCAGGCTGCCATCCTCGAACCCCCACCTCTATGCAGGGGCTGCCCAGTCTCCCCTCTACTCAGAACTTCTCAGGCCTGGGCACTGCGGTGCTCAGTGGGCCAAATGGGCCCCATTGCCTAATCCAGTGTCAGGGGCCCAGGCTAGCAGGGTGTCCTCAGAACCTGACCAATCTGGTGTTTTCCCTCTGTGGGAGGCATCTCTGGAATTTATGTGCATTTTTGTAAGAGTCGGAGTAGAGACCAAAGCACTCTGAATAAACAATTAAAGCTCTCCGGGAGGTTTCATGCTTCCGGGCCTCCATCTTACGGGAACCTCGTGGGCTCCAACAGGCTTTCTTACTCACTTCTGTCACTGAGCGGAGATATGGTGCAGAGATTTGTTTCCTCTTGTACAGATGGAGAAAGTTAGTTCAAGAGAGATAGTGAACAGCCAGATCTTAAGTTGGTGGCCAGGAAACTGGGCTGGAGAGTGTTCCCCTGCCCGCTGAGCTGAGGCTTGTGTTGGGGGCAGGGTGTGTCTGTCTCTGCATACGGCACACTGAGGTTGGCTGAGTTTACACAACCTCCACCTAGATAACTTCTGTTTGGTTAATCCAGTTAGAATTTAGGTTTTCTCTCTTTTTCAAATTGGAGGCTGTATGAGAGAATCATAATTGAATCTGCTGCCTTCTTCCTATATCCCAGCTCTCTTTTTGGGTCCTGATCAGTCCCTACCAGGTCAAGGGTGTGACCGTGGCCCTGCTTACCTTCTCCCTGTCTCCCAGGCTCCTCTTTGCCTTCCCATCTTGGGGCCTCCAAGTGGACCATGGATAGGGTCACAGTGACCAGCAGCCATGCTGCGTTCATCTGTAAGTTAGCTGGCCCAAATCAAACCCTACTTATTTAGACATTTACAATACTTGATAGAAAAAAAAAAAAGAAAATAGATATAACGATTGAAAGAGTCCAAAGAGAAAGAGAGATACTTTTAGGGAAATTCTGCTTGAACTCATCTTTCAAAACAGTTGCATTTTTTTAAAAAAGTTGCATATTAAGGTGAGAAATAAGAATGTACCGTATATAAAAATAACTATAATATTCAAAATAAACAAAGGCTTTTAGAAGTCCTGGCAGCCCATTCCAAACATTACCTTTATTGTCAGGTAAATCTATTTCTAACTGAAAGATACATATTATAGTTTCATTTTCTCTGGTCCTTTTTCAGTGGTAAAATATAGTAACTGAGCTATTTCCTTGCTTTCAAGGTCCTTATAAAATTTTCTTTAAGTCTTCTCTCTATGGAAAAATTCCAGTTTCATCGCCCTAAGCTGATTTGATTCTGCAACCTTGTGATTCTTCTCTAAGTCTTCTTTGTGCCCTTTTTACCTGTGGTCCTCAGGCCTGAGCCTGTCATTAAACCCAGGATGACAGAGAGAGAGAGAAAGCAGGCGTTCCTGTTAAACATTGCATTGTATAACCTTCAGTCTCCAGTTTACGGTTTAAAATCATTTCCCCCCAAACAGTTTTGAAGTCAGTTGATTTACAAAAGCATTTATCAGGATCATGTGTGTAGAGATTCAGAGCTTCCATTATGGTTAAAGGGGGATTTCAGAGGGTGCTATTGTGTTTAATTTATTGTGGCATTGGCAGGATGTAACCCCTCTGTTGCCTTATGGTTCAAGGAGGTAATTACAATACAGAGCTGCAAGTCCTTGATTGGCGTGGGCTGCTCTCCTCAGGATCCTGGGCCCGCAATGCCACACAACCAAGCAGGCTGGAATAAGCCTGTGACGTGACCGAGTGATTGGAAGGGTAACCTGAAGAACGTGCTTCCTGATTGCATCATCTGCTTCACTTATCAGAGCATGGTATCTCGCGGCCCTGACGGGACCCTGCGGAAGTATCAGAAAGATCTGGAAGACTCGGATAGGACAGGACTGCTGTGCTTTCCTCTAGAAGTAACTTGATGCCTATTACATTAGAGTTGGATTCTGAGAGTAATTAAAGTGTGATGGTCTAGTAACTTGTATTTTATATGGAGCACTGTTAATTATGTTTCCATCTCTTGGGACTATCCAGAATTAGCCCTAGAAGTTCTATAGTTACCAAGATGTTGCAAAAACAAAAGATAAACGTGTTGTACAGGTTGTACAAAGTGAAATGATCTCTCCAAATGTTCTGTGGCGTCTCAGGGCCTCCAGGCTGGGTATTTTCCATTAAGACTATGAATAATAAGGTGCTGACCTAATAGTCACCTGAATTCTAAGTGCATGTGTATGTTTTTTGACTTCTAAAATAAAAGGAAAATTTCAAAACCTGTTTCATTTTGAGGCTCCTGTTTGACTCTCTTAGGCTGGACCTCCCCCAAGTCTATGGCCACCTGCCACATTTGATGCTCCTAAATAAATCGAGGTCTTAGCCTCAGTTTGTCATCTACTGAGCAGACTGACACTTTGCAAAAGCAGATGGTCTTGTGTTTCCCTTGACAGAACAGGCAATGGAAGACCATAATCCATAGCTTCAGACCTGACCTTAAAAACTCATGTCACCAACAACAGTGAAAGCCACTTGCTAATTATGCAGCTTTCTTGGCACTGTTTGGTTTCCCAAGGCTGGCCCCAAATCAGAAGGATGTTATATTTTCCAGTTACAATTCTGTTTTCGGAGCCCAGAAAGCTATTGTTTATATTCTACATTTGAATGAAAAGTGCTGGCTGGGTGGCACTGTGTTTGGCTGCCCTGCTGCGTGCCCGGGCTGGGATATACCCTGGTTCCCATGCCCTCCCATTCGATCCTTCGTTGGCTGGCCTCACATGCCGCCTGCCCCTCTAGCTGGGTCCAGAGATTTGCTCACGAAAGAGCGCAGCGGGAGGGGAAGAAAGGGGGATTGGTTTTGTTTATTAAGATTTTAAATCAGGAAACACTCCTGGTGTTTCTCTTCATAGCTCCACCAAAATCAGTTCTTTATCTTGTCAAGTGTACCTCAATAAAGATAGGGTTAAAAAGTAGTTCTTAATCTAATAAGAACTAAAGAATAATAAACCTGCAGATAACTCAGTGTCCTCCTTGACCTCCCTCATATGAGATAAGATGCATTCTTGTTTCCATTCTCCAGATAGTAATCATAGCCACTTCAAAAAGAAAAAGAGACTTATTTTACGCTGAACTCCAAACACAGTTCCCCTTTAATAAAAGATTATACCGAAGAATTAACTCTACATCCTGGGTGATGTCATTTTTCTCTGCTTCTTACTAATGTTCTAGGGTTTTTTCTTTTCCTGCTTTCTCATTAGCAGTCTTTTAAACATTTCTTTTTTTCTTTGAGCTCTTTAATGTGATGCATGTAATTTAACAAAAGCTAAAGTAGACAATTTAGCAGTGATGGAGTAGAGAAGTGTGGAGGTGGTTTATGCTTGTGGCTAAAAGGTAAAAAGAAACATCTCAGACAATAACTGCACTTTCCTGCATCGACCTCAGGGGGGCACCAGATCACCCAGCACCGTAAAGAAAAGAGACCTAGATGGCAAGTTCTGTTTTCACTGTTGGGAGGCAGGCCTTGGCAGCCAGTCAGAAATGAAGAGAGAAACAAAAAACAAAACAAAACAGGGCAGTAGTTGACCCAGAAGGTCACTGCCACTCACAGACTGAGCCAGGAAACAGCAGGGGGCTCAGGAGCCGTCTTCCCACCCAGGCTACACAAGCCGAGGGGAGAGAGGCCGCTGGGCCAGGCGAGAGGAGGAACTTGAGGTTTGGGGGACTTTGCTCGGCTTCCAGAGCTAGCATCCTGTGTCTTAACGTTCTCAGACAGCGCGGGTAAATTTAAAACACAAAAGTACATTTGGTACTTGTTAAGATTTTTTCTTTCTTTTTCCTTAAGCCCAGAAATGACAGATTTATCACTAATTAAACAATAATTTCATTATAGAGTACTGAAAAAAATCCTGGTAGTATAAACAACATCTGGTAAAGATTAAAAAGAAAGAATAATTTTTCCAAGCTCAAATTTGATGAAAGTAACACAAATGTTTTGAAACAAAATAGATCTTAAAGTGCAAAAGGGATATTTACAGTCTTAAGTTTGGTATTTTGAAAGTAGAAAAGAAGAAAATGGCATAATAAAAAATACATGTTTATAAAGGTGCCTTATTTTATATGACAGATATGAAAAATTTTTATATAGTTTTTTTTTAGACCAAATTGTTTTTGAACTCAAAAGAGTCTATTGAAATGAAACTTACAAAGAATTTTTTTTTAAGAGGAGTGTTATTTTTTGATGAATAGTCACCTTTTAATTTATATACATAAACACAAGGGCTCCTGCCTCTCAAGGGTTTGGATGAGTCAGATACACAGTGGGATATGTTGCTGGCCATAAAAATAGACCATGAAAGAGAATCTATCTCAGGCTTACCGAACTTCAGTTTATCTCTCACCTGAAACTTCTCTATTTTTTAGGAAAAATATGTGTAAAAGGTGATAAATGAAGAAGGCTTGAGAATTTTGTTTCCATGTCGTCACTGCCTTTTTGTTTTTTACAAGAGGAATTCACTTTTCTCAGTGAATTACCTCAAATCATAGTTTAATTTCCCTTTCTGGCTTGTATTCTCTCTCTCCCCTCTCCCCATACTCTTTCCGTCTCACACAGATTCATAAAATGATAGGAAAAAAAGGAAAGATTTCCTCCTGAGAATTCTCAGGCGGCTAGTAATAATCGTTGATGAACTGGGATGAAAATAACAGGTTAGGCACCAGGGAGGGCTCCTCTGGTAGCTCAGCAGTACAGAATTCACCTGCAGTGCGGGAGCCGCAGGTGACATGGGTTCAGTCCCTGCGTCAGGAAGATCCCCTGGAGGAGGGCATGGCAACTCACTCCAGTATTCTTGCCTGCAGAATCCCGTGGACAGAGAGGAGCCTGGGGCTGCGGTCCCTAGGGTCACAAAGAGTTGGGTCACAACTGAAGTGACTTAGCACGCATGCATAGACACCAAGGATGGAGAGTGAGCATGGGTGTTATTTGTGCAGTTCATGGTACAGAGTGGCAAGCCGGCCTCCTCCATACCTCTGCCCACAAAGCAGCCTAGGAAATGCAGCGCTGCATACTTCTCTGTGTGGCTTAGCTTTCCCTTGTTTGTTTTTTTTCCTTCTGAGCGGTGAGAATGGGCTGTCCACCTGGGCAGAGAAGAAACAAGCAGTGCAGTCCTGGGTAGCTGTAGAAGAGGGAAGGGAATGTGCCCTCCAGAGCAACCTGGCCCATAAGCAAAGGAAACCAGAGTCCAGACCTTTCCCACTTCTGTTCATCCTCTGACACTCAAGAGGACTGGGGGCAGTGTGAGAGAAGGGAAGAAGGGCACAACCGCTGTTACTGAGGGCCTCCTGGGAATGAAGTTTCCCTAGACGTGAAGTAATCTATACATGGAAATCGTTAGACCAGATGGAGAAGAGAAGAGCTTGAGAAGGAACAGATTTTGGTAGATGGGGAAAAACAGACAAACAGATGGAACCCAAGAAAGGTTTTCTTTTCTGTCCTCATTCTAATAGGAAAGATAATTGCTTGGCTTGTGGGGTCTCAGAGCTAGGCCCCAGAAGTTTCAGTTGCAGAGTGACCTGTTGTGTTACTTTGGGGACCCATTTTACAAATAAAACAGGACACAGAGGGGTTAAATGTTTGCCTCTTCCCTCACATGAATGTGTAAAGATTTGGCGGGGGGCGGGGAGTGGTAATTTATGGCTTCCAAAGAAGCATAAATTAAGACTTTAATTCTATTTGGAGGATTCCCTTGATAAGAAAAGCAGCTTAAGTTTGCTTTTGTGATTTGGTGTCTTTGGGACACATGCCTGGCCTGTGAGCACTCTGGGCTTCATGAGGGGACTCACTGACCCTGAAATTACGTGCTCGGAAAGTGTGAAGAGTCTCATTTTTAAAACCATCAGTAAAGGCTGCAGATGAGAAGGAGCTGATCATAATTCTGGAGTGGCAGGGGAGACTGGTTTTTAAATCAAAATCTCTGCCATTGCTGTTTCAGTAGGGTTGCCCTCTCTCCTGGCATCTTTTCTGTTCTGAAAGTTAAAACAGCTTGTAGAAGCAGGTTAAGGGCAACCACAGCCTGAGCTGTTTGGACAGAAGGAAATCTAAGAGGAGAGTTGATCGGCATGGAGAGAACAGGCAGATTCCACACAGTCTATATATTTAAAACAGTTGATTGAGCTGTTTCACTAGAAAACACTGCATGAAAAAAGAGCATATCCAAGCTCTGGTCCTCTTTTCAACAGAGTCAGAACTTTCTCGCTTTCCTGCTTGCTTTTCAAGGTAGCCCTGTTCTATACGTGGATCGGCCTTTTCTCTGCCATTTAGATATCTCTGTCATCAGTATAGATTGATTTTCTACTAGCATCAGATTTATAGAGTGGTTCTGGAGTACTTAGACCATTTAGAAGAGAGGGAATTGTTGGTTCTGGAGTAGTTAGGCCATTTAGAAGAAAGGGAATGGTTCTCTTTTACCATTTTGTATTTTCTGCCAGTGCGTTTTTAGCCTCTGTGTGTCACATGACGGTGTTGTTTGGTTCTTAAACACTCTTATTCAAGATCCATATTGTCTATATATAAAACTTGGAAAAACTCTTCTGGCAAATTTGATGAGTCACATTTCTTCAAGATAGGCAGTTTGCTTTTCTCTTCTTATTTTATATTTTCCATCATGAATATGTAGAAACTTCTGTGATATTTTCTGGGCATATATCCAGTGACCTTTTAATAACTGTTAGTATTTACATTGAGGCTGAGAAGCAGGGAAGATAACTGACTTGTCTGAGATCAAAGTCAAAAAATAGTCTGCCTCTCTTCTGTTGAACCATCAATCAGCCAAATTACTTTCTTGAGTATGTAATGAATTTAATCTATGAAAAATTTTAGTTGGTTTCTTTTATATAAAAATGGACATCAATGAAAGATTAGGAAGTATTGACTCCTCTATCTAGAAAGCAGAGATTTGCATCCTACAAATCATTAATCTCTTCAAATAAAAGGAGTTATCCCATCCTTTTAACAAGTGGTAATGCTCTTTCCTGGAGCCTTCTGTGACAGCTGTAATGGCGGTGTGTGAACACTAGATGGCACACGTTCAATGTTATTGTACATCTAGAAATGCCAGCACAGAAGAGAGTGGAAGCTACTGGAGATAGGTACCATTCTTTAGCCTGGCCTAGAAAAGTTAAGAGAAGATATATATCCTTTTTTCTATTTTTCTTGTTGAGGGGGTATGAAAAACTGTTCCCCAAAGCTCAATGTGACTCAAAGAAATTCCATAGAAGGCCTAATTTACTAACCTGTGGATGTTACTGTATTATATCTGTTTTAGAACACATATAGCGTCTTTCTCTGGCTTAATCTCATGGTATGAGCTCCAGCCAGAATGGTATGGGATCATGGAAATTTGCCCATGGTCCAGTGGTTAGGACTCTGCACTTCCACCACCAAGGGCCCAGGTTCGATCCCCAGGTGGTAAACTAAGATTCCACAAGCCATGTGACCAAAAAAAAAGAAAAAAGCAAACAAAAAGATATGGAATCTGGATTAGGCCCTCTGAAGCCCCACCCAGGCCACAGTAAGTTAGCTTCTGCAGATTTAAATCATCAAAGCCGTCATAAAGATATTCATGGATTAAATTAGATGGCTTTCCTTGTTCAAGATGATAGTATCTTTATTTTTTTCTTCATCCTAAATAATTAAAGCTGTATTATTTAGTCTGGCATGGTGGTGGTCACTGCTTTCCTTAATAATAATTTGAAATTACTATGTACTCATTTCCTAATCAGCAGGAATGAAAAGATAACAGGTCTAGCTTTGACTTTGAGGCACTTTTAAGTCATGTGAGGAGATCAGACACATAGGAGACATTACTTAAACCTAGGCTTCCCTGGCGACTCAGGTGGTAATCCACCTGCAATTCAAGAGACCTGGGTTCAAGCCTGGGTTCGGAAGATCCCCTGGAGGAGGGCATGGCAACCCACTCCAGTATTTTTGCCTGGAGAATCCCCATGGACAGAGGAGCCTGGTGGGCTACAGTCCAGGGGGTCTCAAAGAGTAAGACACGACTGAGTGACTAAGCACCGCACAGCGCAGCAGCACAGGTAGGCTGTGTGTCTTCATGCTCGCCTGCTGGTAGATGGTAGTTTCTAATTCCCATGATACTTATTGACTCTTTTTTGTGTATCATGTGGGCTTATTGTTGAAAGTGTGGAATTTACAGAGTATAAGTTGAATAAAGAAGAAGAAGAAAGGCTGCCCATAATCCCCTTACCCCAAGAGAACTTCTGTTTCTATTTGTATGGAGGGCTTTTGCCATGAACTGATTGCTCTGTTTTTTCTAACTCAAAGGAACATGTCCATTTTCTAGACACCAGCAGTGGTGGACAACTCATTTCCCTGATAAGAGCGAGTCGTTATTGATGAAATGCTTCTGATATTTTACTTTCTCGTGGTCTTTTCCTTTACAGCCTGAAGCTGCTGCCTGCCACCCTGCCATATTCAGAGTTGCTGATGAAATATTCAGGTAAATATTGTGCTGTTTCTGCTCATAATTGGTCTAAATATGTTCAGCTTCCAAATATGAATAAAAAAATTCTGTGGTAGTCTCTGGCTGTACCATGGGGAAATTAGATTCTAATTCCATCCCATCCTGCTGAGCTTTTTGATAAAACGCAAATGTTAGTGTGTATTTAAAATCCAATGCCTGAGAACTAAGGTAACTATCTTTTTTTTAACCTTTTAAAAATCTAATAATAATGGTTGAAAATCAGAATTGAATTAGATTTTGCATCATGCATTATTCATGTAGAATTTTTCTCAATTGAAAATAAAGGGTGGTAGTGTTCTCCCTTCACCACATGAGGGCTGACCAATCTTTTTAAAGCTAAGGAACACCAAAAATAATAAATAAATAATGCCATTCTTAACAGAGCACTTCTGAAAGGCAGAATCAACTATGCATGTTATCTAATAGCACACTAATTTTTATTCTGCAAATACGAGACCTTCTTAGTAAGTGCAGTGGATTTACAATGGTGAAAGATGAGCCCACTGGACACCAGGCTGGGTTATGACTGATAGTTAGTGAGGGGGCCAGACCCCTCGTGGGGAGCTTGCCCCCAGTGGACAAGTGGGTGGCCAGCTTCTTTCCTGGGTGCTGGTGCAGCCAGGGCCAGGGTATCTACACTCTTTATCCAGTCCCCCTCATACTCACTGAATATAGGCCCCATGGCAGACAGCAGACATTGGGAAAAGGAATTTTTACAATAGCAAGTAATCCAGCACTTAAGTTGGTCTTGAAACATATGAGCTTTAAGCTAAATGAGTGTAGAAATAAGTCAGAATGCTGTTTTTAGTTTAAAGCTAGCAAAGTTTCAGTTGGTTTTTTTTTTTTTTTTTTTGGTGTTGTTTATACAAATGTAAAGAAAAGTTAGTTGTATGAAAATGCATAGAAACCAAACCAGGAACATGCAGATTCTTCCACCCCTTTGCTGGATATTCCTGGGGCACCCCTTTCTCCACTTTCAAAAAGCAAAAGTTCTGTGGATGTTCCATTTGTGGGCATACAGTGTGCAAATATTTGTAAAGAGCATCCCAGGCCCATGTGGAAGAGATACGAAGTGCTTAATAATTTAAAAACCAAGAAAGGGAGCTCTGCACATTGCAATTTTCAAGGAAGTCTTTAGAAAAGGGAGTGACAGATTTCTCCTGCTTTCACGCAAGAACTGAAATCTGATGAGCTGACACTGCTGCTGAAAAGAATGTTTCCATGTTTCCCTTTACATATTTTGGTTCACATATTTTCCAGATTAATCACTGAATGTGTTGTGATCTGGCCTTGTATTGTTCAGGTCTGCGCTCCTGGAAACCGATGGAGCCCCAGAAGTGCTAGCCGGCATTCAGGTGTTTACACAATGCTTTGTAGAAGCTCTGGAAAAAGAAAACAAGCAGGTTCGTTATATTGTAGATATTATTCATTCCCCCAAGGAAAAAGAGGCTGTTAAGAGTATTTGATTAATCATCAGAAAAGAGCACGTTATTTTCAGTGATTTTGATAGACTGTTTTGTTCATGGAGACAGTTTCCAAACAAATACACCAGCAAAGGCAGAATCATTTTATGTGTGTACTCAGCCATGTCCAGCTCTCTGGAACCCCTGGCTGTAGCCCACCATGTTCCTGTGTCCATGGGATTTCCCAGGCAAGAATATTGGAGTGGGTTGCCATTTCCTCCTCCAGGGAAAATCATTCTAATTGAAAGTAAATCAAGATGGTTCCTATCTGTCCCGTGTCCTGGTACCCAGAAGCATTTATCTATTGCTGTGCAGAGAACTCTACCGTATGATCAGGTACCACCCCAGAGGCTGAACTTTCTGGGCCCTGTGTTATACACTGTTTGTTGAGTAGGACTCTGCCTTTCCCAGGCCAGAGAAAGGTGTTCTAGAGTCTCTATGGCATGTGCTAAGAAGAAAATGGCACTTATTATAAAGCAATACTGGACATTCTTAATTATTAGTTTCCATTCATATCAGAGGCCTAAATGTGAATTGGGTTCCAGGAGAGATAGGAGGTAGTGAGTGTGACACTATTCCGTTATAATTTGAATAATTATAGAAGAGGAGCTGGGAATGGCCATGACCAAAACGTGTGAATTGAACTCAGTCAGTAAGCAAGCAGCCAGGCCTAGGGACCTGCAAGAAGAGAGGGTGGTCGGCAGAGGCAGCTGACTGATGGAGTAACCTGTGAAACTGGAACCTTTTCTACCAGAGTTTTCACCTTTGGGAGTTTTAATTGGCCTGCACTTCTAATGGCCACAGACCTGATGTCTGTGTGGTGCTTTGCCCGCTGAAGTGCCTGAACCCACTGCAGTTTCTTGTGAGGTCATGGTCCCTTGGGGTGCTTTCTGCAGTTTGCCTTAGGGGAGCAGTGCCATGATGCCTGTTGTACTAAAATCCATACACCCCTATGCCAAGAAGCCTCTCAGGTTTTAGCAGATGTTTCTGTTTTTAAGGCAGTGATAAATATTTATGATGTTTTTTTCCCATCTTCTCCTTCCCTAGGGAAGTTAGCTAGACTGTAGCAAACAGTATTATCAATGGTGCCCAGCCTGGAATTCTGGAGGAGAGCTCTGCTGAAAGGCACTGGTTGGCCCTCATGCTTATTTTGAGGCAAACTATAAATATCTTTTATCCTCCCTGAACATTCTTTGTTTTTCCAGTTAGGAACCACCCTCTAAAAAACCTGCACCTTGAACTCCTGGAACAGACCGAGGTTGGGGTGGAGGGCATTGGTAAAAGAAGTGTTGCTCTGTACCATTAGCTTGAGTCTGTCTTTCTTATCAACTTTGTCCTTGAGTTGCAGGGTTGGCCTTAACACTTTAGATTTAGACTTATAGTCACTTTTAATTTAGCATAGTACCCTGCCCACGTGCCGCTAGTGGTAAAGAATCTGCCTGCCAGCTGGGGAGATGCAAGAGATGCAGGTTGGATCCCTCGGAGTAGGAATGGCACCCCATTCCCATATTCTTGCCTGGAAAATTCCATGGGTAGAGGAGCCTGGTGGGCTGTAGTACATGGGGCCACAAAGAGTTGGACACGACTGAGTGATTGAACATACACCCTACCCAGGCTACACATATCTGGCGGTATAAGGGACACAGAATGGGTCCTGGTGGAAGGCAAAGAAGGGATCCAAAAAAAAAAAAAAGCCAGAAATTCAGTCCTTCCCTTGGGCTCAGGATGCAAGAGCAACAACCTCTTAACTTTGTAGATGCCTTCATCCCTATATGTCATGGCATGTCTCTCTCTGGGGCTGTTCCTGACCGCCTGCCTTTCTAGGCAGTGCCATTCTCATCATCAATCCCCTGCCTTCCTGAGTGCCCCTTCTTAGATTAATCATAATCCCTGATGCATGACACCGCCTGTCCTATGTGATCCATGTGTAACCCTCTTTCTTTCTGTGTTTTATTCATTCATCCACATAGTCATTATTAATAAATGAATATCTACCAACCTGGCTCAGACAGTTAAGCGTCTGTCTACAATGCGGGAGACCCGGGTTCGATCCCTGGGTCAGGAAGATCCCCTGGAGAAGGAAATGGCAATCCACTCCAGTACTATTGCCTGGAAAATCCCATGGACAGAGGAGCCTGGTAGGCTACAGTCCATGGGGTCGCAAAGAGTCAGACACGACTGAGCGACTTCACTTTCACTTTCTTTCTACCAGCCTGACATCTAACAAGACCTGGTCCCCTAGTAGAAACTTCAGGTTCTTCCCATGCTTCTCTAGTCTATCATCCTGACTTTCTCCCTTCAGGTAACTGCTGCCCTTTATTTTTTCTGAAAATAGTTTGATCATGTATATGTTGTTGTTTAGTAGCCAAGTCATGTCCAACTCTTTGTGACCTCCTGGACTGTAGCCCGCCAGGCTTCTCTGTGCATGGGATTCTCCAGGAAAGAATACTGGAGTGCGTTGCCACTTCCTCCTGGAGAAGGTCTGTCTTCCCAACCCAAGGATTGAAACCACACGTCCTGAGTTGGTAGGCAGATTCTTTACCACTGAGCCACCAGGGAAGCCTGATCATGTATATGTGATTGTTAGACCATGTTTTCTTTATTGATTGTTTTTGCACCTTATAAAGCAAACGACAGATGAAAGTGGCACTGCGTGTGCAGTCTTCTGAGCCTTGTTCTTTCCAGCAATATGGCACCAGGCTGGCTCTGTGCTGTGGGTGGTGGTGGGGATTGCGTGTAGTACTCTGTGGGGAGAGTCTATACAGTGTAGCTGTCTTCCTGGTGGTGAGCCTTTGGATTATTTCCAGATTTTGTTTTCTTTCATAAATAGAGTTTCTCTGAACATTCAAGATATACTTCAGAGTGCTAGTGCTGGTTATTAGGTGTGCAAAGGAAGCTTTGGCGGATACTGCCACATTGTTTTCATACATGGTTGTGCCAATTTACATTCCCCCCAGCAGTTATGAGAAATCCCATCAATCCGCATTCTTTCCCATTGTCAAAAATGTTTATCTTCAGTGCGTCTCATTCTCTTTTTTATCCTTTCCTCTCATCCTTGTTTTGTTTGGAGAGCATAGTTGCAGCCCCATCAATGTGCCCAGTCAGACCAGTAGCCAGAAACTTAAGGCTGTCATGACAGGCCTCTTTCCTGAACTTGCCTAATGGCTCCAGGACAAGCAGCAAATCCGTTCAGGTTCTGGTTCTAGTAGTGACAGAGTTTAATGATGTATTGGACTAAATCTCCTGCAGATAAAAATTATAAACTCTGGAGAAAATATTTTTAAAAAACTATTTGAAGGTACTGGAAAGCAACCCAAAAAGCAGATAAAAACTGGAGGGGTTTCAACTCTTGAAAATGTAAACCACATTGGGTAATCTTCTAACTTTTCCCAGAGGGCTCTCATGTGAGAGGTGGGAAGGAGATTAAATGAGGCTAAGGGGTGGCCCAAACCCAAGGCATAATCTGATTGGCTTAAGGTGTCAAAAGACAGAGCTGTGGGCTGCCAGAACAAAAAACAGATGAGGCAAAAGAAACTAATCTCAAAAGATAAACCTAGGGACTTCCCTGGTAGTCCAGTGGTTAAGAATTCTCTTGCCAATGCTGGGGACCTGGGTTCAACCCTTGGTTTAGAAAGATCTCACGTGCTACAGAGCAACTAAGCCCATACACCACAACTTCTGAGCCTGCATGCTCTAGAAAGCGTGCCACAATAAGGGAAACCACTGCAGCAAGAGGCCTGGGTACCCCAGTGAAGAGTAGCCCCCGCTCACTGCAACTAGAGAAAGCCCGTACACATCAGCAAAGACACAGGGCAACTGATAAATAAGTAAATAGATAAATGAAAAAATTTTAAAGATCAATTCAAATATACCTACAAGTTCATTAATTACAAAAACTTAAGTGAAAACCAACCAAGTATACTAGGTAAAAAGGAAATATGTCAGACTGAATGAAAAACTAAGACCCACTATACATTGTTTTCAAGAAATCCATTCTAATTATAAAGACACAGATTAAAAGGAAGGAAAGATATGTTATGTAAATAATAAGCACAAGAAAGCTGGTCTGGCTCTACCAGCAGCAGACAGATTAGGTTTTAAGGTAAGGAGTACGGACAGACAAAAAAGAGGGACAGTTTATATAGTTCATCAGGAGAAACACCAATTAAAAATGGATATATGCCTAATAACAGAGGTCTGAGATACACAAAGTAAAAACTGAGAGAAGTAAAAAGAGAAACAGGCAACTCCACAGTAATACATAAAATACTTGGGAGAAAATTTAACAAAAGGTGTATAAGATCTCTACGTGGAAAACCACAAAATAAGAAAGTTAAACATATGAAGAGAAACCATAATCATGAATTGTTGAGAAGCCTGGTTCAATGTGCTCCTAGTTAAAATCCCAACATAGTTTTTAAAACAGAAAATGATAGGCTGATTCTAATGCAAAGAACCTATAGTAGCCAGGATAATTTTGGGAAAAAAAAAAACACACACACACAAAACCCTCCCCCCAAAATCAGAAGATTCACACTGACTGATTTCAAGACTTTAAGCTATAGTAATCAAATTCAAGACAATGAGGTACTGGCAAAAGGATAGATCAGTGGAACAGAATCGTGTCTAGATATTTTCATGTAATCAACTGGTTTTTGACAGAGATGCCAAGGAAGTTAAACGTGGAAGGTTTTCAACAAGTGGCAGTGAAACAGCTGGATACCCAGAAAACATGGGCCTCTATCTCAGACATGGAACTTCATCTGAGACAGGTCATAGACTTCAACATAAATGCTGAAGCCATAAAGCTCCTAGGAGAAAATGAGAGTATCTTTTTTGACATTAGGATAATCTAATATTTCTTAGAAGGAATGCAGAAAAGCACTAAGCAGTGTGAGAAAAATGGATAAATTAGACTTCATCAGAATTTAAAATGTCTGGTCTTTGTAGACATCCTTAAGAAAATGAAAAATCGATCCACCCAGCAGTTAAAAAATATTCTCAATACATATATCTAATAGGGGATTTGTGTCCAGAATATATAAAGATCTTTTACAACTCAAGAACATAAGAAACAACTCAGTTTTAAAAATGGACAAAAGACTTGAATACACACTTCAAAAAATATGTATAAAGTGAAAAGTGAAGTTGCTCAGTCGTGTCCAACTCTTGAGACCCCATGGACTATAGCCTGCCAGGTCCCTCTGTCCAAAGGATTCTCCAGGCAAGAATACTGGAATGGGTTGCCATTTCCTTCTCCAGGGGATTTTCCTGACCCAAGAATTGAACCCAGGTGTCCTGCATTGCAGGCAGATTCTTGACCAACTGAGCTATAAGGGAAGCCCAACAAGTATGTGAAGCAACTGGAATTCTGGTAAATTGTTGACCACTTTGAAAAATTACATGGCAGTTGCTTACAAAGTTAAACAAGCATCTACTCTATGACCTAGTAATTCCATTCCTATGGTATTTACCCGGGAGAAATAACAGCACGTGTCCACAAAAAAGACAGAAATATGAATGTTAATTGCATCTTTATTCATAATAAAACCCAAACTGGAAACAATCCAAATGTCCATCAATGGGAGAATAGATAAACAGATTATGATATATTCATACAATGACTACTTTAGAACAATTTCTTTAAAAAATGAAGTATTTAATCCATAGTAACAAGGATGAGTCTCAAAAGAACATGTTGAGCCAAGGAAGCCAGACAGAAAAAAACACACACTCTGATGATTCCATTTGTGTGAAATTCAAGAATATACAAAACTACTCTCTCTCATCAAAATAAAAATATCAGATGCCGGGGTGGGGTGGACGGATTGACTGTAACAGCTTCAAGGGAACTTTCTGAGGTGATCGAAATGTTGTGTGTCTTGATTGGAATGATGGTCACGTTGGATTTACACATTTACCAAAAGCCATCAGATTGTACACTTAAAACCCTTACAGTTCACTGTAGGCAGATTTTACCTCAACTTTTTACAAAAGTACTTCAAAGCTGCTGTGCCTGGGGGCATGGAGGGTACAGCTCTTTGGCCCTCAGAGGATGTGTGAGACCACTGTTGCTTTTTGATAAAACCCATCTCCCAGCTGCCTTGGAAACTCTCACATAAATAGATTTATGTATATAATTGGGTTCATGTGAGGTAAAGAACTGATATAAAGACATCAAGAGCATAACTTTATTTTTCTTAAGTCCTGGAAGGCATCTTTAAAAAGGTTTAATTTTTTAGAACATATTTATAAGATTATCAGAAGCATCTTTTATTTTTGATCAGTGTGCAAGACATTATGACCACATAAAGTACTAGAATCTCTTTTGGGGGCAGAGGATGCAATATTTTCTATTTCCTTAATACCTTTTCCAATGCTAATGTTCAAACGGCTTTAAATTTTTTGTTCTATTATAGTTGAAGTTTGCACTCAAGACCTACTTTCCTTATGCTTCTCCATCTCTTGTCATGGTGCTCCTCCAACACCCGAAAGGTACGTGAAGGTTGATTCTGCCCACATTAAAATAATTTCTGGGAAAGTACAGTAACAAAATCATAACCCTTTCCTCCCAGTTCCTTATCTGTCAAACCAGGGAGATGGATAATGTTCCTTTAAACTCTCAGCGTCACACATTCTGTGGATTTTGATATGAGAATTTGCTTGACTTCCCAGTTACGATCATTTACTAAAAGAAAGGAAAACAGTGGCCTCTAGTTGGGTTTTGACAGTCTGTTCTGGTTAACACAAGGCTTCTGCTAGTGCCAGGAACGTCTACCTGGATGCCAGGAACAGGCTAAGACTTGGCTGATTTGGAATAAAACAGTACATTTCTCTGTATTTCATTCTTTCTTCTCTGTGCCCCCTGCTGCAAATGAAAAGATAAAATGATGAATGAAGCTAAGGAAATTCAGGGGAAATTTCTCCTAACCTAGCCAAGGGAAGTCTTTTGAAAGAATTCAGTAAGTGTGTTAGACCACAGCCATCTGTGATTTCATCTGCCAGCCTTCCAGAGGCCATATTCATTTGGGGAAGTGATGAATCTGTCCTCATTCAACTGATGTTGATCTGTTAACATGCCTGTGAGCTCCTGTTTATGAAACGTTTCAGAAATAGAGAATACAGACATCCTTCCCCACTAATGCCTGAAATCTAAGGAGAGGTGATACTGAAACAAGACAGACTGTATGCTGTAGAAAAAGGCATCTCATCCGACCATGGAAAGATAGGAAGAACCCATAATATGTCCTTTTTGTCCTTTTTCTCCTGAGACTTGAGTAAGTAGATTCACTTGAGGAAAGTAGGATTTGAGGTTTCAGAGCATTTTACAAAATCAAAAATATTCTTCCTTTTTCTAAAAGATCAAGTTCTCACCCAAAGTGACCCACTTGACCCTGTCCTCTCATATGCTAGAGGTAGAGGTGGAGACAGGCCTGCTGGGATCTCTGGTCAGCTGTTTTTTGAAACTTGAATGCAATGGGAAAACTTTAATAAGACAGGAGCATCAGTGACTCTCTTTCCAGAGGCATGTCTCACAGCCTAAGTCAGATCAGCAAAGTCCAAGGTCACCCTGTGTAGTAAGCAGCTAAATGAGCTCCACAAAGAATATCA
Source organism: Ovis canadensis (assembly GCF_042477335.2). Classification (NCBI taxonomy): domain Eukaryota; kingdom Metazoa; phylum Chordata; class Mammalia; order Artiodactyla; family Bovidae; genus Ovis; species Ovis canadensis. Next base: position 31,380,322 of record NC_091246.1, read on the forward strand.
GGGTTGTTATTTTTTAAGTTTAGACATCTATAAATTAAAGACTTTTTGTGCTGGTTCCTGCATAATTTTCTGCATATTACTTTTGGGAAAAATAATGTTATCTCCACAGATTGAAGGGTTTCTTAACAGTAGAGTCTTCTGTTCATCAAAAATTGATTTTATGCCCACTGTAAAATCCTATGAGATATAAAAGATGAGTCACTTATGAACCCTGAATATCCAGGAGCTACAAGTAAAAGAGACATAAAATAACTATCTAAAAAACTAATAAAAGGAGAAAATGAAAATGCCTTGAAAGGCTGCAAATCAAGAGTTACGAGAACTCAGAAGAGGGAGAGAGATAATTTATGATTCTTTAATCTGTAGCATTTGTGGGGTAGTAGTGGTTCCTATATCACTTACATTATCTTTCTGGTGTATTTAATTACAGAATCTATCACTACAGGGAAATGTGATAACCTTTTTCAGCTGTTGTTTAAAACTACAGATATATACATGCTCAGAAGTGTTTAAGACCATGGGAAAAATGTGAAACCAGAACAATTAATTTAGAAAAGACATTTGTCTTTGTCTGTATAATATCCATATGTTTTTTTCTGGCCTTAAAAAAAAATTGTAAACCTGAAGTCATATTCTGAATTCATCCTAGTCATATTTGGGAAGCACATTCCTAATTCCTTATTGACTATTTTTTTTTTGAAAAATATATTTTGAAACCACAAATTATTAGTGATAGATGAGGGCGTGGGTGAGTAGAAACGAAAAAAAGCTGGGCATCTTCAACATAGCCTTCCTAAATCCTACAGTGGGCTGCCTGTGCAGTCTCATGCACCTGAATTAAAGAGCCTTTGAAGTTTAACTCTGTGTAACACTAACAGGTCTTTCTTCCCAGGCCTGAGAGAGAGATTCTGGCAGGGATCAGCTTGAGGGTGGTGGTACGGATTCCGTGGACCGGGAAAACTAGGCCTTTCCCCTAAACAGGCCCCTTCTGGTCTCCACTGCAGTTGATTCCTAATAGGTTTGACAGTTTTTCAGCTCCTCTCTGATGGCTCTCTCCACCCACAGATATTCCGCGGGGACTGTGGCACCAGTCACTGAAATGTATCTCTGAAATGCTCAAAGAAGTAGTTGAAGACTACGGGTAAGCAAAGACCAGTGACTCCTAGATCTCTTTCACACGTGGTTTCTCTGGTACCCTTATCTTTCCTGTGAGAAAGCCCGACAGGGGAAGGCAATGCTAGCATACCTTGGATATATTGCAGGCTCGGCTCCAGACCGTGGCAGTAAAGGGAATCACATGCGCTTTCTGGTTTCCCCGGGTATATGAAAGTTAGGCTTACACTGTCCCATAGTCTATTCACTGTTCAGTGGCATTATATCTTAAAAAAATGTATACGTACCTTAATTTAAAAATACTTTATTGCTTAAAAATGGCAGTGATTCATAACCTTTTTGCTGGTGGAGGATTTGCCTCGAAGATGACACTCCTGAGTGATCAGGGTGGTAGATGCTAAAGGTTGGAGTGGCTGTGGAAGTTTCTTAAGACAACATGGAGTTTGCCACATCAGTTGACTCTCCCCTTCACAAATGATTTCTCTGTAACATGCAGTGCCTTTTGATAGCATTTTACCCACAGCAGAACTGCTTTCAAAATTAGAACCATTCCTTTCAAACCCTGCCACTGCTTTACCATCTAAGTGTATGTGATATTCTAAATTCTGCGTTATCATTTCAGAAGTGCTCACAGCAGCTTCACCAGGAATAGATCCCACCTCAAGAAACCCCTTTCTTTGCTTATCTGTAAGAAGCAGAGCCTCATCTGTTAGGCTTTCACCCTGAGACTGTAGCCGTGCTGTCTTCAGTCTCCCCTTCTAGTGCTGGCTCTCTTGCTGTTCCCACCACATCTGCAGTTCCTTCCTCCACTAAGGTCGTAAGCCCCTCATAGGCATCCAGGAGGGTTGGAATCAACTTCTCCCAAACTCCTGTTAATGTTGGTATTTTGACCTCTTCCCATGAGTCGCAAGTGTTCTTGATGGCATCCACAGTGGTGAATCCTTCCCAGAAGGTTTTCTGTTTACTTTTGCCCAGATGCCATGGAGGAATCACCCTCTACACCAGCTATTTGTTTTGTTTTGTTTTGTTTTTAGTCACTAAGTCATATCTGACTCTTTGTGACCCTACAGACTGTAGCCCACTAGGCTCCTCTGTCCATGGGACTTCCCAGGCAAGAATATTCCTCCAGGGAATCTTCCCGGCCCAAGGACTGAACCTGTATCTCCTGCATTGGCGGGAGGATTCTTTACTCCGAGCCACCAGGGAAGCCCATGGCAGCTACAGCCCTATGAAATGTTTTTCTTCAATAGTAAAAGTTGAAAGTCAAAATGACTCTTTGATTCATGGACTGCAGAATGGATGTTGTGTTAACAGGCATGTAAACAACATTCATTTCATTGTACATCTCCATCAGAGCTCTTGGGTATCCAGGTGCAATGTCAATGAGCAGTATTATTTTGAAAGGAATCTTTTTCTTTTTTCCGCGTAGTAGATCTCAACAGTGGGCTTACAGTATTCAGTATGTTCAGTCACTCAGTCATGTCCAACTTTTTGTGACCCCATGGACTGCCTGCCAGGTTCCTCTGTCCATGGGATTCTCCAGGCAAGAATACTGGGATGGCTTGCCATTTCTTCCTCCAGGGAAAATATTCAGTAAAACATTGTAAATAGATGTGCTGTCATCCAGGCTTCATTGTTCCACTGACAGAGCATAGGCAGAGTAGATGTAGCATCATTCTTCAAGGCCCTAGGATATCCAGAATGGTAAATAAGCATTGACTTTAACTTGAAGTCACCAGCTACATTAGTCCCTAGCAAGAGAGTTAGTCTGTCTGTTGAAGCTTTGAAGCCAGGCATTGATTTTTCCTCTCCAGCTGTAAAAGTCCTAGATAGCATCTGCTTTTGATATAAAGCTATTCCATCCCTATTGGAAATCTGTTGTTTGGTGTAGCCAGCATTAATAACTTGCTGCAGCTTCTACACCAGCACCTGCTGCTTCACCCTTCACTTGTATGTTGTGGAGATGGCTTCTTCCTTAGACCTCATGAACCGACCTATGCTAGCTTCCAACTTTTGTTCTGCAGCTTCCTCACCTCTCTCAGTCCTCACATAATTGAAGAGCCAGGGCCTTCCTCTGGATTAGGCTTTGGTTTAAGGGAATGTTGTAGCTGGTTTTGATCTCCTATCTATACCACTACAGCTTTCTTCATATCAGCAATAAGACTGTTTTGCTTTCTTATCCTTCATGTGTTCATGAGAGTAGCACTTTTAATTTCCTTCAAGAACTTTTCCTTTGCCTCCACAACTAGGCTAACTGTTTGGTGCAAGAGGCCTATAGCTTTCGGCCTATCTCAGCTTTAAACGTGCTTTCCTCAGTGAGCTTTATGATTTCAACCTTTTGAAGTAAGAGATGTGCAGCTGTTCCTTCGAAACTTAGAGGCCATTGTAGGGCATTGTTGTTCAGTTGCTCAGTCATGTCCAGCTTTTTGCAACCCCATGGACTGCAGCACACCAGGCTTCACTGTCCTTCACCATCTCCTGGAGCCTGCTCAAACTCTTGTCTGTTGAGTCAGTGATGCCACCCAACCATCTCGTTCTTTGTCATTCCCTTCTCTTCTTGCCTTCAATCTTTCCTAGCATCAGGGTCTTTTCCAATTAAAGAAAAGGGCATTAGTTGGACTAACTTCAATATTGTTGTATCTCAGGGAATAGGGAGGCTCAAAGAGAAGGAGATAAGACAGCCGACTGGTAGAGCAGTCAGAACACACAGATTAATCGTTTAAGTTCATCAGCTTATATGGGCACAGTTCATGGTACCCCAAAACAATTACAGTAGCAACACCACAGATCACAGATCACCGTGATCAATATAATGGAAAAGTTTGAAATTTTATGAGAATCACCAAAATGTACACAAAAACAGGAAGTGGGCGAATCCTGTTGGAAAAATGAAGTCAGTAGACTTGCTTGATGCCAGATTGCCACAACCTTCAATCTGTGGGGAAAAAACACCATTTTCTGTGGAGCGCAGTAAAATGAGGTATGGCTGCATATACCCCAAACAGGCATACACATTGCTGAGTAAGAAGTGGAGGAAGCACTGCAAGCAGCTCAGATTAAATGGGCTGCATGTGAGTAATGGCTGGTGTTAGATTTTGAAATGTACAAGTATAACAATACATAGACTGGACCTTAGGAAAAAAGCACTGCTCACATGCTGCACCCCCCACCCACCCCCCTCCCCCTGGCTTGCAGAACAAGAGTGGCATCTCTCTAGGCCCTTCTGTCTACTCTGCCTCTCTAGGGAAGGGAATTCTAAACTTCTCCTGCATGGTAGGATGAAATGTTTCTTTTCCTCCTCTTTGTAATAAATTTTTGTCTAACATAATTTCTAATATTATATTAGATAAATATAATATTAGGGAAATAACACACATATTTCCCTAGGACCACTCACATTTAGACTTTGCCAAGTTCTTTGCAACACAGTCCCCCTGGCTTCCTCTTAACTTCCTTGCTTTAGAGCATTTTATTCATTGTCTATACTAGTCTGTGCAGGTAGACGTAAGAGACCCGCTTCAATCCCTGGGTCGGAAAGATCCCTTGGAGAAGGAAATGGCAACTCACTCCAATATTCTTGCCTGGAGAATCCCATGGTCAGAAGAGCCTGGCAGGCTGCAGTCCATAGGGTCACACAGAGCTGGACATGGCTAAAGCGACTTAGCATGCACGCACGCACACTAGTCTACTAAGACTGTCTTCATTCGTTCCCTTTGCTACTTTTCCTACTTGAAATTCTCTATAATCTCATTACTGGTCATCACAAATTGTGGCCGGTGCTCTTCTGCTCATCATCACTGATGCAGGTTTGGGTGCCAGTTACTCACCCCACCCCAAAACTCTCACCAGAAGGAGAGACAGAACCAGCAGGAGAGACAGACAGCCAAGTGGGCATCAGAGGACTAGCCATATTAACGACCTGCCATGCCCGGCAGCCCCCGATGCACCGTCTGGTTATCTATGTTGAAGAGCAGGACTGAGGCCCCAAACTTCTTGGGGGCCCCGCCTAAACCAGATCTGCCTCCACTAGGCTTCAAGCCACCTGCTGGGAGGGGTCTGTGAGCGGCTTTAGGCACCTTCTCAGCCAGCCCCACGGGACTGCCTTACCCACTAAACTGCTAGAGGAAAGCAGGGAGAATTCCCAGGCCTTGAACCGTGATCCACGTGGGATGCCCACGTGGGAGCAAGGGGGATGGGGGAGACCCTGCTCAGCTTACTCGTCTGTGAGGCCTGCAGGAAGGAGACCCCATGGAGCCTGTTCCTTGCCTTTGGACCATAACCCAGCCCACCACTCAGGTGGCCCCTGGAGCATCAGCTCTCCCTCTTGTGGGGACAAGGAAGTAAGACAAATGGCCCTCTTTGTTCCTTTTCTGTCATTATTTGGCAAACTAGATTTCACAATTTACTCACTTGTTCTCGGGGGACAGGAGGAAAGCAGTGGCTTGAGGAGGTGGGGGACAGTGCTGGCTCCAGGATTCCATGAGCCAAGCAGAGGACTGTGCACCCAGATCCAGCAAGGATGGAGCACTGCGAAAGGGGCGCAGGGCTCTCCTGTTATAGGAGCTTCCCCAGTTCAGAAGGAAGATTCTGCCCCACGTGATCTCAGGCTAGTCCTGCTCCATTTCTCCCACAGGAGATGTTAGGCTGCTAGGACTGTCTCTGAGCAAAATTAGTGGGTCTTTACCTTAACCAGAGTCTATCCTTTATTCCAACTCCCAGTTCCCTATGTGACAAAAGGACACCTTCACAAAAGCTTTAACTTTTCAGCTCTGATGAATACATGATGAGAGAAAAGAATTCGATACACAGCTCATTGAATGGTTCTATGAAGACCTACAAGACCTTCTAGAACTAACACCCAACAAAGATGTCCTTTTCATTACAGGGGATTGGAATGCAAAGCTAGGAAGTCAAGAGATACCTGGAATAACAGGCAAATTTGGCCTTGGAGTACAAACAAAGCAGGTCAAAGGGTAACAGAGTTTTTCCAAGAGAACTCACTGGTCATAGCACACACCCTCTTCCAACAACACAAGAGAATACTCTATACATGGACATCACCAGCTGGTCAATACCGAAATCAGATTGATTATATTTTTTGCAGCCAAAGATGGAGAAGCTCTATACAGTCAGCAAAAACAAGACCAGGAGCTGACTGTGGTTCAGATGATGAGCTCCTTATTGCCAAATTCAGACTTACACTGAAGAAAGTAGGGAAAACCACTAGACCATTCAGGTATGACCTAAATCAAATTCCTTAGACAATTATATAGTGGAAGTGACAAATAGATTCAAAGGATTAGATCTGATAGACACAGTTCCTAAAGAGCTATGGATGGAGGTTCCTGGCATTGTATAGGAGGCAGTGATCAAAACCATCCTCAAGAAAAAGAAATACAAAAAGCCAAAATGGTTGTCTGAGGAGGTCTTACAAATAGCTGAGAAAAGAAAAAAAGCTAAAGGCAAAGAAGAAAAGGAAAGATATACCCATCTGAATGCAGAGTTCCAAAGAATAGCAAAGAGCAATAAGAAAGCCTTCCTCGGTGATCAGTGCAAAGAAATAGAGGGAAACAATAGAATGGGAAAGACTGGAGATCTCTTCAAGAAAATTAGAGATACCAAAGGAACACTTCATGCAAAGATGGGCTCAATAAAGGACAGAAATGGTATGAACCTAACAGAAGCAGAAGATATTAAGAAGAGGTGGCAAGAATACACAGAAGAACTATACAAAAAAGATCTTCATGAGCCAGATAACCACGATAGTGTGATCACTCACCTAGAGCCAGACATCCTGGAATGCGAAGTCAAGTGGGCCTTAGGAAGCATCACTATGAACAAAGCTAGTGGAGGTGATGGAATTCCAGTTGAGCTATTTCAAATCCTAAAAGGTGATGCTATGAAAGTGCTGCACTCAGTATGCCAGCAAATTTGGAAAACTCAGTAGTGGCCACAGGACTGGAAAAGGTCAGTTTTCATTCCAGTCCCAAAGAAAGGCAGCTTCAACAGTACATGAACCGTGAACTTTGAGATGTTCAAGCTGGATTTAGAAAAGGCAGAGGAACCAGAGATCAAATTACCAACATCCATTGGATCATCAAAAAAGCAAGAGGGTTCCAGAAAAAACCTACTTCTGTTTATAGACTACACCAAAGCCTTTGGCTGTGTGGATCACAACAAACTATGAAAAATTCTTCAAGAGAGGGGAATACCAGACCACCTGACCTGCCTCCTGAGAAGTCTGTATGCAGGTCAAGAAGCAACAGTTAGAACTAGACATGGAACAACAGACTGTTTCCAAATTGGGAAAGGAGTACATCAAGGCTGTATATTGTCACCCTGCTTATTTAACTTATATGCAGAGTACATCATGAAAAATGCCAGGCTGGATGAAGCACAAGCTGGAATCAAGATTGCTGAGAGAAATATCAGTAACCTCAGATATGCAGATGATACCACCCTTATGGAAGAAAGCAAAGAACTAAAGAGCCTCTTGATGAAAGTAAAAGAGGAGAGTGAAAAAGTTGGCTTAAAGCTCAACATTCAGAAAACTAGGATCATGGCATCCAATTCCATCACTTCATGGCAAATAGATGGGAAAACAATGGAAACAGTGAGAGACTTTATTTTCTTGGGCTCCAAAATCATTGCAGATGGTGACCGCAGCCATGAAATTAAAAGACACTTGCTCCTTGGAAGAAAAGTTATGACCAACCTAGACAGCATATTAAAAAGCAGAGACAATACTTTATCAACAAAGATCTGTCTGGTCAAAGCCATGGTCATTTATGGCTGTGAGAGTTGGACTATACAGAAAGCTGAGTGCCAAAGAATTGATGCTTTTGAACTGTGGTGTTGGAGAAGACTCTTGCGAGTCCCTTGGACAGCAAGAAGATCCAACCAGTCAATCATAAAGGAAATCAGTCCTGAATATTCATCAGAAGGACTGATGCTGAAGCTGAAATGCCAATACTTTGACCACCTGATGCAAAGAAATGACTCACTGGAAAAGACCCTGATGCTGGGAAAGATTGAAGGCAGGAGGAAAAGGGGACGAGAGTAGATGAAATGGTTGGATGGCATCACTGACTCAATGAACATGAGTTTGAGTAAGCTCCGGGAGTTGATGAAGGACAGGGAGGCCTGGCATGCTGTAGTCTGTGGGGTCACAAAGACTCAGACACAACTGAGTGATTGAACTGAACTAAACTGAAAAACTCATAATTGCCAAAATTGACTAGAACCTTTTGTGAGAAAGGAATAGCACGTGTTTCCGCCTGCATCCCTTCTCTGGGCTCTATCTGGACTTCAAGGGGTCCCCTCATTTCTGCTCTGGGCTACCTGGGTGGCTGCCCTGTGGCTGGGGGGACCCATCTCCATAGCAGCCCAGCTGTGCAGGCCAGGCAGAAGGCAGAGTGGTGCACCCGCGGGTTCTCATCTTGCATCATTCTTGCTGGTCATGGGCCAAAACTTCCTTTCTCCAACGTCTGTGCTCACTCAGGGGCCCTGGGTGTCAATATATAAAAGTCTGAGGTCCTCAGGGTACGGGTGGTTTAGGGAAGCCTGCCTTTGAACATCCTGTGATGGTTCAGGGTGGCGTTTTGAGCTCTTTCTCTGAGCCTGACTTGAATTCCTTACAAGCTGTACTTCAGTGGATAAGAACAATTGAAGCCAACCATTCACAGACACTACAGTCACTTTAAAAACCTAACGGGAAAAGAAATCAAGCTGCCTAACTGCCATGTGTTTTGTTTCTGTCCCAGGTCCTACGGAGGCCCCTTTGAGAGCTGGTTTTTGTTTGTTCACTTTGGAGGATGGGCTGATATCACGGCTGAGCAGTTACTGATGTCAGAAGCTGAGGCTGAACCCCCAGAGGCCCTGCTGTGGCTCCTGGCTTTCAGCTGCAGCCCAGGCGCCGGGCATCAGCAGAGAGCGCAGATCATGGTAGGTGGCACGGCCCAAGGCATGCGGCCTCGGGGACAGTCTCTCGGGTGCAGGAAGGGACCCTGCGGTGGTGGGTTTGGCTTTCACTGACCTCCAGGCACCTCAGCAGGTACAGGAAGCCATGGGCCTGGAAGAGTGAGTGGGACCTGGGCGTGCAGTCAAGATATTTTCTTGCTGGCAGGAGTGGACCGGGAGGCCAGGTCTCTCAGGAGGCACCAAGGAAACAAGTGCAGCCCTGCTGTCCCTGGGCCATTCTCTCTCCTTCGTCACTGCTGCTCTGTCCTGAATCACAGGCATGCCGGCCTGGGGGCTGCACCCTCCAGGGGCTGTCATACAGGGCCTGACCCTCTGCTGAGGAGCACCATCCTCTTTCTTCTCTGCGGCCTGGCTGTGTCTTCTTCCCTCTTGACTTGAGTCCTTTCTTGGATCAGTCAGTAGATCCTCACAGTACCGGCTTTGTTTAGAACTCTTACTAAAGTAATCACATGATATTAACCACTTAGCTTCTGAAAAAAAGACTTGGTCGTTTCCTAAATAACAGAGCAGCAAAGTACAGGAGTGGCTAAGTGTCCATGGCAAAGACAGTTGTTATTTTGTGTGGAATATAATTACAGGAGCCATGTATTGATTAAAGGCATTTGCGCCTTCCTTACAAACATTTATTTGCTGGTTTTTAAAAGTTCAACTGCCACCACTTTTTCCTGATTTTAATAATTAAAGGGAGTGGGTTTCTTTATGTAGAGAGCAGTGCTTCCATTTGCTTGATGTTTTCTGTTGTTTGAAAAAAAAAAAAAGAGACTAGTTCAGTATGGCTGTGTATTTTACTTGTTTAAGAGCATGTTACATGGCAGGGGCAAGAAAAGTTTGTGATTTCAAAAAGTTGCAATTTGGTGATCATTCTGGATCCCAAATAGAACATTTTTTTAGTAGAAATTAACATGTATTTCAAGATTTCTATCAGATTAAAAAGAGAGCTTACTATTTTTTTCCCTTTTAAAATATCACATTAAAGAGAATCCTAGTTTGTTTTCGGGCTTCCCCGGTGGCTTAGTGGGTAAAGAATCTGTCTGCAGTGCAGGAGACACAGGAGACGTGGATTTGATTCCTGGGTTGGGAAGATCCTGTGGAGGAGGAAACGGCAACCCACTCTAGTCTTCTTGCCTGGAGAATCCCATGGACAGAGGAGCCTGGCCAGGCTATAGTCCGTGGGGTTGCAAAGAGTCAGACACGACTGAGCACACAGCACATATGAATACTAATGATTTCTGCAGCTTTTTATATATATTTCATATTTGATTCTGTATTAGCTAAACTGGTAGGTTTTATGTTAAATTTGGTATGGATCATAGAAACTGACAGATTACTTTTGAAGTATAGAGAAGTAAATAGTCCCATAAGATTTATTTTCTAGAGAGTTCTGCATTGGCATATCTTCCTACCAGCTAAGTTAGTCCTTCTTTGGTTTATTTTTTAATAAAACTTACACATAGTTCTCACTCAGGGGGTACTTTGGCAGCCTGGATAAAAACAGATTAGATCACTCGGAGGAGCTTAGCGCCAGGACGTCAGTTTCCTTCCTAGCTGTTCCGTCCGAGGCGGCTGTCTGCCTGGGACTGGGGCCCTGATGCGGGCGGTATCCTGGGGAGCAGTGGGGCCCAGCTCTCTTAGTTAAACTGGTAGTATTAATACATAGTTCTCACTCCCCTGGGTTTTGTGAGCTTAATCCCTTTGATGGGTGTGTTGGGTGACTTGACAGACTGTGAACTACCTTTAAAAACATGATTATCGTACAGTTTGACTAAGCTTGACATGACTTGTGCTTTTGCCTTAAAGTGAAACTAAAAGTGTTAGTCGCTCAGTCATGTCTGACTCTTTGTAACCCCATGAACTGTGTAGCCCACCAGGCTCCGCTGTCCGTGGAATTCTCCGTGAGAATACCTTAAAAGGCATAGTCAAATCACAATACTGAACTGGATGTGATAGTGTCCTGTGGCTGGAAACGTCACCTCTGCTGGGCATCCTTGAGATTCAAGATTGGCGCAGGTGGTGATGGGAGCTCGAGGTGGGAGCGGCGAAGAGCAACCATTCCTGCCTGGGATGCAGTACGGCCTGTGCAAATACCCACTCCTGTCTTTGCAGACTGTGTTCTCTGCCAGCCAGTGTTCACTTCCTTTTGTTAACTTTGAACTGAATCATGATAAAAAAACAAAAACTTCCTATGTTTGTATACTTTCAAAAATTAAGTGAGGGTTCATACACTTCAACCCTGTCATTCTCCTTCTAGGAATTCTCCTAAGGAAGTAATTAGAGAGCTGTGTAAAGATTTATATACAGGATCATTGCAGTGTTGTTTGTAACTGCAATAACTGGAAATGGCCTACACTTTTAGTAGTTAGGATATTGCCTAAATAAATTGCGGTGTATTACAGCCACAGAATGGGCTTCCCTGATAGCTCTGTTGGTAAAGAGTCTGCCTGCAATGCAGGAGACCCCAGTTTGATTCCTGGGTCAGAAAGATCCGCTGGAGAAGGGATAGGCTACCCATTCCAGTATTCTTGGGCTTCCCTTGTGGCTCAGCTGGGGAAGAATCCACCTGCAATGTGGGAGACCTGGGTTCAATCCCTGGGTTGGGAAGATTCCCATGAAGAAGGGAAAAGGTAACCCACTCCAGTATTCTGGCCTGGAGAATTCCATGGACTGTATGGTTTATGGGGTTGCAAAGAGTCAGACACGACTGAGCGACTTTGACTTCACAGCCACAGAATGGCATTCTGCCATGAAAGATCGTGTTATCAAAGAACTTGTGCTATATAGATAATGGTAAATTGTTTATAGTGCACTGTGAAAACCCTAGAATACAGTTCCTTGTATATAGTGAGTGCTGTGTTCACAATGCATAGAAAAAAAAATGACAGATATAAATAAACTTCACTCTTAATAAGTCTCTTTGAATAGTGGTTACCGTCATTTTGATTTTTTTCTTTTTACTTTTTTGTTCAAATGTTTTACAGTAAGCATATGTAAATTTTCATACTGCAGGATAAAAATTAATACTTAGAAAAGAAAGCTTATGTTTTTCTCCTTAAAAGATTAGAAAGCATTAACATTTTTGGCATATGAGGAAGGTATTTGAAAGGAAAGGTGGCCTGGAGTAAAAGAGAAAGAAAAAAGACAAGCCTCAGGGAGTACTGGGTGAGGGAGAAGATGAACAAGAAGAACATGATTATGGAGGCATCGCTGCCTAAGCCCCGGCATTTCTGCAGACCAGCCTAGATGCAGGACGGCTGGGGGCTCCTGTGGATGCCATCAGGATGGGCCCAGACAAGAGGTGCTGAGGGAGTGGCCCTCTCCTGTTAGGACATGGCCCTCCGCCACGGACGGGCCCCGGGTGCAGTTTCTCACGGTCTTGCATTGTGGTCAGAGTTGCTCACACAACAGTGCTAATATGTTGGGATTTATGACAAACTTCATTGAATGAAGCCTTAACTTTCAGAGAAAAAAAGAACTCACACAAAATCCATAAAATTGGTCATGGGCATTTTTAGAGTGGGCCTAAGTGTTCTTTTGAAAGTAAGGGAGCATAGCTGTTCATGAGTCCATGTGGCATTTTGGATCTACAACTTTCAGGTTTTGCTTTGTTTTCCAAGTCACAACTTGATGTACCATTCTTACAGCAAACAGAAGGCTCAGCATGAAATAAATATTTTTTATGCAGAAACAATCCACAGACCTGTAACAATCACTATTATTATATGGATTCCACAGACTTGTGACCTCTGCTTGAGCTTTAAATATGTATGAACAGTGTCCCAGTGTCTAAAACAAAACAAATGTGGGGGGTGTGTGTGTGTCTGTTTGAGCCGGCACTTCCTCCCCACCAAAGATGGCAAAAGGCAAACCTCATTCTTATCAGCACATGGACTCAATGGAGGTCCAAGCACGGGGCTTTAATTGATCTGTGGCTGTGATAGTGAGCAAGTCTTCAAGGAGCCTTTTGTTCTTTTTCCCACAATATAAAAATATGACTACATTCTGCTGAGGACTTTTCTCCATTTCCTTCTGTACACAACAACAAAAAAAGGTCAATTCCTGGCATGGTGCCCTGGCTGCTTAGTGAGCAAGACGAAAGTCAAGAAATTTCCATTACGCCCATTTGGGTTTGTGTGGAGCAGTGTATAAACTCAGACATGGTCCACCCTCTCTGCCCTCCCTCGGGCACCAGTCCTCTCCTGTTTCTGGGGCTGCTTCAGAGAACAGAATCATTCTAGCCCCACACATGTCCCAACCCTCCCCTGATCTCTTCTTTTGAAATTATATTCCCAGGTGGAGGTGAAGACAGTGCTTGGCCACCTCACAAAGCTGTTCAGGAGTCCAGCCCTCTCGGCCAGGGATTTGCAGGCAGCAGCTGAAGAGAACCAAGGTGGAGACCCCAGACCGCCTGCTTGTCAGCAGCTGGTCAGACGCCTCCTCCTGTACTTCCTGCTCTGGGCTCCTGGAGGACACGCGATTGCCCGGGAAGTCATCACGCTCGTAAGTTTCCCCTTTTCTGGCATCCTGGTTCTCATTCCCAACCCAGGAGAAGCGTGGCTTATCACTCAAGGGCCTGGCCTTTGAAGAGCCTGTGTCCCATCCATCAAGCATGGATGGACAGGAAGGGAAGAGTCAGCCAGGCCAGACGGGGAGCCTGCCCTGTGCAACACCTGCATGGCATAGAGGAGGGAAGAGGGCCGCAGATACGGAAGGAGACTGCTCCCAGGTCACACAGCTCATAGCCAGGATCCAGGCTGAAAGCTAGTCTCCTATCTCCTCAGGCCATCTTTTTGTTATCGTGCATGACTCTTCTTCCTTGTGAAGAAAAACAAGACTTCACTGAGAATGCGCTCACTGCAGTGGCTCAAAGAGTTGAATTTTTAAATTTAAAAAACATTTGCTAATTACAAAGAAATCCTTCCTCCGTTCAGTCCAGTCACTCAGTCATGTCCGACTTTTTGCGATCCTATGGACTGCAGCACGCCAGGCTTCCCTGTCTAACACCAACTCCTGGAGCTTACTCAAACTCGTGGTTTGTGATGCCATCCAACCATCTCATCCTCTGTCATCCTCTTCTCCTCCCACCTTCAATCTTTCCCAGCATCAGGGTCTTTTCAAATGAGTCAGTTCTTCACATCAGGTAGCCAAAGTACTGGAGTTTCAGCTTCAGCATCAGTCCTTCCAAAGAATATTCAGGACTGATTCCCTTTAGGATGGACTGGTTTGATCTCCTTGCAGTCCAAGGGACTCTGAAGAGTCTTCTCCAACACATTTCAAAAGCATCAATTCTGCAGCACTCAGCTTTCTTTATAGTCCAACTCTCACATCTGTACATGACTACTGGAAAAAACGTATCTTTGACTAGATAGACGTTTGTTGGCAAAGTAATGTCTTGCTTTTTAATATGCTGTCTAGGTTGGTCATTAGCTCTTCAGTTCAGTTCAGTTCTGTTCAGTCCCTCAGTCATGTCTGACTCTTTGAGACCCCATGAATCGCAGCACGCCAGGCCTCCCTGTCCATCACCAACTCCCGGAGTTCACTCAGACTCACGTCCATCGAGTCAGTGATACCATCCAGCCATCTCATTCTCTGTCGTCCCCTTCTCCTCCTGCCCCCAATCCCTCCCAGCATCAAAGTCTTTTCTAATGAGTCAACTCTTCGCATGAGGTGGCCAAAGTACTGGAGTTTCAGCTTTAGCATCATTCCTTCCAAAGAAATCCCAGGGCTGATCTCCTTCAGAATGGACTGGTTGGATCTCCTTGCAGTCCAAGAGACTCTCAAGAGTCTTCTCCAACACCACAGTTCAAAAGCATCAATTCTTCGGCACTCAGCCTTCTTCACAGTCCAAATCTCACATCCATACATGACCACTGGAAAAACCATAGCCTTGACTAGACGGACCTTAGTTGGCAAAGTAATGTCTCTGCTTTTCAATATGCTGTCTAGGTTGGTCATAACTTTTCTTCCAAGGAGTAAGCATCTTTTAATTTCATGGCTGCAATCACCATCTACAGTGATTTGGGAGCCCAAAAAAATAAAGTCTGACACTGTTTCCCCATCTATTTCCCATGAAGTGGTGGGACTGGATGCCATGATCTTCGTTTTCTGAATGTTGAGCTTTAAGCAACTTTTTCACTCTCCACTTTCATTTTCATCAAGAGGCTTTTTAGTTCCTCTTCACTTTCTGCCATAAGGGTGGTGTCATCTGCATGTCTGAGGTTATTGATATTTCTCCCGGCAATCTTGATTCCAGCTTGTGTTTCTTCCAGCCCAGCGTTTCTCATGATGTACTCCGCATATAAGTTAAATAAGCAAGGTGACAATGTACATTAGCTCTTAGGGAAATGCAAATCAAAGCCACAGTGAGGCACTGCTCCATACCCACTAGGACATAGTGTGTGTGCTCAGCCGCTTCAGTTGTGTCCGACTCTTTGCGACCCTATGGACTGTAGCCTGCCTGTCTCCTCTTTCCATGGGATTGAATACTGGAGTGGGTTGCCATGCCCTCCGCCAGGGGATCTTCCTGACCCAGGGACTAGGACATATACTATAAAACAAGTCAAACAAAATGGAAGACATGTCTTGGTAAGGACATGGAGAAATTGAACACTCACCTTTCCCAGTTGGGAATGTTAAAATGATGCAGCCACTGTGGAAAACAGTTTGATGGTTCCTCAAAAATTTAAAGGTAGAATCACCGTATAATCCAGCTGTTCTGCTTCTGTGTGTGTTCCCAAAGGAACTGAAAGCAAGGACTCTAACAGATACTTGTTCACTCCTGCTTATAGCAGTTTTATGCCTAACAGCCAAATGCCCATCAGCAGATGAATGGATAAACCAAATACGCTTTGTACATACAGTAGAATATTATTCAGCCTTACAATGAATGAATGGCACATGCTACAACATGGATGAACCTTGAGGGCTAAGTGAAATAAGCCAGACACAAAAAAGGGACAAATACTATGTGACTGTACTCATGTGAGATACCTAGAATAGGTCAATTCATAGAGACAGACAGTAGAATCAAGGGGGGAGTGGTGCAGACTGCCTGTTTGGGATAATGAGCAAGTTTTGGAAATGGACAGTAGCAGTCATTGTACAACACTGTGAATATAATTCATGTCACTGAATTGTACGTTTAAAAATGGTTAAAATAGCAAATTTTATGTTATAAGCTCATCTCAAAAAAACTGCTGGGGTTTTTTTCTGTTTCTAATTTTTTATAATACATGCACATTAAAGTATAACTTGATGAATTTTTACATACCAAAAACTCCCATGCAATCAGCAACCAAATCAAGAAAGGAATGTTCCCAGTACCCAGAGGACCCCTCCTGCTCTCTCCTGCTCTGTTTGAATGTGAACGTGAAGCAAGTCCCAGTGACCAGTGGGACTGCCAGAAACTCAGTCACCAGTACCCAGAAGGTTCTCCTTGGTCCCAGGAGAACAAGGTATGTGGGGCAGGCAGGCCACACAGCCAGCCTGTCAGGCCATCTTCTAGGGCTCAAACAGAAGACCTCCCAGAGCCTGGGTGTGGCTGAGAGCAGAAGAGGACTTGCTTGTCACATGCGGGGTGCCATCTCCTCAGGGCCCACCCCAGCACAGCGATCTGTCGTGTGCTTTTATAAAATGCACATCTCACCTCCAAATCCATTTGGGGTGGGAGAACTCCATAGGTGAGAGCTAAAGAATGTCCTCATACCTGTAGAACTGGGTATCAACTAACTTTCCTCTCTGGCCGGGAATAACTTATAGTAGTCACTTGTCAGCCACTGCCTCAGCCAGGTGATCAAGGTCAACATCAGGAGTACTAGGTCACGCTGATGGGAAGTGACGAAAATGGCACTCGACCTCTACGGCCTTCCTACCCCAAACCTATAACCCCAGTCTAATTATGAAAAAAAAACAATTGACAAACTCCAGTTGAAGGACGTTTGACAAAAATACCTGACCAATACTCCTGAAGACTGTCGCGGCCACCAAAAACAGGGAAGTCTGAGAAACTGTCGCAGCCAGCAAGAGCCTAAGGAGAGTCGATGGTTAAATGTGATGTGGTGTCTTAGATGGAACCCTGGGCCAGAAGAAGGACATTAGGGAAAAACTGAGGTCAGAATAAAGTCTGACCTAAAAGTCTGGTTAATAAAATGAATAGATACTGGCTCATTAATTCTGACAAACGTACTAAACTAATAAGATGGTAACATGAAAACTGAGTGTGGGGGTATGGGATTGCTCTGTATTATCTTTTTGGTCAAACTATAAATCTAAAACTGTTTTAAAATTGAAAGTTATTTTAAAAGTTCAGGGGACTTCCCTGGTGGTCCACTGGGTAAGACTCTGAATTTCCAGTGCAGGGGGCCCAGGTTGAATCCCTGGTGGGAGAACTGTATCCCACATGCCACAACTAAGACCCATCACAGCCAAAAAAAAAAAAAAATATATATATATATACACACACACACACACACATATTTATGTGTATATATATATAAATTAAAACAAACAAACATATATATATGAGAAGTGGCTTCCCAGGTGGCGCCTGCTAATGCAGGGAAACTAAAAGACATGGGTTTGATCCCTGGCTCGGGAAGATCTGGAGGCGGAAATGCCTGGAGAATCCCATGGACAGACTATAGTCCATAGGGTCGCAAATAGTTGGACACGACTGAAGCAACTTAGTACGCATATATAAAAGAAAACCTGTTTTCAAAAATAAAAAAGTCAGAGGCAGGCACTTCTGAATCATGCAAGCGTCGGTGGTATTTTTGTTGCCTGGCCTCTGACCTCCTGCCCAGGCCCTGGAACCTGGGGGAGGGGCCTCAGCCCAAGGAGCCTGCTCGGCCTGGCCGCCCTTCCTCCCTGAGCCTGTGCGCTCCTGCTCCTCCCACATCCTGTCCCCCTGGGGCTGGAAAGCAGGCCAGAGAGATTACAGAGTCCCGGCCCAAAGGGTGCGAGAGAATCCAGTCCAGAGAAAGCTCCTCAGAGACACCCAGTTCTCTGCTTCCGTATCCCAACCATATTTCCCTCCATTCCAGGAACAGTCCACGTTCACACGGACCACCCTCTCAGGTCTCACCCACAGGACGGCCCCTGTGACTCAGAATCTGGTCATGTCACCAAGCTCAGGCTTGTCTCCGATGCCAGAGGCCAATTCCCACGAAATAGCTCAACCCCAGTCAACACTGCTGATCTACAGCTGAGCCTAGGGGAGCTCGGAAAACCCCCGCACATCTTCATTCACCTTCCTAAGTCAGCTCAGCTACCAAAAAAAAAAAATCATTAAAGGCTGAGACGCGGTGTTTGTTTTCCTGTACTGGTCCCTAGGCAGGTGGGCGCTGGCCGCCCAGCACCTCAGAACCTGCCGTAGCTCAGAGTGCCTCCTGGGCGCTATCCTTAGAGGTGTTCTGGAACTGTCTTTACTAACATACCGGCCTTCCTACTTGAAGACTTCCTGTAGTGCCACATGGACCGTTGAAGGCAGCCCAGCAAGCATGGCTACGAGCAGGACAGGTGCGACGAGTACCCCCAGCACTGGCTCCTCCCGGGGTCCTCCTCGAGCCCCCTGGGAAGACCTCTGGGCCAGGTCTGCCTGACTGGGAGCAGGTAGTGGCCAGTTGGGAAAGCCTGGGCTTGGTGGGACAGCCTTGAACCCCAGCCCTGGCCTGGCTTTGGTGAGAAAGAGAGTAGGGAGCGGAGCCAGCCCCCGGCCGGGTCCTGGTCTTGCTGTCATTGTGTGAGCTCTAGGCTCTGAGCCCTGTGCTCTCTGCACCGTGTTCTAGCCTTACCCGAGTGGCCCCATGTGCCGTCAGCTCAGTTTCCTCTCCTCGTGGCCCCACACCCCAGCCTCTGCCACAGGATGCTCCCCACCGACTGCTGCTTCCTTGGGCTCACACACAGGCCCCAGGGCTCAGCTTCTGAGTCCCCACTGAGCCCCTTGGTCAGAAGCCCTGCCCCGCCCGCCCCTTGTTCTTCGGCTTCTCTGCCCCCTGCTCCTGGTTTACCATCTCCAGTCTCTCCTCCTTGGAGCCTCTGTGATGAGGATGAGGCACAAGGAGCCCGGCTGGGGCCCAGGTTCCTCCAGCCCCTGAGGCCCATCCTCTCCTGCCCCCGTGAGCTGCTCTGAGTTCACGTTTCTCTCTCGGTCTCCTTCAGTCTTCTGTTGCTGGACCACAGCGCTCTCAGCTGAAAGGCAGCCTGGATCTGAAATACAGAGTTCAGTTCCCGTCGCGGAGCTCACAACGAGTTGAAGCCCCATACAGATGCCCTTGGCCAAGCGTCCCTCCCTCAGCGGCAGTGGGGCGGGTGACTGGAGACCTGGAGTGGAACGTGGGAGTTGAGGTGGCTTGCACAGAGCGTCAGTGATGGCTTCTAAGTAAAAGCCAAGAGAGGATGACCTGGACACCAAGAGCCACATCGAATCTGCCCAGGCCAGCAGCCCGCCCCCGCCCCGAGCCCCTGCAGAGACCCTCTCGGCTTGGGCGGCTGCCAGTAGGTGGCCGAGGAGCACCAGCATCATCTAGGGGCCCAGGGTGTCCCCCGCTCTCACTCACTCAACACCCGTGCTGCCGAGTGATCTGCCTTGACTCACGGACAGAGGTGGCGTGGGACTGAAGGCTGTCCTGGGCCCCGGAGAGTCCCAGGTGGACCAGGGCAGCTGGTCGTCCTACCAGAAGGGCCCAGCGTGCACACGGGGAAGGAGCCTGGCCTTGGGCTGCTCAGGCGGCTCAAACATTTGACTCACACACAGCAAACACATACGTGGTGCTCACTTTGGCAGTGCACAGCCTAAAATCTGAAGGAGACAGAGATGATTAGCGTGGCCCCTGTGCAAGGGTGACATGTAGATTTGTGAAGCATTCTATATTTAAAAGAAACAAAAAGGCATAGATTACTCTCAAAAACAGACGTTCTTATATACTTGTGTCTGAAAAAGCACAATAAATTCTTCACACAGATAGATTGTGAGATTCTCCCCCTTTCTGTTGAACCAAACTCTTAGGAAAACGGCACTTAAGGGTACCGACAACTAAGGCTGTATTTAGCAGAAATAAGTTTCTGTCTTTCCTGCTTCCCTTCAATTCAAGTGTCAAAACCTTTGTTGTTGTTGCTTAGTTGCTAAGTCGTGTTCAACTCTTTGCAACCCCATGGATGCATACAGCATGCCAGGCTTCTCTGTCCACTGTTTCCCGGAGTTTGCTCAGACTCATGCCCGTTGAGTTGGTGATGCTGTCTAACCATCTTATCCTTTGCCACCCCTTCTCCTTTTGCCTTCAGTATTTCCCAGCATCAAAGTTTTTTCCAATGAGTCTGCTGTTTGCACCAAAATATTGGAGCTTCAGCATCAGTCATTCCAATGAATATTTTGGATTGATTTCCTTTAATATTGACTGGTTTAGTCTCCTTGCAGTCTAAGAGTCTTTTCCAGCACCACAGTTCAAAAGCATCAATCAGTTCTTCAGTGCTCAGCCTTCTTTGTGGTCCAACTCACACATCCATACACGTCTACTGGAAAAACCATAGCTTTGATTATACAGACTTTCTGTCTGCGAAGTGATGTCTCTGCTTTTGAATATGCTGAGTTTGTCATAACTTTCCTTCCAAGGAACAAGCATCTTTGAATTTCATGGTTGCGGTCACTGTCTGCAGTTATTTTGGAGCCCAAGAAAATAAAATCTGTTACTGCTTCCACTTTCCCCTATTATTTGCCATGAAATGATGGGATCGGATGCCATGATCTTAGCTTTTTAACTGTTGACATTCAACAAGGCTGTGATCCATGAAGGGGGTTATAACCTTAGGTGCCTATTAACAAACAAGTGGGCCAGCCGCGAGCCCAAGAATGCCATTTGTAAAGCTGTCTGTGTGAGAACAGGTGGCACTCTCTTTTCAGCATTTTCCAGTTCTCATATTAGAGTGAGCCTTTTGTAGAAAGTCAAGCATAGTATGCTCATTTGCCTCTATTGCTCACAGCAAATAACCCCCAAAGCTTGTGACAGGTGTTCAAGAAATAAAGCATTTGTCTGTAGCTGTTGTGTGTCTGAGCTTTAGGAAATGACTCTGCTCACGAGATGGCCAAGGTTTGAGAATGGTCTTGCTTTGCTCATCACCTTGAAAATAAACAAGAGCCCTCTGGAGCTGATAGGAACGCAGCTGCCTCTGGAGACAGGATGGTTAGGGTTGGTCCACTGAGGAAGAGACAAGTCTGTCTGCAAAGTGTTCTAATCTGTCTTCTTTTCTGTCCGCATTCCAGATGGCTCAGACGGATGCGATAATGAATGAGATTATTGGCCTCCTGGACTATACTTTGTACAGATGGGATCATCTTTGCATGGAAGCCCGTAGGTCGAGAAAACTGGCCAGGGAGCTCCTCACAGAGCTGCGAGAGCAAGCCTCGCCCAGGCAGGTTAACCAGTGACTCCACATGATGAGATGACGGGGCCACTTCTAAACAGCCACAAGTTTGTAGAAGTTGTTCCCTCTCTGCATTGTGAAAAGGCGCCAGAAACATCTGGCAAGATCTGGTAGTACATGTTTTACAAAGAATGTCAGGTGAGATTTACTCACTAATGACAAGATTGTGGCTTCAGCAGCCCCTGTGCCTGGCTCAGCCCAAATGTCAATTAGAAAACCGCTAAAGAAAAGCCTGGATGGGAGAAGAGATTTCTATTTCCTTTTTTCCCCATATCAAACCAAGACACCTGACTATTATTTGGATGTTTCAAACCCTTTGAAACAAGAAGTTGGTCATGCACCATCGATCATTTTAGAAAATACCATAGCCTTTTTCCACTTTTCTAAGAAGTCCGGTAATTGTTACCAGTATCTCATCTCATCCACCGGGATGCTCTCTTGCTTTCCTAAGATGTCCCTCATTCAGGATAGCGTGCATCCCTCGAGTTTCCCTCCCATGGCCCCTGAGCAGAGCCCACCAAGCCCAGCAGCAAGTCGTGGTGACAGGGGAGCAACACATCTTAGCAGTGAAATGAAGCCAGCTCTGGGGCCTTTTGCTTTACATTCGCTAAGCACCGGCTGTTACTGAAAGAGCTCATGTTACCTCAAAGGTGGCTGACAAGGTAGGGTTCAGGATGTGTTCTGGAAACACTGGAAGAGATTATATGTCAGCTGTCTTGTTAACTAAAATGGGAGTTGGAAATTTCTAATGAAGAATTGGAACTTCAACAATATTTATTTCACATCAGTTAAAGACATTTTTCCCTTTTAGGTTTATGCTTTTGCTTTTTTGTGTATTATCTGTCAAGTGAGTCAAGACTTTTATGTCCACTTGGATTTATGTATTAGTCATCTCTGAATCTGCCTTATTCTTGGCTTCTGTTTGAGGATGAGTAAAGTTTTGTTGTATTAGACATTAAGCTGTTAGAGGAATTACTAGTTTTGGTATACGGATCCACCTGAAGGTCTGGAAAATTCCAAGACCTTTGGACCTGAGCCTTCCATTTGAGAAATGCTGCAGTACGAAAGGTGTGCTGTCACAACTCTCATCACAAGTGCCTTCCTCCTGTGCTCCCCTGGGGCTGAGGATGCCTCTCCTCTGTCAATTCTCGCTGGGGAAGCTGTGACCAACCTCAGTGGACATGAAAGAAAAGGCTCAGTTCAGTGGTAGTGAGTCCCCCCCTAACCCGAGTGGCCACTGGGAACCAGACCTGGGGGGGAGGGGTATGCTTCCACGTGGACATCCATTCACACTGTATTTCACAGCAAGTAATAAAAACAGAACAGTTACCCATCTCAGATTGTTTAATCTGCATTTCTGGAAATTTCCTTCCTGACCTTACCTCAGTCTGTCTGTAGTATTTCCTAATTCCTTTACAGAGCCTCTAAGTTCTCGTAAGCTTTGGACTTAGATCAAAGAGGACAGAGCCCAACACTATAGGGGAAAAAATGTATTAAATGGCCACCCTTAATACAGAGGTGATGTTATTCATCAGGATTTCATGATGTTTGTAGAATTTGCTAGCTTTTTAAAATCTGTAATTTGCTTTATAGTTTGTCAGTCTATGGCACCTAATTTTGTATTAAGTATTACAGTTTTTCTCAGAAAAAAAAAATTCTCTCTACTCCCCAATTATGGAAGCTTTAGGTTTCTCAAAACCTAGATAGGTCTGCCCCTAGAAAAGACCAATTATAATTTCTCTCTAGGCCTAGGAAACTTGCCACTGGATATCTAAAAACTGCTGAGGAGAGTGGGTGTAGGGCAGGCAAGTCAGCAGCAGCTGCTAAAACAAAATGAGGTGCATCATAATATAGATACTGTTTTCCCTTTAAGCCATACCTAAATGTTACCAGCGAGTGTAAGCTGAATTGATGTACACATTGTGCACCACCCCCCCTCAGTTTCTGAAGCACGAACACATCTGCCAGAGCACACGCCACCTTCCTGCTCACTCTGGTGTTTCAGACTCACAGCCCTCTCGCTCCAGCCCCTCAGCTCCCCGGGCGTTGGGAAGGGGGGACCCCACCTGCAGCTCCACTCAGCCTCAGAGCACATCCCCATGGCTCTCTCAGGATCTGGCCGCGCCCAGTTTTACCTCAAACAGCTTGCACTGGGCTCTCTGGACCATCACTCTGCTCCCTGATGTGGGGGACCGGGGGGTCTCCTGTCATGTCCAGGAGGCACCTGAGGCCGCAGAGGGCATGTGGGGACGAGCCCCCACCCGGGCGGCCCTGGGTGCCAGGTCCATCTTCTATACCCGGCCCCATTCTCACTGCTGGGACAAGGGCACCAGACAGGGTGAGAGGGGGCAGCAGAAAGCTGCATCTTCCGTCGAAGCAGAGGAGTGAAGAACGGATTGGAAGAGGATCGGACCTGGGCAGTGGGCAGAAATTCAAGGCAAATTGATACCAAGCCTGTCCTGTTACCCAGCACAGTGAGAACTGAGGAATGTTCTACCTTATTCAACACGGAATTCAAACTGTGCTTTCCAGGGAGGAAGATAATGAACTTGACTGCGCTTCTTGCCTTTCTCTTCCTGGTGGGTGCCAGCCCATCACCACCCCACCCACAGCCAGTGGTGCTGGTGATGATTTCCTTCCTCTGCCTGACACTGAGTTTGATGTGGATTTTGTATATTTTGTCAAACAATCCTGTTATTAATCATCACCAAACCATCTCATTCCTAAAGAACCAAATTTAAGGCAAAATAAATATGTGTGTCTTAAAGCCTTCTTCTAAGATCCAGGCCCACAGTTTGTTTATAGCATGGGTCCAAATCATATCCCTCCTACACAGACTGATAATAACAAAGGAAGGTTTTAATGTAGGACTTCCTTTTCCCCCAATCCTTGATATAATTGTGCTAGCGAACCGTACTTGGTGTTTGGGGTAGGAAACTTGCATGCCTGGATACTGAGTTTCACACTTAGATCTTCTATAGAAGTAGAAAGTCTCTTAAATCAGTGTTGAAAATCTCAACCTCTGGTTTTTCTCACAATGTGATGAATCCATGTGCATCAAGTTAGGATTCTTGTTGCAAGCAACAGACACAGTGTTGAAAGCAAAAGGGAAGTGATCCAAAGAGTACTTAAAAGCCCACAGAGGACTTCCCAGGTGGTCTAGTGGTTGAGAGTCCACCTGCCAATGCAGGGGACACGAGTTCGATCCCTGGTCTGGGAGGATTCCACATGCTTCAGGGCAACGGAGCCCACGAGCTACGACTACTGAGCTCACGGCTTACAGCTACTGAAGCCTAAATGCCCTAGAGCCTGTGCTTGGCAACAAGAGAAGCCGCCGTGACGAGAAGCCCGTGCAGCCAAACTAGAGAGGAGACCCTGCTATCCATAACTAGAGAAACGCACATACAGCAACCGTGACCCAGCCAGAAAGGAAAAAACGCCCACAGAACTGTCGAGCAGAGAAGGCTTAGCTGTAGGCAGCCAGCAGCAGTGCCCAAAATCCAGGTTCAGAGTGGCCAGGTGAGGAAATTCCTGCTGTTGCCACTGAATTCTGCAACTCAGGACCCTTGTATTAACAGCTTGTCCGGCAAGCTCTGCTGCCTTCAGGAGGGAGACAGGCCCCTGCACTGCACTCTTTGAAGGGCTGGCCAGAGTCCCAGCTGCTGCACCTGCCTGGAGAAGCCCAGGGCCCCCACATGGTCTTAGGCTGTAAGAGGAGGTGGGGACGGTGTCCAGCTGGTTTCACTTCTGTGACATTATTGGATGCCACCGACCACGTCCCCCTTAGATACGAGGGGGTCAGAACCTGGGCAGCTAAAGAGAAGGATGAATGTCCACACACACTGTCTATCCTTCTAGAGCATCGCGGGAGGATGAGCGCCATGAAACAGCCCAACACTAGCAGAAGACGGAGGAGGGCCCTTGGCAGAAAGCTGGTTTGCAGGCATCTGAGGCGGGGGTCACCAGTGTGGCACAGTTAACCCTGGGGACCCAGCAAGTCTCTGCAGTGGGGGCTTCATCCCTCCCTCTCTGAACTAGGTGCCAGCCCAGAGAAAACAACTGAAACTTGGCCCACACATTGCCAAATTGAGAACCACTGCTCTAACTGGTGGTTCTTTCCTTCCGGAAAGACATCCTGCATAGAAACACAATAACTGCCTTAGATATATAAATTAGACTTAATAGAATCCTAATAGGAGAACTAGGTGTCCTGACTCCAAAATTCTTATGGAAAAATAAACATTTTTAAGAAAAGCCAAGAAACGGGATTTCCCTGGCGGTCCAGTAGTTAAGACTTCACCTTCCAATGCAGAGGGTGTTGGTTCAGTCCCTGGCTGGGGAGCTAGGATCCCACATGCCTCTCGGCCAAAACACCAAAACAAAAAGTACAGTCACAAGAATCCTGAAAGTGAAGTGTTATATGCAGTATAATGACAAGCATGCATGTTGGCATATGTTCTTAAAGCCCGAGTTACCGCAACAGGTTGGTGGGACCCGAGAGAGGGACGCCGTGGGGACTGTCCCTGTCAGGGTGACAAGGGCCCTCCCCGAGGCTCCAGCCAGCTGCTCTCAGGCCTCCTACACCAGTCTGGGCAATACCTGACCCACTGAGTCTCTCTCCTCCCTGACAGCTTCCCTTGGCTGGTGGAACATTCCAGGGCCTCCTTCTGTCTGAGGGGGCTGGACCCTGCCCATCCCCTGACCTCTACTCTGCAGGCACCCTGGACTCCATCCTTAGGTCTCCAGCCCGTGGCCCCTCACTCTGCTGGCCTTTCACAAGCCACCTCTGTGCAGAGGGGCTACACCTTCCTCGGACCACAGACCTGAATACCCACGGCCCACCAGCTATTTCCAATGGGCGGTCAGCGACAATATCAGACTAACATGGGCTGATGCCACCAGACCACCCTGCACCAAAACCACAGTCTCAAGTCAGTCGATGGTGGCTCCAACTTTCCAGGGACTCAGGCCCAATTCTGTAAGCATTCTGCCCTCCCCTCCTCTCACCCGCATGTCTGCGTCACAAGGACATCCCTGTATCTGACTGCTCCTTGCTCCTTGTCCTCTGAGACACCAACATCCCCTGTTCTCCCTGCTGCCACCCTCACCCACCCGCAGAGTTTCAACGGTCCTTTCCAACTGCCTTCACGTCACACCCCTGTTCAGAGCATGGTAAAGCCCAACATTCTTAAACCAGCACTCAAGGCCCTACACAGGATGGACCCCAGGTAACCTACTTGCATACTTGACTGTCTCCAATACAAGTGCCTGGAATAGTGGCAGGTATACCATGGGTACCTGACAAATATTTGTTGAATTAGTCTAAGGATTTATGATCTGCTGGATCAAAGAAAAAGCAAGAGAATTCCAAAACCACATCTATTTCTGCTTCACTGACTGTGTGCTAAAGCCTTTGACTGTGTGGATCACAACAAAGTGTGGAAAATTCTGAGAGAGACGGGAGTACTAGACCACCTTGCCTGTCTCCTGAGAAACCTGTATGCAGGACAAGAAGCAACAGCTAGAACCAAACATGAAACAATGGACTGCTTCAAAACTGGGAAAGGACTATTTCAAGGCTGTATATTGTCACCCTGCTTATTTAACTTCAATGCAGAGTACATCATCTGAAATGCTGGGCTGGATGACTCACAAGTTAGAATCAAGATTGCCAGGAGAAATATCAACAACCTCAGATATGCAGATGATACATCATCCAAATGGCAGAAAGCAAAGAGGAACTAAAGAGCCTCTTGATGAGAGTGAGAGAGGAGAGTGAAAACCTGGCTTAAAACTCAGCATTCAAAAAACTAAAATCATGGCATCCCGTTCCATCACTTTATGACAAACAGAAGGGGAAGCAATGGAGACAGTGGCAGATTTTATCTCTTTCGGCTCTAAAATCACTGCAGACGGTGGCTGCAGCCATGAACTTAAAAGACGCTTGCTTCTTGTAAGGAAAGTTATTCCGCTCATATGAGGTACCTGCTGCTGCTGCTAAGTCACTTCAGTCGTGTCCGACTCTGTGCGGCCCCATAGACGGTAGCCCACCAGGCTTCCCCGTCCCTGGGATTCTCCAGGCAAGAACACTGGAGTGGGTTGCCATTTCCTTCTCCAGTGCATGAAAGTGAAAAGTGAAAGTGAAGTCGCTCAGTCGTGTCCGACTCTTAGCGACCCCTTGGACTGAAGCCCACCAGGCTCCTCCGTCCATGGGATTTTCCAGGCAAGAGTACTGGAGTGGGGTGCCGTTGCCTTCTCCGATGAGGTACCTAGAATAGTCAAATTTGGAGAGAAAGAAAATAGAACAGTGGGGGCCATGGGCTGTGGGGACAGAATGGAAGGTTATTGTTTCATGGGTGAGTCTCACTTTGGGGTGATAAAAAAGTTCTGGAGGTGGATGGATGGTGATGGGCCCACAATGACATGAATGTCCCTAATGCCACTGAAATATAGATTTGAAAATGGTTAAAATAATAAATTTCACGTTACTGCAGTAAAACATTAAATAAAAAAATTTAAATTATATATCCTTTTATCTAGTAACAAAAAGCCAGTTCTTCAGAGCTGCCTCCCCCCACTTCAGGTTGCATGGACCCACCGTGAGCAAGTCCAGAAATTATCCCACAGATGCACTGCTGCCTGTGTATATGCAGAATGCCCAGGGCACTGGAAACAACTCACAGCTTCCTCAGTAGAGGGCTGGTTAAATAATACCAACCATCAGAGCGTAGCACATGACTTTACAGTTGATGCCAGGCCCTGTTATCAGGGCTTTACGTAAATTAATTCATGTAATTCTCACGACCACCTAACAATATTGTCCATAGCTTATAGATAAGGAAACCAAAGTCCAAAAGATTACACAGGTGACATCGAGCAGGGCTGGGATCTGAATAAACAGACCTAAGGAGACGACTCAGCCATGTGATGTTCAGATGTCGCAGCCGTGGAAAGATCCGGGGACACTCTGCTCCACACATGCATAAGCCGGGGGTCTGCACGTGCGCTGCGGGAGTGCCTGCTCCATCTCTGCCATCACTCTGCTCACAGTGATGGCCTTGGAGGAGGAGCTGGTCAAGAGGTGGAACCGCGCTTGCTCTTTGTTTACATACTGTTTATATTTGTTTGCACATCTGATGTATGCAAAAAGAATTTCCAATCATCAATGTGTAAAGGATTGATCGTTCTCAGAGAGGCTCGCTGTTAAATGATGCTGCAAAGGGAAGGAGGCCTCCGTGCCCACTTGTAACTCAGAGAGGAGACTCCTGCTCTGGTGCCCCTGCTCACCCACCAGCTCAGTGTCATCGTCACAGCTTATTTACAAATAAAGAGTTTTCTAAAAAGAGGTACCCTGACCTAGAGGGAAGATGGCCTGAGGACCGGGGCCTTGGTCCCCCAGTTGGGGCAGTCTGTGGGCCGTGACATCAACTTCCTTGATGTCAATCTGTCCATCTGCCCAGCCTTCTGTGATCACTAATAACCAGTCTCCTGCTCTACAAAACATCTCCGCAGCCCCCAGCTGCGATGAAGCCACAATTTCTGCAGTTTTCTCTTCCTTGACATAATCACTTAATTTATTAAAGCAGCTAAAAATCGTAAAACTACAATTCCTTTCCTTTAAGTTATGTCTTTGCTTTATAACTCAACATAAATACACCCTTGCGCCTGTACCATCCCATGGGTGAACACTAAAATTGGCTCCCATCTAAATTGCTGATTTATCCCCATAATTCACATTTTCTTGAGCCTCCCTCCTTAGGCAGAACTGATGTTTAAGTCCCAGGAGATGTAAATCTTGCAGTGAGAACATGAAAACCTGAGGTATCACTCCTGCCTTTCCAATCTAACCAAGAGTGTCCTCGCCGGTCTTAAGAAACGCATTTCCACTTCCAAGGTTTGTCCTGCCAGACCTCTTGTGACAAGGGTGGCCTATTACCTTGGAAAACAAATTTCTGAACTTGAGACTCTAAGCAGTGTGGTCAGGCAGGCGGTTTCAGCACCTCCCACTCCACCCCACAGGCAAGAACACCTTCTGTGCTGGGCCTGCAATGGCAGCTACTGCTGCTAAGTCGCTACAGTCGTGTCCAACTCTGTGCGACCCCATAGACGGCAGCCCACCAGGTTCCCGTCCCTGGAATTCTCCAGGCAAGAACACTGGAGTGGGTTGCCATTTCCTTCTCCAATGCATGAAACTGAAAAGTGAAAGTGAAGTCGCTCAGCCGTGTCCGACTCAGCGACCCCATGGACTGCAGCCTACCAGGCTCCTCCGTCGCCAAAGGCTCGGGCTGGAAGAAGTTACAGGCAGGAGTACAAAGGCGGCTTAAGCAAACAGAAACCACGGTGTGGACCCAATCCCTTCTGCTTCCCAGACAAAGCCACAGAGGAGCTGTTTGGAAAGTGGTGCAAGGCTCCCCTGCGGGGCGGAGCTTTGCCCTCCAAGGTGGGCATCCCATGAGGGAGCCCTGGCCACCCCATCAGATGCCCAGAAAAGGCTGGGTACCTAGGCAGTGCTACTGGAGGCTGAGGACAGTCCCTGGAGCAGTTCGGCCCAATTCAGTCCTTGGGGCTGAGAAAGCAAACCCGTGAACTTCTTTTATCTCAAATGACACTTTGAAGGGACCAGCTTAGTTTTATGGGAGTGGTCTGGAGAGGAAGAAAACATGCGGTCAGAGAGATCTTTATCTGCATTTTTGCACTCTTTGACTCATATTCCCAAACACGCACATGCAGACAGACAGACAAGCATGGGGTTCCGGAACCAGCCGCCTTTCTCAGGCCCGACCCCCACGAGCAGGCTTTTTGGCTGATTCTTGCACCAGGGTCAGGTCTGTTCTGCTCTCATGCTCCCATGGGTGCCTGGATGCCCACCCATCGTCCAGGCGGAACACTAGTCCTGGGAACCACTGGGAACATCTGTAGTTTTATGGTAACTTCCTTCCGCCCCTAGGCTTAGCTGATAGCCTCCTCCCTCTTTTTCTCACACCCTCCAGTCATTGGACTGGAACAGAAATACCTCATTAGCCGATCAATCTCCCAGACAGCACCAAAGAGTGGGAAAAGATCTATAAAACCTCACCCATGAATAGCCTTAGCCAGCTTTTCCTCCCTTCCACCTTGTAAACTCCCAGGGCCCAGCCAGGGAGGGCGAGGTCATTGTACCCGGGACAGTGGCCTAGGGGCTTGAATGTGCTCCTCATTGAGCTTGGCCTCTGGGCACTGCCCTGGGAGGTCCAGGCAGCCCTTTAAATCCCCAGGCATCTCCAGCCCGTCTTGGGCCAAGGAGGCTCCAGGTGGTCAGGCTTGGGCTCAGCACTGTCCTGGCACCTTGTATGGCATCTTTGCCACGGCTGGGCTCTGCACAGAGGGCACCCCCCTCACCTCTCTCTGCACCCCGAGGCGGTCCAGTCCAAGGTGCTCTGGGGGAGAGGATGCGGCTGCAAGGTACCAGCTAACACGTGTTACCTGCTGGCAAAGTGCCAGAGCAAGCATTCCTCCCCCCAACCCCAAACTTCTTGCGAATGGGGTGTGGTGAGCTTTCCACCCGAGGGAAGGTGCAGGCTTGGGACACCCAGGGTTCTGTTTGGTAGGAGCTGCTGGGACACCATGCTCCTTGCAGGGTGGGTTGGCTTTGCTGAAGTTCTGGGCAGATTCCCTCTCACACGCCTCAACCTCCCACCCAGCTGGCTACATCTATAGAATGAGATGGCTGGCCTGGAGCATAAGGCTCTAAGAAAAACCAGTTCTTTGTGAGGAGCCACTCAGCTTCTGCCTTCCAGCTGTCCAGAGGGTTACTGCTGCCCTTGTTGAGGCCAGCTGTAGCCGGGGCAATCCGGTGCAAGCAGACCGCCCTGCAGAGCGGCCTAGCTGCCTCGACGGCACTGCCTAGGGCTTTGCCGAGTGCCTGTGGGGTCAGGCCAGTTGCAGAAACCTTTTAGAAGTCTTCTCTCCACTGAAAGCGATGGGTTTTGGTTAGGGACAAGGTTTGCTATTTCTGGTCACTGCCCTTGGGGCACCAGGTTCTGCCTAATGTGACATTTCTGTACCTTGTTTGGGATGGAGACTATTATTGCCATGTTTTGATGTGAAATTCCAATCAAAATAAGTGCTTTGAAACTCTTTTAATACTAAAACAGAGCCCAAAAAGGAGACGTGAACCTCTTCTCTTGACTTCTTCCCTGTCTCCTCTCCCACCTCTGGGTTCTACATGGGTCCCACTGGAGCTCCCAGTCCTGTGTCCAGGCCCAGTGGTGGTGGAGAGGCCAAGTGGGTGGCTAGGGAGGGCAAGGGGCTCTCCAGGCCAGCCAGGGGGTGACAGCCAGGCCTGGGCCAGGATGCAGTCCCCCATGTGGGGCCCCGAGGAACAGGTCAACATGTGGGAAGCTGAGGCAAGGGCTTGGATCCTGTGCTGGGGTGGGGAGCACCTCCATTTCAGGACAGTCACTTAGCAATCAACCACTTAACTTGCTCAGAGAACAAGACCACCTCTCCTCACTGGTTTAACCAACTCTCAAACCAACTGTCATCTCAGCATGGTTCTGGACCAAGGGCAACATTAACGGGGCGAGCAGTCCAGTCCAGACTCCACTGCTGAGAAGTCCACAACTGACCTACACCAACTGCAGAAGGGGCTAGGGTTTCCTTGCTTCCCCAGACAAGGGCATCGACGAAGCCTCCTGCTGGGTGTCCCCCTCTGGGTGGAGGTGTCACCTGACTGGTGAGCATGCAGGTTCCTAGCGGCTCATTTCCTCATCTCAGCTGGAGGGCAGAGCTCATTCCATCCTGTCTGCTCACCCTGGGAACGTGATTAGAAACGTCGATGCTGGAAACATACCGTTCCTGGGGTAGCAAAGATCAGAAACTGCTGCTAAATAAGAGCGACTCCCAGGCGGGCGAGTCCTGGGGCCTTGCCCACGGGAACATAACTAGCAGATTCCAGTTTAGTGCTCACCTGGCCCCACCCAGGCCCATCCCGACAGCAAACTTGGTTGCTAAGGCAGGGCCCTCACGTCTTCTCTTGACTGAATGACAAAACCGGGTGTCCCTGAGGATTTACCACCAAAGCGACAATCTGCATCCTGAGACGAACTGTGGGGAGAACCCCGAGCCAGGGGGTGGTGGTTTAGTCGCTCAGTTGTGTCCGACTCTTGGCTACCCCATGACTGCAGCATGCCAGGCTTCCCTGTCCTTCACTATCTCCCAGAGTTTGCTCAAACTCATGTCCATTGAGTCAATGATGCTATCCAACCATATCATCCTGTCGTCCTCTTCTCCTCCTGCCTTCTATCTTTACCAGCATCAGAGTCTTTCTAATGAGTTGGCTTTTCAAATCAGGGGACCAAAGTATTGGAGCTTCAGCTTCAAGGTGAAGCCAGGTGGACGCACATTCAAATCCCACCTGTCACTATGAGATCTTGGGGACCCCACTGTGCAGGCCTGGCCCACAGGAGGATTCGGGAAGGGCATCAGATTTCCACACCCTTGTCTCCCTGAAACCACCACCTTCTGTGCCTGCGACTCCCGGGTCCTCTGTGAACACGCACGCCTGCATCCCTCCCAAGGGGCTCGGGTCCTGCTGATAAAGCAGCCTCAGTCCTAGGACCTGCCCATTACCACAGGGAACTATTTTCACAACATGAACCATGTAAGAATGCAGTGTTAGTTCCACAACCTGTTTCCTTGCTGATTGGTGGCCGCTCTGGAGCCCAGCAGTCCCAGCCAGGCTCTGGGCTATCAGGAGGTGTGGGGGGAACTTGGACCATCACCCCAGGAGCTCAGAAGACAGGAACACCAGTGGGGCTGGAGGGCCCCCCACCGCCAAAGGCCTGTGCCCACAGGTGTAGAGGCAAACTACCCACAGCCATGGCTGGCAAGGCTGGCACTCGGCACGGGTCTGAGGGCCCCTCCTGCTGGCCGCACCTGTGCTCAGAACCAGCACAGGGCAGTGGACCACAGGGCAAAGGGGACCCGTTGTCTGGTGCAAAACTACTCGCGTGGCAGCTCAGCTGTGCCTCAGTGGTTTCTAAAGACGACAAAGATGTGGCAAACAAGACGAGACCACCAGGCTGACTGGTCGACTGCAGTCAGACCCGGCTGTGCCCCAGGCTTGCTGCTTTGCCTCTCAGAGGGCCGACACACACCAACCAGGGGGAGAGTCATTTAATTCACGTTTTCACAAATAACAGCATTGTGACACTTATCCGTATTTAAAAATCAGGTTTTTATTACATCAACATGGTAAACAAAGCACACAGAAGCAACATATGCGAGGCACACGTAAAAGCGAAGACCCATCCCCAGGAACTTTCTAAAATGACAGTCACTGTTACACAATTCTGAAGGTCAGGAGCTTCCAATGAAGGGCTGTGCTGAGCTGCCCATCGCCCCCAGGCTGGCTCGAGGCACCACTGGTGCAGGCGGGTGGGTCCACTCCCGCTCAGCTGAGCCTCACGCCATCCATCATGTGCCTGCGCCAACCAGTGTGGCTTCTGGGGTGTTTTAAGGCCACCCTTCCCTTTGGGCAATCCTGGGAAGCTTAGTTTCTATTCTTAACTTCAAACATTTGTGGGAAAGAGAAGCACCATCATCCCAGGTTCCCATCGTGCCCGATGGTGCCTTTATCCTGTGCAGAAGGCACACGCCTCCCCCTCCCCCAGAATATCAGCACCACTTTGAACACCAGAGGAACCATGGAGGCGAGAAACGAAGGAGACAAGAATGTGGACACTACACCCTTTTCTCTCTTTTTTTTTAAGTATTAAATTCAGAAGTAAACAAGAAGGAAAAAAACCCATGAATCCATTACATTATCAACAAATCTTAAAGAATCTTATCCTGTACTCCTACCGAAAGTTACTAAAACTTTGGAAAATCTAAATAACAGACATATCAATCAATGTAATTCTGCAGAGGTAGGCAGCAGCAGCTCCTTGGGCCTGGCAGACAAGCTCTGGCTTTCTGGGAATGCAAAAACGCAGATCCACGCTGAGGGATGGGTGGAGGAGGTGCAGTGGGTTTTCCCATGTGCCTCAGGGACCTTCTGTGTTTGGATGGAAGAACTGACTTGAACTCAAAGGGGAGACTCAATTAACATTCAAGATCTTGAGGTGGTTCATCCAGGATGGGCACGAAGGCATCACACGGCCCCATGGAGACTGCTGATGAGGGTGCGCCTCTTGACACCAGCTCTGCGGTAGGGCCCTTTGGGGAGGTCACCCCACAAGGCGCAGGCGGCCACTGACTGCTGGCTTCAGGAGCCCCATCGCTCTTCCTTTGATGTCCTGGGTCCATGCAAGCCTGGGCCCACCGGGGCTACAAGCAGATGCATGAAAAAGATTCTCGCTGTGATCTTTCCTGCAAAGGAAACAGCAATAAAGTTTACTGCCGGGTCACAACGGAGGAATTCTTGTAAACAAGTAGCCTTTGCTCTCAGCTTTGGAAAGAGGACCATGGAGGGAGAACAGGGAGAGACCAGGGTGCGTCTCACAGCCCCGAGAATGGGCTTTACAGCTGCACCATGTGCCATTTGCTTCGCTCTCACACGGCTGTGAAAGCCGTGGCTGTAACTTGGGCTTCATTCACAGGACAGATTCTAGAGAGGTGGCCTGTTTCAGACCCACAGTCACTCCGCCTGCTTTCTG
Organism: Ovis canadensis; assembly: GCF_042477335.2. Taxonomy (NCBI): domain Eukaryota; kingdom Metazoa; phylum Chordata; class Mammalia; order Artiodactyla; family Bovidae; genus Ovis; species Ovis canadensis. Next base: position 31,415,463 of record NC_091246.1, read on the forward strand.
GCCATAGTACACCATGACAGAGGTGGGCACTGCCCACGTCACACGCATGGCGCTAATGGCATTCTGCCTTTTCGGGTGGAAGCTCATTTCTCTTGTATCAACAGAACTCTGACTGTACCGACACCCACACATAGGACACATACAGAGGGGCCACCACCGCTGCCGGTCAGCTGTGCTGCGGGCGCTCAGGCCGGTCCTCACGCAGCTGCAGTCTCAGCTCCCAGGCCTCCGGGCACTTACAAACAGGAAGGCTTTGCTCTAGGGCTCGACTCCTGTTCCTGCTGAACTGAGCCAGTGTGTAAAATGAGAACTGATATCAGCTCAGTAGGCACCGGAGGGCGGGTCCAACTGATAGCCCGGAGAAGCAGCGCCTCGGCTGGGAGCTCGCTCGGCCTCGTCCCACCGGCGCTGCAGGAGACACAGACCTGGACTGCAAATACAAGAGAGAGTTCACCGTGCTCGGAAATCACAAGAGGACGTCTCCGTTGAAAGAGCCCAGCTCTACTCACACATCATCTACCGCTGACATAGTCTTACTTGACTTCTATGATCCATTTGCTTTTAGATTTTTAAAATTAATAACTTTGCAGCTTTCAATACATTTGAACTTTCAGACATGCTTACTTAGTGGATTTCTTTAGACTTTGGGAATGTTTGCATTCATAACATGACAAAGTGCATCCTTGGGGCCAGGCGGGCCCTTATCCTCCAGAATCCTGCTTGGCCCCGAGCTGACCGCTCAGCAGCGGCCTCTGCCCCAGCAGCTCCACCTTAACTGGCCCCATCTCACCTTCTCTTCAGGTGCAGAACTTAGCCACTGTGAACAAAGCGGAAACCAGTCACTGTTCACCAATCAGCTAAGCTCTGCACCTCGTCAGAGAGGTCGTCGCGGGGCATAAGGAAAGGGCCGGTGAGCATCTTCCGAGGCTGTCGGCTTCTTCTGCTTGCAGAGAGGAGCTACGAGGTGCATCTGTCCCCGAACTGCGGAGAGCGCAACTATGGCTTTGGGAGCAGCAGTCAGGGTCGTGGTTGCGTGGTAATCCCTGGCAATGTGATTTTAATCTTAAGTCACAAATCAGCATGCCAGGAACCCAAGCAGCCAGAGCACTCGGGGGCGGCGGTGCCGCCCACATCGCACGCACCAGCTTCCTCAGACACAAGGCGACGACACCACCTCCAGGCCTGCTACACTACCAAGTGGGTTTTCCTTCCGCTTGGTTCGTTTACTCGGCATCTTAGGGGTATCATTTTTAAAAATCAAAGGACCCACAGACGGCCACACAAAGGCCAGCACAGGTTTGGGAGATGAAATGAAAAATGCACCAACCGGCGGGTCTGGGGCTGCCATGCTAAGTCTCCCAGCCCATCACCCCTTGGGGCACAGGTTCTAAGTGCTGGGGATGTCTGTGGGGATCCTCAAGGGGTGGGATGGATTCCCAGCTGCTGGAGGGTGCAGCTCAGGGGGCAGCCCCATCACGGTCCTTCACCGAGCAGGCAGGGAGGGGGCAGAGGGCATGTGCCCCTGCGTTCATCCAGGAGTGTGTGGGGGTGCTCTCCTGACCAGACTACTCCTCTGCCTGCTTGGGGCAAAAAAGCACAATGAAGAATCACCACAGCTGCATAGCCCGCGGTGGTTTTCCACCACTTGGAGCACCGGGAACATCAAAGGCACAGTCTGCACCACTGCAGTTTCACACACTTCAATAAACACAAACTCTCTGTGAAGTGACAAACCTAAAGAGAAATATGATTTGTACTGATCACTGTGTGAGGCTGGCAACACGTAACTGTGTAACTGCTCTGTTTTTCAAACTCGGCTGTCTCTGAATAGGCTCGGAAGCTGCCCGACAGGAGCGGTGGGGAAGTCCGCACAGAGCTGCTTCGCTAAGAGACGCACGGTCGGGGCAACTATTCCCAGTACTTCCCTTCCTGGCCAACACAGCTCTTCAACTCTCCTGGAAGAACCTCTTCAGCAGTAAGAGTTCTCTCAGATAAATAAGTCAGTTAAACATATTAGACAGAAACGGGTTTTTATAAGAGCAAAACATTAGAAACAAATTAAATGTCCAACAATATCTACATAATATATTAAATATCCATTAAAATTATAGAAAATTTATACAACATGAAGAATGAAATCTGAAGTTTAAAAAAAAAAAAAGACACAAAATCAGACATGCCCTGTTATGTAAACCTTGAAGAAACCCAGAGAGTCAAGATAAATGATAATGGTAAAGAAAAAAAAATACCTTTAATTTCACAGTTTTACATAAAACCTGTGAATCATTGCTAAATTACATTTAGAATGCATAAATTACATTAAAACTACTAGAATGTAGACCTAACAGGTCAATTTCAAGCACAATTAACAGAGGAAGCAGGTTAAATCATTTAGGACTCCCATTCCGACTCTGCTCCAACATGAGGAAGCCTACTGCGGACACGCTGCATGGAGAGGCACCCGGCGGAGGGCAGGAGGGCCTGCCAGCCTCTCCTGCAAGATGGGGACGACCCGAGGGACCTCAAGTTCCCACACGCCTCCTCGCAGCTCAGAAGGGGGGGTAGCCCAGCAGCACACCCCCACACTAGCCTTCACCTTCTAACCTACTCAAGATGTTCTCCTGTGACTCCTGTTCCCCCAAGTAACAAAACCCGAAGCGGTCCAAATAGTGCTGGGGAAAGGGCTATTCTGCGAGGGCAGACGGCACAGGGTTTCGTGGCCGCTCGGCCAGACGAGGCGCCACATACCCCTCAGGGCGGGAGCCCAGGACTGAAGCTGCCAGGGCTCTCGGCTCACCATTTGGCTTACTGACTTACTTGGCTCCTAGGAGGAATCTCGGCTAGAGCCGAAGAATGGAAAAAGGGGAGAGAGAGAGAGAGAAAGAGAGAGAATCACCTCTTTAAAATAACATCTCAGCCACCACCGCGGCTGAGGATCTGTCCATCTGCTCCCTGCTCAGCTCAAAGCACCTGCGGGCGAGATGCTGTTGCCGTGGATCCTCACTCAGCATCAGCTCCCCGTAGAGGTAGATGCCCATGGCCTGTGGGAGGCACAGAGGCCAGAGAGCGTAAGGAAAAGGAAGCATGTGTCCCCATGCGCTCGAGTGCACAGTCTGTTTGCTTCACACACACGTGCGAGGCTGGAAGTTACAAAGGCCCTAGAAAACGCAGACAGCTGAACAGCGGGCTTCAGGCAACTGCAGTTTCCGATACCCTTCTCTTTACTGAAACTCACCCAAGGAATTCTCGGCTATCACTTTCATCAACCCTGGTGGCTGAACCGAGGACAGAGGGAACATTTCTCCAAGTGACGGGGACGGGGACAGGGAGGCTCTCGTGACGATTGACCCTATGGGAACCTCTGCAGTTGCGAGGAGACCTGAATGCTGTGTGTGTGTGACTCAGACATGGACCTGCCTCCCTCCTAGCACAGCTGGGAAATGAAGACCTCCTGTCACACGGGTGGGGAGAACCTCAGGCCACCCTGGAAGATGCCTGCCGTCCAGCCCAGCCCACCAGCTCTCCTTCCACGGGCACACACTGGCTCTTCTGTCTCGAAAACAATGCTGCGAACATCACATCTGTGTTTTTCCTACAGTTTTTAAAAACAGTTGGTTATGTTCTGAAAGACCAAAAAGATCTCTTTGGATCCGCCTTCTCTCTTGTTCTAAGCTTAGTTATGCTATGACTATGTTCTGCTGGAGCAAGAACTTCCAACGACAGTGCAGAAACGAAAACTTGGTGGTGAGGAGCTCAAAAATTTCTTTCTGAAAAAGCTGATGGCAACCCGTAGTGGCAGAGATCATGGTTCCAAACACAGTGCAGTCAGTTCTGGTTTTCAGAATAGACTTTAAGTCGCTCTTAAATTTTGTCCCTCCATGTTTCTAAACACCTCTTGCTTCACTGTGCAAATGTGACATTTCTTCTGGTACAAAGTCACGTCTTTTTCTTTGTGGGAATAACGAGCCCTTACTTGCTGGCTGGCCCTTGAACTCCGTCCTCTCAAAAGAGCCTTTGTTTGCACTGCCCCAACTCTCCACCCCAGCAGAAACATGGCTCCATTCTATCAGCCCGCAGCGCTCTGCAGAAAGCACACTCAGGGGCACCCACTGGCCATGCCAAGGGAGCGAGCCACAGCCAACGAGAGCCATGCCACAGGCACCACCATGGCCCAGCAAGCTGGGGCAAGATGCTGACCCCCACACTGCAGCCCAGCAGAGGTGGCAAAGAAATCATCTTCAAACAGGTTCATGGGCTCCTTGCAAGGTGACTGCTCTCCTTGGTGAACCGTGAGGAAAGTCCTCACAGGAAGGCAGCTCAGCACAGGGGTCCACCCGGTATGGCACGTGCAGACACAGACCAGACTGTCCCAGCCAGGCAGGGCTGTCCCAGTCTCATCCCCAGACATACAAAGGCACAAATACGCACCATCGCATCCCTGGGCCACAATCCCAACCTAACGAACCAGGGGGATGTAATGAGGTCTGCCCATGCTTTATTTGGTTAACGGCAGTGGGCCACAGCTCCATCAAACCAGGGGAGCTTCTAAAGAGATACCGAGAAGAAAAAAGCTCAAAAGTTGGGTAGGTATGCTCCTACCAACTCTTCAAAATCGTTGCAAAGTATTGAAGCACTTGTTTTTTAAGTAGAGAAGGCAACAAACTGGGCCCCCATGTTAAGCATACTGCATAGTCAGGAATAGCGTTTTAAGAATCCCCATCTGCTGAAAAATGAAACTTACCTGATCCTCCTGAAGGAACCTCTCCACGTCTCTGTACGCTTTTGTGTATTTGTGCTTAACAATGAGTTCACACCAGCGATGGCGAACCTTAAAAAAAGAGAGAAAATCCCATAAGCAACAAACTGGTAGGTTTTCTTGGCCCTGTAAGTTTAATGATGGAGAACTTTTCCTATTAGAAGAAGTTACTCTGTTAACACTGTTGAGACTTTAAAATTTCATTTTAATGTCTTACAAAGAAAGGAACCACACTCTTTGTTAAGAGGGCTGCCAGTCAACTTTAGGGGAAGAAAGTGCACGTTTTACTTAGGTGTTCTGATGTTTTAAAATACAATTTTGCCATACAGTAGATAAATGCAAAACGTAATTGGGAAATTACACGCACACCCCCAGCCAGGGAGGCTGGTGCTCTGCCCTGCAGGATGCTGTCCACGAAGGTTTCCTTCATAAACCACAACTACTTGATTTCTTGCAATAAGTGATTTGGTTCAGTGCTGCTGATTGTAACAATACACACAGTAAAAGGAAGAAGACACTGCTCTCCACATTCCTAAGAGGCAGAGAGCGCCTTCTGAGGAGCTTGGGGTATCTGCTGGAGGGGAGAGGAGAGCAGACCACCCTGACGCAGGCAGCTCCGGCTTCATGTTTTGCTGCACACCCTACGGAAAATAGACAAGCTACATGTGTGTCCGTTTCAGTGAAGATGCGTGATAAAAGATTCACCAGCAGGAATTCGTCAGGAAGCCCTCCCCCAAACCCTACAGACTATATGGGAGTCTGATCCCAGCACTGGCCGCCTCTGCTGATAAGAGGCAGTCTTGCCCCTCCCCCACTACCTCTTCCTCTCTAGGCCACTTCAGACACACTCTTTACGTTGAGACTCTACCTAAATACAGTCCTGGGCCATTGTCTACTGCATTAAAGCCCTCTCAATTATGCCCAGTGAGCAGTCCACCGTTTTATATTCCATTATTGGTTCAACATTAGCTATACACGGAAGTGATTACATGCATTTAAAAAATAAAAAAGCCTCCTTCCATCACTCTTTGTTTTTACTGCCTTTGAAAGAGGAAGACCTTTTATAGCAATCCACTTGTGGCAACAGTAAAATGTAAGCCATTTTAACATTTTGGTTGGGGCCCCTGTAAATTATATCATTATGCACTGATGGCCGGATCTCTCCTTTAATCTACTATAAATAGATTTACACACAAACAATTAGGAACGAAGCACAGAAACATTTTTTGGAAAGAATCCTTCCCCTAGGCTACAGTGCACTCTGAGACCCATGGTGGTGCCCTCTGCTTACAGGCAACCAGGCCCTTTGAACTTCTAAGAACAGGATGCCAACGAACTTTTTACATCCACAAAGGAATTTCAGAGGCGCACGGAAATGAGCTAATAGCCTCGGATCATCACAACAAAGGGCAAGCAGGTTGGGCTGGACAGGTCTTGGAAATCTTTCCACATTCAACAAACTGTTCTTTCCTATATGGCAAAACAGAAAGGGACAGCATAAAAGGAAAGGGTAGCAACTAAGATATTCTAAGCAGAAGAACCACTGACCAGAGCCCAGACTGCACCAATCAGAGGAAGCTCCCGGAACAATCAGATCCCACTCTTGTGTTTTGGTTCAAGTACAGGACAGAACCAAAAGGGTCCCTTGGTCCATTTCTCTGGTTTCCAACTCAATGAAACCTAGATGCCTCAGGTACCACCTGAGTCGCATCCACACAGCACCGGAAATGCCATGTTCTTTGTTCATAAGCTCTGGGAAAGGAGAAGGCCTGGTGGGAGGGCCACCATGCAGCGTGAGAGCCAGGGCGCTGGACCTCCTGCTCTGGGGCCTTACAAAAGAGCCTTACTTCTCACAATTGCACGTGGGGACAGCTGTCCCAGCTCTTAGCAGAGTCAAATGTAAGGGAGTCTGTCAGCTCCACCGTGAGCTAAAGGCAGGCTTGTGCACCAAGCCTTTGGTGAGGACAGTTGCTGACCATTCCAAAAGTTGGGGACGTTGTATTTTGTTAGATCTCATTTTGAGAATGGAGGTATTTATTACTGGCCTTCACTTCCCCACTCCGCCCCACCCTCTGCTCTCCTTTATCTTATTTACACATAAAGAAACAACAAAACACAAATTAGGGTTTATTTCTTAGTAGTAAGTCCACTATGACTGGAAGAGGATTAAGGAGCTGGGCTGAGTGAGAGAGGCCTCCCCAACCAATATGAAGTCAGCGTTTCCACTTCTCTTCCTGTTAAAAATCAGTGTATTGTCAAGATTAATAAGAGATCTAGTCTTCTGACCCCTGAAAGCTAACATGACATCCAGGAAGTACAGACCAACCCCTTTCCCCACCCTACAAAGAGCAGGAAAAACAACAAGCCTTTTCATTACAACAGAATTAAATATATTGCAAAATTTCAATGACAGGATGTTTAAAAGACATCACAGAGATGCTGTGTGAGGCTGAGGGCCCAACAAATATTTCTCTCTTGTGGGCAGGGTTTTTACTCCTCTTTGTATTTCTTTAAGAAACAAAGAAAATCTCTATCAAATTTTAGCCAAGGACCCAAAATTTGCAAGGAAACGTCACCACTTGGAACAGGGGTCTTCCTGAAAATGTGGCAGCAGGCTGACATTTGTCCCCGTTTCTCCCAGCACCATTTCCACAGTGGCCACTCACAGACTATCTTCCCTTCTCCAGACCACTGGGAAGCTCAAAGAAATCCCTGACAGAGGTCCTCACATACTTGTACCCAGCTTCTTCCTCTGTTGATAATGGAGGAAAGTGAAGTTCTCAGCGCTGGGGAGCAGCAGAGAATTCAGAAGCAGAGGCAGGGCTCTATGAACGAAACTATCCACTCTGTATTCCTGCTCTTTATTTTCTAATTAATTTATTCATCAATGGGGGCAGTGGTCACCTCGTCTTTCCTCGGTGGGATGAAAAGTGAACACTGTAGACACATCTGGCCCAGCCACAGTATCTGTAGCTTCTGGACTGTTCATTCAGCATCGGCATTCAATGGGTAGATACATACACCAAAACCGATCAATACTTACACTTTAAATATTCACATAACACCACAATGTCTCAAGAGAGATAAAAAACTTTTAATGACTTTTTCAACTGTGATTCAGATTCATAAAGTCACTCCAAACCCACACCAGGAATCACCTGAAAGCCTTGAGCCAGCCAACATCTTAGCCTGAATTCCAGCAATGCTGTCAGGCTACCAAAGGAAAGAGGCGAGGCTGAGGGAGGGGGGAAATCGGGTCAGGAAAAAGAATAAGAAACCTGAGAAAATCAGAAAAGGGATATTTCAGGAGTGGGAAGAGGTGGAACTGCCCGTGGTGATGAAGAGCAGGGCTGGGGGACCCCTGTTCCAGGAGCTCCAGAGTCTTCAGTGCAGACAGTGGCTGGCTCAGCCCAAATCCTGCTAGCTAGCACCAGGACAGGAGTGTGCCCACCGCCCAGGGCCATGCTGCCGGTCCCATAACACACTGAAGCGTATCTGTGCTAACAGGCCCGAGCCACCTGAGAGACGTGAGCAGACACGTGGGCCAGAGATCCAAATCACTGTCTGCACAGGATATGCATACATGTGCATACACACACACAGAAACAAACGTTTCTTTCTTAACAGTTTCCCTCACTACAGCAACTACTGGTAGTTTCTGTTGTTCTTCTCTCTGGCTGGTGACCTGCTGAAGTGGTTTCATGACCTCGGGTCCTGATCCACAGAGGCGTCTCCCAGGGCGGGGGAGAGAACTGCCTCTGCTCGTGGGCTGCTGTGGGAGCCCACCCAGGTCGCCGCAGCAAGCATTAGGACAGCGACTCTCCCAGTCATTGCTTGTCCTCTTCATAGGAGCAGCATGTTTCCGGTTTTCGTTTTTACTTCAAAAGTTCTATTTACTGAATTCATAAAAACCTGAGAGTATCAGCTCTAAGGAAAAGTTTGTTACCTGCTGGAAACCATAAGAGCAAGGTGCCTGTCAGGTGGGCAGTGAGGAGGGAAGGACTGGGGTGGGGTCGGGAGGTGGGGTGGGGAGAGGGGTGGAACCACGCAGCAGCCCAGGAAGCCGAGCCTGGACTCAGGACAGTGGGACACCAGCTGGAGCGGCCAGGGGAGGGAGGAAGCCTGCAGGGAGGGTCCTCAAGCCTGGGGCAGTAGGCACGTCTCAGGCCACCCCTGGGAAGTACACCCAGGGGCCAGACGTCTGGGGACTTTGCAAACTGTTTGCAAAGATAGCCTGGCCCCAGCACCAGCCTGAGTTGCATGGCATTTCTACCATTTCAAGGACATTATCGCTACCCAAGAGGCTAGCCCAACGACTTCTGGCTGGCTCCTCTGATTTCCGGCACCTGCTTTGTACGGTCAAACCATGGCTCAGATTCAGGGACAAGTCCCATGACCCATTGGGCACCTCTGTGATATAACCATGGCCTTGATTAGGACATGCTGGGGCTCCCTCCTGGAAAAGGAAAGAAAAACTACTGAAAGATAACTCCCCACCTGCCTGCCTCTCCCCAAACTCTCTCTAAAAGTTTTAATGCATCCAGAACTAACTGCTATTAAACTCTAGAACAGGGGTTGCCAATTTTTTTCTGTCAAGGGTCACAGTAAGCGTCTATGGCTTCTCTCTCAGTCCATTTGCCCTGTATCACAGGAGTAGCCATAGACAATATGTAAATCAGAGGGCATTGCTATCTTCAGATAAACTTTTATTTTCAAAAACAAGCAGTGGGCTGGACCTGCAGGCTCAAGGCTGCTGACCCCTGATCTGCAAAGGACGCCCATGCTGGTCAGTGTTTCACACCCGCCCCCGCCCCCGATCCACCAGCATGGCGCATCTCACAGCCACGCCTGAAAAAGCATCTGCCACACCCCTTAACTCACCTCTTGGGCCTGGAACTCATAAACCCACCGGCTTCCCCACGCGTGGGTCACTCTCCCAGAGCTGGGTCTCACAGCTTCTCCAGCTCTTTGAAACTGCTGTTTCCTTACTCAGCAGTTTGTCTTTACCAACAATACAACACAAGCTTGGTGAGAGCTAGGGCCTGAGCCCTCCTGGGCAGTCTCCAGGCCCTGTCTCAATGCCTGGCACATAAGTATCTGCTTAATAAATGTTTCTGAATGAACGCACCATTTTAAAAACTCAGACTGCTTTTCAGCTACTTTGAAATTATAATGCACGGGTTGGAAGCTGTAAAATGCTTTGAAGAATGCCACCCAACCTATTTATGACAGGAAACATTCCTCTTTTTCAGTCCTTTTGATTCTAAAATTTACTGTTGAAGGGGAAAAAAAAAATCTGTCTAGGGAACATGATCTGGGCAGCACATTAAACCTCATTTTGAGTTCCATTTTATATCTGTAAACAGAAAGACCAAGGCTCATGGCTTTTGTGAGTTAATAAGTCTAACACTGCAATAAACAAATCTACTTTTTCAATTTGTGTCCTTAAATTAGATTTACCATTACTTTAAAGAGGGTTGACTGCTGCTGAGGGAAGCATGACTAGCAGTCGGGGGGCACGGGGAGACCTTTCCAGAGCGGCTCCGGGACAGACAGCCTTTCCAGCATTCCGTTCCGGCACATCTGTGATGGTCTGGGATGTCTCTTTCTCATGTGGCACAGTCTGGGGTATGCCTGTCACACTAAGATTCCCAACACTTCCCTTTTCCTCTCTCTCACCTTACAGCTCCTTACTTTCAAAGGGCTATGATCTGAACACTGTTTTAACTAAAGGGAATGCAGAGTTGCTCTGTGTGCTGCCACAAAGCCAGGCTGGTACATCTCGCTGCTCTGAGTTAAGATCACAGGCTCTCAGCTCTTTTTCCTAACCTTGCCTGAGTCAGTCCCGAAAGCTCTCAGTTCTATGGTAAGTGGTTACAGCCAGTAATACCAGATTTTACCAAACCTGCTATGGGGATCATCACACTTGACATGCACATGGAGTGTGACAATGAGGGTCAAAGGTCATGACAAATATCAAGTTTTACATGGTCTCTCAGGCAAGTTCCAACCTTTCTTCCTTCTCCTGTGCATATACTGTTTCATTTAATGTCATCAATACTACTCAAGAAAGCTGGCTCTAAAATGTAGAACTCAGGAGCCCATGATGAGTCCACCCTAAAGTATGGTACAGTGAGCCTTCCCTTCCTATCAAAGTCAAAGTGAAAGTCACTCAGTCGTGTCCAATTCTTTCGACCCCATGGACTCTGCAGTCCATGGAATTTTCCAGGCCAGAATACTGGAGTGGGTAGCCTTTCCCTTCTCCAGGGGATCTTCCCAACCCAGGGACTGAACCCAGGTCTCCCGCATTGCAGGCAGATTCTTTACCAGCTGAGCCACAAGGGAAGCCTACTGGAAGAATACTGGAGTGGGTAGCCTATCCCTTCTCCAGTGAATCATCCCGACCCAGGAATTAAACTGCGGTCTCCTGCATTGCAGGCCGATTCTTTACTAACTGAGCTATCAAGGAGCTTCCTCCCTATCAAAACGGCACACTAAATGGAAACATTCCAATGTGGAATTTGATAATTAGGAAATTACACATTGCACCTCCTTTCCTCATTAATATCTGACAAATGGCAGATATTTCTCAAAACATTTGCTATTAAAAACAACCCAAGAGTCAAGCTGGGGAAGGCTGGTTCAGGAAATGGTACCTGAGGCAACTACCTGGTGTCTGACAGTGGAGCCCAGGGACAGGCCTGGCTCTGGGCTGCTCTCCCCACTGCCTGCGGACTTCCTATGTGCTCAGCCTGGGCATCTGCTTCTACCCACTGATGGGCACGATCAGTTGGTCGATGGAACACAATTCCACATGGTTCAAAGCTGCACGGCAACACGCAGACCAAGTAGCTTAAAAAGTCATGTTCAGTGCCACCCCATAAAACTGATTTATAAAATTTCATACCCTGACAAACCAAAAATGCCTTCATACCACATCCATGGAGGTGCTTTCACTTTTTAAAAACAATGTGAATTCAATACAATTGCTTTCTCTCTGCTATCAGTTATCAGCACAAACATTCACCTGTAAGAGGCATAAACTGCCAGGGAATCCTGCGGGATGCGGCGCCACCTCCCTGTAGGGCAGGCTCAGAGACCACACTCAGGATGCTCCCACAAGCTTGAGGAAGAGTGCATTCTACCTGCAGCCTGAAGGTTCCACAGCTTGAAAGCAGAGAAATCCAACTTTCAAATCCTGGTGTACCATGGAACTGGAGAGCAAAGGGAGGTGTTTGGGAAAGGCACCAGAGGGAAGAAAAGCAATCTGGAAAGACACTGTGGCAACAGTGAGCCCTCTGGTCCAGGGCATTTAAGGCGTGCTACACGGGATGACAACTCCGTTTGTGAAAGAAAACGGCAGCGCTCACAGAAAACTGTGTGCTTTTTGGAGGTGTGGATTTCACTACAGAAATCTAATGCAAAAGTATATAAACTATGACACAGGTATGAAGAACCTGGGAACACCGTTAAAATCCCACACACTGATTTTACTCTAAACACCACTAAAGACAAAAGGAACAGGAGCTGGGTTTGCGGTGCTATGGAAAGAAGAGCATCAGGGCAATGCTATTTATAACCCAGAAAATGTGTGCATCTCTGCCTCTGAGATCATCTGGACAGACTGGGGGGTGGGTAACATACACAGACAGTAAGAGTAGATAATGCCTCCTAAACCTTCAAATATCTATACAACAGGGCCTGTTGCTAACTACAGTGGAAGAAGCAATGGCAATGAATTAAATGACCAAGAACTTTTAAAATAATAGTCTGGCTAAACCTATAGCTAAATATCCTCCTTTAAATGTCCTTTTCCTCTTTTATGTATAGATAAATTCTAAATGTTATGACTGATTATAATTGTTTATTTAACAGAGGTCCATCTAATCAAAGCTATGGTTTTTCCAGCGGTCATGTACGGATGTGAGAGTTGGACTATAAAGAAAGCTCAGTGCTGAAGAATTGTGCTTTTGAACTGTGGTGTTGGAGAAGACTCTTAAGAGTCCCTTGGACTGTAAGGAGATCCAACTAGTCCATTCTAAAGGAAATCAGTCCTGAATATTCATTGGAAGGACTGATGCTGAAGCTCCAATACTTTGGCCACCTGTTGTGAAGAACTGACTCATTCGAAAAGACCCTGATGCTGGGAAAGATTGAAGGTGGGAGGAGAAGGGGACAACAAAGGATGAGACGGTTGGATGGCATCACCCACTCGATGGACATGAGTTTGAGTAAGCTTTGGGAGTTGGTGATGAACAGGGAGGCCTGGCATGTTGCAGTCCAGGGGGTCACAAAGAGTCGGACACGACTGAGTGAACTGAAAGAAAAATTAGGCAGATTATGCCAGGAGTGGCTCGTTTTTTCTTTAAACAATATCTCATTAGCCACAAAGTGCAGTTAACAACTCAAGGTAAATAAAATGCAGGCTCTGGCCTCAGGAATAGGAGAGGAATACTAATCTAAACAAACAAACAAACAAACATCAAAGTTCTCTATCATGTTAGATCAGATTTCAAAAATCCTTTTATCACTGTATACAGCAACGGAGACCTGATCAGTTACAAGGTTTCCATGGAAAAATCCCAGGGGCACTGAACTGAATAAGAAAGAAAATTCCAAGGAAGAAATATCTAGATATATCTACCTGACTTTGAAGACATGTTCTAAAACATTAAATGTCTCATTAAACCAAATACAACAACAACAAAAAATACACAAATATAACTAAAGAATTACATAAGAGCTTTGTTTATTCGCACATTACAAAAGGCACATGGTTTAAAAATCTCGCTACAAAAAAAAAATTAAAAAAAATAAAAATAAAAATAAAAATCTCGCTACGTCTAAGGTAACTAAGGAAAATCGCCCCAGTCCCTTTTATCACCCATATCCTGCCCAGCTCTCCAAACCCACAGATTACAATGCTGTGTCAAAAGGACAGCTATGCCCCTCACCAGCACTGCTCTAGCATTTTAAAAAATATTAAGCCACAGTACTTCTAGCTCACGTCTTAAAAGTTCAGATCCATCAGCCTTTGACTCTCTGATGTATCAAGGAGCCGAGGCGCCAGACCCCTTGTGTCTGGGAAGAAATTGTGACGAACGGCCAGACGCTGGCTATGGCAGGTGTCAATCCGCCTTTCCGGAAGCTCATTCCACCTGCCCTCTGTATCTGACCCCAGAAAACCACTTGGCTGATTGTACCACACCATTCGGACCCTCCACAACAGTCTCCTTTTTATATGTTCGCTCTGAGAACCTGCCTCCTGGGGCTCTGTTCCATGATGGTTGCCTCCTGACACTGCTGGGCAGTGACCTGGGGAGGCCCCCAGCGCAGACTCCAAAAAGGAAGGAGGGAAGGAAGAGGCAGCCACCAAGGGGGCTGGGGCCAGCACTCTGGCACTACTCCCAGACCCGGGGCCTCGGTGACCTTGCACAGCCCTGTGGTCCTACAGGGGCCGTGGCGCCAGCCCGGCAGGCTGCCCTCACATACCGCCGCGATCATGGGGCTGACGTCAGCAAGGCTGGGCTCTGCTTTTGTACTCAGATTTCGCATCAAGGTGGACCAAACGGGAAGGAGGCACCAAACTCCGCACACTGCAGTTTACTAACTACAAACTGCTGAGCACCCTGAAGTGGCAACAGAGCCCACCGAGATTACATCTAATCTTTCCTCTAAACTTCCTGTCAGGAGAAGAAAATAGCAATGTTTTCTTTATTTTGGAGCCAGAATACTATGGAAAAACAACCAGGGGAGAAGGGGAGTGCTGAGCTGCATGGTTGGGAATGGACCCCAAACACTGTGTAGAAGCCAGTCACCATGACCAGAAGGGATTTTAGCATAAAGGGAATGAGCAGTCACAGCTACTCATCAGGCTTAGATTTTAAACACATGATACCCAACTAACCTTTTTAAAAAAAATATTTTAATTGGAGGCTAATTACTTTACAATATCGTGGTGGGTTTTGCATACATTGAATCAGCCATGGGTATACATGTGTCCCCCATCCTGAACCTCCATCCCACCTCCCTCACCAACCAATCCCTCAGGGTCATCCCAGTGCACCGGCTTTGAGTGCCCAGTTTCAGGCATCAAACTTGGACTGGGGTTTATTCTCTGCCCTTTTAGTATGCGTCTCCAGAGATCTGTTGATCATGGAATGTTTTCAGTTCATAGAAACTATGCTTTTGGTCCAAATGAAATTCAGAAATGGGCGTCAGAGCTGTCAAGACTTTTGTAGGCCTTCAATCATACCTTCCACCTGTAGACTTCAAAGAAAGGCTGTAGTATTTTAAAATAAACAGTGAGTTCTCCTACTGATGAAGTATTAACATCCAAGCCCTCCCTGCAAAGGGAGGTGGCCAGTTTACATGGTTTTCAAGGGCTCTTTCCCCAGAGGAAAGGCAGTGGTGGCAGAAAGGAGGCCTACAGGGTTGGATGTTTTTCCGTTTGCAATCCACCTTGAAAGTGTCCTTTTCAAGAGCAAAATGTAGACAGACAGATGCTGGGTTGGCTTTTCCTGGGCACTAGTCGTCAAGCAGGTTTGCCCTTCCTCACTAACCTGCTTCTTCACATTTACTTGCTACTACACTAGTTTGCAATTCCTCCTTTTTCTTCCATGTGAGACGGCTCTGCTTTCACCTCCTCCAAGGTTACATTCTTTGGGGCCTTGAGAGAATACAGTTGGCTCAGGGCAGCCCCTAAACGTAGTTAACCAACTTCAAGCTATTCCACTCTGTGTTGTAATCGTCAGGCACTTCGCTGGATGAGATGAAAAAACTGCCTTTTGTGGTCAGCTGCTTTAGAGCAATGGTTCTTTAACCAGGATGACTGTATCCCCCAGCTGATATCTGGCAACTCCTGGAGACATTTCTGATTTCCAAAACAGGGGTGGGACAGGAAGGGAAGAGAACTGCCACTGGCATGTCAGGAAAAAGGGCTGGAGACGTGACACATTTTATAATGCACAGGACATCCCCCAGCAGAGGATTATCCACTCCAACGCATCTGTAATGCTAAGGCTGAGAAACTGTGGTTTAGAGTAACCCCCTCCACCAGTCCCAGATAGCTCAGCTGGTAAAGAATCCATCTGCAATGCAGGAGATCCTGGTTCGATTCCTGGGTTGGAAAGTTCCCCTGGAGAAGGGATAGGCTACCCACTCCAGTATTCTTAGGCATCCCTGGTGGCTGAGATGGTAAAGAATCTATCTGCAATGTGAGAGACCTGGGTTCAATCCCTGGGTTTGGAAGATCCCCTGGAGGAGGGCATGGCAACCCACTTCTATATTCCTGCCTGGAGAATTTCTGCCTCCTCCATGGACAGAGGAGCCTGGCAGGCTACAATCCACGGGGTTGCAAAGAGTGTCCGACACGACTGAGTAACTAAGCACTCCACCACAGAAAAAGCCAGCAAGCCTCCAGGTTAAGGATTCTGTGACCAGATGCTGCTCGGGGGCTAATAGGGGGGTAGATTCTACTTCTTTCTCTTTCTCATGTCCAGTCCCGACAGATTAGAGAGACAATATAAAGGTGGCTTGAGCTAAACAAGGGGCTTCCCTGGTGGCTCAGAAGGTAAAGTGTCTGCCTGCAATGCAGGAGACCTGGGTTAGATCCCTGGGTCAGGAAGATCCCCTGGAGAAGGAAATGACAACCCACTCCACTACTCTTGCCTGGAAAATCCCATGGACAGAGAAGCCTGGTAGACAGTCTATGGGATCGCAAAGAGTCGGACACAATTGAGCAACCTCACTTTTGAGTGAAACAACAAAACTTGACCATTTCACGAGAATGTGAATCTTACATGACTTCAAAACCTCTCGTGTTGTTAACAATCCCACGAAGAAGGGATTTGTGGTTCCACTGTAATCCTAAGGAGACGGAGGCTCAGGAACCTTGGCCACAAGTCTGCAGGGAGGAGGCAGGAAAGCTGGTGAAGGCTCTGAGAAGTCTTATCTCTCATTTTCTTAACTATGGGCGGCGACTCATTTGTTGCTGTTCAGGCGCTCAGTCCTGTCCGACTCTTTGTGACCCCACAGACTGCAGCACACCAGGCAACCCTGTCCTCCATTATTTCCCAGAGTTTGCTCAAACTCATGTCCACTGAATCAGTGATGCGATCTAACCATCTCATCCCCTGCCGCCCTCTTCTTATGCCTTCCCAGCATCAGAGTCTTTTCCAAAGAGCTGGCTCTTCGCATCAGGAGGCCAAAGTATTGGAGTTAGTGGGTCAAAGGATCAATTTGTGTACCACAATGCACATGTTTAAAGAAAATGAAACAGGAAATAATGGCACACATAAAAGTATTTCTGTGAAGCCCTTTTTTGCCAGTTAGCTGTGGTCAAAAAGGCTGACAGCCAGCAGACTAGTGCAGGTACTGCTGTGCAGATTAGGAAATTGGGGCCCAGGAGGGTGGGCGATTTGCAGGTGGCCTCCAGCCATTTGGGGACCTCTGACCACATCCAGCTTGTTGCTAAGATGTATCTGGGAAAGCAGCCCCACTGAACACAGGTTAGGGCCAGGGGCAGATGGAGAAACAGTGCTCACTCCTTCCCACCACAACCTAACCCAGGCGGCCTTTTCCTTTCAACCAACAGTGCTTCCCCAAATACAATGATGGGAAGACCTGGTGCTGATAATGACCTCTCCCAGAAAATTAATTTTCTGGCTCAGCCTACTAAATGATACATCAGAGCTGAGCATGGTACCGTGGGGGAACTTTCTAACACCCCACCACTCCCATCCAAGCCAGATTAAACAGTGAGTGGCTGTCTCTGAATTTTCTCACCCGAGGGGTACCCCAGTTTTGAAGTGCGGAACTGCAGTCTATGGAAATAAAGTTGCTTCAAGGTCAGCTCTGGGGCTCTTGGGGACAAAGGTCACACAGAGCCAAGGTGCATGGAGCCTCATCTTGTTAACATGGAAAGGCTATTTTCACAGCTGAGCAGACCTGCTAAAGCAGGCAGGAAATGATTTTAAAAGGGATCTTAGAAAATACCTTTTATTTCAAGAATCAGTTGTATATTTTAAAACCTTTATGGGGCTTCCCTGGTAAAAAATCCACCTTCCCTGGTAAAGAATCCACCTGCCAATGCAGGAGACTGGATTTGATCCCTGATCTGAGAAGAGTCCACAGAACCGTAAGCCTGTGTGCCACAAACTATTGAGCCTGTGCTCTAGAGCATGGGAGCTGCAACTGCTGAAGCCTGTGTACCCTGGAGTCCGTGCCCCACAATGAGAAGCCACCGCAGAGAGAAGCCCGCATGCCACAGCTGGAGAGCAGCGCCCGCTCACTGCTACTAGCAAAACCCCCCGCAGCAACCAAGACCCAGCACAGCCAAAAATAAAATCATTTAAAGCCACAAAACCTTGATTTTTGTTAAAAAAATAAAATAAAAATAAAAACCTTTATGGGTTCTTTGTTTGAACCAATATGCTCAGAAACTATAGACAATGCATTTCTATGAACTAAGTTTCCCTTTCAGTTCATTTTCTGACCTAGTTTAAAGCAGCCCAGCATATGGCTAGAGGTTTCTTTGATTGAGGAGGTAAAATATGGTAACTACTCCTGTAGCTAGTACTACTTTCTAGGCTAAGGAATGCAAACATTCCCCCAACAATGCCCCAGTTTTCAGATGGCGGCAACAAGAGTGTCGAGGCAAGGCGGAGAACGGGCCAAGATGACACGCGTCACCGTGCCCAGCTTATTACGTGTGCCCGCATGCACGTTTCCTTTTAAGATGCTGAACACACGTGTCCCTCCCTGCAGGGCAGACCTGTGTACTCACACCACGTGACGCAGCACACAGAGGACAAGACGCACGTTAACGTGGAAACGTGTGCCCTCGACAAGCAAACAGCTGGCAAACAACATCAGCCTGGCTGCCACACCCAGAAACCCTGACCAAGACTGGACATTCTGTGAACACAACCGAAACACAGAAGCAACACAACTAATACAAATACTGAGCTACGCCAGGACAGTCATTAAAATAAAACTTCCCAGGGAGACAGCACCAGCCCACCCACACAAAGAAGGTGGGAGGGAAGGACAAGCGAGCGTGACAGCCGAGAAGATACAGCACCTACTAAACAGAGGGCCTGGAGCACAGGCTTCTCGCACAGTCCAGACGTCTGGTCCAGCAAGAACATGCTGCTCCACCAAGGAGAGAGTTTCGCAGCGTTGGGAAATCAGGGGATTAAATGAGCTATGGCAAGAGCAGGCTCACCTTCTCAAAAAGTCACCTCACATCTATGCTTTTAGGAGAAATGCTGGTCCGAGGAGTGGTGGGAGCGGGGATGCGCTTTATCCACCTCCTGGAAAAGTGAGGAAACCCCCTGCTGTCATAAGCACTCCCTGCTTCTATGCCAGACGCCCCCCAACCCCACCCCGGCCGTCCTGGGCTGAAGTCTTCTGCACAGACACCTAACTCAGCATCATGGTCCCAGGGCCTGTGGCAGCACCCTGAACAAGAGTGTCAGCTCCATAACTCACACGGTTCCTTGCCAGGAAGTTACCTTTGGAGCCATTTTCCATAAGGATGCTCCACACACAACCTGCCACAGTCCAGCATCTCAGCCACGTTTTGAATGACCGCTATGTATTACATATTTAAAAGTCCTGATAATAACTGAAAGGGAACTATATGTTTGGTCAAGGAGAAGCACCAAGAATAAAGTCAGAATCCTCATTTTTCCAGCAAATAATTCTTTCTCCCATGAAATGTCCTGTCACTTAAAATAAAGGCAGATGGTTAGTCAACAAAATTCCTGCTAATCAGTGTCACAGCAAATCACACTTAAACTAACGAAGTTTCTAGAAAACACTCTGGTTGGCCAATATCCTATTGCTTTCCTTGTTCTGAGTGATGTTTCAAGGAAACCTCACCGTGAAACATGCTGTCAGTGTAACTGACCAGATGCCAGGGCCTCAGAAGGCCTGGGAAGGGGGCAAGGCAGCGGTATGTTAGGCCTCAGGGCCCTAAGGCCCTAATCCGGGCCCTATCCACCCCTGACCTCAATCCTACTGGCCCCAGGGCAGGGGTCAACAAACTCAGGATGGGGCAGGCCAAACCAGCCCACATCTAAGAGTGCTGTGGATGTTTTAGAATAGCTTTAAAAAGGAACACCTAACAAAAAGAATTCTCTTGAGATGTGGTAACTATATGAAATTCAAGTTTCAGGGTCCATAAACAACTTTACTGAAACACAGGCACTTCTGTTTGCTGACATACTAAGGCAGCTGTTAACAGCATGGCCTGAAATATTAAAATCTGCTCCTTTACAGGAAGTCTGCTGAGCCCTCTCCTGGCACGTCATGCTGCCAGCTCTGAATGGAAATCACTCCTGGAGCCCCTGGCTCTGTGCGGCCAACTCCTTCTTGCCCTTAGGTCCTGGCTTGAAAGTCACCTTTTCTTGTGGCCTTTCCTGAAGTCTGTCTAGAGACACTGAGCTCACTTTCACTTGTAACCTCCTTTGACGCTCTTATATGGAACTATCCTGTTCATTTACTAGTGAGCTGTTTTTCCAAAGAATCCCAGCCTGCTGAGGATGAACCCTCGCCACTGCTATATCCCTAGTGCCTGGCAGAGCGAGGATCTGTGAAATGCATGGACCAGGCCAGTTACTTAAACCAACCAAAGCCTCCCCCAGACCCCAGTCTCTCAACACCAAACAGCCAAGCCTGAAGAGACTGCTCTGGCTTTGGACATCACAGTGCAGTCTGAGACACAAAACAAGCAGCCAAAATAAAACTGGTTATGTTTCTCAAAGGTTTGAGAAGTTACCTATAGCAACAAAGTTGATCTGTAAGTTAGAGACACAATGTGCTTTATGTTTATGCCAAGAGGAATGGGGGAAAACAGGATCTCCCACTTCCCAGCTTCTGGTGAGGAGTGACAGGTGCCTGGCACCTGCTTTGATCCTCCCGCCTTCGTCTGCCCACTGCCCGTCACTGGGGCCTGGCATTTCAGCGGTATTCAGTCCTGATTAAAGCATAACCTCATGCCTATAAATAGAAACCTCTTTTAAACACTAATTAAAAATAACAGGCTGGCATTTGGAATCTCCTATAAACAAAAATATAAGAGCTGAAATAAACAGCAACAGTTGCATGTTTGATCTGTGCTGAGATGGGTAAAAAGCTACATATGTTTCCTCTGGAGTTTTTCAATTAACTCCTGAATTTATGTGAGGGTTTTTAAATGTATAACAAATGCCAATCTTACCTTTTAATCTAATAATGAGCAGGCTTTTCTTGACTTATTCCATAATTGTGAAAATAATTTTAATAATATTTTATTTAACCCAACATGTCCAAAATATCATTCTGACACTGTAATCGATAAGGAGAAATTACTAAGACATTCCGCTTCTCTTTATACTATGACTTCAGAACCCACGTATTTCAGCACAACAGCCACAGGCCAAGTGCCCAACAGCTACATGGGCTAATGGCCACCATACTAGACTGTGCAGCTTTCAAACGTTCATTTATTCTCAAATGAACAGAAATCAAATATGTTTGCTTTTTAAGAGTTTTATATAAGAGAATTTTTCTGTGTGGGTTTTTTTACTTAAGATGACTAAATACATTATTTATTATTTTATGTATTAAAAAAAGACCCTGGAACTCATCTTAGGATTCACATTGCATTCTTCATAATAAGCTAAAAGATATTAAGGACCACATCATATTGCTTTCCCACAAGCATCCAATTTTGCTTTTCAAACCACGGCTGTTAAGATTTAGTTTTCATTTCCTTTACACATGGCTCCCTTCCTGTTCTAACTGAATGCAACCAAGAAGCTCTGCGCGTCTGAGCCAAGTTTCCTTAATATGCAACAGGACGGCGCCACCGTCATGCACACGACGATGCACCCAAGTTCATAATTCAGAAACCTTCCGTTCATCCGCTCATTCCTTCAGGAGACTTACGTCTGTCTTAACAATTTAAGAGGAAAGGGGGGGAAACTCAGGACTTAAAAACGCCGTGGTAATGACCAGGGTCAGAGGCCCCTACTGGAGCACGCACAACCAGGGAAGCAGTTTCAACAGTTTGGGACACAATGGGGCCATCAACCTTCACCAGCAGTGAGGGCCCACGGTTTAAACCCTGAGGGTGTTCTTCTTACCTCAGCATCCTGCTCCGAGAGGTGGTACGTCCTCTCAAGGCTTTGCAGAGTTCGTGGAGTCACAGTCTTCTGCTCCAAGAGATGCTCCAAAAGCAAGACCAGTTGGTCTGGAAGAAGCTGAGGACAAAACCACACAGCCTGTGAAGATGCCATTCAGCTTACAAGATATTAAGCCCAAATGTTCAGACCAAAGCCAGCCAAACCAGGGTAACCTGGGCACTTGCAGTGACTGTCTGAAACATGGCAAGACTGGAGACCTGACTCTGGTAAAACCTCAAGGTTTACACTGCTTCTCCAAAGACACTGCATTCCGGCGCCTGATGAAGTCTTACTTTCCTTGGGTTTTTCATGAAAGTTCTATATTTAAGGGCAGATCAAAACTGTGTTTATCTTTTTTTTAGGTTGTACACCATGAATTTTTTTTTTAGATGTACAGTGTGATGACAATGTACATATACACCGTGAATGATAAAAACTATGCTTATCTTAAAACATTGCCATGGTTTTATTAGATCTTTTTCTTTACAGGATGCATATGCCAAAAAATGTCATTTAGCCTAGACAGATACTCAAGAAACCATCTGATTTTAGGTAAACACATGAAAGTTTAACAGAAATAAGAAGCAACTTTCTTATTTCCTTCTTTAAAATATAAATCTTGCAAATGTACACCAAGAAATAAAAAGCATGCAATAAAACTTAGAGCCATGTCTCATA
Organism: Ovis canadensis; assembly: GCF_042477335.2. Lineage (NCBI taxonomy): Eukaryota > Metazoa > Chordata > Mammalia > Artiodactyla > Bovidae > Ovis > Ovis canadensis. The sequence continues at coordinate 31,438,068 of NC_091246.1, forward strand.
ACCAATTATAAAAACTGTACGTTTACTATTCCATCAGAAAAAAGGTTGTTATGTGTGATTATATACATACATACACTCACCCACCCCACCTACACAAGGTCACTCACATTCCTGAGTTTCATACAGGGTAAGTAAAAATGGCATTACCATTTAAAGACAAAAAGAGGAAGATGTTTTTATATATTAATAGCTCAAAAATAACACAAACTAATCTGTGAAGAAACAATACTTGTGAAATCCAAGAACTTAACATATCTGTCTTACTCACTCTACCAGTTCCTAGACCAGCCTCTAGCACAGAACAGAACTCAAACTACTGACAAAAGAAAAACAAGAAATCAATTTAAGATGCCTCTGGTAGGAACCAAAAAATATTTATTCTAAAATGAAGGTTTTAAAAGAATTACTATGAATTCCACTATTCTCGACATTTAGCTTTTCTCCATTCCTACCTATGCCCAGATAATCCTTGTCAACTAACCCAAATTTACAGTTCTGAAAGTCAATACTATAGCAATAGAATATTCGCAAGAACACCTGGATTTTAATCTCTACTTTGTTCTCTAAAAGAAATTTTTAAAATTATTGGTTTCTCCCCCATCCTCTCTTTACCGTTCAGCCCCCAAGTGTGCACTCCGCCTCTGCCTCCTGCCTCCATTCACATACACACTTTTCCAAACCATGCTTGTAGGAAAGCCCAGTAGAGACCGCATACATGACATTTACCATGGAATTCCACAAAGACAGCACTTTCCATTATTTTCTCATCTCACTTTCCTAAGGTCTAATAAAACCCCCACTTCCCTCTAGACAGACGGACACAAAGGCACAACACTTGATTCTTGGCTATTTTCATTTCATAACATCACTCCATCTGCTAAAGAGTCAAGGGTGGATCCTCTCTCAGGCTGACAGACTGAAAGGTGCTTCAGCAAAAACATGGTTACAACTCAGCACTGACCCTGTGAGGTTATACAGGAGAACACTTAATTTCCTTCCATTAAAACTATTGTGTTTGTAAGATGCTTTAAAGATATCATTTACAACATAATGACCAGGACCAAAAAGCCAGTTTTCATTTTCTACAGTTTCAGACACAGGAGGCTACTTTAAATATCTTGTTATTAAATCTGTTTTATAAAACAGACCAAGTCCAGAACCACAGCTGCTGTGGAGCATCCATACCATACCCTTGTACACCATTCACACGATGAGCACTTGGCCAGCGGGCCCTCGTGGCCCCGGGCAGAGGGAGGCATCTCACCCAGCCTCTGGCACTCCTGACCAGGAAGCAGAGCTGAGACTCCGTGTGCGCCCCGGCACCCCAGGTTCCCTCACGCTCTTTCCCATCCATTTCCCTGCAGTCTCCCTCTCTGGATCTTCCTTCCCTACGTTCCAAGAGGGGCTTTCCTCTGGTGGAGGCTAAACCTTCAGCCCCAGCCCTGATTGTAACCCTCATTCCCCGCTAAGGCCACTCCCTGACTGCCCTCCTGCACTTGAACCCTTCTCACCGAGTCTATTCTTTCTCCTCAAAATGGTCAGTCCCCATCCCATGGCTACATCCCTTCCCAAAACGTGCTCCACGTGCCTCCACCCCCAACTCCCCCCCACCCCACCCCACCAACTGCAGTGGCCTGGCTGGTGCCTGTCCAGCAGCAGCCCACCTGCCTGTACAGGCGCAGGGTGGGGGGTGTCCCCAGATCAGGTCAGAATGGCTGGCCAGTCCTGCAGCCCCATGAGCACTCTCAAAATTGATAAGCAGTGCTTCCACAGGCAGCCAAATCAGGGTAGCCACAGCTACGCAAGAAGACAGCTTCTACGGAAAGGCCCAGCCTGACACAGCACAGAACACCCATCACCTGGGGGTGGGGGGCCTCAGTCACTAACTAAACGCAGCAGGAACAAGCCCAGCCAATTTGTGGAATTACAGAGAAGGAAGGAGTAGAAAGAAAAGCATCTCCCTATTATATGCCTGAGCTTACAAAGAGGCCTATTGTCAGTTGAGGATTTGGTTTAGACTAGAGAGACCCAGGGAGGAAAAAAAACCCTGGCTAAGATGACCAGTTTGGTCTTCAACTTACCCTAACTGGATTTAACCAATCAACTCCACTTCAAAGTCAGAGTTACTGATATGTGATCCTATCAAAATATCTGGATTCACACTTTTACCTCTCTTGCAGTTTCCTTATAAACAAAAAGTTCATACATACCTGCACAGAGAAACAGAATCAAGAGGATCTCTGCAAGTTTCTGTCCTCTCCTAATTTTACACCATGGAAAAATACTTAAGACTAAGCCCCCTGACTTAAGATGGGCAGCCAAGAGGGAAGGGAGGGGAGTCAAGCCTGGGCGGTTATTTGTTAAGTTTAATTTACTTTAATTGGAGAAAGGTAAAGAGCAGGCATGCACACACCCCACCAGCTCTCCCTCCTCCTTCACTAAGGCATCCCATGACTGATGCAAGAACCGGCTTGTTCAGAGGCAAGCAGAGGCACCAAGGACCAACACAGAGAAGGAGAACATTCCTCCATAATGTGCAGCATTCTTCAGAATGGACTTGTGCAAATGACTTTCAGTAAACAACTTGTAGCCATCTGGCTTTCAACTGTAACTCTTCTAATGGGGGGGGGGTGTATTTCAAATCAGTGATCAAATGCTATTTCAGTACACAGAAAACAAAACTAATTCAGTATCCTTCACTCACAAATGAGTGAGTAAACATTACATAATTTTCACATAAGATTAAAGATTGAAAAGAGGATATTAAAGCAAAAATGTGGTAAGTCGCTCACTTTAATACAGCACATTTCTCTTTGTAAAATAAACATTTACTCCCTATAAAACCACCCTATAATGAAAAAGAAGCACTAAGTAATAAACTAAAATGTTTGCAAAGCAACTGAGAGATATTATACATGAGCAATCGAGCGCAGACACAGTGCTGGGCGCCACCCGCCCTGGCAGCTGGCACAGCAGCACTGGGAAATGCTGTGTGGGTCACTCCACTCCCACCCACGTAGAAATCAAATTAAATTTCACATGACTTCTAGGCCAACTGTGTTTAATACAGCACTACGGAGCGGGGTGGAGACAGACACGGCTTTAGTCACACCGTGGAGTGATTAAGAAAAATAAAGTGCTTGCTCAGCGCATTATCTCCTGAGAAAGCAGCCCCTTCTAACATGATAGAAAGGACCTGCCTTTATTTCCGAGGGTCTAGTAGCACTCACACCCACAGTTCAACAGTGATAGGAATAGAAAGTTCTTTCCTTTGCACAAACAAGGAACTCATGACGGGGTTATTATTTTTTCCATATGGAAACCAGCTTGGTATTTTTAAAATGCATCTGCCTCAGAAACTCAGACAAAGTAGGTATGGGGTGCCAAAGTCATGTGGGTACTTGAAATAGAGAACTTCACAACACTGGCAGACTTAACTCGAACACAGGAAACAAAACACCAAAGAAGGTCAAGTCAATACAATGAGATTTGTTAAGAATTTTAGAAGTCTGTATTCTTGCTCTAAACATGGAGGATTCCATGACTGCTAATTACCCAGAAATGCACAAAGAGAGAAGAAAAGTCTACCTTGTAATTTTTTCCCAGTCAACCTAAGGGTTGAGGCAAGCCGCGCAAGTCTGAACAGTTCTAAAGGGTTTCTACGCAGGCTCTTGGAAAGAAAATATGGATTTTCCAAAGCCACCCTCCAAGTCTACAAGGAGCACAAAGAAAACAAACCCTGTCTCTTTCCGAAGCCTCGCAGCTTCTTACTGCTGTCACGGGAGCATCACTCACTCCTGGCTCCCTGAAGACCACCCACACGACCGAGGCCCCTCCACCACTTCTTCCATAAGTAGGACTCTGAAAGGGCCAGCTAGCCTCGATCAGATAATGTTCCCAAACGCATCTCACTACTGACCTTCCACAGGCGGGACCAACACAAGGAACCCAGGGCACGGAAATGTCCATGTCAACGGCTGCACCCCTCCAAAAGCAAAGGCGGGCACCTCCCCTTGCAGCCCAGCTGGTGAGCTGCAGCCGCACACGAAGGAAGTCTCAGAGAGGCTTCCAGACGGGGAGTGAGCCTGGGACTAATGCAGCCTCCGAATGACAGTGGCATGAGTTCTATTATTACCCCATTATCACTCTGGGATCTGTGCCTAAATGAAGCATGCTTCCTCCCTGATGCCATTTCCTTTTATCCTGGCTGGAGACTAAAAGCGGATCAATGGGGGCAATACGTATGATGTCACTTCACTTTACAGCAACAGCCTCCCTCTCTTTCAGTTTGTCTGAAATACACAGAAAGATCAATTCTTCCCAAAAATGGTTAAAAAATGCTTAGGGAGCATTCTTCTTCCAGAAAAGCATTCTCTGCTATATTTGTCTATGTTACTACGGCAGGAACTGTTTACACTGAACAAAAACAGAAGAAATGGGGGAGGGAGGAAAATCTCAAATTCTCCGGTACGCTGGCTCAAATTCAACACAAGCAGGGTCCAAACCAGAATCAGGGCGGCTGACCTTTCAAAGTCACACATTTTCTGGCATAGAGGCACAAAAGAGACAGCAGTTGTCCTTTGCCCCTTGGATTAAAAAGGTAATCCCACAGATGTAAAAGGTCTTTTAAGTAAGATGTCCCCCAAAGTCTTACAAACTTCTTTTTACTCTTCTCAGAAAACATACCCGCCAAACTACACACTCTCAGGTGCCCCCAAGGTCCACAGGTGTGACAGCAAATTGTTCTCATTCATATACTCTTCCTATTAAGAGCAACAAAGAACTCTGACTAAAGGACACAAGACAGAACTTAAATATATCAAGTTATCTTTCAGATGCTGTTTCAAACTAAAATAAAATATGTCAAAATCTCTAAACTGTATAAATTTTCATACATTTTTGAAAATGGTGTACAATGAAGATAAAATCTACGAGGTTCCTCAAAACAAGAGTTCTTCCTCACAATCCAAAAAGAAACACAAAATCCAGAGTATCAGAACTCTGTTGAAGCTGACTCTGTCTGCTCCAAACACTGGCCAGGGCTATGGCCCTCACATCACCGATCTTTCATCTGTCATTTTCTTAATGATAAACATTTTTAAGCGAGAAAAATGAACTATTTAATAAAATATACATAGGCAAGTGTCTGGCCAAGATCTGTTGTCAATGAGAATATCATGATAAAATGAAAACATTTAGTCTAAAATTACAACTTGTATAAAACTTGCAGAAAAACCCAGTTGATCTAAACTGCTCCTGAAAACAAAACTTTCGAAAGAAAAACCATCCTCTCCATGTTGAAGAAAAAGAATACATTTTAAAGAACTGCCAAATTTAAGAGTAGAAGTCTCTGGTTCATATTATTTTGGGGACAGAAATTTGATTTGCCAACCAATCAAAGTCACCAAATAAAATAATGAAAAATGAAAATTATTTTCTTCAAAATAAAGGAATCAATGAAGAGACATATTTATCCAACATAATCAGTATTTCTGATTATCAAACATCTTTATACACAGTATGTCTACAGACAAATTTTAGGAAAACTCAAGCATATTTATATAACCCATTTTACACACACAAAAAGTATATACTGTATTTTGGGAAAAACAAGTCTAACAGCTGCAGCTGAAAAAGATTACCAAGGTTTTGAGCCATGGTTTTGTTTTGGTGCTTCCAAAAGTGACACCACAGTGATCAAAATACACACCATTATTAGCAAAGATTATCTGAAATAATTCATTGGCATAAATCATTCTCAAATCTCACTCATGTCAGATTACAAAGGTCAAATTTTCATGCGCTAACACTTTCCTAACTTTTGTAAAAATATTATTAGCCAAACTGTATGCAATTTGATACAAAGCATATTATTTAAACTACATAAAATGCAATCCTCTTGTCAGTTCTTATAATCATGTACACTAATGGTTTATGTCATAACAGTTTGGAAAATAAATCTTTGTAAACACTCAAACTGAAAATTCCAAAATATTTTACAAGAGATGCTTGGTATCTTTGTGTCTGCTTTCCCTATTCAGAAACTTGCCAGACCAATAACCAAAGGGGCCAAAGGGATACCATTCCTGATCTGAATTTTATGCTTCTTAAGAAAACTATTGGTCATGAAGAAGAAACTATAAATTCCTAAAGGATTCAGTCCATTCATCCTGTCAGGACAACACTCCTGCTCCATGTAGGGCTTAAGCGTTCTAAAGAATTTGGAACACTCGAAACACTCAGATACTTCTAACTTCTGGAATTCACAGGTTTTTAGTTTGTTTTTTCAATAGAAATCTGCTTCCTTTCTTTAGAATTAATGCTCTTATCTAAGTTAATACTGTATTTAATAATTTATCTTCCAAAAGAGTATACATTTATCTTAAGTAAGAGTATAGGTTTTATGAATCTGAATTCCTAAGTTATAAAGTGATATTTTCTAATTCAAAATTGTTTGCATACCAACTAATTTATGACTTTCAAAAGCCCAGCATATGAAAAGACCTTTATTGTGAGAACTGACAGTCAAAATCTGTGTGTCAAAATCATGGCTATGGTATATAACCATCACACAACAGAATATTAAGCAGCTACTAAAAAGAATGAGATGTAACTGTTTCTGTAGAATCCTAAAATGGAAAGAAATGTTATTAAGTGGGTGATAAGTTAGGAAGAGAACGTAGATTATGGCCGATTTCTGTGAATAACCTTCTAAAGATACATAAAAAGAAATAAACTCTTGCCATCAACTTCTTCCCTAGTATCCTACATGAGCTGCCTAAAGTTTTTTTCTGCCTCTAGATCAAGCTGAACTATTTTTCTTAAATCATGTTAAAAATTTCCTAGTACTTTACTTAAAAGAGAGGAGATCCACTTTATAAAGAAATTTAATACTGCAATCTCAGCACTGAAATGCATAAATGATTAAAGCATATGCTCTAGCAAAGTACTGAGCTAGAGACCTGGAAACCAAGGTCTTCTGCAAAGCAGTTAGTTAAAAGTAGATCCCCTAGCAGGAGTGTGCACCAAGAAATCTATCACAGTCTCAGATTCTTAGTCATAACAACAATATCTGAAAGCAACATAGATCTCGAAAGTGTTGATGTCAATATTCTCTAAGCAGAGATGAATAATACCATTAAATCTAAGACGTAAGTTGTGTGCAAGCAATGCTCAAATATTCAAAGAATTATAGAGCACTTCCCTTGCTGCAATCTATTCAAAGTCAGTCCTCAACACAAGGGTTTATAAGGCATAAAGAATAAAAAAGGAAAAAACAAGGAAATATAGAAAGAATTTAAAATTTTCCAAATGCTTTGAAAATACACATAAAGCATGGCATTGGTCACATGCTCAGATTTTTATGTCGTCATTTATAATACAAATGAACCATCAAATATTTCCAGAGTTTTTTCCCAAGGGAAAATCAGTAACTGTAATTTCACTCAAACCCAGAATTTCTTCCTTTCTTTAACTTCTGCTATTACTCCCAATATGTCAAAATCAGATAATCTGTGAGAGATAGATAATCTGTTACAAATTTAGTACTTCTAGAAAATAACTGCATCAACATTAGATTCTTTTAACATTCAGTTGAGTTTATTCTGTATAGCCCTACGTTCCTGGTAAAAAGCGGTCTATAATGTACACAAAATTAAGGTGTTCATATGCACAAACAGAGGCTTTCCCAGGTGGCTCAGTGGTAAAAAAAAAAAAAAAAAAATCCATCCTTCTGCCAATGCAGGAGACCTAGGTTTGATTCCCAAGTCAGGAAGATCCCTTGGAGAAGTAAACGGCAACCCACTTCAGTATTCTTGCTTGGGAAATGGCATGACAGAGGAGTCTGGCGGGTGACAGTCCATGAAGTTGCAAAGAGTTGGACATGACTTAAGAGACTAAACAATATTCCTAAGGATTAGGGATAGTCAGTCTGAAAACAGTGGTTTCCTCCATTACTTACAGGTGATTAGCAAGTGGGATGGGAAAAAAAAACAGGATTTACTGAAATTAAGTTCTTTAAAATTTTATGGATAAAAATAGGATCCTTCTCTTTTTAGTTTATATAAGTAAAGCTGAGTTCTAACAAAACCATATTTTAACCTCTATAAAAAGAATGTACCTTTTTAAGGCAACTCCTTAAGGGGTGGAACCCTATCTTGCTCATATCATGTGTCACCTACTTCATGCCAGATACTCTTATCAAATTTAAATAAAGGACTTAATGTCCAACGTGGAAAGACGGAGTAATACAAAAAAATGACTCCAAGAATAGCTGTCAAGCAACAGTTCAGTGATTTAGGTTAAAACTCTACTGAAAGAAAATTTACATAGCGACAGATGAAAATTCAAGCCACAAGTGATGCTCAGTTCTAAGCCAAAACAAGTCCCCAAAATACACAACTTAAATATATCAAAAATTTTAAAAAGTTCTGGAAACTTGTATTAATGACAGGTTTTTACTTTAAAAGTTAATGGTAAAATAACCGAAATGCCTCCTCAACTGTAGTTGGAAGCAATCAACCAAATGATGGTTCTGCAGTGTTTTTAAACAACTAATGAATAAGCTAGACTGCACTGCATATAACCCATCTCGCACGAAGCGCAAGGATCCAACAGCAGCATCTCTCACAAAGACCTGTCCTTTCGCTTTCCAGTCTCGTTAAAACTTGTCATTACAGATTATGTTTTAAAAAATTATCAAAGTTAACATCTATAAAAAAGTAAGCCACAAAAACACTATCAAGAGTTGCAAGGTGAGGAAAGGCCAGAAAAAGAGGAGGGAGAGATCAACTCATACTCTGGCGCTCAGCTTAAGACGAACGACTGAAGAACAGACACACATACACTCGAATTTTTAAGCAGATAACATAAATTCACAAACAAATTTCACTCTTGGGTATTTATTCTGGTGGAAAATACTAACATTCTATTACTCCTAGTTCCTGTCCTTTCTTCTTCATAGGTGCACAGTCAAAACAACATGAGTTATCACTTTCGTTAAGATTTTAATTTCTAATATTCTTCTTATACTTTCTACCAAACTCAAACTAAACATAAACATTAGTCGCACGTTGACAATCTGTTGTGGTTTCTGCCATAAAGTCGACAAAGACACTTATTCTTAACGATATGTACAACCAACCACAACTAAAGAGAAATGGGGGTATGAGGTGGAAGAGGGTGAAGAGTCCAAATACAAAAATTACTGCTGTCAAAATAAAGGAATCAAGTTGTTTTTACTTAATAAAAATGTGGTGAGAGTATTGTACAATTTACTATCCAATGTCTCAGTTTTCTCTCACAGAATGATTTATCGCATATAAAGCCCAGGAGTCAGATTTCACTCCAATTCCATACACTTTCGGATTCTAGTCCAGACATTTTATATCCTGGATTAACTTTGAAAAGTTTTATTGAGGAACAGAGCAAAGAATTAACTTCTTAAGGGTCACTCAGACACAGAAATTCACATTATTGAAAAAAAAACAATGGACTTAAAGAGCTTCAGGAAAAAGGCAGAGAAGTTTCACACACTTTCAAGAAATGCTTCCTTCATTTTTAACGCTTCCTTCTCTCCCTTCCACCTCAACCTCAATGCATGTGAAGGGAATAAAAGCTCTTAATGGGTCAGCATTCTGTGTGAGAGAGAAACGGCTGTCGTATGGGCACATCATGTGAGACGGTGAAACAAACAGGTGAATGGGAACCAGAACCATAAACTGAACACACGAGTGATGCCAGCTTTGTTTACCCAAAGTTGCACGCTATGTACAAAGGACTGAATAATTCATAAATTAATGTACTTCCTATCGTGATGAGAACCATTCCCAACAAGCAGACGGAAACAGTATTATAAAAATGTTCTTACTGTTATCAGAATTCAGACATTATATACAGACACACATTTATATATTATATATATAAAAGATTATTCAGATAATCTTACGTCTACTGTGAGCTCCAACTTGGACTCGTGGTCCAGACCAGCCTGAAGCTGGTTACAGGAGCAGGAACTCTGAAATTCGGCCTTGTTTGCTGCCACAGAAAAATGCTCTCACGTGAACTCAAATACATCAAAGGCAATCAACAGAAGTAAGTCTTCAAAGATGCAGAACAGACACATACTTATTAACCATGAACCTAAAATCCCAGCAGGTCTGAGACCTACCAATACCTTTTCATATTTTCTGGTTGCCATGAAGATGAGTAAACATAATGTACGTTTACTAGTAGCAAGTAAACTAATAAAATCTCAAGCATTGCAAGTTGTTATTCTGAGACTCCTGAAGCAACTTCATACAAATTGTACTCAAGTTTTGGCGTTCTTTTTTTATCTGACTTTATGTATGTATAACGTGCTCATATAAGAAAAATTTAGTAGTATTTTATAAGCATAACACATTTGAATAGCACAGAACTTTTGGAAATTACAAGAAATGTTACGACATTTCTAAGTTTTTGAGTTGTTTATTCAATTTTAATGAAAAACAGTTAAGTCTACAAAAAAGACAAACCTTCCCTCTTCTGAGTATCCAAGCTCATCTGCTTTATAAATTTTGGAATTTATGCTAAAAAAAAAAAAAGAGGAAATGAAACTATTTTCTTTGTGTAGTTTTTAAAAGGTTTTTTCTTATACAGTTAAAACTAAAAGGAGAAACTTAAAAAAATATTTTACTCTCTACATTTTAACAGAATTTCTGCAACTGTGCTTTTATGGAAGTTACAACATACCAATTATAATCTACACATTGTATTCCAGAGTGAAGCTGACTTACTCATAACAAATCAACTTGAAAAACCAGTGATCACAGACCTCCACCAAAACAAAAGGTGAACACACATTTTTAAATTTACTAAATGAAACTTCACAGACTGAAAACCATCTTCCTGCTGATTTCACAATGTAGGATCTCATCTCAGAACTTTACAAGCAGTAGTTACCTTTGAGACAAAACGTGAACAGGCTGCTCCCTCTAAGGCAAACCTAACGAAGTTTTCTAAAGAGTCAAAGTTTAAAACTTGAGCTACGTTTCCAACTAAGAATGTTTTCTAGGAATTGAGAGTAAAGACCCGAACCCTTACTATGTTTGCACACATCCCTTAACAAACAGCAAAGAGGACAGAGCTCTAGAGACTAAAGTTGACCTGCACAACACTTCTAAAGAAGGTTCCAGTCTGAGCAGTAATTTGTTACACTTTTCCTTTAAGTAAGCAGCACTTCAGAATGTATTTGTTTAACCGATCTGTTTTCCTTGAAGGTTTCGTAAATAAAATACACAGAAAAAATTACAATACCAACGCCCATGTCCTTGAATGCACTCAAAGTTCAAAATGTTTACAAGCACAACGGTGTGAAAACAAAGGCAAGAGCCCGTCAGAAGCACCAGATAGTATTTTTGAAGGCAACTAGAACTCCCATTCACATCAAATGATACCACCGTGGTAGTGGGAATGCAACCTCCACAGAATGGGCTGTTAGCTGTGAGCAAATAAGGACAGATTTATGAAGCAGAACGATCACGAGTGAACCAAACTTGGCTTTCTTTCTTGCTGAAACTCATTTGGTGGAAAGACTGAGGTTAAGAGGAGGAAAATGAGAAGGGATTTGGAAGACGGGGAAGAAACCACCTTAATTCTCCTAACGAACACCAGCTGACGGCCCCGGGCCCGACCTGGAAGGAGGAAAACTTACTTACTGAGGCTCCCGTCGGGGCGCAGGCCGGAGCCCAGAGTCCGCCCGGATCCGTCTCGGGCGTCGGCTGATATCGGCAGCGGCCGGCGCGCGCCGCCTCCGCCTCCCGGGCCAATCCCCGGAGAGGCCACCGCCGCGCCCGCCCCGCCCCGCGGGCCAGCCGAGCAGGGTTCCCACCGTGCGGCGCCCCTTCCCAGCCACACCCCTGGCCCCCACCCCGCCCCGCCAGTCAGCTCCCACCCAGTAATTACTCTAATTAGAAGTTTTAGTCTCAGCAGTTAAACAATGTAAGAACCAGTCCCAACACAGCCTGCAATTCAAATGGCTTTGAGAACAAAGACAATCATAGCTGTGGCAATTTTTCTTCTAATTTATAGAATGTGAAGACTTTCTCTCATTGCTCACTGTACTTTAAAAAAAAAGCTTAGCCTCTAGTGTACATGCCACTTTACAAGGATATTAGCGTGTCTATGGAAAAGTACCAGACCATGCCCTCCTGTTACAACAAAGACAAAATAAAAAGAAAAGAAAAAATACCATTTCCGAAAAATGAATATTGAACTTGTGAGTTTAGTCTCTCCTGCAGAAGAACATTCACAAACGTTCCTGGATCACCTGGTAGACAGGTGAAAGATGTACAAAGATATGGGAGGGTTGTTTTCTTTTCAGTTTACAGATTATGTGAATAAAAGGGAAAACTACCCAGGACATCTTTCTAGTAAACAATCTGCATAATGCTTAATTAGTCCTGGTGGAATGATTAGGCCTATCTTCCCCAGAAATTGATAGTCCCCAGAAATTGATGGTCCATTCACAGTTCTGAGTATTAATCTCTTCAGTCCAGTTTGAGATGTACAGGGGATATTTCAGGAAGAGGAAAATTATAACCATAAAACATGTGCTTAGAAAAATCAAAAACAAACAAAAAACACTCCAGAAAAGCCTTTCTCTACTTCCTTTTCCAGTTCTGGTTTGATCTTTAAAGCAATCTGCATCCATTTTAGAATTACTGAACAATCTAGAAATTAAGTTAATGTGAAAGACTATAGAAAACTAATAAAAACCACTGCCTCAAAAACATTGCATAAAATAGGTTGTATGACCCATGTCTTCCCCTAGATATATACTTCAAAAACATTTTCATTTTTTCAAAATTTCAGGTAACTATGGTTTTCAGTCCCACTCCATGCATTTACTAGGTATGTTCTAAAATTTCTCCATTTTTAAATGAAGAAATCTTAATTGCCACACTGGAAAATTAATTTAGTACTTTATTTTGTTACAAAATGCTATGTTTGTTTAGCAGCTAAATTTGCCTCTCTAAATATTAATGGCAGGTATCAGAACACAACTCTATAAAGTTTCACTGCAGTAACCACCTTAAAAGTTAATCTCTTTTAATAACAAAAGCAACTAATTTCAAGTTAAAACAAGTAGAAAATAAAAAACAAAACCAAATGCAAACAATTTCAAATACGAAACAAAACCAAATGCAGACACTTTCAAATGTTAATGTGTCTATCTCACCTAAAACTTTAAAGCCCTGAAAGTAACAGGACATTCCAAAATACTTAAACCAAGAAAACCAGGTGCCTGAGAAATAAAAACTTTAAAAGGATTACCAAACACTTGTGCAGATAAAATAAACACAACGAGCAACTGAGGACACAAGAAAGCTCCTTCAGGAAAGAGCTTATATTCCCCCAAATTTATCTTTTCCAAAATTCCCCACCAAGTCAAGATCTAAATCTTTAAATGCTTTAAAAGTTTTCTTAGCTAAATCTATCTTGTGTGCAACACAGGACACCGCTCTTTAAATGTTAGGAACATTAGTAAGTTTGAGGCATATTTTCAAATGTATCACATTAAAATTAGTCAATTTTTCAAATGAATTTTTTCAGTTGGGAAAATGCATGATAGCCACCTTCAGATAATTAGCAAATATTCTTCAGTAAGACAAGAATAAAAAAAAAGTTACAAAATACACCAAAATGTTCTTGCAAAAGTAAACATCTAACAGGCAAGCACCATGACCCAATTTCAGAATTTACCTTTAAAAGGAAAAAGCCGTAGCTGATTAAGCTGTTGGTCTGCAATTCTGCTTTAAGTTCAAAAGGTAGAGAGCAAGAGATAAGATAAAAATCACATACCACATGCTGTCCTCAGAGTATCTCCACCTAAGACAAGAGTTCTCACCATCATCAGATTTCAGTACTCACTGATTCCAATACTATTTGTTCAAGCTCTTTTTATAAATACCATTTTCCCCTCTGCAAGCCAAATCAATAGCCCTATCCCATGAAATTATTATTTTTTGAAGGAAACCCTATCTGGGAAACGTTTTCCCCCCTTTCCTAAGCAGAGCACAGTCGTTTGCCGGCCAGCACTGCTGGAGCCACCTGTGCCTCACACCCGCCTCCTAATGCCCTTCAACACGGAGGTGGGTGACTCCTTTCCAAGGCAAGTCCCCAAATGCCACTTCCAATTCTGCGGGGTCGGCTGACCGGCTGGACTTGCCCTAAATCCTTGCACTTCTTGCTTCCCGCTGCTCTCAACTAACTTAATCTAAGTTTAATTACGAAGACTGACATCTGTCCTCGGAGTCTGTTCCTCTCTCAAAGCAAGGAATGATTCAAATTAGAAGCATGAGGACAATGGATTATTAATGAAAGAAACTAAAATCCAAGTATCCTGGTCTCAGTGGAGCTGCGGCTGTGGTGCAGCAACCGTGGAACTCTCTTGGTTCCAGAGCCGAGATTCCGGTGAGTGCGCGGGATCCCTCACTACGGACAGAAGCCCTGAGTTTTTCGCCAGAGGACAGAGCCACCAGCGTCCACCGGGAAGGGACAGCAAGTCTCCGCAGGGAAGAAATGGTGTATGTTTGGGGGCGGAAGGGGGGTGTATGGGTGGGGAGGGCGGTTTAGGGAATCTCATGTGACTCCAGCCCCAAAGCCCGACTCCAGGAACGGTTCAACCACGCAAGGGGTTCTTCCTCCCTACTCTGGACACTCACCCGACACTGGCTGTGAGGACCCGGCTTAAGTCCGCCACCCGTGACACTGTCCAGGGCGGCCTCGTGGCCTGAGCATCAGCCCACCGCGCGCGGAAGGCACTGCCAGGGTGAGACAGTAGTGGGGCGGGGGGCGGGGGCGGGGGCGGGGAAGGGGTGGGGTTGCCGGGGGCAACCGCGAAGGGGCAACCTGGTCCTACCCCGCCCCCTCTCTCCAGAGCTGCGGCCCGCTCTCCGCACCGCACTGCGCGCTCCGTGTGCCGGCCCTGCCTGCTGCAGGCGATGAAACTATCCCTGAATAACCGTCCTTTCCTCCGAACGCCTCAACAGCCGGCACTGGGAGCACCTTCCCGCGAGTCATCTACAACCCGGGTCTAAGCCCGCCGGGCTACTCACCTAGTGACCTTGGGCGCAAGTTCTGCGACTTTCCTTCTCCCATCCATTAAAAACTCCACCCCGCTCTCAAGGGTGTCAGCAAAGGGTCAGGAAATCAGGAAACAACAACCCCTGGCGCCCTCTCCATCTTTATAAAGACCCTCTCCGCTGGCTCTCGGGAGTGAATCTACAATGGCCCACCGTTCTCCCCAAAGCTCCTTCAAAGACCAACTGTGCAGACAAGTAGCAGAGGGTGAAGAATGCAGCCAGAACCAGTTGCCCACGATGCTCCTCTCTCCTCCCCGGAGATTTCCAGGGTCTCCCCCAACCCTCTTCATCAGGCCCGCAGTCTTGTAAGGACTTGGATTATTACACCCACTTTGCCCACCACGGCCAGGCTGGAGGAGTTTCACTAATTTGCACAACTCTGAGCCCCGACTTCCCATCTCTCTGTCCTCTGACTAAAACTATGACATGTGTGACCAAATGTGTGTTGTTCAATATGCTCATTTCCAGTTCCGATCCCAATGTGAACCTATATCCCCCTGCCTGGAATTCTCTTGTGCTCACTATGTGAATCACTTTCCTAGGGCTACCTTTTTCAAGAAGCCTCCCAGAAACAATTTGTGCTTTTTGGGTTTTGTCCTCTGATTCATCCCATGTAGGCAGTTCTATTAGGCCATGTAACACAAGCATTAGAGTGCTGCTGTGCAGATGCTCAAATTTCTGAGCTCCTTGCAGGCCTGGGGTGTCTTCTTCCAATCTCCCCACCCCCCAGGACCCACCACAGTCAATTCTGAATTAATGTAACCTGTCTTGTAGCAGGATCAAAGTTTCAACCTTGAGCCCATTAACACTAATTTTTAGCAACTAAATGAAGAAAATTTGTTAGAATCAGTTCAACCTTAGAAGAAAAAATTTAAGATAATAACTTAAAAAAAATCTTACACCATTAATTTCAGAGGAAAAGAAAGCCTTTACAGGTAAATGCTATATCTATTTTCAGGGACATTTTCTACTAGGAAGCTGTTGACAGATTAACCAGAGAAGCTCTTGCTTTATGCAAATGCAGATGGCGCTTTTCTCCCTGAGAACTTCACACATCTATTATCTCAGTTGACTTTGCCATGGCCTTGGGGTGGGAGTGAGGGGGAGAAAGAACGCACTTCCCAAAATTTTAGGAGAGATGACGGTAAAGGTCTCCTGCATTGCAGGCAGATTCTTTACCTTTGAGCCACCAAGAAGGCCCTAGCCACCTAACATACAAAATGGTTAAAACTACATAAAATTTTAACAGATGTGCACACCAAACAGGATGTTTATAGTGTTAAAAATAGAGTATCATTTTTATTGGAGGTTTTCCTTTGAAGCTATGTTAATAAAAACAAATTATAGCACAAAAACGTTCACAAACATGATTAATTGAGTTAATGAAACTATAATACTTGGATCGCTCTTTTGAATAGAAGTGAAGTGAAGTGAAGTCACTCAGTGGTGTCTGACTCTTTGCAACCCCATGGACTGTAGCCCGCCAGGCTCCTCTGTCCATGGGATTCTCCAGGCAAGAATACTGGAGTGGGTTACCATTTCCTTCTCCAGGGGATCTTCCCGACCCAGGGATCAAACCGGGGTCTCCCACATTGGAGGCAGACGCTTTAACCTCTGAAATGCCAATTCCCCCCAATCTAAAATTATAAATTATTTGGATGTCACACTTACAATTTCTTTTTATATTTAGCAGTGGATATAGTAGTAAAATAAAACCTGACAAGCTAAAAATATAAATGACTTTTTTCCATTGTGTTATGGCATATATGTGTGTGTACAAGTATATGAAAGTGTTAGTCTTTTAGTCCGACTCTTTGCGACCCCCTGAACTGTAGCCTGCCAGGCCCCTCTGTCCATGAGAATTCTCTTGCAAGAATACAGAGGGAGAAGCCATTCCCTTTCCTAGGAGATCTTCCTGACCCTGGGATCAAACCCAGGTCTCTTGCAATGGTAGGCAGATTCTAGTCTGAGCCACCAGGGAAGTGTGTGTGTGTGATGTGTGTGTGTGTGTGGTGTGTGTGTGTGGTGTGTGTCCCACCAGGGAAGTGTGTGTGTGTGGTGTGAGTGTGTCTGTCTCTGTGTGTTTTTCCTATGAAACTGTAAAAGAAGCTTTAAAAACCATTTCTATCACCACACCCTGTATTTGCCTTCTACCCAGCCTTCTGAGCGCCCCAATTCACTCACCCTTTAATTATCAACGTTCTCTGGTATAGGAAGTGGGACACTGTGTGTGCAAGTGCTTGTGTGCGCACGCTCAGTTGTGTCCTACTCTTTTGTGAACCTATGGACTATGGCCAGCCAGGCTCCTCTGTCAATGCGTCTCTCCAGGCAAGAATACTGGAGCAGGTTGCCATTTCCTTCTCCAGCGGATATCCGTCCTGACGCAGGGATCGAATTCATGTCTTCTGTGTTAGCAGGTGGAGTCTTTACCACTGAGCCACCTGGGAAGCCAATCAGGGTAGCAGCCACCTACCAATCCCTAGAACCTGTGACTATATTAGGTTACATGGCAAAGGGAAATTAACATTGTTAATCAATTGACCTAAAGATGGGGAATGATCCTGGATGGTCCAGGAGGGCCCAATACTACACACGGTCCTTGTACATGAGGAAGGGAGGGAGGAAAGAGACAATCAGAGAGATGGCAGCATGCGACGGACTCTGCCTAACCTTGCTAGTTTTGAAAGCGGAGGAATGCAGGGACTCAAAAAGCTGAAAAGTCAAGGAAATGAATTTTCTCCTAGCGCCTCCAGAAAGAAATAAAGGCCTGATGACAGCCTGATGTTAACCAAGTGAAACTGATTTGGATGTCTGACCTCCAGATACTGTAAGACAATAAATCTGTGTTGTTTTAAGTCACTGAATTTGTGGTAATTTGTTACAGCAGAAATAGAAAACTAATACATCTGGGTTCTGAGTTCCTCTAATAATCAACCTTACTGCTTTTTAATGCTTGGCTCAACATGTGAGGAAAACAAAAGCAATCTTTAAAATCCCTCAGCTATACCTGAACTCTAATCTTCTAAGGGAGACAATTTCTTCCAAGTTCCTCCTCTCACCTCTGCCCAAGTACACATCTTTATGGGGGGGATTTCAGGCTCATTTCTAGTGGCTGTAAAGTTTGCGGGGTCATTGGGGTGGGATGAGAAGGAAGAAAGCTGGATAGGAGGTCTAAAAGCCCTTTGGGGCCTGGTTCCTAACTGCCTGGCTGCTTTTACAGTGCCAAGGAGGCCAGGGCAGAGCATGTCAATGAAACAAAGGACAAACATGAAACAAAGCGCCATAAGCAACCACGTCTTGATCAAATCTAGGAGCGATTCAAGTTAATGAGTAACATAACCCCACCACCTTTTTCATGGCTTTAATTATTACAGCCAGTAAAAAATATTCAGGCCATCTCTGTTTAGGGATGTTTTATTTACCCCTAAAGGCTAAAGTCTTCATTAAATGCAGAAGAGTTGTGTTCAATTCAACACATATGGTGAGATCACAGGCCAGTTTACCCTAATTTTTAAAGTGTCATTCTCCCTTCCCCCAAACACAGACACACAAATACCATACACATGGACTCTGAATACACAGAACTGCAATTACAATCTGGCTATATCAGATTTTATATTATGACATAACTGGCTTAAAAGTCAGTCTTATTTATGAATAGGTTTCCCTTATTTTCTGTTTCTGTAGAATGAATCAATCTTTTCATGAGGCCATTTCCTACACTGTTCAGGGGGCATGTTACTGCTTCTATCAGGGTCTTCCTTTGCCCCTAAGTGTTTCATTCACATAGGTTAAACCTGGTAAGGTCCTGAATGGCAGAGGACCTTTTGGTTTGAAGAGCCTGACAAAGTGTGTAAGTAGCAAAAGGAAAGGGAAAGAGGCTGGAACAACCCACACATTCTCAAGATCAACACCGGTATTCTTTTTTCCATTGTGGAGAGACTTTGTCGGGGAACTGCCTGATTAGGATGTTTTCCAAAGTTCACACTGTTACCTTTTCCAAAGGAAAATCATTAAACAGCCGTATCTTTCCAGGTAAACTCTTCACTGAAGAATGAAGTACAATTCTTTATTATGTCTTACATTAGAAAAGCCATTTCCTCCAATCATTCCTCACCAGGATGTGTTTTTTATCTTTTACTCTCACCTGGCATTACTGCCTATGGAAATGAAATGGCATGAGAGAAGATGGGATCATTCAAAATTAAGTTACCGCACCCCTTCAAGAGGAGGCTGAGCTGAGGGTGGTTCTGTGGTGCACAGACGGCCCCACCTCCACGAACATGCAGGAGGGAGAGGACAAGAAAGTCTGCGGCACCAACAGGCGTCTCTTGGAGCATGTGGTCAGAGACCAGTGAAGGGAGGGGGGGGAGGAATACACCTCTGCTCTTCCCTTTAATCTCAGGAATGGAGACGGGATCTGGGGCAGGACTGGAAAATGTGGTGCTTCAGGCAATGGGAAGTAACCCCAGACAAAACACTGCTGGGCCTGCGCTTCTCACCTTTCTCCTTTAGAAAAAGGTGCTCATCATGTGGCTTACAATGGTCTAAGGCTAGAAGCTAAACTTGTCTTTGTATTTAATTGTCAATTTTAGTGGCAGAATTGCACATCATGATATACAGCCCTGTTCAGTCTCTAGTTCTCGGAAAACTATTTCTGGCAGCTATATTCTAAAGGGGGGGAAATAAAATGCAGACTAAAGAGGCTGGGCATTAAATTTTTACAAAGGACAGGAAAGCAATGGCCGTTTGATTTCATACACTCCTATCAATGTAGATGGCAAGCCTGTAGGAAGGGGCTTGGGGAAGCAGAGCCCACTGGTGAAGCTATCGGTTCAAAGTCGCCTGACACCGTGCTCCTCGATCCCTTACTGAAGTCCCATACTCTCCTCTTCTAGTTCCTCTTACATGCTCCTAATGCTATTCTTATTATAATCCCAGAATTAAATTAAAATAGCATCTTTAACATGCTTTAGTTCTGTGGGAAAAGGAAATTATCAATCATGCAGTAACTATAAAAAAAATTAACATCCTGAAAACTGTTTTTACAAAATCTGAATTAAAAAATGTCAACAATCTTATTTAATCTGCCATCACAAATCATTGTTCTTGACAATAAACAACGTCTGTGGCTATTTAAAGATTTCTTAAAACCAGTAACTTAAGAAATGAATAAGTATATAAATGTTTATATATATAAACAACCATGATGCCCATAGCAGGGATAAACAAATTAGCAAACTCATAAGTTGTTTCTGTTTGTACAGCTTGCCCTAAAGCTTTTGAGAGAAGTATTTCTTAAGTAAAATGCTGTGTTTCGCTGGTAAGAGAGGACTTGCTTAAAACTGTGGTTTCATTTTTGGTGAAGCCATGAAAAATTAGCATTGAAGGTAACCATGTAAAAATACATGGACTTGTTTCTATTAGTAGCACAGTATATTATTGACTTATTATTCATAAAAATATCATTCTTAAACCTGCCAATGTAATTACAGTCACTTAATTTTTGTGCTATGAAAGTAAAGAACAACTTGTGACCACCTCCTTTGAGCACAGGAATAAAGGTAAAGATGGCAGGATGTCTGGCTTCCCCGTTACAGGAGAGTTTCAAGCCCAGAGGCACTGAATCGCTTGTCTACAGGTACAGAGGTTAGAACTCTGGTGCAGGCTTGTCCCCAGAGCTCTGAACAGTGCTATCACTACACAGAACAAATCCAGTTTTTAAAATCCTATCTCAAAGGGCTTATTATTTTTTATCCCCTCAGTATTATTTTTATTTGGACCTGTCTCAATTGATCCACAACGTTCAACATGCAGACTCCAGACGCATATCAAGTGGCCTGCCTGATCCCCTCCTCACCCTCCCTGCCATCACACTATTACATGTTTAAAGACACTGAACACATACCCATAGGTGTTCCATCTGACTGACTTCTGTCCACCCAGCAGATCCACAATAACCCTTGTTTTCAGACCCAGAGCTGGTCACTTCTCCATGTGAATCTAAACAGTGCCTAATTTAACAAGATCACTTAGACTGCTAAATTTACAGGCAACCACATTAAATCCACCTCTTCTATAAGCTAACCAAGGTTATCTTCAAGGTCAAATATCCAATAGCAGTATTAAACCACCTGGACAATGGGACTGCTCCCATCATCTCCCCTCTTGTGGCAGGCGAGGCACTGACAAGCACCTGTCCATTCAGAACTGGATACTTAAATATTTGAATCCAAAGAGCTTCTACAGGAAAAAATGACTGGGAGACAGCAATGAAGCCAATATTCATCCAGTACCCCTTTAAGCACTGAGCACTCTGCTGGCTCTAACAAGATCCATAACTTCTAAGGATTTTAACACAGGGCTAATTAAAAAGTACAGGAAAAGAAATTCTCTTTCAGGGGACCTCAAAAGTAGAATACCCATGATTTGCTTGGACTGAAAAAAAGAGCATTTCACAACAAACGGAGTTATTTACAGCTGCTTTGTCTTCATTTCCTAGGTTTAACTACCAGAATCTCTTAAATTGTCAGTTGCCTGGATTTATCTGCTGTAGTTACAGAGTGTTGTGGCCAACAGAGGTTATATCATTAAGCTGTCTATAATTTTATTTGCTTTCTGGAGGAAGAGTATATGTGTTTTATATTCAGATTTAAAATTTGTGTAAGTTGCCTAGAAACCAAAGCACAGAAGAATTCACAGCCTGATGCACACTAAATGAAGCTACTGGAAATGGTATGTTTCCCCAACCACACTCTAGGTTGGGCTCATTCCCATCTAGCCTGCCATTCCAGGTTAATGATATCTAGTTTTCCAGAGAGTTCGGTTTAGTTATACCATTGCTTTGTATAAAACTGGAGAGAAATCAGTGTGTCTTTCTGCTCTGCTTGAAGGCACTTTATCTTCAAGAAACGTGTGTCCTTCCTCCTATACATCGTCCTCCACTGTCAGGACAGTGTGTGTAGCTTCAGATTGGGGAGAATGAGATTTAAGTGGTAAAGAACTTGCTTTGCATGGAGCATGGGTGGACAAATGGATGGATAAATAGATGGAAGGTTTCTCACCCTAGAAGCATCTCCCACACTGAAAAACGTCCATCCAAGGAGCACCATGTACTTGGTACCTGTCTGAGATGCCACCATTCCCACCGACACCACACTTCACGGTCACACTGTGTAAATGGGGGCTCAGTCAGAAAGGTGGCCAGGATCACCTTATCTGAGAGTGAACCAGACACTGGCCCTTAGGAATTTCTTAGCTTGACCTGCCAGGTAACAGGCCACACAATTTAAATAACTCACTTATAATGTTGCCACAGTTTTCAGGACTAATCTCTTCCCTTCTCCAGGAGTGTTTAAAAGCCTACAGAGAGCAGGTGAAGAAGCGTGAACAGAGCTCATGGAGTTTTCTTTTTAGTTTCGTAAAGTCGACAGTTAACTATTCCTGAAACATTCTTTATTCAGGTCTCTAGCATTCTCCTAGAAGAAACTGTGTCCAGAACAAAGGTTATGCTTTACTTACTCCACGAAATTAAGGGTGGAAGAGAAATGTGGCTACCTCAAGGGGAAAATGCAAGTTAAACTCCTTGGAAAACGCGTGAATTCATCAGGTTTTGGTGCTGAGACACTATGTTTTGTTTTTCAGTATCATCTCAAACAATAAAACCCTGCACACACTTTATAACCAAATGAGGCAATACTCTGACAATGACTTCAGGTGCCAAGGACAAAAATATTTTTCATGGTTATTTGTACAATCATTTTCTATTAGTGAACTCTAATCAGCTTTCTGGGTAAAATAACCAAAGGAAGACTTCTGGTTAAAATAAACAATTCTTAAAACAGTTAGAGGTTGTTAAAAAAAACTTCCCTCTCTTTTAAAAGTCACAATACAGGCTAAAAGCTGAGCAAAAAATGTTATTCCTAAAACGCCACGAAACAGTTACCTCTACCCAAACCAAACTACCATCAGTGCTCTGAGGTCTTTTTGGTAAAACACTTCAAAAGCCTCTATGGGTTCCCCTACAGTTTTCATGCCCACTCAAGACACATCATACTTCTGCGATGTTCAAACTAAAAAAAAGCATTATCTGCTAAAAATGAAACATCTAACAGATGCTACCACTCTCTACAAGTGGCACATTGAGAAGGTACATCTTGCCAAATCACAGTTAGCATCTGATCCCCTAAGAGTTGAACAGGCAAGAGAAGACACTTGAGGCATTGATGCAAGGACAAGCTTGTGGTCAGGCTGGAAGAACAAGATCACAGGGCTCCAAAACCCACAGCCCCACTCGGCTGATTGCAAGCCTAAAATCTCGAGGTCAGACGTGGGACTCGTGGCAACAGCTTTCCTCCCTCTCAGTTTCATCATGCCTGGTGACACGTGGAACAGACTGTGATGTTTTCCCCACACTGAAAAAAAAATTCCCTGCCATTCTGACATCTGCTGAAAGGGACGCAATGCCACACTTTTCTTTTTTAAGAGCAAGAAAATACGTATTTTGTTTTATGGCCAACATTTAAGATAATTAAGGAGTAAGGGAAGCTTTTCAAAAAAAGATTAAATACCTTTATAAAGGATGAAAGACGTTCCCCCACCTTCCATTATGATTTTGTCATTTTAAAAGTACTACTCTTAGGAATTTATTTAAAATTTAGAATTTTGTTTCCATAGGCAAAGATTAAAAGAAAGTAGGACCTACCAGACAAATTCTATCTTTATAAATTATAACTTTAAAAATAAAATAAAAAGATTTTACTTTCATATTTTCAAATAGCTAATTTTTTAAAAAGTGTCCCTGAGTGGCTCAGGGGTAAGGAATCCACCTGCCAATGCAGGAGACTTGGGTTCGATCTCTGAGTCAGAAAGATCCCCTGGAGAAGGAAATGGTAATTTAGTCCAGTATTCTTGCCTGGGAAACCCCATGGACAGAGTTGCCTGATGTGCAGTTCACCAAGTCACAAAAGAGTTGGACACAACTTAGCGACCAAACAACAAAAAGCTGAGAAATCAGTGGTAAGATCTTGAAAAAGCAATCAAGGTCACTGGAAGATGGCAACTGGGCTCAACCTTAGGCTCAGAGAGGTGCTCACACAGGATCATATGTGTGCACCCGCATAAAGGAACTCTTAAACACAGCAAGAATTTGTAAAGACATCTCAGTCACTAGGTGGCAAAAATATAGGGAGATTTAAAACACAAGTATTTGTATAATCCTCTGTATTCAAGAAAACTCAGTGTGACCCGAGTTACAACAGGAGCGTCTCCTAGAGGTCTAGGCGTCTCACGCTCATGTCCTAGGTGACGCGTACGAAAGCTCAGGGAGGAGGCGCACTGAGAGCACAAATCAAGGGGGGTGGGCACCTGCTTTCACTGACAGACAAGCTGGGCCACGAGCAACTTCTTTAAAACCCGTTCTCTGAATCTGGTGTCAAAGGAATTCGTACAGAGAAGAGCAAATCACCAATATAAAGGAGACTTCTTAGGGTTTCACCACTGCTTAGATAATTCAAGATGTTCTGACTGTTCCTCAACCTCAGTCACACGGCTGACTCTGGGCACTGACCGCTCCCAGGGGACACAGAACAGGAGCAGACTTTTCAAATATGCCAACAGTTAATGTCCACAGTTTCAGGAGAAAAGTGGTATGTGGTTATTGTTAAAAATGTTTTCCAAACTATTAAATGAAATGCTATGTGTATAGGATGTCTTTCCACTTCAATCCCAGGTTGATAACACTAAAACCAAATAGTATCACTCAATCCAACCCAGTCATGAAAGAGAATGGCAGCAAGGCCTGCCCGTCAAGCTCCTCTTTTCTAGAGGTTCATATTACATCACTGAAACAGTATATCCTTTATCCCAGTGTGGTTCTTGTCAAATCAAAGATGGTCAGCTGATCAGAATTGAAAGCATTATTGTTCCAACCTTTCTCCATTAAAAACATGAGGATATTTACATCTTCCAAACAAGCACCTTTAGCCTTTGGCTCATAAAAACTGATTCAGTGTGGCTTAAGGACAAAATTATTAATATCCACATAGGAAATCCCATGGACAGTGGGTTACAGTTCATGGGGTTGCAAAAAAGTGGGACATGACTGAGCAACTAAACAAACAACAAAAAACAAAGACTTTCAAGTGGGCTTCCCTGGCAGCTTAGTGGCAAGAATCTGCCTGTCAAGCAAGAGACCTGGGTTTGATCCCTGGGTCAGGAAGATCCCCTGGAGAAGGAAATGGCAACCCACTCCAGTATTCCTGACTGGGAAATCCCATGGACGGAGGGTTCCTGGTGGGCTGCGGTTCATGGGGTCGCAGAGTCAGACACCAGACATGACTTAGGGACTAAACAATAGCAAGAGACTTTCAAGACCAGGTCTTTACTTTAAAAGTGTTTCAACCTCAAGCCTTATCCCATGTGTGCCCCAATTACAATGTCCAAGTTATAAGGAGCATGGTCTCAGATTCTCTTATGTCTGTGTCTGCTGGTAATTTGCGTTTACCAGCTTTTCCCTTGGATATCCTGATGTTATTTCATCAAATACACCTATATAGTAAGAAAGGAGAAAATGGGGGCATAAAGTATGTTTTTAGTGGGTATCTGACACATTTTTCTTTGTCAAAGATCCCCCTTATGAAGATACTTAAGCTACTATTCAAAAGTAGAGTTAAGAATAAAGTTAAAATAATTGCTGCATACTTCTTGGCTTTTAGCATGAAATCAGAATATTGATTACATTTCACATGTATCTGAAAAAATATAGCTTTCAAACATACCCTGCAGGACTCCAGACCAAACTTCTAATAGAAGACAAAGTGGGGACATGGCCTCAACATGTCATTTAGAAAGCAATTCTCTCATTTTTGATAGTTTCCCTGCACTAACACAGCTGACAGCAAAACAGGGGCAGAGAACAACATACAAAAATTTTAAAGCCTCCATTTGATTAAGCACATAATGTAATTTAATATTATAAATTTCAATTTACAGTATACAACATTTAATTGCTCACACATGAGATTTCTGGCATTTAACTTCTGCCTACATGATAGTATTTCTGAAATGTCACAAAATAAAAACAAAAAAACAGTATTGTGATTTGTTGATGCTGCTACTAAGTTGCTTCAGTCGTGTCCGACTCTGTGCGACCCCATAGATGGCAGCCCACCAGGCTCCCCCGTCCCTGGGATTCTCCAGGAGAGAATACTGGAGTGGGCTGCCATTTCCTTCTCCAACACATGAAAGTCGCTCAGTCATGTCCAACTCTCAGCGACCCCACGGACTGCAGCCCACCAGGCTCCTCTGTCCATGGGATTTTCCAGGCAAGAGTGCTGGAGTAGGGTGCCATTGCCTTCTCCACGTGATTTGCTGACTCTCACCAAAGAGTCAATGTAAAGCTCATGTTTCTAAATGTCAGAAATTCCTGATGTGGTATTTTTGGTGAAAGGCATATTAACTAGATTAAATTTATTATTAACTATATTATCATATAATTAACCTAACGTTTTATTTTCAAGAGGGGCACTGTGAGTCACAGAATTGTACCTTCAGTGAATCTCATTTAACATGAAGAGTCACTGACAAATGGGGAGAGGACCACACATGTAAACCCATCAATTCTCACGGCTCACCATAGCACCTATGGAAGAAAGACGAGCCAAAGTAACAAGGTCAGAAGGAGAGTAAAACTAGACAAAGAGGTTCTGAAAGAGGGAAGGAGTCACTGTGTGAGCTGTTGCAGGGACCAAAGATGAGAACGGAGACACATGCTGGGCATTTGGCACCAGAACTGGCAGCTGGGAGGAGAGACCAGTACCAGAATGAAGAACAAAGGCAGCAAAAGAAGAGGCGAAATGAGGACGCACCAAGCTGGCACCTCAACTGTGCCAACCACCAGTGTCCATGACCCAAGCACAGAGAACTACCTCAGAGGTTAGTAGCACCCAGTCATGGGGCTATTCTCAGCTATCTGGGTTGGCTGAAGTCAACCAAGTCAGGTGTGCCTCCAGCTGCACTTTCCAATCTCCTGGGACGTTATATGGGTGTCCCCCAAATAGCAAAAATAGCCATTCTAAAATGAACTCTAGTGTTCAAGCACATGGCCCAATGTTAGAAAACGCTTCTCCCCATTACACACAGGAGCACACGCATACCCTACCCAGCGGACCTCTGACTGGTCCCACTGGACGCCTGAGGTGAAGGTGAACATTGCTGCCTTTCACCGCTCCCCCAAAGACAAAGAAAAACACCTCTCAATCTCACCCTGCAGCTTCTGTGTCAACGCAAGCACCTTTGAACAACAAAACTTACTTATATCAAACAAGTCTGAGAGGCATGTTTTAAAGTGCCTCGTAATGCCTGCCTCATCTCCCCAGAGGCAAAGTCCTCTCTGGTCCTGAAGGACAGGCCTCCTGATTCTGGACCACGAGGCCCAGAATGGCTCCCCTGCACCTGCACAACACCCGGCCAGCCCCAGTACTCCGAGAAGGCCAGGAGGTGTAACCACAGCTCCGAGGGGTGACCGAAAAGGAGGGCACGCTACCAGAAGCTGGCCTCGGCGAGTCAGGGCCTGCAGTGTCTTCTCGGACACATGAGACAAAGCATATCTTCAGACCTACTCCGAATCATACCAGAGGCTTTCCGGCCCCCTCGCATTAGTGTAAGATGCTGGAACACGTGCCTTCTGATCAGGTCCCTTTCCATGTTATGCTCAATACAGCAGGATGAGAGAAACCACAAAGTGCAATAAACTTACTCATGTCCCCCTGTAAACACTGGAGGAAGAGGTCTTTAGCAGAAACACGTGTAATCAAAAGAAGGGGTGGGGTCTGCAACATCCAAGCCCCTCGGCTGTGGCACACAGCTGACAAATGTTGAGAACCCTCCAGATACATGGGAATATGCTGAAAGGCAGGAGCAGAGAGCGTTCACCTGCCTGAACTGAGGTTACATTTTGAAAAGCGAACCTAAAATGACATGATC
Organism: Ovis canadensis; assembly: GCF_042477335.2. Taxonomy (NCBI): domain Eukaryota; kingdom Metazoa; phylum Chordata; class Mammalia; order Artiodactyla; family Bovidae; genus Ovis; species Ovis canadensis. The sequence continues at coordinate 31,466,177 of NC_091246.1, forward strand.
CAGTGAGAGCTGAGGGAGTTTATTAATTCTCCCACCCTCTGAAATTTGGGCTGAAAGAGGATAGAGTTGAGGTTCAGCAGCTTTCTGGTGCCTCATGGGAGTAAACCCCAAAGGTCCCTTTTCGTCTTCAGGAGCATGCAGTTCAGACCTCAAGCTCTGCCCATCGGCCACCACCAGGGCGCCCGCACAGGGCTGTGTTCCCTAAATGGTGAGGTGTCAATCAGGTATAAGCTTTTCCAGAAAGCTGCTCTGAGGAACTTATCTCCTCCTCACGTTCAGATGGAGACCCACCTGACACCACGTTCTGGTTGTCTGGGAACACAAGGAGCACGGCCAACATGCTCTGTTACTGGACGCTGTGAGGGAAAGCACCCTCACGACATCTTCTTAAACTAAGAAGAGCAGATGCACGAAGAACAAATACAGAGAGAGGCACTGACTCCATTTCATTCAAGTAAACACAGGTAAATGAAGGGAAATGTATCGCCAAAATAATGAACGCTCCTCACCCACACAAACGTGCATCTGACATGTACTTGTGTGTGCTACCACTTCACTTGTGTGTGCCTGCACACTGCAGAGACGAACTGGGCACTGCAAACACCAGACTCCCCACCAGCCTGGAACCATACCTCACCAGGAGGGGTCCTCACTGATGCAGAGAGCAAGATGGGTCAGAAAAGCCAGCCAGGCCAGAAGATAAAACAAAATACCCAAAGTAGCAACACATCACAGTAATAACCCCTTTCAGGATTCAATTATGCTACTTTGAAGTTAAGACTATTTGCATTAAAAAAAAAGAAGACTATTTGCATTTTAATAAAAGCCAGAAAGCAGACCATTGTGTAACTGCATATTCCTTAGGAATAAGTCGAGAGTATCAATTTCACCATAACTCTTAAAGTAGAACAGAAATGGCCTCACAGTTAATTGCTGAACAGAGAGGCTCATCTTCCATAATTTCTATATTGTGACTACAAGCTCCACACGCAAGTCACGAGGCGAGCTAGCAGCATACCCTCCGATCTTGAAACGGATGTCAGTTTGATTCACACTGAGAGAAGAGGAGGAAAAACAGCACTCTGCTGCCACTTTTAACATTGACTGTCACACACAGAAAGTCAAAGGTAAAAGGAGTCATCCCCAGGCCCTCATCACCCAGTCCAACCATCCATTCAGGAGACAGTGGTATCAGATTAGTCTGCATTTCTAAAAGTTTACTCCAGGACACTGGGGATTGTTTCCAAATGGATTTAGTTAAGGTATACAAGTCCTAGAGAAAGCCAGGACTATGGCTGCAGTTAAATGTTGATTCCAATACTCATCAATCAAGTCATCTTTTATGACAAGCAAAAGATCTTTCCAAAGACACAGCTGAATCACTGAATTTTTTGAAAAAAAAAAAAAAAAAACACAATAATCTGAATGAACCACCTTGGAAGTCACAGAGTAGAAGTGACAAATAAAAAGCATGCTCTTATTCTTTTTCAATATTTATTTCCACCAAAAGATTTAAAGGACAAATACCAAAATATTAAGAGTAAGTAGCTCTCTGGATAACTGGATTACCAGTAGTTTTCAATTTTCTTCTTTACACCTTCTTAGATTTCCTGTATTTTCTCTAACAGACAGTATCACTTTTATAATGAGAAAAAAAACTGTTAAATTTCCTTGACTCATGGTTTGTTTGAAACTGAAGGCCAGGCCTGAATACACCTAGCTGAAATAGAAAAACAGGAAAGGTGCCACACCAGAAAACAAAACTGAGTTATCCTGGGCAGAACCTGGAACTTACCATGGCTGCAACAGTCAACGTGGCATTCAGTCCAGATTTCCAAAGTCTCAGCAACATGAACTGGTGGAGCACGGAGGCCACCGAATCAGCCCTGCTGGGCATGCTGTGATCCACACCATCCTGTGGTGTCACCCAGACTTCACCAAGGGACTCTCTGAGGCGCACGTGAAGGGTTAGGGGAAACTCAGCTTTTCATGTTAACAGGGGCTCGGTTATCACTAATAAAACCAAATTAAAGTTAATTCCAACCTCCTGCCCCTGAGTAAACCTTTCTCAATAGCTCCCATGATATGGCTGAATTCACTTTTTTCCTCTTTACCGTGTTCCCTGATAAGCTCCTGGAGAAGGTGTTTATAATCACTGAAACATCCAAGATATAATTAATAACAGATACAAGGAAGAGTAGAACATTATTAGAAAAATTTACAAACTGATCAGTGCTAAAACAGCCAGTAAAATGCTAGGTCTCGCAAACCCTACAGTGAAGGAGTGAATGGCGCGACACCAAGTTGCCGGAGCAGTGAACAGAGGGTGGGCAGGTGCCCACAAGCTTGGGAGGGCACTGGGAGCTCAGGCGGGAGAAATGCAGAGCGCAGGGAGAAGGGCACCTGCGCCTGAGCGCGCCGACCAACCACGGTGCTGAGAAAACGCAGCCTGGGAAGGCGTGGCTCTGGGGTGGGGGGGTGGCGATGGGGCTCAGCTCCTGTCAGACACACACACCTGCTAAATGGCAAAGGCTGGGAAAATTGAGACTGGTAAAACGATCTGAGGTCTGAGTCTGTGCAACACCCCAAAGGAATTCAGTCATGTTATCACGAAGCCTGACAGCTTCATTCTTCACTCTCATCTCTGCTCCACACCTCCCAACCGCATCTCTTCCCAGAAGTATGTGGTTGGCCTCTTGATATCACTGCTTCCCCACTTAGAGGACACAGGGACAGGGATGATTCTGCATTGGGGAAGGCAGCAAGTACAGAAGGCTGCATCCTAGGGAATACCACAGGGCCCATTAGAGAACCAGTTTACAGAGATGAGCACAGGCCAAAGACACGCAAGCACCTCCCCCTTACCAGGACGCTCTGCTCCACGGGCACTGCCTGAGAGCTGGGGCTGCTGCCCCGTCACCTCTGCCCCTTCCCTCCACACACACGCAAACATTTAATATTTTGGTAATGTGGACCAAAAGCCTTTCGTAACTTGGAGTCCATGGCTCTCACGGTATCAGAAACAATGCCTCACTTTTAAAACTATCGTGAAATGAAATTCTGCGATATCGTAACTCACATGACACATATGGGGAGACCTTAACAGAATGTCTCATCTCTGACACAAAGGAGAATTAACAGGAAAGTTTTTCAGAATGCACTGATTCAGATCTCGGTATTTCCAAGCCTCAGTACCCTGTAAGACACAGTGAAGCACTGAGAGGCCTAAGGAGTCCCCATAAACACAGCGCTATTAAAACTAAGCAGGTGTGTGGTGTAGTTACTCAGATACAAAAGCATTCCCACTGATGACAAGATTTTTTGAAATGGCAAACAACTCTTGGGAAAATTCAACAAAATACCATCTTCCTAGGTTTACCTGGCACTTACATTCCTAGATAATTTAGTAAACATTAAAGCTGTATATATAAAAGAGCTTAAAGCCTAAATATTAGACACAGATTTTTCACCTGTGTAACTCTCCAGCACACACCTGGAGACTGTGTGGGAGGCAGTGTAACTCCTTGCCACGCTGGAAACTGCTATGCATCGTACACTCAAGGTTCCTGGACTGAACCCACTGAAGGCCAGGAGTACCCCCAGTCCCTGTAACCCCCACAGCACCCCCATGGGGGTGATTCTGCCCTGTGAGAACCATTCCCCTTCACCAAACTGCGCCCACAATGATAAAGCACCTACGGAAGCCAGACTAATTCATGCAATTCATATTCAGCTGAGGCTGTCTCTTGGGCTCCCAGATCACAAGAAAAGCATCTCTGCCACCATCTCCCTCCCACAGGCTTCTGTCACTTGGGTGCCTCTGGTCTTTTCCTCTCGTGAGGTAAGGTGCCTGCCCTCCCTAAGAGTATTACATTTAACCTGGTCGGTGCTAAAGCCCATTTTGGATCATCACAAAGGACAGATGGGCCTGTAACAAGCGTTCTGAGACTCCTGCTTCTGCTCACACCACCACAGCGGTCATGAACTTCACTCGTGATGCAAGGGCTGTTTTACCAGAATGCTTGGTCATGACTGATTATATGACTTATTTAGAAAATAAGTTTATTTGATAAGCTCACTGCCAGAATAAAACATACCTGCAGAACCCAGGATAAACAAAATAATGAGCAACTTTCAACACTTGGCCTTGAAAGTGTATAGTAATCCCTGCTATGTCAAGTGATATGACAGATTCTTCCTGACAATATTTGTGAGGTCTCTGGAAATAGCCCAGTTTTATACAAACATCCTTTAGTTGCATTTTTAATAACGAAACCTTAAAAGCTACCCAATTCTGTAAGCTAGAAACTTTACCATTTAATTATTTAAAGCACCATAAAACATGATTCTATATATACATGTGTCTACTCTATATTAAAACAAGGTTCATAATCAGAAATATAAACTTACAACCGTTGGTTTGAATAATAAGAGAAACTAAAAAAAGAAATGTACAAATATAAAATCCCTCCTAAAAGTAAACTAATCTAATTTTATATCAAGTTTATAAGAAAAAAAAAACAAAATAGAAAGTTGACAAACTATTACAGCCAAGCCTGCTGGCAGAATCTAGACCTTAGAGAGAATCGAGTGCAAGGATTGTGATTTTAGTTAACACGTATTAAAGATATTTGAAAAACTGCAAAAACCTGAAAATTGTTCCTACCTTTCTTCTGGGCAGAAGAATATTTTAAAAATAGTCAAAGATTAAGGTTATTCCTTAAATATGGTCTGTGATTAAGGATGTGGAAAAAACAGAAGCCTCATACATCACTGGTAGGAACGTAATAGGGTGTAACATTTGGGAAAACAATCTGGCAGGTTCGTAAAAAGTTAAACGTAAATTTACTGTATGACTTTTTTTTAACTATCCAAGAGGACTAAAAGCATATAGCCACCAAAAAAAAAAAAAAAACCCAAAACACCACTCAAAACATAATAAAAAGACTTCACACATATCCACACAAAAACTTATGTGAGTCTTTAAGCTGAAAGTTTGAAAGTTAGTTGCACAGTTGTGTCTGACTCTGCAATCCCATGGACTGTAGCCTGCCAGGTTCCTTTGTCCATGGAACTCTCCAGGCAAGAGTACTGGAGTGGGTTGTCATTTCCTTTTCCAGGGTATCTTCCCAACCTGGGGATTGAACCCAGGTCTCCTGCATTGCAGGCAGATTCTTTTACCAACTGAGCAACTAGGGATAAAGATAGCCCCAAACCAGAAACAACCCCAAGGTCCATCTCCTGTGAACAGACATACAAAAATGTGGTATATCCACATAACAGAATACTCAGTGAGTTCAGTTCAGTTCAGTCGCTCAGTCGTATCCGACTCTTTGTGACCCCATGAATGGCGGCATGCCAGGCCTCCCTGTCCATCATCATCTCCTGGAGTTACTCAAACTCACATCCATTGAGTCGGTGATGTCATCCAGCCATCTCATCCTCTGTTGTCCCCTTTTCCTCCTGCCCCCAATCCCTCCCAGCATCAAAGTCTTTTCCAATGAGTCAACTCTTCCCATGAGGTGGCCAAAGTACTGGAGTTTCAGCTTTAGCATCAGTCCTTTCAAAGAACACCCAGGGCTGATCTCCTTCAGAATGGACTGGTTGGATCTCCTTGTAGTCCAAGGGACTCTCAAGAGTCTTCTCCAACACCACACTTCAAAAGCATCAATTCTTCAGTGCTCAGCTTTCTTCACAGTCCAACTCTCACATCCATACATGACCACAGGAAAAACCATAGCCTTGACTAGACGGACCTTAGTTGGCAAAGTAACATCTCTGCTTTTGAATATGCTATCTAGGTTGGTCATAACTTTTCTTCCAAGGAGTAAGCATCTTTTAATGTCATGGCTGCAATCACCATCTGCAGTGATTTTGGAGCCCCAAAAAAAGAGTCTGACACTATTCCCCATCTATTTCCCATGAAGTGATGTTAGGAATAAAAAGGGACAAACTACTGTGGATGCACCGTCAAACACATTAAGTGAAAGGGGGCAAATACATGGAACCATATACTGTGTTATTCCACTGATATGAAATCCAGAAAAGGCAAACTTATAGTATTAAAAACAGGAAGTAGATTACTGGTTGCCCAGTGCTTGGGAGATGGGGGGAAATAGGAGTGACTGCTAATTGCCACCAGGGATCTTCCTGAGATGATGGAAATTTTCTAAAACTGGATTCTGGTGCTGACTGCACAACTTGGGAAATTTTCTAAAAACCAGTGAATTGTACATTGAATTATATGATATGTACATTACATCCTACACAAGCAGTTAACAACACATATATACACACAGAGAGTCTACAGTTGAAGCCCTGGACAGCTACAAAGTGTTAAATCTGTGTTTTGGTTGTCTCTCTTATTTTCTTGACTCCAGAGTGGAAAAGATGACATCAGGCTATTAACATTATGAGAATGCAGAATTTTGCCATTCAATTTCCTCTTAAAGATAATAAAGGAGCATGAGGGGAGGGAGTCATGCAAGAGGAGCAAATAAATCTGCTCTTTCCTTATTATGTAGTTCAAACCGGGTCATGGCCCTATTAGCCAGTAACCACGAGTAGCTTACTTATTACTTGGCGCTGCCGGCGGGGGCAGTGCTGGGGCCTGGGAACAGAGTCCAGCCCCCTACGAACACAAGCAAGACCTTTGTAATGGGCAAAGCCAGGCCAGGCACTAGGCTATGCACGATAATAGACATCCAAAGCAATTAAGAAATGAGAAACTACAGAAATTCTTATGTATTAAAATCTTACGTTCATGTATTAAAATCTAACACAAGCCACTTACCTCAAACTTAGGTTTTGTTAAAATCGGTATCAACTTAATAATTTTACACAATCAGAAGAACGTCATCTGGTGAATCAGGCACACTGCACAACAGCCCAAGTCAGCCTACGACGCCTGCACTCCCATCTCTCGAGAGAGGCAACTTTCGCCAAGCAGCTACTAAACAAACGCACTAGCTCTGCTTTGCAGACTCATGACGGACCGTCTCTGCAATAGGACAAGGGACTAGGTGGCATCTGGCACTGCTACTACAGAACCAGAACGGGCTCTGGGGCTAAGTCTCAGTGCCATGGGCTGACGCGGCTCATAGACGCAAGGTTGCAAGGGTCAGGGTGACAAGCGTACGGAACAGCCCCTGCTGGAAAAAGGGTCATGAAAGAAATAAGTGTGAGGATAAGCTAATCAGAGTCTCTGGAGTTTCCTGACCACCCACAGCCAGGCCAACAAGACTGCCCCTGCCATCTACTCACAGAAGGTCCCAGCTGGCAGCTTCAGAGCATGCACCATGTCCGGAAGACATGCATTTTAGGACCATCATATATATCCCTGTATAAAAGTTTCTGAATAGGGGAGAGAAAAAAAAAAAACAAAACATAAATGGTTAAGAGGGCCAATCTGATACAAACGGTGTGGAATTATTTTTAGTTGAAGTGGATAGGATCTTATGAAAATGAAATGTGGAAAAGAATATTCAGGCAGGAAAAGGGAAATACTATATTTGTCCCTTGCTCTCCCACTGCTCTTAAGCATTTCCTCTACTCTGGGAAGAAAGCAATAAAACTGTTCTCCCTCTGCTCAGAGACACAGTGATCAACAGACCTACTGGCAGACCCGGTGCTTGGGCTTGGAGTACAGAAAAACACCACCTCACACTGCTGTGGCTCTCAGCTGAGAGGTGCCCCCTTGGCCTGTGAAATCCCTCCAGTGGCTCTCACTGCTCTGCCTGGGAGGAAATGGGGAGAATGTTCCAGTGGCCTCCTGAGGGGCCCATACCACCCTGACCACTTCTGAGCCTGCAGCTGAACTGCACCCTGACTGCTCTCTGTCAACAGAGGTAAGAATATTCCAAGAATGCCAAGGACTAACAAAAATGACCAGCAGTGTATTCTCATGACTCATTCCCCTCGTCCCATCCCACTTTCTCTCCTCATTCCTTAATCTCTATTTAAAATACACTTCACAAGGGAAAAGGAGGGATTAGGTGAATGAAAGTGGCAACCTTCATAATCTGATGGAGCAAGCTGGCTAGTATAACACCTGACATGAAAATTACCCTACATTAAAAAAAAAAGTACTTTCCTTCCCATAAAAAATTTTAAGCATGCTCATAATTTAGAGGGCATGTGGAGTTTAAATCGTTAACAATTAAAAAGCCAAAGTAAGTCCATAGAGTTTTGTCCAATGACCCTTTTAACTACTTGAAAATGAGATCTGATTATCAAGTACTGTTACGGCTTATCTCTAAAGATTTCTTCCCCCAAAATATTGATCCTGGGTTTACATGAGCAAGGACATTCTGAGAAGCCTTCTTAAAATCAGGCACAACCCACTACTCATAGTTGAGACAAACACTGGGCCCATTTCTTCTGCGTCTGGGTGGGTTTCTATTAGTAAGTCAGTACCTGGGGAAACATACTACTCCGAGTCAGCTCGACATAAGAATCATATTACTGCAAACTGAGACTTCTGTAGCTATAGGATATGTGTATGGGGTTATCTCAACACTTGTTTTCAAAAGCTTCTTGGATGCTCAGTACACCAACAAGCACTGTATTTCTTGATGGCCACACTTTTTGCAAATTAAGATCACTTTAATTAAGACCTGAAGCCAAATCAATAACACAGCTCTGATGACATCAGCTAAAATTCTCTTTGGAGGATCCCAGTGGAAACTTCCGACAAAATGCGAGGCAGCGTTCCCGAGGCAGTGGCCCCAGAAAGCAGATTCCTGTGTCAGCTTGGGAGACAGGTGCACCTCGAGGCATGACTGGGACCTGTCAAGGCAGTGATGAGGCTGCCTCCTTGGTCTTAACTCTGGGGACACTTCAGCTGGTCCTACAGACACCAGCCTAATGTTCAAAACTCACACCCTTATGGCCATTCTCCCATGATTACATTCCTTGGTCTAGCTTACTGGTTCTCAGGGTTCCTTCTGTTCTCATTAATACACCACCAACAAATGACTTTATGCCCTGGTAAGAAAAAGCCCTTTATGCCCTGAAAAAGACCATCATCAATAACATTAATAACTACTGCTGGTGAGCAGCGACACAGTGCCAGCTCTTTAGTAAGTGCTTTGCGGTAACTATTTTACAGATGAGGAAACTGAGGCTTACACGGGCTAGTTTATTCAAGATAAAAAAGCTAGTAAGAGGTGAATATGGCATTTCAATACCATGAAGGACTCTAGTGGGGAGGAAATGTACTTTACGATTTCAATTTACTTCTAAGAGTGCAGATGACCCACAAGGCATTAGCTGCGGCCATCTCCAAAGTTCTGTGGAGAGAGAAGTTAATGGAAACCACACATGTTCCGGGAAAAGAAGAAAAAAAGTGTCTGTTCACAACAGATTAACATTTCTCTTGCCAAGAAAACTAGAGTCGGGAAACTGCCTGGGAAGTAAATGTTCTTGACAACTGAACTCTTCTCTACTGAGCTATTGTTAAAACTGAACTATTGTCAAAACAGTATTTTATTGTTTACTTATTTTAATTTTGAATTATTTCTGATATTAAGATTTACTATAATGAGTTGTCTTTTTAAAAAAGGAAGTTACTTTTAAATATGCCGTTAACAGTTTTTCACAGAAAAATTCCCACCACGAGTACCACAGAAATACACCTTTCTTTTTAACCTTCATTTAAATAATGTGTCTCACCCTCCAAGATTATTGGAAGATTAAAGACAAGTAACAAGAATACTGAAGGTCACATATATTTATAACACAGCCCTCTCTCTTCTCTGTAACAGTGTATGATTGCAAAACAGGTCTGATATAAAAAAATTAAAAACCGAGAAACTATGAATACGTGTTCATAAACTATAACAAGCACTTCTGGTGTTTTACTCACTTCTCCTCCTAGTCAAGAATCTGAACACCAGAGCAAGGAGTCTCACAGCAACAAGTCAGATTTCCTCTCTCCTTTTATCTGGAACTCCACTGGATTACAGCAGGTCCCCAAAAACCCAATGTGAAGTTGAGCAAAACTAAGCAGAAAAGTATGTTTCACCTTCTGTTCTGGAGACAGGTTTGCTCCACCTTCGCTTTCTCCACTGAGCCTCTCCCGAGGACAGCTCACAATGACAATGACTCTGCATTATGCACAGGGCAGTTCCAGGGAAGCATGAGTCAGAGTCAGACGCAGACGCAAACAGCGCCAGCTCTGGAAATAGCGGCTGCAGCCTTCCTCCAAGACGGGAGATAGTGGCCACAGATCAGGTTCGGCCCAAACCTCCCCTGCTCAGAGGTCAAAGGCCAGTGAAATGGGTAAACTGTGTGTGTTCGCACGCACAGGCACCCAAGCCATACATGCACAGTAGTACATCAGTGACCCTCTGTCGGAAGATAGTTCAGCGTCATTTAGATCTGTCTTACGATAACCCAGTGCTCTAAGATTAGGTAATGCTACTGTTAACCATGCCAGTGACTTAACGTTTAATAAAGACTCAAAGTACACCAGGTGTTAGCAATACAGGAGTATCAACCAGCGCATTCTCTCCAGCACCTTTCATGGGAAGGGCGCCTTCAACACAAATGGAACAAACGGCTCAGTACCTGCCTTTTCTGTTCACCTGTCCATCTGGGAAACTACCTGCCAGTTGTGTTGCAGAGAACACACAGCCAGTTCCTTCCCTAAACCATAATATTCCCATTCCCTTTGTCCTGCCAATAGTAGAGAGTTCTGGGGAGCTAAACTTTCCATAACCCAAGTTCAGCATTTATTGATACTACTGTTTTGGGGGTAGAACTGGTGTCATCTGGCCCATAGGCAAATAGCCAAGTCAGAAAACTACAGAAAAACTTCACTTTAAATCTGTTAAGCATCAAGGGATGAATATACTTAAACATGGAAAGCAGTCTTGCATTTAGAAAAAAATTATAATGTATACATTAAAAAATATGTGCACAGGCTGAAGAAAAGGCATTTGTGAGAGTAACTTTACTGCCTTCCAAAATATAATGCCTTCTTATTGGGCCACACTGTGTTGGATTAAAAACAGCAATAATATATTTAATTTGTTGTTTAATAACACACAGCAAAAACTGTGATTTTCATGTCATAGTTGCTTGGTCCATGGCAAATATCACAAAAACCTCAAATGATCTATACCTTGTAAAGTTTACTAACTTAATATGAAAAGCAAAATTTCACACCAACCCTTGCAGACACCTGTCTCACCAGAGTCTTGCCTACTCTTTGGAAGGCCTGAGCTTTCAAAATCGGACCCAGTCCACACCTAGGCAAGCCAGCACTCGAGGGTGCTCCATGCAAAGACCCCACTCTGGACAAGTTTCCAGGCCACAGGGAGTGGCCTTGGAGGGGCAGCCATAATCTCCCATGGCGTCCTTTCCACCGTGCTCAGGTATCCCTGCTTCATGACACAAGAAATCAGCTGTGCAAGTTTCTCCTCGGCCAGAACCCAAAGCTGCTCCCCCTCTCCACAATCCCACTTCAGGAGCTGTCAGAGCTGGGGCTGGTCCCAGGTCAGTACTGCGGACCTCCAAGTTCTCACGTGGAAAACAAGGGTTGGAGTTAGAGAGGCCCAAAGGCCCTCCCCCAGCCTAACTATTCCAGTCCTGTACCACATCGCACATAAAGTGCTGAAGTGAAGCGTGAGCTGTCGAGCTCTCCACCGGATGCTCTCCCAACCTCCATGCACTCTTGCGGCCTGGCACACTCAAGTGTCAAGGACTTCAAGTAGCTTTCATAACGTTATAGTCACTAGCGCATTCCTCCAGGTGCTCGATTTATAATTTTTCCAGTTATTTAAGACAGCTCCTTGTTGGTGGTAATTTCAGTTTCTGAAGTTACCTCAACTTCTTAGTTCTTCCTGATACCACACAAAGATGAGATTTCCAGTGACAAAACCAATGTTCTAAACTATGTTAGAAACTCAACATGACCAAGAACCATTTTAGAGAATATTTCAAGACAACCACCTGTACTAAAATTCACTTTCTGTCATGAAATAAACACTGCAACCCTGCCTAGTGAAAGGTAACAGTTCTCTCCTTAGACCAGAAATGACTGCAAATGACAACAGAGGAGGAGGTGGGCCGAATACCAAGTGTCATTCATTGGCTGGTATTTGTATAAGCTCCACCAGCCTTCAAAGGAAGGTCAAATCAAAACAGTTTGAGGAGAATAAACAAAAGCGATGACTTGAGCACAAAAAATGATTACAGACTCATTTAAAACGGAGCTTTTGCTAGAATAGAAATCTTATCAACAGCCTGAGAGCACTTTGAGAGCTTCCTGTTTGGAACAAGAACAATGACAATTTATTCCACTATAGTGGACAATCTGGAGAGATGCAAATCAAACAGTAGATGAGTGCTGAGAAACAGGATTGGTCTTCTTGAAGAAAGTCAAAAGATAAAGACAAAATGTAACAGACTTGTATGCCTATTATGCCTTTATTTGCTGCAAACCGAAGAACAATTAAAGGAAGAAATCAAGGCTGTTTAGGGGTGTATGGCTTTTTTTTTTTTTTTTGGGTCTGTAAATAAATTTCAGAATGTTTTCCTGTCTCATTATTGTGGAGTAGGGAAAAAACCCAAATGAATGGTGTCTATCCACATACCATTAGGTAGTCAGTCTTTCACCATCTTATTTGAAGAGGTGCTCTAAAACATACTAAGTACTTAGTAAATGCCAGCTGTTTTAGATAAGACACCTCACTTAACTCCCAAAAGACTCTGGCAAGACACCTATCTCCCTCTGACAGGATGCGAGGTGGTGGTGCAGTCAAAGGGGGCCACCGTGGGAGCCAGACCCGAGCCACTCAAGGTCTGAGGCCACCCAAGGTCTGCACACGGCAGGGAGGAGAGTTACCTCTCCAAGACACCTGCACCCCTCTGCAGAGAACAACTGGATTTTATCAGTCAAAATCCCAGAGACATAAGAATGGATTATTCTACAAGAATCAAAAGAAAGCAACAGCTAACGAGCCTACGCGGACAAAGAGGACCAGAGTCACAGGGAGACGGAGTGGGAACAAAAGTAGGTCACTACAACTGACGCACGAGGACTCTGGGCTCAGTGACTCATTTGGGGATCCTGGGTGAGACACTCAGAGTTTCCAGTGAATGCACTACCGCCTTCGGATCTGCAAAATGGAGGACAAAACCTTATTAGGATTATTTGGACACTTACAGATCCTCACAAGAAACAAAAGCCTTAACATATTAAAAAACATGGCTTAACACCCATAAGAATGGCTAACATAAAAAAAAAGAAATCTGATGATATCAAGTGCTGATGAGCAGGCAGAGAAACTGGCTCCTGAGGACCAACACTGGTCCTCAAGACATTATGATAAATAAAAGAAGCCAGATCCAAAAGACTCAAGTGCACATGATTCCATTTATATCACATTTTTAGAAAAGGCAAAGGCATAAAGACAGAAAGCAGACTTGTAGCTGCACAGGGTTACCAATAGCGACTGACCATGAATGGACACAGGGGAACTTTTTGGTGACAGAAACCCGTTCTAAAACTTAAGGTAGTGGGGGCTGTACCAGTGCATATGAGTAAGTTTCCTGGCATATAAAATATATACAACATATAATTCAATAAAGTTGTTGAGAGAGAGAATCAGAATCGCCATCTTCTGTTGTCTATGAGAGCACTCAGCATCTTTTACCTTTAATGTCAAGAATAAACATAAAAGTGCATCTTTCGACACTTAAAGCTAAAGCTTATATGTGTGACAGTTAAAGAAAAAACATCAGAAAGCAATCCGTATATGAACATAGTCCAACAGTAGGTTCTGTTTCTCTTCTGGATTCTTTCTGTTGTTCTACTTGAACATCTCATGCTATTCATGAATATCACGAATTTTTTCTTGGACACCAAACAAAAACTGCCCCAGAAAATTAACAGAATGAGCCTTACTACTTTCAGTTATACATGAAACCACATAAAATGACTGCTGTTGCCTTTTCACTGAATATGTCAGAAAAATCAAGACCTATCTTCTGAGACCATTTTCCCCATTTTACATAGTTTCATTGGCATTAATTAGGACAACAGTTTAATTGCTTTCATATACACAAAATCTTCACAGATGTATGATTTAGATTTTAATACTCCAAAAAACCAATGCTTGTTTAATTTATAGGATACATAAAACGATCAATGATTTGGATATATACTTCATGCCATTTTTGCGGCCCACCTGACAAGTTTATTTGTTTTCATCATCAAAAAATAAAAGGGGAAAAGTAAATAAATAAAAGGAGTATATAACTGTCTTTACAAATACTGTTAAAAAAAAAAAAGTCATCTGCAGTGCTGAAAACACATAGGATACTTTCTGGGTAAAATAACACAACATCCAAAAACCAACAAGAGGGGGAAACTCTGAAGACCTCTCCAAGTCCCCACCTGTAATATTCTCATTTCACCTTGAAACCACACAGGAAGGAAAAAAATCCAAAACTGAAAGACACAAGTTAAAGAATGAAAAACTTACATCCTCAAGTTCAGAGGCAGCCTAAGTTTGCTGCAGCGCTTTGACTTGACATTAGCAAGCGTAAGAGAAGCACAGCTTCCCCTTGAACATGAGCTTCAACTGCATGTGGTCCACTTACATGTGGATATATTTCATTAGTGAATACTACGGACTACATGACCCATAAGTAGCTGAATCCAGGGGTGTGGAGGAACCTCGGATATGGGGACTCACTGTAAGTTTTTCCTGGATTACCCTCCAAGTTGTTCAAGGGTCAACTTGACCAACTTCACAGTTTCAGTAGGTTCTCATGAAAACAACCTGAATTTTGGGAACAGAAATTATGACATCTTCAACTCTACAGTGCATCAAGAGCTGAATGAACTGGAACCAACTGTATCGCTTCACGAGCCTGGACAAGGCTTGTGGATAATGCAAATAACCCAAGGTGATACAACTTCCTTTCCTTGTGAGATCCAAACCACTCTGTATATATACCTGATGTTACCTCTGAAATGAGGTTGATTCAGTTCTGCTTTCTTTCCAGTTTTTTACATCTTAACAGTAAAGTCTCTGAGGACTGTTTCCCATTCCTCTGTGCTCCCTACTCCTTACTAAGGGTTTTGCATGTTGTGGATATGCAGTGAAGTTAGTTAGTAAATAAACTGTTTAAGTAAATATAGAATTTAATAAGGAATGCATTACACAGAATCAGAGACAGTATTACATTTCTAGCCTTGAGTTTCCAAATCATTCTGATTCATAAGTGTCAGCAGAATTTCTATGATGGGTTCCAGCCTTACTTCTAGAACATGGATGCATTTATTTTTTAAAATCACATATTCAAATAAAGACACTAACACTATTTACATGTATGTCAATCAAACCCCTATCTGTGCTTACAAATCAGGTAAAAGCATTAAAATGGATTCAGTTAATTCAATTATCCAATTTCCCACCATAACTTCCAGCCTGCATGTGTAAAGGGTTGCTTTATCAAAACAAGGCCCAGGAATGGAAACCCTTAGTCCAGGGTAGCCTCAGGTAAAATGCAACATATACATACTCACGTCCTTGGTTTGTGCTACACTGGTTTGGATTTATCACATGCTATTTTGTAAGTGATCTTTGATATGTCGTGTGTTTTATCTCCCATGGCCAGAAATGACATCTCCTATTTCCTTGGTATTTTCCAGCAGCGTCTTATACAAGGCCTTATATACAACAAATCTGAGAAAATATGCTGACTGATTAGATTCATTTAAGGGTTTCAGCTCTCTGAAGAATAGTCCTTTTTCCCCTCTGTGTTGTTTTATGCACATATAAATGAAAAATTAAAAATTCATTAAAAATTAATTCATTAAAAGTTAAATCCAGAGTTTTTTGTGGGAAACTAACATATGAAAGGATTACGAAGGAGATGGAATTTCAAAAGAGGTGTTCGCAAAAAGTAACAGTGCTTTTAGGCCAGTGGTTCTGCCCTAGTGGATCAGAGTGAGCTCATTTATTGCCATGTACACAAAGTATACTTTGGAGTATCCACTTAGATTTCTCACAAATATAAAGCCAACTGAAATCCAACTGACTATAATATGAAATACTGTAAAATTTTAAAGTTCCTGACAAGGGGCTTTAAACAGTAAGGAGTAAAATAAATTTAAAGCACTTTACATCCAGTAGCTTATTTAGTCTTCAAATCTACTCTCTGAGCAAGCAAAAACAGTTGTCATTATTCTCATCTTACAGATCAAGAAAGTAAAGCTCAAAAGCGAGTGACAGTTGGGAAAATGGACCCACAGTGAGATATATTAAACAAAAATTTTTGGAATTAAAAAAAATATCTAGGCATCCAGGAGAAAAAGCAGGTCACTCTGATGAAAAGAAATGACGCTAGTGTCAGACTTTATGCAAGACAATGGAGGGACATATTCAAGATACTTAAAGAAAATATGAGCCAAGGATTTTATGTTTAGTTGAACTGACCTTCATGTACAAAGCGTATAACTTATAAACATACAAGAGCTCAGGAAATACTGCTGCCTCAAGCTCTTCCTGAGAAATCCACTACAGAACTAGCTTCAAAACACCAAAAGACTAAAGATCAATATAAGGGTAGATGATGAGCATTAAATATAGACTTACTTGCAGAATTAAAGCTAAGTGATTTTATAAAGGATACAGTAATAATATGTAATGGCTACATGCTCTGACATTGTAGGTATAGTACAGCTATCATAAAGGATAAAGGGGATGGGAAAATTATATGAAAAATACATTAGTTTGTTGACTGTTACAGGTATTTATCTGGAAATTGAAAGATAAAACACTTCAAGTCACAGGATGGAAGACAAAGAGGAGAGAGGTGAGAAAAGGTTAATATCTAATTTTAGATATTAAATATTGCAAAAAAATCAATACACATGAGCAAACAAAAGTGAACAAGAGGCAAAAATGTGTTATCATGCGAAAGTAACCATTAGAACAAAAACACAAGCCTTCCTAAATACCAAAAAAAGGACAAAAGAAAAAAATGTATCATGAAACGGAACATATTAATTTTATAATTAATACAAATTGGCTTACCTGGCCAAAATACAAAGATTTTCAGATAAAAGCAAAACTCAAGCGACAGACTTACGGAGCACACAAGTAGGAAGCAGAGCTGGAGTCAGTCAGTCTTCCTGGCTTTGAGCTTTTTATGGAAAAGATGAAAAAGATGACCCACGACTGATAGTAAAGCTCTACCAAATGCGCTTTAGTGAAAAACTCTGTCATTAAAATTTCTTAATGCAGAAGCCAGGTAAGACTTCATATAAAAGTACCATTAGTGAGATTCATGCATCTAGTTGATTCAACAAATATCTGCCGAGGGTGTATATAATTAGGTCCTTTTCTAAGCACTGAAAACACAATGCTTGAGTGTCATTTTTCCTTTCTGTAGAGACCCAAAAATATAAATGAAATATATGTTGGCTAGACTTAAAGACATGCTAGTGTCGACCTCCTAAAACAGAAGATTAATGGAGACAATGACAGGCCTTAAACTACACTGACACCAGTAGGTGCTACTAAAATAATGCATCTTATTAGGGCCATATGATACCAGGCACAAACAGCAGTTCACTAAAATGCCTAATATGAGGAATGATTGCCAAGTAAAGCATTCTGTCACAGGAATGTAACTAATGCTTCCTATAAAACTAAGAGTCACAAAATTTTTCCCTGCCCGCCTTCCTTTTCTACCCAAACTCTTATGTTTTATATTAAAATGGCTTTCATCTCTCACGGCATGTAAGAGTTGATGGCTGCTGGCATCGAATCTGCTAAAATCAACACCAGTGTAATTATCTGCACACTTTCAAGTGTTTTCAAAATACATGCTGGTTGAGATTTTCTTAACTTTGAAACGTATGCTTTAAATGTTGGTGGTCTAGGACTGTCAATAGCCTGGGTTAAAAACAATTTTAAAATCTTGCCCAAAGCATTCTCTTCTACAGCAATTATTCAACTTGTTTATAATTCATCTACCTTCATAAAGTGCTTGACACAGTCTATAATGTCCTCATATCATGTTGCTATTTTGTGACACTACTTTAATGGTACATTTACATGAGCTGATACATGTAAAGCACTTAAAAGAGTGCTTGACACATGACAAGTGTCAGCTATTATTATATTAATAGTTCCATTCAAAGGTTCTTTTTAAAATATGTGAATAAGTGCGCGAGGGTAAATGGATAACAATACTTTAAATTTTTCCTATCATGTCAGCTGAAAATGAGAAGGAATTTCAGTACACTCGGAATTCTCACTTTTTTTTTTTAAGAACTGCAGAGTATTAAAAAAAAAATCTATGAAACAGATGAAAATGTAATGATACAAAATTATACAAGTCAGAATTCCTTCGTGAGGCTATCAAAAACACATTCTATCGGCAATTCTATCTTGATCCAGCCAAGGGGTAAAAAGAAAAACAACTAAGATCCTGTGAAACTAGGTCTCATCTGAGACCTAGGTACAGAAAATTTTGTAAACTATGTAGGGATTTCTAGGGATTTACAGAGAAAAAAGGGAGACCCACAAAAAAGACTGAGTTTGAAATATTTCAGCAATATAACAAATTGCATATTCACAGCGTCGTAATTACCCTTTTGTTTGGTTTCTTTGTAATTATTTTTAATAAATTATTCTGCCTCCCCCCATCACTCAAGTAAGCTGTCATCCAAAGGCACAATCAGAACAACGCAGGACACAAAGGCACTCACTGATAGGGAGGGTGTGAGGGAGGGCGGCTGGTGCCTCCAGAGCTGTGACTCATTCGAATCCATAAAGCTTTTCTACGAGATCAAGTATCAATGAAGCTATTGTAAGAGATTACAGCTATATATATGTAGACTGGTTATGAATTCTCACAGGGCAAGAGCATTTTTGAAAAAAGGAAAGGGCACCAATGTCTGGGAAACCACTCAGCACGAAGACTGCCTCAATTACATAAGACTGGCTGCCGCACCTACCATTTTGCTAAATCTGAGTAGTTCCTATAAAGAAAAGAAGACCCTTCAGTTCAGCACTCCCTAAATTCATCTGGCACCATTCTGCCAAGCTCTGTATCCTAAGAGCTCCAGAGTCAAGCCTAACACAGTTGCCATCTGCTGTTACAGATCCAAGAAAGAACCAGATAATTTTTATTAGTCTTAAATACTGTTTTCCAGAAATCATAAACCAAATAGAAAACAGATCTTGGTCACAAAAGACAAACAGCAGTAAAGGATTTTATTAGTTTAAAATTTGTACCTACCTTTATCATGTTGAATATTTCAGTATCAGAATTGTAATAAAAACATTCTCCTAGAATGTGTAAAATTTTAAAAGGACCAATAAAAGTGGCAAAATGCCTAAATCAAGTTGGATTTAAAAAATGTTCTGTGAATTATTATCAAGTCTATCAAGGACTTCAGAATCAAGCGTGTGGAAAGAACAAGTGCAACAAAAGCAGAGTGAAAATGGTCCAGAATTTAGTATCACAAACAAAACAGGTCCAGTATTTTTCCCTGAAAGACTCAGAAAATCGAATTTATCATTTTGGCTCCTACTAAAATGGCCACTGAATATCATAAATCCATTTTCACAACCACCTTCCTAGACTTTCATGTTTCACTCGATATTTCAAGGAAAAATTTCACTAAAATTTAAACAATTTTATGCTCAAGGGTATTATTTTTCAGGTTCTAGCAGCAAAGAATAATTAAGGTAACCTTACAGGGTGCTTTTGTTGGAAACCATTTGTACCTAGTGTTTCTTCTAACTACTCATAACAGAGACCAATCTCACCCTCACCAAGGCTCTTACTTGGAAACAAACTCACAGGAAAGAGTGCTTGTTAATAATAACAGCAAAGCTTAGTATTGTCGAATTTCCAATGTTTTGAAAGTATGCCGGTGAATACTTCTGACATCATAACCAGAAATGAGTATCTTAAAATTTGTTCTCTCTGTTATCAGATGTGCATAAAGTAGGAAGCATGCTTCCTTCAAATATGAAAACTGGAATTTTCCTTCTCTTAAAAAATAAATCATTAACACCATTCAGGTATTTTCTTCAAATATATGATTTCATAAATTATTATTCTACAGTATATCCTAATCCCTGAAATACTGATAAAAGAAGTATCAAAAACATTGTATTATTTTACACATATATATTTATAAGAATGTTATATTACTCCTTAATCTTTGAATACAATGGATAATTGGCATTTATCTTTGAATCAGTTAAAGATAAAAGCAGGAAAAAATGTGTGTTCTTTCAAAACCAATAGTCACTTAGTAAAATCTATTAACATTATTTTTAAAAATATACACTGTACAATACACTGTACAATTCACTGTTGGTATCACCATTGTTTAACCAGTCCTTTGCAGAGCAGGCTTATCCATTCATCCTAATTGTTCTTTGTATAGTTGTTCACGTCCCCTCGCCTTTCTGTTGCATAAATTATTCAAACTAAATAAAAGGAACTCGAAATAGTGAAAAAGGAAGAATATCAGGAGGTAAGGAGAAAAACACCTGAGACTA
Source organism: Ovis canadensis (assembly GCF_042477335.2). Classification (NCBI taxonomy): domain Eukaryota; kingdom Metazoa; phylum Chordata; class Mammalia; order Artiodactyla; family Bovidae; genus Ovis; species Ovis canadensis. Next base: position 31,486,723 of record NC_091246.1, read on the forward strand.
AAAGCAAAAGAGAGGTGAGTTTTTAAACTGAAAATTAGGAAAACAAATAAACAAACAAAAAAAGTAAAGAAATTAAGTGACACCAGTGGAAAAGAGAGCTAAAACCTAAAGATAAAATAAAATGGAAACAAATGTCAGAGAACATAGCAGAAAATGCAGACCAAAAAAAAGCCTCATCTTCAGAAAGACAAGAAGTGAAAACCTGTTAGGTGGCACAGAAAGACAGCAGAGCTACCTGGTGGGTGGGTAGGATCGAGGAGACACGGCAGGGCCAGCCAGGAGAGCATCTGAAAGCACTTTTGCAGGGGTACCTCTCGCTCAATCAGCTTACTTTATTTCCTTATTCGTTATTTTAACCCACAGTTGGGCACAGGACAAGTTTGTTTTGCTTCTCCTTCTAAGTTCACTGAAAACCTCAACTAGTATTTCAAGCTATACCAGGTTATGCCCACCACTTAGCACTTTCAAGATTTTAAGGAGGGAAAATAATTATTCCTATAAAATTACATTCTTTAATGTTTAACTCCAACCAAATGCCCATTTTTAAGACCCTGGCCTTGCACCACTGCTTTTTGTTTTCCTTCCTCAGGCAGGTCAGAAGATGGCTTTCCCCCAGTCACTAAAAATCAGAGGAAAAATGCTATGACCTAGCATAGTTAAATACAGACCAGTCATCCCCCAGTTCTTGCCTGGGGCTGAATCCTGCCTGAGGCCTGAAGATGCAAATAGAGACCTAGGGGATGGAGGAAAGGGCAGCATGAGGGAGAGAAAGGGGCCAAGACAAAGTAGGCAAATAAAAGCAACAGCTAGATTTTAAATGTCCAACCTACAGAAACAACTAAACTTTCTTACTTTACAGTTACATAAAATAAATAAAAGGAGAAAAATTCTAAGTTATAGGAAAACAGTAAACGCATGAAAAAAGAAAAATTGACGAATATGCTTCTACCTGTGGCACGGTGAACATTTAAAAAAAACGTAGCTCATCTCCATGTTAAATTAACAACCTAGATTCCAATGAATAACAGGTTCAAATCCCAGCAAAAGGTTAACATAAGACCTAGGTTTGAATATTCAATACCACAGAATTTGATCCATATTTTGGAATAGACACTCAGGCAATCAGAGGACACACCTCGGCTACCAGCTGCTGTACAGCTTCTGTGTCTTTCAGAACTTGTTCTAACGCCCTTGGTGGCTAATCGCACCCCCTTTCTCCCTGTCCTTGAAAATATCACATGCTTTGCCTCAGTGAGCTCCAAACTCTAAGACAGAGCAGAAGCAAAACAGTGGGCAAAGGGCTGAGCTGCTGTGCAGAACCAGAAGGAAAAACTGGAGACATTGATAATTAATACTCTCTTGGACAATTCTTAAACCATCCCCCTTCTTGCCCCCCTCCCCCCACCTCCACCCTCAAAGCTAGTCAGCTTTAAGCTTCATTCCCTGAAAGGAAGCTCGGCATGACAGTCTCAACCCACTTCATTTTCATGTCCTCCTCAAAACTACTGCCCACAATTTCTAAGAAAAGTCAGAAGCACGTTATCCCCATAAGCTCCAACACAATAGCCTCTCTCAAGGAGAAATGCTCAGTGAAGAACTCCAGTGTTCTTGGAAGGCAAACTCCTCAGTCCCTAGCCTCATTCTCAGAGGGCGGTGGTCAGGTCACAGATGGGTAACACAGTGGGTGTCACATATATGGTTACTTCAAATTCAGATTCTGGTAGTGATTACCTGGTAATCCACAAAGGGTTACCCCTTCTTTTATGCATGAAACACTGTGTGCTTGGATAATCTTACTTTGGGTTTACAAAAATAATAGCTAAAAAATATTTTTTTAACCACTAAACGAGCCAATTTGTAATTCTTTTTCCTTCTTTGGACATTTTATGATCTCATTCATCCATCACCTCACAAACATTTTTAAAAACACCTAGACCATGAAAAGTTAAACCAACACAACCTACCATAGCATGCTAAGGTACAGCCAGAAAACTCAAGCCAGTTCAAAATGACCACTTTTTCTATTATTGTTTAACTGAAGTGACATGTACGACTCTTTGTTTAAAAAGGGAAGGGCTTTTCACACACTGAATGTCTCCTTACAAATGACCAAACTCCTAGGCCAGTTCTTTTTGTAATTCTCTCAGAAGCTGCCCTCGGTATCCTTAAATGCACTCTGAAACTTTGGTATCACCTCCATTATGATGTGCTTTATGCACATTCTCGGACGCTGCAATGCCCATACTAAGGCAACACATCACAGAAGTTGGCAGCAATGCTATCAGCAAGAATTTGGCTTCAGAGTCAGAAATGATTCATCATACATTCTAAGCAGCAGAAAAACAACACACTGCTATTTTAATCCCTTGGTGCTTTCAAGAATCAAAAAACAGTAAAATTATTAAAGCCAAAGCAACAAAAATCCTACCTGCTGCAATGTTTGTAAAAACATTCATTTTTAAGAGTTTTCAACAAAAGCACTGAGGAAATAACAAACTACTTACCTTATTTCACAATATTTACTACAATGACAAATCAAGTTTTAACTTAATACAATTTCAGGAGAAAACAGGTAGTCCAAACTTCTGCAAAGTAGCATACTGAAATTCTAAATACAGAAAAACAAATTTCTCATTTGCTTTAAGTAAACAAAATCCCTCCACTGTTTCAAAAGTAATACACTACTTTCATCTTCTCTCTCCATTTTTGAGAGTACTCTGTAGTCTAAATTAATGAGTGTGAGTGGTCTCTCTCAGGATCAAACTGAGAAACCTTATACTGTGGGTCATTTATTCAGAACACTCCCTGGTTTTTAGAGATATTATATCATAATAATACCACATACCATAATAAACGTTACTGGTCTAATGTAATAATATAATGGAACTGGCTTTTTGTCCTGATGCTCTATTTAAAGAGCATGAAAGAAATCTGCATCCTGGGTCGTTTTCACTTCCTGAGAACAAAGTACGTTGATAATCAATAGGATTATCAATCAGTATTTCTATAGAACTATACCTAGGTAAATCTAAGGTTTACTGCAAATTTAATTAAAACGTAAAAAAAAAAAATGCTACCCTATTGTTGTGACCAAGTATTGGGGGGAGGGGGGCAGATGGGGAGACTGATCAAGAACTCCATCCAGTGCTCTCTTTCGGGGACCCCTACCTTCTCAAACACTTCTTCTCTGTCCTTTCGTTTCCGTTTTCGGGGTCTCCGGTTCACTCGGACCCATTTCGCGACCTGAAGTTCAAAAACCACAGGGCATTTTAAACATAGGACAACAGGTCCCCAGGGCCGCCCCTCAGCGTGAGAAAAGAAACGATCGACGGCCTCACGACGCAGCCTTCCTCGGCTTCACCTGGGGGAGCCACCGGCACCTTTAGGGCATCCAGAGGCCGCCTCAACGCTGCGGGCCCTCGGGTCTGCGGCGAGCCGAGGCCGTGACCTTCGCTCCGGCCGCTCCCTCCGTCAGTAGCCCGCTTGGCCGCCCCCGCACCGGTGTGCGCAAGAGCCCCCGGACGAGGGCCATCTTACCCACCGTTGTCGCGCGCCGCCGCCGCCGATCCCGGGCTCCGTGCCAGGGATGCAACGCGGGACCCACGGCCCGGGGAGGCAGGGAGGGGAGCGCGTGGACCGCGTCGCCCGCACTCACCTCGGCGCTCACTTGCTGCGCGAGCCCGCACTCCGCCAGGGCCTGGCGCTCCCTCTGCAGCGGCTGCGGGGGAAGGGGACAGAGTCAAGTTTATCCCGGGAGCCGCCCCAGCCTCCCTCCCCCGCGCCCCACCAACTCGGCGCGCTGACCCCCTACCTCGCCCGCAGTAGGTGAAGGTGAGAGCCGGCCGCCGGAGCCCGCGCTCAGAGCCGTCGCCCCGCCGCCCCAGCGGAAAGCGGCGGGCGCTAGAGGCCCGCAACACCTAAGGCGCAGGGCGGGCGGCGGGCGGCGCGGGGCCCGGGCGGCGGCGCGGGCGGCGGGCGGGCGCTGGGCGGGGGCGGGGCCTGCCTTAAAGGTATAGGCGGCCGCGCCACCCTCCCCGCAGGTCGCCTCCGCCCCCACCCCCGCCGGCGTGCCGGCTATTTTATTGTTCTCTTCGCAAACATCTTTCTTCTCCGCGCGCGGGCCCGCGCCCTCCCTGGCGCTGGTCGACCCCGGCGCGCGCGCTTACCTTTCCAGTCCCACCCATGCGGGACCTGGGGTACCCGCGAAAGGGCTTCTCGGCCGCGGTGGGAGCAGAAGTGCTACCCGCCGGCCGGAGAAAGGGCTTAGCGGGAGAAGCGCCCTCACCGCCGCCGCCAGCCTGAACTCGCTCTGCGAGTCAGAAACCCAAGCGTTCAGATGGCCTTCGCGGAGGGAGAGGAACTTTCCTAATGGAGTTTCCCCTGGGAAAGAATTAGACGCCATTAAGTGGACGTTTTTCAGTGCCCCCTCCGGACTTCGGGGAGGAGGCAGGTGACCTCCTGGGGGAGAAGCCGCGAGCGCGTGAAAGGCAAACTCCGAGCTCCGCCCGCGGGTCGCGGGAGCTGATGCGCTCTTGTTGAGCGCGGCCGGCGGTGCTCTCGCCCGGCTTTCGCCCCCCCCCTCTCCCCCGCCAAAGCGACTAGTAGAATTTAAGAAGGGGACAATACTTTTTCAAAAATAGGGGTAAAGTTTCCACTTGGTTTAGAAAAGTGTACGATACCCTCATTTTTTTCCGCCTACCCTCCAAAAGGCTTTCTTTCCATCCTCAGCAGCTGAGCCAGCCTGGGGGGGGGGGGGGGCGGGGTGGGGGCGGTGAGTGCTTGGGGAGAAGAGTCGGGTCGCACTCGCGTTTGCTGATCTTGACCATTCCTTTAACTTTATCGCATTTCTCTAAAGAAAATCTCTCTTGCTCTCTCTTTATTGCTACTCCATCCTTCTTTCAAGATCAAAAGCTTTAGATCAAAGCCAAGATCAAACTCACTACTTTAAATAGAAGCAACTTTGCCATGGAGTATTTTACACAAAGGGGAGCTACGTAATGGAGACATCAGAGTAGAAAACTTCATTTTATCCCTTCATCCCATATTCATAACTGAACTACTTAAAATTACATTGATGATGCATTTCTGTTTCCTAAAACAAACAACAGTTCTGCTCAAATGGGAGATTCTTGACTTGTGTTTGTGTTCCCCGGAATTAAAAAAAGAAAAGCCTACAGAGCGTTAAATCGACATATTAACCATTATTGGCTAAGTGCTATGAAATGCATGCTCATTTGCTAAAGATTTTTCAAAGTGTTATCGAATCTTTTTATACATGATGTACAACCATCACATACAATGTTTGTACTGTAAAAGAAATCCATAAAAATAACATAGCTTGCAAGTCTCAAATGCACGTACATAGGCAGGTAAACATTACCAATGATAAAGTGGATTATGTAATTGTAGAGCTGCTTAATTTAAAATGGAAATAAAACTTTGAACTATTTAAGCGTTCATGCTACTAAAAACAGTTCCATAATCAATAGAAATCTATCACCTACGGACATTTCCATCTACCCAGTAGAAGTTTTTTCCTTGGGAATTCACTGTCCCTAAAAACCCTGATACCAGCAGTTCAATATTGATGTACAGTGCCATGCCTAAATGGACCTTTCTTAAGTGTCCTCTTGGTTGATTTAGCAACAATTTAAAAATATGCAGTCTTAGAAGAAACAAAGCCAAAGTAAATTCCAACAATTCAGCAGCAGGAGGAAAGGTAACTATTGCAAATTAAACCTTATACATACTTGTATAAAAATTTGCTGTTACAGCTGGGTAGTTAGTAATTAAAAGCCTTCTCCCCTTATAATTTTCATCTGGTTGTGGTCTCAAATACACACACACACATACACACTGATCATTCCTCATTCTAAAAATCCCACTGAGCCACTGGAAAGATCTTAGGAACTGAGACCTGGGAACCTCCACTTGCTGCCATTGACAGTCTCCTTTAAACTTCCTAGCACCCAGTTCACAGAGAACCTAACAGTTTCTTGCACAAGCTGAGCAAAAACAAGCATCCTACTGTTACTCGGCTCTTCTAGGACTTTGAGTGGGTAGCCACACCTGTGATGCATTCTAAGTGCCTACTCGCTTGACTCCTTCTTTGTCCTCTTGCCCCCCAAACCCAATCCATCCTCAGCAAAGAAACCAGAATGATATTTACAAACGTAGTTCAAATGGTACCTTCTTTGCCTGGCTGGCTTCTACTTATTCTCCAGTTCTAGGCTTAAGCAATGCTTCTCCAGAAAGGTCTTTCCTTACTCCCCAATCCAAATTATGTCATCCTGCTATGTTTCTAATAGATCCTATTTATTTCCTTTAAAGTAATTATCTTTTATGGATATTTAAAATCTTTTATTAAGAGACTTTATTTTTTAGGAAAATCAGAAAGATTTGTGCAGATATCACAAAGTTCCTGTATGCAAACATAACTCACAGTTTCCTTTATTATTAGTATCTTGCATCAGTGAGAGAATTTGTTACAGTTAATGAACCAATATTTGATACATTATTAAGTAAAGTCCAGGGAATGGCAATCCACTCCAGTACTCTTGCCTGGAGAATCCCATGGACAGAGGAGCCTGGTGGGCTACAGTTCATGGGGTCACAAAGAGTCGGACATGACTGAACGACTAACATTACTGTAGTTTACATTAGAATTCACTCCTGTACAGTACAGTTCTATTATAACAATTTTTATTAATTTATTGAATGTCTGTTTCTCTGATTGGATTTCAACATCCAGGAAGAAAGAGATCTGTCTCTTCTCTTACTGATCTTTATCCAGTTACTAAAAATACTGCCTGGCACATAGTAGATAGATGCTCAATAAATATATTACGTGAATGGAAATTCTCCAGGCCAGAATACTAGAGTGGGTAGCCTTTCCCTCCTCCAGGGGACCTTCTCAACCCAGGGATCAAACCCAGGTCTGTCAAGGAAGTTCTACTACAGTTCTACTATAACAATTTTTACTAATTTATCAAATGTCTGTTTCCCTGATTGGATTTCAATGTTCAATGTAGGAATAAATGGCTGAATAAATGGCATATGAAATTTCATTGGGGAGAATCTTAAGGTGAAGGTCTTTCTAATTAAGTCCTTTTTGTTTCTCTACTAAAATATCTTATTTTGTAAAGAAAACAGAATTGTGCGTTTTTAAAAAGGAGAAACCATGGGACATCAATAACCCTGCCAGGGTATTTCTAAAATGATGCTTTAAAAAAATTACAAATGGGAAATAAAAGTTTCAGATTCCCTCATATATTAATCACTGAAGTTGTATTCCAAAATGGTGGTAGGAACTGAATTCAATCTTGAATGACATATTTCATGACACTGGAAAAATATTAATTCTTGTTGATCATGTTTAATATAACCTCAACACATTTCTTCTTTTGTCCACCTAAACCTACCTTGCTTCATGAGCAGGTCCTAGGGAAGGTAGGATGTGGAGAAACTTGAAGACTATTTTTTAAAAATTTAAATTCTTGTAGTTAAGGATGAATGCTCTAATAATTATCTTTGAAAATGTGGTGAAACTACTTTAAAGCTATCTTTTAAAAACAAATGTTTTCTGTTTGAATTACATGTTTAAAGATTATTTGTCTAGTAGAGATGCAAGTTTTGAAAAAAACTTGTTTACTGAAACTTTCTTGTCAAAGCAGTTTATAATAGCTGAAGAAAATTTCAGAAGCCGAGAAAAATGCCATTGCTTTAAAATAAAAGCATTTAGTTAACCTAGTGGCTGGGGATTACTTTCGGAAGGAAACCCTTTTCTTTTTAGTTGAGAGGAAATGATTCCTTTCCATGGAAAATGATGGTGATAACCAGTTTCATAACTGCCTTGCGATGAGGTGCAGTCCAGACGAATGAGGAGCAGCATGCCCTCCTAGGCAAGCAGAAAGCAGAGAGGGCAAACCAGGGGAGCCTTTAATTAAACCAAATAGCTTCAGACTGCAGATTACACTCCCATGGGCACTACACTACACTCCCATCCACTAGAAGTCAAAGGGCCTTTTAGTACCAAACAAGGGAGAAAGGTCCAGAAGATTTTGCTGGCTACAGAAGGACCCTACAGTCAACATATGCTCAGGGTAAATTAAAAGGTAAGAGACTACACATCTGGAAATAAAATCAAGGTTGGTTTAAGTTGCAAATAATGACAAGCAAGGATTAGGGGCTAAGTTATCCTATGTTTATGTCTTTAAATTTTGCTCTATCATTTTAAAATGTAACATTCCTTTATGATACCTTTTTTTAAAATTTGACTGCTTGACTTTAGAAAAATTATAATTCGTATTATTGCCTGTTTTGTCCCTGTATTAGAACGAATGCCTAATTTCTTTCTAAAGAGGACTGCCAAATGAACTTCTCAGTGGAAGTCCTTATAAAGCATAGTTTTCAAAAAAGGAGAGCTATCCTAAAAGTGCTTTGCAGTGACCTGGCTAACAGAATCTCTTTCTGTTAGTAACCATATTCCTGAATTCACTGTTGCTCAGAAGTCTCTATGAGCTTGCCTGAGGAAGCACACTCAGTTCTTCCATTTCTTGATCCTCTCTGAATGAAGCATTAGCTATAAACTATTGGCTCCCCAATACCAATCCATTCTGAAGGAGATCAGCCCTGGGATTTCTTTGGAGGAATGATGCTAAAGCTGAAACTCCAGTACTTTGGCCACCTCATGCGAAGAGTTGACTCATTGGAAAAGACTCTGATGCTGGGAGGGATTGGGGGCAGGAAGAAAAGGGGACGACAGAGGATGAGATGGCTGGATGGCATCACTGACTCAATGGACGTGAGTCTGACTGAACTCTGGGAGTTGGTGATGGACAGGGGGGCCTGGCGTGCTGCGATTCATGGGGCCACAAAGAGTCGGACACGACTGAGCGACTGAACTGAACTGAACTGATTGGCTCCCCAAAGAAACATACACCAGGGTGCACAGCCCCTCCCAAACCAATGGTCAGGAGGTTCACAGAGCTGGCTGAAACTCAAACTCTGACCCAGGATGGTCTGAGATTTTCTGAGGTGAAGGCAGACCACCACGCAGCTGGCATGGGATGCATTATCCTGGTGCTGTGGGAAATTCCTCTTACTGTACTATGTTCTGGGAAGAAGCCATCAACCTTTATTGAGATCCATTATAAAAAACAGCCCACAAAATCCATCACAGTGTTTACTGTAAGAATGGTTTTAGAGGGCTGTTTATTACATTAAATAGAAATTTTCTGTGAGGACCCACAGGAAAAACTTCTCCGTAGTATCAACAACAGGAATAGTTGGACTTAGGCAAATGTTTGGTTTACCTCATGAATACTGCAAATGTATCCCTTTCCCTTCTTCTAGAAAGCTCTGTGACCCAACTTTAAGGCAGCCATAGGAACTTCAGGGGATATATATATTGTATGCTAATATAATTTCTGGCCCCATATTATTTTCTTAACATTATTTTCATGTTGCTTCAGTTTTCTTACTTTAACTTACTTTTATCATTTTGTATTTTGCTTTCCAAGAGTTTGCTTACTTCTGTTTTGGACAAGAAGGAATATAAATAAATAAAATATTGGGGGTTTATTTTTCTTTCTTTCACTTTCTTTTTTTGGAGGGAGAAAGAGGGGTCTGAAAAAAAATTTATGGTTCTAATATTTTGCTCCATTAACAACACTTAGCAGTGAATTAAGTATAGAAGGTAAGGACATATGATTAACCCTTCTTGTAAAAATTGAGCAAAAAAACTGTTAAAAAATAAAGCCCAAAACAAATATACTATACAAACATCACAGAGGACTGATATAAAAATGTTAACCAGCCAAGTATTTTATCACTTTTGATTGATATCAAAACCAGAGGAACATATAGACCGGTTATTCATTTAACAAACATACTGAGTTTGCCTACAGCAAAACATAACACTGGACTTTGTAAATACAAAGATGAATAAGACTCCACCCTGTTCTCAGGAGACTAGTATGACCAGGCAGTAAGGCGGCATGGCAAAAGTGCCCAGACAGCCTGTCTGGGTTTGAATCCAGACTCTGCCACATATTAGCTCTATGACCTCTTTAGGCCTCTTTCTCATAGAGTTAAGATCAAACGACAAGCACAGTGTGCTTACCAGAGGAGGCAGTTGTTACTTATCAAAGTCTAGACTACTGGAAGTAAGAAGCAACACGACATCACTAAAAGCTGGGGGAAAGTGACCTGAAGACAAAAAAAAAGGGCTGAAGCATTACATGTACCAGAGACCACGGAACCTCAGAACTGGTAGAAAGAACCAGAGCGGTCAATTTTGTACAGGATTAAGTTTACAAAGCACTTCCCACATACAGACTGTTCTGTTTGTTTCTCACACTGTCCCATCTTCAGGATGAAGAGAATGAGTCTTCAGGAAGTATAATGCCTTTAGTATCTCACATTGTGTGGCCTTAGATCTCCTGGATGGAAATGTAGTGTTCTTTCTATGCCAGCGGGAGACCTCAGGGAACATCTTGCCTGATTTTAAGATATACGCTTACGTATGTGTGCTTAGTTGCTCAGTTGTGTCTAACTCTTTGCGACCCCATGGACTGCAGCCTGCCAGGTTCTTCTGTCCATGGGGATTCTCCAGCAAAAATACTGGAGTGGGTTGCCAAGCCTTCCTCCCCAGGATCTTCCCAACCCAAGGACTGAACTCAGGTCTCCCACATTGCAGGCAGATTCTTTACCAGCTGAGCCACAAGGGAAGATATCTGTTTATTAGAGAATAAACCACAAATTAAACATATAGATTAAAACACAGCCTGTAAAATACAATCCTATTCCATAAAGGTCTAGGGAACAGACTTGATAGAAAATAGATATTAGTATATTGCCCTCGGTATATGTGTATGACTGCAATTCTTTACAGGTGCTTAACATTCACGGCTGTGAGGATCACAATAAACTGTGGAAAACTCTTCAAGAGATGGGAATACCAGACCACCTGACTTGCCTCCTGAGAAATCTGTATGCAGGTCAAGAAGCAACAGAACTGGACATAGAACAACAGACTGGTTCCAAATAGGAAAAGGAGTATGTCAAGGCTGTATATTGTCACCCTGCTTATTTAACTTCTATGCAGAGTACATCATGAGAAATGCTGGGCTAGATGAAGCTGGAATCAAGATTGCCGGGAGAAATATCAATAACCTTAGATACGTAGATGATACCACCCTTATGGCAGAAAGCAAAGAACTAAAGAGTCTCTTGATGAAAGTGAAAGGAGAGTGAAAAAGTTGGCTTAAAGCTCAACATTCAGAAAACTAAGATCATGGCATCTGGTCCCATCACTTCATGGCAAATAGACGGGGAAACAGTGGAAACAGTGTCAGACTTTATTTTGGGGGCTCCAAAATCACTGCAGATGGTGACTATAGCCATGACATTAAAAGACGATTACTCCTAGGAAGGAGGGTTATGACCAACCTAGACAGCATATTAAAAAGCAAAGACATTACTTTGCCAACAAAGGTCCGTCTAGTCAAGGCTATGGTTTTTCCAGTGGTCATGTATGAATGTGAGAGTTTGACTATAAAGAAAGCTGAGTACCGAAGAACTGATGCTTTTGAGCTGTGGTGTTGCAGAAGACTCTTGAGAGTCCCTTTGACCGCAAGGAGAGCCAACCAGTCCATCCTAAAGGAAATCAGTCTTGGATGTTCATTGTATGCTCAAGCAGAAACTCCAGTACTTTGGCCACCTGATTTGAAGAGCTGACTCACTTGCAAAGACCCCAATGCTGGGAAAGATTGAAGGTGGAAGGAGAAGGGGACAACAGAGGATGAGATGGTTGGAGGGCACCATCGATTCAATGGACATGAGTTTGGGTAAATTCCGGGAGTTGGTGATGGACAGGGAGGCCTGGCATGCTCCAGTCCCTAGGGTCACAAAGAGTCGGACACGACTGAGCGACTGGACTGAGCTGAACTAAACTGAACATTCTTGGACACAATAATCTTAAAGAGTTTCACAGGTGAAATATAAAATTATGTAGGGGTGGTATCAGATCAATGGTTACCAACTCCTCACTGCTCATTAGAATCACCAGGACAGTTTACAAAGCCTAATGCCCAGGAGGTACTCCAGACCGCTGTGAAAGTGGGCCCCAGGCACACAGGGCCCCCTCCCTCACCGGGATTCCAATGTGTAACCTATGTTGAGAGCCACTGGTTTGGATCATTTTAATGATGACCCATCTCTAATAAGTTACTATGAAGAAATTCCAGGTGTTTGGGAGACATCTAAATTTCAAGGTCAATGCCACAGAGGATAGCCAACTATTGTGTTCTATTACAATAAGTCACTTTGGGCAGATGGCAAACACATAGCTGGACAGGATGGGCTGTCTGGCTGACCCAGGGTAGCATTTCCTGTAGCTTACTCTTCGGGGTAAACTTCGGGGCAAGATTAGTTAAGCACAAGCGTGCGCATGCACACACACACACACACACACACACACAGAGTACAAACAAGAATTAAAAAGAAGTAGAAGATCTCAACGGTACCCCAAGAAAGGCAAAAATGGATGGATATTTGACATTTTAATTTTTTCCAGGTTCCTCATATGATTCTGGATCCTGACTGAAAACAGCATACGTCCTTATCTTCAGGGACCCTAATTTTAGGGCTGACCTCGAATTCTGTACACATGAGGTGGTATATTTCCCATGCATCCCCTGTGAACAATGTTCTGATCATATTGATGGCTGCCACCCATTCCCTTGAAATGTATAAGTATTTGGAAGATTGTTGCATAGGATTTGAGGATAGTGGAAAAGACCAATGGAAGAGAGCCTTTGCTGTGTGCAAAAACTATTTCACACAGGAAGCAACCCAGGTAGACTTCCTTGAGCCTTGGGCACCATGCGTTAGCCAAATGGACTTCCTTGTTTAGAAAAGACATACTACATTGATATTACAGGAAAACTATTCTGAAAAAATGCTTTATTGGTTATTATTTATTTAGGCTCTGCCACGTGGCTTACAGGATCTTACAAACGTTACAGTTCCTCAACCATGGATTGAACCCAGGCTCCAGCAGTGAAAGTGCCAAGTCCTAACCATTGGAGGGCCAGGGAATTCCCATGATACCAGTTACTCATTTAAAACACAAACGTATATGTTAATACTTCACTAGTTTGAAAAGCAAACACTCATGTCTAGGTCCCTTTGGTTACTTCCTAAAATGGAATGGGTGTGGTATCTGTAAGTGCATGCTCATGGAGTACCTATGCTCCTTAGAGTCTGTGGCCCTTGGCATGTCTATTTTTCTTTTGCCAATATTTCAATTTTTAAAAATCTTGGCACTCACACTGGGTTGCCTATCATCTGGCCTCCCAAAGGAACCCAATGAAATCACAATTTGCAAATGACAGGAATAGGCCTTAATCATCCTGCCTTTATTAAGAAGTAGGCACACACACACACACACACACACACACACACACGGGAGAGTAAAATCCATCACAATTTAGGAGGTGGGGGGCCTGTCCCAAGTGTAAATAATACATGAGAAAAAGCTATTTTCCACAATGTTTGTTCACCAAACATTTAGATCCATCTAAGAGATGTTCCGGAAAAATAATGGGAGGGGCCAGAATTAATTGGCTGCTAATCTCTTTACTTTTTAAAGGATGTGTCCTCCAGCGGTGGATTAAATCAATATTTAATGCTACGTAGGCCCAGCTGTGTCCATATTAGGAAAGCCCGAGCTCACATCTCTCTCTGTCTTTCTCTCTCTCTCCCTCCCTTTGCTCTGCTTCCACCCCCTGCATGTGTAGGTGGCAGAGTAGGAGCCGGGGAATGTGAACTTGATCCAGCATTGATCAGCCAAGCAGCAAACTCGCATTGTTCTTTAGATACCAAACATAAATTCTTTCTAGTAGGGATAAACCCAGCCATTCTGCACACAACACAGCTTTTGTGCCCAGTAGTATGAGATGGAAAAGAACCACAAAGAACATTGGAGCTTTATTAGACTCATCATAAACATCTCCTAATACACAGAATTTAAAAATCCGCCCTGTGCATTTATATTCATATTAATATTGGGTATGTTAGAATCTCTTAAACCTAACAATCTTGTGGTCATTTTATTGTTTTTATAATGGATTTCAATTTACAGTTTATTTTTTTTTTCAGTTTATAGTTTAATACTATGGTCTATTTTAGCTTTGCCTTCTATTTGAGCACTTCTTATTTCACTGCCTTGCTCTCAGGTTCACGGGCACTGGATCATGCTAATATACAACCAAATATGCTGTGGCTATTTTTTGGTGCTGGCTTGTGAATGTGGCTTAAGTATTTCTGTACAAAGCCATGTGTAACGGGAAGTACACAGTTGAGAATTTAGACTCCTCCAATGCGTGCATCCATTCCTGCCATCTCTATGGCATACAACCCCCATAAAGCAGAGATAATGCCATCTGCCTTGCAGAGCTGTGTTGAGAACACAATGAGATGGTGAAGTCAAGAAATAGACCAGCTAACGCTAATTCCTTTCCTCTTTCTCCTCAGAACCTAAGTGGTGGCTCACAGTCAAGAATCCGCCTGCAATGCGGAAGACCTGGGTTTGATCCCTGGGTTGGGAAGATCCCCTGGAGGAGGGAAAGGCTACCCACTCCAGTATTCTTGCCTGGAGAATCCCCATGGGCAGAGGAGCCTGGTGGGCTGCAGTCCACGGGGTCACAAAGAATCGGACATGACTAGCGACTAAGCGACTAAGCACACAACCTTTCAGAGATCTCAAAATAACCGAGTTGTGACCACCTAATAAAAAGCCCCATTCGACCACCACACAGCCATGATGCCACTGGACACAGCCTGGGAGATATGACCCATCTCAGCCACCACAAACTCGTGCCTGTCCCTTCCCTAAGGACTGGTGGACTCAATGGAGCAAGTTCTCTTCCTCGTAGGCCTGATTCTAAAGGAGATCATTCTGCTTCTGACCCCGCCTCACTTAAAACAATAAGCCCACGGTTGTTACAGGAAGACCATAAAATGAAATTTGATATTTCTACATTCTTCTCTGAAGATACCAGCCTGACCAGGTGCTAGATGCGAAAACATCTTAAAATCCTAGTAGCAGATACATACATTTAAAACCAACAATAGTGTGATAATTAAGAACTTGGGCTTTTAAGTTAGACAGATTTCCTTTTCCTCATCCATAACATGCATGTAATAATGATGTCAATAAGGCTGACATCAGGTGAGAGAGCTGTGACTAGAAGAAGCATACAGCAATTGTATATACTATGTATAAGACACTGAGCATCGTACTCAATAAAATGCACTGACTCAATAAAATGATAGCCCTGTTTTCATTCTGGATATTCTAATACATAAAATAATATACCCCAGTGTTCTGGGGGGAGGGAAGAAGCATTAAATAAAAAATACAGTTCTACAGGGGGCTCAGACGGTAAAGAATCTGCCTGCAATGCAGGAGACTTCGGTTCGATCTCTGGGTTGGGAAAATGCCCTGGAGAAGGGAATGGCTACCCACTCCAGTACTCTGGCCTGGAGAATTCCATGGACAGAGGAGCCTGACGGGCTACAGTCCATGGGGTCACAAAGAGTCGGATATGACTAAGTGACTCACTCTCACAGAGAGTTATACAACCTATATATTCTTTGATTTACCCATTTACAGTTTAATTCACTGAAAGTATGCCAAAACCAGGAAGATATCTCTCAATTACAAAATCAATGCAGTAACAAAGAAACACAATTTGAGGAGGAGAGAACCAGTGAGAACTCAGGAGGCAACTTTGTAATAAATACAACCAAGAAGAGTCTTAAAGAGAATGTGTCTATGGCTGGCCACATGGGATATGAAGCTTCAGCATGCACAGTTGAGGGGAGAGGGAGCAAGCGCAGAGGGAAGAGGAGATGGAGTCCTTGAAACAGAGGCCAAAGGAGCCGCTGGGCCTAGGGGGCGACTTCTCTGCAGGGTAGTGGGCAGCAGGGTTGAAAGGACTCCCTTCAGGCTGGCCCCATTGTCACTTGCTGCCCTGAAGTCTCTGTCCCCCATTCTGATGTCTTGATTCTGAACTACCTCCCATGCATTTTCATGCCAATAAAGTTGCTAAAATTAAGAACTGAATTGTGACTCTTTGCGGCATAAATAATGTCATCTTATAAAGCCGGGGCTAATAACAACCAGGATGCCCTTAACGCTTTTAAGAAAAACCATCTGATCTGTGATGCCCTCGATGTGGTTTGAAATTTCCCTCGGCCTACAAAGGAAAATATTTTTAGCATGTAGCACAGTTTGAAACAGACACATAAATGCACTGAAAATATAATTTTAGGAAAGCATCTGGGTTTGATCATTTCTTGTTTTACCTCAACACTGACTAGGTTCTATTTTCTCAATATAAGAAACACGGCAACATTCCACTAGAAACTATGCAGCAATCACTGTAGCAATTTCTCATAAATATTTCATTACTGGCTCTGTTTTTATTTTTAAAGTGGCAAATACTCTAATGGTTTAACTATAAAAGCAGCATAAAAATGAAGTGCGCCTTCTGGAGCATTTGCCCCCAGTGTTTTCCCCTCTTTCAAAAAGCAACTTAGAACTCACTGGATGATTTTTCCCAAGATCATTTGGACAATGAACGTATACCAGTATTTATGTCTCAAAATGTATCCTAGAAATAGTTGCCATGGTCCAAGGTAAAACTCACTGCAGTTTTTATTGATATGCAGGAATTTTAAGACATTAACAACCATACCAAAATTGTTTTCATCTCCTGAAGGTCAAACAGGTTAATACCTGTGAATACTTGATTTTAATTATTAATAGAAGCAAATGCCTATCCTTCAATGATCAACCAGCATAAATGTTCTGGCAGATTGACTATTACTTAATTTCTCTCAATAATCTGAAAGATTTTGGCAATTTTCCAGTGGAAGAGAAAAGCAGGGCACAAACTTTTTTTTTTTTTTTTTTTGGATCGTGTACATTTGTAAAACACCACTCAGGATGAAACATATGAAAACTTTCCTTATATCACTCCAAACTAAGAGCAAGTTTTCAGTCTGAGGACAGTTCAGCAGATTCCTGGAGAGGAAAGGAAGACACTTGGAGGAAAAGTAAATTCCAACTTCCTCCTTTCAAGAGGTGACAAGAGCTGAAGCCTCAGCAAAGTATATGGTGACAGGAGGCTCAAAGAAGCTGGGACCTTCACCTAGGGCTGTTCCCCTCTTTCCTCAAAGAAGCAGTGAGGACTCAGAGAAGGCAAGTAGCTTGCCCACAGCCACACAGCTTAGGGGTACAGGGCTCTCTCCAAAGCTGAACCGAACGTATCAGATCCCTCCTTCATCCAACATAGGACATAGCAGAACAAAACTTCACTGCTGCATGCTCTGTCAAAACAGCATATTGTATATAACACACTTGACTCTCCTCCTCTATCCAGCCTCCACTCTTGTTCACTACCCTCAGAATAATGCAGCCTGGCATTTTATGCATCAAATTGTCTGAATCCCACTCAAGAGTGTGATGGTAGCAGTTATAACTAGTCAGGATCAGAAGCAGAAAATACTGAGTTTGTAAAGGCCAGAGGCGGAGGATTGACCTGGAAGGATAGGGTCTTCTGCTGAATGAGCTGGACACACTCGTTACCGAACACCAATAAATCATGGACAACTGCCATTCAGAGATATGTGTGACGTGAACGCTGCCCTTCTTTAAACACACATTTGGATTTGGACAATTTGACAATCACTGACTGTTACCCTGACCTGTGATACACTTGCTGATTGGCCGCCACAGGGCTGTGCCCCTGGCATTCTCCTTCTCTGGGTCAGCAGAGGTGACAGAGGAGGGCAAAAGCCAGGGACTCTGGTTGGTGTTTGCTTGTGAATGCAAATAACCGGACACAGGACTCGCCCAGGACTCGGCCCTTAAATGCTTTGGAAGCTACATAAAAACACTTTTTGGTTCAGCCAATTGCTTTTTCTCATTTGTTGTTTTGATGACCTGGTATTTATAATCTAATTTAGTTTTCATCTCATGAGAGGAATAGTTGCATCTCTCAAAAGACAAAGACGTAAACTAATCTCTACGACACTCACATTCATTCACACACACACACAAAGTTAACAACTTTTCAGTGCAATAAAGCCCATACTTTCTTTCTTCCTTTTTAAAATATTTATTTGGCTGAGTTGGGTCTTAGTGGCAGCACACAGGCTCAGTAATTACAGTGTGCGGGCTTATTTGCCCTGCAGCATGTGGGATCTTAGTTCCCTGACCAAGGACTGAACCCATATCCCCTGCATTGCAAGGCAGATTCTTCACCACTGGATCACCAGAGAAGTTCCATCCTCATATTTTCTATGCAAACTATTCCATCAGACACACAGGGTTCCCATTTAGAAACATCTAAATGGAAGAGGGTTGTGTATACCTGTGACAATGTTTATGAAAAGCCCTGGATTGTGAGGGCTTTCACATCCCTGTACACACAAAGTACATTTTTTTGGCCCTTTAAATAACAGAAATAAACATATTCCGGGAAAAGAACAGTCATTAATTAAATTAAAAATCATCCTTGTTTAGGCTTTCTGCTGTATTCATTTATTATCGCTTTATAGGCCTAAGGCAAGAATGGGACTAAGTTAATTTGGATTAAAAGCAGTCCTGCTAAAAATGCAAAATGCCTTAATTGGGTAGACTGAGGACTGAGGGTCTTAGATTGAAGCCTTGGCTCTGCCCTTCAACTAGGGCTTTGAGTTTGGGCACATCAGTATGCATCCCCTGGGGTACAGCTATCCCATGGGTGAAAAGATGAGCTCTTCTCCAAGACTCACTCCTACCTAGGATTCTAAAATAGACTGAAATTTGTGCAACACCAGAAAAGCCTAAAATTTAGCCCTGAAGCAATAGAGGCGATACCCCATAGATATATACCATACAGACATGAAATACCCACCTATTTTATACAACATAATGGTTCTCCACAAAAGAGAAGAAAAAAGTCCCCTGTTCTAAAAGCAGTCAAGTGTTCCTAATAGCTTTTCTTGTCAGCAGAAATTCCAGCAGGCAGCAGACGAGGGTGGAAGTCCAGTGAGCGCTGTGAATGGCCACAGTAGGAGCTGCCGCCCACAGGCCTGGGAGCATCAGTCTATGCAATGATGCTGTGTGATGTCAGAGACCAGAGGCCTGCATGTGTGTGCGCTCGTGCACACAACACACTGCAAGGCTAGGTCTCATGGCTTTCCCCGGGTGCGGGAAGCGCACGATGCAAACACAGAATAATGTGTCTTTGATGCAATCCTACCAGAGTATGTCTTCAGCCTAATAGAAGAGAGCATGAAAGCAGTTCCTCTTAAAAGGTAGAACTGGATGTTTTTCTACTGACAGAGGTTTGTAATCCAAAGCTGGTATCTTTGTCATAATTCTTGGAGTGTACTTGTCCCTTCGTTCTAAAGATCTCTCTATATGAACCAGATAAAGCACTGCTCAAAGAAATTCTGTTAAACAGAATCACTCCTTACAAGAGCTACAGTGTCCTTACTTAAGTGAATCTCTCTACGGGTGCGCAATATGTATGAAAATGAAGATCAGGTACTGGCTATATGTTCTACCATGACTCACTAGGCACTGCACCTTGAGGACAATCACGTGGACTCTCCTGCACAATAAGCTGGAAACCTGTGACCAAGAAGGGGGTGGGGGATGGAGGCAGGACAGCCGAGTCTCTAGTCTCCAAGCAAGTCGTCTTCTAATGGACTTGGCATTCTGGCTGAAATTCGAAAGTACAGAAGTCAACCTCTCCAGTTCCCCAGTTCAGTTCAGTTCAGTTTAGCCGCTCAGTCGTGTCCAACTCTTTGTGACCCTATGGACTGCAGCAAGGCAGGTCTCTCTGTCCATCACCAACTCCTGGAGGTTACTCAAACTCATGTCCATTGATTCGGTGATGCCAACCATCTCATCCTGTCATCCCCTTCTCCTCCCACTTCAATATTTCCCAGCATCAGGGTCTTTTCCAATGATTTAGTTCTTCGTATCTGGTGGCCAAAGTACTGGAGTTTCAGCTTCAGCATCAGTCCTTCCAATGAATATTCAGGACTGATTTCCTTTAGGATGGACTGGTTGGATCTCCTTGCAGTCCAAGGGACTCTCAACAATCTTCTCCAACACCACAGTTTAAAAGCATCAATTCTTCAGCGCTCAGCTTTCTTTATAGACCAACTCTCACATCCATACATGACTAGTGGAAAAACGATAACTTTGACTACATGGACCTTTGTTGGCAAAGTAACGTCTCTGCTTTTTAATATGCTGCTAGGTTGGTGATAACTTTCCTTCCAAGGAGCAAGCATCTTTTAATTTCATGGCTGCAGTCACCATCTTCAGTGATTTTGGAGCCCAGAAAAATGAAGTCTGTCAACTGTTTCCCCACCTATTTGCCATGAAGCGATGACTGATTTCCTTTAGGATGGACTGGTTGGATCTCCTTGCAGTCCAAGGGACTCTCAACAATCTTCTCCAACACCACAGTTTAAAAGCATCAATTCTTCAGCGCTCAGCTTTCTTTATAGACCAACTCTCACATCCATACATGACTAGTGGAAAAACGATAACTTTGACTACATGGACCTTTGTTGGCAAAGTAACGTCTCTGCTTTTTAATATGCTGCTAGGTTGGTGATAACTTTCCTTCCAAGGAGCAAGCATCTTTTAATTTCATGGCTGCAGTTACCATCTTCAGTGATTTTGGAGCCCAGAAAAATGAAGTCTGTCAACTGTTTCCCCACCTATTTGCCATGAAGCGATGGGACCAGATGTCATGACCTCATTTTTCTGAATGTTGAGTTTTAAGCCAACTTTTTCACTCTCCTCTTTCACTTTCATCACGGGGCTCTTTAGTTCTTTGCTTTTTGCCATAAGGGTGGTGTAATTAATCTGAGTGAACTCTGGGAGTTGGTGATGGACAGGGAGGCCTGGTGTGCTGTGATTCATGGGGTCGCCAAGAGTCGGACACGACTGAGGGACTGAACTGAAGTGAACTGAACTGAACTGAATCTGCATATTTGAGGTTATTGATATTTCGCCTGGCAATCTTGAGTCCAGCTTGTGTTTCATCCAGTCCAGCACTTCTCATGATGTACTCATTCCAATCCCAAAGAAAGGCATGGCAAAGAATGCGCAAACTACATCACAATTGTACTCATCTCACATGCCAGTAAAGTAATGCTCAAAATTCTCCAAGCCAGGCTTCAGCAATACGTGAACTGTGAACTTCCAGATGATCAAGCTGGTTTTAGAAAAGGCAGAGGAACCACAGATCAAATTGCCAACATTCACTGGATCATTGAAAAAGCAAGAGAGTTCCAGAAAAACATCTATTTCTGTTTTATTGACTATGCCAAAGCCTTTGACTGTGTGGATCACAATACACTGTGGAAAATTCTGAAAGAAATGGGAATACAAGACCACCTGACCTGCCTCTTGAGAAATCTGTAGGCAGGTCAGGAAGCAACAGTTAGAACTGGACATGGAACAACAGACTGGTTCCAAATAGGAAACGGAGTACGTCAAGGCTGTATATTGTCACCCTGCTTATTTAACTTCTATTCAGAGTACATCATGAGAAATGCTGGGCTGGAAGAAGCACAAGCTGGAATCAAGATTGCTGGGAGAAATATCAGTAACCTCAGATATGCAGATGATACCACCCTTATGGCAGAAAGTGAAGAGGAACTAAAGAGCCTCTTGATGAAAGTAAAAGAGGAGAGTGAAAAAGTTGGCTTAAAGCTCAACATTCAGAAAATGAAGATCATGGCATCTGGTCCCATCACTTCATGGGAAATAGATGGGGAAACAGTGGAAACAGTGTTAGACTTTATTTTTTTTGGGCTCCAACATCACTGCAGATGGTGACTGCAGCCATGAAATTAAAAGACGCTTGCTCCTTGGAAGGAAAATTATCACTAACCTAGACAGCATATTAAAAAGCAGAGACATTACTTTGTCAACAAAGGTCCATCTAGTCAAAGCTATGGTTTTTCCAGTAGTCATGTATATATGAGTGTTGGACTGTAAAGAAAGCTGAGCGCCGAAGAATTGATGCTTTTAAACTGTGGTGTTGGAGAAGATTCTTGAGAGTCCCTTGGACTGCAAGAAGATCCAACCAGTCCATCCTAAAGGAAATCAGTCCTGGGTATTCATTGGAAAGACTGATTTTGAAGTTGAAACTCCAATATTTTGGCCACCTGATGCGAAGAGCTGACTCATTGGAAAAGACCCTGATGCTAGGAAAGATTGAAGGCAGGAGGAGAAGGGGACAAAAGAGGATGAGATGGTTAGATGGCATCACCGACTCAATGGACATGAGTTTGGGTAAACTCTGGGAGTTGGTGATGGACAGGGAGGCCTGGCGTGCTGTGGTTCCTTGGTTCACAAGGAATTGGACTGAGCAACTGAACTGAACTGAACTGAACTTTGCAAATAAATTAAATAAGCAGTGTGACAATATACAGCCTTGACGTACTCCTTTCCTGATTTGGAAACAGTCTGTTGTTTCATGCCCAGTTCTGTTGCTTCTTGATCTGCATACAGATTTCTCAGGAGGCAGGTCAGATGGTCTGGTATTCCTATCTCTTAAAGAATTTTCCAGAGTTTATTGTGATCCACACAGTCAAAGGCTTTGGCGTAGTCAATAAAGCAGAAGTAGATGTTTTTCTGGAACTCTCTTGCTATGATCCAACGGATGGTGGCAATTTTATCTCTGGTTCTTCTGCCTTTTCTAAATCCAGCTTGAACATCTGGAAGTTCATGGTTCACATATTGTTGAAGCCTGGCTTGGAGAATTTTGAGCATTACTTTGCTAGCGTGTGAGATGAGTGTAATTGTGCAGTAGTCTGAACATCCTTTGGTATTGCCTTTCTTTTGGATTGGAATGAAAACTGATGTCTTCTAGTCCTTGGCTACTGCTGAGTTTTCCAAATTTGCTGGCATACTGAGTGCAGCATTTTCGCAGTATCATCTTTTAGGATTGAAATAGCTCAGCTGGAATTCCATCACCTCCACTAGCTTTGTTCATAGTGATGCTTCCTAAGGCCCACTTGACTTCACATTCCAGGATGTCTGGCTCTAGATGAGTGATCACACCATCGTGATTATCTGGGTCATGAAGATCTTTTTTGCATAGTTCTTCTGTGTATTCTTGCTATGTCTTCTTAATATCTTCTGCTTCTGTTAGGTCCATACCATTTCTGTCCTTTATCAAGCCCATCTTTGCATGAAAAGTTCCCTTGGTATCTTTAATTTTCTTGAAGAGATCTCTAGCCTTTTCCATTCTATTGTTTTCCTCTATTTCTTTGCATTGATCACTGAGGAAGGCTTTCTTATCTCTCCGTGCTATTCTTTGGAACTCTGCATTCAAATGGGTATATCTTTCCTTTTCTCCTTTGCCTTTCACTTCTCTTCTTTTCATGGCTATTTGGAAGGCCTCCTCAGACAACCATTTTGCCTTTTTGCATTTCTTTTTTCTCGGGGATGGTCTTGATCACTGCCTCCTGTACAATGTCATGAACCTCTGGTTCATAGGCCTCAAACTCACAGTAGAGGCCCATTGAGCATGCCTTGAACAATGGCTGGTTTGCAGATGTCCCCATAGACCATGGGCTTGTGGGCAGGTGCTGTGCCCTTTCGGCTTTTGTATGCTCATGGCCCAGCACAAGGCTGGGCATGTTGGTTGAACAAATAAACTAAACTCCAAAGCCAAATACAAAAGTGAGGGACTCTAAGAGTTCAGAGTGTACTCAGCAAAGAGGAACTATTTTCATAGAATATATTCCAGATGATGACATAGTTATGAGTTCTATCAGTTGGTCCCAGATCTTATTGTGATCCTCATTTAGTGGGTGTTGCCTGAGTCTGGAACCTGTAGTTTTAAATAGCTTCCTGGATTATTCCCAAACCAAGTCTCAGTATAATAGGACCGAGTGAGGGCCTCCAACCCAAGCCTGCAAAGCTATGCTTCTAGAAGATACCCAACCTTATCTCTTTATTAAAATCTGTGTGTGCATGGGCCACTACCAACTGTCTCCATCAGCTGAACTGAGCCAAACACACTTTCCAGAGCCAGTGGCTCCTGCTTCCTCTTCCTTTCAGTTCAAAAGGCTGAACAGTAGGTTTATCCTTAGTCCACTAAGCAAATACAGGATTTCTCTCCACATTGTCACTCCTAAACATGTCTCTGTCCATCTGGGCCAGTTTAGAATTGCTATTCTTTTTAAAGAAAAAAAAAAAAAGTTCTCGAATGTTTTTTATCCACCCAAGAAAGCCATTATCATATACTTTCCTCTGCGTTTGCTTTAAAAATATACATCCAGTCTGAGATCCTGAAGGATGCCAGCTTTGGTCCCAGTCAATTTCCTCCGTGTTCTCCCGTGTCACTTAGCAGGATTTGTGCACATCATCGGCGCTGCATGAACTGGTGCTTGTTTCATATCCCTTCCCGCTTATTTCTTTAAGGGCAACCTATAGATGTGTTTTCTGGGAAGACACTACTGGCCCTCAAGGTATTTAATGATGCTTTTTAAAAGTATCCACGTGGGAACTTCCCTGGTGGTTCAGTGGTTAAGAATCCACCTGCCAATGCAGGGAATACGGGTTTGATCCCTGGTGAGGGAACTAAGATCTATCATGTCATGGAGCAACCAAGCCCGTGCATCACAACTACTGAGCTTGTGTACTCTAGAGCCCATGTGTTGCAACTTCGGAGGCCTAGAGCCTATGCTCTGCAGCAAGAGAAACCACCGCAACAGGAAACGCACACAGAGCAACTACAGAGAGCCCAGTGCAGCAACAAAGAACCAGTGCAGCCCAAAATAAATAAATGTCATTGAAAAAATCCATGTAAATGAATAGCTTCTGGACATGAAAGTTCAAAAGCTGAAAACCAAGGAGCAAAAGTGTCTCTAACTACTCCTTTCACTCCATGAGTCCCGAGTACCTGCATGGAGGGGAAGGGCTTGGCTTTTCATCCAGGGAGTTTTCTTTCTAGCAAGGCTGCTGGCCCACCGGCCCAGATATCTTACTGCCACTCAGTCACTAAGCACTCTGTCTACAAGCCTCTGGTAAATCTTGGGTGAACTTTTCCTTTTCACATTCAACCCTGTGCAATCTAGCTGTGTCCTGCCTTACACTCAATCTGCTTCTCAGATCCTGTTCTCCAAGCAAAGCAAGCAACAATAAACTCCTTCCTAACAAGGAAAACGGAGCGGGAAAGATCACTGCTGCAAATGGTGGTCAATACAGATTCACCAGATACATTTTATCACGATAAATTGCATTCACCTATCTATTTTGAGGGGTGGAACGGTGACAACCCACTCCAGTATTCTTGCCTGGAGAAGCCCATGGACAGAGGAGGCTGGTGGGCTACAGCCCACAGGGATTGCAAAGAGCTGGACATGCCTATGGCCTTGATTAGAGTGCAGCAGAGGCTGAGGCCAGGACAAGGGAGCTGAGAGTGAGGCTGACCTGAGGAAGGGGGGAGGAGGGGACAGGGGGCCTTTCCTCCACCCCTCACACTGGGGAAGTTGTCTCCATTCCCCTTGTTCTGGGGCATTACCCGCTGAGCCTCACTCGTGCTGTGACAAGCTAGTTACTCAACACTGCCGCTGCCCCCATCACTGAGATCTGACTCTGCATCCTGCTGCTCAAACATGCATATTTAGTTTTCACCACCAGACACTGAACATGTCACACCCCTTGCCTAAAATGACTTCTCCCTTACCTGTTCTTCAAGGTTGACTTCAAATGGTAACTCAGTCCTTTCTGCTTCCACAAATGCAAAATGACCTCTTTCTTCCCAACTCTAAAAGTGAGGTAGGGACTTCCCTGGTGAAGCATGTATCTGCTGATACTTTTTACGTTGACCTGTCTTTATACTTAGAAATGTCTCTTAACAGTAGGCTTCTCCGGTGACTCAGATGGTAAAGGATTTGCCTGCAATGCTGGAGACCTGTGCTCAATCCCTGGGTCAGGAAGATCCCCTGGAAAAGGAAATGGCAACTCACTCCAGTATTCTTGCCTGGAGAATTCCGTGGACAGAGGCGCCTGGCAGGCTACAGATCATGGTGTTGCAAAGAATTGGACACGACCGAGAGACTATCACTCACTCACTCACTGCTGCTGCAGTGGATGAGAATCTACCTGTCAATGCAGGGGACATCGGTCAGATTCCTGGTCCAGGAAGAATCCATAGGGCGCAGAGCAACTAAGCCAGTGGGCCACTACTGAGCCCGAGCTCTAGAGCCTGCAAGTTGCAACTAGAGCCGGAGCTCTAGATACCGCAAGCTTCAACCACTGAGCCCATGGTGCTAGAGCCTGTGCTCTGTAAGAAGAGAAGCCACGGCAATAAGAGGCCCAAATACCACAATGAAGGGCAGTCTCCTCTTGCCACAACTAGAGAAAGTCCATGTACAGCAACGAAGACCCAGCACAGCCAAAACTACCTAAATCAATAAATTTCAAAAACTAAATAAATAAAAGTGAGCTAGTTTTACACCACTTATTGCTGTTTCCTGTAGATCAGTTATTTGTGTATCTATTTTCCCTACTGAATTATTAAGCATTCTGAGGGTAAAGCCTGCGTTTCTCTCATCTTTGAGTCATGCACAATCCCTCACGAAGGACAGATATACAGGCTATATTCCTAGAAAGAAGGGAAGGGGCAGGAAGGAAGGCACTTAGCTGGAGGGGTGATTTCAGATCCTGGAAAAAGCTTCCTCTGGCAAATCTCATGCATCTGCTCTGGGATGCTTGACAGTTCTATCGAAGCCTAAGGTCTGATACAGTTACAAAGGAAATTTTCAAGGGAAAGGAAACACTTTTAATCCCTATTATTCACTCTGTGTCTAGTCTTAGATTACTGTGAATGAGATTCAAATTCTTTCTGGAAGTCAGGTTTTGAAAGGGAGTGAAAAGAAGGAAGGCTGGGGAGCTTTCATTTGGGGCACCAAAGGAAAATGTCTCCTGTTTCTTCCTGGTGCCCTACGTTGTGAAGAGGTCAATACATTTTCAGTTCAGTTCAGTTGCTCACTTGTGTCCAACTCTGCAACCCCATGGATTGCAGCACGCCAGGCTTCCCTGTCCATCACCAATTGCCAGAGCTTACTCAAACTCATGTCCATTGAGTTGGTATGCCATCCAACCATCTTATTCTCTGTTGTCCCCTTCTCCTCCACCTTCAATCTTTCCCAGCATCAGGGTCTTTTCAAATGTCATTTGGACAGTGTCAAATCAGATGCCTGCAGTAATACACAATGCCTGAGACAGACCTTTAGTTTCCTACTTCTCTCTGGGAGGACGGATCTTTCCTTCCTTCCTACATTTCTTTCTCTCTTGTTTCATCAGAGACTTGAAAGTTTTGTGGACAGGATACTAAAATCATTTGGGACCAAATAATTATGCCCAAAGCATATTCATTTATAAGGGAATAAAATACGGTAAGTTTGACTTGAGTGATTTTTATCGGCCACTTTGAAGGGATTCACAAGAAATGTAGAACTAATCAGAGAAATATTGGGAAACAGCACTATTACAGGCTAAATTTGTACCCCCCTCCCAACTCACATATTGAAGTCCTAGCCCCTAGGTCCGCAGAACGTGACTATGTTGGAGATAGGAGCCAAAAAGAGGTGATTAAGGTAAAATGAAATTGCATGGGTGGGACCTCATCCAATCTGACTGATGTCTTTATAAGAACAGGAGATTAAGATAGAGATCTCTACACACACAGAAGACCACTGAGGACACAGCAAGAAGGTGGCCATGGGCAAGCCAAGGAGAAAGGCCTCAGGAAAAACCAAACTTCCCCACACCTTGATCTTGGACTTTCAGCCCCCAAATGTCTGTTGTTTAAGCCGCCTCATCTGGTATTTTGTTATGGCAGCCTGAACTAATTAACATAAGCACGATGCCAGAGATGCCAGAAATAAAGAAAATAGCCTAAAAATGGACACATTTTAATAAAATCTCTCCTCGTCTCCTATGACTGCCAAGCATCACATAGGAGTTGTGGAAAGAAGATCCATAGCTTTGATGAACAGTAAGTGAAACAGTGGTGACTCATCAACAATGCAGGTCTTGCCCCAGTGAGGCCAGAGGAAGTATCTCCAAGGATACCTGATAAGACATTTCAGTTCAGTTCAGTTCAGTCGCTCAGATGTGTCCGACTCTTTGCAACCCCATGAACTGCAGCACTCCAGGCCTCCCTGTCCATTACCAACTCCCAGAGTTTACCCAAACTCACGTCCATTGAGTCGGCGATGCCATTTAACCATCTCATCCTCTGTCGTCCCCTTCTCCTCCTGCCTTCAATCTTTCCCAGCATCAGGGTCTTTTCAAAGGAGTCAGCTCTTTGCATCAGGTGGCCAAAATATTGGAGTTTCAGCTTCAACATCAGTCTTTCCAATGAACACCCAGGACTGATTTCCTTTAGGATGGACTGGTTGGATCTCCTTGCAGTCCAAGGGACTCTCAAGAGTCTTCTCCAACACCACAGTTCAAAAGGATCAATTGTTCGGCACTTAGCTGTCTTTATAGTCCAACTCTCACATTCATACAAGACTACTGGAAAAACCATAGCCTTGACTAGACGGACCTTTGTTGACAAAGTAATGTTTCTGCTTTTTAATACGCTGTCTGCTGCTGCTACTGCTAAGTCGCTTCAGTTGTGTCCAACTCTGTGCGACCCCATAGACGGCAGCCCACCAGGCTCCCCTGTCCCTGGGATTCTCCAGGCAAGAGTACTGGAGTGGGTTGCCATTTCCTTCTCCAATGCATGAAAGTAAAAAGTGAAAGTGAAGTCGCTCAGTCATGTCCGACTCTTAGCGACCCCATGGACTGCAGCCTACCTGGCTCCTCCGTCCATGGATTTTCCAGGCAAGAGTACTCGAGTGGGGTGCCATACGCTGTCTAGGTTGGTCATAACTTTCCTTCCAAGGAGTAAGGGTCTTTTAATTTCATGGCTGAAATCACCATCTGCATTTAGTCACTTAGAAATTGTGAATCTAACCGCTGGACAAGAATGACAGCAAAATTACTAGGAGCTCAAAACACACACCACATTATGGCAACTGCTATTATTGATATAAAAAAACCATAATGTGATCATGGTTGCACAAAAGAACCAACATTTGCACATGCAAAGCACATATAATTTGAAAAATATAATTTCTCTGGAATTTGCAAAATAACCAATCTTGTTTTTTTTTAATGACCATTACATGTAGAATTTTTTATAGATACCACTAAGATTAAGTACTCTAATAGGCCTTTAAATTATGTTGATAATAGTACATAATCTGTGCTAAAAGAAGCCTATGTGTTATTCCCCTAATAAACCACCTGGCTTGCTTTGTGCTAAAAGCACATCGTGGCTCCAATGGCATGGAGTCTCCTGCATCATGTCTTATCAAGTTTCCCCAGTTTTGTGACTGCAGGATTTTCTCCTATAAGACTTCTGTATTCCATCATTTGCTTGTGTGGCCTCTGGCAACTTGCAGGTGTTTGTTTGGAAAGGAGAAGCATTTTCCAAGATGACACAATACACTGATGTTCTAAATCCTGGGAGCTTGAGTCCTGCCTGCTTCTGTTTCTAGGAGACTTTATATGGTTGGTCATTACCCATCCTCTCTATCCCCATCATTGCCACTGCTGCCTGTGACTTTGCCATTTAAGGCTGCTAAGCACTTTTCCCTAAAGAATAGCCTGAGCCATAGAAGGGCTGTGGGGTTCACTGGCGTTATTGTGCTACTTGTTGGTGCCTTGGAAAATGGGTCACCTGGGAGTTGAAACTAAGCACTGAAGAGAGGATGGTAATTCATTCATTCCCTTATGAGCAACTGTGGGGAGAGCAGCACTCAGCCACGAATGATAACCATTCGTGGTTTCAGACCAGATTGAAGGGCGTCTATGGACCGACTAGCTCCAGCCTTAGCCGTACAGCTGACAAAACTGCAGATGATTTCAAGTACATCAGTGGTGGATTTTAAGGGATTATGCACTCAGATTTTAATTCACCTAACAGCTTTAAAGCATAACCATTAAGCATGAATATGTGCAAGTCACATTTGTCATTTAAAATGTTCTCATTGCTGGGGATTTCCCTGGTGTTCAGTGGTTAAGAATCTGCCTTTCAATGCAGAGGACATGGGTTCAATCATTGGTCGGGAAACTAAGAGCCCACATGCGTTGGGGCAACTGAGCTCAAAAGCCAAAACTAGAGAGAAGCCTGGGCACTGCAACTAAGACTCGAAGTAGCCATGAATATATAAATATATATTAAGATGTTCTATTTGCCACAACTAAAAAGTAAGTTGTAGCAGCTAAAATTAATTTTAATAATATATTTTATCTTACAAAGTATCCAAAATATAATTATATCAATACCTAAAAATATTGAAAACTTTTAATGAGATATTTTACCTTCACTTTTTCGTACTAAGTCTTCTAAATCTGATGTGTTTTCACAGTCTGTCTCAATTGGATGCTGTTTTAATCAGAAATGCTTGGTCTGAAGTAGATTTCATAGAATTGACAATTGAAAAACTGGATTCATTTACAAACCTAAATTGGTCCAAGTGGATTCATTTACAAACCTAAATTGGTCCAAACCATGACTGTATTATTAGATTTTCAATTTAAATTTAGATTAAATTAAAATTCAGCTCATAATTATTTGGAGACTAATAATTATGATCCGGCATATGCCTAGGAGTGGTAGAAAATAAAATTTAAAATGGTAACTTGGGGCGGTTTACAGCTTCAAATGGCAGGCCAAAGAGTTTTTTCTAAATGGGGAAAAAGGTTTCTGGTGAGGAGGGATGTAAACTGTGTTTGGGGGAAGATTCACTTAGCATTGATGTGGATGGTGGATGGAAAGGGGGACAAGTTGGTGGCGAAAAGAACAGTTAGTTACTGCACTAGTCCAAGCAAAATATAATGAAAAAGTGAGGAAGATGCTAGGAAAGTAAATAAAATTATAAATTTAATAAGTATATATACAAGGATATCAGGAAATGTGGGCAGGAAATCAAAGAAAAGGAGGGGTCAGAGAGTTCTATGACAACTAAAATGAAGAAGTACAGAAGAAGGGCTGGAGGGAGAAAAGTTATTTCTATCATATTTGATATAAATGTTTTTAAAAAGATTGGAATATGTACATATGTTCTAGTGGGTGGGAGGAGACCTTTGGGCAGACATGAAAAGAAATCAAAATCTATTTATAGAATTGTCAAATTAGCAGAATGGGCAACTTTCTTAGAAGTACTGTATACTATTCCAACAGTTGGGAGTGTCTGATAAATTAAATTATGGTACCACTTTTTAGAAATTTATGCAGCTGTTAAAAATTACTGCTGTTGAATTATTTCAAGGGATGTGGGAAATTGCTTAAGATGTATTTTCAAATGAAAACTTTTAAGTTTAGCTAATAGAAGTCCAATGTTTTTAAGAAAGGATATGCACTTACATAATGTATAGCACAGAAAATGTATAGAAGGACACATACCAGGCATATATTATCTCTTCAGAGTAAGACTGAAAGGGGCAAGGGCTTTTATGTTTTTTTACTTTGGTTTTGCTTGAACTTGCTTCAGAGAACGTATTATTTTTATTTTTGAAAAGGGAGACCAAAAAAACAACTAAAAGGGTTTCTGTCAAAAAATTAACTCCGGGGACTTCCCTGTTGGGCCAGTAGTTAAGATGCTCCACTTCAACGGTAGGTGGTTCAGTCCCTGGTCAGGGAACTAAGATCCCACATGCCACATGGTGCAATAAAAAATAATTGAAAAAAAAAAAGAAGAAAAAAAAGAGAAAACAAATAATTGAAATCAACAAATGACTTAAAGAATGATCTCTGGGCCATTTTAATTTTCTTATTACAAACTTTTTTATATTTCAGTATGTAATATTTTATAATCAGAAAAACATCATAAAGGAAATAATCTGTAATATCAATGGTAAAATCAATTTTAAGTTTGTTAGCAAAGCCATAGGTTAGGGTTGGGTGTTTCTTCAAACAGATTTGTATCTAATTTCCTTTACTTTTGGGGGGCTCACACTTACTTTTATAGCTGCTGAAGCTATTTCCACACATTAAAAAAATGATTTCCATTCAATGTGGCCAAAAAGGAAAATAGAGGCCAACCCCAAGGCAAACATTCCTTAGAGAAGACAAAAAGCCTCTATAACCTGTGGAATGAAAACTTCACCAGTAGAATGTGACTCTTTTGTCATGAATGACTTCAGTTGCTGGTAGACAGAAATTTTTAATGAGAACAAAGAGCATTGGAATGATTTCAATGCTCTGGTTGTCATTCCAGGCCAAACACACCAGTAACTTTATATTATAATGATAGGGACAAAGAACAAGGTGTCCCATTCACTGTGAGGCTCCTGCAACGAGAGGGCGCAGAGTCTCACTGAAGTGGAAACGAGAGGGAACCCTCAAGGAGCGCGGAAAGGGCTGTGAGCAGGTAAATCACCATTAGCCACATAAATAATGGCAGAAAATGGGTGAAGAGATGAAAAGATGCCATCTGATCATTCACCAATGTAAAGATGTGCACTAAATCAGGGTCTTTTCTGTCTGACACTGTTGTTTTTACTGAACAGTTAAGCACCCAAGGAAATACCAGTTGGGTCTTAAAGACAATTTATAGCCGGGTTGGCCTCATTGCACCTGGCTGTGTTTTGACAGCAGGTTTCGTCAGTTTACAGCGGAGATTCTTGTCTATGCTATAAGCTGTCACTAATGCAACTAGACCTTTGGAAAAAATGTAACGCTCAGAGGCAAATCTTTCCCTTCCACAGACCCCTCCCCCGTTTAATGAAAAGCAAAAGCTGGTGGCAAAGCCTCTTCTTCAAGGGAAATTACAGAACCTCCTGGGAGTGAGCAGGTCAGCCCCAGTGCAATGGCGCAAGTCGGATGCGCCTGCTTCTGGGCACTCGATTAAGGACTCTTTCTTTTCTCTTCCCTTGGGGCTAACTGCTCAACACAGCCGCCTTGTTGTTCTGGGCCAGGAAATGCAGGATTTTGCTCTTTGAGCTCCCAACTTTTTCCAGCTTCCAGGCCCCCCTAAGAATGTCTGGGAGCCTTGCAACAGACCGGCCTGGGAACTCCAAGCAGCCGGCTTCAGTGGGGGGTTACCCACCCCTCACCCTCTTCGAAAACAAGAAGAGCAGGGTGTGGCTATTTGGGATCAGACAAACCTTAACTTTGTTCCCCGGGATTTTTGTACTTAGCTAGTGGCCTGGTTTGGAAGCTGCTGTCTTAGAAATCACAGGAACTCATTATATGTAACATACACGAGTTGAAAGCACTGCCTCCCAGGACCAGGTGCCCCCTAACCACTCACTTTGTTCTGCGTGTTTAGGACACAGCATTTTATTCTTTTTGGCTCCCAGAAGGACTGGGCCAAACAAATACGTTTTAACAGGTGACGCGCATTCCTGAACTGAAGGCAGTGCGTCCTTCCTTAGGAACGAGCTCCTGGTGGCTGGTGGCAGACCCTGCCCCATGTGTGGCAGAACAGGACAAAGACGAGAGGAGAGGGATGAAAAGGTAATGGAGAACAGCCCCTCCTGTTCCTTAATTTCATGGTTCACAGACATTCATTGACATTCAGACACTCCCAAGGGGAAGCTCATATAACCAGTCATGAAACCAGAAACGAGCAGGCTAACAGGGTTGCTTGCTTGCGCCCCGGGCAGACTTTCTCCCCACTGTGGGGTCCACTCCCAGACACTCAGGCCCACTGTGATGGGTCTGCAGCTGCTCTGGGGGTTGGAAGAGTTCCAGGCCCACCGGGTCCTTTGACCAGGCGCTTCCAGGCAGGGCCCAGGCTCTAGCTCGGGGGCGGCCCTTGAGGCTCTGGGAAGCACAAGACCCGGGAGAGAGCAGGGGGTAGGAGGCTTTAGGCCAGGTGATTGCCACGCAGTGAGGGCCGCCTGGGAATGTCTCCCTCAGAATCACTATGGGCTGAAAGGGGGAGCAGAGAAATAAACCTGAAGGAGAAGTAAGTCCTGGTCCCCAAGACAGAGAAATAAGTCTGAACGACTCCTTCAGATGAGAAGAGCAGCTGGAGGCAGAGATGCAGAAGTAGAGGAGAAAGCCAAGGGCAGCTGCATGGGCCAATGAGGGGGAAACTACGGGTATGCCGGGTCAGAGGAGAGTGACAGGTAGGCCAGTTCACTCGTCCGGCTGCATCCACAGAGCAGAGCTTGGGACGCTGGCGGCGCTGGACCGCTGCCTGGTGATGCTGCCCACAGTGCATCACACTTTGGAGGACCTCACTGAACACTCAGTTCAGAGTAAACCAGAATGTCCACCTCTCGCACCACAGTCACTAGGGGCAGAGGCCCAAGGCACACTCCACCATCGTAGGCTGAACAGCGTGGGAGACATCATCTTCCTGACTTAGGGACACTGCAGCTCAGTGAGCTGGTTACTTTTACGTGTGTTTAGTCCCTCAGTCAGGTCTGACTCTTTGCAACCCCAAGGACTGTAGCCCACCAGGCCCCTCAGTCCATGGGGATTCTCCAGGCAAGAACACAGGAGTGGGTTGCCAGGCCCTCCTCCAGGGGTTCTTTCCAACCCAGGAATCACCCCAGGTCTCTCGCATTGCAGGCAGATTCTTTACCATCTGAGTCACCAGGGAAGTCCATGAATATTGGGATGGGTAGCCTATCCCTCCTCCAGGGATCTTCCAGACTCAGGAATTGAACTGGGGTCTCGTGCATTGCAGATTCTTTACCAACTGAGCTATCAGGGAAACCTGCTTACTTGTATAAGGATGAAAAAAAAAAAAAACACTGTCATGATTGATACACTAAGCGATAAGCCTTACTGTTCTCCACAGAGTCTGGTGAGGCGGTTATCTGAAGCTCACCTGTGGAATTCCAGAACTCTCTAGCCAGTCTCGGAAGATGTTTCCAACAGACAGCTCCAGCCTTTAAAAATAAAACAACAACGAAAAAGAAAAGGATTAAAAAGTTACAGAGTGGACTTCCCTGGTGGCACAGTGGACAGAAATCCACCTGCCAAAGCAAGGGACATGGGTTCAATCCCTGGTCTGGGAAGATTCCACATGCTGCGGAGCCACTAAGCCCACACACCGCAACTACTGAGCCTGTGCGCTGCAACAACTGAAGCCCGTGCTCCAAAACAAAGAGCAGTCCGCCTTCATCGCAAGTATAGAGAAAGCCTGAGCGCAGCACTGAAGACCCAGCACAGCCAAAAATAAATAAATAAATAAGTTTTTAAAAGTTACAGTGAGAAAGTGCAGTGATGTCTCAGGTTAAAGTGAGGAGGGGGCGCGGTCACATTCAATAGAGCATCTCTCTAGTCCACAGGAGTGCACATGATGAGATCTAAGAATCAAAGGGGCCCCACAGGAGGTCCTTGATGCCTTGAAAGGAAGTCTTCGTTGGGAGTGCCTATGCAGGGAGGAGAGGGCATGTTCATGGGACATGTCAGGCGTGACTGCTTCCTGGAGAGAGCTGGAGTAACGTGAAAACTGAACCTCACAGCACTGAGTGCATCAAAATGAAATGCCAACTTCACGGTGACGATGGATGAGAGCAAGCAAAAATGATACAATTCATCATCGGAACCCAAGGAGGCTCAGAGCCATGAAGCACACGCGGCTTCTGCTGCTTGTTTTCAAGCAGGTCTTCATTCCGCTTTATTTGAAATGTTATGATTGCTTGTTTGATCCAAAGTCAGCTGAAATCTTTTGGTCTCATGCCTGCTGATTTAAATACTCCTTTAAAGGCACAATATGTTTAGGGTCCACAAACTTTAGGTCATGTCTTCCTGTCTTATTGAAGTTTAAGCAATTCCTCCCTGGCTTCAAGATAACTCCTGCTCATGTCCAACCTCTCCAGCCACAAAGGCCTTCCTGGAATCCTTTTCCAGGCTGCGTACGTCACACTCACACGGGCCTTGTTTTCTGTAACACAGCATTCTGTCACAGTCTGAGACTGCAATTTATTTTATTACTTGACTTGTAAATGTCCCCTCACTAGATCAAAGCTCTCTGAGACCAGGGTCGGTGTCTGTTTTACTCACTTCTCTTAACCCTGCATATCCCCAGAGATACTTTTTATTTGAATGAATCAAAACACATTTCATCATTGACTCAATAAAAATTATTCCTTTTTAAGTTAATAATCACCTTACCCAGTAAGATATTCCCAAGTCATTAGAGTCTGTATCTTTTAAAATTTTATGTATTATATACTCCATTACACATATGAAATATTCCCTCCTCCCTCCCTTTGGAATTGTAAAGAGGTTGTGGAAAGATACAGTGCTGTCTGCATCAGTAAAGATGCTGAAGGCCAAGTGCTTCCCTCACACCTGTACCATTCTGCTGTAGGCTAGATGTAGTGAGGAGGGAGGGAAAAGTGGGCCTAGGTGGCTTAGGGAAGATAGGGTTGACTGATCTTGTCCTTCCTTTTCTTCTTCACTGAGAAGCAAGTCACTAGTGTGTCTTGGTTTTCCCTTGTTGTTCAGTTGCCAAATTGTGTCTGACCCTTTGAAACCCCATGAACTGCAGCATGCCAGGCTTCCCTGTCCTTCACTATCTCCCAGAGTTTGCTCAAACTCACGTCCATTGAGTCAGTGATGTCATCCACCCATCTCATCCTTTGTCACTTCTTTCTCTTCTTGATCGCAATCTTCCCCAGCATCAGGGTCTTTTCAGATCAGGGGGCAACTGGAGCTTCAACTTCAGCATCAGTCCTTCCAATGAATATTCAGGGTTGATTTCCTTTAGGATTGACTGGTTTGATTTCCTTGCTGTCCAAGGGACTCTCAAGAGCCTTCTCCAGCACCACAGTTTGAAAGCATCAATTCTTCGGCACTCAACTTTCTTTATGGTCCAGCTTTCACATCTGTATGTGACTACTGGAAAAGCCATAGCCTTGACTAGATGGACCTTTGTTGGCAAAGTAATGGCTCTGCTTTCTAGTACATTGTCTAGGTTTGTCATAGCTCTTCTAAGGAGCAAGCGTCTTTTAATTTCATAACTGCGGTCACCATCCTCATTGATTTTGGAGCCCAAGAAAATGAAATCTGACACATTTCCCATCCATTTGCCATGAAGTGATAGGACCTGGGGAGGTCTTCCTTACGCAGGGCAAAAGCAAAGGTGGTTGAAGGGGGCAACTGTTGCTATTTCAACAAAGAGAAAATACACAGAGGGGAGAAAAACTAGTTTGGATTCATTTTCGAGATGATGCTCACCTGTGGGATGACCAGACAGGGAAGAGACCAGAAGTGAATAAGGGGAAGGTGACCACCCTCCTAGGCTGTCTGTCCAGTTCCCAGGTCAGTGACATTACTGGCTGTGCCTTGTATGAAAGGCCAGGAGCCACCATTCCTGGGCTCTTCCCCACTGTTTCTTTGTCGTCATCTCAGTGCCCATGGCCAAGTCTCATCTGTAGGCTATGAGAGTATGGAAGTGTGTGTTCATGTGCGTGCTTGCACACGTGCCCTCAGATGCCTGTGTGTGTGGGTGTGTGCACACGTGTGCACACGTGAGCACACTTGGAGTGGGTGTGGGATACCCAGAAGAGATGGGATGATCTCTCAGCACACTAAGGTGATTATACTTCTTGGATTTGATTTATTTGTTTGGCCATAGAAAGAGGCTCTGGAAATGCCCTCACCTGGCATAACTGATATGCCAGGAGGAGGAAAGTGGTGTCAAAGGGCCACTTAGAGAAGCGCCCAAGGGGACTTGAGGTTGTTTTACTTTCTAGTGACATGTGCCAGGCTGGAAAGACAGATTTGGTAACTTCCATTGAAGATGATGTTCAGAAGAAGGTTTGTTCTTGTTTGGAACATATGCAAACAGTTTCCACCTGGTCTGGCACCCAGGGGGCAATTCATCTGGTGTGTAGAGCTCCTGCCTGGGGCTTGAGCAGCTATGGAGGCCCTGCTGGCGCTCTCAACTGTTTGACCCAATTTAGAAGCAAGGGTCTGTTTTTATCCTCGTCTATCCTTCATTGGTGCTTCTCTTTAAGTAGCCCATTCATCTTCTTCCTTTCCAGCCAAGGAGGGACAAAAGGTCTGGTTACCCATCCTTCAAGAGATACCCGGGAAGGCGGCAGCACTCGGAACTGAGCTGCACTATGTTGTAGATTCTAGGAAAATGGGCATTCTTAAACCTGCCACAACTTAAAATGAAGAATTCAGAAAGGATTTAGAAGACAGCAGTAGTGATGATCAAAGGGGTAAGCACATTAGCTCCACAAGGGAGGTCAAGGGAACTGGGATTAAATATCCTGAAGAAGAGAAGTCTGGGAGTGACTACCGGGCCATTTTCAAGCGGTTTTACAAAAGATGGTGAACAGCTGTTGTGCATCCCCATGGAGGAGTGAGTAAGAGGACAGGGACATAAATTTCCTTTGGAGACTTTTAGCTGAAAGACACTTCTTTAGGGCTGGCACAGTCGGGGGATGGCGTGGCGGAGGGCAGGGCCTGAGGAGTTGAGTCCTGGAGTGTAACTGACTGAGGACCACACCTTTACCAGCAAAGACGGAGAACAGGCTAAAGCTTATCTATGTGGCAAACATTCAATGGATGCCTATCAGGTATAGGGTTCTGACAGGGTTCTGTATAAGACTAATACTATTATCCCCATGTTAGAGATGAGCAAATAGAGGTCCAAGAGGCTAAGGGTTGCTCAGGGCCTCCTAGATGGTGCTCAGAGTGCTGGGACTCAACGTTCTGTTGTCTGGCTGCAAAGCTCTCACTTTTCTTCCTGTGTGGAATTCAGGCTTCACAATATATTGTTCATGATTTACGGTGCAGACAAGCCTGCAAGAGGAGAAGGCCTGTGCTGGCTTCCGCCAATGCTGACTTCTTGCTCATATCTCTCCTGCTGAAGGTGACCTGGCTGCTGCTGTGGCTGCTCTGTTTGTCTGCCCCCAATTACAGTTCAGAAGAGATAGGGGGACCCTTGGGAGGGGCAGGAGCGTGAGGACAGGAGAGTTCATTGTTCAGCTGCATCCAGGAGCAAAAGACACTCTCCTGTGAATGAAGAGAACCTGTGTTTCCAGATCACTTACCCCTGGAAAGGTTCAAAACACCTTATAACCATTATCACTTCATTCCTCATAATATCCTCATGAAGTGGGTGTCAATTGTCGTGTGGCTTTTTAGCAGATGGAGAAACTGCAGCATAAGAAAACTGTTCAAAGTCAGCCCAGGCTAAAGGAAAGAGCTAGAGAAAAGACCTAGGTTTCTAGACTCCCGGTCTCAATGCAGACAACAAACTGCATGGATGCGCACTTACAGATTTCTTATGTGTAATAAGATGCTAAATTCTGGCAGGAAGATCAAAGCATTAACTCCATCCACGAAAAATAAATGTAAACATTATAGAAGTAGTAGAAGTAGCCTTGCCTCCCAAGGAAATTATGGGAGATGGTCTGAAAATGCTGAATTTTCAGGAATCAAAGGGGCTCTATGTTTTATTTTTTTTAATGTACATAATTTTTTATGTTTTGATCATAATTACTGAGATGATAGTACGGATGAAGTTTCAGTTCTGGACTTGGATATGTAGCAATAGTAAAGCTGAAAGCTGACTTTTTCAAATCAAGACACTCAGAGAGTCAAGGCCAATGGTGAGTTTTTCCCCTCTGAGATCATGGAGCTTAAATAATCACAACAGACAAGCAGAAGCATTTCCACTTCTCTGGGACCCAGGACTTACAGGAAATTACTCTTCTGCATGTCTGCTCACTATGGAAATTGATTTTATACAGACAGCTAAAAGTACACAGACCCACGCCTGCACGCCCTCCATCTCTGTACTAGTGAGCGGTGCTTCTGCCTCATTACTGAGGCCTCCTGGGTATCCGGAATAGCAGGCTGTCTCACCCTCTGGCCAGAGACCTCCCATGCTGTACACTTGTGTCCTGAAAGGCAGCTCTGAGTTTTAGGAGTGGGTTTCCAGACCCTGTTAACTCTGAATGTAGTCACATGTGGTTAACGCCACAAGAGAGGGAATGGGCTAGCCATCCTGCATGATGCTGGTTAGAAAAATAAGTTGTGTTTAAGGTCAGGAAAGTGACCGGTACTACTTCTTAATATTATAGTACACAGAAACAAGACCTAGGTGTGTGTGAAAGAGCATTGTATGTCCTATGTGTACTACATTGCTCGGTCAGTTGACTTCTGGGGGTGGAATGACAAGGATGGGGTGCTGACTATTAGCCATATCTGCTGCTTGTGCCTATCAACTCAGTGCTGATCAGGAGAAAGGTCTTTATCACTCTTGGCTCTGTCTTCGGCCCCTTGAGATTCTAAAGATCACCTTCTATCTGCGCGCCAACAGGAAAGCACAAGGCCCGTGCGTCGGGAACAGAAAGAAGGTGCAGAGAACACGGGCAGCACAGTTCTTGATGGACTCAGGCTTTGGGGGCTTCCACGTTCATGGTCTGAAGCGGAAAATGTTCTTGTTCTGAAATGCAACTTACATTCTGTATGGTTTTTTTTTTTTTTAATTTTTTTATTTTTATAGTTTTTTATTTTTTAAATTTTAAAATCTTTAATTCTTACATGCATTCCCAAACATGAACCCCCCTCCCACCTCCCTCCCCATAACATCTTTCTGGGTCATCCCCATGCACCAGCCCCAAGCATGCTGCATCCTGCGTCAGACATAGACTGGAGATTCAATTCACATGATAGTATACATGTTAGAATGTCATTCTCCCAAATCATCCCACCCTCTCCCTCTCCCTGTATGGGTTTTTAAATGTCAGTAATTTATGTTTTCGAGTTCCCTTCCTACGTGGGGATACAAACAGTGTATGCCTCAACGCTTTATACATGGTTACTTCTTTTCTTCATCAGAGCAAGTCATCTGTGCTTGGGTAGATAATGAAGATGGCTGAGGTTACATTTACAAACAAGCACTCCCTAACTTCAAGGGGGAGGAAGAGTACTGAATTAAAACAAACACATGAATATGGGCACACAAACATAATAGCTGAGCAAAGAAAGAACTGGCAGCTGTTGATACTGCTGAACCATCAGGTGGGGAAGGCACGCTGGATAAGCACTCCTAGCTTCTTCTCTTGGTCTCATCAGCATCTGGACAGAAACCACTCACTGAAGATGTCTAAAACATGGTTTCTCACCTCCTCTCTTCCACCTTCAAACACTCAACCTTCCCTCCCTTTGTCCCATACTGATTCCTGAGACCAAACACCTGCTGCCTGGATCACCAAGACATCTATACTCAGTGTGTAACCGAGTGGCAGACAGAGAAAGGTCAGATCACGCAAGACTCCTCCTTTCAGCTCAGCCAATCAACCAACTTAACTGCGGCACTCCTGGAGGTATTCTGTTCAAAGCCCGCTGCCACCATCCACCCATGGTCCCAGCTCTGGATCTTGAGTGAACTGCTGTTTCTGTCTCTGGTTGGTCTCCTGATATCTAGTTCTCTCCATCCCGTCTATCTCCCACGCTGTCCCCGACCCACCTTGCTGATGGTACTCCCCTACCTGAAGCCTTCAGTAGACCTCTGGCTTGAAAGCTTGAGCATAGACTGCTGAGCCCTATCTTCGTGCTGAAGTTCACCAAAGAACTCCCTACCCTGAGTCTTGACCTGTTTCATGTAAATTTTTAGTAGCTGACTAGGAGCTCCCTGAAGGCTAAGCATAGAATTAATTTTTTATTTTAGTGTCCAGCCTAAAACCTGGTGAAGGAGGTACTCAATAGAGAATGCTAAAATTAATCGAAGCAAGAGAATAAGAGAAAGGTAGTATGACACAGGCGGGCTGGCCCTAGGACCTGAACTGGCTGGTCTAACCTGAAAAATTTTGTCTTGTTCAGCACAGCTCACATGCCTAACAGATGTGTCTGAGGACCAGCTTGTGATGGAGTCAAAGATTAGAGGCTCCATGGGTAGGTGTGGGGCCTGCAGAGAGCTGGATAAAATTGGTACAACGTGCTGCATAGGTACAAGGATGAACAGTCTGCTTTAAAAGCTGGATTAGATTCTGAGATTAGCTGGCGGGAAAGACAATGTTTGCGTTTCAAAATATATTCTAGTATACTTGCTGAAATACATTCACTGTAGCAATGAAGTCTCAACTCTTAAGGGAAATTTTTTTAAAAAGCTTAAGTCTGCTAGTCAAAATGTGATCCTAACTGGGCAAGGCATCCTCTCGAAGGGTGAAGGTTGGTGGTCAGTGCGCACCGTTCAATGGAGATGCTGCTCTTAACATCCACAGTCACAACAAAAGTTACTTTGTGGGGTCATAAAAAATATTCACAATGATAAAATCTAGGTGGGCTTGGGGGAGCCCAAGGTGGTCTTGGAGCTAGAGGGCTTGGGCCATCCAAATGAACTCCATAACCTTATTAGGAAGGGGATGTAAAGAAAGACCTCCAAAATGAAAAATGCACCTTGTTACCTCCATGAAAATTGCTCTATTTGTGCCCTGAGAAGTTCTCCTGAAAGAATGTATAGTCATTACTCAGAAACAGACCTGGGTAACAGCCTAAGTAGGTAATATACCATTTCTATTAATTTTCCTTTTCCTTTTTCTGTATTAGTTCCTAAGGAAATTGCTCCATTCTATTAGAGGACCTGAAAGGTTATTTCAGGGCAAGTATAGAAGAAAAGAAAAATTCTTGCAAGTAACCTGTTGTTCTTGACCTTAGCAATAATGGACATATCCGATGTGATTTTTACACGAAGCAAACCTTGCATGTTCACTTTAAAAATAAAAGGATGGCAAATCTGAAACATTTCAGACATTCCAAAACAAGTCACCCTAACTTTTAGAACTTGTCTCTCCTCCATTCTTTTTCATGGCAGCTGAGGCCACAGAGTGTCTCCAGCTGTTCGTGCTGGCTTCTAGAATCCACACTCCCAATATTTCTAGGTCCAGTTGATCATCCCAGGACTCCTGCTGGCTGGGCTAGGTCCCTCCTCTATGAACAGAGGAAGATTAAACTTCTAGGCTGCAATTTGCCAAACAATGGCAGGATCATTTTTAACATTCAAAATAAAACTGGGCCCTTAATTCCTAAATTGGTCCTCACCTTTTTTCTTCTGGGATGTTCTCCAAGAGCATTTGAAGGAAATCCTGGAAGAAGAAAAAAGCAAATCATTAAAGATGTCCATCAATAAATAACCCTGCCTGGAGTCATGCCGGACACTGAGCATTCCCAGCTGCTGACAGCTCACCTGCTAGGGAAGGTAGGCTGACACTGAAATATTAGGCTACATACTCAGTTTATTAATTTACCAGGGCATCAGTCCAATCAGTTATAGAGATTTATTTTTGTAAAAACCACAAACAAATTGAAAAAAAGTAATGTTTGTTATTCTGACCTAACCCAACAGTTTATTTCATTCCATGTTTAACTATTTTCAAAAGGCTAGCCATAGCACCAGGCACTGTCCCTCGAACTTAACCGTGTTCTCCTCTTCATCAGCTTTCCCTAGAGATCCTGCTGTGGGTTTGTTGCTCAGTCATCTCTGACTCTTTTGCACCCCCGTGGACTGTAGCCCGCCAGGCTCCCCTATCCATGGGATTCTCCAGGCAAGAATACTGGAGTGGGTTGCATTTCCTTTTCTAGGGGATCTTCCCAATCCAGGGATTGAACCCGTGCCTCCTGTGTCTCCTGCACTAGTAGGCAGGTTCTTTACCACTGAGCCACCAGAGGTCCTGTTATATACTGAATAATCACAACTCTGAGAGGCTAGTAACTAATGGCTTTTTTGCATTGCTCTATGGATAATAAAGATAAAAACCAAGACAATTAATACCCCACCGGAGGAACAAAGATGTCACAATCCCCAAAATAGCTCACGGGCTCCTTCCTCCATCTGCAGCCTCTTCTGGTGCCACGGCACAAGTCCTCAATTGTTTGATATTTAAGATGTTTCAAGAATAGATTTTTTTTTTAAGTCTTAAGGCATGACTTACACACATACCTGTTTTATCCTTTACTATGGAAAATGGAAAATTTTAGACACATTCAAAAGTAGCAAAGCGTAATTAACCTTCACATACCCAGTGTCCCATAGCCAATCTGCGCCATCCACTCACTTGCCTCCTGCATTATTTAGAAGTAAATCTCAAACGTTAACATAATTTCACCAATCAATGTTTCAGTAAATACCTCCAAAAGATAAGGATTCTTTTAAAACACACCCATAATATAAGAAGACCTAAAAACATCTGCATATGAATATTCAAAATCACATTACTATTTGATCTGCATCTTGTGTATAGTGACCAATCTTTTCAGTCCATCTTATCCTGGAATCTTGATTTGGTCTAAACTATGGTTGTGAGATAAAACACAGGATACCCAGGTAAACTGAGGGCATACTTACGTGAAAAAGTTCTTTGTTCTTATTCTGAAGTTTTAATTTACATGGGGGTTGTACATTTTTATATGCTAAATGGGTAAGCCTAGTGTCAACCCTTCCTCACCTGAAGGTTTGATAAGATACATTTTGGGTAAATGCAGAACATGAAACACACAAGGACAATATTTAACTTTCTAGGGACTTAATATTGAGTGATAAGTAAGACCTGAACTTAAAGGTTTTCTTTTAATAAATTGGAAATCACCTTTTAAATTGGTCCTTAAAGAGGGCACATGTGTAAGCCCAGATGATAAAATATGACACTACCAT
The DNA here is from genome assembly GCF_042477335.2 of Ovis canadensis. Classification (NCBI taxonomy): domain Eukaryota; kingdom Metazoa; phylum Chordata; class Mammalia; order Artiodactyla; family Bovidae; genus Ovis; species Ovis canadensis. The sequence goes on from NC_091246.1 coordinate 31,531,471, forward strand.
TAATAAATGAGCATCCCTTCAGATGGACGCCCCTACCACAACCTAGTCTGCAGACCCAAGGTCAGCACAGGGCTCTGATGAGGTCCATGTAACTCAGAGTGTGAGATGCAAGCAGCAGCGCAGACCATTGTATTACAAACAGATGGAATTACATGGGACTAGAAATCTGCAAGCAATTTGTATGACAAGGCGTTCTTTCTCGATCATGGCACTGAGCATAGCCATCACTACACTGGCGGAGTCAGCTGTCCCTTCCTATGTGTTTACGGGTGATTAGGTCCATTTCTTCCAGAGACAGAATTTCCCTATTAAGAGCACTGGTGAAAGATTTATTTCTTGCGACCTCTGTTCTCCTTCTAAGACTCTACTTGCCTATTGCTGCTTCACCCAAAGTACATAACACAAATACAACAAAACTAATATTAACATATATCAGTCTAAGTACCCTAATGTTCATAATAGCACTGTTTACAGTAACCAAGATATGGAAGCAACCTAAGTGAGCATCAACAGATGAATAGATGAAGATATGATAGATAGCACAGACACACACACACACATATGCACACAATGGAATATTACACAGCCAGAAAAAAGGAATGAAATAATGTCATTTTCAGCAACATGAATGAACCTAGAGATTGTTATACTAAGTGAAGTAAGTCAGACAAAGATAAACATATGACATCACATATATGGAATCTTAAAAAATGAGACAAATGGACTTATTTACAAAACTGAAAGAGACTCACAGACATAGAAAACAAATTTATGGTTACCAAAGGGGAAGGGGGGAGAAATAATTAGGAGTTTAGGATTAGCAGATACACATTATTATACTACACAACACTACATATAAAATAAACAACAAGGTCCTACTATACAGTGCAGGGAACTATATTCAATATCTTGTAGTACATTATAATGGAAGATAGTCTGAAAAAGAATGTATGAAACACTTTGCAGTACACTAGAAACTAACATAATGTTGTACATCAACTATCAGTTCAGTTCAGTCACTCAGTCGTATCCAACTCTTTGCGACCCCATGAATCACAGAACGCCAGGCCTCCCTGTCCATCACCAACTCCCGGAGTTCACTCAGACTCACGTCCATCGAGTCTGTGATGCCATCTAGCCATCTGATCCTCTGTCGTCCCCTTCTCCTCCTGCCCTCAATCCCTCTCAGCATCAGAGTCTTCTCCAATGAGTCAACTCTTTGTATGAGGTGGCCAAAGTACTGGAGTTTCAGCTTTAGCATCATTCCTTCCAAAGAAATCCCAGGGCTGATCTTCAGAATGGACTGGTTGGATATCCTTGCAGTCCAAGGGACTCCCAAGAGTCTTCTCTAACACTACAGTTCAAACGCATCAATTCTTTGGTGCTCAGCCTTCTTCACAGTCCAACTCTCACATCCATACATGACTACTGGAAAAACCACAGCCTTGACTAGATGGAACTTTGTTGGAAAAGTAATGTCTCTGCTTTTGAATATGCTATCTAGGTTGGTTGTAACTTTCCTTCCAAGGAGTAAGCGTCTTTTAATTTCATGGCTGCAGTCACCATCTGCAGTGATTTTGGAGCCCAGAAAAATAAAGTCTGACACTGTTTCCACTGTTTCCCCATCTATTTCCCATGAAGTGATAAGACCGGATGCCATGATCTTCGTTTTCTGAATGTTGAGCTTTAAGCCAACTTTTTCACTCTCCTCTTTCACTTTCATCAAGAGGCTTTTTAGTTCCTCTTCACTTTCTGCCATAAAGATGGTGTCATCTGCATATCTGAGGTTATGATATTTCTCCCGGCAATCTTGATTCCAGCTTGTGTTTCTTCCAGTCCAGCATTTCTCATGATGTACTCTGCATATAAGTTAAATAAGCAGGGTGACAATATACAGCTGTGACGTACTCCTTTTCCTATTTGGAAGCAGTCTGTTGCATCAACTATACTTCAATGAAAAAAAATTGATCAGTAAAAGATGGAAGGAGACAATCCCAAATAGAATGCAGTATAGTATATACTGGAGTGGGTATATTGAGAAAAAAGTATCAAAGGAAACAAAAGCAATATTTAGAAAGCAAAGAAATATTTTTGATTGAGGTTCTTAAAGTCATGATTTTATTATATTAATAATTATTTTGTAAAAAAGTTGAATCAGAAATTAATTTTTCATAATCTGATATATTATTAGATTATTTTGCAGATATTTCATTGGCTTAATGACAGAATCCTTGCTTCTTAAAAATGCAAGTACTATGGAGTATTACTCAGCCGTTAAAAAGAATTCATTTGAATCAGTTCTGATGAGATGGATGAAACTGGAGCCGATTATACAGAGTGAAGTAAGCCAGAAAGAAAAACACCAATACAGTATACTAACACATATATATGGAATTTAGGAAGATGGCAATGACGACCCTGTATGCAAGACAGGGAAAGAGACACAGATGTGTATAACGGACTTTTGGACTCAGAGGGAGAGGGAGAGGGTGGGATGATTTGGGAGAATGCCATTCTAACATGTATACTATCATGTGAATTGAATCGCCAGTCTATGTCTGACGCAGGATGCAGCATGCTTGGGGCTGGTGCATGGGGATGACCCAGAAAGATGTTATGGGGAGGGAGGTGGGAGGGGGGTTCATGTTTGGGAATGCATGTAAGAATTAAAGATTTTAAAATTTAAAAAATAAAAAAAAATGCAAGTACTGTAATTATAATTTCTTACTAATTTTAGTGTATTATCTCCTTATAGTCCATATCAATTTATCCTATATTTGTCCAGTAATTTATGCTCAATTAAGTGGGGGGAAAATTACATTAACTCAATGACAAGGGGGAAAATTTAATTGCATGAGAAGCAGGAAATCCAGAGTTAACCTTAATTCTGCCCTTTTGCATTTTCCTATTACAATTGGATCTTTCTTTACAAAATTGCAGAACACGTTTCAGATTTTCTGTGAATACAATAAAAGTGTAGGAGGTCCCCAAGAAGCCCTGCTTTACTTTTTAAAAAAGGAAACTGTCCCACTTCTTAGCAGGTGGCCATCTGCCTCTTCTTGCTCAGAGCTGAGAGCTGCAAGCCACACAGCGAGCTGAAGGCTGCCCATCAGTCCCAAGGAGGACAGGTCTAAGGGATCACAGTTCAGTTCAGTTCAGTTACTCAGTCATGTCTGACTCTTTGCGACCACATGGACTGCAGCACGCCAGGCCTCCCTGTCCATCACCAACTCCCAGAGTTCACTCAAACTCACATCCATTGAGTCGGTGATGCCATCCAACCATCTCATCTTCTGTTGTCCCCCTTCTCCTCCCGCCTTCAATCTTTCCCAGCATCGGGGTCTTTTCAAATGAATCAGCTCTTCGCATCATGTGGCCAAAATATTGGAGTTTCAGCTTCAATATCAGTCCTTCCAATGAATATTCAGGACTGATTTCCTTTAGGATGGACTGGTTGGCTCTCCTTGCAGTCCAAGGGACTCTCAAGAGTCTTCTCCATCACCACAGTTCAAAAGCATCAATTCTTCAGCACTCAGCCTTCTTTATAGTCCAACTCTCACATTCACACATGACTACTGGAAAAACCATAGCCTTGACTAGATGGACCTTTGTTGGCAAAGTAATGTCTGGATCACACTGAATCATGAAAGCTCAATACCTCAAGCATCCCTAAGACACGAAGCCTGTATCTCCAGGGAATGTCTGTCTGCAGTGCTAAACATTCTTCTGTCCTGTGTTCCATCCAATCCAAGAAGACACTTGGTCTCACCAGGGTAGTCTTTGTACCACCAGTGGAATCAACTCAACTGGTCCTTCTTATTCTGTTAATACACATAATCTCATGGACATGAGTTTGAGCAAGCTCCGTAAGTTGGTGATAGACAGGGAAGCCTGGCGTGCTGCAGTTCATGGGGTTGCAAAGAGTCGGATGTGACTGAGCAACTGAACTGGCACATAATCTTAACTACAAAATACTAGTTTTCCTGGTTCCATTCAGAAATTGGCATATACACCCAGAGTGGACTAATCATAGAAGCCTTTCCCCATTTTCCACAACAGAATGTTTAAAAAGAAAGATGTCTCTTTTGAGTATTCCTTCCCTTACCACTTCTTTTCAATTCTTTCGTCTGTCTTCACTCTTTACTTCAGCATGTTGGCATTTTTATAAAAGCAACTTACAAATATCACTTGGACAAGGAGGGTTTTCCTTCAAGACTGATTCTAGGATCATTAACAGGACTTAAGGCACTGATTTGATCTAGGATCACTGACAAAGTCAGCTAGCAACAAATACTAGGGCCCTAGTTTCTTACCACTAGAGTATGCCTGAAAATATTAAAGCCAAAGACACAAAAATAACAACATTCCTGCTAATTGGACAGTGAGTTGGGGTGAAATTTTATCTAGATCCTTGACAACTGTTGCAAGCCAATAATCTAGTCAAAAAATGTATTCCTTGGGAATTTTTTTTTTTCATTTCTTATTCTCCTAATAATCTATATACTAACCAGGTCAGCCCTAGATAGCTTATTTTGGTTATTACCTAAAAACACTAAATAAAGCATTAAAAAATTTTTTTAAATGACACCAATTTTGGCACATGGCTACTTTGGTAATTATTTTATAGTACCGGTGAAAGTTTTCAACAAAAAGCAGATGCATGTAGCTTCTCCTGGATAAACTGGCTCTGGCTTGATATTTACATAGAACTAGGAATTTCTGTCAGAGGTTTTATGAATAATCACTATGGTCATAAGGAGGGGACAGTAGGAGGGACAATACAAATAACCAAAATATTGAAATAAGGACAGTGATGGCAGGATAAATGCTGAAAAGAAATGGAACGGTCAGGAATCAGTCATTGCTCAAGAGAGCAATTTTAGTTGAGAGGTAGAAAGATGATAATTCTGAAATACTGGGTAGATGAGGTGTTCAGAAATGAAAGGATTCAAAAGTCAATTGGAAAAAGAAGAATTTGAAGATCTTCTTTGTATAGAAACTGAATCATGGCCTTCCTCATCAAAAACTAACTAGCAATATAAACAAAACACAATCCATTTTCAAAAAGTTAGTAAAAATGTCACTAGCAGCAACCAAACAAGGAAAGAATACAGCCTGTGGCATAAACTTCAAAGACTAAAACTAAAGAAAGAAACATAACATTCCAAGACAGCCTCCAACCCTCCCTCTGCACCACCCCCTCCATCATGCTTAGCTGTAGTGGTACTGGTGAATTGCCCAAACCCCACAAGTTCTCACAAATACCCACACATTTGGAAAAAACACAGGAATATTTTTATTTTTCCTCTCTTTTTGTCTGTAGAGGGGCTGAAAATGTTTGCTCAGTTGAGATGAGCAAAACCTGGGAAAGAAATATCTGAGGATGATACTGTTATGAACGGTATAGATTCTAGGGTTCCAAGCTGAATTGGAAGAACAATATTAATTGGGAGAACACCTGCAATGGAAAAAGCAGCACCCAAGTTAGGTGAAGAGAATCTTGGATGGGAAAACTTTAACAAAATGTCAAGAGTTGGTGGAGCCAAGTTCTTACAACAAAGGCTATACACAGCTCCAGTGGAACTCTTCTCCTCCACCTATCCAATATCCAAGCTTCAAACTAGAGCTCAGAGGGGAAGAAAAACATGTCTAAGAGAAATTGCAAAAGAAATCAAAGATAATGTTCCAATACATATGAGAATAAATACAGGGTCAGGACAGTGCAACTCATGCTGAGAATGAGCAAGAAAAAAGTATGGCAGCTATGCAAACCAATACAGCAAAAACCCACATAACGAGAGAGCTAGAAATAAGCATAATGTAAAAGACAAAGGATCCAGTCTTGAAGAAAACATAATCCAAGGCACAGAAGATAATTCTCCACAAATGCTTTACACTAAAATATAAATTAAAAGAAAATAACAATAACATGGCACAGAGCTAGAGGGGCCGAGAGGCGCTATCCCAGCTCCAAGGTCAGGAGTGGCAGCTGCGCTTCACTGGACCAGCCTTGAGGAGATACCCCAGGTCCAAGGTCAGAGAAACCCCAGTAAGACGGTGGGCACTGAGAGAGGGCATCAGAGGACAGACAGAGAAACTACAATCACAGACAACTAGCCAATCTAGTCACATGGACCACAGCCTTGTCTAACGTGATGAAACTATAAGCCATGCCATATAGGGCCACCCAAGACAGATGGGTCATGGTGGAGAGTTCTGACAAAATGTGGTCCACTGGAGAAGGGAATGGCAAATTACTTCAGTATTCTTGCCTTGAGAACCCCATGAACAGTATGAAAAGGCAAAAAGATAGGACACTGAGAGATGAACTCCCCAGGCTTGTAAGTACCCAATATGCTGCTGGAGATCAGTGGAGAAATAACTCCAGAAAGAATGAAGAGACAGAGCCAAAGCAAAAACAACACCCAGTTGTGGATGTGACTGGTGATGGGAGCAAGGTCCGATGCCGTGAAGAACAATATTGCCTAAGAACCTGGAAGGTTAGGTGAAAAGACCCTGATACTGGGAAAGATTGAAGCGGGAGGAGAAGGGGACAACAGAGGATGAAATGGTTGGATGGCATCACTGACTCAATGGACGTGAGTTTGGGTAAACTCCAGGAGTTGGTGATGGACAGGGAAGCCTGGTATGCTGCAGTCCATGGAGTCACAAAGAGCTGGACACGACTAAGCAACTGAACTGAATAAGAACATAAATTCAATAAAATGAAAACTCAAAGACAAGATGACAAAACAATAAAATGAGAGGAAGAGATTTCAAAGCAAAGGGAATAAATTAGGGACCAAAATAATACCACCATAGGAGCATTAATAAAATGGAAACATCAAGAAAAAGAATCGCCATTAAAGAAAAATAATAATACTGTTAATAACATTAATAATAAAAATAATACTGCTTGAGATAAACATATTCTGTGAAGAACAAAAAGACAAACGCAAATAACTAGAAAATAACATGTATGGAGGACAACGATGATATGACAAAAATAACCAGTAACCTTGAAATTCAGCATACTGTAAGGGAAAAAAAAATGAATGTGTTCAAAGATACAATTAAGATAATTTACTGAAACAAGGAAGAATAGATGTTGAGTCTAAAGATGCAGTGTTTTCCAGGAAAAAAAAAAAACAAAAACAAAACTGATGCAGACTCATGAACTCAGTCACTTTGGATTAAATTAATAAACATCAAAGGTAAAGAATTCTTCTGTCATCTGAGTGGTATAAAGAGGGGAAAACAGACTGACTTGAAAAGTTTCAACAGCAGTATTTAATGCCAGAAGGCAGTTGAGCAATAGCCACAGTGTTCTGAGGAGATGAAAATATGACCCAAGAATATTATACCCAGCCAGTTTGTAATTCAAATGTAAAGGCAACAGGCAAACATTCTCAAGCAACTTGAACTTCAATTTAACACCAAAATTTAGCCAACAAAGCGCTGAATCAAAAGAAAGCATTCATGAATATAGAAGCAGGATAGAATGACTATTATTGAATAATGAAACCCTTTACATACAGAACTAGGACTATACAACTGTGAAAATTACAGTAACATCACACACTATTGATGATATAAACGTGAACTATGTAAAAATATTAATCAAGAAAAATCTAGACCCAGGGAAAAAGTAGTTGCAACATAACTGCTGGTTTCCTCATCTTTTATATTAACGTTAATATATGAGAATAAATTGACACTTTCTAAAATTAAGATATATATCTAAAAAGGAAAAAACTAACAATCTCAACCTCTTAAAGATTTTTTGTAATTGTGTTTCTTAACTGTAGAAGAATCTTTTAGGAAATGATCTCTCTTATATTTATCTTAAGCTCAAGAAAGTCTTTTACATTCAGCTTAGTTTCTTTTTCATGCGTTAAATTCAAGTAAAATAAAATCATTTTTTCATTAAAAGCACATAGTCTATTTTTATAAAACTATTTCTAAATACATCTATCTATAAATGTGTGTATGATCAGGCATGTAGGAAATGGCAACCCACTCCAGTATTCTTGCCTGGAAAACTCCCATGGACAGAGGAGCCTGGTGGGCTATAGGCGATGGGGTTGCAAAGAATCAGGCCCTACTGAGCAACTAAGCACACACATACACACACACACACATACAACATATATAGAAAGATAGAAATGGATAAAAGAAATGCAACTTCTAGAATGATATTCACCTACTATTAATTATAAGTATTTATGGACGGTGAGATTTTGAATGATATTTACATTCATTGTATTTTTCTGTATTGTTTATTAAATTTCTTATAATGAGTATGTGTCAGTTGAAAGAGCAATAATTTCCAAACTTACTGTGGGACTGGCAGAAGGACAGAAATAGAGATCAATAGAATTTAGAACTGAGACCAGAAATAAACTCTTACCTTTACGGTCAACTGATTTTCAACAAGGATGCCAAGCAATTCAATGGAGGGTAAGACTAGTCTTTTTGACAAAAGTGGAAGTGAGACAACTGGATATTCACACAAAAAACCATCTAGAGTCATCTACCTTACACCACATACACAATTAACTCAAAATGGGTAGGAGACCCAACTATAAGAACTAGAATGACTAAGCTCTTAGAACAAACATACAAGCAACTTTTTAATTAGGCAAGAAAATATTTTTAAGTCATGTATCTGATAAGGAACTTGAATCTAGAAGGTATACTCTTACAACTCAATAATAAGAGACAACCCAAATAAAAAATCAGAAAAGGATCTCAATAGATATTTCTCCTAGGGCTTCCCAGGTGGTGCTAGTGGGTAAAGAACCTGCCTGCAAATGCAGGAGACATAAGATCCACAGGTTCAGCCCCTGGATGGGGAAGATCCCCGGGAGGAGGGCATAGCAATCCACTGCAGTATTCTTGCCTGGAGAATCCCATAGATAGAAGAGCCTGGTGGGCTACAGTGCACAGGGTCGCAAAGAGTCGGACACGACTGAGGCAATTTAGCATATACACAGACATTTCTCAAAAAAAGATATACAAATGTCCCATAAGTCCATGAAAAAATCCTCAACATAGTTACCAGAAAAATGCAAGTTAAAACCACAGTGAAATACCATTCACATCCACTATGATGGCTATTATCAAAAAATAAAATGACAAGTGTTGGTAAGGATGCGGAGAAATTGGAACCCTTGTGCATTGCTGGTGAGAATGCAAAATAATGTAGCCCTTGTGGAAAAACAGTATGGCAGTTATTAAAAAAATTAAATCAGTATATAATGTAGCAATTCCAGTTCTAGGTATATATTCAAAAGAACTGAAAGCAGGGACTTGAACAGATATTTGTACACTAATATTCATAGCAACATTATTCACAAGAGCCAAGAGGAGTAACTAATGGATGAGAGGATAAACCAAATATAGTATATGTATACTATGGAAATATTGATTCTTAAAAAAGAATTAAGGGAATTAATTCCCTGGCAATCCAATGGTGAGAACTCTGTGCTTTTACTGCCAAGGGCTCAGGTTCAGTCCGTGGTTGGAGAGCTAAGATCCCACAAGCTATGTGATATGATCTAAATAAATAAAAACAAATAGGAAGAAAATTCTGATACATGCTATACAACATGGATGAAACTGGAAGGCATTTTGTTAACTCAAATAATCCAGATACAAAAGGACAAATATTATATTATTCCATTTGCATGAGGTGTCTATAATAGTCAAACTCAGAGACAGAAAATAGAATGGTGGTTGCTAGGGGCTGAGGGGAGGGAAGAATGTGGAGTTATTGTTTAACGGATACAAGTTTCATTTGGGGAAGATTAAAATGTTCTGGAGGTACATGGTGGTGATAGTTGACAAAAATGTGAATGTACTTAATGCATTAACTATACACTTAAGAATGGTTTAAATGATAATTTTCTTACTTATATTTCATCACAATTTAAGAGGTTAGAAAGTAAAATTAAAAAAAGAGAAATGAAGTACTGATACGTGCTACAGCATGAACTTTGAAAATATGTTAAATGAAAGAAGCCAGTCACACAAGGCCACATATTATATGACTCCATTTATACAGAATGTCCAGAATAGGCAAATCCATAGAGCCAGAAAGTGGGTGATTGGTTGTGTACAACTGAGGGGGAGGTGGAAATTGGGCAGTGACTGCTAATAGGTGTGGGATTTCTTTTGGGGTGATAAAATGTTCTGGAATTAGACAACAGCAATGGTTGCACAATATTATGAATATACTAAAAACCACTGACTGACTGGTACACTTTAAAAGGGCGAATTTTATGGTATGTGAATTGTATCTCAATAACACTGTTATGAGAAAACAATAAAGCTATAATTCAAAAGAGTTAAGCAAAAGTAAAATGGAAAGTTTGGTAGAGGGAGCACTGAGTGCTCCATGGAAAGCTGTTACGAGAATGGTCACGGTAAACCTAATGCACTCCTTCAACTCTGCAGTCTCTTGGTGAGAAGAGGTTTGGGTTGGTCAGGCCCCCAACCATATAAGACTCCTGAGCTAGTTTTCAAGCTCCCCTTCCTAATGTTTAGAAATATGTTTAGAAATATGCCCCCTTTATCTCAACCAAAGAATAAGAAGAGTGTGGAGACACGGAACAGCTATCTAGTTGTGTTGCACTCAGGCTATTCCTTGCATGTGTGTTTGGATTATACATGCACACCCTTTGCACCTAACATTGTGCACAATTTGACTTCAAAACTATATATGAGCACAACTGTCACACACACAAACACACACACACGAACACAATCGTCCAATCTGGGCTGAGACTGCAACCTTTATTCTCCACCAGCTACGAGGGCTGTTTTCAGCACCTCTGCCTCTTTGATAACTTTCTCGCTATGCGCAGCTCAGCCTAACACCTGGCTAAACACCTGGCTCTCTCTGACAGCCTAGGCTGTCTGAATATTTCAGTGTATCTTGTTTTTAGTCTATTTATCAAATACATATGGTGCACATACTGTGTGTGAATCATATACTAAGGATCGGTGAAATGAAGAGCACAGCCTGGCCTTATCGAGCTTACACACAGAATGGAAGGGAGAGAAAAGAAACAAAAGAACCCGGAAAGGAAAATATAATTATGAAGAATGGTGATGGCAATGAAGACAATGAAGAGGGCAGAGGGTAGAGAAGAAAAGGGTGGACGCATTTCTGCTCCGCAAGAGGGACTCTGGGATTGTGGTGTTGAAGCTGAGACAGAGGACCAGAAGGAGCCCACCTTGCAAAGCTCATGGTGGAGGAGAGAGTGGAAATCGCTTTGTTTCTGGTTTTCACTTCAGGTGCAACTACCCACAGCCCTTTGCACACAGGACAGTTCTGGATGACAGCCTGTCCTAAAAGACAGGGTGATGACCTTCCCAGAAACACTTCTGTGTCCACTTCATTAACTTCCTATTTTTCCTATTGCACTGAAACGTAAATCTTTTCCCTACTTTTTAATACACAATCTAGTTACCACATGCCACACCCTCTCCAGCTGTATATCATGGACTCAAGAGGACTCACTAATTACCTGAGAAAGAATCAGCTGCCCATGGAAAGTGTGCACAAACTTCCTTAAAAATGAAAAATAGGTGTCCTCTCCAAGTGTTTTGGCAAGGAACTGGAGAAGGAAATAGCCCTAGAAGAAAGGAAGGAGGAAAAAAGATGCCCATCATAGGTTCATCAGAAAAATACTTACAAAATCAACTCTAACTTACCCACCAGCACCTTATGCTCACCTAGAAAGTTTGGACTGACCTGTCCCAGGCAGCCCTTTGCATTGTTACTAGTAGGGCTGGGTTTGGAGCTTAAGGATTAACTACTCTGTTTCAACCCATTTGTCACTGTCTCATTTGCCCTTAGCTTACACGAAACCTGGATGTCCATTAGGGACCAATAGGGGAAAGGGGCCCAGCTCCTCTCTCCTTCAGCTATCAGAAAAGGATTTTACAAATTAAAATACTTAAAAAAAAAAATCACTCTGGTCTTCTAGTGGGAACCTGACAGCAATTTTAAGATTCTGCTCTTCAAAGCTGACATGAAGCAGGGAGAAGGGAGGCACAGGGAAGGGAAAAGTTCCCCTTCCTTTGATTCGTGCTTCATGCTGGGTGTGAAATGCTTTAACTGTTGGACGATCAGAATCTGCTCAATCAAATGTCATTTACAATGTTGACCATATATTTGTTTTGCCCCAACCATGTTACTGACCTTCACTGCTCACATGTAAAATCTAAAAAGTCCTGCACCATAATAACTGGCTTCTGTCACTCAGAGAGGCTTACCTTTAAGTAATGAACCTGCATGAAGACCTTCTCCGGATTAAGCCCATGTCTGATGACAGACGATCCTGAGTCACTCACATGGCCAGTTTTTTCTTTATTGGGTCTGAAATGATGCAGTAAAATTTTCTTTAAGTATAGCATATTCTTAACTACTTGGACCACAATATTGCCTTATTTCTTCTTTACAGAGTTGCCTAACAGTGTCAATTCTATTCAATAGTGCCAGGTAGAATTTTAAATGGTTTACGTTATAAATTCATATACTGAACAAGGAGGGACTTATATTTTGGGTTGGCAACCTGAGGTTGGCTATTGGCAATATTTTACATCACCTTATCCAAGATTAAAGCTTGCCAGACCCTCAAGGAATCTAAGTTCCAATATGAATTATTTAAGAAACTATACACTTTTCTTTTGGTGGGAATGTTGGACTGGGAAATGCAGTGGAAAATGTAGCTTTGCTTGGAAGAGTAAAGAACTTATATATTCCAAAAAATTCTGAAAGCCCCAATGTTATCCACTTCTCTTGATTTGCATTTAGTAATTAAGGCTCCTTTAAGAAATATTTGTACTCTGAAGCCATTTTAGAATCACAAGAACAAAATAAGAAGAGGCATAGAGGCCCATGTTTTTAGAACAGAGAGAGACATTAGTAATCACATACTTTAACCTCCTCATTTCACAAATGAGGGAAATGGGCACCCAGAAATTAAGTCTCTATCCAAGGTCTCACAGCTTGTTTTGATTCATGGTGACATTAAGGATCCAAACCAGTCTTCTTATTATCCATCAGAGCATTTTCCATTAAGCTCTATGGTTTTAAATATTTTTAAAAATTTCCCTAATAAAATATAATTGTGTTACAGTAATAATTCAACAACTAAATTCAAAGTAAGTGACAGAGCATTTACAGCTTTTAGCTGTTCGACAACCAGTCACTTATTGGACAAACTCTGAAGAGTATGTGCTGGGGTGAGGGGAAGGCAAGGGCTGACAAGAGGGCTGGCACATCAGAAAGGCAAGAGGTTATTTTTACTTTTAGTTATATATTTATTTTTTGTTGTTTTAAAATGTATTTTATTGACATCGAGTTGACTTACAATGTGTGTTAATGTCTGCTATACAGCAAAGTGATTCAGTTATACACATATATACATTTTTTTCATATTCTTTTCCACTATGGTTTATTACAGGATATTGAATATAGTTCCCTATGCTATACAATAGCACCTTGTTGTTTATCCATTCTACAGATAATAGTTTGCACCTACTAACCCCAACCTCCCAGTTCTTCCCTCCCTACTCTCCTTGGCAACCACAAGCCTGTTCTCCGTATCTGTGAGTCTGTTTCTGTTTCATAGATAACTTCATTTGTGTCACACTTGAGATTCTGCATATAAGTAATATTATATGGTATTTGTCTTTCTTTCTGACTTACCTCACTTAGTATAATAATCTCTAGTTGCATCCATGTTGCTGCAAATGGCATTATTTCATCTTTTATGGCTGAGTAGTATTTCACTGTATATATATATATATGGAGGGGTTATTTTAAAAGGTAGTTGATCTTACAAAGTATACAGTCTTTGGAATCTGAAAGACTTAGTGCTGACTCTCAAACCTACTACTTACTACCTGTTACTTACTAGCAGGTTAACTTAAATTCTCTAACCCTCAATTTATTGATTTGCAAAACTGGGAACAACTTTACCTATCTCCCCAGGACCTGTGGGGAATAATTGAAATAATATATGAAAAGCCCTTCGTGAGGGCAAGGGATACATAAATTATTCAGTAACTTGATAAAACTTTCTAAAGTCATGAGCAGTAAGTCTTGCTGAATTCAAGGTTGGTCATCAGATGTTAGAGGCAGTAGATTTCAATGGTTCATCCCCTTAATCCTCTGTGCCCACCGACACAAACATGGAAGTGTGTTGGACCTGAACAGCAGTGCCTGAAGATGACCCAACTTGCCAAACTAGTCCCTTCGCAGTGTGCTCTAGCTGCCAAGGAAAGAATCCATGATTAAGTCTCTGCTGAATATTCTAATTCATTATCTCAGCAGACACAAGGCTCAGAACCAGCAGATACCTAGAGAGAGATGATGATGACCAGCCACTAGCGTGAATGTGCATAATTTGAATTTTTCTACTTGATTCCTAGACATGACCATACTTGCAGGAATAACTATTTAGTCCCTTTCATCTTCATTTAAGACTCCACTGAAAAGCATTAACTTTATTCCTGCTCTCAAGTTTGTCCTGGAGTTGAATGTTTATTTTATAAAGAAAGCCATGCTGGCTTTGATAGGAAAGCCCACCAGCCAGAGCCTTGGCGGGAAGGAAGACTTCTCGGAGTCAGCCTGAATTCAGACCAGTTTTTCCAGCCCCACGACAGACAGAGTTGTTTCTTTTGCCCTTGAGCCCTGAATGGAGACTGTTAGAAGGGGAGAACACTGGAAGACCAACCTAAATCTCTGCTCCAAAGGCTGGCTTCCAGGCTCAAGTTTCAAATGATGACTTTAGTTGGCACTTTTTTCCTTTGACTAAAAACGTCCTCTTAGGAAGCATTGCTCTTTTCCTCTCCTCTTCCACCCTCTCCAAGTGTTTAAGAAAATGCTTTTATACTGAGAGCATCCAAGGCAAATATACAAGTCCCCAAGAGATTCCTCTTAAAGTAGACACGGTGCTGGAGAGAGCAGTGCCCGGGCGAGCTTTGTGAGAAATGAAAGTGGGTGGTTTTATGAGGAGAGGATACTCCCCGAGTGGAAAAGGGATGACTTCCATGTCTGTGCTGTTGTGGTTCTCATGATACCACTTACTCCCAGTCTGTGCAGGGAGACAAAGCAGAGAGAGAGAGCAGGAAACAAATGAACTACCACTACCTACAGTAACAGGTGAGTCTCACAGGTGAATGAACTGTCACACCCAAAAAGACTACATGTGTGTGCATGCTACATCACGCTTCAGTCGTGTCCAGACACTATGGACTGTAGCCTGCCAGGCTCCTCTGTCCATGAGATTCTACAGGCTACATACAATTGTACAACTTCAGTTAAGAGAAGTCAAAGAACATATAAAACAGATCTATAAGGATACAGATCAGAATAAAGGTTACCTTTGGGAGGGAGTATAAACAGAGTAGGGAAAATAGAGAAAAGTTTCTGGGATGGTGGGAATATTCTATGCTAACCTGAGTGGTGCTTTAATGAAGATAAATAGCAAAAATCTATTGAGCCATCTAGAAATATCTGTGCACTCTAGTGTATATGTATTTCAATTAAAAAAAGTTAAGAAAAAAATAGATGCACATGAAATAGTACACATTTTGTGAAAATAAAATGGACTTAGTCCAGAAAAGGGGCTTTGCTGTTCATGTGCCATGAACACATGATTAGGGTTAACTAAGAATCAAGATTGCCGGGAGAAATATCAATAACCTCAGATATGCAGATGATACCACCCTTATGGCAGAAAGTGAAGAGGAGCTAAAAAGCCTCTTGATGAAAGTGAAAGTGGAGAGTGAAAAAGTTGGCCTAAAGCTCAACATTCAGAAAACGAAGATCATGGCATCTGGTCCCACCACTTCATGGGAAATAGATGGGGAAACAGTGGAAACAGAGTCAGACTTTATTTTGGGGGGGCTCCAAAATCACTGCAGATGGTGACTGCAGCCAGGAAATTAAAAGATGCTTACTCCTTGGAAGAAAAGTTATGACCAACCTAGATAGCATATTCAAAAGCAGAGACATTACTTTGCCAACTAAGGTCCATCTAGTCAAGGCTATGGTTTTTCCAGTGGTCATGTATGGATGTGAGACTTGGACTGTGAAGAAGGCTGAATGCCGAAGAATTGTTGCTTTTGAGCTGTGGTGTTGGAGAAGACTCTTGAGAGTCCCTTGGACTGCAAGGAGATCCAACCAGTCCATTCTGAAGGAGATCAGCCCTGGGATTTCTTTGGAAGGACTGATGCTAAAGCTGAAACTCCAGTACTTTGGCCACCTCATGTGAAGAGCTGACTCACTGGAAAAGACTCTGATGCTGGGAGGGATTGGGGGCAGGAGGAGAAGGGAACGACAGAGGATGAGATAGCTGGATGGCATCACTGACTCGATGGATGTGAGTTTGAGTGAACTCCGGGAGTTGGTGATGGACAGGGAGGCCTGGCGTGCTGCGATTCATGGGGTCGCAAAGAGTCAGACACGACTGAGCGACTGAACTGACTGAACTGAAGCTCTCTACACCTAAGGACTAGTTAAACGAAAAAAATTTTAATGACATTGTAAGAGGCAGCAAAAACTGTGGCAAATACAGTTGGCCTAATCTACCCCTCTTCTCATCTATCTTCTTCACTGCCACTTGTACAATTAAGTCTGAAAAGTTAAACACTCACTTTCCAAGTGTCCTTGCAGTTACTGAGAATCAGAAGACATAGTTCAGGAAAAAAATAGATGTCTGCTGTGGTTGGTAGTGAGGTTTTGGGAAAGCTTTTGCTTTCTTTACTAAAGGGGAAATATCCCCCGAAACATGGTGGATGGAACTGCAGCTGCCACTTTGCAACCATGAGGCAGCGAATCAACATGCTGTGGAGACAAGGATGGAATGAAAGAAGGTAAACACTCTTCCAAGACTACCTGCCTCCACACTTACTGTAAGAGAAAGTAACTCCCATTTGTTTTTAAGTCAACATTGCTTGACTACTCTATTAGTTGAAGCCAGAATCATTCCTAATGGATGGAGAATTGAACTAATACTAATAGCTACCATTCCTGTTATCTCCCTGGGCTAGGTACTCTGCCAAGCTTTTTATGTATCATGTACTTGTACCCTCACAAGAACCTAAGGGGGTAGGTACTGTGACGATGCCCATTTAAAAGCGGGGGAAAGTGAGGCCTGGAGACAACCACAAAGCTAGAGGTGGCAGAAGTGAGGCTGGAACCCAGGTCCGTGGAACCCCGAAGTCTTTGCTGCTTTCTGAGGCCCCCACCTCAATTGTGCTGAATACTCAGTGGAGAATCTTTGACAACATGTTTCCTCTCCCTGAAGCTCAATTTTCTCACCTGTAAAGAGTATGATGAGGCTCAGATAATGTAAAAGCACTTTGTAACGTAAAAGTGTTAAGCATCTCTTCAACATTTTACACCAGTGTTTATTTCCTTGGCTGGAATACATGGAATGTGAGAGATCAAGTTACCAAGGTCGTTTGGGCTTAAATGCCCTTGGTTTCTGTTGTACCTGGCACCAAATGTAACAACTGAGATTGGCATGACCTTTCCCTGCCCACCTCCTTCCTTTTCCACTCACTCTCAGAAGCAAAATGGACATTTAAAAATCTGTCAGATGGCGGTGATATTTGATACATGATTGGATTTGGAATCAAATCTCCTGAAGAAAGAACCAATTCTGCAGGACGATTGCCAATGGTGGGATTTGAGAAAAGGCCTCCGAAAGGTGCTCAAGCATGTCAGCTTGAGGTCTCAACACCTACTGCTCTGCCGCAGCCCGGATGGGCCGTCTGCCAGCACTCTCCGTCTTGTACTCCTTGGCATGAAAGTGAGAGCCCCAACACAGCTTCATCTGTAAACCTGCTACTGTGGTGCTTCAGCCAGGGACAAAGCCTCCCAGAAATGAGACAGAAAGGGGTTGATCAGCATCCCAACATCCCTGCTCTATCAGCGGCAGCTGCCCCACAGAGGTCTGACAGTCTGGCGGCAGGGCATCACTCACCCTGAAGTAGTGGAGGACGTTAAAGACCACCTTTGGGAAGACCCCTGGAGAATTCTGAGCCTCGAATACACACATGACATCTCCCAGGGAAGCAGCTAACACGCTGATTAAGAATCTTGACTCTGCCACTTACATGCCATGTAATCTTGAGTGAGTCAGGCAACACCATGACTCACTTGAGCCCAGTTTTCATCTGTAAAAAGCGGGCAGTGATAGTGACTGTGGCTGTTGCAGCGTCTACAAGCACTTAGCCAGAGCGCCTGTTGGCATTTCGTAAGCACAGTATGCGTGTGTGCATGCTGTCGCTTCAGTCGTGTCCAACTCTTTGCGACCCGATGGACTGTAGCCTGCCAGGCTTCTCTGTCCATTGGATTCTCCAGGCAAGAATACTGGAGTGGGTTGCCATGACCTCCTCCAGGGGATCTTCCCGACCTAGGGATGGAACTCATGCCTCTTACGTCTCCAGCATTGGCAGGTGGGTTCTTTACCACAATCGTCACCTGGGAAGCCCAAGCACAATATAGACAAAGCTAAGGTGGCTCAGCAGTAAAGAATCTGCCTGCAGTGCAGGAGCTGTAGGAGGCGTGGGTTCGATCTCTGGGTCAGGAAGATCCCTTGGAGGAGGGCACAGCAACCCTCTCCAGTATTCTTGCCTGGAGAACCCCATGGACAGAGGAGCCTGGTGGGCTACAGTCCATGGGGTCACAAAGAGTTGACACGACTGAAGCGACTTAGCACGCGTGCACAGTCTCATCATAGTGAATACTGATTGGGGTCAGGTGTGCCAGCTAAGCCTTCCTCTGACAGGCAAAGATATTAGAAAGACATCACCCTATAGTCACATGTGTACAATGCTATTATTGGGGGGAAGCAGGGGAAAGGATACACAGGAACTCTGTTATTTCAGTAGCTATTTGCATATCTAAAATTATTTGTAAATAAAAATTTTTTAAAAACGGATGAGGCACATAAATGTAGTCCCATGCCTTCTCTTTGTGTTAGTTAGTGCTAGTTGCTCAGTTGTGTCTGACTCTTTGCAACCCTGTGGACTGTAGCCCACCAGGCTCCTCTGTCCATGGGATTCTCCAGGCAAGAATACTGGAGCAGGGTGCCATTTCCTTCTTCAGGGGATCTTCCCGATCCAAGGATCGAACTTGCATTGCTTACATCTCCTGCACTGGCAGGCAGGTTCTTTACCACTAGTGCCACCTGCTCAGATACTCCTGATTTGGAGTGTAAACCCTCCTGTGGCTGATCTGTAAGCCCGCTCCTTGCTGTATCATCATCAGAAAACAAATTGAAAAAAAAAATTCAGGTATTGCTTAAAATTCTAGTAAGCTAGGTCTGGGCATGTTCCTGACACTCCCTGACCCCCACAACCCCCTACAGTCTATACCACTCTGTGAAGAGATTAGTAAAATTCCGGGTGAAAATGGTGGCAGAATGATTGAAAGTATAGGAATTGTATGGTCCTCTCATTGTTTCTGCAACAATTTTTCCATCTATAAAATGTGCTGCATAATGAACGCTCGCCACTGCCTTGCCTTTGGACAGTGTTAGCAAAGAGGACAGGACAAAAGTTTGTGCACACCTTTAACTAATGAAGTTGTATCATGTCAAAGCTTCTGGTGTTTGGCCAAAGTTTGATTATCTGTGTGTTTCTCACAGTGGATTTAACAGCTACCCAGCATGAAGGTTTTTTCCCATCAGGGACCATTATGCTATAGCAGACACAGCAGGCTATCATGCCAGTGTTGAAAAAGGCAATTGATAAAATGATTTAAGACAGAAAGAGGCACCTCTCCAGGGAGCCACAGGAAAGTGAAGAAGGTATATTCTGTCCCCTGAGGGTGAAAGAAGCCAGTGGTTGGTACACAGAGCAAGAGAGGTCAGCTGCTGACGAGGGCGATGAGAAAAGACTCTGTAGTTAGCAGAACTGTGGAAAACACAAAAAAATCCACAAATTTGATAAGCAGGGCAGGGAAATGAAAGAAAAAACTTAGAAAAGCAGGAAGTAATGAGCATTAATAAAAAACCAAAATAGTCCTTGAGTTTTGAATGACCATAAATCAGAAATTCCTAAGAATAAAATCCCCAAAAAAGGAAAAAAAAAAAAAAAGAATGGATTAATACAATTAGTTTGTGCAGTCTATCATCATATTCAGCACACCAAGAGGTAATTTGTACTGTTTTCAAAGGAGACAAAGAAGCAAACGAGCAAAGTGTGCCCAGGATAAGGGGGTGTTGTAAGAGGGCCTGTACAAAAGAGGAAAGGGGGTTGCTGGAGGAAGCTATCTACAAGAGCTGGGAAGCTGGAAATTCATTGCCAAAAAGGTAGACAATCCAAATGAGTTTGTGCAAAGGGAGGATGCCCAGGACAATAAAAAGGGCTTTTGCAGCAATGTTTAGAGCCTAAGGAAAACCAAGTGTTAAGAGGTGACAGGATGAACAGAACTACTTGACTCCCACTTTGCTTCAACCTTTCTGCCCAGGAGAATAATTTTCAAGCTATATATGGTAGAACAAGCATTGTTATGTGGGAACTAATGTTTCATATTTGAGAACTGATTCTTGGTATCAGTGGACAGGGTGACATCACTATTTACAGAAGTTCTGACTCCAGGCCAGGTGAGGGGCACGCCACAGCTCAGAAAGCTTCCACCTGCAATCACAGGCCTCTGGAATCATCAAATCATGGAGACAATGGGAAGGGGACTGATGGAGATAGACAAACGTCATTCTGATTTTGCAAAGGAAGACGGAATAAGAGGAGGGGAAGCAAAGTCTATGATCGTGTATCGAACAGATAGCTTGTGAGCAGTTAGAAAATGATGGGCTGCAAGGAGGTAGCATGGGATCTTGAGGGTGACTTCCAGAAATTCACTGTGGGTATCAGCATCCTGACTTCTCTAAGGCAGCTGGCAGGATGGAGGTAGTGGTGAGCACATGGTGGCTATTTCATAGCTTTGCAGAAGGTTAAAAAACAGAACCTCAATGCTGTTGATTAATTACTTGCTATAACCGGGAGGAAGTCCTTCCAAGGAATGATGACTTACTGGCTTAATAAATTTGCAAATAAGTTGAGTATGGCAGTCTAACTGGTTGACTGATAGCATCTACAGTCAAAAACAGAAACCACAGGCTGGAATGAGGATCTGAAATTAATAAAAACAACAATCAAGAAGGACAAAGAAGCTTTTAAAAGTATTTAACTGTGAAAAAGATTCGGTATATTAAATTGTCTGTAAACTCAACAGGCAACAAGAGGTGATGATGTGGCTTTCCAAAACAATAAACAAATAGTAGGTGAGATCAATAGGAGCAATGAGAATTAACA
Organism: Ovis canadensis; assembly: GCF_042477335.2. Lineage (NCBI taxonomy): Eukaryota > Metazoa > Chordata > Mammalia > Artiodactyla > Bovidae > Ovis > Ovis canadensis. The sequence continues at coordinate 31,552,819 of NC_091246.1, forward strand.
GGGAGTCCTGCTGGGGATAGGGGCAGACAGCAGGGAGAGCGGACTCTGGAGCCAGACTTGCCTCTGCTTTCATCCTGGCTCCACCACTTTGTAGAGGTAGAAAGGTGGTCAGTTGCTGGATGCATACTGTTTCCTCATTCATTAAATGGGGAGGAAGACGGTAGTTGTACCTAGAGCCATTCTGAGGATTAAATAAGTGTATGTCAAGTGCTTAGAATAGTGTTTAGCACATCGGAAGCACTCAATGAATGTAACTGAAAGGAAAGGAAAAAATGTAATGAAAGGGAAAAAAACACATAGGAATTGGAATGGTAAGACGGTCCTGAGAAGGTGCACATATAATACCAGGTTTAAAAATGGAATATGTTCAATACTTTGGCCACCTGATGTGAAGAGCTGACTCATTGGAAAAGACCCTAATGCTGGGAAAGAGTGAAGGCAGGAGAAGAGAGTGACAGAGGATGAGATGGTTGGACGGCATCACTAATTCAATGGACATGAACTTGGGCAAACCCTGGGAGATGGTGAGGGACAGGGAAGCCTGGCGTGCTGCAGTCCATGGGGTCACGAAGAGTCGGACACAACTTGGTGACTGAACAACAACAGAAATGGTCTACATGTGAGTGTCTTCAACTAACTCTATTAATAGCTGTCCTTTCTTTTCTGAGTTATCCAGATGAAGGTGGTAAAGGTGGTAAAGTCGCTCAGTCGTGTCCGACTCTTTGCGACCCCGTGGACTGCAACCTACCAGGCCTCTCCATCCATGGGATTCTCCAGGCAAGAATACTGGAGTGGGTTGCCATTTCCTTCTCCATATCCAGATGAAGGGAAGCAACAATAGTGCCAGTGCACTCTTCACAGGTGTGACCTCAAATAGAGCGCTGGGCAAGGTCAACAAAGAGAACAGCAAAGAACTTCACTCAGGGAGGGAAGTGTCCTCCCAACCCTGCGACCTGGTGGCGAGAAAAGGAAAGACCACGGTCTACAGATACATGGATTGTTTCGGGGAGAAGGGGTAAATCCTGTGCAACTCTGGAGATGAAGGCTAAGAGGACAGACTCTATATGCAGGCGGCTCCAGCCTAAGCTAAGGAAGGCTGTTCCAAGACAGGCAGTTTCCACAGAACCCTCAGAATACTCAGATAGAAGCTGGGTGGCTGTCAGGGAGATAGAAGGTTAGGCAAAAGCACTTTTAAGGTCCTTTCTGACCTAACAGTCCACGATCTTATGAGGTGAGAGAGCCCAGAGTATATTTGAAAATGAAAGTGAAGTTGCTCAGTCCTGTCTGACTCTTTGCGACCCCATGGACTGTAGCCTACCTGGCTCCTCTGTCCATGGGATTTTCCAGGCAATACTACTGGAGTGGATTGCCAAGTATATTTAAGCTGCAGCATTTAGAAGTAAAACATCATTCCTCCAGTACAATGGAGTTAGTAGGTTTGCCAGGCAGCCTTGTTGGTGGTGGTGGTTTAGTTATTAACTCATGTCCAACTCTTGTGACCCCATGGACTGTAGCCTGCCAGGCTCCTCTGTCCATGGGATTCTCTAGGCAAGAATACTGGAGTGGGTTGCCGTTTTCTTCTCCAGGGGATCTTCCCAACCCAGGAATAGAACCCTGCTCTCTATCCACTGAGCTATGAGGGAAGATCAATCGCTATTCATCTTAGCCTCACTAAATCCACAAAGGGTGATTTTGATGTAAAACAAACAAACAAAAAAACCCTAAATGAATTAGAGGAACCATAACTGAATTTTATTCAACCACACATATTCAGGGCTCGGCTTAGCTAAAGAGCATCGTGTCCAAGCGATTGCTACTTTTTGTACAGTGTTGTCTTTGAGAGGTGAACGCAACATCCCTAAACTAGTATCCTCATAAGCCAGGATAAAAGGGGCCTCTCACTGTCCAGGGCCAAGGTGATCATCACAGAGCACAGGCTGTCAGTCTGCTACGGAAAACTTTTTTTGGGGGTAATGTCAAAACCAAACAAAAACTCCATGACTTTATCTCAGAAAGAGGCAAATGAAACACGTATGACTTCATTTGACAAGGGGAGGTTAGAAGCACGCTTTGAACACTAACAGCATGCGTGGAGCTGTATGCTGAAATGATGGGAAGCATCGTCTCCTCTTATGACTCAAAGAGGAGCAGATGGTCTGTGGAAACGGAGAAGGACTTTTCCCTCCTGGGTGGAGAACGGCACCACGCTGGGGACTAGAGGTGGCAGGGGATGGAGGGGTCGCCGGAGTTTGAAGCCCAACACACACCTGGATGTAAAACAGGACGAGTAGTTGGGAAAGCAGCTCTGTACTCAACACTCTGTTGAGGCCTTACATATAATATGCTGTGCACTAATGGTAAGTGTAAGGTAAGACTAGTCCACACGGTATGGTTTGTAAAAGCAAAAAACTAGAGATTATCAACATGTTCAAACAAATGGTTAGTCAGTCATGGAATATCCATAACCTGGAATATTTTGGAGCAGTTAAAAAAAAAAAAAACTTTCGTGTGTCAATAACAGCACAATCATCAGGATTACCCAGGGTGGAAAAAATTAACACACGCACTGGTGTGTATATACTTATACTTGATGGATGCTTCCTTGGAAGTGAATCATCTCTGCGTGGGGTGTTATACCACAGACACCATGGCGACGTCTTCCTGGCATCCAGCACTGGGAGCGGCTCCTCTGTTTGCATCCACAGCCCTGAGGACAGCAGCTGCCTCCTGTGTTAAGTTCTCCTTCTGTCTCTCCTTTGGAAAACTGCTGGTCAACCCTACTAAGGCTACAGTGATGTTATACAACATCCAGTGATTTCTATCAATCTCTCTCTTTTTTAAACAATTGAGAAAAGATGCAACTTGTATATCATAAAATTCACCTTTTTAAAAATGTGTAATTCTGTGGTTTTTAGTGTACTTACAAGGTTGTGCAAACACCAGTATCGAATTCCAGAACATTTGCATGACACCCAAAAGAAACCCCATAAGCAGTCACTTTCCATTTTCTCTTTCTCCCTCAGACCCTGAAAACCATTAGTCCACTTCTCGTCTCAATGCGCATGCATGCTCAGTCGCTTTCGTCATGTTTGACTTTTTGTGATCCTATGGACTATAGCTTGCCAGGCTCCTCTGACCAGGGATTCTCCAGGCAAGAATACTGGAGTGAGTTGCCATGCTCTCCTCCAAGGGATCTTCCCGACGCAGGAATTGAGCCCGTGTTTCCTGAGTTTCCTGCATTGCAGGCAGTTTCTTTACTGCTGAGTCATCGGGGAAGCTCTCTTATCTCTATAGATTTGCCTATTCTGGATGTTTCAGATAAATGGAATCATACAACATTTCCTTTTATGTCTAGCTTCTTGCAGTTAGCATGGTGTTTTCGAGATTCATCCACTCATGTAGCAGGGGCCCGTGCTTCAGTTCCTTCTTATGGCTAATGAATATTCCACTGTATGAATATAACACATTTTATTTACCAGTTCATCTGTTGATGGACAGGGGTTGCTTCCACTTTTTGGTTATTAAGAATAATGCTACTGTGAACATTCCTGTACATGTTTTTGTATGAACTTATGTTTTCATTTTACATGTAAACTTCAAAGTGAAATCTCTGGTTTGTATGGTGACTCTACGTTTAAACTTCTGAGGATCTGCTGGACTGCTTTCCAAAAGAGCCGTATTGTTTTATATTCCCGCCAACAGTGTATGAGGGTTCTAATTTTTCCAAATCCTCATTGTCCTTTTTGCTTATCTTTCCAGGTGGCCTAGTGGTAAAGAACCCTCCTGTCAATGCAAAAGATGTAAGACACTTGGGTTTGATCCCTGTGTCAGGAAGATCCCCTGGAGGAGGACATGGGAGCCCACTCAGTATTTTGCATAGAGAATCCCAGGGACAGAGGAGCCTGGGGTCACATAGAGTTGGACACAACCAAAGCGATTTAGCACATTCTAGTAAGTATAAAGTAATATTTCACTGAGGCTTTGATTTGCATTTCTCTGATGACTAATAATGTCAAGCACTGTACGTGCTTCTTGGCCAGTGTATATCTCCTTTGGAGAAATGTCTATTCAGATCCTTTAATTATTTTTAAATTGAGTTATTTGTCTTTTTATTGAGTTGTAAGAGTTCTTTACATATCCTAGATACAAGTCCCTCAGAATTATAATTTGCTTTCTCTTATATATATAATATAAAGTATATTATAATATACTTTCTGTCATTCTGTAGGTTGTCTTTTCACTTTCTTGATGGAGTTCTTTGAAACACAAAAGTTTGAAACTTATAAAGTCCAATTTATTGATACTTTCCTTCTTTGATTTTTTACCCTCCTTAGGTGTCATATCTAAGAAACTGTCACTTAATCCAAGCTCATGAAGACTTATACCTATGGCTTTTTCCCCTAATAGTTTAATAGCTTTAACTTACATTTACGTCTTTGATCTATGTTGAGTCTGTTTTCGTATGTGATGTGAAGCAGAGAGTCTGATTTCATTCTTCTGCATGGGGATATCCAGCTGTCCCATGCACATTTGTTGAAAAGAATCCCCCAATGAACAGTTCTGGCACCCTTGTCAGAAACCAACTGACTGGACTTCCCTAGAGGTACAGTGGATAAGAACCCACCTGCCAATGCAGGAGACGCGAGTTAGATCCCTGGTCCGAGAAGATTCCACATGCCGTGGAGCAGTTAAGCTCAACTACTGAGTCCGCATGTTGCAACTACTGAAGCCTGTGTGCCTAGAGCCTGTGCTCCACAAGGGAAAATACCGCATTGTGACGCCTGGGCACCACAACAAAGAGTAGCCCCTAGGGAAAGCACTGGCGCAGCAACAAAGACCCAGTGCAACCAAAAGAAAAAAAACCAAAAAACTAAGTGGCCGTGAATGGCAGTGTTTGTTTCTAGATTCTCAATTTTGTTCCATTGATCTACACTCTGCCCGTATGCCAGTACCATGCTGTCTTGATTCCTGTAACTTGGTTGCTTTTTGTTGTCGTGTCCAACACTTATGACCTCATGGACTGTAGCCCGCCAGGCTCCTCTGTCCATGGGATTCTCCAGGCAAGAATACTAGAGTGGGTTGCCATTTCCTTCTCCAGGGGATCTTCCTGACCCAGGGATCAAACCAGAATCTCCTGCTTGGCAGGCAGACTCTTTACCACTGAGCCACCTTGGAAGCGCACTGTAACTTGGTAGTAAGTATTAAAACAGACGTATGAGTACTCTGCTTTCGTTCAAGATTGCTTTGGCTGTTCTGGGTCTCTGGAATTTCCATATGAACTTTAGGATCAGCTTGTCCATTTTTGCAACAAAGAAAAACAAAGACAGCTGAAAGTTTGGCAGGGATTATATTGAATCTGTAGATCAGTGTTGGGAGGATTGCATCTTAACAACCCTGTCTTCAATTCATGAACACAGGATAATTTTCCATTTATTCAGTTCTTCAATTTCTTTCAACAGAGTTTTATAGTTTTTAGTAGGTTTTGCACTTCTTTTGTTAAACTTATTCCTAAGTATTTTATCATTTTTGATGTTATAAATGAATTCATCTTTTAATTTCCTTTTCAGATTATTATAGCTAGTGTAAAGAAACACAACTGTCTTAATGAATAGCTAAAGAAGTTGTGGTACATATATACAATGGAACACTACTCAGCCCTAAAAAACAAAGATTGTCATTTTGCAGCAACATGGATGGGCCTAGACATTAACATATTAAGTGAAGTAAATCAGACAGAGAAGGACTAATATTATATGATATCACTTGTAATGTGGAGTCTAAAAAGTAGTAGAAATTAACTTATTTATAAAAGAGAAACAGACTTATAGACATAGAAAACAAACTTATGGTTATCAGAGGGGAAGTCAAGGAGAGAGATAAATTGGGAATTTGGGCTTAACAGATAAACATTACCATATATAAAGTAGACAAACAATAGGGTTTACTGTATAGCACAGGGAATTATAGTCAATATCTTGTAAATAACCTAAATGGAAAATAATGTGAAAAATATATCTATCTTTCTTGGGCTTAGTGGTAAAGAAACTGCCTGCCAGTGCAGGAGATGCAAGAGATGCCAGTTCAGTCCCTGGGTCAGGAAGATCTCCTGGGAAAGGAAATGGCAACCAACTCCAGTATTCCTGCCTAGAAAATCCCATGGACAGGGGAGCCTGGTGGGCTAGTGTCCATGGCATCGCAAAGAGTTGGACGTGATTGAGCACACACATGAGCACAGCATCTCTCTCTCTCTCTCTCTCTCTCTCTCTATATATATATATATATATATATATATATATATATAAACTCACTGAATCACTTTGCTGTACACCTGAAACTAACACAATATTCAATTAAAACAAAAAGAAGCACAACCATGTTTTGTATACTGCTCTTGTATCTTGCAATCTTAATGACCTTGTTTATTAGTTTTAACAGTGTTTGGGGTGGATTCTTTAGAATTTTCCATATAGATTATGTCATCCACAAAAAGATAGTTTCACGTCTTCCTTTCCAATGTGAATGTCTTTTATTTTACTTTCTTAGCTAATTACTTTGACTAGACCCTTGAGTACAATGTTTAACAGAAATACAATCCCTCTTTTTTATCCCTTCTCTCCTCAACCATTGACTTGAAAAGGGGAAGAGCCCCTATGAAACTGGGTTTTAATACGTAGTAAGATTTTTTTTTTTTTTTTTTGCTTTTTGTTAATATTTTGGGCTACCCTCGTAGCTCAGTCAGTAAAGAATCTGCCTGCAATGCAGGAGACCCAGGTTCGATTCCTGTGTCAGGAAGATCCCCTGGAGAAAGAAATGGCAACCCACTCCAGAACTCTTGCCTAAAGAATCCCATGGACAGAGGAGCCTGGCAGGCTACAGTCCATGGTGTCGCAAGAGTCGGACATGACTTAGTGACTAAACCACCACCAAGATATTTTTCTCTTGTGTCTTTGCAGGAGCTTCAGTCAAATAATTGTACAGCTTTTGTCAGTCATTCTTGATCAGCAATTGGCCAAAACACAAACTAAATGCAAAGCATGAGGGAGACATACAAGGAGTAAACAAATAATCTGTAGAAGAGAGTCAATTTAGGATTACATGAGATTACAGCCAAAAGTACGCACTGGCTCAGAGTTTTTCCGAATGGCAAATTAATATTCATTACCCAAGAATGTAATGCAGATAGTGCTAGAATTGGCTGAGGGCATGAGATATCCTCAGAGGATGAGCAAAATAGGAGTGAACTATTATGGAGTGGTTTATGTAATATAGGAATTATTTTTTAGGAAAATATTTCATAAGCAAATAGTGTTATAATGAATCAGTACCCCACAGGGTTGCAATATAGAAAAATTATGCATATATGCTTATAAGGCTTATTTTCCAAAGGATTCACAAGACAATATGATTATCTCAGGGTGAGGACTACAGTGGTAGGGATGGAATTTTATGCTTTTCTAACAAAGGTCCATCTAGTCAAGGCTATGGTTTTTCCAGTGGTCATGTATGTAGTGGTCTCAGTGTGAGAGTTGGACTATAAAGAAAGCTGAGCGCAGAAGAATCGATACTTTTGAATTGTGGTGTTGGAGAAGACTCTTGAGGGTCCCTTGGACTGCAAGGAGATCCAACCAGTCCATCCTAAAGGAAATCAGTCCTGAATGTTCATTGGAAGGACTGATGCTGAAGCTGAAACTCCAATACTCTGGCCACCTGATGTGAAGAGCTGATTCATCTGAAAAGACCCTGATGCTGGGAAAGATTGGGGGCAGGAGGAGAAGGGGATGACAGAGGATGAGATGGTTGGATGGCATCACCGACTCAATGGACATGGGTTTGGATGGACTTCGGGAGTTGGTGATGGACGGGAGGCCTTGGCGTGCTGCGGTTCATGGGGTCGCAAAGAGTTGGACACGACTGAGCGACTGAACTGAAACTGAAACTGAGTTTTCTTTTTTTTTAAACATGGTTAACTAGTAGTGCTTATGAACTACTTTATTTCTTCTTTATGTTTTTCTATATTTAAAAAGAATGTAGTCTACTAAATGCTATTGCAAAAAAGAAACATCAGGTACATTACATATGTAATTATGGGCCTATCAAAGAGAATTCTACCCCTCCCTTAGAAATACTTGAGTGATGAGTAACCAGAGAATGGTCTGAAAAATGAAGAAGGAAAGGTTATTTGAGTCAACTATTCAGGATGTGTCTGTCATCTTTGCTGGGTAAAAGAAGTGTGAGCTGAGGGTGTCCCTCCACCCTCAGGAACTGAGTGGGCAGCTCAAGGGGGTGGAGCTGGCCTTTGAGACAGGAAAGGGCAGGGTCTGTTTCTGGTTGGCTGGGAGCCCCTCAAGATTTTCAGAAAATGCTGGCACAGGTACAGCAACCTCCTGTCACGAAAGGGTAGAAGCAGTCTATACAGCTAGCTGCCCAGCGTGTGTGATTCAAATTCAAAACAAACAAACAAAAAAACAGAAACAAAAAAACAGCAGACAGGGATAACGGGGTGGAGGGGACCTTGAGCCTGAGTGACGGAGGGTGGAGGGCAAGAGCTCCAAGATACAGATATCGAGACCCTCACAGGCCAGTGCTAGTGGTCTGAGCTCGGGTTAGAACTCCTGAAGGCCATACACCAAAGAACGTTCTTCTTCTCAGGGCTGTAGTCAGATTCTGCATAGAGGCCGGGGAAGCTGTACAGAGCAGAGCCAGAGGGGACACCAGGGTGGCCCTTATGTAGAGATTAGACCAGAAATAGGTTCCCAGCAGTCTTAGAAGCATTGCCAAGTTAATTCTTTCCTCAGGCTGTTCATTTGAGCATCGCTGTTTAATGTTCAGATTTTTGGGGGGGGAAGGGAGGGTGGCGGCGCGGTGTGCTTGCTTTTAATCTTACCCTTTCTATTTGTAACCAGGCATTCTTTTACTTAAAAAAAAAAAAAATGCTGTCTTGGGAATTCCCTGGCAGTCCAGTGGTAGAAGCTCTGAGCTTCCACTACAGGGAGCTCAGGTTCAATCCCCGGTTTGGGAACTAAGAACCCACATGCTGTGTGAGGTGTGGCTAATAACTAACTGACTAAAAAAAAAAAATTCTCTCAATTTCTTAGCAAAATTAACTTTGGAACATTCTAGCCAATTGCAAGTTTGTGAGGAGGAAAGGTAGGTGTTTCTAGGCTCTGCTTGGTCAAGAGACAGGAGCAGGGTGCCTCCGTGGTCGCCAGCTGGAGGGTGGCAGCCATGAAGGAGGAGACAGAAACCAGAATAAGCCAGGAGAGAGTGAGGCTGGCCACGGGGCTGCGTCCTTGAGCCCTCTGTCACTTGTTGAGCAAACATTTACCTGGTGCCAGAGGGTCTAGATGACAGTATCTAACATGTGTTAAGTATTTACTATAGATTGAACCACAGGAAATTCACAATAGTCAGTCATTTTAGATGGATCAAAATGGCAATTTCCTGTGATTTAGTTTAACACATGTATTCTAAATGATTTGCATGTATTCATCACATTTATTGCTCAAATTCACCTATAAAGTGGAAACTGTTGTGTTACTATTCCCATTCTACCGTGAGGAGCTAAGATCAGTCTGGTTGCGAACCTCTCTCAAGGTCACATAGCAAGGAGTGGAGTCACCACTGGACTTAAATCCAGGCGTTTGGCTTCGAGGCTGACTTAACCCTATGCTACTTCTCCTGGGTTGAGAACTGAGCACTAACGAGCTCTGGAGAGTTTAGGTCTGCATCCTCAGATGATTTTTTTCTAAAAAGAGGCAGGGTAGACTAGGTCTTGGCCAAGAAGGCACTGGGACTGTAGTCCTTCACCTTGTTCAAGCGGTAACAAGCTTCACAAAGCTCACGTATTCAACCAGTTCCTTTATTGGGTCGGTCCTTATCTAGGATCAGAGACAGCTTTACATCCTTTTATTAGAAGCTGTCTTGAAGCTGTATGGACATTTCAATCAGTTTTGAAAAACCCCAAATGAGCGATTCATTCAAAGCCTTAGACCGTTTAAGAGGAGGGTCCCAAGCTCTTCAAATCTCAGGTCTGGGTTCCTGAAACAGCCATCTAATTCTATCTGGCCTCTCTATACTCTCTCTCTGATTGTACGTTATCCCAAAGGCTGGGTAATCTTCCCAGAATGCCATTTTCACTATGTCATTCTTGGAACTGAAAAAAGTTTCCCACTGCCTAGACAGTCACATGCAAACTCTTGAATTTGGCATCAAAGGAACTCCATTACTCAGCCTGGTCCACCTTCAGTCTCAGAGGTTCTTAATGGTTCTCCTAGTCAGGAAACCCATTTCTCACTTAATGGCTATGTCCACAGCCAATTCACTGTCTATGCCTGCCAGGCTTTGCTCATTGAGCTCCTTTCCCCTCACTGTTTTACTAGCGTCAATGCAATTCTCTCTTACCCTCCAAGCTCAAGCCTCACATCTTCTGAATGGCCCGTTCTAACTAAGCTTACAAATATTAAACTTGTAGCTCTTTGAATTCTGAGGATGCAGCCTAGAATTTGTCTATCTACTCTGTTGTGAACAATATTTCAACTCTCTGTATAATATACAAAGAAACTCAGACAGAGATCATGTTGTCTACAACATTCACTTCTTCAGCATTTATCAAGCACCCAGCATTTAGTATTCTTGCCTGGAGAACTGCTATGGACAGAGGAGCCTGGTGGGCTACAGGGAGAAAGAAAGAAGAAAAATGAAGATGTTAGTTGCTCAGCTGTGCCCAACTCTTTGTGATCCCATGGACTGTAGCCTACCAAGCTCCTCTGTCCATGGGGATTCTCCAGGCAAGAATACTAGAGTAGGTAACCATTCCCTTCACCAGGGGATCTTCCCAACCCAGGGATCGAACCTGGGTCTCCAGCTTTGCAGGCAGATTCTTTACCATCTGAGCCACCAGGGAGAGATGGTGTCATATGGACAGTTCAGCATTCACATCTGATCTTTAAAAGAGAGCTGGAGGTTTGGGAGCCTGCAGCACAGACGAGAGGTGTGGCCAGCTGTGCTAATGCCCCACTCATATCCCATGGGACCCTTTCATCATTTGTGCTCACATAAGCTCTCGGCATGTTCTCTTGACTCTTTGTCAGATGTGACCCTCAGGTCGCCTGAGCCTCTTTTGCCTGTGAACACAAGAACCAGAAGCACCTGGAATGTATTTCTCTCTCAGCAATGATGACAGGCGCTGGAACATTCACTCTCTGCGCTCCTTGCCCCTGATGCGGACCATTCTGAAGCAGACCCACACTGCTTCCAGGGCACTCCTGTATAACCTGACTTGATATCATGGCACCCAGCTTGGCAGTCCATTCTCCCTTCCATTTTCCCCTTCTGAGACTTATTCCTAACAAATCTCTTTGACAAGAATTTCATGTGCTTCAGAGGAATCCCCACTAAGAGAAAGTGTTTAAATGAAACCACTCCAGGAGGATGAGCAGTCACGAGGGGTCCCCTAGGGAAGGCCAACTCTAAGTACAGGAAGATGAAGACTGTGAAGGAGATGGAAGAGGGATGGCAGACAGGACCAAGGAGAACCAGAAGAGCGGCAGCCATGAAACAGAAATTTCCAGAAGGAAAGAGTTATTAACAGTACCAAACAAAGCAGAGGAGCCTAATACGGTAAGATTAAGAGGAGAGGAGCCTGATGAGTTAAGCCTAATAAGGTAAACTATGTTTACAGGATCTGGTGATCATAAGGGCACAGGGCCCTTAGGAACAATTTTCCCTAGACTTGTGACCCCAGTTCATGTCCAAAGGAGGATCCTCTTCCTCCCTCGGTATGCTAATCTTCCTTCGTGTCTCTCTTATAGACAGAGGGGTCTAAAGCTCACTCATATATGTAGCTCTGTGATATGCATCAAGGCATATTCATTTCTAGTTCTGTTTCTGGAACCGGACATTTCTCTTTAGTTGTACTGAGACTGTCAGGTTAGCACTCAGACATCTGAGAGGTCAGGATAGACATGGATGCTGATGTACTTACAGAATCAAAGGCTGGTGGTTTCAGTCTTTTCTTTGGGGCAGGAGCAAGAGAAGGAAAGGAGGGAGGGGAAGGTCTGGAATAGATACCAAAGGCAACACAGAAGGGAGCTGCCCAAGGAGGAGTGAAGGGATTTATTTGTGCCTGCAGGGCCACTGAAAGAATTCCAGGGAGTGTTCAGGCTCAGGGTGGAGGAGCAGTGGTGAAGACTGACACTCTGGGCTGGAGTTTTTCCATGAGAAAGGCTTGTGTGGCTGTGGATGGACACATTCCCACACGTGGGTGGGAAAAGATTGCTGTGTTCTTGAAGGATTAGAAATAAGAATTTTGAAAAAAACTTTAAAGGTGAAGACTTCATGCATACTAGAAAAGGTTTACATATAGGTTTTTAAGGGAAATATGGAAAACTGTGCTTAGGTACTGTGCAAATTCAAAGGACTCATGGCAGGAACATTCCATTTTGGCCATAGAGTTACAGACTTGAAGGGTTTCCTCTTATTATGGGATGTCTCTGTAATGGGGGGGAGCAGCGAGGGATTCACGAGGAAGATACGAAAAGAGCTCACATTTCTCTAGAACCGTATCAACTGTGGAGGCAGTAGTTAGAAAGAGCCACGTCAGACTCTGGGCTTGTCAGCACCTCTTCAGCGTGATATATTTTAAGGTTTTCTCAGCACGAGTTTGACTTTTAACAATGAATCCAGTAAAGGGGGGAAGTGACAATAAATCACAAACAATAAAAACCAACAGAGATTTCTTCTGACCCTGCCACCGGAGCTCTTCCATCCCGCTGGCCAGTCATGATATGCTAACTGAAAGCACTTGGAAGAGGCCGGATGCAGCTATACCCTGGAGACCAGAGGCATGGGAGCCTTTCAGAAGGCACCTTGCTAGTCAAGAGTCACGGCTGCTACAATGGACTAGGGAGGGGCTCTTAGGCCGGGGGTTGGGGAAAGGAATAGGAGAGAGTAAAGCAGTGGCTGCCAGGCAGGGGAGAGTGGAACGGCAGTAAGATCAGGCTTTGCAGGGTGAACGGTTCTGCCCGGGGTGGTGGAGAGGTGAGGGAGGGTCTGGAGACAGCCACTGGGGTCTCGTCTATGGGAAAGGCATTTTAATAATTAACAAATGAGAAAAGGCATGGAGCCAGTAGTAATGTGACCCTAGCCTTTTGAAACTATGCCTTAGGAGCCTGCAGACACGTTAGAGGCTCCCCAGCCAGTGAAGGCTGAGAGAGATAGGAAAACACAAGGAACCAAACACTGCTGTAACCAAATAAAACTTACCACTAGGTCGATTTAAGACACATTTGATGAGAGCTGTAATTCAACACTGGGAATATGGAAGGTACAAATGGAACAGGTCTTATAAATTACTGAAATTAGCAAGTCAGAGACAAACATAATTTTAATTTTTCTCTTCTCACTTTGTTAATACTCCTTTAATATCATCAACACAATATTGAATTCGCTGTTTCCCTATATTGACTGAAATAATCAGATACACTCTTACGTGTAAAAACACAAAGATGCTTTGGTCTAAGAATTCTTTTTTCAACACAACCTTTCATGTCCTTCCACAGTTCAAGATGCCTGGAGTTTTCTTTCTTTCTTTCTTTTTTTTTTTTTTTTTACTGCAACTAAATGCTATATCGAGTTCTTCAGAGGCAGGAAGATAGAGTAGGAAAAGGATTATTTCAACCCCCACTCTGCTCTTAATCAGCTATATGATGTTGGACACCTTAACCAGTCTTTCAAAATCACGAGTCACCTAAGTGAAGATGTGAAATAGCCAGCAGGAGAGGTGAGGAAGGACCAGCAGCGAAGCAGAAGGTAATCAAGGAGACTGCGACACAGAAGCCAAGAGAAGAAAGTGTTTTTAGAAAGAGTGGTCAACCATGTTGAAAGTTGTTGCAAAGATAAGTTGAAGTTTCCGCTGCATCTGGCAATGTGAAACTAAGACTTCTAAATTGTTCTTGGTCCATTATTTCAAGACCATGGGGTATCTTAATAGAGAGGGGGGAAAAGATAGCATCTTTGATGATCATTTTATGAGACTTCTTTTCCAAGGTCTTATTTTTGTATTAAAACAAAAATCTGAGAATAAATTTTTACAATCCTGGTTTTTCCTTTTCACTTTCTGTCATTCTAGGTTCTCTGTGCCCATTTAAGGGAGAATTCTAAGGGATGGGAGTAAACTAAACTGAGACTATACAATTCAGGGCAGGTTCAGAAACATTTCCTCTTCATTGTAAGTGCATCTGATAACAATATTTTCCATAATGATGTGCAACACTCTTTCAAATGCACTCATTTCATGGTTAGCCTAAATTTAGGCAAACACAATTTCTGAATACTAAGAAAAACAAATGCCATAATAAGCCTTCTAGCACAAGGGTCTAAAAATAGTGGATTCCTTCTCCCAGCTCCACACACAAAGGAAAAGCTCTTGGACGTCAGAAGTTCCATGAAGCCCCGAGACAAGGCTCTCTGCATGTGTGTACTGACTTCCCAGCGGACATCTGGCTGTTTAGATGTTGGGAACACATTTCATCAACTAACTTTAGTTATAATATCCTTACCCACTCAGATGGTCTGTGGTCATTCAGAACTGGAAGCGTCGAAGGGACTTAGAGACTTGGAAAGTGGGGAAACTGAGTCTTGAGAGCCTTGAGTCTTGGCGGGATTGGTGAAATTACACAGCTCACACACCAGTCTGTTTCTGCATCAGCTGCCTTAAAACAAACCTCCCAGGCCCTCATCTTGCTCCCTTCCCAGCACAACTCCTCTCACAAAGTCCAGACTCAGTGTCTCTGCTTCCTGACCTCCCATGCACTCTCTACCCACTCCAATCTGACTCCCTTCTCCACACTCATGAATAAATGCATGCATGTCAAGGTCACCAACATCTTTCATGTGATCCAAACAAAGGTCACTTCTCTCCAGCCCTTTTACGACACTGCTCAGCAACATCTGACACCCCACTTCACCTTCTTGACTCATTTTCCCTCCTGGCTTCCATGACTCCTGGCCTCTGGGTTTTCTCTGCATTGATTTTCCCAGTTTCTCTGCTGACTCCTCATCTTCCTCCCAACCTCTTCTCTCACTTTTTTTTTTTCTACCTGGTGATTTCAACAGGCTCAGAATTGTAAGTATCCATAAGGGTGAATGTTCAGGCTCTCCACTGAGCTCCTGACTTGTAAACCCCACTGCAGTCTCCATACTGAATGTCTATTTGGCACATCACAGTTAACAACACGCAAGACCGAAATCTTTATTCTTCCCTCCAAAGCCTGCTCCTCCCAAAGTCTTTACCATCTCACCAAATGGCATCACCATCTGTCTACCCAGCTGCTCAAGTCAAAAGCCTAGAAGTCATTCTAGACACTTTCATTTTCCTTTTCTCCATATTCAGTAGACCAAAGATCTGCCAGTTCCACTGCCAAAGCATGTCTTAAACAGGCCTGCTTCTTGCGTCTACCCCGCCAACAGGGGTAGTGTGGACTACTGCAACTTCTAACCTTCGTCCTTGCTTTTTGTCTGCTGCCTGCAATCCATGCCACACAGCGGCCAGTGAAGCAGTGTCAAAACACCAGACAGATCAGATCCTCTGACCTTAAGGCCCTGGAGCATCTCAGGACAAGGCCAAATGATCCAGCTCCCGCCCGCCTCTCCCGACCTTCCAACTGCACCACCACCGCTCTTTCTTCCTCAACCCCAGCATGCCAGGCCCTTTCCTGCCTGCAGGCCTTGGTGCTCCTCCAAGAGGCACTCCACCCCCCCTACTATAAATCTCCGGGTTCCCTTCGCATCAGCTTCTCACTGCCTGTAACTAAGCTGTGCACACAAGAGGGTCCCTGCTAAGTGAAAGTTCTGAGAGCGCGGTGGCCCTATCCACGGTGGCCATGGGTGTCGCCCTTCTGGCAGCTGAGGGAAAGGATGCTCATAGTGGCACTGGGTGGGGAGGGCAGGCTCCTGGCTCCTAAACAATGGATGAGTCAGCTGACGCCTGCGGTTAGTGTGCGAGGGAAGACATCTCCCTGGGAAGAGGGGCCACACCCAGCGCTGCTGCACAAAAGCACTGGCTAGCCTCGCTGGGGTCAGGTTGGGCTTGGCATTTCCCTCAGACCTCGGCCTTAGTGTGCAGTCACTGCAGAAGGGGGGTTTTTATTTAAAAACAAATGGCAACAGAACTGGTCCAGGCAGGCTTCTTTCTACCCAGGCGGTAGACTGGCCCTGGGGGCTGCCATCTAAAATAAGGGGCGATTCCTGGATGGCCGCCTTCCCACCTGTCTGACTGCAGATTCCAAAGGCTTGGCTCCAGTCAACAGGGGGGCAGGAGGAAAGCTTCTGTTGCCATAGTAACCACAGTGCTCCTGGGGCCTAGGCTCAAGGTTTCAGATAAACAACTATTTAGAGAAGTGAAGAAAAGGAGAGGAGAGAAACCAAAAAAAAAAAAAAATGGTGAAATGGTGAGAAGTAATCTTACAAGTGTTGCAAGACACACTCTGAAAATAAAACCAGGGAGCCAAGAGTAGAATCCTCCCACCAGCACGGGAGTGGCCTCCTGCCGGGGACCCAGCCGGAACAAAAGGCCCCATTGACACAAACATCTGTTACTACTAAACACTTAGGAATCAATATTTTCCTAAAGGCTTTTTTTTTTTTTTCTTTTCTCCTTTTGGCTTTAAAGGGTTACTGTCTGCCAGGCTAACAGACCCTCACCTTCTCCAAGTCCACGGTCACCATGTGAAGTGACTATTAGAACTTCAAATGAAGAATTTGATCCTGGAAATGGCCCTGTGCTAGTTTTTTTTTTCCTGAACACAGACACCAGGAAAATGTCAGAAGGCAAATCCAAACCCACGCCCTGAAAGACTTAAAATGTTAACAGTCACATCCCTGGGAGGATGAGTAATCTAGCCCAGTTTAATTTAAAAAGGAAACCCAGCAGATTTAAGAGATGGCCTGGATGTGCCTTGAAGGGAAGCAGGAGCGTGATAGGGAGGATGGGAAGGTGACAGGATCATGGGGGCTTTACCTCAACACCTGCATTTCCTCCGGGGAGTTCTGCACCTCATCCTGGAGGCGATGCCAGCGCAGGCAAGCCCTCAGCTTCTGCTGCTCCCGGGCCTCGTGGGGGGCCAGCTGCTTGGAGCACAGACGCACAAACACACATACACAAAACACAGTCACTGCTGTCCTCTGCAGAGTCAGAGCCGCCCAGTGGAGTGGCGGGCTTTGTTTCAGGGGGGGATGGCACAGACAGCCCCCACTGCGCCTTGTGCCCCATAGGGAAAGTCCGAGGGCCAAAGAGGTCTTTTGGGTCCTCAGACTAAGAACCAGGCCGCCCTCCCGAGCTGCCTGTTTGGGAGGTGCCCTCTGGTCCGACAGCCTCCCCCTCCACCGCCCCCCCCACCCCGCCCCCCTTGTCCTGCCCTGGAGAGAGCAGACCTCCCTAGGGGCTGGTTTCCACTCTGATTCCATCCAGCCCTTTCTTGCCTTGTCTTTTCGCACAGGGTGGGAAAGGTCCCCTCCATTTACCTCCTATTTTTTCCCAGCCCCCAGTTTTGTTAAGGGCTGTTTACAGGGGAGCTAATGTAACCCAGATGACTCTGTTTGCATATAACCAGGAAGAGCCCAATGCCTAGACTCCCTCTCGGACGGGAAGGCCATCACCCCTGCCCTACTGGGCAGAACTGGCTGCTGTCACCCGTGTGCTCACAAGGCCCCTCGGCTTTAAATGCCACAGTGGGGGGTGGGTGGGGTGGGAGGCAGGACATCCACTGGGGAGGGAACTGTCAGTGTCTACAGGCATTCCTGGAAACTAACAGATATTTACTGATTCTCTGCTAGGCCCTGGGGACATAATGGACACAACTATGACCTTGAGGAGTCGAGGGAGACAGATGAGAATACTAACCATTGGAGTCCAGTGATGGATGGTAGGGGCTGAAGAAGGACCCCAGAGCTCCCAGGACAACCAGGGTGTTCAGAAGGTTTTCCTGGGGAGGGTATGGGGTTTGAACTGGCCCTCAGGGAAAGCAGGAGTCAGCTAGAAGAGGAGAAATTTCAGGAAGAGGGGAAGCATGTACAAAGCTCATGGGGCCTGGAAAGAGTGTGAAATGTTTTAAAAATGGGGAAGGTTAAGGTTGGCCAGGGAGCAGGCTGCCATTCAGGGAGGGACAGAAGTGCCAAGTAGCTAGCAGTGGTGAACATGATCAGCAAAATCTGTGTGTCCTGTTGTTATGGACTGAATTGTGTTCCCCCAGCAGGAAACCCTATGTTGAAGACCTAGTCACCGGTGTGACTGTGTTTGGAGATAGGGGCCTCTAAGGAGGTAATTAAGGTTAAACGAGTTCAAAAGGATAAGGCCCTAACCCAATAGGGTTGGTGTCTTTGTAAGAAGAGGAAGAGACACTGAAACTCTCTCTCTGGGCCATGTAACAACATAATGAGAAGATGGCCCTTATCAAGCCAGGGAAGAGAGGCCTCATCAGAAACCAAGCCTGTCAGCACCTTGATCTTGAACTTCCCAGCCTGTTTAAGTCTCTTAGTCTGTGGTCCTTTGTTATGGCATCCTGAGCTGACTAAGACACCTGTGAAGAAGTCTAGACTTTCTCCAAGTTGATGACAAGTTAAATGACTCAACTTGCCACTAATTCAATTCACTTCTCTCTATGGAATCCCACTGAGAGGAGTGGAGGTTTCTATCTCCTGGTTCAGAGATCCCCCACTCCCCTTTGCGGTACTTGATAATGTGTGGCACTGCAAAGTACAGTCTCCTGGGCAGAAAAGTAACATTGCACCCTCATGCCTTGTTCAGGGATGAAGTAACTTGTTGACCGGGAGAGTCCCCTGAGGCCACCCACCCTTTCCTGCCCCGAGGAGCACTTTTCTCTGGCTGAGGAGGCTTGGCAGGGACCACCAGCAGCTCAGTTTTATTCAACCTTCAAGGAAGGGATCAGAGCAAGGGGTAAACCCTGGAAATGTTTCCAAACTTTGTGCTGATTCCAGAATGGACACTTCGCTTCAGAGGGTATCTGCAGTTTCATATATTGAAGACTTACTGCACGTACCTTAAAGGATGATGAGGTGGACTGCTCCCTACTCCAGGTTAAGGGTAAAGGAGGGACAGAGAAACTTTAACCCCTATTTTCCCTTTGAGGCTCATAAGAAGTCATCTCCAAGAAGGTTTTCTGGATTTTCTCATATCCAGCCTCTTTCACCTTTGAACTCCCACACTAATTAGTGTTTACCTCTCTTTGCTAACTTATTTTCTTCTTCCTTCCACTGTATGCTTTCCTTATCTTCAAAATTAGACTCTGATCTTTTTCAAAGCAGCGTTGTGGACTTAGCCTTTTATCTCTATGAATCTAGCAGAGAATGGACACATGGAAGGTTTACAGCTGTGAGATGCAGCCAGGCCAGCTTTGTGCCTCTATCAGTACCGACAGATGCAGGGCAGAACAGCTAGAGGCAGGACCCAAGCAGAGAGATTCCAGAAGGTAGAGGCAAGAGGAAGGATAAAGGGGGAGTGCTCTTTGGGGATTCAGGACATAAAGGGCAGAGAGATGGTCATCAGACACCTGACGTACACTCATGATGACCAGAACAGCACAAATCTGACTGTCTCAGGTGGAAGCACCTCAGGGGAGAGATGGTGAGAGAATCCTTGCTGAATGCCTAC
This sequence comes from Ovis canadensis, assembly GCF_042477335.2. NCBI lineage: Eukaryota > Metazoa > Chordata > Mammalia > Artiodactyla > Bovidae > Ovis > Ovis canadensis. The sequence continues at coordinate 31,572,485 of NC_091246.1, forward strand.
TCCATGCAAGGTGGTGGCAAAAACAAAGATGACGAGAACAAGAAGGACAACTGGTATTTCTCGCACACACTCTGTGTGTCAGGCACGGTGCTAATAAGCTCATTCACACACCACCCCTTCCACTCTGCAAGGTTAAGCATTTTATAAATGAGGAAACTGAGCCTCAGAGAGGTGACTTAACCTCCTGACACTCACAAAGCTGGCAAGCAGCAAAGCTGGGATTCCAACCCAGGTCCTACTTCAGACCCAGCCTTTCTGCTCAAGAATCTGCCATGTGACCTCTCTTCACAGGATTCTGCGTGGAGGGGGACGCGGCTATACACACTGCTAGCTCAGTAGCCAAGGTGGGAAAGCGGGGTGGGAGGATGAGCAGGACACTGTGCCACTGTGAAAGAGGTTATCGCCTACTCATGAGGATAGCAGGAAGAAGAAACAAGTGAGAAAAAAGAGGTAAGTACAACTACAGTGGAAACTCAAAGTTTCTAGAAGAGCATTACCGAACTGTGAATGAGATGAAGAGCCTGGGCTATCAAAGGAAGGTGACCTTGAGCTGGCTAGTGAAAGATATACAGGATTTCAACAGGCAGAAGGAACTTGAACAAAATCATGCAGATGTGTACAAACTTGTGAATTTCAGAATTCAAATTGTCCAGTATGCAGAGATGGTAGGGGAAAAGATGTGACCAGATATTAGGAATTGGAAAACAAGCAGGAGGTAAGCAGGAAGCAGGTTAGCTTCCTTATTGCTGGTGGCGAATTCTTAAGCAGAGGTTGTAAACTAGGAGTGTGTTGAGCAGGTCTGGCCTCGGTGTGTATTTGGTCTGCATATTTCTCACACTGATAAATTTCACATAAAAATCCAGAGTCATAGTTTCTTTCAAAACACTAGAAGTCCAGGCTCTATCAAGCCCTCCTTTCAACATGACAGCAATTGGTCAGAACTGAGGGGAAGCGGCCGGTGTACCACAGTCCTCCCCGTTCCCTAATCTGCAACACCGACTGCTTCATTCCTCATTACTTGCAGCAGACATCTAAAATCATGACTCTGGATTTAAACTTTCATCTCATCACTTAACAAAGCAGAACACGGTCGATGTCAACACAACCACAACCACAAAGGAGTGCTTGAGTATGCCGCAGCACCACCTGTCCTGCAAGTCTTTGCTCAAACGTCTCCTCATCAGAGACCTTCTCCGATGAGCACCTTCTAAAATAGCACTTCCTCCACCCCTCTCTATCTGGCTTCGTTTTCTTGACAGTACTCATCCCTGCAAGTTGCAGATGCTGTCGTTTACCTACCTGGTCTCCCTGTCATCACTAGATCGCGAACCCCAGTGAACCCCATGGGGAGCAAGGTCTCCCTTCTCATTCACAAAGCAAACAGAACAAGGGGCTAGGTGCATAATGAGCACTCAATACCTTTCTGTTGAATGAGCGAAAGACTCAGTTGAACTTGACTCTGGATACTGAAATGCTTAGTGCACTTGAAACTTACCTGCTGTGCCTTGGCCCAGAATACATCTTCCAAGTGAGTGGCGAACCCTTCACTCAGCCACTCCTCCGTCCAGTCTCGAGCCCCAATCGCCAGGCCAAACCAGGCGTGAGCAATTTCATGGCAGAGACGGGTCCCACAGAGCTGGCTCATTCCAGTCAAGGTGCTCTGAGAGAGGAAGACGATGTGTGGGCTGGGGATAATGGGAGAGAAAACACACAAGAGTCTTGTCAGGGCCTGTCGTCACGGCCACCCCCTGGGGCAGCTTTCTCAGCCCTGCCAGCCTGTTATTATCATGTGCATGCTAGATCACGACCGATAGGCTCGCAGCTTAGATGCTTTTAGAAATAAATAAAGTGGCAGTTTGCGTTCCTGGCAGCGGCTCAGGCTGCCGTTTCTGCCAAGCAGTTGTCTCCGTCATCAAAAGGCTATTACCTGTAATAAGTAACCTGCACTGAGGTTTACACTGAAGAAATTACAAGGCGATGGAAGCATTTACCCTGAAATCTGGACTGTAAAAGAAGAGCAGGTGTGGGAACGTGAAGCCCATGCTGTCAAGACACTGATCAAAGAAGACCCTTCAGCCAAAAATCCGAGTAGCTTACAGACAAAGTGAGAAGTCACGCAGAAGGACAGGAAAAGCCGAGAAGAATGGAACCAAACATTTTCTATTTCAGGCCAGGGCTGGTTACAGAGGTAACAAACTCACAGGTGCCATGGATGGGTGAGGTTTCAAGAGATTGTGATAAAGGCTGAATCTCTGTAAGGCTGAGGTTTTCAAAGGTATCTTTTCCTATCTACAGATGCTTATAATTCACATGACACAATGATAGGCAGAGAGAGAGAAGGAAGTTAACTCACTCAGGTGTGCAAATGGCCCCGGGGCTGGCACCAGCCAGGGAGATTTATTAATATCTAATCTCATTTCCCATACTTTGCTTTAAAACTCCAAACACCATGATTAGAGCTGCATTGATGAAATGGCAGGAAGGGAGGCTGACAAGAGAAGAGGTAAAGGGAGTACCTCCTGTGCTTTGGTATTTCTCATTTATCCAGGACTTGTTTACAGTCTTATGAATGAAGAATTTGCTTTGGAAAAAAAAAAAAAAAACACCTCTCCTCCATCAATTGAACACAAGCAGTTGTGAAACCTTCCAAATTAAGAAACTGTACACACTGGTTCCTTCGTTTAAAAGCCACGCATTTGCCATCATGTGGGCTCTGCACAAGCCAGAACTGCTTGCAGATTTGTCCTCCGCCCCCACGGCCACCAGTAGAGAAAACCCCACCTGTATTTCCCTTGCACAACATCACCCATTCAGCTCAGGGAGCTCAACTGAAATCGCGGCAGTCATGTGTGCCAAAACAGACAGCTTTCATGTGAAATAATAACAGGGCAGGCACGCAAATGAGAAAGCGTCTGCCAGGATCTCAGCAGAGTCCACCAGAAACTCTGGGAAATAAAAGTGTAGCTGGGACCTTTAGGATATAAGGGTGCAATGCAGCAGGCGCCAACAGTATTTCAGAGCACTAACTCAGGGGGAGAAAAAGGAAGGCAGGAAGCAACGCAGGAAGGAAAAGAGGGAAGGGTGAGAGAAGGGAGGAGGGTGGGAGGGAACCAAGAGGCACAGGAGCTAAACTTCCTCTTCCTGAGAAAGTCGCCCATGGAGAAGACAAACTGCGAAACCTGGCATTTTCAAGTAAATGACCCCTTGCTCTGGCATGTGCAGCGCTACAAAGAAAAGCCACAGAAATGTACCAAGTAAATAACATTCCAGACATACTGCTGGCAGCACTTCACCCTTTTGGCTAAAACAAAACAGAAGTAACTTCAGGCTTTGTAAACAGGCTCAAAGACAAGCCTGCGTTGGAAAGGTCTGCTGGCCAGAGATCCAGACGGTGCACGCAGAGTTACAGACGTGGTGTGGCTGAGCTGACCCCTCGGCCCAGGAGCGGTACACACGCTGATGACTGTGAAATTGCAGACTGTTCATGAGGAAAAGCCTGCGCCGTCCACGGCGACCTGCTGGCTGCTTTGTCCCAGTGTGGAAGTTGATCCAGGCCCTTTTATGCAAATATCAAAGTCTGAGAGGGCTGAAGGAATGCACAAAGCAGCTGTGTGGGGGTGGCATTTCATTTTCCTGTCCTGTAATTTTTCCCCTTCAACAGTCTTCGTTGTCTCCACCAGACCTGGTATTTTGGAGATACCACCCTGGCCTTGGTTGGGCTTAGGACAGATCCAGACATTGCTGGACTGGTGCCTAAATTCCCATTCCCTGTCCTCAATACTCTCTTCCTAGCCAGAGAGAAATGTGTTTCCTACTGTCTTCTGAGAAAACCGAAGCTTAAACTTCCTTCTAGATTGGAAGGATGTGCATTTCGCTTGATACAAGTGACCCTATTATCAGTGAAAAACATGACCTTCTCCCTGAAAAGCAATTTTCCAGTTTGAGAACCAGATCCCAAATTCTCCTGCAGCGGAGTTTTCTGTCTAAGGTTGGGTTTTACCTATGGATCATACCTCCCTATAAAGAAAATGGCTTTTTTCTTAAACTAAATTAAAACGCAGAGTGAGGTTTTGATAATCTTTCTCAAGGGTTGTTAACAAAATCCTGACATAAAAGGACCAATACAATTTTTTTTCAAGTTAAGGAGAATTTACTCCTCTCCTTTTGAACTTAAATGTCAGGATTTTTCATGGTAACTAGAATTTTTAAACTGCTTTTTTTCAACAATGAATGAAGAACAGTATAATGCTCAAACTCACTTCAAGGAGTAATATTAAATATTCCTCTACCAACAGATAATCTCTTTCACACCCTCCTTCAAAACAGAATGAATGTTTAGAATTTTCTACTCAAACCTTTCACTTGATTTATAAGTTTCACCCCTGGGCTCCTCACATTTTCCCAAGTTGTCAGAATTGTATTCTTGGTCCTAGTCAGTCAGCCGGGCATCAGTCTTCACTCTGACAAGCTCCATTTGAAAACGGGTTTTCTTTTTTTCTTTTTTCCCTTGAAAGGGCCTGTGTCAACTGCCTCTACAAATGCCAAATTGTTGATTCATCATCATTACAGAGGATGGAAGATAATCACTTCAGTGACATCTTCATCCTAAAAATGGTTCTTTTAAAACTTTTTTTCAAAATCACAGAGTTGATCATTTTTCCCAAATAAGAAATGGGTGGGAAAGGAATATTTTCAACTCTCAAAAAGCACAATCCCCTCTTATTTGTATTCTCCGTCATAAATTCTCACTGCAAGTGATTTTGGGGCCAGCGGGGCAGAGCAGGGGGTGGGGCAGGGCAGGGGGGCGGGGCAGGGCAGGGGGCCGGGCAGGGCCCCAGCAGGACGCGTGTGCTCCTTCCTTCCCAGGAGACCACCAGCGGGGCTGCCTCCCGACAAAGGCCACGTGGTATTGTCTGTCTGCTGCCTCCCCGCCCCCAAGTTTAAAAATATCATTTCTGGTCTGAAAACAGTTTCTCAAGACTGTTCCTAAAAGCTCCCTCCCGACGCAGATTAGAAGGCTGTGTCCGCTAATTTAAAACACGCTTCTAGCAGAGGAGGAAGGAGTGCCTTCATTACTCTCAGGAGCCGCTCCAATCCTTCGGGAGGAATTCAATTTGGAGAGGAAATGGAGAATTTCATCAGATCTTAAGCAGGGGCTGGTGTGTGATTTATTTCTGCTTTGTCCAGGGAGACGTGACCGGCGTGGCCCACCTTGCGGCTCAGGGAGACGTGCAGCACTGGGGGCTCCAGCCCAGCACCGCGGCCCCGGCGGGTCAGAGCAGGCTGCAGGCCGACCCAGAGGACAGGAAATAGCTTCTGGTTAGGGACAAGAAGAACCCCAGGGCACCCATTATCCCGGAGCAGATCCAACAGGCCCTAGGGGGGGCAGATTCACTTTTTATACAGGTCCTTGGCAAGTGCGGCCAGGAAACAGACACATACTCACCAAGCTTGAACTTATGGGTTCAAAGTTTCTCACAGTCTCAACAACATGTGGAGCCCAACATTCCATTCCAGACAGGAAAGAAAAATCAAGAAAGAGGGGAACCCTGAGTACTTCCAGAATTAAACTGGATAGCTCTAAAAGGACCTCATGATTATGTGAAAACAACTTTTGCTTGCATGACTTAGTTGCAAATATAATCAGGATAACTGAAAGGTTAAAGATTCGGAATGCTTCCCAGGTGGCTCAGTGGTAAAGAATCTGACTGCCAATGCAGGAGACACAGAAGATGTGGGTTCGATCCCTGGGTTCGGAAGATTCCCCTGGAGTATTCTTGCCTGGAAAACTTGATGGACTGAGGAGCCTGGTGGGCCACAGTCCATGGGGTCACAAAGAGTTGGACACGATTGAGCATGCGTACTAGAGAAGGCAATGGCACCCCACTCCAGTACTCTTGTCTGGAAAATCCCGTGGATGGAGGAGCCTGCTGGGCTGCAGTCCGTGTGGTCACTAAGAGTCGGACACAACTGAGCGACTTCACTTTCACTTTTCACTTTGACGCATTGGAGAAGGAAATGGCAACCCACTCTAGTGTTCTTGCCTGGAGAATCCCAGGGACGGGGGAGCCTTGGTGGGCTGCCGTCTATGGGGTTGCACAGAGTCGGACACGACTGAAGCAACTGAGCAGCATCCACAGCAGCAGAGCATGCATACAGACTCAGAGTAAGTAGCTTGGGGCAATGTGAAAGGGAGGACAAATAGGAGTTACCCATCCCTTAGTAACACTTCATGCAAAGATGGGCACAATAAAAGACAGAAATGGTATGGACCTAACAGAAGCATTGAGAAGAAGTGGCAAGAATACACAGAACTGTACAAAAAAGATGTTCATGACCTAGGTAACACGATGGTGTGATCACTCACCTACAGCCAGACATCCTGGAATGTGAAGTCAAATGGGCCTTAAGAAGCGTCACTACGAACAAAGCCAGTGGAAGTGATGGAATTCCAGTTGAGCTGTTTCAAATCCTAAAAGATGATGCCATGAAAGTGCTGCACTCAATATGCCAGCAAATTTGGAAAACTCAGCAGTGACCATAGGACTGGAAAGGTCAGTTTTCATTCCAATCCCAAAGAAAGGCAACGCCAAAGAATGCTCAAACTACCACACAATTGCACTCATCTCACACGCTAGTAAAGAAATGCTCAAAATTCTCCAAGCCAGGCTTCAACAGTACGTGAACCGTGAACTTCCAGATGTTCAAGCTGGAGTTAGACAGGGCAGAGGAACCAGAGATCAAATTGCCAACATCCCTTGGATAATCAGAAAAGCAAGAGAGTTCCAGAAAAACATCTACTTCTTTTTATTGACTATGCCAAAGCCTTTGACTGTGTGGAAACAAACTGTGGAAAATTCTTCAAGAGATGGAAATACCAGATCACCTTACCTGCCTCCTAAGAAATCTGTATGCAGGTCAAGAAGCAACAGTTAGAACCAGACCTGAAACAACAGACTGATTCCAAATTGGGAAAGGAGTATGTCAAGGCTATATATTGTCACCCTGCTTTTTTAATTTATATGCAGAGTATATCATGTGAAATGCCAGGCTGGATGAAGCACAAGCTGGAATCAAGATTGCCAGGAGAAACAGCAATAACCTCAGATATGCAGATGACACCACCCTTATGGCAGAGAGCAAAGAAGAACTAAAAAGCCCCTTGATGAAAGTGAAAGAGGAGAGTGAAAAAGTTGGCTTAAAACTCAGAATTCAAAAAACTAAGATCATGGCATCCAGACCCATCACTTCATGGCAAATAGATGGGGAAACAGTGAGAGACTTTATTTTGGGAGGCTCCAGAATCACTGCAGATGGTGACTGTAGCCATGAAGTTAAAAGATGCTTGCTCCTTGGAAGAAATGCTATGACCACCCTAGAGAGCATGTTAAAAAGCAGAGACGTTACTTTGCCAACAAAGGTCCATCTAGTTAAGGCTATGGTTTTTCCAGTAGTCATATATGGATGTGAGAGTTGAACTATAAAGAAAGCTGAGCACCTAAGAATTGATACTTTTGAACTGTAGTGTTGGAGAAGACTCTCGACAGTCCCTTGGACTGCAAGGAGATCCAGCCAGTCCATCCTAAAGGAAATCAGTCCTGAATATTCATTGGAAGGACTGGTGCTGAAGCTGAAACTCCAATACTTTGGCCATCTGATGCAAAGAACTGACCCATTAGAAAAGATCCTGATGCTGGGAAAGATTGAAGGCAAGAGGAGAAGGGGACAACAGAGGATAATTCGGTTGGATGGCATCACTGACTCAATGGACATGAGTTTGAGCAAGCTCCAGGAGTTGGTGACAGACAGGGAAGCCTGGCATGTTGCTGTCCACGGGGTCACAATGAGTCGGACATAACTGAGCAACTGAACTGAACTGAGTTCCTTGGTCCTGGAGAAGAGTCTTGAGAGTCCCTTGGACAGCTAGGAGATTAAACTATTCAATCCTAAAGGAAATCAACCTTGAATATTCACTGGAAGCACTGCTGCTGAAGCTGAAGGTCCAATACTTCGGCCACCTGTGCAGAGAGCTGACTCATTGGAAAAGATACCTGGAAAGACTGAAGGCCAAGGAGAAGGGGGTGGCAGAGGATGAGATGAGTAGACAGCATCACCAACTCAATGGACATGAATCTGAACAAACTCTGCAAAGTAGTGGAGGATATAGGAGCCTGGCATACCTCAGTCTATGGGTCGCAGAGTCAGACGCAACTTAGCGACTGAACAACAAATTCAGAACGTGCTTCCTCTTCCTCTGTCAGGTGTGATATGGTTATGTGCCAGCATCTCAGCCAGTACATTTACAAACCAAATGCTCAGTTCCGGCCCCTTCATCTCTACAATGAAATCCCTCAGTCCTACTCCCAGATGCAGTCTAAGGTAGGGGACATATGTGTTGCTCCAAAGGTAAAAGATGGCCCAGATGGATCTGGAGGGCCCCTGCTCCCCTCTGGCTCTGGGACTGCTTCCTTCTGCTCCATCAGACATTCGACTCTGGACACATAGTGTGGACTTAGACTGGAGCCTTATGAGACATGGGGATGTGGCCCTTTCAGTAGCCGGAGGTGGAAACCAGATCTAAAAACTGGAAGAAAACTTGCTGCATGTGACCAATACAAGGATTTAGGTTTGAGAGAAAAGGTTAAATTAGTATGTGTTTTCCTTTAAAAATGCTAAATAGCAAAGAGGCAGTAAAACATGTAGTCACTTATCTAAACGAATTTTGGCTCAAACTGCTAACATGACTATAGCAGAGAGTGACTGAGTGGAATCCCCAGGGCCAGAGACTTCTACCAGAAACATCCTTCTTCTAAAGACTCAAGTGCTTGAGTATGTGCAGTGTGCTAGGCACTGTATTTTATATACATCATCTCACTTAATCTACCTCATGACCTCAAGAGACAGATTTTATTATCATCCCCACTTTAGAAATGAGGAAAGTGAGGCACAGAGAGATAAAGTGACTAGCTCAAGGTCACACACCTGGTAAGTCGAGGAACTGGTATTTCTGCTCACACATTCTAGACCCCGAAGCCCTGCTCTGACTTACTCTGCCCAAGGTCACTGGGTTTAGACCTATGATTTCAAGATCACCCTTCCTCTGTGCCATCTCAAGCCTAGTGGTGCAATGATCACTACCCTCCCTGGAACTCTTATTTTCTGTGTTCACCCAAGGGGAGCCACCAGCCATGCCCTGCACCTCTCTGTTCCTTAAATTCATATCACAGTGAGAACTGACTGGAGGTTACCAGACCTTGTGATCACAGAGCTTGAGCCTCTTCCTCGTAAGAAGGAAGGTAGGGAAGGAAAGGCGAGGGGAAAAGAGAGGGGAGCATCACTAACACAGCTGCTGCCTGCCCCCTCCCCCCAGCCCCCCACCCGACAAGGGCTGAATTCCTGAGTGCAACACCCTTCTTTCTAACCTCGTTCTCTGCCAGGTCCTTGTGGGCCACTGCAAGGAGACGCTTAGACAAGCAAGTGCGAAGGTGCATGGGTCAGTCCTTGCTGCTGCTAAGTCGCTTCAGTCGTGTCTGACTCTGTGCGACCCCATAGACAGCAGCCCACCAGGCTTCCCCGTTTCCTTCTCCAGTGCATGAAAGTGAAAAGTGAAAGTGAAGTCGCTCAGTCGTGTCCGACTCTTCGTGACCCCATGGACTGCAGCCTACCAGGCTCCTCCATCCATGGATTTTCCAGGCAAGAGTACTGGAGTTGGGGGGGGGGGGTCAGTCCTTAGGGTACCGTTTTAGGATCCCAGGCAGGACAACATGCCATTCTTCCTACTGCCCCTCCCCAGCCTCTACCTCCCACCCACTTCTTTTAGGCCTGACTTCTTTTTCCTAAATAGATGTTATTTTTTTTAAGAGAAGTTTTAGGTTCACAGAGAAACTGAGCAGAAAGTAACAGAAATTCCCCATATGCCCCTGCCTCTACACTCACTCACAGCCTCCCCCACTATCAACATCCCCCATCAGAAGGTGCTTTGATTATTAGAAATGACAGCTCTCTTGATGTGTCACCACCCAGGGTCCGTAGTTTACATTAGGGTCCCCTCTTGGTGTGGCGCATGCTGTGAATTTTGGATGAACATCATGACATATATCCACCATTATGGTATCGTACAAAATAGTTTCACTGCCCTGAAAATCTTCTGATTGTTCTTTTTCTCAAGAAGAGATGGTTTAAAGCAGGTCACAAACTCAAAGGACTGCAGGAGCCAAGATGACAAAAAGAGGGAGGTGGATAACGCAATGGAGGGAGTAGAAAAACAGTGGGAAAGTAGACAATGACCCGGAGGAAGTAGACAAGGAGATGAGAGAGTAGAGAGAGACAGGGGAAGTTGCGATGGGGGAAGCTGATAACAAGAGAAAGGAAGCAGACAACAATCGAGAGAAGTGGATAAGGAGATGGGGAAGTAGATGAGGAGAGGTGGGAAAGAGATAAAATGAGGAAAGCAGATAACAAAAGGCAGGGAGTAGACAACAAGATGGGAAGTGGAGAGCAAGATGAAGGAAGCAGATAACCAGACTCAGTTCAGTTCAGTTCAGTCGCTCAGTCCTGTCCCACTCTTTGCAACCCCACGAACCGCAGCACGCCAGGCCTCCCTGTCCATCCCCAACTCCTGGAGTTTACCCAAACTCATGTCCATTGAGTTGGTGATGCCATCTAACCATCTCAACTTCTGTCGTCCCCTTCTCCTCCTGCCTTCAATCTTTCCCAACATCAGGGTCTTTTCCAATGAGTCAGCTCTTCGCATTAGGTGGCCAGAGTATTGGAGTTTCAGCTTCAACATCAGTCCTTCCAATGAACATACAGGACTGATCTCCTTTAGGATGGACTGGTTGGATCTCCTTGCAGTCCAAGGGACTCTCAAGAGTCTTCTCCAACACCATAGTTCAAAAGCATCAATTCTTCGGCACTCAGCTTTCTTTATAGTTCAACTCTCACATCCAGATATGACTACTGGAAAAATCATAGCGTTGACTAGATGGACCTTTGTTGGCAAAGTAAGGTCTCTGCTTTTTAATATGCTGTCTAGGTTAGTGATAACTTTCCTTCCAAGGAGCAAGCATCTTTTAATTTCATGGCTGTGATCACCATCTGCAGTGATTTTGGAGCCCCCAAAAATAAAGTCAGCCACTGTTTGCACTGTTTCCCTATGTATTTGCAATGAAGTGATGGGACCAGATGCCATGATCTTCGTTTTCTGAATGTTGAGCTTTAAGCCAACTTTTCACTCTCTACTTTCATTTTCATCAAAAGGCTCTTTAGTTCCTCTTCACTTTCTGCCATAAGGGTGGTGTCATCTGCATATCCGAGGTTATTGATATTTCTCCCGGCACTCTTGATTCCAGCTTGTGCTTCTTCCAGTCCAGCATTTCTCATGATGTACTCTGCATAGAAGTTAAATAAGCAGGGTGACAATGCACAGCCTTGACATACACCTTTTCCTGTTTGGAAGTAGATAACGAGATTAGGGGAGTAATAATAACATAGGGAAACAGGTAACTACAGGAGGAAAGTAGAAAACAACAGGAAGAAGCAGACAAAATCTAAAAAATAACACTGTGCCTGAGCTAACCAACCTACGGACAGAAGCTACAAGTTTGTCATCTCTGGCTTACAGTGGTTATCTCAGGAGAAGTGCATGGTTTCATTGCACGTGGAGGCGTAACCCCTGGATCCCACCATGTTTCGCATGGCTGCTCATGGAAGACAGGGCAAGGCCTGAAAGCTGACCATGGATAACAGCTGGGAGGAGAGGGGGTTCCTACTGAAGCACAAGGACTGGGGAAGGCGTGCTTCTGGGGAGACGGTTGGCCTTGGCCAACTGCTCAGAGAAAATAATAATAGCATGATAATGACAAAGCCTTTGACTGTGCGGATCACAATAAACTGTGGAAGATTCTGAAAGACATGGGAATACCAGACCACATGGCCTGCCTCTTGAGAAACCTCTATGCAGGTCAGGAAGCAACAGTTAGAACTGGACATGGAACAACAGACTGGTTCCAAATAGGAAATGGAGTACGTCAAGGCTATATATTGTCACCCTGCTTATTTAACTTCTATGCAGAGTACATCATGAGAAACGCTGGGCTGGAAGAAGCACAAGCTGGAATCAAGATTGCCGGGAGAAATATCAATAACCTCAGATATGCAAATGACACCACCCTTATGAAAGAAAGTGAAGAGGAACTAAAAAGCCTCTTGATGAAAGTGGAAGAGGAGAGTGAAAAAGTTGGCTTAAAGCTCAACATTCAGAAAATGAAGATCATGGCATCTGGTCCCATCACTTCATGGGAAATAGATGGGGAAACAGTGGAAACAGTGTCAGACTTTATTTTGGGGGGCTCCAAAATCACTGCAGATGGTGATTACAGCCATGAAATTAAAAGACGCTTACTCCTTGGAAGAAAAGTTATGACCAACCTAGACAGCATATTCAAAAGCAGAGACATTACTTTGCCAACAAAGGTCCATCTAGTCAAGGCCATGGTTTTTCCAGTGGTCATGTATGGATGTGAGTGTTGGACTGTGAAGAAAGCTGAGCACCAAAGAATTGTTTCTTTTGAACTGTGGTGTTGGAGAAGACTCTTGAGAGTCCCTTGGACTGCAAGGAGATCCAACCAGTCTATTCTAAAGATCAGTCCTGGGTATTCATTGGAAGGACTGATGCTAAAGCTGAAACTCCAATACTTTGGCCACCTGATGCGAAGAGTTGACTCATTGGAAAAGACTCCGATGCTGGGAGGGATTGGGGGCAGGAGAAGAAGGGGACGACAGAGGATGAGACGGCTGGATGGCAGCACTGACTCAACGGACGTGAGTTTGAGTGAACTCCGGGCGTTGGTGATGGACAGGGAGGCCTGGCGTGCTGCGATTCATGGGCTTGCAACGGGTCGGACACAACTGATCGACTGAACTGAACTGACTGAAAGCAAAACATGGAGACCACCTCTGACTCTTGAAAACAAAGATCACATCTGGCCAAAGACTGCAGAGCCATAGCAGAGTGGTGGATGCTTCACTTCTGTGGGCAGACATCGTCCCTAGTGCTGGTTTTCTGGACCTCAGCCCTGCATGCTAAGTGGAGGCAGCATTAGCACTTGATGTTAGGAGTTGACTACACCTAACTTGGGCTATTCTGTCTTGAGAAGGCGGTGGGGTTGGCATCTCGCAGTCATGCTCACCTAAAAAGCTAAATAAAGCTGCAAGTGACTATTTCAGTTTTGAAAGCTAAAGAATCAAGAGACAAAAACCAGTATATGATAGAATTTTACAATTCCTCTGTTTCTGAATCTTAAGGTACATGTTCAGCCTAAACAATCTCCGTATTCTCATAGAGACTTCTTCTTGAAGTTATTGAACACTCTGGTGTTTTGGACACCAGGGGCACAGCCATACCCAAACTATATCTACGATATTTATTGTAGCTAAAGATGTCTTCTGAATCATCTCTAAGTGAGTTATGAACTGAGAGCTGTGCGTTTTCTGCAGGATCTGGAGAACTCTTCTGGTAAGTAATTACCAATTAAAACATGTTGGCAGCCTCCACTGGAGCACGTGGATGACCAAATGTGATTCTCTCCGCTCCCTTACCCCCTACTCCCGGCCTCCCCAGCCAGGGTGATGACGTTTGTTCCCATAAAGAGAGCTAATACAATTAGCCTCTACCGTGATACAGGGAAAATCTTTATTTAATAAAATAATGCATTGTGCTTCATTCCCAGAACAGCAATAACATGGTGCAGCTGAGAACCCGAATAGCTCATCCAGTTGGTTTTCTCTGTGTGTACAAGTCTGTCATTTGTGACCGTGTGGAAGCTTGGAAATCTGCTTCATGAAGGGGCACATTTAGGCAGCTTGTACCACCCTCAGTAAGAGCAGTGCGGTTATGAGTTTCCTTTGAAATACAGTGCAAACACTCTGGGTTTGCAAATCAACTCTAGAGAAAGAAATGGTGGGGATTTCCCAAAGAGTACTCAGAAATTTAATGAGGAGGGGGCCATCAGTTTACTTTCACAACTGCGAACAAGCATTCACGGCCCAGTCAGGCAATCTGGGGATCTGAAACTGCAAGATGTGGTCAGAAATGTGATTCATTGGCATACTGGGGGCTGGTGAAGGCACATGAAGCAAAAAGGCAGGTGGTTATAGATACAGGCCTCGGTGCAGCATGGAAGGCAGGCTGAGAGGGTGAGCCCTGGAAGCAGTCACTGGAACACAGTCAGCCACACCATTTTTCAGCTAGCTTTCAAACAAGAGGTTACTCTGTGTGAGAACAAGCACCAGGGCTACCTGAGGGCCTAGGGTGTAGAATCAGTTCTATCACAAAATCAAAGTTTGTTCAAGGATAAGAGAACTGAAGGGAGCTGTATTCAAGTATTCCCTGACAGTTGGAATGATGGTGGTGGAGAAAAAGGAAAGGAAAAATAAAGGACTGATGATGGTAAACTCTTAGATGTTGCTTAACCTTTCTCAGGCACCATTCTAAGGACTTTCCATTCACTAACTCATTTAATTCTAACAATAACCCTGTGAAGGGGATATTATTATCCCCATTTTACATGCAAGTAAACTGAGTCATAGAGCACGATTGCTCTGCCAAGATCCCATAGTTAGTATGTATCAAAGCTGATTCAGATACAGGCAGCCTGGCGCTCTTTTGCATGTTTTGCTTGATCCATGTGAGATGTGTTTCAAAATCACCTAAAGATACAGTTGCTAAAAATCACCTAAAGATACAGTTGCTAGATAAATACCAGACACACAGTTAAATCTGAATTTCGTATAAATTACTGATAACTTTTTAATGTGTGTCACATGCAATATTGCTGAACCTGGCAGCCCACCTGAAGGACTTGCTAAAACATCGCTGGACCCACAACTTCAAAGAGTCTGATTCACAGGCCTGGGTGGGGCCTGAGATCTGCCTTTTTTATGAAGTATCCAGTGATACTGATGTTGCTGATCCAGGGACCACACTTTGAGAGTCACTAATCTACACTGTGGCAGCTGCTTTTTAACTTAAAAAAAAAAAAATCAATTGCCAAAATTTATAAATGGGAAGATTTCACTAGAAATCCAGATTTTCTAATTCTATTTAAAACTTGAAAGATGTGACTACACTTGACTCACATTCCTATGTAGTAACTGCAGCTGAACAGCAGCTGACCCTTTCAAAGGGGACTTGGGCTCGCCAGCTCCCCACCACTCCCCCATCTCCTCACCACTGGCTGACTCCACTTGTCATTTATAATCATGTGATTATATGTGCTTCCCTTCATCTCTTTCTTATAACAGGATTAAGAGAAAAGTGAAATATTCCTTCTATCCATGTCTCCATCAAAAGCAGGTAGGGAAGATCAAGTATTTCTTAAAGGATGCTCTGCCCACGCACTTATTTATATTTGCTGCCTGACTCCTTATGGACATGTGGATTTAACCTGTTGTTTAGTTTTTCTTATGAAAAAAATTTATTATCAAACTTGCTTGTGGCTATAAGACAGTTTAGCAACTCTGGCTTTGTGAAGAGAGCAAAGACACAAACTTCGGCCTAGTTCAAGTCAGTCACTACAAATTCCATATTACTAAGAGTGGGATTAATTGGGTTTATTGTACTTTTTAAACCCAAACACAGTTTCAATTATTGCCAGCCACTAATGGCTTATAATGAAGGCAGAGCTTGTTAGCTAAGCAAACAACTGGCATGTTTGTTTAAAGTGTAAATAGAAGGAAAATTCATGAATTAAATGAATGAATTCACTGATTGTTCTCCCAGGGCTGTAAAGCAGCATTCAGCTGCCATAATATATATCACCACCTTTGTTAAAAGGATTAGCCTGCTCAGTTATCCAGCCAGAGATCTTCTTAGTGGTTGCTTACAAAGTAAATGTCTCTCTGAATTTTTGAAAGTACTCATCCACAGCAATAAGTGCCATTAAGGATAGGGGATCATCTGGGTCTTGGGGGTTCATAAATAACTGAGCTTTTAAGAACAATAGCCATATTTCTGAATCTCACTTTGTGACTCCACAAATAGACCAACACAGCATACGCATGGAGATAAAGGGACAATATGCCTCATATTTTCCAGGGTGGTCCACAGATGGTCATGCTCAGAGGTACTGAACTTAACAGAATTTCCCTTAAAAAGGTAATAAACCTTACCAGAAACAAAAATAAACAAGTAAAAGCTTTTTGCTAACCTTTTCATTTAAAATTACGAGCACTGCATTTCTTCTCCAAACGTATCAGGTTTCCTGGCTATCTAGAGTTAAGTCCCATTTTCCTGGGATGGTTCCCCTGGAGGTGCTCACTTTACTGATAGTATGTGTTTGGGGGGAGGGGATCATAGGAATTCTTCACCTTTGAAATAATTCTTAGTGCCCATGTCCCCATTTGGGATGCATTCAGTTGCAAGTAACAGAAAAGACAACTAGCACTGGCATACACAAGGAGAGGTTTTCTCCTTCCCTGTAACAAGAACCCTTGAGGAGCATGGTTGCTGGGTTGGTTCCATGACTCAGCAATGTGGTCAGACAGAGACTCTTGATGAGCAGAGTAAAAAATCTGGCTTAAAACTCAACATTCAAAAAAAGATCATGGCATCTGATCCCATTACTTCATGGTAAATAGAAGGAGGAAAAAATGGCAATGATGACAGACTTTATTTTCTTGGGCTTCCAAAACCACTGCAGATGGTCACTGCAGCCATGAAGTTAAAAGATGCTTGCTCCTTGGAAGAAAAGCTATGACAAACCTAGACATCTTATTAAAAAGCAGAGACATCACTTTGCTGACAAAGGTCTGTATAGTCAAAGCTATGTTTTTTCCCAGTGGTCACATATGGATGTGAGAATTGGACTATAAAGAAGGCTGAGAGCCAAAGAATTGATGCTTTCAAACTCTGGTGCTAGAGAAGACTCTTGAGAGTCCCTTGGACAGCAAGGTGATCAAACCAATTACTCCTAAAGGAAATCAACCCTGAATATTCATTGGAAGGACTGCTGCTCAAGCTGAAGCTCCAATACTTTGGCCACCTGGTACAGAAAGCTGACCCATTGGAAAAGACCCTGATGCTGGGAAGAACTGAAGGCAAAGGGGAAGGGGGAGCTGCAGAGGATGAGATGAGTAGATGGCATCACCAACTCAATGGACATGAGTTTGAGCAAACTCTGGGAGATAATGAAGGACAGGGAAGACTGGCATGCTGCCATTCATGGGGTCACAAAGAATCGGACATGACTGAGCAACTGAAAAACAACAAGCACACTCTGCCACCCTTACCACGCTCACTTTTATCTTCATGCTTGCCACCTCGTGGTCTCAAGGTGGCCACCACAGTTGCAGGCATCACTTGCATGTTCAAAAGAAGGAAAAGGGAGGGGGAGGTGCAGAGGAGGGAAGCTGCGCCAGCAACATCTATTCCTTTCATCAGAATCTTTCCTAGAAAGCCCGCAGCAGATTTCCCTTCATTGGTAACCCAAGTTACAGGGCAGCATGGGTAAGCAGATTTTTTTTTTTTTCTGATTCTCTGGTAGAGGTAGACAGGAGGAAGGGGATTGCTTATGGGGTGCTGGGTTCACCAACCCACAGGGTCAGCTGCAGTACCCCAGTGTAGCCCTCTTTCTCATCAATATTAGAGAGTCATTCCTTGGGTCTTTTAGAATGCAGATACTTTTGTTGTTGTTTAGTAGCTAAGTCACGTCTGATTCTTTGGTGACCCTATGGACTGTAGCCGGCCAGGCTCCTCTGTCCGTGGAATTTCTCAGGCAAGAATACTGGAGTGGGTTGTCATTTCCTTTTCTAGCAAATACTTTGGGAGAGGATAATGTAATAAATTAATCCACACTGAAGTGTCAGTAACATACCATATCACATTTTTCTAGACAGGAGGCATTCTGAACACGTGGATAGTGGGGTGGGCAAGTTGCATACTTCAAAGACACATTCCACCTATTTCCCAACTTCACCTGATGCTGGCAAAAATTTGACTTTTATTTACCTTCTGATCCTCCACAGAGGGCCAAAACTCTACTAAAGCTAAAGGCAACACTATACCTGGTGGTGGATTTTGAGAACTCAGGGTTTGGAGACAGAGCCCTGGCTTTGACTTGGGACTCTCCCATCTGCCATCACTGTGGCAGCTTTCTATGGCTGCTGTAACAAATAACCACAAACTTAGGGGCTTAAAAGAGCACAAATTTCTCCTTTTACAGTTCTCTAAGTCAGAAGTCTGACTGGGTCTCACTGGCAAACATCTATGCTCTTAGAAGTCAGGACGCTGGTCCTTGTGTGCGTCAGGTGGGAGGTGACCGGAGGGGGGAAGACACAGAGGTCTTCTGGGGCACTGGCCATATTCTGTTTGTTGATCACAGTGCTTGTTACGGAGGTGTGTTCAGTTTGTGAACTTTTAGTAAGTGGTACATTCAATGGCACCCCACTCCAGTACTCTTGCCTAGAAAATCCCATGGACGGAGGAGCCTAGTGGGCTGTAGTCCATGGGGTCGCTAAGAGTTGGACACGACTGAGCGACTTCACTTTCACTTTTCACTTTCATGCACTGGAGAAGGAAATGGCAAGCTACTCCAGTGTTCTTGCCTGGAGAATCCCAGAGACAGGGAAGCCTGATGCGCTGCCGTCTATGGGGTCGCATAGAGTCGGACACGACTGAAGTGACTTAGCAGCAGCAGCAGCAACACTTAAGATGTACACTTTTCTGCACGTATCATACTTCAGTGAAAAGCTAAAAAAACACACACACACAAACAAATATCTTGAGAGATCTCCATTTTCTCCTTGGAGAATCAAGGCAAAGATTAAGCCAGAGTCTTGTCAGTAGGGGCAGAAATGAGATGGAGACTAGGCCTCCTGCCCCTCGTCTTTCCAGATGAATGTATTCCAGGCCAGTTCCCAACACTAATTATACATATATTTTAAATCTTTTGAGGGAAAGGGTATTTTTATTTTAATTTGCTTTTGCCATAGAGTCACATTTCTATTGCAAGCAAAAGGTACATTGTATCCTTCAGACACACCTGTAAAAACAGAACTGATACTGTCATATATCCGCATCTGCTTCTTTTTCTTTCAGACATGGTGGAAAACACGACACAATAATAAACCCCTTTTCCATCCTGGCCAGCTGGAAAATTACGTTATACTGAAATGACATCATCCAGCTACGACGCCGAGCCAGCGGCTGCTCTGAGAAATCAGGGTGAGGCAGTGACAGCATGGACGCGAACACCACTCAGCAATGAATCCCACCCCTTATGTTAGCAAATAGCTCTTTCATTGCCATGACATTCTGAAAATGAAACTGCAGCAGCTATATCATCTGAGGCAATTGATCACCCAACATCCCTTATCTCTGAAACTAACCACATTGGCCCAAACGAGACAACCAAGGGAGTGGCAAGAGAGCAATTTTAAATAACTAGTTTAAAGGCAGGAGATCGGGGGCCAGGGCCAAGGCTCATGGCTCCCAGGGGATGACTTAGTGTTCCCTCTGTCTCTATCAATTGTTGCTAAAGTGACTTCAAGTAGTAGCAGCAACAGTATCTACAATAATATTCTTTGATATACAAGACTGATGTTCTTCTGTAATATAATATTCTAGGCAAATATAACATCAGGACAAGGCCTTGGCCCTCCTTCATCTTTTCAGCGTCTAGGATGAACTGTATGAAAGTGCTGATACTTGACATTTTCAGCCTCCCTAAATGAGCAGTTTCACATGGCTCATCCTATAGACTGCCCTTCCCTCACTCAAGACCCTTTTCTGCAGAAATGGCAAGATCTAAGGAAATTCCCATACTTTTCAAACAAAAGAATTAGAAACATTGCTGCATCACACTGTGGAAAAGTATAGATGACAGGTCCCTGGCAATGACACTGTGCTGTCCTCAGAAACAGCTGGTCCCTGGTCACTGCCCCAGATCAGTGCCACCCCAGTCCTTTGCCTGCTCAGTGTGAAGCCAGGTGCCTTAGGGTAGAAGTACATCTTCAGGTCCACAGGAGAAGAGGAAACTGGAGCAGCAGTGGCCTGCAAGACTTGAGGGAGGCTGAGTGGATCTGCGTGGGTCTGCAGCTGATGCGCCGCAGGCTACAGGGCCACTCAAGACCCCCTTCTGCATCTGCACCCCAGGGTGAACAAGGCTGGGACATCACTGCAGTGAAGCTGGAGTTCCAGTTAGACAGTGTGATTTCATTTGGCCAGCCTTCCACAGATGCCTCAGTCGGCCCCAGAGGAGTAAGTATTACCCTTAATCTGGGCCCACTGGAGAAAGAACACTGCTTCAGAGCCACCACCCCTAAGGTGACCATGTATACCATCCTCAGTTCCAACTGCCAGGAAGGCTCCAGGAAAGAGAGTGAGTGCATTTTGACAGAGGGCTGGAGATGAGGAGAAAAGGCGGGCGTATAGGGAGCACAGTCAAGGGGAAGGAATTAGTCCAGAAGGAATTAGGGGTGGGGTGGGAAGAAGGGTGCACCTGGGGCAGGGACACACAGATTCAAAGGCCGAGGCAGAATCAGGCTCACTGCTGGTGAGAGACGAGCACACGGTGAAGAAGGCGGAGAAGGTGTGAGCCATGCTCAGGAACGACTGGACACTCGATCCAAAAGGCGCCTCCCCATCCTACACAGCGGAGAACAAAGACCCAGAGAGCCAGCTCATTCATGCCACGTGTGCCACAGCTGAGTCATATCAGACCTGAATCTGCCAGACAGTTAATTCAAAACTGTTTTACAAAATCCCAGTCAGAGCAGAACCAAAGGAGATCTTTTGCCTGAAACTGGTGAGTCACTCAAGGTTAGAAGCTCATGGCGACCGAGGGCAGAAGCGTGTGTGTGGCACCCGCGACAGCCACCTTCATAACAGGCTTCTGAGATGGTATGACACCCCGTACCGGCAGCTACTTACTAACCGTCTTCTCAGGCAACATTTGGCCTGTCCTTCTGCTGACAAAGGACTACCTTTAAGGAAAGTTTCAGCCCCATAGGGCACCATGGCAGTTTGTTGTTCACCTGTTTCACTTGAGAATAACAACAAATAAGAGAAAGAATACATTTCCCACTATTTTCTAAGTATAACCAGGGACATATTTCTTACAGTTGTGTAACTATAATGATTTACCTAATTGTGTTCAATTTTTCTTTCCTTTTTTTTTAAGGCTCTGAAAATTCACCTTTGGGTTGAACCCATCTGTGAAATGAAAGCCTGGCCTAAAGAAAAACCAGGCTATGCTGGAGCGTCAAGGCATGTAACCTTAACTACAGTGTTTGCTCCTGCAAACACTATAATGTATGAAATAAAATATTAATAGCCATTACCTCAGTGCTTCTGAGAACAGATCTGAGTCACAGTTTTCGTGTGGCATGGTTTCCACACATGCACCTCACCGTGAACACTGCTCACAGTACCAAGCGATGGAAGCTTCAGAGCAGGCCTGACCAAGACGAGAGCGTGTTTTTATTCCATAATGTCATGGGCAATGTCGCTTATTTTGGCGACAAGCTCAGGTCTCCTGAATTCACCACCTAGCACACATTATAAGACCAATCATCTAAACACATACTAGGAGGGTTGCAAAATAATTTTTAACTCAGAAAGAAAAATATTGGAGTAGGATGAACATCTCTGCTATATATCAGTAGCTAGATTTGCCATCACTCAGCTGAACTCTCTGACATTTGCAAGCACCAAGAGGGCAAAATATTTGTGTGACTGGATATCTTTCTAATGCCTCCTATTTGTGCATTGCAAATGGACATAATTGGATTTTTAAACTGTGTGTGGATGGTGTTAAGAATGTTAGAGACATTCAGCTCCCTAGGGGCCTACAGTAGGTCTGGTTTTCCCTTCTCTCCCTCTGCTTGTCCGCCATCTTCTTGATAAGCTTTGGGTTCTTAGTGACCTGAAAACCAAATGTTTGACAGTTTTGTGTCTGATCATTGTACAGCGCAGTTAAGGAATGAAAGTCAAGTGCCCACCCTAGTACCCGGCAGACAATAAACACGCCGCAAATGGAAGTGTCTCCCCTCCCCCGCAACGTACTCTTGCTAAGTGCTTTCAAGTCTGTGTTTAGAATTGATTCTTCAAATCCCCCATGAGATAGTGTAAAGCGAACATGCCGCTTTTATTGGCTGGAGGCCGGGAGGGGGAGGATGGCTAATTTACTTCTCAAGATGGGATCCTGGCATAGTCCGAGGCTGGCCCGAAACTACCTCTCTCAGCCGCCGCTTAGCGGCGGGGCTTCTGGACTCCATTGCTTCTTTAGGTGGCCTGCCACGCCAGAGGTGTGTTTTTTAAATCTGTGCAATAAAATTTGGTGTGGTTGGAGAGGCGGCGGACAGGAACCCACCCACAGGCAAATGACGTCAAGAAGCTAAAGGAAAACATTGGGCTTCTCTGTTCTCCAGAACCTTCTGCTATGTTAAGCAACCTCAGAAGGAAGCTGACTTTCCATTAAAAAAACAGCCGCTTTGGCAGTTGTCACAGACAGCCCGGGGTCTTACACTTCCCCTCTCAGGAAAAGTGAGGAAAATAATTTCCATAAGTTGGAAAGGAAGAAGCCTGGATTTCAAAGACTCTTAGGCACTCAATGGTCATTTGACACAACCTCTACTTTCCGACAGCAGACAGGGAAACTGAGGCTCAGGGCAGACTGGAAACCAAGCCTCGACACCACGCTGCCGTCACAAAGCCAGCAGTCTGAGCCTTCTCATCTGCTCAGGGGAGGAACTGCCTTGTCTTTCGTTTCCAGAGGGGTGGCTTCGGTACAAGTTCACGGGTGGCTGAGGGAGACTCGTCCTGACCCACTGAGCCCCTAGGGCCTCTGGAGAGGATGTGTGTGTGTGTAAAGGGCACACACCCAGGCAGACCCCTCCCTCTAAGACTTTTCTTTCTGGAAAACAACCTGATGTGCGGAGTTGAGCACACTTTGCAGGGGACCCCGCACCCTGCAAATGTGGAAAGCCCCACTGCAAAGGCACTGGGACCAACCATTGGGTCTCTCAGTCCTTCAGCGTTCTCCTCACAGAAAGGACCCTGAGGTGACTGCTGGGGGACAACTGAAAGGCAGCGTGCAGAAGTCACAAAGCAGGGCTGTCCACATGTTCCACACGTGGCTGCAGGCTTCAGCCTTCCCTGTGCCTTGGGAGACCAATAAGCCCTGATATTAAAATGCCATTAAGTTGCTTATTATTTATGTTATGCATATATCATTGATTATATTACTTATTATTATTGTCCTTTGTAAATTAACTCTTCCATTGGTGACCTCTTGGAAGAAAAATCCCTCAATTGATACAGTGAATAATAATACACTTATAATTTTTAAAAACCTTTCGCTTCTATCTTTTCTTTCTCTTTTTAATTGAATCTCAACAGCTTTGTGATGCTTGTGGATTTTTCCCCCTTCGGGTGAGGCCATGGAAGCTCAGAATGTGGAAAAGACTGAACTCAAACAGCAAGCTTATATGTGGCAGAGCAGGAATTCGAGCCCGGCTCTTCTAACACCACTCTGAACACAAGCGCAGTGGGACCAGCTGTGGCTCCTGATTCACAAAGTAATTTCATTCCAAGAACAGAAGCTCTTGGTCCAAGACTAGATGGGACAAACAGGACAGAGAAGACAGTCAGTCAGAAGACAGTGATGCTGAACAGACAGTGATGCTGAACCAGTCATTCGTTCAGCAAATATTTACTGAGAGCCTACTAACTGCCAGGCCCTGTGCTGGGTGCTTGGGATACATCCATGAACAGAAGGGACAGGATGGGGTCTCATGGAGACCACAGTCTAACTATGGGCAGGGGGACATGCAAAAAATGAGATTCTTTACTACTTTATTGAGTCATTCACTTCTCTTCCTCTCTTAGTTCCTGTGTTTTCACCTAGAAAACTTTGGGTTGTATTTGGATCCTACCACCCTGGTTTATCTTTTGCTCACTAACGGCCTTTGTAGCCCCCTACCCCCACATACAAGGCTGTGCTCTCCACTGCCAGCTGATATGACAGGGGTGATGGATGGTTCCACACTGACTGCTTTAGTCTGAGTGTTGGCAGTTGTTAGTGATGGGTGTTATTATCTGATCATTGATAAATTTCATTCATTGTTTGTAGCTTTCTATCATGGCTTTTACTCAGAGAGAGAGAGAGAGAGAGAGAGAGAGAGTGTGTGTGTGTGTAGGAGAGAGTATATTTTATAATAGGTTTTAATAGCATTGAGGCAAAAGTGTGAGGTGAACAGCTTTCCAATAGGCTCAATGGTATGTACAGGGATAGTATGTTTGGATGACAAGGCTGTTCTCCTAAATACTACAGAAAAGAAGTGACAGAAAAACATGTATTTTTACTGTTTTAATTAAACTAGAATTTTAAATCAAACTTTATCTTTTTTCCTTTTCTATATGCAACTCTTCATTTCTGACTCCTCCATGTTACCCCTTTGTTATCTGGGGATTCAGAAGAGTTATTTAATGCAATCCTTACACAATAACTGCTTTTATAACGTTTTAAACTACCTTTCTTAAACAATATGCAAATGGAGTATAAAGGAACCAATATTTTAAATTTCTTAAAAGATCAGTGATTGCTCTTGAGCATGTTATTGAGATGAATGAAACACATTCTTTGATCAGGAAAAAAAGAAAGAGAGGAAGAAGTCACATAAAAGCATAAGGAGCAACTCAAAAATTATTTTCTTGGTTTACTTTATGTTGCAGCTACACAAGCCATCCCTTTTTGTGTGTCCATCAATAAGATATCTGTTGTGCTTTTGTACAAAGAACAAAGATGCTTTTATCAATTCTCAAAAGTCTGTAGGACAAACCATTCATGCTGTCAAACCCCCTAAAACCCTTTCAGCAAATAATGAAATCCATCAGTGACAAATGTCAACATACTAATTTGTTAAATGCAAAACAAAAGCAACATTCAGACAAGGCTCTTCATTTCATGTTATATCAGCACTCCAATTTGTACCAAATTTATGGCAACCCACGGATCATGCAACATTAAACAGGACTCTATTATAATGACAAAAACTGGAACAATAAACTCCCCTTAGCTAGAATGCTAATAGTGTGGCAGAAATACATGCTGTGATTCTAGAACATTCAACTTCTCCCAAACTACTAGAAATTCTATGAAGACACCTATCTCTAACAAATGGTGATGGTATAACCCAAATCTATGGATTACAGGTAGCTGAGAAAAGAAACTAAAACTCAGTCCAACAATACCAATCAGAACAAAATGAAACATTTTTTGTGTGGCCTCCAAATGTAACATTTGTAAACTGCTCTCTTAATCAGATTCTGACTTTCTCACACAAAATGAAATTCTTAAAGGTATACATTTACCAGGAAATGTATAATGAGAAGATCTTCCTGATTTTTGCTGTTGCTCATGATAAAAAGGATATTTTAATGTGGAATGAGATTATCACATTCTACATTACTGTAGACTTTTTAAAAGCCTGAAGGAAACAAGAGGGTGGGTGATGCTAAGGCACAGGCTCTACCTGAGTGTCAGAGAGAGAAGCCTTGAATAATGTTTCCCTGCGATTAAAAAAAAAGCTGCCAGTGGAACCGAATGCTAGAGCAGTGGTCCCCAACATTTTTGGCACCAAGGACCAGTTTCATGGAAGACAGTTGTTCACAGATTAGGGGGTAGGTTTGGCTCAGGCAGTAATGGGAGTGATGGGGAGTGGCAGGTGAAGCTCCCTCGCTCATGGGCTGCCCACCACCTGCGGTGCGGCCCAGTCCCTAAACAGGCCCCAGACGGACACCACTCCATGGTCCAGGCTCTGGGACCCCTGCCCTAGAGGATTCACAGTACACTGTCAGAGACCTAGTGGGTCTGGCACAGGCTTTGAGGCCAGACTTACTTGAGTTCAAATACGAGCTCAAGTGTGGCTTCAGGCCAAGCACCCCACCTCTCCGGTTCCCAGTTTCCTGCCTCTAAAATGAGCATCACAAACACTGTGCGGGAAGCTATCAGGATTTCCAATGCCACATACATTTCTGATACATGAATGTCTTGGCCAGGCTTTCCTCAGATCATTTGATCTCACTTCCTTTACTTTTGGAGACATTAATTCAGCTAGATTTGCACGTAGTTCAACTGAAGGTTCAGCATTTTGGACAAAAAGAAGGTTAAGTTGAGTAGCTATGGTGTGCAGTCAAATGGGTCAAATGGCAATCAGAAGTGTTTTATGACATTTTAAAACATGTATCTAGCGTGGATTTCCAGGTATCTTCAACTTTCAGTCGACATAAAGAGAGAGTGAAGAGGATATCTGCTGTGTACTGCTGCTCATTCATGTGCTCTTATTTCCCCTTGTATGGAGGGGAGTGGGCTGGGAGGGGGGGTGCTGCTGCTGCCTTGTTGCAATCTTTAAAACAGAAACAATAAGCAGAGCTACTTCAAGGAAACTGAAATGCAAAGAATTATCACAGAAATATAGAAAATGAGCTTCCAATTTTCTTCTTTAAAGGCCATGCACACAAAATATAATCCTATCTAAGAAAACTCTAGGAAACTAAGGGCCAAAAAATATACCAAAATTGTGGTAAAAGAGGTATATAAACATACCTTTGTAGAAGAGAAGTCATATAAATCATACTGCTGATATCTTGGTAAATTCCCAACTGGGATATTGCTACCTGCCTGTCTAAAATGCCATTCTTCATCATTTCTTTTAGATACAATATATTCCTACATTTCCAGTCCTAAGTGGAGGTATGCTATTAGGGGAGACATTAAGCAGATGCTGGGTTTCACCCTCACAGTAACTCATATTTTAGCAGTGGACCCTGCTGACTCTACCCATACTCTGGATCTGTTTGCTGATCCACACAGCACACAAAGCAAGATCCAGCCAGTTTCATCATTTTCCTTTCTCACCTTCTGAACATCATTCATACTGAACCGTATTAACTCTTCTTCACCTCTTTCTATATATGTGTGTGTAAGAAATATTAAGTGACATATTCACTGGGAAACTAAAATATGTCTCTTCTTCATAAACACTCAGTTTAACACATATAAGTCAACTCTGAGTTCTTGATACTCAAAGTGTGGTCTAGGACCAGGGCCATGGGCATCTCCTGGGAGCTAACTTATTAGAAATTAAGATTCTTGGCCCCATCTCAGAACTGCCAAATCAGAATTTGCATTTTAACAAGATCCTCAGTTGATTCAAATGCATATTAAAGTTTCAGAAACATATGCACTGTAAGTAAAAGTAACGGAAGAATCGAGTTTTTCTTTTGTTTTTTTCCTCTTGTGGATAGCAAAAGATATGCAGGACACTGAAAGCAGTGGAGAGTCCTAAGAACTCAAGTTTAATCCCACATTCAGGAGACAAACCCCATACTGAACATCAGGTGAACATCAACCATATGTAGAACACTGGGCCAAATGGATGGGGGCTAAGGATGAATAAATTCAGGGCCTGTCTTGGCATTTAAAACATTCACTAGTCCCTCAACATAATAAAGTTCATATATGACAAGCCTAGCGCTAATATCATACTCTACTGAAAACTTTTCCTCTAAGACCAGGAAAAAGACAAGGATACCCATTATTACCACTTTTATTCAACACAGAATTGGAGTTCTTAGCTGAAGCAATTAGGCAAGAAAAAGAATTAAATGTGGTCTAATTAGAAAGGCAGGAGTAAAAACTGTCATTATTTGCAGATGACATGATATTATATGTTTAAAAAAACCCTAAAGTGAAAGTGAAATCTCTCAGTTGTGTCCAACTCTTTGTGACCCCATGGACTGTAGTCGACCAGGCTCCTCAGTCCATAGGATTTTCCAGGCAAGAATACTGGAATGAGTTGCCATTTCCTTCTCCAGGGGATCCTCCCGACCCAGGGATCAAACCAGGGTGTCCTGCATTGCAGGCAGATGCTTTACCATCTGAGCCACCAGGGAAGTGCCCCCCAAACCCTAAAGACTCTGACAAATAAAGAGTTAGAACTAATAAATGAATCAGTAAATTTTCAGGACACAAAATCAATATACAAAAAAACACTGCATTTCCATATACTAATAATGACTTAGGAAGAGAAATTAAGAAAGTAATCCCGTTTATGATTGTGTAAAAAATACATAGGAATAAATTTAATCAAGGAAATGAAAGATCTCTACATGGAAAACTATAAGACACTGATATTGAAAAAGACACAAATAAATGGAAAGATTTCATGCTCATGGATTGGAAGAATTAATACTGTTAAAAGATTCACATTACCCAAAGTGATCTACAGATTCAATGTAATCCCCACCAAAGTTCCAATGGCATTTCCCACAAAAATATAACAAACAGTCCTAAAATTTGTATGAAAACACAAAAGACACTAAATAGCCAAAGCAATTTCAAGAGGAAGAACAAAGCTGGAGGTATCACACATCCTAATTTCAACCTATGCCACAAAGCTATAGCAATCAAAACAGTATGGTACCGACATAAAAACAAACAGAATAGAAAGCCTGGCATATATGGTCAGTTAATTTACAACAAAGGAACCAGGAATATACAATGGGGAAATGATGGTCTCTTTAATAAATGTTGTTAAGGAAACTAAACAGCTACATCCAAAAGAATAAAATTGGACCACTATCTCACATTGCACTCAAAAGTTAACTCAAAATGGATTAAAGACTTGGGTGTAAGATCTGAAAGCAGAAAGCTCCTAGAAGAAAACATAGGCAGTAAGCTCTCTGACATCAGTCTCAGTGATGATTTTCTGGATTTGACACCAAGAGCAAAGGCAACAAAAGGAAAAACAAACAAGTGGAACTGTATCAAACTAAAAGCTTCTGCACAACAGGGGAATCATTCACAAAATGAAAAGAAACCTACTGAATAAGAAAACATATTTACAAATCATATTTCTGATAAGGGGTTAATATCTAAAATACATAACATACTCATACAACCCAACAGCAAAAAAAAAAAAGATTTAAAAAATCTGATTGAACATGGGTAGAGTATCTGATTAGACATTTTTCCAAGGAAAACATACAGATGGCCAACAGGTATATGAAAAGGTGCTCAACAACACTAATCATCAGGGAAATGCAAATCAAAACCACAAGATATCACCTCACACCTGTCAGTATGGTTGTTATAAAGAAGACAAGAAATAACAAGTGTTGGTGAGAATGTAGCAAAGAAAAAAAAAAGAAAACAGTGTGCACTGTTAGAGGGAATGTAAATTTGTAATTTACATAAATTATGTAAATTGGCGCATCCACTATGAAAAACATGCAGGTTCCTTAAAAATTCTAGCAATTCCACTTCTAGGTATTTATCCCATGGAAATGAAAACAGTAGCTGAAAAAGATATCTGTATTCCCATGTTCACTTACAGCATTATTTATAATAGCCAAGACACAGGAATAAGTGATAGATGGATGAAGAAAATGTGGTGTGTATATATATATATATATATATATATATATGTACATCTGTATATATGCACATCTGTTCTCTGTACATATATACACATATATGTACACACATATGTGTACATATATATGCACATATATATACCCAATGGAATATTACTCAGCCTTAAGAAGACAGAAATCCTGTCATTTACAACAACATGAATGGACCTTGAGGTCATCATGCTAAGTGAAATTAAGTCAGACAAAGACAAATATTTTATGATCTCAATTATATACAGTCCCTAAAAAAATCCCAAACTCACAGATACAAAGAACAAATTGGTCACTGACAGAGGCAGGGGGTAGTGGGTAGGCAAAAATGGGTGAAGGGGATCAAAGGCACAAACTTCCAGTTATAAAATACATAAGTCCTGGGGATGAAATATATAGCATGGTGACTAAAGTTAATGATACTGTATTGTCTACTTTGAAGCTGCTGTGAAAGTAAATCTTGAAAGTTCTCCACACAAGAAAAAAATGCATAACTATGTATGATGATAGATGTTAATTAGACTTACTACATTGATCATTTCACAATTTACTAAATACACATATAGGTTCATTATGTTGTACACCTGAAACTAATATAATGCTGCATGTCAGTTACATCTCATTTTTAAAGATAAACATTGACTGCACTATAGTAGGGCTTTCCTGGTGGCTCGGACGGTAAAGAATCTTCCTGCAGTGCAGGAGACCTGGGTTCCATCCCTGGGTTGGGAAGATCCCCTGGAAGAAAGCATGGCAACCCACTCGAGCATTCTTGCCTGGAGAATCCCCATGGACAGAGGAGCCTGGTAGGCTACAGTCCATGGGGTTGCAAAGGGTCAGACACAGCTGAGTGACTAAGCACAGCACACAGTGCTATAGTATATTGCTTAATACTAGGTTAGATTATTAAAATTGCTACAGTGAAAGAATGTATTGAGGGGCATGGGGCACAGAGGAGAAGGCAATCGATTCTTTTGTAATCTGAGCAAATCTGAACTCTGCTCTTTGTCTTCCTCAGTAAAAGATGGAAGGTGCCACAAATATATCAACTCCACATAAGTCAGGGAAGATTATGAAATTTTGACTTCCTGTCTATTGACAGTGAGTACCACATTCCATTAATACTTAATTGTTTTGATAATGACTCTCACCTAACCACTTACTGAAGTGATGTTTCATGTTATTTATCAACTGTGCATCCATTAGAAATAGAATGGTAGCTATCTTCTGATATGAGAAATACAGGAAAGGTCAGTTTTGTCAAAATCTGAGAGAAAGTGGGTTAATCAAAGCATAAAGTTATTAGAGGAAAGACTTGAACAAGGTCTAAAAAAATGGGGCATCTGGAAAATGTGCCACTTCACTCATGAGTCAGATGTACGCTCACTGCAAAGAGTCGTGATTTTGTTTCAAGTCAGTTCCTGGAACCTCAGACATAACCAGAATTCAAAGCTAAGGAGAAAAAACATGTCTAAAGACAAACATAGATGACATTTGAATTATCTACACTCCCCCCTCTCCTCAACTGGGGGAAACCTGAAGGTTGACTAAGATACAGATATGCAGAGAAAACTGTTTCAAAGAGTTATTAGTACAAGCTACTATTCCAGAGATGATAACTTGTTTCCCATGATATCTTTTACATGAGTACCATAAAAGACTTTCCTAACACAATGTGAGGCAGGAGCAATAAGGAAAAGAGGATGAAAATGCAAGAGGATCTCCTGGAAGACAGGAAGAACAGGAAAGGCTTAGACAAGGTGAGAAAAAGCAGGTCTGCACGCACCACCCTGAGGGGTGAAGAACCACCAGCTCTCAATATCACATCATCAGGACCTGGGGATAATTTTGTTTTGGACCATGGGAATGCAACCTGAAGAATGGTGTTTACCTTAGGTGTCTAAGGTGGTTGTCACAATCGCTTTGGTGGCATTGAAAGTTTACAGAGTGTAATGTTCAAAAACAGAATTTGATTGCTAGAAGGGTCTTTTGCCACCAGCAATCATTTCATTTTACAGAGAAGAAAACTCAGCTCAAAAAGAGTAAGAAACTTGCTGAAGTCCCACTGCAAGCAAGCTGTTGGCAGCCAGTAGATAGGGTCACCATCCATGCCCTAACTCCCTGTCCAGTGCCCTTAATATTTTAATACTGATTCCTAACCCAGGTTTCTCTGATCCCTTCAAATTCTCTCAGTTCATGGGAATACATGAATTATGTTCAGTATTTCAAAAAGTTCAACTGGATCTATGTATTTGCTGGAAAAAAGGAGACACAGACTAACAGCATCACTGTTCAATGTTTATTATGAATTCTTTCAGAAAATATTTCCAGGTATATAAGGCAAACACAAGATGGACCCTGCATCTTGTTTCTTAACTTGATAACTACATCTTGGAGCTTGTCCCACATATAATTCCATCTCACTCCCTATAAAAATATTCACTGAATGGTGAGGCAGAATGCATCTATCCTGGCCCTGCTAATGGACATAGGTGATATCTAGAGTTTTTAAAAAATTATTTAGTGTCTTTATTGAAGTATATTTGATTTGGGCTTCCCAGGTGGCACTAGTGGTAAAGAACCTGGCTGCCAATGCAGGAGACGTAAGAGACACGGGTTCAATCCCTGGGTCGGGAAGATCCTCTGGAAAAGGGAACAGCAACCCACTCCAGTATTCTTGCTTAGAGAATCCCATGGACAGGAACCTGGTGGGCTACAGCCCGCAGGGTCGCACAGAATTGGACAGGGCTGAAGAGACTTGGCACGATGGACACATGTTTGATTTACAAAGCTGTGTTAGTTCTAGGGGGCTTTCCTGTTGGCTCATTTGGTAAAGAATCCGCTTGCAATGTGGGAGACCTGGGTTTGATCCCTGGGTTGGGAAGATGCCCTGGAGAAGGGAACGGATATCCACTCCAGTGTTCTGGCCTGGGTTTTAGGTGTACAACAAAGTGATTCAGTTTATATATTTTTTTTCAGGTTATTTTCCCATATAAGTTACTATAAAATATTGAGTACAATCCCCTGTGCTATACAGTAGGTTCTTATTGTTTATCTATTTTATATATAATAATGTATACATTTTATTCCCAAATTCCTAATTTATCCCTCCTCCCCACCATTTTACTTTGGTAACTATAAATTGTTTTCTATGTCTGTGAGTCTGTTTGTTTTGTAAATAATTTCATTTACGTTATTTTTAGATTCCACATATAAGTGGTACCATATGACATTTGTCTTTGTCTGATTTTCTTGACACTTAGTATGATAATCTAGAGTTTTGTTTTTACCAACAGTGCCGAAGTGAACATTCTTGCCCATTTACACACCTATGCTTTGGTGAAGTTCCCAGTGGTGTAACTGCCGAGTTAAAGAGAATATGCTTTTCAAACTTCAATAAATATTGCCAAGTTGCCCTCAGAAAAGTTCTCCCCCGACAAAAGAATAAGTGAGAATGCCAAGTTCATTTGCCCACTTTTGGGTTATATTATATTTTCATTTTGGCAGGGGGAATTTTTTTTTGGATAAAATATTTTATAAAATAAGGATTTTAGCTCCTTATTTGGCATGTGTTGTAAATATTTTCCCTCTTCCATTTGTTGTTGTTGTTGTTGTTTTTTTTTTTTTGATCTTGTTTGTGGAATTTCTTCAATAAAGAAGTTTAAAATTTTGATGTGAACATGTTTATTACTATTTCTCTTTATGGCTTGGGGTTTTTTTGTCTGACTGTAAAAGGCTTCCCACATTTTAAAACCGTAAATACCCATGTTTGCTTACTACTATGGTTTGATTTTTTAAATATTCAATGTTTGATCTGGATTTCTGTGAAAGAAATATGATACACAGCTAAACTTCCAAATTGCTTATCAGCTATTTCAATAACATTTATTAATCAATCCATCTTTTACTCATTTACCTTTATCATATAAAAAAATCTTGAGTGCATTTGAATCTATTTCTGTGTTCCATTCTGTCACATTTCAAGTGTTTCATTCCTTCTCAGTAAAAAATAATTCTAGTATATTTTGTAACATTTATAACTGATATAACTAGAACCCTTTATTGATCTTAATTTTTTCCCATTCATTCTCACATTTACTTTTTTGGATGACCTTTGCATGACCTTTGGTATCTTTGTTTCTCTTCTTTCACTTTTCTAAAATATGTGTTTATATGTTTGTGATCTGAGAAATTTATTGAGGTCAGTCTATAAAACGTATTTTACATTCACCTTTTGATTCTTTGTTTAAATAAATTTTTTACTTTAGAATAGTTTTAGATTGAGGAGTTTTAGATTGTGAAGATAGTATACCTCGCATCCACTTTCTGCTATTGTCAACGTCTTATGTTAATGTGATACATTTGTCAAAATGTACCATACTAGTAACATAATGAACCAATATTAATACAGCATTATAAGGTCCACAGTTTATTCAAATTTCCTAAGTTTCGACCTACGGTCCCTTTCCTCACCCAAGATCTTTTCCAGAACCACATTACATTTAGTCTTCATGTCTTAGCTTCCTCTTTGTTGTGACAGTTTCTCAAGACATTCCTTGTTTTTTATGAACTTGGAAAGTGTTGAGGACTTTCACTAGTCAGGTATTTTACAGAACATCTTTCAACTTGGGTTTGTGTTACACTTTTCTCATAGTTAGACAAGGGTTACAGGTTTGGGGGAGAAAGACCATAGACATAAAAGGCTAGTCTCATCATATCACATCAAAGGACAAGCTATGAACATGACTTATTACTGTTGATGTTGACCTTGATCATGGGGTTGAGGTCTAGTAATGTCTGCCATGTCTCCACAGTGAAGTTACTTTTACGCCCCTTCCATGTTGTGCCCTTTAGAAGGAAGTCAGCATACACAGACCACACTTAAGGTGTGTGGCATTACGATCCATCTCCTTAAGTGAAAGAGTCTCCACATAGAGTATTTGGAATTCTGCACAATAGAGTTGTCTATTCTTGCCAGTTTATTTACTTATTCAATCACTATTGATATTGGTAGAAACTCTAATCTATCATGGCATTAGTTTATTGCTCAAATGGTTCCAGGTTTGGTCATTGGGAACTCTTTCAGTTGGCTTGTGCATCCCTTTGACATATCCACATCATTGTCAGGGGGTTTTGTCGCTTTTAGGACTTAACTTTCTGGCATTGTGGTTATCTTACACTTACATTGTATATTCCTGCTCTAGTCCTAGAATCAGCCATTTCCCCTAGGAATTCAGATTCCTTTTATTGGAAAACAGAGGGTTTCCTATGTAGCTCAGTGGTAAAGAATCGGCCTGCCAATGCAGGAGATGCAGGAAACCCTGGCTTGGGAAGGTCCCCTGCAGGAGGAAATGGCAGCCTACTCCAGAATTCTTGCCTGAAAAATCCTATGAACAGAGGGGTCTGGTGGGCTGCAAAGTTCATGGGGCTGCAAAGAGTCAGACACAACTGAGCAACTGAGCATGCACATGGATTAGAAACTAAGATCTTGAAACCAGGTGTTATCTTTGCTGCTGGGGTTTCTTTGCTTTCAGGTCCTCTGAGTGGACAGAACATATGTGCTAATATGTTTACTAACCCTTGTATGAAGTGAAGTGAAAGATGCTCAGTTACGTCTGACTCTTGGTGACCCCATGGACTATATAGTCCATGGAATTCTCCAGGCCAGAATACTGAGTGGGTAGCCTTTCTCTTCTCCAGGGTTACTTCCCAACCCAGGGATTGAACCCAGGTCTCCTGCATTGCAGGCGGATTCTTTACCAACTGAACTATGAGGAAAGCCCCTCATATATACACATCATTAGGCTGTTGTTCAGTCACTGTCTCTATACATATATGCATCTATCTGTATCTATATTATTTAGTATCATTTTAAGTCACCCTTCTCCCATTAATTCTACCTATTTCCTACTGACATTTTAATTGGCATCACATTGAATTCACAGAGTATTTGAGGTTGTTCGTTTCCAAGACAAACCATTCAACATCACAGTAATCCAAGTCTATGCCCCAACCAGTAATGCTGGAAGAAGCTGAAGTTGAATGGTTCTATGAAGACCTACAAGACTTTTTAGAACTAACATCCAAAAAAGATGTCCTTTCCATTATAGGGGACTGGAATGCAAAAGTAGGAAGTCAAGAAACACCTGGAGTAACGGGCAAATTTGGCCTTGGAATGCGGAATGAAGCAGGGCAAAGACTAATAGAGTCTTGCCAAGAAAATGCACTGGTCATAGCAATCACCCTTTTCCAACAACACAAGAGAAGACTCTACACATGGACAGCGCCAGATGGTCAGCGCCGAAATCAGATTGATTATATTCTCTGCAGCAAAAGATGGAGAAGCTCTATACAGTCAACAAAAACAAGACCAGGAGCTGACTGTGGCTCAGATCATGAACTGCTTATTGCCAAATTCAGACTGAAATTGAAGAAAGCAGGGAAAACCGCTAGACCATTCAGGTATGACCTAAATCAAATCCCTTATGATTATCCAGTGGAAGTGAGAAATAGATTTATGGGACTAGATCTGATAGATAGAGTGCCTGATGAACTATGGAATGAGGTTCGTGACATTGTACAGGAGACAGGGATCAAGACCATCCCCATGGAAAAGAAATGCAAAAAAGCAAAATGGCTGTCTGGGGAAGCCTTACAAATAGCTGTGAAAAGAAGAGAAGCGAAAAGCCGAGGAGAAAAGGAAAGATATAAGCATCTGAGTGCAGAGTTCCAAAGATTAGCAAGAAGAGATAAGAAAGCCTTCTTCAGTGATCAATGCAAAGAAATAGAGGAAAACAATAGAATGGGAAAGACTAGAGATCTCTTCAAGAAAATTAGAGATACCAAGGCAACATTTCATGCAAAGATGGGCTCAATAAAGGACAGAAATGGTCTGGACCTAACAAAGCAGAAGATATTAAGAAGAGATGGCAAGAATACACAGAAGAACTACACAAAAAAGATCTTCACGACCCAGATAATCATGATGGTGTGATCACTCACCTAGAGCCAGACATCCTGGAATGTGAAGTCAAGTGGGCCTTAGAAAGCATCACTATGAACAAAGCTAGTGGAGGTGATGGAATTCCAGTAGAGCTATTTCAAATCCTGAAAGATGATGCTGTGAAAGTGCTGCACTCAATATGCCAGCAAATTTGGAAAACTCAGCAGTGGCCACAGGACTGGAAAAGGTCAGTTTTCATTCCAATCCCAAAGAAAGGCAATGCCAAAATTGCTCAAACTACTGCACAGTTGCACTCATCTCACATGCTAGTAAAGTAATGCTCAAAATTCTCCAAGCCAGGCTTCAGCAATACGTGAACCGTGAACTTCCTGATGTTCAAGCTGGTTTTAGAAAAGGCAGAGGAACCAGAGATCAAATTGCCAACATCTGTTGGATCATGGAAAAAGCAAGAGAGTTCCAGAAAAACATCTATTTCTGCTTTATTGACTAGGCCAAAGCCTTTGACTGTGTGGATCACAATAAAATGTGGAAAATTCTGAAAGAGATGG
The DNA here is from genome assembly GCF_042477335.2 of Ovis canadensis. NCBI lineage: Eukaryota > Metazoa > Chordata > Mammalia > Artiodactyla > Bovidae > Ovis > Ovis canadensis. The sequence goes on from NC_091246.1 coordinate 31,609,464, forward strand.
GAATATCAGACCACCTGACCTGCCTCTTGAGAAATCTGTAAGCAGGCCAGGAAGCAACAGTTAGAATTGGACATGGAACAAAAGACTGGTTCCCAATAGGAAAAGGAGTACGTCAAGGCTGTATATTGTCACCCTGCTTATTTAATTTATATGCAGAGGACATCATGAGAAATGCTGGGCTGGAAGAAGCACAAGCTGGAATCAAGATTGCTGGGAGAAATATCAATCACCCCAGATATGCAGATGACACCACCCTTATGGCAGAAAGTGAAGAGGAACTCAAAAGCCTCTTGATGAAACTGAAAGAGGAGAGTGAAAAAGTTGGCTTAAAGCTCAACATTCAGACAACGAAGATCATGGCATCCGGTCCCATCACTTCATGGCAAATAGATGGGGAAACAGTGGAAACAGTGTCAGACTTTATTTTTGGGGGGCTCCCAAATCACTGCAGATGGTGACTGCAGCTATGAAATTCAAAGACGCTTACTCCTTGGAAGAAAAGTTATGACCAACCTAGATAGCATATTCAAAAGCAGAGACATTACTTTGCCGACTAAGGGCCGTCTAGTCAAGGCTATGGTTTATCCAGTAGTCATGTATGGATGTGAGTGTTGGACTGTGAAGAAGGCTGAGCGCCGAAGAATTGATGCTTTTGAACTGTGGTGTTGGAGAAGACTCTTGAGAGTCCCTTGGACTGCAAGGAGATCCAACCAGTCCATTCTGAAGGAGATCAGCCCTGGGATTTCTTTGGAAGGAATGATGCTAAAGCTGAAACTCCAGTACTTTGGCCACCTGATGTGAAGAGTTGACTAATTAGAAAAGACTTTGATGCTGGGAGGGATTGGGGGCAGGAGAAGGGGATGACAGAGGATGAGATGGCTGGATGACATCACTGACTCGATGGACGCGAGTCTGAGTGAACTCTGGGAGTTGGTGATGGACAGGGAGGCCTGGCGTGCTGCAATTCACGGGGTTGTAAAGAGTCGGACACGACTGAGCGAATGAACTGAACTGAATTGAAGGTAAAATAAGTAATAGACATATTTTTATAAGCCTATCATCTTTCTTCCCTTATAATTCTCCAGAAAGTGTAGGTTTTTCTTCCTGTTTCTACACATATTTATTAGGTTTAACCCAAGAAATATTTTTTCTGTTTTTTTTTTTTTCTAAATGGGAGCTCTTTTACTATCCTTTTCTACTATTCATAAAATCATCATCATCGTTTAGTTGCTAAGTCATGTCCGACTCTGCAACTCCATGGACTGCAGCACATCAGGCTTCCCTGTCCTTCACCATATCCTAGAGCTTACTCAAACCCATGTCCATACAGTTAGTGATGCCATCGAACCGTCTTGTCCTCTGTCATCCCCTTCTCTCGCCTTCAATCTTTCTCAGCATCAAGGTCTTTTCTAATGAGTCAGCTCTTCACATCAGATGGCCAAAGTATTGGAGTTTCAGCTTTAGCATTACTCCTTCCAATGGATATTCAGGTTTGATTTCCTTTAGGATGGACTGGTTGGATCTCCTTGCAGTCCAGTGTACTCTCAAGAGTCTTCACCAACACCACAGTTCAAAAGCATCAATTCTTTCGCACTCAGCCTTCTTTATGGTCCAAATCTCACATCCATAAATGACTACTGGAAAAACCATAGCTTTGACTATGCAGACCTTTGTTGGCAAAGTAATCTCTGCTTTTTACTATGCTGTCTACAGTTGTCATAGCTTTTCTTCCAAGGAGTAAGTGTCTTTTAATTTCATGGCTGCAGTCCCCACCGTCTGCAGTGATTTTGGAGCCCCCCAAATAAAGTCTGTCACTGTTTCCATTGTTTCCCCATCTATTTGCCGTGAAGTGATAGGACTAGATGGCATGATGTTAGTTTTTTAAATGTTGAGTTTTAAGCCAGCTTTTTCACTCTCTTTTTCACCTTCATTAAGAGGCTCTAAAATAGAAATTTTATTATTTTTAAAGAAATTTATTTTGCAACCATCCATCTTGTTGAATTCTCCTATTGTTTCTGTTTTTTATACAATTGATTGTCTTGGGTTTCTGATGTATCTTCTGCCACTAATGATAATTTTGCTTCCTCTTTTTAATAATTGTATCTTTTATTCTTTGCCTTCTCTATTTGTACTGTCTAGAACAGAGATGGGCAACTTTTTTCTATAAAGGGCCAGACAGTAAATATTATGAACTTTATCACAAACAGCCTCTGCCAAAACTACTCAATTCTGCAACTGTAGCATGAAAGCAGGCATAGACAGTATGTAGGTAAATGGGCAATCCTGTGTTCCATACAATTTTATTTACAAAAACAGGCATTTGGTCCATAGCAGTTTACTGACCACTGGTCTAGAATCCAAATTATGTTACATAAATATGGTGATGGTGGGTACCTTATCTTGTTTTAATCTTCATTCTTTAAACAGAATGTTCTTGTGTTTCACTATTAAATATAATACCAGCTTTCAATTACAAATATACACACATACACCCAGTTTAAACAATTTTAAAGAAATATTCATCTTGTTCTATTTTCTTTAAAAGTGTTTGTTAGGAATATTGTTGAATTATGTTAACTGCCTTTTTTTTTTTAAACTATTGAGCTTTGATATCTTTGACCTATAATAAGCTATGTTAATACATTTTTAAAGATGGAACCATTCTTATACTTTTGATATAAAATTCACTTGGTTTGGGTTTATCATGCTTTTGATGTCTTATATATTACTGAATTATTTTTTATAATCTTTGTGTGATTTTTACATTGATATCACAAATAAGAGTAGCTTGTAGTATGTTATTACTCTAATTCATCAGGTTGTGGTATAAGTAGTTTGCTGGCTTCATAAATATAACCTGAAAACCTTACCTTCTATGAAACTATTTTATGGTTAGGATTTGCCTGTTTACTGAAGTGTTGAACAAATTGACCTATAAAACCTCCTGGGCCTGGTGTTTTTCCAGGGATAACTCTTCAATAACTTTTTCAATTTCTTCCATGGGTATTGTTTATTTGTTTTTTTAATAATGGTTCTTCTGGTATTAATTTTCAGTGATTCACATGTTCTTAGAAAATCATTTATTTCACTCAGCTTGTCAAAAGTATTTGCTGAAAAGTTCACAAAGGACTATTTATGATTCATTTAATTTCCTCTGCATCTGTTGTTGTTTGCCATTTTTCGTTTCTAATCTTCTGTATTAGCAAGTTCTTCCCTCTCCCCTCTTAATTAAGCTAGCCCATAGTTATCTCTGTTCTACTGGCTTTGGCAAAACATCAACTTTTGGATTATGAATTCTGGCTTTCTTTTTCATGTTTTCTAATTACCTCATGTTTGCTTTGATCTCTATTTCTCCTGTGTTCCTTAGGTTGATTTCATTGTTGTTTTCTAACCTCTTAAGAAGTGATGTTGGTCTATGAACTTTTTATTAAAAACAATTTTATCTCACCATATAGACTGAACTATATGGTGTTTTCATTTATGTTTTTTCTAGGTATGTTGCAGTTTAGATTTAATTTCTTCTTTGATGTAAAGGTTAAGAGAGAAGAGTTTTATTTTAGGGGGTATTTCTCTTTTAGTATTTCTTAACTTTATTATTTTATTGCATTGGGATCAGACACAGTCTTATTTCCACTTTTGAGGAACAGAATGACATTTCTAGTAAGCCCTCAGACATGATTAATTTCTATAAATGTTCTATGAACTATATTTTTAAAAGCAATTACCCACTTTACATTTTCCTTTCTAAGAACCATACATAGTTGTTTCTGCATTATTATTTTCTTAAGAGTAACAGATTACTCATGTTTGTGTCTCTAATAGCTGGTACTGTGCTTGGTACATAATTACTATTCAGTAAATGGCTGATGAATGAATGAACAAATGCTGCCTATCCAGTGAGTTTATCTTTCTGAGGAAAACTGCCTCTGGACAGTCTCTCCTTCCACCAGCACAAGACTGATTGGTTACTAAGCCATTCATTTCATAGGCTCTATGGTAAAATGATCAATGAAAAATTTAAAACAGGATTTGATATGTAGGTTGTTAAAATCCTGGTTTATACTCTCATATGCTCATTTTATACTCATTTTTTTTGTAAGGTTGAAGATCCTACTCATCCATGGAATCAGGCTGAGTTCATTGACTTTCTCCTTAGTCTACTATTGTGACCAGCATTGGCTAGACTCATTTTAGCCTGTGATGTAAACAGCCTTGCACTCTTATCCTGCTGTTTTATGCATCTTCTGTCTTCTTGGTAAAACTATAGACTCCTTGAGAATATTATTCCTTTCTATCCTACAATATACTCAGAAGAGTGCCCAAATAAATGCCACTGTATCAACAACAGCAATAATAAAAAAGAAACAAATACTTTGGTTGACATTCTACCACATCAAGGTCTGGTGACCTTAGCTATGTCATTTTACTTCTGAGCCACAGCCCCCATAAGGGCACACCAAGCCCACTCAGAGCTTAAGAAATGCAATAGGCTTTGTCATATATCTGATTCTACAAAGAAAGGGAGGCAACCACATTAAGAAAATGGCATAAAATATATGTCCAGTTGGCCGAGCGACAATAGCACTGCTGTGCTACACAGAGAGACTGCCCTGCTCCATAGCTTCTGATTCCTCCATGCTTTAAATGTGGCCACTATCAGCTCTCATCCTCTTTTTTGCTCTACTTACTCAGAAAACATTAACTAACATGTGTCTCTCAAGTCTGCCTGTCTTAAGCCTACCTCTCTCAAGGAGCTATTCACAACCAACTATCTGTCAGACCCTGTACTTTTAGGTGTACAGTGAGGTGAAGTGAAGTCATTCAGTCGTGTCCGACTCTGCGACCCCATGGACTGTAGCCTACTACGCTCATCCGTCCATGGGATTTTCCAGGCAAGAGTACTGGAGTCGGTTGCCATTTCCTTCTCCAGAGGATCTTCCTGACCCAGGGATCGAACCCAGGTTTCCTGCACGGTAGGCAGATGCTTTACAGTCTGAGCCACATTCAATCTACTTAAACTTTTATCTTGGCTCTCCTGCCCCGCAAATCCACAACCAATTTCTTCCCCTGACATTCCTACCAATGGCCCCGCCATCACCCTCAGAGTCATTTTTAGTCCCATCCTCTCCTGAACGCCAACATTCAATCAGTTGTCAAACCATCTAAAATCTACCTATCCATCATCTGGAATCCATTCTTTCTTTTCTGTTCCTATTGTTACCCCCTTGCTGAGGCTTGTTCCACCCTTTCAGGACCATTCTAACTGCCTCATAACTAACTAGTTTTTATGTGATCCAGTCTATACTATACAATGTTGTTTGTTTAGTCACTCATTCGTGTCTGACTTTTTGAGACTCCATGGACTGTAGCCCACAAGGCTTCCCTGTCCATGGGATTTCCCAGGAAAGAATACTGGAATGGGTTGCCTTTTCCTTCTCCAGGGTATCTTCTCAACACAGAGATGAAACCCAAGTCTCCTAAATTGGCAGGCAGACTCTAGCACTGAGCCACCAGGGAAGCTCATCCTATACAATATAGTCAGATTAATCTTCTTACAGTAGTTTGATATTACAAGATTGATTAACTGCCTATCATGTCTCTGTGGTGGATTAATTAACCAATCAACCAATCAACCATGTTTCTCCATGTCCTTACCAAACAATTTGATGTAGGACTCATTCATTAGAAACAGCAGCAGAATTGCCTTCAGAGCTGCTCTGGAGTGAAAAAGGATTCATTCTCCACCTCTGAAATATACTACCAGTATCCTTGGGCAAATTAGTTAACCATTCTCAGTTTCTTCAAGTGGAAAAAAGAGGGGAGGGGGAAAAAGGACAAGAATAATAGTGGCTAACACTTAATGAATACTTATTACATGCCAGGTACTGTGCTCAGTGATTTATATGTATTAAGCCATGCTGATCTTCAGCCATCCCTCTTGGGTAGATATTACTTTGATCCTTACTTTTGAGATGAGAAAACTAAGGCTCAGAGAGGTTAAATATCTTGCTCATTGGTAGCACTGCTAGTAAATAGTGTAGCTGAGGCCTAGAACCCAGGTGTCTCTGACACTGGAGATACTTGGTGAGGGTTTTGGGTTTTTTTAGTTGAATTTTTAAAAAATTGCATGTAAATTTTAATTCAATTAAAAAAAAACCACTTTTAAAAATTTATATGCAATGAGACTTCTTTGGTGGCTCAGATGGTAAAGCGTCTGCCTACGGTGCGGGAGACCTGGGTTCAATCCCTGGGTCGGAAAGATCCCCTGGAGAAAGAAATGGCAACTCACTCCAGTATTCTTGCCTGGAAAATTCCATGGACGGAGGAGCCTGGTGGGCTACAGTCCATGGGTCACAAAGAGTTGGACACAAATGAGTGACTTCACTTTCTTTCTTTCTTTTTTTTCTTTACATGCAACAGAATGAACAGACCTTTAGGTGTTTTGACAGCTGAATCAACACAAATAGTCAAGACTATTTGTGTGATATCAAGAGATAGAACATTTCCATTACCCAGAAAGTTCCTTCATGCCTTATTTCTGTCGATTCCATCCTCACCCCAAAGACAACTACTTTTTGGAGTTCTAAAACACATATTGCTTTTGCATATTCTTGAATTTCATCTGAATGGAGTCATGTAGCATGTATTCTTCTGTACCTGGCTTCTTTTACTGAACACAATGTTTTTGACATCCATGTTGCTGTGTCATTAAGTAGTTTATCCCTTTTTATTGCTGAGTAATATTTCATTAGGACTTCTTTGGTGGCTTAGACTGTAAAGCCTCTGCCTACAATGCTTATACTAATACGCTACAATTCATTTATTCTGTTAGTAGGCATTTGGGTTGCTTCCAATTTGAGACTATTAAGAATTAGACTGCTCTAAATAGTTTTGCACAAGACTTTTTGTGGATAGTTTCTTTCAGATAAATTCTTCAGAGTGAGATTTCTAGGTCACATGGTGGGTATATTTTTAACCTTATAAGAAACTACAAAAAAGTTTTTCAAAGTGGCTGTACTATTTTACACTTACACCAGCAACAGAGGACAGCTCCAGATGCTCCATACACTTGTTAATATTTGGTAAAACAAAACGTTTTATTTTAGCCAATCTTACCTATCAGACATTCTTGTACATATATAAGTGCTATCTCAGATGGTTTGAATATTTGCTTTCTCCTGATGACTGGTGGTTTTGTATACTTTTTTTTCTGCTATTGACCATTTGTAAATCTATTTGGTATGTGCATGAGGTGACTACTCATGTCTTTTACCATATTTTAGGTTGGTTTATTTGTCTTCTTTATGTATTTGAAACATAAGCCCTTTGTAATGTGAATATTTTGTCTCTGTCTATGGCTAACTTAATTTTCAAAACTTTAAAATTTATTAATTTTATAATTTATGGTTACTGCTTTTTATGTGCTAAGAAATCCAAGTGTACTCCAAAGTCTTGAAAATATTTTTATATTTTCTTCTAGAAGAGTTACAGGGAGTTCCCGGGTGGCTCAATCGTTAGGATTCAGTGCTTTCCCTGCCAGGGCACAGGTTCAATAGCTGGTCAGGAATCTAAGATCCCACAAGCTGCACGGCATAACCAAAAAAAAAAAAAAAAAAAAAGGGAGAATCAGAAGAGCTACAGTTCTAGCTTTCACATCTATGTCTATGATTCATCTCTAATTAATTTTTGCTTATGGAGTAAAAGGTTGAGGTTCACTTGCTTTCATAGGTTTATCAGCTCCATTCCCTCCACTGATTTCCCTTGACATCCTTGTGAAAAACCAATTGACCACGAGTGTATGGGTCAATGTCTAGATACCATATTCTGCTGCAGTGATCTTCTCCACCCTGCATTCAGCTTCCATTATTTCTGAGGTCACCTGCCATCATTTTAATTCTCTTCCTCTGAATGTAATGTGAACTTCTAATTTGGCAGCATTTTAAAATTTTCTGTTTATCACAGATATTTAGCATTTGACATGATATTCTTAGGTGTCATTTTGTTTTAAATTTGTCATCCAGCTTGGGGTTTGTTGAGCATGTTAGATTTGTGGGTTGATTTCTTTGATAAACTTTGTATAATTCTTGGCCATTATCTCTACAAATATTTTGTTTCTGCATTCTCTCTCATCTCTTCCTGGGACCATAACTACTTGTGTGTCAGAACATTCGACAACACGTTATAGTTCTAAGATGCTCTGTTCAGTTTTTTCAACTTTTTTTTCTCTTCATTTTATTTTTATTTCAGATAAATGTGCTTCACTTTATTTCAGATAAATTGAATTGATTTGTCTTTAAGTTCACTAATCCCTTCTTCTCTGCATCTACTCTGTTCTTTATCCCATTATGTAAATGTGTCATTTAATAGTTTTTCTTTTTTTCTGACTTTCCATGCAATTCTTTCTGAGTTTCCTTTTTTCCTTCTGATACTCCCCGTCTATTGTCTACCATTTCTGTTAGATCCTTTAACATATTTATCATAGTTAGTTTAAAGTTCTTGTCTGCTAATTCCAACATCTGGGTTTTCAGTAGTCTGTTCCTTAATTATTAACTCTTTTCTTGATTTTTCAGTAGTCTGTCCCTTAATTAGTAATTCTTTTCTTGATTTTAGGTAACATGTTCCTATTACTTCACCTTTCTTTCTTTCATTTTCATTTTACTGTATACTCAGCTGTGGGTAAAAGAAAAGCCTAAAGTAGATAATATTTACCCCATGAAAGGGCTTCCCCAGTGGCTCAGATGGTAAAGAATCTGCCTGCAATGTGGGAGACCCAGGTTCAACTCCTAGTCAGGAAGATCCCCCTGAGAAGGGAATGGCAACCAACTCCAGTGTTCTTGCCTGGAGAATTCCATGGACAGATGAACCTGGTAGATTACAGTACATGGGGTTGCAAAGAGTCGGATATGACTAAGTGACTAACACTTTCACTTTCATAAACTACAGGGCACCCAAGTTACTTTCACTTTCAACTCATGAAAAGGTATGCTCTCTCCTTTGTCAGGCCAAGTCAGTATACCTCTAGTCAGTATACCTGGCTTATTTTTATTGCAGTTTTGATTCAATCAGTTAACCACTGGCTTCAAAAGTTTTGAGGTTGGGATCATTAATTTTCCTTCAGAGTAACCAATTCCAGGAAGAATCAGGATACAGGAATTGAATTGTTTCACAAGGTTTTTAAAGGTTCTCTAAAAAATGCTTAAACAAGCAATTAAAAATTATCTTGAAATAAACAAGAAAATAGAAAAATTGAGTAAAGAAAAAGAAGTTATAAAAAAGAACCAAATGGAAATTATAAAGCTGAAAAATATAATCATTAAAGTAGAAAATCACTGGATGGACTTGGTAAGTAGAGTAGAGATAATAGAGAAGAGAATAAATCAACTTGATGGCAGACCAATAAACTTGACTCAGTTTGAACAATACCAAGAAAATAGATTGGAAAAAATAAGCAGAGCTTCAGGGTCTGTGAGAAAATAACAGAAGGTCTGATATTTGTATCATCAAAATCTTAGGAGAAGACGGAGAATCTGGAACTGAAAAGGTATTCAAAGAAATAATGACTGAAAACTCCCCAAATTTGGCAAATTTGAAACCTACAGTTTCAAGAAGTTGAGCAAATCCCATATAGGAAAAACCCAAAGAAATCTACACCGAGACCCAGCACAGTTTAACTTCTGAAAACCAGAGAAAAAGAAAAAAAAATCGAAAACTATCAGAAAGAAATGTCATATTATCCATAAAGGGATATCCATCTAAATGACAGTGGTTTTTCATCTGAAAATATGGAGGTCAAAAGTGGAACAATATTTTTCAAGTATTGAAAGCCTTTGTGTGAATCACAACAAACTGTGGAAAATTCTTCAAGAGATGGGAATACCAGACCACCTTACCTGCCTCCTGAGAAATCTGTATGCAGGTCAAGAAGCAACAGTTAGAACCGGACATGGAACAACAGACTGGTTCCAAATTGGGAAAGGAGTATGTCAAGGCTGTATATTGTCACCCTGCTTATTTAACTTATATGCAGAGTACCTCATGTGAAATGCCAGGCTGGATGAAGCACAAGCTGGAATCAAGATTGCCAGGGGAAATATCAATAATCTTAGATATGCAGATGACACCAATCTTATGGCAGAAAGCAAAGAAGAACTAAAGATCCTCTTGATGAAAGAGGAGAGTGAAAAAGTTGGCTTAAAATTCAACATTCAGAAAACTAAAATCATGGCATCCAGACCCATCACTTCATGGCAAATAGATGGGGAAACAATGGATACAGTGACAGACTTTATTATGGGGGGCTCCAAAATCACTGCAGATGGTGACTGTAACCATGGATTAAAAGATACTCCTTGGAAGAAAAGCTATGACCAACCTACAGAGCATATTAAAAAGCAGAGACATTACTTTGCCAACAAAGGTCCGTCTAGTCAAAGATATGGTTTTTCCAGTAGTCATATATGGATGTGAGAGTTGGACTATAAAGAAAGGTGAGTGGCGAAGAATCGATGCTTTTGAACTGTGGTGTTGGAGAAGACTCTTGAGAGTCCCTTGGACTGCAAGGAGATCCAACCAGTCCATCCTAAAGGAAATCAGTCCTGAATATTCATTGGAAGGACTGATGCTGAAGCTGAAACTCCAATACTTTGGCCACCTGTTGCTAAGAACTGACTCTTTTGAAAAGACCCTGATGCTGGGAAAGATTGAAAGTGGAAGATTGAAGATTGAAGGGGGCAACAGAGGATGAGCTGGTTGAATGAGATCAGCAACATGACAAAGGACATGTGCTTGAGTAAGCTCCAGGAGTGTGTGATAGACAGGGAAGCCTGGCATGACACAGTCCATGGGGTCGCAAACAGTTGGACATGACTGAGCAACTGAACTGAACAAAACGGAAAAAAGACATGCTCAGACATTTCATTGGAAAGGACATGCAGATGGCAAATAAGCACATGAAACGATATCATTAAGCATTAGAGGAATGCAAATTAAAATCACAATGCAATATCACTGCATACCTAACTGACTGGCTAAAATAGAAAAGTGATGACATTAAATGCTGGAGACAATGTGGGAAACCTAGATCACTTATATATTGCTGGCAAGACTGTAAAATGGTACTGCCTGTCTGGGAAATATTGGGTTGGCCAAGAAGTTCATACATTTGGGTTTTGCCATAACACTGTATGGAAAAATCCAAACAAACTTTTTGGCCAACCCTATAGTTCAGCAGTTCCTTTTAAAACTAAGAATGGACTTACCATTTGATTTAGCCATACCTTTATACATTTATCCAGAGAAATGAAAATTTATTTTCATACAGAAACTTGACATGAATGTTCACAAAAGCTTTATTGGTAATAGCCAAATACTAGACACTATCCAAACGTCCTTCAGTGGGGACTGCTTAAATAAACTATGATACATCCAAACCATGGAATTTTACTCAGTCATAAAAAGGAATAAATTAATGATACACACAACAACTTGGATAAAACCAAAGGAAATTATACTGAGAATAAAAAGCTAATTGCAAAATGATATATATTGTATAATACAATTTATATAGTTTTGTGAAATTACATGAATATAGAAAAAGAGAACAGATTAGTGGTTGCCAGAGGTTAAGGATGGGGGAAAGGGTAGATAAAACTGAAAAGGTGTAGTATGGGGGAGACTTGTGCTGATATTATACTTAAGTGTCTTGATTGTGATGGTGGTTACACGTGGTATACTGTGATAAATACATGATAAAATTATATATAGCTATACACACACAATGCTCAAACTACTGCACAGTTGCACTCATCTCACACGCTAGTAAAGTAATGCTCAAAATTCTCCAAGCCAGGCTTCAGCAATATGTGAACCGTGAACTTCCAAATATTCAAGCTGGTTTTAGAAAAGGCAGAGGAACCAGAGATCAAATTGCCAACATCTGTTGGATCATGGAAAAAGCAAGAGTGTTCCAGAAAAACATCTATTTCTGCTTTATTGACTATGCCAAAGCCTTTGACTGGATCACAATAAACTGTGGAAAATTCTGAACGAGATGGGAATACCAGACCACCTGACCTACCTCTTGAGAAATCTGTATGCAGGTCAGGAAGCAACAGTTAGAACTGGATATGGAACAACAAACTGATTCCAAATAGGAAAGGGGAGTACGTCAAGGCTGTATATTGTCACCCTGCTTATTTAACTTATATGCAGAGTACATCATGAGAAATGCTGGACTGGAAGAAACACAAGCTGGAATCACGATTGCCGGGAGGAATATCAATAACCTCAGATATGCAGATGACACCACCCTTATGGCAGAAAGTGAAGAGGAACTCAAAAGCCTCTTGATGAAAGTGAAAGAGGAGAGTGAAAAAGTTGGCTTAAAGCTCAACATTCAGAAAACAAAGATCATGGCATCTGGTCCCATCACTTCATGGGAAATAGATGGGGAAACAGTGGAAACAGTGTCAGACTTTATTTTTTGGGGGCTCCCAAATCACTGCAGATGGTGACTGCAGCCATGAAATTAAAAGATGCTTACTCCTTGGAAGGAAAGTTACAACCAACCTAGATAGCATATTCAAAAGCAGAGACATTACTTTTCCAACAAAGTTCCATCTAGTCAAGGCTATGGTTTTTCCAGTAGTCATGTATGGATGTGAGAGTTGGACTGTGAAGAAAGCTGAGTGCCGAAGAATTGATGCTTTTGAACTGTGGTGTTGGAGAAGACTCTTGAGAGTCCCTTGGACTGCAAGGAGATCCAACCAGTCCATTCTAAAGGAGATCAGTCCTGGGTGTTCTTTGGAAGGAGTGATGCTAAAGCTGAAACTCCAGTACTTTGGCCACCTCATGCAAAGAGTTGAGTTATTGGAAAAGATTGTGATGCTGGGAGGGACTGGGGGCAGGAGGAGCAGGGGACGACAAAGGATGAGAAGGGCGGGATGGCATCACTGACTCAATGGACATGAGTCTGAGTGAACTCCGGGAATTGGTGATGGACAGGGAGGCCTGGTGTGCTGCAATTCATGGGGTCACAAAGAGTTGGACACGACTGAGTGACTGAACTGAACTGAATACACACAGATACAGAGAGAAAGAGAGAAATGTATGCATGTATAACTGATGAAATCTGAATAAGCCCTGTGGATTTTATCAATGTCAATTTCCTGGTTTGACATCATACTATAGTTAAGCAAGATATTAACACTGGGGGAGGCTGGGTAATGGGTAAATGGCACCTCCCCGTACATTTCTTTGCAACTTCCTGGACTCTGTAATTGCTTTGAAATAAAAAATAAACAGGCACATATAACACATGCATGGTCTCAATTTATTCTATGATAGATTAATATTATATGAGCACTATGGCCAAAAATGTTTTAAGTCTCATTTTACGGAGAAGGGAATAAAATCCTAATTGGCTGACACGTCACTTCAACTGTTATGATGGATTTTCTTGCTCATTTTCATTCTTCTTTCCCTGTCACTAAATTATCTGTGTACTAATGTAATTTACATAATGCTGTCTCTAAGATGTACTATTAGGAAGATGAAAATTTGGTGAACAGACGTATTTTCAATTGTCAGTTGAAGCAAACAATGGCCTTATAATTAGAAAACTTATAGCATGACAAATCTGTTGCCAATAAAACTCCCTCAGTGCCTACTGAGTGGAACTTTCAGTGTTTACATTGGATTTCTCAGTGGGCTTATTTCACTTAAACATGCACAGCATAGCTTCTCTCTATAGAGGCTGAAGTTCAACTCATAATAAAAAAGCAGATTAAATAATTTAAGTAGTGCTATGAGACAACACTTGGATGTACATTTCATCATTGATTGCATGCTAGTCTATATTACATTTTCATATTGCATAATAGATCTATATAAACAAATCCACATACAGTATATTTGTGGGTACTTAAGAGATTTTAAAGATAACTGCAGCTATTGGGATTTTAGACTTATGAACTTCATTTAAAATGTTACATAAACCCTGTGTAAAACTGTCTCCACTGACCCATAACAATTCAACAATATTAAAGAACAGAGAACAATCAGCCTAAACCCCTATGCTAAGAAAAATCTCGCATGATACACTCTTCTTTTTACTTTTCTTAACTCTTAAAGTAATATATTTATTACAATTTGAAAAGAAAAAAAACTTTTCTGTATGGCTCAGATATACAGGTATCTTTTCTAAAGCATTACAATTGGAGTTTTACAAATTTAGTTTGCGGCCATCTTCTCAGAAGTGTTTACACATCAAGAAAAGTACATCTGGCCCTTGGCTCTATTTTATTTGTGTACTTTACAAAGTGCCAAGGAAAGTCCATTGTCTACCACCTGTCAGATGCAGGCTACTTCTACTTTTCCTTTGGGGGGCTTTTTCATCAGACAGTGTTCCATTGCTCTGATCCTTGTGTTCCATTCAGATCTCTCAATTCCCCCCAAAGCTTTGTGGTTTTAATTTTCACTAGCACTTTAGGGTTTCAAGTGTACTAACCTCAGTTGCACTGACACTGACCCTGGCTGTTGAGTAAAGAGAGTAAATATGGATTTTATAACGATGGGTCAGTTGTTTATTACTGAACAGAGAATGTGTTTCACATCTCTTGGCACTGTCCTGATTCCATACAATGATACCCTATTAAATAAAAGTCTTTAAACATACAACCACATTAATTCAATATATATGATTTTGTAAGATTTTTGATATAAAAGTCTTTCACAAACCGCAAAAAAAAAGGTTTTCAGGCCACATATAAAATGTTCAGTTAACAAAAAGTAGGATCACTGCACATGTATTAATAGTTTACTCACTTGATCTCCTAAAAGAGAGAACATGTAGGAGATTCTCCGTGGTTTTAGGATTGCGACAGAGACTTTTGCTTAGCAAAATCTACATTCCCCTTTTGCTCCTGGCCTTCTGGTGTTAGGGTGTATTTTCTAGCTTCCTTTGCTGTTAGGTGTGGCCATGTGACTGAATTCTAGCCAACGGAATATGGGTAGGAGTGAGCAGGGCCAGACCCAGCTCATTAAAACTTCCTATGTATACTCCAGCATGTTTTTCCCCTTTAATCATTTGAATGTCAGCAGGTAACTAATACAAAATATTTTTACATTTTTTAGTACACAATCATAATCAAAACCTCATCATCATAGCCATCATTAATATAACATCCCCTTGGTTTTGGTCTCTGATTTAAGAGCTAGCCATGTATTAACTCATTTCATCTCAAAAATCCTGTGGGATAGGTGACATAGTAATATTGTTTCCACTTTTCAGCTGAGGAAACTGAAATGCAGTGATGTCAAGCAACTCCCCCAAGATCACATAGCAAACAAGTGGCAGGGTTGGGGTTAGCACCCTGCAGTCCCAATACCAGTATCTATGCTCTGTGCTATGCTTCTTCCATTACTCTAATTCTTTACAGCTTAGGATCATGGCATCTGGTCCCATCACTTCATGGCAAATAGAAGGGGAAAAAGTGAAAGCAGTGGCAGACTTTATTTTCTTAGGTTCCAAAATCACTGTAGACGGTGACTGTAGCCATGAAATTAGAAGATGCTTGCTCCTTGGAAGGTAAGCTAAGACAAACTTAGAGTACTAAAAAGCAGAGACATCACTTTGCTGATAAAGGTTTGTATAGTCAAAGCTATGGTTTTTCCAGGACAGGTGTGAGAGTTGGACCATAAAGAATGCTGAGTGCCAAAGAACTGATGCTTTAAATTGTGGGGCTGGAGAAGACCCGAGAGTCCCTTGGACAGCAAGGAGACCAAACCAGTCAATCCTAAAGAAAAATCAACCCTGAATATTCATTGGAAGGACTGATGCTGAAGCTGAAGCTCCAATACTTTGGTTACCTGATGTGAAGAGCCAACTCATTAGAAAAGACCTGATTCTGGGAAAGATTGAAGGCAAAAGGAGAAGAGGGTGACAGAAGAGGAGATGTTTAGATAGCATCAGTAACTCAATGGACATGAAACTGAGCAAACTCCGGAAGATGGTAGAGGACAGAGAAGACTGGCATTCTGCAGTCCATGAGGTCGCAAAGAGTCAGACACAGCTTAATTACTGAACAACAATAACAACAACAGGTTGTCAGAAAGTCCTTAGTAGTTCACAGAATTTTGTCTTCAGCTTTCCCAGCAGTTGAGTTGAGCTGCCATACCCAATTCTTTATAAGTTCATTTTTCAGCTAGTAGAACCCCTTCTTGTGTTTGGATTGCAAAACCTCATTTAGTCATCCTTAGTTGTCTTTCATTACCAATTTCACCTGCTAATACTCGGAGGCAATTTGAGACAAAGGAAGAAGTAAAAAGCATCAGTTTCTTCCTCTCTGCATCTCTCTCTGTAACCAGAAGAGAAAGACTGCTAAGGCTTCTGGCTTACTTGGTGCTGATGAAGACAGAGGCTCACAGAGAAGATCCAGGCACCTCCTCGCCTTCCAAAGCAGATGAGCATGAGCTAGGGATGAACCTCATGGAATTCCAGGTGGGGGCCACTCCATGAAGTGACTATCTTGGAGTGTAGTCCTGAAGGATGAAGTAGCCAGAAGTCAGCCCTGAGCTCCAGCTTTCAGAAGTTCTATTTGGTATACAGGCCCCACAATATCATCATTCATGGCATCCGGTCCCACCACTTCATGGGAAATAGATGGGGAAACAGTGGAAACAGTGTCAGACTTTATTTTTTTGGGCTCCCAAATCACTGCAGATGGTGACTGCAGCCATGAAATTAAAAGACGCTTACTCCTTGGAAGAAAAGTCATGACCAACCTAGACAGTATATTCAAAAGCAGAGACATTACTTTGTCAACTAAGGTCCGTCTAATCAAGGCTATGGTTTTTCCAGTGGTCATGTATGGATGTGAGAGTTGGACTGTGAAGAAGGCTGAGCGCCAAAGAATTGATGCTTTGAACTGTGGTGTTGGAGAAGACTCTTGAGAGTCCCTTGGATTGCAAGGAGATCCAACCAGTCCATTCTGAAGGAGATCAACCCTGGGATTTCTTTGGAAGGAATGATGCTAAAGCTGAAGCTCCAGTACTTTGGCCACTTCATGCGAAGAGTTGACTCATTGGAAAAGACTCTGATGCTGGGAGGGACTGGGGGCAGGAGGAGAAGGGGACGACTGAGGATGAGATGGCTGGATGGCATCACGGACTTGATGGACGTGAGTCTGTGTGAACTCCAGGAGATAGTGGTGGACAGGGAGGCCTGGCGTTCTGCAATTCATGGGGTCGCAAAGAGTCGGACACGACTGAGCAACTGAACTGAACTGAACTGATGGGGCCTCTTCCTTCACCCTCTGCATATGGTCTTTTGTTTTTGTTCAGTTGGTAAGTCATGTCTGGCTCTTTGTGTCCCCATGGACAGCAGCATGTCAGGTTCCTCTGTCCTCCACTATCTCCAGGAATTTACTTAATTTCATGTCTCTTGAGTTGGTGATGCTATCTAACCATCTCATCCTCTGTCACCACCTTCTCCTTTTGCCTTCAATCTTTTCCAGCATCAGGGTTTTTTCCAAGGAGTCGTCTCTTCACATCAGGTGACCAAAGTATCGGAGTTTCAGCTTCAACATCAGTCCTTCCAATGAATATTCAGGGCTGAGTTTCTTTAGGATTGACTTGTTTGATTTTGCAGTCCAGGGGACTCTCAAGAGTGTTCTCCAACACCACAGTTTAAAAGCATCAATTCTTCAGCGCTCAGCTTTCTTTATGGACCAACTCTCTCCTCTGTACATTGCTATTGGAAAAAAACATAGCTTTGACGATATGGACCTTTATGAGAAAAGTGATGTCTCTGCTTTTTAGTACACTGTCTAGGTTTGTCATAGCTTTCCTTCCAAGGAGCAAGTATCTTTTAGTTTCATGGCTGCAGTCATTGTCTGCAATGATCTTGGGGCCCAAGAAAATAAAATCTGTCACTGCTTTCCCTTTTTCCCCTTCTATCTGCCATGGAGTGATGGGACTAGATGTCATGATCTTAGTTTTTCTAATATTGAGTTTCAAGCCAGCTTTTTCACTCTCCTCTTTAATCCACATCAAGAGGCTCTTTGGCGCCTCTTTGCTTTCTGCCATTAGAGTGGTATCACCTGCATACCTGAGGCTGTTGACATTCCTTCCAGTAATCTTGATTTCAGCTTGTGATTGATCTAGCCCAGCATTTCCCATGATGTACTCTGCATGGAAGTTGACAGTATACAGGCTCGTTGTACTACTTTCCCAGTTTGGAGCCAGTCTGTGGTTCCATGTCCAGTTCTAACTGTTGCTTGTTGACCTGCACAGGAGGCAGGTAAGGTGGTCTGGTACTCCCATCTCTTTAAGAATTTTCCACAGCTTGTTGTGATCCACATAGTCAAAGACTTTAGCGTAGTCAATGAAGCAGAAGTAGATGTTTTTCTGGAACTCCCTTGCTTTCTTCATGATCCAGTGGCTGTTAGCAATTTGACCTCTGGTTTCTCTGCCTTTTCTAAACAATGCTTGTACATCTGGAAGTTCTCACCTCATTTATGTCGAAACCTAGCTTGAAGGATTTTGTGCGTAATCTTGCTAGCATGTGAAATAAGTGCGACAATATGGTAGTTTCAACATTCTTTGGCATTGCCTTTCTTTGGAACTGGAATGAAAACTGACCTTTTTCAGTCCTGTGGCCACTGCCGAATTTTCCAGATTTGCTGACATATTGAGTGCAGCACTTTAACAACAATTTTAGGATTTGAAATAACTCAGCTGGAATTCCATCACCTCCACTAGCTTTGTTCATAGTGATGCTTCCTAAGACCCACTTGACTTCATGCTCCAGAATGTTCAGCTCTAGGTAAGTGACCACACTGTCATGCTTATCCCAGTCATTAAGACATTTTTTTTTGACAGTAATTACTTTATTTTATTTTTAAAATTGTTACTGAATATCTTTATTTTAATTTTTTTACTTTACAATATTGTATTGGTTTTGTAGTTCTTCTGTGTGTTCTTGCTACCTGTTCTTAATCTCTTCTGCTTTTGTTAGGTCCTTATTGTTTCTGTCCTGTATCTAGCTTATCCTTGCATGAGTTATTCCCTTGATGTCTCCAGTTTTCTTGAAGAGATCCCTAGTCCTTCCCATTCAATTGTTTTCCTCTATTTCTTCGCACTGTTCATTTAAGAAAGCTTTCTCATCTCTCCTTGCTATTCTCTGGAACTCTGCATTCCACTGAGTTTATCTTTTTCTTTCTCCTTTGCCTTTTGCTCTCTTCTTTCTTTTGCTATTTGGAAAGCCTCTTCAGACAACCACTTTGCCTTCTTGCATTTCTTTTTCTTTGGGATGGTTTTGATCACTGCCTCTTGTACAATGTTAGGAACCTCTGTCTTTAGTTCTTCAGGCACTATAGATCTAAATCTTAAATCTATTTGTCATTTCTACTATATAATCATAAGGGATTTGATTTATGTCATACCTGAATGGCCTAGTGCAATTTAAGGCTGAATTTTGCAATAAGGAGATGATGATCTGAGCCAAATCCAGGTTTTGTTTTTGGTGACTGTATAGAGTTTCTCCATCTTCAAATGCAAAGAACATGACGAATCTGATTTTGGTATTGAACATCTGGTGATGTCCATGTGTAGAGTCATCTCTTGTGTTGTTAGAAGAGAGTGTTTGCTATGACCAGTGTGTTCTCTGGACAAAAGTCTGTTAGCCTTTGCCCTGCTCATTTTGTAATCCAAGGCCAAACTTGCCTGTTACTTCAGGTATCTCTTGAGTTCCTATGTTTAAAAGGAAATTTTTTAAATAAATGCTATTTCTAGAAAGTGTTATTGGTATTCACAGAAATGGTCAACTTCAACTTCTTTGGCATCAGTGGTTGGGACATAGACTTGGATTACTATGATGATGAATGGTTTGCTTTGGAAATGAACCAAGATCTTTCTGTTATTTTTGAGATTGCACTCAAGAACTGCATTTTGGACTCCTGTTGACTATGAGAGCAACTCCATTTTTTCTAAGAGATTCTTGTCCATAGTAGTAGATACAATGGTTGTCTGAATTAAATTTCCCATTCCTGTCCCTTTGAATTTACTGATTCCTAAGATGTCAATGTTCTGTCTTGTCATCTCCTGCTTGAACAAATCCATGTTACCTTGATTCATGGACCTAACTTTCCATATTCCTATGCAGTATTGTTCTTTACAGCATCAGATTTTACTTTCACCATCAGACATATCCACAGCTGAGCATTGGTTCTGCTTTGAACCAGCCACTTCATTCTTACTGGAACTTTTAGTAATTGCTCTCCACTCCTCCAGTAGCATACTGGACATGTTCCAACCTAGGAGCTCATCTTCCAGTATCATATCTTTTCACCTTTTCATACTATCCATGGAATGGGTTGCCATTTCCTTCTCCAGTGGATCACAATTCGTCAGAACTCTTGACTATGATCAAGCCGTCTTGGGTGGCCCTGCTTGGCATGACTCATAGCTTCATTGAGTTATGCAAGCCCCTTCACCATGACAAGGCTGTGATCCTTAAAGGAGATATGGTCTTCTGTTGTTGTTCAGCTGCTAAATTGTGTCCAATTCTTTGCAACTCCATGGACTATAGTACACCAGGCTACCCTGTCCTTCACTATTCCTTCAGATCCATGTCCATTGAGTCAGTCATGCTAGCTAACCATCTTTTGCTCTGCCACCTCCTTCTCCTTTGCCTTCAATCTTTCTCAGCATCAGTGTTTTTTTCTAATGAGTCAGCTCTTTGCACCATGTGGTCAAAGTACTGTAGCTTCAGCATCAGTCCTCCCAATGAATATTCAGGGTTGATTTCCTTTAGTATTGATTGGTTTGATCTCTTTGCAGTCCAAGGGACCCTCAAGAGTCTTCTCCAGCAACGGTCTTTAGTATGTCACATAAAATTTCTCTGATCTCTGTTTGAACCCTTAACTCATATTTAACATTTTAACTAATATCTACTGCTATCAACTCACACTATTTTAGACAGATGAAAGAAATATACTTTTCTGATACTTATAAGTATTTTACTGCTATAACTTTCTTATTCTCATATGTAATGATCCGTACTCATAAACAATATTCTCACACCATTCTTGAACTGGAAATGGAGTAATTAAAAAACATGCAAGTGAAAAAATATCATTTCTGAGTTGAATAATATCCTCCAACATAGCTCTCCACTTTAACCACTTGAAGGGTATCTAGATAGGCCACTGAATTGTACCTATCAAAGGCAATAAGTCTATTTATTGTCTAATAAAGACTAAAATTTGAGACTATTAATCAATACAATCTTAATGGATACTTCATAAAACTTCTAATTACTGGCAGCCTATTTTCCTATCTTGGGTCTGGGAAATATTTATTTAACTCTTCAGCCAAGATCCACCTTGATCCTCTTTCCATACCTGGGTAAAAGGAATAAATCCACCATTGGCAGAAATACTATAAATAACATAGTTGTCCTGTTAAAATTTTTTAAAAAATACTGATTAAAATGTCAATTCAGCAAAGCAAGTCTGTGTCTATATCTTGGAATAATTTAGAGCTCAGAGTCTTCTGAATGCCTTTCTGGACCCTTCAAAATATGTAAAGATTTCTGTCTCTGGTTTTTAAGTTGTAGCATGTGTTATTGGGAATTTGAAGAGCTTTTCCATGACTCCTTTGTCATCACACTGAGTTTCTAGTGGGTTGGGACCAAGCCATATTTCTTCTGGCCTTTAACAAAGAAAAAGAAAAGAAGGAGGAAGAAGTAAAAAATGAAAAAAAAAGAGAGTCCACATGTTTTTGGACCTTAGGATACAGTGATTTCTTTGAAATCAGACAGAGGGAGAATTACTGCCCCTCTTCTAAGTGTGTCATGGATTTATAAGTCAACATTTGAAAAGTCCTTGAAAGTTCTTAGATGAAAGACCACAGATCTGTATGAAGTATTATTATTATAAAAATAACTCAGTTTTCTGTGGTTATTTTTTTTCCAAAAAGAATGTTCTTTTGTTTGCTGTTCGCAATCAATTAAAAAAAAATTAAAACCATCAAAAGTAGGATATTCTTGCAGAAGAATATTAAATCATCAAGACTTTTCTGGGATTAAAAAAAGCAATGCCTTTGAGGATGCTCAAGGTACTGCCTGGATGGTAATATTGGAGAACTGCATTAATAAAGTTTAAAACTTTTTATAATTATCTTTAATTAACTATAGCAGGAAAATTTCTAATAACTATTTTTCACTTTTTTTTCTATTCAGGTTTAAAGAGAGACCACACTTCTCCAGGATCACAAAATAAAATATAATTCTCTTGTATTCTTTACATACCCATGCCTACTTTTTTTTTTAAAAGAGAAGTAGCATTCCACATCCGGGCTGTACACAAGAAGGACTGTACTCAGTCAACTACTCATAGTTTCTTCATCCTCCACTGAGAGTAGGACTTATAATCTTATCACTTTACTGAGCACAGTGGCTGTGATTAGACTGAATTATGTTGGGAATATATCATGTACTACCTAAATCTTTTTATAGCATGCTGATGAAACAGAGAATAAGATATTACTGGTTTAAAGAAGCTCTTTGAAAAAAAAATACTAAGCATTTTCTCCTTTTTATTAAGTCGATACATATGTATGAAATATGTGAGTATAATAAATAGAATAAAGAAAATAGATTTTTTTCTTTGTGGTCCACAGGTAACAGCTAGGATTCTCTAGGATGATGAATTCTTGTGTACAAATCAGATACAGAGGAAGAGAAAAGTGAAATGCACTGCAGTTTTTTTGTTCCTTCTTCCAACTTGGTCCAAGTCCGAGTTCCTTTGCAGAGCTATCTCCTAACCAACCAGGCAACTGTTATTTATTAAGTTGTACTTTGGCTCCAAAGATGTCAGGTGTTTCCCAAAGTGATGAGCTAAAGACCACACCTCACATATGTTAATTCCAAAAAATTAGAATCAGAACTTTAAAATTATATTCTTGGTCAAAAGCTGTAACACCTTCTTTCATATTCTTTCAAATTAAGAAATAAAGTAGAGGTTTGGGAAAAGTATTCAAGTATTTTAGCAGGGAGTTTTCTCCTAAGTTTCCTTTGGCCACTAAGCCAAAGCATTTTTTGACAGATAACTGGACTAGAAATAGTGCCCATGGAAACCATCAGCCAGCATTCCCACCCATAAATTAGGTGATTCATTTTCATCTTTTTTCCCTCCCCAATTTTCCCCCCCGTTTCTTTTTCCCACCCTTTTCATGTCGGTTTTTCTTTGCATCATCTAATACTTCTGCTCTCCTACTCTATTTATCTGTGTTATAACTCACTGCCTCTGGATATAGTTCCTATTCTTATTGCCTCTCACAGCCTCTGGGTACCTCTTTGACAGATCCTCCTGCCATAATACTTAGAAAGTGAAAGTGAAGTCACTCAGTCATGTTCGACTCTTTGTGACCCCATGGACTGTAGCCTACCATGATCCTCCATCCATGGGATTTTCCAGGCAAGAGTACTGGAGTGAGTTGCCATTTCCTTCTCCAGAGGATCTTCCCAACCCAGGGATCGAACCTGGGTCTCCTGCATTGCAGTCAGATGCTTTACCATCTGAGCTACCAGGGAAGTCATCATAATACTTAACCTCCCTCTAAAAAACCTTAACCCTGTTGTAAGTGAGAAACCTCTCTGGAAGGCTCTCTGAACTGCTCCAACTTCCAGTGATTTTTATTTTCCTTAAAGTTCTGTGGAACCAATGATTGGTACCACCCAATCAGTAATCTCTCATGTCTTTCCTTTCCAATTAAGTAGACACCTACTCAAGGACATGGAATATTGTATCTAAGTCTTAAAAAGCATACCATATAAACTGAACAAATAGTTACTGATTGAATAGAATGGTGGGCATATCTCATGGAGATAAGCTAGAGTTTCATTTGGGGATAACAGGATTTGAGTATAAATGAGTTTTAGATATTTAAGCTCCTTTACTCAAGAATATGGAAACACATGGGTTATAAAAAGCTAACCTAATGGAATACAGAACTTTCCCCTTTAAAAGGCATTTCTATTTATTCGTCAGTTGGAAGTGAAAGTGTTAGTTGCTCAGTTGAATCCAACTCTTTGCTACCCTATGGACTGTAGCCCACCAGGTTCCTCTGTCCATGAGATTCTTCAGGCAAGATTACTGGAGTGGGTAATTTGACCCAGGGATCAAACCTGGGTCTCCTTCATTGTAGGCAGATTCTTTACTCTCTGAGCCACCAGGGAAGCCCCTTCATTAGTTAGTGACTCAATAGTATGTGCAAGTAAGTTTTCAAAATTTCTCCTACAGGTTCTGAGTATGAGCCATGGGTTTGAGACTACTTCTGCCATAAATCATCATGAATAGGTCAACCTTTCTTGGCTTTAGCTTCCTCCTCAGACAAATAAGGAGTTGGATAGATGACTTTTTAAAACCAAATAAGCAAAACAAAAATAAGACTAAAGAATTATTAGTACCCTCATTTAGATTTTTATCAGGAAGTGTGATTATTTACCCTGCCATAAATCTATTTTAAACATGAGACTTACCTGGAGAATGTCATTCAGATGAAAACCAGAGAAGAAAAAAAAGAAAAATGGAAATTCTAGGTACTACTTTTATCATCACCAGAACTATTTACTTCCTATAGATATTTTGTTGGAAAATAAAAAACCTAGTATGAAAAATCTTCAACTTGTCATATTTCTTATTACTTTATAAGATTCAAGGCAAGGAAGAAACTCAACTGATCTTTAGTGCAAGCAAATATCAGATAGGTAAAATGCTTTTAAGTCTGGTATGATAAGGTTAATAAAAGGTTGCAGAAATCCAAGTGTACTGGAATGCCAATTTGACACTCGAATGTTAGTAAAAACAGCACATGCCAGAGCTATTTTCTTAAATCAAGCCATCTCTGTGGTAAAGGAAAATGGATCAAAATATCAAGGCAAGCATGCCACTGGCGGGAGGTATGTGTCAGATTTATTGTGGCTGAGAAGATTAAAATCAGCCAGTATTAAGAAGGGTGTGTATGTGCTGAATTCAGATGTCAGGAAGTCTGAAAATTATGCCATCAACCCCAAGAGGTTCCTGGGTTGATGATAAATAAAGGACATACTTAAAACAGAAAGGCTGAAAAGCAGCCAAGGCCTGAAGATAGAGTGATCACTTGAGTCGAGGCATTACCTGTGCCTATGGTTAAGAGAGCAAAGCTAAAGATAGCAAGATGAATCAAGGTCACATGAAACAACTATAATGAGAGTGAGGAGGAAGGTTGCTGACACAGGCTCAAAAATATGGTGTCAGGGTGGGGCATCAGAATGCACTCCAGGGTACCGACCTTTATGGAGAATGGAATTGGGAGTTACACCCATGTTTCAGAGGGTAGAGAGAGAAGGTTGAGAAACAGATGGAGAGAAAGGGGAGTGACCAACCTTGTGCACTGCGAAAGGACACTACTTAACTGCCGAAGCAATGGACTCTGGCCTAGCCCAACAGAGCAGAGAGAGGCAACCACCCTTCAGAAGGCCAGCCAGCCACAGACAAACCTCAAGCAGGGTAGGGATCCTCTGAGGCCAAAGGCGGGTCTGTAAAAACCCAAATCACAGTGACTTTTTAGTTTTGTTGGCTCTTCCTTAGAAACCACATAACCACTAACATTCTACTTCTTTTCCCACTGAGCTGACCCACATCCAATTTATATATTCCCTATTCACAAAAGTCACAGCATACATCCAGTCATCACCCTGTGCCCAGCACCAGGGGTGATTCTCGTCTCAGGCAAGGCTGGGCTGCTGCGAAACTGTGGCATCAACAAGCTTGGCTTGCTGGATCATGTAAAGAACCCTGCCTCTGTGGCCATGTCAGGGTCCAGTTCCAGCCCTCTCATTACCAATTCTGGGACCTTGAGGGAACTGTCTTAATGTCTTTGAATTTTTCTCATCTACAAAGTGATAAAAGCAACGTCCGTTTTTCAGGGTTGTTGTGAGGACTGAATAGTATTTGAATATATGTAAAGCACTTGGCATGTGTTCAGCACGTGATTTGTATTCTAGAAATGGAAGTGATTCTTATTAATTCTCTGTACTCTTACCCTTAAAAAAAAAAAAAAAAAATCATGCTTTGGCCATGGCTTCTCCCTTAAAAAAAAAAAAAGTCATGGCCTTAATCCCTTCCCCTGCCCAAGTGCCAAGTACCCTTACATTGCCCCATCTTTTCTTTTAGAGAAATAAATTTGATTATGTCACTCATATCAAAGAGTGACTCTCAGAAGCAATGCATATAATGCATATAATGGGATTGGGCAACGATTATATAAAACAATAATTTGTGGAGAGATATTCACAGGAGATAGGCTGTCTTCAAATGACATTTCTGTAGATGAGTAATCATTCATTCTGCTTCTGGGTAAGATAAGCCTTATCTGGCTTGGATTCTACATCTCTACATGCTTTCCTTTATCCTAATTCAATCTAATTTGAAGGTAAAGAGTGTAACAAAAAAAAAAAAAAATTACTCACTTCATTCTACATGGCTGTGCCATCCCACAGCAAATGACTGCCAAGAGACACTAGTAAACTTTTCCAACACATATTTTGCCCAGACAATGGCTGACTGGAAACCCAATGTAACAGATAAGGGTTGATGACTCAAGCCTCCAAACAAGTTTTTAGTTAAATAAAGCTTCAAAGGCTAATCACTAGATAAAACCAACCCAAGCTAGAAATAGGGCATTCATTAACAACAAACAACTCTCTACAAGATTACAAACTTGGAACTTTGGACATAAAATTAAACTGGACACCAAGGCTACTGCCATAACAACATGGACAAATTTCAAAAACAAATAGTTGAGAGTGAAAAACAAGCTGCTGGACGTGCACTGAATGATACTGTTCACAGCAGGTTTTAAAAAAGAACAAGCAATACTAAAGGCATGTTTTAAGAGTACATACATATGAAGTAAAAAAATTAAAGATATGCAGGAGAATAAAAAATAACAGTAGTTGCTGGAGGGAGGGGTAGGAAGAGGAATGCAGTTGGGAATGGCAACACAGGGAGCTTTCATCGTGTGTGTAACGTTTTAGGTCTGATTTGGATGATGGGTACTCAGATAAATGTAATTCTCTAAATCTGTTAATTTTCCTGTGATATTTTACATTAAAAATAAAAACCGTCCTATGGCTCAAAATTGTTGACCTATGAGAGAGAAGTCAAGTCTGTTTGATAATACTGGTGAGCTGTTAGTAATAATAAAATGGACCCTGTGCTGTGCGTGCTGTGCTTAGTTGCTCAGTCATGTCCAACTCTTTGTGACCCCATGGACTATGGCCTGCTAAGCTCCTCTGTCCAGGGGGATTCTCCAGCAAGAATACTGGAGTGGGTTGCCATGTCCTCCTTCAGGGGATATTCCCAACCCAGGGATCAAACCCAGGTCTCCCACATTGCAGGCAGATTCTTTACCATCTGAGCCACCAGGGAAGCCCATGAATACTAGAGTAGGTAGTCTATCCCTTCTCCAGGGGACCTTCCAGACCCAGGAATCGAACTGGGGTCTCCTGCATTGCAGGCAGATTCTTTACCAGCTGAGCTACCAGGTAAGTCTCAAAATGGATCCTAGTAACCCTTATTTCCAGTTCACAGGGCTGAGTGGGTAGAGATTAGAGGAGGGTTAGGTAAGAGGGAGCTGAGTTAAAAGGGATAAGGCCCCCTTTGACACAACTCTTTGATAGGGCTGGAAGACAGAGCAAGGGCAGTCTGGATTAGGGCAGAAGCCTCAGCCTCTGGCTCATTTCTGCTCTCAAGACCTTCCCAGCAAGAAAAACTGGATGAGGCAGGTGAAGCTTGAAACCCTACACCTTTTAGAATCTTAGTCTACATAGGAGGTCAGCTAAGGTACAGGAGTACTCAGGAGTACTTCATGAGCATGTGACCTGTGTAGCACACAAGTGTTTCTTGTGCTTGGTTTACAATTCTTGAAATTCTCAATAATGTTGTCTTTGAAACTGTGTCATGTAAGTGAAGACCAATGGAATAATGAAGGGCGTGCAGAAGCAGAGGAGCTGCGAGCATAATGCGTATCTGCTACTGCTCCTTGCCACGCCACCCACATATAGCAGTTACAGTGCCCATGAACAAAGACTTCTGGTGGACCCACAATGTGTGGGAGGTCCAGTGAGACTCAAAGTGAGTGGGAGGAAGCTGTGTTATATCTAAGGTTGAGTAAGTGGGACTGTTGATAGCCTGAGAGGCTCTGCTTTCCATTTGAACCGGAATTGTCTTCAAATGCAGAAAGAAAGTAATACTGTTCTAAGAAACACTTGCAACCAAAAAACCCTATCACATCATTTCTTATTCCTGCTATTTCTCTGTATTAGCCAACCACTTATAATGCAAAAAGGCATGGAGGAAAAGGAAAGATAGGGCAACCTATAGTTCATTTCTTTTTAGTTTTTCTTTACTCATCAGTAAGACAAAAGTAGATAGTACATGTATCAAGAAGTAAAATAAAAACTGAGAGTTAGTTTGTGCAGTCTTTCCAATGTGCTGGTAAGGAAAAAAGAACACATGTGAGCACAAGCTATAAAGAACTGTCTCATTTCAATGACTCCGCTTATGAGTTAAACATTCTTACATCTGCATTCAAAATTGACTGATAATATAGAGATGAGTTGTAAAATTCATGCAAATAACTAAATTTTAAAATTTTTTCCTTACTTAAAAATAATAAATGACAAATCTGACTCTTTGTGACCCCATGGATAGTAGCCTGCTAGGCTCCTTTGTCCAAGGAATTCTCCAGGCAAGAATACTAGAATGGGTAGCCATTCTTTTTCTAGGGAATCTTCCCAACCCAGGGATTGAACCCAGGTCTCCTGCACTGCAGTCAAATTCTTTAGCATCTGAGCCACCAGGAAAGCAAATATAACATACTATGAGAAGTTGAGAGAGAGATTGAGGAAAAAGGGAAAAAATTCTCTATATTACTACCTTTTTTCTGCCTTTGCATAAGGGGTCCCATGTTTAATTTTGCACAAAGCCCCACCTATAACATAGCCAGTCCAGAGAACACTTAACTACCAAGTTCTTTCCCAAAAGAAGCATTGCTTCTAATTGTCTGAAATGAGTGTTTAATTAATTGATAGTATCTTACTCAGCTGCATCTCCTGAACAGCATTTTAGGAAGCACAAGTTTTGAACCCATGCTTGGAAAGAAAGAAAAATTAAGTCTGCCATTTTTAAGAGAAAGAGGAACTCTAAGTGGAATATATGCAGGTCAGGAAGCAACAGTTAGAACTGGATAAGGAGCAACAGACTGGTTCCAAATAGGAAAAGGAGGATGTCAAGGCTGTATATTGTCACCCTGCTTATTTAACTTCTATACAGAGTACATCATGAGAAACGCTGGGCTGGAAGAAGCACAAGCTGGAATCAAGATTGCCGAGAGAAATATCAATAACCTCAGATATGCAGATGACACCACCCTTATGGCAGAAAGTGAAGAGGAACTAAAAAGCCTCTTGATGAAAGTGAAAGTGGAGAGTGAAAAAGTTGGCTTAAAGCTCAACATTGAGAAAACGAAGATCATGGCATCTGGTCCCATCACTTCATGGGAAATAGATGGGGAAATAGTGGAAACAGTGTCAGACTTTATTTTTGGGGGCTCCAAAATCACTGCAGATGGTGACTGCAGTCATGAAATTAAAAGACGCTTATTCCTTGGAAGGAAAGTTATGACCAACCTAGATAGCATATTCAAAAGCAGAGACATTACTTTGCCAACAAAGGTCCATCTAGTCAAGGCTATGGTTTTTCCAGTAGTCATGTATGGATGTGAGAGTTGGACTGTGAAGAAAGCTGAGCGCCGAAGAATTGATGCTTTTGAACTATGGTGTTGGAGAAGACTCTTGAGAGTCCCTTGGACTGCAAGGAGATCCAACCAGTCCATCCTAAAAGAGATCAGTCCTGGGTGTTAATTGGAACAACTGATGTTGAAGCTGAAACTCCGATACTTTGGCCACCTGATGCGAAGAGCTGACTCATTTGAAAAGACCCTGATTCTGGGAAAGATTGATGGCAGGAGCAGAAGGGGATGACAGAGGATGAGATGGTTGGATTGCGTCACTGACTCGATGGACATGGGTTTGGGTGGACTCTGGGAGTTGGTGATGGACAGGGAGGCCTGGCGTGCTCTGGTTCATGGGGTTGCAAAGAGTTGGACACGACTGAGTGACTGAACTGAACTGAACAGATATGGTTATACTTTTTACTGAAGTATCTTGAACACTTTTGTGGGAAAGAAAAAGAGAGATAGCAGTCTCTGTGTGTCTGTGTGTGTGTGAGTATGCTCAGCAGTGCACACTCAACACGATTCTGGGCTGTCAGTACCTCCCTGGGGCTCCTCTTCAAATTCCAGTTAGGAACTGGTTTTACCTTCACTTATCCAACTTAAAGCATTTCACAAACATTGGTCAAACGGCTCAAAAGCTTAAGAGACATGTGATATATAGCTATAACAACTAAAAAAAATCAATGTTTTGAAACAGATTTTCTCCAAGGTCAGAAAACTGATCCTCAAGATCAAGGGGACCCACAGATATTCTTAGACCTGCCAAAGTGTCCTGCCTGCACTGGTGACCCAGGGTACATCTAGGGTATTTGGGTCTGGAAAGAAGCAGTAGTCATCCGCATCCTCTAAACTGCTTTCCTGGGAAATGAGTGACCCAAGGCCTGGCTATCCCAGTTATTGTAATAATTAATGCTAATGGATCGTGGGAATGACTGGTTTGGATCCACTGTTTTACCCAGAAGTGGCCTCATGTATTTGAGCTTTGCAATTTTCCTTAATAAATAACCAACAAAGCTTTAGTTTGGTGGCCATTGTCTGTAGGCAAATCTCTAGGGTGTTCTGACTGTCAAAATGTAAAGCAGCCATGGTGCAAGGGTTGAGAAAACTGGAAGGATTTATATTATAAACATGTTACTGTCCAGCCTCTCATTTTCCCGGCTGGTCTGATGTTATAGCTTTATTTGATAATTTGACATGGTTGAAATGAAAGGTAACTGGCTTAAATTACCTGGCTACAGGGAAGTCAATGTACTAGTACATAAGAAGCAAGGTTCTTTCATCAAGAGAAGGTTCCTTGATGTTTTGAGTCTGAACAGATCCTATCAGAGCTGAAAGAACTCTGGTAAGGACGATAAGGGGTGCTGACCTAGTGCTATTATTTACTTCAGGACAAGACAATGGGAAGAGGAGCAGTCAGCTGTCCTGGCTAAAAGACCAGATGCCTTCCAAGGCAGGAAAAGAGTCAGAATAGGAAACCAGACAGAAGAATAAACCCATCCTTCAGAATATGAGGTGAATTTCATTACTCCTTTAAAGTAAAGTCAAAGAATTTAGACTAAGAAAAGAAAGTAGGGAGGATGCCTTGGATAAAATATATTCTTTTACTTTGCCACTGGTGTGGAACAGGAAGACTTGTGTGTGGACTGTTGAGGTTGACACTGAAGTGACCTCTGAAAGCAAATACCCCAGTGAAACTGTTATGTAAACTGGAATGACTGGACATTCCCGGCCACCGCAGCATAGGCAGGCTGTGCTAATGACAGCTCACCACCTGGAAGCAGCAAGTATTGAACAGAAATAGATGGACGCATATATCCTCTCTGATTTCACATTACAGATAAAATCTTACATTGGATAAAGTTGTATAAGTAATGGTGATCTAGTTCAAAATCTTAGAGAAAGGAAAGGCTTTATAAACTTGATAGGTAGTAACAGGAAGATTTTGCTGTTTCAAATCTAAATGGTAGATACTAAATTTAATCAAAACAGCAGACCACAGACTGAAAAGTATATAATATAATATGGACTAATGCGTTATTAGCTCATGTTCACTACAATGAGATTAACTTCCATCAGCAGCATAATTAGGTTTTGGTATTTGGCTGGCTTAGATCTATGTCCAAAGGACATATAGCCAGAAATAAGCTTAATGCATTTCATATTAAAATTTTGACTTATTTAAGTAAAGTTGTTTTAAAAAAATCTTCACATTATATAAACTGATTGTGAATCATCAAACCCTTCAAAACCCCTTACATAAACAGTCTTACAAAATCTTTTTTGAACAGTGGTTACATTGATGTTGCTTATATTTTTAATCAACCAGTGAACTTTATTTGTAAAACCAAAGGTTTGGTTTTAAAATGCCAGATATTTATTTGATGTGCTTCACACCAAAAATCTGCATATTCAAGTGAGCTGCTTTTAAAAAATCCTCAAATTCTAAAAACTGCTTGTCATCATTAATCTCTTCTAAGGACTGTTTTTTTTTTATATATATACATAGTTTTAAAGTCAACAATCTGAAATATTTTTTTTGAAAAGTGGCTTCACTGATGCTTGTTACATTTTTCATCCAACAATAAGCTTCATTTGTAAAATTCAAGACTTGGTTTACAAATGCCATGAGGGCTAAGCAGAATCATCAGAGAGGAGCCCTGCATTTCCTTTGTGCAAGAAAGTTAATAGGATTAAGGCTTGAAGAATTGAATAAAACCCTGAGCTGGTTAAGATGGATGTATCACATTTCAGGGTTCCCATTTCATAACCAGCATGCCCCACATTGCAGAAAATAAAACATGCTGGCGAGCTCATTTAAATGGTTCTTCAGGAATATGTTGATTTCAGAAACTTTAAAAGGAAACTCGTGTCCATTTCCTTGAACCATATGGCTTTTTGTGTACTCAGCCTGCCTGGTTTTTGGCTTGCTTCTGCTTCACAGTTAACAATTTTCTGCTACAGTCCAGTTACATGGAGAAGAGAGGACAGATTTCTGTGCTCAGAGAATTTCTGCATATGACTTAATACTTTCTGATTTTCACAATGATGCAATTTGCACTGGCCTTAATCATCTGTAAATATGGCAAGTCTAAGTGAAAATGCTAAAGACCTGTTATCTTCCTCCGGATCATGTAATGGAACTGGGGATCTGCTGCTTTCTGCTATCAAGGTGGTTATTATCAAGTATAATTTGTGGTTGGAAATGTTTGGCATTCCTGTCTAGCAGTAGCCCAGAATGTTTAGAATAGATTTTTACATAGGAGTTCAAACATCTGTCCGTTTTAGGTCAGATTTCTGTGAGAACTTAGCCATATAGTATCTAAACAAATGCAGCTGTCCCAGATTAAATGGGAATGGTTTCTAGCATGAAGATGGCAACAAAGGGTCAAGTTTAAAATTAAGAATATAAGAATAAGCCTAAGTAAGAATGGTAAGCAAAAGGTCTTCACTGTCTACAAAATGCCAGATAATGTTACCAATTAAGAGATGGACTTAAAGGCTATACGAGAACTATTCTGGCAAGTGAAGTGAAGTGAGGTGAAAGTCTCTCAGTCGTGTCCAACTCTTTGCAACCCCATGGACTACACAGTCCATGGAATTCTCCAGACTCGAATACTGAAGTGGGTAGCCTTTCCCTTCTCCAGGGGATCTTCCCAACCCAGGGACTGAACCCAGGTCTTCCCCATTACACGTGGATTCTTTAACAGCTGAACCACCAGGGAATCCCAAGAATACTGGAGTGGATAGTCTATCCCTTCTCCAGTGGATCTTCCTGACCCAGGAATCGAACCGGGGTCTCCTGCATTGCAGGCGGATTCTTTACCAACTAAGCTATGAGGGAAGCCCCAAAAGACTCATTAATTAACAGATTGTAACACCATTTTGCCTGTGGACTAATATGTAGCATTACAATTTCATTATAGGTTCCTTTTATTTGCAATTCCTCTATTACAGAAATCCAGTTTGACATGAACAGTGCTTATTAAATGAAAGCTGTATATAAAACTGCAAAGAAATATAACATCAAATTTTGGAAAGGAAGTTGAAAAAAAATTAAAACAAGCTGTGATGATCTTAACAAAGACACATAAAACCTGTTACTGGGAAGAGTTGTTTGGTCAAATTTCCTGTTTTTTCCTAAGTTCTGGTTTGTTTTAAACATGTCGTCAATGCACAGTTTATTACCATTGATTAACGTTTCTACATGTAAAATCAAGAACTGTTCTCCAGGGCTTCTTATTTAAAAATAGTCTAAACAATACGGATTTTCTCTTTCTTGTCCAGATTGTGATCTTTACCCTAACTAAGAAATGATAGGCTGTGGATCAAAATTGCTGAAAATTAATATTGTAAACTAGAAAGTCAAACATGGGTTAATGAAAGAGTCATAAAATATCTCTTTATCCCTAAGTGATTTTACTACAGGATTCCAGAAATCAACCTGGACTGCTACAAAAGACATCAAATCAAAGCAATATAAGTGTCACTGATGGCTCTTTGTTTTGCTCAGTCAAAAAAAAAAAAAAAAAAAAACCTATGCAAAGACATATCTGACTCTAATGGCAACATATTATAAAATTAAAAAAAAAAAGAATCATACCATTGCGAGTGAAATGTAGGAAAACAAAAATTCCTCCCTGGGGAACAAGAGTATAACACATTAACATTTTTCTAAGTATTTTATAAATTATGCAGCTTTATTAAACACCTACCACCATTAGATATCTCTTCTTTACTGACAACACTTTTCTTAATGGCCTTTACATGTTTAAATAAATGGCTCCTGAAAATGTGCATTTGTATTATATAAATAAAACCTTAATTAATATAAACATACTCCAGATATAAACATTTTAGAAATGTCAGCTTAAAACTTTCCAGTCTAAATAAATCCTCTTATAAGTGGTCCAACAAAGCAATTTTTAATGCATTTCTCCCCCTAAAGAGCTCATATAGATAGATTTACAGGCACAACTCAAAAGAGAAATCAAAATAGATTTGAAGAAGACTGAATGTTTCATTCATGTAATAAACAACTCTAAGCATATCCAATAGATAGATAGTTTTTGAAACTAACCAAGGCAAGTGATTTTATTTTTGTTTTAGTGCTCACTATTATCTCATGGTATCTTGTTCAGATATTTATTCTCCTGCTTATTGTTGTCTCCCTCACTTGAACTGTAAGCCTTCTGAGAGTAAAGACATCTGTCTTGTTCTCTCTACCACTTAGTGTCAGGCATATAATAGATGCAGAGCATGGCTCACTAAAAAATTCATGAAAGCCTTGATGAGATAAAGCTAAAAAGACTCAGTTATTTCAGTGTACCTCACTTTATCCAATTGATCCTATGTATTAGAGTCTCTGTTTTCCCTCTTCTTTCTTAGTATCCCTAAATTTCCACTGAATACATGCCCTCCATCCATGAACAAAGCCTACATTCTCCAGCCTCCCTTGCAGCTAGGTGGTGTTGTTCAGTCACTCAGTCATGCCTGACTCTTTGTGACCCCATGGACTGCAGCACGCCAAGCTTCCCTGTCCTTCACCATCTCCCAGAGTTTGCTCAAACTCATATCCATTGAGTTGGTGATGCCATCCAACCATCTCATCCTCTGTCATTCCCTTCTCCTCCTGCCTTCAATCTTTCAGCCTTTTTTATGGTCCAACTCAGATAGGTGTACTGCTGCTGCTGCTGCTGCTAAGTTGCTTCAGTCGTGTCCGACTCTGTGCAACCCCATAGACGGCAGCCCACCAGGCTCCTCCGTCCACAGGATTTTCCAGGCAAGAGTACTGGAGTGGGGTGCCATTGCCTTCTCCTAGGTGTACTAGATGTGACCTAATAAGATATAAACAAAAACATTCAACAACAGCTTCTTGGAAAGCTCCTTGAAAGACAGCCTGTGTGAGGGGTTCCTTTGCCTCTTCTTCCCCTCTGTCTCCTTCCTGCTGCCTAAGATGTGATGTAATGGCTGGAACTCAAACAACCATTATGGACTATGACTTGACCTTGAGAGTCTAGGAGTTGACCTTGAGAATGAAAATCATGTTAGCATAGCACAGCAGCAAGAGAGAATGTTGGGTTCTTGTCCTGTGGAGTCCCACTCCACCCTGGGCTCTACTTCTGCTTTTTTTTTTTTTTTAACACGGAGAAGAAATAAATGTCTACCTTAACTGCAGTTGTTCAGTTGCTAAGTTGTGTCCAACTCTTTGCGACCCCAATGACTGTAGCATGCCAGGCATCCTTGTCCTCCATTATCTCCCAGAATTTGCTCAAACTGATGTCCGTTGAGTTAGTGATGCCATCCAACCATTTCATCCTCTGTCGTCCACTTTTCCTCCCACCTTCAATCTTTCCCAGCATCAGGATCTTTTAAAAGGAGGCAGTTCTCGGAATCAGGTGGCCAAAATATTGGAGTTTCAGCTTCAACTTCCAATAAACACTCAGGACTGATCCCCTTTAGGACTGACTGATTTGATTTCCCTGTAATCCAAGGGACTCTCAAGAGTCTTCTCCAGCACCACAATTCAAAAGCATCAATTCTTCAGCTCAGTCTTCTTTGTGGTCCAACTCTTCCTCTACCTTAATTAAGTCATTATTATTATGAGCTTTCTGTTACACATAGCAAAATTGGATAGTGATATGATTTTGAAAATAATTTAAAAAACAGGCACAGGTAGGCTTTACATATGCCTTTTTAAAATCTATCATTTTATAAACATATTGAGAACTCTTTCCAGTGAGTAGGCAAGTACAGTCACTCCTCAGTATCCATGGACCACTGGTTCCAGGATGCTGGCCAATTCCAAAATGCATGGGTGTTCAAGTTCCTCACATAAAATGGTATAGTACGCTTGGTCTTCCTTATCCAAAGGTAAGAACCGCTGACAGTATTTGTGAGCACATATTGTCTTCAGAATTAAACCTGACACTATAAGAGAATATAAAGAAATTCAAGACCAGGCTTTCATCCTTAAGAAGTTAGTGATTTAGCCAACAGAAAAAAACATGCATGAACTGCCAATCCGCCCATTCCTAACACACCTGCCTAGAGGAAACAGCACACAGAGGCAAAGAACAAACAGTGAAACTGAAGTGAGATGGCCATCTCCGAAGGATTTCAGAAACCAAAGGGCCATGAGGACTGGGATTCTTGGGGAAGGTTCCAGGCAGGACTATCCCTTGAGGTGAGCCTTGAAGGAGGGGCAGAATCTGGAGAGGCATTGGTAATGGGCTGGGTGTCCCCAGGGTGGGGACCAACAGCAGGGAAACCACTGGTTCAGTAATGAGCACAGCATGTTCAAGGAGACTGGAAGGAGGTCAACCAGATGTGTGGCCTCTGGAAAAAGGGCCCTCCCTTTTCTCAGAATGTGGTCTCTCAGCCTTGAAGAGAATCCTCGTAAAGGATGGCTTACCTCACAATTCACCCCATATTTAGGAGATGAATCTGTGCTACAGATTCTCCCTGCCTTGCATACAACACCCTGCTTCTGAGTCCCCAGGGCTGACTCAGTAGTGCCTCAACCCCAGGTCCTTGCTTTTCTGTAGAGATCCTGATCAGACCTCAGCCCAGTGGTGACTTCTAGAGCAATGTGCTTCCTGCTATGCAGCAGGCACATACGAAATCCTGCCTACAACCTCCAATGGGGCATTTTAAATTAAACTGTTAAGTAGTGGTAGCGTGATCTGCCTCCTATGTTGGTGAAATAACAATAAAGCCACAGGCTGACCAGTCATCGCTTCCAAAGAAGAGGCCAGGGAATTCAATTACTCACAAGCTAACCACAATCACAGGATGAAGCAGCAACTTTCCTAATAAAGTTCCCTTTCAGCTACTCTTCATAAACAAAGCCACAGTTCAGATTCTTTAAAAAAAAAAAAAATCAACTAATACCTTTGGAGGAAAGGGCATTGTCCAATCTAATGAAAGACCTGGGCACAGCCTTCAGTTGCAGAATGTGTTTTGGAAGAGTCAGTACTTGTTGTGACCACTGGGTAGCCCAGATGAGGTGAGTAAAATGGAGGATCCCTGTGGACTCAAGGCCCAGCTGGCTTTACTAGTGACTAACAAAGTGCTGACTGAGGAGAGGGCCCAAAGTGCAACAAGTCACACGAAGTGTTTTTCTATCTGGAGTTTTGGGAGGAGTAAGTAACCTCTCTGGGATCTGGTCTAAGGTAAATGAAACCAAACCTGACCCTTTTCCAAAATTGGGCCTAAAATTGCTCCCCAGAATCACCGCTGGCAGCCTAGTAGAGCAAGAAAGCACAGACCAGCTGTGAGGAGGCTTGAGTGTTGGTTCGTCTCTGCCACAGTGAAAACTGCTGGTGACCTTGGCTTCTTTCTCTGCAAATGAAGGGAGTTGGACTAGAGATGATCTATCCCTGACACCCACTCTGATTCCAACAATGACTCTAACTCACAACAGAAGAGTGCACAGCAAGTATGATTTTCTCTCCTCATCTTCTTTTCTGCCCATCACCATTTCTCCATACGCCCCCAAATCACATTAATTCGCCAGTTAATGGACAGCCATCCCGGGTTGCAGTATCCTCTAAAGTGCGGTGAATTTCAGGCTCATTTGGTGACAACAGCAGCTGCCGCTCTCCTCAAACCACATCCTTCCCCTTCGTCACGAGGCCTCCTCACTAGCCACAGTTTGCCTTGGCCAGGCCTCCCTCTGCGTCAGCTTCCACCAGAAACTGCCACCCATACGCAGAGTTCTAGTGCATCAGACTCTTTGAAGAGGATCCAGCTGGCCAGAGCAGCGTTCCAGGTGCTCAAGACCGAAGAATTTCATGGCACTGCAGGCAGATTAAAGCTGAAAGGGAGCACAAAACGCATCGAGTTTGATAGACTCCCACTTATAGATGAGGACGCCGAAGCCCAGATAGGTTTATGTATGAGAAGTGGCCTAGTCACAGCAAGAACCGAAGTCTATTGACTCAAAGGCCAGTCATAATTTTGAAATAACTGACTGAAATAGAAGTAACTATTTGTGGTGTGCTCTGTGCCAGGCACTGTGCCAAGGGACATCTCAAAAGTTAACACGTACAAACTTGAACTCAGGATCTTTTCTCCAAAAGTGCTCTTCCTGTCCTCCCACCTTCAGCGGCACCCCCATCCATTTCACTGCTTATGCCAGGAACTTGGGATTCAAATCCTTGACACCTCCCTCTCTCACAGCTCCCCCACATAAAACTTGCAAGTTTTGCCATTTCTCTAAAGCACATCTTGAATCTCTCCAATTTCTCCCACAGTCACCATCTCCACACTGGTCCAAGCCACCTTTGCCTCTTACCCGGCCTCTGGCCAAACCTCTGCTCTCATATTCCACTGCCACTGCTCCCATCACTGTCAATTTATTCTCCAACCAGAATCCAGGGTAATTCTGTGAAAACGCAAACCAGATCATGCCATGCCCACTCCTATTCCCACTCTGTCACTGTGCTAAACTCATTGTCTTCCTTATACACTTAAGATGAAGCTCAGATTTCTAGAAGGCCCTGCCTAATCTGTGACATCTCCAATCTCATCTCACCCTAATCTGCCACAACTCCCTAGGTCCTACCAACACTTCTTTCAGGTCCTCCAGGGCTGCACATTCCTTCTAACTACAGGTTATCCTCTGTGTGAAGTCCTCTTCCTTCTACTCCTAGCCTGGCTTACTTCATACCATCTTTCAGATCTCAGCTGAAACACTACTTCCTCAGAGGAACCTTCCCTAAGAGCTTGTCAGGAGCCACTTCTTCCGAATAGCATCTACCAGTTTGTAATATTATATTTTTCAGAGTATTTGTTTAATATCCAATTCCCCAGCAAGACTATAAACCCCATGAGGACAGGGACTGTATCTGTTTGTTCACTACTGTAGTCACAGAATTTAGTGGCAGCCACATAGCAGGTCCTAAATAAATTACTTAGTTTGAATTAATATATTTATGTTCTTAACACTTATTAGATTATATCAGGACAAGAAGAAGGTATAGGAGATATGGAAAATATAGGAGCCATGATATTTAGTGAATTCATTTGGAGCAAATGGAAACTGTGATAATGTGCTGAAAAATTACCCCCCCCCCCCCCAAAAGATAGTTATGGCTTCCCAGGTGGTTCAGTAGTAAAGAATCCATCTGCCAATGCAAGAGACACAGGAGACCCTGCTTTGATCCCTGGGTCAGAAAGATCCTCTGGAGAAGGAAATGGCAACCCACTCTTACTATTCTTCCCTGGAAAATCCCATGGACAGAGGAGTCTGGTGGGCTACAGTCCATGGGGTCACAAATAGTCAGACACATCTGAGCACACAAAAGGTTATCTATATCCTAATTCCTGAAACCTGTGAATGTCACCTCATATAGCAATCAATAAGGGAAAAGGGAGAAGGTCTTTAGAGGGGATTAAGTTAGGAATCTTGAGGTGGGGAGATTATTATCCCGGATTGTCCAGGCCAGCCCTACATGCAATCACAAGTGCTCAAAAAGAGAAAGGCTGGGGGAGATTTGACACATAGAAGAAATGGGGGATATGAGAACAGAACAGAAAGGTATTTGAAGACGCTGGTCTTGAATACTGGAGTGACGCAGCCACAAGACAAAAAATATTGGCCACCAACAGAGAGTAAAGAGGCAAGGAACAGGTTGTCTCCTACAGCTTGAGGAGGCAGGGTGGCTCTGCCAACACCTTGGTTTCAGCCCAGTCATTCTGGTTTCAGACTTTTGGCCTCCAGAACTGTGAGAGGATCAATTTCTATTGTTTTAAATCAACAAGTTTGTGGTAATTTGTTATAGCAGCTATAGGAACATAATACAGCTAATACAGAGTCCATCACATTATTCTGCTACAAAACAGTGGTTTATACTGGGGGAAGTTCTACTCTTCCCCTATGTTCCCCATCTGAATTGCACCATATATTATTCAGCCACGGATAAACGGGACACCTCCATTCTCAGCATCGTCTCTACTCCATATTCCCAAAGTCAAGAATTAGCGATAAGGAAAGAGAAAACAAGAGAAACAACTGACCACCAAGGATAAAAATGCCACAAAGCTCAGGACTTACGTCCAACCCAAAGTAAACAATGCTTAGTATTGCCTCCAAAGTGTTTCCGGACCCACAGTGATCTTATGTTTTCACTTATACAATATACTAAATTATTTATAATAGATAAACAACCACCTTCAAATACCTAAAGGATCATATTCCATGACATTTAAAGGGCTTGTACTTTCAAATCTATCTTTCAGCCTACCTAGGGGTCATAGTTTTTGCCCCATATATTAAAGGTATGAGTTTGGCAAACTGATAGCATATATGCCCTGGTTCAAGACAATCTATAATTTTGTAAGACAAGATGCTGAGAAATATACATTTTCAATGACTTATTTTAACTCATTAGAAGTCAAATACTACTTATGAGATGATGTGTACTGTGAATAAATACATTTTAACATACTTGTAATATTCCCACTTATATGCTGTGTACATCATGCCAAATGCTGGGCTAGATGAAGCACAAGCTGGACTCAAGACTGCCAGGAAAAATATCAATAACTTCAGATACACAGACACTACCCTTATGGCAGAAAGTGAAGAAAAACTAAAGAGCCTCTTGATGAAAATGAAAGAGGAGAGTGAAAAAGTTGGCTTAAAACTCAACATTCAGAAAACTAAGATCATGGCATCCAGTCCCATCACTTCACGGCAAATAGATGGGGAAATAGTGGAAACAGTGACAGACTTTATTTTCGGGGGGCTCGAAAATCACTGCAGATGGTGACTGCCATCATGAAATTAAAATATGCTTGCTCCTTGGAAGAAAAGCTATGATCAACCTAGACAGTATATTAAAAAGCAGAAATATTACTTTGCCAGCAAAGATCTGTCTAGTCAAAGCTGTGGTTTTTCCAATAGTCATGTATGGATGTGGGAGTTGGACTGTGAAGAAATTTGAGTGCCAAAGAATTGATGCTTTTGAACTGTGGTGTTGGAGAAGACTCTTGAGAGTCCCTTGGACTGCAAGGAGATACAACCAGTCCATCCTAAAGGAGATCAGTCCTGAATATTCTTGGAAGGACTGATACTGAAGCATAAATTCTAATACTTTGGCCACCTGATGCAAAGAATTGACTCATTGGAAAAGACCCTGATGTGGGAAAGATGGAAGGTGGAAGGAGAAGGGGACGACAGAGGATGAGATGGTTAGATGGCGTCACTGATGCAATGGATATGAGTTTGAGTAGGTTCTGGGAGTTGGTGATGGACAGGGAGGCCTGGAATGCTGCAGTCCATGGGGTCGCAGAGTCAGACACGACTGAGCAACTGGACTGAACTGAATATTCCCACTTGGAGGACAGGGATAATAGCTCTCTTGCTAGAGCAGCCATCTTGCTATTATTTCATTCAGTGTCTCCAGATGGGAAAAGGATATTAAGTCATTGGAAATTAATCCTGCTAAGGGAAATCGGAAATTTTCAAAGCTGTTGTCAATATGGCTCTGCAGTTTAAGATGAACATACGTGAAGTGAATTTTACAGCAGTTAAAATCTGCTTGAAGAAATGACTATCATAAGAGCTGTGTAAGAGAGCATAAAGAGAACTCTAGATGATGAGGGAGAGAGAGAAAATGTGGTTGAGGGAATTCAGTGAGGTAACTCAATGCTGCCCAATTTTGACAGAGGCAAGGCAGGAAGGTGAAGATATTTTAATGTAAGAAAATTTCCCGAGCAAATGTGCTTCTCAGACAGTCCAGGACATAACTGGGAATCAGTTAAAACCATTAAAAATATTTCACTTGTCATAATGTTTAGGGAGTAGGAAAGGATTTTGGAGATCACTTAGCTCAGCTGCCCCATTGTACAGATGAGAAACTGAAGTGGACATGGGCTCTCCCAGGGAGAAGTAGCTGTCAGGAGGCCAAGCTGGGATGCATACTCAGGTCAGGTGGGCCCTCCTCCAGCACTCTGTGTGCTCTGCCTCTCCTCACTTATTTCAGAATAAGTGACAGAGATTTGTCTCTAGCTTAAATAATGACAAATTGCCTACTATTTCTTAAAGGCAAATTAAATGTTAAGTACTGTCAGCCTATTCTATTGATACAATGAGCTATTTCAAGCTGATTGCTTTTTACCAGTTCTTTTTAATAGGAACTTCAAATAGACATAGCACCCCTATCATCTTCTTGCTCCTCCTATACCCTTTGCCTCCCCTTAATCTCCTTGGTGGTAGATAGCTAGTTGATCAAATAATCTGTTTTGAGATTGAGACTATTCTGGTTTCACAGCTGAGTCATCACCAGCCACACTGAAGACTGCAGTCTGCCATGTGGCTGCACCTTTGCTGAGTGAGGGCCAGTGCACGCTGGTCCATGGGCATGGGGCCTGAGGCACACGCACAGATGTTGTGTGTGCCCAGCCATCACACTCAGGGGCTCTAACCTCTCTGTTGCTGTGCCCCCAGCCCAGAGGTGCTGGCCTGCCCAGCGAGGGCTGGCTTCTTGACTTGTGATAGACACAACTTAGGATGTGAGTGACTTGAAGCCATGAACCCCGTAGATGTCCCTTTTCTGAGTTCTACTCACGCTTCCTCAGTGGTGACTCATGGCCATCTGATGACAGCAGTGCACCTCTCCTTCATCATATATTCTTTGAGTCTCACCCCAGACTCCAAGAAGAGGACACCTGTGGCTTTGTATAGTGGAGTTTTATAAGAATAATTTGCAAATATATTTTGTCTATCTCGGGGGTCGCACAGAGTCGGACACGACTGAAGCGACGCAGCAGCAGCAGCAGCAGCAGCAGACCATCATTTATCAAGCCCAGTGGGAATCTGATCCACACACCAACCACCAGTTTTAGGCAAATTAAAAATAAGATTCCTCACAATGAAGGATAAACTAAAACATGATACTAAAAAAATAATTATTTGGGACTTCCCTACTGGCTCAATGGTTAAGAATCCACCTGCCAAAGCAGGGGACACAGGTTCAGTTCCTGGTCCAGGAAGATTCCACATGCCTCTCAGCAACTAAGCCCCTGCACAGCTACTGAGCCCACACCCTAGAGACCACAGGCTGCAACTACTGAGACCTGTGCTCTCTGGGGCCTGTGCTCCATAGCAAGAGAAGCCAGCACAATGCAATGAAGAGTAGTCCCTACTTGTCGCAACTAGAGAAAGCCCACACACAGCCCCCAGAGCCAAAGAATTGATGCTTTTGAACTGTGGTGGAGATCCAAACAGTCCATCCTAAAGGAAATCAGTCCTGAATATTCATTGGAAGG
This sequence comes from Ovis canadensis, assembly GCF_042477335.2. Lineage (NCBI taxonomy): Eukaryota > Metazoa > Chordata > Mammalia > Artiodactyla > Bovidae > Ovis > Ovis canadensis. The sequence goes on from NC_091246.1 coordinate 31,653,579, forward strand.
ACTGATGCTGAAGCTGAAACTCCAATACTTTGGCCACCTGATGTGAAGAACTAACTCATTTGAGAAGACCCTGATGCTAAAGATTGAAGGCGGGAGAAGGGGACAACAGAGGATGAGATGGTTGGATGGCATCACCGACTCAATGGACATGAGTTTGAGTAAACTCTGGGAGTTGGTGATGGACAAGGAGGCCTGGCATGCTGCAGTTCATGGAGTCACAAAGAGTCGGACGCGACTGAACTGAACTGAACACACAGCCCCCATTGCAGCCAAAACTAAATAAATAAAAAGTTTAAAAATCATTATTTTAAATATGTTCATATCAGTGAAAGGGATGATGTAGTTTGTAGTCTTAGTTAATGTATGTCTGGGAGAAGGCAATGGCAACCCACTCTAGTACTCTTGCCTGGAAAATCCCATGGATGGAGGAGCCTGGTAGGCTGCAGTCCTTGGGGTTGCTAAGAGTCGGACACGACTGAGCAACTTCACTTTCACTTTTCACTTTCATGCATTGGAGAAGGAAATGGCAACCCACTCCAGTGTTCTTGCCTGGAGAATCCCAGGGACGGGGGAGCCTGGTGGGCTGCCATCAATGGGGTCGCACAGAGTCGGACACGACTGAAGCGACCTAGCAGCAGCAGCAATGTATGTCTGACATTATGTCTATAATGATAAGTTATTTTGTTATTACATATATCGTGACAAATAGTTTGAGCTACCTTCTGTGTAGTTTCTTATTTTTTGTTTCTACTAAATTAAAATGCTCACATGGAGAGACTGTCTGAAAGGGCCACAGGTGTTTGGAGGCTCTGTCATACATATTTGGATGTTCACATGAAGTGTAGTCCTAGAAATTATGGGATGATTTCTCACCAAGGACTTCTTTCAGTGCTAGTAAACATAAACTGACAGGCATATTATATTCAAGAGCTAGAAGACTGGACTGAATATTCCATCAGGATTAAAGCAACAAGATGCCTAATCTACCTTTTGGTTGCATTTGGCAAGCATGTTGCAGCATTTGCGAGTGGTAGACATGGGTTTGACCCCTGGGTTGGGAAGATCCCCTGGAGAAGGGAAAGGCTACCCATATTCCAGTATTCTGGCCTGGAGAATTCCATGGACTACAGTCCATGTGGTTGCAAAATGCCATGGACAACAGTCCATGGGGTCACAAAGAGTCGGACATGACTGAGCGACTTTCACTTTCACTTTTTCATACTATAGCCTCAGTTCTTTCACTAATGACTGAAGATCCATTCATTCAACAAGTATCTACTGAGCTACTACAGACATAGCTAGGCATAGGGATACAGTAAGAGACAAGACTGGATCTCTGTCCTCAAAGACTCACAAGATAACAAGATTGCTCATAAACATTAAATATCTTCATGTTCAGGTCCAAAATAGCATTTCACTTGAAAAAGTGACCTAAATAATAGAAATGGCTTTTACAGACACTAAACAGCATCACAAAGATAAGTTTTTAACTCATTCCACATTCTAAAATCTTTTGTGAGGCACCTTCACCTCCACTAAGCTATTTGCTGCTCATTTTCTTCATATTGTGATAAATTGACGCACTTTTCATTACGCCTTTCAACTACAATCAGGATTAAGAGTCACCGTGCAGATCGCCCACTGTTCTCTGAGAATGAAATAATGCTGTTATTCACATTCTAGTGCAATTTCTTTTATTCATATAGCAATGTCCCTTCTCCTTCCTTACCTGTCACTACTGATTCCAATATACCTTTTCATTCTCTTTCATGGCTCACAATATAATCACCGACCAAAACAAACAAAACATTCTTCCCTATGACAAGGGTTTTCACTGAACAGAAACTCCTCAAGCAATCCTCTTTCATATGAGTACTGCACATAGATAAAGAGTTGATTCATAATCTGCACGTCACTGGTTTTCCTTAAATATAAAGAAAAAGATCTCGTAGCATGTACTATTGTATAACAGTAACTGCTTTTCCATACTTGTATCATGAATATTATGCAATAGCCACTAGATAAAAGCATTTTGCCAAGTACCCTATTCTGCTTTCTCTGAGAATCATACTTGTCATTAACTCTGGAGACAATCTTAATGAGATTTCCAACACAGTGCAATTTGGGCCTGATTTTCTCTATGTGGAGTATAGGTCTAGTATTATCCTAGCCCTTTTGACTTCTCTGATTTCATTATAGAATTCACAAATTTCATTTTGAAGAATCACAATTTTGGATATGTTTTGGAAAAACTTAATAGATTTACCTCTGTTTTGTGAAAAATGACAGAAAAGCTTCAACGACATCAAGGCACTATTCGAGGAAAGGGCAATGTGAAATGGTGTTGAATGGACTACCAGTTCAATAAAATGTAATTTCAGATAGTCATCATTATTTTTTCTTCCTTTTCTGGCTGCTTATGTTAAATCACGCTACTCAAGTAATCATCTGTCTCATCAGCTTACAAACACATATTCTGTCTCTGTACTGGTATCCTATTCAATATTTACAGTTAACATTATTACGAGCGCTAGTGTTTACCTGACTCATTGCATTCTACCTTTGTTCTTTACCACTGAGCCTTTTTAAAAATTGGTATACAATGACTGTAAAAAATGAAAATTTATGTGAACAAAAATGGCAGATGACGTCAAAATATGTCAGCGGAGATGAACTTCACTTAGCTGACCAAGAAATAGCCAAGACAAGGTGCTTGATAGTCTTTTCTAACATACACAGTCTTTAAGAGTATAAAGGTTATTAAGAACGAGAATACTGTGAAAACGACAATGTTATTTCTAATTTATGAAACGTGTGTGAACAAAATGACTTTACTGATCTATTCTCCGAAACTGTCAGAGCACCCATAGACCACTTGTCAGAATGCGCTGAGATAGGAGGGAATCCATTTGGGCCACACTGAGTAATTGCTCTCAGCTTTCCAGGTCGACTTAGGTTTGTGTAACACTCAAATAACTGTCATGGATTTCAGACTCCATTGTCAACTCAAACTTAATCTCATGAAGTAGTATTTATCTTCTCCTCTCATTCCTTACCCCATGTCCAACTTCTAGCCAGCCCTCCCATCACAATTGGTCTATGCAAATTTCTCCTTAACATCACAAGTCAGGAAGCTTGGGATAATCTCTGTTCAATTTCTAATATTAAAGTAGGGTCATATGCTACTGCTATCCTTATAAAGACAGTAGTTCTCAGTCTCATTAGAATCACTTGGAGAACTTTAACAAAATTAAAATGAACCATTGCCTAGATGCCACAGCAGATCAATTTAATCAGAATCTCTGGATGGGGTTCAAATGCTTATGTTTTTTAAAAGCCTCCCCAGTGATGCTAACAGGTAATCCAGATGAGAATCATTCCCATAAGCCATCTCCCACAGTAGACCTTCAATTATTGTGCCCACTGATCCTACCCACCTGTTGGGATCATTCTCTCTTATCCGGGTTACTGTGACAAGTTCCCTGCTGAATTCCCTGGATCCAATTCTGACCCCTTTACATCTATTCTTATCACAGTTCTCAAAATAGCCTTCAACATCTTTCCCTCTGGCTATGTCCTTCAGGACAACAGTCTCAACTGACTAAACTCTGGAATCCACTGAGGCCTTTAAAATGCCAACAGCCAGGCTGCACCCCACATTAAATAAATCATCACCTCTGGGGATGGAACCAGGAATGCTAAAAATCAGCCAAGATAGAGAATCAGTACTCTAGGACTGCAGTATCTTTCGATGACCACCACATCTGGGTTAATCTAGGTACCATGACTGAGCTTGGTTCTGGGCTTCCTGACAGCTATTCTCAACAAGGAATTTTTTTCTACTCAAGAGCAGAGACAAACATGAAAAACTAATCTTTAAATCTCAGTGACATTAAGTGCTATAACAGAAATATTAAGTCCTCTATAGGACACAAAGGAGGGAGCAGTGAGTAAACAGTCTACGATACTGGGGAAGCCTCCTCAGAGGAAATTATACTAATGGGATCTTGAGGGTCATCAGGCTCAAAGAGAATGGGACAACAGATGTTTTCTCAGAAACATACATTTACCCTTTCAAATATTTTTATTAAAATTTTTATTACTGACACACACTGATACATAATTTTTCTTAGATGATTTTGATCAGTTAGTACAGTTTCAATCTGTTTTTTTTAATTAATATTCTTAGTTGTCACAACCATAGGTACATTTTTATCTTGTATTTTCCTGTGAGTTTACTTTGCTTTTTTTAATAGCAAATTTTTTCTACTTTTTAAAAGAAAATAATCTTTAAGCAACTTTAGGTTCAGAGCAACACTGAGCAGAAGTAGATTTCCCATATATGCCGTGCCCCCACACATAGCCTTCCCCACTATCAGCATCCCCCACACCACAGGGATACCTTTGTTCCAATTGATGAACCTACCTAACTTCCTTACATCCTTACCTACATCAAAGTTCACTCACTATATTTTGTCCAAACTCACAGAATGCTCAATAAAGTTGTACATTTCATGAGTTTACACATAGTGATGTGTACCCACCAGTATAGTATCATACAGAGTAGTGATAGTTTCACTGCCCTAAAATCCTCTGTGCTCCGCCTAGGATGGGTATCAGCTTCCTCTGTAGGCTGGTGGAAAACTGGCTGCCACAATGCTAGACATCACATCCAGATGTGATAAGGTCAGGGAAAGAAGAGAGGTGACTTTTCCCGCGTGTCTATTTCTCTCAGTGAAGAAACCTTTCTCAGAAGCCCTTGGAAATCCTCAGATTTCCTCAACCAGAATCTTGTCAAACATTGTCTTGCTTAGCCAGATTCTTGGGAAGGGGAAAAGGGACGCCAAGTTTGATTTAGATGAACCAGACTGACTCATGGAAATGTGGACAGGATTCACCTTCTCTGAGACACTTAGGGAGATGTAAACAATCCCCCAAAATCAAAGATTTTCCAGCAAGGAAGAAAGTGGGACAAGGTTTTAGGCAGGCAACCAATAGGTTGGTTCAGGTTTCCATCATATTAGAAACAGGCTGTGGAGTGTAATGGTCAAGGGCGTGCACACTCTGGAGCCACAGGCAGTGAGCTCATATTCCACTGAACCAACTGCTATCTAGTTCTCTGGGCTTCAGTTTTCTTCTTTCTGAAAAAACAAATAATTAGAGTTCCTAACTCAGAGGACTGCCGGGAGGATTAAATCTATAGTGCTTACAATAGACTCTAGCACACATTAAGGCTTAATACATGTTACTGGCCATCTCCACAGCCTCTGTAATAGGCTATAATAGCTAACAAGCAGAGACATGCCCAATTAGGCATTCAATAAGTTCATTTTGTTTTTCACATATTAATAACTTAATTAAAAGGGCCATTTCTTCTTATTGGGCTTCCCTAGTGGCTTAGACGGTAAAGAATCTGCCTGCAATGCAGGAGACCCTGGCTGGGGAAGATCCCCTGGAGAAGGAAATGGCTACCCACTCCAGTATTCTTGCCTGGAGAATTCCATGGACAGAGGAGTTTGGCAGGCTACAGTCCATGGGGTCACAAAGAGTCGGACAAGACTGAGCAACTTTCACTTTCTTCTTATTACTAGTATAAAGTTGTTACTGACTAAAAGTAATTACAGTTGGAAATACTTCAATAATCCATTGCTCCCTGGAAAATATATTAAGAGAAATATAATAATAATTATTATTATTTATAATGAATATTTATCGAGCCTTTACTTACTGTGTGCTAGAGACTGCTGTAAATGTCTTACATGCATTATCTCATTTAAACCTAAAACTAATTTATGAAGTCAGGCTTATCAGTAAAACATTATTAAAGCTAACCTCAAGCTAAATATAGCTTTATCTTCAAAGTATAAGTGTTTTCACATCATAACGTCAAATGAAAATTGGAGAGGCCAAATTTCTAGTTCTAAGATATGTTTTCTCCCCTTCCTATGATCGCTACCCCTATTTTAACATTGCTGAAATCAGGATGCATCTTACATTCTGTGCTTATGCTTACCACAATAACATGTGTGTGTCCCACTGTAATTTACTTGGTGACACATTAATAAAAGGGAGGAAGCACAGCAGTTCCAGCCATCAGGGAGTCAGGTTCCACGTTTTACTCATTAACCCTCATTAACCAAATATATGCTGCTTAGATGCTCTCTTCCACAAAGGGCCTTAAAAGGGGAACTCAGTGACTAATTACAGTATTACATTCCCCCTGGAGCCAGTAGCCAAATAATTTCCACTTTAAGTGGTAGAAATTATGTGAAGCAGTTAGGGCTTGAACATTAAAGACTAAGTCACATGTCCCCAATCCTGCAGGTGGTTCCTGGTCAAGATTTACCACTTTTCTTCAGTTCAGGAACCAAGTAAAGCACTGAAAATTCAAGGACATCATTTAAATTCTGAATCTATCATTATTTTGCTGGGTGCTACAGGCAGTTACAGAAATGCCCTGGGCTCTCATTCTTCATCTGTTAAAGGATATCAACTGTCCCTACAGAACGTCTAAGGATATTAAGAGTAACTAATGAGATTGTTTTGGTTCCAACATAACTCAAATTTTCTCCCACTCATATCTGTTTCCTCTTTTACCGCACACGAAGGCCCCAATGTCCCACTCCGTGAATGATTCAACCTATTAAGGAAATCAGCTGCTCGCCTGCAGCTAATAACATAGTTCTGCTTCATTACTTCTTGAATGAATTTCATTTTCTTCAATCTTCTATAAGACTCTATTCAATTTCAAAAAGGTAGGTGTTAACAAGAAATCAACAGCACAAAGAATCAAAGAGAGATGTCACCTGGTTGATGGCAATGGCCTCCGACTGCGACTTTTGTGGGAAACAGAAGCAATCAACATGGAACTCATGTACCATCCTACCAGTGCCCACTCCACACATGCCTTCTCATGAGACAGTGAGTTAACCTTTTTTGTGCCCCTCAAAGACTCACTACTCTTATTATAGAGCCCCCTTCCTTCTCACCACAATGATGCATATAGTTGCTGCCAACATCACCTGTCTTCTCATTCTCTCCTTTCTCATCAATTTCTTCCTCTTTACTCACACCGCATCAGTCTACCAACATGTTCTGATAAAGTCGGTCCTTAAAACATCCCCTCTTGACTTCACATCTTTAACCATAAACTTCCCTATTCCTCTGCTTTCTTTACAGGACTCCTTCAAAGAGCCTCCTCACTAGATATCTCAACTTACTTTCCAACTCCCTCCCAGTTCTCTCCCTCAGTTCAGTTCAGTTCAGTTCAGCCACTCAGTCGTGTCCGACTCTTTGTGACCCCATGAATCGCAGCACGCCAGGCTTTCCTGTCCATCACCAACTCCTGGAGTTCACTCAAACTCATGTCCATCGAGTCATCCAGCCATCTCATCCTGTTGTCCCCTTCTCCTCCTGCCCCCAATCCCTCCCAGCATCAGAGTCTTTTCCAATGAGTCAGCTCTTCGGATGAGGTGGGCAAAGTATTGGAGTTTCAGTTTTAGCATCAGTCCTTCCAATGAACACCCAGGACTGATCTCCTTTAGAATGGACCGGTTGGATCTCTGTGCAGTCCAAGGGACTCTCAGGAGTCTTCTCCAACACCACAGTTCAAAAGCATCAATTCTTTGGCGCTCAGCTTTCTTCATAGTCCGACTCTCACATCCATACATGACCACTGGGAAAACCATAGCCTTGACTAGACAGATCTTTGTTGGCAAAGTAATGTCTCTGCTTTTGAATATGCTGTCTGCTGCTGCTGCTGCTAAGTCGGTCAGTCATGTTCGACTCTGTGCGACCTCATAGACGGCAGCCCACCAGGTTCCCCCGTCCCTGGGATTCTTCAGGCAAGAACACTGGAGTGGGTTGCCATTTCCTTCTCCAATACATGAAAGTGAATGAAAGTGAAGTCACTTAGTTGTGTCCGACTCCTAGCGACCCCATGGACTGCAGCCTACCAGGCTCCTCCATCTATGGGATTTTCCAGGCAAGAGTACTGGAGTGGGGTGCCATTGCCTTCTCTGGAATATGCTGTCTAGGTTGGTCATAACTTTCCTTCCAAGGAGTAAGAATCTTTTAATTTCATGGCTGCAATCACCATCTGCAGTGATTTTGGAGCACAAAAAAAAATAAAAAAAATAAAGTCAGCCACTGTTTACACTTTCCCCATCTATTTCCCATGAAGTGATGGGACCAGATGCCGTGATCTTAGTTTTCTGAATGTTGAGCTTTAAGCCAACTTTTTGACTCTCCTCTTTCACGTTCATCAAGAGGCTTTTGAGTTCCTCTTCCCTTTCTGCCATAAGGGTGGTGTCATCTGCATATCTGAGAGTATTGATATTTCTCCCGGCAATCTTGATTCTAGCTCTTGCCAATTAGGCTTCCTTCTCACAATGCTACCAGCATTGTTCTCTTTAAGGTTACCAGTGACCTCCACTGGACCACATCCCATAGTCCATTCTCAGGGCGTGTATATTTCATGCCCAGTGGCTGACACACTTGGCTATCATGTCTCAGTTCTCATCCCTCTTATCTTCTCTATCTCCCTCCACAATGTGCTTTTCAGTCCCATGACTTTAAATACCATCTGAATCCTGAAGAACCCCTCCAAATTCATATCTCCAGCTATGAGCTTCCCTTTGAATTCCAGCTATATTTCCACTTGGACATTTCAAACTCAACAAATTTAAAACCAATCCTGATTTTCCCTAACAACCTTATTCTTTTCCTGCTATTTCCATTTCAATAAAAATAACACCACTGTTTTTTTTCCAGACCCTAAACCTTGAAGTTGTCCCTGTTTCCTCTTTCTCTTACATCGTACATACAATTCACTCTAAAATTTCATTAACTTGATCTTCAAAATATCCCAAATTTGAACACTTCTCACCTCATCTACTGTTACCATCCTAGTCCAAACTACTGTTATCTCTCACAGATTTCTCTATTAGCTTTCCAATTGGATACCTGCTTTTGCTCTTACCTGTCCCTATCTCCCAAACACAAATAACAAGCATCTATCCAGAATCACATTTTCAAGGTATAAATCAAATCATGTTACTTACTGCATAAAACCTAAAGATGGTCCCCCCCGCCCATATCACTCAGAACAAAAGACTGAGAAGGCCCTAGAAAACTGTGTCCTCTGTAACTTCTCCAATGCACCATCGCTCTCTCCCTTGTTCATTCAACACCAGCTACCTGGCTGTCTTTCAACATGCTAAGCAAATTCTTACCTCAGGGACTCTGTCTCACCTGGCCTTCTGCCTTGCTTTGTTCAGGTCTGTGCTCAAATATCACATATTCAGAAAGTTTCATCTGAATTTGCCATCAGTTCAGTTCAGTCGCTCAGTTCAGTTCAGTCGCTCAGTTGTGTCCAACTCTATGCAACCCCATGAATTGCAGCATGCCAGGCCTCCCTGTCCATGAGCATCTCCAGGAGTTCACTCAAACTCACGTCCATCGAGTTGGTGATGCCATCCAGCCATCTAATCCTCTGTCGAGTCATGTCCAACTCTTTGTGACCCCATGGACTGCAGCACACCAGGCCTCCCTGTCCATCACCAAGTCCTGGAGTTCACACAAACTCATGTCTGTTGAGTTGGTGATGCCGCCAACCATCTCATATTCTGTCCTTCCCTTTTCCTCCCACCTTCAATCTTTCCCAGCATCAGGGTTTTTTCAAATGAGTCAGTTCTTCGCATCAGGTGGCCAGAGTAATGGAGTTTCAGCTTCAACATCAGTCCTTCCAATGAACACTCAGGACTGATCTCCATTAGGATGGACTGGTTGGAACTCCTTGCAGTCCGAGGGACTCTCAAGAGTCTTCTCCAACACCACAGTTCAAAAGCATCAGTTCTTGGGTGCTCAGCTTTCCTTATAGTCCAACTCTCACATCCATACATGACCACTGGGAAAACCATAGCCTCAACTAGACAGACCTTTGTTGGCAAAGTAATGTCTCTGCTTTTTAATATGCTGTCTAGGTTGGTCATAACTTTCTTCCAAGGAGTAAGCGTCTTTTAATTTCATGGCTGCAGTCACCAACTGCAGTGATTTTGGAGCCTAAAAATAAAGTCTGCCACTGTTTCCACCATTTCCCCATCTATTTGTCATGAAGTAATGGGACTAGATGATCTTAGTTTTCTGAATGTTGAGCTTTAAGCCAACTTTTTAACTCTATTCTTTCACTTTCACCAAGAGGCTCTTTAGTTCTTCTTTGCTTTCTGCTAAATGGGTGGTGTCATCTCCGTATCTGAGGTTATTGATATTTCTCCTGGCAATCTTGATTCCAGCTTGTGCTTCTTCCAGCCCACCATTTCTCATGATGTACTCTGCATATAAGTTAAATAAGCAGGGTGGCAATATATAGCCTTGATGTACTCCTTTTCCTATTTGGAACCAGTCTGTTGTTTCATGTCCTGTTCCTACTGTTGCTTCCTAACCTGCATATAGGTTTCTCAGGAGGCAGGTAGTCTTTCTCATCCTATTCTTTTCCTTTATTTCTTTGCACTGATCACTGAGGAAGGCTTTCTTATCTCTCCTTGCTATTCTCTGGAACTCTGCATTCAAATGGGTATATCTTTCCTTTTCTCCTTTGCTTTTCACTTCTCTTCTTTTCAAGCTATTTGTAAGGCCTCCTCACACAGCCATTTGGCTTTTTGGCATTTCTTTTTCTTGGGGACGGTCTTGATCCCTGTCTCCTGTACAATATAATGAACCTCCATCTACAGTTCATCAGGCCCTCTGTCTATCACATCTAGTCCCTTAAATCTATTCCTTACTTCTACTGTATAATTGTAAGGGATTTGATTTAGGTTATACCTCAATGGTCTAGTGGTTTTCCCTACTTTCTTCAATTTAAGTCTGAATTTGGCAATAAGCAGTTTATGATCTGAGCCACAGTTAGCTCTCAGTCTTGTTTTTGCTGACTATAGAGCTTCTCTATCTTTGGCTGCAAAGAATGTAACCAATCTGATTTTGGTATTGACCATCTGGTGATGTCCATGTGTAGAGTCTTCTTTTGTGTTGTTGGAAGAGGGTGTTTGCTGTGACCAGTGCATTCTTTTGACAAAACTCTATTAGCCTTTGCCCTGCTTCATTCTGTACTCCAAGGCCAAATTTGCCTGTTACTCCAGGTGTTTCTTGACTTCCTCGTTTTGCATTCCAGTCCCCTAAAATGAAAAGGACATCTTTTGGGGGTGTTAGTTCTAAAAGGTCTTGTCATTCTTCATAGAACAGTTCAGCTTCAGCCTCTTCAGCATCACTGGTCAGTGCATAGACCTAGATTACCGTGATATTGAACGGTTTGTCTTGGAAACCAGAACAGAACAGAGATCATTCTGTCATTTTTGAGATTGCATCCAAGTACTGCATTTAAGTACTGAATCTGCCAAAAAAATAGCAAACCTCCTCACTCTCAGTTCCTTCAGCCTGCTTTATCCTACAGAGCACTTTCAATACCTGACTACACAGCACATCTTTGTTTGTTTGTTTATTATGTCTTCTGCAACAGGACTTCAGCTCTTTGATGGAATGGACTTTGTTGGTTCCGAGTCCCTGGAACAGTACTTGGCATATAGCAAGTGTTCAATAAATAGTTGTTAATTGACAGACTGAGTGAATGATTAAATTCTTGGGCTTTTATTTTTATTTTTTCCCTGAAAGGGACACCTTTTTATTGCCATATTGACTGGCTCAGGTAACTTACACCTTGGCCTAAAACGCTTCCCACTGAACTCCACTCCCATAGGTAGCCCCTTCCTGGCCTGCTCGGGCTCCATAGACAGCCCTCACAGTAGGTCCATCTGCCTCCTGAGACCCTGAGTTCTTCCAGGGCACAGACTGTGGATTTATCTTTCATCTTTCGTGCTAAGGGTTTCTGGCACAAATTGTCTATTGACTGTTTTCAGTTTTAAATAATATGCTGGGTATGACTGAGCAACTCCATGGAGGAAAATAAATAGCCCAGATATAGTGAGATGAAGTACTAGCTGTATCTAGGTCTATCGAAAAATTATCTTCATAGCATAAATCTTTTCCATAGCATAGGGCTCAACAATCAGACAGCAATAATTGAAAGAAAAAACACTTAGAGATATATAAAAAGGAAGGTATATTGGAGGGAAACAAAAAGCCAAGTGCAAATAGTATAGTTCAGGTTATAAGAGAAAAAAACTGTGATACAATATGATCATTCCTTTCTGAAGAGTAATACAGTGTTCAAGAACCATAATTACTGCAGTAATACTAGATAAGACAAAAAGAGAGTCCTGGTCAAATTGAATGGATTTTGTCTTTAATTTCCATAAAAAGCTTGGTTTCAAAGGCTCATGGACATTCTCTGCCTGGTGCCCAACCTACCCAGTAGGCTGAAAGAGCAGGAATGATGGAAATACAAGCTAGACATTCATTCACTGCTTGGGTTTCTTCTAAATGCCAGACTGTGCTGGGCACTGAGGACACAAGCGTGAATCAGACACAGGAGACCATGAGCTCCTTGAAAACTGAGGCTAAGAGAAGGAGGCATGGACACACACCATCGCAATAGATTAAAAATACTGTAACAAGAAAAACACACGGATAATGATGAGAAAGAAGAAAGCTAGAATGAACTTACTCGGGGGGATCAAAGATGGATCCCTGAGGATGAAAGTTCTGAAATGTGTTTTCTGGGATAAGTAGAAGCTCACCAGGCAGCAAGGGAGGGGAGTGGGGAAACAGGGAGGGCAAGTTAGGCTAAGGAAAAAGATGTAAAAGGGTGCAGAGGCACAAAACCCTTGGAGTGTGATGGAATCTGGACAGGGGAGATCATTGTTTCTGTTGAGTGCTATGTTGAGACATGGGCAGAGGCAGGCAGCAAAGGGCCTCGTGTAAGATGCTCAGGGGATAAGCAGCCAATTCTAGTTGCATTTCAGGCAGGTTGGATGATTCTGACAGTGGTGTAGAGAAAGGGCTTGAGGGGAGACAGGCCAGAGGCATGAGCACCGGAGAGAAGACTTCCTGCAAAGCTCCAGTGACATGTCAGGGGCTCTCATCAGGAAGCACCTGCAGAAGGGAGAGGAGAGGGCCCATTCCGAAGATACTTTGGGGGGAAAACAGGCAGCGCTTGGTGACTGATAGACGCAGTGAACGTGAGGTCAGCAAGAGTTCAGGCTGACTTTAGGTTTGTGTCTTAAGTCACTGAATGGATGTCCCACTAACCAGGAGAGAAGAGGGAGGGGAAGCGGGGAGGGAGGAAGCCAGCTGTTAAAGAGCTGGCTGTTCGTGCCTGTTCACTCGGCCAGGTGTGGCAGTGGGGCCTCCACTACACTCAGGTTGTTCTCTGGAGCTCCCGGAGCTGGCCTGAGGAGGAGTGCCCTGGCCTCTGGCCTCTCTGAAGAGACATGATGTCACAGGGTTGGGGACACTGCTTCCCTGGCACCGTGCCCCCACACTTGTTGCACCACACAAAGGCCACATTAAATAAAGCAGAGGTGACAGTCAACCCCATCTGCTGACAGAAACCGAAAAACCACCAGACTTGGCATCGCACAGCCTTCAAACAATACGGTAAGTTTATTGCCACATGAATAAGGCTTTGGAGGGTAAGCATGGGATTTTTGAAGACTTCAACATTTTCAACATGTTTGCTTCTCCTTAAGTATTATTACTTCCATGTAAGATAAACATTCCAGTTATAGTATGAAAATATTTTGAATTTTATTCAGTTTTCATAAATAAAAACGGATTAGTAAGTTTTTATTTTCTAAACTACCACTACGATAATCAATTTCAATCTGCTCTTATTAGTGTCACTATCATGCAGACAATAAGAAAAAATGAAGACGACCATAGAGTCCTTGAAGGAAAATTCTTGGTTCATGAAGGGTAAACTAATGTTAATTAAAAGAATAAAGGTCCAGGGGAGTTCTGTTTTCAAGCGTGATGAAATAAGCCCACTTCACCCTCTCTCTCCCAATGAATGCAAATCTTTAACACTGACAGAATGCATACAGCAACTACCAGAAGACTCTGAAAAATAAATTGTAGCAGGAGATTTATACATGAAGACTAGAATTTAAAATACTATTGAACCAGTGGTGAAATTCCTGTTTTTTCTGCAGCATTCCTCAGAAGCAATCTGAAAACCAATGAAAAGCACCAAGGCAAGGACAGATAGAGCTCCAGGACAAATCCTCCAATTCAAAGAAGGAACCAGATGGAGAGGAAGAACACCTAAAGCTAAGAGAGAGGCAAGAAGGGGAGAGACATGGAGAAATCCCCTGCTTCCTCTTCTTTTCTTTCTTCTCTTTGCTCATATTTTACCCCTAGGCAATCCTGAGTGACTGTGGTGACAGGAAGTAGAGACTTTGGGGTGGAAAGCACCTAAAACTGAGGGTGGGAACCTCCCTTTACTTTTGGAGTACTGTGATCCAGAGAGGCTAGGGAAAAACACTCATTGCTTTTTTTTTTTTTTTTCTACGTCAATACTCTTGCTGCTTGGCCCTGGACAGGGGCAGAGTTGTGGGCAGTGTGTCAAAGGGGGTCAACCAAAGCCCCAGATTTCTGGCCAAAGCACCAAAAAAAGGAGAACCAGGTATCGAAAATACCAAGGAGAATGCAGAGAGGGGGGCTCAGGGACCAACAACGTTGTTTATAAACTCCTGAGTTTACTCCCAGGCTGTGCATGTAGGGATCTGATCTTAAAAGGCACACCAAAGACATAGAGAGCTGCACTAAGAGAAAGACCATCTCCCAGCACCCACTGGGTAGTACACGAGGGACAGATCCAAGCAATACTGCAAAGACTTCTACCACAGAGCAGACATTGAAACCATAACCTACAGAAGGCTGGTCAGAACTTCCTGCCTAAACCCAATTGTACCTGCTCTAAAAAAAGAAATTAACCTAATCCCTAGATTTAAACAAGACACCAAATCTCACAATATGCAGAATGTCCAGGATACAATCTAAAATTACTTTGCATATGAAGAATCAAGAAAATCTCAGTCACATGGGAAGAAGTCAACAGATGACAATGCGGTAATGACAAAGATGCTGAAACCACCTGACCAAAACTTTAAAGTAGTTATTGTAAAAATGTTCAGTGAAGTAAGGATGAACACACTTGAAACGAATAGAAAAAAGGAAAGTCTCAGCATAGAGACAGAAGTCATATGTAGCATTATTTAGCACAGCTAAATTATGGAAACAGTCTAAGTGTCAATGAATGAATGAATGAATAAAGAAAATGTGATACACACACACACACACACTCACATACATCATGATGGAATATTATTCAGCCATAAAAGAAAGAAATCCTTTATGCTAAGGTCAGACAGAGAAAGACAAAATGACAAACAACTTATGATCTCATACAGAATCTTTAAAAAAAAACAACAGAGAATAAATGAGAAGTTGCCAGAAGTGAGGAGTGAAGGTCAAAAGGTACAAACTTACAGTTATAAAATAAATAAATCCTAGGATGTAATGTAATGTTCTGGGCTTCCCTGGTGGCTCAGATGGTAAAGAATCTGCCTGTAATGTGGGAGACCCGGTTTCAATCCCTGGTTTGGGAAGATCCCTTACAGAAAAGGAATGGCAACCCACTCCAGTATTATTGCCTGAAGAATTCCATGGACAGGGGAGCCCGATGGGCTACAGACCCTGGGTTGCAAAGAGTCAGACATGACTCAGCAACTAACACTACACTAGCAGGATGCAACATTCAGCATGGTCACTATAGTTAAAAACACTGTATTGTACATTTGAAAGTTGCTAAGAGAGATCTTGAAAGTTCTCATCACAAGAAAAAATTTAACTATGTGTGATGATGAATGTTAATGGGACTTATCATGGTGATCATTTCATAATATATGCAGATATCTAATTACTATGTTGTATATCTGAAACTAATACAATGTTACATGTCAACTATATACCAATTTTAAAAAAGAAAGAAATAGAAGGTATAAGCAGAACCAAATGAAAGTTGTAAAACTGAAAAATATAATAATATTTTTAAAATTCACTTCATTGACTAGGCTCCATAGTAGATTAGAAGTGACACAGGAATTAGTAAACTTTAAGATATAGTGATAGAATACTATACTATTCTGAATACTATTCAGAAGCTGAATAACAGAGAGAAAAATTTCTTTTAATGCGTAAAGCCTCAGGGAGTTGCAGCTACTAAAAGGACTAATATTTGCTTTTATTAAAGTTTCAGAGAGGAATATTACTCAGCCATGAAAATGAATGAAATATTGCTACTTTCAGCAACATTGGTGGATCTAAAGAATATTCTGCTTATTGAAATAAGTCAGAGAAAAACAAATACTATATGATGCCATTTATGTGTGGAACCTAAAAAATAATATAAATGAATCTACATACAAAAGAGAAACACGCACAGACATAGAAATCAAATGACAAATTAGGAATATGGAAGTAACAGATACAAACCATGATACATAAAATAGATAAGCAACAAGAATTTATTGTATAGCATAAGGAATCATATTCAATTCCTTGTAATAACCTTATAACGGAATATAATCTTAAAAAAACCCTGAATCACTGTGCTGTACCTGCATCCATGCTAGATCACTTTGGTCATGTCCAACTCTTTGTGAACCTATGGACTGCAGCCTGCCAGGCTCCTCTATCCATGGGATCCTCCAGGCAAGAATATTGGAATGGGTGGCTGGGCACACCTGAGACTAATATAAAATTGTAAATCAACTATGCTGCTGTTGATCAGTCACTGTCATGTCTAACTCTTTGTGACTCCATGGATTGCAGCATTCCAGATTTTCCTATGCTTTACTGTCCCCCAGTTCAGTTCAGTTCGGTCGCTCAGTCATGTCTGACTCTTTGAGACCCCATGAACCGCAGCATGCCAGCCCTCCCCGTCCATCATCAACTCCCAGAGTTTACCCAAACTCATGTCCATTGAGTTGGTGATGCCATCCAACCATCTCATTCTCTGTCGTCCCCTTCTGCTCCTGCCATCAATCTTTTGCAACATCAGGGTCTTTTCAAATGAATCAGCTCTTCCCATCAGCTGGCCAAAGTATTGGAGTATCAGCTTCAACATTAGTTGTTCCAATGAACACTCAGGACTGATCACCTTTAGGATAGACTTGTTGGATCTCCTTGCAGTCCAAGGGACTCTCAAGAGTTTTCTGCAACCCCACAGTTCAAAAGCATCAATTCTTCATCCCTCAGCTTTCTTTATAGTCCAACTCTCACATTCATACATGACCACTGGAAAAACCATAGCCTTGACTAGATGGAGCTTTGTTGACAAAGTAATGTCTCTGCTTTTTAATATGCTGTCTAGGTTGGTCGTAACTTTCCTTCCAAGGAGTAAGCGTCTTTTAATTTCATGGCTGCAATCACCATCTGCAGTGATTTGGGAGACCAGAAAAACAAAGTCAGCCACTTCTTCCACTGTTTCCCCATCTATTTGCCATGAAGTGATGGGACCAGATGCCATGACCTTAGTTTTCTGAATGTTGAGCTTTAAGCCAACTTTTTCACTCTCCACTTTCAGTTTCATCAAAAGGGTTTTTAGTTCCTCTTCACTTTCTGCCATAAGGG
This sequence comes from Ovis canadensis, assembly GCF_042477335.2. Taxonomy (NCBI): domain Eukaryota; kingdom Metazoa; phylum Chordata; class Mammalia; order Artiodactyla; family Bovidae; genus Ovis; species Ovis canadensis. The sequence continues at coordinate 31,671,165 of NC_091246.1, forward strand.
TGGTGTCATCTGAATATCTGAGGTTATTGATATTTCTCCCAGCAATCTTGATTCCAGCTATGGTTCCTCCAATCCAGCGTTTCTCATTTTGTACTCTGCATATAAGTTAAATAAGCAGGGTGACAATATACAGCCTTGCTGTACTCCTTTTCCTATTTGGAACCAGTCTGTTGTTCCATGTCCTGTTCCTACTGTTGCTTCCTGATCTGTATACAGGCTTCTCAAGAGGCAGGTCAGGTGGTCTAGTATGCCCATCTCTTTCAGAATTTCCAGTTTATTGTGATCCACACAGTCAAAGGCTTTGGCATGGTCAATAAAGCAGAAATAGATGTTTTTCTGGAACTCCTTTGCCTTTTCGATGATCCAGCGAATGTTGGCAATTTGATCTCTGGTTCCTCTGCCTTTTCTAAAACCAGCTGGAACATCTGAAAGTTCATGGTTCACATATTGTTGAAGCTTGGCTTGGAGAATTTTGAGCTTTATTTTACTAGTGTGTGAGATGAGGGCAATTGTGCAGTAGTTTGAGCATTTTTTGGCATTGCCTTTCTTTGGGATTGGAATGAAAACTGACCTCTTCCAGTCCTGTGGCCACTGCTGAGTTTTCCAAATTCACTGGCATATTGAGTGCAGCACTTTCACAGCATCATCTTTTAGGATTTGAAATAGCTCCACCAGAATTCCATCACCTCCAGTTGCTTTGTTCATAGTTATGCTTTGTAAGGCCCACTTGACTTCACATTCCATGATGTCTGGCTCTAGGTGAGTGATCACACCATCGTGATTAGCTGGGTTGTGAAGATCTTTTTTGTACAGTTCTTCTGTGTATTCTTGCCGTCTCTTCTTAGCATCTTCTGCTTCTATTAGGTTCATACAATTTCTGTCCTTTATTGAGCCCATCTTTGCATGAAATGTTCCCTTGGTATCTCTAATTTTCTTGAAGAGATCTCTAGTCTTTCCTATTCTACTGTTTTCCTCTATTTCTTTGCACTGATCACTGAGGAAGGCTTTCTTATCTCTCCTTGCTATTCTTTGGAACTCTGCATTCAAATGGGTATATCTTTCCTTTTCTCCTTTGCTTTTCACTTCTCTTCTTTTCAAGCTATTTGTAAGGCCTCCTCAGACAGCCATTTTGCTTTTTTTGCATTTCTTTTTCTTGGGGATGGTTTTGATCCGTGTCTCCTATACAATGTCAGGAACCTCCATCCATAGTTCATCAGGCACTCTGGCTATCAGACTGTCTCCCAGAGTGTTCTCAAATTCATGTCCACTGAGTCAATGATGCCATCCAATTATATCATCCTCTGTTGCCCTCTTCTTCTCCTGCCCTCAGTCTTTCCCAGCATCAGGGTCTCTTCCAGTGAGTCAGCTCTTTGCATCAGGTGGCCAAAGTATTGGAGCTTCAGCTTCAGCATCAGTCCTTCCAATGGATATTCAGAGTTGATTTCCTTTAGGACTGACTGGTTTGATCTTGCTGTCCAAGGGACTCTCAAGAGTCTTCCCTAGCACCAAAGTTCAAAAGCATCAATTCTTCAGTGCTCAGCCTTCTTTAAGGTCCAACTTTCACATCTGTACATGATTACTGGAAAAACCATAGCTTTGACTATACGGACCTTTGTCAGCAAAGTGATATCTCTGCTTTTTAATACACTGTCTATGTTTGTCATAGCTTTTCTCCCAAGGAGCAAGGATCTTTTAATTTCATGGCTGCACTCAGCATCTGCAGTGATTTTGAAGCCCAAGAAACTAAAATCTTCCACTTTTTCCATTTTCCTCTCTTCTATTTGCCATGAAATGATGGAACCTGAGGATATGATCTTAGTTTTTGAATGCTGAGTTTTAAGTCACCTTTTTCACTTTCCCCTTTCATCTTCCTTAAGAGGCTCTTTTGTTCCTGTTCACTTTCTGCCATTAGAGTGGTATCATCTGCATATCTGAGGTTGTTGATATTTCTCCCAACAATCTTGATTCCAGCTTATGATTCCTCCTGCCCAGCACTTCACATCTTGAGAACCCCATGAACAGTATGAAAAGGCAAATCAGCTATACTTCAAATTTTCTAAAAAGTACAGAAGAGAAAAACTTTGATACAGAAAAAATATTTGAAGATATGTCTGACAACTCAACAAATTTAGCAGAAGACATACGGCTACAGATTCAAAAAGAAAAGCAAAGCTTAAACAAAACAGAAATCAACTGAGACAAATAATTATCAAACTGCTGATAACTAAAGACAAAGAAAAACTCTTGAAAGCATCCAGTGAAATCACTTATAACAGGACAATGATTTGAGTGACTATGTTATTTTCATCAGAAACTATGGAGGCCAGAAGAAAGTGACATTTTTAAAGTGTCAAAAGAGAAGATCTACCCAGAATTCTGTTTCAAAATATGCTTTAATAATGAAAGTGAAATGACACTCTCAAATAAAGGTAAAGTAAGATAATTTGTCAGCATATGATTGCTAAAGGAAGTTCTTCAAACACAAGGAAAACAAAACCAGAAAAAAATAAACCCTAACTTGAAACATCAGGAATGAAGGAAAAGCAAGAGAAAGGGTAAATATCTATGTAGATATAATCGACTAATTTTCTCTTATTGAATTCTTTAAAATATGCTTAACAACTGAAAGTAAATATAACATTATCTGATGAAAGTAAAAACCTTAAAGAAAGAATTGATATCACAAAAGATGTCATCTCTGACAATAGCAGAATTAACTGAAAATCAATAATAGAAAGCTAATAGGAGAATCTGTAAACAATTGGAAATTAAACAACATAATTCTAAATAACCCACTGGTCAAAGAGGGAGTCTCAAAGGAAATCAGAAAATATTAAGGAAAGCAAAAATGAAAAAAAATGAATATATCAAGATGTGTGGAATACAGTTAAAACAGTGCTAGAGAGAAATTTATACCATTAAATGCTTATATTAGGGCTTCCCAGGTGGCACTAGTGGTAGAGAACCTGAGATGCAGGTTTGATCTCTGGAATGGGGAGATCCCCTGGAGGAGGGCACAGCAATTCACTCCAGAATTCTTGCCTGGAGAACCCTCATGGACAGAGGCGCTTGGTGGGCTTCGTTCCATGGGGTCGCAAAGAGTCAGACACAACTGAGCAGGTAAGCACAGCATAGTACAGGTAGCATTATATATAGGACTTCCCTGGTGGCTCAGCAGTGAAGAACCTGCCTGCAATGCAGGAGACTCTGGTTCAGTCCCTGGGTAGGGACGATTCTCTGAAGGAGAGCATGGTAACCCACTCCAATATTCTTGCCTGGAGAATCCCATGAACAGAGGAGAGGGCGCGCTATGGTCCTTGGGCTTGCAAAGAGTCAGGCGCGACTGAAGCAACTGAGCACAAGGCAGTATGTAATGGTGAAAGAGTGAATGCTTTCCCTCAAGATTAGGGAGGCAAGGACATACACTTTTTCCACTTCCATTCAACATCATATTGGAAGTCCTAAGAGTGCAACAAGGCAAGAAAAAGAAAGAAAAGTCATACAGTTTAGAAAAGAGGAAATAAAGCTATTCCATTTGTTGACTTCTGGAACTAAGAAGTGAGAAATAAGATCACAACATGAAAAGCTGACCCACAAAAACGAGTCATATGGCTACATACTAGCTATGAATAGTGGAAACCAAAATTTAAAAATAATACCAGTTATAGTAACTTCAAAAGGAAAAATAGATTTTGATCTAATAAGACATGCATACGGTCTTTATACTGTAAACTACAAAACACTGATGAAAGAAATCAAAGACCTAAACAAATGGAGAAACATACTATATTCATGGATTGGAAGACTCAAAGTAAGGATTCAGTAAAAAACAACTCTTTCCAAATTTATCTCTAGACTTAATGAAAGTATTAAGTAATGAAATATTACTATAATGGAAATCCCAGCAAAATTTTTTAGTTGGTATACCAGTTAATTATAAAATTTATATGAAAGGACAAAAGAACTAGAAGAGCTAAAACACTTTTTAAAAGAGGAAAGCTGGAGAAATTAGACAACCTAATTTTAATAATTATTATAAATCTTCGGTAATCAAGATAGGTCCACTACTGGAGAAGACTGAGACAGAGAGAGCAATGGAAAATATTAGAAAGTCCAGAAATAAACCCATACAAAAATGGTCACAATTTTTTTTTACAAAGGCAATTTAATGGAGAAAGAGTAATATTTCAACAAGTGAGGTTAAAACACCACTGGATATACAAGACAAAAAAAATGAACATTGACCTAACTACATATCTTATCAAAAAATCATCTCAAATTAATTGCTAGACCAAAGCTGAGGCTCCAGCACTTTGGCCACCTGATGTGAAGAGCTGACTCAGTGGAACAGACTCTGTGCTGGTCAAAACTGAGGGAGGAGTGGGTGACAGGATGAGATGGTTGGATGCTATCATCAGCTCAATGGACATGAGCTTGAGCAAACTCTGAGAGATAGGGAAGGACAGGGAAGCCTGGCATGTTGCAGTCCACAGGGTCACAAAGAGTCAGACACAACTGAGCAACTGAACAACAACAACAACAAAAGCATACAGTTATAATTAAAAAAAACATAGACAACCTCTATGACCTGTAATTAGACAAGCAATTCTTATACATGATACCAAAAATAAAACCCACAGGAGAAAAGACTGATAAACTGGACTCCATCAAAATTAAAATCACTTGTTCTATGAAAGACACTGTTAAGGAAATAAAAACACAAAGTACAGACTGGGAGGAAAATATTTGCAAATCAGATTATCTGACAAAGGATTGGTATCCAAAATAAATAATAAACTTTCAAAATTCACCGATAAGAAAACAAACAACCCAATTAATAATACACAAAATATCTGAACAGATACCACACCAAAGAAAATAAACATATGAAAAGGTGTTCAACAAAATGAACTATAGGGAATTGCAATGAGAAACCATAACATGTCAACAGAATGATTAAAATGTGAATAACAGACAATACAAACGTTGACCAGTGTAAAGAGCAAGGGGTGTCTTGTTCATCACTGATTAAAATGTAATTGTGGAAAGCTACTTCCCAAAACAGGATGTTTTCCTATAAAGTTAAACAGACACTAACCATATGACCCAGCAATCTTCTCTTAGATGTTTACCACAGAGAAATGAAAACTTATGTTCACACAAAGACCTGTACATGAGTGATTATAGGAGTTCTGTGTACGTTTTAAGTTATGTGACAATTACATTTTCTTGAAAAAGGTGTGTGTGCCTATGTGCACGCGCACACACACAAACTAGCAGAAAAAAAGTTAACCAAATGCAAATAATCTCATCAAGCCTCTTTCTCCAATAAACATACCCAGGTCCACACCCACTCCCTGCACCACTACATCTCTGACCTCAAGATCCCCTGCTCTGGGACTGACTGATTTTCTAGGGGAAAAGAGATAGACAAAGAATGGTAGAAGAATCCAGAAAAAGCCTACTGAAACATCAATCAATTGATCAAAGGAGTCTTTGAACTCATTGCCTGGAAGAGACACTGGGACTAACCATAAATAAAGAATTGCTTTGGCCCTCTACTCTCTCTAGTCGTCTACTCTTTGGAATTTTACAGATACTGTTCTGACTGAAGCAAAAAGAAAATAATTTCAAGCAGTTGCCTATAAACTCTGTGTGAAAGTCTTTTCTCTTGTCTGAGTTAAGGAGAAAGAAATAGAACAAAATTTTAATATGAACAGGAGTCTCAATATATTTCTTAGAGAGGTCTTGCACCTCTAATTCAAGTCACTGGGAAATGTAGGAAACCAAGTTAGGGACATGACAGTAAGTTAGCCTTACTTTAAAGGAGATAAAAAGGCTTATTTGATGATAGGAAATTTTCCATACCCTCTTCCATCAATCTCCAAATTCTCCCCAGTGCCACAGTTGTTCCTAGTAATGCATGTAATCAAGGAAAACACTGATCGGGTACAGGAAGGAACAGACCAAGGGTGTCCAACTCTTTGCTTCCCCATGAACTATAGCCTGCTAGACTCCTCTGTCCATAGAATTCTCCAGGCAAGAATACCAGAGTGGGCTGCCATTTTCTACATAAGGGAATCTTCCTGACCCAGGGATCAAACCCACCTTCTCCCGCATCTCGTGCACTGACAGGCAGGTTCTTTACCATCTGAGCCACCAGGGAAGCTCTTAAAGTATATATTGTAGGGGAAGAAAACCTCTCCTGTATACCCTGTGGTGGCACTCCCCTAGTTGGACTCTTGTCCATCTGATCTACTTTGCTCACTTTTACTTACATATAATAAAATGCACTAGCTTAAAGGGTATATTTTGATTCATTTTAACAAATATGTATACCCAAGTAATCACTACAATAGTGATGAAGGCAAGATGTAGAATAGTTTCCTTCTTGCCACTTATATCCCATCCCAGCTAATCTAATCTGCTGTCAATAAAGATTTATCTTTTCTATAGTTTCATATGAATGGAGTTATACCACTCACTCTTTCTTATCTGGCTTATTTTAGCATAATGCTTTTGAGATTCAACCATGTTGCTGGCTGTGTCACTTCTTTTAACAGGCATGTCTCATTTAATTGCACTTCACTTTATTGCATTTTACAGGTATTGTAGTTTTTATAAATTGAAAGTTTGTGGCAACTCCCACATATAGCACTTTTTTAGCAATAAAGAATTTTTAATTAAGGTATATACATTGTTTTTAAGATATAATGATATTGTACACTTAATAGAGTACAGTATAGTTTAAATATAACTTTTCTATGTATTTGGACACCAAAAAATTAGTGCGACTTGCTTTATTGTGCTATTTGCTTTTATTGCAGTGGTCTGGAACCAAACCCACAAAATTTCCAAAGTTGCCGGCAATGTTGAGTAGAATTCAATTATATTGACAGTATGGATACGTGACAATTATTTATGCATTAACCTAATGGTGGACATTTGGTTGTTTCTAGTTTAAATGGCAATTAACATCGGTGTATACGTTTGTGTGTGGACATACATACAACTGTAATTTAGTTTTCACTTCTCTTGGGGAACTATCTAAAAGTGGAATTGTTAAGTCATTTGGTAAGTGAATGTTTAACTTATGAGCTGAAAAGCTTTTCCAAAGCGTTTGTACCATTTTACGTTCCCACTAGAAATGTCTGAGTTATTTAGTTGCTCCACATCCTTGTCAACACTTGCTACTGTCAGTCTTTTTAATTTTAGCCATTCTAATGTGTAGAGGTCAATTTAGGTGTCAGTGAGGCTCATTTTGTATTTCTTTGATGACCAATGATGTGGGGCACCATTCCAAGAATTTGTTAACCATTTATATACCTACTTTTCCAAAGTGTCTGTTAAAAATATTTTTAAAAATTATAGTTGATTTACAATATTAGTTTCAGGTATACAACACAGTAATTCTAAAAAATCTTCCATCAATCATTTATTAGATTTTCTTCCTATTATTAAATTATAAGTTATTTATTATGGATAAAAGCACCTTTTCAGATACATATATTGTGAATATTTTCTCCCAGTCTGTCTGCTTGCCTTTTCAATTTCTTAACTATGTCTTCCAAATTGCAGAAATTTAAAATTCTGATTAAGTCCAATTTACCCATGTTTTTCTTTTATGATTCATGTGTATTATATCCTAAGAAATCTTTTCCTACGCTAAGATCATGAAGATTTTCTCTTACACTTTTTAGTGGGAGGTTTATGTTACCTTTTACTTTAGGTTTATGATCCATTTTGAGTAAGTTTTTGTGTGCTGCATAAGGTAAGGATCAATATTCATTTCTAATATGGCTATCTAGCTATTTTAGAACTATTTGTTGAAAAGACTGGCTTTTCACCCATGAACTAATCTGGCATTTCTGTTGAAAATGAATTGGCCATATGGGTCAGATTCTAGATTCTAGACTTTATTGTGCCTCTTCCTTTCTCAAGAATCTATAATGACTCCACACTGCCCACCTTGCTGCTGCTGCTGCTGCTGCTAAGTCGCTTCAGTCATGTCTGACTCTGTGTGACCTCATAGATGGCAGCCCACCAGGCTCCCCCATCCCTGGGATTCTCCAGGCAAGAACACTGGAGTGGGTTGCCATTTCCTTCTCCAATGCATGAAAGTGAAAAGTGAAAGTGAAGGCGCTCACCTTATCAAGCATAAATTTCCCATTCTGACATCAAAGTGTTTAAATCCAGCAACTTTCTGGTTCAGCTAGACCTGCCTCAATACTCACGCCCATTTCCTGACTATACCATTGTCATCGCTGCTCTATCACCCATTCATTTTTCCTTTTCAGCCTTGGATGCTCTCTCTACTACCCTCAAAACATTTCCTATCCTTCTGCATCCCTTGATAACTGTATGCAACAAAGATCTCTTCTCTCACTGCCTACGGTTCTTATGATATTTACAATACACACAGATATCAGACACTTTCATCCTTAAATGTGATTCAGTAGGTAGGCACTGGGGATACAGAAGTGAAAACAAAGGATCATTGCCCAGAGACTCAGAGATCAGTGAGGAAAGAATCAAGTAAACACACAAAAATAATTCAATATACTTTCTTATATTGTTCACTGTATCATGCTATCACTGTTTCATGAATGTACACCTTGTATCCCTCAAATATCTAAGTATGTAACCCTAAAAGGACTCTTAAACAAAATGATACCAATATTATGCCTTCAATACTATAATAATTCCTTAACATTAACTATTCAGTCAGTTGTCAAATTTCCATGATAATCTCATAAATGTTTGTTTATTGCTGGCTTGTCCAAATTGTGATCCAAATAAGGCCCATATAGTGGAATTGGTTGGTGTTTCTCTAAATTTCTTTCAGGTTCCTCTTCTGTCTTTCTCTCGCTCTCTCTCCTTGTAATTTAGTTGTTGAATAAACCAGGCTGTTTGTCTTACAGAGCTTAAGATTACCTAGACTTTGCTCACTATACTCCCATAGTATCATTTAATTTGTTACTCTGTCATCTGTATTTCCTGTAAATTGGTGATAAGATTTAGAGGCTGGATCAAAGTCAGACTGGTTTTACCTGGGGAAGAATATTTCAATGGAAGTGTGTTAAATATCACTATGAAAAGGCACAATCAGTACCTAGATCCATAATTAACTAGGCACTGCAAAAACAGTAATGTCACATTCTATTATTATTGTTTGTTGACTAAAATACTGAAGGGTATATTTTATGCTTTTGCATGAAAGTGTTAGTTGCTCAGTCATGTCCGACTCTTTGCAACTCCTTGGACTGTAGCCCACCAGGCTCCTCTGTCCGTGAAATTCTCCAGGCAAGAATACTAGAGTGGGCACTCATTCCCTTCTCTAAGGATCTTCCTGACCCAGGAATCAGGCCCAGGTCTCCTACATTGCAGGCAGATTCTTTACTGTCTGAGCCACCAGGGAAGCCTGCTTTTGCATAAATCAGGTGACAAACATTTTAAAGCTTACCAAATACTGTCATAACCCCTCTGGCTTGATCTATTTTTTGTGTATGTGTTTACTGTTTTTATTATTTTAGTTTATTATTATAATTTTTAAAAAATCTTAGTGTTTTATTGAAGTATAATTGATTTACAATATCATATGAGTTTCAGGTATTCAGCATAGTGATTCAGTATACTCCATTAAAAGTTATTACAGGATAATGTCTATAATTCCTCGTGCTACACAATACATCTTTGATGCTTTCCTGTTTTGTATATGGCAGCTTGTATCTCTTAGTCCCGTACCTTTAATGTGCCTCTTCCCCCTTCCCTGTCCCCACTGGTAACCACTTCATAGTTTGTTTTGCTATATACAGGTGGCTCAGAGGTTAAAGCATCTGCCTGCAATATGGGAGACCTGGGTTCGATCTGTGGGTTGGGAAGATCCCCTGGAGAAGGAAATGGCAACCCCCTCCAGTATTCTTGCCTGGAAAATCCCATGGACAGAGGAGCCTCGTGGGCTATACTCCACGGGGTAACAAAGAGTCGGACACGACTGAGCGACTTCACTTCAACTTCTTCAGACTCTATATATAGGTGATATGTACAGTATTTGTCTTTCTCTGTCTGACCTATTTCACTAAGCATAATATTCTCTAAATCCATCCACATTAGGCCACATTGCATGTTCTTTATCCATTCATCTATTGATGAATAGATTGTATTGTAAACAATGTAAATAATGTTGCTTAGAATAGCAAGCGTATCTTTTTGAATTAGTATTTTCACTTTTCCCAGATACATATTCAGGAGCAGAACTGCTGGATCACATAGTAGTTCTATTCTTAGTTTTCGGAGGAACCTCCATACTGGTTTCCACAGCGGCTGCGCCAGTTTACATTCCCACCAACAGTATACGCAGGAGTTCCCTTTTCTCCAAAACCTTGCCAACATTTGTTATTTGTAGACTTTTTGATGGTAGTCACTCTGACAGGTGTGAAGCGATATCTCATTGTGGTTTTGATTTGCATTTTTCTAATGATTAGCGATGTTGAACATCTCATGTGTCTTTTAGCCATCTATATATACTCTTTGGAAAAATGTCTGTTCAGGTCTTCTGCCTATTTTTTGACTGAGTTGTTTGATTTTTTTATATTGAGCTGTATGAGCTGTTTATATATTTTGGATATTAACCCCTTGTCAGTGATATCATTTAGAGATATTATCTCCCATTCTGTCAGTTGCTTTGTTGTTTTGTTGAAGTAGACAATGAGATTAGAACATTTCCTCACACCATATACAAAAATAAACTGAAAATAGATTAAAGACCTAAATGTAAGACCTGAAACCATAAAACTCCTAGAAGAGAACATAGAACACTCTTTGACATAAATTATAGCAATATTTTTTTTGGATCTGTTTCCTGAGGCAAAAGCAATAAAAGTAAAAATAAACAAATGGGACCTAATTAAACTTAAAAGCTTTTGCAGAGCAAAGGAAACCATTACTTCTTAATTTATTAGCTGAAATTCTTTTATAAAGAGAAACTCACTTTCTCAACAATTTGATTATGCTGAGATGCAGTGTTTGCAAGAAAGACAGGATAAATGCCTGATTCTTTTCCTTTATTTATTTCTTTTAAAAATAGTGAGTTAATTCTCCAGCATCCTTAAAAGGCAACCAATTATGTGAATTTATTTTTATTATTGTGAACTCAGGGGTTTAAATGTGTTTGCTGTGTTTTAAACCACTGCAGTTTATTACCCTACTACTACTACTACTAAGTCACTTCAGTCGTGTTCGACTCTGTGCGACCCCATAGACGGCAGCCCACCAGGCTCCCCCGTCCCTGGGATTCTCCAGGCAAGAACACTGGAGTGGGTTGCCATTTCCTTCTCCAACACATGAAAGTGAAAAGTGAAAGTGAAAGTGAAGTCGTGTCCGACCCTCAGCGACCCCATGAACCTTCCAGGTTCCTCCATCCGTGGGATTTTCCAGGCAAGAGTACTGGAGTGGGGTGCCACTGCCTTCTCCGTCGTTTATTACCCTACTGATGCTCAAACTGTCCCAGTAAGAACTTCTTCAATTTGGTTCCTAAGTCTTTTGGCAATGGCTCTAGTTGTCTCTCTAGTTTCTTTGCTTTGTGGTAAGACAAGAAACTCCAGTTATACATTGCTGCCCCAGGTTATACACTGTCTGCCCCAAATTTGGAAATAACCATGTCTATAAAGAGTCTTAGTTCCTTTTAGCGAGAAAAGGGTCTTAGACTCCACACACTATGTTCTTGGGATGTTCACTGCTACTGAGCTAGATACTATTCCTCAGCCTTTCAGCTGACAGAGATGAGAAATTATTTTTTCTCATGATGAGTTCAGACACACACTTCCAATTCACATTCATGACTATTAAGTTTTCACCTCACCTCATCAATTTTACATCTGGAATTCTTTCTCCCATGCCTTAAATCTCAGTTGTCAAAGACACCAACATAGTTATTCATTTGCTTTACCCTACAATAGGCAACAGTTTCAAAATAACAATATCATCACTAAAAATCATGCTAGATAGACCAGAGTCATCCCACCAGGAGTATTACTGGTACAGATCAAACCACCATACTTTAAAGTCACTTGGAATAGTTATTCTGTGCAGCTATGCTACCAGCTCCAAAATACAGACAAGTTCGTTTCATTTGCTTTTAATCTTTAGAGATGGCTTGAAATAACTAGTTTTATAATTACATATAATATTTACTTAGTTTCAAAGTCAAATGCACAAAGCAAGTATAGTCAGCAGAAGTCTATCTATACTTGTCTTTGTCACCTTGTTACCTTCCTTCTATCTTGGTGGTGGTTTAGTTGCTAGATTATGTCCAACTCTTGCGACACCATGGACTGTTGCTTGCCAGGCTCCTTTGTCCGTGGGATTTTTTCAGGCAATACTGGAGTAGGTTGCCATTTTCTTTCCAGGGAATCTTCCTGACTGAACCCACATCTCCTGCATTGCAGGTGATCTCTGTTGCAGGCGGATTCTTTACCAATTGAGCCACCTAAGAATCATTTATATTTTCCTTGTTTTTGTTAAATACCAATGGAATTGATTGGGCTTCCCAGGTAGCACTAGTGGTAAAGAACTTGCCTGCCAATGCAGGAGACATAAAAGATGCGGGTTCAAGCCCTGGTCAGGAAGATCCCCTGGAGGAGCACATGGCAACCCACTCCAGTATTCTTGCCATGGACAGAGGAGCCTGGCAGGCTACAGTTCATGGAGTTGCAGAGAGTCAGACACAACTGAAGCAACTGAGCATGCAGCATGCAATGCAACTGATATTTAACATACCATGCATATACATTTTCTACATCTTGTTCTTTCCACCTAATGTACACCTAAAGATGGCTTTAGAAGTAATCTTCATTTCTTTATACAGCTGTACAATGCTCCACTGTGTGTATGTATCATAGTTTCTTTAAATAGGCCCAAATTGACGGGCATTAGGGTTGTTTTCAGTCTTTTGCTGTGCCAATAAATAACCACATACATAGGTATTTTCATATTTTTTTGCCAGTGTATCTTTAATATAATTTCCTGGAAACTGGACTGCTAAATCAAATACCTATCTAATTTTGCTAGATAACTGTAAATTCCCCTCTATGGAAGTTAAACTGTTTTGTATTTCTACCAGCAAACTAGATGGCCTGTTTCCCTGTGCTCCACCAACAGAGTATGTTGTCAAATTCTTGGAGCTTTGCTAGTCTGATAGGCAAGATAACTCAGAAGTTTTAGTTTGCATTTCTCCTATGATGAGCAAAGTTGGTCATCTTTTCTAGGTTTCAGAGATATTTACATTTCTTTTCTGTGAACTCTTTGTTTATATCTCTAGCTCATTTTTCTATATGGTTGTGGGGTGTTTTTCTATTCTGTTTTTAGAAGCTCATTATTTATTTGCAGCTTAAACTGCAGGTATTTTTTTTTCCAATGAATTATTGGCTTTTATTTTTTTCTTTACATGCAAATATATTTTGTTTTCATGTCTAATTTATTAACCTTTCATTTTATTGGTTCTGGATTTTGAAGCCAGGATTTTTTTTTTTAACTTTCAGGTTAAAAAAGAAATTCATTCATATTTTCTTCTAGGACTCAGTGCAACATTTCAAAGGATCATCATCTTTCCCCTTTCAGTTCCTTAGAGAATGTACAAAAGCAGTCTTATAGTCAGTCTGTTCATATGCTGGGAGTAGTTCACTTCCCATTTTTAAAGTCAAACACTTGATGTGGCTCGTGCCGTCATTTTCCTGACACTGCTCTTTCACACACATGAACCCTTAAGATTGTGCAGACCAAGTAAAGAAACACCTGTGAACGTGTCATTGTGTTTCTCCTTTACAGAGCTCCCTTGTGCCACCTGCAGTCATGAAGTCAGCTAGTATCCAAACCACCAAATGCCCCAAACACCAAGAGAGAGTTAGCATCAAGGCATTTTGTTCTTTCTCCATTCAGGGAATGAACAGCAAAGGAAATCTAGGTGCGAGAGAAGATTCTTCTTGGGGCCAGCCAGCACTTGTCAAGCAGCCAGGGCGAGTAAGGGGTATTCACACAGATGTTTTTTGTGTGTGCTTATGGAAGAGAGAAGAATTTGGTAGAAAGAGCAGCTGCAGCCAGCTGCTCAGGAATACTCTGCCAAATGCCCTGGCATTGTGGATATAGCTTGTTTCGTGAAGTGCATCCAATTCAGGAATGGGGAATCATTTTTTACTTCTCTTTCCAGAGATATATCATATTTCCCATCTAAAATATTTCTTCATCAATAGGCTCTTGGAAGAATGACTTCCACAACTGCAGTCTGGTATGTGGGTTAGACAATGGCCTCACTACTTTGGATCTTAAAATAAGGCCACAGAAAAGCCTGACTTCTTTCATGTTGAAAAATATAAATCAATGATATTCAGATTTTTTATAATAATCTAATAGGAAATAATAACCAGGCCTAGCTAGCTTTCAATTTATAAAGCAGTGATTCTTATACTTGAGTTATGTAAGAATGATTTATATATATATATATATATATATATAGTCAATCTGTGTGCTTTCCTAACAAAAAGTCCAGGTAATTTTAATGCAGGTTTCTTTGTATTATACTGTAAAAGTCTCTGCTCAAGAGTCAAAATCCTCTAAATCCTCTAAAAGTCTACCTTACTTCCCAAGTTTCTTGAATTGCTTTTTTTAATCCCCAGGTTCTGAGACATTCTGATACCACTGTTTTGCTCACATTTCTATCCCTGGCATCCAACACAACGCCTAGCACACAATGTGTACATCATACATATTTGCTGAATTAAGGAATAAAAATATGGGACAAGTAGATATTCACATGCAAAAGGATGAAATTTTCAGATCATACCACTCAAAATAGATCAAAGACTTAAAGGAAAGAGCTAAAATTATAAAACTCTTCTAAGAAAATATAGGTATAAATCTTCATGGATTCTTAGATATGACACCAAAATAATAAGCAAGCAAAGAAAAAGATAAACTGAATTTTTATCAAAAAGAAAAGCTTTCGTGCTTCAAAGAACACTATCAAGAAATTGAGATGACAACTCACAGAATTGGAAGAAAACACATCTATTATAGCATCTGCCTCCATGCTTCCTATAGAAATATTCCCCTGTACCAACTCTAGAACTTTTGCTCTGCATCCCTCTCTCTTTCTTTGCCATCTCTCTCTGGTCTTTTCTTTTTCACTTCTCATCCTTTTTCTTTTCTTTTTGTTCCCACTGTGTTTCTCCATCTATTTCTTATTCTGTGCCTAGGGAATCCAATTTAAATTTTTCTTTTTATAAATGAGATTCTGGCTTTTTGTTTTGTTTTGTTTTGCTTTTCCCCCTCTAATGTCCCCAGGGAATTTATTTGAGGGTTAAAGAGCCTGGGTACCACAGAGTCTTTACTACCCTGCCAGTTGCCTACTTCTGTATACTTATCCAAGGCTCACGAACAGACACACACAAAGTAGGCCTTTGATCCTGAAAACCTAGGGATCCCACTGGGATGAGGATAAATATTTATCTCTATTTGCTTTTTTCTGTTGGGGCCTGGTTTCTGGCTTGCTCAATGTCCTATTTGGCCAAAGACCAGCCAGGTCAGGAAAAGATCACACCACAGTTCCAGTCTTGAAAACATGTGGGAAGAGCTTCCAAACAGTTCCCATATGAATTGTAAAAGGGTCATCTGAGTACACTATGAGTGTAATGAAATATGTAGGGAGAAAAAGCATTCTTTGCCCTCATGCTAAGTTAGAGAAGAAAACCAAATATAGAATATTCTCTTATGAATTTCTTCTCATACTCTTACCTAAGCAAAGACAAGAAGCATTCTAGAAAGCCTTATGAGGGCTGGAATAGCTCTCTGGTGGCTGCAAAGAAGGAAGAAGTAGGAGTCACATAGATCGTGGTTTTCAAATCTTAATTTTGCTACCTGCGAGCCAAGCCTCACTTTCCTAAATATGTAAAACCAAAATAATAAAAACCTACTCCACAGAGCAGTTGAAAGAATTTATAGATAATTATGAATATAAACACAGAGCAGGGTTCCTAGGATGCAGCAGCAGTTCAGTTTTGGTAGAATTACTAGATATGTCCCATTCTCTTCTGATGACTCTGGTTCCTGGGCTTCAGGTCACTGCGTTCCTCGATCCTAACCTGGAAACCGTACAAAGAAGATGGACTGTTCTCTGACTGGAAAATGGAGACCTGCCTCTGAGAATGGGCATGTACTCATCTCTCCCACAAACCAACCTCACTGTTCAGTGGAAGGCAAGATCTACCAAAGGCTAGCTGTGAGCTCCGCTGGGCACACTGTGTGTGGAGAAGGGACGACAAGCAGACCCCCTAAGCCTCTGCATCTGTAAAGTAAAGCATGGCTTCTGCAGGCAGAAGTCTGCGGCCCCCGGTGCTGCCGCTACCACCCTCTGTATCCTATCACCACTGTTACTTCTGCATTTCCACTGCTGGTATTGCCACTGACTACTGTCATGTCCACTAGTAACATTATCAGCACCGTCATCATGACCAACACGACCTTTCCTTCTTCCCCCCACCACAACTACTACTACCATCACTATCATCACATGCCACCAATCAAGACCCTGGCGACCAGAAAAAGACTGGGTAAAAGTCAACCTGTCAAGCAGGATGCTTTAGAGGTGGTTCTTTTTAGAGAAACTTCGAATCACCTGGACAAACTGTGCTACATCCAACTCTCAGCATGTACACAAACGGCCCCACCTAAAGTCACTTGCTACAACAAATGCCACTGAATTGGAGAGACTCCTGCAGAGGCACACTCCTTCCTCCCCCTCCCCACCTTTGTGTGACACGGAGCAAGGACTGGGGGAAGGCTCCCCAGGCCCCCAAGGGGGTCTCTAACTTGGCTCTGTGCCTGGACTACTCACTGTGTTCCAACAGGCAGAGCCCAGAAGGTTAGGGTGGAGTGGAGTAAGTGAGTAGCCATGGCCTTCTAACTGGAAGGGCTGGCCATATTTCCATTTGTCAGGAAGAGCTCAACGGGAATATTGAACTTGAAGCCCACTGACAAAACAGCTTTGCCAGTAGTCCTATGGGAGGCTCATGTCTTGGGGGAATAAAAATGCCCTGCCTGTCATCATAAGGAAAACTGAAACAATCTCCTTTTAAAACAAATTTTACAGAGATTTTGCTGTATTTTCCTTTGAAGATATAAAAAATACATTACAACTCTGTCCATATTTTAAAAATAGGTCACAAGTTTTTGCTAAAAAAAGAAGCTATTTTTATTTCCTTGCATCCTTATAACTTAATATTATAAACAACTAAACTGATTTTTTAATTATACTTTTTTAAAAGACTTTTTTTTTAAAGTAAAGGTTATTCCTAGGCTGACAGTGAATATGCCAGGTCTGTAGCTAGAAGCAAATTTTTATAGCTGGTTATTAAACCCCTGAATATGAGTTTATATTGGAAAAACTGAAGCGATCTTAACTCTAACTATGCCGATGGGCGCCACTTTAATTACAGTCCCAGAATTGAATAAAACACAGTCTCTCTCCTACAGTAGCATCACAAAGAACCCCATTAACTCTCCAATTACTAAATGAGGAAACAACATTCTCTAGAACCCAAGCCAAGGGAAAAAAGAGCTCTGCATGTTCTAACTTAAAACCTTAAAACTGGGCTTCAGAGTTACAGGCTACATAAGAAAGTGCTCCCCTGCACGTTATGTTTACTTCACTTATTTAAAATAAGTGAGTGTCCTAGCCAAGGCTCACCTAAGACTATTTGTTTAACAAATAAAGATGTGTGTTTCCTGGAGTGTTCTAATTGGAATCCAGATCCCACCTCGTAAGAAATCTGGGCTTGGATACCTCCCGCAGGATGCATTTGACAGTGTGGGTATCCCCTACTGAGGGGAGTGGAGGATCTGGTGTTCATAAGGGAGCAAGCACATGGAAAAAACTATAGAACAAATGGTTTGTCTCCCACCAACGCATCCATCACGCTTTCAACAGGAAAGAAAAGTAGGGAAGGTCAAAATGATATCCAGTAGGATTTGTAAATTGAGCTATTCAGTAGGCAAGCACACTTTAAAAATAGTAACTTGGGGGAGGCCAGTTTCCCTCATCTCCTCCATTCGCTCACTCCTCTCTCCCCAATCTGCCATGCTCTCCCGTCTCTTTGTAACAGCAGTTAAAGAGCCCTGTTTTCAAAGCCATGCTAACATATTGGGAAACACCAGGGCAAAATCTAAGATTCTTTGGCTGGGCGTGTAACATAAAACTTGAAGTTGTTCCTGTTAAATAAAAACAGCCATGTTAATTTTGGTGCCATTGAAAACACAGGAAAATGCTGTTGCCAAATGGAAAGGGAAAAAAAATTGCTTACCAAATGGGAAGCAGTTGTATTTTCAAGACTTGAGAACAGTATTACAAAAACTAGAGAGCAAAACTGAAAGAGGAAAAAGAAATGAAAAGAAGAGTTGTTTTCTCTATTTAATTTTCAGTCATCCTTTTCCTCCATCAAGGTAAATGAATACATCCATAATTCCCTGGAGGAGACATGGAATTTGAGCCTCAGGAGTTTCACTCCCTTGTGTTGTAAATAAGGAACCATTTTCTTGCTGGACCTTCAGCTCTTGGTTCCACACCCTTTTGCAAATTCACTCAGGAATACATTCCCATGGTTTACAGGCTAATTGCGTGCGCTACGCAGTCATCAGAAAAGAAAAAAAAAAAAAAAAAACTTCTGTACTCAAGATCCTGTTTTGAGCTGAATTTGACCATTGATTGAAAGAGCAAAATCACAGAGGTAGAAATGACATTGTTTATTTTCTGGTTCTACCTGAAATTTAGGAACTATTCCCAACAGTGCTTCCAAGTACCTCTGAGCTCGTAAATACAGCAGAGAGCAAGCTACATTTGTGATGATGGGTATGACTGCAAGGGATTCACAGAAGACCATCCTTGGCTGATTTTAACATCTTTGGGAAAGAAACCAGAAAAGGACAGAAGAAATGCTAAAGATCAAAGACTCCTGAGATCCTCTTTTAAGGGGCTTGAGGAGATTCTGAAACACTGATGGTGGTGGTTGTTGTTATTCCTAAAAACTGCGTTATGAGAGAATATTTTTCATTTTAATTTTCATTTTGGGTATTACTCTAATGGTGATTCCTGTCTTACTCTCCCCTGTTTAAGCTGATGTCCATACACTGGGAAAATCACACCAGACATCTTTGGCAAAAGGTAAAGTTGATTTCATCATCACTGCTACCCCTATAATATGCATTCTTTCCCCTACTTTATAAATAGTAACTGAATGGAATCTACATGCCTGGTATTGCTGGTTGTGATAAAATTCCGCATTGGGTGAATATTTGTCATAGACAGTGTTTTTTCATTCTGAAGGCATGGCTTCCACAAACTGGCCTGTTGGCAGCGCCCCAGATTCTCAGTAAGAACAATGAGTATTTGATAACTCTGTCTTTGAAACAAAATCCAAGTTAGATTTCCCTAGTTCTGAAGTTAATGTGAAATTCTGGTGGATCCTACAACTTTGAATAGGTAGCCAACACTGCCGCTCACTCTACACATCATTTCATTCAGTTTGCCATGGAAACCCCAGAGGATGGCCAGCGTAGCGTGGGGAATGACATCAGGAGGGGCACAAGACACTCAAGACTTGCTAAAAGGCGTGCCAGTTAAGAGACCTCATTAGGTCTTTCAGGAAATCAAGCTTAGAGGAGTTAACAGCCTCTTGAAGGACTGAATTGGAATCCAAAGAGAATCAAAGAACTTGGAAACGTGGTTAAAGAAAATGAATTTCCAGGAACACATGCTGACCAGCCTGAAGTAAGGAATGACTAACCATGTGTTAATAAAGTAGTAAAGGGAGCTATAATGATATAAATGGAAAGAGAGTCAGCACAGTTTTCAGAGTTAAATATAAGATTCTGGGGCGGGTGAGTGAAATCATGGCACCAGGGAAAAGCGGTTCAGGCTATAGGCTCCACAGGCAGAGGCTGGGGTTGAATTTTGACTGTCACTTGGGTGATGGGAAAGACAAAGAACTACTCGTTTCTCCATTTCTTCATCTACAAAATGCCAGTAATAATAACCTCTACCCTGTAGAGGCTGTAAAGGCTTCAACAGGACAACACATGAAATGTCCTTAGGACAATGCTGGACCTAGGGTTAAGAGCTCCATAAATGGACCCTGTGTTCACCGTGGAGACACTGTTGCAGCTTCCTGTGTCTGGTTTTGGACTCTTCAACTTCTGAGTAATAAAGAGAACTAGAAAGTGATCCAGAAGAAAGCAACTGAGATGCTTAAAGAAAAGGAAAATAGAAACATAAAAAGGAACTCAAAACTGTTGGGATTATCTAGCTCAGAAAAGCAAAAGCTGGAAGGATTAGGAACAAAGCAAAACAAGCAATAAAGCACCCCCTGATTCAGGAGGGGGTGACCAGCTCTTTCACTGCTGGATTTAACCTGTGAGAGAAGGCGTGCTATTGCAGCAAGCGGAGCAAGGGTTAGCTATAAAAAAGAACTTCCCCCACAATTTTCTTTTTATGAGGAGTCATTTCCTTTGGCCTTAGAGACCAGACAAGCACAAGTCTACTCATCAGATGAGGCATCCATTTCAAAATATAAGAAGAATGACCCTCCAGTTGCTGCTTTTTAGCTTCTAACAAGATGACCAAACCTGTAAAGGGGTTCAGGGTCCCGCCGGGTGGAGGAAGTGACACAGATGACCAGCATCTCCAATCTCTACACTTTCTGAACCTTGGAGCCCTTCTGTTAACGGTTCTCTTTGTCTATTCCCACTAAGCGATGACTGTCCTGCCAAACCAGTGTGGTGATCACTATATTCTGCGTGTGTGTCTATAGGAAATAACCACCAGAGAGGTCAACAGGCTGAATGCGTGTGCTGTGTGTTTGCACACACATAGTGCACTGGCCTACAGCTTATATTAATTTGGTATCTGCTAAAGTGGTTGCCCTTTAGAGATTTAAAAAAAAAGACTGCCGTGCTGGTAAAACATTTTCCAAATTTGTTCTTTAGTGTCATGCCTTATTAAGGCTGAGATAAATCATGTCCATTGCTTGCCTCCCATTGATGTTACCGAAGAAATCAGATTATTCTGGCCAACATCAAACCATAATAGAGTAGCAGGCTAGGCCCTGCCTACTATTTCAAATTGAGTTTTGAGTGATATGCTCTAGAATTATGTGGGGGGTGGTGTATGGATGTTCAAATGAGCTTAAAAACTGTTTCAGCAACGCTGCCACTATTCAACCAATTCCTTGAAGAGCCTGGAAATTCGGACACATTTGGTTGTTTCCATAACCCACTACTTTCCACTTCCCTTCCTGGCATTTCATTCTGTGTTTTCTGTATTCAGATCATGCTTGGCCTTCTGCCTAAGTCTGAAGATTAAACCCATTAAAAATCTCTGTCTCCTCGACATCCTCCTATTTAAAAAAGAGATAGCATCCGCCTTCCCCTTCATTTTTTTCTATGTGGTTAAAGAATATTTTCCCTTTTCCTCCTTCGAATTTTCTGACTTGAAACCTACACAAAGGCATTATTTCATTAGGCTGGTTGCTGGTCTGAGCTCAGTGCAGCCTCTCACTGGCCTACCTCTGGAGTAAAGGCTCTGCTCTTAGAAGCCCAGCAGCAGGTCCCCACACCAGCTAGTATGGCTCACTCAACGCCAGGGTGCAACCCAAATAAAAAGCACCAAGGGCTCAAATTATATAAATAATGTCCAGTTCTCTAACCTAGAAAAATAAATGGCACTTCTTAATGCTATTTAGAAATATAAAATATGTGGGTTTACTTTCTTAAAAAAAAAAAGTTTCCTAAATATGTGGATTCAGTTTCTTAAAAAAAGTTCCTGAAACTTCCAAAGTTACTGAGAATAGGATGGACACAACTTTACCGTCATTAACATTAATGAAATCTGAGGAATAAGACCATTACAAAACTACTGAAAAAGGGATCATCAGTGTTTCCACTTGGTTTATTAGATGAGGTTGTTGTTGTTTATTGCTAAGCCGTGTCCCACTCTTTTGCAACCCCATGGCCTGTACCCTACCAGGCTCCTCTGTCCATAGGGTTTCCCGGACAAGAATACTGGAGTGGGTTGCCATTTCCTTCTCCACTATTAGATGAAGACTTGGGTCTAAATAAGCAACAGCTTCATAATGATACGTTTGGTTTATTAGTCTTATTTCCATCCCTGCTTTAGTGAGCCACACAAAAGTGCTGATATTCCTTTTTGTGAAATCTCACAAAAATGTTACATGTTTTAACCTACAGTTATAGCATTGCTGCTGCTGCTGCTGCTAAGTCGCTTCAGTCGTGTCCAACCCTGTGCGACCCCATAGACGGCAGCCCACCAGGCTCCCCCATCCCTGGGATTCTCCAGGCAAGAACACTGGAGTGGGTTGCCATGTCCTTCTGGCATTAGTGGGGGATAAATAAGATGCAGGCCCATCTCTACTTCCCACAAGATGGCAGGAATAGCAGCAGAATAACAGAATCTGTGCAATTTACTGACTTCAAAATGCACCAAATGCTCCATGAAGCATTGTTTACAACAGAAAAATACTGGGAGAAGCTCAAAGATCCCTAATCTGGAAAAATAAACAGAGAACCTCCATAGAGTAGAATACCATGCAGTTAAATAAAAAAAGAATGAGAAAACCCTCTAAGGCCTAATAATAGACAGAAATCCAGGCTATCATGTGAAGTAATAAAAGCACAGTATAAGCATGGTGTGTGCTCTGCCTTCCTTTGTATAAAAGAAGAAGGAGGGATAATAATCTGTAGAGTTTTATTGGCTATTTATTACTGTATCTGCATGAAGAGACCTCCCTAAAAAGAAACAACTGACCCAAAATGTTGTCACTTGTGCTTAAATCCTACAGCAGCAAATCAGAACCTAACTAGCACAATTGCAGTTTCAGCCTCTTCCAGGGGGAGAATTTTCAACCAAGGCTGGAGTTTCCTAATCAGCATCAGTGAGGTCATCGGCATGACAGAGATGCCTTTCCTCCAAAGGAAGGTGACTTCACCTGAAACAACCCTTTCTCTTATTTTTGATTTCCCTGTTCACCCACTTTCTGCCTTTAAAAACCTTCCATTTTGTAAAGCTTCCCAGAATACCTTTCTGCTTGCTGTCCGATTCATGAATCACTGAATAAAGCCAATTAGATCTTCAATTACTTTTTTGAATTTTGTTTTTTAACAAGACATGGGGGCTTATACAAAAAGCCAATGCCGGTATATACATAAATAAGTTCATTTGTATCATTTTTTAGATTCCACTTATCATATAAGTGATATTAGGCTTCCCAGGTGGCTTAGTGGTAAAAAATCCATCTGCCAAGCAGGAGACACAGGTTCGATCCCTGGGTCTGGAAGATCCCCTGGAGAAGGAAGTGGCTACCCACTCCAATATTCTTGCCTGGAGAATTCCATGAGCAGAGGAGCCTGGTGGGCTACAGTCAGGTGGCAAAAGAGTTGGATACAATTTAGTGACTAAATAACAACAATTAATGAGAGGGATGGGCAGATGGGAAGAGAGGAGGGGAACAAAAATAGAAAACAATTTTACTAGGGAAATTTATTATTTAAAGGCTTTCTTGGGTTGATTCTTTTGGAGAAGTGCTGTGAGCCATTCTCATTCTGGTCTACAGGATTATCTCAATCAACCAGGCAGTACTATTTACAGAATGCTGTGTGTGCTTCTGGGACAGGGATCTTGGAAGGCTGTAGGGCAGGGCTGGTATTCAAAGGAGAGCAGTGCAGGTCACCCCCTACCTGCTGCTGCTTGCGCCTCCATCCTGGCCTTACTTCTGACTCTGGGCCTCTGGCTCCATTCAGAAGCAGCAGATATGGCAACACAGCATTCTTTTTGAAGTTTCCATCACATGGTCCTTTCAAGCACAGGTCAGATAATGCCTCTGATACTGAGAACAGACCAGAGAAACTGCTTCAGGAGTGGACTGGACTCCACCTATGATCCAAATGTGATGGATTAGGTCCTTTCATTAGTTCCCAGCTGGCACTAGGGGTAAAGAACCCACCTGCTATAAGGCAGGAGATATAAGAAACTTGGGTTCAGTCCTTATGTTCAGTCTTTGACTGTCAAGGCCAAAACACTGGTTGAGTCCACTGAGTGGACCAAAGCCCCAGAGGAGCTTAGACAGTTGAGCCCAGGGGGGATCCCAAACCTCCAAAAGATCAGGATTTCTTTCAGTTTATTATTAGATATGGAAATGGATCTAAGAAATGCATTTGACCTAAACCAGAATGACCAGGTGTTCTGCTGCCTTTTTCAATTTCCTTTTGAGGGGAAGGAAAGTTAATACATAAACTACTAAAGTCCAAGCTATATCCTTGAAGGAAGACCTAACAAGGAGCTACTCTAAAATTCTCCTTCGGTGAAATGAGAAATTCCACTTGTAGTACAGTCTGAGTAATCTGGACTCAGGAACTCTTTGAAAAAAACTTTTCATGTTTTCATACTACCATGGCAACTTATCACACCTATTTTTTCTTCTCCCTGCAGCTATTATTTCAGAGAATCTTGGACATTCTGAATTGGTAGAGACCTTAAAGCTTGTGCTTCACACTAATAAGCAATAAATCTTAGATGCTTTTTGACCTAGAAAACTACCACATTTCTCCAAGCCGACTGAAACAAGGGCCGAGGGCATTTGACACATGATCTTATCTAATGTGCCCAAGAGTCCTGGAGGTGAGCAGAGATTTCACAAACAAAGTGCTGGGCTGGGTTTCACAGCAGTCAACAGCACAGTTGCGCTGGCACCTGGTCTTCTGACTGCAAAGTCAGAGCTCTCTTTCCATCATCTCAAACGGCGTCCCAAGGGTTGGAAGGACAAACATGGACTCTGAAGAAGCATGCAGTAACAGCAGCACAGCAGTAGATGCGCTTAGTCACCCAGGACTTGCCTTGGCTTAGCTCACAACCTCTGCGTGGGCCAGCGGTTTTTTGTCACTCAGCTCAAGCATACAACCCATCATTAGGCTCCGCTTGCCCTACGCCTCAGAGAGACACAGAAGTCCAGGTCCTGATCCTGGCTGTCAGCACCTGCTGGGACTTATCACCCCACAGGATAAACTACTCAGCTGAGCAGAAAGTGGGCGAATCATGGGAGGGGCTGGGCAGAGAGGCCTCGTCAGTAACAGGGCTCCCAGGTCTTAGACAGGCTGGGCAGAGCTGCCACAAAAGTAAGCTGTGGGGAACTTGTGACAGCTGGGCCTTGGAAGGGGACTGAGAGCTTGTTTTGGAGGATCAAATGAGAGAATGTGTATATATATATATGTTAATAGATGTTGTATGTATATACACATACCTAAAAGTGTGTGCGTGCTAAGTGGCTTCAGTCGCAGCTCTTTGTGAGCCTGTGGACTGTAGCCCACCAGGCTCCTCTGTCCATGGGATTCTCCAGGCAAGAATTCTGGAGTAGGTTGCCATGCCCTCCTCCAGTGGATCTTCCCAGCACAAGGACTGAACCCATGTTTCTGATATTGCCTGCCTTAGCAGGTGGGTTCTTTACCACTAGTGCCACCTGGGAAGCCCATACCTATATATATAGTCTCTCATTTGATCCTCACAGACACGCATATATGGAGACACTCTACAACTTATAGAGTCAGGTGAATCATTAAAGAATGAAGGCTTGAGGGGACAGGATCCAGAGCTGCTCAAATCCACTGACTCCTTCTAATCCTAAGGTCTAATAAGGCTTTTGTTTGTAGAGGCAAAAAAGAAGTAGCCCTTGTAAATTAGTCTGGGTTCTGGGCTGTAAATGTCAGAAACACAGCTCAACAACCTTAGGCCAAGAAACGATCATAGACCTGGGAAGGGCAGGTCACACAAGTGAACACCAGTTCTCTCTTATATTTCTGCTTCTCTTACTTTCTCTGAGACCCAGTTCCCCTGGTGATTGGAAGCTTAGTTCAATTGCCCTCACATCAGATGCTTCTCACCCGACTCTACATTCCAACTGGGAAATCCCAGGGAATGGCTTGTGCCAAAAGTTAAATAACAAGATCCCAACACAGAGGGGCCCCCAGGGCAGGGACTGTGAGGGGTACAGGGTGTGCATCCCTGGAGGGAGGTACTGCCTCGGCCTAGGAGGGTTCCCGAGGTCTGAGGAGGATGGGTGATTAGCACTGATCTTCCTCTCAGATTCTGAGTCTCATCTCAGGGGGGTGTCTAGAGGACTAGCAGAGGCACCTCTGGGAGCTCACCGAACGGCAGACCACATGGCTGGTGCAGGAAGCATTGGAAAGGTAAATATCTAGATGTGGGCCTATTTCCTTTCAGACACTGGAGAAAGTATTACAGGATAGTAAGATGTACATTTGTTCTTGAGAACAAACACCCTCCCTCTCATCTCTACCTTTAGAAACATAGTAATGGTTACCTTCAACAACACTGGGCCTTCGACATGGAAGCCAAGGAAGAGGGATTCCCTGCAAAAAGAGCCAGCATCTGTATCCTCAAATTGCCTGAAACTATCAAGCACTGGTAGGCATGAGGCTGAATCCAACTGGATTCCTTCATCTGTCCATTCACTCTCCTCATCCCAACTTCCAGACACCATTATGTAGGGCCTCAGAAGGCCCAGGAAAAACTCAAAGTTTAAAAAAGACAAAATTCAAATAGATGCTGCAGAGATGACCCTTGACCACACAGGAAAGGTCAGAATTGTTCCCAAAGAGGTCTGTCTCCCCAGATACCACTTGATCTGAGAAGGCACTTTGCCTGCCCCCACCCCAACCCTGGGGATCTGGTTACCAGAGCAGGCACAGGGGCACAGGGTCTGGAGACTGGCAGGTTTTCTGGGTCCCATTTCCTGTGGTGGCCTGGGGACCGGGGCCTGAGCCCCCCTACCAGGCAATGTGCCTTGCTGAGCTCTGGGGTCCATAATCTCCTGATTGCTTGCAGCTCTGCAAGGAGATATCAAAGCCAAGAAGAAATGGTTTGAAGCCAAGCAGAGAGGTTGAAAGAACAGGGAAGACAGACTGGGGGTGGAGGGAATCTGGAGGGGTTTGGGGGGAGAGCCTGGGGCGGGGAGGGTTAGGCCAAGGAAGAAGAGAAATCAGAATTAAATGAAAACAGCATTTGTAGCTGGGCCTCTCTCAGTAAAGTCCTGCCATGCATGCATTAACCTTCCACCGATGAAAACAAAATCCAGGGACCTGGTGCCTGCCTGCTGGGGCACATAAAGCTGAAGGGATATAATATCTTCCAGGTGGGTGTGCCCAGAAGCACACAAAGGTGCTTGACAGGTCGTTTAAAGCTGACTGTCAAGGTCAAAACAACACCACCTGCAGGTTAAACTGAAATGTCTTCATCCATCCCCCACCTCTGGGTTCTCTGTTGTTGTTTGTTTTAAACCAAAGCACAGTTTGAGCAGCAGACAAGCCTGACAACTGTTCAAACATATGTATGTGCAACTTATTAGCTTGCAAATGGAGATATCTGGAGGCTAAAAACAAGGCTGGGTGGGTGGGAGGGGACAAGTTAGCTGCTAACTTTGAGGGGCCTGAGCGGTAAATTGCCAGGCTGAAGGCAGCAGGCCTTCTTCGACCGAGCACACTCCTGATGCAATGTTTGGAAATGCTGTTTTACATTGACAGTTCACAGAGCAGAGGTGGCTATTATGAAAGGAAGGGGCCCCTGCCCTTGAGATCTGTTTATTTTGCAATTAACTAGAGGTAAGAGAGGCCCCTTCTGAACCTCCTGCTTGCAGGCCTAACATTTAAATGCCTACTGCTGCCCAGGTGTCCAAGTACAAGAAAATTGCAGGCTTATGATCTAACTAGCTCTTTTATCAAAAAGAAAATATACATGTATGTAAATTACTGAATGAAATTGAGGCACCCCCACTCCTGTCCAAAATAAAACTCAAACCTAATCAAATCAAAGAAGGTTAAGGCTCTAAGCCCCTCTGCAGGCAATTCTAAATCAGCCCCTTACTTTTCCAGAGAAGAGAACTAGGCTATGGAGGCCCAGTCACTTGCTGGGGATTCTGGCCTGACACTGGGCTCAACTCCTGGGGAACACACCTTCCTTATGAGTAATGAACAAGCAGGGGGCACCACCAAGGAATGTCCCCACCATCCTCTTTCTTCAGTCTAACATGCTCATCTGAGAGACGACAGCAGGGTGGAGAGTCTGTGAAAGATTCCCAAGAGATACTTACCTGTCCAGAGCTCCCCAAAAATAACACCTGCAGTCGAATCACCTGGGCAGACATGTTAACATTCCAGATACCAAGATAGCACCCCAAACCCACTGACTCAGAGTTTCTGTGATGGGGCCCAGGCAGCTGCAGAGATCCTAGGGCACTAGCCAACCCCGTGGTGTGCAGGAAGAAATGTCAGAACCTCCTTTCATCAATGTTTTTTCCTCATCCTCTTAAACTTCCATTTTTGAATGTATTTTATAGTTGTTGTCCTGTCACTAAGTCATGTTTTATAGTATATCCAATATACATATATATATAATATATATATTTTACAGTATACTTAATATAGAGTGTGTATGTGTGAAGTTGCTCAGTTGTGTCTGACTCTTTGCGACCCCATGGACTGCAGCCTACCAAGTTCCTCTGTCCATGGGATTTTCCAGGCAAGAATACTGGAGTGGGTTGCCATTTCCTTCTCCAACCTAATATAGTAACACTGTACTAAATGTATATGACTTATAAATAAATATAAATATATGGAAGGGGTGATTGTTCAAAAATCAATGCATGATCAGAAAGGTGTGGGACACCCAGCATTAAGTTGTGAGCCCGTCTTCTTCACTGTCCTAAAGCAAGGCCTCAGCTGCCACTGGCCACATGAAGGCTGGACTCCACAGCCAGTCGTGTCATGGGCTCCAAGATATTTCTTCCGCAGGAATCACTTTCTAAAGTGTGTTTTGAGAAGGCGGTTTCTCTGAGACCTGAAACAGCCTGATGAAATGTGCAGTGTAAAGGGGGATCCCTTAGCAAGGTCTTGGAGGAATATTGCATATTCTGGCCTGGTCTTTGAAAGGCATATACATGCCAGGATATTAAATCAGGATAATAAAGATACTAAAGGCTTTCTCAGAAGCCCTCCAGTAAAGACTCCCTTTTTACTTTGTTTAATCCACTCATTTCCTAAACTAATTAACCCACAGTTCCTTTTCCCACATTATTAACATTCCACAAAACTAGTCTTCTTAGAACCTAGGTAGAAAAACCTGATTTAGGCTAAAGATTTCATATTTCCTGGACCCAGAGAGTCATCAGCATTCATCACACCTGTCCATTGACATGAGTCTGCTGAATGAATCCTTGGCTTTGCCCATCCATCCCTTTTCAACTGCCAGCTTTCAGTAAGATGTTCAGAAATCGCACATGGCTGATAAAAGCCAGAAACTGCAGCTGACTCACTCTGGGAGTAGGTGCTTGGGCTCTCAGAAGAGACTAACTTGAAAGCTGTGCTGTGCCACGCTTAGTCGCTCAGTGGTGTCTGACTCTTTGCGACCCCATGGACTATAGCCCTCTGTCCATGGGGATTCTCCAGGCAACAATACTGGAACAGTTTGCCATGCCCTCCTCCAGGGGATCTTCTCAACCCAGTAATGGAACCCTTGTTTCCCACACTGCAGACCAATTCTTTACTGTCTGAGCCACCAGGGAAGCCCAAGAATACTGGAGTGGGTAGCCTATCCCTTCTCCAGGGGACCTTCCCTGACCCAGGAATTGAACCGGGGTCTCCTGCATTGCAGGCGGATTCTTTACCAGCTGAGCTACCAGGGAAGCCCAACTCAAACATGAGGGTCTGCCAACCACAGTCCCCATATCTCAGCAGGCTGGCCTCTAAGAAACAAAGGCCTGGTAGTGGGTCTCCAGGCTCACAAGAGCACCCCCAGCTCCTTGGCCAACCTAAGTTTTGGCCGGGGAGCCCAAGTATCACTCACACTATCTTGAAATGGAATTCCAACGTTTCCATTTGATGGTAAAGAGGGGAAGTGGTCATTTTCAGCACACTGACTGGGAACATGAAGGGCAGATTTGGTATTCCGTCTTTCCGGAACAATGTCTAGACTTTCTGAGGAGTCACCTCTATAAATAGCACAGTTAGTTAACCAAGAAATAAAACATTTCTACTTCAAGCTATTTCGAGCTCCACTCTGGGGTTAAATCAGGGTGGATTTTTGCAATGTACTCACAAATCCCACAAAGTAATCAGTTTTTTTTTTTTTTTTTTAAAGTAATACATTTTTAAAGGTGAGCTTCCTCACATCTTTGGCCTTTTAAAGTTACTGCTTCTTTTGAAGAAAAAGTAGCTGGGATATTCTTCCAATTACATTTTAGTGGGGAGTAAAGTGACAAGGAAATCTCTCACCGGCTTTATGCAAACAGGCCTACAGGGCTTGGACATGGTGGGTTCCAGCTGCATAATGGCTGTAGTATGACATAGGCAATGTTCCCTTGGGCAAGACTCTTCATATACTGTGCTTTGCTTGAGAACTGTTTCCCAAGTTGGTGCTTTCCTCCAAAGGAGTCTAGCCTTAAGAGAAACACATACACCACTCCATGCCAAAGAACATGCCCAACACAGTCCAGAGACCGGGAGCGTGTGCCCACCCCGTGGAGTGGCTTCAGGAGTGAGAACACACAAGACTGGGAATATTCCAACTCAGACAACTTTGCACATTCAATCCCAGGCTTCTTTTTCACCCAAGGAGTGTATGTTCTATTCAGTAATGACGCTTCTGTAGAGAAATAACCAAGGGGAGGGAAAAAAAAAGTACGAGCCTTTTCTTTGCAATGGAAAAATGGAAAAGCTGGGCTTGACTGGCCATTTCAGGCTCAAGGGCTGGAAGAGATTAGGGGCCTATGATGACATCAATAGAGGGAGAAGATTACAAATGTAGGTAGAGGGGTGATTGCTTCAGGAAGGCCTTTCAAAGGCCTGACAACTTCTCTTGAAGGATGACCCCCGTGGTGCTCTCAGAGGTAAGACTGTCAGTCTATGCGTGTGGAGGACAGTTCAAAGAAAACAAAACACTTAAGCATAATCTTTCAGAGGGTGAGGAATCGTGGCATAATGATGATAAAATGCTGCTTCTGGATCTGACAAGCAGCACAGCTGTTTGATGGCAAGAAGAAGATTCTGGCTAAGCCAAAAGCTGTGAGCTCGCTCTGCCTATTGTTTCTCTCTAGAGAGAATCTGGCCCCAACACACGCACGTGATCCAGGAATTTGCCTGGTACCCAGATTCTAAGGCTGCCTCAAAACAAGCCCATAGTGAATGCTGATTTTCGAGTAGACTACAAGACACTGTGATTCTATAGGGGGACCTTGAAGCAAATATCTATATTTATAAGTGTGTATATATATATATATATATATATATATAGAGAGAGAGAGAGAGAGAGAGAGAGAGAGAGAGGGTTACCGATGAGTCTTGCCTCAGTCTGAGCCCCAGGCTCTGAGAGCCATCCCAGGGTAAGGCCCTGTTACCTCTGTCTCTGATTTTCCAGCTCTAAGTGACTAGGGGACATCATACATGGTCTTGTACCTGCTCTGTAAAGAATGGAGCGTACGCACACCTTCTCCCTCCTGCCTCTTTCACTACCAACTGATTACGTCAAAACTAACCAGATAATCACAGTCAAGGGCTTCCAGAGTCCCAGAAGAACACTGTCTTATGAATACCCATTTCTATTTCAAGAAAGAAAAATGAAAGAAACAGAACGCATTAGAAGGGGAAAGCCCTTCTCCGTAAGGTAGGAGTAAAATAAAGTCAAGCAATTTTCTCAAGAAGAAAAATAGAATCTCATCCCACCTCCCAGGGGACATGTGTATACACGTGTATGGCTGATTCATGTTGTACAGCAGAAACCAACACAACGCTGTAAAGCAATTATCCTCCACTTAAAAATAAATTAATTAAAAATAGAAAAAAGGAAGAAGAAAAGTAGAAAGAGAAAACAAAGTGGAGAAATAAAGAAAGCGACAAAGGGAAAGCATTTGAGGGGGACTGAGCCCCCCTTGTGTAGACCTGTGGACCTAGCTACCCACGATACACTCTGTTCATTGCTCCAGTGAACGGCAGGGGTGCCAGTAAACAAAGGATTAAAACTTTATAGGAAGAAAAGAAGGTATGAGCTGCTTTCTATCATTCACACCCACTTGTTTATAAAAGCAGAAGAGTTATACAGGGAAATAGGGGAAAGAAGTGCTCCTTCAAAATATTTTTTAAAACAATCCATGTAGAAAGAAGTATAAGAATTTATTAAAGTCTGGGAAACAAATGATGACAATAACAAAGAATTAAAACCCACACATAGACTCCGAAATCCACAGCATCTCAGAGAGAGCAGATGAGCTGGAAACCTTGGTGAGCCAAAAGGTGCTCTAATTTAGGGCTTGAAATCCGGTTCCCCATGGAAAGAATCACTACAGTTGCATCTTGGCCTTGAAATCAAGGGTCACAAGTCCCTGAAATTTATCGGAGGGTCATTTAAAAGTATGGCAGTTTTTAGTTTAGGGGATTCAAAAATTCAACTGGAAGCTAACAAAGAACAAGTAAAGAAAAATTCCCCAAACTGTGAAACCTTGCTACTTAAGATAATGACAAAAATTTACGACTGCTTCCTTCCCCAACAGAAAGGAGCACAATTAGAAGGCTGAAAACAACAGGCCCTTTGTACCAGCACGTTATGTTTTGCTTCTTCTATTACACATTGGCTGGGAGATAAGAATAAACAGGACAACACCCTGTCTAACCCCAGGAGGAGGGGGTGGAGGGAGAGCTGGTTGCATTCATTCTTGGGCATGTATGTGCACACCGTTTATTCGCAAATTGAGGTACTTAAGAAAATCGGGTATGCAACAGTCAGGAACTAGTACAAGCATTCAGAAGCCTTTTATTGCACAATCAAATCTTTTAAGGATAAGCCACGTGTAATAGGGAGCTTTATCATTTTTCTCTACTGTGAAGTGCACTGAGGATATTTCAGTAATTGATCATTATTTCTCTGTGCTCTTTACTTATCAGTCCTATTTTTGTCCAGTCTTTGAAAACCTTAAAAATTAGGCTGAGAAAACATATAAATAGTGCCTCCCTCCCTGTAACCTGTTTCATCAAAATAGAGCTTGCAAGGAATCAGCAAGCAGCCGCTGGGGCGAGTTGCCAGTCTGGGCTCCGAGTGCTCTGATGCCTTCTCTGCGGAGAATTCTGCTCAAGAACAGCAGGTGCTAAATCAAGTCAGGTTCCAAGTGGTTGGTCATGAGCCACCATAGCACCACTGGTCCCCAGAAAAGATGTGGCCTCCCTGGCAACTCTTTCCCTGTATACAGGACTGCCTGGAACCAGCGATCTCTGCTCAAGCTCCGCCTTTTCTTAGTGGCTCTTCCTCACTTTCCTCACGCGGGTTGCAGGTGGCTCAGGCGACCGAAGCCCTTCCGGACTCTGGCATTTTCTGGGGCCCAAAGTATGTCTAAGGGAAGCCATGCTAGCCACACTGGCCTTCTTTCTGCTCCTCCAGCCCACTACAACGTCCCAGCGTGGGGCCTTCGGACTTGAACCTTCCTCAGTCTGAGTTGCTTTTCCACCAGATTATCACACGGCTGGCTCCTTACCATTCTTCAGTTTCCCTCTTTAAAGAAGCTTCTGCCTCCTCACTCTAACAATGCTTCTGGTTCCCAGTTATTCTATCATGTACTTGGATTTATTTTCTTCATAATACACAACTTAAAAAAAAATGTGTTTTCATTTATTTGTATTGTCTTCAATTTCTTTCAACTTAAAAAAAATCTTTTTAATGTATTTGTTTTTTAATTGAAGGATAATCACTTTACAGAATTGTGTTTGTTTCTGCCAAACATCACGAATCAGCCAGAGGTATACATATGTCCCCTTCCTCTTGCACAGTATACATCTTAATTATTTGTTTTTAATGCATATTATTTTCTCCCCTGACTAGAATGCAACTCCCATGATGATGGAGATCTCATCAACCTTTTTCATGCCGGTAGACTCAGCATCTTAAATCCTCCCTGGCACACAGTATGTGCTTCATATAACTTTAAGAATGAATAAATGAATAAACAAGCAAATAAAGTCATGAACAAGACTATCTGGTACAGAACCAGTGGGGAAAAGGTCAAAGCAGAATTTGTCACCTATCACCAATTACTCTGCTTCCTTTTTGTTTTTTTTCCCCCAATATTTCAAGAGAAACCGGGGGTGAATGGTCTACATGTGAGTGGTGGAGTGGGGAAGTACAGCCTCTAGGAGATGGCTCTTTCATGTGACGCTCTAAACATAAAACCACTCTGAAATGATAAGCAGAAGATCCTTCAAAACCAAACAGAGGAGGGGAAAAAAAAAGAACGTATTTGGATGTCAGCAAGGTAGTTCTGCCAACCTAATTACAACCTGTGACATGTAATTGTGAACTGCTGAAAGACAAATGGTGAAGCTAAGCATTTATTACAAACATACACAGAGATAAGACAGAGGTGTTAATTTTGAGGCAACTGTCATAAATCTGATTCCAGGATATTATTCCATTAACATTATTATTATTATAACAAAGAGTGTAAGCAGGATGACGAGTTCCTTTCATGTATTTCTCAATTCCTAGGAAATTAGGCTTACTAGTCAATACCCAGCTGAGACATTTGAGAAAACACAAGGCACAATGAAAATGGCAGAATGCTAATTATACCAACAAGAAGAGAGTTGTTCTATACATTAGAGACTCATTTAAAATGCATTCTTATCTTCACGTAGACACCATATTACTCAACCCAAGAAAGGTACACTCCAGGGCTCCTTATATGGCAGATTCAGCCTTCATAGGAAAGCAAAAGTAAAATGAAACAAAAACAGCAAGCCCACACTTCCTAAACGAGAAAAGAATGGGAATAAGACTGTCAATAGCATCTTAAAGGCAAACTAGTCATTTTTCTCAAAACCGGAATATCTCCTCTGGAACAGTGATTCAGGAAAGGAGGAGGAGTTACTATGTTACAGGTCCTATTATATTAAACAGTAATAAAAATCACGAAGTGCAGTACTGATAAATGTTCTGGTTTTACTGCTATGTTTGAAAAGCACTCCAAATTCTAAAATGTTGTGTATTATTTACTTCCTTATAAATTGACTTGTCATTATCATACATTTAAATTATACAAATGTATTTTTTTTATCCATAGTGAAATACCAAAATCAAACTCAAAAACAGACTCAGAGAGGAAAATTTATTCATACAAATTATGATATGTAATATATAAAATACAGTGAAATCATTATGGGTATCATCCAAAAGTTTTAAACACTCTTTAAAATGGTTATTAATAATTTATTCATTTTAGTTCATATGGGACTGTTTAAAGTCATCTAGCAAAAAAGAATATGAAATTAGTATAAAATGTTATTCATTAAGATTAAGACCAAGTCACTAAAGAAGTCCAGAGGTATGGAATTTATGATCTTGCATACATGTTTATAAAATGTGGACTCAGGAAAGAACCATTTAATTTACCAAGAAATTCCTTTGATCTCCAGTGTATTACAACTAACAGGACAATGGCAAATTTCAGTGGAGATGTCTTTTTGAATGGCTCCTACTAGACTTGAGATTTCTCTACTCCTATTTAGGGTACAGAATTGACCTGCAAGACTGTCATTTTTGTTCCAGTTTGTTTTACACAGCCCCAAGCAAAGCCTTGACCATAAATAAGGCAATGGGGCCCCAGGAGCCAGCTGAGTCATAAACCCTACTCAGTCACATGTGGCTCAAGGTGTTGGGATCCCAAGAGAGTCAAGCCAAGCAAGTGGAATCAATTTAGGTCAGAGTTAGGAAAAACAGTGTCTCCCCACCCCCAACTGGCAGTGTAAGACACCACAATCCCCCCTCCACTGTTCAAATACAGGGAGTGGTAACTAAGCCCAGGAAAACATCTAGACCAGGGCAGACTATTTCCACAGTCTAAAAAGAAGGAAAAAAAATGATATTTGACAACCAACCACAAGTTTTTAAATGTACGGTTCTCCTGTTTTTGAGCATAAAAGCAGTCTTGTTCCTACTCAGTTATTATCACCATCACAGCTTTTGACATTTGTACCCAGTACCATTTGGCCATAGGATACTTAGGCTTATTACTTTAAAGAAACAGATTTAAGCATGTTTAAATCAATTTAATACTGCAAAAAGCAGCAAACACACAGCCTACCTGCCTGGGCAGGCAAACTTAAAAAGAAAAGCTTTATAGATTGGCCTACAGGTCAACAAATTCTGGTTTTGGCAGACTGATGTCAGGAAGGGGTTGTAGAAAATAAGTTTCTCTGTATGAAAACTACTTGGCCTCTAGTTCCCTCAGGTCAGAACTTGGAACTGTTAGCAAACATGCCCTGAAAAACTGCAACTCTCATAAAGTGCTAAAAACTTCCAAATAAATGCAGTCCCTCAAAACTGTGTACAAATAAGAAACATTTAATGAACAACCCTTCCTTTGCCAATAATTCCACTCAAATTAAGTCCAGCAGACTCTTCAAAGGGACCAAGGAAGCCCCCTTGTTAAGACAAATTCTATATATAGACAGCTGAGACAATTACATGAGGCATATAACCAAATATACATAATTATCCTAGTTTTTACATTCCCATTATCTTCATGAATACAGGATAAAAATCAGTCTAAATGACCTTCTCAGACCTCCTCAAGGATTAAGACTAGCCAGCTAGCTTTTTAAAAGTGTACGTGTGTAGCACAGATCAAAGGCAAATGTTCTGGTCAGTACTTCTCTACTCATGGGTTTTACTAAGAATGTGTGCAGCTTTCAGGGAAAACACCACAAATGACAGCTGTTCAAAAGCATGGAAATTAATTGGCAGCAGGAATTTCCTTGACTAATAGGGAAAAACTTAAAGTCACATGTTTTGATGAGCTTATTTTTCCCATCCTTAGTCAAGCATATTCACTTGTTAATGATTAAGATTTTCAAACAGAAATATAACCAAGAAAAGCCTGAGTACATAACCAAGTAAAATGCTGAGTGAAACACAGCTCCCTATTACTGAATGAACAACAGCATTAATGAATGGATTTTAGGCATAAATTACACACAGGGAAAGGTTCAACTTGCAGGTCTTGATTTTCCATATGAACTAAATTGGGATGACAATAAGGATAATACAGTATATTTATTATATTAAAAAATAGTAGCAAGACAAGTGACCCCCCTGAACCTCCCCTAGTAAGCCATCTGCTCTGAGCTGTTTTTCTAGCAGTGGTGATAGATTTACACTGATCCATCCACAGTCTCTCTGACACAGGGGCTCTCAAGTCGTTGCCCTTGTGACCAGTGGTGAGAATGGATGAGACAGCTGGACAGGATTACGCGGCAGCCTGTGCCCTAGAACCAAGTTGTGTTGACTCTGCCTAGAGCTATGACCTTGGGCTCATTAGCATTACGCTCTTACCGCCTAAGCTAACTAGCCACTGATTAGCCACGATCCAACATACGCCACTCTGGGAGCACAATGTGTTCTCAATCACAGCAACAATGTGAGTTGTTATTTTCAAGGCAACTGAATTGAGCCCATGACATGCAAAGGCTCATGCATGGTGGAGTGTACACACACTGTCCCTCAAGGCAGCAATGAGATGGCCCTTCCAATCTATCAAATGACTGCTCTGACAGCTCAGAGAAAGCAAGAAATAGTCAAAGAATTTCCAGGAATCTCCCTGGTGGTCCAGCAGTTAAGACTGCGCTTCCACTGCCGGGGGTGTGGGTTCAATCCCTGGTCTGAGAACTAAGATCCTGTGTGCCACTCGTGCCAAAATTTAGAAGAAAAAAAAAAAATTCCACAGCATGTTCTCCAGGCACCACAACAGAATAACATACCTGGCCATCCCTAGACTTGAAAAGTTGGCAGGGACAATGAGTACATCCAGCCTGGAGAATGGGTGTGTTCCCAGGACAGAGAATGCTGCAGAGAGGCAAGGAGGGATTAGCGGCAGAAGGGTCTCCTGGCAGACCCTCTTCAGGCACGCTGGAGCAAAGACCCGATGAGGAATGATCTTCTGGGTGGTGGCAGAAGCATTCTGGAAGCGGCAGGGGTATTCCATGTGACCACAAACGCCAACATACCTGGGAGCAACACGAGATAAATAGATACATTTTATGGTAAATTAGGTTTATTCCTCTTTCCATGAAGATGAGGTACTTACACAGACATAGACAACTTCCAGGAGACAGTGGTTCTAATGGACTCTTAAGCAAAACAGTTCATTTGAGTTCTTGTCTTGTTTATTTCTATAGAGTGGTGAAAAAATTACAGATCAAAACACTTATCAAAGTGCTGAATTGATTATCTGCAATCTAAGCTAAGTGGAAGTAGTAAAATCTTGTTTTAGAATAAACAGGGAGAATCTCTAAGATTCAAAACAACAAAACAATCCCCTAGCAAAATAAAAAAAGCAATTCCTATCCTTAGAAACGTGCTTGTCAAACGTCACTATGGGAAAAATCTTCTCCAGTTCAGAATAATTTGCAACTTAGAAAGGAAGGAACAGTACAACCAAGTTAAAGATCCCACTCTGAAAAGTCCTAGAATAAAAGATGTAGACTCGGTGATGGACCCTGTGAAACAAATCACAACGCCGTTTCAAGCTTTTCAAAAGAATATAATCCATTTCACTGAAAAGTAACCTAAACTAACTGTTCTTTATGAAGGCCCTCAAAAGTTTTGCTGTTAAGGAATACAGGAGCACTTTGATACAACAATTTCCCCAATCCACTTTTAATACAAATTTAACTGAATCAACCTTTTAAGGAAACAGATCAGAGCCCAGCCCACACCATCTGACCACTGCAGCAAAGGTGGAGCCGGAAAAGAATTCCTAGAACCTGACTCAGAGGCCTCAAGAGAACATATCTACCCAAAGACCCAACATCAAAGGAAACTATCTTTTCACCTGCTAACACAGCCTTTATTCAAACAGAATGGGAAGTCCCTCTAATTTGAAACTGCAAATTATAATTCTAACTGTAGGTACTTCTTCATAATGAGTATTGAAACACCTTAAAATGCTGGCACATCCCAATATAGACAGACTACACCAATAACTCCTTTCCACGTGCTTAAAGTGCCGTTCACCCATCCGAGGCTAGCACTGCCCAAGAAGATCCACATCGCCATTTAGATAAGCCTCACCCTCCACCAGTCTGGGACACAGAACACAGCTTCCTGCACCAATGACATTTTACCACAGGTTAGGGTAAGAGAAGTGGGTGGAGACCCATAAAAACTTCTGAGAGGATAAAGTGACAGGAAGAACTTCATTACTGTCACTGAACATTAGTCAAAGTCTCTGGATTAATAACCTTGCTTTACAGAGAGAGTGAGTAGAAATGCCTTCTGGCAAACATCTAACTGAAAAGGCTGCAATTGTCCACCTAATAACAAATACTGTGTTGGTACATCAATTCAATCAAAAGTTAGAGAATAGTCTGGGGTAGCCAAAGGTACACCCCAAAAAGCTACTTTGTTAGAAAGATAAAAGGGGTGAGTTAAATTTTCTCTGGACAGGAATGACACTAGCCAAGGTAATGAAGGTCATTCCAGTTGTGTGAATTACCACTGTTTTTCATAATCAAAGCCTGAGAGAATGTGCAGGACTTTAAGGCAATCCAGCTATAATCAAACTAAGTGAGACCATAAGACTCCCAATAAAAATGGAAACGGCATCAGGGGAGCCACACATGTGTTCCTGCTGAGGGGCGGGGGCGGCTCAGGAGACCGAGGCTTCAGAGGCTGGTCTCAGGCTGGCTAACTGACCTGAGTCAGGCAGCTCAGTGTTTGGGGCCTCTTTCCTAATCTCTAACACTCTCTCACACAAGTGGCTGCTGGGGGAGGGGAGGAGTTGATTGGAAGGGGATGAGAGGGAACTCGGGGGGTTGATAGAAGTTCTCTGTCTGGTTTAGGGCACATACAATCGTCAAAAGCTCATCAGGCCAAACACTTAGAATCTGTGCACTTTGTTGTATGTTAATTATGCTTTAATTAAAAGCAAACAGAAAATCGAAAACAGTTTCTAAGATTTCTTCTGGCACTGCGATTCCATGACAACCCACCAAAGGAGCCCCTTTCATGCATCAGCCATGTTCCTGAAATGGTGAAGTAATACTGTACTTTTATAAGGTCATGAATAGTCTCCCACAGAAGCAATATTAACCCAAGATGCCATATCTTCCTTTCACACTAACCTTCAGTTATTAGTCTCTGTGTATGTGCCTGCTCCAATATATTCTCAATATCACCAACAAATCAAGCATTTGCAAATACCAGTTCATTGTGTCCAGACTTGTATCAGAGTAAATATTTTAATAGTACATATTATTAATAATGCCTGATGGTTAGCTAATAAATAATCTATAATACTAAGTAAGAATAATAAGCAATAATAAGCCCTACTGCAGCTGCTACTGAACATTCACTAGGTGCCAAGCACTGTTCTGAACACTTTATATGCATTATCCCAACTAATGCACACAGCATCCTGAAGGGTAAGAACTACTCTTTTCATCACACTGAGTCATCATAAGCTCCTCTCTGCTGACCCTCCTGCTCCACATACTTCATGATTCTTCTTGAATAAATTAGGATCCTGGATTTTTCTCAAAGCTGAGCTCAGCTGGTCTGTGGTTCTCAGGCTTCCTACTCTTCCTTGTATTGATAGTACTAGTGCCCGTTAATGTTGCCAGGAGCGGGAAGAACTGGTGAAATATATGTTAGACTGGTAAATGATGGGAAGCTAACCACTGGTTCCCTCTCACACAATTGCTAGGCTAAAATTATTTTATAAGAGGTCTTTCCAAAGAGTAAGAATGACCATGTCTTACTCATAATCACAAAGGCGAAAACTGTAAAGAAGCTCTTCTTTAGCCTAATCTCTTATTTTAAGAAGGTGCTGTACTAGAACCACTTGACACAAATGTTTTCCTACCACAGGTTCAAACGGATTGCTAGAAAAGTCTCCCTTGGAAAGCATATCCTTTACTGCTCACAAGCCCCTTCCTCAGTTCAACCTGACAACTTAGTAACTATTTCCAGTATCTTTGCTCTATTCAAGGCACCTCAAAGGATTCTGCTATGTACACACATGAATAAATTTCAAACCCTACCTTTGAGGAGCTTACAGTTTTCTTGGGAGAAAAAAAAAATTTTAATTCTGAAAGTCACAGTGACATAGGTTACACAATTTATTAACATATTTTAGCAAACAGCTTAGATGCTTGCTTACCATAAAAATCACAAGTGTTCAAAATGCCACCACCAGCCCCCAGTGAATTGTCGACAGTGATGTTGATGTAAACTGCGATGTAGGAGTGTCTGGAAGCTGGATGCTTTTTCTCAGGGTATTTAGTGCACTGCAGAGAAAACTGAGATGTGTACAGTAAGAGACAGAAAGCCGAAATATCTTGAGAGAGCAAGGGCTGGAGAAATCAAACCAAGGCAGGAAGATATGAAAAGGTTTGCTCACAGTGAAGGAGGTAATGGAAACTGGCATTTTTCCTATGACTTATATATGTTTATATTGTACATATTATAAATATATTATATATTATACATATTATATGTGTGTGTGTGTGAGGTGCTCAGTCGTGTCCGACTCTTTTGTGACCCCATGGACTGTACCCTGCCAGGCTCCTCTGTCCATGGAATTTTTCAGGCAAGGATACTGGAGGGGTTGCCATTTCCTTCTCCAGGAGATCTTCCTGACCTAGGAATCGAACCCAGATCTCCTGCATTGAAGGCAGATTCTTTACCGTCTGAGCTACTAGGGAAAGCCTATATATATATATATATATATATATATATATATGTAATTCCTTCTTTTCCAGACTCTCAAGAGAGATAGAAACAGGGTTTATCCTCCAACGTCCACAAGGGAATTTTCATCACCTTTGCAGCTCTAAAGAAGACCTCTTCCTGCACCAAGTTGTCCCTTCTCTCGGATGAACAACCTCAATGCCTTTTCTTCTTCGTGTTGCCTGCCTTCCTTGCGTTTAATTATTTTTGTTGCGTCCTCTGGACTTTATCCAAGTTTCCATGTTGTGCTTAAACTGAATGGCCCCCAAGTGAAGACAATATTTTAACAAAGGCCTTGAGAGGTTAAACATAACAAAAATTCCCCTGTGGCTGGAGAAGGTTATACTGTAGCCAAATAAAATTGATAAACTTTCAGAAGTTTACCTAAGTGCCTTTTAACTAACGCATTTGCTCACCTAGAATGGGCTAGAGCATGCATGGAGCTGGAGTTGGAAGAGGGAACATTCCTCACATAATTTAGGCCACATGAACAGTGATCAAAAGTTCAGTGACCAATACTTTGGCTAAGTTTCTGAGACACAGATGAAACTTCAAGCAAATGCAAGCCTGTGGTGTATAAAGCCCCTGTAAAAGTTACATTTACATGAGTTGAACTGGTGGTCTTGGGAAGGTTTGAAATAGAAAGGGTAGGGTGGGGCGGGGGGCGGGGCAGAGATGCTGAGGGAGGCAAGGGGACCAGATGTGAATATAACCAAAAACACCACTGTAGTTGGCACTTTAGAGCACCTTTGCTGGCAAACTTAGCATGGAGCCAAAGATTTAATGGATAAAAACACAAAGCCACCCTTTGATGACTAAAGACAGCACACATGGAGCACGCAGCCAGGGAAGGATTAAGCAAATGAAAGCTATTATTTTATCAGCAGTACATTTCTGATGGACAGGCACAGTGATAAATGGAGGGAAAACTTAGTCATAGCATGTCGGACACAGAGGGAGTGTGGGAGGGACTCCATTCCATGGGCCTGTGTTTCCATACAAGGACGTGCTTCCCTAGAGTGGCAACTCTGACCTCTCTCCACAGCTGATGGGGTTGGCGTGCCTCTTTGGGCTTTTTCTT
The DNA here is from genome assembly GCF_042477335.2 of Ovis canadensis. Taxonomy (NCBI): domain Eukaryota; kingdom Metazoa; phylum Chordata; class Mammalia; order Artiodactyla; family Bovidae; genus Ovis; species Ovis canadensis. Next base: position 31,714,130 of record NC_091246.1, read on the forward strand.
TTTCAATCTGCTTGCCCACAGAGTGGTTACTTTTTGGCTGTTAGGCAATCTGTGTGCATCTGTCTTGCGGAGGCTGGCAGAGGTCCACCTGGGTGGGTAACTGGGTGGGTGCATAAATTTGTCCAATTTGGAAACGAAGTATTAGAATGTCCGCTGAGACTATGCACCCGAGCACCCCCTCAGTCCAGCTTCTGTCAACAATAAAAGCTTTATTTTGCTTTCCTTCTGTCTGTTTCTCAATTGGTTCTAAACACAGGACGACAAAAGAGGAATCAAAATTACCCCTTCCCCTAAACCCCAGGAGGAATTTCAGATATCATCTCTTTCCAGAATCTCCACTTGGTCTGTCCATATCCTGCTCCCATCACAGCTATAGATGCAAGAAGAGTGAAAAGCCATTGCAGCTACTTCTGCAATGACCGCTGCCCGCTCTCCTCCTGTGTGTCTCTGGGAATATGGCTAGAAGGACAAAGTAACAATGCCCACTCTCCTCCTGTGTGTCTCTGGGAATATGGTTAGAAGGACAAAGTAACAAAGTTCTATCTTTGCTTTCTCCTCCTTTCCTAAGGCACACATTTCCTGATGCACACCTCCCCTAAGAGTCAATGAGCCCTGAGGGTGTAGATGAAGAGCACAGTGCTTCTTCACCACAAAGAATCTGAGAACCCTGAACAAAGACTTTCTTCTACAGAGAAGGGAAGTATGGCCTGCCCAAAGAGACATAACCAATAGAAATGGCTCCTTCAGCTTCAAAGGCAATGCTCTCAACTTCTGTTTTCTGTTCTAACATGACAGATTCCAATCAATAACAGTGGGAAGGTAGATCAGACTCCAGGTGAGGTGTGGATGTTACATGTAGCCTTTAAAAGTCCCCAGGCAAGGTTCTGAATCACCTCTCTAGGGGTCAAGCTGAGATGTGAACCCATGTGTAGTAACTCAATAGGGATATGGACATGAAGTTGCTGTCTGAAGCTTCTGTATCTTTATGTGAAAAAAGGAGATAATAAAGCCTATCAATCTAATAGGCTTATCCTCAGGACTAACTGAGATGACATTTAGATCAAGACCTTCTCTGACTGCAACACCCAGTAGCTTCTGTATCAGTTCAGGATAGGCTAAGATATGCTGCAGTAACAAATAACCCCGATGTTTCAGTGCTTAATGGAAAAAAGGGTTATTTGTCAGTCATACCAAGTGTGCTGTAAATCCAAGTAATTCTCCAGGGCACCTGTCCTCCTCGCTCAGAAATCTGGGCTTCACGAAACTGCAGAGTAAGGCCTACTCTGTGATCTCAGTAACAGAGGAAGAGAGGACCAGAGGGCAGCACAGGCGATTAAATGTTCCCATGTGAGAATAAGACATGTCATTTCCATTCACAATGTTCTTCCCTCAAGAGTACATACATAAAACCCAATAAACAATCTAGGATCCTCCACAGAGCTCAGGGCAGACAGTCCTGACAGACAAGTTACTGAGCAGGAAGTAGAAATTTCTTCCCTTCCTCCAAAAAAGCAAATGTGGACAATAAGACATGCCTATGTTAATAGAGGCCTCAGTGGCTTTATCTCCTAAGGGTACCAACTACTACTGTCCCTGTGGTAAGAATGAAAGTAACATAGCAAAATAAAACCCAAACAAGAGGAATATCACTAAGAGCATATCTTAGTTGGTTTTCAAGGATGAAATGAGCATCTGTATCATTGCTCTTCGCTGAAAGGTACTGACTTAGTGAATTCGTGTCAATAGGAAAAAAAGATTAAACTGAGGTGGGTGTCAAGGTCACCCTGGAACAAAGCATGATGCAACAATGTACAATGAGCAAGCACACTTCTGTGCCTCTTATGTGCATTCTCCTTCCTTTTGGCTCTGAAAACTAGATATAGCTGAAAGCCCAGGGAGGGGGCTACAAGTGAATATCCAAAGGTCCACACTAATTTTTAAAAGCTTTGATTTTCTCTGATCCATCCTGAAAAAGAAGAAATTGCTACTGAAGTTAACAGAGCCCTGACCTAGCAAGATTCTCATAACCTCTCATAGCCTTCTGACAGCTTCCTCGTGTCCTGAGCTCCAAGGAGGCTGACTTTCCCGACTGAGGGAGGGCAGCCCCCCCAAGCGCATGGCTGATAACAGGCAAGGAATCAAAACAGCAAAGTGGCCCACAAAGTAATCCATCAGACAAGCACCTTCCTTCCATTCAGTTGTGCTTTTGAAAAAATAAGTACCAAAAACCAAAGTTAGATGTAGAAGGAGATAAAGTATTGAATCTGACGATTCTGTTGACTTAATGAAACACATAAAAATATTTCACCTGACTATCCAGAGGATCTCATATATATTTCTCTTTCTTTCTGCATAAACACTATGCCCACATTTCTGCCTCTCAACTCTCTTTTGCTCCCAGTAGGGTTTTTCCTGCTTTGATTAATCATATTTTGGTTTAGTTTCTCAGCAGGAATGACTCACATTCCCAGTGCTTGGAATAAATGCATCATACTGCTCCCTCAAGTGTTTGTTTTTCAGCAAGTTCCCAAGTACAAACCTGAAGTCAGCTTCAGAAGGTGAGAAGGATCTCTCTGTTGCCAGATCATTTGATGAGCAGATCTCCGGCTTCATTTCTGTCCAGGATCCCACTGCAATCGTGAAGGTGGAAGCTGGCATTGGCATGGTGACATAGTAATGCCAACTTGAGTAGCCTACAAAGAGAAAGAGAAAAACATAATGAGGCCAATGCATGGTCCTGGACTTTACTCTGTATTTTTTCTCTTTAGGCACTTGAAAAGCTTGTGTGCTAAGTTGAGATGAGCTAATTCTTGGAGGTGGGGCATTATTCTAGGTCTCAGCAATAGAGAGATGATAGATTCAGCATAGCCAAGAAGATTTGGATCTCTTCCATGGATCAGTTTGAAGCCCTTCAAGTGAGGCTACAAATAAAGGGTTGAGGCAGTCACTAATAGCTACAAACACATAAGGACAGAGGTTGCATGCTACTAAGGAGTCAAGAACATATCTTATCCATATTGCCAGCACAGTACTTGGCATAAAAAAGAAGATGCTATGTTGAATGAATGAATAAATGACCATTTCTGTGCTTCCAAACTACTTTGTCTAAATTCAATTCAGGTCACTCTAAAATGGATATAGCAAAAAAGAAAAAGAAAGACTAGGAAGGAAAGTATATGGGTTTTAGCACCAACCCTGAAACTACTTATTTATGGAAGTTCAGGTTTTGTCCCTCATCCTTTTTATCTGTTAATACATTGGGGTAGTCCCCTTTCCTCATCAAGAACATGAAAAACAGAGCTTGGGAGGTTCAGGCGAGCCAAGGACTCCCAGCTAGTTTGTAACAGGGTTGGAATTTGTAGCTGGAGATCCCTACCACAGCCAAAAGTGTACCCCCTCCATTTAGTCCAAACCATAGAGAAGGTTCTTACCAAAGGAACAAATGATTGATAACTTATAACATTATGCTTCTTTTTTTCTTGTAAGATGAGGAAATGACTTTAATGTTACTGAAATCTCAAAGTATCATTCAACCTGACTTAAAGTAGTGTTTTTTTCCTGAGCATGTGTTATAAATTAGTGGGGTTATCTTTAGGGAATCTAGTATCACCTCACATTATGGAACACAGTGCTTCACTCTTCATGTTTCCATAGTGGGAGCTACCACTATAGTAACACTCCCAACCTCTCTTTCGGCCCCTTGCTAACTCCTTCTGAGGAGCTAATCTTCTCTTTCTTATTTTAAGTTGCTGAGGGTTAAACACTCATAGAATGGCCTGTTGTCATCCAGTTTGGTCAATTGGTGGATAAAGTCAAATTCAGAGTCGAAATATTAACAGGCCTACATTGACCAGCAGACTTTTAATGACATTTTTCAAAGTGCTTTATCAGTAAAAATCAGTAATAAAGGTTGGATTTTGCTCTCCATGTACTTGGATTTTTTAAATCTCAACTAATCTGATATTACTTTGCCAACAAAGGTCTGTCTAGTCAAGGCTATGGTTTTTCCAGTGGTCATGTATGGATGCAAGAGTTGGACTGTGAAGAAAGCTGAGCGCCAAAGAATTGATGCTTTTGAACTGTGGTGTTGGAGAAGACTCTTGGACTGCAAGGAGATCCAACCAGTCCATCCTAAGGGAGACCAGTTCTGGATGCTCATTAGAAGGGCTGATGCTGAGGCTGAAACTCCAATACTTTGGCCACCTCATGCGAAGAACTGACTCACTGGAAAAGACCCTGATGCTGGGAGGGATTGGGGGCAAGAGGAGAAGGGGACGACAGAGGATGAGATGGCTGGATGGCATCACCGACTCGATGCACAAGAGTCTGGGTGAACTCTGAGAGTTGGTGATGGACAGAGAGGCCTGGTGTGCTGAGCTTTATGGGGTCACAAAGAGTCGGACACAACTGAGCGACTGAATTGAACTGAACTGAATCTGAACTTTGGAAGATTTGAGGGGTCATTATTTATTACCCTCTGAAACTGACAGTTTAGATAGAAGTACATTTCTGATAAAAATCAAAATTTTAAATAGGAAACAAAAACTTAAACTTAGGACAAAATGAACATATCTCAAGTTTGAATAAACAAGATATGCTATCAAGTTTGGAAATCAATAGAGGAGATATCTGAAGAAGGAATACAAAACGGCATGCGCTGGAAACCCTTTACAGAGGCAGCCATTGTCTCAAACTTGCTTGTAAGTTTGATACTGGTTCTGCAAAGAGTGGCTACTCTTGAGATCACTTTCTCCACAGCTGACTAAGAAGCTGAAGGCAGGCTCCTCTTTAAAGAGAACCAAATCCAGTGATGCTGGAGACAATCTGATGATATGCATAGCTTCTCCTGGGCTTGAAGAAAAACCACAGCTGTAAAAAAGAATGGCTGCCGTGATCCCAGGCCACTGAGAGGAGGGTAGAGACAATCCCAGCAGTCGTGACCAAAGCCTGACATGGATCCGACATGACATGCTGCACTGAGTCTTCATCCCTAATTCTCCTGCTTTCCCATACCTGCCTCATTCTCTGCAACCTGACGCCTCCCCCACAGTTGCTCCACTGAAGAACTTCAATTTGGACTGGACAACACAATGAGAGCTGGCATAAGTTGGCGGGTGGGGAGGAGGAGATATGAGAAGAGGAAAGAAGGTATGGGAAAAGAGTGAAATATCCTAGATTTTGAATATCCTAGGTTTAAAAGAGAAATTTCGAATAACAATCCTCTCTGGATCACAGGGCTGTGGTCTGGTCATTCTATCTCTGAAACCTATTTTGGAGTGTTGTTGAACATGGGCTGTTGAACCTTTCTTTCAAAAACTTCAGCTCCTTGGTCGGGGGAGAGGTTCAGTAAATAAACAGCAACAGTGAGGCTTGCAAGTAAAAATGGAAGATTGAATACATATCTGATAAAGGGTAATATCCAAAATATATAAGGAACTCACACAACTCAATAGCATAAAAACATATAATCCTTATTTAAAAAATGGGTAGTGGAACTAGGTTGCTTTCTCCTAAAATCCAACTAAAGGACAGTAAAAGGATTTTTTTTTTTTAAGGCATAAACCAAAAAGAATAAGGAGAATAAAATAGGAGACAATTACCCACAAAATACTCGAAGGCAGAATGCAGGTGGTGAAAGAGGAAAATGACATGGCAGCTCTGAATCCTAAGTCAGCTGGGAGAAAGACAAGATTCACCTCATTTTATCCCCCAGATCCTCCCAAAAGGCTGTGAGTAGAGGTGCTAAACTAAGCAGGATGGGTCGGATGACTCAGAAGGGCTCAGATCTCTGGGAGGCCACCCTTGCTCCTCACACCTGGGCCACCTGTCTCCCCACCCCCCACCCCCCGCCAATACATACTAGCAAATAACTGGAGGTTTACCTTCCAGAGAATAAAAGAGAGGGTCTCTGAAGGTAGAATGGCATAGTTGAAGCAAATGAATGGGATTAAATGAACAAATGCATATCAGATGCTGACACCACCAGCCTTAGGTGTGTGCTGTGCTTAGTAACTCAGTCGCGTCTGACTCTCTGCAGCCCCATGGACTGTAGCCCACCAAGCTCCTCTGTCCATGGAATTTTCCAGGCAAGAATACTGGAGTGGGTTGCAATTTCCTACTCCAGAGGATCTTCCTGACTCAGGGATCGAACCTGTGTCTCTTGCATTTCCTGCTTTGGCAGGCAGATTCTTGACCATTACCACCAGTCATTTCCCCTTATTTGACAACCAAGTTTTTACCTCCAGGCAGGAAAATGAAGAAACCTGACAAGCCCAAGAGAGACAACCAAGGATACTGAAATTGGAGGTTTCCTATGATTTGTCTATGATGACACTTACAGATGACAAGGCCTATGCACTCACTCAGTGCTCCAATTACATTTTAATCCCCTACCCCCAAATGCCTACAGACAAATCAAGGACCTCCAAGCATCTTTAGAAAGCCCCTAATGCAAAACAGAGAGACAAAACCAAAAAGAAGCAAGCAACTTGGAGGACAGTGAACATGCTAGGAGAAAAAACTTCAAAACACACCAAACAGATACATAAAAGTTCAGAGAATTTATTGCAGTAGAGAATTAAAAAAACACGAGAGAAGGAAGAAAAACCCAATAATAGGAGATGGAATGTAAAGCTGAAATCTCCTCAGAAATAAAAAAGACAATCTAATATCCAAGTAACAGAAGCTCCAGAAAAAGACATCAGAGAAAATAGAAGGAAGAAAACTGTCGGTTAAAAACTTTGAGAAAATTTCCCCAAACTTCAGGGACCATGAGTTTTCAGACTGAAAGGGCACACAATATCCAGAACACCCGCTACAAGTCCACCTACATTATGATACATCATTATGAAATTTAGAACCCTGAGGATAAAGGCAAGATCTTACAAGCTTCCCCAAAGAGAGAGAAAACAAAAATCACTTACAATAGGGACATTTTCAGACACGTAAAGTTTTTTTAAAAAAATTGCCTCCCACACATTCTGTTTTCTGGAATCTACAAGAGCACGTAAATTATGGTTCAGAAGGAGGTAGTAAACCAGTAAGAGGAGCATAGATGATCCAACATAAGGGAGACACAAAGGGAACCTGTAGAATAATGGAGAAAGGCATTCCCAGGAACAAGCTGTGCACCCAGTAGAGAGTGTAATGTGCCCTGCAGGGCAGAGTATATGGCCCCAGGAGAGACTGCTTCAGGAAGATGGAACTGAGAGAAAATCTGATGTATCTGAGCATCTGTAAAGATTTAAACAACTTTTTAAAGAATCTTGGGGTTGGCAAATAATGTAGAAAACCAAGCAAAAGAGAACAGAATGAATTATTATTAATTCATGAAAAACTAGCATGTAATATAGAAATAATAATATAATCAAAGTTGCACTAACAAACATAGATATAACAATATGTGATGAACATTGATCTAATCAAAGTTATGATATTAATTATACTGTGAAGATAAAGTTTTGGGAAGGAGGCACGTGTGTGATGGAGTGGATAGAGCCTGCGGGAGAGTACCAAATCCTTATCTGCCATAGTGTGAAAACCAACGCTGAACAGTCAAGCATCTTACTGAATATTATGAACTTATGTATCAAATAATCAAATAAAAAAGAAGATAATTTTTGAAGTAAGAAAAATATGCTGGAAGTACTGAGGACTGCTATTTTGGGAAGGGAGTATAATAAGCCCAACTGAACTATTTGACTCTTTAAATATGTGTATTAAAAAAATTTCTTTTAATAACACAATTGGTCAATTAAAAGAGAATCTTATCAGAAAAAGAACAACATTTTTGGTTCTGAGATACTATTAAAATGATAAAATATAACTCAGAAGAGGCAATTTCGCAATAAGGAGTAGGCATTATTCTACTAAGAAATCCTTTAAGAAAAAAACATTGGTAATGATTTTTTGATACAAGACCAAAAGCAAAAAGAAATAGGGGGAACTACATCAAGCTAAAAATGTTCTACATAGCAAAAGAAATCAGCAGTGGAATGAAAGGGAAATCTACTGAATGAGAGAAAGTATTTGCAAACCACACATCTGATAAGGAGTTAATATCTAAAATACGCAAGGAACTCATGCGACACAATAGCAAGAAGGCATCTAACCCCTACTTTTAAAATGGGTAAAAGACCTAAATAGACATTTTTCCAAAGAAGTAGCTCAAACGGCCAAGAAGTAGACAAAAAGGTGCTCAGCATCAGCAATCATCAGGTAAATGCAAATCAAAACCACAGGGAGGCATCACCTCACCTATTAGAATAACTGTTTCCACAAAGCCAAGAGATAAGTGCTGGCGAAGAAGGGGAGAAAAAGGAACCCTTGTGCAAGGTTGAGGCGAATATAAAATGGTGTGGCCGCTATGGAAAACATTATGGAGGTTCCTAAAAACTTTTTTAAAAAATAGAATTCCTCATGATCCAGCAATGTCACCTCTGGGTATATACCTGAAGGAAATGAAATCACTCTCTCAAAGATATCTGCACCCCATGTTCATTACAGAATTATTCAGAATAGCCAATAGCCAAGATAGGGAAACAATCTAAGCCCCAAATGGTAGATACATGGATACGGAAAATGTGATACACACACACACACACACAGAATATTATTCATTCATTAAAAAAAAAAAATCCTGCCATTTGCAACAACATGGATATACCTTGATGGCATTATGCGAAGTGAAATAAGTCAGACAGGAAAAGACAAATACTGTATGATCTCACTTACATGTAGAATCTAACAGAAAAAAAATTAATAGAAGTAGAAAGTAAATTGGTGGCCGCTAGTGGTGGTGGGCAGAGGACAGTTGGGAGGGAGAAAGGGTGAAGGTGCTCAAAGGCGCAAGCCTCTAGTTATAAGTAAGTTCTGAGGATGTAAGGTACAGCGTGGTGATCATCGTTAACAATATTGTACATCTGAAAATTGCTTCAGAGAGTAAATCTTAAAAGTCCTCATCACACGTACACACACTACATAACCATATGACCTTATATAATCATCATTTTACAATATATACATATATCAAACCATCACATTGATCATCTTAAACTTACATAATGTTACATGTCAATTATATCTCAATGAAGCCTCGAGGGGCAAGAATGAAATACTATACACAACAGGCTTTCTCCCTACATTCCGCATGGAACTTTTCAACTGCTTTTTTGCTGTCCTGGTTCCTGTACCGTCCATTTAGTACACGGACAAGATGAGACGTGGAAACAGCAGAAACTGAAGCTGCTTTCAGAGAGAACACTGCTAACGGAGGGAGCGTATCTGTGAGACGCCTGCAGAGGGCCATGGAGAATCCACACAGACTGCCCAGCCGCATCACGTCCCAGCATCTTCAGGAGGATGTCTGTACCCTCTCGGTGATGTCGGGAGGGCACAGGAGGCCACAGAGGGGGGTGGCAGATGGCTGGAATGAGATTAGCAGTTTAAAAAAGTCAGAAACCTTAAGATGACCTAGGGTTTGGGAGCGAGGTAGTGAAAGTGATAACAGGACCTGAGTCAAGTCCAGTGAAAGTGTTTTCGGTCTAGCATGGTCTCTCCACAGTCTTCTGGGAAGTTAAGTAACAGAAAGAAAAGGACTCGAGGGGGAAATGTGTTGGAAACATCTCCCAAACCCATATTTTAAATGTTCAAGATGACTGTCTCCTATACAGACCTCAAAACTTGTTATTATTATTATTTTTAGATTCCTCTACTTAGTGGAGTTCATATGGAAGAAACTGTTTTACATTTCAGGCTTTTAAAGCAAAAAAGTTTTCTAGGCTACCAAGCTACCATCAAACAGGGGCAGATAACTAGTCTGGGCCACCTAAGAACTGGCCAGGAACCCACTTCTCAAAAAGATCCTAGTTGGACTCTTCTCAGAAGCTTCCCAAAGGTCCAATCATGGGCTTCTTGCACAACCCTGAGGAAATCTGGAGCTGGTGCTAATGCTTCAGTAGGGTTCAGGGGGAGGCTCTCACTAGCTCACTTCTATGAGGGCAGGTCTTGGAGCCTCATTTGGTAGAAAACTCTCTCCTGGGTTGTCTGCTCATGGATTATTCCACTGAGTCCAGTCTTGCATCACGACCACCCATTGCCACAGGGAGGTAGCTGCTGGGGAAATACCTGACCTCACTTTCAAACCATACTGCAAAGAAAAAAAAAATGCAAATAACAAGGGGAATACTGCTCCAGAAAGCAGAGCATGCATTCCAAAGACAAAGAGAAATAATTTCTGGATTATCTATTGCTTGGGATAAGCCTGCCTTGGAAAGAGAATTGCCAAGAGTTTATTTCTCTTAAAAATGTCCACAGACTGAGTTCTAGCTCTGGAATCTGATTGCAAAGTTTCAATTCTCTGATCCACACCAGTTTGGGCACATTGCTTAATCTCTCCATGTGTCAGTTTCCTCATCGGTAACAAAGGACTAATCATAGTCTGTACCTCACAGCATTACGTGAGGATTAAGTTAGGTAACACACACAGAAATCTCTAGGCATAGTAACTGGTGCATAGTAAGTGCTGAAAAAATGTTAACTGCTGTCGTCTTTACAGCTGCCTCCCCCTGTTGCTTGGGCTGACTTTCTGGCGGCAGAGACTAAGAATGTCGAAGGTATGGCTGCCACATGTGCACTGAAGCCTGTGGCCTGATGAGGCCCACAGACGGGATTTAAGGTTGAATGGCATTAAAACACTGCACACAAAGCGATCCATTTAAAGGAGAATGACAGCCCAAAGGGGGCATCCTGTATGACTTCATATAGAATGGGCCATTTGGAGACTATTTAAATGGTGTTTACTTGAAATGAGCCATCCTCGATGAAATAGACAGTGAATGCCTTCATTTTCCTTTTTGATTCAATCCACTTGCCCTAGACTCCCTCACTACACCAGCTGCAAAACAAAGAGAACATGCTGTACTTGAATTCACCCAGAGTTTTTCCTCTGCAGAGGCCAGAAGCCCATCACACCACTGGATGATTTCACGGCCAGGACGGGATTCATTAGTAAGATGCCCAGGGAGGGGGCCCATAGGAAGGAGCCCAGAGGAAGTGGTGCACGCTAACTGTGCAGGCTTGAGCAGCCACCCAGCACACCTCCCTCCTGGGCCTCCTCGAAAAGTTCTTGCAAGCCGCTATGCCATCTAAAATCCTTATCCTTTAATTGTCTCACTAGTAAGCCAGATATATCAGATACTGTTCTTAGAATTGTGCTAGCAGCAGCTACAAGATACAAGTAAACATTTTCATCTTCAATTTAGGACTGAACTTTTCCTTAAAGATGACTTTCTTATGATAAGAATTTGAGATGGGTAATTTTTCAAATTGTAAGCTTTGAAAATTATAACTGGAAATTACCTCAATTATTTCCTTCATATACTATTCTAAAAAACTGTCCTATGAATGGTTTTGAAGATTCTTTTAGGGTAAGAAAAGTAGGGAGGAAAAAAGGAAGAACATGCTGGAATATTTCGTTCACAGGAGGAGAGAGAACTTTTTTACGCTAAACCTGTGAAATACTTTGCTAATTATTTGAAGAAACTGTCCTTACAAAAAGAAAAAAAATTCAGGAAAGAAAAAATCAAGATACTGTAGTTATTTCTACACATCAATCATGCCTACTAATAGTAAATAAAATACAAAATCTATAGAACATCAGTGTACTATTCTTAGGAGTCCTGGATATACTCACTCAACAAACACTAAAGCCACAGCCACACCACACACAAACACTCTGCTTCACAGAGGCAAAGGCTGAGGATTAATGTTTGCAGAGTTATGCATTCACCAAATTACTTGTTCTTAAAGAGCTATCGTTTCACTGAAAATCAAAACAGGCACTTAAATTCTCCCTATTAAAAGCTTTTCCTTTATGTTTTAAACTTTTCCACTTTAAGTTAGACAAACAGCATGAAGCATTTGGAAACATCAAATTGATACATGCTTTTATTTACACGCCATATTTCTTTACTCAATTCTTCTGTAGCGCCTGCTTCTTTCCTACCTCCAGCCTGTTTCTTTACCCACTATTCTTAATTTCAGAACTTCCTGCTGGAACGGCTCTATGTGTCACTCCTTTGTACTACAAATTTAAAACGCTTGATGGTATGTATAGGAACACATAATATACCAGTGTGAACTTATAAGTATACATAGATACACTATGTTTAAAGTTTCTATTACATATTTTTATATATTTACTATAATAAATACAATGGATACATAACAGAGTAGGTGAAGCTCCCAGTTTTGGTTGCGCTTCCTCTTTTGGCTTCTTTCTCTGGAGGCTTTCGGCAAACCCCAGCTTTTTTCCCTTTCACTACTTTTGAGATGCTGAGTCTACACGTTCTGGTTTTATGAGCTAGTGCCACCATCCTGAATACCCATGGCGTGACTGTCTTTCGTTAGTTCTTTCCCGCTCTTGCTCAAGGGCGGGAACTGGCACCAGAACAAAGGAGACAGTAAGACGCCCTGGGCTGGTATGCAACCAGCACTGCCTGACCAAGGCCACACGCCAGATCATGCCACCCGCTTCTCAGGCACTGATGCCACCCGGCAAGGCTTCAGGTTTCCTTTCCTGGCAACATGGTACCGCCTATGGCACAGGAGATCCAGGAGAGAATGACCTTCAAGATCATTCCCGTGAACCAGGTAGAAGAGCGCCACCTACTGAACCCAGAACGGAATACGTTTCACCAGGCTTGTTATGCCAGGTCTCACCCGCACGCTGACCTGTGTGGATAACCTAGTTCTCCTTAAACTTAAATACAAGGTGGATGGGCAAACTGGTCACCAAATCATTCTGTGCCAGAGGGTCACGAGTGTGCTTTAGTACTTACATGAGAAAATTCATGAATGGCAAGCCTAAGACAAAAATTCACAGCAACAAGACACAGGCCTGCTGGAATCATGATGATCCAAAAGAAATCACGATGACTTCCCTGTCTGTCAAATACAGTAAGTGCAATACTAGGAGGGCAAGCAAGAACTAGTCAAAAAGCAAGTCAGGAACAAAAGAATGAGCTGACGTTTAGGAAGTGCAGGGCGTTATGTGGGACCTCATGGGGGATGTGACCGCAGAACACAGTCCTCAGTCAGCAGCAGCTTTCTAAAGGGGAGAGATGTGTTCACTCTGTACTCCGACCCCTTGAAACACACGGATGCATGCCGGCCCAGAATAAAGTTTCCTCAGTTCGAGAAACAAGGAGCTCTCTCTACTTCGCATTCTCTCTTTGTGAAAACACTTAATCATAACCATTTCTGAATGTCTTTTAGTTCACCATTTCCTCATACGTAATTCTTGGTCTCATACTGTGGGAGCAGTCTAAATAGCAGTATCGCTCATTTTGAGCCATCAAAAGGAAAGAAAAGTTGGTTTTCAATGGCACACGGCGGGGCGGGTCCGGACCCTGAAGTCTTGGCTTTCCCCTGGAATTTCCCACACAAAATCAAGAGAGAACGTCAGGGAGCTGGTCTATCGGGCACGCCAGAGAGCAGCATTTTGCCCAGGATGAAGTAATGTCTACAGTCTCCTACTTTTGCACAGAAAAATGAAATCAGATCTTAAGCGAGGGTACATATAGTTTTTTTAAAAACATCTTTCACTTGTTCATATGCTTTTTCTCCTACAATTGGAAGAAGTTTCAGTTAGTCAGTCTTATTCATTTATTTGTGGCTTCCCATGAAAAATATAACTGGAGTGGTTTTTTTTTTTTTTTAATTTCCTAGGAAGCAGACCCTGCAAAAATAAAACAAAATTAAATTAACATCAACAAAATTACCAAGCAGGAGGAAATTAGAATGTACTACACCATTTTTTTTCCTTTTAAATACTGAACCTGGGGAAAAGGTATAAACTTCAATCAGAGGCAAAACTAAAGGAATGACCCTGAAATCATTTTTGTTACTATCAATAGTGATTTTGAATGCTTCTTCCATGAACCTGTCTGATTACAGAGAACACATTTATTCAACAAATAGGTACTGAGTACCTGTTATATACAAAACACTGTACTGGGCATTGGGGGTCTCTGAGCTTAATTGTTTAGCTACATTTTGGCAGGGAATGCAGGCTGACAATAATACACAGGTAAACATTTCTGTCTGCCCAAATGACATTATGCCGAGCAAGTTATATAATAAAGGAGCCAAACGAGTCAAACTAAATCTATGGTTTTGACTTAGCCTTGTTGAGAAAAAGGATAGTGACTTCTCAGCTACTAAAATTCTTATGACAGTCATCACACTACCATCTAAACCATTAGCCTTCTTCTTTAAAATAGCCAGGAGGAATGATTTCCACCACGCAGTAAGAATGCAGAGGTCCCTCATCTGATTTCCGTCCCCTGCCCAGCGTTGTTATCAGTTCGGGCGCTGTTATCGGCCTCATTACACTGTGCTGCTCCCAGGTGCCTTGCTTCTTTCGGGAAATCAGCTGACGCCTGGCAAATGTACTAATCAGGTTGATGTGTTGCTGTGATGGAAACTGTGACTTGCGGGTTGGGTTTTGCTGCTCATGTTTTCAAGGATAGCTCATTGTTTTAAAGGGCATTGTGCACAACAGAGTGGAGGTCCTAGGAGACCAATGCACCAATCTAGAAAACATGACTTGGAAAGGAAGTAACAGCATCTTGTGTCCACACACCCTTTTTCTCCAAGGAGTACAGACACATTTGGAGATATTATTCCATCCTCAGAACAGCCATTTGGGGCAGAGGGTGTTGTGACTGCACTTGCCTGGCTATCCTCTGATAAACCCCAGCTGCTGGGCTGCACGAGGCATGCAGTATGATGCAGAAAGTTCTTTCTCCTGGTCTAGCTAAATCCTCCCTCAGTGTGAACTGGGAAAGTCTACTCTCAGGTATCACATAAGGCGTAAGTTGTATATAAGCAAAACCCAATTAGCATCTACTTTATTATAACCATGCCCTGATTAGTAATTCTGAAAAAAAAAAAAAAAAAAGATATCCACAGATATATTCTTGGTGGTATTTAACATTTTCATAGAAAATGTTAAAAGTCAACTCTTGTTTTAATTTTTGATGATAACCTTCAAATAGATATTGAAAGGGTCAGAAGACTTTTTTTCTGTAAAGGGCTAGTTAGTAAATATTGTAGGCTGTGTAGGCCCTGTAATGCTCAAAATTCTCTAAGCCAGGCTTCAGCAATACGTGAACCATGAACTTCCAGATGTTCAACCTCGTTTTAGAAAAGGCACAGGAGCCACAGATCAAATTGCCAACATCTGCTGGATCATGGAAAAAGCAAGAGAGTTCCAGAAAAATATCTATTTCTGCTTTATCAACTATGCCAAAGCCTTTGACTGTGTGGATCACAATAAACTGTGGAATATTCTGAAAGAGATGGGAATACCAGACCACCTGACCTGCCTCTTGAGAAACCTGTATGCAGGTCAGGAAGCAACAGTTAGAACCGGACATGGAAAAACAGACTGGTTCCAAATAGGAAAAGGAGTACGTCAAGGCTGTATATTGTCACCATGCTTATTTAACTTATATGCAGAGTACATCATGAGAAACGGTGGGCTGGAAGAAGCACAAGCTGGAATCAAGATTGCTGGGAGAAATATCAATAACCTCAGATATGCAGATGACACCATCCTTACGGCAGAAAGTAAAGAGTAGCTAAAGAGCCTCTTGATAAAAGTGAAAGAGGAGAGCGAAAAAGTCGGCTTAAAGCTCAACATTCAGACAACGAAGATCATGGCATCTGGTCCCATCACTTCAGGGCAAATAGATGGGGAAACAGGGGAAGCAGTGTCAGACTTTATTTTTGGGGGCTCCAAAATCACTGCAGATGATGACTGCAGCCATGAAATTAAAAGATGGTTACTCCTTGGAAGGAAAGTTATGACCAACCTAGATAGCATATTCAAAAGCAGAGACATTACTTTGCCAACAAAGGTCCGTCTAGTTAGGGCTATGGCTTTTCCAGTGGTCATGTATGGATGTGAGAGTTGGACTGTGAAGAAAGCTGAGCGCCGAAGAACTGTTGCTTTTGAACTGTGGTGTTGGAGAAGACTCTTGAGAGTCCCTTGGACTGCAAGGAGATCCAACCAGTCCATCCTAAAGGAAATCAGTCCTGGGTGTTCATTGGAAAGATTGATGTTGAAGCTGAAACTCCAATATTTTGGCCACCTGATGCGAGGAGCTGACTAATTTGAAAAGACCCTGATGTTGGGAAAGATTGAAGGCAGGAGGAGAAGGGGACGACAGAGGATCAGATGGTTAGATGACATCACCGACTCAATGAACATGAGTTTGGGTAAACTCTGGGAGTTGGTGATCGACAGGGAGGCCTGGCGTGCCGCAGTTCAGGGAGTCGCCAAGAGTCAGACACGACTGAGCGACTGAACTGATACCGATACTAATTACAGCACCAAAGCAGCCAGTGACAATGGCTGTATGCCAATAAAACTTTATTTACAAAAACAGGCAGTAGGCTGGATCTGGCCAGTGGGCTGGATTGTCCAGATACAAAGGGATCCTGCCAAACAATTTCAAAGTTCACATGTGCAGTAGTGTATATGATTTCACAAAGACATGTAGCACTGCTTTAATTACTGAGTAATAATGAGAAAAGAATGTAAGAATGATGCTTTGGGTGGGTAAAGGCTAAATGACATCAGAGCATGCTGTGTAAGCAAAAGCTCTACAGCATATGAAAGAAAAGTGGTGGAGAAGATTATCACATGGCTTAGGGCAGAGGAACAATGACCTCAAAAGGACCTTCCCGGAGCTGTCAGCACCACATACATATCGTAAGGAGCATTTTCATTTCAGCAAAATAATAATCTTTACATTAAATTGAAGTTGTTCATTTGAATTTTATTGATTTAATAGTTTGGTCTGCATTTAATTTATATTTTATTTTGACATGACAGATATATAAGAGTTACAAGCTTACATTTATAGTTTTAAAAATATTATTCTAATACAAATAAGTCAACCCTGGTGAATCAGGAGAATTTTTCCCCTCTGAAAAGTAAAATAATGCTCAAATTTGAGAAAAACTGCCAAACACAGCTTTTACATCTGAACTCCAAGGGCCCAATCATGAAGGAGAAAGTATGTAGGCTTGTTGAGGTGGGATTTGGAAGATGCAACTCCCAACATCGCATCTTAGGAAGTGCAGTTAGTCATCATCACAAGTAAGCCAGAAATGGAGGCTGGAGGAGCCCAGGTATCGATGCCTGCTTGAGACCTCTGTACAATGGTGAGTTTACTCAAGCAATTTAGCAAGTCAGGGAAACAAGCAGGGAGGGTTAAAAAAAAGATGCTGTGTAAGTCCCAAAGAACCTCACTAGGCAATTCACAAGAGGGGCTGTGTGCATAACTAACCTGTCATCTGTTGAACAGCGAGGCGATTTCAGGTAGCACAGAAGTGGACAGTGAATGGAACTAAGGGAAATCCACAGACTTTATCCTGTCTGTTGAAACACGCCAGAGAGGAAAACCAAGAGCATGATGGGGCAAAAATATTGCAGAATAAAGGTAAAAGTAAATGTTGTTCTAAGGACTCAGAAGAAGAACATGCTCAGAAATGAATTTACTACTGGAAGGGAAACAAGTTTGGAATACTGGCATCCCATTATGATACATGAAGATATAACTTTTATGAAAAAAGATAAAAAGCCATGAGAAGCCTGGAGAAGGAACTGGCTATCCACTCCAGTATTCTTGCCAGGAAAAGTCAATGGACAGAGGAGCCTGGCGGGCTGCAGTCCATGGGGTTCCATGATTGAGCACGTGTGCATGAGGGTGGAGGGAGATGGGCTGGTAGCAACAAACTGATAGAACTGAAAAACAAAAAGCTGTGAGAAGACAACTAGCTCAAACAGTACAACAGACTGAGATCAAAAGACAACAAAGTAACCAAAAAAAGCTTAAGGAAGAACTGCAAAGATTATTACAGTAACAATCTATAATGTAATTACTAAAGAATAAAATGTCTCTATGGAAAATCAGTGGTATAAAGTGTAAATAAAAAATGAAAAGGCAAACCATACAGTCTAGGAGAATATACTTGTGACACATATCTGACTAAAGGCTAGAATATCAAATATATAAAGAATATCAAATATGTAAAGTTATAAATTCTCATAATCTAACAAAAAAACAACAAAATGACTTGGAAGAGACACTTTTTAAAGGCATATACAAGAATTGCATGAAAGTTGCTCACCATTATTAGTTATCAGAGTAATGCAAACTAAAACCACAAGATAGTATTTCACCCCAGTTTAGAGCTAAAATTAAAGGGACTGACAACATCCAGTGTATGCAAAGATACACAGCTATTGGACTCTCATAAACTGCTGGTGGAATACAAAATAACTGAATCACTTGGAAATAGTTTGCCAGATACAAAGTTAAAATACACTTATACGATCCAGCAATTCCACTCTTAGGTATTTACCCACGAGAAATTAAAACCTTTGTCCACAAAAAGACTTACACAGAAATATTCACAGAATACTTTTCATAATGTACATGACAAATTCAAATATCCATTAACAGGTGAGTGGATAAACAAACTAGTTTACTCATACAATGGATTATTACTCATCAAATTTTTAAAAAGAATAACTATTGATACTCACAATAATGCGGGTCTGTCTCACAATCATGTCAAGTGAAAGAAGCCAGACACAAAAGAGTACACATGAATGACTCGATTTACAAGAATGTTTCAGTTCAGTTCAGTCGCTCCGTCGTGTCCGACTCTTTGCGACCCCATGAATCGCAGCACGCCAGGCCTCCCTGTCCATCACCAACTCCCGGAGTTCATTCAGACTCATGTCCATCGAGTCAGTGATGCCATCCAGCCATCTCATCCTCTGTTGTCCCCTCTTCCTCCTGCCCCCAATCCCTCCCAGCATCAGAGTCTTTTCCAATGAGTCAACTCTTCACATGAGGGGGCCAAAGTACTGGAGTTTCAGCTTTTAGCATCATTCCTTCCAAAGAAATCCCAGGGCTGATCTCCTTCAGAATGGACTGGTTGGATCTCCTTGCAGTCCAAGGGACTCTCAAGAGTCTTCTCCAACACCATAGTTCAAAAGCATCAATTCTTCGGCGCTCAGCCTTCTTCACAGTCTGATTCTCACTTCCATACATGACCACTGGAAAAACCATAGCCTTGACTAGATGGACCTTAGTTGGCAAAGTAATGTCTCTGCGTTTGAATATGCTATCTAGGTTGGTTATAACTTTTCTTCCAAGGAGTAAGCGTCTTTTAATTTCATGGCTGCAATCACCATCTACAGTGATTTTGAAGCCCCCCAAAATAAAGTCTGACACTGTTTCCCCATCTATTGCCCATGAAGTGATGGGACCGGATGCCATGATCTTCATTTTCTGAATGTTGAGCTTAAGCCAACTTTTTCACTCTCCTCTTTCACTTTCATCAAGAGGCTCTTTAGCTCCTCTTCACTTTCTGCCATAAGGGTGGTGTCATCTGCATATCTGAGCTTATTGATATTTCTCCCAGCAATCTTGATTCCAGCTTGTGTTTCTTCCAGTCCAGCGCTTCTCATGATGTACTCTACATAGAAGTTAAATAAGCAGGGTGACAATATACAGCCTTGACGCACTCCTTTTCCTATTTGGAACTAGTCTGTTGTTCCATGTCCAGTTCTAACTGTTGCTTCCTGACCTGCATACAGATTTTAGGAGAGGTAAAACTAATTTATGGGCATGGAGATAAGATCAGTGGTTGACTAGAGTGGGGTTAGGGAGGAATCACTCAAGTAGGGATGGCAAAGGCACAAGGGCATTTCTAGGTAATGGAAATGTTCCATATCTTCATAGGGGTGCTGATTAAATACATTTGTTGTTGGTCAGTCTCTAAGTTGTATCCAACTCTTTGTGACCCCATGGACTGCAGCATGCCAGTCTTCCCTGTCCTTCACTATCTCATGGAGTTTGCTCAAATTCATGTCCATTGAGCTGGTGATACTATCTAACTACCTCATCCTTTGCCAACCTCTTCTCCCTTTGCCTTCAGTCTTTTCCAGCATGAGGGTCTTTTCTGATGAGTTGGCTCTTTGCATCAGGTGGCCAAAGTATTGGAGATTCAGCTTCAGCATCAGTTCTTCCAATGAATATTCTAGATTGATTTCCTTTAGGATTGACTGGTTTGATCTTCTTGCTGTCCAGGGGAATCTCAAAAGTCTTCTCCAGCACAATTCAAAAGCATGAATTCTTCAGGGCTCAGCCTTCTTTATGGTCCAATTCTCAGGTCCATACATGACTACTGGAAAAACCATAGCTTTGACTATATGGACCTTTGCCAGTAAAGTGATGTCTTTGTTTTTTAATACACCATCGAGGTTTGTCATAGCTTTCCTTCCAAAGAGCAAACACCTTTAACTTCATGGTTTCATTCACCATCCACAGTGACTGATTTTGTGTTCTTGGAACCCAAGATAAAAAAATCTGTTACTGCCTCCACTTTTCCCCCTTCTATTTGCCATGAAGTGATGGGACAGATGTCATGATCTTAGTTTCTTGAATGTTGTGTTTTAAGCCAGCTTTTCTACTCTCTTCTTGCACCCTCATCAAGAGGCTCTTTAGTTTCTTTTCACTTTCTGCTATTAAGTGGTATCACCTACATATCTGAGGTTCTTGATATTTCTCCCCGCCATCTTGATTCCAGCTTGTGATTCATCCAGCCTGGCATTTCTCATGATGTACTCTGCATATAAATTAGATAAGCAGGGTGACAATATATAGTCTTGACATACTCCTTTCCCAGTTTGGAACCAGTCCATTGCTCCATGTCTGGTTCTAACTATTGCTTCTTGACCTGCATACAGGTTTCTTGGACAGGTAAGGTGGCCTGGCATTACCATCTCTTTAAGAATTTTCCACAGTTTGTTGTGACCCACACAGTCAAAGGCTTTAGTATAGTCAATGAAACAAAAGTAGATGTTTTTCTGGAATTCACTTGCTATCTCTATGAGCCAACAGATGTTGGCAATTTGATCTCTAGTTTCTCTGCATTTTCTGAATCTAGCTACTACATCTGGAAGTTCTCAGATGAACTTGAAGCTGAACTTGAAGGATTTTGAGCATAACCTTACTAGCATGCAAAATGAGTACAATTGTCTGGATCAGAAAACATACCAATAGCCACCATTCTGGGGAAAAAAAATACTATAGCTATTTCCCAGTTGACTAAGAGATGAGTCAAACTTAGATCAAGAGTAAAGAAAGTCTGAATACTTACTGCAAATATAATTTGAAACTGGATAAAAATGTACAACAGTGATTATAATTCCTTGAGAAGATTTAAAATAAAACAAAATATATAGATAATATGAGTCTCAAATTCCAAATTATATTAATTAAAACTGGAGAATGTGGGCAAGGGAAATTGATAGAAGTAAGTGAAAAGTGTTAGTCGCTCAGTCATGTCCACCTCTGCAAACCCATGGACTGTAGCTTGCCTGGCTCCTCTGTCCATGTACGTCTCCAGGTAAAAATAACAGAGTGGGTAGCCAATCCCTTCTACAGGGGATCTTCCCAACCCAGAAATGATCATTAAATTCCTTATATAATATAGAATAAAGTCAAGAGCTTTTGCTTAACTAAATTGTGAACATCCACTTATGGAACACTCTATAGTATTAAAATTAATGAGGAAGCTCTTTATGGTCAGATATGAAATTGTCTATAAGAACAGGTTATTCTAAAAGAGGGATCATTACACAAAAATGTGTACAGCATGTTATGTTTTGTGCAAAAAAAGAGGAAAAAATATACTGTATAAAAGAAGCTGGCGACCTTTGTTGCCTTGAGGAAGGGTTACTGGATAGTTGGGAATTAGGAGTAAAAAGAAGACAACATAAAATTTTTTTTTGTCCTTTGTTTATTTATAAATGACCCATGTAAATATGACTTATTTTTTAAAATTAAATTTTTAGATGTATAATTTGTTTAATTTTGACTTTGAGAATAAAGTAAACATTCATTGAATACTTTGTTACATGTGTAAATCTAATTTATGATGAAGAAGACATCACAAATCAGAAAAGATTCATTAAATGATCTTGATGCTGGTTTTATATTTGAAAATAAAAATGTTTAGTCCTTATTTCTGGAGAAGGAAATAGCAACCCACTCCAGGATTCTTGCCTGGAGAATTCCATGGACAGAGAAGCCAGGTGGGCTACAGTCCACTTCAGCTCAGTTCAGTTCAGTCATTCATTCATGTACAGCTCTTTGTGATCCCATGGACTGCAGCACCCCAGGTTTCCCTGTCCATCACCAACTCCAAGAATTTACTCAAACTCTTGTCCATTGAGTCAGTGATGCCATCCAACTATCTCATTCTCTGTCATCCCCTTCTGCTTCATTCTTATCCAGCATCAGGGTCCTTTCCAATGTGTCAGCTCTTTGCATCAGGTAGCCAAAGTATTGGAGTTTCAGCTTCAACATCAGTCCTTCCAATGAACACTCAGGCCTGATCTCCTTTAGGATGGACTGGTTGGATCTCCTTGCTGTTCAAGGGATTCTCAAGAGTCTTCTCCAACACCACAGTTCAAAAGCATCAATTCTACAGTTCTCAGCTTTCTTTATAGTCCAACTCTCACATCCATACATGACTACTGGAAAAACCATAGCCTTGACTAGACCGACCTTTGTTGGCAAAGTAATGTCTCTGCTTTTTAAATGCTGTCTAGGTTGGTCACAGCTTTTCTTGCAGGGAGAAAGCGTCTTTTAATTTCATGGCTACAGTCACCATCTGCAGTGATTTTGCAGCCCCCCAAAATAAAGTCTGTCACTGTTTCCATTGTTTCCCCATCTATTTGCCATGAAGTGATGGGACCAGATGCCATGATCTTAGTTTTCTGAATGTTCAGCTTTAAGCCAACTTTTTCACTCTCCTCTTTCACTTTCATCAAGACGCTCTTTAGTTCTTCTTCGCTTATTGCCATAAGGGTGGTGTCATCTGCATATCTGAGGTTATTGATATTTCTCCTGGCAATCTTGATTCCAGCTTGTGCTTCACCCAGTCCAGTGTTTCTCATGATGTACTCTACATACAAGTTCAATAAGCAGGGTGACAACATACAGCCTTGACGTACTCCTTTCCCTCTTTGGAACCAGTCTGTTGTTCCTTGTCCAGTTCTAACTGTTGCTTCCTGACCTGCATACAGATTTCTCAAGAAGCAGATCAGGTGGTCTGTTATTCTCATCTCTTTAAGAATTCTCCACATTTTGTTGAAAATTGTTATCTGTTGAGACCATTCAGATATGACTTAAATCAAATCCCTTAGGATTATACAGTGGGAAGTGACAAATAGATTCAAGGAATTAGATCTGATAGAAAAAGTGCCTGAAGAACTGTAGAGGGAGGTTCATGACATTGTACAGGAGGCAGTGATCAAGACCATCCCCAAGAGAAAGAAATGCAAAAAGGCAAAATGGTTGTCTGAGGAAGTCTTACAAATAGCTGTGAAAAGAAGAGAAGTGAAAGACAAAGGAGAAAAGGAAAGCCATATCCATTTGAATGCAGAGTTCCAAAGAATAGCAAGGAGAGATAAGCCTTTCTCAGTGATCAATGCAAAGAAATAGAGGAAAACAATAGAATGGGAAAGACTAGAGATCTCTTCAGGAAAATTAGAGATACCAAGGGAACATTTCATGCAAAGGTGGGCATAATAAAGGACAGAAAGGGCTACAGTCCCTGGGATCACAACAAGTCAGACATAAGTTAGTGACTAAACAGCAGTCCTTATTTCACAACAGTGACCAGATTAAACTACAGATTCCAGAGTGAAGTTACTAAAAAATAAATTAAAGTTAGATAAAAATATTAGAATAAAACAGGTGAATCTTAGAGCCAAGAAAGCCTTGCCAAGAGAAGCCTGACATATCTGACTATGTGAGAATTAAAATATCGTATAGGTCAGAAATATTCTATAAAATTAAAAAGCATCCAAAAATTGAGAAAAATACACAAATACAAGAGATTATCTCTCTATTTCATTTTATTTTTTTTTTGAATGGGAGAACAGGTTACAGATTTACGTAACAGAAGTTTTATGTAACATGAGAGCCTCCATAATGAAATGAAGACCTGAAGAAAAACAGACCTGTGCATTTGTCTGCTGGGTTTGATGACCAGTGGACAGTCAACTCAGGAACAGCCAGGTGGAAAACTGCACAGGGCAAGGTATGTGAGAAAGAGAGTGGAACTTCCATGCCCTCTCCAGGGGTACCATTCTCCTCATGTCTCCATGTGGTCACTAACCAGGAAGCCCCAGTAACTTTATTTTTTAAAGATCAAATCAAACAAACTTTTGGAAACCTCACTAACATCTCAATATACAAATGGGCAAAGGAAATTAACAGATAGGAAATGGAAACAGCTAAGGACATATGAAAGCTCACTGATAATCAAAGTAATCCAAATTAAAAAGAAACCTTCTCTTGCCTATCAGATGCGTGAAACTCCAAGGATGAGGGGGACTTCATAACTGCTGATGGATATGTAAAGTGTCACAACCTTTCCGAAAAACAACTTGAGATAAGTACCAACAGCCTTCAACAGGTTCAACAGGTTCAAAACTTTTGACTCGATAATCCTAAGTTTATACAAACTATCTCCTCAGAAATTAAATGTGACTTTATTTATAATAAGAAAAAACCTTGGAAACAATACAATTGTCTGTAATATGGAAATGTAATAAAATCTGATAGGCTCATAAAATATTATGCAGACATTAAAATCATTAATTTCAAAAATACTTATTGTCTGGAAAGACATACAAGATACACTGTAAGTGAAAACTGCTATATGCTCTGCTGGCAATTTTTAAATGACAATATATAATATATACATAGATTTTAAATACCAGAGGGAAATGCTACAAAATGTTATCGATCATTTTCTTTAAAATTAATTTTATTACTTTTCAGTTCAGTTTAGTTCAGTTCAGCCCCTCAGTCATGTCCAACTCTTTGCGACCCCATGAATTGCAGCACGCCAGGCCTCCCTGTCCATCACCAACTCCCTGAGTTCACCCAAACCCACAACCATTGAGTCAGTAATGCCATCCAGCCATCTCATCCTCTGTCATCCTCTTCTCCTCCTGCCCCCAATCCTTCCCAGCATCAGAGTCTTTTCCAATGAGTCAACTCTTTGCATGAGGTGGCCAAAGTATTGAAGTTTCAGCTTTAGCATCATTCCTTCCAATGAACACCCAGGACTGATCGCCTTTAGAACAGACTGGTTGGATCTCCTTGCAGTCCAAGGGACTCTCAAGAGTCTCCTCCAACACCACAGTTCAAAACCAACAATTCTTTGGCGCTCAGCTTTCTTCACAGTCCAACTCCCACATCCATACATGACTACCGGAAAAACCATAGCCTTGACTAGATGGACCTTTGTTAGCAAAGTAACGTCTCTGCTTTTCAATATGCTATCTAGGTTGGTCATAACTTTCCTTCTAAGGAGTAAGCGTCTCTTAATTTCATGGCTTCAATCACCATCTACAGTGATTTTGGAGCCCAAAAAATAAAGTCTGACACTGTTTCCACTGTTTCCCCAACTATTTCCCATGAAGTGATGGGACCAGATGCCATGATCTTTGTTTTCTGAATGTTGAGCCGTAAGACAAATTTTTCTCCCTCCTCTTTCACTTTATTACTTTTACTTTTTGTAAATTTTGAAGTTTCTATAATAAATGGTGGAAGAAGACACCGTATTTAGATGAAGAAATATTACAATCACAAAAACTTCACCTGGCATCAACAAGCTCCATATCTCAACTGAAAGTGTCAATTACTACAACAAGTAGGAAATTCACCGAGAAAACCTTGATGATGCATTAGTACCTGCCTTCCATCTTTCTTGCACACCTTTGACTCAAAACTTCATGGCCCAATAGAGTAAGAGTAGAGCAATACCAGGACAACTCCAGTGGGCAGCCAACAGGAGAACTATTGCTCAGCATTATGAATAACCCTGCACAGGCTCCATGACCAAAACACAAACAACTCAACTGTAATGGTGTTTCCATGACACACTTGCATGTCCAGAAAGTCTTCAACCAAGACCACCCACTTATGGTCCACAAACCATCAGGTGAACGATCCTCCTCAGCATCCCAGTCATGTCTGACTCTTTGTGACCCCATGGGCTGTAGCCTAACCAGCTTCCTCCATCCATGGGATTTTCCAGGCAAGAATACTGGAGTGGGTTACCATCTCCTTCTCTAGGAGATCTTCCCGACCCAGGGATTGAACCCAGGTCTCCCGCACTGTAGGCAGATGCTTTACCGTCTGAGCCACCAGGGAAGGGAACTGCCTTTAATAATCTAAGAATTGATAACTCTGGCATGAAGAGCCCCACGTGCCATGCACAGGCTCCCAAGTGCCCTTCCCCATCCCCTGGTGTTTTCTCTGACAGGCTGTTTTATATCATGTTCAGTCCAACCCAGCTAATAAAGGAGCTCTTTTAAAGCTGAGAAAAACCCTGTGTATTGGGTTCCTGGGTCCAACATGTGTGCAATACATAAAGAAGCACGGAACACATGTACAGTACCTTCCCGAAGCTGTGTTGGCTCCGCAGAATTCTCCCCGCTCATTAAAACAACCAAGGATGCAGCTGCTCGAACTGTAGCCTGCCATGTTGACATGGCAACGGGTGGCTCCTGGCATGGAAAAAGGGCCCTGTTGTTTATGGGAGATCCCACAGTATAAACACATGGCCTGCAGAAGAAAGACAAAGAAACAAAGGCGGAGAATCTTTAAAATGAGTTGTGACTTTCCTTACCACCACGGTCGCAAATGTTAAGTTGAGCTTTCAAAGAGAAACTATCTGAGACTTGTAGTTGATTGGTTTCAAAGCATCTTGAACTGACATCTGCCAAGGCCTATGTGAATAGCTGAGTGGTTATTTCTCCCAAATGAATTACTTAAATATGTAAAGAGGTTTTTATTTTTCTAAGCGGAAAAATATTTTTTGGATAAAGTTTTAAATACGAGTCTGCCAAGTTAAAATTTACATTACCTTGCCCTTCCCCTTAAGCCCTTAGGCCTTCAAAACAAAAAAGTTTTAGAGACATTCTTACAAAATTTTTGGAAAATATTCTGGAAAAGAAAATATGTTTAGTGATACTGAGATATTAATACTTGGAAAAACAAGCTGGTGGTCTCAAAAGCAGTGCTGGCGGGCAGATACCCCCAATCTTGGAAACCACCATCTCAAATGGAACCCTTGTGGGAATCCTTGTGCGGAGGCCAAGAACAGGGGTTGGCATATAAACAGGACTGTAGGTCACAACAACCAGGCTTGTGATGGGAAGGCCAAGGGCAGAGTTGTTACCAAAGCCAGTATAAGAAACCAATGGCATGACATTGGGGCCCATTCTGCTACAATTAAAAAATACAAACCTACACACACCAAGAATAATCCCTTCCGTGATAAGTCACAAAGAGAAATGGAAAAAAATCTCTGAGATCAAAGAAATCTATTCTTTTAACATCACTGATTAGAAGGCACGGACTGACCCTTGGCAAGATGTCTTAGTAAAATGTTTCCACTTTTTGTTTTTCAAGAGTTATGGCAAATATGATATAGTTTTAATCAGCTTTATTTATGGAGTAAATGAAAAAAGTGGAGTGCTACCTCTTTTGCATAAACTGGTTTTCCTTTTTAGAATAGTTAACACTATTATGACTGAAAATTTATTGTATTCTTACAGTGAGCAAGAACACATAGGATGATGACCCCACTCCATCAGTCAGGGTCCAGAAAGGAAAACACAAACCAGTGTAGGTCTTAATAAACAGAGGTAATTTAATTTAGGGGATTGGTCCTAGAAGTAATAGAAGTAATGAGAAGCCAAACAGCAGACAGTGATGCAACCCAGAGATTAGCCACAGCGGTAAGGAGCTGTGACTCCATGGGTTGGAGGAGCTGCTCTTACTGAGTGCTCTGGGCTCACAGCAATAGGAGTCATTTGACAGAAGCCAGATTCACAGCAGAGAATGTCCGATGGGTGCAGGGACAAGGGAGACTCAGGCATTGCTGCTTCTGCTGCTAAGTCGCTTCAGTCGTGTCCGACTCTGTGCGACCCCATAGACGGCAGCCCACCAGGCTCCCCCGTCCCTGGGATTCTCTAGGCAAGGACACTGGAGTGGGTTGCCATTTCCTTCTCCAATGCATGAAAGTGAAAGTGAAAGTGAAGACACTCAGTTGTGTCCGACTCTTAGTGACCCCATGGACTGTAGCCTTCCAGGCTCCTCCATCCATGGGATTGGGTTGCCATTGCCTTCTCCCAGTCATTGCTAGAGACACCAAAATAAGCAGAAAGAGGAGAGGAAATAGTGTGTGCGTGTGTGTGTGTGTGTGTGTGTGTTAATCTTTCAGTCTCCAGGCAAGAATAATAAAGTGGATAGATTCCCGACCCAGGGATCAAACGTAGGTCTCCTGCTTTGCAGGCAGATTCTTTACCATCTAAGCCACCAGAGAAGCCCAGGACATTGTTTATTGCTTGCTAACTCCTGCTCTCAAGTGTTCCATCAATGCCCTGCATTGGCCAAACCTGACAGGAAGTCAGAAAACAAGGGAGCCTGGGAAATGAGGTTCCTTGTCATCGGGAGAAGATAATAAGAGCAGAAAATGGACCTTAGAGCAAACAGGTAGTCTACCTTCCAGAAGTGTATATGCCATGATTCAGTTCAGTTCAGTCGCTCAGTCATGTCTGACTCTTTGCGACCCCATGAATTTGCAGCACACCAGGCCTCCCTGTCCATCACCAACTCACATCCATCACTCAGACTCACGTCCACCGAGTCAGTGATGCCATCCAGCCATCTCATTCTCTGTCGTCCCCTTCTCCTCCTGCCCCCAGTCCCTCCCAGCATCAGAGTCTTTTCCAATGAGTCAACTTTTCGCATGAGGTGGCCAAAGTACTAGAGTTTCAGCTTCAGCATCATTCCCTCCAAAGAAATCCCAGGGCTGGTCTCCTTCAGAATGGACTGGTTGGATCTCCTTGCAGTCCAAGGGACTCTCAAGAGTCTTCTCCAACACCACAGTTCAAAAGCAACAATTCTTCAGTGCTCAGCTTTCTTCACAGTCCAACTCTCACATCCATACATGACCACTGGAAAAACCATAGCCTTGACTAGACGGACCTTGTTGGAAAAGTAATGTCTCTGCTTTTGAATATGCTATCTAGGTTGGTCATAACTTTTCTTCTAAGCAGTAAGTGTCTTTTAATTTCATGGCTGCAGTCTCCATCTGCAGTGATTTTGGAGCCCCCCAAAATAAAGTCTGACACTGTTTCCACTGTTTTCCCATCTATTTCCCATGAAGTGATGGGATCAGATGTTATGATCTTCATTTTCTGAATGTTGAGCTTTAAGCCATGATTACTCACAGATTCGATATGAGGCAGAGAAAGAAGACTAAACATTCAGAAGACTAGTCCTGGCTGGGTTCAGTTCAGTTCAGTTCATTTCAGTCACTCAGTCGTGTCCGACTCTTTGCTGGCTGGGTTACCAGCTCATTAAATGGCTATGGAAAAATCCCTGACCTCTCTGAGTCACATGCAAAATGGGGATAGGGAGCAGGTATGTGACTTCAGTTGTCTGTTCTGGACCAAAAACCCACGGTTGTGTCCCAGAATCACAGATCCAAGAACAAAGGCAAATTTTCATGGAAGGCCCAAGGTCTCCCATCGATTTCATGGAGTACTGAGCTCCCACCCTGCTGCTCTTGGATCCCTGGTTAATTGACTGAGCCTGAGTTAACTTCAGGCAGTTGAGGACCTAATGATGAAGCCCCCCTAAAACTACCTCTTCCTAGCTGGGGCTGCTGGCTGTGGGTGCCTGGTGGGGGACGCTGTAGCAGCTCAAATAGCTCAGGTAGGTGGGGTCAAGTCATGCCTAGTTCTGAAAATTCCACCTGTTTTTTTCCCCAAAAAAGTCCATCATAGAGAAGGATCCCAAGAAGAAAAGCATCGTCAGTGGAAACAGTATGTTGCCCCTGGCCGAATGGCAGGCATAACTCTCCCTCTGACAGTGATGGATACTGAGAATCAAGGCTTCCTTTCTTACTAAAGCAGAACGGACCCCACGATGTCTGTCAGCTCATGAGCTCTTGGAATCCACTTCCAATCTAAGCAGACTTGTGGAGATAAGCTATTTGTGATGCTCACAGGGAAGTGGGAGACCCTTGTCTAGAAATCGCCTAAGACTTTCTCTGGGGAGAGGGAGGGGGAATGGACCCCCTATTGTGGTTTAAGCCTCAGGGTGCTTCGGGAAAGTATCTGTGCTTCAGCTGTGCTCTCTTGTTCTTACACTCAGCACCTCACTTCCCTAGGGTGACTCTGGTGTTACAGCTCTTCCCTTGTCTGCACACGGAGCAAATTCTCCCCAAAAGACTGGCTTGCCAGGATGTTTGCTTTTCTTCTCCCCATAAGTTTGGGCTGGAGGCTCTGCTGGCATATTATTATGAATTCCACCTGTGCCCTTAGGTATGAGGTCCCTAAGCCTTCCTCCACAGCCTCCATACCACTTTCCAGAAGAAACTATCAGATTTGAGATGAGGTCACATGTGAAGGGGCTTCCCAGGTGGCGCCAGTGGTAAAGAATATGCCTGCCAATGCAGGAGACATAAGAGACGCAGGTTCGATCCCTAGGTTAGGAAGATCCCGTGGAGGAGGGCATGGCAACTCACTCCAGTATTCTTGCCTGAAGAATCCCACGGACAGAGGAGCCTGGGGGCTACAGTCACAAAGAGTCGGACATGACTGAAGCGGCTTAGCGTCCACACGTGCACATGTGAGAAAACAGTGCAGAGGACAGATCAGAAAGACTGCAATTCACCGCAGAAGGAGAACAAAGGGAGGGCCTCCCTGAGGCAGCCAACTCTCAAGATGGACCCCAGTGACTCCTGCCCCAGGTATTCACACCCCTGTGGAGGCCCCTCCCACACTGTATCGGGGTGGCCAGTGTGACCCAAGTCACTACAACGAAAAGCCCACACACCCCAACTAGAGAAAACCGGCATGCAGCCACGAAGACCTAGTGTGGCAAAAAGAAACAGAAATAAATTTAAAAAATAAACAGGAAAACAATCCTAGGCAAGATTTCTTGAAAATGTACATTCTCTCCACGCTCGCAGTCTACTCCCTTCTTGGTCTTTTCTTCTTTTTCTCAGCTCACTCTTCCCTCCCCAACACATCCACGCCAAGTGCCAGTGACTTTATAACAGATGGCTTTTTGAGCGTTCACAAGCTGATATGCCTATGCATGTCGCACATCAAGGTGCAAATGTCCAAAGCAATCTAAAGTCAAGTAACTACATTTTAAGAGGGATGAAAGCTTTAAACCCCCCGTAAAAGTCTAGTGGTGGAATTTTGGGCATCTGACAGGAAGTAGAGAATGGGTGGACAGGAGGTCTTCATGGAGTCTGGAAATCATACTCTGAGATGACTCTTGTCACACACACACATTCCCCACCCTCCCTCTTCCCTACCCATTGTGTCCCAGGAGGGGATGAAAATCTATGTGCATTTATAAACATGCTCTGCAGTTATCTGGATGTGTGATCACTGAAATATATGCAGCTGTGTTTATTCAACACGCACAGCCTTGCACCTTGGCCATGTTGCTAAAATGCTTATGGGATAGATGTTTAGGTACAGGCCTGCAATTCTCTGATGTTTATAAACATCATTATTTCCCAACTGAACAATTCCTTCCAACGTGAAAAGGAAAACTCTCCTACCAGGGCTCATCCCACATGCCCTGGGATACCCATCCACATGGAAGACCCCTTGGGGAGCTCAGATTAACTGCACAGGAGTTGCGGGAATGGGAGAAAGCAACTGAAAATGAGAAAGAAAAAAGAGGGTGACGGCCAGGCCATGGCTTGTTGCCATTAAAGAACTAAAGTAAGAACCTGCCAGAATAACAATTATTTCAGTTACATGTTTGTGTATTCTCAGAGCAGTCAAATGAAGATGAGATACACTATGCTGCTGGTCTGAATGTGTCTGTCCAAATTCATATGTTGAAATCTTAATGTCCAAAGTGTTGGTATTAGGAGGTGGGGTTGTTGGGAGGTGCTCAGGAGGTGCATCATGAGATTGATGTCTTTATAAAAGAGGCGAGACAGAGCTTCCTGGCCCCTTCTACCAGGTAAGGTCACAGCCAGAAGTTGTCAGTCTGCAACACAAAAGAGGGCCTTCACCAGGACCTGACCACGCTGGCAGCCTAATCTCAGACTTTTAGCCTGCAGAACTGTGATAAATTAAGTTCTGTTGTTTATAAACCATTCTCTCTGCAGTATTTTGTTATAGCAGCCCAAGTGGAAATAGACTCTGATGTCAACGAAATATATTTGCTTATCTTTTTTGAGGGGAAGCCATCTTTACAACTTGTAGGGAATAGGCTCAACCCATATATTTTCTTCATTTTTTCTTTTTGCAGTTGGAGTGAAAGGCGGTTATTTTTAGTTTAAAAATATTACTTTCCATAAAAATCACCCATTTTCAGAGACTTGGTTATCACAGATGAACAATTGGGGAGAGGGTGGCTTCAACAGACAGTAAGGAGGTGATGAGCCCACTGTCGCTGTGGGTGTGGCTTGACATGATGTTTTTCCGCACTGAGGCACTGATCCGGTCACTGGAGGCCAGGAGGCCACAGATATGACAGGTTGGTGGTTTAGATTCTGTCATATTTCAGATTTTCAAATATTTCATATTTCAGAATATTTTGGATTCTTTGTAACTTCCCAGTTACAAAGTCTTCAGGACTCCTCTGACTCCTTTTCTTCTGTTCTTCCTGCACCTGACCTTTTTTTTATGCCTCCACGTTCTTGTTAAACCTAAGTTACAGTTTCTGTTGTAGGTAAGCAACCCTCTTGCTTTCTGTGACATAAAAACCAAGAGCCAGACTACTAAAACATGAAGTGTCAACCAGAACTGCCCCCTCACCTCTCTCTCATCTCTACCCACACACACACACACACACACACACACTCTCTCTCTCTCTCACACACACACACACACACACACACATACACCCCTTCTCTATTATCATTCTTCTTCACAGTGTGATCACCAAAACCAGGACTCACCAATCATAATGACCATATATGACGAGTCCAACGAGAATACTGCTTTGACTTGGATAGATTCTGGTATAGTCAAAATGGACTGGACTAAAAGTGGCTTTGAGTCAGAAACTCACTTCTTCTTCAACAGAGATGTTTTGGGTGCAAAACTAGCAAGCTGTTTGTAAAGGCAAAGACAGTGCTTCTCATCTGGAAGCCCCTTATGAGTATAGGATTTTCTGTATGGAAAACATTTGGAGATCCTCTCATGGAATTTTCTCATTTTACACATGAGGAAATTAAGCTCCAGAGATGTAAAATGACTTCTCTGAAGTCACACAGCTAGTTGGCAGCCCACCTTTTGAGTACTCAGGTCTCTTGGCTCTCACCTTCTAGATTCTTTTCAGTTCTCCACACTTTTGGTTATAGGTCATTTTTATTTGTTATTTTCTGTTGATGTTTGGTTATTCACGTCTTGTTGTTGTTTTTTGGTTGTTGTTGTAGTTATACAATGATATTATTGAATTAATGTGTATTTCCCCTTCAGTTTTCATGCCTTTTATATTGGTTTCTTGAAGCAAATAGGGGAGAAAAAAAGGTATTAATTATAGAAATGTTCATTTTAGACCTGAAATTGCTTCTAAAATATCTTCTGTTCACTCTTTTAATTTTAAAACTTTATAGTGAGATACAAAAAAATGAAACTATTTTATTGTATGTGTGTGTGAGAGGGGCATGTGTTAACATCTGATTTTGATGTTAAACTAAAAATATTCCAAAGGTCTACATCTTCTTTGGTCCAATACCTGAACAATAAATATAATTCTAAAAAATCATTCTCTCCTTAGTATTTTGCCAACATCATTCTGGCTTTATCTAAAACAAAGCAACATCATAGTGATTTAGAAAATTCTTAATTTTAATATCACTTTAAATTATAATGTATTTTCCTGCTGCAGCTGCTAAGTCGCTTCAGTTGTGTCCGACTCTGTGCAACCCTATAGACGGCAGCCCACCAGGCTCCCCGTCCCTGGGATTCTCCAGGCAAGAACACTGGAGTGGGTTGCCATTTCCTTCTCCAATGCATGAAAGTGAAAAGTGAAAGTGAATTTTCCTAGTCAGATGTTTTTAACAATGACCAAATAATTGTTGCTTCTAAAATAAATTTTCTATACTTAACTGGATTTCCCCTCCATTCAACTCATTCAGTGATGTCATCAGCTTAAGCAAGACCTCCTAGACCACTTGGCTGGTTCCACAACTATCACAGTGATCCAAAGGGGAAAAGGAATGAGTTACCAGAAAGAATGCTTTGATTTTAAATAACATTTTATTCACTGAAATGAAAAAAATGCAGGAAACACATAAACTTTGGATAAAGGTTTCCATTTTTTAAAGATTTTTTTTTCCTAATGTATGCTGAGGCTCTAGAATCAAAAAGATATTGTCTTCTTCTCTAGCTTAGCAAGAATAATGGCTCCAGTTCGCATCTAAATATTTTTAAAGGGCACACATACTCATACATTACACAAAAGTAAGTACTTTTTCCAAGAAGCATGTATCATATTGTTATGTATATGTCTGTTTTATCAGTCATTTTTAAAGGTCATTTAAAATCTAGTATCTGAATGATAGAGGCAAGAAAGAGCAAGTAGATTCAAGAGAAGCCAGAACTCCACAATGGTTGGAAGAAAGTAGGAAAATGTAGTTTTTATATTTCCAGCTATTTCATCTTAGAATTAGAATAACAATGAGGGAGAGTAAGTTATTGACAATGATTGAAAAGAAATACTCTTTTACAGCGGCAAATATATTTTCAGTTCCCATCTAGAAAACATTGTTACTTGATAAAAAATGGGGTGACAGCTCTTAGGAAAGGGGAATTTCAGGGTGGAAAGAGAATTATTTTTCCAAATTTCAAATTTATTTTTGATGACATTTTAAAATCAGTTTTAGATTTATTTTTAAATATTTATTTATTTTTGGCTGCTTCAGATCTTAGTTGCAGCTTCTGAGATGTTTTGTTGGGGGTGTGCTGGCTTAGTTGTCCCATGGCATGTGGGATCTTAGTTCCCTGAGCATCCCCTGCATTGGAAGGCAGACTCTAAACTAC
This sequence comes from Ovis canadensis, assembly GCF_042477335.2. Lineage (NCBI taxonomy): Eukaryota > Metazoa > Chordata > Mammalia > Artiodactyla > Bovidae > Ovis > Ovis canadensis. The sequence continues at coordinate 31,749,345 of NC_091246.1, forward strand.
TGGAGTATCAGGAAGTCCCTAGATTTGTTTTTAAAAGTACAAAGATAAAACATAGGCTTCCCATACATTCCATACTCAGTTTTCCCTACAACTTACATTAGTATATTTGTCACAGTTGACACATTATTATTAACTAAAGTTCAGATTTTACTCAGATTTCCTTAGTTCTCTCTTGAAAAAAAAATCCTTTATACACCTTTTCTATTCTAGAATACTACATTAATTTTAATTATCATGTCTCTTTAGGCTTCTATTGATTGTGACAGTTTCTGAAGACTTTATTTATGTTGGCTTTGAGAGTTTTGAGGAGTACTGGTAAGGTATTTTGTTAAAAGTCTGATTTATCTGATATTTTCTCTTGGTTAGATAGGGGCTATGCGTTTTGAGGAGGAAGATCAAAGATGGTATTTTTGTCACATACTATCAACGTGACTCATCAGTGTTGATGTCAGCTTTGATCTCCTTGCTGAGGTCATGTTTGTCAGGTTTCACTAATGAAAATTTACTTCCTCCTCCTTTCCATACTGGAAGGAAGTCATTATGAATAGTCCTCACTTAAGGAAGGAGGAATTATGCTCTACCTTCTTGGGGGCAGAGTTTCTATATAACTTGGACTTCTGTATCATGGATTTGGCCATTCTCCCCATTTGCTTATTTAAGTTAATCACTTTTTTAAATATCACTTTTGTTAAATATCATGAATATTTATTTTAAACTTTGGGTTATCATCTAAAACTATTTTACTTTGTTGCTCAGTTTTGGTCACTAGGAGTTCTTTCAGATGAGTCCTTGGACTTTAATACACTCATGCAATTCCAGGTTCTTATTGCTGTTGTTAGAGCATTTCCTTATTTTCTGGCACAATAGATGCTACAGCTTCATCTTGCATGTTTCCTGCTCTAGTCCCAGCCATTTCTCCAAGAACTCTGGTTCCTTCACTGGAGCATGATATTAGAAACCAAGATCTGGGCACTAGGGAGTACTCACTGCTTCTAAACCCACTCAGCTGAGAAACAAGGAAATACATGTGTGTATGCTAACACTTGCAAACACCTCATATCTATAATTATTTCTATATGCAACCATCTGTATCTGTATTATGCTAAATGTGAGTTCATAGTGATGTCTCCCATTCTAATCCATTTCCACATGAATCATTCTATCCTCTTCCCCTTGCTCATCTGTAATCTCCCACTTCAACAGTGAGAAACCTGGCTCCCATCATCTGCATCCATTTACTAAATTACTCAATTCCAGTATACATGTAGAGTGGTACCAGAATTGTTAACCTGTATTCCCATGGGAAACAACTCTATCAACTATAATGCAGTAATTATGTACAGTTCCTTTTGCTTTCAGACTTACAGATTCAACTCATTTCTAAAGTTACTTAGGTCAGCACATTTTCCCCTCTACTCTCTTCAATGAGATTGTTTCATACATTTTTAATATAGCTAGATTGTTCCATCACATTTTATAATTTCCTCCTGGGATCCTCTGACCTCCTAAGTGATTATTTATTTACATATTATCAAACAAAATAACAAATTTTATTCTCAACAAACCAGTCAATCCTAAAGGAAATCAACCCTGAATATGCATGGAAGAACTGATGCTGAAGCTCCAATACTTTGGCCACATGATGTGAGGAGCTGCCTCTTTGGAAAAGACTCTGATACTCCGAAAGATTGAAGGCAGGAGGAAAAGGGCACAATAGAGGATGAAGTGGTTAGATGGCATTACCAATTCAATGGACATGACTTTGAACAAACTCCAGGAGATAGTGAAGGACAGGGAAGCCTGGCATGCTGCAGTCCATGGGGTCATAGAGTCCAAAATGACTAAGCCATTGAAAGTTCTCAACAAGGTGTGGAATGAGAGTGGGAAGGGGAAAAGCCACTGCTGGAACTTGAAAGGACAAGTACAAGGTTAGAGTTTTTCTTAAATTTCTGTCTAGTATCTGCTTAAAAATGGAAAATTTTTGAAAGCTAATATAATTCATCTTTTTTAAATGTATTGAAATCTTTGCTTACAATAAGGGACATGGTAAAAATCAAAAGTAAGAAACACAACTCCTTTACACAATTAAGACATGGGTTTTTCTAGGATCTTTCAGTAACTTTATGGAATATTCCTACTTGTAAAATGGGAATAAAAAGTTTCTCATCCAGACTAAAAATTTATAGTAGGCATGTTGATAGTATTCTGCTATTCAATGGTAAAAATTTAACCACTACTTTAATTTGAAACCCTGGTGATTACTAACAAGAAATTATTTCTGTCTAGCAACCTGGAATCCTTGGGCATTTTAAGTCCTTACAGTATCCAAACAGTTACGAGTATATACCTAGATTTATTCTTAAACATGTGGGAGAATTTAGTGATCGTTCATGGAAGATTCACTGTGACTGTAATAAAATTCCCCCAAAAAAAAGAAAAAAGAAGGGAGGAAAAATCTTTTAAGGTTTAAAAAACAAATTTATTATCTCTGTAAGACTCCATAAATGTAATTTATTTACTAACATATAATTACAGACTTCCAAGAATACAGTTTAAACTTTTGCTGGATCATGTATTTATTGAATATTCAGAAAAGGAGGCATCAAGAGTAAATTCAAGTCAACCTTTCAGGAGCAAAATGTGCCCAAGGACCTTTTGAGAGTTTCTTTAAGGAAACCAGCATTTATCAACAACTCATTCCTACTCAACACTTCATATGTAACGTAATTCACTAGTCTCTGTAGCAAACACTGAGAAGAAAGTTATGTTTGAGACCATGAATGAGTATTTCTTCCAAATACTGTTAATAGTTTCTTCTTCCCTGTTACTCTAATTCAAAAATGAAATATCTGGCAGTATGAACACTAGAATTTCCTAGTTAAATATTCAGAGACAGTATATTGTTAAATCTTATTAAAAGCTCATCCTTAATAATTTCCAAAAAATTTAAAGCTATAATAAGAACATCTATTTCTTTCCTTCACAGACTTCCAAGAATATTCAGTAAGTTATTCTATAAACAAATCACTATGCTTTTCTACTGATGTAAATTTGCACTACCCTGCACTATCCCAAAGGCTGCCTCAGACTCTAGCAGAAATAAGACAGGAAGTGAACTCATTTTGAGCAGGGAGGGAGACCAGAGCAGGAGGTAAGGAGCAGGATAATGAGAGCTCAAACTCAAGGTGATGCTTTAAAATATATAATCTGAAAGGTTTTTTTGAGGGGGGTGAGTTAGGGGAGAGATGTAAGCAATTTATCTAGACTACTGCCTTCATTAAGGGAGTCCTCTGCTATAAAGACAAGCTCACAGAGAGGAACGTTCTTTCAACTAATCCCTACAATAATTACTGTATTGATTCACGGTACCTTAGCACAAATAAATAGGTAAAATAATGAGGAATCAACAAAGTTTGACTTGAAAATTCTCAAATTCTAAAAACCCTAAACTGCTGGAGGAAGAGAAGAAATGCCTATATACTCCCCCGAACACTGATGTTTCATCAATTCTTCCTCTCCACACAAAAAATCAGGAGTCCCCTTGGTGTCAAATACCCAGAATCACAGCCAAAGAAACAACTGTCAACTCAGCAGGACTGACTGTCACACTCCTCAGAAACAGATCTTCCCAGTGCTTTGAGGGTTCACATTATATAATAACTGACAAAGTCCACGGAGGCATAGCTGCCAAGAGACGGATACAGTAAGAAAGTCACAAAGCAGAGCTGGCTTTATTTGGAAGCACTTTGCCAGGATTCACACCAACCCAACACAGCAGCTATTTATTCCCTTGGGGGAATATGAAGGAATTTTGGAAAGTATTTGCTCAAAAACACATATCGTTTCCATCTACAGTACTAGAAGTTGCTAGCAGAGATCTCAACAGAGAGCTAGGCTTGAGATTTAACCATTAAATCTGGCTTTCAGTCTCCTAACTCAGAAATACAGGGGCTTAATAAAGTAATCTTTTTCATCTTCAGGGAAGTAATCCTATTAAGAGTTCAGCATGCCTGGGAGTTTACCTGTTTCCCTGAGGGTCGAAGGATTTAAGGTTAGATGGGTAATGCCACAGAATAAAGAGGAGCATCTTTGCAAAGGTTCATCTCCCAGTGTGTAAGATTAAAGACCAGGGAACTGCGGAGTACCCAGATAACCTACCTGCCACTCTGGTCTGAGGTCCATGTAACTGATCGCCCCTGGGGTTTGGTTCTGTATCGTATCCTTATGGCATGAGGAAAGTCAGTAGCTGTCTGAGCCCCTGTCTTCCTGATCTGTAAGCTCCAAGTGTCAGTGTCAAATAGGAGTTCCCCACAGCCAGGAGCCTGGCTGCAGAGAGCATAATAGTCTAACTGCTCCCTCCAACGATCTGCAGGCAGAGCCACGAGTTCATGTACAATCTGATTCCTGAGCTTGGGAGACCTTGTAAATTTTTCAATACCTGGCACAGCAGCAACATCCACCTCCTCAACCTTTAACACAGATAAATCACAGCAGTCCAACACTAGCAAAAACTCCTCACTCCCATGATTCCCTGTGTCACAGCAGTACTTTGAGCTAGAAATCCCAGAAGCCTGTTCCTGGTTGTCATGGTTACCATCTTTACCAGAAGTATCTTTTTCACCTTTACCACAGATTACAAAATCATTATATCCTATTTTAGATGAGAAGGTCTTTGTATTTGTCACAGGAATCTGGCAGGGTTCAGGCATCCTAAATTTGCAGGCTTCATTTGACTCCGATAGGCAGGCTACCTCGGTGGAACTACTCCGTTTCTTGAATCTGTTTCCAGACTCGAAGAAAAGCACTATGGTGCCTTCAATGATTTGACTTTCAAAATCCACATCTAAATCCAGTACATAGTGTTTCACAAGTATGTGGCTGGTGTTGGCCATGAGAGGCAGGTCATCTCGAGAGGGATCCAGCTTTACATCCATGGTAGCACTGTTCCAGAACTTCGGGAAAATCTCAGAAGGGGCTTCCTATCAGTCCCAGTCTTCGAGTCATAAATGGCTGCTTTCCAAAAGACACCTCATGTCACAAATTGGGCTTCCACAGCTTTCAGTCCCTGGTAAAGAAGGAAAACACAATTAGACAAAATCCCAAGTAAGATCCTTTGCTCCTGCAACTGCTGCTTCTGCAAGTTGATTACCTCCTTAAATACTTCCACAGTGTAGTAGAAGCTCATGGCTACAAAGCAGACTAATCCTTTTGACTGACATCAAACTACATTATGGATTTCTAAAAATATTTCAGTTATCAGTGGAATAAAAGAGGCCTCCACAAAACCAGAAGAATCATGTTCCTAACTATTGTAGAAGTCCTTGTCTTGGAAAAGAACGATTGTTGGGCAAAAATATAACTGAGCATCACTGTACCTCTTGTTTTAAAAGATATTACATGTATTGAATGTATTTTTAATTTTGTGCATCAGAAGAAAACTGATTGTTTTTTTACTGTGATTCTAAGTAACAGATGTGAATGAAGGCTAAATGGCCTCATACGTTTTATTCTTTGAGAATAATAATTTAATACATACAATGTAACTCCAGGGATTAATGTACTTTTCACATTAGGACTATTCTCATATCAGCACTTCCAGTAAATTACAGGAAAATGAGCCAATTTACCAGGAGTGCATTCGAAGTATTCCTTTGAGATTGTTCACAGAGATTTTTCAAATTTATAGTTAAATACTCAAGGTATATCATTACATCTTAATAGCTGAAAACCCATTAACATTCTGGATAATAGCCTTCTTGTGGCAAACAAAAAGGTCTTCTCATTGGAAAAAAAAAAAGCATGCAAATACCTATAAAAAGGAGAGAAATTAAAATGTAGAAACAGATGTTGTAATAAAATACCCAAGTTCTTCGTAAAAGTTCTGAATCAAAATGTAGTCTTATTTTATAATAGCAATCCAACTAAAAGAAAAATTATTTGAAATTATTTCAGTCCCTGTTGTATACCTAATTTCTTTCAACATATTTTTTTAACCAAGAAATGAAAAATAAAAAAGGCAGAGGAAAGGAAATGAAAACTCTGACAAAGCAGATTTATTTAAAATCACTTTTGTATTTCTAAATACCAAGAGGTACTCTTTCATCAACTACAAAACAACATTACTTGTTTGACTTTTCAAACAAAATTGAGCCCTCCCTTTTTATTGTTTAAGTCCTCCTCACTTTCCTTCTAACTTTATCTGGCAATCTCCTAGATTCTTATTTCCTTTCCTTCTAGAATCTTATTCCAACAATTAAACCTATTGAATTTTCATTTTCTACCTCCCTACAGGCTAGTTCCTCATCAAAATCTCACCTAGCCTTAAAAGGATCTGGCTTCCAGCAGACTTGTACAGTCTGGTTTTCCTTGTCACGGAGACCACACTCCCTTCAAATCCTTGTCCTCTAGTCAAAGGGCACACTCAGGACTTCTCTGGTGGCCCAGTGGTTAAGATTCCAAGTTTCCACTGCAGGGGCCTCCAGTTCGGTCCTTGGTCAGGTAACTAAGATTCCACAGGACTCAACGGTGTGGCCAAAAAAAAAAAAAAAAGGCCTGCTCAATCCACTGCTCCCTAAAGATGACCTGACACCTTACCTCCATGCTTTTTGGACTACTCTGTCATACCTGGAGTGCTCCTGGCTCCCACCTTCCATATCCACCTGCCAAATTCGATTCTCCCTCCATATAGTTAAAGTGCAATTGCCTCCTGAAACCCTTCCTGCTCCCTTCTCTTCCTCCCTCCCCTGCACCAAACTGTGAGTGTTAATATACACTTTGACTTTTAGAATGATAAGAACTGAGAGTAATCAGGGATGTAAAAGAATAGTCTGAGATCACTTTATGGAGAAGCTGGCATGCACTTTGGGCTTCCCAGGTGCTGCTAGTGGTAAAGAACCTGTAGGTGCTGCTAGTGGTAAAGAACCCGTCTGTAATGCAGGAGCTGGAGAAGAAACAGTTTGATCCCTGGAGGAGGGTTTGGAAGATCCCCTGGAGGAGGGCATGGCAACCCACTCCAGTATTCTTGCCTGGAGAATTCCATGGACAGAGGAGCCTGGCAGGCTACAGTCCATAGGGTCACACAGAGTCAGACACGACTGAAGCGACTTAGCATACACGCACGGCACACACTTTAGTCCTAGAATAGTCAATGAGCAAAGGAAATAAGCTAGGGTATTTCCCTTTCGGTGTGAGAACTGAAATTGTCATATTATTTATAATAAACTTCAGTAAAGCTACTGGCTATATTTATGTAATTAGAAACAATAGATTGTTAAAACTTGACCCTGCTGGATTTTGGAGTTGCTATAATGTACTATTTTGTTGACTGGGCTATTAAAACATTGTTTTTTGTTTAATTAAAAAATACCTGGACACACATAAGGAAAACTCTGAATCAACTAAGAAAAGGGTTAACTTGGTGGCTGTCTAAACTATGAAATTTGAAAAATACATTAGCATTTGTAATAATATAGATAAAACCATTTATTATCTAACCTTAATAGGTTCCTAATGTGAAAGTTAATATAATTTAACAATAAAATATGTTGTGTAGAGTGGTTTTCACCACTTTTGTCCCTGGTGGCTATCCCTAGGCTACCTTAGAGCCTTGCCCATCCAGGACTGTTAACGTCACTTTATCTGTCAACCTAACTGGAAATCTTTCGGTCCTCTTTATGAGACTTATTTTTTAATTGAAGTGTATTTGATTAAAAATATTATATATAAGCTATAGGTGTATAACACAGTGACACAATTTCTAGAGGTTATACTCCATTTATAGTTATTATAAAATATTGGCTATACTCCTTATATTGTACAATATATCCTTGCAGATTATTTTATACAAAATAGTTTGTACCTCTTACTCCTTTACCCTTATGTGCCCCTTCCCCTTCCCTCTCCCCACCCTTAAGCACCCATTTGTTCTCTATATCAATGAGTCTGCTTTTTTTGTTGTTATATTTACTAGCTTGTTGATTTTTTCAGATTCTACATATAAGTGACCTCTCACAGTATTTGTCTTTCTCTGTCTGACATTTCACCTAGAATTACACCTTCAAAGTTTATCCATGTTGCTACAAATGGCAAAATTTTTATTCTTTTCTATTGCTTCATAGTACTCCATTGTGTACACATATATACACCACATTTTCTCCCATTCAGCAGACTGTCTTTTCATATAGATAGATAGATATAGGTATATACATACACACACACCACATCTATTCATCTGTTGATGGACATTTACGTGGCTTCCATATCTTGGCAAGTGTAAGCAATGTTAATAAGAACACTGAGGTGAGTGTATCTTTTCAAATAAGAGTTGTCTTTTGGGATATATACCCAGAAGTGGAATTGCTATGGTTCTATTTTCAGAATTTTGAGAAACTTACATATAGTTTTCCATAGTGGCTACAATTTATACTCCCACCAACACTGTGCAAGAGTTTCCTTTTCTTCACATTCCAGCCAATGCTATTTGTGTTCTTTTTGATGACAGCCATTCTGTTAGGTGTGAGGTGGTCTTTCATTGTGGTTTTGATTTGCATTTCCCTGATGATGATGAGTGATGTTAAGCATCTTCTCTTATAATCATGTTGCTTGCTTTTTATGTTGAACCATATGAACTGTTTATATATTTTGAATATTAATGCTTTATTGGTCACATCATTTGCAAAAGTTTTCTCCCATTCAGTAGGTTGTCTTTTCATTTTGTTGATGGCTTACTTTGCTATTTAAAAGATTTTAAGTTAAATTAGGTCCCATATATTTATTTTTGCTTTTATTTCCTTTGTTTGGGAGATAGAGCCAAAAAAATATTGCCATGATTTATGTCAAAGGGTGTTCTGCCATGTTATTTCTTCTAGCAGTTTTATGATTTTAGGTCTTACATTTAGGTCTTTAATCCATTTTATTTTTTTGAATAGTGTTAGAGAAGGTTCTAATTTCATTCTTTAACATGTAAATGTCCAGTTTTCCCAGCACAATTTATTGAAGAGACTGTCTTTTCTCCCTTGCATATTCTTGCCTCTTTTGTCATTGACTAATTGAATATAAGTGCATTGCTTTAGTCCTGGGCCTTCTATCCTGTTTCATTGGTCTATATTTTGCTTTTGGGCCAATACCACTGTTTTGATTACTGCAGCTTTGTAGTATAGTCTGAAGTCAGAGAGTATGGTTCCTCCATCTCTGTTCTTCTTTCTCAAGATTGCTTTGGCTTTTTGGGATCTTTTGTGTTACCATACAAATGTAAAAATTTTTTGTTCTGTGAAAAATACCATTGGTATTTTGATGAGGATTGCATTAAACCTGTAGATTGCCTTGGATAGTATGTCATTTTTAACAATATTGATTCTTCCAATCCACAAACATCTGCTTGTGTCATCTTCAATTTCTTTCAGCATAGGATTTTCTAGGAATAGTATCATGTAACCTGCAAACAGTGACAGTTTACATTTTTTCAATTTGTTGATGTGGTGTATTACACTGATTGATTTGTGGATATTGAAAAATCCTTGCATCCTTGGGGTAAATCCCATTTGATCAGGGTGTATGATCCTTTTAAAGTATTGCTGGACTTGGTTTGCAAATATTTTGCTGAGGATCTCTGCATCTATGTTCCTCAGTGATATCAATCTGTTGCTAAGTCGCTTCAGTCATGTCCGACTCTGTGCGACCCCATAGACGGGAGCCCAACAGGCTCCCCCATCCCTGGGATTCTCCAGGCAAGAACACTGGAGTGGGTTGCCATTTCCTTCTCCAGTGCATGAAAGTGAAAAGTGAAAGTGAAGCCACTCAGTCCTGTCCGACTCCTAGCGACCCCATGGACTGCAGCCTTCCAGGCCCCTCCATCCATGGGATTGTAATTATCTTTTTGTGTGTGTGCATGCTTAGTCACTCAGTCCTATATGACTCTTTTGAGATCCCATGGACTATAGTCTGCCAGGCTCCTCTCTCCACGGGATTTCTCAGGCAAGAGAATGCTAGAACGGGATCTTCCTGACCCAGGGATTGAAAGCATGTCTTCTGTGACTCCTGCATTGCAGGTGGATTCCTTACCTGGTAATTCAGCTGGTAAAGAATCTGCCTGCAATGCAGGAGACTCCAATTCAATTCCTGGGTTGGGAAGATCTGCTGAAGAAGGGATAGGCTACCCATTCCAGTATTCTTGGGCTTCCCTGGTGGCTCAGATGGTAAAGAATCCACCTGCAATGCAGAGGACCTAGGTTCAATCCCTGGGTTGAGAAGATACCCTGGAGAAGGGAACGGCTACCCACTCCAGTATTCTAGCCTGGAGAATTCCTTGGACAGAGGAGCCTGGTAGGCTATAGTCAATGGAGTCACAAGAGTCAGACATGACTGAGAGACTTTCACTTTCACCTTTCCTTACCTGCTAAGTATTTGGGTGTGTGATATCTTTATCTGGTATCAAGGCAACTCTGGTTTCACAGGATGAATTTGGAAGTGTTCTTTCCTCCACAATATTTTGAGAAGGATAGGTGTTAACTCCTCTCTAAATATTTGGTAGAATTCACCTGTGAAGCCATTTGGTCCTAGACTTTTCTTTGTCAGAAGTTTTAAAATTTCTTATTCAATTTCATTACTGGGAATTAGTTGATTCAAATTTTCTGTTTCTTCTGGTTCAGTCTGAGGAGACTGTATATTTCTAAGAATTTGTCCATTTCTTCCAGTTTATCCAGGTTATTGGCAAAGAGAAGGTCACAGTAGTCTCATGATCTCTTATATTTCTCTGGTGTCAGTTGTAACTTCTTTTTCATTTCTGGTTTTATTAATTTGGGCCCTCTCTTTTTCTTGATGGGTCTAGTTTATGAATTTTGTTTATCTTTTCAAAGAACTAGCTGCTAGTTTCATTGATCTTTTCAATTGTTTTAGCTTCTATTTTATTTATTTCTGCTCTCATCTTCATTTCTTTCCTTCACTACCTTTGGGTTTTATTTCTTCTTCTTTCCCTAGTTCCTTTAGGTGTACGGTTAGGGTTTTATTTTGCTTTGTTTTTTCTATAAGTTATGATATAGTTTTTCCCAGGTTCATTGAGATATAATTCATCTACATTTTATTTTTTCCTTTCTGTTTTCTTTCCTGAAGTATAACTGATCTACAATGTCGTGTTACCTTGTACAACACAGCAGAGTGATCCAACACACACACTTTTATATTCTTTTCTTTATGGTTTACCATAGGATATTGAACATATTTCTTCTGAACTATATTGAATATAGTGCTATACAGTAGGTCTTTGTTGTTCATCCATTCTATATACAAAAGTTTACATCTGTTATAAGGATAGGTTGCTTATTTGAGATTTTACATTTCCTGAGGTAAGCTTGTATCATTGTACAATGCCCTCTGAGAACTGTTTTTGTTATGTCCTATAGGTTTTGGATAGTCATGTCTCCATTTTCATTTGTCTCTAGGTTATTCTTTTTTAAATTTCCTTTTATTTCTTCAATGAGCCACTGGTTGTTCAGCAACATATATATAAAATTGTTTTAAGTTGCTGATCTCTTAAGTTCAAATGCATTTTAATAACCCAACATTTGTATTCTTCTCCCCTCATGATCACTATTTTTGATTATCATTGTGCTTAGTTGCTCAATCGTGTCTGACTCTTTATGACCATATGAACTGTAGCCCACCAGGCTCCTCTGTCGAGCGGATTCTCAAGACAAGAACACTGGAATGAATAGCCATTCCCTTCTCCAGTGGATCTTCCCAATCCAGGGATCAAATCCAGGTCACCTGCATTGCAGCCAGATTCTTTACCATTTAAGCCATCAGGAAAGCCCATTTTTTATATCATATTTTAAATCTAATTGTTTTGTGCTTCCTTAACTGCTTATTATAGATATAGATGATTTTACTAGTTTTGTCTTTTAACTTTCCTAGTAGCTTTGTGTGTGGATGATTTCCTACCTTTATAGTATGTTTGCCTTTATTGATGAGTTTTTCATTTTGTAATTTTACTTGTTTCTAGTTGTGGCATTTTTTTTTTCTCATCTAGAGAAGTTCCTTTAACATTTGTTGTAAAGCTGATTTGGTGGTGCTGAATCCTTTTAGAAGATGCTTGCCTGTAAATGTTTTGATTTCTCCATAAAATCTGAATGAGAGTCTTGCTGGCCAGAGTATTCTTGGTTGTAGGTTTTTCCCTTTCATCACTTTAAATATATCCTGTCATCCTCTTCTGGCCTGCAGCATTTCTACAGCTGACAGCCTTATGGAAGTTCCCTTGTGTATTATTTGTTGCTTTTCACTTGCTACTTTTAATATTCTCTACTCTTAAATTTTGTCATTTTAGTTACAATGTGTCTTAGTGTGTTTCCCTTTGGGTTACTCCTATACAGAACTCTCTCAGCTTCCTGATGGCTGTTCCCCTTCAGCTGTTATGTATTCAAATATGTTCTCAGCCTTTTTCCTTCTGAAACCCCTATAATACAAATATTAGTGCACTTGATCTCAGAGGTCTCTGTAACTATCTTCATTTCTTCTTTTTCTTTTATCTGCTCAATATCAGAGATTTCCTCTACTCTGTCTTCCATCTTGCTGATCCCACCCTGTGTATCATTTAGTCTACTGTTGACTCCTTCTAGTATATTTTTCATTTCACTTATTGTATTCTTTATCCCTGTTTGGTTGTTCTTTATATTTCTCTTTGTTAAACACTTCTAACTTCTCACTTTGTAAATCCATTCTTCTTTCAAATTCTTTGATCATACTTGTGATGATTACTTTGAACTCTTTCTTGGTTAGATTACCAATTTGGAGACTTCACTAAGTTTTTCTTGAGTTTTATCTTATTCCTTTGTCTGGAATATGTTTCTCTAATGCCTCATTTTACCTAAGTTGCTGTCTATATTTTTACTTATAAGGTTAATTATGTTTCTTGACCCCAAAACAAGTGGCCTTCTGTAGGAGCAGTCCTGTGTCCCAGTAGTGCATCCTCCTCTCATCATCCAAGCTGTATGTTCTAGGGGTTGCCCCATGAGGGCTGTGTGGGTCCTTCTGTTGTGGTAGGCTATGTAGGTGGTCTGGTAGTCTTTGTTGGCCCTAATCCACTTGGTTGCCAGGTCCTGTGCTTGTGTGGAGGCTTCTGGCAGATGGTTGGCTGGGCATGGTCACAAAATGACTGACTGCAGAACCCCAGGGGACTGTGGAGATAGTGCAGAGTCAGGATTCAGAAGATTCCAGGGCTGTTGATTCCCTACTGATGGATGAAGCCAGGTCCTAGGATTAGTGTTGGACTATTGGCTCATAGAGCTGGGTCCTGGAGTCTGCCTACATGGCCCAGGGATTCCAGAGCTGGTGTCAGATCACTGGTGAGGAATGGCTAGTTCTTGACACAGTGGGTATGGTGTCTGGGATGTTCCAAAGCTTGTGTTTATGTGCCAATAAGCAGGGACAGGACCCAGCTGGTTTCAGGGCAGAGTCTGGCCTGCTCTAGGCAGACTGGGTCCATAGGCTGTGAGATCATAGTTTTCTTGTATCTGGTGATTTGTATCTGGTGGGTGGAGCTGGGTCCTGGCCTCTGGTGGGCAGGACAATGCCTAGAGGCACATCCAGAGGTGGCTGTGGGCTCAGAAAGTCTTCAGGAAGTCCATCTGCTGAGAAGTGGGCCTGTATTCCAAACCAGTTCATTGCTTCACCTGAGATGTTCCAGCATAGGTGCCTACAAACTGTTGGGTAGAGCCAGGCCTTGCAGCTAATGAGCTAAAGGAAGGGTTCCACAATGTTGCCTACCAGCACCAGTATCCACACAGTAGCAGCTCCCCAGTATGAGTGCCACCAATGTCTATGTCCCCAGGGTCAGCTGCAGCTACCCTTGCCTCTCCGAGAGACCTCCAAAGACATGGGTACATCTGGTCCAGGCTTCTATCAAATTACTGCTTTTCCACTGGGTCTGACAGCATATGAGATTTTGTGCAGTAAATACTTTAAGAGTGAAGTCTGTTTCCCACTAGTCCTTTGGGACTCCTGAAATTAAGTCCCACTGGTCCTCAATGCCAAATGCTCTGGAGGCTTGCCTTCCTGGTGCACGAACCCCAAACTGGAGAGCCCAATGTGGGTCTCAGAATACTCACTCCTGTGGAAGATCCTCTGCACTCAATTTATTCTCCAGTTTTTGGTTATAGGAGTTGATTATATTATGACTCTGTTCCTCCTACCCATCTCATTGTGGGTCCTTCTTTATATCTTAAGTTATAGAAGATTTTCTCTGATAGGGTCTGATCTTTTCCAGTGATGACTGTAATCTTGGTGTTGTCATGAGAGGAAGTGAGTTCAGGGTCTTTCTACTCCATCATCTTGGCCCCCATCTGTAAACATCTTTCAGTGGATTCTTAAGTATATTCCATAGACAGGCAATTCTGAACCTTTTCTTCTTTTAAGTTTCCAAATCCATGCCTGATGACTCATTCTCGGTTGATTAATTTGTTCCCCTACCTAACTGTGATGATTTTGAATCCCTGAAACTCCATTATACCTCAAGGATTTCCAGTTCTCTATAATTAGTGCCCTCTTCCTCATTCAGAGGAAATATATTGCCTTCTCTAAATTCAGAGAAAACATAATAATCCCTTTTCACTAAAGCCAGTTCTTTGCCCCTGCATTCTAGCTTTTGGAGCCTGAGAGAGAGAAATAAACAGAACTCTTCTTGCCAATCCAAATTCTGAACATACTGAGAAATAAGATAGGGTATGGCAAAGGGAGACCAAAATATCACATTATTGATGAAAACTAAACTGAACGATATGACTTGGTGTGGAAGTCAAAGGTACCTAAAAACCAAATCCTCAAGTTAGATTGGTCACAGGCAATGAAGGATCAGGTCAAAGCTCCCAAGAGAGCAGGTATCCTCAACAGGTAAGACTCAGGGCCTGGAGACATAAGAAAAACAGTCCTCTGTAGTCAGGGCTGCTGCCCAAAAGCAAAAAAGAGGAACTGGACTGAGCAGAGCATACCTAGTTTCTTCTTTCAAAATTTACCAGAATAAGTGACTCCACCTACCTTAAAGGAGAAGTAAAATGACCAGGAATGTTACAGTGATTAAGCTCCCTCCACAAGAAAGGAAACCTCAGAAATGGAAAAGAAGTATTTTTCCCAACACTATCCTGTTTCACTAATTTGGAATGTTGTTTCATTTGACATTTTTCTCTTGCCAATGTCTGTCCCTCTCCATGCCTCCATCATGATAATCACGATGGTGTGATCACTCACCTAGAGCCAGACATCATGGAATGTGAAGTCAAGTGGGCCTTAGAAAGCATCACTACGAACAAAGCTAGTGGAGGTGATGGAATTCCAGTGGAGCTATTTCAAATCCTGAAAGATGATGCTGTGAAAGTGCTGCACTCAATATGCCAGCAAATTTGGAAAACTCACCAGTGGCCACAGGACTGGAAAAGGTCAGTTTTCATTCCAATCCCAAAGAAAGGCAATGCCAAAGAATGCTCAAAGTATTGCACAATTGCACTCATCTCACATGCTAGTAAAGTAATGCTTAAAATTCTCCAAGCCAGGCCTCAGCAATATGTGAACAGTGAACTTCCAGATGTTTAAGCTGATCTTAGAAAAGGGAGAGGAACCAGAGATCAAATTGCCAATATCCGCTGGATTACTGAAAAAGCAAGAGAGTTCCCAAAAAACATCTATTTCTGCTTTATTGACTATGCCAAAGCCTTTGACTGTGTGGATCACAATAAACTGTGGAAAATTCTTCAAGAGATGGGAATGCCAGACCACCTGACTGGCCTCTTGAGAAACCTATATGCAGGTCAGGAAGCACCAGTTAGAACTGGACATGGAACAACAGACTGGTTCCAAATAGGAAAAGGAGTACATCAAGGCTGTATATTGCAGAGTACATCATGAGAAACGCTGGGCTGGAAGAAGCACAAGCTGGAATAAAGATTCCTGGGAGAAATATCAATAACCTCAGATATGCAGATGACACCACCCTTATGGCAGAAAGTGAAGAGGAACTAAAAAGCCTCTTGATAAAAGTGAAAGAGGAGAGTGAAAAAGTTGGCTTAAAGTTCAACATTCAGAAAATGAAGATCATGGCATCTGGTCCCATCACTTCATGGGAAATAGATGGGGAAACAGTGGAAACAGTGTCAGACTTTATTTTTTGGGCTCCAAAATCACTGCAGATGGTGATTGTAGCCATGAAATTAAAAGATGGTTACTCCTTGGAAGGAAAGTTATGACCAATCTAGATAGCATATTCAAAAGCAGAGAGATTACTTTTCCAACAAAGGTCTGTTTAGTCAAGGCTATGGTTTTTCCAGTGGTCATGTATGGATGTGAGAGTTGGACTGTGAAGAAAGCTGAGTGCCAAAGAATTGAGGCATTTGAACTGCAGTGTTGGAGAAAACACTTGAGAGTCCCTTGGACTGCAAGGAGATCCAACCAGTCCATCCTAAAAGAGATCAGTCCTGGGTGTTCATTGGAAGGACTGATGCTGAAGCTGAAACTCCAATACTTTGGCCACCTCATGCGAAGAGTTGACTCATTGGAAAAGACCCTGATGCTGGGAGGGATTGGGGGCAGGAGGAGAAGGGGATGACAGAGGATGAGATGGCTGGATGGCATCAGCAACTGGATGGACATGAGTTTGGGTAAACTCTGGGAGTTGGTGATATACAGGGAGGCCTGGCGTGCTGCAGTTCTTGGGGTTGCAAAGAGTTGGACACTATTGCGTGACTGAACTGATGCCTCCACCCTATTACCAATTTTTCAAACACCTCCAAGGCCACCATTTTTTAAAACAAAGCAATGCAACATACACATATATCAAAGCATTATGTTATACACCTTAAAGTAGTATAATGTTATGTGTCAATTAAATCTCAATGAAACTAGAAAGAAAATAAGCAAGCAAAAACCACATCTGATCCTGCTGTCCATTTTAACTAGTCTCCTTCATGGAATTCTCAAGCTGAAAAATTCCTTAAGGTTCTCTTCTAACACTCTAGTTTTACAAATGAAGACAATGACGTCCAGAGAGTAAAGCAATTTGCCCAAGGTCAATTTCTGATTCTTTTTCACTTGCTGATACTTTTTCTTGAAATTCTCATCCTCCAGCTCTCATGACCATTTCCTTTACATTGTACAAGTCATAAATCAAATGCTAAGATTCTCTTCCATACCCCCACTCTACCTTTTTAAAAAACTTATTTTCTCTCAGTTTTGTGGACTAGAATCAATACAAAATATAATAGCTTTGGGGGAAAAAAGGAGAATTTTTAAGCAAACCCCAAAGACTCAAAAGATCACCATTACCTTTGCATGGTTCCCAGCCTAAGTTACATATAATGTATAAGTCTACTAAAACCCTGTTGCTATTACACTTATTTCTTACTTGCCTTGGATTTATGAATCATCTAAATATTTCTCTGCAAGTAAATAACTCTCACTGGCATCAATCAGGGTCACAGTTCCACATTTAGGGAAGAACTGAACTGACTGTGGTTGCAAACGCATATATCTGGCCACCTCAAAAGGCCTCTCTCAGCAAATAGTAACCATATTTCTAAGCAGTTCTTTGACTTCAGCACTTTTTGCTATTATTGTGTTTCAATTTTAAATGCCAGTCCATCTCACTAAAGCATTTTTCCACTCTCTGTCATAAGCCATAACATATAAAATTCCCCCCTTTATCAAACCCAATGGTTAGTTTCCAGTGGCTAACCACTGCTGCTTCTAAAATAAATGTACTATGTGGTGTGTGTTTTAAATGCTTAAATGATTGTCTCAGCAACACCATTAGAGGCTTTGAAAGATTTACTGTACAGCAATATTTTTTTTAAGAAAGGTGGGGTGGTGGGGAGTAAATGAGAGAGGATTAAATACTAATAAATAGAGCTATGGCACAACAAAGAAACTGTCTTATCACCCTTAATCACCAAAACAGAAATGAGCACATTTACAGATGTATGAAACAGATTCCATTCTGGAACGCTCCAAATCCTCATTCTCTTCTCAAGCTGCGAAGCCCTCTGTATCACTCTGATGGCCCTTGACTTCCCTGCCTCGTTTTATAGTTACCTCCATCCTCCAGCCATTCTCCAAAGGTCTATAAAGAATTTGGGACTCCTGATCTCTGAGTTCATGACCATGCTAAGTAAAATACCATGGATACAGTAGGTTCTCAACAAATATCTGTGGAATTTGACATCTGAGGACATTCAAGGTCTAGTTATTTACAGAACATGAGTTCTGGTTTGCATACATTCTAGAAGAAAGTTATTGCTCAAACATCATCTTCCAGATAGCTCTCATCTCTCCTCAGGATATATCTGTACTTCTTTCTGCCATACTTCTTTTCTTGTAGGCAACTCAGGGGACAAGGAGATATTTTTACATATGTGCTTACTATCTAGCATTGGGCATACTGGGAATGGTTACAAAATACTTAATTCTACAGATTACTTGTTCAGAGGAAGTCAGTTTTCTTCTACTGCAAGTGTGTTAATTCTTTAGGATATAGTGATTATTCTTAATGACAGTCAGGAATTAAGTTACTGACCTATACTATTTCTAGGGATGGTTCCTCAGACAGTCAAATGCATATAGTCATAGGAACACAGCTTATTGATGTGAAATTTGCTAATTTTAGAAATAGAAGGAATCTGAGAAGTACAAGATTCATTATTTATGAAATATATTTTATGAAGTATAATTCATTACTTATGAAGTACGGAAGTACATTATAGGGGACTGGAATGCAAAAGTAGGAAGTCAAGAGATACCTGGAATAACAGGCAAATTTGGCCTTGGCATACAAAATGAAGCAGGTCAAAGGCTAACAGAGTTTTGCCAAGAGAATGCACTGGTCATAGCAAACACTGTCTTCCAACAACACAGCAGAAGACTCTACACACAGACATCACCAAATGGTCAATACTCAAATCAGATTGATTATACTCTTTGCAGCCAAAGATGGAGAAGCTCTATACAGTCAGCAAAAAAAGACCAGGAGCTGACTGTGGCTCAGATCATGAATTCCTTATTGCCAAATTCAGACTTAGATTGAAGACAGTAGGGAAAACCACTAGACCATTCAGGTATGACCTACATCAAATCCCTTATGATTATACAGTGGAAGTGACAAATAGATTCAAGGGATTAGATCTGATAGAGTGAAGTATTATTGATGGAGGTTCGTGACATTATACAGGAGGCAGCGATCAAGACCATCCCCAAGAAAAAGAAATGCAAAAAAGCAAAATGGTTGTCTGAGGAGGGCTTACAAATAGCTATGAAAAGAAGAGAAGCAAAAGGCAAAGGAGAAAAGGAAAGATATACCCATTTGAATGCAGAGTTCCAAAGAATAGCAAGGAGAGATAAGAAAGCCTTTCTCAGCAATCAATGCAAAGAAATAGAGGAAAACAATAGAATGGAAAAGACTAGAGATCTCTTCAGGAAAACTAGAGATACCAAGAGAACATTTCATGCAAAGATGGGCAAAATAAAGGGCAAATGGTATGGACCTAACAGAAGCAGAAGATATTAAGAAGAGGTGGCAAGAATACAAAGAAGAATTAAACAAAAAAGATCTTCACAACCCAGATAATCATGGTGGTGTGATCACTCACCTAGAGCCAGACATCCTGGAATGCAAAGCCAAGGTGGCCTTAGGAAGTTTCACTATGAACAAAGCTAGTGGAAGTGATGGAATTCCAGTTGAGCTATTTCAAATCCTAAGAGGATGCTGTGAAAGTCCTGTACCCAATATGCCAGCAAATTTGGAAAACTCAGCAGGCCACAGGACTTGAAAAGTTCAGTTTTCATTCCACTCCCAAAGAAAGGTAATGCCAAAGAATGCTCAAACTACCGCACAATTGCACTCATTTCACAGGCTAGCAAAGTAATACTCAAAATTCTCCAAGCCAGGCTTCAGCAGTACATGAACCGTGAACTTCTGGATGTTCAAGCTGGATTTAGAAAAGGCAGAGGAACCAGAGATCAAATTGCCAATATCTGCTGGATCACCGAAAAAGCAAGAGTTCCAGAAAAACACCTACTTCTGCTTTATTGACTATGCCAAAGCCTTTGACTCTGTGGATTGCAACAAACCATGGAAAATTCAAGAGATGGGAATACCAGCCTACCTGACCAACCTCCTGAGAAATCTGTATGCAGGTCAAGAAGCAACAGTTAGAACTGTACATGGAACAGACTATTTCCAAATAGGGAAAGGAGTTGCAAAGAGTCAGACACAACTGAGCAACTGAACTGAACTAGAAGTGCAAATGTATTATGTTAGAAATGTCATGCTAACATATTATTTTACAACTTACTTTTTTCACTCAATAGTTGTGAACTATAGCCATGCAAATGGAAACAAATCTGGCTTAGTTAATTGCTGTTTGCTGTTCCTATTATGAATATTCCACAATGTATCCATATATTTCCATACTGATAGATAGTTAAGTTCTTTTAAATTTTTTATTATTACAGTGTTGCAATGAACATCCTTGGACATGACTCCTGGTACACACCTGCAAGTGTTTCCTGGGCAAAGCACCTAAAATTTTATTTTACCTAATATCAATACTGCCGCACCTGCATTAAAAAATTCTTTTTTCCTGACACACTGATATATCTTCTATATACTTTTATTTTTTACTTCTCTGAGTTGTTTTGCCATGAGTATCTTTTTTAAGCAATGTTGGGCTGTATTTTTTAAAATACACAATCATTTTTGACGACTGAAATAAAGTTTACATTTATCATGATATAACAGCAGTAATCTCAACCAACTTATTTTGTGTTTTCTATTTAGCATGACTTTATTTCTTAGCTTTTACTTTTCTACTTGTTGAATTTTTCCGAATTCTCTTTTTCCCTCTACTGTTTCATAGCTTATACAATCTATTTCTCTTCTTGAATATGTAAAGAATCCGCATGCAATGCAGGAGACCCAGGTTTGATCCCTGGGTTGGGAAGATCCCCTGGAGAAAGGAATGGCAGCCCACTCCAGTATTCCTGCCTGGAGAATCCCATGGACAGAGGATCCTGGTGGGCTACAGTCCATAGGGTGGCAAATAGTCAAGACACGACTGATTGACTAACAGTTTCTCTTGTTGAATATGACTACGTGAAGTCAATCTCTGAAAAATAAAAGGACCCTAGAAAGTCTTATCCTGAGTCCTTCATCTTCCCTACTCTATTTCAGCTTCCATATTATGGTTCCTAATATCTTACTATGACATTGTTTTTAAGCCTCATCCAACTTAGGAAAAAGTCAATACTTCTTTGTTCACAAGTTTCCTTGCCATGATGGATTCCTACATTTCACTACTCTTTCAGGGTTCAATTTTATTCCAGTTACTACTGCTACATGACAAACTAACCCAAAGTTTTATGCTTCAAATAGCAACCATTTTATTACATTCTTTATAAATATAAAATATATTTACTATACACCATATATATTACTCAGGCCATTTTTATGAATCTTATGAATTTTACTATAGCACTCAGTGGAGAATAGGCTTGTCTGGGAGGTCTGATGATCAGAGTGGTTACAAAATATCTCTTGAATATGAAAATCTCAGAACAGTCAGAAAACTTACATGGCAGCTGGCAGCCTCCAGAGTAAATGTCCCAAAGAACCAGTTGAAAGCTGAATGAATTTTCTCATCTAGCCTCAAAAGTCAATGTGGTATTATTCCACCACATACTATCTGTTTTGAAAAAGTGTCATATGGCCAGTCCACAGTCAAGAAATGGGAATTCAGCTCCATCTCTTGATGTGGGGAGTGGTTCGGTCACACTGGAGAAGAGCAAGTAAAATGGTAGATCCTATTATGACCCCTTTTAGAAAATAAAATTTGCCACAATTTCCTTTTTACTTAAGTATACCTTTAGTATTTCTTTCAGGATGAGTCTGGGAGTAGTAAACTCTTTCAACACTTGTGTGTTGGAAAATGTCTTCAACATATCCTCACTATTATATGATCATTTAAATGTAGAGTTTCAGGTTGACAGTTATTTTCACTTAGCACTTTAACTATATTACTCTACTATATTCTGACATCTTTTTTCTGATAAGAAGTTTGTAATTAATCTGCATTTCTTGATATGTGTCTGTTTTTCCTCCCTAGAAGCTTTTATATCCTTTAATTATCTTTGGGTCTCTACAGTTTCCTTCAATATATCTAAATTTGGATTTATTTTTACTTGGCTTGCACAAGATAGATACAGTGTGCTCCTTTAGTTGGAGGACTCAGGAATTCTTCCCATATATGGGAAGTAGACAGCAGATTTCCTTGCCTCTCTTTTGGAATAGTGTAACAGAACTTTCTTTCTCCACCAAATATAAGGATCTCCCTATCGTGGTTTCTGGCTTTAGGCAAATAATTCAGTTTTAGTTCTCCACATATACTGAGTCCATGGCTGGGTATCCCTTCCTTGGTGGACATCCCCCCCCCCACACACCCAGCTAGCTATTAAGGCCTATATCTATTCTCCTGGGAGAGTCTCTTAGGTTAGGCTCCTATTCATCTACTCATCATACTGACTTTACATTTTCTCTCCATTTTGGTCAACTAAGATAACAAAAAAGCAAGAGAGTTCCAGAAAAAACATCTATTTCTGCTTTATTGACTATGCCAAAGCCTTTGACTGTGTGGATCACAATAAACTGTGGAAAATTCTGAAAGAGATGGGAATACCAGACCACCTGATCTGCCTCTTGAGAAATCTGTATGCAGGTCAAGAAGCAACAGTTAGAACTGGACATGGAACAACAGACTGGTTCCCAATAGGAAAAGGAGTATGTCAAGGCTGTATATTGTCATCCTGCTTATTTAACTTCTATGCAGAGTACATCATGAGAAACGCTGGGCTGGAAGAAGCATAAGCTGGAATCAAGATTGCCGGGAAAAATATCAATAACCTCAGATATGCAGATGACACCACCCTTATGCCAGAAAGTGAAGAGGAACTCAAAAGCCTCTTGATGAAAGTAAAAGAGGAGAGTGAAAAAGTTGGCTTAAAGCTCAACATTCAGAAAACTAAGATCACAGCATCTGGTCCCATCACTTCATGGGAAATAGATGGGGAAACAGTGGAAACAGTGTCAGACTTTATTTTGGGGGGCTCTAAAATCACTGCAGATGATGACTGCAGCCATGAAATTAAAAGATGCTTACTCCTTGGAAGAAAAGTTATGACCAATCTAGATAGCATATTCAAAAGCAGAGACATTACTTTGCCGACTAAGGTCCGTCTAGTCAAGGCTATGGTTTTTCCGGTGGTCATATATGGATGTGAGAGTTGGACTGTGAAGAAGGCTGAGAGCCAAAGAATTGATGCTTTTGAACTGCGGTGTTGGAGAAGACTCTTGAGAGTCCCTTGGACTGCAAGGAGATCCAACCAGTCCATTCTGAAGGAGATCAGCCCTGGGATTTCTTTGGAAGGAATGATGCTGAAGCTGAAACTCCAGTACTTTGGCCACCACATGCAAAGAGTTGACTCACTGGAAAAGGCTCTGATGCTGGAAGGGATTGGAGGCAGGAGGAGAAGGGGATGACAGAGGATGAGATAGCTGGATGGCATCACTGACTCGATGGAAGTGAGTTTGAGTGAACTCCGGGAGTTGGTAATGGACAGGGAGGCCTGGCGTGCTGCGATTCATGGGGTCGCAAAGAGTCGGACATGACTGAGCGACTGAACTGAACTGAACTGAAGATAACTTTCTTGGTTTTGAATTTTCATTTGTATGTGTCTGTATATACATGTGTATGTTATTATTTTTACCTAGAATATCTAAACACCTGGTATTGGGAGGAAGACTTCCTTTTAACTCAGTGAATCATATGAACCAGAAGGCCATGGACCCAGCTATACCACTTAAATAGGCCATACCCACAAGTCCTTTGTCTCAAGAAGTTTTCATGAAGGACATGGTTCACTGAATAATACTAAAACCACCAAATTACAGATACCCATTAATCATCACAGAAGCCTGGAGAGATGATTAAAGATTGAAAGGATAAAAATAGGTACAAAGACAGGGCACTCTACTCAATACTCTGTAATGGTCTATATGGGGAAAAGAAAAAAAATCTTAAAAAACAGTGGATAGGCACTTTCCTGGTGATCTAGCAGTTAAGACTTCACTTTTCAATGCAAAGGATATGAGTTGGATCCCTGATCAGGGAGTTAAGATCCCACAAGCCTTGGGGTCAAAAACCAAAACACAATAAAGAAGCAATATTGTAACAAATTCAATAAAGACTTTAAGAAATAAAATAAATTTTTTAAAAATTAAAGAAAAGTGGATCTATATATACACATAACTGATTTCCTTTGCTGTACATATGAAAATAACACAACATTGTAAATAGACTATATTCCAATAAACATTTTTTTAAAAGAATATGTGCAAAGAAGAAGCCAAGATACAGAGAAATCTGGATTATAAATGTATTCATTCAACAAATATGTGGAATCATCTTCAATATTTTCTTTGTCTAAGTAATTCTCTCATTTTTCCTACATCTTTCCTTATCTCACTGATTAAGTCAAATTCCCCTATTATTAAATCTGATGGCACTGTGCACTTGTTCACAGCACAAAGAAATTTTACCTTTATACCTGTTTGTGTGATTATTTAATTATTCTTCCTCCAAAATGAAGGGGAATGCCACTTTTGATAATAGAGGAGTAGCTTATATCAGACCAGTCCTCCCATTCAAAGCACTTAGAAGCTCTAGACAACAACAAAAATCTAAAGGCACATGTGACTGGGAATCCCCAGGGAATCTGACTTTGAAGGTCAGTGGGATTTGATTACAGAATTTCCACAGGACTGGGGAAACAGAGACTCTTGGAGGGCACAAACAAAATCTTGTGTGCACCAGGACCCAGGAGAAAGGAGCAGTGACCCCATAAGAGACTGAGCCAGACTTTGGCTCAGAGTGTTTGGGAGTCTATGGTGGAGGCATGGGTCGACAGTGGCCTGCCACAGGGTCAGGGCACTGGCAGTAGCATTTTCCTAGGAGGTGCAACATGTTGTCTTAAGTCCTCCTGGAGGAGGTCACCATTAGGCCAAACAAAGAGACTGCAGACTCCAGGATGGGCCGTCTCAGGCCAAACTACATGGAGGGAGCACAGGCCCACCCATTGGCAGGTAACTGGATAAAAGATTTACTCAGCATGGCCCTTTCCACACAGCCGGTCCCTCCCATTAGGAAACTTGCACAAGCCTCTTATCCACATCCGTCAGAGGGCAGACAGTTTGGAAACCACAATCACAGAAAGCTAACCAAACTGATTATAGGATCATAAACTTGCGTAACTCAATGAAACTATGAGCCATGCCACGGGGGCCACCCAAGATGGATGGGTCATGAGGGAGAGTTCTGACAACAGGTGGTCCCCTGGAGAAGGGAATGGCAAACCACTTGTGTTCTTGCATTGAGAACCCCATGAACAGTATGAAAAGGTAAAAAGAAATGACACTGAAAGATGAACCTCCCAGGTCAGTAGATGTCCAATATGCTACTGGAGAAGACTGGAGAATTAGCTCCAGAAAAAATGAAAAGGCTGAGCCAAAGTGGAAACAACACCCAGTTCTGAGTGTGTATGGAGGGGAAAGTAAAGTCCGATGCTGTAAAGAACAATGTTGCATAGGAACCTGGAATGTTAGATCAATGAATCAAGGTAAATTGGAAGTGGTCAAACAGGAGATGGCAATATGAACATTGACATTTTTGGAATCAGTGAACTAAAATGGACCAGAATGGGTGAATTTAATTCCGAGGACCATTATATCTACTACAGTGGGCAAGAATCTCTTTGAAGAAATGGAGTAGCCCTCATAGTCAACAAAACAGTCCAAAATGCAGTACTTGGTTACAATCTCAAAAACGACAGAACAATTTTGGTTCCTTTCCAAGGTAAACCATTCAGCATCACAGTAATCCAAGTTTATGTCCCAACCACTAACACCGGAGAAGATGAAGTTGAATGGTTCTGTGAAGACATATAAGACCTTCTAGAAGTAACACCAAGAAAAGATGTCCTTTTCATCATAGAGGACTGGAATGCAAAAGCAGGAAGTCAAGAGATACCTGGAATAACAGGCAAGTTTGGCCTTGGAGTACAAAATGAAGCAGGGCAAAGGCTAACAGAGTTTGCCAAGAGAATGTACTGGTCATACCAAACACCCTCTTCCAACATCACAAAAGATGACTCTACACATGGACATCACCAGATGGTCAATACCAAAATCAGACTGAGTATATTCTTTGCAGCCAGAGATGGCGAAGCTCTACACAGTCAGCAAAAACAAGACTGGGAGCTGACTGTAGCTCAGACCAGGAGTTCCTTATTACAAAATTCAGAATTAAATTGAAGTAAAGAAAACCACTAGGCCATTCACGTATGACCTAAATCAAATCCCATATGATTATACAGTGGAAGTAACAAACAGATTCAAGGGATTAGATCTGATAGAGAGTGGCTGAAGAAATATGGATAGAAGTTTGTAACACTGTGCAGGAAGTAGTGACCAAAACCATTCCCAAGAAAAAGAAATGCAACAAGGTAAAATCGTTGTCTGAGGAAGCATTACAAATAGCTAAGCAAAGAAGAGAAGTGAAAGGCAAAGGAGAAAAGGAAAGATATATCCATCTGAATGCAGAGTTTCAAAGCATAGCAGCAAGGAGAGATAAGAAAGCCTTCTTAATTGAAGAATGCAAAGAAACAGAGGAAGACAATAGAATGGGAAAGACTAGAGATCTCTTCAAGAAAATTAGAAATACCAAGGGAACATTTCTTGCAAAGATGGACACAATAAAGGACAGAAACAGCATGGACCTAACAGAAGCAGAAGATATTAAAAAGAGGTGGCAAGAATACACAGAAGAACTATACAAGAAAAGGTCGTAATAACCACAATGGTGTGGTCACTCACCTAGAGCCAGACATTCTGGAGTGGGAAATCAAGCGGGCCTTAGGAAGCATTCCTACAAACAAAGGTAGTAGAAATGACGGAATTTCAGCTGAGCTATTTACAATCCTAAATAATGATGCTGTTAAAGTGTTGCACTCAATATGTCAGCAAATTTGGAAAACTCAGCACTGGCCACAGGACTGAAAGACATCAGTTTTCATTCCAATCCCAAAGAAGGACAATGCCAAAGTATGTTCAAACTACCGAACAATTACACTCATTTCACATGCTAGCAGAGTAATGCTCAAAATCCTTCAAGGTAGGCTTCAATAGCACGTGAATTGAGGACGTCCAGATGTACAAGCTGGATTTAGAAAAGGGAGAGGAACCAGAGATCAAATTGCCAACATCCATAGGATCACAGAAAATGCATCGTAATTCCAGAAAAACATCTACTTCTGCTTCATAGACTATGCTAAAGCCTTAGACTATGTGGATCACAATGAATTGTGGAAAATTCTTAAAGAGATAGGAATACCAGACCACCTTACCTGCCTCCTGAGAAACCTGTATGCAGGTCAAGAAGCAACAGTTAGAACCGGACATGAAACAATGGACTGGTTCAAAATTGGAAAAGGAGTATATGGTAAAGGCTGTATATGGTCATCCTGCTTATTTAACTTATATGCAGAGTCCATCATGAGAAATGCTGGACTGGATAAAGCACAAGCTGGAATTAAGATTGCCAGGAGAAATAACAACAACCTCACATATGCAGATGACACCACCCTAATGGCAGAAAGCAAAGAGGAAATAAACAGCCTTTTGATGAGGGTGAAAGAGGAGAGTGAAAAGGCTGGCTTAAAACTCAACATTCAAAAAACTAAGATCATGGCATCTAGTTCCATCACTTTATGGCAAATAGATGGGGGGAAAAATGGAAATAGTGACAGACTTTGTTTTCTTGGGCTCTAAAATCACTGCAGATGGAGACTGCAGTCATGAAATCAAAAGACGCTTGCTCCTTAGAAGGAAAGCTATGACAAATGTAGAAAGAGTACTAAAAGTAAAGACATCACTTTATGGACAAAGGTCCATACAGTCAGACCTATGGTTTTTCCGGTATTCATGTATGGATGTGTGTGTTCAACCATAAAGAAGGTAAAGTGCTGAAAAATTGATGGTGCTGGAGAAGACTCTTGAGAGTCCCTTGGACAGTAAGGAGATCAAACCAGCCAATCCTAAAGGAAATCAACCCTGAATATTCATTGGAAGGACTGATGCTGAAGCTGAAGCTCCAATATTTTGGCCACCTGATGTGAAGAGCCGACTCATTGGAAAAGACCTTGATGCTGGGAAAGATTGAAGGCAGGAAGAGAAGGGGACCGGAGAGGATGAGATGGTTGGATGGCAGCACCAACTCAATGAAGATGAGTTTGAGCAAGCTCCGGGAGACAGTAAAGGGCAGGGAAGTCTGGTGTGTGTTGCAAACAGTTGTACATGACTGAGCAACTGAACAACACAACACCACGGGAATAAGCAAAAAGCTGACAGGAACTGTAGGGAACTGACACCTGGGAGAAGAGAATGGCACTGAGTTTCCTGTTTCACAGTTTTCCATCAGGCAGTAGGCCCTACTTGGTGCTAGGCAGAGCAACTAAAATTCAAACTGAACTCCACAGTCTCACTGGTTTAAGATCAGAGGACAGAGTTCAGAAATGACTCAGCAGCTTGAAAATAAAGAAAGAAAACTTCAGGAAAGATGAGAGCCTCATATTCTACATATAAACTGCCCAATTTTCTAAATGACCCTATGTTTGGGGCAAACCAAACATTCCCCTTATGCTAAATGAACTGAACTAAACAGATTTCTACTGCCGCATATTGCAGGGAAAATAAAGTCAGAAGTCTGAGTTCAGCCAGGTTAACTGTGCTAAAATAAAACATTTAATACATTTAAGAAATCCAGAGTTTCTAGGAAATATCACCACAATGTCCAAGTTGAAATCCAAAATTATCAGGCATACAAAGACAAAGAAACCAGAAAATATGACCCAAATTCAAAGAAAAAGCAATCAAGGAACACTGACTTGAGTGGACCAAAATATTAAAATTAGCAGACAAGGACCTGAAAGCAGCTATTAGAATTATAATTAAGACATAAATATTGTAATAACTAAACTAAAAGGAAAACTCAGCAAAGATAAAATTTACAAACTTTAGCTAGATTCACCAAGAAAAAAAGAAAGTTCATATAAATAAAATCAGAAATGAAAGAGAAGTTACAGCTGATACCACAGAAATACATAGGATCATAAGAGATTTGATATAAACAATTATATACCAACAAACTGGACAACATAAAATATATATATAAATTCTTAGAAACATACAGTCTTCCAACACTGAATCATGAAGAAATTAAAAACCTGAATAGACCAATTACTATTAAGGCAATTAAAGCAGTAAACAAAAATCTCCCAACACACAGTCCAGAACCAGATGACTTCAATGGTGAATTCTACCAAACATTCAAAGAAGATTTAATCATATCTTTCTCAAAGTTGTTCCAGAAAACTGAAGAGGAAGGAACACTTCCAAATTCATTTTATGAGGCCAGCATTACCCTGATACCACAGCCAGACAAGGACACAAGGAAAAGAAAAGAAAATTACAGGCTAATATCCCCAGTAAACACAGATGCAAAAATCCTCAAAAAATATGAACAACCTAACTCCAACAATACCTTAAAAAGACATTACACTATCATCAAGTGGGATTTATTCCAGAGATTCAAGGATGATTCAACATAGCAAATCAAAGGGATATATCAATTAACAAAATTAAAGATAAAAATCATACACTCATCCTAATAAATGCAGAAAATCATGACAAAATTGAGCATTCACTTAGGATTAAAAACTCTCAACAAAATGGGGATAGAAGATACATACTTCAACATAATAAAGGTCATATAGGACAAACCCACCGGAGAAGGCAATGGCACCCCACTCCAGTACTCTTGCCTGGAAAATCTCATGGATGGAGGAGCCTGGTAGGCTGCAGTCCATGGGATCGCTAAGAGTCAGACACGACTGAGCAACTTCCCTTTCACTTTTCACTTTCATGCATTGGAGAAGGAAATGGCAACCCACTCCAGTGTTCTTGCCTGGAGAATCCCAGGGATGGGGGAGCCTGGTGGGCTTCCATCTATGGGGTCACACAGAGTCGGGCACGACTGAAGTGACTTAGCAGCAGCAACAGGATAAACCCACAGTTAACATCATACTTAACAATGAAAACCTGAAAGCTGTTTCTCTAAGATTGGCAACAACATACAGATGCCTACTTTTGCAACTTTTATTCAACTTAGTATGAGCCCTAGCAATTAGGCAAGGGAAAAAAAAAAAAAAGACATCCACATAAGATGTAAAACTGTCACTATTTGCAGATGACATACTCCATATAGAAAAAACTCAAAAGACTCCACCAAAAAATTTTCAGAAGTACAAATGAACTCAATAAAGTTGCAGGATACAAAATTAATATACAGAAATGTGTGGCCTTTCTATACAGTAAAAACAAACTATCAGAAAGAGAAGAACACAATTCCACTTATAATTGCATCAAAAAGAAAAAAATGGAATAAATTTGACCAAGGAGGTGAAAAACCTAAACATTATGAACTATAAGACTCTGATTAAAGACACAGAAGTCATAAAAAAATGGAAAGATATTCCATACTCAAGAATTGAAATACTTTTGCTAAAGTACCCATACCTCCCAAAACAATCTAAGAATTCAATGCAATCCCTATCAAAATTGCACTTTTTGGTTTTAGAAAAGGCAGAGGAACCAGAGATCAAATTGCTAATATCCACTGGATCATCAAAAAAGCAAGAGAGTTCCAGAAAATCACCTATTTCTGCTTTATTGACTATGCCAAAGCCTTTGACTGTGTGGATCACAATAAACTGTGGAAAATTCTGAAAGAGATGGAAAGACCAGACCCCTGACCTGCCTGTTGAGAAATCTGCATGCAGGTCAGGAAGCAACAGTTAGAACTGGACATGGAACAACAGACTGGTTCCAAATAGGAAAAGGAGTACGTCAAGGCTGTATATTGTCACCCTGCTTATTTAACTTATATGCAGAGTACATCATGAAACGCTGGACTGGAAGAAGCACAAGCTGGAATCAAGATTGCCGGGAGACATATCAATAACCTCAGATATGCAGATGACACCACCCTTATGGCAGAAAGTGAAGAGGAACTAAAGAGCCTCTTGATGAAAGTGAAAGAAGAGAGTGAAAAAGTTGGCTTAAAGCTCAACATTCAGAAAACGAAGCTCATGGCATCCAGTCCCATCACTTCATGGCAAATAGATGGGGAAACAGTGGAAACAGTGTCAGACTTTATTTCTGGGGGCTCTAAAATCACTGCCGATGGTGACTGCAGCCCTAAAATTAAAAGATGCTTACTCCTTGGAAGAAAAGTTATGACCAATCTAGATAGCATATTCAAAAGCAGAGACATTACTTTGCCGACTAAGGTCCATCTAGTCAAGGCTATGGTTTTTCCTGTGGTCATATATGGATGTGAGAGTTGGACTGTGAAGAAGGCTGAGAGCCAAAGAATTGATGCTTTTGAACTGTGGTGTTGGAGAAGACTCTTGAGAGTCCCTTGGACTGCAAGGAGATCCAACCAGTCCATTCTAAAGGAGATCAGTCCTGAATGTTCATTGGAAGGACTGATGATGAAGCTGAAACTCCAATTCTTTGGCCATCTGATATGAAGAGCTGACTCATTTGAAAAGACCCTGATGCTGGGAAAGTTTGAAGGCAGGAGGAGAAGGGGACAACAGAGGATGAGATAGTTGGATGGCATCACTGACTCAATGGACATGAGTTTGAGTAAGCTCCAGGAGTTGGTGATGGACAGGGAGGCCTGGTGTGCTGCGGTTCATGGGGTCGCAAAGAGTTGGACATGACTGAGCGACTGAACTAAACTGAGAACATACAATTCTAAAATTTATGGAATTACAAAAGACCATGAAGAGCTAAAGTGATCTTGAGAAAAAATAACAAAGCTGGAAGTACCATACTTCCTGATTTCAAACAATACTACAAAGGTATAGTAATCAAAACAGTATAATACAGGCAGAAAAACAGAAACATAGATCAATGGAAGAGAATAAATAGTCCAGAAAAAAACCTACACATATGCTAATTTATGACAAAGGAGCTAGAAATATACAACATACATATAACACAAAAGCCCTGAAAATATTTTCCATAAATGGTATTAGGAAAACTGGACAGTCACATGCCAAAGAAAGAAACGACCACTACCTTACACCATATACAAAAAATTAAAACAGATTAAAGACTTGAATGTAAGTTGAGAAAGCACAGAACTCTTAAAAGAAAACATAGGTGGTAAGCTCCTTGGCATCACTCTGAAATTTTTTTAAAATTTGACTCCAAAGCAAAAATAAACAAATGGGACTACAACACACTAAAAATTTCTGCGGAGGAAAGGAAACCACCAGTAAAACAAAAAGGCAACCTACTGTATGGGAGAACTTGTTTGTAAATCATATACCCAACAAAGGGCTAACATTCCAAATATATAAAGAACTCATCTAACTCAATAACAACCAAAATGGTGATTAAAAATTGGACAGGGCATCTGTAGACATTTTTCTTTTTTCTTTTTTTTTTTTAAATTTGATGAAATTTCATTATAAAAGTAACACAATTTGGTTGTTTCTGTGATACACAACATTTTAAATAATAATTGGAATTGTAACTGCTAATAGGATGCCAGGATATTTCATGGAAGGTACTGATACATTTTTAGAAACTTCAAACAGTTTCTGAATACATACATTAATACTATTTATCCATATAAATAAAGCCTAGGGAAGGTTAAGCATCACTTTTTTTTTCTTTCTTTTTTTTTTTTAAATTTTAGTTTTTTATTTTTTAAATTTTAAAATCTTTAATTCTTACATGCATTCCCAAGGTAGATGGCCAAAAAGCAGATGGAAACATGTTCAACATCACCAGTTCAAGCAAATCCAAATCAAAACCACAGTGAAGTATGGTCTTACACCTGTCAGAATAACTATTATCAAAATAACAAGGAATAACAAGCATTTCTGAAGAGATTGTGGAGAAGTGGGATCTTTCCTACACTGTTAGTGGGAATGTAAATCAGTACTAGCACTATGAAAAACAGTATGGAGTTTCTAAAAAAATTTAGAACTACCATATGATCCAGGTATTCCAATTCTGGGTACTTATGCAAGGAAAACAAAAACACTAATTTGAAAAGATATATGCAATGCCCCCCCCCCCATTCACTGCACCCTTATATATGTTAGCCAAGATAAAGAAACAATCTAAGTGTCCACTGATGAATAAACAGATAAAGAAGATGTGAGATATATATCTAAAACAGGATAAATGCAAAGAAAACCACGCCTAAGCATATTATAGTTGAACTGCTGAGAACCAAAAAATAAAAAAATTGAAAGAGGCCAGACCAAACTAATATGACATTCAGCGGGACAATAACACAAATGATAGCTGGCCTCCCATCAGAATGTCACTTGACTTATCAGAAACAATGGAGGCCCAGAAAACAACAGAGTTATAGCTTTCAAGTGCTCAATGAATTGGAGGCAAAGCACATTTGCCTCAACCACATTAGTTCTAAAATCTTGTAATTTGTTAGGAAGTCCTTATTTTTATACTTTGCAAAATGGCAGCCCATTTCTGGTTAAATTATCTAAAATTCTGAACGAGTGGAGCTTGAATTAATTTCTATTTTATTCAAAATTCCCCTCATTTATCTTTTCAAAAATTTTATTTCAAAACAAATATATTCTAAAAGAGTAACCTTTTCTCCAAAATACCTAGCTCTTTCCTTAATCAAGTATAAATTCTTATGAATATTGGATAAATGGGCATCACATGGAACTGGTTTTCCACGCAAAGGTTTGAGCAGCTATTAAACTATCCACTCCCTCAGAACTTGTCTTTCAGCTCCTTATTTTTGTGTCTCCTCAATTTAATAGAAATCACTTGTTCTTAAAGTTAATAAACTTTTAGAGTTGAAGCAATTTTTAAACAGCTGAACCAGCCAATCAAAAGATCACCATCATCTCTGGTACAGTTTTTAAACTTTTGCTTGTCTGAAAAGCTTTTTATTTCTCCACCAGTTTTGAATGAGATCCTTGCTGGGTACAGTAACCCTGGTGTAGAGTTTTCCCTTTCAGTACTTCAAATATATCCTGCCATTCCCTTCTGGCCTGCAGTTTCTGCTGTTAATTGTATGAGGTTTCCCTTATATGTTACTTGTTGCTTCTCTCTTGCTGCTTTTAATATTTTTTTTATTTGTGCTTAGTCTTTGTTATTTGATTAGCATGTGTCTTGGCGTGTTTCTCCTTGGCTTTATCCTGTATGGGACTCTGTGCCTCTTGAACTTGATTGACTATTTTGTTTTCCATGTTGGGGAAATTTTCAACTATACTCTCTTTAAAAATTTTCTCATACCCTTTCTTTTTGTCTTCTTCTTCTGGGACCCTTATAATTCAAATGTTGGTGCATTTGATATTGTCCCAGAGGTCTCTGAGACTATCCTCAGTTCTTTTCATTCTTTTTATGTTATTCTGCTCTTCAGAAGTTATTTCCACCATTTTATCTTCCAGCTCACTGATTCGTTCTTCTGCTTCAAATATTCTGGTATTGATTCCTTCCAGAGTATTTTTAATTTCAGTAATTGGGTTGTTTGTCTCTAAATTTATTCTTTAATTCTTCTAGGTCTTAGTTAATTGATTCTTGCATTTTCTCCATTCTGTTTTCAAGGTTTTTGATCATTTTTACTATCATTATTCTGAACTCTTTTTCAGGTAGTTTGCCTATTTCCTCTTCATTTATTTGGACGTCTGTGTTTCTAGCTTGTTCCTTCATTTGTGTAGTATTTCTCTGCTTTTCATTATTTTTTTTTTAAATTGTTTGAGGTCTCCTTTTCCCAGGCTTCAATGTTGAATTCTTTCTTCCTTTTGGTTTCTGCCCTAAGGTTGGTCCCTTGGTTTGTGTAAGCTTCATATACATTGAGACTTGTACTGAGTTTTTTTGTTGTTTTTCCTCTGATGGGCAAGGCTGAGTGAGGTGGTAATCCTGTCGGCTGATGATTGGGTTTGTATTTTTGTTTTGTTTGTTGTTTAGATGAGGCATCCTGCACAGGGCGCTACTGGTGGTTGGGTGATGCCAGGTTTTGTATTCAAGTGGTTTCCATTGTGTGAGTTCTCGCTATTTGATACTCCCTAGGCTTAGTTCTCTTGTAGTCTAGGGTCTTGGAGTCAGTGCTCCCTCTCAGGCTCAGAGTTTAATCCTTGGTCAGGAACAAAGATTCCATAAGTGGTTTCTTATGGCATTGCTGCTGCTACTGCTAAGTCGCTTCAGTCGTGTCTGACTCTGTGCGACCCCATAGACGGCAGCCCACTAGGCTCCCCCGTCCCTGGGATTCTCCAGGCAAGAACACTGGAGTGGGTTGCCATTTCCTTCTCCAATGCATGAAAGTGAAAAGTGAAAATGAAGTCGCTCAGTGGTGTCCGACTTCGTGACCCCATGAACTGCAGCCTACCAGGCTCCTCCATCCATGGGATTTTCCAGGCAAGAATACTGGAGTGGGTTGCCATTGCCTTCTCCTCTTATGGCATTAAGTGAGATTAAAACAAATACCCCAAAACGAGAAACCAAAAATGAACCCCACAGAAGTGGAAGTTATAAAATCAAGCAAATAATAATTAAAATAGTGGAATATACACATATACATATATACTCATTAGCAAAATCAAAACAGTCCAACAAAAAGTAAGTACAATAGATTGACTCAGCAAACAAAGGAAACCAAAAATTATATCTACCAGTTAAGAACAAAACTAACAAAAGCACAAACTGGAAAACAAAAGTAAAGCAAGGTGCCAAGTGGGGAAGAAAGCAATGAAACCAAAACTAACAAATATGTTGAGAGGAAAAGAAAGGAAAAATACATATGCAAAGTTAAATAGAGGTAAATAAGGAAGATTTATATACATTAAAGATTAACTGTAAAGGGAAAAGAACAGTGGGAAAAGTAAACAAAGGAATAAATGTAGAAAAAATAATAATAGATTTCAAAAAATTAAAATTAAAAAACGAGAGGAAAAAAAAGAACTCCACAGAACTGCAAAAGCCCAACATAGAGGCAGAAGTTTATAACAACAATGAAGAGTGTGAATGAAAAAAAAAAGCTCAAAAGCTTAATTAGATTTCATAGTGCCAATAAAATTGACAACTACAACAGAAGGAGAAAAAAAAGAATTAAAAAAAGAAAAAAATCCAAAAGAATGTACAGAACAAGTCAAAACATAAGAATGATAAATGTTTTTCTTGAGTTACTGCTGTCAGCGTCCTTTTCCTCACTGGGAGTCACAGTCCACCTCACCTCTCTAGGGTGCCCTTCGACACTGTGCTTGGTCTCTGCACCTGCTATGGGGGCATCTCAGATTCTAATCTGGCCCTACTCCTGTGGGTTCTTGCCTCCAATGTCTACAGCTATCACAACTAGTGCATTTTGTTTTGCGGGAGCTCTCAAGGTCCTTTTATATATTCCATACACAGAGTCTGCCTAGTGGATTGTGTGGATTTAATCTGCAGCTTATATAGATGGTGGGAAGGTTTTGGGTCTTCTTCCTTAGCCACATTGCCCCTGGGTTTCAATTGTGGTTTTATTTCCATCTCTGCATGTGGGTCATCCACTGGGGTTTGCTCCTGAGGCTGCCCTGGAGGACTTGGGTCTGCCCCAGTGAGGGCCAGGTGTGGAGATAGTGCAGCTGCTTGGGTCTCAGGGGTTCTGGCAGCACCAGGTACTCAGGGGAGTTGGTGGCTAGAGGAGCAGAAAATATATTGCTCTAGAAGGGTATGGCAACCAGTATTGGCAAATACACTCCAATATTCTTGCCTGGAGAACCCTACCTGACAGAGAAGCCTGGCAGGCCACAGTCCACAGGGTCACAAAGAGTTGGACATGACCGAAGCGACCCCTGCGTGCATAGATGTAAGACTGTTCTTTGCCTACAGCAGCTCTGGCCCAGTGAGGGTTGAGCGTGAACATGGCACAGCTGCTTGGGTTGCAGGGACCCTGGCGACGCCAAGTGTGCAGAGGCACAAACTGCCTCTACCAAAAGGAGTTATGGCCCTATCAGTCTTTTTTTGAGTCTCTTGCAGCTGGTGATCAGAAGGCCTCTTTGGCTAGTCTTTCTCTGTAGCTCTACTTGTTCACACACTTGGAGGGATCCCTTGCCTGGGGTCTTACTCAGCCGATGGCACATCAGGCACTTAAAGGGGCACCCTGGTGGAGTCCTACTCTGTAGTTCACGCATCAGTCACTGAAGGAGCACCCTCGGTGGGGTCCTATTCTGTAGTTCAGTGCGTCAGGCGTTGGATGAGCCAGCCTCTCTATTGTTCAGCTTGTGTGTGGAGAAAGAGGCTATGGTGATGGCTTCACCCCTACCCGTGACTGAGCAGTATCACCTTGCTTTCATGGCTGCCGGGCTTTCCTCCACAGGCATTTCCCACCACGATCTCCTCCCTCGCATTCCCTCCATCTGTCTCTTGCAGTCAACAGCAGCCCTCGCACTGGGATTGCTCCACAATCCCTAAACTCCAGCTCCCAGCCACCGCCCCTTCCAGGAGACCCACATTTCTGCCCGCACATGTGTGGCTTTGGCATGGACTGTCTGATTCTCACGCCATTTAGGCTGCCACGGGTCAGCTGTTTCACTCTCAGCCTTAAATGTTTCTCCTCTGACTCAATTACCCTGATGTGCGGATCAGACCCCTGCTTTAGTTCCCCAACCCTCCAAGGGCAGGTCCAGTCCTAACACTCTTTGTTTTTTCCCCCTAGTTCCTTCATCCTACCGAGTTTTGCATGCTTCTATGTATTCTTTTCCACTGGTCAGGTATTCCTGTCCACTCTTAGCTGGTGTTCTGCATGCACTTCTGTGTCTGAAGGTGTATTCTTGATCTATCCATGGAGAGAGATGTACTCCACGTCCACCTACTCCTCCGCCATCTTGTTCTCCCTGGTACAATTTTAATCTTTGTGTTTGGGATATGCTGACATGCCTTCAGTCATTTTACCTGGTTTCCAGCATTTAAATTTTAAATTTTGCCCCTTTGTTCATTACTTTTTTTTCTTTTAAAGTAAAAATGCAGTGTTAAAAACAACATTAACCTATATGTTTTAACTGAACAAGTACCAGGATATTCAGAGTTTAAATTCCCTCTGAAACCATAACTCTTAACAACCTGCCTACCCCACTGCCCCATATGAATACATGCTACAATAGGGTCTTTCACTGCAAAACTCATTTCATTGCAAAACACGAGGCAACGTCATTTATCACTGAGTAAATAATGAAAGATAACATAATGAAAAGGGGATTTTGCTTTATTCCCTTAACTATAAATAAAAATATGCAGCACTTTGCAGGATTACCACATGTGGTATGATATTAACTGAAATACCAATCTTTAAGCCAAACTATAAATAAGATAAACTGTGCTCTCTGGTCTCAAGTTTTAATAGTATCTTTTCTTTAAACTTAATGCTTTTATGAAGCATACAAGAGTGACTGCATATAATCTGTGATCATGTAATGAAAGACCCTATTGTGATAAGCATACACACACACACACACACACACACACACACACAGAAACAACCTCAAAAACTAGAGTTAAGGTTGTTGCGGGAATTATAAGAAGTGTTTGTGATGAAGATCAATGCAGTGAAGCCAAGTCAGAATCAGAGGCAAAGACCTTTTCCTGGATAAAGAAAGCAAATCACTGTCAGCAGTGGCTTGATTTATATAACAAACCAGTCACGGGGTGAGGAAGAGAGAGGTCTAAAATGTGAACCCTGAAAACAAAAACTGACTTTACTCACATCAGTATATGACTACACTGAATTATGCTTCAACATGATGTGGTATGATGGAATTCAGCTTCCCTCATGGCAGCTTGTGTTTATTCTGGCTGTTCTGATCACATCTTAGCATCCAGATGCCATTCCTCTTTGGTGCTTAATGTGTTTATGCTCACATTATCAGCAGGCATTGGGTTGCAAAGATCATATTTGGAAGTGATTTCACTCCATTTTCAAAGAGGAAAGAATTATCCCTTTGAATGCTACTTGCTTGCAAAGTACAGCTTGTTTCAGTTTTCTAAAAAAGTGCCACTTAGACTAAATTATAGCAGAGTGATTGGAAAAAGATTCCTGGGAGAACTCATTACAGTTACAGAGAAAGGAAGATTTCACTCTTCTACTACTTTTACAAAAGAGTCATACTTACCCATGGAGGCTGGCCAGTGAGTGTGGTAGAAATGTTACTTAACTTCTGAACTTCCTATCTGATTCTTCCTAAGGAGATATGTCTTCACCAACACTGACAACTGTTTTGGGACTACCAACAATTAAAGATTTAAAATGAAACATCTAAATCTTAAAATTAGAAAACAACCTTTCTGTGTCAAAAGTATTAAAGATATGTCAATGGAACACAACAAAGAATCAATCAATCAGCGCAGTCTGTTGTAGGTACACCTCTCTTACCAAGTTTGTCCATGTCCTCCTATAATCCTTTATTCTTTCATCTTCCCTTGGCCTTTGTCATCTTGTTCAGGGAACAAAACTCTAGATATCCAGGCAACTTTCCACTATCCAGGGGCAAATAATCTGGATTTGTCGGGTTTTTTTAAAGTGCACTTATGAAAAACTGGAAACTAGTGAAAGGAGTGAAAACATCTATGAGAGAGAGTGTCTGTTTAGAAGAAATGATGGATATGTACTGAATTCTTACCACGTATCTGCCACTCTCCTACTCTCTTTTTACTCTTAATATCTCATTTTGAAGACGAGGAAATTATCCTCAGACAGGTTAAGTGTCCAAGATTACCAACATGTGAACTCATGCAGCTGGACGCCAGAGTGTCCTTCATCACTGTGTACATGGCCTCTACTGCTAAGCAATCCTCCAGACTAACCAGGCCATTTGGAAAACAAGACAGAGGCCCATCACAGAAAACAGCCAAGGTGGGGGGCTTCCTGAGGGCTGCATTCAAGACTGTGAAGGGAGAATGATCTGGTCAGGGAAGGGAGAAGTGGGTACAAACAACAGACATTGCATCTCTGCCCAGCTTCTGTCCCACTCTAACACTTAAAAGAAGAGAGAATTCAATGAAAATGAGACATCAGTAACAGATTAGTCTGATAGGCAGAAATTTTTAGGCATTTTTCAAATTTTACAATGTTTAGTATACTTAACATTTTTTCATATTTCAGATGAATAATGACTGTTTCTAAATATTAGCTATAATTAAATGATTTTATCCTAAACCCATTTTGTAGCATTTTTTTATTCTGCTTTTAATCATTACTGGGGATTAAGTAGACCAACTTTATTCTTCCTCCCATTACATTATTACTTAATACTCCTATTTACTGAGTCAATAGGAACTGATTACAGTAAGAAGTTGAATTTCCTAGGCTGAACCCAGAGTCACAATTTTGAGCCATTTCATGAGTCCCTGCTTTCTTAACTGTGACCACCTCCACTGCGTCACTGCTTGACCACAGTAATGCCCCACCGTGTATTTTCCTCTGTTCCAGTCTGCTGAGACTTGCAAATTCCATTCCCATGCTTGCTCCGTGGCCACCCTCAGGGTGCTGCCTGCCAGCAGCTGTCTAGGCTCTGCACCGCTCCTCTTCAGCCCGCCCTCATCGCTACTCCCAGGTCCACCCCCACGGCCTCTGCTCTCCACTCCTACTCCTGGCTGCAGACCACTGCCACCTCCCTCCTCCTTCCCACATCAACTTTCACACCTCTGGCTGACAGGAGCCTCTACAGTTGCTCAGGTTTTCCTGCTGAAAACAAAACAAAACAAGAATAACAAAAATGTGCTTTCCCTTTCTTGGCCCAGTAACTACCATTCTCGTCTTTGCTTCTGCTTTGCCATCAAACTTTTTCAACTGGTAGTTTATACCTCATCAATTGTATGATTACACATTTCTTATTACTGTTGAAATCTGGCATTTGACCAAACCACTTCACTAAGTTTAGTTTTAAACACTCACAATGACTTGTGCTATGCCAGGTTAAGTTGCTTCAGTTGTGTCTGACTCTTTGCAACCCTATGGACTGTAGCCTGCCAGGCTCCTCTGTCCATGGGATTCTCCAGGTAAGCATACTGGAGTGGGTTGCTGTGCCCTCCTCCAGGAGATCTTCCTGACTCAGGGACTGAATCCATGTCTCCTGCGGCTACTGCATTGTAGGCAGATTCTTTACCTCTGAGCCACCAGGGAAGTCCTCCAATGACTTACATCTTAACAAATCTAGCTTGACCTCAGTTCTGATTTTCCTTGACTCTCTGTAGCATTTGATACTACCACTCTCCAATGATTCCTAAGACTTTGTACTGTCTACATTTCCTCTTATAACTCCGCCCACAAAACACTGGGTGTTCCCCAAGGCTCACTCCTGGGCCTTCTTCCTTTCTGGAGTCTTCCTTTTGCTCACATCTCAGATACTCAACTAATCATTCTATGGAAAGGACTCAGTACCTTATCAACAGCCTTCGAATTCCGATCACCTGGAAAAGGTCAGTTTTCATTCCAGTCCCAAAGAAAGGCAATGCCAAAGAATGCTCAAACTACCGCACAATTGCACTCATCTCACACGCTAGTAAAGTAATGCTCAAAATTCTCCAAGCCAGGCTTCAGCAATACGTGAACCGTGAACTTCCAGATGTTCAAGCTGGATTTAGAAAAGGCAGAGGAACCAGAGATCAAATTGCCAACACCCGCTGGATCATGGAAAAAGCAAGAGAGTTCCACAAAACATCTATTTCTGCTTTATTGACTATGCCAAAGCCTTTGACTGTGTGGATCACAATAAACTGTGGAAAATTCTGAAAGACATGGGAACACCAGACCACCTGATCTGCCTCTTGAGAAACCTGTATGCAGGTCAGGAAGCAACAGTTAGAACTGAACATGCAACAACAAACTGGTTCCAAGTAGGAAAAGGAGTACATCAAGGCTGTATATTGTCATCTTGCTTATTTAACCTATATGCAGAGTACATCATGAGAAACGCTGGGCTGGAAGAAGCACAAGCTGGAATCAAGATTGCTGGGAAAAATATCAATAACCTCAGATATGCAGATGACACGACCCTTATGGCAGAAAGTGAAGAGGAACTCAAAAGCCTCTTGATGAAAGTGAAAGAGGAGAGTGAAAACATTGGCTTAAAGCTCAACATTCAGAAAACGAAGCTCATGGCATCTGGTCCCATCACTTCATGGGAAATAGATGGGAGAAACAGTGGAAACAGTGTCAGACTTTATTTTGGGGGGCTCCAAAATCACTGCAGATGATGACTGCAGCCATAAAATTAAAAGATGCTTACTCCTTGGAAGAAAAGTTATGACCAACCTAGATAGCATATTCAAAAGCAGAGACATTACTTTGCCAACAAAGGTCCGTCTAGTCAAGGCTATGGTTTTTCCAGTGGTCATGTATGGATGTGAGAGTTGGACTGTGAAGAAGGCTGAGTGCTGAAGAATTGATGCTTTTGAACTGTGGTGTTGGAGAAGACTCTTGAGAGTCTCTTGGACTGCAAGGAGATCCAACCAGTCCATTCTGAAGGAGACCAGCCCTGGGATTTCTTTGGAGGAAATGATGCTAAAGCTGAAACTCCAGTACTTTGGCCACCTCATGCGAAAAGTTGACTCATTGGAAAAGACTCTGATGCTGGGAGGGATTGGGGGCAGGAGGAGAAGGGGATGACAGAGGATGAGATGGCTGGATGGCATCACTGACTCGATGGACGTGAGTCTGGGTGAACTCCGGGAGTTGGTGATGGACAGGGAGGCCTGGTGTGCTGTGATTCATGGGGTCGCAATGAGTCGGACACGACTGAGCTACTGAACTGAAACTGAAACTGAACTCCAAAGCAATGTT
This sequence comes from Ovis canadensis, assembly GCF_042477335.2. Classification (NCBI taxonomy): domain Eukaryota; kingdom Metazoa; phylum Chordata; class Mammalia; order Artiodactyla; family Bovidae; genus Ovis; species Ovis canadensis. The sequence continues at coordinate 31,792,349 of NC_091246.1, forward strand.
TCCCAAACTATCTGGAGTGTAGGGCTATGCATTATTTCCCTGTTACAGGTCAATACCTCAGTAAACATAATAAAATCAAATCACAACAAAATTAAAAAATATACAAAATACAAGCCCTTGCTTTAAAATTATTGGATTAACATAATCAGAACAAACCATAGCACTACAAGAATTACTATATGCATGCTCAGTTGCTTCAGTTGTATCTGACTCTGTGAACTTACGGACTGTAAGGCTCCTCTGTCCATGGGATTCTCTAGGCAAGAATACTGGAGTGGGTTGCCAAGCCCTCTTAGAGGGGATCTTCCCAATCCAGGAGTTGAACCCAAGTCTCCTACATCTCCTGCATTGCAGGCAGATTCTTCATCGCTGAGGCACTGACAAAGTCCAACAATTACTATAATGATTACTCTGTGTTTCTGTACTTATCTGCTTGCAGACCAATTAGTTTGTGGGTAGGGACTGGTTGGTGGAGTATACTTCAAGTATACAGCTCCAGAGGCCTGCAGGACAACCACCGATCATCCTGCAGCTTACTTACCATATACCACCTTCCATGTTTCTGTTACAGCAGCATCACCTTCTACTGCATCTAAAAGTTTTTCCTCTTCCTGACTCCTCTTTCTTTTGTAATTCTATAAAATCAATTACCAATTTTTAAATTTTAATTCTTTCTCCAATCTGACTTCTCCACATTGACTGCAACAATCCTAATTTAAAAGCTAAGACCACTTACTTGAACTATCATATGACAACCTTCTAAATGAGGAGTCATGTATGGCGAAGAGTCAGTACTGCTATATATAAATATTTCCAGTTTTACCTCCTTGGGTCCTCCTCTCAAATAGAGAATACTACAATTTCTGGAACCCTTGTGGCTGGTTACTACCATATGACTAGTTGTACCCAGTGGTTGCAAATGGAAGTGTGAGTGTTGTTTCCAGGCCTAGTATTTAATTGCTGGGATGTGACCCTCCAGAGTGTTCTTTTCCCTCTTTTAAGGCAAACAAAATATGAGATATTAGCTGTTCTATCTCTGAATGACTGTGCTACGAGCCTTGAGTTGAGCTGTGATGGACATCAGCAGGAGCAAGAAACATGTCTTTGTATTTTCAAAGCACAAAGATTTTAAAGTTGTTTGTTTCTATTGCTAACTCACAGTTTCTCTTGCTAACTCTCCAAAACCACACCACCAAGATGAAGGTCCCTGAAGCACTCATTTAATGTCATGCCCCTGCTTTTAAAAAAATAAGTAAAACAGCATGCCTCAAAAGAATTTCTATGGTGTAAAGGAAACGAAACAAAAACACAGACTCCTTAGGATCAAAGCTTTCATCAACCTATTTTTTCAAACTTATCCAACCAAACCAACCTCTTTTACCTGAATCTGCCAGACTCAGTTCCAGCCACCACCCCATACCTTCTCCTACCCAAACAAAGGAATAATTCCTCTCTTCTACTTAAAGATCAATTCTATCCACTCCACTAAACTTCCTCCACAGCCCTAATATCAGTCAACATTAACTGAATACTTACCAAGTGGTAGGTTTTGTTCTAAAGTTAGCACTTTCAATGCCTCACAAAGACTATGAAACGGGCATCATTAAACTCATTTTATAGATGAGGAAACTAAAACACAGGGAGAAGATCATGGCATCCAGTCCCATCACTTAGTGGGAAATAGATGGGGAAACAGTGGAAACAGTGTCAGACTTTATTTTTGGGGGCTCCAAAATCACTGCAGATGGTGGCTGCAGCCATGAAATTAAAAGACACTTACTCCTTGGAAGAAAAGTTATAGCATATTCAAAAGCAGAGACATTACTTTGCCGACTAAGGTCCGTCTAGTCAAGGCTATGGTTTTTCCTGTGGTCATGTATGGATGTGAGAGTTGGACTGTGAAGAAGGCTGAGCACCGAAGAATTGATGCTTTTGAACTGTGGTGTTGGAGAAGACTCTTGAGTGTCCCTTGGACTGCAAGGAGATCCAACCAGTCCATTCTGAAGGAGATCAGCCCTGGGATTTCTTTGGAAGGAATGATGCTAAAGCTGAAATTCCAGGACTTTGGCCCTCTCATGTGAAGAATTGACTCATTGGAAAAGACTCTGATGCTGGGAGGGCTTGGGGGCAGGAGGAGAAGGGGACGACAGAGGATGAGATGGCTGGATGGCATCAAAGACTCGATGGACGTGAGTCTGGGTGAACTCCGGGAGTTGGTGATGGACAGGGAGGCCTGGCGTGCTGCGATTCATGGGGTCGCAATGAGTCGGACACGACGGAGCAACTGAACTGAACTGAAACAACGTGTTTAAGGAAAATCGCACGGATGGAGGAGCCTGGTAGGCTACAGTCCATGAGATTGCAAAGAGTCAGACACAAGTGAGCCACTTCACTTTCACTTTCAAGGTTATATGACTAATAAATGATGAAGCCAGATGAACCCAGCATTCTGACTCCAAGACTGTTCTCTTAACCACTGCCCTATATTGTTTTAGGACATTCTGATCGCCCCTTTCATTGAACTTCCATTACACTGTGCAGATCTTTCCAGCACAGAAAGTTGTGCCTTGCATGACTAGTCACAGTTCATGTGTGCAGGCTTTATCCACTAAGCTAGACTGTAAACCCTGGGGATACAGGGAGCCACTTTACCATTCTTTGTTATCATTCAATAAGAAAATGTCCCCAAAAGAATCACTCTATGATAAGCACAGTTCTACTGGAAAGAGTATGTGCTAGTCTTTTTTTTTTTTTCCTGTATTTTGTAATACTTTGAGGTCTTGAGGGCTCACTGATCCTAGAGAGATAACCCCTTCCAGGGCTAGCTAATATGCAAACCAACCAATCCAGAGTCCACACCCTCAACCACCTCCTTTATCTAACTCACGCATCAAGTCAATATTCCTCCCAGTCTAACTCAGTTAAGGTAAGATACCAGACAACTAGGAACCAGCCTTGCAGCTCAGAACCCTCTGAAATAATTCAAACTAGCCGATCCTAAGTCTGAGGACCCTGCCCTACTTGCCTTTCCCCCAGAAACCACAATAAAGGCTCATGCTCATGCTTTCCTCTCACTCCTCCTGCCTCCTGATCAGCCTCTGTGCCTTCAGCTGGGGCCTTGCATGGCCGACTCCCTTCTCTTGGAACTGAAAATAATAAACTCTTGTTTCAAAGGCAGTTTGTCTACATGTCTGTCATCTTATAATACTTGATTAAAACAAAATCCCAGGTATTTTTTAAAATGGAGTATCATCATATCTAGAGTTCCTTGGAAATACAAACTGTACACTTGAGACCAGGGGGAATTCTATCTCCTCTGGTGCTGGAAAGATGGCTTTTCAGTGGGCACAGAGGAGAGAGAGGTGTGGTACATGGAACAGAATTGGTTTGAGGGGCTTCCTGCTTAGCAAGAGGAAAGAAGCCCATCTTATCTTCCAATTTCAATTTTAGCAGTTACTATCTTAGCACCAAATTGGTAATTTCAATTGTAAAAACCTCCAAATCTTTAAACAGTCCTATACATGTTAGTCTTTTTCTATTTTTTCCATAAGGACTAGCAAGAAAATCCCTAATGTTAAAAGAGTCTGAAGACAACCATAGGGACAACAAAGAAAGGTTGAAGAGTGGGTGGAGGCAGTTCAGAGAAGAGAGAAAACCAGGATGAGCCCCTGCAACCTGCCACCAGGAAAAGAGCATAACAAAGAAATTCTAATATGGATTTGAAAAGCAGTCTTAGTAATGAAACCCAACATTTTCTAACATACTCTCTCCTAGACAAAACTAAGTGGTATGCATAAATGCTTAATAGACACTTGTTGAATGGATATCTCAATCATACAACTTTGAATAGTTTTATGATTCTCATGAGGGCTTTCGAGGTGGCACTAGTGGTAAGAACTCACCTGCCAATGTAGGAGAGACAGGGTTCGATCCCTGGGTCGGGAAGATTCCCTGGGACGGGAAGATTCCCTGGAGGAGGACATGGTAACCTACTCCAGTATTCATGCCTGGAGAATCCCACGGACAGAGGAGCCTTGCAGGCTATGGTCCACAGGGTTGCAAAGAGTCAGACATTACTGAAAAGACTTGGCATGCTAAGCACCCAGAAGATTTAGATGTAGTCCACTTTGCCCGCTACCCCCATCAATTAAAAATCTTTTTAATTTTTAAAAAATTTCTTGCTCTTTTCTATATCTCCCCTGAGACAAAGGCACTTTTTTCTCCTACAAGGCAGGAATAGACCTAGACTATTGCAGGCCAGGAAAATCCCATTCACCAAAAAACTTCCCTAGAATGTATTGGTCCCAAGCTAGCAAAATGAATCTAGAGTGACTTACAGAAATCAGGTAGACCAGAGTCTTTCACCTTTAGGAAGTGAGTCAGTTAGAACTCCTCTGGACTGCTGCCTCTCAGAAATCTTTGAGAAGGCACTTGACCTCTGCAAAGTAGTATTAACAACAATTAGCAACTGCATCTAACAACTGCTTGCTATGAGAAGTCTAGGCACGGTAAGTACATGATCGCATTTATTCCTCCCTGTGTGATGAACTAAGTTTTTCATTTCCATTCTAAAGATGAGTAATTAAGGCTCAAATAGCTAAAGATACTTCCCTAAGTTCACAGTTACTAGATGGCAGAGCTGAAATTTAGATTTATATGGTCTGACTTCAGATCACAGACTCTTAAAACTATATTTTGCCTGAAGCACAGTCCAACTCTGGATCAAAAATGCTCATTTAAAGTACAGGAAGTGAATCAGAGCCTAAACCCTTAAGATGAAAGAGAAAGGCAACACTGTAACAGGTCAAAAGTTATTCTTATATTCCTATGGCTGTTCACCATTGACCTTTTCCCTACCACTCACAAACACCACCACACTCTATTCTCTATCGCTTACTGGTAAGGCAATTTATACTGTGTTGCAGGTCCTGCAATTTATATTATGTTATAGGCTCCATATTTTACGGAGTGATAAAATCTTAAACATACACACCGACTGAAAGGTATATTTTAGTCCTGACCTAAAAAAAGTTAACTATATAAAATGGCATAATACCAAATACTTTACATATTTATATTTTATTTATTAAAGCTAAAATAATGTATTAATGATGATTCAATAATATAACATTCTATATACCTTGCGGCTCAGATGGTAAAGCGTCTGCCTACAATGCGGGAGACCCAGGTTCGATCCCTGGGTTGGGAAGTTCCCCTGGAGAAGGAAATGGCAACCCACTCCAGTATTCTTGCCTGGAAAATCCCATGGATGGAGGAGGAGTAGGCTACAGTCCATGGGGTCGCAAAGAGTTGGACACGACTGAGTGACTTCACTTCACTTCTTCATCCAAAAACCATTCTTACCATGAGACACCGGACTAGATAATCTAGGGATTAGGAGACAGCGGAAATGTAAATAAGGATGGAAAATTAGAACATAAACTCATGATTTAGGTCTACTTTTAGGCTCTGAGGAGTTCCAGCCTTACTGACATACGCTTCTTTCAATCAAATTTCTCCCCGTCACTCTCCAAAAGAACAAGACTTCTACAGACAAGCTCTGAATGACTGGAGGACGGTCACATCACTGCCTGAATATTCTCTTCAAAAATGGGACATCAGCTCTTTCACCTGATTCTCGCAGGACAGTTTCTAAAACCCTCATAATCATCTCGGGTCATACTGGAGGTCTCTCACTGTCTTCAATGCACTGAGTATTGAGGACAACAGTTGAAATAAGGTATGACTATGCAAGAATGCATCCTTACTACTCAGTTGTGTCTGATTTAGCAACCCGTTGGACTGTAGCCCACCACATTTCTCTGTCCTTGGTATTTTTCAGGCAAGAATATTGGAGTAGGTTGTCATTTTCCTCCTCCAGGGGATGTTCCCAACCCCGGGACTGAACCCTTATCGCCTGTGTCTCCTGACTTGCAGGCAGATTTTTACCTGCTAAGACATCAGGGAAGCCCCAACATATAACTAAAGCAGATGCAAAAGTAAGGGGTATTATTCTACCAAGAGCTTTGCATACCACAGGCCCAAGATAAATAACTATTGAACACTTTTGTGGATATAATTCAACAATATACCCTTTAAAAATAAAAAGAATTGGCTTAATGTCTAACATTTAATGATGAAAGCAATATCAGACCACCCAGGAATTTTTGTTATGCCATGATAAAAATTAACAAAACTTTCAAAACTCTATTAGGAGAAGTAATATAATTTATTACATCCATAAATATTCATGTACTGGAAATAGGACCTAGATTAATAGAACTGGGTTATAGGGTTCAGTAGGGTAAAACTAAAGAAATTGGATAAGAAAATACAGAGGAAAAATATCAGCTTTTTAAGCAAGATTTCCTCTTCCAGAAATGTTGAAAAGCACTGTTTTTAACAGAAGCTATTTTTGAAATTTTGGCCTTAAAGAAATAATGCAAATTTTTTTTTGAAGTCACTCAGTCATGTTCGACTGCGACCCCATGGGCTGTAGCCCACAGGGCTCCTCTGTCCATTGGATTTTCCAGGCAAGGATACTGGAGTGGGTTGCCATTTCCTTCTCCAGGGGATCTTCCCAACCCAGGGATCGAACCCAGGCCTCCTGCATTGCAGGCAGATACTTTACCATCTGAGCCACCAGGGAAGCCCTAAATAATGTGAAAGTAGTTTTTTAATAACGAATGTTCTGCTATGGAGGGAAATTCACTGCTCAAGCTCATGGAAGAATATATTTATTACCATAAAGAGATTACAGGTACAGACACCTTGAATTCATGATCACAGGAGCAAGATATCCAGTTCCCACTCATGGCGTGAATCCCCTCTAGAACACACCTGTAGAGTCATCCAGTGACTATCTCAAAAACCCCAGGTATTTTTAATACTGTTGAAAGAAAAGCAGCAAAACAATCCAAATGCCAATTAAGTGATGAATGGAAAACAAAATGTGGTATAGCCATACAGTGGAATATTTCAGCCATAAAAAGGAATAACACACTGATACATACCAAAAAGAGATGAAGCTTGAAAAAACTATGCTAAGTGAAAGGCAGACACAAAAGGCCATATATTCCATATATTATATGATTCCATTTATATGAACTGTCAGGAACAGGCATAACCACTGAGACAGAAAGTAGAATAGTGGTTGCCAGGGGCTGGGTAAAGGCAAAACGGGGACCGATTACTAATGGATAAAGAGGATCTTTTTGGAGTAATGGCAAAATCCTTTTTAGGATCTTTTAGTTTGCTAAACGGTGGTGAGGGCTACAGAACTCTGTGAATATACTAAAAGCCACTGAATTATATACTTTTAAAGGGTAAATTTTATGGTATGTGACTTATAAATAAAGCTATTATTTAAAAAGGGGGGGGGAGCAAACTATTTAAACAAAGTTTTATGGTGGTTTTCTCTTAAGTGTCCTGCTGCTGCTGCTGCTAAGTCACTTCAGTCATGTCCTACTCTGTGCGACCCCATAGATGGTAGCCCACCAGGCTCCCCTGTCCCTGGGATTCTCCAGGCAAGAACACTGGAATGGGTTAAGTGTCCTACAGAAGATAAAAAATCTTATATAATCTAGATTAAAAGGCTCAATAAAAACATAAATGATAATAGCAAGGATTATTATAAGCTTGATATTTTAAAGGGACTGTTTTTATTTATTTTAATAATTCTATCTATTTTCAGCTGTGCTGGGTCCTCATTGCTGTGCAGGCTTTTCTCCAGTTGTGGCAAGCAGGGGCTACTCTCTAGTTGTGGCGTGCAGGCTTCTCATTGCAGCGGCTTCTCCTGTTGTGGAGCAAGGGCTCCAGGGCACCTGGGCTTCATTAGTTTTAGCACCTGGGCTCTAGACCACAGGCTCAGTAGCTGTGGTACACAGGCTTAGTTGTTCTGCTGCATGTGGGATCTTCCTGATCAGGGATCGAACCCGTTTCTCCATTTCTCACAATTGGCAGGCTAATTCTTTACAACTGAGCCACAAGCGAAGCCCTAAAGGGACTATTTTTAAAAGATACACATTGATTTCAACAGGAATTTACAATTAAAGAATTATGCCATGCTAAGTACATGTCTCCTTTCAACATGGCATAGTATTTCAATCTTGGAACTTATTTTGAAGATAATTTCAAAAAATATTAGCCCTGAGTATTTGCTTAAAACAGTAATTCCCAAGCTTTAGTCACCTAGTCATCTTGAGTATTTTTGCCATCCTCATACCAACCCACACAGACCCTCATGCTGGGAAAGATCGAAGGCAGGAGGAGAAGGGGATGACAGAGGACAAGATGATTCGATGGCGTCACTGACTCAATGGACATGAGTTTGAGCAAGCTCCAGGAGACAGCAAAGGACAGGGAAGCCTGGCACGCTGCGGTCCATGGGGTCGCAAAGAGTCAGACATGACTGAGTGACTGAACAACATCAACAACACTCCAACTGTACTAATGAAATATTTTCCTTCAATCCACTTCACCATTGATTCACCTTCTCTAATAACCATGAAATCATAGGTTTTCCACCATATACTAAAATTCCAACTATGCCTATTCTTGTACCATTTTAAATCATCTTGCATACAATTCAAGAAAACACTGGTTGGAAAAAAAAAAAAAACTAACAGCTTTGCCTGGTAACATACCTATACTTTAAAAAGTGACAGGGAAACTAGATGTTCAGAAAACCACTTTTAGGATGTTTCTTTTTTATTAAGTAAGGCACATGGTCAGTGGGAGCAACAGGCTGGCACTGAGAACAGTGCTGGGGTGTGGCAGGCATGGGGGGCGGAATGTACAGGAAATGGTAGGCAGTAGGCCCCCATGAGGGAAGCAGCTGAAAGAAGAGGGATGCCAGGCCTTCTCTACAAGTTCTTGGGCGCACGGTGATATTAGCACTGCTGCCACATTCAGCTTGCCAAACAGAGCTGAATTGGGCAGAAGGACGACTGTCTGATAATCAGATGGGGCTTTTTCCTGAACCTGCTTCTTTCCTGTCGACAGCAGTCCTAGAGGTTACAGCTGCTGCTGCTTCTAAGTTGCTTCAGCGGTGTCCGACGCTGTGCAACCCCACAGATGGCAGCCCACCAAGCTCCTCTGTCCCTGGGATTCTCCACGAAAGAATACTGGAGTGGGTTGCCATTTTCTTCTCCCCTCAAGAGGTTACTGAGGGGCCCACAATTAAAGTAGTGACTCTAGGGCAGAGAGGAGGCTGGGCTCTGCTACACTTGTTCCTCTTGACTAAAGAAAATAAGTTACATTTCATTTTGAAATATTAGTACCATTGGTGGCTTGAAACAGATTCCAAAGAGGAGCTTATTCCCATTTCTGACAGAGGGGATGTCACCTCTCCTCAAAAACACTCACATTGAAGACACTAGAAGTATTTATCATTTTCTTTTTATTCCCTTTTCCCACTGCAGAGGGAGGAACTCTGTTGACAGTTATCCATCCTAAGTAGGTGAATCAAGAACATGCCACTTTCTTCACTCTCATTCATTCAAGAAGCCCTAACTGAATTCTGGAATAGTGAAGTGAAGTGAAAGTTGCTCAGTCGTGTCCAACTCTTTGCAACTCCATGGACTATAGAGTCCATGGAATTCTCCAGGCCAGAATACTGGAGTGGGTAGCCTTTCCCTTCTCCAGGGGATCTTCCCAACTAAGGGATCAAACCCATGTCTCCTGCATTGCAGGTGGATTTGTTACCAGCTGAATCACAGGGGAAGCCCCTGGAATAGTGAGGTATACAGAAAGATAGTAACTGAAGGCTCTCTCCAAAGAGAACAGGAAAAAAAAAAAAAAAAAGCTTCCTGCTCCATTTTTTATTCATTGATCATTTTCCTGAAACCTAGATATAACAACTTTTAAAAATAATTCAATGCAAGAAAAATATAAATCTATTTACTCCTGACCCTGACAGTGACCTGAGGGTTCAGGCCAGTAGACTCACTGACATATTTTTTAACACCCTTGATGCCATTTAGACTTTGAGCACATGGCCTGGAGACTGGAAAGATATACTTGCCTCATATTTTCTCAAGCTAATATATTCTTTGACTGTGTGAAGCTTTTATATGTAGCCCCATACCTGTAAAGATAGGCTTCCTAAAGGTCATTCAGAGAATATAGAAAGTCTGATTGATTTTGTGCTATAATACTACACTGTCAAAGTGGTCTTTGGGAGCATTTTGACCGAGGAAGATTACTTGTGATTTCTCAAAGAATTTCATCCCAAGCATCAAATTCCAGTGAGTATTACACATTCAGGTACCTTCATTACTAGCAACTCTGACTCACATCTGTAAATATCCTCAGAAACTCTTGAGAACACTTGTTTCATAGCCAGATAAACTGCAGTTCTTCTCAGAGATCTGTCACAGTGTTTCTCAGAGTGTGATCTGAGGATCACATGCACCAGAATCAAATGGGGAGGTACAGGCTGGTGCGAGTAGTGCTTGTTAAAAATACACGTTCTTCTGAAATACGACACACAGGAACTTATTTATGAAACAGAAAAAGACTCACAGACACAGAACACAAACTTATGGTTACCAAAGGGGAAAGGAAGGGAGGGAAGGATAAATTAGGAGTTTGGCATTAGCAGTTACAAACTACTATATATAAAGCAGATAAACAACAAGGTACTACTGTATAGAACAGGAACTATATTCAATATCCTGTAATGAACCATAATGGAAAAGAATATGGGAATTTATATATATATATTTGAACAGAGTCACTTTCCTATATACCAGAAACTAACACAACATTGTAAATCAACTATTACTTCAATCTAAAAAAAAAACAGATTCCTAGACACTATGTCAGACTTATTTAATAAAAATCTCCAGGGATAGCAGCCAGTAATCCACATTTTAAACAAGATGGCCAGGTAATTCTTATGTACCCTAGTACTTCTGAAATACTTAAAGCTATTTGAACCAACTCTTGCCATCATGAAACCACAAAAACAGGATTCTCACAAGTCACTGCATATATAAAGTATATATTAAAAAGGACTCGGAAAAAAATATTGAAATGGAAAATAAGGCAAAGTGAACAGCTCTCTTCTATTATAGTCGGCAGAATTTAGATTTAGTGTGAATTGCAGCCATGAACAGGAAGTATTCTCTACCTATAATACAAGTGTTATTTGTTATTCCATTATCTATAGTGAAGATATCAGTATCTCCTCTGTCTCTCAGTCTGAAATAAATGCCATACTTACATAAAGATTAAAGAATGCTCCAACACTTAGTTACATCTTCACTCATTCTTTCTCAACATTGTGACTTGGCCACCACAATTAGGCAAAATAGTTCTCAACCACTTTGAATTTCCTGGGCCAGTGGTTTTCAAACTTGACCTACATTTAAAAGCATCTGAAGATCTTGTTAAAACACAGACTACCATTTGTTTTTACAAGTTCCAGGTAACACTGATACTGCTGGTCCAAAGACCAGACTGGAGAATCACTGGCTTAACCTAACTCTGGTCTCCTTCATTGAGTTCAATGATACTAAAAAAAAAAAAATTTTTTTAAAAACCACTCCATCGGGGAAATGCTCTAAACACCAATCATAGGCCTTCTTGTGTGGGACTCTTGCTGCTCAGTATCTTCAGGAAGTTCCCATCATTCAAAATTTGTAGTATGAGCAATAAGCTTGTCCTTTCTTGGCAGCTCCAGCGATAAACACCCTCACCATTCCTCCCCCAATCCCTGGCCTGTCTGACCCTATTTCCTACCCCAAAACTGCACTTTTAGGAAAAGCTGTAGAAAGGACAAGAGGTGCATCTGTTCCTGTCTTAGGGGAACTACACTTCCTTTAGCTGGAAATCAAGACAGGCTCCCTCCATTTAGTGATTTATCTGATGACTGTCACAGGACTACAACTGTACAGACAAACTCAGGAAAAAGTACAGCATCTGGATGCACAATCAATCAAGTATAAACTCAAAAAATTGTCTAGAAATATGAACATTCAGATCTCAGTATTTACATGCTGGTCTTTCTTAAGAATGCTGGTCTTTCTTATATAGTACAAGTGGGTGGGGTGCCCCATTCTCTCTAAAGCTTTCAAATTCATCTCATCAAGATTTAAAATGTATTCCCAGCATTAGGTCTAAGTGGTGAGTTACATATGTATATCTTTCCCAAGAAAAGATATTTTGATAACCTCCTAGAAAATGAAAAGCATTTGGGAGCAAGGTAAGCACTGATATAGCTTAAATATCTTTAGAAGGTCTTCAGGAGCTTATTTATTTTTTCAATTTTAACAGCTTAGGGATCATCTTAAAATTAATTAGGAAGTTTTACATGTAAGGCTAAATAGTTTATTTTTCTTTGAGATGCTGATGATACATGCTTAAGAAAAAAGTAAACCTGGAGAACAAATACACCAATAGGGAAAGATACTTTTAAAGTGCTGGCCCTAAGCTAGTTAAATATTGCAAATACTGTATAACATTAATAATTTACTATGCATGACAAAAAAATATATGATTTCCTTAATCCCTGTAAGAAAATGACTAAATACAACATATATTATAACCATGGCATTTCCAAAACTCAAAACACTTGCTTTACTAAGATAAGAGGTTAAGCCAATGCTCTGAATCAGAGATTTCCTATAAATATTTTTGAGCCTAAGTCCTCGGGGATCTAGTTGCTCCAGTTTAACCAATGAAGTGTCTTAGATTTTTCCAAGTACTGAACACGGGTGCAAACTGAGCACACAAATGGTTTAATGTAATCTGCCACTAGAGAGCAATGATGGATGTAATGTTGCTGCTTTTTACCACCAACTTCTTTGACAAACTGTTGTCTTCTGGCATGCTGTCGTATTTAGCATAACATCCATTTTCATGGTTTGGAGAAAACAACCCATTTTTCCTTTGAGGTATTAGATCCTAAACACCAAAACAAATAAGACCCATATGATATGAAGAACAACTGGTTCCCATTCTTTTTCTGTTTTTTTGCTGGGTCTTGTTGCTGCGTGCAGGCTTTTCTCTCGCTGCAGTGAGCAGGGGCGACTCTTCACTGTGGTACACGGGCTTCTCCTGTTGCGGAGCACAGGCTCTAGGCACATGGGCCTCAGTAGTTGTGGCACACAGCCTCAGTAGCTGTGATGTACAGGCTCAGTAGCTGTGGCTCAAAGGGCCCTAGCACATGTAGGCTTCAGTAGCTGTGGCAAATGGGCATGCAGGATCTTTCCAGAGCAGAGATTGAACCCATGTCCCATGCATTGGCAGGCAGATTCTTAATCATTGGACCACTAAGAAAGTCAATGATTATTACTGAGGTAATTAATCTTAGAAATTTCCATACTTAAGTATGGAAATAAGGTCATAAAATATTGTTAATGACCAGCAGAGGATTTAACTATTATAGGCTATTCCTTGCTAGAAAGTGATTTTTATACTTTGGGTTGACCAAAAAGTTCTTTCAGGGTTTTCCATGAGTGCTTACAAGTAAACTTGAATGAACTTTTTGGGCAACCCAATATATCAAATAGATCAGCTTCCATGAAAAATAATTTATATCATATCCCCCTGCCATGTAGATAGCCACATGGTGACCGGGTCCTGCTCTCTAGCATGTCAGCAACAGACTCACACCACCCCCGCAACCTCTGAGCAGCCAAACACACCAGAAGCCTACTCAGCCTCCAGTAGACCTGCAGCCGCCACAGGCGGTAGCTGTGCCTACCACCCTGCCCACAGCAGTCTGCCTCACCGCAAGAGAAGGGCATGTACAGCTCACATAGGGGCACCCCTAGAGCACACAGCTCTGGTGACCAGAGGGGAGCGCGTTGCTGGATCCCACAGGATGTCTCCTACACTAAGGCCACTTCCCCAAGATCAGGAGACATAACTGAACTATCTAATACATAGACATAAACAACAGAATTGGGCAAAATAAGTTGACAAAGTAATATGTGTTCCAAGTAAAGAAATAAGACATAACCCGAGGAAAAAAAGTAGAGATAAGCAATCTACCCAAAATGAGTTCAAGGTAATGATCATAAAGGTGCTCAGTGAAGTTAGGAGAAGAATGGGTGAACACTGTGAGAATTTCAACAGAGTTAGAAAATATAAGGAAAAACCAAACAAAGCTGAAGAATACAACAACTGATATAAAGAATCCATTGGGAATCAACAACAGATTAGATGATACAGAGAAATGGATTAGCAATCTAGAAGACAGAGCAGTGAAAATCAACCAGAATTTTACAAATGAGGACAGTTTAACAGACCACTGGGAAAATGGCAAGCATACTAACATTCATATTGTAAGGGTTCCAGAAGAAAGAGAGAGAAATCAGCAGAGAACTTATTTGAAGCAGTAATAGCTGAAAACTTCCCTAACCTATGGAAGGTAACAGTTGAGCATCTTAAACCAGATAAACCCAAAGAAGTCCATTATACATACGACGGCAAAAATTAAAGAGAATTTTAAAAGCAGCAATAAAAAAAGCAATTACTTATGTACAAGGAAGTTCCTATAAGACTATCAGCTGACTTTTCAGAAGAAACTTTTATAGGCCAAAAGGGAGTGGCAAGGTACATTCAAAGTGATGAAAGGGAAAAAACTAAAACCAAGAATACTCTACCCAGCAAGGTAATCATTCAGATTTGAAGGAGAGAGAGTTTTACAGATACAAAAAAGCTCGAAGAGTTCAGTACCACTAAAGCAGATTTACAAGAAAGGTTACAGGGTCTTTTCCAAGTGGAAAAGAAAAGGCCACAACTAGAAATATGATCATAAATTATAAAAGGGAAAATCTCATGAGTAAAGGGAAACATACAGCAAAAGTAATAAACAGACTACACATAAAGCTTGTAGGAAGGTTAAAAGACAAAAGTAGTAAAATCACCTATATCCACAATAAGTAGTTAAGAAATATAAGAAACAAAAAAATATAAAAATGTAACATCAAAAACATTAAACTTGGTCGGGGGAATGAGCAAAAATGTAGGATGGTTAAAATGCATTTAAATTTAGGAGATCATCAACAAATATATATATATAGATAAAGATATAGACATAGACATAGATATATATATGTGTTGTTATATATGAACCTCATAACCACACACCAAAAACCTCTAATGAATATATACACAAAAAAGGAACAAGAATCCAAATGAAACACTAATAACAGTCATAAAATCACAAAAGAAGAAGAAACAGAAGAAAGGAACAATAAAAACGAAACTACAAAAGCAAAAAGAAAATAATTAACAAAATACCAATAAGTACATATCTGTCGGTAACTGTTCAATTATCAAAACCCCTCAACAAAATACTAGCAAACTGACTCCAACAATAAATACATTAAAAAGATCATACACCATGACCAAGTGGAATCAAGTGGGATCTCAGATGCAAGGATTTTTTTAATATTTGAAAATTAATCAACATAATACCATTTTAACAAATTGAAAAGTAAAAAACCATATGATCATCTCAATAGATGCAGAAAAAGCTTTTGATAAGATCAAATATCATTTATAATAAAAACTCTTCAGAAAGTTGGGCACAGAGGGAATCTATTTCAACATAATATATGCCATATATGATAAACCCACAGATAACATGATATTCAACAGTGAAAAGCTGAAAGCATTTCCTCTAAGACCAGGAACAAGACAAGGATGCCCACTCTCCCCACTTTCATTCAGCATAGTATTAAAAGTCCTAGCCACAGCAATTGGAAAAGAAAAAGAAATAAAAGGAATTCAAATTGAAAAAGAACAAGTAAAATTGTCACTGCTTGCAGATGACATGATACCATTCACATGGGGAGGGAGGTGGGCAAGGGGTTCAGGATGGGGAACACATGTACACCCATGGCAGATTCATGTTATATATGGCAAAACCAATACAATGTTTAAAGTAATTAGCCTTCAATTAAATAAATTTACATTAAAAAAATTAAAAATAAATTAAAAAAAAAAGAAAATCCTAAAGATACCACCAGAAAACTACTAGCGATCATCTATGAATTTGGTAAAGTTGCAGGGTATAAAATTAATGTACAGAAATCTGTTACATTTCTATATACTAACAACTATCAGAAAGAGAAACTAAGTAAATAATCCTATTTACTACTGCATCAAAAAGAATAAGATACCTAGAAATAAATCTACCTAGGGAGGCAAAAAACTTGTACTCTGAATACTATAGATGGTGAGGAAAGAAACTGAAGATGAAACAAACATGGAAAGATATACCATGTTCTTGGATTGGAATAATCAATACTGTTAAAATGACCATACTATCCAAGGCAATTTACAGGTTTAATGCAATCCTTGTTAAATTACGAAGACATTTTTCACAGAACAAGAACAAAAAATTTTTACACTTACATGGAAACACAAAAGACCCTGAATAGCCAAAACAATCTTGAGAAAAGAGAACAGAGCTGGAGGAATCATACTTCAGATTATACTACAAAGCTACAGTAATCAAATCAGAATGATATCAGCACAGAAACAGACACATAGGCCAATGGAAAAATATAGAAATCCCAGAAATAAACTCACACACTTATGGTCAATTCATCTACAACAAAAGAGACAAGAATATAATTGGAGAAAAGATAGTCTCTTCAATAAGTGATGCTAAGGAAACAGGGCAGGTTCATGAAAAAGAATTAAATTAGAACATTCTTCAGCACCATACTCAAAATAGATTAAAGACCTGAATGTAAAATCAGATACTATAAAATCCTAGAGGAAAACACAGGTAGAACATTCTTTGACAAATTCCAGCAATAATTTTTGGGTCCATCTCCTAGCATAATGGAAATAAAAACAAAATAAACAAATGGGGCCTAATAAAACTAAAAAGCTTTTACATTGCAAAGGAAACTATAAACATACCAAAAAGATAACTTTCAAATTGGGGAGAAATATTTGCAAATAATGCTACCAAAAAGGGATTGAAGTGAAATCGTGTCTGACTCTTTGCAACCCTGTGGACTGTAGCCCACCAGGCTCCTCCATCCATGAGATTTTCCAGGCAAGAATACTGGAGTAGGTTGCTATTTTCTTTTCCAGGGGATCTGCCCAACCCAGGGACTGAACCTGGGTCTCCCGCATTACAGGCAGCTTCTTTACCATCTGAGCCACCAGGTAATCCCAACAAGGGATTAATTTCCAAAATATATGAACAGCCTATACAGTATAATATCAAACACCCAATCAAAAAATGAGCAGAAAACCTAAATAGACATTTCTCCAAAAAAGACATACAGATGGCCAACAGGCACATGAAAAGATGCTTGTTATTAGAAAAATGCAAATCAAAACTACAATGAGGTATCATCTCACATTAGTCAGAATGGCCATGATTTTAAAAAGTCTAAAAATAATAAAAGCTACAGAGTGTGTGGAGAAAAGAGAACTCTCTTACACTGCTGGAGGAAATGTAAAATGTACAGCCACTATGGAGAGTATGGAGGTTCCTTAAAAATTAAAAATAGACCTACCATTTGATCCAGCAATCCCATTCCTGGGCATATATTCCAAGAAAACTCTAATCTGAAAAGATATGTGGACCCCAAGGCTCATAGTAGCACTATTTACAATAGTCAAGACATGGAAGTAGCATAAATGTCCATTGATAGATAAATAGATAAAGAAGGTGTGGTATATATGCAGGGGTGGGTGTGGGTGTGTGTGTGTGTGTGTGTGTGTGTGTGTGTGTATATATATATATAATACTAGTCATAAAAAGAATCACTTTGCTTTATACTTGAAATGAACACAGCATTGCAAATTAACTATACTTTACTAAAAAAATACTTGAAATGTAAATGGACTAAATATTCCAATCAAAAGGTCAAGGCTTTTAATATCACCTACTTACTTCTTATTTTGCAGTGACAACACTTACAATAAGAAAGCCTAAGTCTACTCATATCCACTGATAATATGTATATTTTTAATGCTTTGTAAAACAGGTGTTAGTACTCATTCTTGATGAGTAATGTAGGATAAGTTCATTAAGATGAGGCAAAAATACAAATTCCACTGAAGTCTGGATTTATCAAACAGAAAAAAGCATATTTGAAGGCATATTCTATTAGAAAATTACTAACAATTACTATTTTGCTTACTGAGACCACTGTAATTACCTCTCAATCAACATTGTACATACATAATTATATGTTCTAAATAAACAGGAAACAATAAAGAGCAAGTGGGAGAAGAAAGGGAACACCTAACAGGTTGCAAGATTTAAGGATAAGTTGACGTTACTTCAGACAAAGACTGAGATGTTCAAACACAAAAGAAATGTCCTGAAATTCAGTCACATAGCACAGAACCAAGGGCTTTTTGAAAAGTGGTATACTTATAGGTAAATGATCACAAAATCAGATCGGGAAAACACTGCAAAAATAAATAAGCTGGATGAATTCCATGAGTTTTTATTTTATTTATTTTTAAACATTATTTTTATATGGATCATTTTTGAAGTCTTCATTGAATTTGTTACAATACTGTTTCTGTTTCATTTTTTTTTTTTTTGACCACGAGCCATGAGGGGATCTTAGCTCCCTGGCCAGGAATTAAACCCACACCCCTTGCATTGGACAGTGATGTCTTAACCACTGGACTGTCAGGGAAGTACACCATCAGTTTAGTTCAGTTCAGTTCAGTCACTCAGTTGTGTCTGACTCTTTGTGATCCCATAAACCAACCACAGCATGTCAGGCCTCCCTATCCATCATCAACTCCTGGAGTCCACCCAAACCCATGTCCATTTTGTCGGTGATGCCATCCAACCATCTCATCCTCCGTCATCCCCTTCTCCTCCTGCCCCCAATCTTTCCCAGCATCAGGGTCTTTTCAAACGAGTCAGCTCTTTGCATCAGGTGGCCATGACTTATTTATTTATTTATTATGGCTGTGCTGGATCTTGGTTGCATCACACAGGGTCTTCAATGCTGCCTATGAGCTTTTTCTACTCGTGGGGAGTGGTAGCTACTCTCTAGTTTGTGGTATGCAGGCCTCTCATTGCAGTGGCTTCTTGTTTCAGAGTGCAGGCTCTAGGGCACGTGAGCTTCAGTAGCTGTGGCACAGGGGCTTAGTTGCCCCTTGGCATGTGGGATCTTAGTTCCCAGACAAGGGATAGAATCCGTGTCCCCCACGTTGGCAGGTGGATTCTAAACCACTGGACCACCAAGGAAATGTCCCCCTCAATGACTTTTTAAAGCACTGCAGCATGGAGGTACAAGGTCAGAAAACTGATAATGTTAGAAAAAGACTTGAGTAACACTTATTGGATAGAGTAAAACAAACATCTAGAAAATCTTAATTCTGATCTTACTTCAGAAACTCTCAGGCTGTCTTACGGCCGCTTTTTCAACCTGCTCTGACTACGCTCTCTCTCCCAAAATTACCTACTCAGTGCCAACAATCTTCACCTTCACTGCGCTCAGCAAACCAATAGTCCATTCTTGAAATTTTTATTATTTGGAATAGCTCTATTTCTGAAATATGTAATTTCCATAATTTTATCTCAAAACACGACCTCCTATCTCCCTACTCTTTATCTAGCTTACTTGCCAATTCTTTTACTTATTGCATTGAGACCTCAGTCCCTCAGTTAAGTTCAGTTCAGTCACTCAGTTGTGTCCAACTCTCTGCGACACCATGGACTGCAGCACACCAGGCCTCCCTGTCCGTCACCAACTCTCGAAGCCTGCTCAAACTCATGTCCATCAAGTCAGTGATGCCATCCAACCTCTGTCATCCCCTTTTCTTCCTGCTTTCAGTCTTTCCCAGCATCAGGGTCTTTTCCTATGAGTCAGTTCTTTGCATCAGGAGGCCAGAGTATTGGAGCTTCAGCTTCAGCATCAGTCCTTCCAATGAATGTTCAGGACTGATTTCCTTTAGGATGGGCTGGTTTGATCTCCTTGCAGTCCAAGGGACTCTCCAGAGTCTTCTCCAACACCACAGTTCAAAAGCATCAATTCTTCAGTGGGCACCTTTTTTTTATGGTCCAACTCTCACATCCATACATGACTACTGGAAAAAAACAGAGCTTTGACTAGACAGACCTTTGTCGGCAAAGTCAGTCCCTCAGCCTTCTGATTATTTCCAATCCATCTGCTCCTCTGACTGTAAGGTAGTGGTTCCAATTGGAAGTGATTTTGCCCCTCAGAGGGCAATTGACAATGTTTGGAGACACTTTTAGTTGTCACAACTGGAGGAGGCTGTTACTGGCATCTAGTAAGTAGATGTCAGGGATGCTGACCATCCCACAATGCACAAGACAGCCCCTACAACAGAAAATTATGTTTCTAAAGTTGAGAATCTCTGCTCTATGGTCCTCTTTAGATAACTGGTCCATTCCTCAATCACTCTTAGAACATTTTAACCTCAATTCTCTTGCCTTTTCATCCTTCTGACACACTTGTTTTATAAAAACATAATCTTCAACCAATTAAATCCTCAAAATTTTCTACTTCTAAACTTGGTGCACTGAGCTCAACAAAAGCAAAACAAACAAACATGTTACATAATCATAAAAGTAGCTGACACTATGTATTGAGATTAAACCTCAGCAAAATGCTCAGCATTAGCAGGCAGGCAGTCCTTCTTATCTCTCCCTAGTTACCTCTTCAGTCACTTTTTTCCTTCTATGACTATTTTAAACTCTGTCCCATTAATCTCTCATTCTCCTCCAAATCAAACACTCAATATCAGCAACTTCAGTTGTATCACTAAGAAAAACAAAAAACAAAGGAGGAAAGGAAAGATACACCCATCTGAATGCAGAGTTCCAAAGAATAGCAAGGAGAGATACTTAAGCCTTCCTCAGTGATTAGTGCAAAGAAATAGAGAAAAACAATAGAATGGGGAAGACAAGAGATCTTTGCAAGAAAATTAGAGATACCAAGGGAACATTTCATGCAAAGATGGGCACAATAAAGGACAGAAACAGTATGGACCTAACAGAAGCAGAAGATATTAAGAAGAGGTGGCAAGAACACACAGAAAAACTATACAAAAAATATCTTAATGACCCAGATAATCAAAATGGTGTGATCACTCACCTAGAGCCAGACATCCTACAGTGTGAAGTCAAGTGGGCCTTAGGAAGCATTCCTACAAACAAAGTTAGTGGAGGTGATAGAATTCCAGCTGAGCTATTACAAATCCTAAAAGATGCTGCTGTTAAAGTGCTGCACTAGATATGTCAGCGAATTTGGAAAACTCAGCAGTGGCCACAGGACTACAAAAAGTCAGTTTTCATTCCAATCCCAAAGAAGGAAGTGCCAAAGAATGGTCAAACTACCACACAACTGCACTCATTTCACATAGTAGCAAGGTAATGCTCAAAAGCTAGGCTTCAACAGTACCTGAACCAAGAACTTCCAGATGTACAAACTGGATTTAGAAAGGGCAGAGGAACCAGAGATCAAACTGCCAACATCCACTGAATCATAGAAAAAGCAAGGGAATTTCAGAAAAAACATCTACTTCTCCTTCGTTGACTACGCTAAAGCCTCTATATGGATCACCAACCTATAGAATATTCTTAAAGAGATAGGAATACCAGATCACCTTACCTGCTTCCTAAAGAACCTGTATGCTGGTCAAGAAGCACCAGTTGGAACTGGACATAGAACAATGGACTGGTTCCAAATTGGGAAAGGAGTATGTCAAGGCTGTATACTGTCACCCTGCTTATTTAACTTCTGTGCAGAGTACATCATGCGAAATGTCGGGCTAGATGAAGCTCAAGCTGGAATTCAGATTGCCACGAGAAATATTAATAACCTCAGATATGCAGATGATACCACCCTTACAGCAGAAAAGTGAAGAGGAACTAAAGAGACTCTCACTGAAAGTGAAAGAGGAGAATGAAAACGCTGGCTTAAAACTCAACATTCAAAAAACTAAGATCATGGCATCTGGTCCCATCACTTCATGGCAAATAGATGGGGAAAAAATGGAAATAGTGACAGACTTTATTTTCTTGGGCTCCAAAATCACTGCAGATGGTGACTACGGCCACAAAATCAAAAGATGCTTGCTCCTTGGAAGAAAAGCTACGACAAACCTAGACAGAGTACTAAAAAATGGAGGAGTCACTTTGTCAACAAAGTTCCATATAGTCAAAGCTATTGTTTTTCCAGTAGGCATGTATGGATGTGACAACGGGACACTAAAGAAGGCTGAGTGCTGAAGAACAGAGGCTTTCGAACTGTGGTGCTAGAGAAGACTCTGGAGAAACCCTCAAGACTCTTGAGACTCTCGAACAAACCACTCAATCCTAAAGGAGATCAACGCTGAATATTCATTGGAAGGACTGATGCTGAAGCTCCAATACTTTGGCCACCTGATGTGAAGAGCCGACTCACTGGAAAAGACCCTGCTGCTGGGAAAGACTGAGGGCAGGAAGAGAAGGGGGTGACAGAGGATGGGATAGTTGGATGGCATCACCAACTCAACAGACACTAGTCTAAGGGAGCTCTGGGAGACAGTGAAGGAGGGGGAAACCTGGCATGCTGCAGTCCACTGGGTCACAAACAGTTGGACATGACTGAGCAACTGAACAACAACAGACAAGAACTTCCACATATTTCTTCCCCATCCTATGAGGGAATTATTTACATCTGTCCCCATCCTTCTCCTCATTCTCTTAGGAAAATTGAAGAAGTATCCATCCTGTTCCAGCAAACACTGGATGCCATATCATGCTGGCCTCCTCCTTGACTCTACTACAACAATTACCTAACTCCCTAAATCATCTACTTCAACTCCAGCCCTTTCACTTGAGAAATAAGTGATTGTTTCTATCCTTTCTTAGGGGGGAAAAAGTACAAATAAACAAACACTTTTTCTTCCATATCTCTCTCTTCTCACAGCCGAATTCCTTAAAAGAACTGGCTTCAGTCCTGTCCCTATTATTCTATCTCCCTTTCAGCCCACTGCTCCCTGCTCACATTCCTACTATGCCACCAAACTCCACAGTGGAGACAAATGACTTCCCGTATCAATTTCAGCGGGTTCTTTCAGCCCTTAATTTTGGAGCATTAACACAAGTTATCACACCCTCCTTAAAATGTTCTCCCGTTTTGGTCTTTGCAATACCATTCTCTCCTCTGTGGTCTTTCCTTTTCCCACCTCCTAGATGTTGGTGTGTCCTGTAGTTCTAGCTTCCATCTTTCTTATTTGTGCAATGCACGCTCTAGTAACTTCAAATCATATATCCAGCCCTGATTTCTTCTCAGTTTCCTTAGTGAATGACATCACCATCTACTCGGTTACCCACACTAGAATCCTAGAGATCACCCTAGATTTCTTATTCTCACCTACACACTTGCAAAGTTCTATCAATTTAATCTAAGTATCTCTTGGTTCCATCATGTTAGTTCATTCTCTGCAGCTGGTCCAATTCAGGTCATTATCTCTCACCCAGACATTAAAAGAAAAATCATAATTAAGGGTATACGAGTAAAATGCTGGGGAGTGCCTTGGCTCAGCTGGTAAGGAATCCACCTGCAATGCGGGAGACCTGGGTTCGATCTCTGGATTGGGAAAATCCCCTGGAGAAGGGAATGGCTATCTACTCCAGTAATCTGGCCTGCAGAATTCCATGGACTGTATAGTCAATGAGGTTGCAAACAGTCGCACATGACTGAGCAACTTTCACTTTCTTTCACTTTTCTTTCTTTTACAAGTAAGAATATTACACAAATACAATGCGGTATGACTCAAAAGAACACAGAACACTGATACATTAGGAAAAAAAAAGTTTAAAAAATGGAATCTAACACTGTATGCATGTGTGTGCGCTAAGTAGCTTCAGTCATGTCTGATTCTTTGCATCCCTATGGACTGTAGCCACCAGGTTCTTCTGTCCATGCAAAATCTCTAGGCAAGAATACTAGAGTGGGTTGCCATGCCCTCCTCCAGGGGATCTTCCCAACCCAAGGATTGAAACTGCATCTCCTGCATTGCAGATAGGTTCTTTATCACCGAGCCACTGGGAAAGCTCTATTACTGTATAAATATAGGCAAATCATTCAATCATCTCAGGCTTCAGATTCCCAATTGCTGAATAAAGAGGTAAAAAAGATGTATCTAAGGACCTCTGTGCCCTGAGAATTCATTCTACAATTCTGTTTCTACCAGACAGTACTCAGATAGTTCCTACCTCCAAATATGCACCATACTTGCTACATACGCAAGATATTACTGGTGCCAAAAGAAACAGGCTGATTGTCCTCTTTGATGCCAAAATATGTCGAGCATATCCTGATTAAATTAAAGGTTAAAAAAAACCCAAAACCTTCAATTCCAAGGGTCAAAGAAATAAAATGTAAGCAAAAGCCAAGAAAAAAAGTATAATGGAACTGACTACATACAGAAAAACGCTATCTCAAAATAATTTCTTCAGGAATCAAGCAACATAGAGTAATGAGTTAGCAATAAAATGAATGCACTATAAACCACTGTGACAGTCAATAACAACATTATGAATAAAAAGCTCTCTTTACCCAGAGTACAGCAGCGTGGGAATTGTACAATATCTAAAGTCAAACACCAACACAACATATATGCAATATGAGATCATAAAAAGTTTTAGGATCTGCTTTTCAAAGACAAGGCTCTTAGAAAAAGATACTACGAACTAAGCTGTGAAAATCCAGTCTAAATTTCATTAAAATGCTATCACCCCATTCAAATGAGAAGCACCTGTTATCCTTTTGACAGTTGACAGTTTGGGTTCAGTTGCTCTTCCGTTTCCTACTAAGCTCAAAAGTAATGTTCCATTTTAAAGATTATATAAAAGATGAGGATAGAGAAAGAGTGTGGGATGCAAAACAATTTACACTGCAAAGTTGATAATGACTTAATGGCTGGTCAGCTCAAAATTTAGGACAGATCAACTTTAGAGCAAACTTCACCACCTAACAGCCTCGCAGTTTTAACAATTCATTTAATTTCTCTGTGCTTCAGTTTCTTCTTTGGCAAAACAGAACAATGATAGTACCTACTTCATAGGTAAAGTGCTTGACACAATGCCTGGCATACTATAAACACTTTAGAAATACTAAGCAAGTTATCATTATTATTTTCCTTACTATTTTTGACTAAATATTGGGTGAGAAGAAAAACAACACTACAATGTATACTCTTATAGAAGGCTCTTGAGAGTCCCTTGGACTGCAAGATCAAACCAGTCAATCCTAAAGGAAATCAACCCTGAATATTCATTGGAAAGACTGATGCTGAAGCTGAAACTCTGATACTCTGGCCACCTGATGCAAAGAACCAACTCACTGGAAAAGACCATGAAGCTGAAACTCTGATACTCTGGCCACCTGATGCAAAGAACCAACTCACTGGAAAAGACCCTGATGCTGGGAAAGACTGAAGGCAGGAGGAGAAAGGGAAGACAGAGGGTGAGATGGTTGGATGGCATCACCAACTCATGAGTTTGAGCAAACTGTGGGAGAAAGAGAAGGACAGGGAAGCCTGGAGTGCTGCAGTTCACGGGGTCACAGAAAGTAGGACACGACTTGGTGACTGAACCGACTGAACAACAACATAATGTACACTCAAGCTCCAGTTTAACACCATCACCAAGTATTTTGTTCAAAGTTCAATAACCATGTTATTTCAGTTGATATCTCCAATCTTGATCTATGAGGAACTCACAATCAAATCAAATCATAAAGTGTTAAGTTCATACCACAGGAAATGAGAGGTATAAAGAGGCATAATTCACACACACACACACACACACACACACACACACACAAAACAGACACATAATCAACTGAACACAATAGAGAACCTAAAAATAAACCCATGCATGTATGGTTAATTAGTTTATGACAAAGGCTTCTGTGGCCATACCAGCCTGAATACTCCAGATCGCATCTGATCTCAGAAGCTAAGTAGGGTCAGGCCTGGTCAGGACTTGGATGGAAGACAGAGGAGCCAAGAATATACAATGAGGCAAAGAAAATTTCTTCAACAACTGGTGTTGGGAAAATTGGACAACCACATACAAAAGAATGAAACTGGACCACTATTTTACATCACATACAAAATCAACTCAAGACAGATTAGAGATCTGAATGTAAGATCTGAAGTCATAAAACTCCTAAAGAATATATAGGTGATAAGCTCCTTGACAGGGGCTCCCTAGAGGCTCAGAAGGTAAAGAATCTGCATGCAGTGTGGGAGACACAGGTTCAATTCCTGGGTCGGGAATATCCCCTGAAGAAGGGCATGGCAACCCATTCCAGTATTCTTGCTTAGAGAATCCCATGGACAGAGGAGCCTGGTGGGCTACAGTCTATGGGGTCACAAAGAGTCAGACACAACTGAGCAACTAACATGAATAAATGAATGAACGAACAAAGCTCCTTGACATCAGTCTTTGTCATGAGTTTTTGCATCTGACATCAAAAGCAAAAGCAACAGAAGCAAAAGCAAACAATCTGGAGCACATGAAACTAAGTTTCTGCAAAGTGAGGAAACCATCAACAAAATGAAAAGGCAACCTTCTGAATGGGAGAAGATAATTGCAAATCACATATCTGATAAAGGGCTGATATCCAAAATAAATAAAGGATTTATACAACTCAGTAACAACAAAATCCAAGTGAAAAATGGATGAGCATCTGAATAGCCATTTGTCTAAAGAAGATGTACAAAGAGCCAACTGGTACTTGATATCACTAATTATCAGGTGCTTGAAAATAGGAAAAGGAGTACGTCAAGGCTGTATACTGCCACCCTGTTTATTTAATTTATGTGCAGAGTACATCATGAGAAATGCTGGGCTGGAAGAAGCACAAGCTAGAATCAAGATTGCCGGGAGAAATATCAATAACCTCAGATATGCAGATGACACCATCCTTATGGCAGAAAGTGAAGAGGAACTAAAGAGCCTCTTGATGAAAGTGAAAGAGGAGAGTGAAAAAGTTAGCTTGAAGCTCAACATTCAGAAAACAAAGATCATGGCATCTGGTCCCATCACTTCATGGGAAATAGATGGGATAACAGTGGAAACAGTGTCAGACTTTATTTTGGGGGCTCCAAAATCACTGCAGATGGTGACTGTAGCCATGAAATTAAAAGACGCTTACTCCTTAGAAGGAAAGTTACGACCAACCTAGATAGCATATTCAAAAGCAGAGACATTACTTTGTCAACAAAGGTCCGTCTAGTCAAGGCTATGGTTTTTCCAGTGGTCATGTATGGATGTGAGAGTTGGACTGTGATGAAAGCTGAGCACCGAAGAATTGATGCTTTTGAACTGTGGTGTTGGAGAAGACTCTTGAGAGTCCCTTGGACTGCAAGGAGATCCAACCAGTCCATTCTAAAGGAAATCAGCCCTGATTTCTTTGGAAGGACTGATGCTAAAGCTGAAATTCCAGGACTTTGGCTACCTGATGCGAAGAGTTGACTCACTGGAAAAGACTCTGATGCTGGGAGGGATTGGGGGCAGGAGGAAAAGGGGACGACAGAGGATGAGATGGCTGGATGGCATCAAAGACTCGATGGACGTGAGTTTGAGTGAACTCCGGGAGTTGGTGATGGATAGGGAGGCCTGTCGTGCTGTGATTCATGGGGTCGCAAAGAGTTGGACACGACTGAGCGACTGAACTGAACTGATATCACTAATTATCAGGGAAATGCCAATCAAAACCACATTGAGATATCATCTCATACCTATCAGAGTGCCTATTTTCAAAAAGGATGAAAATAGCAAGTATGGACAAGGATGTACAGAAAAGGGAACCCCTGTGCACTATTAGTGAGAACTGGCCCAGCCACTATGGGAAACAGAATAGAGATTACTCAAAAAATTAAATTTAATAAAACTACAATAAGATCCAGCTATTCCACTTCTGGGTATTTATCCAAACAAACAAAAACACTAACTCAAAAAGATACATGCTAAGTTGCTTCAGCCATGTCCAACTCTTTGTGACTCTATGGACTGTAGCTCGTCAGGCTCCTTTGTCCATGGGATTTTCCAGGCAGGAATATTGGAGTGAGTTGCCAAGCCCTCCTGCAGAGGATCTTCCCAACCCAGGGACTGAACCCAAGTCTCTTATGTCTCCTGTATTGGGAGGTGGGTTCTTTACCACTAATGCCACCTGGGAATATGTACCCTCATGTTCACTGCAGCATTATTTACAATAACCAAGATAAGGAAACACCCTAAGTTTCCATCAGTGGGTAAACAGATAAAGAAACTGTGGTATATACACACAATGGAATATAATTCAGTCATAAGAAAGAACAAAATCCTGCCCTTTGTGACAGTGTGGATGACCCATGAGGGCATTATGCTAGGTGAAATAAGTCAGACAGAAAAAAATACTGTCTGATCTCTTACATGTGGAATCAATCAGTAACCAAGGTGGGAGATGAGAGAAACTGGTGAACTTTTTTTTTTTCCAG
This sequence comes from Ovis canadensis, assembly GCF_042477335.2. Lineage (NCBI taxonomy): Eukaryota > Metazoa > Chordata > Mammalia > Artiodactyla > Bovidae > Ovis > Ovis canadensis. The sequence goes on from NC_091246.1 coordinate 31,820,807, forward strand.
TTTAAATAAGTTAAAAATAAAATAAAAGATTGAAAAATTTAAAAATTTTTAAAGAAGCAAAATTCAATATGCATCAAAAGTACAGCATGTGGTAGGTAATACAACGGAATATTATTCCACTATAAATGGAATGAAATTCTGATATATGCTATAACTTGGATAAACCTTACAAACATGCCAAATGAACCAATCCAGACACAAAAGGAAAAATGGTGTATGGTTCCACCTGTGCAAGGAACCTAGAATAGGCAAATTCATAGAGACAGAAAGTAGAATAACAGGAGCTGGGCAGGGTGGTGTAGGAAGTGAGGGGGATGAGGAGCTGTTGTTTAACGGGTACAGAATTTTTGTTTGGGAAGATAAAAATTTCTGAAAATAGATAGTGACGATAATTAAACAACACTCTGTATGTGCTTAATGCCAATGAACTGTATACTAAAAAATTTCATGTTATGTACATGTAACCATCTCTAAGAAAACTTTAAAAAATATAGCCTATATTTTCAACAAGAAGTTTTAAGATGATTAGCAGCCTTAATAATATTAAAATAAAGGATGGATAATTTATGTTCAAGTTCTTAACTATGGACATCAAAGGAGGCAATATCAACTCTTAGCTGGTCTTGGTTGAAGGCACACATCTGATAATGGGTACATACCTTGCAAATTTTTTAAGGAACATTATTTCACCTTGTTGATACAATCAGTTTTTTTATAGCCCCTTGAAAGGTGCAAGAAGGAAAGAGATACCTTATACTGAGGAGATACCTTATATGAGACCAATACATAATGGTGGTTTTATAAGGATGCACTCATTCAAAAAGAAGCATGATAACATGAATGCAATAGTATACCTGTGCAGAGCACCATAAATGGAAGTGTAAATCAACTGATCAAGAGTAGAAACTATTTAAATTAAACCATAATTTAAAACACTAAAAGCGAAAGTGAAGTCGCTCAGTTGTGTCTGACTCTTTGTGACCCCATGGACTACAGACTACGAGGTTCCTCCGGCCATGAAATATTTCCCAAATATTTTAATTTCAAACAGAAATTAAAGCTCCGTTATTTTAAAGGATACATGCACCCCAATCTTCATTGCAGCACTGTTTACAACAGCCAAGAGATGAAAGCAGACTAAATGCCCATTGACAGAACAGATAAAGAAGAGGTGGTACCTATGTACAATGGAATATTACTCAGCCATTAGAAAGAATGAAATAATGCTATCTGCAGCAACATTGGTGGACCTAGGGAGTGTCAGACTGAGTGAAGGAAGTCAGAGAAGGAGAAATATGGTATGGCATCCCTTATATATCGAATTTAAATAGAAATGATACAAATGAACTTACAAAACAGAAAAAAACTCACAGACTTAGAAAACGAACTTATGGTTGTTATGGGGAAGAGATAGGGAGTTTGGGTAAGTCATATTCACACTACTATATTCAAAATGGATAATCAACAAGGACATATATAGCACATGGAATGTTATGTACCAGCCTGGACTGGATGGGAAGGAGGTTTGGGGGAGAATGGATACATGTATATGTATGGTTGAGTCCCTTCACTGTTCACCTGAAACTACAACAACATTGTTAACTGGCTGTGCTGCTGCTGCTGCTGCTGCTAAGTTGCTGCAGTCATGTCCGACTCTGTGCGACCCCATAGATGGCAGCTCACCAGGCTCCCCTCTCCCTGGGATTCTCCAGGCCAGAACACTGGAGTGGGTTGCCATTTCCTTCTCCAATGCATGAAAGGGAAAAGAGAAAGTGAAGTCGCTCAGTCATGTCCGACTCTTCCTGGCCGCATGGACTGCAGCCCACCAGATTCCTCTGTCTATGGGATTTTCCAGGCAAGAGAACTGGAGTGGGTCGCCAATGCCTTCTCCGTAACTGGCTATACCCCAATCTAAAAGAAAAAGTTTAAAGTTTGGAAATATAAAAAATAAATACTATTCAAAGAATAGTATTTCTCATTGGAAAAGACCCTGATGCTGGGAAAGATGGAGGACAAAAGGAGAAGGTGGAGATAGGATGAAATGGTTGGATGGCATCATTGACTCAATGGACATGAGTTTGAGCAAATTCAGGCAGATAGTGAAGGACTACGTGCTGTGATCCACAGGGACATAAAGAGTTGGACACGACTGAGCAATTGAACAACAACAAAAGAATAACAAGTTTCATAGAGAAATGCAAATCAAAACTATAATAAGGTATCACCTCAAGCCAGTCAAAATGACCATCTTTAAAATATCTACAAATAATAAACGCTGGAAAGGGTATAGAGAAAAAGGAACCCTCCTCCATTGTTGTGGGAATATAAATTGGTACAGCCACTGTGGAGAACAGTATGGAGGTTCCTTAAAAACTTAAAAATAGAATTACCATATGATCCTGCAATCCCACTCCTGGGCAAAAACTCTAATTTAAAAAGATACACACAGAACCCTGATGTTCACAGCAGCATCACTTACAATATCCAAGATACGAAAGCAACCTAATGGTTCATCAACAGATGAATGGATAAAGATCTGGTATGTGTGTACATGCATATATATACATATATTCACACAATGGAATATTCCTCAGTCATACAAAAGAATGAAATCATGCCATTTGCAGCAATATGGATGGTCCTAGGGATTATCATACTAAATGAAATAGGTCAGACAGAGAAAAACAAATGCCATATAAAATCATCTGTGGAAACTAAAAATACAATACAGGTAAACTTATTCACAAAACAGAAATAGACTCACAGACACAGAAAACAAATTTATGGTTACCAAAGAGGAAAATGAGGGGATGGATAAGTTAGGAGTTTGAGATTAACAAACACACAGTACTACCTATAAAACAAATACACAAGGACAGGGAACTATATTCAATGTTTTGTAATAATCTATAATGGAAAATAATCTGAAACAGAATATATATATATATATATGTAATAACTGAATCCCTTCGCTGTACACTTGAAACTAACACAACACTATAAATCGTGGGAATGTAAACTAGTACAGCCACTATGGAAAACAGTGTGGAGATTCCTTAAAAAATTGCAAATAGAGCTGCCTTATGACCCAGCAATCCCACTGCTGGGCATACACACAGAGGAAACCAGAATTGAAAGAGACACATGTACCCCAATGTTCACTGCAGCACTGTTTATAATAGCCAGGACATGGAAACAACCTGGATGTCCATCAGCAGATGAATGGATAAGAAAGCTGTGGTACATACACACAATGGAGTATTACTCAGCCATTAAAAAGAATACATTTGAATCAATTCTAATGAGATGGATGAAACTGAAGCCAATTATACAGAGTGAAGTAAGCCAGAAGGGAAAACACCAATACAGCATACTGACACATATTTACGGAATTTAGAAAGATGGTAATGATGACCCTGTATGTGAGACAACAAAAGAGACACAGATGTATAGATGGACTTTTGGACTCTGAGGGAGAGGGAGAGGGTGGGATGATTTGGGAGAATAGCATTGAAACATGTATACTATCATGTAAGAAATCAAGTGCCAGTCTACGTTCGATACAGGATACAGGATGCTTGGGGCTGGTGCATGGGGATGATCCAGAGAGATGATATGGGGTGGAGGTGGGAGGCGGATTCAGGATTGGGAGCTTGTATACACCCGTGGTGGGTTCATGTCAATGTATGGCAAAACCAATACAGTATTGTAAAGTAAAATAAAGTAAAAATTTAAAAAAAAAAGGCAGGCAATTAAAGAAAAAAAAGTTTTTCAGAGAACTATAATATTCAAAGAATCAAAGGCCAAAATCAGACTAATAATAATACTAGCAAACATTTTTATGGCTCTTACAGTATGCCTGGTGTCCTATAACCTCTTTATATGTAATGCTACTGCTGCTACTGCTAAGTCACTTCAGTCGTGTCCAACTCTGTGTGACCCCATGGACGGCAGCCCACCAGGCTCCCCCGTCCCTGGGACTCTCCAGGCAAGAACACTGGAGTGGGTTGCCATTTCCTTCTCCAATGCATGAAAGTGAAAAGTGAAAGTGAAGTCGCTCAGTCGTATCCAACTCTTAGCGACCCCATGGACTGCAGCCCACTAGGCTCCTCCATCCATGGGATTTTCCAGGCAAGAGTACTGGAGTGGGGTGCCATTGCCTTCTCCGCTTTATATGTACTACTAACTCATATTACCCTAACAACAATCTCAGACAAGGATTCTTACTATTTCTATTTTACAAATGAAGAGGTCAACTATCTTGTCTGGGCTCACTGTCCACTAGTAAGAGACACGGCGAGGACTGGAATCCTGGGAGTATGGTTTCTGGGGCCTTATCTTTAACTACTATGATTTACAATTTCTTGCTGATCCTAAGGAATGGACTACAAAAAGTACAGGAAAACTCACAATGCAAAGCAGTTTGAGGGGTCAAATATAACAAAAATCACCAAATCACAACATAACAATAAATGAAATTCATAATGACTGCTCTGAGACATAAGGCAAAGTTAAAATATGTTCAGCATACTTACTGTTTAAGAAGGCAAAGAATTATTTAGTGCATTTAAAAATTTTCCATCCAAAACAGTCAATACGATTTTCATTTCTAAGGGGTAAAAATTTCAACTGTCCAAAATTACTTATTCTGCAAGAGTTCCAAACAGAAAGGTCCTCAGCAATCTTATTTGCCAATTACCTCATTCTTAAAGAAAAGTGTGTGTGTGTGTGTATGTGTGTGTGTGTAAGGGGATCATAAATAAACTTTCCAGGGGTTTTGATTCTAGGTATATGAGAACTTAATACTAAAGATAGTAGAAAATGTCAAATCATTTGGATAGATGAGTGAATAAACTCACAGAATTATGCATTATTATTGTAAAAAGCCTAGAATTTTATCATAGTACAATTATAATTTTTTAAAGTACAGGCTTTCAAGTCATACATAGACCTGAACTTCAAGCTTGTCTCCACCAGTATAGTTACTGTTAATTTTTGGCAAGTTATTTTCATATAACTGGACCAAAGCTTCCATTTCTATAAGTTGAGGATACTAATTCCTAACTCACAAGGTTCTTGTGTGAGGCTCAGGAAAAAACACATGCATAGCAGATGATCAATAATGAGCTACTACTATTATTCTCTAACCTTTTTCTACCTGTTCCCCAAATATATGAAACTAATCTTACCAATTATCAAGTCATCATAGGCATCTCAGAAAGACAGTAAGTACCATATGCCCTATTCAAAAAATTTAGACATACTAAAAGTACAAGAAAATACAAAAACAAACCATCGATGAGACAAAAAAAAAAAAAAAAGTCGGACTCCTGTTTCTCCTCCCACGTGAACTCTGGTTGGTTTTGTAATAACTTGTATTCCCGTATCAAAAATACGAAATTCTATTATTTTGGGGCAGTCTAAACATTTCCAGTTAGGTACTGTTGCTTATTTATTTTGACAGCTACCTTTGTGAGGCTAATTGTCATCTTTGCTTGAAAACAAACAAACAAAAAAAAAACAGGGACAGGAGCATTTTAATGAAATGCTGTTTCATCTATCTCGACAGTTGATTGGATGCCATGTAGATCATTTATTGCTGCACTAAATTTTCACAGTACTGCGCCACCCCCTTACCCAACAAATATTATACATGCTTTAATGAATAAAACTCCTTACTGACAGTTAACGAATGCTCTAAAGGAATACAAAAACTCAAAACTTGGTGCTCTCTGTAAGGATCCGAGGGGAGATGGCTGGGTGTCGCTGCAAGAGGAAATGAACAGAATCGGAAGCCGTTCTGTCTCCGTAAATAAGATTGGAGATAAGCCCTATATAGACGGCAGGAGCGGAGAGAAGCGGGTGAGGTGGGCCTGGAGACAACTGAGGAAGGCGGTGGCAGCTGCAGCCTGAGGAAACGTCTGTGCCACCGGAGAGAGGGTCGTCGGAGCCCATCGCCACGCCGAGAGCGGAGGCGGAGAGAAGTGGCAAGCTCAGGCCAGTCCCCAAAACGGGTTCAGCCTCCGGATTCTGGGAGGACAGACGGAATGGGCACCCCACTGATTAAGAAAGATGAGGGCAGAGGCGGGCTCTCAGCCGCCTTCAAAACGGGACGCTGCCGGCCCCGCCGCCATCCCGGTGCCGTTGGAGATGAAGGCAGGGACCCAACAGGGAGCGAACAGGTTACCTGTCTCAGCCGCCTGCCCGCGGGTCTCCACTTCCTCACACTGGGTGCTACCACGGGCTACCCGAGCACGCGCCGAGTGATGTCATCTTCGCGCGCCCAAGCAGAGGTCCATCTAGCCCCGTCCCCATTGATTAGAGGGGTGGCGCAGTGGAGTCTGCGCAGGCGCGATGCTGCCTCGGGCATTGAAAGGCGAGAAAAAGGCTTCGTTTGGGTTGTGTGCGGTTGCTCTCACCCAGCTACTCTTGCAAAATCTTATAGGCACTTCAAATAAAAAAAAATGTTATTGAAATACAGGCATGGACTTTTTATTCCTTATTTTGCTCTTCCTCTTCTGTATATAACCCTTGTTTGTATACTCACTCACCGCAGTTAATTAAAGTTCACCTATGTTCCAGGCAAGCACTGTTACAGAATCCGGGATACGGCAGTGACAAAACAGACAGAATGCCTAGCCTCATGGAGATTACTTTCTAATTAAGAAAGTGAACATTGAATAACTCCGCAAAGATATTTTAGGCATACCTCATTTTATTGCACTTCACTTTAGGTCACTGGGCAACTCTACCATAGTCAGATAATGGTTAGCATTTTTTAGCATTAATTACTTTGATTAAGATATATATTTTTGACATAATACTATTGCACATTTAATAGGCTATAGGTGGCTCAGAGGTTAAAGTGTGTGGCTGCAATGTGGGAGACTTGGGTTCGATCCCTGGGTCGGGAAGATCCCCTGGAGAAGGAAATGGAAACCCACTCCAGTGTTCTTGCCTGGAGAATCCCAGGGACGGAGGAGCCTGGTGGGCTGCCGTCTATGGGGTCGCAGAGAGTCGGGCACGACTGAAGCGACGCAGCAGCAGCAGCATAGTGTAACTTTTATTTTGACAGATCTTCACGGAGCTGGCTTTTTCCCTTCTCGGTTTAAGGAGCCTCTTTATCCGGCCCTTCTTTACATCCCTCCTATAGTTTTTGGGTTAGCAGCAGCAACATAGTGTAAATGTAACTTTATTTTGACTGAAAAACCAAAGAATTTATGTGAATTACCCAAAAACTATAGGAGGAATGTAAAGAAGGGCTGGATAAAGAGGCTCCTTAAACCGAGAAGGGAAAAAGCCAGCTCAGTGAAAATCTGGAGTAAGAACAAACAAGAAAAGGATGGAAAATTATGGGTAGAGGACAGAATGTAGTGCTGTCCTTAAGTGAGAAAATAGGACAGGGGAAGAATATGCTGTGCTGTGCTTAGTTGCTCAGTCGTGTCCGACCCTTTGCAACGCCCATGGGCCGAGGAACCTGGCAGGCTACAGTCCATGGGGATTCTACAGGCAACGGTATTGGAATGGATTGCCATGCCCTTCTCCAAGGGATCATCCTAACCCAGGGATTGAACCCAGATATCCATTGCACTCATCTCACACGCTAGTAAAGTAATGCTCAAAATTCTCCAAGCCAGGCTTCAGCAATATGTGAACCGTGAACTTCAAGATGTTCAAGCTGGTTTTAGAAAAGGCAGAGGAACCAGAGATCAAATTTCCAACATCTGCTGGATCATGGAAAAAGCAAGAGAGTTCCAGAAAAACATCTATTTCTGCTTTATTGACTATGCCAAAGACTTTGACTGTGTGGATCACAATAAACTGTGGAAAATTCTGAAAGAGATGGGAATACAAGACCACCTGACTGGCCTCTTGAGAAACCTATATGCAGGTCTCGAAGCAACAGTTAGAACTGGACATGGAACAACAGACTGGTTCCAAATAGGAAAAGGAGTACATCAAGGCTGTATATTGTCACCCTGCTTATTTAACTTCTATGCAGCGTACACCATGAGAAACGCTGGTCTGGAAGAAGCACAAGCTGGAATCAAGATTGCTGGGAGAAATCTCAATAACCTCAGATATGCAGATGATACCACCCTTATGGCAGAAAGTGAAGAGGAACTAAAGAGCCTCTTGATGAAAGTGAAAGAGGAGAGTGAAAAAGTTGGCTTAAAGCTCAACATTCAGAAAACGAAGATCATGGCATCTGGTCCCATCACTTCATGGTAAATAGATGGGAGAAACAGTGGAAACAGTGTCAGACTTTATTTTTCTGGGCTCCAAAATCACTGCAGATGATGATTACAGCCATGAAATTAAAAGATGTTTACTCCTTGTAAGGAAAGTTATGACCAACCTAGATAGCATATTCAAAAGCAGAGACATTACTTTGCCGACTAAGGTCCGTCTAGTCAAGGCTATGGTTTTTCCTGTGGTCATGTATGGATGTGAGAGTTGGACTGTGAAGAAAGCTGAGCACCGAAGAAATTGATGCTTTTGAACTGTGGTGTTGGAGAAGACTTTTGAGAGTCCCTTGGACTGCAAGGAGATCCAACCAGTCCATTCTAAAGGAGATCAGCCCTGGTTGTCCTTTGGAAGGAATGATGCTAAAGCTGAAACTCCAGGACTTTGGCCACCTAATGCGAAGAGTTGACTCACTGGAAAAGACTCTGATGCTGGGAGGGATTGGGGGCAGGAGGAGAAGGGGACGACAGAGGATGAGATGGCTGGATGGCATCTCAGACTCAATGGATGTGAGTCTGAGTGAACTCTGGGAGTTGGTGATGGACAGGGAGGCCTGGCGTGCTACAATGCATGGGGTCGCAAAGAGTTGGACACGACTGAGCGAAGGAACTGAACTGAACTGAACTGATCCCGCATTGCCGGCAATTCGTCACCATCTGAGCCGCCTGGGAAGCCCAGGGAAAGAATAGAAGATGAGATTATCAAGGCAAGGAGAGTGCTGATCTTGTGGAGCCTTGTTTTTCAGGAGATGTGGACTTTATTTTAAATACAGTGGGAAGTCAGTGAAGAGTTTTAAACATGCAAGTGACAGGGTCTGGTTTTATAAGATTATCCTGCCTGTGTGTAACAATAAATGGTTTGGAGGCAAGAAAGGATGCAGAGAGAACAGCTGATTTTTAAATAATCGGATGAGAAATGATGGAAAGAAATGGACTAATTTATGGAATAATTTGGAGGTAGACTTGATAACTTGAAGATTGATTATATAAGGCTATGTGGAAAAGAAAGGTAAAAAATGACTCATATTTTTGACTTGTTCAGATAGTTGAAAAATACAGCTAAGAATTTCTAATGTTGTTGTACTAAGTTGTGTCTGACTCTTTGTGACCCCGTGGACTGCAGCACACCAGGTTTCCCTGTCCTTTTCTATCTCCCAGAGTTTGCTCAAATTCATGTCCATTGAGTCAGTGATGATTTCTAAACATCTCATCCTATGCTGCCCCCTTATTCTTTTGCCTTCAATCTTTCTCAGCATCAGGGTCTTTTCCAGTGTGTTGGCTGTTCCCAAGAGGTGGCCAAAGTATTTGAACTTCAGCCTCAGCAACAGTCCTTCCATTGAATACTCAGGGTTGATTTTCTTTAGTATTTATATTTAGATAAAAAAGACCCCATCAAATAGTAAATGTGAAATATTCAGCCCAGCAAATTGAAGGGAAAGTCTACCTCAGCCCCACTTTGGCTTACCTTACTTTCATATTACTTCTTAAAGCTAAAACTCAAAAGTCTATCAAAAATTTTCTCATAAATTTCTCACAAAAGTATTTTGATTGGGTCCAAGAGTGTTCAGGAACTTTTATTTATAATGCTGCCATGATTCATTTAAAAAATAGTTTTCCAGAAAATATTTTTGATGAACATCAATGCTTCACAGAATTAAGGTGACAGAGTTAACATCTTGTATTCATCCAATGGCTACTAATAATCTTTAGTCTTTGAGTTCTAAAACTCATATTTATGAGTATTCATTCATGCCAGAAGCAGTTGTATTTTTGAAAGGTCTGCATAATTGGAGTGCATATAACCTAGTTTCAGGTATGTTTGTCATTATGGACTTCCCTGGTAGCTCAGATGGTAAAGCGTCTGTGTATCAATGCGGGAGACCTGGGTTCAGTCCCGGGGTTGGGAAGAGTCCCTGGAGAAGGAAATGGCAACCCACTCCAGTACTCTTGCCTAGAAAATCCCTGAACGGAGGAGCCTGGTGCAGACTACTGTCCATGGGGTCGCAAAGAGTCGGACACGACTGAGTGATTTTACCATGACTATTTTTCCCTCTTATGCTATCAGCTCATATTCCCACTGAGATTGAGTGAATTGGATTTAATTTTAAAAGAATTTCTGGCTTGCCTTACATGAACTAAATACAATAGAGGAAGGGAAGACAGAGACTGCTGACTGTTCCTTAATATCCAGTCTCTATTCCTCACAGAAATAGAATTTCTTACATTTTAGATAAGAGAATATTCTATCTTAGCTGGCACATGACCATTCTGAATAAAGACAGTATTGTCCAGCCTCCCTTACAGCTAGACTGGCCTTGTGAATAAAGGCTAGTTAACTGACAGTAAGAGTAAGTATACAGTACTCCCTTATGAAACAGAGAGAATAGAAGTTTGTCTTCCTATCCTCCTTTCTGTTGACTGGAATACAGAGGTGTTTGCAACTCCTAGAGCAGCCATCTTGGGCCATAAATTTAACCTTCAGAGCCTTGTGGGGAAGCAAGAAGACAGAAAGAGTCTGTATCCCTGAGGGCTTTGTGGCCACAACTATTGTACCAGCTCTGAACTACCTATCACTGCACTTGTAGCAAGAGAAATAACCCACTATCTCTCTCTTTTAAGTTTTATTAAGTATAATTGATTTACAATGTTGTGTTAATTTCTGCTGTACAAAGTGATTAAAATATATATTGACATATATATGGCTTCCCCAGTGGCTCAGTGGTAAATAATCTGCCTGCAATGTAGAACACACAGGAGACACTGGTTCAATCCCCGGGTCTGAAAGATCCCCTGGAAGAGGCCATGGCAACCCACTCGAGTATTCTTGCCTGGAGAATCCAGGACAAAAACAGCCTGATGGGCTACAGTCCATAGGGTCACAAAGAGTCAGACACGACCAAAGCGACTGAGCATGCACGCATGCATTGACGTATATATGTGTGTATATATATCTATCTTCTATATGTAGAATATGTATTTTCTATATATATTCTTTTTTCATATTTTGTCCATTATGGTTTATCACGCAGTTTTGAATATAGTTCCCTGCGCCATACAGTCGGACCGTATGGTTTATCCATCCTATATATACTGGTTTGCATCTGCTAATTCCAAACTCCTAATCCTTCCCTCCCACAACCCACATTCACCACCCACCCATTCCCCCATGTTCTCTATGTTTGTGAGTCTGTTCCTGTTTCACAGATGTGTTCATTTGTGTCATATTTTATATCTCACATAGAAGTGATATCACATGGTATTTGTCTTTCTCTTTTTGACTTCACTTAGTATGATAATCTCTGGGTCCATCCATGTTTCCTCAAATGGCATTATTTCATTCTTTTTTATGGCTGAGTAATACTCCATAATATACCACGTCTGCTTTATCTATTCATCTGTCAATGCACATTTAGTTTGCTTCTATGTCTTGGCTGTTGCAAATAGCACAGCTCTGTATATAGGAGTGCAAGTACGTATCTTTTCATATTACAATTTTGTTTGGGTATATGCCCAGGAATGGGATTGTTGGATCATTTGTTTGTTTTTGGCCCCAACACATAATGTGCAAGATCTTAATTCCCCAGCCAAGGCTCAAACCCATGTCCCCTGCAGTGGAAGCACAGATTCTTAACCACTGGACTGCCAGGGAAGTCCCCACTCTCTTTATAAAGTCACTTTATTTTGGGCCTATTTCTCCCATCATACCTAACTGATGTAAGGACTAGGATTCAAAAGAAAAATACACAGTTAAGGCATTTTCAAACTTCATGCAGACTCAAATAGCAAAAACAGAAAGTCTCTGAGAGGAAGTTCAGTCTTGCTTTAGTAACTCCAAACCATGGAGATCAGGAAAAAAAGGCCTGTAAGAGACACTGTCTAAAGACAGCACTCCTAAATTCAGTTCCTCCTTAAAGCAAGTACTTCATGTTTATAGCTTTACTTGTATTCTACATAATATCCCACCTTTCCCTTACTATCAGAACCCTAATTTTGTGGAACAAAATCCATTGACCTCAGAGAAGATAAGCCCCTCCACCACCCCAACAGATGAAAAGTTATAAATCTAAGCCACATTATAAATCTAATGTGGAATCCCATTCCTTTCTGCCCCTCATTCATGGGCCCAACTTTCCTTACAGCTGAAGTAAAGTAGCTCAGTCGTGTCCGACTCTTTGCAACCCCGTGAACTGTAGCCTAAAAGGCTCCTCTGTCCATGGGATTCTCCAGGCAAGAATACTGAGGTGGGTTGCCATTTCCTTCTCCAGGGGATCTCTCTCACCCCGGGATCAAACCCGGGTCTTCCGCACTGCAGGCAGATGCTTTAACCTCTGAGCCACCAGGGAAGCCCCCTTACAGCTAAGAGTGGGCATATTTGCTGAGTCTGGCCTGTGAGATGAACACATAGCTGCTAAGAGCTCCTGAGACAGATTTTACCTCCTTATAAAAAGACAGGTCTTCCCAGGTGGTGCAGTGGTAAAGAATCTGCCCACCAGTGCAGGAAATGCAAGGGACACAGGTTCAATCCCTGAGTCAGGAAGATCCCTTGGAGTAGGAAATGGCAATCCACTCCAGTATCTCTGCCTGGAAAATTCCATGGACAGAGGAGCCTGGTGGGCTACAGTCCATGGAGTCATAAAGAGTCAGACATGATAGAGAACACATACATATGTGCACACACACACGCCTGCATGTGCACACACACACACAAAGATAGCCATAAAAGGAAAGCTAGCTGCATTTTTTTTGGGGGGGGGGGTTGTTTTATTTTTTATTTTTTATTTTTTTTAATTTTTTTAATTTTAGTTTTTTATTTTTTAAATTTTAAAATCTTTATTTATTACATGCATTCCCAAACATGAACCCCCCTCCCACCTCCCTCCCCATAACATCTTTCTGGGTCATCCCCATGCACCAGCCCCAAGCATGCTGCATCCCACGTCAGACACAGACTGGCGATTCAATTCACATGATAGTATACATGTTAGAATGTCATTCTCCCAAATCATCCCACCCTCTCCCTCTCCCTCTGAGTCCAAAAGTCCGTTATACACATCTGTGTCTCTTTCCCTGTCTTGCATACAGGGTCGTCATTGCCATCTTCCTAAATTCCATATATATGTGTTAGTATACTGTATTGGTGTTTTTCTTTCTGGCTTACTTCACTCTGTATAATCGGCTCCAGTTTCATCCATCTCATCAGAACTGATTCAAATGAATTCTTTTTAACGGCTGAGTAATACTCCATTGTGTATATGTACCAAAGCTTTCTTATCCATTCATCTGCTGATGGACATCTAGGTTGTTTCCATGTCCTGGCTATTATAAACAGTGCTGCGATGAACATTGGGGTACATGTGTCTCTTTCAATTCTGGTTTCCTCGGTGTGTATGCCCAGCAGTGGGATTGCTGGGTCATAAGGTAGTTCTATTTGCAATTTTTTAAGGAATCTCCGCACTGTTCTCCATAGTGGCTGTACTAGTTTGCATTCCCACCAACAGTGTAGGAGGGTTCCCTTTTCTCCACACCCTCTCCAGCATTTATTGCTTGCAGATTTTTGGATTGCAGCCATTCTGACTGGTGTGAAGTGGTACCTCATTGTGGTTTTGATTTGCATTTCTCTAATAATGAGTGATGTTGAGCATCTTTTCATGTGTTTGTTAGCCATCCGTATGGATTAAAGATCTAAATGTAAGATCAGAAACTATAAAACTCCTAGAGGAGAACATAGGCAAAACACTCTCAGACATAAATCACAGCAGGATCCTCTATGATCCATCTCCCAGAATTCTGGAAATAAAAGCAAAAATAAACAAATGGGATCTAATTAAAATTAAAAGCTTCTGCACAACAAAGGAAAATATAAGCAAGGTGAAAAGACAGCCTTCTGAATGGGAGAAAATAATAGCAAATGAAGCAACTGACAAACAACTAATCTCAAAAATATACAAGCAACTTATGCAGCTCAATTCCAGAAAAATAAACGACCCAATCAAAAAATGGGCCAAAGAACTAAATAGACATTTCTCCAAAGAAGACATACGGATAGCTGCATTTTTTAAAATTGTCTTCGTCACTAGTGATGCCCACGTAAGGGAAGAAATGTTTAGTGTTCCCAGCAATCATCTTGACCATAGGTGGTAAGCATAAGGATGGACTGTCGACATACTGAGGAAGGAGAGGGAGAAAGTGTGTGAGAGCTTGAGTCATTGCTGACACTGCTGAGCTGCTAACCAGCCCTCGATAACTTCCTCTGGTGTCTTAGGAAACAATTCTGCATCTGGTTTTAGTCTTTAGTATGAGTTTTGTTGTTTTTGTTATTGTTACTGCTTGCAATTAATTTTTATTGTTTGCAATTCTTAAAAAGAATATCAGCATTTTTGTGTGTTACAGGTTTCTCTCATGACTCTTTCCATAAAGCCTTGTGTTTGTGCTAATGTAGCACTCCATGCTGATGCTTCCGCTGTTACTCCTGTTGTTCTTGCTTCTTTTGCTGCTATCATCTTTCCCTTTTGAATGTGCTAAAGGAACCCTTCTACAAGATTTGTTCCACTGTACACTGGATTTAAACTATCTTTTTGCGTAGCTCTAATACCAATTGAACACCAGTTTTTGGTGTTCAATTCTCACTGTTTCAGGTTGAACTGTAAAGGGTTCAGAAAGGAAATAGGTCCTTGTGTTCAATAGCAGATAAAAGTTGTGCCTTTTTTACAAGAGACCCCAGGATTTCTGGGCATTAGCAGTCCACTAAATCCCCACTCACTAAAGGAGAATCCATAATTATTCCTGATTCTGTCACTGTCTACTCATTCAGCTTCTCTGAGCTTGCTTTGTTCTCATCTGTATATTAGAGAATGTCACTAAATAATTTTGCTTTTTTTATTTCAAATTTCTTCTTTTCCAACTTCACCTAGATACAAAATATAGTTATATAGCCTGCAAGTTCTTAATAGGATTTCCTTAAGAATAAGGAAATTGAATTCAGCATCCATTTATGATTAAAACTCTTCAAAAAATGGGCATAGAAGGAACCTATCTCAACATAGTAAAGGCCATATATGATAAGCCTGCAGCAAACATTATTCTCAATGGTGAAAAACTGAAAGCATTCCCCCTAAGATCAGGAACAACACAAGAGTGTTCACTTTAACCACTGTTATTCAACATAGTTCTGGAAGTCCTAGCTACAGCAATCAGAGAAGAAAAAGAAATAAAAAGGAATCCAGATTGGAAAAGAAGTAAAGCTCTCAGTGTTTGCAGATGACATGATACTGTACATACAAAACCCTGAAGATAGTATCAGAAAATTACTAGAGCTAATTAAAGTTGCAGGATACAAAATCAGTGGACAGAGATCAGTTGTATTTCTATATAGTAACAATGAAAAATCAGAAAGAGAAATTAAGGAATCAATCCCATTCACCATTACAATGAAAAGAATTAAATATCTAGGAATAAACTTACCTAAGGAGACTAAAGAACTGTACACAGAAAATCATAAGACACTAATGAAAGAAATCAAAGATGACATAAACAGATGGAGAGATATTCCATGTTCCTGGGCAGGAAGAACCAATATTGTGAAAATGATTATATTATCAAATGCAATCTACAGATTCAATGTGATCCCTATCAAATTAACAATGGCGTTTTTCACAGAACTAGAACCAAAAATTTCACAATTCATATGGAAACACAAAAGACTCTGAAGAGCCAAAGGAGTCTTAAGAAAGAAGAATGGAGCTGGAGGAATCAACCTTCCTGACTTCAGATTATACTACAAAGCTACAGTCATCAAGACAGTATGGTACTGGCACAGAAACAGAAATATAGCCCAATGGAATAAGATAGCAAGCCCAGAGATAAACCCTTGCACCTATGAGTACCTTATTTTTGACAAAGGAGGCAAGACTATACAATGGGGCAAAGACAGCCTCTTCAATAAATGGTGCTGGGAAAACTGAACAGCTACATGTAAAAGGATGAAATTAGAACACTTCCTAATACCATACACAAAGATAAACTCAAAATAGATTAAACACCTAAATGTAAGACCAGAAACTATAAAACTCTTAGAGGAAAACATAGGCAGAACACTTGATGACATAAATCAAAGCAAGATCCTCTATGACCCACCTCCTAGAGTAATGGAAATAAAAATAAAAGTAAACAAGTGAGACCTGATCAAACTTACAAGTTTTTGCATAGCAGAGGAAACTATAAGCAAGGTGAAAAGACAGCCCTCAGAGTAGGAGAAAATAATAGCAAATGAAACAACCAACAGAGGATTAATTTCGAAAATATACAAGCGGTTCATACAACTCAATACCAGAAAAACAAACAACCCAATCTAAAAGTGGGAAAGAGACCTAAACAGGCATTTCTCCAAAGAAGATGTACAGGTAGCTAACAAACACATGAAACGACGCTCAACATCGTTCATTATTAGACAAATGCAAATCAAAACTACACCTCACACCAGTCTGAATGGCCCTCATCAAAAAATCCATAAACAATAAATGCAGGAGGGTGTGGAGAAAAGGGAATGCTCTTGCACTGTTGGTGGGAATGTAAATTGATACAGCCACTATGGAAGATGGTATGGAAATTCCTTAAAAAACTAGGAATAAAACCACCATTCAGTTCAGTTCAGTCACTCAGTCGTGTCCAACTCTTTGTAACCCCATGAACTGCAGCACGCCAGGCCTCCCTGTCCATCACCAGCTCCCGGAGTTTACCCAATCTCATGTCCATTAAGTGGGTGATGCCATCAAACCATCTCATCCTCTGTCATCTCCTTCTCCTCCTGCCTTCAATCTTTCCCAACATCAGGTTCTTTTCAAATTAGTCAGCTCTTCGCATCAGGTGGCCAAAGTATTGGAGTTTCAGCTTCAACATCAGTCCTTCCAATGAACACTCAGGGCTGATCTCCTTTAGGGTGGACTGGTTGGATCTCCTTGCAGTCCAAGGGACTCTCGAGTCTTCTCCAACACCACAGTTCAAAAGCATCAATTCTTCTGTGCTCAGCTTTCTTTATAGTCCAACTCTCACATCCATACATGACCACTGGAAAAACCATAGCCTTGAGTAGACAGACCTTTGTTGGCAAAGTACTGTCTCTGCTTTTTAATGTGCTATCTAGGTTGGTCATAACTTTCCTTCCAAGGAGTAAGCGTCTTTTAATTTCATGGCAGCAGTCACCATCTGCAGTGATTTTGGAGCCCCCCAAAATAAAGTCAGCCACTGTTTCCACTGTTTCCCCATCTATTTCCCATGAAGTGATGGGATCGGATGCCATGATCTTAGTTTTCTGAATGTTGAGCTTTAAGCCAAATTTTTCACTCTCCTCTTTCACTTTCATCAAGAGGCTTTTTAGTTCTTCTTCTCTTTCTTCCATAAAGCTGGTGTCATCTGCATATCTGAGGTTATTGATATTTCTCCCGGCAATCTTGATTCCAGCTTGTGCTTCTTCCAGCCCAGTATTTCTCATGATGTACGCTACATATAAGTTAAATAAGCAGAGTGACAATATACACCACCATATGACCCAGCAATCCCACTCCTAGGCATGTACCCTGAGGAAAGCAAAATGGAAAAAGATACATGTGTCCCATTGTTCATTGCAGCACTATTTACAATAGCTAGAGCATGGAAGCAACGGGGATGTGCATTGACAGACGAATGGATAAAGAACTTGTGGTACATATACACAATGGAGTATTACTCAGCCACAAAAAGAAACACATTTGAGTCAGTTCTCTTGAGGCGGATGAACCTAGAACCTATTATACAGAGTGAAGCGAGTCAGAAAGAGAAAGATAAATGGAGGAGGCAATGGCAACCCACTCCAGTACTCTTGCCTGGAAAATCCCATGGACGGAGGAACCTGGTAGGCTGCAGTCCATGGGGTCGGCACAGAGCCGGACACGACTGAAACGACTTAGCAGCAACACATATATACGGAATCTAGAAGAATGGTACTGAAGAACTTATTTACAGGGCACCAGTGGAGAAACAGACATCAAGAACAGTCTTATGGACATGGGGAGAGGGGAGGTGAGGGTGACATGTATGGAAAGAATAACATGGAAACTTACATTACCATATGTAAAATAGATAGCCAGTGGGAATTTGCTGTATGGCTCAGGAAACTCAAACATGGGCTCTGTATCAACCTAGAGGGGTGAGATGGGGAGGGAGATGGCAGGGAGTTTCAAAAGGGAGGGTATATATGTATACTTATGGCTGATTCATGTTGAGGTTTGACAGAAAACAAAAAAATTCTGTAAAGCAATTATCCTTCAATAAAAGAATAAATTTAAGAAAGCAGTTAAAAAAAAAGAATAAAAAAATTGGCATAAAGCCTGTCTGCCATGCCTCTGGCCCATTTATTGTCACCATAGTCCACCCACACATTACACCAAAGGGAATGTGCGTGATAGACTCAGTTTGGATTTGCATGTCATCATCTCCTAAGGCAGGAACTGTGAGAAAAAATAATTCTAACACTCACTGTGGGTTGATGAGAGACAGGTGCAATGAATGTGTCAAAATATAAATGCAGGATTTGGAATATTTGTAAGTTTCCAGGAGAAAAATCATATTAGAGTGGGATGGTTGGTAAATGAAAGTTGAATATAATGAGTGGTCTGGCAGCCATAGCTGCAAGTCATCTCAGTAACTTGGTCAATATGAGTCAAAGAGATTACTATAGGTTTTATATATAGAGAAGTTTGGGCCATACACCTACAAAGAGCATTAGTGGCTGATGCCAGAAGTAAACAAAGAGAAGAGTCTGTGACTTGAAGGGACAAGCTCACTTCCAAGACACTGAGTCTGAAAATAAAACTCTTTTTACTAAAAAAAATAATAATAATAATAGTAATAATAATAAGAGGCTCAGGGGGGAATCAAGGTAGTGTTGCTGAAAAGGATGAAATATGGTGACTCCTAGAAAGAGAGAGAGTGGCATTCATGATGCAATTTCATTTTTCCTGGAGAAGGAGACAACAGTTTACAAAGAATTCCAGTGAAAGTAAACACTAAAGTGGTTCAGCATGGGTGACACAGAGCCTCTGACTTCTAAGTCCCGCTAGCCCATCTCTGGTTTCTTTTCTCCTCTAATTTGGAGCATATTCAAGGGAAAAGCAGTATGTGAGACTTGGCATTGATATATTCCTGCTAATTGATTGTGTCACAGCCACATTCATTTTTTCCTTTCAGTAATATATCCTGAGTGCTGCCATGTACATTTTTCAGCTCTGAGGATACAAAGAGGAAAAAATTATATCCCTGCCGTCAAGCCCATGCTACTCTGGAGAAGAAAAAAAGAATGGTTTATTATGTTAGAGACCAGAGCCCTGGACACGTGTCCTAGATGGATTCCAAATAGCAAAGCCAGTGAGGCAAGAAAAGACCGATCAAGAAATGGGTATGGAATTGGGTAGGGGAGCGGGATACTGAAAAACAAAGAAAGCTGAAGACAAAGTAGAACAGAAGAGGTCAAAAAGAGCTGGTCTGGGGTATCCCTAGGATGGTCATCTAGTTGACAGAATGAGGGAATGCCAAGTGGATTGTCAACCCCAGGCTAATGTGGGCAGCAGGTCTCAACACCTAGCAGTACTGGCCTCAGGAAGGTACTCAGCACTATTTATTTATTGAAAGAATAGCTGAATGAAAGATAATACTCTTCTGTGATTTTTGTGCCCTTGTGTTTGGGAGGCTGGAAAACAGACGCATGAAAAGATAAACATTCTTTATGAATGGGATTGGAGGTAAGCATATTCTGTCTACAGCCAGACACTGAGCCAACACAGCACAAGTAATACTTCACCTACACAAAACTCAATGGCATAACTTTGGAAAGACGCCAGCAAAGCTCTCTCTGGTGGGCCCCTAACAGGGACTGGGTCCTGGCAACTCAGGCAGTCACCACATAGGAGGGCTCCTCCCACCAGTCCTGTTTAGGCAGATGGAAGCAAGTTGCTCTGATCACCAATGGCAGTGTTGGAAATAACCAGAATGGCAGTCCATTTGCCTACCAAAAAAAAAAAAAGAAAAACCCAATGATTTTAAAAACAGTAGCAAAAATTGCTATTTTTCCCAACCTGGAGAGATAGACTCCTAAAAATCTGTGGGATTCAACTTAACTGGAGGTTTTTCAAAAGTCACTGTATGTCTCTCATTTCATCCCTGCCAGTAATAACAATGTCTTAAAGATTCTGATTTTAGAACCCACTTAAAACACAAACACTTCCTTAAAAGGATTGATAAACACTTATCTCTTATCTCCTAACCAAATGTTACCACTGGCTGAATGCTTGTATTCTGGTTGGATCAACCCAATGCTTGGGTCTCTGGTTTTAAGTATCATGTAAGGAAATATATTATAAAAATATGGTAGTGACTCACAGACCTTAAGCACAGCAGTGCAACTGGGTCAGAGGAAGCATGAGAAGCTTGCAGAACTCTTTATTCTTCCTTCTCTCTTTTGTTCTCAAACTCATCTTCACTTTTTCTCTCTTCCTAGATCTACTTTCTCTGAATCTCTAGCCAGACCAAGGGCAAAGATGGTTATCCCACAACATCTTAGTTTATATCTCCTCTTCCTAAGAGATACCTGATCTGTTCATTCCAATTTCAAATTACTGAGAGAAGGAATGTGATTAAAACCATTTTAGATGAACTGTCCTTCTCTAATCCAGTCACCTCCAGCCAGGGGGCAAGTTACATGACATAAACATGGATGTTGAATATACTTCTGTGGAAGCGGGTAGGGAAAGCATGATTCCCAAGTCTGATATTTTATTGCCAGACCCAGCAAATGAAGCAAATTCCTATGCTAATCATGCAAAAATTTCCAGACACCGCGCTCTGGGTAATTGTTGTCCTATCGTATGGTAATAGGAGAATGCTGGCTTACAGAGAGGATAAAGATAAATCTTGGCAGCTTAATGATATTGCTGCATCCTACCTTCCTCTATATCTTTGGAAAAAATTAAAATCTGCAGATTACTGGATGAGATCCTAAAGTTAAATGCCTGCACACTCCTTGGATGTGATGTTTGTTGTAAAGAAGAATGACTACAGCAAAAATGTTTTAGTAAAGTTTCTTGCACTGAGCACTATTTTACTACTGTTGCCAGAAAACCGATGTGATTAATTACATCATGAAGATCCATGGAGATTATACAGCCAGGGCTATTTTGATGTTCTTTCTCATGAACTTCAATCTCCTTTAAGCTAGTAAGACACAATTTGAGAGAGAGCATTTTTTTTTTCATCCTTAAGAACTGAAAAGATAGAAACAGTTAAAAGAATCGTAGCAATTCTTTCTCTTTCTAAATCTACCTTTAGCCTTTTCTGAAGAAGGAGCCCTATGAAAACGTCGCATGTGGGACAGCACAAACATTTCTCAACATTTTTTATCACCCGTGTTTATATGTATCTTTTAAATTAATTAATTTATTTGACTGTGCTGGGTCTTTGTTGCTGCATGGGATTTCTCTAGATGTGGTGAACGGGGGCTACTTCTCGTTGTGGTGTGTGGTCTTCTCACTGAGGTGTGTAGTCTTCTCGTTGAGGTGTGTAGTCTTCTTGTTGAGGTGTGTAGTCTTCTCGTTGTGGTGTGTGGTCTTCTCATTGAGGTGTGTAGTCTTCTTGTGGTGTGTAGTCTTCTCACTGAGGTGGCTTCTCTTGATGCAAAACATGAGCTCCAGGGCATGTGGGCTCCAGTAGTTACGGCTTGTGGGCTCTAGAGCACTGGCTCAGTAGTTGCGGTACAGGGGCTCAGTTTCTCTGCGGCATGTGGAATCTTTCCAGACCAGGGATCAAACCTGTGTTCCCTGCATTGGCAGGTGGATTCTTAACCACTGAACCATCAGGGAAGTCCTATGTATATATTTTTTTAAATCATGTAGTTCCTTATTGCCCACTGAGTTTCAGCAGAAACCTGGCAGTGAAGTCACACTGCAGAGGCTCTTGGGAGATTCTTTTGACCACAGGAAAAAAGTTAACATGTCAGCCATAATATGTCTCCTGTTTCCCATCAGTATTTGTTTCCATTATGCAGAGAAACTGATAGCTATTAGCAAATAGTTTTACTGATTGAAATGTACTCAGAAAAAGCTCATGATCAATGAACTGTGGAATTTTTCACTGAAGGTAAGTATAGGAATATTTTGCAAAGATAAAACATATATAGGAGGAATTCCAAGCACTACACTACATTAATAATGAATGAATAAGAAATGAAACTGGCTTCTTTAAAATTTCAATTAATTTATTTATTTTAATTGGAGGCTAATTGCTTTGTAGAGGTTTTGGCCATACATTGACATGAATCAGTCATGGGTGTACATATGCCCCCATCCTGAACCCCCCTTCCATGTCCCTCCCCATCCTATCCCTCAGGGCTGTCCCAGTGCACCAGCTTTGAGTGCCCTGTCAAAACTGGCTTTTGATGAGATAATTATGCAAAATATTAATTTGTGGTTTTTTCCTGGTGCTATAGGAGTGAATAAGGAAGAGTTGTCTTTTCCCATCTCAAGAAGTCTTTGTGTTCTGCCTTTTACCTCCCTGGCCTAAGAATGGCTTTTATGTTGGAAAATAAGTTTAAGGCAACTGGAAATCAGCTCTCTGACAGCTAGGGAGGATAATGGGTGATGGGAGAATAGGTGTAGTAGCGACGTGGAAGCAGAGCTGGCCCAAGCAATAAGAGCATGGGAGTCTTACCTTAAAGGGGGGGAATCTCAAGGACAGAAGGTCAGGTTAGCCTGTGGATGTGAGGGCTGAGGAATATTCCAGAAGGAACAGCATATGCAAAGATCCTGTGGCAGACAGACACATAGTACATCCAAGGAACCTAGAGAAGAGTGGAGGAACAGAGTAGGAAGGCAGCTCTGAGTGACAGGGAAGGACTGGGGTCTTGTACCTTGTATTAAGAGATTTTGGTCTTTTTCCTGAGAGCAATGGAAAACCATTGAAGAATTTTAAGCAGAGGAGTAATGCAATCACCTTGGTAGTATGACCAACCTAGATAGCACATTAAAAAGCAGAGACATTACTTTACCAACAAATGTCCATCTAGTCAAAGCTATTTTTATAGTAGTCATGTATTGATGTGAGAATTGGAGTATAAAGAAAACTGAGGGCCAAAGAATCGATGCTTTTGAACTGTGGTGTTGGAGAAGACTCTTGAGAGTCCCTTGGACTGCAAGGAAATCCAACCTGTCAATCCTAAAGGAAATCAGTCCTGAATATTCATTGGAAGGACTGATGCTAAATCTGAAATTCCAATACTTTGATTACCCGATGTGAAAAACCAACTCACTGGAAAAGACCCTGATGCTGGGAAAGATTGAAAGCAGGAGGAGAAGGGGATGACAGAGGATGAGATGGTTAGATGGCATCACCAATGCGAAGGACATGAATTTGAATAGGCTCCAGGAGTTGGTGATGGACAGGGAAGCCTGGCGTGCTGCAGTCCATAGGGTCACAAAGAGTCGGACACCACCGAGTGACTGCACTGAACTGAATGTGATCACATTTGCCTTACAGGCATTTTATGCTTACACCTGTGCTATAAGGTAAGCACAACACTCGCCTCATGGAGCTAGCTTGAGGGAAGTTTAGCAACCCTGTATTCTCCAGCAACCACCCCACATAAACATGCATTCTTATTAGACAAAAACAAAACAAAACAAAACAGCATGCTTACTGTGGAAATGCAACTTCTAGACAGTCCTTAAGCACTCCTTCCTAGCACCCCTAGACCTGGAACTGCCACTACATGTATGCTATTATTATCATTCTCCAACACAAAGAGATCAAAGATAAGAGAGATTAGCTACCTTGTCCAAGACCAAACGGCTAGCCAATTTCAGAGTGAGGATGGCAATCAAATCTGACCAGAGTTCTTGCAGCAGTTGTGGTTCACACTCCCCATGTATCCCCTCGGCCCACCTGGCAGAACACCTGCAGATAGCCCCCCACATGCCCACTTGAATAGTCCCCTGCAGACAGTTTCCTCAGATGTTCACAGACCTCTTGCATATCTCTGCACGAGGGCCTTCGTTGGCCAGGAAATTCAGTTGACCTGTGCACAGAAATTTAACCTCCTAGAAGTGGCTGTCAGTGAGGACAAGAGCTGGGGGAAAAAATGCCGAGCTTCCTTGTCTTCCCTCAAATCCTTCTGAGGTCTGCTTCACAAGTATCACAGAGGGTCCCCAGCAGCTCACAGAGGTAACTGGATCTTTAATTTACCCTTTGTTGGTGTCCCTCCTTTCCCTAACTCTCCCTCAGTGCCCCCTGGAATCAACTTCTATTTACTTGCATTAACTCCTTGTCTCAGGGTCTGCTTTGCAGGGAACCCAAACTAAGACAGCTTTTAACCAATGCAGGCTACTGCATCTCTCAATCTTGTTTGGAGAATTTCCCCCCAATTCCCTTGTTATGAGATCAATTTAATGAGCATTTAATGGGTACATGGCCCTGTGCCAAAGGGTACAAAGGAACCATTATGACATCTATTTTGTTCATTACTTTGGGCAGAAGGTGGCAACTCTAAAGAGGGAATGAATAAATGATGCAAAGAGAAAGATGACAGTTTTGTGTGTAGGCGGCTCTATACGGGAGTGTGATAGAGCAATAGCACTCACTTTCTAATATATTGCTCTACACTCTGGTTCCAGGATATTAAATGTCTCCATCAGGGAAAGTAATGTCATGCCATTAAGAATTAATAATACACACTCTTGGGTGACATTACCCTATTAATTCTGATTCTATCTCAGTTGAACAAAAATGCTGTTCAGTGTTTGGATGATTTATCAAGATATGAAGTAAAGCTTGCCAAATCTCTAGCTATAGTCATAAATAATTGCACCATCTTTTAGTTCACATTTTCTGTTTAAAAGGCCGTATATTGGCAAACTAGTCATGGATGGAGTTTAGGACTCAAATTCTATTTAGGGCACAAACTCTAATCTTTAAAAGTGGCATACATTTCATGACTTTTCTAAAAGTATAAGTCCAATGACATAGTATAGAATCCTACATGAAACTTTCATAAGATTTGCAAATCTATTTTTCTTTTCTAACCATCCTAAGAGGAAATGCCAGATGGCTTGGCATTAGCCATGCCAGTTTTCAGAAAGGAGTAGAGTTTACTTCACAGTTGATTGAAGACACTGCCTATTCCAGTCCTGGATTTCCACTGGTTTCTGAGCTTTGTTGAAACAAGGCCCATGGCTTTAATTAGAATAGAATTTGTGTAATTCTGTGATGAACACACAAAACTCTAGAATGTCCTAGCATATTGCCACCATTCTTCATGTGCTGAGGTCCTAGGGTTCTGAGGGGTTCTCATGCAAGCCAAGGAGTTCAACTCACTAGAATTCTCTGGACATGGGGACAGGTTTTTGGAGGCAACTGCAAGTGGAGGAAAATGGTTGTCAACTCAAACTGCTCCCAAATAGCAATGGTAAGAGAGTCTCTGAAATATGTAGTGTTCTGTGCACACTTGGATTACTTGCAATCATAATGGGGAGACTTCTGTGATCATATTATACTCTAGCTGGCTTGAAGTCATGACAAAGTCATTGCGTAAAAGGAGGGGTAAGACAAAGACACAAAGTCACAGGTTCAGTGGTTGGGAATCAAGTCTGTGTGCTGAGCGTGCATGTTCAGTTGTATCCAACTCTTTGTGACCCCAGAGACTGTAGCTCATCAGACTCTTCTGTCCATGGGTATTCTCCAGGCAAGAATACTGAAATGGGCTGCCATTTCCCTCTCCAGGGGATCTTCCTGACCCAGGGATCAAACCTGGGTCTCCTGCACTGGCAGGCAGATTCTTACCACTCAGCCACCTGGGAAATCAGTCTATCTAACCTCTCCTAAATATGCCTAAACATTTGAGGCAAGAAGTAGGGACAGAGACAATTCATGAGGATGCTAGAGCTATAGATGGATTGAAAGGAAGGACTATCTGTTGATACCATATTCAACTGATTGACATTTCCAAGAAAGAAACTACAACTGATCATGGCTCAAATTTCAAAACAACTGAAGAAGAATATAAAGCTGTCCTGGGTGATGAAAAACCAAGTAGGTGACAATATGCCCCAGCAAATCAGTATGAAAGGAGGAGTAGGGCCTCCCCTGAGCCCAGTCGTTCAGACTTTGCCCTCCCAAGGCAGAGGGTATGGGTTCAATCCCTGGTTGGGGAACTAAGATCCCACATGCCACAGGGTGGGGCCAAACAAAGCGAGAGAGAGAGAGAGAGAGAGAGAGAGAGAGAGAGAGAGAGAGAGAGAGAGAGAGAGAGGAAAAGGAGGAGTGGAACAGGGCTTGGATAGGCAGTAGGACTGTCACCTCTAACTGAACACACAAATAGCTCTATCTTGATGAAAAACACAATATTTACATTGTTGCAGACCCCCAAGATTAGCAAGTAACATACCTCAACTTACCTTACCCCTACCATGAACTTCTTTTGGTATTTTCTTGACAATATCCTCAAACTTCCAATAGTCACAAAAATAATCTCCCCTCCTTTGTGAAGCTGCCTGAGAAGCAACACCCCCCCACCCTTTCCTCTCTACCTACATGACATCACAATTATCATTTGCTATTTTTTAACAGCTTTATCAAGGGATAATTGGCATATAATAAACGGCACATATTTAAAGTGGAAAATTCGACAGTTTTGACCTTGTGTCCACTTGTGACATCATAATATTTCCCTGAAAATTTTTTTCTTGTCTTTTGTAATCTTTTGGTCACACTCCTCACTCTCCCTAGGCAACCACTGATCTTTTTCTGTCACTATAGGTTTTAGTGTACATTTTCTAAAATGTCATCTAAGTGGAATCCTGCCATATGCATTTGGCCTGGCTTCTTTGACCACATAATTATTTTGAGATTCATCCATGTTGTAGTGTGTATCACTAGTTCATTCCATTTTCACTGCTCAGTAAAATCCCACTGCATGGATATACCACAGTCTGCTTATCTATTCACCTGTTGATAGACATTTGGATTGTTTCTAGTTTTGGTTACTAAAGATATAGTAGTTACAAATATTTTTGTGGAAGTCTTTGTGTGGACATAAGCTTTTTATTTCTCTTGGGTAAATACCTAGGAATGGAATGCCAGGATCATATGTTTAACTTTTTAAGGAATTGCTCAACTGTTTTCTAAAGTGGTTTATACCATATTAAATGCCACCAAAAGTGCATATGTATAAGAGCTCTAGTTCCCCCACACCCTTGGCAACACTTGGTATGGCCAGTCTTTCTAATTTTAGCCATTTCAGTAAATTGATAGTGGTATCATGTTGTGATTTTAATTTACATTTCCCTAATGACATTGAACACTTTTTGTGTGCTTATTTTCTGTGTATGTTCACTGGTGAAGTATCTGTTCAAATCCTTTGCCCATTTTCTATTTGGTTGTTTTCTTATCACTGAGTTTTCAGAATTCTTCATAAATTCTGTGTGTAAGTCTTTATCATATATATGCATTAAAAATATTTCTCTAGTATATGACTTGTCTTTTCTTTATTTTAAAGTATTTTTCTTACAGCATAAGTTCTTAGTTGTAGTAAAGTCTAATTTGTCAAAGTTTTCTTTTATGGATCATTCTTTTGAGGTTGTATCTAAGAAATCATTGTTTGGCCCATGGTTACAAAGATTTTTTTCCAATATGTCTTCTTCTGGGAGCTTTATAATTTCAGGTTTTACATTTAGGTCTATGATACCTGGGAAGTTAATTTTTGTAAAGAGTATGAGATATGAATTGAAATTCTTTTTTTTTTTCTCATGTGGATATTCAATTGTTCTAGCATTTTAAATAAATTCCTGAGTGATCTTGATCCTGTTGATCTGTGGGGCCATGCTTTGAATTGCACTTTGAATATGCAAGTGAAAAAAAGAGGAAATTCTTTTTAAAACATTTATTTATTTATCTGGCTCCTCCAGGTCTTAGTAGCTGCACGTGGGATTTTTAGTTGCAGCATGTGAAGAGGTAGCTGCAGCATGTGGTATCTAGTTCCCCAACCAGAGTTTGAGCCTAGATGGCTTGCATCGGGAGCTCAGAGTCTTGGCCACGACACCACCAAGGGAAGTCCTAAAATTCTTGATTCTTAAAAAAAAAAAAAAAGTTAAAAGAAGAAATTCCAATCATAATATATTACTTGGCTCTGCAGTGAGTATACCCATAATTGTATTACTATTAATCCACTCAGGTGTTACTGGGTGGTTTTAAGCAACAGTTCTGAAGGCTGGCAAATCCAAGAACCAAGGGAAGATAGAAAGAACTGTGGTTTCTCTTTCTCCTCTTATAAGGGCATTAATCTCATTATGGGAACCTCACCCTCATGGCTTCAGCTAAAACTAATTACTTCCCCCAAAGTCCCATTTCCCTCAGTGATAATATCTCTGAGGATTAAGATTTTAACATACCAATTTGTCAGGTAGGAGGGAGATGCCATTCAGTCCTTGGCAATGGGTCATAGTGATGGAAGCATTTGATTATTGATTTCTCTAAAAGTACTAATAAAACTAGAAAGAGAGAATGAGAATAGTAGGGGAAAAATAAGTATGCATCAATAGAAGCTCAATACATAATGCCAAAAATTGATAACTCAAAAAATAACCGTATAAGGCTATTTTAATGATATGAAGCTTAGCTACAGGGCTGGTGGCCTCTAACTACTGTTGGTTTTAAAGACTGAATAGATCTATGGTTCAGGAGAGGGTGTGGCAGAAGCCAGCCATTTTTCATCATCAGCCTTTTAGTATCATTTTATTTTAAAATAAAATAAAATATGTGTTACTTTGCTTAAAGTGAAAATTAATTAGATTTGAAAATACAAGTATTCTTTACAGAGTTTGTTGTTTTTGGATAAACTTAGACCTTTTTTAGTTTAATGTTCTAGTGAAGGGCAGAGCTGAATAAGGCTTTTCAGGATACTTAAACCAACTAAACATGGAAAATAGGACTTTAATTAATTATTAACTAATCTAACTATTGGAATTATAAGCACCACATAGACCCAAGAATAAGGCTGCCAGGTTTAGCAAATAAAATGATAATTGATGCTTTTGAATTGTTGTGTTGGAGAAAACTAGTGAGAAATTGTTGTGTTGGAGAAAACTAGTGAGAAATTGTTGTGTTGGAGAAAACTTGCCCTTGGACTGCAAGGAGATCAAATCAGTCAATTATAAAGGAAATCAATCTTGAATATTCATTGGAAGGACTGATGCTGAAGCTGAAGCTCCAATACTTAGGTCACCTGATGCAAAGAGTCGACTCATTAGAAAAGACTCTGATGCTGGGAAATATTGAAGGCAGGAGAAGGGGACAACAGAGGATGAGATGGTTGGATGGCATCACAGACTCAATGGACATGAGTTTGAGCAAGCTCCAGAAGATGGTGGAGGACAAGGAAAGCCTGGCGTGCTTCAGTCTATGGGGTTGCAAAGAGTCAGACACAGTTGAGCAACTGAACATCAATAAATGTCCCATGCAGTGTTTGAGACATATTTATCCTAAAGTATTACTTGTTTATCTGAAATTCAAATTTCACTTGGCTTCTTACATTTTATCTAACAACTCTATCCAAGAGGCACATGATTCATAAAAATTGCTAGAATGGACCACACTGGGGGTGGGAGGTGTGAGATTTTTCATTTACTCACCCTGCATTGTGGCAGCCCAGTGTTGAATCCATCGTATTTCTGGGGGTGCCGCTGCTGCTGCTAAGTCACTTCAGTCGTGTCTGACTCTGTGTGACCCCACAGATGGCCACCCACCAGGTGACCCCATCCTTGGGATTCTCCAGGGAGAACACTGGAGTGGGTTGCCATTTCCTCCTCCAATGCATGGAAGTGAAAAGTGAAAGTGAAGCTGTTCAGTCGTGTCCGACTCTTAGCAACCTCATGGACTGCAGCCCACCAGGCTCCTCTGTCCATGGGATTTTCCAGGCAAGAGTACTGGAGTGAGTTGCCATGTCCTCCTCCAGGGGATCTTCCCAACTCAGGGATCAAACCTGTGTCTCCTGCATTGGCAGGTAGATTCTTTCCTCCTGAGCCACCTGGGAAGCCCTATGCAAATGCAAAACTTACATAGCATATGCACTTTACACAGGAAATGGTTGAGTCACAGTCCTTAAAGGTGAATGTTGGCCCCTGGAAGGATAACGGTTTCTGAGCGCTAAGAAAGAAAGTGGTTAGAAATGAAGGAAATGTACATTTCTCTTACTCTTTACTTCATCTGAAATGTGCAGTGTTATGGACATTCGAAGCAGGAGAAACTTCGGTCCATGGTTTACATTTAACATCTAGTCGTGACATTGTGCTGGATTCTCCTCTTCTGTGAATGTAAAAAAAAATCAGAAGTTACTATGAGAAATTTTAAATATAAACAGAAGTAAAGAAAAGGAACCTCCACACATCCCTCACCCCAGCAATGACCACTCACGGCTGATCTCCGTTTGTTTCAATTCCTATTCTTTATCCCTCTCTAGTTATTGTGACAGAGAAGGCAATGGCAACCCACTCAAGTACTCTTGCCTGGAAAATCCCATGGACGGAGCAGCCTGGTGAGCTGCAGTCCACGGGGTCGCGAAGAGTCGGACACAACTGAGCGACTTTGCTTTCACTTTTCACTTTCATGCGTTGGAGAAGGAAATGGCAACCCACTCCAGTGTTCTTGCCTGGAGAATCCCAGGGACAGGGGAGCCTGGTGGGCTGCCATCTATGGGGTTGCACAGAGTTGGACATGATTGAAGCGACTTAGCAGCAGCAGCAGCAGCAGCAGCAGCAGTTATTGTGAAGCAAATTCCAGACATCATCTAATTCCATCTCTAAATATTTCAGTACGTATTTCTGACATACAAGGACTCTCCCTTATAAACATAACCACAATACCCGCATCTCAAACACACTCCTAAATCAACAAAAATTCTGAAAAAGACATTTTAAATAATATTTTGCTAGATGAAACAGAAATGATCTCATAGGATTTTAGCCAACACACTCCTTTCTGGTATTAATTAAACAATGTGGACACGTTTAAATGCCATTCAGGTACCACTTCAGAGGAGGTAAATTCAAACACTCCGATCAGGTATTAAAGTAGCTTGTCTTTTTAATATTCAAAGAAATATACTATTGTTCAATCACTCCTTGATCCAACAGATATCCATTGAATACCTATTACCCTAAGCACAGGACACAAAGATCAACACGTTTGCCTTGAGGCATTGTGGAACATGCAAGTTTATATACAAGCAAGTGTGATACAAAGCAGAAGGAATTAGCGATAAATAAAGGTACAAGGCAGAACTAGCTGTTGAAAAGGGTTCTAAAGGATGTGTGTGCTTATTCCAAAGTGGCAGAGGCCGGCTTTTCACTGGAAGAATCAGCAGGAAGAAAGGCATAAAGAAGACAAAATCTCCTAAATTATTCATTCTTTAAGAACAAAGACTGGGTCTTTACACATCTTTGCAAATCTCCTGCCCTGGCCTGTGACACCTAGCACAGTGTCTGACTCGCATGGACATTTCTTGAAGAGCTGAACGTAAAATTCACTTTTTACCCTAGTGATTAATAATATTAATTCTCAGTCATTCCTAAAATGCCTGTGTTATACTGCATTATACATGAAGACCATGCCACAGAACCCCTTCCATCCCCACGAGGAAGAGGTAAGCTTTACATTATTTTATGAGGGCAAATGTTTAATTGCCCTGAATGTTTTCAGAAAGATGCTGCTTCCCTTTGTGTGCTAGTTTCTTTCATGTGCCCAGGCATATCATGGGTGAATTCTTGCTGATCTCCTTTATTAGTTTAAAAGATGATTGAACCATCTGTGGGTCTCCCCTCCCCCACCCTGTTATTGTGACCTGCCCATTAGCCTTCTAATGAGCAGATATGAAATTTGCTTTACTGACCATTTTCTCTGAAAATAAAAGCCAGAGTGAAGCTTTGCTAACCACATGATTGAAATTTATTGCCACTGAAAGGATTGTGTGTAGGCGGGGAGGAGGGGGTTTGGATTGGGCTCTAAATTAAAACTTAAAGAGCTCTCTGTAATCATTACAAGGACTGTAGTGTCCTGAACAAAATTTAATGCTATCTGTTCCATAGGAGAGAAGGTCTGCATATTTACCAGCTGGCCAGCAGTGCAGTAAATTTATACTGAGTTATTTTCCATATCATTTTGTTTATTTATATAGACTCGATTAGACCCTTTCAAAGGCTTAACTTAGTGTGGCTGCTGCAGACAGCTAGCTTACACCAAGCCTTTCTTGGCAAGACTTGAAAGCAAACTGTAAATGGTGTAAACAATTGTATTTGATTATACACTGCCAAATAATGTGCGTCTGGGAAGACAAACAAAACTTATTAAACAGACAACAAATAGTCGAGGTAAATATCAAATATGTTAACTCTACAAAACACAGGGCTGGATCTCGTCAAAGTCTTATTAACTCAGCACAGCTGGATTAAAATAAAAAGCACCATTTAGACTTAAAAGCAGGGGATCCCCAAGTTAGAAAGTCTGGATTCTGTTCCTGTCTCCATCACTAATTCACTAAGTGACATTGATTACTACTTTGATTTTTGTTTGAGTTTTCCCAACAATGGCAAAGGGATTTCAGGGCTGCTCCTGAGAGCATAGGAGAATGTTCGCCATATGACTTCCCTGGAGAATTGCTGTCCGGTCACCTCCTAATATCCATCTCCAGGAGTTCTATGTCCCCCTGGAAAGTAAGTCAGCCTAAGTAAAAATTGGTGAAAGAGGTGACATTCTCAAGTTAGGTCACTTCCGTGGCCATGGCAGGCTTTGGAGATAGGCAGCAGTGCGTGCATGCTAAGTCACTTCAGTCGTGTCCAACTCTTTGTGACCCTATGGACTATAACCCACCAGGATCCTCTGACCTTGGGATTCTCCAGACAAGAATACTGGAGGGGATTGCACGCCCTCCTCTAGGGCATATTCCCAACCCAGGGATTGAACCGGTGTCTCTTGCATCTTCTGCGTTGATGGGCAGATTTTTTACCACTGCACCACCTGGGAAGCTCTATCTTTTTATAAGGAGGCAAAATCTGTCCCAGGAGCAATAAGCAGCTACCCACTTACCTGGTGGCTCAGCTGGTAAAGAATTTGCCTGCAATGCGGGAGACCTGGATTCAATTCCTGGGTTGGGAAGATCCCCTGGAGAAGGGAAAGGCTACCCACTCCAGTATTCTGACCTGGAGAACTCCATGGACTATATAGTCCATGGGGTTGCAAAGAGTTGGCAATGACTGAGCAACTTTCACATCCATCTCACTGGCCAGACTTGGCAATATGTCTACCCTTCCAGTCCTTTCTGCCTCCCATGAATGAGGGGTAGAAAGGAATGGGATTCCACAACAGGCTTAGATTTATAACCTTTCATCTATTGGGGTAGTGGAGGGGCCTACCTTCTCTAAGGGCGATGGAGAGGGAGGCATAAAGAGGGGAAGACCATGCCAACCACAGAGTAGGTAGTCACGTAGGACACTTGTTCCAACTGCTCTAATATCAGAGGTGTTTGGAGTCATACATGTTTATGGTTGATGTTTGGTATCTTTGGGGGTTTTTAATAGAACTTGCTTTAAAAGCAAAACATTGTCAGTGACTTTTTCTACCTCATTGTATCTACCCTTGTTCCTTTCCTGTCTCTGTCCTGAAACGTTGTTTATCTCACAACCCAGGGTTCCCACTGTTCTCTAGATCAGAAATGTTCAACTCAGCTGCACATGAAAGTGAAAAGAAAGTGTTAGTTGCTCAATTGTGTCTGGCTCTTTGTGACTGCATGGACTGTAGCCCATCAGCCTCCTCTGTTCATGGAATTCTCCAGGCAAGAATACTGGAGTGGGTAGACATTTCCTTTTCCAGGGGATCTTCCCAATCCAGGGATAGAACCTGGGTCCCCTGCATTGCAGGAGAATTCTTTATCATCTAAGCCACCCAGGAAGCCCATAAGAATCATCTAAAGAGATTGTTTAGAATCTTGCTCTCCAGGCTTGCACTCCTAGGATCTCTGAGGGTGGAACAGACACATCAGCATTTTTTAAGTCCCCTGGGTGCACCCACACAGAGAGGCACTGAACTAATATTCCAAATGGCTAATCATAATCTAAAGTGATGGTGCTTCTTTATCTTGGAGATGCACTTGAGTCACCTGTGGTGATTTTAAGTCTCACATTTGCCTAGGTTGCATAATCTAAATATACCCTAAATGTGACTCTCTTCTTCTCTACTGCTTCTATCTTAATTCATGCCACTAGCATCTCTATCTTCTACTTTTGCGACAATATCTCTGTTTCCATGGCACCTAGAGTGAGCTTCTGGAGCTTAAATTTGATCATTTATCATCCTGCTGGAAATCCTTAATGCTTAGAATAAAATCCAAGGCCCTGGCTATGGCCAGTCAGCCCTAAGTGACGAGCCTGCCTCTTCCTCCGCAGCCTCCCTGTCTCCCACTGTAGGCTTTTCTTCCCAGCCTCGTACTGCCTCCGACATGCCCAGCTGGGTCTCACCCCTGGGCCTGTGCCCTTGCTGCTCCCTCTGTCTAGCATCCTTCCTCCCAGATATACACATGGCTCTGCTCCCTTCATTCAGGATTTTATTCCTTGTGAAATACCTTTCCTTTACTATATGTATCTCAAATAACACCTTGCTTCATTTTGTCTCCTTACCCTGCTATATTCTCTTTTATAGCTTTTGCCACTACCAGAAACCAAATAAATTTATCCAGTGCCCATTTTCTCCTAGAAAACAAAATATGAGGGGTGGGATTTTGTTTGGTTTGAATATAATCCAATCTCTGGAATAGTGCCTGGAACATAATATGCACTCAATATACAGTGAATGAATAAATGAATAAATAAATATCCCTTACTTTCATTTTACTCTCATTGTCAAATCTATCACAATTATGAAGCTATCACAGAAAAAACCTATTGAGATCACGCAGGTTTCTCAAACAAAGCAACACATATATGCATTTTTGGTCTCTTTTATTTGACTTCCTTTAATTTGAAACCTGAGTTTCTCACCAGCTCAGAAAATATTGGATCACATAAAACATCAATAAGATTTATTTTTATTGGAAAAGGTGATTGCTCCAAGTTAGGACTGTCTGATTTAGCAGCTAAAATATAAGCTGTCAAGTTAAATTTGAATTTCAGATAAACAACAAATAATTTTTTTAGTATCAGTATGTCCCATGCAGTTGGGACATACACTACAAAATTACTCTTTTGCTTATCAGAAATTTTAATCTGATTGGGTGCCCCATCACTTATGAAAGTGAAAGTGCTAGTTACTCAGTGGTGTCCGACTCTGCAACCTGTAGCAGATTCTTTACCATCTGAGCTACCCGTCTTGTATTTTATCTGACAACCTAAATCCAAACTGCAGTGGAATTTGTTTTAATACAGGAGCAAGTGTGAAGTCAGATGACCTGGTTTTGAATCGGAGCTCAGCCACTTATTGAGCATGTGAACCCGTGTTGTTGCTCAGTCGCTTCAGTCGTGTCAGACTCTTTGCAACCCTGTGGATTGTAGCCTGCCAGGCTCCTCTGTCCATGGGATTTTCCCTGGCAAGAATACTGGAGCAGGTTGCCATTTCCTCCTTCAGGGGATCTTCCCAACCCAGAGATTGAACCCACATCTCCTGTGGCTCCTATGTTGGCAGGTGAATTCTTTACTACTGAGCCACCTGGGAAGCACTATGTGTATTTGGAGAGGTTATTTAAATTTGTCAACCTGTAGTTTTTCCATATCTAAAATGGTGATAATAATATTTATTTTATGTGATTATTTGAAGATTAAAATTTAGAGCTATCTAAATCACTTAGTTTAGCACCTGGCCTACTATGATCACAAATGATATTACTGTCATCATTGTTATCATATATAAAGTCATCAACTATCTGAGATTTATCCAGGGCTGAGGGCTCTCCTCAGTTATAGGACTCTCAGTGATAAAACTGGAAAATTTCCAAGCAAAGCGGAAAAGTTGGTCATCTTGGTAGCTACTTAGAAAAAATTTAGTACAGTTATATTAGTGCACTTACTTTAAGCTTTAAGTAATACATGAGGATTATTTTCTATCCATTAACAAAAAAGGTCTGGTTGCAATGGAAAAATTTTAAGGTTCTATTTCAAACAGCAAATTTGTTCTTTTATGCTAGACACATTTAGATCTCCATTACTGGAAAGAGGTGTGTTTGAGTTGTATATATTTAGAAAACCACTTAAGTGGCACGGTTAAAGATTGATTAATACACTTTTAAAACATTAACAATCAAAATGGGAAGTTTGACTG
This sequence comes from Ovis canadensis, assembly GCF_042477335.2. NCBI lineage: Eukaryota > Metazoa > Chordata > Mammalia > Artiodactyla > Bovidae > Ovis > Ovis canadensis. The sequence continues at coordinate 31,857,418 of NC_091246.1, forward strand.
CCAAACAGTTCTGTGCATTTATAGTTCAGTCTTTTGTACTCTGCATCAAAAAAGGCTGTTAAGAAACAACTTGTTTCACAGATGAGATGGTGCTAATTTATGCAAACGTTCAATACAATGATGGGAGCAGCAAAATTCAAAGAGGTTATATCTTAAACCTCTCAGGCAAGGGAAGTGACTAGGACGCTATCTAAAACTCTCTGTGGGCTTCCCAGGTGGCTCAGTGGTAAAGAACCCACCTGCCAATGCAAGAGATGTGGCTTTGGTCCCTGGGTCGGGGAGACACCCTGGAGAAGGAAATGGCAGCCCACTCCAGTTACTTGCCTGGGAAATCTCATGGACAAGCTATAATCCTTGGGGTCTCAAAAGAGTTGGACACGACTTGGTAACTAAACAGCACCACCACCAAAACCCCTCTGCAATGGTTAAGTCTCTCAAATAGGTGCTTTCTGTGAGCTGTTACTTGATAATACAGTTGAATTAGGAGAGGAATGCCTCCCCTTGACAGTGACCACAAGTAACAGTATATATTGAATTTCCTCTTTTAAAGTTAGTTTTATTAGACAAAGCACAAAAGACTTGGTTAAGGATTAGACATCTCCAAGAAAAAGAAATGCAAAAAAGGCAAAATAATTGTCTCAGGAGGCCTTACAAATAGCTGTGAAAAGAAAAGAGGCTAAAGGCAAAGGAGAAAAGGAAAGATATACCCATCTGAATTCAGATTTCCAAAAAATAGCAAGGAGAGATAAGAAAGCCTTCCTCAGTGATCAATGCGAAGAAATAAAGGAGAACAATAGAATGGGAGAGACTAGAGATCTCTTCAAGAAAATTAGAGATACCAAGGGAACATTTCATGCAAAGATGGACACAATAAAGGACAGAAACAGCATGGACCTAACAGAAGCAGAAGATATTAAGAAGAGGTGGCAAGAATACACAGAAGAACTATACAAAAAAGATCTCAATGACCCAGATAACCACGATTGTGTGATCACTCACCTAGAGCCAGACATCCTGGAATGCCAAGTCAAGTGGGCCTTAGGAAGCATCACTATGAACAAAGCTAGTGGATGGTGATGGAATTCCAGTTGAGCTATTTCAAATCCTAAAAGATGCTGCTGCTAAAGTGCTGCATTCAATATGCCAGAAAATTTGGAAAACTCAGCAGTGGCTACAGGACTGGAAAAGGTCAGTTTTCATTCTAATCCCAAAGAAAGGCAATGCCAAGGAATGCTCAAACTCTTGCACAATTGCACTCATCTCACACTAGCAAAGTTGTGTGCGAAATCCTCCAAGAAAGGCTTCAATAGTACGTGAACCGAGAACTTCCAGGTTCTCGGAAGTTGGATTTAGAAAAGGCAGAGAAAACAGAGATCAAATTACCAGCATCTGTTGGATCATAGAAAAGGCAAGAGAGTTCCAGAAAAACATCTACTTCTGCTTTATTGACTATGCCAAAGCCTTTGACTGTGTGGATCACAACAAACTGTGGAAAATTCTGAAGTGAAAGTGAAAGTGAAGTCACTCAGTCATGTCTGACTGTTTGCAACCCATGGACTGTAGCCCACCAAGCCTCTCCGTCCATGGGATTCTCTAGGCAAGAATACTGGAGTGGGTTGCCATTTCAGAGATGGGAATACCAGACCACCTGACCTGCCTCCTGAGAAATGTGTATGCAGGTCAAGAAGCAACAGTTAGAAATGGTTCAAAACTGGGAAAGGAGTACGTCAAAGCTGTATATTGCTACCCTGTTTACTTAACTTATATACAAAGTACATATTGCGAAATGCCAGAATGGATGAAGGACAAGCTGGAATCAAGATTGCTGGGAGAAATATCAATAACCTCAGATATGCAGATGACACCATCCTTACGGCATACAGAGAAGAGAAACTAAAGAGCCTCTTAATGAAAGTGAAAGAGGAGAGTGAAAAAAAGCTGGCTTAAAACTCAACAGTCAAAAAACTAGGATCATGGAATCTGGTCCCATCACTTCATGGCAAATAGATGGAGAAATAATGAAAACAGTGGTAGACTTTTTTTGAGGGGGGGACGGGGCCTCCAAAATCACTGCAAATGATGTCTGTGTCCATGAAGTTAAAAGATGCTCCTTGGAAGAAAAGCTAGACAGCTTTTCTTAACCAACCTAGGCAGCATATTAAAAAGCAGGGACATCAATTTGCCAACAAAGTTTTGTCTAGTCAAAGGTATGATTTTTCCCTTAGTCATGTATGGATGTGAGAGTTGGACCATATGAAAGTTGAGCACCTAAGAATTGATGCTTTTGAACTGTGGTGTTGGAGAAGACTCTTGACAGTCCTTTGGACTGCAAGGAGATCAAACCAGTCAATCCTAAAGCAAATGGACTGATGCTGAAGCTGAAGCTTCAATACTTTGGCCATCTGATGTGAAAAAATTGACTCATTGGAAAAGACTCTGATGCTGGGAAGGATTGAAGGCAGGAGGAGAAGGGGATGACAGAGGATGAGATGGTTGGATGGCATCACACTGACTCAATGGACATCAGTTTGAGCAGGCTCTGGGAGTTGGTGATGAACAAGGAAGGCTGGCATGCTGCAGTCAATGGGATTGTATAGAGCTGGACAAGACTGAGCAACTGAACTGAAGAATTAGACATTACCTCAATGATGTAGTGGTAAGGGTTTTATCAACAGAAGGTGGGGAGCAGGAAGAAGGGGAGAAAGGAAGAGACAAGCCCCAAATAAGCAACATCCTCATCTTATAATGGAGGGAGTTGCTGGAAGAGAAACTAGAGATTCAAGTATATGATTCATTTTATAATAATATTTGAGTATATTATTTATAACAACAAAGATTACCCATAGAAGAGCTAATAATTATCATCTAACTCTCGAGCACTAGAAGAAGTGGAAGAGATGGGATAAACAAAAGCAAGCTAAGACATCATCTTTCCTACCAGACCAGAGTTAAGTCAATAAATTGAGAAACAGGCATAAAAGATAGCAATGAGATAGAAACCACAGAGAAATTTTATTGTTTTAAATGATAGAACGAGTCAGGAGAGCTGAAGACAGCTGAAGACAACTGATTTCATTGGGAGCTGCCTGCTTGACTTACTATCACATGCACAGAGCACCTTGATTAAAAAAAAATCAATATAAGGTGGTACTATTGTGGTGCAAAGGTATGTTCATACTGTCCTCTTTTGGCAAAAGTATGCAGGATTCTCAGTATTGTTTGTTTGATGAGCTTTCAAACAATTGAGTTAGAGTTGTTTACATTTAGTGCTTCAGGGGCCTTAGAAACTGTTGCAGGAAGGGAGACCCCTTCCAGGGCCCGAAACTAGGCTCTTGTCTAACACTTGGAAATGAATTGTCTGAGGAGACACATGTGCTGACAAAGCAAGATATTTTACTGGGAAAGCGCACCCGGGTGGAGAGCAGCAGGGTAAGGGAACCCAGGAGAACAACTCTGTCACATGGCTTGCAGTCTCGGGTTTTATGGTGATGGGATTAGTTTCTGGGTTGTCTATAGCCAATCATTCTGACTCAGAGTCCTTCCTGGTGGTGGATGCCTTGTTCAGCCAAGATGGATGCCAGAGAGAAGGATTCTGGGAGGTAGTTGGACAAGTGGTGTCTCCTTTTGACCTTTCCTGAACTCTTCCTGTTGGTGGAGGCTTATTAGTTCTGTGTTCCTTACCGGAACTTCCTGTTGTAAAACAACCCATGTAAATGGTTACTATGGTGTCTGACCAGGGTGGGCAGTTTCAGTGTGTTTCCCCTAACAAAACTATTTGCCAAAGAAACATTTTAGAAGAGGGAATGAGAGGAAGAGTGAGAAGAAAAGAAAAGAAGTCCAAGATCACTTCCTTTATGCCATCAGTAACAGACATAGCACTCACCAGCTTTGAATGTGAAGAACCGTAATACTGTTGAAACTTGGAAAACACAGGTTTGAATTGCATAGGTTCACTTACATGCAGATTATTATTATTTTTTTTTACAGTATTATTCAATTCAAGGTTGGTTCAGTCTTGGGGTGTGGAACGTGAATACTACCGAGGAACTGTGTGTACAGTATAAGGAGGATTGACTATAAATGATATGCAAATTTCAACTGCACAGTTGGTCAGTGCCCTGTTCTGCCCTAAGTACTAGTTACATATGGAGAAAACTATCCCATCACCTCTCACACCCATCCTGGTCCCCTTGGCTTCCTCTGGTTCTCTGCCTCTCTCTACCTTTGACACTGTTGCTACTGCTAAGTCGCTTCAGACGTGTCCAACTCTGTGTGACCCAATAGACAGCAGCCCACCAGGCTTCCCCGTCCTTGGGATTCTCCAGGCAAGAACACTGGAGTGGGTTGCCATTTCCTTCTACAATGCATGAAAGTGAAAAGTGAAAGCGAAGCCAATCCATCGTGTCCGACTCCCAGCGACGCCAGGGACTGCAGCCTACCAGGCTCCTCTGTCCATGGGATTTTCCAGGCAAGAGTAATGGAGTGGGTTGCCATTTCTCTTCACTCTCCACTTGTTTAAAATTTTTTCAGACCTGTAGTATTATCTTTATTTGTTGGCTGCTGTATTTACAAAGGGTGTGCCATTTGAGTGAGGCAGGTGATTTTTTTTTCAAACCCAGACCTTCAGTCTTAGCAGCAAATCAACATTACTCATTTCAAGCGGTTCGCTGCCAGAGAGGATAAGAGTTAATCCCTGTCAGTCCAGCTCTTCGTGGACAACAAATAAACACAAACTGGGAGTGGAAGGCTTCTGCTTTGCTCTTTGTTTTCATTTCTGACTTGAACTTGCATTTTCTTTCCCAATCAAGGGTTCTTATGACCCAACCCACTTGTGTGAATTAAAAGCCTTCCAAGCATAAAGGAATCCTTCTTAGGGTTAGAGAATCATGTCAAGCTCAGATGCACTTACAAGGGTCACATTTCCAATCACTGTCAAATGTCTCCTTTTGAATTCTCTGTCCTTCTTCCACCCAGCCGTTCTTATTCAAGGGTTTCTTCCCATCTTTGCCTGGTTTCACACCATCCCAGGCTACATTCATTTGTAAAGGCTCTGGCCCAGGGACAGAGAAGCAAGGGTGGGAGTGGGGGGAGAATACGTGCCTTCGATGAAGGAAGCTAGGTGGGGGACGCCTGTGTCTCTCTTCAGGTTCCAGAAACTTTGAGCAGTACAGACACCACCAAGCCCTCACTATTGTCACTGCGGCATTGAACTGTGGTGGCAATGACAGTTGTGACTTCATTGAAGAAAGCAAAACAGCTGGTGAGGCCTGGTGGGTGTGCTTCTCATTTGTGCACAGATAGCTTTGTTGTAGTTCACAATGGGTTCCGGCCCTTAGTGACTGGAGCCAGACAAAAAAGGGCCCTTCTATTGAAAATGTGGCTTCCTCCTCCCCATTGAAGTCAATGTCAGAATTTGCTTTTGTGAAGGCCAAAGGGTTGAGCCCAACAGTTTTAAAAAAGCAACACACACACACACACACACACACACACACAAAGGCAGTTTTCAAGGCTGACCACACTTTCCTCATGAATTCTGAATGCCTACTGCCCTTCTCTTGGCTGGTCATTGTGCTTACAGATGAGATTGCTGAAAAATGCTGGCATATCTAAAAACATAATCCCTTTATTTCCAAATAAAAATTTAAGAATTTTTTGCATTTGAGAAATCACCCTTGGGTCTCTGTGGAGCAAGACTGGCACCTTTCTAAGACTTAGTGAAGTAAAAGGAGCAAGGTATGTGCACATAGGGTCAGGTGGAGGTGAGGCAGATACCTGGATAGTTAGCTCATGCCTCTTCAATTTCACTGGTCTTGACTATCATATAACCTTTCTTTTATCTCGTTTTTCCTTCTGGTGGACATTTGTCACTGTTTGGCCACCCAGTGGCCATTCTCCCTTCTTAGCATTACTTGGTGATTCCTTCAGGAAATCTCTTTTCCTTCTCAGCGCTGTGTCTTGGGAGGCATTGACCCCCAATTTGCACTCTAGGCCTGAACTCTGCTTGGCTTAAACCAGTCAACATTTCCCATTTACTTACTCAACTTCTCCACTGGTTCCCAGATAAGCTAATAATCAGGTCTATCGAGACACAAAGAGACATTTGAGACCTCTGAGAAAAGCAAGTGCCCTCTTTCTTCCACAGATGCTACCAGAAAAGATGTTCATTCTTCCTCTGGAAGGTATGGGAGGAGATCTGAGGTCTGGAGTGGCCACAGAATTTCTGCTGCCACAAGTGGAGAGCCTAGAGCTGCCTTTGAGGAGGGGATGGGAAAGACCGTCAATATGGTGTCTGAGGATGAAACTGACATGGAAGAGAATCAGCCCCTGGTGTCTGTATTCGAACTGCTAGACCAAGCAAGCCTTGCCTGAGGCCAGTGTCACCTTGTGGACATGGTACTGAAGAAGGAATTCACGGGGCCTGGACTCCATCTTAGGCCTGTTCATGCTGATCATGCTCGGCCACCTTTCCAATGGACTCTGAACTCTGTGTTTAGTGCCTATGAAAACAACAACAGAAGGATAAGACCCCCTCCAGACAGGGGAACCTTGAAGATCGTATCTAGGTTACTCATCACCTAAGAGAAAACATACCCTAATCACCCCTTCCTCTAGACAGGCCATAAATTTTTCTGTATCAGTTGGAGTGTAACCTTGGGTTTATTGATTATTGGCTAATTGTTTGACTCTTTGAGCACATGAGCACATAGCACGTGAATGATAGGGTTATTGGGATTGTATTTTCCTTAGTTTATGTAAGTCTCAAGGAATTTGGAGTGGTGGGTTCAGACATGTACACATGGGGTATAAAAGGTTTTCATAACTGCTGATCGGGGTCCTTGGCTAAGAGGAGACTCTGCCTTGGGCCCGCCATTGTAATAAACTGCACTCCACTATCTGCATTGTCCTTCTGAGTGAGTTTGTTTCCCGGAATGCATGGCTACAACATTTGGTGCATGGGCTGGGAAACTCCTCACTTTGAGGAGACAGGTCTCATTTGAGGCCACCCCGAGGCTTTGTGGTTTGAATCTCCTAGAGGGGAGAAGGCGCCTCGCCCCTCTGGAAGAATTCAGCCTTTCAATGCCCGGTTTCTTCGCTTTGGCAGATAGTGAAAGGCAGCAAGGGAACTGAGCGCTCAGGTGAGGAGGAACCCACCAGGCAGGGTGGAAGAGGGGGCCTAATCACCCCACTGGGAGGGACTAGAAGGGGCACGGACCCACAGGGGCCTGGAATAGGCAGGCAGCAGCGATTGTTGGTACACAGGTCGACGAGTGTGAAGGAAATTTGTGAAGGTCATTTAGGAGGTGTGTCCACACCGTCTCAGGGAAAATTATTACCAGCGATCACCAGGGGATTTTTAGGATAGGAAACTGGTCCTTGTAGGCTCGTATTCTGCACTCCCCCAGGAGGTGTCCCATCTGCTGTAAAATTCTTGACCGCCTCGGAATTGTTAGGCTAGAAGGAAGGGGATACATAAGTGAGTATGGATTGGTTTCCCCAGAGATGGCCTGGGACACGGTATATTTAACCCATCTGTGTTTTCATCCGCACCTGATCAAGCCCACCAAGGGAGAATGGACTTTAAGGGAGAAACAGTCTTGGACCACGTGCTATGCTGACTGGCAGGTGAAGGCACGCCGATCTGCCTTCTCCCTCTGGGATCTGGCAGGTAAGGCTCTTCTCACCCCAGTTAAGAAGGATGCAGAATGGCAATTTAAGTGTCATTGAGTGGAAATATCAGAAGTACATAGGGTACTGAGAACCTCATAGACAGAATGAAAAGGAAAAGTAGAAGAAGGTCCGAGAAGGTAAGCAAGATGGGGGGAAGTGAATCTAAGGCAGCTGTATTGGAGTGCATGATTAAAAATTTTAAGAAGGGATTAGGAGGAGACTATGGGGTGAAGATGAAGTCTAACCGCCTCCACATACTCTGTGAGGTCGAATGGCCCCCTGTGGGATTAGGATGGCCACCAGAGAACACCATGAACTTAAAAATACTGGAAGCAGTCTATACAGTAGGAGAGCCGGGACACCTGGATCAATATCCATATATTGACTCATGGCTCGGGTGAGCTCAAGACCCTCCTACTTGGACAAGGTTCTGTATCCAGAAGGGAAAGGGAAAAACATTAATGGCACAAAAATTGACTGATGATAAAAAAGGAAATTCTACAGGATTTGGAAGGGTTGACCTGACCCCTCCCCCATACTGAATAGTGACGCTCTTGCCTCAGTGCTCCACCAGGACCGGAGGCCACCTTGATGCCCTATCCAGGGCCAGGTGAAGTCCTGCAGCAGCTGCTGCTCCTCCGCCAGCTCTTCCTGAGGTCGTAGAGCTGCCACCTCGGCAGGCTCCGATCCCGGTGACAGAAGCCTTTGGCCACCACTTCCAGGATCCGGCTCCAGCCGAACCGCTCAAGCTATACCCACCTCTCCGGGTGAGTACTGACAAGAAGGCGAGGGAGACATTGGAATTAAGCAGAAACTGCTCTCTGCCAGAGAGCCGGAGGGAATGAAAGAGAACAGACAAGAGATTTGCAATACTAGCTGCTGCTCTGGGAAAGTCTATCTCGGGCCTTCTGGAAAACCTCCTCTGCCCCAGGGACAGGACAGTCCTTTAACCGGTCCCAGTGGAGGCTTCTTCGGGCCCCATTACAGCCAAACCAGTGTGCCCGGTGCTAAGCTTTTGGCCACTGGAAGAATGAATGCCCTAAGGCAAGGAGGGAAGAAGAAGCTCCCACAGTTGTGGGGCTTGCTGACTTGGAAAATAAATAGGGCTGCTGGGGCTCAGAGATATCAGGTCCCCGAGAGCTCATGGTAACCTTAAAAGTGGGGGACCAAAACATTGGCTTCATGGTGGATATAGGAGCAGAACTGTTTGTAGTAACAAAACCTGTGACACCACTGTCCGAAAAGACTACCACTGTAACTGGGGTATCGGGAGAAGACATGATTAAATTGTTTTGCCAGCCCAGAAAATGTCAGATGGGGGGGGGCACCAAGTGATTTATGAATTCCTCTACATTCCTGAATGCCCAGTACCCCTGTTGGGAATAGACTTGCTTTCCAAACTAGGAGCACAAGTGACTTTCTCTCCTGAGGAGAGGCCCACCTTCTGGATGGACACTAACTTATTTGCTCTCTCTTTCAATACCACCCCAAGATGAGTGGAAGTTGCATGAGCCTCTGCAGGAAGAACCAGGTGGGCCGGAAGAGCATGAGGGAGAGCTAACTCAATTATTCCCTGAGGTCTGGGTGAAAGACAAACCCCCCTCCCCCCCAGGCTGGCTAGACATCAAGCCCAAGTGATAATAGAACTTACACTAGGCACCATCCCGGTTAGAAAGCGCCAGTACCCGCTCCCGATAGAGGCCTGGGCCGGCATACTGCCCCACATCAATAGACTGAAACAAGGCGGCATTCTAGTAGACTGCCAGTCGGCTTGGAATATGCTGATCCTGCCAGTCAAAAAGGAAGGAAGACAGGGCTATAGGCTTGTACAGGATCTCAGGCTGGTCAACCAGGCTACTGTGACTTTACACCCCACTGTTCCAAACCTCTGTACCTTACTTAGCCTCCTCCCGCCGAGGACCAAAGTTTATACTCACCTAGATATCAAGGATGCCTTCTGCGTACGCCTCGCCCCAGCGTCACAGCCCACCTTTGCCCTTGAATGGGAAGATCCGGTCGGGGGCACCAAGCAACAGCTCATCTGGACTCCCCCACGAGATTTAAGAACCCCCCAGCCATCTTTGGGGAAGCCTTGGCTTCTGACCTGAACTCATTCCATCCGGAAGAGTATGGATGTTGGCTCCTACAATATGGGGATGACCTGCTGCTGGCCGCCAAGACCAAGGAAAAATGCTGGGAAGGGACAAAAGCACTGCTCCAGCTGCTGATGAAAGCAGGTTACTGGGGGTCAAAGAAGAAGGCACAGATCTGCAAGGAGGAGGTAAGGTAGCTGGGGTTTGCTTTAAAGAAGGACACAAGGTTCAGACCCTAGTTGGGTCCTATATACTGATGGCACCAGCCTGATAAAACAAGGACAATGGCTGTCAGGTTAGCCAAAGCAGAAGGGGCCATCAAGACTGAAAAGGGATGGTGGGAATTGCCAAGTGGCAAATTATTGGTACCGGAGGAGTTGGCACACAATCTGGTAAGCCAAACACACCAAATGACCACCTAGGCCATGCTGCCTGCCCACAGCTTAATGCTGCCTCTCGGGTATTCAGACAAAAACCTCCAGGTATTCAGCTGAAAGGCACGCTGCCCTTTGAACACCTGGGAGTGGACTTCACTGAAATGAAACCTCACCTACACTACTGTTACCTGCTGATCATGGTATGGGTAGAAGCTTTTCCTACCTGGACTGAAAGAGCATCAGAAGTAGCCCAGTGCCTGCTTAGGGAAATAGTTCCCAGATTTGGACTTCCTACCAGCATTGGTTCAGACAATGACCTGGCTTTTGTAGCTGATTTAATACAACAAGTAAGCAAACTTTAAACATCAAATGGAAACTGCACACTGCATATAGGCCCAGAGTTCTGAGATGGTGGAATGAACCAACCGGACATTAAAGAGACTCCCCAAGTGGGTCATAGAGACTGACTCCTCCTGGGTGAACTTGCTTCCGATGGCTCTGCTCAGACTCAGGATGACCCCACAGTCCCAAGGCTATTCTCCATATGAAATTGTGAATGGGAGGCCCCCTCCCATAATAAAGCAGGTGTCAACAAATTTGCCTCAGGTAAGGGGGAATAGGATTTCACAGCAGATGGAACTGGGTAAGGTAATAAATCAGGTAACTAAGTTTGTATAAGAAAGGGTGCCGTTCCCCCTTGGGGAACAGATTCTTGAGTTTACGCTTGGTGACCAAGTATGGGTCAAAGATTGGAAACATGATTTGCTAGCCCCTTGGTGAAAGGGCCCTTTTGTTATTCTAACTACCCCTACTGCAGTTAAAGTTGCAGGTATTGTCCCTTGGATCAATCATATGAGGGTGAAGAGAACATACCACGCAGACCCAAAAAACACTGAGTGGACTGCACAGAGGGAACCCGCTAACCCTCGAGAGACTAAGACCATCCTTAAGAAAAAGGAAAAGAAGATTCTGGACAAGCCCCTTCAGGATGAAGCCGCACAATCAACTCCTGCTGCTTGGCCTCATCAACGTAATTTTGAATTTAACTTCCCTTTCAACTCAGGACAATGTTTTCATCTCATGGGGACCTTCCTGCTCAGACTTCCACAACACTTCCAACTGCTGGGCAGGTAGGGCTATGCCTCTGTCAGTGATGGATGGATTTCCTTGGTGGGTGTCACCACTCTGCCAAGGAGATTTTAAACCACTCTGCTCTTTTCTGGGATGACAAAAAGAGACTTTGCTCTCTCTTGTCAATCATAACCTCTCCTTGCTCTCTTGGTGTAAGACCTGCAGTTAATAGACCCGGGTCATGGGGTTACATTTGATATAAATGCCAGTGTAACAAAAGCCTAACCTACTTGTTGTAAATCTACCCCGGTAGCCCTGGTAAATCTACCTTATTTACATGCTAGGTGGACAAGATCCGTGTTTCGATGATATGAGTATATTGCTGTCTTATTCGTATCCTCTATAGGGACAACAGATATCATGATTAAAGTAGAGGCCTCGACTGATTTCACAAAACAGGCCCTCCTAGATAGAGCAAAAGCCATCCAAGCCTTAAATGAAGAGCAAATCCAAATGAGAAAAGCGGTAATTCATAATAGAATGGCTTTGGACATACTCACAGCTGCTCAAGGAGGGACCTGTGCCATAATTAAGGTTGAATGCTGTGTATACATTCCTGACTTATTTGGTGATGTATCGACTGCTGCAGATGACATGAAAACCAGGTAAAAGCAACGTCAAATGAAAACATTCCTTTCTGGACTTCGGTCCTATCTTGGGTGAAGGGAGATTGGTGAAAAGCTATATTTACCACTGTTACAGCTGCCTTGATAGTTCTGCTTTCTGGACCCTGAATTTTACAATGTATTATGAACTTTGTAACCTGAAGGGTGATGTCATTCTCCCAAACTGGCGGTCGGAGAGCCAGGGTGCAATATATCCCTATGAATGATGCTCATAATATGAGTTAAGAGCATCAAGAGGGGGAATGAAGAAGGAATTCATAAGGCCTGGACTCCATCTTAGGCCTGTTCATGCTGATCATGCTGATCATGCTGATCATGCTCTAAGACCCCCTCCAGACAGGGGAACCTTGAAGATCGTATCTAGGTTACTCATCACCTAAGAGAAAACATACCCTAATCACCCCTTCCTCTAAACAGGTCATAAATTTTTCTGTATCAATTGGAGTGTAACCTCGGGTTTATTGATTATTGGCTAGTTGTTTGACTCTTTGAGCACATGAACACATAGCAAGTGAATGATGGGGTTATTGGGATTGTATTTTCCTTGGTTTATGTAGGTCTCAAGGAATTTGGAGTGGTGCGTTCAGACACGTACTCATGGGGTATAAAAGGTTTTCACAAATGCTGATCAGGGTTCTTGGCTAAGAGGAGACTCTGCCTTGGGCCCGCCAGTGTAATAAGTTGCACTCCACTATCTGCATTGTCCTTCTGAGTGAGTTTGTTTCCCGGAACGCGTGGCTACAGCAGTATAAACCGTGATATAAGCCAAGAAACTATTTTATTATTTTAACTAGGTCAAGTTGGCTTCTCTGTTGCTCATGGTAAGTGAAAGTGTTAGTCTGTCCCTGGAATTCTCCAGGCAAGAATACTGGAGTGGGTTGCCATTTCCTTCTCCAGGGGATCTTCCTGACCCAGGGATCGAACATAGTCTCCTGCATTGCAGGCTGAGTCTTTACCATCTGAGCCACCAGGGAAGCTCGTTGCTCATGATAAAATAGTTGCAAATGATGTAAGTCCCTTGTTAAGGGACTTATCTACCTGTAGCCTCTGTGGAATAAAGAGGGTGCTTGTTTTTCTCAGAGGTCTCAAAGATCTCTGTATCTCCTTATCGTGTATAACAATGAGCTTAAACTTCTTAGTTCAGCATTTGAGATAGTCCATCAGTGGAACAGAGCCAACTTTTTTGTTCCAGTCAAATTGGTTTTATGACAGTTCCCACTGTATTCCTTTTCTCTGCTTGTGCTTAGTTGCTCAGTCATGTCTGACTCTCTGTGACCCCATGGACTGTTGCCCACCAGGCTCCTCGGTCCGTGAGAATTTTCTAGGCAAGAATATACTGGAGTGGGTTGCCATGTTCTCTTCCAGGGGATCTTCCCAATTCAGGGATCAAATGCAGGTCTCCCACATTGTAGGCAGATTCTTTAGCGTCTGAGCCACAAGGGAAACCCCTGGAGGCTTATCCCTCCTTAAAAGTCACTGCCCTTGCATTTTTATATCTTCCCCGATCTTCCCAAACCATACTTGTCTCTCTCGATCTGTGTTTCCCATCACATTCTTCCAATCACTACTTAAACTGTCTTGTTTTCTTCACCCTTTGTGTAGGCTCTCTTTTGTTAACCATTTTAATATGTGTTTAGCTTATCTTCTTGAGAGCAGATAGTATAGCTTTTCTGATAAATGTCTATTTCCTAGTACCTAGAACCATGTCCTACACATATTAGGTACTAGTTACTAGTTATGTGCTGGATAGTTAGTAATAGTCATATTTTTTAATCAGCATCAACCCAAATGATTATGTCTGGGTAAGATTAAGGACTCAAATACTACTTAGAGGTTCGTCTAGTCAAGGCTATGATTTTTCCACTGGTCATGTATGGGTGTGAGAGTTGGACTATAAAGAAAGCTGAGCACCAAAGAGTTGATGCTTTTGAACTACGGTTTTGGAGAAGACTCTTGAGTGTCCCTTGGACTGCAAGGAGATCCAACCAGTCCATCCTAAAGGAGATCAGTCCTGGGTGTTCACTGGAAGGACTGATGTTGAAGCTGAAACTCCAATACTTTGGCCACCTGATGCAAAGAGCTGACTCATTTGAAAAGACCCTGATGCTGGGAAAGATTGGTGGCAGGAGGAGAAGGGGACAACAGAGAATGAGATGGTTGGACGGTATCACTGACTCGATGGACATGGGTTTGGGTGAACTCTGGGAGTTGGTGATGGACAGGGAGGCCTGGTGTGCTGTGGTTCATGGGGTCTCAAAGAGTCAGACATGACTGAGCGACTGAACTGAACTGAACTGAACTTCATTTTAAGAAAACCATTTAGATGAAACAAACATGATTGGTGGACTATAACCTAACTCTCAACTCTTCAAATCACAGGGCTCGTGGAAACAAATGAGGTAAACTGATTTGACTAATATATCTTTGTTATGAAAACCTACTGGAGTTTGCTCAATTATAAGCAGGTATCAAATGGCCATATAATACAGTCCTATAACTCAAGAGCTGCCTGTGGTTAAATATATCTGCCAAGAAGGTGTGCAATTTGGTGGTCCCAATTCCCAGTTCTATGTAAAACCTCTGTGTGGTGACCAGCCATTCAAGAGGCCCCAGACCCAAAAGTCTGCAGAATGGCTGTGTGATGCTGTTCATTTCATCATTTCCTGCATTGCTCCCCACTGACGCTCCCTTTGGCTTCCTGGAGTCTGTTTATAAAGAGAAGTAAAGGCCCATATTCTGTTTGGCCTCCATGCAGGTTTTATTGTATGTCTTTAAAGCTTTATGACATTCTGGGGTATATTTCCCTGGCATTCCAGCATGACCCATAGTACAGTGGAAACAGGCTGTCCTTAGCATTTCATGGCCTGACCGTTTAATGACATCATTCTCAGAGGTGAAGGAAAAGCTATAAGGAAAATCCAATTTGGCCTGCTCTAGCCACAGTTGCCTTAATTAGCCTCCATTTTTAATGCAATAAAAGGAATAAGCCTAAAGATGGCCGGCTAGGAAAATTATGAGGCTTCAGGTGTGGTTGATTACTGTAATTTCTCTGCTGGTAGAAAACATTGGTAGGCCAGAGATTTGCTCTCTATCTTGAGAATACAGACTAAAAGGAGAAAGAAAGGTACGTATATAAATTTTTAAAAAGATATTAGCTATGCTATCTGCTACCATCACCATCTTGGCATTTTATTCTTCCGAGAAAGCTTAAGCACTTTCTCTCTGTATTGGTTCCTCCTTACTGCTGTGAGCCTTATAATTCTGTGCAATATAAATATGTAATATTGAGCTGGATTGGATCCCCCTTTCACTATAAAGCTGCATGTTCTCTGTTGGCATCCCTTTGGAGTAATCTTTAAGCAAAAAAGCATTTGGAACATGAGACAGAATAAGGCACATTTTCTTCTAAGTGTGGGCTTTCTCTTCTGTAAACAGATTCATCAAAACAGCCAAGTCTCCATTTGGTGATCTGAATAGGCATTTGATATTTGCACTGAGAAATATTGAATTCTTAGAACACGAAGAGGTGATTCAAGAATTTTCTCACAAGCCAGACTTTAATCAATTATTTGCACATTCGTGAGCAGATATATTTCTTTAGTACACTCTAAGTCTGAGGAAACAGAGCATCATCAATCAACTTTACCTTTTCTATGGACATGTCATATGATATACAAAAATCTTAGATGATACGGTATTTTAAAAAAAGCAAATTAAAAGGTCCTCAGGGTGACTAACTATCCGAACCTGTGATATCTGTGAAATTAGCACAGTCACAGCCTTGCTAGAATCTCTAATACGTTGTGATTGAGAATTTGAATCATACCGCATAAGTCAGAATGTTACTTGCTAGTTAGTGAGTCCATCCAGTCACCAGCATCTACTCCCAAAGCAAATTTATTGCCCTCTTCCTCAGATAGGATATGTGATAACTCTGATGACTTGTTAAAAGTGTTTTATCGGGAAAAATGTCAACTTCTGTCCTCTCCCACTTCCTGGCTCCCATAAAGACAGTGAATGCTGCCAGTGGAAGTGAAGAGAAAGTGAGAGGTTTAACAAAGGGATCAATCCCTCTTGAATGTCGAGGTCACTGTGACTGTGCGGCCTTGGGCAAGGCACTTTGATCTCTCTGAGCCTTGTTCTTCCCTTCTTTTGCTTATTCCTCCATCCCCTCATTTATTCAGCATTTATTTATTTACTGTGTGTCAGGCACTGTAGGCAGCAGGGACATATGGTGAAATAAACAAAGTCACTGCCCTCACAGAGCTTATAGTTTGATGGGGGTTGTGGGAGGGCAACAGAAGGCAGCCAAGAAGCCGTAACACCTGACTGTTTATGGTCAGTTCACTGGGACAAATGAAACAATTTTATTCTGATTCTGCGGATAAGACTTTAATTATTTTTAAATGGAGACTCTCCCCTTTAATTAATCTTTATAACATCTTCTGAAGGGCTTCTTCTGCAGCTTTGCTTGCGACAGTGTTCAGCACGAACTGGAGGGAACAGAAGCAGAGAGGCAGGGCCTCCTGTACTTACTAACTCAATTACTTGCAAGATTCGCTTAATTTCTTCAATAGTTCAATGTGGTAATAACACCCTCCCCAGCCACCTGCTGTGTTAATCTAAGAACCAAACTGGGGTTCTTAGTACTCTTTCCTGGAAAATCCCATGGATGGAGGAGCCTGGTAGGCTGCAGTCCATGCGGTTGCGAAGAGTTGGACATGACTGAGTGACTTCACTTTCACTTTTTACTTTCATGCATTGGAGAAGGAAATGGCAACCCACTCCAGTGTTCTTGCCTGGAGAATCCTAGGGACAGGGCAGCCTGGTGGGCTGCTGTCTATGGGGTTGCACAGAGTCGGACACAACTGAAGCCACTTAGCAGCATCAGCAGCAGCTGGGACACAGCACTAGGAAATACAGAGGCTAATCCTGGGATGCTGAGTAAGGTGCAGTGATGTCACTGTGACAAGAAACAAAGAGAAGCAGGGAGGTCATTTCTCTCCAGGTTTCTCTATAGCTTCTAAGGGGGTCCATTTTCAACCTAACATGGCACCAATGACAATTACAGAAAATGTGCCATGTGCTTGCCTAACCGTATATCCAAACACACAGATTGGTGACAGACACCGTTCCCCCTGGGTTTGTTCATTTCCTTGTAGGGCACGTCATCTCCAACAAGGAGCATTATCAAACCAAACTGACCAGTCTGAAGAAACCCCACCTTGCTTGCTCCCCCACAGGAATTCTGACTCAATTTGGGCTCTGAACGCTGTATTGTCTTCTGTTCTTTACTATCAACATTAATATTTAAAGATATGTAAATGATTGCTCTTGGTGGAAATTGAATGAACTATTGGTGATATAAAACTATGGATAGAATATATCTTTCTTAATTTTCAATCAGTTTTGGATTGAGGTCAAGAAAAGACCATATTAGCAAAAGAAAAACTGGACTAAATGTGAGAACAGTTGGCTTTAAAAATGTATATATTGTTAAGTATTCACAGAATGGCAAGAAGCCAGGAAAGCACTCAGTGGAGTTTTCCATTCCACTCCTCACATCTTGTTTGCAGAGTGTATATTTTTTTGTCTTAAAGCGCCCTGCTCCCAAGTTGAGCGAGGTAGTCTTTCTTGTTTCTATGTAAATAAGACAGTTAAATATGGAAAAAGCAGAATCTTGATTTGAAGAACAGATAAGTAGATTAATACATATTAAGCTAACAGAACCCTTTTCCCCTCAAAGACCTTGCCCTTGTTAGGGATGACAATCTGGTTCTAACCCAAGGCAGCTGGAAGCTAATTGACTATAATTCCCCAAGCATGAGATTGAGGCTGGGAAAGCCCAGAACAGAACTGAGGCTGGAGATGAAACAGTTCTATGTTGCTTCTGCTGAAGTGTGAGATGAACTACAGATACAAGCAACAACACGGCTACTTATCAAAAGAAGAAACAAAAAGAGCATATACTGTATGATTCCATTCACATGAAGTTCGAGAGGCAAAACTAATTTATGAAGAGTTCAGAACAGTGACTGTCTCCGAGAGGTGGTTATTGACTGGAAAGAGGGTGTAAGAGAACTTTCTGGAGGTGATGGGAACATCTTATATCTTCATTTGCATGGTAGATGGAGAGATGTGTATCTTTAAGATATTGGGCACTTCACTGCAGGTAAGCTATATCTCATTAAAAAAAAAAATCACACTTAGGAGGACCATGATACATTTATAACATTTGCCAGTCGACAAAGGACTTTCATATCCATCATTTCTCTTGATTCTTTAAAAAAAATTTATTTTAATTGGAGGATAATTACCTTACAATATTGTGATTGTTTTCTGCCATACATCAGCATGAATCTGTCATAGGTATACATGTGTCCCCCAATCCTGAACTCCCCTTGCCACCTCCCTCCCCAGCCTATTCCTCTGGGTTGTCCCAGAGCACCGGCTTTGGGTGCCCTGCTTCATGCATCGAACTTGCACGGGTCATCTATTTTATATATGGTAATATACATGTTTCAATGCTATTCTCTCAAATCATCCCACCCTCACTTTTTCCCAAAGTTCAAAAGCCTGTTTTTTACATCTATATCTCTTCTGCTGCCCTGCAGGTAGGATCGTCGTTACTTTCTTTCTAAATCTCTTGATTCTTGCAAACATCTTTGAGATTAGATGAGGAAGGTGAGGTGCATCAGAGTTAAAAGTAACAGGGATGTCCCAGGGACACCAGCGTGCCTTAGTCACAGTGTATCTCAATGGGGCACTGATGGTTTTTGGGTTAGGACTTGTCTTGACTGTGTGTTTCTGTTCCACAGATTGCATAAGTTGTATCATCTCTGGCAAAAACCCTTCCCTAAAGGCCAATGGGGTGACCAAAACACCTCTGTGTATTTTCAGATGCTCCCAGAAGCACACTATGAACCCTGTTTGAGAACCACTGTGCTCACTGTTCAGTCCAGTCACTTAGTTGTGTCCAACTCTTTGTGACCCCATGAATTGCAGTACCTGTGGATAATGGGGATTGAGTACCAGTTAGTTAACTAAGTCATAGAGGACATGGAACCCTGATGGTGAGAGGGCTTTTGTTTGGCAATGATGGAAAATGGGATGCTGGCTGCGTCCTCTGCTTGAGCTGCTATTTCTACACTGGCTTTAGGCCTATTACACTGGTCCCTTCATTTTATCATGCGCCCAACAGCGCATATCCATAAATGTGCTGCTGGGATGGGGCTTAGGCTTACAGCCTGTACCCTAGAAGGCCTGTCCTGTGACCATGTTCCTTTCCTATGCTGCTCTATTAGAATCAAATTATCTGCAACTCCCTTCAGCCTGGACCATAGAAGGTTAGCTAGAATCCCTAACCCTGCCCCACCCTCTCAGAAGTGAAGCCTCTGTTGTTGGTAGAATCTCCAGCAGGGCCTTGTGCAAAGAGATTGGTCAAGGTCACACGAAAATAAGTGACCCAGTGAGGCCTTGAGCCCAGCTCTCCTTACCTCAAACTTTGCTTTCAATCAGCTATACCCTGGGTTGGCAAACTATGTCCCATGGTCCAAATCTGGATCCCTTGCCTGCCAGTTCAAGGATGTTCTATTTTAAATGCTTCAATGGGGCTACATTTAAAATGGTTATATAGGGACTTCCCCGGTAGTCCAGTGGTTAA
The DNA here is from genome assembly GCF_042477335.2 of Ovis canadensis. Lineage (NCBI taxonomy): Eukaryota > Metazoa > Chordata > Mammalia > Artiodactyla > Bovidae > Ovis > Ovis canadensis. The sequence continues at coordinate 31,876,976 of NC_091246.1, forward strand.
GACTCTGTGTTTCCACTGCAGGAAGCATGGGTTCAATCCTTGGTCCAGGAACTAAGATCCTGCAAGTTGCATGGTGTAACCAAAAAAAAGAAAATTAAATTATATAAGTGTTTACACAGATTGTCCTCAATTTTGCCTCTTGGCTCACAAAGTCTAAAATATTTACTATCCATCTGTTTATGCAAAAAATTTCCTGACCCTTGCACTGTCGTGATGCTTTATTCCAGTGTATATCCAGCAGGACTCTGACAGGGTTTATGAACAAAAGTACCTCTTTAAAGGGTAATCATGACTTCTCTTCTACTGCCAGAATAGGACAAGGGGCAAGAAAGAGATCAATTTTATTAGTCATCAACCAAGCCTATTAGGGGACTTCTCTGGTGGCTCATATGGTAAAAAGTCTGCCTGCAATGTGGAAGGTCTGTGTTCAAGAAGATCCTCTGGAGAAGTGCATGGCAACCTACTCCAGTATTCTTGCCTGGAGAATTCGATGGACAGAGGAGACTGGGGGGCTACGGTCCATGGGGTCACAAAGAGTCAGACACAGCTGAAGCAATTTAGCACAGCACACACACACACACATTCTCCATCAGGGAACAAGAGCTAGATTTTAAATGGTTTAGGGACAATCAGTCACGTACACTGTCCCATCACTTTAAATCAAGTAGTTTCACTTGATCTTCTCAGCTGTGTCCTGCCCCTATTCCCAAGACGGCTTGATGACCAGCTCCCACAAGTGAGCTGGTTGACATAAAAAAAAAAAAAATCACTCAAGAAATGGCAGAAGAACCCCAATGTAAAATGTTAGTACTCTGCTTAATTTCTTGGATTTTTGCCTTGGAGATCTTAGGACCACAGACCATTCATCCATCAACAGACAAGACAATAGAGACGAAGAGAGAAAGGTCTCCTCTCTAAGGAACTTCCTGACAAGCACACAGATGTCTACCGTGCAGCGGAGGCAAGAATTAGAGGAGAGGCCTGTGCCCTTGCTGGAATGGAGAATGTGAAGCCCAGGTAAGTTCACCTGCCAGGAGAGCAAAAATAACAGACAATGGTATTCTAGGCAGAGAAGAGGATGGATATCTATTGTGTACAGTTTTATAGCATATATATGTATAATAAAGGAAATAAAGGCATAGAAGCAAGACGGAGCATGGGGTGTTAGAAAACAGTACGGAATCTGACATAGCAGGCACCCAAAGTGAATGTAAGGGCAAGAGTGGCCCCTGGAGGTGGGCAGGGCCAGGCCCTGAAGGTTCCGGTAGGCCTCTGTCTCAGGTGGGCTCCCCTACAGTCAGCCCCCGGAGACAAGGTGAGTGGACTAGGGACAGACACAACTCCTTGCTGTGGCTCCCACTGAGAAGTGGGGTCTTGTTCCTGACCCCTTGAATCTGGGCTGAACTGAGTGACTTGCTGAAGTAACATTCTGGGACCTCTAAGACTAAATCACAAGAAGCCTTGTAGTTTCTGCCTGGGTCTCTTGGAGCCCCCTCTCTGGGAGCCCTGACCTGCCATGTAAGAGCTCCGATGACCCTAACACTGCTGTGTTGGCAAGACCACGGTGTTGGCAAAACCATGGTAGTCTGCCCTGGCTGAGTCTAGCTTTTCAGCAGTCCCTGAAATCCTTGCTGGAACCCAGCACGTGAACAAAGCTGCCCCAGACACTCTGGATTTTCCCAATTGTTCACTGAATACCAATGAGCAACCTCAACTGACAGAGGATGTGGCCTCTTGAGCCCTGCCCAAATTCCTGACCCAGAAAGTTGTGAGAGAAAAGAAAACAGTTGTCATGTTTATCACTGTTTTGAGGCAGTTATTATGCATAGCAATAGAGAACTGCATTCATTTCTCAGGGTTCCCATAACAAAGCCCCAAACACTGGGAGACTTAAAACGGTAGACCTTTATTGCTTCACAGTTCTAGAGGTCAGAAGTTCAAAACTAAGGTGTTGGCAGGGTCAGGCCCTTTCTGAAGGTCCTAGGGAAGAATCAGTTCCATGCTTTTCTCTTAGCTTGTGGTGTTGCTGGCGATCCTTGGAATCCCTTGGCTTGTACACACATCACTCCAGTCCCTGCTGTCATATGATGTTCTCCCCTGTGTGTCTGCACATGGCATTCTCCTCCCTGCGTGTCTCTCTCCTCCTCTTACTAGAGAAAAGTCTTTTTTAAATTTTGGCTTCATGGCAAGGCTTGCGGCATATTAGTTCCCAACCAGGGATCAAACCCGTGCACCATGCAATGAAAGCGCCAAGTCGTAACTACTGGCTTACCAGGGAATTTCCTTTAGGACACAAATCTTATTGATTAGGGCTCACTCCCATAGAGTCTGAACTCATCTCAACTTAATTACATCTGCAAAATCTTTCTAAATAAGGTCATGTGAACAGGTAACCGAGGGTTAGGAATTCAACATACATTTGGCTGGGACACAGTTCAACAGTGATAACCAAAACACAAGTCATTTATCTGGGGGACAATTCTAGGAAGCATTGGTGGAGGACTGGGAAAGTAAGACAGAAGGAAAGGAAGCCAAACTAGTGTGCATTATGGGGTGGTTGCTGCTGTGGGCAATTGGAGTCGATCCCACTGGGAACATCTGGGAGACAGCATGGAAAATACTTCAAAGTTATTCTCTTTCTTCCTCTCCACCCCCCTGCCCCAGGGGCCAGGAAGATGGAGAATTTATCCTTCAATTCCCATCCATCACTGGCTGAGGGCTGCTCCTTGGGAGCATTAGTTTCCTGACACTTGTTACTCACAACTAAGAGAAATCCCTGAAGTGAAGAGAGGCAGGCGCTTGCCATAGAATGCTATGGGCACTTCCTGGAATAGCAAGTGCTAGGGGATATGAGTGGGGCATGGACAACCTTTCCTACAGCCATGCCAAAGAGGCTGAATTCCATTCTTCAGGTTATGGAAGCTGGAGAAAGTAGGAAGTTGAACTATTTAGTGAAGCAGAGTGAAGTGTTCAGATTTGAATCATAAATCACTCTAATGCGAGCTGAAGGGGGCTGGACTCTCCAGTTAGGAAGCTGTGTCCGTAATCAAGGGGGAAAATCACAAACACACAAACAAATGTGATGGTAGGTCAGATGAAGAAGAAGGGACCAATTCAAGATAAATTAGGGAGGTAGAACCAACAGGCAATACAAAAGGAAGGTAAGGATACATTTGAGGAATTTCTAGACCCTAGAGGAGACCCTTGGCTGCTGTCTATGGGGTTGCACAGAGTCAGACATGACTGAAGCGACTTAGCAGCAGCAGCAGCAGCAGAGGAGACCCTAGAGGAGAATCTGCCTGCCAAGCAGGAGACGCAGTTTCGATCCCTGGGCCGAGAAGATTCCCTGGAGAGGGAAATAGTAATTCACTCCAGTATTCTTGTCTGGGGAATCCCAGGGACAGAGGAACCTGGTGGGCTACGGTGCATGGGATCTCAAGAGAGTTGGGCGTGGCCTAGTAACTAAACAACAACAAAGGAACTCTTAACATTGAGCTAAGCTAAAACTGGAATCTTGTCTTTCATTCAGGTAGGATACAGATGTGATAGCACCCTGCTTCAGGGCCTTTGCACAAGCTATTTTCCCTGCCTGCAACATCTTCCCCCACAGTCACAGGATCTACTCCTAGCATATTACAAATCTTTGCTACCATGGCCCCTTTTCAAAGAGGCCTTCCCTGACTGCTTAATTGACAATGCAAGCTGCCTCCCCCTTGCTGTTTCTCCCTATCGCCCTGTCTTGCTTTATCTTTCTCCACTTGTCACATTCTGACATACTTTCATTTTAATTATGCATTTGCTTATTGTCTGTTTCTTCCCACTACAATATGAGCTCCAGAGAGGTGGGGTTTTTGTCTTCTGTGGCTGCATAGCAGCATCTAGTCTAGGACCTGGCTCACTGAGGGATGTCAACACTTGCTGAATGACAACATTAAAAACATTGTCCAACACAAACAGACTATAGCTCCTTCTGTCTCCTAAGGAGGAGGGAGTGATGGTAATACAATTTGCAGTACAGGAGAAATAGGATTTCTGTATCACTCCCTTTCCCCTGCAAAGACAAGAGGATGAAGAAGGGGAGGTGCCTGGAGGTGGCACCTTGTCTGGGCAAAGTGCAGGGAGCAATTTTAAGTATACAAGGAGAGGCCTGTTGTTGGCTGGGGGTGTAGCAAGAGGAGAGAAAGAGTGCAGGCATTGCTGGTGCAGAGGAGGAGACAGACTAAAGAAAGCAGCCAGGGGACCTCAGTCGGTAGAATGACTGGAGGTTTTCAGAGCAGGTGAGTCTTGGACTCAGTTTTACGGTATTTCAAGCTTCTGCCCTGTAAACCCACTCTGTCTCCTCAAAAACACCAGTAAAGTCCACTGCAAACACAGGCCTTGTGTGAAAACTAGGGGGCAAACAAGGAATGGGCCCAAATTTCATCTCTGGGTTGGTAGATTACAGAGCATGACAGCAAGTAGAGAACCTGAGATGATACAGAAATGGGATTCGGGGCGGGGGGGGGCAGAAGTTTGGAGTCAGGCATGACCTTGAGAGCTGGGGCTCTGAGAATTGGTAGAAAATTTGGGAAATGCTTTGAAGTGAAGACAATCACTAATCAGAGCAATCACTTGGACTGCCATGGTAGCGTACATTCATATGGTACTTTATAACTCACAAAATGTTTTTGCAGACATTATGTCATTTTTATTTTCACCCTGCGCAACAGAGAGTTTGGGTAATTTGCCCAAGTCCGCCTGAGTGTTAGAGCTGGAACTGAACTTCACATCTTTGTACTGGAAGTCAAATGCATGGCTATGTCACTCCTATCTTTTGCAGACACAATATGTGAGCTTTCAGCTAGTTGAATTCAAATGATGCAGGAACTTGATACTTTTTCTGTGGCACAGCTCGAATCCTCTGTTCCGGGAAGCTCGCGTCTGCAGGAGGGAGGCCTGAGCTAGTGAGTGAGTCTGGTCACTTGTCCAGTAACTATGGCCCCCCTCAGCTCTGTGGCTCCAGCCTGTGGTACCTGGTGGAGGGTTTGTAGGGGTGGAAGGTCTTGGGAGCTATCTGTTGCAAGGGGCAAAGGGCTGAAACTTTTCTCATCCAACATGTTTTCAGGAGAGGAACTTAGAAGGTGCTTTAAAAAATTACATTTTCTTATTTTCAGTTTTTTTAAGTATTTGGATCTTCCATGGTTAAAAGCATGAATGGAGCATAAGTCTGGGTTTGAAAAATTTGAAAAGATATATTTTCACAATCCTTTCTCAGTTTAAGCTGTTGCTATGCTATCTTATCCAAAGTATCCTGACTCTTTTCCCAAGAGATTGCTCTTCTGGGAAAAGATGCAATGATAAGTTAAAAATGGAGCCTGCCACAAATTACTCTTAATGCTGCTTCTTTTGGTGGAGGAAGGGAGGCATGTGTAGTTCTGATTAAAACGAGCAAAAATATTTTATATGGCACTGGCTAAAATGAGGGAGAAACGCCACTTAAAAAATTTTTCTTTAACATAAATGCTTATGAAGCAGGTTTGTGGGACAGGAAATAATCACACCTATCTTTTAATTAAAAAAAAAAAAAAGTCCCCAAATAGAACCCAGGATGGCAGTGGAATAAAATTTTTTACTCAGATCAATTACAACTGTTTTCTCCTCCTTCCTGTGAATGGCATTAATGTGCCTCGAACCCCAAAGGTACATTTGTAGAAAATTAGCACTAAATCTATTTCTGGTTAGTGAGGCTGAGTAAGCAATTCCTCTCTTTCTTCCTTGTACTTTATTGCTTGATTTTTTAAAATTTTAAGTGTGTAGTATTAAACAACAAAGCTATTACAAATTAAATTGTTACTGTTTCATCAGGTGCAACCGGGAAGGCAGAATCACTATGAGTTACGGGACTCAGGATTGATTACAAAAAGCAGACATTATACCATGGCTGGAGGTGCTGGGCAAGGAAAGAGTTGAAAGGAGGATCGGGGCTTGGAAGACCTAGCATCCACTCAACCCTAGAAACCAAGTGCATCCCATCCCTGAGGTGGGATCACCAAGAAGAGGCTGTGGGGAAGAAGAGATTGTCTCTGTGGTTCCACAGCCAGGCAGCTGGTGATGGGTCAGAAGTCAGAAGGCAGACACGATACGGAGCACAGGAGACAGAACAAGCTGGAAGCCTCCAGGAACACCTGTCACAGTGTCTACGACGACCATTCAAGTCAAGGCTATTTGTTACTCCACTTCCTCATATAAATTCCTCTCTGGAGAACTCTAACCTGGGAGAATCACCCAGGGAGGAGATTCTGGGAAACAAGTTTCCATCTCAACCAAGTGGACACTAAAAATCAGAGATACCATGAAGCATCATATGTATTTGATTCTGAGCAAGGTCCTTAATTAAATGAGGTTGAGCATACGAAATCCAATATATAATCAGTTTACCCCATTCTTTATAAATTTAGACCTCTGGCACAGCCTCTTGTGCACATCCATCATGTCACTACTTGCCTTGTCACAACTAGAAGAAGCTAGTTACTGGAGAGTGGCTGTTTGGATGGTGGAAATAGCAGTATTTTCCATGCATTGTATAGATGAGGAAAATCTAAACTGACATACTCATATTTTTACCATCTTAATGTTACAGAGTCAAGATCTTATGAACTATAAAGCTGTTTCTGTGCTGTTCATACATCATCTACTAATCAATGTCAGATCACAGAAATTTCCTTGTAAGATGTACAGCATGAGTAGCCAGAAAAACGTCTAAGTATTGCTTTACTTTCATCCTAGTGTTTAGCACAGTGGTTGCCCAACCGTCTGATAAAATGATACAAAGACTTTCAATATCACTTACTTTTTCTCATGTTTATTAAGCTTCCACTAGAAAAGACCCTGATGCTGGGAAAGATTGAGGGCAGGAGGAGAAGGGGATGAGATGGTTGGATGGCATCGCTGACTAAATGGACATGGGTTTGGGTGGACTCTGGGAGTTGGTGATGGACAGGGAGGCCTGGTGTGCGGCAGTTCATGGGGTTGCAGAGTCGGACACAACTGAGTGACTGAACTGAACTGAGGTTCCATGCAAGTCTGTGCATTTAAGATTCAGAAACTCACGATAAGGAAAATCTTTTAACAATGACACCAGAGTATAAAAGAGAAAACCCCAAATATTCAACTTGATTGTGTGTAAAAGTCATTCCCATCACTGTCACTTGAGAATAACCAAACTTTAAGACTATATCACTCTATGATATGATTGGAGTGTAATTTATATGTACCAGATTAATCTGGATCATGTTTGTCTAGTTTCTCATTTATCCTTACTTTGTGCTTTATCTACTCATGTATAGGAAGTATTGCTGCATGCTTAGGATTTTTAAAAAATTTAGGGGATCTATGTGTTTCCACAAGGAGGGAATGACTTTTGTTCATTGCTCTATAAAGAGTCTTATTTTATAATTACATAATGAGTTCTTGGAACATTCTCTTTAAAAGGGCAGAGGCAGGATTGCAAGAAAATAATGTTATTAAAATTTGATTACCTGAAAACAGCCATTTGTGGTTCTTTTAGTACTTAGGGTTCCTTCAAGACAGTACTTGCTGTTCTCTTAAAGTGCATTATTTATGACTCTAAAGGAAGACTAAAGAATTATAAGTTATTAAGAGAAATGTTGACCAGTACAATAAAAATAATGTGATTGCTTATGGCTTCCCCTAAGCCTCTTGAGAAACCTATATGCAGGTCAGGAAGCAACAGCTAGAACTGGACATGGCACAACAGACTGCTTCCAAATAGGAAAAGGAGTACGTCAAGGCTGCATACTGTCACCTTGCTTATTTAACTTATATGCAGAGTACATCATGAGAAATGCTGGGCTGGAAGAAGCACAAGCTGGAATCAAGATTGCTGGGAGAAATATCAATAACCTCAGATATGCAGATGACACCACCCTTATGGCAGAAAATGAAGAGGAACTAAAAAGTCTCTTGATGAAAGTGAAAGAGGAGAGTGAAAAAGTTGGCTTAAAGCTCAACATTCAGAAAACAAAGATCATGGCATCCGGTCCCATCACTTCAGTCGGACACGACTGAGCGAATGAACTGAACTGAACTGAAGCTTAACTCTCTTTTTAGCCCCATAATATGGTGGAAAGAGAATGAGCATTGGAGTCCACAAGACCTGTGTCCAAAATATTCTACTCTATGATATTTTTTAGCCGATGACTGATGGCAGGTTATTTCTCCACTCTGAGACTCAGATTCTCTAACTATAACACAGTGATAATAATTTTCAGCTTGAGCCAAACGATATTGCTGGTACTCAACCATTTCTGACTTATAAAAATGACAATTCAATGTGGTTCAGCCTAGAATATTTATTACATGTTGGTGGGGAATTAAATATTCTTAACGATGAAGCACTTAGCTCACCATCAACAACAACACTGTCAGCATTCAATGGATGCTAATTCTATTAGTGCTGATTTTTAACTGGGTGGATTTCAGTTCAGTTCAGTTCAGTCGCTCAGTCGTGTCCGACTCTTTGCAGCCCCATGAATCGCAGCACGTCAGGCCTCCCTGTCCATCACCAACTCCCGGAGTTCACTCAGACTCACGTTCATCGAGTCGGTGATGCCATCCAGCCATCTCATCTTCTGTCGTCCCCTTTTCCTCTGGCCCCCAATCCCTCCCAGCATCAGAGTCTTTTCCAATGAGTCAACCCTTCGCATCAGGTGGCCAAAGTACTGGAGTTTCAGCTTTAGCATCATTCCTTCCAAAGAACACCCAAGACTGATCTCCTTTAGAATAGTCTGGTTGGATCTCCTTGCAGTACAAGGGACTCTCAAGAGTCTTCTCCAACACTACCGCTCAAAAGAACATCAATTCTTTGGCACTCAGCTTTCTTTATAGTCCAACTCTCACAGCCATACATGACCACAGGAAAAACCATAGCCTTGAGTAGACGGACATTTGTTGACAAAGTAATGTCTCTGCTTTTGAATATGCTGTCTAGGTTGGTCATAACTTTCCTTCCAAGGAGTAAGCGTCTTTTAATTTCACGGCTACAGTCACCATCTGCAGTGATTTTGGAGCCCAGAAAAATAAAGTCAGCCACTGTTTCCCCATCTATTTCCCATGAAGTGATGGGACCAGATGCCATGATCTTAGTTTTCTGAATTAAGCCAACTTTTTCACTTTCCTCTTTCACTTTGATCCAGAAAGTCTTTAGTTCCTCTTCACTTTCTGCCATAAGGGTGGTGTCATCTGCATATCTGAGGTTATTGAGATTTCTCCCAGCAATCTTGATTCCAGCTTGTGCTTCCTCCAGCCCATCGTTTCTCATGATGTACTCTGCATATAAGTTAAATAAGCAGGGTGACAGTATACAGCCTTGACATATTCCTTTTCCTATTTGGAATCAGTCTGCTGTTCCATGTCCAGTTCTAACTGTTGCCTCTTCACCTGCATATAGATTTCTGAAGAGGCAGGTCAGGTGGTCTGGTATTCCCATCTCGTTCAGAAGTTTCCACAGTTTATTGTGATCCACACAGTCAAAGGCTTTGGAATAGTCAATAAAGCAGAAATAGATGTTTTTCTGGAATTCTCTTGCTTTTTCCATGATCCAGTGGATGTTGGCATGTTGATCTCTGGTTCCTCTGCCTTTTCTAAAACCAGCTTGAACATCAGGGAGTTCACGGTTCATGTATTGCTGAAGCCTGGCTTGGAGAATTTTGAGCATTACTCTACTAGCATGTGAGATGAGTGCAACTGTGCGGTCATTTGAGCATTCTTTGGCATTGCCTTTCTTTGCAACTGGGGAGCATTTATTTGGGTGTCCATATCTGTTTTCTTCACTTTTCCTTCGCTGAGCTTCTGGCTTCTCTGAGCCTTGCTCTGCCATCTTCCTTGTCTATTAGGCTCTTGATGCAGAACTTTAATCCTCTTTAACCTTAGTCATCATCTTGAACCACCTTTTCTAAACTTATGATCGTTTCATCCCCAAACCCAAATTACAAGTTATAGCATCAGATAAAAACAGAATGTCAAACTGGGGAGAGTAGCTACACAATCTTGACCTCAGAGTGTATAAAGCATCCTAGAAGCTGTAGAAACACTGGCAAAATCTAAACAGAGCAAATCCCACCATCAACTTTGTGTGGGAATTGAAACATTTAATTGCGTAGATTGCAGGCCATCAACAAAGTGAGTCTTCTGTGCAAGATGGGGGCCACTCACTAGTCCTCACTCATCCTCCCGTGCATTCTATCTGGGTGCAGTATCATCATCAGGCTCACTCCCCAGTGTCCTGGAGAAACCCCAGGCAGGGATTCTGGCCCAGGAGTGGAGACCTGGGCCCCCAGTGGTCATCTGTTACTCACCCAGTCGAGGGAGGGGACCTTTGGATTCCACATCTGTAAAGTACTGGGAGTTGGAGCATCTCTTAGCCCTTCTTGTTAACTTCTTTGGTTCTATAATTTTAAGCTCACCAGCATTGGTTAACTCCTGATTGAATTCTAGTTTTGATTAAGATATGAGCAAGTATTGGGGGCCTCTTCTTAAATGCCTAGGTTGTGCAGTTCATGATGGTTAGTGTATGTTTTGCTTGAACAGTGCAGCAGTCCTCACAGTACTTTGTGGACTCATAAGTGGTTGGGAAAGGCAGGGCGCTGTCAGCATCTACCCATTCATTCAACGAAATGTCTGTGTACCTATTATTTGCCAATCATTGTTTTGTGGACACATGCAAGTGAACAAAACTCCCTGATCTTTCTATTTTGGGGGGATAGAGAGAAAGATAGACAGTAAGAAAAACCTAAAACAAGCTGGAAATATATTAGAAGGTATTGGTAGAGTGGTAAAAATAAATCAGGGTAAGATGCTAGAAAGCCTGTAGTAATCCAGACTCTTCTGACCACTTCTTGTAGTTCCCAAGATACACGTTGCTCCTCTCTGGGCTTCCCTTCTGGCCTTTGACGAAACCCTGCAGGTCGCATTGATTCCACTGTGTGTTCACCAGCCACCAGGTCCTGACGGCAGCCATGGCGAGTGTACTATCACAGGTCCCATAAGGCAGAAAACAGTTACTCCTGCAAACTTGCACCCATTGGAAACGACAGGATCCATAATTTACATATTTGGCTACATCTAGGCATTGAGCACACACATACACAGGATAAACACTAGGAAAGCATTTCCTAACTTTTTTGAAACAATTTCCTTATTTTATGCTAAAAACTAGCCTCAGAAATTCCAACAAATGTAGGAGGCCTCAGAAGTACCAAATTCTCTTACACTTGCTATAGCCAGTGGCTCTCCAAGTGTCCTCCTAGCAAGTAGCATCAGTATGACCTGGGAATTTGTTCGGGCTGCAAATTCTCTGGATCACGCCAGGCTTACTGAACCAGAAACTCTGGGATAGGGCCCAGAAATCTGTGGTTTAATAAACACTTCATGTGATTCTGATCCAAGATTGTGTCTGAGAATCACTGCTAGACCATACTTATAAAAATAATTGATAATAGAAATAATGTTTTATAGTTTTAATAGTCATTTTCTCACTTGAACTATGCTACAACAGAGCAGAATCAGCATAGCAGACATGCACATGAAAAAAATCAAAACAAAATGAATGAGGCTATTTAGGCACAGAGAGGTTAAGTGAGTACCCCAGGATCACACAGCTAGTAAGCACTGAGGAAGTAGTGTTCTGGTGTTCTGTTTTCTTGCTCCTTCTGATCTCTCTCATTTCATTCTTTCTCGGCTCTCCCTTCTTTACCTGCAGTTTATGTATACTGGAACTGAGATGCCTACCTTATACCCTCAGATCAGCAGGGGACAGAAAATTGAGATTATAGTTAATCGGCAAAATACTGTGGACAAAAATCTCCAGTGTCTGAACTGTAAGTTACTTCAGGGGAGGGGCTTAGCGTTGTAGTTCAGTGTTTCTCTAACAAGAGAAGGTCTTGCAAAGTTGGAAAATATTCACTCCAAGTAGCCTCTCAGGCTAGTTAGTGGTCTGACTGCTGTTCCCAGAATCTTTCACAAAAGTGTCTGAGCCCAACACTTGCCATTGTACCAGCAGGATCTACAGGCTGGTAGGAACCTGTCCTTGTGGATGGTGTGGTTTTATGATCCACACTGCCACCTTCTGGGGATCTCACCCATAGCCAGCTGTTCCACTGAGAGCCAACGTCCCAGATCAAAGATGAGTCCACTTATCTCCGCTGGACTTATTTCAAAGAGCTGAAAAGACAGCGATGATGATGACAGTAAAACACAGAAGATGTTGCAGTTTTCTGAGGGTCTCACTGTTTTAAAAGCGCGTCCCGTAAAGAACAAAAGCAACAGCTAATCAAACGATAAGAGAGAAGAAAATACGATACACAGGAGGGTAGTACTACTATTTTTAAGAGGCAGAAGTGGGTGGAACGGCCATGGGGAAAAAGACTTGAAAACATATGATCTGCAATGATAGGCTCTGGAACGTGGGATTATGAACACATTTTCTTTGTTTTCCAAAATGTTTGCAGTATATGGTTTGTAGGGTGTATCGTGGGCTCTATTAGTTTGCTAGGGCTGCCGTTTAACAAAACACACACAGTGGATGCCTGGAAGCAACAGGAACGTATTCTTTCACATTCTGGAGACCAGAGGACGGCGGGGGCTGGGGCAGGGGCGGGGGCGGGGAGATGTCAGTAGAGCTGGGCTTTCTCAGGAACTCTAAGGGAAAATCTGTTCCATGACCTTCTCTCAGTTTCTGGTGTCACTGGCAGTCCTTATCACCCCAAACTCTGCCTCTTCTGTCCCCACGTGGCCTTAGTTCTCCCTGTGTCTTTTCTCCTCCTATGAGGACACCAGTCATATTGGATTAGGGCCTACCTTACTCCTCTATGAGCCCATTTTAACTAATTACCTTTGCCGTGACCCTAGTTCCAAAGTCACATTCTGAGGTTCTGGAAAGTGCAGGAATTGTGGGGTCACGATCCAATCCAGCACACGGTCACTGGGTTCAGACAATGGCTCAGCTACCAATGAGCTGTTTCACCTTGACAAGTTGCTGACTTTCTGAGCATCCGTTTTCTCGCCTATAGAGTGAAGCCAAGAATACCAACCCCACAGGCCCTTTGAAAGAATGACTGTAAAGGACTTAGCATATGCCTGGAGCAGAGTAAATTCTCAGCAGGAGACAGCTATTTCACTCAAAAAGAAAAAAAAAAAGCATAACAAATTTAAAGAGATGGGGGAAGAGGGACAATCTCTGGACCAAAACACACCATTTAAATCAAGAGAACTTTGGAGAAAACAGCTTATACCTTTCTCACATATTATATTTGATACTTACTGAAAAAAGCGAAATATTGAATTTAGCTCAGGAGATACTGGGTTGTGGGATAACATTTAGGTCTGTTTCAGTCTCATGTGAGAGGACCCCATGGACTGCAGCCCACCAGGCTCCTCTGTCCATGGGATTCTCCAGGCAAGAATACTGGAGTGGGTTGCCATTTCTTCCTCTAGGGATTCTTCTCATACCCAGGGATCAAACCCTGGTTTCCTGCATTGCAAGCAGATTCTTTACTATCTGAGCCACCAGGGAAGCCCCCAGATGGGAGACAGTCTATAAAATCTGTGTACCTGCTTCTCCCTTTCCTGTCCCCCATCCCCACCCCAGCCCTCTAACTCTGCATGCCTGACTCTCCAGACCTAGGCTGATTCTAGCTTAACTCCAGGAATGTCCAAGACCTCTGATATCAATAGAAGGGAGCTGTAAGGTCCACTTGGCAGAAAGTAGCTCCTCATCAATCTGATTAAAGTCAGGGATTGGGGATTTAGAGATAGGTTATCTGGGAAGACCATGATATTGACTTACTAGAAATTATTACTACTTTAGGACGCATTTGTTTTCCAAGAAATTAGAAGCTCAAGAGACTAGGACATTCTCAGAGAATAAGAAATTTGAACAAATTCCAGAGGCTGACTTGTGGCAAGGGTCCTTGTTTACCTGAGGAAAGGTAGTAACTGAGAAAAAAGACCTGAGGCATTAACTGCGGTATTTACATGTGTAAAATGTTTCATGGCTCCTCCAAAAATGCCCATGTGGCTCTGTGTCTACATATGTTTACAGAATGTGTAAATAAATATGAGTAGAATATGAAACACATGTGCCTGTGTTTATAAAATACGTATCCACTTATGCTAATGAAATTACTTCCATCTGAAAATAAATGGTCATTGTCTGCATAAGAACTAGGAATTAGGGAGATTCCTGGAATTTTTATCCTCACATTTGGAGAAACTGAGTCACTATTGTAATGTTTTTGTCATGAAAGGCAAGAAATGTGGCTTATGTCAACGTTGAAAACTTTAATGTTTAAAGAGCAAGTAAAGTTGGAAAGAGCTATTCTCAGAAATCCTATTTTCATAACAGAGGAAATTTAAACTCAAATTCATTGCAGTAAGCATCCCATGTAGTCACATATCCACTATTAGCAGACTTCTCCAGGCATTCCAACAATGTGATGTGCATAAAAATCTCTGAGGATTTTGTTTAAAACGCATAATTTTGTTAATTATATTAATCATGTAGTAGATTATGTTTGTAGTATGTATTTATCTTATAACTGTAAGTATGTACCTTGCCTGGAAGTACTCTTGCCTGGAAAACCCCATGGGCAGAGGAGCCTCCTAGGCTGCAGTCCATGGAGTCGCTAAGAGTCGGACAGGACTGAGCGACTTCACTTTCACTTTTCACTTTCCTGCATTGGAGGAGGAAATGGTAACCCACTCCAGTGTTCTTGCCTGGAGAATCTCAGGGACAGAGAAGCCTGGTGGGCTGCCGCCTATGGGGTCACACAGAGTCGGACACAACTGAAGCGACTTAGCAGCAGTAGCAGCATGTACCTTTTGCCTGTCTTAATCCACTTTATATACTGGACGTATCCAACATATAATCAACATTGCTGTATACGATATATGGGACTTCCCTGGTGGCTCAGGCAGTAAAGAATCTATCTACAACACGGGGGACTACCTGAAATGCAGAAGACTCAGATTCAGTCCTTGGATTGGGAAGATCCCCTGGAGAAGGAAATGGAAACCCACTCTAGTATTCTTGCCTGGGAAATCCCATGGACAGAAGAGCCTGACAGGATACTGTCCATGGAGTCCCAAGAGTAGAACACAATTTAGCAATAAACCACCACCACCCATATTGTATATGAAAGTTGTTAACAGAGTAAATCCTAAGAGTTTTCATCACAAGGAAAACAAATATTTTTGTTTGTTTTATTTTGTAGCTGTATGAGATGTTGGATGTTCACTAAAAGTATTGGGGTAATCATTTCATGATATATGTAAGTCAAATAATTATGATGTGCACCTTAAAATCATACTGTGCTAAAGGTCGATTATATCTCAATAAAACTAGAAGGAAAATGACATTCATTTATTAAGAAAAATAAAATGCATATTTCTGAACCATACTTCCAAAAAATCTAATTAAGCCTCAGTATTACCAGGGGGTTTCCCCAATGATTCAGCGGTAAAGAATCTGTCTTCAGCACAGGAGACACAGGACTTGGGTTCCATCCCTGATGCAGGAAGATCCCCTGGAGAAGGAAATGGCAGCCTACTCCAGTATTTTTGCCTGGAAAATCTCATGGACAGAGGAGCCTGGTGGGCTAGAGTCTAAAGGGTCACAAAGAGTCAGACACGATTAAGTGACTGAGCACACACACACACACACACACACACACACACACACACAGTACCAGGACTCTGCATTCTTACATATGAGGCAGTGGACTGGTGACCATGCTTTGAGGAACCTGGCTCTAATTTCTGAGTAGTGGAAAGATGAACAATTCTTTTTTTGTAATAGGAGGTGGGTAGGTAGGAGCATTTATTTAGAAGATGATGCTAAAAAAAAAAAAAAAGGAACAAAAGTCTGTCAACTCAATGAAATACTGAAACCAACTCCACTGGGTGGCTAATATGACTTAAAGTTGTAGGTTTCCAGCTGCTCAAACACAAGTCTGCACAGGCTGATTCCCCTCTTCAGATAAATCAGCTAGCGTAGGTATAGCTGCTTGCTAATCCAATGTCCACCCTTGGAGAAACAGGGCTTATATGGATTGTGATCTCATGACATCAATGTTGTGGGTCTTGAGCAATATTTTAGAAACTTTTACTTTGAAATAATTAGAGGAACACAAGAAGTTGAAAAAATAGTTCAGAGAGGTCCCATGTGCCCATCATTCAGCCTCTGTAAAGGCAATGTCTTATCATCTATAGCACCTCATCAAAAACAGGAAATCAACATTGGCATAATACATTCACTATTATAGATTACCGACCTTACTCAGATTTCACCATTTTTTACATGTACATCTTTGTGTCTCACGTATTGGTATGTATAACCACCACCACTGTAATCAAGATACAGAACTCTTTCTCATCTGAAAGTTGATGTCACCCCTTTATAGTCACCCTATCTCCTAGCCATAATCCCTGGAAACCACTGATCTGTTCTCTATTTGAGCAATATTAAAAAAAAAAAAAAAAAGAATAGAACAATGGAAAATAACAGAAGAAAATGGAAAACGAGAGAAGAGAAAATAGCTGAGGGCATTTCAAAGGGGAGGGGCAAGCACTGATTTGGGAACCTGTTGCTTCTGTTACATGTATATATGTGTGTATTGGGCTGTGTTAGAAAATACAGATCTTATGGAGAATTGTGAACAACAACAACAAAAAAAGATTGAGAAATGCTGTGATATTAGACAGCTTGCATCATCAGCAAATGCTTCCTGCCTGCTGAGATCACAGTGACCTTTTCTGTTGGCTGATAGCTGCTGCTTCACATTTGGATGGAAATCTACCATCTGGACCTTTAAGCGTTTGGATATTTTTGCTCAGACCTGTAGACCAGGAGACAAAGTGAATCAGAGACAGGTAATTGACCATGAGGGACTCAAGGACCATGCAAGTTCCAGGCTTCCCCCTCACCCCAACACCCCCCGCCCCAGCCCAGCCTCCCTTAGGACCTAGAAGATAACAGAGGCCAGAAGATAAGTTCCTCAACTCTATAGACTCCAAAAGACAGTTCAAAAGAGCAGCTAAGGGAGTTCCTGAAATTTTTTTTTTTTCCACTTATAAGCCAATTTATGATGTGTGGTTCATACTTAGGCAATTTTAGGAAAACTTAAAAGGTTCATCACAATTTTAAATAAAAATATTTGTTAATCTTTTAAATAATATATTTCATATTATTGATAGGGATAATATTCCACACAAAACATATATATATATAACTGGCTAGAAAGTAAATGGATTGATGCGGCATGACAACCCTCTCCAGAATTCTTGCCTGGACAATCCCATGGACAGAAGAGCCTGGAAGGCTGCAGTCCATGGGATCACAAAGATTTAGACATCACTGAAGTGACTTAGCACGCACATATAGGTGAAGTTCCCCACTTAATCCCCACCAGGAATTAGAGTTTGCTACTTCAAAAGCATAGGTCATTGCAAATGGCATGTGTTTGATGTCTTTGTCAAACACATTCAGAAACTAGGGAGTGGTTTTTCTGTAGGATGCCTCTTTGCTAGCCGCAGTTGTGATGTAGATAGGTTGTCCTGCCTAAAAGCTGAACAATGTTTCTGCTTGGGAGACAGTGATGAATAGTTGGTGCCTTATCTATTCTTGGGTTGCATAGATTCCGGGAAATAATTCCTTCATATTCTGTTGCAACTTTTGAGTTTTTAAGCACATCCAAACTTATGCCATCAATCTATTTCACCAATGAGTGAAGGAAATCACCTCCAGTGAGGAAGAGTCCAGCTCTCAGGGACTGAGCCACTTGCAATACAGCTTACGGAGTCTGGATAGCCTGTTCTCAGATCTAAGAACTTCTATAATTTGTGCTTGAAGTGACTGACTCAGGTATTTCAAGATACTGAAAATTTCACTGCTAGCTGTCACTTGAACAAACTTTCTGAAATCACAGAAACAATCTTTAACTAAAATTATCACGCTTCACTTCAAAACCTCATGTGAGCATTCTTTACTTTGATGGCTGTTATTTCACTTCAGAAAAGCAATGTCTCATGTTTTACTGTCATTTCTTGCCACAGCTTTTTTTTTTCCCCCCAGTACCTGCATTTGGATTACAGGTGCAATTTTCTCCATTTTCTTAGACACTAACTCAGGGTCAGAAGCATGATACTGACCATCGGCTGTTCTCTGGGGATAACCCTGAGTGTGGATCCACATTCAGAAGTAACCTCTTGACCTGGCAACACCCTTTCTCCTGAACAAAGGCTGATACCCGCCTCAGCAGCAACCTCATGGCAGCTTTTCCAGGTCACATCACAGCTCCCAGGTTATTTAACCAAATGGCCCTATGCATCATTTCCCCGTAGCTTGGGTTCTCATTGGTTATCAGCAATGACAAATTCTTTATTTATTCTTCTCCCTCATATAAACACTATGGCAGGGACCATGGGTTTTTTGTTACTGCACTGTTTCCTCCTTGCTTTTCCCAGTGTAGCATTTCCAGGCCATGGTATCTAGAAGCTGACGTGCCTCCTCCATCTCTTTCCTGCCACAGCCATCTTGGAAGACCCTTGTTCTACATGGCCCACCTACAATACACAAGGGGGCTCCCAGCTGCATCAGACTTTTGAGAAGCACAGTTTCAGGGTTTATTTGTTGTTCCATGTCATCTAGCCTAACTTAGCTTTACATAGGCCAACAGTTGATTTATTCTTTGGACATGAACATATTTATCCAGCTGTAAAGTAAACTATCTGCTCTACACATATGATAGCAATGACTTTTCCACATTTTTATGCCATTGAATTTTATGTGACATCTACAGAGATATTTTATACAGGAATTTTGTGAATAAATTACTCTGCTTCTTCTCTGGGCACAACATTTACAAATTTGGGACTGGTTTTATAAGATCCTTAGCAGCAAAGAAAACTACTTGTTCTTACTAAAAGAAGTAGAAGTTGAATGATGTCTTTATGGTTTGGGTCTCTTCTTTGGCCTTAGCAACAAAATTGAATACCTTAAAATATTATTCTTTGTTTGTCTTAGAAAAACTTAACTCTTCTAATAGACAATTCAGGACATTTTATGTGAAAATAAAGCAAGAGTTTGACAAAGTTTCAAAGAAAATGTATCTTCAATTTGAGTTTTCTTTTTGTATTTCTCATGTGAAATAATCACTTGTTTGATCTACATGGACTCATATTCCTTAAGTATAAGAAAAGCAAAATAAAGTAAAAAAAAAAAAAAGAAAGAAATTCCTATCCACTGTTACATTTGGGATGCTTTTCTGAATTGTAGTTTATGTTACTATGCTCATTACTCTTCATGCCTCGGTGAACCATTTTAAAACCAGCAACCCAATTTTGTAAACTGGGAATTTAAAATAATTGCTTCACCAAGGTCCTCAGGAAAGCAGAGCCTGAGACACAGATTAGAGTGCTGATAATTTAGTTGGAATATGCAAACTTAGGGCAGGCAGAGTGAGGGAAAAGGGGGTCTGGGAAGCAAAGAAAGATGTGGATGAATGTGATGTAACACATGACTGCGCTGGGCACGGCAGCACAGTGAGCCACATTCAGAGACACCAGACTGTACGGCAGGCTTGCCCACCTCCCTGCGGCTTCTCTGGAAGCGTTCCACCAACGGAGAAGAGGCAATCTATTCGCCCAACTCCTTCCCATCCCAGTGGTGAGCGTATACCTCCAGATGGCTCAGTGCCTGTCACTTCTGGCTTGTGCCATCCAGCCCGTTGGCACAAGGCTCATTCTAAGTCTCATTTCTGTCCTCTGTCAAATGAAGACAGTTATATCACCTCCTTATGAGATGTTTTGAAGATTAAACGGTGAAGAATTTAAAACCTTAACAACTGTAGGCATTCAAACAAATGACTGCTAAGGAAAAGATAACAGGAACTCCCAGATGCTCAACCATTGATCAGAGTTCGTATTCACCTGTTAAATGATAAGGAATTTGCAATCAGCCAGATAGCTGTGAAAAGAAGAGAGGCGAAAAACAAAGGAGAAAAGGAAAGATATAAATGTCTGAATGCAGAGTTCCAAAGAATAGCAAGAAGAGATAAGAACGTCTTCTTCAGCAATCAATTCAAAGAAATAGAGGAAAACAACAGAATGGAAAAGACTAGAGATCTCTTCAAGAAAATTAGAGATACCAAGGGAACATTTCATGCAAAGATGGGCTTCATAAAGGACGGAAATGGTAGGGACCTAACAGAAGCAGAAGATATTAAGAAGAGGTGGCAAGAATACATGGAAGAACTGTACAAAAAAGATCTTCACGACCTAGATAATCACGATGGTGTGATCACTCATCTAGAGCCAGACATCATGGAATGTGAAGTCAGGTGGGCCTTAGAAAGCATCACTATGAACAAAGCTAGTGGAGGTGATGGAATTCCAGTTGAGCTATTTCAAATCCTGAAACATGACGCTGTAAAGTGCTGCACTCAATATGCCAGCAAATTTGGAAAACTCAGCAGTGGCCACAGGACTGGAAAAAGTCAGTTTTCATTCCAATCCCAAACAAAGGCAATGCCAAAGAATGCTGAAACTATTGCACAATTGCACTCATCTCACATGCTAGTAAAGTAATGCTCAAAATTCTCCAAGCCAGGCTTCAGCAATAAATGAACCATGAACTTCCAGACGTTCAAGCTGGTTTTAGAAAAGGCAGAGGAACCAGAGATCAAATTGCCAACATCCACTGGATCATGGAAAAAGCAAGAGAATTCCAGAAAAACATCTATTTCTGCTTTATTGACTATGCCAAAACCTTTGATTGTGTGGGTCACAATAAACTGTGGAATATTCTGAAAGAGATGGGAATACCAGACCACCTGACCTGCCTCTTGAGAAATCTGTATGCAGGTCAGGAAGCAACAGTTAGAACTGGACATGGAACAACAGACTGGTTCCCAATAGGAAAAGGAGTATGTCAAGGCTGTATATTGTCACCCTGCTTATTTAACTTGCATGCAGAGTACATCATGAGAAACGCTGGGCTGGAAAAAGCACAAGCTGGAATCAAGATTGCTGGGAGAAATCTCAATAACCTCAGATATGCAGATGACACCACCCTTATGGCAGAAAGTGAAGAGGAGCTAAAAAGCCTCTTGATGAAAGTGAAAGGGGAGAGTGACAAAGTTGGCTTAAAGCTCAACATTCAGAAAACTAAGATCATGGCCTCTGGTCCCATCACTTCATGGCAAATAGATGGGGAAACAGTAGAAAGAGTGTCAGACTTTATTTTTTTGGGCTCCAAAATCACTGCAGATGGTGACTGCAGCCATGAAATTAAAAGACGCTTACTCCTTGGAAGAAAAGTTATGACCAACCTAGATAGCATATTCAAAAGCAGAGACATTACTTTGCCAACAAAGGTCCATCTAGTCAAGGCTATGGTTTTTCCTGTGGTCATGTATGGATGTGAGAGTTGGACTGTGAAGAATGCTGAGCGCCAAAGAATTGATATTCTTTTAAACTGTGGTGTTGGGGAAGACTCTTGAGAGTCCCTTGGACTGCAAAGAGATCCAACCAGTCCATTCTGAAGGAGATCAGCCCTGGGATTTCTTTGGAAGGAATGATGCTAAAGCTGAAACTCCAGTACTTTGGCCACCTCACGGGAAGAGCTGACTCATTGGAAAAGACTTTGATGCTGGGAGGGATTGGGGGCAGGAGGAGAAGGGGACGACAGAGGATGAGATGGCTGGATGGCATCACTGGCTCGATGGACATGAGTCTGAGTGAACTCCAGGAGTTGGTGATGGACAGGGAGGCCTGGCGTGCTGCAATTTGTGGGGTCACAAAGAGTCGGACACGACTGAGCGACTGATCTGAACTGAACTGAAAGGAACAGTGGAGACAACTGGGTGTGGTGACAGACTTGAAACTTGGCCCAACAGGGATGTGCAGCTGTTTTGACCATATTCATGAGAGTAGAGGGAAAGGATGGCTTCCAGAAATGTTTCAGCAAGAATAATAATAAGCAAAAATTATATAACTTTGGAAGGAAAAGACCTGCTCTGTAGTGGCCAAACACAATACCTAATAATGGCTTCCTAAGAAAAATGTCTATTTCAACACTGTTCCAGGAATTCAGAGAATGCTGGAAATCATTTATTTTGCCCTGTTTCTACCTTCTGCCTTTTTTTTTTCTTATCTTTTTTTGTAAATATGTAGACCAAGAGCAAAAGTTGATGTCTCCATCTGTTATCTCACTGGGTCAGAGTTATTCCTTGAAATCTGGGAGGTAACAAATCAAAGTTCCCAGAGTTGGCTCTATTCCCCACACAGAATTCATTTATTTTGAATGGCATAGTTACAGGTTTCACTACAGAGTGGCAACCCCACTGCATTTCAGCCAAGAAACTCATGCTTAGAAAAAATATTCCAAGCTCTGCTGAAAACAGATCCAGTGCTAACACAGCCAAATTAAACACTGAAGTCAAGATATTTAAAATCAGTATTCTCATGTTGCTCGTTTCTTCTTTACACGGTATACAACTGAATATCTTAATTTTCTGTTGAGTTTTGTTAAGGATGTGACTTTTCATTCAGCAAATACTCCCTGAGATTTGGTGTAGGGCTATGGACATTAGCATGTATGCATGCATGGTTAGTCACTTTGATTGTGTCTGTGTCTTTGTGACCCCTTGGGCTGTAGCCCACCAAGCTCTTCTGCCCATGGGAATTCACCAGTCAAGAATACTGGAGTGGGTTGCCATGCCCCCCTCCAGGGGATCTTCCCGACCCAGGGATTGAACCCAAGTCTCTTACGTCTCTTGCAGTGGCAAGCAGGTTCTTTACCACTAGCACCACGCGGGAAACCCCCATTAACAGGCAAACATTGCATTTTATATGAGCTCTCTACAATTTAGTTGAAAATATGTGACAATTAATTAAAACAGTAGTGAAAAAGATGTCATTAGGCAGTATGAGTGATAAAGATAGCTAACTCTGGTGCTGAAAACTGGGTCTCTCTGTACCAGTGCTGAACGGAATCTCGTAGACCCAGTGTTGTGTGAAGCAGAAAAGAATAGCTTAATTGCTTTGCCAGGCAAAGGGGAACACAGTAGGTCTGTGCCCCTCAAAACTGTGTTTTCCAACTTGGGAGGATTTAGTGGGGAGTTTTATAGCAATGGTTCAAGGGCAGGATTGCTGATAAGGATTAGGGTGTGAGTAGGGCTTGTACTTCTTTAATCTTGTTCAGGTAGTTTCTTAACTGCTCCTCCCTTGACTCTTCTTGGAGTCTGCTCCCTGTGAACAGTAAACGGGGGACAGAAAGGTTTCTATGTCCAGGAGCCCCACAGGGCTTTTACCTACACCATCTTACATATTCATCAGAAGTGTATGAGGACTCCAAATTCGCAACATCCTTGTCAGCACTTACTATTGTCAGTTCTTTAAAAATTATATTTATTCTAATACAAATGACATGGTATCTCACTGTGATTACAATTTGCCATTTCCCTGGTAAGGAATGATGTTGAGAATCTTTTCTTGTGCATATTGGTCATTTGTACATCTTCTTTGGTGAAGTGTCTTTCAAATCCTTTGTCTATTTTTAATTGGGGTTATTTGCTCTTTCTACTGCATTTTAAGGGTTTTTTATATACTCTGAGACAAGACCCTTATTCAATATATGACTTGCAAATATTTTCTCCCATTTTGTGCATTGTCTTTTCACTTTTAAATAATGTCATTACAGCAAAAAAAGTTTAAAATTTTTGATGAAGTCTAATTTATCTTATCTGCTGCGGTCCATGGGGCTGCAAAGAGCTGGATACGACTTAGCGACTGAACAACAAAACAACAATTTATCTTTTCTTTAAATTTTCTTGTGCCTTGGTGTAATAGCTAAGAAATCATTGCCCAATTTAAAATCATGAAAATGTACACCTATATTTTCTAAGGGCTTTATAGCTTTAGCTCTTGCCTTCAAATCTTTGATCCATTTTGAATCAGTTGTCATATGTGCTGTGAAGTAGGAGTCCAACTTCATTCTTTTCCATGCAGTTCTCTGGTTGCTCCAACACTGCTTGTTGAAAAGACTATTCTTTCTTAACCTATTTGATTGTCTTTTGTCAAAAAGCAATTGGCCAATAAATACGGTGGTTTATTTCTGGACTCTCAATTTTATTCCACTGATCTAGAAGTCTGTCCTTATACCAGTACCATACTGTCTTGACTGCTGTAGCTTCATAGTGGAAGTGTGAGTTCCTCTACTTTTTTTTCAGGCTTGTTTTGGCTATTCTAGATCTCTTGCATTTTTATATGACTTTTAGGATCAACTTCCCAATTTCTTCAAAAGGGTAACAGATTTTGAAAGGAATTGTATTGCAACTGAAGAATAATTTGAGGAGACTTGCCATCTTAACAATATTAAGTCTTTTAATTCACAAATGTAGAATGTCCTATTTATTTAGGTCTTTAGTTTTTTTCAATAGTATTTTATAGTTTTCAGTACATAAAATTTGCACTTGTTTTGTTAAATTTATTCTCAAATATTTCATTCTTTGTGGGATTGGTATAAATTGAATCATTTTCTTAATTTCATTTTTGGATTGTTCATTACTAATGTTTACAAATACACTAAAAATAGTGTTTGATTTTTGTTCATTGATCCTATTCCTGCAAACTTCCTGTACTTGTTTATTAGTTCTAATAAGTTTTGTTTTTCCTTCTTTTTTTTTTTCAAGTTGTGTGTGTTTCTTAGCATTTTTCACATACAAAATCATATCATCTGCAAATATAGATAGTTTAACTTCTTCCTTTCCAATCTGGATGCCTTTTATTTCTTTTATTTGTCTAACGTCCTGAATTCACTTCGTTTTGAAATTATTTCCCCTGAAGTTCTTGCTCCGCCAAGCCTTGGAATCATAATTATCAGTCAATTCAGATCTGCCCTTCCTTTTCTGGGCTCCTATGTAATTTCCTAGGGGGTTCATACAGAACCAAGTCATCAGTGGGAGGGGGCACTGTCTGGTCCTTGGTGCCATCATCACTCTTGTTTTCATCTATTTCAGCCATTCATGCATGCAGACTGCTGCTATGTCCTTTTTGCCCCAAGCTGATGGACCCCTCTGATTTCTTCTCTATGCTGTGTTGTCACAGCTCTTGGGTGCTCACAAAACACTTAGTAGCTCCCAGATTTCTCCTGGTTGCAAGAAACTGTTGCGGCTATCTTGGATCTCTCTGCCTGAATATAGCATCATTCTCCTGGCTTGATGGGCAGGAATTCATGTACTCTGGGCTCTCCCTACGCACAGGGAACATGGGTTTCTTCTACTTGGAATACTCAACCAACACGGAGCTTTGCTCATTTGACTCTGAACACCCCAGGGTTTGATCATGGACTAGGTGTCCTCTATGGAGCCTGTGATAGAGTTTCAATAACATTCTGAATTGTTACAACAAGAAACGGAGTGGGTGCTACTGGCATCCAGCAGATAGAGGCCAATGATGCTGTGAAACGTCTTACAATGCACAGGACTGTTTTCACATCAAAGAATTATTTGGACCAAAAGGTCAACAGGGTCAGGCAGAGACATCTTGTGATGAATCTATCGTTCATCCTCATCCTTGAGGATCTGCACTTTGAAATAATAATAGTAAAGCATTTTAATCTGATTTTCTGCTGCTGCATTGCCATCCCTGGGGCATTGGAGACAGAAGGTCTATTTGATCAGCAAAGATAGGAAGCAGGAGGAAGTAACAACAATAACGAAATGTTAGTTGGATACCATAGAGCAATGGAAATGAATGAGCCATAGATACACAGGACACACAACAACAAAATAATGTTGAATAAAAGAATATATACAGGGGCTTCCCTGGCAGTCCAGTGGTTCAGACTCCACACTTCCACGACAGGGGTACTTGTTCAATCTCTGGTTGGGAAACTAAGATCTCACAAGCCTCGGCATGGTCAAATATATATATGCACACTATGATTCCATGTATACAAAGTCCAAAAACATGCAAAGCTACTTTACTGAGATATCCACAGCTGGACTGGATGGTAACACTATAAAGAAAAGCAAGGATGTAATTGCCGTAAAGGTCATTATCTTTTACTCCATTATCTCTAGAATAGGCAGGTGGAGGGAAATTACGATAAAAAAAGGACACAAGATTACATTCCAAGGTACTGGTAGTGTTCTACTTCTTGCTTCCTTTAACCAGTACATTTATGTTTTATAAACTTCTTTATATGCTTCATAATAAAAAAGTTAAAAAAACACATTAGTCAAAATTCAAAAATCTTAGCCCCTTGAAACAAATAAAGTACATAAATAGAAAAAATAGGTGAATTTCAAATAAGATCTGAGGTGTGGTTAATAATGTACCAGTGTTAATCTCAGTGTTTTGATGCATGTTCTAAGATATGGAAGCTGTTAACAATCAAGGAAACTGGGTGAAGGATACATGGGGTCTCTCTGAACTTTGCAATTTTTCTGTAAGTGTGAAATTAGTTCAAAATAAAATATTTACTCAAGACAAACAACATCCTAACAATTATACATGTTTTTTCCAATCTTTCATCTTTTTCTAAATTTTTACTTTTTTTTCTTTTTTGCTAATATGAGCAACATCTATGGAAATAACCACAGATACTACTTGCAAAGCACTTATTTTGTGCAAGGCACTGCTCTAAGTGCTTAATAAATATGCACTCATTTCATCCTAACAGAATTCCAAGGGCTAGAGGTGATTACTATCCCCATTTTACTGCTGGTGAAATAGAGACACAGAGAGCTGTGTCTGATGACTAGCCTAGCTGGTAGGTGGCAGGGAGTGGCAACAGTCTGGCTCCACAGTCGGTGCTCATAATATATTGCCATTACTGAGAGTTTGGGAAGTACAGAAAAGTATGGAGGAACAGAAACAAAAAGCCAGTCAGATGCAACTACTATTTTTTATTGTAACATGTTCCCTTCCAGCCTTTTTTCCTCTGTGTGTTTTAATTTGTTAGACATGAATTTGTAGCCAGATTTTCTTTTGACTCTAAACATCATGTCATACACATTTTTCATGCCACTAAAAATCTAAACAAAGCATTAAAGGCTACATGATATTTTGTGTATAGAGTTGCTGCGCTTTGCATACCTTTATCTAGAATTCTGTGTGTTTAGTTGTTTCCAATTTCTTTGCTATTATATATAAAGCTGACATGAATATCCTCATTCTTAATTCATGTTTCCTTTCTGAGTATTTGTTTAATTTCTACTTTTTTATCACTTAACTTTTTTCTCTGCTTTTCTTACCGTAACTTACTATACAAGCAATTCTATAGATGCACAGGTTACTATTTTAGTATTCATATAAATATTTACAAGTTTTAAAAATTCTCTATCTTATACCACTCAGTATTTCCCCTTGCCATTCAAGAGTGAATAGCAGATTTTCCATGCTTCAGAAATGAGGTGAGTAATGTCTTTCTTCACACCTAATAGAAAGTTCCAAAGTAAAATGAGATGGAGGCAAGGACAGCAGTAACTAAGGATGAGGATACATGTGACAGCTCAGAGCTCATGGTGATGTAGCAGGTGCTCTTTTGGTATGCCGTATCTCTTACTCCCCTAACTAGGACCATACTGAGACATTGCTATCCCCACTTTACAGATGAGGAAACTCAGGCCCAAACCCAAAGAGCTAGTTTCAGAAGGAGTGGGCTTGAAATAGGGATGATATGGGAGGAGGAGAAACTGCAGACCGGACCCCCTTGGGATACGTGTTTCTGAGCACTTATGTCAGATTTGTATTGAATATTTATAGGAAAACACACACACACACACACACACACAAATCCCATCAGGTTTGAAAACTTCAACTTAGGACATTCTAACACAAATATTTGCCTTAATTCAATCTACTTGGGGTGAATCTGGGGTAGGACTGTGGTACATGGTAACCTAGCACTTGAGTTTGTCAGACACATGGAATCTCAGAACCCACCGCAGACCCACTAACTCAGGATCTGCATTTTCACAAGATCGGTGTGTACATCTAAGTCTGAGAAGCACTGCTGTAAGAGTTTATTAAGAAGGATTTCCTTCAGATGTCTTTGAGCCCAATGTAGCACCTACAAGCCATGAAACACGTTTTCTTGGTATGTTCACCACGAGGCTCAAGGAATGCTGATTGACATCAGAGGCTTTCTAGGGATTCTTGGAAATGCAGGTGTGGGATCACAGAACTGCAGCTCTGCCAGCTGTATTCTGCCCTCTTCCTACTTTTCAGTTCAGTTTAGTCGCTCAGTCGTGTCCACTCTTTGCGACCCCATGAATTGCAGCATGCCAGGACTCCCTGTCTGTCACCAACTCCCGGAGTTCACTCAAACTCATGTCCATCGAGTCAGTGTTGCCATCCAGCCATCTCATCCTCTGTCGTCCCCTTCTCCTCCTGCCCCCAATCCCTCCCAGCATCAGCGTCTTTTCCAGTGAGTCAACTCTTCGCATGAGGTAGCCAAAGTATTGGAGTTTCAGCTTCAACATCAGTCCTTTCAATGAACACCCAGGACTGATCTCCTTTAGAATGGACTGGTTGGATCTCCTTGCAGTCCAAGAGACTTTCAAGAGTCTTCCCCAACACCACAATTATAAAAGCATCAAATCTTCAGCACTCAGCTTTCTTTATAGTCCAACTCTCACATCCATACATGACCACTGGAAAAACCATAGCCTTGACTAGATGGACCTTTGTTGGTAAAGTAATGTCTCTGCTTTTGAATATGCTGTCTAGGTTGGTCGTAATTTTCCTTCCAAGGAGTAAGCGTCTTTTAATTTCATGGCTGCAATCACCATCTGCAGTGATTTTGGAGGCCCCAAAAATAAAGTCTGACACTGTTTCCACTGTTTCCCCATCTATTTGCCATGAAGTGATGGGACCAGAGGCCATGATCTTAGTTTTCTGAATGTTGAGCTTTAAGCCAACTTTTTCACTCTCTTTCACTTTCATCAAGAGGCTTTTGAGTTCCTCTTCACTTTCTGCCATAAGGGTGATGTCATCTGCATATCTGAGGTTACTGATATTTCTCCTGGCAATTTTGATTCCAGCTTGTGCTTCTTCCAGCCCAGCGTTTCTCATGATGTACTCTGCATGTAAGTTAAATAAGCAGGGTGACAGTATACAGCCTTGACGTACTCCTTTTCCTATTTGAAACCAGTCTGTTGTTCCATGTCCAGTTCTAACTGTTGCTTCCTGACCTGCATACAGATTTCTCAAGAGGCCAGTAAGGTGGTCTGGTATTCCCATCTCTTTCAGAATATTCCACAGTTTATTGTGATCCACACAGTCAAAGGCTTTGGCATGGTCAATAAAGAAGAAATAGATGTTTTTCTGGAACTCTCTTGCTTTTTCCATGATCCATCAAATATTGGCTATTTGATCTCTGGTTCCTCTGCCTTTTCTAAAACCAGCTTGAACATCTGGAAGTTCACGGTTCATTTATTGCTGAAGCCTGGCTTGGAGAATTTTGAGCACTACTTTACTAGTGTGTGAGATGAGTGCAATTGTGTGGTCATCTGAGCATTTTTGGCATTGCCTTTGTTTGGGATAGGAATGAAAACTGACCTTTTCCAGTCCTATGGCCACTGGTGAGTTTTCCAGATTTGCTGGCATATTGAGTACAGCACTTTCACAGCGTCATGTTTCAGGATTTGAAATAGCTCAACTGGAATTCCATCACCTCTACTAACTTTGTTCGTAGTGATGCTTTCTAAGGCCCACCTGATTTCACAGTCCAGGATGTCTGGTTCCAGGTGAGTGATCACACTATCGTGATTATCTGGGTCATGAAGATCTTTTTTGTACAGTTCTTCTGTGTATTCTTGCCACCTCTTCTTAATATCTTCTGCTTCTGTTAGGTCCCTACCATTTCTGTCCTTTATTAAGCCCATCTTTGCATGAAATGTTCCCTTGGTATCTCTAATTTTCTTGAAGAGATCTCTAGTGCTTCCCATTCTGTTGTTTTCCTCTATTTGTTTGTATTAATCGCTGAGGAAGGCTTTCTTACCCCTCCTGCTATTCTTTGGAACTCTAACTGCAATTAATTGCACTGTGCACTAAAGCTCCAAGGTGGAACGGGCTGGAGGGCATCTGGCAGAGTCCTACCCACAGAAAACAGCTGAGACCCAGCTGCTATTAGGATAAGCTTCCCAGGAAGGACAATCACCACAAAGACAAAACAGTGCTACTTCTGGGAGGTAAGGGGCGGTGGAATGATCTCTCCTTATGCTTTTTACAGAAGTGAAAAGAACTGACAAGGTGCTTAGAGATGGCGTCTTCCAACCTCCTTGTTTTACACGTGAAAGAACCAAGAGCTTTTACTGTGATCACATAGCTACTAGCAAGGGGGCAGAGTTGGTGTTCCCCTTTGGTTCCTTGGCATCCAAGCCCAGTCCTGCCCCGCAGCATGGGTGGTGCTAGAATGGGTTGGTACTTAGCCTCCATTTCCAGCACCTTCTAGCATACCTCCTTTCAGAAGTAAGAAACCTCCTTCCTAGACTCTCCTATGGTTGGATTGTGGATATGATTTGGGTTCCTTGGATTACATGCACTCCCAAGCCGTCTGAAGGCGAATTAGCACAACACATCTTTCTGTTCTTTCTGCCAGCACACTTGGCAATGGACGTGGATTATTTGCAGCACAGCTGCCTGGGGGTCAGGAGACATGGAAGGATACTTGCTTTAGCCAGCGCAGGTCTAGGACAAAAGATGTGATCCTGAGGGGACGACTGAGACCACAAGGCTTTCTGATCCCTGACTTGCATCAAAAGTATTCCCAAGGCAATAGTCCCAGGTAGCTTCTTGATTCCCCGTCTTTCTGACAATGGTGAGGCATTGGCTCCTGGAGGGGTGTTCCTCCAACCCCTCCGATGGTTTTGTAAGCACAGTATTAAATCCCTTTTTGCTTAAAGTGCCTAGGGCTTTTCTATTTTCTGTTGCTGAATCCTGACTGAAGTGTGAGGCATAAATTCACAGTAAATTATATTAGGAAGGAGCTCTGCAAAGACCCATTTTTTCCTTCTCTCTCTGATTACTAATACACAGTATTTGAAACACAAATGTCTTTCACAATGTACTCTTTTTAGAATTTGTATTATATCATCACCCAAGCTTCCTAGAATGGTAGGATATTGAAATATAAACTTTGTCATACATCAAAACTCTAGGTATCAGGAAAAATGTCAGAGGTATCATTTAATTTGCAATGGTAGTGCTTGCTGACAGAACAAACAAACTTAACAAGAGTTACTAGAGAACATCCTTGGCTGTACAGTAGATAAGAACCTGCCTGCCAATGCAGAGGACACAGGTTTGATCCCTGATCTGGGAAGATTCTGCATGCCACAGAGCAACTAAGCCTGTGAGCCACAACTACTGAGTCCACGTGCTGCAACTACCGAAGCCCGTGCACCTAGATAGAGCCTGTGCTTGGCAACAAAAGAAGCCGCCACAGTGAGAACCTGCGCAGCACAATGATGAGTAGCTCCTGCTCGCAGCAATTCGAGAAACTCCCGGCACAACAGTGAAGACACAGCACAAACGAAAATGGAATTAAAAAAAGAGTTACTGGAGGATAGGAAAAGTTTAATTTTTCTTTTGAACATTTGTATGCAACATTTCTAATGCTGAGACTTCCTTATTCCGTCACTGTACAGCTTGCGTTCACTCATAGAGCACACACTTGGCCCAGAAGTTAGTCCATAGTAAAGACCATACAAAGTTTGAAATGAATCATTTAGAGAAAATATTCACTTCAAAATTCTAGATTATTTTAATAATAATAATAATAATAACTTGGTTTCTGAGATCTTCCTATGCTCTAAGCACTGTGATACATGCATTCCATCTTGTGGGCATTATTGCGTTGAATGGTCCCATAAAGTTGTTTGTCATTTAGTCACTAAGTCATGTCTGACTCTTTTGCCATCCTGTGGACTCTAACCCGCCAGGATCCTCTGTCCATGAGATGTCCCAGGCAAGAATACGAAAGTGGGTTGCCATTTCCTTCTCCAGGGGATCTTCCCAACCTAGGGATCAAGCTTTAGTCTCCTGCATTGGCAGGTGGCTTCTTTACCACTGAGCCACCAGAGAAGACCTCCCACAAAGTAGATGTTATTATTTCCATTTTACAGATGATGAAACTGAGATTCAGTGAGATTAAGCATCTTGCTCAAAGATATACAACTTGTATGACACAGCTGACATTTGAACCTGGTCCTTTTTTGACTCAAAAGCTCATAATCATTCTACCATCATCTCCCCAAATAATATCTGCCTGAGAGAATAGGGCATGTAACGTTTCATATAGCTTTAAGAAGTTCAGGATGTCTGCTGTAAGTTCTAATGTAACTAAAGGTTGTTAAGGGAATGACTTAAAAAAAAAACAAACTTATTCTCTTTCCTGGTGAAAATTTTGGTCATGTAAAAATTTATATACATCTTAACTCATGGAGTTCTAGGAAAAGGGACTAGTGGTGTGTAGTCACAGGAGATAAACTAGATCGGGTGGGAGGGCAGGAAATTTTCCTTTTTGTTTCTCCCCCTTTGCTACTCGAGGGTTCTGTGCCATTTACATTTTGGCAAAGGTTTGTAAGGATCTGATGCTGGCTGGATCTCAATCCTGGTGTGAAAAGGACACACACACAGAAGTGTATGGTGCAAATTCACTAGTCATCAGGAAAAGCCCTCCTCCTCACCACTTCTCCCCAAAGTAGCTCTGAGCATATGCCTGCAACATCCCTTGTTCTTGGTGCTGTGCTAAGAAGCAAGCCCTTATCTGTAGAGAAATAACCTCTCCTGATTGCTCAACATTTATGACAACAGGAGCTTGGGGAAACAAGACTGCCCCCAACAACACAGCACTTTATTCACCTGGACATTGGAGTGCAGATTTCGGCGACTGGGTGCTGGAAGACCCAGCAGTTACGTGGCTGCAAATGCTGGCTGCCCTTCCCTGAGCACAGACGTCAAGCGGGGTCAGGTCCCAGTGGTTCAATGGTTGCATCACTGGCTTTTCTCAAGAATAGCTGACACTAACAGCTATCTCCCCGAGCACAGGCTCAAGGCCCCCACAGCCCACAGCACCTCCACAAGCTCCCCTTAGATCTGGACCTTGTGCTCCAAATCAAATACCACCCACGCCACAGCGTAGAAAGAGCTGATTCAGCTTTTGGTGACTCTTCGGTCTCGACCTTTCTCCTATAATCGCTAAGCTTGTTTTTAATCAATGTTTAACTTCTTGATTAATTTCCTTGATTTCTAAGGGCAGTTTTTCACAACTGAGATAATGTGTTCTAAATGCTCGCTGAGCTGTTGGTGCACTGGAAACTGTAAACACTTCAGACTGCTTTTTGTCTCCCTAATGCTCTCCCTTATTATGTGGGCTTGCGGCGCCTATAAATTTAGTCTTTATTCTCTCTGCCATCTGCATAATTGCCAGTGTTTAAAGAATCTCGCCTCTCCCTTTCTTTGCCACTGGGAAAAGAATTGTTTGTTCAGCCTTCACTAAATTAGTATTTGTCTGGCTTCTTATCTCTCATGTCTTGAAGAGTGGTATGTAATTAATTCTGAAACTTTGCTGGTTTTCACATCACTCACTGCCTTCTCCTTGGCAATTCACCTGTTTTCTACTTTCTTTCTCTCAGATCCATTTACATTGGGGTTGGCGGCGGGGGCGGGGGAGGGGGAAGAGGACTTCTCACTCACATCTTTATTTCATTTGCTTTTTAAAAGGTTTTGTGGTTCTTTGGAAGAAGAGAATGTTATCTGCTGCCATAGAGCCTAACTGCCGGCTCCTTTGTCATTTTGCCTGTGCTCCCTGGGCTACATCCCCCATCCTTGGGATGCAGGTATTGGACTTGGAGGCGCCGGGTAATCCCATAATGGAACCACACTTAAAAGCCGGACAGCTTCCTCAGAGTACTGTTGCTCTAATACATTTCCATTACTGGCATTTGTCAATATGGTACTGAGACAGCAAACCTATGGGGAGGATATTTGAAAATGGGAGAAAAGACCAGGTTGATATGAATCTTGGCAGATTTTACCCCAGTGTTTCTTTGCCCTCCTGCCATACCCTCAAACAGATTTCCTTATTTAATTTTTTATTTATTTTCTGCTCTCTGTCCTTATTGCTATTTCTTATAATAGCAAGTGATTTAAACTGGAGGCTCTGTAATAGGATTTGCCGATCACTCATACACACTGGTTTTTAAACATAAATTGAAGAATGCTGTACATACTGTTGTACGTCTTTATTTTTTCACTTAAACCTTTAACTTGAAGATTATTCCAATCCCTCCCCTGTTCTTTTGTTTTGCAAAAAATAATATCAGGTAGTGCATTACCATTTTCCCTTAGCAATATACAGCGATCCTGTTTCCTTGCTTAAAAATGATTACTTTAACCTGATGTTCCTAATTTTCCATTTTAGGATCCTATCTTGAGTATCAGTAACTCCCCTTCTGTAGTTGCTAGGTGCTCCATAACTATCTATGGACTGGACTTGAACTGATGCATTTTATGCAGAGAGGTAAATAATAGATTTGAGTAGTCAGAGGCGGGGTTTAGATTCTAAGCATCCAAATGCTTGCAAGGTTTTTACAGAGTCTCATTCTTCCTGTTGCTTTATTTCTTTAGAACAACCAGAATTATTTTCAAACCTCTCATCAGAGTGGTGGTGAGTGTTCTCATCACAGCAGGGTAAATGGGAGGGAAACTGATCCTTTGGGTCAGCACTGACATATAATTTAGATTTTTTTCTCTCTGAAATGATTTGGGTATAGACTTGCCAGGAAGCTGCAGGTTGGACTAAATGCTCTCTTGAGGCCTTTGCCAACCATATGGTTTTATAATTCATGGTAAAATGTTAGAATGACTAATTCACACTTACTTTAAAATAAAGTCAGAGAACGATGCAGATATGAAAGGAAGTTACCCTGTGACCCTAAGTGCTTACAGTCAGACTTTCTTTCACAAGTGGATAAGACTACCCCTTGAGTATCATGTTATTTTAATAGCTCTGAGGTCATAAGTTTTGAAGTGTGAATCAGATCCTATTACTCCCCATTTATAATGCTCCAGAGCCTCCTGCTTGCAAATCTCCGTTTCCATCCAGACCCTTATTGTAGCTCTACATTTGCACCTCTTCACCACCCAGGACTCTGTTCATCCCGATCTACATCTCACTCACCCTCAGTGGCATCATAGGATTCCCTAAAGCAGTTGCTCTTTAGGATGGTGCTTTAAAATCACCTGGACTCATGTTTGAAAATCTGATTCCTCCCTGCCCTTCCCCTCCTCCACCTTCTGAAAAAGAACTTTTGTGGGGGCAGGACCCCAGAGCAGGTATAATACTTTGAAACTTCCCTGGGATTCTGATACACACTCCTATTTAGGACTTCTGCCTCATAGGGAAGTCCTAGCTGCTGGCCTGCCGCCACATGGCATCCCCCTCATCCCCTCACCATCCTGCCATCCCCCCATCATCCAGGAATGCTGACAACTGGGCTGACTCCTTAAAGTCCAGACCAAGGAAAATCCAGACAGATGGAAGATTGGATTCTCTCTCCAGTCTCCCTGGAGTCTGCCATTTGGCTTTCTGCTTCTTGTCTCAGGATTGCCTCTCTACCCAACATTCAGTAGATACAGACTCATCTTCAGGAGAGACCTCCTCCCCATCCACAACGTGGCCAGTGGGTGATGGGCTCAACAACGCAACTGCGCCAGCATATGACGAAACACAGCCCAGCGCACTCAGCTCCCCTCAGCATGGCCTGAATACCTGAGGCTTATTCCAAATTTCTACAGAACCTGTCGGTTTTTGGTGTTTTACTACCTCTTTTGTTATGCATATTAAGCATCCCCATCTGCACAGCTCCCTTCAAACTAAGCCCTTCAGGTGCCCTTTGGGCAAGGCCGGTGCTCGCAGTAATTATGGAAACTCTCCCCTCACTCAAGTCTGATAGTTAAGTGCCAACACCTGGTCTCTTTTATTTCAAGACCCTGTCATCCCCACTGTGCTCATCCAGCCTGATTCTGCGACTTCCTCTCCTACCCTCCATCCTGCCTGCAAAGGTGGCTACATCTAACGACTTAGTGATGCTGGCGTCCCCTCCCCAGCCCCTTCCTGCTCTGAAGGGTGTGCCCCCCAGAACCAGCTGCTAGGAGCTCTCAGGGCCTCACAATCACTCTAGCACCCGCCTTCCCTGCCTTTTAGTGGAAATTTTAAAGTAAACAATTCAGTAGAATTTAGCTCATTCATGATGTTGTGCAATCTCTTCTATCTAGTTTCAAACATTTTCATCACTCATAAGAGATCCTGTAACCCTAAGTAGTCACTCCCCCGCCCCTCTCCCCACAGCCCCTGGCAACCACCAATCTGATGTCTGTCTCTATGGATTACCCTTCTCTGGACTTTTCACAAGAGCACAGGAATTGCACTGGCCCAGCTTCGACACTGCTTTGGTAGGAGACCATAACTTGCTCAGTTTACTAGAGTCAGTCTGAGGTTGACTTTTAGTTATGTGCACCCTGAACCAAAAAACTGTGGCTGGGTGGGTGGGAGGCAGGGTCACCGGGCCTACTAGGCAGGAGTGGCTGTTGACTGTGTTTCTTTTGGAAATAAGTGTAAGATAGCATGCCAAGGTGATATCCCTAAAACAACACTTGGACATCATTTGCAAAAGTCTGCTTTGCTTGGGAAAGAACTGAGAAACCCAAGAGCCTGAGTAGAGAAAACACAAAGAACAGGAATACTGAGGAGAGAAGTTTTACAACTTCATAATTTTGCAAGTGCTGAGCTGGGTGGTCCACAAGAATTCTCTACAGTGGAGACTTCTAAATTTTGGTACACATCCGAATCTCCTGTATAGAAGCTTGAAACACTGCAGATTTCACTCGGTGGGAGGAAAAGGGTGTTGAGAATCTGCATTTAAAAAATATACTCCTCTGATGATCCTGATGTACCCAGAATTTGAGAAAAAAACTACCCTATGGGAATTTTTAGTAAGAGGAGAATTAAAACAATAGAAAATCAAGCCTCATTCTTGGTCTGAAAATTCTTCTCAGCAGCCTGCCATCTGCTGTGGCTCTAGGGGGTAATTACAGCAAATGAGAAATTAGAATGCATTTTAAAGCTTAATAATGATAATTGTAATAATAATAATAATATACTAAAGAGGCAGTCAGGTGCCATGACAGAAAAGGATACAATTATGTAGGAGAAGAAAGGAATCTGAATTCTAATCAGGAATTTTCACAGAATGTTGAGACTTCCAAGCCAACTGGAAGTCACAGAGACTAGGTATATCCTTGCCCCTGAAACACATGGGAAAAATCTGGACAAAATAACAAGGTGGTAAGATCAATCACATATATTGATCAATAACAAGATTAATATAAAACTCCAGTCTTTTGTTTTTACTAACTATAAAAAGTCAGAGGTTGAAATTAAAACAAAACAATGCTATTTACTATAGTGTCAAAAATTATGAAATACTGAGTATAAAATCTGACAAAGGATAAGCAAAACAGGTACATTCAAAAAATATAAAACATTACTGAGAGAAATTAAACAATCTCTACTAAATTGAGAGTTATACTGTAATTGTAGGTCAAAATACCTATCATAATTCTTGCAGGATTTGTAGGACCTGACAAACTGAACTGAAAATTCACATAGAATTACAGGAACTTAGCCTAGCCAAAACAACTTTCTTTTTTAAATTTATTTTCTAATTGGATGAAAATTGCTTTACCATATTGTGTTGGTTTCCAAAACAGCTTTAAAAAGAACAAAGTTGATTTACTAACACTACTTGATTTGAAGACTTATTTTAAAGCTACAAAAATAAAAATATAGGGTATTGATGTAAGATAGACAAATCAATCAATGGGACAGAATAGGGAGTCCAGAAATTAGATGTACACATACATAGACAACAAATTTTTCACAAAGGTTCAAAGGCAATTTGGTGGAGAAAAGATGATGCTGAACAATTGGGTATCCATAGGTGACCAACTGAACTTGGATCCACGCTTTGCACCACATATAAAAAGTAATTCAAAATGTATCATAGACCTAAAGATAAACTGAAAAGTATAAAATTTCTGGAAGAAAACATAGAAGATAATTTTGTGGTATTGGGCTAGTAAAAGATTTGATTTAGATATAACAGTAAAATATAGTCCTTAACACATAAAATTGATAATAGGACTTTATCAAAACCAAAAACTTCAGCTCTTCAAAATGCTAGGGGAGACACTGCCTGAAACTGCCCACCCTGGCCAGGCACCATAGTAACCACTTGTATGAGTTATTTTATGACCAGAGGTCCTGATAAGGAACATGGAACTAACAAGCCAACAGCAACTGGAAGAATTCGGGAAAGGTCAAAAGAAGATGCCACACATCCTACCAACCTCCTGGAATCCTTGCTGGAATCCATCTTGGCTGAGTGATGTGAGTGCCACCAGGAAGGACCCCGAGTCAGAGTGATTGGCCAGAGACAACTTGGAAACGAATCCCATCACCATAAAGTCAGAGTCTGCTAGGCAGAGCAGGCCTCCTGGGTTCCCCCGCCCTCCCGTTCTCTACCCAGGCACACCTTCACAGTGAAGTCTCGCTCTGCCAGCAACCTGTGTCTCTTCAGACAATTCATTTCTGAGAGTTAGACAAGAGCCCAGTCTCAGGCCTTGTAAAGGGTACCTCTTCCTGCAGCAAAAAGACACTGTTAGGAGAATGAAAAGAGAAACCACAAACTGGGAGAAAGTATTTGCAAATCACATAATTGATAAAAGGCGTGTATGCGGAATATTCAAAACTCAGAGAATGACAATCAACCCAATTTTAAAAAATGGGCAAAAAATGTGAATAGACACTTTACTGAGAAAGACATGCAGTTAGCAAGTAAACACATATAAAGATGCTCAATGTCATTGTCATTATAGAAACGCTAGTTAAAATTACAATATATTTAATGTAACTGGTTAGAATGGCCAAAATTAAAATTATTAACCAACCATATCAAATGTTGGCGAGGAAGTAGATGAATGCGACTTTCATACATTTCTAATGGGGA
Organism: Ovis canadensis; assembly: GCF_042477335.2. NCBI lineage: Eukaryota > Metazoa > Chordata > Mammalia > Artiodactyla > Bovidae > Ovis > Ovis canadensis. Next base: position 31,916,113 of record NC_091246.1, read on the forward strand.
CAAAATGGGTACAGTGGCTTTGGAAAACAGTGTGGCAATTTCTGAAAAATTAAATATACACCTACCATATGGTCCTGCCATCTCACCCCTAGATATCTTCCCAAGAGAAATGAAAACACTTGTACCCATGAATGTTCGTAGCAGTTTTATTTGTAACAGATTCAAACTGGGAACAGCCCATATTTCTCAACTGCTAAATGGTTTGATTATGGTATATCAGTACAATGGAATACTATTTAGCAATAAAAAGAGACTATTGATATTAGCAACAATGTAGATTAATCTCAAAATAATTATTACATGTAACAGAATAGAAGAAGGGTGCATGCTGTATGATCCCATTCACACGAGATCCTAGAAAATATAAACTAATTAATCTAGAATAATGAAAAGCAAAGTGGTTGCCTGAATATGTGTGTGTTCTCCTGTACGCAGGCAGAGGGCCAGGCTGGGTGGGAGAGTCAGTTGAGGGGGTAGATTATAAAGGTAATGAGGAAATTGAGGGGGCAATGATATGTTTATTATTTTGATTGTGAAGTTATTTCTACACATGTCAAAGTTTATCAAATTGTGTGTTTTAAATGTATGCAATTTATTATTAAATATACCTCAACAAACTGGTTTTATGAAAGGAAGATCTCGTTAGGGGTTCTTACTTCCTGCGGTTCTCCAATAGCAGCAGGAAGAAGGGGTCTAGAGCAGAATCTGGGGACAAAGCAGCCCTGGGTCATTTGGCTAGTGGCACGCACACCCCCAGGAGCACCTCCCAGGGGCTCAGTACTCTCCAGTGCCAAGGCAAGAAAATGTTCCAAAGGATGGCTCTGACTGTATTTGAATTATAATTAAAGTTGCAAATAACCCAACATGAATAAAGACTTCCCAGCTAATGTGTTACCCCTAATTTAATTGGTCTCTGAATGAGAGCTTCAGCCTTTCTCAGAGGCAAAATTTTCCAAATAAAGTGACTTTAAACTGCTAAGTAATTGTAAACTGGGGGGCTTCATCACAAGAACAACTGTTATTGTTTCTTGATTACTTGCACAATTGGATTGTTTGCTCATTACCATTAGAACCCCTGGGACTCTGAGCTAGAGGCCCTTACAGCACAGAAAATATTTTACAAGACCTACTGGAATGGAGAGTTCCCCACAGCAGATTGGCCCGAAACAGCTGATTTTCTGAATTATCTTGATTTATCTCGATTTTCTGAATATTTGGAAAATCTTAAAGCCTATTTCAGGCTTCCCTGGTAGCTTAGTGGTAAAGAATCTGCCTGCAGTCCAGGAACTGCAGGAGATAGCGGTTCAATCCCTGGGTTGGGAAGATCCTTTGGAGGAGGAAATTGCAACCCACTCCATATTCTTGCCTAAGAAATCTCAAGGAAAGAGGAGCCTGACGGGCTACAGTCCATGGGGTTGCAAAAGGAATCAGACATGACTTAGCGACTAAATAATAACAACAACAACAAAGCCCATTTGTTGAAGAAATGAACAGTCTGTGCCACTCACTCAAATAATCTCCAACCTACTATCCTTGTGTTTGGAAACATCAATTTTTACTTAGCCCAAGGATCTAGGTTACGAGCTCTGAGGTTGTCCCATGGAATCAGTATCTTGATTGTTCAATAGTTTTGAGGTGTAGCCAGGTATACCTGGAGAGGCTGCTGGAGCAGAAATGGGTGGAAACAAAGATCTCTATTTTAGACGATTTCTCATCAGCTGTGTGATGTGGACATGTGATTGGACCCCTCTGAGACACAGGCAGAGAGAACTGGTGGGAAGAACTATTCGCCTGCTGCGCCAGTGCTCTGTGGCTTATTAGCAGGCAAATCATATTGCTTTCATTCCCTCCTCTTGAGCAATAACTGCTACTTCAGAGAGTTGCTATTATTACTGAACATGATCAGCTATGTGAAAACATTTTGTACTTGCTAAAAATTTTCTTTTTGTCATCTGTAAAATGAAGGAATTTAATCAGAGGATTTGAACAGTCCTGTGTTAATTCCCTGTGTCCACCATAACAAAGTACCATAAACTGGGTGACTTAAAAATACAGAAATGTATTCCCACACATTTCTGGAGGTTAAATCTGAAATCAGGGTGTTGGCAGGGCTGTATTTCCTTTGATGGCTCTAGGGGAGAAACCCTTCTTGACACTTAGCACTTGTGGCGGGGGGGAGGGAGGGTCCCAAGTGCTTCTTGGCTTCTGGCTAAATCACTCTAGCCTCTGCCTCTATCTCCAGAAGGGGAAACGACAGGGACTCTTATATATTGCTGGCAGGAATGCAAAATGGTACAGCTTCTCTGGAATGCTGGTTTGCAGGTTTCTTACAAAACTAACATACTCTTGTCATACAAACCAGCAATCATGGTCTTTGGTATTTACTTAAAGGAGTTGAAAAGTTATGTCCACACAAAACTCTGCAGAATGGTGTTTAGAGCCACTTCAGTCATTATTGCCAAAACTTGGAAGCAACCAAGATACCCTTCAGTAGATGAATGGTTAAATAAACTGTGGTTCTTCTAGATAATGGGATATTATTCAGCACTAAAAAGAAAAGAATTATCAAGCCACAAAAAGACATGGAAAAAATTTGAATGAATATTATTAAGTGAAAAAAGCTCATCTGAGAAAGCCACACTGTGTATGATTCCAATTATGACATTTGGGAAAGGGCAAGACTATGGAGATACTAAAAAGATCAGGGGTTGCCAGTGGCAAGGTTGTGGGGAGAAATAAATCAGAAGAACAGAGAGGATTTTTAGGGCAATGAAAATATTCTGCATGACATTATAATGATGAATACATGTCATTATACATTCGTCCAAACCCATTGAATGTTCAACACTAAGTGTGAACCCTAATGTGAACTATGGATTTTGAATGATAATATGTCAATGTAGCTTCATTTTGGGAAACAAATGCACCATTCTAGTAAGTGAGGCTATGCGTGTGTGGGACAGAAGGTATTTGTAAAAATCTCTATACCTTCCTCTCAATTTTGTTGCAAACTTAAAACTTCTGTCTAAAAAAATTTTTGTTTTCTAACATTTTTTATTTGGCTATACTGGGTCTTAGTTGCAGCATGAGATCTTTGATCTTTGTTGTGCTATGCAGGACCTTTAGCTGTGCCATGTGGGGTGTAGTTCCCTGACCAGGGGTTGGGAGCACAGAGTTTTAGCCCCTGGACCATCAGGGAAGTCCCCCCAAATAGAGTCTTCTTGAATATATGAAATGAGTGGGCATAGGAATCTGGAAGGTCCATGAAGAGCTCCAGAGGGGCAGAAGACAAAGCAGAAGGGTGTGTGACCAAGGAGCCCAGGGAGTGTTGCAAGAAAAAGGGTGTAGTCGACAATGTCTAATATTCCTGAGAAGTCAAGAGGATGATTGAAAATGTACTCCGAATTTAGCAACGTGGAAGTTATCAGTAACCCTGGCAAGGGTTCATTCAATGAGCAAGTATGAACAAGTAGGCGTCGAAGTTAACCCATAGTAGGGTGTGAAAATGGAGCAAGTTTTTATCCTCATTGACCTTTTTTACATTTTCTCAAGACTTGACTGTGAAATGGCAGCTGGAGAGAAGTAAGGGGGTCAAGGGAAGGATTTTGCTTGCTTTTCTTTTAAGATGTAGGGTTTGTATATGTTCATGGATAACGACAGATCCTTTTGTGAGGAGGTAGCTGAATATGCAAGAAGGAGCCACTCCACGGTGGGGCAGGGTTTTCTGAGAAGGGAAGCAGTTGGGCTTTAAGGCTCAGAGGCAGGACTGGGCTTTAGGAGGAAGGAAAGAAGGTCAGATCAGAGGCAGATGCAATTAGATTTCTCATTTGGGCAGGAGATGTTGAAGAGCTCCTACCTGAAGCTTTTATTTAATCATTGAAGTTGGAGGTGAGGGGCTGAACATTTGAGAAAAGGTGAGTGAGTTGATTGGAGAAATGTCCAACCGTGTGTGGGTTTGTGAACCTATGGTGTGACAGTTGGCATGACTCTCTCCAGCAGAGTGCCCAGAGGAGAGAGAGAGCAAGTAGCTGGATTTATCCTGGCAGAGGTGGTGAAAAGACTGGAGGGCAAGGAGACGTGAGTATTGCCAAGAATGCCATTGAAATGATGCCTTGTAGGATCGACGCTGGAAAAGGAAGGCTGGAACAAAAATGCTGGTGGAGTAGGGAAAAGTAGAGGGTGATGACCAAACCCAAGTTCACCCCTCCCTTCCTCTGTGAACGCTTCCCCAGTTACCTCATGGAGAAATGAGTCTGACTTCCTCCTGGTTCCTGAGGCATCCATGGGTGTATCGTCCCTCACCTGATACAACAGTTATTTGTATTTATGACACTCAACTAACATTTCTTGCACCTACTATCTGCTGTCAAAGAATATGCAAAGACCATCAGAACCATACACAAATATAATAATAACAACAACAAGAAAATAATGCTGAGTTGTTTTTTTTTTCTTGCAAGGGAAGTGAAGAAATTCACTGACATGTTTTCTGGGAGGAGAAAATTCAGATTTTTCACCTCATAAATTAGGAAAAATAGGTTTCGTGGTGGCTATGCTAAATAAGGATGGATGCATGTACCCCAGATAGGACATCTTAGAAAAATACAATACAATCAATACAATACAATAATACAAAATACAATCAATACAAAAATTACAATGCAATCCCCTGTGTATTGGTCCCAAAAGAGTCTCCAGTGAGTTCTACTCCGGGTCTAGCATCCTGAGTCAGTTAGAACCAGTTGAGGTGAAGCAGCATTTCATCATCATCTCTCCTCAGCAAGTGCTGCTCTAAGTGAAAACATTATCCTTTTACAGCACAATGTGTTGTTCTGTGTCCTGGGTCAGCAAGGGCAGTTCCTGGCCTCCTTGGAACTTGGAGCCCAGGGTGCAGGGCAGAAAAGGGACAGAGCACAGTAATAAGTGGATGATGGAGGAGGTCCAAAGGGCAGTGCGGGCCCACAAGAGGGGAGCTGACCCAGCCCCTAGGGAGCTGGACCTCAGAGACATCTCTGGTGGCCAAGGATTACCACGGCAAGTGAGAGAGGGGTGGGCTGTTTCAGGCAGGAAAAGAGCAGATGGCCCAGCTTTGAGACTGGAAAGAGATGGGCCTTGGGCAAGACCTTAACTCCACAGATCCTGGAAGCCAGACAGTAGACAGTAGACTCCTAAGGTGCTTTCCCCGCTGCTTAGCTGTGTGACCTGGGGGAACTACTTAACATCTCCAAACCAGTTTCCTCATTAAAGTGGAATGAGTGAAATCATAGCTGCATTTATTCATAAGAGTGTGTGGGATCAAGTGAGACAATTTGTTTAAAACCATACTTAGCACAATGCTAGGCATAGAATGAGCACTCAACAAACATTAGGTATTATTACTACTCTGAGTCAAAGAATGTAAGAGAAGGAAGACATTTTGCAAAAACTTTTAGTTTCACCTCCTTAGTTTAGAAATAAGGAAGTTTGGCCCAAAGAGATTAGGTGACATTCATAATTAAGATGAGCCGGTTTTTATCAGAGTTGGTCCTGGAATCTGAGTGTTCTCTTTCATGGTCTCATGCCATGAGATAGAGTCATGTTTAGTGCCAGCATTCAAATTCCAACTCTGCTACTTATTACTGTATGGCATTAGGCAGAAGAGTAAATCTGTCCAAGCTTAATGTAAATGAGTTAAGAATCTCAGGAAATTGTCATAGGGATTAATCAGAGACAGGCTGTGGGGCACATTCAAGAAACCCAGCCCATGGATGCTTCATTATGCCCCTTTTCTAACCTTTCTGCTATTTTGCTAAAATGATGATGGTATCACTAGCTGGGGCATAGATGAGTGCCCAGCTGGATGGTGAAATGGTCAAGACCTCCCTGTGCAGTCTTTGGTCCAGGGCAGTGGCCTTAAAGAGCTTGTCAGGTTTAGCAGGTGCAAATTCATTGTCACAGAGGGAGCTCCGGGACCAAATGCGCAAACAAGTGCAGGGGCCTGTTTTGGGGAGTGAGGGAGCTGAAGTGTGGGAGAGGGTGAAGAGGGAGTTGAGGCGTGGGGTTTAGTACTGTGCAGTGGTGGTTTTAGACATCCTGCTCAAAAGCTGACATTTTTCCCCTGCCAATAAGGAGCCTTGAGAGATTCTAGAGTGAAGAAGTGACAAGATCTGAGTATCTTCAAGAGCAGTAAAGCATTAAGGGCAGAGAATGAGAGGATGGGAACTGGCAAAAAGTGGGGAGATGGGAGAGCTGTTTCAGAAGCAGAATGATTGGGTGTGAGGGCCCAGGAGTGCCAAGATTAGCCCCAGGAATTTGGATTACTGGCCCATGGTCACCCTGAGATTACAGGCTTGCATGGTCAGAGAGCTGGCAGTGGCATCTTGCTTAAATTGTGCTCAGGGTCCTGGATTTATTCCACATGGTGTCTGAAGTGTGGGGACCTCTGAGTAGCTCAGTACCTATGTACCTAATTTATTACATGTCCCCTTGGAAGCCCTTATGCAGTCAAGACCCTGGAAGTAGAAGGGGCTTGCATTCTCAGGAAACAAAATTACAGAATAAACGATACAAAACCATTTCAGGGAGCAAAGAATGCCAGGAAGCACATGAAACAGGGCAATGAGGTACAAACTGATCATAGGAAGATTTCTTAGGAAATGACCTTTGATTCAAGTGATGTGCTGCATGCGCTCAGCCATGTCCGACTTTTTGTGATCCCGTGGACTGCAGCCCGCCAAGCTCCTCTGTCGCTGGATTTTTCCAAGCAAGAATACTAGAGTGGGTTGCCATTTCCTTCTCCAGGGGATCTTTCTGATCCAGGGATTGAATGTATGTCTCCTGCTTTGGCAGGTGGATTTTTTTTTTTTGCCATTGAGCCACCAGGGAAGCCCCTTTGATTCAAGACTGAACAACAAAAGGAATGGGGCAAATGAAGAGCTTATAGAAAAATGTATATAAGAATAAGCAAAGAGGGCAGCAGGTGTAAAGTTCAAGGTAGAAATGGGTTGGTGTGCTCAAGGAACAGGGCTTCCTAGGTGGCAACAGTGGTAAAGAACCCACCTGCCAATGCAGGAGACGTAGGAGACATGAGTTCAGTCCCTGGGTAGAGAAGATCCCCTGGAGGAAAGCATGGCAACCCACTCCAGTATTCTTGCTTGGAGAATTCCAAAGACAGAGGACCCTGGCGGGCTACAGTCCACAGGGTCTCAAGGAGTCAGACACGACTGAAGAGACACAGCACAGACACTCACACATTCAAGGAACAGTAAGAAGGCCAGGGTGGCTAGAAGGGGGTGAGGGGGAGGAATGAGGAACAGCCATAGGAGATAAGGTTAGAAAGAGAAGCAACAGCCAGATGATAAAAGACCTGAGAATAAACTGTAGGGGGTCAAATTGAAAGTCAGGAGGCGAGCTGAAGGAAGTTGATTCAACCTCTGCTTGATTGCCTGTCATTTGTGAAGATTCTGTCATATTCCTCATAAATTTTTACTTTTGCACCACATATTTTTAGCTCCTTCTATTGTTCCTCATATTATATTTTCAGTTCCTCCAACGACTCCTCATATGGCAAAGCCCTGTAGCTCTTCATGTCCTCTCTGACCTTCTGGCTCCATGAAACTCCTCCCACACCATGCTCCATTCTACAATTGCTCCTCCTCTCCCATCCATCCCATGACTTAGGGATCCATTCTCCTACCTAGAAATCAGCCTACTTTTCTTACCCCCACTGATAGTAACTAGGCTAATGATTGCAACAGCAGGATGGAACTCAAAGTGGAGGAGAGGGCTCAGCCAGCCCTGTAGGGACCTCTGAAGCTGGACTGACCCACCAGAGTCGTCTGAAGGTAGGGCAGGGGGGCCAGAACTTCTATCCCCCTGCCAACCTGTCATTGGCTCTAGGCTGCTATGGGAAAGGTCATGGCACAGGAGAAGTGGCTCTCTTGTGTCCAGGAGGTAGTTCCAGGAGCTGGAGAACAAGTTCTTTATCCTCGGTGAGGAATTGGTGACATACTACAGCATCCACTATGATAACCAAGATGACTAGGAACCGAGGTGAGGCAAGGGTCTCTCTGTATCTCTCAGCTTCCCTTTCCTGTGTCATCACTCAGACCCTCTCTTCCCTTGGAGGAAAGTGTACGACCAACGGTATTTCCAGACTTACGTTCTACCAGCTTAGATTTACCCACTGGTTCCAACAAAAATCCAGTGTTGAACTCCTACTGGTCCAGATAAGTGATCATTCCTCAGCCAATGAGTGTCATTATAGGGATAACACTGGATCTGCTCTAGTTTATTTATTTACTTTAATACTTTTATTTATTTTTTATCTTTGATTGTGCTGGGTCTTTGTTGCTGCATGTGGGCTTTCTCCAGTTGCGAGCGGGGGCTACCCTTTGTTGTGGTACACAGGCTTCTCATTGTCCTGGCTTCTCTTGTTGCCGAGCACAGGTTCTAGGGCCCATGGGCTCAGTAGTTACGGCTTCTGGGACCTCGAGCACAGGCTCATTAGTTGTGGCACACTGGTTTAGTTTCCTGTGGCATGTGGACTCTTCCCAGACCAGGGCTCAAATCCATGTCTCCTTCACTGACAGGCAGATTCTGAACCACTGAGCCATCTGGGAAGCCCTCTAATTTATTTTTAAAATGCAAATAATTATGAACATTAGCACTCTGCCTGTTTACAGGTCAAATGAAATACATCAATAAAAGCATAGCACATGAAAAGTAATAAATGGTCAATCTAGTGCTATTGTTAGGATTTAGATAGTTATCAAGGGTTGGTATCCAGAACTGAACATTCTGGAGCCAAAAGGAACATGAAATAGCGTAAGAGAGCTGAGTTGAATTTGAGGGACAGTGAGTCAACCATGTTCACAAGGTGGAGGATTTTTTAAAAAATAGTGTTTGTCCCTTTGGCTGCATCGTCTTAGTTGTGTCATACAGGCTGTTCTAGCTGTGGTATGTGGGCTTAGGTGCTCTGCAGCATGTGGGATCTTAACTCCTCCACTGGGGATTGAACCTGCATCCCCTGCATCACAAGGCAGATTCTTAACCACTGGACCTCCAGGAAAGTCCCCAAGGTGGAGGGTTTTGATGGGAGAAGGATAGTAAGTCTGGAGAAGAGCATTTCATATAAAAGGACAAACACCAGTTAACTCTTTGCTTCTTGGGCAACTTTTCAGGAGAAATACTGCAGAATGCTAAAAGCAGGGGGAAGGGCCTTGGAAAAGAAATATTTCCTTAAATATAAAACTTGAAATATAAAGACTAATATTTTGGGCCTATCAATGGGTAATAGCAGCTCTGTTTAAGTGTTTATCCCCTTACGTGCCAGACATTTAGTCCCTTGGGATCTCAGATTTGGTGGGACATAACAGGCATCTAGTCCGTCCCAGCCTAGCCCTCCTGAAGTTTATTCCCTTGGAAACCATCTCTAATAAGAGGTGAAATGCTCATGACTGGGGTGGGGCAGGCCTGATGGATTCTGAGTGCCAGCTTTCCCCAGCCTGGAGATGTTAACCAGTTACCCTATCTCACTAAACACATTTTATCTGCCTGTAAAGTAGGATGGTTGTTTCAGTTCAGAGGGGTGTCATGATGGCAGAGTGCTCAACTCCCAGCTGGGCAGACAGGACACACTAAGTACACAAAAGCTCACCCGTCTAGCTCATCTGTTGCTTCCTGTCACCCACAATGGAGGGAAGCCCACCACTTACAAAGGTAACCATCCCCTTATATAGGCCACTTTGCATGGTGGTCAGGTACACAGACTCTGGAGCTAGATGGCCTGGGTCTACATGTCTACTTATCTCACTGAGCAATATTTTGTTCATCTGTTAGTTGGGGATAATGATTGTAGCCACCTTATAAGATTATACAGTGATGCAGGTACAGTGCTTAAGAACCTCCACGTTCACCCTACAGTAAGTATCAACACGTGCTATGTAAGCTTTGTTATGTGAATAGTGACTACTGAACTGACTACTGAGGACAATACTCAAGAGTGTGTTGGTCGGAAAGGACACACAAGTGTGTTTGGTTTATTCAGGAGGCCAGCAACCTGGGGAAAAGGCAAACTCATATCCAAAGAACAACTCCAAAGATCCTGCTCTACCATTAAAGTTTTTAAAGGAAGAATCATTTAGGGAGGTGACCAGAGCCTTCATTATCCTCCACTCTTTGCAGACTCCCTTCTGATTGGTTGGTGGTGAGTTAACAGGGTGGTATTTCTGGAATCTTGGGCTTAGCCTGAAGTTACCATCCTCCACCTGGGTAGGGGCCTTAATTCCTACAGAAGAACGCCAAGATAGTCTTGTGTATTTCACTCGAGGAGGATCCAGGACCTTGCCCCATGGCTGCATTATTGTTTCTTGACTGCTCCTCTTCATTTCTGTGTTCCCTCCCTTTGTTGTTGTTCAGTCACTCAATCGTGTCCAGCTCTTTGCGACCCTATGAACTGCAGCACGCCAGGCTTCCCTATCCTTCACTATCTCCTGGAATTTGCCCAGATTCATGTCCATTAGTCAGTGATGCCATCCAACCATCTCATCCTCTCTTGCCCTCAATCTTTCCTAGCACCAGGTTTTTTTCCCAATGAGATGGCTCTTTACATCAGGTGGCCAAAGTATTGGAGCTTCAACTTCAGCATCAGTCCTCCCAATTACTATCCAGGGTTGATTTCCTTTCCGATTGACTGGTTTGATCTCCTTGCTGCCCAAGGGGCTCTCAAGAGTCTTCTCTAGCCTCACAGTTCAAAAGCATCAATTCTTCAGCACTCAGCCATCTTTATCATCCAACTCTCACATCCATGACTACTGGAAAAATCATAACTTTGACTGTACAGACCTTTGTCAGCAAAATAGTGCCTCTGCTTTTTAATACACTGTCTAGGTTTGTCATAACTATTACTTCTTGACTGCTTTTCCTTTGTTTCTGCATTCCCTCCCTTATTTGATTAACAACTATTTGAATCTGCCCTTTGGAATTCAGGGAAGGTCAAGGAGACTGACTGAAGCTTTCTTCCTACCAACAAGAAATGGGGGACATGGAAAGGATGTGTATCCAGGAGGGCCCTACAGGGTCCTGTTGTGTTTCAACAACTGTTGCTTTTATACAAAAGCAGAAGGAAGTTCCCTTGTTATCAGTAAGGGGCGAAAAGGACATGGAAACGGAGATTCAGATTGTATTTGCCTATTGCACAGTTATGTCCCATCCATCATGTTATTGACTGTGACTAGTTCTTTTCTGAGTCAGAGTACATAAACTCTTCACCTGGGTGTTAGCCAGAGTCAGGAAGGTGCATGATTGGAGGACAGTGGGCACTTCCACAAACAGGATTTCTCCCTCCTGCCTACACCTGTGCCCGGCAGAGCTGCTCCTTGCTGGCTGCAATGATTTCTCCTCCTCGATCATCACAAAACACACTGACCTCACACAACACTGTAGATGTAAATGGCATGTGTATGGCATTACCAACTTTGTTACAGTTCTTCCTCCTGTGAACAAGCAGTGATCACCAATTTCCTCACTCAGCTTTGTGTCAGAGGCAGGAAGTTGAGAAGTAGCAATCTGGGTGATCACTCAACACCCCTGCCACCCACCCCGTGAAATGAAGGTACTTCTGCTTGTTCCCCCACACCTCAAGGCAGCTAGTGCAACAGGGAGGTGGCCTCCCATCTTGATAATCTATTTATGAAAACTTTTAAGCATCCTCCTTAGGTTTAAGAAATTCCTTAACTCCACTCTAAGGCATGGAGGCCATTTTTCCCCCCCCTCAGAATCCAATTGTTTGGAAATAGTCGAATAGTCTCTTAAGGGGCCCCAAAGTCTTAAGTAGGACTCCTAAAGCCCCCCTTTTTTTTAGCTGTTTCTACTGGACCTAGAGACCATAGAGCTGGGTTTACTTTCTCTAAAATTGTTGTTCCGTCACTAAGTCATGCCCGATGCTTTGTGACCCCATGAACTGCAGCACACCACACTCGCTTCCCTGTCCTTCACTATCTCCTGGAGTTTGTTCAGATTCATGTCCATTAGTCAGTGATGCCATCCAACCATCTCATCCTCTGTTGCCCCCTTCTCCTCTTGTTCTCAATCTTTCCCAGTATCAGGATCTTTTCCAGTGACTCGGCTCTTCACATCAGGTGGCCAAAGTATTGGAGCTTCAACTTCAGCATCAGTCCTTCCAGTGAATATTCTGGGTTGATTTCCTTTAGGATTGACTGGTTTGATCTCCTTGCTGTCCAAAGGACTCTCAAGATATGGGCCACTAAGTTTTCAGGTTCTATTATATCCTCTTCCAGGGCTAGTGAAAGCTGTGTTCCTCCCTCCTGAGATATATGCCCATTCATAATGAAATAGTTAGCCCTGGTGGCTCAGAGGTTAAAGCGTCTGCCTGCAATGCAGGAGACCTGGGTTCGATCCCTGGGTCGGGAAGATCCCCTGGAGGAGGAAATGGCAACCCACTCCAGTATTCTTGCCTGGAGAATCCCATGGACAGAGCAGCCTGGTGGGCTACAGTCCATGGGGTTGCAAAGAGTCGGACGCGACTGAGTGACTTCACTTTGACTTTCTTTCATAATGAAACAAGAGGGAAGGGGACAAGGCACAACTTTTAAAAGCCAGACAGAGCCACAGGACATGAAAATAAATAAAAAAACTGATTAGAACCAACTAGGTCCAAGATGGTGGAAGATTTGACTTCCAGTAGAGCTTGAGACTCGTTATATGTTTATTGTAATACATTAGCATGCTAAATAACACACTAACCAGTGCCATGATTGTTCAGAGGCTAACCACAGAAGACCAAAAAGTGTACAGTGGCCCAGTTCCTGGAAATCCCCAACTCCTTCCCCAGGATTAGTTAGAATAATTCTCCCACTCTAGCCTTTGAAATTACCCAGTCCATAAAAATTAACCATGCCATATTCTGGCATGTTTTGCCTTCTGAGATGGCACACTCTGCCTGCGGAGTGTCTTTTTCGCTAAATAAATCCACTTCTTACCTCTCACTTTGTCTCTTACCGAATTCTTTCTGCAATAGACATCAAATGTGTGATCTCAATTTAAAAGAAGCCAGGTTCAAGTCTCAGCCTGTAGGTTGAAGTCCCAATCTGGCTTCCACCTGGGTTTGAGTCCTGGCACATGGGTTCAAGTCCCAATCAATGTTGCATGGTTTCAATTAGGTCAAAACTTAGAGACTTTTACTTGAAGGGTCTCATTTCACATGCCAATGGTTCTAAAAAAGAACCTCCTGTTAGGTCTGCCCAATGCCCCTTTAACAGCACACTCCTGTTGGAACATTCTTCCCTTCAAGGTGGTCAAGACTGAGCAGAAATGGCTTCAAGAACTATTAAAAATTCTATTTTTTCTTCTTCCACTTCTTACACAACCCAGGGCTGCTCTGGGGAGACCGGGATTATACCCCGAGGAGCCAACTCGGGAGCCCCTAGTCCCTGTCAGTGCTCCTCTGCTTCACAGAGGCTGATCGGGGCATTCCCTTTTACCTACTGTCTTCCTTCTTGCTGGAAGCACATTGATTGGGCCTGCACCTTGGTCCCTCAGCGTATTCACCTGCATTCATCCGTCAGTGCCATGGGTTACTCAGTGTGCCCTAGGGGGCAACAGCCAGGAGAGTGGTTTGTCTCTTTAGCTGCTTGTCCTCCTTTTGTTCCTCAGCCAATATCTGGGTTATTGAACACTCCCAACAGAAATACCCACCACGTGACAGTCTGGGGGCATTTGGACCCACTGCTACTTTCTGCAACTTCCCTTAGATGTTGGGGGCCACTCTGAGGTGTAAAGTATAACCACTGGGTCGCTCTCAGGGGCATCTCTAAGAGCTGTATACTGTCAGAGGCATTCTCTACCTTCTCTAAGAATGTTGATGGGTTTTCATTGCCTCCTGTTGAGTGTTTCTGACTTTTCCCATTTATAGGTCTCCAGGGAGCAGCCTTCGTCCCTTTAAGTAGGAGACTTTGATGATGCTCAAGTCGGGCCCTGCCCAGTCTCTATGGAATCCCATGTAGGTCAGTGGTGGGCACCACTCCTGTAGCTGGTCTCCAGATTTGGTGACTGGGCTGAGTTTGGTGTTGCTGCAGCCCCATAAGGCACTGTACTAATGGGATCTTGTTCCACTTTTCTAATCTTTTGCAATAAAGATCCAACTGCAGGACGGTGTTGCAATTTAGAGACCTATCTTCTGGCCACTTTTCTTGATTTTCTATTGAGGACTGGGGCCAGGCAACATTCCTGAGAAACGCCATCTGGTATTTTGCATGGGTTAATACCCAAAAGATTTCCAATTTACAATACATTCCGATGAACAACAATTGGGAACAGAAAAGTTGTTTTCCATTCTGATGTACCACAGTCAGCCACTCTCAAAGGCAGCCATTCTCAAGGGCTGACTAATGTGAGTTATAGATACCAGAGTTTGCTTGTCCTGAGCCTGAAAGTAGATTTTCCTATGGTTGCTAAGGAACTCAATTTCAATTAATTTATTAACAGATAAGACAATCAGACATTGAAGACGAGACAAACAAGGCAAAAACATAAACTAGAACCCTATGACTCTAAACCAGAGTGAACCCAGACCTGCAGCCAAAGCCTCAGAACTCGAACCCCAGTTTAGTAGTCAGCTTCTGCCACCTGAAAGGGTGAGTTCAAGAACCTTATCCACCCATGTGTTCCCTGCATGCAAAAGTCTCTTGTTTCTTATTGAAAAGGGACTCAATTTGCCCCCCACCCCCATCACAGAAAAAGGTGGCTTCTAAACCAGAGGTCTGCAGTCTCCCACCGGAAGGAATGCAACCTCTCACAGTAGTAGGAAGGGAGTTCTCATTCACAGAGACCTCTGGTTCCTTAGTGGCAGGAATGCAACCTCCCAGTGATAGAAATCAGGACCTGGTCTGGAACCCAGGGTGAAATCAGAAACCCAAGCCCAACTGAGTGCTTCTCAAATTCTGGTCTAAAAGGTGAGGCTATCCTGACAACCCCAGCCATTGTAGCACCAGTTCTGAATTCTACTCACCCTCTGAAGTCTGCTGGCATTGAACAGAGTTGTGCAGGTGGCCACTTGGCTCACAGAGACTGAGCCAGCGAACAGTCTGAACCAGTAGACACCCAAGAGAATGATGTCTGCCCAAGAGGACCTGGACAATCTGACCAAAATCAGAAGCAAATTAGTCCACTTCACTCCAGTGTGGCCAGCTCCCCTGTCCCTGACCAGGGCACATGTCCTACCAGAATTGCCAGAAATTGTACAGAACTCAGCGGGCCCATCTTTTGGGGTGCTTGTAAGGAGACAAGGGCTAGCTCTCAAAGCAAGATCTCACTAATAGCACATGCTCAGTAAATGTTCCATGAATAAGTGCATGAACTGCCTTAGGACAGAAGCAATGCGCCTACAAAACCCTCCAGATGTGGCCTCGGAGCCTCTGATCTCAGTATGGTATCCAGGACACCCTTTCCTGAGTCTGTGAACATTTTCTCTGCCAAGTGCAGTTACTGGAAAGGAAGGTCTCTACCCAGGACCAGCAGGACTTTCTGAGGCCTTCCCCCATATCAGCTCCTCTTTGAAGTACCTAGATAATATAGATAACAGTATTTGATACAAGTTTCCTGAGTTATTTTGTAGACATGAATCCGCCTCCCTCCACCCCTCCACCAAATAAAGAAACTGCTTGATGACGATGAGCACATAGCCCCTGCCACTGCCCCCTGTGGCTCCCTGCCCCCCTCAAATCTGCCCTTAAAAATGCTTTGCCAAAATGCTTTGAGGAGCTGGAAGCTTTTCAGGGTACGAGCCACCTTGTTTCCTTGCATGGCCTTGCAATAAACCTTTCTCTGCTCCAAACTCAGACTGTTTCACTTTGTTTGGCCTTACTGTGGGTTTGGCACAGGAGCTCGCATTAACAGGTCCCTTTAATAGCTCTCAGACTACAGGAATCTTGAGAACAGATCTGAATTAAGGATCCAAAACCAAGCCATCGGACAGTAAGGAACAGAGGAATCCAGTCTCTTGAAGGTGGTCAGAAGAATCAGACGACAGGACAAGCAGGGGTGGATAGAGGGCAGGGAGCAGACGACTGTGGCGGTGGGAAGCACAGCGGTTAGAGCCTGAACCCGGAGCAGCTGGGCTGCAGCGCGGGCTTCTCACTCACTAGCCTCGCTGCACTGAGCACCGCGCTTAACCTTCCCAGCTTCCGTTTTCTATCTTAGCGTGGTAGGGCGGGAATCAGGATTGCACCTCCGTGGCCAGGTCGTCGTGCGGACTGAAAAGGACCGCGGCCCAGAGTAGCGCTCTACCACGCTGGAGGCAGCTGGGCAGAGGCGTGGCGCGGCGACAGTGAGGAAGCGGAGGTGGGGGTGGGGGCGGGACACGAGGCGGGGGTACCCCCTGCGGCTGGGGGACCTGAGACTGGACGAGGATCCCGGACGTCATACAGGGCCGGAGAGGGCGGGGCCGCAGTCGGAGGGGCGGGGTCCGGGGCGCGGAGGTGTTCCAGGGGGCGGAGGCCGGTGACCCGCGCCTATAGGCTACCGGCCCCCGGACTGGAACCTGGTCCGCTCCGGAGCCGCTGCGCTGACTCTGTGCTGCGGCCGCGTCCCACCGCTTTCCACCGCCCGCACCTGTCGCCCAGCGAGCCGCAACCGGGCCCCAGCATGACGGACCAGGCACCCTTCGACACCAATATCGTCACCGTGACCCGCTTCGTCATGGAAGAGGGCAGGAAGGCCCGCGGCACGGGCGAGATGACCCAGCTGCTCAACTCGCTTTGCACCGCGGTCAAAGCCATCTCCACTGCCGTGCGCAAGGCGGGCATCGCGCACCTGTGAGTCAGGCTTCTGTACCCCCCAGCCCCCACCCTGGCAGAGTCCTCTTTCTCTCTGGCTGGGGATCTACCAGGCAGTACGATGTCTGGTCTTCTGCCCCTGCTGTCTGTCTGTCTCTCTGATAGCTGAGATCCCCACACACTGTCTCTGGTAGCTCCTCTGCAGAAGCTCAAACCACACTCAAGCTCTAGTTCCCCCCTCCCTCAAGCTTGTGGGTGCCCACCTCGGGGGACTGTCTCACAGTCCATACCTGCCTCCACCCTGCAACCGGCGCCCCTGGGCTGAGCAGCCTTGGCACCTCTCTCGGCCTCCTCCTGGTGAAATTGACTAGCCCCATGGGCACCTGGCCTGCCCACCACACCCACCCTAGCCTCGAATGGGAAAGTGCTGGTCCCCGTGCCTCCCTTTCCGTTTTTCTATCCTTTTGCTTTCATTCCCTTTGAAATTGGGGTCCCAAGTCAGGTTTCTAATTGAGTATCTCCTTGACCCTGAACAAGTCTTGTTAAGAAGCAATGGGTAAGCCAGGCTGGGAGGAGGCTGAGAGGAAGCCCGCAGTATTTAGCGCCGTCAGGGCTTCAGTGCTGGTGTGCACGGGGCTGCAGAAGGTCTGGGGTGGGGCTTGAGATGCTGGATTTCTAAGCTCTGTGGTAGTAGGGCTGCTGGTCTGCAGATCACATTGTGCATAGTAAAAGAATGACAGGACACAGAGATTCAACAGGTACCTTCTTGTGAGGCTTTTACGTTACTAAGACAAATACCCTTTGGTTTATTCTGGTGTGCACAAGTATTTTATGTTTAGACTGGTCCTCACTTTAGCTGAAGGATACTTGGGTTTTCAGATTGCTCATACTCCTTCCTAGTATTTCTCATACTTAGGAGCACTTCATAAGCATTGTACACAGTGCTCATAGCTGCTGAAAAAGCCCAGCCCCGAAACCTGGATTCCTTATCGCGTCAGTTCTTCACCTTTGGTTTTACGGTATGGCTTGGTAGAGCTAACTTAAAAAAATTTTTTTTTATCTTATATTGGAGTATAGTTTATTAACAATGTTCTGCTAGTTTCAGTTGTACAATAAGGCGATTCGGTTATACATATATATGTATCTTTTTAAAAACTTTTTCCCATTTCGGTTATTACAGAGTATTGGCAGAGTCCTCTGTCCTATACAGTAGGTCCTTATTGGTTATCTATTTTAAATATAACAGTGTGTACATGTCAATCCCAAACTCCCAATCTATCCAAGCTGACTCTTAAGGCAAGAGTTTATCATCATTTATTTGCAGATGTCAAGCAAAGTTGGGCCCTGATGGGAGAGGGATTGGGAAGTATGTTAGGAAGGTGGTGACTCCATTACTATTTTACCTATGGACCTTCTCAATATATGTCTAAGGAGACTTTGCTTTAGGAAACATTCAATTAAATTCTTACTTTAAAGGTAACATACAATAGGTAAAAGTGTCCTCACAGCTTTACCTGACTTTGAAAACCAGGGGGCTTATTTAAAAAGTGAAGGGAAGTGAAAGTAACTCAGTCATGTCCGATTCTTTGTGACCCCATGCACTGTAGCCCACCAGGCTCCTCTATCCATAGGATTTCCTACTGTTTTAAAAAAGAGTGCTTGTCATTTTTGTATTATTTAAAAATGTGTCAGCACCTTTCACAACCCCAAAGAGACTCAGAAACGCAAGATCTGCTTTGAGGTGCATCTTTCCCACCTTAGGGCTTCCCCGGTGGCTCAGCTGGTATAGCATTCGCCTGCAATGAGGGAGACCCAGGTTTGATCCCTGGGTCAGGAAGATCCTCTGGAGAAGGAAATGGCAGCCCACTCCAGTACTCCTGCCTGAAAAATCCCATGGACGGAGGAGCCTGGCAGGCTACAGTCCATGGGGTTGCAAAGAGTCGGACATGACTAAATGACTTCATTTCTTTTTTTCCCACCTTATAAGTAACCTCAGATAGTGGGACCATAGGTAGTGGGATATTAGTTGAACCTGGACAAAGGGTGCCAATTTTGGCTGTATGAATTGTGTATAGTTTTAAAACTAGACACCTGTAAGCACTAGGTTAAAAAATAGTTTTTGCTATAATTATAAATTCCTTTATATGTTGTGCGTGTGTGTGTGTGTGTGTGTCAGTCATTCAGTTGTGTCCAACTCTTTGCAACTCCATGGACTCTACTGTCCGTGGAATTCTCGAGGCAAGAATACTGGAGTGGGTTGCTGTGCCTTCCTCCAGGGGATCTTCCTGACCCAGTTATTGAACTTGGGTCTCTTGCATTGCAGGCAGATCCTTTCCATCTGAGTCACCAGGGAAACCCTTTATATGTTACTCAACAAAAATTCAAACCACTCAGAAGAACACAAGGGGAAAAGTGAGACCCACCGTTACCCATTTCCTGGGGTATCCACTATTCATAATTTACTGGGTTTCTTTTTTTACTAGATACTTCTCTATATTCATATAAATTTATACATAGATAAGCACTTCCATGTGACTGTTTGTAAACAGCAAACAAAATGGGATCACACTTGACATGCCTTTCTGCAGTTTGCTTTCA
The DNA here is from genome assembly GCF_042477335.2 of Ovis canadensis. Classification (NCBI taxonomy): domain Eukaryota; kingdom Metazoa; phylum Chordata; class Mammalia; order Artiodactyla; family Bovidae; genus Ovis; species Ovis canadensis. The sequence goes on from NC_091246.1 coordinate 31,935,483, forward strand.
CTATTCAACTCTATATGATGAGCATCCTCCAGTGTCAGGGCATGTAAACTCACCTCCTCCTTTTTAACTGCTGCATACTGTTCACTAGGGTTTCCCAGGTGGCACTAGTGGTAAAGAACTTACCTGTCAGTGCAGGAGACATTGGAGAACCAGGTTCAATCCCTGGGTCAGGAAGATCCCCTGGAGGAGGGCATGGCAACCCACTTCAGTATTTTTGCCTGAAGGATCCCATGGACAGAGGAGCCCTGCAGACTGTAGTTCATAAGTCTGAAAAGAGTTGGACACAACTGAAGTGACTTAGCACACACAGTGTTCCACTGTACATGAGCTATTTGACATTTCCCGTATATTTGGGCGTGTCACTGGTCTTTCACTATTTCAAAGAGCATTGTACCCATGAAATGGGCATTTCACATGGTCCTGTGGATGGCTGACGGAGAAAGGGTAGAACCTGAACATTCAGTACTCCTGTGGGAAAGTAAGTTTGACTGTCTCTGTATCATATGTAGTTGGGGAGGGGGCCATAAGACAAGATCTTAACTTGGGCTCCAAATTATGCTTATTATCGGCTTTGATATTCTGGATGAAAAGGCTAGCGTACCTGCAAATAACTTGTTAGTGCTGCCGACTTGCCCTAGTAGGGCATCTAGCCAGAGGGACAAGATGATTGCAGACTTGCAAGAACCTTGTGGGACCAGTTTATGGATGTCAGCCCTGACTCCTCATCAGGCAGATCAGGAGTTTAAACACAGAGCCTGGAGCTCTCTCTCTTAAATTTTAGAAGTTACTGAGAGATAAGAAAGATATAGAGCTTATGCTTTAGGGAAAATATTACATGTATAGAGTTAGAATACAATAGAGAATTTTTTCTAAAGAAATTTGGCCACATAAGCTGAGTTTTTGAGGCTGGAGAAAGGTAGGAAGATGATTCCAGGCTTAGCTGCAGTACTCGAGATCTTGGTTCCTACCTGCAGGGGGTCTTCCTTTCAGAATGAGGGATCTAGGTCCCTGACTAGGATCAAACCTGGGCCCTTTGCATTGGGAGCATGGAGTCTTAACCCCTGAACCACCAGGAAAGTCCCAGCAATAGAGATTCTGAAAGATACTTTTGTACAGTTGGCAAAAATATGTGGATGTGAGAGATGGTGGCCCAGCAAGATGGGCATTTGTAGTGGGCAGGCAAAGCTGGTCATAAGGCCTGTTGGCTGGGCTGCCGTCTGAGGAAAGGTACAAGCTAGGAAGATCTTTCTGGAAAAGGTGCTTATTTGGTTTGACTGAAACCTGGAACCCTTCAAGTAACGTAGAGATGGAGCATTTGTGGATGTTAAATTGTGAGTGCATTGGGGGAACATTATGTGGCAAGGGTGAATACTTTGTCTTTGAGGGGGTGACCAAAGGAGAGAGGTACAGGTTTTTGAGTGGGGCAGTGCCACTATTGGAGATTCATCTGGGGTAGCTATGACTGGAAGCACAGAGTTAGAAGAGGGAAAGTGAAGACGCGGAAACCCAGCAGGATTCAGAACTATGGAATTAGAGGAGATGGGGGGACCTGGCAGAAGTCTGAGTGGGGACTGGGGGAGAAGGATAGTGAGGGAGGTTCTCAAAGAGCAGATCCTAGCAACTGAGATCAGGGCTGTGATGTTAAAAAACAAAACAGTGAAAATAAAACCAGAATTCCAAAGGAGGGGCTGAGTTTTAGAGGCTAGAGAAGGCTAGGAAGATGATTCCAACATTATGGAGATGCTGAACTTGAGGTGTGAGAGGGGCATCCTATTGGAGATATTATCCAGCCTTCAGTTAGTGGCAACAGTCTGGAATTTGGGTATGAAGAAGTGACTTAAGATTAGGCCTTTGGGTTTTGACACATTCACTCTGAGATAGGCAGAGAAGGAAAACCAGGACCTGATTTAGCAGAACAGAAACATGGGGGGCTTTCAGTTCAGTTCAGTTCAGTTGCTCAGTCATGTCTGACTCTTTGTGACCCCATGAACCACAGCATGCCAGGCCTCCCTGTCCATCACTAACTCCCGGAGTTTACCCAAACCCATGTCCATTGAGTCGATGATTTCATCCAACCATCTTATCCTCTGTCATCCCCTTCCCCTCCTGCCCTCAATCTTTCCCAGCATCAGGGTCCTTTCCAATGCGTCAGCTCTTCGCATCAGGTAGCCAAAGTATTGGAGTTTCAGCTTCAACATCAGTCCTTCCAATGAACACTCAGGGCTGATCTCCTTTAGGATGGACTGGTTGGATCTCCTTGCAGTCCAAGGGACTGAGTCTCAAGAGTCTTCTCCAACACCGTAGTTCAAAAGCATCAATTCTTTGGTGCTCAGCTTTCTTCACAGTCCAACTCTCATATCCATACATGACCACTGGGAAAACCATAGCCTTGACTAGACGGACCTTTGTTGGCAAAGTAATGTCTCTGCTTTTGAATATGCTGTCTAGGTTGGTCATAACTTTCCTTCCAAGGAGTAAGTGTCTTTTAATTTCACGGCTGCAGTCACCATCTGCAGTGATTTTGGAGCCCAGAAAAATAAAGTCAGCCACTGTTTCCACCGTTTCCCTATCTATCTACCATGAAGTCATGGAACTGGATGCCATGATCTTCATTTTCTGAATGTTGAGCTTTAAGCCAAATTTTTCACTCTCCTCTTTCCCTTTTGTCAAGAGGCTCTTTAGTTCTTCTGCACTTTCTGCCATAAGGCTGGTGTCATCTGCATATCTGAGGTTATTGATATTTCTTCCAGCAATCTTGATTCCAGCTTGTGCTTCCTCCAGCCCAGCGTTTCTCATGATGTACTCTGCATGTAAGTTAAATAAGCAGGGTGACAATATACAGCATTGACATACTCCTTTTCCAACTTGGAACCAGTCTGTTGTTCCATGTCCAGTTCTAACTGTTGCTTCCTGACATGCATACAGGTTTTTTAAAAGGCAGGTCAGGTGGTCTTTTCCACAGTTTATTGTGATCCACACAGTCAAAGGCTTTGGCATAGTCAATAAAGCAGAAATAGATGTTTTTCTGGAACTCTCTTGCTGTTTCAGTGATCCATCGAATACTGGCAATTTGATCTCTGGTTCCTCTGCCCTTTCTAAAACCAGCTTGAACATCTGGAAGTTCACGGTTCACGTATTGCTGGAGCCTGGCTTGGAGAATTTTAAGCATTAATTTACCAGCGTGTGAGATGAGTGCAGTTGTGCCTCAGTTTGAGCATTCGTTGGCATTGCCTTTCTTTGGGATTGGAATGAAAACTGACCTTTTCCAGTCCTGTGGCCACTGCTGAGTTTTCCAAATTTGCTGGCATATTGAGTGCAGCACTTTCACAGCATCATCTTTCAGGATTTGAAACAGCTCCACTGGAATTCCATTACCTCCACTAGCTTTGTTCTTAATGATGCTTCCTAAGGCCCACCTGACTTCACATTCCATGATGTCTGGTTCTAGATGAGTGATCACACCATCGTGATTATCTGGGTCATGAAGATCTTTTTTGTATAGTTCTTTTGTGTATTCTTGCCACCTCTTCTTAATATCTTCTGCTTCTGTTAGGTCCCTACCATTTCCGTCCTTTATTGAGCCCATCTTTACATGAAATGTTCCCTTGGTATCTCTAATTTTCTTGAAGAGATCTCTAGTCTTTCCCATTCTGTTGTTTTCCTCTATTTCTTTGCATTGATCACTGAGGAAGGCTTTCTTATCTCTCCTTGCTATTCTTTGGAACTCTGCACTCAGATGCTTATATATTTCCTATTCTCCTTTGCTTTTCACTTCCCGTCTTTTCACAGCTATTTGTAAGGCCTCCTCAGACAGCCATTTTGCTTTTTTGCATTTCTTTTTCTTGGGAATGGTCTTGATTCCTGTCTCCTGAACAATGTCAAACCTCCATTTGTAGTTCATCAGGCACTCTATCTATCACATCTAGTCCCTTAAATCTATTTCTCACTCCCTTTGATTTAGGTCATACCTGAGTGGTCTAGTGGTTTTCTCCACTTTCTTCAATTTCAGTCTGAATTTGGCAATAAGGAGTTCATGATCCAAGCCACAGTCAGCTCCTGGTCTTGTTTTTGCTGACTGTATAGAGCTTCTCCATTTTTGGCTGCAAAGAATATAATCAGTCTGATTTCGGTGTTGACCATCTGGCTTTAAGAGCATATTTTGGAGAGAGATGGAGCTGAGCTCAGATTGGCGGCTCTGCTGTTTAATTTCTGTGAGGATTTGATACCATCCTATGAGCACACTTTTGACTTCCCCAGTGGCTCAGACGGTAAAGTGTCTGCCTACAACATGGGAGACCCGGGTTCAATCCCTGGGTTGGGAGGATCTCCTGGAGAAGGAAATGGCAACCCACTCCAGTATTTTGCCTGGAAAATCCCATGGACGGAAGAACGTGGTAGGCTATAGTCCATGGGGTCGCAAAGAGTCGGACACGACTGAGCAACATTTGCTTTACTTTACTATGAACACACTTTGGGCTGGCATGAACTTAAGCCAACATTGGGGTTTGCAGCCTTTGAAGCTGCTCTGGTTGGCACCTCTTCTTCAAAGTATAGTTGTCCCTAGATGTCCACAGGGGATTGGTTCCATGACACTCCACACCTACCAAAATCCATGGATGCTCAGGTCCCTTAGATAAAATGTCTGAGTACTGTCTGCCCTGAGTAATCTTGGGTTCAATTAACCACAGGTGAAAATTCGTGGATGCAAACCCCAGGATACCCAGGGCAGACTGTATTTCTGATCTGACCTTTGGACTTTCTGGGTTGGATGAATGGTTGGTCATTTACTTCAGAATCAATCAAAAAGTCTGGTTACCGTCAGCTTTAGCAATAAGGGTTAAATAACAATCTGCCTCCCTTTTTCTTGTGAAGATGAGCTCTTCCCCGTTGGCTCTGGTGCATGCTAACTCAAGAACTTTACATGGCCATGCTGACCTCAGAAGGAAAAGATCTAGTTAGTTAGCAAATCAAGGAAGTCATCGAAAGTTTTCTTAAGTGTAGCCCTGACTCTGGTCCTTGTATCTAGGGAGGTGCTTCAGGAATGTTAAAGGAGACTTTCCCAGACCATCAGTAATCATAGACTTTATGGCTGTAAAACAGCTCTAGAAACCGTATGCAAATATGAAAAAGGAAAAACATGCTAATATTTAGTCCAAATTTCTAAGGATTTGAAAACACTTGTCGAATGAACCTATCCTTCTAAAGAGTTTCCCACCATGTGAATTAAAGTGACTTATAGCTGTTTCATATTTTTTTATATAGTAAGCATAAAGGAAGAGAGATTACTTGCTGCATGGTGTAGCCAAAAAAAAAAAAAAAAAAAGAGAGAGAAAGAGAGCAAGCGAGAGAGAGATTACAGACAGCAGCTTCTCAAGTTGATTTTTCTTCCTAAACTCCAGAGAGTTTTTTCTTCCCAAGCTCGGAGAACCTTTGTGCCATCAGGGATTTAAAAATGAACAGTCATGGAGACATAAACCTTGATAGAATGCTGTGCCACCCTGAACAACTTGGGCTGCAGGGCCAACTAATATGAATAAAATTGAGGTGACATGTCATAAGTATCTGAAATGAAATAATATTCCCAGTTAGTCAAATGTGAACTTTGAGCACTTTCTTTTACTTAGCTGTCTGTGACACTGTTCTGCATTGGCTGTCTTCCCAGAAGCTGCCTGAAAAACTGGTTCAGAAGTAGTTCCCCTCCCCCTCATCAGCCGACCGGTGCTTAGTGGGTTCCTGTGGAACAGGCACACACAGCACCACACGTGGGGCTCCATTAAGAACGGTGATGGCTGCCACTGGCTTCTATGAACCAGGTGCATCAGGTGGGTTAGTCCTCGTCCTTACAAAGCCTAGAAATGAACCATCAGGGAGCTGAGACAACTTGGTGGAAATCATGTAATCAGCAAGAGGAAAAGGCAGAATTTGAGCCCAGGTCCTTCTGGTGCTTCTCAGCAGGGTTGTATTCCTGCTGAGGGGTGTTAGGGGTGGGATTCTGTTTCCTGCTGACTTCCTTGGTGCCAGTCTCTGTTCTAAGTCCTTTACTGATGTCAACCCATTTACACTCCTTCTCTACATACTGTGCCATAGATACACTAAATTCCGATTTTATCAAAGATCAGAGATGCTAAGAGGTCGACACAGAATTGTTCAGCATGTGGCAGAGCTGGGATTTGAACCCTCACGGTCTAGGGTCCTAGCTCATGGAGGAAAGCCCTTGATGCTGTTGCCTTTCCCTGCTGCTGCTGCCTGTGGCCATCAGGTTATACAGTGAAGGCTCTATCCTTTGGGACCTTTGATGGAATGATGACTGATCAAAATGCAGAAGAGTATTGCTTTTAAGGAGCTTCCCAGGTGGCTCAGTGGTAAAGAATCCACCTACCAAGCAGGAGACCTGGGTTTGATCCCTAGATAGGGAAGATCCCCCTGGAGAAGGAAATGACAACCCACTCCAGTATTCTTGCCTGGAGAATCCCCATGGACAGAGGAGCCTGGCGGGCTATAGTTCGTGGGGTCACAAAGACATGACTTAGCAACTAAACAGCAGCAGCATTGCTTCTAAAGGATTTTCTGAAAACTTTTGAAGAAAATAAACTCTGTTCTTCAGCTAATTAGTTCCTTGAGGATTTTCATAGGGCCTTTTTCTTCTGTCAAAGTTGCAGAAGCCTTGGGACTTCCCTGGTGGTCCAGGGAAGACTCTGCACGATTTCATCCCTGTCGGGGAACTAGGATCCCACATGCCAGGGCAGTGTGGCCAAAAAGTAAAAAAAGAAAAAAAAAAGTTGCAGAAGCCTTTCCTGCTTCTGACTTTTCATTGATCCATAGAATATGTACTGTCCAGATCTTGCTTCCCTTCTGGGGAACTCTCGTGAGGAGTCTTGGGGGAAGCATGACTGAACATTTGCTTAGTCCTGGCTCGTCATTCCTGGGCAGGATGAAGCATGGTTGTGTGAGATAAAGCTAACTTCACGCGCTAAGGGGCACCATACAGAAACCAAGGTGATGGGGGTATTGACTCTGATATCATCACTACTGAGATAGCAGGAATTCTTCATTCTGAAGCCTGTTTCTACCTTAGAGCCACTTTCCTGATCCTTCTTGAAGACCTTCTTAACACAAGGTCTCACTAAGGGAAACCCTCCCACAAGATGCCCTAGAAAGTGCCTGAATCTTGACTTTAAGAGGCCCAGAATAATCTCTCTTCATTTTTTTTTATGCTTCACAGGCAACTGGAGGAAAGATGGGGAAGGATCTTTCTGGTTAGAACAGAGGAGGGAGCCTCCACAGTGGTAAAGAGGAGGATGGAGAGGTGACCCCCTGTCCAGGCAGGGAGGCAGGGCCATTGCAGAGGTCTGCATGGTTTGGCCATGAAGATGGCCATTTGGGTTCTGGTGTGGTGAGTGTCCCCCACAGTGTTCACCCTGCAGCTGTTATATGGCCCCTCCTGACTCCCCATGAAAGGTGGTGTGACCCCAGGGCAGGAGCCACCTTATAACCCTAGAACAGCAGTGTGGAACCTGGCTGGTGGTCCCGGCTGGATGAGCCAGCTGCCCTGAGGCTGACTACAGCCTCTTGTAGCCCACAGCATGGGAAAGACTTCGAGGTTTAAAAAGTCACTTGTATAAATGTGCACAGAGCAACCCCTCCCATTTGGAAATTTGTGAAAAACAAAGTCCTTTGGATAAATTACTAACCCAGAGCTGTTCTTTGGAATCATTACTGGCTGGTTTATTTGGACTCTCTTAGGGCTTTGTCATAGCTTCATTTTTGTTTGGAAAACATCCAAAGTATCCTTCAGCTGGAACTGCTCCCTCGCAGTGAGATCTTCCTTGACCATCTTGACCCTTTCCCAGCCGTCCCCCAGCACCTTGTTTCCTTTTATTAAAATGAGAGCACCTGTCACTTTCTGACATTATCTTATTCATTCAGAAGTATGTATTGATTTCTTGTTTTCCTCACTCACTTCTCACTTAAGCTCCATGAGGTTAGATGCTGAATGACATCTTGTTTAGCACTGTAACCCCAGCACTCAGTACAGTGGGGACAAAAAATATTTGCAGAATAAATAATCGCACAGACCTCTGGGAAGATTTTGAGTGAGAGGGCTGAGGCCTGACTGCTCTTCACCCATCTCACTGAGCCAGGTGCCTGAGCAGGTGGAACATGGAAAATAGATATTGCCCATGCTTGCCTTGGTGGCTCATCCACCTGTCCCAGCCCCCCAGGCCTCCCTGGAGCTGTCCCCATAGGCCAGTCCCTCTGGGGACTGTGCCAGAGGCTTCCTCCACACTCCAGGGTGTGGAGTGACCTTGAAGTCTACTGATTACTATACTCATTTCTTCAGGCTTGAGTTTCTATTCTCTTCAGTGGATACTTTTTAGCAAGTATTGCTTGAGGGCCTACTATGTGATGGAAGCTGGGACACAGTGGGAGAAAACATACCCTTCTGTCCTCATCCTCATGGAATTAAAAGTTAAACAATCATGGCAACATGATGATGGGTGAAGCAAGGGGGATCTTGAGAACCCTCCCATAGTACTGCAGATTCTTAATGAGTGCTCCTTTTAGTGGGCAAACAAGGGATTTAACATTGAGAGTCAAGGGCTGTGCTAAGCCCTTTGTGTATATGTGATGTGTGTAATCCTTTAACAGCCCCATGAGGCATCATTGCCCTCCATGTTCATGAGTGAAAAGGAGAGCTCAGAGAAAGCAAAGGATTTGTAGAGCTGAGGGCTGAGCCAGGTCTTGGTCAGGAAGCCCATATTCTTTTCCATCAATGTTGTTTGCCCTTTTGAATTAGTGATGACTTTAATGGTGGAAATGTCAGGCTAGGAAAGACAGCCAATTGGTGCCAGTAGGGCTGCTGAGGGAGATGGAGGCCAATGAGTGGCTGGGTCCAGCCAGGCCCTAGTTCAACCCAGAATTTGGCTGCCTTCCTTCTTCATCAGCATCAGCCTCACAATTGAAGTGAAAAAGAGATTGTGTGGGAGGAGAAGCAAAACCTCAGCTGCAAGTCTGATAGACCCCTTGGTCTTTCATTCATGAAATAGGAGTGACATAATGAAAAGAAAAGGGCTCAGAGGAGGGCTGGAGGGATGAGATGATGTTTCCAGGTGGGCGGGAGAATGATGCTGAAAGAGACGACACTGGAGAATGGGCTCGGTGATAACTGGAGTTACTTCCTGGAGAGAGTCAGGCCAGATGAGCCATTTGGGTGCTGGCTCAGTTTTGGCCAGCCAGAGTCTTCCAAGTTATGTGTAGAGAAAATGCATCTTCAAGAGTTGAAGCAGTGAATACCATGAAAGTCAGTCCCCAGATAAGTGCTCCCAGCAGTCTCAGCCAGGGTGCCCCGTAACACCCACTCTGAGCTGTTTGGCATTATCTTCAACGCTCTTACGCGTTCCCTCTCCACATCCAGCCTCTTCTCATGTTCTGTGCTTTCTTCCTCAAAAACATTTCCCCTCCTTTCAGTGTTCCTATTCAACCCCAGGCTATGACAACCCTTTTCTTCCCTTACTCTAACAAAGTAGGCTCTACTTTGGACCAACTATTTGGTTTCTGGGAATTCCACAATTACTGATTTGCAGGTACCTTGCAAATAAAGTAAGGACTTCGGACTTCCCACTCCCTCCAGCCCCTAGGACTCCTGCTGGAGGTTGTGAGGTTCCACCAGGAGGGGCCTGGCCTGGAAATCAAAGTGAGCTTCTCACCTCTGCTCTGCTGCTCCAGTTTAGAGAAGGTGTCTTAGAGTGAGCTCCCTCTATAAAAGGAGGTGGTGAGATCTGTCAATATTTATTTTCTTTTAGGATCTTGTCAGCTATAAATCCGTAGATCCCTTGGCTTAGTTCCCATCTCAGGCTCCTTCCCACACAGAAGGTTTCTTTACTTGCTTTGTCTCTCACCTAACTCATTGTGCATAAACTCATGCATTCAGGGGTAAAAATTGGTTATTGGTGGTGGTGAACAAAACAGTCATTTTAGGTATGAAACATATGGACATATAGTGTGTAAATAGACACACTGCATCTGTAATATTAAATTTTCCTGGGGGAGTGTGTTAGAGAAAAAAAAAAAAAGCCTCCTTAGGCCATAATGAAAAAAAGGCTGAGAAACATGGATTTAACCACAAAGCTGTGCTGGTTATCATGCTAGGCATTGGACAGGTGAGTGAGTGACAATATTGCCTTCCTTCCAGAAGCCATTCCAGATAGATGGCCATCCTTCTCATTCTGTTTCTCCCAAACCATGCATCTCCTTTCATTTCTTCTAAACCATGCCAAATGCTCTCTTTTAGTGACTTTATAGATGCATTAACATTCTGGTGTTCATGGCTTATCTTTTTGTGGCTTTTTTTTCCCCTCTAGCTATGGAATAGCTGGCACTACGAATGTGACGGGAGATCAAGTGAAGAAGCTGGATGTCCTCTCCAATGATCTGGTTGTTAATGTGTTAAAGTCATCTTTTGCCACCTGTGTTCTTGTGTCAGAAGAAGACAAACATGCCATCATAGTCGAACCTGAGAAAAGGGTGGGTCTGCTCCCATGCTGCTGAGGGTTTTAATGTAATCATTTTTCTTTCTGGCTTCATCAATGACTCCACTTGTTCAAACAAGCTGGATTCTTAAGACTCACCCTAGATCCCTCCTGAACCACCAGTCATCATTTCACAGATTCCTCCTCACTGCCATATCTCAGACTGTCCTCTCCTGTCTGCGCTTTCACCACAGTCCATTCTGTTATCATCTCTCCTATGTGCTCATTCATGGGAGAGACTCAAATATACTCATATTTATCTCCACGTCTTTTAATTGTCACGTTCAAAGCTCTACAAAGTCTGTCTTCTGTTAACTACATCCTTTGCTTCATCTCCATTCACCTAGTTTCCAATCTTCACAACCAACCTTCCTGCCAATCTAAACTGCTGGCAGTTCCTATCAGTGATTCATGCATTGGAATCCATTGGGATCTTATTAATCTTGTTATCAAACTTACGTTGCTCAAGAATCACATACTGAGAGAAAAAAAGTGAAAGTGAAAGTTGCTCAGTTGTGTCCGACTCTTTGCAACCCATGGATTGTATAGTTCTCTGGGCCAGAGAACTAGGCCTGAATTCTCTAGGCCAGAATACTGGAGTGGGTAGCCTTTCCCTTCTCCAGGAGATCTTCCCAACCCAGGGATAGAACCCAGGTCTCCTGCATTGCAGGCAGATTCTTTCTCAGCTGAGCCACAAGGGAAGCCCACTGAGAGACAAGTGTTGGGTAATAGGATAGATAGCTTGATTGAAGAAACCAGTAATGTTGGGGAGAAGGTGGACTCATGTCTCAAAGAACAAACTCCCTGCTGCTGATCTAGGGGCAAGAGTTTTTAGAGGGGAGTTTCAGGGGGTTATAGGCAGAGGGAAGGAGCTGTATGCAGAACAGCACAGTTGGCTCTGACAGTCTTGAAATTGGCCGTGTAGTGGTCTGATCAGTGTCATCTTGATTGTTTTAAATACAGCTCATCTTCAACTCCAGGGTCAGTTTGTTCCCATCTCCTTGAAGCTAGTTCTTAAAAATAATTTTGTAAGCTTAATGGTTAGCCTGATTTTCATGTAGGTAACTTCTTCTACCTGGTGGGGGATTCAGCATCTGCAAAACAGCTCAAGGGATATGGCTCAGAAGAAAGAAATGAAGGTTCTTGACTTTGTTTAATGACTAAACTGTTATTTGGTCTTCCTTGATTGTTTTCTTTTGTTTTTGAATTTTGTCACTTCTATGATTGAATTTATTCTTTGGCCAAAGTGTTTTTCTACAGACAAAAGGCAGGCAGAGGACATAGGGGTGGGGGAGAGGATCTCTCCTAAGAAACCCTATAGGGTCCTGCTCCACTCCAATCTGATTGCTTCTTGAGGGCAGAGAATAATTTCTGTTCTTTGCTGTATCCCAGCATCTGGCACAATACCTGATACATTGTAGGGGATCTACAACAGATTATTGTTGAAAAAGTGAATGAAAGGGTATATCCAGGTTTTATTGAACAACAATCACATAATACTAATAATACCTTTTGAGTAGAAAAATGCAGTTATATAGCTTACTATCTTTCCCTGTTTGAGATGAATTGAGGACATGAAGGAGTATGATGAGAAAAAAGCAACAGAAGGTCAATTTAAAGATACTGCCTGATATCCAATCTGACTTTTATAAGAGGAATGGAGAGTCACATCCGATTTGATAGCTTTATGTCATTCCTAAAATACTACTGAAGTTCATATTGTTCTCTGCTGTGTTTCTAAAGGTACTTGTCAGTTTTGGGCATGTTCATTTTAGGACTGAATTTGCTGTTTAATATTCTTTGTCAGCCCAACTTCTCTGATTACAATGTACTGTAGTGATAAGAATACTCCTGTTTTCCTGATGACAGTTTCTCCTGCATTGTCCAGGAGGATTTTTTAAGAGCAAGAAGCCAGGGAATCAGAGAACTGCCTTAATTTGATGCAAAAATTTAAAAACCACATATTAAAGTGGCTAACTTGGAGATGGAAAATTTCCAGTGATATGCTGGTAAACTGTCTCTCTATTAGAAAAAAAAATCTTTCATTTGTAGCACTTGTCACTTGAAACTGTGAAATAGTGTCCCATAATTGATTTTAAGTTATCAACATGACATCACTGAAAATAGAGTTGGGAAGAGACGTGCACAATTGGCTCTTGAGAACCAATACCAGTCAGCTCCAGAGTACCACTGAAAATCCTGTCCATAGAATGAATCTTTGGTAGTTCCACTACAGTTGAGGGTTGTTTCCTTTGGGAATTATAATAAGAATATGGGTGAGAACTCTGCATTGTAACCCCAAGTGTCATCTGTAGGAACTACATGAAAATTTTCTTATAGACCTTAATGTTGACTTTATTTCACCTAAATTGTAACATCTGTGGCTCAAACAGTAAAGAATCTGTCTGCAGTGTGGGAGACATGGTTTTGATCCCTGAGTTGGGAAGATGCCCTGGAGAAAGGAATGGGTACCCACTCCAGTATTCTTGCTTGGAGAATTCCATGGATGAATAGAGGAGACTGGCAAGCTACGGTCCATGGGGTCACAAAGAGTCAGACACGACTGAGCAACTAACATTTCCCTTATGAATAAAGAGAATGAAGTGACTAATCTTGTTTTTCTTCTTCCTTGACTGACACGAAACTCAAACCAGAATGATGATTCATTCAAATCAATGATATAATAAATTATTATTTAATATTTGTATTTCTCACCTTCATCTATGCCTCCTATTCTGTGTTTCTCTTCCTAATGATCTTTTGATATATATTTGTTATTGTTTTCACTCTGTGTATCATCTCATACCTTCCCTGACAAAGTATAAATACACAGATTTCTTGAATTTCCCCTTAGATTTCTTCTTTTAACCTCTTAGTGTATATTCTCTGTTTTGTTACAGTGTATTCATTTTTAAAGCAAAGTTGTATTAATATTTTCTTTCTTTTTTGTTCAGGGTAAATATGTGGTCTGTTTTGATCCCCTTGATGGATCATCCAACATCGACTGCCTTGTGTCCATTGGAACCATCTTTGGCATCTACAAAAAGGTAAAATGTAATGGATCAAGCAGCTGGTTTGGGATCAAAAGTAGAGTTAAGGTTGAACATCCAGTACTGTTTCACTGTTGATGGCACAGCCAGATTGTACATCATGAAACCCCATGAGGCTTGATGTAGGGGGTAGCCTATCCCTTCTTCAGTGGATCTTTCCGACCCAGGAATTGAACCGAGGTTTCCTGCATTGCAGGCAGATTCTTTATCAGCTGAGTAACCAGGGAAGCCCCAAAGTGAAAGTGTTAGTCACTCAGCTGTGTCCAACTCTTTGTGACCCCATGGACTGTAGCCTGCCAGACTCCTCTGTCCATGGAATTCTCCAGGCAAGGATACTGGAGTAAGTAGCCTTTCCCTTCTCTAGGGGATCTTCCCAACCCAGGGATCAAACACAAGTCTCCCACATCACAGACAGATTCTTTACCATCTGAGCCACCAGAAAAGAAAAAACCTTTATTTCTCAAGTTATGACTTTTTCCAGCATTAACTGCATAGTAAAAATCTATTAAGTTGTTAAAAGAAAATGTAGTAAGAGGTAGGTGGGAAGAGATGGTGCATAGCTGTAGTACTGATAACCATGTGAACTGAGAATTGTGAGAGTGTGAAACAGTAGGGATTATATCAAAACTATCCTTTAAATTTTCTAAATCAAGTCTGCAAACTATGGTCTCCCCCTGCCAAATCTAGCCCATTGCCTGATTACTATGGCCTGTGAACAAAAAATGACTCTTTGGCATTTTTGAATGGCTAAAAAGAAAGAGTAATATTTCATGACCCGTGACATTTATATGAAGCTTAATTTTCAGTCTCCATAAATAAAGTTTTAATGGCATATGGTCAGCTCGCTTGTTTACATGTTGCCTTTGGCTGATTTTGCACTACACAGGCAGGGTTAAGTGGTTGTGATAAGGACTGTGACAGTAAAGCCTAGAATATTTACTCCTTGTTGGTTTATGGGAGGAGTTTGCTGACCCTAAACTCCTTTGCTATAAATTACAGAAAGCACACTGGTACAGCATGGGGATCCAGATTTCTGCCCTGTGTCTCTTCTACCCGCATGACCTGTGCAGGAACTCTACCTCTAAAGCTTCTCTTTAAGTCTGTGCATGGAGGGCTGGGGGGTGGATGTTGGTGGAAGAGAGTTCAAATATACAGACAAGTGAAAAATAGATAAATACCTGTGAGTCCATCATAAAACACGATGAAATCTAAAATGTGTCATCTTGTCTTCAGCCCTCTTGTTTATTTTAGAAATAAAACTTTACAGATGCCTTTGAGGCTGAGCCCTTTCCTTCATCTTAATGGATGAGGTGGCTAATTCAGCTGACCTCCAAGGTTCCTCCAACTCCCCCATTCTGGGATATAGAGGCCATAACTTAAGAAGTGAGACTGCAATAGTGCTTTACTTTTCAAAGTGACTTGCTGTCTAGCATTGCACATAATCTCCTTTCAAACATGGAAAGTAGGACCACCATGGGACAGTTTTCTTTTGTTACTGAAATAAATTTTGCATTTGTCTTGGTTGGGAGGCAGTTTAAGTAATTGAAGGTTCTAATACTTATACCAGAAAGACAAAGGCGGGAATTAATCTTTCAAGTCATACCATGAAATATTCCATTCTTGGTATAGGTATGCAGGCATGTAATTTTACCTGCAAGGTAGCAGACCTAAATATTATAGTATACAAGGGAGCTTTGTAGCAAAATTCTTCATATAGAGGCAGACTTTTGGTTAATGACTCAACCAAAGCTAAAGCAGCGTTAACGTTTGCCAGCCCCAGTTTCTGCCTCAAGCCCCCTCCCCTAATAAAGACTCTTTTAAGGGAAAAAAAATATTGGGAAACTGACACTATCAACTGAAAAAAATAAAAACAGCTTGCAACAGCAGCTTGAATTACAAATACTGGAAGAACTCAACAGTGCATCTCCACACTCTTCTCAATAAACCTGAAGTGACTCTCTTAAAGACTGAGAGAGGTGATGAGTGTCACATTGCCTTTAAGTCATTTCAGTTTTCAAAAGCCTTGTTGATTGTTTGAAGCCATTTGAGAGCTTACAGGGCATAAATACGGAAATGTCTGATGTTTTAAAGGAGATCTCTCCTGGCTCAGAGGTTAAAGCATCTGCCTGGAATGCGGGAGACCCGGGTCTGATCCCTGGGTCCGATCCCTGGGTCAGGAAGATCCCCTGGTGAAGGAAATGGCAACCCACTCCAGTACTGTTTCCTGGAGAATCCCATGGAGGGAGGAGCCTGGTAGGCTACAGTCCATGGGGTTGCAAAGAGTTGGCCACGACTGAGCGACTTCACTTTCACTTTCTCCTGCTTTCTGCAGAGCTGGTTCTGGGCTGGAATTCAGCTTCCTGGTGCACCCACTCAGTGGCATAACATCAGATGGTAACTGGAATCCAGCAACAGTGAGCTGCTCTTGCCCACAAGATGCCTGGAAACAGGCTCCAAAGGGATCTCTTAGGGCCTGTGGTCCAGTGTTTCTATGAAGTTCCTGCCATGGCACCTCCAGAAGTGTCACCCTGCCTCTGGCTGGAGATATTCAGAAGGGGTAGAATTTTCCTGAGGTGTTGAATGAGTGTGTGTCCAAATATTGAATCAAAATCTGTCTCCTTGTTGCTCATAATGGCCTTTTGTATCATTAGAAAATAAGATTCTTTTACATGCTTGAAAATGGCTTTTTTGCCCTCCTCTCTCTCTCTTTTGAAGCATGCGAAGTCACTTCAGTCGTTTTCAACTCTTTGTGACCCTATAGACTGAAGCCCATCAGGGTCCTCTGTCCATGGAATTCTCCAGGCAAGAATACTGGGGTGGGTTGCCATTTCCTTCTCCAGGGGATCTTCCTGACCCAGGGATCAAACCCAAGTCTATTTCTTTTAAGTCTCCTGTATTGGCAGGAGGGTTTTGTTTTTTGTTTTTTTTTTTTACCACTAGCACCACGTGGAAAGCCCTTTCTTTTAAATCTTAAGTTAAATATCTTTCATGTGAGATGATTTTTCGACCTCTCTCTAGTGTGTTACCCTCTATTGGATACATCCTAATTTTTAATATCCATTAAAAATATCCAGTCCCCAAAACTAAAAGCAGAGTTTCAGAAGTGCTCTACCAGCTCCAGAATCCAATTCACTTCCCTTAGCTGGACACAGAGAGACTTAATAGCCATATGGAATATGGCTTCCTGACATTGACACTTACTAGGTTTGTGGGACCTTGGGCAATATAACCTCTTGTTTCCTTATCCATAAGGAGAATATATTGAAAATTAAGCATAACAGCAATGAAAATAGTGCCTGGCCCATAAAAAGTGCTCAATAAATAGTAGCCATTAATATTACTTGTTTTTTCTATTAATACTCAACACACAGTTTCACAATTCAAACCAACTTAAGGAAAGAAAGGAAAAAGGGAAGAGAATGGAAAATGATTGGTGTATGTGACTAGAAAGTCCACTGGGTAGTACAGCTGTTTTCAAGGACTCAGACACTCACATAACAGGACACTTTCTCTCTATCTCTATAGCTCCCTCCTTTCTGGTGGAAGAATGGCTCCCAGTAGGTCTGGGCTTACATTCAATCCTTTCAGTGACTCAAACAGAAGATGCAAAACTTAGACTTCCCTGATGGTCCAGTGGTTAAGAATTCACCTGCCAGTGCAGGGGACGTGGGTTCTATCCCTGGACCCGGAAGATTTCACATGTACAGGGCAACTAAGCCCACGTGCCACAACTACTAAGCCTGCACTCTAGAGCCCGGATGCCCTAGAGCCCGCTGCACTGAACCTACATGCTGCAGCTACTGAAGCCCGTGCACCTAGAGCCTGTGCTCCTCAACAAGAGAAGCCACTGCAATGAGAAGCCCATGCACCACAAAGGGAGAACAGCCTCCACTTGTTGCAACTAGAGAAAGCCCGCATGTGGCAATGAAGACCCATCCCAGCCGAAAGATAAATAGATAAGTAAAAGAAGATGGAAAACTCTTGTCCAACAGTTTCAACAGGGATTTCACCTCATCAGCCCTGCTTGGCTTGACTTAAGTCATGAGTCCATCTCTCAAGCAGTCACTGTGGCCTTACGCATGCAATGATCTGACTGGTCAAGTCAGGGTCATGTGCCCACCATTGGAGCTAAGAGTGAGGGGGATGGTATCTTAAGGAAGATTAAAGTTCAGTTGTCAGCAGAAGAGTGAAGCATGCTGGCCAGGCAAAATCAGCTGATGTTCACTCCAGATTATACACCCCCTGAGAGCAGGGACCTCATTTTATATATATTTTTTGTGCACTAGGTTGGTACGGTAGTGAGTAATATTGGCTGAGTTACTGGAGATGCTGCCAAATGCCCTGTGAGAACTTCTAGGGAGGGTTGGGTTGTCTCTCTGTGGGAAGACTGTTGACATGACAGCCCCACACCACTTGTGCCTGACATTCTCCTCCACCACCTCAAGTCTCCAGAATCCATGGTGTCTTTTATGCTCTATATGGAGTAGCATGGGTTAAAACAAAGCAATACCTGCAGTGGGTGGTGGCCTATGATAAGTAGAAAAATGTAGGGTCCAAGGCTTTCTAATTTTTGCCAAGCTTTATGCACATTGGTCTGTGAGCATCCACATGAGACTGTAATAGGTTCTTTTTGAACCAAGGCATTCATTGCTGGGGGTTTGGAGGAGGTTGGGCATTAGAAAGGGGTTTGGGCTAGAAAAAAGTTCCTCCACCTCCATGACTAGATAGAATTACTTTGTATTTCTTTTGAGCATATGGATCATAGAAAATGTTCAGTTCAGTTCAGTTGCTCAATTGTGTCTGACTCTGCAATCCCATGAATCACAGCACACCAGGCCTCCCTGTCCATCACCAACTCCTGGAGTTCACTCAAATTCATGTCCATCGAGTCAGTGATGCCATCCAGCCATCTCATCCTCTGTCGTCCCCTTCTCCTCCTGCCCCTAATCCTTCCTAGCATCAGAGTCTTTTCCAATGAGTCAACTCTTCACATGAGGTGGCCAAAGTATTGGAGTTTCAGCTTTAGCATCAGTCCTTCCAAAGAACACCCAGGACTGATCTCCTTTAGGATGGACTGGTTGGATCTCCTTGCAGTTCAAGGGACTCTCAAGAGTCTTCTCCAACACCACAGTTCAAAAGCATCCATTCTTTGGCGCTCAGCTTTCTTCACAGTCCAACTCTCACATCCAGACATGACCACTGGAAAAACCATAGCCTTGACTTGACAGACTTTGTTGGCAAAGTAATGTCTCACTTTTTAATATACTGTCTAGGTTGGTCATAACTTTCCTTCCAAGGAGTAAATGTCTTTTAATTTCACGGCTGCAATCACCATCTGCAGTAATTTTGGAGCCCAGAAAAATAAAGTCAGCCACTGTTTCCACTGTTTCCCCATCTATTTGCCATGAAGTGATGGGACCAGATGCCATGATCTTAGTTTTCTGAATGTTGAGCTTTAAGCCAACGTTTTCACTCTCCTCTTTCACTTTCATCAAGAGGCTTTTGAGTTCCTCTTCACTTTCTGCCATAAGGATGGTGTCATCTGCATATCTGAGGTGATTGTTATTTCTCCTGGCAATCTTGATTCCAGCTTGTGCTTCTTCCAGCCCACCGTTTCTCATGATGTACTCTGCACGTAAGTTAAATAAGCAGGGTGACAATATACAGCCTTGACATACTCCTTTTCTTATTTGGAACCAGTCTGTTGTTCCATGTCCAGTTCTAACTGTTGCTTCCTGACCTGCATACAGATTTCTCAAGAGGCAGGTCAGGTGGTCTGGTATGCCCATCTCTTTCAGAATTTTCCACAGTTTATTGTGATCCACACAGTCAAAGGCTTTGGCATAGTCAATAAAGCAGAAATAGATGTTTTTCTGGAACTCTCTTGCTTTTTCCATGATCCAGCGGATGTTGGCAATTTGATCTCTGGTTCCTCTGCCTTTTCTAAATCCAGCTTGAACATCTGGAAGTTCACGGTTCACGTATTGCTGAAGCCTGGTTTGGAGAATTTTGAGCATTACTTTACTAGCATGCGAGATGAGTGCAATTGTGTGGTAGTTTCAGCATTCTTTGGCATTGCTTTTCTTTGGCATTGGGATGAAAACTGACCTTTTCCAGTCCTGTGGCCACTGGTGAGTTTTCCAAATTTGCTGGCATATTGAGTACAGCACTTTAATTGCATCATCTTTCAGGATTTTAAATAGCTCAACTGGAATTCCTTCACCTCCACTATACCAAGGAAACATTTCATGCAAAGATGGGCTCAATAAAGGACAGAAATTGTATGGACCTAACAGACAAAGAAGATATTAAGAAGAGGTGGCAAGAATACACAGAAGAACTGTACAAGAAAGATCTTCACGACCCAAATAATCATGATGGTGTGATCACTCACCTAGAGCCAGACATCCTGGAATGTGAAATCAAGTGGCCCTTAAAACATCACTAGATAATGTTACCATTTCTTATTCCACGCAAGGAAGTTGAAGGGTTGAGATTATTTGGTGACAGTATTTCAGGGAAAAGTAGTTAATTCTTAAAAAAAAAATTTTTTTTTTAAAGTTTTTGACTGTGCTGGGTCTTCATTTTTGCAAGAGGGCTCTGTCTATTTGCAGCAAGTAGAGGCTACTCTCTGGTTGTGGTGCTGTTTCTTCTCATTGCTGTGATTTCTCTTATTGTTGCACATGGGCTTAGTTGCTCTGAGGCATATGGACTCTTCCCGAATTGAACCCATAGCCCCTTCATTGGCAGACAGATTCTTAACCCATGGACCATCTGGGAAATACAAGCTTGTTCTTTCTTGTGCCACAGGCAGTCATGGATGATTCTGAATGAGGTGACTTTCTGAGGGACTTGGTAGAATGTGACTACTCCAAGCCTCCAGGGGCTTCCAGTCAGCTTATCTGTTTACATATTGACTTTGTTCTATTTTGTGCTGCACCTGCAGGGTTAAGTAGTTATGATAGAGGAGATGTTTAGAGCCCACCTGTGTTCTTCCCATTATATCCCTGGTTTTGAAGGAAGTCAATTCCTCTTTCAAGGTTGTGCACTTGTAAAATTTGGAGTTTGAGGAAACAACTCAAATATTTAATACTGTGTTTAGCTGCACTGTACTACCCTGTGAATACAGACCAAACTAAATCAAATAACTTGGCCCAAGCCAACCAGCCAAGAAACCAACCAACCATCTAGATGAAAACTATTAAACACAAAGCTTGGAGATACGAGAAAAAAAAAGGAAAGAGGTGATTTTTTGTGACTCTTCCTTTTACATAAGTAGTTCTTAAGCTTCAGTGTGAGAGTCACCTATGGTGCATGGTAAAATGCGGATTCCCAGGGCCCACTTTAGAAAATCTGACTTAGTAAAGGTCACAGGCCCAGAATTGCATTTTAAATAAACATCTCAAGTGATTCTGAGGTACATGGACTCTGGGCCACACATTCAAAAGTTATAGGAAAAATTACCAGGAATGTGTTTACTGAGGTGACCTCCATCTCCAGTATCATGATGTGAGTTCCCTTATTTATTCTCAGGCCCTAGAATCTGTGGTTGGGGAAGGAATAAATGAAATTTGCAGAAACTGCTCATTTTCATTTCTGTTTGAATTCAAGTAGAGGGTTTTCAAGCAGAAAGATTTGTTTGAGGCTTTTTTGAGGACCATAAAGGCCAGTTGTTAAGAAGATAATTATTAGTGACTACTGCTTAGGAGCCATGCCCTTAAGTTGTTCCCTTCCTTAATATTAGGGAACAAATGGAGGCACTGACCCAGTGGGCTGTGTTTTTAATGAAAAACAAAGAAGATTAGAGTAGATGTGATGTTCTAAGTGTAAGTATTGTTTTATTAAATTTTTGTAGTTGTATTGGTACTGGTTTGTGATATAAAATGTATTTTTTACTGTGGGTCATGGTTAAAAACATGGAGAGCATTGTTCTGCATGGTAATGGCCCTGGAGAGATAGTGTCTGTATTTCTGAGAATTTCTTTGTGTGACTATGGAGCATGTTGCTCACTGGAGTATGTGCCACAACTGGCAGGAGCTCAGGAAATTGATTTCCTCGCCAGACTGGTAGCCGTGGAGCCCAGTTTTAATTTGTTTAAATAAAGATAGAGTAGGCAAGGGAAAGACATTGATGCCTGTAATAAGATTAAATTAGTGGGCGCTGGCATGGAGGCATGCTCTTTTTTTGAGAGTGATAATGGAGAAATGAGGAATATCAAATTAGAAAGATTGAAGGAGGACTCAGATTGGAACGATGGATCCAGATGCAGGAAATTTGGGTTTTGGTGGGAAGGTCGCTGTGGTAATATAATCAGGATATGACTGGTGTGTGGAGGAAGTGCTCCTCCGTGCCCCTGCGCACCCCCCATCCAGGAAGATGCCCTATTTCATTAGGAGAGCACCTTGATAATGCATCTTGCTAAGGGAGGAACTGCAAAAAGAACCACAAAACAGAACAAAACAAGAATGTGTTTTGTTTTCTTTCTTGTCCTAGATTTCGAAAGATGACCCTTCTGAGAAGGACGCTCTGCAGCCAGGCCGGAACCTGGTGGCTGCTGGCTATGCGCTCTATGGCAGTGCCACCATGTTGGTCCTGGCCATGGTGAATGGAGTCAACTGCTTCATGCTGGACCCGGTGAGAGATCCCGGAGTGGGGGGCGAAGTTAGGTGCTTGGCTGGTGGCTGTGAGTGTCTGTTGTGTGTGTGGCAGTGGGAGTCAGTTCCTAAAGGTGGAAGATGAGGCCCATGGAGGGACAGAGATGATGAGGTGGGGAAGCAGGGTAGAGAGATGGATGGACCATATGTGTACATCTGAGGTGACAAATGGTGTCTGTCCAGAGCACAAGAGGGAGTCTCGGTTCCACAATGAATTCTTTAGGGTGGACATTACTGAGCTGACTCAGATGCCTGCTGGGCTGGGCAGGCCACACAAATGAGTGGAGTGTGCTGGGGCAGGATGGCGGGTGCTGTGATGGGCAGTGGGGGGTGGCAGGGAACTGGGGAAGTACAGTGGTGGTTACTCCTTGGGAATAGCGGCTCACTCTTCCACGGCTTCCAGTGTTTCAAGAAACACTGGATTTTTAGAAAATGTTAGGCTTCTGGATGTGTAAAACACTGTGCTAGCCAACTAAAGCATGTTTATAGACCAGATGGGGCCCATAGATGGTCTGTTTGCCACCCACTCTCTCCATTACCCGTTTATTTTCCTGAGGTGAATGGGTGTCCCAGCTGAAGCAGTAGACTGCCTCATTTCTTCAAAATTAGCTCCCAGATTCATTTGATGTGCATTGCAACATCAAATGAAATGCAAGCTTCAGTGCATGCAAACCTTCAGTGAACCCTTGTGGTTTTGAAAGACTTTGATGAGCTTGAGGTAGTGGAAATAAGGAAATGAAGATAATTTCTTAGTCTACCTTATAGAGGAAACTCCCTCATGAAGAGGAGCCCAAGGTGTCATGAAAAATATTCATTAGCAATTTTAATTTGAGGATAATTTCTTCCATATGTCTATTAATTAGGGTTGTTTATTTACTCTGTTAGATGACAGTTTTAACAGAGCAGATAAACCAGGCAAAGAACTCTCTTTAAATACTTTGCCCAATTAAACCCACCTTTGATATGGACTCCATAGAATCATCTTCAATAGGTATGCCTTTGGTCAAGTGTCCCAAGGGAAAAAGAATTGCGTTTGTAAATAACCTTTCAGTTTTAGAAATGTCCTCAGATAACATTTAATGAAGCACTTTATTTATTTGGTGCATTTTGCTAACAAACTGAACACTAGGTACCATTACCTACTGGAATCCTGTGAGGAGCAGGCTGCTGGTGGGGGGGCCTCAGGGTGTGTGGGTGGCAGGTCGTAGAAATTGGAACGCAGGCTGCCTTTGTCCTATGTACTGTTGCACAACTGGACTTTGGCTCCTTGGCATACTGGTACTTAACAAATAAACAAAGGTAGGGAAATGGCACTAGTTCAAGCCTCCAAAGGACGTTATTTCAGTGGAAAACAGTGGCAGACCCAGAGCAAAGTTCACACTGACCCCAGGGATTGGTTTCCGAAATCACTGATGTTTGTGAATTTATCCTCTTGCTGGGCATTTACCTCTTCCCCAGACATTCTTCTGGTGACTTCTCTATTACCTTTGACTGATGGAAACATTAAATCTCTTCTTGTTTCAAGATTGCAGATGTTCTGTCTGGGAGTAAGTTTCTGTGTGTTTCATAGTCTCTTGCTGTCCTCATGCCTAGTGGGCACTCAGTGTTTGAAAGAACGGTGCAGGCTGGCTGCCCTCCTTCCTGCTGGGTGCCCTCCCCATTGCTGACAAAGCCTCTGCTCCCCATGCCTGCGGAGTGGGGGGTGGGGGGGGGCGAGCCTCTAATCATTTCATTTTGGCTGACAGTTTCTGCTAAAAAGACTGCAACAGCTTTATGTGCCTCTCTAGCAAGCTTTAAAGTAAGAAAGGCTTTTCAGTCTCTTTTCTTCATGTACAAGAGACTCACCCCTCCATGGGTAGGATGCTTTGGCCAGGTACCAGGGTGAGGTGACTGTGAAGCATGGCGTCATGAGCACTTGTGCAGTGGCTTCATTTTCTAGACTTTCACCAAAAAACTCATAAAGGAGAAAAAAAAAAAAAAAGAAATCACCCACAATGGTACCTTTCAGTGACCACTGTTAATTCTCATCTCTTTTCTCTCCCTACACTCCTCTCTCCCCCCTCCCTTCCTCTCTAGTTCCAATGTGCTCCATATTGGCAGGAACCAAGCTTTGCTATGGGAATAAGTGGCTAGGGAGAGATGTGTCCATGGGAGGGCCTCCCTTCTTAATTTGCCTGTCTCTGGAGCAACTTCCTTCTCAGATGGGTAGAGCCTCAATCACTCTCTTATCAGGGACATGGAGAAGCCCCAAACAGTCCAGAGCTCCAGTAGTGATGTGAGACTGTTTTCCCAAATTCAAATCTCCCAAATGGCAACCCACTCCAGTATTCTTGCTTGGAGAACCCTATGGACAGAGGAGCCTGGCAGGCTATACAGTCCACAGAATCTCAGAGTCAGTTGACTGAAGCAACTTAACATTAACATTGAAGAATCTAAGCCCTCAAGGCATCGTCTTAGTGCTGGGACTTTGCGGAAGCTTGAGTTCTGAGAAACAGTCTTCAGATCAGTGAGCAAAGGCATTGGAAGTTATACATGCGGTAAACTCAGGGTACTTGGGGAAAATGACCTCAAGACAGAAACAAAAACCGGAAAGCGAAGATAAGAGCAGCCATGAACACTGGGTGCCCATCTCTTCTCCTGATATCCTAGCTCTAGTCTCATCTTTTTCTTTTTTTCCCAAAGGCACACCTTTCCCAGGCCAAGGATTTCTCTTGCTGGTAAATCATTTCACAACATACATACACAAATATGGAAGTGTTATGTTGTATACCTGAGACTAACATAATCTTATGTCAATTACACTTCAGTTGAAAAAACAAAATCCAAGCTCTTTGTACTGAAGCATGTATTGAAGCACAGGCGTGACCTCAGGCCTTGAGCCCCCCATTCCCCCAACCTGATCTGCGACCCTCTCCTGTAGGCCTGGAGGAGACATCTTCACCTCTTCACTTTCCTTTCTGTTTCACAGGCCATTGGAGAGTTCATTTTGGTGGACAGGGATGTGAAGATCAAAAAGAAAGGGAGCATCTACAGCCTCAATGAGGGCTATGCGAAGGACTTTGATCCTGCCCTCACCGAATATGTCCAGAGGAAGAAGTTCCCCCCAGTAAGTGAGGAGATGGTCCCTGAGCTTTCAGAAATGTGTTGATTCATGATTTACCCTGGAGAGGAAAGGTGGGGGATGGGGTGGAAGTAAGTGGACTCCACTGTGCACTGACTCCTATGGTTAAGTTCCCACTCAGGTACTGGGGACTGGAAACCCCGTCCTGGGACATCACCCCTCTGTCACTTTCTCTTGACCGAAGAAAATCAGGATGATCATGTCAGCCAGGTGAATGACGTTGTGGCAATAAAACACATTCACTTCTGGGGTCCGTGATCTCAGTTGGTACAAACGTGATTCTTGCACCCCAGGCCCCAGCCCCACAGCACTGGATGGATTTCTGTGTCATCTCTAGATTAAGCCTCTATTGTAGTAGCTCTCTAAAGAGGTTACAAATCACTGAAAACGAAGAGAAGAAATGGCTGGTCCTATGTGGGAAAATCCAATTTTGTCCTATTCTAGCTTGACACCACTAGAGGCTGCTGTGTTCTGTGGACGAAGCCCAAATGCTATTAGTATCCCACTTGGGGCCCTTGGAGCTGACTCCCAGGCTCTCTCTCCAGCTTTATCATCTCTCCTTCCACCTCTCCCTAGAGATGCCTTCTGCCCCAGCGGCACCAGGCTTCTCCCTGGGCCCAAGGCAGACAGCTTCTCCTTTGCCTGAGCAGTTCCTGCTCCTGTGAGATGCAAACCTCACCCTTGTCCCTGCTGCTCAGCTCCACAGAATCCTTCTTCCTGCCAGATCCTGCTAAATGCCTGCCCCACCCCAGAGCCCGAATCTGCCCCATTCTCCTCGGGGCCTCCTTGGGTAAGCTGAGCTACTATGAGATGTAAGAGGCTGTCTCCATTATTCCCATTTTCTGCTTCTTGGGAACAGATTTTCATCACTAAATACACACCTCAAAAAAGGTGCTCTGTTTGATTGCTGAATCGAATAAGCATAGAGGACAGAAAGAAAACTCTCTTTTCTATAACCCTAATTATTGCTGGTCTTCACCTTATAGGACAACTCAGCCCCCTATGGCTCCAGGTATGTGGGCTCCATGGTAGCTGATGTACACCGCACCCTAGTCTATGGAGGGATCTTTATGTATCCAGCTAACAAGAAAAGCCCCAGTGGAAAGGTAAATAAATCCCCAAAGAGTGGTGGAGCAGCAGTAGATTTCATTTGCAGCCCAGGGGATTTGACTGAGGAAGAAAGAAGGATCATGGAAGCTGTTATGCTCTGCAGTAGATTGCAAAGGATGTATATGGCATATTCTTTTCTAGATTAAAGGCTGTCCTGGTTAATGTCAGGTGGTATCAGGTAAAAATGATCTCTTGAGAGCCCTTCTGTTGCTAAAGATAAGTAAAGATGTTATGGTCGGAGGGGACTGAAAGTGCTTAATGCTTCCAGTGGGTATGTGGTTTGGCTTGGACAAAATGAATTCCATTCATAAAGTGAAATGAAACAGTCCAACCTCATTACCAAGGCAGCAAATCACATATGTATCCCACACAGAGGTTTTCTTTGATTGCTTTTTCAAAAGGCAAAAAATTGAAATAACTTAGTGAGCTGACATTTGCTGCTTAGAAAATGATACCTTTCTATGGAAGGAAAGAATCTCTGGGGACACCTAGAGCTTTCAGGTGAGCTGTTACTGATGCATTGGTCTCTTGCCTACAGGCTTCCTGGAAGCCATGGGATGGGCTGTGCTTGCTCATGCTAATGAAAGGATGTGCCATTTTTCTCCTACACAGAGGGTCAGTGTGTTTGCTTCTCAAGTAGAGTCCTTTTGTGCCCCCCCCCTTTTTTAATATGAGAAGGAACAACGATCCCCATCAGATAGTTATAAATTGATGTATTTCGGATATGACCAGATCTCTGTTTATGGCATGTGGTGTCCAGTTCACCAAGGATGTTCTTATTTACTTAAAACACCACTCTTATCATAGCCCCCTGTGACATCCCAACCTATGTGATTAGCCTGCTTTATAGCACTTTTCTCTAATGCCTCAAAAAATTGTTCCTTTATGTAAATATTGGGGTTCCTCCCCCCTTTTTATTTTCAGCTTTGGAGATCTGACCCTGACACCTGTATGGAAATAGAGTCAGGAAACACCTGCAAAAAGCTGTCTACTCAGTAGGCAGACTGCATGAAAATGCATACAATAAAAAAGTTAATATTTAAAAGTAAATGCCGAGATGTATAGCATACTAAATCCCAACCCCCAAGCCTTAGGAGAATTGTAAGAGGAATGTGTACAGAGTTGCAAACAATATTATACTGTTCGGAGGAGCCTGTCTGCTTTCCAGATGTCTGCAGCCAGACACTGCCATGGACTTTAAATGCTTTTAGAATAGGCAAAGGTCCATCCAAAACACACAGAATCACTCATTAGGTCCAGTCTCTGGGCTATAAAGAGAAGGGAACCATCGGTTCTGCCAAAATGTCATTCAGTCCTGAGTCCAGGTGGTCTGCCTCACATGCATCTGGCAATCTATTGCTGGCCCTTGATGGATGGCTTAACTTAACCAAATGATTAAATTAACCATTCAGTCTTAACACACAACCTCATGGGGGATCTTTTACAACCTCACGGAAGGTAAGGGAAAGTATCAGTTACCTTGGATCGGCTCTGCACTACTTTGCTATGGAACAAGTCTCTTTTCTGTGTAATATGTTCTGGTGTGAGGATGCTGCTCTTGTTTTCCAGCTGAGACTACTGTATGAGTGTAACCCCATGGCCTATGTCATAGAGAAGGCAGGAGGAATGGCTACCACTGGGAAGGAAGCCGTGCTGGACATTGTTCCCACTGACATCCATCAGAAGGTGCCCATCATCTTGGGATCTCCTGAAGATGTGACTGAGTTCCTGGAGATATATAAGAAGTACACTGCTAAATGAAGTGTGGGCCTTGCCCACACCAAATGGAATTGCCTTTTATCTGGACCTTTTATCTCACATAGTGTTACCACATTCTGACTGTTCACCATACATTCCTAGTCATAGAAATAAAAAGTATGGCGCCTTTCACCATCAAATGCTGTGTAATGCACTACTTAACCAAAATGCTAAATCGGTAATGCTACAGGGTCAAAATATATTCTGAATGGATAGAGAAGAAATAAACATATTAGTCCTTTTTCTTAAAAAAATTCTTCATTGTTTTGTGCCAAATAATAGTAATAATATTAGCTAATGCCTATAACATTAGATAATTCATTTAATCTTCACAATGACTTTATGAATTAGGTACTGTGAATAACCCATTTCACAGATTATGAGATAGAGGACTGAGTAAAGTAAAGTGAAGTTTGCTCAGTCATGTCCGACTCTGTGACCCCATGGACTATACAGTCCATGGAAATCTCCAGGTCAGAATACTGGAGTGGGTAGCCTTTCCCATCTCCAGGGGATCTTCCCAATCCAGGGATTGACCCAGGTCTCCTGCATTACAGGTAGATTCTTTACCAGCTGAGCCACAAGGGAAGCCCAAGAAAAATGGAGTGGGTAACTTATCCCTTCTCCAGCAGATCTTCCTGACCCAGGAATCAAACTGGTGTCTCTTACATTGCAGGTGGATTCTTTACCAACTGAGCTATCAGGGAAGCCCAGAGGATCGATAGATGAGGTCTCTGCTCAAGGTCTCTAGCCAACAAGCAACTGAGCTGGGTTATGAACCCAAGCAATCTGGACATTGAACTCGGAGTTACCACATCAGTTCTCCTATGTGTTCTTTTCTGGGTGTGCAGAACAAACCCAAGTAAGGTTGTTTAAGCCCTCCTTGGAACTGGAGAATTGATAAGTTAGTGGTGGTACCTAATGAGATCTAGGACCTCTTGGCCTCCTGAATCTGGGTGTAACCATCCAAGTCACAAATGAAGGTTTATGTTATTACTCAGTGATAAGTTTTCTATAAAAATGTAACACTTCATTGAATTAACATATGTAATAATTCATAAGGTTTAATTCCATAAACAAAAGGATTCATCATAAAAAGATTTAAAGAAATACAATTTGTTGCAAACAATTATGTTTCTGTTAGGCTTTCCATAAAAATAGTTTCTCCCTTAGCAGACTTTGGTTCTTTTTGGACTAGAATTCCAAGATTATAGCATGTTATACCACATGTTAAGAAATATCTGGACTTTCTTAAGCTCCACATTTATTAAGATTTTGCCAATGGAATGTAGGTGGAAATAATGCATATTAATTCTATTTTGAAAACCCAATGAATAATTTTTCATCCACTCTTTTACTTCCATGCATTAAACGTCATGTGTTTCAATGACAGTATGACAACGACAGGACAAAAGTCTGAGTGCCTGAGCCACTGTTCTGTCAGAACAGTGTCTTTTCCCATGAGTCAGTTCTTCGCATCAGGTGGCCAAAGTATTGGAGTTTCAGCTTCAGCATCAGTCCTTCCAATGGATATTCAGGACTGATTTCCTTTAGGATTGACTGGTTGGATCTCCTTGTAGTCCAAGGGACTCTCAAGAGTCTTCTCCAACACCACAGTTTAAAAGCAATTCTTTGGTGCTCAGCTTTCTTTATAGTCCAACTCTCACATCCGTACATGATTACTCAAAAAACCATAGCTTTGACTAGATTGACCTTTGTTGGCAAAATAACGTCTCTGCTTTTTAATATGCTGCCTAGGTTGGTCATAACTTTTCTTCCAAGAGCAAACGTCTTTTCATTTCATGGCTGTGGTCACCATCTGCAGTGATTTTGGAGCCCAAGAAAAAAAGTCTGCCACTGTTTCCATATCTATTTGCCATGAGTGATGGGACCAGATGCCATCATCTTAGTTTTTTGAATGTTGAATTTTAAGCCAGCTTTTTCACTGTCCTCTTTCACTTTCATCAAAAGGCTCTTTAGTTCTTCTTCGCTTTCTGCCATAAGGATGGTGTCATCTGCGTACCAGAGGTTATTGATATTTCTCTCTGCAATCCTAATTCCATCTGGTGCTTCATCCAGTCCAGCATTTCGCATGATGTACTCCGCATAGAAGTTAAATAAGCAAGATGACAATATACAGTTTTGACATACCCTTTTCCCAATTTGAAACAAGTCTGTTGTTCCATGTCCAGTTCTAACTGTTGCTTCTTGACCTACATACAGATTTCTCAGGAGGCATGTAAAGTTTACTAGTGAATTCTACCAAAAATTTAAGGAAAAAATAATACCAAGTCTTTGCAATCTCTTTCAGAGAATAGAAGATGAGGAAATGCTTCCTAACTCATTCAATGAGGACAACATTCCTCTAGTACTAAAATCAGGCAAAAACATTACAAGAAAAGAAAACTATATACCCATACCTCCTGTAAACAAAGATGCAAAAATTCTTTTTATTTTTATATTTGCAGCATTCTCATTTTTAATTTTTTTTAATTTTTAATTTTTAAAAATTTATTTTAATTGGAGGCTAATTACAATGCTGTAGTGGTTTTTGCCATACATTGACATGAATCAGCCATTGGTGTACATGTGTTCCCCATAATGAACCCCCCTCCCACCTCCCTCCCCATTCCATTCCTCCAGGTCATCCCAGTGTGCCAGCATTGAGCACCCTGTCTCGTGCATCAAACCTGGACTGGCGATCTGTTTCAAATATAATATACATGTTTCAATGCTATTCTCTCAAATCATCCCACCCTCGCCTTCTCCCACAGAGTCCAAAAGACTCTTCTATACATCTGTGTCTTTTTTGTTGTCCTGCATATAGGGTTATCATTACCATCTTTCTAAATTCCATATATATGTGTTAGTATACTGTATTGGTGTCTCTCTTTCTGACTTCACTCTGTATAATAGGCTCCGATTTAATCCACCAAATTAGAACTGATTCAAATGTATTCTTTTTAATGGCCGAGTATTATTCCATTGTGTATATGTACCACAGCTTTCTTAGCCATCTGTCTGCCAATGGACATCTAGGTTGCTTGCACATCCTGGCTATTATAAACAGTGCCATGATGAACATTGGGGTACACGTGTCTCTTTCAATTCTGGTTTCCTCAGTGTATATGCCCAACAGTGGGATTGCTAGATCACGTGGCAATTCTATTTCCAGTTTTTTAAGGGATCTCCACACTGTTCTCCATAGTGGCTGTACTAGTTTGCATTCCCACAAACAGTGTAAGAGGGTTCCCTTTTCTCCATACTCTCTCCAGCATTTATAGTTTGTAGACTTTTGAATTTCTGTCCTTTATTGAGCCCATCTTTGCATGAAATGTCCCCTTGGTATCTAATTTTCTTTTTTCTTTTTTTAGTTTAAAGCATATTGATATGTTTCTGTTTATTTATTTATTTTTATTTTATATTTTTTTAATTTTACTTTACAATACTGTATTGGTTTTGCCAAACATCAACATGAATCCACCACAGGTGTACATGTGTTCCCAATCCTGAACCCTCCTCCCACCTCCCTCTCCATACCATCTCTCTGGGTCATCCCAGTGCACCAGCCCCAAGCATCCTGTATCCTGCATCGAACCTAGACTGGCGATTCGTTTCTTATAGGATAGTATACATGTTTCGATGCCATTCTCCCAAATCATCCCACTCTCTCCCTCTCCCACAGAGTCCAAAAGACTGTTCTATACATCTGTGTCTCTTTTGCTGTCTCACATACAGGGTTATTGTTACCATCTTTCTAAATTCCATATATATGTGTTAGTATACTGTATTGGTGTTTTTCTTTCTGGCTTACTTCACTCTGTATAATAGGCTCCAGTTTCATCCACTCCATTAGAACTGATTCAAATGTATTCTTTTTAATGGCTGAGTAATACTCCATTGTGTATATGTACCACAGCTTTCTTATCCATTCATCTGCTGATGGACATCTAGGTTGCTTCCATGTCCTGGCTACTATAAACAGTGCTGTGATGAACATTGGGGTACACGTGTTTCTTTCAATTCTGGTTTCCTCGATGTGTATGCCCAGCAGTGGGATTGCTGGGTCATAAGGCAGTTCTATTTCCAGTTTTTTAAGGAATCTCCACAGTGTTCTCTATAGTGGCTGTACTAGTTGAAGAGATCTCTAGTCTTTCCCGTTCTGTTGTTTTCCTCTATTTCTTTGCATTGATCACCGAGGAAGGCTTTCTTATCTCTTCTTGCTATTCTTTGGAACTCTGCATTCAGATGCTTATATCTTTTCTTTTCTCCTT
Source organism: Ovis canadensis (assembly GCF_042477335.2). Taxonomy (NCBI): domain Eukaryota; kingdom Metazoa; phylum Chordata; class Mammalia; order Artiodactyla; family Bovidae; genus Ovis; species Ovis canadensis. The sequence continues at coordinate 31,967,979 of NC_091246.1, forward strand.
TGCTTTTCACTTCTCTTCTTTTCACAGCTATTTGTAAGGCCTCCCCAGACAGACATTTTGCTTTTTTGCATTTCTTTTCCATGGGGATGGTCTTGATCCCTGTCCTCTGTACAATGTTATGAACCTCATTCCATAGTTCATCAGGCACACTATCTATCAGATCTAGTCCCTTAAATCTACTTCTCCCTTCACTGTATAATCATAAGGGATTTGATTTAGGTCATACATGAATGGTCTAATGTTTTTCCCTACTTTCTTCAATTTAAGTCTGAATTTGGCAATGAGGAACTCATGATCTGAGCCACAGTCAGCTCCCAGTCTTGTTTTCGCTGACTGTATAGAGATTCTCCATTTTTGGCTGCAAAGAATATAATCAATCTGATTTCAGTGTTGACCACCTGGTGATGTCCATGTGTAGAGTCTTCTCTTATGTTGTTAGAAGAGGGTGTTTGCTTTGACCAGTGCATTCTCTTGCAAAGCTCTATTAGCCTTTGCCCTGCTTCATCCTGTATTCCAAGGCCAAATTTGCCTGTTACTCCAGGTGTTTCTTGACTTTCTACTTTTGCATTCCAGTCCCCTATAATGAAAAGGGACATCTTTTTTGTGTGTTAGTTCTAAAAGATCTTGTATGTCTTCATAAAACCGTTCAACTTCAGCTTTTTCAGCGTTACTGGTTGGGGCATAGACTTGGATAACTGTGATATTGAATGGTTTGCCTTGGAGGCGAACAGAGATCATTCTGTCATTTTTGAGATTGCATCCAAGTACTGCATTTTGGACTCTTTTGTTGACCATGATGACTACTCCATTTCTTCTGAGGGATTCCGTCCCACAGTAGTAGATATAATGGTCATCTGAGTTAAATTCACCCATTCCAGTCCATTTTAGTTTGCTGATTCCTACATAAAGGACAGAAATGTTATGGACCTAACAGAAGCAGAAGATATTAAGAAGAGGTGGCAAGAATACACAGAAAAACTGTACAAAAAAGATCTTCATGACCCGGATAATCATGATGGTGTGATCACTCATCTAGAGCCAGACATGCTGGAATGTGAAGTCAAGTGGGCTTTAGAAAGCACCACTACGAATAAAGCTAGTGGAGGTGATGGAATTCCAGTGGAGCTGTTTCAAATCCTGAAAGCTGATGCTGTGAAAGTGCTGCACTCAATATACCAGCAAATTTGGAAAACTCAGCAGTGGCCACAGGACTGGAAAAGGTCAGTTTTCATTCCAATCCCAAAGAAAGGCAATGCCAAAGAATGCTCAAACTGCCACACAACTGCACTCATCTCACATGCTAGTAAAGTAATGCTCAAAATTCTCCAAGCCAGGCTTCAGCAACACATGAACTGTGAACTTCCAGATGTTCAAGCTGGTTTTAGAAAAGGCAGAGGAACCAGAGGTCAAATTGCCAACATCCCCTGGATCATGGAAAAAGCAATAGAGTTCCAGAAAAACATCTATTTCTGCTTTATTGACTATGCCAAAGCCTTTGACTGTGTGGATCACAATAAACTGTGGAAAATTCTTCAGGAGATGGAAATACCAGACCACCTGACCTGTCTCTTGAGAAACCTATATGCATGTCAGGAAGCAACAGTTAGAACTGGACATGGAACAACAGACTGGCTCCAAATGGGAAAAGGAGTATGTCAAGGCTGTATATTGTCACCCTGCTTATTTAACTTCTATGTAAAGTCCATCATGAGAAATGCTGGGCTGGAAGAAGCACAAGCTGGAATCAAGATTGCTGGGAAAAATATCAATCACCTCAGATATGCAGATGACACCAGCCTTATGGCAGAAAGTGAAGAGGAACTGAAAAGCCTCTTGATGAAAGTGAAAGAGGAGAGTGAAAAAGTTGGCTTAAAGCTCAACATTCAGAAAACGAAGATCATGACATCTGGTCCCATCACTTCATGGGAAATAGATGGGGAAACAGTGTCAGACTATATTTTTCTGGGCTCCAAAATCACTGCAGATGGTGACTGCTGCCATGAAATTAAAAGATGCCTACTCCTTGAAAAGAAAGGTATGACCAACCTAGATAGCATATTGAAAAACAAAGACATTACTTTGCCAACAAAGGTCCATCTAGTCAAGGCTATGGTTTTTCCAGTGGTCATGTATGGATGTTAGAGTTGGACTGTGAAGAAAGCTGAGTGCTGAAGAATTGATGCTGTTGAACTGTGGTGTTTTAGAAGACTGTTGAGAGTCCCTTGGACTGCAAGGAGATCCAACCAGTCTATCCTGAAGGAGATCAGTCCTGGGTGTTCTTTGGAAGGAATGATACTAAAGCTGAAACTCCAGTACTTTGACCACCTCATGCGAAGAGTTGACTCATTGGAAAAAAATTCTGATGCTGGGAGGGATTGGGGGCAGGAGGAAAAGGAGACGACAGAGGATGAGATGGCTGGATGCCATCACCGACTCAATGGACGTGAGTTTGAGTGAACTCTGGGAGTTGGTCATGGACAGGAAGGCCTGGTATGCTGCAGTTTATGGGGTCGCATAGAGTCAGACACGACTGAGTGACTGAACTGAACTGATCTGAGATATTTGGATAGCAGCCATTCTGGCTGGTGAGAGATGGTATCTCATTGTGTTCCTGATTTGCATTTCTCTGATAATGAGTGATGTTGATCATCCTTTCATGTGTTTGTTAGCCATCTGTATGTCTTCTTTGGAGAAATGTTTAGTCTGTTTAGTTCTTTAGTCTTTCTTTAGTTCTTTAGTTTGTTTAGTTCTTTGGCCCATTTTTTGATTAGGTCATTTATTTTTCTGGAATTGAGCTGCATGTGTTGCTTGTATATTTTTGAGTTTAATTCTTTGTCTGTTGCTTCATTTGCTATTATTTTCTCCCATTCTGAAGGCTGTCTTTTCACCTTGCTTATATTTTCCTTCTTTGTGCCAAAGCTTTTAAGTTTAATTAGGTCCCAGTTGTTTATTTTTGCTTTTATTTCCAATATTCTGGGAGGTGAGTCATAGAGGATCCTGCTATGATTTATGTTGGAGAGTGTTTTGCCTATGTTTTCCTCTAGGAGTTTTATAGTTTCTGTCTTACATTTAGATCTTTAAACCATTTTGAGTTTATTTTTGTGTATGGTGTTAGAAAGTGTTCTAGTTTCATTCTTTTAGAAGTGGTTGACCAGTTTTCCTAGCACCACTTGTTAAAGAGATTGTCTTTTCTCCATTGTATATTCTTGCCTCCTTTGTCAAAGATAAGGTATCCTCCATAGGTGTGTGGATATATCTCTGGGCTTTCTATTTTGTTCCACTGATCTATATTTCTGTCTTTATGCCAGTACCATACTGTCTTGATGACTGTAGCTTTGTAGTATAGCCTGAAATCAGGCAGGTTGATTCCTCCAGTTCCATTCTTCTTTCTCAAGATTGCTTTGGCTACTCTAGGTTTTTGTATTTCCATACAAATTATGAAATTATTTGTTCTAGTTTTGTGAAAAATACCATTGGTAACTTGATAGGGATTGCATTGAATCTATAGATTGCTTTGAGTATTATACTCATTTTCATTATATTGATTCTTCTGATCCATGAACATGGTATATTTCTCCATCTATTTGTGTCCTCTTTGATTTCTTTCAACAGTGATTTATAGTTTTCTATATATAGGTCTAGGTTTTCTATATATAGGTAGATATATTCCTAAGTATTTTATTTTTTTCATTGCAATGGTGAATAGAATTGTTTCCTTTATTTCTCTTTCTATTTTCTCATTGTTAGTGTATAGGAATGCAAAGGATTTCTCTGTGTTAATTTTGTATCCTGCAACTTTCCTATATTAATTGATTAGCTCTAGTAATTTTCTGGTGGGGTCTTTAGCATTTTCTATGTAGAGGATCATGTCATCTGAAAACAGTGAGAGTTTTACTTCTTTTCCAAGTTGGATTCCTTTTATTTATTTTTCTTTTCTGATTGTTGTGACTAAAACTTCCAAAACTATGTTGAATAGTAGTGGTGAAAGTGGGCACCCTTTTCTTGCTCCTGACTTTAAGGGAAATGCTTTCAATTTTTCACCATCGAGGATAATGTTTGCTGTGGGTTTGTCATATATAGCTTTTATTTTGTTGAGGTATGTTCCATTTATTCCTGCTTTCTGGTGGGTTTTTTTTTTTTTAATCGTAAATGGATGTTGAATTTTGTCAAAGGCTTTCTCTGCATCTATTGAGATAATCATATGGTTTCTATCTTTCAATTTGTTAATGTGGTCTATTACATTGATTGATTTGCAGATATTAAAGAATCCTTGCATCCCTGGGATAAAGCCCACTGGATGTATGATCTTTTTAATATTGTTCGATTCTGTTTGCTAGAATTTGTTAAGGATTTTTGCATCTATGTTCATCAGTGATATTGGCCTGTAGTTTTCTTTTTTTGTGGAATCTTTGTCTGGTTTTGGTATTAGGGTGATGGTGGCCTCATAGAATGAGTTTGGAAGTTTACCTTCCTCTGCAATTTTCTGGAAGAATTTCAGTAGGATAGGTGTTAGCTCTTCTCTAAATTTTTGGTTGAATTCAGCTGTGAAGCTGTCTGGGCCTGGGCTTTTGTTTGCTGGAAGATTTCTGATTACAGTTTTGATTTCTGTGCTTGTGATGGTTCTGTTAAGATTTTCTATTTCTTCCTGGTTCAGTTTTGGAAAGTTGTATTTTTCTAAGAATTTATCCATTTCTTCCAAGTTGTCCATTTTATTGGCATATAGTTGCTGATAGTAGCCTCTTATGATCCCTTGTATTTCTGTGTTGTCTGTTGTGATTTCTCCATTTTCATTTCTAGTTTTGTTGATTTGAATTTTCTCCCTTTGTTTCTTGATGAGTCTGGCTAATGGTTTGTCAATTTTATTTATCATCTTAAAGAACCAGCCTTTAGAATTGTTGATTTTTACTATGGTCTCTTTTGTTTCTTTTACATTTATTTCTGCCCCAATTTTTAAGATTTTTTTCCTTCTACTGACCCCTGGGGTTCTTCATTTCTTCCTTTTCTAGTTGCTTCATGGGTAGAGTTAGGTTATTTATTTGACCTTTTTCTTGTTTCTTGAAGTAAGCCTGTATTGCTATGAACCTTCCCCTTAGCACTGCTTTTACAGTGTCCCATAGGTTTTGGGTTATTGTGTTTTCATTTTCATTCATTTCTATGCATATTTTGATTTCTTTTTGGATTTCTTCTGTGATTTGTTGGTTATTCAGCAGCGTGTTGTTTACCCTCCATATGCTGGAATTTTTAATAGTTTTTTTTCCTGTAATTGACACCTAATCTTACTGCATTGTGGTCAGAAAAGATGCTTGGAATGATTTCAAATATTTTTGAATTTACCAAGGCTAGATTTATGGCCCAGGATGTGATCTATCCTGGAGAAGGTTCTGTGTGCACTTGAGAAAAAAGTGAAATTTATTGTTTTGGGGTGAAATGTCCTATAGATATCAATTAGGTCTAACTGCTCTATTGTATCATTTATAGTTTGTGTTTCCTTGTTAATTTTCTGTTTAGTTCTATCCATTGGTGTGAGTGGGGTATTAAAGTCTCCCACTATTATTGTGTTATTGTTAATTTCCCCTTTCATACTTGTTTTCATTTGCCTTATATATTGCGGTGCTCCTATGATGGGTGCATATATATTTACCATTGTTATGTCTTCTTCTTGGATTGATCCTTTGATCATTATGTAGTGTCCTTCTTTGTCTCTTTTCACAGCCTTTATTTTAAAGTCTATTTTATCTGATATGAGTATTGCTACTCCTGCTTTCTTTTGGTCTCCATTTGCATGAAATATCTTTTTCCAGCCCTTCACTTTCAGTCTGTATGTGTCCTTTGTTTTGAGGCAGGTCTTTTGTAGACAGCATATATAGTGGTCTTGTTTTTGTATCCATTCAGCCAGTCTTTGTCTTTTGGTCGGGGCATTCAACCCATTTACATTTAAGGTTATTATTGATAAGTATGATCCCATTGCCATTTATTTTGTTGTTTGGGGTTCAAGTTTATACACCCTTTCTGTTTTTTCTTTCTAGAGAAGATCCTTTAGCATTTGTTGAATAGGTGCTTTGGTGGTGCTGAATTCTCTCAGCTTTTTCTTATCTGTAAAACTTTTGATTTCTCCTTCATATTTGAATGAGATCCTTGCTGGGTACAGTAATCTGGGTTGTAGATTTTTCTCTTTCATCACTTTAAGTATGTCCTGCTATTCCCTTCTGGCCTGAAGAGTTTCTATTGAAAGATCAGCTGTTATCCTTATGGGAATCCCCTGGTGTGTTATTTGTTGTTTTTCTATTGCTGCTTTTAATATTTGTTCTTTGTGTTTGATCTTTGTTAATTTGATTAATATGTGTCTCTGGGTGTTTCACCTTGGGCTTATCCTGTTTGGGATTCTTTGAGTTTTGGCGTTGGGTGACTATTTCCTTCCCCATTTTAGGGACGTTTTCAACTATTATCTCCTCTTGTATTTTCTCATGGCCTTTCTTTTTGTCTTCTTCTGGGACTCCTATGATTCGAATCTTGGGGCATTTAACATTGTCCCAGAGGTCTCTGAGGTTGTCCTCATTTCTTTTAATTCTTTTTTCCTCTCTGCTTCATTTATTTCTACCATTCTATCTTCTACTTCAGTTATCATATCTTCTGTCTCCTTTATTCTACTGTTGTTTCCCCCCAGAGTGTTTTTGATCTCATTTATTGCATTATTCATTATTGATTAAGTCTTTTAAAATTTCTTCTAGGTCCTTGTTAAACATTTCTTGCATGTTCCCAATCTTTTCTCCAGGCTATTTATCTGTAACTCCCTTTTATTTTCCAGGTAGATTCCCTATCTCCTCCTCTTTTGTTTGGTTTGGTGGGCATTTATCATGTTCCTTTACCTGCTGAGTATTTCTTTGCCTTTTCATCTTGTTTAAATTGCTGTGTTTGGGATGGCCTTTCTGTATTCTGGAAGTTTGTGTTTCCTCTTCTTTGTGGAGGTTCCTCCCTGTAAGTGGAGCTGGATGAGTGGCTTGTCAAGGTTTCCTGGTTAGGGAAGCTTATATCAGTGTTCTGGTGGGTGGAGCTGGATATCTTCTCTCTGGAGTGCAATGAAGTGTCCAGTAGTGAGTTTTGAGATGTCTATGGGTTTGGTGTGACTTTGGGCAGCCTGTATATTGAAGCTCAGAGCTATTTTCCTGTGTTGCTAGAGAATTTGCATGGTATGTCTTGCTCTGGAACTTGTTGGCTCTTGGGTGGTGCTTGGTTTCAGTGTAGGTAAGGAGGCTTTTGGATGAGCTCTTATCAATAAATGTTCCCTGCAGTCAGGAGTTCTCTGGTGTTCTCAGGTTTTGGACTTAAGCCTCCTGCCTCTGGTTTTCAGTCTTACTCTTACAGTAGCCTCAAGACTTCTCCATCCGTACAGGACTGATGATAAAACATCTAGGTTAATGGTGAAAAGATTCTCCACAGTGAGGGACAGCCAGAGAGGTTCACAGAGTTACATGGAAAAGAGAAGAGAGAGGAGGGAGATAGATGTGACCAGAAGGAGAAGAGGGGGAATCAAAAGGGGAGAGAGCAGTCTAGCCAGTAATCAACTCCCTATGTGCTCTCCACAATCTGAAACACTCAGAGACATTCACAGAGTTATATAGGGAAGAGAAGAGGGAGGGAGGAGATAGAGGTGATCAGGAGGAGAAAAGGGGGAGTCAAAAGGAGAGACAGATCTAGACAGTAATCAATTCCCTAAGTGTTCTCCACAGCCCAGGACACACTAAGAGATTCAGAGTTGGGTAGAGAAGAGAAGGGAGAGGGCGGAGATAGAGGTTACCTGGGGGAGAAAAAGGAGAGTCAAAAGGGGGAAAGAGTAATCACACTCCTATGTAAAAATGGGTACTGAAGATTGGATCTTAAAGGTACAAAAGTGATAACAAATACAAAAAAGCAAAGATTAAAAATCTAGAGTAGAGGGTAGACTCTCAAAAATACAATATTAAAAAAACAAAACAAAATCACAAAAATTATAAAAAATATATATGAAGTTTGCTTTAAAAATAGGATTTTTTTTGCAAGGTAATAGTAGGTTATAAAAATGAAAATTAAAGGAGTAATAGAGGAATTAAAAATTTTTAAATTAAAAAAATAATAATAGTAAAAATATATCTAGGAATTTCTCTGGAGCTGTTGTGGGCAGTATGGGGTCAGTTCAGTTTCAGATAGTTCCTTGTTCCAGCTTATACTTCTCAAGATCTGTAGGCCCCTTCCAGTGTAGTTGGTGCTAACTACAGGAGTTTAATCTGTTGCACCTGTCACTTCCAAAGCGGTTCCCTCTGTTTATTTTGGCTTCTTCTGTTTGCAGGTCTCTTCAGTGTCTGATTTCTGCCCTGACACAAGTGGACGAAGGTGGTCACTTGTTTAGGCTCACTTGTTCAGTCGTGTTGTGGGGAGGGAGGAACATTGCAAACAAGTATCATTGGCGTATGTGGGGAGTGCTCACAGTGTCTCGGCCACACTGGGTTTACCCCTGCTCATGGCATGTGTGCTTTCCTAGTCTACACTGCTCAGGCTCCAGGTTGCTCTGCAGGGGAACTGTCTAAAACAGGCCCTGGGTTGTGTGCACTTTCCAGGTCTAAGCCACTCAGGTTCAGGTTCTCGGGTATTCCACAAAGGCGCAGACTCGGTTGGGCCTGCGTTTTGTGCCCTTCCCAGGTCTGAGCAGCCCAGGCAACCAGGTACTTGGTGAGCGCACTCTTCCCAGGTACAGTGCGTCTTATTTCCTCCCCAGTCCCAGCCGCTTGACTTCCTGGGTGCGCAGCAGTCGCGCTGCCTCAGGTGTGCTGTGTGTCTCTTGTGGGCAGCTGATCTCTGGCTGCAACCCTCCTGGCAGACGTCAACTGTCCAGAATCCCACGAAGTCTTGGTTAGCAGCTAGGAGCCTGCTCGCAGTTTGGTAGAGGATGCCATTTCTGGGGCTGAGATTGCCCCTTTCCAGCTCTGGCTGCCGCCCGCCTGCCTCCCTGCCTCCTGCGGGGGGATGGGCGGGTCCGCAGCTGGCTAGCTCTCCTCTGGTATTCGCTCAGTCCTTTGTTCTGTGAGTGGCTGGCAGTGTCTTAGGTTAGGGCTTTTTGCGGGAATAGTTCTCTCTCTCTCTCTCTCTCTTTTTTCTCTCTCCCTCTCTGGCTATCCCATAGTTTGGGTTGCTATGTCACTTTAGCTCCCTCAGATTGCCCTCAGGACATTCAGGCCTGGTCCTTACCCTAAGCAATGCAGCCCATGCCTCCCTGTTCAGCTCCTGCTTGCTGGTGGTGGATGCGAGCGTCTGGGCTACTTCTGTGCTGGGAGTTGCCATTAGGCACATAATTGGTGGGTTTTATTTATTTATTTATTTTTCCTCCCAGTTATGTTGCCCTCTGAGATTTCAAAACTCCCCACAGACCTGCCAGTGAGAGGGTTTCCTGTTGTTTGGAAACTTCTCCTCTTGTAAGACTCCCTTCCTGGGATGGGTCTCCATCCCTAACTCTTTTGTCTCTCTTTTTATCTTTTATATTTTGTCCTAACTCCTTTCAAAGACAATGAGCTGCCTTTCTGGGTGCCTGATTTCCTCTGCCAGAATTCAGAAGTTGTTTTGTGGAATTTGCTCAGTGTTCAAATGATCTTTCAATGAATTTGTGGGGGAGAAAGTGGTCTCCTTGTCCTATTCCTCTGCCATCTTAGGACCTCCCTGATGCAAAAATTCTTAACAGAATATTGGCAAATCAAATTAAAAAAATTGTAAAAATTAAAAAAAAATTGTAAAAACAATTATATACCATGACCAAGTGGGACTTACACAGGTACAGCGGACTGGCTCAACATTTGAAAATTAAGTAATGAAAATCACATAACAGACTAAGAAAGAAAAATCACATAATCATATCAATAGATGCACAAAAAGCATTTGACAAAACCCATTTAAGATAGAAATTCTCAGTAAACCAGGGATAGAAGGGAATTTTCTCAATTGATAGAGATTATCTACAGAAACCCTACAGATAATATTATATTTAATGATGAGAAGCTCAAAGCATTCCTGTTAAGATCAGGTACAAGGCAAGGATGTTCCCTCTCATCTCTCTTATTCAATGTCATACTGGAATTTCTTGCTAATGCAATATGGCAAGAAAATAAACTAAAAGATACACAGATTGGGAAGGAAGATAGAAAAGTGCTTTTGTTCACAGATGGCATTGTAGTCTATGTAGAAAATCCAAAAGAATTGATACACACACACACACACACACAGAAAACCCTCTTGGGACTATTAAACAATTATAGCAAGGTTGCAGGCTTCAAGGATATTATACAAAGGTAAATCATTTTCCTACATACCAATAATGAACAGGTAGAATTTTAAATTAGAAATATTTCTATTGACATTGACACCTTGAAAAATGAAATGGTGTAAGTCTAACAAACAAAATCTTAAAACTCTGATGAATAATATCAAAGAACTAAATCAATGGATAGAAAGCCTCAACATTATCAAGATGTCACGTGTTTCCAACTTGTTCTATACATTCAATGCAATTCCAGTCAAGTTATTTTATAAATATTGTCAAATTGATTCTAAAATTTATATGGAGAGACACAATATTGAATGAGAAGAAAAAGCTGGAGGACTGATGCTACCTGACTTGAAGACTTAAGGTAAAACTATAGTAATTAAGACAATGTGGTATTAGCAAAAGAATAGACCATGGAATAGAACAGAGAGACCAGAAATAGACCCCCATAAATACAGTCAACTGATCTTTGATAAAGATGAGCAGGCAATAGCAACCAGGATGTCCTTTGGTAGGTGAGTGAATAACTAAACTGTGGTATATCTAGACAATAGGATATTATTCATTGTTAAAAGAAATGAGCTATCAAGCAATGAAAAGACATGAAGGAATCTTAAATATCTATTTCCAAATGAAAGCAGCCAATCTGAAAAGGCTATCTTCTGTATGCTTCTAATTATTTGACATTCTGGAGAAAGCAAAACTATGGAGGCAATAAGAATATCGGTGGTTGCCAGGGATAAGGTGGCAAGGAGAGATGAAAGGCAGAGCACATAGGGTTTTTAGGGCAGTGAAACTATTCTGTGTGATATATATCACATATTATACCACATATATTATAATAATAGATGTATGTCATTATACATTTGTTCAGACTCACAGAATATACAACAACAACAACAACCTTAAGGTAGATTATGGTCTTTGAGTGATAATGCTGTGCTAATGTAGGTTCATTCTTTGTAAAAAAAAAAAAAAGTGAACAAAGTACCATACCATTCTGGTGAGTGATGTTGATAACAGGGGAGACTGTGCATGTGTGGTTACATTGGGAAATGAGGAATCTCAGTACCTCCTCTCAATTTTGCTGTCAACCTAAACTACCCTAAAATGTAAAGCCTTAAAAATTTTTTTTAAAAAGCATAGTATCATGAGAATATAGGTAAATGGTGTAGTGGGTACCAAATAATTAACATATAAGTTCAGGGATTTCTCTGGTGTTCCAGTGGTTAAGGGGGCTTCCCAGGTGGTGCCAGAGGCAAAGAATCCACTTGCCAGTGCAGGAGATGCAAGAGATGGGGATTCCATCCCTGTGTTGGGAGGATCCCCTGGAGAAGGGCATGGCAAGCCACTCCGTATTCTGGCCTGAAGAATCCCATGGACAGAGGGCTACAGTCTACAGGGTCACAAAGAGTTGGAAATGACTGAAGCGACTTAGCATACATGCATGTCAGTGGTTAAGAATCTGCCTTCCAATGCAGGGGACTCTGGTTGGATCCCTGGCCAGGGAATTCACACACGCTGTAAAGCCGGTGTGCTGCAACTAGAAAAATCTGCAAACTGCAACTGAGACCTGATGCAGATATATAAGTAAAAATTTTTAAAAAGAAAAGAAAATATGGGTCCAATATATGCCAGTCCCACTTTAACTTCATTTTTGCATTTGAAGAATGTATACAGCACTTGCTTCATATTTTTATACATTGAAAGCTAGACTTGGTATTACTATGTTATAGTAAAGTAGAAATTGTTTTCTTTACTTTTTATCTTTGTTTTCTGTTAACCTACAAAGCTGATGCTTAAGCATCAAGCCAATCGAGGCATGAAAAAAGGAAGATGTGGTCTCACAAAGAAACAATCCCTATGTGAAGAGGTTTAGCACAGTGTCCAATGGTCAGTGCTCAGGTATATAGTTGGAGAAGGCAATGGCCATCCACTCCAGTACTCTTGCCTGGAAAATCCCATGGATGGAGGAGCTTGGTAGGCTGCAGTCCCTGGGGTCGCTAAGAGTCGGACACGACTGAGCAACTTCACTTTCACTTTTCACTTTCATGCATTGGAGAGAGAAATGGCAACCCGCTCCAGTGTTCTTGCCTGGAGAATCCCAGGGACGGAGGAGCCTGGTGGGCTGTTGTCTATGGGGTTGCATAGAGCCAGACATGACTGAAGTGACTTAGCAGAAGCAGCAGCAGGTATATAGTAAGTACTATGGTCCTATGGATTTGATTTAGGTCATACCTGAATGGTCTAGCAGTTTTCCCTACTTTCTTCAATTTGAGTCTGAATTTGGTAATAAGGAGTTCATGATCTGAGCCACAGTCAGCTCCTGGTCTTGTTTTTGTTGACTGTATAGAGCTTCTCCATCTTTGGCTGCAAAGAATATAATCAATCTGATTTCACCATTGACCATCTGGTGATGTCCATGTGTAGAGCCTTCTCTTGTGTTGTTGGAAGAGGGTGTTTGCTATGACCAGTGCATTTTCTTAACAAAACTCTGCTAGTCTTTGCCCTGCTTCATTCCGCATTCCAAGGCCAAATTTGCCTGTTACTCCAGGTGTTTCTTGACTTCCTACTTTTGCAATCCAGTCCCCTATAATGAAAAGGACATCTTTTTTGGGTGTTCGTTCTAAAAGGTCTTGTATGTCTTCATAGAACTGTTCAACTTCAGGTTCCTCAGCGTTACTGGTTGGGGCATAGACTTGGATTACCATGATACTGAATGGTTTGCCTTGGAAACGAACAGAGATCATTCTGTCATTTTTGAGATTGCATCCAAGTACTGCATTTTGGACTCTTTTGTTGACCATGATGGCTACTCCATTTCTTCTGAGGGATTCCGTCCCACAGTAGTAGATATAATGGTCATCTGAGTTAAATACACCCATTCCAGTCCATTTTAGTTCGCTAATTCCTAGAATGTTGACATTCACTATTGCCATCTCTTGTTTGACCTAAAGCAAATCCTTTATGATTATACAGTGGAAGTGAGAAATAGATTTAGGGGCCTAGATCTGATAGATAGAGTGCCTGATGAACTATGGAATGAGGTTCGTGACATTGTACAGGAGACAGGGATCAAGACCACCCCAGGGAAAAGAAATGCAAAAAAGCAAAATGGCTGTCTGGGGAGGCCTTACAAATAGCTGAAAAAGTAGAGAAGTGAAAACCAAAGGAGAAAAGGAAAGATATAAGCATCTGAATGCAGAGTTCCAAAGAATAGCAAGAAGAGATAAGAACGTCTTCTTCAGCAATTAATGCAAAGAAATAGAGGAAGATAACAGAATGGGAAAGACTAGAGATCTCTTCAAGAAAATTAGAGACACCAAGGGAACATTTCATGCAAAGATGGGCTCGATAAAGGACAGAAATGGTATGGACCTAACAGAAGCAGAAGATATTAAGAAGAGGTGGCAAGAATACACAGAAGAACTGTGCAAAAAAGATCTCCACGACCCGGATAATCATGATGGTGTGATCACTCATCTAGAGTCAGACATCATGGAATGTGAAGTCAAGTGGGCCTTAGAAAGCATCACTATGAACAAAGCTAGTGGAGGTGATGGCATTCCAGTTGAGCTATTTCAAATCCTGAAAGATGATGCTGTGAAAGTGCTGCACTCAATATGCCAGCAAATTTGGAAAACTCAGCAGTGGCCACAGGACTGGAAAAGGTCAGTTTTCATTCCAGTCCCAAAGAAAGGCAATGCCAAAGAATGCTGAAACTACTGCACAATTGCACTCATCTCACACGCTAGTAAAGTAATCCTCAAAATTCTCCAAGCCAGACTTCAGCAATACATGAACTGTGAATTTCCAGATGTTCAAGCTGGTTTTAGAAAAGACAGAGGAACCAGAGATCAAATTGCCAACATCCCCTGGATCATGGAAAAAGTGAAAGAGTTCCAGAAAAACATCTATTTCTGCTTCATTGACTAGTCCAAAGCCTTTGATTGTGTGGGTCACAATAAACTGTGGAAGATTCTGAGAGAGATGGGCATACCAGACCACCTGACCTGCCTCCTGAGAAATCTGTATGCATGTCAGGAAGCAACAGTTAGAACTGGACATGGAACAACAAACTGGTTCCAAATAGGAAAAGAAGTACGTCAAGGTTGTATATTGTCACTGTGCTTATTTAACTTCTATGCAGAGTACATCATGAGAAACGCTGGGCTGGAAGAAACAGAAGCTGGAATCAAGATTGCCGGGAGAAATATCAATAACCTCAGATATGCAGATGACACCACCCTTATGGCAGAAAGTGAAGAGGAACTAAAAAGCCTCTTGATGAAAGTAAAAGAGGAGAGTGAAAACGTTGGCTTAAAGCTCAACATTCAGAAAATGAAGATCATGGCATCCAGTCTCATCACTTTGTGGCAAACAGATGGGGAAACAGTGGAAACAGTGTCAGGCTTTACTTTTTTGGGCTCCAAAATCACTGCATATGATGACTGCAGCCGTGAAATTCAAAGATGCTTACTCCTTGGAAGAAAAGTTATGACCTACCTAGATAGCATATTCAAAAGCAGAGACATTACTTTGCCGACTAAGGTCCATCTAGTCAAGGCTATGGTTTTTCCAGTAGTCATGTATGGATGTGAGACTTGGACTGTGAAGAAGGCTGAGCACTGAAGAATTGATGCTTTTGAACTGTGGTATTGGAGAAGACTCTTGAGAGTCCCTTGGACTGCAAGGAGATCCAACCAGTCCATTCTGAAGGAGATCAGCCCTGGGTGTTCTTTGGAAGGAATGATGCTAAAGCTGAAACTCCAGTACTTTGGCCAACTCATGGGAAGAGTTGACTCATTGGAAAAGACTTTGATGCTGGGAGGGATTTGGGGCAGGAGGAGAAGGGGACAACAGAGGATGAGATGGCTGGATGGCATCACTGACTCGATGGACATAAGTCTGAGTGAACTCCGGGAGCTGGTGATGGACAGGGAGGCCTGGCGTGCTGCGATTCATGGGGTCGCAAAGAGCTGGACATGACTGAGCAACTGAACTGAACTGAACTGATAGTCCTATGGGGACAAGTGTGTAGATATTCTGACATATTTTGCCATAATTGCATAATTTTTTGCATTACATTTTTTTTTCCAGTTTACCTGATGGCATTGTGATAGGCCTTCCCAGGCCACATAGTGGTAAAGAATCCACCTGCAAATGCAAGAGATGCATGGGATAGGGGTTCAATCCCTGGGTCAGGAAGATTCCCTCCAGCAGGAAATGGCAATCCACTCTCATATTATTGCCTGAAAAATTCCATGGATGAAGGATCCTGGTATAGTCCATGAGGTTGCAAAGAGTCAGACAGGACTGAGCAATTAAGCACCTGTTTTGATATAATAAGATCTTCTCTGATTGAAAACTTCAAAAACAAAGTAAGATAAGAAACTATGTTGGGATTACATGAGAGTGTATACTTAGAGCATCTTAGCAGAGTTTTGCTAACAAAGAATAGTCCCTCAGTTGATAGTCTAAAGTCACATTCTGGATCCCTGCTTTTGGGTGGAGGGCCCTGAGCCAGAAATGAGATCCTCCCTTCTATTAGAAGGATCTGCTTGTCTTTATTAGACTTAGGTCTGTGAGCATTTTTCACTAAGCAGAGCAAGGCCAGAGATAGCTTTGTGGTCACCAGTGTATCCTTAGCACTGAAATACATGTGATCTGCATGCTCTTCTCCCTTCCTCCGGGCTTTCACCATAGCTCCTAATATGTTTCCACCCTGTCATGTGCCCTGAAAGAACTTTGGCATTTGCTGAAAGGTCATCAGCTGCAATCTTAGACCACTGGGTAACTCAAACTTCTGACATTTAAATGCAGCTGCAAAGGGGGTGGGACTGCTGCTGCAGCCTAGCTCAGGCTGGAAGTTGGCAGCCCCTGCCTTGAATCCTTTTATAAAGGAGTGGTTGACTGCTTAGAGGTGACACCAACCAATACTCTCCCTCCTATCCTCAAATTATCAACCCTGGGTGCCTGTGATAAAGCACTAGTCTGTTACTTTCATTTCTAATCTCTTGTGAACAAATACTTTCAGAAAACACAATAAAAGGAAACTACAAAGGCTAATAAGTACATGAAAAGATGCTGAGCATCACCAATCATCAGGGAAATGCCAGACAAAGACACAATAAGATACCATTTCATACCCATGAGGATGGCTATTAAAAATAAACAAACACAATGGACATCCCTGGTGGTCCAGTGGTTAAGAATCCATCTGCTAATGCAGGAGACACAGGTTCAATCCCTGGTCTGGGAAGATTTCACATGCCATAGGGCAACAAAGCCTGTGCACCAAGACTACTAAAGCCCACGTGCTGTAGAGCCCATGCTCTGCAACAAGAGAAGCCGTTGCAATAAGAAGCCTGCACATTGCAATTGGAGAGTAGTCCCCACTCACCACAACCAGAGGAAGCCTGCTTGCAGCAACAAAGACCCAGCACAGCCAAAAATAAAAACAAATAAATAAATTTTTGAAAAAAATTCTTGGCAAAGATGTCTACACACTGGAACTCTTGTGCACTGCTGGCGGGAAAGTAAAATGGTGCAGCTTCTACGGAAAATAGTACAGCGATTCTTCAAGAAGTTAAACAGAGAGTTACCATATGACCCAGCAATTCTACTTCTGAGTATGTACCCTCAAAAAACTGAAAGCAGGGACTTGAACATGTATTTGTCCTACTATGGTCATGATAGCATTATTCATAGGAAAAGGTGGAAACAATCAAACCCGCTCTCAATGGATTAATGGGTAAACAAAATGTGATATATCCACCAGTGGAATATCATTCAGCCTTAAAAAAGAAGTTTCAGACACATGCTACAACATGGATGAACCTTGAAAATATGATGCTGAGTGAAATAACCCAGCCACAAAATGAGAAATATTATATGACTCAGCCACAAAATGAGAAATATTATATGACTCCACTTATATGACGTACCTAGAATAATCAAATCTGTAGAGACCGAAAGTAGAATGCTGGCTGCCAGGGGCTAGGGATTGAGGGGGAAGAGAGAATTATTGTTTAATTGGCACAGAGTTTCACTTTACAATAAAATGATGTTTTTTAAATGAATAGTTTTATGAATTTCGACACATGTATAGTTTCAAGTTGCCATCACCATAATCAATCAGGATACAAAACAGTTCCATCAGCAAAGAATTCCCTGTTCCATCCTCCTTGCCCACACCAACTACCCTGGCAACAATGAAGTTGGTCTCTGAATATAGTTTTTTTTTTTGAAAATATCATATAAATGGAATCATACAGCATATAGTCATTTAAGCTTAGCTTCCTTCACCCGCATAAGGTCTCTGTGATTCATCCCAGTGCCACGTGCAGTTTGTACCAATAGTTTATTCCTTTTCATTGCTGAATATTGTTCTATTTTGTGCATCTATTAATACCACAGTTTCTTTACCACCACTGAGGAGCATTTGGGTGTTAGCAGTTTCTGACAATTATAAATAGAGCTGTCATAACTATTTATGAATGGGTTTTGGCGTGAACGTACACATTCATTTCTCTAGAAGAGATGTGACAGTCCACTCTGAGTGGCATTGTTTTGTACCACCGTGGGGGAATCCCTCCTAATCAGATGACCACGTTCAACTTCAAAGAAAACCTGGAAACCAAGGAACCAGGCCAGTCTCTTCAGTTACAGCCAGTTACTGACCCAGATAGCCTAATATCCAGCCACTGCCCTTTCTATAATTATGTCTGAAGAATTATGATTGATCTCCCGTGCGAAGGACAAAACTGAATTACTTATTGATGGTAACATGATACATGAGGACCAAAGAAAGTTCCATTCTACAGTCCTCACAATTCCCAGAAACTCTTGGGGAAGAAAAAGATAGTTTTCTTATGTTCTTAAAGACATTTAGATCCTGGTGATGTCAAAATTAAAATGCTGTGACACAGCAGTTCATCTTCTACAGCTGTATCCTACTGAAGCCCTCAAACAAGCCCTGGCACAAAGGTTAGGCAGCTTGGTACAGCACTGTTGGAAGAACAAACATTAAAAAAAAATCTAACTGTCCACACATGGGAATGCAGTATGTCTCTATGTATTGACACAAAGAGGTTTTGCTGTGGTAGACACTTGAGACTGGTTGATTCAATACCAGTGTCCAACTCTTGCAGCAAAGCATCACCCATCTGGCCAATGCTACATAAGTGGAACGTTACTTGGGACAGTGATGAGGGGTGGTAATGGATGTTTCCGGGGAATTACTTATTTATTTCCTAATAAAAGAGAACTAATGTGGTTGAAGCTGCCTACTCCTCTCTGAATCTTCAGCGTGAGCTAGATGTTTGGAGCTGCAGTTGCTGTTTTGTGCTGATGAGATGTGGCATGGAGGCAAAAGCCCGCTGGCCAAGGATTAGAGAGGAGACAGAGAGGTTCCTAATGGAACTTTTGACCAGCTATATGAATGCCAGCTGCTGCCTCAGAGAAAATATGGGAAAAATATGTGAGACTTCCCACATATTTAAATCACTCTATATTTACTATTACTTGCAGCTAAACACATTCCAATTGAAGTAACTGTCAAAGGAAAAAATCAAATTGCCCAGCAATGTGCATATTGTCCTATTTTGTAAAATGAAATTGTATATGTATACCTAATAGTTATACAGAATTCAAAAAATTGGAAAGGTAATAGTAATTAACCAGTATTGAGCACCTACTGTGTGACAAGCATACCTTATCACTTTAACCCTCACAATCACTCCGTAAACGTTGATGTTTTATTGTTTTCACCACTTATAAGTGAGGAAACTGAGGCTTCAGGAGCTTTTCCAAACTGTACAGCTAGCAGAAGGTTAGCCTGGAACCTGGAGCCAGGTTTCTCTGCTCCTGGAGAAAGTGCTTGGACCACTCTGTGCAGCCCCCACCCACACCCCTGCCTGAGGTGCGTATTACTAATACTGTGTGTGCGTAGTTGCTCAGTCATGTCTGACTCTTTGCGACCCCATGGGCTGTAGCTGCCCGGGCTCCTCTGTCCATGGGGATTCTCCAGGCCAGAATACTGGAGTGGGTTACCATGCCCTCCTCCAGGGGATCTTCCCAGTCCAGGGTTGAACCCAGGTCTCCTGCATTGCAGGCAGATTTTTTTTACTGTCTGAGCCACAAGGAAGCCCATTACCAATACAGACCCCACCAGCTCTAACGCAGCTATTTATTTCTATGGGGTGGTTTAGAGGATGGGCCATTTCGATAGTGTTTCCTTTTCAATAAGCAAGTATGAATTTTGTTTTGAAAATACAAATGTAGAGAAACTGAAAAACTAAAAAATTAATAAAGTGACTCTGGTGTTAGGCACTGTGCTGGGATTTTTTTTTTCTTCCAGATTTGAATATCAACTATAAATATCCATTCAGTCATATAGACCTTTTTGGAATTAAAAAGCATCCTTTTCAAACATATGAAAGAAGCCTGGCTAACTGGGTTGCCAATATTTTGTTATGTGACCTATACCCCAGATAAGTTATCTGCCAGTCTGACTCCTGCCCCATTAAGGAATGAAACCCTGCAGGAAGTACATGTGAAGAATACTTTTGAGTCTTTGAATAAGAGTTTTATGAATCATTTTTCTAGTGGCTGGATTTCTTGTCTCTACCTGTTACCAAATGATTGCTTCTTAGGGTCTTTAAAGTAAAAAAGTTCATCAAGAAAAAGCAGGTCTGTGTTCCAAGTTCTATTTACAGCTGACTTCTGGTGCCTTGGCAGCCTTCAGGTCAGCCAGCCAGAAAGGTTTCCTTGAGGGCTCGCCCAGTTATCTCAACCACGTGGTCTGAGGCACTTTCCCTTAAAGGTCCTGGCACCAAGGTACAGATTTCTAATCAGCTCTGATACTGCGGAGCCACTGATCAGCCCTTAGAGATAAGGCTTTCTTCTGTAGTGAGAAAAGAATCTGAAAAATTACCTGCCGCCATGGGGGACAGAAGTCCCTTCGAAACGGACATGCTCACCCTGACCCGCTATGTTATGGAAAAGGGACGTCAGGCCAAAGGCACCGGGGAGCTCACGCAGCTGCTCAACTCCATGCTGACGGCCATCAAAGCTATCTCCTCAGCTGTGCGTAAGGCGGGCCTGGCCAACCTGTGAGTGATATCCCCGACGACATGTTGCGACCCCGGTCTGGTGGGGGTGGGCAGAGCTGCAGGAGTCTGGGCCGGAAACTGGGTCAAAAGTATTAACCCGCACACAACCCTGCAGGGAAATGGCCTTTCAAGTTTCTGCCAGGTGTGCTTTGATAAGGAGGCTTTTGACTTGTCTCAGGAAAGGCACAAAATTCTTGGAGACATGCTATGGAGAAAAAAAGCATCATTTTTCTAGTCGCTGTGTATTCTAATGACAAGCTCAGGGGCTTGTTCCATGAAAACATATCCTGAGTTAAATCTGAAATCTGTTAGTTGCTTGGTTGTGTCTGACTCTTTGCAACTCCATGGACTGTAGCCCACCAGCCCACCACAGAATTTTCTAGGCAAGAATACTGGAGTGGGTTGCCATTTTCTGCACCAGGAGATCTTCCCGACCCAGGGATTGAACCTGGGTATGCTGCACTGCAGGCAGGTTCTTCACCCTCTGAGCCAACAAAGAAGCCCACCTCTGACAAAGGGACTCTTATTTGCATTCTCACTGGCACAAAGCGACCGGCGGGAGACTTGAGACGACTCCTGACGCCCTGGGCAGATAGGAGTGGTTTTATTGTCACGACCTTTGCCCCTAGTTGTCAGGAGCTAGAAATCATTTACTGAATCTTTTTTTCTCTCATTTACCAAATCTTGAAGCCCGTCGTCCATTTCATGTTCATTGTTGAAAGAAGTGTTTTGCTTTTAAAACCAGTTGTTATTTCTTCCCTGTGACTCAAGCTTCTGTCTACTTGGTATGTAGGACGCTGGGAGGTGCTGGCCTGGGAGCTGGGAATGAAGGGCCTTCTTCCACTTTGCTCTCTTGGTGCTTCACCCAAGCCCAGGAGGCCAAGTTCAGGCTGTGCTGCTGATCCTCACAGCCAAGGGTCCGGTTCCAGTCTGTGGTGAAAAGGATCAGTCTTTGGGTTTCCACTTTCCAGGTAGCAATTCCAATGGAGGTCCTCTCAGATGAAGAGACCCCATCATTCATTATTATTATTATTCCAAAATGAAGAAATAACCAAATCCAATAATTTAAAATATTTATTCTTGGGCATTCCCTGCTGGCTCAGTGATTAAGACTCTGTGGTTCCATTGCAGGGTGCATGGGTTTGATCCCTGGTCAGGGAACTAAGATCCTGACAGCCAAGGGACCAAAAAAAAAAGTAAAAAATGTTTATTCTGAACAACTTAGCACTTTTAACACCAAAAACAATGTGATAATCACAGAATTTATTTTTATTAGTGTAAGGTTTCGTGACCCAGTAACCCAGTGATGAGCTCCAAGTCAGAGGAGATTGTGACTGGCTTCCCTTCTCTCTGTGTATTGCTTTAACTGTCTTAGCACCTCACTTGGCACTAATGGCCAACTCCACCTTTAAGGACCTTCGTGAATGCGAGTCACAGCCACTTGCCTCTGTTCTGCTCCAGCCTGATGGTGAGCGGGGCTGTGTGTAGAGCAGTTCCCCAGGCTGGCTGCTGAGTGTTACTCACCTGAATGGGCTCCCCTGTGCAGGGGGCTGGGCAGGGCAGAGTTTGTGGCTAATTGCTGCAGAACTCTGACTTCGTGGTCATGCAGTGTCCAGAGGAAATGGACTTAGGGACTGGATGATTCAGGTATTCCTCTGACTTGGTTTTTCATGCCATCTGATTATAGTCAATGACCCACTCTCGCTAGGGACTGTAAAAATGTAAAATGACTTGGATACTAATAGCCTCTAACTAAATTGTGGGGCTGTTGTAAGGCTTAGTAAGCCCATGTGATGATGATTTTGATGTTGCCAGCCCCATAATAAATGCTCAGTAAATGTTCATTATTTGTTGTTCAGTTGCTGTCGTGTCCGACTCTTAGACTCCATGGACTGCAGCATGTGAGGCTTCCCTGTCCTTCAGCATCTCCTGAAGTTTGTGCAAAGTCTTGTCCCTTGAGCTGATGATGCCATCTGACCATCTTATCCTCTGTCATCCCCTTCTCCCCCTACCCTCAATCTTTCCCAGCATCAAGGTCTTTTCCAACAAGTTGGCTTTTCACATCAGATGGCCAAAGTATTGAGGCTTCAGCTTCAGCATTGGCCCTTCCAATGAATATTCAGTGTTGATTTCCTTAAGAATTGACTGGTTTGATCTCCCTTCTGTCCAAGGGACTCTCAAGAGTCTTCTCCAACACCACAGTTCACAAGCATCAATTCTTCAGCACTCAGCTTTCTTTATAGTCCAACTCTCACATCCATACATAGCTACTGGAAAAACCATAGCTTTGAATATATGCACCTTGGTTGGCAAAGTGATGTCTCTGCTTTTGAATATGCTGTCTAGATTTGTCATAGCTTTTCTTCCAGGGAGCAAGTGTCTTTTGATTTTGTGGCTGCAGTCACTGTCTGCAGTGATTCTGGAAAATAAAATCTGCCACGGTTTCCACTTTTTTCCTCAACTATTTGCCATGAAGTGATGGGACAGGATGCCATGATCTTAGTTTTTTGAATGTTGAGCTTCAAGCCAGCTTTTTCATTCTCCTCTTTCATCCTCACCAAGAGGCTCTTTAGTTCCGTTTCCCTTTCTGCCATTAGAGTGTTATCACCTGCATATCTGAGGTCGTTGGGTTCCATGTCCAGGTCAGTTCAGTCGCTCAGTCATATCCGGCTCTTTGTGACCCCATGGACTGCAGCACACCAGACTTCCCTGTCCATCACCAACTCCCAGAGATTGCTCAAACTCAGGTCCAAACCTGGGGAAATTTGCGGGCTGACAGGTTGATGTTGAAAACTGACCACTAGGTGGCAGGCGCAGCCTGTGGAAACAAAATGTCAGAATTTCACACTTCATCAGAGGGCAGAGGCAGGATTCTTCAGTTTGACAGAGACCATGTGTTCTGCTAGTTCAGATATTTCTGTCTCTTTCTCATTTAGGGGGGTTCCTCTTTTTGGGAAGATATTTCTAGGCACATGCTCCATAAATGCAAAACTGATCAGAGGCTCATATTTTTCTTCTTTTTTCTCTGCTTCCTGCTGTAGGAAGAAGGGAACACTAGCATTCTGGGAATGCTGTCCCCAGAATCCTTTCCACAGCTTCCTAATGTCAAAATGCAGAACAATTCATTTAAAATTTGTCAGTAAAATCTTAATGTTAGTAAAAGCTGTAAGAAGATACTGTCTATGGGTTATAAAGCATTTTCCTGTCCATGATCTAACTTGGAGCAGTTGTCAGGCAATTAGATCTCTTGTAAATGAGCTTCCATTCTTTCTGAAAGTAGAGGTGTTGATGGAGGGATTGTGGAGAGAGAGGGAGACAGAGCAACATGCCCAGTTCCTGTAAGAAGGGTGCACAGGGTGGGCTGAGAGGTAGGGTAAGGGCAGGGTTAGTGTGGTGTTGGGGAGAGGTGTTTGCAAAACACTGAACAGAGAGCCTGTTTCTCTTCCCCACCACCCACAGGCCCCCGGCTCCCCTGCATTAAACAAGAAAACTGAGTTCACAGGGTTTGTGAACTCTGTAAACGCTGATGCAGAACAATCTAGTTTTGTCATTGCTGTGTGCTTGTTTGCTTTTATTTTGAAGTAGAAGGTACAGTCTTTGAGGTCAGTCTACCAGCATCATTTTCCAAGGCAGATCTCATCACATCAGACATCAAGTGATGCGGGACACCTGTTGGGGTGAGGGGAGATGTTGTCAGTCAGGGGAAGGGATGGGAAATGAGTTGTCTCCCAGTTTAGGGTAAATCAGTGACTCTCAACCCTGGCTACTTGTCAGAAACACTTGAAGAATCCTTCAATAAATAAATGATGTTAACAAAAAGGAGAGGAAGGAATTACTTTCCTGCCATCCATTCTTTGTAATTCAGTGAAGGTATTCTGAGCCTCTGAGCACTGTGGAAACAGGCACAGTGAGGCACAGCTCTTGCCTTCAGTGAGCAGACAGTCCAGCAGGGAGGACATTCCCATGAACAGACTGTGAGTTGCTGTGGAAGGGCTGACAGAGCTGTGTCTGGTATGTGGTGGGACCAGGGAAGCTTCTGGAAGATGTTAGGAGGGCTAAGCTGTTGGTGGGCAGAAAGCACTCCCATGGGGTGGGGGGACACCCCATGACTGAAGGTGGGAAGGAGGGAAGCAGCTTGCAGGGTGCTGGTGGCCTCAGGACCTTTGCGGCTGTTGGAATGTGGAAGTCTGGAGGGGAGTGATAGCCATGTGGCTCATGGAGAGACGAGCATGAAGCCAGGGGACAGTGAACCAGGAGTCCATGGGAGGCAGGTGTGTGCCCACACAGGGTTCCAGAGGCTGAGGGTGAAAGGCTAAGTGGCGAGGCCAAGTGTGGGGCCAGGGCTTCCTTGATGGGGTCTGAAGCCAAGTATGGGGGACCTGGGGACTCTGAGAGAGATGGGGGTGGTCTGACTGGCTTTTTAGAAGGTTCCTACCCACGAGGACGGGAGCCGGAGACTTTAGATAGCAATCCTCTATAACCTAAAGCACCCAAATACAATTTTTACACTGGTATTCTTTCTTATATTGCTTGGTAATGGTAATAAAGAACCAAATTAAATTTTATCCCTAATTTCCTTCTTTATTCAAGTAATGCCAGGCTACAGCAGAACAGTTTTTAATTCAGCCCAACAGGCCACTATTTGAGGATAATCAACAAATACTAGAAATTCCAAGGCTGGAAATCCACAGTCCTTTACTTTCTAAAGTTTTTAATTATGGCGATGTGTCTGACTTTATGAACTCCCCCTCCGTCTTTCAGGGCCCCAGGGGAGGCGGAGGTGGGGCAGAGTTGTACATTAGCAAGACTGAATTCTGTAGTGTTACTGGGATGACTAGGAACTTGCAACAGTGGCCCCAAGCCAGGGTAAGAACCAGCGCTGTGAGACAGGACGCACTCGGTCGTATTTATACTCTGGAGACCCTGGAGCCCTGAAGGGAAAAGGGATGCAGGGGAGGTGCCTTGGCGTCCTGGCATCTTCGCTGGAGTCTGGGCTCCCTTCCTGATTTCCTCCAGCTTTTTGCCATCTTAGGTACGGAATCGCGGGAAGCGTGAACGTGACGGGGGATGAGGTGAAGAAGCTGGACGTGTTATCCAATGCCCTGGTGATCAACATGCTCCAGTCTTCCTACAGCACCTGTGTCCTGGTGTCGGAAGAGAATAAAGAAGCCATTATCACCGCCAAGGAGAAGAGGGTACGTGTGGCAGCCGGGCTGAGGTTCTTCTATTCACCAGTGGAGGTCGCAGCTGAACTGGGAAGAATCTTTGATTGCCTTGCTTTATTTTAGTTTCTGGGATTTTCCTCTATTGCTTAATTTTTGTTTTCCAGAAACCACGGTTTGCATATTTCTTTACTTTGAAGTTTTATGCTGTTTAGTCAAAGAGACTCCATAATAAGGAAGTGATTCATTCAGGAAATAAATCAGAGTGCTTTACCCAAACTTATCAGTGGACAGGGTTCATCTTGGGTTTTCACCTAATGTACTCGTAACAAGTCCCAATGTTTTGGAGCTTGAAAATCAGGTCCAATAAAAAGTAGAGTTTCTGGGAAGAAAGATATTTTTGGTCTTTTACTCTTCTCATCCCCACAATCCTCGCCCCTTCCCCAAGGGGGTTTGGTTTTAGCAGAGATTTCCTCATGCCTGACAACCTGTTAGACTAAAACAGAAATGAAATTGTAAAGATTGTTGCTTTTGCCTTAATACAATGGTAAACTTGTTTAGCTCATGGCATGCCTGGGGAGGGTCTATATTCAGGATGGTTCCACAGTTTATTTTTTAAAAAATTCGCGGCCAAAAATTCAACCCATGTTCAGTTGCGATACAGTAATACCACATAAATGCCAGCACTGTTGGCTCTTGTTTTATACACTGGATCTTGGGGACAAGGTGCCATTACTTTATGATTAGCTGAAAGGATGGAAAAAGTAAAGCCAAATTTGTTAAACACTTACTGTATACTGGGGATTGTGCAAAAGTCCTTTGTACTTGTTGTCTCACGTAATTCAGGCTAAGTCACATCTATTATTCTCAACTGTCACACCAGCTCCTGAACATTCTCCAGTGTGTGCTTGATGTTGAACAAATAACTGCTGAATGCATGCATGCATGAATGAGCTGATTTGGATTATCTACAGGGAGAATGAGAGATTTCCAAGTTTATGGATTCCACTCCCCTACCCCCATCTCCTATTGAGAAAGAAGGAAGGAAAGAAAGAAAAGCCAAATTAATCTAGGGCACTACTCATTGGAAAGTCAGGGGAAAAGTAGCTAAGCAGTGGGAGAAATGACTCCCATTTTACTTGATGTTGTACTAGCAGTATTTAATGAGCCAGGAGACCCCAGTCCCCATCATTAAGGCTCTCATAGAACCTTGTACCTAGGAGGTCAGTAAAATGTATCTGGTGACTTCTTTCCACTGACTTGTCTGTGACAGCAGCGTGGGTGGACATGAGGGGCTTGGTATCTCAGGACCCCACCTGGTCTTCTGATCTTCAAGTCAGAAAGGAAAGGCAAATGCGGCAAAACCCAAAGGAATAATTTTATTCTCTTGATTTACTTACATACAGCTGCTATCTTAATAAGAGAGGCCCAGAGGCCCTGGGACCTTGTTCTGAAGTTTTCTTTTGATAAAAATGTGCCCAAATGAAGAAAGCCTGTCTGGGGAGAAGCACGATGTATCAATAATTCAATAACAACGTTACTATGGACTTAGGTAGAACTTGCCCAAGTTTATCTTCAGCTTCTCCAACTCCTTCCAGCATGGTGCCCAGTTCAGACCAGTTCCTCTCACACCTTCAGCAATTCCAAGTTCCCAGGTAGGAGGGGAGGATGAAGCCAGAGTAGGTGGGAGCAAAGATATTTGGGGATAGGTGGGACCTCCTTCACCCTGTGTGGGCATCAGGTAATCTGTTTATGGGCAAGTGAGTTCTGAACTGCACAATTAATATATGTGGATATGCTCTGCATTCCTTAAGTAATTGTAAATTTTGATAAGGATATCCCTTTGCTCTAAGTTGCTTCTGATGGGGTGTTACCTGCCAGACTCAGCCACTTACACAGAGTGTGTTGACTGGTACAGAGTGTTGACTTACAGTATTGACCTGCGTTGATCAGGTGTTCTGCCTTCTGTGCACGTAGGGGAAATACGTGGTCTGCTTTGACCCGCTGGATGGATCTTCCAACATCGACTGCCTGGCTTCCATTGGAACCATATTTGCCATCTACAGAAAGGTAAGCAAACAGTCTGCTCTTTAACACCTCCTTCCTCTGATGGTTTCAGGAAGGTTCCTGGACTCAGAGCCACGAGTCTGGAGTTCTAGCCTTTGTCTTCCCACTAACCAGATATACCACGGCAGGCAAGCTATGAACCTCCCTCTGCCTCAGGATCCTCATTGAAGACCCGAGTTGGTATTTTCCCTCAGCCTTCTTCTCAGTGTTCATGGGAAGGTAGGGTGAGAGGATACATGGGAACTTGTTTTGAAAATCTGGATGCGATACAAATGTCAGACATGGAGTTAGGTTCCAAGTGACATCTGAAGGCGCCTGTGTTCCTTCTTTATGTATCTCAAATCTTATTGCATTCATTTTCTGTTGCTGCTGTAACAATTCACATGCATTTAGAAGTTTAAAACAACACCCATTTATTGTGTCCCAGTTCTTGGGTCAGAAGTCTGACAGCATGGCTGAGCTCTATCTGATAAGGTCAAAATCTGGGTGTTAGCTGGCTTGGTCTCCTATTGAGAAGAGCTCGCTTCCAGGCTCATTGAAGTTGTTTGCAAAATTCAATGAAATAGTTAATATCCATCCTCTCAATAGTTACAGTTTTTGTTCTTGTGATGAGAACTTTTAAGATCTACTCTCACGTTAGTTGCTCAGTCATGTCTGACTCTTTGCCACCCCATAGACCATAGCCCACCAGGCTCCTCTGTCCATGGAGTTCTCCAGGCAAGAATACTGGAGAGGGTTGCTATCCCCTTCTCCAGGAGATCTTCCCGACCCAGGAATCGAACCGCATTGCAGGCAGATTCTTTATCATCTGAGTCACCAGGGAAACCCCATGAAGTGAAGTGAAGAAGTGAAGTGAAGTTGCTCAGTTGTGTCTGACTCTTTGCGACCCCATGGACTGTAGCCTACCAGGCTCCTCAGTCATTGGGATTCTCCAGGCAGGAATACTGGAGTGGGTTGCCTTTTCCTTCTCCAGGAGATCTTCCCAACCCAGGGATTGAACCTGGGTCTCCCGTATTGCAGGCAGATGCTTTGAAACCCCATAGCAGCTTTCAAATACACAGTGTGGTATTAACTGTAGTCACCATGCCATCTATTACATCCCAAGGACTTATTTGTTTTATAACTGGATGTTTGTACCTTTGACCACCTTCACTCTCTTCACCTACCTCCATCCCCTGATTCTGGCAACCACCAATCTGTTCTATGAGTTGGCTTTTTTTTTTTTTGAGTCCACATGTAAATGAGATCATACAGTACTTATCTTTCTCTGACTTATTTCATTTAGCATAACACTGTCAAAGTTCATTCAAATTGCAGGATTTCCTTCTTTTTCATGGCTGAATTTTATATATGTATGTATGTATACTTGAAATAGTGGTTTCATTTCCTTCATGTATATACCCAAAAGTATAATTCCTGGAAATTATATATAGTTCTATTTTTAATTTTCTGAAGAACCACCACACTGGTTTCCATAGTGGTTGTACCAGTTTACATTCCCACGGGCAGTTCACAAGGGTTCCGTTTTCTCCACATCCTCACCAACATGTGTCTTCTCTCATCTCTCTTATTTAGTCCTTCTGGCAGGTGTGAGGTGATCTCTCATTGTGGTTTTGATCTGCCTTTTCCTGATGGTTAGTGGTGTTGGACACCTTTTCATGTACCTGTTGGCCCTTTGTATGTGTTCTTTGGAAAAATGTCTATTTGGTCAGATTGTTTGTATTTTTTGCCATTAAGTTGTGTGAATTCTTTATAAATTCTGGATATTCATCCCTTATTCTAGGTATAATCTGCAAACGTTTTTTGCCTTTTCCTTTTTTTATGATGGTCTTAATAATGTCTTAAGACCAACTGATTTAAAAATGAAAAGGAATAATGAAGGAGGCTGTGCATGTGTGCAGGCAGCAGATATGTTGGAAATCTCTATTTCTTTCCCACAATTTTTCTGTGATTCTAAAACTGTTCTAAAAAAATGAAGTCTGAAATGAAAAAGAGAAGAATATTATTATATATAATATGGGCTATTCACATATGGGTTTTGGTGATTTTTGAACACAGAGATTTTGTCTTAAAATTTAAGTAAAACACAGACTCTGAAGACTAGTCCAAATAACCACAGGTTTTCTCTGATTGTATTGCTAAAGAAGGGGGACAGTGTTGCTTAATGCTCTAGTGAGAGAGCCGGTCTCTTCAGAGATCTAATTACCAAAAAAAAAAAAAAAAACTGCAAAAGAAAAGACACTGTAAATAAAATCAACAGGCAGGTGACAATTGAGGAAAATGTTTGCAACATATAAGGCATTTATATGTTTCATATGTAAAAAATAAATCAACATTGCCTGCATGCTAAGTTGCTTCAGTCATGTCCGACTGTGCTACCCTATGGACTGTAGCCCACTAGGCTCCTCTGTCCGTGGGATTCTCCAGGCAAGAATATTGGAGGTTGCTAAGCCCTCCTTCAGGGATCTTCTTGACCCAGGGATTGAACCCAAGTCTCTTATGTCTCCAGCATTGGCAGGCAGGTTCTTTACCACTAGCGCCACCTGGGAAGCCCAAAATCAACAATAAGAAGATGACTATCTAGATAGAAAAGTAACCAATGATGTGAAACAGGCAACTTACAAAATAAGAAACAAAATGGTCAATTAATATATAAAATTTTACTTTATTAATTATACAAAATGGAAACTTAAGCAAGTATCTTTTTTTTTCACCCATCAAGTTGACCAAGTTGAAAAAACAGCACTATCTTATTTTTATCAGATTAAATTGAAGTGAATGCTCTTGTCACTGGTACCAGCCTTGTCATGGCGAATGGGCTTGCATAACTCTGTGAAGTTATGAGCCATACTGTGCAGGGCCACTCAGGACAGATGAGTCATAGTGAAGAGTTGTGACAAAATGTGGTCCACTGGAGGAGGCAATGGCAACACTCTCCAGTATTTTTGCCAGGAGAACTCTGTGAACAGTACAAAAAGATAAAAACATATGACACTAAAAGATGAGCCTCCCCCTCAGGTTGGAAGATGTCTAATATGATACTGGGGAAGAATGAAGGGCAATTACTAACAGGTTCAGAAAGAATGAAGCCGCTGATCAAGGAGGAGATGGCAAGACTGAACATCTGCTTCTTAGTAGATGTTAGTGAACATTACATGTTAGGAATTAGTGAACTAAAATGGATGGGAATGGGTGAATTTAATTCAGGTAATCATTGTATTTACTACTGTGAGTAAGAATCCATTAGAAGAAATGGAGTAGCCCTCATAGTCAACAAAAGTGTCTGAAATGCAATACTTTGGAGCAACCTCAAAAATGGCAGAATGATCTTAGTTCATTTTCAAGGTGAACCATTCAGCATGACAGTAATCTAAGTCTATGCCCCAACCACTGATGGTGAAGAAGCTGAAGTTGACCAGTTCTATGAAGACCTACAACACATTTGAGAACTAGCACCAAAAAAAGATGTCCTTTTCATCATAGGGGATTGTAAAAATAAGGAATGCAAAAGTAGGAAGTCAAGAAATGCCTGGAATAACAGGCAGGTTTGGTCTTGGAGTACAAAATGAAACAAGGCAAAGGCTAACAGGGTGTTGTCAAGAGAAAGCAATGGTCAGAGCACATACCCTCTTACAACAAAATAAGAGAGGACTCTACACATGGAGATCACCAGATGGTCAATATTGAAATCAGATTATGTTCTTTGCAGCCAAAGATGGAGAAGCTCTATACAGTCAGTGAAGACAAGACCTGGAGCTGACTGTAGCTCAGACCATGAGCTCCTTATTGCAAAATTCAGGCTTAAATTGAAAAAAGTAGCGGAAACCCCTAGGCCATTCAGTTCAGTTCAGTTCAGTTCAGTCACTCAGTCAAGTCCAACTCTTTGCAACCTCAGGGACTGCAGCACGCCAGGCCTCCCTGTCTATCACCAACTCCCAGAGCTTACTCAAACTCATGTCCATCTCATCCTCTGTCATCCCCTTCTCCTCCCACCTCCATCTTTCTCATCTTTCAAATTACTCAGTTCTTCACATCAGGTGGCCAAAGTTTTGGAATTTCAGCTTCAGCATCAGCATCAGTCCTTCCAATGAATATTCAGGACTGACTGATTTCCAAAGAATAGCAAGGAGAGATAAGAAAGGCTTCCTCAGTGATCAATGCAAAGAAATGGAGGAAGTAGAATGAGAAAAACTAGAGATCTCTTCAAGAAAATTAGAGATACCAAGGGAACATTTCATGCAAAGATGGGCTCAATAAAGGACAGAAATGGTATGGACCTAACAGAAGCAGAAGATATTAAGAAGACGTGGCAAGAATACACAGAAGAACTATACAAAAAAGATCTTCACAACCTAGATAATGGTGTGATCACTCATCTAGAGTCAGACATCCTGGAATGTGAAGTCAAGTCGGGTAAAGGAACAGGATAAATGCCCACCAAACCAAACAAAAGAGGAAGAGATAAAGAACCTACCTGATAAAGAATTCTGAATAATGATACTGAAAATGACCCAAAGCCTTGAAAACAAATTGGAGTTACAGATAAATAGCCTGGAGACAAGGATTGAGAAGATGCAAGGAAGGTTTAACAAGGACTTAGAAGAAATAAAAAAGAGTCAATATATAATGAATAATGCAATAATGAGATAAAAAATACTCAGGAGGGAACCAACAGTAGAATAACAGGCAGAAGATAGGATAAGTGAGGTAGAAGATAGAATGGTAGAAATAAATGAAACAGAGAGGAAAAAAGAAAAAAGAATTAAAAGAAATGAGGAAAATCTCAGAGACCTCTGGGACAATGTTAAATGTCCCAACATTGGAATCATAGGAGTCCCAGAAGAAGAAGACAGAAAGACTATGAGATAATACTTGAGGAGATAATAGTTGAAAACGTCCCTAAAATGGGGAAGGAAATAATCATCCAAGTTCAAGAAACCCAGAGAATCCCAAACAGGATAAACCCAAGGTGAAACACCCCAGGACACATATTAATCAAATTAACAAAGATCAAACACAAAGAACAAACATTAAAAGCAGCAAGGGAAAAACAACAAATAACACACAAGGGGATTTCCATAAGGATAACAGCTGATCTTTCAATAGAAACTGTTCAGGCCAGGAGGGAATGGCAGGACATATTTAAAGTGATGAAAGAAAATAACCTACAGCCCAGATTACTGTACCCAGCAAGGATCTCATTCAAATATGAAGGAGTAATCAAAAGCTTTACAGACAAGCAAAAGCTGAGAGAATTCATCACCACCAAACCAGCTCTCCAACAAATGCTAAAGGATCTTCTTCAGACAGGAAACACAGAAAGGGTGTATAAGCTCAAACCCAAAACAATAAAGTAAATAGCAATGGGATCATACTTATTAATAGTTACCTTAAATGTAAATGGGTTGAATGCCCCAACCAAAAGACAAAGACTGGCTGAATGGATACAAAAACAAGACCCCTATATATGTTGTTTACAAGAGACCCAGCTTGAAACAAGGGACACATACAGACTGAAAGTGAGGGGCTGGAAAAATATATTCCACACAAATAGAGACCAAAAGAAAGCAGGAGTAGCAATACTCATATCAGATAAAACAGACTTTAAAACAAAGGCTGTGAAAAGAGACAAAGAAGGACACTAGATAATGATCAAAGGACCAACCCAAGAAAAAGATTTAACAATTATAAATATATATGCACCCAACATAGGAGCACCGCAATATGTAAGACAAATGCTAACAAGTATGAAAGGGGAAATTAACAATAATAGTGGGAGACTTTAATATCCCACTCACACCTATGGATAGATCAACTAAACAGGAAATTAACAAGGAAACACAAACTTTAAATGATACAATAGAGCAGTTAGACCTAATTGATATCTATAGGACATTTCACCCCAAAACAATGAATTTCACCTTTTTCTCAAGTGCACACAGAACCTTCTCCAGGATAGATCACATCCTGGGCCATAAATCTAGGCTTAGTAAATTTCCAAAAAAAAAAAAAATTGAAATCATTCCAAGCATCTTTTCTGACCACAATACAGTAAGATTAGATGTCAATTACAGGAGAAAAATTATTTAAAATTACAACATGTGGAGGGTGAAAACATGCTTCTGAATAACCAACAAATCACAGAAGAAATTTAAAACAATTAAAATATGCATAGAAATGAATGACAAATAAAAACACAGCAACCCAAAACCTGTGGGACACTGTAAAAGCAGTGCTAAGGGGAAGGTTCATAGCAACACAGGCTTACCTCAAGAAACAAGAAAAAAGTCAAATAAATAACCTAAATCTACACCTAAAGCAACTAGAAAAGGAAGAAATGAAGAACCCCAGGGTTAGTAGAAGAAAAGAAATCTTAAAAATTGGGGCAGAAATAAATGCAAAAGAAACAAAAGAGACCATAGCAAAAATCAACAAAGCCAAAAGCTGGTTCTTTGAGAAGACAAATAAAATTGACAAACCATTAGCCAGATTCATCAAGAAACAAAGGGAGAAAAATCAAATCAACAAAATTAGAAATGAAAATGGAGATATCACAACAGACAACACAGAAATACAAAGGATCATAAGAGATTATTATCAGCAACTATATGCAAATAAAATGGGCAGGAAGAAATGGAAAAATTCTTAGAAAAGTACAACTTTCCAAAACTGAACTAGGAAGAAATAGAAAATCTTAACAGACCCATCACAAGTATGGAAATTGAAACTATAATCAGAAATCTTCCAACAAACAAAAGCCCAGGACCAGACAGCTTCACAGCTGAATTCTACCAAAAATTTATAGAAGACCTAACACCTATCCTACTCAAACTCTTCCAGAAAATTGTGGAGGAAGGTAAACTTCCAAACTCATTCTATGAGGCCACCATCACCCTAATACCAAAACCTGACAAAGATGCCACAAAAAAAGAAAACTGATCAGGCCAATATCACTGATGAACATAGATGCAAAAATCCTTAACAAAATTCTAGCAAACAGAATCCAACATCATATTAAAAAGATCATACATCATGACCAAGTGGGCTTTATCCCAGGGATGCAAGGATTCTTCAATATCTGCAAATCAATCAATGTAATACATCACATTAACAAATGGAAAGATAAAAACCATATGATTATCTCAATAGATGCAGAGAAAGCCTTTGACAAAATTCAACATCCATTTGTGATAAAAACTCTCCAGAAAGCAGGAATAGAAGGAACATTCCTCAACATAATAAAAGCTATATATGACAAACCCACAGGAAACATTATCATTAATGGTGAAAAATTGAAAACAATTCCCCTAAAGTCAGGAACAAGATAAGGGTGCCCACTCTCACCACTACTATTCAACATAGTTTTGGAAGTTTTGGCCACAACAATCAGAGAAGGAAAAGAAATAAAAGGAATCCAGATTGGAAAAGAAGAAGTAAAACTCTCACTGTTTGCAGATGACGTGATCCTCTACATAGGAAACGCTAAAGACTCCACCAGAAAATTACTAGAGCTAATCAATGAATATAGTAAAGTTGCAGGATATAAAATCAACATGCAGAAATCCCTTGCATTCCTATACACTAACAATGAGGAAACAGAAAGAGAAATTACGGAAACAATTCCATTCACCATTGCAATGAAAAGAATAAAATACATAGATATATATCTACCTAAAGAAACAAAAGACCTATGTATAGAAAACTATAAAACACTGGTAAAAGAAATCAAAGAGGACGCTAATAGTTGGAGAAATATACCGTGTTCATCGATCAGAAGAATCAATATAGTGAAAATGAGTGTACTACCCAAAGCAATCTATAGATTCAATGCAATCCCCATTAAGCTACCAATGGTATTTTTCACAGAGCTAGAACAAATAATTTCACAATTTGTATGGAAATACAAAAACCTCGAATAGCCAAAGCAATCTTGAAAAAGAATGGAACTGGAGGAATCAACCTGCTTGACTTCAGACTATACTACAAAGCCACTGTCATCAAGACAGTATGGTACTGGCACAAAGACAGAAATATAGATCAATGGAACAAAATAGAAAGCCCAGAGATAAATCCACACACCTATGGACACCTTATCTTTGACAAAGGAGGCAAGAATATACAATGGAGAAAAGACAATCTCTTTAACAAGTGGTGCTGGGAAAACTGGTCAACCACTTGTAAAAGAATAAAACTAGAACACTTTTAACACCATACACAAAAATAAACTCAAAATGGATTAAAGATCTAAACTTAAGACCAGAAACTATAAAACTCCTAGAGGAAAATATAGGCAAAACACTCTCTGACATAAATCACGGCAGGAACCTCTATGACCTATCTCCTAGAATATTGGAAATAAAAGCAAAAATAAACAAATGCGACCTAATTAAAATTAAAATCTTCTGCACAACAAAGGAAATTATAAGCAAGGTGAAAAGACAGCTTTCAGAATTGGAAAAAATAATAGCAAATGAAGCAATGGACAAAGAGTTAACCTCAAAAATATGCAAGCAACTCTTGTGGCTCATTTCCAGAAATATAAACAACCCAATCAAATAATGGGCCAAAGAACTAAACAGACATTTCTCCAAAGAAGACATACAGATGGCTAACAAACACATGAAAAGATGCTCAGCATCACTCATTATCAGAGAAATGCAAATCAAAACCACAGTGAGGTACCATTTCACACCAGTCAGAATGACTGGTATCCAAAAGTCTACAAGCAATAAATGCTGGAGAGGGTGTGGAGAAAAGAGAACCCTCTTTCACTGTTGTGGGGAATGCAAACTAGTACAGCCACTATGAAGAACAGTGTGGAGATTCCTTTAAAAACTGGAAATAGAACTGCCATATGACCCAGCAATCGCCCTGCTGGGCATACACACCAAGGAAACCAGAATTGAAAGAGACACACATTGAAAGAGAATGTTCATCACAGCACTGTTTATAATAGCCAGGACATGGAGGCAACCTAGATGTCCATCAGCAGATGAATGGATAAGAAAGCTGTGGTACATATACACAATGGAGTATTACTCAGCCATTAAAAAGGATACATTTGGATCAGTTCTAATGAGGTGGATGAAACTGGAGCTTATTATACATAGTGAAGTAAGCCAGAAATAAAAACACCAATACAGTATATTAATGCATATATATGGAATTTAGGAAGATGGTAACGATAACCCTGTATGTGAGACAGGAAAAGAGACACAGATGTATAGAACAGTCTTTTGGACTCTGTGGGAGAGGGAGAGAGTGGGATGATTTGGGAGAATGGCATTGAAACATGTAAATTATAACATGTGAAACAAATCGTCAGTCCATGTTCAATGCATGATACAGGGTGCTCGGGGCTGGTGCACTGGATGACCCAGAGGGATGAGATGGGGATGGAGGTGGGAGAGGGGTTCAGGATGGGGAACACATGTACACCCATGGTGGATCCATGTCAGTGTATGGCAAAACCAATACAATATTGTAAAGTAAAATAAATAAATGAATAAATAAAACAGATTAAAAAAATGAAGTCAAGTGGGCCTTAGGAAGTATCACCACAAACAAAGCTAGTTGAGGTGATGGAATTCCAGTTGAGCTATTTCACATGCTAAAAGATGATGCTGTGAAAGTGCTGCACTCAATATGCCAGCAAATTTGGAAAACTCAGCAATGGCCACAGGACTGGAAAAGGTCAGTTTTCATTCCAATCCCAAAGAAAGCCAAGGCCAAAGAATGCTCAAACTACCACACAATTGCACTCATCTTACATGCTCATAAAGTAATGCTCAAAATTCTCCAAGCCAGGCTTCAGCAATACATGAAGCGTGTACTTCCAGATGTTCAAGCTGGTTTTAGAAAAGGCAGAGGAACCAGAGATCAAATTGTCAAAATCTGCTGGATCATGGAATAAGCAAGAGAGTTCCAGAAAAACATCCATTTCTGCTATATTGACTATGCCAAAGTCTTTGTGTGGGTCACAATAAACTGTGGAAAATTCTGAAAGAGATGGGAATACTAGACCACCTGACCTGCCTCTTGAGAAAGCTGTATGCAGGTCAGGAAGCACCAGTTAGAACTGGACATGGAACAACAGACTGCTTCCAAATAGGAAAAGGAGTACGTCAAGGCTGTATATTGTCACCCTGCTTATTTAACTTATATGCAGAGTACATCATGAGAAACTCTGGGCTGGAGGAAGCACAAGCTGGAATCAAGATTGCCGGGAGAAATATCAATCACCTCAGATATGCAGATGACACCACCCTTATGGCAGAAAGTGAAGAAGAACTAAAAAGCCTCTTGATGACTGTGAAAGTGGAGAGTGAACAAGTTGGCTAAAACTCAACATTCAGAAAATGAAGATCATGGCATCCGGTCCCACCACTTCATGGGAAATAGATGGGGAAACAGTGGAAACACTGTCAGACTTTATTTTTGGAGGCTACAAAATCACTGCAGATGATGAATGTAGCCATGAAATTAAAAGATGCTTGCCCTTTGGAAGGAAAGTTTTGACCAACCTAGACAGCATATTAAAAAGCAAAGACATTACTTTGTCAACAAAAGTCCATCTAATCAAGGCTATGATTTTTCCATTACTCATGTATGGATGTGAGAGTTGGACTATAAAGACAGCTGAGTGCTGAAGAATTGATACTTTTGAACTGTGCTTTTGGAGAAGACTCTTGAGAGTCCCTTGGACTCTAAGGAGATTCCTCCTAAAGGAAATCAGTCCTGGGTGTTCATTGGAAGGACTGATGTTCAACCTGAAACTCCAATATTTTGGCCACCTGATGCGAAGAGCTGATTCATTGGAAAACACTCTGATGTTGGGAAAGATGGAAGGCAGGAGGAGAAGAGGACGACAGAGGATAAGGTGGTTAGATGGCATCACCGACTTAATGTACATGAGTCTGAGTAAACTCTGGGAGTTGGAGATGGACACAGAGGCCTGGCGTTCTGTGTTTCATGGGGTCGCAGGGAGTCGGACACGACAAGTGGTTGAAATGAACTGAATTGAACTGATCTCCTTTAGGATGGACTGGTTGAATCCTCTTGCAGTTCAAGGGACTCTCAAGAGTCTTCTACAACACCATAGTTCAAAAGCATCAATTCTTCTGTGCTCAGCTTTCTTTATATTCCAACTCTCACATCCATACATGACTACTGGAAAAACCATAGCTTTGACTAGATGGACATTTATTGGCAAAGTAATGTCTCTGCTTTTTGATATGCTGTCTAGGTTGGTCATAGTTTTTCTTGCAATGAGCAAGCATCTTTTAATTTCATGGCTGCAGTCACCATCTGCAGTGATTTTGGAGCCCCAATCAATAAACTCTGCCACTGTTTCCACTGTTTCCCCATCTATTTCCCATGAAATGATGGGACTGGATGCCATGATCTTAGTTTTCTGAATGTTGAGCTTTAAGCCAACTTGTTCACTCTCTTCTTTCACTGTCATCAAGAGACTCTTTAGTCCTTCTTTACTTTCTGCCATAAGGGTGGTGTCATCTGCATATCTGAGGTTATTGATATTTCTCCTGGCAATCTTGATTCCAGCTTGTGCTTCATCCAGTCCAGCATTTCTCATGATGTACTCTGCATATAATTTAAATAAGCAGGGTGACAATATACAGCATTGATGCACTACTTTTCTGATTTGGAACCTGTCTGCCATTCAGGTATGACCTAAATCTGATCCCTTATGATTATACAGTGGAGGTGACCAACAGATTAAAGGTATTAGATCTGGTAGACAGAGTGCCTGAAGAACTATGGATGGAGATTCGTAACACTGTATACGAGGCTGTGACCAAAACCATCCCAAAGGAAAAAAAAAAAGCAACAAGGTGAAGTGGTTGTCTGAGGCAGCTGTAACTGAGGAAAGGAGAGAAGCAAAAGGCAAGGGAGAAAGAGAAAGATATACCCAACTGAATTCGAAGTTCATAGAAAGCAAGAGAGATAAAAAGGCCTTCTTAAATGAACAATACAAAGAGAAGGAGGAAATTGATAGAATGGGAAAAACTAGAAATTTCTTAAAAAAAACCTGGAGATATCAAGAAAACATTTCATGCAAGGATAGGCATGATAAAGCACAGAAAAGATAAGGAGCTAACAGAAGCAGAAGAGATTAAGAAGAGTTGGCCAGAGTACATAGAACTATATAAAAAAGGCCTTAATGACTCAGATAACCACAGTAGTGTGGTCACCCACCTAGAGCCAGACATCCTGGAGCGTGAAGTCAAGTGGGCCTAAGGAAGCATTACTATGAACAAACCTAGTAGAGGTGATAGAATTCCAGCTGAGCTATTTAAAACCCTAAATGATGATGCTATTAAACTACTGCACTCAATATATCAGCAAATTTGGAAGACTCAGCAGTTGCCACAGGACTGCTGGTCAGTTTTCATTTCAATTCCAAAGAAGGATAATGGCAAAAAATGTTCAAACTACCATACAATCACACTCATTTGACATGCTAGCAAGATAACACTCAAAATCCTTCAAGCTAGGCTTCAACAGTATGTGAACCAAGAACTTCCACATGTACAAGTTGGATTTAGAAAAGGCAGAGTAATTAGAGGTGAAATTGCCAACACTTTTTGGATCATGGAGAAAGCAATGGAGTACTAGAAAAATGTTACTTCTGCTTCATTGACTATGCTGAAGCTTTTGACTGTATGAATCACAATAAACTGTGGGAAATTCTTTAAGAGATAGAAGTACCAGACCAACTTATCTGTCTCCTGAAAAACCTGTATGTGGGTAAAAAAAGTAACAGTTAGAACTGGAAGTGAAACAACTGACTGTTTCCAAATCGGGAAAGGAGTATGACAAGGCTGTATATTGTCACCCTGCTTATTTAACTTATATGCAGAGTACATCATGCAAAATGCCAGGCTGGATGAATCACAAGCTGGAATCAAGATTGCCAGGAGAAACAGCAACAACCTCAGATATTCAGATGATATCATTCATTGAAGAAAGTGAAGAGAAAATAAAGAGCCTCTTGATAAAGGTGAAAGAAGAGAATGAAAAAGCTGGCTTGAAAATCAACATTCAAAAAACTAAGATCTTGGCATTCAATACCATCACTTCATGCAAGTAGAAGGGGGAAAAGTGGAAGCAGTGGCAGATGTTATTTTCTTGGGCTCCAAAATCATTGAGGATGATGACTACAGCCATGAAATTAAAAGACACTTGCTCCTTGGAAGGAAAGCTATGACAAACCTACACAGTGTATTAAAAAGCACAGACATCACTTTGCCAACAAAGGTCCATATAGTCAAGGCTATGATTTTTCCAGTAGTCATGTATGGATGTGAGAGTTGGCCCCTGAAGATGTTGAGTGCTGAATAATTGATGCTTTTGCATCGAGGTGCTGAAAGAGACTCTTGAGAGTTCCTTGGACTACAAGGAGATCAAATCAGTCAATTCTAAAGGAAATCAACCCTGAATATTCATTGGGAGGACTAATGTTGAAGCTGAAGCTCCAATACTTTGGCCACCTGATAGTAAGAGCAGACTCATTAGAAAAGACCCTGATGATTGAGAAAGATTGAAGGCAAAAGGAGAAGAGGGTGGCAAGGGATGAGATGGTTAGAAAACATCACAGACTCAATGGACATGAATATAAGCAAACTCAGGGAGATAGAGCAGGATGGAGGGGCCTGGCATGCTGCAGGCCATAGAGTCTCAAAGAGTGGGATACTACTTAGTGACTGACCACCACTAACAACAAACCATAAGTTTATTTTTCATGTCTGTAACTCTATTTCTGCTTATATGTGGAATTTACAAAAAAAAAAAAAAAAAGAGTGGGCTTCCCTGGTGGCTCAGATGGTAAAGAATCTGCCTGCAATTCAGGAGACCTGGGTTCAATCGCTGGGTCAGGAATTTGCCTTGGAGAAGGAAATGGCTATCCACTCCAGTATTCTTGCCTGGGAAATCCCATGGACAGAGGAGCCTGGCAGGCTACCACCTGTTGGGTCGCAATGATTCAGACATGACTGAGTGACTAACACACACATTAAAAAAAAAAGAGTACAAATGAATTTATTTACGAAGTAGTGGCTTCTCTTGTTGTGCAGAGTGGGTGTCTAGATGAGTAGGCTCAGTAGTTGCAGCACTGAGCTGTGGAACACGGGCCCAGTGGTTGTGGCACATGGGCTTAGTTCTTCCAAGGCATGTGGGATCTTTTTGGAACAGGGATCGAACTGGTGTCCTCTGCATTGACAGGCAGATTTGCATTTACACCACCAGGGAAGTCCTAAAATTTTATCTTTAATTGTTTTTTTTTTTTGCCCCACCACACAACTTGTGTAATCTTAGTTTCCTGACCAGAGATTGAACCTGGGCTGTTACAGTGAAAGCCTGGAATCCTAACCACTGAGCCACCAGGGAACTCCCTAAATGTAAAATTTAAAAAAAATTATAGTAAAACATAAGATAAAAATCTCTAGGAATTAGGGCTTAAGTTCTTAGACCTAATTCCAAAATTATGATCCGTAAAATTTTAAAAAATAATAGTTGGATTTCATTAAAATTAAAAACTTTTGCTCTGCAAAGAGCTCTGTTAAGGGGATGAGTACAAAAACTATAGAGAATATTTGTAAACCACATACCTGACAAAGGACTCATACCTAGAATATAAAAGAACTTTCAAAACTCAACTGTAAAAATGCCAAACATTTTTTGTGTTCTGATTCACTTAGAACATGGAATATGAAGAGACATGTCACAGAACAGGTAAGATAAGTTTTTTGGCAAATAAGCACATGAAAAACATCCAACATCACAAGTCATTAGGAAAATGCAAATTAAGTGCTGTATCTTTATGTGGTGGTGTGTACATAATCTACTCATGTTAAAATGCTGTAGAGCTATACATGCACTTAATACCAATGTCAGGTCCTGGTTTTAGTATTGTACTATCATAAAATATATAAAATGTAACTATTTGGGGAAATTGGGTGAAAGGTACACAAGATCTCTCTGTATTACCTGTGCAACTTCCTGTGGATATATAATTATTTTTAAGTAAAAACTTAAAAGAAATTTTTAAAAATTTTATTTTATGTTTGGTTGAGCTGGGTCTTTATTGTTGTGTGAAGGCTTTGTCTATTTGCTGCAAGAGGGAGCTACTCTCTAGTTGCAGTGTGCAGGCTTCTTGTTGTTGTGGCTTCTCGCATTGCAGCGCACGGGGTTTAGGGTACGCAGGCTTCAGTAGCTGTGGCTTGCCGGCTCTAAAATGTGGGCTCAGTAGTTGTGATGTATGGTTTTATTTGCCTGGTGACATGTGGAATCTTCCTGTGCAACCTGTGTCCCCAGGATTGGCAGGCAGACTCTTAACCACTGGATCACCAGGGAGTCCAAAAATGTTTTTTAAATTTAGGAAAAACCTAAACTTTAAGTGACAGAGATTGATTAAATTTGGGGTGTCCATACAATAGACTATTCAGAATACTGGTGAAAAAGTATATATGAGTGTGAATAAATTTGCATATGTATGTGTGTGTATATGTGTGTATGATGGAGAAGGCAATGGCATCCCACTCCAGTACTCTTGCCTGGAAAATCCCATGGGCAGAGGAGCCTGGTAGGCTGCAGTCCATGGGGTCACGAAGAGTCAGACACGACTGAAGCGACTTAGCAGCAGCATGTGTGTATGAACTGAATGCAACTACCATGGGCCAGATTGCACTAGGAGGTAGGAAAGCAGACGTAAACAAGACAGTCAAGCTGCCAGCATGGAGCTAACAGTCTATTTAGGAAGCCAGACAACAATCATGCTAATGAGTTATGTTGGGAGTGTCAGAGGAGAAGCGTTGAGTACCCAGAAGACCAAATGTTGAAGTCCGGGAAGCCTTCCATGGGGAAGCTGATGCTTTACCTGAAACTTGAAGGCTGACTATGAGTTCCTCAGGCAAAGGGTATGGGAGAAAGGAGAGAGCCATTCTGACTAGAAACGAATGCACAGGCAGAGTCCCGGAGTTCACATGCAGGATGGAGTGTCCAAGAAGAGAAAATAAGCTTGGTGTTGCTGTAGCACAGGGCCTGGGTTTAGAGGGGCAGAGGATGGTGTTTGACAAAGCTGGTCAGCCAGCAGGGGCCAGGTCTTGGAAGACCTGGTAAAAGGAGT
Source organism: Ovis canadensis (assembly GCF_042477335.2). Lineage (NCBI taxonomy): Eukaryota > Metazoa > Chordata > Mammalia > Artiodactyla > Bovidae > Ovis > Ovis canadensis. The sequence goes on from NC_091246.1 coordinate 32,011,752, forward strand.
TAGGAATATGGGACACCAAGGCAGTGGGAAGTCAGTGAAATGTTTCTAGAAGAGAAGGGCCATAGGTGAGGGCAGGGTGAGGATGAAGTCAGGAGACCAGGCAGAAGGTAATGGTTTGTTCAGACCAAGTAGTGGTGGGGGTGGATAGAGAGGAAGGCATGGTCCTGCGGAGACAGCTAGCAGGACTGACTGGACTGAATGATTGAAAGGCCATAGATGAGGGCGAGGAGGATGGTCAGGAGATGGTGGGGAGGGTGACACTCAAGTTGCTCCAGGAACCATTTGTCAAGATGGGCAGCAGTAGGAGAAGATCAGGAATTTGGGGAGGAGTGGGTGAGAAGGGGCAGAGAAGTCCATCTCAGACATGTTAAGATTGAAGCATCTATGGAATACCTGGGCAGGAATGTCTGGATGGCAGAGCCCAAGGCTGGGCTCTCAGAGGAGATGGAGCTGTAGGTCTGGGAGGCAGCATCTGTGTGGGGCTTAGAATTTTGGCTGCAGGTGAAATGGCCAAGAAGTGTGTAGAATATAAAGAGAAAAGAGCTTTATTAGTTAGGATTCTGTTATAAATGTCAGGGATGAGTCAGGAAACCCCAAAGCTTCAGAGAGGGACTGGACCAGAGAAGGTCAGGCCAGGAGAGTTTTTTCCCTTGAAGTCTCTCATCTCACCTTCCCAGTTTCCTCTTGTTCTCTAGCCAGTGATGGAGGAAAGATGGTCACCCAATAACTTCTATGTGGATATTCACCAGAATGCTGTAGCCCCAAACAGATTTATGGAGCATAGAGTGGGCCAGTTGGAGTCACCACATTCCACAAGGTGGCAATGAAGAAAGTTCTTTAGATGTTCTGGCTGGATATTCTGAGTGCGGGGAAGAACCAGGAGGAGCACTGACATTTAAAAGGTCAAAAGAATGGGAGTTGGCAAAAGCAAATGAGAGGCATATGGAGAGTCTTAGAAAGAAATTCAGAAAAGAGGGAAGTGGGCAGAAGCTCAGGAAAGACACATCTCATGAATGAGATAGCAGTCACCGGATCCAATGCTGCCAAGAGGCAGAGTAAGAGGAAGACTGGAAAATGTATGCCCAATTTAGTGGCAGCCTGCAGTGAGGACAGGAGACGGGAGATAACCAGTGTAGACAGATGTTTTCCATTCCAGAACCTAGATGAAAACAGAGATGGGGCAATAGCTGGAGGGAAGCCTTGGGTCTAGAAAGTATTGTTTAAATTTTTCTAAGGCCAGTGAACTAAAGAGCCTCTTGATGAAAATGAAAGAGGAGAGTGAAAAAGTTGGCTTAAAACTCCACATTCAGAAAACTAAGATCATGGCATCCAGTCCCATCACTTTAGGGCAAATAGATGGGGAAACAATGGAAACAGTGAGAGATTTTATTTGGGGGGGCTCCAAAATCATTGCAGATGCTGACTACAGCCATGAAATTAAAAGATGCTTGTTCATTGCAAGAAAAACTATGAGCAACCTAGACAGCATATTAAAAAGCAGAGACATTACTTTGCCAATAAATGTCCATCTAGTCAAAGCTATGGTTTTTCCAGTAGTCATGTATGGATGTGAGAGTTGGAATATAAAGAAAGCTGAGCACAGAAGAATTGATGCTTTTGAACTGTGGTGTTGGAGAACACTCTTGAGAGTCCCTTGGACTGCAGGGAGATCCAACCACTCCATCCCAAAGGAGATCAGTTCTGAATATTCATTGGAAGGACTGATGCTGAAGCTGTACTCTAATACTTTGGCCACCTGATGTGAAGAACTGACTCATTTGAAAAGACCCTGAAGCTGGGAAAGATTGAGGGCAGAAGGAGAAGGGGACGACAGAGGATGAGATGGTTGGATGGCACCACCGACCCAGGGACATGAGTTTAAGCAAGCTCTGGGAGTTGTTGATGGACAGGGAGGCCTGGTATGCTGCAGTCCATGGTGTCACAAAGAGTTGGACACGACTAAGAGACTGAACTGAACTGAAGGCCAGTGAGGTCTATTTGTAATTCAAAGCCAGAGAAGCCAAAGGGGGAGGGGTGGTTCTTTTCAAGCCCCAGTGCAGAGTCTAGAGAACCAAGGACAAGGTGTGATGCCAAGCAGAGGCTGCAGGATCACAGCTCTGAGAAAGAATAGGCTCTAGTTTGGGAGAAATCAGAAAACAGAACTCTGGTTTCATACACAGAAAATGTAATCCTTCTGATGACTAAAATGTAGATATTTCATAAACTTCAATGGGGAAAACTAAAGATTTTAATAAAAAATCCAGTTCTGCCTTTGACTTCCACTTTGCTGAAAGTTCTTAAGAGATCATGCTGTACAGCAGTAGCTCCCACACTTTAGTGTCACAGGTTGATTCTGGCGGCCCAGGGTTTCTGTTTCTGTAGGCCTGAGGTGAAGTTCAAGAATTTGCATTTCCAAGATCCCAGGTGATAATGCTGCTGCTTGGCCACATTGAGAATCATTTCTCTAGATCCTGGTTCTCAGAATCTGTATGTGGCCTGGGAATCTGGAAATAAAGCGAATTTATAGAGTACATGTGCAAGTTGGATGAAAATGTATCTAGCTGCAAGAAAAAAAAGGGTTAGAAAGAATGCAAGATTGTGAAAGTAAGGAAAAATATTAAAGGGAATATACTGTTTTAATTTTTAAATTAGTAGTTCTTGTAGTCCTGAGAAAATATGAAAATAATAAAAATATTAAAAGGAATGTGGCATCTTTAAAAAGAAGGATAAAATTTGGTGTAAAAATAAAGGCCTTAAGGGAATCCCTGATCATCCAGTGGTTAGGACTCTGTGCTTTCACTGCTAAGTGTGGGGGTTCAATCCCTGAGAGGGGAACTAAGATCTCAGAAGCTGCACAGCATGGCCAAAAAAAGAAAAGTCATTGTGATTATATTAGCAGACAGCAAACTTGGTCCCATATTCCAAGTGCTGTTGAAAAGAACACTGGCTTCCCAACAAGAGACTTAGGTCAAGCCCCAGCTTTATCACTGTCTGGTTTCAAGATGCTGTGTATCTTTCTGACCTCCATCTCTTCTCTTTCAGAAGAAGAGAAAAATTCTCCCTGAAAAACAAAAATTCTCTTTCAAAAAAATTTTATAGAACCTCTTCATTGTTTCATAAAACATAATGAGAAAGTGCTGTGTCGTAGGGAAGCAAAATTTTCCACCCCAGAAATTGTCTCCATGGCATGAAAATTCATTTAGACTGATTATTTTTAAGGCCTGAAAGACTCAGGAAGAACCTTTAATCTACACCCCAGTTGCCTAAAACAATGTGGATAGTAAGATCTTGTTTCTGGAAGGGAGCTATTACCATCAATATTATAGTTTGAAACTAGGCTTGTAGACTGGGAGGAACTTAGCAGAATCTGTTTGTTAGAATTGCACTCTGTATCCGATTGTCTCCGCAGGGTCCAGGGAACATTTGTTTACCAAACATTTGCTATTCCATCTCCGTGTGCCTTCCTCACCTCTGAAGTCCCAAGCCACTACCTCCAACATCCTCTTTGGTCTTTAACTGATGATGAGGGCTTTAGACATTTTGGCGAGTTACAGTTTTCCTGGGTCTCTCCCATGTCTACATATTACTAAACCTTTTTTTTCCCTGTTAATTTTTCTCATATCAATATAATGCTTAGAAAAGCCTGAAGAACTTAAAAGGGTAGAGGAAAATTTCTTTCTCCCTGACAGTACTTTGAAAGATATAAAATCTCATATAATTACAACCTATTTTTTTACCTTAAATTTTTTTTTAAGAAACTTCCTGATGGTTCAGTAGTTAGGGCTCCATGATTTCACTCCTGGGGGCCCAGGTTAAAATCCCTGGTTGGGGAACTAAGATCCTACAAGCCACATGGCATGGCCCCTCCCCCACCACCCCCACCACCAATTTTTTTTTTTTTCAGGAGTTAATTATCATAATGGACATATTTCCAATGTGTGTGTAATATTCAAGCTCACTGTCATTCTCTTTCCTATGAACATAATCACCAAGTCTGTCTTTCTAACTTTAAATGTGTTATCTTTCACCTCCATCAGTTTCCAGTTCTCTGGAATTTTCTGCTCCTGAAGAAATCTCTATGTAGTATTTCTGGACCTGTCTTTTTGTTGCAGGAAGGGAGATCCCTTTGGGGCTCAAGAGTGGGTTCTTGTCTAACACTCAGAAGTGAATTGTCCAAGGAGACACACATGCTGACAGAGCAAGAGACTTTATTGGGAAGGGATGCCCCGGTTATGAGCAAGAGGGAGAAGGAACCCAGGGCTGCTCTGCCACATGGCTCCCAGCCTCAGTCTTGGGTTTTATGGGGATGGGATTAATTTCCTGGTCATCTCTGGCCAATCATTCTGACTTTGGCCTACTGGTGCACACATTGCTCAGCCAAGAGGGATTCCAGCAAGGAAGATTTTGAGAGGTTGATAGGACATGTGGTATCTCCTTTTGACCTTTTCCCAACTCTTCCAGTTGGTGGTGGCTGGTTAGTTCCGTGTTCCTTTAGGACTTCCTGGCTTAAATAACTCATGCAAGTGGTTACTATTGTGCCTGACCAGTGTGGGTGGTTTCAGTCAGTGTTTCCCCTAACATTTTAGCCAAAACTCACTGGTGTCTAGAGAGAACACAGCCTCTAGCTGAATATCTGTGGTAGTTACTCTAGTAAACAGATGGGAGAAAATCGAATGACAAAAAGAGTAAGGCCAACAATTTTTGATTTGATCCTTGCATAGGAAGCACCGCGGTCTTTGGGTATGGTGATCTTTGGGAAGCAAGATTGGAGCTTCAATTTGTCACATATGTCATACTTATTTGCTCAGTGTGTGAAGCTGAAGCTAGTTGGATCTGTTGCTCTGAAAACAGTTCATTCAGATGTGCCCATTCACTTTTCCTTCAAAGCTCCTCTCACATTTGCCATCCATAATGATGTTAAGGTGTAGAACCAGAGCCCCAGTGTTCCTGCAAACATTCCCCTCTCCCCCACTGCTTCCAAAGTGTGTGCAGTGTAGTCAGAATCTTAGACAATGGTGGAAAAAGAACTGAGCAACCCCAGTGGCCATGTTCCTGCCTCTCCTTCCCCCATCCAATCAGCTCCTTACAGTGGGGGCAAGAAGTTCACTCTCCTTTTTTCCAAATTCATAAGATTTGATTCCTTGTTTTTTTGAGCATAAAAAGATAGGGAAGGACAAGCCCTTCAAGAGATCCTTGGAAAAGCAGGTTGTGAAATCCACGCGGCTCTCCCCTTCCATCAAGAACCTTTACTGCTTCTTCCTTGGATGCCTGCCTCATCCTGTCTCACTGAATTCCCACTTCCATGCACACTGTTAGCTAACACAAGAGGCTTCATCAAGAAAATGTCCAGATTGGTAGACTTGGGCCCTGGGGGTGGGAACAGGCAGGGGCAGGGCCTTGAAGAGGCAACAGCCTGGGTTGATTCCCGCTCCGCTTGATGTTGGGTGAATTATCCAATCACGCAGGCCCTGAGTTTTTCATCTGGATGATGGAGACCATAAAGATACCTATCTCAGAGTGCTGTTGTGTATGTAGAATGAGATATTGCACAAAATCAGAGCTCAATGACCTTGGTCATTTTAATCATTATAGAGCATGGCTTATGATTTTTAAGAGAGGTTGTGATTTTAACACCTTGGCATGCTGTTCTTGGCAGGATGGAGACAACTATGTTCAGGAAATGGAGAAGTCCAAGAATGTCCTTTGCAATGGCTCAGCTAGACCTAGTCATTAACATGGCAACTTGTTTCCTCCAGCTACCTTTACTGCAGCTTGAAAACCTGATAACTGCACTTTCTTCCATGATTCAAGTAGATCTGAAGTGCAGTTCAGTTCAGTTCAGGTGCTCAGTAGTGTCTGACTTTGCAGTCCCATGGACTGCAGCACACCAAGCGCCCCTGTCCGTCACCAATCCCCAGAGCTTGCTCAAACTCATGTCCATTGAGCTGGTGATGCTGCCTCTGGCAAAGGGCTCTATCCAGAGACAGTAATGTTTCTCTTTTTCTTTTGCAGACCTCAGAGGATGAGCCTTCTGAAAAGGACGCCCTGCAGCCAGGTCGCAACATTGTGGCTGCTGGCTATGCACTCTATGGAAGTGCAACCCTGGTGGCTCTTTCCACAGGGCAAGGAGTGGACCTCTTCATGCTTGACCCAGTAGGTACCTAGTGATGAAGTATGAGCCTTTGTGCTTTAATTCTGTCCCCTGGGATAATTTACTGGTTATTCCTAATACTTGCTTTGGGGGTCAGGGAGTCTAGTTTGGGGGACCAACAGCATCATCTAAAAACATTAAGATCTCTGTTCATGGGAGGGTATTTGAGGGGTTCTACATGGTCAAATGTATCACTCAGGCCCTGTTTGTAAGGAATTTATTATCAAAAAAATATATTCAGCTTCTGTGGTTTGTGGAAATACAATGACTTAAGAATCCCAATGCTGCCAATTTACAGACAGAAACAGATTCTTTTTGTTTGTTTGTTTTTTGGCCACTTTGTGCAACATGCAAGGTCTTAGTTCCCTGACCAGGGATCCAGTTGGTGACCCTGCATCGGAAGTGTAGAATCTTAACCTCTGAACCACCAAGGAAGTCCCAAACATGGATTCTTTACAGTAGCACCATCCAATAGAATTTTCTGTGATAATGGTTATGTTCTGTAATCTATGCTGTCTGGTATGGTGGCCACTAGCCTTCTGTGACCATTGAACATTTGCAGTGAGTTAGTGTGACTGAGAAACTGGGTTTTTACATTTTATTTCATTTTAATTAATTTAAATAACTACACGTGACTATTGGACTACTGGTACCCTATTGGACACCAGTTTGGACGATGTCCCCTAATATACATGTTTTTCCCAAAAGGATGAGTCACTGGTAGAAAGCTGTTTTATCAAATACTGTGTTATTCTCCACACTTTCCACAATGATAAAATAGCAGTAGCAGAAGAAGAAGAAGCACCACCTCTGGGTAGATGAAAAATGTAACAGTGCTGATTGGAAGAAATAATTGGATACAGACACAGAGTTCAAAAACAAAGATTGAGCCTTCATGGCAAATATACATTAAAAATGTTCAGGGGATCAACTGTTCTTAAAATTTTTCATGTCAATGGAAAATATTAAAAACAATAAACAATAAATTTACTACACATACTTTTACTTGCTAACTATGAAACTTTTTTGTAATACTATGATCAAGCTAATCCATCATTTCATAGAAGCAAGGTATCTATTCTGAGAATTAGTGATTTGGGGGGGCCTCTAGAATGAACAATTCAGTACAGTTCAGTTCAGTCGCTCAGTCGTGTCTGACTTTGCGACCCCATGGACTGCAGCACGTCAGGCTTCCCTGTCCATCAACAACTCCTGGAACTTTCTCAAACTCATGTCCATCAAGTTGGTGATGCCATCCAACCATCTCATCCTCTGTCGTCCCCTTCTCCTCTTGCCTTCAATCTTTCCCAGCGTCAGGGTGTTTTCCAGTGAGTCAGTTCTTCACAGCAGGTGGCCAGAGTATTGGAGTACGGCTTCAGCATCAGTCCTTCCAATGAATATTCAGGACTGATCTCCTTTAGGATGGGCTGGTTGGATCTCTTTGCAGTCCAAGGGACTCTCAAGAGTCTTCTCCAACACCACAGTTCAAAAGCATCAATTCTTCTGTGCTCAGCTTTCTTTATATTCCAACTCTCACATCCATTTGTGACTACTGGAAAAACTATAGCTTTAGATCGACCTTTGGTGGCAAAGTAATGTCTCTGTTTTAAATATGCTGTCTAGGTTGGTCATAGCTTTTCTTCCAGTGAGCAAGCATCTTTTAATTTCATGGCTGCAGTCACCATCTGCAGTGATTTTGGAGCCCCCAAAATAAAATCTCCCACTGTTTCCATTGTTTCCCCATCTATTTGCCATAAAGTGATGGGACTGGATGCCATGATCTTAGTTTTATGAATGTGGAGTTTTAAGCCAACTTTTTCACTCTCCTCTTTTGCTTTTATCAAAAGGCTGCTTAGTTTGCCCTGCTTATTTAACTTTTATGCAGAATAAAGCATGAGAAATGCTCGGCTTGATGAAGCACAAGCCAGAATCAAGATTGCCAGGAGAAATATCAATAGAACTTCAGATATGAAGATGACATCACCCTTATGGCAGAAAGCGAAGAAGAACTAAAGAGCCTCTTGATGAAAGTGAAAGAGGAGAGTGAAAAAGTTGGCTTAAAACTCAACATTCAGAAAACGAAGATTTTGGCATCTGGTCCCATCACTTCATGGCAAACAGATGGGGAAACAGTGGAAGCAGTGGCTGACTTTATTTTGGGGGGCTCCAAAATCATTGCAGATGCTAACTGCAGCCATTAAATGAAAAGATGCTTACTCCTTGGAAGAAAAGTTATGATCAACCTAGACAGTGTATTAAAAAGCAGAGACAGTACTTTGCCAACAAATGTCTGTCTAGTCAAGGCTATGGTTTTTCCAGTAGTCACGTATGGATGTGAGAGTTGGACTATAAAGAAAGCTGAGTGCTGAAGAATTGATGCTTTTGAACTGTGGTGTTGGAGAAGACTCTTGAGAGTCCCTTGGACTGCAAGGAGATCCAACCAGTCCATCCTAAAGGAGATCAGTCCTGAGTGTTCATTGGAAGGACTGATGTTGAAGCTGAAACTCCAATACTCTGGCCACCTGATGCGAAGAGCTGACTCATTTGAAAAGACCCTGATGCTGGGAAAGATTGAAAGCAAGAGGAGAAGGGGACGACAGAGGGTGAGATGGTTGGATGGCATCACCGAATCAATGGACATGAGTTTGAGTGGACTCCGGGAGTTGTCTATAGACAGGGAGGCCTGGTGTGCTGCAGTCCATGGGGTGGCAATGAGTCAGACACGACTGAGCAACTGAACTGATTGAGCATCCAGTGAGCCCTCAGATACCATTCTAGGCAGTGGAGGGAGATAATGCACTGGTCAAACAGAAATTATCTGTCAGGAGTTTACATGCTGATGCATACGAATGCATGCAGCTCTGGTCATGGTGCCTGCGGGTGTATCATTTAGTTTGCTAATGTGCACTGAGGCTCAAAGTCTAGTGAAAGTTGACTCTGTCTGCCATCTTGGACCTGTTTGAGTCTAGTCAGTTTATTTTGTGTCCTTGTATTATGTCATTCTTTTAAAGACTGTACTCTGTCCACTTCCCTCCTATATCAATTGTCACATGCTCTCTGCTGAGCTTTCTTTATTAGCCTGAAAACCCACAAAGGACACTTGAACAAGGACCCTATGTATGAAGCTTAGGACCTGAGAGGTTGAAGCAGCATATGGCACTTGTTACAGGTAGAAAACCATGGAGGGTGGCCTGCACATTACTCAGGCAGAGCCTCACAGGACAAAGTTCCTTGGTGGGGCAACCAGGGCCTCCCTAATCTGCGAGTGTACAGGGCTGGTAATTTGATTTTGTCAGAGCACAGATTTTGTTCAGGTACAGAGGGACTACCTCACTTAACCAAACACTCAACTGTGGTCTAAGCCACAATGAGAGGTATTTGTTTACATATGACAGATATAATTTCGAAATGGCAGGGATATGGTGCCTGATCATCAGGTGCCCTCTTGTCCAAGTTGTGGAAGGACATTTGTATACACAGTGGGTGCTAGTGATCCCAGTCAGAACAAAGGTATGTATTTTCCAGGTTGGAGTAAGGCTCCACAACCATCTTTACCCCACAATAGAGAACACCTCGCCAGGGGCCTGAGTGTCCACATTCCCAGCCCTGGGGTGGATAAACAAGTGAAGACATTATTTAGACAACAGTTGTGTATCTGTCTTGATCTTCATGGTGCTGGAGAATACCCTTGAGAGTCCCTTGGACAGCAAGGAGATCAAATAGTCAATCCTGAAGGAAATCAACCCTGAATATTCATTAGAAGGACTGATGATGAAGCTGAAGCTCCAATACTTTGGCCGTCTAATGCAAAGAGCCAACTCATTAGAAAAGACCCTGATGCTGAGAAAGACTGATGGCAGGATGAAAAAGGGATGATAAAGGATGAGATGGTTGGATGACATCACTGACTCAATGGACATGAGTTTAAGCAGGCTCCAGGAGATGGTGATGGACAGGGAAACCTGGCATGCTGCAGTCCATGGGGTTTCAAAGCATCAGACACGACTGAGTGACTGAACTGAAAGAGTCAAGGATCTTGGATAACTAAGTAAAGGGTGTTATTGCATTAACAGAAAAGCTGAGGCCCCAGGTTAGCAATGGGCAGGTCTAGGAGAGAGGATTCACAGGACCAGTCCCACAGCACAGCCCCTGGTCTGGACACCACCCATGATGCTGTGTCTCTCTCTCAGGTTTCAAATGCCAGGAAGGAGTAATTATGTTGCCAAGCTAAGTCAAGTATTTGACCTTGGGCTAGGGGAGGTCCAGCTTAGAGTCTTTCTAGACTGGCATCCAATAGGAAGAGTTAATTATTCAAAGGAAGTTCAGGTGCTTTTAAAAAGTGGAACTCCACACTGGGCTACTCTAAAGCAACAAATGTCTAGAGCAGGTTATTAAAGTTCATGATCCAGAGACTGTTGAGAACTTCCCTAAGAAGCTGGGTTTACTAAGCTTGGGAGAAGGCATTCTAGAAGAACCCTGAGGCCTCATGCTGAGAGGGGGTTCAGTTCAGTTCAGTTGCTCAGTCTTGTCCAACTCTGCAATCCCATGGACTGTAGCATGCCAAGCCCCCTGTCCATCACCAACTCCGAGAGCTTGCTCAAATTCATGTCCATCAAGTTGGTGATGCCATTCAACTGTCTCATTCAGATGAGAGAGGAAGTTGGCATGGTCTTATTATATATAGAACATGGGTTTTTGCTTGATGATTCTAAGGAAGGTTTGAGAAAGAGAGGGTCAATTCTGGATTGGGTATTGTCTAGATGTGGGTACAATGAATGATTTTGTATCTCAGTTTTTATCTGGGAGGCGGGAAAGTTAAAGTGAGGGTGATGATTCATTGGTAAAAAAGCAGTCAGTACTCACATTTCACAGAAAAGAAGCATGTTTGGTTATTTTTACAGTTTAATATCCTTGTCATTGTTTTATTTCAGACATGGTCAGCATAGCCTTGTCTCTTTGTTGGAGTGTTGTCAATGTTCATTAAGAATCATCTAGCTGTGAGCTGTCATCTTGGGGGATTTTTCCTTTCTCAGCCTTCAAAGTTTAATCAGAACTGATTAGATTTCCAGGTCTTGATTTCCTTCCTAATGACTTAGTGAGACGTTGAGCCTTTCAAAGTGAATTTGCAGCTAGCTAATTGCAGCCCTAGAGATGAGACCACCAGCACTCAGGTAAAGAGATTCTTGAGGGATGCCCTGAAGAAAGGGATGAGGTGGCTATAGGGAGACTGGGCACTTTTATAAGTAATTCTGAGGATTAAAATAAATTTTATCAATGATTCTTCATGCCAAGTGAATACAGTTTCTGATTAAAGGGATTTCCTCTTTACCCTGTATAAGAATACTTGGGGTACAAGGAACTCTGCTCTTTTTTGTTCCTTTTTTTTTTTTCGCTGTGACCTGCAGCTTTCAGGATCCCCACCAGGGATCAAACCAACGCCCCCTGAATTGTAAACATGGAGTCTTAACCACTGGACCACCAGGGAAGTCTCTAGGGATGCAAGGAAATTTGAATGGCTTCCAAGATTGAGTCATTAAGATAAAATAACTGGACCACAAATTAGTGGTCTAATTACATCCCCACTTTCATGACAAATCCCATCTGTGTAACTTCTTCCTCTCATTGTTGATGGCCCAAATCTTCCTGAAAACATTAGGGATTAACTGGGGATGAGAACTTGAGGGGATAAACACGCTAGGTTCTTTACAAATGAGAGTTACAAGGGAAACTTTCCTTCTTATTCCTTTGAATTATTTTATTTTTTGTTATATTACAGCTTGTTCTACCTGTGCAGGCTCCGCATTGTCCCTGTTATTTGTAAGTCTCATAAAAACATCACTGGACAGGCTGCAGGAGGACCTTGCTATCCCCTGGGTCCTTTCAGCAGGCCCGCCTCAGTTATTCTCTGGTTATTGGAGTGTGTGCTACTGACTTCTGTTTCTTGATATCTCTCTTCTTCCTGGAATTTCCCTTCATCTTTCTAGGCTCTTGGTGAATTTGTCTTGGTGGAAAAAGATGTCAAGATTAAAAAGAAAGGAAAGATTTACAGCCTCAACGAGGGCTATGCCAAGTATTTTGATGCTGCCACCACAGAATATGTGCAGAAAAAGAAGTTTCCTGAGGTGAGTGAAGAAAGCCTGAAACAGAAGCAGGGAGAATACTGTCTCAGCGGGTTCCTGTTTGGGAAATGGCTGTGGGGGGCTGGCTGAAAGAGGTTGTTGCCCCTGTTTGTGGCTTTGACCAATGTGAGCATGGCAGACTCTGACTTTCTTCATTAGCAATCAATATCTTTCTTTCATAGCTAAGATTTACCTACTAAAGGTATTACTCTCTAGGTTAGTTTATCCAGGAGAAATTATCTATGAAGAAGGCAGAGACCAATTTTTCAAAATCCAGAGTTTCAGGCCAGAGCATCTCATTTTTTGCCGAGCTACCATGTGTGTAGATTCTGGTCACTCGGTTATATTTAAGTGAAGGTCCCTTTCACATGGTTTAAAATCAGGACCTGGTGTTTACTCCAAGTTTTAGAAAGGTCTTCAGCTCTAAGGGTGAACTCTGAGTCCTGGACTTCATGTGGCTATTAAGACAGCCCAAACAAGCCAATAAGTATGTCTGCCATACAAAAAGCCCTATTAAGACAAGTGTGGGAGGGAGTCACAGTGTTTCCAGGTCAAGAGTGTGAAGTCTGACCCACACTGGAAGTGACTGGAAGGACAGTGGTGTGAGGTGCCAGCCTGGCTGTCCCTGGAAGCCCTTCACAAACTCTAGGCAGAAAAGTGCTCAGAATTCCATGGAGTCCAGAGCACTTGGTTAGCAGGGTGCTGGACCTACCTCTGCTGCCTCAGACTGAAGCTTTAGAAAGTTTTCTTCTTTCTGTCTTGTTTGTTCTTGAAGCAAAAATCTTTGAAGCGCAGTTTCTGGTATCTCTCCTTTGTCATCACACACAAACCCATCAGGTATCTTAAGGGCAGAAGTGATAGGATATGGATTGTGAGGTTGATAAAGTCAAAATTATTTATTTACAAGTTCCCAGTCTTGGCGATAATTTCACAGTGGTTCCTATTCTAAGGTAAAAGGTACCTCTTCCAAAACCGATAAAGGAAGATACTTATTTCACCACTGGAAAACCAAACTCTTAGGCACACACACACACACAAAGCCATAAATCCCTTCGAAGGAGAAGTTTCAAACTGAGAAACAAAGGAGTCATCCCATGTATAACCAACAACAGGTGAAGAGTCTGACTGCATGAGGACCCAAATACAAGGATGAACACCCAAGCAGAAAACCAGACAAAGGGCACGATCATGCAAGGCATGGGAGATGCTAATAAAAAAGAAAGGCAAATTAAAATACAACATCATTTCCACAGTTGAGATTCGCACAGATTCAACAGATGAATAGTGCTCAGTGGTGTGGGAAAATAAGTACTCTTATAAAATGTTAAAGGAAACTTAAATGTCCTCCCTCACCCCCCAACCTTTCTGAGTGGGGCAATCTGACAGTATGATTTCCAATATTAAATATTCATATCTTTTGACTCAGTTAATCCTTAATTTCCCCCAGAAACTGATCCTAAAAAATCAACTGATCAAATAGAAACAGAGATAAATCAACAAGGATATGTCACTGCAGCATTGTTTTATAACAACAACGAAGGAACAACTGAAGTATCCAACAGGAAGGGTTGGTTGGGCCATTCACAATATTCAGGTGAAGTGTTGTGCCACACAGCTATTCATCCATTAGAATTTTAAGTCCTTCTTTATATATTGGTAGTGAGACATGTCCACAAGATAGGCAGTCAACGAAATGGATGACACCATTAAATACATGTGAATGTATTTCCGCACACACATATGTATATATAAGATGTATGTATGCATAAAATGTCTTCATAATGTGCCGTCTTGTTAATAGTGGTTTCTAGAAGTTGATATTATAGAGTTCTTGACTTTCTCTGATGTATGAATATGTGCAATATGTCATTGAAAAGAGATCATTGTAACTCTTTCTAGAAATTATTACAAAAACCATTGTCATTTGCAGAGGCAATCAAAGAGTATGCAACCAAGAAAATTGAAAGGGAAAAAGCATATCAAGTAGTTAATTAATAAAAATGCTATATTCTTTTTCTGGATTTTATGTTTAGTATAGTAAGAGTCAGCTTTTAAAAATGCGTAATATGTTGTGATTCCTTCTCCCTTATTTTAAATAATAAGTGTTTAAATAAGAAGTGTTTGCTCTTACACTTAAAAAAAGGGGAGAAAATAGACTATTCTGTTTTGAAAAGAAGTGTCCTTGCTGTCCTATAGTTTTGCCCCGGGAAGCCCATTTCCAGGGTGTGCAGGCAGCGTCCCTCCCACTCCTCATTCTTCCGGAGGCCATTGCTTTCTGGCAGGGTCTTTATGTTCTGGCTGCTCTGCTTCCACATGCTGCACCCCAAGGAGATGGGAAGCGGACCAGCACTTTTCCATACCATCCACCATTGTGGAAAGAGCAGTCCTCCTTTGCTATTTCTGTCTCTTGCCAGTGGCAGTTTCTCCTATCCCTGACTGCACTCTTCTAGCTGTGTGTCCTGTGTCTGTTCCAAGTGCTTATCATGTACTAACTCATTTAATTCTCCAACAGATTACAAGATAAGTATGAATACCACAACCCTCATTTTACAAATAAAGGAACTGAGGCCCAGAACAGCCAAGTAATGTTAAGGAGTGCAAGCTCTTACTGCTTGCCACATGACAAGCCAATAAATCAAGAGACTAGTTGTTAGGGCAAGGAATAAGGACTTTATTAGGAAAGTCAGCAGACCAAGAAGATGGTGGACTAGTGTCCCAAAGAGCCATTGTTATGCCCAAGTCGTGAAATCTCCCAATGACCACCAGGGAGCCGGTATCTGATGCAAAAGCAAGAGAGTTTTTATTACCAAGCTCAAGTTGGGGCTCCCACCGTTACCGATGCAGCAGCTAAGGAGAGGAGCCCCGAACTCTGGGTTAAATTGCTTATATAGGGTATTCTCGCGTGAAAAATTTGAAAAACGGGAGTTTCCGGGTTGGGAGACGTCTAATTGGTTACCTTCTGTGGAAGGGTTAGGTGTTGGGTTCTGATTGGTTTTCATTTCCTGGGCTGGCGACGGGTTCTCATTGATTCCCATTTCTTAGGTTCTTCATTCCCCCCTTCTCAAGGTCCCAGGACAGACCCAATCATGGGTCTGTGACCAGCTCTATGTTTTCTTCCACTAAAGGGGCCGTTGGTACGGCCGTATATTGGGACCTGAGCACCATAAGCTGAGCCGTATTGATGCGGCTCTTGATGAAGGTCATTAACTTGTTCAATAAACACGGCCCGAAGGTGAGTGGCAAAAGTAAGATAATCAGAGGCCCTGTATACCCCAGACGAGTCCTGATGTCCATCTTATGTCCCTCTGTCCTTCAGAAGTGAAGGAGACCTTGACGAGGTCACAGTCAGGGCAACTATCAGTAAATCGCTTGTTCCACATGTATGAGGTGATAGGATTTACAAAAGTCATTGTGACCAGGTCCGATGGCCTGGCCACACTCCATTTCCAACAGCCATCATTTGAAGTCACACATTCCCATGCCTTACAGTGACGACTCTGCATGCCGCCACAAGTCTTTATCTGGTCCTTTTTGTGCCCCGGACATGCATAGAAACCCACTTTTCACAGATAAGCACGTGCCCAGGAGGTCTCCATCAATTCTTTTAGGTGGAAGTATAAGTCGGGCCACCATGTATTTATGGGGTGCGTGGCAGTCGACTGGTTCAGCACGTCGTATGTCTCTCCATTTCATAGTTTCCAGGTTATATTGTAAGGACCGGAGACAAAAAAGCAACTTCTGATCATCTATTTCTTTTAACACTTCTGCCTTTAGGTTAGGGATTATTGGGGGAGGTATCCCATACATGATTTCAAAAGGGGTGAGTCCCAGTCGGTAGGGTGAGTTCTGCACCCGGTACAGGGCAAAAGGGAGGAGAGCCACCCAGTTCCTGCCAGTCTCAGCAACTAGTTTTGTTAATGTCTCTTTAAGCGTCCTATTCATCCTTTCTACTTGTCCTGAGCTCTGGGGCCTATAGGCACAGTGCCGCTTCCATCTAGTCCCTAAAGCCTGGGCTACCCCCTGGCTTACCTGAGACAAGAAGGCTGGCCCATTATCTGACCCCACCTGTGCCAGAAACCCGAACCGTGGCAAGATGTCTTCAATCAGCTTTTTGGCCACCACCTGTGCTATTTCTCTCTTGCTGGGGAACACTTCTACCCACCCTGAGAAGGTATCTATGAACACCAACAGGTATTTTTATCCATATTTACCCGGTTTTACCTCAGTGAAGTCCACCTCCCAGTAAGCTCCGGTCTTGTCCCCGTTCTCTAATTCCTTGGTTGGCCGGATGAGGGGCAGCGTTCATGAGCTTTGCAGTTTGATACCATGTCTTATATTGTCGTCCTGACATCTTTCATGGTAATTTTGGCATGTCTAATCAGGTCTTGCATCTTGTGGGTTCCCAGGTGAGTGGCACGATGCATTTTTAGTAATACTTGTTTTCCTAGTTCTTCTGGGAGGATTAGAGAGCTGTCTGCTGCTCTCCACCACCCGGCCAGCTGTTGGGCCATAGGCAGGCTTTTTATCCAGTCTAAGTCTCTTGTTGAGTAATTGGGCAAAGCTGGCAGAATAGGGCTCCCAGGGTCAGGCAGCTGAAGCGTGGCCTCTATCATGATATTCTGGGCTGCATCCCTGGCTGCCCTGTCCGCCAAGTTGTTTCCCCTTGAGATCAGGGTGCCTGGCTTCTGGTGCCCCGGGCAGTGTATTATGGCTAGTTTTTTAGGAAGCCATAAAACTGAGAGGAGAGCTTTTATTTCTTCTTTGTTTTTAATCGTCTTACTCTCGGCTGTGAGGAGTCCCCTTTCTCTGTAGATGGCCCCGTGTATATGGGCAATAGCAAAGGCATATCGGCTATCAGTAATGATGTTAAGTTTTTTGTCCTTTCCCAACTGAAGGGCTTTGGTTAGAGCGATTAGTTCAGCCCTTTGCGCCGAAGTACCCGGAGGTAGTGCTTCCACCCACACGATTTGGGTTTCCATGATTATGGCTGCCCCTGCGTACCTGAGTCCATCTCCAGTGAAACTGTTCCCACCCGTATACCAGGTGACCTCAGCATCCGCCAGAGGGCGATCTTGCAAGTCCTCTCGCGTCCCATGCACCCGGGCTAGTATGTCGCTGCAGTCATGGATCAGGGCTTCCAAGTCTGGGTTAGGAAACAACGTAGCTGGATTGAGAGCAGTAGGCGGTAGAAAGATGATCCTGGAGGGGTTTAGCAGCAGTCCCTGGTAGTGGGTCAGCCGAGCGTTGCTGATCCATCTATCTGGGGGTTGTTTCAGTATGCCCTCAATGGCATGGGGGGCGGTAATACGTAACTCCTGCCCTAGTGTCAGTTTGTCTGCATCTTTGACCATTAGGGCCACTGCCGCAGTCATGCGGAGGCATGGGGGCCAGCCTACAGGGTCTGGATGCTACAGGGTCTAGGAGTTTAGACAAGTAGGCCACTGGCCGTTTCCAAGGTCCCAAATGTTGCATCAGCACCCCTTTTGCTACTCCTTGTTTTTCGTCGCATTGGTTCTTTCCTAATGCTGGTCGCGTACGGGGGCGGCTCTTACCTTCAGCCACTAGGTGGTGAAGCTGGCGTTCCCTTTCTCCTGAATCAGGAACTGTTGCCGCTAGCAGGATGCGCGCCATATTGCAGGTCTGGCTGTCTGCTGCCTTAGCTTGTTTTTCCTCGGGGGTCTCTCGAGTATTGTAGACCCTTTCTGCCACTGTTATTAAATCCTAGATACTCTTTTTACCCAGGCGTTCTAGTTTTTGTAACTTTTTGCTGATATCTGGAGCCGCCTGGTTGACAAAATGCATTATCAAAGCAGCCTGAGTGCCTTCTGCTTCTGGGTCCATGGGGGTGTATTGTCTAAAGGCCTCCATCAGCCTTTCCAGATAAGCAGCTGGACTCTCAGTGGGGCCTTGTTGAACATCTCCTACTCTAGCTAGGTTAGTGGGTTTCTGTGCAGCTGCCTTGAGCCCCCCAGTAGAGTCTGGCGGTAGACCCAGAGCCTCTCCTTACCTTGTGCCGTATCGTAATCCCAGTCAGGTCGCGATAAAGGAAAAGAGGTGTTAATTTCATCTATATTAGTGGTGGGTTCTCCATTTGCCCCTGGGACCCATTTACGGGCCTCATTCTGTATACTCTCTCTCTCTTCCGTAGTGAAGAGAATCTGGAGCAGCTGTTGACAGTTCCAGGTGGGTTGATGAGTAAAAAGCACAGTTTCTAGATTAGTTAGATCTCTAGGGTTATCTGAGAACTTAGCATTCTATGATCTCCAGTTATATAAGTCACTGGTAGAGAAGGGCCAGTATTGATGAGGTTGGTTCCCTTCCTCGTCAGGGGGACTGGCCACTCGTAAAGGGAGGGCAACAGTTGAGTCTACCGGCCCTGCTGGAGACATGGCTCGCCTATGGTGAGTATTTTGTGTGAGCCCCCCTTCTGCTGCATCAGCCTTAGGTGGAGGGATAGCAGGGGCCTGCGGTGGCTCGAGGGGTTGGTAAGGGGGTGGCAAGAGAAGTTCTTTCTCTGTTCCCCCTTGTAAAATGGGGTACAGCGGCGCCATTGGTTCAGGTTCCTTGGGATCTTTCAGATTCTTTCCTATAAGTGTCACCAGCACCTGTGCAGTGGAGAATCCCTGTTGAGGCAAGAAATGTTGTACCCATGGAGGGGGGCGCAATATGAGATCTTCCCACACTATGACATAGGGAACTTGGTCAGGGTGTCCGCTCCGCGGTCGAAAGATGATGTCTCGGACTCGGTGCACGGTTTCCAAGTCAAAGGTGCCCTCTGGGGGCCATCCCACGTGGAAGGTTGGCCATTCCGCACTGCAAAACGTGATTAATTTATCTTTCTTAATTTCCACACTAAGGTCATGTGCACGCATCTTGACCTCCTTAAAACGGTCAGTGATCAGGGATAGAGGGGTAGGGCTAGATTGACTTTGCCCCGTTGTTCCTAGATCAGTCAGATATTGGTAAATTAACACAGACAGTACAGATAGCCACACAGACAGACAGAGAGACAGAAGATACAGACCTCTGGGATTCTGGAGGCAAAACTGAAAGTAAGACGACAGCCTCTGGCCGTTCAGCGGGAGCGACCCGCTATCGTCTATGGAGAACAGGGGTACTCCGTCCCCTCTGAAGGGGCCGGGGACGTCTCCCAACGACCTGCACCGGTGACCTGCCAGCGTGTCCGCCTGAGTCATATACCGGCTTCAGAAAATAGGCCTTATCAGAAACAAAGAGATAGAGAAGAGCTTACCGGCTGCAGATAACTCTCCGGATCAGTTTCCCTGCGGGGCCGATGGGAGATCCCGGACGAGTCCCCGAATGTTATGCCCAAGTCACGAAATCTCCCAATGACCACCAGGGAGCCAGTATCCGATGCAAAAGCAAGAGAGTTTTTATTACCAAGCTCAAGCTGGGGCTCCCATTGTCACCGATACAGCGGCTAAGGAGAGGAGCCCCGAACTCTGGGTTACATTGCTTATATAGGGTATTCTCGCACAAAAAATTTAAAAAACGGGAGTTTCCGGTTTGGGAGACGTCTAATTGGTTACCTTCTGTGGAAGGGTTAGGTGTTGGGTTCTGATTGGTTTTCATTTCCTGGGCTGGCAACGGGTTCTGATTGATTCCCATTTCCCAGGCTTAATTTGAATTTCCCGGGCAGGTCATAAGTCCTGAACGTAAAGTCAGGAGATCCTGATCTGGGATCTGATTGGCTCGCAGGTGGTGGGGTGAGGTCAGGGGGATTTCCAAAGACTCTTTCCTCAGAACTCTAAAATGGAGTCTTTTTTAACAAAATGGGGTGGCTTAGGTTCTTCACCATCTTGCCTGAGTTAGAATTCAGGCCTCTTTTATACTAAAAAGGGAGAGGATGTGGTTGTTTGTTGCAAACTTTTGGTGTCAGGATCCTTTGTTCTTGCAGTTGCCCAGGTAGGTCAGGATGTGATGTTCCTATAAAACTCCAACAAGACAAATGTTATTCTCTGTTCTGCAACTTTTTATTTCTCTCTCTGTGTGTTAGTTGCTCAGTTATGTCTGACTCTTTGCAACCTCATGAGCTATAGCTGCCCCACCGCTCCCCACCCCCCCACTTTGTGTTTCTATATATTTGACTACTTTAGATACCTCATATAAGTTAAATAATGTTGTATATGTCATTTTTTTGACTGGCTTATTTCACTTGGCACAATGTCCTCAAATTTCATCCATGTTGTGATGCTGAAAGCTCAGCTTCTCTGTACACTGGTGCTGAATTGAACCTTGGAGACAGAATTTGGCATGAAGTAGAAAAGAATAGTGTTATTGCCTTTCCAGCAAAGGGGGACACAGCAGGCTCATACCGTCAAAATCATGTGTCCCCTCTTGGAAAAGATAGTGAGAAGTTTTGTAGTAATTGTCCAAAGAGGACGTGATCAGCTTGTGGACATTCTTCTGAGGGGTTGGTAGTGGGCTAAGTTGGAGTCAGCATCATCAACCTTCAGGTCCAGCTGGTCTGGGGTCTACGTGCTTGTGGGTGGCATACCATCGTTAATTGTTATCTTCTTTCACCTGTGGGGGTTTCAGAATCTGCAAAATAGTTCAAAGATATTGTTGTGCATATCCTTTAATGGGGAAAACAGGACCTTGTCCCAAGGCTGCTCTTGACTGTTTCTCCTTGATCGTCCATCCCCTCCCTTTTCTGATTAACAACTGCTTGAATCTGCCCTTTGTAACTCAGGGACGGTCATGAAGGCTGAACGAAGGCTGCTTTCTATAATCAAAGAAATGGGGGACACAGAAAGTCTTTGTGCCCAGGAGCCCTAAAGGGCCCTGCTTGATATCAGTTGAGCAAGTGACAAGATTTTTTTTTTCAAAGTCCAAATAATATCCTACTGTGTGTATATACCACATTTTCCTTATCCATCCATCTGTCAATGGACACTTAGGTTGCTTCCACTTCTTGGCTATTGTGAATAATGCCTCGATGAACATGGATATGCAGATATCTCTTTGAGATTCTGTTTCCAATTCTTTTGGATAAATACCCAGAAGTGGGAAGAAAGTTTTCATTTTTTGAAAGTTTTTCTTTCCTTTCATTCCCTCTTTAACCCTCTTGGTTCTAATATCAACCCTTTGTAATCCTCTTTTACATAATCCAGCATCATGTTTCCACCTTATGTTACTTGACCTCTCATGGCATTTAGGGTTGTTTACTCTTCCTTTCCAGCTTCTCTGGTGGCTCAGTGGTAAAGAATTCATCTGTTAATGTGGGAGAAACAGATTCAATCCCTGAGTCTGGAAGATCCCTAAGAGAAAGAAATGGCAACCCACTCCAGTATTCTTGCCTGGGAAATCCCATGGACAGAGGAGCCTGGCGGACTACAGTCCATGGGATTGCAAAAGAGTCGGACACAATTTGGTGGCTAAACAACAACAGCAACCCTGTCCTTCGTGAAACTTGTCTTCTTTAGCCTTGTGTCTGGTTTTCCATCCATCTGCCTAACCATCTTCTTCTTTTATTAGTTCCCATAGCTCTGCCTACACTTCTGTCCTGGTACATATAGTACTCTATTCCCAAAAAACCTTTCGGCTCACACTTGTCCCCCCAGGGTGATCTCATCTAGTCTCTTCTCATAAGATTCAGATCTGCCTGCTCCTCCAGACACCTAGAACTCCACATATCCAACTCTGACCCTCCTATTCCCCACCCCCCACCACTCTACACATACACAAACAAACACACACACCTCCCCCCGACACACACACACCATTTTCCAAGTTTACTACTTTCTGATTTTCTTCTCTGGACCTATACTGCCTCTACCATCATATTCATTCCCAACAAAGTTTGGGGAATCCAGAGGATTACCTCTTTCTTATGCTCATGACTAATCATTTACTGGATGTTACCAACTCTATTTTCTAAATATTCCTCAAAAAGTGAAAGTGAAGTCACTCAGTTGTGTCCAACTCTTTGCGACCCCGTGGACTGTAGCCAACCAGGTTCTGCTGTCTATGGGGATTCTCCAGGCGAGAATACTGAAGTGAGTTTCCATTTCCTTCTCCAGGGGATCTTTCCAACCCAGGGATCGAATCTGGGTCTCCTGAATTGCAGGCAGACTCTTTACCCTCTGACCTACTCAAGTTAGCTCAAGCTACTCATTTACCCTCTGAGCTACTCAAGTAGCTCAAGATACTCATTTTCTTCATCCCAAATTCAGACCTGCATTCTTTTACCTATTGAGAAATCTCTTAATTGGCATCTGAAGGTGTTTTGTATGCTTAATATCATTATGTAAATAAAATGGAGGAGGCAAAATCTCCCATGTAATTTTTAACATACAACTTGAATAGTGCTTTCAAGATATTGCATGTGTATGCACTTCAGAAAGTATTTCCCCAGCAGCTACTTTTTGCCCCACACCAGGCTGAACTCAGGGTATGATGCCAAGATCAAGCAGACAGTCTTTTCCACAAGGATGTCACACACTGATGGAGATATCTGGCTTATAAATGCCTATAAAATCAATACACTTTATAGTGGCTGATGCCACACAAAGCATTGGATATTTGCTCTAAAAATTTTTGGCGTTTCCTTGTACTGTCAGAAAATTATTAGATTAGACACAGAAATCTCGCATGGGTCACTGAATGAGGAAAAAGCAAACCTGCCCGAAGGAGCCTTCCATGAGATAGTCATGCCTTACTGATATGCCCTACGTAAGGGAAATCATGAACTTTGACTTATTTCTTTCAGAGCAAATCTTCTTTTTGTTATAAGACTAATGAAATTGACGTTTACACAGAAGCTGTTTTATTTCTTTGAATGATTTCTAAAGGTATTTAAAATAATTTTACCAGTGGATAAACGCTGCTTACACTAAGTGCAAAAGTTGTCGTGGTTCAAGGGGATCTCGTTTTCAAGAAGCTAAAAAGTGCTCTGAACTGTGAGGGCCAAGGAGATTCAAAGAGGAGCCCAACAGTTAGTGTTTGTCTATACTTCTTTTTCCAGTGTTTTTTTTTCCCCCCTCATTAGCTTCTGTCTTAGAACACATATTGTCTCTCACTTTAAGTAGTCCAACATTTAATGAGTCCAATTACTAGTTGAGGTTTGGGAACTCCTAATGGTCAGCTACATAATAATTTCAATTCCTAAGCTGGTGGGTAGAGGAAAGAGGACCTGGAATGTAGAGCTTACATCCACTGGATGTGTCACCTGAAGTAGATACTGACTGCTTGCTAAACCCACTGCATCTTGCCTCTCCCCTCTCCATCCTCCAGGACGGCAGTGCTCCCTATGGGGCCAGGTACGTGGGCTCCATGGTGGCTGATGTGCACCGCACCCTTGTCTATGGAGGAATCTTCCTGTACCCAGCGAACCAGAAAAGTCCGAAGGGCAAGGTAACTCTCCTCTGTCCGCTGGCTGAATCTGCTCAGGAAGGCGGTCACAATTCTCTTTCTCATCATGCCTGTTTTTGGCTACCATCTGTCTGTGAGTGGGCAGATGGAAGAGAAACGAAGTATATATCCCATTAATAGAGTTCTAAGGTTGTGGTAGAAGGTCTGGAGGAGGAGGAGGCTGAAGTTGTTGGTGATTGTCACTGGCCATCACTTCTGCGGCTCTCACACTCCTCAATTCACGGTGAATCAGCTGTGTTCATCCCCCACTTTCCACATGCTGTGTCTTTTTGCTTCATTACCAGCTGATTTGGATCATAGATCCTTTTGAGAACTTAATGAAACTTTTGAAACTTACATGAAACTCATTACATGTGAACATACACATTACATATGTTGTCAGGGGGTTCACAATAACCTGAGGATGACCCAAGAATTTCCTAGAGAGTTCCCAGAAGTTCAGGCTAAGAACTTTTGAACTACCTGTAAAGGTAGCTTTGGGAAGATCTCATTGCAACTTTATGAAGCAAAACCTAAAATACCTGTGTTATCAAGTGGGAATCCTATGATCCTAATGCGTCTGTCTTGAATAGACCCTGCCATGGAAAGGTGTCTGATTTTTAGCCAGTCACAGAATCATAGGTATAGGAGACAAATTCAAATAAATGTCTGCATATTCTCTGACACACTAACAACTAGCCACACATATATGCATCTCTCAGTGTGGGTGATCCGATCTGAATTATTGGAATGCCAGATTCAAAGCCATGATAAGAAGTCTAACACAGCACGTGAAACCAGAGAGATTTTAACATGCAGGTTGGTGTATCAGGCATTTCTCTTCCTGTGATGGTTTAGCTCTTGTATATCAGCTTGTTGGACAGATAAATCTTAGCAGAACAGTGCTAAGGAGTATTACATGAGATCAAGTAGAAGATGTGGAAATTCTCAGGTAGAACCACATTTGCCATCTACTCAGTTCTAACAAGGAGAACATTAAGACTACTAGCTATTATTACGATATTTAAAATTAGTCAGAAAATATCTACATATAATTACAAAAATATTTCCATAAAATATATAACTGCATATATAGATCTACATTCATAGTACCATATTCAAAGTACCATTGGTTTCTTTTTTAAAATTTTATTTGGAGGATAATTGCTTTACAGTGTTGTGTTGGTTTCTGCCATATGACAATGTGAATCAGCCATAAGTATACATATATCCCTTCCCTCTTGAACCTCCCTCCCACTCTCCACCCCATCCCATCCCAACATAGCACTGGTTTGAGCTCTCTGTGTTACACAGAGACTTACCATTATCTATTTTACATATGGTAATACATATGTTTCAATGCTACTCTCTCAATTCGTCCCACCCTCTCCTGCCCCTGCTGTGTCCACAAGTCTGTCCTCTGTGTCTGCGTCTCTATTCCTGCCCTGCAAATAGGGTCATCAGTACCAGTTTTCTAGGTTCCATATATATGTGCTAATATATGATACTTGTTTTTCTCTTTCTGATTTATTTCAGTCTATATAACAGGCTCTAGGTACCACTGAGTTCTGATCTCCATGTTTTAGCTCTCACGGTCTCTGTGACCATGTTTGCGTGAGTGGGTGGGTAGTGGGGTGTGACTGCTTCTCCTCCTATTGTCTCTGTAGAGCAACATAGATTTTAATTGTGGGGGAAAAAATAGATTACATAGCCTGCAGGTAAAGACACCATGAAGATCTGGACACTGTTCTAAAATGAGTTTACTACAACAATATCTTAAGGTCAGAACAAAACTTGGTTCCAGGTAAGTTTGATGTAAGTATCCATGTCCTTATCTATCTATCTATTTTTTTTATAGCATCTGAATTAACATGGTACAAATAAAAGCATCCTATTCTGTTTCCCCAAAATGGAAATAAATGCCCCCTACAGTTTTAACTTACTTTCTGCTCAGTGCCTGGCTCTCCAATTCAGATTGGAAATAGTTTGTTCCTCTCTTTGAAATAACAATAATTTAAAAATCATCACAAGATGTAACTATGAAGAAAAGAATGGAAAGAGGTTGTGTAGAGCTGGATCAATCACTTTGAAAGCTGATTACAGAAAAGGACATTTAAGTTACAGATTTCATACCTATGAGGGAAGGAAGGAGAGGATAGTGTGATATAGAGTCAGAGCATGCAGCAAGAACGTCACCTGAATCTATGTGATGTGTGTGTGTGTGTCTGCTGTGGGTCAGGGGATGAGGAAGAAGGCAAAACATAATGACAGAAAAAGACCCAGAAAGGATATTCAATCAGCCCATTTCAATTCAACTCACCATATACTAACTGGACACAGGATTGACACCTAGTCATCTCATAGTGCCCTTTAGCAGGGCATTTCTTTCTCAGAACAGGCATTGGATCCATGTACCCGGCTTGGCAAAAAATGGTACAACTGATTTCCCCCCATTTCTGCCCTCCACTGGGAGCCCTTGTGCAGCATACACCGTAGCCTTGTTTGGACACGTCCTACATGTCAGGCAGTACTAGGAATGAAGATGCCACAAACACCAACCTTAAGAGATGCCTCCCCTGCCCTCAAGGGAGGGCGTCCAAGGAGGAAGGCAGATGTTAAACAAACCTCAGAGTCAGGATTATCATGAAAGGGGAAGTACAGGATGCTGTGGGAGAGCAAGCAACAAGAGACTAGGCAACTCAGTCTAAGGGGTCAAAAGAAAAGATCATCTAAACACCAGAAAACTCTTCAGCCAAGTTGACACTTGAGCTGTTCCTCCCTCCCATCCTGGACATTGTGGTTATCTGAAGAGACCACCCAGCACTCTCTAGGTGACCCTCCGATCCCATCCAAGCTTGACTCTATTGGCCTTAAGGTCTGGCATGTAGAGACTGCTAACCTGGACCCAGAATCACTTCACCTCATTGACGAACTAGTGAGGAATGAACACTAAGATCTGATACTCCCAAGTCTCTCATAAGCACCAAGGTCAGGTAGCTATTGACCGGAGGTGTCCCCAAAGACATATGTGATCAGCATCAGCTGGGGCACCCAGCCTTCTGGAGAGTGTTGGTCTCTGGCAGCCGGCTCCCCTGAGATGGGCAAATGTACTCGCACTAATGAGACAGAGGCTCAGCAGTTGGAATTCCTCCTGGAGCTTCAGGTGCATGGTTTGAGGATCTTGGCAACTTGGAACACTTGTCCACCTGACTCTGTTTCTCCTCAGCTCCGGCTCCTGTATGAGTGCAATCCTGTGGCCTACATCATCGAGCAGGCGGGAGGCCTGGCGACCACAGGCACCCAACCCGTGCTGGACGTGAAGCCTGAAGCCATTCACCAACGAGTCCCCCTCATTCTAGGGTCCCCGGAAGATGTACAGGAATATCTCACCTGTGTGCAGAAAAATCAGGCAGGCAGGTAGTGAGTCTGACCCACAAGCCCTCTTCTCTTTGTATGTGCTTTGTTAGGGACCCTAGATGAATAAGTGAGTGAATGCTGGTGATGAGAAACAAAAGGTAAACCCACTGAATCATGTGCAGAAGAGCAGCAGCCCACTGCTCACGACAGGTCTAGAAACCAGAGGCAAGTTTGTGCTCAGTGTAAAGGGCTGAAAATAAAACCCGCACATGAAAAGAACAACTGTGATTTGTCTTCTGTCATGAACAGTGGTAAATAGTGTTGTTATTTATCAGCCCAAGTTATCAGCAGCTATCCCTTGTGGGCAAAAAGTACAGAGGTCAGTTAAGAATTTGTCTTGGCTGAGAATTTGAACCTAATGTCTTAATCCTATAGTGATTAATTTCCTTTCTTATAAAATAGATGCATATATTTACTATATAGTTATTTCATATATACTTATAAATATATATATTTAATGCATATAAATATATCCATTATAGATATTTAAATGGTGACTTAATTTCTTAAAAGCTTTTGTCTTATTGTGGATAGGCTTTGAGTTATAAATTTCATGGCTATTAAATTGTAAAATTTTGGATCAAGCAAACAAAGATACATCAGGTCAAAGTCAAGCCATTTTTAGGAGCAATGATTTGGATGACCAATAACTACTTGAATGGAAAAATGTGGTCACCTGTTGACAAAGTCACATACTAAGTGGAGTTAATATTTAAAAATTAATACCTAGTTTTCTCAGCCTTATGACTTTTCCTTTTTAATTTTTTGGGGAAATACTTTAATCTATTCTAGATCCTAACCCTAGTACACTGGTTAATGACTTCATTTGTCCAAATTGTGTTATGATAGGGATGGGTGGCATATGCATCAGAAATCTGTTTACTTTTCCAAGAGTTGCTATATATGCATATAGACCTGGAGGCCAAAAATGCCTAGTGAAATATTCATGAACATATCCAGAAATATAAAACAAAGATATACATCAGGACAAAATCAGGCTTAACTCCAAATTTCAAGAATGATTCAATATCAGAAAACCCATTAAATAATGCATTGCTGCTGCTGCTAAGTCGCTTCCGTCGTGTCTGACTCTGTGAGGCATTAGATTAAGGCAAAAGGCAATGGTGGGGAAGTGGGGGCTTGGAGAAACCATGGGAAGAAACATTCCTTCACTTTAGCTTTGGACAAGGTGGTTCATATAACACAGAGGTGGATTTCAATTTGGATATAATTCAGGACTCAACAATGTTCCTCAGTCCACCTTTGCTTGGCAGCAGTAAGAGAAGCAGTAAAATTTAAGCATAATCAAAAAGTTTTCATCTCTCCCTACAAAACACAAAGATTTTCTTTCTCTAGGAAAAAATCTGATGCTAAGCAATGGGCTATTAATGCTTTATTAGACAGTTCATCTGAAATTTATATCTGCAAGATTCAAACTGAAGTCTTCACTTCTTAGGAATAAATTGATATGGTGCATTTATAACACATGGTTTCAAGACCTCACAGACAGGAGGAAAGTTTTTTAGGAAGCAAAGCTGAGTGATAGCACCTTCAATCATGATTTGTATTGCTCTGATGAATATGGTAGGTGCTCAGGGAAAGATCCATTCACTATCCTTCTTTAAGCTGAGACTCTTGGTCGCTGCACATCAAATCTAAAAACAGGAATCTAGTGAAGAGCATGGGACTGTCATTCAATTCTTGGTGGCTACATATCAAAGATTTGAGGGTATCAGTGCAATGGTGCCTGGGTGGCCAGTGCTTTCATAAGCAGGGTCTGGAAAGACCATCAGAAAGAGGTTGTGCCTTCTGGCCTAAGTGATCTGAGAATTGCTTTTCTCTTGGTTTTTCATTCCCTCCTGAATACCTTCACAGTTTAGATGCTTGTATCCAATTCAGGAGAAGTCCAGTTGCTCTTTCCATTTTCCAGCAGCCTCCAAAATACACTCTCCAGGTGTGGCCTCACTTGAGGAAAGTGGGACCATTCACTGGTTTCCTTTGTGATTTGTATAGATGAGCTTCTTGGAGCAGACCCATTAACACATCAAAAGGAGAAAAGACATTTTAATAGGTGTTCTTTAAAAATAAAAAGAAAACATGCTGTTTCAAATCAGTGGGAAAAGAAATGACTGGTGTTTGAATAATTAGCTAGTAATTTGAGGGGGGAAAATCCCAAAACCTGGATCCCCAAACATGTTGCAGCTGGATTCAAAAATTAAACATAAAAAGTAAAGCTGTAAAGGCATTGCAAAAAGATAAAGCATATATATTTATGACCTTAAACAGGACCAAAAGACACAAAGCCCAAGATACAAAGGAAAGACCGATGTGATTACATCAAAATACACCACAAATTTAAAAAGACAATTGATAGCTTAGGAGAAAATACTTGTAATATATAACAAAAAATGAACACCAAGAATCATACATATTGAGAGAAAAAAGAAGCTATCCGAGAGAAATAAACTAACAATAAAAACTGCAATTTTCAGAAGAGAAAACACAAATAGTCAATTCACATGTGAAAAGATGGTTAGACTCCCTGATGATTCAGTTCAGTTCAGTTCAGTCGCTCAGCCTTGTCCGACTCTTTGCGACCCCATGAATTGCAGCACGCCAGGCCTCCCTGTCCATCACCAACTCTCGGATTTCACCCAAACTCATGTCCATCGAGTCAGTGATGCCATCCAGCCATCTCGTCCTCTGTCGTCCCCTTCTCCTCCTGCCCCCAATCCCTCCCAGCATCAGAGTCTTTTCCAATGAGTCAACTCTTCGCATGAGGTGTCCAAAGTACTGGAGCTTCAGCTTTAGCATCATTCCTTCCAAAGAAATCCCAGGGCTGATCTCCTTCAGAATGGACTGGTTGGCTCTCCTTGCAGTCCAAGGGACTCTCAAGAGTCTTCTCCAACACCACAGTTCAAAGGGAAATATAAGTAAAATAAAGTCAGATTCAGTTCAGTTCAGTTCAGTCGCTCAGTCGTGTCCGACTCTTTGCCACCCCATGAACCACAGCACGCCAGGCCTCCCCGTCCATCACTAACTCCCAGAGTCCACCCATGTCCATTGAGTTGGTGATGCCATCCAACCATCTCATCCTCTGTCATCCCCTTCTCCTCCTGCCTTTAGTCTTTCCCAGCATCAGGGTCTTTTCAAATGAGTTAGCTCTCTGCATCAGGTGGCCAAAGTATTGGAGTTTCAGCTTCAACATCAGTCCTTCCAATGAACACCCAGGACTGATTTCCTTTAGGATGGACTGGTTGGATCTCCTTGCAGTCCAAGGGACTCTCAAGAGTCTTCTCCAGGGGCAGTCCTAAGATGGTGAAGGAATAGAACAGGGAAATCACTTTCTCCCTCACAAATTCATCAAAAGAACATTTGAACGCTGAGGAAATTCCACAAAACAACTTCTGAATGCCGGCAGAGGACATCAGGTAGCCAGAAAAGCAGCCCATTGTCTTCGAAAGGAAGTAGGAAAAAAATTTAAGACAAAAAGAGAGACAAAAGAGGTAGGGATGGAGATCCGTCCTGGGAAGGGAGTCTTAAAAGAGAAAGAAGTTTCCAAACTCCAGGAAACACTCTCACTGCTGAGTCTGTGGCAAGCCTTGGAACCACAGAGGGCAACATAACTGGGAGGAAAAATAAATAATTAAAACCCATAGATTACGTGCCCAATGGTAACTCCCCCAGCGGAGAAGTAGCGCAGATGCCTGCATTCGCCACTAGCAAGTGCGGGCTGGGCAGGGAGGCATGGGCTGCATTGCTTAGAGTAAGGATGGGCCTGAATGCCCCAAGGGCAATCTGAAGGAACTAACTTGAGCTAGCAAACCAGACTGTGGGATAGCTACCATGCAAAAAACCCTAACCTAAGACACCATCAGGGCCGCTCACAGAACAAAGGACTGAACACAGTTAGCTGGCCGCAGACCATCCCCCTCCAGTGACAGGCAGCCAGAGCCCGAAGGGGGCAATTGCGGCCCCAGAGAGACATTATCTACCAAACTGCAAGCAGGCTTCGTTGCTAACTAAGACTTCTTGGGATTTTGGATGGTCAACATCCTCCTGAGAAGGTGCGCCTGTTGTACACCCAGAAAACCGAGCGGCAGGGATGGGGGAGGGGATAAGTCGCAGTGACGGCGCTCACCAAACACCTGGTCACCTGAGCTGCTCGGACCTGGGAAGGGCACAAAACACAGGCCCAACATTGTCTGTACCTCTGAGGACTACCCGAGTGCCTGAACCTGAGTGGCTTAGACCTGGAAAGTGCATGCAGCCCTGGGCCGGCCTCGGATGGTTCCCAGCGGAGCAACCTAGAGCCTGAGCAGTGTGGGTAGGGAGGGCACACGCACCGTGAGTGGGGGCAGGCCCAGTGTGGCTGAGACACTGTGAGCGCATGCCAGTGTTATTTGTTTGCAGTGTCCCTCCCTCTCCACAGCACGACTGAACAAGTGAGCGTAAAAAAGTGTCCACTACCGCCCCCTTGTGTCAGGACAGAAATTCGACACTGAAGAGACCAGCAAACAGAAGAAGCTAAAACAGAGGGAACCTCCTTGGAAGTGACAGGTGTAATAGATTAAAACCCTGTAGTTGGTACCAACTACATAGGAAGGGGCCTATAGATCTTGAGAAATATAAGCCAGATCAAGGAACTATCGAAAATGAACTGACCCCACACTGCTCACAACAACACCAGAGAAAGTCCTAGATATATTTTTACTATTTTTACTATCATTCTTTATTATTTTTTTAACTAAAAAAATTTAAGTCCTCTATTACTCCTTTAATTTTCATTTTTATAGCCTACTATTACTTTGCAAAAAAAAGAGCAACCCTATTTTTTAAAGCAAACTTCATATATATATATATATTCTATAATTTTTGTGACTTTTTTCCTTTTAATATTGTATTTTGAAAATCCAACTCTACTCTAGATTTTTAATCTTTGCTTTTTGGTATTTGTTATCAATTTTGTGCCTTAAAGAACCCAATCTTCAGTACCCACTTTTTCTTGAGAGCAAGATTACTGGCTTGACTGCTCTCTCCCCCTTTGGACTCTCCATTTTCTCCACCAGGTCGCCTCTATCTCCTCCCTCCCCCTTCTTTTCTCTATCCAACTCTGTGAATCTCTTTGTGTGTTCCAGACAGTGGAGAATACTTAGGGAAATGATTGCTGGCTGGATCTGTCTCTCTCCTTTTGATTTCCTCCTTTATCTCCTGGCCACCTCTGTCTCCTTCCTCCCTCTGCTCTTCTCTGTATAACTCTGTGAACATCTCTGAGCAGTCCAGACTGTGGAGCACACATAAGGAAGTGATTACTGGCTAGCTTGCTCTCTCCTCTTTTGATTCCACCTCATCTCATTCGGGTCACCTCTATCCCTCCTCCCTCTTCTCTTCTTCGTGTAACTCTGTGAACCTCTCTGGGTGTCCCTCACTGTGGATAAACTTTTCATCTTTAACCTAGATGTTTTATCAATAGTGCTGTATAGATGGAGAAGTCTTGTGGCTACTGTAAGAATAAGACTGAAAACCAGAAGCAGGAGGCTTAAGTCCAAATCCAGAGGACACCAGAGAACTCCTGACTCCAGGGAACATTAATCGACAGGAGCTTATCAAATACCTCCAAACCTACACTGAAACCAAGCACCACCCAAGGGCCAACAAGTTCCACAGCAAGACATACCACGCAAATTCTCCAGCAACACAGGAACACAGTCCTGAGCTTCAATACATAGGCTGCCCAAAGTCACTCCAAACCCATTACATCTCATAACTCGTTACTGGACAATTCATTGCACTCCAGAGAGAAGAAATCCAGCTCCACCCACCAGAACACCGACACAAGCTTCCCTAACCAGGAAAGCTTAACAAGCCACCTGTACAACCCCACCCACAGTGAGGAACCTCCACAAAAAGAGAACTCCACAAACTGCCAGAATGCAGAAAGGACACCCCACACTCAGCAATATAAACAAGATGAAGAGACAGAGGAATACCCAGCAGGTAAAGGAACAGGATAAATGCCCACCAAACCAAACAAAAGAGGAAGAGATAGAGAATCTACCTGATAAAGAATTCCGAATAATGATAGTGAAAATGATCCAAAATCTTGAAATCAAAATGGAATCACAGATAAATAGCCTAGAGACAAGGATTGAGAAGATGCAAGAAAGGTTTAACAAGGACTTAGAAGAAATAAAAAAGAGTCAATATATAACAAATAATGCAATAAATGAGATAAAAAACACTCTGGAGGGAACAAATAGAATAAAGGAGGCAGAAGACAGGATTAGTGAGGTAGGAGATACAATGGTAGAAATAAATGAATCAGAGGGGAAAAAAGAAAAATGAATTAAAAGAAATGAGGACAATCTCAGAGACCTCTGGGACAATGTTAAATGCCCCCAAGATTCAAATCATAGGAGTCCAGAAGAAGAAGACAAAAAGAAAGACCACGAGAAAATACTTGAGATAATAGTTGAAAACTTCCCTAAAATGGGGAAGGAAATAATCACCCAAGTCCAAGAAACCCAGAGAATCCCAAACAGGATAGACCCAAGGCAAAACACCCCAAGACACATAATCAAATTAACAAAGATAAAATACAAAGAACAAATATTAAAAGCAACAAGGGAAAAACAACAAGTAACACACAAGGGGATTTCCATAAGGATAACAGCTGATCTTTCAATAAAAACTCTTCAGGCCAGGGGGGAATGGCAGAACATATTTAAAGTGATGAAAGGAAATAACCTACAGCCCAGATTACTGTACCCAGCAAGGATCTCATTCAAATATGAAGGAGAAATCAACAGCTTTACAGACAAGCAAAAGCTAAGAAAATTCAGCACCACCAAACCAGCTCTCCAACAAATGCTAAAGGATCTTCTTCAGACAGGAAACACAGAAAGGGTGTATAAACTCGAACCCAAAACAATAAAGTAAATAACAACGGGATCATACTTATCAACAATTACCTTAAATGTAAATGGGTTGAATGCCCCAACCAAAAGGCAAAGACTGGCTGAATGGATACGAAAACAAGACTCCTATATATGTTGTCTACAAGAGACCCACCTTGAAACAAGGGACACATACAGACTGAAAGTGAAGGTCTGGAAAAAGATATTCCACGCAAATAGACACCCAAAGAAAGAAGGAGTAGCAATACTCATATCACATAAAATAGACTTTAAAACAAAGGCTGTGAAAAGAGACAAAGAAGGACACTACATAATGATCAAAGGATCAACCCAAGAAGAAGATATAACAATTATAAATATATATGCACCCAACAGAGGAGCACCGCAATATGTAAGACAAATGAAAACAAGTATGAAAGGGGAAATTAACAATAACACAACAATAGTGGGAGACTTTAATACCCCACTCACACCAATGGAAAGATCAACAAAACAGAAAATTAACAAAGAAACACAAACTTTAAATGATACAATAGAGCAGTTAGACCTAATTGATATCTATTGGACATTTCACCCCAAAACAATGGATTTCACCTTTTTCTCAAGTGCACATGGAACCTTCTCCAGGATAGATCACATCCTGGGCCATAAATCTAGGCTTGGTAAATTCAAAAAAATTGAAATCATTCCAAGCATCTTTTCTGACCACAATGCAGTAAGATTAGATGTCAATTACAGGAGAAAAACTATTAAAAATCCCAACATATGGAGGCTGAACAACACGCTGCTGAATAACCAACAAATCACAGAAGAAATCAAAAGAGAAATCAAAATATGCATAGAAACGAATGAAAATGAAAACACAACAACCCAAACCTGTGGGACACTGTAAAAGCAGTGCTAAGGAGAAGGTTTATAGCAATACAGGCATACCTCAAGAAACAAGAAAAAAAGTCAAATAAATAACTTAACTCTACACTGAAAGCAACTAGAAAAGGAAGAAATGAAGAACCTTAGGGTTAGTAGAAGGAAAGAAATCTTAAAAATTACGGCAGAAATAAATGCAAAAGAAACAAAAGAGATCATAGCAAAAAAAAAAAAAAAACAAAGTCAAAAGCTGGTTCTTTGAGAAGATAAATAAAATTGACAAACCATTAGCCAGACTCATCAAGAAACAAAAGGAGAAAAATCAAGTCAATAAAATCAGAAATGAAAATGAAGAAATCACAACAGACAACACAGAACTACAAAGGATCATAAGAGACAACTGTCAGCAATTATATGCCAATAAAATGGAGAACTTGGAAGAAATGGACAAATTCTTTGAAAAGTACAACTTTCCAAAACTGAGCCAGGAAGAAATAGAAAATCTTAACAGACTCATCACAAGCACAGAAATTGAAACTGTGATCAGAAATCTTCCAGCAAACAAAAGCCCAGGTCCAGACGGCTTCACAGCTGAATTCTACCAAAAATTTAGAGAAGAGCTAACACCTATCCTACTCAAACACTTCCAGAAAATTGCAGAGGAAGGTAAACTTCTAAACTCATTCTATGAGGCCACCATCACTCTAATACTAAAACCTGACAAAGATGCCACAAAAAAAGAAAACTACAGGCCAATATCACTGATGAACATAGATGCAAAAATCTTTAACAAAATTCTAGCAATCAGAATCCAACAACATTAAAAAGATCATACATCATGACCAAGTGGGCTTTATCCCAGGGATGCAAGGATTCTTCAATATCCACAAATCAATCAATGAAATACATCACATTAACAAATTGAAAAATAAAAGGCATATGATTATCTCAATAGATGCAGAGAAAGCCTTTGACAAAATTCAATATCCATTTATGATAAAAACTCTCCAGAAAGCAGGAATAGAAGGAACATACCTCAACATAATAAAAGCTATATATGACAAACCCACAGCAAACATTATCCTCAACAGTGAAAAATTGAAAGCATTTTCCCTAAAGTCAGGAACAAGACAAGGGTGCCCACTCTCACCACTACTATTCAACATAGCTTTGGAAGTTTTGGCCACAGCAATCAGAGCAGAAAAAGAAATAAAAGGAATCCAAATTGGAAAGAAGAAGTAAAACTCTCACTGTTTGCAGATGATATGATCCTCTACATAGAAAACCCTAAAGACTCCACCAGAAAATTACTAGAGCTAATCAATGAATATAGTAAAGTTGCAGGATATAAAATCAACACGCAGAAATACCATGCATTCCTATACACTAATAATGAGAAAATAGAAAGAGAAGGAAACAATTCCATTCACAATTTCAACAAAAAGACTAAAATACTTAGGAATATATCTACCTAAAGAAACAAAAGACCTATATTTAGAAAACTATAAAACACTAGTGAAAGAAACAGGACACTAATAGTTGGAGAAATATACCGTGTTCATGGATCAGAAGAATCAATATAGTAAAAATGAGTGTACTACCCAAAGCAATCTATAGATTCAATGCAATCACTATCAAGTTACCAATGGTATTTTTCACAGAGCTAGAACAAATAAGTTCACAATATGTATGGAAATACAAAAAACCTCGAATAGTTAAAGCTATCCTGAGAAAGAAGAATGGAACTGGAGGAATCAACTTGCTTGACTTCAGACTATACTACAAAGCCACAGTCATCAAGATAGTATGGTACTGGCATGAACACAGAAATTTAGATCAATGGAACAAAATAGAAAGCCCAGAGATAAATCCAATCACCTATGGACACCTTTT
This sequence comes from Ovis canadensis, assembly GCF_042477335.2. Classification (NCBI taxonomy): domain Eukaryota; kingdom Metazoa; phylum Chordata; class Mammalia; order Artiodactyla; family Bovidae; genus Ovis; species Ovis canadensis. The sequence continues at coordinate 32,048,489 of NC_091246.1, forward strand.
CTTTGACAAAGGAGGCAAGAATATACAATGGAGAAAAGACAATCTCTTTAACAAGTGGTGCTGGGAAAACTGGTCAACCACTTGTAAAAGAATGAAACTAGAACACCTTCTAACACCATACACAAAAATAAACTCAAAATGGATTAAAGATCTAAATGTAAGACCAGAAACTATTAAACTCCTAGAGAAGAACATAGGCAAAACACTCTCCAACATAAATCACAGTAGGATCCTCTATGACCCACTTCCCAGAATATTGGAAATAAAAGCAAAAATAAACAAATGTGACCTAATTAAAATTAAAAGCTTCTGCACAACAAAGGAAATTATAAGCAAGATGAAAAGACAGCCTTCAGAATGGGAGAAAATAATAGCAAATGAAGCAGCTGACAAAGAATTAATCTCAAAAATATACAACTCTTGCAGCTCAACTCCAGAAAAATAAATGACCCAATTCAAAAATGGGCCAAAGAACTAAACAGACATTTCTCCAAAGAAGACATACAGATGGCTAACAAACAGATGAAAAGATGCTCAACATCACTCATTATCAGAGAAATGCAAATCAAAACCACAATGAGGTACCATTTCGCGTTAGTCAGAATGGCTGCTATCCAAAAGTCTACAAGCAATAAATGATGGAGAGAGCGTGGAGAAAAGGGAACACTCTTACACTGTTGTGGGGAATGCAAACTAGTACAGCCACTATGAAGAACAATGAGGAGATTCCTTGAAAACTGGAAATAGAACTGCCATATGACCCAGCAATCCCACTTCTGGGCATACACACTGAGGAAACCAGAATTGAAAGAGACATGTGTACCCCAATGTTCATTGCAGCACTGTTTATAATATCCAGGACATGGAAGCAACGTAGATATCCATCAGCAGATGAATGGATAAGAAAGCTGTGGTACGTATACACAATGGAGTATTACTCAGCCATTAAAAATAATACTTTTGAATCAGTTCTAATGAGGTGGATGAAACTGGAGCCTATTATACAGAATGAAGTAAACCAGAAAGAAAAACACCAATACAGTATACTAATGCATATATATGGAATTTAGAAAGACGGTAATGATAACCCTGTATGCGAGACATCAAAAGAGACCCAGATGTATAGAACAGTCTTTTGGACTCTGTGGGAGAGGACAAAGGTGGGATGATTTGGGAGAATGGCACTGAAATATGTAAAATATCAAATGAATCGCTGGTCCAGGTTCAATGCATGATACAGAGTGCTCGGGGCTGGTGTACTGGGATGACCCAGAGCGATGGTATGGGGAGGGAGGTGAAAGGGGGATTCTGGATGGAGAACACGTGTACACCTGTGGTGGATTCATGTTGATGTATGGCAAAACCAATACAATACTGTAAAGTCACTCAGTTCAGATCAGTCGCTCAGTCGTGTCTGACTCTTTGTGACCCCATGAATCGCAGCACGCCAGGCCTCCCTGTCCATCACCAAATTCCGGAGTTCACTCAGACTCACGACCATCCAGTCAGTGATGCCATCCAGCCATCTCATCCTCTGTCATCCCCTTCTCCTCCTGCCCTCAATCCCTCCCAGCATCAGAGTCTTTTCCAATGAGTCAACTCTTTGCATGAGGTGGCCAAAGTACTGGAGTTTCAGCTTTAGCATCATCCTCCCAAAGAAATCCCAGGGCTGATCTTCAGAATAGACTGGTTGGATCTCCTTGCAGTCCAAGGGACTCTCAAAAGTCTTCTCCAACACCACAGTTCAAAAGCATCAATTCTTCGGCCCTCAGCCTTATTCACAGTCCAACTCTCGCATCCATACATGACAACTGGAAAAACCATAGCCTTGACTAGATGGACCTTAGTCGGCAAAGTAATGTCTCTGCTTTTGAATATGCTATCTAGGTTGGTCATAACTCTTCTTCCAAGAGTAAACGTCTTTTAATTTCATGGCTGAAGTCACCATCTGCAGTGATTTTGGAGCCCAAAAAATAAAGTCCGACCCTGTTTCCAATGTTTCCCCATCTCTTTGCCATGAAGTGATGGGACCGGATGCCGTGATCTTCATTTTCTGAATGTTGCGCTTTAAGCCAACTTTTTCACTCTCCAATTTCACTTTCATCATGAGGCTTTTAGTTCCTCTTCACTTTCTGCCATAAGGGTGGTGTCATCTGCATATCTCAAGTTATTGATATTTCTCCCGGCGATCTTGATTCCAGCTTGTGTTTCTTCCAGTCCAGCGTTTCTCATGATGTACTCTGCATAGAAGTTAAATAAGCAGGGTGATAATATACAGCCTTGACACACTCTTTTTCCTATTTGGAACCAGTCTGTTGTTCCATGTCCAGTTCTAACTGTTGCTTCCTGACCTGCATACAGGTTTCTCAAGAGGCAGGTCAGGTGGTCTGGTATTCCATCTCTCTCAGAATTTTCCTCAGTTTATTGTGATCCACACAGTCAAAGGCTTTGGCATAGTCAATAAAGCAGAAATTAGCCTCCAATTAAAATAAATAAATTTATATTTTTTAAAAAGTGTCTTTTCCAACACCACAGTTCAAAAGCATCAGTTCTTCTGAACTCAGCTTTCTTTGTAGTCCAACCTCACATCCATACATGATTACTGGAAAAACCATAGCCTTGACTAGACGGACCTTTGTTGGCAAAGTAATGTCTCTGCTTTTTAATATGCTATCTAGGTTGGTCATAACTTTCCTTCCAAGGAGCAAGCGTCTTTTAATTTCATGGCTGTAATCACCATCTACAGTGATTTTGATTAACAAGGAACAATGAAGACTGCAAACATTTATTGCTAACAAGGCTGGGAAATGATCCCCTTAACCCCACTGGTGAAACAGATAGTGGGCACATTCTTCTGGAAGGGCAATTTGACAGTTCTTTTTTTAATGTTTGTTTATTGACTTTATTTTTGACCGTTCTGGGTATTTGTTGTTGTGCAGGCTGTCTCTAGTTGTGAGCGGAGGTTGGGGGTGGCACAACTCTTCGTTGCAGTGCACTGGCTTCTCACTGCAGTAGCTTCTTGTGTTGTGGAACACAGAGGCTAGGGCACTCAGGCTTCAGTAGTTGTAGCTCATGGGCTCAACAGTTGCAGTTCCTGGGCTCTAGAGCAACAGGCTCAATAGTTGTAGTGCACAGGCTTAGTGGCCCCGCAGCAGGTGGAATCTTCCCAAATCAGGAATCAAATCCGTGTCTCCTGCATTGCAAGGCAGATTCTTTAACACTGAGCCACCAAGAAAGCCCTGAAATTTCTTTTTAATTGGAAAGCCCCTCTGTCCCAATTGTCCCATTTTGATATTTACAAAAGCCTATATTAGTCTTTTAAAAATTAAGTATTATTTGTGATAGCAAAAGGAGGAGAATAAATTTTTTTTTACCTTATTCACAGAAATCCATGCTCTATTTTTTCTAGGTTAATATGGAATAATGAATTACAATTGCTTCCGCCATTTAGCAAATCTGAGCTATGTGTTGAATTTTGATTCTTGTAGATTTAATCCAAACTATAGTTGCTAGTATACTTAGCCTTTGTTGATCATATACCTAGTTGATCAGAAAAAATGAACAAACAATAAAATAAACAAAATACCCAGGATGAGAACAATTTAAATGTCCACCTACAGGGAGATAACAGATTTGCTATGTAGTAGTTTACGTAAGTTGGGACTTACAAACCCACTGGAAATAAATGCATTAAATAGATTTATACAAAGGCATTATTAACATTAAAATAGATAAATGCAAAACGAAAATATGTCTGCTAGCACCCTTTGGCCTTTTGTTTCCTTTTAACCAGAATAGAATTAACATGTTCTTCACTAACCTAGAGCCAGACATCCTGGAATGTGAAGTCAAGTGGGCCTTAGAAAGCATCACTACGAACAAAGCTAGTGGAGGTGATGGAATTCCAGTTGAGCTGTTTCAAATCCTGAAAGATGATGCTGTGAAAGTGCTGCACTCAATATACCAGCAAATTTGGAAAACTCAGCAGTGACCACAGGACTGGAAAAGGTCAGTTTTCATTCCAATTCCAAAGAAAGCCAAGGCCAAAGAATGCTCAAACTACCGCACAGTTGTACTCATCTCACATGCTAGTAAAGTAATGCTCAAAATTCTCCAAGCCAGGCTTCAGCAACATGTGAACCGTGAACTTCCAGATGTTCAAGCTGGTTTTAGAAAAGGCAGAGGAACCAGAGATCAAATTGCCAACATCCGCTGGATCATGGAAAAAGCAAGAGAGTTCCAGAAAAACATCTGTTTCTGCTTTATTGACTATGCCAAAGCCTTTGACTGTGTGGATCACAAGAAACTGTGGAAAATTCTTCAGGAGATGGGAATACCAGACCACCTGACTTGCCTCTTGAGAAAGCTGTATGCAGGTCAGGAAGCACCAGTTAGAACTGGACATGGAACAACAGACTGGTTCCAAATAGGAAAAGGAGTACATCAAGGCTGTATATTGTCACTCTTCTTATTTAACTTCTATGCAGAGTACATCATGAGAAACGCTGGACTGGAAGAAACACAAGCTGGAATCAAGATTGCCAGGAGAAATAACAATCACCTCAGATATGCAGATGACACCACCCTTATGGCAGAAAGTGAAGAGGAACTAAAAAGCCTCTTGATGAAAGTGAAAGTGGAGAGTGACAAAGTTGGCCTAAAGCTCAACATTCAGAAAACGAAGGTCATGGCATCTGGTCCTATCACTTCATGGGAAATAGATGGGGAAATAGTGGAAGCAGTGTCAGACTTTATTTTTTTGGGCTCCAAAATCCACAGATGGTGACTGCAGCCATGAAATTAAAAGACGCTTACTCCTTGGAAGAAAAGTTATGACCAACATAGGCAGTATATTCAAAAGCAGAGACATTACTTTGCCGACTAAGTCCATCTAGTCAAGGCTATGGTTTTCCAGTGGTTGTGTATGGATGTGAGAGTTGGACTGTGAAGAAGGCTGAGTGTCGAAGAATTGATGCTTTTGAACTGTGGTGTTGGAGAAGACTCTTGAGAGTCCTTTGGACTGCAAGGAGATCCAACCAGTCCATTCTGAAGGAGATCAGCCCTGGGATTTCTTTGGAAGGAATGATGCTAAAGCTGAAACTCCAGTACTTTGGCCACCTCATGTGAAGAGTTGACTCATTGGAAAAGACTCTGATGCTGGGAGGGATTGGGGGCAGGAGGAGAAGGGGACGACAGAGGATGAGATGGCTGGGTGGTATCACTGACTGGATGGTCGTGAGTCTGAGTGAACTCCAGGATTTGGTGATGGACAAGGAGGCCTGGCGTGCTGCGATTCATGGGGTCGCAAAGAGTCAGACACGACTGAGTGACTGAACTGAACTGAACTTATTCTCTGGCTTCACTTTCATGAAATGAAAGCTAATCACTTTTTTTTTTTTGGTAAGGAAGTGAATACAAATGAGAAAGATATGGAGGGAAAGTGGGAGAGGGAGGGTGGGTTTATAAAGTGGGTCTGTATTTCAGTCAGGGTTCTCCAGAGAAACACAACTGATTGGGGAAACAGACACACACGCACACCATGAACCCATGCTAGCGATTTAACTGTGAAGTAGACAAAGTCCCTGCCCTCAAAGAGCTCAGGCCTGGTGGGTGAGACATGTGTTTAATTGCTACTCACTGTGATGAGGGCTCTAGGGATAAAGTACCATATGTTTGCTCTGGAGCCATTTAAAGGAGCTGCCATTCTAAAGGTGAGGATTCAGGCAGGTTTTCCAGTGGAAATGTCATTTAAACTGAGGCTTGAAAGTGAGGCCAGAAACTGGAAAGTTAGGAAGGATGGAGAAGGCAGGTAAGAGGGATATGCATTAGCAGGTGAGAGAACAAAGATTTGAGAATTGGTAGAGTATGGTTTCCTGGGGGCACAGCTGGCAATTCAGTTGGGAGTAAAATGTGAGGAAGGGGAGTGAGAGGTGAGGCTGCAGGGGTAAGCAAGGCCTAACTCATACAGGGTGTTTTGAGTTGGTTAAGGAGTTCGAAATTCGTCCTGAGGGCAGTGGGGAGCCGCTGATGTGTTTTCAGCAATGGAGGAACATAATCAATATGCATTTTAGTAAATATTACTTATACTATCAAGATAGGCGGGAAAAACATCAACAACCTCAGATATGTGGATTATACCACTCTAACGACAGAAAGTGAAGAGGAATTAAAGAGCCTCTTGATGAGGGTGAAGGAGGAGAGTGAAAGAGCCGACTTAAAACTAAATATTAAAAAAACTAAGACCATGTCATCCAGTCCCATTATTTCATGGCAAATAGAGGAGGAGAAGGTGGAATTAGCAACAGATTTCCTCTTCTTGGGCTCTAAAATCACTGTGCACAGTGACTGTAGCCATGAAATCAGAAGATGATTGCTTCCTGGAAGGAAAGCAATGGCAAACCTAGGTAGTGTGTTGAAAAGCAGAGACATTACTCTGTTAACAAAGGTCCATATAGTCAAGGCTATAGTCTTCTCAGTGGCCACATACGGTTCTGAGAGCTGGATCGTAAAGAAGGCAAAGCACCAGAGAATTGATGCCTTTGAACTGTGGTGGGGGTGAAGACTCCTGAGAGTTGCTTGAACAGCAAGGAGATCAAACTAGTCAATATTAAGGGAAATCAACCCTGAATATTCATTGGAAGGACTGATGCTGAAGCTGGAGCTCCAGTATTTTGGTCATCTGATGTGAACAGCTGACTCATTGGAAAATTCCCTGATGTTCGGAAAGATTGAGGGCAGAAGGAGAAGAGGGCATCACGAGATGGGATGACTGGATGGCATCACTGATGCAATAGACATGAACTTGGGCAAACTTTGAGAGATGGTGAGGCACAGGGAGGACTGGCATGCTACAGCCCATTTGGTAGTAAAGAATCAGACATGACTGCACAAACTAACAACAACAACTTATACGATAGAAAATGGATTCAGAGTAGTCAAACTAGAGTTTTGTTAGTTCACCACCATAAGAAGGTTAATGTCATCATCTCCACGAAAATTGATGGTGATAAGCAAAAAAGCCGTAAGTATGGAGAAAGCATAGGTGTTTGAGGACTATCCAGTGTTCTTGCCTGGAGAATCCCAGGTATGGGGGAGCCTGGTGGGCTGCCATCTCTGGGGTCACACAGAGTCAGACACGACTGAAGCAACTTAGCAGCAGCAGCACGAAGGTTGAGGTATCAGAGGTTGATTATGTATGTCAGAGAAAAGGAGAGGGAGGGAATGAATGAAATGTATGTTTGTACCATTTGTAAAGCCAGGGAGCACTTGCGGATGACCTATTTTGGGGAAAATTCAGCTCTGTACATTGGAGTTTGAAGTTTCTGTGGGTCAGCTGGGTTAGGACATCTTATAGGCAGTTGGGTACATGGGGGTTTTCGAGCTCAGGAGAGGGACTGAAAGTCATCAGAAATTTCAGGTGGTACCTGTAGTAACTAGAGTAAATGAGGTCATTTTGGAGGGTCAGGACTTTAGGGACAGACCTAAGTTAATAGAAGGTGAGGAAGTGGGGTATAGCAAGTTTAAACAAGCTGTTCAAGAGATTTTAGCTGGAAACAGGAAGAAGAATATAATGTAGTAACTGCAGTAGTAACCTGGGGCTAAGAGGAGGTTTGCTTGCTTATTTTATGATGGACAAGACACACTTACATCTTAAAAAAAAAAAAGAAAAAAGAAAAACAGTGAAAAACAAAATTCCATGTGTGTTTGGGTAAAGACGAAGAAAAAGGACTATTCATATCCCTGAATTAATAATTGTGGTTGTTCCCCTGAGGAAGGGGAATATTTAAGGGGATATAGTTTCAAAAGGGGCCTTTGCATTATCTTTGCTGCTAGACTTTCGAAACTCTGAGAATGTATTCGTATAATGTGGGTACATTGGTTATTCATTTTTCCAGATAGCAGATCATATTGTGTGCCTACTCTGTGCCAGGTCTTGTCTTCAAGTGCTGAGGACAGAGAGGTGAACAAAACAGAACCCCTTGTCTCTGTGTGGATCTCTGTATAGACTAAATGCTGATGTGTGGAAGAGACACAGTAAACAAAACTAACAAAATGTAATAGCGTGATGGCGGTAAACGCTATGGGAAAAGTAAATCAGGGGAGGGGAGAACAGTACTACCAGGGGTATTTTAATTTTAGTTCTGGGTAAGGACATAATTCAGAGAAGGCAATGACACCCCAATCCAGTACTCTTGCCTGGAAAATCACATGGATGGAGGAGCTTGGAAGGCTGCAGTCCATGGGGTCGCCGAGGGTCGGACACGACTGAGTGACTTCACTTCCACTTTTCACTTTCATGCATTGGAGAAGGAACTGGCAACACACTCTAGTGTTCTTGCCTGGAGAATCCTAGGGACAGGTGAGCGTGGTAGGCTGCCGTCTAAGGGGTTGCACAGAGTCGGACATGACTGAAGTGACTTAGCAACAGCAAGTCACTTATACTTTTGTCTGTATATATGCCTAGGAATGGGAATTTTGGATCATATGGTAACTCTAGTTTTAGTTTTTTGAGGAACCTCCATACTGTTCTCATAGTAGTTGTACCAAATTTCATTCCCACCAACAGTGTAGTAGGGTTCCCTTTTTTCCACACCCTCTCTAGCAATTGTTATTTGTAGACTTTTAATGATGACCATTCTGACCGGTGTGAGGTGATACCTCACTGTAGTTTTGATTTACTGGTGCACATTTGATAGATGGAAAAGTGAGTAGATAAAAGGTAAGTTCTGGTTCTTACCAGGTGAATAGTTAACTCCACCTGAGACCATGTTCTCTGGCCTGTTCCTTAATAAAAGAGTTTCTCAGAAACACAAGGGTTTTTTGTTGGAAATGCAGCTTATCTCCAGGAAGCTATCTTCTTCTTGGAAGTTAGAATGATACTCAGGACAGTATGACAGACTGTGATAAAAGTCATGTGACAAAAGGCTCCTAAGACATCCAGGGAGAATGAGGGTGGTGGGCCAGTTAAGCGCAGGCCAGGACTACCCCTTACCAAAGGAAAACAAAAGTCAACCCAGGAGTCAGAGAAAAACTCCTGTTGCTAGAGACAGGGAATTCAGTGTCAAAAAAGACCATAAAAGTATTCCCCAGCATGAGTTAGGCCATTTTGTGTCATGACTACTTTTTTCAGCAGCATTTATATTGTTAATATTAAGTCTTATTGCATCAACTCTCATTTTTCCTTTATATCTTTCTTATGATCTTTCCTCCCCCACAGAGAAAAAAAGGAAACATTTGATGTCATCAAGTAAAAGTGGTGCCAGTGAGTAAAGAAGACATTAATTTTCAAGTTAATAACTTTAATTCTCACGTTAAATACAAAGAGAAGGAAGCAAAGCTTCCAAAGTTTTCAGTGCATTTTAATGTGTGAGAATGTCTTTCTATGAGGTATCAACTATCTCTGGTTTGAAACACTGACCAGTGTTTGGTTTAGATGAGAGAGGACTTGTGAGGAAGGGAAAAGATACCCAAACTTCTTGTGCTTTTTTTTCCACTTGCTGATCTTTAAATCCACTGCTAAGTCATGTAGGATTTCTTCAGCTTCTCCTTAGCCGACTATTGCCTTGTGGATGGTACCATTTGAAGAATTGCAAGGAAAGGCTGAGAGGGATATGAGCTGAGGGATTCTTGATGTTATCCCTCTGTGTTCAGCAGGTCTGACTCATCATGGGTGAGTCAGTGACTCACTGAGCCAGTGAGTCTTCTTGGGCTGTCTGGGCTGCGGAGGAGAGCGCAGGTGAGCTGTGCAGGCCAGGGCTGCACTGGGGCTGACATACCCGACACACTATGGCTCAAAGTCATAGGAATTCACTCCCTCACTCCCAGAGGCCAGAATTCCAAACCAAAGTGTCTGCAGGACTACATCCCCGCTGAGGGCTCTAGGGAGGAATCCTCTGTTGACTTTTCAGCTTCTGATAGTAAGTTTATGTTTCAGACCAGATTATTGTGTCAACTGAAGAAGAAAAAAAAACCACAACCTAAAAGTTGGGAATTATGCTTTACTTACAGACTTAAGCAGGAGAGACAGCCTCTCAGATAACTCTGACCAACTGTTCTGAAGAGGTAAGGGAGGAGCCAGGATATATAGGAGTTTTTGCAAAAAACAAAACAAACAAATAAAAAAATACCCCAGGTAGCTTCCCTAGTAGCTCAAACAGTAAAGCAACTGCCTGCAAGGTAGGAGACCCAGGTTTGATCCCTGGATCAGGAAGATCCCCTGGAGAAGGAAATGGCAACCCACTCCCGTATCCTTGCCTGGAAAATTCTATGGACAGAGGAGCCTAGGGGGCTATAATCCATGGGGTTGAAAAGAGTCAGACACGACTGAGTGACTAACACACAGTCAGCATCAAAAGATAACTGTTTATTACTTTGTGTGCTTAGTCGCTTGGTTGCACCTCATTCTTTGAGACCCCATCGACTGTAGCCCACCAGGCTCCTCTGACCACAGGAATTCTCCAGGCAAGAATACGAGAGTGTGTTGCCATGCCCCGCCTTCAAGGGATCTTCCCAATCTGGGGATCGAACCCAGGTCTCCCGCATTGTGGGCAGATTCTTGATCCTCTGAGCCATGAGGGAAGTCAGTTAATTACTTTAGTGCTTTTCTATGTTTGGGGAGATGCCAGAATCTGTATCCACTGCGATCAAGTTCTTTGATTTGTACCTTAATTATCTAGGTCTGGTATCCTGTTTTTCTCCATCCCAAATCTCCTCAGGTTCACAGCTGGTGGCAGCTTTTAGAGGGGTTGACGGCTGCAATATCCTTGGTTCACTGATATGGCAACATTTGTCTAAAATCAAAATTCATTTTCAGCTTTATTTGATTTATGTCAATTGGCTTATTTTTAAAACCTTTTATGACAGATAGTTTCAAACTTTTCAGAGTTTAAATAAATATAAATGTCTTTGAATGTTGCAGAAGATTCTAATATCTGTTTAATTTTTTGATGTCTGAGAGGTCTTCACATTTTCATTCATGTCAGCACCTAGGCATTTTCTTAGAGTCTTGGGTTGTACTTCCAAGATTACATGAAAGCAGTATGAACTAGCCTGTCACAGTGAAGCAAGGTGACAGACACTAAGGAGTCCTTTCTAGTGGACTTTCAGAGATTGAAGGTGGCAGATAGCATTTTCCAAAGATGGCTGCAACCACATCTTCCATCCCACATGCTCTTCTACTAAGTGACCTTGCCTTACCCCACCAGGAGGTGCACTATCAACCCCTTCCCCTGGAACCTGGGCAACATGCTCTGAATACAGTGAAGCAGCAGAGGTTGCACTTGGGACTAAGGTCAGGTCAAAAGCAGCCTTGCAGTTTCTTGTTAGGCATTCTGGCCTGTTCTCTCAGGGTGTTCCTCTCCGAGTCAGCCTTCATGCCATGGGAGTTCAAGTCATGGGGAGGTCCATGTAGGTACTCTGGTTGGCAGCCAGGGCTGAATGCCCAGACTACAACAGCATCTAGGACAGCCACATGAGTGAGCCTGCTTGGATGTCAGCCTGTCAGAACTGCTAGCGATTCCCACATGCATGAAAGACTTCCAATGGAAAACAGTGTAGTTAAGCTCAGTCAGGAAATTGGAAACTTAGGGTTTTTTTTTCCAAACTGCTATGTTTGCTTATGGTTTATTTTTACAGTAATGAATAACCAGAATAGTCTTTTCACTGCATGCCCCACTGGTTCCCCTGTGTCCTAAAAACCTGTGTGTGTCCTAAAAACCTAAAATCCCATCTCCTGCACCTTAATCTAATCACTTCCCACTTTCTCTAAATGTCATTTCTCTTTTCTAAGGGTTCTGACCTGGGAATTCTATGCTCAGACACCCACCCTTTTATCCTGTATTATTGATCAACTCAGGCATCCCTGGTGGCTCAGTGGTAAAGAATCTGCCTGCATTGCAGGAGACCCAGGTTTGACCCCGGGGTTGGGAAGATCCCCTGGAGAAGGAAATGGCAACCCACTCCAGTATTCTTGTCTGGAGAATTCCATGAACAGAAGAGCCTGGTGGGCTACAGTCCAGGGGGGTTGCAAAGAGTCAGACATGACTTAGTCTCTAAACAACACAACAACAATAACATTGACTGGATCCTCTGGGTCCACGTCAGGTTTGTCTCCCGTCTGGTGTTTCAACCACCTCTCTTGAATAGCACCATCTTCTCCTCAGGATTGGGAATGTCTCATCCACAGTGTCACCAGGACACAGAGGATGCTACAATTCTGGTGTCTCAATCTGGCCCCAACCAGTCGAAGGGGCTCAGATTGGGAGCCTCCCAAATTTTCCTGTGGCTACACTGGGTCGTACTATCTCAAAACCCACAAATATTTTCTCCAAACGCATCTGTCATTCTGGGTCAGGAAGTTGGAAATGTGGCCACATTGAGGCTCCAGCATAACACACAGTCAAGTGCAGATGGATTTGACCAGAGGCTGCTGGAAGTTTTGTGGGCTGAGACCCTAATTGTGCTCCATTTCATGTCCTCACAGCATTCTATTAACTGAATGCTTCCATTTGCTTTTTATTTCCCTGAATAGGAATAGGAGAATTTTAAACACAAAGACAGTAAATACTATGTGTTTCCTTAGCTTGTAGAATATAGGGAGTTTTTCTTTTTAAAATCAAATTCAGGAATTAGGGACCTAGGTGTAAATTAGGCTTCAATCACTTTTGATATTCACCTACTGTCCACCTCTGAGGCCACCAGACTACTTTTGAAGCCCATTCTCAAAAGTGGGTGCTTGTCCCTCATTGCTTATGAGTGTGAAGACAAACATTCTTGGCAATGCTTTGGGTCTTTTGCAAAGTAGCCATGTTGTCTTCACTAGAAGTCCAGCAAGTTGCGCCAGAAACAGGCTCTGGGACTTTGATTTTCAGAGTTATATCCTATAACATCGCGGGCCAAACGATCATGACCTTTAAGGCCCTTTTCTCGACTGGAAATCATATACATGTGTGTTCACTTTTGTAAAATGTGAATTATTTCCTTATGAAAACAATTTACCTTCTTTCCCAAGGGCAGTGCCCTAGCACGCCTGCGCAGCAGGCCATCCCCTGCTTCCTCTGCCCCTCCCCCTTCCTTATCCTTCCCTCCCTTCTCCCTAGCTCCTCAATTCTTCATCCCTTCCCTTCTGGTCTCAGAGGACCCCACTGTAGCACCACTTGTCTCGGCCCTGTGGGCAACCTCCGCAAAGCCGTCGGTACCACTCCCAGCCCACGTGGGCCCCAGTGGGCTGCCCACATCTGTCCCCCAGCTCCCTGTTCTACTGGGCTTTCTAAATCATCAGAAAGATGACTCGTTGAAGTCAATATTGAAAATGCCAATAAAAATCTAATTTCAAAAAAAGAAAAAGAAAGATGACTCATCGTGGGTGGCTTTCTGAGCCACCCCTTCCATGCCTCTCTCTGCATCCTCTTCGGCCACTTGGGACTCTGCCCCCTCAGCAGCAACCCCCCTACCCCGTCCCATTACCGTGTTCCCCCCCAAGACCAGGGATCCGGCGGTCATGTATCCCGGAATTGGTCAAGCCAGGTGAAGGGGAAGATTCTGGTGTTACTCACTCCCCTTTTCATGGGGTCCTGAGGCCCACAGTCCACCTGGAACACCTCCTGACTTCATTCTGGAGGTGGCAATAGACAAACATCCCCTTGGGATTTTGTAGTTAAGAGGCCCCATGTGGCTTCCTTCCTGGAAGTGGTGAGCCAGTGGTCCCAGCTGGTGGTGGCCACAGCAAGCGTGGAGACTTGGGGCTCTACTGTGGCTGATGCACTGGATAATAGCAGAAGCACTCTGGAAATACTACAGACAACACTGCACTGTGGAATCTGGCCACTACCTCCAGGACACTCTCTGTGGCCCACAGTGGCTTCTCCAGCACTATGATCCTGCATGACTCCCCAGGGCTTACAGAAGCTAGCCAAGGCCATCCCCACCAAATCCTGGTTCAGTGACCCCAGCAATCTCACCCTTCTCGACCTAATTCTGATGCCAGATGCCCTCGGGTTCACCACTGATGTTTCTTCTGTGCTGAGTGGAAAACTTCACCAACATAGGCTCTGGTGGCAGCTGCTTCCCCTCTCGCTGAGTTGGGGTAGGGGGAAGGGAGGTTGAGCCCTCAGGAGGCTGTTTGTTTGATGCCCTGTCCAATGGTGATGACGGCCTGCGCAGGGTCTGCCCCTCCCACCCTCTCTGCCCTCAGAGCCCTGCACTCTGTATGGAGTCTGGAAGGACACAAGGGCCAGATTTTGAAGCAGCCACCCTTTAACTTCATGTTAGCACTCCCTGAAAACTCCAGACTGGGATCTAAGCAGAGGCCTAGGAGAGCCACAGCAGTGCTCTGGCCAGTTGAGAAACACGACTGGCCAGAGTTCGAGGCACATTCAGTAATTTAGGAGACTCAAAAGAGAATCCAAGCTAGCTTTGTTTTGACTTCATTTTTTAACAACTCTTGTACAAAAGGACTTACCCTTGTCCTTTAGACTGTCAAATTTTGCTCTATTCAAGGGATGTCAGACACAGTCAATGGGTAGCTAACATAAGATCTGCATATTCATAACTATAAGAACCAGAAGGCCACACAGCCATTCTCCTAATACACCACTGGCACATTCAGTTAGGGGCTTCCCTGGTGGCTCAGAGGTAAAGAACCCACCTGCAATGCAGAAGATGTGGGTTTGATCCCTGGGTTTGGAAGATCCCCCTGGAAAAGGAAATGGCAACCCACTCTGGTATTCTTGCCTGGGGAATTCCATGGACAGAGGAGCCTTGTGGGCTATAGTCCATGGGGTCACAAAAGAGTCAGACATGACTTAGCAACTAAACAACAACAAAAATAATTAGTTATGTCTTAAGAGCCCAATTATGTTTTTTACTCTAAAAATGTATTAAAAACAGAAAAAAGCCACCTCTATTCTGAAATAAAGTTTTATTTTAAAAGGTAAAACTGTATACATCCTTTTAAAACATGAAAGTTCAAAATTCATCGGGCAAGTTGATCATACAAACATATTTACAACAGTAGTGAAAGAAGTGGTAAGTTTTCACCAGTGTAAAAGGTCACAGAATTCAGATCACAACTTGGATCTTCAATTATTCAAGTCTTTCATTCCCACACAATAAAGTCTGCTCAGTTTTAAGAGAATATCCTTCCTTTGGATATTGTTCTTAATCCAGCCTTTGAGGTTTAGACAGTAGGATAACTGGCCATGGTGGCGATTCCACAGTGGTTGTTCTGGTCTTTGGCCATCTTTATGTAGCCATTTATGCCCCAATGTTTACCCCAGCTGAAAGAAGAGAAGGTTTTCATTTTATACAAAGAATCAAACACATTTATATTTATTAATACTTAGTGCATCAGAGGTCAAGACAGATTCAGAAAGAAGCAAGAAATGCAGTTGTTCTTGTTCATGGTTGAGTTCTAAATGTATAAATAACTTCTATCCCCAAACCTTTCACAGAACTATAAAATTAGAGGTGTTAAAAAGAAACTCTTGGGGCCAGATG
This sequence comes from Ovis canadensis, assembly GCF_042477335.2. Taxonomy (NCBI): domain Eukaryota; kingdom Metazoa; phylum Chordata; class Mammalia; order Artiodactyla; family Bovidae; genus Ovis; species Ovis canadensis. Next base: position 32,063,984 of record NC_091246.1, read on the forward strand.
TGTTTTAGAATTTAAAAAATGTTTGGATTTAGAAATGACATGATACCAAAACTACATCAATACCTTAGGCAACTTCAAACAGTATCTTAATGTTATAATCAAACATTAATATGTCTGTGATCATCCTAAGTGGCATAAGACTTCAGAAGTGTACTTAAGGATTTGAGGACCTGAATTCAAATGCTGATTCCAAAAAGGACTCCCCTTTTCAACCTCAAATATAAGTATTTGGGGCATTTTATACCTGTTTTTGACAAGCCAATATTTATTGTCATCTGAGTCTGCTCCTTCAAAGCCATAGCCAACTACCAGAACACCATGATCCACAGATTCACTCTTGCATTTTGGCTCATAATAAATGCCTGGGAAAATAAAATACAACGTTGGGGTGAAGACCTCCAAGTGACCTAGTCCATTAATCAGGGTAAGGAGACATCTCAAAGTTCAGCTAAATGATATAAATCTAGATGAGATTTAAAAACAAGATTTTACATGATATTATACATGTTTTAATGCCATTCTCCCAAATCGTCATGTAAGAAATGAATCGCCAGTCTAGGTTCGAAACAGGATACAGGATGCTTGGGGCTGGTGCACTGGGATGACCCAGCGAGATCATGGGAGGGAGGTGGGAGGGGGGTTCAGGATAGGGAACTCATGTACCCCTGTGGCAGATTCATGTCAATGTATGGTAAAACCAATACAGTATTATAAAGTGAAATTTTAAAAAAAAAGGTAAAAATAAATGAATAAGAAAAAAAAAGATTTTTTTTTTTCATTCTAGGCTAGGGATCCAGGCCCTTATCTAACACTAGCAGATACGCAAACGGCATACTCTTTTTTGTAAACAACATGCCAAGAGACATAAAAGAACACTCCTTAAAATCTTATCATTTTACTTCCAGGACATTCAGCCTAGGGAAATAACACACAACACAAAATTACTTCAGCCAAGACGTTCTTTCTAGTTTTAATTACAGTAGCAAAATTCTTTGGAAAATTTCGAAGGTCTAACAGTTGAAACTCTGGGTGGCTACAGTCATAAACAGGGCTTTCCAGGTGGTGCTAGTGGTAAAGAATCTGCCTGCCAATGCAGGAGACTCACGAGATGTGGGTTTGATCCCTGGTTTGTGAAGATCCCCTTGAGTAGGAAATGGCAACCCACTCCAGCATTCTTGCCTGGAAAATTCTACAGGCAGAGGAGCTTGGTGGACTACAGTCCATGGGGTTGCAAAGAGTTATGGACACAACTGAGCACATACAACTAGAAAAAAGTAAATCAAGCTATATGAATCAAATTAAGTAGCCGTTCAGATATATTTATGAAGTGCTTAAAATCATGGGGACATGGTTCAAGTAATGTCAAATGGACACATCAGGCACAAATACTAATATTAACAACTATATTAAATCTATACACCTTCACATTTTACACTGAATTCTACATACCACAGAGTCAGTTCTGCTGTATGTCATGGTGATTTTCCAATTTTTCTGCCTAAATTTCAACATAAACAAATACTTACCTGACTTATAGAACTGGAAAGATGGATTGCTTGCATCTACAGCAACAGAGATGGGGCCCAACGTTGCCACTGCCTTCATAAGAGCATTCTCCTGCTTAGGGAGGTCCACGAAACCAGTTTCATTAGCAGCAGAATTCTTGGGATTGTAATTGCAGGTGCCAACCTTTTAAAGGTCATGGGGAAGAGACGTGATTAATACCATCCTCCTCCTGGGGTACACAAGTTCAAGACAATCTGCAGCTTCATGATTTCCAAGTCAAGTTTGTTACAAAGCATCCCAGGAGATGAAATGCTATTGGCTGTTTTGAAATGGAAAAATTAGCTTGTGTCTATTCAATCAGACATTCTCAATCTACCTGCCCATAAGAAACCTTTACTCAGGAGAAATTTGTACTTATAAAGAATGATATGTATATTTCCCTGGTGCCTCAGCAGTAAATAATCCACCTTTACTCCTATAAGGTAGGAGACATGGAGACGGGGGTTTGATCCCTACAAGGAAGGAGACATGGAGACAGGGGTTTGCTCCCTGGGTTGGGAAGATCCCCTAGAGGGGGAAATGGCAACCCACTGTGGTAATCTTGCCCAGTAAATCCCACAGACAGAGGAGCCTGGCGGGCTACAGTCTCAGTTCAGTTCAGTTCAGTTCAGTTACTCAGTCGTGTCCGACTTTTTGCAACCCCATGAACCGCAGCACGCTAGGCCTCCCTGTCCGTCACCAACTCTCAAATTTCACCCAAACTCATGTCCATTGAGTCGGTGATGCCATCCAGCCATCTCATCCTCTGTTGTCCCCTTCTCCTCCTGCCCCCAATCCCTCCTAGCATCAAAGTCTTTTCCAACGAGTCAACTCTTCTCATGAGGTGGCCAAAGTATTGGAGTTTCAGCTTTAGCATCATTCCTTCTGATGAACACCCAGGACTGATCTTCTTTAGAATGGACTGGTTCGATCTCCTTTCAGTCCAAGGCACTCTCAAGAGTCTTCTCCAACACCACAGTTCAAAAGCATCAATTCTTTGGCGCTCAGCTTTCTTCACAGTCCAACTCTCACATCCATACATGACCACCGGAAAAACCATAGCCTTGACTAGACGGACCTTTGTTGGCAAAGTAACGTCTCTGCTTTTTCATATGCTATCTAGGTTGGTCATAACTTTCTTTCCAAGGAGTAAGCGTCTTTTAATTTCATGGCTGCAGTCACCATCTGCAGTGATTTTGGAGCCCAAAAAAGGTTGCAAAAGAGTCGGATACGACTGAGTGACTAAACAACAACAACAAATGTATATTTCCACATACCATAGAAATATTAACAGCTTTATGGTAAGTATCTGGGCTTCCCAAGTGGCACTAATAGTAAAGAACCTGACTGCCAATACAGGTGACGTAAAAGATGCGGGCTCAATCCCTGGGTCAGGAAGATCCTCTGGAGGAGGACATGGCAACCCTCTTCAGTAATCTTGCCTTGAGAATTCCATGGACAGAGGAGTCTGGTGGGCTACAGTCCAGAAGGTCACACAGAGTTGGATATGATTGAAGCAACAGCATGAACACATGGTAAGTAGCTAAACAGAGAACTGTGCAAGGCTATCTATTTTAATGACAGTTCTGACAGTCTGCAGATAAAGATTCTACAGTCTAAAATGTGGATTCTAAACATGATATCTGTTTTCCCCTAAAGTGTTCAACTTTGATAACAAGGAGCTCCTCTTACCAATCCAGTGTATGGATAAGATTCCTCTGAGTCCAGGCCTCCAACGTCCAAAACATACTGGAAGGCATTATCCATGAGGCCACCGTGACAACCCCGATTGCCTTCAGGCTGAGAGCAGTCCACCAGGTTCTGCTCACTCAGTGAAACAAGTTTGCCAGTTTTTCGGAACATCTGTCCTTCAAGAGCACCCGTGGTACTAAAAGCCCAACAAGAACCACATTTACCCTGAAGACAAAATTTAAAAGCATAATTTACAAAACAAATAGCAAGACATTGACAGTAGCCCATATATTTGGAAATGCTTTTAAAACCTAGTGAATTGCATGTTGTTGCACAGTGTATCATAGCAAGGATGGCAGCTCCTATTTGGCTTTACTCTTGGAGAGAGATCTGCTGAATACCATCATACCTGATTCTTCACAGGAGTTACATAGCCTTTCTCTCTCCAATCCACGGATGGGGGAATCGAAGCAAAGATAGTTTCATGGAACACTTTCCCCTTCTTGTTCTCCTGCCTTTGAAAGCCATTCATCATCTGCCTGAATTCTTCACTGGTCTTCAAGGAAAAGGAAATAGAATGTTGAAAAGGAAGAGGTTATTTTGCTAAAGTGTTAAGGAGAGAAGGCACAAAAAATTCATGCCACACTCACCATGTCACCAAAGGCATTCATTGCCATGCTGAAGCTATGTTTCCCTTGGCTGTATTCTTGATTATGCAGCTCAATCATTTTCATATTCTTCTTCCACACTGCTTTTCTCCATCCTTCTTCATTCTAGAGCAAACAGGTAGCCTATATTCTTTTTTTCTATTTTAAACCAACTCACCAAGGGCTTCACTAGGTGGTGCTAAGTGGTAAAGAACTCCTGTGCCAAGGCAGGAGATGCAAGAAACACAGATTCAATCCCTGCGTTGGGACGATCCCCTGAAGGAGGGTATGGCAACCCACTCCAGTATTCTTGCCTGGAGAATCCCATGGACAGAGGAGCCTGGTCACAGAGTTGCACATGACTGAAGCGACAGCACACACCGTCACCAAGTGGATTTGTATATAAAGAGGAAGAGGGACCATGGCCAGAGATGGCTCTATACTCTTGGGAGCTGTTCTCCAGCGCCCACATGACAGAGCAAATGCTCATAGTGTACTCAGTGACGGGTGCCATGAAGTTACTGCCCTCATAAGAGCCAGCCTCAAGAGACTACTATCTGCTATAAACTCCCAAGAGCGTGGACCATTCTCTGCAGGGTTTCAGATGTTCAGTTTCAGATGTTACCAACCAAGTCATATGGTTTCCTGTGTACTGCCTTCCACAATTCCCATTGTGTATTTAAACTGTGGTCAAATTTTGGAGCAGCTGAGGCTATTCCCAAGCAAAGGACTGTCAGAAGGAGTGAAGGATTCATGTTCAAAAACCTAGGAAGGGAGAAGAAATGAGTATCTGATTAAACCAATCTTTCTAAAAGGCCATCTTTCTTTGAGCCATTATGGTGGACTAAAAACATTTATATTCCCAAGTATTTATAAAAGGACAGTAAGGGAAGTCTATAGATGTGGTTTCCGCGCGGGACAGGGTGAGGCTCTTCTGGGACTCAAACAGCGGCCCGGACGAGCCACCCTCCGGCGCTGCAGGCGGGCCCAGCCCAAGGGCGGGCCCAGCTCAGGGGCGGGCCCAGCGAACTCCCTCCGCTGACAGAGTGTGTAGACGCGGTGCCGACAAACGCTCTGCAGTCCAGCTAGCGGGGGTCATACTGCCTTGTCAGACCGGCGCTTCCTGGAACCCCTCCCCAAGCCCTCAACCCTCAAGGGTGCAGTCGCGCTGCTAGCCGGAGTGACCCCGCCGCGCCATGTCCCAGCCCGTGGCGCTCACCTGTGGCGAGGGCTGCCGCACAGGCGCAACCGGCGGCTCCGGATCCCGGGGCGTCTGAAGTTGGGTTGTGGGCACCAAGACCTCCCATTTAAGGCTCCGGGACTGCGCTCGGCAGGCCCCGCCCCCCGCTCGCACGCCCCGCGATTGGCTGAGCCTCATATAGGCGGGGCCCCTGTGCTGGGACTCCCGGCGCTTGACAAGGCTGGTCCCAAATTGTCCAGGTGCCAGCCGCAGGGGACCCCACAGCGGCGAGCTGGGGGAGGTGGGGGGGCCCACTGGGCAGAACTGAGGAGGGCGGCCGGCGCCTCCCTGGGGACCCGGATCAACCAATTACATCGAATTCGTGCGCTTGGTCGGTGGTTCACTAAAAGAGGCTTGCAAGGGGTCCTAAGTGGATTTTTAGCGTAACCCTATGCCTCCTTCCCTAGGGTTTTGTTTTGTATTGTTTAAATTTTAAGTCCTAATCCTAGAGTTCTTGGTGAAAGTCTTCGGGAGGACTGAGAATTGTCTCAGAGTCCAGGAAAGTGAAAGTGAAGTCTCTCAGTCGTGTCCGACTCTCTGCGACCTCATGGACTGTAGCCTATCAGGCTCCTCTGTCCATGGGATTTTCCAGGCAAGAGTGCTGGAGTGGATTGCCATTTCCTTCTCCAGGGGCTCCCGCTTATTCCACAGCAAAGGTGCGGCAGGCTGGAGGAATGCAAAGCTCTCAAGCCGACCTCCAGGGTTAAGGGTGGTACAAACTGGGTTTGAGGAGCGGAATCGCAGTTCCTCAGAGAACGTGGCGCTCTGGTCACTGCCAAAATCTCAGGAAGGCAAAGGGCTGGGAGGGCCTCCAGAGAAGAGGTGGCATTTTGTAATACCCTTCTCCTGTCTTCCCCAGTTAGGGGTTCTTCTTGTCTCTCAAGTTTCCCTCAAAACCAACAGAAACGAGCTGTTTACAGAAAATTTTAGTTTAATTAAGAAAAAAGGAAAAATGACAGGTAGTAACTGCTTTTACTTTCCCGCTCTTCTTCCTTAGTATCTAGGGCCTTTTCTCGAGATTTAGAAATTTAAGATTTAAGGAAAGATGAAAAACTGGAAATAGAACTGCCATATGACCCAGCAATCCCACTGCTGGGCATACACACCAAGGAAACCAGAATTGAAAGAGACACGTGTACCCCAATGTTCATCGAAGCACTGTTTATAATAGCCAGGACGTGGAAGCAACCTAGGTGTCCATCGGCAGAGGAATGGATAAGAAAGCTGTGGTACATATACACAATGGGGTATTACTCAGCCATTAAAAAGGATACATTTGAATCAGTTCTAATGAGGTGGATGAAACTGGAGCCTATTATATGGAGTGAAGTAAACCAGAAAGAAAAACACCAATACAGTATACTAACGCATATATATGGAATTTAGAAAGATGGTAATGATAACCCTGTATGCGAGATAGGAAAAGAGACACAGATGTATAGAACAGTCTTTTGGACTCTGTGGGAGAGGGCAAGGGCGGGATGATATGGGAGAATGGCATTGAAACATACATTAATATCATATGTGAAATGAATCAGCAGTCCAGGTTCGATGCATGATACAGGATGCTTGGGGCTGGTGCACTGGGATGACCTAGAGGGATGGTATGGGGAGGGAGTGGCAAGGGGTTCAGGTTGGGGAACAGGTGTACACCCGTGGTGGATTCATGTTGATGTATGGCAAAACCAATACAATATTGTAAAGTAATTAGCCTCCAATTAAAATAAATAAATTTATATTAAAAAATAAACAGGTCTTGAGAACAAAAAAAAAAAGATTTAAGGAAAGAAATTTAAGATTTAAGAAAAGGTCCTTTTCTGGAGATTTAGGAATTGTGACTTTTACTTCAGTGATTTCTACTTTAATTTATATTGAATGTCAGGATTTAAACGACAGCAAAATGTTTTAAACGGAGGAAAATAGGTTTATATGTTAAATACTAATTTACATAACTAAGAACTTAGGAAACACAAGTCAAACATTGTACATGTTTGTCCTTTACTACATAAAAACATATTCATTCTAGAAAATCCCTTTTAGAAAAAAATGATCGTTACCTCATGTCTGGTCCCACATTACTTTTCTTCTGCCCATATTTTGAATCATTTAAATTAAAATGTAGCCATGATTCACTGGATTTCTGAACTAATTTGTACCTAAGATTAAGTTGATAAGCATTTTAGAAGCACAATCAGACATGTAATTTTACTACGTTAATATCTACATAACATAAAAAATGTTTATTTAAGTGTACAGTTCTGTGGCATTAAGTACATTCACATTGTTGTGCAACCATAACCATCACCCATCTTTGGAACATATTCGTATTCTGAAACAGAAACGGTACCATGAAAAAATAATACTGCATTTCTCCCTGCCCGCTGCCCGCCCCCCACCCCAGAAGCCTGTGGCAACCACTATGGAATCATGTAATATTTGTCACCTTAGGCTTATTTCACTTAACATAATGTCTTAAAGGTTTATTCATGTTGTTCAGTTCAGTTCAGTCACTCACTCGTGTCTGACTGTTTGCAACTCCATGAATCGCAGCACGCCAGGCCTCCCTGTCCATCACCATCTCCTGGAGTTCACTCAAACTCATATCCATTGAGTCGGTGATGCCATCCAGCCATCTCATCCTCTGTCGTTCCCTTCTCCTCCTGCCCCCAATCCCTCCCAGCATTAGGGTCTTTCCTACTGAGTCAACTCTTTACATGAGGTGACCAAAGTATTGGAGTTTCAGCTTCAGCATCAGTCCTTCCAATGAACACCCAGGACTGATCTCCTTTAGGTTGGACTGGTTGAATCTCCTTGCAGTCCAAGGGACTCTCGAGTCTTCTCCAATACCGCAGTTCAAAAGCATCAATTCTTCGGCGCTCAGCCTTCTTCACAGTCCAACAATCACATGCATACACGATCACTGGAAAAACCATAGCTTTGACTAGATGGACCTTTGCTGGCAAAGTAATACCTCTGCTTTTGAATATGCTATCGAGATTGGTCATAACTTTCCTTCCAAGGAGTAAGTGTCTTTGAATTTCATGGCTGTAATCACCATCTGCAGTGATTTTGGAGCCCCCCAAAATAAAATCTGACACTGTTTCTCCTGTTTCCCCATCTATTTCCCATGAAGTGATGGGACCAGATACCATGATCTTCGTTTTCTGAATGTTGAGCTTTAAGCCAGCTTTTTCCACTCTCCTCTTTCACTTTCATCAGCAGGCTTTTTAGTTCCTCTTCATGTTCTGCCATAAGGGTGGTGTCATCTGCATATCTGAGGTTGTTGATATTTCTCCCGGCAATCTTGATTCCAGCTTGTGCTTCCTCCAGCCCAGCATTTCTCATGATGTACTAAATTCATGTTGCAGTGTGTGTCAGAGTTTCTCTTTTTTCTGAAGGTGATTAAAATACCCTTGGATAAATGTTTTGTTTCTCCAGGCATCCCCAGATGACTATATGGGTTATTTCCAGATTTGACTATGTTGAATGACGCTACTGTCAATGTTGTCATACAAATGCTCATGTTTCTGTTTTCAGTTTTTTAGGGGATCTACCCACAAGTGGACTTGCCGGATATGGTAATTCTATGTTCAATTTTTTTCTCTGTTTTCCATTGTGTCTACATCATTTTACCAGCATCGCACAGGTTCCAATCTGATTGTGATTTGCAAATATTTTCTTAAATTCTGTGAGTTGCCTTTTCATAAAATCAGTACTGTCTTTTGGTACACCAAAGTTTTAAATTTTGATGAAATCCAGTTTATCTATTTTTTCTTTGGTTGCATATTCTTTTGGTATCATATCAAAAAAATTATTACTAAGCCCAGTATCATGAGGCTCTTTGCTTGTGTTTTCATCTAAAGTTTTGTAGTTTTAGTTCTTATGTTTGGGTCTTTATCCATTTTGTGTTAACTTTTGCATATAATATAGTTAAGGGTCCAGTTTCATTCTTTTGCATGTGGATATCTGACTTTCTTAGCATTATTTGTTGAAGACTATCCTTTCCCTATTGAATGGTCCTGGACACCCCATACAATTTAGAAAAATCAATTCTTTTAAAGTTTTAAGATCTTTGAGGAAATAGAAGCTTTCTTCTCTCAGACACAGCCAGAGGCCAAAGGTCTTAGGTGGTTATCAAGTATTGGAAATGACTGGAGGTTAAAATTTTTAAAAAATATACCATGGAGTTCAACAGTCATTCATTTAAGAAATCTAAATACATCATCTAATATATGGGTTTTACATTTGCCTTTGGGGCACAGAGTGGAAAAACCCTACCACTGCATAACTGTCTATATCTGGGGCTGCCCTCCAAGGAGTGGCAGCTCCTTTGTTTCTTGGAATGTGATATAAATGCCCTGGAGAAACCTGGACTTTTTAAAATTCCAAATGTGCCCCAAATCTAAAATTAGGCTAAGAAATATCTAAGTGCCAGAGAAATATGGGAGAAGGTCATTTAAGCAAGAAACTGTAACATCTATTTATACAAAATCTGTTAAGTAATGTATTACAGAAAAGCATTAACCATTTGTTCTTATTTCTACTCTTCTATGCCATTTATTTGCCAAATAACTTCAGTTCAGTTCAGTCACTCAGTCGTGTCCAACTCTTTGCGACTCCATGAGCTGCAGCATGCCAGGCCTCCCTGTCCATCACCAACTCCCGGAGCCTACTCATATCCATCGAGTCGGTGATGCCATCCAACCATCTCATCCTCTGTCATCCCCTTCTCCTCCCGCCTTCAATCTTATCCAGCATCAGGGTCTTTTCAAATTGAGTCAGCTCTTCGCATCAGGTGGCCAAAGTACTGGAGTTTCACCTTCAACATCAGACCTTCCAATGAACACCCAGGACTGATCTCCTTTAGGATGGACTGGTTGGATCTCCTTGCTGTCCAAGGGACTCTCAAGAGTCTTCTCCAACACCACAGTTCAAAAGCACCAATTCTTCTGCACTCAGCCCTCTTTATAGTCCAACTCTCACATCCATACATGACTACATGACACCTTGACTAGATGGACTTAGATAAGTGCTAATTATTAAAACTGGAGAAGGAAATGGCAACCCACTCCAGTATTCTTGCCTGGAGCATCCCAAGGACAGAGGAGCCTGGTGGGCTGCCGTCTATGGGGTAGCACAGAGTTGGACATGACTGAAGTGACTTAATAGCAATTATTAAAATAGTCATATTTTAGCTAAGTGATCAATCCTTTGCTTTGCCTTTGATAAAATGCAGTTGGTAGATTCCTACTTAAAATGTAGTATCTCTGAGAACATATTTTTGTGTGCATCTGTCTAGATTTCTTTTACTTACTGGGGAACAGGATATGATTCTTTACCCTGTCTCTGAAAGTTTTAAATCCTAGGGGGATGAACAAATCTTGTATAGTAGTATTCAAAACCCTGAGGCCACTTAACAGCTGTCCCCAATATAACAACCCACTCCAAGTTGATTAAATTTAATGAGCCAAGAATTACTCTTAAGAAACATTATCTAGGCAACTGTCCATTTGTAAAGTGGTTTATTATCACTTGGGCTTCCCTGGTGGCTCAGTGATAAAGAATTCACCTGCTGATACAGGAGACGCAGGTTCAGTGCCTGAGCTAGAAAGATCCCCTGGAGAAGGAAATGGCATCCCAGTCCAATATTCTTGCCCAGGAAATCCCATGGACAGAGGAGCCTGGTGGGCTACAGTCCATGGGGTTGCAAAAGAGTTGGACGTGACTTGGCGACTAAACAACAACAGTTATTATCACTTATAATTTTATGGATGAGAACCTGTTTATAATCATAGACTGTTGATATTCATATGAAGCCATTTATGAAATAAGTTACTTTTCTGAGCTACTCTAACATTGCTTTTCCTGTAGGATTAAACAGTTAGCCAATTCATTAAATCAATCAACAAGAATTAGTTAAGCTCTGACCTTGTGCTCACTGTCCTTTGCTTGGTGTAGCTTGAACATAAAATTATAACAGTTTTCTCAGGTTTAGCCTGTTCAAGGCAAAACACCCTCCTGGAAGCTGATGAGGGTGGGACGAGATCCAACCCATTTCAGGCAGCATGCCTTCTGTGTGGCTCACCTGTCTTTTCCTCCTTTCACATGACACCAGGTAAATTCCAGAGCCTGGCCCTGGGGAGCTGTGGTTCCTTATCTCACATTTCCTCAGTGCTCATGCTTCATTTTCCTTATGCCCTCTGGCAACCAGAGTCCAGTTTGCTGAGTGACTAATGGGGGCTAGGGGTGCGGGACAAAAGCAAAGTCTCCAAAGCTTAGCTTCCTTTTCTAAGCTCTGCCGGCCTGAAGCACATTTATTTCTTCACTTTAGAGAGGCATCTGGCACCACCGTTGATTTTGTATACCAACCGTGAACTTCCTGATGTTCAAGCTGGTTTTAGAAAAGGCAGAGGAACCAGAGATCAAATTGCCAACATCATTGAAAAAGTAAGAGAGTTCCAGAAAAACATCCATTTCTGCTTTATTGACTATGCCAAAGCCTTTGACTGTGTGGATCACAATAAACTGTGGAAAATTCTGAGAGAGATGGGAATACCAGACTACCTGACCAGCCTCTTGAGAAACCTGTATGCAGGTCAGGAAACAATAGTTAGAACTGGACATGGAACAACAGACTAGTTCCAAATAGGAAAAGGAGTACGTCAAGGCTGTATATTGTCACCCTGCTTATTTAACGTATATGCAGAGTACATCATGAGAAATGCTGAACTGGAAGAAACACAAACTGGAATCAAGATTGTGGAGAAATATCAGGAGAAATATCAATAACCTCAGATATGCAGATGACACCACTCTTATGGCAGAAAGTGAAGAGGAACTAAAGAGCCTGTTGATGAAAGTGAAAGAGGAGATTGAAAAAGTTGGCTTAAAGCTCAACATTCAGAAAACGAAGATCATGGCATCTGATCCCATCACTTCATGGGAAATAGATGGGGAAACAGGGGAAACAGTGGCAGACTTTATTTTTCTGGGCTCCAAAATCACTGCAGATGGTGATTGCAGCCATGAAATTAAAAGACACTTACTCCTTGGAAGGAAAGTTATGACCAACCTAGATAGCATATGAAAAAGCAGAGACATTACTTTGCCAACAAAGGTCAGTCTAGTCAAGGCTATGGTTTTTCCTGTGGTCATGTATGGATGTGAGAGTTGGACTGTAAAGAAGGCTGAGCGCTGAAGAATTGATGCTTTTGAACTGTGGTGTTGGAGAAGACTGTTGAGAGTCCCTTGGACTGCAAAGAGATCCAACCAGTTTATTCTGAAGGAGATCAGCCCTGGGATTTCTTTGGAAGGAATGATGCTAAAGCTGAAACTCCAGTACTTTGGCCACCTCATGGGAAGTGTTGACTCATTGGAAAAGACTCTGATGCTGGGAGGGATTGGGGGCAGGAGGAGAAGGGGATGACAGAGGATGAGATGGCTGGTTGGCATCACCGACTCAATGGACATGAATCTGAGTAAACTCCAGGAGTTGGTGATGGACAGGGAGGCCTGGTGTGCTGTGATTCATGGAGTTGCAGAGTTGGACACGACTGAGCGACTGAACTGAACTGAACTGAACTGCTGTGACCATCTCCATCTGTAAAATGGGGCATGCAGTAGTACCCGTCCCTTGGGCCAGTCATTCTCCATATGGGTCCCCTTACCCAAAACATCGACATCACTTGGGAACTTACTAGAAGAGCAAATTCTGGAACCCCATGTTAGATCCACTGACTCAGACACTAGCGGATAGAGGTCTGCAATCTGACCCCCAGGTGGTTCTGATGCACCTTCAATTTGGAGAACCGCTGTCACAGTGTTGTTGGGAAGAGTAAATGAAGGAGCATTTGTAAGAAGCTCAGAACATTGCCTGGTTCCTGTGTTATTTGGCTATTAGAATCATCATTATCATGGTAGGAATCTTTTCTAATCATGTTTTCATTTCTAGGAGTAGTATTCACAGGTGGAGATGATCTTCCTGTGGAACAAAGCCAAAGGCACGTATATATGCAAGCTCTCTCAATAGCGCAAAGATTTTCTTTGTCTCAACTACTTACCTTAATGATACAGAAATTGATCTTTACTTATGTTTCATTTCTTTTTTAATATATAGCATTCTTTTAACATATAACTCATCATTTTAAAGTGAATATTATGTGGGTTTTAGTATATTCACTGTGTTATGCAACCATTGCTGTGTTGTGCTAAATCACTTTAATCGTGTCCGACTCTGTGCAACCCTATAGACTGCAGCCTGTCAGGCTCCACTGTCCATGGGATTCTCCACGCAAGAATACTGGAGTGGGTTGCCATGCCCTCCTTCAAGGGATCTTCCCAACTCAGGGTTTGAACCTGCATCTCTTACATCTATCCTGCATTGGCAAGTGGGTTATTTATCACGAGCACCACCTGGGAAGCCCAGAATATCCATAGTACTCCAAAAAGAAGCCATGTACTTGTTAGTCTCAGTTCAAGTATAGCATGCCTTGGCTTCCCTGTCCATCACCAACTTCTGAAGCTTGCTCAAACTCATGTCCATCTAGTTGGTGATACCACGCAACCATTTCATCCTCTGTCATCCCCTTCTCCTCCTGCCTTCAATCTTTCCCAGCATCAGGGTCTTTTCCAGTGAGTCAGTTCTTCACATCAGGTGGCCAAAATATTGGAGGTTCAGCTTCAGCATCAGTCCTTCTCAGTTAGTTCCAATTCCCTCCAACCCCAGTTCCCATAATCTCCATATGGACTCTATGGATTTGTCTGTTCCAGACACATCACAGAAATGGAATCATGAAATATGCGACCTTTTGTACCTGGCTTCTTTCATTTAGCATAAGATCTTCAAGTTTTTTTGCATAGTATAGCACATATCAGTATTTCACTCCTCTTTGTGGCTAATAGCTCAATGTATGAATATATCATATTTTAAAAATTTATTCATCCATCAATTGATGGCGTTTGTGTTTTTTTCACTTTTTTAGCTATCATGAGTAATGCTGCTAAAAACATTCGTGTACAAGTTTTTGCTTGAAGATGTATTTCTATTTCTCTTGGGTGTATACATAGGAATTGGTATGTGTTACTTTCTGAGGAAATTCCAGACTATTTTTCACAGTGTCTACATCATCTTATTTTCCCACCTGCATCATATGAAGATTCTGATTTTTCCACATTCTAAGACATCTCATTATTCCATTTTGAAATGATATCCAGGCTGGTAGGTAGACATGCTAGCTTGTGGTTTGATTTACATTTCCCTAATGTAGCTCAGTTGGTAAAAAATCTGCCTGCAGTGCAGGAGACCCAGGTTCAATCCCTGGGTTGGGAAGACCCCCTGGAGAAGGAAATGACAACCCACTCCAGTATCCTTGCCTGGAAAATCTCATGGACAGAGGAGCCTGATGGACTGCAGTCCATGGGGTCACAAAGAGTCAGGCACGACTGAGTGACTAACACTAACACTAATGAATGATGGTGTTGAATATCTTTTCATGTGCTTGTTGGCTGTGTTTATATATTTTTTGGAGAAAGGTCTATTCAGATCATTTGCCCATTTTTAAATTGGATTATTTATCCTTTTATTGTTGAGTTGTAAGTGTTCTTTATATACTTTGGATATTATACATTTATGAGCTATGTGATTTGCAAATATTTTCCCCATTCTGTCATTTGGATTTTCACTCTCTTGATCGTGTTGTTTTTAAAAATGGTGGTTAAAATACACATAACATAAAATTTACCACTTTAACCATTTTAAGTATACAGTTCACTGATAAGTACATTCACATTTTGTGTACCATGACCACCATCTATCTCTGGAATTCTTTTCCACTTATAAAATTGAACATTTGTCCCAATAAATAATAATGCCCCATTCCTCCCTTCCCACAACCACCAGCAGCCATCATTGTACTTTCTGTGAAAATACTAAAAGCTACCGAATTGTCCACTTTCATATCATGAATTTTCTGATATGTGAATTATATCTCAACTTTTAGAAAAGCAAGAGAGAGGAATTGATTGAAATCATTGGACATTTTATAGTGTCTCTTAATGTTGCTGTCATCTACTGGGATTGACTTCAATTGTCTGCCCTTCTCCCAATAGAGCCCTTCAGCGGTACCGAGGAGAAGGAAACAGTTCATGGAAAAATGATAACAATGAGCATGGAGGCAAGACTCATTTTAACCAAATGGCTCGTTTAGTGACTTACAAGTGTACCAGCACAGTAAAATCATTGGGCATTGACCCTTGCTGAGCACTCTGCCGATCTAGGCACTGAATCCCCCAGTCAGTGAAACTTCCTGTAAACACAATGGGGAGTTGTCACCTCAGAATAGATAGTTTGAGCATTTGCCCAGTAGATGAAAAGGCCGATCACTGGGACTTGCTTCAACTGTTATTTCTGTTCTATTTTTTGGTTTCCCTTTTGGATTGAAGAAGCAGTGAAAATCACTTATACTTTCTCTTCTTGTTGTTTATCATTTTGATTGAGGTGGAAGAAAGCACTGATAAATAATCATGTTTGACTGGAAATAGTAAACTTTGATAACCAAAATTACAGACCATCCCAAGGTTTCTGTTTAAAAACTTTTCATGACTGCCATGTCTGCATTAAAACAGTCATGGAAAAGAGAAAAACCAATAGAAACAACAATTTTCATATTCCTTGACTTCATGGTTTTACCACCCAATTGCACTGGCTTTGAAACATAGATAATTCCTGTCTCATCTTTGGTAATCATAAACTTTGTACAAATAACTTATCCTCTTCAAGCTTTGATTTCATCCACTCTAAGATGTGGACAATACTAATGACCTCAAAAGACTGTATAAAAAATTAAATGAGATAACATGAATACTGATACAAGCAGCCACATTAGGAATTTCTCTCTCTAAAATGGACATATCCTTGAATGACATTCATTCCAAAGGCACACTAACATTGCAGTGACCTCTGTTGCTACTGAGATATGATCTGTTGATCATGTTATGCTTTCACCATTCATCTAGAATCCTACTGTAAGGCAGTAGAGAAGGTTGTAACTTAATTCAGGGAAACAACCCTCAATGACCACAAAACCATGGGAGCTGGCATCCTTCCCATTCAGGATGATCCTCTGCCAAATTTCTTCCCTTTTTTCACATTATTGTCCTAGGAAGGTCTCCCCTCCAGGAACTCACGTGAACCTGTGAGAGAATTTGAAATCCTCTAAGAAGGTGATAGAATTCTAAAATATGTTTCCAGTTTCATTTAAGGAATTTGAGTGGTAGGCATGAGACAAAGGATCTTGAGGCATTTTGGCCTCAGGTGCCAGGCCTGCATCTAGAGTGACATAAATGGCTGTCCCTCTCCTTTACTGCCAGCCCTTTAGGCAGATCTGTAGGCCTGGGTGTTACATCCATCTCTTCTCCACTCTCTACCTCCTGGGGAGACTGTATGAAGAGGTTGGAATGGAAGGGTGGAGCCTTGGGATAAGTGACCATTTACTTGTAAGTAAGTGTAAGTCACCATTACCTTCTGCACAGTGACTGGATTCAGGAAGTGATACTTTGCAATTCATTCTAGCGTTTTGTTTAAAACCTCAAAGGCTGCACCATCCTGCCACTACCTGTCCTCTCTGATTGGAATATTGGCCCTTAATTCCTCTGTTAACACAGAGGGACCTGCAGAAGGTAAAAATCCCTTTTATGTTAAGCCCTGTGCTGAGGGATCAGTGATGAACAAACATTGATACTTGCCTGTGCTGGAGGAGCTTACATCCGTGCAGTAGACATGAATCAAATATTCCCTTTGGATAAAATATAGACTTGTGTTTGTTTCTTCCCCTGTTCACCTAACAATCTTGGCACTTTCTCATTTTGTGGGTCCCCAGGAAATGAAGTTTCCATGTAGCCATCCCATGCCCCTGGTAGAGGGAGGCTTAGAAAGTGTGGCCACTTCCTCTTCTCTGGATTCATCAGGAAAAAGAGAACTACATTGAATAAAAGACTTTCTGAGCCAGTGCTCTTTATTACAGCTCAGACGTGCCTGGTTGATTCAGATGTTTCAGCCAGAATCACAGGGCCCATCGTTTGCCACCTGGCTCTGCTCCAGCTCACCTGACTGTGACCTGATGTCCGATCTCTGTTTTCAGGGAGTCTGACTGCACCACTGGCCCTCAAGCTGTCCTTATAGTGTCCCTTGGTGACCTTACCATGACCTTCTGGAGGTCCCCCTGTATTAACAGAGGAAACAAGGGCCAATATTCCAATCAGAGAGGATAGGAAGTGGCAGAATGGTGCAGCCTTTGAGGTTTTAACCAAAACAGTTTCATCACACCTTGAAGTTATTTATCAGAAGGCAAAATGTTTATTTTAACAGAATGGGTACAGAATTCATCCCCTGTCTACCACCAAAGGTATTACCAAAACGTCTAGGATCATAAATGGCATCAATAACACAAATTCTTCTGTTTTAGATCTAATACTATACCATGGATATCTTTCCTTGACAATACATGTAGGCTTGCATTGTTCAGTTCTCATTCCCTTAAATCTCCTTTTCATCTACTGATGGCCATTTAGATTAGGCTTTTATTTTTTCCTTTGTAACATAGCACTGAGTATCTTTGCACAGATATCTCTGTGGTTATGTATAAATAGTATTATAAAATTATTTCCGTTCTGTCTCCATTTTGAGTTTATCTTTGTGTATTGTGTTAGGAAGTGTTCTAATTTCATTCTTTTACATATAGCTGTCCAGTTTTCCCAGCATCATTTATTGAAGAGGCTGTCTTTGCTCCATTGTATATTTTTGCCTCTTTTTCCCTTATAAAGGTGCATACATTTATTTCTGGGCTTTCTATCTTGTTCCATTAGACTATATTTTATCCTTTAGTAAAAAATAAATACATTAAAAAAATTAATTCCAGGAAATGGCATTACTTACTGAAAAAAAGTTATTTCAGTGTGTAATACCATCTGTAGTGAATTTTCTCACAACTCATACACCAGCTGTTTTAATAGTCAGAATGTGACCTAATTTGCATATCTTCTTGGAAATAAAAAGAAAAGAAAGTTAGTCACTTAGTCGTGTCTGACTCTTTGTGACCCCATGGACTGTAGCCCACCAGGCTCGTCCATGGGATTTTCCAGGCAAGAATACTGGAGTGGGTTGCCATTTCCTTCTCCAGAGGATCTTCCCAACCCAGGGATTGAACCCAGGTCTCCCACATTGCGTGCAGACTTTTTAACCTACTAAGCCACCAGGGAAGTCATATTCTTGGAGGGGTGTTCTAATTTCAACTTTATTATTACAAAATAGAAATATTATTATTCTTACCACGTAAATACTTTGGCCACCTCATGCGGAGAGTTGACTCATTGGAAAAGACTCTGATCTTGGGAGGGACTGGGGGCAGGAGGAGAAGGGGACAACAGAGGATGAGATGGCTGGATGGCATCACTGACTTGATGGACATGAGTCTGAGTGAACTCTGGGAGTTGTTGATGGACAGGGAGGCCTGGCATGCTGCGATCCATGGGGTCACAAAGAGTCGGACATGACTGAGTGACTGAACTGAGAACCCATACACCAGGCACTTTCGACACAAAGTTGATTTAGTATAATTTAAGGCACTCCTCATAACAACAATATGAGGTAAGAATTAGTCATTCATTGTGCAATTGAAATACAAAATGTGAGTTAATTTGTGCTCTTAGATAAGTAATTTGTGTTCTCTGTGTTTCCATTCTAATAATAGAATAATGGTGTAAGATTTTTATAGTATTAAAATACTATATATTTGCCAGACATTTCATGATGCCTGTGAATTGTTCAGGTGGCAACATGAGACATATGTCCAAACTTTCAATGTGCTGGGAAGGATGGAAGAACAGAAAGAGGACTAAAAAGACCAGAGGTCTGGTGCTGGAGTGTGTACCTTAACCACAAATGAGCTATGTGATGTAAGTCACAAAATCTCTCTCTGGACCTCCTTTCCTGCATTTCTCAAATACAAAAGTAAGGAATTGGATTAGATGGAGTTCAACTTTTTCATGGTTAAAATGTTTGTTTAAGTCCACAATTGGGCCTTAAAGTCTTTTTGTGAGCAACAGGCATGAACTAGAGATTATCACACTAAGTGAAGTAAGTCAGTCAGAGAAAAACAAATATCATACGACATCACTTAAATGTGAAATCAAAAAAAAATGATACAAATGAGCTTATTTATAAAAGAGAAATAGAGTCAGATGTATAAAGCCAACATGGTTATCAAAGGGGAAAGGGGTGGGGAGGGATAAATTAAGAGTTTGGGATTAACATATATGCACTGAAGGTGAAGGTGAAGGTGAAGTCGCTCAGTCGTGTCCGACTCTTTGGGACCCCATGGACTGTAACCTACTAGGCTTCTCCGTCCATGGGATTCTCCAGGCAAGAATACTGGAGTGGATTGCGATTTCCTTCTCCAGGGGATCTTCCCGACCCAGGGATCGAACCCAGGTCTCCCACACTGGAGGCAGACGCTTTAACCTCTGAGCCACCAGGGAAGTCTGCACTACTATATATAAAATAGATAACCAACAAGGACTTACTGTAGAGCACAGGGAACTCTACTCAATATTTTGTAATAACTTAAAAGGGAAAAGAATCCAAAATGTTATATATATACATATAACTGAATTACTTTGCTATATACCTGAAATTAATACAACATTGTAAATCAGTTATACATAGATAAAGAAATCTTTGTGATTGTCAGCTTTGAGGTATCATTCACAAACAATAAAATTCATCAGTTTTAAGTGCACAGGTTGATGAGTTTGACAAATGTATCCAGCCATGTAACCACACGACCACCATGATTATGATATGGAATATTCCTATCACTCTACTAAGTTGCCTCCTGCCCCTTTGCAGTCCATCCTCTCCCCAGGGGTTTCCCTGGTAGCTCAGTGGTAAAGAATCCATCTGCTAATGTAGCCAACGGGGATTTGATTCCTGGGTCTGGAAGATCCCCTGGAGAAGGAAATGGCAACTCACTGCAGTTTTCTGGCCTGGGGAATTCCATGGACAGAGGATCCTGGAGGGCTGCAAGTCCATCGGGTTACAAAGGAATTGGACAGGGCTTAGTGACGAAATAACAACAACCTCTTCCCCAAGCCCAGCGCCTGGCAATCACTGATCTGCTTTCTGCCGCTGTAACTTTGCCTTTGTGTGTGTGCTAAGTCATTTCAGTTGTGTCCGACTCTGCAATGTTATGGACTGTAGCCCGCCAGGGTCCTCTGTCCTCAAGAATTCCCAGGCGAAAAGACTGGAGCGGGTTGCCATTTCCTCCTCCAGGGGATCTTCCCGACGCACAGATTGAACCCATGTCTCTTACGTCTCCTGCATTGGCAGGCAGGTTCTTTACCACTAGTGCCACCTGGATGCCTTTATTAGAAGTTTATACAGGGCTTCCCTGGTAGCTCAGTGGTAAAGAATCTACCTGCCAATGCAGGAAACATGGGTTCAATCCCTGGTCTGGAATTGAGCCCCGGTGCCACAACTATCGAGCCTGTGATCTAGAGCCGGGGAGTCACACCTGCTCTGCAACAAGAGAAGCCACTTCAGTGAGAAGCCCTCATGCTGCGACTAGAAAGTAGGCCCTACTTGCCACAACTAGAGAAAAGTTCAAACAGCAAAAAAGACCCAGCACAGCCATAAATAAATAAAGTTGTATTTTTTAAAAGTCCACATAAATGGACTCATACAGTATGCTTTCTCTTGTGTCTTGCTTCTTTCACTCAGCACTATGCTTTTGAGATTCATATCTGTGATTATTAGTGCATTTTATTATCATTTCATACTGGTTCTTTGTATTTGTTCTAAAATAGACTGTTGATGTAGTTTCCCCATTTTCTATTGCATTATTCCTCCTTTCATTGTAAATTTATAGACGCACATTTTAAAAAAGTCAATGAATAACATGGAAGTTGACTTAATTTTTCTAAATCTTCCTGAATGCCTTTTTTCACCCAAGGGCCTCCTTGGAGCAGCGATAGCCATAGATGTCACCTTCATTTTCTCTTCTGCCGCCTCTGGAGGTGCTTCTTCCCTTGCACTTCCCAGCTCACCACAGAGGAGCACACGCTGGCCGTGCTCACACTGCCCGGGTAGGACAGAGCCCCTGCTTCCACCCCTGCTCCTCGGCGCCCATCTAGGGTGATGTCCCCACCACGCGCTTCTGTCTCCAGACCCCGCTCACTGTTCATGAGCCTGTGCACCTGGTCCTGGGACCAGAGATGCTGCTTGGCCAAAGCCTGGATTTGCTCTGACCTGCAGCAAGCCTCCTTTTCATCCTGTGAGATGGGATGAACCAAGAGGTGGAGGAGGGACTGTCACCCTCATACTGCCTGTTTCTCCCCGTAAAGACTCAGAAAACCTCCACAGGGACAGGCAGTCTCCGCAGTGGCCACTTCCAAATCCTTAGCGAAAAGGGACATCTGGGCAGGTGTATGGGGCTGGGGAACAAAGGGTGGTGGGAAACCTCCTGGGACAGACAGGGTCCCATCAGCCCCCTACAGCCGAGGCTGCCTGGGTGCCACCCCCATGCCTCCTCTCTCCCAGGTTGCACTGTCGTGTCGTGATGCTGGAAGAGCCCGCCCTCTCTCGGGCCCCATAGGCCTGGATCTGCTGCACTGGGACAGGTGTGTGCCTGGCTTCCCAGTAGAGCTTACTGACAACAGAGGCGAGACTCTATTGGGTGTCATCATCAGGGCCCCACCTCTGGTGTACCCCGTTAGTGGGCTATCCTGTACCAGCCTCAGTGCCTAACCACCAAGCACTTGACACTTGAGAGAAAATACATCTTGTTTTCCAATCAGCCGACCAGGCACACATTAAGGGCACACACGCTGCTTATAAACTGGGGTTACCCTGTTTAAAATTCATAGAAAGCTTAGGAGTGCTTCTCAGTCAAGTACAGGTGGATTTTGCTCAGTTTTCCGTTTTATTCTGTCTCTACCTAGTTCAAGATTGCATTGAAGAGGACACATAGCAGCATGGAGTAATTCAAAATGAGAATGGTGGTGATGGTGAACAAATAATCTTGGTTCAATGCACACCTGAAAGATCTTTTATTAAAAACTATTAACTGGAAAATATGTGCATAACTTTCCTATGATGATTTCATATGTTTTTGTTCCAGAATTTCTTTATGTTACTCTCTGAAATTTCCAGCTCTTAACCAATTGAATCTTCCCTAGTATCTTCAAATTCTCCATCTTTGGAGATTTGAAGGGCCTTGTAAAAGGTTCTGGAGATTTCTTTTTTTTTAATTTTTCTTTTGGTTTTGGCTGTGAACACTGGATCACTAGGGAATTCCCAGGATTCTGAAGATTTGACTCAGCAGTCAACAAAGGCCCTCCCAAACATTTTGTCTGACTCTGCAGTCTACAAAGAGACTGGAAGCCCTTCTCAGCATCTTTCCTTGGAAAGACCACCTGCTCCATCCTCTGCTGCAATACAAATAACCACCATGAAGCTCAATGGTTAGCTTCAATAAGTTTATCTTATCGTGTAGGCTTGGACTTCCAGGTATGTTTGTGCTGTGTTTCATATTCAAGTGCGCAGTTCCAACAGTTTATAAGTTGTACCCTTTGTCTACCTTGTATTCTGTCAAGCACCAGGTACAGAGTCATCTCTGTGTGGGTGCTCTGCCAACATTAATTAGTGATGATCAGGATAATGATATTGACCAACGACTCCATGAAATTGATGAATCATTTGGTGGAAGAAGCCAGGTACAGCAATTATGTAACATTGCTTCACCCAGCAAGTAATGTTTCATACCTCAGAGCAACGCAGAGCATTTTGCTGTCAGTGCCTGCTCACTATTTCCAGTCAAAGCCAAAAGGGCTTCTTTGTAGAGTAAAACTTTTCAAACACATTGATCCTGAAGGGAGACTCCTAATGTAAGAGATATAGCTGTTTCCTTTGGTTCAGGCTACTATCCAAACCTGGCTCCCTCATGAATTGACAACTGAATAAACAAAAAGATGAAGCAAGAAGTTTGATTCAACTAATAAAAACAAATAAACTAATTCAGCTAAAGCTGAAACTCCAGTACTTTGGCCACATCATGCGAAGAGGTGACTCATTGGAAAAGACTCTGATGCTGAGAGGGATTGGGGACAGTAGGAGAAGGGGACGACAGAGGATGAGATGGCTGGATGGCATCACCGACTCGATGGATGTGAGTTTGAGTGAACTCTGGGAGATGGTGATGGACAGAGAGGCCTGGCGTGCTGCGATTCATGGGGTCGCAAAGAGTCAGGCACGACTGAGCAACTGAACTGAACTGAACTGAAGGTTTGCCATGGCTTTTCTTCCAGGGAGCAAGTGTCTTTTAATTTCATAGCTGCACTCACCATCTACAGCAATTTTGGAGCCCAGGAAAATAAGATCTGTCACTGTTTCCATTTTTCCTCATCTATTTGCCATGAAATGATGGGACTAGTTGCCGTGATCTTAGTTTTTTGAATGCTGAATTTTACGTCAGCTTTTTCACTCTCCTCTTTCACCATCATCAAGAGGCTGTTTAGTTCCTGTTCACTTTCTGCCATTAGAGTGTTATCCTCTGCGTATCTGAGGTTGTTTATATTTCTCCCAGCAATTTTGATTCTAGCTTGTGATTCATCCATGAGTGTAATTGTTTGGTAGTTTGAACATTGTTTGGCATTGCTCTTCTTTGGGATTGGAATGAAAACTGACATTTTCCAGTCTTTGCTGAGTTTTCCAAATTTGCTGACATATTGACTGCAGCACTTTGACAGCATCATCTTTTAGGATTTTAAATAGCTAAGCTGGAAATCCATCACCTCCACTAGCTTTGCTTATAGTAATGCTTCCTAAGTAATGGAAGCATTACTGTAAGTAATTACTATAGTAATGCTTCCCACTTGACTTCATACTCCAGGATGTCTGGCTCTAGGTGAGTGACCACAGCCTCTTCATTCTTTCTGGAGCAAATTCTCTGCTCTTTCCCAGTAGCATATTAGACACCTTCCAACCTGAGGGGCTCATCCTCCAGTGCCTTATCTTTTTGCCTTTCCATACTGTTCACGGGGTTCTCAAGGCAAGAAAACTGGTGACAGTGGAAGTCGCTCAGTCGTGTCTGACTCTTTGTGACCCCATGGACTATACAGTCCTTGGAATTTTCCAGGCCAGAATACTGGAGTGGGTAGCCGTTCCCTTCTCCAGGGGATCTTCCCAACCCAGGGATCAAATCCAGGTCTCCTGCATTGCAGGCAGTCTTCACTAGCTGAGCCACAAGGGAAGACCAAGAATATTGGAGTGAGTAGTCTACCCTTTCTCCAGGGGATCTTCCGAACCCAGGAATCAAACTAGGGTTTCCTGCATTGCAGGTGGGTTCTTTACCAGCTAAGCTATCAGTGGTTTGCCATTTCCTTCTCCAGTGGACCATGTTTTGTCAGAACTCTCCATCATGACCCGTCTACCTTGGGTGGCCTTACACATCATGGCTCATAGCTTCATTGAGCCCCTTTGCCACTACAAGGCTGTGATCCATGAAGGGGAAAAGAACTAAACTATGACTTCCAATTGCCTTAGATTTTAATGTTTTCCTGGTTTGAAAAGTACATCCATTCATAAATTGCTGTCATTCGTATTAAATATGAGAAAATGAAGTTGAAATATTCACATTTATATTTACTTTTTTCTGTTTTTGTTTTTTTCCTTTCCCCTTCAACTAATAATCCGTGATAATTCAACCAGGGCAGGTGAAGTTTTTTTCTATACTATATATGACAAAAGAACTTCACAAATAAATTAATAGTCAAACAGTTGCAGGACATATCTTTAAAATAACACTTATGTTAGCATTATTATTATCTGCATTCAAATGACCAGAAAATTACAAGTATATCATCTAGTAATTAATCCCCCTATTTGATTTATCTTTATCAGCAATAAGAACAGCAAGAACAAGTTACTTGAAACTGTCAATGGAAAAAAACGCAGTGTAAGAACAGTGAGTTTTAGTTTTATTCAGGGAACTTACTGAAGACTAGTGGTAAAGAATCCTCCTGCCAATGCAGGAGATGCCAAGATTCCCAAGCCCTGGGTTGGGAAGATTCCCTGGACGAGGGCATGGCAACCCGCTCCAGAATCTTGCCTGGAAAATTCCATGGATAGAGGAGCCTGGCAGCTACAGTCCATGGGGTTACAGAGAGTCAGATATGACTGAGGACACATACACAAATCCACTGAAGACTATAGCCCAGAAGACAGTCTATCAGATAACTTTTTTGGCTGGGAAAGTCAGGCTGACAAGCATCCATCTTGATAAAATGTTACTGCTTTTACCAAAATAGATACCTCAAGTTAATGATTTTCGTGCTTGTTCCATATATGGAAAGAATCTGAGATCTATGACATTCTTCCCTAGATATGCGTCTTAACTATTTAGGGGCCAGATATGCAATATGCAGACTGCTTCATCCTGTTTTTCCATCCTGATTTTCCCTCAGAGTGCACGCTCACTGGATAACTGCAGCGATTTAAGACTTCATCCTTGGGGACTTCTCTTGTGGCTCAGTGATAAAAAGTCCGCCTGCTAATGCAGGAGACACAGGTTTGATCCCTGACCTGGGACGATCCCACATGCTCTGGAGCAACTAAGCCCCTTAGAGCCTGGGAGCCGCAACTACTGAAAGCTGTGCACCTTTGAGCCCGTGCTCTGTAACAAGAGAAGCCACTACAATGAGAAGCCCTCGCACCACAACTAGAGAGTAGCCCTGGCTTGCTGCAGCTAGACAAAGCCCTCACAGCAGCAAAAACCCAGCACAGCCCAAAACAAAGAAGTAAATAAGCAAAACAAAACAAAAAGCTGCGTCTAGCTGAGTGATGAGTAAGAGTCTTTGTTCTTTTTGTTTACAAAACTGTCAATTCAGATAGTATACAATTCAGAAAACCATCATCACCATCATTACCTTGGTACTAAAATCTTATGTACTTGTTCAGTTCAGTTCAGTTCAGTCGCTCAGTCATGTCTGACTCTTTGCGACCCCATGAATCGCAGCACGCCAGGCCTCCCTGTCCATCACCAACTCCCGGAGTTCACTCAGACTCACGACCATCCAGTCAGTGATGCCATCCAGCCACCTCATCCTCTGTCATCCCCTTCTCCTCCTGCCCCCAATCCCTCCCAGCATCAGAGTCTTTTCCAGTGAGTCAACTCTTCGCATGACGTGGCCAAAGTACTGGAGTTTCAGCTTCAGTATCATTCCTTCCAAAGAAATCCCAGGGCTGATCACCTTCAGAATGGACTGGTTGGATCTCCTTGCAGTCCAAGGGACTCTCAAGAGTCTTTTCCAACACCACAGTTCAAAAGCATCAATTCTTCGGCGCTCAGCCTTCTTCACAGTCCAACTCTCACATCCATACATGACCACTGGAAAAACCATAGCCTTGACTAGATGTACCTTAGTCGGCAAAGTAATGTCTCTGCTTCTGAATTGTTAATAATTTAAATATACCATTGCATTTACTTTTTTCCTTTCTTAATTTTTTAGAAATAGGATAGTTCATTTATAATGTTCTATTAGTTTCAAGTGTACAGCAAAGTGATTTAGTTATACGTTATGTCTGTATACATATTTTTTCTGATTCTTTTCCATTTTAGGTTATTACAAGATTCGCTACACTTAACTTTTCATAGTAACCACTACTTGAGAGAGTCTCTGAATACTTGCTGCCCTTCCCAATGATCTAAAATCAAAGTTGAGGGATTCTAATTTCGTCTATATAAAGAATAAGAAACAGACTAGAAACCTGAGTTATGGTAGCTCAGGTGGTTTTAAGATCTCTTTGAGTAGCAAGTGACGGATTACCCAAATTGTTGCAGTTATAACAGAAATGAGTGAATGGCCTTTGGCGTAAACCAGCCAAACAGGCCTGCAAGAGTTAAACAATTTTGGTTATTCTTTAGCTGTTATGGCTGACAAACACTTGTAGCTAGACTTGTACTTCACAAAGCTTCACAAGGCTAATTACTCTTTGATTCCATATAGATAATACTCTGCACCTGGCTTTCTTCTCCCCCTACACTTTCATGTAGCATTCTGCATTTCAGAAAGGTCACAGGCCAATAACTTCAGGGACATCAGACCTGGTTGCTGAGTTGCCTGTGTCAGCTCTGGTCATTTTGAAACTTTGCACCAGAAAAAAAAGAAAAGCAAGATCTTCATGAGGATATAAAAGCTCTCTCTGTTCCTGAGAGGGGGACACAATTCTTGAGGTGCTAGCCAGCTGTGTTTCCCTTTTGCCTGGCAAAAATAATAAAGCTACTCTTTTCTATTTCCTCTAAACTCTGTCTCCATATTTCTCTTTGGCATCAGTGGATAAGGAGCCAAGATTTTGGCAACAAAATCTATTGAATTAGCTTTTTAAAAGTGAATTTGGGGCAAGAAATTGGGATGTTCAAAGAGTTGATGGCAAGGCTGGAGAAACAAATATCAGGATTGAAACATCCAGAATGCAGGGCAGTTCTGGCATCAAAGTAGCAGGAACTACTCAGCAGTATTGTCAGGGCTCAGCTGCTGGAATGAATAGATTCAAATTGTTTCTTGCATCCC
This sequence comes from Ovis canadensis, assembly GCF_042477335.2. Taxonomy (NCBI): domain Eukaryota; kingdom Metazoa; phylum Chordata; class Mammalia; order Artiodactyla; family Bovidae; genus Ovis; species Ovis canadensis. The sequence goes on from NC_091246.1 coordinate 32,091,728, forward strand.
TCTGCTGAAGATTCAAAATCCTGGAAGACACTGCTCGTCCCTTGTCTTGAGGAGGGCAAGGGACCATGATTATAGCCCCACCATGACTGCACACAGTGGGGAAGGAGAAATCAGATTGCTCCTACCAAGATAAGAAATGGATGCTGGTGGATAAGAAATAAACCACTGTAAACCATGGCAGCCGCTCTTTATCTTCCCAACATACAGATGAGCTTTTTTCTTTTTTTTCAAATTAATTTATTGATTTGGGTGTGCCAAATCTTAGTTGTAGCATGTGGGATCTAGTTCCTTGATCAGGAATCGAACCTGGGCCCCCTGCATTGACGGCACAGAGTTTTAGTCACTGACCCACCAGAAAAGTCCTCAGATGAGCTTTTTTCTTAATTGCAATTTTCATTTTGAGATGATTATAGGTTCACATGAGATTATAAGAAATAGTACAGAGAAATTCCACATACCATTTACTCCAGTTTCCTCGGTGGTGACATCTTGTACAACCATAGTACAATATCACTGCCAGGACATTGACAAACCACTGACCTTATTCATATTTGCTACATGCATTCATTTGTACGTGTGTGTGTATTTAGTTCTACAGTTTTATCACATGGGTATGTTCATCTAATAATGCCCACAGTCAAGATACTGAACAATTTTGTCACCAGGAAGAGCCCTCACACTTCTTTTAGTAACTACACCATGTCCCTCCCATGTCTCTTCCCCTCCCTCATTGCCCCTTTTAGCCTCCAGACACCACTAATTTTGTCCTGCATTTCTATAGCTTTATCACTTCAAAGAATGTTATAGAAATGAAACCATACAGTATGTATCATTTTGGGATTTGCATTTTCCCCATTCATTAAAATTCTCTTGCAATCTATCCAAATTTTTAAGTGTATTAATAGCTTTTATTTATTACTGAGTAGTATTCTTCGGTATGGATATACCATAGTTTGCTTAACCATTCACCTATTAAAAAACAGTTGGGTTGCTTTCAGTTTTTGACTATTTGAATAAAGATGCTATGAACATCTGTGCATGTGTGTGAACACATTTTTGTTTTTTTTTTAACTGTACTCTATATTTAAAATTTGCTGAGAGAGTAAACCTTAAGTTCTCATCATAAGGAAAGAAAATGGTATCTATAAGAGGTGATGGATGTTAACTGAATTTACTGTAGCGATCATTTTGCAATAAACACGCATATCAAGTCAATATGTTGTACACCTTAAAAAATACAATGTCATATGTCAATTATATCTCAGTTAAACTGGGGAAAAAAGAAACTGCTAAAGTATATTCCGGAACAACTATACCATTTTACACTCCTGCCAGCAATGGACTAACGATTCAATTCCTTCATATCCTTCCTGGCATTTGGGGTTGCCACTGCTTTTCATTTTAACCAATCTAATAAGTGTGTACTGATGTATTATTGTGGCTTTCGTTTGCATGTCCCTAATGGCTAATGGTGTTGAGCATCTTTTCATGTGCTTATTTGCTGTCTGCATATCTTCCTTGGTGAAGATAAGAAGTGCTAATCCTTCAAACATAATGCACAGACATCAGGAGCTAACTCAGTGTCAGGAGTGCTTATCCATAGGAACTCATGCGGAAAATGGCTCATTTATAGTATACGCCAATGGATACTTGATGTTCAGCAATGCCATCCAATAGAGAAATGTAGCAGATCGTCGTCTTCTTTCTCTCTTAGCATCAAAGTTGTGGCTACTTGGAAGAACTTCTCAGGATATAGCTGTTTCTGCTATATCTGCTATATTTGCTGCTTCTCAGGAGGCTGTCTCTGTCACTCTGCAGTTTTAGGCTCTTCATGTCTAGTGACAGGACTAGAGTTGCATGTCAATGCATTAGGAGTTGTTTTAAAATGTACACCCAGAAGCTTTACCACTGTGAACAATAAAAAGCATAAAGAGTGTCAATCGTGACTGAAAAATAGAAGCTGCTAATCTATGTTCCTAGGCAGCTGTACCATTTTCCATTCCCACCAGCAATGGATGGCATGATCCGATTCCTCCATCTCCCACCCACCTTGCATCCTGAGGGGAATTCAGAAGGAAAAATATAGGATGAGGCATTCTGTGCTTTGGATAGATGGGTCCCTAGATGGTTAAGATGCATATCTCAGAAAAAAATTGCAATGACCCCCTATTCTTACTTCCCATACATAGAAAAGCACTAAAATCATTAACTTGAGGTATCTGTTCTTTGTGATTAGTAGTAGTCTTCTGCCAAGATGTCTGGTGACTATATGAATTTCTTACCCAAAAAATGCATCACTGGCTTCTCTCTTATCTCATGGAGCTGTCCTTTTAGAGCTACTGTGAGATTATTTCTAGGGCTATAGTCCTCAGTAATGTTTCTTGAATAAAACTTAACTCACAGCTCTTATGCTGTGTGTTTTTCTTTTAGTTGACACTAGCAAGTCACTTTGCTTTATTTGAAGGGCTTTGTACAAACTTTTAACAAGATTTTCTAATAGAAGCAGTGAGGCTATTGGGGCCCGTGGACTACTGTTCCAATAGAGTCCCATTTATTTTTGGCTTCTCATACAAAGTCACTAACCTCATAGACTTACTGGGTTATCTCCGTACGTATAAGTTCACATTCTGTAAAAATACTTGAGCCCTTCTCACTATTTAAATATACAATTATAACTTAATACAGTGAGGTGCTAATGGAGATCTTTCAGGTTTCTCCCTCAGTTCTAAGGGAAGGCCACAGTCAGAGCTCAGACAAGTTCTAGCTATGAGACCAGTGCCTTTTTCTTGGGCGTGTCATGTCAGCAGGACTAGAACATCTGAAGTCCCTGTTTTTGTTAATTATGATGGTTTAATACAAGATAGAAAACTCTGCCTCAAAGTGACAGTTATTCACTGTTTCTCTCAGGTCTGTGATTCAGCTGAGGTTTTCTGGTCTAGGCTGGTTCAGCAGGCTCAGTTCAGTTCAGTTCAGTTCAGTCGCTCAGTCATGTTGGACTCTTTGCAACTCCATGAATCGCAGCATGCCAGGCCTCCCTGTCCGTCACCAACTCCCAGAGTTTACTCAGACTCGCATCCATCAAGTCAGTGATGCCATCCAGCCATCTCATCCTCTGTCGGCCCCTTCTCCTCCTGCCCCCAGCTCTCCCAGCATCAAAGCCTTTTCCAATGAGTCAACTCTTCGCATGAGGTGGCCAAAGTACTGGAATTTCAGCTTTCATCATTCCTTCCAAGAAATCCCAGGGCTGATCTCCTTCAGAATGGACTGGTTAGATCTCCTTCAGAATGGACTGGTTGGATCTCCTTGCAGTCCAAGGGACTCTCCAGGGTCTTCTCCAACACCACAGTTCAAAAGCATCAATTCTTCAGTGCTCAGCCTTCGTCACAGTCCAACTCTCACATCCATACATGACCACAGGAAAAACCATAGCCTTGACTAGATGGACCTTAGTCAGCAAAGTAATGTCTCTGCTTTTGAATATGCTGTCTAGGTTGGTCATAACTTTTCTTCCAAGGAGTAAGCATCTTTTAATTTCATGGCTGCAGTCACCATCTACAGTGATTTTGGAGCCCCCAAAAATAAAGTCTGACACTGTTTCCCCATCTATTTGCCATGAAGTGATGGGACCAGATGCCATCATCTTCATTTTCTGAATGTTGAGCTTTAAGCCAACTTTTTTACTCCTCTCTTTCACTTTCATCAAGAGGCTTTTGAGTTTCTCTTCACTTTCTGCCAAAAGGGTGATGTCATCTGCATATTTCAGGTTATTGATATTTCTCCCAGCAATCTTGATTCCAGCTTGTGTTTCTTCCAGTCCAGCGTTTCTCATGATGTAATCTGCATAGAAGTTAAATAAGCAGGGTGACAATATACAGCCTTGACATACTCCTTTTCCTATTTGGAACCAGTCTGTTGTTCCATGTCCAGTTCTAACTGGTGCTTCCTGACCTGCATACAGGTTTCTCAAGAGGCAGGTCAGGTGGTCTGGTATTCCCATCTCTTTCAGAATCTTCCACAGTTTATTGTGATCCACACAGTCAAAGGCTTTGGCATAGTCAATAAAGCAGAAATAGATGCTTTTCTGGAACTCTCTTGCTTTTTCCATGATCCAGTGGATGTCAGCAATTTGATCTCTGGTTCCTCTGCCTTTTCTAAAACCAGCTTGAACATCAGGAAGTTCACGGTTCATGTATTGCTGAAGCCTGGCTTGGAGAATTTTGAGCATTACTTTACTAGCATGTGAGATGAGTGCAATTGTGTGGTAGTTTGAACATTCTTTGGCATTGCCTTTCTTTGGGATTGGAGTGAAAACTGACCTTTTCTAGTCCTGTGGCCACTGCTGAGTTTTCCAAATTTGCTGGCATATTGAGTGCAGCACTTTCACAGCATCATCTTTCAGGATTTGAAATAGCTCAACTGGAATTCCATCACCTCCACTAGCTTTGTTCATAGTGATGCTTTCCAAGGCCCGCTTGACTTCACATTCCAGGATGTCTGGCTCTAGATGAGTGATCACACCATCGTGATTATCTGGGTCATGGAGATCTTTTTTGTACAGTTCTTCTGTGTATTCTTGCCACCTCTTCTTAATATCTTCCACTTCTGTTAGGTCCATACCATTTCTGTCCTCTATCGAGCCCATCTTTGCATGAAATGTTCCCTTGATGTCTCTAATTTTCTTGAAGAGATCTCTAGTCTTTTCCATTCTGTTGTTTTCCTCTATTTCTTTGCATTGATCGCTGAAGAAGGCTTTCTTATCTCTTCTTGCTGTTCTTTGGAACTCTGCATTCAGATGCTTATAACTTTCCTTTTTCTCCTTTGCTTTTTGCCTCTCTTCTTTTCACTGCTATTTGTAAGGCCTCCCCAGACAGCCATTTTGCTTTTTTGCATTTTTTTCCCATGGGGATGGTCTTGATCCCTGTCTCCAGGGGAGACAATGTCAGCAGGCTCAGCTCCATGCATCTCACATCCTCCCTGGGCTAGTCCTCTTCCTCTTGTGGCAAGACAGAGATAGAAGAGGGTGAGCAAAAACACACACAGCCTCCTAATGCCCAGGCTCAGAACTGACACAATGTTCCTTCCACATGATTCCATTGGTCAAAGCAACTGACACAACCAAGCTCAACACCAACTGAGCAGAAAAGAATACATATGCAAGGAAGGAGGAGAGAATGAATGTTTCTGAATAAAATCCATCTAGCAGCTGGGTTCCAAGAGCAGATGTCCCCACACAGCCAGAAGGAAAAGTGTGGCATTTTTATGCTCCAGCCTCAGATGCCACATCTCTTGGCATTTCCCGTGCCATGTGGGGGAGTCACCAGATTCTACAAGGTTCAAGACAGGGGGACACAGATCTCATAGTTAAATGGAAGGATTGTCAAGATCATTTTGTAAAAAGACCATATAGAGTTGGAGATATTGATATGGATCTCTGGAAAATGCAGTCTGCATGGGAGCAATACAACAGTATTTCCAAGGCAAAAGCTTCTTAGTAATCAGGGTGTTGGGAGCTGAAACACACTCTCAGGATCCTGGGCAGTGGATGGGGTACCATTTGGTATCCTGAAGTAATTATTTCCTCAAAAAAGAAATGAGCACCAGTCTTCCAGATTGTAGGTTTCCCCCTGGACAATGGGGTCTGTACTGGTTTTAAGTTACTAAATTTCTTTCTGGGAGCTTCTGACTAGCTGACTAACATGTATAATGCAGGGCCTCTCAGAGATCATCACAAGATAAACTTATACCTCTGGGTGTTTTCTCAGGTAGGTGAGAGAGGCCAAGTGGACATGAGTGTGCAGATATAAGGGCACACTGCTTCCTTTCCAGTCTATGAACCTTGGGCATGCCACTTAGCTTCTCTGAGCTCCAGTGTTTTTATTCTACAAAATAAAAATGAGAAGAAATTTGTACTGAATGGTAAGATACGCTTGTGCATATAAAGCATTAGCATTGGCACTTGGCAAGTTCTCAAAAAATACACACTAGTATAAAGATGGTGCTGACTGATGCTACGTTGGGAAGGAAAAGGAGCAGAAAATCACTGGGTGTTTGCTGCAGATTGAATGTGTCTCCACCAAACCAGGCATTGAAACCTTAACCCCCAGGTGATGGTATGCAGAAGTGGGTCTTTGGGAGGCAATTAGGTCATGAGAGTGGGCCCCTAATGAATGGATTAGTACCCTTATAAAAGAGATCACAGACAGTTCCCTTGCTTCTTCTGCTGTTTGAGGACACATCGAAAAGATGGTCATCTGTGAACCAGGAAGTGGGCCCTCATCAGACTGAATTGACTGGCACCTTGATCTTGCACTTCCAGCTTCCAGAACTGTAAGAAATAAATCCCGGTCTATAGCAGTCAGAATGGATAGTGTTGACATATGGCTAACAGCTGGGTCCCAATTTCTCCACCTGGTTGCAAATGTCTGTAAATCTGGGTGGGCAAACAGCACTTCTGTTTCGGATTCTCTTTTTAAAGTGAGACCCAAAAAGAGGGATTATTTTGTTTGAGGAGTGAGGATGACTCTTCTCTTCTACCTACCGGGACAGAAGTTGAAGTTTAAGTGATTTTGGACACCAGATTTTGGAGTAGCAGAGGACCTGTTGGAAATAAAAAATGAATATACAGTGCTTATCAACCTTCTTTCTCCTTTTTTATTTTTAAAATTCAGCCACACTGTGTGGCATGTGGAATCTTTTTAATAGTTACTCAACCAGGAATGGAACCTGAACCCCCTGCACTGGAAGCGTGGAATTGCTCAACTTATTTTCTATGAAATTTGATTGCCTAAGGAAAGGATAAATTAAACTCCAATTTTCTTTTTTTTAATTTTAATTTTTACTTTATTTTACTTTACAATACTGTATTGGTTTTGTCATACATTGGCATGAATCCACCACGGGTGTACATGCGATCCCAAACATGAACCCCCTCCCACCTCCCTCCCCACAACATCCCTCTGGGTCATCCCCGTGCACCAGCCCCAAGCATGCTGTATCCTGCATCAGACATAGACTGGTGATTCGATTCTTACATGATAGTATACATGTTTCAATGCCATTCTCCCAAATCATCCCATCCTCTCCCTCTCCCTCTGAGTCCAAAAGTCCGCTATACACATCTGTGTCTTTTTTGCTGTCTTGCATACTGGGTCATCATTGCCATCTTTCTAAATTCCATATATATATGTGTTAGTATACTGTATTGGTGTTTTTCTTTCTGGCTTACTTTACTCTGTATAATCGGCTCCAGTTTCATCCATCTCATCAGAACTGATTCAAATGTATTCTTTTTTCTTTTTTTTAATGCATCTCAAATAAAAACCTATATGCCACTTATTTTCACTCAATAATATTTCATCTTTTTATGTCAGTATATATAGATCTATGTCATTCTTTTTAAAGGTAACATAGAATTCTACATATGGACATCTCTCTTGGTGGACATTTGGACTGTCTTTTGGCTGTTTATTTTTCCTGTTATACATTGAAACAACGTTGTACAAATATTCTTGTACATTTGTGTAGCTATTTCTTGAGATTCTTGGGGAATTTATTACTTCTCTCTATCAGTAGATCATTAAAAATTTTGTGGATATTTACAAATTACCCTCTGAAAATGGAGCCAGTTGATATTCTCACAGACTATGCGGGTCCTCCCCTCCTTACCTATCTTAGCCAACGATGAATCTATTGGTTGAGAATTTATAGATCAATTGTTATGGGGAGGTCTCTATGGTAGAAGGGAATTTGTAATGAGAGTTGTTGTTTTTGTCTTTAATGTTAAAAAATAGTTTAGTACCATCTATAATGATCTGTAGTGGGTACTGAATTCATACAGATAGAATGACATGGCAGTTCTCTTTTTTCCATGGGTGGTCAAGTACAAGCCAGTCAAGTAAATAGAAAGCAAATTTTCTTTCCGTCTCTTGCCTTATCTCTGTTTTACTATGTATACAGATTCAATGAAGAACAATTCTTTGAAGTCTCAATAAAATATTAACAGGCATCATCTTCCCTCACATCACAATCACATGATGTTTTTAAAGATCCTAGTGTTGCAATCCAGGGATCAGATTATTGGTAGCAAGTAGAGTTATGAGGAAAATGCATTATAGTCATATGCCTGTTACACAAGACACCATTCCCTTTCCCAGAGGCTGTAGTGAACTGAGGGACCTGGAGGGCACTCAGCAGGTCAACCAGAGGGCTTCAGTGGCAGCAGCGCAGGGACTAATGGTCCCTAAGACCAGTCTCTCTTGCAGCTTTGCAGATAAGCATCTGTCTACCATAGGTGAGCATGAAGAACATGAGATCATGAATCCTGACCCCAAAAATGTGTACTGGGGCAGGAGTGCTCCCTGGAATATGAGGCAAGAGAGAAAAGCTTATGAGTGCTATGTAGTTGAATAAGATGACAGCAAATGTTATTGGGTCCTGACTTACTCTGAATATTCTGTGCCTTGTGGGTGGAGCACAAAAACCCCTCTAGGGTAGGGCTTCTTTATGTGAATTCCACAGACCTCTTGGGTTCATGGATAAATTTCAGGAAGCCTTTATTAGATTTTTCCAGAGAAACAGAAGCAATAGGAAGTATATATATATAGAAAAAGATTTATAAGGAATTGCCTCATGTGATTATGGAAGCTTAGATGTCCCAAAGGGCTTCCCTGGTAGCTCAGCTGGTAAAGAATCTGCCTGCAATGCAGGAGACCCTGGTTTGATTCCTGGATCAGAAAGATCCCCTGGAGAGGGATAGGCTACCAGCTCCATTATACTTGGGCTTCCCTTGTGGCTCAGATGACATAAAATCTGCCTGCAATGTGGGAGACCTGGGTTCAATCCCTGGGTTGAGAAGATCCTCTGGAGGAGGGCATGGAAATCCACTCCAGTATTCTTGCCTGGAGAATCCCCATGGACAGAGGAGCCTAGCAGACTACTGTCCATGGGGTCCCAAAGAGTTGGAATGACTGGGAAATTAAGCATAGCATAGCACAGAAGTCCCAAGATCTGCAGTCAGTAACCCAGGAAAGTTCAGTCCAACTCAGAAGGCCAGAAAAATAGGACCGGGTAGAAAAGCCTGCAGGTTCTGTGCTCAAGAGGAGCCAGTGTTTCCATTGGAAACCAAAGACAGGAAAAGGCCAATGTGCCTGATGGAAGGTGTTCAGGCAGGTAAAGTTCCTATTCTTGAGCAGTTAGGTTAGCCTTTTTATTCTCTTCAGGCCTTCAACTGATTGGATGCATGCTGTCCATATTAGGGAGGCTAATCTACTTTACTCCATGTACCAATTCACATGTTCATTTCATCCCAAGGCACCTTCACCACAGATATACCTGAGTTTGACTAAATGTCTTGGTACTCTGTGGCCTGGTCAAGTTAACACATATAACTAGCCATCACAAGTCCACCCCTTGTTAACTTGGGCATCCACATGTATCTCCTCAAACCATACTTCATCTCCAAATATAGACAATAACAAGATCATAATTCTGTCTAATATGATGCAACTATCCTGATACAATCCAAAATGTACTAAATCCCTTCCCCAAAGAGGAGATAAGGTTCTTGAGTGCTACTCTTCTCCTTGATGTCCTGTAAGTTAAATACTAAGATATAAAGTCAATTGTCTTGTGTTACACAATAGAAAAGAGATGGAAAAAACTAAAGATGTTTTAGGTACACACACCTATACATAACAATAGGGACAAAACGCTCACAATAATTACAATTTTCATTTCTATAACTGCTCACACGGTCACCCATGGCTGGTATTTGTGACTCCTTTCTCCTATTATCCATTCATATTCCCTTTGTCTTCAGCAAGACATCAGCAGGTTGTTTTTTTTTTGTTTTTTTTTTTTTGTCTTGTGTGGTGACCCAAATCTTCATTCCTGAAAGATCTAGGCTCTTACTAGACCTGCCTGGATTGGGTTGCTAATTCTCTATTAACCACAGGACACCCTAAGATATCATTGGTACTGCAGACACGCTCTTCCTTACCTCCACTGTGGAATAGCAGTCCAATTTCTCCGTGGAAGTGAGGATCAGTCACCCCAGCCAGCACTGTAATTCCCTTCTTTGTCTGTTAGCTCAGGTGTGAGTAACCCAAAGCGACTGGCAGCATTCTTAACTTCCAGTTCACTGGAATCATGGTATTTCCTGCTGGAAGAATTCCTCCTCTGGAACAAATACTACTAGCCTGGCAAAACACAATGTTGTGGTAAAAGGAAGCAAGTTTTACCAGTGGGTCATGAGGGATAAATACTAAGTGGTTCTGCTCCCATTTTCATCCCTTGATTCTTGGACCCTTGAATCTTGGCTGTCAGAGAAACAGCATCATATCCTAGATGCTGATTCTGACTATATATGGATTGTTACCTAGCTGGTGCTGAAACTGAGTCTTCAAAAGTCCATTCCACTGTTCATGGTAGGGAACATGGTAAGACCAGCGAGTTCTATGAGGATGGGCCCAATGATACAATTCATTGGCTGATGGTTGAGGTCATTGAACAGAGGCAACGTTGTGTGGAATACTACAATGGTGGACAGGAATTCTGTAGCTCCATGGATGGTAGTTTTGGCAGAAACATTGCATGCAGGGAAGGCAAATCTAATCCATAGTAAGTGTCTATTCCAGTGGGAAGAAAATTCTGCCCCTTTGGGATGGAAGCACCATCTGAGTACCACCAGGTAGCTGGCTGATCACCCTGGAGAATGATGTCATATCAGGGACTTAGTGCTGGTGTCTGCTGCTGGCATATTGGGCATGCAGGCGGGTTGGCCTTGGGCCACAGCTCATGAATCAAACTATAATTACCTGTTTAGCCATTTCTCCTTCCAAGAAAAGTGAACAAACTAGAGGCTAAGGTCTGCCCCCCAGAATTCCCCTTTACCACTCTACTTCAGGCATGTTCCAGAAAGGGGCATTAGTGCTGCAACTGGCCTCTTTCAAACAGTGCTTACATAGTGTACAGACTTATCAGTAAACCAGGACCAAGTCTTCTCTTTCTCTGTTGATTGGTTGTAGGGAACTCCCCATGAGGCCATAGGCAAAGACCAGGTGAGAGAAGGCAGGAATTTTGGGGCCATTTCTTGATGTAACTGACTTGTGCCTTAAGGGGCCAGATCACGTACATACCACTTCCATTTGATGGTGGAGAATTGCTGTGCATGTCCAATTTTATGGTTTAGTTTGTCAGATAATATCTGTACACAATGGGCATCCCAGGTCTCATTGATGACCCATGGTTAGAACTTCAGTCTCTACAAAGGCTCAGTAGCAGGCCAGGATCTGTTTCTTAAATGGAGAGTAGGGCTTCGCTCCTAAATCCTTAGGGTCTGTGCTGTGATTCACCTCTAGGAGCCTGACAAAGCCTTCAAACAGCATCCTGACTTGCTGCTGCCACATCAAGCACCACTAGATATGACCCAGGTGGGAGAGCACTTTCTTCTGAGCTTCACTTAAAATTAGCAGTGTGGACTTGAAAGGTTGTTGCTGAGCTGTGAAAGACACCAGGATTCTTGGCCTCTGGAGGAGAGGAATTCAATCCAGGGCAAGTGATGAGGCTTGATTGCTCAGAGCTTTTGTGTGATAAAGTTTTATTAAAGTATAAAAGAGACAAAGAAAGCTTCTGACATAGACTTCAGAAGGGGACAAAAAGAGTGCCCTCCTACTAGTCTTTAACAGGAAGTTACATACCTACTGCTGCTGCTGCTGCTAAGTCGCTTCAGTTGTGCCCAACTCTGTGCAACCCCATAGACTGCAGCCCACCAGGCTCCCCTGTCTCTGGGATTCTCCAGGCAAGAACAGTGGAGTAGGTTGCCATTTCCTTCTCCAATGCATGAAAGTGAAAACTGAAAGTGAAGTTGCTCAGTCATGTCTGACTCTCCGCAACCCCATGGACTGCAGCCCATCAAGCTTCTCCGTCCATGAGATTTTCCAGGCAAGAGTACTGGAGTGGGGTGCCATTGCCTTCTCCACACATACCTACTAATAGGCTGCTAATTACAGAAAGGAAATGTCTCAAAACTCAGAGAGTGACACCAGGCCCCTCACCCACAACATGCATTTTGAGATAACATTGACACAAAGTGAGTCGTCCTGGGCCATAGAATGATTGACGTGAATCTTGAGAAAGGCAGGATTCCAAGCAAATACATAGTCTCATTAACATAAATTAGGAGAACAATTGTAAGAGTAAATCATACTGGTTTGTTGAGCCATTATCCCTTCTGAGTCTTAGGTGGAACTGACTTGACCCGAAAGAGTCTAAGGTAAATACATAGTTTACTAACATAGCTACATCTTTCAGGATTTGAAATAGCAGCTGGAATTCCATCTCCTCCACTAGCTTTGTTTGTAGTGATGTTTCCTAAGACCCACTTGACTTCACATTCCGGGATTTCTGGCTCTAAGTGAGTGACCACGCTATCATTATCTGGGTCATGAAGATCTTTTTTGTATAGTTCTTCCGTGTATTATTGCCACCTCTTTCAACATCTTTCGCATCTTTTAGGTCTGTACTATTTCTGTCCTTTATTGTGCCCATCTTTGAGTGAAATGTTCCCTTGGTATCTCTAATTTTTTTGAAGAGATCTCTAGTCTTTCCCATTCTACTGTTTTCCTCTATTTCCTTGCATTGACCACTGAGGAAGGCTTTTTTCATTTCTCTGTGCTATTCTTTGGAACTTTGCATTCAAATGGGTATATCTTTTCTTTTCTCCTTGGCCTTTAGCTTCTATTCTTTACTCAGCTATTTGTAAGGCCTCATCAGAAAACCATTTTGCCTTTTTGCATTTCTTTTCCTTGGGGATGGTCTTAATCACTGCCTCCTGTACAATGTCACGAAACTCTGTCCAAAGTTCTTGAGGCACTCTGTCTATCAGATCTGATCCCTTGAATCTATTTGTCACTTGCACTGTAAACTCAAAAGGGATTTGATTTAGGTTATACATAAATGGTCTAGTGATTTTGCCTACTTTCTTCAATTTAAGTCTGAATTTTGCAATAAGGAGTTATTGATTTGAGGCATAGTCAGCTCCCAGTCTTGTTTTTGCTGACTGTATAGAGCTTCTCTATCTTTGATTGCAAAGAATATAGTCAATCTGATTTTGGTATTGACCATCTGGTGACGTCCATATGTAGAGTCTTCTCTTGTGTTGTTGGAAGAGGGTGTTTGCTCTGACCAGTGCGTTCTCTTGGCAAAACTCTGTTAGCCTTTGACCTGCTTCATTTTGTACTCCAAGGCCAAATTTGCCTGCTACTCCAGGTATCTCTTGACTTCCTACGACTTCCTACTAGTTTAGCTATTTCAAATCCTAAAAGATGATGCTGTGAAAGTGCTGCACTCTACATGACAATAAATTTGGCAAACTCAGCAGTGGCCATAGGACTGGAAAAGGTCAGTTTTCATTTCAATCCCAAAGAAAGGTAATGCCAAAGAGTGTTCAAGCTACCACAAAATTGCACTCATCTCACACACTAGCAAAGTAATGCTCAAAATTCAAGCAAGGCTTCAACAGTACTTGAACTGTGAAATTCCAGATGGTCAAGCTGGATTTAGAAAAGGCAGAGGAATTAGAGATCAAATTGCCAACATCCATTGGATAGCTGAAAAAGTAAGAGAGTTCCAGAGAAACATCTACTTCTGCTTTATTGACTACGCCAAAGCCTTTGACTGTGTGGATCACAACAAATTGTGGAAAATTCTTCAAGAGATGGGAATACCAGGCCACCTTACCTGCCTCCTGAGAAATCTGTGTGCAGGTCAAGAAGCAATAGTTAGAACTGGACATAGAACAACAGACTGGTTCCAAATAGGAAAAGGATTGTGTCAAGGCTGTATATTGTCACTCTGCTTATTTAACGTATATGCAGTGTATATCACATGAAATGCCAGACTGGATGAAGCACAAGTTGAAATCAGGATTGCTAGGAGAAATAGCAATAACCTCAGATATGCAGATGACACCACCCTTATGGCAGAAAGCAAAGAAGAATTAAAGAGCCTCTTGATGAAAGTAAAAGAGGAGAGTGAAAAAGTTGGCTTAAAACTCAACATTCAGAAAACTAAGATCATGGCATCCAGTCCCATCACTTCATGGCAAATAGATAGGGAAACCCCAAATCACTGCAGATGGTGACTGCAGCCATGAAATTAAAAGATACTTACTCCTTGGAAGAAAAGCTATGACCAACCTAGACAGCATATTAAAAAGCAGAGACATTACTTTGCTGACAAAAATCCATCTAGTCATAGCTATGCTTTTTCCAGTAGTCATGTCTGGATGTGAGAGTTGGACTATAAAGAAAGCTGAGCACCAAAGAATTGATGGTTTTGAACTGTGGTATTGAAGAAGACTCTTGAGGGTCCCTTGGACTGCAAGGAGATCCAGCCAGTCAATCCTAAAGGAAACCAGTCCTGAATATTCATTGGAAGGACTGATGTTGAAGCTGAAACTCCCGTACTTTGGCCACCTATGCAAAGAACTTACACATTGGAAAAGACCCTAATGCTGGGAAAGATTGAAGGCAGGAGGATAAGGGGATGACAGAGGATGAGATGGTTGGATGGCATCACCAACTTGATGGACATGAGTTTGAGCAAGCTCCAGTAGTTGGTGATAGATAGGGAAGCCTGGCATGCTGCAGTCCATGGGGTCGCAAAGATTTGGACATGACTGAGCGACTGAACTGAACTACTGCAGCTTAAGAAAAATATTCCCATAAGAAAAATGCATTGATTAGCTCAAGGCTTGAGTAAAGTTAAATTCAGGTGGACCCAGGTGTTGTCATGGCAACACTGAATTTTATTTTATTTTATTTTTTTTCATTTTTTTTAAATTGAAGGATAACTGCTTTACAATGTTGTGTTGGTTTCTGCTGTACATCAACGTGAATCAGCTATATGTGTACATATATCCCTTCCCTCTTGATATAGTATTTTTTTTTAATTTTAAAATCTTTAATTCTTACATGCGTTCCCAAACATGACCCCCCCTCCCACCTCCCTCCCCACAACATCTCTCTGGGTCATCCCCATGCACCAGCCCCAAGCATGCTGCACCCTATGTCAGACATGGACTGGCGATTCAATTCTTACATGATAGTATACATGTTAGAATTCCCATTCTCCCAAATCATCCCACCCTCTCCCTCTCCCTCTGAGTCCAAAAGTCCATTATACACATCTGTGTCTTTTTTCCTGTCTTGCATACAGGGTCGTCATTGCCATCTTCCTAAATTCCATATATATGTGTTAGTATACTGTATTGGTGTTTTTCTTTCTGGCTTACTTCACTCTGTATAATTGGCTCCAGTTTCATCCATCTCATCAGAACTGATTCAAATGAATTCTTTTTAACGGCTGAGTAATACTCCATTGTGTATATGTACCACAGCTTTCTTATCCATTCATCTGCTGATGGACATCTAGGTTGTTTCCATGTCCTGGCTATTATAAACAGTGCTGCGATGAACATTGGAGTACATGCAACACTGAATTTTAAAAGAAACCTTTTAATTTTGTATAGAGAAGGGAAAAAAATCTGACACTTATAGTTTGTTTCCTCCTGCTGTTTAAGAGAGAGATAAAAAACATCTGACATTTGCAGCCTATTTCCTCATTTGGGGGCCTCTAGCTTCCTGCGTGTTACCCTCTCAACTACCCTGGGGGTACAGTGGATAAGAATCTACTTCCCAATGTAGGGTACATGGGCTCGATTCCTGGTTGGAGAAGATCCTACATGCCGCAGGAGCAACTAAGCCCGTGCACCATAGCTACTAAGCCCCTGCATTGCAACTACTGATGCACAGGTGCCTAGAGCCTGTGCTCCCCAATAACAGAAGCTACCACAGTCAGACGACTGTGTATCGCGATGAAGAGTAGCCCTCGCTCGTTACAACCAGAAAAAAACCTGTGCACAGCAACAAAGACCTAGCACAACCAAAAATAAGTATATAAATAAATTTATTAATTAAAAAAAAACTAGAAGTGTTTTGGATCACTCAGTAAATGGACTGGAGTAACACATCTGAGTGAGGAATATGTCTCCAAAATTAAAAGATACTCAAGAAGCATTGTATCTCTTTTTTGGATATAGGAAGGGGTAGATGCAACAAATTATTCTTTACCTTAGAGGGGATATCTCGACCTGCCCCATTTGGGTCCCTAGAAATGTCACTGAGGTTGAAGGCCTCAGTGAATTTTGGTCTGATTTATTTCCCACCCTCTAACGTATAAATGTCTTACCAACAAGTCCTAGAATCGTTGCTACTTCTCACTCATTAGGTCCAATTAGCATAAGGACAGCAATGTAGTGGACTACTATGATATACTGTGGAAGGGAAATGCAATAATAATCCATGCAGACTGACTTATGATATAGGATTAGAGATTTGATATACCCCTGATACAGACAGTGAAGGAATGTTGCTGGCCTTGCAAGCTGAAAGCAGACTCCTTCTGGTTGGTCTTACTGACAGAGATGGAGAAAAACACATTTGACCAGATCGATAGCTGCATACCAGTACCAGGGGATGTGTTAATGTACTTAAGCAATAAATTCTCATCTGCTCTGGCGCTGCAGTTGAAGTTGAAGTCACCACCTGGTTTAAGCATATGATAATCCCCTTTCATTCTCCAGGATCCATCTGTCTTCTGCATGGGTCAAATAGGAGAGCTGAATGGGAGTGTGGTAAGAATCATCACCCTTGCATTTTTCAAGATCTTGATGGAGGCCCTAACCTCTACAATCTCTCTAGAGATGCAGTACTGCTTTTGGTCTACTATTTTCCTAGGTAGAGACAATTTTTGTGGCTTCAACTTGGCTTTCTCACATCATAGAGGTAGGGAACCAGTGTGCGAATTCTGCCAGATATATGGCTGTGCTGTGCTTAGTTGCTCAGTCATGTCTGACTCTTTGTGACCCCATGGACTTAGCCCACCAGGCTCCTCTGTCCATGGGGGTTCTCCAGGAAGAATACTAAAGTGAGTTGCCATGCCCTCCTCCAGGAGATATATGGCTGACCATATCTATTCCAATTATGTATTCCAGAGCTGGGGAAATAGCCACAGGATAGGTTTAGGGAAACACCAGGACCTCTGTGAGAGGCACCTGAGCTAAATCTCCACTGAACACCTGTCTTCCATAAGCCTATGCTCAGACTGGTGCTCCACAGTGACATTTTAGGTCTCCTGGAATTAGTGTCAGTTCAGAGCAAGTGTCCAGTAGCCCCTGAGAGATCTGATTATTTTCAATACATAGTTCCATTGATCAAAGGCCATCAATCACTTTGGAGAATGCTGGAAGAGGTTAACAGTATAAATTTCTGATAGTATATGAGGGTCCTTCTTCAAGGGAACCTGGCTTCCCCTTCATTCAAGGAGTGCTGGGTCTACAAACTGGCTCAAGTCTGGGGACTGATTGATTGATTAAAGCTGTTTAATGATTCAGATTAAACTTTTGTTCACTTGACATGGAAATTGCTTAGTAAGAACTTGGTAGGCTTCCTATTTATTTCCCTTCTAGGAACACCATGATCAACCAGTCAGTGCCACAGGCTTGCACGAGTCCATCTATTTTGATTATTGCTTTGACTTTGGGGTCCATTATGGTAACCATGCCTACCTTGCCTTTGGTGGTTGAGTGCTGTCACTTGGCCTCTCACAAATTTATTTCTCATAGTTTTAGCCAAAGGGTGTCTTCCAGACCCTTCCCAGTGTTTGTAAGCAATCTTCCAGTCTCCCTAAGCCTCTGAATCCCTCCATCTACATTAAGCCAAGGCAGGTCTGGCAATTCCAAGTTTCATAATAGGCCACCTTTTGGTTGATGATTCAGTCAAGCAAATAATCAAACTGGTATAGCCCTTCCTGACTTCCTGAGCTGAAACATTAAATGCAGGATCTCTGTTTAGTGAGTCCATGTCAATAAATTCATCCTGACCCAACTTTATGTTCCTTCCACCATTACCCCCAGTTTTAGTCTCCATTTCCACATGCGTTCCCCAGATTTATGTGTGTATCAGTTAGAAAGGTCAAGTGGCTCTTTTGGAGTGTAACACACTGTCTCATGGGTTGTACTTTGTACCTCACCATTAGAAGTGTGCTGGCAATTGAGTGTAGTTATAGACCTAGAGACAAAGTGCTGGTGGGATGGGGCTGTCTTAAGCTGCCTTAGTAATCTTATCTGTCCTAGTCTGCTCAGGATGCCATAGTAAAACACCACAGTCTGAGGGCTGAAACAACAGAAGTTTATTTCTCACAGTTTGGGAGGGCTTGAAAGTCCAAGATCAAAGCACTGGTTGATTAGATTTCTGGTGTGAGTCTTCTTCCTGGCTTGCAGATGACTGCCTTCTTGTTGTGTCCTCATATGGCCCTTCCTTGATTTGGGTGCATGGGGAGAGACAGAGAGAGAAAGATCTGTTTCTCTCCTTCTTCTTAAAAGGTTGCCAACTCTATTGGATTAGAATTTAGGAACTCATTTAAAGAGTCAGACACAACTGAAGTGACTTTAGCATGCATTCACCTCTTAAAAGTCATATATCAAATAGTCCTGTTAAGGGTTAGACCTTAAACAGAATTTGAGTGGGACACAATTCAAAGCAGATGCCATAAATTTATAGGGGGAAAGAGAGTTCATCTATATTTTCACTAATCTTTGACCAAAAGTTAACCTCCCTTTCAACTATATATGTCACCATACTCATGATTGGTGTATCTTGAGACATCAGCTATGTCACATGACAGCGCAGTTGGTCTAGACATCTTATAAAGTTGCTTATGCCTGTCACTGTTTCAGAATAGTGAAATATGGGGAAACAGTGGCTGACTTTATTTTTTGGAACTCCAAAATCACTACAGATGGTGATTGCAGCCATGAAATTAAAAGATGCTTACTCCTTGGAAGGAAAGTTCTGACCAACCTAGATAGCATATTAAAATGCAGAGACATTACTTTGTCAGCAAAGATCCATCTAGTCAAGGTTATGGTTTTTCCAGTGGTCATGTATGGATGTGAGAGTTGGACGATAAAGAAAGCTGAGCACAGAAGAATTGATGCTTTTGAACTGCGGTGTTGGAGAAGACTCTTGAGAGTCCCTTGGACTGCAAGGAGATCCAACCAGTCCATCCTAAGGGAGATCAGTCCTGAGTGTTCATTGGAAGGACTAATGTTCAAGCTGAAACTCCAATACTTTGGCCACCTGATGTGAAGAGCTGACTCATTTGAAAAGACCCTGATGCTGGGAAAGATTGAAGGCAGGAGGAGAAGGGGATGACAGAGGAAAAGATGGTTGGATGGCATCACTGACTCAATAGACATGGGTTTGGGTGGACTCCGGGAGTTGGTTGAGGACAGGGAGGCCTGGCGTGCTGCAGTTCATGGGATCACAAAGAGCTGGACATGACTGAGTGACTAAACTGAACTGAACTGATTTCAAAATTATGGCATTTAAGCGATACCCCACTGGAGGTATGAGTATGATCCTATTACTACTTCAATTTTTATATTTTGATAGGATATTACAATATCCAGTCACCTTGTAATTTTATTGCAGACATTTGAAAGCATTATTTTGAGACAGGACCCAGAGGTATTACTAGATTGCAAGAGGTCAGGCTGAAAGCTCCTACTGTAAGGAAACCTGTTGAACTTTGGGTGTGCTCCACTGGGTAAAAACTGTCAGGACCACCTGGGATGCCTTAGAAGTGAAATGTGAAAAGTCAAGCTAATATTTAAACCATAAGGTCCCGTTGGCAAGAAAGGAGTTAAGTGACCAAGGCCTCCCAACACAAACTTGCAGGGCATTGTGTTTGCACTGCCAGTACGTCAGGATCGTAGTCAAGGACTCCGGTACTATATCAAGGAGTACTGAAGCCTTGACTAAAGGGTAAAAATGACCAGGTTGCAGATAGACTTATTATCAACTTACTTCTTCTCATGAAATCACTCATGGTATCCTCTTGAACTTATCTAACATTAGCAGCACCTTGCTCTATAACAGATAAGTGATTATTTTCTGGATTGTGTATTAAAGGTTAAGCTTTTTTTCCCTTCTGAACACTTTCAGAAGATTAAAAAGTGACTAATAAACACATGCAAAGTTATCCAAAATCATTAGTGATGAGGGAAATAAAAATTAAAACCACAGAGAGATACAAGTTTATACCCACTAAGATAGATAAAATTAAAATTACCAAAATTGCCAAATGTTGGTGAGGATACAGAGAAACAGGAATGGTTTTACATTGCTAGTAGGATTAAAAATGGTATATCCACTTTGGAAAATAGGCATTTTCTTATAAAATCCAAATATACATTTTCCTCCAGACCTGGCAATTCTTCTCAGGTATTCACCTGAAAGAAATGATGGCCTATGGCACTGAACAACTACCAGAATGTTAGCAATAGCTGAGTTTATAATAACCAAAAGGTAAAAACAGTCCAATGGCTGTCAACAGAAGAATGGATAAATTGTTGTGGCATATTCAGACAATGGAATAGTATTCGGCAATGAAGAGAAGTGAACTTCTGATATAGGCAACAACATGGATGACTCTCACAGACATTCAGTTCAGTTCAGTTCAATTGCTCAGTCATGTCTGACTCTTTGTGAGCCCATTGACTGCAGCATGCCAGGCTTCCTTGTTTATCACCAACTCCTGGAGCTTAAACTCGTGTTCATCAAGTTGGTGATGCTATCCAACCATCTCATGCTCTGTCGTCCACTTCTCTTGCCTTCAATCTTTCCCAGCATCAGGGTCTTTTCAAATGAGTCAACTCTTCGCATGAGGTGGTCAAAGTATTGGTGTTTCAGCTTCAAAGGCAGTCCTTCCAAAAGAATATTCAGGACTGATTTCCTTTAGGATTGACTGGTTGGATCTCCTTGCAGTCCAACAGACTCTCATGAGTCTTCTCCAACACCACAGTTCAAAAGCATCAGTGCTTTGGTGCTCAGCTTTCTTAATAGTCCAACTCACATACAGACATGGCCACTGGAAAAACAAAAGCTTTGACTAGATGGACATTTGTCAGCAAAGTAATGCCTCTGCTTTTTATATGCTTTCCTTCCAAGGAGTAAGCGTCTTTTAATTTCATGGCTGCAGTCACCATCTGCAGTGATTTTGGAGCCCCCCAAAATAAAGTCAGCCCCAGTTTCCACTGTTTCCCCATCTATTTGCCATGAAATGATGGAACTGGATGCCACGATCTTCATTTTCTGAATGCTGAGTTTTAAGCCAACTTTTTCACTCTGCTCTTTCACTTTCATCAAGAGGCTCTTCAGTTCTTCGCTTTCTGCCATAAGGGTCATGTCATCTGCATATCTGAGGTTATTGCTGTTTCTCTTAGCGATCTTGATTCCAGCTTGTACTTCATCCAGCCTAGCATTTCTCTTGATGTACTCTGCATTTAAATTAAATCAGCAGGGTGACAATATACAGCCTTGATGTACGCTTTTTCCTATTTGGAACTAGTCTGTTGTTCCATGTCCAGTTCTAACACTGCTTCCTGACTTGCTTACAGGTTTCTCAAGAAGCAGGACTCTTGAGAGTCCCTTGGATTGCAAGGAGATCCAACCAGTCCATCTTAAAGGAAATCACTCCTGGGTGTTTATTGGAAGGACTGATGTTGAAGCTGAAACTCCAGTACTTTGGCCACCTGATGGGAAGAGCTTACTCATTTGAAAAGACCCTGATGCTGGAAAAGACTGAGGGCAGGAGGAGAAGGGGACGACAGAGCATGAGATGTTTGGATGGCATTACCGACTCAATGGACATGAGTTTGAGTAAACTCCGGGAGCTGGTGATGGACAGGGAGGCCTGGTGTGCTGTGGTCCATGGAGTTGCAAACAGTTGGACATAACTGAGCGACTGAACTGATATTGAAACTGTGCTTCATCCAGTCTGGGATTTCCTGTGATGTACTCTGCATATGAGTTAAATAAGCAGGGTGACAATATACAACTTTGATGTACTCCTTTCCCAGTTTGGAACCAGTCTATTGTTCCATGTCCAGTTCTACTATTGCTTCTTGACCTGCATACAGATTTCTCAGGAGCCTCAGAAAGTGGTCTGGTATTCTCATCTCTTGAAGAATTTTCCACAATTTGTTGTGACTCATACAGTCAATGGCTTGGTGTAGTCAATAAAGCGGAAGTAGATGTTTCTCTGGAACTCTCTTGCTTTTTTGATGATCCAGTGGATCCTGGCAATTTGATCTCTGGTTCCCCTGCCTTTTCTAAATCCAGCTTGAACATCTGGAATTTCATGGTTCAAGTACTGTTGAAGCCTTGAAAAATTTTTAGCATTACTTTGCCAGTGCATGAGATGAGTGCAATTGTACAGCAGCTTGAACACTCTTTGGCATTGCCTTTCTTTGAGATTGAAATGAAAACTGACCTTTTCCAGTCCTATGACCACTGCTGAGTTTTCCAAATTTGCTGGCATGTAGAGTACAGCACTTTCACAGCATCATATTTTAGGATTTGACATAGCTCAACTGGAATTCTATCACCTCTACTAACTTTGTTAGTAGTGATGCTTCCTAAGTCCCACTTGACTTCACATTCCAGGATTTCTGGCTCTAATGAGTGATCACACCATTGTGGTTATCTCCATTGTGAAGATCTTTTTTGTATATTTCTTCTGTGTATTCTTGCCACCTCTTCTTAATCTTTCCTGCTTCTGTTAGGTCCATGCCATTTCTGTCCTTTATTGTGCCCATCTTTGCATGAAACGTTCCCTTGGTATATCTAATTCTCTTGAAGAGATCTCTAGTCTTTCCCATTCTATTGTTTTCCTCTATTTCTTTGCATTGATCACTGAGGAAGGCTTTCTTCTCTTTCCTTGCTATTCTTTGAAACTCTGCATTCAAATGAGTATATCTTTCCTTTTCTCCTTTGCCTTTAGCTTCTCTTGTTTTCTCAGCCATTAGTAAGCCCTCCTCAGACAACCATTTGCCTTTTCGCATTTCTTTTCCTTGGGGATGGTCTTGATCTCTGCCTTCTGTACAAAGTCACGAACCTCCATCCAATGTTTTCAGATATAATCCCTTGAATCTATTTGTCACTTGCACTGTATAATCCTAAGGGATTTGATTTAGGTCATACCTGAGTGGTCTAGTGGTCACACCTGAATGTCACAGACATTATGCTGAGTGAAAGAAAGCAGTGCATACTGTGTGGTTGCATTTATTTAGTTCAAAAACTGCAAACTCATCTGGTGAAGGGCTTCCCTGGTGGGTCAGTGTTAAAGAATCCACCTGCCAATGCAGGAGCCAGGGGATCAATGCCTGGGTTGGGAAGATGTCCTGGAGAAGGAAATGGCAATCCGCTCCAGCAGTCTTGCCTTGGAAATCCCATGGAGAGAGGGGGCTGGTGGGCTATAGTCCATGGGGTCGCCAAAGAGTCAGATGTGACTTGTCAATTAAACCACAACAATCTGGTGAAATAAATCAGAGCAGAAATTGCCTCAGATGGTACAGAGGGTAGGGTACTGACTAGAACTGGAGCACAGTGGACTTTGATTGTTGGATTGAAATGTTCCATATCTTGAGTTTGCTGTTGTTCACACAAGTGAATACATTTATCAAAACTCATCTGTCTGTGAGGTGAAGACATTTTACCTCAAAAGTATACCTTAATTAAAAGAAAATGAAAACTGAATTCTCCCACATAGGAAATACATGGGAACAGTTTTCATGCCTCAATTTTTTGCTCTTTAAGATGGAATTGAAAGTCCCCCTCTCTCTTTCACACATGTTGGGATGGGAAAAAATGGACTGGATAATGTATATTTACATCGCTTTGAGATATGAGCAATGAATAGGAAAGCATTAGCTTATCAGAGAGTAGTTTTTGAAATCTAAAATAGCTGATTTTTATGAGTTCCTATCCTGGAGAACCAGCCAGAACATAGAATACTATTTAACTATGATATCTGGATTTGTGCTCTTATGAAATAAAAATGGCATTCTTCATCTCTTATAACCATAACTTTTGTTTGCCTTGGATACAATGTCTGGCATGTGGAGGGGTTGCTGTAACAGAGACTCCCAGCAAGAACCCGGGGCAGTAGCAGCAAACTCCTCTTAACTGGAGTGCCAATTAAGGACAGGACCTTCACCTCGAACTATTCTACTCACCGGAGAGCCTTGACAGGAGGCCCAGGAGGATTACCCCTTCCCAATTTTGTCAGGACATTCCTTGTTTAGACGAAGGAACTGAAACCCACATGGCTAGCCCCAGCTTGCCTAAAACTATCACTGTGACCAATAAAGAAGGCTGAGTGCCAAAGAATTGATGCTTTTGAACTGTGGTGATGGAGAAGACTCTTGAGAGTCCCTTGAACTGCAAGGAGATCCAACCAGTCCATCCTAAAGGAGATCAACCCTGAATATTCACTGGAAGGACTGATACTGAAGCCAAAGCTCCAATACTTTGGCCACCTGATGCAAAGAGCCGACTCATTGGAAAAGACGCTGATGCTGGGAAAGACTGAAGGCAGGAGGAGAAGGGGATGACAGAGGATGAGATGGTTGGATGGCATCATCACCAACTAAATAAACATTGGTTTGAGCAAACTCTGGGGGATGGTGAAGGACAGGGAGGCCTGGCATGCTGCAGTCCATGGGGTTGCAAAGAGTTGGACATGACTGAGTGACTGAATAACAGCAACAAATGTTAGATATTATTGTGGTTATTATTATATTGCTATGGTTAATAATGAAAAGATAATAATAATGACAAGTGACTGAACAGCAACAATCACTGGGGCACTCACACATCATCCTTTTAGTTACCTTTGAATGTGGTCTCATTGACAGAGAATCTGCTCTCTCTTACGGAGGAAGCAGCACTGATGCCCTAGAGTGAATTGGATAACTCATTAGTTGGGGAATGTGGTAGTGTTTTCAACAAACTTTGAAATCAGAGAAACCATTTGACAAGTTTTAGGACAAAGAACACCACTCAAAGTTTCTATTTGTGGGCAATTGAGTGGAGTAGGGGCAGGAATGCACCTTGCAATTCTTTTTTTTTTTTTAAATATTTATTTATCTGGCTGCACTGGGTCTTACCTGCAACATGTTGGATCTAGTTCCTGGACCAAGGATGGAACCCAGCACCCCTGCATTTGGAGTGTTGAGCCTTAGCTACTGGACCACCAAGGAAGTCCCTACCTTGTAATTCTAATTTAAGATTAGCAACAACTCTGACCTGTGGAGGATGATCAAGCTCTTTTTCTTCTGACAGAGGTCTGTGGGGCCAGGCCCTGCTGCTCGTGCTGCCTCACTCATTAAGCTGAGCCTCCTCAAGCTGACACAGCACGTGCAGGGCCAATGCAGGGCCTCCCACTTCCACATTCTTGCATGGCTCCTCTCATCTGTGCCTCCTGGGATTCAGCTGTTTCATCCTGAGTGACTGAAAGAAACCCTCAGGAAGCTTTCTTAATATTCATCAATAATCCACGGATGACATTGAATCCTTTGCTATTAAAAAACCTTCTAAAATTCAGACTTAGTAACTCCTTCTCCTAAATGTCCTTAAAAGACCCATAGTGGCTTTGATGCACCATAGACACCATCTTCCATAGCAGAGTGTTCCTGGGAGGTGGGAAGCAGCTTGCCTTCCCTGGAAACCTGACTACAGGTGCTTAAGAATACCGAGTCTTGAGAAGAAGCTTAGTATTTCTTGATAGTATTCAAAATAAGTCCATATGAACTGAGAGAGTAGCACTGACATCTCTATTTTATGCATATACACTAGCGTGTGTAAAATAGACAGCTAGTGGGAAGCTGCTGTAACAAAAAGAGCTCAACTCAGTGCTCTGTGAGGACCTAGAAGGGTGGGATGGTGGAGGGGTTGGAGGGAGGCTCAAGAGGAAGGGCATATATGTACACATATGGCTGATTCATGTTGCTGTACAGCAGAAATCAACACAACATTGTAAAGCAATTATACACCTATTTTTAAAAAATTAAAAACAAAAAAAAAGTCTATACTTTCAAGAAATACAAGGAAGGCATTCAGAAGAAAGAGGCGGGAAGAGGTAGAGACATTTGCTGAGTATGGGCCAGAGTGTCCAGGGGAAAATATACTGGATGAACAGAGGGGCAAAGGCAAGTGGGTGGGTGGAGAAGGAAGGAGTGCAGATGGAAAGGGCAGTGTTCGATCATTCTAGACTAAAGAGAAAGAGGTGAGGTAAGGCTGGTTAGTGAGGGGTATCAGAAAAAAGTCATTTTATCTCATTGAAAATGAGTCTGCAGAACTGACATTAGTTTTTGGTGGGGGGAAGGTGCTAGCCATGTTTTTTAGAGACTTTAATATTTAGGGCAAAGAATTTTCCATTTGAGGCTAGATTTAGTTTTCCCTTCCTGAAAAATGTTTTGTTCGTGTTTGCTACTTAATTCAGACTTTCCAGCTTTCTAACAGCTTGAGTTGATCGATCTAGCATGTAGAATATTAAAAAAAGGAAAGAAATTCTACAAAAGTCTTGACATGAAGTGTGTTTGCAATGTAACAAAATACTCCCGCTTCTGTACCAGGGAGCCCCAGAGTTGAATGGACTTCTTTGGAGCCACAGCTACTGGCCCTGATAGTTTCATGAACTCTGAATAACCAGTGACCTGCCATTCCACCATTTTATCTCTGCTTCTGACATTTTGAGGGGAGACAGAATTCTCTTGCTTCCCCAGTGATTCAGTGGTAAAGAACTCACCTGCAGTGGAGGAGATGGGTTGAATCCTCAGGTCAGAAAGATTCCCTAGAGTAGGAAACGGCAACCCACTCCAGTATTCATGCCTCAAGAAACCCATAGACAGAAGAGCCTGGCGGGCTACAGTCCATAGTGTTGCAAAGAGTTTGACACACCTAAAGTGACTTGAGTATGCATGCCCAGCATTATCTCATTCAACAAGTATTTATTTAGGACCTATTACATATCAGGGCCCCTGGAGAAGGAAATGGCAACCTACTCCCGTTTCTTGCCTGGAAAATCCCATGGACGGAGGAGCCTGGCAGGCTATAGTTCACGGGGTCACAAAGAGTTGGACACGACTGAGCGACTAACAGACACAGACACACATATCAAGTGAAGGTTGAACACAATGCCTGGTGGGCAAAGAGACATGATCAGCAAATAAACAAACAGTGCAGTAATTAAGGCCACAGATTTTGGAATCAAATAGGTCTGGGTTCACGTCTTGGTTCTGTCACTTAACAGTTCTGTAACTTTGGGCAACACACTTCACTTTGTAGAACCTCCATTTTCTCATCTGTCAAAGGGGGAAGAGGACGTGACTGAGCAATTTCCCTTTCACTTTTCACTTTCATGCATTGGAGAAGGAAATGGCAACCCACTCCTGTGTTCTTGCCTGGAGAATCCCAGGGATGGGGGAGCCTGGTGGGCTGCCGTCTATGGGGTCACACAGAGTCAGACACGATTGAAGTGACTTAGCAACAGCAATACTGTCAAAATGCCCTTGTTGTGGTCATATCCCAAGATATATCACTGAAGATTTTAGAGTTCCCAGATAATACTGAAAAATAATCGGACATGTGACGAGCCCTTGAGGCCCGTCACATACCTGAGGCCTTAGGACAGAGCAGAGATGAACAGAAGATTAGGGATACACAAACGTTCACCTGGGGCCACAAATACTCTCCTGGCGCCATCTCCACATGTTGATTCAGGTGTACTTTGCTCTTGTGGTTCAATTTAGAACTAAAGAACTACTGTGCCCCTGGAGTTTCTCAATCAAAGCAGCTTCCATCATCACTGCCTTCTCCCCAGCTTTTCTTTTGTTGTTGAGCCCCATATACATACGCAGGAAGCACTGACATAGGCTAATTGTGGGCATAACTTTGGCAAAATGCAGTGTTGAATCCAGCCCTTGCCTCGGTGAACCTGGCTGACTTGTGCTCCATGGGGGAAGCTGCTATTCTTCCCTCTCTTTTGCACAATCTCAGAAAGATAATAAGTCCAAAATGACTTTTTTGACTTCTAGTGGACTGATCCAAATTATCCTGGTAAACTTGACCTATGAGCTGTCATGAGCAAATCACTGCATTAAAGTTTTAGCCTCTAGGCCCTGACCTACTCATATTCTAATAAAAAAGCATTGGTTTGTTGTAAAAATATAAAGTATGTGAATGTTTCATTACCAAGTAGATCAGTGAACCAAACCAGTTATCTGGCTTAGGAGCAGTAATGTCATGATTTCCCTAGAGTGTGTCCTGGGGGAGGGACAGTAAGCCTGACACAGCTTGCTTTCCTCCCATGAGTCCTTTCATGGAGGAACCTGGTAGTGACTATTTACAAGGTTTTTTGGAGGGACATTGGCCATTGTCCTCCCAGTAGTTTCTTCCTTTTCTTCTTTTTCTTCTTTTTTTGGGGGATTAAAACACAAGTAATCATTATGAAAAAGTTAGAAAATACAGATAAGCAAAGTTGGGGAAAAAAGTACACAAAATCCCACTGACCTCTTGACATCAGTAGACAATTCAGAATGTATAGCTCAGTCATGCACACTCTGCTTTGAGTTATGGCATTTGCTCACCATAATAACTCTTGTCTCCATTTTACAGAAGAATAAACTGAGGCTTAGAGAAGTCTGGGGACTTCCTCAGCTGACAGTCAATGTAACTCCAGACAAGCCAGCGTGCAGCGCCACAGGGCTGTCTCAGCCTTGGATTGAAGGTTGATGGTTGTTAAAAATCAGTCAAGACAATTATGCTAATAGGACCTTTCTCACAGTGTAGGGGAGCAACAACCAAGAGCCCACCCTTCCCAGTGCCCTATACAAGGTCATTCTAGGTACCTTAGAGATCCTAACCCTCTGTCACTGCCTCCACTGAAACATTTCCTGAAGGGGCTTTCTGTACTGTGATTCTCCTCTGACTTAAAGGGAAATCCTACCGAGGCTGATCTTAGAGATGGTGGACTCTAGAAGATTCCCATGCACTGACTTGGCTTGGAGGGGGCAGGTCCTGCATCTTGGGATGACCAAGGGTGGCAAAACAAACTTCCCATGAGACCTCAGGCCCTTTGCACAACCTCAGGGAAGAGTGGCTCCATGAAAAATGAAAGAGGCTAGGTTTTGCATGAGTGGGGGTCCAAATCAGATATATTTTAACAATAAAGGAATATGATAGTTCTCAACAGTGTGGGAGAATAACTAGCTCCAATGGCAGGGTAACGATCATGGATGAATCTGAAAGGGGGTAAGTGGTTCCTAGAAGAAGGAAGGAAGTGTAGAGAGTGCATGAAATCTAGAGAGTTCAAGTTTGCAATTTCTTCTAAAGCTAGTCTTATGATTCCAGTGACTACAAGTTCATCTATAGTCTTGCTGCTGCTGCTACTGCCAGGTCGCTTCAGTCGTGTCCAACTCTGTGTGACCCCAGAGACGGCAGCCCACCAGGCTCCCCCGTCCCTGGGATTCTCTAGGCAAGAACACTGGAGTGGGTTGCCATTTCCTTCTCCAGTGCATGAAAGTGAAAAGTGAAAGTGAAGTCGCTCAGTCATGTTCGACTCTTAGCGACCCCATGGACTGCAGCCTACCAGGCTCCTCTGTCCATGGGATTTTCCAGGCAAGAGTACTGGGTTGCCATTGCCTTCTCCGACTTATAGTCCTACTCAGACACTAACAAGGATGAAGATTGATGAACATAAAGAAGAGCATGCCAGTCTTGCTAGTGAGTTAGGACACTTGATGTATATCAGGCACATGTGTTCTGCCTTGGGTTCATGCTTCCTGGCTGGTGAACTCCCTTCCTACGCCCCACTCTCCTCCACCCCGAGTTCTACACATTTCTGTTGTAAAATGGAGCTGTTCTTGGTGGGTACTCCACAATTTGTATTGTGGAATATTCACTGAACTCAGAGGGATCTAAGCAGTCTAGGCACAAATCCAGTCCAGGCTGTGCCAAATACTATCTTTAGAATGGTCAAGGCTTGGTGCCAACAATTACCTATACACATGAGAACCATGGGCTGTGAGCACGTGGCTTGAGTTAAATGTGGTGAAATGTGGCCTCCCACAGTCCCCTCTTACAGGCACCTTTGAGCAGTTCCCAAAGTGCATTACTGTTTGCACAAGTTGGGTGGGTAGTAGGCTGCTGTGTGTAAAATACACAAAATGCTCCACCCCTGCTTGCTAAGAACTCACAATCGAGGATAATTTGGGCAGGCAGAAAGTCAAGGCTGGTCTGTCACACAAACTATAGCACCGGTAGATGAGTCTTGTTGCTTCCACCTGTCTCTCAGGGGGTCCCCAATGCCCTCCTAAGAGCACCCACCACCATTGTTTCCAACTTCTGTCTTGTTCTCCTGGAAAGATGGAGCAAGAGAGCTTCCTTTACTCACCTGCTCACTGGGAAGCAACCTTTTTCTCTTTTTTATTGTGGTAAAACGTACATAACAAAATTTCCCATTTGAGCCGGTTCTGATTCAGTACATTCACGTCATTGTGTAACCATCACTAACATTCATTACCGGAACATTTTCATCATCTTAAATTGAATCTCTGTGCTCATTAAACACTAACTTCGCATTCCTCTTTCCTCTTGGTCCCTTAATTTCAGCTGTGATGAGAACAGTATTTTGAAATGATAAGGCTCATTTCTTACTGACTTTCTTATATGTAACCCTCCCCTGATTCAGCCAGAGGTTGCCATTCATTGGAAAGTGTTAGGATTATTAAAGGAGAAATGAGGAGAGAACAAGATGGCAGAGGAATAGGTGGACATGGAGTACTTCTCTCTCCATGGATACATCAGGAATACACCTTCAGACACAGAAGTGCATGCAGAACACCAGCTGAGAGCAGACAGGAGCACCTGACCAGAGGAAGAGAATACATAGAACCATGCAAAACTCAGTAGGATGAAGGAACTAAGGGGAAAAACAGGAGTGTTAGTAGGATGGGACCTGCCCTTGGCGGGTGGGGGAACTGAAGCAGGGATTTGATCTCCGCATCAGGGCAATTGTCTGAGTCAGAGGAGAAACATTTAAGGCTGGGAGTGAAACAGCTGATCTGAGGCAGCCTAAATGGAATGAGAATCAGACAGTCCTTGCCGCAGCCATACATACCCCAGATGGCACAGCGGCTGGGAGCTGGAGTTTAGGGACTGTGGAGCAATCCCAGGGTGAGGGCTGATGTTGACTGTGAAGAGATGGCTCAAGGGGATGTGAGGGAGGAGACTGTGGTGGGAAATGCCTGTGGGAGAAAACTGGGCAGCCTTGGAAACAAGCAATACTGCTGAGTCATGCATAGGGGGTGGAGCCATCACTATAGCTTCTCTCCCCCCTCCAGCCAGCATTGGCAGCTGAACAATAAAGAGGCTGGCCTGTCAAATGCCTGATGTGCCAATCTGCAGAGTAGGACCCCAGACAGGGGGGCCCCTCTATGTGCCTGATGCACAGAACAACAGAAAAGGACCCAAGGTAAGGAAGCCCTCTAAGTGCCTGAACGGGCGGAGCTATGGAGGAAGTCTGGCCAAAGAGGCCTTCTGATTGCTAGCAAAAGAGGCTCGAAAAAAGACTTTGATAGGGCCATAACTCCTGCAAAGAACAAATTCACTCAGAAGGACAATGCAGATAGTGGAGTGCAGTTTATTACACCGGCGGGCCCAAGGCAGAGTTTCCTCTTAGCCAAGAACCCCTATCAGCATTTGTGAAAATCTTTTATACCCCATGTGTACGTGTCTGAACCCACCACTCCAAATTCCTTGAGACTTACATAAACCAAGGAAAATACAGTCCAAATAACCCCATCATTCATGTGCTATGTGCTCACATGCTCAAACAGTCAAACAATTAGCCAATAATCAATAAACCTGAGGTTACACTCCGATAGGTACAGAATAATTTATGGCCTGTCTGGAGGAAGGGGTGATTAGTGTATGTTTTCTCTTAGGCGATGAGTAACCTAGATATGATCTTCAAGGTTCCCCTGTCTGGAGGGGGTCTTATCCTTCTGTTGTTGTTTTCATAGGCACTAAACACAGAGTTCACAGTCCATTGGAAAGGTGGCCGAGCATGATCAGCAAGAACAGGCCTAAGATGGAGTCCAGGCCCTATGAATTCCTCCTTCAGAGGCAGTCTGTGCTCCTGCACACTTGGCACCACCAGGGTCCCTGCAAGCCAAGCAGTTGCACCCTCTTCACGCTCAACTCTCACTGGGGCAGGGCTGCCACAGTCAAAAAATTCTTGCACCTATGCATGCAAGGTTGCTTCGGTTGTGTCCAACTCTTTGCGACCCAACTGAACTGAACTGAGACTGTGGCCTGCCAGGCTTCTCTGTCAGGGAGGGGGGTTCTCCAGGCAAGAATAATGGAGTGTATTGGCCAATACTGGTTGCCATACCCTTCTAGGGCACTGTATTTCCTGCTGCCCTAGCCGCCAACTCCCCTGAGTACCTGGTGCTGCCAGAATCCCTGCGACCCAAGTAGCTTTGCCACCTCCATACCTGGCCTTCACTGGGGCAGGCCCAAGTCCTCCAGGGCAGCCTCAGGAGCAAACCCTGGTGAACCACCCACATGCAGAGGTGGAAATAAAACCACAATTGAAACTCAGGGGCAGTGTGGCTAAGGAAGAAGACCCCAAATCTTCCCACCAGCTATATAAGCTGCAGATTAAATCCAAGCAATCCACTAGGCAGAATCCGTGTCTATGGAATATATAAAAGGACATTGAGAGCTCCCACAAAAGACAGCACACTAGTTCTGACAGCTATGGACATTGGAGGCAAGAAAACAGAGGAGTAGGACCAGATTAGAATCTGAGCTGCCCCCATAGCAGGTCCAGAGATCAGCACAGTATTAGAGGGCATCCTAGGGAGGTGAAGGCTTCCCTGGTGGCTCAGAAGGTAAAGTATCTGCCTGCAATGTCTGAGATCTGGGTTTGATCCCTGGGTCAAGAAGATCCCCTGGAGAAGGAAATGGCAACCCATTCCAGTATTCTTGCCTGGAGAATCCCATAGACGGAGGAGCCTGGTAGGCTATAGTCTAAGGGGTCACAAAGAGTCAGACATGACTGAGGGGCTTCACTTTCACTTAGGGAGGTGAGGTGGACTGTGACTCCCAGTGAGGGAAAGGACTCTGACAGCAGTGACTCAAGAAAAACATTTATTATTCTTATGTTTTGACTTGTTCTGTAGATTCTCTTGAAATTTTTTTTTTCTTTTCCCCCCTCTCTGTTGTAGTTGTCAATTTTATTGGCCCTATGAAATCTAATTAAACTTTTTTTCTTTTTATTCTCAGTCACATTTTTTACTATTGTTAAAAACCTCTGCCTCTGCATTGGGCTTTTGCAGTTCTGAGGAGTTTTCCTCCTTTACTTTTGTTTTATTCTCTTTAAAATTTTTTTTAAACCTATTATTATTTTTTCTACATTTATTTCTTAGTTTGCTTTTCCTACTGTTCTTTCCCCTTGCAGTTAATCTTTAATATGTATAAATCTTCTTTATCTACCTCTATTTAACTTTGCATATCCTTTTTTTCTTTTATTTTTTCCTTTCCTCTCAACATATTTGTTAGTTTTATTTTCCTTACTTTATTCCCCAACTGGCACCTTGTTTTAATTTTGTTTTTCAGTTTGTATTTTAGTTAGTTCTGGTAGACATAATTTTTGGTTCCCTTTGCCAGGTCAACCCACTGTACTTTATTTTTGTTGGACTGTTTTGATTTTGCTTTTGGGTGAATATGTATATATGTATATTCCGTCACACTTTTTATTGTTGTTATAAACCTCTGCCTCTATGTTGGGCTTTTGCAGTTTTGTGGAGTTTTGCTCTTCTTTCCCCCTTTTTTTCTTTCTTCTTCTGTTTCCTTTTTCTCTTTTATATAATTTTAACTTTTAATTTTTTTCAACCTATTACATTTTCCCACATTTATTCCTTTGTTTGCCTTTCCTACTGCTCTTTTCCCCTTGCAGTTAATCTTTAACGTATATAAATCTTCTTCATCTACCCCTATTTAACTTTGCATATCTATTCTTTCTTTCATTTCCTCTCAACATATTTGTTAGTTTTGTTTTCACTGTTTTATTCCCCACTTTTCTCCAATTTGTGCTTTAGTTAGTTTTGTTCCTAACTGGTAAATATACTTTTTTATTTCCTTTGTTTGCCAGGTCAATCTATTGTACTTTATTTATTTATTTTTTAACGATTTTGACTTTGCCCAGGGGTGTATATGTATATGTGTATATTCCATCATTTTAATTATTATTTGCCTGATTTTATAACTGTCATTTGTCTGGGGTTCATCTTTGGTTTCTTATTTTTGGATATTTGTCTTAATTTCACTTAATACCATGACAAACCATTTGTGGAATCTTCGTTCCTGACCAGAGATCAAGCTCTGACCCTTTGGAGTGGGAGCAGTGACTCCAAGACCCTAGACTACCAGAGAAGTAACCCTACTACTACTACAACTAAGTTGCTTCAGTCGTGTCCGACTCTGTGTGACTCCATAGACGGGAGCCCATGAGGCTCCCCCGTCCTTGGGATTCTCCAGGCAAGAACACTGGAGTGGGTTGCCATTTCCTTCTTCAATGCATGAAAGTGAAAAGTGAAAGTGAAGTCGCTCAGTCATGTCTGACTCTTAGCGACCCCATGGACTGAGGCCTACCAAGCTCCTCCATCCATGGGATTTTCCAGGCAAGAGTGCTGGAGTGGGGTGCCATTGCCTTCTCTGGAAGTAACCCTAGGGGGTATCAAATAGTGAGAACGCATACAAAGGAAACCACTGGAATACAAGATTAGGCATCACCCAACCACCAGTAGCACCCTGTGCAGGACGCCTCATCGAAACAACAAACAAAACGAAAACACAAACCAAATCATCAGCAGACAGGATAACCACCTCACTCAGCCTTGCCCATCAGAGGACAAACAAACACACAAACAGAAACTCAGCACAAATCTCACCCTATAAGCTTACACAAATCACTGGACCAACATTAGGAGGGCAGAAACCAAAAGGAAAAAAGAATTCAACCCTGAAGGCTGGCAAAAGGAGACCTCAAACACAATAAGTTTAAAAACAAATAATGAAAAGGTAGAGAAATACTTCACAAATGAAGTGACAAACTAGAAACACAGAAGTCCAAATAAAAGAAGAGGAAATAGGCAAACTACCTGAAAAAGAATTCAGAATAATGATAGTAAAGATGATCAAAAACCTTGAAAGCAAAATGGAGAAAATGCAAGAATCAATTAACAAAGACCTAGAAAAATTAAAGAATAAACATGCAGAGACCAACAACACAATTACTGCAATTAAAAATACTCTAGAAGGAATCAACAGCAGAGTATCTGAAGCAGAAGAACGAATCAGTGAGTTGGAAGATAAAATGGTGGAAATAACTTCTGAAGAGCAGAATAAAGTAAAAAGAATTAAAAGAACTGAGGATAGTCTCAGAGACCTCTGGGACAATATCAAGTACACCAACATTAGAATTATAGGGGGTCCCAGAAGAAGAGAAAAAGAAAGGGTATGAGAAAATTTTTGAAGAGATTATAGTTGAAAATTTCCCCAACATGGAAAAGGAAATAGTCAAGTTTAAGAGGCACAAAGAGTCCCATACAGGATAAACCCAAGGAGAAACACGAAGACACATAGTAATCAAACTAAGAAAGACTAAACACAAAGAAAGAATATTAAAAGCAGCAAGGGAGAAGCAACAAGTAACATACAAGGGAAACCCACAAGCTTAACAACTGATCTTTCAGCAGAAACTCTGCAGGCCAGAAGGGAATGGCAGGACATATATAAGTACTGAAAGGGAAAAATCTACAAGCAAGATTACTGTACCTGGCAAGGATCTCATTCAAAATTGATGGAGAAATAAAAAGCTGTTCAGATAAGCAAAAGTTAGAGAATTCAGTACCACCAAACCAGTTTTACAACGAATGTTAAAGGGACTTATATAGTCAAGAAATACAAGAGAAGAAAAAGATCTACAAAATCAAACCCAGACAATTAAGAAAATGGCAATAGGAACATATATATCAATAATTACTTTAAATGTAAATGAATTAAATGCTCCAGCCAAAAGACAGAGACTGGCTGAATGGATACAAAAACAAGACCTATATGCATGCTGTCTACAAGAAACCCACTTTAGACCTAAAGACACATATGACTGAAAGTGAGAGGATGGAAAAATATATTCCTTGCAAATGGGAAGCAAAAGGAAGCTGGAGTAACAATCCCCATATCATACAAAATAGACCTTAAAATAAAGAAGGTTACGAGAGATAAGGATGGACAGTACATAATGATCAAGGGATCAATCTAAGAGAAAGTTATAACAATTGTAAATATCTATGTACCCAACATAGAAGCACCTCAATACATAAGACAAACACTAGCAGACAAAAAAGGAGAAATTGACAGTAACACAATAATAGTAGGAGACTTTAACACCCCACTCACACCAAAGGACAGATCATCAAAACAGAAAATTAATAAGGAAACATGTCTTAAATGATACATTAGATGAGATGGATCTCATTGATATTTTCAGAATATTCCATCCAAATGCAGAAGAATACACTTTATTCTCAAGTGCACATGGAACATTCTTTAGGATAGACCACATCTTGGTTCACAAATCAAACCTCAGTAAATTTAAGAAAATAGAAATCATATCAAGCATCTTCTCTGACCACAGCACTATGAGACTAGACATTAGTTACAAGAAAAAAATGTAAAAACAACAAACACATGGAGATTAAACAATACTCTTCTAAATAACCAACAGATTACTGAAGAAATCTAAAGGGAAATTAAAAAACAGACAATGAAACACAACTCAAAACCTATGGGATGTAGCAAAGCAGTCTTAAGAGGGAAGATTATAGCAATACAATTCTATCTCAAGAAACAAGAAAAACATTAAAGAGACACCTAAAATAACTGGAAAAATAAGAACAAAAAAAATCCCAAAATTAGTAGAAGGAAAGAAGTCATAAAGATCCAAGCAGAAATAAATGAAAAAGAAATGAAAGAAACAATAGTAAAGATTAATAAAACTAAAAGCTGGTTCTTTGAGAAGATAAACAAAATTGACAAGCCTTTAGCCAGACTCATCAAGAAAAAAAGAGAGAAGAATCAAATCAACAAAATTAGAAATGAGAAAAGAGAGGTTATAACAGACAATGCAGAAATACAAACGATCATAAGAGACTATTATGAACAACTATATGGCAATAACATGGATAATCTGGGAG
This sequence comes from Ovis canadensis, assembly GCF_042477335.2. NCBI lineage: Eukaryota > Metazoa > Chordata > Mammalia > Artiodactyla > Bovidae > Ovis > Ovis canadensis. Next base: position 32,128,956 of record NC_091246.1, read on the forward strand.
AAATGGACAGATTCTTAGAAAAGCTCAATCTTCCAAGACTGAACCAGGAAGAAACAGAAATTATGAACAATCCAACTGCAAGCACTGAAATTGAAGCTATGATCAAAAACCTCTCAAAAAACAAAAGCCCAGGACCAGATGGCTTCACAGGAGAATTCCATCAAATATTTAGAAAAGAGCTAATGCCTATCCTTCAAAAACTCTTTCAAAAAATTGCAGAGGAAGGAACACTTCCAAACTCATTCTATGAAGCCACCATCAGCCTGATACCAAAACCAGACAAAGACAACACAAAAAAGGAAAACTATGGGCCGATATCACTGATGAACATAGATGCATAAATCCTTAACAAAATTTTAGCCAACAGAATTCAACAACACATCAAAAAGCTCATACACCATGATCAAGTTGGGTTTATTCCAGGAACGCCAGAATTCTTCGATGTATGCAAACCAATCAATGTGATATACCACATTAATAAATTGAAAGATAAAAACCATATAATAGTCTCAATAGATGCAGAAAAAGCCTTTGACAAACTTCAGCACCTGTTTATGATCACAACTCCAAAAAATGGGCACAGAAGGAATCTGCCTTAACATAGTAAAGGCCATATATGATAAGCCCTATGGACTTCCCTGGTGTCTCAGATGGTAAAAGCGTCTGTATACAATGCGGGAGACCTGGGTCCAATCCCTGGCTCAGGAGGATTCCCTGGAGAAGGAAATGGCAACCCACTCTAGTACTCTTGCCTAGAAAATCCCAAGGATGGGGGAGCCTGGTGTCCATGGGGTCACAAAGAGTCAGACATGACTGAGTGACTTCCACTTTCACAGCAAACATTATTCTCAATGATGAGAAACTGAAAACATTTCCTCCAAGATCAGGAACAAGACAGGGTGTCCACTTTCACCACCATTATTCAGCATAGTTCTGGAAGTCTTAGCTACAGCAATCAGAGAAGAAAAAGAAATAAAAGGAATCCAGATTGGAAAAGAAGAAGTAAATCTCTCACTGTTTGCAGATGACATGATACTGGACATAGAAAATCCTAAAGATAGTATCAGAAAATTACTAGAACTAATCAGTGAATTCAGCAAAGTTGCAGGATACAAAATCAATACACAGAAATCACTTGCATTTCTATATACTAACAATGAAAAATTAGAAAGAGAAATTAGGGAATCAATCCTATTCACCACTGGAACAAAAAGAATGAAATATCTAGGAATAACTAGTTCCTTCATCCTACCAAGTTTTGCATGGGTCTATATATTCTTTTCTGCCGGTCAGGTACTCCGGCCTGCTCTCAGCTGGTGTTCTGCATGCACTTCTGTGTCTGAAAGTATATTCCTGATGTATCTGTGGAGAGAGATGTATTCCATGTCCGCCTACTCCTCCGCCATCTTGTTCTCCCAAAGCAGTCTTGAGAAAGAAGAAGGGAGCTGGAGGAATCAGTCTTCCTGACTTCAGATTATACTACAAAGCTACAGTCATCAAGACACAAAAGCAGATATATAGACCAATGGAATAAGACAGAAAGCCCAGAAATAAACCCATGCACATATGGGTACCTTATTTTTGACAAAGGGGGCAAGAATATACAATGGGGCAAAAATAACCTCTTCAATAAATGGTGCTGGAAAAATTGGACAGCTACATTACAGAAAGAAATTAGAACACTTCCTAATACCACACAAAGACAAACTCAAAATGGATTAAACACCTAAATGTAAGATCAGAAACTTTAAAATTCTTAGAGGAAAACATAGGCAGAACACTGGATGACATAAATCAAAGCAAGAGCCTCTATGACTCACCTCCTAGAGTAACAGAAATAAAAACAAAAGTTAACAAGTGGGATCTGATTAAACTTAAAAGCTTTTACACAGCAAAGGAAACTATAAGCAAGGTGAAAAGACAACCCTCAGAATGGGAAAATTATAATAGTAAATGAAACAACTGATAAAAGGTTAATTTCCAAAATATACAAGCAGCTCAGTCAACTCAATGCCAGGAAAACAAACAACCCAATCAAAAAGTGGGAAAAAGACCTAAACAGACATTTCTCCAAGGAAGACAAACAGATGGCTAACAAACACTTGAAAAGATGCTCAACGTTGCTCATTATTAGAGAAATGCAAATCAAAACTACAATGAGATATCACCTCACACCAGTCAGAATGGCCATCATCAAAAATTCTACAAGCAATAAATGCTGGAGAGGGTGTGGAGAAAAGCAAACACTCTTGCATTGTTGGTGGGAATGTAAATTGATACAGCCACTATGGAAGACGGTATAGAGATTCCTTAAAAAACTAGGAATAAAAGCACCATATGACCCAGCAATCTCACTCCTATGCATATACCCTGAGGAAACCAAAATTGAAAAAGACATATGTATCCAATCGTTCACTGCAGCACTATTTACAATAGCTAGAACATGGAAGCGACCAAATATCCATTGATAGATGAGTGGATAAAGAACTTGTGATACATATACACAAAGGAATATGACTCAGCCATAAAAAGGAATGCATTTGAGTCAGTTATGATGAGGTGGATGAACCTAGAAACCTATTATACAGAGTGAAGTGTGTCAGAAAGAGAAAGATAAATACTGTATTCTAACATACATATACAGAATCTAGAAAAATGGTACTGAATAATTTATTTACAGGGCAGCAATGGAGAAACAGATATCGAGAATAGTTTTATGGACATGGAGAGAGGGGAGGAGAGGGTGAGATGTACGGAAAGAGTAACATGGAAACTTACATTACCATATGTAAAATAGATAGCCAATGGGAATTTGCTGTATGACTCAGGAAACTCAAACAGGGGCTTTGTATCAACCTAGAGGGGTGGGATGGAGAAGGAAATGGGAAGAAGGTTCAAAAGTGAGGGTATATATGTATACCTATGGCTGATTCATAGTGATGTATCATGTATCATGTTTTGACAGAAAACAACAAAATTCTGTAAAGTAACTATCCTTCAATTTAAAAAAAAAAAATTTTTTTTTTAAGGAGAAATGAAAGGGAAAAGAGTCAAATGTTCAGGCTTTAACTTCCAAAATAGGATTTTAAGCTCATGATATTCAGTAGAAATCTAGAGGTTTTTATTATCAGTTCAGTTCAGTTCAGTCGCTCAGTCGTGTCCGACTCTTTGCGACCCCATGAATTGCAGCACGTCAGGCTTCCCTGTCCATCACCAACTCCCGGAGTTCACTCAGACTCGCGTCCATCCAGTCCGTGATGCCATCCAGCCACCTCATCCTCTGTCGTCCCGTTTTCCTCCTGCCCCCAATCCCTCCCAGCATCAGAGTTTTCTCCAATGAGTCAACTCTTCACATGAGGTGGCCAAAGTACTGGAGTTTCAGCTTTAGCATCATTCCTTCCAAAGAAATACCCGGGCTGATCTCCTTTAGAATGGACTGGTTGGATCTCCTTGCAGTCCAAGGGACTCTCAAGAATCTTCTCCAACACCACAGTTCAAAAGCATCAATTCTTCAGTGCTCAGCCTTCTTCACAGTCTAACCCTCACATCCATACATTACTACTTGAAAAACCATAGCCTTGACAAGACGGACCTTAGTCGGCAAAGTAGTGTCTTTGAATATGCTATCTAGGTTGCTCATAACTTTTCTTCCAAGTTTTTATTATAGAGAGAGACAAAATATCCTTCCAAATCCCAAAGTCTCCTGAGAAGCGAGGTTGGCACCTAAGATGGCCTGACTCAAGTGCTCTTGTCTCCCGTGATACATAGAAAGTCAGCAAGCAGCGTGATAACTTAAAAAATAAATATGTGTAGGTGGCTATTTTGGTTGATGAATCAAGATTTGTATACATCAGCAAAAGAGAACAAAAATGACTAGTGTTAGCACACTTAGGAATTAACACCCGCTTTTGCAATTCCTCAGCCTGGGGCTTGTTGGAGCAGAAACCGACTGACCTTTGCCATTCCTGGCGGCCTCGTGCCCTAGCCAAACCTCCTGACTTCCAGGTTTCCCCTAATGCTGAGATCCTGTGACCTTCTTTCCAGAGCAGCCAGAATTTCTGTGCCTCCTAAAATCTGGCCTTGCCTAGAGAACAGTAGGTGAGTTTTATAGTTTTCAGGGGATAAAATCAAATGGCTATAAAATACTACATGGGAAGGAGTCTGTGGGGCTTTATATGTACTTCTCTATATAGCAAAGACCAAAGCCTTCTGGACCAATAAAACAATGAATTTTAAAGCCACACTGCCCATGACCAACCAGTAACTAGTCTCATGACACAGAGAAAACAAGGACCACTGGGTGTTCCCCCCCCCCCCCCATGCTTAGATTCAATGGAAATTCAATGGAAAGAAATGTCCCTTATTCTAAGACTCCAACTTACCTAGTTTTTGGACGTGGGGCATTATAACGTTAATTTTTTTTTTTTTTAGTCAAGGACTGGTGACAATATTTGGTAGTCATTGTATCTAAGTGGTCTTACTTTGCAAAACAAAGTGTCAGGTACCCATGTCCTTTATGACATTTTACTAGTCCATGCATTTCCCAAAGCATGGAACCACTGACACAGTAGTATATCTCAGAGTTCAAGAGTTAGTAAAACAAAAAGCTACTTACTGGGAAAAAGCTTCAGGCTATAGCTTTTGGGACCAGAGAGAAGTAGAATTCACTTTTATTTTTCATTTTCAGGATGCGCATTCTTGCTAAATGATGGATGAAAGTCAAATCTAAGCTTTCGTCTTCCTTTGTCCAGTTCATGGAGAGATAAGTCAAACATTATGAGGAGGAAGCAGTCAGCTAAATCCACAGATTAGAACCTTCTACAAAATAACCGGCTTCACATTTTTGCACTGGGGTGGAGTGCTCTCTGCCTAAATAAGACTTTAGTGGGGATCTTCACTACCTACAGCTTGTTTTGACTGAGATGTTCATCCCATAGTTTCCCAGTATGCTGGATAGGGGCCCAGTGGTACAGCTGGCTCCCAGGGTCAGCAATGTGTGTCTACTGGAGAATTGGGACTCTTGGGTACGATGGTTGGGGAGCCACGTAGATAGAAGAGACCAGAGTACCAGGAAGGCTGCATCCCCAGTGAGGAAAGTCTGCACAGAAACTCAGCACACTCAATCAGATGGAGAAGGACATTCACTGTGACAAGTGGCTAGTGAGTGTGTACAGTTAAATGAACATATACATTTACATATAAAGTTACTAAATAAGAAAACTCAGCATGTCAGCAAATCCTACAGCTCATGTATATACTTGATAGAATTTTCTTGGATTAGAAAACAATTCTCAAAATTTATATGGCATTGCTGCTGATGCTAAGTCACTTCTATCGTGTCCAACTCTGTGAGACCCCCTAGACGGCAGCCCACCAGGCTCCCCCGTCCCTGGGATTCTCCAGGCAAGATCACTGGAGTGGGTTATCATTTCCTTCTCCAATGTATGAAAGTAAAAAGTGAAAGTAAAGACGCTCAGTCATGTCCAACTCTTCGCAACCTCATGGACTACAGCCTACGAGGCTCCTCCGTCCATGAGATTTTCCAGGCAAGAGTACTGGAGTGGGGTGCCATTGCCTTCTCCATATGGCATTCCTAATAATGAATTTTGAAGCTGAGGGTTTTCTAACCAATCAGTAACTGTAATTATTAACTAATCATTTTCATGTCTCATGATGGTGATGTTGACTGAAAAGATACACAAAACCTAAAAGTTGACAGTTATCTTTTACTTAAAGGGAATTCTTACTGTTTAAGTCTGGAGGTAGCATCTCAAGAACCCTGAGAGAACTGCTCCTAGGAGGCGAGGCTAGGAGTCAAGTAATATAGAAGTTTTGAAACAAAGGGCAGGTAGTCTGAAGGTCAAAACTACTTTTGCGAATTAAAGAAAACCAAGCAAAGAAAATGCACTGGTCATAGCAAACACCCTCTTCCAACAACACAAGAGAAGACTCTACACATGGACATCACCAGATGGTCAACACCAAAATCAGATTGACTGTATTCTTTGCAGCCAAAGATGGAGAAGCTCCATATAGTCCGCAAAAAGAAGACCAGGATCTGACTGTGGCTCAGATGATGAACTCATTGCCAAATTCAGACTTAAACTGAAGAAAGTGGGGAACACTGCTAAACAATTTAGGTAAGACCTAAATCAAATCCTTTATGATTATACAGTGGAAGTGAGAAACAAATTTAAGGGACTAGATCTGACAGACAGAGTGCCTGATGAACTATGGACAGAGGTTCATGACATTGTACAGGAGACAGGGATCAAGGCCATCCCCAAGAAAAAGAAATGCAAAAAAGCAAAATGGCTGTCTGGGGAGGCCTTACAAATAGCTGTGAAAAGAAGAGAAGTGAAAAGGAAAGAAGAAAAGGAAAGAAATACGAACGCAGAGTTCTAAGAAGAGATAAGAAAGCCTTCTTCAGCGATCAATGCAAAGAAATAGAGGAAAACAACAGAATGGGGAAGACTAGAGATCTCTTCAAGAAAATTAGATGGGGAGGGAGGTGGGAGGGGGGTTTATGTTTGGGAACACATGTAAGAATTAAAGATTTTAAAATTAAAAAAATAGAAAAACTAATAAAATTTAAAAAAGAAAAAGAAAATTAGAGATACCAAGGGAACATTTCATGCAAAGATGGGCTCAATAAAGGACAGAAATGGTATGGACCTAACAGAAGCAGAAGATATTAAGAAGAGGTGGCAAGAATACACAGAAGAACTGTACAAAAAAGATCTTCAAGACCCAGATAATCACGATAGTGTGATCACTCATCTAGAGCCAGACATCCTGGAATGTGAAGTCAACTGGGCCTTAGAAAGCATCACTATGAACAAAGCTAGTGGAGGTGATGGAATTCCAGTTGAGCTATTTCAAATCCTGAAAGATGATGCTGTGAAAGTGCTGCACTCAATATGCCAGCAAATTTGGAAAACTCAGCAGTGGCCACAGGACTGGAAAAGGTCAGTTTTCATTCCAGTCCCAAAGAAAGGCAATGGCAAAGAATGCTCAAACGACTGCACAATTGCACTCATCGCACACACTAGTAAAGTAATGCTCAAAATTCTCCAAGCCAGGCTTCAGCAATATAAGAACCGTGAACTTCCAGATGTTCAAGCTGGTTTTAAAAAAGACGGAGGAACCAGAGATCAAATTGCCAACATCCCCTGGATCATGGAAAAAGCAATAGAGTTCCAGAAAAACATCTATTTCTGCTTTATTGACTATGCCAAAGCCTTTGACTGTGTGGATCACAATAAACTGTGGAAAATTCTGAAAGAGATGGAATACCAGACCACCTGACCTGCCTCTTGAGAAATCTGTATGCAGTTCAGGAAGCAACAGTTAGAACTGGACATGGAACAACAGACTGGTTCCAAATAGGAAAAGGAGTGTGTCAAGGCTGTATATTGTCACCCTGCTTATTTAACTTATATGCAGAGGACATCATGAGAAACGCTGGACTGGAAGAAACACAAGCTGGAATCAAGATTGCCGGGAGAAATATCAATAACTTCAGATATGCAGATGACGCCATCCTTATGGCAGAAAGTGAAGAGGAACTCAAAAGACTCTTGATGAAAGTGAAAGAGAAGAGTGAAAAAGTTGGCTTAAAGCTCAACATTCAGAAAACAAAGATCATGGCATCTCGTCCCATCACTTCATGGGAAATAGATGGGGAAACAGTGGAAACTGTGTCAGACTTTATTTTTTGGGGTTCCCAAATCACTGCAGATGGTGACTGCAGCCATGAAATTAAAAGACGCTTACTCCTTGGAAGAAAAGTTATGACCAACCTAGACAGCATATTCAAAAGCAGAAACATTACTTTGCCGACTAAGGTCCGTCTAGTCAAGGCTATGGTTTTTCCTGTGGTCATGTATGGATGTGAGAGTTGGACTGTGAAGAAGGCTGAGCGCCAAAGAATTGATGCTTTTGAACTGTGGTGTTGGAGAAGACTCTTGAGGGTCCCTTGGACTGCAAGGAAATCCAAGCAGTCCATTCTGAAGGAGATCAGCCCTGGGTGTCCTTTGGAAGGAATGATGCTAAAGCTGAAACTCCAGTACTTTGGCCATCTCATGGGAAGAGTTGACTCACTGGAAAAGACTCTGATGCTGGGAGGGATTGGGGGTAGGAGGAGAAGGGGATGACAGAGGATGAGGTGGCTGGATGGCATCACTGACTCGATGGACATGAGTCTGAGTGAACTCTGGGAGTTGGTGATGGACAGGGAGGCCTGGCGTGCTGCGATTCATGGGGTCGCAAAGAGTCGGACACAACTGAGCAACTGAACTGAACTGAAGCATCCCAGCTTCAGGAATTTAACACTCTTCTCTGTATAGAAGTTGCAAGAGTCTCGACTCATGGAAGTCATTCCTTTCATAAATGCATCTCAGCTATCTGAGGCCAGTATCCTGTGTTTTCACATCTTGAGCTCCTTGAGGCTCACCGTAGGCACGGAGTGGCTGCAGTCTGATGGAGGCTGATGGCAGGTATTCTCCTTCCTCAGTGCCCTTAGGTTCACCAGATCACATTGGAGGGCTGTAATCACTGATGACTATGACAGCCTTGTTTACTGATATGGCAGGAAATATTTCCTCTCTCGGTGGAAAGATTGAATTTTCTTTCCGTTCTTTCTAAAAGAATGATATTATAAAAGCTGTTATAAGCAGCAAAAAATGTAGTAGGAGACCATCATAAGGTGTGTTAACAGTTAATAGGTAAAATAACATTTTTCTGGGAAAATAGAAATCCAGACAGAGTGCAACACAAATGCAGGTTTTTTGTTCAGCAATAAATGTTTCTGACCTTGGATTTTTAATTGTCATGTGACAAAGCTCCACCCCTACCCCAAATGTTTCACGTCTAATCCAAAATGCAGGGGGGAAAATGCATAAAGATGTTTGTCCCAGTTTTACTTATAATGTGGGGAAAAGACCTGAGTATTTCATGGTAAGGAACAACGAGGCCAACTGGGATATGACAATGCTATTTTAGTATTAAGCAGCTATTAAAACTAATGTTTTCAAAGAGCTTCTAGTAACATTGAAACAGCTGTCATGTTACATCAAAGAAAAAGCAAGTACACCAGACACTAAATGATAGAATATGTCAACTATACTTCAATTTTTAAAAGAGCAGCATATAAAATTGTACATCTTAATGTCCATTAAAATATGTCTAGAAAAAAGTGAAAGGAAAAGACAACTTCCATTGCATGGAATTGCCTCAAAAGCCAAAGAACACAGTTGAGCCCCAGGGAGGGCTGGCATAGCACGGTTTGCTGCCTTCAGCAAAGGGCCTTCTCCTTCCCAGGCAAGAACTGGCCACAGAATCCCATGATTTAGAGGAAACAGGCCTGGCCTCCCTCTAGGGTGACTGCCTCTCCCTTCTGGGAAGACAGGAACTTTGTCATCAACACTGGCTGTGATGTAATCTGGGGGCTGTGCAGAACCCCAGAGGGTCACACTGGTGTGGGAGGTTGGCAAAGGATGGGGCAAGAAACTTCTCGTGATGCTATTAGTCATCCCGGCTGCGGGGAATAGGCCCTCAAGGCTGAATTAGCAGAAATAGAGGCTGTTGCCCAGAATAGCTGCTCATGAAACGTATACACACACTTATACACAATACACAACACACAGACATTTATGCACATATACACACATACATATACTCATACACAAACTTATACATGTATATACACATACACGTGGGTTTCCCTGGTAGCTCAGCTGCTGAAGAATCTGCCTGTAATGCAGGAGAGTCCGGTTCAATTCCTGGGTCATGAAGATTGGCTGGAGAAGGGATAGGCTACCCACTCCAGTATTCTTGGGCTTCCCTTTTGGTTCAGACAGTAAAGAATTTGCCTGCAATGTGGGAGATCTGGGTTCGGGAAACCTGGGTTCCATTCCTGGGTTGGGAAGATCCCTTAGAGGAGGGCATGCAACCCACTCCAGTACTGTCTGGAGAATCCCCATGGACAGAGGAGCCTGGTGGGCAAAAGTCCATGGGGCCACAAAGAGTTAGATACTAAGCACAGCACAGCACATGTACACTTAGACACATGTACACACAGGTACATGTAGGCATGGACACATGAACATGCTGCACACGTATGCATATATTACACACATACACTTGTGCACACTTAGGCATACACACACAATATATACACATACACATGGATCATGACACACATACTACTTTACAATATAGACACTTAGCAGAGGAGTATAAAGGGCCCCAGTTGTGGTCAGAGGGCCCAACAGTTACTCTAAATTGTGACTAATTGAACCACACTATTTGGTCTAAATCTTTTAAAACACTTTCCCTCCAAAGAGTGTGATTGAATCACCATCTGTAAGATCTCTTTTCATGGTAAAATTCTGTGATTTCAGTGGGACAAGACATATTATTCACCAGGAGCTTGTCCTGGTCCTTTCATGGTACTGCTGACAGGATCCCCATGGGCTAGCGTCCGCCTTGGGCACCTGGCCAGGCCACCCTCACCAAGCATTAGCCCCTAGAGTGACGGGCATCAGAGTCCAATGCCATGGAAACCCCTGCTGTAGTATCTGTGAGGCTTCTTTCCTGCACTCCTCTCCACCCCTACACATTTCTTTTCATCAGAGAATTGCCTTGTGGACAGGAGACACAAGCACCTGTTTGAGGCGTTTCTGCCAGGATTAGCAGCTGTTTCCTTCTTGGGTCATTTCCTGCTCCACCACACGCATTTCCAGAAATGCAGATGGAAGTGGCTGACTACTCCCTGAAATCCCTTTTCAGGGGCACCTCCCTGACCAGGTGTTCAGCAGGGACAGAAGTTGCTGGCCCTGACCTGGCCCTTGCCTGGCAACTGCTGAGTCCTCTTACCCACACATGACCTTTGGTTGTAATGATAAAATGGACCTCAACCTCAGGTGGCCTTGCAAACAGTCACAGTCCCTGAAAATAGCCCCCTGAGAGCAAATTTTTGGGCTTCAAAATCACTGTAGATGGTGATTGCAGCCATGAAATTAAAAGATGTGTACTCCTTGGAAGGAAAGTTATGACCAACCTAGAGAGCATATTCAAAAGCAGAGACATTACTTTGTCAACAAAAGTCCGTCTAGTCAGGGCTATGGTTTTTCTAGGGGTCATGTATGGATGTGAGAGTTGGACTATAAAGAAAGCTGAGCACCAAAGAACTGATGCTTCTGAACTGTGGTGTTGGAGAAGACTCTTGAGAGTCCCTTGGACTGCAAGGAGATCCAACCAGTCCATTCTAAATAGATCAGTCCTGCGTATTCATTGGAAGGACTGATGTTGAAGCTGAAACTCTAATACTTTGGCCACCTGATGGGAAGAGCTGACTCATTTGAAAAGACCCTGATGCTGGAAAAGATTGAGGGCAGGAGGGAAAGGGGATGACAGAGGATGAGATGGCTGGATGGCATCACCGACTTAATGGACATGAGTTTGAGTAAGCTCCAGGAGTTGGTGATGGACAGGGAGGCCTGGCGTGCTGTAGATTATGGGGTTGCAAGGAGTCGGACATGACTGAGTGACTGAACTGAACTGACAGCAAATTACTCAGAGAGCTGAGCTGAGCCCAAGGCCAGCCTGGGGATCAAGTGCCAACTCACCAGGCTCTGTGTGCCTGGGGCTGTCACCCCCTCATAGCAATAGGTGCCCAACAGACATCTGGGGAATGGCGAATCAGAGCACCTTATCCTCATGAACAGCGTGGTCTGATTAACTCTTCAAGAATCCAAAGTCCTGAAATGACTATTGTCGCCTTCACAAGTATGAATTCAAACTTTTCAACAACAAAAAGAATTAAAACCTGAACAGTAAACAAAAAAAGAAAAGAAGTCAAACAAAATTTTCACTTCTTCCTCACATGATAACCATTTTACAGGTTTTTTTTTTTTTTAAATAACAAATATCAAATCCTTCAAAAGGCAATCTTTCATCTTTTTATTTCACCTTCCCCCTAAAGTGGGGGGCACATGCTTTGCTGGGCTGCACTTAACACGTGAGTAGTCTCGTATATTACCAAATACATGAGTAGTCATATATTACTAAACACATGAGTAGTCTTGTATATTATTCCGCAAGCTTTATAGTTACCTGGGTATTTTTAGGTTCCAGTGCTCTTTTTTTCTCTGTCCTTAAAAAACTGTGATAAAATAAATATAACATTTTTTTTTTCATTTTAATCACTTGTAACTGCGCAGTGCAGTGGCAGTAGATACACTGATATTGTTGTGCCACTGGCACCTCCAGAACTTTTCTCATCTTGCAAAACTGCAGCTCACCTTTTATTTTTAATGAAGGTCTCCCCCTATTAACTCAGATCTCTTGGCTACCCTTCGGTTTTACAGCCTGGCTAGCATCTAGTGCTGTTGATGCAGGAGTAGCCAGGCCCAGCTCTCACTTTGGTATGGCTTTTCTGGGGTCACACCAGCAGGATTTAGAAAGACTGGTGGAGATTTGACACAGCCAGAGAGAGTGTTTAGTTGCTAAGTCGAGTCCAGCTCTTTGCGACCCTTTGAACTTTACCGCCAGGCTCTTCTGTCCATGGGATTTCCCAGCCAGGAAGACTGGAGTGGGTTGCCATTTCTTTCTCCAGGGGATCTTTCCAACTCAGGCACTGAGCCTGCATCTCTTGCATTGGCAGTTGGATTCTTTATCCAGTGAGCCATCAGGGAATCCCAGGAAGGGCCAAGGGTAATTTTGTGGTTTCAGGGAATCCTGTAAGTGTAATTGGAAACTGCTTTCTGCAAAAAAGACTACCCAGAATTCTGATTCCTCTTCAAAGGTGTGGGATCTAGATTTTTGAAACAATCAGAACTCCCAGAAGTCCCCTCCAGCCCATGCCTTAGAGACTTTGGGTCATTAGGATGTTCCTGTCCATAGGGAGACCCTGGGCACCCCAGAGCAACCACAGGGGATGAGGAACATGTGCCCAAATGCATTTTATAGCAACTCTAATAAAGGGTCCACAAAACTCTTCTTTCTGGCTCCTAAGAACCTATACCTTTGATTCTCACTGTGGCACAGGAGGCTATGAATGGCTTGGTTTCTTCCCTCCTGTAGGAGGCAGAGTCATCTACTAATGCTGGGGTTTTGCAACAGTTCTAGCCTAGCTAGAGTTCATGGAACTGAAGACCCCCAAATGTCGCCTGGAATGTCCCCACAGCACTTGCCAGGGCAGGGCAGTGAGCTCATTGGTCCTTAAACTCTGGGTAGTAATGATTCTGAAGTATGGCTTCAATATTTAGGAGCTTAGGTGGCCCCTTAATCGTATGAACAGGCACCTGCATAAAAGAAAAGTCTGAAGACTCGTGAGGGATGTTTGCTGCCTCTGCTTTATTTACCCAGCATCCTCCTTCTGTCCCTTTCTCCTGCTGACAGAACTCCCTTCTTGGGGGAAATTGCTCCTTTTCCAAAACTGTCCCAGGGTTCCCGGGGTCAGGCCAATCATTTGACTCTCTCTCTTGCAGCCACTGGGAGAGACCATGACCCAGGCTGGAGCAGTCAGAATCTTTCTCTGGGATTTTACTTACTGATGCAGCCAGACACAGCCCTTGCCTCCTGGGTCCTATGGCCTGGTGCTAGAACCTGAGCTTTTGAAGCAGGAGGAAACAAAGTGACATTCAGGAGGGAGTTGACACAAGAAAAGGAGGTTCTGGGAGTTCTCTGGTGGCCTACTAGTTAGGATTTTGAAATTTCACTGCCTGAATTCAATCTCCTGTCAGGAAACTGAATTCCTGTAAGCTGAGTGTGGTCACAAAATAAAAGGAGGTTCTATTCCTCTAAGGCAACTGTGATTTCAATTTCAGTGCCATCCTTTTGACACATATCTTTATGTAGCTTTAAATTTTACTCCATTAAAATTTATTTTCTCCCTATAAAAGTAAACCATGTTTATTACGGACAATTTAGGCAAAACAGAAATGAACTCTACTTCCACCACCACAGAAAAACATCACCCACACCATTGTAGTATTTTTCCTTCCAGTTTTTTTTCTTTGCTCATTTTTTTTTTAAGAAGTCTTGAGATTTTACTAAAGATGGGTTTTGTCACTTAGAGTTTTTGTCACTTACAGCTATCATGCAGGACTAAACCTGATGGCCTGGGGTAGTGTGGTCTCTAAGTAAAGGCAGGCAGGTATGTATCTTTTTTTTAAAAAATATAAATTTATTTATTTTAATTGGAGGTTAATTACTTTACAATATTGTATTGGTATGCATCTTTTGTAGTAAGTTTTCTCTTGCTCCCATAGGGCACTAATCTCTCCACCTTTGTACAGAAAGAGAAAGCTTCCTGTTTCCCCATAGCTGAGAACTAAATGATACAATTTGGTTTTGGGGCTCACATGAGGAAATGGAAAGCTTCTTTTCTTTAAAGCTAAAACACATGTGACATCATCCAAGCTCTTTCTGCTTTTCCACACCATTTCCAACTTCAGTAATAATTAAGCACCTAATAAACTGCTGTTCATTTCCAGTCCTAAGAGATTAGGTTTAATCACTTTCTGGACTGGCTGGTCCCACGAGGTGGGGTACTGACAAATGAAAATATGACGAAAAGAATCCTTTTTGAATTAAAGACCAACAAGCTAATGCAACAAGCAACAGTTTATTTATAAAAAAAAAAAAAGGAAAAGAAAAAAAGAAAACTTTTTTTTAACTACATCTTAAAGATTAAGTAAAAATACCTGTGTTAATATATATGTATATACATACTGCATATATATATATACATATGATATATTAAAATTACATGCTTCTCAGGACAGAAGAATTAGGACATGTTCCCTTATTTCAATTTAAAACTCCATCACAATTCAAAATCACTGCAAGAAAACTTGCTTCCTTTATTTTCTTTTTGCGACTTCAAGTACAGGAAGTTTTCAAACCAGGATCTAAACGTGGAGAACCGTCTGCTATGCACAATGACAACAAACTGCCACAAATCATGAGTCGGGGTCTTCTGAATTCTCACACAGGTCTTGGCTCCCTGTGACCGTGTCAACCTTCTACCTGAGACGACAGGGGATGAAGCACGACAGCCTGCAGGTTCCACGTGAACGTTCACACTGACGTTGAAACAAAAGCAAACACGAACATGTCTTGTAGTTAAAACACTGGCCATGAAATTGCTCTAGAGGAGGTTTCTTTCTCCCCTTTCCTTGCCAAAGGAAACACAAAAGTTTCCAAAACAACAACAACAACAACAACAACAACAACAACCACCAAAAAACCCTCGGGTGAAGCACCTCTGGCGATGATCAGCACACAGCAAGAGACAGAGAGGGAGTGTTTCTTTCTCGACAGCTTCGGGCTGACTTGGATGATTTCAAACACACCCTCTTCTGCAAAAGGCACTCACATATTGTCTGTTTATAAATCATACAGTGGGATTCCTTACATGGGAGTTTTTCCTACAAATACAAAAGAGATAAGCTGAGGACATGATATAACAAAGAAAAGAGTATAAGAAATACACATCTTGGATAAATGTGTGCTTTTTTTTTTTTAAAGGACATTTAATATAACAGTTTAAAAAAATTTCATTGAAAAGTTAGGAATTCCAGTAAAATTATCATTAAGAAGCAAGGTACTAGAGGATGAGAGGTGGAGGGTGGCTAGCTTTTCAAATGGCCAAAGGTTTAAAGGATAGGGTCTGCTCTTGAACTAGAAAGACCATTCATTCACACACCAGGGGATGTGTGAGAGGAGGGAGGTAGTGGCAGAGAAATAGGTGAGGCGGGGAGGGAGGGGGCGTCCTTCAGGATGTGGGCGTAGGAAGGAACGCGCCAGAATCTCTGGTGGGAAAGATGGGCTGTGTCCCCCTTGCCCCTGCAGTTGGGAGAGACCCTGCCCAAGCCAAAGGCTGCCCTCACCGGGACACGACCGAGCTAATGGAATTGTAAGATGTGCCACTGTTGCAGCTTGAGGCGTAGGCCTCCTGGCCGTTGCCGTCGAGGTTGATTTTGAACACAGAGGACGCCTTCAGCAGGAAGTCCGCGGCGTCCCGACGCCCCAGCTCCCGCAGTTTGGACATGAGAATGCCGACAGTGCTCTCGGGGTAGGAAGTCCATTCTCGGAGCAGGGCGTGGACTGGGCTCGGGAGGAACTCCTTGGGAGACCCGTTATTGGTGTTGTACTTGGCCACAAGGTCGGGGAGGCCCAAGTTCATGGCAAGGAGGCACCAGTCCTTCCCCATGGGGTCGGGCGGGTCCAGCAGGCGACTGAGTTTCCTCCGGGTCAGGAGGTTCAGATCTGACGCGTGGATGTCCATGCCCAGGCTGGCCTGCGAGTAGACGTCGTGACAGCCGAAGCACATGATGCTGCTGAAGCTCTCCTTGTACCCGCCCATGGTGTTGGTCAGCGAGGTCTCCCTGAGAGTCTGTGCCCGGAAGAAGTCCCGGGGCTGGTAGATCATGACGGGCTCGTGGTGCTCTCGTAGCTGCTGGGGGCTCAGGTAGTGCTTCACCGTCAGCAGCCCGGGCAGCGTGGTGGTCATGACGTTCTCGATGGTGCTGCACACCGAGTCCAGCAGGAAGCAGCACTTGATCTTCTCCGTCTCCAGGCCACGCACCTGGACCTCTATGCCCTGGCCGTGGTTGACCAGCAGCACCAGCAGCTCGGCCCCGCGGTTGGCGATCTTGCAGCCGTTCACCCACAGGCGAATGTCCGCGTCTCCCTCGGCGCTCTGCTGGTGGATCCACCGGCACAGGTTCACCTGCACCTTGTGGAAGATGCCGCAGGGGAAGGGCGTGAGGTGCTCTACCGGGACGACGCGCACGCCGCCGTAGACCCGCACCTCGTCCTCCTCGTCCGTCCAGGAGCGGTGCAGGTTGTCAGTCTTGATCAGGGCGGGGATGTCCACCATGGTCCCGCTGCTCAGGTCCCGCGCGCAGATGTCCATGGCATCCAGGATCTGCAGCAGCTCCTCCACGTCGCTGTCGGGCACCAGGCGCTGGACGTCCTCCATGGTGTAGCGGCCGCGGTAATGGTGCAGGGCCCGTGGGGTCTCCACAGAGAGCAGCTTCCCCAGAACGTTGGTGCACAGCCAGCGGGGATCCAGGAGCAGCACGTCCTGGACGGTTTCGCTCTGCATGATGTTGATCTGTCCGAGGGGACAAGGGGAAGTCACGCATTAGGAACATAAAGGGCCAGATAACCCAGCTGCTCAAACCACTGACCGGCCTGAGCAGGGATGAAATCTGTGCAGATGCTACAAAGAAAGACCCAGGACACTCATATGGAGGGGGTCTCAAAATCAATACTGAGCCAAGAAATACCAGCTTGGCAATGTCATAAGGGAGATTCTGAAAAGACTACCTTTGACTCTAATTATAAAAGGCCAATGCAATAAGAGAGGGATAGACAGAAGCCAAATGCAATGGGTGATTTTTGACTGGATTCTGAATCCCAAAATAAATACACAAATGGATAAAATTAGCCGTAAAAATATACTGGGACAAGTGGCAAATACTTGAAAGAGGACTATAAATTCAACCATAGTATTATATCAACATTGTGTTTCCAGGATATGATAATCAATTATATTATGGTTATGTGGGAGAATGTCCTCCTTAGCAGATGTGAGCTAAATCATTTAAAGGTGAAAGGTCATGATGTTTGCAAAGCAAATAAATAAAAAGAAGAGAGACAAAGTAAATTTAGCAAAGCATAAACAGTTAGTTAAATTAGGTTTGGAGGATATGAGGATACATCCTACTATTCTTGCAACTTCTCTGAAGGCTTGAAATTTTTCAAAAAAGATTCAGAATGTTATATTAGACTGTTCTGGAAAGATATGCTACCACAGTGGTTGGCCCTGGAGGGGAAAGGGAGGAATGAGACGAGAGGTGATGGCCAAAGGGGACTTCAGCTTTTCCTCTCATACTCATTTCTTTAAAAAGCAGAAGTTAGAAAGAAGAATGATACACATACACACAAACAGAAGCAACTTTCTCCTTTTTGGCACTTACCCCTCCTTCCCTGCCTCTCTTTCCTGGGTTAGTTCTACAAAGATCAGTGATCTCACATGGAGGCTGAAACCTGTTTGCGCTGGGAGTACTTTTCTCCCCATGAAAAGTGAAAGAGAGTGTTAGTTACTCAGTCATGTCCAACTCTTTGCGACCCCATAGACTATATCCTCTGTTCTTGTAATTCTCCAGGCAAGAATACTGGAGTGGGTAGCCATTCCCTTCTCCAGGGGATCTTCCTGACCCAGTGATCAAACCTAGGTCTCCTGGGTTACAGGCAGATTCTTTACCATCTGAGCCACCAGAGAAGCCCCACTTTTCTCTCTGTAGTCTTAAGTCTTTGAGATGCCTTCTGTTCAAACTTGAGACATTTCTGGAATGCAGAACAGTGTCTTTTAGTTTTTAATAAGGCATTTGGTAGAATGGGCTTCCCTGATTCCTTAGTTGGTAAAGAATCCGCCCGCAATACAGGAGGCTCTGGTTCAATTCCTGGTTCAGGAAGATCCACTGCAGAAGGAATAGGCTACCCACTTCAGTATTCTGACCTAGAGAATTCCATGGACTATCCATGGGGTTGCAAAAAGTTGGACACAACTGAGCAACTTTCACTTTCACTTTGGTAGAATACTGTCTGCAATTTAGTCCTAGACATAACTATCTCCTCAGGGTCACAGAAGACAGACAGATACACTGTGCCTTATTGGAGGCGACTAAGATCCTTAGATTATTTTCTAGAGAGCAGAACAGTACTGGAGAGGGGCTGGCAGCCAGAGTAGGGCATCCTGATTCAGATTTCCCTTCTTTTCTTTTTACCTTCATTTACTTATTAAAGTCTCAAGAGCAAGGAGAGATGAATTGCTGAATTGACCAGTTAGAAAGTTGCTGGTCAAATGCCAGAAGGCAAGGGAATACATTATTAAAAAGAGTGAGCTTACTATTATGGTTAAAATATATATGTTTATATCTAGTGCTATACGGTAAGCTTTGGTCCTTAATTTTTCCCATCCTTGGAGGCAATCATTTAAAGTACTGCTGGAGGATTTAGCCTGTAGTTTCATGGGGATTCAAAGACTGACACAATCACTGCTTGAGGCTCTAGGTTTTTAGGATCACTGGCTTCTTGATTTAATTAGAATTTCAAGCCTATATGATCCATGGCCAAGGGCCTAATGTGGCCCCTAAGAATGGGGAGGCAAACTTCTTGTTTGTAAAATTCTCTGAACTGCTTCTGGGTTTTCATGTTCAGAGCTGTTCTTGTTCCAGACTAGCTTATACTGTTTCCTGATTTCACAAGATGGAAGCATGTGAAATCTACGCCCCCTTTAGAGGGACAGGCAGCATATGAAGCAATTAGAACAGACTTCCCAAACTACGTCCCAGTGCTGAATGTAACACAACCAGAAACAGAGATTTCTATTTCTTGATCATTTCTGGGGACCACTGCTTGCCACATCTTAGTGTCTCCAGATGTCATCTCCTTGAGGATACATCACTGCCATTTCTTGACTGTCTATGAGCCCACTAGGTCTGCGTGTAGTTGACACGCCTCATGGAGAGCAGTCATCCGAGCTGCAGGAATCACAGCTAAGCACCAGCTGCTATGGGGAGAGGGAGGAGAGGCCCAGTCACCCAGTGTAGCAGGAATTCTGCCCTCAAACTAAGAGAAGCCAGAAAACCAACCAACCAAAGCAAAGCAAAACAACAACAAAAACAACGACAACAACTAAACAGCACTTTTAAGGTGAACAGGAGAGCAGAGGATCACAGTTCAGGAAATCACTTGAGCCTTCCTGTGAGTCATCATGGGCAGTGCGCAGTTGCCACTCTGCCCCTCCAGCTCATCCCACCTTCAGATGCTGGAAATGCATCCTGGGGGGCTCCTCCCAGATCCCTGCCAGGCTGGAGCTCTCACCTCACCAGCACTGTGGAGCTGCTGGGCGATGCGCCGGAGGTCTGCCTCACTGGCCAGGGGGTTCAACTGGTCCTGTACGTCGTACACAAACTGCTGCAATGACATCAGCTGGTTGGGGCCATTGAGCTTCCTCCAGGAGGGCAAAGTGGAGATGATCTTTTCACATAGGTGAGTCATTGGAGGGCAGACCTAGAACATGCAGGATGGGCAGGTCAATGCACTGCTGTGGGGACTCAGGGGGAGCTGGGATTAAAAATGATGCTGCTCACATCTGCACTGCTGCATGGAATTATTTGGGTGCACTCGTGCTTTTTTTGGCTAAGTACTGGGGCAGTTCTTTTTTTAAAAATTTGAACAACACTAATAGTTTTATTTAACAAACATTGAATGACTACCTTGTGCAAAGCACTGTGTTAGGTGCCTGGGGCAGTTCTTTTTCCAGACTTGCCTTTAAGCAGGATCTATTTCACAAATCTACAAGTTTACAGAGGCTTTCACTTCTGCTCATGTTAGACAGATGGTGAGGCTTTGCAATAATAGTTCTGGAACTGTGGACTCTGTGACCTAAGGTGCATCAACTTCTGATGTCCCCCCACCCCCTTGGAGTGAGGGTTTCAGCCAGGGGATGACCACTTTATGAACAAAGAGACAGGAAAAGAGAGTTAAGTATCATTATATCAACATTAGATGGGTTTTTACCAGTAAATTAGGTATCGTTGAGGATTACTGTTGAGATGTACATGCGTGCTAAGTCACTTCAGTCGTGTCCGACTGTGTGACCCTATGAACTGCAGCCTGTCAGGCTCCTCTGTCCACGGGATTCTCCAGGCAAGAATACTGGAGTGGGTTGTGTGCCCACTTCCAGGGGATCTTCCCAACCCAGGGATCAAACCTGTGTCTGTTATATCTCCTACATTGGCAGGTGGGTCCTTCCCATTAGAGCCAATTTGATTAATTCTTGGTAATTGGCTTGTAATGAGCTTTTCATCTCTTAACTTGGTTAAATAAATCAGTCTATGTTACAGACTCATATAATCAACACATCTTCCTAATTAAACCTCCCACAAGCCAAACACTGCACCGCATCATTTGGGGCAGTCCCTTTTCCAATCACATTTTTATGCCCCCTAAATTCAACAACATTCTAAAGCAGTGGGCTAAAAGCAGTGGGTTTGGTGAGTTGCATCTGCCTGATTTCCGGAGCTATGGGGTGCAGGGACATGGAGCAGATATATGCTACAACTCAGCTCAAAACTCTGCAGGGAGCACAGGCCCTTGTCCCACCTGGTGGGCAGGCGCTGAGCCCTTCACAGACCACTGTTCCTGACTGCCACCCACTGGGTTCTGTGACCAGGTTCTCTGAGGCCCTCCAGGCTTACTCCCTGCCCACTGAGTGCTGTAGTGCGGCCCCTTTCAGAAAGTCGGGGTCAGGCTTCATGAGAGAGGAGAGAGTTCCTGAAAATCCCTAAAGCACGTCTGGAACTGGAGCCTGGTGTTGTAAACAGATCACTTCCATCAGCTAAACAGTAACTTATAACTGAAGCTGGCCTCTACCAGGCAGCGGGAAAAGAGCCATATCCTTGTTACACTGGAGCTTAGACAAAGAAACAGTCCCTGGAGCATTGTTTTTTTTCTTTTTTAGCATTTTCCATTGGAATATTTGCTCTTTTCAGATAGCTTTTTGAATATTATGGATAGTAATCTTTCATATACCAGAAGCATTGAGAATATTTTTTTCCCCAGTCCATGTCACCTTTTAACTTCATTTATGGAATTTATTTGCCAGAAAAAACTTTTTAAACTTTTATATTGTCCAATGTATTTGAACAAAATATTGGTGTGTTTTCTTTGAAAACTTCTGAGGTTCTCTGTCTTGGTTTAAAAGTTTTCTTGAACACTCTCGAGGTATTTTCAAAATAAATTCTCTTGCATTTCCATTCAAGATACTGCTTTTTACATTTAAACGCTTTAATCTGCCTACAGTTTATTTTGGGGCTGCGTAGTGAGTAGGAGTTCAACCTTATTTCCTTCCAGGCAAATAGCCAGTTGTGCCAGGTCATTTATTAAATTTCCCCATTACATTTAAATAACATTTCTGTTTTCTATTAAATTTCTGCAGATGTTCTGAACTATTTCTACCCTCACTCATCTATTCCATTTATTTACTGATTGTACAGCCTTTATGTTCACTTATTCTTCTATTGAAATGTTAAGACAAAAACCCCATGTCCTCAATCCCATTCAGATCCTAATGAGAACTATACACAGTTTCTATAACTTGGGAAAATGAAACACTTCCTAAGACTGCCATCTAAGAACACCATCGCATTCCATTTGGTCATCTATTATTTCTTCAGCGAATTTTGTTGGTGACTGCTTTTCCACTTTTCTGCATTTCCCAGATGTTTCACAATATGTTTACTCACTTTTGAATTGCTTTTGTAATTTTTAGGAAGCAATTTTACTCTTAAACAAACCACTAAACTCAGAATTTCATACACTCTAAGGTAGTCTGTCTTGCCCATAACAACTCTTCATCTCGAGGCCATCTCCTCATTTCTCTACTCTTGCTCACCCTAGAACAACACGATAAAAACATGGCCATGTAGACACCTTGTACTGGGTCCCGTGAAAACCAAACCAAACCATGAGAACCACACAAAGAGGCACAAAGAGGTCCAACTCCCTGGTCACTGGATGGTCCGGCTGAAGGTTGGGTCCAGCCCTCCCCAGGTATACTCACCGAAACAATCTGGCTCCGTATTTCTTGCAGGTGATTTCGAAGTACCTTCATGTCCTTAGACCCAGAAGCCCCGGCATCCAGAACAAAGAGCTTATTTGAAATGTGAAGATCGTTCCCAAACCTAAGGGAAGAGCAGTGGCCTCCTGAGAGTGACGCAGTCTCTCCAGCTATTTCCACAGAGGGCCAGGCTCCTGCTGGTCCGAAGAGCTGGTGGGGGGCAAGGAAGGGTTGGTGGCCTTGTGGAGACACACCCCCACCTGCTGTTGGCTGGACTCTGTAATGTTACCCTGGTGTGGAGGCCTGGGGACACCACCTGCTCCAGGTGCAGACAGGTGCCCCAGGTTCCACAAAACTAGGGAACACAGCTTCCCTCGACACAGGAAAGGGGAGGCCTAATGAACTCATTTGACCAGGCAGGAGAAGAGATGTTTTGGAAGCTGACGGAGTGAGAACAGAGGGATGAGCATGAAACAACACCTTAGATCTAAAGTGTTAGTAGATCACCGAAAACTGTAACAACATTGTTAATCGGCTACACTCCAATACAAAATAAAAAGTTCAAAAAAAAGTATTAGAAGCCCTATTTTTCATATCAGGAAGATAATAGGTAAGTGCGAGTTGATAAACCAATAATTCAAATTACTAGTATATTAAATAGAGCTGTAGGTTCAAAATTTTTTGGGGGGATAGACACTAATTAAAAATAAATACTTTTACGCTGTGATTCTAAGTACATCCATATTCCTAAGTGAAAGAAAAAAGTTTTCCAAGAATATTTGACATAAAATGCACTCTGATATTTTCCATCATGTTCCTCTTACCTACATTCTACCACAGGCCTCCGAAATGAAGTTTATGATCCACTAGCAGGTTGCAACTTACATTCTAAGAAATACTGATTGATGTCCTCATACACAAAAAAGATAAATAAGTGAGGTGACTGATATGTTAATTAATGAGATGGAGAGAATCCTTTCATATTGTGTATATATTGAATCACCACTTTGCATAGTTTAAATAGCTTATAATTTCATTTGTCAATTATACCTCAGTAAAGCTGAAAAAAAAATGCATAATACAGCTAAAAAGAGTTACCTCTGGGCAGTGGGACTCCAAGGCTGCTGATTTTTACCCTGTGCCTTTTACTTCTGTTTCATTTGTTATTATGTGTATTGGTGGCTTTGGTAACAGTGAAACATACAATAAAAATTTCGGCCAAGCCAAAGAGACCTTTCAGTTCTTTCATTCCTCTCTCTGGGTCACCTGATTTCTGCTGCACTACCTGAAGATCCAGCAGCCACCTTACCTGTTCCTGATCTCTTTCAGCAATGAAGTGTCTTTGTCATATCCAAACTCGCCTCCAGCTGAACGAGGAAGGTTCACGATGTCAGCATGGGTGGCCACCAGGACAACTCGGAGTGGGTTCTTCAGCTTGCCGCCAAAGGCTGAGGGCAGAAAGCGAGCCATTTCACACCTGCCCAGGTGTGGAGAGTAAACCTCCACCCTGCCCAGGGGAGGTGGGGTGTTCGGCCTCAGGTCTGGGCTGCCTCGCTAGGTGGACGAGACTGGTACATTTTCCTTGCAGACCTGCAAACCTATGCCTGCTGATCAGAGTGACCTACAAGGTCACTACAAGGTCTAGGCCTGGCCAATGATGGAATAAACCTATTTCCTGGGCCTCAAGGAAGGCTGCTCAGAAGTGGACCAGAAGCGACCACAGAACATGGCGCAGCTTCTCAGATCTTCCTCCAAGTAGGCCTTGTTTGCATGGTGAAGGGAGATCTAACCTCTGGCTGGGGGATGCCCTTTCCAAGACCAGAGCCAGCTGCTGAATGTAGCACAGCGCAGGAGGCTCAGAAGGGAAACTCCTGCAGTTCACATCAGCAGAGAGCCTCTCGCTTACGGCAGTGTTTGAAATGAAAACATGAGAAAGGAGGGGGCAAAAGTGGAGGTACCCTGAAGGGAATCAGCCCAGTTTATTTGCTGTTATATGCTTTTCAAGAAAAGAATTGACTGCTGAGTTTTACATTTCACCAGGGAAGGCTGCTTCTTTTTTTTGTATGAAAAGAACAAAATAAGTCTGTCCTGCTGTCTTTTCCTCTAGGAATAAGACTAAGATACTACATTTAGTTAACATGGTTTCCTTCCTTTTATATGCCCATTAGCTAAACGCACAGCAGCTGTCAGATGAGGTGTCCCGCTTTGAACCTAACAGAAATGACCACAGCTCGGAAATACAGAAAGAGAGAAATGACTCTCAAGGAATTGTTCAGAACTGAGTCTTTGTGGCAGAAATATGCAGAACAAAACCACAGCTGAGCCTTAGGAAGCTTCCCGAGTGGAAATCTCCCGATAGGAAGGAGGAAGAAGGGTGGCTTGCTGGCCACAAGCTGCTAGATCTGGGGGTGAGCGGGAAGCAAGGTCAGGAGGAAGGGCCACCCGCCCATTGGCGTCGCCGCTCACCTATCGGTTCTTCCACTGGGACAAGAGACTTCAGGAAACTAAGCCAGAAAATCACTTGGTTCAGCTGAATCTCATAGGGCTCTTCTAGACTGAAAATGATGACATGGATGGACGTGGGATCGTTTGCAGCAAAATAGTCATAACAGCAGAAGTAGACAGGATTTCCAGAGAACTCCCACACACTGAAGTCACCAATGCCTACAGAGAAAAAGGAAAAGAAAGATTACGATCGTGAAACGCCACCAAATTTCAATTACAATCTTTCTCAGCACTTTAGGGTTTATGAAGAGGGACATCCACCGCATTCATCTGTTTATTTATGCATCTACTTAAGTGCAGATCTACATATGGAATATTTACATATCCCTATATTTTCTGTCTATGTCTGTTTCTATACCCACACCTTGTATCTATACATCTACAGGTGGCTTAGGTGGTAAAGAATCTGCTTGCCATGCAGAAGAACTTGGGTCAATTCCTGGGTCAGGAAGATCTCCTGGAGAAGGAAATGGCAGCCTACTCTAGTATTCTTGCCTGGAGAATCCCATGGACACAGGAGCCTGGCAGGTCACAGTCCATTGGGTCGCAAAGAAGTGGACACGCCTAAATGACTAACACTACTACTACAATAAACCTACTTGTATCTGTAATCTGCTTTTCCATTTTCCTTAACACTTCCATTATCATATCTGTATCATTATTATATGTGTAACTCCATCACATCTACTTGTAACACCCCAGAGTGGTACAAACACACACACACACACACACACACACACACACACCCTACACATGTGTGAATGTGCCTGCCTGTAAGCATACATGGAAGGGTGTATGTGCACAAATACTTTTCTACCCCCCAACACTGGAATCTTCACTATGAAATGTAACCTTAATTTTGGTTAAATTGTGACTAACTTCGCCTTTACGGCTAAGGGAGCAACCTGTTCTGGATGGCCACTGTACACAGGTGTAAGATACAGTAACTAATGAGCCGCTTGGCACATGAAGGATGTAAGAGGAACTGTGAGGAGATTGGGTCTGAGAGGCCAACCACACTGGGGAGACAGTGGAAGGGTCAGGCTAGGGAGGAAGTGTGTGTGTGTGTGTGTGTGTGTGTGTGTGTGTCCCACACAGGGGCTGTGGTGTGGCTGGTTTTCCTGTAAATGTCATGGGCGAGATTCTGACCTGGAGTTTCTAGGGCACCCAGAACCTCCTCATGATGGTCCACACACTTGGACACCACCAGACCCACCAGATCCCAAAAGGTCAGTGCCACCCACCCAATGGCCTCTGGGGAGTCAGGCAGGACCACTTAAGTTATAGGATTTCAGGTTCCTTTTCCCTAATTTTTCCCCTTGGTGTTTACTCTGTGCCAGAGTACAGAGTGCAGTCGAGACATTCTGGAAGATCCACAGGGTTTTTCTAGAGCTCAGCACTCCTGGGGAGCATGACCCTCTAAGTCTGGCAGCTAAGACCTCAGTGGGAATAGTTTTGGGAACACAGAAATAGGCCTTTTGAGCCTGCGGAGTGCTGGGAGCCAGACACGGGAAGGCGGTGAGACCAGGGGAGGAGGATGGCTGAGGGTGTGGGTGATGGGTGCTGAGCACACACTTCTCTCCCTACGTGGCGGGGCCAGCTGTGCTCCCCGGAACTCAGACAACACTCAACTTTTAAGGGAGCAAAATGCATATGAACTTTATTTCCTAAGGGTCCCTGGCCCAGGAGCAGCATCGCCAGGAAACTCCCCAGATGGGCTGAATCAGAGGCTTAGGGCCTGGGCCTTCTGTGTTTCCAGTGGCTCCAGGGGATGTGTGTGTATGCGGGAGTTTAAGAACCGCTGCTTTAGGTAAACACCCTGAGTATTCTATTTTTCTCTGGGTTTAGTATATAAAAGGGCTTTCATGAAGATGCCCCCAATTTCTTCTGAGTTCCTCTCCCTAGGATCTTTAATAGACACCAGCTCATAAAATCCTCACAGTTAAGGGGAACTCAGCCTCAGAGAAACTGCTCTATCCCAGTTCTGAATGGACTGCGTCTCAGCAAGGTTTGTGTTCCTGCAGGGGGCCCTGGGAGCTCCGGGGAGAGCCAGCACTTGGGTTTCAAATTGGGTATACCAACTGCTAATGGGACTGTATTTTATGAGGTTAAAAAATGCACTAATTTATTCAACAGACTCAAAAGACTGTTGAGTAAAGTCTTTTTAAAAAATTTACTCAAAGTCTTTGAATTTGAGTCTTTAAATTTATTCCAAAGAGTAAACATACTCTTTACTCAAAAGACTCTTTACTTTTACCCAAAAGACTCTTCACTTTTACTCAAAAGACTCTTGAGAGTCTCTTGGACTGCAAGGAGATCAAACCAGTCAATCCTAAAGGAAACCAATCCTGAATATTCACTGGATGCTGAAGCTGAAGCTCCAATACTTCGGCCACTTGATGCAAATAGCTGACTCATTGGAAAAGACCCTCATGCTTGGAAGTACTGAGGGCAGGAGGAGAAGGGGGCTCAGAGGATAAGACAGTTGGATGGCATCACAGACTCAATGGACATGAGTTTAAGCCAAGGTCTGGGAGAAAGTGAAGGACAGGGAAGCCTGGCATGCTGCAGTCCATGGGCTGGCAAACAGTCAGACATGGCTGAGCGACTGAACAACAACTTAACAATCATTTGTTAAGCATTTGTGTTTAGTTTTACTTTTGGGATATTAACCAGCTGTGCCTCAGCCCTGGGTCACTCCTACGTTGGCCCTTTCTCCACGCTTCATGCAGCTGTGGCAGACGCTCGCCGAGACAGGTTCCCTGCTGGAAACTCTTTCCGTTTGGGGAGGGTGAGCCGTACCGTTCAAATAGGCATTCTGGATGTCGATTGCCTTCGTGGACTGGTCATCGGTGGCGCAGTGCGGGTGGTGGGACGGGGCCCCGAACACCTCCAGCACCCCCTTGGTAAGGCCTGGCTCGAACATCATGCTGCGGCTCCTGACGCTCACGTTCTCACAGCCTGGGTACAGGTTGTTGATGCTCACGGACACTGTGGGCCAGAGAACAGGCATGTTAGATCTTGCCCACCCTGTCCCTCCCAGCCTCTGCCTCTGCCCTCTGTCTCCCCCTCCCTTCAGGCCAGGGTGTGTGTGTGTGTCCCTCGCATATGCTGGGCAGCAATGTTTCCCAGGGACATTGTGCTGGTTCTGTTTGCTCCACCTCTTGTATCCTTTCCTGTGCTGCTCTGTGCACTGAGCGGCCGACCCGATGGACTGCCTCTCCCAGGCTTGCTTGCCATTTGCCTCCAGTTAGGGTCTGCCGATGGGAGGCACGGGAGAAAAAGGTTGATGCCCATTTCCCCTTGCACTGCCTGCTGCTTTTCTGATGCCAGTTGTGTCTCTGACTCTAGACTTCCCTGAGCAGCTTCTCCCCTGGAGCTCCAGCTTTCCCAGGATTGTGACTTCTTCCTCTTGCCTTTTCCGCCCCAGGGGTGGTAACTAACCTAGCCTCTGGGTGCTTCACCCTCTCTTTTATGTTCCTGTGAATTGTGTCTGTGACTTGGACCTTTCATTAAATCCCTGCCAGGAGCCTGACTGATGATACAGGTGAGATGAGTATCACTCCGGCACTGAGAAGTTAGATCGAATGAAAAATGATCTTAGAAGGTAGCAGGCCATAGCGTTAATTAATGCTGAATCACACAGTGAGAAAGCTATTCTTTTAAAAGATCCCCCTGAAAGTTTTTAAATTGCTTTAGCGGCAAGTCTCAGTTTGTGGCATTAAGTCTTTAGCATGTCTTCAATCTTTGCTAATCTCCCCTTTTAATAAGGAGGCAGGGGGTAACAGTACGAGCTTCCCTGGTGGCTCAGATGGTAAAGAAACTGCCTGCAATGCAGGAGACCTGGGTTTGATCTCTGGGTTGGGAAGATCCTCTGGAGACGGGAATGGCTACCCACTTCAGTATTCTGACCTGGAGAATTCCATGGACAGAGTAGCTTGACAGACTACACTCCATGGGGTTGCAAAGAGCTGACATGACTGGGAGACTTTCACTTTCAACAGTATATAGCTAGATTTTCATCACATCACTGTTCACTGTATCTATTTTTATTTACTGGTGGCAGTGGTATTGGTTTTCTATTCATGGAAAGGACATTAAGGATTTCATTTTCAAATCTATACATTTTAGTAAATAAAAAGAACCAGTTTTAAAGATGTTATCATGAATAATAATGGTAGGACTTTGTGAGGGGACCCAAATAACACAGTTTGGGTCCCCTGGGCCATGGGCAGAGCCCTGTGTGTCCTCAGTTCTGACGCTTGTTGGCTTGCTTGTCTGTCCAGCAGACCTCCAACAGTATGGTGAAGGCTAGGACTTGGGTGGGCACATTTGGGGGCTCTGAGAGTGCATCTGGGAAGGGCTCAGTGAACTAAATCATACTATACAGTTAGTACCTTGGGTTCAGAGTTAATAGTGACAGACACTGCAAGGTCATTACACCTGGGTCACCTGACTTTTAAAACTGGTGATCCAAACACAAAGATAACCCTTGTTGAAAGATCAAACATTTCAGATGGAGGACCAAGACAATCGGAATTTTCAAGAGGTTGGAGGGGAGGAGGATAAAATTGGAGCTCAAAGGTTGGGTCAGGTACAAGGGAGAAAGAAGGTACAATAAGATGGGAGGAATTATTCATTTATATGTTCTCTGCCCCACAATCTTCCCCCAGCCCTGGTATAAAAGGAGGAAACTTGGCAAACAGAAAGGTAAACAGCAACTTCTAGGCCAACAAGATAGGCATTTTAGTGTATTTCTTTAGAGATTGTTAGTCCAAGTCTGAGAAAACCCATGTGACTTCCATAAAAATGGGTGTGTCCATTTTCCTGTGCTCCAAAACCTGTGTCTGGGACAGGCACTGTCAGGAATAAGTTTTGTCTTAGTAGCACTGTGGACTTGCCGAGGGAGAGCAGACCAGATTCGGTAGATGACAGGCATTCCTGCACCTCGCTGACAGCTTTTGTTGGGAGGATGAAAATCAGGACATTGTTGTATACGGTATAATTAAGGAACAACTTTACAGGGAAACAATAAAATCACGAGGGAAAATCGCTTCTCAGCCTTTTGGCTAAGATCAAGTGTAAATCACGAGGAAAGCATTTTTGCTAACCACTGACCTCTAGTGGTAAAAAGTGGAAGGCCCTGATGGAGAAGCCATTTTTGCACCCAGGTCAGAAAAGACTTCCTGCAAACACTGCTCTCTGGTAAGCAGGCAACAGCCTCCTGCAGTGCTCTTTCTGGACATTCACTCCTCCCCTGGCACCATTCTTCCTACCGCAGAATCACTGTTCAACAGCTGTGGCACAAAGGGAGTGTGTGCGGCAGCCATGTGCCATGAGCGGCTGTACCAGGTCCCCCACGCCAGGCTATCCTGTCTCCTGGCTGACGGCTCAACCTCTAGCTCCAGCACAATGCAAAAGGCAAGTTTCTAAAAGCCCACAACCTTCCTGCCGCCTGAGTGACGTAAATGTGCTCATGCAGGCATCTGTCCTGGTGAAAGGAGGAAGGCCTGACCATCCTAGCAGAAGTCAGGGGTGTCCAGAGCTGGGGTGCAGCTGAGCCTGGCTGCAACGGACCTCCTTCCCTTAAGACCATGCTCCAGAACAGCCTTTCCTCATGCCTTACAAAGAAACGCTGCCCTGTCCCTTCTCCTGTACGCAAGGCCCCCAGAGCCTGCCGCCCTCCCCCAGCTGGTTCCCCTCCAGGTGGCCCTCCTGGTGCTTCATATCTGTGCCATGCTCTGTTTTCCTGAGGATCCCCTTCTGTTTTGTGAGGGTCAGAAAGTGACTGTTAGGCTGCTTGGTCTGGGGCTGCAGGGGTCCGGGCTTCACGTTCTGCTGCCTCCTGCCTGCACTCCGCAGCCGGGGGCCTGCTGGCTCTGCACTGGGCAGGGCAGGAGAAGGGCCTGACACAGAGCCTCCTGCAGAAAACACAGCCTCCCAGCTCTTATCAGCCTCAGCAGGACTAGAGTTAGCTGCGAGTGAATCGTGTCACCTCCAGGAACTGTCCATATAGACACTTCAGTCACCCTCAGAGCAGACCAGCCGCCTGGGCACGAAGCTGGGTGGGCCTCTTCCATCCTTGCCCAGGCCCTCTGGGAGGCTGCCTGGCCTTGGTCAGACAGATTTGGGATGAACTAGGAGTGACCTTAGCCCAAGGGTCACACACACCAATGCACTGCTGAAATGTCATTTCTGTCACAGGGAGAAATTTCAGACACAGATGTGGGGAGTCTACTCCCAAGCTCTCCCTCTTGGAGTTAGGGGGCTGGGTGGGGTCAGGGCAAAATGCAGAGCCTGGGCCCCTCAATATGGTGCTGGGCCCCTCAATATGGTGCTATGCCCCTCACCCCAGCCACTAACTGGCTCCAGGCAGAAACGTGAATCCAGCGTGGCCAGAGCTCCCAATCTTATTTTTTACAAGAAACCAAATAAATATCCAACTTCTTAGGTGAAGTGTCTTGATTTGCAAATGCTGGAAGTTAATTCAACTTTTCTCCTTCCCCTTCCTCATACTACACAAAATGCTGCAGCTTACCAGGCTTCTGACCTCTGACCTTACATTCCTGCACCCCGAGTTACTTTTCTCTGTGCTGATCGAAGTCAGGGACACTCATCTGGTCCAGAGCACCCGTCATCCTTGAGAGAATCTTGTGTCACTCAGCCCCATGACTCACGTCTCTGTAAGCCCCAGCTGGAAGATGCAGTGAGATTTGCCGATAATCTAGTCATCCTGAGGGGCTTTCCTGGTGGCTCAGATGGTAAAGAATCTGCCTGCAATGCAGAAGACCCGGTTTCATCCGTGGGTGGGGAAGATCCCCTGGAGAAGGAAATGGCAACCCACTCCAGTATTCTCGCCGGGAGAATCCCATGGGCACAGGAACCTGGAAGGCTACAGTCCATGGGGTTGCAAAGAGTTGGATATGACTGAGCGACAGCTCTTTCCTTCACTTTAGCCATCGTGAGCTGTGTTTTATCAAGAGTCTACTTCTGGATTCTTCTGGACATGGGAACTGATCAGAGGAAGAAGAATGGAGATCCGACTTCCAAGAAGTGAGGGTAGAGCTGTTCTCCCTCCTGGAGAGCCTGTATGTCACCTGAAGTGTGCCCATGAGCTGCAGCATAGGTGAAGTGAGAAAGTTATTCAGTTGTGTCCAACTCTTTTCGACTCCACGGACTGTAAAGTCCATGGAATTCACCAGGCCAGAATACTGGAGCAGGTAGCCGTTCCCTTCTCCAGGGGATCTTCCCAACCCAAGAATCGAACCCAGGTCTCCTACATTGCAGGTAGATTCTTTCCCAGCTGAGCCACAAGGGATGTCCCCTGCAGCATAAATCATATCTAATATGGCTAGTGAAAATTCCAGATCATGGATCTGTATAGATCCCATCTTTGTCTCTGCTCTTTGTCTGTTTCTCTCTGCCTCCCTGCCGCTGCACCTCCTAGCCTCAAGTCATTGAGACTGGAGTGACCTTACCCACAGCAGGTGAGAATTGGCGACCCCAGGAACTGCTAGAGAAGCTCACTTTGAACCTTGAGCAAAGGTTGGCAGTGTCCACACACAGAGGCTGAACTTAATGGTTAAATCTGGAAAACTACTGGCTTCTGAGAAGGTATAAACCTATATTACATCCTGAAATTGAGCAAAATTACAGTGGAAAATGGAAAATGTGAGCATAAATATGCCCCAGGTCAGATGGAGTTATAAGCATTATTAACAAGCCCTGGCTCAGGAGCCAGACACTTCATGAACTGCCAGCTGTGTGACTCTAGGCAGTGTATCTGACCCCTCAAGGCTTCAGTAAAAGGGTGGCAAAAAAGCCAATGAAGCTGTCACGTGGATTAAATGAGGTGTCAAACGTACCCCATTTTGCCCAGTTCCTGGCACACGGTTAGTGCTCCGTTTGCATTAGCAGTATTATAATCATTCTAATTATACGTCCATTTTGGCTGTACTTCTTCCCCTGGTTTCAATCCTACTGCTGTGCTCAGAGCGAAAAAGTTGAAAGGGGCATGAAGATCTCAGTCAATGGTCCCTCACCCTACTAAGGCTGCCCAGACCTCTTTCCTCGTGGAGAGAGAAATTACATAGAAACAGAACTTTGAAACACCTGTTTTCATTCTAGGTAACAGGTATGACACCTTTGTATTATGTACAGAAAGTGAATCTGAGGCACAGAGCTTCAAAAATGACATTGTTTAGAAAAGTCTCTGAAGGTCTATATTCCTATTTTTGAAAAACTTAATTCCCTTACTCTAAAAGCGGGGTGGGGGGCAGGAAAAACAACACCCCAGACTGTTCTGCTTCCTCTTGGTCATCTCAGGTGTTTCTGCCTGGGAGGGACAGGTCATCCTGCAGTTCTGGGTGTGGGTCCACTGACAATTGTGTCTGTGGGAGGTGGGGGTAGACGGCAACACCTGCTTTCCAACCAGGGCCCAGGTGAGCAGATGGACCAATTGAAAAACCATTAAGGAGACTTTCAAATCCACCAACCCACTTCCAGATACGCGTGGACGGGCCTCCCCATGCACCCAGATTTTTTGCTCTGTGTTCTTGCATTCCTGGACGTGCGCACAGCATTCTAGGGAGTGTCAGGGGAGATGACCCATCCTGGGAACTGATATTCCATCTGTGCAACCCTGAATTTGTGTCAGTCCCAGTTCTTTGCGTCTTCAAGGACAGAGTCCTGAGCAGAATATGACACGGTTGTGCTATTCTGCATGTCTGTGACTGTGGACTGTGAGTTCAGCGAGGCCCTTTCCTTGCTAGCATGGGGGCAGGGTGTACTTGCTGCCCAAGAGTGAGGTGGACACAGGGCCAAGAGCCAGAGGGCCCACACCTTGAAGCCACCAAGGCGCCAGGAGTCGGTCAGCCTCGGGCCAAGTGCTCAAAACAAAGCCAGCCTTCCTCCCAGGCTTTGACTTTGGAAGCACCCAGTGGAGAGACAAGGGCTGGTGGGGTGCACACATACCTGCTGGCTTGGAGGCCAGGGGCGAGGGTGGGAACCGGGTAGAGTTGGTGGAGGAGAGCCGGGGCCGGCGTCTTCGGAAAAAGCTCCTCAGCAGCCCACACTTGAGAGATTCCACCAGAGTGGTCTTCCCAGACCCCGAGTGGCCGAACAGCTTCAGCTTGATTCTTGGCTGCAGGTTCTGTGTGGGTCGCAGTTGCTGGATGAAGAGTCCTCGGTGTGTGTCCTGAATAGAGATGAAACGGGGCCCTTAATCAGGGAGAAGAGCAGGCCCTGAGCAAAACGCACATGCCGATCCCCACGGTTCAAGACCCTGCTGCTTGGGACCTCCCTGGGCGTCCAATGGTTCGGACTCCGTGCCCAGGTTCGATCCCTGGTTGGAGGAACTAAGGTCCTGCAAGCTGTGCAGTGAGAGTAGAAGATGAACAAAAACATAAAACAGCCCCCAAAACAAACAAACAAAAGACCCCCAATGCATCCTTCTGGTCTGTGAGTTTTCTTTGCCTTAAAAAAAAAATGGAGGTAAAAGTAACCTTATTATAACATTAGTTTCAAATCAATGTAAATGATTTGATGTTTGTATCTATTGTGAAATTATCATCATGTTGGTAAGTCTAGTTAACATCCATCACTATTCACAGTAAAAATATTTTTTTGTGATGCAAATATTTTGTGATGCAAATATTAAAGATCTATTCTCATCAACTTTCGAATGTGCTGTAGAGTATTAGTAACTCTAGTCAACAGCTGTGCATTATAGCCCCAAAGTTTATTTAATTTCTAACTGGAAGTCTGTACTCCGGGAGGTCTGCAATTTCTGCTCACGTGGTAGACACCTCTTGTTCTGTCCCCATGACATTAAAAATTTTTTAATGTAAAACAGACATAACATAGGTTCCCCAGGTGGCCCCAGTGGTAAAGAACCTGCTGCCAAGGCGGGAGACATAAGATGCAGGTCTGAACCCTGGGTAGGGAAGATCCCTTGGAGGAGGGCATGGCAACCCACGCCAGTACTCTTGCCTGGAGAATCCCAGGGGCAGAGAAGCCTGGTGGGCTACAGTCCACAGGGTCACAGAGTCGGACACGACTGAAGCGAGACGTAACATACAATTCACCATTTTAACCATTTTAAAAC
This sequence comes from Ovis canadensis, assembly GCF_042477335.2. Taxonomy (NCBI): domain Eukaryota; kingdom Metazoa; phylum Chordata; class Mammalia; order Artiodactyla; family Bovidae; genus Ovis; species Ovis canadensis. The sequence continues at coordinate 32,164,211 of NC_091246.1, forward strand.
AGACCTTTCAGCGGCTTTTATTACATGTACAACTATTACTACTATTTGGTCCCAAAGCACTTTCATCTGCCCCACAAGGAAACTCTGTACCTATTGGTGGTTACTTCCCAGCCCTCCCTCTGCCCTGCCACTAGCGACCACCGATGTGCTCTGTCTTAACGGATTTGCCCACTTCCATTGCACTTTGATGCACGATGAACTAGGTAAAACAATTTCTGGGAAGCAGTCTAGACTGGCCAGGGCACCTGCCCCTTCTGTGTGGAAAAGTCCTGCTCCTTGATGACATTCTGGAGGTATAAGATGATAAGAAAAAGGGCGTCACCACGTACAAAGTTAAATGCTGAGGAAGAGCCTGCAGGACATGATAGCATTTCTGCTGTCTTCTTTCTCAGCCCTACAGGGAGAAGCAGAAGTCTCCCCAGCCCTGGCTGATGCACAGATTCATCAACAAACATTCGTGGAGGACCTCCTGTGTGCTAGAACAGGAAGGTCTATACCAGCCCCAGATCCGCAGCTTTGAGGAGAGACAGACACACGAACAATGTCCTATCAAATATGACATGGGTGCGTTTGAAGAGATGGTGCTGGCGAGGAGCTCCGTGCACCCGGAGAGCCCACCTCAAGGGCTACATGGTGGAACGCTGGTCATGCCACCCTAGCTCCATGCTGGCCCCACGCACCCTCTTGGCTCTCAGCTCCCAGCTGTGCAATAACAGCCTCTGGCTTGCAGCCCGAGGACGAGTCCTTCTCTCCTACCCACGATGACTCCCTATGCTTTAGCCTGTTAACTCCTTGCACCCTAGGAGACCTATCTTGCTGTGACCTCTCCCAGAAGTTTCCTCACGGGCAGGCTCCAGCCCACATCTGGTTCTCCATCGTGACCCCCTGGACTGGAGGGTAATCATGTGATACTCTTCCCCTCTAAAACAGAGGCCAACCTGAGGGCAGGACGGTATCCCCAGCACCTGGCTCACCTAGGATGGCCAATAAAGGGGTGCTACATAAATGAGGTACTCAGGGTGACCGATGCAGGAGTGCTTCAGAGCTAAGGGTCTGCCTTTTCCTTTCAGTGAGGTCTCAGGCCTGGCTGGGCCCCTGCTTCCAGACCTAAATCCTAGGAGGTGCTGATTTAGAGCTCATTTCCTCCTCCTGAGCCACTGTTACAGTTTCCACCACCAACACAGGATGGGAGCCCTAGGGCAGGCTCATGCCCTGGTAGCAAGCTCACAACTCTCCCGCGTTCCGCGTTCCTTCCTCCGCTTCCTCCTGGTAAACTCCGACCCATCTTTCTCGACAAGGGGAACACCGCCCAGGAGCTGGCATTTTGAAAATGGATGCTGGCAGTTTTAGTTCCCAGTGCTGGGGGATGCTGCTGGCGGGCAGTGGGTAGGTGGGTGCTGGGCTCTTGATATGTACACACAATGTTGTGAATGGGATGAATTCTCCCGAGTCTGCTTGACTTCTGAGTGTCTGCTGAGCATTTATATAAGAGAAAGACCTTGTCTGTGATCACCTGAACTTAGGACTTAACTGCATTTTAATATGACCCAGAGGGTTCTGAGAGGGTATGGGTTAATACATACTGACTTCCCCAGCAGTGCAACAATTGTATATGTTGGGGGAATTATACACACATCCTTTCCCGCTTAATCTTTCAGAAGCTCTGATCCCCACTTCTAAAACGTCAGCCTGTTGCTGCTGTTTTGAGTTGCTGTCCCTCCAACATCCCTGGCATCTGTAGGTGTTACATTCGGTGATTCTGTGGATGGGTCCAAGCGTCTGTCAAGTTAACAACGTCTCCTCATCGCCTATGCTCTGCAATTACATACTGAAACACCTTCTATTATACCACATACATATTACTTTGATGTCTTTGTTATATTACAGTTAGGGCATTCTGTTGTCTTTTAAAATTAACCTCAGTAGGTACACTGTTACCTTCGAGTTTTATTTCAGGAGAGTAATGACGGCATCACAAAATGTACATTATAAAGCAGGGGTCCCCACCCACCCCTCACCAGTCCTTGGTCTGTTAGGACCCAGGAAGCACAGCAAGAGGTGAGCAGCAAAGCTTCATCCACCGCTCCCCAGGGTTCAAATTACTGCCCGAACCACTCCCTATCCAAAAGGCTGGGGACAACTGTTAGAAAGTATTGGTTCTCCTAGGGGTTGGAAACCACAGTTTGGACAGTGATCTGTAGAACATGAGGTTGTCCTTGTTGGGTTTCTTTTTTTAACCTCAAATCTCAGCAGGTACTGAGACAAAACGCAGCACTGGGTGGAAAGCGCTGGAGTATCTTGCCAGCGATTCCCCTGAATTATGACCCAAGTCAGCACAGGAGTTGAAAAGCTCTATTCTGAGGCAGTTACTCATTGGGGTGCTGCTGATCAGGCAAGAAATGGGGGAGGGGCTTCTCCCTGATGCCATTCACTGTGGCAGATGAGGCCATGAAGATAATCTACCACCTCCCATTATAATTTAATCTTCAAACTAGCCCTTCTACCTTCAAGTTGTGGGTGCTGCATGCTAAGTTGCTTCAGTTGTGTTGACTCTTGGCGACCCCATGAACTGTAGCCCCCAGGCTCCTCTGTCCATGGGATTCTCCAGGCAAGAATACTGGAGTGGGTTGCCGTGCCCTCCTCCAGGGGATCTTCCCAACCCAGGGATCGAACCCACGTGTCTTATGTCTCCGGCGCTGGCAGGGGGTGCTTTAACACTAGTGCCACCCACGGCACAGTGAGTGTCTGAATTGGGAGCGGCCTCCTCCTTTAGGAGTATCTCATGAATAACTAAAAAAGTTCACCTAGTCCATGACACATGGCTAACTAACACGGACAGATTCTTTGCGTGAAGCCAGGATGTGCTTCTCCTGAGATGGGGCAAAGGCAGAAAACCTGCTTCTGGCTTTAGTCCCATCACTGAATCTGGGGGCATTACCCATAGCATTGCTCTATTCTGTCTCTTCCGTGTCCTCTGATCCTGACACTCTGAGGCTGGGCCAACACATCTGTCCTGTGTGAAGGACTGAGGGCACCTCTGTTCCCTCACATGAGTCCCGCAGGTCTGGGCCCAAGCCTGAGCAGACTGCGGTAACCCTCGGACACAGGTGTTACCCCGTTGCTTCCAGCAGCTGCTCTGAACCAAAGTGGGCTTGTTCCACGCCACTGAGAGAGGGTGTGTCTCAGCCTTGCTCAGTGCTGCCTGGACTGAGTGCCCTCTGCTCCTTCCAGTTCCACTCAGGGCAGTGGTGGGCTAGCAGTGGCTGGTGGTCTGTCTGCCTGCTCCCAAGTCAGCCCCAGAAATGGAGGAAACAGGGAAGAGGGGCTGGTGACAGTGGGCTGTGTCGGCCTGGTTAGTCCAGGATGAACAAGAATCCTGCAAGGTCAAGTTTAGAGGAAATCCCTCACCCTTGATATCTGAGCAAACTCTTCATGCCCAACCTTGATATCTGAGCACCTGCCCTGCCTTCAGCAATAATCCTGATGAGTATTATAATCTTTAAAACTTCCTATGTTTGCTGCCTCAACATCCCCACAGAGGATGTCAGCGCCAGCCCAGGTACACCAGTGTGTAAGTGGGCTCAGACACACTTCCGACCCTCCCACTGTGACCCCTGACATTCAAATGCCCCAGTGACATGCCCTGCACCTTTCCTTGTGTACCCACCCTGACGCCAGAAAAGCACTTGCCCCAGGGGCTCTCTGCTTCCCCCTGCTTAACTGGGTCTGAGCTCCGTGACCCAACCCTAATCCCTGTCTCTCTGGGACCAATGATATAAACAACTGCATTTCCCCCGAGCCTCCCTTCCATCTCCTCTTGTGGCCTCAGCTGGCTGACCATCTCATGAAAGAATCCAAGGCATGGCTTTCTAGCAAGAAACCCCTTAGCCTCTGGGTTTTGTCTTAGTGATTTTCCATCCATGAACCCCACCCAATTCCTTGGTTATAAATCCACGCTTGTCCTAGTTGAATTTGGGGTTGAGTTGATCTCTTTCCTCGGCTCCGTACCCACTGCAGTACCCTCAAATAGTCCATCCTACTGTCTTCAACAAGGGTCCTGAACTATTCTTTCATGAACACCCCTAGGAGTTGCGACAGATGCATTTCCGTCTGCAGCTGTAACTTCCAGGTTTGTATCTTCCTGCTTACACTGTTCTTTCACTCACAATCCTCGTTAAACCTCAACCTTTGTGGTTAATGTGGTCATTCTCCCTTTCAGATGTGGAAACCAAGGCTCAGAGGGGTCAAGGCCCTTTCTTGACCAAGGTGAAGACAGAACTAGGTTTCCCTTCTATCACTGCTGTCACTGAAAGGGAGGTGATGGGTTTCTAGAAGGGGAATGGGGAGCGGGGAGGAGTAAACAAGGATTTACAAAGTTGAGAACAGAAACTCAAAGCTGGGTTGTGCTTCAGTTATTAGTCCTAGGACTGCGAATATCCAGCAAGGGCCATTTCCAGTTCATTATACTAAGAAAACACGTCCCAGTTAGTGCAGAGTCCTGATTTAAAGTAAGGCTTATAAGTCATTGCTATGAAAAGGGTCAGTAGGATGAGAGTGCACCCCGCCTCCCCACTCTGGATTTGCACAGACAAAGGGTACACTCGGGCACCTCATTTTTCCTAAGCAAATGAGTTGGACTGCTGGCCTGTGTTAACAGGCTCCATGTCCTTGGGGAGCTCCAGGGGAGCGTCTTTTTTTAAAGAAATACAGATTTCAATCAGAAATACAGGTTGAACCTTCTTCTGCAGGCACTGCGTTCATGTCAGAATCCATCACTAGCTCTCATGCTGTTTCCCAAATGTAGCAATCCTCAAGAAATCTTGTTTTGTCCAAGAAAATACTGCTTCATGGGACTGACAGCTCAGGTTTTATAGTGTCCTCGATTCTGGGACGATCATACAAACACATACACATTCTCACCTTTCAAGTGGAGATGAATGGCAGGCAGGTGAGAAAAATATTTCGATGGCCAAAGAAAGGGGTCTAGGGCTTGCAAGCCATCCCACATCCCTGCTCTCTGCCCAGGGCCTTCGCACGTCTCCCTGCCCTCCCTTTCCCTGCAGTCAGGACCTGCTGGCCTGGACTGGGAGGGACCCTCACCCTTTACTTTGCTCTTGGGAAGATGGGCTGGGAAACTGCTTAAAGGCAAGGACAAGCAGAATATACTCAAGTCTTCAGTCCAAGGAAATTTAACCTTGTCCTCAAGGAGGGCCCCTCCCCACTGGTGTTCACTAAGAACCGTGAAGAATCTGAACACAGAATTTGAGACAGCCCTCTGGGACAGAGGTGTGGTACTGGAGAAGACTCTTGAGAGTCCCTTGGACAGCAACCAGTCAGCCCTAAAGGAAATCAATCCTGAATATTCATTGTACGGACCGATACTGAAGCTTCAGTATTTTGGCCACCTGATGTGAAGAGCCAACTCATTAGAAAAGACCCTGATATTGGGGAAGATTAAAGGCAGGAGAAGGGGGTGACAGAGGATGAGATGGTTGGATGGCACCATCGACTCAATGGATATGAGTTTGAGGAAACTCCAGGAGACAGTGAAGGATAGGGAAGCCTGGTGTGCTGCAGTCCATGGGGTCACAAAGAGTCGCAAAGACACTGAGTGACTGAACAAAGTTTCTGACATCTCTCTCCTCCTGGTGGGTGGTGCACTTCCACTTTTCACCATTAGATGTCGCAGCAGGGACGAGTGGCGTGCTCAGATCAGCGTCTGTCCCCAAGAAGGCAGCTTCCAGCAGCTTTAGCGTGTATGCTCTCCCATGCACACTCTGGTTTTGATGCATAGCGGGGGCAGAGAGAGGTACAGTGTGCTCCTGATTAGCTCGAGAAGGTGGAAGAATGCTGATTTCTTTGGAGGCAGAGTGTGGTCTATATTTAACAGAAGCTCCGAGATGCCCCAGTGCCCAGTCTGGTCAGGCCCTCACTGGCTGGGCCAGGGCAGAGTGAGCAGGGACACTGCTCAGAGGAGAGGCGGGTCAGGACTTCTGGGTTCCCTAAGTCTTGACTCATGCCTCAAAATATCCTCGCATGTCCCGATCCCCTCGACCCCACAGGCTGGTGGATGTGGCTGGGACGTGGCAAGGCCTCGGGTGCAGGCTGGGAAGATGGCAGGGGAAGCAGCAGGGACCTTGAGGAACCAGAACCCTAAACCGGAACTCAGGCTTCCAGGTGTTCACAAAGGTGCATTTGTGTAATGGGAGGCCAGAATTTCCCCGTTAGCTTTAACCACATACTTCAAATATTTACACAGGATAGCGAGCTCTCATTTGTATTCCTGCCCCAAGTTCACAAAGTAACTGAGCCTGAACAGTACCAGTCCAAGCAGCCGTCCCATCTCACCCGGCTGCCAAGACCACCTTCTATCTGGTTTCTGGGTATGAGCAGTCAGAGGGAAATCCCAAGGCAGGAGGAAAGGGGTTGACAGAGGACGAGATGGTTGTATGGCATCACCGACTCAATGGATTTGAGTTTGAGCAAACTCTGGGAGATGGTGAAGGACAGGGAAGCCTGGCGTGCTGCAGTCCATGGGGCTGCAAAGAATCGGACACGACTGAGCGACTGAACAACAACTTACTTAACACACTTGGGCCAGTACCCGATTGCCTTTCCAGGCCAGGCCTATCCGTCTGCTCACCTCAGGCACCGTTCTCTGCCCCAACAATCACACTCAAACTCTGCTGCTACCCCCATGGCCCCCTCCTTTTTGATCTATTTCTAACTCTTTACTTTCTCAGGCCCGTTTCACTCACTGCTCCCTCTGTCTTCTGCCAGCTCTTCCTCTGGCTGGTTCCTGTAAGGAACCTAGTGGTCTCTGTTGCGACTGCCATATATGGATCTAGAAACTAGCCATAGACAGGAGTAAACAGAGGGGTATAGCTCTGTTCCAATAAAACTTTATTTATAAAAGCAGGTGAGGGGCCAGTTTTGGCTCTAGGTCCTTGTTTGCCACCCCCTGACCTATCTCACATTTTCTTGTTTGTTTATGGACTGGTCTTGCCTCTTTCCTTCACTTGGTCTCTCATACTTCTTCCCTACGGTAGACACTGTGATTATCTTTTAGATGAGCATTATTTGGTAACTGCATTGCTTTTTGAAGCCCTGGTGAACCCTGGTGTGAAATGAAAACATCTCCTGCCATATTAAGAAACAAGAAATGTGACAGCCATCAGCGATTTCTGGCCTCCAAATGTGAATGAGAGCTCCCGAAAGCGCAGACGCTGCCACCCCCAAGGGTGACTGCTGAGGAGCTGGGGGAATGCAGGAAGCAAGGTGAACGAGGGAACAGGGGTGGCCCCAGACAGCGGAGGTGCATTTGAAAGGAATGAACGCAGTGAGCCCAGAGGCTTACATCTCCCCATACATAGAATGCCAAATTCCTTAACTTGATACCCCATCTTTGATGTTCAAAATGCCTGCTCCCTTGTTACAAAATTGTATATAGCCTGACTTCCCCTCCTGCCTCTTTGGAGCAGTTTTCTTAGAGCTACTGAGATGCTTGTCTCCCTGGCTCAGACTCCTAAACATTCCCACCAAATAAAATAACTCTACTTTTGCATTCTAACTATATTTGTTTAGTCGACACGGGCTTCTAGTTTCCTTTCTTCCAGCACCTTCTACCCCCTGGCAATTCAGCTTTCACTTTCTCATCGGCAAAAGTGACTAAACAGCTAGATTGATGGGAGATCGAGAGCCATCTCCCGTCTGGGAAAGACAGATAAGAGAACTGGAGAGGTGACGTGGCTCTCTGCACGTGGCAGGATGCAATTAGACCCACAGGATGGGAGCAGCAACTCTTAATTATGCAAATGCAGTTTACTTGTGGTGAATTCTAAATTTTGGGCAAGCTCCCAACTTTGTCCTATTTTTTCAAACTATTCCTGGGCATATTTCTTCACCATCTAGTCTCAGACTTAGGAAAAGCAACTACTTTTAATATCAGTTTACCGAAAAGCTGATTAGAAGGACAATCAAACAAAATAAAAATAAGCTGACTTCTCAACCCCCTTAAAACTAGTGTTTTAAAATCAGGAAAGAATAGACCTTGATATGATAGTAAAAATGGATGCCAGTACAAAATCTAAGCGCAACCCCCCACACCGCCTGTTATAACAAGCTCCCCTTTTTCTAGGAGGAGAACTGGTTTGGCTAAGTGACCACAGAGTTCTTGAGCAGGTTTGGAGGGCTGAAGGGGGCTTTGTTTAGCAGTGGGGGTGAACACAGAGGACAGAAGAGGGTTGCAGCTCCTTATAAGAAAGTGATACCTACCATGTGTGGTTGAGATAAGGGGGCCTCTAGAGGCCCCTAAAGCAATGGTGTGCTGGGAAACCAGCTCATTGCAGGGGATGGAGGGGGAGCAGGCTGGGGTTTCGCGTAAAAGGTGAAGCCTGACCAGTGTTTGCTGATTCCTGCGGTGTAAATACCACTACCACAGCTGATTTCAGCCCCGAATGTGACGGCACGGAACACACAGCTGGGGAGAGATGTGTATGGTGGGCCCTCCCAGACATTACCATGGGCTCCTGCATGCCACCACCCCGCCATCTCCTCTTGAACTGCGTCAGAGAGGAAGGCATGCTGTGTTCTTCCTTCCCTCATGAGCCCCAGCTCGGCTGCCCTCTCCCCTACCTGCCCAGATAAGGATGCGCTGGCTGCAGGTCTCACCTCCCACGGTCAGCCCCCTGCGTTAGGGATGCCATCTCCTCTCACTCTCCTCCAGCCCACCCTCTGCTGCCCCATGTGCCTCAACAAGATGACTTTGGTTCTGTTCTCAGAAGAGAAAGCTCCATGGCTTACCCCTAACAGATGTTTAAGAACACATTCCTAGGCTTGACAACTGATGAGAGGTGAAAACACAGGGAGCATTTCTGTCGCTAATCTGGCCCTGAGAAACCAAATGGCAGAGCAAGGCAACTTACGGCCACCCCCCCGCTGCTGTCGCGGACACAGACTTCACCCAGTGACTGCGCTTAGGACGCACGTGGGGTGGGTGAGCAGAGGGTGGCACCACCCCCGGGGGTGTCAGGAAAGGTACAGAGGCAGTTTTTTGGTTTCCACAATGAATGTGGGAGGGGATGCTTGACATTAAATCTTCGGGGGTCCTTGTATCCTGCAAGGACAGGAAGTTCCACTCACCCCCAAATTCTGACAGCTCCCTGGTAAGAAACACTGCAACCTGGAACAGAAAATGATACTGAAAGGAATGGTGATAAAATGCCCCTCAGTGTAAATTACCTTCTTCCGTTCCCCTCACCCACTGTACAGGGCTGTGGGCAGTCTCTTCCTGCAGATGATCCATTGTAGGTTGCCACTGCAAACAAATCGCCTTTCTTGGCTTTCTCTGCAGGTAGAGCCTGCTCCTTAAGGCAACCGCCCACGAGCCCTCTGCGATGCATTCTCCAGGGACACACTGGGACATCATGATCATTTTCAAGAACCAGGTTCCAGCACTGGGTGTCCCGAAATCCCAAGCAGTTATTTATTTTGGGATTTATTATTATTTTTTTTTTTTAAAGATAGTGGATGGTTAGAAATGTTTGGCAGTCAACTCCTCCCTTTCTGGCTAATGGGAAAGCTGAGGTCTAGAGTCATTTGAAGGCATGACTAAAGCAATGATTACGTGGATCTTGAACATGAAGTTGGGGAGACTCCGCTGAAGGGCACAGGGCTCTGCATTACCTCAAGGGAAGTGACCCATGTCTGCCACCAAGCAGGTGACCCCACCGGAGGGAAGGACCATCCTGGGCTGTTGGAGAATTGACTCTGAAGAAGTCCTGAGCCTCTGATTGAGCCCCAAAAGCATGCATTTCTGTTTTGGTCTGGGTCTCCGCTCTGTAATTAGCATGTTGCTTAACCTCGTGGAGACCGGGATTCCTGCGGGAACATCCGCAACTCAGGGATGTAAAATTACAGGGCTGCCACACACACTGAGCATCAATGGTTGCTGTTACTAAAAACGACTCTCAAATGTACCCTGCCACGGCTGCCATTGCTGACACCCCAACATCTGCTCCTGAGGGCTGGGTCACAAGAGGGGGCCCCAATAGGAACCTCCATAGTTCCCCTGGACCTGGAGGGTGGTCTGCAGGATGCGAGCTAGGATGCCGACTGTGGCAAACACATGGTGCTCAGGGTGTGCAGGCACTGCTCTAAGGACGTCGTTTACACCACCCGCCTGACCCTTACCACCATCCTGTGAGTAGCACTGTACTCACCCCGTTTAACAAACAGGGAAACTGAGGCCCAGCCTGTTAAGCAGATTGGTAGTTCACCCAGCATGAAGGTGTGGCAGAGTGGGGATTCCTGAGTCTGTGCTCTCAGCCTTTACCCTATATTTTGCCTCTCAAAGCAAAGACAAGAGGGGAATCTCCCAGTAGATTCTGGGCTCCAAGAGGGATGAGGTACTATATTCACAGGCATCGTAATGACTTTCTTCATCTCCTTACAAAAATCATAGGATAATGGTAAAAGACTAAACGCTACAATATTCCTTCTCCCTCCCCTTTTGAAAAAATCTAGACATCAAAAAGCAAAAGTACAAATTAATGGAAGGAAAAAAAAAAGGAAAAGCCCCAAACTGGGACTGTGCAAGAACCCATGCCACACCGAATTCAAAATTCCAGTCTGGAGACAGCCACCCTTCCTTGAGCTGCATGCGGCTTCACTGACTATTTATATTCTTAATTATAAAAGTGGTTGAAGCACAGCAAGAAATACAGGAATCAGATAACGGGAGAAGGTGCTTTGAGCCCTACCCATCCAATCGACCCAACCTTGGCTATCTTGTAGAGTGCTCTCCTTCCTGTCTTTTTAAATGGCATTTGTCTGTTTTTTCTGACCTGCTGGAATGGACATCTGGGCTTGTATCTAGCATAGCAATGGTTTTAAATAAAAGTATCTTCCTAAGGGGTAGATGGGCACTAAAACAAAGCACAGTCCAAGGAAAAGCCTTGTCCCTTGGCCAGAAGAGGGTGTTTCCTGGGGTGACCATTAGAGCATAGAAGATCATGGCTTACGGCTGATTTTTGCTTTAAGATGAACAGGCTGCACCTTTCCCTGAAGCACTGCTATGTAACGAGCGTTTCTGAGTTGATGAACCGCACTCCAAGGCAAGAAAGTACCAGGCAACAGTACTGTCCAGAGTGCTACACTTGTGAGAGGGGCTGCCTGGGCACCAACTGAGCCCACAAAACACCTGTAAGGACGACGTTGGGCTCAGAGCAGAACGATGGCACCAGTGGAGGCAGGCAGGTTAAAATCCTGCTTCGTGGAATTTGGGAAACCTAGGAATACCTGCTTCAGCATGTTTATATACCTGCTAAGGTGTTGAGCCTAATAAAATGTTTCTTCCTAATAGTGGACCATACTAGAGGTATTAACTGTAAAAATGTGTACTCACTCAAACTGTGGAAAGGCCAGATTTGCATCAGGTTCTTTCCACTATGAATGAGTTTTATAATGGGGAATCAACTTAAAACAGCCCTTATTATGGGACTTCCCTTGTGGTCCACTGGCTAAGACTCCGTGCTCCCAATGCAGGGAGCCTGGGTTTGATACCTGGTCAGGGAACTGGATCCCGCATGCTGCAACTAAAACCTGGTGCAGCCAAATAGATAAATATTAAAAAACAAACAAACAAGCAAAAGATACTGTTTCCATTAACAAAAAAAAAACACAGCCTTTAAAGTGTGATAATCTGTCTATAAACATAGAATTCTATACTCAAATGTGGGGTCCCTACAATAAAATCCAGCAAAAGTCAGAGGTTGCAAACTGGTGGCCTCTGAGTCAATCTGGCTTGAAGTTTATTTCATTTGGCTGAATATCACTTCAAATAAAGTGAATTTTAAGATGAGGAGATTTTATGTGAAAGTTCATTGTTGATTTGCTGACAGACTCATAGGTTCCTGCACCCCTCCCCCCTCTTGTTTTGCCTGTAAACAAAAAGTTTTCCCTTGCTTTGCTAGTCCAAATTCTCCCTCACAGTGAGGTAGTCTGTGGTGGTACAGAGTGGGAGAACATGAAGTCCAGAGTTAATTTAAGTTTTTCCTGTAAGAACTTGTGAATAAGGCGGGATCTCTTTCCAGAAATCCTAGATTCAAGGGGAGACTGAATCCCAGCAGCGGCCTAGGGGATCTCAGTGTTTATCAGTTCACAGACTCCAAAGCACAAAGGTGTGAAAGCCCATTATCTTCCCCAGGCCAACTCCAAGCACTGAAATCATTCCAACCTCTTCCTGTGTCCCCTTGCCCTTCGCCTGCAACCAGGACCAGGGGACCACTATATCAATTCAAACTTTTAGTAGCTGTGAAAGTTAAGACATTGTTATCCCTCCCCCAGGCACTTTTCAATTTATATGGCAGGATCTTTGTAGGATACCCTGCGCTTATTTGAAATAATACTTTTTCATGAACACTTAAATTAACTGATTTAAAAAATTTCTATAACATTTGTCCTTTTTTAAAATAATTATTACATGATTATTTTAGGAAGTTTGGAAAAAACAGTTATATTTAAAGAAGAGACTGTCAATTAAGAAAGCAAAACCCAAAGACACCACTGCTAACATTTTCTTTCTATGTATTTTAAAAAACATAGCTGGAATTATAATGTGCACATAATTCATCTTCTGCTTTGCAGCCTAGGAACATCCTAAACATTAAACTCCTGTTACTAAAACCTCTTCAAGAACATTTAAAGGCCAAAATCCATTCCATTATATAGCTGTATGACAGTTTATCAGACATTATTGTTGGTCATCCAACATTTCCAATTTTTATTGCCAATTTTTATAAATAACACTGCAACGAACATCTTCATGCATACAACTTTTTTTAAAAATGCATTTCTTTCATTTCTTTAGGATAGAGTCACAGACAGAGAATCCCTAACTTAAAGGGTGTGACTGTTTTGAAGTCTCTCAGTACACACTGCTGTGATGTGGGTTGAAAAGGCATACCTGCATGTATTTATTTTTGTCATGTCTTCTTAAACCTTATAGCCATGATGTTTGATAAGCTGGAGCACATGTGATATTTTGGAGCTCAAGACATTTAAGAAAGAAAGAAGCAGGGTCAGCTTTTTCATTTCCCCTCTACTTCACAGGGGGCAGGTATTATAGACAGGGTGACAGGAGGAAAATCAGGCACAGTGGCTGCAAAAAGAGGCCAGTGATTTCCAAGTCCTAACACAGAATAAGAAACCAGAGAGGTAGCCGACACGTTTATGCAAATCGATAAGCAAACCACAGCTCAGGACAGGTGCCTTTTGGTACCACCTGTGTGTCCAACAGATTGTTCATTCTCAGTGTTTATAAGGGACAAGACAGAATTTTTCACATAAAAAGCACAAAGCATTTCAGAGCACAATTTCTCACCTTTCGGAGTCTCGTGAGGAGGCCTGCTACGTGTTCATGCTGTTCGGATTTCGCAAGATCTTCTGCTGTCTTTCCATCCTGTTGGAGAGAAATGATTAGTTTTTTCCTTCACTGCAGAGAACTGTGTGTTCCACACACCAACATCCCCTTCTGAGACAGAAACAGTGTAACAGGCATCAGAAGCAAATAAGGTGGCAAAAGACCCTGTCTTGAATTATTTCCTTTTCTGTGGAATCCCAATTTCACTGATTGTCCAGGAAAGGAAGATAAGGAAGGCAGAAAAAAAAAAAACATGCATTGGCGCTTTGAGGTCCAAAGGCAAGATGTCTCAGGCCCACAGGCTTTAATCAAACCGGGCACCTCATTAGCAGGCAGATTACTCTGCATCCTGAACCTCCCTCCAATTAGGCCAACGATAAAGACTGTCATTAGCTGCCAAATTCTAGTTAGTGGAAGCTAACGTCTTAGAATCCTTCCAGGGACAAACCTCAGCACTCATATCAAGCTAGTTACGGGTAATTACTGTGCATTTCAAAGAAAAGGCTGAGTTTTACAGACAATTTGGATCTGAAGATCTTCAGTGAAACATAAAAGGTGGAAATAAGGGTCCACGGCACTTCAGTGTTTGCTTTTTAATTAGAGAATTTTCACAGAGCTGCAGTTGCATACTGAGCAAATTTGTTTCCAGGCTGTGAACATGCACGATGATGGCTAACGTTTTTCGAGCGCCTCCTCACAGTCTCAGCGCGCTGAGCGTAGTAACCTCAGAGGTGTTCCCGGGCGGTGGGAACGCTAGTGGTTCACCCACCACAGAGGAGGGATGGGAGACTGAGGGGCTGCTCTGCTGCACCTTAGGAATCATCACAAATTTAAAAGTAGAAAAGAGGAGAAGCAATTTCCAAAGAAATAAAAGCAATATTTCTTAAATGAGAAGCCTAAGCAGCCTTTGGCCCACCTGTCAGTGTTTACTAGGGACAGTTCAAGTACCATTCCTGAGGAAGCTGGGGGATGCCCGGATCTGATCGACAGCACACCTGCCAATCTCGCAGCCCAGGTCACAATCCCAACCATCACATCACCTCAGCCTTGGCACTGCTGACATTCTGGCCGGGACAATTCCCTGCCATGGGAGGCGGTCCCGTACACTGTGAGATGTCAAGCAGTACCCTGGCCTCCACCCCTAGACACCAGCAGATTTCCCTTGCACCAGCTGTGCCAACCCAGTGTCTCTGTGCCGTGCTTAGTCGCTCAGTCATATCTCACTCTTTGCGACCCCATGGACTGTAACCCACCAGGCTCCTCTGTCCATGGAGATTCTCCAGGCAAAAATAATGGGAGTGGGTTGCCATGCTTTCCTCCAGTGGATCTTCCCAACCAGGGATCGAACCCAGGTCTCTCACATTGCAGGTAGATTCTTTACCATCTGAATTACAAGGGAAGCCCCTTACCATCTGAGCCACAAGGGAAGTCCAGTGTCTCTGGACATTGCCAAATGTTTCCCGAGCAGTGAAACTGCCCAAGTTGAGAAGTATGGTCGTAGGCTGTGGTTGGAGCTCTGGTGGGTGCTCCTGGGAGGCGTGCCCTACACTCATGTTGCCCACCTCTCTCTGCCCACTCCCCGCTGTCAAGCCCTGCAGTGGCCCCAGTGGGCAGACAGAAGCTTCTAGTTTGCTTTGGGGTGAATGAGGTAAGTTGTCGGACACCGCATCCAAACAAGGGGGTCATACCAAGCTGTCTAGGTCCTTACTGACATGATAAGCACAGGCCTTACTTCTCAAATCTCATGGCACCCTGGAATCACTGGTGTCTTTAAGAACTTCTGCTGCCAGGTTCCCACCCATATACTCAGCTTCCACCTTTCTGAGGTGTGACCTGGACATCAGGGTTCTAAGCCCTCCCAGGTGATTCTATTTTGCAGCCAATAGAATGGCTTCCAACTAAGGCAATGGTTCCAATAGGTTTTGGAATCATTGCCTTAGTTGGAAGAAATCTGAGCCTCACCTTAAAATCTGTCTTCTGTTGTGACTGATCATAGATTTCTCTCAAAGGCCTTAGACCTGCACAGCCACAGACACAGGATGTTTGTTCACTGGCGAAGTTATTCTCCACTGTCAAGTTTCGCAAATGACAGGAAAACTGCCACCAATACTTCCTTATGTTTGCCTGGTACTTTACAGTTTGCAAAGAGTATTGCTCTAAAGGACACTGTTCAGCTTCCAAAAGAATTCTGCCAGTGTTTGGAAAGAGGCTGAACTCTAGAGTGAGAAGGACCCGGGTTTAATTCAGATTCCGTCCCTCCCAGACTGTGTGGTCAGTCACTTGGCCTCCTAGAACCTGGGTTTCTTCATCTGTGAGATGAGAAACGACACTCTACTGTATAGGTTCTTGAGTCGATTAGGGAAAAACAAATCAAGCACCATGAGCAGAAAAAGCAAGCAGCAGTAATTAACGAAGAAAGAGCTGAGAGTGTCCCCAACGTCCCCCTCCCCAGCTTTCTGTCCAAGAAGGAAAGGTGTAGGAGCTAGATCTCCTCATCCCAGTCCCATGCTAAGCAAGGTGCCAGCTCTGAAGCTGGCCCACAAGTGAGCCCAGCACTCTCTGCCTTCCTTGTCATACACAGTGGTCTAGGAGCCTGGCATCACTGAGAGGGTGACATTTGAGTCAAAACCTGAAGGAGGTGAGAGAGCAAGCCATTTGGATACCCAAGGAAGTTTTGCAAAAGGAAAACAAAAACAAATACCAACAAAACAGCAAGTGCAAAGGCCCTGAGGCGGCAGAAATAGCAAGGCTTGGTCCCAGTGCTCAGGAGCCAAACAGGGCTGCAGATACTGGATGCGGGTCTGAGTTCCCAGGTACAGCTGCAGCCATGGGGCTTCTGAGGGGAGCAGAGGGCAGGGAGAGGGAGGGCAGCTGGCCAGGTGGGGTGGAGCAGCAGCAAGAAGACCTAGAGCTGGAGGAGGGCAGCAGAGGTGGGAGGGGAAGGAGGGCACGTAGGATTTTCTTATCTAAGGCAGGGGTGGGTGTCAAGGAAGTACCATGTCCTGAAGAGGTAACTAGATGTGACTGCTGGCTCATAGGTGAGAAAGACATCAAAGAAAGGCAAGGAAGGAAATGCTTAGAGAACTACAAAGTCAGAGTGGGGCTCACACTTGGGGTGGGGGGTTGGGGTGCACTGTGGCTGGGACAGGCCACTGGGAGCTTTTGGGGTGGCCTCTGAAGTTCTATTTTTTGATCTCAATAGGGCTACAAAGGCCTTTGTCAAATTCACCAAGTTCTTTTGTTCCTGTCCTTTCTTAAAAAGAAAATCTGTTTTATTTTACAACAAAGAAGTTTTGAGGGCTTCCCAGGTGGCTCGGTGGTAAAGAATCTGCTCACCAAGCAGGAGACATGCGTTCGAACCCTGTGTCAGGAAGATCGCCCGGAGGAGGAAATGGCAACCCACTCCAGGATTCTTGCTGGGAAATCCCAAGGACAAAGGAGCCTGGTGGGCTCTACAGTCCATGTGGTCGCAAAGAGTCAGACATGACTTAGTGACTAAATAACACGACCAAAAAAGCGAGGTGACTCCCTCTGCTGAGTCACAGGGATTCGGCAACAGACTGTGGCGGGTAGAGGAGAAGTGGGAAGCAAGGAAAAAGAACCAGATAATCTGAAGATTTCCCGGCCATCCGGGCTGAGGACAGGCTGGGAGAGGAAAGGGAGCAGCTAGGGGGCGCTGTAGGGTCGAGGGCTGTGGTGCTGACTGGGAAGAACGGTGCTTTCAGGCAGAGGAGAAAAGCCCACTGACAAAATGGGCTGGAGGGTGTTGTCTGTAACGTGGTGGCCAAATTCCATGGACAGAGGAGCCTGGTGGGCTACTGTCCATTGGGTCACAGTCAGATACGACTGAGTGACTTAGCACTTTCATTTTCACTTTCCATTCCCCATGCAGCTCCTGGGGCGGGCTGGAAATGTGGAGCTAAGACGTGCTGTGGATGAAGCCTTAAACCAGAGAACTTAAATCAGACAGATTTTGAAGACTTAAATCAGAGAACCGGACATATCTCAGTAATTTAAAAATAATGATTACAAGTCAAAATGATAATATTTGGCATATTATGTATGAAATATATTACTTTATATATTACTTTTAGTATTTGACTGATACTGACTTCCTGTCTTTCTCCCATCAGATGTGGCTACTAGGAAGTTTGGAATGACACAGGCAGCCACTGTCCTTCTATGGAGCCAGCCTAGGCCTGCATCAGGGCATCTCCATGATAACGCCCTTCCTGTGTGGAGCCAGCGTGGTTTCTACTGTGCCTGCTGGGGAGGCCATGCACATCCAGCCCTGTCATCCCCCTGCTCCAGCCCACAGCCCTTCTTCTGGGCTCAGACTGTCCTCCTCTTTCTCTGAGGAGTGCTCCTGACCTCTGGAAACCCCTGGGGACCCTGGCTCCCAACTGGCTCAGGTCCCACTCTGTAGCTGCATATTCACTGTGACCCTTGCTGTGACCCTTGGTTCTGACTCTCCCACTAGACTGGAAGTTTCTCAAGGGAGGGCCAGCTCGCCCATCGCGGCCCCACTGTGTTCCCTGTCTGTCTGGTGTGCAGTGTGTGCTCAGTATCTGCTGAATGAATAAACAATGGAGCCCCCAGGAAGTGGACTAGCAGGACCAAGAAGAGCATCTGCAGTGAGCTGGGGTGGGCAGGGAGGGGAGGTACACCTGAGAGCCTCCAGAGGGCGAGCCCAAGGCTGGGGGGCAGCTGCTGTGGGGAAGGCATGGGGAGACAACTGTGGCCTCACAGAGGTCAGGGCTTTCCTGGAAGCTAAGCTGGCAAAGAGTCCATTTGCAATGCAGGAGACCTGGTTTTGATTCCTTCCTGGGTCAGGAAGATTCCCTGGAGAAGGGAACAGCAACCCACTTCAATATTCTTGCCTGGAGAATTCCATGGACAGAGGAGTGTAGCAAGCTACAGTCCATGGGGTTGCAAAGAGTCAGACACTTTAACTTCTGAGCAACTTTAACTTCACTTTCACAGAGGTCATGGAGAAGCCTGAGGACCCATCAGAGGCCCAAGACCCTGACCCACACTGCCAGGCTGGCAGGAGCAGCTGCTGGCATCTTCACAGCCATTGTCAACAGTTTACTTTTTATGAGGCAATATCTGTAAAAAAAAAAAATTTCTTCTCGTAAAAATGTATATAAGTGCTTTATTGTGGAGTAACTAGACTGAGTGCCTAGACATGGTTGGGGAAAGTTTGATAATGGCACATCAGGTTCATAGGTGGCTGTGGGTGGGCTTGTGATGGGCGAGCAGGTGCCCTAAGAAAGTCCAGTCCCAGGTAAAGCATTGGTCATCACTGGGCCTGCAGAGGAGCCCAGCTCAGGGCTCAACACTGCAGAA
Source organism: Ovis canadensis (assembly GCF_042477335.2). Lineage (NCBI taxonomy): Eukaryota > Metazoa > Chordata > Mammalia > Artiodactyla > Bovidae > Ovis > Ovis canadensis. Next base: position 32,182,980 of record NC_091246.1, read on the forward strand.
AACAGACCCCCTGCTTGTGGGGAGGGAATGACATTCTTGTCACATTTGTGCCACCAGGGAGGCAATGCCCTAGGCCAGGGGTTAGCAACCATTTTCTGTAAAGGGCCTAAGAGCAGATATTTGGGGCTCTGAGGGCCTTGGGGTCTCTGCTGCAACTGCTCAAGTCTCCCCTTGAAGAGTGAAAATGGCTGCAGACAATATGTAAACAGCAGGCATGGCAATGTCCCAATAAAACTTTATTAACAGAAGTGGGCAGCAGGCTGAGTTTGGTTTGTGGTCCACAGTTTGCCATCCCCTGTATGATTCTCCAGCTTCAGATCCCTGATTTTCCCAAGGTTAGCTCCCATATTTTAAAACTCCAGTGGGTCTCCTCTAAAGAAACAGTTTGTGTTAGCAAAGCTCTTGTGAGTTTTAGGAATCTCTCACATGAGCCAGTGGAGACTCAACCCACTGCCAGGCCAGAAACAGCTCAAAAGATAATGTTTCACTGCAGCTGTAAAACAGCAACCTTATCTCATCCGCAGACATAACAATGGGTCTGGTTCCTCTCTAGTATCCTCAAAATGAGGATCAAAGGGTTTCTTCTGCAGGGAGGTACCACGTCTGGAATGGGGAGTGTCAGGAGTGAAACTAAAGAGGGGAAACTAAAGAAACCTTATTTTAAAATATGCTGTGGCTTCCCTGGTGATGCTAGTGATAAAAAAAAAAAAGGCAAAAAAAAAAAAAAACCCCATCTGCCAATGCAGGAGACATAAGAGATGTTAGATCCCTGGGGTTGGGAAGATCCCCTGGAGAAGGGCACAGAAACCCACTCCAGTATTCTGGAGAATCCCGTGGACAGAGGAGCCTGGCGGGCTACAGTCCATAGGGTCACAAAAGAGTCGGACACTACTGCACGCATGCAGGCCTAAGAGCAAAGCCAGACCTTTCAAAGACGAGAGGACAGCTCTTGTCACCTGCTCCCCCCACACTGAGGGGCCTTCCTCTTCCCTCTCTGAAAGCCCATGGCCCCTCCAGTCCCCCACAGTGGAGGGGGCACACTTAGAAAAGATAAACACACAAGCTAATACAAAACATGAAGGCCTGTTGTATAACACAGGAAACGAAAAGGCCAGTGGGAAACAGCAGGTGTTCCCGGCAGTGTGGGTCTGGGGAAAGAAGAGGATGAGGCATTAACAAGATCTTACCCTGGGTTTGTGTGGGCAGATGTTTACATAACTGCCTGCGGAGGAGCTGGAGCTTAATAGCAGCCTGTCTGCTTTGCAGTGCAGTTGCCAAGCAATACCTTCCCTCTCGTGCCCTCGAGGCTTGAGACACTGGCAGTCATTTTCTTCTGCCAGAGGGCTACTCACCGAGGTCAGCGCCTCCACATTGGCGCCCATCAGACACAGGTAGCGGACCACGTCCAGAATCCCGTTGTTGGCGGCAAGGTGCAGAGGCGTCCGTCCATACTGCAGGAGACAAAAAGACCCGGGAGAGACCTCACCCTTGCTGCCGAGGATGACATGTGTGGAGGGACCAGGAAGAGATAGGAGGCGAGGTCTCCTTTCTCCAGAAACTTGCCATCTCCTTGGGGAGGCAAGCCAAACAAAATGTTTTCAAGTATTTCTCAGCTAACAGAGTGACTTTAAAATAAAACTTCAAAGGCTGAAAGAGTGGGAGGCTTATCATAAAATAACTAAATTAAGTCTCCTGCTGTGCTGGAAGAAAGGAGGCATGAGTCAGGGCTGAAGGCCCCAAAGTTCCAGAAAAATTTGCACTGTGGCTCAGATTTAGAGACAGCAAGGGAAGAAGGCATGGAAGGACAGAAAGTGAAGATGCTCTAATGCGGTGAAACGCCACGGCCATACCCAGCATTTTTGATTGCCTACGGCTCCCAAACCATGGGCCAAGGTATCTGGGGGCACTGCAGTGTATTCAAGGGGGTGTTGAGGAATACTTTAAATTTTTGATGGAACCAGCAGGTTCCGACACCAGGGAAACTACTAGCTTCAGGCAGTTCAGTGTCTCAAATTAGCTGGGACTGCCTTCCTTTTAGTGACATTGCGTATGCACTGCACAGGGTTGGCGGTGACTGTGATACAAAGCAGGTATCTTGTGAAGATCCACATAGAACAGGATATAGGGGTGGTGGTGTCCACTCTGAGTCCAAGGTTTAAAGAGTCAGTTGTGTACTAATGAAAGGTGTGTGCTTGTTGGACACCTTTAAAGAGTCCAAGGTTTAAATAGGGATTCTCTAGGCAAGAACACTGGAGTGAGTTGCCATTTCCTTCTCTAATGCATGAAAGTGAAAAGTGAAAGTGAAGTCTCTCAGTCACGTCTGACTCTCAGCGACCCTATGGACTGCAGCCCACCAGGCTCCTCCGTCCAAGGGATTTTCTAGGCAAAAGTACCGGAGTGGGGTGCCATTGCCTTCTCTGCTCTTTTTCTAGATGCTCGTAAATGGTAAGCCAGTCTCAGCAGGAAATATTAATGTAATACTTTTCTGTGACTATTTCTGAAGGTTCCCAATGAGCACACACCTACCATTAGTATACAACTGTGGTCAATTGAGAATTTAAAAAAAAATAGCTTTCTTTCAATTTATGTGAATCATTTGTTCCATCAGCTCCTGAAATATTAGGTTGTTTGGGTTGAATAACTTAATAAACAGAACTTAAGCAGCCTGGAGTGCTGCAGTCTACGGGGTCGCAAAGAGTCGGACACAACTGAGTGACTGAACAGCAACAAAGGTATTTAAACGATTTTTTTTTCTTTGTCGGCTGTGCCACACAGCTTGCGGCATCTCAGCTCTTGACCAGGATTGAACCTGGCCATGGCAGTGAAAGCCCAGAATTCTAACCATTAGGTTACCAAGGAACTCCTGGAACTTAAGGTTTTTCATTTGCTCGGGGGAAACCAGAAAAAAATAAATTACTTTACACAATGGAAATTATGAACTGAGCAAGTTTGGCTATCTCTGTTTATGTGCAAATAAATGTAGGTTTTTGTTAAGAAGTTAACACATGCTCATTTAGAATGTCCAAACAACATAGAAGGATACACAGTAGAAAAATGAAGTCTTTTCTTTCCGTTCCCCCAAGTTCCCCCACTCAGAGCTAGCCCCACGCAAACCTTCCAGGCTTTTCTCTATGAATTCATTAAGTGGAGAGAAATAATTTGAAAAGTGAAGACATAATCATATTCCACCTTCCATTCTGTCAACTTGCTTTATTCATCTGACAACAGACTGAATACTTTTCCACGTCTATAAGGAAATCTATTACATTCTTTCAGATACCTGAATAATATTCAATATTTAGATATATCATAACTTATTTAGTTAGCCTGCTGAGGATGGACACTTAGGGTGGTTCCATTTCTTGCTACTATAAGTAATGCTGCAGTGTGTGTGCATATTTATGTTTTGTTTACTGTTCACTCCTAGAGTCATTTAGAAAACAGATATGAAGCTTTCAAATACCCCAGAGCTAAAGTGAAAAGTAAGGAGTTGGTTTGGAAGCTTTGGAGGAAGTGTTTGGATTTCTGTGTGAGGAAGATAGTCCCAGGTAACAAGATGCATAGTTTTATAGAAGGGAAAAAGGTCAAGGAAGAGACATAGAATGAATAAAAGACTAGGAGGGTTTACAGTTTGATGGCCTCCAATATTTGACCGAACAAAACTCAAACTCCTTAACATTATATTCAAGGCCTTTCACCATTTGGACTCAACTCCCCTTCCTGGCTGCCTCTCTCTTCTTGAAATACGCTTTTCCCCTCTTCTCCATCTGTCCAAATCCCAATCATTTAAAATAATCACCTCTGAACAGCTTTTCCCAGTTTCTTTAGTGTCCAGATGCCCATGCTTCTGGAGCGCCAGTGTCTCTATCACAGTAGTGGTTATAACATGAGACGCTCTTATAGTGAAATGTCCCTGTGTCTGTCTGCAAGCAGCCTGAGGACAAGAGTCATTCCCTGCTGCCCACCTCCCAGCCCCCTCACATCGCACCTGGCACAGTGCTGTCAGAAAAAGGCATTCGTCCATCAGTACCTGGCAGGCACGGAATTCTCGGGCAGGATCCTGGGTGTGTGTGCACATCTGTGTGTGTGTGTGTGCACACCTGTACACGTGTCAACATGCCTTTTCTCCCTTTGCTGATCAGAAGAGGCAATCCAGAAGAAAACAAAGGGTTAAGGGTGTGCTCTCTGTATCGTCCAGGTCCTCTCTTCTTCCACGTTCCCCGACACAGCCGAGTTAAATAGCCGGTCTCCCGATTTTCACATGAGAAGAATGCAGATAGAGAAATGCCTGTTTCACTGCAGTGACTGTCAGAAATTGTGACAAGCTCCTGTCACATGCTGGTGACAGGGGTAGGATCTGAATGGCCGCGTGTGTCTCTGGGGGAATGGAATCCAGGGGAGGAAACGGCAGGGCACGGAGAGGAGTGACAGTCTGCCTGGGCGGCGTGGCTGTCACTGTGCCGTGGCCACGCTATCAGGGTCAGTCCATGTAAAGGCAGATATGCTTTCTGGGGAAGCAAGGCCTTTCTCTTACTTTTCTGCACATTTTTTAAGTTCCTCTATAGACCTCATCATCTTTCCTAAAATAAGCAACAAAAAAATGGAAGTGAAAAACAAGCCGACACCAGCTCTTCTGAAGGTGCAAGACCCACCAAGTCACCACGTACAACGGCCAAGTCACAGCCATTCAAATGAGTGCCACGAGGTCCCTAAAGCTGCTTTTTATTCATTTAAAGACTCTTGGAAGGAAAGCCAACCTCTTGATGCTGCTTAATATTATATTACATTTAGTTTCTTCCTTAAGCCGCTTATATAACTGACTTGGCAAGATTAGAAAAGGATAAACTAAGCAAGCAACCAGCAGCTGATGGCTAGGACTTAGGATACTGCCTTTTCATATTTCCAGAATATGAAGATTACCTATTTCAATTTCTATTAGAATTAATCACATAATATGCAAGAAGAATTTTTTTTTGGTAGAAGCATATTTTTCCAGGTATTTCAGTTATTCTTTTACCTTAAACAAACCATATTAAATTCTGCTGCTATCATGTCTGCCACTTATAAACAAATATTTCCTGAAATTACAAAATTAATTCTACTTAGACTTTGTTTTTATTTTTTATTTTTTTAAGATCTCTTTATTTTATTTATTTATTATTTTTTTTTTTAGACTTTGTTTTTAACATAATGGTAACAGAATAGTGCTTGCCTTTCATACAGTTACAGAGCTGAAACCATATGACTATCCAACTGTTCTACCATGCTTGGTAAATGAAAATCTAGATGGCATTCAGGGAAAAGAGAAGGTGTTAGCTAATTTCTAGAATTTCCAGAAGTCAACATATGGGGGTTTTAATTTCTTTATCATTCACCAAATGATAGTATCCCCTTAGTCTTACCAAATGTATTTAGCACAAGAAAGATAAAACCATAAAACTCCCAAATGGGGGAAACTAGAGAAATCCGGTTCTAGGAATTTCAATCATATAACTCACTAGGTGTTTTTCTGAAGACTCACTGCCCTGATTTGTACCATGTTCTTTGATTCTTCTCCAGGAAGAGAAAATACACACACACTCTCTCCTCCGCCCTCCCTCCTTCTCTTTCTTTCTGCTGCTGCTGCTGCTGCTGCTAAGTCACTTCAGTTGTGTCCAACTCTGTGTGACCCCATAGAGCAGCCCACCAGGGTCCTCCATCCCTGGAATTCTCCAGGCAAGAACACTGGAGTGGGTTGCCATTTCCTTCTCCAATGCATGAAAGTGAAAAGTGAAAGTGAAGTCGCTCAGTCGTGTCCGACTCTTAGCAACCCCATGGACTGCAGCCTACCAGGCTCCTCCACCCATGGGATTTTCCAGGCAAGAGTACTGGAGCGGGGTGCCATTGCCTTCTCCACTTTCTTTCTAGATGCTTATAAATGGTAAGCCAGTCTCAGCCGGAAATATTAATGTAATACTTTTCTGTGACTATTATTAAATAGACTATTAAGTCTATAGGAAATTAAATAATTTCCTATATAATATTTATTTAATAATTAAATTATTATTGAACAATTTATTAAATTAATAAACTATAGGAAATTATTAAAAAGTCATATGCAAAATACACTTAAAGTGGAGAGCCCTATGAAAAAGAACAGGTCCATAAAAGCAATACTGACTTTGAACAGTGAAGACAGAAATTTGGCCCAAACCCAGAAGCAGGTAGACACAGAGACATGGATGGACTGTGCAGAGATCTTCCCTCCAGCTTTACCTTGTTGGAGAGATCCAAATTGCAGTTGGCTTCACAGAGGGCTACCACAATCGGCACGTTGCCATCTTTGCAGGCCACATGGAGGGGGGTGTTGCCATGCCTGTCTTGGAAATCGACTGAACAGCCTTGGCTGATGAGAGTCTGGATGACCTCCATCTGACATCGTCTCACGGCAAGATGTAGAGCAATGTGTCCATCCTGTAACAAACACCAGGGCCGTGAGCACTTTTGACCGGGCATGTGAGACTGGCTGGTTGCCTTTCTAGCCTCACTGGGTCAGGTTTAACCGGCAATGGGACCGTTATTGCAAAGCCTGAAGGAGGATTAAAAACCGCAAACTTTATTCCTGGCAGGGTTGAGGTGAGGCCCCACATGTCTCACTCTGAATAATCACGGTCTGAGCTGACCATCAGTTTAATTAATCTAGGCTTGGCCAGTACATTCAGGTAGGAAGACACCACAGTCTTTCTTGTGTCTGAATTCATAGAACTTAAGTCATTGTTGGTTCTCCAGTGGCCTGTTTTAACAAGTATTTGGAAAACATTTGCTCAGTAATCTTTACTAACTTCGTAAGTAGAGTTTATTGTTTTATTCTTTACTCTGAGAAACTGAGAAAGCTGAGGTGACATGCTATCACATAGATGAGAAGCAAACTGTTGTTGCTTACTCACCAAGTTGTGTCTGACTCTTTTGTGACCCCGTGGACTGTAGCCTACCAGGCTCCTCTGTCCATGGGATTTCCCAGGCAAGAATACTGGAGTGAGTTGCCATTTCCTTCTCCAGGGGATCTTCCCAACCCAGGGACTGAACCCATGTCACCTGCATCGGAAGGAAGGTTCTTTACCACTGAGCCAGCAGGGAAGCCCTAAGAAGCAAATATAACATATTTAACCTCTGCACCCACGCAGCACCAGCCTGGGAACTCACTCTCCCTGTTGTAAAGCCCCTGATGAAGATAAGTGCTGAGTTTTAGGAGCTCGGTAGAGGGAGCTTAGAAGCATTTCTCTAACTCATCTATTCTAGGGTTGTTCAACCTCAGCCCTGTTAACATTTGGGGCCTGTCCTAGGAATTGCAGGCTGTTCAACAGAGCTGCTGGTCTTTATCTTCTAGACACCCTATCCTGGTTGTGACAACCCCAAAATAACGTCTCCAGCCACTACCTAATGTCACCTGGGGGCAAGGTCACTGCCCACTTGAGAACCGCTGCTCTGTACCAAGAGAATACTCCACAGAGGGCAGTGACTAAGTGAACCAGTGTGCCAAAACCACCATGGATGGTAGCATCAGTTTCACTGCAGGATAGGTTCACAATAAGAAAAGATTATGCTGAATTTGCTTAATTAAAGAAGGGAAACCTAGTCTAGAATTGTTATCAAACAAGTAAGAATAGTTTATTGTCTTTCTACAAAACAGCAGGTGATGGAAGTAAATAAACCACCTATTTCTTTGTCTATCTACAATCAATAGTGCGTTGCCAATTTCAGTCCTAAATGAGGATCTGTCTTGGGTTCCATGATCACCGCTGTACCTGCTCCAAAGCTAAAAAAGCTAAAAATAAAATAGAGTTGAATTATTTGATCATCTCATAAATTTTGCTGCATCCCACAAATGAACATTAATTATGAAACAGAATCGAGAGTCACGGAATCTTTAGACTGGAGAAGAGAAAGGATAATTACAACTTGTTGCATCTAAGTTATTTTAGGTAAACGAATTGAGAAGTCTTGTGGTCCCTGTAGCCCCCACTAGATGACTTTTCAGCAAGTGGGATACTTTCACCCACAAAGCACCTTGTCAGATGCATTAAGGTCGGCTCCGTGCTCAGCCAGACACTCCACGATGTCTTGGTAGCCCCTGGCAGAGGCTGTCAGGAGGGGGGTCTCGCCTTCTCTATTCTTAATGTTCACATTGCAGCCGGCTTCACAAAGGGCTTTGGCCACAGAGTAATAGCCGTGCCAGGCAGCACAGTGCAGGGGGGTTTCTTCTTCCTGGCCAAGGAAAGAAGCACAGAGAAGAGGAGAATGCAACAAGATGAGAGAAAGTACAGGCATGGTGAGAGTCCTAACCAAATTTGGCAGCAAACACAAGGCAGTGGAGAGAAAGGGCTTGTAGCTATTGGAGCAAAACATTAACATGAAATAATGGGCTGGGTCTGATGCTTTTCCTTAATTCAAGTTCAGCTTTCTCCAGCAATTTACTGACAATTGACTTTGCAGAGCCCACTGGCACCATGCATGGGCTCAGCTCTTCTGAACAATGGAGCCCCTGTGTGTGTGGATGTATAGCATCTTTCCTGTGAAAGTGCAATAGTTTACTTCATTTGTGATTACTAACAGAGGGAGCGGATTTCTTTGAGCAAGAACTCCTCTAACAAACCTGTCTCAAGATTCCTGTCATGAACACAGCAGAACGGTGAGTCACATAAATGGATTATTGCTCTGGCAGAGAAAGGGCCAAGATAACCATGCTTCAACAACAAGGACTGGTTATCAGGTCTACATATTCATACCAACATCATCAGACACATAGATATCTGTCCATAAGAGGCTGTTACACTGTAGTAGTTATGAACACTCTGGAACCAGTCTGTGTGGGTTTGAGCACCAGCTCCACCACTACCGAGCTCTGCTATCTTAGGCAATTTCCCGAACCTCTCTCTGCCTCAGTTTCCTCATCTGTAAAATGAGAATTGAAGGGTTGTTCAGAGGATTCATGAATGAATGAATGGCAGTGCTTTTGTCTGAGTCCCTGCCCTCTGTAATTTAAGCAGAAAATCTAACTTGGATGCACTTCCAAAGTACTCAAGCCTATCATTTGGCTGTCTGCACATCCATGCAAAGAGTAGGAAGAAGTGGGGGCGCCAGCTGCCGTGACCCACCTTGTCCTGGAAGTTGGGATTCGAGCCGAAGCTACACAGTAACTGAACCACATCAGCATGGCCGTAGCGAGCTGCCACATGAAGGGCTGTCTCTCCAGACTGCAAAAGACACAGCCAGAGATTCAGAGCCCCGAGAATCGTCTCCAGGGACTAGAACACACAGGACTGGAGGCCCACTCCCACACACGCCTGGCTCCATGTCCTCCTCTGAGGCAGTGCCTGTCCTCAGGCCAGATGCCCCATTGGTGACTGGGCCAGGGACCCTGCCTGGGGTGTCCACCATGTTGCTACTGTTACACTCATACACCTGGCCTCTCGTGTGTAAAGCACCAGCCCTACCCACCCCACCAAGTGAGAGTCCATTCCGTTTTCCGTGACGGATGTTCCTAATCTTCATATACTGATGCTTCCAGCTATGTGACTTTTTTTCAAAACACAAAATTCCTTGTTTAACATTAAATTACTTAAACACAAGGTTTTATTTACTAGCAAGTTTCTGATTTCACTGTCTATGTTTAGAATATAATTTCTTACATCCTCAGAGATTTTTATAAATATTACCATTAGTCCCTACAATAATATATTCTGTGAATTAGTAATAGACGTAACTTCTTAAGATATTTTTACTTATATCTGCCATAAAACTGTCAGAATAAACTGATCTAAAACAGAATGAGATATTTGTTGCCACCTGACATAAAACTGCTATAATAAAAGTATGTCTTTAAATGACAACCCATTCCAGTATACTTGCCTGGAAAATTCCATGGACAGAGGAGCCTGATGGGCTACAATCAATGGGGTTGCAAAGAGGTGAACGTGACTGAGCAACTGAACATGGAATGTGAATGTCATCCCTTATCCCTTAGATATGGTACAGGGCACAATCTATATAACTGTATGTGACAGCCCTGACTGAATATAACGAATCAGTCTGCTAGTATCAGAAGCAGAGAAGGGTTACATACATGGTGGAATACATACAGATGAGAGAGTAGGAACCCTAGGTGCAAGTCCCAGCCCTGCCATTAATTCACAGGAGTACTGTGTGGACTGGATGAAACATGGTGTATGAAAGCAGGGTATCTCCCTAAGTTAATACTTTTTTATAATATTTTTATCCCCAAAGCCTTAACTTTAATTGCACTGTCTCATTACCCCTTCTAGTACCAGTGGTCAAAGTCAGCAGAGTCAGTCATGTCAAAGAGGAAGAGGATAGTAAAGAGACATGCACATGGCGAGGTGGGAAGAGGACCAGGACTTGGGCCACTTTCTGGTTGTCCTTCTAGCAGAACTTTTGAGTTTTCATGTTACGAGGAAGACAGTTCACTGCTCACATAATATGACAACCAGTTGGCATATTTCAGCTAAAATCAGGTTTTAATGTTAGACCAAGTTACCAGCAAAAAGAAACTTCTAAATTAAATTTTCTGTAGGAAGATTTTGGTCCCGAATCCTTATTTTTTGGGTCATGATGCAGATGGCATGCCGACACTCAAATGCAGTCTTTTATCACTTTCCATAAGAAGAGAAGTGGCCTTACCTTGTCTTTAACGTCCAGAGGGCATTTGTTCTCACTGAGAAATTTCAAGGTATCTACATGGCCATGCCGAGAGGCCCAGTAGATGGCATTGGATCCACCCTGTACAAAAACCAAGGCAGAGTCACGCTCTCAGATGGATCTGAACACACACATCACTCAGTTGGTATATTTCTTTTTCTATGTGATGGCAAACGCCAAAGGAGCAACTCCCAAGAGGAATAAAACCCCACTTCAGTTTTTGGTTTGACAAAGGGACCAAGGTTATGTAAGACATGAACATTCCAGAAAGCTGGGTGAAAGGGATAAGTGAGCTTTCTATATTATCTCTTTAGACTTTTTCTTTTAATCTAGAATTATCTCAAAATAAAAACTTTTTTTTTTCCCCTAAAACCTTCATTTCAACTTCCAGTGAGAATTCCCTATATGGTCAAGGGCCAGTTCTAGGCTATCAACAGTGCTGTTGAAAGTCTATGGAAGCTGATGACAGATTCAGCGTAACGACAATTAGCTGGTCATCACTTGTGTCTACACTCCCAGTGAGGTATACACCTCAAAGCATATCCTCCTTATCCTGTTACCCTAATAAACATGTGGGAAAATACATTTCTGATGAGATTAATTGGATAATGAAAACTTCTCCAAATATAACATCAATTAACACCGCTGAGTCAATGTGATCAATAAGGAGTCAATCGGGGCAGGATGCAAAGAAGGGCAGATGCTGAGTAACAGAGCCATGAGGAAGATGAATGTTTGCTTTTCCCTTATAACCTGTTAGACAGGACCAGACTACTTAATCAGTTCATCTTCCTTTACAGGAAACTGAGAAATGAAGTAGGGCATATGTAGTATTTTTCTGTTACCTCTATGATTAGAGACATTTGGAAATACTTAAAAAATTACTCCTTTTGCAATAAAACAGAATTATGACCTTATCCTGGATGTCAATTCTTGAGCCTCTCTTAATGAGCAACTGTAGTATTTGAATATTCCCACAGCCAGCAGCAATAAGTAACGGAGGAGTCCCATGCTGGAAAATGCAAGGAAAAAAAATACAATTTTTCAGGTTTGAAAGGAAAGGAGAAGCCTAAACTACCACTGCTGCCCCAGACACCTTCCTGTGTCTCCATAGACACACACCTGCCCTGCCTGACAGGAGTAGAAATGGGAGAAAATGGTAGCCTGCCCTCATTTGGATTCACAACCAAAAGTGACATTTTTATTTGCAAGATGAGTACATATAAAATTTCATGGTTAGAGGGGCATTCTAGCTGCATATAGAAAGGCCTTGTGTGAAGAAAGGCTCTCGATGCACAAAGACCTTATTTCTAATTCAATTCACTTTCTAAGCAGAAGTGATTTCCCCCACAGTATGGAGTTTACACAGGAAAGAAGAATGGAGAAGCAGATGGGTTCTCTCCACCTTGGACTTGGAGGAGCACAGTCACTATGACCCCTGACCCCTACTCCCCCTGGCAGGACAGCATCAGACCTTGTTGGGCTGGTTAACGTCGTAGTTGGACAAGGAGCCCAGGAGGTGCTGCAGGCCTGGGACATTATCGTCGTTGATGGCATGGATGATAGCTTTCATCACAAAGGAGTCTTCCTCGTCCTTGAGAGAGACAGGGAAGAGGGAAAAAGGTTCACACAGCTGGCTATGCTGCCCCTTTTACCAATATCAGAGAAACTAAGGCTCATTTGTTAAGAGGAGCCTTCAGGGGGCAAGTAAGCCATTTAATCCCCAAATCTACCTGGTCATAAAGGGAAGCAGGAGGTCACCTTTTGCCCCTCCCACATTGGGAACTAATACCACCTACAATTTACCTGGGACTTTATGTCACCTGCATTGTAACCCAGACAGCAAACAGCTCTGAAGATTCAGATTTAGGACAATGATTGATGACAAACTACTCTTTGTGTTTATCTTAGGAATCTTTCAAAACATATAGTTCCAAAAACCACTGTAGAAAATTTCAGGTGTAACTCAGACTCTAAAACTATTGAACCAAGGAAATGATGTCTTTGAATAAGAAAGACTTACTTTGCCATTTTTGCATTACAGATTGTCATTTTTTGATTACTAGAAATTCCTGTATTCTATAACATAATAACATTCTCTGAAAGTTGGTAACAATTGTTTTTTTTTTTTAAATAAGGTCCCAAAAGGGGAGAAATGTAAAAATAAAGGCCAGATAAAACAAAGTATAATGGATGCATTTCTATTTATAAAGAGAAAATAACGATACCATTGAACAATAAATTTACTAAATTTTTGCTAATTTGTCAAAATACTTTCTTAAATATATATAAGGTATTTGTAAAATATGATAAATTAAAACCAAAAAATAAGCTAGAAAAATTCCACCACAAAAGTTTTGGATTTATAGAAGTACAGCTACTACAATTTCAGATCTGGGAAAGCATAGCTACAGAGGCTGAACCGCTACCTGTGGGGGTGGTAGGGAGAAAGCATTTCTCTGAACTTTGCTTTCTCTTTATAAATCTGAATTCAAACGAGCTTCAGAAGGGCTGTAATACTATTTGTAGAGAATACATGTTTAAGATTGGGTTTCCTTTTCTAGTCGAAGACTAAGAGACATTTGCCTGAAAGTGAGAGAGACGAGAAAGGGGAGAATGGAGGAACAGGCAGGTTGCTGTAACACCTCATGATCAACAGGACACTGAGATGAGGCGAGACAGAACCTGAGGGCTGCGGAGGGGGGTCTCTCCACCTGGAGCTCCTTCACAAGCTCAGGCCCTCTCCTACCCTAAACTTTTCATTGCAATGTATTTTCTCCCAACTGACTGTTCTGTGATTTTAATTTATAAGATTTAATCATTCTCATCACCTAACTTAGATTAATAGTTTATATCTTGTCTTGGTTTCCCAGTCCAGACTTCTTCCTCTTCTCCTCTCTTCTCCTAACTTGCATCTCTCCAGCATCTTTTTCTTTTTTTTTCTTTTTAGTATTTCCTAACTCTTTTCATTCTATAAGGCTAGACCTGGAACTTGAGTATAACTGTTAGCTTCAGGGGATTAAAAAAAGAGCTGGTGTCTGCTGATGTGTGACCTTGCCCTTGGAGTCCCCAGATTCCACTCAGGAAGCCCTGACTACTCAGTTACATGAGCCTGCAGGTTCCCACAGAACTACTCTTCCTGTCTTTTTTGGAGTCTCCTTTTCTTCGAGGGTTCACAAAGTCCCGTTGTCTGACTGTTGGGTAAAATCTTGTTGAATTTTGATGTGTCCACTATATCTCAACAGTTAATCTATGATTAGGTTTCAGTTTGGATTAGGGAAAAAAATTGTGCAGTTGTTCTCAAGGACCTTTGGAAGTCAATACAATGTCAACAAAGAGAGCGGGTTTAGCCTTCTGATCTACCATGAACTATATCATCAAGCCCCACTGCATTTGCCCTGATTTTCTGCCGTGTGTGTTTGTGTGTGTTGTGTATGTGTGTGTGTGTGTGTGTGTGTGTGTGTGTGTTTGGAAGCAGGGCTGTCTGTCCCTTTTGTACTATTACAGTTCAAGATTCTCCAAGGTCAGCGGAAAGAGAGGGCTTTCGTTTTAGTTCATGAAAATTAGATGCTCTTTCCCTTTTACTGGCCAGGCTCTCTTTTATCAAACTGTGTTGGGGGGCAGAGGAGGGTGGGAAGGTGGAGGTTGGAGGTAGTGGGTATAGCCAATCAAAACAAAGAGGAAAAATGACCAAAAAGTATAGAGTACATCAAATCAGCCATCCCAACTCCCTCTTCGAGAGGAGGAAGAACAGGCCTGACATTTCCAAGATTTCAGGTTTTCTGGGTTGCTGAACAAGTCAAATAACTTAAACATTGTAAATACACAGTGCTAAGAATGAATCTACCCAGGGAAAAGGACTGCTTACCAGAGTATCATCGCTTCTGGCAACACTCATGTTACTTCTGGACAAGAATGACCTGGATAATCTTTGGCACAGTGATATCAAGCGAACAGATTGCTTTATTAAAAAAAAAGAGAGAGAGAGAGTGAATAAAAGGCAGGGAGAAAGGAGGAGAGAGAGCTTATATAACAATACTCAAATTAGTGCAGATGACAAAGTCTTTTGAGTTAGCATTTGCTGCTGACAGCACATACTCTTCAGGGGTGGGCAATCCCAGAAGCAGGTTAGATTATATTTGCTTAAAGAAACTTCTAAAGGTCTTATAAATCAAGACAACAAAAGAGAGATTCTCCTTCTACATTTCATTATCAAACCATAGAAGTGGATACCATATTTCACTCTCCATATTTCACTCTCTACTCTTTGAGGAATGTGATCTTACCCTAACAAAGCCTGTGGACGTCCGCCCTTGGAGAAGCATGGTAGGCAAGGGCCCTGTGCCCGTGATGCCCAGGCAAGCTGGTAATGGCAGACAGTGTGACTCTCAAAACTCTTACAGTTGTTGGAAATGAGTAGGTGGGGGGCTTTTTTGCCAATAGGACAAACACCTCTGCATTTACTCTCAAAGGCAAGAAGCAACATGTAAAGACTGTGTGTGTATGTAAGACAGAGAATGAGAAAAAGAAAGTTATGGTGGTTCACACTTCACTTTAAGCCTTATTTTCAGGGCTTCTTTCAGAACTAACAGTCAGGTCTTGAGTAATCTACTGCTGTGGTCCTCATCTCTCTCAAGGCATCCCAACCTGATGGGCATGACAATGAGGTATACCTCTGGGCCAGTGATGAGGAAACATGGCAAGTACCTGCTTCCTCTGGGCTTGACATGACCCTGTGCACAGGAAGCCATCCTGTCCCCCTCTGAACCCTGATTTTGTATTTGTTCAAGTTGGATGGAATGTTCTTTAAGCCACATCCTACTCAGCCGCTGCAGAAACCATCCACACTGAGAAGAGATCATAGTGAATGCTCCTGGCCCACCCTACCCTCATCCCAACCACTCACAGACCAAAGCTGGATTTAGAGAGCCATTTACACAAACTCTGGGATATTCATAATGCCATGCTGCTTACCACGAGGAACAAATCTA
Source organism: Ovis canadensis (assembly GCF_042477335.2). Classification (NCBI taxonomy): domain Eukaryota; kingdom Metazoa; phylum Chordata; class Mammalia; order Artiodactyla; family Bovidae; genus Ovis; species Ovis canadensis. The sequence goes on from NC_091246.1 coordinate 32,198,666, forward strand.
TTTAAAATGTGGTTTGTTGCATTTAGAAAAAACTGCACTATAATTTTATTGTACTGATTTAAAAATGTGCCTCGGGAATGGCTTTGATTTAAAAAATAAATATAAGATTACATGTAAAAAGATGAGCTAAATAGGACTGAAATAATATTTTTGCTTGTCTTTGAAAATAGAGTAATGGTACAGATGTGAACTTGAAAATGGATGCACTTTTGTATTGCTGATATCAGAAGACATACACCCTCAGCAGAGAGAACCATGTAGGAAATTGAATTAGTTAATTCCTTCAAATCAAACAATCTTACTTTCCATTTTTTCCGGGCTGCAAACTTCTTGAATTTCTCCATGTTTACTGCCGATGCTTTTCTACTAAGTGCTTGTTGGGTATCTTTAGGCTAAAATGAAAATCCAAGACAATTTAGAGCTCTCAAATGACAGAAATGTGTTACATGACAACTTCTGGATACCTCTCACTATTTGGGATGCTTACCTATTCACCTTGCTAAAGTAATAAAACCAGTTGGGATAATACAGCAGATCTAGGAACGTAGTCTCTGAAGGCTAACTCTTGTGGCTAAAGATTTGAGAAAAATCCATAAAGACTGGGTCTTGGGGGAAAGTTGAAAAGTTGAGCTTGGACCAAGCTGAATTACAACTCTCCATAAAAGAGTCTGGGAATGGGATGATTCATGGTGAGGCCATGTTATGAGACAAGTAAAGTTAACATCGTCAAGTAATTTAGAGCTGTTTGAGACCTCAGAGGTTAGCAAACTCACTCTATCCCACATCATTAAAATCCCTCCTCCACTGCATCTTTTTCAGAAGGCCATGCAGCTCTACCTCCGAGAGGAGATATCATTGCCTTCCAGGGAAACCAAGGTAACTGCTGGGAGCTGGCACAGGTGGAGTTTGCCAGCTGCCCCAAACCTACTTCTGCAAAGCAAATTACTGCACTGCAATCCGTTTACTGGTTCCATGATTTTAGTCTGCAACTGCCATGCTCCCACCCTTAGTCCTTTCTGCTCTATCTGAAGCAGCTTTGATTCTTTAACCCAAATGCCAACAGGTGCCAGGCAGGTAGGTATATGTATGATGGGGGTGACCCTGGCCTGGCACAAAGGCAGCAGGGTAGAGTTTCTGGCAGCCTTGTGGAATGAGGTCTCAGTGTTGGCAGAACTTCAGATTTTTCAAGAGAAGCTGGAATCTAGATTTGATATCATATTTAAATGGTGGAATTTAATTCAAAAACTTAACAAAAATAGTGTTTGGGCTAATATCCCATAATCAAATGTAAAGTGGTTGAGTGGCTCTGCCCTTCAGCTTCTCATCACCATCCTGCCCTGTGGTAGTTCACTCCTCTTTACCTCTGTTATCATGAGGATTCTCTCAGCTGCCTTAAAATACGGCACCTACAGCAAACACAATACTCCAGACATGGCTGTGGTTAGAACCCACAGTGCCACGTGATATCCTGTGCTGTGCTTAGTCGCTCAGTCGTGTCTGACCCCATGGACTCTTTGTGACCCCATGGACTGTGGTCTACTTGGCTCCTCTTGTCCATGGGGATTCTCCAGGCAAGAATACTGGAGTGGGTTGCCATGGCCTCCTCCAGGAGATCTTCCCAACCTAGGGATCGAACCCAGGTCTCCCACATCGCTCTTTACCATTTGAGCCACCAGGGAAACCCAAGAATACTGGAGTGGGTAGCTTATCCCTTCTCCAGGGGAAACTTTCCAACCCAGGAATCGAACCAGGGTCTCCTGCATTGCAGGTGGATTCTTGAGCTACCCAGAGAGCCCAGGGCAAATGAATTCCAGGATGCCCTATGATCCCCAAACCAACTGCAATCAACTCACCTTGATCCAGGGATGCTGCAAACTGTCCTGAATTGTCATTCTCTTCCTTTGTGGGGGGAGGAGAAAGAAAAAAGAAATGCAGTGACCATAGAAGCAAGGACTACGGTTGTTTCCATGCCGGCTGGCCCTCCAAGCAGATGCTCTGGAAAACGCGGTTCGGGACCTGCTTCACGGAAGCAAGCCGAAAACAACGTCAGTCTTTGCGTGCTTATTTCACTGTGCCCACCGGGACTGAAAGGCACAAAGGGGGCCTGCCTGCATTTTCTGAAGCGTTCCACGTGGTACGCTTCTCTTTGCCAGGTGGAAACAACCAGCGAGGAATAAACATGGCTGCGTGCACAGGACAGGTGCTAACCCCCGTCTAGCTGAGGCCACGGCTAGGCAACTTTCAGGAACAAGGGACACTCACTTTGGATCCTTGACGAGGAGTCTTCTTATGAAATCTTTGGCTAGGGCACTCGTATTACTGAAGTACTCTTCCTCAAATTCATAGTTGACAGCAGATACGTTCGCTAATGTTTCTTGCTTAGTGTCTCCAAGAAACGGGGAGGCCCCACTGAGGCTGTTAATAAAGTGGAGCACAGAACATGAGTAAGTCTCTCTAGCGTCATCATGCTGATCCTCCAATATCTGATTAGGAGAATGAGGAATAACAGTCTAACCTGGTGCTTGTGCTGTCACTTCAAAATTCAATTACATTTTACAGGGCGTTTAATTGTCATGTACAAAAGCTTCAGCTTATGCAAAGGACACATTTAAAAAGTTAATTTAAAAAACTAAAAATTAAAAAAAAAAAAGAATGAAAGGTAAAAAAAAAAAAAAGTTAATTTAGAATAGCGTTTAGTAGTTTATAAAAGAAAAACCTTTCCTATTTTCTCAGCAGTGATGGGCCGTCAAGCTTTCTTTCAGTGATTATGTTGCAATTTCTGATGACTCATTTCAAATTAAGAGAAAATGTGTAATTAGTATAAACTAAATGTGTTCTGGAGGTGTAAAATGACTATGTGTACACAAAAGCGTGCATCACCTGAAGTGATCAACGTGACACAGAGTTTCAAAGAAAAGGGGGAAGAGCACAAATAGTGAATTTGGGTACTTACAGAATATAGGTTATTACCCCGATACTCCTAGACATGAAACAAGAAGAAAAACAATATCAGATGAACAGTAAAATAAACCAGAAAAATGACAACATTAATGACATGTTCCTTACCACATATCTGCCTCAAGACCAAGAGGTTCATAGTTGACTATCTCAGGAGCTATGGGGAAACGAATGCACATTTAGTTTTGGAAGGAAGTGAACCAACAGAGTCTAATCTTCATGTATAAATCAGAATCATGTAACAGGGAAATGTTGCTGCAGCAGGGGAATTCTGCCAGCATAATGTTTATGAAAAATGAATGGAATGGCCACAGGAATGAAGAAAACTTACCAACAAATTCTGGTGTCCCAAATATATTTTTGAATTCATTTCCAAAGTCAATTTTATGGGCCAACCCAAAGTCAATGATCTTGATCCGAGGCTTGGGAACATTTCTATCCAAAAGCATTATGTTCTCAGGCTTTAAAAAGAGAAAAATAGTACAGCAATGTTCATAGCAGTGTTCTTCACAACAACCAAAAGGTGGAAATAACATGATGCCCACAAAACAGGGTCTATCCATACAATGGAATATTATTTAGCCTGAGAAAGAAAGTAAACTTCTGACATGTGCGTCAATATGAATGAACCCTAAAGACATTGAAATGTCAATCACAGAAGGAGAAATGTTGTATAATTCCACCTATATGAAGCATCTAGAATGGGCAAAATCAAAGAGATGGAAAGTAGAATGATGGATGCCAGCAGCTGGGGGTAGGAGGGCTGAGGACTTATTGTTTAACGGATACATAGTTTCAGTTTGGAACAACAGTAGATTCCAGAAATAGATGGTGGTGATGGCTACACAACCATGTGAATAGACTTAATGCCACTTAACTGCATACTTTAAAATGGTTAAAATGGCAAATATTATATTGTGTTTATCTTTCCACAATCAAAAAAAAAATTCTATCATATGTTATGCTGAGGACAAGATGGCAGTGTAGTTTTTCCTCTCTCCTGAGACAACAACAAAAAGTAGGGATAAAAGAGGTTGCAAGAGAACACCAGGAAAAATAAATGCCTTGGTTTAGGTTCTCCCAGGAACAGATCTGGAAAGGGATTTGGCTTAAGTGGGAGGGGACCCCAGGGAATACTGGGAGGCGGAATGGGAAGACAGGAGACGGAAGGAAGCTGACATAAAGTGTCTTATCAAGGTGGGGGTGACTGGAGCACAGTCTCTTTGGAGGACTTGGGGAGAAATGGTAGCACTCAGAATTTTCCAACTGAAGCACAAGGAAGCTGGGGTATTTATCCACCATCTCCCCAGGTCCACTGCTAAGGGCTGCTTCAGTGGGTATTTATGCTTGGGCGTTTCCAGCTCCCAGCAGCAGCCTTTGGGGTGTGTGCCAGTGAGTATTGGGGGATCCAGATGTGTTCTTGACAGCTCTGCTACAGTAAGTATGGGGAAAATCTTCCCTTCTCTTACGTCTTACCTAGCTCCAATGACAGGAGTCATTCGCTTGGCAATCAACCACACACTGCTTGGTGATAATCTTCTCACTGTTTTGGACTGTACCCTGAATCTTACATTGTCACTTCTGTTGCGCATATGGATGTCTTCCCCTCCCAAAGAGACCATAAACTCTGTGATGGGTGGGAGTATGACCTGCCCCCCTCCCCTCTTTTTTTTATTGTTGATAATGCCTTGCCCCTAGTCAACAAAGACCCCAAGTAGACAGTCTCAGAGTCTGGCTTAATTGATTGCGAGACAGAGTCAGCCCAGAAGCCTTTGCATGAAGAAGGAGAGTAGAGGTTAAAATACCTTCCATCTTATATGATAATAGCCAGAGGCGGAGAGAAATGGAGCAGCCAGTGGCTACTCCAGGATGAAAATACCCCATAACCAACAGCAGCCCCCTTGCTTAAAGACTTGGCTGGCAAGAGCCTTCAATTCTTTCCCAGGAAAATTCTAGAATGTGATGAGTAATCCTAAACCTCTATACCACACAATCGTTAGGAACTGCTGTAGTAAGCATGTATTATATAGTTGCTGATTTATACTGATAACTGTTATGTGTTAAACCCCTCTAGGAAAAAAAAAAAAACAACATGTATCTCTTTTGGATGCCTCCATTTGTCCCAGCAAACAAACAACAAGTGCTGTGATATGCATATGCTTTCATCTGGTTTACACCAAGCAACGTACCTTAAGATCAAAGTGGGCAATCTGAAGGGAGTGCAGATAGTAAACACCATTAAGAATTTGTTTGAGAAATTCAGTTGCTTCCTCTTCAGTCAAAGATTCCTTTTCAGCTAAGAAGTCAAACAGCTCACCACCTGCAACGCTGAAAACCAGGAAGCAGAGGTTACTGATGACAGCTTCTGTCTCCTATTGATTTGTTTTCTCAAAGACGATTTGCACGCTCAGACTTCTGGCAAGAAAACAGCATTGAGGACATGCTGAAACTGCTAAGCAAGGAATCAGAATTCTCTGTGTTTCTCATTGTTGGATGACAACTCTGCATTCAGGTATGCTTGTGCTTGAAAGCAGCTGGGTATTGCTCTCCTAATATGCTAGGTTCACAAATGGGGGAGGAGCAGAAATGTGATGGGAAAAAAAAAATCAATGCATCTTTCAGACATCTTAATTCAACATATTCATACGTGAAGTCTTAACTCACTGACTGAAAAAAAAAAAAACCTACAATCCAACTTCGTGTAGAATTTATAGGATATATCTTCCTAGCCCAGTGAGAGACTACCTGGAAACTTCAAAATCTGTATGTTAGTCAATTAAAAAAAAACAAACAAAACATTCACATCACAACCTATGGGCTGACAAGCAGTGTTTATTTGTATACTCTGTATTTGTATCTATGAAAATACTTTCACATTTATAAAAATCACAAACATACACAAAATTGAAATGCCTGTGGTTGCTGGGGATTTATCAAATCTGTCTCCTTGGCCAGACTGTAAGTCCCTGGAGGACAGTGGTCAGCCCCCGGCTGTGGGCCGACTGTGTGTGTTCTCCCCACTCCTCCCACAGGGCCAGGCACACAGCAAGAACACAAAACTTTTTAATTAAGTAGATGAACGAAGAAACTCCCCTAAAAAAATCCACAGTAGTGATTAATGGCAAATAACAGAGAACTTGTAATAAAAGAGTTTTTATAAGTTGATCTTTATCGAGTTTAACCATACATTCACAACACAATAATTAACTGCAATTATGCACATAACTGTGTGTGCATTATCTTTCTTTCAGCAAGACAGCTCCATAAACATACCTACCACATCTACATCCAGAATTAGAAAACTCGTGCTCGTGAGATTAAACTAAAATGACAAACAAGCTGCTTTCACAAAAGAAGTTTGAGATTTTGCCTCTTCATCCTCCATGTTTCTCGTAGCCTGGCTCAGGAGCCACTGGCAGCAGAATGGCTTGGGGTGTTTTAAATATGCAGATTTGGGGTGTCACTTCCACCCTGCTGCATGAGTTTCCAAGAGTGGGGGACCAGGAGTGCAGCATTTTAAACAAGCACCTCGGGTGATTCTTGCACATGTGCTAAGTCGCTTCAGTTGTGTCTGACTGTGCAACCCTAGTGTTCCAGGCTCCTCTGTCCATGGGATTCTCCAGGCAAGAACACTGGAGTGTTGCCATGCCCTCTTCCAGGGGATCTTTTGGATCAAGGGATTGAACCTGTGTCTCTTGCAACTCCTGCATTGGCAGGCAGGTTCTTTACCGCTAGCACCACCTGGGAAGGCTCAAGTGTGATTCTTAGCACACTAAAAACTGAGGACTATTTTTCCAAGTCTTAATGACATCCTCCTGTTTCAAGGCTTATATTTAACCTGGGGATGTTTATCTGAGGGGGAGGGCAAAGTGACTCCTCCACCCCTGGGGCCTGAGAGCATTTCTGCCACAAGCCACAGAGCCTGAGCCCTCCCTGGGGGGCAGGGGCCTGGTGTGGTCCTTCATAACACCACCGTCTGCACTCTCCCAGTCTTGCTCCCCTGGGCCATGGGGCCTCGCACTGGCTCCCTGCTCAACTTCATGGAGCCCTTTGCTCCTCACTTTTTTGTTTTATTCCTTTTAAAACCAACAAAACAGAGAGAGGGACTCCTTCAACTATAGGGAACAAAAAGGAGGAAAAAATGGGAAACCATGAACCACCTAATGCTGAGAAAGTCACTCTATGGTCCTTTTGCTTCTCTGCTGTCCGGCCTGCACAGCCACCCCTTAGGTAGACACCAAGGGTTGCAGGATGGAGAGACGGGCCAGAGTCAGCCTGTCACACTCAAACCTTAATTCTGTGGCCAAAGGGTTATTCCTTTGTGCTGAGCCTCATTTTTTCATCAAATGGGAATAATAGGGCTTACTACTTTGAGGGTTTTGAAGCTTTATGATAATAAACATACATAAAGCCTATGGCAGGCAGGTCTGGCATGAGGCTGAGGTGCAGGAAGTAGCCTGGTACTATTATAAAGGAAGGATCCAGGCACCTGTGCTCCAACATGCAATCCCCTTCCTGCCTGTTCCCCTCTCCCCCTTCAAATCCACTCCCTGCATGCTCAGCTGTGTCTGACTCTCTATGATCCCATGGACTGCCCGTCAGGCTCCTCTGTCCATAGGATTTTCCAGTCAAGAATACTGGAATGGGTTGCCATTTCCCCTGGAAGAGGAAATCTGACGTGCTCAAAGGGAAGGGACGTGTTCAAACAGCTCTGAGACCTGGTCCACTGAGGCATTCCAGATTTTCCCAACAGCATCTCCCACCTCCTTCTCTGCACTATGATCTTGCATCTGGTTCGATCCCCTTGAATCTGGGCAGGTCCATCACAGCTTTGACCAATTAGACACAGCAGAGTGATGCTGCGTCAGCTCTGATGTGCTTTTTCACAGGCCCAGGGCTTCCATATCCCACCCCTTGAATCCCTCCTGTAAGTGTGATGATCCTAAAATTACCCTGTAGCATGGAGAAACCTTGGAAGATGAGATGCCTCATAAAGAGAGAAAGAGGCAAAGAAGCATTGAGCAAGGAAGGAATCTTGGAAGTTACACTGTCCATCTGAGTCCTTCCAGAATTCCTGACCTATTAAATGCAACGGTCATTTTAATCCTCTATGATGGACACCATCATATGAGCTCCGCCCACATTTCCCTTGAGGAAAGATGTACTGTCCCCAATGCTGGGGATGGAAGCAGCATAGCCCCAAGCCCTCATCCAGCAGGGCTCATCTCTGCTGCAGAACCACTGTCCAAGGTCTTGTTCTTTCCCTGGAAGCCCCCACAGCCAATGGCTACTGTGGGAACATAAACCTGAGGTCGACTCACTTCTAGAAATAGTGAGATACTAAATGTTTTAGGCTTTATGGGTAATACAGATTCTGTCACAACTACTCAACTCTACCCAAGCAGCCTGAAAGCAGCCTTAGATCATATGGAAATGAAGAGTGGAACTGTGTTCCAATGAAATTTTATTTACACAAACCCTTACTTGTCTCTTGAGAAACCTGTATGCAGGTGAAGAAGCAACAGTTAGAACTGAACATGGAACAACAGATTGGTTCAAAATTGGGGAAGGAGTATGTCAAAGCTGTATATTGTCACCCTGCTTATTTAACTTCTATGCAGAGTACATAATGCGAAATGTTGGGCTGGATGACTCACAAGCTGGAATCAAGATTTTTGGGAGAAATATCAACAACCTCAGATATGCAGATGATATCATTCTAATGGTAGAAATCAAAGAGGAACTAAAGAGCCTCTTGATGAAGGTGAAAGAGGAGAGTTGAAGAAAAAGAGAAAAAAGCTGGCTTAAAACTCAACATTCAAAAATTAAGATCATGGCATCCAGTCCCATCACTTCACAGCAAATAGATGGGGAGAAAGTGGAAACTGTGGGCTTGTCTTGGGCTCCAAAATCACTGTGGACCATATCTGCAGGCACAAAATTAAAAGGTGCTTGCTCCTTGCATGAAAAGCTATGACAAACCTAGAAAGCATATTAAAAAGCAAAAACATCACTTTTCCAACAAAGGTCCATATAGTCAAAGCTATGGTTTTTCCAGCAGTCTTGTATGGACGTGAGAGTTGGACTATCAAGAAAGCTGAGTGCCGAAGAATTGATGCTTTTGAATTGTAGTGCTGGAGAAGACTCCTGAGAGTCCCTTGGACAGCAAGGAGATAAAAAAATTAAACGAAAGAGGTTCATGACATTGTACAGGAGACAGGGATCAAGACCATCCCCATGGAAAAGAAATGCAAAAAAGCAAAATGGCTGCCTGGGGAGGCCTTACAAATAGCTGTGAAAAGAAGAGAAGCAAAAAGCAAAGGAGAAAAGGAAAGATATAAGCATCTGAATGCAGAGTTCCAAAGAATAGCAAGAAGAGATAAGAAAGCCTTCTTCAGCAATCAGTGCAAAGAAATAGAGGACAAAAACAGAATGGGAAAGACTAGAAATCTCTTCAAGAAAATTAGAGATACCAAGGGAACATTTCATGCAAAGATGGGCTTGATAAAGGACAGAAATGGTACGGACCTAACAGAAGCAGAAGATATTAAGAAGAGGTAGCAAGAATACACAGAAGAACTGTACAAAAAAGATCTTCATGACCCGGATAATCATGATGGTGTGATCACTCATCTAGAGCCAGACATCCTGGAATGTGAAGTCAAGTGGGCCTTAGAAAGCATCACTACGAACAAAGCTAGTGGAGGTGATGGAATTCCGGTAGAGCTATTTCAAATCCTGAAAGATGATGCTGTGAAAGTGCTGCACTCAATATGCCAGCAAATTTGGAAAACTCAGCAGTGGCCACAGGACTGGAAAAGGTCAGTTTTCATTCCAGTCCCAAAGAAAGGCAATGCCAAAGAATGCTCAAACTACCGCACAATTGCACTCATCTCACATGCTAGTAAAGTAATGCTCAAAATTCTCCAAGCCAGGCTTCAGCAATATGTGAACTGTGAACTTCCTGATGTTCAAGCTGGTTTTAGAAAAGGCAAAGGAACGACAGATCAAATTGCCAACATCCACTGGATCATGGAAAAAGCAAGAGGGTTCCAGAAAAACATCTATTTCTGCTTTATTGACTATGCCAAAGCCTTTGACTGTGTGGATCACAATAAACTGTGGAAAATTCTGAGAGAGATAGGAATATCAGACCACCTGACCTGCCTCTTGAGAAATCTGTATGCAGGTCAGGAAGCACCAGTTAGAACTGGACATGGAACAACAGACTGCTTCCAAATAGGAAAAGGAGTGTGTCAAGGCTGTATATTGTCACCCTGCTTATTTAACTTATATGCAGAGCACATCATGAGAAACACTGGGCTGGAGGAAGCACAAGCTGGAATCAAGATTGCCAGGAGAAATATCAATCACCTCAGATATGCAGATGACACCACCCTTATGGCAGAAAGTGAAGAGGAACTAAAAAGCCTCTTGATGAAAGTGAAAGAGCAGAGTGAAAAAGTTAGCTCTTGATGAAAGTGAAAGAGGAGAGTGAAAAAGTTGGCTTAAAGCTCAACATTCAGAAAACTAAGATCATGGCATCTGGTCACATCACTTCATGGGAAATAGATGGGGAAACAGTGGGAACAGTGTCAAACTTTATTTTTTTGGGCTTCAAAATCACTGAGGATGGTGAATGCAGCCATGAAATTAAAAGATGCTTACTCCTTGGAAGAAAAGTTATGACCAACCTAGATAGCATATTGAAAAGCAGAGATATTCCTTTGCCAACTAAGGTCTGTCTAGTCAAGGCTATGGTTTTTCCAGTAGTCATGTATGGATATGAGAGTTGGACTGTGAAGAAGGCTGAGTACTGAAGAATTGATGCTTTTGAACTGTGGTGTTGGAGAAGGCTCTTGAGAGTCCCTTGGACTGCAAGGAGATCAAACCAGTCCATTCTGAAGGAGATCAGCCCTGGGATTTCTTTGGAAGGAATGATGCTAAAGCTGAAGCTCCAGTACTTTGGCCACCTCATGTGAAGAGTTAACTCACTGGAAAAGACTCTGATGCTGGGAGGGATTGGGGGCAGGAGGAGAAGGGGACGACAGAGGATGAGATGGCTGGATGGCATCACTGACTCGATGGATGTGAATCTGAGTGAACTCCGGGAGTTGGTGATAGACAGGGAGGCCTGGCGTGCTGCAATTCATGGGGTCGCAAAGAGTCGGACATGACTGAGTGACTGAACTGAACCATGAATGTTCATTGTAAGGACTGATACTGAAGCTGAAGTTCCAGTACTTTGCCCACCTGATATGAAGAGCGGACTCATTGGAAAAGACCCTGATGCTGGGAAAGATTGAAGGTAGGAGAAGGGGGTGCCAGAGGATGAGATGGTTGGATGACATCATTGACTCAATGGACATGAGTTTAAGCAAACTCCAGGAGATAGTAAAGGACAGAGGAGCCTGGTGTGCTGCAGTCCATGGGGTCGCAAAGAGTCAAGAAATGACTTAGTGACTGAACAACAAGAAACCAGGTGGCCACCTGTGTTTGGAAAACATGCTAGTGTGTGCATCCCTGATATAAAAGCCAGGTTATCCCAGCCCAATTGGGGGCAACTCTCAAGGGTCATTCTGGCTCCAGAACTCTGTTGGGCCAGCCAGGGCTGAGCTGCAAGACAGTTCCTTCCTCTACCTTGGAAGAATTAATTCTAAGAGCAGTTCTTCAGGAACATCCTACACATTCTACCCCAGCTCAGAGTCTGCTTCCCAGGGAACACACCTTGCACCCTGCTAAACTTGGAGGTAGTTTGTTACACAGCAACAGCTGTCTGGAACACTCACCATCGTGACTGGGTCTGTTTACTCTGAGCAGCCAAGGGCCATCAGGTCTGCCTTTCTAAAGGCTGGCCACCTCATACCCCATTCAGTCTTCATGTCCTAAGTAACTTAACTCCAACAGTGCTTCCCGACCACAGAAGTGAGGACTGGGAACAACCCTGGAGTGAGGGAGCAGACAGCAAAGTGGCAATGCTGTGAGAAAGGAAACAGGGGTCATCTTTGATTTTCTCCATCTACCCTTAGCCTCTCCATCTGCTCTCAGGCCCTTTTCAAATTCTGTGTTGTTCACAATGAGGTCCATACCATCACTTGTGCTGGGAGCCAAATCTTTTGGCTAGACATCAGGAGGGTTAGGACAGTCCCCATCTCACTGCACCTGGACCCATCACTGACTTCCTGATGCCCTGAAGGTCTCTCCTATATCCTTATTCTCCTTCATGCCAGTATGGGAAGGCTGATTTTTTTAGCCAAGGGCCTCCACTTACAAAATCTTTAATCAATAATCAAAATAATTGAAACTAAGTGATTTCAGCAAAGGGGAGGGAGAATGATAACCATCCCTCGTTAATTTACCCCCTGCTTGTTCCCCTAACTCAGAAGATAGAAAGTGACCTGATATTTTCACATACAAACTTTCACATGCATGCTTTGAACCAGAACTCAAATGCTTACAATGCCATTGCTGCACAGCAGAATACTGTTAACAAGATCACTCAAAACCCTAGTATTTTCACTCTTTGTTCCAAATTGTACATTTTCCTTAGGAGGAAGATTGATGGAGAGAGGAGAAGAGCAATCTGTACAGTAAATTTAGAAAGTGAGTTTCACCTTCTTTATTAGGGCTTTGAGTCAGTGTTTTAAATTATAGCATCATAATAGAAATTGTGTGGAAGGCATGTTAATAAGCATCGGCTGTTTTCATCAAGAGCTCTGGGAAATACGAAGGTTCACTTTCCTCCTCATGACTTTCATCAAACACCAACGCCTTCCCTGAAGCTACTGTATCTGAATGTCATCAGGACATGTTCCAGCTTTAAAGATGAGGTGGGCCTTCAGAGTGACCTAAGACAAATTACTATAGGATTCCAGTTTCTAAAGTAAAACACTCTTCAGGGTCCCTGACTCTGAAGGAATTGTCCAAGATATAACAAAACTTGATTCTGGACCAGATTTGGTCATAATCTAAATTTCAGGGGACTCCTGGCTATAAGTTGATAAGGCTTTTCAAGGCACATGCCATGATTCTAGTGTTGGACTGGATTTCCATGTTGGTGGCTTAGAGCAAGTCTGCGTGGTTGCTGAAGTGGGGGTCATTCAGGAACTGAGTATGCTCTGCCAGGGCACACCATCGGGGGCCTGGCCGGCTATGACGCAGAGCCCTGAGAGGTGGCCTGGCAAGCAGACTGGATGGGCCTCAGCACACAGGCCCCCACTCCAGCTCTGGCCTCAGGTTGTGGGTGGACAGAAGGAAAGTATGGAGGTCACGTCACTTCTCTGGACCTCAACTTGGTTATCTGCACAATGAGAGGGTTGAACTGGTAAGTGACTCTCCAGCCTTACTATACATAACAAGAACTGGGAGGTCTGGAAAAATGCAGTTTCCTAGAACCACTCCCTGAGGTTCTGACTCAGCAGGTGGGGCCCCAGAACCTGCCTTTTAACAAGTCCCTCAGGGGTCCTGATGCTGATGGACCACACCTGGAGAGGCCTATCTCCCGTCCCATGCGGCTCTGATAATATAAGATTCTGTGAATCTATGAGTGACTGGAGCCAGGCTTTGCTTCCATCACGCTCACCTTCTCTTCCTGGCTGCACAGCTAATCTGCACTTCCCAGCTCCCTTAAGCTGAAGACTAGCCAGTGAAACATGAACCAGAATGAAGGGTACCACTTTCTGGCCTGGCCCCTGAAATACCTCATGCAATCCTCCACTCTCTTTCCCCTTTCTCTTTGGCTACCTGAACACAGACGACCCAGCAGAGGACCCCAAGGAGGACTAGAAACAACAGAGACATTAGTCAGAAATTATATGGATCCCTGAGTTAATGCTTGTAGGAGAGCCACTCAAACTGTAGCATCCACACTGGACTTTGAGTGAGTGAGAAATACATACTATTAGGTTAAGTCATTGAGATGCTGTGGTTGTTGTCTGTTTGCTCGAAATATAAATCACTTCAGTCAGGAGTAAAAATGCAATCCATTTTTTAAATTAAACTCGAAAGATGGTACTGATGAACCTATCTGCAGGGCAGCAATGGAGATGCAGACATAGAGACACACTTGCAGACACAGTGTGGGAAGGAGAGGGTGGGGCGAATTGATACAGTATAGAAACATACATTACCATATGTAACACAGATAGCCAGGGGGACTCTGCTGTGTGACACGGGGAACTCAACCCAGTGTTCTGTGACAACCTAGAGTAGGATGGGGCGGGAGATGGGAAGGGGGTTCAAGAGGGGAGGGACATATGTATACCTGTGGCTGGTTCATGTTGATGTATGGCAGTAACCAGGGCAATTATAAAGCAATTATCCTCCAATTAAAAAAATATTTTTTTTTAATTAAAGGAAAGCGACCAAAGCAAAGCACAGAGTACATTAACTATTCTGGTCACCTACTGCTGTGTTACAAATCTCCCTGAGCTTAGTGGCTTTAAACACAGCTATTATTATGTCTTAAGGTTTCTACGGATCAGAAATGTAGGAAGGGCTGGGCTGGGCAGTAGCTCTGGCTCAGGGTCTGACATGGGGATTCAGTCAGTGGCTGAAACTGAAATTACAGGGGTGCCAGAACATCTGGGACTGTCTGGGCATCTCTCTCCACATAGTCTTGCATAGTCTTGTGTCTTGGTGTGGTCTCTCCATTTGGGGTAGGTTGGGCTTCCTCACGGGATGGCAGACTCAAGACAAGTGAAGCATTTGCATGGCAGTTTAGGGCTCCAGGGCAAGTGTTCTAGAAACAGGGTGGAAGCTGCCTCAGAAGCCACATAGCATCAAAAGGGAGTCACAGCCCGACCAGATTCAAGGGGAGGAGATTTAGGATTCCTCTCTTGATGGGGGAATTTCAAGGGTCCAGATGGACACGGAGGACAGGGGAGGATGTTTCAGCCTTCTTTGGAAAATATAATGTCACATTAACTATGAGAGAGATGAATAGAAATCCTCACTCTTACTTATCCTACATGGATATTTGATAAGGGCTAGGTATAGGCAGCTGTATTAGTTTACTAGGGCTGCATAAACAAACTGGATGGCTTCAAACAATAGAAATTTATGGTCTCACAGTTCTGGAAGCTGGAAATCAAGGTGTCAGCAGTGCCTTTCTCCTGCTGAAGCCTGTAAGGGAATCTTCTTGCTTCTTCCTAGTTTTCAGAGGTTTGCCTAAAAGGAAACCCTGGGCTTTCCTTGGCTATGGATACATCACTCAAACCTTATGCTTGCACATGGTCTTCTTTCTCTCTGTGCCTTCACATCATCTTCCCTCTCTGCAAGTCTGTGTTTATGCCTAAAATTTCCCCTTTATATAAGGACACGGGTCAGATGGATTAGAGCCCACCACAGTAGCCTCATTTTAACTTGGTTACATCTGCTAAGGCCCTATTTTTAAATAAGGTCACATTCTGAGGTACTAAGGATTAGAGCTTCACCATATCTTCTTCTTTTTTTTCTTTGCAGGGGGCATGATTCAAACCATAACAGGTAGTAACTGCTCACAGGGCTGGAACAAAATACTATGGGATGGATACTATGGGATGGCTAAAGCAACTCAGGGAAAGGAGAGGATGCAACAGAAAGGGAGGATAAGTAGAATCCACTGATATTTTTTGTTAGTCTTGCTTTCAGATTCTCTTATGAAGGAGGGGTTCATTCATGCACTATAATAAAAAACTTTAAAATTCAAGTCAGAAAATGTTGGAGAAAAATGCATATCTGATCCCATCCTGAAGTAATTTCCCCAAGACTTTGAGATGCTGCTTCTTGAAAACCAACTCTCCTGGTGGACTCTGTGTGAAGGTGTGAGGAAAAGTACCCAACCATTTCTCAGCTCTGCCTCGAAATAAACTCCAAATTAAAAAGCAATGCTCCATGGTCATTACCAAGTGTTGAATGCTCTTTCTTGTTAATCTAGGGGAAGTCCTGAAGGGTTTTCACATTCCACCTCTCACTCTCTAATTTAAATTCCCTGGGTAACTGAGGTCTTTGGGGAATGCAAAACTGAAGCTGGAGAACCCAAAGAAAAGATGTGGTACAATATCTTCCTTTTTGCATCTGTGAAACAGGTGTGAATTTAAGGTCAAGGGAGATTAGGGGCTGGACAACACCATTCTTTGATTATAGACTGTTGCCTCAAATCACATAAATAATATCAAAGGAGTTCCCAACCTCCACAGCTCCTCTTGAATTAGTCCTGCCTCCTGCATCCAAAATGCAAGCCATATCTGCAAATAAGTTCTCTGTTTTTACTTCAATTCAAGTAGAACTTAAAAAGGAGTTCTGGGGATTATCATGGAAAAGAATGCCTGGCACTCAAAACTCATGGAGGAAGTGATCTTTCATTTCACCCTGGGCAGTTGTGCCCAAAACAGGAAGACTTCTGAATGTTTCTAGAATGAAATTCCTGAAGGAAGAAAGAATATGGCTCAAGTTAAAAAAAGCATTGGAGGCAGGGTTTCAGTCTGGACTCTGTGACCTCAGATGGGGCAAGTTACTTTCTGAGGCACAGTTCATCTGTTTACAGAAGAGGAATAACACCTGTTATTACCTCTGGGGATGCACGTGGATAATGATGTAGGATAAGCATGTTGGCCACGTGGTCAGTGTGTCGGTGTTCCATGCAGCTGTCCTGGGCCTTCGATACTCTAGGCCACGGGCATCTGGGTGAGGAAACCCTTGAAGCTACTCTCTGTGTATCTCTTGTCAAAATGGCATCATAAGGACTTCTCATGCAGCGCTCATGCTAACAGTAGAATGACGCCACACACTTGCCTGTGGTTAAACATAAGAGTTTTCCTGAAATGGGGGGACATTCCTAGGGCCCATAATCTGGGGAAGAGGTGGGTTCCAAGACATGAAATAGGTAACGTGGAAGGGAGCCTTGGCTCACTTTCCTTGGGTCTGGACATAGAGGGATCTAGTCCGGCCTGAGAGCTGCCCGAGGCACTGGGATGAGGGCCTTGAGGGGGAAGGTGGGCAGGGTGGGCAGAAGCCAACCCCGGTCCAGCACCATCCATCCAGTGTGACTCCAGTTCCCTCGTTCCTGGCCAGTCTCAACTGAGCAACAGGAAGTTAAGGACAACAGCCTTTTCTTGGTTAGGCAAAAGTGTTAAGGAACACTGAGACCTTGGTGGAGGTGAAAGAGTCCTCAAGGGAAGTTCAGGCTCATGGGCCAAAGTGATCGATCACCATCCTCACATGCCCCTTCCCAAGTATTCTCCTGTTGGCCAACCTGGTAGATGTGGGCTTAGCCAGGTAGATGGCACAGATACCCTTCCATGCAGGGGGAACTGAACTTTAATTTGGTCTCTTGAAAATATTACACAAGAAATACATGAATATACTGGCCTTAAGGAAAATTGAAACATCATGTATGACACTAAAGTTCCTTCTGTCCCTCTCCCCTTCTCCCCAGTCCTGATCTTCTGTCCCTCCCCTTCCCCAAAAGTACAGATCACGCCGATTCAATTTATGATTTTCCAGCTTCACGATGGTGCAAAAGCCATAAGCATTCAATAGGAACTCTACATCGAATTTTGAAATCTAGTCTTCTCCCAGGGCTACTGATAAAAGGTACAATCTTCACCTATGATGCTGGGCAGGGCAGCTGTGCCCAGCGGAAACAGCCAGTACTCAATAACATAACATGTTACCAGTGTTTATTGCATATCGTGTTTTATGTTCCAAATTCCATCTTGTCTACAAAAAGCCCATCTGTTTCTCCCACTTCTGGTGAGAAGAAGAAGAGGAAGGTAAAATAATTAGTTTTAGCTCAAGATAACTGCTCAACCGCAGGCTGATGCAAGTGTTCTGAGCATGTTTAGGGAAGACCAGGCTAAGCTACAGCACTCCGAAGGTTAGGTGTATTAACTGCATTTTCAACTTATAGTGGGCTTATTAGGACTTAATTAACTCCATTGTCATTCAAGGAGCACCTATGTACACGATTATGACAATGGTGTATATCCCCCTGAAACTTTCTATATATGTCCTATGGACTAGACAGCATTCTCTCATCTACACTCTAAGAACATAAATGGTATCAGACAGCACGAGCTGTTCAACACTCTGTTAATCTCAGCTCAGCTATGCCTGTTGGCACAGGGCTCCGGGGTCCTCCTTTCCTCTGCTGCCTGGCGCTCACTGGAATGTTTACATCAGAGTGCACCCAGCCGCTCCCCGAATGAGGGGCTTTATGTTGTTTCCAATTGTTCACTATTACAAACTACAAGGCAACAATATTTTTGTGTCCCTGGCCTCTCCTGAAAATGTGAGGGCTTTTCTAGGCCATAGGACATAGAGCTCGATTCGGAATTTCTGGGTCAGAGGTTCTTTTGTAGCTATGATGCTATTTGAAACATAAGACACAGTATGCAATAAGAGTGTCTGTCAGTTCCCCCCGTGTGGCTGATTGGGAGCTGCCCAGCATCACGGGAGATCACTAGACCCGGGAGAAGATTAAAATTCAGACTTTGAAGGATGGTTTCTACTGAATGCTTATTGTTCCCACACCATCATAAAGTTGAAAAATCACCAAGTTGAATTGGGACCATCTTTACTTTTGGGGAGGGAGGGAGGGAGGAGGCCAGGATTCGGGACAAGAGGAGGTCGAAGCAACCTCAGCTTTGAATATGGATGTTTTAAGTTCTTCCAGCTGCAGTGGACGAATGTGCTGTGGATCACAGCCTCATTTGCTGGTGTCATGACTTCAGGCCAATTTGATGGATGAAATGAAATCCCATTATTATCCCACATCTCCCAGCTTAGTAGTGAGATTGGTACTCTTATGTACTGAAAGATTAGTCATCTTTCATACGCTATCAGCCTTTCATCTTTGAGTGGAAATACGCTGTCCACACCCTTTGTCCATTTTTCTATTGGACTGTCTTTGGCTTTAATTTTAAATGATTGATAGGCATTCCTTACATCTTTTCGACACGAGATCTAGATCTCTTAAGATTTCAAATATCTTCTTCAAATCTGTCATCTACCTTCTAACTTTGTTTAAAGTGATATTTTCTTAAACAGAAGTTCTCAGTTTGGATGCAGTCCAACTTTTCACTCTTTGTAGCAATCAAGATTTTCTAAATCAAATGTGAGGCAGTGAACCGGCAAGTGGAGTTTTTAGCAGCTGTGTAATTCAGGGCATGGAACTTCATCTTCCTGTGCTTGCAGATACTAACAGTGGCTGCCTGTGAGCCCAGAGAGGCAGAGGGAATGGCAGAGTTTTTTCCTGCACTGTTGTTCTTCCTTGCACCCCTGAAATTCTCTGCACTGGAAGCTACCAGAGGGCAGCATTACATAGTATCGATTCCCAGTTCCCTGAACTAGAACTCCAAGAGCCAATTATGTGCGTCTCTTCCCAACTCCATCCTTAGGGCTATCATGTCAGAACTAGACATTGACCATAGCGAGATCTGTACCAAAGAAATAGACAAACATTACACGTCAAGGTTTATCTTGCCTGGAGAGCCAGTTTTTATGCATTTACCAGCACACCACTGACAGCAGCATCCTAGGCACACAGCCCTCTTCCTGCACAGCCTTTAGCTGAGAGCTACTGTTCGTGCATATGGACAACTCTAGACAGAAAATTCTCCTTATGCAGACATGAAATCCAGTTCCGCTCACACAGTCCTGATTCTGTCTTCTAGAACAGAGGTCAACTATTTCTGTAAGAGGCTTTGTGTGCTACACAGTCTCTGCTGCAACTATTCGACTCTTACATTTTCTTCTTGCTTTTTCTTCAACCATTTAAAAATGTTGAACCATTTTGTTTTCCTCAAGGGCTGCACATAAACAGGTGGCAGGCTTTGGTTCACTGGTTGGAGTCTGACAACTTCTACTCATAAACAACACAAGATGAAGAACACAAGCTACCCTATGACTGACACAACCATCATTCCCATATCCAAAAATGCTTCTTACATAGCTCTGGGTCTTTTCTTCTCAAGCCTAGGATTCTTTCAGGGATGTTCTTGAAGTCAACCCCAAATGCAGGAGCAGAGATTTAGGAATGTTTCTAGAATCTGCTTCACTGGGCATCGATACTATAGGCTGGGTTAATGGCAGGAAAAGGAACAGAATTCTGGACTGAGGTTAGTCAGGTGCTCTGGCCAACTTGGGAGTGTCACCGGATCTAGAAGAAGCAGAGCACAGGGGAGCTGTCTACATGTTGGCTGTGTGGTCCAGGGCAAAGCACTTAAGCTTTCTGGGCTCCTGGTAGGATAAAGATGACTGCCAATGCTTTGGTACTACCCATTGAAAGCCATGACCTTGGTCCCCTCACCTTGAACCTGAGCAGGCTCTGTGTCTGCTTGACCAGTAGAAGATGAAAGAAGTGATGCTGTGTCCATCTTAAGACACTGGCAGCTTCTCCATCCTGCTTGGAATTCTTGCTCTGGGAACCCAGTTCCATGTTGTGGGGGAGCCTGGGTGGCTTTGTGGAGAGGCAGGCACAGATGGAGTGAAGCCAACATCCCTGCTGAACTCGTGGCTGACAGCTGCCCATCAAGTGAGGAAGCTGTCCTAGAAGAGGGTCCTCCAGCCCCAAGCAGTTGCCACAAGGAATAGAGAAAGCATGCATGGCTGATCCCTGCCCATGTCATAGATATGTGATCAAAACAAATGGCTGTTTCCATTTTAGGTCACTAAGCTTTGGGGTTGTTTGTTATGCAACAAAAGACACCCACCAGAGTGGGGTCCAGAACACTACCTCCTTGGGCTTTTGTGAGGATTAAATGACATGATGTATATAATGTGCTTAGCTCAGTGCCTGGCACATAAAAAGTCCTCAGTAATTTGCAATTACTTTTTAGAAAAAAATATAGCTACTTGAGTTCCCTTCCAGGAATAGGGGAAATGTTTCACTTCCTATTCTTAGGGGGTCTGCTCTTAACACAGAGCTTTCTAAAGAAGCTGATGTTTCTTGTGACTTCTCATTAAATGAGATTAAATGAAAAGCCTTTGGCAGAGTATGGCATAAAGTAGGTGCTCAGGAAACATCAAAATATCCTGCTGGGATGCTCAGAAACATTTACACAAGCTCTAGCTCATCTCATTATCTCCAGCTTACCATGTAACCACTCTACCTGAAGAGCTCTACCTGATCCTCAAACTCCTCAAGAATTAACAATTTCATTTCAGTTTCTCTGCCTCCTGGTGGACATGGCACCTCCAATGATTTGAGAATGACTGACTGATGTAACTGGCAAGAAAACCTGAAATGGTACTGAATAAATGGTGAGCTGGTCTATGTGCTTTTAGGGACCTACACTTTGTGCAAGAGGTACCACACTTGTTAGCTCTGCCAGCTATGGCAAGAAGAGGAAGATTCTAGTCTTGTACAAAAGACACATTTGGAAATAAGCTGGGGTCCCAATAAGGTCCCCTGTTCAAAAATCTAGCCTTCTATTGTTAGGAAGGACTAATTTGTGACGCTGGATTAAAGTATGGCTTCTGTGGGGAAAAAAATGATTTTAAAGCAATCACTTTCCTTCATGAATGAAAAAGCAGAATCATGACTTTTCTTTCAGTATCCAAGATGGAAACAGGATGCTGGATTGGTAAATAGAAAATGCGTCATGATTTATCAATACAGCAGGCACGACGCACGGGAGCAGGCTGCATCGCTCAGCTGATAAGAAGGTAGCAGTAGCTGTGGACGATACATAATGAGTGATTGTGCTGCAGTCTGAGTGGTCCCGGATGCGATTATCCAACCCCTCACTTACATGACTGCATGCTCAAGGTCAAAGCAGAGAACCACAGTTTGCTGAGGCAGGCTTTCAAACAGGAGGCTGCAGTTTTCAGCTAGATATGGTACTAAAAAAACACCAAAAACACCCTAATTTTCTTAATTGAAGAAGCTCTATGTGGAATATAATGAGGCATTTATAAAACAAGCCAACAAACCAAAACCAGTTTTGTTTCTTCCTCTCTCAGGAATCAAAATCTACTTGTTCTCTGTCATTGACCAGATCAAAATCATTACAACTCTTGAAAATATGCTATTGGCTCAGAGATGCGGTTTGTTAAACCAGGTCTCTGGAGAAGAAAACCTTGATGGCTGATTTTGGGGTGTCAAGACCTGCTGCTCAGGCAGTGGGGTGACATGTCACACTGTGGGATATCTCACATAGGTGGTCATCACAGCTACAGTAGATTAATGTAAGCCACGGCCATCCACCCCAATTCTGAGCACTTGCTCATTTTCTGATCCCCTACTTCCTCCCTCCCTACTGGATAGGGAGCAAGGGGACATGGGAAAGAGAAATGGATTGAGGACGGAACATAAAAAAATGCCAAATAGAAAAAAAATCAGTTTAAAGCTGAAACCCACCAGAAATGAAAAACAAGGGAGTATATCAGTTTAGGGAAGAAAATAGGAAAAAGGTATAATACAGAACAAAAACCTCCGTAGAACAAAGACTCAACGTGCTTTCCAAAGAATTCTACTAGACCGAAGAATGCCCTTGGTCAGAGGGAATAGTGTGCAAGAAAGGGCTGTGTTGGGAGCCCAGTGTTACTTCGGGAGAACCTTGGGTTTCTGCGTTAGAGTGATGAGGAGCCCCAGATCTGGAGGTGCCCAGGCCTCTGTCCTAACAGGGGTGGAGGGGAAGAAGAAGGGGAGGGTAGAGAGGGAGTGTCAAAAGTGCCCACTCCAGGTGAGATTATAAACAAACTCAGATGAGAAAAAGCAGATGCTCGCACGCAACGATGGGAACCAGGGTCAGAAGAGACCCTCAGCCACTTGTGCTGGGAATGCAGGTGGATTCAGAACCTGAGCACAGGGGACTTCCCTGGAGGTCCAGTGATTAAGGCTCTGTGCTGTCAGTGCACAGGGCACAGGTTCGGGACCTGGTCAGGGAACTAAAGTCCCACATGCCAGGCGGCACAGCCAAAAATTTAAAAAAATTTTTTTAATTAAAAAATGTGTTAATTCTTTTCATCTCCTCATCAGTCAACAACCCGAGGACAGCACACTGTCCCGGTCCTACATTTCAATCAAGAGGCGGAGTCTGGAGGATATTCAGGAAATGCCAGGCCAACAATAGGGGTGATACACGTAAGGCTATAAGATACACTTAAAGACTGCGCATGCCTGAGGAGCTTAGGGAGGCCAAGAGATGGGGGAAGACAAGACACAGGAGGCCCAGGAATGCAGGAATCCTGGCTGAGGTGGTTCAGGCAAGAAACTCACTGGAAAGGCCACATGTGGCCTCCTGGGCATAGTGTTCAGGGTTCAGTGGCGGAGCCTGCCAACTGGGTTACCACAGGTAAGAGACCGGTGTACAGAGGTGCCTGGGCCCTAGACTTCAGGTGTCTGGGGATGAGGCCCAGAGGTGCCTGCCTGGGCCTAAAGAGTGGTCACCTCCAGCAACGAACAGCCTCATCTGTTTACACCAGGGCTTCCCACACCAGTGTAAGGTGGCAAGGAAGAGTGGCACTACTGGGGGCTGGGGGCTGGTAGACAAGGTGTTGAAAGACAGACTGGTCCCTCTTTCCAGTATGTCCACGCATATTTCTTTAATTAAAAAATGTATTCATGTAAAGGGACACAAGAAACTCATCAGCAAGACTAAGCACAGCATCCAACAAGCCTCCTTCTATTTTAGTGGATCCAGCCTAAGCTTTGAAGAAGCACAGAAATAATCAGGTCAGTCAAAAAGTGGGGCAAGTGGAGAAGCCGGGCAGCCAGATACCTCCCCAGCCTGGGCCACTGTAACTGGTGTGAGAACAAAAGGCCAGCGGGAAGAAAACCACGCTGGGACAGCCAGAGATGGAGGCTCATTCCAAAACCAATCTGTCTCATCTAGCTGCAAACAAGGCAGGGCTATCATCTGGGGAAGCCCAGCGATCCACCCCTCCCACTCCTTGATCAGGTTTACTGTCTCTGACAATCTAGCCCAAAGGGCTCAGATGAAATCTGCTTGTAGTTGTTAATGCCCTGGAAATTCCAGGATGGAAAGCCACTGGCCTGTCACACAGGGGGCACAGGCCATTCTGAAGGACAGAGTGGGCCAGGCTGCCCTCATTGTGGAAAGCTGTGATTTTAAATGGGCGCAGAGTAGAGTGGTCCTTCCCTTAAATGTGAGCATGGAGGAGTCACAGGCAGAGGAGGGGTGGGAAGCTGAGCGCCTCCTACTGGCCACCTGGATCGGTACAAGGAGAGAAGGCAGGAGAAGGCAAGCCTGAAACTGGCTCTCCTCGGAAGAGGGGGCCGAGAGTAGACAGTCATCCTCATTGGAGGCGTCAAAGAAAGATGGAGGAGGGATGTAGACCTCGTTTCTAACAGTATGGTCAGCCTGGGGTAGGCTCTATGCAGAATGCTATAATGGGCAAAGCTGACTTTTGACTGTCTGAAAAGCTCTCTTTTTTCATTCGCATAAATATTTATTGAGAATCTGCCTTGTGAAGGGCATTATTATACCAGATGCCAATGACAATCAGCAGCTTTAATTTTAGCCAACTACCTCTGATTGTCATTGGCATCGAGCCTCACAATGTCAGGCACATCGGAGGCTCTCAGTTCTGCCCCTCAGAATCCCACCAACCATCCCTCTTTACCTACTCTTTCCTTATCCCTCAACTTAAACACACGGTCCTATTCAGGCCCAGGATAGAAATTAGCTAAGGTGACAGATTGCTCTGTTCTCAGGAGAGAGGGCAGCCCTCACAGGTCACAAATGATGCAGAGCTTTTGGTTTTGTTAATTCTTCTCATTCCCAGGGTCCTAACTAGAAAAGCCCCTCGTTACTGTTCATGAGGATTTTCCCACTAGTCTCCTTGAGTAAATTCAATTTCAGCAACTTTTACTAGGCACTGACTGTGTGCTAGTTTTCCTGTCCTCTTCTAGGGGCTTGAGATGAAAAAAATAAGTTAAGTAATACACTTGCACAGCTCCTAGAAAGCTCACAACCCATTACAGGGAGACCATACAAACATTTAAGATACAGTACTACATGTGCTATAATCAACACACTTCTCAAAGGTGATAAAGACACACAAAAGAAAGCAATTAAATCTAGCCAGGGCAAGTAGGAAAGTCAAATGGAGAGAGTGATGTGTGAGGCGGCTTTGAGAGATGGGCTGGAACTCTCCAGGTGGACAAGGTATGGTGTGTCAGATAGAGGGTAACAGCATAAACTGAGGTGAGGGGTGCCAGGGAACAGGGGTAGAGGCAAAGGGGTGCAGGGGAAGTGGTTGGCTCTAAGGAGGGGGCTGGACATGGGTTCAAAATCCTACATCATTCTATAGATCATGGGCTTTATTCTGTGGCCAGGAGGCAGCCATCAGAGATATCTTCTAAAGCTTTCTTGAGATATGACTCATATACCATACAACTGACTCTTTCAAAGTCTACAATTCAGTGGTTTTTAGTATATTCACGGAGTGTGAAACTACTACCATAACCTAATTTCAGAACATTCTCATGGTTCCAAAAGGCACCTCGTGCCCATTGGTAGCCACGCCTCATTCCTTGACACTGGGAGGCAACTGCTAATCTGCTTTCTGTCTCTATAGATTTGCCTATTCTGGACATTTCATATTCATCAGATCATACGATATGTGGTCTTTTGAGACTGCCTGCTGTCACTTGGTATAATGTTTCAAAGGTTCATTCACCGTAGCAAGTATTAGTGCCTCTGTATTTTTTTAATTGCCAAATATCAGTTCATTGTAATAGATATACCACATTTTTTGTTTGTTCATTCATCAGGTGATGGATATTTGGGTTGCTTCAATCTTTTTGGCTACTGTGAATAATGCTGCTATATATTTCATGAGTAAGTTACGTGGACATACATTTCCATTTTTCTTGGATATAATCTGAGGAGTGAAAATGGTTAACTCTGTGTCGAACATTTTGAGGAATGAAAGAAAGAGAAAGAAAGATAGTGAAGTGGTTCAGTCGGGTTCGACTTTTTGCTACCCCATGGATTGTAGCCTGCCAGGCTCCTCCATCCATGGGATTTTCCAGGCAAGAATACTGGAGTGGGTTGCCATTTCCTTCTCCATTTGAGGAATGGCTGAACTGTTTTCCAAAGTAGTGGAACCATTTTATATTCTTACTGGCAATGTAACTATGCTACATAACACTGTAATTACAATGTAAGGTTTTGGAAAATGTTCCAGCTTCTCCAAAACCTCCACCAACATTTGACATTGTCTTTGTTTTATTATGGTCATCCTGTGTATGTGTGTGTTAGTCACTCAGTCGTGTCTGATTCTTTGCAACCCCATGGACTATAGCCCTCCAGGCCCCGCTGTCTATAGGATTCTTCCAGCAAGAATATTGAAGTGAGTTGCCAGTTCCTTCTCCAGGAGATCTTTCTGATCTAGGGACTGAATCCAGGTCTCCCACACTGCAGGCAGATTCTTTACCGTCTGAGCCACCAGGGAAGTTCCATGGTTATCTTACTGGATATGAAATGGTCTCACTGTGGTTTTGATTTCTAGAGATACCTAATGTTGAATGATGTTGAGCATCTTTTCATATGCTTATTAATCAAAGATTTTTAAGTAAGAGATGTAGATGTTTTATAATAAATTTGGGGGTGAGTTGGATGGGAGGGAAACTAGAGGCTGTTCTAATAACTCATGGGAGAGTTAATGAGGCCCTGGGTCCGGGGAAAAAGAGAGGGACTCTGAGCTCTTTCAGAACCAGAATCCACAGGACTTAATGACAGATTGACTGAGTAGCGCAGTGGGGAGTGAGGGGAGAAGGAAGCAGCAAGGGTGGTGCTAAGCTCTCCAGGCTGGACAACCAGGAAGATGGCGATACCATGAACTGTGCTAGAGAAGGAGAGGGCAGAAGTAGATTGGGGGGCAGAAGTAGATAGGGGAAGGCGAGATTACGAGTTCAGAGAGGACATGTTAGGCTTGGGGTACCTGGAAAGATTGCTGTGGATGGAGATGTTGGGTAGGCAACAGGAGAAGCAATCGTGGAGCTGCAGAGAGACTGAGAGATAAAGCTGTAGGGACATCAATGTATTGGTAGCTGATGGTTGAGGAGCATGCGCTGTTTACATATGAAGGGATTTTGTGAATTAGGAAGCTTCTGCAGAGTCCTTTCAGTGACAAGTAGAGAAATGGAAAGTAGACTAAAGAGATCTGAAAAGGGAATGCAAGTCATGGAAAAAGAAAGGGACAGATAAAGAGTGCTTCCCATCTCCATGGCAATCCTTCCCAGTGCATCTGTTAGATACCTGTGTGTCGAGGCGCATCAAGACAACTCCTGTCCCTTCAGAGAAAGACGTGGCACTCAAGGGGTAAAAGAGGTAAGGTGAATACAGCTCTCCTGCTGGGCAGGTTGCCCTGGCAACAGAGAACTACTGCCTGTCAAAGAGCCAGGACTTTGAGACTTGCCTTCCATGTCTCCACCTCCTCACTCCAATAGAGTTTTCAACAAAGTAAAAAACAGGGAAAACAAAAGGGATTTATATTTCAAATAAAGCACTTCATTTTTAAGAATTTGTTATGGGCACACAGCCTTTGAGAAAGATGGGCATGAGATCAAGTGGATCCTAACCATCCAGGGACAAACTGGTATATTTTTCAGGCCTGAACAAATTTCATGGAGGGGTGGTGGTGCCAGGAAGTTTGAACTGTAATTATTTAGTGTCAAAAGATCAGAGAACCAAGAAAAAAATCCTTCTAAACCCGGAGCAAGATTACCTCTCCAGACTTGTGTTATATTTTCCATCCACGTTTGGGTACAAGGAGGCTGCTCACTGAGACAGAATGAAAAGGTTCCCTTGTCAATTGGCTTCTAGTCTGGTTTGGCAACAAGCAGCACCAGGAGAGAGGGAGAGTGAGGCAACTCTGCTTCCCCTGCCAGAGTGCCAAGGGAGGGCTGAGTCCCTCTGCTGAGTGCTCAGCTCAGGTCAGGTGGGCTTTCTCTCCAGGAAGCTATCCTTTCCAGGTTCCCCAAACCACTCTCTCTCCTACCCCCCTCCTCACTCCCCGACCTAAGGGTGGTGAGAGCAGCATGCTACCATTAGTCCTAGGATGTTTCCTTATCACTTATTTTCCCTTGGACACACTTTTACTAACAGTTGCTATTAAATGTTCTTCAAATTTCCCTGTTTGTGTGTGCCATCTGCTTCCTGGTAGGATTCAGACTGACTCAGATCCTAATGTTAAAGGTGTTATTCCTTACCCTCTAAGAGCCTTAGTCAAGAGTACGTTTCCTGAAGCCTAAGCAAGCCGATCAGTATCTCACAAAGAAAAATACGGTCAACTGGCTCTTGAGCCACATGTGACTCTTCCACCACATAGCGTTCCTCTGGCCCTATCTGCACACATTTATTAGGTCAAGAATAGTCTTAGGGGCTGTGGAAGCCAAAGCAGGACATGGTCTTGCGCTCAAAGAGACATTGAGGGGGGGCAAATGTGCACACGAGAGCCCTCACACAGCCTCCTGAACTCCATCATTCCCATGGGAACATGAGAGCGTTTTCTGCTCTCTCCCAGCACCATGGAAATGCTAAGAGATGAGGGGCAGGAATAACATGACTGCTGGAGAAACAGCACCAAAGAGAGAAACCGAAAGGTCTTCAAAGTCCAGACTGGCTTTCAAAAGCTGCTATGTCACTGCTTTGAAATTGAGAGCAGCAAAGTGCAGCTCAGGAGCCACTAGAACATGAGCGACACTGCCCTCAGGGTCACGTCCAAGTTGACTGCAGCCCTAGAAAAGGAAGAGGGTTGGGGGCAGGCCTGGAATGTCCTCCCTGCTCCATAGTGGTCTTTCATTTCAGTCACCCTCCCCCAAGCCCCAAAGATGACAGCTTAGAAAAGATGGGTGATAGGCCTTGTTGGCTAAGTCCTACAGGTGCTCAGCAGAACTTCAGGACTCAAACGAAACACTTCTCTCCCCCAGAAGCTATCTGAGAATTAGAATTCCCAACTGCTCAATGTGGACTGACATGCATAGCTTTCCAGATCTGGAGGCTGGTGACAACACCACCCTGCTGGGCTTGTGTCCAAGGACTGAATGAGAAAACATAAAGCAGGGTCCCCCCCGTGGCTAATTGACTCAACGAAGACTCCAGTGAAGTGCACATCCCTTTCTTCTCCAAGGAAGCCTCTCTCATCCTCTATCCTGTCTCTCATGGAAGTCTGTAAAGATCCACATCCATTGGATGTGCCTCAAAACAAGTGAACAGGGTTCCCTGCTGGCTCAGTGGTAAAGAATCCGCCCGCTGATGTAGGTAACGTGGGTTCAACCCTGTCCCCAGCTTCCCGTCCCCAAAGCAGACCCCCAACCATTGCCTCAGAATTTTGGGCTCAGCGTGCCTGGACATGCAGGGCTGTATGACTGATGTGGAGGAAAGCAGGCTGAAGGTCTGGGCTGAACTTGGACCACAAACTAGCAGCCCTCAACCCGGGAGGGACCTGGGCTCTAGGGGCAGACACGCAGCTGAGCATTGCAGGGAGGCTGTGATTATGTCCGGGATGGCCCCACCATGGACAGAAGAAACAAGAGCAGCAAGGAGAGGGAACAGAGCAAGAGGAAACCAGAATGCCTGGGTGGGGGGGTGGGTGGGGGGACAGTTAAAGCCACAGTTCCACAGAGTAACCTTCTCTTACGTCCTCTTCAGGTTGATGGTTAGAAGAGGGGTTAACCAACACAGGAAGAATAATAAGATCTGTGACATGGCTGTGAGCTTCCAAGAGGAAGTGTGAATGATTCCCAGGGATTTGCAGCACTCTGCTGCTGCTGCTGCTAAGTCCCTTCAGTCGTGTCCTACTCTGTGCGACCCCAGAGATGGCAGAACACTGGAGTGGGTTGCCATTTCCTTCTCCAATGCATGAAAGTGAAGTTGCTCAATCGTGTCTGACTCTTAGCGACCCCATGGACTGCAGCCCACCAGGCTCCTCCATCCATGGGATTTTCCAGGCAAGAGTACTAGAGTGGGGTGCCATTGCCTTCTCCATGCAGTACCCTATATCATCATAAAGTAGAATCTGTGGTCCCTTAGGAGGGATTAAGAATAGCCCATCCCCAGAGCTCTAGAAGCCTCTGAGGCTGGCAGGCAGCAGTGTTACCCCAGTTTACCAAACTTTAACTAAAAGTATACACCTTTCTTGGAGACAAGCAAAAACTTCAAATACTCACTACCTATAATTTAGGTATACAGCACACAGTATATTTAGCCAGATACTAAAATTATGAATATACGATAAAAACTACACACCTATGAATTCACAGATACTATATGTGGTCCGCTTTTATGACTTTCATTGTCCCACTTCTTTTAAGGCCATCTGGAAATCAATTAATCCATTTAAGTGAGTAAAAATGCCCATTTAACAAACACTAAGGAAACACTTTCAACTGAACTGGTAAGAAGTAAGAGCATGGGGGAAATCATACATACGGGGTTTTATATCTCAAGAGAATGCCTGAGTGGAAAATAACCTATTCTACGCCATTTAATTCTGTTGTGAAAGGTTGCAACTGTTGCCAAATGCATTTCAGTTCTCTGTTCTTGCCTAATAGTAGATATCTGAGGAGCCAGATGCCAAAAGTGTAACCCAGAACAGTTCTTGAAATTACCTTTGTGAATAAAAAAACAAGAGTTCAAAAAGTCAAAAGAGCTGGCTGGAGCTCAGAGAAGAAAGAACAAATGTAGTTGCAGGAGAAAAAAAAAAGAGAGAGAGAGAAAGGAAAGCATTTAAATTTGAGTGTGCTTTTGAGTCTTGGGAGAACCAGGAGAGCAGCAGAGAGTAGGGATGGGGGGCTGGAAGGCCCCGGGCATCAGACACACCCCGTTTACCATCATCACTTATGTCCCTACAAATGCTTTCAACTTAGTACAACTTTGCCACTTAGGTGGCAGCTTGAAACCATCACTTTAATCACTGCATTTGCTTCCTGAAAGGCTCCTGCAATTCTGGATTTGCTGACAGGGCAGCATGAACCCAATCCACATGCATCCACTGTGCTGATACACATGGAAAAATCATATTTATATTCTTATTGGTGTGTATCTCAGTCTGGCTACAAGAGATTGAGCCAGCTTAACAATGATCCCACATACAGTGATCTAATATTGCACAAATGTTTGACTACAACTCAGCAGTTGTTTGCAATGAACAAACTGAATTCCAGAAATTATTAACTTATACAAAGTGGAGGAAAAAAAAGAGCTAAGAAAAGAGGGTTGTTGTTCCACAGGTAGAGTTTCTATTCTGCGAGACGAAAAAGTTCTACAAATTTGTTGCACAGGTGAATACATAACACTATTGAAGTGTATACTTAAAAGTGGTTAATTAAGATGGTCAATTTTACGTTATGTGTTTTCTACCAGACTGAAAAACTAATAAAATTTACTTTATTAAATGCAAAAAAAGAGTGCATTAATTTCATGTCCCATACTTGGCTAAAACCACTAACTAAATGGAATTTCCTGTGAAAAAGAGAAAATCAGAGAGAAAGAGAGAGAAAAAGCTTACTCCGATATAAAGTGCAGTGAAAGTCGCTCAGTTGTGTCCAACTCTTTGTGACCCCATGGATTATACAGTCCATGGAATTCTCCACACCAGAATACTGGAGTGGGTAGCCTTTCCCTTCTCCAAGCGGTCTTCCCAACCCAGGGATCGAATCCAGGTCTCTGGCATTGCAGATGGATTCTTTACCAGCTGAGCCACAAGGGAAGCCCAAGAATACTGGAAGTAGCCTATCTCTTCTTCAGAGGATCTTCCTGACCCAGGAATTGAACTGGGGTCTCCTGCATTACAGAGAGAGTCTTTACCAACTGAGATATCAGGGAAGCCCCTCTCCAATATAAAGACCAGCTTTAAATTCCAATCAGAACAAATAAAGGAGAAAATTTAAGGTTGGAGAGCCCAAACTGGCTTGATTTCTTTGGAACAGTCCACTGTGACAATATGATATGGCAATTCCAACATTTTTACTTTAAAAATCTTAACGGGGTAACCTATCAGACAGGTCACCCAACGTTCAGGTGTCCCTCCTGAAGCAGGCCGTGATGGGTGAGGTCCACTCCTGCTGTAGGCAGACCTAGAATCACTCAACACACTGCAGTCCTCCTCTGCTGAGGCCTCCAGTCGGGAGGAAGATTCATACATCCCATTGTTTTCCGGTTGCCCAATGGAACTACTGCAATTAGGTATTTTATTTTGTTATTAACTGGCTTACATAATTTTAGATTAACATGTGAGCAGGCTCCGAGTCCAACTAGGAGCCTAGTAGTTTTCTGTTCAACTAGTGCTTCTGTGTTAGTTTTCTAGGGCTGCTGTAACAAAGCGCCATACAGTGGGTGGCTTAAAAAACACAAACTGATGGTCTCACAATTCTGGAGGCCAGATGTCAGAAAGCAAGGTGTGGGTTGTGGTCTTGGTTCCTTCTGAGGGTTTCGGAGGGGACTCTGTTCCAGGCCTCTCCCCTAGTAGTGTGTGGATGCTACTGCCCCATCACTGCAACCCTCCATCCCCACCCACATGGTCTTCCTCTTATAAGGATGCCAGTCATATGGGATAAGGAGCCTGCTCGACTCCAGGATGACCTCATCCTAACTAATGACACCTGCAAGGACCCTAGTCCCCAGTAAGGGGACATTTTGTGGTAAAAGGGATGAGGATTTCAACATATCATTTGGGGGCAGGGGACACAACTCAACCTACAACAGCTTCTCCAAAGATGACCCCTAGGGATTCCCAGGTGGGGCAGTGGTGAAGAAACCACCTGCCAATGCAGGAGATGCAAGAGAGGTGGGTCCAATCCCTGGATTGGGAAGATCCCCTGGAGGAGGAAGTGGCACCCTGCTCCTTGCCTGGGAAATCCTATGGACAGAGAAGTCTGGTGGGAAAAGGTCAGACATGACGGGGTGACCAAGCACCCACACAATAATATATAAAAACAAGAGTTTTTCAAAAGATGAACTCTAAGACCAGCAGCGTCGGCATCACCCGGGAATTTGTTTGTAATGTAAATTCCTGGACATTATCGCAGACATACTGACTCAAATCTTGGAAGCGCAGCCAAATAACATATATTTTAACAAGGCTTCAGGAAATTCTGAGGCACGCTAGAGTTTGAGAACCACTGATAAACCATAGCGTACATTAAAAAAAATCATTTTGTAATGCTAAGTGTGTAACTTGCCCTTCCAACAGAGTTGCTAGCCTTCTGGGGCTATCTCTGACTGTATTATTCACATATTGCTATACACAAAAGAGGTAAGAATCTGAAGTTCTATGAAGGCCACATGTGACCTTCCAGGAAGGTTTTATTCTGTCTGCTTGTAAGTAATATGAATTAACTGCCAAAATTAAAAGCCTAGATACCAGACTTTTATTGGAAAAAACTGCAAGATCTGGCAACACTGGATCCAATAACCCACATGGCAACAATCCACTGTTGAGTGGCTGAGGGTTTCAACCAGCCACAGTCCTTATCATTTCCTCATACATTACCAATACTGAGACTCCGTGCAGACCAATCTCACTCATTTACGTCACCTGTCCGGCCCCTAAGGGCATTTGGATTTCACTCATGTCTGGGCAGGGGCTTCCCAGGTGGCACCAGTGGTAAAGAACCCGCCTGCCAATGCAGGTGACATAGAGATGCCGATTCAATCCCTGGGTCAGGAAGATCCCCTGCAGGAGGGCATGGCAATCCACTCCAGTATTCCTGCCTGGAGAATCTCATGGACAGAGGAGCCTGGTGGGCTACAGGGTCACAAGGAGTCGGACACAAATGAAGCAACTTAGCCTGCATGCACACACGTCTGGGCAGAGGAAAACTAAATTATCCACAGCCTGAAATACTTAGCTGTTTCTGAGCAGCAAGTGTAGAACAGAATTCTAGAAGCCAGTGTCTCTGATTAGTACTGACTTTGTTTGGCTTCACTTTCCACCAGGTAATGGAGCAAGTTATAAAATGACACAAACACTGAAGATCAAAGTTTTGTAATGACTTGCCCATGTGACAATGCATGAGTGAGCTATAATATGACAAGAAGAGATTTTCATTAAGGAACAAAGGGATGTGGAGGATATGAAATTGTGATTTTTGAGACTATGTGCCTCATTCATGTACATGCTCTGCTGAGTTGCAACGGCATATCAGCTTTGTTTCCAGAGAAGCATGTGGAGAAAAAGTCACTCTTCAAAAATACTTACAGAAATTCTAAGCAAAATCCTGGAGTAGAATTTGAACAAATTTGCCTTTAACACCAAGTATTTTCTGTACATGGAGAAGGCAATGGCACCCCACTCCAGTACTCTTGCCTGGAAAATCCCATGGATGGAAGAGCCTGGTAGGCTGCAGTCCATGGGGTCGCTAAGTCGGACACGACTGAGCAACTTCACTTTCACCTTTCGCTTTCATGTATTGGAGAAGGAAATGGCAACCCACTTCAGTGTTCTTGCCTGGAGAATCCCAGGGACGGGGGAGCCTGGTGGGCTGCCATCTATGGGGTCGCACAGAGTCGGACACGACTGAAGTGACTTAGCAATAGCAATAGTTTCTGTACAAAGGACACAGAAGGCACCATTTTTGCATTTTGCCAAGATCCCTGGGAGTAGCTCATGAAATACTGAGGGGAGTGGGGGTTTGGGGTCTCTGTCTCAGTGGTAAGGACAAGTCCAGAGAGTGGTGGTGGGAACTCACACATCCACGTGGAGACAGGCTTCAATAACAGAAGTTTCAACAAGGGAACACACTTCATCGGGAAGCCTGAAGGAAGTTCTACTCGCCATGGAGTTCATCCCAAATATATATTTAAAAAATATATATGTAATATATATATTTCTTAAAATTTTAATATATTATTTAATATATTTGTTTTGTATATTTTTATAAATATTTAAAATATATTTAAATATATATATTAAAAAAATAATACACTCAAAGATTACTGAACCAGAGGATACAGACAAAACAACGCTATGAGTTGCAGGGCTACTTTCTGACAAATTCTTATGTTTTATTCTTTCCTTAACTATCACTGCATCCCAGCACCCATAAGAAAGGAAAGAGAAGATGGAATATGTCACTGATGACTAAATGTTCTTTAAAAGTGTTAGAATTTACAACAAGCTTGATTTTCTCAAAGGCAAAGACGTCTCTCTCAGAAAGACCTAATATTTTGAATAGTGTATTAAAAGTTAAAGCATTTCTTTATGACAAAATAAATACATACACAAAATGGGACAGATTTGGGATATGAAAACAAGAGTGTACTTTCTCTCCTTAGTCTTTGGTATCACTGTATTAGCCAGGGTTCCCCAGAAACACAGAACCAATAGGATGCACATATGTAAAGGGAGGAACAGATGTATTTTAAAGAAGTGGGTCATGCCATCATGGGCTGACAAGTCCCGAGACCTGCAAGGTGAGTTGGCTGGAAGTAGCTGGTGACCCAGGAGAGTCAATGCGTTAGTTTCAGTGTAAAGGCGGGAAAAAGCAATGTACCTGCTAAAGGGCTGTCAGGTAAGAGGAGCTCCCTCTTATTCAGAGTAAAGTCAGCCTTTTTTGCTCCATGCAAACCCTGATTAGATGAGGCCCACCATCAATGGGGAGGGCAATCCGCTTTGCTCAGTCTACACTTCAGATGTTAACCTCATCCAGAAACACCCTCAAGACACAATCCAGAATAATGTTTAACCAAATCCTGAGACACCCTGTGGCCCAGTCAGTTGACACATAAATGTAATCATCACGGCTCCCCACATGCCCAATGGGTGAAAAAGCAAAGATAACCACCTCACAGAGATTTTCGAATCTGTGAGGAGCAAATATCCAAGGAAGACAAACATGTGTCTGACTCTGTGGAGAGGAGCCCATCTCCTGAGGCTCATCAGGCCCCTTCCACCTAATAGCTGCTCTTTGTAAGCTCACTCAACTTTTATAAGATCAGTTCTGTTCAGTTCAGTCGCTCAGTCGTGTTCAACTCTTTGTGACCGCATGGGATGAAGCACGCCAGGCTTCCCTGTACATCACCAATTCCTGGAGTTTTTTCAGACTCATGTCCATTGAGTTGGTGATGCCATCCAACCATCTCATCCTCTATCATCCACTTTTCCTCCTGCCATTAATCTTTCCCAGCATCAGGGTCTTTTCAAAGGAGTCAGGTCTTTGCATCAGGT
This sequence comes from Ovis canadensis, assembly GCF_042477335.2. NCBI lineage: Eukaryota > Metazoa > Chordata > Mammalia > Artiodactyla > Bovidae > Ovis > Ovis canadensis. The sequence goes on from NC_091246.1 coordinate 32,234,747, forward strand.
GGCCAAAGAATTGGAGTTTCAGTTTCAGCATCAGTCCTTCCAGTGAATATTCAGGACTGATTTCCTTTAGGATGGACAGGTTGGATCTCTTCGCTGTTCAAGGGACTCTCAAGAGTCCCAGCACCACAGTTCAAAAGCATCAATTCTTTGGTACTCAACTTTCTTTACACTCCAACTCTCACATCCATACATAACTACTGGAAAAACCATAGCTTTGACTAGATGGACCTTTGTTGGCAAAGTAATGTCTCTGCTTTTTAACATGCTATTGAGGTTGGTCACAACTTTTCTTCCAAGAAGCAAGTGTCTTTTAATTTCATGGCTGCAATCACCATCTGCAGTGATTTTGGAGCCCTCACAAAACAAAGTCTGCCACTGTTTCCACTGTTTTCCCATCTATTTGCCGTGAAGTGATGGGACCAGATGCCATGATCTTAGTTTTCTGAATGTTGAGCTTTAAGCCAACTTTGTCACTCTCCTCTTTCAACTTCATCAAGAGGCTTTTAGTTCCTGTTCACTTTCTGCCACAAGGATGGTGTCATCTGCATATCAGAGGTTACTGATATTTCTCCCAGAAATCTTGATCCCAGCTTGTGCTTCTTCCAGCCCAGCGTTTCTCATGATGTACTCTGCACAGAAGTTAAATAAGCAGGGTGACAATATACAGCCTTGACATACTCCTTTCCCTATTTGGAACCAGTCTGTTGTTCCATGTCCAGTTCTAACTGTTACTTCCTGACCGGCATACAGATTTCTCAGGAGGCAGGTCAGGTGGTCTGGTATTCCATCTCTTTCAGAATTTTCCACAGTTTGTTGTGATCCACACAGTCAAAGGATTTGGCATAGTCAATAAAGCAGAAAAAAATGTTTTTTTAGAACTCCCTTGCTTTTTCGATGATCCAGCAGAGGTTGGCAATTTGATCTTTGATTCCTCTGCCTTTTCTAAAACCAGCTTAAACATCTGGAAGTTCATGGTTCATGTATTGTTGAAGCCTGACTTGGAGAATTTTGAGCATTACTTTAATAGCGTGTGAGATGAGTGCAATTGTGCAGTAGTTTGAGTATTCTTTGGCATTGCCTTTCTTTGGGATTGGAATGAAAACTGACCTTTTCCAGTCCTGTGGCCACTGCTGCTTCTTTCAAATTTGCTGGCATGTTGAGTGCAGCACTTTCATGGCATCATCTTTCAGGATTTGAAATAGCTCAGTAGGAATTCCATCACCTCCACTAGCTTTGTTCGTAGTGATGCTTCCTAAGGTCCACTTGACTTCACATTCCAGGATGTCTGGCTCTAGGTGAGTGATCATACCATCATGATTATCTGGGTGGTGACGATCTCTTCTGTATAGTTCTTCTGAGTATTCTTGACACCTCTTCTTAATCTCTTCTGCTTCAGTTAGGTCCATACCACTTCTGTCCTTTATTGTGCCCATCTTTGCATGAAATGTTCCCTTGGTATCTCTAATTTTCTTGAAGAGATCTCTTAGTCTTTCCCATTCTACTGTTTTCCTCTATTTCTTTGCACTGATCACTGAGGAAGGCTTTCTTATCTTTCCTTGCTATTCTTTGGAACTCTGCATTCAAATGGGTATATCTTTCCTTTTTGCTTCTCTTCTTTTCACAGCTATTTGTAAGGCCTCCCCAGACAGCCATTTTGCTTTTTTGCCTTTCTTTTTCTTGGGGATGGTCTTGATCCCTGTCCATAGTCCATCAGGCAATCTGTCTATCAGATCTAGTCCCTTAAATCTATTTCTCACTTCCACTGTATAATCATAAGGGATTTGATTTAGGTCATACCTGAATGGTCTAGCAGTTTTCCCTACTTTCTTCAATTTAAGTCTGAATTTGGCAATAAGGAGTTCATGATCTGAGCCAGTCAGGTTCGGTCTTGTTTTTGCTGACTATAGAGTTTCTCCACCTTTGGCTGCAAAGAATATATCAATCTGTTTTCAGTGTTGACCATCTGGTGATGTCCATGTGTAGAGTCTTCTCTTGTGTTTTTGAAAAAGTGCTTGCTCTGACCAGTGTGTTCTCATGGCAAAACTCTATTAGCCTTTGCCCTGCTTCATTCTGTACTCCAAGCCCAAACTTGCCTGTTCCTCCAGGTGTTTCTTGACTTCCTACTTTTGCATTCGAGTCCCCTATAACGAAAAGGACATCTTTTTTGGGTGTTAATTCTAGAAGGTCTTATAGGTCTTCATAGAACCATTCAGCTTCAGCTTCTTCAGCATTACTGGTCAGGACATAGACTTGGATTACTGTGATATTGAATGGTTTGCCTTGGAAATGAGCAGAGATGACTAGGTCGTTTTTGAGATTGCATCCAAGTACTGCATTTCATGCTCTTTTGTTGACTATGACGGCTACTTCATTTCTTCTAAGGGATTCTTGCCCACAGTGGTAGTTATAATGGTAATCTGAGTTAAATTCACCCATTCCAGTCTATTTTAGTTTGCTTCCTAAAATGTTGACGTTCACCCTTGCCATCTCCTGTTTGACCACTTCCAATTTGCCTTGATTCATGGACCTAACATTCCAGGCTCCTATGCAATATTCAAGATCACTGCACAATAAACTATGTAGAGCTGTGTGCCACTATGCACCTGACTGAATGGCTACAATTAGAAATAGATATTGACAATAAAAAGGGCTGATGGAACAACTAGAACTCCAACCCTTTGCTGGAAAGGCTGTAAACTGGTGCAGCCACTTTAGAAAAAAGTTTGGCAATTTCTTATAGAGTTAAATATACCCATTACATGACCCAGAAATCCCACTCCATTGTATTTACCCCAAATAAATGAAAACTTACATCCACACACACATCTGTATGTGAATATTTACAGTAGCTTTATTCACGATCACCAAATACTAGAAACAACCCAAAGGTCCTTTAATGGGTGAACAGATTGAAAAACTGCATACAATGGAATACTACTCAGGATTAAAAATGAAAAACTGACTCATGCCTGAATCTCAAAAGCATTATGTTGAGTGAAAGAAATTGGTCTCAAAAGATTGAATATAGGTCTACTTACATAATTTTTGAAAACACAAAACTATAGTGATGGAGAATGGCTCAGCGACCACCAGAGAGTATGGAGTGGAAGGTGGGTGTGACTCTAAGAGGTGAGTACAAGGGCGTTATGGGGGCAAATGGACTATTCTGAATCTTGCTTTGAGAAGTGGTTCCACAAATCTACACACGTGTTATCTTTCATAGAATTATACAACTCTCCTCCAACACCAAATTTACTGTATAATAATTTTAAAACAAGTGGCTAAAGAAATTGCATGTCATCTACTTTATGCAGAGGATAAATGCATCTAATGGAAAATTTCTATGAACTGGGAGTCAGTCAACAGAAGTTGAACTGAGAATATACACACACAGGTAGCAGTAACGCCTCACCATCATTTGTACATTCTGATATACAAAGGGAGCAAATGACATTCTTGAGTTACTAGGCGTGCAGGCATGCCCAGTCACTCCGTCATGTCTGACTCTTTTTCCACCCCATGGACTATAGCCTGCTAGGCTCCTCTGTCCATGGGATCTCCCAGGCAAGAATACTGGAGTGGGTTGCCATTTCCTTCTCCAAGCGATCTTCTTGACCCAAGGATTAAACCCATGTCTTCTGTGGCTCCTCCATTAGCAGGCACAGTCTTTACCATTGAGCCACCTGGGCAGGCTGAGTTACCAGGCATGACCTGGTAATTCTCTGAAACGGCAAAACAGTTGTGATCTATATAATTTCTTTCCCAGGAACTTTGCATTCATGGTCTCTGACAATAGCCGTAAGGGAGAAAATTTAGGTTTAGAGATATATGGTAAGGGCTTCCTGGGTTGCTCAGCTGGTAAAGAATCTGCCTGCAATGCAGGAGAACCTGGTTCAGTTCCTGGGTTGGGAAGTTCTCCTGGAGAAGGGATAGGCTACCCACTCCAGTGTTCTTGAGCTTACCTGGTGGCTCAGATGGTAAAGAATCTGCCTACAACACAGGAGACCTGGGTTCGATCCCTGGGTTGGGAAGACTCCCTGGAGGAGGGCATGACAACCCACTCCAGTATTCTTGCCTGGAGAATCCCTATAGAAGGAGGAGCTGCAGTCCATGGGGCTGCAAAGAGCTGTACACAACTGAGTGATGAAGCACAGGACATAGATGGGAAAGGATTTGCTCTGGATTTTGATCTTGGGTCTGTCTAGTTTTCAAATCACCATACAAAGTCACAGCAAAGATTACACTCTGATTCCTCTCTTTTTTCTGCGGAACCCTGAGCAGCCCTCTAATCCTCTGTGCTCTTAGAGTCCTGCTCTTCCTTTAAGGCTGTGGTTCTCAATGGGGGAGGAGGGAAGAATCTGTACCCAGGGGACATGTGGTAACATCTGGAGGCATTTTTAATCGTGACAGCTAGGGGAGAGGATGCTCTCTGGTGGGTAGAAGCCAGAGATGTTGCCAAACATCCTACAATACATAGGACAGTCCCCTGAATGATTATGCAGCCCAATATGTCACTAGTGCAGAGGCTGAGAACTTCCTAGAAACATGTATTAAACACATCCATGGAGAAGACTCTTGAGACAGCAAGGAGATCAAACTAGTCAATCCTAAAGGAAATCAACCCTGAATATTCATTGGAAGGACTGATGCTGAAGCTGAAGCTCCAATACTTTGGCCACCTGATGCTAAGAGCTGACTCACTGGAAAAACCCTGATGCTGGGCAAGATTGAGGGCCGGAGAAGGGTGAGATACAGCAAAAAATGGTTGGATGGCATCACCGACTCAATGGACATGAGTTTGAGCAAACTCTGAGAGGTGGTAAAAGACAGGGAGGCCTGGCGTGCTGCAGTCCATGGGGTTGCAAAGAGTTGGACACGACTGAGCAACAAATAAGCCAGACACTTTGCTAGCTATGTTTATATTCTCATCTCACATATCTCCTCAAAACCCTTCTGAGGTATTAATTGATCCCAATTTATAGTTAAGGTTCCTGTTCAGATGCATAAAGGAACGTGCTCAGAGCCCAGTGATGAGACAAGAAGCAAGTGGGTATCCCAGGCCCTTGTGACTGCAAAGCACAGGTCCTCACAGTGAGGTGCCAAGCCCTCTGTATACCTCCCCTCACTTCCATCTTCTCTGGGCTCAAAAATCACCTCTTAGCCCTGAGAGATCTGCAAATAAGAGGGAGCTGCTGGGCTGGCAAAAGGGTACATCTGAATTTCAGAGGCTCCAGGAAATGGGTGGGGCCTGTCATCACTAAGAACCACCCAGGATTGCTCCATCCATCCCTCCCTCAGCCCCCAGGGTGATGATGTCTGTCCTCCACCCAAACCGTCCAGAGACACTCCCAGCTGCATGTTCTTGGATGACTTCCTCTCCTCTCCCACCAGCCCATGTTGGTTGCTGGATTCATCACAGGGAGCGGGGCCCTCAGGCAGGGGGCCAGGGACTGGGACACATCATAGAACAACGCACTACAGTCAGTTTCCCACAATAACATCCGATGGACAGGGTGTGCCTGAGAAAATCAGCAGAACGCTTTAAAAACAAGTCCTGCAATCACCCCTGAGTGATTCTGCTTCAATCTCACCCTTTCATATAATGAGTGTTGACAGTTTCAACAGTTAAAAATGAGGTGTGTATAATAAGACAGAGGGAAAGAGAAGAGAGAAAGAAAGAGAAGAGACAGAATTCCCTGGCTGTCCAGTGGTGAAGACTCCATGCTTCCACTGCAGAGGGGCATAGGTTCCTGGTCAGGGAACTAAGATCCTGCATGCTGTGTGGCACAGCCAAAAAAATAAATTAAAAGTATAAGAAAAAAAGAAGAGAAAAAGAGAAGTAAGAAAACAGAGGGAAGGCAGAGGAACAGTGTGAGAGGAGAAGAGCATATGCCTAAAGCTTATCATGAAACTTACAACACAGATATCTCATGACAAACAAGGAAGAACTCAAGACCGAGGACCCACGGGCAAACCAAGTGTGACCACATGGGTGGAAGCTACTGCAGACCTCCTCCAGACAACTGCAGTTGGGCCTCAGGGCAGACCACACACCCCAGTTCTCCAACTCAGCAAGGCCCAGTCGTCCCCAGGAGGGTCCAGGCTGGTGGCTGGGCGGTCTGGCCGCTGGGAGCCAGCAGTGCCCCTCCCCCGCCCCCGCACAGCACTCACAGTTCCAGGATTAGGATGACGTCCGTCTTGTTCTCGTAAACCTCGTGCAGGGTGATGACGTTGGGGTGCTGGATCTCCTTTAGGATGCTGACTTCCCGCTCGATGTCCTCGCGGCTCACGCCCCGCCGGCTGGATTTGGTCCTCCTTTTCTTGATGAATTTGGCGGCATACTGTAGACCGGTGCTTTTCTCACGGCATTTCTTCACGACGGCAAACTGCCCACTGCAGAGAGAAGGGAGAAGAGGTCCTGGGTCATTTATATCTTCTTCGTGTGCTGCACTTAGTCCCTCAGTCGTGTCCCACTCTCTGCAACCCCATGGACTGTAGCCCACCAGTCTCCTCTGTCCATGGGGTTCTACAGGCAAGAATACTGGAGTGGCTCGACATGCCCTTCTCCAGGCGATATATGTTCTTTATTGTTCACTAAAACCCAGGTTTGGGCAAGAATGTAGTCCCAAGGGGTGGGATGGGGGGAACAATAGGATTGTAAATAAGGAAGTCCAAATTGTGGGAAATTAATAAATTCAATAGATAAATTTCTTCTTATAATTTGGCTCCATTAATTTAAGCCTCTTTCTTTATGAACAATGCTGCAAAGAATATAATTTCCTTCCTTGAATCACATTTTATTGAATGGGTAATAACACCTCCATTTCTCTGTTCTCCTTCTCCCCCATTTCAGATTCAGGGGCCACAGGAAGGAGCTCCCTCCCATTGGGCCTCATTTCCTTGTTCTTGTTCTGTTTTCTAGGAAAGCGAGAGGTTGGGATCAAGGAAATGGCGGAAATATACAGGGTCCTGCCTTCAGTGATGTATTTCTAGCACATACTAAGTCACTTCAGTCACATCCGACTCTGTGCGACCCTATGGACTATAACCCGCCAGGCTCTTCTGTCAGTGGGATCCTCCAGGCAAGAATACTGGAGTGGGTTGCCATTTTCTTCTCTAGGGGATCTTCCCGACCCAGGGATTGACCCAGCCTGCATTGCAGGCTGATTCTTTACTGTCTGAGGTGCTAGGGAAACACAAATACTTGTTAATTGAAACACATCAACAACAACAAAAACACAAGCAATACCTCATTTTATTGGGCTTCACTTTATGTGCTTCACAGACAGTTTTTACAATTTGAAGGTCTGTAGCAATCTAGTATTGAGCAAACCTATTTGCTCCATTTTTCCAACAGCATTTGCTCACATGTCTCTGTTTGCAGTATTTCAAACTTTTTCAAGATTATTATATTTGTTATAGTAGTTTGAGATCAGTGATCTTTGATGTTACCCCTGAGAAAAGATTACAACTTGCTGAAGGCTCAGATGATGGTGAGCAATTTTTTGCAATAAAATATTTTCTAATTAAGGTATCTATATTGTTTTCTTTTTCTTTAAGGTTTAACACTATTGCCCACCTAAGAGACTACAGTACAGTGTGCAACTTTTTTATGTAATTATTTTTGACTCACTTTATTGCAATCTTTGCTTCATTGATGTGGTCTGGAACGGAACCTGCAATGTCCGAGTCTGCCTCTATATATTTTGTTCATATTTCAGGGACTGATAAGTGATATGCACTAGACATTTGTTGGCTGCTTCTTCAGTATCACCTCGCTCCTCTTCTTTTCCCACAATATCTATTATAATTTGGCTCCATTAATTTAAGCCTCTTTCTTTATGAACAATGCTGCAAAGAATATAATTTCCTTTCTTGAATCACATTTTATTAAATGGGTAATAACACCTCCATTTCTCTGTTCTCCTCCTTCTCCCCCATTTCAGATTCAGGGTCCACAGGAAGGGTTTTTGGTTCTGGGAAGCCGAGGTCCACCCCCAACCATAGATATGGTTCATGTGACCTAAACTAATCCAATTTGTGCACTATATTCTTTTTTTGGAGAATGTGAAGACAAAGATTTTTGTTAAGACACTTTGACCCTCCTCCCCTCCAAAGCTGCTGCCAGTCATCTTGGGACCACTCCTGATCTAAAGCAGAGGCACAACCGGTCAAAGGAAAGAAAACAGGTCTGCGGTAACCCTGTGGAGTGGCTGGATCAACCCTAGCCTGAAGTCATCTGCCTTTAGACTTTCCAGCAACACAAGCCAATAAAATTCCCTTTACTGCTAAAGCCAGTTTGGTTTGGGTTTTTTTTATTTCTTGCAGAGGGAAGCATCCTAAATTTGACAGCAGAGCCGCCTATCCAAATGCTGTTGCTAAGTCCTGTCCTATGCTTTGCAATAAAAGGATACAATAACAGAGCTTGACACAAAATAGTAAAGTGACCGTGTAAGCAGGGGAGAAGCAAGCAGTATACCCTTAAGGTAAGTGAAACACAATGGAAAGGGGCTTCCTACATCACTGCTGGCATCATCACTGCCTCCCTAGTACCCGAGTGCCAAGGGCCAATCCAGCCATCACAGGATGGGCACATTTCTGGGCACCTGCTGGGGAACTGCTATGTGGAGAATTATCACTGTTATTTTTTGCTAGATTTATTCTCCTCACATGAAGACAAAAGGGAGACAGAAAAATAAAATTAAGGCTAATCTTTTGATGTTAAAGAATGGATACATTAAAACGTTACTCATTTACTTTGGCAGTGGGAGGCCATGAAGATAAAAACACATAGTGAAGAATTATTTTTACAGCAGTACCAATTTTTTTGCATGACAGGTTATTAATACTTTCTTTCCCCGGTCAGCAGGATAGCATAGATGCTGAAGAATAAATCACATCAGAACACTAGCACCTACTGCCTGTAAGCTTACAACCTTAAAGAGTCATGGGAAATGTTATGACTTTATTACAATCATTTTCTGATTTCCCTGGGGAGTGGAACACTGGGCTTTCCCTCTGGTAGGGGGTAGAGGGTGGGCTGCAGAGATGGGGCTTATGGAGAAAAGAGGAAAAACAGCTCAAATACAAAACAACGTTAGCTTTCCAGAAGCCAGTGAAGTGGTGTTTGTAACCCCTCTCCTCAAAAATACAGTACCACTTCCCCACTAAGCATTCTCAAGGGGCCCCAGGACTCAGCCCAGCCAAGGACTTCCAATCCACAGTAACACATGCTTCTAGGAGCTGGGCCCATGAATGCATCTGGCAGTTACAGCCACTCGTCAGGCAGACTTAAGGCAAACTCGGTGACTTGAATCACATTGCTTAAAAAAAAACAAAAGCAAAGAGCCAAAGGGGGAAAAAAAAATATCATCAGGAGAGCCACAAAGTATTTTAAACGCAAGCCTGAAATCAAAGATTTTCACAGCCAAATGTTCTATGTTGGCATTCGATGCTTTCAATTATGGGAAGTGAGAGAATCAGGTTCCCAACCCTAAGGCCGAGTTCAAGTGTGGTTCTGAACATCCTGTGTTTCAAGGCGAAGAGTATGTGCACACATCTAAGACAACCGTGTCACCCAGGTTTGCAGCCTAATATCTAGAACCCATTCCCTCACCAAACCATTGACCCCTCACTCACACTTCAGGGTCCCCTCATGAGCAGTCTGAAGGTGGGAGAGGCCCCTGCACAGGAGAAGTTGTGATTCTAGTGCCCCCCATGGCAGCATGCTAGCATCTGAGTTAACTTTGGCTGCAGGATGTCAGAGGAGAGTGTAGAACAATTTGGGGAAACACTTTCTAGATCTATCTCAACACCGCCTCTTTAAAGACACTTTTCCTTATTTATCACCCATTTTTCAACAATCTGCCTCCCCATCCCTTTGCTCCAATGAATGCTACATCCCCGAGTCCACAGGGCACCTCATACCCCTCTGTGGCCCCTTAGCAGGCTGAGGACAGACTCCTTGGAGAAGAAACTTGTCTCAGACACAGAGATTTCCTTTGCGAGACCTCATTCCCGTTGGACTATTGGTTAAATGCTGCTCCCAACCTTCCCTTGTGATCCAGCTTCTGGGGCAGGAGGAGAGAAAACGCACCCAGAGAAGCCAGGCCACCACTGCTGCCACCTAGAAGACTGGCTGCAGCTCCTGCCAACCCCCGTCCTGTGACAAACACACGAGGCCCCTCAGTGACTGATACCCACACAGGCGGTGGATGGGGAAGGTAGCTTCCTTACTAGAAAACAGAAGCATTTAAACTTGACAAGACAGAGTACAGGCAATCCTTATTTCCTCCAGGATCTTTATTTGCAAATTCACTTCAGTTCAGTTCAGTCGCTCAGTCGTGTCCGACTCTTTACGACCCCATGAATCGCAGCACGCCAGGCCTCCCTGTCCATCACCTCTTCCGGAGTTCACCCAAACTCATGTCCATCGAGTAGGTGATGCCATCCAGCCATCTCTTCCTTTGTCGTCCCCTTCTCCTCCTGCCCCAAATCCCTCCCAGCATCAGCGTCTTTTCCAATGAGTCAACTCTTCGCATGAGGTGGCCAAAGTACTGGAGTTTCAGCTTTAGCATCATTCCTTCCAAAGAACACCCAGGACTGATCTCCTTTAGAATGGACTGGTTGAATCTCCTTGCAGTCCAAAGGACTCTCAAGAGTCTTCTCCAAAGCCACAGTTCAAAAGCATCAATTCTTCGGCACTCAGCTTTCTTCACGGTCCAACTTTCATATCCATATATCACCACTGGAAAAACCATAGCCTTGACTAGATGGACTTTTGCTGGCAAAGTAATGTCTCTGCTTTTGAATATGCTATCTAGGTTGGTCATAACTTTCCTTCCAAGGAGTAAGCGTCTTTTAATTTCATGGCTGCAATCACCATCTGCAATGATTTTGGAGCCCAAAAAAATAAAGTCTGACATTGTTTCCCCATCTATTTCCCATGAAGTGGTGGGACCAGATGCCATGATCTTCGTTTTCCGAATGTTGAGCTTTAAGTCAACTTTTCACTCTCCTCTTTCACTTTCATCAAGAGGCTTTTTAGTTCCTCTTCACTTTCTGCCATAAGGGTCATGTCATCTGCATATCTGAGGTTATTGATATTTCTCCCAGCAATCTTGATTCCAGCTTGTGCTTCTTCAGCCCAGCGTTTCTCATGATGTACTCTGCCCTTATAATTTTATTTGTAATCTAAAAAACTCAATACTCATAGTACTATCGTGGTCATTTGTGGATCTGACCACAAATGACCAGACATGGTCAGACATGCATGTTCCCAGCTGAGCTCGGTTAAGGGCACACTCTGCCTCCTGTTTCAGCGCTCACAATGTAATCAGTGTCCTTTTCATAGTCTGTTCAGTGCCGTGTTTTCAGTTTCATTTTGCATTTTGTGCTTTTTGTTCATGATTTCACTATTTAAAATGGCCCCCAAGCATGGTATTGAAGAGCTGTCCAGTGTTCATTGAGCATGGAGGCTATGGTGTGCCTTACAGAGATAACACGTGTTAGACAAGGCACGTTTGGCATGAGATATAGTGCTGCTGGCCATGGATCAACATTACTGCATCAACTATATACATACAATTAGGTGCCTTTAAGTTGGCTTAAAGCTCAACGTTCAGAAAACAATGATCACGGCATCCGGTCCCATCACTTCATGGGAAATAGATGGGGAAACAGTGGAAACACTGACTTTATTTTTGGGGGCTCCAAAATCACTGCAGATGGTGACTGCAGCCATGAAATTAAAAGACGCTTACTCCTTGGAAGGAAAGTTATGACCAACCTAGATAGCATATTCAAAAGCAGAGACATTACTTTGCTGACTAAGGTCCATCTAGTCAAGGCTATGTATGGATGTGAGAGTTGGACTGTGAAGAAGGCTGAGTGCTGAAGAACTGATGCTTTTGAACTGTGGTGCTGGAGAAGACTCTTGAGAGTCCCTTGGACTGCAAGGAGATCCAACCAGTCCATTCTGAAGGAGACTGACCTGGGATTTCTCTGGAAGGAATGATGCTAAAGCTGAAGCTCCAGTACTTTGGACACCTCATGTGAAGTGTTGACTCATTGGAAAAGACTTTGATGCTGGGAGGGATTGGGGGCAGGAGGAGAAGGGGACGACAGAGGATGATGCGGCTGGATGGTATCACTGACTCGATGAAGGTGAATCTAAGTGAACTCCGAGAGTTGGTGATGGTCAAGGAGGCCTGGCGTGCTGTGATTCATGGGGTTGCAAAGAGTCGGACACGACTGAGCGACTGAACTGAACTGAACTGAAACAGAAACACAACAAACAATGTTATGTGTTGATCTATTGGTAAAATGTGACCTGCTCACAGGACCCTTGCCAGGAGCCAGCACGAGGAGTCCCACCCGTGGCAAAGGTCATGAGGTTAAGGGGCCCGACAGGCAAAGGTGAGTCGGGCCTTAAGGGAGCCTCGCTGGATCTGCTCGTGCATCTGCCCCAAAACCAGAGTCTGCCTGCTTTACTGTGTTATGCTTTCCACCTACTCTTCCGACATTAACAAGGGGCTGTCCCCCCACCACCTTTTTCTGGAAAAAGTTAATTTAGAGCTTTTAGATAATAAAAGCTCCTGGGCATAATAAGAGTGTTCCAATCCAAAAACCCCTCTGATGGCTTTCTAGCCTGCCTGCCGGACTCTTACAGCTGCGCATGTCATTGTTTGTGGCCTCCCAACCACGAGAGGCACAGGAAGCTTAAAACATCCTAGGAATGTAGGGGCTTCCGAGGAGTCAAAATCATTAGAATAGGACCGATTAAGGGTTTCATTTGTTGAGCCAATACTTGCAGCCAAATTTTCATATCTTTTATTTGCAGATATAGTTGGTATATAGAAAAAATAGGTAGTAGCCCTGGTATTAGCAACATTAGATCTTTGAGTTAAGTACTTTCTTTGTTATAACCCACTGCACCTTTGTTCTACAGGAATGTAACTTTATTTAGTACTTTGAGGGTGATGCAGATTAAAGAAAAAACACTTCAGGGGAAAAAGAGCTTTCTGGTTGATAGACATTTATCTAGGAAAAGAGCTATAAAAATGTTAACAAGCCCCCTGGCCAGAAGATGATGTAAAACCACCTAAGACCTTTTGTATAGGGGAAGGTATGCAAAAGGTAAGCCTGGTCTCAATAAGGGTCAGGACTGCTGCACCTGCATAACTCTGCATATTCCATTATTTCTTTATGTGCAACTTGGGATTTATATGGTGCTTTTGAAAATAAAGTTGTGGGTCTGGCACCAATGCTTGGCTCCCTCATGTCGTTCTTTTCTCCCTTTTCTGGCTGAATTCCCATCTGGAGCATGGAGGCTCGCCATGTCTACTTACTTGCCCTGGCTTCTAAGACCCACGTGAGAGGGAGCCCAAGGCGGGGCACCCTCTGCTATTCAAGCGGGTGCCAATGGCCTGCGAAGGTGGTGCAAACTCCTTGTCTTGGAGTTTTATTGGTTTTCCACATAAACCAAGTTATTCAGCATCTTTTCTCCACTAATTTTCCTACTACACTATTCTTTCCTAATCTCTCTTTATATTTCTAAATAAATAAGTTTTTCCTTGCCAACTCCATCCCTGCTTCGAATTCCCTGGATCCACCGGGGCTGGACCCTGACAGACCCTAACTCTGTATTTCCTCCAGGACCACTGGTTCAGTATCTGCTAAGTCAGTGTTCGTGATGAATTTATAGAACATTAACTACTATGATGAGCACTGACCGTGTGTCATTTTTTTTGTTTGTTTTTTTTTCATAACATTCTCTGTCATCTAATAACTGGCAGTTTATTACATTAGGTACAGCCAGCCACACTCATTTTAAAATGAAACGTTTCCATTTAAGGTAATGTTTATTAACCACCAGTGGTCAGATGCATATAAAGACAAGAGCCATCCCAGCTTTATAAGAGTTATCTACTTAAAAAAAATTTAAAAAAGTGTTTCAAACATAATCACTAATTTCATTAAAAAGAAAAAACTTTGGCTAAAAGGACCTTCAATAAAATAACCTAATCTAATTTTGGAGGCTTTCCTGGTGGCTCAGTGGTAAGGAATTCACCTGCCAATGTAGGAGATGTGGGTTCAATCCCTGGGTCAGGAAGATCCTCTGGAGAAGGGAATGGCAACCCACTCCAGTATTTTTGCCTGGGAAATCCCATGGACAGAGGAGCCTGGTGGCTACAGTCCATGGGGTCTCAAAAGACTTGGACATGACTGAGTGACTAAACAACAACAATCTAATTTCCAATCTGATTTCCTTGTCTTATGTATTAATATATCTAATTTAAACAGTACCCTGGCAGTCATTCAGTGAGTTTTATCCAGGATGCTATCTATGCAAGGCATTTTACATAAAATTCACATTATCACCATCTCTTCTATCAATTAATGAGAAAACCAAGCCTCAGAGAGATTTTTAAAAATCACACCAAATCACTCAGCAAGTAAGTTGCATAATTGAGAACTGGAGCCAAATCCAAGTGCATTTGCCTCCAGAGCTCTATTCAATGAGCACAGTTGTTATACTGGGCTTGTGTCCATCTGACTGAGATACAAGCCACCTCCTGTGAAGTCACAGACAGGACTGGAACATCATTCAGGAAAGAGTTTTGTAAGGGGAAGGCAAAGAGAGGGGCCTTGTGGTTAGTAAATCGGGGCAATGGAGCTTCCTCTTCTCCACTGAAAATTCAAACAGTGTTTAATTAGCTAAAACCATGGCTTTTACACTCTCAGGGGGCTCTGTGACCAAAGGAAAACCCTGTTTGTGTGTCAGCTTAGGAAGCAAGATGCTAACACTGAGAAAGAACCACAGAAGGTTCATTCCCAAGATCAGCATACAAGGATTACATGCAACTGATGAAACATTTGTGTCCATAATTAGTTCTACCTCTCCTGTCCTTCCAAGATTTGAGGTTTTTAACTAACACAAAATAATTTTTACTTTTGAATTCATATATCAAGCTTCTGGCAAAATTTTAGTGCTGGTGAAGAGCCTGGCAGGCTACAGTCCATGGGGTCACAAAGAGTCAGACATGACTGAGCGACTAAGCACATTTTTCTTGAAGAGTTGCATTCTGAGAGTGACATAGACACAGATCCTGCTAGAATACAGGAATTACAGGTCTTAAATAAGAGGTGAGGTGACAGAAAAGATTGTTCAAGGATGAGTTCACACTTGATAATAATTCACATTTATGGCAGGCGATAAAAACCCCAAAGAGCTTATAGAGTAAGGGAGAGAGAAGCTTGTTAACACTGTAAGGTGGAAAGGGCCACAGAAAGGACACAGCCACCTGGGACCACTTCAGGGGAGAGGATGGGGTTGGGAGACCCAGGCAGTGTCCTGAAGTCTGGGCTCCAGCCAAAAGAGGAAGAAACTGGGTGTTGGGGGGATGGCTTCCAAGAGGAAGAAGAGCATGACCCAGGGCAGGGAGGCATGAAAGAGCCTGCCTGGCATTCTTGAGAGAAGAGGAAGTGGTGGTGGGGAAATGAGGGATCCTCACAGCCAAGGTCCTGCCCAGAATGGAGCAATGCCAGCCCCAAACCTGCTAACAACGTGGGAAAGCAGAGAGCTGGCTGAGCCTTGGTTTCCTCCTCTGTATAAGAGCAATGGCAACATGAAATGAGGTCATGCATGTGAGTACAGCATTCAAGCACATGAAAAGTATGAAAGTTAGCACGTTGGCTCAGTTTCATACTTCTTAAAGAAACCAAGAGGCTTCCCTGATAAAGAATTTGCCTGCAATGCAGGAGACCCTGGTTTGATTCCTGGGTTGAGAAGATCCCCCTGGAGAAGGGATAGGCTACCCACTCCAGTATTCTTGGGCTTCCCCGGTGGCTTAGCTGGAAAAGAATCTGCCTGCAACACAGGAGATCTGGGTTCAATCCCTGGGTTGGGAAGATCCCCTAGAGAAGGGATAGGCTACCCACTCCAGTATTCTGGCCTGGAGAATTCCATGAACTTTACAGTTCCTGGGGTTGCAAAGGGTCAGACACGACTGGGTGACTTTCACTCACTCACTCACTCAAAGAAGCCAAGTGGGTGGTATTTCAGAGGCTGAACAGCAGCACCTAATTTCTTCTTGGCAGTTTTCTTTACAACATCTTTGAAATCTAAGTGTTAAATCTCTACATTTCCCCCCACATTAGGACTCAACAAAGCTATTTTCATTTTGGATGGGACCTATGTGATTTTCCACAGTTGGTCCATAAAAGACCATGTGGCTTTGTATGCTGTGGGAGGGCTTCCCTGGTAGATGAGTGGTAAAGAATCCGCCTGCTAATGCAGGAGAGGTTAAGAGAAATGGGTTTGACTGCTGGTCAGGAAAATCCCCTGAAAGAACACATGGCAATCCACTCCAGTATTCTTGCCTGGAGAATCCCATAGACAGAAGAGCCTGGCAGGCTACAGTCCATAGGGTCGCAGATAATCAAACACAACTGAAGCAACTGAGCACCAATGCATGCAGGTGATGGGAAGCGACTGCATTTTGCAAAGATGACCTCAGCTGTATCTCCCATCATTCACGCTCTTGTTTGGTGTGGCCCTGCCTTTCCCACCATCCCTGTCCCTGGAATCTGAGCTTTGTCTGACCATTAGAACATGGTAGCGTGACTCTGGGGCTTCTGCCGGGGTTGTCAGCATGTACACTCTTGAGAGCTAGCTCCCTCTGGGAACCCAGCCACCATGCTGGGAGAAGCCATGTGGACATGTTCCCATTAATAGCTCCTGCTGAGTGGAGAGCAGCTTTAAAAAGTCAGCCAGGTGAGCATTCAGGTGGCTCCAGCCCCAGCCAAATCTCAATGCCACCACGTGAGAGAGACCCCCAAGCAAGAACAGTCACAGAAGCATATGTTCATAAAAGATGTTGTTTCAAGCTACCAAGTTTTGGGGTGTTTGTTTCACAACAATGGATAGGTGGAACAGCTACTAAAAAAATTTTTTTTAAAAAACAGATGATCCCAGAAGCTATGTGAAGAAAAGATTCAATACACAAGGTGAGGGGACAGAAGGTGACCGGTGTCTCTGACAAGCCTAAAGGAAGAGCCAGGGACAGGAGCAAGAGTGCCCGGACCATTTTGCATGCAGTTGGCCCCCCGGGGTGGGCGTGGGGCCCCACACAAACAGGCCCCTTGTTACATCAGCAGGTATGGGCTCACTTTTCAGGTTCTCTGCTTCTCATCTCGGCAGCAAGTCACCCTCTTTCAAGGGAAGTGTTACATCATTTACGAGGGACCTCTGTGCCAAAACCCAAAACCGATGACAACAAAACCCAAATATCACACTAAAATGCCTCTGCAGATTTCTGGCTGAGCTGTACTATCCCCAACGTAGCTTTCCCAGTCTCTCTGGAGAAGCAGGTCCTCCCCTCTGGGAAATGCACAAGACCCAAAGTCTTCAGCCGCTCAGTCGTGTCCAACTATTTGCAATCCCATGGACTACTCTGTGGCCAGGCTCCTCTGTCCATGGGATTCTCCAGGCAAGAATATTAGAGTGGGTAGCCATTCCCTTCTCCAAGGGACCTTCCTGACTCAGGGATTGAAACTGGGTTTCCCACACTGCAGGCAGATTATTTACCAGCTGAGCCACCAGGGAATTGCCACTCTCCAGCAAGACCCAGTAAACATATGGCTATGAATCTCCATCCTGACTGATGCAGATGCCCAGGGCCTACCCCTAGGGACATCACCTGTAGAGGTCTCTGGTGATGAGGAAGCACTTGGTCCTCATTCAGTGGAAACTTCCCCTTCCATCCCAACCCACCGGCTATGCAGCCTTCAGCAGATGATGACCCAGTATGGGCACCTGGTACTTCAGCACCAAGTCTGAGTTTCTGGAACACTTTCATGCTGCAGCCCACACTTGGAACTGCTCTCTTTCTGCCTTTTGAGAAGCTATGTGTGACAGGAAGAGAAACCACTTTTTTTTTTTTTACAAAGAAACAAAGTTGGTGATTTATTACTATTTATTACTATTACTATTATTATTAAAAACAAACAACCCTCCAAAAATTACTTTGAACTGCTGCCATGGGTCAATTAAAAAGTCACATGATCTAGAGAACAAGAGTTCCCCCACCAGTAAGCAAACAGAGCAGGTTGCCAGGACACCAAGGGGGAGAAGCAGAGTTTGCCAAGAGGATAAACAGCAGCATGTCACCCCGGGAACCAGGACAACACACGAGTCAGGAGTAAGCTGCAAAACGTAATTGCTGCCCAAGGGTACGCTGGGAGCTACACGCTGGGTGGGGGAGCTCAGACCAGAGACGGACCCCTTGTGGGGAGCATCCTCCCAGAAGATAGGATGCCGGGAAGTTACCCAGAAGAACGGGGCAAGACCCAGGACCTAAGGCAGGGCAGACAAGGGTCTGGCTTCCCACACAAGTGTGGGGCTGCCAGTGGGTCAAAGAAACCAAATACACAGAGTATCAGGAGCAGCCTCCTTATAATTAAGGAACTAGCAAACCAGAGCTGGTGAGGACCCAGAAATAAGGAAGATGAAAAAGAGAACAGCGGGTATCTCCGTTCACCTGATGTGTCCCCGGGATACCTCTTTGGAGGGGGAAGGTATGACCTCCACTTAGAAGATCATTTCCCAAAGTGGGTTCTCTGGAGCTCATGTTTGGGATTAGCAGATACAAACCATGATACACAGGATGGATAAATAACAAGGTCCTATGTCTAGCATGGGGAACTATATTCAATATCCTGTGATAAACCATAACGGAAAAGAATTATGAAAGAGATTGTATACATATATGTATAACTGAGTCACTCTGCTATACAACAGAAATTAACACAATATTGTAAATCAATTATTTAAAACATTTTTTTAAAAAAGAGGGTACTCTTTAAAAAATTTTTTTCATGGAGAAAGTTTCATGGCAAAGCACATTTAGGGAAAATCGGGTAAACAGAGACACAACAGACCTCTATACGGAGAACTCACGAGACCCCACCCTCTGTCTCCAAGGGGGCATGGAATTCAGCGTTTTAGCAGGTTGGATGGTGTTGTTAACCATAATTTTTTTTTTTCTTGGTTGTGAAATCCAGTTTTATTGGAAGAGTTTGCTTTGGTCTTCTCTTCCAGTTAATAGTTACATTCTTAAGAGCTGGGACTGAGTCTGCAGACAGCAGTTCCCTTTCCTTTTGAACCTAGAGCTGCATTCAGAGGTGCTTCCTACGGCACGATGCTGCTCACAGGCCTGGGAGAGCTGAGTGTAGAGCTTGATGGAGGTGTTCACAGAGATTCAGATCCTTTCGGGGCTCTGGCCCACTAGAAGGGTGGGGGATCCACTTTGTCAGGCCTGGAAGAGGACGCCACCCGCCACCCTGGGCCTGGGGCTCCCCGCCTCCTCCTGGCTGCTGGTCTGGGCTGCTCACATCGGGCAGGCAGATGCACAGTGGTCTTCATCCTGGCAGACGCCCTGCACCACCAGAGACTAGCAGGGAATCTGGTGTTTCCTTTTTCTTTCGGATGATCAGTTGGGTTGGATATTTTCCATGACAACTCAGAACAGGCTGAGGAGGTGTGGAGAGTGGGAGCCGAGGCAGAACACAGGTATATCTGCTTTATGATGACTTGAGGTGAGCTCTGGGATCCTTGCTGCCACCCTGGACCATGAGCACCCGCCCTGAGAAGAGTGTGGTGGTGGGAAGGAGGCCTCAAAGTGAGTCCTGAATGGCCTCCCCCAGCACTTGATTTGCAGGAGCCTAGAGAAAACCATCTTGTTCTGGGAGCCGTCCTTTGGTTTGCATTACTCATTGCCATACCTAATCATTCGGCCTGATTCAGATCCAGTCTGTGACTTAAGGAACCTACAACCCACGGGGATTTACAAGACTTTATAAGTTAATATATCTATACGACAGAGCTGTGAGTACTGCGTGATGAAGTATGCCAAGCAGGTGAAATCCTGCTGGAGCTGAGGGCTGGGGAGACTTCATCCACTCTTTTCAGCACCACCCCTGGTACCAAACTCAGGGCTGGGCAGAGAGCAAACTTGGTGCCTGATGACTGTTTGCTTGTTTCTTTTAACTTTTTACTTTATATTGGAGTATAGCAGGGCTTCCAATTAACAGGGTTTCCCAGGTGGCTCAGTGGTAAAGAATCCGCCTCCCAGTGCAGAAGCTGTAAGAGATGTGGGTTTGATCCCTGGGTCAGGAAGGTCCCCTGGAGGAGGAAATGGCAACCTACTCCAGTCTTCTTGTCTGGATAATCCCATGGACAGAGGAGCCTGGCGGAGTACAGTCCATGGAATCACAAAGAGTTGGACATGACTGAAGTGACTGAGCATGCTCGCACACAGGCACAGACAATTAATAATGTTATGACAGTCTCAGGTGGGCAGCAAAGGGACTCAGTCATACATATACATGTAGCCATACTCAGCAGGGGCCACGGGACTGGAAAAGGTCAGTTTTCATTCCAATCCCAAAGAAAGGCAATGCCAAAGAATGCTCAAACTACCATACAATTGCACTCATCTCACATGCTAGTAAAGTAATGCTCAAAATTCTCCAAGCCAGGCTTCAGCAATACATGAACCGTGAACTTCCAGATATTCAAGCTGGTTTTAGAAAAGGCAGAGGAACCAGAGATCAAATTGCCAACATCCACTGGATCATGGAAAAAGCAAGAGAGTTCCAGAAAAACATCTGTTTCTGCTTTATTGACTATGCCAAAGCCTTTGACTGTGTGGATCACAATAAACTGTGGAAAATTCTGAAAGAGATGCGAATACCAGAGCACCTGACCTGCCTCTTGAGAAACCTATATGCAGGTCAGGAAGTACCAGTTAGAACTGGACATGGAACAACAGACTGGTTCCAAATAGAAAAAGGAGTATGTCAAGGCTGTAGATTGTCACCCTGCTTATTTAACTTATATGCAGAGTACATCATAAGAAACACTGGGCTGGAGGAAGCACAAACTGGAATTGAGACTGCCGGGAGAAATAGCAATAACCTCAGATATGCAGATGACACCACCCTTAAGGCAGAAAGTGAAGAGGAACCAAAGAGCCTCTTGATGAAAGTGAAAGAGGAGAGTGAAAAAGTTGGCTTAAAGCTCAACATTCAGCAAATGAAGATCATGGCATCTGGTCCCATCACTTCATGGGAAATAGATGGGGAAACAGTGGAAACAGTGTCAGACTTTGTTTTTTGGGGCTCCAAAATCACTGCAGATGGTGACTGCAGCCATGAAATTAAAAGACACTTACTCCTTGGAAGGAAAGCTATGACCAACCTAGACAGCATATTCAAAAGCAGAGATATTACTTTGCCAACAAAGGTCCGTCTAGTCAAGGCTATGGTTTTTCCAGTAGTAATCTATGGATGTGATAGTTGGACTGTGAAGAAAGCTGAGAGCCGAAGAACTGATGCTTTTGAACTGTGCTGTTGGAGAAGACTGTTGAGAGTCCCTTGGACTGCAAGGAGATCCAACCAGTCCATTCTAAGGGAGATCAGCCCTGGGTGTTCTTTGGAAGGAATGATGCTAAAGCTGAAACTCCAGTACTTTGGCCACCTCATGCGAAGAGTTGACTCATTGGAAAAGACTTTGATGCTGGGAGGGATTGGGGGCGGGAGGGATTGGGGGCAGGAGGAGAAGGGGACGACAGAGGATGAGATGGCTGGATGGCATCACTGACTCAATGGACGTGAGTCTGAGTGAACTCCGGGTGTTGGTGATGGACAGGGAGGCCTGGCGTGCTGTGATTCATGGGGTCGCAAAGAGTCGGACATGACTGAGCAACTGAACTGAACTGAACTGAAATGATTCTCCAATGGACCAGACAAAACAAACAACACTCCAAATGTTTTTCCCAAATAGTAAGTCGCACACGGGAACCAGGATTGCCCTGTAGGTCCAGTTTTATGGAGAATCAAATGCCTTTACAAAGAGAGAGTGTCATTTCAGGAGCAACTTGCATTTAATGAATGGTGACCACGTCAGGGGACTGGAGATTGGGGCCTCCTGCCCCAGATGGCCAGAGTTGCAGGAGACCCTCAGGATATCCCATTGAGGCTCAGAAGGGTCTATCCCTTGTTTGGTCACTCCAAACTCAGCAAACTACTCCCTAGGCCAATCCTATTATTTGATCCTCCAGACTTTGTCATGCAAAACCCTCCAGCTATTACTGGGCTCAAGGTAACTGGGCCATAAGGTACAATCTGTTCTCAACTCAGCAAGCAGCTCTTGGGGAAAAGGCTGAAAAAGGTTCATGTATCTTCACAGAGAGACAGAAGTCAAGGAGCTGAGCTGAAGTTCCTCATGCCTCAGCCAAAGCGAAAGGCAGATTCCTTCCAAGTGCTGAGCTTCTAGATGAGGGAACGAGCTCAAGGTAATGAGAAAGGACCAGTTTGGCCATCTGATGGGCACAGATTGTAACTGTGCAAACACTACATTGAATTGCGTAGATTAAATGTAATTTATAGAAACTGTGGGATGACCCCCACCACCCCCCACCACGCAGTCTGCCCAGTTCTGGAGTATTCCAGGTGCTGAACAAATATGTCTGACTAGCCTCATGTCTTCCCTCTCAGTTTAGCTAGAAATACTATTTGCCTATGTGTTCTCATGAGCAGGTTTGGGACCCTCTGTCCTGCTTTGAGAACCAGCTCTGTCTTATCCCAGGAAATCAGGTCTGTACTGGTGAAGACATTGGACTTGAGTGACCTGCAAGAAATTCAAATACACCGTCGTGATGTGGCTCTTAGAGCAGCCATAGATGGATGTGCTGTAGAGACACTGCTCACGGGCCTGTCTGGCTCTGGAGACTGAATACAAACTGGGGTAGCAGCTTCTTGAGGGTTTGCCTTCTCCAGGGCAGCCAGTGGTTGTCTGGCCGGCAGCCTAGTGAGGAGGAGTCCTTCTCTCAGTGCTCTTGGGCAAGCCCTCTCCCACGGGGTCTAAGGTCTGTCCCCTTGGCTCTGAGTCAGGAGGGGACTCACCTCCCAGAGGAAGTCTGGGGAGAGGAGAAAACAGGTAGAGGACCGAGGGGGTCACTTCAGGCCAGGCAAGGAGAGGCTGGCAGGGAAATTCACTGCTGGAGTTACTCAGAAAGAGAGCCACACAGATAAAACTGAAAGATGATAAGTTAGAGAGAAACCAGAGCTGCCGGGAAGGCTAAGTATTCCCTCAGTGGAAGCAGAACTCTCTGGAAGCCTGCCATGTGGGCTGACCTCATCCTGGAGCCCTGAACCAGAGCAAACACAAAGCTTATCGCCGGAGGCTTGGAGGGCTGTAAACACCCAGCCGGGAGCCCGGACACACGGATGACGTTACCTCTCCCAGGAAGGGAGACTTCTGAGGAGCAGGTGTCACTTATCAGGTCTTAGGTCAAACATTAAAGAAAATGAAAACTAACTCACACTTCACATTCATGAACACAATGCTTCCTGAAGCAGGGGCTTCAAACCCCATGGCCGTTTTGTGACGTCTCTTCCCAAGAAAACTTGGAACCTGCATTCAGAGGGATCTTGCCTGGAAAATCCCACGGACAGAGGAGCCTGGAGGGCTGCAGTCCATGGGGTCACTAAGAGTCGGACACGACTGAGCGACTTCACTCTCACTTTTCATTTTCGTGCACTGGAGAAGGAAATGGCAACCCACTCCAGTGTTCTTGCTTAGAGAATCTCAGGGATGGGGGAGCCTGGTGGGCTGCCGTCTGTGGGGTCACACAGAGTCGGACACGACTGAAGCGATTTAGCAGCAGCAGCAGTAGCAGAGTGAGCATGCGCAGGGGGCTTCAGAAGCTTTGTCTGCTGGAAACCTAACTTTCTAGCAGGCAAGGGGGTGGGGAGGGGGCATTGTGGGCTGACCTCTGGAACAGCCCCTGTAAGAGGAGTGGGTAAGAAAACCGCCCCCCACTTCCTCATCTGCAGTGGAAGGCACTGAGGGTCTGTGTAACCCCCACCCTGCCCCATTGATGGCCCTGGACACTGCAGAGCTGAGTGAGACTGTCAAAACTCCTCCCCTGAGGGTCTTCACTGTTTTGCCACTTGGATCAAAAACCAGTACTTATTTGCAATAACAAGGAGACACCTGGGCCAGGCTACTTGGTTGAAAGATCCACAACTTGCAGGCAGATAATGAGGCACAAAGGAAACACGACTACAGGTCTGGAGCAGCGAACAATCCAACCAGGAGTAAACACACCCATGACCCCTAGGCAGGTGCACCAGAGGTTACATGCAACACTCCAGGCCACCTGCTTAGGCCACTTCCAGTTGAGGGACTGACTTCTGGGGGTTCAAGAGCAACTCAAGAAGAGAGGGTAGCTGGATTCAGGTGTGGCTGGGTGGCTTCGTGGTGACAGTGAACTCTAAAAAGTTGTAGCTGTGTACTCTGAAGCCCAGTACACAGTTTGGAATGGACTTTCTATTTAACAGGCACGTGAATGGCAGAGAAGTAGAATCTGTTTTTCCAGCTACTCTGATCTGTTAGGTGTCTATGAAAGATACACCACTAGCTATGTTTAGAACCACAAAGAATTAAAACTTATAAGAGTCTTATAGACTCTTAAAACTTATTAAAGTTTATAGAGTCTGAATTGTAATCCTCTTCATAGTGATCTGCCAATATATTAGCTTGTAAAATGTTGTTTATATCACACATGTATATAGGATTCTTCCTAAAGATTAACACTATTGAGTGCTAAGAGCACAACATGGTACATTCAATAAAATTCTGGAATTAATAATATGTTGATTCAATCACCTTATGGGTCACCCTAAATTTATATGCTGACCGTTTAACAGTTTAGATTGTTCCACTGACCTTCTGGACATGGAAAAACTGTTGGTGCAGTATATAAAAATATCACACAATATGTTTCATCGTTTGCTTTAAGAATTTCATGGCCCTGGGCAGTCCCTGTGCATTTACTTTCCTCCAGTGTTTACTGGGCTTCAGCCTTGTGCTAGGTCCTAACTGGCCCACCTGCTTTAGAAACTGTCAAAAGGATAATCAGTGTATTTGATCATGTACATTCATTCGAAAAGCAGAGGTATATTATAGTTCTCATAGGGCTATTGACACTCCTTGGAATTCTCCCAATCTCCTTGAGGCCAAGTGCTTTTCCCAAGCAGTTGCTTTTAGGCTATAACCTTAGGTGACTGGGAAAATTCCCTATTCAAAGCGCAACCTGAAGATTTTTAAAATATGAATTGTTCATAGTCATTAATCAACTTGTAATTGGCCCTTGAAAGGTCAATGCAATTTGCAAACTCCTGGAAATGAGATTTCTAAAAAAGGGAAAATGAGAAGGCAAGGCTTATGAGTTCATTTGTATACAACAGGAACCCTAAAAGAACTTAAGATTTGGATAAAAATCCTTCAAAACCTAACAGAAGATGGATAGAAAGGGGCTAAAGATGGCTGATTAGAATTGATGGTATAACAAACATGTAGGAAGCAAAATTAATTCTCCTGTGCTTTCATTTTTTTCATATGAGGCCAGTTGTCTTCCCTTAGGGAAGACTGGGGAAACGCTACTAAAGTGTAACCAAAGCTTGAGTTTAGAAAAGACCCGATAAAAGACTGCCTGGCTAGACAATTTTAAAAAAAAAGAAAGAAAAATTCAAATCTACAGGAAAATTAAACCTCAGTGTGGCAGAAGCAATCTCAAATCACTGCTGGTAACCTTGGACAAATTATAAGGAGTGATACTGGATTGATATTCAAAAGAAGACCAAATTGGATCCCTCCCTAAGATCAATTAGCTTGTTATTGGTACAGAGCGAACATTGAGAATCAATTATTGATCTGAGGAATTAAAAATAGCAAATAATAAACAGCATAATCAGCCAGAACTTTCCCACTGTCCCAACTGCATTATAAAATCAGTACAAATGGGAAGTGATATAGACAAAGAAATGTTTTGATTTTAGCAGGGCCTCTGACATAATTTTTCATGATATTTTTGTAGATGAAATGGTGAATCACCATGCGGTAGATTTTGGCAGGCCTTAAGACTCTTGAGTTTAGCACTGCCCTAGACAAGATATTTTTCAGTGTATCAGATGAAGGCATATTTACCACATTTTAAAATAACACGGAAAGTAATGGCAGTATTTACTGACAGAATCTAGAATCTACATTATCCCAACCGGCTTAATAATAAAATTCTTAACAGAAATAAATAGAAATCCCCATAGTTAGGTTCAAGGAAATCAACCTTACAGAATAGCAGTTCATATAGAAAACAGATGATGGTTCTATCTGACCACACATTGCATAAGCACAGGGTAACCGCGCTGCCCACACCATGCACGTGGTCCCGGTGTGCCAAAGGGGTGCAGCGCTCCTGCTCTCAGCATGAGTCTGTGCCCCATGCTGGGCACTTGCCCTTGGTAGGAAAGATGCTGGCAGAGTAGGTGGCAGTCAGGGGAGGACCATGACAATAGGGAGGTTTTGCTTCTGGGCATGAGAACTGTCACTGTTTGAAAGCTTGTCAAGAGGAATCAGGCCATCAGCCAGGAATGAGTGGGAGGCTTGACCATGGTCTCTTAAATTCTTTCCAACCTTAAGATGCTCTGTTTCTAGAGTTCCAGAGATCAAGGCACTGCACTCCTCACTTAACTGAAAGAAAACATATTACTGAGTACAGTTGAAATGCTATGATGCTATTTTTTCTTCACGAATTTTCTGAACCTCTCTTATACTAATGATCTTCCCAGACTGAAACTCAAAATAAATTCCATATTGCCATCAACTTCTCTCAACTCTATCTGGAAACTTATGCATCTATACCTTAAGATTAATTCTCCAAAATGACAGAGTATTAATAATCTGAGTGGAAATGTACTGTGGGAAGGAAAGAGAGCTCAGCCAGGAGGCAGCTGACCCCACTCTCCCATCCAGCAACAGTGGGAATGCTGATCCTTTAGTACCTTTCCTGAGCCTTAGCATGGTCATTTGGGAAATTAAACACACACACACACACACACACACACACACAACTAAGATTAACAATGCATAGCTTATAGGGCTGCTGTAAGACTCAAAAGAAGTAAAAAGATGTGACTGTGTTTTAGAGTCCATACTATCACACAAATATAATGCTAATAATTGGAAATATTTAAGTGATATCACAGCTGGGAACAAAATCCCTGTGTCTATGTCCAAAGATCCCTAATAAGTTCAAGTCAGTCTCTAAGAGGGAATGACAAAAAAAGGGAAAGAATTCTTTTAAGCAGGACTTAGAAACAGCCCATTCAAGTCTTCCAAAATGAAAACTTAAATATCTAGACAGATAAATCTGCATGACATCAAGTATCTCGAACTTTGGGAAGAGAGGGCCTAGTTTTGAATCCTGGCTTTGCCACTTCCTAACTGTGTGAAAAGAGCATAAAGGCAAACAGAGGATTTATACTTTTATGAAACAAAAATTTATGTTACCCTTCACATTTCTTGCAGTTAGCAAAAACATGTACTAATGTAGGTCTTTCATAAAAGCTAAGTGGCATAAAGTGAACTTTTGGAAAGCAGGGGATATGCTTCACTTCATGTTATTCCAGCTTAGGAGGTTTCATAGGAATGCTGTACTTCCATACAGTAGGAAAAACCTGTGCTAGTATAGTATATGGTTGCTTAAAACCATCACATCTCTTGGACAAATATCAAGGCTCATATATTGCCTTATTAGAGAAATAAGAGAAGGAATAATTTATGCAAGTTTTTTTCCCACCCTGTTCTGGAAAAGCCATCTTGAACATGGGCTGCTGAGTGAATCCCCCATGAAGGCGGCTGGCTTCAGAACATGAGGATGGTGTTAACCAGCTGGACTCAGCAAATACTAAAATATTCAGGGTGAAGAGAAGGAAAGCATAAGAACAACAATGGCCAATTTTCACATTTTGGTCCCTAACTAATATCATTCTGATGTCTTTCTGGTCTCATGGCTGCAGGAATGACTAGATGGTCAAATTCTGTGAAGCAACCTCATCCTGGGATGATTATAGGTCCATCTCTTGGACAGCCATGGAGGAAAGACTCTCAGGCTGTTTGAGGCTGTTTCTAACTCAAGTTTACTTGAGTTCAAAGAAGCCTCAAATGTCTCAAGCTAACACTGTGACTTTGATAATTTAAGACCAACATTTATCATGCATAAGAAAAATAATATTTTCTAAAGCACAGACAAAGCATTAAAAAAAATTAAGTACAGGAAGGGAGTAGAGAAAGATCTGGTCTTGTTTTTGCTTCCATTATTAATAACATAAATGTGAAATATAATCATCTACCTGCCATGAAGACAGGAAGCACAGGAAAACTTCAGACCTGGGATCTAGCTATAACATTATCCCTGCCAATCTGACAGCGATGAACTCAGCAACCGGTAGCTACTAGAATAGTGGCCCCAACCTATTTGGCTGGGAAGTTCTAAAGAATAGCAAGGAGAGATAAGAAAGCCTTCATCAGTGATCAGTGCAAAGAAATTGAGGAAAACAATAGAATGGGAAAGACTAGAGATCTCTTCAAGAAAATTAGAGATACCATCTTTATTACCGTAAAGATGGGCACAGTAGAGGACAGAAATGGTATGGACATAACAGAAGCAGAAGATATTAAGAAGAGATGGCAAGAATATACAGAAGAACTATATAAAAAAGATCTTCATGACCGAGATAACCACGATGGTGTGAACACCCACCTAGAGCCAGACATCCTGGAATGCGAAGTCAAGTGGGCCTTAGAAAGCATCCCTATGAACAAAGTTAGTGGAGGTGATGGAATGCCAGTTGAGCTATTTCAAATCCTGAAAGATGATGCTGTGAAAGTGCCGCACTTAATATGCCAGCAAATTTGGAAAACTCAGCAGTGGCCATAGGACTGGAAAAGGTCAGTTTTCATTCCAATTTCAAAGGCAATGCCAAAGAATGTGTTCAAACTACCACACAATTTCACTCATCTCACATGCTAGCAAAGTAATGCTGAAAATTCTCCAAGCCAGGCTTCAACAGTACAGGATCCATGAACTTCCAGATATTCAAGTTGGATTTAGAAAGGGCAGAGGAACCAGATATCAAATTGCCAACATCTACTGGATCACTGAAAAAGCAAGAGTTCCAGAAAAACATCTGCTGCTGCTGCTGCTGCTACTAAGTCACTTCAGTCATGTCCGATTCTGTGTGACCCCACAGACGGCAGCCCACGAGGCTCCCCCATCCATGGGATTGTCCAGGCAAGAGTACTGGAGTGGGTTGCCATTTCCTTCTCCAATGCGTGAAAGTGAAAAGTGAAAGTGAAGTCGCTCAGTCATGCCCAACTCTTAGTGACCCCATGGGCTGCAGCCTACCAGGCTCCTCCGTCCATGGGATTTTCCAGGCAAGAGTACTGGAGTGGGGTGCCATTGCCTTCTCCGTCCAACCCTGCTAGGACACCTCATTTTCCTCCCTCTCTCAGCAAATGTTTGTTGAATGGGTGGATGTATTAATTTGTTTAGCCTTGGGTCTTTGGAATTCCAAACTTCTCTTGTTAGTTTTTGATTCACTGACCAAATTAACAGAAACGTTAGTTAGATGAATTTCATTGCTAGGCCCATGGAATATGATAAAGACATATGTAAACAAACTAAAGAAGATGACTTTTAGCATGCTGAATTAGCTTTAAAAATGCTGAGTGTCATGTCACTGTGTAACCCACTGTGTAACTGGGTGTCATGTCACTGGAAGAGTTAATATTAGTGGTTCAGGGCAAAGCAAACAGAACTGAACTTTGCACTAATTCCAGAATTCTAACCTCTAACAGAGGTTAACCTGTGTTAAACAAACATACTTAGAATAAAGTTTCACATAATAAAAGATTTAAAAACTTACAACCTAACTATATTAAGTTTGATTCAATTTACATTTACCTATTTAACTACTATCTATTAAGTACTATCTATTTAAGTGTCAATTAATTTGTTCAGAGATGTAGCCAATAGTTTTTTCATACAGTAAGTGAATTACAAATATATAATCTGGTATATTTATAGGTATAAATAAATATGTGATCTTCCTAGTAAGGACATAAATATGAAATTAAGTTTTAAGCAATTAAATTAAAATATGATTTATTTAAGACAGAAATATAATACAATATAAAATGCAATAATTTCCAACAGAAATATAACACAAGTCGCAAATGCAAATCCCATGTGCACTTTTGTGAGTAGCTACAAAGAGAAACAGGTAAAAGTAACTTTAATAATATATTTTATTTATCCCAACATATATCCCAAATATTAGCTTCAACATGTGATCAAAAATTAAAAACGATTATGATTTATTTTACCCTTTTTTGGGTTCTCGAGCCCCAGTGCATGTTTGATACCCCAGCACACCTCCATTGGGACTGCCACAGTCTGAGTACTCTATGGCCACAAGTGGCTCATGGCTGTTGTGTCACACAGCACAGCTTCAGGCTAATTTCATAGCCATAACATAAAATAGGGATATAGCGTGATTATTTTATTTATAGAAGGAAGGTGGAAAGGATACTTGTGAAGTCCCTGGGAGGTGAATCACTACTAATTTAGAACATTAATCATGAGAAGATAAAAGATACTACCACTGACAATACTAACACTGTTAGCATATAGTTAGTAATACTAACAATACTATCATTGTTCTATTATTAGAACAATAACAGAGATGAAAATTCTCCTGGAAACCCAGACTATGTATTCTCGATATTCTTCTTAAAATTATATGAATACATTTCAATTCTTCATTTATGTGCCCTAAGATAGTCTTCTTTGTAAGTATACTCTGCTGTTTGGAGTATGGGAGTCAACTGGACAATCTATATGCTTTAACCAACTTTTTTGCATTTTAAGGTATTTCCTAAGTCTCTGTATCTTTCTCTAGCAAATTCCTGCTACCACAAACCACTGGTTGGTATAGACCATCTTATGGTTCAAAAAAGGCAAACACCAAGATGTCTGTGCAGCATACTACATGAGGCTACAGAAATACATCCAGCCTCAGTGAGAAACACAAAGATTATGACTCAGCTAACCTCAAAAGTTTGACCCCATTTGGTAAATTGATTTTGCATATGACTTTCTTTATTTCAGTCATCCCCTCCTTCTACCCAAGGACTAAAGTGGAGAAAGAAGCGCAGTGATGGACATGGAAAAGCGGTAGATGAGCCACAGGTTTCCAAGGAGGCCAAAGCGTGTCTATGGTGGAAGGGGTGGGCAGGTCAGTGGGGGAGGTGCTGTGAGAAGTGTGTGAGCTCAGTCACTCAGCTGTGCACAGCTCTGTGACCCCATGGACTATAGCCTGCCAGCCTCCTCTGCCCATGGGATTATCCAGGCAAGAATAATAAGGTTGGTTGCATTGCACTACTCCATGGGGATCTCCTCCAGGGGATCTTCCCAACCCAGGGGTCAAACCTGCATCTTGTGTATCTCTCCCACTGGCAGGTGAATTCTCTACTACTGTGACACCTGGGAAGCTGCCTGGAAATGGATATACTGGTAGAGTCTCTGGTGATACTGTGGAGCCGAGAAAAGGATACCAGAAACAAGGAGGTCAAGGAAGTAGGAAGCAGGTAAGGTTTCTGTCATCCACAGAGAGGTTGAAGCTGCTGACAGGATGGTGGGGAAGGGTGGAAGGGATGTCTGCAAGCCCAGATTCTCACTGCTCACTGACGTCTGTCCTCCTCATGCACGTTTCTTAAACACAGGGCTGATTTATTTCTTCTCTTGTGAGACATCATGGTATATCCACTATTTCCCCTTGCTTAGGAAACTCATAAGAATTAACAAGCCTATCACGTGCACTCACTAAATCTGCCATACTTATTTCTCCTGTCAGATGGCAAGTTTATGTTGAGAAAAACTGCCTGAATTCCAGGGTCTCTGCCTGAATTCCAGGTAATTGTTACTTTCATTCATTCATTCATTCATTCACTCATCAAACAATTCTTGAGCACTGTGTCGGGCACAGTATGGTTTTTTCCCCTCTCAGTTCAGTTCAGTCGCTCATTCATGTCCGACTCTTTGTGACCCCATGAACTGCAGCATGCCAGGCCTCCCCATCCATCACCAACTCCCAGAGTTCACTCAAACTCATGTCCATCAAGTCGGTGATGCCATCCAGCCATCTCATCCTCTGTTGTCCCCTTCTCCTCCTGCCCCCAATCCCTCCCAGCATCAGAGTCTTTTCCAATGAGTCAACTCTTCGCATGAGGTGGCCAAAGTACTGGAGTTTCAGCTTCAGCATCATTCCTTCCAACACCCAGGACCGATCTCTAAAACACCACAAAAAGGGGGAGTCTGTAACAATTAAATGTTAATTTTTCCTTGCCTGACTGAATTACGATCTCTAGGGATCTCGCCTCTGCTTACTATTCCTTTGTTTCCTCCCTTCTCCCTATTAAATAATAGGGAGATAAATGTCATGCCATTTTAAAAGTGGCCAACTCCACTAATGACCTAAAGACAGGTCCCAAGACCCAGGGAGGAGCTACTTCTTGGCAGATGTGAACACACTACACTGCTCCTGCGGTTCTGATCACCAATATTCAGGGTCTTTTACAGCACAGGGACCCCACTAGAAGTAGGGATGGCTGGCAAAGTGTGATCATGGTAGAAAGAGACGCTTCATGGTTATGGACACACGTGGCAGAAGCAAGTGGAGTAGAGCATCAAGTCTCAACAAACTTGCTGGCCACTCCTGGTCACATTGTTAAGGACTCATCCGTCCAGTCCATTATACGAAGAGCAGTGAAGATGGTCACTGAATGTCAACCACTACTGGGCCCCAAAAGGCGACAGTCCCAGAGACTCTAGAGATTCCTGTTTTGCTACTATTGTTTTCACAACACATCTACTCTTTTAACTCCTTTTACCCTTTGTGTGTGTGTGATTGAAAAGGTGTTTTTTTTTTTTTACTTTGTATCGGAGTATAGTTAGTTGATAAATATCATGTTTCAGGTATACAGCAAAGTGAATCAGTTATACATATACACATGCATATACGTATATGTATAACTTTTTTAGGTTCTTTTCCTGTATAGGCCATTACAGAGTACACAGTAGAGGTCCCTGTGGTACACAGCCCTTTTTAAGGGCTGAATGTTTGTGTTCCCCACAATTCGTATGTTGAAGCCCTAATGTTCAGCATGATGATATTGGAGGTGATATTTGAGACCTCTGGGGGAGAATTAGGTTTAGATAAGGTCATGAGGGTGGGGCCCTCATGTTAGGACTAGTGCCCTTATAAGAAGAGACACAGTGGCAAGGCAGCCATCTGCAAGCCAGGAAGAAAATTCTCACCAGAATTCAACCATGTTGTACCTTAACCTGGGACTTTCAGCCTCTAGAACTGTGGGAAAATGCATTTCTGCCATTTAAGCCACCCAGTCAATGGAATTCTGTTTTGGCTTCCTGGGCTGATGTATATTCACCTCCAACTTTGCTTTAAACTATTTGGTACAGTCAGAAAAGCTGACAAGGTTGTAGCAATGCTTCCAGTGTTACTTTATGTGCAGTTCATTCAGACCTCACCGGACACTCCAGCTCATTAAGAAAGGACCTGGAGAAGAGGAACACACTGGTGTGGGGCCACATTCCAGCAGAACACAAAATTCATTTTTTTTTTTTAAACATAAAGTTGGTTGTTTTAAGTAGTATAGCTGTGAAGGCTTTCTAAATTTGCTTTCTTCTGGAAATTCAGTTATTTTTTTGTAGAGCACTGACCTCTGTATGTGAGGCTCTGTTCAAAATTTCAGTTAAACTTTCTTATTACATTAAGCTGAAGAATTTCAAATTAAAGAAAATGAGATGGAATAAATGTTCAAAAATATGCATCATCTACTCCAAGTGAAGGGCATAGATGAATTGCTGGTTTGTTCCCTGATCATGACCCTCTCTCCACTGGGGGAAGTTTCTCCAACTTTCCCAACTGGTTTAGTCAGGCATGTTTTAAGGCTGCCCCTGTTTGTTAGCTGGTCATGTGAGCACAATACTCTCAACACACAACAGCTTACCTTCCACATGGCCGAGAGGGAATTGGGGTAGTTAGGGAAAAGAATCAAATTCTAATTTACACCCCAACCTAGCCACAAATACAGAACATGTGGATCTCAAAATTGAAATGGTCTTAAACACCTTTGAAAACACAGGCCCTGGAGTCAGCTTTATTACTAATAATGATAACTATACAATTTTAAATCCATTTTGATTACAGAATATTATTATAAGTAAAATTAACTACATTTTAAAAAGCGTCACAGCTTGGTTCCATCATCACCATTTGTGCTTAGGCAAAGCTGAGTCTATCTGCCTATGGACAGAAAAGCTTTCACGATGGATTAATGTAACTCCCACCAGCCACTGCTATTCCCTGCTCCTCCTTGTGGAAGGAAAAATGAAAACAAAGGCACAGAAACTATGCAATTTAAAGATTATAGTTGGTGTCTGAGGAAGCTATGCTTTTGGAGGCTGGTCTGAACTGCTGAGAGAAACAGCCTGCATCATAGTTTTAGACAATGAGTTTGAAACTGGTTGAGGAGGCTGAGCGAGTAGTGAGAACCACTCAGGAGTCATCATGTTTTTATCTGACTGGGGCACACAGTCCCTCTGCACCGACTTTGTCAGTATAGCATTCCACGGAGGTCAATGTCATCTCCATTTTACACTCCATTTTACACAGAATCAACACCAAGTTGTATAAAGGCCACACACTGAGATTACGATGTTATTTCGTATTACCTACTCTGATATACTGTCAGAACAGTACTCAGGATTGCTTCTCCATAAAACTTTCAAAATCCTCTTTGGAAGTTGAACCTCACAGTCCTACCTGAAAGAGCCATACGTGTTCTACCCTTATGGGACAATCTGATCACTACTGGGAGACCATGGAGGCTAGGACCAAAGGGATCGTAGAACAGGTGGTAAAGCAGTGCAAAGCAAGCGCATGTAACAACATGCAATAAACCAAACTTAGAGCAAAAAGTTCCTCCAAAGATAAAGGGATAGACAACAGAATTCATTTCTGTGTAATCTGCTATGAGAGTGAACCTTTTAAACCAAAAAATAGGACACACAGTAGAAAAAAGCCAAATTATACTTGTGCATATGCGTGCTAAGTCACTTCAGTTGTATCCAACTCTTTGCGACCTATGGACTATAGCCCACCAGGCTCTTCTGTCCATAGGATTCTCCAGGCAAGAATACTGGAGTGGGTTGCCATTTCCTCCTCCAGGGAATCTTTCTGACCCAGGGACTGAACCTGGGTCTTCCACATTACAGGCAGATTCTTTACTGATTGAGTCACCAGAGAAGCCCCTTAGGATAAAATATCTGAAATTTCTTCTGCATGAACAGCACCTTACCCCTCATGTTAGTTCCTCCTGCCACCTCTGCAAAGTCCCTTTACTACATATTCACAGGTCCAGAGATTAGGAGAAGGACATCATTGGAGGCCATTACCCAAGTCTGCAACACCCACAAAATGAGCTAAACATAACTACAGATCTTTATTTTTTAAATTAAGAACTAAAAAGAATTGTATGGAAGAAGCAGAAGACTGGGCAGCTCTGTCTATAGCCTGGAGGTTCTCTCACCAAAATTAAAGCTGTTCTCCAACTGCCCCCTCAATCACTATTTACATGCTATGACTATTGTCTTTGAATAGATTGGACCTTCTTATTGGCTAATTTCCTGTTTCTCTGCCATAGCATCCAGTTTAAGTGAAAACAAAAACAAAAACAAAACCCTGCATATGCAAATGAGCCCATACCTGGGCCTCTGGATACACAGCACATACTCATGTGTTATACAGTATTACAGTGCTTCAGAAAACCAGGGACAAAAGTGACTGCTTTCTGGTAATATATGCTTA
This sequence comes from Ovis canadensis, assembly GCF_042477335.2. Classification (NCBI taxonomy): domain Eukaryota; kingdom Metazoa; phylum Chordata; class Mammalia; order Artiodactyla; family Bovidae; genus Ovis; species Ovis canadensis. The sequence goes on from NC_091246.1 coordinate 32,270,606, forward strand.
ACAAACGTATGTTGGAAAGGCAGATGGGTGGATGGATGGATATGTGGGTCGATGAGGGGATGGATGCATGGGTGGATGGACGAGTGGGTGGATGGATGGATATGTGGTGGATAGATAGATGAATGGGTAGATGACTGGGTGGATGGATATATGGATGGATGACTGGCTGGCTAGTTGGGTAGCTGACTGGCTGGCTGAATGGGTGAGTAGGTGAATGGATATGTGAATGGGTGAATGGATAGGACAGAACACATCCAGGAGCCTTTGGGATAAAAGCAAGGCCATCAGTTTCCTTCTGCCCCATCAGTTATCTGATTTGCCCTTAAAAAAAAAAAAAAATCACTCTGCCAACAAATAAAAAACAATGTAATGTGGCCCTGACCTTTAAATAGAAGAGTTCAATCCTTTCTGCTCTTGTCCCGCCTAAACTTCCCACCTCTCAAATAATGCCAAATTCTTGAAATTCACCAATAGTTGGGCCTCTGTTATTCACCAGACCACAGATGCTCTAAGCTTGAATTGAAGCTGGCAGGTAGACGTCTACACTTTCAAAAGTAGAGCAGCTAAGATGGGAAGGTACCAGAAGAAGCCTCATGAATTAGAGCAATGATGATTTACAACTTCATTACCACCCTTCCAGCATAGAGACTTTCCTGTATGCATGCTAAGTCGCTTCAGTCATATCCGACTCTTTGCAACCCTATGGACTGTAGCCCATCAGGCTCCTCTGTCCAAGGGATTCTCTAGGCAAGAACCCCAGAATGAGTTGCCATGCCCTCCTCCAGGGGACCTTCCTGACCCAGGGATCAAACCCACGTCTTCTGTATTGCAGGCAGATTCTTTACCCACTGAGCCAACTGAGAAGCCCAGAGATCTTCCTAGGAGATCCCAAACCTAAAGGTAAGTTATTTTGGCTTGATCTACATGGCCTTAGCCATTGTGACAAGCTGGGAAGGCTGCTGCTGCTGCTGCTGCTACTGCTGCTAAGTCACTTTAGTCGTGTCCGACTCTGTGTAACCCCATAGATGGCAGCCCACCAGGCTCCCCCGTCCCTGGGATTCTCCAGGCAAGAACACTGGAGTGGGTTGCCATTTCCTTCTCCAGTGCATGAAAGTGAAAGATGAAAGTGAATTCGCTCAGTCGTGTCCGACTCTTAGCGACCCCATGGACTGCAGCTCAACAGGCTCCTCCATCCATAGGATTTTCCAGGCAAAAGTACTGGAGTGGGGTGCCATTGCCTTGAAGGCTGCATGATGTTAAATGGCTAGTGGAAATGTTCTCAACCTCTTCCTCCATGAAAGTAGGGCACATTCGGTTTAAAAGGGAAGTCTACAATTATAATCATTCTGTGCTTCAAGCAAATATCATTTGTCATGGAAGGCCAAGAAAATGGATTCTCTGATTTTTTCAGTTGAAGGTCCTTAAAAGACTTCCCTGCATGATGCACTGTAGAAGTGCACTTGAGGGTGTGTGTTGGGGTGTGTGTATGTGTGTGTGTTGTGTGCAGATGCAGTGTCACTTCTGCATTAGATGACTTATAACTTGGTTGATGGCCTACAATAATTTAATTTTGATTGTAATCCTATGTATGCCCTTTGCTACCACATCCCAGAGCATTTATTAAGGGCCTCTTAGGGGAGCTGTCCTAGAGGTCTCCTTGGTAAGCTGGCGTGCATGACATGAATGGGTTCAAAGGTTTAATGGCAGTGAAGATGAAGCCCAGATACAGTAAAGAAAGAGTTACAAGAGAGCAGAGCTGGGAATTCCAGATGGCTTCAAATCCCAAGATAAGATGAAAATTCCCAAACTAGTGCTATCAGACAGTAAAAGATAAACATGACCCAAAAGATGAATGAAAGGAAGATAAGACACATAGGTTTAGAAATCTGTGACCACGTCCACAGAGAGCTGCTAGAGAGCAAGAACATGACCACTTGGCTCAGCAAAGTGACAAGTTTTGTTTGTTTGTTAAGATAAGCACCAATGTTAGCAAAAGTACAAGCAAACAGCACACTTTCAGAGGGTGGGAGTGATAACGGCATACATAGCCCTTTGGGAAAATGAATTTAGCACTAAGTAACAAGAACCTTTAAACGGTTTAAAAGTTTTGGCTCAGTGATTCTACTTCGAGGAATCTATCTAAGGAAATAATCAGAAAAGCAAGGATTTATTTACAAGGATATTTGAACTTATCCTGGAAAAAACAGAATGGAATTAACCAGAGTGAAATTGCTGAGACAATTACAACAAATCCATACAGTAAAATCTGACGCTGGCTTTGAAACAGAATTCAGAGAATATCACGCAAAATTATCATAATGTCAGATAAAGAAGCAAGGTATACAACTGTGTGTGTGTGAGTGTGTGTGTATATATATATGTGATCCTAATTTCATATTGAAAATAACATAGAAGTGCAAGATTGGAGGCTAATACAGCGAAATGTTACATATTTACTTATTTTTTATAATTATTGCTTTTTACCATACTTTTTTATTGTAGTATAATATCTTTACAATGCTGTGTTAGTTTCTGCTGTACAACAACAGGAATCAACTATAATATCCCCTCCCTTTTGAGCCTGTCCCCCACCTGTCCCCATCCCAGCTCTCCAGGTCATCACAGAGCACCAAGCTGAGCTCCTTGTGCTATGCAGCAGCTTCCCATTAGGTACCTATTTAACACATGGTAGTGTATGTATGTCAATGCTACTCTCTCAACTCATAAAATGGTGACATGTAATGAGATCTTTGGAGGAACTGGGTTATGATTATGCGGTATTTCTATTTTCTTCTTCAAAGTTTCTCAGTTTTTTCAGACTTTTTGTACATGAATGTGTGTGGTTCATTTACAGTCAGACTTGCATCACAGAGCAGAGCGCTGCAGGAATGAAGCAAAAGCAATAGAAATTTTCTGTGGTGTGTGGGTAGCATCTCCCCCACTCCCTGTGAGCCCCTCTGGATTCATGTTACAAGTGGATTCTTTCCCTCATTCCAACATGAAGGAGGAGGGAAGAGGAGGAGGTGGGGAGGGGAAGAGGGAAGGAAAAGAAGATAAGATGGAAACTCTTCAGAGCAAAATTTTTCAAACGTGGCACACAATGAAATTACCTGGGAACCTTTAAAACATCCTCATGTCTGGGTTCTACCCAAGGCTCCCAGAAAATCACAGCCTCTGGGATCAGGGCCCTGGTGCATGTATTTCAAATCACGCCTCAGAATTCTCAGGTCTAGCAAGGTCTGAGAACCCATATATATAGCGGAGTGTTCTCAAATGTTAGTGTACATTCAAATCACCCAGAAGTCTGGTTAAAATGCAGACTGCTGGGCTTCATCTCCAGAGTTTCTAACTGACAAGTCTGGGGTGGGGGCACTGAGAATCTTCATTTCTGACAGGTTCCCAGGTGATGATGCTATGGGGTTGAGGACCACACTTTCAGAACCACAGATATAGAGCAAGAATTTATTGAATTTGCCCCAGGGACCTTGAGTCCCACACAGAGCTGCTGCTACTGCTAAGTCACTTCAGTCGTGTCCGACTCTGTGCGACCCCATAGACGGCAGCCCACCAGGCTCCCCTGTCCCTGGGATTCTCCAAGCAAGAACAATGGAGTGGGTTGCCATTTCCTTCTCTAATGTATGAAAGTGAAAAGTGAAAGTGAAGTCGCTCAGTCGTGTCCGACTCTTGGCGACACCATGGACTGCAGCCTACCAGGCTCCTCCGTCCATGGGATTTTCCAGGCAAGAGTACTGGAGCGGGGTGCCATTGCCTTCTCCACCCACCCACAGCAGGTTCTCAAATTTTAGTGACAAACCAGATTATTATTTCTTGCCTTAAACACCGACTGGCAGGGTTCCACCCCCCCTCCCCCTCCAAAGAAGGTAAAGTTCTGGAAAATCAAGACAAAGAAAGGAAATGCCCACTGACTTAAGCAGCTGCAGGGAACTGGGCATGGACTGGACCCTTCACATTCTCTAGAACTCATTCCATCCTCTGAGAGAGAGGCATGGCCATCTCTATTAGGAAAGTGTGAAACTGTTAGTCACTCAGTCGCATCCAACTCTTTTGTGATCCCACGGACTGTAGCTCACCAGGCTCCTCTGTCCATGGGATTCTCCAGGCAAGGATTCTGGAGTGGATAGCCTTTCCCTTCTCCAGGGAATCTTCCCAACCCAGGGATCGAACCCAGATCTCCAGCATTGCAGGCAGATTCTTTACCAACTGAGCCATCAGGGAAGCCCAAACCTGGGTCTCCCATATTTTGGGCTGATTCTTTACCATCTGAGCCACTGGGGAAGCTGGTGGAAGTTTCCCTGGTAGCTCAGCCAGTAAAGAATCTTTATCATAGGAAAATGAAAACTGAGATCCCAGGAAACAGGGTCATTTGCCAGGGACAGGCAGCTAGTGAGGGGTAGGGCCGAGAGGCAACCAGGGTTGTCAGATGCCCAAGTCCTGGCTTTTCTCCCACTGAGAACAGACACATTTTACTAAGATAAAACCTCTCCTCTGAACAAATATCATGCTGCCTGAAAAGATATGACCTACATAACATGAGGAAAGTGCAGGAGCAAATGTATGAGTTTATCATGCTTTTTTTTTTTTTCACAGTGATTAGTTCAACGAAGAAGCAATGCATTCAGCGTAAGAAAACATCTTCTCAGCCTGCCTTTAGCACAAATTCAAACATACTTTCAACGTATGTCTGTGAAGAATGAGCCCATCAAAATCCACTGAAGTTTGGAGGACGCTGAACACTGATGATTAAAGAGGATTACACTAAAGCAGACATCCTGAGTAGTCAGTAAAAGCAAAGCAAAAAACTACAGAAAGCATTTGTAAAAAATGTGAGATTTGTCTACTTTAATTTCAGGACTTAATTGTATTTACAGCCTCCCCCTGCAAGGCATGGCCGAGTTTACCCACATCTTTGGTCCCGCCCTAGATTCCACTTGCTGGGGAGAGCTCCTTATTATCTGTGAGTGTGAGGACTGCTATGTTCCAATTGTTTGGAATGATTAGACTGAAGAAAACTTATTTTCCCACCTCTTCGGGCACTTTCTCTTCTAAAGTGAAAACTTTGTGTTTGCTGTTAGGCAAAAAAAAAGTGGGAAGGCAGCCCATTATGGGCTACACAGAAGTTATCTAAGGTATTTTCTAAAAACAAGACAGAATATTTTAGAAAAAAAAAACCACAGAATGACCCACTCAGCCCTATACTATCTGAGAAAATATACTTAGCTATCAATGTTCAAATAATATAGATGCCACTCCTCAAACTGCTTCTTTGAAACCCCCATGAAACCTGACATCCCAGATCCAGGCTCCAGATCCAGGCTTTCATTTTACAAAAGAATGATCTCAGGACCCAAATGCTGCTAAGATTCACAGGCTATATCGTGCTATAGAATGCACCCAATGCTGATTCAAAACAACCATCTCTTCTGGTACTAAGACTTGGTCCATTTTTCTCTTCTTGCTGTGGTTACAGTTAATCTCTTTGCCCGGCTCCAAACACATGTGCAAACATCTCTAGCAAACTGATGATGGCATCAGAGAAAATGCTATATATCTACCAGTCTTGTTTTCTGCCTTTAAGCTTTGATTACTGCTGGCAGCTTTCTCCTCTAATCTGCATTCCACACCAATCCTAATTAATTATATTACTAAATAATAATTAATTGGATAAAACTATAATGCCAGCTCTGGCTTCTTTTGGAGGAATGCCTAAGCAATCCAGCACAACCTCAAACCTCTTGTGGTACATAATGCAGCTCGGAATTATTGATCTGAAACATTTGGTTCTAATTCAAATACTACCTGGGTCTGAAAATGACCATAAGAGGCAGAGCCGGTTGTCTATCCCAATATTTGATCTTCCTTTATCTTGAGTTTTGTGCTGTGTGCTGTGCTAAGTCACTTCAGTCATGTCTCACTCTTTGAGATCCTATGGACCATAGCCCTCCACGCTTCTCTGTCCATGGGATTCTCCCAGCAAGAACACTACAATGGGTTGCCAAGTCCTTCTCCAGGGGATCTTCCCAAACCAGGTAACAAACCGAAGTCTCTTACATCTCCTGAGTTGGCAGGTGAGTTCTTTATCACCTAGAGTCCTAGAATTATCAACTTTCAGCTGAGAGTCAGGTCACTTGCTATAAAGGCTACATTTCCCAGCCTTTCTGTGGCAATGTAACTACCTAGCTATAGCCATGTAACTTCATGTTGGTGAAAGTGATTTGAGCAGAAGTACTGGGTGAAACATTCAAGGGATGTCTTTCATGAGAAAGCACATGCCCTCCTTTCTTCTTGCGGATGGAATGAAGATGTGATGGCTGAAGCATGTGCAGCCATATTGGACCATGAGGTGAAAATCACATATTTAGGATGGCAGAGTGACATCACAAAAGATGGCAAAGTCTTTGATACTATAGAGGTGCCACAGCAGCATGGTCTCCTACACAAGGTAGAAATAAATTCCTATTTTCTTTCAGCCATTATTATCTTGAGTTTTCCATTACAAGTGGCAAAAACTAATCCTAACAAACATGCAGCAATGGAAATATCTTCAAACCTCCAAATGATCAAGGGTCAGCTTGGGATAGAGACATAGAGATCAGGGGCAGGAAGTGAATCCTGTAGGACCATTTCGTAAGCTTGCTGAGTTTCTGGATACTTATGGAGACTGGGGCTGAGTGTAAGTGACTAGAGAATGTCTGGAGGCCATAGGACACTGATATAAGGTGCTGGCTAGAGTTGGGAGCACTTCCAGAGCCTAGGCCTTCCTGGTCAGGGATGGACAGCACCAAGACACCATGCCAGGGAAGCCCTTGCTGTGCTGCCCACCTCTGCAAATATATGCCCAGCCTCCTCTAGAACCACTTATCCTCACCACCCCAGCCCCAGCCCTCCCCACTTCCTCCTCATATCACCTCCAGATGTTATGTTAATACATGGCTGTGTGCAAGGACACAACTCAAGGGTCACCAGCTCTTTAGGGAGCACTGTTTCCATCCTGTAGACACAGAGCCTTAGCTGTGGTGCCACCTGGGAGAAATGTGTAGCAGACAATGAGACATGCAGGGAGGAAGACCAGCTTAGATCACATGGCAGGAAGTGAGGCCCATTCCTCCTGGCAGCCAGGGTGGCTTGCCAGCTATGCAGATTCAGCAAGAAGGAAAGATATAAACATGCGTGCACCTTTCAGCATCTGATTCCAGTCAACAGTAAGTCACAGGTAGTGTGAGGAAGGAGGTGTTCTGGGCCCCAGGAGGCTGCATTCCTGTGTGTGGTCTTGTATAGATCACAGCTCCTCTCAGGGTCACAGTTGGCTTACTGCATAAAAGCAAGGCTAGGGGCTTCCCAGGTGGTCCAGCGGTTAAGAATCCACCTTGCAATGCAAGCGACACTGGTTTGATCCCTGGTATGGGAAGATCCCACATGTTGCAGAGTGACTAAGCTGGTGCATCACAACTACTGAGCCCATGTGCCCTAGGGCCTGTGCTCCGAGACAAGAGAAGGCACTGCAATGATGAGCCCACATGCTGCAATGAAGAGTGGCCCCTGCTCACCACAACTAGAGAAAGCCTATATGCAGAAACAGAGACCCAACACTGTCAAATGAATAAAACTTTTTAAAGAATTGAAAAATAAAAGCAAGCCTGGTGTCTTAAGAATCAGCATCTCAAAGGTGGAAGTTCAGTTCAGTCAGTCCAGTTCAGTTGCCCAGTCTGTTAGACTCTTTGTGACCCCATGGACTGTAGCACGCCAGGCTTCCCTGTACATCACCAACTCCTGGAGTTTACTCAAACTCCTGTCCATTGAGTCAGTGATGCCATCCAACCATCTCATCCTCTGTCATCCCCTTCTTCTCCCACTTTCAATCTTTCCCAGTATCAAGGTCTTTTCAAATGAGTCAGCTCTTCACAACAGATGGCCAAAGTATTGGAGTTTCAGCTTCAGCATCAGTCCTTCCAATGTATATTCAGGATTGATTTCCTTTAGGACGAACTGGTTGTTATCTCCTTGCTATCCAAGGGACTCTCAAGAGTCTTCTCCAACACCACAGTTCAAAAGCATCAATTCTTTGGCACTCAGCTTTCTTTATAGTCCAACTCTCACATCCACACATGACTACTGGAAAAACCATAGCTTTGACTAGGTGGACATTTGTTGGCAAAGTAATGTCTCTGCTTCTTAATATGCTGTCTAGGTTGGTCATAACTTTCCTTCCAAGGAGCAAGCATCTTTTAATTTCATGGCTGCAGTCACCATCTGCAGTGATTTTAGAGCCCCCCCAAAATAAAGTCTCTCACTGTTTCCATTGTTTCCAGATCTATTTGCCATGAAGTGATGGGACCAGATGCCATGATCTTCGTTTTCTGAATGTTGAGCTTTAAGCCAATGTTTTCACTCTCCTCTTTCATTTTCATCAGGAGGCTCTTTAGTTCTTCTTTGCTTTCTGCCATAAGTATGGTATCATCTGCGTATCTGAGGTTATTGATATTTCTCCTGGCAATCTTGATCCCAGCCTGTGCTTCATCCAGTCCAGTGTTTCTCATGATGTCCTCTGCATATAAGTTAAATAAGCAGGGTGACAATATACAGCCTTGACATACTCCTTTCCTGAACTGGAACCAGTTTGTTGTTCCATGTCCAATTCTAACTGTTGCTTCTTGACCTGCATACAGATTTTTTCAGGAGGCAGGTCAGGTGGTCTGGTATTCCCATCTCTTTAAGAATTTTCCACAGTTTGTTGTGATCTACCTTATGGCAGAAACTGAAGAGGAACTAAAAAGCCTCTTGATGAAAGTGAAAGAGGAGAGTGAAAAAGTTGGCTTAAAGCTCAACATTCAGAAAACGAAGATCATGGCATACGGTCCCATCACTTCATGGGAAATAGATGGGGAAACAATAGAAATAGTGTCAAACTTTATTTTTTTGGGCTCCAAAATCACAGCAGATGGTGAATGCAGCCATGAAATTAAAAGACGCTTACTCCTTGGAAGAAAAGTTATGACCAACCTAGACAGTATATTCAAAAGCAGAGACATTACTTTGCCGACTAGGGTCCGTGTAGTCAAGGCTATGGTTTTTCCTGTGGTCATGTATGGATGTGAGAGTTGGACTGTGAAGAAGGCTGAGCACTGAAGAATTGATGCTTTTGAACTGTGGTGTTGGAGAAGACTCTTGAGAGTCCTTTGGACTGCAAGGAGATCCAACCAGTCCATTCTGAAGGAGATCAGCCCTGGGATTTCTTTGGAAGGCATGATGCTGAAGCTGAAACTCCAGTACTTTGGCTACCTCATGCGAAGAGTTGACTCACTGGAAAAGACTCTGATGCTGGGAGGGATTGGGGGCAAGAGGAGAAGGGGACGACAGAGGATGAGATGGCTGGATGGCATCACCAACTCGATGGACATGAGTCTGAGTGAACTCCGGGAGTTGGTGATGGATAGGGAGGCCTGGCGTGCTGTGATTCACGGGGTCACAAAGAGTAGGACGTGACTGAGCGACTGAATTGAACTGAACTGACACAATGGAAGGGAAGCTATATTTCAGTCTCCAGGAAATTCCAACGATCAGCCAGATCTGGCAATTTCTGACTTAGAAATTCGCCACACAGGGTGTTCTGTGGGCCTGCAGCATCACACTCATTAGAAATGCAGACTCTCAGTCTCCACCCACACCTACTGAACCAGAATTCATTTTCACAAGATCCCAGGGGATTCATGTACACACTGAAGTTTGGGAAATGCTGGCTTAGGCCCATGATGTCATGACTTCATGGAGAACGTAACATGTTTAGCCACTGTCTCATTTTGTTTCATTTTTTAAATAAAACATACTTACTGTGAGATTATAAGTGATAATGCTTTTAAAGGTTATGATATAGTGTGAAATTGATGAAAGTGAAAGTGGAGAGTGAAAAAGTTGGCCTAAAGCTCAACATTCAGAAAACGAAGATAATGGCATCTGGGCCCATCAGTTCATGGGAAATAGATTGGGAAACAGTGGAAACAGTGTCAGACTTTATTTTGGGGGCTCCAAAATCACTGCAGATGGTGAATGCAGCCATGAAATTAAAAGACGCTTACTCCTTGTAAGAAAAGTTATGACCAACCTAGACAGTATATTCAAAAGCAGAGACATTACTTGCCGACTAGGGTCCGTGTAGTCAAAGCTATGGTTTTTCCTGTGGTCATATATGGATGTGAGAGTTGGACTGTGAAGAAGGCTGAGCGCCGAAGAATTGATGCTTTTGAACTGTGGTGTTGGAGAAGACTCTTGAGAGCCCCTTGGACTGCAAGGAGATCAACCTGTCCATTCTGAAGGAGATCAGCCCTGGGATTTCTTTGGAAGGAATGATGCTAAAGCTGAAACTCCAGTACTTTGGCCACCTCATGCGAAGAGTTGACTCATTAGAAAAGACTCTGATGCTGGGAGGGATTGGGGGCAGGAGGAGAAGGGGACGACAGAGGATGAGATGGCTGGATGGCATCACTGACTCGATGGACATGAGTCTGAGTGAACTCCGGGAGTTGGTGATGGACAGGGAGGCCTGGCATGCTGCGATTCATGGGGTTGCAGAGAGTCGGACACAACTGAGTGACTGAACTGAACTGAACTATAGTGTGAAATCCCACGTGTGAAATCCCACAAGGTCTAGTGTTTAGAATTCCTGCTTTTCACCCAGGTGGGCTGGGTTTGACTTTTGGTGTGGGAAGAAGAACGTTTTGGGCTTCCCAGGTGGCGCTAGTGGTGAAGAGCCCTCTTGCCAATGCAGGAGACATAAGAGACACCGTTTCGATCCCTGAGTTGGGAAGATAGCCTGAAGGAGGAAATGGTAATTCTCTTGCCTGGAGAATTTCTGGACAGAGGAGCTTGGCAGGCTATGGTCTACAGGGTTGCAAAGAGTCAGTCACTACTGAAGTGACTTGGTATGCATATAGTGTGAAAGGTCAAAAAATTCTAGCTTGTTTTTTGCTACCACCATTATTATTAACTGTGCTATTCACTGATCTCAATTTATCACGACTCAATTGGGATCATTGAGGGTACAGGAATTTCAAATTCTGAAGTAACTCTTTTGACTTGAGACACTTTATCCCCAACCCCTGGCAAGTCAACACTCTCCCCCAGTGAACCAAAACACCTTCAAAATCTTAGTTCCAGCTGATACTCCAAAAGCAAAAGAAAATGTCCTGGGACTTGAGGTCTTCAACCAAAGTGCTGGCTACAACCAACAGCAAAGCCAACTCCTCAGCCACTCTCAGAAGAGAAAAGTGGCTTCCAACCCAACATCACCATTCAAGGAGATACAGTTTCTTCACCCTTGTGTGATGGAAGGATCAAGGGGCTGCCATTATCTGCCCGTAAAGCTGCTGCCCCTGAACTCTCACAGTGCACACAGCCGTTGCCTGCAGATAACTGAACAGTGGGTCGACACTTTTTAAATGGATTTAACCACAGCTGAACTGCTGGCAAGCAAATGGGACCTGCATGACTGACGCAGCCATCAATTTGTGTCACTGGGGCTTTTGCAAGGAAGAGGCAGGTTGAGAGGAGGAACCAAACTCTCTCTTTCCGTTTTCAGTCTCCTCCTTCTGTTTGATGTCTGGCCTTCATCAGGGGACTTGGGGCCCAATGCCTGGCCTCTTCTAAATAAGCCAGGTCCGCACTTTGCCACATTCCTCTCATTTGTAAGCACCAGGAGAAACTACTCTGCGGATTACAGTTTCAATGCAAACAGCGGCCACAATGCAAACATTTGCTCTGGGGTTCCTAGCAAGGCTGACTTTATAAAGAGTGAAGTCGGGTGAGCAGAAGACTGGGGTCTCCCATCTAGTCCCCAGGTAATAGCTTTTGTTCCCAGGGTACAATTAAGTCACTGTTCACTTTTTTGTGTGTGGACCGAATACACAATGCCTTTCATTCTCAGGGACTAAAGAAAACAGGGGTTGGCATGAGGTGTCCACATTTTCCTTAATGAAATGAACAGCCCAACCCGAAATTCAAGTGCTAAACTTTCAACAGCAAACAAAAGGCTCGTGTTCCAGTCCAGTTCACTGAAACCAAGTGACTTTTATTATCAGCCTCGAACCTTGGGAGCATTTACTTACTTATTCTTCTCTTATCAGCATGTTTAGGGGGCAGTTCCACATGTAAGCAAGGAAAACAAATACAGCAAATGACACTCAGGATGAAAAAAAATTGCTGAGACTCATATCCAACATGCTATGTGTTCCTGAATGCTTTCTCTGCCTCTCCTGTCCCCCAAGTCTGGGGAGTCAGGTATTTCAGACATTTGAACAGAAAATTCAGTCTTTGGAATAAAATCTCCTCTGGTGGCTGCTGTGAACGATGACTCTATTCCTTCGAGAAAATCCTGAGAAGCGGACATGTTCAGTGGGCTTTTCACCCCCTGAAAAAAGTTATCTGCTTGTAGGTGCCCCATGAATTCTAGCTCTGCACATAAACTCTGTATTATTTACGCTATGTGCAATTGACTATTTGTTTGCATAACAAAATAATAAGAAGAATGGAAAAGAGCATGGCCCAAGTGGAGGGTAATATCCTTGAAGTTAAAGCAAAGTGTTTGATGATATATAAATAGATATACGTGGCAGATTTTCATCAAAGCCATTTTGAGATGTAATAAAATCAGTCCCAAACCTAAGTTTTCTCCCCCTTACTGATCAACTCAGTAGTAGAATCTCTCAGTGTTAATAATTAGACAAGGTTGGGATCAGAAGGGAACTTTCTAGTAGACAGAGAGGCCTGAACAGTCAGAATGGAGGGTGACTCCTGTAGACACTGGAGGGAAGCAAGACCAGGAGTCCATATGGGCCCAGGTGATATTTGATCTGCAGGGTTTGTACCTTCTTTCTCCTGGAATGCAGCTCACTCTTAACACCAAAGAACAACAAAAATAATATTAGCAAGTTATTCAGTTATGCAAAGACCAACAGTACAATGTGCAATGCAAACTTCAAGAGAAGGAGTGTAAGAATCACATGCAGGAAAAACAAACTGCTTTTGTTTCAGAAGTGTTTCCAACACGCTAAGACCCAGAAACATGAACATTATAGTGCCAGAAATAAAATCATGACATTCAGAGTTCTCAAAGGTGGGTTTTATGGTAATTTCTTGACTCAAAAGAGAATAAGTAAAACTATGTTGACATTATTGGTCAGAAGTGTTTTCTGGAATCTGAAAGAGAAGCAAGAGGACAGACAACTCTCAGCCTTGCATTTACAGCGATTTGGCACCATTTCTGCAAATAACACAAGATCAATGGGCTGGAAGACCTCTAGAACAGGGATCCCCAATCTCCATCCATGGACTGGCACCTCCTGCCAGATCAGCAGTGGCATTATATTAAAAATGAAGGGCACAATATATGCAATGCACTTGAATCATCCTGAAACCTACCCCCCGCCCCCACACCCCTGGCCCTGCCACTTCTACTCCATGGAAAACCTGTCTTCCACGAAATCAGTCCCTGGTGCCAAAAAGGCTGGGAGCCACTGCTCTAGAAGAGAAAGCCTGGCCCAATCCAGTCCTTGCTGCCCCATCCAACACCACCCCCTTCCCCCAGCAGCGACGAGCTGGGCAGTCACAGCCTTTGCGCCTTAACTGACATGTTTCAGGAAATCTATTTTCACCTCAAGTGCTTGCCAAAGGTGGGACCACAAAGTGTTTCTATTTATTAGAAATACTTGTAAATGGTGTGTTTGTGTGTGTACTTGAGTGACCATATGGTAGGGAGTGGTTTACAAAGGGCTGAAAAACTTTATTAAAAATCTAAGCCAAGATCATCTGGGGTCTTTAAAAATAGAGTCCAATGCCTTCGTGAGGTTCTTAGTCATTGGACAGGGCAAGGCATAACTGCCCATGTTAACAGGCTCCCTGGGCGCTTTGATGCTGTGAAGTCTGAAACCTCCAGACTTGTAATCGTTCTCAACCAGAGTTACAGGGAGCTATTGAGAATGCAGGTGCCTAGACCACACGTGGACCAACGAAATCCTAATCTCAGAGGCCGGGCCCTGATGGCAGTGGATGCTAAAGTTCCCAGGAAATTCCCTGGAACCACTGAGACTCTTGCAGGCTGGTGCTGCTCAAGCAAAATAAGGATGGCCTAAGGCATTACTGCATCAAGAAAGTGTCCCCCGCCCAACCAGTATTTTTATTTTTATTTTTTTTATTTTTTTAAATTTTAAAATCTTTAATTCTTATATGCGTTCCCAACTCCTGCTCGGTTGACACTTCCTTTCAGGAGCTGACTCTGTTCCTCTAAACTCCTTTCCCAGTATGAAGCCTGCTCATTACCTCAGCCCAGAAGTACACCAAGTCCTTTGCTGTGGCAAGATCCTCCTTCAAACACAGGGGGTAGATGATGAACAACTGCAATTTTAAAATAGATCTGCTTTGCAACCTCCCCAAACTATAAACTACAGCTCACACAGTCCTTTTTCCCCCTTTTCAAGGATTTTTAGAAAACAGTTTTTTAACGACTTCTGTGAGTCTAGAGAGCCTCCTCTTCTCCACCATGACGCACAGCCACCTTGCTGAGTTCAGACCCCTGTGCAGACAGAACGGGGGTGGGGGTGGAGGGTATACGGTTATAAACTGCAAGGCAATGCTATGCATACTGCATCTCATTTTCAAACTCTCTTTAGCCAAGATTTGTTGAAGCTGAGGGATTTAAAGCAGGCTCAGGAAGGTGGTGCCACAGATGAAAAAACATCTCCCCCACTGACTGCATTAATTAGGAACTAAATTGTTTCACCAAATTCTTTTAAAACACAAGTACCCTCAAAAGCAGCTAAGCATCATTCACTGGGGAATAGTACTGTAATCTGACGATCAAACTAGAGGGCTGTGGGATGATTTTTGTTTGAGCCACACAGTGTTTTGAGAAGAAATGAATCCACTGTCAATATTTTAAACTAATTCTTGGCACTGCCTAGACTTGGAAGAGGTGGCAGTGCTGGCCCACATCCTTACATACGACCATCACACAGTGAATAATGGCTGGCCACTTGTGATGACTCTGTGCCCTCTGGCAGGACACAGGCCTCACTGCTCCCTACTGCCTAGTGCCTAGCCAGCCTCACTCACTGCTGCTAGCTGCAGAGCCCCTGCCAACATAACACCTGAGTTTGCAAACTCTTCTTCCCTCTAAATCAACAGAACAAGTGATAAGATCTGCATTCACATTTTTCATCTCCTACTGCTGAGCCATGGGTCTCAGATGGTCACAACCTCCTCGTTGGATGAAGCCAGAGTTTCTTTAATATTACTATTCCAATTAAGTAGTGACAGCTTCTTGGGGAACCTATGAGTATGAAAAGGAGCTGAATGTGACTGTGAAAGTATTTGGAAACTAAAGCCATAGACGCCTGTAAATCCAATCAGCTCAAGATGGCCACTTGGAACAGTTGAGTTATGCTTGAGTGGGAACACCATGGAGAGCAGTCTGGGGTGGGGGTGGGGAGTAAGGGGGCTCGGCTCATAGGTTAATGACAAGGCAACCTGGGGAATTCAGGCAAAAGCCCACTGAGAGGGGCAGAGACCTCAACCCTGCACCTGGAAGATCACAGATCTGATCAGGCTTCCACAGCAGCAAGCTGATCAGTAGAAACCAAGTCAGGAGCTGAGACTAGTTTAGGAAGTTGCAAGATGCATTCTTAAATGGGAACCTCCTAATTCCCCCATTACTTCGGGTTCTGACCCAGCATTTCCAGTTGAGACCAGGATCTCCTGGTCCACACCTCGTCTTTCTCTAACACGAAGAAATACAGGTGGAAGAAAGACAAAGAGAAGCTGAGAAGACAGTCACTTATTTCTACCCCATCCCCCCACAGACCTTATCTTTCCCTTTATTATCAGTTTAGTAGATTATTTGCATTTTGGCAGGATTTCCTTTTCCCAGGGCCTATCAAGTGAGTCTGGAGGAGACGGCAGATGGCCTGCTGCACAGCTAATTTGAGTACATATTCAAGACAATAAACAGCTACAGATTGACTTGGCACCAACCACCAGGGAGGGGACGCCAAGTATTTCTCATGTCTGCCATGTCCCCTGGACTTTGCCTTCACTTGCTTTGCCAATAGAAAGAGTATATTTTAATCTTCTAATAATTGGTTTGGGAGGAACTCTATATTTCATAAGTAGTCCAATTATATCTTCAGATGAACTATGAGCACAAATCTTTGCACTGGTAAACATTATCAACCAGAGTTCTTGCTATTTTGCTTTCCAATCAGTCACCAAAACGTACAGTTATCTTTCCAAAGGTATATATTGTACATTTCCAAAGTACATCTCTTTCCATATTGACCACAGGATCTGTTCCAGGTAGCAATCAAACAGCCTGCTGAAACCCTCCGGGTGCGGTAACCACACTCCTCTGTTCCAGTAGCAGTCATCTTTTCAAACAAGGAAATAAGGTCAGCCTGTTATGACCAGCTCCCCAGTGTTCACTGCTTTCCTTTCATCCTTCTAAGAGGTCGATTAGTGCATCTAACCCATCCTCGTTCTTCTTCAGAACATCAGTCTACAAGACTTTTTTTGTTTTGTTTCTGTATTTAGTATCTGTCAGAATCTAGGCTAATTCTCTAGTCAATAGTAGTGATATAATTGATTCTCCCCACCTTATTTTTGGTAGGTCCTTTCAAAATCTGAGCTTATTTAAAACACTCCTTTTCTAATCAATATTTATCTCCTTCTACCATTTCCCTTCAATTGGAACACCCTTAAAATAATCACATTCACTTTATTAGTCATATTCTGTACGTTATGGCTATCAGCACTACTAATCAAGACTCACCCCTATTAAGTGTCCATCAACAGATGAATGAATAAAGATGCGGTGTATATATATATAATGAAATACTACTCAGACATAAAAAAGGGAATTTTGCCATTTGCAACAACATGGATGGACTTGGAGGGTATTATGCTAAGTGAAGTAAGTCAGACAGAGAAAAGCAAATATTGTGTGATATCACTTATATGTGGAATCTAAAAAATAAAACAGACTAGTGAATATAACCAAAAAAAGAAACACACTCACAGATACAGAGAACAAACTAGTGGTTGCCAGTGGAGTGAGGTAAGCAGGGAGGGGCAATATAGGGATAGCAGATTAAGACATACAAACTATTGTATATAAAATAAGCTACAAGGATATATTATATAACACAAATAATATAGCCAACATTCTATAATAACTATAAATGGAGTATAACCTTTAAAAACTGTGAGTCACTATACTGTACACCTGTAACTTCTATAATACTGCACATCAACTCTACACTTTAATTAAAAAAAGACTCTTTCATAATTTTCTTCTTCATGAACCACTGAGGACCTTTGTTACTGATTGTCATTTTTGGGCATCTGGCTTATCTTATGGCCTTGCTACTCAAAATGTAGATTGTGGGAGCTTGTTAGAAATGCAGACTCTTGGGCTCCTCTTCAGACCCACTGAATCAGAAGCTGCATTTTAACAGGATCGCAGCTGATTCCCGTGTGAAGCACTGCAGTATGGCTGCAGTTATACCCAGGACTCGGCAGCCACATCTCACGGTCAGTGCAGGGTTCCCCTCGCAAAAGAGTTATTCTCCAAGCTTGGTCTCCTGGTGGACCACCACGCCCATTGTGTGCCAGGATCTGAGTAGAGGCCCCAGAGTCAGTGAAGGAGAGGACAGCCTCTTTCCCTAGGAAGTCAGCATCTAATAGGAGACACTAACATGTAAATCCCAGGTAGCTCAAATGGTAAAGAATCTGCCTGCAATGCTGGAGACCTGGGTTCCATCCCTGGGTCAGGAAGATCCCCTGGAGAAGGAAAAGGCAATCCACTCCAGTATTCTTGCCTGGAGAATCCCATGGATGGAGGAGCTTGGTGGGCTACAGTCCTCAGGGTCACAAAGGGTCAGACACGACTGAGCAGCTACTACTTTCACTTTCAGCCTGTGAGCAAAGAACCACAGGGCAACAGAGAAAGTACCACTTACAGAGATGTGTATCAAGGGCTCCAGGAGAACTCAGAGAGGCACCTGGGTCTTGAAGATAGGACATGAAGCTCTGAGAAGGAAAGGGGCAGACAGCCATTCCAGACTATGGGGACAATATACCCAAGAAGGAGCCAAAAATCACATCATGTTGGAGAACAGCAAGAGGGCAGGTCTAGCTGTCACAGAGGGTAAGCGAAGGGAGTGGGCCACAGCCAACTGGCGGCGGCAGAAACCGCCAACTTCATAGTTCAAATAACAGTCATTGACTTGCTCACAGTCTGATGTTTGCGATATGGGCAGGCTGTCCACTCCTCACAGTTTTGTCCTGGCTCATTCACGTGTTTGTGATCCACTGGGGCTGGCTGGGGTTGATGGCCTAACTCATATGTCTGGTGGCACATGCTGGCCATCACCTGGGCCTCTCACTCCACGTGCCTCTCACCCTCCAGGAGCCTACCCAGAGCATCGTTAGGTGAGGACAAAGTGGCCAAGAGAGCAAGGCCTAGCCTCAGAGGTCACCACATTCCTCCTGTAGGACTCTGCTGGGCCAGGTCAAGTCACAAGGCCAGCTCTGATTCAAAGAAGAACAGAAACGCCAAACTACTAAGGCGGGTGGCGCCCCTTGCGGAGGTTCCTGAGGGAACATGAATATTACCACCTACCCTAGAGAGGAAAGAGATATCATTAGACCATGCATGTATACCTTCTCTGTGGGCCCCTTAAATTCAAAAGCATTCAAGAAGCTTAAAATCCTGCTTACTTTTGTAACTCCAACTGTAACTCTCATAGTTCTTTCTGGTGAGTACTTAATAAATTGATATGGATTAATTAAATTGTCACAAATGCACGTAATTATAAACTTAGGAATTGGAGTTTATGGGCAGAGAATGCCCAAGGGCCCAGTTAATAAAGAATAAAATGTCTTTTTTGCTTACAAAACCCGTCAAGACGACAGAATAAGAACATGACTGTCACACAAAGAGTATGCGCCCTGGAATTCACCAGTAACAAATCTCCAGACAGATTACTGCTCTCCTTCCATTTTCCAGCCTTCACTCCAAATCCCATCGTTTGTCATGATGGAGGTAAAAAAGTTTGAGAGGTCAGGACCTGCTTTAGGTTCCATAAAAAAGCAGAGCAAGTCATCATGTCTGGGCAGAATCTTCTTTAAATCACTCTTTAAGCTTAATATACAGCAAATTGTCTTTGCTCAGCAGTAGCAGCAGACTGCCGTTTCAATCTGTCTTCCTAATTTGGGCAACTGACAAGCTATCATTTTATGAGTTAGACTTGGCAAGATTTATTTCCTTCTAGACATTGTGCCTGAGATTAAACAAATGGAATGGTAAGGTTATACGGGAGTCTCAAATTCCTTTAGGTATAAATAATGTAGGGACTTGGATTAGCAAATGACCCAGTTCTTGACCCCTTTTCTGTAGAAATATAACTCTTTATTAAAATAACTACTGTGGCAGTGCTATTCGTCACATATTTCAGCTATCTTTCTGGTCAGCACATGGTAGGGAGGCACCCTCATACTCTTCAAGTTAGGCTTGGCCATGTGACTTCCTCTGGATGATGAAACGTGAGCCAAAGTACTTGCCTTGGATAAAAGTTTCAAGAGCCAGCCCTCGATTGGGTACATCCTCTCCTCTCACCCAAACTGACTGCTATTTTTCAGATGGAAGAGCTTAGGTACTAGAAACAGGACATGTGACACAGAGCCCTCAACTCATTCCTACTGGCCATTGGTGTTGTTTGTTACAGTGGCATGACTTTGCCCATCTTAACATAACTAGATGAACACACAATTACCTTAAATTGCTACAAGGAAGAAAGTGATAGCCCATTTAAGCAAGATGGCTCCTTGATTGTAGGGCAGTTTAAGTGCAATAATTACTCTGCCCCTCACTTCCCTCTGCCTGAATGTTCCTACTTCTCTCTTCTTGCTAGCCTTGAATTTAGACATTCGTTTATATCCTTTCTTTGCAGGGAATGCACAGAAGTGACTGGGTTAAGGGAGAGAGATTGGGGTATATCAAGCTTCTCTCTGGCACAGGATCTTGGCCTTGACCCCTTGGATAGCACCCCCAAGTCTGGATCATGGGGTCAGAGGGTCTTTGCGTTGCCTATCAGGGCACTCACAATCCTGACCCTGAGGGCAAAGAGTGAGTCACCTGCCTAAAGTAGCAAACTCAGGTCTAAAGCCCGGCTGTTTTCCAAGGCTCGTGGCTGGCTCATAGACTGTATTCCCTGACACTAGTACATGGACCACATGGAAGCCAATTTCTTTTTTTTTTTTTTTTAAGCCAATTTCTGCCTGCCATCTCCTCCCACTAGAATATAACTTGCCTTTTCTGCCTCTGGTTTGAGGGTTTCCAGGTCTGAGATTCCTCTACTTCCCCAAGAGGTTTCTTTCCTCTGGTCCTAGAGCTACATTTCCTCAAAGACCACCCCTTGGATGCCCAAAGCTGATCACTTCTAGCTGATCATAGCTCCTCCGCAAGAAAAGCCCACCAGGACTTTCCAGCCCAGCAACTGACAGTCCTGCTCCTGCCTCACCACTTTGAGGAGCCAGGACTTAAGACAGTGCCCACACTCTCTGTGCCCTCTTGCTTCACAAACCCCCCGTAAAGCACAGAGGAAGATTAAATTACCTGTCTGCTCAAACCATGAGGGTATCTGGGCAATTGCAGTCTGCAAACCAGCCTCAGTAACTCTCCCCCATCCTTTCTAACAAAGACCTAATCACTATGAATGAGTGTCTTTATTAAGCTGCAGTTTGATGAACTATCATCTGAAAAAGACTTCTTTAAGGGGACAACCCTTTTTCCCTTTCACATTTTAAAACCCATTTAAATAGAAGAATTTTAAAAGAGACCCATGCAGAGGAGACCTCACAGGCAGCTGCTTTCTCCCACACTTCTCCATGACAAGACACACAAAGAAAAGGACATCAGACAGCGACACAACACACTCTTTTCCTCTATTTTTGGAAGAATTCAGTGCCCTCAACCACAAAGGGAAGCTGGCATGCTTTAGCAGCAAAAAAAAAAAAAAAAAGCAGTTGAATGCCTCTAGTATGAAGTGCAGGCCATTTGAAAGGAGTCTGTGCCCCAGTTCTTGATGCCATATCCTGAACCCCAAGAGGGTAGATGCTGAAGACCCCCAGCTGAGCTGCTGGCTGCCTACCTTATGTCCACCCCCTTCCATCTTCCCACCAGAATCAAATTTTATTCATGGCAGCAAATGTGCCTTGTCTCCCGTGCTCTAGGGGAGGGGCCAGGGTGCCTTCTGATACAGTCTGGTTGATAAGTGGACAGTCTCAGGTGGTACTTCCAGGATACTTTATGCTTCCCTTCCTCTTGCCTAAACCATGGGCATGGTGGATGGAGCTTTGGTGGCCAACATGGAGCCTCACAATGACAGTGACCCCCAAGGATGGCAGAGGAGAAACCCATGTGGAGTCTGTCTTTGATGGCACTGAGGGGCCACCACGCCACACTCAGCCATTTAACCTCCCCACCTTCGTAGGAGAGAAAAATTAATCCTTTAACATGTCAGGATTACTGTGCTCAACGTACACAAACATTATCCCCAAAGCAACGCCTATCCAACCTACCATCTGAACGGGGTCATTCTATAGGCCTGCAGAATTTCTTTTTCCATGGAAAGTCAACAACCTAGAGGAATTAAAATCGCTAGGAGGCTTCGTTAGACTAAAATCCACTTTGGGCAGACACATTTGGTACATTTTGGGGTGATGAGAGGAACAGAATGAAAATCTTAACATGTGTTGCTCTTAAAATATGAAATAAGCACAAACTACTCCTCATCTGTGACCGCAGCCATGAAATTAAAAGACCCTTGCTCCTTGGAAGAAAAGCTATGACCAAGCTAGACAGCATATTAAAAAGCAGAGACATTCCTTTGCCAACAAAAGTCTGTCTAGTCAAAGCTATGGTTTTTCTAGTAGTCATGTATGGATGTGAGAGTTGGACTATAAAGAAAGTTGAGTGCCGAAGAACTGATGCTTTTGAACTGTGGTGTTGGAGAAGACTCTTGAGAGTCCCTTGGACTGCAAGGAGATCAAACCAGTCAATCTTAAAGGAAATCAGTCCTGAATATTCATTGGAAGGACTGATGTTGAAGCTGAAACTCCAATACTTTGGCCACCAGATGTGAAGAACTGACTCATTAGAAAAGACCCTGATGCTGGGAAAGATTGAGGGCAGGAGGAGAAGGGGATGACAGAGGACGAAACAGTTGGATAGCATCACCAACGTTATGGACATGAATTTGAGCAAGCTCTGGGAGCTGCTGATGGACAGGGAAGCCTGGCGTGCTGTAGCCCATGGGGTTGCAAATAGTCAGACACAAATGAGAAACTGAACTGAACTCCTCATCTAATACAATAACTGTCTAGATATATTAATTATATATTATTAATATACCTGGGGAAAAGGAAGAAAAGATAAAATAGAAGGGCATCCAAACATCCATCAGTGGATGAATGGATAAAGGCAAACATACATACGATGGAATACTATTTAACCTTTAAAAACAGAACCTTTAGGCCAGCACAATGGACAGCACGGAATATTTTCACAATCACTGAAAGGTCTCTCACACAGCACTGGTATAGATGCTACACTATATACTACATGACACAGTGATGGAAAGAAGGCTGCCTGGGGCACTGGGATCCACATGTGATAGATTCAGTTCAGCTCAATTCAGTTCAGTTCAGTCACTCAGTCGGGTCCGACTCTTTGTATCCCCATGAACCGGCCTCCCTGCCAGGCCTCCCTGTCTATCACCAACTCCCAGAGTTTACCCAAACTCATGTCCACTGAGTCGGTGATGCCATCCAACCATCTCATTCTCTGTTGTCCCCTTCCCCCCCTGCCCTCAATCTTTCCCAGCATCAGGATCTTTTCTAATGAGTCAGCCCTTTGCATCAGGTGGCCAAAGTATTAAGAGTTTCAGCTTCAACATCAGTTCTTCCAATGAACACGCAGGACTGATCTCCTCTAGGATGGACTGGTTGGATCTCCTTGCAGTCCAAAGGACTCTCAAGAGTCTTCTCCAACACCACAGTTCAAAAGCATCAATTCTTCAGCACTCAGCATTCTTTATAGTCCAACTCTCACATCCATACATGACTACTGGAAAAATGTGATACAAAAATTTATGTGATACATAAATTATACTATCAGCACATAACTTTTAGGGCTCTTCAGTGGGGAAAATGGGATTATACTTATACTTGTCAGGCACACAGTAAGAGCTCAGGGAAGACCAGCTATTATTTTGTGGGGAGGGTGCAACTGGAATACGAATGCACACAAACACATATACGCTGGGGACTCCTTGCAGAGAGGGAACATGAATCCATCCTTTGTACACCCTCCTTACCCCGAGAGAGTGCATAAGATTCCGATTAAACAACTGAAATGGACAGCCCCTCCCAGATGGCCCACGAGACACCAGGCACGGGGGCCAGGCTCAAGGAGGTCTGGTCTCCATTCTCCCATCTGCTTATCAGGAGTCCACCCACAGAGACTGTAGGGAGAAGGACCACATGGGTGGGTGCAGCCCAGAGCAGGTTATCAACGAGTCAAGTGAGGGATCCACAGATGAAAATTTGCTGCTCATGTCAATAGGAACCCCTTTGATCACAGCCCTTCCCTTCAATGACTCTGAGGTGATAGATGTCAGATACCCAGGGACCAGCCAGTAGTGGGAATTGTTCATGTCCCTCAAGAGGGGCACTGATATTCACTGACTGCTTTGCACCTTGCATATCTAACGTACTGCTACTGTGTATGTGTTTACATGTATGGACATAGACATATGCTATATTTGTGTATATGGAGCACATAATCAAGGAATTCCAAGATCCTTTACTCATTCAAGATGTTTTTCATAATTAAAATATATCTCAATTTTATAAACTTGCCATATTTATTTTCTCCCATTGGTCTGTGGGTTTATCCTCAGGTTTTGTAATACACATCACTGGACTGTTATCATGAAAGGATCCAATCCACTTTGTTTAGCGTCCTCCTGGGATGCCTCAAGGACAGTATGGACAGGCAACACACCAGTGTGCAGATAAGACATCAGCCAGGGAGATTTTGTGACCATGATATGAAACCAGACAGACTGCCTGCCCCTTACACTTGACTTCCAAGGGGCTGGTCAGACGATTGGACATGTGACGAGCTCACTACCAGCTACCACACTGGGCTCTCACTCAAGATCCTGATCACTGAAGTTAAAATTAAAGACTGATCACAGTTGGGTAAGTGAAAGAAGGAAAGCACTGACTTTTCAAAGAGACACACATGGCTAAAGGACTAGGTATTTTTAAAAGCCCAATACATTTTTAATAGATAACGTCTCAATAAGTAATGGTTTAAGTAATAAGAGGAGGATTCTGTAGGAGACAGGAAAAAAAATTCTTTCAACTAAACCTTTGGGCAATAAGAGCAATGAACAAGGGAATTCCCTGGTGGTCCAGTGGTTCGGACTCAGTGCTTTCACCACTGAGGGCCTGGGTTCAATCCTTGAGTGGGGAACTAACATTCTGAAAGCTGCATAGCATGGCCAAAAAAAAAAAACAAAACAAAACAATGAACATTCAATGTTATTTTAACTTTATAATTTCTTAATCTGTATGGCTTTAGAGCTCACAAAGGAGAACTTTTTGAATCAAAGAAAGAAAACTGTAATTTTCTTCTTGAATGCTATGCATTCAGAAGCACAAGGAAGGGGCCAGATGTAGTGAACAGAGGTCAGGACGAAAGTAAAAGGTGATTCCCCTGAGGCCCAGCCATGAAGGAAAAGGCAGATTCCAGGCTTCCAGACTCTTCTCAGGAGTCCCATACATTCCTCAAAGGGCTGCTTGGTAGATGTGGGGCTGCCAGGGAACATGCCCTGAACGAATGACTAGAGACCAAAGAGGATTAGAAAACCACAGCCTCACAAAGCTAAACACTGACCTCGGAGAAGCCACACTGCTGAAGGAGATGGCAGCCCTTCGTTCCTGCAAAGTGGCCTCGGGGAGGATAAGGGTAGAGGCCAGGCCTCCACCTTCCTTTTTCCTTGACTCCTTAGAGGATGTGAGCAGCTGCGGGCCAGACGGAAAGAGCTGAAGGCCCTCCATCCACCTCCACCACTAGATCTGAGGCGCTCTGCCTGCCCTGCCTCCATCTCCAGGCTGCCCCCTCGCAAACAGCAGCTGAGAAAGCCCAGCCCCAGCCCCCAGGCCCTACCTTTGCGACAGTACCCCATTTCAGCCTGGCAGGGGCAAGCCATTTCCATTCTTAGGCTTTCCTAAGAGCAAAGAGAGGGAAAAGCAATTTTTCTCCCTGTTTACATAAAAACATGGGGAGGAATTCTGCTTTCTAAGTTGCTGGGCACACATAGGTCTGAGCTGGAATCCTCACACCATGTTTGAAATACGCATGTGTGTGTGTATGTGTGTGCATATGAGCTAGTCGCTCAATTTGTGTATGTGAGAGAGAGTTAGTCACTCAGTTGTGTCCAACTCTTTGTGACCCCATGGACTGTAGCCCACCAGGCTCCTCTGTCCACGGGATTCTCCACTGGAGTGGGTTGCCATGTCCTTCTCCAGGGGATCTTCTCGACCAAGGGATCGAACCCCGGTTTCCTGCATTGCAGGCAGATTCTTTACCATCTGAGCTACCAGGGAAGCCCTAGTAGGGATTTACCTCAGGGACTGTTACAAGGATTAATTGAGATAATACATGAAAAAGCACTTAGCACAGTGCCTGACCCACACAGACGTTTAGCCATACAAGTTACTGTTAATGAAAGGTCCACCCAAATTGCCTTCTCCTCCTTCTATGTCCAGCTTCATTCATGAGTCCCAGTGACCAAAACTAGAACACAAATAGACAGTTTCTCCCCTGCTCCAAGGCAGTAATTATGATGGTCACGTTTGCACTTGCTTCTTCATTCATGATACCTAATTTTCTCAATTGTCTTTTAAAGAATAAAACAGTTATCTCCCACAGTGGCAGCATGTGACTACCGTCACTCCTTTAAAGAATCATTTTCCTGTGCACCACTTAATCATATTGATATGGAACTCACCTGCCTTGTAGTGAGTTAGTAATTTTTTTAACAGCGTGCTCTTGCGTGATTGCATATTTGTGCTTAACAGTAAACTTTAAGGTGCTTTCAGTGGTTAGTTTTTAAAATTGGGGATTTAAATTTTTGCTTTTGTTTTTGTTGTGTGTTTTCTAGTCTATAAGGATCAGTCCCGGCTTCTCCTTGATCCATCAGAGGGGAGAGAGAGGCCAAAAGGAAGTGCAGATACACTGCTTTAGAAGGTTGAGACCAGGCTTAGCTCTGACCTAAGTGCTTCCTGGTTTAACGCCTGCTGAAGACTGTGCTATATTAGGGAAGTGCTCTAATGGGACAGCCAGTTTGGGAACTGGATCTTCTCAGAGCAACGAGATTCAGAAATAAGGAACTTACTTGGCTGAGAAAAAGGGATATTATGTAAACCTCCATGTCCTTAAAAGTCATACCAGTGAGGCTTCCCTGATCACACAGCTCTCCCGCATCTGCTTTGCTACCAGCTCTGAGAGGCCAGTCCACAGTTACTCCTCTGTTCCAGCAAGTCACTTGGCTCCCTGAGCACCTAAAGAGCCATCATTACAACCTCGCCCTGGGCTGTGTCAGGGAATTTGTCACCAGCTAGGCTTCTCTGCAGATGATAACTGCAGCCATGAAATTAAAAGACCCTTGCTCCTTGGAAGAAAAGTTATGACCAACCTAGACAGCATGTTAAAGAGCAGAGACATTAATTTGCCAACAAAGGTCCGTCTAGTCAAAGATATGGTTTTTCCAGTAGTATGGATGGATGTGATAGTTGGACCATAAAGAAGGCTGAGCACCAAAGAATTGATGCTTTTGAACTGTGGTGTTGGAGAAGACTCTTGAGAGCCCCTTGGACTGTGAGGAGATCCAACCAGTCCATCCTAAAGGAAATCAGTCCTGAATATTCATTGGAAGGACTGATGCTGAAGCTGAAACTCCAATACTTTGGCCACCTGATGTGAAGAACTGACTCATTTGAAAAGACCCTGATGCTGGGAAAGATTGAAGGTGGGAGGAGAAGGGGATAACAGAGGATGAGATGGTTGGATGGCATCACCGACTCAATGGACATGAGTTTGAATGAATTCCGGGAGTTGGTGATGGACAGGGAGGCCTGGCGTGCTGCAGTCCATGGGGTCGCAAAGAGTTGGACATGACTGAGTGACTGAACTGAACTGAACTGAACTGAGGCTTCTCTTTAAAGACCACCTAGAGAACCAGCTAAAGCTGAGAGCGGAAAACCCCTGCCCCAGGTGTCCATGCCAGGTGGCACAGGAAGCCAGGGCTGGACCAGCCGCCACTGTCCCTCCAAGTAGTCAGCGGGCCCTGAATAGTCAATGGGCCCTGAATAGTCAATGGGCTTTGCTTCCTTGGTCCAGGTTGCCTTAGAGGTTAGCAGTCTCTCTCTAGATGCCCCCACTATAGGACCACCGGAGGGAGCTACGTGAGCACCTCTAAGTCAAGGTGGTGAGGAAGGGGGCTTTGTGCACAGACTAGGTAGGTTGGACCCCAATGGCCCTGCTGGGTCAGAGGGAATGTTCTGGCTTAGTCACTGTTATGTCTGGAAGGAAAGGATTTCTTTTCTTTCAACTGAACTTCCTAGATGAAGTAAAGATGAACTTAACATTTTTTTCAGTATTATATTTTACTGCTTTGCTTCCTGTATTTCACAATTATTTAATCATTAGTTAAATTAATCATGGCTACTGAGCTTAAAAATGCCTTGAGGCATTGCACAAGTTAGGAATAAAATACTTTTTAAAATGGCAGTCCGCAACAAGAACCCTTAACAGCAACAGTATGACTGCACTTGAGAACACCCTCCTTTGACTTCCTTGCATTCATTGAAGAGACTACTGAGGGCAAAACCTACTGTAAAATTTTAATGAATCTGTAGCTCCTTATGAACTTTATTGAGAAGAAAATTAAAATTCTATTTTTCGGCCTTGGGACAAGATTTCTGACCTGTAGGTTAATGAATGGGCTATGTGTTTGAGTATTTCAGGGCATTTTTCTGACAAAGGAGTATATACTCTCAACTATTCCCAAAGAAGATTCCCAAAATGTTAAGTTTAGAGTCTACTTAATTTACAGAAAAGTTATCCCATCCAGTTCCTTTTATTCCCTTGAACATGTTAAAACTTGGTGGAAGACACATATGGGGGTGTTTTTCTATCTCCTTGTTCTGCCCCCAAGTTACTTATCTCATCCTCTCTCTTCTTCCTCCTCTCCTTGTCACCCTCATCTGGAAAATATTTAAAACTAAATAAATCAATATTGAGTACCATGTGCCGGACATGGTGTTCAGAGTTGTGGATACAAGGTCATTCTGACAGGGCCCATGTTCCCAAGGAGCTTAGTGTCAGATGAAAGAAATGAAGACACAAATAATCTGATGTGCCTAAGGCAGAAAGCTGGAAGAGCCTCACAAGTTGCTGTGAGAGATGTGAGTTTCCAATCACCAATCCTAGCCTACATCAGAGACAAAAATCAAGGGAAAAGATACTCAAAGAACCTGATGACTGGGGTCTCGAGTGGTTTCTAGCCCAGTTGGCTGGCTGGAACTTACGAATTAATGAAATAATAAGCAAAAACCAGAGAAGAAAAAAAGACTTAATGAAATAAAATTCATATTTTATGGCAAGATGAGAAAAATTTGAACATAAACTTTTTCTCTGCCTGTCTGGGTCTCCTCCCTCCCTGTTAGTGTGTGCTGTGCATGAGCATTAACCAGACTTTCTCAGGAGGGCTTCCTTGGTGGCTTAGCGGGTAAAGAATTCGCCTGCAATGAGGGAGACGTGGGTTCAGTCCCTGTGTTGGGAAGATCCCCTGGAGAAGGGAATGGCTACCCACTTCAGTACACGTGCCTGAAAAATCCCATGGACTGTATAGTCTGTGGGGTCACAAAGAGTCCAGACAGAACTGAGTGACTTCCACCTTCACTTTTCTTCAGTTCAGTTCAGTTCAGGCACTCAGTCGTGTCTGACTCTTTGCGACCCCACGGACTGCAGCACACTAGGCATCCCTGTCCATTACCAACTCCCAGAGTTTACTCAAACTCATGTTCATTGAGTCAGTGATGCCATCCAACCATCTCATCCTCTGTTGTCCCCTTTACCTCCCACCTTCAATCTTTCCCAGCATCAGGGTCTTTTCAAATGAGTCAGTTCTTCGCATCAGGTAGCCAAGTTATTAGAGTTTCAGCTTTAGCATCAGTCCTTCCAATGAATATTCAGGATTGATTTCCTTTAGGATGGACTGGCTGGATCTCCTTGCAGTGCAAGGGACTCAAGAGTCTTCTCCAACACCACAGGTCAAAAGCATCAATTCTTTGGCGCTCAGCTTTCTTTATAGTTCAATTCTCACATCCATACATGACTACTGGAAAAACCATAGCTTTGACTAGATGGACATTTGTTGGCAAAGTAATGTCTCTGCTCTTTAACATGCTATCTAGATTGGTCATAACTTTTCTTCCAAGGAGCAAGGGTCTTTTAATTTCATGGCTGCAATCACCATCTGCAGTGATTTTGGAGCCCACAAAAATACTCTCTCACTGTTTCCATTGTTTCCCCATCTATTTGCCATGAAGTGATGGGATCAGATGCCATGATCTTAATTTTCTGAACACTGAGTTTTAAGCCAACTTTTTCACTCTCCTCTTTCACTTTCATCAAGAGGTTCTTTAGTTGTTCTTCACTTTCTGCCATAAGGGTGGTGTCATCTGCATATCTGAGGTGATTGATATTTCTCCCGGCAATCTTGATTCCAGCTTGTGCTTCATCCAGCCCAGTATTTCTCATGATGTACTCTGAATATAAGTTAAATAAACAGGGTAACAATATACAGCCTTGACATACTCCTTTCCCGATTTGGAACCAGTCTGTTGTTCCATGTCCAGTTCTAACTGTTGCTTCCTGACCTGCATACAGATTTCTCAAGAGGCAGGTCAGGAGATCTGGCATTCCCATCTCTTTAAGAACTTTCCAGTTTGTTTTGATCCACACAGTCAAAGGCTTTGGCATAGTCAGTAAAGCAGAAGTAGATTTTTTTTGGAACTCTGTTGCTTTTTCGATGATCCAAGAGATGTTGGCAATTTGGTCTCAAGCTCAAGAATACTGGAGGGGGTAGCCTATCCCTTCTCCTGGCGATCTTCCCAAACCAGGAATCAAATTGGGGTCTCCTGTATTTCAGGGGGATTCTTTACCAACTGAACCACAGGAAAGCTGCACTTTTCTTAAGAGATAACATTCTTTCTTAATCTCATCAAGAGTTTCAGCTCCTTTGGAAATAACCTTCTTTCTTAATCCTGTAGTTCCCTGGTGGCTCAGACGGTAAAGCATCTGTCTGCAAAGCAAGAGACCCAGGTTCGATCCCTGGGTCGGGAAGACCCCCTGGAGAAGGAAATGGCAGTCCACTCCAGTACTATTGCCTGGAAAATCCCATGGACAAAAAAAAAAAAAGAAAATCCCATGGACAGAGGAGCCTGGTAGGCTACAGTCCATGGGGTTGCAGAGTCAGACAGGACTCAGCGACTTCACTTTCACTTTTCTTAATCCTGTAAGGGGCCAGGGTGACCCACGACCCATGACTTGCTTTAGAAGTGTAGATCTGGATTGTGTAAACTGTCAACAGTACATCATTTGATATATAACCCTTTATCCCAAATACTTACTTATCTGTGCTTTGACCTCTAAGGGCCATGAACAGTTCTCAGAGCTTGTTGAAATGCTGTCTCCTGGGTTATCACCTTAGGGTGGCTCAAATAAAATTTTCCATTTCTTAGATCAAAATCTTCCTTTTCTTACTGCTGACATATTTTTTCATTAACAGTATCAATAACAATGTCAAGGATGAACTGTGTATCCTCGAGAGCAGTCTTAAATTCAGAGATAAAAAGCAAATGACCAGGAGGAAGGCTGGGAATGGGGAGCTGGTATTTCACGGTCACCGAGTTTTGGTGGCAAGATGTAAAAGTTCTGTAGGCAAATAGCAGGGATGGCCGCCCAACAATGCAAATGCATTGAATGGCAATGAACCGAACACATTAAAATGGTAAATTTTAGGGAATGTGTATCTTACCACAATTAATGAAAAGCAGTCTTGATTTTCCAGTGTGTGCTGTTTGCTATGCAAAGTCGCTTCAGTTGTGTGCGACTCTTTACAACCCCATGAACTGAATTGTCAGATTCCTCTGTCCATAGGATTCTCCAGGCAAGATTACTGGAATGGGTTGCCATTTCCTCCTGCAGAGGATCTTCCTGACCCAGGGATTGAACTCATGTCTCCTGCAATGGCAGGCGAGTTCTTTACCACTAGTGCCACCTGGGAAGCCCTTTCTGTACACAGTTGACAAAAAAAGAGATGTTACTGGCACCCCTTTAAGCTGGGTTGCTAAAGAAAATGAGTTTGCTGGACCCAGAGTTTCACAAATCGTGATGCACGCCTGGTTCTTCCCTAGATGGTGTCCCTGCTCAGGCTGACACTCCCTTCCTTTCTTTCCTCTAGGACGTCCTCAGGGTTGAAAGGAGTCCTGAGCATCCCGGAGCCTAGCTGTGGTGCCTGGCAGCCTCCTCTGACACTTGGAGTGGCCACCAGCTACAGCCTCTCCTGCCTGCTCCCTGGGTCCCGGACAGCATCACATTTCCATCTCAGGCAGCCTGAAAAATGAGCCGCTTGTGGGGAGAGTTACATGGGCTTCCTGGTCATCTCAGAACTTGATCTTGGTTATCACAAAGCCCCCAGGCTCACTGGCAGCTGAGATTATCTAGAGTGCTATGCTTCTAGATTTGCCAGCCCACAGACGGATCTGAAACTCCGCATCAGCTTCCAGCTCCCATGTCTATCACTATCATACAGAGGTGATGCTTATCTTCACGATCCACCTTCAGGGTTCGTCACCCTCTGGTCTTCTTATGGCTTCTCTGTGCTGATGTATCAGGACCTGAGCTGCCTTGGAAGCATTTAAGGCGCTGATCACTTCCTTCCCCATGACAGGAGGCTGGGCTGCCAAGGGGCATTGTGCTGGGCTGGCCCTCCAGATGCACAGAGAAGCCTCTTCCCTTTATTATGCAGCTCTGGAGGATGTCACCTTCTTCCCTGTCCTTCATCGCTGCCAGCACAGGCCTGGGGACTAGGACAACCTTCCCTTTACTTTGCGGTCTCACTAACACCCTCAGTCACTGGGTCTTTAGGGATTTCATCACTAACCTTAGACAGTGACCAATAGATCTTGGCCCAGGGTCTAAATGAAGGGACATGATGATGTCACCTGCTTTTAAGAAGGAGGGCTGTGGTTTATATTGCTGTCTCCCAACTGGACTCTATCCTAGCAACACTTCCAGGTTGCTGCCCATAAGAGAGGGGGGAGGGGGGATCCACCAGCTGGGGTCCTCTGACCTGGAGAGGAATGCCCTTTAACATTCACCCTAAGACACACCCCCACCCTGAGGTCAGCCTCTCTGGCTTTCCCATGGTGTAGGAACTTCTCTCAGCCTCTCCTGGGTACCAGGCTATTCTGCACAACCCTGAGAAGGTTGCTATTTATTTTTATTATATATAAAAATAAACAACACATACTTATTTTCTGTCTCTACCTTCCTAAATATTGCTGCTTCTGGACGCTGGGACATCTCATCCCTGCTCCTGGTCCCAAGTCCCCGAGATGACACAGGGGTTAGACTTTCCTCTAGTTGTCTGGACCACTGGCAGCCCAGCCTCCTCATCTGACCCTTTCTGGCATCCCGTGTGGTTGCTGTGCGCCGCCCCCCGCCACCCATCACTCTCTGTTTATCTCCAAGCTCTGCTGACATTTCGTCCCTCTTTGGGCTCCATGCTGACTTTATCCCTGGCCTAAGGGGTTCCTGGCCATCACTGCACAAGGCCCCATTTTGCCTCTCAAGCCTTTCTTTGGCCCCAAGAGGCCTCCCTCCCCTGAATTCCACTTCAGATGCAGAGAAAGCTTCAGTTCACAGCTCACTGCCTGCCATTTTTGACACCAGCCCCCCTTAGGGTCTCATCTAACCCATGTGTCATCCCCTCACCCTACACAAAACCCCTTGGAAAGTAAGCATTGTGTGTGTGTGCTAAGTCGCTTCCGTTGTGTCCAATTCTCTATGACCCCATGGACTGTAGCCTGCCAGGCTCCTCTGTCCATGGGGATTCTCTGAGCAAGAATACTGGCGTGGGTTGCCATGCGCTCCTTTAGGGGATCTTCCCAACACAGGGATCAAATAGGCATCTCCTGTGGCTCCTGCATTGCAGATGGATCCTTTACCACTGAGCCACTCAGAAAGCCCAGAGTAAACAATACTTTAATCCAAAAGAAACTTGAATGCATTCAAGTCCTTTTATAGAAAGGACAAAGGGAGTCACCTTGGCACACCTGCCTGACAATTCCCAGTGCTTGCCCAGCAAAATTAACTTTCACTACCACTCATAGGGGCTTCTTGGTGGTGCAGACAGTAAGGAATTTGCTTGCAATGCAAGAAACCCCGGTTTGATCCCTGGGTCAGGAAGATCCCCTGGAGAAGGAAATGGCTACCCATTCCAATATTCTTGCCCAGAGAATTCTATGGACAGAAGAGTCTAGCGGGCCAGAGTTCATGGGGTTGCAAAGAGTCGGACACGACTGAGTGACTAACGCATGCACAAATACCACCTATCACCTACAGGTCTACTGAATTTATTGAACCTCTCTCACTGTTGGTCAAGTAGAAACTGACTTTCTCATTATTTCACTGTATATTTTAAGGTGAAATGTCAATTATTCTACAGGAGCTATTTTATGGCAAATATGAAATTCACTTGCTATTTCATTTTCCCCAAGTCTACACCACCAATATTCAAGGCTTACTGTGGTTACTGTCCTATAGCTGATGGGTCCTGACATGCTGGGGAATCCTCCATCTCTTGGTTATTATTATAGAGGAACACAGAAGGAAGCTATTTTCTTTGAGATTATTTACTTTCTAATCATCTTCATTCCACAGATATGGAAATAGAGGCCCAGAGATTTGCTTTTGAATCTCAGTAGATTAGAGCTGGAAGAAGATGAGCCAGTCCTTCCACACTAGTTCTGTATCCAAGAGAAACAAAAGCACAAGTCCACAGAAAGACTTGCTCAAGAAGGTTCCCAGTGGCTTTATTCACCAGTCAGAACCAGCACCCACCCACAGGATAGCAACTAAACAAACTATAGTTTACTTACATGATGGAAAACACCTCAAAACAAAGTACTGACACGTGTGACAACCTAGGGAAACTTTCAGTCCTTCGTTGGGGTTCTGGGTTGAATTTTGTCTCGCACCCATTGCCTCCCACAGCCTCTAGAGCTGGGAGAAAGCACATTTCTGATGCTTAAGCCTCTGAGTCTGGGACACTTTGTTCCACCAGCCCTAGCAAAATGTTGGTGGCAACAGAGGTCTTAACAAGAAAGCGTATAAAATGTATGATTTTATCTACCTTGAGTTCTAGAACAGCTTAAACAAAACTATAGTGAAAACAGGGAATGACTAAGAAGGGGGCAGAGGAAACTTTCTGGGGTGATGTTAAAGTTCTATAATTATCTTGATGGGGGATTGGGTTACATGGGGGTATGCATTTACCAAAGCTCACTAAAAGGTGCACTTATGACAAGTGTTTCTCTACATGTAAAATTTACTTCACATAAAAAGAACTACAAAAAAACCCCTGAATTCTAGAGGGTGATAGGCAGGCTGAAATGTTAAGGATTGGCAGGTACTGGTATTCACAATTTACTCTGAAATCCACAAGAAATGAAAATGGTTTGTTAGAGGGCTAAACCCATGAACAGAGGTTTGATAAAGCAAATAGAGCAAAATGTTCACTGCTGAATTTAGGGAATGCATGGAGGTACTCAGACTACAAAGTTGCAAATTTTCAAAATAAAATATGGAAAACTGTTACCAGGCCCACTGTCTGATCTCATTCAGGGCACCACTTCCAGGCAGTACACCTCATGACAGTTCTGCTAAGGATCTGAAAACCAGGTTAACGAGAAGGAACATTACTTTATGTTTTTTCCGATGAGGAAGGTTTTCCTACTCCAATCTATTTGTAAAACTAATTTGTCTGAATTCCTACTTTAAAAAAACAGAATAGAATGTGGATAGTATCAAAAGCTTTTTCTTGATTTCACAGATGTCTATTTTTTTTTAATTGAAACATTGCTAATATACAATATTATATAAGTTACAGGTGTATAATATAGTGATTCATAACTTTTAAAGGTTATACTCCATTAATAGTTATTATAGAATGTTGACTATGTTCCCCATGTTATATAATATATCCTTCTAGCTTATTTTATACCTAATAGTTTGCACCACTTAATCCCCTGCCCCTATACTGCTCCCCCTTCTCTCTCCTCACTGGTAATCACTAGTTTGTTCTCTTTGAGTCTGCTTCCTTTCTGTTATCTTCACTAGTTTGCTGTATTTTTTAGATTCCTTATACAAGTGATATCATACAGCGTTTGTGTTTCTCTGTTTGACTTATTTCTCTTGGAATAATACCTTCTGGGTCCATCCTTGTTCTCGCAAACGGCAAAATTTTCCTTTTTTTTTTCTTTTATGAGGGAAATCTATTCTTAATTATCCCCGTGGATAACTCAAACCAACAAACTACATAAAAAATTCACATTCAGTGCTGAGTTCTCAAAAGGTGTGTCCTTGAGAGCCTTGTGTGGAGGTGTGGCGTAGACAGAAGTTCCCCAAAGCAAAAGTAGGTATTGAAACCTGATGGGCATACCAGGAGCAAAATCAGCATGATGCTCCCCAAGACGGCAGTCAAATATGAGGAAGCGGCTCAGAGACAGTCACTCAAAAGAAAAGCTTTACACAAATAAGAAAAATGCCATGCTTTCCTCTTTGAGTAAGCAAGGTAATTCGAATAAGTAAGTTTAGTTGTTCCTGTAGAATTAAAGAAGCTATTCCAGCACTCTAGCATTAAAGAAACAATGCAAATCAGTTTAACTCTTCAACAACCACATGCCTTTTATTGATGACGTCATCCGTTTTGTAGGAGAGACGTAGGAATAGGAGAAACGTAGTCCATTAAGACAGTGAAAGAGACAAACGCAAGCAAAATGTTAGGACCTTCTCATCCTCTTTCCCCTCATTAAAAAAAAGAAATGCAAGTGGAGGGAATAATCTTTCCTATATTAGAGATTGACGATACTGCTCACAGACATTCAGTGACTTACACATCACACAGCTATTTCAGGGGCAGAACGAGGGTTCTAACCTAAGCTTTCTGACTTTAGCCTCCATGAAAAAAAAAAGACTGGTGTTTACAAAGCAACTCTGCCCCTCACAGCTAAGGGAGGCTCCCAGGCCCTCTGTAGCCAAGCTGCCTAGTGTGAATCCTAATTTACCGGCCTAGCGACCTTGGCCAAATGATTTTAACCACTACTTCCACAATGTTTTCTACAGAGTGTATAACAGCATTTATTTAATGAAGCCCCACATGAAGTGCCTGGCACACTAACAGGCGGACTGTCCTTACTGTGTGCTGTTCATCTGGGGTGGCTATTTAAATTTAACTTTAGATGAGCTAAAATTAAAAATTCGGTGCCTCAGTCTCATTGGCTACATTTCAAATGCTCAAAAGCCACATGCAGCCAAAAAGACACCTCTTCTTTTATAGTTTTTGGGGATGTAGCAAAATGGTATGTCCTACAGGACCATGTGAAACTGCTCTCAAACTTAATTATCAGATGAACATACAAAATCCCTTACTTTACAGCTGAAACATCTCTCCAAAAGTCACCACCATGAGTAAAACTAGGTTTATGTTTGTCTCTTTCACCGTCTTGTTGACTGCGTTTTTCCTATTCCTGTGTCTCTCCTGCAAAAAGAGACGGATAACCTCATTAATAAAAGGCATTTGGTTGTTGAAGAGTTAAACTGGTTTAGTGTTGATCCTAAACATTCTTACTGGTGTCTGTATCCAGCCTGTTTTTCTCAATCTGGTGCACATTCACCTAAAACTAATAAATGACAAAGACTCTTGCTTGTGGTTGTCTTCTTGTTGTTGTTCAATTGCTAAGTTGTGTCCGACTCTTTTCAACACCGTGGACTGCAACATACCAGGCTTCCCTGTCCTTTACTATCTCCCCAAGTTTGCTCAAACTCATGTCCATTGAGTCACTGATGCCATCCAACTATGTCGTCCTCTGTCATCCCCTTCTCCTCCTGCCTTCTATCTTTCCAAGCATCAGGGTCTTTTCCAGAGAGTTGTTTCTTCGCATCAAGTGGTCAAAGTATTGGAGCTTCAGCTTCAATAAGGTTGCCTAATCCTCTCTCTATATATGCACTTTTTCATTTAAAAAGCTGTTAAGATCTATTCATCTGAAGTACTGCTGGAATTGAGATGATTAATAACAATTTACCTTTGGTTTTGGTTTTTCTGGTGGCTTAGTGGTAAAGAATCCACCTGTCAATACAGGAGACTCAGGAGACACTGGTTCAATCCCTGGGTCAGGAAGATCCCCTGGAGAAGGAAATGGCAACCCATTCCAGTATTCTTGCCTGGGAAATCCTGTGGACAGAGGAGCCTGGTGGGCTACAGTCCATGGGGTCACAGAAGAGGTGGATGTGACTAAGCGACTATACAACAACAGCAACAAGCTTTGGGTTCAGGAACCATTCTCAAGCTAAGTGCTTCCTAACATCTCACTAGGGAGCCTTCTCTGGGAGAAGTAGGGAGACCAGACTGCTGGGGGTCCCTGAATAAAAAATGGTTGTGGTAAGCACTTCAACAACTGTTCTGACAATCTCTGCTCTTCAGGAATTCTGTCCTCATCTGTGAAGTTACTAGGGTAGCTGACAATATCTTCCAGATGGGAAGCAGATTTGAAAGCAAGCAATGAGATGCTGAAAGCAACCTAGGGGAGTGTGAGAATGCTGCCCACAGTGTGGGGGCTGCAAATGTGCATAAACTCATTTACCTGCCAGAAAGCAGAGCTGTTATGCAGTTCTACCTTGGGGACTGAGGAGAACCAAATTAAAATCTTCACTTTTTAATTTCATCCTAGGAAAAAAATGCCTTTCTTTCTGTATTTTGGATATCAGCAGGAAAGTTAACTTTGTGTTGATCTTAAGCTCTCATTTAAAATTTATCATTATTCAGCTGTCCTGCCTTCCCTGTTTGAAGTGGGACATACAGAATTCACCTTGAAAAGAAGAGCACCATCTATAGGGACCACCCAAATCTTGCTATGAAAAATACAGTAAGTCCCTTACACATGAACCTTTAAGTTGCAGACTTTCAAAGATGTGAATGTGTGTTCCATCAGCATCAGGCATGAGTGAAATTGCAGCTTGTCCTCCTGTCTCCTATTGTTGATGATTCTTCAGCTCTTCCATCTCCCACTTCCTCTCCCTTCTCCAGGCAGTAACTCTTCTTGCCTGTTCACTTGTATGCCAGTTATTGTACTTTTCATGTTATTGTACTGTAAGATTTAAAATGTTTTATTTTTTATGTTTGTTTTTATGATTATTTGTCCAAAAAGTATTAAAAACTTATTACAGTACAGTATTCTATAGCTGATTGTGCTAGCTGAGTACCTAGGCAAACTCTGTTAGACTAGCTGGATACCTAGGCTAACTCTGTTAAACAAATTTGATTTACGAACATGCTCTTAGAACAGAACTCATCTGTATGTAGGGGACATGGTGTAAATATACAGTCACTAAATACAAAGGAAAAATACTTATTTTCATAAAGGTGCAGACTGTGTTTTGGAAGAAATGTTAGACAAGTTCCTGAAACGTGTGTACATATATGTATACATGTATACACACATTACCTGAACACACTCATAGATTCTCAAGTATCATACATTCTTGAGTATGGTATTTACAAAATTTTTCCCTGCTCATGCATGCAATGTTTGAAAATGAAAACCTGGTGAACTACTGGTTTATCTTCATTGCCAACAAATGTTTATTAACTCAAAATCATGACAAAGTTTTAAAGAAATAGTAGAGCTATGGGTGAATTTTCTTCTGTTTTTTTTCAAAATTTGGTTAATGAATTGTGGTCTATGTATAATTTTTCTACAGATAATAGATTTGCACATTTAATCATGTATAGTCTCTTCTGAAACATTATCCGAAATAATTTTTTGGATACAACCCCTGCCTTCTGAGGCTGTAAATATTAATATTTATAGCTTCTATATTTATTATCTCAGCACAAGTTTGTTTAAAATATGACAGATCACTAATTAAGGCCACAGTCTTCTAAATCTTCAGTCTTTAAACCTACAGCCCAATGTTACAATAAACAAAATCCAAACACACAAGAATATACTGAAATTAACTTGGATATTTAAAAAGTGAGGCTTGTACATTTTCCCCAAGTCTGTGCCACTTCATTCAGCTCACACAAACTCAAACAGTTTGCATTATTAAATAATGCAATGCTTAACAAAGCAACTGCAGAAAAAACTCAGATAACGACAAGTGATAAATATGCAGAAAGCTTCATGAAATGAAAAGATAATCCTCAGAAGCATTTATGCTGATTGTGCTGCTTTTATTAACCACATCAGAATCCACTTATCTACCTAGAGAAAACATTTATTAACAACAATGTATTTTAAAGAAATTGGGTTCAAAATGATTAATAGATATACTTAACTGGTGAGCAAAGAAAATTTTTTGCATAAAAAGCAATTTTTAAGAGATGAGCACTGAGAAAGATTCATCCAAATGCCTGTTAAGAAGGTCACCATAATTTTGTTTTCCTTTATAAAGACTTCCTGCCCCCACCCAGCCCCAACCTTCAGGGTTAAGGGATGTTCAGATCATCTGCTTCAGACAAGCAGAACTCATAGTCGAGAATTATATATTTTACACATAAACGTGAAACTTTAATTCTTTTAGAATTTCTTTTATGTGATTCTCTAACTTGTTCCATATAATACATGCCATATTTTTAATACTTACTAAAGTTATTCTTGCAAAATGTCCACATGTTTTACAGCAGAAGCAATAAAAATTTATTCTGATCTGTCACCTGTACAATCACTTTGTTGTTGTTCAGTCACTCGGTCGTGTCCGGCTCTTTGCGACCCCATGGACTGCAGCACGCCAGCCTGCCGTCTCCTTCACGAGCAGGTTAAGCTTGCTCAAACTCATGTCCATTGAATCGGTGATGCCATCCAACCATATCGTCCTCTGTTGTCCCCTTCTCCTCCTGCCTTCAATCTTTCCCAGCATCAGGGTCTTTTCTAATGAGTCGGCTCTTCTCATCAGGTGGCCAAAGTATTGGAGCTTTAGCTTCAGCATCAGTCCTTCCAATGAATATTCAGGATTGATTTACTTTAGGATGGACTGGTTGGATCTCTCTGTAGTCCAAGGGATTCTCAAGAATCTTCTCCAACACCACAGTTCAAAAGCATCAATTCTTCGGCACTCAGCTTTCTTCACAGTCCAACTCTCACATTCATACATGACTACTGGAAAAACCATGGCTCTGATGATATGGACCTTTGTTGGCAAAGTAATGTCTCTGCTTTTTAATACACTGTCTAGGTTTGTCATAGCTTTTCTTTCGAGGAGAAAGCATCTTTTAATTCCATGGCTGCAATCACCATCTGCATTGATTTTGGAGCCCAAGAAAATAAAGTCTGTCTCTGTTCCCACTGTTTCCCCATCTATGTGCCATGAATTGATGGGACTGAATGCCATGATCTTAGTTTTTTGAATGTTGAGTTTTAAGCCAACTTTTTCACTCCCCTCTTTCATCTTCATCAAGAGTCTCTTTAGTTCCTCTTTGCTTTCTGCCACAACTGCATTAGGATTTAATTATAAAATGACATGCTAACAATATGCCAGGTTATTTGAACATCTATGTAGGACCATGCTGACATTTCATGTATTGGTCAATGAACTCTTTGGTGATAAGCGCAAGGAAACTTGTGCAGGGCATCCAATCATTTCAAGGCTACACTGACTCTGAAGTCAGCCCCAGGCAATGACAAGGGTATTAGTCTTGGCTTCAGACAGACTTGAGTTTCACTTCTCACTGGCCATCTGTCTTTTGGCAACTTAGCCACAAAGCCAGTTTCTTCATCCTTAAAATGCAAATGATCCTTCTAAGCTCATGGGGTTTGGTGAGGCTTCGAAAAAGTCACTGAATGTAAGTCACATTTAGCACCATAGGTACCTGGTAAGTCCTCATTAACATGCACAGGAAAACCTAGCTGAAACCCCTGCAGCACAGGTTAGATCTGGTGAGGCAATGGCATGCACGCTGCCTGCAGATTCATACTGTACTGACATTGCTGACAAAGTTAGCAATGATGGGTGGAGCACAATGTCAGGGACCAGGAGGTCAGACACACCTGGGTTCATTCTGGCTTTGTCCCTTACTCTCTGTGTGGCATGCACAAATTCCTTCACCTCTTCAAGCCTCAGTTTTCTCATCTGCAAAACAGGCATAACAGCAGCAACCTCTTACAATTATAGTGATGATTATGGGAAAACCCATAGAAAGCACTATTATTAAACATTATCACTATCTGATTTAAGTTTTTAGGAAATGTTGCCTATTATTATTAATAATTAATTTTTGTACTTTATTAATTTTCATTGTTAATGTGAAACTAAAGTGAGCTAAATTATTATGAAGGGATAGATAAGGATAATAAAACTTTGCTGACAAACTCTGTACTTCATTTTTTTTGAAGTCCCCAACTCTTTTTTATTAGAGCAGAGGACTTATAAATACTACTGTAGTCCTTAAGTTCAAGGTCTAAAACAATCTAACTTCAAAATATTTCTTCAAAAATTCATTTCATTCTGTGTAGCTATCATACCGCTTTAAAGATGACCAAAGACGTTCTCTAATCTGAGACACAAGGGACTACTGAAAACAACAAAATCTAATTGTAACAAACAGGAAAAGCATAAATATATATAGACTACATGGTAGATAAATAACAGAAAAATAAGTCAATAACATTAGCAACCGGAAGGGCCCTACAGATAACAATAGTACCTGTGGCAATGCAAGATGTGATAGCAGTTAATAAAAATATATCCTTGAGAGATCCTAACTCTTCTTAGTACATCTTCAGCCTGAAAATAAACTTCACATTTCCCCTTTTGCAGTTCTTCATTGGTTAACCACAGGGTTTTGAGGGACTTTTCAGAAAGTCACAAGTTTCCTCTAGTGGGATGCAGTTTGCTCTAGCGCCTTTCATTGTCTCTTATCATTATTCTTTAAGTGCTGGAAGAAGAATCACTTATACTTTACCTGCACAGGAACTATACAGCAATATATAAGCATTTACCAAAAGTGGCTGATGGAGGAATAAAAGCAGTAACCAATATTCAAAGTTTAGTAAAAGGATGTTCTAATTGAATGTCTTGACTTTGCTCTTACTTATCTACTTCTGATAATTTACACATAATAAATATTACTATGTCTTTTTGAAAATCTGGAGTACTTTAATCAAAATGTGGTAAAGTACGAGAATGCTCCTGGAAAGTCAAATTATTTTCATTTCTGTGTGAGGATGAGACTGACATGGAAAACTAAAACAGTTTTCTGTGGCATGCATGTCACAGTCCAAGTGAACGTAGGTAAAGAGAAACCAGTTCTGTGAGAGGGTCTTTCATTAATTCAACAATTATTTCTATCTCAAGGACATGTCAGTCCCAGGAATTAAAAAATGATTAAGACAAACGCTTCACTAAGACGTTTACAGTTTAGGACATAGACAGATGAGTGACTACACTGTGGAATAATATGTATAATAATTAGTTACGGCTGTCACACTGATATCCCTATTATCAACTATAATTACTTGTCCTATTAAACTAACTTAACAGCAGCCAGGGAAAGGTTTTATCTAGCTTTCACCAGCACATATAACCATACATCTTAAACTATACATCTATTCACCTTAAATCTAAACAAAATCCACACAACTTAAACTTCAGTAACTGCCTTGATGTTAAGCCTCATCAGGACTTCCCTGGTGGCTCAGATGGTAAAGCGTCTGCCTACAATGCGGGAGACCTGGGTTCAATCCCTGGGTTGGGAAGATCTCTGGAGAAGGAAATGGCAACCCATTCCAGTATTCTTGCCTGGGAAATCCCATGGATGGAGGAGCCTGGTAGGCTACAGTCCATGGGGTCACAAAGAATCTGACACGATTGAGCGACTTCACTTTCACTTTCAAGTCTCATCACTTCTAGGAGACTTGTTTAGTCGTTAAGTCCTGTCGGACGCTTTTGTGACCCCAGGGACTGTAGCCCACCAGTCTCCCCTGTCCATGGAACTTTCCAGGCAAGAATACTAGAGTGGGTTGCTATTTCCTTCTCCAAGGGATCTTCCTGACCCAGGGATCAAACCTGCATGTATCTCCTGCATTGGCAGGCAGATTCTTTATCACTGAACCACCTGGGACGTCCCTTAAGGAGACTTAAGCTAACATAAAAAGCCTCCAAATATATATATAATCAATTAGGGTATTTAGCCCACTTTTTAGAGTCTAAAGGCCTTTACTATCTAGCGACTAAAAAGAAATCACAGCTAAACACCCCAAGCCACCTAATTTTAAAAACTGTTAAAATTAATTTAAAAAACAAAGTCAACAGTTTATAAAGCTATGACAATTCATTGTTGTTTTGAAATTTATTATTTTTAACTTAGGTATATTTAAATATTTTAATTAATCAAATGGACAGTTGGTTTTGTGGTTTTAAAGTATTTTTATTTTTGTTTAGTTTTGTTTCTAATCTCTCACAATGTCTTTTTAGTCATATGGGCGATTTCCATAGAATGAGTCAGCAACAAAACATCTGGGCAGAAAGTCAGTCTTGCTTAAATATTGTACCTTGCATATTTCAGGATTTTAAAAGAATTTTGTTCAAATATTTGTTCTAACAACAGGTCTCCAAGACATGTGAACTGTGACATATTGGGGATTTAAGACAAAGGCCTTTGAAAGGGAGACAATAATAGAACCTTAGGTTGAAGAGAAAGATACTAACCTTTATAGACACAACATGAACTGCAGTTGTGTAAAATAAATTAACACATACACTTTCACACAGCCTCAGACATCTGCATTTATGATTGGGAAATGAAGGAATATTTTCAATGATTCTCTTTGAGTGGGGGAATTATAAGTGATTTTCTTTTCTTTCAGGTTTGTTTTTTAATGGTACTTTTTTAAATTAGGAAAGAAAAATATCTTTCTTTAAAAAAAAATGTACCCCAAAAAGGCAGATCTCTAAATCATTCTTTAGTGTAATTACTTGGTTCAATTATTAGCATACTACACTTCTGTAGGAAATTAACATCTTCAAATGTCTTTAAAAGATTCTAGAACTACAGTCTTAGCGAATTC
Source organism: Ovis canadensis (assembly GCF_042477335.2). Taxonomy (NCBI): domain Eukaryota; kingdom Metazoa; phylum Chordata; class Mammalia; order Artiodactyla; family Bovidae; genus Ovis; species Ovis canadensis. The sequence continues at coordinate 32,315,153 of NC_091246.1, forward strand.
ATTTAAACAACATTGAGATTGTAGCTTTAACATTCATTAGAATCCTTTGACTTTACAGTAAAAATGGGAAGAAACTGAATTCTTCAAGCCATCTGCTGAATTACAAAGTGTTCTGGACCAGTAAAATACTTGTAGTTCCCAAGGGATGGTGGATCAAAGCTGGCAGCCCCTGCATTTGTGAATGGGAACACATTTCAGCTCCTCTCAACCCCCTTGGGTGGCCTCTGGCTCTGCTATCTGATGTTTATAGTTTTAAGTGGTGGATTTTATTAGGATGCTCCTTGGGCCTGAGAACCAATCTGGTCCCCAACAACATTTTCTTCTGACTTTACCGAAGCACATTTCATTCCATCTGCTGCTTCCAGAAATCCTTTTCCCTCCACTTAGAGCAGAGCGTGAGAATGCATCCTTTATGACATCCACTATTCCTTTCGAGAACACAGAGACACACACCTTATACAATACATACTACACACACACACACACACACACACAGAGGCATCCCATATCCCTCACAAACACAGACCCTACCACACCCGGGAACATCTTCCTGGACCCTCAGCCTGTCAGGGGTTGGTGAGGGGGCAGCTAAGACAGTCCTTATCACAGCAAATGCTGATGTTCTCAACAGGACTTCCAAAACACATAAAAACCTCATCTCTCTTCAGTATCGATTTTTTCTAAGTACAATTTAATTTAAAACAACTATTATTGCACAGATGATAAAACCAACACTGCTATTCCATTATAAACAATATAAAATGATCAGGATAATTAAAAAATTTTCCCATTCTTAAATTTTGAATACATTTATTGTCATTGTGCCTATTTAAAACAATACAGAATTTAAATAAGGATAAAACATTCTCAGAGAGGATATCATCTGACTTAAAACCAAATGACACGGAAAGAGTAGCAATAAAGGCAGTAATTTGTGAAATGAATTAAGTATAGCATAATACTAGTTTCATTTAAAGCTGGCATTAATGGGGGGGTGACTGAAAAGAAGAGTGATTGGGAAATCAAGTATTGTTGATTTTTTTAAAACTCTCATATGACCTCAAGATTTTTCTTTTAAACAAACTCAGCTGTCAGACTCTTAGGCAGTTGGTTTTCAAAACCAGGATAGACAGATAAGGGCTTTAATTGTTGAACAGTTCCCTGGAGAAAAGAAACCATCATTACTCAGCCTTTGGGTCACATTCTCATTCACATGGTGTCTTAAAACCATCTTTTCTTGCAGACGCGCACTATGACTTACATCCTTTCGCCTCACTTGGCCTGACATCATCTTTGCCAGGGAAGACAAAGCCCAAGCTCTCCGCATGATGTGATTTCCCAAAAGAAACCAAGAGTTTATTGATTTAACATCCACTGAGACCTGAAGCCTTCTCCACGCCCCTGTCTCAGCCAGTTAGGCCATTCTGGTGACAGCAAGCTACCCTTACTCCTGACCTCCAGGAGCTCCTGGTGCTGACCTGAGCAGTGATCTCACCTAGAGGGCAATCAAGAAGGCCAGATACAACCCTAAGGTGACTGTCACTGATAACACTGTACTCTTGCACTATATAAGGGCCATAAGAGTAGCATTTACAACATTCTCATTAAAGAAAAACAACTTTCCTTGGATCATAGAGAAAGGGAATTCCAGAAAAACATCTACTTTTGCTTCATTGACTACACTAAAGCCTTTGACTATGTGGATCACAACAAAGTGTGGAAAATTCTTAAAGACATGGAAATACCAGAACACCTTACTTGTCTCCTGAGAAAGCCATATGCAGGTCAAAAAGCAACCATTAGAACTGGAATTGGAACAAATGACTGGTTCAAAATTGGGAAAGGAGTACAACAAGATTGTATACTGTCATCCTGCTTTTAACTTATATGCAGAGTACATCATGTGAAATACTGGACTGGATGAATCCCAAGCTGGAATCAAGATTCCCAGGAGAAATATCAATAACTTCAGATTTGCTTACCAGGTGTCAATAGTGGTAAAGACCCCTTCTACTAGTGTAGTAGATGGAAGAGACATGGGTTCGATCCCTGGGTCGGGAAGATCCCCTGGAGTAGGAAACGGCAACCTGCTCCAGTATTCTTGCCTGGGAAACCCCATGGACAGGGAAGACTGGCAAGCTACAGTCCATGGGGTTGCAGAGAGTTGGACACTTGGACAACTAACACTTTCACTTTTTCAGATGTGCAGATGACACTACCCTACCTTTGCAGAAAGCAAAGAAGAACTAAAGAGCCTCTTGATGAAGGTGAAAGAGGAGAATGAAAAAGCTGGCTTAAAACTCAACATTCAAAAAACAAAGATTGTGGCATCCGATCCCATTACTTCATGGCAAATAAAAGAGGAAAAAGTGGAAGCAGTGACAGATTTTCTTTTCTTGGGCTCCAAAATCACTGTAGATGGTGACTGCAGCCATGAAATTAAAAGATGCTTGCTCCTTGGAAAAAAAGCTATGACAAATCTAGACAGCATATTAAAAAGCAGAGACGAGACTTTGCCAACAAAGTTCTGTCTAGTCAAAGCTATGGCTTTTCCAGTAGTCATGTATGGATGTGAGAATTGGACCACAAAGAGGGCTAAGCACCAAAGTATTGATGCTTTTGAACTGTGGTGTTGAAGATACTTGAGAGTCCCTTGGACTGCAAGGATATTAAACCAATCAATCCTAAAGGAAATCGACCCTGAATACTCATTGGAAGGACTAAAGCTCCAACAATTTGGCCACCTAATGTGAAGAGCTGACTCACTGGAAAAGACACTGATGCTGGGAAAGACTGAAGGCAAAAGAGGTGAGATGAGAGGTGAGAGGCAGAGGATGAGATGGTTAGAGAGCATCACTGACTTAATGGACATGAATTTGAGCAAACTCCAGGAGACAGTGAAGGACAGGGAACCTGACATGCTACAGTCCATGGGGTCACAAAGTGTCAGACACAACTGAACAACAACAATATTATATATGTTTGTGCCCCCGGTGGCTCAGCTGGTAAAGAAGCTGCCTGCCGATGCACGAGACGCAAGAGACATGGGTTTGATCCCTGGGTGGGGAAGATCTCCTAGAGCAGGAAATGGTAGCCCACTCTAGTATTCTTGCCTGGGAAAATTCACGGACAGAGAAGCCTGGCAGGCTACAGTCCATGGAGTAACAAAGAGTTGGACGTGACTGAGCGCATATGCACACACTGGCACATGTATACATATATGCACACACACACACTAATGGGAGGAATCTTTTCACAATGCTTATCAAATCACCATGATATCCACTTTAAATATCTTAAAATTTTGTCAATTACATCTCAATAAAGCTTTAAAAATCCATTTATATGAGTTCTGCCTCACTTGGGAAGGAAGAAAAGCTGAGAGGTACTGCAACTGATTTTATTAAACAAAATCTATCATTTTAGTTTTTTTCATTACAGTAAAACATCTACTGTAGAAATTTTAGAAAATTGATGAGCAAAAGGGAAACAAAAATGACTAAGATGCAATTTTTTATGGAAAGATCACCACCACTGGCTTTTGATTAATATATCTAATCCTTTTCTTCCCTATATATATGAATATATTTAGCTGCCTTAATAGTATGTCTTAGGCGAAAGACATTTACTATATCATCATCTATTTTATAAAAAATAATACAAACTTATATAATTTTGTAAGGAATTGGTGAAGCAAATTTATGGCTCTGGAAATACACTAAGATATCCTGAATTATGTCAATTATGTCCCTATCATACAGAAGGAAATAAAACTCTAAAGGACTATGTATTTAAATTAACTAAGGCAAGACTATAACCTTGCTTAGAAAAGATAATCATATTTATAGATAGTACTACATTAAAAAAGATTATATAGTTGACATCAAAGGAGACCTTCACACATAAGAACTCCACATTAGGATCAACTGAACCCTGTAAGTTATTCTGAGTATCTATAATTTACAATATAAAATGCTGATTCCATATAAGAACCAGTTTCAAATTTATAGGACTTTTTTTAACCACACTCAAAAGCTAGGACTTATAATTTTAAGTCAGTATAAAAAACAAATTAATTTCATGTCAATACTAGAAGTGAACACCAAGATAAATCTAAGAACACTGGTGATTCACCATGTTCACAAGCAACTCTCTGCTGTTTTCTGCTTGAAGCTGCTAAGGGAACAATAATCCAGGGTCAGGTAAACCCAGGAAAGGGGGGCTAATGGAAGAGTCATTTGTAAGCCATGGTGACAGCACAACAGGGGCCATTTCAAAGGGATTAGCCTGGGGCTAGCAGCACAGAGGACGCGGAAAAAAACAAAGTGTCATCCGTTCATTCACATCACATAATCTCTAGAAGCTAAGCGCTGATGAAGTTTTATTTATTCTTGTGTGTGTGTGTGTGTGTGAACTCTCTTAGGAAATTTCAATCACACAAAATAGTGTTATCAACTATCATCACCATGTTATACGCTAGATCCTCAGACCTTATTCATCTTATAGATGAAAATCTGTACCCTTTTCACAACCTTTTCCTGTTTCCTCCAGTGCCTGGCAACCACTTTTCGATCTCTATTTTTATGAGTTTGACTGGGCTTTGAGTTTTTGTTTGTTGTTTAGATCCCACATAAGTGATACCATGCAGTGTTATCTTTCTGTGTCTGGTTTATCTCATATACCATAATTCCCTCAAGGTTTATCCATGTTGTACCAAATGGCAAGATGTTTTTTTCTCGTGTTGAATAATATTCTGTACCACTTCTCTATTGATCGAAACATTAGGTTGTTTCCATATCTGGGTTGCTGTGAACAATGCTGCAGTGGACATGGGGGTGCATATATCTCTTTGATATCCTGTTTTTCTCCGCTTTGGAAATTACCCAGAAGTGGGATTTCTGGATCACATGGTGGTCCTATTTTTAAATTTTTGAGGAACATCCAATACCGTTTTCCATAGGGGCTATACCAACTTACCATCCCTACCAACAGTGTACAAGGATTCCCTTTTCTCCACATCCTCACCAACATTCATCTTTTTGATGACAGCCATTCCAACAGGTGTGAAGTGATAACTCACTGTGCTTTTGATTAGTGATGTTGAGTATCTTTTCATCCATCTGTTAGCCATTTGTATGTCTTCTCTGGAAAAATGCCAAGTCAGTTCTTCTGCCCATTTTCTAATCAGATGGTTTGGGGGTTTTGCTATTGAGTTATATGAGTTGCTTATATGTTTTGGATATTAATCTTTCATCAGATATGCAAGTATTTTCTTACATTCCATAGGTTGCCTTTTCATTCTGTTGGTGATTTCCTTTGCTATACAGAAGCTTTTTAGTTTGATACAGTTCCACTTGTTTATTTTTGCTTTAGTGCCAAATTCAAAAAATCATTGCCAAGACTGATGTCGAGGTGCTTACCCCCATACTTTCTTCTAGAAGTTATAGTCAAGTCTTTAATCCATTTTGAGTTATTGATAGGATTGATTCTATGTATGGTATAAGACAGGTGTCTGGTTTCATCCTTGTGCATGTGGATATCCTATTTTCCAAACACTGTTTATTGAAGAGACTGTCCTTTCCCCACGTAATGTCTTATCTCCTTTTTTGAAAACTGACTATAAACATGTGGGTTTGTTTCTCGACTCTCTATTCCAGTCCATTGATTTATGTATCTGTTTTATGTCAATACCACACTGTTTTGATTACTATAGTGTTACAATATTATTTAAAATCAGGAAGTGTTTATCCCTTAATTGTCTGAATAATATGTCTTCTAGAAAAGTGTCCTTCATATTAATAAATGCATTTGCACAAATCAAATCAACTATAGAAAACAAATCAAGGATGAATACAACACAAGCAAGAACACAATTTTAAAATAATGGTCTCCAAAAAAACAGGTTGTTTCATGTGTTCACGATATATCCACTTACAAGAATACCGAGTATGCCTAAAGTTGTTATTGCTGTTCCTTGGGTCAGAGATGAATCAAAACTAAGGCATCCTATCAACAACACAAAGTCTGTTTAAAGTAAGCATTACAGAGTAGCTGCAAGAGGATCAACATTATGTTAAGGGGCTTAGAAGCTTTGAGTAAATGTCCAGCAGAGTACTCCAGCCCTCAGGAGCAAAGACTGGGAGTGGCAAAAAACTGTCAATTAAAAAACTTCTAAACCAAACTAATTGGAACAGCATCGTAGGAATAAAACAAAAACCAAAAACAGTTGTCAAAATAAGCCATCTGTATTTTGCCATATGTGTGGTACATAGTTTTGTGTACATTTACTGCTAAATAGGCTATAGTTTTCCCTAAGAACTCAGAGCAATTTGAATAGAAAATTTCTCCGAAGAAATTGGGATAATAACCTCCACCTGATCATAGCGGTGGTCAATACCACCCATGAAAAGTGCTTTAAAAACTGTAAAGCACTATGCAAACATACATTTAAATATAGTTTGGGGACAGAGAGTTGAGAAGGTTGTGAACACAACTGGTTAAAGATTAATTGTTCCAGTCATAAAAGGCTCTCTGATAATCAAAGTTTCCTCATTAGTCCTTCAGGTAGCAGGTTGCCTAATGCACTTCAGACTTTCCCTCAGGAACCCGACTGCTCCCCTGAACCCCGCTCTGCTCCCCCTGCCCACATGGGCACAGTGCACTCTGGGTTGGCCGGCCTCTATCCCTAAGGGCACCTCTCCACCTGTCTGAAACCACCTGGAACACACAGCCGCCTCTTTTCCTGACTCCTCCCACTCCTCGAAGGCTCTTCTGGAGCCAAGCCCAACAGGTGCAGGCAAAACTGCAACACAACTGTGGGAGCGCTCAGGCTTCCGGAGGATTCGATAAAAATGGGCATGCAAGCCCAGGCTGCCCTGGTGGTGCCACACACCCTGGCTAGAAATGGGGCTGCCCAGGTGGCCACATGTTCCCTTCCTTAAAACACATCTGCTCACAGTCTAGACACTCAACCTGGCCTTGTCTCTAGCAGCTTTAAGTTCACAACACTGTCCTGGAGTCCAGGCCCAGCAATGCATAGTTCTCTCCCAGCAGCTGCCTCTGAACTAGCTTCCCCTAAATACCATTATTTTATGGACAAGTTTCTTACTTTATGTGTAGACATATATACATACACATATATGAACACACAATTTTACAATGTGTGTGCATACACACACACACACACACACACTTAGTTTTTTAAACCCAGGCTTTAATTAATTATCTCTTCCTGTTTGCTCCTATCTACTTTTAGCACCTCCCTTTTACTCCATTCAGAGAATAAAAATATTCCACACCCTTCTGGCTATGTCTCATCATAGTGGAAATAAAAGTAACCTATAGTTGAAATGTAGTAGCATATGCCACTTATTTTAAAATGCATTGAAAAGGAGGTAGAATAATGGATAGATACAGGATAGAGGAAATAAAGCAAAATGTTAGCAAATGCAGAATCTCAGTGGTAGGCATATTAGTGTTTACTGCATAGCAAATTTCTCTGCATATTCCATCAACTGTTTTGCATATTTTAAATGTATCATAATAACATGTTGGGAAAAAAAGGGGTAGAAGTGGAGGGATAAGATTTCTTTTTTCTTAGCATCAGAGCACTTGGTTATGGACACCTGGCTCTATCTATTCAACAGTTTCAACATTTATTCATTGTCTAGCATTTTCAGATTTTTATAGGGGGCATGAAAAGTGCTGTCAAAACAAAAATTGCTCCACTATAATAATATAAACAGGATAAACTTAATACATTTCAATTCTCAAAGTTTAAACAGCATAGAATAACGGTACAATATGCCAAGCCCAATGATATAAACCAGAGATTAAAGACTTTTTTCTATAAAGCGCTAGACAGTAAGTATTCAAGGGTTCCAATCTCTGCCACAACACAACTTTATAGCATAAGAGCAGCTGTAGACCAAATGTAAAACAATGGGCGAGGCTGTGTCCCAATGAAACTTTATGTGTGGATACTGAAATCTGAATCTCAAATAATTCTTACATGTCACAAAGTATTATCTCCTCTTGATTTTTTTTCCAATCATTTAAAAACGTGTAAGCCATTCTTAGCCTGTGAGCTAGACAAAAAGGCATTAGGCCAGACTTGGCTTTAGAGTCATCTTTTGTGATCCGATGTAAACCACAGGACCTTGGTCAAGTCTGGCCCCAGTTGTCAATGGCACATAAGGGCTCATAAATAGAAGATCAAAGGATGTCATTAATTCCTACATGGCCAGAAAGAGAGCAGGCCCATCAGAGCACAAACACCAGTTTAGTAATATGTTGTAAAGATGATAATGCCTCAGAGAAAAGTAAAATGGAGAGCCAGGAATGCTCTCGCCACTACCTGTAACAGATTATGGAGCAAATGCCCAGGGGACACACTAGGAAAACCACAGAAATAAGAGAGCCCCGGGATTTCTCTGAACTGATACCATCCCTTAGGCACCCTCCTCTTTCTCTCTCCCATAGTCTCCAATATACTGAGAACTCTCCAGCAACCAAGAGCAAACAATAATTGCTTAACTTTCAACAGCTAGCTTTATAAACAATATGTAATATCTAATCCCTGAATGAAATCCTTAAGGATCCCATGCCTTCTGCCAGGGAGAGAGTGGCTTTTCCTTAGCATTAAAAGAAAGTGATGACTTTTTTTCTACCCGTCTACCCGTCCTGGGCCACTAATCTCACAGAGGTTTGCACTGACCTGAAACACACCAGGCTCTGCTGTCTAGTGACCAGGCTCTCACCCCGGCTTTTCCCTCTCACAGTTCACAAAGCCTTCAGATAATCTCATATCACGACCCTTCTTTTTGCTATTTATTCTGTTTGCCCCAATTACTGTACAAAGGAAAACATGCTCAGTAAAGAAAATGCAGGAAATTTCAAAGGAAAAAAAAATCGGGCTAGTTTTCAAATATTGCTTCTTCTTTGAACAACCAGGCCGGAGGCTGGTGGCCCAGTAATGCAGTTCAGTGGCTGATGGCAACGGGGACAGGGCAGCCCCTCATTTGAAGGGGACAGTACACAAGAGGGCTTGTGAACAAGGCACCATCCGCAATGGGGTGCACACAAAGCAAGGCCACTGTGCCCAACACAGACCCATCAGACCATTTTTGTCCCCTAAAAATGTCTGACTCTTCTCTCTTTCCTCCGTGCCCCATCTTTTGCATAAATCCACCTCTTTCTACCTTTCTTTCTCACTCTTCCGCTCTCTTCCCTCCCTCTCCATCTCCTTTGAGAGAAAGGGTTAGATAGCTACTTTAAAATACATCCATGTCTCTACTCGACTTTCCAAAGGGTAAGCATTTCTTAAATCCATCAGTCTCTATTTTTAAAAGGCTTGATGCTAATTCTTGGCTCACAGCTGCTCCATCCCCCAGGGAAGGAAATTACTTAAAAACCTCCTTTGAAGGGGAGAACAGCATGAATATGAACAGGCCAAGGGTCTGGCCCCAATGACTATCTTTGTTCTCGGGAGCCTGCCCTTCAAAAGGGCCACTTAGGGATTGCCTGATGTCCTTTCCCACAGGTCTGAGAAGGCTCCCCACTGTGTGTCCTTTCCAGGTAGCAACACCCAACCCCTGAATCCAGGGTGTCCCTAAATGCCAGAATTCCACTGGAAAGTCGTGTCTAGAAATTAAAATTAAATAACATGCTTATCTTTTTAAGAGCTGTATTAATATTCCTCAGAGGAAAACTGTTTCGGAGTTTTCTAAGAAATAACAGTGGATGAAAGAACTTTTCAGCCATTATTAAAACTAAAAGGGAGGGCACGCAGCTGCCTATTAACTGTCTCTGCTAACTTCAAAATGGGTCCAGAAAAGAAGAACTATTATCTGACCCTCAGAGAGACCAAGGTAGTCAATGGATGGTAGTCAGTGTACTGAATATAAACTGTACCTATGAAACAAACTTGAAATCAATCTGCAAACTTAAAGCCAAGCTACCTTCCAAAAAACTAAAGGCATGGGCTGAAAACACGACCTATGTTGGTAACGCAAGGGTCTCTGAGGTCGATGAGGTCGATGCTAAAGGTCAAAAGAGCTCTCAACTGCTTCTTCCAGATCTCTGACAACTGCACAAACACGACAGTCTCAGTGTTCAGTTATTCCTCATATTCTGGCAAATGCTACTTTTCTATGGCCTAAGTTATGGTGAATGGAAGAATAACAACAAAACACAAGAGAACCATATAGGTTCTTGTCGGGGAAAACAAGAGGGCAAGGTTTTTCTTGATTCTAAGTCGGGATGGTAGCAGGGAGGAAGCAGGGAGCTTAAAAATTAATGACAGAACTGCAATCAGAAGTTATAGACATTCTTTCATTTAATGCACACATTAAAGGCAGTTCTTAGCATTTTATTTTGCAGATGAGGAAGAGGGGTTCTGAGAAGCAAAGGAGGCATCAGATACTCTACCACCCCATGTATTCTCATAAAACTCCAAATTTAAAGGGCCAGAGGCAACAAGGAATAAATTTACCGCAAGAGACCAGATTCCAGTGCAAGGAGGAGATCTGCCCTGCACTAAGGGTCAGGTGCCCAGGACTCCTCCTCCTCCTCCTAGGCTCTCTTGGTCCAGCCTGAGCCTCCTGAGGGTCACAGTTTCCTCACTCCAGGCAACCTCAAAGCAGTCAGTTATCCCAAAAGGAAAAGGGATGTGGACTGCAGCCCATGTAGTGTTAAAGCTCGGTCTCCTTCAGTGCAGTCTGGGCCTTCCCACCAGCTTTGCAGGCAAGAAGGAAAGCAAACAACTACGCCTTCATGCATATGTTCACGCCATCACTTTTTATCGAGCACCTATTATGTGTCAGGCAGATAATGTTCTAGATAGCTAGGATAAAAGAGACAATGATCTCTGCCCAGAAAAAAAAAGAAAATACATTCTTAACTGTAAAACACTGACTCAATGGACATGAGTTTGAACAAACTCCAGGAGATAGTGAGGGACAGGGAAGCCTGCAGACCATGGGGTCGCAAAGAGTCGGACACAACTAAATGACTGAACAACAACTTTAAAACGCTAAGGTTATATTAGTAGCATGTTAGAAAGTGCTAAGTGCTGGGGGAGATATAGGGCAGAAAAATTGAGGGGGGTGGGGTGTAGGGTAAGAAGTGAGTTTAATAGGGTAGTAAAGTTCCACTTCACTGAGACAGTTACACTTGACCAAACACTGAAGAAGGTGAGGATTAACATGTGACTCTTGGGGAGAAGAGCATTCCTGGAAGAGGGAATAGACATCATATCTGTACGATAAGCTTAAGTGGACAAAGGATTCACATGTTGTTGAAGTACTCATAAGAATGATGAATACAAAGGAGCACTCACTCTCAGGATTTTAGCCTTACACGGTGCATTCCTATATGTCACCAGCATTCTCTGTACAAAGGTGGCTTAATATATCTATGTATGGAATTCAAACTACCAGTGCATATGGGCATATGAAATAATGCGGGCTGAGCAGAGCACTGGGAATGCTTCTGAAATTTCACTTTCCACCTCAAAGTCCCCAGAACACAGCAGCCAAGGAGGACTCATGGCTTCTGTATTCCAGTCGGCAAACGATCATTTGGAGATAAGACCTCAGCCAAAAGACCTCTGCCTGTCCTAGGATTTTCTCCTGGCTTACCATGGCGTGCTATCAAAGGAGAAGTGTTGATATTTTAAATGTCACTCACAAGAGAAGGAGGATGTGAAATAACCATCTGAGGTAAGTCCCAGTAATTCAGCCACTGACAGCTCACAAAAAAAAAAAAAAAGCTCAGTATTTGGAAATGGTCCAAAAAACCCTACAAGGTTTGTGTTTTGAAAGACAGTATTGCATGCACATCTAAATAGGGGATTTTCAAAGGCTCTGGAGATCTTTGCCTAGACAGCCTTCTTCATAGGCCTGGATTCAGAAAGCATCAGAGAAGTTTCCTGGGAAGTTCCCAAGGGGAGCAAGCTGTACCTGCACTCTGTGGGGGGGCAGGGCCATCCCAGGCTTGTCCCACAACAGAGTATGCCCCCTACCCACCATGCGTGGTGAGCAGTGATGGCAGCAGGGACCTCCCCACGGTACCGAGCTGTCACTTCTGGACTTGCAGATGTAAAGCGCAAGGATGTGCTGTGATCTGAGAGGGTGACATCAGTGTCAGAGACCCAGGAGGCCCGTCCCCTCCAAGCCCTTCATTCTGGCAAAGAGGAACTAGAGAGTAGGTGATCTACCCAAGGACACACAAGTCAAAGTCAAAAGATGAGTTTCCTCACTTTGTCTCTTGGATTTTTTTTGGTCTCTGGGAGATCAACATCTAGAGAGGCAGATGTGCGTGCTCAGTTGCTAAGTTATGTCTGGCTCGTTAAGACCCCCATGGATTATAGCCTGTCTGGCTCCTCTGTCCATGGGATTTCGCAGGCAAGAACACTGCAGTGGATTGCCATTTCCTCCTCCAGGGAATCTTCCCAACCCAGGGATGGAACCCCCGTCTCCTGCATTAGGAGGCGGACTCTTTACCACTGAGCTACCTGGAAAGCCCAGAGAGGCAGAGAGTTGCCCCCAGATGAAACACCCCATCCGTGAAGTATGCAGACCCCAGCTCTCCTCACTGGAGTGTGTAGCACATGTAGCCGGCTACCAGCCTTTGCTTTCATGGAATGTTTGTGGAATTCTATTTCCATCAGCTAAGTAAGTACAGAGGACTAATGACAACTTTGACCCTCCACCCTTCAGGCGTCCACTTTCACAGACTGCCTGACAACAGTGTGTTCTGTTCAGGGGGTTCTTCCCATCTCTTCCACCTTGGCCCCACTGCCAAGAGTCTTCCCTGTTCTAATGGGAAGAAATCCTGTTGAACTAGCCTCCAACTGTCTTTGAAGCAGAAATCAGCATATGGAGATGGTTTAGTCTGGGTTCTGAGTTTTCAGAAAAATGCTTTTTATAACATTTCGAATTGGCCTCAACATCAAAGAAGGCATGTCACCCACAAAAGCAAGCAGCAGAGAACAATTAAGGATAGCTGAAGGGTGAGAAGTCAACTAGATTTGGGCACGGTGACAAGACCACACCACTATCACCTCAAAGGACCATCCACTGCACAGTTTCACAAGAGTGCCTTGGAGGATGCTGCTCAAAAAGCTTTGCCTTCAAAAAAGATGCCAAACATACTAGGTTAGTACCATAACAATTCTCTAAAAGCTTCCCACCCATAGCAAATGGAGTCAAAGTGCTAATATTAGAAAAACTCAGGTGTCCCTCAGTTGGTAAATGGATACACTGTGGTGTATTCATATGACAAGACACTACTCAGCAATAAAAGGAATGAACTAAGATATCAACAACGTGAATGAATGTCAAATGCATTATGCTAGCCTGACTTAAAAGGTATATATGCTATGATTCTATTTCTATACCATTCTCAAAAAGGAGAGACTAGAGGAACAGAAAACTGATAGTGGTCAGATGCTGGGGACAGTGGGAGTGCTAACTACAAGGGGCGCAAGGAAATTTGGGAGGGATAACAAAACTGCTGTATCTCTCAATTGCAGCAGAGGCTACAATATGGATTTGTTAAAACTCATAACATTGTACAATATAAAGTACAATATTACTACACACCAAGTATGTCTGAAAAAAATAAGGCCAACAAAAAAATCTAGTACTAACCAGGAAAAAGTGCAAAACCCAATAAAGAACTTAAATATTTGCTGTTTCCAGGTTCCATTTTAATATTTAAAAACAAACTTACATCTCTCTGTACTTTGGTGACTCAATTGACTGGCCGTGCCCTCCAGAACAACTGACTTCTCACTCGTGGTAGGAGCAACAGGGGCAGGTAATTAAGTTCCTCAAACATTCAAGCATTCAGTACATGCCAAGCATAAGGAGAGGAGCATAGGCAAAAGAGAGATGTCCCAGACCAGTCCTTGGAGAGCTCATGGGGGAAGGGATGAAAGGAAAACACATGTTTTCTGGACATGGACCAGAAGCCCCCAATCTAGATGCGGCTGCTTTGTCAGAAGAAATACCACAGGGGTTTTTTCCGAAGTTCATATTGTGTCATTCATTTATTCAACACATTTTTGAGCAGCACGCAGTGAAAAACAGAGATAGAGAAAAGTCCTAGAACTCACCCTCATTCACAGAAAAGACATATCCTTCCAGCCCAGTTGCTTCCATGGGCCACCCACAGATGGCCATGGGATAAGATGGGACCTTGGGGAAACTGCAGGGCACGCCATTCAAACGGTCAGATGTGAATGTGCATGGCTGGTGTCCTCTGGAATACTACGGGGAGGTGGTTCCAGCAAGGAACCCACCCCAGCTCCACCTGCAGGCTTCTGAGAAAGACACAAGTTCAAGAGGCCAGGTCTGTGCTTTCCAGCTTTTCTCCCCCACCTCATGGACCATGCAGAAAGGATATATGTGCTGCCTGCAGCCTGAGATAACCAGCCTCGGGACTCCGTTGCCCTCAGGCCATGCCCAGCTACCCTGAGGGTGAGGAGACCAATGTCCCACGGCCCAGCCCACCTGGAACATGAAGGGCGCTCCTTGACCCTCTGTTCAAGGAGCCTTGGAGGACAGATCCAGAAGGGTACTTGCCAGTGGGTCTGGAGACCGGGAAACTGAGTTCTTCCATTATGGCACCTCGTGCCTACTTGGTGCCTTCAGGAGAATTAGAAACAGGTGGCCCCTCCTCCAGAAAGATGCCACTGAGCATCAGCTGGACTTCAGCCCTGACCTCACTGCCCCTAGCCTGCTGCAGAGCCTCTGGCAGGACACAAACTGGGCGCCGTGCAGGACAGCCTTACCTAAGAGGCAGTTCTGTCCTGTGTGCTGCATGTAACCTACCTACCTGTCATCGGGGAGACTCAGCAAATTCAAAGTACTGACCAGCATGCCTGCGATTTTTTTTAAGGATAGCAAACATAAATACCTAGGAGCTCATATTTCCTAGAATGAGACTTCATCAGTCTAGATCAGGCTTCATTTCTGAAGCCTCCCCCGCCCCAACTCACATGGACTGCTCAAAATGGCTTTTCTGCTGCTCCCCTATAGCTAGGGGCATCCAGCTAGTTCTCAAACCGTGTTTGATGACCAAATGGCAATCAAGGAGCTCACTATCAGGAATAAGTACACTTGGAGCGACAGTTCACACTTTATACCCAAAGGAATTCCAAATGGGTCACAGAATTTAAACGTAAGTAATAAGACTTCCCTGGTGGCACAGTGGTTAAGAATCCACCTGCCAACGCAGAGGACATGGGTTTGATCCCTGGTCTGAGAAGATCCCACTTGTCACAGCACAACTAAGCTCGTGCACCACACTACTGGGTCCAAGCTCTAGAGCCCAGGAGCTATGACTACCGAGCCCAAGTACTGCATTACTGAAGCCCACACACCCTAGGGCCCAGAGGCCACAACTGAGTCCTTGTGTTGCAGATATGAAACCCCATGCGCCTAGAGCCTGTGCTCCACAATAAAAGAAGACACCGCCATCAGAAGTCTACGCACTACAACTAGAGAGCAGACCCTGCTCACCGCAGCTAGAGAAAGCCCCTGTAAAGCAGCGAAGAGCCAGCACAGCCAAATACAAGAAATAAATAAATTAAACAAGTAATAAACCAAACCATAAAAGTATGAGAAGAAATGATAGAAAATAATTTTAATAAACTCAAAGTGAGCAGAGACTTGCTAAATGTGATATAATATCTAAAAAGATGAAAAACTGTTGATAAATTCAACTACTTTAAAAAAACAGAATGGTGAAAATGTTTGGAGCTAGATTGTGGTGTATAACCAGTGTGAATGTTCTTAATACCACTAAACTGTACACTTAAAAATGCTATGTTTTATTTTATGTATATTTGACACAATACTGAAAAACATACATATATGGGAAAGAGACCAGAAACAAAGTCAAAAGACAAAGGAGAACCTAGAGAAAAGATGTGTAAATCGTGCAACAGACATAAAGCAGTTTTCAGTATATAAAGAGTTCCTGCAAATTAATAGAGGTCTATAATGCTACTGAAAAATGAACAAATAGTATGAACTGAAAGTTCACAACAAAGACAAATAGTTCTTAAACACATGAAGAGATGCTTATACTCATTCATATTCAAAAATTAATGACAGAATCCCCTGGTGGCCCAGTGGTTAGGACTTGGCACTTTCACTGCTGTGGCCCGGGTTCAATCCCTGGTTGGGGAACTAAGATACTGCAAGCCACGCGGTGGAGCCAAAAAAAAAAAAAATTAATGAAACCACACCTATCAAAGTAGCAAGTACCCAAAAATTCCAGAAAAGTGGGGAGAAAGTGGCTCTCTCAATTGTACTGGGTGGCACTATGCTGTGCTTAGTAGCTCAGTCATGTCCAACTCAGGGACCCCATGGACTGTAGCCCACCAGGCTCCTCTGTCCATGGGATTCTCCAGGGAAGAATATTGGAATGGGTATTGTTTCCCTTCTACAGGGGCTCTTCCCAACCCAGGGATCGAACCCAGGTCTCCTGCATTGCAGGCTGATTCTTTACCAGCTGAGTCACAAGGGAAGCCCGTACTGGGCAGTAAACTGGCTTATTTTCTATAAAGAGCAGCCTGGAGGATATCTATCAGAATAACAAATGCTCCCCTCTGACCCAGCTATTTCACTTCTTGGAATTTATCCTACAGATAATTTCAACCTTTTATGTAAAAGTTTTCATTACAGAATTATTTGTAATAAAAAACTGGAAACAAACTCTAAAAGTTCATAGATAGGGAGAGAGTTAAATAAATTACAGTAAACCCATAGAATAGAGTCATTTCTCTTTGTGCAATAATGGGCTGATCTTCAAAACCTGTTGTCAGGTGAAAAAAAACAACTGTAGAACAATGCCTAGAACACGATCTCATCTTAGTAAACACATGAAAATATGCAAAAAGTTTTTCGATTGAAATATGCACCGGCTCCACCTGGAAGGATCCGCAAGTAGCTGAGGAGCTGGTGGCTGGAAGATGGAAGGAGGGACACGATTTGCCCTGCGCGTCCTCTCTGGCATCTGTGTCATGCGACAGGCATGACCTGTTCCATTTCAGACGATGTGATCTCTCTCTTGTTCCCATCACTGCTTACCCACATTGAGGACTGATGACTAAGGAAGTCTCCACACTGATACACAAGAAGGCCACGTCAAAGACGGGGCAGAGAGTTGTCAGGCCTGATAAAGCAGGAAGAAAGGGACACAGAAGGAAATGCTGTCCTCTCTCCTCTTCCTTGTGTCCCTGCTCGAGTGCTAACATCCCCCTAGAAGGCAGGGCTCTGTCGGCCAGCTCTGACGGTGGAGACAGTCTTTGCTGTCTCTTCTTTCCGGAGCTTCCTCACTGCCCACCAAGGACCTTGTCCTCAGGGAGTCCCACAAACTGGCTCCAGGTCCCAGCTTTGAAATCTCATTCATCCCTGTGAACAACATGTCCTCCAAGCACACATTTGGCACCATCCTTGGGACTGGGCTCAACAGTGAGTAAGACAGGCAAGCACTTGCCTTTTCAGACCTTAACGATGGAACTGGGAAGCGCTCTAGATGACCAGCGCTACTCACAAGAGCCCACTGCTCATTTTGTAGGAATTTTGTGAACTGCTGGTTAAACACAGCCACTGTTAAAGAATGCAGAATCCAACAATGTACACCAATCCCAGCAATAACATCAAAGGCTGAAAACACAGCACTACCATAATCAGCAGTGCTGAAGGTGAAAGGGGTTCAATTTACTGAATATAATTTGTACAAGGGTGAGAAATAGTCTAACAGTAGATCACATGTCAGATTCAGGGGCAATCAATTTATCAGGAAAAGAATTAGCAGATGGACAAGAACTGGCATTTGTCAAAACATCATCAAGCATAGGTTTGTCAAAAATTAACAAATGCATTCTGGCTATATACTGGCTATATGAAATTTATAATAATGAATATGGATATTTTGTATTATTTGTCAATTGTTATCTATCCTTTACATCAGTAATATTTATTTATTTATTATTTATTTATTTATTTATTTATTGTCTTACTGATGTAAAGGATAGATAACAATTGACAAACAATACAAAAATCCATATTCATTATATGCATCCATGTGTATATTATATATATGTATATTTACATGTATGTAAGTTCTATATACACATACACATATTTCAATTCACTGTGAACTGACCTATGCTACCTTGAGCCTATCTTCTCTAAACTCTAGTTTCCCAATCTGAAAAAGAAACAAACAAAAAAAACACTTTCCACCTACCTTCAAGGGTCAAAAAGGAAACTCTAAGTCATAAAGTTGAACCCTAATTGTTTCCAACATCCTAATTTTTCCCATCTCTCAGTGGCTGATTTTTAAATATATACTCCCCAGAACTGTCCCCTTGTCTTTGGCTTTCGAGCAGCTGTCTTCTTGCCTGTAACCTCTTTTTTATCACAGGAAGTGCTACCTGAGAAACAAAAGCTTCTCTGCCCTGGAAACTGCTCTGGTTCCAGGTGTCCCTGTCCTCCAGAGCAGGGGTTCCCATGCTGGCAGTCCCCTCTCTTGTTCCCTGAGTGAGGAGGCTAATTGACATCTTGTCATAAGGCTGGCAACGTGCCCAAATCCTCCGCAGCAGAAACCCATTTTCTCATCAATCCGTTTACACGATTCCACCAGAGCCCTCTGTTTCTCCTCTCTGGGTACAACTCCAAGCACTTCCTAGAGAACTAATTATAAACCATAATTAAACCTTATCTTTTCAGAACATGATACACCTTTCTACTTGCACTAGAATCAATTAAAATTTGGTGGAGAAGAAGTCAATTCCATATCCAGACCTCCTTTTTCCTTTTTGAAGTCCCAGTTTTCCAGCATCGTAAAAAAAGAGCAAACTTGACGGGACTGACATCAGGGAGAACACCAATTGCAGAGAGCTTTAACATCAAGTCCCATGGGTTTTCACTTTTAAATTGCAAATATTCTAGGGCAAACAGTTGTGCTGTAGAGGCTCCATTCACAGACTCAGCACACACGTGGGCTGCTTTCTCTGAGAGCCACACAAGCTGTGATGGCACATCAGTGCCTGATGCCTATCAGCTCTGATACCTTGCTTTCCCTTCAGTAACTGATGTGGGGTCAACCACAGCTTACTCCCACCAGGCTCCACCATGCTTTAAAAAAAAAAAAAAAAAAGACAATGAGAATAGGTTACACGATAAAAAAAAAAAAAAGTGCCACCAGATTTGGAGGAAATTATCAGGATGCCATGATGGAAAGGACATAGCCATTCTGTCCATACCCTACTCTCCAGCGAGCTACTGACATTGGGACCCACTCTATACCTTTAAGGGGCTGATGCTATTCCAAGGGTTATTCCAAGGGGCTGATGCTATCCTTGAGCAGGGCTATTCCAAGGATGAAAACATACTATGCTTCTTAAGGAAGTTTTTAGTGACGACTTAGCCCCCTTTAAAATTCATAGGAGGTACGGTACAGTCAGGCATTTCAGAATTCTGTTGATTATGGCCAATGAAGGGAACTGATCACCAAACAACAGGTACTTCTGGAGTACTTTCTCTGCACAAGATGCTGGGAACAAAAGAACTATGACAACTTAAGTGGCTTGCAATACAGGGAAGATAGACACATAGAAGAGAGCCTCTTGATGAAAGTGAAAGAGGAGAGTGAAAAAGTTGGCTTAAAGCTCAACATTCAGCAAACTAAGATCATGGCATCCAGTCCCATCACTTCATGACAAATAGATGAGGAAACAGTGAAAACAGTAACAGAACTTATTTTTGGCGGGGGGGGGGGGGGGGGGCTCCAAAATCACTGCAGATGGTGACTGCAGCCATGAAATTAAAAGACGCTTGCTCCTTGGAAGAAAAGTTATGACCCACCTAGACAGCATATTAAAAAAGCAGAGACATTACTTTGTCAACAAAGTCTGTTTGGTCAAAGCTATGGTTTTTCCAGTAGTCATGTATGGATATGAGAGTTGGACTATAAAGAAAGCTGAGCACCGAAGAATTGATGCTTTTGAACTGTGGTGTTGGAGAAGACTCTTGAGAGTCCTTTGGACTGCAAGGAGATCCAACCTGTCCATCCTAAAGGAGATCAGTCCTGAATATTCATTGGAAAGACTGATGTTGAAGCTGAAACTCCAATACCTTGGCCACCTGATGTGAAGAACTGACTCATTTGAAAAGACCCTGATGCTGGGAAAGATTGAAGGTGGGAGGAGAAGGGGACAACAGAGAATGAGATGGTTGGATGGCATCACTGACTCAATGGACCTGAGTTTGAGTAGGCTCCAGGAGTTGGTGATGGACAGGGAGGCCTGGCGTGCTACAGTCCATGGGGTCACAAAGAGTCAGACATGACTGAGCGACTGAACTGAACACACACAGGGACAGCCAGCGATGCAACATGGAGGGTCTAAATGCTGGATGACTCTGCCAAAGAGGAAATATCCAAGCATTTGCAAGAGGAAGGAACACTTTGCAAGGGCACGGTCAACAGTGACTTCCTGGGACAAATGGAATGGAGACCCAGTATTCAGAGTAGAGAGGCGGGTCCTGCATGCTGACAGTACAGATTCTGAGCACCTGCACCAACAGAGGGGAGCAGTTTCCACGACAAGCCCAGTGCTATTTCACAGCCGTCATTAGTGGGCGTCCCTCTCCTCCATCCATCCACACAGCCAGCCCCCCCCCCCAAATCAGTTCTTCGCTCTTCTCTGCCCAGCCAGAGGCTGCCCTACACCCTGCCCCACCCTGGCTCCCTGCAGGGGATTAACAGGAAGCACTAGCAGGAAGGAGGACGGAGAGATTGGGGTGGTGTTCTTCCCTGGAGTGGCATGTGCTGAAGGCCCTCCTGGGTTCCTGGGTGGCTCCGATGTATCATCTTCCCAGACAGTGCGTGCTTGGCCATTCTTCACTGTGACCATCAAGAGTGGACTCACATCCTGCCAGCCCCCTGACTGACCCATTTCCCTTCCCCACCATGCCCTCCCAATCAGCCTGGATCCTTTCACATCCTCCACCACTGACAAGCTTCCTCGGGTAAACTCCACATAAGTGCCCCTTCCCCCAGCGAGCTGGGAGAGGGCAGAAAGCATTCTTCACACCTCCTGCCACATCCCAAGACCCAACCTTTCACCTTCAAAAGCCCCCTGCCAGAAGGAGGGGATATGGGAGGCAATAACTAAGCTCTGTGTGTTCCCCACAGTCCCACAGCATGCTATGCCATCCAGCCTGCTGGAGAGGCTGGAACCGCACTGTAGGCTTAAGAGAATGTAAAGCGATTAAAAAGCAAGGAGTTGAGAAGATCCCCTGGAGAATAGCCAATCCAGTATTCTTGGCTGGAGAATTCCACGGACAGAGGACCATGGTGGGCTACAGTCCATGGGTCACAAAGAGTCGGACATGACTGAGCAACTAACACACTTTTCTCTAGCTCTGACTAAAAATCAGAAATCAGTATTAAAAAGAAAACCACATAGCTATTCAGGTTAAAAACAGTCATGGAGACAGTAGCAGAAGGCCACCCTTGGGAGAGAAGAGAGTGGACCAAGAAAGAGCAGGCCATGATGGGGACCCGGGTGAGCCATGACACAGAGCAGCCTGCTCAGCAGGGAGGGGCAAGGCAGAAACTTCCATGTGGGCCACGGGTGGCTGTCACCCTGGGTGAGCAACACCATGGAGTCTCTCCAGGTCTTACTCACTGTCTGTGTGCCACTCCGTACTACTGGGACACAACAGATCTGCCCACCGGGACAACATAAAGACCAGACCACAACAACACCTGCCCCAGAATTCTGGCTTACACCAATGGTAGCCTGCTCTCTTCGTTCCCCAGCTCTGGACACCTAAGGCCAATACCTTCTTTCAGAGGCAGTTTCTTTGCTCACTGGGTGCAGGATCTTCCTTGCCTACCACCTGTTCCAGCCCCTAGGTCCATTTGTTAACAGTTCCCTGTCTTGATCCTGTAAGCCCAGTGGTTCTCAGTGGGCTGGGGTGGGGGTAGGGTGAAATGTTACTAGCATCCAGAGGGCAGAAGCCAGGGATGCTGGCTTCCCACAACCACAAAGAATCATCTCGACCAAAATGTCACTAGTACTGAGGTTGAACACTTTCAGTTTAAAGGAAGGAAACACGTACTGAACATGTCGTATGCCAGGCATTGCTCTGAATGTTTTAAAGTTCTTTGAACTTCCCCCTTTCATGACAGTGGCAGAAGAATAGGCCACAAAGTAAGCCCATCACCCAATTTCCAGTCATCGCTTAGCAATCTGGGGTGTCCAATGGTGGCTTCCACTATTTTAAACATATTATCCAAGGCCAATGTCTTTCTGTACCTCAGTTTTCTCATCTGTAAAATGTGGGTTACAAAACTTACCTTCAGTCACTGGTCTAGAATGGGTTCCCAGTAAATCTTAGTCTCCTAGTCTCTTCCTTCATGTCTGAGTTCCAATTTGTTTCAGGGAATAAACAAGTAGACACACACACACACATCCACTCGGGCACCTACCTGCTTATGTTTTTAGTCCCCAGAAAATCTGAATGAGTGAATAAACAAATGAACCCTCAAAGTCAGAATGGCCTCTCTTTGCTAGAACTTCAGAAACAGTTTTTCCTACTTGGTTTCTCTCACTTCTTATTTAGGTTTTCTATTATCATTGGTTATGTAAAGTCTGCCTGCCCCACTTGGAACGCATTGAGATAAAAGGTTCTGCCCACTACCCTAGCCAGTGCCCTACCATTCAGACATCAATCAGCCCTGGATGAATGAATACATGATGGGTGGATATCACAGTTCACGCGACAGCTTTTGTTTAACAGGCCATTTATGTTGCCTGTTTATAGTTAACATCGTCACTCCCTGATATTTCACCTGAACTCACCCTATAAGCCCAATTTCCAGGCATTCTTCTTTACAAATTTGTGAGCAACCAATGTTACTGTTACAAACTACAGATATCTCAACACAAGGGGCCCAAAGAATAAGGAAGCATCCTTTTAAAGTGGCCTTTTGTGAGGCCGCCATATTCCTTGAACAAATGGGCCCCGAGTCCAGGGAACAAGGATGCACTCAAACGCCTAAGTGGGCATTCACTCCCAGCAGCTGGCAGAGCCTCACCATTAAGTAAATCCTAACAATTCAGCCTTTCAGCCACCAATCTAATAGGCTTTTCTTGGCACAGGAGACTCCGGCTTGGCCAAACACTCATTTTCACATCTTAAATCAGTACGTGTCAGAACTGAGCAGAGGCTCAGACCTGCTGTACGTCTTGCCTTCTGCAGCAAGCTCATCTTGGAATGGAACTCACACACTCATTCAGACTCCTTCCCCCATAAAGATCTGTAATAAAAATCAATGATTTGTTCATCGGATCAAATTCCTAGTCTCTTATTCAGCTGCTTAAGACAGTTTTTTTCATTTAAAAAGCAGCTAGAAAATTGAAATTGACTTTTCAGGAAGCTACAGTACACCCCGTTAAAACATGAATTTGTGTGCAGGCATACCTCAGGTTCTTAATAATGCCAGGATGACCATCCCCCCTGAGCATTTCTGAGCAGCCCTCCCTCCATTGTTGTGCAGCTTTTAGCTGTTCTGGCTTCCCCAAAAGCATGTCTTCCCATCTTGATATGAGCTCCTCCCTCCCTCTTCCCAGAGACTCTGGGTGCACTTTGGCAATGGCATCCCATAAGCCCCATCTCTAGCAGCCCACTCTCAAATGCATGGCTAAATTCCTGGATAACTTGTTTCTCAGGAGTTCTGAGAATCACTGACCACACCACAGGGCAGACCAGCGAGGGAGACCAGCACATAAACTGAGTCCTGGGTCTGAGCCAGCTGAAGCAGACAGCCAAGATGGAGCACACAAACGACATCAAGCTCGGCAGAGTGAGCCCACCCTGGGGGCTGAGCCAAAGACAGAGAAGAAGAGAAGGCAGGAGGATGGAATTGAGGAGAAGCGGGAAGTAACCCACTTCTCCTCAATTTGCTCACTGGGTGCAGGATCCCGCCCCTAGGCGGCCAGGCCAGAACCTGGGTCGGGAGATGAGGAACTAACAGGAAAAGGCAGGCCCCTGAGACCCAGAAGCACGTTCAGTCTCTCCTATTCTGTCTTAGTAAACAGCCACCCCTTCTTCAGCACTTTCTATGTTCCTGCTACTGGGTCAAGCGCCTTACACACATCACGTATATCTTTACAACCTTCTGAGGCAGGTATGATTATTATACCAGTTTTACAGATGAGAAAACTGAGTCTCATAGAAGTTAATTGCCTTCCCCAAAGCAAGTGCTTTGTTGAGTCAGGGATGTGGGTCAAAAGCTCTGATCTATATTATCATTTCTGAATATGTACATTCATAGCTTCCCTGGTGGCTCAGACAGTATCTGCTGCAATGCGAGAGACCCAGGTTCAATTCCTGGGTTGGGAAGATCCCAACTGCATGGACAGAGTAACCTGGTATGCTACAGTCCATGGGATTGCAAAGGGTTGGACATGACTGAGAGACTAACACTTTCGAGGCAGATAAACAAGGCCTCCTGTGCAGATAGCTGAATCCCACCCAATGTAAGACACACAAAAAGTCAATTTGTGAAATGCCCAATTCATAGGGAGAGCCAAGAATCACAGGGACAAGCCAAGTACAAAAAAAATACCAAATGCCTAGTTATTTACCACAAATTAAGGATATAGAAGATAAGAAAGAGAACCGGCAGGACAAGCCTGGACAGGATCCACAGAAGGCTGCAGGCCACCACTGGCCAGCTCACTTTGCATTTGCTTTTTGGTTCTCCAGGTTAAAACTTCTCTCTAATGCAGGTAATATCTTTTTTTTAATTTTAAAAAATATGTTTTTATTGCCCGCCCAGCGTGGGCCAGATGGAGGTGGCTCAGGGTCGGTGGGCGAGGGCACTGGCCTTCACGGGCCTGCATCCTCCTCCGGGCAGGCTAGGTGCACTCACCCGCCAGTCAGGACCCAGCCCCCGCAGGGCTGCGGGCAAAAGGCAGGCTGTGCAATGACTGTGAGCCCCTCCCCATGGGCGCCTGGGTTCTAGATGAAATTAAAGGACACACTGTGCCTTGGGGAAGGAGCACTGGAGACTCAAGAATGTTGGGAGTATGGACCCAGCAGGACTCTGGATCCTGCTCCACTGTTTCTCCATCTGACTTTGTCCAGTGGGTGCAAAATTTAAAAAAAAAAAACAAAAAACCTTTTTTTTTTCAATTATATGCCTCAAAGAATGTTGCTTCTGAAGATAAGCCCTACAAGGACTGTCCATCTTAACTGGTACCATTCATAAAACTGGATATATTCATTCAGTGCCCCAACCATGTTTAGCAAAACCAAGGGACCTGATGTTTCTATACCACAGCTAGGCTTACTGTGTCTGTCCCCAACTGCATGTGCCAAGCTCTCCTATCTCTCTGTGTCAGGGGAGGGGTGGGGAGGAAAGCGAGATGATAAAGCTTCATCCTGGAAAATATTCTACTTGTTCAAATTCACTTTCTCTGCCAAACAATTGAATCAGCTGCCTAAAGCTGGTGAGGAGGCACATCTGACAGGTGTCCAAACTTTGCAGAACTAAAAGGGTCACTGCAACTAGCTTCCCTCTACTCCAAAGGCAGTGTGAATTACATGGCAAAGAAGTGCCTAGAACAGGGTCTTGAGCACTCTTTCATTAGATTTTTCACCAAATGGGATGACACGTGAGGACTCCACTCTGATGGTACGATGTGGGAAAAGAGACATCAGGAGGAAAACAAGAGCACAACTGCCTTAGGTCAGGCAGGCCTTGTCCCGAGCACATGGTGCCACTGCAATTATGGTCTGAAGAGAGGTGTAAGCTGGCCAAGGAAGGGGAAGGAAATAAACCTATTGTTATCCAAAGAAAGGGGAGCTCCTAAGGACATTTTGGTGGAAATTTCTGGCACTACGAACAGCAGTTCACGTGCTGATTCTCAACATCAAGTGGCAAAAACAACACTTAGAAAGACAATTTCTATATCCACATCTAAGGTATATAGCAGAAACCCTGGCAGGCTCTGGTTTCAGTTAACTGATTTATGTAGCAGTAACATAGTATTTTTAAGATAACAAATAACCTACTAATCTTTTTTGACTTACCAAATCTCTAAGAACAGTTCCTCTGGGTATCAGGTGCAACTCAGCATTTACAGCTTCAGCAGTTAGCTGTGAAAAGTCTATTCTTTACAGTATCCATACACCTACAGGGCCAATAGCTTTGTTTTTTTAAAGGGAAGCAGTCTATTGTATAATATTAGACTCAAAAGGTTGCAGCTTTTCAACACTCTTTCAGAGACACATATTTCTGCTGCTTACCCATAAACCACAGATAGCAAAAAAAAAAAAAAAAAAAAAGCTTTAAAGGAGGCAAAACAATTTAGAAAAACTTCTCAAAGTGGGGTGGAAACATCAGAGCAGAATCAGCACAACTACTGATCTCTTCTCCCCCAAGCCACTCCTTCCATGTGCCTACGTATCCCTGACACAAATCTGTCCCATCACCTGAGTTGAGTCTTACCTACCCTCCCATACATATAGCCTAGTCTAAGACAGCAGTATGAGTTGCTAGGCAGACACACAGTCAGGCAGTTCCGAGGGAAATTTGACCCTCTTCATGATGGGACCAAAAAAGGTACTGATTACCTCTCCTATGGAAAATTCTACACTGGGAGGTAGACAAGAACATGGTGGACTGAAGTAAGGTCTCAAAAATCCTGGCAATTTTTACAAGCTAAAAAGGGAAGGGCGCGTGGTTCTGAAGGTAGATAACAATGAGTGATGGAAAAATGGAAATTAGCTCATTACTTATAAGTGAAAATTTACTATATCAACTGTCCTGAGATATTTAAAAACCAGTCCCACTCATCACATGATATCTGAGTGGGAATAATCAAAACAGTTTTGACTGAAAATGTGTCCTGCAAAAGTCCACACACAGAGCCAAATTTTCCAGCTGAAAACCATCAGGCTTATGAATATCAGCACCATCCACATAAACTTTTCAAACACCAGTGATCAGCAGTTCACAGCATTCATTTGTTCAAACATTATGTTCTTCATCCAAAGTTGAAGGTGTTTTTAAAGGGGGAAAAAACCAACTTTCTCCCCACCTCCTTCCCCTCCTGATGTCTCTGAACATAACATTATATTACTGAATAAAATTTCTCAAGGTCACAGTTGAAATGTCGACAGGTAGGACATAAGGGAAAGATTCAGGGTCATTTCTCAGAGGTAAGCAACATTATACTTAAATGATCACACTGTGGTCTGTAAGCCACACGAGTGCTTAACGTCACCTCCAAAAGACAGGAATGATCAACAAGAGTCACTAAGGATCACACCTGTCAGCTATCACAAGAGATTAGTTACCAGCACATGACTGGTTTTGTTTTGTTTTGAACTAGGATTGAAAATGAGACCAAGTAGGTTATGGGTTTGGGCAAGCTCTGGGAGTTGGTGATGGACAGGGAAGCCTGGCGTCCTGCAGCCCATGGGGTTGCAAAGAGTCAGACACGATGAGCAACTGAACTGAACTGAACGGAATATTAAACCTAGAACGGGGATATGGCACTTTCTGTTTTACCTAAGAAAGATGTACTAGTTAGACAGTTATTTTGATTAGATGATGTAGAAAAACCAAAGATCAATCACTTTTTCCTCTACTCTCTCCTAACTGTATATTTAAAGGAATTCATTTAAAATATTAACAAAGTAATAATTGTATTTATTATAAAAAATTATATTACCATATAATCTCTTCAGTACTGAGGGATGATGCATTCTGTTGTGATAACTTATCACAACAAACCAAAACAAAACAATCAGGTGTCACTTGCCACATAAAGATTTAAACAATCATACCCCAACCTTAAACCAGACAGACTAGTGATGGTTAATGAAATGAGAAGCTGTCACTTATAGGGTGGCCTATTAGGTAGAGCCACAACGCTCACATATTCCAAGACTCAAAGGTTAAATAATAATGAAAAGTGTTCTGTGAACTTTCTAAAAAGCTAAATTATTAACTTTGAGACTTGGATAGAACTACAGCAGGTTCTAGCGCCATTCACAACCATGGGGCACAAGCCATTTGGAAAAGGCAAGAATGTCGTATGTGTTGTCAAGTGCCCATGAGTGTTCTGAATGCCAAGGATCAACCTCTGCATGGGTGAAAATGAAAACCCACCATGAAATGGTTACTGGTTACTCCTGACCACCCTTTCCAAGCAGGTAGTAAGACAGATGGACATTAGATGGCTACCTAAACCACTTCTCTTAAATATCAACATTTCCTGGCTTCCAAAAAAAGGATAATTGCCAAATCCTAAGTAGTATGAAGAATATAATGAAAACAGTCCTGCTCAGGAGTCCAGGTCCATCTCTTGCTACCTACCAACCAGCTACCTCAAGAAAGCTACTGTACCTACAGTCTGATGAAATGAAACAAGAAGAAAGGACTCACTGACTGCTTAGCTTCTTCTAAGGTCTAATTGTCCAAGGGTCTTGGGCTGCCCTTCACCAACAAAAGCTCCTCCCCTCCTCTCTATTGGTAGGTAGCTTTCTTTGTCTCCTGATCAGAAATAAGCTTTTACACTAAATTCATGTTTTATTTCATGCATATGAAATACAAGATTAGGTTAGGTTAGGTACACAAAGCAACTGACTAGAATTAAAGGTGAAAGTTCATAACACATTCCCCGGCAGGGTGTCCCAGAAGTCAGACAACACAATCTTGACCTTGAGGTTCACCTCTCATCCCCCTACCACAGCATCTCTGAAGCCTCTCCCCTCCACCCCTCTCCTCAATGCACACACACACACACTCACACACTAATGCCTCAAGGAAATGCACTCTGCACTTCAGAGGTTACAGATTTGCTGGGAGACCAGAGGATATGTCTGACAATGGCGCCTCTTCTGACATAATACCGTATTTGCAATTACTGAAATTAATCTGAGCATCCGTCTCTGTAAGCTTATGGTGTTTTTCATGGCTTTACGGGGTGAGCCAATGCTATGGGGCTTTTAGGTTCCTAAGCAGCTGGGTGAGACACAAGCCTAGAGTAAAGCGTACAGAGGGGCCAAGAAAGCTGTTTCAATGTTCCCTGGCTTCTCCATCAATAAGCACCTCCATACCCTACATTCCTGGGGTATGCCCCACTAGGTTCCAGTGAGCTGAATTTCTGTGTTCCCAGGAAGTCCAGAGGCACATTCCGCATTCTCAGTGCTGGCAAGCAAGCATTCAGCCCAAATGCCACTCAGCACTGTCACCACACCCTCCCTTCACATTCTAGAAGACTATTATTAGATCTCCCTGAAATGCACAGAATTTTTAAATCCCTGACTGTTATCTCTAATAGGTATATTTGAACTTTATCTCTCTTAAAGCTTGGCTGCCTTTCCCATCAGAGCAAACATCTGAGGGGACAAGAAGGCAGAAATGAAAAGAGAAAACTCACAATCAGCGAGGTCCTACAGGATGATCTCACTAGTCAACCCCACGAGCCTTTGCGCCCCACTTCCAGGGAGAAAACATGCTTGGAGGTCTCTCCTTCCACCCTCACCCCCATCCCCATGAGACTGCCAGTATTCTTAAGACTGATTTCTGCAGTTCACAGTAAATCAACTGAAAGATGTACTCAGACTGTCAGGTTTATTATCAATACAGCTCCTTATGTTGATTAAAATGCTCATGGATTTTATGCCAAAATGAGAATGTTTTAACTTTGAATTATTATCTTCCAGTGACCATCCAAACAAATGTAGAATATGTAAGGCTCCACAGTGTTTTGTTTAAAACTCATCTTGTGCTTAGAAATTTTGGCTGCTGTGCACATTGCTGTTCAGCCAGAGAATGCAAAAGCAAAAGCAGCTCTTATTTTGATGAGCTGCAGTCTTTAATATCCTGTTTATCCCCACCAGTCATCACTTATTGAGGGTCATATACATGTAAACATATATGGGGTGTTCACGATGCTTTATGAATATTAATCCATTCATTCATTCAATCAGCAAGCATTTATTGAGCACCCAGTATCACACATCTAATTAGGCATAAGAGATAAAAAGTGATGAGAAAGTCCAAGGCCACAACCTTGTGACACGTTGTGGGGAAAGCAATCAAACAAGTAATGAGTATGCACTGTGGTAAATGCTGTAATGAGGAAAAGAGGTTATTAAAAATAATATCTAGGGCAGTGACTATATATCCGATGTTTACAGCCACTGCCTCCAATTCTCACAACATCCTGCAAAGGTAGGTATCTTCCCACTTTCCGGTGTACCAGGCTGTCCCATGCTAAACACTGCCTCTCCATCTGTGTCGGCATCCACATCATCGTTTACATCTCAAATCCCCATTCTGGTCTCAATATTGTACCTGCAGGCCTGCCTTAACTTATTCAGGCATCGATCAAATTTTTGCCTGGAATTATAAAGCACATTGTACACCTTGGGGAGAAAAGAGACCAGAACACACTCTAAAGGAACTTTCAAGTAGGCTACATGGAGTAATATAAGAACATTAATAACACAAAGCAAAGATGGAGCATGGACTGGGCAGTCTGTGGTCACGATCAGTGGAGTGCTTCAGACAAGCCATTTGGCTTCTGAAAGGGAGAGATCATTGTGGAGAGATTTATTCAGGAGGTAGGACCAAGGTCTTAAGATCACATAAGGTCAGACTGGAAGAGAAACAAGGCCAGTCCTTAGGAAGGCAGCATTCAGAGAGGTGCCTGGAAGGCTCACAGATTAGGCTGAACCAAAGCCAGGGGTGAAACTGGAGCCTGATGGTGGGACAAGCCAGACTTCAGCTGCCCCAAGCGCCCGCTGATAAGAGATGCTAAAGCACCTGGGGCATTAAAATGACCCAGTGTAACAGCACATGCAGAAATCCACATTTGTAAGAACTCCTCCCAGAAACCACTACACATGACGGAAGCAGTTCTTCATTCTACCTCCTGGGATAGAGGCTGAGACCCAAAGGACCTCCTGGAGTCAACAGAGGTCACCAAACAATACTCTAATGATGAAGTCCTTTTCACAGCAGGCACTTGTCTCCACTTGACTTCAAGGCCAGAGCTGCATTATTCAGAATCAGAGTAGAGAGGCTGAGGGCCGTCAGCAATGGGTCTTCCTCACGGCCCTTTACCCACAGGCCCTTCCCCAAATTGGTAAACAGACACTGAAAAGAATATCGGATTGCAAACCAAGTTATTAGCGTGCCTGAAATACTCACGTCTCAACCAAGTTCTGCCGATGATATCTTTGTTTGTTTAACTCCTGACCGCTGATAAAATATTTTTACATGTCTTAGATTACTTGATACTCACAACAGTCATGAAATAAGCACTAGGCCTCTAATTTAATAGATGAAGATCCTGAAGGTCAGGGGGGATAAGTGACCTATTCAAAGTTATAAAGCTACTGAGCCATAGAGCCAATTTTGGATCAGACTATCTGTCCAGTGGTCTGTCTGCTCTGTCACTACTGCAGATGATTATAATACTTCATAAAGCTTTTTAGAGCTGACAAAGAGTTCTTATGGTAGTCCTGGCAGTATACACACTAATATACACAGACAGAGACACACACACTCTCGCCCTTGTACATACAAACTTTTGTTTTCATAAAAGTAAAGTGACAATAGTAATAATCATAATACTATATTCTACTTGTTAAAAAACCCATCTTTCCTCCTCTAGCTATGGACTTTTCTCAGCTCATTTATAAGGTGAAGAAGAAGTGAAGTCGCTCAGTCGTGTCCGACTCTTTGTGGCCCCATGGACTATAGCGTATCAGGCTCCTCCCTCCATGGGATTTTCCAGGCAAGAGTACTGGAGTGGGTTGTCATTTCCTTCTCTAGGGGATCTTCCCTATCCAGGGATTGAACCCGGGTCTCCCACATTGTGGGCAGACGCTTTATTCTCTAAGCCACCAGGGAAGCCCTTTATAAGGTGAATAGCTATTATTTAGATTACTGCTAAAGATACATGGGTGAAGTCTTAAATCCTAGATGTTGGCCTATTTGTAACTCACCCTTAGAACAACCTTGCTTTTGTGTTAAATGTCTGCCCATTTCCATTTTGCAACACTAAGCTCTTGCCTCCACTCCTAATCTCCTTGCAGTGACACACAAAGCAGCATCTTTCCCAAATGTTCATCTTATGCCTGCATTTGTTTTCAGGAAGTGGCAATTTCCCAGCAGACATAAAATTCACAGGACTTGAAAAAAACTTCAAAAAAAAAAATCTAACTATTTACCCCATTTTTAGACAAAAACAAAAGACCTATTAGACAGATGGGCACGTATACTTTTTTTTCAAAATTCCCAACTCCCAGTTTTTCAGAGTACTTCTTTGAAATTCATAGGTCACACAAATTAAAATTCTCAATAAACAATTTGTCATTTAGTCTTGCACAGTGGGGAGAAAATTATACACAGAAATGTAGAACGAGCCAGAATCAAAGCCAACAGCTAGTGACAAATGAGCAAACCACTTCCCATAGCAGAGGCAGAGGGCCTGTCATCACACCCACGAAATAAAGGATCACAAACTTCCCCATCAGCCACAGGGAGTCCTCATTTTTTGTTTTTCCTTCTCATCGCATAATTCTATCAAAAGATCTTCATGAAAATAAGGTCAGCATATTTAATCTATAAAGCAGTCACCTCACCTACTTTTAATCATCTCTCTTTATGAGAGAATTTATATAATCAGGCCACACTACACAAACAGAATTTAAATATAGTTTTTCACCTTTCTCCCCTGTTCCCAAAGGAGAACTCCATGTACCACTCATCTTGCTAAAAGCCACAGGAATAAAGTGACTTAATTCTAGTTAAACCAAGTATTTCAACCACATACTCTTAAACCTTAATCTTAAACATATCCACGAAATGTGATTTTTGAGAACTTTCCTTCTTACTCATTCAGTAAATCTCCAGTATACAATAAACGTCCCCTAAGCACAAGCTCCCAGTGATGTTCTTAGTTCATACTAAATGTATACATAAATATTTTATATAATAACTTGAAAAACATTGCTTTTAGCCTGAACTATTACTTGAACTTGAAAAATATTTTAAACTCAACTTCAGTTCTCATAAGGGAATCTAGGCTGTGGGTGTTTTTTAATTTCCTTTTCATGGGGAAAAAGGAAGCACTGAATCAGACAACAGATGTATATGGAAAAACACATATTTTGATACACATATTAAATAAAGACATACTTTTTTGTTTGTTTAAAGAT
Organism: Ovis canadensis; assembly: GCF_042477335.2. Taxonomy (NCBI): domain Eukaryota; kingdom Metazoa; phylum Chordata; class Mammalia; order Artiodactyla; family Bovidae; genus Ovis; species Ovis canadensis. The sequence goes on from NC_091246.1 coordinate 32,348,434, forward strand.
TCTTCTGTCTACTTGACTCACAATACAAATAAACCACAGTCAAATTCCTTATGCTGAATTTAAATTAAGGTGTGAAACTTGGGTTTTCTGCTGAAGTCAGACCAGAGCACAACCCACTTTGTCAAATCCCCAGTCAAGAGGAGACCCATCCGGCCCTTCACGGTTCTTTGTTCACCTGGAACTGAAAGGCTCCACTTTCAGAATCACAGCTCCTGCAGCAATGGAAGTATGCTTTGAATCCAGATAGCCATATTAGCCTCGCCATCAGGGATTTGTTAAAAATTTAACATCTTGAAAGAAAGCAAAGCAAGCAACCGCTGACACCAACTGGGTAATTAAACTGCTGGTTCAAGGAAGTTTCAAAATCTAAACCCAACATCAACATCTGGTAAGTCTTCATGTGTGACCTACCAATACTTGTGCATGCATGTTACTCCGAAAATTCATAAAGAGGGAAAGTATTACGCTTTTAAAAGCCTATTAATTGGTTTGTTCTCTCTATCTGAATCACACATAAGCAGCTAACTCCAGTTCCAACTACGCATCAGCTTTTGCCTCATTGTCTCAGAAGGGCAAAAGCTGACAAGTTACTGAAGACAATTAAATCTGTTCTTGTCCAGGGTCCTCCATCAATACACTGCATCATAATCTAACACTGAAATTGCCTCTTCACCCCCAACCCCTTGGATGAGGCAGTTTATTTCTGGGCCCTAGTCCTTGCTAGGTTAGTAACTCTTTTCTCTATAATTTGCACATCTCTTAGAAGGGCGAGGGAGACATCTGAATTCAAACTCCATTTGTTTACCACCCGCTACCCGCAATACTATGCATTCCCACCATCCAGAAACTTGAGCTTTTGGCACCCCACCCCACCTGCCCCATACCTGCCAAGTTCCTCGCCGGTGTCGTAGTAATCATCCACGTTTTCCTGCCTGAACACGGTCATGATAAACTGTCACGCGTCACCACAGCCCAGCGCACTTCAGCTCCGCTTCCCAAACCATCACCACCACTCCTGCGCCTCCGTGGGCCCCTCATGCATCACTCAGCAATCTTTAAAAAAAAAAAAAAGGCAATATAATAATAAAATGACAACCCCAAAAGGAAGTACCCTTCCCCTGGGCTAATTCTAGCTCGCTGAAGACCACCTCTCCGGAGCTGCCCCACCCCGCCGGGTGGAGAGGAGCACTCTTTGTTAAACCCCAGCATAGGGATGCCCCCAGCCCAGCATCGCTGGCGCACTCGTGTGGCCCGGCACCGCCGCACCCCAAGGTCTGAGTCTCCGAAAGCAAAGCGCGGAGCACCGATCAGCACCCGCTCCGGAAGTCGCTGGCCTCCCCGCCTCCTCTTTCTATGCACACACGCCCACCCAGCTCCCCACCTCCAGGGGCGCCGCGGAAGAATGAAGCCCTCGCCCGGGCGGAAAGCGCCTGGCTGGAAGCATCCCTCTCCTGCCAGCAGCAGCCGTGCAGCCCCCGCGCCACCTCTCGGCGCCCGCAGTTCCCCGGACGCCACGGCCACCTTCTCTCCTCCCTCGAGCCAAGCTGTCCCCAGAGGCACATTCCTGGCGACTCCCGCACGGTTACCCAGCCGACCCGGCGAGCGGCCGCCCGGGGGAGCAAGGGAGGGAAGGGAGCGGCCGAGGGAGGCGCGGCCGCCGGCTTCCAGTCTTCGCGCCCCGAACACAAAGCGCCCGGCCCGCGCCACCTGTTCCCATCCGGCCCGCGGGGCTGGGGGAACCTCCTGGTGGCGATCCCACTTCTCCCCTCAGCCAAGTTTACCCTGCCTCGGCCTTCCCTGTTGTCTTGGGCGCTGCCCGGGCAAACCTCGTCGTGCCGCGGCCGCGAAAGCCAAAGCAGGCTGCGGGGCTCGGGAGGAGCGGAGAGTCGCGCGCGGCCACTCACCCGGGCGCCCGGGAGCTGCCCGGGTCCTTCCCGGGCGCTGTCGGAGGCCGACGGTAGGCGCCAGCGCCCGAGACGAGCTGGGCGGCGGCGGGAGTGCAAGGAGGCTGAGAGGGGGGGCGCGGATCCCGCGCGTCCGCCCGGCGTCGGCTCGGCCTGGCTCTCCCGCTCCGGCTCCGGAGCAGCCCCGCGGCTCCTCGCCGCCTTCCGGGCGGAGGGCTGCCGACAGGCGGCCAATGGGGACCCCGCGGGCGGGCTGGCGACACGGCCCACCCACCTCCGAGCTGCCCGGCCGGGCCGGCGCTGCAGCTGCTGCGCTGCGCTGGCTGCTCCTCCCCGCTCGGCTCTTTGGGCTCGCTGGCGCGCTCTACCGCGCACACCCCCACACCAACCCACTCACCCTACACCCGCGCAGAGAGCGGTCGCGCGCAACGTGGGTGCCCCCCCTGTGACAAGCGGCTACGCTGCCCTCTTCCGCTAGGATCCAGAGGAATGCGATTCCTTCCTCCTGCAAAGGTGTTTTGAGCCCCCAGCGTGGGCCAGGCACGGTGCTTGGCACCGGAAAATCACAACATCATAAGTTTTTAAAAATCTCTGCCCTTCTGAAACTTACATTTTGGTAGAGAAACTAGACAATAAGTATATAAACAAATAAATGAGATCATTTTAGAAAGGATGGGTTCTGTGGAGACAATACTGACGGATAACCCGATAAATAATGACAAGAAAGGAGTAGACCTCATTAGGAGTTTCTCTACGGGACTGGAATGAGGAGTTTCTCTAGGGGACTGGTGTTTTGAGCTGAGATCTGGACTGTGAAAAGATATGAAACCAAAGAATAAAGTTTAGGGTATCAGAGGCCCAATGTAACAGCAGAAACGAAAGGCTTATGTGTGCAGTCCAATACGAATTGGTTATTGATGAGTTGAAATGTGGTTAGTCCAGAATTAGGTGTGCAAGAAGTATGAAAAATACACATGGGATTCCAAGACTTGGTATAGAAATAAGGATAAAAAACATTTCTTGAATATTTTTTATGTTAAATGCATGTTCAAATAATCGTATTTTGTACTATTGGGTTAAATAAAATATATTATTAAAATGAATGTCACTTTTTACTTTTCAAAATGCAGATATTATAAAATATGAGTACCTATGTTGCTTGCAGATGTTTCTATGGTCTTCTTAGAGATCCCATACCTACTGAAGATCCTTATCCATTCTCTCTGCTTCTTACCCCAGGCCCCCACCAAGCCCCGAAATGTGAGAGACAGAAAGGATGTCTCCCTATAAGGACTGCTGTACCTGCAAGCTCAGTCATGTCTGACTTCGTGTGACCCCATGGACTGTAGCCCACCAGGCTCCTCTGTCCATGGGATTTCCCAGGCAAGAATACTGGAGTGGGTTGCCATTTCCTTCTTCAGGGGATCTTACAGATGCAGGGATTGAGTCTTCTGAGTCTCCTGCATTGGCAGGCGGATTACTTTACCATTGAACCTCCTGGGAAGTCCATACAGACTGCTGGGAATCCTTAAACAGAGAAAAGCTCCTATTGGAAAAAATCTACCTTACTGCTGAGAGTTACTAAAACTGTTATGTGAACACACTGAGAATTCAGCTCCATGTCATTGTTCAAATTTCCAGATTTTCCAAAATGAGATGGTTTAAACTGTCTTTGTGCTAAGTCTCTTCAGTTGGGTCCGATTCTATGCGACACCATGGACTGTAGCCTGCCAGCTGTCCACGGGGATTCTCCAGGCAAAAATACTAGAGTGGGTTGTCATTTCCTTCTCCAAAACTCTCTTTAGTTCAACAGAAATTCTTGAGGTAAAAAAGAATACTCCTCAGATCTTATGTGAGACCCTCCTCTTAAAGAACATTTCATATAGTGACCCACAGAAAGGGCACACATTTATTATGACAGAATCAAGGGAAGATTCCAAATTAGGAGGCATTATCAATCTAAGTGACGGGTTTCAGAATTAACACAAAAGGATCTTGAGAGGTGAGAAATACAGGCAAAAATAACAAAAAAACGTGATTCATTTTGGGAAAATGCAATTGAATACATCTGTTGGCAGGAGGGATTAAAACACAGACTTGAGTGCTTGTGGATGACTGCTTTAGGGGTAATATTTTCCCGCTAAATAAATAAATAAGTTTTCCAAAGCAGTGAGGAGAACTGGCTCTGTTTGGTGACCAGCATGTCTTCCCTACCCTATTGGACATGAGGATCACAGTGAATTTTCTAGAATATTAAATAAAAGTACAGACTTGGGAGTTGCACAGTTGGATCTAATATTAGTGGAACCATTTAATCCTAGCTGTGAATGACCCTGACTGTATCCTTTGCCTCTTAGGTTCATGTCTGCACTAATTTAGGCAAGCATTTTAGACAGGGAAATGTGCCAAAATTCAGTGAAGAAGCTGAGTCCAATTCTCCTCCAAGAATATGAAGTAGCTGTGGTGGCTTGAGTTTAAGAAAATGTAGTAGAAGTTAACAGGGTGTAACATCCTTCTAAGGCCGGGTCATAAGGTTTTAGAGCTTCTGCCTAATACTCTCTTATTCTCTCTCTCGCTCTTTCTCTCTCTTCCTCTTGTTCTTTCCACACACTCCAGAAGCCTTCAGCTGCCATGGTTACACTGGGGCTGCCATGTGGAGGGACCATGTGGAGAGATCACAGAAAGAGAGAAGCCCAAAGAAGCCAGCTGTTCCAGCCCCACCCCCACTCTCGGCTATTTGTGCCTTCACAGCCCCAATTTTGGGAGCAGAATAAAGGACTGTTACCATTCTAAGTCATTATTTTGGGGTGGTTTATCATGAGGCAATAGATAACTTATGTAAGAAAACTTAGCTCTTAACTTGTGCCAAATGATAATCAGACTGAATTATCCTCTTGCTTAATCTTCAAACAACTCTAAATTAATTGTTTTTTCCATTTTATATTTAACCTTCTTAGTCTCAGTTTCATCACCTGCAAAATGGGAACAATAAATAGACCCTTGTGTTTTCCTCAGAGTTGCTGGAAGATTCTAAAGAGATGATGCATGAAACAAGGCTTTGTACATTATAAAATACATCAGAATGTTGGTATTATATCTTCTAACATATCCCAAGCAAGAAGAGTTCTTAGGGACATCTCTTTCAAGAAGATGACAATACTACAATCCTGAAATTATGAGATTCAATCTGGAAAGGACTTCCATGAAGAGAACTTGATTATGAAATGGACTGTGACTTATGATAATCATGATGATAACATTTAAAACAGACTCAAGTATAGAATTTAGGACATTATTTTACATCTGCATTAGTCAGGGTAAAATAACTGCTGCTAAAAACTCCGCAGATCTTAGAGGTCTGATGCATTTAAAGGTTTATTTCTTGCACTCAGAACAGATATTTGCAGGAATTAGAGAAAGGGTTCCCCTCCACATAGTCATTCAAGGATTCAGGCTTCTGTCCTCTAATAGATCCATGGTTCCTCGGTACACTGAGTTTCTCAGTTGATCCTTTTCATCTGTTGGCTGATGAGAGAAGAGAGAATTCAGAAAGGACTGCACTGAAGTTTTTTTAGGGGGTCAGGTTTGAAGTCTGAGGCTTAACAGTTTGTTAGAAAAGACATTCTAATAGCAAAGAGAGTGGAATACACTAGCTCAGTTCAACTTTGGGTTACTTTTTGTGACATGCCTTTGGCTTTTATCAAGGGCTAGTATTTTTAAATGGCCACAGGAAGAATGTTTCTACACCTGTGGCTTCCCTGTTGAAGATATTGCCCATTATGTAGTTGAGTGCCTCTTATGTAGACAGCCACATGACTGACTCCAATTCTTTTCCGCATTGAGCACTGAGAGAACTCATCACTTCTCTTCGCTTTCTGGCCAAATGATGTTTCTTTTTTGTGATAATGAAAATTACAGAGCTCACTTTGTTTTCCATTTTCCCCTGGCTTCCAGAAAGCGCATAGCAAGATCCGAAAATATAATCCTCCAAGTAGTGTCCAATTTGCTATACTCTCTGAATCAATCAATAAGCATTTATTGTCCAATATATATTAAATACTAAGGATGCAAAGATAGATAAAACATTCTCTGTCCTCCGGTAACTCAATCCAGTGAGGGAGACTAAAGAACAAAGGGACAATTCTATTAAAGTGTGGTTGTGTTAGATATAATCCATTTATTTCTCTAGATGTACTTTCTACGCTTCTCGACCATTACAGGTCACCAGGCTGGTTGTAAGATTATTTTAATTCATTACCTTGTCTTCTGGTGGGTTTGGCCAGTGAGGTACCAGGCATGGGGTGAAGGAGAAGGGAGGCAAAGGAGGCCAGGGTAATTATTGTCCTGCTTCTCTCACTGCAAGTTTGCCTTGGTCACTATCCAACAAAAGTCACTGCTCCTCACAGGTGAATTTTCTTTGTGATTGTCTCTGTACAGGTGTTATTGGTAACCACTCTCTCCCCTAGTTTCTTCAGACCTAGAACTGATGGCAGCTCCACATTACAGACCTGGAGTTCCTGCCTCATCCTTCGTGGCTCCTCTGTACCTCTTGCACACCTTGTTGAATCATCCTGATTTGAGTGTGCCATCTCTTTCCTCTGCAACCCCCACAAACTGCTATGGAAACACAAAGGGAGGGCACTTAATTCAGATAAAAAACGGGGATGGAGGGTGACAATGGGTGAATCTGAGGTTTCAGGGAAGTTTCCTGGGTGGGGGGGGGACTGATGATCCTTCTAAAAACCTGTGAAAGCAGATTAAGAGCTAGCAGAATAAAGTGGTGGGTGATGGGGTGGTGGGTTGTGAGGTGAGATGGCTGGGAGAGAAGGATATCTAGGGAGAGGAGAACAGCGAGGGTGAAATCATGGATGTGAGGAAGACAATGGCTTGTTTAGGAATCTGTAAGTAACTAGAGTTTGGGCAGTGAAATATTCCAATGTAAGAGTAGCATGGGGAAAGGTCTTTTGCACTGTGTCCAGCACTTGGATAAGAGCAGAAAGGTAAACCAAGGGAGAGCTTGACAGTCTTGTCCACTGTGCTCAGCACTTGGGTCTTCTCTCTGAAGACCCTTTGATACCCGGGGTGATTTGTGCTAACTTGGCACATCCTAGGAGACAGTGGGGAGAGAGAAACAATGAGAAACTTTAAGGAGGTAGAACTCATAGGACTTGGTACCAGAGGAAAAGGACAGAAGTTTGAGGTGTCCATGGGGCATTTAGATAACATCCCTGTGGAGAAGGGTTCCTATGGGAGAACAGAAGTAATTCTTGTGTACACCATGGGAGATCTGAGCATGAGTGAGTCAGCTGAGCAGCTATGGGTTTTGCTTGTATTTCTTAAGGTCAGAAAGAGTTCAGTTCAGTTCAGTCGCTCAGTCGTGTCTGATTCTTTGCAACCCCATGAACCGCAGCACGCCAGGCCTCCCTGTCCACCACCAACTCCCGGAGTTCACCCAAACTCATGTTCATCGAGTCGGTGATGTCATCCAACCATCTCATCCCCTGTCATCCCCTTCTCCTCCTGCCCTCAATCTTTCCCAGCATCAGGGTCTTTCCAAATGAGTCAGCTCTTCCCATCAGGTGGCCCAAGTATTGGAGTTTCAGCTTCATCAGTCCTTCCAATGAACACCCAGGACTGATCTCCTTCAGGATGGACTGGTTGGATCTCCTTGCAGTCCAAGGGACTCTCAAGAGTCTTCTCCAACACCACAGTTCAAAAGCATCAATTCTATGGTGCTCAGCTTTCTTTATGGTCCAACTCTCACATCCATACGTGACTACTGGAAAAACCATAGCCTTGACTAGACGGACCTTTGTTCACAAAGTAATGTCTCTGCTTTTTTAATATGCTGTATAGCAGAAAGGGTTAGAGTGGTGAATTGAGACCTCATGAATATTGAGTGCCTCAAATGCCTCCTGTATGTACAATGCATTATAAATATTTGCTGTCTTCTTGGTCTAATAGGTTACTAACTTCCTTATCTGTGCTTAACACACCTTGCGAGTTTAATCCATCCCATTTGTTTTCTTGTTTTCTATAACAGAATTGAATATTCACAACCAAAATGTCGAACGCACATTGCACAACTCCTTCTGAGCTGTGAGATAAATGAAACACTTCTCTGACCCCTTCTCCCACCATTGCTCCAGACTCAGCCCCACATGCTCCTCAGACTTCATGTATCAAAGACTGACCTCATCTTCTCATCCCCCAAATAACTCATCCATCTGTATTTCAGCTCACATGATAGCAGTATCTATCTAATCACTTAACCCCAAATTTGGGTATTGCCCTGACTCTGTCCTTTTCCTCTGGTACCAAGTCCTATGAGTTCTACCTCCTTAAAGTTTCCCATTGTTTCTCTCTACCCGCCATCTCCTAGGATGTGCCAAGTTAGCACAAATCACCCCAGGTATCAAAGAGTCTTCAGAGTGAAGACCCAAGTGCTGAGCACAATGGACAAGACTGTCAAGCTCTCCCTTGGTTTACCTTTCTGCTCTTATCCAAGTGCTGGACACAGTGCAAAAGACCCTTTCCTCCTCTGCTTTTTTGTAGTGTATAATTGTAAAGATTAGGACTTGCCATTACCTGCCTGGCCCTCTGGACTGGAGTTTAAGACCCTGAATTTGAGACCCTATGGCATGCATTTTGCCTACTTGGCTATGCCTACTTTCCTTTGACTCAGTTTCTTTCCAATTTTCATTTACTTATTTTATGGTATTGAATGCTTTGCTGCTGCTGCTGCCAAGTCGCTTCAGTTGTGTCGGACTCTATGTGACCCCAGAGACGGCAGCCCACCAGGCTCCCCCTTCCCTGGGATTCTCCAGGCAAGAACACTGGAGTGGGTTGCCATTTCCTTCTCCAGTGCATGAAAGTGAAAAGTGAAAAGTGAAGCGACCCCATGGACTGCAGCCTACCAGGCTCCTCCGTCCATGGGATTTTCCAGGCAAGAGTACTGGAGTGGGTTGCCATTGCCTTCTCCAGAATGCTTTGCTAACCTTCATTAAATCCTTCGTTTAAAAAAAAAAAGAAATAAGTGGGATGTAAACAAACACATAGAAATCACTGACCAGTGTATGAAAGGCCATAGGAGATTATAAATGTCTCCAGATATAGGCTTACTTTGGTCCCTAGCCTGATTTCTTTTATGCGTTGCCCAGTTTCTTTTAGGTTCAGACACTGGCTGGAGCAAAAGACTGGTAACACTGAATCACTGAACAGCACTCATAAAACTCATGGCCCAGAATGTCAGCCATGTTCTTAACTAGAGGTGCATAGAACTGTGTCTAAGCACTGTACATGTCACTCATTTTACTGTTAAATGCAAATATAACATTCATATAACTCCTTATCGCTCCATAGAGTTCCTGCCATTGGATTTTTAGTGCAGTTAGCCACCAGATTATACAGCATTTCCCCATTTGGATACAATGGATAAAGTTGGGACCATATCCATTTGGATATAGAGGGAAGGGGAAGAGAGGAACATTCAAGAGTTTCTGTTTTGTTAAACCAACTTAAGGCAAGACTGAAAGAAAAGTTACCCCTAAGGAAGCACTTGACATTACTCTTCCATTAGAACTGGGTGTACAAATCATAATTACAGGTAAAATCTAAGCTTACAGCCACATTGATTTAGTGAAGGTAATTCTATTTATTTTCTACTGTTTCTAATCTTTTTTTTCCTCTATCAGTAAATAATGAACCTCTTCAAAATAATCAGATTTAATATCATTGTTTTATATTTATTTTCCTTTAAGAAAAAATTATGGTAAAAATATTTTACCAAATTCTTTTTTTTTGGACACAGAGGTGTTAAATATTACAGGAGGAGATTCAATATCAATGAAAGCCTCCATGTTTCTTGGCACGGTTTCATGAAATACAGGTCCCATTACTCAAGCCAATGACATGATTTACAGCCTTATTCATAGCAGCTTGGTAGGATTTATAGAAACATTGCTTTTTAAAAAAGACAAACGTCATAAATTTTTCAAGAAGGTTTTGTCAGTCTGAAGATTTGAAAATAAAGCAATACTCTTTGACCCTTTCAATGCTGTATTCTCATAAATCTACACACCTATAAAATTGATAGCTTTTGTTTACATAGACTAAATAAGCCCAAATATATTCTTTTTAAAAAGTTGTATTCTTACAATGGGCATAATTTAACTTGTTGCTTAAGTATTCCCTCCATTTTCTCTTAATTTTAAGAAATATTGAGATGATAAAAATTTCTGAGGAAATACTACTTAAGAACACTATACTGGATTTATAACTTCTTAGGAATCCAGAATTACTTCTAATTGTTTCATACTCACTCATTCATTTAATTATTTATTGAGTCTTAAGGATAATGGTGAGTAAGACAGAACCAGGGAGTAATGACTTAGAAGTAGCTACATTTTATATTTCTGTTTTAATAGAATCCTCTTAAAGAAAGGATTGACTTGGTTTTTCTGAAATTTCCTGATTAAGATTCCTAGAAGAAATCTTCCCAATGGAGCTCTCTAACCTCAATCAGTAAGAGTAGTTCCTAATCAAGTTTATACAATAAAAAAGACATAATAGCTGAAAATGTACCTCCCACCTCTTCTGTAGACCTTCACACCACTGCCATATCTCCAGTTTACTGCACTGTCTTAATATTTAAAAAACACAAGATTCCTACCCCGTTCCTATCCTAACTTTTTGCAAAGGTGGTTAAATTTTCAAATATTAACTAAATAGATTCTTCCATATATTAAAAATAATAATCACATCTAGGGAGAATTCCCTGGCAATACAGTTGTTAGGACTCCAAGGGGAATACGGGTTCAATCTCTGATCAGGTAACAAAGATCTGGTTTGCTGCGAGGTGTGACCAAAAAGAAAATTACATTTCAGTTGACTTAAATATGTCTTCAATGACTTAAATATGTCTTTTTAAAATGAGTTTTGCCCACTTGATTTGCAAAGTCAAATATTTTTTAAATATTTGATTAAATATTTGATTGATTTAAGTTTTTAAAATACAGACTCCTTGAGTGTTAAAAGTCCATGTTTTGTATCTTTAAGAAGATCTCAAAAAGTTAGTACTAAAAAAGAGTGACGGGCTTCCCTCATGGCTCAGCTGGTAAAGAATCTCCCAATGTGGGAGACCTGGGTTCAGTCCCTGGGTTGGGAAGCTTCCCTGGAGAAGGGAAAGGCTACCCAATCCAGTATTCTGGCCTGCAAAATTCCATGGACTGTATAGTCTATGGGGTCACAAACAGCCAGGCACGACTGAACGACTTTCACTTCACGCACATAATGGCAGTGAAACTTTGGATTAATGGCCTTTTAGCTACAATGATGTTCTGATATACAGTCTTTGCTTTTAACCAAAATGCATTAGAGGAAACTAGAACATTGTGCAACCCACAGTGTAAACATATAGTGCTTTTCCATGGGAATAATGCAATAACTGGAGGTTGTACTACTGACCAAGGGTTTGGCATGATATAAAACATGGCTGTAAACAAAAATATGTCATAAAAATCAAGGCTCAGGAGCAATGACTCTGTGAGGATACAAAACAGCAAAATTATGTTCCAAGCCTAGTAAAATGGGCATAAATGCACTGTAGACATCACCACAGCACTCCACTGTTACAGATACGTGTGTATATACATATGTATGTCACATAAAATGCATTTCACAGTATCATAAATTCTAGTTAAAATAGTATGCTGAATAAAATATGCATTAATTAAACAGTTCATCAATAATAATTATGCTTATTTTCTAAGTTTGAAAGGACTTTGGGGAGATAATTGGCATGGAGCAGGTTTCTAATATCTGTTCAAGAAGGTTTAAGGTGATTCCCCTTTCTCTCTTAGAAAAGTTCCTTAAAACAGTGAGAAGCATTGGAATTCATCAGTGCTGCTTCAAAGGATGGTATGAAGTTATCAACATGTGTTACTTGTTCACATCAATGGCTACTACACTGAGAAGTAATTTTTTAAGGATCTCAAGTTTGACCAAACATCTCTTCTTCACTGTTTGCTGCATCATCAATTTATTTACAAATTCTGTTTATCATGAAATAAAAGGAAAGCTCCCAGAAAAGAATACAGAACAACATTTCCAGTTCACTGGAAAACCTTGAACTTATAATAATAGTTTTATGTATTCTAACAGAGTTAATCAAGAAAGGCATATAACACAATCTGAGCAACCTGAGCTCTTTCCTTGGTTTCTAACAGAAGCCATGCAGTGAAAGCGAAAAGACATTTTGAACTTTACTGTATGGCAAATAAGAAACCTTAAAACCCTCTAGCTATGAGTTATTAGAAACACTAATAACATACAAAAACATCATTTAAATATTCATCTGCAGCTGAAAGAAAGTGAGGAAGAAAAAAAACAAAAAGAAAAGATAAAGCTACTAAAATTTAAAAAATAAATGATAAAAATGAACCCTGACAGCACTGGAGATGGGTGTCAGTCTCAGGAATATAAAGGGTTAGACTTTTAATACTCAAATGGGACAGTAGTTGAGACTTTGGGCAGTTTTAGATAAAACACTCTTCAAGAGATCAATCTTCAGTAAGAGATGAACTAGAACCCTCTTACATGGGCTGACGACATAAAGCTGATCTGCCACAAGGTGTGTGGGAATTTGTAACTTTACATCTCCTCCTCACATGAAATTGAATTTAAAATTGATACTTTGTGTTGGTCCAGAATCACTTATGTCAGGAAAGTGGTCTTGAACTGGTAAAGTCCACTGAAGAGACCTGGCCTCATCCCCACCCCAGGGAGGATACCCAAGTCTCACTGAAGATGAGTTCACAATCAAAAGCTATAAAACTCTCCAAGAACCAGTGCAGCAGAATTAAGAATCACTAGACTTAGTCATGACTTCTCTGGTGGATGAGATGGTAAAGAATCTGCCTGCAAAGTGGGAAACCTGGGTTTGGTCCCTGGGTCAGGAAGATCTCCTGGAGAAGGGAACGGGCACCCACTCCAGTATTCTTGCTTGGAGAATTTCATGGACAGAGGAGCCTGGTGAGCCACATACAGTCCACGGGGTCTCAAAGAGTTGGACACCACTGAATGACTAACACTTTCACTACTTTTCAGGCTTAATCAATGAGGGGAACAACCTCTCTCCCAAGAAATTTAGCTAATGGGATAATTGGATAGAGATTAGAAAGTAAGAATGTTAAAAATGACTAAAGACATTGAAGAAAGACTCAGACTTAAAAAGTACAAAACGACACAAATGGAAAAGGGTTGCTAGATGACTGCCAGGCAGTAGGGAATGCACAAACTTCCGTACTAAAAGAGATGAAAAGTGGGAGCTGTGGGGCTTACATGTTTGATTTAATCAGATCATTCTCCAAACACTGCATTCAGCCGCCTCGTTCTTTAAAAATTACATCTGCTTTTTCAAGGTAAGAGTGGGGTGGAAGGATATCAGTCCTGAAGGAGAAATGATAGATTTGTGTGGCTAAAAAGTAGACCAAAAAAAAAAAAAAAAAAAGTAGACCAGAGGGAATTCCCTGGCAGTCCAGTGGTTAGAACTCCACACTTTCACTGCCCAGTGCAGAGGTTCAATCCCTGGTTAGGGAACAAAGATCCTTTTGCACAAACTGCAAAGTGCTACCCCCCAAAATATATGTAGACCAGAAATCCTTATGGAATTAGTTAGTGATTGCAAATTCTTACTGGGACCACCATTCTGCATTTGAGTAATTTTGACATTTTAAAAATCATAAGGCATTTTCTGTCATCACCTTGAAAATTATATATGTTTGGCCACATTTCAGCAGGTTACCCTTCAGACTTCTATATTTTTCCCTTTCAATATCAGTTGGAACATTGTTCTAACCTGTTCACCTGTCTTTCTGAGCATTTCAGGGTATTGATATGGAAGCCTCTATAAGGGAGAACTTTGTGGAAGAAGCACAAGGACAGAGTTGAGAAGATCTGAGTTTTATCATCTAGTGTGCCACTAACACTGCCATGGGGCCCTGCGCAAGTCACTTAATAGCTCCCAATGTCAGTTTCTCTCTCTCTTTTTTGTATATGAAGCTATGTGCCAGACAGGAAATGTAAGTAAGGTGACGTAGCAAACAAAATACATGTGTGGACCAGATTCCATTGATGTGTACTGCATGTCTGACTGGGTTAAGTTTGTTTTAAAGACTTTATTTTTTAGTGCAGTTTAATTGGGAGATTTTAGGGGACGTGTACAAAGATCTCCCATATAGCTCCTGCCCCGTACATGTACAGCCTCCCCTATTATCAACATCATCAACATCTTGCACCAGAGTGGTGCATTTGTTACACTGACGAACTTATCTTGACACAACATCACTCAAAGCTCCTCGCTTACATTAGGCTTCATTCTTGTTGTACATTCTATGAAAGTGAAAGTGTTAGTCCTCAGTTGTGTCTGACTCTTTGTGACCCCATGGACTATAGCCCTCCAGGTTCCTCTGTCCGTGGGATTCCCCAGGCAAGAATACTGGAGTGGGTAACAATTCCCTTCTCCAGGGGATCTTTCCTACCCAGGGATTGAACCCAGGTCTCCTGCACTGCAGGCAGATTCTTCACCATCTGAGCCACCTGGAACAAATTGATAATGACATGTATCTACTAATATGGTATCATACAGAATAGTTTCACTGCTGTTAAGATCCTCTGTGCTTTGAGTATTCATCATCCAATGCCCCACCTCATCCCTGAAACCACCATCATTTTACTGTCTTCATAGCTCTATCTTTTCCAGAGTGTCACTTATGTGGAATCATACAGTAGGCACCCTTTTCAGATTGACTTCTTTCACTTAAGAATATGTTTTTAACTTTCCTCCATGTCTCGTCATGGCTGGATAACTCACTTCTTTTCAGCACTGAATAACCTTCCATGGTCGGCATGTGCCACAGTTTAGTCATCACGTACTGAGGACATTTTTGTTTCTTTAAGTTTTGGCAATTGTGAACAAAGTTACTATAAACATCTACGTGCAGGTGCTTGTGTGGACATAAGTTTTCATCTGGATGTTGGGGGAGTTGGCTCTAAAGACTGAGTAACACGGTTACTGGATCCTGTTTAATTTTGTAAGACACTGTGAAGCTGTCTTTCAGAGTTGTTCCATTTTGCATTTGAAGTAGTAACGAATGAGAGTTCCTGTTACTCCACATTCTCCCCAGCATCTAATGTTGTCAGTGTTGGAATTTTAGTTATTCTGATAGCTGTGTAGTGGTACCTTGTTGCTTTGATTTGCATTCCCTGCTGACAAATGATATGGAGATCTTTTCATATGCTTATTTTCCATCTATGTATATTTTTAAATTGCTTATTTATTTATTTTGACTGAACTGAGTCATTGTTGCACTCTGGCTTTCTCTAGGTACGAGTGAGTAGAGGCTACTCCTCATTGTGGTGGGCAGGCTTCTTCTCACAATGGCTTCTCTTGTTGCAAAGCACAGGCTCTAGGACTCATGGGCTTCAGTAGTTGTGGTGAATACTGGAATACTGGAGTGGATTGACATGCCCTCCACCAAATCTTCTCAGACCAGGCATCATACCCGTGTCCCCTGCATTGGCAGGCAGATTCGTATCTACTGTACCACTAAGGAAGTCATTCTTTTTTTTTTAATTTAATTTTTAAATTTTATATTGGATTATAGTTGATTTACAATGTGTTAGTTTCAGATGTGCAACAAAGTGACTCCATCATACAAATACATACATATCCATGTATCTATTCTTTTTCATATTCTTTTCCCATATCGATTATTATAGAATACCGAGTAGCCTTCCCTCTATTGATTAGAACTCCCCCTAGAATTCCCTCCTACCTATACAGTAGGTCCTTGTTGACTATCTATTTTGTATAGATAGTGTGTATATGTTAATGTATATCTTCTTTGATGAGATGTCTTAAAGGTCTTAGAGTTTCCCTGGTGACTCAGTGGTAAAGAATATGCAGTGTGTATATGTTAATGTATATCTTCTTTGATGAAGTGTCTTAAAGGTCTTAGAGTTTCCCTGGTGACTCACTGGTAAACAATCCCCCTGCCAATGCAGAAGACCCTGGTTTGATCACTTGGTTGGGAAGGTTACCTGATATAGGGCATGGCAACCCTCTCCAGTGTTCTTGCCTGGAAAACCCATGGACAGAAGATCCTGTTGGGCTACAGTTCACGGGGTCACAAAAAGTCAGACATGACTGAGCACATAAGCACTCTTTCAGGTCTTTGGCATATTTAAAAAATCAGATTGCTTGTTTTTCATTGTTATAGATTAATATTTCCAATTTGTTTGCCATGGAGTTCAATTCCTTGACATGCATATTCTGTGTAACATGCATTCTGTGAGAAACAGTGTTCCAAGGTCAGATAAGTAAGTAGAGTTAAACAGTCTCTCTTCAGCTTAACTTCCGAGAACTTTAATACACTAACGTACAGGGCTCCAAGTCAGGAATTTGGTAAGCCTGCTCACCCTTAACTATTAGACCTTCTCTTTGCCCAGGAACTCTAGATATGCAAAATTACTTCCAGTTCTATTATTCTTTATGTAAGGATATGGATACACTTTTACTTATGCGCTATTTCTAAGTCAATATAGGGGGGTATAAAAAGCGCGGTTGCAAGGAGCAGGAATGGCTAGCAGTGGCTGGGCAATTCAGGAGCCGCAATTGGCAGAGAGGAGATAACCCACGTCCAAGGTCAGGAGCGGCAGCTGCACTTTGCTGGAGCAGCCGTGAAGAGATACCCCACGCCCAAGGTAAGAGAAACACAAGTAAGACAGTAGGCGCTGAGAGAGGGCATCAGAGGACAGACACACTGAAACTACAATCATAGAAAACTAGCCAATCTGATCACATGGACCACAGCCTTGTCTAACTCAATGAAACTAGGCCATGCCAGTGAGGCTACCCAAGAAGGACGGGTCATGGTGGACAGGTCTGACAGAATGTAGTCCACTGGAGAAAGGAATGGCAAACCACTTCAGTATTCTTGCCTTGAGAACCCCATGAACAGTATAAAAAGGCAAAAAGATAGGACACTGAAAGATGAACTCCCCGGGTCAGTAGGTGCCCAATATGCTACTGGAGATCAGTGGAGAAATAACTCCAGAAAGAAAGAAGGGATGGAGCCAAAGCAAAAATAACACCCAGCTGTGGCTGTGACTGGTGATGGAAGTAAAGCCCAATGCTGTAAAGAGCAATATTGCTAGGAACCTGGAATGTTGGGTTCATGAATCAAGGCAAATTGGAAGTGGTCAAACAGGAGAGGCAAGAGTGAATATCGACATTCTAGGAATCAGTGAACTAAAATGGACTGTAATGGGTGAATTTAATTCAGATGACCATTACATCTACTACTGCAGGCAGGAATCCCTTAGAAGAAATGGAGTAGCCATCATGGTCAACAAAAGAGTCTGAAATGCAGTACTTAGATGCAAACTCAAAAATGACAGAATGATCTTTGTTCATTTCCCCCAAGGCAAACCATTCAATATCACAGTAATCCAAGTCTATGCCCTGACCAGTAATGCTGAAGAAGCTGAAGTTGAACAGTTCTGTGATAACCCTCAAGACCTTTTAGAACTAACACCCAAATAAAATGTCCTTTTCATTATAGGGGACTGGAATGCAAAAGTAGGAAGTCAAGAAACACCTGGAGTAACAGGCAAATTTGGCCTTGGAGTACAGAATGAAGAAGGGCAAAGGCTAAAAGAGTTCTGCCGAGAGAATGCACTGGTCATAGCAAACACCCTCTTCCAACAACACAAGAGAAGACTCTACACATGGACATCACCAGATGGCCAACACTGAAATCAGATTGACTGTATTCTTTGCAGCCAAAGATGGAGAAGCTCCATACAGTCAGCAAAAACAAGACCAGGACCTGACTGTGGCTCAGATGATGAACTCCTTATTGCCAAATTCAGGCTTAAATTGAAGAAAGTGGGGAACACAGCTAAACAATTTAGGTGAGACCTAAATCAAATCCCTTATGATTATACAGTTGAAGTGAGAAACAAGTTTAAGGGACTAGATCTGATAGACAGAGTGCCTGATGAATTATGGACAGAGGTTCGTGATATTGTACAGGAGACAGGGATCAAGGCCATCCCCAAGAAAAAGAAATGAAAAAGCAAAATGGCTATCTGAGGAGGCCTTACAAATAGCTTTGAAAAGAAGAGAAGTGAAAAGGAAAGAAGAAAAGGAAAGATATACTGAATGTAGAGTTACAAGGAATAGCAAGGAGAGATAAGAAAGTCTTCCTCACAGATCAACACAAAGAAATAGAGGAAAACAATCAATGGGAGAGACTAGAGATCTCTTCAAGAAAATTAGAGACATCAAGGGAACACATGTCATGCAAAGATGGGCTCAATAAAGGACAGAAATGGTATGGACCTGACAGAAACAGAAGATATTAAGAAGAGGTGGCAAGAATACACAGAAGAACTGTGCAGAAAAGATCTTCATGACCCAGACAATCACAATGGTGTGATCACTCACCTAGAGCCAGACATCCTGGAATGTTAAGTCAAGTGGGTCATAGGAAGCATTACTACAAACAAAGCTAATGGCGGTGATGGCATTCCAGTTGACCTATTTCAAATCTTAAAAGATGATGCTATGAAAGTGCTGCACTAAATATGTCAGCATATTTGGAAAGCTCAACAGTGGCCACAGGACTGGAAAAGGACAATTTTCATTCCAGTCCTTAAGAAAGGCAATGCCAAAGAATGCTCAAACTACCACACAATTGTACTCATCTCACACGCTACTAAAAATTCTCCAAGCCAGGCTTCAGCAATACATGAACCATTAACATCCAGATGTTCAAGCTGGTTTTAGAAAAGCAGAGGAACCAGAGATCAAATTGCCAACATCCACTGGATCATTGAAAAAGTAACAGAGTTCTAGAAAAAACAGCTATTTCTGTTTTATTGACTATGCCAAAATTTTGACTGTGTGTCTCACAATAAACTGTGGAAAATTCTGAAAGAGATGGGAATTCCAGACCACTTGACCTGCTTCTTGAGAAACCTGTATGCAGGTCAGGAAGCAACAGTTAGAACTGGACATGGAACAACAGACTGGTTCCAAATAGGAAAAGGAGTACGTCAAGGCTGTATATTGTCACCCTGCTTATTTAACTTCTATGCAGAGTACATCATGAGAGACGCTGGACTGGAAGAAACACAAGCTGGAATCAAGATTGCCGGGAGAAATATCAATAACCTCAGATATGCAGATGACACCACCCTCATGGCAGAAAGTGAAGAAGAACTAGAGAGCCTCTTGATGAAAGTGAAAGAGGAGAGTGAAAAAAGTTGGCTTAAAGCTCAACATTCAGAAAACTAAGGTTGTGGCATCTGGTCCCATCACTTAATGGCAAATAGATGGGGAAACAGTGGCTCACTTTATCTTTTGGGGCTCCAAAATCACTGCAGATAGTGATTGCAGCCATGAAATTAAAAGATGCTTACTCCTTGAAAGGAAAATTATGACCAAACTAGACAGCATATTCAAAGGCAGAGACATTACTTTGCCGACTAAGGTCCGTCTAGTCAAGGCTATGGTTTTTCTAGTAGTCATGTGTGGATGTGAGAGTTGGACCGTGAAGAAAGCTGAGTGCCAAAGAATTTATTATTTTGAACTGTGGTGTTGGAGGAGACTCTTGAGAGTCTCTTGGACTGTAAGGAGATCCAACCAATCCATCCTGAAGGAGATCAGTCCACGGGTGTTCATTGGAAGGACTGATGTTGAATCTGAAACTCCAATACTTTGGCCACCTGATGCAAAGAGCTGACCTATTTGAAAAGACCCTGATGCTGGGAAAGATTGAGGGCAGGAGGAGAAGGGGATGACAGAGAAGGAGATGGTTGGATGGCATCAATGCCTCAATGTATATGAGTTTGGGTAAGCTCCGGAGGTTGGTGATGTACTGGGAGGCCTGGCGTGGTGTGGTTCATGGGGTCGCGAAGGGTCGGATACGACTGAGCGACTGAACTGAACTGAAATACAGATTATGCCATTCCATCAGAATTATGGCTGTATGTACCAAAGTGTTCCCAAATTTGAAAACTTCTGTTGAGAATATTAACCGTCTCTTAGGTCCAGCACATGTCCTGTTTTCTCCATAAATAATTCCCTATTACTTATGGTCTCTGTTGATCTCTCTTCTCTAAGCTGCTTTGACCTTTAGGTCTCTCCATGCAACTTATCCCCAAATATATGTATTCCTTTATGTAGCCTTCATAGTTCCATGTTTGAGGCTCACATCTCTCAGCACAGAGTTTGTTTCTTCAGGAACATGCTTTGTATAACTGCTAAGTATCTTACACCTACTATATACATGGATTTCAATTAAAACTGTCAAATAATTGTTTCTTTCCTAGTCTTCCTTCATTTACCTTTTGATTAAATATATGCTGATTGAAAGCCTAACAGTTCTATTTATTTTCAAAGTGGATCACTGTCGTGCTAAATTAGATCACCTGGCTTTTAATATGCACTGCAAGCTGTTTAAGTACACCAAGGCACAGATGTTCATAAGGTTCAAAATTCACAGCACCTTTATATGCTGTATTGGGGCAATCTTTCTCAATGATAGATAGGCTATACACCTTCCAAAAAGCAAAGAAAAATTTATTTAATGATGATGAAACACGTTGTATTTTGACAGTGGAATATACCATTTTAAAATATAATTGCAAAAGACAGACTTATATGCAAACTGTAAATGTTTAACATATCATGGCCTGCCCTTGGTGTCTTTTGTGATGTTAAATAGAATTAGCCAGGCAGATTTCTTGGTATTCTGATTATAATGCAGAGGCAACCAAGTATTTGTTAAAAGCTGTCATCAGGGAATCCCAGGGCTTTCAATTTTCTAGTTAGCAAGAATTCGGAGTTTTCTACAAAAGAATAACCCAGATACAGGAGCAACAAAACACCCAAATTAGAAATGATTCATGTGATTAGGAAAACTCAGTGGATAGTTTTACCAAGGATAATAATCACTTTGAAAATGAATAGCAAAATGTACTAATCATCTTGAATACTTAAATGAATTTCAAAAAAGGTGTTTAAAAAAAAAAAAAAACTTGCAGAATTATATCCAAAGTGACATTGAGAAAACTCTTGAAATTCTTGAGGTAGTGTTGTTGCTGTTGTTCACTCAGTCATGTCTGACTCTTTGTGACCCCATTGACTACAGCACACCAGGCTTCCCTGTCCTTCACTATCTCCCAGAGTTTGTTCGAATTCATGTCTATTGAGTAGATGACTCCATCCAATCAACTCATCCTCTGTTGCCCCGCTTCTCCTCCTGCCCTCAATCTTTCCCAGCATCCGAGTCTTTTCCAGTGAAAATGTGGCCAAACTATTGGAGCTTCAGCCTCAGTATCAGTGCTTCCAATGAAGTGTTGATTTCCTTTAGGACTGACTTGTTTGACTTCCTTGCTATTCAAGGGAGTCTCAAGAGTCTTCTCCAACACCACAGTTCAAAAGCATCAATTCTTTGGTGCTCGGCCTTCTTTATGGTCCAACTCTCACATCTATACATGACTACTGGAAAAACCATAGCTCTGACTATATGGACTTTTGCTGGCAAAGTAATGTCTCTGCTTTTTAACACAGTCTAAGTTTGTTGTAGCTTTTCTTCCAAGGAGCAAGCATCTTTTAATTTCATGGCTGCAGTCACCGTCTGCAGTGATTTTAGAGCACAAGAAAATAAAGTCTGTCACTGTTTCCATTTTTTCCCCATCTATTTGACATGAAGTGATGGGACCGGATGCCTTGATCTTCGTTTTTTGAATGATAAGTTTTAAACCAGCTTTTTCACTCTCTTCTTTCATCTTCATCAAGAGGCTCTTTAGTTCCTCTTTGCTTTCTGCCATCAGGGTGGCATCATCTGCATATCTGAGGTTATTGATATTTCTCTTGGCAGTCTGATATAATAGAACATAACCTTTTTCATGTAATACACAATATAAATATATTCTTAAAGTCTCTGGATGAATTAGTTGTCAGACAACCTCCAGAGCTGAATCCTCTGTAATTGTTACTACAGGGCATGCATGCTTGGTCATTCAGTCATGTCCGAATCTTTGTGACGTCATGGATTTTACTCTGCCAGTCTCCTCTGTCTATGGAGTTTTCTAAGCAAGAATACTGAAGTGGGTTGCCATTTCCTCCTCCAAGGGATCTTCTCAACCCAAGGATCAAACTCCCGTGTCTCCTGTGTCTCCTGCATTGGATACAGGAGACAAATTCTTTACCACTGAGGCACGTGGGACTACAATAGATTTGTAGTCCTGTTACTACAATAGATTTGTTTACAATAATTTTTCACCGTTTTATGTTGAAGGACAATTTCAATTGTAGTGACACGCAAGATACTTTTTTTTAAAAAAAGCTTTTAATCATTTTATTGAAAACACAGTGTGTTTTATCGTGGAGCAAGGCCATTAATTACATATTTGAGAACAGACAGGAAGATGTGTCTGTGAAAGGACATTCCTCAATAGTTCTAAGCATGCAAATATCTGAATAAAGCATTTGTTAATTGGCCCTGAAGAGTTAGATTTCATCCATTATGACAATAAGATTGTGTCATCAAAGAATCACTTGTGAGCAGCTAGCAATGGAAGTTTAAAATCAGTGCCTCAGCTGTGTGTACATGATTTTCCATTCTGCCTTCTCTGTGGAAGATTCAAAGCAGCTTATGGAGATGAAGATGTGGTCCACCACACTGAAGTTAATAGGCACTCCTGAGACTTATCTTTAACTTTTTGCAACAAGAGAATGTGATCACCCCAGGAGACATCCAATTTCTTTTCTAACGTCACCTCTTGCAGAGCCATGTTTGATTAACACTCAGGATGATTGGGATCTTCTCTTTCTCTATTTTATATTTTCTCACACAAAACACATCCATCCTCCAGGCTGAACATCATCTGAGGAAGATACTCAACGGTTGTCCTAAGTCATTGACAGCACTATGGTGGGTTTGGATAAACATTAAAGCGATCTCATTTTCATAGTGGTGACATGACCTCACCGTCTTCACAGTTTAGGTGAATCTCCAAAAAATGATCATGTCATTTAGCATTGTGAATGAAGAAAGTGAAGGGTGAAGAGAAGAAAGGGCCATTAGAGGTATCTTTCTGGACAAGAATGGTCATGTGGCCAAGGAAACCTGCAATGGCTCAACTCTCACAAAACCACACACTCTAGATACTCTCCTGCTGGGTATTGCTCACAATTCCAGAGCCCTGAGAGAGACAGAGACAGAGAAACACCCAGAGGCACAGAGATACACACAGAGAGAGGAGACAGACACACACATAGAGAGAGTGATTAGCTGTGTTACAAGGATTTGGCACATTCATTCACAGATGGTTTTTTTTTTTTAATATAAACATAATAGGAGCAGAATTAGCAAACTGGGATCACACACACACACAGAATTTTGAAAAATGTGAAACATCCTGTATATGTAAGGTATTACCAGTTATATATTTTTCTACCCCAACTGTATTTCTCCTGCCTTCCCTATATCCTTCAAATTGTTGAGGCTGAGAAATTCCCCATCACATCTGCATCCATATGCCCACCCCTAGCACTAGGCTGGCTCTACTCCTTACCCAGTACGTCAGTAATCTCCTTTTACTTCTCCATTTAGCCACACACCCCAAACTGTGTGTATGTGTGTGGCCTGGACAATCTTGCTGGGCTTCTAGTGATTTCTTACTATCAAGCTGGTGGAGGAGAAAAGGCAGTAAGGCCCAGGCCCCAGGCCATATCTGCATTCAGGGGCCCTCTATTTGGCCCCATCCTGTCTGGGTCTGTATCATCACAGGCCTGACACTGAGTCTAGTTTGTGCTCTGTTGCAAAGGTTGGATTCATCCTCCAAGCCCAGGCACCCCTCTTGTTCTTGGGATAGGAGCTATGTCCTGACCCCTTTCTTGGGATGACAGCCCTAATACTCTTGCCTGGCTTTGTAAAGCCTTGCACCCAGCAGAAGAGCACGCTTGTGCCTCTAGGATGGTGCTGATGTGCCCCCCAGACTCCTTCAGGAACGAAGCACTGATCTTCCCAGGTGCTTGGAGGTCCCCTGGCAGAAAACCCTCAGCTGTGTGCCCAGTGGAGGACCCTCCTCAGCTGGCAAGGGCCTCGTGACTCCGCCTGGGCTGGACTCATCCAGCGATGACTGGAGACATCTTTGAATAGTTATCCTAGCTTTAGACTTCCTGAATGAGTTATCCCAGTCCATGGCCTTCTGCTGCTGAACTTCTCCCTCTTCCCAGTCTTATCCCCTGCCCTTCATTCCCTCAAGTGTGGATCTCTAGATACTCCTTACCCGACATTCTGCAGGCCAATCTCCTCTGCTGAGTCCTGGGAAATCCAAGCCCCATAACCCAGTTCCTGGACCTCCAGGGCTTTGGCAGTGGTGACCTCTGCTTATCTGGTGTTCGGTATTCAGAGTCACCTGGATTCTCACTGGCCACACTCCTTCCAAGTGTTTCCTGAAGTAAGACCAAGTTCTGCTGCTTTGAAAGAAGGTGAGTTTATTGACTTTCACTTTTCACTTTCATGCAGTGGAGAAGGAAATGGCAACCCACTCCAGTATTCTTGCCTGGAGATTCCCAGGGGTGGCGGAGCCTGGTGGGCTACCGTCTGTGGGGTTGCACAAAGTCAGACACGACTGAAGCAACTTAGCAGCAGCAGCAACAAGTTTGTTGAGGTTTCATGTATAAGCTTTAGGAAGCTTTCTCCCTGAATGAAGAAGCATAAATTAAGTTTCCTATGTCTGAGAGACCTTGATGCTGTATTATAGGAATTTTCTCTCTGTTATTTTGTCCCAGTTTTCCTCCCGTTATACTTAGAACCTACTGACTTTTCTGGAAAGAAACATGACTCACCTCCACCAGCTTTTAACCATTCTTGCTCAGCCTGGCTGCTCTGGTTAATAAGCAGACTCTGAGTTTAGAAGATGCAAGATAAAATGCCATATGGAGAGAGAGAATGAAGTAGATTGCCAACAGTGAAACTGCACTGACCACAATTTTGTCTTTTCTCTGATGATCCAGAAGGCACAGTGAAATCTGGAAGAATTACGAGCATCTTTTATGTAAATTCCAGCTAACAGAGATTTGGAGGTGTTGAAATAATTGGTAAAATCTGTTGTAATGCCAGAGAAAAAGTGAACATCTAGATCCCAAATAGCCAAAGCAATCCTGAGGAAAAAAAAACCTAAGCTAGAAACATTATCTTCACTGATTTCAAACTATATTACAAAGCTGTAAGTAATCAAAATAGCATAGTATTAGCATAAAAAACATATAGATCAATGGAACTGAATTGAGAGCTCAGAAATAAGCCTAGGCCTATATGGTCAATTAATTTACCACAAAAGAGCCAAGAATATACAATGGGGCAAGAGTAGTCTCTTTAATTTATAGTGCTGACAAAACTGTACTGCTACATGCAAATGAATGAAACTAGACCCATATCTTATACCACACACAAAAACTAACCCCAAATGGATTAAAGACTTGAACATAGACTTGATACCATAAAATTCTAGAAGAAAGCATAGGTGGTAAGTGCCTTGGAGTTAGTCTTGGTGATGAGTTTTTGGATTTAACAGCAAAAGCAAAGGTAACTAATGGAAAAACAAGCAACAGGACTATATCAAACTGAAAAACTTCTGCACAGCAAAGGAATCCATCAACAAGATTAAAAGGCAACCTATGGAATGGGAGAAGATGTTTGCAAATCATATATCTGATAAGGAGTTAATATCTAAAATTTATTAAAAAAACTCATACAACTTACTAGCAAAAAAAAACACCCCACATTCAATGAAAAAATGAGCCAAGGATCTGAAAAAACATTTTTCCAAAGAAAACAAATAGATAGCAAACAGACACATGAAAAAGATGCTCAATCATCAGGGAAATGCAAATCAAAACCATAATGAGACACCATCTCACACCTATCAGAAAAGTTGTTATCAAAAAGATGAGAAATAACAAGGGAACCCTTGTGCACAGTTGTGGGAAAGGAAAACTGGTGCAAACACTATGGAAAGCAGTATATAGTCTCCTCAAAAAATTAAAAACAGGTCTATCACATGATCCAGCATTCTACTTTCAGATACTTAACCAAAGAAGTGAAAACACTAACTCAAAAAGACATACACACCTCTATGTTTACATAATATGGAAAAAATCTAAGTGTCCACTGATGGATGAATGGATAAAAAATTGTGGTATACAATGGAATATTATTCATCCATAAAACAGAATGCAATTTGCCACACCGTGGATGAATCCTGAAGGTATTATAAGTGAAATAAGTCAGAGAAAGAAAATTACTATATGATCTTAAGGACATGCAGAATCTAAAAAACACAAACAAAAAATAGGCAGAACTGGGGGGTGGGCAAAATGGGTAAAGGAGGACAAAAGTTAAAAATTTCCAGTTTTGAAATAAACAAAATGTGTATAATATAAAGCATAGTGACTGCAGTTAATAATACTGTGTTGCATACTTGGAAGTTGCTCAAAGAGTACATTTTAAACATTCTTATCATAAGAAAAACAATTTTTGTAACTATCTTATAACTATTTGTAAACCTAAAATTAATAAAGTGTTATGTCAATTACATTTCAAAAAAAAAAAAAAGATGAACATCTGATACCTTAATATTATTGTCTCTGTGTTTAACTTCAGCTATTGAATTGACATTGAGAGCCACACACTTTTGCCTAAATTTATCTATTTGAGAGGCCATGAGGTGCAGAGAAATTGGTTAACTGAATAAATGGTTACAGTTTTACCAAAAGCTTTGCGAATCTGGGTAAAGTGGGAAAGTGGGTAAGCCACTTTCCTTCTTTAGAGTTCTGTTGTCACTGTGGTAAAAAGAGGGGAATGGGTTAGATATTGCAGTGGACCGCGTATTCATGTCTCCCCCACCAGCAAATTTGTATGTTGAGCTCTACTGTCCAATGTGATGATATTAGAAGCTGACTAGGTTATGAGTGGGAGCTGATTAGATTATGAATGGGATTAACACCCTTATAAAAGAGATTTGAGGACATCCCTGGCAGTTCTTTTCATCATGGGGAATGGAATGCAAAAATAGGAAGTCAAGAGGTACCTGGAGTAATAGGCAAATTTGGCCTTGGAGTACAAAATGAAGCAGGTCAAAGGATAACAGAGTTTTGCCAAGAGAATGCACTGGTCATGGCAAACACCCTCTTCCAATAGCACAAGAGATGACCCTACACATGGACATCACCAGATGGTCAATACTGAAATCAGATGGATTATATTCTTTGCAGCCAAAGATGGAGAAGCTCTATACAGTCACAGAAACAAGACTGGGAGCTGACTGTGGCTCAGATCGAGAACTTCTTATTGCAAAATTCAGGCTTTAATTGAAGAAGGTAAGGGAAACCACTAGACCATTCAGGTATGACCTAAATCAAATCCCTTATGATAATACAGTGGAAGTGACAAATAAAATCAAGGGATTAAATCTGATAGACAGAGTGCCTGATGAGCTATGGATAGAGGTTCCTAACACTGTACAAAAACATCCCTGAGAAAAAGAAGTGCAAAAAGGGAAAATGGTTGCCAGAGGAGGCCTTACAAATAGCTATGAAAAGAAGAGAAGCAAAAGGCAAAGGAGAAAAGGAAAAATACATCCATCTGAATGCAAAGTTCCAAAGAATAGCAAGGAGAGATAAGAAAGCCTTCCTAAGTGAACAATGCAAAGAAATAGAGGAATGGGAAAGACTAGAGATCCCTGCAAGAAAATTAGAGATATCAACGGAACATCTCATGCAAAGATGAGCACAATAAAGGGAGAAACAGTATGGACGTAACCGAAGCAGAAGATATTAAGAAGAGGTGTCAAGAATACACAGAAGAACTATACAAAAAAGATCTTCAGGACTCAGATAACCATGATGGTGTGATCATGCACCTAAAGCTACACATTTTGGAGTGTGAAGTCAAGTGGGCCTTAGGAAGCATCACTATGAACAGAGCTAGTAGAGGTGATGGAATCCCAGCTGAGCTATTTTCAATCCTAAAAGATGATGCTGTCAAAGTGCTGCACTCAACATGCCAGCAAATTTGGAAAGCTCAGCAGTGGCCACAGGACTGGGAAAGGTCAATTTTCATTCCAATCCCAAAGAAGGGCAATGCCAAAGAATGTTCAAACTACCACACAACTGCACTCATTTCAAATGTTAGAAAGTAGTGCCGAAAGTTCTCCAAGTCAGGCTTCAACTGTACATGAACCGAGAACTCCCATATGTTCAAGCTGGATTTAGAAAAGGCAGAGGAACCCGAGATCAAATTGCCAACATCTGTTGGATTATAGAAAAGGCAAGAGAATTCCAGAAAAACATCTACTTTTGCTTCATTGACTATGCTAAAGCCTTTGACTGTGTAGATCACAACAAACTGTGGAAAATTCTTCAAGAGATGGAAATCCCATACCTCCTTACCTGCTTCCTGTGAAACCTGCCTGCAGGTCAAGAAATAACAGTTAGAACATGGAACAGACTGGTTCCAAATCAGGAAAGGAGTATGTCGAGGCTGTATATTGTCACTCTGCTTATTCAACTTATATGCAGAATACATCATACAAAATGCCAGGCTGGATGAAGCACAAGCTGGAATCAAGACTGCGGAAGAAATATCAATAACCTCA
The DNA here is from genome assembly GCF_042477335.2 of Ovis canadensis. Lineage (NCBI taxonomy): Eukaryota > Metazoa > Chordata > Mammalia > Artiodactyla > Bovidae > Ovis > Ovis canadensis. The sequence continues at coordinate 32,377,077 of NC_091246.1, forward strand.
AATACACAGATGACACCACCCTAATGGCAGAAAGCAAAGAGGAACTAAAGAGCCTCTTGATGAAGGTGAAAGAGGAGAGTGAAAAAGCTGGCTTAAAGCTCAACATTCAAAAAACAAAGATCATGGCCTCCAGTCCCTTCACTTCATGGCAAATAGATGGGGAACAATGGAAACAGCGACAGACTTTATTTTCTTGGGCTCCAAAATCACTGTGGAGGGTACTGCAGCCGTGAAATTAAAAGACGCTTGCTATTTGGGAGAAAAGCTATGACAAACAGGCAGCATATTAAAAAGCAGAGACATTACTTTGCCAACAAAGGTCCATCTAGTCTATGATTTTTCCTGTGGATGTGAGAGCTGGACCATAAAGAAGGCTGAGCACCAAAGAACTGATGCTTTTGAACTGTGGTGTTGGAGAAGACTCTTGAGAGTCCCTTGGACTGCAAGGAGATCCAACCAGTCAATCCTAAAGGAAATCAGTCCTGAATACTCATTGGAAAGACTGATGCTGAGGCTGAAACTCCAATACTTTGGCCACCTGATGCAAAAAGCCGACTCATTAGAAAAGACCCTGATGCTGATAAAGATTGAAGGCAGGAGGAGAAGGGGATGACAGAGGATGAGATGGTTGGATGGCATCACCGACTCAATATACACAAGTTTGGGCAAGCTCCGGGAGACGGTGAAGGAGAGGGAAACCTGGCGTGCTGCAGTCTCTGGGGTTGCAAAGAGTAGGACATGACTGAGTGACTGAACAACAACAGCTGGTGGTACAGAGGATAATAGTCTGCCTGCCAATGCAGGGGACATGAGTTTAAACCCTGGTCTGGGAGGATCCCATATAGCATGGAGCAACTAAAACACATGAGTTGTAGCTACTGAACCTCTGTGTGCAAACTACTGAAGTCGGTGAGCCTAGAGCCTGTCCTCTGCTACAAGAGAAGCCACCACAGTGAGAAGCCTGTGCATTGCATCAAAGACCAAGCACAACCAAAATTAATAAAAGAATTTTAAAAAATAAAGTAAATAGAAACAAAATCAAAAGACAGAGAGAGGTCCTAGAGAGCTGCCTTCTCCTCCTGCCATGTGTGAGGATACTGCAAGAAGTTGGCAGTTTGCAGCCTGTAAGAGGGCCCTTACTGGCACCCTGATCTTGGATTTCTCGTCTATAGAACTGTGAGAGATAAGTTTTTGTTGTTTACACTCAGTCTGCGGTATTTTGTTACAGAAGCTTGGGCAGTCTGAGACAGGTGTCAAGCTCTATGACTATGATTTCTTGCGTGTGTGTGCTCTTTCGCTTCAGCTGTGTCCGATTCTTTGTGGTAGCCTACCAGGTTTCTCTGTTCAAGGGATTCTCCAGGCAAGAATACTGGAGTGGGTTGCTGTACCATCCTCCAGGGGATCTTCCCTACTCCAAGATCAAACCTGGGAGGTAGGTGCTAAACTGTTGTCCCCATTTTTTGAAGGAGAAAACTGAGATGTAGGGAACTTCAGTAGCTTGTGTTTACGTGGAATGGAGTTGAGATTTAAAATGAAGCCTCTAACTGCAGAGACCATCTGTGGTTGTAATGATATATACAACTCCCACTAAGAGATAGTGAGGTTTTATTTTCTTGATTTTCTGTTCCTTCTTGGGAGTTTTAAACACCATTCAATGAGGGCAGAACAGGTAAACACAAATACTCCAAAGGGAAACACTGTTAAAAGGTTGGTGGCTTTATTCTTATTCAGGGAAGACGCCAGTCAAGAGGTGAACTATGAATCTACACCAGACAATAAGCTATAACACAGAGGTAGAGGTTTGGAGGCCCTTTACACCAACCACACACAGTCCATGGGGTCGAAAGAATCAGACACTATTGAGAGTCTAATACTTTCACTTTTTCATAAGGTTGATGTAAGTTTAAAAAATGTGTATAGCCTGGTGCTTGACATACAGTACAGCTCAGTGAATATAAACTTTATTTTTATTATTCAATCTGCAATATGACTATCACATAAAATTATGAGGGGTTGGATGATTACTATTATAGAGAAAAAATTAGAATAAAAATAATACAATTATAGACTATTGTTTAGTCTTAGATAGTAGCTAAAATCATTAGCCTATCTCTCATGTAATCTTTATGACCATGGGAGGGATGAAGACCTAGCATTGACTTTAATATAAAGGTCTGGAGAAGGAATAACAATCGAATAGACAACAGTTTGAGCTTAAAATTTATTCCTCAGAAAAAATAGAATAGTACAGATTTCTCACATACTCTACGTTCTGAGGAGAGAAAAAATAACTCACAGAGAGAAAAGGATAAAAACGTGTGGGAGTGTTTCAAAATCGGGCTAGGAAAGAAGAGTCTCCTGGTTGCTCCTTTCAAGTTAGATTGAAATGAGTCTATTGCCTACCCAAGAAATGAAAGCATGATTTGCAGTGTATGTTTAATTTTTGCTAAAAATATGTAACTAAGAGAAAGCCAAAGAAATATTTTCATTTAAGAGAAGCCAATTTTTGCTGTTGTTTTCTGTGTGGGTGGCTGTGTTTTTATTCTTGCCAATCAATAACCAAAATTCAAAGTCTTGATACACATTCCCACTAAATGACTATAACCTGTCTGGTCTTTAGGGAGTTCAATGTTGAAAGCAGCAGGTTTCCCAGGATAAATCTTTCTCTAGTCGAGATGTGTATTCCCTGATGTACAACCAAGAAGTTATTTCCAGTGCTCTATCAACATTTTGTTCTGCTTGAATTTAAGCCCCATTCCTTTTGTGGGTCACACGTGAATATAAACCAGAGCAGTTGACATGTTCTTTGCATATTTGTGTCTGACCCAGTTAGCACGTACAACTGTATTTGCTCTATGGAGAATTCAAAGACACAACCTTGCCTGCGCCCTGCTTGGCTCTTTTCATCTGGATCTGCATCGTATTTTTAGTTAATTAATTAATTAGTTAATTTTTGGCTGCTCTGAGTCTTTGTTGCTGTGCTCAGTCTTTCTCTAGTTGCAGTGAACAAGGGCTACTCTCTAGTTGCGGTGCCTGGGCTTCTTGTTGCAGTGGCTTCTCTCTCTCTCTCTCTTTTTTTTTAAATGAAAATCTGACTTTTAAAAGAATTTTATTTATTGGCTTATTTTTGGCTGCACTGGGTCTTCTTTGCTGCACAGGCTTTTCTCTAGTTGCAGTCAGTAGGAGCTACTCTCCAGCTGCAGTGTGTGGACTCCTCACTGAGGTGGAGCATTGGCTCTCGGGGGTGTGGACTTAGTAGCTGTGATACATGGGGCACAGGCTCAATAGTTGTGGTGTATGAGCTTAGCTGCTCCACAGCATGTGGGATTCTGACAGATCAGGGATTGAACCTGTGTCCCCTGCATTAGCAGGCAAATTCTCAGCCACTGGACCAGCAGAGAGGTCCTGCAAAGTGTTTTTAAAAATTTTAAACATTTGTTGCCAATGTTAAACAAAAAAGGGATATTTCTCATAAAAGTCTGTGATGCAACTTCTCATATAAAGTCAGTAAATTAAGAAAGATGGAACCAAGTTCCTTTGTGGCAACAACTGTGGATCTTTACAGGGGTTCTTTGCCCAGACAGAGCTGTTATCTAACTCACTATGGACATCTGTGTTCTCCAACTCTTGATGTTTCACATGTGTTTGTTAAGTAGAGAAGGACCAGTGATTGGCAGGATTAATTTAAATTTACACGTTTTTATTGGAATATCCAGTTTATTCTTAAATTTATGATGGTCCAAATATTTGCAGGACCTTTATATTATCTATTTAATTTATCTAAATTAAGCAACCTGGTTATTTATAACCTAAAAGTTTAATTAAATAACATAAATATTTACATTACTTAAATTCCAGGAAAGGGAAATAAATGCTAAAATGTTAGACTGGGGAAAAAGCTTGAATGCAAAGTTCCAGCAATGACAGATTATGACAGTGGTTTGGCCAAGTCCTCTGAAGGGAACCAGGGCCTTGACAGAAGTGAACTGTTCATGGAAAACACACAGTTTTATGGTATCAAGTACATTTAAAATTACTATAAAGACTCCAGACTACTCTGAATTCCATTCCCCCTGGATCAGCCATTTCTCATTTTCAATTTGTTTACTACTTCTGTCTTACTTGCCTTGCTTCACTGTGCTTAATGAAATTATTCTGGAGCCTCTCCTGATTTCAAATTAGAACCAGACAAATTTAACCTCCCAAAACAGAACTGCTATGGTCTGGTTTCTGTGAAATGACTTAATGCTGAGTGAAGTTATATGAACTAGCAATTTGAGACTCTTTGTTGAAAGATTGAGCTGTCACCACTTCATGCATCACATACAGGTATCATTTCATGTGTACATGTATTAAGGGCAATTCAAAGACAATGACTGGTCACCTTCCTGGGTAACTACGCATTGTAGTGGAGAAACCAGAAGAAAAGAAATTGGCTACCAACACCTGCCGAGGGTGTACAAACAGGAGATGGAGGGCAGAGTTGTAACTCAGTGACAGCGAAGCTGAGGCCATCTTCAATCAATTTTGGCAACTCTTCATTAAGGTGCACTGAGCTCATAACTGGTAACCTCTTCCCAATATCCATTTGGTAACTCTAGGATGGGATGGGAGGGCAAGAAGTGGGGGCGGGGAGGTGGGGGGGGCAACAAATGAAGAATTGTCCAAGGATCCCGAAGGGGCTTTACTGACTGTCTTGTGGGCTATGGAGAGCTGTATGACAGTGGTACCACTTTTAACTATTGACATTGACTTTGACATTGAAGTCGCTCAGTTGTGTCTGACTCTTTGTGACCCCATGGACAGTAGCCTACCAGGCTCCTTTGTCCATGGGATTTTCCTGGCAAGAATACTGGAGTGAGTTGCCATTTCCTTCTCCAGGAGATCTTCCTGACTCAGGGATCGAACCTGGGTCTCCTGCATTGTAGGCAGATGCTTTACCATCTGAGTCACCAGGCAAGTACTTTTAACTATTAGGTGATGGAATTAATGATGGCTTGCTTTGAAAGAAACTAGAGTTAGCTGTCACTGGCTACACCCCATCCCTCAGCTGTACCACTTTGGCACATGCCACCTGCTGGCCCTGATGTCTCTTTGCCTGCTTGCTCTGTCTGTGCCATAGAGTAGGACAAGAGTGCCGGGGATGAGCACATGCAGCCCTCCCAGCAGCTTTAAGTAACGATAGATAGGAATGGTATGGAAATACCCTGGCAGAAGGAGATGCCTTCAAAGCACTGATTCTGAAGTTTCCCAGCAGGATCAAGTTTCTGTTGCCCATGGTGGCAACTGACTTGAGCTCACACCCTTTATTAGCCTTCTTCCCTTCCCAGCTTCACTTCTCCACTCCCTGGCTCTTGTTTTTGGCCTTTCTAGGATGGAATGGGAGAGCAAATAATAACAGGTAAATCCCAAATAGATCACTTGCACTTGATCTTTGTCCCAGGGACTGCTTCTGGGGGAACCCAAACCAATATAGCTTCTATTTTTCAAAAGTTTCTCCTTTGTCTGTGGGATAATACCATGAATGCCTGGGCTGCCGTATGTCTATATGCATTCACTAATTCACTGACTCATTTTCTCTTTTCAAAAAATATCAATGGAATGCCTATTTGATGCAAAATTGCTGAGCTAGGTGCTAAAAAGACAGTAGTGAATAGTCATAAGTCTTGTCCCCTAGAGCGGCCTGTCCCAAAGAAACAAGTTATGTGCTACAAGTGTAATTTAAATTTCTTGGAGGCCACACTGAAAAAAAGGAAAAAGAGAGAAGCTCAATATAGCAAAATATTGTCATTTCAATGTGTTCCCAGTCTTTGAAATCTAGTGTTTGTTTTGTATTGGCAGCATCTCTCAATTTGAACTGGCCACAGTTCAAGTGCTATGTAGACACATGTGGCTAAAGGCTCCTGCCATAGAAAACAGCCCAGTTCCTGAGGTTTATGGTTAGTGAGCAGGAGGAAGGAGAAGATCACTTAAGAGGCAATCACACGATAGGAGGTTGGTTACGTGAGTTGGTGGTCCCCCAACTTAGTGTGTATCTGAATTGCCCAGAGAGCTAATACAGGACACACAGTCTAAGGCTCATAGGAGACACCTGGGACTAAGCAGCCTCCCCAGGTTCTCCAGGGGACTGGATACACAGCGAAGCTTGACAACCACTGCCCTACCTCACCCTCAACCAGTCTCCTCACTCTCAGTTCTTTGTGAAAATGTTCATGCATGCATGCTAAGTCGCTTCACTCGTGTCTGACTCTTTGTGACCCAATGGACTGTAGCCCACCAGACTCCTCTATCCATGGGATTCTGCAAGCAAGAATCCTGGAGTGGGTTGCCATGCCCTCCTTCAGGGGATCTTCCCCTACCCAGTGATCAAACCTGTCTCTTGCGTCTCCTGCTTTGAGAGGTGGGTTCTTTCTACTAGCACCACCTGGGAAGCCCTTATATAAGTGTAGAGGAGGAGAAATCATTTCCCCTCAACCCTCCCAGGTTCTTGGCTGAGTCCCCCTGTAAAAAAAGACAGGTTAATGAGAGAAAAACAAGTGAAAGTCTGTTAGTGTGTATACCTGACATACACATGGGAGATACCCAGGAAAACTGAGTAGAACTCCCTCAAATGGCCCAAGCCACCACTTTAAATATATCTTCAGTTAAAGACGAAAGGGTGGGTGGGGCAGAAGGGGAGCCAGTTATGGGAGGGTACCAGGAAAAGCCCACTAAAGGAGGACAAGGTTGTTAATGCAGATTTAACTCAGTAGTGGCCACAGGACTGGAAAACGTCAGTTTTCATTCCAATTACAAAGAAAGGCAATGCCAAAGAATGCTCAGACTACTGCACAATTGCACTCATCTCACATGCTAGTAAAGTAATGCTCAAAATTCTCCAAGCCAGGCTTCAGCAATACATGAACTGTGAAATTCCTGATGTTCAAGCTGGTTTTAGAAAAGGCAGAGGAACCAGAGATCAAATTGCCAACATCCACTGGATCATCGAAAAAGCAAGAGAGTTTCAGAAAAACATCTATTTCTTCTTTATTGACTATGCCAAAGCCTTTGACTGTGTGGATCACAATAAACTGTGGAAAATTCTGAGAGAGATGGGAATACCAGACCACCTGACCTGCCTCGTGAGAAATCTGTATGCAGGTCAGGAAGCAACAGTTAGAACTGGACATGGAACAACAGACTGGTTCCAAATAGGAAAAGGAGTACGTCAAGGCTGTATATTGTCACCCTGCTTATTTAACTTCTATGCAGAGTACATCATGAGAAACGCTAGACTGGAAGAAACACAAGCTGGAATCAAGATTGCCGGGAGAAATATCAATCACCTCAGATATGCAGATGACACCACCCTTATGGCAGAAAGTGAAGAGGAACTAAAAAGCCTCTTGATGAAAGTGAAAGTGGAGAGTGAAAAAGTTGGCTTAAAGCTCAACATTCAGAAAACGCAGATCATGGCATCCGGTTCCATCACTTCATGGGAAATAGATGGGGAAACAGTAGAAACAGTGTCAGACTTTATTTTTGGGGGCTCCAAAATCACTGCAGATGGTGATTGCAGCCATGAAATTAAAAGATGCTTATTCCTTGGAAGAAAAGTTATGACCAACCTAGACAGTATATTCAAAAGCAGAGACATTACTTTGCCGACTAAGTCCGTCTAGTCAAGGCTATGGTTTTTCCTGTGGTCATGTATGGATGTGAGAGTTGGACTGTGAAGAAGGCTGAGTGCTAAAGAATTGATGCTTTCGAACTGTGGTGTTGGAAAAGACTCTTGAGAGTCCCTTGGACTGCAAGGAGATCCAAGCAGTCCATTCTGAAGGAGATCAGCCCTGGGATTTCTTTGGAAGGAATGATGCTAAAGCTGAAACTCCAGTACTTTTGTCTACCTCATGCAAAGAGTTGACTCATTAGAAAAGACTTTGATGCTGGGAGGGATTGGGGGCAGGAGGGGAAGGGGATGACAGAGGATGAGATGGCTGGATGGCATCACTGACTCGATGGACGTGAGTCTGAGTGAACTCCGGGAGTTGGTGATGGACAGGAAGGCCTGGCGTGCTGCAATTCATGGGGTCTCAAAGAGTCGGACACGACTGAGAGGCTGAACTGAGCTGAACTTCTCCACTGATAAGTTTCTTGTGATTTACAGTCATCCTATTCCTCCTGGTGTAGAGAGGGAGACACCACCATGGAGGGAGAGTTCCCTTTTTAGTTAAAAAAAAAAAAAAAAGTAAATGTTCTTTGCTGCTGCTGCTGCTAAGTCACGTCAGTCGTGTCTGACTCTGTGCGACCCCATAGATGGCAGCCCACCAGGCTCCTCTGTCCCTGGGATTCTCCAGGCAAGGACACTGGAGTGGGTTGCCACTTCCTTCTCCAATGCATGAAAGTGAAAAGTGAAAGTGAAGTCACTTAGTCATGTCCGACCCTTCGCAACCCCATGGACTGCAGCCTACCAGGCTCCTCCATCCATGGGATTTTCCAAGCAAGAGTACTGGAGTTGGCCTCCAGTGCCTTTTCCATAGTAAATGGTAATTTCTACTCTGTTTTCAGACCTCTCATGACCGCAGTTTCTCAAAACAATCCTTATGCCAAGGATGCATATACATATTTAGGGGTGGTATACTCTGCTACTCTGCATAAGACTTGCTCTCAAACTCATTTGTACCTTGGATGCACTTCAGCAGTATTAAAAAATACGGAAGCCTTGGTTTCATTCCAGAAATTCCGATTTGAAGGTCAGGATTGAGACCTATTCATCAAGGTATTAAAGGAGTTGTTTATCACCAACTCCTGGAGCTTGCTCAAACTCATGTCCATCAAATCAGTGATGCCATCCAACCATCTCATCCTCTGTCATCCCCTTCTTCTCCTGCCTTCAATCTTTCCCAGCATCAGGGTCTTTTGCAGTGAGTTGGTTCTTCACATCAGGTGGCCAAAGTATTGGAGCTTCAGCTTCAGCATCAGTCCTTCCAGTGAATATTTTGGACTGATTTCCTTTGTGTGTTTCTCTCCAGACTCACCCAAATCCTCCTCCCCACTCCACCCCCCCCCCCCCCACCCCGCCGGCCAACCCGCAACAAAAGCAGCCTGGCTATAGCCCAAATCAGGCAAATCACCTCCTAATGACCCACCCACCCCGGGTTCCTCAGATGGTCTGAACCTTGCAAGAGGCTCAAGGAAGGATGTGGGCGGCATGCATTTCCCTCATCATGTTATATTCCAAGGCAAAAGCCTATTTTGAAAGAATGAAACCATTTTGCACTGTGCTAAAAGAAATTCAGCATCTGACTACTGTAGAGCAGTCTGTCACTTCGGGGTGAGTTCACTGGGAAATAAAGACCAAGCAAAACACATGAACGTGGACATGAAAACCAAGGAAGATACAAGAACTGAACAATCAAAACAGTGTTCTTTCTTTTTGGTTTCAATTCATTTCTGTCAGAACAGATCAAACCACCATGTAGACGACTTTTTAAAAGTTAGCAACAGTTTAAACTTAACTGTACTGCAATTTTCAAATTGAACTTAAAATATTTAAATGTGACTTCCATGAATAAACTGAAACACTGAAGACATTACACAGTGGCTGAAAGAGAAGACCAGACTTCATTTCAAAAATACATGGTTGCACCCAAGTGAAAGCGCTCCGATCAATCTTGAACACCAGGGATTATCTGTGCAAACACACAAAATTTAGCACCTCTGAATTTGATCACTCAGACGTAAATGCAACTGTTCTCAGAGAAGATCAATGTTTATAGCCTTAAATTCATTCAATATTTAATTTAAATGCAGGCAGGTTTATATCTGAAACCAAAGCCTGACATTTCAGAATTTTTTTCATCCCTGACAGCCCAACCCAGCGTGAAGCTTCATGCTAACTCCCAGGTGCCAAGGAGACTTCAGAAACCCAACTGCAAAGCCCTCTTGACCAGGGATCCAGAAACAGTGTAGGAAAGCATGCTCACAAATCCAACCCAGTCCTGAAAAGGCTAACACCAGCTTCCTAACTGGTTTCTCTGCCACCTCTGACCCTCTCCAGACATCTCTATGAGGCTGCCAGAGCCATCCTTTCAGGGCCATCCATCCTTCCAGGGGGCAAAAATGGGAAGCATTCAACCCTTTCAAATCAAGATCAAGTTAAACACTTAGGAAAGTATTGCCAAAGAGCAGGGCAGACTTAATAGGTGGAAAATTAGAGGCAGAACCCAAACAAAAAAAGCCCAAACATATCTAGATCCACCTTTTATATAGTGTTTTTCATTGGGTTTCATTTCATTAGCTTCCATTTCAAACGTTGTGCACACCCAGCACAGAAAAATTACGAAGAACATCTTTATAATCATGCTTGCAATTCTGGAATGGCATGTTTGTACAAGTCCTTCAAGATTCTTCCTTGTGGGCGCACATACATATAGGCAATATCTTTACAAAACTGGACCCCTGAAGTAAGTGCTGTCTGTTACACACCATACTTTAGGTCCTTGATTCTCAAACTTGGCTATGCTACAGTCCATGGGGTCACAAAGAGAGAGACACAACCGAGCAATTGAAATGAACTGAACTGGGGAGAGACAAGCGTGGGAGAAGGATGCTCTAGTGCTTGTCCTCTCTCTACCTTGCTGGCCTTGGGGAGTCCTTGGTGAGAGACTCAGCTCCCTCCAGCTCCTACTGACAAAATATGACCCAGAGTCAGTGATACTTTCTCCTCAGTCTTTTAGGGACTACATCACCAGGCTATCATTGAGACCTGGTGCCACTGGGAGCATCCAGAGAGAGCCAGAACATGGACTTGGGCCATCCTGTGGTGGGTGCTGAAAGCAGGGCTCAGTGTAGCTGAGGGCAGAGAGCAGCAAAGAAGAGACCAGCAGAGAGGAAAAATGTGGGGGTGCCCCACTTGAGGAATGTAGCTGATATGGGGGTCCAGATGAGACTCTAGCCGGGGGCACCCAGAATTAATCTGTGACGCTTTTCAGTGTTCTAGAAAATGTCAGTTCAAGGGTCAGAGAAATATGGACTTTCCCTATTAATAAGACTCCATGTATACTCATCTCCTGTATTAAAGGCAAACAGAATGAAAACACTTTTATTCAAGAGTAATGGCTTATATTAGCAACAGAAGTGCTTCCTGAGCTAAAAAGGCCCCTACGTGGGAAGGTCAGGGGTGACAGGCTACAACATCCAGTCTTGGGTTTCTAGAAAGATTCCTAGAAATCTTACCCTGGAGCATAACAATAAACAAGCAGTGTTTGAATTTTCACAGAGGATATGCCCTCGGCCAGCAGCCATCCGCAGAAAATCTTCAGAAATGCACGTGACGCCGAAAGAGGTGTGTTGCTTTGGAAGTACCTTGTAATCAGTTCCAAAATCTTACCAAACAGCAGCACAGTCTATAATTTCTATGTAAACTCAGCCCCTTGTTTGCATCATGTTATGTTTCTTTGCTGAGGATGTGTCATCCATCAAAAAACAACAGTTTTGACTATCCAAACTAGGCAGTCACCTGAAATTGCTGGAGGGAATGGTTGCTTTGTTCAACGGGGGTGGTCTGTTTGGGTGAGACAACCAGGATACCCAGGGTCAGGAAGCCCGAGGTCCTGACGTTACTCATTGTGCAAGCTTGGACTTCCTGTCTTGTAAAATGAGAGCCTAAATGTAGGTTTTTATTCAGTAACTACTTTCTGGGTAGCAGATTTGTGCCACATATTTCCAGAGACTTTTCTCAACCCAATCATCACCACTTCATTTCTGATTTCCAAGGTTCACTTCAGTCCTCAGAGTTTAATGTGCCTGGGAACTTAAGTTTCGAATTCTCTGAGAAACTTACCTGGTGTGTAAAAAAAAATGGAAACATCTCAGTTATTTTTCCTGATTTTAACTTGTCAGTTATAAATATTCACACAAGATGGAAATTTATAAAATAAAAGCCACTTGGAAGCGTCCCTGTCAGCAATAACCACAGTCCATATTTTGGAGTAGCCCTGTCCAGACCTGTTTCTGTGGAGCCTCATACACATTAATTTTTCCTAGGGTATTTTGAGAAGCCTGCCAAATCCTCATGTGTTTTCCTCCCTCACTTCATGTTATGTGGATATCTTTCCACATCAGTGTGAAAACTTTTCATGTCAAAAAATATAGATCTACATCCTCATTTTCAATGGCTTCAAAACACTCCATTATATGATTAAATCATAATCTCTGTATTGTTGATACACATTGAGGTTGATTCCACTTATTGTATGAAAACAAAAAGAAGATGAATATCACTATAAATCCATCTTTGTGAATATATATCTTCATTTCTCTATTTTTCCCCCTTAGATGAATTCTTAGAACTGGAAATCCTGATTCAAAAGATACTTAGTGAGCCTGTACCAATTTACATTCTTGCCACAGTGTATAAGAATGCCCATTTCTCTAAACTCTAGCTACATTGTCATTTGTTGTCCTTTAAAATTTTTACCAAATGCCAGACAAAAGATGGTAACTTTTTTTATTCCTTTGATTATTAGCAAAGTTGAACATCCTTTTTCTGTGTTTATTGATTATTTTATTATTTTCTTTTGTAAATTGTCTATAACTTTCATTCTTTTATAAGAAAATATTTTCTTATTGCTTTGTAAAGACTCTTTCTATATTAAGGATAATCTATAAGTGCTAACACAGACCACATACTTTTATTCTCAAATTGCTCTTATTTCAAATTAAAGCTCAATTCATTCCTTAGTATATAATATATAAATGGAAAACTTGAGGTATGTTGAGAAGAGTAGATTGCTAGATGAAGATCAAACCTTATTTTATATAATAATTTATTTCCAAATTTTACTTTTTTATTAAATTTCACTCCTACTCGTTGTACATAAGCCTTTCTGAGTCCCCAACTCCCACTTCAGTTCCCCAAAAGTGAGGCTATTAAGATACTGAGTGATTAGAGGATTTGAACATTTTGAAAGAGAAGTAGGTGGTGACGGCATGTTATTGAAACTTGAAAGAAAGCCAGTGTGATATAATTTCACATTGAGAGCTGATCACTATGGCAACAAAGAACAAATTTTGAAAAATAAGGTTCAATATAATAGAATTAGGGGAGAAAATTGATGAAAATAAAAGGACTGTTTATCTTTTTTTTTTCTTAACCTGTTTATCATATGCAAGAAAGCTCTATATGAGCACCCAAAAACATATTTCAGCTTTCAAAAGCAAGCAGATTTTAATTATGTTTACATTATATGAAGTCACCAGAAGGAAATACTTTTGGTAATATTGTTTTTGTTTCTAATAATAGTACAGTATCTCTTTGAGTCTTTTATTTGAGAAGAAATAGGGTAATTTACAGTACACACATGGGCTTCCTTAGTGGCTCAGCGGTAAAGAATCTTCCTGCCAACGCAGGAGACAAGAGTTTGATTCCTGGGTTAGGAATATCCTCTGGAGAAAGAAATGGCAACCTACTCCAGCTCCTGGAAAATTTTCAGGACAGAGGAGCCTGGCAGGCTATAGTCCATGGGGTCGAAAAAGATTCAGACATGATTTAGCAACTAAACAACAACAACAAAATAAACATAGCTTTGAATTCTTTCTTTATTTTTCACTCAGTACTTCCATCCACCCATTCATTCATCCAATAAATACTGAGCCACTGTTAACTGAAAATACACTATTGAGGAAATTCAAACCTGGTCTCTGTCCTCAGGAAGCTTACATTCTATAGGAAATATTGTACCATATTCTTTGGAACATGAATACAATAGTACCTAATATTCCAGTGTATGTTTACATGATAACTTAATTATACTATTGTTTTACATTCAGATTGATTTTAATTGTTATTATAATAGATGATTAAATGATGAGCAAACCTGTATATTAATGTGAGTTGCTGATTATATCCTTAGGATTGCTTCCTAGAAAGGGATTTACTAGCTAAAAATACGTAAACGTCTCTCTTAAAAAAATAAAAAATTTACAAATGATAAAAATCACAGTTTTTCCCAGTGAAAAGATTATCCTAACTGTAACATTATTTCTAGAAACACAGCATGGTTAGGATAGGGCAATAAATTACTTTTTAAAATTAGTATCTCCTGAAGTAGATGTGGAGTGTTGACTTTTGCTTTAGAAACCAAACCGAAGTTTAATAAAATGTCAAAATTCAATCAGCTCAGTTCAGTCACTCAATTGTTTCCAACTCTTTGTGACTCCATGGACGGCAGCACGCCAGGCTTTCCTGTCCATCACCAACTCCCGGAATCCGCTCAGACTGACGTCCATCAAGCCAGTGAGGCCATCCAACCATCTCACCCTCTGTCATCCCTTTCTTCTCCTGCCTTCAATCTTTCCCAGCATCAGGGTCTTTTGTACTGAGTCGGTTCTTCACATCAGGTGGCCAAAGTATTGGAGCTTCAGCTTCAGCATCAGTCCTTCCAACGAATATTCAAGACTGATTTCATTTAGGACTGACTGGTTTGATCTCCTTGCAGTCCAAGTCCAAAATTCAATATTACTATTTGTTGCATAGAGGCTTTGTAGAGAAGGTCATCTTTTGATCAGAAAGAAAAGAGATGCCATATCTATGCATTAAGGGAAAGACATGATCCAGTTTAGATATTGATCTCCTTCTTTAGGAGATAAGTCCTTGTAGTCAACAGGCAAATTAGGAACATCAGAGTCCAGTGGTCTAAGGAGTCAGTCTAGAGTTAATTCTCTTACTGATCTGTCATCACTCATGACTATAACTCCCCATGACGAATGATAGCTTCTTGTCACCCCATTTTTATCCCATAAAGACGTCTCGTTCCTTCTGTCAATTATGTTGTTTTCCAAAATATAGAGTATTTATTTGGAATCCATTTTACTTGCTCGAAAGACATCTGCATTACTTTTTACAAATCATTAGACCCACCAACATAGTATTGTACAAAATTTGCATTTGCAAGAATCAAAATGATAAACTCTGCTTCCTTTCATTTGGCTCAAAACATATGTATTCCAGTAAGTATTTTTCAGGTAATTACTTTTCCCTGATAAGGAAACAAGAAAGAAACTGCACAAATGTTAAGAGTCTAGGTTTCTGTTCTTGGGTCTGAATTTACATGATTTCAGGCAAATTACTGGGTCTCTGCACCTGAGTTTCCCCGCCTATAAAATGAGGAGGTTGGACTCGATGGTTTCTAATCATGTCTAGGGGTCCTTTTTTCCTTTTCATGAGCCCTACTGATAGTTTATCCCCATTTTTCAATCATATGGTAATTTTATTCCTAGTGTTTCAAGGAACCTCCATTGTTCTCCATAGTGGCTGTATCAATTTACATTCCTACTGTGTTGCTCTTCATCATGTTCATGACTCCAGTTGTCTTGCTGTCCACACTGTCTGCACTGTTCGCTGATCCCAGGGTAGGCAAGGTGCTAGCTGAGAGGCTGGAAGGATCCATAGGAACTGCAGACACGTTTCTTCTCTCCTGGCCTGGTAGCCATAATACAGCCTCTCTCCTGGTTGATGCAGGAGCTATAGCAGCGGCCACAACATCACCATAAGAGAGCCACAAAGGAGCCATGACATAACCTCATATAACATAATCGTGATGCCGCTCCAAGGTAGCCCAAGGCGGCAGCAGCTAGGGCTTTCATGGTGAAGCTCATACCAGCATACTGCACACACTAGCCTGCAACCAAACGAGTACCTGGTGACAAAGCAAGTACCTCATAGCGCACATGCACAGTGCTATAAGTTACATAGCCATTATTTACCGGACATTAGGTGAGCGAGATGGGAATACTAGTCCACCTGACCTGCCTCTTGAGAAATCTGTATGCAGGTCAGGAAGCAACAGTTAGAACTGGACATGGAACAACAGACTGGTTCCAAATAGGAAAAGGAGTACGTCAAGGCTGTATATTGTCACCCTGCTTATTTAACTTATATGCAGAGTACATCATGAGAAACGCTAGACTGGAAGAAACACAAGCTGGAATCAAGATTGCCGGGAGAAATATCAATCACCTCAGATATGCAGATGACACCACCCTTATGGCAGAAAGTGAAGAGGATCTAAAAAGCCTCTTGATGAAAGTGAAAGAGAAGAGTGAAAAAGTTGGCTTAAAGCTCAACATTCAGAAAACGAAGATCATGGCATCCAGTTCCATCACTTCATGGGAAATAGATGGGGAAACAGTGGAAACAGTGTCAGACTTTATTTTTGGGGGCTCCAAAATCACTGCAGATGGTGATTGCAGCCATGAAATTAAAAGATGCTTATTCCTTGGAAGAAAAGTTATGACCAACCTAGATAGTATATTCAAAAGCAGAGACATTACTTTGCCGACTAAGGTCCGTCTAGTCAAGGCTATGGTTTTTCCAATGGTCATGTATGGATGTGAGAGTTGGACTGTGAAGAAGGCTGAGCGCCGAAGAATTGATGCTTTTAAACTGTGGTGTTGGAGAGTCCCTTGGACTGCAAGGAGATCCAAGCAGTCCATTCTGAAGGAGATCAGCCCTGGGATTTCTTTGGAAGGAATGATGCTAAAGCTGAAACTCCAGTACTTTGGCCACCTCATGTGAAGAGTTGACTCATTGGAAAAGACTTTGTTGCTGGGAGGGATTGGGGGCAGGAGGAGAAGGGGATGACAGAGGATGAGATGGCTGGATGGCATCACTGACTCGATGGACGTGAGTCTGAGCGAACTCTGGGAGTTGGTGATGAACAGGGAGGCCTGGCATGCTGCGATTCATGGGGTCGCAAAGAGTCAGACACGACTGAGCGACTGAACTGAACTGAACTGAACTGAGGTGAGCGAGAGGCTGTGGGGCGAGAGAGCCTGACCACACCATCTTGGCTAATTTGCTCTTGTCCTACACCTACCAGCAGTGCAAGAGGGCTCCCTTTTCTCTGCATCCTATCCAGCACTTATTGTTCGCAGAATTTTTGATGATGACCATTCTGACCAGTGTGAGGTGATATCTGATTGTAGTTTTGATTTACATTTCTCTAATAATCAGCAGCATTAAGCATCTTTTCATGTATTTATTGGCTATCTGTGTTGTCTTCTTTGAAGAAATAACTGTTTATGCCTCTTGCCTAATTTTTGATTTGGTTGATTGTTTTTCTGATATTGAGCTGTATAAACTGCTTATATATTTTGGAGATTAATCCTTTGTCAGTTGCTTAATTTCAATTATTTTCTCCTATTCTGAGGGTTGTCTTTTTATCTTGTTTATGGTTTCCTAGTACTGATAAACCTATTTGCAGGGAAGGAATGGAGGTGAAGAAGTAGAGAATGGATTTGTGGACACAGTAGGGGAAGGAGAGGGTGGAACAAATTGAGAAAGTAGCATTGACATATATACACTCTCATGTGTAAATTAGATAGCTAGCGGGAAGCTGTTATATAACACAGGAATCCCAAGCTGGAGCTCTGTGATGACCCAGCGGGTGGAGTGGAGGGGAGGGGGGGAAGGCTCAAGATGGAGGGGATATTTATATGGTTATGACTGATTTTCAAGGAGATCTAACCAGTCCATCCTAAAGGAGATCAGTCCTGAGTGTTCACTGGAAGGACTGATGTTGAAGCTGAAACTCCAATACTTTGGCCACCTGATGCAAAGAGCTGACTCATTTGAAAAGACTCTGATTCTGGGAAAGATTGAGTGCAGGAAGAGAAGGGGATGACAGAGATGGTTCGATGGCATCACCAACTCAATGGACATGAGTTTGAGTGAACTCCAGAAGTTGGTGATGGACAGGGAGGCCTGGTGTACTGCGGTCCATGGGGTCACAAAGAGTTGGACACGACTGAGCAACTGAACTGAACTGAGCTGAACAACAGAAAACAACACAACATTGTAAAGCAATTTTCCTCCAATTGAAATAAAAATCTGGATCTCCTAGGAAGCATAGGGGTTGATTATGGAGGAAATAGCAAAACTGCCAATAAGGCAAGGCTAAACTAGAGAGAAGGAAATACATATGCCCTTGAACTCCTATTCACGAGGAATTCTCAGACTCCAAGTCCAAAGCTTGTGAAGAAAGCTGATGCTGAAAAAGATAGGGAATAAATTCAGCAATTGGTTGAGGAATTTAATCCCAAGGAGCCATCTGAAAATGATTAAAATAAGTATGTCTACAGATGGCCAATAGTCACATGAAAAGATGCTCAGTATCACTAATGATCGTGCTGTGAGCTCAGTCTCTCAGTTGTGTTCAACTCTCTGCTACCCTTTGGACTGCATCCTACCAGGCTCCTCTGTCCATGGGATTTTTTAGGCAAGAATACTGGAGTGAGTTGCCATTTCCTTCTCCAGAGGATCTTCCTGACCCAGGGATCAAACCCACGTCTCCTGTGGCTCCTGCATTGCAGGCAGATTCTATATCCACTGAGCCACCAGGGAAACCCTCACTAATGACTAGACAAATGCAAATCAAAACTATAATGAGGTATTACCTCATACCATCAAAATGGCCATCATCAAAAAAGTACGAAAAACAAATGATGGATAGTGTGTGGAGAAAAGTGAACTCTCCTGCACTGTTGGTGGGAGTGTAAACTGGTACAGCCACTGTGGAAAACACTATGAAGATTCCTTAAGAAACTTAAATTAGAATTACCGTATGATCCTGCAATTCCACTCTTGGGCATATATCTGGAGAAATCTCTAATTGGAAAAGATTCATGCACCCCACTATTCATATCAGCACTGTTCACAATATGCAAGACATGGAAGCAACCTAAATGTCCATTAATAAATGAATAGATAAAGAAGATAGTGTATATATACAATGGAGTACTACTCAGCTATAAAAGGAATAAAATAATGCCATTTGCAGTAATATGGATGGACCTAGAGATTATCATACTAAATGAAGTAAGTCATAGAAAAACAAATATCATATGATATCACCTGTATGCGGAATCTAAAAAAATGATACAAATAAACTTATTTACAAAACAGAAACAGAGTCCAGACATAGAAAACAAATTCATGGTTTCCAGGAGGGAAGGGAAAGAGGGATAAATAAGGAGTTTGGGATTAGCAAAGCTATATATAAATATATGTAAAACAAACACTATATATATAAACAACAAGGTCCTACTGTATAGCACAGGGAACTATATTTAATATCTTTTAATAAACTGTAGTGAAAAGAAAATGAAAAAGAATATATGTATCCATATATTATGTATACATATATATGTAACTAAATCCATTTGCTGTACACCAGAATCTAACACCAGAGAAGGCAATGGCACCCCACTCCAGTACTCTTGCCTGGAAAATCCCATGGATGGAGGAGCCTGGTAGGCTGCAGTCCATGGGGTCGCTAGGAGTCGGACTCGACTGAGCGCCTTAACTTTCACTTTTCACTTTCATGCATTGGAGGAAATGGTAACCCACTCCAGTATTTTTGTCTGGAGAATCCCAGGGACAGGAGAGCCTGGTGGGCTGCCGTCTTTGGGGTCGCACAGAGTCGGACACGACTGAAGTGACTTAGCAGCAGCAGCAGCAGCAGAAACTAACATAACATTGTAAATCGACCACACTTTAAAAAGTTTTAAAAATGTCTAAAATCAAAAGAGACAGAGAAAGGAAAAACATTCATCTGAGCCTTGCAATCACTAGGCACGGAGGTGTCAATTTGTTCTTTGGTAATTAAGAATCTGAGGCTTAGACAGATTAAGAAACTAGCTCAATGTCCCACAGCCAGTAAGTAGGAGAGCCAGGTGTCACAGTCAGGGCTTTGAGTACAAAGCTAATTACTTAAGCACTGTTTTATTATCCCTATCAGTGTCTACAAAGTAAAATGTCTTTACATGTTTCAGACTATCCTAAAGGAAGAAATACAACAGAGCATTTCTTGAGAAATAAATTGGGCATGCAGAAATTTGGCCTCCACTGCTGAACTAGAAAACAAAAACTCATTCCATGGAATTTCAATTCAATAAATGTTTACTGAGCATCTACATCTTGTCCATCTCCTTGCTAAGTGCTGTGAGGGTGGATGATGGTGCTGGGGAGAGGAAACAGTAGAATTTGAAGTCTCATACAGGGAAGGACATGGGCTTGCCCACCAGTTTACAATAATGTTCAGCAGGATGAGCTCATGGGAAAAAGAATGGTGTGGCCAGTCAGACAACCAGGATGCCAGCAAAAGCAGTGGCAGGAGAGGCATTCAAGCACAGACTGAACCATGTGCACAGTCTGGATGGAGTGATCTGCCAGGGACACAACTCCAGGGAACAGGAATAACTTGTCAAACAGAAAGACACAGGGAAAACAGAGCCACTTTCAGGGCCCAGTAAATATACCAGATTAGCAATTAGAGAGGAAAGATTCCACAGGAGGGGCAAGAATGCATTTGTGCAGATCAGATTAAGTTCAGGTTACACCTATCCCTCACTTAGTGAGTATCATTCATTCCTGCAAAGCTTGCTATAAAGTGAAAAGCCAGTAAGGGAAGAAAAATTTTCATTAATTTTAATAGGAAAAATTAGAATGTGTTCCAGATCAGAGCTAAGATGCCTAATGTGCAGAGATAGAAAGCGTATCAGTGGAACAATGATACCTTTATAGGTCCTAAAGAACAATCTTAAGGTTAATACATACAATTTGTACATGACTCACAAAAGGTTTTGGTCCACAGGATGGAAGAGAAGATGACAGCTAGTGTTAGTTGATGGAGGAAAGATACCATGAAGTCATTTTCCTTCTGCTCCATTTTCTTTATCAACTTTTCAACTTCTGGGGGGCCCAAGATTTTCTTGCACTAAAACCGCACAGGAAAATAAAATTTTAACTCAGAAAACATCTTTTGGGCAAAATGAAAGCTGTGATGAAACACCTGGAAACAAAGGCTGCACAGCACAGGTGGAGGAGTTGTCAGAGATGGCAGTTCTGCATCCTTCCCACTCAGTGGGATCTAGGCAAAGCCAAACATCTGTGAGTCACCCAAACATGTACCCACTAGCCTCAGTCATCTCCCAAGGGAGTCTGTGGGTAAATTCATGAGTATGGCTTTGCTTGAAATGTAATGTTGAGCAATCTATTTGCTATTTAAGCTTGGAGGTTAACACTCATCATGTTAGAAAAACAGGAATTGGTGTTTGCAGAGTGAAACTTTTCAAGAGCCCTTAGGGCTTCCCTGGTGGCTCAGAGGTTAAAGCGTCTGCCTGCAATGCGGGAGACCCAGGTTCTATCTCTGGATCGGGACGATCCCCTGGAGAAGGAAATGGCAACCCGCTCCAGTATTCTTGCCTAGAGAATCCCATGGATGGAGGAGTCTGGTCGGCTTCAGTATTCTTGCCTAGAGAATCCCATGGATGGAGGAGTTTGGTTGGCTCCAGTGTTCTTGCCTAGAGAATCCCATGGATGGAGGAGCCTGGTCGGCTCCAGTCCACGGGGTCCCAAAGAGTCAGACACGACTGAGCAACTTCACTTCATTTCACTTAGTGTGAAAAGTCGCTAAGGAACAGTTCTTAACCTTGTGAAATAGGTTTGTGCTTGTAAGGTGGGAATTTCTTGTGAGATAACTAAACTCTTCCTCTTGGAGACAGATGTACTACTAAGAAATACCTACTTCTACCAGTGTACAGGGAACCTCCCATTGTACTTGGAGGCGGTGGTCTCAATTCTCAGAATATTCTGGTGGCCCTTTCCTATCAATATCTATAGAACGGAATGTTTGAATTGCAAACAATTATGTGTCACATATCGTAATATTTGTGGTCTTGTGAAAGGTTGTTACTTCTGTATATAACCTTTTTGATAAATATCTGCTGAGGCTCTAGTGATCTTGTTATTAAAATAGCACAACAAAATTATGAAGACCAATTCATGGTGTTATAACAGGAGTTGTTTGGTTTTCTAGGTTGATATGTAGCTAAGACAAATATTGACTTCGCTTTCAACTCGATGCTTCCAGCATATATGCCACTAACCTCCTAATGAGGGGACAACTGCTCAAAGGGAGAAATTAAAGAAAATATGAAGTGAGAGGGAAATTCTTCGTTACTATCATGAAGAAAGAAAATAGATAAGCTAGTCAGTAATCTTTAGTAATTGGTTTTTTCTTTTTGGTCATTTGTTTCCAATTTCTCAAACATAGAAATAACCAGGTCAAACTCTGTGTAGGCTTTGCAATAAGAAAAGGGTAGTAAGTCTGCTGCTGCTGCTGCTGCTAAGTTGCTTCAGTCGTGTCCGACTCTGTGCGACCCCATAGACGGCAGCCCACCAGGCTCCCCTGTTCCTGGGATTCTCCAGGCAAGAACACTGGAGTGGGTTGCCATTTCCTTCTCCAATGCATGAAAGTGAAAAGTGAAAGGGAAGTCGCTCAGTCATGTCCAACTCTTCACAACCCCATGGACCGCAGCCTACCAGGCTCCTCCGTCCATGGGATTTTCCAGGCAAGAGTACTGGAGTGGGGTGCCATTGCCTTCTCCAGTAAGTCTGCTAGTCTTATCTCTAATTTTGAATATTGCACATTTTTTCTTTCATCTCCATCAAAATGAAAACAGATGTACGCTGAGGTTGACTTCACATTCATTGCTGAATTAAATAATAACTTGAGAAATAAGAGGGCCATTCAATGTTTACTCACACTCCACTACTCTATTAAATAATTAGTTAGGGGTTCATCATTTTATGGTTAATAATAAGGATGATGACAATAATTAGTTATGCAGAAGTGATGCATGAACTTTGAGGCATCGTGAGCCATCCTCCCTACTGAGATGCAAAGAGCTTTTGAGGTTTATCTAAATTAAGGCTAATTTAGCCTGAAATAACTATGGGCAGTGGAACAATTACATCAAAGGTATTTGCATCTTCATATAAATTGTAGCTCTCAGACCTGGGATCCCTTGAGGTGTATGCATTTTTCAATCTTGATGTAGAACACAAATTTGACCCTAATTTATATTCAGGAAGACTCTGATTGAAAAATCTTGATAATTAATATGTGAAAACCAAGACCACACATGTATATTAATGGGTAGACAATTATGTTAATAAATAATGTTCTATCACACATTTTAATTATACATTTTATTGGCAGGTCGCTTCTAGAAGTGGCTTTCTCAAAACAAGCCACTTGAACTTGTAACACTTGAACTTGTTACTCCCATTTAGCACAACGGCGAGCAAGAGATGCACGGAGCAGGTAACTTCCTCAAGTCAAAGAAGTAAAGTAGGAAATGGAGTTCACAACCCTTGAGCTTGAGTTGTTTGCTAAGTTCTTCTTTGTTGCTTCTGGTCTGTTGCCTATAAACAGCAATGCTTCCTTGCCCAACAGCATAATATCTGCAAAGCATGCTATTACCAGTGTGGAGTTTTTAAGCAGAACTCAAATTCTTATAAATTAGTTCTTTGAATTCTGTATATGGCAAAAACAAACAAACAAAAAACAGAAGTTCTTCTGAAACAATCTTAGTTTGTGGAAGTTGAATTCTGCCAAGTTCTGAAAAAAAGAATTTTTATCCTAAGGACTTATTTAGTGTCACTTTTCTTTTGGAGTTTCCTTTTGTTTTAATTTGCTATTTATCCTTTCCATTTGTTTAATTGTTTTTAAGAGGTGATATCAGTATATCACAGCCAAAAGGAATCTGTTTCTCATAGGAGGGAATAATGATAAAGAACTTTGAAAGCAACAAGAATAGTAGCTGGTAATAATTGGCCATTTACTAGATGCCAACACTGTTTTCTATATTTAACTTGTAAATGGTGGCATCAGAATTTGAATCTAGGACTCTGGTACTGATGTGCGACCATCAGTCTCATGACACTACCTTAGGGGAGCACAATGGCCATGACCATGAGCTCTGGGGCCAGTCTCAACATCCTGTCCTGGCTGTACTCTTTATTACCTTAGACATATTGTTCTAATGCTATTGTCTTTCTTCAATACAAAAAAGGAGGGTAAATACATTCACTGTTAATACATTAGTTAGGAGGGGTCGAATGACATAATGCATGTTAAGTACCTTATGCCTGGCACATAGTAGGTGTTCTGTGTTAGCTATTGCCATTGTTATCTATAGTATTAATGGGAAATCTCTGTACCAAATGCTTTTCAGAATTGGAAGGGGTCTTTAAGTTCACAGTTCAGCCTCATCAATTTCTGATGAAGAAACTGAAGTGGGAGAGGCTAAGTAACTCATACAAGGTCCCCAAATTAGATAGTGCCCAAGTTAGAACTGGTCAATGTTCTCAAGATGTGTTAGCCTTCAAGAGTGGGAGGGTGTGTGTGTGTGTGTGAACACAGGTAGAGGTGGGGATCCAGAAATATAACGAGAGATTCAGACAGGCTTTGAGAACCAAGTTGGGAGGTGTGCATATGTGTTTGTGTGGATGAGAGCATGTTTTTCCGGGACACCAACTTGCTGTAGCACAGAGGCTATGGAATAGTACAGGGTTTGAGTATGCAGAAAGTCCTATTTATGAATACATTGGATGGGCACTGAAGGATGGCAAATAAGGCCTGGCCATGGAAACAGGACTGTCAGACACACCAGAAGGAGGCCCTCCTAGGTGGTCAGAGAAGAGGACAGAAAGAAGGATGGGAAGTACAGCAGCCCAGCTAGCCAAGGGACCATATGGCTAGTCCAACTGCCATGTAGGGTTGCAGGGGCATCTACTTTCTGCGTAGCCCAGAAAGGTCTCTCCCTGGACCCTGCTGGCTGCTGGGTCAGAGGTTTGGTGCTCACTACTAGTCACTGCAAAGACCCTGGGACTTACTCTTATTAGTAACTCATGAATAACTTAATCATGTTATAAATAAGTAAATCATGTTATGAATAACTCAAATCATGAATAACAACTTTATAATCCCAACTTCCATCTATCTCGGACTTTTTCCTAACTGACTCTTATAGAATGTAACCTTTGGAAAGATATTTAAATACATGTAAAACAAATAACACAACCTCCAAAATACTACAATTTTACTCCAAGATCTTCATTTACAGCATTTAATTTCAGCTCTAAGCTCTTTAAGAGAATGCTATGCTGTTCTTAGTCACTTAGTCATGTCTGACTCTTTCACAACCCCATGGACTGTAGCCCTCCAGGTTACTCTGTCCATGGGGATTTTCCAGGCAAGAATACTGGAGTGGGTTGCCATGTCTTCCTCCAGGGCATCTTCCCAACCCAGGGATCAAACCCTGCCGGGAGCCAGCATGGGAGATACCACCCATGACAAGGTCATGCAGAGAGGCCTGATGGGCAAGGCGAGTCAGGCTTCAGGGGTTCCCCCTGGGTTTTCCTGAACATCTACCCCCCAAAACCAGAGTCTGCCTGCCTTATTGTACTGTGCTTTCCACTCTTCTGCCTCTAAAAGGAATTAACTTAAGGCTCAAGTCAACAGTCTCCTGCATATAAAAAGAATGTCTCGGCTTAAACCCCTCTGATGGCTTTCTAACTTATCTGACTGGTCTGCTGTTTACAGCCCCCAACCATGAGAGGCATGAAACTCAAACCATCTTAAAGATATAGAGCCTTTTAGTTTGGTGAAGAGTTTGTTGAGTTAATGTTTGCCGCCAGGCCTCCATATCCTTTATCTTTTAGGCACCTGGGAGGATATTAATCAATGTAATCAGGATGCAGAAATAGGAATATAGTAGTTTTGATGTTAGCAACACTAGACTTTTGAGTTAATTAACTTTCTCTTTGTTATAAATCACTGTACTTCTTTCATTGTTATAAATTGCTGTGTCCTTGCTATGCTATGTAAGTATGTAACTTTATTTAGTGCTTTCTGAGAGTGGCACCAGACTTTGGGAAGAACAACACTTTTAAGACAAATATGTCTTCTGGTTGACAGACCCTTATCAGAAAAGGGCCGTAAAATGTTAATTGGCCTTCTGGCCAGAAAATGATGTAAATAATCTAAGACTTATGTATACAACAAGGTATGCAGAGAGAAAGCCTGGTCTCTATAAGAGTCAGGGCTGCTGATGCTGCATAATTTTGTATTATCCATTGATCTCTATGTAAAATCAAAAGTATATAAGGCCTTTCTGGACAATAGAGGATGGGCCAGTCACTGGACTGGTTTCCCCCGTGTCTTACTCTGTTTTCAGGCTGAATTCCCATCTGGAGCGGGGAGGCTCATCATGTCTACTTACTTGCCCTGGCTTCTAAGATCCGTGAGAGAGGGGGCCTAAAGTGGGGCACCCTCCGCTATTCAAATGGGCGCCTGCAGGGGTCCAGCCCCAGTGGATCCAGGGTGATTTGAAGGTGGGGGGACGGAGTCGGCGTCCTTGGAAAAATACATATTTAATCACAGATATATAGAGAGATTAGAAACGGATAGTGTAGTAGGAAGATTAGTGGAGAAAAAGAGGCTGAATAACTTGGATTACGTGGAATAGCATCCATGCTCCAGATGGGAATTCAGCCAGAAAAACGGGAGTAAGAAGGAAGCGACATGGGGGAATCAGTCTTTCTGGAAACTGACCCGATTTCTTTATTTTTGGGTTTGCTTATATACCTTTTATTACACATAGGGATGAATACAGAGTCACGGGGGGTCAGCAGTCCTGACCTTTATCAAAATCAGGTGCTTCACATAAAAAGGTCTTAGGGATTTTATGATCCTTTCTTTCTGATAACCAAAAACCTTGTTTTTTCCAAGGGTGTTTTTTCTTAAACCAGGAACCACCCTCCAAATAAAGTTGCATTCCTATAGGGTGAGGGTGTAGTGAGTTACAATCCAGAAAGGAATTTATTTAACCCAAGGTTAACATGATTAATCTTAAGGGTTAATACTTATTTCTCCTATATGCTTAAAGGTTAATGCTTATTTCTCCTATATGCTAGTTATATTCGTTATAAAGGCAGGGAACATGGAGATTTAGCAGCAAACATCAGCCCAACAAATGAAAATCCTTTCACCAATGTTCCCCTTAAGATCTATTTGGTCTTAAGTTAGTGATAAAGTTACATTTTTACATAACAAGGACACAGTGATTTATAACAAAGCACAGTGATCTATTACAAAAGAGAAAATCCATTAACTCAAAAAGTCTAGTATTGCTAACATCAAAAACTACTATATTTCCTTTTCTATAGTCCAAATACATTGATTAATAATATTCCCAGGTGCCTAAGGATATGGAGGCCTGGCGGCAATCATTGACTCTACAAGAAGAAAAAGCCCTATGCTAATTAAGACTCTCAAATACTCCAAAACTCTGTGCTGTTTATGGTTGAGAGGTAGTAAACAATCATGTGCATAGTGGCAGGAGTATGGATAATCCTGTCACACAAGCTAGTCTGTCAGCAGAGAGGTTTGACCTGAGACATCCTTGTCCCACCCAGAGTAGGGAATTAGCAGCAATTATTGACACAACAAACGAAAAACGCTTCACCAATATAATTCCTAACCAACCCACTATACTAATAATTTCTAACTCCCCAAAAGAATTTGCCTTTAGTAAGTCTAAAACATCTCATGCCTCTCAGATTTGGAGGCTGTAAACAATCTCATGTGCCCAGATGAACCTATACAGGTGGGCTAGATAACCTTCAGAGGAGTCCGTAAGCTGAAACACTCTTGTCATGCTCAGGAATTTTTATTGCCTTGGAGCTGCACGTTTATTCCTTCTCCGAGAGAAACGGTTATGGGGGAGAGCCCCCCATAAAGTCAGAGGTGTAGGTGAGAGCATAAAACAGACTCTGGTTTTGGGGTAGATGCTCAGGAACAGGGGGTTTCCTGAGGCTTAATCACGCCTTTGCGTATGCCAAGCCTCCTTCCTCATGACCTTTGCCATAGGCGGAGTTCCTCACGCTGGCTCCTGGCAGGCGCCGGTGGCCCAA
This sequence comes from Ovis canadensis, assembly GCF_042477335.2. Classification (NCBI taxonomy): domain Eukaryota; kingdom Metazoa; phylum Chordata; class Mammalia; order Artiodactyla; family Bovidae; genus Ovis; species Ovis canadensis. Next base: position 32,404,882 of record NC_091246.1, read on the forward strand.
CATAGATGATGCAAATCTCTTGTCCTGAGGTTTTATTAGCTTTCCCCGTAAACCAAGTTATTCAGCATCTTTTCCCCACTAATTTTCCTACTACACTATTTCTTCCTAATCTCCTTTTATATTTCTAAATAAATAAGTTTTCCTCACATACTCCATCTCCCCTTCAAATTACCCTGGATCCACCAGGGTTGGACCCCGGCAGAACCCAGGTGTCCCTCATTGCAGGCAGATTCTTTACCATCTGAGCTACCAGGGAAGCCCAAGAATACTGGAGTGGGTAGCTTATCCCTTCTCCAGGAGATCTTCCCAACCAGGAATCAAATAAGGGTCTCCTGCATGTCAGGAGGATTCTTTACCAACTGAACTACCAGGGAAACCCCTTTAAGAGATTAAGTCAGCTCTAATCTGTGGCTCTTCATCCATTACCATGCTAACTTGTCCTTGCTGAGTATTGTCTGTTTTTTTTTTGAGGGCAGGTAGGAGGCACCTCTCCTAGTGAGGGTGCTGGGTTGGACAGGTGCTCACACAAATAGCATTGCTAGTATTGTCAGAGAAAACTGCCCAGAAGACCACAGTGACATCTGGGACAACCACAAGGAGATTTGGGCTTGGGGGACACGGTGATGATGGACAGGCAATGACTAGTGAGATGGGAGAGAAGTACGAGTAGGGGTGGGAGGCCTGCTTAGGTGAAATCTTTTCCAATGAGTCTGTTCTATGCATCAGATGGCCAAAGAACTGGAGCTTCAGCTTCAGCATCAGTCCTTCCAAAGTATACTCAGGATTGATTTCCTTTATCATTGACTGGTTTGATCTTCTTGCTATCCAAGGGACTCTCAAGAGTCTCCTCCACCATGATTCAAAAGCATCAATTCTTTGGCACCCAGCCTTCTTTATGGTCCAACTCTCACATTCGTACTTGGCTACTGGGAAAACCATAGCTTTAACTATACGGACCTTTGTTGGCAAAGTGATCTCTGCTTTTTAATATGCTGTCTAGGTTTGTAATGACTTTTCTTCCAAAGAGCAAGTGCATTTTAATTTCACGGTTGCAGTCACTGTCCACAGTGATTTTGGAGCCCAAGAAAATAAAGTCTGTTACTGTTTCCATTTAAAAAAAAATACACTAAGACATTTCAGAGTTCTCCTTTTGATAACATCTCCTGAAAATGGTATCTTAGGACATAGGGCTGTACTCCAGATTCTCCCTCAGGATTAAGTGCAGCTGCATATAATGAAAGACCCCAGTGTGCAACCTAACAAACTAGAGGTTTGTTTCTCCCTCATATAAGAAAGATCTGGAAGTAGGCAGTGTAAGGCTGAGATCAAGTAGTTGAAGTCTTTGTCATCAAGGAACCAGGCTCCAACAACCCTTCTGCTCCACCGTTTCAGCAAACATCTTCCTTACTCAGATGTCCTCACAGTTCAAGATAGCATCTGGACTTCAGCCATTAAATCTGAGTTCAGTGTGGAATCCAGAAGTAGAAGAGTGGAAGGATATACCTCCCAGCTGAGTCAGTTCCCTTTATGAAGGCCTATAGGACCATCATTTTACCTCTGTTTACATCTCATTGGTCAATTCTAGCAACAAGGAAGTCTGGGAAATGTAGTCTTTCAACTAGTCTATACCACAGTTCTATCTAAATCAATGAAACTAAGTCATGCCCTGTGGGGCCACCCAAGATGGGCTGGTCATGGTGGAGAGGTCTGACAGAATGTGGTCCACTGGAGAAGGGAATGGCAAACCACTTCAGTATTCTTGCCTTGAGAACCCCATGAACAGTATGAAAAGGCAAAATGATAGGATACTGAAAGAGGAACTCCCCAGGTCCGATATGCTACTGGAGATCAGCGGAGAAATAACTCCAGAAAGAATGAAGGGATGGAGCCAAAGCAAAAACAATACCCAGCTGTGGATGTGACTGTTGATAAAAGCAAAGTCCAATGCTGTAAAGAGCAATACTGCATAGGAACCTGGAATGTTAGGTCCATGAATCAAGGCAAATTGGAAGTGGTCAAACAGGAGATGGCAAGAGCGAATATCGATATTCTAGGAATCAGCGAACTAAAATGGACTGGAATGGGTGAATTTAACTCAGATAACCATTATATCTACTACTGTGGGCAGGAATCCCTTAGAAGAAATGGAGTAGCCATCATGGTCAACAAAAGTCTGAAATACAGTATTTAGTGATGGACAGGGAGGCCTGGCATGCTGTGATTCATGGGGTCATAAAGAGTCGGACATGACTGAGCGACTAAACTGAACTGAACAGTTCTATTAGCAAGGAAGATGGAAAAATGGATATTACAAAGACAACCAGTGGTCTCTGTCACACCATCCCCACTTCATTATCATCTTTCATTCATGCCTCTCCTTCAGGTCAGTTCAGTTCAGTTCAGTTGCTCAGTCTTGTCCAGCTCTTTGCGACCCCATGAATCACAGCATGCCAGGCCTCCCTGTCCATCACCAACTCCCGGAGTTCACTCAAACTCACGTCCATTGAGTCGGTGATGCCATCCAGCCATCTCATGCTTTGTCATCCCCTTCTCCTCTTGCCCCCAATCCCTCCCAGCATCAGAGTCTTTTCCAATGAGTCAACTCTTCGCATGAGGTGGTCAAAGTACTGGAGTTTCAGCTTTAGCATCATTCCTTCCAAAGAACACCCGGGGCTGATCTTCTTTAGAATGGACTGGTTGGATCTCCTTGCAGTCCAAGGGACTCTCAAGAGTCTTCTCCAACACCACAGTTCAAAAGCATAAATTCTTTGGCACTCAGTTTTCTTCACAGTCCAACTCTCGCATCCATATGTGACTACTGGAAAAACCATAGCCTTGACTAGACGGACCTTTGTTGGCAAAGTAATGTCTCTGCTTTTCAGTATGCTTTCTAGGTTGGTGATAACTTTTCTTCCAAGGAGTAAACATCTTTTAATTTCATGGCTGAAGTCACCATCTGAAGTGATTTTGGAGCCCCCAAAGATCTATATATCAAAAGTTTCCTGACTTATCTCTGATTCCTAACTCTTCTCTTAGAATTTTTTTCCCTAACATGTTAGTAGCTAGGAGGGGTTAATATTCAAGCTTATCTTGAGGATGAACTGTTAAATGTCAGAATTTTGGGTAATTATGGTGAACTGAAGATAAGATGAGTAGAGAAGAGAAATTATTAGATGAATATACTTTACACATAGAAGACTTCACTGTATGTCACCTCCTTCCCCTAGCCTCCCCTTTTGTGATTTTCAGAACTGGGTCAACCAGTGCTTCTCACCTGACACTTTGGGCTGCTCTGATTTCCAAGTCAGTGAGTTTTAACACTGGCTATGCTTGAGGACCCTGGAGGAAATGGCAACCCTCTCCAGTATTCTTGCCTGGAGAATCCCACAGAGAGAGGAGCCTGGTGGATTATAGTCCATAGGGTCACAAAGAGTCATGTCTCACTCTTTGCACCTAAATACACACACGCATGCTTGAAGAATACCTCTCTGTCCACAGCACTGTATCTGGGTTCCATCACGCTCTCTGAGGTTTTATCATGATCGCATTTATTTTGAAAGAGCACTCCAGTTTACACTGGTGGGCATTCTATCTTGAGAACTACTGTTTTTAGACTTAATGCTTCAGTCTCATATCAAAAATAATGAGGAGAACTTAGCATTGAGAATGCCACCCACCCCAACTCCTATTAGCATGATCAGGGCAGCAGTGCCTGCTGGAACATGGAACATGGAACATCTGGAGTTCTCCATCAGTGACTGAATCACAGAGCCCTGTCATTGAGTGGTCCCTGCTCTGAGAATGGGGAACATCTGTCTGAATTCCTGGAAAGGGATTCTGAGGTTTGATGAATTAGACTTTCCTTGAACTCGGCTTTGAAATGATGGCTACCCTGATTATACAGCTTACCATAGTGAGCATCTGTGATTTGTGTCTGAGAACATCTCTTTCTTGAGAACCTATTTCTCTTCCTAATCTATGTGATTCTGGTAGAGCTGCCATCAGAAGACACTGTTCCCGTGCCCACCACAGGGCTGGTACACCACATCAAGTGGGGTCTATCAGACTTTTTTCCACAAATTTGAATCATTAGCAAATGTAGCTGGAAGAGAAACTTCAGGAAATAGTCTATACATTCCTAAAGTTAAGGGTCCTGAAACTTTTTCCTAAGTTTGGTTGTTAAGAAGTTCTTTTGATTTCATTATTGAGTTTATTCCTGAGTAGCCTTTTTTTCCTTACTTGGGTTAGTCAGAATGAATTGTTGTTATTTGCATCCAAAAAACTCTGAAATACACAAAAATTAACAAGAAAGAGAGTAATGGATGGATTGCATAATATAGATCCTCAAGGAAATAGAGATTATTAGAATTTATTATTAAACCAATTTTAAAAGAATAAGAAATTCTGGGAGCATAGAAATAGGATGGTTTCTTCTAACATCATTGGATATTTTAATAGCTTTATCAAACTTTGAAATTATTACTACAAGATGGGATAAAACTCAGAATCTTCATGAGATTGTGGTTGAAATCTGTTATTATGTAGTCATGACCAAGGATTTCAAAATAGCATATAACAGAAGAGAAAATATCAAAGTACATTACATACAACTTGAATAAGAAATATTTCATATAATTTTTCATTCAGTTGTATGTGTGTGTGAACTTATTTGTGACAGAAAATTTATTTTACATGAATAATGTAGGTTATGGCCAAAAGTGCTTGAAAAACACTGAATATTTGCAGCTTGCTTTTGGCTTGTAGACATGGGGCTAAAACAGCTAAAAATGAAATTCACAGACTGATTCTGCAGGTTGCTAATTTAAGTACCAGTTTAATTTACAATCTGACCAGACCTTTTACTAAACATTAGGACTTTGACTGGGGACCTCAGTAATTGAAATAGGAGATACAGTGAGATTGAATGTGCTTTTCAGATTCTCCAATCTTTCTAAAGGCAGTATTTCCTTTGACAGAGAATCTTATGTGTACAAGAAAGACAGTAATTTTCCACATGTCCCATCTCTTATTGATGCTTCGAAAGGCACCAGGATTTAAACATAATATGATTAGGAAGATGAAGTGCAAACTTTAGATGTTGTGTTTAGGAGAACCTGAAAGGATTTGTAAATCTATATCATTAAAAGTCTAGATCGATTTTTTTTTTTTGAAGTGGATTTTTAGAATGCTTCATCAGAGATGGGACTCAAAGTATTTAATGGGTGTATTTACTAGAGATTCAGTGTGAAGTGGGCTAGGGTCAGCTGACCAGCTGTGGTTCTACTAGTTTTCTTGGTTAACATATAATCTTGGATTAAATGCTGGCCCTTACTCAATAACACAGAAAGGCCAATAAGGGTCTTATAATGCAGGAACAGTAGTTTCAAGAATTTGTATAACAGACGCTGAACTGGATCCATCACATACACCTTGCCTGCCCCCTTGTTCTGTCTCCAGATGGGACTGAAAAGACTCTCCCTCTACTCTTGCTATGAAGATTATGCTGATGAGAAAAGCATCACAATATTTAGGAAGAGCTTTAAACCTGTTCTTGAGAGAACAAAAATGCTGATGAAAAATCCTGCTATTGAGTCAAGCTTCTTGATTTTGGTGTGGTTGAAGGAAGCTCAGAATGCCTGAGTTCAAATGACAGCAGAAACCAAGTGGATGTGGTCATTTCATTTTGCAGCAGGGCAGGCACAGTGTGACGATTTTAAGAGATTCTTAGTTTAAAGCATGCATACATTTCTGGCCGTGGTTTTTAAATTATGAAGTCCTTAGAAATGAAATCAACAGGCAACCCATGAATGAAGGGAAAGAGATATTTGACTCAAGCTATTACATTAGAAAATAAGATTTCTTACCCACCTCCATAGTATGAGTCAGTCAAAAAAATCTAGAGCCTCTTGAATAAAGGTGAAACTGGGTACCACCAATGAAAGGATGTGCTGTATTATAGCGTACATCCAACAGGTTCCTTCTGGCATCCCTCCTGAATAATTGTGGCTATTTTATTGTAAAAGCTATTAGATGCCAAGATGAAATGAATTCTCAGTAGTATAGAATGCCATTGTAGTTTCCTGATCAGAATAATTGGCTAAATGTACTAAATAGTATATGGAAAGCAAAATTCTATTTCTAGGAAAATTTCAGAGATTATATTACAATCAAACATTTGAATATGAATATCTAATGGTCTTTATTGCATTCTGACATGCTTCCCAGTTTGGCAAATTTAAAAAATGGAATGATCCTATACAATAAGGTAAATTATAAATTTTACTGGGTAGTAATTCCCATTGTGGATGCTCATCCACACTAAATTTTATTACTGGAGCAAATTTATAAGCCTCTTACATTTGATGGGCAGTTATTTAGCTGGAATATATTTTTAAATTTGTTTCACTAAGTGGAGAACACCAGAAATATATTGCTTTTACCTGACAGGTCAGCAATATACATTTGCCACCCTCCTGCAGGGATGTATCAACTCTGACTTTGTGCCCCAATCTAATCCATAAAGATTGAAACCAGCTTATCATTTTAAAGTAAATACCACTAATGCTTGCACTAATGACATTAGGCTGATAAAAATGGAGAATAGGAAGTAGCAGGTTCTTTGGTTACTCTAGTAAGGCAGGTGAACCAAAGACATTGTAAAATAACTTATGTAAAATTTCTGGAGCTCCAATGGGCTGGGAAAGATTCAGTTATTATCTTTTCAGTAAGAAACAACTTCTGCTTAATATTATGTCTCCTACCACCAAGAAAGAGGCATGGTCCATAATGAGCCTCTGTGGATATTGGGTGTTCTGTTTGGACCAATTTCCCAAGGACTCCAAAGCTGTCAGCCTTGTATGGAGCCCAGAATAAGATATGACTCTAATGGACTTGCCTCAGAACATTCAATGATTTCTAGACTATCTGTGGCATATCAGAATGTATGCGAAACTCATGTCAAGTCCTGATGGGAGAATCACTACAGAGACCTCAGGGAATACAGAGCAATGTTATGCTCCTGTAGGCAAGTAACTGTGCTCTTTTGACTCTTGACTTGCTACTGGGCTTTTAAATTAATTATTTAAAAATTTTATTTATTTATTTTCATTGGAGGCTAATGACTTTATAATATTGTGGTTGTTTTTGCCATACATTGACATGAATCAGCCATGAGTGTACATGTGTTCCCCATCTCGATCCCCCCTCCCCCCTCCCTCCCCATCCCATCCCTCTGGGTTGTCCCAGTGCACCAGTTTTGAGTGCCATTTCATGTCTTGAACTTGGACTGGTCATCTGCTTCACATTTGGTTCAGTTGAGTTCTGTTCAGTCGCTCAGTCGTGTCCGACTCTTTGTGACCCCATGAATGGCAGCATGCCAGGCCTCCCTGTCCATCACTAACTCCCGGAGTTCACTCAGACTCATGTCCATCGAGTCAGTGACACCATCCAGCCATCTCATTCTCTGTCGTCCCCTTCTCCTCCTGCCCCCAGTCCCTCCCAGCATCAGAGTCTTTTCCAATGAGTCAACTCTTCGCATGAGGTGGCCAAAGTACTGGAGTTTCAGCTTTAGCATCATTCCTTCCAAAGAACACCCAGGGCTGATCTCCTTCAGAATGGACTGGTTGGATCTCCTTGCCGTCCAAGGGACTCTCAAGAATCTTTCCCAACACCAGAGTTCAAAACCATCAATTCCTCGGCACTCAGCTTTCTTCACAGTCCAACTCTTACATCCATACATGACCACAGGAAAAACCATAGACTTGACTAGACAGACCTTTGTTGGCAAAGTAATGTCTCTGCTTTTGGATATGCTATCTAGGTTGGTCATACACATATATATGGAATTCAGAAAGATGGTAAGGACAACCCTACACATGAGACAGCAAAAGAGACACAGATAAAAAGAACAAACTTTTGGACTCTGGGAGAATCATCCCACCCTCGCCTTCTCCCACAGAGTCCAAAAGTATTTTTTTTATATCTGTGTCTCTTTTGCTGTCTTGTGTGTAGGATTGTCCTTACCATCTTTCTAAATTCCATATATATGTGCTAATATATTGTATTGGTGTTTTTCTTTCTGAGTTACTTCTCTCTGTATAATAGGCTCCAGTTTCATCTACCTCGTTAGAACTGATTCAAATGGATTCTTTTTAATAGCTGAGTAATATTCTATTGTGTATATGTACCACAACTTTCTATCCATTGGTCTGCTGATGGACATCTAGGTTGCTTCCATGTCCTAGCTATTGTAAATAGTGCTGCGATGAACATTGGGGTATGTGTGTCTCTTTCAATTCCAGTTTCCTCGGTGTGTATGCCCAGAAGTAGAATTGCTGGGTTGTATGGTAGTTCTGTTTCCAGTTTTTTAAAGGAATCTCCACACTGTTCTCCATAGTGGCTGTAATAGTTTGCATTCCCACCAACGGTGTAAGAGGGTTCCCTTTTCTCCACACCTTGTCCAGCATTTATTGTTTGTAGACTTATTAATGGCAGCCATTCTGACCAGCGTGAGATGTTACCTCATTGTGGTTTTGATTTGCATTTCTCTGATAATGAGTAAGCTGAGCATCTTTTCATGTGTTTGGTAGCCATCTGTATGTCTTCTTTGGAGAAATGCCTGTTTAGTCCTTTGGCCCATTTTTTTTATTGGGTCATTTATTTTTCTGATATTGAGCAGCATGAGCTGCTTGTATATTTTTGAGATTAATTCTTTGTTAGTTGCTTCATTTGCTATTATTTTCTCCCATTCTGAAGGCTGTCTTTTCACCTTGCTTATAGTTTCCTTCATTGTGCAAAAGCTTTTAAGTTTAATTAGGTCCCATTGTTTATTTTTGCTTTTATTTCCAGTATTCTGGGAGGTGGGTTGTAGACAATCTTGCTGTGATTTATGTCAGAAAATGTTTTGTCTATGTTTTCCTCTAGGAGTTTTTTAGTTTCTGGTCTTACATTTAGATCTTTAATCCATTTTGGGTTTATTTTTGTGTATGGTGTTAGAAAGTATTCTAATTTCATTCTTTTACAAGGGGTTGACCAGTTTTCCCAGCACCACTTGTTAAAGAGATTGTCTTTTCTCCATTGTATATTCTTGCCTCCTTTGTCAAAGACAAGGTGTCCATTGGTGCGTGGATTTGTCTCTGGGCTTTCTATTTTGTTCCATTGATCTATATTTCTGTCTTTGTGCCAGTACTATACTGTCTTGATGACTGTAACTTTGCAGCATAGTTTGAAGTCAGGCAAGTTGATTCCTCCAGTTCCATTCTTCTTTCTCAAGATTGCTTTGGCTATTCAAGGGTTTTGTATTTCCATGCAAATTATGAGATTATTTGTTTTAGTTCTGTGAAAAATACCATTGGTAGCTTGATAGGGATTGCACTGAATCTATAGATTGCTTTGAGTAGTATATTCATTTTCACTATATTGATTCTTCCAATCCATGAACATGGTATATTTCTCCATCTATTTGTGTCATCTTTGATTCCTTTCATCAGTGTTTTACAGTTTTCTATATACAAATCTTTTGTTTATTGAGCTAGATTTATTTCTAAGTATTTTATTCTTTTCATTGCAATAGTGAATGGGATTGTCTCCTTAATTTCTCTTTCTGTTTTCTCATTGTTAGTGTATAGGAATGCAGGAATTTCTGTGTATTAATTTTATATCCTGCAACTTTACTATATTCATTGATTAGCTGGGGGTGTCTTTGGGGTTTTTTATGTAGAGGATCATGTCATTTGCAAACAGTGAGAGTTTTACTTATTCTTTTCCAAACTGGATTCCCTTTATTTTTTTTAAAATTTATTTTTAACTAGAGGGTAATCGCTTTACAATATTTTGTTGGCATCTGCCATGAAAGTGAAAGTGAAAGTCACTCAGTCTTTGCAACCCCATGGACTATAGAGTCCATGGAATTCTTCAGGCCAGAATTCTGGAGTGGGTAGCCTTTCCCTTCTCCAAGGGATCTTCCTGACCCAGGAATTGAACAGAGGTCTCCTGCATTGCAGGCAGATTCTTTACCAACTGAGCTATCAGGGAAGACCAGGTGTGTGCTGTGTGTGCTTAGTTGCTCAGTCATGTCTGACTCTTGTGACCCCATAGACTGTAGCTCTCCAGGCTCCTCTGTCCATGGGATTCTCCAGGCAAGAATACTGGCGTGGGTTACCATTCCCTTCTCCAGGCATCTGCCATACAACAACGTGAATCAGCCATAAGTACATATATGTCCTCTCCCTCTTGAACTTCCCTCCCACCTCTTACACTTGATAACCGAGACCTGATTTCATGGGTGGGGAATGGGGTGGTCAGAGAGGATCCAGTTCATGATCATGCATTTAGATCATGTAGCCAGCATATACCCTGCTGCTGCTGCTGCTAAGTTGCTTGAGTCATGTTCGACTTAGTGTGACTCCATAGATGGCAGCCCACCAGGCTCCTCTGTCCTGAGGATTCTCCAGGCAAGAACACTAGAATGGGTTGCCATTTCCTTCTCCATTGCATGAAAGTGAAAAGGGAAAGTGAAATTGCTCAGTCATGTCCAACCCCGAGAAAGCCATAATTGAAAAAGACGCACATACCTCCAATGTTTACTGAGCACTATTTGCAATACCTAGGGCATAGAAGCAACCTAGGTTGTCATCCCATCCCTCTAGATTGTCACAGAGTACCATGCTGAGTTCCCAATGTTATGCAGTAATTTCCTATTAGCTATCTATTTCACTTATGGTAATCCATGTGTTTCAATGCTACTCTCTCAGTTCATCCCACCCTCTCCTTCCCTGCTGTGTCCAAAGTCTGTTCTCTAAGTCTGCATCTCTATTCCTGCCCTGAAAATAGGTTCATGAGTGTCATTTTTCTAGATTCCATATATATGTGTTAATATATGATACTTGTTTTTCTCTTTCTGACTTACTTAACTCTGTATAATAGGCCCCAGGTTCATCCATCTCATTAGAACTGACTCAGCTGCATTCCTTTTTTATGACTGAGTAATATTCCACTGTATATATGTACCACAACTTCTTCATCCATTCATCTGTCCATGGATATCCAGGTTGCTTCTGTGCCCTAGCTATTGTAAGTAATTCTCAGTGAACATTGCGGGTATATGCACCTTTTTCAGTTATGGCTTTCTCAAGGTATATGCTGGCTACATGATCTAAATGCATGATCATGAGTTGGATACTCTCTGACAACCCCTTCCCCCACCCATGAAGTTAGGCCTGTTATCAAGCATAAGAAGCAGTTATAGGAGTAGGCCTGAGCTGCCTTTGAAGACACAAATAGATCTCATGACCACGTGGTTCAGGCTTCCAGCCTGCCTACTCCCTCCACACATCTGTCCTTCCTTCAGTCAACACTTGTGACCACTTGGAGAGTTCCCTATAACTGACCTTTTTAAAAAAACTAACTTGATCTTGTTCATAGATATTCCTTCCAGACTTGCCAGTCTCTACCAGCATGGGTAATGAAATCATTTCAATATGAGAGTAGTGAAGAAGAACTAAAAAGCCTCTTGATGTAAATGAAAGAGGAGAGTGAAAAAATTGGCTTAAAACTCAACATTCAGAAAACGAAGATCATGGCATCTGGTCCCATCACTTCATGGGAAATAGATGGGGAAACAGTGGAAACAATGGCTGTCTTTATTTCTTTGGGCTCCAAAATCACTGTGAGTGGTGATTGCAGCCATGAAATTAAAAGATGCTTGCTCCTTGGAAGGAAAGTTATGACCAACCTAGACAGCATATTAAAAAGCAGAGACATTACTTTGTCAACAAAGGTCCATCTAGTCAATGCTATGGTTTTTCCAGTAGTCATTTATGGATGAGAGACCTGGACTATAAAGAAAGCTGAGTGCCAAAGAACTGATGCCTTTGAACTATGGTGGGAGGAGACTCTTGAGAGTCTCTTGGACTGAAAGGAGAGCCAACCAGTCCATCCTAAAGGAGATCAGTCCTGAGTGTTCATTGGAAGGGCTGATCTTGAGGCTGAAACTCCAATACCTTGGCCACCTGATGAGAAGAGCTGACTCATTTGAAAAGACCCTGATGCTGGGAAAGATTGAGGGCAGGAGGAGAAGGGGATGACAGAGGATGAGATGGTTGAATGTCATCACCAACTCAATGGACATGAGTTTGGGTAAACTCTGGGAGTTGGTGATGGACAGGGAGGCCTGGCATGCTGCGGTTCATGGGGTCGCAAAGAGTCGGACACAACTGAGTGACTGAACTAAGCTGAACTGAGTAAGGGAAACCCTTCCTGTGGGCAAGATTTTTAATAGTGTATTTCTTTGTCCACTTTCCTAGAAAGTGAGGTATGTGAAGTAATAAGGATTTACTCTGCTGGATGGTGGTTCTGGCCACATAATCAGGAGATTGGAAAGAACAAGATTGGAAGATCTGGCCAAAGAAGTCTGGAGAAGGAACAGTCTTCTCAGAATCTACCCAAAATATGAGAATCTTTGTATCCTGTTTGGATGATGGGAAAGAACTTGTCTGGAAGTTCTCTGGGCTTCCCAAGGTATAGAATGAAGAGAATCTTCCTTCATGAGGTCATAGGAGACCCTCAACCTCAGAGGAGGGCATGGAGATGGAGTCTATAATCATGAAAGCATTGTGGATATAAAGAGCCACCCAAAGTTTTGGGAGGGAGGAAAAGAAAGTTTGCACTGGTGGAGCACCGAACAATACAGTGTAGGAGGCTCTAGGCTTAAAAAGGGATTTACATTCTGGGTTTTGATCAAGGTTAATAGAGAGGTAAGACATGATGGGTTTATTTGTCTGAGGGAGTCCTAAATCAGATAAGAGTTAAATCCAACTAGTTGCTAAGTACAACTAGGACTCCAGCTGGAGTAGGAACAGGATTCTAGGGAATGATTCCAGTCTGGGGATTGACACCACCCATTAGCCATTTTGTTCTTTCTTACTAACATACCTATCTTTTGTTCTGGATGGCATGCGCCCCTGCCCCAAATCACTTGATTTCTCAGGCTTCCTAGAAATAGGAATAGCTCTGTGACATAGATCATCAAGTCCATAGGTAAGGTTTCTTAGAAAGCTATTATTTTCCTGGTGAAAAGAAAGACTCCACAGGCATGTTCAGCTTGTCCATTGGCTGGCCACCTTTCTCCTGCCTGAATCCAATTGTGATGCCATCTTGCCACCAGAGGATTAATACTTCAAGAAAAGGATGGTACTTATGGCTGATCCACGTTGTTGTATGGCAGATGCCTGGAGAAGGGAATGGTAACCCACGCCAGTATTCTTGCCTGGAGAATCCCATGGACAGAGGAGCCTGGAGAGCTACAGTCTATGGGGTCACAAGAGTCAGACATGACTGAGAAACTAAGCACACACAGCACACACCTGGTCTTCCCTGATAGCTCAGTTGGTAAAGAATCTGCCTGCAATGCAGGAGACCCCTGTTCAATTCCTGGGTCAGGAAGATCCCTTGGAGAAGGGAAAGGCTACCCACTCCAGAATTCTGGCCTGAAGAATTCCATAGACTCTATAGTCCTAGGGGGGTCCTAGGTCTTTGATGATCTCTGCAATCTACTATAGCAGCTCTGGACTTCTTGGTCAGTGAGGAAATTAACCCCTTACTTGTTTAAGGCACATGGTTGTCATCACTAGTGATATCAGCCCCCCCTCCCCTTCCTCACCTCCATGCTTATTGTCTTCTTGTGATGTCTATGCATCTTTCCTCTTTTGATATTAGCTTAATGTTTACCATGAATCAGCTTAGATACAATAGTTTAGGAGTGGTTGTAGCCTGAGAGAGTAGACAGAAGTTTGATTACCCATGTAGCTGAATGTAATCCTAGCTGAAAAATCTTTGTGGATGAAGATAGATGCCTGGATAGAGGCTTGAACGATTGGAAACTGGTCTCCAAATGTCAAAATAATTTTCTTTCTCAATGTCTCATTGTTGGAGTTGGGACAGGATGAGAAGGTGATATTGGGGCTGAAAGAAAAGGAAACCAATTCAGTTGTTTGGTAAGGTATGAACTTATACAATCAGTTCAACAAATAATGAAATGGCAGCAAGGCCTCTTGGTAGCCAGCAGCCCCAAATCAACCATATCTCCATGATCCTGTATATTCTGGGTTCTGTCTACATGAGAGTCCTGACCTGGGAAGATTTAAAGTACAGGAGGCAGAAGAGAGATTGGAAGAACTCCACGTGACCAGGCTCACCAGCCAGCTAAATCACCTTACCTCCTCAGGGGCGGAGTGGATAAGAGAAGCATGTATTGTGCTCTGAAGCAAAGAGAGACATTGACTCCAACTGTGTTCACACTTAGACTTTCTAAAAGTGCCAAGTTCTTTCTTATGACTTGCTCAAGAGTAGAGCCCTAGGCCCCTCAGGCCCATAGCTTATTCCATCCATCATGTTTATGAAAATGTATATAAATCACCAAATATGCAGAGCCCAGCCCATAGTAAATGTTCAGTATGGTAAGAGGGCATCATTTTTTTCTGTGGATTTTAGTAAATATGGGAGGCCATCTGTGTAGTAGAAAGATTATAACGCAGGGACCTGGGGTGTGATCCCAGTTCTGCTGTTAGTAGCTAAACAACCTGGAGAAACCAGCTTCTCTAAGGACCTTGCTCTCTTCACCTATGAGTGTTGGATAATCTGTGTACAGCACACAATTCTCGGAGTCACCAACACATAGAAGACAACGTAAAATGTATCCCCTGAAGCTGGGCGGTGTGAAGGGCCTGCAGTTGCTAACCTCCCTCCAAGCTAGAGCACAGGAAGAATTGTGACTTTGCTTGGCTTGCAGTCAATACTATCTGATTGCCCTCCCGGCAGTTATGGTGTAATCTATTAGTCAATGGGATGTGCTTGAAATCAGTGATGAATTGTGCACCCGGGAATTAGCCAGCCTTGCTGTAATGAGCTTCAGGCTGGTAAGCCTGTATTATCTGTCAGGCGGAAGGGGTGAGAATAAATCTAAGAGGGAAGCAGAATGCCTACATGTGTTCTGAAGTTCTGATCTCTACAGGAGACAACCGATCAGGCTGACCACTGGGCTCTTGAACGCTGGAGCTTTCAAGACCCCTGAAACAATATCTGACAGGCTACTGGAACATCACAGGAGATGGGGTGGAAATAGGAGGCCAATTTATTCTGAGAAAAACTTGAAGCTCTGTACACATACAGGTGAATTAACTACTGGGATGGTTGTCATCACTAGTGACATTACTCCCCTCCCCCTCCTCACCACCATGCTTATTGCCTTCTTGTGATGTCTACGCGTCTTTCCTCTTTTGGTATTAGCTTGATGTTTGTCATGAATCAGATTTCACTTAGATACAATGATTTAGGAGTACTTGTAGCCTAAAAGAGTAGAGAGCAGTTTGACTTCCCGTTGTTATTTAGAAAATATACAATCCAGATAGCTGTGTAAAAAGTTAATGGTCCACTTTTGGTCAAGTAACAAAAGATGACATTTTGATTGGAAGAAGAACTTTTCAAAAGAAAATACCTAGAAAGCATGTCCCTTATGAGGGTTCCATTCTATGCTGCACTCTTCTGTTATTGTATTCTATTTATTCCAGAGTGACCAGCCTGGGGTCTTGTTGTTGTTTAGTCACTAAGTCGTGTCCAACTCCTTGTGATTCATAGTCTGAAGCATGCCAGGCTCCTCTGTTCTCCACTGTCTCCAGGAGTCTGCTAAAATTCATGTCCATTGAGTTGGTGATGCTATCTAACCATCTCATCCTCTGCCACCCTCTTCTCCTTTTGCCAGACTATATTTTAAAATAAGCAGAGGCTTCCCATGTGGTTTGGTGGTAAAGAATCCGTCCTCCAATGCAGGAGACACAGGAAACATGGGTTTGATCCTGGGATTGGGAAGATCGTTTGGAGGAGGAAGTGGCAACCCACTCCAGTATTCTTGCCTGGATAATCCCATGGACGGAGGAGCTTACTGGCCTATAGTCCATGGGGTCACAAAGAGTTAGTTGAACACAACTGAGCACACACAAACATGACATTTTAAAGCAAATAATGTGGATACATACAAAGTAGATGCATGTTGCTGCTACAAACTATTACATCCATTGTCTCTCCACTTGCCTTTTATGTCCCATTAAAACATCCGTCACGCACTTCCCCTCAACTGCCAGATGCATTAATAAAATAAAATGCATTAATCAAATAATATAATTCCTACTCTGCTGCTATTATGTTCTTAGCAGATGTTTGAGTGGATGTTTCTGGTTATGCAAGAGCCCAGTGATTTGTTGCAGGAAGACTTTAAAATAGAGTTAAATAAAATTTTATTTTGGCAAGTTTAACAACCAATTATCTAGGGGAAAAGAGCAACCAAATCCCAATTTTAGTATTTGCCAATATCTGTGGTGTAAATACTCTCACTGTGGCCAATTTCAAGCTATCAAAGTGCTTCCCCTGGATGCAGAGTTGGGAAGAGAAGCATATAAACAACTCCCATGGGCAAGTATGAGCTGCTGTCTCACCACCAAACAAATTTCAAAGCTCACTGTTTAATGCAGGAGAATTTCAGAGAGCTGCCAACAATTTGGCAAAATCTAAAATCCAAGAGGATTTAGTTCAGAGGGTAATGTGTTCAGAAAACAAAGCCAAACCCAAAGGGTTCAGTTCTACCAACTCACAGATATGATTAACTTGAGCTTTTGAAGAAACAGGGGACAGAGCAGAAACCATAATCCTTTAGCAAAGTATCTGAAAATCATTATAAGCATCAAATTATTGCTTGCAAAACTTCAGCCATATTTGGTTTTTGTCTGTACTCTTATTTATTTCAGTATCTTAGTTAATTTTATTCAACTCATTTAAAAAACTTAGCTTCATCTTAAGCAACTATATTCATTAAAGCATGGAGATGGTGAAGTAATTATGCTTTCAAATATACATTTAAAGAAATATATAACCTTTAAATTAAACATTCATTGTAGGGGGAGGGATAAATTAGGAAGTTGGGCTTAACATATACACACTACTATTTATAATATAGATAACCAACAAGGACCTACTGTATAGCACAAGGAAATATAGTAAGAATTTTGTAATAACTTTTAAGGGAAAAGAATCTGAAAAAGACTATATACGTGAGTACATATAACTGAATCACTGTGCTATGCATCTGAAACTGGCACAATACTGTAAATCGACTATATTTCAAAGAAAAATAATTCATCAGATAAGGCCTAAAATCACTTTGTATACAGTCTGTAGTATCTGAACAGGTACTTGGGCCATACTTTGTGAAACAATGCACCAAATAAATGATGCCCATTATTAATATTTACCTTTGGAGCCTAAGTATTGAAAGGCTCTGTATAATAATGCAGGTGGTAAATTCTCAGTCCTATATTTAGAAAAATCATTAGAAAACCTGGCTCCAAGTATCCTGAAAACCTTTAGGAAAAATGTGACCTTTAAAAGGTCACTGCTGCTAAGCACATCTTTCTTCTGGGATGCTGACTACATTTCTTAGGTTTTATTAAAGCACCTGCCTTGGTGGGGTTGAGGTGGAGGTGGAGGAATGTTTTCTGTTTGTCTGATACGTTGATACAATAAAAGCACAGAGAGGACCACAGGGCTGTGTACAGAAGTGTTCCTGGATTTCCTTCCCTGCTCTTGAACATCTGCGGGGGTCTGTGCTGTAGGCAACACTCAGTAAATTGGAAAATGAAGAACTCCATGTGTTCACCTTGGGCCTGCCACCTCCTCACTAGGTAATCACTGGGCAGCCACCCAAACTTAGGTTCCCTGTTTGTCAAACCAGTTAGAGCAGGAGCCTGTTTCCAACTGTGGGGAAGATCAGATTTCAGAAATGGAAGATATTTTGCCCCATCCTCCCTCCTGAGTTGATCAGTGGTAATTATTAATGGCAACAACACACTGTGGGTGATTTTCCTTGAATTTGTTGATTTCTAACCATGATAGAGAGATCTCCTCCATTGTAAATCTGGAAGAGAAGTACTGTGCTCTGGAATTTAAAAATCTCCCCCCACCCCCTGTTTTAAGAGAGACTATTGCATTCAAACAAACAAACAAAAAAACAAATCAAAACCCAGTTTCTTCAGGTGGTTAATTGAATCAAAAGAAGAGTTGCTCATAATCACCAGCTGTCTCCTGATTGCAGACTTATCTGTATTCATCTATGTCTAGTGAATTCATAATTTATGAGGCCCTACACAGCCACTTGCCTTAATAGCCTTCATTTGAAAAAGCTGATGTCTTCCAGCCAAAGGATGCTTAACACAATGTTTACAGATGTTGCTATGCCTTGATCAACTGTTCCTGAAGTAAGTGCCTGTAGAGAAGGAAGTCATTTCTGATTCATCTCTGGGTCTCTTTTGTACCAGTCCTCCCCAGGTCTTTCCCCCAGCCACAGAAGCGTAAGTCTGGAAGGTACAGGAAAACCTTCAGTTGCTGAATCTGACTTCACTGAAGAAGCCAAAACATTTCAGTGCATTTTCAGCCCTCCAAATATTAGCTGGTGAGTGACTGGTCCTCTAACATGTCACATTTTCATGTTCAATGATTGAAACTTCTTTTTTGGCAAGAAGTTACCAGAACTTCCAGTTTCTCAAGAGGCCAGTCATGAGAAAGGGCCCAACAGGAAGTAGACTCTTGCCTCTGGCAAGATTTGACTGCAGATTTAGAGCAGGTTACAGTCATGTTTTCTGCAAAGAAGGCTGTTCCTGGATCCAAGAGAAGGCCCGTGTTAGCAAATTTGAGCATAAAGGGCCCATACGAATGCCACAAAAATGCCAAATGCACAGTAGAGAAGACCCCCAAACAAAATGGATTTAACTAGTGGGCAACTATGATCTAAGAAAATATTGGAAGTCTCAAAGATTCTGACTTAAAATCCTCCTGAGTAGGAGGGAAAACTACAGTCTGTGTGATGCATGGGGTTGGCAGTGACCTGGTTAGACCCGATGTTACCACCTACCTTTGTGATGTTAGGCAAGGCCCTTAACTTTTTTTGAGTCTCTGTTTTCTAAGTAGAAAATGAGTTAGCCAGAATAATTTCTGAAATATCACTCAATTATGCATCTTTGGCCACCTCATGCGAAGAGTTGACTCATTGGAAAAGACTCTGATGCTGAGAGGGATTGGGGACAGGAGGAGAGGGGATGACAGAGGATGAGATGGCTGGATGGCATCACTGACTCAATGGACCTGAGTTTGGGTAAACTCAAGGAGTTGGTGATGGACAGGGAGGCCTGGTGTGCTGCGACTCATGGAGTCGCAAAGAGTCAGACACGACCGAGCGACTGAACTGAACTGAACTGATGCATCTTTACTTTTGGAATCTCCCTTATTACTCTGAACAATTAAGTAACATTTCCAATGGAGATTGTAGTGTCCAGAAATTAAGGATATTGAGATTAAGAGATCCTAGAGTCTGAATCTTCTTCCCCAAGACATTTCAGTACTGCCTTTTATTTTTTCTTCTGGGCTTAGAATTCACTGCCCAGGAATGCCATGGATCATGTCTGAACTCCTTTCTGCTCAGTCTCACCAATGAAAAATGGAAGATACACACTGGCATAAAAAGAATGTAATAAGCTTTGGAGCCAGAGAGACTTAGGTTCAAATCCCAACTCAATCGCATACTCTCTGAATGATGTTAGGTAGGTATTCAAGGTACCTTGCTGTGTAATGTGGACATGAAAATGTCATGCCATGTGGAACTGTTGAGAAGATTGAATGCCTTTCATATCTCAAAGGTATTTAATGGATCATTCATTTAAAATTCACTTTCCTACTTCATTCTTGGAGATTTCCACAACCACATGAAAGATCAGTCCTCCACATTAGAAGTTCAGTTCCTCTACCTCTTCACATTCATTATTTTCTTTAATCCCAACTAAGCTGTTGACTACCATGGCCAAAACATGAACTTTTCATCATCCTTAAGAGCATGATCACTGCAAATCAACTTCAGTATCCCATTCTCTGACTACCACCTTCTACCTCCCTTACTCGAGAACATCC
The DNA here is from genome assembly GCF_042477335.2 of Ovis canadensis. NCBI lineage: Eukaryota > Metazoa > Chordata > Mammalia > Artiodactyla > Bovidae > Ovis > Ovis canadensis. The sequence goes on from NC_091246.1 coordinate 32,424,883, forward strand.
GCTCCAACAATTCATCACCCTCAGCAAGAACTCTAATCCTTCGGTCCTGTTAGATTTTCGCTATCAGAGGTTTATCATATTCCCAGGCTAGAGTGTATGGTCCATTCTCTTCTTACACATGCCATGAACTTTCGTAGACCCTCTCCCCAGTAGTTCACTTGTTTAGCAAACCTGAAATCTTGATTAAATCCAACTCTCCACCTCCTCTGTAGCTTCATTTCGGCAGCTAGTTATTGCTGGAAAATAACACATAACTGTCAACAGATTCTTGCTTTAGTTTCATGATGATAAACATCTATTATATGTTCAATGTCAAGCTTGTGAAGCTTTCCTAATGGCTTTGATTTCCCAGTATTTAATTCCACTGCTTCATACCCTCTTCACCTGTCTCAAATCTTTTACATTCCTCCCTGTTTGCCTCATATTCAGTTGAGGAAAAGGAACCCCTTAAGCACACACTCCCTTATCTGCCTATGCAGTCCTGTTAATTACTACAAAGGAGGGTCAGCACCTTCACTTTGCTCTTGTGTTTCATCTCCTCTTACCTGCTCAATGGTTTTATTTTTGCAGTTACTGATCCTCCCCCTCCCCCAGACCTCTCCTCCCTACCTTGTAACCTGCTTTGTGACAAAGTTTGAGCTGACCCTGGAGTATAGCAACAAACAAGACACCATTCTTTCCCCGAGGCTCTCCCAGAAAAATGGCTGGACCACTAACTGGAAGACTATGGGATTGGTGCCTTTCTTAGGAAATGTACAAAGCTCTGTGTGGACACAGGTAGTTCCAGGGTACTTTGGGGTTGGGGAGTGGGACTCAGGGAAATAATCCCAGTGTTCACTGAAGATTTAGTGGTAAGGCCATAAATCATCTTTGTTTGTTTGGGGCCTATTAACTTTCCCATTGTTATTAACTCTTATTCGGACTCTGGACTCCTTTTCACTTTTTATAAAGTGAAATCCTTCTCATTTATGTATGATCAGTCACCTAAATTGGTGGGAAATCATTAATAAACCAATGTCTGTTGTGTTAATTCCAGGATTCCCCCCACCCACCCACCCACCCACCCATTTTTTAACTTGGGTTACTCACATTATATGAACAGAAACTGTAACATTTCTGTGAAGATGTTTCTAATTTATCTTTTGCTTTATAATTTTGTGTTTCGTTGTCTTAACATAAGAAGACATTTCTTCTCCAAAGCAAATTTCCCCACTCATTCATTAATGGAATGCCTACACTGACAAGAATTTTTGTTGGTTCAAGCCTATATATAAGGCAGTCTCCTTTGGATGATTTGCAGTTTTAGTTGGGAAAGGGAGACAATAATATTTGAAAGATAATTCAGGATTATCATAAAGGCTTTGCAGGACACAAATAGAGTAACATCTCGTGGGGAATGGGCCACTTCCCCAGGAGAATTGAGATGGAATGCTAAGATATCTGAGACCTAAAGGACAATGAGGAGCCTACCAGCCTTGTCCCCTGAGGGGGAAATGTACTTAGGCAGAGGGAATAGCAAGGACAATAGTTACAAAGCAAAGAAAAACATGGTATATGGAAGCAATGAGAACAGATAGTTGCAGGTGAAGTTTTGTGAGCAAAGGGCAAGTGTGCTGAGGTGAGGTTGGGGCTTAGACAGGGTCTTGTGAGTGATCGATTGAATTCTAAGGCCAGTGGGAAACTGCTGAAGGATTTTAAGCAGATGATAACACAAGAGTGCACATGGCCCCCAGCAGCTAAGAAGGTATCAGCTCTGTCTAGGTAGGAACTGGGGATGAATTCACTTGATGAGAACTGCCTAAAAAGGGTCAGGGAAATTTTCCAAAATTTTTTTGTCTGGGGACCCAGAGCCAAATCTTTTATTTCTGTACTTACTTTTTAGATCAGGGTAATTACATGAAAATATATTATATTACTCCTCTGCTTTCAACAGAGGGACATATTTAAGATACTGGAGGTTCTGCTTTAGGGAATGGTCTATTTTAAAAGTAAACTGCAATAATCTGGATGGTTCATGAACTCAGAAGCAGGATTCTTTCAACAGATAAGTGTAAGTGAATACGATGAATAAAATGCTATGTTCTAAACATACTTTTATAAGAAGCCATCTTTGTCTTCTGGAGTCTAAAATTTATCAGTGAAGATAAGACAAGAACATAGAAATGTATATGCTTAGTCGCTGAGTTGTGTCCGACTCTTTGAGGCCCCATGGACTGTAGCCTGCTAGGCTCCTCTGTCCATGGGGATTCTCCAGGCAAGAATAAGACAAGAATATAAATGCCTATGATATGTGATAAGGCTCTGAAAAGAGAAAGTCTTCTTTAGTTCAAGGAGAGCTGGGAAGACTAAGGAAGAATTCCTGAAGCAGGCAGTGTTTAGGCAGGTTCTCAGGAAGCTCTACAATAGATGCAACTAAGTGGGGAGCATTTCTTGCCATAGGAAATGATGCTATGAAGATAAGAAATGTTAGGTCTATCTGGGTCAACAGAGAATCTGGATGAATGTTGAGGTAGATCCAGGGGTTTAGTGAGAGGCATGGCTTCATGGTGGCTGGTGAGGACAGTCCAATTGGCAAGGTTGTGGACTCAGGTTGGGGTATATCTGAAAGGGAAGGTGTATCTGAAACTGAATACTAACTCCTCGGTTTTCCTGGGCCCTGTTTGTCCTCTGCCCAGAAATCCTCGGGTCCCTTTTACCCTCAGTACCCTGAGGACTACCCTCAGGCTACTGCAGCCACCTCAAAATCAAGATCAAAGAGTCAGATGTTCAAGTTCCTCTCTGGCTCCTTGTGAGGATAGATTTTGAAATCTCCCTGGCCTCCAGAGTTCCCTGCAGGGTGACGCTGCATCTACTCCATGGATCTTGGAGTGCCTGGTCTTCATTTCTTCCTCTTCCTTCTGCTTTCCCCGCTTAGCCAGGTTCCTTAGAGAGACTTTCTTAATAAATCATTTGGAAATGAATTTTTGTCTCTGGGTTCATTTCTGGGGTACCTGCCCTGAGACGCTGGCCAAAGTTACTTTCATTTCCCCAGCTTGTGAAGGGCTGATCCAGAGTGGGAAGGCCTGATGAGTGGCCCTGAGAAAAAGGTTTAGTGGAACAATGAGATACAAGCCTAACTGTAAAGGAGCGAGTGCTGAGGACAGTTTGTCCTTTTTGGGTGTCCTACAGGGAGCGCTAGTTGTCAAGAACCCACCTGCCAGTGCAGGAGACACAGGATACATACGTTCAATCCCTGGGTTGGAAAGCTCCCTTGGAGAAGAAAATGGCAACCCACTCCAGTATACTTGCCTGGAGAATCCTATGGACAGAGGAGCCTGGTGGGCTACAGTCCATGGTTTTGCACAGAGTCTGACACAACTGAAACTACTTAGCATGCACACACACTTCTTGAAAGTCTTGTGATGTTTGGGTTATTTCTGGCCTTTTGCATCTTGCTTCACCAAAAACATAGCAGAACTCAGAAAACTGAAAGTCCCAACCTCTTCTGCACCTGGGATGCAAGAGTGCGAAACATGCAGCAATGATGAGACATGCGGATATTAAACATCTGTTCAGAAACGAACAGCTTGGGGAAAGATCTATTTGTAGAATCTTCTATTATTTTTGTTGGTTGGGTGGCAGCAGAGGTTTTAGTTTTCTGAGGCACAGTGGTTGTGAAGTTGCAGTTCCAACTCAAAAAAAAAAAAGTGTTATCTTTGGGGTGTTACAGTCACCTCCATAGTTCCCTGTGATATCCAGTAAGGCAGCAGTAACAGCAGCCACAGCAATGGGAATTGTTTTCTCACTGAACCAGTTCTGAGGCCTGGTTTGAGCCTTGTTCTTAGGAATGTAACTTTAGCCACCTTGGGACACCAGCCCTCCCAACAATGTCTTTTTAATAAATTTCTCTTGTGAATACTTGGTATCAGCTTGGATTGTTCGCAAATATGAACTCTGCCTGTGAGAGCAGAAGGTGAGAAATTGTGTGGATGGGTAAAGAGGAGAGTGTCAGAAGACTTTGGCAGCCTCTGTGATGGCAACTGGGGTCATTGTCTTTTAGTGTTCCAGTACTTCTTCCATGTTGAATCTGTGCTGGTGTGTGGGGCTAACAGAATACAATGTAAAGGATGGTTCTGTTAGGTAGTTAGAATAGGAAACAGGAGTCCAAAATGGTGGTGGCTAAAAGACAAGGAAGGGAAAAGCCTGTGAAAATAGAACAAAGGAAGGTCAAAGGAAGGTCTGAGGACCTGAGTGAGGACCTCAGGTAGAACAAACAGCACTTTTGGCTAGCCCAATTTACATAGGGCAAGCCCAGGGAGAGGAAAAAATCGTATAAAAAAAGGAGCCAAAGCGTGCGCTCTCTCTCTCTCTCCTGCCTGCTGGCGTGCTCCCCAATTCTCTTCTCTTTGCATCTGTGGGTCCGCATGCCCTCATGACTCGAGGATGGATTCTCTTGCTATTTTCTAAATAAAATAGAACTGTAACACTGATCTGTCTAAGAGCTATAACACAGTCTGTCCAAGACCCAAGAGCTGTGAACTGCCGAGGGATTTAATGTCCATCACTCCAAATCTTTGCTGTGATGAGACAGAACCGAGGAGCATATACTCTCCTGACAGTTCCAAAGCAAAGCTGAAAGTCTGTCAGCCATGTCCGATTCTTTGCAACCCCATGGACTGTAGCCTGCCAGGCTCCTCTGTCCATGGAATTCTCCAGGCCAGAATATTAGAGTGGGTTGCCATTTGCTTCTTCAGGGAATCTTCCCAACTCAGGGATCCAACACAGGTCTCCTGCATTACAGGCATTTTTTTTTTTTTACCATGTGAACCATCATGGAAGCTCAAAGCTAGTTCATAAAGATATTTCACTTGTGCATTGGAAGGTGATCACACGTAACAGTGATAGGACTGGCAAGGAGGATAACTTTCTTGTCTTGAGATAAAAAGAAAGAGGAAATAAGATTGTTAGGATCAAGAAAGGGAATAGACCAAGAATTTCACTTTCTCAGCAAAGTAAAAGTCAAGCAAGAGCATCTGCAAAGATGGAGCAGGACTGGAGTGAGTGGGTCTATTTTTTAAGCTAACATTTACTGAGGGTTGATTTTGTGCCTGGCATATTTTTAGCTTTTTCCATATATAATCTCATTTAACTATTCTATCAACATAATAAGACAGGAGCCATTCACTTCTTAATTTTATAGATAACAGAGCAGAAGCAGATAGGAATTAAGGACCTCATCAGATCGACGTCCAAGGAGTGGTGGCTGCCCGGGCGCAGGATGGCTGAGAGGAGCTACTCCACTTTCAAAGTCGGGAGGGGCAGTGGTGAGGAGATACCCTCATCCAAGGTAAAGAGCAGTGGCTGTGCTTTGCTGGAGCAACCTTGAAGAGATACCCCATGCCCAAGGTAAGAGAAACCCAAATAAGAAGGTAGGTGTTGTGAGAGGGCATCAGAGAGCAGACACACTGAAACCATAATCACAGAAAACTAGTCAATCTAATCACACTAGGACCACAGCCTTCTCTAACTCAATGAAACTAAGCCATGCTGTGTGGTGCAACCCAAGATGGACGGGTCATGGTGGAGAGGTCTGACAGAATGTGGTCCACTGGAGAAGGGAATGGCAAGTCACTTCAGTATTCTTGCCTTGAGAACCCCATGAACAGTATGAAAAGGCAAAATGATAGGATAATGAAAGGAACTCCCCAGGTCAGTAGGTGCCCAATATGCTACTGGAGATCAGTGGAGAAATAACTCCGGAGAGAATGAAAGGATGGAACCAAAGCAAAAACAATACCCAGTTGTGGATGTGACTGGTGATAGAAGCAAGATCCGATGCTGTAAAGAGCAATATTGCATAGGAACCTGGAATGTCAGGTCCATGAATCAAGGCAAATTGGAAGTGGTCAACAGGACATGGCAAGAGTGAATGTCGACATTCTAGGAATCAGTGAACTAAAATGGACTGGACTGGGTGAAATAACTCAGATGACCATTATATCTATTACTGTGGGCAGGAGTCCCTCAGAAAAAATGGAGTAGCCATCATGGACAACAAATGAGTCCGAAAAGCAGTATTTGGATGCAGTCTCAAAAATGACAGAATGATCTCTTCGTTTCCAAGGCAAATCATTCAATATCAGAGTAATCCAAGTCTATGCCCCAACCAGTAATGTGGAAGAAGCTGATGTTGAACAGTTCTATGATGACTTACAAGACCTTATAGAAGTAACACCCAAAAAAGATGTCCTTTTCATTATAGGGGACTGGAATGCAAAAGTAGGAAGTCAAGAAACACCTGGAGTAACAGGCAAATTTGGCCTTGAAATACGGAAGGAGGCAGAGCAAAGGCTAATAGAATTTTGCCTAGAGAACTCACTGGTCATAGCAAACACCCTCTTCCAACAACACAAGAGATGACTCTACACATGGACATCACCAGATGGTCAACACCGAAATCATATTGTATATTCTTTGCAGCCAAAGATGGAGAAGCTCAATACAGTCAGAAAAAACAAGACTGGGAGCTGACTATGGCTCAGATCATGAACTCCTTATTGCCAAATTCAGACTTAAATTGAAGAAAGTAGGGAAAACCACTAGACCATTCATGTATGACCTAAATCAAATCTCTTATGATTATACAATGGAAGTGAGAAATAGATTTAAGGGACTAGATTTGATAGATAGAGTGCCTGATGAACTATGGATGTAGGTTCATGACATTGTACAGGAGACAGGGACCAAGATCATCCCCATGGGAAAGAAATGCAAAAAAGCAAAATGGCTGTCTGGGGAGGGCTTACAAATAGCTGTGAAAAGAAGAGAGGCGAAAGCAAAGGAGAAAAGGAAAGATATAAGAATCTGAATGCAGAGTTCCAAAGAATAGTAAGAAGAGATAAGAAAGCTTTCTTCAGCAATCAATGCAAAGAAATAGAGGAAAACAGCAGAATGGGAAAGACTAGAGATCTCTTCAAGAAAATTAGAGACACCAAGGGAACATTTCATGCAAGGATGGGCTTGATAAAGGACAGAAATGGTCTGGACCTAACAGAAGCAGAAGATATTAAGAAGAGGTGGCAAGAATACACAGAAGAACTCTACAAAAAAGAGCTTCACGACCAAGATAATCACAATGGTGTGATCACTCTCCTGGAGCAAGACATCCTGGAATGTGAAGTCAAGTGGGCCTTAGAAAGCATCACTACGAACAAAGCTAGTGGAGGTGATGGAATTCCAGTTGAGCTATTTCAAATCCTGAAAGATGATAATGTGAAAATGCTACACTCAATATGCCAGCAAATTTGGAAAGCTCAGCAGTGGCCACAGGACTGGAAAAGGTCAGTTTTCATTCCAATCCCAACGAAAGGCAATGCCAAAGAATGCTCAAACTACCGCACAATTGCACTCATCTCACAAGCTAGCAAAGTAATGCTCAAAATTCTCCAAGCCAGGCTTCAGCAATACGTGAACCATGGAGTTCCAGATGTTCAAGCTAGTTTTAGAAAAGGCAGAGGAACCAGAGATCAAATTGCCAACATCATCAGCTGGATCATGGAAAAAGCAAGAGAGTTCCAGAAAATCATCTATGTCTGCTTTACTGACTATGCCAAAGCCTTTGACTGTGTGGATCACAATAAACTGTGGAAGATTCTGAAAGAGATGGGAATACCAGCCCACCTGACCCGCCTCTTAAGAAGCCTATATGCAGGGCAGGAAGCACCAGTTAGAACTGGACATGGAACAACAGACTGGTTCCAAATAGGAAAAGAAGTACATCAATGCTGTATATTGTCACCCTGCTTATTTAAATTTTATGCAGAGTACATCATGAGAAACGCTAGGCTGGAAGAAGCATAAGCTGGAATCAAGATTGCCCGGAGAAATATCAATCATCTCAGATATGCAGATGATACCACCCTTACGGCAGAAAGTGAAGAGGAACTAAAAAGCCTCTTGATGAACATGAAAGTGGAGAGTGAAAAAGTTGGCTTAAAGCTCAACATTCAGAAAACGAAAATCATGGCATCTGGTCCCATCACTTCATGGGAAATAGATGGGGAAACAGTGTCTGACTTTATTCTTTTAGGCTTCAAAATCACTGTAGATGGTGACTGCAGCCGTGAAATTAAAAGATGCTTACTCCTTGGAAGAAAAGATATGACCAACCTAGATAGCATATTCAAAAGCAGAGACATTACTTTGCCAACAAAGGTCCGTCTAGTCAAGGCTATGTTTTTTCCAGCAGTCATGTATGGATGTGAGAGTTGAACTGTGAAGAAGGCTGAGCACTGAAGAATAGATGCTTTTGAACTGTGGTGTTGGAAAAGACTCTTGAGAGTCCCTTGGACTGCAAGGAGATCCAACCAGTCCATTGTAATGGAGATCAGTCCTGGGTGTTCTTTGGAAGGAATGATGCTAGAACTGAAGCCCCAGTACTTTGTTTACCTCATGCGAAGAGCTGACTCATTGGAAAAGACCCTGATGCTGGGAGGGATTGAGGGCAGGAGGAAAAGGAGATGACATTGGATGAAATGGCTGGATGCCATCACCTACTCGATGGACGTGAGTCTGAGTTAAATCGGGAGTTGGTGATGGACAGGGGGGCCTGGCATGCTGCAGTTTATGGGGTCGCAAAGAGTCAGACACGACTGAGCGACTGAACTGAACTGAACTGAACAGATAAACTGGTTCTGTTGGACACAGAGGGTAAACTCCACATTTTTTAGACCCTTTCATTGACTTACTAAGGACATCTGTTATGAGAAATTTACAATGTGAGTCTATGTGAGATGAGCCAAAAAAAGAAGGAAAAGTTTTCTTCAGGAAAATATAAGACACTAGACAGTCACAAGTTCAATTGTGAATTACATTGAAATAAGCCATAAAGATAAGGTATATCCTAGCTGTTTAAGGAAATTCTTGGGCACTATGTTTCATCTTTCTTGATGGAGTTGCATTAGTGATCAAAAGAGCAAACCACCAATCCTTTTTCCTTGTCTTTCTTGCCCCGTTGCAAAAATCTATGGTCTCTTCAAGTGTGCTCAGTAATAAGAGAAGCAAAGGCCTGGGTTCTAGGAAATGCATTATCTAATCTAAAATTAGATAACAGCCCATTGTCTCAAGCAGAAGTAAATCCTATATACTAATCTGGCAGAAAGTGATCTAGCCCTTTAAAAGATTTATTAGTTCTGATCTTCTGTCTATATATGACTATTTTTCATCTCATCCTGTGATGGAGAAATTGAATTAAGAACTAAAATAACTTCTTTTTTAAGGTATGTAAACATTTGTGGGGGCTTCCCTGGTGGCTCAGATGGGAAAGCGTCTGCCTGCAATGTAGGAGACCCGGGTTCAATTCCTGGGTTGGGAAGATCCCATGGAGACGAAAATGGCAATCCACTCCAGCACTCTCACCTGGAAAATACCATGGATGGAGTAGCCTGATAGGCTATAGTCCATGGGGTCGCAAAGAGTGGGACATGATTGAGCGACTTCACTTTCCCTTTCAAACCTTTGTGATCTAGACTTTCAGGTTTTGGAGGCCTCAAGGTATTTGGAGACTCAAAGCATTAAATGAGAAGAAAGAGAAAAGTAACAGTTATTATAGAAACAGATGAGTTCCTAACAGTGTTTGTTGTAAATACTTAATAACCAGCTTTCAAAAAATATGTAATATTGCCAGGACTTGGGGAAGGCACTTATAGGGATAATTGCTAATGGGTTTGGGTTTTAGGGGCGGAGAGAGTGAAAAAGATGGCTTAAAGCTCAACATTTAGAAAACGATGATCATGGCATCTGGTCCCATCCCTTCATGGGAAATAGATGGGGAAACAGTGGAAACAGTGTCAGACTTTATTTTGGGGCTCCAAAAGGCAAGCCAAAGAATGCTCAAACTACCGCACAATTGCACTCATCTCACACGCTAGTAAAGTAATGCTCAAAATTCTCCAAGCCAGGCTTCAGCAATATGTGAACCGTGAACTTCCTGATGTTCAAGCTGGTTTTAGAGAAGGCAGAGGAACCAGAGATCAAATTGCCAACATCCGCTGGATCATGGAAAAAGCAAGAGAGTTCCGAAAAAACCATCTATTTCTGCTTTATTGACTATGCAAAGCCTTTGACTGTGTGGATCACAATAAACTGGAAAATTCTGAAAGAGATGGGAATACCAGACTACCTGACCTGCCTCTTGAGAAATCTGTATGCAGGTCAGGAAGTACCAGTTAGAACTGGACATGGAACAACAGACTGGTTCCAAATAGGAAAAGGAGTACGTCAAGGCTGTATATTGTCACCCTGCTTATTTAACTTCTATGCAGAGTACATCATGAGAAACGCTGGACTGGAAGAAACACAAGCTGGAATCAAGATTGCTGGGAGAAATATCAATAACCTGAGATATGCAGATGTCATCACCCTTATGGCAGAAAGTGAAGAGGAACTAAAAAGAAAGCCTCTTGATGAACATGAAAGAGGAGAGTGAAAAAGTTGGCTTAAAGCTCAACATTCAGAAAAAGAAAATCATGGCATCTGGTCCCATCACTTCATGGGAAATAGATGGGGAAAGAGTGGAAACAGTGTCAGACTTTATTTTGCAGGGCTCCAAAATCACTGCAGATGGTGACTGCAGTCATGAAATTAAAAGAGGCTTACTCCTTGGAAGAAAAGTTATGATCAACCTAGATAGCATACTCAAAAGCAGAGACATTACTTTGCCAACTAAGGTCCATCTAGTCAAGGCTATGGTTTTTCCAGTAGTCATGTATGGATGTGAGAGTTGGACTGTGAAGAAGGCTGAGTGCCGAAGAATTGATGCTTTTGAACTGTGGTGTTGGAGAAGACTCTTGAGAGTCCCTTGGACTGCAAGGATATCCAACCAGTCCATTCTGAAGGAGATCAGTCCTGGGTGTTCTTTGGAAGGAATGATGCTAGAGCTGAAACTCCAGTAATTTGGCCACCTCATGCGAAGAGTTGACTCATTGGAAAAGACTTTGATGCTGGGAGGGATTGGGGGCAGGAGGAGAAGGGGACTGCAGAGGATGAGATGGCTGGATGGCATCACTGACTCAACAGACGTGAATCTGAGTGAACTCCTGAAGTTGGTAATGGACGGAGGCCTGGCGTGCTGCAATTCATGGGGTCGCAAAGAGTCGGACATGACTGAGTGCCTGAAATGAACTGAACTGAACTGAAAATCACTGCAGATGGTGATTGCAGGCATGAAATTAAAAGACGCTTACTCCTTGGAAGAAAAGTTATGACTAACCTAGATAGCATATTCAAAAGCAGAGACATTACTTTGCCAACAAAGGTCTGTCTAGTCAAGGCTATGGTTTTTCCAGTAGTCATGTATGGATGTGGGAGCTGGACTGTGAAGAAAGCTGAGTGCCAAAGAATTGATCCTTTTGAACTGTGGTATTGGAGAAGACTCTTGAGAGTCCCTTGGACTGCAAGGCAATCCAACCAGTCCATTCTGAAGAAGATCAGCCCTGGGATCTCTTTGGGAGGAATGATGCTAAAGCTGAACTCCAGTACTTTGGCCACATCATGCAAAAGTTGACTCATTTGAAAAGACTCTGATGCTGGGAGGGATTGGGGGGCAGGAGGAGAAGGGGACGACAGAGGATGAGATGCCTGGATGGCATCACCAAGTCGATGGATGTGATCTGAGTGAACTCTAGGAGTTGGTGATGGAGAGGGAAGCCTGGAGTGCTGCGATTCATGGGGTCGCAAAGAGTCTGACACGACTGAGCGACTGAACTGAGCTAAACTGTACTGAATGAAAATGTTCTGAAATTTATGGAGACAGTGGCACTATATAGTTAATTCTGTGTGTGTGTGTGTGTGTGTGTATGTGTGTGTATGTACTCAGTTGTGTCCAACTCTTTGGGACTCCACGGGCTGTAGTTTGTCAGGCTCCTCTTTTCATGGAATTTTCCAGACAAAAATACTGGAGCAGGTTCCTACTCCATTTACTACTCCAGGGGATCTGCCTGACCCAGCGATTGAACTCAGGTCTCCTGCATTGGCACGCAGTTTCTTTACGATTAGCAGTACCTGGGAAGTGAATTCACTAGAGATCAAAAACCACATAATTTGATTTTAAAATCGTTGGAAGATCTGAGTAGAGGTTTTCCCAAAGAAGACACACAGGTACATACAGACGACCACCAGGTACATGAATAAATGATCAACATCACTAATCATTAAGGAAATACAAATCAAGACCACAATGAGATGTCACCTCACACCTGTTAGAAAGCCTATTACAAAAAAAAAAAAAAAAAGGCAAGAAATTACAAGTGTTGGTGAGGATGTGGAGAAAAGGGAACACTTATACTCTATTGGTTGGAACATAAACTGGTACAGCCGCTATGGAAAACAGTATGAAGTTTCAAAAAATTAAATATTTTAACTACAATATGATCCAACAATTTTACTTTTGGGTATTTATTTGAAGAAAATAAAAACACTGACTTGAAAAGATAATATATAAGCACCCCTACATGATTGCAGTGTTATTTACATAGGCCAAGATACAGAAGCAGCTGAAGTGTCCATTGATAGATGAATGCATAAAGAATATGTTATATATGTATACACAATGGAGTACTACTCATTCATAAAAAAGAATGAAATCTTGCCATTTGTGATGACATGGATGACTTTGAGGGCATTATGCTAAGTGAAATAAATCATGCTGCTGCTGCTAAGTTGCTTCAGTCGTGTATGACTCTTTGTGACCCCATAGATGGCAGCCCACCAGGCTCCCCCATCCCTGGGATTCTCCAGGCAAGATTACTGGAGTGGGTTGCCATTTCCTCCTCCAATGCATGAAAGTGAAAAATGAAAGTGAAGTCGCTCAGTCATGTCTCACTCCTAGTGACCCCATGGACTGCAGTCCACCAGGCTCCTCCATCGATGGGATTTTCCAGGCAAGAGTACTTGAGTGGGTTGCCATTGCCTCTCTGAATAAATCATACAGAGAAAGACAAATACCATATGATCTTGGTCACACATGGAATCTTAAAATTACAAAGCTGCCATAGCTCATAAATACAGAGAATAGATTGCTGGTTGCCAGAGGTGGGGATTAGGGGTGGACAAAAATGAGTGAAGGAGGTCGAAAGGTACAAACTTCCAGCTATAAAATGAACAAGTCATGGGGATGTAATCTACAGCAGGGTGACTATAGTTAATAATACTTCATTGCATATTTAAAAGTTGCTAGTGGAAACAGTGTCAGGCTTTATTTTGGCGGGCTCCAAAATCACTGCAGATGGTGACTGCAACCATGAAATTAAAAGATGCTTATTCCTTGGAAGAAAAGTTATGACCAACCTAGATAGCACATTCAAAAGCAGAGACATTACTTTGCCGACTAAGGTCCGTCTAGTCAAGGCTATGGTTTTTCCATAGTCATGTATGGGTGTGAGAGTTGGACTGTGAAGAAGGCTGAGCACCGAAGAATTGATGCTTTTGAACTGTGGTGTTGGAGAAGTCTCTTGAGAGTCCCTTGGACTGCAAGGAGATCCAACCAGTCCATTTTGAAGAAGTTCAGCCCTGGGATTTCTTTGGAAGGAATGATGCTAAAGCTGAAACTCCAGTACTTTGGCCACCTCATGCGAAGAGTTGACTCATTGGAAAAGACTCTGATGCTGGGAGGGATTGGGGGCAGGAGGAGAAGGGGACAACCAAGGATGAGATGGCTGGATGGCATCACTGACTCGATGGACGTGAGTCTGAGTGAGCTCTGGGAGTTGGTGATGGACAGGGAGGCCTGGCGTGCTGTGATTCATGGGGTTGCAAAGTGTCGGACACGACTGAGTGACTGAACTGAACTGAACTGAAGAGAGTATATATTAAAAGTTCTCATTATAAGAAAAAAAATTTTGTAACTATATGTAGTGATAAATGTTAATTAGACAATAAAATAAATCTAGATAATAACTCTAATGGCAGAAAGTGAAGAGGAACTAAAGAGCCTCTTGATGAGGGTGAAGGAGGAGGAGAGGGAAAACAATAAAAAACTAAGATCATAGCGCCTGGTTCCATCACTTCATGGCAAATAGAAGGGGAAAAAGTGGAAACAGTGACAGACTTTATTTTCTTGGGCTCCAAAATCCATGTGGACCATGACTGCAGCCATGAAAGAACAAGACACTTGCTCCTTGGAAGGTAAGTTATGACAAACCTAGACAGCATATTAAAAAGCAGAGACATTCCTTTGTTGGCAAAAGTCATCTAGTCAAAGCTATGGTTTTTCCAATAGTCATGTACAGATGTGAGAGTTGGACCATAAAGAAAGCTGAGTGCTGAAGAATTGATGCTTTCAAATTGTGGTACTGGAGAAGAGTCTTGAGAGTCCCTTGGACTGCAAGGAGATCAAACTAGTCATTTCCTAAAGGAAATCAGTCCTGAATATTCATTGAAAGGACTGATGCTGAAGCTGAAACTCCAGTACTTTGGCCACCTCATGAGAATATTCACTGGACAAGACCCTGATGCTGGGAAAGATTGTGGGCAGGAGAAGGTGGTGACAGAGTATGATATAGTTGGATGGCATCACCAACTCAGTAGACATGAATCTGAGTAAACTCCAGGAGATAGTGAAAGACAGGGAAGCCTGGCATGCTGTAGTCCACGGAGTCGCAAAGAGTCAAACACAGCTTGGCTACTGAACAACTACAACAGACAATAGCTAGACAATAAGATCATTTTGCAATACACACAAATGTCAAATCATAGTTTTTGTACAGCAAAAGCTAATATATATATCAACTATATTTCAATAAAAATAAATGCTATGCAAATATATTATTTAAGTAATCTCATTTTTCCTATTTTCCATGGGAAAGCTGACCTATGATAGAAAATTGCTTAGCGTTTGATGTTGCACCCAAGATTAGCCATTCTCAACTTTAGGTTGTGTTCAGAAGGATGGGGTAGGAACCAGGGTGGGGAGAGAATGATCAACCTCTAAAGATTTATTAGGATATTCTTTCTTACAGTATGTAAAAGCTCTCCTTCTTTCTAGAACTTGTGTTACTTTTGATTTTTGGGCTTACCTCTCCATACTTTCTCAATATTTTCTAAATGACAACACTTTACCCTATTACATATTGTTTTGTTAGATTTCTTTATCTTTCTATAGCATCCTATAGTATCCTAAGTATTCTGAAAAAGAAAAAAAAAACTAGAATGTGGACATAATTACTTGTTTACATTTTTTTTAAAAAGAAAACATAATATAAAGAATTACACCAAAATCCTTAAGATACTCTATATGGTGGCATTTTGGATGTACAATTTTCTGTATTTTGTAGATGAACTACAAAAGGCAGGTATTTTTGTATAATCAGGGAAAACTGAAAATCAGTATATAAAATTTTGAATAGTCCATATATTGACATTTATATGTAAAGAATATGAACAACAAAAATACCAGATTGCCATGGTTATATCTGGATGTTAGATACACTGATGACTTTTTTCCCCTTCTGTTTTTTTTTCCCCCAAGTTTTCTGTGATGAGCATGTTTAAAACCTTAAAGGTCCATCTAGCCAAGGCTATGGTTTTTCCTGTGGTCATGTATGAATGTGAGAGTTAGACTGTGAAGAAACCTGAGCGCTGAAGAATTGATGCTTTTGAACTGTGGTGTTGGAGAAGACTCTTGAGAGTCCTTTGGACTGCAAGGAGATCCAACCAGTCCATTCTGAAGGAGATCAGCTCTGGGATCTCTTTGGAAGGAATGATGCTGAGGCTGAAACTCCAGTACTTTGGCCACCTCATGTGAAGAGTTCACTCATTGGAAGAGACCCTGATGCTGGGAGGGATCAGGAGCAGGAGGAGAAGGGGACGACCGAGGATGAGATGGCTGGATGGCATCACCAACTGGATGGTCGTGAGTCTGAGTTAACTCCGGGAGATGGTGATGGACAGGGAGGCCCGGCATGCTGTGATTCATGGGGTCGTGAATAGTTAGACATGACTGAGCGACTGAACTGACTGAGTGATATATATTTTTAAAAGAATGCATTGCATGTAAATGAAATAGTTGCTGTGAATGTGTTTTGTTTCAAATAATTATTCATAAGTTATTTCTTTCCTTTCAACTTAAAAAAATTTGAATTAATTTACTTATAATGCTGGGTCTTTGCTGTTGCTTGCACTTATCTCTAGTTGCGGTGAGCAGGGGCTGCTCTCTAGTTGCAGTGTGAAGGCTTCTCATTTTGGTGGCTTCTCTTGATGCTGAGCACAGGCTGTAGGTTGTGTGGGCTTCAGCTGCTGTGCTAGGACTAAGTAACTGTGGTTCCTGGGCTTTAGAGCAGAGACTCAGTAGCTGTGGAGCACTGGCTTAGTTATTCCATGGCATGTGGGATCTTCCCAGGCCAGGGATCAAACCAGTGTCTCCTGCATCGGCAGGCAGATTTTTTTACCACTGAGCAACCAGGGAAGCCTCTTTACAATTTTTTAAACTTAAGATGAAACTATAGGTGACCATGTGTGTACACATGTAAGTAACATTTAAAGTAAAGCTGTAGTATTTTTTTTTAACATATTATAAGACTCACCAAAGAAATCAGCCATGCCCCAGGGTTGCTGTCTCACTGCTCAGCAGCTGCTGACTTCCAGAACCTAAAAGGGGGACACTGGGTTTTCAATAACCATAAGTCAGGTACAGGCTTCAGAAGAGAATTCTGACCTTCCACCTTATAGGGGAAAATGCCCTTTAAGACATGGTCTCTGGGCAGGTCAGATCATTAATTTTAGTTAAGCAAGGTCAAAGCAAAGAAAATAAGTGGTGACTTGTGTTTTAATTTTAGTGTATTAACATTTCTTTAAATTTTCTTTTGGGGAATGGTGGTTTTTATGGAGTTAATGAAAAGGAATCCTGATCTTCACTTATAATTAATTTATTTCTGTTCTCATTTGCATTTTATTTGTGAAAGTCCTTGCTAAGCTGCATTTGAATGAAACAAGAAGTCCAGCAGACAGGGGTGCTCTCTTCTCATTTGAAAATCTCCTTGTGAAAGAAAGCAGCACAGAACAGGGAAATTTGGAATTAATGTCATCGCACATTTGCATCCTGTATCCCAAAGAACTTTTCTGGCTAAAAGCTATTTTGTGTAAATTTTGATGGCTGAGCACTTACAACCACAGAGACACCTGAAACTTGCATGTGGCATAACCTGATGGCTCCTTGCACTATTTTACTACCTTTGTTCAATTTCTTTGTGAAAATCCCAGAAATCGGAATCTTTGCATAAATCCAACTCTCCTTTTAAGGACCTGTGGGCCACATTTCCAAAGCTGCACCAAAGTCACCTTTTGAGATCTGAAGCTATTTTCTGTATCTTTCATATACTGCAGCTACAACCCCAAGATGGGGGAATTCTTTTCCTTCAGCTAAAGAGATGCGATTACCTAAGCTTCCCTCAGGTTCTTGTGACATGAAATGGCAGGACTTTTATGAAAATGTGTTCAGCGTTGCTGAAGCACTGCCTCTGGCTCTTTTAGTCACTGGAGCTCTGTGTTTGTTCAGCTGGAGAGGTCAAATGATTTGTTCTTCCAGGAGTTAATCATTTATGACAAATGTGCTTGGTTGACACGTGAATGAATGCTGGATTGCACCTTAGCTGGAGAAGCAGTAGAGTGCATTTGCCTCTTAAAACATGCTCATATTCTTTAGGGCACCCCTGCCCCATACACTGGCCTCAGGCTGCTAGTGTGTTCTTGTCAACTTCTCTCCACTGTTTCCTTCTGTCCCCTCTGCGCTCCCCTTTTCCTCAGTTGTCAATTAAGGGTCCAGAACTTACCTTCACCTGCCAGGGTGCATCAGGGACACACACCTGATTTCTCATGCTTGGTTGGAAGTGGATTTTCTGAGGAAGCTTAGGGACCCCTGGCTTGCACTGGACCCGGCAGCGCGTTCACAATGTCACATAGTGTGAAAGGTGCAAGCCCCACATACTTTGGCCTATTTCTACTTCAACTTCTCCTCAGGTACATCTCCTCTCATACAGCTGGAGATCGTGGCTGAGACATTTTTGAGAACCATCCAAGGGAAAGTTGAGTTGGGGATCCATTTACTTTGGGTTTAGTGGAATATACTTGGTATACTCTTCTGAGTGTCTACAGTTCAGTTATTGCTCCTGTCCTAATGGAGGAATGGCCCACTCTGCTGCTCCCCTGTGAGGAGACCCAGAGGATCCTGGGACCTAAATATGTGGGAGGTGGGGAGGAGCACTGTCAACAGGGCGTGGAGCCTGGAGCCAGTCTGTGAAACTTTTTCAGATTGGAAAGCTCATATGTGAAGGCAACTTCATAGAAATCTTCCCAAATTTGACAAGCAATTCTAAAACATGACCAATAATGGTTGTGATGCTGAAGAGTTTTCTAAGCTATCAATTCAAAAAATTTGACCAACTCTGCTAGAGAAAAGATCTATGATCTTGTATTTTCTGCTACAAAACTTTCATCATATGAAGAGGTGATCAGAAAGCATGCAGCCAAAAATGTAGGGAACAAAGTAGTTTTGAGATGCGTCAGGACTTTATTACTTTTTATATTATTTCCTCCTGAGTTTTATGATGCTTGTGATAGTCATCAGTTTTCCAAAATTTGCATTTTGTTGTAATTTCTGATTTCCCCTCACATCTTACCTAGTTTTGTACCTTTCCAGAAAAGAGGAATCCTGAGTTTGTTTAAGCTTTAGAGATGTCAGCACCTAGATCTATCCCTAGTTTCAACTGTTTGAAACCCACTGTGATGCTTCTAAAAAAATAATTTTTTAGTAAAGCTTTTAAATCAGGTATTTTCAACTTGTAAGTTAAAATGTTGAAGGCAAAATTCCTCCTCTTCATCTTTCTCATCTACTGTGTTCCAAGGCACTTGAAACCAATAGTATGAGCCTGGAAAGAAGTCCGTTGATATTGGAAACTGCTATTCTGAATCCAATCTCAGATATTTCTGGCTTCTATAAAATAAGATTTCAGCTTAGAGGACATTCACTTCCACATGTTAGACCAACACTCAGAAATCTCTAAATATGTAAAGTAATAGTCAGTAGGAAGGAAGTCATGTCACAAGAATAATTTGGCTGGTTCTTAAGAACAGTTAGTAACTGGGCACAGCCAAAAATCAGTGTGTTTGTCTTCTAACAGATCATAATACCAGGTGGCCCAGAAAAAGAAGAAGAGGAAACGCGTGTGGCTTGTTGCAGAGGGAATCGCTGTATTATGCAAAAGGAACGGATCCCAGAAGAGGGAGGTGCCATTCCTGCTGTTCAAATGGGGCTTGTCTGGTGCTTAGTGGCAATGGCTGGGGGGATATCTGCCTGGGAGGACCTTCTCATGGGAAGGGAGCCTTATGGCTCCACTTGTGAGTAAAGGATTAATGCCTTTGGGACATAAAGTAATTCAGATCCCATCATAATGTTGTTAAACTGCATGGCACCTGGAGGTCTTGTTCAAATAGACTGTAGTCCCCATCCCTATAGTTTCTGATTCAGTAGGTCTCACATAAGGCTTGAGAATTTGTGTTTCTAACAAGTTCCCAAGTGATTCTGATGCTGCTATCCAAGTTCCACAGGAACCACTAGAAGCTGATCACATTTGCCTTGTTCTTCTTTATTCAGCGTGTGCTGTAGCAAGGGACAGTCCTTGGCATTTACATGTTGACAGAGCTTCAAAAGCAGGCAGAGAAGTAGGGAAGCTTTAGAGTGGACTGACTAGAAGTGGGCATCCTATGTGATTGGTTCCGGTTACATATATTTATCTTCCTCTGGCTGGTCCTTAGTTAAAAGTGGGATGAATATTAGACATACTGTCCATTATAAATTAAGTCCTGGCTATTTAGGGTCACGGAGAAGGTAACGGCAACCCACACCAGTACTCTTCCCTGGAAAATCCCATGGATGGAGGAGCCTGGTAGGCTGCAGTCCATGGGGTCGCTAAGAGTAGGGGACGACTGAGCAACTTCACTGTCACTTTCCACTTTCACTTTTCACTTTCATGCATTGGAGGAGGAAATGGCAACCCACTCCAGTGTTCTGCCTGGAGAATCCAAGGGACGGGGGATCCTGGTGGGCTGCCATCTATGGGGTTGCACAGAGTCGGACACGACTGAAGCGACTTAACAGCAGCATTTAGGGTCATTTGTTAAATGGGTTATTGTTTGACATCCTGGTTGGATTACTAGACATAGTTGTCTGATTTCCTACTAGTCTGACTTACAGATTTATAGACCAGCTGATTTTTCGGGCTGGTTACTGTAGATTGTGGGAAAAGGTTCTATTTTTACATATTGTTTGGTCATTGTCCATTTGCATACTAAATCTCTCAGCTATTCAATAAAAGTTTATTGCCTCAATGAGAAAAATCATGTTGACATTTACAGCAGCTGAAAACCAAGTCCCTGTTCGTTCATTCACTCTAAAATATTGGTTAAGCACCTGTTCGCAAACACTCTGTTCCAACAACACAAGAGAAGACTCTACACATGGACATCACCAGATGGGCAACACTGAAATCAGATTGATTATATCCTATGCAGCCAAAGATGGAGAAGCTCTATACAGTCAACAAAAACAAGACCAGAAGCTGACTGTGGCTCAGATCATGAACTCCGTATTACCAAATTCAGACTCAAATTGGAGAAAGTAGGGAAAACTGCTAGACCATTCAGGTGTGACCTAAATCAAATCCCTTATGATTATACAGTGGAAGTGAGAAATAGATTTAAGGGCCTAGATCTGATAGATAGAGTGTCTGATGAACTACGGACAGAAGTTCGTGACATTGTACAGGAGACAGGGATCAAGACCATCCCCATGGAAAAGAAATGCAAAAAAGCAAAATGACTGTCTGGGGAGGCCTTACAAATAGCTGTGAAAAGAAGAGAGGTGAAAAGCAAAGGAGAAAAGGAAAGATAGAAGCATCTGAATGCAGAGTTCCAGAGAATAGCAAGAAGAGATAAGAAAGCCTTCTTCAGAGATCAATGCAAAGAAATAGAGGAAAACAACAGAATGGGTAAGACTAGAGATCTCTTCAAGATAATTAGAGACACCAAGGGAACATTTTATGCAAAGATGGGCTCGATAAAGGACAGAAATAGTATGAACCTAACAGAAGCAGAAGATATGAAGAAGAGGTGGCAAGAATACACAGAAGAATTGTATAGAAAAGATCTTCACAACCCAGATAATCATGATGGTGTGATCACTCACCTAGAGCCAGACATCCTGAAATGTGAAGTTAGGTGGGCCTTAGAAAGGGTCACTATGAACAAAGCTAGTGGAGGTGATGGAATTCCAGCTGAGCTGTTTCAAATCCTGAAACATGATGCTGTGAAAGTGCTGCACTCAATATGCCAGCAAATTGGGAAAACTCAGCAGTGGCCACAGGACTGAAAAAGGTCAGTTTTCATTCCAATCCCAAAGAAAGGCAATGCTAAAGAATGCTCAAACTACTGCACAATTGCACTCATCTCACATGCTAGTAAAGTAATGCTCAAAATTCTCCAAGCCAGGCTTCAGCAATATGTTAACCGTGAATTTCCAGATGTTCAAGCTGATATTAGAACAGGCAGAGGAACCAGAGATCAAATTGCCAACATCTGCTGGATCATGGAAAAAGCAAGAGAGTTCCAGAAAAACATCTATTTCTTCTTTATTGACTATGCCAAAGCCTTTGACTATATGGGTCACAGTAAACTGTGGAAGATTCTGAAAGAGATGGGAATACCAGACTACCTGACCTGCCTCTTGAGAAATCTGTATGCAGGTCAGGAAGCACCAGTTAGAACTGGACATGGAACAACAGACTGGTTCCAAATAGGAAAAGAAGTACATCAAGGCTGTATATTGTCACCCTGCTTATTTAACTTGTATGCAGAGTACATCATGAGAAACGCTGGGCTGGAAGAAGCACAAGCTGGAATCACGATTGCTGGGAGAAATATCAATCACCTCAGATATGCAGATGACACCACCCTTATGGCAGAAAAAAGAGGAGCTAAAAAGTCTCTTGATGAAAGTGAAAGAGGAGAGTGAAAAAGTTGGCTTAAAGCTCAACATTCAGAAAACGAAGATCATGGCATCCAGTCCCATCACTTCTTGGGAAATAGATGGGGAAACAGTGGAAACAGTGTCAGACTTTATTTTTTGGGGCTCCAAAATCACTGCAGATGGTGACTGCAGCCATGAAATTAAAAGAGGCTTACTCCTTGGAAGAAAAGTTATGACCAACCTAGATAGCATATTCAAAAGCAGAGACATTACTTTGCCGACTAAGGTCCGTCTAGTTAAGGCTATAGTTTTTCCTGGGGTCATACATGGATATGAGAGTTGGACTGTGAAGAAGGCTGAGTGCCGAAGAATTGATACTTTTGAACTGTGCTGTTGGAGAAGTCTCTTGAGGGTCCCATGGACTGCAAGGAGATCCAAACAGGACATACTAAAGGAGATCAACCTGGGTGTTCTTTGGTAGGAATGATGCTGAGGCTGAAACTCCAGTACTTTGGCCACCTCATGTGAAGAGTTGACTCATTGGAAAAATCTCTGATGCTGGGAGGGATTGGGGGCAGGAGGAGAAGGGGATGACAGAGGATGAGATGGCTGGATGGCATCACTGACTCGATGGACGTGAATCTGAGTGACCTCCGAGAGTTAGTGATGGACGGGGAGGCCTGGTGTGCTGCGATTCATGGGGTCACAAAGAGTCGGACACAACTCAGCGGCTGAACTGAACTGAACTATGTCACACACAGCATGTCAGCACTGGGGAGACAGTGGGGACCAACATAAACTGAGCCTCTGCCTTTTTGGAGCTTACAGTCCATATAGAAATAATTTTAATGGAGTCAATATAGTAAAACATGATGAATGAATTCATTAAAGAAATATATATGAGCTCTGCTGTAACAAGGAAAAAAGTTCTGGAGAAGGAGATGTACACTGAAATTCAAAGAGAAATAGAAGTTAGATGAAAATTAATGGTGATGGGAGGTAGGGATGAAAAAGTGGAGAGTGCATTTTAGTGATTGAGAGGTCACCAATGCTAACTGCTATAGTAGGAAACTCAGAGATGTAACAAAATGGGTGGTTGATTCTGGCTCATATCAATTCCAATGTGGACAAGGTAGGTCATCCACATGACTGTTTTCCATGCAGTGACTCTGGGCCCTCAGTTCACTTCAGTTGCTCAGTCATGTCCGACTCTTTGTGAACCCATGGACTATAGCAAGCCAGGCCTCCCTGTCCAACATCAACTCCTGGACATTACTCAAATTCATGTCCGTCGAATTGGTGATGCCATTCAACCATCTCATCCTCTGTCATCCCCTTCTCCTCCTGCCTTCAATCTTTCCCAGCATCAAGGTCTTTTCCAAAGAGTGAGTTCTTTGCATCAGGTGGCCAAAGATTGGAGTTTCAGCTTCAGCATCAGTCCTTCCAATGAATATTCAGGACCGATTTCCTTTAGGATGGACTGGTTGGATCTCCTTGCAGCCCAAGGGACTCTCAAGGGTCTTCTCCAGCACCACAGTTCAAAAGCATAATTTCTTCCATGCTCAGCTTTCTTCACAGTCCAACTCTCACATCCACACATGACTACTGGAAAAACCATAGCTTCGACTAGATGGACGTTTTTGGGCAAAGTAATGTCTCTGCTTTTTAATATGCTGTTTAGCTTGGTCATAGCTTTTTTTCCAAGGGGCAAGTGTCTTTTAATTTCATGGCTGCAGTCACCATCTGTAGTGATTTTGGAGCCCCCCAAAATAAAGTCTCTCACTGTTTCCAATGTTATCCCATCTATTTCCCATGAAGTGATGGGACCAGATGCCATGATCTTAGTTTTCTGAATGTTGAGTTTTAAGCCAACTTTTCCACTCTTCTCTTTCACTTTCATCAAGAAGCTCTTTAGTTCTTCTTGGCTTTCTGCTATAAGGGTGGTGTCATCTGCATATTTGAGGTTATTGATATTTCTCCTGGCAATTTTGATTCCAGCGTGTGCTTCATCCAGCCTGGCATTTCACATGATGCACTGGGCATATAAGCTAAAAAAGCAGGATGACAATATACAGTCTTGATGTACTCCTTTCCCAATTTGGAACCAGTCTATTGTTCCATGTGCAGTTCTAACTATTGCTTCTTGACCTACATACAGACTTCTCAGGAGGCAGGTCAGATGGTCTGGTATTCCTATCTCTTTCAGAATTTTCCACAGTTTATTGTGATGCACACAGTCAAAGGCTTTGGCATAGTCAATAAAGCAGAAATAGACGTTTTTCTGGAACTCTCTTGCTTTTTCCATGATCCAGCAGATGTTGGCAATTTGATCTCTGGTTCCTCTGCCTTTTCTAAATCCATCTTGAACATCTGGAAGTTCATGGTTCACATACTGTTGAAGCCTGGCTTGGAGAATTTTGAGCATTACCTTGCTAGCGAGTGAAGTGAATAAAATTGTGCAGTAGTTTGAGCATTCTTTGGCATAGCCCTTCTTTGGGATGGAATGAAAACTGACCTTTTCCAGTCCTGTGGCCACTGCTGAGTTTTCCCAGTTTGCTGGCATATTTAGTGCAGCACTTTCATAGCATCATCTTTTAGGATTTGAAATAGCTCAGCTGGAATTTAATCACCTCCACTAGGTTTGTTCACAGTGATGCTTCCTAAAGCCCACTAGACTTCACATTCTAGGATGTCTGGCTCTAGATGAGCGATCACACCATCGTGATTATCTGAGTCATGAAGATCTCTTTTGTATAATTCTTCAGTGTACTCTTGCCATGTCTTCTTAATATCTTCTGCTTCTGTTAGGTCCATAACATTTCTGCCCTTTACTGAGCCCATCTTGGCATGAAGTATTCCCTTGGTATCTCTTGTTTTCTTGAAGAGTCTCTATTCTTTCCCATTCTGTTGTTTTCCTCTATTTCTTTTCATTGATCACCGAGGAAGGATTTCTTATCTCTCCTTGATATTCTTTGGAACTCTGCATTCAAATGGGTATATCTTTCCTTTTCTCCTTTGCCTTTTGCTTCTCCTCTTTTCTCAGCTATTTTTTTAGGCCTCCTCAGACAACCATTTTGCCTTTTTTTCATTTCTTTTTCTTGAGAATGGTCTTGATCCCTATCTCCTGTACAATGCCACGAACCTCCATCCATAGTTCTTCCGGTAGTCTGTCTATCAGATCTAATTCTTTGAATCTATTTGTCACTTCGACTGTATAATTGTAAGGGGTTTGATTTAGGTCTTACCTGAATGGTCTAGTGGTTCTCCCTACTTTCTTCAATTTAAGTCTGAATTTGGCAACAAGGACTTCATCATCGGAGCCACATTCAGCTCCTGGTCTTGTTTTTGCTGACTGCATAGAGCTTCTTCGTCTTTGGCTGCAAAGAATATAATCAATCTGATTTCGGTATTGACCATCTGGTGACGTCCATGTGTAGAGTCTTCTCTTGTGTTGTTGCAAGGTGTTTGCTATGACCAGAGTGTTCTCTTGGCAAAACTCTGTTAGCCTTTGCCCTGCTTCATTTTGTACTCCAAAACCAAATTTGCCTATTGTTCCAGGTGTTTCTTGGCTTCCTACTTTTCCATTCCAGCACCCTATAATGAAACAGACATCTTTTTTGGGTGTTAGTTCTAGATGGTCTTGTAGGTCATCATAGAACTGTTCAACTTCAGCTTCTTCAGTGTTACTGGTGGGGGCATAGACTTGGATTACTGTGATTTTGAATGGTTTGCCTTGGAAACGAACAGAGATCATTCTGTCATTTTTGAGATTGCATCCAAATACTGCATTTTGGACTCTTTTGTTGACCATGATGGCTACTCCATTTCTTCTAAGGGATTCTTTCCCACAGTAGTAGATATAATGGTCATCTGAGTTAAATCCACCCATTGCAGTCCATTTTAGTTCACTGTTTCCTAAAATGTTGACATTTACTCTTGCCAGCTCCTTTTTGAAGATTTCCAATCTGCCTTGATTCATGGACCTAACATTCCAGGTTCCTATGCAATATTACTCTTTACAGCATTGGACTTTACTTCCATCACCAGTCACAACCACAGCTGGGTGTTGTTTTCCTTTGGCTCCATCTTTTAATTTTTTTTTTTTGGAGTTATTTCTCCACTGATCTCCAGTAGCATATTGGGCACCTACTGACCTGGGGAGTTCACCTTTCGGTGTCCTACCTTTTCGCCTTTTCATACTGTTTATGGGGTTCTCAAGGCAAGAATACTGAAGTGGTTTGCCATTCCCTACTCCAGTGGACCACATTCTGTCAGACCTCTCCACCATGACCCACCCGCCTTGGGTGGCCCCACTCGGCATGGCTTAGTTTCATTGAGTTAGACAAGGCTGTGGTCCATGTGATCAGATTGGTTAGTTTTCAGTGATTTTGGTTTTCAGTCTCTCTGCCCTCTGATGGAGAAGGATAAGAGGCTTATGGAAGCTTCCTGATGGGAGAGACCGACTGAGGGAGAAAGTGGGTCTCATTTTGATGGGCGAGGCTGTGCTTAGTAAATCTTTGATCTTATTTTCTGTTGATTGGTGGAGCTGTGTTCCCTCCCTGTTATTTAACCTGGGGCCAAACTATGGTGGAGGCAATGAATATAATGGTACCTCCTTCAAAAGGTCCCATGCAGGCACTGCTACACTCAGTGTGCCCAACCCTGCAGCAGGCCAACACTGGACCACACCTCCACTGGAGACACCTGGACACTCCTGGACAAGCTTGGGTCAGTCTCTTCTGGTGTCATTGCTCCTTTTTCCTGGGTTCTGGTGTGCACAAGGTTCTGTTTGTCCTCTCCAAGAGTCTTTCCCAATCCTGTATAAGTTCTGGAGGCTCTGGGGTGGGGTTAATGGTGACCTCCTCCAAGAGGGCTTATGCCATACCCAAGTCTGTTGCACCTAGAGCCCCTGTCCCTGCAGCAGTCCACTGCTGACCTGTACCTCCTCAGGAAATACCCAAACACATTTCTGTCTCAGTTTCTGTAGGGTCTCTGGGTCCTGGTGCACACAAGGTTTGTTTGAGCCCTCTGAGCATCTCTGGCGGGTATGGGGTTTGATGCTAAACACGATTTTGCCCCTCCTACCATCTTGCTTTTTCATACTGTTCATGGGGTTCTCAAGGCAAGAATACTGAAGTGGTTTGCCATTCCCTTCTCCAGTGGACCACATTCTGTGAGACCTCGCCACCATGACCTGCCTGCCTTGGTGGCCCCACACCAAGGCTTAGTTTCATTGAGTTAGACAAGGCTGTGGTCCGTGTGATCAGATTGACTAATTTTCTGTGATTATGGTTTCAGTGTGTCTGCCTTCTGATGCCCTCTCACAACACCTACTGTCTTACTTGAGTTTCTCTTACCTTGGACGTGGGGTAGCTCTTCATGGCTGCTCCAGAAAAGTGAAGCTATTGCTCCTTACCTTGAAGGAGGGGTATCTTCTCATGGCCACCCCTCCTGACCTTGAACATGAAAGAGCTCCTCTCAGCCCTCCTGCGCCCTCACAGCCACTGATCCTTGGATGTGGGGTTGCTCCTCTCAGCTGCCACCCCTGACCTCGGGCGTGGGGTAGCTCCTCTCCACAGAAGAACTGTACGAAAAAGATCTTCATGACCAAGATAATCACGATGGTGTGATCACTCACCTAGAGCCAGACATCCTGGAATGCAAAGCCAAGTGGGCCTTAGAAAGCATCACTATGAACAAAGCTAGTGGAAGTGATGGAATTCCAGTTGAGCTGTTTCAAATCCTGACAGATGATGCTGTGAAAGTGCTGCACTCAATATGCCAGCAAATTGGGAAAACTCAGCAGTGGCCACAGGACTGGAAAAGGTCAGTTTTCATTCCAATCCCAAAGAAGGGCAATGCCAAAGAATGCTCAAACTACCACACAATTGCACTCATCTCACATGCTAGCAAAGCAATGCTCAAAATTCTCCAGGCCAGGCTTCAGCAATACGTGAACCATGAACTTCCAGATGTTGAAGCTGGTTTTAGAAAAGGCAGAGAAATCAGAGATCAAATTGCCAACATCCGCTGGATCATGGAAAAAGCAAGAGAGTTCCAGAAAAACATCTATTTCTTCTTTATTGACTATGCCAAAGCCTTTGACTGTGTGGATTACAATAAACTGTGGAAAATTCTGAAAGAGATGGGAATACCAGACCATCTGACCTGCCTCTTGAGAAACCTATATGCAGGTCAGGAAGCACCAGTTAGAACTGGACATGGAACAACAGACTGGTTCCAAATAGGAAAAGGAGTATGTCAAGGCTGTATATTATCACCCTGCTTATTTAACTTGTATGCAGAGTACATCATGAGAAACGCTGGACTGGAAGAAGCACAAGCTGGAATAAAGTTTGCTGGGAGAAATATCAATAACCTCAGATATGCAGATGACACCACCCTTATGGCAGAAAGTGAAGAGGAACTGAAAAGCCTCTTGATGAATGTGAAAGAGGAGAGTGAAAAGCTGGCTTAAAGCTCAACATTCAGAAAACCAAGATCATGGCATCTGGTCCCATCACTTCATGGGAAATAGATGGGGAAACAGTGGAAACAGTGTCAGATTTTATTTTGGGGGGCTCCAAAATCACTGTAGATGGTGATTGCAGCCGTGAAATTAAAAGATGCTTACTCCTTGGAAGGAAAGTTATGACCAACCTAGATAGCATATTCAAAAGCAGAGACATTACTTTGCCAACAGAGGTCCATCTCGTCAAGGCTATGGTTTTTCCTGTGGTCATATATGAATGTGAGAGTTGGACTGTGAAGAAACCTGAGCACCGAAGAACTGATGCTTTCCAACTGTGGTTTTGGAGAAGACTCTTGAGAGTCCTTTGGACTGCAAGGAAATCCAACCAGTCCATTCTAAAGGAGATCAGTCCTGGGTGTTCATTGGAAGGACTGATGCTAAAGCTGAAACTCCAATAATTTGGCCACCTCATGTGAAAAGTTGACTATTGGAAAAGACTCTGATGCTGGGAGGGATTGGGGGCAGGAGGAGAAGGGGATGACAGAGAATGAGATGACTGGATGGCATCACTGACTCAATGGACATGCGTTTGAGTGAACTTCAGGAGTTGATGATGGACAAGGAGGCCTGGCGTGCTGCGATTCATGGGGTCGCAAAGAGTCAGACACGAGTGAGTGACTGAACGGAACTGAACTGAACCGTCTTGCTAGGGCTTCTCCTTTGCCCTTGGATGTGGGCTATCTCCTCAAAGTTGCTGCACAGCTGCATGGGCATCACTCCAGTACCACACAGCTGCTGCTCCAGTCGAAGAATGGAGACCAGATAATTTGGGAACTTGGGAGCCATTTTGGGGAATTTGTGCTTCACTCAAAGGACAATGGGAACCATTGAAATGTTAAAAAAGGAAAGTGTCCAGATCACATTTGTGGTTTTAGATTGTTCTGGTTTCATCCTGGATAATGGATTGGGGCAGGACAAGACTGGGCAAAGAGAAAACAATGAAGCATGTTAATAGTCTATAAAAGACCGTACTAATGAATTCTTCTTTAGTTGACAGCAAATACTTAGAGCTCAACGGAGATGTAGAGTTAATATCAAAGTTATCTGCTTCATTTAGATTTTTTTTGATAGATAGTTTTATCATGAGTCTCGTATGCTTCAAAAAATGAATCTTCCTTTGCAGGTTACATCTGATCATGATCATTTTTTCTCGGGAAAAAAGAACACATTGCATTTCTGATTTGATGGGGATCCATTTCATTTTGAGTGAAAAGAACTGGATATCCATAAACCTATAATTAATTGATTTGGCACAGAAAACCCTCGCAATGGGAGACATCAGCCTAAAAATTTGGAATTCAAGTGGTAATAGATTCTAGTTGCTCCCTGGCTCTGTCAGTGCCAGAGAGTAACAGACAGTGTTATGTCTGTTTTTGAGTAAATTGCTTACATTCTTGAGCGTTCTCTTGGCTGCTCCATCAGAAACAAGAAAGGACCCAACCACAGATTCACTCTGTAGGCATAGGAGATAAGCAAAGTCAAGTGAATATCTCCCAAAGGGCATCGATAAAGTAAATGCTTTCTTCTAAGCATGTTTCCTACATGATCCAGGAAACATAATCAGGTCACTGGATGAGAGTTTAGAGGGTCTTTTTCATCTGCCCATTTCCCCACCTTCCCACCCACAGTTGCTTTCATCATTCCATATGGGATAATAACTTATCTTTTCTGACTTAACCACAAAGCCTCTTATTGCATGGGAGAGTCTGGTATTCTCTTTTATTTTTTGAAACTTTCAAGGGTAACACAATACAGTAGATTTTGAAAGCTTCCCTCTGTTGCATTAGGTCTACTCATGAAATAATTTCTGTAGCTACATATTTCAAAATGGTTGGAGCTACACACAAAGTCAACAATCTGAAAACTGTTTACTTCTTTTGCAGACTCTTGATACCAACAGTCTCTAGTGATTTTCAGGATGTAAAGAAAGAACTGGTGAATGGCTGTGTTGTCTTTTTTTTTTTTTTTTTTAAAGTCAGGGGAGCCTCAGGAAACACAATCCATGGAAAAGAGCCATGCCTCAGTTCTGTTGACCTCTGTTAAGATCATGGCCACATTATTTCCAGGTCTTGGCTGGAAAGATTAGACTTATTAAAAATCTGTTTTTCGCATTCTATTAGGATTTTTAGAAAGCCTTAACTTACAAATTAATAGATAAGAGTATGATTGTGTAACTTCACAGGGTGCCCCTAGTACTTCATGAGGCTTTGACTTCATGGCAGGGATGGAAATTTAAGATAAAAACCATATGTGAGTAGAACTCTTAAGATTTTGCTTTTTACTTGATTATAAATGTAACTTAGGCTCATGCTCATTGTCTTAGTTCACTGGGTTACTATAATAAAAATATCGTAGATGAGGGTGGCTTATAAACAACAAACATTTATTTGTCACAGTTCTGAAGGCTGGGAAGTCTAAGCTATGGCACTGGCAGCTTTGGTGTTTGCTGTGAAGTGTTAGTTGCTCAATTGTGTCCACCTCTGCAACCCCATAGACTGTAACCCACCAGGCTCCTCTGTCCATGGAATTCTCCAGGCAAGAATATTGGAGTGGGTTGCCATTCCCCTCTCCAGGGGATCTTTCTGACTCAGGGGTCAAATCTGGGTCTTCTGCATTGCAAGAGGACCGTCTGAGCCACAGGAGAGGCTTCCTAATTCATAGAGAGTACTTTTTCACCATGTTCTCACATGTTAGAGGAGATGAGAGAGAGCTCTCTGGGGTTTCTTCTATAACACACTAATCCTACTCATGAGAGCTCCACCTTCAGGGCTGAAGGAACTTGCAAAGGCCTGCCTCTGTACTGCTATCACATTAGACATCAGGATTTCAACATGCAAATTTTGTGGGGCTACAAACATTCAGACCATAGCATTTACTCAAAACAAAACAAAACAAAAATTACAAACAAGTCAAGTGAGATTTTAGAACGTTTCATCTAATGTAGACTATATTGTGTATCACTGACTTTAGCATGACTATTTCTTCCATGTCACTAATATTTCTTTGGAGATACTTTTAATGACTATAATATTCTGCCTTATGAAATTTTCATAATTTAATTAACCATTTAAGTAACCATCCATTGGCTGATGCTTAGGTTGTTTCTAGTTTTGACAGTTACATATAATACTGAGGAAATTCCCTGGTGGTCCAGTGGTTAGGATTTAATGCTAGCACCACCAAGGGCCCAGGTTCAATCCCTGGTCAGGGAACAGATAGGTACCAATGATGTGATTGCTTTAATCATTATCTGGATTAGTTTTGAAACAATACATTTGTGCCTTATGTTTGTGTTGGTGTGTTTACAGTTTGTTAATGCAAGGCCTTTTAGCCTTGCTGATTTTGCTTCTTGAGATATTGCAGTAATATCTGCCCTGGGTCCAGATACGTGCTATGTTAAGAGTCACATATTCTGATATACAAGTTTACATGTCATGAATTTGATACAGGAAGTTTACTTACTAGCAGATATTCCTCATTTGCCCTTTCCCCCTTTTTCTCCTCCACCTTTTCTACCTCCTGTTTGTTCTCTATTTTTCTATAATCCTCTTTTTCTTACCATCATCCATTTGTGACTCCACAGGCCACCAAAACAAGCACTGGGAGGATTTCAACTTCAGGAGAGTAAATCTACTTTCAATTAC
This sequence comes from Ovis canadensis, assembly GCF_042477335.2. NCBI lineage: Eukaryota > Metazoa > Chordata > Mammalia > Artiodactyla > Bovidae > Ovis > Ovis canadensis. Next base: position 32,457,050 of record NC_091246.1, read on the forward strand.
TGGGAGAATGAGTTGGGCTCCTGCTGGAAACTCAATCTTGGTATGAAATGTGGTGGGATTCTTCTTTGTCTTGAAGTTTCGGGATATCGGGAGATGGGGCTTGTGATGAGGGTGACAGTGGGATGTCCCTGTTTGATTCCTTCTCAGGTGCCTCCCCTGTGCTCTCCGCTGACTGCACATCCCTGCAGGACTCACCCTCATACTTCCTTCAGGCCCCAGCGGTGCCTTATCAGAGGCTTTCCTGTCTGTCCTATAGAGAACAACACCCTCTCCATTCCCCAGCCGAGCCTCTTCCTCTCTCCTTCCTTTGTTTTTCTCCATAGAACTTATTAGTCAGCACTCATGTAAGCTACTAATTTCACCTACTGGAGTACCACTGGTTTGCATGCCTCTGTATCCTAGCATCTGGGGCAATGCTGAGTACAGGGAGTACTCAGTGGGTGTTTGCCGAATGAATACATGTTGACAGCATCCCTGAAATTTAACAGTTGCTGCTGCCTTTGTAGATGTTCCCACGGACCTATGCTTGTGCACTGATAAAGATCTAGACACACCAGCCTTTCTGAATAGTGCATATGGGTGAATTCTCCTTGTACTTGTGAGCATAGACATTCTTTTCAGGAAATGCCATTGTCTGTCTTGCCCCTGTTGGTGTGCTCCTGGGATGCAAACTTGATGATGAATGCCCAGGAGATCTGGGAACACCCACAGTCTCTCTCAGAGCATTGCCAGTCCACCCCCTCACCCTCCAGGCTCCAGAGGGAGCTCTACGCACAAGAGATGTGCAAAATATATCTGTCATGATTGGTTGACAGTTTGTCCCCAAATCCTAGTTTGAAAGAGTTGAGCTGGACCACAGGGACAGGCAGATCATCTTGGGTGAGAACTTGAGTGTTTCTTTTCAGTGACCATCTGAGGTTGCAGTGGGTAGGCATGGTTTTAGCTTTTAGACATGCAGAGGTGAAAGCGTATACAAAATAGAGAGAATAGTATATTGAGGGATATGTTGCTGGATGGTGGTGAGGACTGACTGTGGAATTCACTGGAATTTGGGGGGGACTTCTAGAGGACTGCACCTATATTAGTTGTCACATTGGATGACTCAGGTCAGCCAACCTCCAGGAAGGCAAGTCTGTAATGCTCAGCCAGCTGATGGGCACCAGGCATTGTGCATCTTCTCAGCCTTCTCTAGAAGCCCTTGCAGGGTGCACTCTGAGACCCTCTCATGGTTGTTTGGAGAAGGAAATGACAACCCATTCCAGTATTCTTGCCTGGAAAATCCCATGGTTAGAGGAGCCTGGAGGGCTACAGTACATGGGGTTGCAGAATTGGACATGACTGAATGACTAACACTTTCACTTTTCATGGGTTGTATGTGTGCTTTGCTGCCCTGGTGGGATTTAGGATGGGCCCTCAGCTACACACAAATGGCAGACGTGTTTAATGTGTGTTGCCGTGAGACACCCACGGTCTTCAGCCATCATCAGTCTGTGGCTGTCATAAATCCTGCAAAGAGGCCTATACACCCTGAGGTGGACTTTGCTGGCATTCTTTCTGCCAGGCTCACAGAAGGGCTGTCATAAGCAGCAAGACACTGGAACCTCCTTTGCTTATAGTGGAAGATTTAAAGTGAAAGTGGCTCAGTCATTTCCAACTCTTTGAGACCACATGGATTATACAGTCCATGGAATTCTCCAGGCCAGAATACTGGAGTGGGTGGCCATTTCCTTCTCCAGAGGATCTTCCCAACCCAGGGATCGAACACAAGTCTCTCATATTACAGGCAGATTCTTTACCAGATGAGCCACCAGGGAAACCCTGGGAAGCCACTGGGGAATCCACCAGGGAAGGTTTAAAAGGTAGATGAAAATTGAGAAGAATTTTAAAAATGGAAGGAATGGTCACCATGATAGTGTATATTTTACTTCAAATAAATGTTATTGAATATCTTGTCTTGAGGGTTTTAACACTAGAGTCTGGCTGCCTCATTTCTGAAACCTGGGGTCTTTCTATTCTACTGCGCTGAAACGGGCTGGCAGGTGCAAAAGTGCAGACGGACTGAAGAACCATCTTTGGGAATGTGAGTCTGGAGACAGGACAATGAAAATCTTTCCTGAATATGCACTTGAGGTTAATCGAGAGGAGATAGTGGGGGACACACAATTAATTTGGAGCAGGTTGAAATTGTTGAAAGTGAAGTCACACAGCTGTGTCCGACTCTTTGCGACCCTATGGACTGTATTGGAGTGGGAGGGTATATTTATGTCTGTGTTTCAAAGACATGAGCATAGGTCTTTGATCAGGTATTTGAAACCCATGACCTGAAATTTGGGTAAAACGCATTCAGAAACCATAGAAATCTTGTCAGAATTAGAAAGGTAGGCAATGTTTGAGAAGAAAATTTCAGTCACTAAATTTGAAGGGACAGTGATGATATGGATAGTCATGTAGAAGGTGCCAGTCCAGAAAAGAGAGGACTGGTGCCAGAGAGTGTTTAGGTGATGTAGAGAAGACTACTAGTATGTGGGAGTTTCATATTGGTTTTGGCGACTTACAGGACACGAAGAATCTCAAAGATGACGTCAGCCAGTGGCTACTAGAAACAGTGTCGTGGTTGAAAGAGCAGGATATTTGGAAGAAAATAAACTCATCCTCCATCAAGTCTCCCTATTGTGGAAACTGTGGCTTTCTTGTGGTTAGTGGTCTTGCTCTCAGAGCCCATAAGAGGAGATATTTAGGAAGAGAGAGAGGATGTGTCAGAGATGCTTTGCCTCATCAACGTATGGATGAGGAAGGCATTGATCATCAGAGCAAAAATAAAGCAGAGGGATCTAATGTCTGATGCAAGCTGAGCCTTGATGAGTTTGTCTTTTTTAATACTTACTCATGGTTTTGAAAGGGACAAAGAAATGTATGACAGGGTGGTGTTTTCAAACCACACCCACATATTCTTTGATACTTCTCTAATCAGGAGTCTAATTCCCCTTCCCTGGAAAACAGACTCAATCCTGATGAGCAGACTGTGGTCCAGTGGCACAGTGACCCAGCGTCTGGCCTTTGAAGGTGATGACCTGGCTCTTTCTCCCGGGATTCTTGCTCTCAAGACCCAGCGGTCTTGCTGAGAGAAGCCCAGGATGCCTGGGCCACCATGGGCAGATGTTCTTCCAGCTGAGCTCCCAGCCAAGAGCCAGTGTTATTTACTAGACCTGTGAGCAATGAAGCGTCCAGAAGATCCCAGCCCCTGTCCTCTCTGACAGCAGCCTCACGACAGACCCTGAGTGGGAATGGCCTAGCTGACCCAGGTCAACCCATGGAAACCAGAGAAACTGAACTCCTCTCCTCCGTTTCCTCCTCCTCTTCTTCCTAATGAAAATTGTTGAGTTGCTTAGTTGCTAAGCTCTGTCTCTTTTATGACCCCATGGACTGTAGCCTGCTGGGCTCCTCTGCCCATGGAATTTTCCAGGCAAGATTACTGGTGGGTTGCCATTTCCTTCTCCAGGGGATTTTCCTGATCCAGGGATCAAACCTGCATCTCCATCGTTGAAGGCAGATTCTTTACCTTCTGAGCCACCAGGGAAGTTGTTTACCACTGAGCTACCTGGGAAATGAAAATTGTTGCCATTTAATCTACTAAGTTTGGGCTGGTTTACTGCACAGTAATAGATAATGAAAACACTAATCAATGGCAGATTTAAAAAATGATCAAAGGCCCCCTACTAATCTCCTCTTAACGCTTTTTCTTTCTCCTTTACTTTTTTATATCTTTGTAAGAAAGTGTCCTGATGATAAAAGGTGGGTGGTGGTGCAGAGATGAGTTTGACTAAGCATTGTCCCAGAGGCCCAGGGTGTCTGACCTGGCAGCATCTGTTAGCATCTGTGAGCAAGACCAGGTCACAAAGCTGCTCCTGTCCATTCAGAATTTCCCCTTGTTCTCATAAGGCGGTTCTCAGATAAAGGATGAGATATGCTTAGGTGGATATTTGCTTTGTTTCTTAAGATAATCATGATTCCTCTGCTTTAGTGCAGTTTCTTTCTATGACTTTCACTGGACTTGGGGTCAGATTGTGGGTATCACTCGGCAGTGTGCAAACACTGAGTTTCTGAGGGAGGTTTGTGTAAGAGAGGAAAGCTTTAAATGGTAAGGGCAAGAGGAAAAGTGGAATTCATGTAGGAGTGAGTAATAATAATTATTACTCCCATTGTACCTGTTGTCACATTCTTCTTTTAACATAATATATGTTTTACCTTGTGAATAAGATTTTAAAACTTTCAGAACCACTTTTCTCACCTTAAATGGTGAATTTTGGGTATCATTAGATTTGCAATTATATACAAGTCATAGCTATTTTATATCTGGTATGGAGCTCTTAGAAATACCTCGCTCAGACATTCACCCCACCTTTTGAAGAAAGAACATTTTTTGGTTTCCTGAGAGTCTTGCCAATGAGCCAAAGAATAGAGCATTTGTGAAGCCCTCTTTAAAGATGAAGAGAAGGCTTACTACTGCCAGTGAGGCTGCACCCCTGAGGAGAATTCTGGAAGACTCAGAGAGGGACCTGACTGATACTCTGCCGGCCTGAGCAAGATGGGTGAGGAATGGCTTTAAGATGGAGCTGCTGGGGGGTGTTGGCAGAACTAAGGAAAGAGGAAGAACATCGCCTTGTCTGCTTTCTCTAATCATTCTCTATACTTTCCACATTTACAGAGCGCTGTGCCACTGCAGAGGGAGACAAGACGAGTAGCTCAGCTGACCCTCTGTTTATCTGAGGACATTCTAGGCGCTGGGCTCAGGGGGACAAAGAAGAGTATGACACAGTCCCTGCCCTAGACAGACTCTGAGCGGTGATATCTATTTAATGTGCTTGGAAGTGAGTGGGGGCCCCTCCAGTGCTGTGAGTTAAAGAGTCTGCTCTTACTGAGTGATTGGAATGCTGACATTAAAAAGCATTACTCACCACCTTAGGATACATTCTTTTTCTCACTCTCCAGAGGTCATACTCCTGTCTTGTCGCTTAACAATTGTTAGGATGATCGACAGCATTTCTTAGGAAATACAAGAGATCTGCACATGTGACTAAACTAAAATATTGTATTTGAGGCTTCCTAAGTGAGACACCATATGAAGGCTCCTATCAACATCTTCTCCTTTAATCCTCAGAAGAACTCTACCAGAAAGGTTCTATGGTTATCTTTGTTTTACAGATGCACTAAATAAGGCACAGAGAGGTTCAGTCAGTTGCTCAAGGTCCCACAGCTGGCCCGTGGTAGAGTTAGGCTTTCGATCCAGTTCCAGAACCTGTTCTTTGTACTTCTGCTTCCAACTGAATGCTGGTGTCCCTCCTAATCATGAGATTTTATCACTCGGCTCGTAAGCTGATCCACCCATAGACCAATAGTTTGGCATCTCCGGAGGACCTCTTGGAGGTCCCAGGTAGCTCTGAGGGGTGCCTCCTGAGAAGGCAGCTGGGCATGGCACATGGGTTGGAGCCCTCGCTCTCTTAGGACTTGGACCAGGGCCATACTGTACCTACCCTGAGTCTCTTCCAGTTTTGGATTATTATCGTTTCTTTCTGGGTTTCCCAGGTGGTGCTAGTGGTAAAGAACCTGCCTGCCAATGCAGGAGATGTAAGAGACATGGGTTTGATCCTTAAGTTTGGAAGATCCCTTGGAGGAAGGCACAGCAACCTGCTCCAGTATTCTTGTGAAGAGAAGCCCATGGGCAGAGGAACTGGATGGGCTACAGTCCATAGAGTCACAAAGAGTTGGTCATGACTGAAGTGACTACACATGCATGCCTCCTTTACTTGTTAGCTGATGTCGGGATTTAATTTGTTTTGAGATGCCTGTTAGGTTCACTGTCAAGCCAGAACCCTTTATTTTGCATGAGAACTCAAGCTAGCTTTGTCCTAACTGGCTTCCCAAAATATGTAAGTTGAAAACAAAGGTTTTTCCAAATATTCTTACAGGACCTATTCTGCTTTCAGATATCTTGAGTCACAAAAAAGACAAAAGTTACAAGGCACTTGTGGTTGATAAGGTTTTCATCAGTTCAGGTGCTCAGTAGCGTCTGATTCTTTGCGACCCCATGGAATGCAGCACACGAGGCCTCCCTGTCCATCACCAACGCCCGGAGCTTACTCAAACTCACGTCCATTGAGTTGGTGATGCCATACAACCATCTCATACTCTGTCATCCCCTTCTCTTCCCGCCTTCAATCTTTCCCAGCATCAGGGTCTTTTCCAGTGAGTCAGTTCTTCACATCAGGTGACCAGAGTATTGGAGCTTCAGCTTCAGCATCAGTCCTTCCAATGAATATTCAGGACTGATTCCCTTTAGGATGGATTGGTTGGATGTCATTGCAGTCAAGGGACTCTCAAGAGTCTTCTCCAACACCACAGTTCAAAAGCATCAATTCTTTGGCACTCAGCTTTCTTTGTAGTCCAACTCTCACATCCATACATGACCACTGGAAAGAAAAACTATAGCTTTGACTAGATGGACCTTTGTGGGCAAAGCAATGTCTCTGCTTTTTAATAGGCTGTCTAGGTTGGTCATAGCTTTTCTTCCACGGAGCAAGAGTCTTTTAATTTCATGGCTGTAGTCACCATCTGCAGTGATTTTGGAGCGCCCCAAAATAAAGCCTGACACTGTTTCCACTGTTTCCCCATCTATTTCCCACGAAGTGATGAGACTGGATGCCATGATCTTAGTTTTCTGAATGTTGAGTTTTATGCCAACTTTTTCACTTTCATCAAGAGGCTCTTTAGTTCTTCTTTGCTTTATTAGAACTTAACAATAGAAAGATCCTAGCAGATCCATTCTCATAATTTACATTCTAAGATATTAGGATTAGTCAGAAGGTTTTCAGGAAGGAGAAACTGTCTTCAAGCAGGATACATTGTTGTTATACAATCCCTAGTACAGAGTTTAAACTGAGTTGCTTGTTGTATAATCATCAGTTCCGGGCTTAAAGAAAAAAAAAAAAAAACTTTTTATGTGATTAAGACTAAGGAATGTAGAGAAAAAGAAAAAAAAAACATTTTGTTCTTTCCTCCTCCTTGAGAATTCCAGACTCCTATTTTCTTCTCAAGAACCTTAGAACCCCTCTCTCCTCGGGCATTCCCAGACTTCTTATCAACCTGCTGAGGAATTGACTCTCTCACTGACATTCGTACACATTGCATTTGGACCTGTCTTTTGGTAGAAAGAATAATGAGGAAGCCTCTCTTCTGTTGGGCCTGCTAATTTTGCTTATCATCAGTGGATTTACCTTTTGCCACTTGGTAACTAGGGCAGAAAGTGAAGAGGAACTAAAAAGCCTCTTGATGAAAGTGAAAGAGGAGAGTGAAAAAGCTGGCTTAAAGCTCAACATTCAGAAAATGAAGATCATGGCATCTGGTCCCATCACTTCATGGGAAATAGATGGGGAAACAGTGGAAACAGTGTCCAACTTTATTTTTTTGGCCTCCAAAATCACTGCAAATGGTGACTGCAGCCATGAAATTAAAAGAGGCTTACTCCTTGGAAGAAAAGTTATGACCAACCTAGACAGCATATTCAAAAGCAGAGACATTACTTTGCCAACAAAGGTCCATCTAGTCAAGGCTATGGTTTTTCCAGTGGTCATGTATGGATGCTAGAGTTGGACTGTGAAGAAAGCTGAGCACTGAAGAATTTATGCTTTTGAACTGTGGTGTTGGAGAAGACTCTTGAGAGTCCCTTGGACTGCAAGGAGATCCAACCAGTCCATTCTAAAAGAGATCAGCCCTGGGATTTCTTTGGAAGGAATGATGCTGAAGCGGAAACTCCAGTACTTTGGCCACCTCATGTGAAGAGTTGACTCATTGGAAAAGACCCTGACGCTGGGAGGGATTGGGGGCAGGAGGAGAAGGGGACGACAGAGGATGAGATGACTGGATGGCATCACTGACTCAATGGACGTGAATTTGAGTGAACTCTGGGAGTTGGTGATGGACAGGGAGGCCTGGCATGCTGCCATTCATGGGGTTGCAAAGAGTCAGACACGACTAAGTGACTGAACTGAACTGAACTGAATCTTTTATGTTCTCAACAGGGACCCAAGGCAACAACAGCAGGGTGTTGTAGAAAATTGGTTCCATTTTAGTATGAATGCACTTTACCACACTGACCACATTCCTTTGGGAAGCACTGCCAGGGAGTTCTGAACTTAATATCTCATAATCTTATCGACTATTAGAAGCAATGCAAGGAATTTAGAATTTTAAAATTCATTTTATTTCTATATTGAATATATACAAAAAATGTGTATTCACATTATTTTAATCCAAGAGGAGAAAAAAAAGATGTGTAGTAAAAATCTCCTTTTAGTCCTGCTGCCCAGCTCCCCAGCTTGCTTCAGAAGCAACTAGTATTACTGATTTCTGACGTGTCATTTGGAGATGTTCAATGCAAATAGAAACAAATCAGCAAACAATTTCTTATTTATTTCTATTTTTTCCTTCATGGCAGCTAATATAAACTAATCTAGACCTTAATTTCTATATCAGGGCATTATGGGCACCTTCACTGTTTTTTAATTGTATGCCATTAAAAGCATACCTCTGAATTTTTTAACCAGTCCTTATGGATGGGCAGTTTTATGTTGTTTCTATTCATTAAGCATTTTAAAAAATGATCAAAGATCTAGGATCCTCTGAAGATTTTCATCTCTTCCTCCTTCTCTAGAATGACCAATTTGATAATAATGTGTATGTAATGAATTTCAACTGCTGTTACTTGAGCAGTGTTTCAGTTCATTTAGAAAGGATTTTAATTTTACACATTAAAAGATACTTTATCACTAAGTGTTACATTTAGACTCTTATGAAGTTTTATGAGCTTTTTATTCCTCTTCGCTAACCTTATAAAGCTTTTATGTTCCCAATTTTTGCCATTTTGGATAACGTCTGTTTTAGTGCAATTGATAGTATGCTTCACGTTCTTCCACGACATCAAAGTATGTATGTGTGTGTGTTGGTCATTCAGCCATGTCTGAATCTTTGTGACCCCATGGATTGTAACCCTCAAGGGTCCTCTGTACTGGAGTATGTCAAGGCTGTATATTTCACCCTGCTTATTTAACTAATATGCAGAGTACATCATGAGAAATGCCAGGCTCGATGAAGCACAAACTGGAATCATGATTGCCAGGAGAAATATCAATAACCTCAGATATGTAGATGACACCACCCTTATGGCAGAAAGCCAAGAAGAACTAAAGCGCCTCTTGATAAAAGTGAAAGAGGGGAATAAAAAAGTTGGCTTAAAACTCAACATTCAGAAAACTATGGTCATGGCATCTGGCCCCATCACTTCATGGGAAATAGATGGGGAAACATTGGAAACAGTGAGAGACTTTATTCTGGGGGCTCCAAAATCACTGCAGATGGGACTGCAGCCATGAAATTAAAAGACGCTTGCTCCATGGAAGAAAAGCTATGACCAACCTAGACAGCCTATTAAAAAACAGAGACATTACTTTGCCAACAAAGGTCCATTTAGTCAAAGCTATGATTTTTTCGGTAGTCATGTATGGATGTGAGAGTTGGACTGTGAAGAGAGCTGAGCACTGAAGAATTGATTCTTTTGAACTGTGGTGTTGGAGAAGACTCTTGAGAGTCCCTTAGAAAGCAAGGAGATCCAACTAGTCCATCCTAAAGGGGATCAGTCCTGAGTATTCACTGAAAGTACTGATGCTGAAGCTGAAGCTCCAATACTTTGGCCACCTGATGCAAAGAACTGACTAATTTGAAAAGACCCTGATGCTGGGAGGGATTGAGGGCAGGAGGAGAAAGGGACGACAGAGGACATGAAGGTTGGATGGCATCACCAACTCTATGGACGTGAGTTTGAGTAAACTCTGGGAGTTGGTGATGGACAGTCATGCTGCATTCACGGGGTCACAAAGATTCGGACACAACTGAGCGACTGAATTGAAACTGAAAAAGGGTCCTCTGTCTATGGATTCTCCAGGCAAGAACACTGGAGAGGGTAGCCATTTCCTTCTCCAGGGGATCTTCCTGACCCAGGGATCAAACCCAGGTCTCTTGCCTTTCATGCATGCTTTACTATCTGCCCCACTAGGGAAGCCCATATCAAAGAATAGAACTTAGAAATATCATTAATTCCTCTTTTTCTCTTTTCCAAACTTTCTCTTTTTCTTGATTGCTCCTTAAAATTCACGCAAATGGTATTTTGGATGCTAGGAAGATTTATTGATGCTCGGAAGCACTATCTTATTTTGAAGATTATAACTCCATATTCTGTACAGTCTTCATACCTTATACTGCAGTGAAGTCATTTTCCATTAACAAATCCTGTCTTGGCCAAAATTACTTGCTTCAACTGCTCTAGAAGCTGGGAATACCTTGTCTTGCTGGAGAATTACATCATACTGTTCATTAGTTATATACTTTTAAAAATTAAATTCAATGTTTTGGCCTCATTAGGTGTTAAAATTGTAAGCAATTTCTGGGTAAAAATAATGTTTTCTTTTTCTATGACTGTCTTGTTGTGTTGAGAGTTCATATTGGTGTTAATTAGATTCAGAACTACAGACTCTTATCATTGGACTGGACATGAAGAGCACAAGATCTGGCCATTTGTACCACACTGAGGATTCCTTTCCCCTGACCAAAAGCTGTGTTTTTTTGGCTCCTATCTGGGGGAAGGAAATCACCATCATTCTAGGAAGGTCATTCCACCTTTTTTTTAAAGAGTTTTTAAATTCTTAGGCTTAATTATAATTATCTTTGTTTTAATCAAAATAACACCATATACCAACTCTTCTAGTAACAGAGGGATTAAGTTAAAAACAAATGATGGATAATATGAATCTAATATCCCCAGAAATTCAAAAGGCATGAGAGAAATTTTCAGAAGATGCTGATTTTTTTTTCAAACTCAGGGTCATAAGTATCAGAAAAGGCATGTTAAAATTTCTTTTTCTTGATTGCTCCTTAAAATTCACCCAAATGATGTTTTGGATGCTAAGAAGATTTATTGATGTTCAGAAGCACTATCTTATTTTGAAGATTATAACTCCATATTCTGTATGGTCTTCATACCTTATATTGCTGTAAGTTAGGACAGGGCTAAAGGTTCAGTTCAGTTCAGTTGCTCAGTTGTGTCCGACTCTCTGTGACCCCATGAATCGTAGCACGCCAGGCCTCCCTGTCCATCGTCAACTCCTGGAGTTCACTCAGACTCACGTCCATCAAGCCAGTGATGCCATCTAGCCATCTCATCCTCTGTTGTTCCCTTTTCCTCCTGCCCCCAATCCCTCCCAGCATCAGAGTCTTTTCCAATGAGTCAGCGCTTCGCATGAGGTGGCCAAAGTACTGGAGTTTCAGCTTTAGCATCATTCCTTCCAAAGAACACCCAGGGCTGATCTCCTTCAGAATGGACTGGTTGGATCTCCTTGCAGTCCAAGGGACTCTCAAGAGTCTTCTCCAACACCACAAGGGTTACATAATTTCCAGGTGGCATTTGGAAATGAGACTGCCAAAAAAAAAAGAAAAGAAAATGAGATTGCTACAGCTGACAGATGATTTAACACTAAAAATTTTACCATTTCGATGGGTAATATGGGCATAATAATTCTAATGATGTTCCATTTGTTTGTAATGATCATTGTTTTTGAGTGTCAAGGACTCATTTTTTACTTCCCTGAAATCACATCTCAATTTGCCTTTGGAAAAATGGTACCTCTTCTATTGGGAATAATGCTGATGAGACTGGTGTCCTAAGCACCTCTCATTCAACTGCCATAAGGAAGGCATGCAACCCCAAGTTCAATCATACTCTCTCTATGGAATTTGAATATTAGGCAGAGATGGAAGTCAATTATTGTAGTATTCATTTGTTCATCTAAGGATATTATCCCAGAGAGTCAGGAACATTTAGTTCCCTCATGAGATCTGTTTCAAGCTTTGCCTCTCATTCTGTGAACCATTCACTAAATATTAGCAACTGTTGATGTTGAACTTGAGGTTGCTATGCCAGCCAATGTGGGCTATAGATCAACAGCTGGCTTTCCAGCTTTGAAGTCGTACTTCAGCCTCAAGATGATCTCTTCTCTTCTATGAACTTTGCAAACATTTGCTCCCTCAACTGTGCTTTAGTTTATCGGGAGAGTAAATAGCTTGAATAAAAATTATGTTTGTTAAAGTGCTTAGGTAGTGAGCCCACGGCCAACAAGAGTGGCGTGACCACTGGGGTGTCTGTTTGGGCAGAGCATAAAGGTGCGAAGCTCTGTGATTTTTTTTCCAGCACGGAAGTAGACTAACTAGTCTGCTAACTAGATATACTAACAAAGACCAGACTAACTAGCGAAGCGTTTAGGAGAGCTTTGAATCACAGTCAGAGCTGTGCTCACCCAGTGGTTGAGTCAACGTGGGGGATGTCCCAGAGGTTTCATGTGAATTATTTCCTCAGTAGAGCTGTCCTAAAATACCATCTTTCTTTCTTGAATTGACCTCAAGTTTCAGCTAATTCTGAGACAGGCCAAAAAGAGCAGAGGGTAAATGAACAGCCAGCAAAGATGGCCAATGTCTTCAAGACACAGAGGCTGGCATTCTTGGAAGATCATTCACTATCTCAGAATGATTTTTAAAGAAGTAAAAATAGACACAGAGAAAAAGCAGAGTTTTACAAATTTATTTTTACAAATAAGATATCCTGTCATCTAAACACATAGAACTCAATATAGATGTGTTGGCTATTGATAAACAAAGTGAAAGTAAAAGTGTTAGTCATTCAGTAGTGTCCAACTATTTGTGATTCTATGGACTATAGCCCACCAGGGTTTCTGTCTGTGGAATTCCAGGGTTTCTGTCCATGGAATTCTCCAGGCAAGCATTCTAGAGTGGGTAGCCATTCCCTTCTCCAGGGGATCTTCCTGATTCAGGGATCAAACCCAGGTCTCCCACATTGCAGGCAGATTCTTTACCATCTGAGCCACCAGGGAAGCACACTGATAAGCAAAGCCTTTTCTAATTTTTAAAGTCAAATACTGTTTTTATACATAGTTATTTGTTAATATTTTATATTTACATACCATCTTATAGATCATATTTTCACTTATTACACTATTAAAAACAATCCAGAAAACATAGGTTGGGAATTGATAACATCCTTAAAGTGAAGGGCAACTGGCTCAAGACATCCCATTAGTTCATGACAGTAAGGCCATGGCTCCCATTAAGGCTTCTGACATCCATTTTATAGCACCTTGTCTCTGAGATGAGTTTCAGTGCATTTTTGAAATGGGGATTAATCATGAAATAGCATGCCCATTATGCACATTTGGGCTTATCCCTTTGGATTCCCCGGTTCTGGAGGACAAGGGGACCAGGCAAGATGCAGGGCTGGCTCTGCCTCTGAATGGGGTGATCAGTGTGAATGTCTGATCGGTTGCTATCGGACCCTCGTTCATTCTGCCTGGTTTCATCCATGACACTCTCAAGGCTTGTGGTGTTTGCACTTCTGTGGAGCAACTCCAGGTCACCTAGAGTTATATATTATCCTGTGTTACTTTTCTCTAAGGGCAACATTATCTATTAACCACCTCCTCTGTGCCCATATCCCTGCAAGGCAATGTGAAGAGTAGAGATGTAAAATGTCTGAATAATTTAAAACTATATATAATAAGGAAAAATCTGTTTTTCTGGGAAGTGGGATTGGGGAGGATTGGAGAGAAATCTATGTGCTTAAATCTTCCAATTCTGTCAATTTATGAGCTTAAATACGTTAGTGCTAATTTAAATTGTCCATTAAACTCTTAAGCTAGGAATATTCCGGGATGTGAAAAACCATCAATATCTTTTGCCTGGGCTATTAAGATGGCTTTCTCATCGATTTCCTTACTTTCTGTCACTCCCTGTGTGACAATTTGTTCTCCACTTAAGTCCCCATATGAGTTTTCTAATGCACAAATTGCTCCTGAGGGCACTTTTCAGCCTCTCTTTCCTCCTGGGAAAGGCCTTGCTAGACACAGCAGTAAGACTCTATGGGCTGGAGGCCCCCCAGTGGTTCAGCCCAGGGCTGTTTAAGGGCTTCCTTGAGTTTTTGTCCTTGTCGCTTTCTCTCCTTTAGTGCTCTCCTTCCAACTTTCCTCCTCTAGTTTCTAGTGAGTTTCATTCTTTTAAAAAGTGTAGCTCAAATATCCCCTTTCTGGGAACTTCTCTGCCTCTTCCTTTCTCTAGTAACTGATTCCTCCCTTGTCTGTTTCCCATAACTGTCCTGTGTCCAGCTTTGTTGTTGTTTAGTGGTGAAGTCCTCTCCCACTCTTGGCGACCCCATGGACTATAGCCCACCAGGCTCCTCTGTCCATGGGATTTCCCAGGCAACAATACTTGACTGGGTTGCCATTTCCTTCTCCAAGGGATCTTCCCCATCCAGGGATCAAACCTGCTTCTCCTGCATTGGCAGGCAGATTCTTTACCACTGAGCCACCAGGGAAGCTTGTGTCCAGCTTTGGAGATGTGCTTTTATACCCTGTATAGAAAATTGTTTAATGACTCCCTTTGGAGAGTGGAGTGTGTGTGACTGTGAGAGGGTCGGAGAGTCAGAGTGAAAGGAAGGAAGCACAGAGCTTGGGACACTGGAGTTTCCTTTCAGAGGAGGAGTAGTCCCTGCAAGACACACCCTTAAAGTCCACCATAGATATCTCTGTTGATATCCATCTCTTTGAACTGCTTGTTCTTATACCAAGAAAAACTGACTAAATCACAGAGTGGACTGTTCCTTCCTAAAAATTCCTTTACTTCACTGGGACCTCCCTGAAGGTAAGGACTAGCCAGGGCAGTTCATCTGAATCTCCATCAAGAGCACAGCCTGGTCTAGAGCAGGGGCTCAGCAGTTGTTGGTAAATGGATAACACACTGTACCAGAGCCTTTTCTTCCATCCCTGACTCTTCCACTAGCCTAGGTCCTGTCCCTGACTTTGTGCCTGAGACCATCTCTCTCACTTGCCCCTAGCTTGTTCGTGGATGACTCTAATCAGCTGGTTGACTCTAAGCCAGCTGCCTGCACCAAGGCCTTGGCCAAATCAGACTTTGCCTGTTTCTCTGTGTGTATATGTAGCCTGGTTGCTGGATGTGTTTCAAACAACTCAGAGTCTGACGCATTCACCAGCTCAGACTCTGTCTCCATTCTGCCCCTGCCTTGATAGAGACATATGAGGAAGTCAGCTCTTTTTCCCATCCACAAGCTTTTTCTCTCTCTTAGCTGTGAGTTTCTTGTTCATGAGTTCTTTCACCCTTCAGGAATGTTTTTGATGTTTTCATCTAATATCTTCTCTGTAAAGTAAACAAATAAAAGCAAAACAAACCCCCAATATGGCCAAGCTGTATTCTTCTAGTTGTGATTCTGTGTCTTTAAAACATAAGTAAACTGATGTGAGGTCCTGAGTGAACTTCATCTCTTTTGCCCAACCATGCTTCATGCCTTCACATTAAAGCCTTAGGCAGTACTGATTAGAATCATAAGCTTGCTCAAATTTCAGTCTTATCGATTTTTGGAGATGGGCCAGAAAAAGGAAGCTTGTTTTCAGTCAGTGTGAGTTGAGCAGCTATAATAGGTGTGGGGGATGGAAGAGTGGAGGAGCGGGAGGCAGGTGTGGTGCCAGTGCTGAAAGCTACAAATCTGAAAGATAAAGATTGAATTTCCAATCCTCCCTTGAGCTGCCTCCTTACCTGTTCCTGAAAGGGTGGAAGGCATTTCTCTCTCAAAGTTACTTAGCTCAACAAGTTGTAAGCATCAAGGCAAGAGAGAATTAAAAGTATTTCTAACTTGGGGAATTATTATTAATAATTTCTGTGTTTGAGCTTGTCAAATTGAACTTTTTAATCATCATGTTTGTTAGTAACTTCAACAAAAAATGTTCCCTTCCCTACCCTCCATGCCTTTTTGGTGCAACGTAGTTGAATAAAATAATCTGACTGGTACCATGGACAAAACAATACTGCTGAATTTGAAGTGTATGTTAATACTTTGTAAGATTAATGGAGAGAGAATTTTTAAATGTGTATTTATGATATCAGAAGGTGGATTCAATATGTCTTAAACTTTTTATTTTTTGATCCTGTACTATGTGCATTTGAAATTCCAAAAATGACCTTTGAAGCTGTGTGTTCTAGAAAAGATTAAAAAGAAGATTGAGAGATTTTTGCTTTTGACCAAGATGGAGTTAGCAGGGACTGGATTTATCCCGTGGTCTGAAATAACAACAACAAAAAAATCATACAAAAATACACACAAATAGAAAACCAGGCACTTAACACACAGAGCATTGGGTGATAAAGATGATGTGGGAAACAAAGAATGGGAGCCATAAAATTGTTCCACCATGTTGTGTGAAAGCAGTTTCCAGTCCACAGTGCAGGGAAGGGGGCCTCAGGTGAGGCCTCGTGGTCTCCTTGAACTGAGAAGAACTGCAAGTCTGGAGAAACCAAGGTTGCTAGATTTTGCAAAGCAGAGCACCAGAGAGAGGAGAGAGCTGTTCATAGGGGGAACTCAAGATCTGCAGTATTCTGTTAAGTATGCCTCAGTGTATATGTTTGAGGTAACAGAGGCAACTGAGGCTGGGGCGATAACTACCTCAATGGATGAGGGGGGGAATTCCCTGGCAGTCCAGTGGTTAGGCCTCAGTGCTTTTACTGCTGTGGGCCCAGGTTAGATCCTTGATCAGGGAACTAAGATCCCACAAGTCTTATGGCAAGGCTGGAAAGAGAAAAAAAAAGGATGAGAGAAAACTATGTCCAGTGTTCACACAGAGTCAAAATAGTGCCTGTTATCAACAGACAGATTGAAGAATCATCTAAAAAGCATCTTTGTTGGGACTAGGGAAAATGTAAGTGTAAATTAAGTGCTGTTCTGGTCCTATCTATCAAATTGAGTTTTTTTGTAAAACTCAAAAAATTTAAACTCTTTTCAAATAATTTATTATTACTGAATTATTTAACAAAAGGTCAAGAAAATTTGTAGGAATATAACAATATCAAGCACCCAAAAGGTAAAATCCATAATGTCTGGCTTCTAAACAAAAATCGCACAGTGATAGGATTAGTAAACAAAGAAACAGCTAGTGTGGTTGTATTTCATAGGTCCAAAAAGCCAAAGACAAGATTATGTATGCTATGTAGAAATATGAAAGGGAAAAAAAGGCCCAAATTGAACTTCTAGAGTTGAAAACTTTGATATCAAGAAAATACTCGATGAGATTATCATCAAATTAGACATTGCAGAAAAAAAAAATTAGTGAATTTGAACATATCAATAAAAACTATCCAAAATGAAGTTAGAAAACAAAGGCAAAAAATTCAGAGAACATCAGTTAATTCTAGGACAACTTCAAGCAACCAAATATGTATGTAACTGGAGTCTCAAAAAAAGAGAGGGCTTATAAAATGTTTGAATGGACAGGATTTCCCCATATTCACTAAAAACTATAAACCCAGATTTAAAAGTTTCATGAAGTCTCAAGCATAAGAAACAGGAAGGAAATGACACAATGGCACATCATAAGCATGTTACTTAAAGCGAGTGAAACAGAGAAAATCTTAAAAGCAGTTGGGAAAAAAAAGAATTCTATATAGAGAATAAAATAAAAATAAATAACAGCAGTCTTATTTTCAGAAGAATGAAAGATAAAAAACATGATAATGAAAGGAAAAAACCTGTCAACCTAGCATTCATTACTGGTGAAGGCTTCTTTAGTCATATAAAGGTGAAAGCATTTATCACCATCAAATCTGCACTACAAAAACATGATCTATAAAAGAAAAAGCCAAAAGTTTCAAAAATTGAATTCACTAAAACAAAAAACTACTCTTCTTAGGAAAACAGAGTAAAAAGAATGAAAAGGCAAGACATGGACGTGGAGAAAATGTATGCCTATCACATATCTGACAAGGGACTTGTATAAATCACACATAATGAGTTCACAAAACTTCATAGGAAAAAAACTAAAACTTGATGAAAAATGTGCAAAACATTTTTCAAAGCATTTCCCTAAAGAAGATATATGGATGGCAAATAAATACATGAAATGTTATTCAACACCATCTGTCATTAGAGAAATGCAAATTAATACAATGAGGTACAACTAAGTGTTGATGAGGATGTGAAAGAACTTAAACTCTCATGTTCTTCTAATGGAAGTGTAAAATTGCATAGTCATTTTGGAAAAGAGCTTGGCAGTTTCTTTGAAAGTTAACATATGCATACCAAATGATCCAATTGTTGAACACTTAGGTATTTACTTAAGTTAAATGACATCGTATGTCCATACAAATATTTGTACACAGTGCTCATAGTAGTTTTATGTTGAATAACCCCAAACTGGAAGCAACCAAAATATTCATCAACAGATGAATAAATAAAGTGTGGTGAATTAGAATAATACTAGGCATACTAGTAAAAAGAGGTAAGTTATTGACATAAACAATACAGTGGAGGAATCTTAAGTTCATTATATTATGTGAAAGAAGCTAGAGAAAAATTGAGTACATATTGTGTGATTTAATTTATACAACATTTTAGAAAACTCAATCTAATCCATAGTGACAGAAAGCAGGTCAGTAGTTGCATGGAAATAAAGGTGGGGAGAAGAGAAGTTTGCAGAAGGACAGGAGGAAGGAATTTTAAAAAGGCGAAAAGGAGACATTTTGGATGGATGTGCTTATTATCTTGATATAGCGGTGATTTCATAGATGCACATATGTTAAATTTATATTTTATATTATAAACATGTGAAGTTTAATATATCAATTATATCTTAGAGAGTCCCTTGGACTGCAAGGAGATCTAACCAGGACATTCTAAAGGTGATTAACCTGGGATTTCTTTGGAAGGAATGATGCTAAAGCTGAAGCTCCAGTACTTTGGACACCTCATGCGAAGAGTTGACTCATTGGAAAAGACTCTGATGGTGGGAGGGATTGGGGGCAGGAGGAGAAGGGGACAACCGAGGATGAGATGGCTGGATGGCATCACGGACTCGATGGACGTGAATCTGAGTGAACTCCGGGAGATGGTGATGGACAGGGAGGCCTGGTGTGCTGTGATTCATGGGGTCGCAAAGAGTCAGACACGACTGAGCGACTGAACTGAATTGAACTGAAACTGTTTGAAATAAAAAGAAGTGATACATGTACCCCAGTGTTCATAGCGGCACTGTTTACAATGGCTAGGACATGGAAGCAACCTAGATGTGCATCGACAGATGAAAGGATAAAGAAGTTGTGATACATATAGACAATGGAGTATTACTCAGCCATAGAAAGGACACATTTGAGTCATTTCTAGTGAGGTGGATGAACCTAGAGCCTGTTATCCAGAGTAAAGTAAATCAGAAAGAGAAAAACAAATTTTGTGTAGTAATGCATATATATGGAGTCTAGAAAAATGATACTGATGAATTTGTTTGCAGGGCAGGAGTGGAGACACAGACATAGAGAACAGACCTTGGACACAGCAGGGGAAGGAGAGGGTGGGACAAACTGAGAGAGTAGCACTGAAACATATGCGTTACCATGTGTAAAATGGATAGCCAATGGGAATTTCCTGTATAACACATGGAGATTACCTGTGGTCTGTGACATCCTGGAGGAGTGGGAAGGGGTGGGGGTGGGGGAGAGACTCAGAAGGGGACGTATGTATACTTATGACTGATTAACGCTGTTGTATGGCAGAAGCCAACAAAATATTATAAACCAATATCCTCCAATTAAAAAATATTAAAAAAATTTTTAAAGGTTGTGATATAGGAACTCAGTCTGAGATTAAGGAAGGAACTAGTGTTTCTGTGAACTACACACTTTACTCAGTGAAACCATAGAAATATTAAAATATAGCTATTACAAGTAATGTAAAACAATACAATATTGGAATTCATTGAAAAATGTTCAAGTCAGAAAATAAACACATTTTGAAAGAATATGGGCAAAGGTACTGTCTGTGTGTACAAGATTTGGTCATTCCAAAACTGTTGCCATCTGCTAAATAATTTTGTTTTAATAAGAAGAAATGATAATACAAATTTTGACATGACTTGGTAGTGCAACAAATATCATCAAAATTGGTTAAATCTTTTGAAAATTATCAGTTCAGTTCAGTTCAGTCACTCAGTCATGTCCGACTCTTAGTGACCCCATGAATCGCAGCACGCCAGGCCTCCCTGTCCATCACTAACTCCCGGAGTATGCTCAAACTCATGTCCATCAAGTTGGTGATGCCATCCAGCCATCTCATACTCTGTCGTCCCATTCTGCTCCTGTCCCCAATCCCTCCCAGCATCAGAGTCTTTTCCAATGAGTCAACTCTTCGCATGAGGTGGCAAAAGTACTGGAGTTTCAGTTTTAGCATCACTCCTTCCAAAGAAATCCCAGGGCTGATCTCCTTCAGAATGGACTGGTTGGATGTCCTTGCAGTCCAAGGGACTCTCAAGAGTCTTCTCCAATATCACAGTTCAAAAGCATAAATTCTTCAGCACTCAGCTTTCTTCATAGTCCAACTCTCACATCAATACACGACCACAGGAAAAACCATAGCCTTGACTAGATGGACCTTTGTTGGCAAAGTAATGTCTCTGCTTTTGAATATGCTATCTAGGTGATTTTGGAGCCCCCCAAAATAAAGCCTGACACTGTTTCCACTGTTTCCCCATTTATTTCCCATGAAGTGATGGCACCAGATGCCATGATCTTCGTTTTCTGAATGTTGAGCTTTAAGCCAACTTTTTCACTCTCCTCTTTCATGTTCATCAAGAGGCTTTTGAGGTCCTCTTCACTTTCTGCCATAAGGGTGGTGTCATCTGCATATCTGAGGTTATTGATATTTCTCCCAGCAATCTTGACTCCAGCTTGTGTTTCTTCCAGTCCAGCGTTTCTCATGATGTACTCTACACAGAAGTTAAATAAGCAGGGTGACAATATACAGCCTTGACATACTCCTTTTCCTATTTGGAACCAGTCTGTTGTTCCATGTCCAGTTCTAACTGGTGCTTCCTGACCTGCATATAGGTTGCTCAAGAGGCAGGTCAGGTGGTCTGGTATGCCCATCTCTTGAAGAATTTTCCACAGTTTATTGTGATCCACACAGTCAAAGGCTTTGGCATAGTCAATAAAGAAGAAATAGATGTTTTTCTGGAACTCTCTTGCTTTTTCCATGATCCAGCAGATGTTGGCAATTTGATCTCTGATTCCTCTGCCTTTTTTAAAACCAGCTTGAACATCAGGAAGTTCATGGTTCACGTATTGCTGAAGCCTGGCTTGGAGAATTTTGAGCATTACTTTACTAGCATGTGAGATGAGTGCAATTGTGCAGTAGTCTGAGCATTCTTTGGCATTGCCTTTCTTTGGAATTGGAATGAAAACTGACCTTTTCCCATCCTGTGGCCACTGCTGAGTTTTCCAAATTTGCTGGTATATTGAGTGCAGCATTTCACAGCATCATGTTTCAGGATTTGAATTAGCTTAACTGGAATTCCATCACCTGCACTAGCTTTGTTTGTAGTGATGCTTTCTAAGGCCCACTTGATTTCACATTCCAGGATGTCTGGCTCTAGATTAGTGATCACACCATCATGATTATCTGGGTCATGAAGATTTTTTTGTACAGTTCTTCTGTGTATTCTTGCCAGCTCTTCTTAATATCTTCTGCTTCTGTTAGGTCCATATCATTTCTGTCCTTTATCAAGCCCATCTTTGCATGAAATGTTCCCTTGGTTTCTATAATTTTCTTGAAGAGATCTCTGCTAAGTCACTTCAGTCGTGTCCGAGTCTGTGCAGCCCCATAGATGGCAGCCCACTAGGTTCCTCTGTCCTTGGGATTCTCCAGGCAAGAATACTGGAGTGGGTTACCATTTCCTTCTCCAATGCATGAAAGTGAAAAATGAAAGTTAAGTCGCTCAGTCGTGCCCGACTCTTAGCGACCCCATGGACTGCAGCCTACCAGGCTCCTCCATACATGGGATTTTCCAGGCAAGAGTACTGGAGTTGGTTGCCATTGCCTTCTCCATAAGAGATTTTTAGTCTTTCCCATTCTGTTTTCCTCTATTTCTTTGCATTGATCGCTGAGGAAGGCTTTATTATCTCTTCCTGATATTCTTTGCAACTCTGCATTCAGATGGGTATATCTTTCCTTTTCTCCTTTGCTTTTCACTTCTCTTCTTTTCACAACTATTTGTAAGGCCTCCCTAGACAGCCGTTTTGCTTTTTGCTTTTCTTTTCCATGGGGATGGTCTTGATCCCTGTCTCCTGTACAATGTCACAAACCTCCGTCCATAGTTCATCAGGCACTCTATCAGATCGAGTCCCTTAAATCTGTTTCTCATTTCCATTGTATAATCATCAGGGATTTGATTTAGGTCATACCTGAATAGTCTAGTGGTTTTCCCTACTTTCTTCAATTTAAGTCTGAATTTGGCAATAAGGAGTTCATGATCTGAGCCATAATCAGCTCCTGGTCTTGTTTTTGCTGACTATATAGAGCTTCTCCATCTTTGGCTGCAAAGAATATAATCAATCTGATTTTGATATTGACCATCTGGTGACGTCCATGTGTAGAGTCTTTTGTGTTCTTGGAAGAGGTTTTTTGCTATGACCAGTGCGTTTTCTTGGCAAAACTCTATTAGCCTTTGCTCTGCTTCATTCCATATTCCAAGGCCAAATTTGCCTGTTATTCCAGGTGTTTCTTGACTTCCTACTTTTGCATTCCAGTTCCCTATAATGAAAAGGACATTTTATTTGGGTGTTAGTTCTAAAAGGTCTTGTAGGTCTTCATAGAACCGTTCAACTTCAGCTTCTTCAGCATTACTGTTTGGGGCATAGACTTGGATTACTGCGATATTGAATGGTTTGTCATGGAAACAGAGATCATTCTGTCGTTTTTGAGATTGCATCCAAGTACTGCATTTCAGACTCTTTTGTTGACCATGATGGCTACTCCATTTCTTCTAAGGGATTCCTGCCTGCAGTAGTAGATATAATGGTCATCTGAGTTAAATCCACCCATTCCAGTCCATTTTAGTTCGCTGATTCCTAGAATGTCGACATTCATTCTTGCTGTCTCCTGTTTGACCACTTCCAATTTGCCTTGACTCATGGACCTGACATTCCAGGTTCCTATACAATATTGCTCTTTACAGCATCGGATCTTGCTTCTATCACTGGTCACATCCACAGCTGGGTATTGCCTTTGCTTTGGCTCCATCCCTTCATTTTTTCTGGAGTTATTTCTCCACTGATCTCCAGTAGCATATTGGGCACCTACCGACCTGAGGAGTTCCTCTTTCAGTATCCTATCATTTTGCCTTTTCCTACTGTTCATGGGGTTCTCAAGGCAAGAATACTGAAGTGGTTTGCCATTCTCTTCTCCAGTGGACCACATTCTGTCAGACCTCTCCACTATGACCTGCCCATCTTGGGTTGCCCTGAGGGCATGGCTTGGTTTCATTGAGTTAGACAAGGCTGTGTTCTGTGTGATTAGATTGACTAGTTTTCTGTGAGTATGGTTTCAGTGTGTCTGCCCTCTGATGCCCTCTTGCAACACCTACCATCTTGCTTGGGTTTCTCTTACCTTGGACATGGGTATCTTTTCACGGCTGCTCCAGCAAAGCACAGCCGCTGCTCCTTATGTTGGATGAGGGTTATCTCCTCACTGCTGCCCCTCCTGGCCTTGAATGTGGAGTAGCTCCTTTTGGCCCTCCTGAGCCTGCACAGCCACTGCTCCTTGAAAATTATCAAGCAACCAAAAATTTTGAAATGCCTTTAAACAAGCAGTCATGGTACTATGGTCACTAACAGAAACAATGATAAAAATAAGATTGTTCTCTTCTCAAGGGAACACATTAAACAGGTGTAGTCGGTTTCAAAATACTTAATTTCAGACACATGGGTTTTAAACAGTGAGTTTTTTATTTAAGCAATGAGTTTTTTATTTGGCCAAAGTCCCAATCGAGTTGGCACTCAAAATATTTGGGGGGGCGTAATTCCCTGGTGGTTTAATTATTGGAACTCAGCGCTTTCACTGCCAGAGGCCCAGGTTTGATCCCTGGCCTGGGAACTGAGATCCGACAAGCTGTGTGGCAAGGCCAAAAAATAATAATAATAATAATAAAAAAAATCTGTTTTGAATAAATGAGTAGGAATGTTCTTTACAGACTGAATTTTGGATCTGGATCTTTTTCTTAAGTTTTTGCAATTCACATTGAAACTAAGACAGAAAATGGCTCACATGAATGGAAATTGCCACTACATTTGCTGTGTCTTCTTCCTACCTTTCCATGGTGTTTCCAGAGCCCATATTAGTGCCTGATACTTGATAGATCTCAATTGCTATGTTTTAATGAGTTCAAGGATTTTAGTAGTCATAAAGCTGACCTAGTTCTTCCATCATTGTCACTTATTCTGTGATTACTTAGCTCTGAGAGACAGACCTCTTTACTTTCCTCTCCTTCACAAATTCTTTCGTGCCTTCCAGTGAAGGCTTTTCTGCCATGTCTGGGCCATTCATCCTTTTGATATGCTCATCTAGGAAGCTGACAGCCTTCAGGCATTGTTAAACTAGGATCCTGAAACTTGAAACACGAATTTGATAGATGTCGTGCTTACTTAGTGCTGGTGGTCTTTTCTCTGAAGACCCAGACATGATCAAATGCTTATGATCATGAAAGCTGAAAGCAAGAGAAAGGACACTGATTGCTATAGCTTTGGACTTTCTTTTCATAAACTACTTGGAGAAAAATAGGTGTTTGTCTCTTTTCATGGGAATATACCATAGGGAACATACCATAGGGAACACAGTTTGATCCATCACTCTGTGATTTTTGCCCTGAACAAATTACAAATATGCACTTAACTTCCCAAAGGTTTTGCTATTGCAGAAAAGATCGATGTGTACTTTAAAGGCATTTGGTTGACTTATTTCATTTCCAACATTAAAAAAAAAAAAAGCCAAACAGGCTTTCCTTTTAGCGCCTGTTATTTAAATAATTAAGCCAATACTGAAAATTTATTGAAATAGATATTTAACAGTAACAGATGCCCTGGAGCACCCCCTTCCTATTATATTAGGCTTTCTTATAAAGACAGATTTTTAATTCCACAAAATGAAAAGTACCCTTAAGTCTCAACCACATTAAAAAAAGATCTACTCTGAAAATTCAAGTGGTTTTGCCTCTTAAACTTGAGCTAATTTGAATCTCACAAACAATGCATGAGCTACAGCGCACATACAGAAGTGTGCTGCTGGCCTTGAGGCTGGCTATCTTACATAACCCCTAGAGGAGATACAAACCAATTACTAAGTTGGGAAAAAAATAAGGTGGAAAGAAAATTGCTTAAATAGTTTATGAATATGGGGATTGTTGGCAAAGATTCCCTCATCTTATTGTTTATATACTGTATTAGTCAGCTGGAGCTGCTTAATGAGATACCATAAAGTGGGTTGCAATAGAAAGTTATTGCTCATAGTCTGGGGCTAAGAAATCTAAGATCAAGGTGTTGGCTGATTAGGTTCTCCAGTGAGGGCTCTCTTCCTGGCTTGCAGATAGCTGCTTTCTCATTGTGTCCTCTCAGGCAGAGAGAGAGAGAGAAAGAGAGAGATGGAGAGAAATGAAGAGGGTAAGGAGAGGGAGACAGAGGGAGGGGAGAAAGACAGAGTTTATTCTTTCTTCCTCTTCTCATAGGACACTAAATCCATCATGGAATCCCTACCCTCATGACCTTATTTAAATCTAATTACATCTCATAGGCCCCACCTCCAAACATCATCACATGGGGAGTTAAGACTTTAACATACGAATTTTAGAGGGAAATAAACCTTCCATCTATAACATTCCACCCTGTACCCCCCAGTTACATTCTTCTCAAATATGAAGTACACTCATTCTATCCCAATATGCTCACGAGTCTTGACTCATTCCAGTAGCAGCTCTAAAGTCTAAAATTACAAAGTCTCATCTAAATAATGGATGGCACTCGAGTTATGATCCATCCTGAAGCAAAATTTCTTTCCAGTGTGAACCCATGAAACCAGATACTCTATGTGCTTCCAAAATACAATAACAGGACTGGCATAGGAGAGATATGTCTGTTCTAAACGGGAGAAACAGGAAAAAAGGAAGGAGTGTTGGTTCTCTCAGTTCAGTTCAGGTCAATCGCTCAGTCGTGTCTGATTCTTTGTGATCCCATGAATCGCAGCACGCCAGGCCTCCCTGTCCATCACCATCTCCCAGAGTTCACTAAGACTCACGTCCATCGAGTCCATGATGCCATCCAGCCATCTCATGCTCTGTCGTCCCCTTCTCCTCCTGCCCCCAATCCCTCCCAGCATCAGAGTCTTTTCCAATGAATCAACTCTTCACATGAGGTGGCCAAAGTACTGGAGCTTCAGCTTTAGCATCATTCCTTCCAAAGAAATCCCAGGTTGATCTCCTTCAGAATGGACTGGTTGGATCTCCTTGCAGTCCAAGGAACTCTCAAGAGTCTTCTCCAACACCACAGTTCAAACACATCAATTCTTCAGTACTCAGCCTTCTTCACAGTCCAACTCTCACATCCATACATGACCACAGGAAAAACCATAGCCTTGACTAGACGGACCTTAGTCGGCAAAGTAATGTCTCTGCTTTTGAATATACTATCTAGGTTGGTCATAACTTTTCTTCCAAGGAGTAAGCGTCTTTTAATTTCATGGCTGCAGTCACCATCTGCAGTGATTTTGGAGCCCCCCCAAATAAAGTCTGACACTGTTTCTTCTGTTTCCCCACCTATTTCCCATGAATTGATGGGACCAGATGCCATAATCTTTGTTTTCTGAACGTTGAGCTTTAAGCCAACTTTTTCACTCTCCTCTTTCACTTTCATCAAGAGGCTTTTTAGCTCCTCTTCACATTCTGCCATAAGGGTGGTGTCATCTGCATGTTTGAGGCGATTGATATTTCTCCTGGCAATCTTGATTCCAGGCCCCAAACATAGCAAGGCAAAGACCATTAGATCTTAAGTTTCAGGCATAATCCTCTTTGTCATGAGGCTCTGCCTTCCATGTCCACTTAGTCAGTAGTTCTGCCTCCACAGTTCTGGCAGTGGGGAGGATCTTGCCCACTAATTCTTGAGTGACTCCATCCCCACAGCTTCTGCCCCCCAGAATCATCTGTGCAACTGCTGTCTGAAACCAGGGCCACAGGCTCCCCACAACTTCCCTGAAACTGAACAGGCAGCCCTATTGATCTTGGAATCTCCCTTAGAGAGATGTCCTTTGTCTTGAAGAATACTGTTTAAGTTCCCAGCTTAATAACTCTATGGTTCCATCCCATAATATCTAAGATGTACAGCAGCTCTCCCTCATTATGTCCCATTTCTGTCCCCTTCAGTTCAAGCTGGCAATGTTTCTGTTCGTGTAATCCCATAATCTGTTTGTCCAGTGATAGTCTTGCCACACCCTAGGTGCTCTCTTCCAAACTTGTTTCTCTCTCTCCCCACTCCTCTTTTTTTTTTTTTTTTGCAATCTGAACAGGTTAAGAATTTTTGAAAACTTTGAGTTCTGGTTTCTTATTCAATTCATTTCTCTTTTAAAAATTCCTTCATCAATTTATTTCTCCCTGTGTGCATTTTACTTTAAGCAGCCAGGAAGAAACAAGGTGATACCTCAACACTTAGTTTAGGAATCCCTTCAGCTAATACCATCACAGCATGTGCAGTGTCAGACACCATAACAATTCTTGTTAAATTTTTTGCTTACTTTAAAGAAAAATTTCAGTAACCCAGTTCAGTTCAATTCAGTCACTCAGTCATGTATGACTCTTTGCGGGCCCATGAACCACAGCATGCCATGACCCCTGTCCATCAGCAACTCCCGGAGTCCACTCAAATGCATGTCCATTGAGTCAATGATGCCATCCAACCATCTCATCCTCTGTTGTCCCCTTCTCCTCCTGCCCTCAATCTTTCCCAGCATCAAGGTCTTTTCAAATGAGTCAGCTCTTCCTATCAGGTGGCCAAAGTATTGGAGTTTCAGCTTCAACATCAGTCCTTCCAATGAACACCCAGGACTGATCTCCTTTAGGATGGACTGGTTGGATCTCCTTGCAGTCCAAGGGACTCTCAAGAGTCTTCTCCAACACCACAGTTCAAAAGCATCAATTCTTTGGCGCTCAGCTTTCTTTATCATCCAACTCTCGCATCCATACATGACCAGTGGAAAAACTATAGCCTTGACTAAATGGACCTTAGTTGGCAAAGTAATGTCTCTGCTTTTTAATATGGTGTCAAGGTTGGTCATAACTTTCCTTCCAAGGAGTAAGTGTCTTTTAATTTCATGACTGCAATCACCATCTGCACTGATTTTGCAGCCCGGAAAAATAAAGTCAGCCACTGTTTCCCCATCTATTTCCCATGAAGTGATGGGACCAGATGCCATGATCTTCGTTTTCTGAATGTTGAGCTTTAAGCCAACTTTTTCACTCTCCTCTTTCACTTTCATCAAGAGGCTCTTTAGTTCTTTTTCACTTTCTGCCATAAGAGTGGTGTCGTCTGCGTATCTGAGGTTATTGATATTTCTCCCAGCAATCTTGATTCCAGCTTGTGCTTCTTCCAGCCCAGCATTTCTCATGATGTACTCTGCATATAAGTTAAATAAGCAGAGTGAAATATACAGCCTTGACACACTCCTTTTCCTATTTGGAACCAGTCTGTTGTTCCATGTCCAGTTCTAACTGTTGCTTCCTGTCCTGTATACAGGTTTCTCAAGAGGCAGGTCAAGTGGTCTGGTATTCCCATCTCTTTCAGAATCTTCCACATTTTATTGTGATCCACACAGTCAAAGGCTTTGGCATAGTCAATAAAGCAGAAATAGATGTTTAACCACTAAAGGTTTAGAAATACTCTCTTGACTTAGGACAAGAATACCCTCTCTCATTCCAGTGTTCCACTTTATTTTTCTGCCTTTTGTAAACATAATTTAAGGCCCTGCTGCACAATAACCACTTTATTTTCTAGCTCATGAAAGAAGTGTGATATAATTCTAATGCAGTTTATATGCCATATATATAATATTAATCTGCCATGATTTCTGACCTCAGTGTTCTCTCGATTATTTATTTTTGCTTAAACTTTACAGAGCCTGCTCTGCCTATTTATTTTTTTCCCCAGTGAAATGGTTCTCTACATATCATCAATCCAGAAAATTTTGCTCAAATGTCAGGGCTCTGCCTAATATGTTATAAGCACCCGATGGGTTAAATAGATAATTATTTATTTGTGCTTTGGACACTTCAATGTAATCAAAACTCAGATTTTATTCATAGAACATTCCAAATATTTTATAAGATATGTAGGCATTACATGATTATATTGGCAAAAGATGATCAACAAGAAAACGAGCAGTATACATTGCAGAAATTAAGATGCAGATGTTTTAACTGTTCTGTGTTTCCTCCATGTAGCAAGGTATCCTGAACAGAAAATACCGTGGTTCCCCTTATCTGAGGTTGTGTGTTCTTTAGTTTCCTGAAGTCAACTGTTGATTTGATAATACTAAATGAAAAATTCCAGGAATAAACAATTTATAGTTTTAAGTTGAAAAAAAAAATCTCTTCAGCTAAATATCCAATTATATCCCTCACAAGTTCTACTTTCCACAAAGCACTAGAACTTAAACACAACTCAGCCATGTTCTTTGCTCTTTTATAATGAAGATGGCCTTTCCTTAGTTTCTGAAAACATGTTCCTCATTTCCATCTGAGACCTCACCAGAATGGCCTTTAATGTTCATGTTTCTACCAACATTCTGTTCATGATTATTTCTGTATTCTCTGAGATGATGGAAGTGTTTTCTCTGGATTTCCTCTTTTCTTTCTGAACAATAGACACCCTACAATGCTGGGAGACCAATTTGAGTTGTAATTCAGTCAATCTCAGAATGAGATTCCACATTCGATTTTCTGCAGTCTCAGCCCTGCAGCTACAGAAAATAAGGGTCTTCTTTAGGTGTACATGGTGGCTTTCTGGTCATTTATGTGATGCTTGAGCTTGGAATTAGAATCCCTGAGCTCATCCTTTTCTTTGACCGCTTTGTCCAGGAAAATTAGGAGCAACCAATCAACATCATTATATTCATTAGGTTCACAAAAATGTTTGAAAATAACACATACACTGTCACCTAGATCCTTACTTCTTATAAGTGGTTAATGAGAAGTACCCAATGACTTATATAGGACTACCAGGGCTCTCTTTAGTACTTGAAATATAGTCAATAGCATATTTAAATCTAATCAGTTTATAGACTGATAGAATAAAAAAATATATAAAATATATATTTCCAGACTCCCTAGAACCAATTTAGAAAAGTCATCCTTCAAATTCTGTTCCATTAGAGTCCTTCTGGATACAAAAATCTGTATTAGTCTGGGTTCTCCAGAGAAATAGCATATATTTGTATTCTGAGAGAGAGAGAAGGAGAAGATGAGAGGCTTTAAGAAACTGGTTCACTTGATAACAGAAGCCGAGAATTCTAAGCTCTGCAGTTGGCAGGGTGGACACCTGGGAGAGGTGATGATGATACAGTTCTAGTCTTGAGTCCGAAGGCCTGAAAAGGAGAGCTGATGGTGTTAGTTCTAGTCCAAGTCTGGGTCCAAAAGCAGAAGATTGATGTTCCAGCTTGAAGACAGGCAGAGAGAGAGCGAGAGCGAGAGCGAGAGCCAGAGCGAGAGAGAGAGAGAGAGAGAGAGAGAGAGAGAGAGAGAGAGAAAATTCTGACTTAGTCAGCTTTTTACTCTATTCAGGCTTTCAATGCATTAGACGTGGCCCATCCACACCAGAGAGGGCAATCTGCTTTGTACAGTGTACTGATTTAAATGTTAATCTCATCCAGAAACAACCTCACAGGTACAATCCAAAATAACATTTATCCAAATATTTGGCCATCTCATGGACCAACCAGTTGATACAAAGAATTAATCATCACTTTTGCCCATTAAGGAGTGTCACCTGGATTCAACGGTTGGACTAAAGGACGAGCTCAGTCTAACAAAGAGGGGGAGGAGGCGTGCTTCTCCAACAGTTGCCTGGGTGTCAGCCTGAGTCACAGCCACGAGCAGCTGTGCCTGGGCCCAAAGTGCCCTCATGAGAAGATCACGAACGTGTGCTCAGTCAGGTCTGGTTCTGTGTGACCCTGTGGACTGCAGCCTGCCAAGTTCCTCTGTCCATGAGATTTTCCCAGCTCAGACCAAACAGGAAGGAAGAGAAACTTTGACAGTTACTCTTGTTGATTTCAGAAAAGCAACTTGATTCTCCTATGGAAAATGAAGTTTGTAGTTTTATATTAAGACCCCATCCTCAAACTCTGCTCTGAAATGTCAGCCAAGCAGCCTTTACAAACAGATCTGGCCCCAGCCCTTTTTAGAAGGTTGATCTTTGCAAACAGAAGGGAAAGACTCACCCTGATCATCTAAAACCACCAAATTCATTGAGTTGATAACCAAACAACACACAAACAAACATCCTTTGCCTTACTCAGTCCACACTTTTACAATTCTGAACCCAAGAAAACACTTATCCTGTTTTCTATTGCTTAGTGATCAAAGTGAAGTTTCCATTTTCTTTTAATTTTTTCCATTGGGATGAATGTTAAAATTCGCTTTCTTATCAGATGAGGTTAACATCCATTATAAAGTCTTGTTTCAAAGAGCTGACCCTTCTTTTTTGGGAGGAATGGTGGTGATTAAATTTTTATTGAATCATAACATGCCTGAAAGAGTACACAAATCATTAAGATTAACTTGACTGAATCTTTGTAAAGAGAATACATTTGTGTAACCACCACCCAATTTAATAAATAGAACGTACTTTAGCTCCTTCCTACTTCTTAAAACAAAAAACAGAACAAAACTTCCAAATCTTTATTTTTGATTAGCAGAAACACAGGGTAACAATGGCAGTGAGAAGGGGCGAGGCCCTGCTGTGGAAACTGTGCAGACTGGACCAGGTTGATTGGCTCTTGTAACACAAACATAACGCTGGCCACAGCTCAGCAGTGGAAAGATTTGTCAACAGGATGCTGCCTGTGACTTCTGCCACAGGACAGTCTTAAAGAAACTGGCAAAGTCTGGTGAGCACAAGATGACGTGCTGGAGCTCAGAGAGATGGATGGCCAGTGTTGGCTCTCCTAGAATGTTGTCTATGAGCTACTTCATCTCTGCAATGAGGCAACTCATGAGCCATCTCAGGTTTTTTTTTTTTTTTTTTCCCCTCCTATTTCTTAAAACCTGAAATGCAAACCTATCAGTTAGGTTTGCCTAAATTTGTACTTTACCTAAATAATACAAAGGTAGATAAATAAAACATAGAATAATACAATATGCAATTTTTTGTGTGTCTTGAGCCTTTCAGTGTATAGTTTACACAATGTCTGATTTGTCTGACTTATTGAATGCAGCACTAGTTTTTACATTTTCACTATTCTAAAGCATTCCATTGTATGAGTATGCTGAAGTTACTTATTATTGTATTATTGTTGGACATGGGTAATTTTTGGTTTTGGGAATTAATGAGTAATTCTTCTGTGAATATTATAAGACATCTGTTTTGGTGGATACAGGTATGTGTTTCTTCTAAGTCTATATTTAGGTGCGGAATGCCTAAGTCATAGTGTATGGATGCGTTCAGTTTAGGAGACAATGGCAGTTTTCTCTAGTGGTTGTATCAGTTGCTTGTACCAGCTGTTGTGTGAGAGTTTCAGTTGCTCTACATCATATCATTGGGATTGCTATTCTTTTTTATCTTAATGACTTTGTGGATAGGTAGTGGTGTTATTGGATTTTTAATCTGTATTTCTCTGATTGTTATGAGGCTGATCACCTTTTCCTATCTGTACTGACCACTTGGATAGTTTCTTGTGAAATGTATTGAGTTGTATGTGTTCCCTTGGTTTTAGAAGATGCTAAATGGATCCAAGCATTGATCATGATTAACGGTGTTATTTTGTAACTGAGTATATTCATTTTCTAGGTGGGAGAGATCTGATCTCCAACTGATACCATATCAGTTACATATGTCTGAGTAATCATCCTGTTCTTAAATGAATGGATTAGTATTTACATTATGATGATATTCTCAAAGGTTATTTATTTTTTTATTAGATATAGTTGATTTACGATGTTGTGTTAGTTTTAGGTATACAGCAAAGTGAATTAGTTATACATATACATATACCCACTCTTTTTTAGGTTCTTTCCCCCTATGGGCTATTATGGGCTTCCCTGGTGGCTCAGACAGTAAAGAATCCACCTGCAACTGAACCAGGAGACTCTGGTCCAATCCCCGGGTTGGGGAGATTTCCTGAAGGCGGACATGGCAACCCACTCCAGTATTCTTGCCTGGAGAATTCCCATGGACAGAGGAACCTGGCAGGCTACAGTGCACAGGGTCACAAAGAGTTGGACACAACTGAGTGAGTAAGCACAGCACAGCACATAGGCCATTACAAAATATTGAGTAGAATTCCCTGTGCTGTGACAAACATAAACAGCATATTAAAGAGCAGAGACATCAGTTTTCCAACAAAGGTCCATATGATAAAAGCTTTGATTTTTCCAGAGGGCTTCCCTGGTAGCTTGGACGGTAAAGCATCTGCCTACAATGTGGGAGGCCCGGGTTTGATCCATGGGTCAGGAAGATCCCCTGGAGAAGGAAATGGCAACCTACTCCAGTATTCATGCCTGGAGAATAATCCCATGGACCGAGGAGCCTGGTGGGCTACAGTCCACGGGGTCGCAAAGAGTCGGACATGACAGAGCGACTTCTCTCTTCACTTCTCTTCATGGTTTTTCCAGTAGTCATGTATGAAAGTGAGAGTTGGACTATAAAGAAGGCTGAATGCCAAAAATTATTGCTTTTGAGTTGTGGTACTGGAGAAGACTGAGAGTCCCTTGGACTGCAAGGAGATCAAATCAGTCAATCCTAAAGGAAATCAATCCTGAATATTCATTGGAAGGACTGATGCTGAAGCTGAAGTTCCGATACTTTGGACACCTGATGAGAAGAGCTGACATACTGGCAAAGATCCTGATGCTGGGAAAGATTGAAGGCAGGCACTGCGATGGTTTGATAGCCTCATCGATTCAATGGACATGAATCTGAGCAAACTCCAGGACATAGTGAAGGACAGGGAAGCCTGGCATGCTGTGGCCCATGCAATCCCAAAGAGTCAGACACGACTTGGCGACTGAGCAAAACAACAATCCTGTGCCGTAGAATATCTTATTAGATATCCCTTATAAAGTTCTGTCAGTTTATTAAAACAGGGATTCCTGGTGAGCAAAGGGCTCATTTTTAACACAGATTGGTTGCTGGAATTTTGTAGGATAACATACAGAAGCCTAGTAATTCATCACTGTAACACTGGTCATTATCAGTTGAACTGTGACACTCCTTCCAAACTCATATGTTGAAATCTTAACCCCCAGTAGCCCAGAATGGGAATGTTTGGGAATGGTGCTTTTAAGGAAGTTAATTAAGGTAAACTGAATTCATTAGGGCGAAGCCAAATCCAAAAGGACTGGTGTCCTTGTAAGAAGAGGAGATTAAGACACAGACAGGTACAGAGGGAAGACCATGTGAAGACACAGGGAGGAGATGCCCATCTCCAAGCCAAGGAGAGAGGTCTCAGAAGAAACAAAGCTTTACAACACCTTGATCTTGGACTTCCAGCCTCCAGGACTGTGAGAAAATAAATTAGGCCACCAAGTCTGCACTCTGTGGTACTTTGTTATAACAGCTCTAGCAAACGAATCATGTACTGACCAAACACTAAGAATCCATCCTGGGGCATCAAAACCATTGAACCTTGGAGCTGGAAGTTTTGGTTCAACATTTGGCAAATAAAACATTAAAATTCTATTCTTCCAGGAATATGGCAATTTTGACCCTCCAAAGAAGTCTTAGGCAGGAAAATTCCATTTGACTCTCAAACTACTTAGAGAATGTCCTTTCTATGGGTATGCAATTCTCCCATATTTAATATGATCTGCAATTTCCTTCCCATCCTTCTTTTTGGAGACTTTCCACTGCTTTAAAAAGCCAGAACACAAAATCACATCTCAAGTTGGTCCACTTAGAGCTGCTCCCAGCTGGAGAGAAATAACGGTATTCCTACCAACTGTGTTCAGCTGCTTTGTATCCATACACTAACACTTTAATACTGTGCATTGTGACAAGTTATATTGTGGTTCATTCAATTCAACTACCATGTTTGTGTGCCAGGCACTGTACAGTGGGTGAGGGGTGGGGTGCAAAGATGAACAGAACACCATGCCCACCCTTAAGGAGGTAAATTGCTCAAATACTGTGAGGTGATCTGGTGACAGTAAGTTGGAAACGATACAGTGGGGGTCCTGGAATTACTAAGCCAAAGTTGAAGGAATCATTTGGTGGTGGATATTGAAAAATGGCCTTCCTGTGCCAATAAATATCTGTATACACTTGCCTGTAAGGTGCTGCAAGATGCTGACCTTCTGAAAATGCACCAGGACCAGAGAGAAGCCTGGAGAAAAATAAATGTATAAATCTCCCTATGGAACCGGCATCCTTACAGTTTTTTCTGGATCACTCTGGGTTTTGTTATTTCAGTCTTGAGCACTACAATGTCTTGAGCACTTTGCTTGGCACAAAAGAGCACATTCTTTGCTCCTAATGTACACATGCTACTTTTAAGAAAAAAAATGAGAAACATCTCAAACACAGACCTGGGAGGAGGCAGAAACAGCACTGGAATTGTAGAGAAGCAGGAGGCAGGGTCTGAGAGGGGATGCATTATCCTCTCAGTCTGGGGATGGGCAGGAGCCTAGAGGCAGCCTGCAAATTTTTTTTTTTTTTTGGAAAAGTAATCAGGAGCTATTTCTTGGTTTGTGAGCTTTGCTATCGTTTGAATTTGCCCTCAGAGGGCTGATGGTGTGGGTGGATGGTATTGTTTGATTGTAAAATGGAGCAGCAGTTGGTGAGTGGTTGATTTAAGAGTGAATCATTGGTCTGACAGAATAACCTGTGTGTCCTGGCCCATACCCATGGAGGAAGGGAAGCCAGCACTGCATTTACATTTTAAATGATTCCCTGAAGCTGATATTAGTAATTCTGTTTCGCAGAAGACAGATTTAGAGAGGTTTTCTTCAGGGAAGAGCTGGGAATTTGAATTTACTTTAGGTTGTGTGCCTCCCACCAAAGGATAGCTTTTATTTATCTAATATTATTTTTCAATGCCAAAAAGAAGGAATTCACTGATATCAGTGGAAGGGAGAGGAAAGTGCACAGGTGGCTGTACTGAGGTGTCTGTGAATGGCCCAGATTTTCATGGGTCAGCCCTCCCAGAGGAGCCCCTTCTTACTGAGGTGGCAATGAGGGCAGCAGGGTTCCCCTTCATACCTTCACCCTTGGAGCAGAGACTCCTTGCTTGACAACCTTCAGGAGATCTGATGTTGACAAGGGTGACTGCTATTGTTGCAGGAAGGGGGACCCCTTCCAGGGCCCAAAACTGGGCTCTTGTCTAACACTCAGAAATGAATTGTCCAAGGAGACACATGTGCTGACAAAGCAAGAGATTTGGGAAAGGGCACCCGGGTGGAAAGCAGTAGGGTAAGGGAACCCAGGAAACTGCTCTGCCACGTGGCTCACGGTCTCGGGTTTTATGGTGATGGGCTTCGTTTCTGGGTTATCTTTGGCCAATCATTCTAATTCAGAGTCTTTCCTGGTGGCGCACACATTGCTTAGCCAAGATGGATGCTAGCAAGAGGGATTCTGGGAAGTGGATGGACACGCGGTGACTCCTTTAGACCTTTCCCGAACTCTTCCAGTTGGTGGTGGCTTATTAGTTCCGTACTCCTTACCAGGACCTCCTGTCGTAAAGCAACTCATGCAAATGGTTACTGTGGTGCTTGGCCAGGGTGGGTGGTTTCAATCAGTGTGCTTCCCCTAACACTATGATATTTGGGCATTCTAAAAGGACTTCCTCAGGCTAGGGAAGGCCATATGGAAAGAACTTCAACTGACCTAGAATAACCATTATTTGAGGACCAGGCACTCCGGGGTGTGAAAATTGTTTCTGAGACACTTCTAAAGCTGTGGGATCCTCTCTTAAAATATTAATTGAGGGGAATTCCATGGCAGTCCAGTGGTTAGAACCCCATGGTTTCACTGCTGAGAGTCCGGGTTTGATCCCTGGTCATAGAACTAAGAACCCACAAGCTGCCTAATGTGGCCAATATATATAAAATCCTCAAGTTGAAGACACATTTAGGGTGGCACACTTTACTCCCCCACAGGGCCTAGGATCCATTCTCCATCTGGGGAAAATGGAAGCATAGATTTTACATATGGGTTAAGTCAAGAGAAGACTGAAAAAGACTCAGAGCCCAACATGTGACACTCCTGAGGGAATGATGTAAAAATGAGGTCCTTAGCAGAAGCCACTGGGAAGTGTGATGATGCGTCACCCGGCACAGCTGCCGTCAGTTGCTTCTTCATTCCCACATGGACCCTGGATGCTGATAATTGACAGTTTTTTCTCCAGAGAGGCTGGTGATCTTTGAGTTCTAGTGTCACGTCTCCGTGTGGGCTCCACCAGGGCTCCATCCTCTCATCCAGACCTTACAAACCCTCTCTGAGTCTTAGTTTTAGTCTTAATCCATATGCAAAATATATGCTTCCATTTTTCCCAGATGGAAAACAGGTCCTATTCCCTGTAAGGGAGCAAAATTGCCATTTCAAAATGTGTCTTTTTGTTTGGCATGAGGATTAATTTTAGGCTGAGGAATGTTAAGAAAGAGAAGACTCAATATCTCTCTAGCTGCCTAAAAGAATTTAGATAAAGGGCTGATTTGTTACTGATCTGAGCTTGAGTTGCTCACCCAAACCTCAGAATAGTCAATCTGCTGACACTGGGTTCTGGTGAAGGAAAGTACAGCACTTATTGCAGGCACCAAGCAAAGAGAATGGATAGCTTATGCTCAAAAGACCTGAACTCCCTGATAGCTTTCAGGGATGGGTTTTTAAAGGCAACACTGCAGGGGAGGCTGCAGCTTGTGGACTTTCTTCTGATTGATTGGTGGTGAGGTAATAGAGTGTTGTTTTGAGAGTCTTAATCATCAACTTTCTGTTTAAACAGTCTGGACTCTATGAGCTATGGTTAGCAGCAGTTACCATCCTCCACTTGGGTGGGGTCTTACTTTCTGCAGAACAACTGAAAGATATGCATCCGACCCTGTGATGTTCCTGGGCACCAAAGGCTTTCTGTCCCTTGTTTCTTATTTGTAAGGAAGAGATTTCAGTCTTCATGACCTTCCCTGAGTTCCAAGGGAAGATTTGAACAGTTGCTGGGCAGAAGCTGGGAGGACCCCATGCCTGAAGGGCGGCGGCCAAGAGGAGTTACCCCACGTCCAAGGTCAAGGGCAGTGGCCTAGAGTGCCAGGCTGTGATGGTGCAGGAATGGCTGGGAGGAGCTACCCTGTGACTGAGGCCAGGGATGACGGCTGAGAGGAGCTACCCCATGTCCGAGGTCAGGGGCAGTGGCTGGGAGCAGCAACCCCATGCCTGAGGCCGGGGCAGCGGCCGGGAGGAGCAACCCAACAACCAAGGAGTGGTGGCTGCATGGGCGCAGGAGGGTCTAGAGGAGCCATCCCATGTTGAAGGTCAAGGGTGGTGGTGAGGAGATACCCCTTATCCAAGGTAAGGAGCACTGGCGAAGAGATACCCCACGCCCAAGGTAAGAGAAACCCAAGTAAGATGGTAGGTGTTGCAAGAGGGTATTCAGAGGGCAGACACACTGAAACCATACTCCAGAAAACTAGTCAATCCAATCACACTAGGACCACAGCCTTGTCTAACTCAATGAGGCTAGGATATGCCAGCAGGGCAACCCAGGGCGAGCAGGTCATTGTGGAGATGTCTGACAGAATGTGGTCCACTGGAGAAGGGAATGACAAACCACTTCAGTATTCTTGCCTTGAGAACCCCATGAACAGTGGGAAAACACAAAATGATAGGATACTGAAAGAGGAACTCCCCAGGTCAGTAGGTGCCCAATATGCTACTGGAGATCAGTGGAGAAATAACTCTAGAAAGAATGAAGGGATGGAGCCAAAGCAAAAACAATACCCAGTTATGGACGTGACCGGTGATAGAAGCAAGGTCTGATGCTGTAAAGAGCACTATTCCATAGAAACCTGGAATGTAAGGTCCATGAATCAAGACAAATTGGAAGTGGTCAAACAAGAGATGGCAAGAGTGAATGTCGACATTCTAGGAATCAGTGAACTAAAATGGACTGGAATGGGTGAATTTAACTCAGATGACCATTATATCTACTACTGCGGGCAGGAATCCCTCAGAAGAAATGGAGTAGCCATCATGGTCAACAAAAGAGTCCAAAATGCAGTACTTGGATGCAATCTCAAAAACGATAGAATG
This sequence comes from Ovis canadensis, assembly GCF_042477335.2. Lineage (NCBI taxonomy): Eukaryota > Metazoa > Chordata > Mammalia > Artiodactyla > Bovidae > Ovis > Ovis canadensis. The sequence goes on from NC_091246.1 coordinate 32,496,527, forward strand.
ATCTCTGTTCATCTCCAAGGCAAACCATTCAATATCATGGTAATCCAAGTCTATGCCCCAACCAGTAACGCTGAAGAAGCTGAAGTTGAACGGTTCTATGAAGACCTACAAGACCTTTTAGAACTAACACCCAAATAAAATGTCCTTGTCATTATAGGGGACTGGAATGCAAAAGTAGGAAGTCAAGAAGCACCTGGAGTAACAGGCAAATTTGGCCTTGGAATGAGGAATGAAGCAGGGCAAAGACTAATAGAGTTTTGCCAAGAAAATGCACTGGTCATAGCAAACACCCTCTTCCAACACATAAGAGAAGACTCTACACATGGACATCACCAGATGGTCAGCACCAAAATCACATTGATTATACTCTTTGCAGTCAACGATGGAGAAGCTCTATACAGTCAGCAAAAACAAGATGGGGAGCTGAGTATTGCTCAGATCATGAACTCTTTATTGCCAAATTCAGACTCAAATTGGAGAAAGTAGGGAAAACCACTAGACTATTCAGGTATGACCTAAATCAAATCCCTTATGATTATACAGTGGAAATGAGAAATAGATTTAAGGGCCTAGATCTGATAGATAGAGTGCCTGGTGAACTATGGACTGAGGTTCGTGACATTATCCAGGAGACAGGGATCAAGACCATCCCCATGGAAAAGAAATGCAAAAAAGCAAAATGCCTGGCTGGGGAAGTGAAGTCGCTCAGTTGTGTCTGACTCTTTGCGACCCCATGGACTGTACCTACAAGGCTCCTCTGTCATTGGAATTTTCCAGGCAAGAGTACTGGAGTGGGTTGCCATTTCCTTCTTCAGGGGGCTGTCTGGGGAGGCCTTACAAATAGCTGTGAAAGGAAGAGAGGTGAAAAGCAAAGAAAAGGAAAGATATAAGCATCTGAATGCAGAGTTCCAAAGAATAGCAAGAAGAGATAAGAAAGCCTTCTTCATTGATCAATGCAAAGAAATAGAGGACAAGAACAGAATGGGAAAGACTAGAGATCTCTTCAAGAAAATTAGAGACACCAAGGGAATATTTCATGCAAAGATGGGCTCGATAAAGTACAGGAATGGTATGGACCTAACAGAAGCAGAAGATATTAAGAAGAGCTGGCAAGAATACACAGAAGAACTGTACAAAAAAGATCTTCATGACCTGCATAATCATGATGATGTGATCTCTCATCTAGAGCCAGACATCCTGGAATGTGAAGTCAAGTGGGCCTTAGAAAGCATCACTATGAACAAAGCTAGTAGAGGTGATGGAATTCCAGTTGATCTATTTCAGATCCTGACAGATGATGCTGTGAAATGCTGCACTCAATATGCCAACAAATTTGGAAAACTCAGCAGTGGCCATAAGACTGGAAAAGGTCAGTTTTCATTCCAATTCCAAAGAAAGGCAATGCCAAAGAATGCTCAAACTACCGCACAATTGCACTCATCTCACATGCTAGTAAAGTAATGCTCAAAATTCTCCAAGCCAGGCTTCAGCAATACGTGAACTGTGAACTTCCTGATGTTCAAGCTGGTTTTAGATAAGGCAGAGAAACCAGAGATCAAATTGCCAACATCCGCCGGATCATAGAAAAATAAAGAGAGTTCCAGAAAAACATCTATTTCTGCTTTATTGATTATGCCAAAGCCTTTGACTGTGTGGATCACAATAAACTGTGGAAAATTCTGAGAGAGATGGGAATACCAGACCACCTGACATGCCTCTTGAGAAATCTGTCTGCAGGTCAGGAAGCACCAGTTAGAACTGGACATGGAACAACAGACTGGTTCCAAATAGGAAAAGGAGTATGTCAAGGCTGTATATTGTCACCCTGCTTATTTAACTTCTATGCAGAGTACATCATGAGAAACGCTGGACTGGAAGAAACACAAGCTGGAATCAAGATTGCTGGGAGAAATATTAATAACCTCAGATATGCAGATGACACCACTCTTATGGCAGAAACTGAAGAGGAATTCAAAAGCCTCTTGATGAAAGTGAAAGTGGAGAGTGAAAAAGTTGGCTTAAAGCTTAACATTCAGAAAATAAGATCATGGCATCTGGTCCCATCACTTCATGGGAAGTAGATAGGGAAACAGTGGAAACAGTATCAGACGTTATTTTGGGGGGCTCCAAAATCACTGCAGATGGTGACTGCAGCCATGAAATTAAAAGATGCTTACTCCTTGGAAGAAAAGTTATGCCCAACCTAGATAGCATATTCAAAAGCAGAGACATTACTGTGCTGACTAAGGTCCATCTAGTCAAGGCTATGGTTTTTCCTGTGGTCATGTATGGATGTGAGAGTTAGACTGTCAAGAAGGCTGAGTGCCGCACAATTAATGCTTTTGAACTGTGGTGTTGGAGAAGACTCTTGAGAGTCCCTTGGCCTACAAGGAAATCCAACCAGTCCATTCTGAAGGAGATCAGCCCTGGGATTACTTTGGAAGGAATGATGCTAAAGCTGAAACTCCAGTGCTTTGGCCACCTCATGTGAAGTGTTGACTCATTGGAAAAGACTTTGATGCTGGGAGGGATTGGGGGCAGGAGGAGAAGGGGACGACAGAGGATGAGATGGCTGGATGGCATCACAGACTCGGTGGACGTGAGTCTGAGTGAACTTTGGGAGCTGGTGATGGACACGGAGTCCTGGCATGCTGCGATTCATGGGGTCACAAAGAGTCGGACACGACTGAGTGACAGGAAAGGAGGGGATGCAGAGCCAGAAAACCATCTGAGGTCCATTTAAAGAAGCCCATCAAGATTAGATGTCCCCCTGAGGTGAGACTAGGAGAGCAGGCCTTGCATACAGTCTGATCTCAACCAGTAGCCCCACCCTTGAACGCTTGCTATGAAACTCCTTACCAAATCCTCTCAGACTGTGACACATAATTTTCAAGGGGAGAAGCCTGCTGTGTCCCCCTTTGCCTGGCAAAGCAATAAAGCTATTCTTTTCTACTTCACCAAACACTCTGTCTCTGAGATTTGATTTAGGGCTGGTGCAAAGAGGCCCAGGTTTCAGCATCACCTCGAAAAGAAAATAGGACTCTTTTTTTTTTATCATTGAACTACTTTTTAAGCTATCACTACTTTTCTTTCTTGACTGCTTTTCCTTTGTTTCTCCATTCTTTCTTCTCCCTAATAGTTAACTGCTTGAGTCTGCTTTTTGAAACTCAGGAAAGATCTAGGAAACTAAAGCCTTTTTCTATAAACAAGAAATAAGAACACAGAGGTACTTCTGTGCTTGGGAGGACTCCACAGGGTCCTTTTGGTTTCACATCCCAGAATAGAGATATCACCAGAGATATCTGCAAAGAAGATGGGCTAGGCCTGGTAGGGGAAACTACAGGGTGTAGAGATCAGAGGCCCCTCTGTCCCATTGTCTGTACAGGGCTCAGGAAACATTTATTTACCAAACATTTGCTTTTCCATCTCCTTGTGAATTGCCTTCCTCCCCTTTGAAGTCTGAAACCTCTACCCCTAACATCCTCTTTTGTCTTTAGCTGAGATGGTATTTAAGGTAAGGGCTTCAGCCATTTGGGTGAGTTACTCAGTTTCCTTGGGTATCTCCCATATATACATTTGTTTAATTTTTTCCTGTTAATCTGTTTCTTTTTAATGCAGTTCTGAGGTCAGCCAGAAAGCCTAAAAGGGTTGAATTGAAATGGAGCAAGACCTTATGGAGGGGCTTCTCAGGTGGCTAAGTGGTAAAGAATCCATCAGCAATGCCGGAGATGTGGGTTCAATCCCTAGGTCAGGATGATCCCCTGAAGAAGGAAATGGCATTCCAATATTCTTGCCTGGGAAATCCCATAAGCCCCTGATGGGCTTTAGTCCGTGGGGTTGTAAAGAGTCAAACATGACTTAGTGACCAAACAATAACAACAAAAGACCCTATGGGGCCCTTCTGGGCATAAATCCTTTCTGTGCCCATTTCTTGTTACTGAACCAAACTTGGGTCTGCTAAGCCATGTGCAGTAAAGCTAATCTACCAACGTTGGGGTGTGTTTAAGGAGAGTGCAGCATTTATTGTAAAGGCACCAATACAAGGAGAATGAGTGAATAACGTTCTAAAATCCCAAACTCTCTGAGAGGTTTCAGCAAAGCATTTTTAAAGGCCTGGTTGCGGGTGGGGGTGGGGGGTTGTAGGGTGTGTGATCAACTCATGCACAGGTTTGTATGATCCGTTGATGATGAAGTAACAGGGTAGGGGTTCGCATCATCGATCCTTAGGCTCTAGGGGGCCTGAGGGTCATATGCTGATTGCTTCCGGTAGTTGACATCTTCATTTGGTGGGAATTTTCACATCTGTGAAACAACTCAAGAAATGTGCCTCAGATTCAGTTATCTAGGTACTTCAGAAAGGGGCTAAAGCAGAGCATGTGGATAAGAGTCTTACAGGGTCCTGCTTGGTTACAATGTCTGTAGGAAACAGCCTTCATTCAGTCTCCTTGATCTTGCCTGAGTTCCACAGGGCAGATTAAAACAGCTGCTAATCAGAGAAGGAAGGGAATGCAGAAACAAAGGATTCAAGAAACTAATGCAACGATAAAGCAAGTTCCTCCTCAAGGAATATGCATGACAATATCTCTGAGTTCCTCTGCAGGAATTAGAACCCTCACCCAAGTGGAAGATGGTAACTTCAGGCTTAGCACAAGATTCTTAGAGCACTGCCCTGGTACCTCATCGTGAACTAATCAGAAGAAAGTCTACATATTGTGGAAGATAATGAAGACTCTGACCACCCCACTTCCCCAAATGATTCTCCGTTTAAGAACTTTTGTGGTCAAGCAGAATTTTCAGATTTGGTTTTTGGACATGAGTCCACTTTCTTCCCAGATGGCCAGTCTTTTTTAAACCTTTCTTTCCAACCAACATTTGCCTCTCGAGTATTGGCTTTTGAGGGCTGAGTAGCCAAACCTGAGCTCTATAACAGAGGAAAATTTCTTCCCTGATATCACTTAGAGAGGGTCATAGTTAGAAGAAGTAGAAACACCTCTCTTGGGTTTGGATGGGTTGAGAGGAACCAACCTCAATGTTCAAGTTAGGCCTCAGTCCCTTGCCCCATGCCATCTACCTCAGTGTGTTTCTACAGAGTCTTGTTTCTACAGGTACAAGAATAGACAGACAGCTGCCTTGCTGAGACATCAGCTTATTTGTTCCTGTTGCCCTCACAGATTCAGCAGAAGTGTGCTGCTAAAGCTGGCTTTTTGGCACAAATGCTTCAGTGTTTTAGGTACTTAAGGTTCTATCTGCAAGTTCAGGCATGACCTGGGTGCTTGTCAATTCAGTTCCAGCTCAGCCCTTCTAGGGCTTGGCTGTTACCTGAAAACCGGATTCGCCTCTTAGTGGGTGTAGCGCCAAAAGACACAACCAAACAAAGACTAGGAGAAGGAAAGATTTATTATTTGCTGCAAATAAAGAGAACACTGAGGATCTTTCCCGAAACAGTGTTTTCTTGAACAGCAAAGTTTGGGAATTTTTAAGCTAAGTGTACATGCATATTCATGACGGGACTTAGGCAGTCACAGAGTCCAAGCTTAGTCGGTTGAGGTCTTGAGGGTCAAAAAATGTCAACATTGTCATCCTTTAGGTTTGAGCTAATCTTTCGGTTGAGAGCTTCAAGCTAATCATTACCACTGAAACAGAACTGGGAGTCTTTAAAACTGGTGTGACATTTTTGCTATTATTAATTTTCTTGCTATGAAAGCAGTCTTCTGAAATCTTTTGTTTCCTTCAGTTCAGTTCAGTTGCTCAGTCTTGTTCGACTCTTTGAGACCCCATGAATCGCAGCATGCCAGGCCTCCCTGTCCATCACCAACTCCCAGAGTTCACTCAGACTCACGTCCATCGAGTCCGTGATGCCATCCAGCCATCTCATCCTCTGTCGTCCCCTTCTCCTCCTGCCCCCAATCCCTCCCAGCATCAGAGTCTTTTCCAATGAGTTAACTCTTCGCATGAGGTGTCCAAAGTACTGGAGCTTCAGCTTTAGCATCATTCCTTCCAAAGTAATCCCAGGGTTGATCTCCTTCAGAATGGACTTGCAGTCCGAGGGATTCTCAAGAGTCTTCTCCAACACCACAGTTCAAAAGCATCAATTCTTCAGTGCTCAGCCTTCTTCACAGTCCAACTCTCACATCCATACACGACCACTGGAAAAACCATAACCTTGACTAGACGGCCCTTAGTCGGCAAAGTAATGTCTCTGCTTTTGAAAATGCTATCTAAGTTGGTCATAACTTTTCTCCCAAGGAGTAAGCGTCTTTTAATTTCATGGCTGCAGTCACCATCTGCAGTGATTTTGGAGCCCCAAAAAATAAAGTATGACACTGTTTCCTTACAATTGTTAATTACTTGAAGGCAATGGCACCTCACTCCAGTACTCTTGCCTGGAAAATCCCATGGATGGAGGAGCCTGGTGGGCTGCAGTCAATGGTGTCGCTGAGAGTCGGACACGACTGAGTGACTTCACTTTCACTTTCACTTTCTCTTTCACTTTTCAGTTTCATACACTGGAGAAGGAAATGGCAACCCACTCCAGTGTTCTTGCCTGGAGAATCCCAGGGATGGGGGAGCCTGGTGGGCTGCCATCTATGGGGTCGCACAGAGTCAGACAAGAATGAAGCGACTTAGCAGCAGCAGAGACCTCTTTCAAGGGCAAGCATTGTGGCTGGGCTTAAATCACAAAGTGGCTTAGGCCCAAGATGGCTCCTCTTCTATCAAGGAAACCATGCCTGGTTCTCTTTCACTGGGAACCCCTTACTTATCTGCTTACTCTTGAGAGAATGAAGTCTTTCTCCCACTCCCTCATATACCCACTCTGCTGATTGAGCAGCTCCATCTGCCCCAGACCATATATTCTGGGATATGTCATTGATAAATTTGGGAACATTCATTATCCTCACCCAGTACTTTTAGAGAATAAGCCAGGAGATGCTAGAGGAACCCTTTGGTCTCTGGATAAAGATGGAAGACTTTTGAGAAAAGGTGAGTTGGCCTTGTTAGCACTGAATAAACTTGCTGGTGGTGCACCCAGGAATAGAGTCAAAGCTGGTGAATTTCTGGAAACCCAGGACAAAATATCAGCTTCCCTTTTCCTAGAATTCAAAGCTACTAGATAATAAATGAAGAAATGCACTGGGGACTGGAGTTATGCCCCCCACATCCCCATTCAAAGGAGGACCTGCTCCCTGTGCTGCAGGGAGTGTTTTCAGCATATGGCCCTTTTGGGTACATTTACAAGGAACTGTCATGTCCAAGATCACACCCTTCCCAGAGTGGGCCGGGCTCAGTGACAATCAAGGCAGGGATATAAAGACCATCTCAGCTGGGACTGACTCTGACATCAACTACCGAGTTGGGCCAAGCTTTGCAGGTTAAGGGCACCATCTCCCACAAGGATGCTCATACTTCAGATATAGCCACAAGTCTGGAGACTTTCCAGTCTTCACATACGGATGTGAGAGTTGGACTGTGAAGAAAGCTGAGTGCTGAAGAATTGATGCTTTTGAACTTTGGTGTTGGAGAAGACTCTCGAGAATCCCTTGGACTGTAAGGAGATCCAACTAGTCCATTCTGAAGGAGATCAGCCCTGGGATTTCTTTGGAAGGAATGATGTTGAGGCTGAAACTCCAGTACTTTGGCTACCTCATGCAAAGAGTTGACTCATTGGAAAAGACTCTGATGCTGGGAGGGATTGGGGGCAGGAGAAGGGGACGACAGAGAATGAGATGGCTGGATGGCATCACAGACTCGATGGACGTGAGTTTGAGTGAGCTCTGGGAGTTGGTGATGGACAGGGAGGCCTGGCGTGCTGCGATTCATGGGGTCACAAAGAGTTGGACATGACTGAGCGACTGAAGTAACTAAAATGTTACTGAACTGAACTTGGGCCTGCTCTCCCAACCCACAGCAAAGCTAATCTACTGACATCAGATTGTGAAGAAGGAAAGCACAGCATTTATTGTAGGTGCCAAGCAAGGAGAATGGGCAGCACATGCTCAAAAGACCCAAATTCCCTGATGGCTTTCAGGGGAGGATTTTTTTTTTTAAGGCAATAGTTGGGATGAGGGTTGTAGCCCATGGACTTTCTTCTGGTTGGTGGTAAGGTGACAAGGTGGTGTCTTGGAAATCTTAATCATCTATCTTCTGGTTCCAAGCACTCTGGGATCTATATACTTGTGGTTAGCAAGTAGCCTTTATCCTCCACCTGGGGGAAGGGATCTCAGCCCCTGCAGAGCAACTCAAAGATATATCAGACTGTTACATATTTCTTTTTCTTTGATTCTACATTCCCTCAGTACTTTAGAACTCAGAAGGCCTAGGAGGCTAAAGTTTTTTTCTACAAACAAGAAACAGAAGACATGGATGGGCTTTTGCACCAGGGAGGGCCCTGCAGGGTCTTGTTTGATTTTGATTCACCATTTTCTTTGATACTCCTCCATCCTTAGGGGAACAGGGACAGGACAAGAAAGGGAATAGAATTTTGGATGGAGAAGTTAATCGTAAACAAAGCAGAGAGACTGTTTCACCCAAGCCACTCTCACTTCTGGTTGGCTACAAATTTGGATGTTCCCACTAACCTTGTACTTTTGATAATTTTCTTAGAACAAATTACAGAACTCAGAAAGCTCTGTATTTATGGTTAAAATTTTATTATAGCACTGCTGCTAAGTTACTTCAGTCGTGTCCGACTGTGTGTGACCCCATAGACGGCAGCCCACCAGGCTCCCCCATCCCTGGGATTCTCCAGGCAAGAACACTGGAGTGGGTTGCCATTTCCTTCTCCAGTGCATGAAACTGAAAGTGAAGTCACTCAGTCGTGTCCGATTCTTAGTGACCTCATGGACTGCAGCCTACCAGGGGCTCCTCCATCCATGGGATTTGCCAGGCAAGAGTACTGGAGTGGGGTGCCATCACCTTCTCTGTATTATAGCACAATGGATACAAATCAGGACCAGCCATAGAGAGAGACACATAACGTAAGGTCTGGGAGCATCCTATAGGTAAAGCTTCCTGTTATTAGGACTTGTTACTTTGCAGCACATCAACATAAGACAATACACCAAACTGGTCAGGGAAGTTCCCTTCAGTTTTTTTTTTTTTTAATATTTATTTTTATTTATTTATTTATTATTGGCTACGCTGAACCTTTATTACTGTGTGTGGGCTTTCTTTAGTTGTGGAGAGTGGGTGCTACTCCCTAGTTGTGGTGAGCAGGCTTCTCATTATGGTGGCTTCTCTTGTGGAGCATAGGTTCTAGGGCATGTGATCTTCAGTAGTTGCTCAACATGGGCTCAGTAGTTGAGGCTTGCAGGTTCCAGAGCTCAGGCTCAGTAGTTGTGGTGTGCGAGCTTAACTGCCCCACAGCATGTCGGATCTTCCTGGACTAGATATCAAACTGGTGACCCCAACATTGCAAGGTGGATTCTTAACCACTGGACCACTAGGGAAGCCCTCCCCCAGCTTTTGATATCCATGATTTGCAGCAGGGCTTTCTTATAGGGGCTTCATTGATTAAATCATTCACCATGTGGCTTAATCTCTAGTTTCCTTCTGCTCCTCCCAGGTCAGGCTGATTCCTGTGGCTCAGACACCCAAATCTCTAAAGCTGGTCTTTCAGGTGAGACCAACTCCCATCCTTAGTCATCTCATTAGTATAAGCCATCAGGTGTGGTCTAGGGGACTCACGGTGAATAACAAATCATTCTAATCATTGGAGAAATACCAAGGGCTTAGAGGCTCACTCCCAGGAACAGGGTACAAAGGCCAGCCAAGTTCTTTGTTGTACACAGCCCAATGCAGTACAACTCTAATGGGCCATTTCCCTTCTAGAATCCCAACTGGGGTGAAGAGGCCACTGGGGCAGGTCTACTTCTTTCCAGTCCTTTCATGTGGTTCCAAGAGCATTCTCAGACAAGCATCCTAGGCACTAATGTCTCAGAGTCAGCTTTTAGGAGAGCTTGAACAGGGGCAGTTAGCTCTTGGAGTAGCTCAAGTGAGTAGGTGAGAAGATGAAGTACTGGAATTTGATCACACACTTCCCAGCTGGTCCTAAGCCTCTTATCAATCAGTTCAGTTCAGTTCAGTCACTCAGTAGTGTCCGACTCTTTGTGACCCCATGAACCACAGCACACCAGTATCAACGGCAACCATGAAAACATCTGAAACCTCTGTCAGAGTCTCTTATCTTTATGAGAGGAACCTAGCACCTTCACCAGCTGAAACCAGCTGAGGCATGGAATCTCATATATCTGAATGTTCAGTTCAGTTCAATCGCTCAGTCATGTCCGACTCTTTGCGAACCCATGAATCACAGCACGCCAGGCCTCTCTGTCCATCACCAACTCCCGGAGTTCACTCAGACTCATGTCCATCGAGTCAGTGACGCCATCCAGCCATCTCATCCTCTGTCATCCCCTTCTCCTCCTGCCCCCAATCCCTCCCAGCATCACAGTCTTTTCCAATGAGTCAACTCTTTGCATGAGGTGTCCAAAGTACTGGAGCTTCAGCTTTAGCATCATTCCTTCCAAAGAAATCCCAGGGTTGATCTCCTTCAGAATGGACTGGTTGGATCTCCTTGCAGTCCAAGGGACTCTCAAGAGTCTTCTCCAACACCACAGTTCAAAAGCATCAATTCTTCAGCACTCAGCTTTCTTCACAGTCCAACTCTCACATCCATACATGACCACAGGAAAAACCATAGATGGACCTTAGTCAGCAAAGTGATATCTCTGCTTTTGAATATACTATCTAGGTTGGGCATAAATTTCCTCCCAAGGAGTAAGCGTCTTTTAATTTCATGGCTGCAGTCACCATCTGCAGTGATTTTGGAGCCCCCCAAAATAACGTCTGACACTGTTTCTACTGTTTCCCCATCTATTTCCCATGAAATGATGGCACCAGATGCCATGATCTTCGTTTTCTGAATGTTGAGCTTTAAGCCAACTTTTTCCACTCTCCTCTTTCACATTCATCAAGAGGCTTTTTAGCTCCTCTTCACTTTCTGCCATAAGGGTGGTGTCATCTGCATATCTGAGGTTACTAATATTTCTCCCAGCAATCTTGATTCCAGCTTGTGTTTCTTCCAGTCCAGCGTTTCTCATGATGTACTCTGCATAGAAGTTAAATAAGCAGGGTGACAATATACAGCCTTGACGTACTCCTTTTCCTATTTGGAACCAATCTGTTGTTCCATGTCCAGTTCTAACTGGTGCTTCCTGACCTGCAGACAGATTCCTCAAGAGGCAGGTTGGGTGGTCTGGTATGCCCATCTCTTTCAGAATTTTCCACAGTTTATTGTGACCCACACAGTCAAAGGCTTTGCATAGTCAATAAAGCAGAAATAGATGTTTTTCTGGAACTCTCTTGATTTTTCCATGACCCAGAGGATGTTGGCAATTTGATCTCTGCTTCCTCTGCCTTTTCTGAAACCAGCTTGAACATCAGGGAGTTCACGGTTCACATATTGCTGAAGCCTGGCTTGGAGAATTTTGAGCATTACTTTACTAGTATGTGAGATGAGTGCAATTGTGCGGTAGTTTGAGCATTCTTTGGCATTGCCTTTCTTTGGAATTGGAATGAAAACTGACCTTTTCCCATCCTGTGGCCACTGCTGAGTTTTCCCAATTTGCTAGCATATTGAGTGCAGCACTTTCACAGCATCATGTTTCTGGATTTGAAACAGCTCAACTGGAATTCCATCACCTCCAGTAGCCTTGTTAGTAGTGATGCTTTCTAAGGCCCACTTGACTTCACATTCCAAGATGTCTGGCTCTAGATGAGTGATCACATCATCATGATTATCTGGGTCATGAAGATATTTTTTGTACAGTTCTTCTGTGTATTCTTGCCATCTCTTCTTATATCTTCTGCCTCTGTTAGGTCCAGACCATTTCTGTCCTTTATCGAGCCGATTTTTGCATAAAAATTTTAGTGGAGTCCATTGCTCCTGTGTTGCCCAAAACAACTTGAGAAACCAAAATGAGAGCCTCCCTCCCCTTGCAACTGTCCACAGGTCCATATCCTGGATCTTTTGCTTCTAAAAGCACTGAGATAGGGTCCCTATAATGTTTTATATTCATCTCAGGGGCCAGGACAAGGCCATTCACCATGGCACTAAGATCTTTCGTAGATGAAGATAATGGTGACCACAAATGTGACAGCAAAGTCTTGCTGGGAACCACTGGACAAATAATGGGCTCTGGAGGAGATAAGAGAAAGGAGGGACCCTGCTCCAGAAGGGCTATCCAGGATTCGGAAGGGGAGTAGAACTTCTGGGCTCTGGTTTGGGGAGAAGGGGCCTGGGGAAGGCACTGTGAGTAGGAGGCCATGCCCAGGAAAGACCAAGTGGTACAAAGGGCACTGATTGGTCAGCAGAGGAGAAAGGAGATGGGCCCAAGTGGGGCGAGGAGGAGCAGGAGGGGGACAGCAAGGGCCGGGGAATGGGGTGGGCTATGGGGCCTGAGCTGTGGTCATGGTGGCCCAAAGATCTGGGCCTACAGGGGGCCATCTGTGACCTGAGCACTCCCCTCCCTCATGTCTGGTGCTGTCACTAACTGCTGGCCTGACTGCCCTCCAAACTATTTTATGCCTGCTCTTTGCTCCACTTTCTCCAAGTCCTGCGGGCATCTCTTTATGCTCAGGCCTCACCTTCTACCAGCTCACTCCTGAGGGAGCTCAGAAACTCTCTGCAAGAGTCCCATCCCAGCCCCCCTACCCACAGACCAGCCTTCATCCACATGCCCAGTCTGCCAACTGTACAGTCTTAGCTCAGCTGAACCTGGAAATCAAACCTGCCTTTCTCTCTAAAATGAACCCTTCAGACTGTCACTTTATTTTATTATTTTTTTTATCCTCTCAAGCTAGAAGCCTTTGACATTTTTTCCCTCCAATGCTTCATCCAAACTGTCACAGCAATCCTGTAGCTTCTTCATTAGGTATTTTTCTTGACATTTTTCATTCCCTTTTGTAGCAGACATACTAAGCCCCAGGTTATCTGAACTCTAGGAAATCTGTCAGAAACTCGGTATGGATCCTAGGAATCTGTATTTCTAGTACATTTCTAGGTAATTCACCTTATACCAATCAAGACAAATCTCTGCTGCAGAGGGAATATAATCAGAGTGGATTAGGTTATGCTCCTGTAACAAATTAATGCTGCAATCCCAGTGGCTTAACATAATGCTACTCACAAATCCTCCTCCTTTTGTAGCTGCACCATCGGGAACATGTGGTCCCCAAAAGGGTTGCAACTGGGAAGGAATGCGCTGAAGGGATGTTTCTAAGGGACAGGCCTGGAATTGACTAGAACTGAGTTGCAAAGGAGGCTGGGAAGAAAGTTCCCAGGAAGAGGGGAGAGTCCTTGCTGCAGCTAGTCTCCAGGGCTTGTCTGTGTTTCTTCTTCTTCATGACTGTGGTCGTCTCAGGTCCCTGTCAGCCCAGGTGACTTGATTGTTTTCACAGGAGTCCCACAATACTCTCTACACTCACACCAACTGTAAGGAGTCTGTGTTCTTAGCGCTTAAAGTGTAGGACTCAGCTCTCATCTCGAGCAGCACCAGGGTCCAGCTGCACTCACATTACCGTAGCCCCTGGTCTTCTGTCAGCTGCTTGGTTTATTCCAGGATGCTCAGGATCTCCCCCTCAAGTTTTATGGAATTTCCAGTAAAGGGAAAAAATAAAACTTTCCAGGAGTTGCCTGAAGGAAAATCATCTGACACTGACTAGCTCTGGAAGATGAACTGAGATAAAACAAAGAAGAGCTTAGGAATGTGGACCAAAACGCTGTGGTATAAACAACCGTTTCTGAACTGTGGCTCCACCTTGGCTGTTAAAGTACAAGAATCTGTAAATATCCAGAATCATTATTCATGGTCTTTAGGAAGGCAGCACGACACGGATGTAAAGGGTGGGGGTACCGTGTAGCTAGCTTGCCTAGGTTTGAATTGCTTCTTGCTAATCGCAAGTCTTAGGAAAGTTACTTCATCTTGCTGAACCTTGGTGTTCTCATCTGTCACAAGGAAGAAATATGCACATCCATCTCCTTAACTGTGATGACTATTAATCTCAGTGATCCCTGTACCTGGCTTATTGTGGAGGAGTAAAAGAATATGCTAACCCTTGTTGTCTACCCTTAAACTCAAGCCTCTTGGCTTTTATTTTAGATAGATAATCTGTAAGTGTAGATTTCAACAGGTTTAGAATACTTATCCTAAAAAATATACTCTGCCAATTCCTGTGGAAATCCTATCATAAAGGGATGTGGGTGGGAGAATGAAGCTCCTTGACAACCATGAGGGGGGCCGTTGATCTCCTTCGCTGCATATCAGTAATCTCCATTTGTCAAGTGACAGGCATTTTGTGAGACAAGATATTTGAAAAGTCATATGAACAGCTTGGGGCTTGCCTGGTAGCTCAGCTGGTAAAGAATACCCCTGCAATGTAGGAGACCTGGGTTCAGTCCCTGGGTTGGCAAGATCCCCTGGAGGAGGGCATGGCAACCCACCCCAGTATTCTTGCCTGGAGAATCCCCATGGACAGAGGAGCCTGGTGGGCTACAGTCCATGGGGTCACAAATAATCAGACACGACTGAGCGACTAAGCACAGCACAGCGGATGAAGAGCTTATGTGAAGGGATGGTGCTCCTCAGGTTGTTCCCACTTGCAAGGTCCTCCACTTTGGCTAGATTTGGGGATGTGGCCTAGGCCTGCCCCCTTTTGCCCTTGAGAAATGGATAAGTTAGGAGCGGGGGTTGGGGGTGTGGGGGTGGGGAGGCGGGGGGCTCTGTGGGGATCTGAGTCACTGTTGCCTGGCCTTGTGCTTTTCCCCTTTCTTCTCTGAGACCCCAGATGATGGGAACAGCAAGGGAAGGTGAAATTAAGAAAATTAAGGAGTTTGTATGCCAGATCTGAAAGTACATTACTTGACAGCGGGGTGTCCTGTCCTAGAAGGGCTCATGGGGCTTTCCTTTCAGGCTTTGTTATTTTATAAAGGCAATGTGGGTGGGGGGATGAAAGTGGAGGTGTCATACATGAACCATATTCTGAGGAAACTGGAGTTTGGGTATAGCAATGGGGAAGATTCTTGCAGTAAATGTTTTACCATAAAATAAATATTGGTTGAATTATTTTCCTTCCCAGGGATAGGATAGAACATAGTATGCAGAGATTGCTTCTGAGGGACCTGTAGAATAATGTGAGAAAACTTTTCAGATCACTAGCTCAACATTTCTCAAAAAAAATTTTTCTTTTGGTTGCTATTAATCAAAGGTTTTCTAAGACTTTATTTATTAATTAACTTTCCAGTTTCCCAAATCACATTTCTTAATATTTTAAAATTAAAGTTAGCCAAGGGCAGTTTTGCTTTCAGTAAAATCAGAATTTACCAGCTTAGTTCAACCCTACCTAATTCCAAATGGCTGCTAGTATATATTTTCTCCTTTCAATTATGCTTTCACTCTCCATTCTGATTATTGCAGGTTATGCAAATCAAGCTGGAGAAGAGATTTAATTCAATCAGCTGTGGGTCTGCTTCCACTGATTTGAATATTAGCTGTTTCGTCTATATGTAAATGACTGGAGAGAAGGAAACTTGTTGCTATGCACTGTGACCAATCCTGATGCCATAACCTTGTGTCAGATCTCAAGGTCAAGCTCAAAGTTGAATTGATTGTGGGAGGATGTTTGGGGAGCCTGGAGCAAGACACTCCACCTCAGGTCTGCGCTTGGGATGGTTTTAAAAGACCCTGATTTTTTTGACACTGTCAGGAAGACCTCCTCCTCTTGTCCATTATTTATAATTCTCAGAAAGATGAGGGGAGAGACAGAGAGAAGGATTGCTTCTGTTTACTGAGAATTTTTTCCATTCACTCAAACGAAGCAGCATTCTTCACATACCAGGTTGAGAAAGGCAGCTAAGGTATCTATCCCTGAGGAAAAATAGAATATTTGGAGCTGTTAGCAAGCTGGGAGGGAGAGAGGCTTGCTCCAAATCTCACAAAGGACCAAGAACAGAGAAATTAATAGCACAGAGTGAATCCTTAGCCAACAGGGGAGCCCAGGACAAACTAACAAAGAAGGTTCTTCCAGGCCTTGCCTCTGGCTGCCCACGAGTCTTTGAAGTGCTAACATTGCTTTTCGGTGGGGAGGAAGAAAAGAGGGGGACAGCAGGGTTATAAAAATGCTATTTGTTTATCTGGAAGGTGCTAAACCAGTTTCCAGGCACAGATGTTGTTTTGCTTTAGAAAGCTGGAGATGTGTTCTTCAAAGGAACACTGACCCAATCCTGAGCTGATTCTTCCTCTTCCTCTTCTTTTTCCCCTCCCACTAAACTAGGTCAGGGAGAGAGTTTCATATTTTGTTGTTGTTAGACTGCCAGCTCAGAAGCGAGATGATTGGCTGAGACCTAGAGCTTGACAATTAAAGTTAAATACAGGCAGCTGGCTGGGTTTTGATTAAAAGCCATAATCAAGAAATCTGGCAATCTGGAATTGCATGATGGCTGAAGTCTGTTTTTTTTTTTTTTTTCTTTTTCCTGTTTGTGTTTTTAACCCCATGTGCACAATGACTAATCTTTCGGGGCTTTTTTCTTTACTGTCACTACAAATTTTCAGGTTTAAAAAAACTGACAGAAATTAAGTCATGTGTGAGTTTCCTTGTTTCTGAAATAGCTGAAGACTGCTGTGTTGCTGTCCATGTGATTTGGAGTTTCTGCTCTATTTGATGAAAATGAACACCGAAGACACAAATCAGTTTGTTAGCACAGTGTTTAATTTTTCTTTTTTTTTCCTACTCGATTAATTACTTATAAACGGGAAATAAAAACAACTCAGATCAACTCCTTTTATTGGTGCGGCTGTTCTGGATGGTTATTTTGTTGCTTCGAGGGCCACCTTGTGGAAGATAACTGTTATTTTGAATATGGCAGTCAAGAATGGATTCATTTAGAAAGTGTAATATACTGTCCATGTGACTTCCTGGTATAAAATCTAAGTAGAATGATCACTTAGTTTCTATCAGAAGATACCCTATAACAAAGAAAACTAGTTGTGGTGAATATGAAAATGTGTATGCTAAGTCGCTTCAGTCGTGTCCAACTCTGTGTGACCCCAGAGACGGCAGCCCACCAGGCTCCCCCGTCCCTGGGATTCTCCAGGTAAGAACACTGGAGTGGGTTGCCATTTCCTTCTCCAATGCATGAAAGTGAAAAGCGAAAGTGAAGTTGCTCAGTCGTATCCGACTCCTAGCGACCCCATGGAGTGCAACCTACCAGGCTCCTCCATCCATGGGATTTGCCAGGCAACAGTACTGGAGAGGGTTGCCATTGCCTTCTCCCAAATGAAAATGTATATACCACTATGAAATACACGAAGAAAGCTCAGATTTTGTAGTTCACATAAATCATCTGCATTTCCTTACAAGTCCTCAGGTGTTAGTGGGGTGGAGACTTGGGAGTGTCTACATTTCCCAACTATTTCAAGATTTCAGATTTCTTCTCCCTGCTGAACTTGGGGTGGTGAGGAAGGGGAACTTTGGGCTCTGGGTCAGTAGCATCACATCTTCTAATTGCAAATGGGCTAAACCATTTTCTGGACCTCAGCGTGGAGTCTGCCTTGAGCAGTTGGTCCCTTCTGGCTTTCTGGTATCATGTTGGGGATGGATCATGAGTCACTGTGCTTCATAGACTCCAAGGCTCCTTCATCATGACTTTAGCTGGCACAGGCCCTCTTGTATTTTCTGAGTCTCTCTACTGGGGAAGGGACAAAGTTCTGGAACTTCTGCAGACCATGCAGAGCTCTAGGGCATCAGTAACATGTTCTTAGGCTATCTGCACAGATGTCTTTTCCACCATGGTTAACCATGTGTATTTGATGTGGTGCCACATCAAAGACCGCTTCCTAAAGACATACCTGGGAGTTGTCTGGTTTCTCACATCTTCCCCAAGGTGGGAGTGAAGAATAGATATTGAGAACAGTGGCAACTCTGATCCTTTCACTCTAGTTTATTTTTTTTTTTTTCATTTCTTCCTTTCTGAGTTCCATTGAGGCTAGAAGAAGGTTCTTCTCCTTTCTGTATATCAAGGATTTCCCTATCACCACCTCTTGCATTATTTATCCTATTATTTATAGCAAAGCTGTAGAATCAATTTGGCAAGCTTGACTCAGACACTCACAGAATTGTCAAAACTATCATATTTGTAGGGGTTCAAAAGTAAAATTTTTGGAGTCAAAGCTGAAAATTAACTCTTTTCCTTGTGTGCATTTTGGACTTAATTACTCTGATTTCTCTTAGAGGCAAATGGATGTTTCTGGCAGAATGGGGAAAGAACAGAAACTTGGAAACGTGAATTGAAAAACACATCAATATCTTTCAATAAAATGTTGTCTTCTTTTCATTGTTATTATTAGTTCTAAAAATGTGACCAAAGATTCAGTAAAAACTTGGAAAGCAGAGTATAGCATCTGTAATTGCTTCTTCTTAATATTTCTTCCCTGATTTGACCAAACTCAAATGGGTTGATATTTGGTTTTGCATTGACAGTCTTCTTAGGAAGAGGTAGAAGCAAGATAGGAGAAGCTGGTGAATTTTAATAGGGATCCAATCTCCCATAACAAAGAGGTGAATCTTGGTGTAGACAGTTTTCTTGCCAATCCAGTCCCTACTCCAAAGCCATATTAGCCTTCTAAACAAAAGCACTTTTATTGTTTATTCTTCTAAAAAACCTCCACTATTCCTCAGCAACTATAAATTGAAATTCAAACTTTCAAGGTCCTTCTTTATGGAAAATTTTTTCAAAATTTTAATTAATTTATTTGGCTGTACCAGGTCTTAGTTGTGGCATGCAGGATCACTAGCTGCCACATATGGGATCTTTAGTTGCAGCATGTGGGATCTGATTCCTTGTCCAAGGATCAAACCCAGGTCCCCTTCATAGGGAGCATGGAGTCTTAGCCACTGGACCACATGGGAAATCACTCAAGGTCCCTGCTTACCTCTGCAGATGTACCTGCCACTACTCTCTAGTAGATTGCTTACATGCAAAGAAACTCTTTTCTATCTATGTCAGCCTGATAGCCGGTGTCCCTTTCTTCTATTGCACCCTAAACATCTATTTTTAAAATGCTATTTATAGTTGATTCATTCTTTCAGACCAATTCAAATCTCTTCTCATCTGCGAAACTTTCCCAAATTCGTCAACCTCTCCCTTCTTTCCTTTTCTTAGGCCAGTGATTCATAACCTGAAGTGAGCATCAGAGTTACCTGGCTTGTATTTTCTATGCATGTTCTAGCCTCAAACTTAGAGAATCTAATTCACTTGTTCTGAGCTTGCGTCTACATGGTTCTGAGAATGTGCCTATTTAAGAATAAGGCTGAAGTTTAATGTCTATCCTCCTCTAGTTCATTCCACTCAGCACTTAACAGCTATTGCTTTGTCCTGTCAGTTACCCCTTCGTGTATAACTCAGTGCCTGGGTAGGGTCTGAGATCAACAGTCACACCATCGGGGCTGATGGTCCACACTTTCCCCCAGATTCCTCCACATGCCCAGACACAGCAGCCTTCTGCTTGTTCATAGAAGGCTCTAGAAATTATGAGATGTTAAGAGATATTATTACTCCTACTTTCCTTGATTTACACCATGGACAAGGACAGGGGCTTTACCTACTGTTGGAGTTCAGACATAGAGCGCCCCTGGTGGTCTGTGTGATAAAGCTGTAACAGGTAGGAGCCAATTTTAACTCCGTGTTGGATCTGTTTCTTTGACCTTTGCTTTTCACTGTTTTTGTTATTATATTCATACATAATGGCCTGCCTCAGGGAAACCTGCCCCTCTGCTTGAGTATTAAACTGAAGTGCCTTTGTTCAGCTCTTGGGAGATAATCTGACCTTGCCACCTATAAATTGCTGCAGAAAAGAAGAAACTAATACATCCCTTCCTATTTTGTGAGATAAATGGCCTTTTAACTTTACTTCCTCACTTCTTCTCCCTCTCAGTCTATAAAAGAAACTGGTATCCGGACACTAGAAGATAGTTCTTTTTTGGAGACATTAGTCTGCCATCTTCTTGGTTAGCCAGCTAACCAAATAAAGTTGTATTCCTTGCCTCAACAACTTGTCTCTCAGTTTACTGGCCTGTAATGTGGCAAGTAGAGTGAGCTTGGACATGGTAACAGCCAAATTCCTGAAAGAAAGAAATTACCACAAAGGAGGCAGAAGTACTAATTCATTAAACCCACATTTATTGAACACCTATTATTTGCCAGACTGTGCATTGGAGGTATATGATAAATAAATAGACAAACTATATATTCTTTGGAAGGACTGATGCTGAAGCTGAAGCTCCAATACTTTAGCCACCTGATGTGAAGAACCGACTAATTAGAAAAGACCCTGATGCTGAGAAAGATTGAAGGCAGGAGAAGGGGGCAACAGAGGACGAGATGGTTGGATGGCATCACTGACTCAATGAACATGAGTCTGAGCAAGCTCGGGGAGATGGTGAAGGGCAGGGAAGCCTGGCATGCTGCAGTCCATGGGGTCACAAAGAACTGGACATGACTGAGTGACTGAACAAAAACATTCCCTCTCATTTCAGTAGGGGCAGCAGAGGGGACGGACAGTAAAGATATGGATCAGTGAGTATATAGTTCAGAGAGGGACAGGAGCTCTGAATAAAGGCAGGTGCCCCAGGGCACCTGAACCAGCAGGGCAAAGAAGAGTGGGTCTCATTCTGCATGGGCTGCACCTGTCTGCATGCTGGGGCAGCCCCAGACATCACCCCTTCCTGGGCCTGCAGCCTCACTCCAGAAGTGCTGGGAGGACAGGTGTAGGCTATGAAGGAAAAGACAGGGTTACTAGAGACCAAATAAGGGTGCTGTATGACCCTTCTCCCAATGCAGGAGAGAAGGTTGACAGAGGTCAGCTGTCAAAGGAATATAGGCAGGGATGTAGACACAGGCTTGCAGCTTAGAGTCCGGAGGTGATCATAGCAGTGTGGGCCAAGACTCAGGATAACAAAGTGACAACAGGCACCAGGACAGAGGGCTGGTGGGCAGGGAGGACTCAAACAGGGAAGCTGCAGAGCTCCCTGTAAAAGCACTTCCTCTGCTCCCACCCAATCAGAATCCTAACAGGAAAGATATCCTATAACGGTCTCTGGATCCTCAAGTCCCTTACAAATTCAGTCCTGAGGACTCATGTAGATGCTCCCAGAAATAGCAGACAGAGTTAATTGGCCAGTGGAAGGTCAGAGTAGGGGATGGCTGTGTGAGTGTAAATGGATGGCTAAGCTGTGCACACTCACCTCTGAAGTCTAGTCTGCTCTTTTAGCTGTCTTTTGCAAGAACTTTGAGGCCAAGGATTCTTTTACATTCAGCACTAATCAGGGTCTCTCAGAGTTAGAAGTAGAAACTCAGCAAGTATTTATTGGTTATCATTTGACTATTTTGATTTTGGGCTTTGTTTTTTATTTTTCTCTCACTGAGGAAGCATTAAAAAAGCCTGACTGATGTGAATTGGATTGACATGGTTGAATCAGCGGTTGATGACATTTAGATTTTTTTTCTTCCTGATCATCCTGCAAGTATGATTTGGATCATTTGCAATTACATTCAAGGAAGAATTAAATGATTATGTGATGCAAATGAGATTAAAATAATGCTCTTTGGGATCAAATGCACATAACTCCTTATTTGCTGGAGACTTGCCTAAAGTTTCAATTTTTTAATGCTGAGTAACAAGCTCCTTTAAAATTTAGTGTCTTAAAAGCTGTTTCGTTATCTTTCCCAATTTTATAGATTGACTAGGCTCACTTAGAAGAAGCTTCTATTCTATATGATTAGGGCTGGGGCTGCAGTCATTTGGGGGCTTGAAATGTCCCAGTGGTTCATTCACAGAGCTAGCCATGTGCTGACTGTGAAAACTCAGCTAGGACTGTTGACTGAAAGTCTTAGTTCTCTTCATGTGGACATATTTGTATGCAACTTGGGCTTCCTCACAGCATGGCAGCTTAGTTCCAGAAAAAAGGCAAGCAAGAGAAAGGAAGCAAACGTTGCCAGTCCTAAGACTAAACTCACTTTTACCATGTTCTGTCGGTCAAAGTAGTTATGGGCCAGCCCACATTTAAAAGGAGGGAAAATGGGAGGGAGGTTTAAGAGGGAGAGTACATAGGTATACCTATGGCTGATTCATGTTGATGTTTGGCAGAAACCAATGCAGTACTGTGAAGCAATTATCCTTTCAATTAAAAATAAATAACTTTTTTAGAAAAGAGGAAGGTAAATAATCTCTACCTCCACGTGAGAATGACACATATGTACAAGAAGTTTCCATCTTTGGAAACTACCTACCATGTTTGCCCTCTGGCCACCACAATTCATATCTCCCTCCATATGCAAAATATATGCACAGTTAGCCTTAAGCTATTAGCTCAAAGTCCAGGATCTCTCTATCTAAATCAGGTTCAGTTATGAACTGGGGGGTCATTGAGTGCAGCTTCTCTGATAAGGCTCCTTGGTACAGAATTCTATAAATTGAAAAGACATTATCTGGTCTAAACACATTCAACATACAATGTGAGAAAGGGGCAATTATAACTGCAGCAACTGGTGTATAACTTTCACTAATCCATAATAAATCTGAAATCCAGTCACACATGTGTTAGCAGGTATTACATATATTTTTTTTAATTAAAAAAAATCAGGCTCTTGTTCTCCTCCTGGGGGAGAGGTTTGCTATGGCTCAACTCTTCAAATCATACTTTCATTTCCATTAAGAAATTACCTATGCTTGCAGCTAAGTAGTTTTCTCAGCCTATTTCCTTAGCATAAGAAGTTAGAGGTCCTGAGTGCCAAATAATTGATTCTTTTGAATTGTGATGCTGGAGAAGACTCTTGGGAGACCCTTGGACTGCAAGGAGATCCAATCAATCCATCCTAAAGGAAATCAGTCCTGAATATTCATTGGAAGGATTGATGCTGAAGCTGAAACTCCAATACTTCGGCCATCTAATGTGAAGAGCTGACTCATTGCAAAAGATCCTGATGCTAGGAAAGATTGAAGGCAAGAGAAGAATGGGGCGACAGAGGATGAGTTGGCTAGATAGCATCACCGACTCAATGGACATGAATTTGAGCAAACTCCAGGAGACAGAGAAGGACAGGGAAACCTGGCATGCTGCAGTCCACGGGGTCTCAAGAAGTTGGACATGATTTAGTGACTGAACAACAATGAGGTCTTAGAAAGGGCGTACAACTGCATTTTTGCTTTCAACTTTACTGTGAGACCATGTTCTACTTGTGGAAACCTAGACTTAATTTTTGCCTTGAGGTCATTTCTTCTGACAACATTCTGTTGGGTCCTGAGTTTCTATGTGTTTTGTAAATTCTGCTCTCCAAGAGTCCTTTTTGAGGGAGTTTCATCTCTCTTTTTTCTCAAATTTTCTCAGAGGCAACTAAAGAAAAACTAGTTGTCACTCAGTTTTCGTCCCAGAAATCTCTTTGACCGGTGCATATGCTTCTCAGCTACTCTTTCTAGCCTCAAGATCACTGTGGAAAAGGTTGCCCAAATTTGACAGTATTGCCGAACTTTCTGCCTATATGCGACATTGGTTGCCTTTTCTCTAGCCTCCAGTGACACTTTCCTCACTCCCTCTCCTTCAGGCTCCATTAGTGGTTTCTCTGAGGTCCTCCTGGCTCCTGCCTGCTGTCCAGTTCCAAAGCCAAAGCTGCATATTTTAGGTTTCTATTACCACAGTACTCACTTCTGGATATCAAATTTTGTTTTAGTTATCCAGTGCTGCAGAATAAACCCTAAACAAAATAAACCTCAAAACTTTGTGGCTTAAAACAGCATCCATTTAATTATCTCTCATAATTCTGTAGGTTGGGTGGACTCAGCTGGGTGGGGTTGCTCCCTCTGACGTCGGCTGGGCTGTGGTCATCTGAGGGCTCTCTGGGATGCAGATCCAAGGTGGCTAAGTCACATGCCTGGCAGTTGGTCCTGGCTGTCGATGGGAGCTTGGCTAGGCCTCCTGAGCAGAGACTTCGCTTGTCATTCCTTTAGGCTTCAACATGTAGCTACTCAGGCCTCCTCAAAATTTGGGGCCTAAGTTCCAAGAATGAGTGCTCCACAAGGAAGAAGGTAGGAACTGCTAGCTTTAGGCCTGGATTTGAAATTCACTTCTGACATATTTTAATCAGTCAGACTAAGAGGGCAACCCAGATTCAAAGGGAGAGAAAAAAAAAAAAACACATTTCACCTCAGTGAAATGGTATGTGCATACCAGCAGGGGTGACCTTTGGGGACTACCAAAAGGCAGCTTCCCAGGCGGCACCGTGGTAAAGAATCCGCCCGCCAATGCAGGAGATACAAGAGATGAGGGTTCGATCCCTGCGTGGTGAAGATCCCCTGGAGAAGGAAATGGCAACCGGCTCCAGTACTCTTGCCTGGAAAATTCCATGGACAGAGGAGCCTGGTGGGCTACAGTCCATGGAGTTGCAAAGAGTTGGATACGACTGAGCGTACATGCATGCAAGAAGACGAAGAGCTGGGGAGTAATGATTGCCTCTTGTAACAATCAGTGACATTGAACCAGGTGCTACTTTTCTTTTGTGGAGATGATAGACCTCACATTTCTAGAACCTCCCAGTAATTTTCCCCTCTGACTCAACCTGCACACTGAAGGGTTATTGATACTTCCTATTCAAACAATTGATATTTTGCTTTATCTACTAAGAATCCAATGTAAGAAAAATTCATCTGATGCTTCCTTCTGTTGGGCAAGCAATTCTTGATAATAAGTTGGAAAAACAGGAATTGAGTCTTGAAGCAAGTTTTAATTTAGTATTAATGTGTAGTATAAAAAGTCACCACAGCCTTTTTGCAAATATGATTTTTGTAAACTTGCAAATTCTCTAACTGCTTATGACCTGAGTAATAGAATGTCTATGAGAAATCAGTTCAGTTCAGTTCAGTTGTGTCCGACTCTTTGCGACCCCATGGACTGCAGCATGCCAGGCCTCCCTGTCCATCACCAACTGCCAGAGTCCATTGAGTCGGTGATGAGCTCTCCCTAAAGATAAAGAGGAGAAAATAACTCCTAATTAATTTGTTTTGATGTATATCTTTAAAAACACACACAGTTCAGAATGACATGAAATAGAAACTCTCTCTCTGCTCATTACGTATCTTCTTCAAAAATTCAACACCACTTTCCGAGATGACAGTGTCTGCTGACAGGTGGTTGCTGTTGTAAATAGCTTTAATATATTTATCCCTCTTTCTTGATTGGTAAATTTAAACAGTATTTACTGTGTTCTCACTAGAAAGCAATTTTACCATAATTTTATCATTTGTCAGAAACAAGTTGAGGTTTCCTAAAATACCCCCAGGGTTTCTGATTTGGCAGGTCTGGGAGGAGGTCAAGATTCTGCATTTCCAGCAAGTTTCCCAGGTGATGCTGAAGCTTTTGTTGCGGACCATATTCTGAGAACCACTGTCATGAAGAATAAACATTTTTGGTTTTAACTTATGCTACATCTTTTTCTCTCTCATTTATCTAGTGATTTTTCTCAATTATATATACACTTTAATTCTGGCATTTAATTCTGGCATTACCTGGCATATGAACTTATACTTATGTGGTTATTTCTTGATTGGTCATCTTTCTTTTAAGGCAGTAACTAGTGACAGTTAGAAGGTACAAAAGGTGAGGAAACATGAGAATTACTTTTCCTTTATAATTTTGTGACTATTGTCAATGATATCTTTGGGGAAAATTATTTGTAATCATTTAGAGCTATTATAGAGAAATGAAATTTATTTTTGCATCTTGATCTTATATCCAGTCACCCTGCTAATCCTTCAGTCATTCTAATTCTTCACTGGTAAGAGTTCGCATGTTGATAACTGCACCTCTAACACATTCACTGTTAATGCTCCATAGTGTTTCATTTTCTGATCATGCTACGCATGCATAGCCCATTTTCATGTTGACGGACATTTAGTAGTTTAGATAGTCTCCTCTTCCTCCTTCTCTGCTATTACATTTTAGCAGCGGTTCAGTTTTAGCACATGTGTCCTTGTGGACGTGTGTGACTTTTGTTTTCCAAGATATACCAGGGAGTAGAACTAGTGGGTTGTAGAAACTCGGATACCGCTCATGCACAATTCATAGCCTGTCGGCCTGACCTGTTTTTCCAGTTATTGCCATGGCAACTAGCCCTGCATGAGCTGCCAGTGATTTTGCACAGGCATCCCCTCTTATTTGGGCTGCATGTCTCTTGCCTTCAGGCCAGGATGGGGCAGGGGACAGGGAGACCCTTGCTCATTGTACACCTGTGCGCAGTTGTGAGGTGAGGGGAGTTAACACCCCAAGGGGCAGAACTTTTGGTAGTGTGATGAGGAGCCAGTGCGCGAACCTCACCCTTCTTCCTCTGGACTAACTGCTCTGCCGTGCCGTTTGTTTGGCCTCTTGAAGGCGGATCTCATTAGACCCAGAAGCCTATAGTATCCCCTGCTGGCTCCCCCTTTCATATACCTCACTCTGGTCACTTCAAGAGACACTGGTCCCTTGGGGGGTGGTGCCTGGGTGCAACTCCTCACCCCCTGAAGCTGCTCTGAAGTCTTCCTGCCTAAGTGTGGTGGGAGGGGTGTGGCGGGGTTGTGGAGAAGAGACTAAGCTTGGGGGCTTAAAGGACTCACACAGTGAATGCTGTGCGTGGGAATACGCGGAAACCAGAGCTTCAGTTTAGGGTTCTAATTAGACAAAACTGGTGCTAGCAGAAATGGTAGTTTAGAGTTGGTTTGGTTTCTAGCAATGAAAATAAACTAAGAATTTAGCTGTATAGTCAGAATCAGGAAGTAGAAAAGGATGTGACCTGGATGCCCAATACCAGCTTGGATTAGTAAGAAGTCTTAACAAATTCCGATTCTGCATATTTAACAGCAGACCTAATTTGTTAATTATGTTGCATTATAGTCTGGAATATGATCATTCATGGTGAGAATATTTATTGAGAATGTATTATATGCCAAATATTGCTCTGAGTGCTAAGAAATATTAACTAATTTAATCCTAATAAGAATACTTGGGAGTGAATATTATTATTATCACTGGCTGTGCCTCACAGCTTGCAGGAAAATCTGCTGGAGAAGGGCATGGCAACCCACTCCAGTATCCTTGCCTGGAGAATCACCATGGACAGAGGAGCCTGGTAGGTCCTCTGGGGGTCCATGGGGTTTCAAAGAGACATGGCTACAGTCCATGGGGTCTCAAAGAGTTGGACACGATTGAGCGACTAAGCACAGCACACAGCTTGCGGGATCTTAGTTCCCTGATGAGGGATCAAAACTGGGCCCCCTGCAGTGGAAGTGTGGAGTCCTAGCCACTGGTTTGCCAGGGAATTCACAAAAGTAAAAAATATTACTATCCCACTTTCTAGAAGAGGAGGTTTAGATATGCGGAGGTTCAGTACTGTACCTCAAGTCCTACGGTGGTCGGACCCAGGAAGTCTATACCTAGGCTCCTGCTTTTAACCACTTCACCACGCTGATTACTGATTCTCATGTTAATGAGCCTTCCTCCCTTTGTTCATTCATTCATTCACTTGTTCATTTGTTCCTGTCTATCTTTTCTTCCCTTTTCTTTTCACGTCAGATTTGCTGAGGCATTATTAACATATGGTTGGACTACATTACCTAATTACTATAATGTTATATTGTCTTATTATATAATTAGCATGAGGTTATATTATAATAACCAGGGCTTCCCTGGTGGCACAGAGGTTAAAGCATCTGCCTGCAATGCAGGAGACCTGGGTTTGATCCCTGGGTTGGGAAGATCCCCTGGAGAAGGAAATGGCAACCCACTCCAGGATTCTTGCCTGGAAAATCCCATGGACAGGGGAGCCTGGGGGGCTACAGTCCATGGGGTAGCAAAGAGGTGGACATGACTAATTATAATTAGTATATGGTTAATTAAACCACAATCAAGTTATAGACATTTTCATCACCCTAAAAAGTTCACTGTGTCTTTTCCTTCACTCCCAGTCTCTGGCTTCCCAGGTGGCACTAGTGGTAAAGAACCTGTCTGCCATTGCAGGATATGTAAGAGACGTGGGTTCGACTCCCAGGTTTGGAAGATCCCCTGGAGGAGGGCATGGCAACCCACTCCAGTATTCTTGCCCGGAGAATCCCATGGACAGAGGAACCCGGCAGGCTACAGTCCATGAGGTCACAAAGAGTCGGACACGACTGAAGCGACTTAGCACGCGCAGCACGCACGCACGGTCTCTGGCAACCACTGGTCTCTCTCCGTGTAGTTTTGCTTTTGAGAGCATATCACAGGAGTGGAGTCTTGGAGTCTGTAGCCTTTTGAGCAGGCTTCTTTCACTGAGAATGATACACATGAGATTCATCCACACTCTTGTGTGTATTAGTGGTTTGTTTCTGTTTATGACTGAGGAGCATTCCATCGTGTGAATGTTTGTTTATCCATTCAACAGCTGATGAATGTTTGGATTATTTCCAGCTTCTGGTGATTACATATATGGCTGCTATAAATATTTGCCTACTGGCATTTGTATGGACATATCTAGTAATGGAATTGCTGGGTCATATGATAAACAACTATTTCACTTCATAAAAAAGGCCAAGCTGCCTTTCTCAAAAAGGCTGTATGATTTTTATTTTCATCAGCAATGTATGATTTTAGGTGGTTGCTCTACATCTTTTTCAGAACTTGGTATAATCAGGTTTAAACAATTTTTTAAGCTGATTTAATAAATGTTTAGTGGTATCTCATTGCGGTTTGGAGATGCACTTCTCTCACGACTAATTATGCTGAGTATGTTTGTATGGGCTCACTTGCTGTGTGCTTCTCCCTTCGGAATGCCTTTGTGTAAATAAGATTTAATTTATATTAGCCATATGCTTATTAATGAATATTATTATGTTCAGTTCTACAAATGGATGTTCCCGTACAGTTCAAAGTTTTTATTTCTAATCATTATGGAGGATGCAGAATAGTATAGTAGTTAGGGACAGGAGCAGGGTTCAGACCACAGCTCAGTAACTTACTAGACATCTGCTCTTGGGCAAATTCTTGTCAAACTCTGTGATTGTTTTCTCATCTGTAAAACGAGGATAATAAGAGCACCTACTATAAAGAGGTATCATGAAGATATTGTGAGATGATTCATGTAATAGACATAACACAGTGCCTGTCTAGGTGCTGTATAACTGATACTGTCATCGCCTTCATCTTCATTGTTATTGCCGTCATCACCATCATCATCACCTGGTCCATCACTGAGTTCCTGAAAGTGACATCAACAAATATACATTCAGAAAATTCACTCATTTCTATTTCATTCCAGATCTGTAATGAGATCTAGTATTGTACAACTCCCAAATATTAAAAAAAAAAAAAAAAGCGGTAAGAAAATCTGGAGAATGTGTCTTCATTACATAGGTCACATGGCCTGCAGTTTGAAGACCCTGAAAAAATGCCAATTTAAATACAGAAAATCTCAGTAACTTCCAGACCTGATTTGGTATCTAGAAAAGTATACTCTGTTCTTCCATTTCTCCTCCCAATTCTCTGCCAGTCAACAGAATAATGTTTAAATGACTTAGAATTAAACAAACATGTAAACCACTTGGCCCCTTGCAAACACCTTTGATTTTAATCAGATGGAAATGAGCTTTTGCTTTTTGTTCAGTTCAGTTCAGTTGAATCGCTCAGTCATGTCTGACTCTGCGATCCCATGAACCTCAGCATGCCAGGCCTCCGTGTCCATCACCAACTCCCGGAGTTCACTCAAACTCACGTCCATCGAGCCGGTGATGCCATCCAGCCATCTCATCCTCTGTCGTCCCCTTCTCCTCCTGCCCCCAATCCCTCCCAGCATCAGGGTCTTTTCCAATGAGTCAACTCTTTGCATGAGGTGGCCAAAGTACTGGAGTTTCAGCTTTAGCATCATTCCTTACAAAGAACACCCAGGGCTGATCTCCTTTAGGATGGACTGGTTGGATTTCCTTGCAGTCCAAGGGACTCTCAAGAGACTTCTCCAGCACCACAGTTCAAAAGCATCAACTCTTCGGTGCTCAGCTTTCTTCACAGTCCAACTCTCACATCCATATACGACCACTGGAAAAACCATAGCCTTGACTAGATGGACCTTTGTTGGCAAAGTAATGTCTCTGCTTTTGAATATGCTATTTGCGTGGGTCATAACTTTCCTTCCAAGGAGCAAGCGTCTTTTAATTTCATGGCTGCAATCATCATCTGCAGTGATTTTGGAGCCCCCCCAAAATAAAGTTTGACACTGTTTCCACTGTTTCCCCATCTATTTCCCATGAAGTGATGGGAGCTTTAAGCCAATTTTTTCACTCTCCTCTTTCACTTTCATCAAGAGGCTTTTTAGTTCCTCTTCACTTTCTGCCATACCCATGGGGTCTCAAAGAGTCGGGCACGACTGAGCGACTTCACTTTCACTTTCACTTTCTGCCATAAGGGTGGTGTCATCTGCATATCTGAGGTGATTGATATTTCTCCCGGCAATCTTGATTCCAGCTTGTGCTTCTTCCAGCCCAGCGTTTCTCATGATGTACTCTGCATATAAGTTAAGTAAGCACGGTGACAATATACAGCCTTGACATACTCCTTTTCCTATTTGGAACCAGTCTGTTGTTCCATGTCCGGTTCTAACTGGTGCTTCCTGACCTGCATACAGGTTTCTTAAGAAGCAGGTCAGGTGGTCTGGTATTCCCCTCTCTTTCAGAATTTTCCACAGTTTATTGATTGTTGGTACAGCTCAATAGTGACTCCTTTCTAATGGGACATCATAATGTTATAAAATTGTAATGTGTTTTGGATTGGTGGAATGAGTCTTTGGAAAAACAAATTTAAACACAATTTAGTGCTGTAAAATAACTTTAGCTACTGATGTCAGAGACCACTCCAAGAACTGTTCTTTTCTGAGGGAGGATGTGTAATTGCTCAATAAGTCCACTGAGAGGAGCCACTGCCATAGCAAAGATATTCCAGAGGTGGCCTTGGCGCTTTTGCTCAGGATAAAACATCAGCTTTAGGGTTTTAAAATGCACAAGGTCTTCAGATTCCTAAAAGCCCTGTAGTTTTACAATAATCAGACAGAACCAAAAAGTGATACAAATCTTTAACTGCACTGATGTAGAATAAAAGCCTGTTGAGTTTTAGGTGGCAATACATGGGAAAGTATAGAACTTTTTTTTCTGTTTTTTTGCTTTCTCTTCAGAAATATCCAACAGCAAATAAAAGTTAGTTGTAGGTAGCAATAGCAATAGATGACATTTATTGAGGGCTTTCTATGTCCCTTTTTCATAAGTATTGACTCATTTAATCCTCACAATGATCCTATAATTTGAGGACTAGTTATTATCATCCCCATTTCATAGTTGGGAACCAGAGGCACAGAGAGGTACGTGAACCGTCCAGGGTCATAGAGCTAGTGAGACTGTGAAAGAAGGTAGTTTAGGCAATTGTTGCAGTGATCAGAATTAGTATTTTCACTGGAGATCCAGAAAGAAAGGTCAAAATAGAGAAGTTGATTCTCACAACAGTTGCATGAATAGAGCACAAACATTAAGAGAATAGATGACGATGAACTTGTTTCAAGTATATTTTAACATTGGGACTTTGGTAAAGGTCCTTAAGGATAACAACATCAGGGATAGTAGCAGAAGGTGTGGGCCCAGATGAACTGGACATAAACATTGGAAGCTATTCAAACATGTATTTTAAAATATGCTGTGTTGTACAAGACTGAACTTTGTACAAGAAAAGAACTTTCATTTCTCCGTATTTTAGTAACATTTCTGAAGTTGCCTCATTTTTCTGGTCTGTCATTAAAGGTTTTCCTCCTTTGTTATTCCTTTTTTTGGTAACTGTTTTCAAATACTCTGGCTTTGCCAGGTTTTCTTGGCTTTGAAGATATGTGAACCCCAATTTACCTGGTGATAAAAGAGGTCTCACAGAGAAATCCAAAAAATTAAACAGCTAAGCCAGTTTTCCTTGATTTAAAATGACTTCAGCCACACTATATTCAACACATAAAATAGCTAAGATGAAAGAAGTAAATGAATCATTTATAACCCCAAAGGGAGGAACAAACATTACTTAGAGATTCTTCCGAGAAAAAATATCTAACGTGGAGCCTGAGAGATAGGCTCTGCGGTCTTTGGAAAAGCTCGTGACCCATCGCTGTGTTCACTTTCAAGTTAGTTTCTTGGCTAAAAAAAACACACATGATAATTTAGAAAAATTGACTTACAGAGACTCTCTGCTTTGCCAAAGGAAGTGAGAACCCAATTTTATTATGCTTCTGAGTCATCTCTTTTCCTTGGTTCTGTAAAAAGATTGCTATGAGATTCATCAAATGTTACTTAGGAATAAAACTCATGTTTGGGATTCATTTATAAAATAGGAATTAATTTAATTCACATAATTAAACATCATTTTAGTTTTGAGGTGCTGTAAAAAAAAGACATTTGCTACTGAAGATCTGCCTGCTTTCAGGCATCAGATGTTTGTATAGAAGGCTTTCTGAACCCTCTCCTGTGCTTTCTTTCCTTTTAGGATAAGAAAGACAATCAGTGTTGGAGTTCTAATCAGCTGCTTGGCCTTCTGGCTGAATAATGCAAAAAAAGTGACTTGTCTTTTATCCCAGATTGATTTAACCTCACGAAGGCCTTGAATAACCAGATAGGGGTTCCCGGCCAAGGGGAAACCAGGAGAATGGAGGTCTAGAGCTCAACCAGGTCCTAGAGAAGGTGGGGGGACCAGCCAAGAATCATAACTAGAGAACCCACGTCCTTCCATAAGATCCAAAGGAACTGGGAGTCTGGGGTGGGCTGAGAGAAGACACCCAGAGCAGGGGCTGTGCAGTTGTAAGCACACAGTGGAGACTGGACAGCACAGGTGAGAGCAAAAAATGTCTATGGAGCTTCCTCTGATGAGCCCCAGGGCCACTGCTGGTAGAGTGGTGTACTTGGCACATGTACTGTGGCAAGGTCGAGCCTCTAAAGTATGTGGTTGGCCTGAAACCACAAAAACAAGAAAAAAAAACCCCTAAAAATAAAAGGATGCTTCTATGTTACTTAAAAAAAAAAAAAGTCTGTCTGGTAAATGGCACTT
This sequence comes from Ovis canadensis, assembly GCF_042477335.2. Classification (NCBI taxonomy): domain Eukaryota; kingdom Metazoa; phylum Chordata; class Mammalia; order Artiodactyla; family Bovidae; genus Ovis; species Ovis canadensis. The sequence continues at coordinate 32,529,698 of NC_091246.1, forward strand.
TAAAAAAGTTAGCACTGTCTTTTAAGAGCTTAATCCTTGGTGTGTGGATGAGGTGATAGGGGCCCAGCATGGAAATGGTTTCGGTTGTGAAGCCTCACCCACGTCTGCCCTCTCACTGGGGCCTCTCTCTCATGGCCCTACAGATTTTCCTTCATTGTCCTTACCTATCCTCCCACCCTGCCATATTGATGGGGGCTGGGGGTAACTTAGAACCAGAGCTTCCCAAAGTCCATGACTGGGCAGGTAAGCTGAGAGGAGCCGGTGGGGGAACCCACACATGTAGGGAGGAACTTGGCTTCTTTTATACTGTTGCACTTGGTTGCATGATAACTGAGAATCTATCACCTGTATTATATATGTAGGTGATACACACACATACATAAATGTAAATTTATATACAGAAATATGTTTCTTCTGAGAACCCAATACCTGGATGTACTGGGGACAGCCTGATACTGTCCCATATTCCTTTTCTAGGAGAAGGATCCTAGCATTTTGGGTTTTTTTTTTTTTTTTTGCATCTTGATGGAGCTTTCTTTTCCAAGAAAAAGGATTAAGATGGATATCTTTGAAACCGTATCTTCTTGGATCGCCTACTCATCACCCTGGGCACTTGAGGGTGATGCGTGCCATGCATGACAGGATACAACTGTTTGTGTCAGCACAGAAAACACTGTGCTTTGTTCTAAGTACTTTACATACTTTACTCATTTAATCCTCACAGCAGCCCTTGAGATGGATGATAATGGATTTACAGATGAGGACACTGAGATAACCAGTAAGCGCCAGACTGGCTCTGAGGTCAGATGTTTTAACCATTCTACCAGTCTGTTTCTGAAAAGGGAAAAAAACAATACATTGCTTTTCCCCCTTTGTTTTTGCATTAGAAGGATGGAATGCAATATCTTTGCTGCCCTAGATTTCCTGGAAAATTTGGATATTAAGTTTTCTAGACTCTCAAGGGAAATAGAATCTAGTTTTGGGGGAAGTTTCCAGGTCTGCTCTGCTGCTCAGTCGCTTCAGTCGTGTCCGACTCTGTGAGACCCCATAGACGGCAGCCCACCAGGCTCCCCAGTCCCTGGGATTCTCTAGGCAAGAACACTGGAGTGGGTTGCCATTTCCTTCTCCAATGTATGAAAGTGAAAATTGAAAGTGAAGTTGCTCAGTCGTGTCCAACTCTTAGCGACCCCATGGACTGCAGCCTACCAGGCTCCTCCGTCCATGGGATTTTCCAGGCAAAAGCACTGGAGTGGGGTGCCATTGCCTTCTCCCTTTCTAGGTCTAATGAACTACTATTTTACCATGAAAGAGCTAGCTGAAAAGTAGGCTTGAGGTGCAAATGTCTTTGGAGGTACAATGAAATCTCTAAAGGGAAAAAAGAGGAAAATAGGGCTGACCCAAGAGAAGCTGCCTGAAAAATAGAGGAGACACACCTTGGGAAGACTTGGGTGGGTGTATGGATTTAGCAAAAGCCTTTTAGCAGAAGTCATGAATGATGGAACATGTTGAACTTTTGTGACACAATGAACCACATCTCCTGGTATCCACACACCTATGTCATCTCCTTCTCATCATTCTGATCTGGTTCTGTCGGTTGCTTTAATCAATAGAGTGCAGCAGAGATACCACAGGGCCCGTGTGAACTTTAATTTTAAGATCCTGGTCATGTGACCACATGTTCTTGGGAGCCTCAAGCCGTTGTCTAATAAATCTGGATATCTTTGTTGGAGAGACCACTTGGAGAAATCTTTGGCATGCCTGTGTGGACAGGAAGAAGCCCTGAGATTACATGGAAGACAGTGAAGAACCCAGCTGACTGAGGCCACAGACCTATTACCTCAGTCAAGTGGCTCAGCCAGCTTCCAGCTGTTGAAGCTATTCTAGTGGAGGCATGAGATATATGAATGAAGAAGTCCAGGCAGACATCACATGGGACAGGTGTGTGTGTGTGTGTGTGTGTGTGTGTGTGTGTGTGTGAGCCTGTTGTCTCTTTTTCTCTAGGAACCCAGACTATTATAGATGGTAAGGCTTGCTGCACATATTCTTCGTGTTGCTTAATAGAATAAACTCAAGACCTCTGAACTGGGACAGCGGTAAATGATGCTTTGCTGCAGATCTTCAAGTAATTATTGGATTGAGAATTTGGAGCTGTGTGTTAGGCTTCTGGCTCTGCCCCTCTGTGACCTTGGGAAAACCAATCAACCTTTCTGGACCTCAGTTTCATTATGGCTACAGCTCTCAAAAATTTCTGCAATTTAAATATGGTTATTAGGCTAAAAAAAGAAACAATTGAGCCATTGTTACGGCAATAATGAGCGCTTAATCATGGTGCAGGTGGGGACCGTATAATAAGCTTTTAAAAATAAAGCTTTTAAAAGTGGGCAAATTTTGTACTTCCTTCTTTCTGCAGTTTAAGTTGTGTGAGCTGAAAAGAGGTGTATTCTTGGGGGTTACCATACTTAATCAATTACCCAGGGACATTAACTGGCACACCTGTTCACATTTACCTTTTTATTGCTTGACCTCAGAGCCAATAAAGTTACAGTTTGCCTGATTCATTTTCATAATACAACAATTGCTTTTAATCATACACTTACTTTCAAGTGTCTGAGTGAATGGGAGAGAATGGCCATGTAAGTGTCAGGGACCATCACTGAAAGGGAAACCCAAACAGATTTTCTTTGACTTAAGAGGCCTGACTGCCAGGAGGCATGCCCTCTGGGCCTGGGCTGTTCACTGTCTGGTTTTAGTGTGTGTTGGCTAGAATGATTACGGGCCTGTGTAAGCGCAGTAGCCCAGCCCCTGGCAAGCGTTAAGGAGGACTCTGACAGATCTGTGCATTCCCAGCGCGGTGTCTCATGTTATTAAAGGCCCACTGGTGAGGGTGGCTCAGGTCACTCATGTTAAAACAGGTGTGACCTAGGGCCTGCAGACAGGAATTCTGACAGACACGGACCAAGGGGGTGTAATAACTGTGCAGTTTCTTTCTGTTAAGTGCCTTCTGACTCCTGGGAAGACCCTCTGTCTCGCTTACTGGGCTCCCTTTTCTGTACATACAATGATGGTGGCTTGGTTGCTGCTGTGCCATATGGAGTTCTAGAATCACAGAGCCTGAAGACATAGAAATGGTGGTTTTCAAATTTAAACTATGGAGCCCTGTTTGAAAGAAATGAGTGCAGGGGTGCAATGTGGGAAGCTGGTAGAAGGAAGAACTTGTCAAGGCAGAGCATGAAGGCTAACACCTCCTGGGGCTGCTCCCTCAGTTTCCACGAAGACCCCAAGTAGGGAGTCTCTGCGAACAAGCAGCGTGGCCCAGCTTATTCCTCTTTGTCCTTGTTCAGTCACTCAGTTGTGTCCAACTCTTTGTGACCCCATGGACTGTAGCACGCCAAGCTGCCCTGTCCATCACCATCTCCCAGTGAGGGAGAAACTCATGCCCATTAAGTCAGTGATGCCACCCAACCATCTCATCCTCTGTCGCCCCTTCGCCTCCTGCCCTCAGTCTTTCCCAGCATCAGGGTCTTTTCCAAAGAGTTGATTCTTCGCATCAAGTGGCCAAAGTATTGGAGCTTCAGCTTCAGCATCAGTCCTTCCAATGAATATTCAGGGTTGATTTCCTTTAGGAGCAGCTGGTTTGATCTCCCTTGAAGTTCAAGGGACACTCAAGAGTCTTCTCCAACATCTCAAAAAACATCACACATGAGGAAACTGAGGCCCAGGGACATGAAGGACCTTCCCAAGAGCACTCTGAGAGCAGTAGGTGCAGCCTGGATGTTTCCTCCAGAAGCTGCTCCACACCAGCATGTTGCTTTTACCCAAGACCTGCAGCCATGATGGATTTTGGTTTATTGTTTGTGTTGTAAGTCATGGAGGGCTTCTTCCCATGATCTCCTGGAAAAAGTTATGTGATCACAAACATCCTTCTCAGAGATTCTTTGGGGAAGGGAGAGAGCCCCAACCTATGAGCTGGCTGCCACATTTCCTTGTTGGATACCCACCGTCTAGCTTTGTGATGATGGGGAAGTCATTTCCTTTCACTGGGCCTCTGTCTCCTCATCTGGAAAGTGAAAATCAGAGCATGTGGAATTCTGGTCCTGTTAGCTTTATGTTGGCTCTGTAACAAATTTCCACCTAACTGATAGCTTAAAACTGCAGCAATGTATCTTTTCACAATTCTAGAGGGGGAAGTCTGAAATTAGTTTTGCTAGGGTGAATCAAAGTGTCAGCTGGGTTATAATCCCTCTGATGGCTCTAGGGGAGAATCCATTCCTTGTCTATTTCATCTTCTGGAGGCTGTGGGCAGGTATTGGTGGGGGGAGAATAGCCCCCCTATAATTGAAACATTTTCAAGAAATAAAACAGAATGATTCTAAACAGAATTTTGGTGGCAGTTCATTTATTTAAATGGTGGGCCAAGCTAGAATCAGCTTAGAGCCCAGTATTTGTCAATTTCCAGTTTACATGATATACTTACCAAACTTCATAATGTCTACCCAGTCAAGGGTGGGTGACAGCTTTCTCAGGATCAGCATAGAGATCCTGATAGGACCCTATTATTACCTTTTGTTTTGAATCACCACACTATTCTCTGCAGCCCAGTGGAGAGAACTGACATCCACACCTTACCCTTGACATGAATGGGCACTCACCCTGCGATGTGGTCTTGAGTTTTTGATTTACATGAAGCTCTCTGCAACACTGGGCACACACTGATGCCTCTCCCCTCTAATTCTTTTATACTTATCTTCAGCACGTGGTCTAGGCCTTGGTGTTTATTTCATAGCATATTGTAAGAATCCAAAGAAAAGAAACATTTCAAAACTTTTGGGAGGCTTCTCACATTGCTTGATAGAGCTAATATATATGAAAATGTTATGTAAATTGTGAAGCATCCTGTAAATGCTGATTGTGGTTTTCACTGTGGTTCCCAGTAGATATTTTAATATTACTGTCTGAATAAATGGTGGGTTAAGCTGAGCAGTACTCTTGCCTCCTCCCCATGGATGGAGGAACCTGGTAGGCTGCAGTCCATGGGGTCGCTGAGGATCTGACATGACTGAGCGACTTCATTTTCCCTTTTCACTTTCATTCATTGGAGAAAGAAATGGCAACCCACTCCAGTGTTCTTGCCTGGAGAATCCCAGGGACGGGGGAGCCTGGTGGGCTGCCGTCTCTGGGGTCTCACAGAGTCGGATACGACTGAAGTGACTTAGCAGTAGCAGTAGCAGTAAGCCAAGCAACAAGTTGTAATCTTTTTTTAGGAGAGGGGGGCACTTTTTTACTAGCAAAAGACAAAGGGAGTAGGAATGGCATGTTATCACCTTTTGTTTTGAATCACCACACTGTCATAGCTAAAGTGGTGAGCAGTGTGGCAGATGCTACTACTCTTATTAGAGTCTCATTTCTGTCTCTTTCCAGGCAGCTGGGAAGATTGTCCATCCCTGTCTCCTTAAAGTTGGGCATGGCTATGTGATTTGCATTGACCAGTGAAAAATGAGTGGAAGTGACACTCCCAGGTAAGCCTTTAATTGATGATGCTCAATTCTCCAACCTCTTTTCCCAGCTTCAGCAAGTGTGAGACATTTATCGATATGGACAGTTGATTCTGAGTCATTGCATGGAGGACAGCTGCCCTGAGGAATGGGCCCGACCTCTCAGAGATACTTTGTGCCACCAAGGGTTGTGAATTTGTTTCCTTAGATGAATCCCAGCTTATCCTGACTGATATAAGACTTTATCTATCTATATTAGGCCATTATTTAACAGGCCAAACTATTAGATACATAGTATCTTTTAATATTTCATAGTTATAAAATATATAGTACATACCTATAACTGACTATTACATATATTAGATGGAGACATTATTTAACAAAAAGTCACAATATGCTGTAGAAGATCACAGGCTTTGGAACCAGATCTGGGTTTCATTGCTTGTGTACTCAGTGGCTTCTAAGATTCAGTTTTCCCATTTTTGAGATGGCAAACAATAACTCAGACCAACTTCTTTTACGTGAATGAAAATGAGAAACTGTGTAAGACATATATGTATATATCACCTTGAGGTTTTCAGTATGTGCATGAAGTCTGCATCCATTCAGTAGGGTGAGACAAGTAAGGCACCCAGGGGGCAAAATGTAAGAAGCACCCACTCTCAGACTCACAAGAGTGAATATTTCTGTACTTATGTAAATATCTGTAACTTCTCTGCCAGGAAATCAGGAAATCGTAAGCTTCTTGCTGGTCAGAGCTACATCTGTTACATCTTTCTCCAGCGTCTAGTCCCTTGAGTATGTAACATGATTTTCATTTATGGAGAAACAGACCAGCACTTTTCCCCAGCAATCAGAATGAGAACTGATACGTCAACAAAAATTCCACTGCTAGCCCTGAACCATCAACTTTTTTAGCAATAAGTGTAGTTTTTGCTTTCCCGTTTGTGTCAGCTGTGATGCTTTGAAACAAAAGGCTGTCTCAGGGGTTAGAAGTCAGACTGGGTTATCAGGGGTGTCGGGTGATGCTCTTCAGTTCGGATCTACTGTTGTTGGCAAACTGCCAATCCACTTTGGACTGTTGTAAATGAAAGCGCCTGAGGCAGTATTTACCCCAGCTAGGCACAATTCCAAATTATTGGCTGAACTAGACTAAACTGGAACTCGTGGAAAAACTTGCCAGTGCCTTCTAATAGCTGAGTCAATTTGGAGGTTTGGATGCAAAACTATCAGTGTTTAAGAATTGCATTTAGAAAATATTCCAGCTGCATTTGGATAACATGTGGCGTTGATCGTTGGTTTTACTCCTTCTCTGGCCTTTCTCCTCTAGCATTTACCAATCCTCTTGGCAGAGAAAAGGGACAGAGAACATTTCCTCTATTCATTTTGCCTTCTTTTACCTGACCAAATGTGGGTTAGGAAGTAAACCTGTGAAAAGGTAGTAATCTGGTTTATTTAGTTAATGGAGAGGCTTGACACGTCAATCCAACAAGTGTCATAAATTCTCTATTCCAAGGGCAATTACCACCCTAGATAAATAGGCAAATGACCATTTCATTTCACAGACACAGATGTTTCTGCTCTCATGTACTATGTGCATTCCCCAAAATCTTGAGTTCTGCAAAACTGAGCGCTAAAACAACAGGGCTTATTTCTGCTTTTGCACCTTTGTAACTAGACAGTGCAAATGAATAATCATCCTAAGAATACTAACATATTTAAACACGCTAAAAAACAAATTTCCTGAAAAATAAAGAAACACTATTTGAATATAGAACTCTATCTTTAAAACGAAGTTGGAAATACCTTGATTGAAGGAGATCTGAAACAAGGAGAGGCTACTGAGTTCTGAAGAGAACGGCATGATGCACTTTGGGGAGAATGGAGTAATATGCCCTTTCCTATACAGAGTGCGTGGCTGGATTGAGCAAAGAGGAGAAATGGCGGGTGAATGGGCACCTTGTACAGCATCATAATCCTCCGTGGTTTGCAGGTTTCAGTCCTGTTGGTGTACTTGGTATTCAGCTGTGTTCTACTTGAACACACTGAGACAAATCATCTATGGATCTATGTAGAAATTTAATCACATCTGAAATAGACTGTGTTTTAGAAATATGCATCATGGCAGAACTGACTGGACTGTGTTCATGGTCAGGCATGACATGTTATGACTGGGATCAAGGGAATTCTAAGAAGGGAATTGTAAGGTTGAATATTGAGCAAAGAGACTCAGATGGTTTCTAGCTGACTTTTTTTCACACAATTTCTCTTATCCAGAAGGGAAACTCAATACCAATCTTTGTCTTGACTTATACTTAGTATTATTTCATAAAAGTAGCTTCTCTCCTTTTAAAAAGTTGTAAATTCATAAGCAAAAGAGTTAAAATACTTTAAATGTAGTGAACATTTTCAAAGTGAATGGATCCCGATTTGAATACAGGAGCAAGATTTGGCTTCCCAATTTCTCTTATTTTAGTCACCACTGGCAGGGGAAATGGCTATCCTGAAGACATCGAGATGTTTTAGGAAAACAAAATCTTAAACTCTTTTTTAAAAAAAGCTGTTTTGACTCCTGGCAAAATCGCATATATGTTTGCTGTTTTTGGTTTAGTTTTTGCTGAACACTTTGTCTATTAACTTTAAAACTGAAGTGTTGTTCAAGGGAGGTTTAATCAACACAGCTTGGTTCTGATTATTTGTGTATAACTCAGCAAAATGGTGTTTGGTCGGAGCTATTTATTTATTTTTTCATCTTTTTAATTTTCATTTAAACTCTTGAATTTTTTCCCATTTCCTTTCTTTGGCTTTAATTTAATGAATGTTCTCTTCATGGACAATGAAATATTTGCATTTTTAGAGGCTCAAATTTTGTCAGACCATCAATATTCCCAAAGTGGGACATGACGCATTTCCCATAAGGAATGCTGGGTTGCTTAGAAGGTGGAGGTGGGACTTGGAAATTTTTGAGTATTTCTTGTATTTCTTGACTTGCTTTTTTATTTGGTTGATGATTCTTTAGACTAATACGGTTGCTTCAGTGTTACCAATAATAGTAGACACAAAACAGCAACAAAACCAATCCTCTCATGCTTATTAACCCCTTCTCCCTTGCACACACGTCAACGCAATTGCTTTTCAGCACTTTCAGAAACAATACATTTAAAGAATCTGAAGTATTTTTCATGGACTCAAAAAAGTAGCAAGAGTATTTATGACCAGTCAACTTTGAGATAGTATTAAATTCTGTTGGGCAGTTTAGCTTATTTCCTCTCCTTAATTCTTTCAAAGGATTTCTTTAATTTACTTTTCCCGTCATCCTGCCTTCCTCAGTGAACTTGCTCAGCATTTCTGGATTTCACCACCGTGACAAGTGTCAGGGAGCCCTTTCTTCCAGACTGTTGGCCCAACATGTTGGTCACAGCAGGACTCCAAGCAAAGACAGCTTGTATCCGAGAGACTCATCAGGGAGTCCCAGGCTGCTCACATCCTTCATCTGCAAGGGCAGGACTCTGGCACTTGCTCTTGGGTGTCAGCTGTCTCCACAACTTCCTCAGGAGCTTTCAGAATGTCGGTGAATTCAGGTGGGGATTGGGATCTGCAGAGAAAAACCAGAGGGATGGTTTCTTTGTGAAGGGAATGAGACATTTATTATTTGCTTAAAATGATCCCAAGGGCTTCTTTGGGGGCTCAGTTCATAAAGAATCTGCCTGCCATGCAGGAGACCCAGGTTTGATCCCTGCATCAGGGAAGATCCCCTGAAGAAGGGAATGACGACTCACTCCAGTATTCTTGTCTGGACAGGAGGACCCTAGTGGGCTACAGTACATGGGGTTGCAAATAATTGGACACGACTGAGCAACTAATAACCTCAGATATGCAGATGACACCACCCTTATGGCAGAAAGTGAAGAGGAACTAGAAAGCCTCTTGATGAAACTGAAAGAGGAGAGTGAAAACACTGGCTTAAAGCTCAACATTCAGAAAATGAAGATCATGGCATCTAGTCCCTTCACTTCATGGGAAATAGATGGGGAAACAGTGTCAGACTTTATTTTTGGGGGCTCCAAAATCACTGCAGATGGTGACTGCACCCATGAAATTAAAAGATGCTTACTCCTTGGAAGAAAAGTTATGACCAATCTAGATAGCATATTCAAAAGCAGAGGCATTACTTTGCCAACAAAAGTCCATCTAGTCAAGGCTATGATTTTTCCAGTAGTCATGTATGTATGCAAGAGTTGGACTGTGAAGAAAGCTGAGCACCGAAGAACTGATGCTTTTGAACTGTGGTGTTGGAGAAGACTCCTGAGAGTCCCTTGGACTGCAAGGAGATCCAATCAGTCCATTCTAAAGGAGATCAGCCTGGGTGTTCTTTGGAAGGAATGATGCTAAAGCTGAAACTCCAGTACTTCAGCCACCTCATGTGAAGAGTTGACTCATTGGAAAAGACTTTGATGCTGGGAGGGATTGGGGGCAGGAGGAGAAGGGGATGACAGAGGATGAGATGGCTGGATGGCATCACTGACTCGATGGACATGAGTCTGAGTGAACTCTGGGAGTTGGTGATGGACAGGGAGGCCTGGCGTGCTGCGATTCATGGGGTCGCAAAGAGTCGGACACGACTGAGTGACTGAACTGAACTGAGCAACTAACATTTTCCCTAAAATTATCCAAACATGCCATGAAATGCTGGTCCATATTTTCCCCCCAACCATGGAACACATTTCCTCTGGTTAACGCCTACACTCACAAGTTGGAACCTTGAATCATTACTGGTTTTATTTACATGTGCTCTCCCATTTTAATTTATGATATGGTATGCTTGGGTTTAAACTGTACTTCCTTCAGCCTTCAGCATGCAGATTACTTCAACTAAATAAAATTAATAACTTGTTTAGTTTCCAGATTCACTGCCTGAGGTGGGTTGGAAGGTCAAGAAAAACAGGAGGAATGCAACTATACAAAAGCCAATTTAAGAATAGCATTTAATATTTTTTTCAATTACAGTTTTAGTAAGATATATTTCACATAAAATTTACTTCTTGAAAGTATACAATTCAGTTGTTCTTAGTATGTTTGCAATCATTAGTTATATAATCATCACTAATATCTAATTTCAGAGTATTTTCATCACCTCAAAAAGAAACCTGGTATGCTTTAGCCGTCACCCCTCATTCACCTCTCCCTTCTTCCCTGTCAACCACTAATCTATTTTTGTCCTTATGGGTTTACCTATTGTTGCTGTTGCTCAGTAGCTCATTTGTGTCTGACTCTGCAACCCCATGCACTGTAGCATGCCAGGCTCCCCTTGTCCTTCACTATCTCCCAGAGCTTGCTCAGATTCATGTCCATTGAGTCAGTGCTGCTATCTAGTCCTCTCATCTTCTGCCACTCCCTTCTCCTTTTGCTTTCAGTCTTCCCCAGCATCAGGGTCTTTCCCAGTGAGTTTTCTCTTTGCATCAGGTGGCCAAAGTATTGGAGCTTCAGCTTCAGCATCAATCCTTCCAGTGAATATTCAGGATTGATTTCCTTTAGGATTGACTGGTTTGATATCTTTGCTGTGCAAAGGACTCTCATGAGTCTTTTCCAGTACAATTCAAAAGCATCAGCTCTTCAATGCTCAACCTTCTTTATGGTCCAACTCTTACATCCATATGTGACTACTGGAAAAACCATAGCTGTGACTATATGGATCTTTGTTGGCAAAGTGACATTTTTGCTTTTTAATACACTGTCATTTGCCTACTATAGACATATAAATAAAGTTATGTAATATATGGTCTACAATTGACCAGTTTCTTTCACTTAAGGTAATGTTTTTAAGGTTTGTCTAAGTTGTAGCATGAATAAGCACTTAATTCCTGTGTTGTTACTGGATCATATATATATGTTTCCCTGGTGGTTCAGCAGTAAAGAATCTGACTGCCAGTGCTTGCCAAGACAAAAGATGAGAGTTCGATCCCTGGGTCAGGAAGATCCCCTGGAGGAGAGCATGACAACCCACTCCATTTATCCTTGTGTGGAAAATCCCATGGACAGAGGAACTGGCAGGCTATAATCCATGGAGTTGCATAGAGTCAGAAAAGCCTCACTAACTGCTGATGGTTTTGCAAAGCAACTGCACCATTGTATGTTTCTATCAGCAGTATATGAGAGCCTTTCTCTACACCTTTGCTAACTTTTGTTATTGTTATTATTTTTTTAAATTTTAGCCATTGTAGTGGGTATGCTATACCACATCCAAGGTCAGGGGTGGTGGCCGAGGGGAGCTACCACACATCCAAGGTAAGGAGCAGTGGCTGCGCTTTGCTGGAGCAGCCATGAAGAGATACCTGACATCCAAGGCAAAAGAAACTCAAGTAAGACAGTAGGCCCTAAGAGAGGGCATCAGAAGGCAGACAGATTGAAACCAAAATCACAGACAACTAGCCAATCTGATCACACGGACCAGAGCCTTGTCTAACTCAATGAAACTAAGCCATGCTGTGTGGGGCCACCCAAGATGGATGGGTCACGGTGTAGATCTGACAGAATGTGGTCCACTGGAGAAGGGAACGACAAACCACTTCAATATTCTTGCCTTGAGAACCCCATGAACAGTATGAAAAGGCAAAAGGATAGGACACTGAAAGAGGAACTCCCCAGGTCAGTAGGTGCCCAATATGCTACTAGAGATCAGTGGAGAAATAACTTCAGAAAGAATGAAGGGATGGAGCCAAAGCAATAACAACACCCAGTTGTGGATGGGACTGGTGATAGAAGCAAGGTCTGATGCTGTAAAGAGCAGTATTGCATAGGAACCTGGAATGTTAAGTCCATGAATCAAGGCAAATTGGAAGTGATCAAACAGGAGATGGCAAGAGTCAACATAGACATTCTAGGAATCAGTGAACTAAGATGGACGGGAATGGGTGAATTTAACTCAGATGACCATTATATCTACTACTGTGGGCAAGTCCCTTAGAAGAAATGGAGTAGCCATCATGGTCAACAAAAGAGTCCAGAATGCAGTACTGGGATGCAATCTCGAATAAGACAAAATGATCTCTGTTTGTTTCCAAGGCAAACCATTCAATATCATGGTAATCCAAGTCTATGCCCCAGCCAGTAATACTGAAGAAGCTGAAGCTGAACAGTTCTATGATGACCTACAAGACCTTCTAGAACTAACACCCAAAAAAGATGTCCTTTTCATTATAGGGGACTGGAATGCAAAAGTAGGAAGTTAAGAAACACCTAGAGTAACAGGCAACTGATGTTGAAGCTGAAACTCCAATACTTTGGCCACCTGATGAGAATAGCTGACTCATTTGAAAAGACCCTGATGCTGGGAAAAATTGCGGGCAGGAGGAGAAGGGGACGACAGAGGATAAAGTGGTTGGATGGCATCACCGACTCAATGCACATGGGTTTGTGTATACTCCAGGAGTTGGTGATGGACAGGGAGGCCTGGCCTGCTGTGATTCATGGGGTTGCAAAGAGTTAGACACCACTGAGTGACTGAACTGAACTGAACTGAGTGTGTCTGAGTAGGTATCTTATTGTGGTTTGATTTGCATTTCCCTAATGGTTAATGATGTTGAACATCTTTTCATGTACCTGTTGGCTATTTATATATCTACTTTAGAGAAATATCTATCTAAACCTCTTACTCATTTTAAAACTGAGTTATTTGTCTTTTTATTGTTGAGCTGTAAGAGTTTTTTTATGTATTCTGGATATAAGTCCTTTATGTGTGTTTTGCAAATATTTTCTCCCATCTGATGGGATGCTTTTTCACTTTCTTAGTGGTTTCCTTTAAACCACAAAAGTTTTTAATTTTGAAGTCCAATTTATTTTTCTTTTTATCTCTTGTGCTTTTGATGATCTATTAAGAAACTATTGCTTAATCCAAAGTCATGAATGATTACTTCTATGCTTTCTTCCAAGGGGTTTATTGTTTTAACTCATATTTGGATCCTTGATCCATTTTAGTTTTTGTATATGGTGTGAAGTAGTGTCCCACCTCCTCTCTTTGGAAGTAAATATCTGCTTGTCCCAGCACCGTTTGTTGAAAAGCCGAGAGCTTCCTGTTAAATCATCTTGTCATCCTTGCTGAAAATCAAGGTTTACTTTGGGACTCTCAGTTTGATTCTATTGATCTATGTGTCTATCATTATGCCAGTACCATACTGTCTTGATTATTGTAGTTTTGTAGTAAGTTTTGAAATTCATTTTTTATTTTAGAATTTATTTTATAAAGAATAATAATGCAAAGAGATCATGAATCAACCACTGCCATTAGATTTAATCTTAAAAAATAAGAAAACGAAATGATTGTGATGCCTGTATGTGTGATGCGTGTGTGTGTGTGTGTGTGTGTGTGTATGTATGTAGCGATAGAGGCAGAATAAATTGTATAGCATACTTAGGAATGGGGAGGTCTGGTGAACTCCTTCTAGGTACATCAATCACTAATAAGACTTTGTGTAAGTTATTTAACTTTTCTGTTTCCTTAGACAAACTGTAAAGTTAGAGTAACAATGTGTACATTGTAAGGTAATTGTAAAAATTACAGGTAGCTTGTTTTTTATGCTCCTGGTACAGTGCCTGGCACATTGGTTCCCAGTATATAGTAACAATTACTGCTATTTTAGACATTCCCCCATTCTTCTGTTAAGAAGAGAATTGGAAGAAATGAGAAAAATTATAGACCTAATTACACAGATTATAATATAAGTAAGAATTCTTGATATTAATTTGTGAATAACTTATTCAAAGTAGTCTTGGGGACTTCCTTAGTGATCCAGTGGTTATAAATCTGCCTTTCAATGCAGGGGATATGCGTTCAATCCCTGGTTGGGAAACTATTAATAAGATTCCACATGTCTCAGGGCAACTAAGCCCCTGTCCTGCAACTACTGAGCCCACGTGCTTTGCAGCCTACATGCTGCAATGAAGACCCAATGCAATCCAAAATAAAGAAATAAAAATCAGATTTCCACCCCTTATTATAAAAAAAAAAAAAGCGTTGGCTTCTTCACCTGATGGAATCTAAATAAGCAGAATAATTCTCAGGATGTAACATGTTAAACTATACTATTTCTTGAAAAGAGAATAATATAACAGCCATGATTTTCAATGTGTGCCATGAGGTCTGTAAAGGTCAATGCTATAATTCTGCTGCTGCTGCTGCTAAGTTGCTTAGGTCATGTCTGACTCTGTGCGACCCCATAGATAGCAGCCCACCAGGCTCCTCTGTCCCTGGGATTCTCCAGGCAAGAATACTGGAGTGGGTTGCCATTTCCTTCCCCACACAAAGCTGTAACACTGAGCTGTTATTTGCCTTTATAACTGTCTTTCTCTTAGAATGTGCAGTGGAGTTTTCTGGAATCTAGATAACGTGTGATGTCATTGCTCTGGTGGCTAATGAAATAGGGGCTTCCATATTCTTGCGTTTTAGACATTTTTAAGTCTTAATATCAAATAAGGTAGATATCAATAGATACACTCCTATGAGCAAAAGTTCTTTGGGGTCCTCCATAATTTTTTTAAAGTGTAAAGGGTTCTGAAACCAAAAAGTTTGAAAGCTGCTGTATTAGACAAATCCTTAGTTAACAACATTTTTGAGTATCTTCTATATGCCTAACACTGCTAAATGCTTTCCTTGCATCATCTCATTGAAACCTGATGACAAGCCAATGTTGTAGCTCATGTTAGTGATGAGGAAACTGATCCTGAGAGGGATGAAATTAGTGGCTGAGAGTCACGTGGCTGGGAAGATTTGAACCCATTGCATCTTGTTTCCTGGGTTCTGTCTTAAGATGCCATAGCCTTGGAGATTCAAAGGATATTAAACTTCATAGTGAACACGTCCTCTGGGATCTGAGGAGCCGAAAGTCTGAGGTATGTGCTGAGCACACTTTTAGAAGCCAATTTTAGGTTATGAATCTCTAGCTAGCTGATTGGAACAAAAACCTGAGGCCAAGATTGTGTCCAAAATATTCCCAGAGATCTTGCCTTGACACTCCCAGCATTTTCAAAGGGGGGTTTGTTGGCTGCCCTCTGTCCTTTACCTCATGAGATTTATGAGCTCTTGACTGAAGCAGACAGAGCTGGCTAGTGCTGCAAGCCCTGCTGTGGGGGCTGATTAATCACGAGCTCTTGAGTGAAGCTCAGGCGAGAGAGCAGAGCAGCCAGGAAGGTTACGGAAGGGGCTGCGCCTCGGCACACAAGCTCCTTTGGTGCCAATATCTCCACTTTCAGCATTTGAGAAACAAAAGTGGACCAGGGATAGCAAAGGGGGATGGGGATAGGGGGCTTTCAGAGCCACTGTTAAAAAGAAAGAATAGGGGGAAAAAAAACCCAGAATTTGCATATTGTGAAAAATTTCTGATCCAGACTTTCATGTTATGAATATCTGAAACCTACCTAATTAATTTCCATCAGTAAAATATCTTTTAATGATGGCTATTTATTATTTGTGTGACCCACAGGAGACCCCAGACTTAACTTCCCCTGTGCCCCCACACCATGCCCAGGCCCACCTTTGGCCCCATTCTCCCCCAATTTCCTGACAAAGAAACTAAAGACCAAAGAATCTTGGTGGTTTGCTTGAGATCCCACAGCTGGTTTAAAGCACAGACATCATGCTATTTTCTCTTTTCCAGATGTTCCATATTTCTGGATGTTAAAGACCAGCAAGATTTTTAAAAAAACAGAAATGGGGATGGAGGGAGTGGATATAACAAAATTGCCAACTTTTTGTTTTAACAAGTAAAGGCATTAAGAAGCCATAACCACTATCTGATGTCAGTACTTCTCAAAAAAGAAAGGGCATTTGTGTGTATTTTAGTATACTTTAATAGCCTAAATTTAGCTCTGTGCACTACTCTCTATTTTCCTACCTTATTTGAAGGCAGGCTGGGATAAACTTTGCTAAAGATCACTTTTTGTCCCTAAACAAGAATCACTGCTGAATGACACTTCAAATTCAAGAACAAGGTGAATCTCTTCTTTGGGGATGAGAGGGCGCCCTGGTTTCTGACTAGCTGCTGTGAATCCCAATGCTTGTAAGCTGAGCCCCTAAGGCTGGGCTGCAGGCAGAGTCCTCTGAGAGTCTCGTGAAGAGATGTCTGAGTGTCCATGAGGGCAGTGTCCCCCTGACTTGGGTTCCTGGCTCTCTATCTGGGCCATTAAAGCGACAGATGAGAATCTGTGAGATGGCTTTCCTTACGTCATTTTCACTTAGATTCCTGCTTAATGGAGGATTATGCAAACCTTAAATGTCTCCGCTAGGCCTTTGCAAAAAGTCAAGGCTTTAGTTTTCATGTAAGCTGAAAACAATTGACCACGACTAGATAAAGAGAAATAAGTTAACTTATTTAGATTCTTCCATGACTTCCATAGCAATCATCTTTGACTTTTTGAACTAATGAACTGATAAACATAAAATCAGAGTGGGTGAATGTGATGGTATCATGTGTCTGCTAACCACAGGGGAAAAAATGCCTCCCCCCAAGCTGTCCCATCTATTCCTGAGTTTCAGGAAAAAGGAGACCCAGTGTGCTAAGATGTCCAGCACACTTATAGGAGGATCAAAGGCTTGGTCATTTCAGGTGATTGACTGACCAGTGGAGTGATCGAAAATTTCACTCCTAAATCCTGTGGTAATTTTAGGAACTCCTTGGCCTGCTAGTGGGGTATGGGAAGTCTGAATGAATTAAAGTGCGCTTTGAGGAATTTCCTAGAGCAGTTATCAACACCTAGGATGAAACAAAACCTTACCCATAGTGTCTGGGACTCTATAAGATACTATTTCACACCCAGAGGGTGGACCTCTTGGTTTACTTCCCTGTTCCTGATACCCTTTGTTTTAACTTCCCACTCTAGATTAGTTTTGGAAGCTCTGAGATAAACCTGCTTTTTCTGAGGTCTGTAGGGTGTGTTGTGCCTTGGAATGATGCATGCATGCTGAGTTTCTTCAGTTGTGTCTGACTCTCTGCAACGCTATGGACTGTAGCCTGCCAGGCTCGTCTGTCCCTGGGATTCTCCAGGCAAGAATACTGGAGTGGATTGCCATGCCCTTCTCCACCTTGGAGTGATAATGGGAGTTTAATCAGGGTTGAGGATACAGTTAAACCAAGCTAATAAGTATCTCCTGGGATCTACTGTGTGTCAGGCTACATACAAGTCCCTGACTCTGGTAATCCTGTTGCAGGTAATGGACAGGAGAAAGTGGTGAGAAATTTGGAGTCCTTGGGAATTTGAGTCTTCGGAAAGAGTCAGCTCATCAACATAAGAGCCCTGACTGACTTAGCACATGATATAGTTAGTACATATGATCTCACTGAACAACCTCGCAAGGCTGGCCCTACAATCTTCATTTTACTGAAGCTCAGAGGGGTGAGATATCTTGCCTGAAGCCACATGGCTTAATAAGAGGCAGAGCTGAGGTGCACACAGCTCCAACTCCAAAGCTGAGTAAGCCACATTATAGCAACTCTCTGCCCTCTTCTACAGACTCTTCCCGGGAAATAAATGGTAACACTACACCTGAAACCCCTGAGTCATCTTAATTCAATGACCTTTTTAATTTTACACCTGTTTTGTAGCTTTTCTATAGTCATGCTGATCTCCCTAGTCTTGTCCATTACCTGAAGGGTGACGGTGCTAAAGAACATTCTGGCAGGCTTCTCTGTGCAGAGACCCAGCTGACCACAGCCCAGCTCCATGAACCTCAGGGCTGCAGGAGCTGCCTCTCTGCCTCTGTCTCGTCTGCTCAGAAGACTGGCCCTGCTTCAGCTGGGAGATGGCGAATCATTTTTTTCCTTGCTGCTGAAAATGTCCATTGCATATGTGGCCTGTCCTTCTGAATCATAGATTACAAATTCAGGTTCAAAATGGCCTTCAGCAGAACCGGAGTTTCTTGGGTCAATTAGATCTATGGAGTCAGCTTGTATGACACTGGCCATCCCTAAATTTGAAAAACGGGCTTTGCTACATTTCAGGCCTGGGCTGCAGAAATGTCTGGAACTTTAATGACCTTCTTTGTCCATTAAGGGGTCTGATAGACATGACGTTTTATAAGGTAAGGAGCAAAAATGGATCAGAATTTTGGTGCCAAATTCCATTAAGCCTATAACAAAGGATGCATTTGATCTATTTAGCAGATATATTTTGAGGCAGTGAAACTAAGTATAATCATAAGACCTTTTAAATTTAATGTTTATTCAAGGCACCGATCATTTAAAAGAGAAATGTACTTAGTATGACTGGTAATATGTTTTTCTGCTCTATTTTTCTTCAGAGGCCTAGTTACTTTCTCTTTTCCCTGAGGGCAAATTATAATATGTTTTCTCATGGGAACAGATACTGGGCCCTTGCCTGTTCTTTCATTAGACTGAATTCTTTTTGATTCTGTTACCAGAAGAGCTACAGGAGGTTGAAGCAAAGCCCCCAGCCAGTTCTTATTATTGAGTTCAGCCCTGCCCCCCTGCTAACTGTCCCATCCTCTTTCACTAAAATGAAAAATCAGTTGGTTTGTTCTGAGTTTTTACTAATGATCATGACTTGATAGAAGATTGGCTAAGAGAGTGAGTTGAAAGTATCTGCCTACTGCCTTGCTAGTTCTTGAAGTGAAGTGAAAGTCGCTCAGTCACGTCCGACTCTTTGTGACCCCATGGACTATACAGCCCATGGAATTCTCCAGGCCAGAATACTGGAGTGGGTAGCCTTTCCCTTCCCCAGGGGATCTTCCCAACCCAGGGATCAAACGCAGGTCTCCCACATTGCAGGTGGATTCTCTTTACCAGCTGAGCCACACGGGAAGCTAGTTCTTGAAGTGATAGGAAAAGTCTTTAAAAAGAACAAGCTCTTTGGTATAACAGAATATTTCATTGTCAGGGAGCCAGAAATTTTATTCCTGGGATATTAAGGGAATCCATGTTTATATTTTCAGAGGTACTAGAGAGTAGAAAATTTAGGTGGAAAGCAACTTTAGGGGAAAATCATTGTAGGAGTAAAAGCAATTTCAGTGATGCTCCAAGTTCATCCATGTTTAGCAGCTCTGGTACAGATGAAGAATAAGCAGAGATGGGTTTAACCAGAGTTGGCTTTGCCTTTTTGTTCTCAGGAGCAGGAGACAAGGAAGGAGAGTGGGTCTTACGCACACAGAGAGTTGAAAATTTGTACACAAAATGAGCAGAGTAACAGGCTATGGAATCTAGTTTGAAAAGAGAAAGAAGTGACAAATGGGTGACTTCAATCATCAGAGCGTCCCTGGGGTGAGGAGCTGTTGAAGATTGGTATTAGGGGTGGCAGGATGTGACATTTATCTTTCTCTAACTGACTTACTTCACTTAGTAGGATAATCTTTGCTTCTATCCATGTTGCTGTGACATGCACTTTTTCCTTTACACAAAGACATTTTGCACATATACGTAATTTGTTCCTATTTCAGAATCTGAGAACATTTAAAACAGCTAGCTACTGAACATGTGTATTGTATAAACAACTGATAACACTAAGGTCCCAATAGCTATTAGGAGAAACTTTCGAATTGTTTCTGTCTCAAAGTTTGAGTCTTAAAACCTGAAAGTGAAGGAGTAAAATCTGCTCCAGCATTTTTACAGGATTCTGCCCCCTACTTCATTCAATTCCTGTTCATGTCTAAGACATAAGCCTTGAGTCATTAACTTCCCATTTCAGCCAGTTGCCAGCTGTAAGTTAATACACAACCTGATCTAGCCTCTTTCCCCAGTGCTTATCCACAATGCTTTGAATGTTCTGTGTTTTCTTTGCCTTTGATTGCCATTCCATCCCAGGATTCTCATTTCCTTTTCTCCTGTGTTTTGGCTAATATAATTTTGGAACTTAAAAAAAAAAAAGCATCATTTGTCCTTTTCTCATAGCCTTCCTCTGCATTTTAGTCTATTTAGGATATTTTTTCTACAATGTCTTTAATGTGTCTTATTTCCTGTTTTCACAAGCTTTAGATAACTTAAGAAAAATGTGATCTGAGATTTGTCTAGGTTAGAGGTTATTATTATGTTTTTACTATAATATGGAATAGATTGACCTGCAGAATACACACTGGGCATGGCTATTTGCAGGGCTGTCTTTAGATAGCATTGCCTAGAGATAATTTTCCAGGGCTCTGTACCTTGATAACTTGGGGAGCCAGGTGGTTGGAGGCATATATGTAGACAGTTGGCATATATATACATACCACATGCCCTCTCATTTCCAAAGCAGAAGATAAAATTGTTTCAGCTCATCTTCCATTAGCTTGAATTCCTTGTTTTTCATGTTAACAGTACTGTCTTGTATTCAGTAAAATGCATGTCTTCTGTGTTCAGCATAATGAATTTCAATAAATTTATATACCCTGATTAAAATACAAAACATTTCCAGTATCCTAGAAAGTTATCTCATACTTCTTTCAAGTCAGTTCTTATTCAACAACTCCCAGATCCAGGTGATCTCCCTTCTGTCACTATAGATCAGTTTTTTATGTTCAAAAACTTCATATAAATGGAATCACACATTTGTGATTTGTGTTCTTTCATTTATGCATCATTTCATTCAGCATCTGTTTTTCGAAATGCATATATGTTAATTTGCTTTTCTTTTTTTTTTTGGCTTGGTATTATTACCTGGTTTGGATATGCCACATGGGCTTCCCTTGTGGCTCAGCTCGTATAAAGAATCTGCCTGCAATGAGGGAGACCTGGGTTTGGTCCCTGGGTTGGGAAGATCCCCTGGAGGAGGAAACGGCTCCCCACTCCAGCATTCTGGCCTGGAGAATTCCATGGACTGTATAGTCCATGGAGTCACAAAGAGTCGGACATGACTGAGCGACTTTCACTTTCACTTTGGATATACCACAGTTTGTTTATCCATTTTCCAGTGGATGTACAACTGGATTGTTTCCACTTTTTCCTTTATGCATGAAGTTGTTATTTATGGATCAGTCTTGTTTCAAACATACACAGTTGCTTATCTCAGTATATATCTAGAAGTGTTTTTGGAGTTCTTAGGGTAGGTGAATATTTAAATTTATCAGAAAGTATCAGTTTGTTTTCAAAGGGATTGTACAATTCTAAATGCTCACCAGCAATGTATGAGAGTTTTAGTTGTTCCAAATCCATGTCACTTATTAGAGTCAGCTTTAATTTTAGTTTTTGTGGTGAGTGTGTAAAGGTATATGGTTTTCCCTGATGACTAATGATGTTAAGTCCCTTTTCATGTGCTTACTGACTGTCTTAGTCCTTCTGGATGCTGTAACAACAATACTGCAGACTGTGTGACTTAACCACACATATTTATTTCTCATAGTTCTGAAGGGTGGGAAGACAGTACCTGATGAGGGCCAGCCCTTGGCTTATAAACAGTCATTTCTTGCTGTATCCTCACCTGCTAGAGAGAGAGAGAGAGACAGAGAAGGTGAGAGAGCTCTTGTGTCTCTTCTTATGAAGGGCACTAATCCCATTCATGAGGGCTCCATCCTTATCATTAATCTCCCAAAGATCCCACCTCCTAATATCATCACACTGGAGGATTTCAACATATGGATTTTGTGGGGACATATTTCATCTATACCACTGGGCATTTGAATATCTTCTTTTTGTGAAGTGACTGTTTAAGTCTTAAACCGATTTTTAATTTGGGTTGTTAATATTTTTAAATATTTTATTTCCCTTTGAAGAGCTTAAATAATTAATGTGCTTTCATCAAGATCCAACTAGATGCCAGATTGTCACAGGCTTTCAGATTTAATATCTTAACAATACAACAAACTGTTGAGGTCAATGAATCATTCCCATTTTACAAAATAGGAAACTGAGCCTCAGATACAATGAAAAACTACTTCAAAGTTGAAGTTTTCTGACTTGAAGCATAAGGCCTCCGATACTCAGTGTCACTAGATTTCACCTGAGAAAAATCTGAGAAGATACTGCAAGAAAAATTCAGTATCTTTAAAATTGGTCCTGGCTTTAAAAAATAATCTTTTATTTTAGAATAGTTATATATTTACATGAAAAGTAATACAGAGAATTCCCATTTTTCCAGTTGGTCCTGTTCTCTTTTAAAATAATGGTTTTATTTAGATTTAATTCATATACCATAGATTAATCCATTTACAATTAGATGCTTTTTAGTATATTCACATATACGTGGCATACAACCAAGTCTGAAGCATTTTCATCACCTTAAGAAGAAACTCTGTATATTTTATTAATAGTTATAGCCCCTCTACTCCCCTATTGTTGTTGTTTAGTTGCTAAGTCGTGTCTGACTCTGCAAGCCCATGGACTGTAGTCCACCAGGCTCCTCTGTCCATGGAATTCTCCAGGCAAGAATACTGGAGTGGGTTGCCATTTCCTTCTCCAGGGGATCTTCTTGACCCAGGGATTGAATTTGGGTCTCCTGCATTGGCAGGTGGGTTCTTTACTGCTGAGCTATCTGGGAAGTCCCTTCCCAACTATAAATCCTAGGCAACCACTAATCCCTTTCTTTCGGTATATATTAACCTGTCCTGGATATTTCATATGAGTCGAACCATATAATGCGTAATCTTGTGTTACTGGCTGCTCTTGGCCCTGGCTGCTTTAAGGCTGCTGTGCTCACCTGCTGTGTCCTGTTCTCCCTGGACACTCTGCAAGCTCCATTTCCAGTCCCTCTGCAGACAGGTGTGTCACGTGACTGAGTTTTGGCCAAAGAGGTCTGAGAAGAAGTGATGTATATGCCATATCTAGGCTGGCTCTTTGAAGCCAAACCAAGCCCAACATTGTAACCTCCATCCTCACCTGCTTTCCTCATACTTGGGCTGCATGAGGAGGATTCTGAAGACTTAGAAGAAAGTGAAAGCCCAAGACAGAAGGAATCTGGGACCCTGAATGAGGAGCAAAATCTCAGCCTTATTGGACTGTGTGCTCTGCACTCTAAACAAACATTCTTTGAGATTTAGGAGTTGTCTGCTACATCAGCTTGTCTTATCTATCTTTCCTACTAAATTACTCTGTGAAAGTACATGATTATGTTTATCCCTAATGTATCTAGGACTCTGATCATGCACTGTCTCTTTATTAAGGTGTCTTACATTGGCCATCCACCCAAGACTAAGGATTAAGAATCGAGAGTCCTTTAAGATCATGCCCCTGCATGTGGCACCACCACACATTTTTGTTACTTCCAAGCAGTCTGAGAACAGATCTTTCCTAAAGTTATATCTCTTATTTAGTTGGAATGAGTCAGAAAGGGCATTCTTGTGGAATAAATCACATATATCCAAAAACATTTATCAACATCTTTGCAACAAATTCTTCAAGCTTAGTATTTATTTCACTGTCTTTACTCCATAATCTCCTGGCTCGTAGGAGGCTCCACAGGAAACACAAGGAACAGAGCTCTGGGCACTGCGGGGCATTTCATGAATTACAAAAATCTGTCCAGTTCTAAAGATCAAAACCTCCACCCATCTGGGGTATATAAATCTTATACATAGAATTTATGAGGGGGGTTATCTTGAATTATGTGCTGGGTGTTGGGTTTGGCACATAATAAATATAAATGATCCTCTCAGGACAGTAGATTAACATCCAGAGGAAAAGAATATCAGGCATCTGTGGAATTTAAATGGGAAGATGTCCTATACTTCTCAGAGAGAAAAGGGTTTCCAATCCACAGGAGACAGGACTCTGAACCTTGTTTTTAAGCCCCTTACTAACTCCTTCCCATGGCAGAAGGAGCGATTTATCTGCTCAGGGATATTTGGAAAAGGAGCTGCATAACTTTGGTTTGTCCCTCTTGATCTTCTCACATTCAAAAGGGTGCTTTGGCTGTCCCCTGGGATGCTAACTGGTCATATTGGAAGGCCTGTGGATGGCCAGCAGCACCCATGACTGGTGCACAAGCCTATCCAATCCCCAATTCCAAGGGAAGGTGTTGACAAGCTAATTGAGGTGAACCATTTAAGCCACACCTTCCAAAACAGGTCAGATCAGTGATAGAGCTCACATTTTCACCTTCATCTGTCTGAACCTTTTATCCAGTTCTGAACTTGGAATGTGGGAGGATGGACCACAGAAATCTTTATTGATCCCTTGGATTCTACAGATGCACAGCTAATATTATATTGCATGTGATACACAAATCAGTGAACACCTATGGTATGCCTGCTATATGCAAAATTGCACTAAAGGCTGTGTGTAACTTCGAAAAATAAAAGCATTTCTCAAATAGATTGAAATTCCTTGAAGGGTAAACTTGCATGAAAGGTGAAGTCAGCCAAAGATGGCATGTAAGGGTTATGTGATGTGGGACAGACTGCAACTCTAACACGAGTTCAGAGCTATGAGGTGCTGCTCTAGACTAATAATTCTGAAGGTCAGGTTTAGCCCTGCAACTGTCTATAATATCTGGCAGTGTGTCAGTTTATACAAAGAGACAAAAAATTTTTTAGTTGATTCCAGCATATGCAGTTTCAGTTTTCCAGAAGTTATTTCTGGTCCTTTCTGCCTTTCTTCCCTTCTAGTTGTGGTTTCTCCATGGCAGATAAGAAATTATATAGCCAAAAATATAAAGCAAATCTAAGGATTTAAAGTCAATGTGCAGTCTCTGTTTAAAAATAATAATCCATATCTTTTTAAAAACTTTGGCTGTGCTGAGTCTTCCTGTGGCACATATGGACTGCCCTAGTTGTGGCACGCGGGCTTCTCTTGTTGCGGAGTATGGGCTCTAGAGCACCTGGGCTTAGTTGCCCCACTGCATGTGGGATCTTAGTTCCCCAACCAGGGATTAAAACCACATCCCCTGCATTGCAAGGTAGATTCTCAACCACTGGATCATCAGGGAGGTCTTAATTTGTATGTTTTGAAATGCCAATAGTACACCAATGTCATGGGTGTGTCAGCGGGGAAATTGTTGAGTTGACCTGATATTCAGTCTTTCTTATCTCTGTGCTCTTCATCATATGACTCTCTCTATATACTTCTCCTCTACCAATTCTTCCTCTGTAATGTGTCATTCTTTAGAAGAGTGGGTAAGTCAACACTTTCTGGGGCATTATCATGAATCAAAAGAACAAACATGCTCTGAAGAGAACAGGTGGTAAGAACAGAGGTGAACATCGGAGATAGGATCCCAAGCACAGGACTGTGAAAGTCTTGTTCTTGAGGTGGCTGTTACCTTTTGCTTATAGTGCACCATCCCTGGTTCTAATTTCCATCAATCACCTAAATGCGGGCCAGCATCTACTCAGCTAACCACATGGCCTTAAAGAAGCACATTAAAGTTATCTCAAGTCACAACATGTGGTGCTGTGTCTCTGAGAACAGTTCCCCAGTAGTGTTCTGGGAGAGGGGACCTTCTCTGGGCCAGAAGTGAGCCTCCAGCTAGAAGTCTGGGCACCTGACTCTGGTCCCTGCTGGCTAGCCCACATCTGCTCTCTGTGTAGCCCCTCTTTCTCCTCCTTCACTTTGCAGAGATGGAACTGTGTTGGGAGACACTCACCTTGAGCACTTTTAAGACTGATTCCAAAGTGTGGATTACAACAAACTATGGAAAATTCTGAAAGAGATAATAATAGACCACCAGACCTGCCTTCTGGGAAATCTGTATGCAGGTCAAGAAGCAACAGTTAGAACTGGACATGGAACAATAGACTGATTCCAAATCAGGACAGGAGTATGTCAAGGCTGTATATTGTCACCCTGCTTATTTAACTTATGTGCAGAGTACATCATGCAAAGTGCCAGGCTGGATGAAGCACAGCTAGAATCAAGTTGCTGGGAGAAATATCAATAACCTCAGATATGCAGATGACACCACCCTTATGGCAGAAAGTGAAGAAGGACTAAAGAGCCTCTTGATGAAAGTGAAAGAGGAGAGTGAAAAAGTTGGCTTAAAGCTCAACATTCAGAAAACCAAGATCATGGCATCTGGTCCCATCACTTCATGGCAGATATATGGGTAAACAGTGAGAGACTTTATTTTTTGGGGCTCCAAAATCACTGCAGATTGTGACTGCAGCCATGAAATTGAAAGATGCTTGCTTCTTGGAAGAAAAGCAATGACCAATCTAGACAGCATATTAAAAAGCAGAGACATTACTTTGCCAACAAAGGTCCATCTAGTTAAGGCTATGGTTTTTCCAGTGGTCATGTATGGATGTGAGAGTTGGACTGTGAAGAAGGCTGAGCACCGAAGAATTGATGCTTTTGAACTGTGGTGTTGGAGAAGACTCTTGAGAGTCCCTTGGACTGCAAGGAGATCAAACCAGTCAATCCTAAAGGATTCATTGGAAGGACTGATGCTGAAGCTGAAGCTCCAATACTTTGGCCACCTGATGGGAAGAACTGACTCACTGGAAAAGACCCTGATGCTGGGAAAGATTGAAGGTGGGAGGAGAAAGGGTTGACAGAGAATGAGGTGGTTGGATGGTATCACCAATTTGATGCACATGAGTTTGAGCAAACTCCAGGAGTTGGTGATGGACAGAGAAGCCTGGCGAGCTGCAGGCCCTGGGGTTGCAAATAGTCTGACACAACTGAGTGACTGAACTGAACTGAACTGAATGTGGAGAATCCAGGATTCTTGCCAAACATAGGTGCTTGATTCTGCATCCCTCTACCTCGGGCAGAGGGTCATTCCCAGTGGCTGTCTGAACTGGGCGCTGTAGGAGGAAGGGAAAGTCTTTGGTTTTCTTAAGTATGGTAACTCCTTAGTTATGAGTGTTTTACCTTTAGCCATAAAAGCAGCCACATATGCCTTTAGGTTACTGGGGATTGTGAAATGATCATAGATCAATGCTTCAGAGACTTTGAAGCCGAGGATATTTAATAGCTCACATATCTTAGTAAAATCATGCTTTCTTTCATTTAGATTGAGTTTTTAATAAGCTGAATAACTTTTAATCTCTATATTATTCAACATATGAGGCAACAGGCTTTGAAATAGCTTTATTATACTTCACAGAGGGCTTCCCAGGTGACACTAGTGGTAAGGAACCCACCAACCAATGCAGGAAACATAATAGACATAGGTTGGATCCCTGGGCCAGGAAGGTCCTCTGGAAGAGGGCACGGCAACCCACGTCAGTATTCTTGCCTGGAGAATCTCATGAATAGAGGGACACGGTGGCTACAGCCCACAGGGTTGCAAGGAGATTGACACAGCTGAAGTGACTTAGCAAGCAAGCATACTTCATAGAAGCAAAGATTCTGTCTTCTACATATCATTCAATCCCTTTAAGTGTCTACTTTGTTGAAACTAAAGTCAAAGTGTTAGTTGTTCAGTTGTGTCTGACTATTTGCGACACCATGGGCTGTAGCCCACCAGGCTCCTCTGTCTACAAAATTCTCCAGGCAAGAATACTGGAGTGAGTTACCATTCCCCTCTTCAGTGGATCTTCCCATCCCAGGGATCAAACCCGGGTCTCCTGCATTGCAAAAGACACTCATTACGTGCCAGTTATTTAAATGATGTTTCAGGCATTTGTAGTTGCTTATCTAATATTCTCTCCTCTTTCTTACTAAGAGAATCATGTTTTGTTGAGTTGGCAATATACCTATTTTATATATGTACATTTTCTTACCACTCCTGTAATATAGTTGTAACCAAGGAGACGTTAGCAGAAATCACTGGACAGGCCTCTGGAAAAGGAATTTTAAAGGGATTTTCTCAATTGACTTACACTCTTGCTCTGAGCCCTTCTATCTTCCTTTTGCCTGGAATGGATATTATAATTGTTGGTGCTTTAGCAGCCACTTTGAGACCATGAAGACAATAAAATCTTGTTAAGGATATAAAAGCCTGCATCCTGATGGTACCAGCCTTCAATTTTTCATCTCTATACTTCTTTTAGTGTAGAGCATGAAGGGAACACAACAGGGAGGGAACATAGCAGGTAAGGAACACAGCTCCACCCATCAACAGAAAATTAGATTAAAGATTTACTAAGCATAGCCCTGTCCATTAGAAAAAGACCCAGTATCCCCCTCAGTTAGTCTATTCCATCAGGAATCTTCCATAAACCTCTTATCCTTCTCCATCAGAGGGCAGACAGACTGAACACCACAATCACAGAAAACTAACCAATCTAATCACATGGACCACAGCCTTGTCTAACCCAATGAAACCATGAGCCATGTTGTGTAGGGCCACCAAAGAAGACCAGGTCATGGTGGAGAGTTCTGACAAAATGTGGTCCTCTGGAAAAGGGAATGGCAAACCACTTCAGTATTCCTGCCTTGAGAACACCATGAACAATATAAATAGGCAAAAAGTTAGGACACTGAAAGATGAACTCCCCAGGTCAGTAGGTGCCCAATATGCTACTGGAGATCAGTGGAGAAATAACTCCAGAAAGAATGAAGAGACAGAGCCAAAGTAAAAAACAAAACAAAACAAAAAACACCCAGTTGTGGATGTGATTGATGCTCAAGCAAGGTCTGATTCTGTTAAGAGCAGTATCGCATAGGAACCTGGAATGTTAGGTCCATGAATCAAGGCAAATTGGAAGTGATCGAACAGGAGATGGCAAGAGTGAACGTTGACATTTTAGGAATCAGTGAACTAAAATGGACTGGAATGGGTGAATTTAACTCAGATGACCATTATATCTACTATTGTGGGAAAGAATCTCTTGGAAGAAATGGAGTAGCCATCATAGTCAACAAAAGAGTCCGAAATGCAGTACTTGGATGCAATCTCAAAAATGACAGAATGATCTCTGTTCATTTCCAAGCCAAACCATTTAATATCATGGTAATCCAAGTCTATGCCCCGACCAGTAATGCTGAAGAAGCTGAAGTTGAATGGTACTATGAAGACCTAGAAGACTTTCTAGAATTAACACCCCCAAAGATGTTCTTTTCAATATAGGGGACTGCAAGGCAAAAGTAAGAAGTCAAGAGACACAGAAACAGGCAAATTTGGCCTTGGAGTAGAGAATGAAGCAGGGCAAAGTCTAATAGAGTTCTGCCAAGAGAAGACACTGGCCATAGCAAACACCCTCTTCCAAGAACACAAGAGAAGACTCTACACATGGATATCAACAGATGATAAACATTGAAATCAGATTGATTATATTCTTTGCAGCCAAGATGGAGAAGCTCTATACAGTCAGCAAAAACGAGACTGGGAGTGGACTGTGGCTCGGATCATGAACTCCTTATTGCCAAATTCAGACTTAAGTGAAGAAAGTAGGGAGAAGCACTAGACCATTCAGGTATGACCTAAATCAAATCCCTAGCACTTATACAGTGGAAGGGAAAAATAGATTTAAGGGACTAGATCTGATAGAAGAACTATGGATGCGGGTTCGTGACATTGTACAGGAGAGAGGGAGCAAGACCATCCCCAAGAAAAAGAAATGCAAAGAAGCAAAATGGCTGCCTGAGGAGGCCTTACAAATAGCTGTGAAAAGCAAAGGAGAAAAGGAAAGATATACCCATTTGAATGTAGAGTTCCAAAGAACAGCAAGGAGAGATGAGAAAGCCTTCCTCAGTGATCAATGCAAAGAAGTAGAGGAAAACAATAGAAAGGGAAAGACTAGAGATCTCTTTAAGAAATTTAGAGATACCAAGCAACATTTCATGCAAAGATGGGCTCAATAAAGGACAGAAATGGTCTGGACTAACAGAAGCAGAAGATATTAAGAAGACGTGGCAAGAATACACGGAAGGAGTGTACAAAAAAGATCTTCATGACCCAGATAATCACGATGTCTAGAGCTAGACATCCTAGAATGTGAAGTCAAGTGGACCTTAGGAAGCATTACTATGAACAAAGCTAGTGGAGGTGATGGAATTCTAGTTGAGCTATTTCAAATCCTAAAAGAGGATGCTATGAAAGTGCTCCACTCAATATGCCAACAAATTTGGAAAACTCAGCAGTGGCCACAGGACTGGAAAAGGTCAGTTTTCATTCCAATCCCTAAGAAAGGCAAAGCCAAGGAATGCTCAAACTACCGCACAATTGCATTCATCTCACAAGCTAGCAAAGTAAAGCTCAAAATTCTCCAAGCCAGGTTTCAGCAATATGTGAACCATGAACTTCTAGATGTTCAGGCTGGTTTTAGGAAAGGCAGAGGAACCAGAGATCAAATTGCCAACATCTGCTGGATCATCGAAAAAGCAAGAGAGTTCTGGAAAAACATCTATTTCTGCTTTATTGACTATGCCAAAGCCTTTGACTGTGTGGATCACAATAAACTGTGGAAAATTCTGAAAGAGATGGGACTACCAGACCACTGACCTGTCTCTTGAGAAAGCTATATGCAGGTCAGGAAGCAACAGTTAGAACTGGACATGGAAAAACAGACTGGTTCCAAATAGAAAAAGGAGTATGTCAGGCTGTATATTGTCACCCTGCTTATTTAACTTCTATGCAGAGTACATCATGAGAAACGCTGGACTGGATGAAGCACAAGTTGGAATCAAGATTGCCAGGAGAAATATTGATAACCTCAGATATGCAGATGACACCACCCTTATGGCAGAAAGTGAAGAAGGACTGAAGAGCCTCTTGATGAAAGCGAAAGAGGAGAGTGAAAAAGCTGGCTTAAAGCTCAACATTCAGAAAATGAAGATCAGGGCATCTGGTCCCATCACTTCATGGCAAATAGATGGGGGAGCAGTGGAAACAGTGGCAGACTTTATTTATTTATTTATTTGGGGGCTCCAAAATCACTGCAGATGGTAACAGCAGCCATGAAATAAAAAGATGCTTACTCCTTGGAAGAAAAGTTATGACCAACCTAGATGGCATATTAAAAAGTAGAGACATTATTTTACCAACAAAGGTCCGGTAGTCAAGGGTATGGTTTTTGCAGTAGTCATGTATGGATGTGAGAGTTGGACTATAACGAAAGCTGAGCACCGAAGAGTTGATGCTTTTGAACTGTGGTATTGGAGAAGATTCTTGAGAGTCCTTTGGACAGCAAGGAGATCCAACCAGTCCATCCTAAATGAAATCAATCCTGAATGTTCATTGGGAGGACTGATGTTGATCTAAAACTCTAATACTTTGGCCACCTGACATGATGAGGTGACTCATTTGAAAAGACAGTGATGCTGGCAAAGATTGAAGGTGGGAGGAGAAGGGGACAACAGAAGATGAGATGGTTGGATGTCGTCATCAACTCTTAGACATGAGTTTGGGTAAAGACTTCCCTGGTGGCTCAGACGGTAAAGCATCTGTTTACAATGCAGGAGACCTGGGTTCGATCCCTGGGTTGGGAAGATCCCCTGGAGAAGGAAATGGCAATCCACTCCAGGACTATTGCCTGGAAAATCCCATGGACAGAGGAGCCTGGTAGGCTATAGCCCATGGGGTCACAAAGAGTCGGACACGACTGAGTGACTTCACTTTCACTTTCACTTTCCAGGAGTTGGTGATGGACAGGGAGGCCTGGCGGTCTGCAGTCCATGGAGTTGCAAAGAGTTGACCGTGACTGAGTGACTGAACTGATCACTGATCACACTTCTTTTAAGTCACTGCTTCTTATATTTTCTGGTACACTGCAGCAAAAGTAATTCCTCAATTGATGAAACATTCAGCTTTCAGATTGCTTTCAATTCAGTTCAGTTCAGTCGCTCAGTCATATCCGACTCTTTGTGACCCCATGAATTGCAGCACGCCAGGCCTCTCTGTCCATCACCAGCTCCCGGAGTTCACTCAGACTCACGTCCATCGAGTCTGTGATGCCATCCAGCCATCTCATCCTCAGTCGTCCCCTTCTCCTCTTGCCCACAATCCCTCCCAGCGTCAGAGTCTTTTCCAATGAGTCAACTCTTTGCATGAGGTGGCCAAAGTACTGGAGTTTCAGCTTTAGCATCATTTCTTCTAAAGAGATCCCAGGGCTGATCTCCTTCAGAATGGACTGGTTGGATCTCCTTGCAGTCCAAGGGACTCTCAAGAGTCTTCTCCAACACCACAGTTCAAAAGCATCAATTCTTCGGCGCTTAGCCTTCATCACAGTCCAACTCTCACATCCATGACCACAGGAAAAACCATAGCCTTGACTAGATGGACCTTAGTCGGCAAAGTAATGTCTCTGCTTTTGAATATGCTATCTAGGTTGGTCATAACTTTTCTTCCAAGGAGTAAGCGTCTTTTAATTTCATGGCTGCAGTCACCATCTGCAGTGATTTTGGAGCCCCCCAAAATAAAGTCAGACAGTGTTTCCACTGTTTCCCCATCTATTTCCCATGAAGTGGTGGGACCAGATGCCATGATCTTCGTTTTCTGAATGTTGAACTTTAAGCCAACTTTTTCACTCTCCTCTTTCACTTTCATCAAGATTGCTTTACTTGGAGATAAAACAGATATAATGAATATTTGGCTTGACAATTTTCTTATTTTTTACATAAAACAGTTTTGGTGATATTCTAAGTTTAAATATGAAAGATGGGGCATGTCTCATCTCTATAAATCCTATGTACCATTAAATAGGCCTAACTTTTTCTTTGAAGTGGTATCCTTTCGAGTTTAACTGAGCCTGAAGAAAAACTCCATTGTTTGGCTGTGTGTTCAGTGTGCCGTGTGCTCAGTTGCTCAGTCGTATCTGACTCTTTGGGACCCCATGGACTGTAGCCAGCCAGGCTCCTCTGTCCATGGGATTTCCTAGACAAGAATACTGGAGCGTGTCGCCATTTCCTACTTCAAGGGATCTTCCCAATCCAAGCTTGTTGGCTTAATTGTCATTATATCCATGCGAAGCCTGAGATAGTAGAAGTTTCACTGAAGAAGGGCATGTAATTTAGTGGAAAGAGTAATTTAGTGGCAGTCTTGGGCACCATGAAGATTTGGGTTTGAATCCTGATTCCACTCTAAACCAGTTGTACAATTTTAAGCCTATTATCATATCTTTCTCAGCCTCAGTTTTCTGATGTATAAAATTAGGAAGGCCTCAGGTTAAGAAGGAAGAATCTGCAAAACAACATATGAAAGGGACCCAGTGAAGTATCTGGTACCATATACAATTATTTTCCTGCATTTGTGTCTTATTTCTTATTGTCTCACTTAACAGATGTTTACTGAACATCTACTAGGTGTCAAGACTATGTTGAGCGTTTAGTTCTTTGACTTTCTGTGTTTGGCCCAGATGAAATGATAACTTCAGGGCTGAGCATCGGAAGGACTAATGTTTGATCCATTTAAAAGCTCATCGGCGCTAACCAGGGGAGAGTGGGTTTCAGAGCTTCATCACAAGGTTTCAATTAAGAAACCAAATTGAAATCTTAGTGGCATAGTGAGGTATGGTGATTACCATCCAAAACCAGATGTAAAGTCTAGAGATGGGTCTGGGGGACAAAGTCAGTATTTGGACACTGGAACAAAATTTTGAGGCTCCATCTGGAAAGACTTGTACCTCTCGAAGAAACAAAATGGGCTCGGGTGTATAGAAACCCCCAAAACTGAAATGAAATGGGGCTTGATTCTTTGCGACTTTGTTTCATATGTTCTACAGATGTGTAACTACGTAGTTGAAAATATTTGAAGTCAATGAATTATTTATGACAAGAAAGCATGTATTTTGCCTAAGGCAGACTCTGCGTCTTTTCAGTACATCTTTTCTCAGTTATCTCTTGAACCTGGTCAACTACGTGAACTCTCAAGTAGTCAGCAAATTTGAGTTTGGTCAGAATATATTATTTCTGGATCATGACATAAAATCAATACTTAGAAGAAAGACTTTG
The DNA here is from genome assembly GCF_042477335.2 of Ovis canadensis. Taxonomy (NCBI): domain Eukaryota; kingdom Metazoa; phylum Chordata; class Mammalia; order Artiodactyla; family Bovidae; genus Ovis; species Ovis canadensis. The sequence goes on from NC_091246.1 coordinate 32,563,875, forward strand.
GGGAGAGAGAGGTGAGAAAGCACAGAGAATTTACCTTGTGAGAAATTAAGTTGTACTCATTTTCTTTCTGTTGTTTATCAAGATCCTGATCTCAAGAAACTAGCAATTACAAAGAGCAACTATTATTGTGGCTCATAATCGCTGAACATTTTTCAAGTGCTGGGACTGTCTACAGCTTATTATTATCTTTAGTTCTGACCATCAATAACTGTCTTTCATGAATACAAAGCTCAGTGTGATTTCCTTGGGGATCAGTGCCACAGTGGAAACAACAGGGTTATTGGCATCAGTGAGATTTGAGTCAAAATCTTGACTCTATGACTGAATACATTACTGCATGTCTCTCGGCCACAGTTAATAATTCTCCACAGTTTTCCCCATTTTTCAAATGAGTAAACTGAATGGAGTTGGGCCACCTGCCCACAGTCACACAGATAGTCGATAGAGGAGCTGTGGACATAGAGAGATAGTGATCTTCCATCAATGAAATTCTGTGCTTTCCCACATGCTCCTATACTGCCCAGATGTTGGGGACCCCAGTGGATCATGAAGGGACAGGAAACACTCTCCTTTCATACATGACAAAGCGGGGCCCAGAGGGGGTGAGCTGGATGCCCCAGTAATGGCAGGAATCAGAACTCCAGACCAGGTGTTCCCCTCCACACCAGGCCTGAGAAAAGCCTACATGGAAGAAAACTAAGAGTTCACCAATATTCCACCTTTATATATTCATTTTTCTGGTTATGGAATTGAGCATAAGTCAGGGTAAGATCTGGGTAAAGATCCATTCTCCTGATTTCCAGTATATCACATTTCTACAAGATTTATGGTTGTTTTCTCCTTGGTTGGAACAAATGTTGTTGGATTATCAGGCTTTGTTTACATTTTTCTCTTATCTCAGCAGCATCATTTTAATCCAGCTGGCCAGTCTGTTCTGGGGATCAGCTTTTGCCATTTGACTCCCGTGTGTCCACACAACTTTCCCTTCAATTTCTTTGTATCTCTGTGTTTCCTTTGTTTTGAGTTACCTGTTTTCTGCCAAAATGGCTATTTGTGTAATTCACCTTTTGTTTCCTGGTCAGTGCAGAGAGGATCTCCTAAACAGTTGTGCACACTGGGGACCAGCATTTGTGATCTTTATCTCTCTCTGGAGGAAAAAAGACTTCATACTCCATTTTCTTAATCCTGACCTCACAGCCAGTCTGTTCTTTCCAGTTAGCAAGTGTTTTGCTGCAGTTTCGAGTTTGCAGCAGTTTTGAAGCATACTTCCGGGAGATTCTCTATAATGCAGAAAACATTTTTGCTTTGAGCCCCAGAACTTTATTTTGTGGAATTTTCTTTTTAAAAACAGAACAAAGAGCAGTTGCAAATGCCAGTTCCTTGGCTCTAGTTGTTTCCTTCTAGGCCCCTAAATGGTAACCAGACACTGACTCAAATTCCATGGCCCCATCGCACCCCGCTGCCCGCCCCTTTCCTCTTGAGGTTCATTATTTCTCCAAATTAAAACGTTCTGGTTGGAATGAGTGAGGATAAAAAGACAAGGCAGCAGGGAGCTCCGGCTACACAGAGGGATTAGATCTCGAGGAGGCCTTCCTCACTGGTCTGAGATACGATTAATCGGCCAACAGGACTGTAACTTTGTAGTTTGAGGAGATCAGTTTTAAAAGGAAGTCTGCTCGCGTTACCTGTGACTGTTGAGATTTAAATACAGCTTCTCTTCTCAGCATATTTGCAACAACACAAAGATTTTGGCTTTATCCAAATATGGAGGTGTTTTTCTTTCATTCATTCGTAACTGCATGGTGAGGGTGACTGCATCACGCATGGTGCTAGGTTCTGAGGACTCCAGGGTAAGCAGAGGACAGACTGTCCCCTGCTTTCTCAGATTTTACAAGGTAAGTAGAGTGGCAAATATTAAGTAAATAATCACACACATTTGTGAACCTCAGCAAACTGAAGTAAGCTCACTGCAGGAGAGGAGGGTCTTTCCAGGGCAGATAACAGAGGGTCTCACCTAGGGCAAGTGTGTATGTCAGGGTGGGCCTTACTGAGGAATAGACCAGTGAGCCAAGATCTGAAAGATGAGAGAGAGTTCAGTGGGTGACTGTGCGGTGCCAGGTGAGGTATGCTTTTAGGGCAGAGTGTTCTCCATGTGACAGGGGGAGTGACATACAGAGGCTAGCTGTAGGAATGGGCATGGCGCATGTGAGTACATGAATTTAGGCCAGAGAGGCTGGATTACTGAGTGTGAGAGGGAGAATGGAGCAACAGTGACCCGAGGGTCAGCCCATTCTAGGGTAGGGTGAGAAATTTTTGTCTCTAGGCTTAGAGCCACTGACAGGTGCTATGCTGGAAAATGGCAGGATTAAATTTGCATTTTGAGAAGATTGCTTCTGTTTCCTGTGGAGAACAGATGCTCTTCAGGCCAGGGTGGATCCATTCAGTCATTCATTCATGACACGCAGTGGGAGGATGGCCCTGCTTCTGTCAGAAGTTATTATTTTAGTGACTGAGAACAGATAATAAACTAACATGTAGATTAGGAGAAAAGATGCTTCCCAATGGCACTAAGTACAACGTAAGGAACTGACTCAGGGGCACCTGGCAGACAGCACTGGGTGGCTCTGTTATTCCCAGTCTACTGAGTTCTTAGGGAAGACTTTCCTCCCCTCAGTTTTCCTCCTCTCTGGGGAGAGTCTGAGTCTTGCGTCTTGCTTAGAACTAAACCAGTCTCCTTACTTGCACTTTGAGTATTTGTCCTTATGTGCTGATTCTGTAAATGGACCCCTAGACCCTCCAATTTTTCCTGGCTTTTTTACAATGTGGAGTATGTGATCCTGAAGGAGCTTTCAAGATCATTGCATTCATCTCTCTCATCTTACAGGCAACCAAGCAGAAGCCAAGTGAGGTACTGCACAAGGGGTCAGTGAGTATCCCGTTCTTGTATCCACGGCGTCTTGTGCTGCACCCAGAGCCCACAGCCTTACTATTCCATCCTCTTGGTAAGGATGGGGGCACAGCAGTGCTTTCTGAAGCCATGCAGCCTGTTTCCAAAGCACTTTTTATCCCTGGATGTGTAGGAGACTCCAAATACCTGTGGAAAGTGATTAACGGTCTTTCCCCCCTTCCCCTGGCATTTCCTAATGCAAAAAATCTTGGCTAGCAACCAATTTAATTTAGACTCCAGAAATTGCTACTTTTTTTTTTAACTTGGCTTATATTAATATATTATAAATGCCCTGAAGCTCCAAAGCATATTTGAGATCATGAAATCACATTACAAAGCTTTTGCCATTTATAGAATTGCATGGAATGCAAAGTCCAAAAAAAGAAAGAGAAAAAGAATTCTTTTTTACTCCTTTGGAGATCCTAGTATAACCTAATCTGAAATATGATTAATGAGCTGATTATAATAAAATTATTTTATATTCTGTCTCTTAGGATTTCCCCCATTGTTTTGGGAGAAAAATTCCAGATTTAGTCAAGGCTACAGGCACTGAAGAAAAAATTAGGAGATAATATTTGTCCCAGGAAAACATTTTTTCAATAAATTTCACATATATCCTACTGCAAGGGAAATTTTTTTTCTCTTTTGTATGAGATGGATGTTTTATAATCTTCATTTTCATATGAAGAAATTGAAGCCCAGAAAAATAAAGTAACCAAATTCACAGAGCTAAACCCTAATTATTATGACCATCAAATGGCTTGGAAGACATTTTGTATGACATTTTAGCTTAGATGAGAGAGAGGAGCTAATGCTAGTGGGGGGTTGGGGAGATTCCTTGAGAGCCAACAGTAGAGTTTGGAAATTCATGTTTGAATATCCTTTTAGGGCTTCTGTTTCCCTATGCTGGTTCTTAAGAGGTCAGAATGGCAAAGAGGTACTGAATTGCCTGGGTCAGCTGGGAAGAGAAAAGAGTCAGATCTTCCTTGGAAGAGTCACAGAAGTTAGTGTGCTGAGATGCACTTGGCCTCTCTGCAGAGAGCACAGGCAGCTGCCAAGTGCTGAGGGTCTGACCCAGGTAACTGCATTCAGTTGTTTCCGGTGTTGGCTTTTACAACACAAATGGTGTAATACAGCAGAAATTTACTCTATCACATCTCTGGAGGCCAGCTGTCTCAAATCTATCTCACTGAACTGAAACCAAAGTCTTTCAGGGCTCTGCTCTCTCCACCGGCTCCAGGAGTAAGTCTGTTCCTTGTCTCTTCCTGCTGCTGGTGGCTTCCAGGATCCCTTGGCTTGTGGCCACATCACTCCAGTCTCTGCCTCCTTGGTCACATTGCCTCTTCCTTCTCTGCCTGTGCCAAAACTCCCTCCACCTCCCTCTTATGCGCTTGCATTTAGAGCCCACCCAGGTAATCCAGGACAATCTCCCGCATGTGATTCTTAATCATACCTGCAAAGATCCCTTTCTCTGATAAGGTGATATTTACAGGTCCCAGAGATTAGGACCTGATATCTTCAGGGTTGTTATGGAACCCATCATATACTGAATCTGGATCCATCATGCTGACACCATTTATTTATGGCTGACAGAGGACAAGGTTGTGAACAAGCGGCCAGCAAAAGAGAACCTTCCTGTTCTCCAGACATGGGAAGAAATATTATAATCAGTGTTTGGCAGAACAAACACTGAAGGGAAGAGCTTAAGCAATATGCAGTTCCCGAGTGACCACATGGCATGATTACTGCTGAGTTTGTTTATGAGAGGAAACTAAGCAGCCATGTTGGGAGCCTTGGGTGGTTTTCATATCCTGGAAGTTATGTAGAAATCGTTGGGCAGGAATGAGTTATTCAGGAGTGTAAAATGATTTCTTTTTCAAACAGACTGCAATCCTCAAGTGGTTAAAAGAATCCTCCCAGAGAAGAGAAATATAAAATGTCCTTCAAAAGGCTATTACTGTAGCCCTTTGGGGGCAAAGAATCACATCGTCCCCAGTCTCTTGTTGACTTTACCCCATGGAGTGCGGTTGTTGAGAAGGAGCAGTGAGGTTGAAACATCCGGCCTTGGTAACTAAATGATGTGGTGAGGAAGTGTCCTCCTTCCCAACCTCATTCATGAGTCAGGAATGGAGAGGGATGAACATGCCTGGTGAGTGGAAGCTACACATTCTTGTCCATTTTCTTGCTTTAGATGAAAGAACCACAGTACTGCCCCCCACTCCTCCAAATAAATAAATAGCATTAGCCAGCCTGGATCTTCTCTTGAAAATTGCAAATGCATCAGTAGCAAGGACAGCAAAGATGCTTCCCAGACTTCCCCATGCCTGAGAGATTGGGGTGAGGCTTTCCATTGAGATTTTCCAAATGCCAGTCAAGGGCATTTCTAAGCTTCCCATAGAACTTGGTGACTATTTTAGGGTTGAAAACACTTCTTTTCTTACATGATCACTTATCATCTCTCCAAATTCTGGGACTCTCTAAAGGCTCGAATGTCTTACCTCTCTTCATCTTTCTTTATTCCCCCTTGACCATAATAAGTAATTCATATAATTAAGAAGTTTCCAGAAATGATGTTCAGGTAAAAATGTTTACCCAGCATTAGTTATCCAACAGAGCCCTGAAAGCTGCTGATTCTAGAATAAAACTACTCATATTTAGGTTGACCATTTATTTGGCAAAATGCAATTCAAGGTGAATTGCATGGGCTGCCTGGACTCAGTTCAGTTCAGTTGCTTGGTTGTGTCCAGCTCTTTGTGCAGTACACCAGGCTTCCTTGTCCATCACCAACTCCTGGAGCTTGCTCAAATTCATGTCCATTGAGTCGGTGATGCCATCCAACCATCTCATCCTCTGTTGTCCCCTTCTCCTCCTGCCTTCAATCCTTCTTAGCATCAGGGTCTTCAGCATCAGTCCTTCCAACGAATATTCAGGACTGATTTCCTTTAAGATTGACTAGTTGGATCTTCTTGCAGTCTAAGAGACTCTCAAGGGTCTTTTCCAACACCACAGTTCAAAAGCATCAATTCTTCAGTGTTCAGCTTTCTTTATAGTCCAACTCTCACAACCATGCACCATTACTGGAAAAACCATAGCTTTGACCAGACGAACCTTTGTTAGCAAAGTAATGTCTCTGCTTTTTAATATGCTGTCTAGGTTGGTCATTGCTTTTCTTCCAAGGAGCAAGCATCTTTTAATTTCATGGCTGCCGTCACCATCTGCAATGATTTTGGAGTCCCAAAAAATAAGGTCTCTCAGTGTTTCCATTGTTTCCCCATCTATTTCCCATAAAGTGATGGGACCAGATGCCATGATCTTGGTTTTCTGAATGTTGAGTTTTAAGTCAACTTTTTCACTCTCCTCTTTCACTTTTATCAAAAGGCTCTTTAGTTCTTCTCTTTCTTCCATAAGTGTGGTGCCATCTGCATATCTGAGGTTACTGATATTTCTCCTGGCAATCTTGATTCCAACTTGTGCTTCATCCAGCCTGGCATTTCGCATGATGTACTCTGCATATAAGTTAAATAAGCAGGGTGACAATATACAGTCTTGACTTACTCCTTTCCCGATTTGTAACCAGTCTGTTGTTCCATGTCATTCTAACTTGCGTCTTGACCTGCATACAGATTTCCCAGGAGGCAGGTCAGCTGGTCTGGTATTTCTGTCTCTTGAAGAATTTTCCATAGTTCATTGTGATCCACACAGTCAAAGGCTTTGGTATAGTCAATAAAGCAGAAATAGATGTTTTTCTGGAACTCTTTTGCTTTTTCCATGATCCAGCAGATGTTGGCAATTTGATCTCTGGTTCCTCTGCCTTTTCTAAAACCAGCTTGAACATCTGGAAGTTCACGGTTCGCATACTATTGAAGCCTGGCTTGGAGAATTTTGAACATTACTTTGCTAGCTTGTGAGATGAGTGCAACTGTGTGGTAGTTTGAGCATTCTTTGGCTTTGCCTTTCTTAGGGATTGGAATGAAAACTGACCTTTTCCAGTCCTGTGGCCACTGCTGAGTCTTCCAAATTTGCTGCCATATTGAGTGCAGCACTTTCATAGCATCCTCTTTTAGGATTTGAAATAGCTCAACTAGAATTCCATTACCTCCACTAGCTTTGTCCGTAGGGATGCTTCCTAAGGACCATTTGACTTCACATTCCAGGATGTCTGGCTCTAGGTAAGTGATCACACAATCGTGGTTATCTGGGTCATTAAGATCTTTTTTATATAGTTCTTCTGTGTATTCTTGCCACCTCTTCTTAATATCTTCTGCTTCTGTTATGTCCATACCACTTCTGTCCTTTATTGTGCCCATCTTTGCATGAAATGTTCCCTTGGTATCTCTAATTTTCTTGAAATTTCTAGTCTTTTCCATTCTACTGTTTTCCTCTATTTCTTTGCATTGACCACTGAAGAAGGCTTTCTTATCTCTCCTTGCTATTGTTTGAAACTCTGCATTCAAATGGGTATATCTTTCCTTTTCTCCCAGACTGGACTAGAAGCTATTTAAAAGAGTTCTTCTGGTACCCCAACTCGGTGACCTGGAGCTTCCAGCCAGCGTCCTACGGGACACCAAATACTCTCCATCATCTGCGGATTCCTTTTGCTTAAATGAGTAACAACAACCTTGATGCTTCTTGTTGAAGGGCTATATAGTAGGGCACTCTGTTATTAAACTGTTAGAGCATACCAATGTTTATAGCCTTTTTCATTTCCTTTGCTAAAGACATCTCTTAATAGGACAACAGTAGCAAAACTGAACGGTGTTGTAACTTCATGCTCTGTCAGTAATGGTTTCAGGCATGACCAGTCTCAAGGACCTGGTCAGTTTGTCTTTCACAAAGCTACATTGTGGAATTAATATTCCTCTTCTGGCATATAAATTGGAGAAGGCGATGGCACCCCACTCTAGTACTCTTGCCTGGAAAATCCCATGGATGGAGGAGTCTGGTGGGCTGCAGTCCATGGGGTTGCTAAGAGCCGGACATGACTGAGCAACTTCACTTTCACTTTTCACTCTCATGCATTGGAGAAGGAAATGGCAACCCACTCCAGTGTTCTTGCCTGGAGAATCCCAGGGGCAGGGGAGCCTGGTGGGCTGCCGTCTATGGGGTCATACAGAGTCGGACACAACTGAAATGACTTAGCAGGCACATAAATGCCTTTTCATCCTTCCCTTTCATAGCCCAGTTTTCCCCAAACCACCAAGTAATTGACGAGCAGTTGCCTCCCACACAGTGTAGGAGGCACCTCCTTCATTGCATTTCGGTGATTTGGTATAGCTGATTAATTATTAGTAACCAGGCCTTGGACACTGGTGATTGGGTTTGTCCAACAGTGAGTGATTGACAATGAACTCACTGAAACCTGTCAAATAATTTCCATTTTCCTAGCCCCCTCTCAGACCCTACATTTGGAATGAAGCCGACCCTTAAATTCCTTGCTATGCAGCGACCGCTGGATCTGAGCTTTTCTTGCTCACTGGCACAGAGGCAGTGCAGGGCCTCCTGTTTCCTTATGGCAGCATGCTGATCTGCTGGTGCTGGGCAACTGGCAAGTATCTATTACAGATTTCAACATCAAGTGATTTCCATTTGAACTGATTCAGCAGGGGTACATATACCTCATCATGGGAGAAATAGTGGATTCTCCGGACTGGTGCTAATAGGGTGAAAAAATATATTCGATATTATTATTTTCCCACAGTGTAAACTGTAAGAAAGAGAGACTAGACACTCCTATTTTGGTGGGCTAGGAGAGCTCTTAACCTGATGGGGAATCATGGATAAACCGAAAAAAAGAGACAGAAAATATTTTATGGGCACGGGTTAAACACAAGATGGCCATGAGCCCAGTTTTCTCATTCTGTGCCCAGTTATATTTATTGTTCAGGAATAATTATTTATAGTACCTTTTTCCTTTAGCTCTTCAAATACCTTCGTTTAGACATTAAAGTGTATGATTACCCCCATTTAAACAAAGCTTGAAAAGCACAAGTTGATTCCCAAAATTCCCAAAGGTGATTTTCAAGGTTTGAGGAGAGTTTGGGTTAGCAGGATGGCTACCCAACAAACTAAATCCCACTTTTAATCATGCTTCTGATGGTTATATTAAAAAAAAAAAAAACAGATTGAGAAGAACCAAATGCAGTTTTTGAAGCAGAAACATTCATATGTCATTATAAAGAGAAGCGATGGGAGCCTTGCAGTAAAGAAGAGAAAGGTCACAAAATCCATCAGGGTTTTCTTTGGACAAGTGCTTTCTTTGGACACTCTCGATAGCTACTCCATTGTGACTATTTCCTAGTTATCTTGACTCAGTCTTTACACAGTATTAGCTGGAAAACTTGCTTCTAACTTGATTCTAATTTCTGCTGCAAGGAGATGGGAGCATAGCTGAAGACAAAACCTTGTTTGGTTTCTCTATGTGGTTGGGTCATACAATGTTTCTCAATCGGTCACGTGGAGGATTTGGCATGGTCTGTATCAGAGAAAAGCTGCTTGAGAAGCTTTGCCTTTCATCCATCCATCTGGCTAACAATATGTTATAACATGAGTCTCAATCAGTCATTTGTTTTTTCAATTTGTGCATGAGAAACTATGACTTAAACAACTAAAACAGCAGCAATGGCACCAAAACAAGGTCAATACTTGCATCCAAGTTGTTTGAATGACCACTGCCAGCCTATTTTTCTCCTGCTAAAATCTGGCCCCTGCACTTTGACATGTTAATTCCCTTCCTTCCCTGTTTGGCATATAAACAAAGAAGTAAAGTGACAACCCATCCACAGCAGCTGTGAAGAAACCACCAGAGCCAGTGTGAGTCCTGATGGACACCAGTTGTCTGATGGTGACTCTTTCACATATGTTAAAAAAAAAAAAAAACCTATACTTTTTTGTTTCAGTTAGTTTTATAGATGTTTCAAGCTGGGGCCTGCAGTTTTCTATGGTAAGCTCACCTTGTCACCCTTAGGATTCCCCTGGAGGCTCACTAACCTTGGCCTCATTCATATTTTATGTGAGCTGAGCTGCACGAGCTTGGTGCTGCCATTTCTTCTTTCTTGCATTGAAGTAATTTGCTTTTCCCTTTTGGCAACCCTGAGTTTCAACAACTTGAAGTTGGCCTACAGACTGAGAGAAGAGAAAATTGGCTGTATGGTTATCATATCACAGAGGTGTGCTATCCAAAAACTGAAGAGATACTAGTGTTGCTTTGTTTGAGTCCACACAGATGCCAAGTTATTTGTGTACCATCCCTGCGGTTCTAGGGAATCCCTGGTAAATGGAATACTTTCCTAAGAGGCTGGATCTCACTAAAAATGTTTGGGTTTAAGTGCTATTGTGTCAAAGTGAGTCTTTAAAAAGATGGCCAATTCCATTTCTATTTTGTGTAGTTTTTAACATCTGTCTTCATTATTCCTCTAATATGTGTAGGTATTCTGAATACACTGGATAATTTCTGTGGACTGACTCAGAATACAGGAAGTTTGGATAAATAATAATAATAATAATAAAATCTGTGAAAGTTTCCCCTTTTCTTGTTCTTTGCTTTCGGTAAACAAATGCCTAAAAAAAAAGGTAGACCATTATCTATATGGCTTGGTTCAGGGTAACAGAAAAGTTGCCCTGAATTAAACATTTCTGTCCTATTGGCCTACTGGGACACTTAAAAATCCCAACATTTAGACCACACACTCTTAATTGTGGCATGTGGGTTTCTAGGAGTTGAAATTAAAAAAAACCCACAGAAGGTTATTTAACAGTTCCAACTTCTAAGTGTGTCCTTCTCTCCTCTAGACTCAGATATTTTGGCCAAAAATGGTGACAATTGGGTTAAGACTTTAAAGGCTTTTGTCTAAATACTAATCTTGGTGATGGTGGGGAGGTGCGTGGTGGGGTGGTCAACAGTGCACGATGCTACCAGCAGCCCTGATGGCCTTATTGGGAACTCACTTATTGGCTAACCCAGACACCTAGGAAGGCCAAGTGGAGGACAACAACAGGAAGAGGGAAAGAGGGAAGGAGAAGGCCCTGGGTTGTCTGGTCACCTGACTTCCCTTATGTAGTCCTAAAGGACTGTGGATAAGGTTCATGACAGTATGCCCCTGAAAAACCCAAGTGACTTTATCCATTCTTTTAAATTTATTTATTTTAAAAAATAAGAAGAAAATTTATATTTAATTTTTAACAGCCTTGCACGCTAAGACTTCAATTCTGGACAACTTTGCAACCCTGCGGCCCTATGACAGCCTGCCAGTCTCCTCTATCCACGGGATTCTCCAAGCAGGATTGCTGGAGTGGATTGGCATGCCCTTCTCCTGATCCCAGGGGTCAAACCCTCATCTCTTTTGTCTCCTGCATTAGCAGATGGGTTCTTCGCCGCTAGCACCTCCTATTGAGCTAGAAGTCACATGTCATATCATCTATCCATTGTAAGTATGCTATTGAATGGCTTAGTGTATTCATAGGGATATGCTACCTTCATTGAGGATTTGGCTTGTCTTGCCATCTTGTCTTCTTGCTGTGCAATGCTCTTGCCCCAAATAGGGGTTCATTACCTTCTTGTCATTCAAGTCTTTGCTCAGATGTCACTTCTAAGGAGCTTGCCCTTCATCCCTGTCCAGTGTTCCCTCTCCTCCCAGCTTTAGTGTCTCCATAGCCCTAGAGATGGCCTGTTTGGAGCCCTCTGACAGTTTGTCTTTGGTTTGCGGTCTGCAGTCCTTGGCTTTCCCAGGGCAGAACCTTCACCTTATTCCTGCTGTTTCCTCAGTTCCTGAGCCTCAGCCTGGTTAGAATTAGGGACTGGAAAGAGGAGTGAGTATGGATAGCTGTCCTCTCAGCATCCTGTCGTGGGTATTTGGGAAGGAGCAATAGCTGAAGAGAATGGCTGGCTTACCGCAACTCATGACTGGGTCAAACCTCCCAACGCTGACCTGGAAACAGGGCTGCCACAGCAGCCACAAGCTGCCTGACACAGGCAAAGGTGACAAAGCTGGGCCTGGGGCTCTGGGATCTTGAGTTCTGACTCTGTATCTGTAACCCCTCTAAAGTTACCTGGTCTCTCTGAGACTCTATAACATGAGAATATTGGACCTCGGACTCCTTGTAGTTCTGATACTCTGGAATTCTGATGGAATCCTCTTATCAGGTGTGTAATTGAACAATTATAGGTAAAGTGTACCTGAAACTATCCCATCTTTAAAAAACCCTGTCCATGTGGCTATCCTTGCTGTATTAAGATGCATTTCTCTCTTCCTTCTCTTCCTTCTTCCCTCTCCACTCCCAGCACACTCTTTTGTAAGAATGAACACTTTTTTTTTAATTGAAATGTAGTTGATTTACAATGTTGTGTTGATTTCTGCTATTATTCTTTTCCATTACGGTTTATCACAGGATATTGAATATAGTTCCCTGTGCAATAAGTAGGGCCTTGTTGTTTATTCATTCTATATATAACAGTTTACATCTGCTAATCCCAAACTCCCAATTTATCCCTTCCCTTCCCATCCTCCTCCTTGGCAATCATAAGTCTGTAAGGCTGTTTCTATGTCTATGAATCCGTTTCTATTTTGTAGATAGGTTCATTTGTGCTATATTTTAGATTTCACATACAAGTGATATCCTATGCCATTTGTCTTTCTCTTTCTGACGTTTCATTGGAAGTGAAGTTGCTCAATCGTGTCCGACTCTTTGCAACCTCATGGACTGTAGCCTATCAGGCTCCTCAGTCCATGGAATTTTCCAGGCAAGAGTACAGGAGTGGGTTGTCATTTCCTTCTCCAGGGGATCTTCCCTATCCAGGGATCGAACCCGGGTCTCTCGCACTGCAGGCAGACACTTTACCATTGGAGCCACCAGGGAAGGCAGTGGTGGACATTTCACTTAGTATGATGATAATAACCTCTAGTTGCATTTCTGTTGCTGCAAATGGCATTGGAATGAAAGTGTTAGTCACTCAGTCATGTCCAACTCTTTGCAACCCCAGGGACTGTAACCTGTCAGGCTCCTTAGTCCATGGAATTCTCCAGGCAAGAATACTGGAGTGAGTTGCCATTCGCTTCTCCAGAGGCTCTTCCCGACCCAGGGATCAAGCCTGGGTCTTCTGCACTGCAGGTAGATTCTTTACCGTCTGAGCCACCCAGTAAAAGCTAATGGCATTATTTCATTCTTCTTTTATGGCTGACTAATATTCCATTGTATATCTATATATATACAATAAGAAGCTCTGGTGCTTCTTTATCCATTTATCTGTTGATAGACATTTTGGTTGTTTGTTTCTATGATTTGGCTATTGTAAATAGTGCTGCTTTGAACATTGGGGTGCTTGTATCTTTTTAAACTATAATTTTGTCAAGGTAGATGCCTAGGAGTGGGATTGCTGGATCATATGGTGATTCTATTTTTAGTTTTTTTGAGGACGCTCCATACTGTTTTCCACAGTGGCTATGTCAATTTACATGCCCAACAACAGTGTAGAAAGGTTTCCTTTCCTTCACACCCTCTCCAGAATTTATTATTTGTAGACTTTTTGATGTTGGCCATTCTGACCAGTGTGAGGCGGTACCTCATTGTACCTTTGATTTGCATTTCTCCAATAATTAGTGATGATGAGCATCTTTTCATGTGCCTGTTGGCTAGGATGCGCCTTTCTAACTCTTGGGGTCTTTGACCCATATGGCAGAAGAAAGGGCAAAATAAAAATTGTGCTTTGAATGTGCTATTTGAGCTGGAGCTAAATTTGAGTAAAACTTTGTCTGTGAGTTTACAAACATACAATTAAGCCTCTTACAGTTATCTAAATCCACTTTCTTGCCTTATAATTTTATGGTTAGAAGCATTACAGTTGTTTTTAGATTTTCATTATAACTTCAGTGGCCACAGACTGAACCAAATAGTGTTTATTTGTGTAACAAATTATGCCCCTCAGCTAACTTTACTGTGTAATTTGCACTGGGTGTGCATTTCGCTAAAAAAAAAAAAAAAAGTATACATTGGTCTGAGGCTCCCCTCCTCCTTTTCTCTTTTCTTCCCCAAAGCAGCTGACAACAGAAATTGGGAAATAAATTGCACATCTGAGCATTTCACTACAGTTGTGTGTGTACACACACAGGCCTCCAGATACACAAACTTGTAGAAAGAGAATTATATAAAGATATCCAAACTCAAATTCCGTTAACATAGGTGCTGGGTAACCTTGGGGAACTCAGCTTACTTCACTGAGTTTTTATTTACTTTTAGCTCCGGCCCCAAAGCACATTTGATAAATAACAGAGATTTTGTGTATAACCAGAATAATTCTCTGAGTTGCTATTGAGTTTGAAGAAGAAAGTTTCTGAAATTCCATTGTACATTGTGAGGTGCTTTCTAAATATATGATAGAGGTGACTAGAACGATAGAAAATGAGCACTTTCCATCACTCCAAGTTGAAATTTGTTTCAAGGTAAATTTTTAAAATTTTGCATGTATGAAATTTGGTTCTCAGAATGAATAGGATCAGCTCCTTTCCATTTGTCTATTTGAGATAGTATATATGCGCCAGGACTGCTGTCCACCTGCTGATCACATAGGTTCCTGACTAATAAAACTGGGGAGACTCATGATGAAGTTATGTCCCTTTTTGCATTTTTTTCAAATTATTCTTAGCAATCAATAAATGTCTTTGGAGACCTCATTGCCTGTGGGCATCCAGTGATTTTTGTCCACAGATGATTTTATCCTTAGATGTTACTTTTCCTTTGTTTGGTCTTACTTGTGACAAATAGTGAAACTGAGTGAGCGTTAAAACTGAACTTATTACAAAGGAATAGAAAACCCATGATATATTTAAGCAATTTGAATCAATTAGGCTCTTGAGTGTGGGTCATGTTTCAGTTCAAAACAACACAGAAGGTCTAAATAAATTATTAGTTCCTTATAATAACCCTCATCTATTCTGGATTCTTGTTGAGATAAAATAATCACAGACTTAAAACTAAAGAATAATATAAATACGTTATATCAAAATACCTCTGTATAGTTTTTATAACACTTTCAGACAAATCATATGCTGAGAGACCTTGTCTCTGCTAGAGATCAGCTGATGACCTTGGCAATGACTTCTTAGTTCAGGATCTTTAATTTCCCTTCTTGGAGGGTGGGAGGGTAGCTTGGGGTCATCTTTTAGCAAAGCTCCTTCTAGCTCAAAAGATCTCTGGGTCTGGCAACTTCAACTTTTATTCTCTCTGCTTTGTAGATAAGAAATGAGAGGACTCATGAGTCTCTTGTGATTGGATAGAAAGACTTATTTTAAAAGTTTAAGAGAAAAATATTAATTCTTTCATTCTACACACATTGCTTAGATTCTTAATATGTGTTAGACATCCCCTCCCCCCCACCACCAGCTTTTTTCCCTAAAGCTGAAGATACAGAAGTGACTAGGATGGACATTGCCCAGACCTTCCAGTGAAGGAAGGATGCCTCCCTGACCTGGGTTTCCTGCTAAAACTGGGAAGGTCCTGGGCAAACTGAGATCAGTGGGTCACACTAAGTGGGAGAAGCTGAGCATAAAGGAGTTAAAGAATAGGCAAAGGAGGTGATTTCAGAGAGTGACAAGTTTTATGTAGCAGTTCCTCAGGATGATGCATTTGGGGGTGGGAGGGTGTTAGGCTTCACTGTGGGTGGTCTTCAAGAAGTCTCAGAGGAGATCGCACTCACACTCAGTGAGGATGGATGAGAAGGATGCAGACACGAGGGAGCTGGGGCTCATGTTCCAGGCAGTGGGGACAGCAAAAGCAGGGATCATGGGAGGGAAAAGATCTTAGCCTGATTGAGAAATAGAAAGACCAGGATGAAATATTCTGGTGAAAGGAGGGGAAGGATAAAGGCTTTGTGGGTGTTGGTAAGGAACTCAGACAATAATAATAATAATAGCTGATGTTATATTCTGGACACTCAGTTGTTCCATTGCATCAATTTTCACAGTCACCCATTTTACAGATAAGGATACTGAGGCGCAGGGATTTGAATAAGCAGAGCATCCCAAGTCACACAGCTTGCCATGTTGGAGCCAAGATCCAAACCCCAACAAATATGCACAACTCTTACTTGGCACTACACTTAATGGACTTCCCTGGTGGCTCAGACGGTAGAACGTCTGTCTACGATGTGGGAGACCTGGGTTCGACCCCTGGGTTGGGAAGATCCCTTGGAGAAGGAAATGGCAATCCACTCCAGTACTATTGCCTGGAAAATCCCATGGACAGAGGAGCCTGGTAGGCTACAGTCCATGGGGTCTCAAAGAGTCAGACACGACTGAGCGACTTCACGTTCACATTCACACTTAATGGAGGTAATGTCACTGGGAAGGTGTGTCCCTCCTTCCAAACTCTCCATGTCCACTGGTACCCAAAATCACCAGAGGGTAAGGACAGCCTTGTCATTTCAACACCCCTTCCCTCAGACAGCTGCAGTTTTTATTTGGCCAGTAGCAGACTCAGGAGGGGGCCTATACAGCTTTTGTGGATTTGATCCAGCACTGAACAGGGGCAGTTATGAGATGGCTTAGAAATCATCTCTCTGTGTGTAATCAGGTCACTTCACTGAGAAAACATTTTTGTTTCTGCTTCCTTCCTTCCCTGGGTCTTATCCAGGGAACAGTGTCTGTGACCTTCTAAGTCACAAAGGCCAGAGATAATGGGGCACAGCAGGTCGACACAGTCAAAAAAGGAGGCGAGTCTGTGGTTAGGATACACACACACACACACACACACACACACACACACACACACACACACACATGGAAAGTGTTAGAATCACTAGCCAGGGAATTACACTGCAAATAAGCTTAGAAAAATATGGCTGCGAGATAGACAAAAATTCTCCTAGTCTGTAACTCTGTCTTACAAAGTTCTCTCTTCTGCTCAGAGCAGGGAGAAGGAAGAACCCACTCTGCTCTGAGCAAGCGCAAAGCATCGTGGAACACCTTCCTCTCCTTGGGTCCTTGGCTCACATTCAGCTTTGCCTTTGCGGTTTGGATTTACTCTGATGGCCTCACCAGATGTGCAGACAGCATCAAGAGATGGGGTTTCACACTTTCTTTCCAGACTGCTTAAGTATGAGAGAGACCTTTTCCAATAAAGGAAAACTCATGCCTTCTGATTAGTTAGAACCAGAGATGAAGAATAAAAGCTACTTGGAAAACTCAAAGGATTAGGGAGTTTTTAATTTTAATTAATTTGTAATGTTGAATGGGGCTTCCCAGGTGGCACTAGTGGTAAAGAACCTCCCCGCCAATGCACAAGACTTAAGAGATGAGAGTTCGATCTCCGGGTTGGGAAGATCCCCTGGAGAAGAAAATGGCAACCCATGCCAGTATTCTTGCCTGGAAAATCCCATGGACAGAAGAGCTTTGAGAGTTATCGTCCATGGGGTTGCAAAGAGTTGGACATTTCTGATGTGACTTCACACGCTGCTGCTGCTGCTGCTGCTAAGTCGCCTCAGTCTCCGACTCTGTGCGACCCCATAGACGGCAGCCCACCAGGCTCCCCCTTTCCTGGGATTCTCCAGGCAAGAACACTGGAGTGGGTTGCCATTTCACACACAGAGAGAGATTTAACAAATTATTCAGGCCCCTAAACAATGGCCCTGAAAGATACTTTTCAGCATCATCTTTTTTTTTTTTCTTTTCTTTGTCACAGTACACACAATGGCAGCTTCAGATCTGGGAAACAGGCAAAATATGCAGAATGTCATATTTTATTTTAAAACTTTCTCTGCTATTGTTTGGTTTTGACATTCAAATCTTTTTTCTTCTTGAATTCCTAACTTCCGTCTGGCTTAACGTCTGTTCTTTGACATTTACAATCCTGTTTAATTATAGCATGGCTTATGTGTCCTGAAGTGTTATGTTAATGACTAAAATGCTGTTGGTTAGTTCCCAAAGACAGATTTTGAGAAGAAAGGGAAGAGAGGATTTGGCGTTCAAGTGGGAAAGCTAGACTTCTTTCCTTGGCCTTTTCACTGCCACAGGTGTACATCTCCCCAAGTTACTGTGGACAAGGATGCCTCCCTCACCTGGCAATGCAGAGGTTACAGGAGGCTGGGTGAGCTCTCTCCTTCTTCTGCTAACATCTTTGCTTCTCTCCTGTCCCTCCTAGACACTCCTGTTAGTGTCCCAGTCCATGCTGAGGTGCTGGTCCTTGCCATTCTGAGGAGTACCAACTTGGGGAGCTGATCTGTGTTCTGGTTCCCTCTTTGACCAGCTATGTGACCTTGGGCAAGTTACATAACCTCTCTGGGCCTCAGTAGTCTTATAAAAAAAAAAGGATATAATGACAGCCTCATAGAGTTGTTAGAATTAGCTCATATATTATATGTAATGCAGGTTTCTATCCCTGGGTCGGGAAGATGGCAATCGACTCCAGTATTCTGGCCTGAAGAATTCCATGGACAGAGGAATATAGGTGGGCTATAGTCCTTGGGGTCAAATAGCTGGACATGACTGAGGCGACTTAGCATAACACAGCACATTGTATGCTAAAGGCAGGCATCTGATGTTTTTGATTATTATTATCATTTTAAATCTATAGCTTTGGGTCAAAGTCAGATATCAAGGAAACCAAGGCACCAGGGCATGTGTCTGGGATTTACTAGGGATGGGATGTTGCTGGTTGTGCCAGTGGGGATGAGTGTGAGCTGGCTCCACTGGGCACTCCCCTCCTTCATTCTGTGTTAGCATGTGTCGGCTGTGCTCCTGGTCAGACACTATTAGGCTTTTTGGTCCTCTGTCAAAGAACACATCTAGTTCTGGTGTATGCTCAGCCTGAGGCAAGTCTTGAAACAAGTCTGAAACATCCCTGGTAAAAGGGCACTGGACTCTGAAGTAAAAGAAAGGGACTCTAGTCCCTTTCACTGGGTCCCCTTGGGACCAGTGATCAGAACTCAGAATCCTTGGATATAAAGTTTACATACTCCATGATATCTCACATGGTTTCAGAAAGTGAAAGTGAAAGTCGCTTAGTCGTGTCTGACTGTTTGCAAACCCATGGACTATATACTCCAAGGAATTCTCCATCCCAGAATACTGGAGTGAGTAGTCTTTCCCTTCTCCAAGGGATCTTCCCAACCCACGGGTCAAACCCAGGTCTCCTACATTGCAGGTGGATTCATTACCAGCTGAGCCACAAGGGAAGCCCATGCATACTGGAGTGAGTAGCCTATCCCTTCTCCAGTGAATCTTCCCAACTCAGGAACTGAACTGGGGTCTCCTGCCTTGCAGGTGGATTCTTTACCAACTGAGCTATCAGGGAAGCCCCACATGGTTTCAGAGGGGAAAATGAATAAGATAATGTGTGTATGAAACACTTTGCCTAGTCTAATAGTAGCAGTTATAATAATGATAGCTTATTTTTCTTCCCATCACTTAGTGTTCTTTTTTTTAGGTTAATATCCTTTATTTTTTGTTTCTTGACTTTATTTTAGCATTTTGTTGTTGTTGTTTGTTTAACCCAGATGCTTTGATTAAATGTCAGTCATCCCACCAAATTTTCTGTGTACCTTGAGCAAATAACTTTCCTGCATCCTTAAATTTTGTACTGTGGAAAAAGGATAAAGAGTAATGTCTTTTGTTAAGATAAGCGAATAAATATATTATCAACATCCTATATTGTGATATATTTGTTACAAATTAGTGAGTCAATATTGATATATCCTCACTAGTTAAAATCCATACTTTATTCAGATTTCCTTTTAGTTTTTTCCCCAAAGGGCCAAGGCCCAGCATTCTGATGTTCATTTGCGACCTTCCCAGAATGGGGTCACAAAGAGTCAGACACGACTGAGCAACTAAGCATAGCACAGAATCTTCTCTTAAATGCTTTGCTTAAATTTATTAAATATAAAATTTTCCCTCCCTTAGACTCCATATCTAATTTATGCACACAAACTTCACACACACACACACACACACACAAACACACTCATTTGACTTGTCCCATAATCTTTAGGCAAGAGCTCCTTATAGTTATCCTAAAGACTAAGTAGCCCAACAAAGTTTTCATTGCAGTTGTTGGGTTAATGTAACATAAAACTGCTTTTGGTAGAAAATACCAGACCAGGGGTCAGCCAACTTTTTCTGTAAAAGGCCAGTTGGTAAATATTTTCAGCTTTATGAACCATCAGTTTGTTACAATCACAACCCTATCATCAACAGTGCGAGAAAAGATATAGAAATTAGCAGGTGTGGCTGTGTTCCAGTAAAACTTCATGGGCAAAAACATTTGACTGGCTTGATTTAGTGTGAGTATAGTTCTATTGACCTCTGCAACAAAAGACTGACAGTAATGGTGGCAAAACCAGATGTTGTGGCAAGTTATCAGGAAAGAGCTTAGAGCAGATGAGGGCTCGGGCCGCCTTCCCTTCCACCCTTTCCTGCCTGAATGTCCCGACTTGAGACATGGGGAGAGATGGGTAAAGGCTGGCACTCTGGAGCCCTAGAGCCAGCTGAGCTGTTGACTGGCCTGGGGGTGTTTGGAGAATGGAAATTTACAAGTCGGTTGAGCTAAGTCTCTCTGCCAAGAACTGATTCAGGGTTCAGGGATAAAGCCTCTGGCATGGGGATTAAATTGGAATTTCACATGCACAGAACCTAGCGGCACCAGAGGCTGGGCTGAGTCTGGTACAGTGTGTGCTGTTGGCTCCGAGAAGGTCCTCAACCCTATTGTAGACATAAAAGTAAAGGAAGAAATGAGGGGTCCCAGTTTTCTGCTTTCAGCCTTGAGTTTTTAAAAAATTGTTCTACTGAATCTGAGATGAGAACATACTTTGGAAACAGCCAAGGAGCCTGAAGGAATTTATTCCGGAAGCCAAGAGTGACTAAACTGCTGAGTGTTAAGTTCTCAGTAGGGATGCAGAGAAGCGTGGGCACAAAACTCACATTTCATCCCGGCAGCTTTGTTCTCCTGGCTCCATCGTGCTGTTTCCTGTGAGTCTGGAAAATGACTCCCCCCCCTTCCAAGGAGCTCAACGTGCTTGTGTCGGCTGACAGGGTCTATTTCAAAAGGCACGGTTTGTTACCCACGGTCATTTTGGTACCTCCTGTTGTTGTCAGTTATCCAGTAAACAGTGCCCTTGGGAGAGCCCGTGAATGCAGAGGCTGAGGAAGGTGCCTCAGAGCCAGTGCACCCTTTTGTTTCTCATATGGGGAACTTGAGACCCAGAAAGGGAGTGAATGCTCAGAGTCACACAGATAATATGAATCCAGCCCTCTGGGATCCTGGCCCAGTGGTCTACTCCCAAGGCAGAACTGCACTGCTGCTCTGTGATGACAGGGTCACGGGGTCACAGGCGCCAGCAGTCCATTGCAAGCTGTATTCCAGAACCAAAGGCTCTTTGTCCTTGACAGTAAAGAAGTTTTTGCTTCATTCTGTGGACCTAACCTCATCAAACCACATAAAACAACTTTTGTTTACTCTCATGAAGGTTATCCCTGTGTATTCCTGTATCAGTCCAGACAGACTGAGTCAGGTCGTGATAAAAAATGACACCCCCAATTAAGTGACTTACAAAACCAAAATTGTTTTCCTCACTCAGGCTACCTGCTTGTTGTAAATTGCTTTGTTTCTGCTCCCCGTCATCTTTTTTCCAAGGACTGAGGCTGACCAAGCTGTGTCTATTTTAGGGTTGGGAAACTATGGGTTGTGGGCCAAATGCAGCCTGATCTCTGTAAATAAAATTTTATTGAAACCTAGACATGGTCACAACCTTATTTATGTGCTACAGCAATAGATCTGAGTAGTTGCAATGGGAGACCCACAAGGCCCCAAATCCTCACTTTCTAGCCCTTGACAGAAGAGGTCAGCTGGGCCCTGGCCTCTCTGAAACATTGGTTGTTTGTCCTCTCTGACAGAAGAAAAGACAGAGCAAACCATAGGCTGGTCCTTGAAACTTCTTCCCAGAAGTGACACATGGTTATTTCTGCTCGCATTTCCTATGCTCAGGCAAGACATATGACCACTCTTGAGTTCAACCAGGAAGGATAGAAAATCGATCTCTTCCAATCTGATTTGTATTTTATTTGCACACAAGTGGCCTCTCTTTAACTCAACTGGGAGAAGGATTTATGTGAAGGTTGTCACACAGTAGAGGGGAAGGCTGATGAGCAGGGCCCCCAAGGGTGAGAGGAAGTGAGACCACGATCCCACTCCACTCAGGGTCCCTGTGAGCTGTGCCCCTGGCATCTCCACACTCCTGGACCCTGTGCCACCACCCACTTCCCTGAAGCCACTGCCAGTGACTTTCACTGGGACTTAGCCTGAGCGTTACTCCCTCTGGATTCAAAGGGCTGGATAGGCGCCACTAATTGACCACACGTAAGCCATGCGGTCATGTCCTAGCTATTGAGAGGGCTGGGAAAGTGGATATTAAGGTTCTTTCCATCTTTGGAAGGGGCAGGGGCCCTTATGTACAGAGACTTTCAAAGGGAGGAATTTTATCAACGTAGGAAATGGTGCTAGGATATGATTGCTATCCATGCACTCTGATATTCCAGAGCAGGTAGCTGGAGGCCGTATGGAGAGTCTGACAAAGTTTGACACTGCTTTGGGTTCACCTTCTTAATTGACATTTTTGCCTCATCTTTCAGGATGTCTTCAGCAGGCAGCTGAGAAAGATCAGAGAGAGGTGGGGCACCTGCTTCTCTCCTGGTTGTTCAGAAGCCAGAAGGACCTTCGTTACCTGGACTTTTTCTAGTCTCTTCCTCATCACCTGTCTTTCCATCCCCACAAAAATCTTTCATTATTTTGGAAAAAATAAGTTAGTAATCCTGTCTTGGTCAGCAGCAGAGAGGGCAGGGAAATGCATATGGAAATCAAATTAGCACATCCTATGTTATTGTTTCTATTAGGTGTTTCTACTGGTTTGGATCATTGGGATTGGATTATGTCTAAGTACCTTCAACCTCAGGGATGCAGGCAGAGGTGGTTTGACTAGCTGGAGTAGGGCTGGTGTCGAGAAAGAATCCACCTTCAGGAGATGGGGGAGAGGGATAAATTAGAAGAATGGGATTAATAGATATAAACCACTATACATAAAATAGATAAGCAACAAGGATTCATTGTATAGCACAGGGAGCTATATTCATTATTCTGTAACAACCTATAATGGAAAGTAATCTGAAAAAAAAAATAACTGAATCACTTTGCTGTACACCTGAAACTAACATAATAGTGTAACACAACTATACTTAAAAAACAAACAGACAAACCTGCTTTTGGGTGGAAGCCAGGGAGCTCAATCCAATCAGTGCTCAATTTTGCAAAGGGTCTTGGATTTGAACCCTTGACTTCATATCTAAATGAAATCATGTATAGTTTAAAGGATTGAATGAGAATGACTTAAAACTTTGGATCTCATTCTCAGACTTAACTCTCTACAAACTTTTATAATGAATCTCCTGTATTGTGAGTACTACAATTATATTCCAAATATATTGCATCATAGTTTTTGGATTAAGCATATTAACATGTTTGATTCAAATATTTAAATTCAATTTTGGCATTCCTTCATTTTCTTTTAAAATGAACCTTGAGCCTCAGGGTATGGATGTGGCCTGGAAACTTGTTGACTTTTAATGCTTCCCTATCTGAGGTGACTAAAATGGGCAGATCTAGATTCTCTAAAAAGATAATGAAACCCCTAAGTGGGGAAAACTGGTGTGAAAATCCAGAATAACTTAGAATTTGGAGACACTGATAAGGACTTAGAGCAATCAAGACTGACCATGCATCCTGAATGATTACCTTGGAATTGATTAAGGATAGAGCTTCCTACAAGTGTGAAATACATGCGGGATGAGTCATCACTGCCCTCCTTTAGAAGCACCTAAGGGAAATTGTCTATGAAGTAAGTTTAAGTCTGGTGATGTCAAATATGTTTTAAAAAAATGACCAAAAAAAGTATGTCTGGAGTTGGGATCTTTTCTGGATCTGTAATTTTTGCTCAAGTGCTGGTTGGGGACAGAGGCAGGGCCATATTCCAAGGATCAACAAGGATGTGATAACCTTCCCATGGCTCTATATTGTGCAACGAACCAAATGACAGTGAGGTTTAAGCTCAGGCCAATTAGTTCAGGTTTCCAGGGGATGCAGGATTGCAAACAGTTAATCAAGTCAAGTATCCAAACTAGATGGAAGAGGAGTGTGTAGGAACAGGTTGCAGAGAGAGGCAGGGCAGATTTTTCTTTCCTCATTAACATCTGATACCACCTTCCCATTCTGGAGCCCATCCTTCTTGGAAGCTTGATTCACCACCAGGCCCTGCCCCATCTTCCACTGGAGAGTAAATTGGGTTTCAGAGTTAGCAATCCAGTTTCTTACAGGGACCAGAACCCTGACATCATGGCTAGATTCCTTGAATCCTTGACCCTACCCTCATATCTTCAGCACCAGGCTTCCTGGGCCTGAGAGATTTTTTTCCTAGATCCGTAAGCTGCCAGGGCCAATCTGACTTCTTTTATGTCTGTCATCTTCTCCAGCCTCACCTGCAAAATCAGTTCTCCTATGTGTGTGTGTGTTAGGGTGGGGGGAAGGGGGTGGTGGGGAGGGGAGGAGGGGGCAGGTACAAAATTAAACTCAGATCTCAGTTCCTGTAACTAGGTATCCATACTGAGCTGCAGAGGAGCTGAACCAGGGTAGGGGACTAGGGGCTGCTTCTATCATCAAATATTTCCCCTGGGTCTGACTTAGGGATCCCCAGTGTGGTGGCTTTCCCAGAAAGCTCTCTCAAGTTACCTGGAGATGGCACGGGGCAAGGTGGAGCTCAGTCAAGCCTTTCGTCACAGAAGATGGCATTGTGCTTCTCCTTTTTCGTGTCTGCTGCGCTTGCTGCTGGGACTGGTTTCAGCCTCTGGAGTCAAGTTTGCATTTTATAAGAATGCTTTTAAACAATACTCAGCTCCCCACTGCCAACCATCTTAATTCCTATCCCATGTATTATACATGATTAAAGATTTCCCCCTTTATTTCCACTCTAAAGGTGATTAATTTTATTGATGACAAATGTGAGATTTTGGTTTCTCATCTGCTTCACAAAAAATAGAACGTTACTAGCCAAATTTAAATCGACAATTTTATTAAAGTGTGTGTGTGTGTGTGTTGATCAGTCGTGTTCAACTCTTTGTAACCTCATGGGCTGTAGCCCACCAGGCTCCACTGCCCATGGGCTTCTCCAGGCAAGAATACTGGAATGGGTTGCCATTCCCTTCTCCAGGGGATCTTCCCCATTCAGGGATCAAACCCAGGTCTCCTGTATTGCAGGCAGATTCTTTACTGTCTGAGCCAGCAGGTGACCCATATTAAATAAATAGAATAATAGGATTTCAACATAGTATTTCAACTACAGTATTTCAGTAGCTTAGGGACCATCTGGTCTAAGGCCTGATTTTACAAATGGGGGAACTGAGGCATGGAGAGGAAAACAACTTTTTCAGAATCATCCCAAACTGCAAAGTGTCCTTTAATGAATACTCTTTCCTCCTTTTTGGTCAAGTGCTTTTTTTTTTTTTTTCCCTGCAGGCTACGTTTCCCTTGGTGATTGGTCAGTTCCCTTTTGTGGACTGCTTTTGGCTAGGGGATTATCTATCAGTAGCCAATGTAATGGACATGAACTTGAGCAAACTCCGGGAGATGGTGAGGGACTGGAAAGCCTGGTGTGCTGCAGTCCATGAGGTTGAGAAGAGTCGGGCATGACTTGGTGACTGAACAAAAACAACAGTATTTTTAAAAGGCTAAATTAAGGCTAAATTAAAAGTCCAGGTTGTGCAAGTTGAAGCGTGAGCTAGGGAGCAGATCAGGATGTAGGCTTCAGAAGGCTGAGAGAAACTTCTGCCTCTTTGCTTCCGCACCTTCAAGTCAGAAAATCCAGGGCCAGGATGAGGGATGGTGAGAGACCCAAGGGAGGTGATGGAGTAAGAGCGAGCTTGGATGTGCTGGCGAGGAGGACGATGGAGTTGTGGGGAGCCCAAGTAGGGATTGGGCCAGGGGACTACCCGGAATGCAGTTTAAACAAACGGTGCTTTTCCAATTGGCACTGACCAATTCATAGTTGTGGATGTTTGGGGGCAGCTCAAGAAAATGTTTTCACAGCCCTTAGGGACTGTGTAATGAGAATCACATGTAAGCTGAATGTTGAAGGAGTCACACCTGGGACACATTTGAACCATGGTGTACCCCTATGTGGGAAAATGTGTTTGGACCTGGCTTGTTTTATGAAAAGATGCCTATCAAAACCAACATAATGCACAAAAAAAGCAATAACAACACACACCACAGAGTCAGAGATTTAGGCAGAGTTTTCTGAACAAAAAGGACTCATCAACACTGAAGCTCAGAAGGAGAGCCAGTGAGAGAAAATGCCAGATCTGCAGGAAAAGGCTGTTTCACTTCTGCCTCTTGTGCATCTCCCACAGGGACTATCGAGTTACCTTCCTAATGAGAAGCAGGCACTTTAAAAATGACTTCATACTAAATGAAAAATGATTCTAAGCTGGGTATGCCTTGTTGGGGAGTGAGTGTGGACTTGGAGGGGATATTTGTGGCTCCTCCCATCTCATGGACCCATGTTTACCAGGAGAGTCGAGATAAGGGAAAAATACAGCTGATTTGAACAAAAATGCCAAGTCAGGGAGTGTCTCCAGACTCTGCCTTCATCATATATGTTGGGTTTATTTATTTATTGTTTTTGCTACTAGAATACAGAAAAGCAAAATCATGCCTACTTGATCTCGATTGAAGAAGTTCAGAGTTCTAGATTTTATTCTGCAGCAAATGGGGAGCCTCTAAAGGCTTCCCTGACAGTAAAGAATCCACCTGCAGTGAAGGAAACCTGGGTTTGATCCCTGGGTTGGGAAGATTCCCTAGAGGAGGGCATGGCAACCCAGTCCAGTATTCTTGCCTGGAGAATCCCCACAGACAAGAGGAGACTGGGGTCACAAAGAGTCAGACACGACTGAGCAACTAAACCCAGCACACACACAAAGGCTCCCCAGACTAATGCTGTCCTTGGCTTCTCAGAAGGAGCCCATTATGCAAAGGGTCTGCTTCTTCTTGCATGGTTTCCCATTCTTGTACCTAAACTCACTTATCAAATCCAGTTCACTAAATGCCCGAGAGTTTTTCATAGCATGGTTCCTTTGCCAATGTTATTCTTTCTTCTTGAGATGGCTGCACTCTGCCTCATTAGTAGGCTTATGCCTGCTCAAAAGTCACTTTTTTGTCCTGAGTCTTTTCCTCCATTTCTTAGCCTGGGGCAGGCACCCTAGTCATGGCCACATACCTAGCTCCGTAATGACATTAATCACGTGGTATAGTTTTGGGGGGCATTGTCTGCTCTGATCATGGACTCTAAGATCCTTGAGTGAAGGTAATATGCTCATTCATCTTAAAATTTCCAGCACCTAGTAAAGCATCTGATTTAATGCATGTTCAATAAATAGCATTGGTGGAGTAAATCACAGTCTCAAGCTCATGAGGTTATAAAGTTGAGGTTGAGGTTATAAACATTATCCAAAGTTGACTGGCCAACTTTGGATAAAGACATTGAAAAAGTGGCTCATAAACAAACCAGTAAAAGTAACTGAATCTAAGGAAGAGAATTCTTGGTTCTTTTTATATGATATTTGGTGTCTCTGGAAGTTGCTGGAAACAAAAGACTAGTCAAACAAAAGAAATAAATTCCCTTTTACCTTTGCCTCTACCATCCTATCCATTCATAGCTCATTCAAGCCTCACACATTTGAGAAGTTTCATTACCTTCTAGGGTCTGAGTTACTGTTCTTCATAGAATTCCAAAGGACATCGCATAAAAGGAGGGCTGTAGATGATGAAACTTCATGGTGGACTTTTCTGCTGTTGTTCAATATATTTTGTGTTCTATCCCTGGAGGCTTAAAATTGAATTCTGAGTATTACCAAGTAAATGAAAATTATAGTTATCAAATGACAAAGCACTCTTGGGCTGATGGTTGATAGCCCATTTGCCATTTTGCAGCTTTATTTCCTGCATTAATGCAAGGGAACAAGCAATGTGAAACTTTAGGCACTGTGACAAGATCAGTGGGTAATCTAGGACTCTCTTGGTTATAAATAGAAAAAAGAACCTTTATAGGCTTAAGAAGAGACAAAGCAATTTATTTACTCAAGGAGCTTAAAAATCCAGAGGAAATCTGGCTTCAAACATGATTCAGGAGCTCAGGAGAAATTGTCAGGACAATCTTTCCTGGGATTGAGGTCGGTCTTTCCCTGTATTTGCTTCATTTTCGGGTGTCATCTTGTGACCACTATAACCTCAAGGTCACTCTCCCCCGTCCATATTCAGTGTAAAAGAAGAGACTGTTTCCTTTTGGAGTCACCTGCTCTAGTCCTGTGATTCGTTCTGATTGGACCAGCTTGAGCCAGGTGCTGCCTTTTCACCCATCCCTGAGGTTCATGCTGACACTTTTTGCATTTTGGAAGCTAAGGGTGGGGTAGGGTCCCACCCGAGTCATACTTCCAGAGAAGGGAGAAGGTTTCAAATCACCCAAACAAGTGAAGGTGGATATTGGTGGCAAAAAATCAACCAGTTTCCATTCCATGGAGGTACAGCAAAACTATACCCAGAGCCTATGAAGGCACAGATGCCATGTGCTGAACACAGTCCACACCAGGTCTTCACAAAGTATTTCTTTCTCACTCAATATCTAAAGTTTGGAAGATGGTTCTGTTATACAGGGAAGAATAAATCCTTGATTGAATTAAAGGGAGAGGGTACTTTCCACACACATATGAGATACCTTCTTTTTGAGCATCCTTTATAACCCCAGTCTATAGTCATACAAGGAGGATGTGTTCTAATGACTGCTTCTTTGTAAACTTCTTGGTTGGGAGCCAAACAAGGAAACAAGAGAAAGGCTAAGCCAGAGGCTCTGCAGCCCTAGGTGAGAGTAGGAGGCCTTCTGATTTGGAATGAGCTGGGTTGAAAGGACAGACAGGTCTCTCTTTCTCAGTGGCCTCTGCAATTGCATCCAAGAGGAGCATCTGTGGGAGGGTCATTCACTCATTCATTCGTCGATATTTCCTGAGCACCCCTCAGGTACTAGAAATACATTAAGAGTACCCAGTTCATAGTACATTTTCCATAAATGTTCATTAAATAAATGAAACCTGGGGAAATGGCCTTCCATTTTCCAATTAGACATGTAAGGTCAAAGATGAAGATACATCACTGATGTATGTATTTTTTTCAATGAACTTCTGTCCTGGTGGAAGTTCTGGTTGATAGATCCTTTCTGATTAGAATGGTGAGATAAGGGTGATCAATAAAAAGAATATTGTTCACAGTTAGCACTGGAGTTTCTTAGGTGCTTCCCATGTTAATTTCACTTGCATTCATTAAGCATTTAATCTCCTGCCACAACTCTTCGACGCTTACCATTCAATATCCTCATTTTACAGAAGAGGGGATAAAGGCAAAGAGAAGTTCACCCACCTGCCCTGATCATGCAGTTTTCCAAGAGATCTGTCTGCTTTCAGAGCGCAGTACTAGAGGGGCTGACTGTGCCAGGTGGGAGCCTGAAACAGAAGGACAGATATCACAAATGTATTAATATCGCCTATCAGAAAATTTGTTTACATACAGTGAAATAAGGCAGCTCTCAGTGAGGGCTTTTGTGACCTCTGTCTCTGTCTTTTTTTTTTTTGTTACGTATCCACCCTGAACATGTTTTAAACTCTATGACTTTCAAGGGAGTCGGAGCCAGGTGGACACCAAGCAGAAGGGACTTGAGGCTGGAAGGCTGGGAGGAGATAAGTGGAAAGTGAGAATCCCCCTGCTTCTCCTCTTATCAGTCTGTGTTTCCTCTGCTCTCTGGTGGAGACTGGAAATCCAGGGCAGATGTGTACTTTTTTTAAATTTTGCACTCAGTGGAGTGAGATGGTGAGTGGGACCTCTTGAGTTTGATCGTGTGCTTCACTAATGTGGGCAAAGAACTGAAGAGTCAAGCTGAGACTTTGGAGAACAGCCCTTATCAAAATGTTTCGACATCTGTGTATCTGAACAGAAAGCTTTGTGATGGCAATTTCTTCTTCTTGCTATTTCTGTGCTGTGATACAAAAGAGGTATCTGCCAAAATGACGTTAAGAGAAAATTCACACTGAATGCAGTGTGAGAACTCTGGCTCTTTCTCTGTTTATTTAAAATAAAATCTGTAAGAGATTTCTGGTCTGGAGGCAAGTTGTGTTTGTGGTTCTCACAGTCATAGTGTTGTCAATACAGCCCCAGACCTGATGGAGGCTTGGCCTCATCTAACTGGTTTTGAAAATCACAAGCTTCTGCCACAAGCACTTGGTCATCACTGGGAAGTAGGCTGAGGAGTTGCCATGTGCTGTTAGACTGGCTTTTCCTGCACCTGTTAGGTTTTCATGTGAACCAAAAGAAATCTGTAGCTTTTCACTGCTGGGTGGCGAAATGGGTGGAAATGACCCTAAATGTTCCCAGTACTGGGCTGATGACTGAGCCAGACCTAGAATCAGGGCCTCCTCTCAGGAGGGAGGCTGGGGCTTGGCCCTTCCGTCAAGCTCCACCCTTTTGAGAGAAGGGCCTTTTGCTGGATGGAGGTCCTGGCCCATTGCCGTGGTCCTCACACAGCTCCAGGATCCCCTCTGTACAGTCTGAACACTCGATGGATGTTGTCTTATCTGGACTCCTAACCACTCATAAGCACCCTGATGTTAGAGGGCATGCAGCTGGTCTTCATCACAGACCTTATCAGAACTGGGCATGAACCCTCACAGGGACAAGTGACCCCGGCTCAACACCTGAGCCTTCTGTTGCTCTTGAAGTTCTTATTTATTTATTTACCTTAACTAAAATCTTATTAAGAGAAGCATTGATGTGCTTCTCTTAAAGGGAAATAGCTCTGGATTCTAATTGCCTGGGTGTGAACCCCAAGCTTAGCTACCTACCAGCTGTTTGACCTTGGGCAAGTTACTGAGTCTCTCTCTGCCACTACTTTAAAGAAGTGTACAAAATGAGATAAACACCACATATAAGTACCTGGATCAGTACTATGTGCATATTTAATATACATTATTATCATAGACATTAAATAGAATATACTATACATATGAATACTGGTGTTTGAATCTTTTTCTGACATGAACTGGGCTGTTTCTTTGACTGTATATATTATCTAGATTTTTAAAAAATGAATAAGTGCTGGGCCTTTGAGGCTTTGTTATAAGTAAAATTTATTCATTCATTGATTCACACAATACATGTGCTCTGTGGCAGGTACAACACTAAGCTTTGAGAATCTGGGAAGGAGCAAGGTATTAATAATGTTCCTGGCACTTTGAGTTTACCGTGCAAAGGGG
This sequence comes from Ovis canadensis, assembly GCF_042477335.2. Taxonomy (NCBI): domain Eukaryota; kingdom Metazoa; phylum Chordata; class Mammalia; order Artiodactyla; family Bovidae; genus Ovis; species Ovis canadensis. Next base: position 32,595,195 of record NC_091246.1, read on the forward strand.
CAGGTATCTAGCAAGCACTCAGATAATTCCTATAAAGGAGCACAAGGAATCATGACGGAGGTGAGGTCTTCAGACCCACGCAGCCTAGGGGTCTGGACAAGCTCTCGGGGCTGGCTTTTGACTATATTCTCTTGTGGGTGAGGTAGGAGAAGTATAGTATTTATCCACTGAGCAGTCAGCAGTGGCCATGTCTGGGACTGGCTGGCTTTGAAGGAGCTTGGGAGGGAGTTTAAATCAGAGAAAGTTTCCTTCCAAGGATGAGAATTCACGCATTCACCATCGCTCCGTATCAACTGAGCTGTTACCAGAGCAAAGCAGTGTGCTGGGATGTGCAATTGGCAGTGTGGGATCTGGAGGTGTAGGTATTAGTCACTCAATTGTGTCCAACTCTTTGAGATCCCATGGACTGTAGCCCACCAGGCTCCTCTGTCCATGAAATTCTGCAGGCAAGAATACTGGAGTGGGTTGCCATTTAAATTTCCGGGGCTTCTATAGGGGAAATTAGAATTGGACTCCTCAGGTCCAAGGGAAGCCCCCCTCCTTCACTTTCCCCCTCCTGCCATGCATGTTTATTATCATCAGAGTTTTCCTCTCCTTTGTAAAGCACTTCTACTGCTAGATTGTTTAATTGTGAGCCATTCAGCTATCATTGCTCTTCTGATCTTAGCATACCAATATGCACCCCAAAGATCTTTCCTTGGGGATAGATGAAATATTTCCCCTTCTTACAAGCTTTATAACACCAAAACAAAAAAGATGCAGAAAATTTTCCATAAAAATGACATAAACAGACTCCAGCATTGATGCACACAGATGATCCGATTCCCTGATAGGGTAAATTCACTTACCCTATTAAACAAATGAACTAATTCTAACTAGGCTATCCACTCCCACAAGAACTAGCTCCCACATGAACCAGTTCTAACTGGACCCATTTTCAAGTCAGGTAACTAAATTTACCCTCAGTTCAGTTCAGTCGCTCAGTCGTGTCTGACTCCTTGCGACCCCATGAACTGAAGCACACCAGGCCTCCCTGTCTATCACCAACTCCCAGAGTTTACCCAAACTCATGTCCACTGAGTCGGTGATGCCATCCAGCCATCTCATCCTCTGTCATCCCCTTCTCCTCCTGCCCTCAATCCCTCCCAGCATCAGAGTCTTTTCAAATGAGTCAGTTCTTCGCATCAGGTGGACAAAGTACTGGAGTTTCAGCTTCAACATCAGTCCTTCCAATGAATACCCAGGACTGATCTCCTTTAGGATGGACTGGTTGGATCTCCTTGCAGTCCAAGGGACTCTCAAGAGTCTTCTCCAACACCACAGTTCAAAAGCATCAATTCTTTGGTGCTCAGCTTTCTTCACAGTCCAACTCTCACATCCATACATGACTACTGGAAAAACCAGAGCCCTGACTAGATGGACATTTGTTGGCAAAGTAATGTCTCTGCTTTTGAATATGCTATCTAGGTTGGTCATAACTTTCCTTCTAAGGAGTAAGCATCTTTTAATTTCATGGCTTCAATCACCATCTGCAGTGATTTTGGAGCCCACCAAAATAAAGCCTGACACTGTTTCCCCATCTATTTCCCATGAAGTGATGGGACCAGATGCCATGATCTTAGTTTTCTGAATGTTGGGCTTTAAGCCAGGCAGCTTTGATGGTCTTCTCCCACCTCCCAAGGATTTTCTTTTTTGACTCTAGCCTGGCTGGATGAACCATGGCCTGGCTGTGTGCCCATAGTAGGTTGCATAGACCTAACACCTCTATCAGAGCACTTTCTACATGATTTGGAAGTGGTTTCTGGGTCTCTGATAGTTTGCACTATGGATTTGGTTGTGTCTTATGATTCAATTATCTCATGCTGCTTCATGATCCACTCCAGCACTTAATGGCCTAAAATGGCAATCTTGTCACTATTCTAAGGTTAGGGATTTGGATGAGGGTGGTGGATATGGCTCACCTTCGGTGGCTCAGCTGGAGCTGGAGGATCCCCCACAACCACCCCACTCCCAGCCTCACCATGTCTGGGGCCTTGGCCTTGGCTGTTAACTGGGGTGTCTTGTTCTCCTCCCTTGGCTTCTCTCTGTTCAGCTGCCTGTCAGCATTCAGTAGTCTAGCTGGAGCCTTGTCACACGATAGCTGGCTTCCAGGAGGGCACAAACGAAAAGTTCAAGGTCTCTTAAGGCCTTGCCTGGAAGTCATACAGCGACACTTGAGCCAAAGCAAGACACAAGAGTGACCTGATTCAAAGGGAGCAGTATTTTTGTGATGGCAGGAATGGCAAAGCCAAGCTGCAGAGAAGCATGGGGATGGTGGGACTGATGGGGCACCTCTGGTAACATTTATTCTCAGCACTAACACATGCCTGGAACATAGTAATTGCTCACTAATAAGATCTGGCATTTAGTGAGCTTCATTTATTCTGAGTAGTTACATGTGTCATCTTGTTTAATCCTTCGTGACTCTTTCAGCTGTTACTATCCCCATTTTGCTGAGCAAATTGAGGGCTGGAGACTTAGATAAATTGCTCCAGATTATTAAGTTAGTAAAATGTGGAACTAGAAATCAGAATCAGCAGCCTGGCTCTAGAAGATAAGCATAGAACTCTCTGCTAAAAGACGGAATGATGAGGGGTTTTGTGTTTTACTCTTTCCCGGGATTTGTGTGATTTGTCACCATCACAGCATGTAGCTTCTTTGATCATTATCATGTTCAGAGTTGGAAGAGGTAGCTGGCACCGGATGGGTGGAATCCCTTTGAAATCAGAAGGGACATGAACGGGCCACATGGGCTGGGCTCTAGCTTTGAACCTAGATCCAACTTCTGTTCCTCTTTTCTGGAGGGAAACACTTTTGACAACTTATACCCTGCAACAATTGATTCCTGAAAGCAAAGCTTCCCTATGATGTGATGTCAGTTGGTGGTAGGATATTCACATTTTTTCATAAAATTTGTGTATACTCACTTTGAAAGTGATGAAATCATGTCTCTCTTTTTTGAAATTAATATTTCATATTGAGAAATAGTAATGAGATTACTGATTTGTATGCTGTTGCTGCTGCTGTTTAGTTGCTAAGTTGTATTTGACTTTTTGCAACCCCGTGGGCTGTAGCCCAACAGGCTCCTCTGTCCATGGGATTCCCAAGGCAAGAATACTGGAGTGGGTTGTCATTTCCTTCTCCTGGGGATCTTCTTGACACAATGATAGAAACTGCCTTTCCTACATTGGCAGGTGGATTCTTTAACACTGAACTACCTGGGAAGCCTTGAGTGAAGATTCAGTTCAGTCGCTCAGTCGTGTCCAACTCTTCGTGACCCCATGGACTGCAGCATGCCAGGCCTCCCTGTCCATCACCAAATCCCAGAGTTTACCCAGACTCATGTCCATTGAGTCGGTGATGACATCCAACCATCTCATCCTCTGCTGTCACCTTCTCCTCCTGCTTTCAATCTTTCCCAGCATCAGGGTCTTTTCAAATGAATCAGCTCTTCGCATCAGGTTGCCAAAGTATTGGAGTTTCAGTTCAGCATCAGCCCTTCCAATGAATATTCAGGACTGGTTTCCTTTAGGATGGACTGGTTGGATCTCCTTGTAGTTCAAGGGACTCTCAAGAGTCTTCTCCAGCACCACAGTTCAAAAGCATCCATTCTTTGGGGGCTCATCTTTATAGTCCAAATGAAGATACTTGGCAACAAAAATTAAGAGCAGGGGCGACTCCTACTACTTATTTAGGATGTTGAGAATTTCACATTATCTTTCTTGGAAATGTTTCTTAGCCTTGCTATTGTATCAACAAAGTGGATTAGGGATTTTTGTGCTAATTTGATGGCATTCCCCATAGAAAATACTTCCTTCAAAGAAGGTCTGGCATGTGGTAATGCACAATAGTGTGAGGGAGTGTTATTACTATCAATACCTGTGGTATTCCTGTTCACAATAATGATTGGCTTTCTGGTAACTATTTCCCCTTAACTTGCCCTGGCCAAGCAATTAGTGTTCTCAGACCATCTCCATGAGACAGAGAAGTGGAGGGAGAGAAACACCAGTGCCTAGCTGAAAGCCCTATAGATTCCTGAAACAAAATCAAGTTGTCAGAAGAAAAGGTCTTTTGTCCTCCATTCCTCAATCCTGAAAAATTATCTCTTGGTTCTCAAGAGTCCTGGCTAAAAGATTTGAATTGCAGCCAAATGCCACTCTTAAATGAGATAAGAGAACAAGAATACCTTATCAGGAAGAATTTTAAGATTCTGAACATAGCGTCTAATGGAGGAGGTTCTGGGAAGTTGGCCATGAGGCAGCGCTTCTGATGCCCTCCTTGTCTACTCCTCAAGATCACCTAATGGCTGTCTCAGGTGCACGGCTCCTGGACTGGCAAGTGAGCAAGACAGGAAAGCTGTGATCCTCGGGCTCTGCCAGGGGTCAGAGGAGGCTGAGCAGGTGCAGGACTTTGCAGCCTGGGTAGGATCCTGGATGTCTGAGTGAGGGTGTAGGATTCCATGGTACCCAGAGGTCTGAGCTGTGCCTCCCTTGCATGTAATCCTACGAGGACCTCTGGGCTTCCTGGCTTCTGGACCTGCAGGAGGAGATGCCTTATGTGCTGCCTTCTTGTCTTCCCACGAGGCTGGGTAAAAGTAGCTCTCTCTCTGCTGAACATACTCTGGGGAATAGAGGCTTTTTTTTTTCCTGGTGCCTCACACAAGCTGGCCACCTCACCTGCAGGAATCTACACTTGCCTGAGGTTACAACTGTTCAAGGTTTCCCATTAATCTGACTTGAGTCCAGGGGTGAAGAGAAACAGGAGCAGGCAAAGGAATGAAATTGTGTGGATGAATCTAGAGACTGTCATACAGAATGAAGTAGGTTAGAAGAGAAAAACAAATCTTGTATATTAATGCATACATGTGGAAACAAATGAATCTCTTTGCCTAGCAGAGATAGAGACACAGATGTAGAGAACAAATGTCTGGACATCAAAGGGGGAAAAGGGAGGTGAGATGAACTGGGAGATTGGGACTGGCATATATACACTGCTTTGTATAAAATAGATAATTGATGAGAACCTGCCATGGAGCACAGGGAACACTACTCAGTGCTTTGTGGTGACCTAAATGGAAAGGAAATCAAAGAAAAAGGGGATATATATGTATGTATAGATGATTCAATTTGCTGTACACCAAAAACTAACACAATATTGTAAAATATCTATGTTGTTGCTTAGTTGCTAAGTCATTTCCAACTCTTTTGGAACCTCATAGACTGTAGCCCACCAGGCTCCTTTGTCTCTGGGATTTCCCAGGCAAGAATATCAGAGTGGGTTGCCATTTCCTTTTCCAGGAGATCTTCCTGACCCAGAGATGGAATCTTTGTGTCTTGCATTGCAGATGGATTCTTTATGGCTGAGCCCGGAACATCAAGGTACTCCAGTAAAATTTGTTTTAAAAAATAAACAAAATCTATAAGGGACACCAGAGAGGAGGGAATAAACTGAACTCTGAGAATAGGCAGCTGAAGGAGGCAAATCAATCACAATTTGAACAGAAAAAAATAATTCACAATCAGGCGTTTTAGAATGATAAATCAAAGTTTTTTATATAAAAATTCAGTAGCTCCATGAGTGGAGAAGGAAATGGCAACCCACTCCAGTGTTCTTGCCTGGAGAATCCCAGGGATGGCGGAGCCTGGTGGGCTGCCATCTGTGGGGTCGCACAGAGTTGGACATGACTGAAGCGACTTAGCAGCAGCAGCAGCAGCAGCAGCAGCAGCAGCAGCAGCTCCATGAAAGAAGGGCATTGTTGTTTAGAACAAAAAATACTGACCCTGACGATCAAATGGAAGAAAGACTTCAAAACAAAAAGCAAAGCCAAAAAGTCATCTTAATAAAGGAGAGGTGGTTGATAAATTAGTAATAAAAGTGTAACTGGTCTTTAGTGTAGAGAAAATAATGCCTTATTAGGCCCAAGTTGATGGGGTGCTGGGTGAGAGGTAGGTGGCTCAGCTGATTTCCCAAGAATGCTGAAGATATTGTTGTCCTGGCTGTAGCTCAGATGTCACAGAGAAAGAATGTGTCCATCACTCCACACCAGAAAAGCCAGGAGACAGGTATGCAAAGGCATTAATTCTTTCTCATGTTTGATCTTGCTGTTCTTTTTATTGGCATGGCAGCCCATGCCCGCTGACAGACATGAACAAAATGGTTTGGCTTGATGCCAGAAAGAGGGACCCATTGGCTAGGTGTTAAAGAACCTTTTAAATACGAGAAGTTGAAAAACTAGAAAGTGTCATCTGAGGTACTGGTTGAGGTGCCATCCTTTTCAACATTCAAAGGAAGACTTGCAAATAGTATTAAGTGTAGCAATTGACTTCAGAGTGCCAGCTGACACAGAGATGAACAACTCTGCTTGGAAAATAAACTCTTGTGATGTGCCTTTGGCAGTTTTCTGAATATTGTAGTGGGATCACTGAGAAGTTTATTAGCTTATCATTAGATGCTTGATTTGGGCATGGGTTTTTTAAAATTTAACCTTTAAAATAGTTGTTATCACAGGTGGCACTCTGTGGGGGATTGTGTGTGATCTGTGCCTGCACATGGTTATAGCAGAGGAGACTACTAGCTGTCCACCGACACTATTTTCTGCCCACCTTTATACCAGATGCCCTATAGCTCCATCACCCTTGTATTTAGGTGTGAATAAAAACTCTCCATGCAGTGGGAGCAGAATACATGTGCCTTAAGCTTGGCTCATAAAATCTTTTCGTTTCTGCCCCTTTAAGCCCTTTCCCATGCTAATGACTCTAAGGCCTTAAAGGAAGGCAGAGCTGTGAGACAGAAGAAGCTTGTGTCTTGAATCCCAGGTAGAGGAGAATGGCTTATTTACCACGATCACTTGCATTGCCTCTATATCTGCAAAAATAACCTTTTGTCACATCAAGTAATTGAAATGTTAGTGCTTGTTTGTTACAATAGGTAATGCACCAAGTCAGTAGCTCTGGAACTGGCCATTGTATGTGCTCAGTGGAAATGTGGCCTTGAAATATTTGAAAGGCTTTCCTAAAGAACTGTATCAATTATTTGTTGTCTAAAAGTATGCTGTGCTTTTCCCCCCAACCCCTGTCCTCTCCCAAGACTTCACAGAATCGATAAACAGTTGAAAAGAAGGCTTGGGCACACTTCATTTAACCAGAGGTGTTTGGTTACCAGCCACATACTGGGGCCTCTGCTGAACTCTGGGTCACTGATGCAGTGCCTCTTCTCTGGTGGCTTGCTGTTAGCCTCCAACTCAACATTTTCCTGGTACGTAAATCCAGGCAAGCATCAGCATTGAATACCTTCCATGACAGAGGACTCTGTTCTTTCAGTAGTCACACATTTGATTGATTATAACTAAAATAATTAAGGGTGTGTCCCTAATATTGAATAGTAATCTGTCTGTAATTAATATCTGCTAACTGGATCCAGCTCTAAAAGCTGATGACATTTTTCCCCCAGGAGAATTCCTCTTCTTCAGGTTAAATGTACTGAGATCTACCTCTCATTCCTAATTTGACTTGGCTTGAAAGTCCTCCATCTACTGGAGGAACATCCCAGGATGGCCTTGCCTATTATATTAGTGGAACCAATCATTCTAGGGCATTAGTGCCCCAGAAGGCTAGGTGGCAGTCTCTACCAAGGTGTTTCCTCTTAGTGCCCTCACCTCTCAATCCTGGGTCACTATTGGAATCGTCTAGATGCTTCATTCATTTATTTTTAAATGTTCCCTCTTCCCTTAGTTTTGTCTTTTCACATCAGTCACTCCTTTTTCTCTGATAAGCTAAATTTATCAAAAGTCCTGATTTCATGGTCTAACTCCAATGAGTAATTTATCCATGTGTTGATTTCAACCGGCAACTTTCATGTATGTGACTTTCAGCAGCCTTTTCTTCTCTACAACTTTAAGTCTGAATTCTACTGTCTGGTTTTCCAGTGCCCCTAGAATACCATGAGGAAGGGCTTGGTCCTGAAGGGCTAGTCAAGTCAGCAAAGGAGCTTGGACTTTGTTCCACTGGCTTGTGCTTCCTACAGAGGAAGAGTCCTGGTTTCTCTTCCTGGGAAAGAGAAATCTGGAAAGCAGAGTTCCAGGGAGTGAATATCCGCACAGGGTCTGCAGCATGCAACTTCTCAGAACATCAGATTATACTTGGAAATATAGAAAAGTAACGTCCCTTTAAACTCTTAATATATTGATTGATTAATACAAAACTCTGTAATATTTCACACAATTAAATATACAATTATTCACAGTTATATAGTCATGCTTTTATGTTTTTGGACATTTGAAAGCTGTGGTACAGTGTGTTTTAAACTCTAGGTCATGATCCATGTGTGGATTATAAAGTTAATTAGGTTTTGACTAGATTAAAAAAAAAAGAGTAGAATAGAATAAATGAAATGAAATAGAACAGAGTAGAGAAGCTCAGGTAACCAGAAGTCCAGAGGTATGTGGGGTTCAGAGTTGTTTGACTAGGTGGCTTAGCAAAGTCGTCAGAGATCCGGGTTCTATCAATCCTGGATCCCAGTTTCAATGCCATCCTAAGGCTAGTTAGTTCCCTCTGGTTTTCTTAACATGCTACATACCCGCTTATTCTGTCCAATTAGAGAGAAATCTTGGCCTTTTGATTTTAAGAATAAGGAGAATATTTGGGGACTTTATTTACTAGAATTTGGTTTCAGTCAGTTTTACTACCCTTGAGCTGGGATAAATTCCCCTGATAGGAGATGGAAGGGATGGATACTGGGGAATCACACTTAATGTCTGATACAATCAGTGTGACTGTGATATGCAGTATGGATGGCAGGAAGCAAGGCTGGAGCGCAGGAAACCATTTAAGATGTCACAAATGTTTCCTTACCAGGCATGTTCCTTCTTCTCCACACCATGTGTCTACATCCTTTCTTTTTTATTTTACTTTTTAAGACTTGGCTTATGATCTACTTTCTCAGTAAAATCTTGTCATACAATTTCAGCTTACATCACTTCTTTTCTGGAATTGTGCTGTTTGTTATCTGAGTCATGCCATTTGAGCATATTTTGGTCCTGGCCTTTTACAATTTACATGATGGCAGAAATTATGCCAAATACTTCCCTGTACCTCCCATAGGCCTGGCCCAGGTTTTCTTAATGAGGTGATTCATTCTGGTGAATTTTCTTTTGAAACTGGCAGAATATTAGTAACTTGACATTCTTGAAATGTTCTTGAAGACTGGGGAGGACCATGGAAAACTTAGCTCCTTCAGGGAGTTCATGAGACAGACATCATTGTGAGTAAGTTCTTCCTGGAGTTTTAACAACATAGTCTCCTCTTCTCCCACTATTGTGTGTGTGTGTGTGTGTGTGTGTTTGCTTGATTGCTACAGTTGCTACTTTCCCTCTTGTTCTAAAAGAAGATTATTCCATCGAATCCATTTGACAGGGATAGTGGATGAAGAACAATGTGGTATTCATTTGGGATGCACAATTATGGATACTACCAATTAAGAATTTGGAAGGAATTGGAGGAACCATGCATATACTGAACTTTTTTTCCTATGAAATAGTAGGTCTATGCAATAGTCTTTAGTGGGACCTGAAATCTCAATATGAACACTCTACTTAAAGTAATACTTAACACTGAATCTACCAGGAAAAGTTTCTACTAAGATGCATTTTGGATTTTCTAGTCACTCAAGTTGAGTTAGAATGGATGTACAGGGATATACACTGGGTCATCTACGTCAATCTGTTGGAATTCTACCTGAGTAAAGAAACATGGTATTCTGGGATTTGTTCCCTCCCTGAAGAGTTATGATTTGAGGACCTTATCTTTGTACTCATGTGTGAACTAAGATCTAACATTCCCTCCATCCCACCCCAAATCCTTTATAAACTTTGCATTGATAAAAATACACTTAAATTCAGTTTCAAAGAGTTTTGCACACAGAAAAAAAAAAGTCAAAACCTTAATCGCTTATCATTTATAGTTCAGTTCAGTTCAGTCACTCAGTCGTGTCTGACTCTTTGCGACCCCATGAATTGCAGCACACCAGGCCTCCCTGTACATCACCAACTTCCGGAGTTCACTCAGACTCACATCCATGGAGTCAGTGATGCCATCCAGCCATCTCATCCTCTGTCGGCCCCTTCTCCTCCTTCCTCCAATCCCTTCCAGCATCAGAGTTTTTTCCAAGGAGTCAACTCTTCACATGAGGTGGCCAAATTACTGGAGTTTCAGCTTTAGCATCATTCCCTCCAAAGAACACCCAGGGCTGATCTCCTTTAGAATGGACTGGTTGGATCTCCTTGCAGTCCAAAGGACTCTCAAGAGTCTTCTCCAACACCACAGTTCAAAAGCATCAATTATTCAGCACTCAGCTTTCTTCACAGTCCAACTCTCACATCCATACATGACCACAGGAAAAACCATAGACTTGACTAGATGGACCTTTGTTGGCAAAGTAATGTCTCTGCTTTTCAATATGCTATCTAGGTTGGTCATAACTTTCCTTCCAAGGGAAGGGAAGGGAAAGTCGCTCAGTCGTGTCCGACTCTTTGTGACCCCATGGACTGTAGCCTACCAGGCTTCTCTGACCATGGGATTTTCCAGGCAAGAGTACTGGAGTGGGTTGCCATTTCCTTCTCCAGGGGATCTTCCCGACCCAAGGATCGAACCCGGGTCTCCTGCATTGTAAGCAGATGCTTTACCCACTGAGCCACCAGGGAAGTCCTCCTTCCAAGGAGCAAGCATTTCTTAATTTCATGGCTGCAGTCACCATCTGCAGTGATTTTGGAACCCCCCAAAATAAAGTCTGACACTGTTTCCACTGTTTCCCCATCTATTTCCCATGAAGTGATGGTACCAGATGCCAAAATCTTCGTTTTCTGAATGTTGAGCTTTAAGCCAACTTTTTCACTCTCCTCTTTCACTTTCATCAAGAGACTTTTTAGTTCCTCTTTACTCTCTGCCATAAGGGTGGTGTCATCTGCATATCTGAGGTTATTGATATTTCTCCCGGCAATCTTGATTCCAGCTTGTGCTTCTTCCAGCCCAGCGTTTTCCATGATGCACTCTGCATATAAGTTAAATAAGCAGAGTGACAATATACAGCCTTGACGTACTCCTTTTCCTCTTTGGAACCAATCTGTTGTTCCATGTCCTGTTCTAACTGGTGCTTCCTGACCTGCATATAGGTTTCTCAAGAAGCAGGTCAAGTGCTCTGGTATTCCCATCTCTTTCAGAATTTTCCACAGTTTATTGTGATCCACAGGGAATGTGTATTAATCCAGAGTCAGGTTTGAGGCTATTTTATTGCTTAACCACTTAAACGGGAAATGTTTTAATGAAAAAAAAAAAAGGTGCTAGATGTAGGCAGACAGTTGACTCAATTGGTATTCTTTTTTTTTTGTAAAGACATTTTACATATATATATAAATATATATACATATATACACACATGTGTATGTATATTGTGTATATATACAATTATATATTATATATATACATTATTTTATATATATAATCTTTCAAAGTCAAAGATTAAAGAGTTTTGCTAACTGATTAGTTAATGAAGAGAACAAATAAAATGGAGCATAAAAATTTTTTTTTTACATTTTGTGTTCCATAGTTCTCTGACAGTTTTCCTTTTTTGAGACAGGGAGAGAGATTGATTGATTGATGAGCTGATTCAGTGAGCCATGTGATATAAACCAACACCATTTCTGTCGACCAGAAAGATGAAGAAGCCAAGGAACATCTTGAAAAATAACAATTGCTAACATTTAATGAGCACACAGTCTGTGCTAGGCACTTACTTGCACAGTTAATGCTCACAAGAACTCTTAAGCGCTGTCCATGTCAGTGTATTTAGAATATTCCACAACAAACACGTGCATGCCTTAATTTACTTAAACATTTCAGTATTTTCCAAATTTCATTATTACAAACGAGATTGTCATAAACATCCTTGTTCAATTCTACAGGAATTATTCTAGTATAGATATTGATAAAAGGAGTTGCTTCATCACAGGACATGCAGTTTTAAAAACTTCAATACATATGGAAAAATCACATTCTTCATCACATCGCTGTCTAAATTTTCCTCAATTATGTTTAACATTTTCAGACTTAAATTTTTTTTTAGTCCAAATCAGTGCATAAATTGCTACCTCATCATTATTCCTAGAAATATGGTGATTAGAATTTTGGAGAAACTCCTCTCAAAGCAATAAAAACAAATAAAACTAAAACCTCTTTTAATGCATGGCTGAGTGGAAAGAAAATCAAAGAATTTTTCAGAGACCAGGCGGAAAAAAAAAAAAAAATGTGAACCCACAGGGTAAATGAGATTGTGTGTTCTTGGGTTGTATTTACCGGTTGTATGTAGTCTCTTTGTTGTTCAGTTGCTCAGTCGTTTCTGACTCTGTGACCCCATGGACTGCAGAACTCCAGGCCTCCCTGTAGCTAGGGTTTTAATAAGTCACATGTGTAGGGAAAAGGCAAAAAAAAAAAAAAAAACCTGAGAGAGAGTGACCCTCTATCAGTCAGAAGCCACTCAAGGACTACCTCCTTTTGTGATAACTAGAAAAAAAAAATCCAACCTGGTAGAGGGAGATGATAGGCTAACTTCCCACTTTGGCTTTGACTATAGGTGGAGCAGGTAAAAAAAAGGAGATGGTCACAGTTCAAATGACTAAGATTCTAAAGATATTAAAAGAATACAACTAAGAACACTAGATGCCTAAGTAATCTAGATGAAATGGGCCAAAGCTTCAAAAGTCACCAACTGCCAAAACTTACTCAAGATAAAATAGATGACTGAATTCATAGTTAAAACCTTCCCCTAAAAGAGAAATCTTCAAAACCAGATAGTTTCACTGGTGATTTCTTCCAAACATTAAAGAAGTAACACCAAATTTATAATTTCTTCCAGAAAATAAAAGAAAAATACTTTATTCCAATCCATTTTTTTTGGATTTACCAGCTTTACCTTCATACCAAGAGTAGACAAAGATAGCACAGAGAAAGAACACTATAGACTAATATCTTTCAGGAACATAATATTAGAAAATTGAATTTAGCAATTTATGGTAGCAAATAAGCTACCACAGTCAAGTGAGACTTATTCCAGGAATGCAAGGTTGGTTCAATACTTAAAAATCAATGTAATTCATCATGTTAACAATCAAAAAGAGAAAAACCATAAGGTCATATTAATTAAAACAGAAAAAACATTTAACAAATTCGACATCGATGGTTAAAAACTATAGGTATACTAAGAACAGAAAAGAGGTAGGAGATACAAGAAAAAGTGCTGTAAAGAAAGCAAGAAAAATGTTAAAAATATGGATAAATACAAATAATTCATTGGCTAAAACAATGTCTAAATTGTGGAATTAGTAATTCAAGATGGCATATAAATATACAGTGACAATTTGACGTAAATCAGAGGAGAGGCGTTACTATAATGAAAACATACTAAGTTTCTTATATTATTCAAATATTGACAAACATAGATTTTTAAAAATCTGTTTATTTATTTGGCTGTGCTGACTCTTACTTGCAGCATGCAGGATCTTTAGTAGGAGGATCTAGTTCGCTGACCAGAGATTGAACCCAGGGCCTCTGCATTTGGAACTTGGAAAATTAGCCCCTGGATCACCAGGGATGTCCCTAGATTTTTATAGTTTAATTACGCATTTTAATATTTCTGAGTAGTCACTGAAAGAATAGCAACTGAGTATATTCTTCCTATACTAGTGCAGGAAAACAAGGATGCAAGGAGACGATCTTAAACAGTATCTCAAAGAAAGCGAGACAGGTAACAATAATAGGTAACAAAACAACAATAATTGTAAGATTCCTTTTATAAAAAGGACAAACAAAAAAATAAGATTAAGAAATGTGTCTTAGTCAGTGGGCCAGGTCATGCTGTGGTTAGAAACCATCCAGATATCTCACTGAGACAATGTCACAACAACAAAGTAGTAGAAATGATGAAGCAACTGTTTGTATGCACTCTCCTGGAAGCCATTTTCAAATCCAACTAAGATCCAACGGACATAAAATGACACTTTGGTTATAGCCACAGAGATAAGTTATAGATGATCCAGGCCCCACACTGACCCTGCAGGTATGGCTGACCCAGTGCTGAGATGCTGCCAAAATCAACAGTTTCTTTAAGATACTCAACCAAGGACTGAGGTGAACTTGAGCAGAAGTTCTGTTTGAGTCTAGTTACATCCACAAAAATCTTTGCTTGTCTGTACCAAATGTTGATCTGGCCTAGAATGTTGCCCATCTACTTCCTTTCACCGCTCAGGCCAACAGTGAGGTTGTGTGGATAATTTCCCTGACAGTTATGACATGAACAAAGTTCTATGCCTGCTAATATCCCAGCACACAGGTGTACACACATTTACTCATAAATGCTCACATTCCTTCTGTGAACAAGGCTTCCCCGCAGCTTTGGAAGATGTTGTTCCTCCAGAAGAGCTGTCTCAAGCCATTTTCCGGGAACAGTCAAGGGACTTGTTTGTGTTTACAATCTTGACTACAGTCTACAAACCTGCTGGGCATCTGTGAGCTTCCATGAGGCTAGAAGGGTTCATTGTGAGAAATTGTAGGCTAGGGTGGCCACAGGAAGTTGAGCACATTGTAAACATGGAAGTGGGGCACTTCTTGTGGTGACTGTTGTTTTAACATGTTCTTTGTTAGTGTAGCTCCTTTTCATTCACTGTTATTTTTCACTTCTCTCCATCCATTGTCAGCAGGGTACTGCATGTTCAGTTCAGTTTAGTTCAGTTCAGTTGCTCAATTGTGTCTGACTCTTTGCGACCCATGAACTGCAGCACGCCAGGCCTCCCTGTCCATCACCAGTTCCCAGAGTCCACCCAAACCCATGTCTGTCAAGTCGGTGATGCCATCCAACCATCTCATTTTCTGTCGTCCCCTTCTCCTCCTGCCCTCAATCTTTCCCAGCATCAGGGGCTTTTCAAATGAGTCAGCTCTTCACATCAGGTGGTCAAAGTACTGGCGTTTCAGCTTCAACATCAGTCCTTCCAATGAACACCCAGGACTGATCTCTTTTAGCATGGACTGGTTGGATCTCCTCGCAGTTCAAGGGACTCTCAAGAGTCTTCTCCAACACCACAGTTCAAAAGCATCAATTCTTCTGTGTTCAGCTTTCTTCACAGTCCAACTCTCACATCCATACATCACCACTGGAAAAACCATAGCCTTGACTAGATGGACCTTTGTTGGCAAATTAATGTCTCTGTTTTTTAATAAGCTGTCTAGGTCAGTCATAACTTTTCTTCCAAGGAGTAAGCTTCTTTAAACTTCATGGCTGCAATCACCACCTGCAGTGATTTTGAAGCCCCCAAAAATAAAGTCAGTCACTGTTTCCACTGTTTCCCCATCTACTTGCCATGAAGTGATGGGACCAGATGCCATGATCTTAGTTTTCTGAATGTTGAGTTTTAAGCCAACTTTTTCACTCTCCTCTTGACTTTCATCAAGAGGCTCTTTAGTTCTTCACTTTCTGCCTACTGCAGAAAGGTATGCAAGGGTACTGAAAGGGATCCTATTAACTGCCTCTGATTAGAATCGGCTCAGCCGAGCTCTCTCTGTTGTGATCCCAAGTAAATGTGATCATTTATGGGAGGCCAATGGCTTATAAATGGAGGGCCAGGAAAAATACAGACCACTCTTAGCAATGTTGATTCATTTCTTTTGTACAGCTCTGTTAAGACACAGGCACTTCTGCTTTTCCTTGAATGTCCTATGAAACATATCACAGAAATGTGGTCGTCACTTCTTTTTGCTGCAACTTTCCACTTAGCTCTTTCCCTGGGTCCAATGCTCAGTTAATCCAGCAGCAGAACACCTTAAGCCTCTACACTGTCTTCCAAAGAAGTTGTTCTGCATACAAGGAGACTATAAGGTCATTGTCAGTTCAACTGCAAGAGAAAAATAGAATTAGCTAGTGTTTTGCTTTGTTTTTGATATAATTCATATTTCTTTATGCATTTTAAAATTTGCAAAGAATTTTAACAGATAATTTCACTTGCTTCTCTCAAAAACTTAATAAAGAGTTTCAAGAAATTCTTAATACTGATTTTCTCTATGGGGGAGGGAAATTATACTGTTTAAGATAATTGCTCCTATATAAGATCTGCCTCTTGAGAAACCTATATGCAGGTCAGGAAGCAATAGTTAGAACAGGACATGGAACAACAGACTGGTTCCAAATAGGAAAAGAAGTACATTAAGGCTGTATATTGTCACCCTGCTTATTTAACTTATATGCAGAGTACAGCATGAGAAACGCTGGACTGAAAGAAACACAAGCTGGAATCAAGATTGCCGGGAGAAATATCAATAACCTCAGATATGCAGATGACACCACCTTTATGGCAGAAAGTGAAGAGGATCTAAAAAGCCTCTTGATGAAAGTGAAAGACAAGAGTGAAAAAGTTGGCTTAAAGCTCAACATTCAGAAAACAAAGATCATGACAGCTGATCCCATCACTTCATGGGAAATAGATGGGGAAACAGTGGAAATAGGGTCAGACTTTATTTTGGGGGGCTCCAAAATCACTGCAGATGGTGACTGCAGCCATGAAATTAAAAGACGCTTACTCCTTGGAAGAAAAGTTATGACCAACCTAGATAGCATATGAAAAAGCAGAGACATTACTTTGCCAACAAAGGTCCATCTAGTCAAGGTTATGTTTTTTCCTGTGGTGATGTATGGATGTGAGAGTTGGACTGTGAAGAAAGCTGATCACCGAAGAATTGATGCTTTTGAACTGTGGTGTTGAAGAAGACTCTTGAGAGTCCCTTGGACTGCAAGGAGATCCAACCAGTCCATTCTGAAGGAGATCAACCCTGGGATTTCTTTGGAAGGAATGATGCTAAAGCTGAAATTCCAGTACTTTGGCCACGTCATGCGAAGAGTTGACTCATTGGAAAAGACTCTGATGCTGGGAGAGATTGAAGGCAGGAGGAAAAGGGGTTGACAGAGGATGAGATGGCTGGATGGCATCATCGACTCAATGGATGTGAGTCTGAGTGAACTCTGGGAGTTGGTGATGGACAGGGAGGCCTGGCGTGCTACGATTCACGGGGTTGCAAAGAGTCAGACATGACTGAGTGACTGAACTGAACCGAACTGAAATCATTTTATTTTTCCAATGAACACACAATATTTTAGAAAGAGAAAAGATTGAATAAATATATAGAGAGAAAGAATTGAAAATGGGGAAATTGTAAGCATTGGTGAATATGGCTAATGGCATTTGGCACTCCTTGTACTAATCTTGTAACTTTTCTGTAAGTTTTAAATTATATCAGTAGAAGGAGTTACAGTGAATGGCATAAAAAGATTAAAGCCATGTAATTCTTGGGTAATGTTTAAAACGGATAATTTCAACAATTTTGCTTGGAATTTCCCTAGGAATCTCAACAATGCTTAGATTACAGGCTTTGCTTAAAATCATAGATTTGAAATATAATAAACTATGGGCTGGGAGCCTTGGAAGAAAAGTTATGAGCAACCTAGATAGCATATTCAAAAGCAGAGACATTACTTTGCCAACAAAGGTCTGTCTAGTCAAGGCTGTGGTTTTTCCAGTGGTCATGTATGGATGTGAGAGTTGGACTGTGAAGAAGGCTGAGCACTGAAGAATTGATGTTTTTGAACTGTGGTGTTGGAGAAGACTCTTGAGAGTCCCTTGGACTGCAAGGAGATCCAACCAGTCCATTCTGAAGGAGATCAACCCTGGGATTTCTTTGGAAGGAATGATGCTAAAGCTGAAACTCCAGTACTTTGGCCACCTCATGTGAAGAGTTGACTCATTGGAAAAGACTTTGATGCTGGGAGGGATTGGGGGCAGGAGAAGAAGGGGACAACAGAGGATGAGATGGCTGGATGGCATCACAGACTCGATGGACGTGAGTATGAGTGAACTCTGGGAGTTGGTGATGGACAGGGAGGCCTGGCTTGCTGCAATTCATGGGGTCGCAAAGAGTCGGACACGACTGAGCAACCGAACTGAACTGAACTGATAGGCTGGGAGAGAAGTGATTGTAATTTGGAGCATGACATGACAATGTAGTAAGTTCATAGCTTTCACTGAAACATAAACCAAACTAAGCAGTTTCTTCGAATTTTCTTTGTATGCAGGTTGCAGTTACAGGATGACTCTGCTTTTTTTCTGAAAATAGTATATTCCATGCACTAGCAGGTGAAAATGATCTTGTTAGATATCCATTTTTTTTTAAACATGCCATGAAATTCATCTGTTTTAAGTGTATAATTCAACTACTTTACTAAATTTATAGAGTTGTTCAACCATCACCACAATTCAGTTTTAAAATGTTTCATCACGACAGAGTCCCTTGGGCCCATTTACAGTAAATCCATGTTCCCACCCCCAGACCCAGGTGAAACACTCTCTGATTTACCTGTTATAGACATTTTATATAAGCGGAGTCATACAATATGTGGTCTCTCCCATCTGGCTTCTTTCACTTAGCAGAATATTTTTGAGGTCCATCACCCCTCTTTCTTTTCTGGGAATTTTCCCTTGGCATAAGAGGCTATTTAGAGAATAAGCAAATACCTTACATTTACTCTGATGAGTAAAAAACGTCAGCCACTAATACATATGAACAGGTCTCTCACAGCTGAGTTTGCATTGACAACAAATCAGCCTGAGACGTTTTCCTTGTCTAGGAGCCATGCTCTTCTGGTAAAAAAAAAAAAAAAGACAAAACAAAACGTTGGTTAACTCTACAGCATCTGCTAGAATCTGGGTGGCTGCTGTTGCCTAATTTCTGAGTGACACAGCAGAGACCATAAGATATACAATAGCCGAGACTCAGATATGACACAGAAGAGGCGACCCTAACAAGGAAATCAGCCTTCAAGTAATTACAAGCTCTCTTTCAAATGTGAGTGTTTGTGGGCACAAATACATTAGTATTTTTCTTCTCACAAGCAATAGAATGGTGTAATAAAGGTATCTGTGATAAAAGAAATGCTGCAGTATCTGGGACCTGACTCTCATATCTAAAGGCTACCAAGTAGTTTTATTACATGAAAAGCACTGTGGTCCCCTCAAAGACATAGTTTTTGTGGTCATGTCATCTAGTACCAAATGTGAGCTATGGGAAATTGTAAGACACAACTTGATCTTAAGAGACTATTTGTCTCAGGAAATATTATATTTATTAAAATGTATGATGTAGAAATATATAAAGCATTTGTTATCATTTTATAGTGGGGCTTCCCAGGTGGCTCAGTGGTAAAGACTGCCTGCCAATGCAGGAGACTCCAGAGACATGGTTTTGATTCCTGGGTCAGGAAGATCCCCTTGAGGAGGAAATGGCAGGCCACTCCAATATTCTTACCTGGAAAATTCCATAGACAGAGGAGCCCAGTCCATGGGGTCACAAAGAGTCAAACATGACTGAGCGGCTGAGCACATACACACACACATACAAACATCATTTTATAGTAACTTCAAACATCCAGATTTACTAGGAAATGAAACAACACATTAGATTAAAAAGTCCAATGGGTAAATTTTTCTTATCAGCTTAAACAGTTTGAAAATGAATTTGCAATTTGTATACTCTTCTCCTTAAAAACTCAAATGAAAACTTCTTTCAATTATGTGTTTGTATTTTTATATGTATTTCATAATTTTCAGGAAATCCTTATTAACCTGAGAGCTGTGGTGGGACAAGAGTCTTCTTGTCAAGCATTTGTTGCAACAGCGTCTTCAGACTAAAGGTGAGGTGGGTGCCATGGTTCTTTAGACGGGACCCTGTGATTTCTTGGTCTTCATTCAACATACTTTTTCAGAATTCTCTTTTCTTTTCAAATGTCTCTGACTCAGTAATGAATGTCATGTCTTCTATGAAAATTATGAGATTTTCACGTCACTTAATATAAAGTCTGTTTTCTTTTGTGTTCATTTTACTTGCATTTCTTTTTCTAACTGAATTGCGTAGACTGTCACAGCATCATCTGGTAGTCAGTTTGGAGCCAGGCCTCTGATACTGTTATTAGTCAAGTTGGTTGGTGTGATTTTTAAAAAAAAATGCATTTCAAAATACATGTCCTGTACAGACAATTTTGTCACTTGAAAGCTCCACAGTTTCAGATTTCTGAATAAAAGCTGTTTTATTAAATCTTGTTTTTGTTTATTTGCTTTTCTGGGATACCCTAATTTAAAATGGAATGAGTTCTCAAATATTTCTACAGTGTTTTTCTCAGTGATCAGAAAATTGAATAATTTCAGGGATGGGCATATGCTACTCAGTGTCTTGTAAGGTTAGATTTCTAGGTTGAAGTTCAGAAACTACAGTAAATAAGTATTGAAGTTGTGAGCCAATGATGATAACAAAGGCATGTACGATCAGCCCAATTTTAAGCTTAATCACTGGGACATGACCATCTTCACTGGCTCTGTAGGTAATAAAATCCACACAGGTACAGATGAGGAGCAAATAGGGCACCAATGGTGGTCATCTGCTCCAACGGGGAAGAAGACATCATGTTGGATTTTTCTATCATCACTGTGAAAACTGGACTTGCTTCCACCAAGAAACAGTTCATCAAGATAACACAAATATGACTGAACTTGAAATCAATTGCTTCAGGGGAATGAGTGATCTAAGGGGGGGCCTTGAGGGGGCAAACTATCCCATTCCCTAAAGACATCATTGGCAGGAAGAAACGGTATTCTAAAAGGTCTGAAGTGGAGACTAGAAATTTGAGACCTCAGAACTTCTAACATGGAATCTGAACTTTCCCATTCAAATGGAGTGTCTGCACATGGGTTGGGCTCCATTTCCTTCTGAGACTCACCACTCAACTTGGAATGAGGCCCTAATAAAGTGGGGCATAGCTCCTGGCCCCAGTCTTGTGATATGGCTTAGACTCTTTCTTCCATCAGGAAGTTGTGTGAGTTTTAGTTTTAGAGTGGCCCTCACTCCCACCTCCCTCTGCCAGCCATGCTTCACAGGTGACAATCGTGGAGGATTACGCAGATGTGATGCACCAACATCGTCATCAGCCGTCACCAGCAGCATCACCATCGTCATTGTCAGGGTCATTGTTATTTCCAGGTGCTAAGAAACAGCATGTAAACAATCACTGTGAAAGGACACGTGCTTTGGAAGCATCCTGAGCAGATAATATCTAAGATTAGCTGTTTTCACATGTGCTCTCATGTGCACATCCCTCATCCATTCACCTGGTGAAATACCCAGACAGACATATTCATAACACTTCTAGCCCGTGTCCTCTTTGAACAGGATGCAGCTTTTCCACTGGAATGTGATTCTTAGGGCTAGTTGAAACATCAGCCATTCTGAAGAGTCAATGATGAAATGATTTCCTCAGTTTCTCTGGGGTTGATAACATCGCAACTCATTCTGAATTGGAGGATTATTAGCATTTGCTACAAATCGGTACATCCATTAAAGGAGAGGAATTATGATATTTCATTTTGGGAAACAGCACAGCTTTCTTGGTGACTCAGCTGGTAAAGAATCTGCCTGCACTATGGGAGACCTGGATTCCATCCCTGGGTTGGGAAGATCCCCTGGAGAAGGGAACAGCTACCCACTCCAGTATTCTGGCCTGGAGAATTCCATGGACTCTATAGTGCATGGGGTCACAAAGTGTCAGACACAACTGAGCAACTTTCACATTCACAGTTTTCAACTTGACAGAAAACTCTGCTTGAAAGAAAAACAAGTTTTAAGCCATTTTCCTTAAGTATAAAGTGAAGAAATGTAGGCAAGTAGCATTTTAGCAGCACTCTGTTTAACTAATAACCTCATCTTCAACAATCTTCTCTTTCATACAATGAGTATTATACTAGGAAATAATTAGTGTTGATATAGTAATGATGAATAATAATAGTCAATACTTATTGGATATTTACTATGGTCTAGGTCTTGCTTTCATGTATCAACGTTAATTAGTTGGCAGTGACTGCTTGAAGTATGGTGTTGAGACAGATTCCAAGACTATGTCTGGATTCACTGACAAAGAGTGTTATAATTGACTAGTAATGTCTGCTTTGGGCATAAGCAGGAAGAATAATGGCATATATAAACATATTCACGTCCCCTGGTTCAGTATTATCAAATAAAGTTAAAATGTGACAAAGCACACTGGGAGAGGCACGGAGAAGTGTGAGAGCATATATTTAGGAAGAGCATTAATATGGATGGAGGTAGAATTTGACCTTAACTTTGACAGAAGGTCAGATTTTGTTGAGTAAAGTTAAGAGAAGACAGAAGAGCATTTTAAGCAGAGAGAACAGTCTGAACAAGTCATTGAGGCAAGAAGATGTAGGGGGTGTTAATGGACAACCAGTAGTTGGGACCATCTGTTGTTTATAAGGAATAGTGGGAAGTTAGTTGGGCAATCGGAGAATGGCACCCCACTCCAGTACTCTTGCCTGGAAAATCCCATGGACAGAGGAGTTTGGTAGGCTGCAGTCCATGGGGAAGCTAAGAGTCGAACATGACTGAGCAACTTCACTTTCACCTTTCACTTTCATGCATTGGAGAAGGAAATGGCAACCCACTCCAGTATTCTTGCCTGGAGAATCCCAGGGACAGGGGAGCCTGGTGCGCTGCCATCTATGAGGTCGCACAGAGTCAGACACGACTGAAGTGACTTAGCAGCAGTAGCAGTTGGGCAACAGTTTTGAAGAAAAGTAGAGAGGGCTTCAATATTGACTGAAATGATTAGAAATTGTGAGATCTTTAAGTTATTTTATTAGATAGCCAGATATGATGTGTATCTTAGGATTTATCTGTAAACAGTACATGAAGTGGATCCAAGGGAGAGGGATTGAAGAACATCAATGCTAATACAATTGCAGTCATCTGTTTGAGATGTAAGGGTCTGACTAGAGTGTAGAAAAAAGCTTTGACATAGATGAACAGCTGGAGGTAGATGAACAGCTTTGGTAACCAACTGGGCACCTGGGTGAGGACAGAGAAGCTTGTGTGTCATACATTTCTGTGAAGTTTATTGAATAGAAATAAGAATATTAGAAGGTTTTATAATGATAAACTTTCTTTATCATTCATCTTGATCTTAAGATGTCAAAAGAAAATCCACATATACATCTCTAACAAGGAGTTGGAAATTATATTTTGTAATCAGGAGACATACAAAGCCAAAATGATGGTTCAGGGAGAGGTCTGCCTAGAGATGATAGCTGAAAACTGAGAATTCAGGGACTTGACAAGGATGGGCACAGACACAAGGAAGGTAAAAATAGATCATGGCACCTGATTCATTTAGGGAGCAGAAGAATAGAGCTGAGTCATCAAAGGTGACAGGAAGAAGTTGAAGAGAATGCCCAACCCCAGAACCACTGGACACAATCCTCAGTTTAGCCAGTCAGTCTTGTCTGACTCTTTGCAACCACATGGATTGCAGCACAGCAGGTTTCCCTGTTCATCACCAGTTCCTGGAGCTTGCTCAGACTCATGTACATCAAGTCGGTGAGGCCATCCAAACATCTCATCCTCTGTCATCCCTTTCCCCTCCTGCCTTAGTACACAATCTTGCCTTGGATTTTTCTTGGACTTTAGATCTTCTGTTCATGCTCTCATTGATTCATGCTCATAAGTTTTGTTTATATACATTATGGAACATCCCTGAAATTTTCCTTAGTTTTGTGCTATTTTTTAATATGAACAAGTAAAATTTAAGTTGTCCTTGAGCCATTGTTTTCTCCTATATCTCCAACACTGAAACATACAGTGTTGTGTGAAAATGCACTGTTATTATGCCAAGCTCTGTGTTAAATATGCAGCCTCCCTTCTCTTCTCTGCTCTCAACTTCCTCCAGATGCGGGTCCTCCTTTCTTGCCATGTTATTCCCATTGTTCAGCGGGTCACAAAATGGAGTCCATCACTGGGGTCTTTCTCTGGGGGAGTCATGTATAACTTTCGTATGTAAAATTTAGCATCTAAAAATCTTGATATAAATAAAACTTTTGAAGATACTGTGTTAACTTTACTTCCTATGCTTCCTATTTTCCCTTTTATCTTTTATTTCCTCCCTCTTTTTTCCTTCAAGATAGGACATGCCCTGAATTCCCAAGCATTCCATATTTATTGCTTCTTACTTGTTCTATATAGTACTTCCCATATTTCTATATTAACATGTATTACAATAGTTTATTAGAAGCAGGTAAATACACACACTTACTAACATACAGTTAAACAGAAATACCTAGAGTATAATTTCACTTTAAATGATAGAAGATATTAGAAACTAGGGCCACTCAGATTTCTAAACCCTGGAATCAAGTTCTGGGGAAAAATATTACTAGAAAAGATGATAAGACTGGTAAAGAGTGGGCCCTGAAAAGCACAACAAAAGGAAGGAAAAAGGTGAATATTTGGACAAAAATATCCATTTCCCCTTTACTTTATCATGCTTCATGATTTATTTATTATATTTAGCTTAAGCAGTGGTTTTCATTGAGACAAACCATAATTTTCCTTTTAGAGCAATATTTCTAATTCTTTCTTTCACTATTGCCCCTTAAATAGCCTTTTTAGACATGTTCCCCCTAATCACCTCCAATGAAATAATACCACAGATAAACTATATCTATTTATATATTGTAACTATATATATTCTTTATATATTTTGAGTAAGAATTTCTTACCCCTCTGAGGAGGTGGTTTTTGCTCCTTGGAAATGATATGGACCTCTTTGAGAATGCATGTTTTATAGGAGCACCATATAAGCTGCTGAAAGATGGGTGGCTATAGATATCAATGTGGCCTGTACTTAATGGACAGTAACACCAGAATAAAATGAGAGAGTATAGGCATGGCTTCCTGCAGAGTTCCCTTTGTATGTTCTCACTAAAGTAAATAAAAATAGTATAAGTCACAAAATCTGACGCAAGTCAGCCAAAGAAAATATCAAGGAAAAAAAAAATCTAGAAAACAGTTGATATTTGAAGACAAGTCCCTGAAAATTCTTAGAGTCCTATTTTGAAAGAGATAAGAGAGAAAGGAAAAATTAAAGGAAAAGTAGGGAAGGTAGAAAATAATATTAATACCAATTTTGTAATAAACTGAATTTTGAAATAAATATTGTAAAAATATATATATATATAATATTTTTTGGTGGGCTTGTAGTATCTATTACACAAGTGTTTACAATGTCACTTTCTATATATCATTAAAATCTTTATTTTATTTGTATGTGTGTGTGTTTGTTTGAGAATTCTCTCGTAGGGGGAAACACTGTGGAGGCATGTTGGAGGAAAATGAAATTCAGCTAAGGATGAGTCAGGGGTTTAGTTTCCAGATCTAGGGTCAAAGTAGGAGCTATGAGAGGTCATTTTGAGATGTGGGTACAAAGATCAGAACTAGGTCAGTAGCCAGAGTAGCCTAAGACTGTATCAGAGTTCCTGGGGACAGCAACCGGTCTTCTCTGGGGCCAGCTGATCCCAGTCATCAAGAGAAGAGAAAGAAGCAAGATGCAATGATAAGGTCTAATGAGAATCATAGTGTTTTATATTTCGAAGGATCCATGGAGATCATCTGGAAAACAACAAAAGCCTTATTCTGAGAGAGTAGTAGAGGTCCACTGAGGCCCAGGGAAGCATCAAAGGTGCCAGCTCTGCTTGGAGCTCAGTAGGGTTAACAGCCAAATGCCCTGGGCCTCATTTCTGCACATCCTTCTTCCAAATAATAATTTTCCAGAGTTCTAGTTTTCCTTTTCAAAGTCCATTTCTTCATTCTTCATGGCATTATATGCTGAAATTCTCACAGGCAAAGACCCGCAATGTCTTAATGATATTCAACATTAAGTTGCATTAAGGAAGATGAGAAAGTTTCTAGAATGTTCTTGGGAAGTGGCAATAAAAATCTGTATGACTTTGTCTAAAAATTTGTGTGATTATAGCTTTGTAAGGTCACCTAGGTTTCTATTCTTGGATTGGGAAGATCCCCTGGAGAAGGGAATGGCTACCCACCCTCGTATTCTGGCCTGGAGAACTCCATGGACTGTATAGTCCATAGGGTTTGCAAAGAGTCAGACATGACTGAAAGACTTATACACTCTTTAGGATGAAATTCTTTAATTTTTGTTCTGGTGATTTTTGCATACTTACTATTTTTTTCTTTCTCCAATTTTCTCTGACTTTACTTGTCATATATTTCAGATTTATGAAACTTTGAGAGTACGCAAAACCTAATAAGGAATTAAAAGCACTCCCCTTTTGTGGGACAGAGGTGTTAATAGTAAAATTATTTTATTTTGAAAGCTATACTTTGGAATATGAGTAATATTTTTTGGTAAAGTATTTGCAAATAGTCATGATTCTTTCTATTTCAAATGCATATGATCTTTTTCTCCTTGGAGAAATCTTCGTGCAGAGTAATTTTTAGGAGTGTATACATATTTCCACATGCATTTCCGAATGAGAAACGTACAAGAGCCACTAGCTGAACGTTCAACAGCACTTTTTGTGCCTATGATGTGGGATGGAAAGAAATAGAAATTAAACCTCTCTCCTTTCCACAAGCCACATGCAGACTGACTCCAAGTGCAAGGTTTTCACACAGGCCAGTTTCGGTAATGTGAATTCACCCACTTTCCAACAAACCCTGAGAGGTATTTCAGTTTCGGCATCTGGTAGCAGAGGCCATCCCCTAAGCACAAGGGTGCTGCTGTGCCAGTCGCGGGGCTGCTTTATTTGATGAGGACCACAGCTCTCTGGCAGATGGGCTCTGTTTTCGTTTCCCAAACAAACCTCCTTGGAGGTGAAGGAAGGTTTGCTGACTGTGGTCAGGAAAGTCTCAATTATGAATGATTCCCTAACCAAGTGTTGAAACACTGCACTTTGTAATTAAAATGCAAAACCCACACAAACTGGAAACCATAGGACTTTTTTTTTCAGGAATTTTCCTTGAAAGCTTGGTTTCTTACTTCCTTCAAGTGTCATCCCTCTAAATCTACCTTGATTTCCTTTATTCCTCCATAACGAAATATTATCTTCTCACCTATTTTATTGGTATTCCCTCTCAAAGTGGATATGGTTTATCTAATTAGTAAAATAGATTTTAGTCACTTACTTTTCTTCTTATGAACCTCAAACCCTGTCCTCGTTTAACTTTGCTGCTTTGCAAAGTAAAGAAGTGGGATTGTTGGCTCCAATCTGCGCTACTAGGAAAATGAAGGAAAAGGCAACTCAAAGGGAAGCAACTTTTTCTTTTAATCAAGTTAACATTTTGTTCAGTGTATTATAGCACTCTTTTATTAGGTGCATACAAATTTAGACCACTTCCTTGGTAAATTGAATCATTATCATTATGGGGTGACCCTTTTCCTTTTTATTTAAAAATTATTTTTAATTGGAGGGTAATTGCTTTACAATGTTGTGTCAGTTTTCTGCCATACAACAGTGTGAATCAGTCATAAGCATACATATGCCCCCACCCTCTTGTACCTCCCTTCCTACCCCAACTCCTTTCCACCCCTCTAGGTTGTTGCAGAACACTGGGTTGAGCACCCGGTGTTACACAGCAACTTCCCACTAGCTATCTGTTTCACATCTGGTAATGTATAAATTTCAGTGTTACTCTCTCAATTCCTTTTTATTCTTAATAATGCTTTTTGTTTAAAGCATGTTCTCTTATAATAACATACCTGAAACAACTTTCTTTTACTTGGTAGTATTTGCTTGCTATATTTTGCTCCTTTTTTTTTTTTTCCAGTTTTACAAGTCTTTCTTTTTTGCTTTGCATATAGCTGAATTGGAGGGAGGTGGGACAGGGGACTAATGTGGGTCAAGATCAGTAGAGAGGAGACTGATACAAGGGAAAGGAAGAACAAAGATGTACTTTAAAAAAGGGCTTACAGATTACTAATTATGCAAATGAATCTATGCAAAAGTATTATCCAAGAATACTTGAAGGAAGAAGATAAAGGAAAACTTTCAATTGCCAAAGATCCCGTAGACAAAGTCAAAAAGCTGTCATCAAACCAAGAGAAAATAGTTTCAACGTATATAACGGGAAAAGGAAAACTATCAGAATATATGAAGAATGTCTATGAATTGATAAAAAATAACAACTCACCAGAAAAAAAAGATGCAACGGATATGAATAAGCAATTCATAGAAGAAATAGAAATTACCAATAAATTATTTTTAAATGCACAACCACATTAGCAATCAAAAAACTCAAATTAAAATTCTTTTTTCACCTTTTAGACTAGAAAACATATTTTTTTAAATTTTATTTAATTAAATAATTTTTTGGCTGTGCTGGGTCTTCATTGCTTTTTGTGCAGGCTTTCTCTAGTTGTGGGGAGCTGTGGCTATTCTTTCTTGCTGTGTGCAGATTTCTTACTGCGGTGGCTTCTCTTGTTGCAGTGCACAGGTTTGAGGTACGCAGGCTTCATTACTCGTGGCAGGCAGGCTTGGTAGTTGTGGCTCATGAGTTTATCTGCTCCAAAGCATGTAGACTCTTCCTGGACTGGGGATTGAACCCATGTCCCCTGCATTGGCAGATTCTTATCCACACCACCACCAGGGAAGGCCAGAAAATATTATATTTTAAAAGTAGATAATATTTTATATTGATGGGCTTCCCTGGTGGCTCAGAGGTTAAAGCGTTTGCCTGGAATGCGAGAGACCTGGGTTTGATCCCTGGGTCAGGAAGATCCCCTGGAGAAGGAAATGGCAACCCACTCCAGTACTCTTGCCTGGAGAATCCCATGGAGGGAGGAGCCTGGTAGGCTACAGTCCATGGGGTCGCAAAGAGTTGGACACGACTGAGCAACTTCACTCACTCACTCGTATTTTGATGAAGTCATGAAAGATAGGCAACTCTCCCTTTAAGGGAAATCTCTGGTCAGGAGTCAACGTTGCACTGCCTTTTTATAAGGCACTTTGCCAAACCATTTAAAACTTCACTTATCATTGGAGCCAACAATCTCACTTCTTGGTACTGACCCAAGAGAAACAGCCACAAGTGTGCAAGGATGCAGGTACAGGACTGTTCCCTGTAGTATTTTACGGAACAATTTTTTTTTTTTTTTAAAGAAAAGCAACCTTGAATTTTCACCAATAGGGTAATAACTACATAATGCATTCTATGGAATATTATGCAGCAATTTTTTAAACACAAGAAATCTGTTTTTGCACTTACAGAAATACCAAAAGACTTCTTGCCAATTAAAAACATTCAGAGAAGTAAAGAATTATTCTATTTATATAAAAAATACAGACTTCACACAGAAGTATTTCTTTGTACAATTTCATATGTAAATAGCAAGAGGGTTGAGTGGTTACACACTCAATTCACGACAGGCATTAAATATAGTAATAGAACAGAGACCAGAGATAATATTTTAGAGTGAGTCTGCTTGCATTGCTATTATTTCAATTTTTTACAATAAAAAATAAATTCATATTTTACTATGTAATCAAAACATTTTTAAAAAGAGATGACTATTTGACTAACGGCTGAATATTTAGTATGATTTGATTTTTCTCTGTTTGGATAGATTGGATCATAGTTTTTAATGTAATTGTGAAATTCTCTGAACTTAAAATGTTGGCTAACATATAACAAAATCTATTGGTTGACCCCTGGTCTGAGAAAACTTAAAGTGAGCTTCAGCTTTCAGGGAGAAACCTTATGTCTACAGTGAAATGAACAACTGAGAGCTATGAGCAAATCTCTCTTCTTTGCCAAGAAGAACATTGATGCCCCTTTTATTTGAAATCACGAGGGATTCTCAGTAGACAGAACTATCAGGCAGAAGGTGGATGGAACCATCTGGAATGGATCTTGCTGTTTATTTCATGAGGTTTATCTTACCCTCCCAGTATAAAAGGATCTCTTGCTTTTGAACATCCCACGTACTTGTCTGGTTATAGCAAGCCCCGGAGGCATAGAATAAACGGTGCTATGCTCAGTCGCTTCAGGCATGTCCGACTCTGTGCGACTCCATGGAATCAGGTTCTTCTGTCCATGGGGTTCTCCAGACAAGTATACTGGAGTGGATTGCCATATCCCGTTCCAGGGGATCTTCCCAACCCAGGGATCAAACCTGCATTTCTTGCATCTCTGTATTAGCAGGAGGTTCTTTACCACTAGCTCCACCTGGGAAACCCTCAATATGTGCTTAGTTACTCAGCCATGTCCGACTCTTTGCGACATCATGAACTGTAGCACACCAGGTTCCTCTGTCCATGGGGATTCTCCAGGCAAGAATATTGGAGAGGGTTGCCATTCCCTCCTCCAGGGGATCTTCCCAACCCAGGGATTGAACCCAGGTCTCCCACATTGCAGGTAGATTCTTTACCATTTGAGCCACCAGGGAAGCCCGAATAAACAGTGTGATCCTACAAAAAGTGTCAATATCTTTAGGATGACAAAGATGGAAGGGCCTCAGACCTTACAAACTGTATGATGATTGAATATTGCTTAAAATATATGAGACTTCAAAAAATTAAATTCTGAGATCTGAGCTGTCATGGACTGCAGTCATTACAAAGGGAAAAACTGAGGACTGGAAGGGTTAAGTGACTTATCAAGGTCACTCAGTGACCTTGGCAGTGACTCTTATTCAAGCGGATTCAAATAGGTTATAAGCCACCCATGTAACCTTTCAGGACCAAGGCAGTCCTCAGCTGCTGCTCATTGGAAGGACTGGTCTATGCCACTTGCTTATCTCATGGTAATTCTGAACCATGATGAATCCTCGAGGGTTTATTTTATTTTAAAGCTCAGAGTCCCCAGCTAAGATTGTTTACTTGCGGAAATCTCTAGAGGTTATTTATTTTCTTTTCTCAGGCTGTCGTGACCTTGTATTGTTTAAAGTCTACTTTCAAGTGAGATTTTTAAGCCATTATCCCTACGAACAAAGATTATCCAAGTACAGAGATGCCAAGGTTACACACGTGTAAACTTGTAAACTGCGGAAATCCAGAAGTATTCTATTTGAATGCTTATTAATAAAAATCAGCAACCATCTTGTGTTGGGTGCCCTATTCCCACAATTCTGAAATATTTACTTAACAGCAAAAGTGAAATGAGAAGAGCATATTCATCTTTTTTTTTTTTTACAATTATTGGATTCCTGGGTTGACATGGATCACAATATTATCTTAGTTTGTCTAAAATACACAAAATCTTTTTGTAAGTGACACAGGATCTCCTCTACTCTTCCCCTCTACCATTTCCTTCGTCCCCCTCCCCGCTTGTGTACACACACACACACACAGTGTTATCTTCAAAAAACATAACCAAAATAGGACCTGGAAACTCAGAACACAATATCTTCCTGTTGAAACTGTACATACCAAGGCAGCATGTTCTTACATTTTCCCCAAATTTCCCCCCACTTTTCCAGCATTGTCCATGGGACTGACAAAGTTTGGGGAGCCAGGCTAGAAGCCCCGTTTATGATGCTCTGACTCCATTACAGACTCAGCAGAGGACACATCTGGAACCCATTTCCTGCCGGAGTGCACCGTGAATGCCTGGCTGTAGTCAACACTGAGCGGTGTGTCTCCTGTCTGGCTGTCAGCTGTCTTCCTGGCCAGAGCCTAAGAACGTGGCTGCTAGTGAAAGTGTTTATGTGTTTATGTGACCACAGGTATGTGCCCTCGGTGACAGAGCCCTTACTCCATCTAGCATGTCCTGGGAAGCAAGTGGGACGGGGATGAAGCCAGATGGAGGGAGTGTCCTCGAGGTTTCGATGTCACCATCAGGAGAGGAAGGATGGTTGTGGGCGTGGAATAGGATTGTGGCATTTCTTGTGGATTTGGGCTGGATAAAGCATTTTGGGAATGACACTTGGTTAAGCTCAGTTATGGTTTTGTCCATTATTAGAGGCAAGGGAGGAGAAGGCAATGGCACCCGACTCCAGTACTCCTGCCTGGAAACTGCCATGGACGGAGGAGCCTGGTGGGCTGCAGTCCATGGGGTCGCTAAGAGTTGGACATGACTGAGTGACTTCACTTTCACTTTTCACTTGCATGCATTGGAGAAGGAAATGGCAACCCACTCCAGTATTCTTGCCTGGAGAATCTCAGGGATGGGGGAGCCTGGTAGGCTGCCGTCTATGGGGTCGCACAGAGTCGGACACGACTGACTTGACTTAGCAGCAGCAGTAGCAGAGGCAAGGGAAAGCGAGGAGCTGGCCTGTCTCCCAGGGACAAGTCCCCAGTTCCCTGAACTGCAAAGGCAGAGTCCTGAGCCCTGACTTTGGTCATGTGCAGATGGTCTCCTCCTTGCCTGCCAGAGGACTCTGAGCCTTGACACGTGCAATGAGCTTCGGGAGATATCTTCCCACAGATCAGGATGATATCTGCGTTTGGGGAAGCCCACTTGGTAAGAACGTTCTTCCACCTTCCTGAAAGTTCCAGGGAGAGAAAGAGCCATGGAAAATAAGCTGATGGGTATTTTTAGATGCTTACAGGATTCCCTGCACTGTGCTAGACAGGATGAAGAACACCAAAGTGATGTAAGTCACAGGGTTTGTGTTTTGTTGTCATTTATTTATTTATTTATTTGCCTTTTATCTTGAGCTGCTTCTAGCTCAGAAGAGAGGTAAGATCTCCTCATAACTTTCCTCAGGTGCGCATGTCCTTTGGAGGCTTGCCCTCAAGTTGTTAAGGCCTTTTCCCTCCTGATTTTGCATGTTCTTCATTTCCAAGTTCTTCATTTCCCAATCGTATGGTCACTCCCAACTCAGGATCTCTTAGTCACTAAACCATGTGTCATTTGATGCCTGTGAACGTCTCGCTCTTTCCCACATGTGACTTGAGCAGAAATGTTGCCCGTGAAGCCAGCATCCTCTTTTTCATGTTTACACATGTTTTAACAGCTCAAGTTAAAAATCTCAGAGGCTTTTTTGATGGTCCTGTCCTTATCAATCTAAAATGTAATACACAGTCACTTCCTTTCAAGTTTTGCTTTCAGCATATCTCCTGAATTCATTGCCTGTCTTCCACTTCCAAAGCTTTAGCTGATGTCCCCACCTTGGAAGACAAAATTAAGTGCTTAGTTACTGTACATGTATGAACAGTCATCAGGGTTATGACAACTATATGTGCATCTGCCCTAGAGGTGTCCTCAGGGTGGCTCAGATATTGAGAGCGGTGTTGATGTTGGGCACCTATTTTCCAATAAAGTGAAGTCTTATGGTGAAGTTCTGAACCAAAGTATGTCTGTGCATGCTATTCACTTCAGTCATGTCTGACGCTTTGCAACTCTGTGCACTGTAGCCTGCCAGGCTCCTCTGACCGTGGGATTCTAGGGGAAGAATAATATTGGAGTGGGATCCACTCCAATGTAGAGATCCCTTCTCTAGGGGATCTTCACAACCCAGGGACTGAACCCAAGTTTCCTGTGGCTCTTGCATTGCAGGCAGATTCTTTACAACTAAACCACTGGGGAAGCTTCAAACAAAGTACAGTCTCCCTTAATTTATAGGTGCAAAGTCTGCATCCCTAGAAAATTTAGTGTATATTAAAATCACATCAAAATGTCCTTTTGTTTTTGTATATAAATGTGTAACAGGACATTTAAAATGGTGCAGAACATTAGACAATTCTTCACAGTGGGGGAGACAACATGTAGCCCCCAATCACTGCAACAGCTGGCAATGTTGCCCACAGATTTCCAAAGTGTACCTTGGCTGTTGGTAGCATTTCCATTGGAATCACTGCACAGCGTTAATTTATTTATATTATTTTTTACTTAAACAGACAATAGTCAACTACCTCTCCTTATTAAAGGTGAAAATGTTACAGGTGAAAGTAAATCTCCTTTATTTCCACCTCTACGCTGGTCGACCTTACTCTCATCCCCAAAGTAACTATGTTTAATTGCTTTGTATGTATCATTCCAGAACTGTTACTATATATTAACCTACTATTTACGATCCCCTGGATTATCTGTGGTACTTGTTATGAGTTGAATGGTGTCCCCTCAAAATCCACACATTGAAGTCTTATCCTATAGTACCTCAGCATGTGACCTTACTTGGGAATAGAGCAGTTAAAGATATAGCTAGTTAGGTTAAGATGAGGTCATGCAGGAGTAAGGTGGGCCTCTAATTCAATACAAAGGGTATTCTCATATAAAGGGGACATTTCGATACAGGGACAATGCACAGAGAGAATGCCATGTGAAGATAAAGGCAGAGATGGAGAGATGATTTACAGGCTGAGACGTGCCAAAGATTGCTAGCTGACTGGCAGACCCCAGGAGAGAGGCATGGAGTAGACCCCCCACTGCCCCCACCTTGCCAGCCTCGGAAGGAACCAACCATGCTGACACCTTGATCTCAGGCCTCCAACCTCCAGAGTTAGTTGCTCAGTCATGTCTGACTCTTTGCGACCTCATGAACTATAGCCTGCCAGGCTCCTCTGTCCATGGAATTCTGCAGGCAAGAATACGGAGTGGGTTGCCATTCCCTTCTCCAGGGGATCTTCCCCACCCAGAGATTGAACTGACATCTGCATTGCAGGCAGAATCTTTACCATCTGAGCTACCAGGGAAGCCTCCAGAACCATGAGATGATACATTTGTATAATTTTAGCCACTCAGCTTGTGGTACTTCTTCCTTATGGCAGCCCTTGGGCTTCCCTAATAGCTCAGTAGGTAGAGAATCTTCCTGCAATGAAGGAGACCCCGGTTAAATTCCTGGGTTGGGAAGATCCACCGGAGAAGGGAGAGGCTACCCACTCCAGTATTCTTGGGCTTCCCTTGTAGCTCAGCTGGTAAAGAATCCGCCTGCAATGTGGGAGACCGGGTTTGATCCCTGGGTTGGGAAGATCCTCTGGAGAAGGGAAAGGCTACCCACTCCAGTATTCTGGCCTTGATAACCCCATGGACTATACATATACGTATAGTCCATGGGGTCGCAAAGAGTTGGGCACAACTGAGTGGCTTTCACTTTCATTTTTCAGTATTTTAAGTAATAGACAAGAAACTCTCAGAATTAAGATGGGCTAGGGAGGCCTGGAGATGCTGCAGGTTGGATGACTGGGTAAGTTCCCCCTTTGGAGATGTTGGTCAGGCTGGCCTTGGACAGACTAGCATGCTGCGGAGTACAGACTTGTTTACAAGTGTGCCTTTCCTGTGAGCCCTATCTCCCAACAAAAAAAACCCATCTGTTAAATTAGACTTGCAGTCAATTTGTTTCTATCGAAAAAGGAAATTGGTGTTTAGCTTTGAGGCTTTTTTCAAGCAGTTTGTTGTAGAAATGAAAAATACTGAATAACTCAAATTTTACCCTGGAGCATGACAGAATTTTAACTGGTTGCATTTTACAGCCTGTGTGACAGGGAAAAATGTGATCTCCATCTCATTCTGGATCATTCTCTACACCTTGCATACGCATGCATGATGAAAAGAGTTCTAAAACACAGCTTGAGATGCAGCACTTGACATACCACCGATGTAAATGAAATGAATAGTTCAAAATCACGAGCATGGAAAGAAAAAGCAGACCTTTGAATATCCAGTTTCACAAAGTAACGCATTTAGAAATAATTTGCAAACTGGAAAGGCAGTTACAAGGGTCATTTTGCTCCACTGTGCCGCGTGTCACAATCTTTAAGCTTTAATGAGAGTTGCTCATTGAGTCTAGGATTTAGCCAGACATTTGGCTTGAGCAAACACTGAGAAAAACACTGCTAAAATAATTATATTCAGTTTAGGGTCTTTAATACTGTCAATGATGCCAGATTCTTCTGAAAATAGAGTTTGTGGAATCTGACTATTTTGCACTATTTTACCTTGAAATGTCTATGGGACTGTGTCTGTACGCTTTAAAAAATTTATATTCTAAATTAAAATGTCTGAATATCAAAGAAATATCACTTCTACAGTTTAAGCTAATAGATGCCTATATTATTTTGCCCTTCATTCAAAGGAAAGTATATTTGTGTAAAAGCAATACAGAGATTGATATTTTATTGTAGAACTGTACAATTATCTGATATGCTTTTTAGAATAGAGATGAGAAATTGCTTATCGTTCTATCAACATAGCACTGTGAAATTGAAACAATGTTTTAATTGAAGTGTAGTTAATTTATAATATTGTGTTGGTTTCAAGTGTACAGCAAAGTGATTCGGTTATATACATAAATTCTTTTTCAGATTCTTTTCCATTATAGGTTATTACAAGATACTGAGTATACTTCCCAGTAGATCCTTGTTGTTTACCTGTTTTATATATAGTGTGTATCTGTTAATCCCATACTTGAAATTTATCTCTCCCTCCCATCCACTTTGGTAATCTTAAGTTTGTTTTCTATGTCTATGGGTTTACTTCTGTCTTATAAATGAGTTCTGAAATTGATGAATTTTACATTAACTTTCTAGACTCTTTTAACATATAAACATTTCTTTTTAAAAACTGTGTTTAATAGTTTTCAGTGTGTTTTAACAATGCAGCTAGAATATTATGAAAGTACTGAGCGCTTCCCTTAATGCCTTTTTTGTCACACTCATTTGCCATTTATGAGACTG
This sequence comes from Ovis canadensis, assembly GCF_042477335.2. Lineage (NCBI taxonomy): Eukaryota > Metazoa > Chordata > Mammalia > Artiodactyla > Bovidae > Ovis > Ovis canadensis. The sequence goes on from NC_091246.1 coordinate 32,631,784, forward strand.
TTTGGAATAAAAAAAGCAGTCTTGCCAATTCAGCAAGCTAATCACCTAGTGCTCTAAAGGAGCATTAAATATTTTATCCAGTGTGGTTGTCTGAAGGGAATGGTTAGTTCTGTCACCATGTGACACCCCTGAAGTTCTCTGAGAGGCTGACAGGAACTAACAAACCCCACTCTGACTGGAGCAGTCTTCTGCGTGCAGTCTGTCACGGAGAGCATGCTGCACACCGCGCATAATCACAGCTACCTCTGATCAAAGCCCTTGAATGTTTTCTGGGTAGCGTGTTTAATGGCTCAAGGTGAGCTCACCACTTCGTCTCCTTTGTCCAGACATCCCAGCTTCCCCTGACTTTCTCTGGCCCTCTGCCTGCAATGTTCTTCTGCCTTTCTATTCCTTTCCTTCTCATCCTTCATGCCTTCAGCAACTTCTCTGTCTCAGCAAAAGCTCCCTAGGTCTCCAGCTCTGCAGGGAAGACCTCCCGCTCTCACTATTACGTCTCCTTTGCACTTCACAATTGTAATGCACATTGATTTATGCGTTGTGCTGTGCTCTACTTAATCACCCAGTCATGTCTGACTCTTTGTGACTCCCATAGACTGTAGTCCACCAGGGTCCTCTGGGTCCACGGGGGTTCTCCAGACAAGAATACTGAAGTGGGTTGCCATACCTTCCTCCAGGGGATCTTCCCGACCCAGGGATTGAACCCAGGTCTCCCTCATTGCAGGCAGATCCTTTACTGTCTGAGCCACCAGCCAGCCACCCTGATGATTTATGTCATTTATGGGACCATGTGGCTAATGTCCAACTCTACCTGGGGTCTGTAAGCTTCATAAGCACAAGGGCTTTGATTTTATTTCCCTAATATCTAGTGGAGTGCCTATCCTATAGTGGCAATTACTAAATATACTTAATAAATATTGATGAAAAAAATGGGTGAAGTATTACTTCACTGTTATGTAGTATTTTTGGTTTGAAAATATTATGTTAAGAGATTTACTGTTTTATATAAAAAATAATGTTCTGCCAAATACCCACTGTGCCCCCTCAAAACCAGCTGTGTGTTCAGTAGATTGACTACAGACCACAGTCCACTCACTATCCCCAAGGGCAGAACGCAGAGGACACTTTTAATTGTCTGGAGAAGCCCCTTATTTCAATGCATGTGAATAAGGCCTCATAGAAAAGGAGGTTCAGATGTTGGTTTGTGTATTCTTCTTTAATTCAAAACCATGAATTGGAGCACATGTATGCATTGCGACAGGGCAGAAGCAGTTGTTTTCTCTGTCCTTGCAGAGCTGGCAGTCTCCAGCACTGTTCTCAATGTGGTTCTAGACCTCAGAATCACCAGAGTGGTTATTAAAATGTAGCCTCTCAGCTTCCATTATACACAGATAAAAATAAAATATTTCAGAATGGGGCTAGAGAAGTATAAAACTGGAAGAAATTCCCTCTGTCACTCTCCCTGACGTTGGAGTTCAAGGCTGTCCAGGAGGGGCATTTATGAGTGCAGTGGCCATGCCTTCTGCTTCTCCTGGGTAGGTTGGAACCCTGTTGCCCAAAACTCTGGGGAGGTTTCATTTAGTTATAAGATAAGGCAGCGTGCTGGCTGGTAATTGCTTGGTGCATCTACTGGTTTCTGACAATCGTCTGTATAAGCATTCCTTTAGATGACAGACCAAGTGACAGCAATGCAAGGAGAGCACAATGGCCCAGGGGACAAACATTCCTTAGCCGCTGGCCTGAGCTATGTGATCCTAGGCAATTCACTCCACTGCTCTGAAGATACTGTTAGAATGAGGACCAGCATCGCTTTGCCATAGACTGAGAGGACTGTGAAATTCTTCAAACAAGACCTTTTATTTAATAAATACTTAAATAATTTGATTCTCATTAACATTATTAACTGGAAAACTGTTAATAGAAGATCAGACTAGAAGGCTTCTAAAAGTCCTTTCTTCCCCAAATAACTGAGAACATTGAATAAAGGTAATAAAACACCCTCACCCAAAGGTGCTGCGATATGAGAGGACATGCTAGGGACATTTCTATAACCACTGTCCTCTGCTGATGGCACAGCAGCAGGTATGGCAACTTGAACTTCATATCTGCCATGGTCCCATCGAGAAAGAAACGTTCACTCTGATGAGTCAAGTAAAGAGACTTAATCTAGGCTCTACTTGCAGAGAAGGAAGGTGAAGGGCACCAACAAGAGATGCTGAGAAACTTAGAGACCCATTACAGCAGGAGGCTGTTACCACCTCCCTTAGGACTGGACGGTTCTGGGAGGAAACAGCCACACTATTGGAGCATGGGAGCCTCTGAGAGCTGGAGGAAACACACAGCTCCTCACCTGGAACGCAGTCATGGAGAGACAGATGGTGCCAGAGATGGGGCAGCACACAGAGAGGAAATGGGGGAGAAATACTCTGACCCCTTCTTCTTTCACCCTCCATTCTCCTGACTGCCCTCAGCTGGCTGAAACCAGGCAGAAGCCTGCCAAGCTGGGGGTGGGACAGCCACTGACAGGGGAGGCCAGTTGCTGAGCCACAGAAGAGAAAGGCTGAGAACAGGTTGGCGGAAGGACTGGGGAGTGGAAAATAACAGCACATGTCCTTGCTTAGGTGTTTATACGGAGAATATTTCCTTTTTGAAGGACCTTTCTTAGGTGTTCATAGCCTAAGCACAGAATGAAATCAGAATAGATTCATTTACTGGAGAGCACAGTCTTTGATCCATTTCCCAAGACTTGAAAATAATCCAGAATTAGAAAAGCACAGGGAAAGTCGAAACAAGTGCAAACACCAAGAGTGTCTTTATTCTTTTTAAAAATCTGTCATTTCAAAATGCATTTAAGGCAGACATATATTATTACTGGATCTATTTAATTTTCTCTTGAGAATTCTTATCTTTTGCTATTTTTCTTCCTACTTACCACGTATTGACTCAAGAACATGTTCCATATAGTCAGGCAGGAAATAGGGGAAAATTAAAAAGTATAAGTGGCACATAATCTTTTTTCAGGATATTCTGAAAATCTGTGGTACTCACCTCCAGTGCTGATTTGAGTACACAGAAAGTTGTTAGGTGTACACTTTCTTAGCGTTTTAAAAATAACTCTTCAGAGTGAAAAGAACTATTCTGTCTAAATAGTCTTTTCTTATCTTCTATTGAGCATGATTGTTCTTTCATTTGGCAGTTTCTAGCTAATTCTAAGTTTCTCAGAATGATATGGAAATTTGATACCAAATAACTCAGGGATGGAGAGGTTGTCACTTTTTTGGTTTTGCTTCTGTACTTGGTCAGCTGAGAAGCACTAAAGGCTATAGGGAAGGATGGGTATGAACAGAACATGGTCTGAAGATTCTTTTGATGGTAGATATTGATGAACCAAGAGAAGGGTTGACTGTCAGCATTCTTTTTGGGTCAGGGGTTAGATGACTGGTGAGCTCAATGCCCAGGGCCCTTGTACAGGGAGTTTTAAGCATCCCTTTGCAGACCAGTATTTTGGGATGACTACGTAGGGCCTGTTGACTATACTGTCAGGGTGTTTGAGGGCTAGCCAAGTATGTAAACTGGTCACTATATTAGACCAATACCAAGCTTCCAATCTTGCTGGCTGTGAATTTCAGTGCAGGCTTTGAGCACCATGACATGATTTCATGGTTCTAATTTCATGTTCAAATATGTGAATAATCAGGGATGATCTCCTAAGGGGAGATATCTTTTGCCAGCTGCTGAGTCCATATCAACACAAGTGTGCTTCTATTCAATCAAAGTCACCGGCATTTTCTCTTTAGAGATACGTTAGTATTAAACCTAACTTTATCTCCAGGCTATTAAGTTCCATACATTAATAGTTAAGGAGGTCACTAAATTTTGACACAGAAAATTGAATAACGAGGACATGATGAATCCTTAACCTCATTGCCTCTGTGGTGTGCATATGGCTTAGGATGCAAAGGCTTTCCAAGGTTTTCCTTTCTCCCATTTGATGATTTTTGTGCATTTTCATAGAATTTTCATAGTTTTGGTAAAATATAGTAGGAAAAGCACAAAGTTTAGGGAGAGAAGACACAGATTTCCAGTTGCTGATGCTGACCTGTGGCAAGTCACCTTACCTCCATGGGTCTTAACTTTCTTCACCCATAGAAGAGACTTACTGTGATAGGCTGGGGGCTCTATCAGATGAAGGCACTGTTAAGTGAGAGGGCAATCCTTAGCAGTACTGGAGCTTCCTTGGTTCTGGTGACGAGGTCTCACTGACTCATAGCAAAAGAACATGAGGTGGTCAGAATCACGTAGTAGACGTCTAATGAATTTTCCCAGCTCTGAAACCTTCCCAGACTCATAATCCTTAAAGATTGCTGTTGTTCAGCCGCTCAATCGTGTCCAGCTCTTTGTGACCCCATGGACAGCAACATGCCAGATTTCCCTGTCCTTCACTATCTACCGAAGTTTGCTCAAATCCATGTCCATTGAGTTGGTGATGCCATCCAGCCATCTCATCCTCTGTAGCCCCCTTCTCCTCCTGCCCTCAATCTTTCCCAGCCTCAGGGTATTTTCCAATGACTTGGCTCTCTGCATAAGGTGGCCAAATTATTGGAGCTTCAGCATCAGTCACCAATGAATATTCAGGGTGATTTCCTTTAGGATTGACTGGTTTGATCTCCTTGCTGTCCAAGGGACTCTCGAAAGTCTTCTCCAACACCACGATTCAAAACCATCAATTCTTTGGTGCTCAGCATTTTTTATGGTCTAACTCTCACATGCATACATGGATGGAAATGGAAATAGGGAAAAACCATTTGTCCTTAAAGGTACAAAGTCTAAATGACTCAATGTAATACCCAAGGACCTTCCTCCTCCAGCCACGCTAGACTCTCTATCATGGCTAGACCGGTAGCAATAGCTTCTTCAGCCACTTGCCTGCTTCACTGTCTCCCCATCATCTCTCAAAAGAGCTCGTTTTTCCAGCTGTCCAGAAGGCATTTCTCTTTGCCAGTCCAAATGATACCCAATCCTTTTACAGCAGCTCACTAGCTGCTAGTTTCTTGAGGCATAATGCTACAGGAAAGGAGAGGGAAGGGCTGAGATTACGAGCACCAGTGAACGATGTATTTATCATCATTTTGTCTGCTTTCTCCTCCCCCACCCCCACAGTAGGTGCCATCCCCTCATTGTGCTTATGAGAAAGCTGAGATTCTTGGCCAAGGTCACACTCTACTGAGATGCTAGTTTCAGATTCAAATCCAGGTCTGTGCAGTACTTCACAGTGCTTCCTTTGCCTGTAGGAGGGGCAAGCAATGATGTAAGTAAATCAGTGTTTATTTACTGATACAGCTGGAGAGGGCTTCAAATCCTGTTCCACATCAAATGGTTATCAGAAGACATTAGCTCCTTCTTAAACATTTGACACAAACATGCCTGAACATGATATCCAGGTGGTTATCTTTTTTTTGAAATAAGGTAAAGGATCTGTGATTATTTTTCTAAAACTGTATAATGGAGGAATGGTTAATTTTGTTCTTATTGAACTTACTAACAAGACTTCAGGGTTTATTTCAAATGATCTGGCAGCCACAGTTCAGAGAAATAAATTCCACACAATCTTATTACCAATGTAATTTCTTGGAATGGAATTGGCGATGCCTGATTTTAGAAATGCATCCATTTGAGGGCCTCAGTTGGTGCCAGCAGCTAGCATTTCTTCACATGGAGTCAAGCTGGCTCCATGGAAGCACGTGAGTTGCAACTACATCTCCCCCTGAGGTTTGGAAGGAGGGCCAGCCAGCCCTACAGACTGTGTGTTGGAAATGAGGCATTTCATGTCTTCTTCTGGATGAACTAAACTTGCACCAGGCCATGCCCATGCCAGGCAAGAAGTTACCAAATCCTGACACTGTCAGACAAGCTCCCAGAAATCTGCAGCCATGATGGTTGAGGGTTTTTTCCTTTTAAGCTGCCTGAGGTGCTGATAACTCAGGTTAACGCTTTTCATCTTTTACCAAATCTGCGGCCAAAATGTTTTTCCACCTTTATGACTCACCTTTTTCTCAGACCTGTTAAATTTGTAAGAGTTTAGTAAAAACATGCAGGGAAGACTGAGGCAGTCTCCGTTTTCTTCCTGATGGGCACGGATGGATATCCACTGGCAAGCTGGAGCTCCCTGTGTCTCCCAAGTTCAGGTCTGACTTGGATCCCAGGCCACTGAAGGGTTCCAATGGAAGATGCATTCCAACTTTCAGAAAGATGCCTTTCCAGTTTCAAAGTTGTAGAGTTTCTCTGGTTACTATGAAACAAGGGTCGACTTGATAAAAAGAATCAGGGAATATTTTTAATTGTGGGGGATTGATATGTCTAAGTCTTAAAAGGGCCTTTCCATGAGCACTCTAGTTCAGCTGTGCCTCCTTAATTTGACTTCTATCTATTTTCTACATTTATTTTTCGCTTCAGCTGACTGTCCTTTTCTTATACATGAAGTCTCATCACTGTTTGTTATGTCCTTTGCATCTTTGCTTACAATCTCCTCATATCTGTGATTAGAACATCCACCCCTTCAAGTCCTTTTAAACCTTAACCTTCTTTCTAGGTTCCAGTTAAATCCCATTTCTTTTGTGACATCTTTCTTAATAAAAATTGCTTCCTCCCCTGAGCTTCTGTAACAAGTAACCTCTCTTACTGCTCTTAAGAGCCTCTCTTTGCCAGTGGTTCTGTAACTTCACTGCAATATATCTTAGTGCAGATATCTTTTTATTAGCTGGTGATTCATGTCTTTCATCAGGTCTAGAAAATTCTCAGGCTTTGTTCTTTGGAAAACATCTTCTCCTCTCCTCCTTTTCTTTTTCTCTGGTATTTATTTTTCTGGAACTCATGATATATGTATTGGGCCTTTTTATGCTTTCAACTTTCTCTACCTCTCTTTCATGATCTCTTTCTGTTCTGCATTCCAATTTCTTTGGATTTGTATTTCAATTTCAACATTGTCTAATCTGCTGTTTAACTTTCCCACTGCATTTCCAAAAACAAATTTATTGAGATACATGAATAGTTTACAAAAATGAATATAATTTACATATATAAATCCAACTATTTAAAATTCACAGTTCCATGTGTCTTTTAGCAAACTTAGTTGTAGAAACATCATCATAATATAGTTTGAGAACATTTCTTATAAAATGGCTCGTGACCATCTGTAGTTGATCCTTATTCCCACCCCCAGTCAGGAAATGTCTGTCTCTATAGACTTGTTTTATATGGACATTTCATATAAACGGAATCATACATGATGTGCTCATTTGTGTTTGGTTTCTTTTACTTAGTATAAAGCTTTTGAGCTTCATTTATGTTGTAGCTTGCCTCAGTGGTTTTTCATTGCTGAATAGTATGTCATTGCATGGATGCATCACATTTAATTTTTCCATTCATCTGTCGTCCACTGAGTTTTCAAGATCAAAGACTACATTTCTTTCAAAAAGTTCTATCTGCTTCTATTTCAAGTTGGATTGGACAATTATATTCCATCTAATTGTTTTTTTTTTAATTTATTTCATTATTTCATTTTAATTATTTTAAACATACTTTCTAACATGATTAGTTTCTAATACTTCCTCAATTGGAAAATCTTAAGGATCTGAATCAGGTGCTTTTTGATTATGTGATTCTTGTCTATTTTGCCTTGTTTCCTCTTATAATTGAATTTTGAGCTCATATTTTATGGGAATCTTGTGTGGTCTGGACTGAGGTTTTCTGGTTGGCACCCAGGGCAACTCTTTTTCAGGTTAATTTTTTGATTTAGAGTTTCCTGGACCGTGCCATAGTGTAGAAATGAATACCAAATCTGTGAAAATGCAAGTCTGTGGTTAAAAATTGTCACGAAAGACTTTTTCCTCCCAAACTAAAAATAGAAGGATACAGAAATACTTTCTCATATTCTGCCCTTTCTGATTTTCTCACTGTTTTTTCCTTCCCTGTTTCTCTGAGAGTTTGATTATTTGATTGCAAGCCAGTGTCTCAGTTGTAACTCCCTGACTCATGAAGGCCCAAGTCCTGGAGTCTCGACCTTGGAGACACACAAGTGGGACCTTACCCTGTCTTCTGAGAGCCAAGGTATGACTCCCACTTACCACCATGTTTTCATCTTACTCTCCATTTTTGGCCCCTTATTTTATTTAGGCATATATTCACATATGCAATTTTAAAAGCATGTTTGTTCTATTTTGCTTTTCTAGGTGTTCTATAGTATGAGTTTTGCAGGATATTCAGTGTTCTTGGGAACACAGTCTGATGATTTTATCAGACATCAGTGTGCACATATCTGTGAGTGTGTATATGTGCTTTTATACGTGAAATGTCAGTTGACTTATCACTAGATCCAGCGTTATTACCTGAGCAGAGTAATGTGGTTTTTTTATAAAGGATATTTTAATTTTCAGATAAGTTTTAAAGGTTACATTGGATACCTCTACACAGTCAATGGCTTTTTTGAATTTCTCGATCTGTAGTATCCTCTACTACACAGTAAATTTCTAGGAAATGATACCATAGTGATTGTTGGATTTTGTGAAATATCTTTCATCTTTAGTTTAACAGTTTGGTAAGAAAATGCTATGCATTAAAATTCACAAACACTTTTGTATCCTAAGTGTTTTGTGGCTGGAAGAAATATTCTTTTCTAAAGCTCTTAATGATATGGCACACCAGGGCCATAGCCTTGTCTAAACCAGGGTTATATCCTGGTTTATATAACCAGAGTGGTTATATCCTGGAAATTCCTTTCATCTCAAAGCTTCTATTTTAGGAAGAACATGAAATTATCTGACCTTGGAAAGAACCAAGGAAACTGTTTACTCCCCTGGGTTGTTAACTCCAAATAAAAACAGTCTTGCATGTTAAGTGAAATCTTAATGGTATCTTCTTAAAGCCTAATTTTAAAGTTTCAGATGTCTGTTTTTGAAGGTATCTATCTATTTCACTCCTCTGAATTTCTTAACAACTTCCTCTCCGGTCTATCCATTATTAGTTTTGTAAGGGTGCTGTAAGAAAGTACTACAAACTTTGTTCTGTTGTTTGCTGTTTTAGTCAGTAAGTCATGTCTGACTCTTTGCAACCCGAGGGACTATAGCCTAACAGCCTCCTCTCTCCATGGGATTCTCTAGGCAAGCATACTTGAGGGGTTGAATACAAATGGGTTGCCATTTCCTTCTCCAGGGGATCGAACCCACATGTCCTGCTTGGCAGGTGGATTCTTTACCACTGTGCAACTAGGGAAGGGCAACAAACTTAGGAGGCTTAAGGCAGCAGAAATTTGTTTTCTCATAGTTCTGGAGCCTAGAAGTCTAAGATCGAGGTTTTGGCAGCACTGGTTTTTACTAGAAGCTCTGCGGGAGAATCTGTTCCATGCCTCTCTCTTAGCTTCTGGGGTTTGCCAGCCATCCTTGTCAATCCTTAGCTAGTAGACGTGTCACTTCAGTCTCTGCCTTTGTTTTCATGTGGCATTCTCCTCTGCACGTCTGTGTCTTCACATGGTCTTCTGATACGGACACTAGTCTTTGGATTAGGGTCCACTCTAATCCAGTACAACCTCATTTTAATTATAACTACAAAAATCCCTTTCCCAAGTAAGATCACATTCTAAGGATCCAGGTAAACGTGATTTTTGGAGGGACAATATTTAACCCGGTACAGTTCAGTATTGTGGGCTGTGAGCAAGAACAAGTGTAGACCCTGGAAAGAGCTGGTCACCATACCAGGCACCTTACCAGCACTCTATGTATCACATCATTTTCCAGTGGAGATGTAAGGAGCAGCTTCGAAGACCCAGGAATCCTTAAATGTGAGGTTTTAATATAGAGGCTCTCAGAGAGAAACATCTTCTTCATTGTGAAGAGCACTGGGAATCCACAGTAATCAGATATTGCAGGCTCCATCCATCTGGGCTGTCTGGTAAGGACAGAACATGCTTACAAAAGGTGAAGAAGAACAGAGCTTAACTGTAAAAGAAATATAGTTGGGGTTACCAGGAGGCTTTAATAAACAGAGAGACTTGTTAGTTTGCAAAGCTTATAGTCACCTTTCCTAAATCTTGAGGGTTTCCTACATTCTCGTGGGCAGTTATGAATGTAAATGGAGCAAAAATGCCTTTAGCCATGACCTTCCATATCTTTCCCAGGTTCCTCAGGTCACACAGCTGAGAGCTAGGGGGTGTCTATAAATGTTGTTTCCTTTAAAACACACACTCTTGTCAAAATGAATCAGAATTACTAGAAAAAAAAGAGTAAAGATATCCAGATTCTGTTAAAACCCCATGAAAACGTAAACAGCATTAATTTCTTTGGTTGGATTGCTGGGAGCAGTAATGTTTTTCTCCAAGAAGCATTCAATTCAAAAAGCCAAATATCTATTCTCTTGTCTTCTATTTTTGTCCAGGCTATAAACCAACATCAGCTCTAGCTGCACAAACCTGTGGATTCAAATGAAGCTTCTTTGTAGAGTAGAGTGACTCAGGTGAAAAAGGAGTTGCAATGTGGAAGAGAATGCTTCCTGGAATTCATAACGCTTCCTTACTTTTCTAACATTTTTAAAGAAAGTTATGCCTGACTGCTCAGGGGGATTTGAAAGGAATTGTTGGCTGCATACAAAAACTAAAATATATGTATTAATTTTAATTCCATAATAGGTCCCTGTGGTTGCTGCCTATCTTAAAGGAAGGATTAGAAGAAGGCAAATGTTTCATTCTATTCACCAAACATTATAGTTAATACTTTTCTGACATGAAATCTTTGTTTACCTAATGTATTAGATGTAATAGATTTGTCAAACTAGTTCTTCCCACTAGAGCTCCTGATTTAAATCTCCTTTAAATAAACTTCAGTTGACTCAATATCCTCACCCACAATGATTTTAATTCTGCAAAAATAATGACTTGGCTTTCCACTCAAGCTTTACCTTTATATGTGGCTTAAAAAAAAGTGTTATCAAAGCCACTGGTATTGCTATTATACCAGTTAGGCAGGAAAGCCCACAGGGAAAAAAAAGACTGTATGTTGATTGCATGGTTTCTATTTAAGATTTGGGAATTTTCATACAGTGAACTGAAGCTATATTCCTGAGTTTGTTGGGTGGGCTTGTTTCCTTTTTTAAGCTCTGCAACTTCTCACAATCAAAGGGATGGGGTAAGAGGTACCACATTATCTGAACTCACAATGGGGAGGGCTGAGGCTAACGGCTACTCTCTTCTTATTCTTAATAATCACTTCTTATTCTTAATCACTTCCTAAGATTGAAGTCTAAGTATTTTTCAGTGATCAATATGTTTTGCTACTTTTCTTAAAATGAAAAAAATATTTTATTTGTTTACGGTTGTTAAAGTAATCCCAAAGTGTTAAAGAATTCCAATAATTATAGCAAAGAAATTTTTTTTAAAGTTAAAACATCCAAATTGAATCACTTTGAGAATGATAATATTAATATTTTATGATATATAAACTCAGATTTCTTTCTATGCAATATGTATATGGCATACTTTATAATATTCCTATATAGTTACAAAAGTTGTATTTTACTATTTATAGAATACACATAGTCTTCTTTCTTCACTCTGTGTTAATTCATGCATATCTTTCAATATCTGAATACTGATCCTTATCATAGTTTCAAATGGCCCCGCAGAATTCTTTTAAAGGTATACTTTAACCAGCTACCCCTTGGTAGATCTGTGATTTTTCGGTTACAAATGTGACATTTATTTTGTGCATGTTATTTTCTTATCCACAGATACTTCATATTTTGTGCAACTTGAACCAATTATTCGTTGTCTTACATGTCTTCCTCCCACTATAAGGGCTTCCCAGGTGGTGTTACTGGCAAAGAATCCACCTGCCAATGCAGGAGATGCCAGAGACATGGGTTTGATTCCTGGATCAAGAAATATCCCCTGGCATAGGAAATGGCAACCCACTCCAGTATACTTGCCTGGAAAATCCGTTGGTTAGAGGAGCCTGGCAGGCTACAGTCCATGGGGTTGCAAAGAGCTGGACATGACTGAACACACTCAGACACACACTCTTTCTCTCTCTCTCTCTGTCCCACTATAAATAAATTGGGGCTTCCCTGGTGCCTCCATGGGTAAAGAATCCTCCTGCAATGCAGGAGACTTGGGTTCGATCCCTGGGTTGGGAAGATCCCCTGGCAGAGGGCATGGCAACCTACTCCAGTATTCTTGCCTGGAGAACCCCCATGGACAGGGGAGCCTGGTAGGCTGCACTCCATGGGGTTGCAAAGAATCAGATATGACTGAGCAACTAAGCACAGCACGTAAATAAAATTCATCATCCCAACCAATTATTAGTGACCTACCACTTCTGCAAAACTTAGCCTGAATCTTTAAGTGTCAGCAGGAGGGAAGGTGGATGTAGGTACCATTTCTATCACTTTTTAGAGCTTACTGAGTTATTCTCCTTCTTACAGCTTTCTGTAATATAAATGTGCATCAATGGGCTCACACACTTGTGCATGAATACACACCCACATAAACACATACTGTACAGGCATGCATATTTATGACTGTAAACAGTTTAGGAAAATGAAGTTCTTCTCCCCTATAACGCTGACCAAATACATCCCCAAATATGCACATTTGGGTATTATCTTTGGAACATATATTTCAAGTACCAATTCCAAATATGAAAAATATTTTGAGTATTCTGAAAAAGAGGGAAAATAGTCAGCTTTCAAGTTCTTCATTTTAGGGCTCCAGGCATTTAGGGCTATTGTTAGGGGAAGGTATGGTGCCGTGAAATGCTGTAAACATTTGTGCTTAGGCTTATGAAACCCGACTCCTTACACCCTGCTCAGTAATAGAGTAGTGCAATGGTGACTTAGGTTTGCAGACCACTGTGTTAACCTGCGTTTTGCCTTTTATTGTTTCTAATTTCCTGTGAAGGGAACTGGGCAGTGTTATAATCCCCAGTTTCCAGATGAGGCCCCTAATCCCTAAGAGGTAAATGACTTGGTCAAGGACACCTTCATCATGGGGCAGAAGAGTCTCTGAGTTAGACTCTAGGGTTCTTTCCATCTCATCTGTGTTTCCAGGGTAGGTGTCACTGGTTAATTTAGAGCTCCATAAAGTCTTTCTGTTATGATAGCTTTCCCTTACTTCAGAGTTTGGGTTCATAAGCACTATTTGGAATGAGATCATGTTCCTATAAAACTTCTATTAATAAAACTATTCCATGACTGATTTATTAAAGATCCATCAAGCGTAAGCTTGCCTACCAAGTCTTGGGCATTTTTCATGTTTCTAGGGGCCTGTATAGGGAGAAAAGAAAGTTGTCTCTGACATGCTTTAATTTCTATGAATGTCATCACTGGGCTGGTGTGAGTGCTAGCTATGCATGGCCCTTCTTGCTCCATTTCTGCCTGGCCTTTCTATCTCTAAAAAAATTTCTCCCTGTTCTTTTGTTAATCTATGCATTTTACTACAAAAATATAACAAATTATGCTTTCAAGGTAATCTTAAACCTTATATGTATTTTGCCATAGTCACTGTTAACATTTGGATACAGTCTTCCATTTTTTCCCCTGTCATGTCCAAATTTTTTATGCCTGTATTTGCTTTTGATTAGTTTGTTTTTAATCTTTTTACTTTCTTTTTAAAGTAGAAGTATACTTGATTTGCAATGTTATGTTAATTTCATGTGTACAACATACTGACATGAAATTTTTATAGATTATATTCCATTTAAAATTATTATAATCTCAGTTTTATTTATTTATTTTACTTTACAATATTGTATTGGTTTTGCCATACATTGACATGAATCCGCCATGGGTGTACATGTGTTCCCCATCCTGAACCCCTCTTGCACTTCCCTCTCCATCCCATCCCTCTGGGTCATCCCAGTGCACCAGCCCCAAGCACCCTGTATCATGCATCAAACCTGGACTGGCAATTTGTTTCACATGTGAAAATTTACATGTTTCAATGCCATTCTCCCATATCATTCCACCCTCGCCCTCTCCCACAGAGTCCAAAAGAGTATTCTGTACATCTGTGTCTCTTTTGCTATCTTGCATATAGGGTTATCATTACCATCTTTCTAAATTCCATATATATGCGTTAGTATACTATATTGGTGTTTTTCTTTCTGGCTTACTTCACTCTGTATAACAGGCTCCAGTTTCATCCACCTCATTAGAACTGATTCAAATGTATTCTTTTTAATGGCTGGGTAATATTCCATTGTGTATATGTACCACAGCTTTCTTATCCATTCATCTGCTGATGGACATCTAGGTTGCTTCCATGTCCTGGCTATTATAAACAGTGCTGTGATGAACATTGGGGTACACATGTCTCTTTCAATTCTGATTTCCTCGGTGTGTATGCCCAGCAGTGGGATTGCTGGGTCAATGGCAGTTCTATTTCCAGTTTTTTAAGGAATCTCCACACTGTTCTCCACAGTGGCTCTACTTTAGTTTGCATTCCCACCAACGGTGTAAGAGGCTTCCCTTTTCTCCACACCCTCTCCAGCATTTATTGCTTGTAGACTTTTGGATCACAGCCATTCTGACTGGTGTGAAATGGTACCTCATTGTGGTTTTGATTTGCATTTCTCTGATAATGAGTGATGTTTAGCATCTTTTCATGTGTTTGTTAGCCATCTGTATGTTTTCTTTGGAGAAAAGTTCGTTGGCCCACTTTTTGATTGGGTCATTTATTTTTTGGAATTGAGCTGCAAATGTTGCTTGTATATTTTTGAGATTAATTCTTTGTCTGTTGCTTCATTTGCTATTATTTTCTCCCATTCTGAAGGCTGTCTTTTCATCTTGCTTATAGTTTCCTTTGTTGTGTAGAGCTTTTAATTTTAATTAGATCCCATTTGTTTATTTTTGCTTTTATTTCCAGTATTCTGGGAGGTGGGTCATAGAGGATCCTGCTGTGATTTTGCCTATGTTTTCCTCTAGAAGTTTTATAGTTTCTGGTCTTATATTTAGATCTTTAATCCCTTTTGAGTTTATTTTTGTGAATACACAGAAGAACTGTACAAAAAGATCTTCACGACCCAGATAATCATGATGGTGTGATCACTCATCTAGAGCCAGACATCCTGGAATGTGAAGTCAAGTGGGTCTTAGAAAGCATCACTACGAACAAAGCTAGTGGAGGTGATGGAATTCCAGTAGAGCTATTTCAAATCCTGAAAGATGATGCTGTGAAAGTGCTGCACTCCATATGCCAGCAAATTTGGAAAACTCAGCAGTGGCCACAGGACTGGAAAAGGTCACTTTTCATTCCAATCCCAAAGAAAGGCAATGCCAAAGAATGCTCAAACTACTGCACAATTGCACTCATCTCACACGCTAGTAAAGTAATGCTCAAAATTCTCCAAGCCAGGCTTCAGCAGTACGTGAACAGTGAACTCCCTGATGTTCAAGCTGCTTTTAGAAAAGACAGAGGAACCAGAGATCAAATTGCCAACATCCGCTGGACCATGGAAAAAGCAAGAGAGTTCCAGAAATACATCTATTTCTGCTTTATTGACTATGCCAAAGCCTTTGACTGTGTGAATCACAAGAAACTGTGGAAAATTCTGAAAGAGATGGGAATACCAGACCACCTGACCTGCCTCTTGAGAAATCTGTATGCGGGTCAGGAAGCAACAGTTAGAACTGGACATGGAACAACAGATTGGTTCCAAATAGGAAGAGGAGTACGTCAAGGCTGTATATTGTCACCCTGCTTATTTAACGTATATGCAGAGTACATCATGAGAAACGCTGGGCTGGAAGAAACATAAGCCGGAATCAAGATTGCCGGGAGAAATATCAATCACCTCAGATATGCAGATGACACCACCCTTATGGCAGAAAGTGAAGAGGAGCTAAAAAGCCTCTTGATGAAAGTGAAAGAGGAGAGTGAAAAAGTTGGCTTAAAGTTCAACATTCAGAAAACGAAGACCATGGCATCTGGTCCCATCACTTCATGGGAAATAGATGGGGAAACAGTAGAAACAGGGTCAGACTTTATTTTTTGGGGCTCCAAAATCACTGCAGATGGTGACTGCAGCCATGATATTAAAAGACGCTTACTCCTTGGAAGAAAAGTTATGACCAACCTAGATAGCATATTCAAAAGCAGAGACATTACTTTGACAACAAAGGTCCATCTAGTCAAGGCTATGGTTTTTTCCTGTGGTCATGTATGGATGTGAGAGTTGGACTGTGAAGAAGGCTGAGGGCCGAAGAATTGATGCTTTTGAACTGTGGTGTTGGAGAAGACTCTTGAGAGTCCCTTGGACTGCAAGGAGATCCAACCAGTCCATTCCGAAGGAGATCAGTCCTGGGATTTCTTTGGAAGGAATGATGCTAAAGCTGAAACTCCAGTACTTTGGCCACCTCATGCAAAGAGTTGACTCATTGGAAAAGACTCTGATGCTGGGAGGGATTGGGGGCAGGAGGAGAAGGGGACGACCGAGGATGAGATGGCTGGATAGCATCACTGACTCGATGGATTTGAGTCTGAGTGAACTCTGGGAGATGGTGATGGACAGGGAGGCCTGGTGTGCTGCGATTCATGGGGTCACAGAGAGTCGAACATGACTGAGCAACTGAAATGAACTGACTGATGGTGTTAGAAAGTGATCTGGTTTCATTCTTTTACAAGTGGTTGACCAGTTTTCTCAGCACCACTTGTTAAAGAGATTGTCTTTTCTCCATTGTATATTCTTGCCTCCTTTGTCAAAATAAGGTGTCCATAGGTGTGTGGATTTATCTCTGGGCTTTCTATTTTGTTCCATTGATCTGTATTTCTGTCTTTGTGCCAGTACCGTACTGTCTTGATGACTGTGGCTTTGTAGTAGAGCCTGAAGTCAGGCAGGTTGATTCCTCCAGTTCCATTCTTCTTTCTCAAGATTGTTTTGGCTATTTGAGGTTTTTTGTATTTCCATACAAATTGTTAAATTATTTGTTCTAGTTCTCTGAAAAATACCATTGGTAGCTTGATAGGGATTGCATTAAATCTATAGATTGCTTCTTCTTTTCCAATCTGCATTCCTTTTATTTCTTTTTCTGCTCTGATTGCTGTGGCCAAAACTTCCAAAACTATGTTGAATAGTAGTGGTGAAAGTGGGCACCCTTGTCTTGTTCCTGACTTTAGGGGGAATGCTTTCAGTTTTTCACCATTGAGGATAATGTTTGCTGTGGGTTTGTCATATATAGCTTTTATTATGTTGAGATATGTTCCTTCTATTCCTGTTTTCTGGAGGTTTTTTTTTTTAAATCATAAATGGATGTTGAATTTTGCAAAGGCTTTCTCTGCATCTATTGAGATAATCATATGGTTTTTATTTTTCAATTTGTTAATGTGGTCTATTACATTGATTGATTTGTGGATATTGAAGAATCCTTGCATCCCTGTGATAAAGCCCACTTGGTCATGATGTATGATCTTTTTAATATGTTGTTGGATTCTGTTTGCTAGAATTTTTTAAAGGATTTTTGCATCTCTGTTCATCAGTGATATTGGCCTGTAGTTTTCTTTTTTGTGTGGCATCTTTGTCAGGTTTTGGTATTAGGGTGATGGTGGCCTCATAGAATGAGTTTGGAAGTTTACCTGCCTCTGCAATTTTCTGGAAGAGTTTGAGTAGGATAGGTGCTAGCTCTTCTCTAAAGTTTTGGTAGAATTCAGCTGTGAAGCCGTCTGGTCCTGGGCTTTTGTTTGTTGGAATATTTCTGATTACAGTTTCAATTTCTTTGCTTGTGATGGGTCTATTAAGATTTTCTATTTCTTCCTATTTCAGATTTGGAAAGTTGTGTTTTTCTAAGAATTTGTCCATTTCTTCCAAGTTGTCCATTTTATTTGCATATAGTTGCTGATAATAGCCTCTTAGGATCCTTTGTATTTCTGTGTTGTCTGTTGTGATCTCTCCATTTTCATTTCTAATTTTGTTGATTTGATTTGTCTGTCTTTGTTTCTTGATGAATCTGGCTAAGGGTTTGTCAATTTTATTTATCTTCTCAAGGAACCAGCTTTTGGCCTTGTTGATTTTTGGTATGGTCTCCCTTGTTTCATTTGCATTTATTTCTGCCCTAATTTTTAAGATTTCTTTCCTTCTACTAACCCTGAGGTTCTTCATTTCTTCCTTTTCTAGTTGCTTTAGGTACAGAGTTAGGTTATTTACTGGACTTTTTTTCTTGTTTCTTGAGGTATGCCTGTATTGCTCTGAACCGCCCCCCCCCCCCCACCTTGGCACTGCTTTTACAGTGTCCCATAGGTTTTGGGTTGTTGTGTTTTCATTTTCATTTGTTTCTATGCATATTTTAATTTCTTTTTTTATTTCTTCTGTGATTTTTTTTTTGGTTATTCAGCAGCGTGTTGTTCAGCCTCCATATGTTAGAATTTTTAATAGTATTTCTCCTGTAATTGAGATCTAATCTTACTGCATTGCGGTCAGAAAAGATGCTTGGAATCATTTCAATTTTTTTGAATTTACCAAGGTTTGATTTATGGCCCAGGGTGTGACCTATCCTGGAGAAGGTTCCATGTGCACTTGAGAAAAAGATGAAATTCACTGTTTTGGGGTGAAATGTCCTATAAAGATCAATTAAGTATAACTGGTCTATTGTATCATTTAAATTTTGTATTTCCTTATTAATAAAAAATAATTTTTAAATGTTTTTGATGAAAAAATAAAATAAAATAATTATAAAATATTGGTTCTATCCCCTGTACTGTACATGACATCCTTTTATCTTATTTAATTTATACTTAGTTTGTACTTCTTAGGCTTCTTTCCCTTAACTCATTCCATCTCCCCACAAGTGACCGTTAGCTTGTTCTCTGTATCTGTGAGTTTGTTTTGGTTCTGTTACATTCATTTGTTTTATTTTTTTAGATTCCAAATATAAGTGGTAACAGAGTATTCCTCTTTCTCTGTCTGAGTTCACTAATCGCGTTACCCTCCAGTTCCATCTACATTTTTGTAAATGGCAGAATTTCATTCTTTTTATAGCTGAGTAATATTCCATTTGGCTTCCCTGGTGGCTCAGTGGTAAAGAACTAGTCTGCCAATATAGGAGTCGTGGGTTTGATCCCTGGGTTGGGAAGATTCCCTGAAGGAGGAACTGGTAACCCACTTCAGTATTCTTGCTAGGAGAATCCTATGGACAGAGGAGCCTGGTGGGATACTGTCATGGGGTTGCAAAAGAGTCAGACATGACTTAGTGACTAAATAACAGCAGCAACAACAATATTTCATCATGTTCCATTCCATACCACGTCTTCTTTATTTATTCATCTGCCAATGGACACTCAAGATGTTTCCATATCTCGGCTATTGTAAATAATGCTGCTATGAATATTAGGGTTCATATAGCCTTTTGAATTAATGTGTCCATTTTCTTTGGATATATACCCAGAGAGAAATTACTAGAACATATAGTAGCTATTGACTTTTGAGAAACTTCCATACTGCGCAAGTAGTGGCTGCGCCAGTTTTATGGCAATCCACTCCAGCACTCTTGCCTGGAAAACCCCAAGGACGGAGGAGCCTGATAGGCTATAGTCCATGGGGTCGCAGAGAGTCGGACAAGACTGAGCGACTTCACTTTCACTTTCACCCATAGAGTACCATGGTTTCCACATCCTCACCAACATTTATTATTTGTTGTCTTTTAGATGATAGCCATTTTGAAATGCGTGAGATAATATATCTTTGTGTTTTGATCTGTTTCCCTTATGATTAGTGATGTGGAGCATCCTTTCATGTGCCTGTTGGCCATCTGTATGTCCTCTTTGATAAAATATCAATTCAGATCTTCTGCCTGCTTTTAATTAGTTTTTAAAAAAATATTGAGTTGTGTGAGCTCTTTATATATTTGGATATTATTTTCTTACCATATATATTATTTACAGATATCTCCTCCCATTTAGTATGTTGCCTTTTAATTTTGTTGATGGTTTCCTTCACTGTACAAAGCTTTTAAAGTTTAATTAAGCTTCATTTGTTATTTTACTCTTATTTCCCTTGTCTGAAGAGACAGATCCAAAAAGTAATGCTAAGGCTTATCTTAGGGAGTGCACTGCCTTTATTTTATTCTAGGAGTTTTATGGCTTCCAGTCTTACATTTAGGTCTTTAATCCATTTTATTTTTGTATGTGGTTTGAGAAAATGTTCTAGTTTTAATCTTTTACATGTAGCTCTTCTGTTTTCTCAATACCACTTATTAAAGAAACTATCTTTTCCACATTGTATATCCTGGCCTTTTTTGTTGGAGATTAGTTGACTCAATGTGTCTGGTCTTAATTTGGGGCTCTCTTCGGTTCCACTGATCTATGTGTCTGTTTCTGTACCAGCACCATACTGCTTTGATTACTATGGCTTTGTAGTATATAGTTTGAAGTCAACGAGCATGATACCTTTAGTTTTATTCTTTCTCAAGATTTCTTTGGCTATTTGGGGTCTTTTATAGGGCTTCCCAGGTGGCTTTAGTGGTAAAGAATCTGTCTGCCAATGTGGGAGATGTAAGAGATGTGGGATCAATCCCTGGGTTGGGAAGATCCTTTGGAGAAGAGCACGCTACCCACTCCAGTACCCTTGCCTGGAGAATCCATGTACAAAGGAGCCTGGCGGGCTATAGTCCATAGGGTTGTGAAGAGTCAGACACAACTGAAGCAACTTAGCACAGCACACACACATGATTTCATGTAGATTTTAGGATTATTTTGTCTAGTTCTGTGAAAAATGTCATGGGTATTTTGATAGGGATTGCATTGAATCTATAGATTTCTTTGGGTAGTATGGACATTTCTACATTAATTCTTCCAATCCATGAACATGGAATATCTGTCCATTATTTGTATCCTCTTCAATTTCCTTCATCAATAAATGTCTTACAGTTTTCAGCATATGGGTCTTTTACCTCCTTGGTTAAGTGTACTCCTAGACATTTTATTCTTTCTGATGCAATTGTAGGTGGAATTGTTTTCTTACTTCTCTGTCTGATAGTTCATTATTAGAATATAGAAAAGCAACAGATGTCTGTATATTAATCTTGTGTCCTGCAACTTTACTGAATTCATTTATTAATTCTAATAGATTTTTGGTGAAGACTTCAGGGTTTTTTCATTTTCAAGTAGTTGCATTTTTATTTCTTGCCCTGTTCCTGATTTTTGAAGGACAGTTTTCAGTTTTTCACCAACAAGTATGATGTTACCTGTGGGTTTGTCATAAATGGCCTGCATTATGTTTTCAACTCTGTTGAAAACTCTTTATCATAAATGAGTGTTACATTTTGTCAAATGTTTTTTCTGGTCTATAGAAATGATTGTGATTTTTATCATTTGTTTTGTTAATGTGGCATATCACACTGATTAATTAATAAATATTGAGCCACATACACAGAACTTACACTTGTAGTAGTTGTTGTTCAGTCACTCAGTCGTATCTGACTCTTTGTGACTTCATGGACTGCAGCATGCCAGGTTTCCCTGTCCTTCACCATCTCCCGGAGTTTTCTCAAACTCATGTTCATTGCGTCAGTGATGCCATCCAACCATCTCATCCTCTGTTGTCCCCTTTTCTTCCTGCCTTCAGTCTTTCCCAGCATCAGCATCTTTTCTAATTAGTCAGCTCTTCTCATCAGGTGGCCAAAGAATTGGAGCTTCAGCTTTAGCATCAGTCCTTCCAGTGAATATTCAGGGTTAACGTCCTTTAGGATTGACTGGTTGGATCTCCTTGCTGTCCAAGGGACTCTCAAGAGTCTTCTCCAGCACTGCATGGAAGGTATGAACCTATATATCTGGAAAAATCCAACTTGATTGTGGTGTATCATTTTTACAAATTGTTGAATTCAGTTTGTTAATATTTTGTTGAGGATGTTTGCATCTATATACATCATAGGTAATGGTGTGCATTTTCTTTTTCAGTAGTGTCACTGATTTACCTGGTAAATCTGATTACCCTGGTGTCAAGGTAATGGTGGCCTCAGAATAAATTTGCGAGTGTTTCTTCTTCAGTTTTCCAGAATAGTTTGAGAAAGATTGGTATAACTCTTCTTTATGTTTGATAGAATTCCCCTGATAAGCTGTTTGGTCCTGGACATCTATTTGTTGACAGTGTTTTGACTACTGATTTAATTTTAGTCCTAGTAATTGATCTGTTTAGATTATCTATTTTTTCTATTCAGTCTTGGAAGATATATATTTCTAGGAACTTATCATTTCTTCTAGGTTGTCTAATTTGTTGACATACAACTGTTTGTAGTATTCCCTAATGGTTATGGTGTAATGTGTGATATTGGTTGCAATTTCTCTTTCATTTCTTATTTTACTTTGGCCCCCCTCTCCTTTTTTCCTCAATGAGCCTGACTAAAGTTTTATCAATTTTGTAATCTTAAAGAAAAAAAAAAACAGCTCTTGGTTTCACTGATCTTTTCTATATGTAGCTGTAGTCTTGCGCTTGTGAGGGGAGGTGAGCCCAGTGTCCTCCTATTCTGCCATCTTGATCTCTAATACTTTTGGTGTGGTTTTAAAAATTGGGGTCATATTGTAAATACTTTGTAATATGAAATACATATGTAATATTTTTATGTTTTTTAAAGTTTTCAGTTATGTCATAGACATTTCTCCATATCATTATATAACTCCACATTCTTATGGAGGAGTATTATATACCTATGTTTATAAAAATATTTAAATATTCTTCTATTTTAGGCTATAAGGCTGTTTAAGCAAGATTTCAGTGATGTGACAGATGAATGGATAAAGCAGTTGTGGTATATATATATTCAGTGGAATATTACTCAGCCATAAAAAGGAACAAATTTGAGTCAGCTGAACTGAGGTGGATGAACCTAGAGCTTGTTATACAGAGTGAAGTAACTCAGAGAGAGAAAAACAAAGATTGTATATTAATGCATATATATGGAATCTAGAAAAATGGTACAAAATGATAAACCTATCTTCAGGTCAGGAATAGAGATGTAGAAGTAGAAAACAGACATGTGGGCACTGTGAGGGAAGGAGAGGATCAGAGGGATGAACTGAGAGAGTGCCACTGTAATATATATATTACCATACATAAAATAGACAGCTGGTGGAAACTTGCTGTTTGACATAGGGAGCTCAACCTCATGCTCTGTGATGACCTAGAAGGATGGGATGAAGGTGGGTGGGAGGAGGCTTAAGAGGGAGGGGATATATGTATACTTATGGCTGATTCATGATGTTGTATGGCAGAGACCAACATAACATTGTTAATCAATTATCCTCCAATTAAAAATAAAAAAAGATTGTTTTTAAAGCCTGCAATGATGAAAGTAGGTAAACCTGGATCATTTCCTGAAAGTTACTGGCAATTTACATTTCCATTGATGGTATATGAGAATGTCTTTTTCATGGACTCTCCTATAAACCTCATTACCTTTAAATGTTTCATTAAAATTATTGCCAATTTCATAAGCAAAAATGGTATTCTATTCATTGGTTGGATAAGACGTTTCTCCAAAGTGATTTAAGAGAGATTTCCAAATTTTTTGCTTTGCAGAATTTTGCTTCTCTCTGTTTGGCCTACTTCCCTACCTCAGGGTGAAGAGAAGACTATCTGGGCTGGAGGTGGAGGTGCTGACTTGCACAGTCTCTGTTCTTTGTCCCCTAGTAGGTTAGGAGAATATCTCTCACTTGTAGGCTCCATCTAATAAATTCTGCTGGACTGAGGAGGGGTCTTGTTTTCCTCCCTCTGCCTGCTCTTCTGAAAAGTGGAAACACCCACATACACAATGAAACAAAGGCAAGCCCTGCTACTAGCCTATTCCCATAGTATTTTACTTGGTAGGCCTGCAGCTCCCTGGATGTACTGTATTGTAGCTGCCTTTTTGATAGCCTGCTTTGGGGGTAGCCATTGCACTTTTATTGATAACAAAGGCAGATCTTAAAAAAATGATACTCCCATAATAGAGCATTTTCAAATTGCTTGACACTCTCATCTTTCAGCTGAAGGGTGGCAGAGGGGATGCACTGAGTCTTGAGCTCTTCTTTCAGGTGACAGGGTAGTGAGTTTCAGGTGGTTAAGAGTCACACATTAGCCCACAATGTGGAGTTAAAGTAGTGGAAATCTCTAATTCTAACAGTAGGTTGGCCTCTAATATCAGTTTTAAGGAAAGTTATGACCAATGTAGATAGCATATTAAAAACCAGAGACATTCCTTTGCCAACAAAGGTCCATCTAGTCAAGGCTGTGGTTTTTCCAGTGGTCATGTATGGATGTGAGAGATGGACTATAAAGAAAGCTGAGTGCCAAAGAATTGATGCTTTTAAACTGTGATGTTGGAGAAGACTCTTGAGAGTTCCTTAGACTGCAAGGAGATCCAACCAGTCCATCCTAAAGAAGACCAGTCCTGGGTGTTCATTGGAAGGACTGATGTTGAAGCTGAAACTCCAATACTTTGGCCACCTGATGTGAAGGGCTGACTCATTGGAAAAGCCCCTGGTGCTGGGAAAGATTGAGGGCAGGAGGAGAAGGGGACAACAGAGGATGAGATGGCTGGATGGCATCATCAACTCTATGGACATGGGTTTGGGTGGACACCAGGAGTTGGTGATGGACAGGGAGGCCTGGCGTGCTGTGGTTCATGGGGTCACAAAGAGTTGGACATGACCGAGCGACTGAATTGAATTGAAATTGAATCAGTTTTAATGTGAGATGGTTCTTCTTTCTTTGGCTATATCCTTACAGGTAGTTTGATTGGAATATCAAAAGATTCTATCAGTGAATTATAACTATTCTAATTTAATTTTTTAAATTAGAAGTTTCCACTGGTTTATTTTTATCTGGCATCTGGGACTACTATTTGTACAGACCACATACCTTTATATGTTTCTCGTACTTTTAAAATGAAGCAGCCTTTTTGCCACCCAGAAAGCATGTCATCCATTCTCCTCCCACATTCTGTAACAGCATTTTGCACAGCAGATGGTTTTTCACACTCATTTCCTCAGAAGCACCTGTCAAAAAAGAGAGAATTGATATTATTTTCCTCCTTTGGAACACTCATCATGTTCATCTACCACCATGAAGACTATTAAACTCTCTGGATGGTGGTCCTTATACTCTGTAAGGCTTGTTTGGCCATTAAATATCCAGAAGGTAAATAATAATATAACATCAAGCATCATTATTCTTTTAAAAAGTCCCAGCTTGATGAGTGAATATGGTACCTCTAATTATAACTTCTCTCTCTCTCTCTCTTTCGTCCTGGCTACATGGCTTGTAGAACCCTAGTTCCATGGTGAAAGACTGAACAGTGTGGCCCCTGGCAGTGAAAGCCTGGAATCCTAACTACTGAACCAACAGGGAATTTTCTTTTTTAAATTACTCTTTTAATTACTATAATTTTGTCATTTTCATTTTTCATGTATTGTCTTGGAATAGAGTTCCAGTTTCCTTGTTTATGAAGCATGGTTTTGCTTTGACTTTTTATTTGTCCCAGGGCGGATTCTACCCTAAATTCCTTATAATCTCAATTTCCAAATAATTTTTCTTAGCCTCCATCTGGACAAACTGCAAGACTTTTTCTAATCATCTTGCCACACCTTGCCTCACCCCCAAAGCTTTCCTTGATCCACCATACTTAAAGATACTCATAGTCTGATTCCTGTCCCCATTTCTTTTCTGATACTATTTTCTAAAAGGCCATTCCTGATTTGGCATTTCAAATCAGTGAAGTGACCCTGTCTCCATCCTCTTTACCCCTCTGTGGCATTTGACACTTGTCATCACCTCTCTGTCTGTGCTGTTCGTGGCCTGGATTCTGCTCCTGAGCAAGATCTGCGACATAGTGAAAAGAGTCAGAGCCACAACACCGCTGTTAACTTCTTTTCTAAAAAATATTTCATTCTTTTTAATTGATGAACAACTTTTCATTGTATGGATGTACCATGTTTAGTTTATACATCCATCAATTGATAGACATTTGGATTGTTTCCAGGTTTTGCCTATTATGAATGATGCTCCTATAAACATTTATATACAAGCTTTTGTGTGGTATATATTTTCATTTCTCTTGAGTATATAACAAAGAATAGAATTGCTGGTTCATATGGGAGTTCTGTGTTTCCAAAGCCTGCCATTGACTTCTATCTAGTGCTCAGCAATACGTGTATTGTAAAGTTTATCTGTTTGTAAAATTTGGGTTATCATATCTACCTTGTAGGTATGTTATGGAGATCAAATGAGATAATGCAGGTGAAAGCATTTTTATATCCTCCTTTAACATTCATTCACTCAACAGCTATGCATTTAGAGACTTCTAAGGACCAGGAACTGTTCTGAGAATAAAGAAGCAGTGGTGACTCTGTCCTTAGGAACTTATAGCTTCTTGGTAGAGTCAGTATGAATCAAATAATTTTACAGAAAGATGTACAGCTGCGACTGTGATAAGGTCTGGAAAGGGAAAACATGAGGTGCTAAGAAAGGATTTAGTAGGAGGATTTGATCTGTCTAGTCAGAGAAGTATAATGGGTCAAAAGGTGTTATAAAGTATAAAGGATCATAAGGCAGAGAAGTATAAAGTGGTCCTGAGGAGTGACACTGAATTGTATATGATGTATAAAGGGTAACTAGGCAAAAGGATGAAAGAAAATGTTCTCAGGTACAGTCAAAGTCCTGAGGACGGAAGGAGCCTAGCTGGTCCAAGCATGGAAAAAAGGCTACAGGGGCTGAAGTGCAGAGGGCAGAAGAAGGCGATGCTTCAGAGGCAGGAGAGGACCAGAACTCGTGGAGATATGTAGGCCATTGAGATTTGGTACTATCCTAAGAGTGATGGGAAGCCACTGGAATACCATTAGCAGACACATCGTGGGCAGTGCCAGAATCAAATCTGTGTAGCTCAGATTGACATGCAGTGTTGGGGGAACTGGAAGAAGGTAACAGTGGACCCAAGGTCACTGCTTCTCATTCTTTCCTGGTAATGACTGCTCTTCCTTATCTTGACCTCTAAATGTACTCCCTCCCTTCATGGTTTTGGCCTTTATATCCTAATGAAAAAAGAATGCTTATTGAAGTATAGTTGATTTACAATATGGTGTTAATTTTTGCTGTACAACAAAGTGATTCAATTATGTGTATAAATGCATCCTTTTTTATATTCTTTTCCTTTATGTTTTATCACAGGATATTGACTATAGTTCCCTGTGCTATACAGTAGGACCTTGTTGTTTATTCATCCCGTATATACTAGTTTGCATCTGCTAGTCCCAAACTTTCACTCCCCCCCTCCCCCCCTCCCCCCCTACCCTCTCCTTAGCAATCACAAATCTGTTCTCTATGTCTGTGAGTCTGTTTTTGTTTCATAGATAAGTTCTTTCATGTCATATGTTAGATTCCACATATAAGTGATATCATAAGGTATTTGTTTTTCTCCTTCTGACTGACTTCACTTAATATGACAGTCTCTAGGTCCATCCATGTTGTTGCAAGTGGTATTGCTGCTGCTGCTGCTAAGTCGCTTCAGTCGTGTCCGTCTGCGACCCCACAGATGGCAGCCCACGAGGCTCCCCCGTCCCTGGGATTCTCCAGGCAAGAACTCTGGAGTGGGTTGCCATTTCCTTCTCCAATGCATGAAAGTGAAAAGTGAAAGTCAAGTCGCTCAGTGTGTCCAACTCTTCATGACCCCAGGGACTGCAGCCTACCAGGCTCCTCCATCCATGGGATTTTCCAGAAGAGTACTGGAGTGGGGTGCCATTGCCTTCAGCAAGTGGCATTATTTCCTTCTTATTTTGTGGCTGAGTAGTAGTCCATCATCCACATGTACCACGTCTTTTTAATCCATTTATCTGTTGATGAACATTTAGGTTGTTTTCATGTCTTGGCTGCTGTGAATAGTGTTGCTATGAACATAAGGGTACATGTGTCTTTTTGAATTATAGTTTTGTCTGGATTCCATATCCAACTTTTGACCACTGGCTAGAATGTCTACTTGGCAACTCAGAAATTTAAGCACTTTCCCTTAGTCTCTGCAGATGGAGCCTAGGAAAATACTTTCAACTGTTCAGCTACCTTGGTACTCATATCCCATCAGTCATCACATCACATACATATCTATGGTGGTCAACCATAGCACCTCTGCAATGATTTCATCACAAGACTATCTTCCTGAGCCCCTTCTTGGTCCTCAGATTTGCTCGATTCCACTTTGCCATACACAGTGCTATGCCAGATCAGTATTCCAATTCCAAAAGCCTCCAATTTTGGCTTTTCTCTGCTTAACTGCCCCAAACTCTTCGCATCTTTCCTACATTCTAGTCAAACGAGTGTACTTACCATCTCCTAATTTTCTACCTCCATCTGTAGGTAATATGGGTATGCTAATACTCTCCCTCCCAATACCATTCTGCCTTTATTTCTGTCTGCAGGAATCCTCATTGTCTTTTATGCCTCAGCTGAAATACCACTGTTGACAGGAAAGCTTCACAGACTAGTCCCATCTTAAATGAGGTGTCCTCCTTCTGAACTTCTTAAAGCACTTTATTTCTCTCTCTTTAATGACTGCTATCACACTGGGATCTGTTTTATGCATATATTGTATATTTGTTTTAGTCTCCCTACTGAGCTCTTTCCCCCTTGAGATCTAGGACCACATATTACCTGTGTATTGGTTATAACACTCATATTTGTGCCTTGTGCAAGGAAGATGTTCAGTAAATATTTATCAAATCAATATATCTATTATGATAATAATGATGTGTATGATTCAAACTCACTTTTTTATTCTTCAGTGCTGTGATGTCTTTGCTGCATCCTTTTTGGAATTTGGAGAATATATACATATTCTCCATACATATATATACTTTTTTTCTCACTTGACTATTTCCTAACTCTTTCCCACTTCCAAGTGTACAAATATGAGAAAGACATTCTTGAGCTGTATGTTGTAAAGAGAAGAAAGCAAGAGGCAAACCAAGCAATTCCTTTCACTTTTCATCTTGGTTAGAAGCCAACATAAATGCTTTTGCTTCAGAACAAGCATATTTCCTGCCGTGAAGGTTTGGCTGTTTATCCTGGGACCCCTCTTCACCACTGGCTGCCCTCGAACGACTATTAACCCCTGCTTTGAGCCAGCAAACCAGATGTGGGTTTTTTAAGCAAATTATTGGTTACTTCACCACATGTAGTTTTTGCAGTTAAGTGTTTCCAGCTTCTCAGAGCATTCCACAGGAATAACATCATATTTTTCCTCCAACCTGTTAATTAACATAATTATTTATCAGCCCAAAACCACAGCTTGAGTTTGTTAAGTGGCTAGCAGAACATATATTCACTGGATGGAGCCCAGTGCTATTGGAGAGAGAACAGTTCAGCAATAAACAAAAAGGGAAGCCGTGTGGGGGCTGGGGGACACCCTCCATGCCTCCTGTTGCTTCTGAGGACCCATCATTTTGTGCTCAGGCTACACCCCAGCTGTTGGCTGGACTTTGCCAATATCTAGTCATTGAGTCAACATATTTTATTTCTTTACAATGAAAGTTTTTTTCATGTGAGCTTAAGTTCCCACCAAGCTCCAATATTTGAAATCTTTGTAGATCCAAAAGATTCAATGTTGAAGTGGAAGTGAACCCAATTTTTCCTGCCGCTCCTCAAATCTCATGTCACTTCTTGGGTTTAGTAGTGAGTTTGTCTTGAGATCCTGTGCACTACACTCCTTCCTCAAGCTGCTCCTGTTTCATCAACTGGCAAAGAATGGTGCCTTTCCCTTCTGACAACAGTTCTCAAAGTGTCTTCCAGGAGCTCAGAGAGTCCCAGAGACTAGATCAAAATCATTTCTATCAAAATGGTCAAGCATTATTTGTCTTCCTTCTTGTTCTCTCACAAGTGTACAGAACAGCTTTCCAGAAGCTACACAACATATGATAAGACTACAGACTGAAAACAGAAACAGAACCCAGCTATCTTCTATGAAGCCAGATATGGAATTAAAGAGATTCAAAAAACCATTACATGATGCCACATTATCACTAATTTTTTTTTTTTTTTTAGTTTTGGAAAATACACTTATTGTTCATAAAAATGTGATTTTTATATAGAAGGATAAGGTTTCACTGCTGTTTTTAAGTAAATTAAAACAAAAAATTCTGTTTTAATTTCTGACACAGTAATTATCAACAGATATTATTACCCAGATAAACAAAAGCACTTTGGGAGTCTTAATAATTTTAGGAGTGTGAAGTGGTGAGACCAAAAGTCTGAGACCCACTGTCTTTCACATATCATTTAGTTGAAAAGTCCTTATGCTACCAAGCTTCCATTATTACATTAGGCAAATAACATGCTCCGTAGAAGTCAAACACATTAGACATACATAACTGTTTTAACACTTTGACGAAAATCATGACAAATAGTTTCATCCATAAATTATCCCAGTCAACTGAGATAAACTCTCAAAGGCCTCAAGCTAGCTTGCTCTAGAAACCAGTCTCCTGCATAGTTACAGTCAAAGTGCTATTGGGGGAAGCAGTAATAGCTATGAGGGATGAGAAAAACTTGTAGCTATGGGATTAAGAGAAAGAAAAGAGAGTCTTGGAATTAAGTTGATGTTTGGGGAAACACCCATGGATAAGGACACTAGCCATCTACAAGTTTTCTCTCATCACTATTATTCCTTGAGAGCAGAAAACACATTTTTGGAATTCAGCTACTGCCTGCACTGTGGTTTTTATGAAGACGATAATTAGTAGCTTGCAGTGGATTTCATGTGAAAGTCACAGTGGCTCCAGGAGGGACCAGTGATGGATAGATGTCCAAAGGTTTGAGAAGAAGTTTACGCTGAGGAACCACAAAATGTTTGGATTTGACTCCAATTCCCGTAAAGTAGACCCCATCTTGGAACTTCCCGTGATTATATTCTGCTTCTCTCAGAGCTCATTGACAAAAAGCCTTTCCAGCAAACAGTAGTTGATTAGCACATTAGTACTCACTCTCACCATTCCATTCTAAGAAAAACCTCACACACCCACGGCCCAGAGTTACTTCCATTCTGTTTGCAGAAAGCAAGTAATAGCTTATTCACACCATTTTGACGAGGGTCACAATCTCCCTAAGAGTCGAAAGAACTGTAGCAACCGTTCAGTTA
This sequence comes from Ovis canadensis, assembly GCF_042477335.2. Lineage (NCBI taxonomy): Eukaryota > Metazoa > Chordata > Mammalia > Artiodactyla > Bovidae > Ovis > Ovis canadensis. The sequence goes on from NC_091246.1 coordinate 32,662,903, forward strand.
ATAAGTTTTTCTTGAATTACTAGAAACATCACATGATGAGGGTGAAGAGGTGTGTAAATTGACTTTGGAGGGTTGGATTATAAGTCCCTTTAACATTAATATCAAGAATTCAATGAGTCATTGTTCCTTCCTGCCCATGCATTGCTACAGACTCCTTCAAAATTACTCTCAATAATTTTAAGAGCTGTCAAGTGGCTGTCCTGATTATGCTAAGGAAGATGTCCAATCAACCTAGATCTTAATTCTTAAGTGTATTTGTTAGCTATCTAACCTCAAATTGTACTCCTCCATCTTCAGTACTTTAAAAATGTTAATTTTCATTATTTGCACTTGCCTTTTTCATGTGTGTGTGTGTATGTGTGCAGTTACTCACTCCTTCCATTAGAACAGAACTTCATGAGACAGCAGCTTTGTTTTCCTGCACTATATTCCTAGCACCTGGAACAGAGCCTGGCACACAGGAGGCTCTCAATATGTGTTGAAAAAAAGGACTGAAGTCGCAATGTCCTCTATGAAAACTCTTTTTCTCCAGGCACAGTCATTCTTCTTTGATGGGGTCTACTCTGAAACTCGGAGTTTTAAGCTCTAATAACATTTGTGCTTCTATCTTAGCAGGGACAGACTCAGAAGTATAAGGCAGGCTCTTGTCACTGAATTGCCCACAGTGTCTTTAGGGCCTCTACCAGTTGGAGTTCTGCAGGAAGCAAGAGAGTTAAGTAACTTGAGGACAGGCTAATAAAGGGTCCCTCTATAAAGGTGTGGGCAAGGTTTAAAGAATCAAATGAAGTATGCTGCCATTCACTTTAGTTAATAAAGCCAAAGAGTTATTATTTCCCTAGAATCTCAAGAATGTGGGTCATAAGGAAAGGGTCCTAAAAGGAACTGGATGTTCAAGAGAAGAACTATAGCCACCTTTGCTAAGTGCCACCAGAATTGAGCCAGAATCATGAAAATAGAAAGGTAGAAGACTGATGGTGGAGGGGTACGAGGGAGGAGGAAGGTAAGGGATTCATGGACCTGCATGATAGGAAAAGAAACGCCATGTAGTACAGCATCTCCTGGATTCAATGTGAATTTGTCATTGCCTGATGGTAACATTGCAGGGTTCTGTAAGTGATGGCAACGATTCTTGGCTTTATCTTGAAAAAGTACCTGCGGAGCCACAGGATTTTGGAGTAGAGTACAACATTTTCTATTAATGGTCTTAATAGAAGAACTTGCAGGAGTTATGCTAACTAACCCAAGGGACAGAAAACCCTGTCCTGACCCATATAGAAAGGCTAGCACATAGTGAGTGACCAACGCATGGTTGGTAATAATTCTATTAGACACCCAACAGATTGGTTGGATTTTTTTAGATTTTTGAGGTCCCTCTTAGGAAACTTGAAGCAAGTAGAACTGGAATAGTCAGAGCCCTTTCAATAGCACTGCCCAGAGTTGCTTTCAAAAGCAGCACTTTCAATCAGATTTGCATGCAGGCAGTCTGGCTCCAGTCCTTGACTCTCAAGTCCCTGGGCGGGGGGCCACCATATCTCCTCAGTTCTTGCTGATCTCAGGCACACAAAGGCTGCTTCCTGTGGGCCATGTGCTCTTGCTCTCTCTCTCTCTCCGGATGGCTGTTTCTGACTGTAGGCACTGGACGACCAGAAGTACTGAGGAGTTAAACTCTCCACCAACAGCTTAGACTCAGGGGATAAATACTCCAGCCACTCACCTCTCAAGTGGGATAAGCCCAAACTTGTTCTTCATAGCTTCTTGTTGCTTCCTAGCAGCCCTGGGTATGCGGGTTGCCCCCAGCGTGACCTTGCTCATGAATTCACCCTGCACTGGCTTTCTTCTCTTCCCTGGCTTACTGTCCACTCCTCTCCTGGCTCTTTCTAGAACTGACTCCCAATTAAGTTGCTTGTACTCAAATGCTTCTCTCAGGGATGCCTTGGGAGCAGTCCAAGCCTAAGGAATGCCTGCTCTGTACTCCTTAATTTAAATTTCCCCCTGTTTTAATATTTCTATCCTCCTAGCAAACCCTTCCATTGGGAATCACTTTCATATTGATGATTTATACCATAGGGTGAATTTAAGCCAATGTATCACCATTCCCAAAGTTTTAATGTTTAATGGGGGAAGTCAACCACATGCTGTCAACCATCCCCTTCATGAAGGGTGTTCTGCAGAACTGACCTCCTTTCCCCTAAATCAGCCCTCTGCCTTCCATTCCACTAAACTGTCCCTCCTCTCTCATCAATAACCCATTGATTTTGTCCTTTGGAAAACAGTTGACTTTTGTGGTTTTTTTACTTTAATACTGTTTTTTTTTTCTATCTTTCTTTTTTAATTTTTAAATTACAAAAGTATGATAACATCTAGAGGAGACTTGGAAAATACAAAACAAGGTTCATATAGTTCCACTATATATTACAATGACTTTTTAAGTAGATAAATTGAGCTTTTTAGTTGGAGTTTCAATAAAAAGAAACTTTTTTGAGTTTCTCAAAAAAGAAATAGATATTGAAACTCCAACTAAAAAGCTTAATTTATCTACTTAAAAAGTCATTGTAATATATAGTGGAACTATATGAACTTTGTTTTGTGTTTTCCAAGTCTCCTCTAGATGTTTGATGGTAAAGCGTCTGTCTACAATGCGGGAGACCTGGGTTCGATCCCTGGGTCAGGAAGTTCCCTGGAGAAGGAAAAGGCAACCCACTCCAGTACTTTTGCCTAGAAAATCCCATGGACAGAGGAGCCTGGTGTCCATGGGGTCACAAAGAGTCGGACACGACTGAGCAACTTCACTCAATACTCACTCAATTGATAGAATGAATATGCAGAAAAGTAGCAGGATATAGTAGTCCTGAAAAGTATTATGAACCAATTCAACATAATTAAGATTTACACAATTTTCACACAATAGTAGTGTGTGAAATATAGTAGTTCCACTATATATTACAATGACTTTTTAAGTAGATAAATTGAGCTTTTTAGTTGGAGTTTCAATAAAAAGAAACTTTTTTGAGTTTCTCAAAAATTCTATTCAAGTTTCCATAAACTATAAACTAGAAGACACTGGATCATATCCAAGGACACAAAGAAGGGGTAAAAGTTTCATAGTTAAAACTATGAAAAATTTCATAGTTTCCAAGTTAACTTTTGGAAAAAAGAGGAAGAGAGAACACACATATGATTCTTGTCCCTCTGCCTTTTTCCAGTGCTAACATAGGTAGTCCATTGATTTTCACGGCTTTCGCTCTCACATATGTGTGGGTAACCTCTAAATCTGTACCTCCACGATCGATTTTTCACCCAAACCCCGGTCTCCCACTGTCTACATATATGTTGCTCATTCTCTAATACGACCTACAGTATTTTCATCTACTGTTGCAAGATGTAATTCCTCACCTTCACTTCAAAAGGTCTCCTTTTCCTAAGTTGCTTATTTATACCAAAGGTAACACTCTTTCTACAATCTTCTAGTTTTATAATCTGGTCACGTGTGATTCCTCCTTCTACTTTGGCTCCTCAATGCTTTTCCACTTTCCAAGTCTTCTCTAACCATGTACACCCATCCTTGGGTTGCTCTATAAGGAGCTGGGCTAATTTCACCCAGGATCTGCATTTACTGTGTCATTCTGCAGCTCAAAACAAAAACAAAAATACCTACTGGTATCTTTCAACTGACTTTAGGAGAGAATCCAAGTTTCTTAAAACTATGTGTTTCTGTCTTTCCTCTTTAAATTTTTTTTAAATTTTAATTTCCTCTAGTCTGACCAAAAACCTCTTTACTCAATTTATCTTTCTCTTTTTCCCAAAATAAATTGTCCCTTCCAACTGGACTGTTCAGTGCTCCCTTAATGTACTTGTTCTTGTCTGGGGTTTTGCTTGAGACCCTTCTCTACGTGCAGTAGGTGACATATCTTGAGCCCTTCCTATACACAAAGTATTTTGCAAACATGTTATATATTATCGCATTTGATCTCTACTGTAGCTCTATGTGCTAAAAATTATTATTATCTACATTTTACAAATACAGAAACCAAGGAACCAAGAAGTTAAGGCATGTGACCACATTATATAGTCAGCAAATGATAAAGTAAGATGAGAACTCCTTTCTGCCTGAATACTGTTAAGAAAAGAACAGCACTTCGAGATCCTTTCAGTGCCATGTTGGATTATTGTCTAACAGGCTTTAACAGAGAGTATCTGATTCTTTAGGGTAATGTACCTTTGTTTAACTTACAGTTAAATATTTATTAGGACCCATGTGCTGAAGTTACTTTAAATTAGTGAAGACTGTCAAATTGCAAGTGATTTTTGCATAGATCTTTGTACAGTGGAAAAGGGAGGCCCCAAATTTACAGATTTATTATTCTGCATAGCATTAACCAGTTTTGTTTTTAACTTAGCAACTTTATTTCAGCATTCTAACTCTCATTAATAGTATATCCTTTGATTTCTCCTTTATTCTGTTGTCATCTGTATTATACTACTGATTTCCTCATTAATAAGTGGAACTTGGGAAGGTGTATATTATATATTTTTATGAGAGTCTTGCCTTTAACTTTTAGAAAATTATACTTTAACAATCAGAGCCTACACATCAATTATTTGGCTAATAATTTAGTACTTCCCAGTTTCAGAATGCCTGCCCCTTGTGCCTATATCCACACTTACAAAATTAAACAAAGACTCACCAGTACCCTTGAGACCTTCTCTGACTATTCCAGCTCATGCTCACCATTGTCTTCTTAGAACTTCTAGAATACTTGTTGGTCTTAATGACATGCTACTTTAACTTTTTACCTTGTCCTTTTATTCATCTATTTGTATCTATATCTGTATAGCTATCTGCTTATCTATTTCCTTCCCTTCCAGTCCAGGTAGATATTGAACCTTATGAACTATTCCTTCAAAAAGATTTTAAAATTATTTACATATTCTCCATTCCCAATGCTGCCCCCAAGGTGCTTAGGATAGCTTTGGGCAGATAGTATATGTTCAATAAATAGACAGTGAATAAAACTTTATTTAGCTTTACTCCAGCTCAGAATTCTCCTTGATTTATTTTTAAGCAACTCCAGACAAAACAGAAAGACATTGTATCCAAGAATGAGAAGCCTTTAGGAAAGAATAATAGTGACTAGGAAATTCTGTTATCACGCAAGGAGGTGAAAAATGTCTTAGGCAAGCCCGTGGATTCTAATAGTTAACTTTAGAATTTGTCCATATAGTTAAACCTCATTCCAAATGCCACTTTTCTAAAAAGCCAGCTTAGTGGCAGTCTGTGCCTTCTTTTTTCATCCACAACTCTGTTTAATTTCAAAACAAGGGCAGATAAAATATGCTAATACACAGCAAGTCTCCCCATTGCTATTCATTAGGAAGCCCTTTTCCAGTGTGCAAGTCCAGTCTTCCGTGAATTCACAAACAAATGATTGCCCTTGTTACTGGCATTCCACACCGGTGATAAAACATTTGAGTGAATCAGCCTTGGCCCAACTGTGCAAGTTTTCTTCTGGAAGGTGCTTCATTCTTTTTCTTGAATATATGGAGTGGATCTATATGCCCTTTTGGATGATTTAAAACAAATGTGCTTCAGTGTGCAGGGGCATTAATGGGAAATCCTCTGAGACTTCCACTGGGAGGTGGTGGAGGCAGTGGTGATGGTGGTGGTGGTAGTGGTGTGTTTTATGAGTTCAAAGTCTTTGCACTTAAGCTGGAGGAGCCTGCTGTGAGCAGTGGACTGTTTAGCATGCCATGTGGGCCACAGCCCTTGACATCTTTAACTAGAATAGCAAAGGGCTGGGAAAAGGAGCAGGACGGAGTACTAGCTGCCACGAGAGAGCAGGGTTGGAACGCCGGCTCTGACCACAAACTGGTACATGGAACTTGTGTTTTTCATTAGGGTTGCTGTAGTAATGCTGGTTTCTAGCATTCCAGAGGATATTCAGACTTGTATTAAATTAAATTCTTCTTAAAAAAATCACTCTGTTTTGGAACAACACGAAGGATTAGACTGCAATCAAGAAAACTCAGGAAATATAAAAGACTAAGGCATGCTCTGGCCTTTGCTTATGCCATTGATATGAATGTACAGTACACTGTCCATGACTCAGTAGGTAATCAAAAATGCAGTATCACCTTGGGCTTTTAATGGACTACCTAGCTCAAGCTTTTTAAAAATATCATTTGTGGATTTTAGAAGACAATTCTGAGTGACCATAAGCAATCTATTTACCAGAGCACAAAGACATAAGAATACATTTTATAGTGTGTATAAAAAAACCCTGGTGTAAGCTGCGTATTTATTTAAACGTTCTTATATATTCATTTGTGCCATCCACAGATAAAATCTTAACTGGTAAAAATCAAGTAGTTAAGAAACTTGTCTCATTCTACAGGGTGCTCAGGGCTGGTGCACTGGGATGACCCTGAGGGATGGGAGGGGGAAGGAGGTGGGAGGGGGGTTCAGGATGGGGAACACGTGTATATCCATGGCTGATTCATGCGAATGTATGGCAAAACCCACCACAATATTGTAATTAGCCTCCCATTAAAATGGGAAAAAAGAGAAATTTGTCTCATTCTATAATCAAACTCTCATCATAAATCAATTCTCTTTCTCTCTCACTCTATTACTCAAACACGCACACTGCACCACATACATGCACAACATGTATACCTGCACTGTATTTCTGAGCTCCCAAATAAGCTTAGATAGCAGTGGGGAGAGGCTAAGCCTTGCTTCAGTAACAGACAACCCTCAAATCTCAGTAGATTAACACAATCGAATTTTATTTCTCCCTCATATAAAATCCTCCATGAGTATGGAAAAATCTTCAGGACAGTGCCTGCCATGATTTGGTTGAACAATCCAGGCTTCTTCAATCTTATTTCACTTGCATATCAGCACATTCTTCTAGGACTGTAGCAGCAGGGAAAGAGCAGTCTGGAAAGTCAAGCTCAGTGATGATAACATACTGTTTCCATGAACATTTCACTAGCAAAAGCAAGTCACACTCCCACGCATAATTTCAAAGCATTGGAGGAAAGCAATCCTCCCACAGGTTTGAAAGTGGATATTGATGAGCAACAAAGAAATCTTATATTAAGGGTGCGAGAGTTGGACTGTGAAGAAAGCTGAGCACCAAAGAATTGATGCTTTTGAATTGTGTTGGAGAAGACTCTTGAGAGTCCCTTGGACTGCAAGGAGATCCAACCAGTCCATCCTAAAGGAGATCAGTCCTGGGTGCTCATTGGAAGGAATGATGCTAAAGCTGAAATTCCAATACTTTGGCCACCTCATGTGAAGAGTTGACTTACTGGAAAAGACTCTGATGCTGGGAGGGATTGGGGGCAGGAGGAGAAGGGGACGACAGAGGATGAGATGGCTGGATGGCATCACTGACTCGACATGAGTTTGGGTGAACTCCAGGCATTGGTAATGGACAGGGAGACCTGGCCTGCTGTGATTCATGGGATCACAAAGAGTCAGACACGACTGAGCAACTGAACTGAACTGAATCTGATGAGTAACTGATTTTGAAATCAGTCATCAGTTAATCTCTTTGTCTTAAACACACACACACACACACACACACACACATCTGTGTAGGAGGAGGAGATCTCAGGGACACACAGAAGGGCCTTCCCTACCTTCCTCAAAACAGACTAACCTAAGTTGATTGCCGAGGCCATTGCATTATGGATCTGTAGGTGGGATATTTCCTTAACTGAAAGTTAACCATTCTAGTCTTCCACATCAATCTAGTCTTTCACATCAATGAGGAAAATTTTCTATTCCTTTCCTGAAATTGGGGCTTCCCTGGTGGCTCAGACAGTAAAGCGTCTGCCTGCAATGCTGGAGACCTGGGTTCGATCCGTGGGTCAGGAATATCCCCTGGAGAAGGAAATGGCAACCCACTCCAGTACTCTTGCCTGGAAAATTCCATGGATGGAGGAGCCTGGTGGGCTGCAGTCCAGGGGGTCGCAAAGAGTTGGACACGACTGAGTGACTTCATTTTCCTGAAATTAAGCTTAAAAAAGGAATAACGCAAGATTCTCTTTCTGAATAAGAGTGAAGTGTGAAAAGAAGGAAAGGAAAATTAGGGGCAAGAGTATGGGTGTCCTCCAAGCAGGACTTTGGGAGCTTATTTTGTTTCAGGCCAATGTCCCTGATATCTCAGTTGGTTAAGAATCTATCTTCAATGCAGGAACCCCCAGTTTGATTCCTAGGTTGGGGATATCTGCTGGAGAAGGGATAGGGTACCTACTGCAGTATTCTGGGGCTTCCCTTGTAGCTCAGCTGGTAAAGAGTCCGCCTGCAATGTGGGAGACCTGGATTTGATCCCTGGATTGGCACGATCCCTTGGAGAAGGGAAAGGCTACCAACTCCAGTATTCTAGGCTGGAGAATTCCATGGACTGTATAGTCCATGGGTTCACAAAGAGTCGGACACAACTAAGTGACTTTCACTTCATAGTGGAGAGGAGGGTGGTGGGAGAATTGGTTTTTATTTAGGAAAGTGTTAGATATGCTATCTTGTTAGAGTTTTAGCCTAAAAGCTGATTAAAAGAGAAACCAACATTTCAAAAATTTAAGGGAATTTTTTTGTGCTGTGCTTAGTCACTCAGTTGTGTCAGACTCTTTGTGGCCCCGTGTAGCCGATAAGGCTCCTCTATCCATGGGGATTCTCCAGGCAAGAATTCTGGAGTGGGTTGTCATGCTCTCTTCCAGGGGGTCTTCCCAACCCAGGGATTGAACGCAGGTATCCCACATTGCAGGTGGATTATTTGCTGCATGGTAAAAAATACTGCTAGGTAGTGATAAGCGAACATCTGGAGGTTACGTTGGAGGTGACAGACTGAAAAACTGAGCAGAGAACAACCGACTTATACAGATTTTTAAGCCTACTAGAAATTAAACATGAGCCAGGAACAAAAATACAAAATCAGGTGGAAACGTCAAACCAGAAAGTGAGAGACCAGATTGCATGGAACTGGGACACTTCACAGATGGGTGAGATGTTGGTTGCTGAACCATCATGACTAGCAACTCAATTTCTTCAGTTTAATCATGCATGTGAGATGAGAAGGAACTCATCGTCCACCTTTGAATATGAACCTCTGGAAAGTGAGCAATAACGAAGAGAAATAATAATCAAGATGAATGCTAAACTGGGATGGAGCAGGTAGACAGAGAAGAAGTCAGCGCAGCTCCACACAAGAGAATGTGTGGCTCCTTCTGCCAGTCCTCGGATTTTCCGTTGTTCCTGCCCATTCTCACAGCAGCACTTCAGCTACACTGATCAACAGTGACTGTCCCCGGAAAGGATTATTACCAAAAAATGGATTGAGGGAAGAGAAAACGGATGGAATCAGTGTTCTTATTCACTGACTCTGAGTGAATAAGAACAAAGAAGAGCTTGTAGGGTAGCACAGCATCCGCATCACTGGCACAGAGACCCTGAGAAAGGGTGCCCAGGCTCCAGGGAGTGGGCAAACAGCCAGAGAGGGCGAGTAAAGTGGGAGACAGGGCCCAGAGAAACCCCAGAGATGCGGTCGAGGTGACACCAGAGACTGCCCAGACCTCCTTCAAGCATCTACCCGAAAAGCACACCTGGGATTCCTTGAGGTCCAGCTGCACCATGCATCTTCTACATCAAGGCATTCTCATGAGGTTGTCCCTTCTACAGTGGTGGAACCTCACAAAAGTCTCAGGAATCTGAGCACCAGAAACAACTTAAAGGTAGAGGAGGGTGAAGGCTTGAGAGATTTGGTTGAAAATTTGTGTGAGAAGCAGTCAGACACTTAGATACAACTGATAAAGTGCCTGATGTGCAGAAACAGGTTCTTAGAAATCTAAAAAAGCTAAAAAGTTTAAGAAAAGCAATATTTTGCACAAGAATGTCTTTTTGGTAATTTATGTGGTTCAGGGTGTATAATATTTATGGAGCCATGATAATACAAGTAATGAAAGCTCATTTATTTAAAAAAAATGTAACATAGCTCTATTGGGAAGAAGGGTGGAACATATATAGGGCAGGGGCCCTCGTGGGTGCTAAGTTGCTTCAGTCCTATAGGACTCTTTGCGACCCTATGAACTGTAGCCCACCAGGCTCCTCTGTCCATGGAATTCTCCAGGAAAGAATACTGGAATGTGTTGCCATTTCCTATTCCAGGAGATCCTCCTCACCCAGGGATGGAACCGGCGTCTCTGATGTTTCCTGTATTGGTAGGCCAGCTCTTTACATCTAGCCCTACCTGGGAAGATTTGTAGGGCAGGGGGGTGGAGATAAAAATAGCACAAAGACAAGATTATTCAAAGGTGATTGGAATCAAGAAACTGCAGCATTTCAGCCCCTTACTTTGGAATATGGACAGAAACATCACAAGAAACATTCAAAATAGTTGGAAGTGACAAGTACTTCCTTCTACAAACTGAGGGGAAAGTTACTTGTTAATTCTAGCTACCTTCTTCTTCCATGAATGATGAACATGATGAGAGACACTTGTTCACTGCTGTTTTCTTCAGGAACGAGGAAACTGAGATGAGTATTCGGTACAGCAGTAGAAGACCACAAATAAGGGAAATTATTGTGTAGAGAGCGGAAGAGACAAACAAGATTTTCAGTGACTTCCTCATTTTTGCTCCTTTACTTTTTTCCTATGCCATAGAAAAGACAACCAAGAAGCAATAGAGAAAGGAGAGGAAATTTTCTTTCTTTCTTCTTTTTTTTTTTTACTGAAGATAACTGCTGGTTCAAATATGAAAACAATTTATCTAGTTATTCTACTCACCCATTTTAAAAACTAAAAACAGAACAAATCATAAAAATATTTAATAAATATGAAAATTAAAAATGTAATAAGTTTTAGGGCAGAGCCAGTTAAGGGAAGAGAAAAATAAGATGCGAGTGGGGAGTGAGGGATTATTGAAAGATGTAAGAGAGAACCAACCAGAGCCAGAGCCAGAGCCAGAGCCAAAGGGATATAGGGACAGTCAGGGAGACAGAGGTTATCACCAACCAGAGGAAGAGGACTTAATTTTGAAGCATTTAGGATACTGTTGTGAAAAACTAAAGTGCATTCTCACATTTGTTGAGGTACTTGGGTGCTGTGGTCTGAATGTCTGTGTTCCCCCACAAATTCTCACGTTGAAATCCTCATGCCCCACAAAATGGCATTAAGAGGTGGAGCTTTGGGGAGTGATTAGGTCATAAGAGTGGTGCCTTCATAAATGGGATTAGAACCTTTATAAGAGAGGCATGAGAAACTCCCTAGCCCCTTTCACCACACGAGAACACAAGTAGTCAGAAGCCTGTGACTCAGAAGACAGCCCTCACCTGACCATCAAGGCACCCTGACCTTGAACTTTCAGCCTTTTAAAAATTGTGTGAAATAAATTTCTGTTGTTTAAAAACCATCAAGTTCATGGTATAGATCTTCCTTGACTTACGATGGGGTTCATTTCGATTCAGTCTCTCACTCGTGTCTGACTCTTTGTGACCCTGTGGACTGCGGCGTGCCAGGCTTCCCTGTCCATCACCGACACCCAGAGCTTGCTCAAACTCATGTCCGTTGAGTTGGTGATGCCATCCAACCATCTCATCCTCTGTTGTCCACTTCTCCTGCCTGCAATCTTTCCCAGCATCAGGGTCTTTTCCAATGAGTCAGTTCTTCACATCAGGTTACATTCTGATAAATCCATTGTAAACTGAAAACATTGCAAGTTGAAAATGGATTTAATACATCTACCAAACATTATAAGCTGAGCCTGAAAGTGAAAGTGAAAGTGAAGTCACTCAGTCGTGTCTGACTCTTGGCAATCCCATGGACTGTAGCCCACCAGGTTTCTCCATCCATGGAATTTTCTAGGCAAGAGTACTGGAGTGGGTTGCCATTTCCTTCTCCAGGGGATCTTCCCGACCCAGGGATCAAACCCGGGTCTCCCACATTGCTGGCAGATGCTTTATCATCTGAGCCAGCCTAGCCTACCTGAAAGGTGCTCAGAACACTTACAGTAGCCTATAGTTGGACAAAATTACCTAACACAAAGCTTATTTTATATATAAAAAAAGAGTATTGAATATCTCATGTAACTATTTGAATACTGTACTGAAAGTGGAAAACAGAATGGTTGTCCTTGTATCAGTTGTTCATCCTTATGACTGCATGGCTGACTGGGAGCTGCAGCTTGCTGCCCTTGCTTAGCATCTCGAGAGAGAATCCTACTGCATATCAACAGCCAGGAAGAAGATCAAAACTCAAAATTCAAAGTACAGTTTCTGCTGGACATGTATCATTTTTGTGCCATCATAAAGTCAGAAAATAATGAGTTAAACAATCATAAGTTATGGACTGTCTATATTTTGTTACAATATTCTGGACAGACTAAAGTGAAGTGAAGTGAAGTCGCTCAGTCGTGTCCGACTCTTTGTGACCCCGTGGACTGTAGTCCGCCAGGCTCCTCCATCCATGGGAACAGACTAAGACACTGGGCATTATGTTAAGAAGCCCTAGAAGGAAATATCCTTATGAGTTAGAGGCATCAGAAGTCATATTGAAACTACTGAATAACTGATACATTGAGGGCATTGCCACTGGTCAAATGAAATGAAGCTGCAGAAGAGTGGATGCGGGGTATAAGCATCCTAAGGCCATCTGGTGCTGGGTGCAAGAGAACCAGGACATAGGTAGTGATTACAAAATGAGAGGAAAACGTGGTGATGCCAAAGAGAGAAGATGCAGGACCTGGCAGAATCAGAGAATATATTTTTGCATCGAAGACTGTAGTAACCAGTTTCCAAGCTGTCCCGTGATCACCACCTCCTGGTACTCATACTCTTGTGGGGTCTCCTCCCATTAGTATTTGTCCATGTAACCAATAGTAAATGGCAGAAATTATGGCATGTCACTTTCACCATTAGGTAATAAAAGACTGGTAGCAAAAGAACCTATCTTGGGTTTTCCCTTGCTCTCTCCCACAAAAGAAAAAAAAAGTTGGAAGTGGTTGCCTCTGAAGGATAGAAAGCATGAGACAGAGATTGTTAGATTTCTTTCTTTTGGGTGAGGAGGGTGGTTATATTTGGCTCTTTAAGCCATACACGTATACTACTTAGATTAAGTATACTTTAAAAAGTGAAAGATATTTGTGTGTCTGCTAAATGATTGAATTAGTGATTAATCAAGAAGAACTTACCTCTAAGAGAACCTATGATTTGCTGTGAATATATAAGAAGCCCAGAGAAGAGTGCCTGGGGCATAGGAGGTGCTTAGCTATTGTTAGTTCCCCAAATCTAGAAGACTTAAATATATCCTGCTTCTGCTGGGAGTGTCTTTTGTTGAAGATGTGCTTTCAATTTTGATGTGAACATTCGCTTTAGTTTTCTGCTTTGCTTTTGTGTTTGTATGCATATGTGTATCAGTGTGTTACACCACTGTCAATCAAAACAGATTTAATTTTGTTATTGAAGCATGACATACATAACATACATACTGTCAAGTATACAGATCTTAAGTGCACAGCTTGATGAACTTTTGTGAAGTGAACACACCCACATAATCAGTACTCTGATCAAGAAACAACGTTACCCGGAGCCCTACCAAATGACTGTTCCCTCATCTTCTCCAAGGTAACTAGGGTTCTAAATCTCAAACCAAATACATATGTGTTCTTTTGTGTCTAGACTTCCCTTTCCCTCAGTTATTTACTTATGTGGTTCATCAGTTGCCAGTTACAGCAATTTATTTATCTATTCTACTGTTGATGGATGAAAAATACTGCTGTGAATATGCTTGTCCGTATCTTTTGGTACATTTCTGTTGGACACTTACCTGTGTGGAAAGCTACTATGCCATAGGCGATATACTTCACAGTCAGCATTCATAGATATCACCAAGTAGTCTTTTCCCCAATATGTAGTCCCAAGAGCTCTAGGTGAGAGTGGACAAGTACCTCAGTTTTGACTATCATCAGCTTAAAAGTAGTGTGGACCTTGTTGAATTGTAGCTTACCATACTTATAATTTGCATTTCCTTTTTGACTAATAAGTAGAGAAAAGTTTCTTAAATTTTATGGTATTATTTTTTGATTTGGCATTCATAGTTCTTCTTGAATCCAAGATTTAGTATCTTTATTTACATTTGGAAAATTCTCAAAGTCTCCCATTTCAAATAATACTTTTATAATTCTCTTTTTTCTTTCCTCCTGGAACTTCAATTCTTAGAAGTTAAAAATTTCTACCTTGTCTCATATCTCACTCTCTTTCGTGTATTTTCTACTCTCTTTGTCTCCTTGTGCTTCATTTTCAGTAATTTTTTTCTGATCTAACTTATTCACTTTCTCTTAAGATGTTAAGCCCATTTGATGAGCTCTTAATATTAGTTATTGTATTTTTTGGTTTTAGGAATTCCATGTTTAAAATATTTCCCAGTTTACAGAAAACATTTCATCTCATTTCATCTCCAGAACATATTCAGCATCATATTTTTCAAGTCTGTAGCTAGCAATTTCAGTTTCTGCTTACTTTTCCTCTTTGTTTCCAGTCAATAGATTTTCAACATATAATTGTATTCTTATATGCCTATTTTTTTAAATAATATTTTTACTTTTGAATACATATAGATGCACAGAGAAGTTGCAAAGGTAATACAGAGAATTCTCATATATTCCTTATCCAGGTTCAGCTTCTCCCAATGTTTTCATCTTACCTCTTCATGGTATACAATTGTCAAAGCTAAGACACCAATGTGGTACATTATTATCAGCTGAATTCTGGACTTTATCTGGCTATTTTTGGTAGCATGCCAGGCATTTTAAATGATAAATTGTAAAAATATTTGAAACTCTGAATGTTACTATCTTTCTTCTGTGAAAACTTACTTTTCCTTCTCTTAGAAGGCTGCTAGGCTAGGGGAAGGTCATTCCATTCCACGCAGGAGTGGAAATAATCAGAATATGGATTTCAATTCTCTTAAGGGATGACTTATTTCTGGTTTGCTTTATTTGTTGGAGTAGCCTTTTGGAGACCCAACTAAAGCTTTAGGCATAGCTCTATCAAAGCTATGCCCCCTTGATGGTTCATGAACTTTATTTGCTTTCCCTCCATTTATGTGAGACTATCAAAAGCTCGGTCCTGTTTCTCAGCCCTTCAAGT
This sequence comes from Ovis canadensis, assembly GCF_042477335.2. Classification (NCBI taxonomy): domain Eukaryota; kingdom Metazoa; phylum Chordata; class Mammalia; order Artiodactyla; family Bovidae; genus Ovis; species Ovis canadensis. Next base: position 32,678,051 of record NC_091246.1, read on the forward strand.
GCCACTTTCACTTTCAGAATTAGTGGCCAACTTGAGGGGAAAAGTGGCCCCATATATGCACATCTTACCTCCCTTGGCATCTTTCTTCTGGATCTTGAATCTGCAAGTTCTCACTGTCTTAGATACTTTTTGATGCTTTCAAGCAAAAATATATACATATACATATATATATATGTATGTACATATACATATTTTTAATCCAACTTTCTCACTGTTGTGAAGGGAAGATCTGCCCCAAATAACCTACTCTGTCATTGTGAAGTGAGTGAAGTCGCTCAGTCGTGTCTGACTCTTTGCAATCCCATGGACTGTAGTCTACCAGGCTTTTCTGTCCATGGGATTTTCCAGGCAAGAGTACTGGAGTGGGGTGCCATTTCCTTCTCCAGGGGATCTTCCTGACCCAGGGATTGAACCCGGGTCTCTTGCATTGCAGGCAGACGCTTTACCCTCTGAGCCACCAGGGAAGCCTGTCATTACTAGAAGTTAAATTGTAAAAACATATTTTTAATTTAAAAAGTTTCTGGTAAAATACACATACCATAAAATTTACCATTTTAACCATGTTTAAATGTATAGCACTAAATACATTCACACTGTTATGCTATCATCACTATCATCCATCCACAGAACTCTTGTTACTTTGCAAAACTAAAACTCTGAATCCATCAGTTTGCAATCCCCATTCCTCCTTTCCCCCACCCCTCCCCCAACGACCCTTCTACTTTGTGTCTCTATGAGTCTGACTACTCTAGCTACTTTCTGTTCTAGTCTTTTGGTGGCTGGCTTATTTCACTTGGTGGAATGTTCTCAAGATTCATCCATGTTGTATCATATGTCAAAATTTCCTCTTTCTTAAAGGCTGGATAATATTCTATTGTACGGACATGCCTTATTTTGTTCATTCTTTCATCTGTCAATGGTCACTTGGTTTGCTTCCAACTTCTGGCTCTTTTGAATAATGCCGCCATGAACATGGGGGTACAAATATCTGCTCAAGTGTCTGTTCTCAGTTCTTTTTGGGTACATACACAGAACTGAAATTGCCACATCATATGGTAAATCTCTCTTTACTTTTTTTAGGAACTGCCATATTGTTTTCCACTGTGACTGTAACAGTTTATATGCCCATCAACATTGCACAGAGATTCCGTTTTCTCTTCAGTGTCTCTAACACTTATTTCCTTTCCTCTTCTTTCTTTCTTCCTTCCTTTCTAAATATAGATTAGCCATCCTAATGGATGTGAGATGGTATCTTATTGTGGTTTGAGCAAAATGGGACTGAATCCAAGCTTGTTCCACTCGCTGCATGACAGCCCAATAATTCAGGAGATGTGTTGTTAGGGCAAGGAATTGTGACTTTGTTCTGAAAGCCAGCACACCAAGAAGGCAGTGTACTAGTGTCCCAGTAAATTACCTTGCTGGGATTAGAATTCAGGTCTCTTTCATACTAAAAAGAATTGGACCATAAAGAAAGCTGAGCTCTGAGGAATTGATGCTTTTCAACTGTGGTGTTGGAGAAGACTCTTGAGAGTCTCTTGGACTTGAAGGGGATGAAATCTGCCAATCCTAAAGGAAATTAACCCTGAATATTCATTGGAAGGACTGATGCTGAAGCTGAAGCTCCAATTCTTTGGCCAACTGATGCAAAGAGCTAACTCATTGGAAAAGACCCTGATGCTGGGAAAGATTGAAGGCAGGAGGAGAAGGGATGACAGAGGATGAGATGGTTGAATGGCATCACCAACTTGATGGACATGAGTTTGAGCAAGCTCCGGGAGTTGATGATGGACAGGGAAGCCTGGCGTGCTGCAGTCCATGGGGTCACAAAGAGTCAGACATGACTGAGCGACTAAACTTATACTAAAAGGGGAGGGTGTGTGGTTGGTTGTTGCAAACTTCTTGGTGTCAGAATCCTTTGTTCCTGCAGGTATACAGGTAGGTCAGGGCTCGATGTTCCTATAAACCTCCAACAAGACAAATGTTATTCTCTGTTCTGCAATTTTTTATCTCTGTGTGAATGGCTAAGTGTTATACCTTTAAATGTCAGAGCCTTGAGAATGGGCTATCCTGTATATTTCAGGTCAGAAGCAACATTCTTAATTTGAAGCAAAAATAATAGAATACAAAGGTTAAAATAAAAGAGACAGATCCAATATGAAGTCAGATTTGTTCTTACCTTTTACAAAACCACTGTTGATGGTTTTTTTTTTAATATTTCCAGTTTGGACTTTATAGATTATCTTTAAATGGAACATATATGTGTTTCCATAAACAGTGTGCAGCAGGGTCTTAGCTTGACCTGGGCTGGGAATTTCACTTGTCAGTGTCTTCCAGGTGAACTAATGTGACAATTCTGCTAGAAGTCTCTTTCTCTCAATGATATGAAGCTTCAGTTGAGGTTTCAGGTTGGCCCAATGCTGTCTGTCACTCATTTCAGCTGCAGTCCAGGCTCTTGGACTCCCATCTGGATCCTAAGAAAAAACTCACATTAAGTACAAACTAAAAAAGTGATTTTGATTAAAATCTGTTTATAACATTGCTTTGTGTCCTTCTTGAAGAGTAAACGAACACATCAGGCAAGAAAGGAAGTCACCTGTCTCTGAGAGCAGCTTTCAATATAGGAGCAGCTCTGATTTTGAGACACAGAACACATGGTCGGAGACTGAGGGGACCCTGCCCATGTGCTTTCTCTCCTTGCAAGGAAGCTGCCTGGCTTTCACAGGGTAGTAGGTCTGGTAGGAATTGCCCTACAGCAAGGCCTGGGAGATGTCAAGAAAGATCTGACTAACTTGTTAATAAGCTCATTCGAGCCACCCTAGATTTCTCAGAAATATTTAGGGGAACTTTTTATGGAAAATAAATTTAGAGTGAGGAACAGAGAACTGTTGGGTGAAATTATTGTTAATTGACTTCATTTGTGCCCCAGAGTGTTTGGATCTCATTGCTAAATGTTTGCTAACTGGAGTCTGCTGGGTTTAGCAACTATTTGAGGAAATCCATCAAGGCTGTATATTGTCACCCTGCTTATTTAACCTCTAAGCAGAGTACATCATGAGAAACGCTGGACTGGAAGAAACACAAGCTGGAATCAAGATTGCCGGGAGAAATATCAATCACCTCAGATATGCAGATGACACCACCCTTATGGCAAAAAGTGAAGAGGAGCTAAAAAGCCTCTTGATGAAAGTGAAAGATGAGAGTGAAAAAGTTGGCTTAAAACTCAACATTCAGAAAACAAAGATCATGGCATCCGGTCCTATCACTTCATGGGAAATAGATGGGGAAACAGTAGAAAGTGTCAGACTTCATTTTGGGGGGCTCCAAAATCACTGCAGATGCTGATTGCAGCCATGAAATTAAAAGACGCTTACTCCTTGGAAGAAAAGTTATGACCAACCTAGATAGTATATTCAAAAGCAGAGACATTACTTTGCCGACTAAGGTCCATCTAGTCAAGGCTATGGTTTTTCCAGTGGTCGTGTATGGATGTGAGAGTTGGACTGTGAAGAAAGCTGAGTGCCGAAGAATTGATGCTTTTGAACTGTGGTGTTGGAAAAGACTCTTGATAGTCCCTTGGACTGCAACGAGATCCAACCAGTCCATTCTGAAGGAGATCAACCCTTTCTTTGGAAGGAATGATGCTAAAGCTGAAACTGCAGTACTTTGGCCACCTCATGTGAAGAGTTGACTCATTGGAAAAGACTCTGATGCTGGGAGGGATTGTGGGCAGGAGGAGAAGGGGCCGACAGAGGATGAGATGGCTGGATGGCATCACTGACTCGATGGACATGAGTCTGAGTGAACTTCGGGAGTTGGTGATAGATAGGGAGGCCTGGGGTGCTGCGATTCATGGGGTCACTAAGAGTTGGACACGACTGAGCGACTGAACTGAACTGAACTGAACTGACGCTCTCTCTTTCGCACACATTCCTGAGATATAAATCAAGTGCATTTCTGGAGGCCATTTCTTTCATGGCATTTCATACTTTGTTATACTAAAACAACAACAACAATCCCCCAGTGTTCATATATTTTCAGGAAGTGATGTCGTATGTACATGATGGTAAAATTAGCCTCAGGGTTTTACTTTATTGAAACACAACAAAAGAAAGCTTTGTCACAAACTACTTACAAACTAACTGTTGTTGTCATTTAACTGTATAGGCAACAATTTCAGCAGAAAAACAATAATTGTATGTAGTTATGCCTGAGTACAAGCACAAGCCCTGTATTATCAATAATAATGGCAATCAAACTAGCTTATTGTTAGGGCCTTTAAAGTTCTTGGTTTAGAAGTAATGACTACACTGTCTAAACACACTTTGAAACAAGCCAAACTTTAATGACCTGTGAATAGTGAGGAAAATGGTGATGTTGGTTGTGATGATGGTGGTGGTGGTGGTATGAGCGTATGTATGTATTCACGTTATAAGAAATACTTTTTAATATTGGACAAAAGCATGTAACTACAGACATGCACACACTTTTATTAAGAACTTAGAATATGGATGTGTTCAATTCAGTTCAGTTCAGTCTCTCAGTCATGTCCGACTCTTTGCGACCCCATGAATTGCAGCACGCCAGGCCTCCCTGTCCATCACCAACTCCCAGAGTTCACCCAAACTCTTGTCCATCGAGTCAGTGATGCCATCCAGCCATCTCATCCTCTGTCATCCCCTTCTCCTCCTGCCCCCAATCCCTCCCAGCATCAGAGTCTTTTCCATGAGTCAACTCATTGCATGAGGTAGCCAAAGTATTGGAGTTTCAGCTTTAGCATCAGTCCTTCCAGAGAACACCCAGGACTGATCTCCTTTAGAATGGACTGGTTGGATCTCTTTGCAGTCCAAAGGACTCTCAAGAGTCTTCTCCAACACCAGAGTTCAAAAGCATCAATTCTTCAGTGCTCAGGTTTCTTCACAGTCCAACTCTCACATCCATACATCACCACTGGAAAAACCATAGCCTTGACTAGATGAACCTTTGTTGGCAAAGTGATGTCTCTGCTTTTGTAGGGTACAGTTTTTGCCCTCAGTGAGCATAGACTGTAGTTAGATCTGGACACAATGGTGAAATAGACTTGTCTAAGAGTGGGAATAAAAGGTGGATTATAATTTGAAGTACCAGATGAGACGGGGCTCAACTAACCCTCAGGAACCCTGAAGGTTTCTGACCCTGGCTAGCAAGAATGCCAGCAGCAAAGGTTAAAGCAACAAAGTGGAAAACTAAACCTGATTATGTTGAGATACTCCCAGAAAGCCAGAGGAAGAAATCTGTGAGAAAAATCTCCAGTTGCCTTGGCAAGTAAATGGCCAGAAGATTTCTCAGGGAAAAGGAGAGAGATGACCTTTAAAAGTAGGACAACTGGGTTGAAATTTATGCATTAAGTCTCCTCTGTGGCAAAAATTATAGCTTTTAAAATTTCCTATTACTAGACTCATCTTTCTCCTGGAGTCTTCTGACTAATATAAACTCACCAAATTGAAAGTAACCCAATCTCTATTGGTTTAACTCAAGTTCAATTTAAGGTCACAATCTCTATCAGGATAGTGCCTTTCCTTTTTCTCCCTACTATGAATTCCCAAACTGGAGGTTCTGTGTAGGTGGGGAAGGGGTCTTCCCATTGCTTCCTGGCAATAAGACATTTGAATGCTTGATCTCCACAGCTTTCTAATACCTGGGGGCTAGAGGATGAGGAGATGGTGCCATCTGGTTCTACTGGGCACTGGCAGAGGTAGCTGGAGCCTGCATGATTAGGATAAGCTGTGGTCTCTTCTCTTATCATGAATGAGGTGGCACAACTGATTGCTCTGGGGAACTTGTCCATCTCCTCAAGTTGATTAGGCCCAAGTTGGCTCTCTTATTCTGTAGATTCAGCAAGGACTTGCCAAGTCTTCAACATAGTCCCAAGTGTGGACACACCACCAAAGAGTCCCAGTGGTCTGCACACACCAAAGAGTCCCTATGTTCTCTTTGTTCCATTTGTGATAGTTCACCTTGGGAAACTATCTAGCCTTTCTCCTCAGCCACCTTTTGTGCACCATGAAAGATGGAATATTTCCTGTCATATCAGTAAAGAAGGATGTCACAGTGATCAGCTATTGCAGTCCTCCAATGTGAGTTCCTGAGCCCTAAAGGCACTCCAGAAGAATACTTGTGATCTGGCAGCCACTGGCATCTCCCTACAGTGAGCCCAAGGGAGCTCAGGATGTGTAAAACACAGGATACTGGCCCCAGATAGCTGAGATGCATATAAAAGGAATGATTTCAGTGAGCCCAGACTCGCATCTTTCCATACACAGAAAACCATTTCTTTTTTTTTGGGGGGGGGGGATATATTCCATTGATGTTCACCCTTTATTTCTTTCTTCAAGCAGTGGTACAGATGAGATAGAATATCAACTCTCTATCAAGGTGAGGCTCTATTTCCCAAGGGCTCTTCCCAAGTAATTATTTTTCCAACTGAATTTTTTTTAAGAAATATAAATAATTTCCAGGCATGAATGGTTTTTGTTTTATAGATGAGTCTAAACCCCAGAATATTGTTGCCTGAAAATCTTTCTACTCACTGAGTTAGATTTTCTTTTTAAGTACAAGCCAAACAGAAGACAACTGGAATTCCTGAAATCTGTCCATAAATAACAACAGTTCCTCTGAAATTTATGTCTCAGTCCTGAGTATTTCCACACTATCCATCATCACAGGCATGAAAAAATAGAATGTTGTGGAGGTAAAAGATGCTATTATAATGAATTGAGAATGGTAATCAGATTGTAGGGCCCTGATGTGCCTTATATCCAATAATTTAAATATATTCAAGAAATATTTATTATATGCTACACATTGAGCAAGGAGGATATGCCAAGGTGACTTTATAATATTTTTAAATGATTAAGTATTAAAACCATCACTCACTAATACACAAATATTTGGACCTGTGTTACATTAACTTTGTTTTTCAAAATTGTACAATAGAAACAAGAAGATAGAAATTCTAATGTTGGTGAGGGAAGAGACAGCATGCATTGTATTAATAATAACCCACCAAAAACATTTGTATAGATCTTTTTATTTCACAAAGTGTATTTACATGCACTTTAAAAATTTTACCTCAAAATAAAGAACTCTGGCAATATTAAATACATTTCAAGTAGAAAATGGACTATTGGTATGGTACCATCAAAGTCACAGATTCAGAGTAGGGAATCAATTTCCTTCTAATTCTAAGGAATAAAGTCTCCCTTTGATTTTTTTTTTCCCCCATGTCATGCTGGCCTTTTTAGTGTATATGCCTTGTTCTTATTTCGGTCATTGGAATATGCACTCTTTGAACCCATTCATAAGATCAGTTAAAGAAAAGGGGATTTGACCCAATAAATCATAAATATGTGAACCTCCAAGGCAAGAAGAATTTTCTTCCCATGAACCAAAGAATACATTTTAATACTCCTCCATCAACAGCAAGATGTTACTACTGATTCATAGGACTTTATTATAGAACTGTACTTACTGCATTATATTGTAGTACCAGGCTGTAAAGAGGTTTGAAAGAGTGTAAGTAACAGAGGAAGGAAAGGAAAAAAGAGGAGAAGGAGCAGAAGCAGAGGCAAAAATTCTGTACTGAAGAATGGGAGAAAAACAAATCAAGTGTGTGAGTGAGGAAAGGCTAGATCAGGGATAAAGGTCCAAGGACATTCAGCTTTTTTAAGAAAGGATTCAATAATTTTTTTCAAATGAAAAATTTATAATCATGTAGTTTGTAAATTTAAAAATTATCTAAATAGAAAATTTTAGATACAAATATGCTAAATATTAATAAATGATTAACTCAAAATCATTAAAATATGAGCTATTATTAATATTTTATTAATTAATAATATTGATGTCATTAATATTATTATTAATATTATTGCATGTTCCATACCAGACCAAACTGAAAAAGAGCAGGACCCTATGGTCCTTTCTCCTCCATCCCCCCATGCCCTCTTCCTGCCTTTGGTCAAACAATAAGCTTAATCAGAGAAGTAAGAAAATGCAGAAGCAAACCATCAAAAGAAACCAAATCATAATAGTTTAGTCAGTAAGCATAGTCAAAGACCTTTAGTTCCTTTGCAAGGGCCATAGATAATATTCTGAGCCATATGCTGTGGGCTGTCTTCCTGAAACCCCCTCCAGGTGGAGAAGTTAGCTACATGATGACCAGGCTGTAGCCATGGAATGCGTTTGTGTGCTCAGTCGAGTCTGACTCTTTGCAACCCCACTGACTAAAGCCCACCAGGGTCCTCTGTCCATGGAATTTTTTAGGCAAGAATACTAGACTGGGTTGCCATTTCCTACTCCAGGGAATCTTCCTGGCCAAGGATCAAACCTACATCTCCTGCATCTCCTGCATTGGCAGGCAGATTCTTTACCACATGCCACCTGGCAAGCCACACCATAAGCTGCTATAATTCTGAGAACTGGCCTCAAGGAAATGGGAACAAACAAACTCTGGAACAAAAGATTGTGTGTGTGTATGTGTGTTAGTCACTCAGTCATGTCTACTCTTTGCGACCCCATGGACTGTAGCTGGCTAGGCTCATCTGTCCATAGAATTCTCCAGGCAAGAATACTGGAATAGGTTGCCATTCTTTTCTCCAAGGGATTGTCCCAACCCAGGGATCGAACCTGGGTCTCCCACATTGCAGACAGATTGTTTACCATCTGAGCCACCAAGGAAGCCTGGAACTGAAGATTAACTAAACTTAAAATAATGAAAATGATGCTGGTCAAACTACCAATGACCAATGACAAAATAACTATCAGAGGTGACTGCGCTGTTTCTGCATGTAGCACCCTCCCTCCATCTATACACCTCTGACACTCCTCTTTTAAAGCTCTTGCTCGCTGATTGTTGGAAGAGGTGGAGGCAGCCTTTGGACAGGCATCCACTCCCATCCCCCTTTGCCAGCATCCAAAATAAGGCAAACTTGCCTTTCCACCAGCCTGGCCTCTTTACTGGCTTTTCGAGTGGTGAGCAGTCGGACCCTACTTGTGGTTACAAAATGAAGCCAAACCAAAATAAGACCAAATGGAATCTGATGAACTTCTTTCTGGCTCTATTACTGACAGCTCCCAACATCATCCCTTCTTGGGAGAAATCACTGTATTTAGTTAATGCTCAAAGCAATCACTCACAGCCATATCTGTATCATAAGTCAACAAAATTTGTTGAATACCCACTGTGTGCAACTTGTGCTGAATCAAGAAGATTTAGGAAGTTTTTTGAAAAGTTCTTTGAAATTTCTAATCTCTAAAACAAAGCTATTTTTTTCCTTTTGTTGGGAAGTGCTTAAATGCCTTTGGTTCATTTCTGGTCTTTGGAAAGTAGAACACAGTATTAGTGAATGTAGGAAAACACATTCATGCACCCTGGAAAGTTAGTGTTGAAGCTGGTCATTTTCCAAATAAACAACTGAACTGAACTTTATTAAGATGAAAGACTTATTACAGTTAACTCCAAGAATTATTTGATTCTGTCTAGGTTCATGTTTTAATTGATTTAAATACTGCGTGATATCAAATTCCTGTTTCTCAAGTTCAAAGAGAAGTGGATGATCCAGAGAGATGAATGTTAATGATAAGAAAAGGACAAATTCAATACTCCCAGACTATCCAAATAAAAACACAATGTATTTTGATCTTTTGCCTACTCATGAAGGAATTTAATCTCTAGTAACATAAAGTTTTTGGCCCAGGACTTTTAGAGAGGCGGAGTTGATCATTTACAAAAGAGGATGGTTGTGAATGATTTATACTTGTAAAAATAACTTATAGCTCATTATTTATTCTTAAATAATAAACTCATATTTATTTAAGACCAAGTCAGACGGATGATATTGGCACAAGATTTACTTGCTTATTTAAAAGTAGTTGAAAACCTTTTGTTTTTTGGCCTTTTTGTGCATTTTGCAAGCTCAGGGAGCCTATTTCAGTGCCTCTAGGCAATGACACCCCACTCCAGTACTGTTGCCTGAAAAATCCCATGGACGGAGGAACCTGGTGGGCTGCAGTCCATGGGGTCGCTAAGAGTCGGACACGACTGAGCAACTTCACTTTCACTTTTCACTTTCATGCATTGGAGAAGGAAATGGCAACCCACTCCAGTGTTCTTGCCTGGAGAATCCCACGGATGGGGGGACCTGGTGGGCTGCCGTCTATGGGGTCGCACAGAGTCGGACACGACTGAAGCGACTTAGCAGCAGTAGCAGCAGTCCTACTTGGGCAAAGCTCTTTCCTCTCTGAGCCCACTTCTTGCCTCTGTAAAATGAAAATTGAAATAGCCACTTCATAAACTAATTGTAAGAATTAAATGAGATGATGTAAGCCAGTTCCATAACGCACATTTAGTTCTCAATAAAGGACTTAGATGTTTCATTACTGACACAAGTAGCTTATTCAAAGCTAATCAATTTCCCCAGTGTCCTTGCTGAGAGTGTATCTAAAGCCACCTCCCATGTCTCCTTCATGTGCTAATTCAAAGCACACTGCTCAAATCTCTTATTGTGGATGCCATCATCCACAATTTCACTCATCACTCTTTTCTTTAATCTCTACCAGATTTTTACCCCCTTTAAAACAACCCCTTCATTATAAAGATATTTGAGAAAGAGTGTATACTATTAGTGATTAATCTTTTCTCTTATAGATTATGCTTTTGGTGTTGTACCTAAGAAATATTTGCCTGGCCCAAAGTTACAAATGATTTCTATTAGAAATTTTATAGTTCTAGATTTTACATTTAGGTCTATAAATCACTTTGAGTTAATTTTTGAATATGGTAAAGTATAGATCAACATTAATTTTTATACATGTGCTAGCCATTTGTTCCAGCACTAGATAGTGCTATTTAAAAGACTATTGCTTTTCTTCTGAATTATCCTTGTACTTTTCAAAAATCAATTGTCCATAAATGTGTATGCCTATTTCTAGATTATCTGTTCTATTCCATTATTCTATTTGTCTATCTTGACAACAGTATCATAGTTTCTTGATTATTGTAACTTTACCCTAGGTCTTGAAGTCAGGTAGTAAAAGTTCTTTAACTTTATTCCTTTTTTTCAAAGTTGTTTTGGCTATTTTAGATCCTTTTTTTTTCCATTTGAATTTTAGAATCAACCTATCAATTTCCATAAATAAAATTCTGCTCAGATTTTGACTGAGAATGCTCTGAATATTCAGATCAATTTTGGAAAGAATTGCTCTCCTAACACCAAGTGTGCCAATCCATAAACATGGTATATCTCTCCATTTATTTAAATCATCTTCAGTTTCTCTCAGTAATGTTTGCTAGATTGAAGAATTCAGACCTTGCATGTCTTTTGTCATAATTATCCCTAAGTATTTTAACCTTTTTGATGCTACTGTAAATTAAATTTTTAAAATTTTCATTTTCAGATTGCTTTCACTGTAAAGAAATGAAGCAGATTCTTACACATTGATCTTTTGTCCTATCACATTGCTAAATGCAACTGTTTAGTTCAGATAAATTTTTTTGTTTGTTTTTTTGAATTCTATAAGATTTTCTGTACAGATGTGGTCTGTGAAAGTTATATTTCTTTCTTTGCATTCTGGAAATAATGCATTTGCTAAACCCTCTGTACTACAGTATTGAGTAGAAATGTTTAGACTAGACATACTTGCCTTGCTCCTTGCATTTAAAGTAGCTTTTGCAAAGTCAGCATATATAGTTGGATCTTACTTTTCCCAATATGATAAGCTCTAGATTTTAATGAGGATATCTAGACACTTCCAGTAAATGCTATCATTGATATATTTGGATTTAAAGCAAAAATCTTTCTATTTGCTTTATGTTGTGCTATATGTTATTTGTTTTCTTTTCACTTTCTTTTGGATTCAGTATTTTTATAATTTCATTTTATCTCCTGTATTAGTTTTATTTTTTATTTTGTATATTTTTGGATGACTGGTGTCTTTAGGGGGCAAAGCAAAAAATGTACTTTCAACGGCATTACTCTCTACATGGCATCACCTCTATAAATTAAAATCCTGTGACTGTAAAAGAGATATCCCTTTTGTTTACTTAGCTATAATTCTTTGTTGTCATATTTTAATGGTTGAATTAAGGTTTATAGTACATCTTTAACTTACTATAGTCTACCTTCAAGTGATATACAATATTACATATAGTACAACCACTTCACTAGAGTGTACTAACATTTATCCCCTCATAGCCTTTGTACTACTATTTTCATACATTTTTATTTTACATATGTTATAAACCACATAATATGTTGTTATTTTTATCTTCCTTAGTCAATTATATTTTAAAGATATTTAAGTAATTAAAAAAATCTCATATATACCCACATAATTACCCACATATATACATATTTCTGAGTATAGTTTTGTTAGAAATACCATTTCTAGTATTTTTTTCCTAGTTCTTAAAGGATTTCCTACAAAATTTCTCATAATACAGGTTTACTGGCAAAAAGTCTTTTAGCTTTTGTGTTGTAAAAATGTTTTGTCCTCATTTTGAATATACATTTTCATTGAATATAAATTCTAGATTGGTAGTTTTTTCCTTTTAGCACTTTAACAGTGTTACTCTACTGTGTTTGTCTTTTGTTGTTTCCAGTGAGAAATTTGCTGTCATCTTTTTGTCCCTGGCTATTTTTAATATTTATTCTACATTGCTAATTTAAGCAGTTAATGCTGATATGTCTAGGTGGTTTTCTTCGTGTTTCCTGTGCTTGGGGTTCATTGAAATTCTTGTATTTGTGAATTCATATTTTTTAAAAAATCAAATTTGGAATATTTTTAGACTTATTTACTCAAATATTTTTCCTGTCATCCATCCTTTAGAATACTCCAATTACATATACACAGACTAAGTGAACTTGTTCCATAGCTCACTGATGCTCTGTTAACTTTTTTAGTGTCTTTTTCTTTGTGTTTTACTTTGGATAGTTTCAAGTTCACCAGTCTTTTTTTTTTTTTTTTTCTGTATCCAATCTGATATTAAATCTAACCTGTATATTTTTCATTCATCTCAAATATTGCAGTTTTATTTCTACATATTTGAATTGGATTTTCCTTACATTTCTTTGTCTATATTTAATTTTTTCAATCTTTGCCTAATTCTTAAGTATATGGAATACAGTTTTAATAATTATTTTAATATTCTTGGTATCTTTGTCTACAAATTCTGTTATTTCTGGGTCTGTTTCGATTAACTGTTTTTTTCTCCTCAATATATGTTATATTTTCCTATCTCTTTGCATGCTTGGTAATTTTTTTTATGGTATGTAAGACATTGCAAATTGTACTTATTGGGTCCTAGAAGTTTTTATGTTCTTGTGAACATTCTCAAGCTTATTCTGGGACTCAGTCAAGTTACTCACAAACAGCTTGGTCCTTTTCAGTCTTGTTTTTAAGCTTTGCTAAATCAAGTCTAATCAGTCTATGGTTAATTTTGTTCCTCCACTGAGATAGAACCCCTCTGAGTTGTCTTCACAATGCTCCATGAGTTATTAGGGTTTTTCTTTGTCTGTTGTTTTACTCTGTTTAGCATAAACAGAAATTTCTCCCCATCTATGAACTCTGGATTTTTCTTTCTGATTCTTACAGTTGAGTACTTCTCTGATTTCAGATAGTTTTCTTGTACACATGCATAATCAGTACTGAGCTGAAAAGTCAAAGTAATAGAAAGTACCAAAAGTAATCAATCAGGAGCTCTTTCTCGATGAAGTTCCCTCCTGGCTGGTATTTTCTTTCTGTGAACTCCAGACAACTTGGCCTCACTAGACCCCTGCCTAATATCTTCTCAACTCAGAGACTTGGATTCTTTTCTATACACCACAACAAGAAACTCTCCAGGCAGTAAGCAGGGGCCATCAAAGAAATCATCTTTGTTTCCAAGCTCTTAGATTAGTGTCTTTTTTTGCCTAAAAGTCCTGAAAACAATTTTTACATATGTCTTTAAATACATTTTTTATGCTTCAGGTTGATGGGTAAATTTTATCTTTGTATTGTATCACTTGCTATGGCCTTGGGATTCCTGCTTTGGGATAAGTTGGTACTTTAAAGGATATGAGGGGAAAAAGAAAAACTTCCACAGTTTTCACTTCCTTCCTCAATTCTTAAAGTCTTCATGTAAATTTATATTTATCTAATAAATTAATAAAGAATTTAGCTTTATGATATTTACTATGTGGATTAATACATTTATATCACTTCATTTACATATGTCAGAGAATCTTGTATGATATGTACATGTGAGGTGTTTTACAGGAGGCAAAAGATTCACTGTGGTGCCTCCATTCATTTACCCTCTTTAAATGGTGGATAAATTACAGCTTACAATCTAGTTATGCAGACTGATGCACTATCATATCTAATTTTAACTAAATGATACCTTTGAAAATGGATAATTAATTCAACAAAGTTTTGCAAAGGCACCATAGAGGAGATAATACTAAAAGTAAAAGCATAAGAAAATATTTTAAAAAGTAGGAAGTTATTACACTTCTTCTATTTCTACTTGGAGTGTTACATATACATAGCAACCAAAAATTTGAGTTGCCTAATGCAGATGTTCCCAGAGGAGATGGACAGAGGTGAGGTTCTGCCTTCTTGTTTTAGATTTTATACTGTGAACAAGTTTCCTCTCAGTGGATTATCTACTGCCATGTTTTTCTTATTTTTGTGCATTTGTTGGTGATTTTACTATGCTGAACTGCTATCAGCTGGTCCTAAGTGCAAGAAGGCTGTGATGTGACTTCCAGAGAAAACATGTGTGAGATAAGCTTTGTTAAGGCATAAATTGCGGTGCTGTTTAAACAGTGTTCAGTGTGCTCAGTCATGTCTGACTAGCTGTGGCCCCATGGACTGCATCTCGAGAGGCTCCTGGGTTCATGGAATTTTCTAGGCAAGAATATTGGAGTAGGGTGCCATTTACTCCTACAAGGACTTCCTAACCCAGGGATTGAACCCACATCTCTTGCATCTTCTGCATTTGCAGGCAGATTCTTTACTACTAGGGCCACCTGGGAAGCCCTGTTTAAACAGAAACACACATATAATAGGTTGATAAAAATATTGTGACTAAAGGCTCAGAGGAATCTAACTGTGTATTTCCCCTAGGAGCTAGAGTTTAATATTTGCTAGTTTAGTGTTTGGTGACTTAATAGAACATAATTACTGCAAATAATGTGAACTGATCTCATATAATAGGAAAATCTCACAAATGTAACAAGATTTTATGAAAACCTGAAATATTATCAAGAAGTTTATTGAAAATTTGATTGAGTGCACTAAAGTTACCAAATGATCTGCTTACAAGAATATAAGCTCTCAAGAACAATTGACTATTTGCCAATCTTCATAGTAATAACTGATTCCAAAAAAAAATCATCAATGGATGCTAATACTATGGATGATTATTTCCTGAGGAACAGAATTTTGACTTAGTTTCTAAGTCTCTCTCCACACAATGTTATTAAACACAAAAGGAAAAGTAAAGAGTAAGTTTACAGTAGTGAGACATGGCAGATACCACCTTAATCAAGTAATCAAAGCTAATATCATCAAATGGAACAAAATAACATCATGCTCCTCTTGATAGGATGCATTGAAAAGGACAAAGAATCACTTTAATGATATTTCTCCTAAAAATGTATATCCTGATCCTAATCAGGAAGAAACAAATCCAAATTGCTTGAATTTTTCAAAAATATCAAGGTCATGAGGAAGAAAGTAAGACTAAGGAACTGGCCCAGAGTAGAAGAGACAGACATGTGAAGTCACTGCAGTGTATGACTCTGAATGAGATCCTGGGTAGAATTATTATTTTAGTTTTTGCTAAAAAAAAGGACATTATTGCCATGAAAGTGAAAGTGAAAGTCACTCAGCCATGACTCTTTGTGAGCCCATGAACTGTAGCCCACCAGACTCCTCTGTCCATGGAAATCTCCAGGCCAGAATACTGGAGTGGGTAGCCTTTCCCTCCTCCAGGTGATCTTCCCAACCCAGGGATGGAATCCAGGTTTCCCACACTGCAGGTGGATTCTATACTGTCTGAGCCACCAGGGAACCCAACAAAGGCAGGCTCCTCTGGGGTAATTGGTGAAATTTGAGTAAAGCTTGCAGGTTAGGTAATACTGTTCTATCAGTATTAAGTTCCTGGTTTGGAGCATTGCACTATGACTTTGGAAGAAAATGTTCTAGTTCATTGGGAATATGCACTGAAGAATTTAGATGTATTTAGTTTTAGTTTAGTGGCTAACACTGCAAATCCATGGACTGTAGCCCATCAGTCTCTTCTGTCCAGGGGACAGAATTTCCAGGCAAGATTACTGGAGTTATTCCTTTCTCCAGGGGAACTTTGGGAGCCTCATATCTGCAATTTACTCTTGGACAGTTCATAAAAAACAATGTAAGGGTATTTAGAAAGACTGACAAAGCAAACTTGTAAAATGATAATAACTGGGAGAAATCTATATGAAGATTATATAAGAGTTCTTTGTATTGTTCTCGCAACTATTTCACAATAAAAATTTAAAAAAAGTAAATAAATGGACCTTAGCATGTCACTTAACCGATAGTTTAGGGGAAAATTTTGTATTTACTCTGGTCCTATGAGGAAAAGTGGCATTTTAAACAATAAATGGTTAAAGATGCTTTTTAAATTAAAACTTTTGTCACAGAAAGAGACTTTAGGAATAGATATTTGAAAATATTTCTTAGTATCATGACTCTTTAAAAACTTTAAAAACTTTATGGGGATACTATGAGTATCCCCATAAAAAACACTATATTTGCACACTTGAATGAAAACATGGTAATAAAATTTTCTAACCTGTTGAAAAGTCTTCCAAATAGGGTGTTCAATAGAATTCTGCTCTACATAATATTTTTGGATAACAAATGACTTCAAAACTAAGTAGCTTAAAATAACTTATGAGTATTTCTGACGGTTCTTCATGTAGACAGCCTCAACTGGTTGGTTATCACTTGGAGGTTTCACACACAACTGAAAGTCCATGCTGAGCAGGACTGAAGTCACCTGAAGATTTCTTATTCACATGTCTGGTATCTGGGCTAGGTTGGCTAGAACATTTGGGGGCCACCAGGCATCTCTTTCCTTCTCTGACCATGCAGATTGTTTGGGCTTCCTCACAGCCTGGAGTCTCTGGGTAGTCAGACTTAACATATGGTGGCTGGTTGTCCCCAGAGCCAGTGTTCTAAGAGATGCAGATAAAATCCAAGAGGCTTATGATGGTCAAGTCTCAGAAGCCGAGTAGCTTCACTTTTACTGTATTCTGCTGGCTAAAGATTCAAGGGAATGAAAGCATAGACTCCTTATCGCAACAGGGCAATGACTTGCATCTACAAGGAGGGAAGGAATTGATGGTGCCCATATCTTGGAGAGAAGCTACCAAACTTTTGAGTCTAATTTGTTAAAATACAGAAACTGTGACCAGTTCTGATTACTTCAAAAGGAAAACATATTTATACAAGGGGAAATGGACGTTTTCCAGCTAAGCTTTAAGAAAAGACTATGATCAGTTGGTGGATGACATTTAAAAATGAATATCATTATTCAGTCAGTACAGCTGACCATATACTACTTCCCTTTGAGTCCACCTTTGCAGCCTAACATCTCCATCTAGAACCAGGGTTTTTAACATTATGAAAGTGAAAGCCACTCAGTCCTATCTAACTCTTCTATACAGTCCAGAATACTGGAGTGGGTAGCCTTTCCCTTCTCTAGGGGATCTTCAAAACCCAGGTGTCAAACCCAGGTCTCCCACATTGCAGGCGGATTCCTTACCACCTGAGCCACCAGAGAAGCCCAAGAATACTGGAATGGGTAGCCTATCCATTCTCCAGGGGATCTTTCCAACCCAGGAATTGAACCAGGATCTCCTGCGTGGCAGGCAGATTCCTTACCAGGTGAGCTACCAGGGAAGTCCTTGAATTGTTATATCATAAGCAAAAATTTTAAAAAGGAATATACTCGATCACTTTCTTCTCACTAAATACTGCTATTAACAATAGTTTTATTGGAAGAAAAACTTTTAATTGGCTTGTAATATTTAGCTATAACTATTTAGCAGTAGCTTTTAAAATTAAAAACATGCAGACTACTTGATCTAACAATTCTACGTCTAGGTATGACTATAGAGAAACACAAATATGCATCACAGGTTTTGTACAGGACGTCCATTGAGGCTTCATTTGTAGCAGGAAAACAAGTGAAAACCATCTAAATGTATAGGGAAAAATTATAGTAAGGCATGGTAAATAGATATAGTGGAATAGTTCACAGTAGTTTCAAAGAAGGAGGTAAATTTACATGTACTGATATAGAAACATCATTAAAGTTATTTAAATTAAAAATAAAATTGTGGCACAATGAGTATGATACAATGCCATATATGCAAAAGAATATCATACAATTAAGTCATGTATTTTTATAGCTATAATTGTTGTTTGTTATTTAGTCTAACTCTTTGCGACCCCATGGACTGTAGCCCGCCAGGCTCCTCTGTCCATGGGATTTCCAAGTCAAGAATACTGGAATGGGTTGCCATTTCCTTCTCCAATTTATAGTTGTATATAACTATAACTATTTGTATTTATCTATAAACATTTGCATTGTTATATAAGTGAAGTCCCTCAGTCGTGTCCAACCCTTTGCAACCCTATGGACTGTAGCCTACCAGGCTCCTTTGTCCATGGGATTTTCCAGGCAAGAGTACTGGAGTGGGTTGTGGATTGCTGTTTTTTTCTCCAGGTATTATATAAGCATAGAAAAATATCTAGAAGGATATATGCCCCACTTAATTCATAGGAGAGTGGGTCAAACAGGACTGTGGAACTTTCTGTACTTTACAAATATTTTGTAAGAATGCATCAATATAAAGAATGCATAACTTGATATATATAAGATACTTGTAAAAAGACTGTGAGTCACTTATCTGGATTTTTGAAGGAAGGGTGCATTGAAATTGACACATTCACAATTAGTCATGTAATTGTGGTCAGAAGGAGGAAACAGAGAAGTGAGCTTTTATTTTTTCTCAGACTACGTTTCACCCATTACCTTCAGTGTAGTAAGGAGAACTTCTTTTTAATTTTTCTGGTTAATAAATGGTGGGGAGAGATTTTCTGAAAACATTTGCTGTAGTCAGTAGCACAAATAGAAAATCTAAGAACTCATGCATTTTGTTCCTTTCAAAACTCACCATCAATAAGTGTTTATACAATTTTAAAAAAATTATCAATTAATCTCAATCATGGAAGAGAGTTTCCTTTTTGCTACTGCAATTTCTTTGAGAAAAAAAAAAGGAGACGTAGTATGGCAGATTATTAAATTCATATCGTATATTACTCCTAAGTGAGAATCACTTTTCAAAAGTACTGCATGTAATTGTGTCTTGATATATAACTTCACTACATGCCTTGAAGTCATTGGCAGTTCTCCAAAGAGACCAAACAGAACTTCAAATGTTATTTCAGAACACTGAGGGAAAGGGGAGAAGTGAGATTGATTTCGTTTTAAATGACTGGAGCCAGATTCTGCATAGGCTAGTCTTCCCATGCATTCCCTTGCCAATTAGGAAGCATCACCTGGATGGAAAAGTGGGCTCCCTCTAACAAAGGGTGGGGGAAGGGGTGCTTCTCCAACAGCTGCTTGTGTGTCAGCCCAAGTTACAGACAGGAGCAGCTGTGCTGAGTGAGAAAGCCCTGCTCAGATCTAACAGGAAGGCAAGTAACCCCTGAGATTGCAGAAAAGCAATTTGATCCCCCTCTGGAAAGTGATGGCCTTTGCAGTTTTTACAAGTCTGAAGAAAGACCCCATTCTCAAAATCTGCCCTTCAGGGGTGCTGTATGGCTCTGACACAAACTAGATGAAAATCCTGAGTCACGGAAGGAATCCCTTCCACATGGCAGGTGCTTAAGGGTTTGTGGCTGTGGGGTTTGGCTTTTGGTGCCTGGAAGATGAGAGAAAAGAGGAAAAACATGCTTGCTCTGCCCAGTTTCCATACAAAACCAGAAATACAGAACCAGAGAGCTGGGAGCTGGGTGAGTGGTCATCCATCAGCCTGATGGTATTTCCACAAGGAAATCTTTCCCAAACCACAGGGTGACCCTATGTATTGAGCAGAAAGCAGTTAGGAGCTGGGAGAGAAGAGGAGGCAGGTTTCAAGCCCCCAGCAGTCCAGGCCATGGAGAAAAAGGATTCCTAATGAAAATGCTTTCATCCTAACCAGTTTCCCTGGTGATTCAGGGCCTCTGCTCCAACTGAGGAGGCAGGCATGTGACTAAGAGCCCATGATGAAACAGTATCCCTACTAATACAGAAGCCACGTTCATGGAAACACTGGATAGGTTTACCTCATCCAGACATAAAGGAACCACTATGATACAGCCACCGGGCAGGCACTCCCTGTTAACTGTCCCTTTAGATTTTCTTTAGGCAGATACAAAGACGTGTGAATGTAGACCATTGTCTCTCTTTTTATTTACTCAATGGTAGGAATTTATGGGCTTGTAGGTTGTGCTAGTGGTAAAGAACCCACCTGCCAATGCAGGTGACAGAGATGCAGGTTTGATCCCTGGGTGGGAAAGATCCTCTGGAGGAGAGAACACAGCAATCCACTCCAGTGTTCTTGCCTAGAGAATCCAATGGACAGAGGAGCCTGGTGGACTCGAGTCCAAGGGATCACAAAGAGTCGGACACAACTGAAGTGACTTAGCACGAACAGGAAATTAGAGACAGCTTCATTTATTTTTCTTGTTAATTTCATAACTTTCCATTGTATGGATGTGTAAGTCAGTTCAGTCGCTCACGTGTGTCTAACTCTTTGTGACCCCATGAACCACAGCACACCAGGTCTCCCTGTCAATCACCAACTCCCGGAGTCCACCCAAACCCATGTCCATTGAGTCGGGGGTGCCATCCAACATCTCATCTGCCATCGTCTCCTTCTCCTCCTGCCCTCAATCTTTCCTAGCATCAGGGTCTTTTCAAATGAGTCAGCTCTTCGCATCAAGCGGCCAAAGTGGAGTTTCAGCTTCAACATCAGTCCTTCGAATGAACACCCAGGACTGATCTCTTTTAGAATGGACTGGTGGATCTCCTTGCAGTCCAAGGGACTCTCAAGAGTCTTCTCCAACACCACAGTTCAAAAGCATCAATTCTTCAGCACTCAGCTTTCTTTATAATCCAACTCCCACATCCATACATGACTACTGGAAAAACCATAGCCTGGCATGCTGTGATTCATGGGGTCGCAAAGAGTCGGACATGACTGACTGAACTGAACTGAATTGAACTGAATTGACTAGATGGACATTTGTTGTCAAAGTAATGTCTGTTTTTAAATATACTGTTTAGGTTGGTCATAGCTTTTCTTCCAAGGAGCAAGCATCTTTTAATTTCATGGCTGGAGTCACCATCTGCAGTGATATTGGAGCTCAAGAAAAGAAAGTCTGTTCCTGTTTCTAATGTTTCCCCATCTATTTGCCATCAAATGATGGGACCAGATGGAACAACCTTAGTTTTTTGAATGGTGAGTTTTAAGTCAGCTTTTTCACTCTCCTCTTTCACTTTCATCAAGAGGCTCTTTATTTTCTGTTCATTTTCTGCCATAAGGGTGGTGTCATCTGCATATCTGAGGTTATTGATATTTCTCCCAGCAATCTTGATTCCAGCTTGTGCTTCATCCAGCCTGGCATTTTCCATGATGTACTCTGCATATAAGTTAAGTAAGCAAGGTGATATACAGCCTTGATGTACTCGTTTTCCAGTTTGGAACCAGTCTGTTGTTCCATGTCCAATTCTAACTGTTGCTTCTTGACCTGCAGACAGATTTCTCAGGAGGCAGGTAGGGTGGTTTTGTGTTATCTTTTTAAGAATTTTCCACAGTTTGTTGTCAGATATGCAGTCAAAGGCTTTGGTGTAATCAATAAAGCAGAAGTAGATGTTTTTCTAGAATTCTCTTGTTTTTTTATGATACATCAGTTCAGTTCAGTCACTCAGTCGTGTCTGACTCTTTGCGACCCCATGAATCGCAGCACGCCAGGCCTCCCTGTCCATCACCAACTGCCGGAGTTCACTTAGATTCATGGCCATCCAGTCAGTGATGCCATCAAGCCACCTCATCCTCTGTCGTCCCCTTCTCCTCCTGCCCCTAATCCCTCCCAGCATCAGAGTCTTTTCCAATGAGTCAACTCTTTGCATGAGGTGGCCAAAGTACTGGAGTTTCAGCTTTAGCATCATTCCTTCCAAAGAAATCCCAGGGCTGATCTCCTTCAGAATGGACTGGTTGGATCTCCTTGCAGTCCAAGGGACTCTCAAGAGTCTTCTCCAACATCACAGTTCAAAAGCAACAATTCTTTGGCGCTCAGCTTTCTTCACAGTCCAACTCTCACATCTATACATGACTACTGGAAAAACCATAGCCTTGACTAGATGGACCTTGGTTGGCAAAGTAATGTTTCGGCTCTTGAACATGCTGTCTAGGTTGATCATAAGCTTCCTTCCAAGGAGTAAGCGTCTTTTAATTTCATGGCTGCAGTCACCATCTGCAGTGATTGTGGAGCCCAAAAAATGATCCCTAAGATTTTGGCAGTTAGATCTCTGGCTCTTCTGCCTTTTCTAAATCCAGCTTGAACATCTGGAAGATCACATTCATGTACTGTTGAAGCCTGGCTTGGAGAATTTTGAGCATTACTTTCTAGTGTGTGCTATGAGTGCAACTGTGTGGTAGTTTGAACATTCTTTGGCATTTTCCTTTTTTGGGATTGGAATGAAAACTGACCTTTTCCAGTCCTGTGGCCACTGCTGAGTTTCCAAATGTGCTGCCATATTGAGTGCAGCACTTTAATAGCATTATCTTTTAGGGTTTGAAATAGCTCCACTGGAATTTCATCACCTCCACTAGCTTTGTTTATAGTGATACTTCCTAAGGCCCACTTGACTTCACATTCCAGGATGTCTGGCTCTAGGTGAGTGATCTTACCACCTCTTCTTAATATCTCCTGCTTCTGTTGTGTCCATACTATTTCTGTCCTTTATTGAGCCCATCTTTGCATGAAATGTCCCCTTGGTATCTTTAATTTTCTTGAAGAGATCTCCAGTCTTTCCCATTCTATTGTTTCCCTCTATTTCTTTGCACTGACCACTGAGGAAGGCTTTCTTATCTCTCCTTGCTATTCTTTGGAACTCTGCGTTCAAATGGGTATATTTTTCCTTTTCTCCTTTCCTTTTGGCTTCTCTTCTTTTCACAGCATTTGTAAGGCCTCCTTAGACAGCCATTTTGCTTTTTTGCATTTCTTTTTCTTGGGGATGGTCTTGATCCCTGTCTCCTATACAATGTCACAAACCTCTGTCCATAGTTCATCAGGCACTGTATCAGATCTAGTCACTTAAATCTACTTCTCACTTCCACTGTATAGTCATAAGGGATTTGATTTCAATCACATCTGAATGGTCAAGTGGTTTTCCCCACTTTCTTCAATTTCAGTCTGAATTTGGTAATAAGGAGCTCATGATCTGAGCCACAGTCAGCTCCTGGTCTTGTTTTTTCTCACTATATAGAGCTTCTCCATTTTTTGGCTGCAAAGAATATAATCAATCTGATTTCAGTGTTGACCATCTGGTGATGTCCATGTGTAGAGTCTTCTCTTTGTGTTGTTGGAAGAGGGTGTTTGCTATGACCAGTGCCTTTTCTTGGCAAAACTCTATTAACCTTTGTGCTGCTTCATTCTGTACTCTAAGGCCAAATTTGCCCTTTACTCCAGGTGTTTCTTGACTTCCTACTTTTGCATTGCAGTCCCCTACAATGAAAAGGACATCTTTTGGGGGTGTTAGTTCTAAAAGGTCTTGTAAGTCTGCATAGAACCATTCAACTTCACCTTCTTCAGCGTTACTGGTTGGGGCATAGACTTGGATTACCGTGATTTTGAATGGTTTGCCTTGGAAATGAACAGAGATCATTCTGTTGTTTTTGAGATCGCATACAAGTACTGCATTTCAGACTCTTTTGTTGACTCTGATGGCTACTCCATTTCTTCTAAGAGATTCCTGCCCACAGTAGTGGATATAATGGTCATCTGAGTTAAGCATTAGTTTAAATAGCAGGCTTTTGATGGGCATTAAATTGTTCCTAGTCTTCTGTGATTATCAACAATGCAGCCAAGAGTAACACTGTACATATGTCAATTCAATTCACTCTTATGCAAGTTACAGGGCCAAAAGGTGGATTCTGGAGATGTGGCTAAATTATTCTAGATGCCCATAGCTGTCTAAGAGAACTTCCCATATTCTCACCAACAGTGTATTTTCACACTTTGTGGTTTTGCCTTTTTATAGTTGAAAACTAGTATCTCATTGTAGTTTTAATTTTATTTTTCTTGTTAGAACTGAGGTTGAATGTCTTCTTATATGTTTAAGAGCTATTTGTACTTCCTTTTCAGTAAATAGTCCAATGCAAAAAATCCTATCCATATCCTTTGCCCATATTTCTTTTGAGTTGTTTTTTCCTTATAAATGTTGGCTATTGAGTCCACCCAGTGACTTAGTTTTAATTTTTGGTTATTGTATTTTTCATTTTTAGAATTTTCCCATTTATTTCTTCATTGCATGTTCTATTTTACGTGACTTTCTATTTTTCATTCGTTTCAAGCATTCATAATCACTTTAAAACTGAAACATTTATGTGATAGCTGTCTTAGAATTCTCACAAGATAATTCGAATATCTGTCATCTCAATACTGATGTCTACTGAGTGCCATTTTTTCTCTTAAGCTTAGATTTTCATGGTTTTCAGTGTGAAAAGATTTGGATTGAGTCCTAGACATTTGGGGGCTTCCCTGATGGCTCAATGGGTAAAGAATCTGCCTGCAATGCAGAAGACACAGGAAACACAGGTTTGATCCCTCAGTCAGGAAGATGCCCTGGAGGAGGAAATGGCAACCCACTCCAGTATTCTTGCCTGAAAAATCCCATGGACAGAGGAGCCTGTTAGGTTACAGTCTGTGGGGGTTGCAAAGAGTTGGATATGACTGAGCATGTTTGTCGCCTTTCTTTGGGATTGGAATGAAAACTGACCTTTTCCAGTCCTGTAGCCACTGCTGAGTTTTCTAAATTTGCTGGCATATTGAGTTCAGCACTATCACAGCATCATCTTTCAGGATTTGAAATAGCTCAACTGGAATTCCATCACCTCTGCTAGCTTTGTTCGTAAGGATGCTTTCTAAGGCCCACTTGACTTCACATTCCAGGATGTCTAGCTCTAGATGAGTGATCACACCATTGTGATTATCCAGGTCGTGAAGATCTTTTTTGTACAGTTCTTCTGTGTATTCTTGCCATCTCTTCTTAATATCTTCTGCTTCTGTTAGGTCCATACCATTTCTGTCCTTTATCGAGCCCATCTGTGCATGAAATGTTCCCTTGGTCTCTCTAATTTTCTTGAAGAGATCTCTAGTCTCTCCCATTCTGTTATTTTCCTCTATTTCTTTGCACTGATCACTGAGGAAGGCTTTCTTATCTCTTCTTGCTATTCTTTGGAACTCTGCATTCAGATGCTTATATCTTTCTTTTTCTCCTTTGCTTTTCGCTTCTCTTCTTTTCACAGCTATTTGTAAGGCCTCCCCAGAAAACCATTTTGCTTTTTTGCATTTCTTTTCCATGGGGATGGTCTTGATGCCTGTCTCCTGTACAGTGCCACCAACCTCATTCCATAGTTTATCAGGCACTCTATCTATCAGATCTAGGCCCTTAAATCTATTTCTCACTTCCACTGTATAATCATAAGGGATTTGATTTAGGTCATACCTAAATGGTCTAGTGGTTTTCCCTACTTTCTTCAATTTCAGTCTGAATTTGGCAATAAGGAGTTCATGATCTGAGCCACAGTCAGCTCCCGGTCTTGTTTTTGCTGACTGTATAGAGCTTCTCCATCTTTGGCTACAAAGAATATAATCAATCTGATTTCGGTGTTGACCATCTGGTGATGTCCATGTGTAGAGTCTTCTCTTGTGTTGTCGGAAGAGGGTGTTTGCTATGACCAGTGCCTTTTCTTGGCAAAACTCTATTAGTCTTTGCCCTGCTTCATTCTGCATTCCAAGGCCAAATTTGCCTGTTACTCCAGGTGTTTCTTGACTTCCTACTTTTGCATCCCAGTCCCCTATAATGAAAAGGACATCTTTTTTGGGTGTTAGTTCTACAAGGTCTTGTAGGTCTTCATAGAACCGTTTAACTTCAGCTTCTTCAGCATTACTGGTTGGGGCATAGACTTGGATAACTGTGATATTGAATGGTCTGCCTTGGAAACGAATGGAGATCATTCTGTCGTTTTTGAGATTGCATCCAAGTACTGCATTTCGGACTCTTTTGTTGACCGAACAACATGATGGCTACTCCATTTCTTCTGAGGGATTCCTGCCCACAGTAGTAGATATAATGGTCGTCTGAGTTAAATTCACCCATTCCAGTCCATTTTAGCTTGCTGATTCCTAGAATGTCAATGTTCACCCTTGCCATCTCTTATTTGACCACTTCCAATTTGCCTTGATTCATGGACCTGACATTCCAGGTTCCTATGCAGTATTGTTCTTTACAGCATTGGACTTTTTTTCTATCACCAGTCACATCCACAGCTGGGTGTTGTTTTTGCTTTGGCTCCATCCATCCCTTCTTTCTTTCTGGAGTTATTTCTCCACTGATCTCCAGTAGCATATTTGGCACCTACTGACCTGGGGAGTTCCTCATTGAGTATCCTATTATTTTGCCTTTTCATACTGTTTATGGGGTTTTCAAGGCAAGAATACTGAGTGGTTTGCCATTCCTTTCTCCAGTGGACCACGTTCTGTCAGACCTCCCCACCATGACCCACCCGTTTTGGGTTGCCCCACAGGCATGGCTTGGTTTCATTGAGTTAGACAAGGCTGTGGTCCTAGTGTGATTAGATTGACTAGTTTTCTGTGAGTATGGTTTCAGTGTGTCTGCCCTCTGATGCCCTCTTGCAACACCTACCATCTTACTTGGGTTTCTCTTACCTTGGGCGTGGGGTATCTCTTCAGGGCTGCTCCAGCAAACTGCAGCCACTGCTCCTTACCTTGGATGAAGGGTATCTCCTCACCGCTGCCCTTCCTGACCTTCAACGTGGAATAGCTCCTCTAGGCCCTCCTGCGCCAGCACAGTAATGCTCAAAATTCTCCAAGCCAGGCTTCAACAATATATGAACCATGAACTTCCTGATGTTCAAGCTGGTTTTAGAAAAGGCAGAGGAACCAGAGATCAAATTGCCAACATCCGCTGGATCATGGAAAAAGCAAGAGAGTTCCAGAGAAACATCTATTTCTGCTTTATTGACTATGCCAAAGCCTTTGACTGTGTGGATCACAATAAACTGTGGAAAATTCTGAGAGAGATGGGAATACCAGACCACCTGACCTGCCTCTTGAGAAACCTATATGCAGGTCAGGAAGCAACAGTTAGAACTGGACATGGAACAACAGACTGGTTCCAAATAGGAAAAGGAGTGCGTCAAGGCTGTATATTGGCACCCTGCTTATTTAACATCTATGCAGAGTACTTCAGGAGAAACGCTGGACTGGAAGAAACACAAGCTGGAATCAAGATTGCTGGGAGAAATATCAATAACCTCAGATATGCAGATGACACCACCCTTATGACAGAAAGTGAAGGGGAGTTAAAAAGCCTCTTGATGAAAGTGAAAGAAGAGAGTGAAAAAGTTGGCTTAAAGCTCAACATTCAGAGAACGAAGATCATCGCATCCAGTCCCATCATTTCATGGGAAATAGATGGGGAAAGAGTGGAAACAGTGGCAGAATGGCATCACTGACTCGGTGGACGTGAGTCTGAGTGAACTCCGGGAGTTGGTGATGGACAGGGAGGCCTGGCGTGCTGCGATTCATGGGGTCGCAAAGAGTTGGACACGACTGAGCGACTGAACTGAACTGAACTGAGCATGTTCACTGGCTAAACATTTTGAGTATTATGCTATGTGACTCTGGTTCCTACTTGAATCTTAACAGGCAGTCAACTTGGTTAGGTTCTTAGTGTATATCCTGGTCCATTTTGTGAGTTGTAGTTCAAATATCAATTTCATGCTCAAAGACTGGGCAGTGCTACTCTGGGCTGCCCACTGTGTCCTCCCCTGAGACCAAACTGAACACAAGTCGTGTTTCAGACCAGGGTTCAGTTTTTCTGACTTTTTAAACCTTTATTGTGTTGCTTCTTATTTGTTTTCTGTACAGGTCACTGAGGGTTCTGCCCAAGATTCTAGATTCAGAAAGTGACTTTCCCTTGTGTTCTAGTTAGGAGTGGGGTTGGGAATGCCTACTAATTATATTAATAGAAGCAGGGATGGTTAAGTGGGCTTCACTCATGGCTTCTACCTGTAGCACCTGATGAGGAGGGGGAATGGCAAGTCTTTGGGGGAATTGTTTGCCTACAGAAGGGCAGATATGGCCAAAGTGTTTTTGCCCTGCTGGAAATCCTGGTTCTACATCTAAAACAGGATGGACTAACCTGGGTGAGTTGAAGGCTTTCAAGCCTTTATAAACCACAATACCCTCATAAACCACAGTTATCTAGATAGTAATTCTTGGATTAGTCCCCACATTTTTCTCCTGTGAACAATTATTAATGCTCAGAAGCAGCTGGTTAAGTCCCTCAGAAGGAAATACTTAAATAAGCACCTCATAATATGCAAGGTCCTCTCCCACTACATCCTAAAATTTCACATTATTATGCCTCTTCTAATATCCTGCTTCTAAATTACCCTCCTTCAAGCCTGCCAGTCAAGAAAAGGGACCTGTTGTCGAGCCAGCTGAGTCTCAGACCTATACCTCCCTGCTAGTGCTTGACGTCTACCCCTGCAGGACTTAATTATGTTTTCAGTCAAGGCCTTCACTTGGAACCCTTTCTTTTTTCCCTCTGTCTAGGTTCTTTTGTCTCATACTCACATCTCTTCCCTTTTAACAAACAAACAACACCATGTAAACAATAGGCAACAGGAACAGCAAACAAAACGATCCTTCTCTTTACTGCTCTCCTCTGGGTATCACCAGCTTTTCTTTCCAGTCCAGTTTTTTTGTTTGTTTGTTTTTTCAAAAACTTAACTCATATATTAAAATTTTTATTTTAATTTTTCCCATTTTATTGAGCTGTAGTTGACATACACAATTGCATAGTTCAAGCTGTACACATAATGATTTTAATTATATACATTGTGAAATGATGATCTCCATAAATTTTAGTTAGCCTTAGCACCTGTCATCTCATATAGATTAAAAAATAAGCAAAAATTGTGTTTTCCTTGTGATGAGAACTCAAGGTTTACTCTCTTAACTACTTTTCTATATATCACACAGCAGTTTTAACCAAAGTCATCATGTTGTACATAAATTACATCTCTAGTACTTATATGATTTTTAACTGGAAGTTTGTACCTTTCAACCACTTACTTTCCTCCAATTTCTCTCTTTCGCCCATACCCTGCTCCCTTGCCTCTGGTAGCCACAAATTGAATCGCCAATCCTTTTCTAGTATGAGGTTTTGTTGGCTTTTTGTTTTTGCTTTTTAGATTCATGCATAAGTGAGATCACACAGTATTTGTTTTTTTCTATCAAACTTATTTTCACTTAGCATAATGCCCACAAGGTCCTTTATTGTTATAAATGGTAAGATTTTTTTTTTAATGTCCATCCAAGTTTCTTAAGAAAATAATCTGAGTCCTCGTATCCCATTTCCCAGCTTTAATAAACTCCCCCAAATTATTAAAAATTCCTTATCAAGATCCTCAGCAACCTGAACATGGTCACGTCCAGAGAGAACATTCTGGTCTCATGAGACTTCTTGCTCTTTCTCAAAACTCTCAACCCTTTGGCTTATGACATTCCTTTATTTTTCCTCCTATCTTTGTAATGGTCCTTGATCTCTATCAATTTTTCAGCAAACCATCCCTTTAACACAAATGATGGTAGAATAATGGCAATATTTTTATAATAATAACCAACTCCAATCTTTATTGAGCTCTTGTACTAGGTTCTAGGCCAGGTACTCAGAATGTATTATCACATCAAATATCACCTATTCTCACATAAAAATCCATATAAAACCCCATTGTGGAAATGTAAACCCTGAGAGATGTTAGGTTATTTGCCCAGGTTCATGCAGCTATTTCATGGAAAAAGATTTGGGTATTGATTTCTCAAGGGGTGCCTCTTTGGCCAGTTTCTCTATTCACTTTCTATCTTCTCCTTAAATTATTTTGTTCATTTTCATGGTCTTTAATGAGTGATATCTATGAAAAGTTTTTCTCCTACTAAGCTTCCAACTCCTATACCAAGGTTCCTCCTACACTTTGCTTAGAAACCTCTAACTCAAAGTGTATCTATCTGAATCATCGTATTCCTTCTTGTGCATTTTAGGTCTTCGGGGTCACAAAGAGTGGGCTAGCCAGCTGCTACCTGACTGTACAAGAGACACAGAGAGCATTTTTGATTCCTCCTCTTTCCCTTATCCTTCATTTATCATGAAGTCTACTAAATTTGCTTCCTGTTGCTAGAATCCAGCTTTTCTTCTTTACCCCGATGAGTACTCTCAAATTCTGTCTGTTGTCTTTTAATTTTGGCAATGGATTCCTACCAGGTCTCTTCCCTCCCATTTTATCACTTTTAAGTCAATAAGCTGTACTCCAAGAGTCTTTCCCTCAACACTGAACAATAAAAATGACAATCTGGCATCTGCTGCTGTATAACAACCACATGGAATCTTAGAGGTCTAAAACAAAACTTATTATTGCTTAAATTCTGTAAGTTGATGAGAGCAATTCTCATCTGAGGTCTCTCATGAAGTTGATTCTAATGGTGGCTGGGAATCTAACAGAGCCTTCTAAAGGCTTGACCTGGCTGGACATTCATGATGGCAGTCCACGTGTTGCTTTTTGGCAGGAATCTCAGCTGTGCTGATGACCAGATCAACCTACATATGCCACCTCCTTGTGGATTGGGCTTCTGACAGCATGGGTTTACTTTCGAGAAGAGATGTCGAGTCCTAAGAGAGAGTACCAAGAGACTAGGCAGAAGCTGTCAGACTTCTTAAGACTTACCCTTGGAATGTTGCCTCCGTTACCTTTTCTTAGTCAAAAGTTGCTTAGACTAGCCCAAGATTCAAGAGGAGGGGAATTAGACCCTCCCTTTGAATATGGGGTCTCACTGGCAGCTCAGCTGGTAAAGAATCTGCCTGCAATGCAGGAGACCTCAGCTCGATTTCTGGGTCAGGAAGATCCACTGGATAAGAGATAAGCTACCCACTCCAGTATTCTTGGGTTTCCCTGGGGGCTCAGCTGGTAAAGAATCTGCCTGCAAGTGGGAGACCTGGGTTCTATCCCTGGGTTGGGAAAATCCCATGGAGAAGGGAATGGATACCCACTCCAGTATTCTGACCTGGAGAACTCCATGAACTGTATAGTCCATGGGGTCACAAAGAGTCGGATACAACTCAGTGACTTTCACTTTCACTTTGAAAATGGGGAGTTGGATACACAGAGAGATAATTCCCTGAGGTGGTTATTATGTAGACTATTTTGCTCAATGACCATATCATTTTTATGTGTTGAATTCTTTCATTATTTCCAGTGAATAGGAGATGAAGTTCAAGCTTTCTTAAATACCATTCATAGACTTTTCAGGGTTTACAAACATCCATTTCTCCAACATTTTTTCCTTGCACTCTCAGCCTCCCACAATTATTTGCAAATCTCTTCACCCTACCTGTTCCATAGACCTTAATGGCTATTCTGTCCTGTGATCCATCTTAAAATCCTTACCTATCCTTACCATTTAGCCTAGATTGACCTATGTTTCCCAGAATTCCTTTTGCTTTATGTTTCAGGTTAGGGTTGGCCACAGAGAGTCTCTTGTAGCATATTTGGAGGGAGGAAGTGAAGGAGCTGCCATGATGTAGCTCACAGGTTGGTGCTTCTCTGCTAGCTTGTCTTGTTGCTTTAGGGGCAGCAGTCAGGCCTGAAATCATTCCTCTTTTTCTGTATCCTCCTTCGTCCTCTCTACCTCCTGGGATGGTTTTGTGATGGAGGGCATCATCTCATCCCATAGGACAGCAACACCATTAAAGTCAGAGGCAACAAGCATTGACATGGATTTGTCTGTCCGCTTGGGTTCCAGCTTACCTGCACTTCTCCACTGTATTCCCTGAGACAGTACCCCTTTATAGAGACTGCCTGCCCAGCTCCCACAATCTTGTAAGGTAAAAATTCTGTAAAAAAAAAAAACTATACGCATACATTCATACATGTATATATACACATATATATGTGTGTGTATAAATATATGTATATGCACACACATATACATTAACATACGTATGTATACCAAAAACATATATCACTACCTAGTGATTCTGTTTATCTGATCACACTATGACTGATGTGGGTGAAAGGAGGTTACTGGGCAAAATTTAAGACATGTCAAAAACAATGACAAGCCACCTGGCTTTCCTAAAAACTGTTGCTGTGATAAAAATATAACCCATGAGAGCACCATGATAGCTTATCTCACAAGAGAGCATAGGAGTTCACAGTGAGCCTTTGAAGGCTGAGAGTCTGGATTTCAAGGTGGTTTCCTCACTTTCTAGCTATGTTCATTGGGCAAACTTGAAACCTCAGTTTATTCATGGGTAAAATAGAGGGAGGGCTTCCCTGGTGGCTCAGTGGTAAAGAAACCGCTTGCCAGTGCAGGAGACACGGGTTTGATCCCTGGGTCGGGAAGATTCCTGAAGAAGGAAATGGCAATATTCTTGCCTAGGAAATCCCATGGACAGAAAAGCCAGGTGGGCTACAGTCCATGGGGTCACAAAACAGTCATACACTACTTAGCAACCAAACAACAACAATATCTACTTCATGAGTTTATGAAGGAGTAAGAGATAATCCACATAAAGTTCTTAGTATGTGACTACTATGTAATTAGCACTTACACCAAGTTAGCTAACTTTAATTATGTAAAATATGTAAACACTTGAAGATATCACATTTGACCTTAATTTATATTCCATTGATTTACATTTATGCCCATATTTCATAAACTGCATTTATGAAGTACATGATACTCCACAAACTGAAGATTAGAGATTATAGTGCAATGTAGAGATAATGAATATAAATATTTTGAGACCATCCCTAGTCATTGATGAGGTAGTTTATAACAATAAATATATTTATATATAAAAATACAAAGAAGAAAAACAATGTCAGAAATATTAATATGATACAATGGATGATTACTATGATGTAGTCAGCTTTGCTCATAATGTAAACTCAGTTATGTGACCTCTTCATTCTTTTTGTTCTTTCAGAAATTTCCCTTTAGCCCTAGAGCTTTAAATTCTTCCTACTTTAAAACTTGAATCAATCCATGAATTTAAAACTGCTTTGTACATTATAAACTTTATGTTTTGTCTCTTCTCTCTGTATTAACTTTTAAGGGAATCATTTAAAAAGGCAGACCAAGCCATGGATGGCATTCAGAGCCATCTGAAATATCCATCTTTCTAGAAGGCATCTACGATCTACCAAAAACTTCGAAAAATGAGGAAATGAACACATACCCTAGAAGTCCTATAGGCTCTCTGCAATGCTATTTGCAGGGAGTGTGCAAAACAATGAGAGATGGTTTTGGAATGATTTGACTTTTCTATTCTTCTTCCCTTTCAGAACATTTGATTTTTTTTCTTTTTTGAGTTCTCTTTGTTTATGAATTGAAAATGCTTTTGTTTATTAAGCTAATTAAATTATTTTAAGAACATAAACAATGTGAGATAAGGGACTCAAACATTGTGAGTCTCTCTGTCTCTCTCTGTGCTAACAAACGGTCCGTGTCATAATAAAACAAGTCTATTTCTAAATAAGGCAAAAATGACTGGGTCTTGTCTGGTGAAGCAAGACACCAAACACAGCATCCCACTGTTTCTGCTGCCCTGGCTGCACCCTGGGAACTTCATGAAACCCAGTATTATACATCAGAGACCAAAGGTCAGTTCCCAGACAACAAAAGACAATGCCTTTGATATTTGCTTATCACCCTTCAGTGAATGGGGAAGGCTCTAAATTGTCAGAATTTAAAGCAGGCTCTTCCCCATATCTGCCTAAGACTGTGATGATCTTGTACTTGTTCTTACCTTACGAGCCTATACACACCTTGGGAGAACTCCACAGTTTGCGTTCCCACCTGGCATATAAGAGGCATTCAACATTAACTGTATTCTATGAAACAGAGAAACAATTTTGCAATTTTTGTTTTGGAAATGAAACTTCAGTTCAAATATAATCTCACACAAAACTCCAATTTATGAGATGAAGCAAAGCCAGCCCTAGCCGGGGCCACATCACTTTCTTCCTTCTAGAGGGAGGAAGTCCTTAGGAGACCTTAGAACAGGGACTTGAAGATCAAAGATGAAAATTCTTGCAGTTCTAAATGCTGCTTTCTGAAAAATCCAATGTAATATGCTTCAAGCCCAAGAGAAGATGAGGGAGTGTACGTACCTTAGGCAGAGACAGAAAATATTCATCCGCTTGGTGCATCTCTGAGGGTGACTGATGGAGCTGAGCCTGTTGCCTGACAGATTCTGCAGGTGGCTCCGAGGCTACCTTCTGAAGGATGCAAGTCTCCAAGCACAGGGCTCAGGGACCTGACACACTCCTGTCCCATCCTGCCTGCATCTATCATCCCTCCTTCGACACAGCCTCTGACCATGGCCTGATTCACCCCAGCTCCAAGGAAGCCACAGGAAGCATTTTGTTTACCTAGACTCTAGGAGCACAATGGAAACTGGGTAAATCAACGTTTTTTAGGGATGTGAAGGGAACTAGTGTTCAAGTCGCTACAACATACCCTCAGATTAAACATAAAGTAGATACACCTTAGAATATAGTCTCCCCTCGAGGAACTCATGGTGTCATTGGAAAGGCTTGTGGTATCCTGTGCTCCAGGCTTGTCTTGAGGGCCAATGGTATCACGCCCATTGAAGAACTATTTGGTGCAAGAGTGAGCTTCTAACTATGCCTGAGATGACCGATCATTGCGAGCATGTGGTCATGATGTATAAGGCATGATTTAGCCAGTTCATCTTAGTATTTAAAGTCAGTTTCTGGAATTCAAGGAAAATTCTGTGTCATAATCTTAAAACTGAAATTCAGGGAGGAAGGATAATATTCTCTTGCTGTTAAGGGAGGACCAGGTTCCGGGAAACAATGTCTCTGGAGGCGGAGTCCCTCTTCTGTGGAGTCCAGTTGCTGTCCTTTGCTCCCTGTTGTCCTGGGCGATGTGTCAGTTGAGAGGGTGAGAGGGAACGTGCTTGACTGGGTCTGAGCCACAGAGATGAGTTCGTGAAGGAGATGCATCGTTCCTGACTTTTGGCTCTCGCCCATTCCTTTCCTGGAGTTCACTGGTAACTACTGAAAATTAAATATCCATGAGCAGACACAATCTCTGGCGAATTCAGCTGTAGCTAGGGGGAGTAGCTTCCAGAGGCCTGGCATGGTACCCATAACTTCCTGTTTGGATGATAGATTATGTGAACACCCAGATTACATCCCTTATACAGCTAGAGAGCTGATCTGTTGTATGGATAGTTGAGTGACTTTTTTTTATAATGAGTATTTACAATTTATATATTATGAGGCAAAATAACATCTACTGCTTTGCATTCTACCTCAAAACTGTGTCTACTGTGTTTTCTCAATTCTTCAAGAACCCTCATGTTGGAACATACAGAACATGTTGGTCATTTTTTTTTTTTTTTTAAGAAACTGTTTAAGCAGGTACTCATTTGCAAAGATCCTTCAGATAAGAGAGAACAGAGGCTCTGGAAAGGGGTGTGTGTGGTGGCCACTTTCCAGAACTTTCTCTTGCATCATCTTAGCCATCATGCAGAACTATTGTCTTTTCTGTGATGTTGTCAGAGAAGCATTTCAACAGGTGTCCCCTGTTCTCACCTCAGGTATGAAAGCAGTGCCCTCCCAGGACAGAGAGAGAGGAGGAAGGGAATGGGTGACCCTGGTCATTCTGACCTGTCCTCAGCTCTCCTTTCCGGTTCCATGTTGGTCTCCTCAGCACCATCACCCCTTCTTCTCCCCTCCCATCTTTCCTCTCCTCCCATCTTTTCCCCGCTTTCTGCCTTCTTGTTCCAGACTTAGCCACCACGTTGGGCCAGGAGAGGATGATTCAGTGTGCTTCCACTGTCTTCCATAACTAAATCTTGGTTTCTCCTTTTGTTTTCTTTATGAATCAAGGTTCTAGAGAGGTTGGTTGGAGGGGAACACAAAGTTCCAGATTCATGAAGGCAGGGAGTGCTGGTGGGTGCAGGGCCCAAGTCCCCTGGGGATGGAAAGACTGCTCTTCATCCTCAGTGCCCAGCTTTCAAGAAGACTGAGAGGCAAAGCTGTGAAACTTCATCTTGCTTCTCAGAGAGCTGAGAGGGCTGGCAGCAGCTGTGGTCAGAAATCTGCCGCTTGATACTGAGGGAAAGGAGGGAGAGCCATAACGGTGAGGGTGGGAGGGTGCACGGTGAAATGTCTGGGGAAATTGCTGAATTCTTAATGTTAGCCCTTGGAACACCGCGTCGGGCTTCCTGGCTACTTTTCTGGCTCTTATTCCATGCCCAGTCCCTGCCTTCCTTCCCTCTACCTCTCCCTAGAACAAAGGACACTTTGGGCTATTTTAACAGTGAAGTCCTACCTGCTCCACCCAACCCCACTGTTTCTGCTCATCAAGTAGAAGCGGCTCTTGCTATAGCATCAGGGCAAAGTGTCTCTGGTTAAAGCTGACCCCAAACCATCATATAGCACAACCCAGGCCGAGACAAGTGGGGAAGCCGTGTAAACCGGAGAAAGCACTACTACAGGTCCTCAGCCCTCCCTGAATTTTCGGTGCTGCCACCTGCTTGCTCCAGAGGCCTGGGGGCTCCCGGGGCAGAGAGGCCCAGGCGCTCATGCTCACAGCTGCTGCAGCCGTGATGCAGAAACCCAGGTCCTGCCAGGCGTGCTGGGAGCAATAGCTCACGAAACAGATTGGAAAGCCCTCGGCTGGGGCTCGCTCTCCTGCGACTTGGCACTTACGTAGCTTTTTCCACTGGCAGGGAAGGAGCAGGAGGCGAGGCTGCCCCCTCAGATGATGACCGCCCTCCCCAAACCAGGCTTGTGAGGCCCCAGTCCTGTGCCCCTCATTCTTCAATCCTGCCCAGGCCGCGGCGGGGGATGGGGTGGGGGCGGTGAACTGAGGGTGGGAGAAGGGGTTTGAGTAGAACTGCGCTTGACACCGAGGCAGCAGGTTGGAGGCCATCCTTGGGACTCCTTCCAAGTGTGAAATGACTTAAATCTGGGGGTCCGTCCCAGGAGGCCCAGAAGCACGATGCTGGTGCCCAGCCAGCGGCCGTCCTGAACTGGGTGTGAATCTGTCCCCTCCCCGCACCCCGGGCCGCCTGGTCAATATCAGGCTGTCTGAGGCTGGAATTGCCTAGCGTCCCCTGGGCGTCTGACTTGCAGCGAGTGCACGTTTCCGGCCTGCGGGGGTTGGGCCGCGGGCCAGCGCGCACGGAGGTGGTGGTGGTGGGGGGCTCCCCAGGCCCCCCGAAGCAGCAGCTGTGATGACTTCATGACTCTCAAATGGCCCAGGGGCCCGGGGAACAGGGCCGGGATTGTCTTTGCAGGCTGCAAGCGCACGTGTGAAAGAACTGCGTCAGACTGGACCCCCTGCCGCAGGAGTTTTTGAAAATTGTTCTCATCTTTAGCAAAAACTCCCCGAATGCCCCTGCCATGCTCCTCCAAGCCCTTGCAATATGCTGAGTCCGGCGAGGTCCTTCTGAGCCAGGAGCCGCAAGTAGGGAATGATCAGCAACAAACCACCTTTAGGTGGGTTTTCAGGTTTTAGGGGAAGTAATGACAGTTGGCACCCACTCCAGTGTTCTTGTCTGGAGAATCCCAGGGACAGGAGAGCCTGGTGGGCTGCTATCTATGGGGTCGCACAGAGTCGGACACGACTGAAGCGACTTAGCAGCAGCAGCAGCAGCAGCAGCGATAGTTGGTGGGCTTCCCTAATAGCTTAGCTGGTAAAGAATTTGCCTGCAATGCAGCAGACCCCGGTTTGATTCTTGGGTCGGGAAGATCCCTTGGAGAAGGGATAGGCTACCAACTCCAGACATCTTGGGCTTCCTTGGTGGCTCACATGGGAAAGAATCTGCCTGCAATGCAGGAGAACTGGGTTCGATCCCTGGGTTAGGAAGATCCCCTGGAGGATGGCATGGCAACCCACTCCAGTATTCTTGCCTAGAGAATCCCCATGGACAAAGGAGCCTGGTGGGCCACAGTCCATGAGGTCACAAAGAGCTGGATACAACCAAGCAACTAAGCACAGCACAGCACAATGATAGTTTTTGTTTGAATCTGCCAGTAAACCAGTCTGCATTAGAGCAATCCTGGAGAAAGAGAACCAGACAGCTCTGTTTTTCTTAGTAACTTGTCTGCCCTGCCCACTGGGAGAGTCAGGGTGAGTGATGTGGCCACAAGACCCCCTGCACCCTAGTTCACCGATGTGGAGATAGTGAGAAAATTGATACTGAGACCTCACGTGATGTGATTGTCAAGCTGCCTGTCATTTCAGTGTGGTGACGGTGGTCCTGGCCGTGACTGGGTGGAGGAGCTTGTGCCCGTAGGTCACCAAGTATGATTATGTTCACTGCAGCATTGTTTGTGATGGTGATAGATTGGAATAAGTGTCTGTCAAAGAGGATGGAGAAACAAGATGCGGTGTATTTAGATGATAGCATTGTATACAAAGGTTAAATCACCAGTCTGGGACAGAGCTCAAAAAGGAAAAAAAAAAAAAAAAACCAAACAAACTGCATAATGATAACTACAGTATGAAATCATTTATGTAAAGAGTGAGAGAGAAAGCAGGAAAACCCTCATGAGGCCAGAATGTGCTTTCTGTTCTGTGCTGAGCAGAGACCTGGAAGCCTGGACCCCCCAAAACCCCAAACTGTCTATGCAAGGGTGAGTGGGACTGAAATCTGGAAAGGTAGTCAAAGGTTCCTTTAAGTAAGTGTTCTAATGTTTAAGGGCAGAATGATTTCATTTATTTCTTATGTAATTAAAAATTAATTATAAAATGGGGGAAAATGAGGTGCTAGTGGTTTACAAACTTAATCCATCCAGATTTAGCAGATGTGGAGCTTTGCGTTTTTTACCTACTTGTGGGTAATTAGTGGTCAGTTCTTTATTCCTTTCTTTTTGCTGGGATGTAGCAAATTGATATAATTAAAAGGTGCTGTGGGTTGTGTTTTCATACATCATCAGGCAACTGCGTCAAGTGACACTCAAGGACATCCTTTCTAAGCAGTTTGTCTGTAGACTGTGGCCTTGTTGAACCACAGAGTCATCATCCTGGCATGATAGGCACCGGTGCAGAGGGGCAAGGTAACCTGGTAACCTTCATATTGCATGTAGTCCCAACATTTCCCTTTGCACGTTTCACTTGGAAAATCTTGCAAGCAGATGTAAGTCAGCAGTGCCAACACCATGTTGGATAGTCACTTTACTCAGGGGGTTAAGTGAATAATTTAGTTAAGAATAAACCCATATAAACCCACAGGTGGTGATTACTCCAAGTCACAGGTTTTCGAATATAAGATACAGTTGTGTGTCTGTGTGTAAATTAATAGCATATAAATCTAAAGATAATAAAAGGAAAAACATACTTTTGTCAGAGAACAAACTTCAAAGTTAGGAAAGAAATTATAAACTTATTAAGAAATGCTTACTGTGTATTATAATAGAATCAATCGTATTAGTTGTGTTCAAAGATACGGTTTTCCTTAATTATAGTAGTTTTATTCACTTAGTAGAAAATTTAGCAGTTAAAGAAAAATATAAACAAAATTACAAGCAGACAAAAATTAAGCAGTGGATAATTGGATTTGGTTATGGATGTTTTCTTCTAGGTTTTTCTATTATTAATATGATAAAAATCTTCATTCTCTTGGTAATATTGTTTTGCAGACCATTTTTAGCTTGCTGTTACTAATAGTTGAAAGTCCATCACCAAGGGAAGTTCCCTTAATACCTATTTCTGCCTTGGTGACCGCTGATCTGATTTGTCACTACAGTTTTCCTTTTTCAAAATGTCAAATAATGGCATGCATGCTCAGTTACTTAGTTCTGTCCAACTCTTTTTTGACCCCATAGATTGTAGCCCGCAGGGGTCCTCTGTCCATGGGATTTCCCCAGGCAAGACTACTGAAGTGGTTAGCATTACCTCCTTTCCCAACCCAGGGATTGAACCTGCACCTCCTGTAGCTCCTGCATTGGCAGGCAGATTCTTTACCATTGAGCCACCTGGGAATTAGCCTTTGTGCCCAGCTTCTTTTACTTATCATAATAATTTTGAGTTCTTCTATGTTGTTGCATATATCAGAAATTTCTTTCATTTTTAAATTTATTTTTTAGATTTAGTTTTTCTTAGATTTAGTTTTAATTGGATGATAATTGCTTTACAATGTTGTGTTGGTTTAATCAGCCATAATTATACATATATCCCCTCCCTCTTGAGTTATTTCTTTTTATTGCTGCATAAAATTTCATTGTATGAGTCTATCACAACTTGTTTATCCAAATATCATTTTAGGGATTTGCTGAGCTTTTGAAATCTGTCGGTTGAACTCTTTCATCCATTTTGGAATGTTCTTGGAGACTATTTTTTTCAAAATTGCTTCTGTCCAAATCTCAGTCTCCCCTCTCCTGCTGGTGTGAAAGTTGCAATGGCTGCCATGTTTGCTTCGGTTCCCACACCTTTAATCTCTGTTCTGTTCTTTCCATTCTTTTTCACTCTGTGCTTCAGTTTGAATCTTTTTCTATTGACTTTTAGCTATGCTACCTTTTTTAGATCCTTAAATATTCATGATGATAATTCCATAAAGCTTGTGCAAATAAAACCTGAAAATTTATTCCTATTCCCCTTTTTAAAAAATGGAGTATAACTGACAAATGATATCACATCAGTTTCAGGTGTATATCATACTGATTTGATGTGTATCAATATATACATTTTTAAGTGATCACCATGGAAAGTCTAGCTACCTACCACCTCTCACTTTATAAAGTTTTTACAATAGTATCGACTATATTCCCCATATACATCTTCATGACTCATTTATTAATGAGATTTGTACCTCATAATACTCTACCTTTTTCACCCCCTACACTTTCTCTGATGAGCATCAGTTTGTTCTCTTGTCTATCTGTGCATTTGTTTGTTTTTTATTTTCAGTGGCTTATCCCTTTTTATTGATAGAATCCCATTGTATGGGATATGCCACATTGTGTTTATTCATTCTCCAATTGAGAGATTGCTTTAGATTGCATTAGATTGCTTCCATTGTTGAAATTCTATAGACAATTTTCCTAGGAACATTCATGTATATACACTTTTTAAAAAATGTGTTTTAAAAATTGCACAATGTTGCATTGGTTTCTCCCATACAATAATGCAAATCAGCCATAATTATACATATAGCCCCTCCCTCCCTAGCATCCCTTCCCTCTCCCGATCCCATCCCTCCAGGTCATTTTTAGATTCCCCATATAATGAGATCATACAGTAACTGTCTTTCTCTGTATGACTTATTTTGCTTAGCATAATACCCTCTAGGTTCACCCATATTGTTGCAAATGGCAAGATTTCATTCTTTCTTATGGCTAACAATATTCCATTGTAGGGTTGCCATTTCCTTCTCCTATATATACATACATATATATGTAAAGGCATCATATGCCTTTCCTCCTGAGTGCTATCCTAAGTCATTATTTTGCTGGCATTTTACCTAACTGTGGAATTGTTTGTCTGTCTTCTGTAGATCATAAGCTTCAGAGGGCAGGGGTTTTGTCTTCTCTTAATTTATTATTGTTTCTCCTGTAGTCTGTATTTCTGAAACATCTGTAACCCAATTCCTGAAACATCATAGGATCTTAATATTTTTGAAATCAATATGGAATTTGTACCTTCCTGTTTACTTGAAGTCCTATCTCCTGAGATCGTGGAGGTCGCCTCGTCATAGCTTGGAGTACACCATCCGTGCATGGACACCAGGCTTCCCACCCTCAGTGATGGTCTTTATGGCAGCATCTACTATGGACTACTTTAGTTGACTTCAGAGGTGGAGGAGCTCTTACCCGAGGGCATGTCAGAGAATCTGTGATAGCATGGATAGATGGAAAACCAAGTTGAAAGCAGAAAAACATTTTGAACATAACTGTTGTAGACAGCTTTTGGACTCATGGGAAACTGCTGGCTCTCTTGGCTGAATTCTTGGGTATAGACTCTAATTTTGTGGGTTGACCTAACAATTCTCATTTCTGGGAAAACAACAGAGCCCACTCTCTGTTCTCCTAGTTTGCAAAGGATTTTCTGCTATTTGTGACTTCCATTAAGTTGCCGCTATGCCTTACTTTCACTACTGTTCTCTGGGAGAAGGAGATTTCTTTGCCCTTCCTTCCTTTCTTTCTTTCTGTCTCTTTTTCTTTCCCCTCTTTTTGTATTTTCTTTCCTGGCAAGGACAAAAATACATAACTCCAAACAGTGAAATTAGTATTTCAGTCTGGGGAGCTTCACAAATACATTCCAAAGGGCATCAGTTTGAACTGGCCAAGAAAGTTGAAGTAGGATTTTCTTTATTTTTCTTTCTTTCCTTTTCTTTCCTTCTTCTTTTCGTTCTTTCATTCTGGCTTTCTCTAGTTGCTGCGAGTAGGGGCTACTCTTCATTGAAGTGTGCAGTCTTCTTATTGTGGTGGCTTCTTTTGTTGTGGAGCACAGGTTCCAGGGCTCATGGGCTTCAGTATCTATGACATGTGGGCTCATTAGTTACAGCTCAAGGGCTCTAGAGCTTGGGCTCAGTAGTTGTGGCACATGGGCTTAGTTGACCCAAGGAATGTGAAATCTTCCAGGACCAGGGGTCAAACCTGTGTCCCCTGCATTTCCAGATAGACTCCTAATCACTGAACCACTAGGAAAGTCCCTAAAGCAGAATTTTCTACATAATATATCTAACTGCACAGAAAAGTAGGAAACTTTCCATTTTTTCATTTCCATATATATGGACATTTATGAATCTGCAGATATTAAATAATAAGAATAAGGAGAAAAAGAGATGAATAAACTGTGGAAAATTCTTCAAGAGATGGGAATACCAGACCACATGGCCTGCCTCTTGAGAAACCTATATGCAGGTCAGGAAGCAACAGTTAGAACTGGACATGGAACAACAGACTGGTTCCAAATAGGAAAAGGAGTGCATCAAGGCTGTATATTGTCACCCTGCTTATTTAACTTATATGCAGAGTACATCATGAGAAACGCTGGGCTGGAAGATGCACAAGCTGGAATCAAGATTGCCAGGAGAAATATCAATAACCTCAGATATGCAGATGACACCACTTTTATGGCAGAAAGTGAAGAGGAACTAAAAAGCCTCTTGATGAAAGTGAAAGAGGAGAGTGAAAAAGTTGGCTTAAAGCTCAACATTCAGAAAACAAAGATTATGGCATCTGGTCCCATCACTTCATAGGAAATAGATGGGGAAACAGTGGAAACAGTGTCAGACTTTATTTTTCTGGGCTCCAAAATCACTGCAGATGGTGACTGCACCCATGAAATTAAAAGATGCTTAGTCCTTGGAAGGAGAGTTATGACCAACCTAGACAGCATATTAAAAAGCAGAGACATCACTTTGCCAGTAAAGGTCTGTCTAGTCAAGGCTATGGTTTTTCCAGTGGTCATGTATGGATGTGAGAGTTGAACTGCGAAGAAAGCTGGGCACCGAAGAATTGATGCTTTTGAACTGTGGTGTTGGAGAAGACTCTTGAGAGTCCCTTGGACTGCAAGGAGATCCAACCAGTCCATCCTAAAGGAGATCAGTCCTGGGTGTTCTTTGGAAGGACTGATGCTAAAGCTGAAACTCCAGTACTTTGGCCACTTCATGCGAAGAATTGACTCATTGGAAAAGACTCTGATGCTGGGAGGGATTGGGGGCAGGAGGAGAAGGGGACAACAGAGGATGAGATGGCTGGATGGCATCACCTGCTCGATGGACATGAGTTTGGGTAAACTCCTGGAGTGGGTATGGACAGGGAGGCCTGGCGTGCTGCGATTCATGGGTTTGCAAAGAGTTGGACATGACTGAGTGACTGAACTGAACTGAAGCATAGCTGACATTTACTTACCACATGCATTATCCCATTTAATATTCCTACAAATCTGAACAGGAAGGTGTTGCTATTATCCATTTATAGAGAAAGTGAAAGTGAAAGTGAAGTCGCTTAGTCGTGTCCAACTCTTTGCGATCCCATGGACTGTAGAGAAGGGAACTAGATCCTCAACGGGAAACATCTCTGTAACTCTGAGAGGAACATCTTGGAAGGTAAAGGTGACACTTCTTTAATTTATATTAACCCTTATTTTTATGGAAATGGCATGTTAGCAAATTTAACTTGCCAATGCATGTCTCTGACCATTTCCTCTATTTTGAAAACCTCCCGTGATCCCCTATTTTTGAACAAAAGCCAGCTCCTTCCCAGGCACATGCTGTTCTAGTGCACACCGAGATTCCAACTTATTTTCCCATGGAATGCATCTTCTCCTGGATCATCTTTCGGTTTTCCAGTGACCTTGGATGGTGCTGTGCTGTGCTCAGTTGCTCAGTCGTGTCCGACTCTTTGCGACATTATGGACTACAGGCTGCCAGGCTCCTCTGTCCACGGAATTTTCAGGCAAGAATACTGGAGTGGATTGCCATTTCCTCCTCTAGGAGATCTTCCCTACTCAGGGACTGAACCTGCATCTCTTGCGTCTCCTGCATTGGTAGGTG
This sequence comes from Ovis canadensis, assembly GCF_042477335.2. NCBI lineage: Eukaryota > Metazoa > Chordata > Mammalia > Artiodactyla > Bovidae > Ovis > Ovis canadensis. The sequence continues at coordinate 32,723,028 of NC_091246.1, forward strand.
GATTCTTTACCACTGAGCCACCATATGCTCACCTATAAAATAGAATTTAAGTACCTAAGTCTTGTTCCTCGGACTGTAGTTTATGCATTCCTGGCTATTTGAAAGTTTGATGGAACCAGGCAGGTAACAGAAATGAAGGAAGCCAGAAGCAGTGAAGGGACAGATGATAACTGACCTTCCACAGAGAAGGGAGGGCAGGAGGAGCGCGACCCACTGAAAAGTGTGCGTGTGGCCACAGAAGAGAGCAGTCCGGCTCCAGCTGAATGTTGTGAAATGTGGGCTCCCGTGATGCAGGTTGTGCTAACCCAGGAGAATTTTGAAGCCTGGATTTTCATTTCAATTATTCTTATTTTTAAAGAGTGGCAACTAATGCATATTTAAAACTCTGTGTGGGTGAACACTGTGAACCAAGAAAAACACACTCACAAACCGAATTTGGCCCATGGAACAGCTGGTTTGTGCCTTTTACCCTGTATAAGATCTCTGCTCCCTTTTTCTGCAATAAAATGACACAAAATTATTGACTATAAACTTCTTATTTTAGGGAGTAGTATATCAGTTCTTTTTATTCATTTTTAGGATCTAATATAAACAAATAACTACATACATACCCACACATTTGCATGTATAAAGTGAAGTCGCTTAGTCGTATCTGACTCTTTGCGACCCTGTGGACTGTAGCCCACCAGGCTTCTCCATCCATGGGATTCCCCAAGCAAGAATACTGGAGTGGGTTGCCATTTCCTTCTCCAGGGGATCTTCCCCATCCAGGGATCAAAGCCGGGTCTCCCGCATTGCAGGCATATGCTTTAACCTCTGAGCCACCAGGGAAGCATATATGCAAATGTAAACTGCAGCCATGCTCACATTTGGCCATTTCTAGATTCATCCCTGTGTGACCAGCCTTCTGACTGCCTTTCTTTTCCGCCTTCTCTACAGAAGCACATGCAATGAGACAGTGATCAGCCCTCTTCAATCCCAGGCTACCCACACCAGTGGTGATTGGTTTAAACTACTTTTTATGGAGTCTGCTTGCATGTGGTATACCTGGTGGTGGTTTCTAGGTATCTGTGTGTTTGCTTCTAGTATGTTTAAAAATATCTGCAGAGAAAGATGAAAATTCTATTGTAGGGCGAGCTCATTTGCAGCCACATGGGTAAGAAACTGACAAGGCTGGAAAACTAGATGGGGGAAAAAATGTTGATATCCTCTGTAATGAGATCTGTAACCTCAATCTTGTTATAAATAGAGCTCTGGTTGAATCTGGTAAAGCGCTCATTCTGTAGGTGTGGGAATTGCTATTGGAGTGTATACTTTTTGGGAAATGGACACCTGAGAGTATGATGTGGCTCTTACCACAGCTGAGTTTGTGTTGACTCCCTCTCGCCCACCCACTCCCACTTCATACGTCCTGTGTGAAGCCCCCTCTGAGTGTCTTGCCCTTGCTATGGAGAGTTGCTCACTCCCGTTTCTGTAGTGCACACCTGGTGTGATGGAAATGCTACAGGAGCGTAAAGTCTGCTTGTCCATCCCACTCTTGGGCATGCAACCATGTGAGATCTAGGGGTGGTGTTATCTGTGAATCCCAGTTCCTTGCAATAGTGCTCAGGAGACACTGATTAACTGGAATGAACCGTCATGTGAACACATCCTAGAAATTGAGATACTGGGTAGAATAACAACTAGAATCATCTATCCATGGGATGGGGAAGCTTTGACACCTGAGCTCTGCATCACTGGGAGTGTTCAGGTAGAAATTGGATGACTGTTCTAGAAAGTATTTCTGTATGGAGTTAGGAGGGCTGACTGACAGCATCACCCAGTTCCCTTTTAACTGTGAGATTTAACAAGGCTTTCAGTTTTCCCAGCTATCTGTTTTAGTTCCTGGGATGGTGGAGTTAGTGGAGCAGATACTGTGGATGCTTTGCTCTGATTCTGCTCCCCACCCCCAGCTTTACCATTTTTACACACAGGCAGGACTACCACCTGTCAGTACCTGCATTTCACTGTCTAGGGAGTTTGTCTGGCCTCTGGGGCCCATGCGACCTGCAGACACTCAGGTGAAATACCCCAGCTCCCTTGCCTTTCAGGTGGGATCCTGCTACCTCGGCTCTCTGCCAGGGATGTCAAGTTCCAGTGTCCGCATTGGAAATTAACCTGCTGACACGTGCTTACTGCCTTTCTTCCTTCCTGTCTCCTCTCCTGGTGATTCCCAGGGTCACCTCCGAAATACATAACTTGCACTTGAATTCTTGCCGTGGTGTCTGCTTCTGGGTAAAACCAAAATGATAGTTGGCATCTCAGCACGTTCCTTCTATGGGCTAATTCAAGAGACACCCACATTTTTTTCCCCAAAGTGGAATTCAGTGCAACAAGAAGCAGCTCCCAGGCAAATGCCTCAAAAGTCACAGGGACTTGGGCCTTGGCTAGAAACGCAGAGGCTGGACTACAACTGAGTTGTTTCAGATGCTAATTTACAGCTCCCACACCTCCAAGCTGAGGCAAAGTCTAGCACCAAAGCAAACAGTGTGATTGAAACTCCCCACGGGGCCTGACAAGGTTGGCCAGCAGTTCTGTGTGTGTCCCCTTTGCTAGCGGCTCTCATGCTGAGACATGGTATGATTTTCAAATGGCTCATGGCTGAACAACAGCAACAAGGTTCAGGAGTCTCCAGGGATAATTGTGTGGGAACTAGGTAGGAAGACATATGAGAGGTAAATTAAAATCCTCATGGATTGTCTTGAACTTGGAGGCAATTAATATGCTGTGGCAGATTTTATGGTTACGAAACACCCACATAACAGCAGGGGGTGAGGGTTTTACAGGACCCCTCATAATGACCAAGCTATTAAACATCCTCAAGCAGGAACTGGATCCCCTCAAAAAACCGCAACCCCCCCTTCCCCATTGCCCCACTTGAGATGTCTCCAGGGAAAAAGTGTAACTACAGGCAAGTACAGGATGCCATCCTCAAAGCAAACCCATCCCAGAGACTGGCAAGTCTCATAAGTAATACTGACCCCGCATACCCCCAGCCTGAGGGTGGCCACACGAGCAGCTGAGCCAGGGAACACAGCAATGGGGAAAGCCGGTCCGCAAGGACATGTTATTGGCGGCAGTGAGCCACAAAGCTTGACCAGCGTGAAAGTTCTAGCTTGGCCTGTTTCCTGCTGACAAAATCTGTGATCAGAACTGAGAAGAATATGTGAGTGGTGGAATGAAAGGGGTTCCTTTCAATCTCCTCAGCTAAAGAGGGTCTGCTGCTTTTCTGAAACCAGAACTCCAAGAGATTCTGACGAAAGCCTCGAAGCCACAAGCTGAGCATGGGGTCATTGGCACAGTATCTGCTTCAACTTGACCAGAAGACTTTCCAAGTCAAACCATGCTTTTACATACATTGGAAGAGGGGTCTCTGTCTACCTGGTTATGGAAGTTGAGACAACTGTGGAATAAAAATCAGTAGGTGAAAATAGTTTCAATGGTTCCATGTCTACGTGTGCAACCTGGGAAAGAGTCCATTTGTTAATGCAGGAAAAAAAAAAAAAGCTTTCATTTTATTGCTGCTGCTGCTGTGTCATTTCAGTTGTGTCCGACTCTTTGTGACCCTATGGACTGCAGCCAGCCAAGTTCCTCTGTCTATGGGGATTCTCCAGGCAAGAATCCTGGAATAGGTTGCCATACCCTCCTCCAGAGGATCTTCCCGACCCAGGGATCAAACCCGGGTCTGCATTGGCAGGTAGGTTCTTTACCACAGGCACCACCAGAGTACCACTGAGCCAGGTCAAGATTAACTCAGTGTTTGGGCTGAGTCTTTGTCTGACACCTCTTATTTCATGGTATATAAGAATCCAAATGGCAAATACACATAAACCTAATTGTTAACCATGCAATTCTGTACCTCATTCCATCAGATTTAGGGACCCATCTGCTCTCCACTCTCTCCAAAATCCTGTATGCCAGGTCTTTTCAATTCCAAGCCTGTCTAAATAAATCTTATGCTTGGGAAGGATTTGCAGGTATCATGACCTTTTTCAAGGTCACTAGAAGAATCTAAAAGTCCTACCACATAGCCCCCAGAAGACATCTGGATAGAAGTTAAGTCAATTCTTTGATGATCACATCAACCAGCCAGTGTCTTTTCTCCTCAGATCCAAGCCCATTCACCTCAGACAGTCCAATTCAAAACTTGAGGGCTGTGTACATAGCAGGACCCTCTCTTACTATCAGGCTTCAGAAGCATGCTCATTAACTTTGATCTCGGCTAACCCACTGAGTGGGCTTCCCTGGTAGTTCATCTGGTAAAGAATCTGCCTGCAATGCAGGAGACCCTGGTTCGATTCCTGGGTTGGGAGGATCCCCTGGGGAAGAGAAAGGTTACCCACTCCAATATTCTCAAACTTCCCTGGTGGTTCAGATGGTAAAGAATTCTCCTGCAGTGAGAGAGACCTGCGTTTGATCCCTGGGTTGAGAAGATCCCCTGGAGGGAGGCATGGCAATCCACTCCAGTACTCTTGCCTGGAGAATCCCCATGGGCAGAGGAGCCTGGCGGGCTACAGTCCATGGGGTTGCAAAGAGTCAGACATGACTGAGTGACTAAGCACAGTGCCTGCTGAGCATTAACTCAAGGTCACATTCATAACCTTCTCATCCCCTCATCCCCACTGCAATGCAGCACTTAGTAATCACTTGTTTCAGGGAAAAAAAAAAAACCTCTGTGAGGGCCACAGTCAGTTGTCCCAGTTCCATCATCTATCCAGAAACAGATTTAGAAACAGTCAAGCTGGAAACCCTGCTCTGAGCCCCTAGTTCTTTCCATTACACATGTCTGAGCAATAATTAAATTGGAATGACAGCAGAGAGGAAAAAAGCTAATGTACCAATAACTTCATTTTCCTGGCTGCTGTTAAAAAGCAAACGAGTATAATTTGAGCAATAAATCATTTTTTAAATATATGAACATCTGAACTTTTTCCTTCTCACCTACAACAGACTCCTATCTCTTTCTCGATGAGGCTGCGCTCCTTTCTCTGCTAGACTTCTCTTCTCCTAATGCATTTCAAGTCTCACAACCATGTGTGCTGAAGTGGAGGAAAAGATAGGCAGTATTGCTTCTCAGATGTCCCTGGAAACCCAATATCTTGTATTCACTGCTCACTGCACTGAGATGGAAATTCTAGCTGCAACAGAGCACCCGCCAGAAACTCATCAGACTCAGACATCTGCAACCTTTCACATTTAAAGTGTCTAATTTTTCTTGCCTTCCATTAGGTACTTTTATTTTTTTCTGTAAGCATTAGGAGGGTTTGAGTAAGATGATCCTAGCTGACAAGGTTAGGGATGAAAGAATACTTGATGCTGGTTTAAAGCAAATGATTACACAGGAAATATGAATTATTAAAAAAAAGTTTATTGTATTATCCACTTAGGAGATATAGGAAATTTAGATTTCTATTCTCAGTATGATTTTGTTATAGGATTTGAAACTCAGAGCCTTAATTCAGCTTATGATCACTGAAATTTCAAAGAGGATGACCCTTCTGAGCCACACCTGATGTTTTATAGCAAAGCTGTTCAAAACAGAATGCATGTGAGCTGAAAGGGAAAGTGAGAAAAAGTGTTAGTCACTCTGTCGTGTTGACTCTTTGCAACTCCAGGGACTATAGCCCACCAGGTGCCAAGCTTTATTCAATGGAATTCTCCAGGAAAGAATCCTGGAATGGATAGCCATTCCCTTCTCCAGGGGATTTTCCCAACCCAGGAATCAAACCCAGTTTTCCTGCATTTCAGGAAGATTCTTTACCATCTGAGCCACCAGGGAGATCTTAAAGTGGGGTGTAGTCAAGTCCTGGACAGTGAGCTACAGGGAAAGAAGATATGCTTAAGAAAGACTTTGGAAGGGTATGTTTCCTCAGCTCCTTCTACTTTGGGGCGAGATGTTGTAGAAGTAATTCTCACACAACATTAAATTCTTGTTTGGAATATCCCACAAACTCCCAACATTTGCCTATGTGGTTCATTGATTTGTGCATAAAGCCATGTCACATTTTGAAATCCCTCAAGAAGCATTTCTCAGGCTGCAAATCCAGGACGTGCTAAGTAGTAAGTAATTTTCATCATACAAATGGATGGGTTCTGTTATCTGAAAAAATAGACTATACATTCTAGAGATTTATATTTTTGCTAAATAATCAATAATGTTATTTCTTGCATTAGTATTATTTTTAAATAAAAGCAAGTTTGACACAAATGAATTCAATAACCAGTTCGGGTAATGCCTGAATAGGGGAACTCACTGCTTCCCCAGAAAGAGGCAAACACCTACCTCACCCTGATCCTGGGTACTGCATCTGGGTTGAATCTGGATCAACCCTGATTGACAGGCTGTCCCTGTGGCTTCTTATGACTTCTTCACTCTTCCTGGGTTATAATCCATCTGCAAACCTGATTATATAGATTCTTACACAAAGGTAAGAGATATCAAATGAAAGTTTTATAACTTTAGCATGTTGATGCCTTTTTCCTTTTAAGAATTTTGTTCAAATACTGCAGAATCTACCTGCAAAAGCCAGGAGAGTGATAGCAAGTTAGGGCAGCATTCTCTTACTGTTGTCTGGTTTTTGTCCCAGGAACCATGTCAGCTTCCATTTGGTATCACTCTGCTCAGCTAACACTGTCTAGACCAAAGCCCAGGCCAAGCGTTCCCCTCACAAGGTTCCTGCTCTATATCCTCCACTTAACGCAGTCAGTCAATAAGTGCCCAGTCGTCGAGAATCTCTTATTATTCCCACTTACTCCTTTTCACATGGGCTTTTACTTCACAGACATTTCATGAAAGATAAATCAGAGAGAACAGCACACAGTGACACAGCTATCAGCCAAAACGCTCAGCAGCCTTTCTCTCTCGGTCCATGGCTGACCTGGATTCTTAGGTGACTCACCATCAGCGTAGCCTAGCGGGGCTGGGGACTGACCAAAGAGGTAAATGTACGCCTTCAAAACTGACTACAAATGTGGTTTATTTATACCCCAGACATTTAAAAGTCCCCAGAGTTCCAAAAAAATCACACTTTTAATTAAGGACATTTCTTTTTATGAGTTCCTGAAGGTAATGGCATCGTGCACAGAGATTTAATAGTTTGGGGGATTTTGTTTAAGTGCTGATCGTTCACGTACACAATTGAAGCCTATTTCATGGATAAATGTTCAGTTTTCAGATAGTTTTCATCATGACTGCCTTTCTTCTAAAGCAGCAATTAAAGAAAAATTTGCTGATGTGAATTTAAGGATTTATAGGCATCTGATGGACCACATTCTGTCAGACCTCTCCACCATGACCCGCCCGTCTTGGGTTGCTCCAAAAGGCATGGCTTGGTTTCATTGAGTTAGACAAGGCTGTGGTCCTAGTGTGATTAGATTGACTAGTTTTCTGTGAGTATGGTTTCAGTGTGTCTGCCCTCTGATGCCCTCTTGCAACACCTACCATCTTACCTGGGTTTCTCTTACCTTGGGCGTGGGGTGTCTCTTCACGGCTGCTCCAGCAAAGCACAGTTGCTGCCCCTTACCTTGGATGAGAGGTATCTCCTTACCGCCACCATTCCTGACCTTCAACGTGGGATAGCTCCTCTAGGCCCTCCTGTGTCTGCGCAGCCACCACTCCTTGGGTTGCTCCTCCCAGCCGCCAGCCCTGGCCTCGGGCTGGGGGTGTCTCCTCCCGGCCACCACCCCGGACCTTGGATGCGGGATAGCTCCTCCCAGCTGCCACTGACCTCGGACGCAGGGTAGCTCCTCTCAGCTGTTCCTGCACTGTCGCAGCCTGACACTCTAGGCTGCTGCCCCTGACCTCGGATGTGGGGAAGCTCCTCTCGGCCGCGCTTAGTGAGCCGGCTCACAGCTTTATTGACTATGCCAAAGCCCTTGACTGTGTGGATCACAATAAACTGTGGAAAATTCTGAAAGAGATGGGAATATCAGACCACCTGACCTGCCACTTGAGAACCCTGTATGCAGGTCAGGAAGCAACAGTTGGAACTGGACATGGAACAACAGACTTGTTCCAAATAGGAAAAGGAGTGTGTCAAGGCTGTATATTGGCACCCTGCTTATTTAACTTCTATGCAGAGTACATCATGAGACACGCTGGACTGGAAGATGCACAAGCTGGAATCAAGATTGCCGGGAGAAATATCAATAACCTCAGATATGCAGATGACACCACCCTTATGGCAGAAAGTGAAGAGGAGCTAAAAAGCCTCTTGATGAAAGTGAAAGACAAGAGTGAAAAAGTTGGCTTAAAGCTCAACATTCAGAAAACGAAGATCATGGCATCTGGTCCCATCACTTCATGGGAAATAGATGGGGAAACAGTGGAAACAGTGTCAGACTTTATTTTGGGGGCTCCAAAATCAATGCAGATAGTGACTGCAGCCATGAAATTAAAAGACGCTTACTTCTTGGAAGACAAGTTATGACCAACCTAGATAGCATATTCAAAAGCAGAGACATTACTTTGCCAAGAAAGGTCCGTCTAGTCAAGGCTATGGTTTTTCCAGTGGTCATGTATGGATGTGAGAGTTGGACTGTGAAGAAAGCTGGGCACTGAAGAATTGATGCTTTTGAACTGTGGTGTTGGAGAAGACTCTTGAGAGTCCCTTGGACTGCAAGGAGATCCAATCAGTCCATTCTGAAGGAGATCAGCCCTGGGATTTCTTTGGAAGGAATGGTGCTAAAGCTGAAGCTCCAGTATTTTGGCCACCTCATGCGAAGAGCTGACTCATTGGAAAAGACTCTGATGCTGGGAGGGATTGGGGGCAGGAGGAGAAGGGGACAACAGAGGATGAGATGGCTGGATGGCATCACGGACTCGATGGATGTGAGTCTGAGTGAACTCCAGGAGTTGGTGATGGACAGGGAGGTGTGGCATGCTGAGATTCATGGGGTCACAAAGAGTCGGACACGACTGAGTGACTGAACTGAATTGAGGCATCTGATGAGAGTTCCAATAATTATCAATATGCATTTAGTGAAAACCTAGTTGTGCTGTCCATCCTGGGAACTACTGGTCATATATCGCTATTTGAAATGAACTTTGAGCATACACACACACACATATACGCAATGAACTTTAATTGAAACAAATGAAATGAAAGTCTCTTTTGTCACCCTAGCTTCATTTGAAGTGCTCAGTAGCCACTTATGGCTAGTGGCTGCCATATTGGATATATAGATAGAACATATCCACCGTTGCAAAAAGTTCTGTTGGGTGGCACTGGGTCCTACTGCGTGAGTGCAGATGGACTGCACAGTGGATACTCTACAGATGTGGAAGGTTGTCAACCTCTGGAAGGTGGGCACCATCTTGTTAAAGAGATGAACAGTGAAAAGTGATGTTCTGTATGACCATACTATCAAGGTGGAACAGGGGTGATAAGTCAATGCCAAAGTGAGCATGACATTCAAAGCTGAACACTCCTGGTCAGGATGGTGGAACTTCGTCCGTATACAGCAAGCAAATCGAGGCTAAGAAACGAGTGATGCCAAAGTCTGTGGGAGCAAGAGAATGAAAGAGAAAATGTGCACGTGTGCCCTGTCACTCAGTCTTGTCCAACTCTTTGTGACCTCATGGACTGCTGCCCGCCAGGCTCCTCTGTCCATAGAATTTTCCAGGCAAGAATACCAGCGTGGGTTGCTATTTCTTACTTCAGGAGGTTTTCCTGACCCAGGGATTGAACTCAGATCTCCTGCATGGGCAGGAGGATTCTTTACCACTAAGCCACCTGGGGAGTCACAAAGAGGAAACATATAACCACAATTAAGGGGATCTAGAATTCTCAAGGAGTGTTCATTTATTGATACTGTAACAAATTACTACAAACTTTCTCACTTAAAACAATGCAAATTTATTGTTACAGTTCTGGAGGTCAGAAGTTTCACTGGGCTATAATGAAGCTGTTTCTTATGGAGCCTTTAGCTTTCTTGCCTTTCCTAGCTTCTAGAGGCCACTTGCATTGCTTGACTGCATGGCCCCTTCCTCCATCTTCAAAGCCAGCAGCACAGCATCTTTAAACCTCTGACCTATCTTTATTTCCATCATCAAATCTCTTTCTCTGATACTCACTCATAAGGACTCTTCTGATCCCACCAGATACTGGGATCACCCCCCATCTGAAGGTCCATGGCCTTAATCACATCTGCAAAGTCCTTTTTTGCCATGTGAGGTAACATATCCACAGCTTTGAGGGGAGCATTATTCTACCCACTGTAAGTGTGAAAACACCAAAGGATCTGCATGGAGCCCTGTGACCTCACAGATATTTATAATTTAGAGGTTGCCAAGTTTCAAACCACAAGAAGCAATTTATTAATTTATATTCTACCTACTTCCAGAAATGAGTTAAATTTATAAAAACATATACATACAAGATAGAGCTTCAAAAGTAAATAAGATGAAAAGAAAAAGATGGACTAAGTAACCACGATGGAAAGAATGAGATTAAGAAATATGCTCTGTATTGACCTCATTTCCTCCTTTGTGGGAATCTTAAAGGCAGAAGACTTTGAATGTAGCCTCTAAGTGTATGTTCTAACTGTTACCAAGTGATTCAGACAAGGGGTATAACCAGAAATTCCAAATAATCGCACCCTGAAAGTAAAAATATACAGATGGGAACTGTGGGCATAGAGCAGGCTATTTCTTCAGTGTAGCAGAATGGAATGACACCTCCTTTTCCTTTAAGATTTGGGAAGGTAGAGCCTCAGTAAAAAGTGATACAACCTGTAGGGCTTCTGACAGTTTAATTCTATTTCAGACGCTGACCTCAAAGATATGTAGAACTTGGAGTTCATCAAGCTTTTATACCCTAAGAAGTTGTTCATTGACTTATGTCCCCCAGTTCCAAAACTGAGTTAGCTGATTATGACAGTGTGTATAATACAAGGTATGGCATTAAATATAATTTGACTAAAGGAGAATCAGGGAAAAGAATACATTGCAGGAAGGAATGAGGCTTAAAAAAACATGCTGTATGGTGACTTAAACCTATTTTGAAGATTGAAGATATGGTCCTAACCCAATCATTTATGCAGTTGGCAATGTTTTTGAGATGGAAAACAAAAGATGTCATGAGAAAAGTTCTAGTTAGTCTTGCTACTAAAGCAAGACAGGAAATTCCTCCTGGAGTTTTCACAAACAAGACATACTGAATGATGTCCTCAATAACATCCTATACTTGGATGTTAGAGTTTTTAAAGACTTTTTCTAATAATGACCCTTTGTTTAGGGTTTTGAAATCCTCAAAGCATAATTCATTAAAAAGCCAATTCTTCACAGATCCCATAAAGTGAAATCTGTGTGTCTGGCTTCTTTCTGATGTTCCTGAGTCAGGAGGACAGTTAAGAACATCTAGAAAAACAAATTAACACTGAGCCTTCAAACAATTTTGAATGTTTCTTTCTATTGGACTTTTGAGTAAGTGCTGAACCCACGGATGTGACATCATATTCTCCAGCTAATACCTGGGGTGTATTATTTCATGTTACCAACTCAATATAAAGACAATCTCGCCAGGCCTAAATAGTGCATTCCACTTCTGTCTATTAGAAAGCTGGGACATTCCCCACTGACACAGCTTCTCAGAATATAACTAAAACTCTTCTCCAGGCCATGGGAAACCATTAAACAATTGAGAACTTAAAAAGTATGGCATGTCAAAGAGATCTGCCCTGCCACACACTCCTTAGTGCCCTTAAGACAGACTGTATCAGTCAACACACTTGCATCTATTTTGCACTGGAGTCAATGGATATTCCAGATGGTGAAGATAGGTAATGAATGATAGGAGCAGTGCTTTGAGATGTGGATATCCCAGATACCCCTGTGAAGCTTCTCAACCCCTCAGCACCTCATGTTGGATGATAGTTTAGAGTCAATTGCATATCGCTGAAAACAAACCCATCTTTCCACTCAATACAAAGAGAGCCTCATCAGTATAAAGAGAACTTCCCCTCTCTTCTCCTTCCCATCCTGTTTCCTCTCCTCCCCCACTTATCTTTCTTCTCTTTTCCCTCCCTTTTTCCATTTGCTCAGCACACTAACAATCAATGAACACTTAGGAGTCCTGAAGGCCAAGACATTATTCCAAATAGTTTTCAAAGGGAACTGTTTTAAAAAGTGATGCTTCAAGAGTACACTTCAAGGTGGGTCATGGTGTGCCCTATACAGTCAGAGCTAATTTTTAACTCAAGTATATAAGGTAACACATTGCATCCCATATTTTATCTCCCTAGTGAGCTATACATGAAATGCAAGGAAGAGCAGCCAGATTCTGAAGCTCAGCAATGGCTCAGTGAATGAATATGTTCTTGTTCTGAAATATTTCACTGCTGTAGCAAAAGGGCAGCACAGTTGAGCTACCTGGATGGGGTTCGTGCCAGGCTAGACATCAGATGCCTTCAATTGTCCACAAACACCAGTGCTTTGAACACCAACCTATGTGGCCAAGGACACCGATCTGTGTCCCCTTGTTCAGGCCAGCTAATGACCTTTAACGCAGTCGTGAGCCTGCCTTTATCCCCATCCTCCAGAGCCTGGAAACAGTGTGAGCACTGCACTGAACGTGGCTTGTAGAATGCTGCGGAGGGGCCTATAAAATCTCTGAGTGCACATTTGGTTATCTTTCTTGATTCACAGGCCGGATAATATGCTTTGTGAACTCAGCGGATCATGGAAAGAGAAAACTGGGGAAGTGCAGAGGTGGGTTTGTCAGGAGAAGCGAGTAGTCTTTGTTATGCCTCCAGTGAGAGAAACACCTCAAGTTCTGAGTGCGAATGACAGACCTTACTGGCAAGGGGGGCTAAGCTAACCCAACACTTGCGGGATCTTTTCAGAAAGTTTCAGCCTACCCTATAGTCCCTGGGAGAATCTTTTTCTACTACTTCTCCTCTCCTGAGCAATGTAAGAACAACATATTCACTTGATTTATAATGTGAGGGCCTGGTGAAACTGGGGATGAAGTGTCTTACAGGGAAGAAAATAATGTTTTTCAAGTGCCTTGACTAATATGTTCAGACTTGGTTTAGACGGGTGTGTGTAATTTGTTTGCTTCCATCCTGAGATCACAATGGTGTCTCTGTCTTGTGGGCAGTACAGAGGGGCGGGAGGAGAGCCCGTGCAATAAAGCACGCAATACAGATTCACAGGACAGACATTCTCAACTGGGGAAGAAGCAGTGGCTGTGTTGGGTCCATCTGCTGTGTGGACGGCACTCAGTGTCCTTGCAGCCCTGGCCAGGACACACACATGCAATCCCAGTGCACTGTTGGGTGACTTGTTCTGGCAGGGGGCTAAAGGGTGTTTGTATTTTATGACCACTGAGATAAGTCATTACTCAGTTCACCCTAAAGGGGAGAAAAGTCCCTTCATTCCTTCTGTGTTCTTGGACCTATTTAAGACCTAGAACAGCAGAACCATTCACTTCCCTGGGGCAGGGAGAAACTGCTTTCTTCTCAGCTTGCAGATTTTAGCCTAAATGCCATTTTCTGAAAGGCTCCTTCTCTGATTCCCAACAAGTGAAGCCCCTCCCCTCACCCCCACGTAAATTTCAGTGACAGGTTTTCCTGCTTCACAGAGGAGGGGCAGCCCACTGTCAGGTTGGGAAATGCAGATCCTGGAGATGAGCTCTCTGGGCTGAATTTCCAGCTCTCCCAAGGCCTGTACATCTTTGAAAAAGTTACTGCATTGTTTTATGCTTTCTATGATAGAAAGATATAGTATTAAATTAAAATTCCTTTCTCACACCATATACAAAGATCAATGATTAAAGACCTCCATGTGTAGTATAACAATCATTATAAAATTTTGAGGAATGTCATCATGACCTTGGGGTTAAGGAAGGATTTCTTTAGCAATAAAAAAAATTCTTTTTCATAAAAGAAATTATAAATGCATAAAAATTCTGTGTAATAAAAATCAACAGAAACCCAAGGAAAAATTTGCTTTCATGGAAAAGATATTTGCAACCACATAGCTGAGAAGGAATAAGTATTTGACATATAAAGTGGTTAACAAACAGAAGTTTAGCATCATTAGTTATTAGAGAAATGCAAATTAGTATCCCAATAAGTAACATTTCTTATACATTATTTGGCAAGGCTTAAAATCTCTAACAATACCAAATGTTGGAAGTATATGGAGAAATGAGGTTCTTAGACCCTATTAATGGGAATGTAGATTTATACAAGTATTTTGTAGAATAATTTGGAAATAAGGAACATTGAGTTAATTAAGTGGTTTCCCTATGGAGAAGGTGAAAGGAGATGGGAAGGAAAAAAGTCATATACCATAAACTTTGAATGTATTTGTAATATATTTGAAGATATTTTAAAATTTAAAAATGACATAATATTGGGATTTGCTAACATTAGCAAATCCCACCAGGGATTGAGCCACCAGGAATATCAATTCATTCTGTTTTTGTTCAACTGCCAAGTCATCAGACTCTTTGAGACCCAGTGGACTGCAGCACTTGGACATGGGGTGTCCCCTTTTGGTGGGATCCAACATTCTCCTGTTGACGGTTGTTTAGCAGCAAGTTGTAACCCAGGAGTTATCACAAGAGAAGATGAGTTCACATCCTTCTACTCTACCATCATTCCTTCAAGTTTCAACTCAAAAGGCACCTCCTCCAGGCAGCTTCTCCAAAAGGCATCTCCCCCTACACACACACTGAACACAGACTATATAGTGAGATGGTTACATAAGACTTATTCATGAAACCAGTGCTTTCTGCTGCTCCCAAGCTTGCAGCCAGGGCTAGGCCATGCAAGAGGGGTTTCCAAGTTTGGGGAAGTGACCGAGCATAAGACTCAGCATGGACATCACCAGATGGTTAACATCAAAATCAGATTGATTATATTCTTTGCAGCCAAAGATGGAGAGCTCTATACAGTCAGCAAAAACAAGACCAGAAGCTGATTGTGTCTCAGATCATGAACGCCTTACTGCCAAATTCAGACTTAACTTGAAGAAAGAAGGGAAAAACACTAGACCATTCAGTTCAGTTCAGTCTCTCAGTCATGTCTGTCTCTTTGTGACCCCATGAACTGCAGCAGACCAGGCCTCCCTGTCTATCACCAACTCCCAGAGTTTACTCAAACTCATACCCATTGAGATGGTGATGCCACCCAACCATCTTATTCTCTGTCATCCCCTTCTCCTCCTGCCTTCAATTGTTCCCAGCATCAGAGTCTTTTGAAATGAGTCAGGTTCTTCATATCAGGTGGCCAAAGTATTGGAGTTTCAGCTTCAACATCCGTCCTTCCAATGAACACTCGGGACTGATCTCCCTTAGGATGCACTGATTTGATCTCCTTGCAGTCCAAGGGACTCTCAAAAGTCTTCTCAAATACCACAGTTCAAAAGCATCAATTCTTTGGTGCTCAGCTTTCTTTATAGTCCAACTTTCCCATCCATACAAGACTACTGGAAAAACCATAGCCTTGATTAGACGGATCTTTGTTGGCAAAGTAATGTCTCTGCATTTTAATATGCTATGACCTAAATCAAGTCTGTTATGATTATACAGTGGAAATGACAAATAACTTCAAAGGATTAGATCTAATAGAGTACCTGAAGAACTATGGATGGAGGTTCATGACATTGTAAAGGAGACAGTGATCAAGACCATCCCCAAGAAAAACAAATGCAAAAAGGCAAAATGGTTGTCTGAGGAGGCCTTACAAATAGCTGAGAAAAGAAGAGAAGTGACAGGCAAAGGAGAAAATAAAGGATATACCCATTTGGGTGCAGAATTCCAAAGAATAGCAAGGAGACATAATAAAGCCTTCCTCAGTGGTCAGTGCAAAGAAATAGAGGAAAACAACAGAATGGGAAAGACTAGAGATCTCTTCAAGAAAATTAGAGATACCAAGGGAACATTTTGTGAAAAGATGGGCTCAATAAAGGACAGAAATGGTATGGACCTAACAGAAGACATTAAAAAGAGATGGCAAGAATACAGAGAAGAACTATACAAAAAAGATCTTCATGACCAAGATAGCCACAATGGTGTGATCACTCACCTAGAGTCAGACATCCTGGAATGCAAAGTCAAGTGGACCTCAGGAAGCATTACTACAAATAAAGCTAGTGGAGGTTAGTGGAATTCCAGTTGATCTATTTAAAATCCTAAAAGATGATGCTATTAAAGTGCTGTACTCAATATGTCGGCAAATTTGGGAAATTCAGCAATGACCACAGGACTGGAAAAGTCAGTTTTCATTCCAATTTCAAAGAAAGACAATGCCAAAGAATATTCAAACTACAACACAATTGCACGCATCTCAAACACAAGTAAAGTAATGATCAAAATTCTCCAAACCAGGCTTCAACAGTACGTGAACCAAGAACTTCCAAATGTTCAAGCTGGATTCAGAAAAGGCAGAGGAACCAGAGATCAAATTGCCAACATCTGATGGATTAGAAAAAACAATAGAATTCCAGAAAAACATCTATTTCTGCTTTATTGACTATGCCAAAGCCTTTGACTGTGTAGATCACAACAAACTGTGGAAAATCCTTCAAGAGATGGGAATACCAGACTACCTTACCTGCCTCCTAAGAAGTCTGTATGCAGGTCAAGAAGCAGCAGCTAGAACTGGACATTGAACAACAGACTGGTTCCAAATTGGGAAAGGAGTACATCAATATTGTATATTGTCACCATGCTTATTTAACTTATATGCAGAGTACATCATGCAAAATGCCAGGCTGGATGAAGCACAAGCTGGAATTAAGATTGCCAGGAGAAATATCAATAACCTCAGATATACAGATAACACCACCTTTGTGGCAGAAAGTGAGGAAGAACTGAAGAGCCTCCTGATGAAAGTGAAAGAGGAGAGTGAAAAAGCTGGCTTAAAACTCAGCATTCAAAAAACTGAGATCATGGCATCCAGTCCCATTGGTTCATGGCAAATAGATGGGGAAACTGGAAACAGGGACAGAATTTCTTTACTTGGGCTCCAAAATCACTGCAGATGGTGAATGCAGCCATGAAATTAAAAGATGCTTGCTCCTTGGAAGAAAAGGAGCTATGACCAACCTAGACAGCATATTAAAAAGCATTACTTTGCTAATATTGAGACATTTACTTTGAGACATTACTTTGCCAACAAAGATCTGTCTAGTCAAAGCTATAATTTTTCCAGTAGTCATATATGGATGTGAGAGTTGGACTATAAAGAAAGCTGAGCACAGAAGAATTGATGCTCTTGAACTGTGGTTTTGGAGAAGACTCTTCAGGGTCCCTTAGACTGCAAGGAGATCAAACCAGTGCATCCTAAGGGAGATCAGTCCTGAGTGTTCATTGAAAGGACTGATGTTGAAGCTGAAACTCCAGTGCTTTGGTCATCTGATGTGAAGAAATGACTCACTGGAAAAGACCCTGATGCTGGGAAAGATTGAAGGTGAGGAGAGAAGGGGACAACAGAGGATGAGATGTTTGCATGGCATCACCAGCTCAATGGGTGTGAGTTTGAGTAGGCTCTGGGAGTTAGTAGTGGACAGGAAAGCCTGGCGTGCTGCAGTACATGGGGTCACAAAGAGTTGGACACGAGTGAGTGACTAAACTGAAATGAACTGGATTGCAGCATGCCAGGCTCTTCTGTCCTCCACCATCTCCTGCAGTTTGCTCGAATTCATGTCCACTGAGTTGGTGATGCTATCTAACCATCTCATCCTCTGCCTCCTCTTTCTCCTTTTGCCTTTGATCTTTCCCAGCATCCGGGTCTTTTCCAGCTAGTTGTCTCTTCACATCTGGCCCAAAGTATTGAAGCTTCAGCTTCAGCAACAGACATTCCAATGAATATTCAGGGTTAGTTTCCTTTAGGATTGACAATTTATTCATTGTATTACTTTCTATTCTCATTTCTATATGTGAAATACTTATGTTATTTAAACAGCTAAAAAAATTAAATACGAAGTTAAAAAGAGGCCTCAGAGATCATGTTGTGTAGTAGTCCTCAAACTCTGGTGAAATTCAGGCACCTGCAGGGCTGTTAAACCACAGAACTTGGAGGCCCACCCCAGAGTTTCTGACATGGTTGGTATGAATTGGACCTGGGAATCTGCATTCCTAACAAGCTCCCAGGAAGCACTGGTCCTGTTGATTCACTTTGAGAACCACTGACCTAGCCCAGGTCTTTCATTCTGGAGATAAGGACCTCATGATGAGAAAAGAGGAGTCTTCTTTTTTTTTTTCCTCGAGAAAATCCTTATAGGATACATGCTGTGTGCCAGCAACAGCACCAGGATTGATGATCAGACCTCAGCAAGATAGCCACGTTCTCTACAATCCTGATGATTTTGCTCAGTTGAGAGGGAGGGAGAAGTAGTGATCAAAAAGTAAACAAATAAGTATACAAGATAACTTCAGACAGCAGCAAGTTCTGAGAAGAAAATCAAATAGGGTGATATCAAAGGGAGAGTTGAGAGGGCAGGGGTATTGTTATGTGAATGGTCATCTCAGGTCTCTTTGAGGAGGTGACATTTAAGCTGAGTTGGAAGGATTAGAAAGAAGATCTGGGGGAAGTAAGTTCCAAGTAGAAGATAGAGAAAATTCAAAGCCTGAGGCAAGAGAGAAATAATGAAACCCCAGGGATTAGCAAACATGTGAAAAGAAGTTTAACACCTTTGGTTATTAGAGAAATAACTCATGGCTTATTAGTAACTAACCACCTAGCTGCTATTAGAGAAATCTCACTGTGGTCATATAATAGCAACCAAAAGGCAGAGAGTAGGCTGTGAAGTCAGAGAGGTAGGTGAGAAACAAGGAAAGGGGTGTTGATTTTCTTCTCCATGGTGGCCCTGGAAAATCTGACATCCAAGGTTATAGGTTTGCCTCTCAATCAATCATGGTGCCCAGTTCCTCTCACCAACCCATACTGCATGGCAAAAAACAAAAATTAAATACAGACACCCCCCCCACCCAAAAAAAACACAGCAACCCCTTCTCCAAACTTGATGTCAGTGTATTGTCCTTCTTGTGATCCGATACAGTAAATCAAATACATTTTTAAAGAGAATCCCTTAGTGTTTTGTGCTTATTCGCTCAGTCATGTCCAGCTCTTTGTGACTTCATGGACTGTAGCTCTCCAGGTTCCTCTGTCTGTGGAATTTTTCAGGCAAGAATACTGGAGTTTGGGGTTGCAATATCCTCCTCCAGGGGATCTTCCCATTCCAGGGATTAAACCTGCATCTCCTGTGTCTCCTGCATTGCAGGCAGATTCTTTACCCATGGAGCTATCCCTTCTGTATCTAAAACATTTTCAGGAGAGCATCAGAACAATGGCAAGAGATATTAAATTGAATATAAAATATACGTTTCTCCTGTGTAGGGGTGTTTTCTCTTTCTTGAAAACTAAGGAAACAAATTGTATCTCTTGTTAGTGAAAAATAACAGGTGTACAATGACTCCGTCTTCTAAAGATCATCAAAACGTCAAATGTGAATTTTATTGAAAATTTCTACTTACCTTCATGCGTGTATTAAGCCTCTACTTTCCTTAGGATTTGCATCTTTAACTGACAGATATGTGTCATACTCAGTTTCCTCCTGAGAATATGAAGATCTGATTCAAACCACAGTCTTAGCCAATTAGATATTTTTAAATGGTTATCAATGTCTTTCATGAGCAAATTTCTCTTTGATTTCTATGTTTTTATTTTCCAACTGATATTGTTGACCCAAAGAAAATGCTTGAGAAGTGCTTAATGGCTATATCAGTGATGCTCATGGATGAGTTTAGTTAGGAATTGCAGGTACTACACTAGTCTCTTGGAGAAGGCAATGGCACCCCACTCCAGTACTCTTGCCTGGAAAATCCCATGGACGGAGGAGCCTGGTAGGCTGCAGTCCATGGGGTGGCTGAGAGTTGGACACGACTCAGTGACTTCACTTTCACTTTTCACTTTCATGCATTGGAGAAGGAAATAGCAACCCACTCCAGTGTTCTTGCCTGGAGAATCCCAGGGACGGTGGAGCCCGGTGGGCTGCCATCTACAGGGTCACACAGAGTCGGACGCGACTGAAGCAACTTAGCAGTATCAGCAGCACACTAGTCCCTAGAATCAAACCAAGTAGGAAGGGATGAAAGCCGGTCATCAAGTATCCTCAGCTCTCACCCTGAGCACATGCTAAGATGGCACTTCCTGATCCTTCCTGACCTCTCCCTGGTGATAGCAGCATTGAAGCAGTAGCTTTCCCATCAGCCTAAGTGACTGAGTGACTACCGCAATGAACAAAGTCCCTTGTTAACCCATGGTGGATATGCGGCATGAGCACTCTGAAGTGGCTAAGAACTGGGGCTACTTGTCACTGTAGCATAAAAAGCACATTTGACTGGCTCAACAAGTGAGATCAATTTCTACTTTTTAAAAGTTTATAGTCTGTGAAGGAAAATGTACTTCTTTATTCAAAGGAAGTCAGTAGATGTTGCAGTCACAGATGTTGCATAGAAGTGTGCTAGAGAGAATGGGAAGGCGTTGTGGAATCAGTCAGGACACTGGAAGCTTTGCATCACACTTCTGCTCTTTCTACCTGGGGGCTGTTGTTCACTGCTTAGTTGCTTGAACTTCAGTCATCAACCATAAGGAAGGGTGTTCCCAACGTGACACTTCTGCGCTGGTCACTGATGGGCTGGAGGCTGTCTTGAAGCCACTATCACTGCTCAGGAGCTCAGGGATCCACGCTCCAGCAACTGCCATCAAAAGCTCCCCAGTGCTGTGGACTGCAGCCGCCTGTAGTTACGGCTGGAGTTGTGCTTCTGCAAATGCTGCCGTGAGATGCTGTGTGAGTTTTCCGAGGTGGCCAGAACAAAGTACCATAAATGGGGCAGGTTAAAACCACAGACATTTCTCCTCCTGCAGTTCTGGAGACAAGAAGTCAGAAATCAAGGTGTCGGCAGGGCCATGCACTCTCCGAAGGCTCAGGGAAGGTAAGTGTCCATCCTTGCCTCTTCCAGTTTGTGATTGCTGCTGGCAATCCTTGGCATCACTCCAATCCCTGTCTTCACAGTCACATGGTGTCTCCTTGTAGTTCTGGGTCCAAATTTGCCTCTTCACCTAACGGCAATGATCCTAGTGGGTTTAGGGCCAACCCTAGTCGAACATGACCTTGTCTTAACTTGAATATATCCAAAGACCCTATTGCCAAGTAAGGGCATATACACAGGTTCTGGCTGGACATTAATTTTGAAGGGGACACTTTTCAACCCAAATAAAGGTTTTCTTCAGGAGCAGAACAAAAGGGCCTTTTGCTTCCCCTTTCCTTGTGATCTCTCACAAATGGTTCATCAGGAAGCCAGCTGGCAGGGTGTCAGGACAGGTCATCTGCAGACTTAACTCCCATTAGCTACAGAGAGGAGCACAGAAGGATGGAAGGGACTGAAAGTCAACAGGTAAGTTCTTGGCCTGAGTGATGCCAGGAACAGAGACCATGATCTTTAGCTTAGCTCCATGCCTAAGGTATCAGAAGAAAGCTCGTTTCTAGCGGGGTTATATTTTTGTTAATTGTTCTTATTAAAATGTAAGTTATTCAGTAAACATTCTTGTTTACTGGTCATCAACTATATCTCAAATCTATTGGAATATAGCAGCAAAATGAATAAAACCATTGTTATGGAGGTCACTTTCTATGGAGGTCACTTTCTATGGAGGTCACTTTCTAGCTAAGATAGCATAATGAACAAATAAATCTATTATATCAGATGGTGGTGAGTATGAAAGGAAAATAAAGCAGACAGAAAATAAAGTAGACAAAAAATAAGGGTGTGTGTGTGATGAATCACAAGCTGGAATCAAGATAGCTGGAAGAAATAACAGCTTCAGATATGCAGATGATACGGTCTAATGGGAGAAAATGAAGAGGAACTAAAGAGCCCCTTGATGAGGGTTAAAGAGGAGAGTGAAAAAGCTAGCTTGAAAGTCAACATTCAAAAAACTAAAACCATGGCATCCAGTCCCATTGCTTCATGGCAAATGGAAAAAAAGTAGAAGTGACAGATTTTATTTTCCTGGGCTCCAAAATCACTATGGACAGTGACTGCAGCCATGAAATTAAAGGATGTTTGCTTCTTGGAAGGAAAGCTATGACTAACTTAGACAGCATGTTTAAAAGCAGAGATAGCACTTTGCCAACAAAGGAAAACATAGTCAAAGCTATGGTTTTTCCAGTAGTCATGTACGATGTGAGAGCTGGACTATATAAAAGGCTGAGCCTGAAGAATTGTTTTCTTCAAGGTTGAAGAATAGATGCTTTTGAATTGTGGCACTGGAGAAGACTCTTGAGAGTCCCTCGGACAGCAAGGAGATCAAACCAGTAGTAAGGAAAATCAATCCTGAATATTCATTGGAAGGACTGTTGCTGAAGTTGAAGCTCCAATGCTTTGGCTACCTGATGCTAAGAGCTAATTCATTGTAGAAGACCCTGATGTTGGGAAGGATTGATGGAAAAAGTAGAAGGGAGTGGCAGAAGATGAGATGGTTAGATAGCATCATCAACTCAACAATTGGAGGAGTTCAAATTGGAACTTGGAATTTGAGGCAACTCCAGGAGCTAGCAGAGGACAGAGGAGCCTGGCATGCTATAGTCTACAGGGTTGCAAAGAGTCAGACATGGCTTAGTGACTGAACAACAACATGGAACTACTTCCAGTAGCACAGAGAGGAAAGTTCTTGTTCTTGACTAATTTGACATTTGAGCAAGGTTCTGAATGAAGTGATATGGACAGATATCTGGGAGAAGCAAGAATGAATGTCCCAAGGCTAGCCAAATTAGCTGGTGAGTGAGTAAGTGAAGGGAGAGCCATGGGGAACCAGATAGAGAAACAGTAGGGAAGTCAGATTAGGTAGGGCTGTATACACTATGGTGAAAAGTTTGGATTTTATTCTGAGACATATAGAGCTCAAGTAGATTTTGGTCAAAGAAATAATATGTCCAACTTAGATCTTTTAAAAATTATCTTTCTATGTATCTTTTAAATTTACTTTTTAATGGAGGTATGGTATTATAAGTTATAGGTGTTATAATGTTTCACGAGTTTTAAAGGTTATGCTTCACTTATAGTTGTTATACAATATTGGTTATATTCCCCATGTTGTACAATGTATCCCTGGGGCTTATTTTATGCACAATAGTTTTTTCCTCTAATCTCCTGACCCTGAATTGCCCCACCCTCCAACCCATTCACTGGTAACCACTAGTTTGTTCTCTGTATCTGTGAGCCTGCTTCTTTTTTGTTATACTCACTAGTTTGTTGTGTTTTTTAGATTCTACACAGAAGTGATATCATACGTTGTTTCCCTTTCCCTGTCTGACTTATTTCACCTAGCATAATAGCCAAGTCCATCCGTGTTCCTGTCAATAGTGAAATTTCCTTCTTTTTATGGCTGAGTAATATTCCAGTGTATATACACACCACATCTTCTTTACCCATTCATCTGTTGATGGACAGTTAGGTTGCTTCCATATATTGATGCAATTGCAAATAATGCAGCTATGAACACTGGGGTGCATGTATCTTATCAAATTCATGTATTTTTTCAGATATATACCCAGGAGTGAAATTGGTGTAGCCACTGTGGAAAATGGACATTTCTCAAAACTAAAAGTAGAATTACTTAAAAGCACTTTCTTATCTGTGTTAAAAAAAAAAAAGACACATATATTGAAAGGGAAGCAAAAGGATAAAGTCAGGGAGAAGATTGGGATAAAGTCAGGGATAAAGTCATTAGAAGGTTGCTGCAATTATCTTGGCAAGAGATGAAAGAAGCAGAAGAACAGGGTTGAGAGGTGGCCAAATTCTCGATGCATTCTAGAGGTGGAGCCATGCTGCTGCTGCTGCTGCTGCACTTCAGTCGTGTCCGACTCTGTGCGACCCCATAGATGGCAGCCCACCAGGCTCCCCCATCCCTGGGATTCCCCAGGCAAGAACACTGGAGTGGGTTGCCATTTCCTTCTCCAATGCATGCAAGTGAAAAGTGAAAGTGAAGTAGCTCAGTCGTGTCCGACTCTTAGCGACCCCATGGACTGCAGCCTACCAGGCTCCTCCATCCATGGGGTTTTCCAGGCAAGAGTACTGGAGTGGGGTGCCATTGCCTTCTCCAAAAGATGGAGCCATGAGTATTTGATAATATATTGGATGATGAATCTGAGAGAAAATTGTCAAGGAAAGAAAACTTCAAGGATTTGGGTTTCAGCAATTAGAAAGACCGAGTTTCACTTATCTAGATGAAGAAGCAAGGGAAATGGGGAAAATAGCAAGTTTGGGTGCATAATCAAGAGTTAGATAGACATCTAAGAAGGCAGGAAAATAAGTCTGGAGCTCAGGGTAATGACGCAGGCTGCAGATAGATATTTAAGAGCCATCAGGGTATAAATGGTGTTCACTAGACGAGATTATGCAATGAGTGTAGAGTAGAGGCAGTTTGAGGACTGGACTCTGGAACACGCTAACATTTGCATTAGGGGAATGAGAAGAACTCAGTAAACAATATAAGAAGGAGGAGGCAGTGGTATAAGAAGAAAACTAGATGTAAATGGTGCTCAAGTGGGCCTTAGGAAGCATCACTATGAACAAAGCTAGCAGAGGTGATGGAATTCCAGTTGAGCTATTTCAAATCCTAAAAGATGATGCTATTAAAGTGCTGCACTCAATATGGCAGCACACTTGGAAAACTCAGCAATGGCCACAGGACTGGAAAAGGTCAGTTTTCATTCCAGTCCCAAAGAATGTTCAAACTACCACACAATTGCGCTCATCTCACACACTAGAAAGTAATGCTCAAAATTCTCCAAGCCGGCTGCAACAGTACGTGAACTGTGAACTTCCAGATGTTCAAGCTGTATTTAGAAAAGGCAGAGGAACCAGAGATCAAATTGCCAACATCTGATGAATCATGGAAAAAACAAGAGAATTCCAGAAAAGCATCTACTTCTGCTTTATTGACTATGCCAAAGCCTTGGACTGTGTAGGTCACAATAAACTGGAAAATTCTTAAAGAGATGGGAACACCAAACCACCCTACCTGCCTCCTGAGAAATCTGTCTGCAGATCAAGAAGCAACAGTTAGAACTGGACATGGAACAACAGACTGGTTCCAAATAGGGAAAGGAGTACGTCAAGGTTGTATATTGCCACCCTGCTTATTTAACTTATATGCAGAGTACATCATGCAAAATGCCAGGCTGGATGAAGCACAGGCTGGAATCAAGATTGCCAGGAGAAATATCAATAACCTCAGATATGCAGATGACACCACCCTTATGGCAGAAAATGAATAGGAAATAAAGAGCTTCTTGATGAAAGTGAAAGAGGAGAGTGAAAAAGCTGGCTTAAAACTCAGCATTCAAAAAACTAAGGTCATGGCATCTGGTCTCATCACTTGGTGGCAAATATATGGGGAAACATTGGAAATAGGAACAGACTTTCTTTTCTTGGGCTCCAAAATCACTGCAGATGGTGACTCCAGCCATGAAATTAAAAGGCTCTTGCTCCTTGGAAGAAAAGCTATGACCAATCTAAACAGTATATTTAAAAGCAGAGACATTTCTTTGCCAACAAAGATTCATCTAGTCAAAGCTATTGTTTTTCCAGTAGTCATATATGGATGTGAGAGTTGGACTATAATGAAAGCTGAGCACTGAAGAATTGATGCTTTTGAACTGTGGTGTTGGAGAAGACTCTTGAAAGTCCCTTGGACTGCAAGAAGATCAAACCAGTTAATCCTAAAGGAAATCAGTCCTGAATATTCATTCAGGAAGGACTGATGCTGAAGCTGAACCTCCAGTACTTTGGCTACCTGATGCGAAGAACTGACTCATAGGAAAAGACCCTGATGCTGGGAAAGATTGAAGGTGAGGAGAGATGGGGACGACAGAGGATGAGATAGTTGGATGGCGTCACCAACTCCATGGACACGAGTTTGAGCAATTTCCAGGAGTTAGTGAAGGTCAGGGAAGCCTGGCATGCTGCAGTCCATGGGGTTGCAAAGAGTCAGACATGACTGAGCAGCTGGACTGAAATGATGCCCTGGAAGCCAAATGAAAAAAAAAAAATTGCTTCCAGAAGAGAATAATCAACTGGAATGAATTCTGCTGATGGAACAAGAAAGAAGACTAAGAAATCAACATTGGATTGGATTGACAGGCATTTTCAAGGAGTGGATAGAGACAAAAACATAATTAGAAAGTGTTCAAGAGAGAATTATGGGGTCAATGAATTTAGAAAATTCTTTGGAGAATTTTTGCTGAAATGGGGTAGAGAAATGTGGCAAGTAATGGGTGGAGGAGGTGATGTCAGGAATTAATTACATGATGCTCGTTGGAATAATCAAAGTGATAAAGCAATTGACAGTTTTGAGAGAGGAGGGCAAAACTGTAGGAGCAAAGCCTTTGATGACTTTGGAGAGGATGAATTCAAGTGTCTGAGGGAGGAGTAGCCTTAAGAAGGTACAGGGACAGTCACTCAGGAACAGGAAGGGGATCAGGTATATGGGTCCAGATGCAAGCAAGTTGGCAGATTTGGAGGTGGGAACTTTTTGAGTTTCTCTATTACTGATTCTAGTTTTTCTTGAAATAAGAAGGTCTTTACCTGAGAGAAAGGAATGGGGAATACATTTTGGTGGTTTAAGGATAGAAAAAAGTGAAAGTGAAAGTGATGTCACTCAGTCGTGTCTGACTCTTTGCAACTCCATAGACTGTAGCCTACCAGGCTCCTCTGTCCATGGGATTTTCCAGGCAAGGGTACTGGAGTGGGTTGCCATTTCCTTCTCCAGGGGATCTTCCCAACCCAGGGATCGAACCCGGCTCTCCCACATTGCAGGGAGATGCTTTACCATCTGAACCAGCAGGGAAGCCTAAGGATAGAAAAGAAATTATGAAATAGTAGATTTGAGGACTGATACTGAGAACTGACCAGGGAAATGTGTAGAATTTCTGGTCAGCACTCATGGTCCATTGAGATTTGGTTGAGAATTTAGATCATGATCAGACAGTAAGCACAACATATCTGGATTCAATCAGAAGGTGTGTAGATGAGGGTGGGGATGGAGGGAAAGCTCATACGAGGTAGGAAGCAGGGAGACTAAGAAATGAAATTATTGAAAAATTCTCTATGTGGATATTAAAATCCTCACTTAAAAGTTAATAAGTCAATTAAAAAATCACCACTTGAGAAGGTTTTGAGGGGTGCAGTATCTTCAGAGGAGAACTGTGTATCCATCATGTAAAGTCAATTCTCATTTTACTTGGTAATGATGGCCTATAAAGTTGCTGTGAACACTGAATTAGCAAATACCATTGCTCCTAGGAAAAATGCAAGTGCCTGGCTGCAAGCTTTTTTATCAACTGCTCAATATATAACTGTGTTTTCTGTGTGTTTCTGTTTAAAGACGCTGTATTTAATACATATTGTGGTTTCATTCACATTAAAGTCATGGCCAACCACTCTGAAACTCATGCTGATGGAAGTTGATCTAATGCACACATATTCTCTGTAGGGCATATAACAACCTCCTTGCTCTTAGGAACACCAGAAAGCACTGTATTACTATGCTGGAGCCATTTTAAACCATAGAATTACTGATACAAACCATAAAAATGTGAAAGAAAGTGGCACTAAATAGACCACAAAACAACGCTTGCTTATAGTATGAGAGCTGAAGCAGGAAGGCAGGATGTTGCCTTGTTTGACTCTGGCCTCACTGTCTCTGTCATTTCCTGTGGTCTGGCCACCTGGCCTGCTTGCTGTTCCTCAAACTTTCTAGTCCGTTCCTACCTCAGGGGCTTTGCACTGGTCATCTTCCACATGAAACTCTATTTCCTGAGATATTGACACAGCTAACTCCCTCACATTCTTAAGTCTGTGCTCCACCTTCTCAGGGAAGCCTACTGTGACCACTAGTCCTTACCACTTTGTAGCCTTGTAGGATACTTGGTCCTGCCCCAAAGTTCATAAGACATTTGGTCCACACCAAATTGTCCTGGATATTTGGTTCTTTTCAAAATGTCTGTAAGACATTTGATCCATATCACACAGTCCTTGATATTTGTCCTGTCCAAAACCATTTGTTGCTGTTTAGTTGCTAAGTCATGTCCAACTCTTTGTGACACCATGGACTGTAGCCTGCCAGGCCTCTATCAGATTTCCCAGGCAAGAATACTGGGGTGGATTGCATTTCCTTCTCCAGGGGATCTTCCTGACTCAGGGATTGAACCCATGTCCCCTCAATTGGCAGGTGGAATCCTTATCCCTGAGTCACCTGGAAAGCCCCTGGAAGCATTTGGTATCGACCAAATACATTCCTGGACATCCATACCTTTCGGCATGGACCAGACGTCTTATGGACATCATGGATAGGACAGAATAGAAATGCCTGTTAACCCTTCCTGGTAGTTATGATCTTTCTTGCCTTGTTACACTTTTTCTTACAGTGCTTAAATATTCTAACATACTCTATAATTTACTAAATTGGGTTGGCCAAAAAAGTCTGTTTGGGTTTTTCTGTAAATGTTACCCAAACAAAGTTTATGGCCAACCCAGTATTTATTGTTTATTGTTACTCTACCCCCAGTAGCCTATAACATCCACAGGGGGCAGGGATTTTATTTATTTTGTACACTGATCTATCTCAAGTATCTAAACTAGTGACTGCCACACAGTGCTCAGTGAATATCTGTTGAATGAATGCTTGAATTGTTGTGGGACAGTAATCCATTCTGGAGTCATAGAAAGCAAATGGCCTGTACATTTCAGAAATCTTTGTTCCTATCTCGGTGTTGTACAAATGAAACTTACAGCCTGGTAGGGACCTCTGTGAGGAGCAGTTTGACTGGGATGGGCATGTGGGAAATATCTGAGATGACAGCAATGTTTTCTGTTTTGATATGGGTGATATTCGGAAGAAAAGTCATTGAGCTGTAAGATGTGTATTTTAATATATTTAATACTTCAATGAAAGAAAATAAAATCCACGTAAAATTGAGGAACACTAAGGGGACTTCCTCATGAAGAATTCTCTTTTTGTCATCTTTTGGGAGACAGATGTGGGAGGCTTCCTAAATCCACGTAAGGAGCAAGATTAAAAAATCCTTGATCACAGCATTTCTTTTTCTTTTACTGGCCTTGGTACTTAAGACCTGATTATATTTTCTCTTTTTTGTCCAATGCCAAGTGAAACTAATGATCTTCCAAGTCATTAAGTAAGCCCTTATATTTTGTTCTGACTTTGGCTCAATGAGATCTGTGCATGTCTTTGTGTATATGTGTATGTGTACAGGAGCCTTTATACTTGCTCATGTAGTGTGGACAGCAAGCCAGTTATTTTATGCTATTGTCATTTCTCTGGCCTTAAAAGAAATAAGTTTATTTAGATTTCTAGAAATGAAACTGCCTTTGACATGTTATAGCTGTTTGAAGTCCTTTGGGATTTAAGTTTTTCACAAATGTTTGCCCTGTATGTGAAAACTGCAGGAAACCGTAAAGCAAAAACAGCTTTAAAAGAAGGAAACACATAGAAAAGTTAGATTTTAAATTCATTTCCATCTATTTCTGGGAGTCCTGTCTGTTCTCCATCATCCTATCTGCGAACATTTTCTAGGCTTAAAAATTTCTACTTTTTAAAATTTTCTTTTAACCCATTCACTGTAAAAGTAAAATAACATCTAGTTACCGCCACCACATTCTTTCCGTTGTTCAACACTATGGCCCAAAAGCCCACAAGAGCTTTTCGTTGTTGAAGATCACTGTCAGTTTTTTTACCTGTAGACTCAGATGCAGTAAGTCTTGGGAAAGCAACTTCAGAGAGACACATGACCAAGCAGTCACCTGGCAATTCTCCGTGTTTAGTGCCTAGAAAATGTGGTTAAGTCAGAGAACAGAGGCTGGAGGCAGGAATGAATTTCTCAGCTGAACTTACACTTGGAATACACTTTCACTGAAACACTAGAGTGATCTAGGTTAGATTTCCCTTTCTAGAGGAAAACTTCTGTGCTCTTTTCCTCATCTGCTTTTGAGAATATTGTGTTAGTCAAATAGGGAGCAATATTGTTGTTGTTGTTCAGTTATGTCCAACTCTTTGCAACCCTATGGACTGCAGCTCACCAGGCTTCCCTATCCTTCACTGTCTCCCAGAGCTTGCTCAAACTCTTGTCCATTGAGCCAGTGATGCCATCCAACTATCTCATCCTCTGTTGTTCCGTTCTCCTTCTGCCCTCAATCTTTCCCACCATCAGGGTCTTTTCCAATGAGTTAGTTCCTTGCATCTGATGGCCAAAGTGTTGGAGCTTCAGCTTCAGCATCAGTCCTTCCAATGCTTTTGAGAATATTGTGTTAGTCAAATAGGGAGCAACGAGTGTGGGAAAACTTGGATGTGCCTCTCATGAATCATTTTGCGTTAATCTCCTCTGAACTTGACCATACGCCTCTTTGGTCCATTTATGAATAAAAATAAATTCTACTTCTCTCTTGATAACTCATGATAGTCTTCCAGAAGCCTTGATTAGGGCTGGTGCAGCAAGAGGACAAATTGTTTCCTTCACGTGGTAGCTGCAGGGAAATGAGGTCCATGCTATCACCGCCTCCCTCGGGCTGTTCTCAGCACATGGATCTACAGTTCACACACAGAACTGTTCTGAAAAAGAGGTTGATGCCTGCTTTCCATGCTCTCACTCCTTCAAAAAAGAAGGGGGAAAAAAAGGAAAACTAGAATCTTATTATCCAAAGGCTCTTTTTTTAACTCACTCTGCTTTATTTTGAGGTGCTTCACTAGCTCTCACTAATATTTCTGTGTTGAGCTCACTTACTTAAAAAATAAAAACACCTTCAAAGAAGTATGGTTCAGTGCCATGGAAGAAGTAGAAGGACCTGTGCTTCTCCCAGAGAGTTCCACAAAATGTTTGCCTGGAGGGTGATAAACATGCACAGCCTTCCTGGGGTCCAGGAGCCAATAGATCCCCAGCAGTGAATTACTACCCAAGTCCCATGGAAGGGGCAGCCCCATGGGCAGAGATGCTCATGGGCTGACATTTTATAGGTTTTTGTGGAGGGAGAATGATTTGCAAGTGTTTAACAACAAAAGCTCTGTGTAACTCTTTTGAAAGTCTGCTTTGGACTCCTAAAACCTCCATGGTTATGAGAACGCAAAACCTTTATGCAGCCGATGCTTCCCAAGAGCTCCGTGGTGCTCTGTGTGCACAGGTTGAACCCGAAGACTGAGAATCGGGGTTTTATATTCTGTAGCCATGAACCTTGGCTGGAGCCCCAGAGAACTGGGGTTACATCCAGAGAAAAGCAGGCAGAGCCTCTTAAAGATGAATTTAACTAGATTTCTTTCTGTCACCTTGGGCTGGTCACCACACATGCACAGTGGGGAGGTCAGTGGACAATGGCTCAGGTGTGTGCTCCCAGAGTGAACAGTCTTTGAAAACACGTGGCTCTTTTAAGCAGGTTCAGGCTCAAAGTGAATATGTTCCATCAATTGTTTAACACAAGATGATGGAAATAAGTACAAAGATCACTCAGGTCTCCACGCCTATGGGAATCCTGGTAGTGACTGCACGACTTTAACCAGAGCACACTTGTCCTGCTCAGCAGCCAGAGTCCAGAGTTCGAGCTGGAGAAGCTAGTAAAAACTCACACCAATACATCACTACTAAGTTAGATAATAGGGAAATTTAAAAGAAAAACTAATTTCACAGACTGATAATGTAGATTAAAAATATTTAGTAAACCAGTTCCTTCATTTTAGAAGGGGGGGGCACTGGGTCAGTGACTTAGGTTTTCCTACCTGACAGTTTCCCAGTTCTTCTGGGGATAGAGATGAGACCAGCACCTGGGTCTTCCAGACTCTTGTTAAAGAAGCTTTACCCCCATCAATCATTTGATCCAAACATCCTGCAGAGACTTCCTGATCCCCAGAAGCTAGCATCCCTGATGAACAGAAATATGTCCTGTCCATTGTGCCTTCTCTTGACCTTCAGGCTGCCTTTGTAACTTCTTTGCCCCTTCAAATATTCTTTAAATTTGGGAGGTTGCAGATGGGGAGGTGTAGAGGGGCAAGGAGAAAAGAGTTTAGAGCATATTTGAGCTGTAAAGGAGGGTCTAGAATATGCCATTTGTTTCTTGGCCTCCTTTATAGATGAGCAAAAAAGAGGAATCTTTCTAAAAGGAACTTTCAAATGTCAGTCAGTCAGTCAGTTCAGTCGCTCAGTCCAACTCTTTGCGATCCCATCAATTGCAGCACGCCAGGTCTCCGTGTCCATTACCAACTCCCAGAGTTCACTCAGACTCACGTCCATCGAGTCGGTGATGCCATCCAGCCATCTCATCCTCTGTCGTCCCCTTCTCCTCCTGGCCCCAATCCCTCCCAGCATCAGAGTCTTTTCCAATGAGTCAACTCTTCACATGAGGTGGCCAAAGTACTGGAGTTTCAGCTTTAGCATCATTCCTTCCAAAGAAATCCCAGGGCTGATCTCCTTTAGAATGGACTGGTTGGATCTCCTTGCAGTCCAAGGGACTCTCAAGAGTCTTCTCCACAGTTCAAAAGCATCAATTCTTCTGCATTCAGCTTTCTTTATAGTCCAACTCTCACATCCATACATGACTACTGGAAAAACCATAACCTTATTAGACGGACCTTTGTTGGCAAAGTAATGTCTCTGCTTTTCAATATGCTATGTAGATTGGTCATAAATTTTCTTCCAAGGAGTAAGCGTCTTTTAATTTCATGGCTTTCAAATGTAGGTTCTGATTTAGTAAGGTCTGGGGTAGGGCCTGAGAGTCTACCCTTCTACAAGGTCCAGGGCAATTCCGATCCACAGAGCACTCTTTTGAGCCTTTAGGGAATGGAGAAAGTGGTCAGCTTCACTATGTCACTAGTTAGTGCTTACTCCAGTGACTGCTAAG
This sequence comes from Ovis canadensis, assembly GCF_042477335.2. Taxonomy (NCBI): domain Eukaryota; kingdom Metazoa; phylum Chordata; class Mammalia; order Artiodactyla; family Bovidae; genus Ovis; species Ovis canadensis. Next base: position 32,755,982 of record NC_091246.1, read on the forward strand.
TCGCTTCAGTCGTGTCCGACTCTGTGCAACCCCATAGATGGCAGCCCACCAGGCTCGCCTGTCCCTGGGATTCTCCAGGCAAGAACACTGGAGTGGGTTGCCATTTCCTTTTGCAGATGGTTCAGACCAATGCCACTTTAAGCATGCTTCTTATAGTCACACTATTTTTTTTCTCATATATAAAAATTGCAGTTTTATGCAATTCATGATTCTTTTGGCTAGCCAGTGGGGATAACAGAGTCTTCACAGAGGCCAGATCCCCAAAGCAGAGCAGTATATGGGAGAAATGTAGAATTGGAAGCCAGGAGGCCCTTGGTGAGCCAGCTTTGTGACTAAAGGAAACACCTCAGGATTCAGTTGTCTTTCCCAAAATGAGAAATGGCCCAGATCATCTTTAAGATTGCTTCCTTTTTAAGACACCTTTCTTCTGGGCACACATGAAAAAACAGTAAAAGTGATGCCATGTGCCAGGAACTATTTTGAAAGCTTTTCATATAGTAACTCATTTCACCTTGACTACAACCTGTGTTATCATCCCCACTTAACAGATAAAGAAGCTGAGGCCTGGAGAGGCTCATGGTTGTAAGGTTACAAGGGGAAGACCCAGGTAACATGGCTTCAGTCTGTGCTCTCACTGAGCCAGCTCACAGTGATGGTTCAACCCTCTGGAGTTTCTCTTTATAGATCACCTTCACGTGTATTATTTGAACCAAGTAGCCATATTGAAAGTTGTCATCATTACCATCATTACCTCCATCTTACAGGTGAAAAAAAAACAAGATTCACGTGAGTAGCAAATGGAGAAGCCAGGATTTAAAAGTTTATCAGAGTTTGTCCTTTGCAAAAGATGTGCAAAGCAGCCTCTCAAACCTGCGGCTCTATTACAAACCAAACTCATTCTGAGACATGGGAAAGCTCAGTCTCTTCAGCTGATCAGCCTGGCAGCGATGGAGTTCAGCAAGAATTTCTAACAATTGGTGGCTTGTATTAAAAACTAAATTTATCATCCACTAAACCTGCCTCCCTGGTGGCTCAGACGGTAAAGCATCTACCTGTAATGCAGGAGACCCGGGTTCAATCCCTGGGTTGGGAAGATCCCCTGGAGAAGGAAATGACAGCCCACTCCAGTACTGTTGCCTGGAAAATTCCATGGATGGAGAAGCCTGATAGGTTACAGTCCATGGGGTCACAAAGAGTCCCATAGGACTGAGCGAATTCACTTTCACTTTCATAAACCTGCTAATATAGATGTAGTTACTTAGGGTCTCCCTACGTAGGCAATATCATTTATAAATAATTTTTTTATCTCCGTAGAAGAGATCTCTATGTCCACTAGGAACATAATGTCCCTAGTTTAAATAAATATAGTAATTCGAAGTTGTGATGTTTTATTTCTGTCGTATATCAATGGTCTGTTTGAAGCCAAGTTCTTGAATAGGAAGAGACCCCATAATTACATGCATTTCTATGGGAATATTTGTCCAGCTTCCTCGTTTCTCTCGAGGTTGTATTCTTCCAAGACATATGGGGTGAGGGAGAAAATGCTGGAATTTGTAGGCTCATAACATTCCAATGACTGGAAATATTCTGAAGTTGTACATTTTTAGTTCTGTCACCCAAGCTGCACACCCTAATTTGGGGAGATAATCCCATGAAAGCACCACTGGTCCCTTCAGTTCAGTTCAGTCTCTTAGTCCTGTCCGACTCTTTGCGACCCCATGAATCACAGCACACCAGGCCTCCCTGTCCACCACCAACTCCCGGAGTTCACTCAGACTCACGTCCATCGAGTCCATGATGCCATCCAGCCATCTCATCCTCTGTCGTCCCCTTCTCCTCCTGCCCCCAATCCCTCCCAGCATCAGAGTCTTTTCCAATGAGTCAACTCTTCGCATGAGGTGGCCAAAGTACTGGAGTTTCAGCTTCAAAATCACTCCTTCCAAAGAAATCCAAGGGCTGATCTCCTTCAGAATGGACTGGTTGGATCTCGTTGCAGTCCAAGGGACTCTCAAGAGTCTTCTCCAACACCACAGTTCAAAAGCATCAATTCTTTGGTGCTCAGCCTTCTTCACAGTCCAACTCTCACATCCATACATGACCACAGGAAAAACCATAGCCTTGACTAGACGGACCTTAGTCGGCAAAGTAATGTCTCTGCTTTTGAATATGCTATCTAGGTTGGTCATAACTTTTCTTCCAAGGAGTAAGCGTCTTTTAATATCATGGCTGTAATCACCATCTGCAGTGATTTTGGAGCCCCAAAAAATAATGTCTGACACTGTTTCCCCATCTATTTCCCATGAAGTGATGGGACCAGATGCCATGATCTTCGTTTTCTGAATGTTGAGCTTTAAGCCAACTTTTTCACTTCTCCACTTTCACTTTCATCAAGAGGCTTTTTAGCTCCTCTTCACTTTCTGCCATAAGGGTGGTGTCATCTGCATATCTGAGGTGATTGATATTTCTCCCAGCAATCTTGATTCCAGCTTGTGTTTATTCCAGTCCAGCGTTTCTCATGATGTACTCTGCATAGAAATTAAATAAGCAGGGTGACAGTATACAGCCTTGATGTACTTCTTTTCCTATTTGGAACCAGTCTGTTGTTCCATGTCCAGTTCTAACTGTTGGTTCCTGACCTGCATACAGATTTCTCAAGAGGATGCTGTGAAAGTGCTGCACTCAATATGCCAGCAAATTTGGAAAACTCAGCAGTGGTCACAGGACTGGAAAAGGTTAGTTTTCATTCCAATCCCAAAGAAAGGCAATGCCAAAGAATGCTCAAACTACCACACAACTGCACTCATCTCACACGCTAATAAAGTAATGCTCAAAATTCTCCAAGCCAGACTTCAGCAGTATGTGAACCGTGAACTTTCAGATGTTCAACCTGGTTTTAGAAAAGGCAGAGGAACCAGAGATCAAATTGCCAACATCCGCTGGATCATGGAAAAAGCAAGAGAGTTCCAGAAACACATCTATTTCTGCTTTATTGACTATGCCAAAGTCTTTGTGTGGATCACAATAAACTGTGGAAAATCCTGAAAAAGATGGGAATAGCAGACCACCTGACCTGCCTCTTGAGAAATCTGTATGCAGCTCAGGAAGCAGCAGTTAGAACTGCTCCCGTAACTGTGAATTATTCCAGTGATGATGTGCAGTCATAAGTCTCTGGTTGGGCCACAACAAATGGACATCTTGAGGGGACGACTCTCACAATTAACTTGTTTCTTCAAAAAAGGAAAGAGAAAAACTTTGAATGTCAACACTTTCCTACTTGGTAGAGAAATATGTAACCTTCCGAGAATGGTTGGATGTCCCTTTCAGGAAAATGCCTCGTGAGACCTTTCTTAATGATATTTTACATATATATGACTGAGAGCACCTTTACAAATGATGTGTATCTCAGTCAACCTCATTTTGTCCTTGCAAGAACTGAGAAAAGTGGGTACCCCCTCCCTTCTGTAGTGGGGGAATTAAGGCTCCTGGCAACCAGGGATCACTTGCAGTGTGACACCATCAGGACTGCAGACCAGGCCTCCTGGTTTCTTGTCCAGGCCTTTCTTCACGCCACCGAAGCCATGAGTCTGACTTCCGGCAAATGTCCTGTGAAAGTCTCCATATGAAATACATGCTTTTTTCTAGGTCTGTTTACTTCTGACCCTGTGGAAAGAGTTGAGAGACATTAGTAACTTCTTTTTGTGTTTTCTCAAGTCCCTGGGAAGAAATGACTGTCTGCAGTGCTTCTTGTCTGGGCCCTGGAAGAGATCCAGAGCTATCACTGTGTTTTCCATTTGGCATGTTTTCAAAAATCTTTTTGCTGCTTCCTGGAGGTGGCCCCACAGAACTACATACAGCGCCCCTGACAGGTTGACAGAGGCAGGAATGCAGACATCAGAGAGCCTCAAAATAGAAAAGGCTGGTGGTGTGTGCAGGTGCACCCCGTTATGTACAACTCACTCTAGGACAGGGAAGGGGCCTGGAGAGAGACAACATTTTCAAAGCAGATAACTACCTGCTGCTTTGTCATGCAGCTTTTACTTACTTATTTACTTTGAAAACTTTTTAAAAATTTGAAGTATAACTGATTTACAATATTATGTTAGTTTCAGGTGTATAGTGCAGTGATTCATATATATATATATATATATATATATATATATATATCCTTTGTCATGAAACTTTTAAATAATGAATGAATTCAGTGAATTTTTAAAATATAATTCAACTTATGGAGAAAAATTTACCTTGACTTTCTTGAAACAGTCATCGGCCACGGGTTTGAAAAGCAACACTAATAAGAAGCAAGAAGACTTCTGAAAGAAGGCTAATGGTGAATGAGCCTCTGTAGGGCAGAGTTTGAGCTGCCCCACATGTCCCCAAGGACTTCTCTGGTGGCTCAGATGGTAAAGAATCTGCCTGAAATACGGGAGACCTGGGTTCCATCCCTAGGTTGGGTAGATCCCCAGGAGAAGGGCATGGCAACCCATTCCAATATTCTTGCCTGGAGAAACCCCATGGACGGCGTGCCTGGTGCACTACAGTCTATGGGGTCGCAAAGAGTCGGACACCACTGAGTGACTAAGCACAGCACAGCACATGCCCCACATTCACAGAACTTCAAAGACCCAGTCAGAAAAGATCAAGATGATGATTTTGGCAGAGCAAAGTTAAGCAGTAAGCAGCTTTTGTTTTGTTTCTTTGTTTACATGTGGGACTTCTCAAGACCTTTAAGAAGCTGATGGACATGACGACTTTCCACTGGGATGTGATGCATGGCATTTCCCAGGTGAGTATGTTTTGTCTGACTTTCCTAGAAAGCAAAGCTTAACCCAAGGCTCAAGTGCAAGCTTTCCACTGCGGACTGTTTTCCAAAGAGGCAGAGTGAAGGAGAGGGGTTGTCACAGACAGAGGGCAGTGGCAGGGGTGTCCAGGATCTGGCCACCTCTGAAACTATTGGTGGCCTGACCCCAGGAGGAAAGCTCAAAGAGCTGGAGGAAATGTATCTGGGTCCCTCTACTAGGGAAAGGGAGTGGGCAGCAGTTATCCGCTGGCTTCTACCACCATTAGTCAAGGTGTCCCTTTCCCAGGCTCTGCATATCTAAATGCCTAGGAGGTCCTCCCTGCATTCCCTGTCTTTGGGTAAGTGCAGCAGCAGCACCTGCAGAAGTGGTTCAGAGCCTGTACAGAAGGGAACACATCACAGTCACTGGCTTGGGATCAGCTAAAGCCAGGAGAATATTAAGGTGCACTTGAGAGTGTCTGATTTCCTCCTGGACCTGTTATGGGAGAACATCCCACAAAACAACTGCTTCATGGAAGGCTCTTTGAGAAACCAATTTCAGTGTTAAATTGCTCTGATATGTTATTTTATTAGTGAATTTGCTTAATGCTACTTTATGCTTCCTGGTATAATCATGTATTCCCTCAATTCTGTATTTGGGGGTCTCTGTCAATCATCTGGCTTGACAAAATAGATTACCATGCCTTTTAAAATGCTAAGTCAAGAGAGATTTCATTCTTGAAAGAAATGGTTTATGCATACTGGAAAGCACATTCCTGGAGCTGATTTAATTCTAACTTTATTTGTATTCATATCTGCTGACTGCATGCTGTGAAAACTGGAAGATTTCTTGGGGTATGAGGTATTTCCATTCTAGCTTATGTGGCTGATGTGGTAAATACCAATAGAGAAGGAAAAGAATACACAGCAGTTTCTTATCTAGCTCAGTGGCAGGGAAAAAGAGAAGAGAAGCAAACGAAAGAGCACTGCCATGTGCAAATTTGGGGACAGTTTCATTAAACAAAAGGATTAGAAAATAGAAGTGTGTTCCTTTGAAATGACTGTAATCTGCTGAATGTTGAGGCCAAGAAGGAAGTAACGATGGAGAACAAGAGGCAAGAGTATTCATTTTATCTGATGATGGAGGGTGTATAGTCACCTTTGCAAGAAGAGATTCAGACATTTCAGAAGAGCTGGTTTTCAAGAGCCCCACTCCACTGACTGGAGTTTGTTTTATGGATGGTTTGCTGGCATGAAGGAGCTGTGGTTCACAGTGAGCCTGTGCCCACACCATGGCAGCACACACGAAGCCTGCAATCCAAACAAAGCCAGCAAAGTAAGAATTATTGGGAAACCCCAAGATGGCAATATCAGTTCAGTCTGACTTTGGTGTTGCCATCCGTGAAACAAGCTGAAACCATGGGCATAGAGAGGGGAAGAGGCAGGATGGGCTGGTGGAGGATGGGGCAAAATTATGTTGGCCTAAGTGTGGAAAAAAGCCTCTTATTTTTCAGATTCCAGAAATGTTCTTTTGGAAGCAGTACAGCAAAAACAAAAGAACCTAGATTTTTCATGCAGTTGACTTAAACTGAATTTCTGGATCCTTTGCTTCTGAGCCTTGAGATATTCATTTAACTTCTATGCCTCAGTTTTCTAATCTGTAAGGACAGAATAATGTTGTGTCATTTAGTAGCAAATAACAGAATACCCTATTCAACCTAGTTTATACAGTACAGGAGTACTTCCAGGCAAGAAGGCTCTGGACATTCCTCTAAACATGTAGCAGATAATGAATAAGAAAAAGTCATAGTTGAGGCTCAAAACCAAATAAATCTATCTAAAGACCACAAATGGAAAAATGATACAAAGTGCTTCAGGCCCAGAAGAAGGCAGTATTGGCCAGGAGTTTGGCCTGGGTAGCATTACTACATGAAAGAAAGAAAGAGAAAGGAAGTATAAGTTAAACTGATGCTTGACAGTAGGACCTGGGTGGAACAGAAAGCTAAAATCTATAAGACTACAGAAAGAAGAAATGGTAAATAAACATTTTAGCTGCTTGACCAGGATCTGAGTGAATTCACCCTCATCTGATGACTGAACCCATGATACAGAACAAGACGTGGAGGGTCTCAGAAGACTAGGGAGAGAAAATATAGAAGTCAGAAAATTGTATGCATCTAATAATATAGCCTCAAAATACAAAAAGCAAAAACTGATATAATTATAAGGGAAATTTGACTCATCCCCTAAAACCCACTAGGACATTTTAATTTATATAAAAAGAAATGATGATTGGTTGAGCAACTTCAAATGGATAGGAATATAGAAAATATGGATAGGAAAATAAAAAGAAGTACGCTATTTTCAATTACACATAAGGTGTTTATAAAAAGTTACTATGTATATGTCACAAGGAAATTGTGTGCAAATTTCAAGTAGAAAATATCATATGAATAATAGTTTTCTAATTAAAAGTAATTAAAGTAGAAATATTCAAAAGCAGAGACATTACTTTGCCGACTAAGGTCCGTCTAGTCAAGGCTATGGTTTTTCCAGTAGTCATGTATGGATGTGAGAGTTGGACTGTGAAGAAGGCTGAGTGCTGAAGAATTGATGCTTTTGAACTGTGGTGTTGGAGAAGACTCTTGAGAGTCCCTTGGACTGCAACGAGATCCAACCAGTCCATTCTGAAGGAGATCAGCCCTGGGATTCTTTGGAAGGAATGATGCTAAAGCTGGAACTCCAGTACTTTGGCCACCTCACGCAAAGAGTTGACTCATTGGAAAAGACTCTGATGCTGGGAGGGATTGGGGGCAGGAGGAGAAGGGGATGACAGAGGATGAGATGGCTGGATGGCATCACGGACTCAATGGACATGAGTCTGAGTGAACTCCGGAAGTTGGTGATGGATAGGGAGGCCTGGTGTGCTGCGATTCATGGGGTCGCAAAGAGTTGGGCACGACTGAGCGACTGAACTGAACTGAACTGAAAGTAGAAATTAACAAAAAAGAGAATAAAAACAAATACATGCATTGGGAAACTTAAAAATGTGCTGCCAAATAATTCATGGGTGTATTAGAGTCTTATACAATAATTAACAAACACACTGTAAAAAATTATCACAAACCTGGTGGCATAACCGAATAGAAATATAGTTTATCACAGTTCTAGAGACCAGAAGGTTGAAATTTGCATCACTGGACTAAAACCAATTTTGTTTGGACCACGTTGGACCACGTTTCCTTTAGAAGCCATGTGGGAGAATTCGTTTCTTGAATCTTCCAGTTTCTGGTGGCTCTGGACATTCCAAGGCTTTTGGTTACATCACTCCAATCATTGCCTTTGTAGTCACATCACCTCCTCTCTTTCTGTCACTGTGAAATCTCCACTTCCATCTTGGAAAGATATATGTGATGGCATTTAGGGCCCACCTGGATGTCTTTGAGGGGCTATTATACAGTCTACTACATGGATGAAAGAGAAAAATTATAGTGAGACTCATGAATGACAAGTCACGTGTATCAAGACTAGTGGAATGCAGCAAAAACCATACCTAGAGGCAAATTTATAGCCTTATGCAGATTCTTTACCAACTAAGCCACCAGGGAAGCCCAAGAATACTGGGGTGGGTAGCCTATCCCTTCTCCAGGGGATCTTCCCGAGCTAGGAATCAAACTGGGGTCTCCTGCATTACAGGCAGATTCTTTACCAACTGAGTTACCAGGGAAGCCCATGTGAATACATATTTTTAAAAAAGAATGTTTAAAACAACTTGATTCAATTCAACAAGTTGAATCAGGAATCAAAATTCCTGCCAAAAGCAATGAGCCCAGACAGTTTTACTGGCAAGATTTTGGAAATGTCAAGAAGCAAGCATGTCCCATTTTGTGTAAATCTTTTCAGAGCCTAGATCTAAAAGAGTCATCTACCCACATAATTTTATCAGGCTAGTAGTACTTTGATATGGAAACTAGATAGATTAGTACAAGAAAAAACAATTATAGACCAATCTCACTTATAATCATGAATGCAAAAATCCCAAATAAAATACAACAAATTGAATTTAGTAATTATTAAAAATATACAATGACAAAGTAAGGTTTATCCCAATAATTATGTCTGGATCAATACTAGAAGATCTCTTAGTGCAATACACATCATTAATAGATTCAAGGAGAAAAATTATATCTCAATAGATGCCCCCAAAACATGAAGTAGAAATTCTTCTTCATTCCTGATTAAAAAATTAAAAGCATTTAGCAAAGAAGGACTGAAAAGAAGCCCCCTTAGTCTGATAAGTGGTACCCATCAAACACCAACAGGAAACATCATCTGCATTAATAGAATTTTAGAAGTTTCCCAACTCAGATTGAGAAGAGACTTGCACTGTTACTTCTTCGGCATGTCCACGTTTGGGTGGCTTATGTCAGTTTGCCATTTTCCCTTAGAGTGTTTAGGTATGCGTATGCAGATGGTTCCCAGGTGGCTTAGTGGGCAAAGAATCCTCCGCTTGCAGTGAAGGAGATGCAGGAGACATGGGTTCAATCCCTGAATCAGGACGATCCCCTGGAGAAGGGAATGGCAACGCACTCCAGTATTCATGGCTGTAGAATCCCATGGACAGAGTAACCTGGTGGGCTACATTCCACAGAATCGCAGAGTTGTACACGACTGAAGCTGCTGAGCATGCACACAGGCATGCAGATGGTAAGTAGGCTTATCTTCCTCCATTGTCATAGAGTCCCAGTCAAGCATTTGGTAGTCCAGCTAGCTCATATTTCTCCACACCCCATTTTATGCTGTGTCCTCATGTGACTAGGTTCTCTGCAATGGACCACAAAATGAAGGGATATGTATTTTATGTCGGCCTGCATCTTAAGACTTGGGTGTGCCCCTTCCAAACTCTCTGTCCCTTCCCAAAGGCTGGCACCAGGAAGTGACAGTGACCTAGCTTCAGCCTTATAGATGATGGTTGTCCTAGCAGTGATGGAGCTATAGGAAGGAATGAACTATGTTCTCTGATAGATCTTGTGGAACAGAACTTCCCCTCCTGTCTGGAATGCTCACCTCAGGGTTAAGTGATTAAAAAAATAAATAACAGTATATATTCTTGAAACTGCTGAAGATTTGTGCATTTTTGTTCCAGCAGTTTGGTCTTACCATAACCAGCAACATGGGAACAATAAACACCACATCTGGATGGCAGTTAAGGATATTGTATCTCATGGTGCTACAGGTCTTCAACAACATCTTTACATTTGTTTTTCTTTTTAAAAAGCTGAAGGAATTATGTCAGTTTAAGACACTGGGTTGAAGATCTTCTGATCCACTGATATTTGTTACGTAACTTCCTATTCTTTTCTGAGGATGAGAAATGCTGAGCTGGATGAGTTACAAGCTGGAATCAAGATAGGTGGGAGAAACATAAGCAACATCAGATATGTGGATGATACCACTCAGTGGAAGAAAGTGAAGAGGAACTGAGGAGCTTCTTGATGAGGGTCAAGGAGGAAAATGTAAGAGCTGGCTTAAAACTAAATGTGCAAAAAAAAATAAGATCCTGGCATCTGGCCCCATAACTTCATGGCAAATAGAAGGGGAAAATGCAGAAGTAGTGACAAATTTCTTCTTATTGGGCTCTAAAATCACAGTGAATGAAATCAGAAGGTGAGTGCTTCTTGGCAAGAAAGCTATGACAAACCTAGACAGTGTGTTGAAAAGCAGAGACATTACTCTGCTGACAAAGGTCCATATAGTCAAGGCTATGGTTCTCCCAAAGGTCAGTTGTGAGAGCTGCACCAGGAAGAAGGCAGAGCGCCAAAGAACTGATGCCTTTGAACTGTGGTGCTGAAGAAGACTCCTGAAAGTCCCTTGGACAATAAGATCAGTTCAGTTAAGTTCATTTCAGTCACTCAGTCATGTCCGACTCTTTGTGACCCCATGAACTGCAGCACACCAGGCCTCCCTGTCCATCACCAAATCCCGGAGTCCACCCAAACCCAAGTCCATTGTGTCAGTGATGCCATCCAACCATCTCATCCTCTGTCATCCCCTTCTCCTCCTGCCCTCAATCTTTCTCAGCATCACAGTCTTTTCAATGAGTCAGTTCTCTACATCAGGTGACCAAAGTATTGGAGTTTCAGCTTCAACATCAGTCCCTCCAATGAACACCCAGGACTGATCTCCTTTAGGATGGACTGGTTGGATATCCTTGCAGTCCAAGGGACTCTCAAGAGTTTTCTCCAACACCACAGTTCAAAAGCATCAATTCTTCTGCATTTAGCTTTCTTTTTAGTCCAACTCTCACATACATACATGACCACTGGAAAAACCATAGCCTTGACTAGATGGACCTTTGTTGGCAAAGTAATGTCTCTGCTTTTTAATGTGCTGTCTAGGTTGGTCATAACTTTCCTTCCAAGGAGCAAGGGTCTTTTAATTTCATGGCTGCAGTCACCATCCGCAGTGATTTTGGAGCCCAGAAAAATAAAGACTGATGCTGTTTCCCCTGTTTCCCCATCTATTTCCCATGAAGTGATGGGACTGGATGCCATGATCTTCGTTTTCTGAATGTTAAGCTTTAAGCCAACTTTTTCACTTTCATCAAGAGGCTCTTTAGTTCTTCTTCAATTTCTGCCATAAAGGTGGTGTCATCTACATATCTGAGGTTATTGATATTTCTCCCGGCAATCTTGATTCCAGCTTGTGTTTCTTCCAGACCAACGTTTCTCATGATGTATTCTGCATATAAGTTAAATAAGCAGTGTGACAATATACAGCCTTGACATACTCCTTTTCCTATTTGGAACCAGTCTGTTGTTCCATGTCCAGTCCTAATTGTTGCTTCCTGACCTGCATACAAGTTTCTCAAGAGGCAAGTCAAGTGGTCTGGTATTCCCATCTCTTTCAGAATTTTCCACAGTTTATTGTGATCTACACAGTCAAAGGCTTTTGTTTTTTCTGGAACTCTCTTGCTTTTTCCATGATCCAGCGGATGTTGGCAATTTGATCTCTGGTTCCTCTGCCTTTTCTAAAACCAGCTTGAACATCAGGGAATTCACAGTTCACGTATTGCTGAAGCCTGGCTTGGAGAATTTTGAGCATTACTTTACTAGCATGTGAGATGAGTGCAACTGTGTGGTAGTGTGAACATTCTTTCAAACCAGTCAATTTTAAGGGAAATCAATCCTGAATACTCATTGGAAGGACTGATGCTGAAGCTGCAGTATTTTGGTCATCTGATGCGAACACTGAAAAAGTTTGATGCTGGGAAAGACTGAAGGCAGAAGGAAAAGACGGCATCAGAGGACGAGATGGTTGGATGGCATCACCAATGCAATGGGCATGAACTTGGGCAAACTTTGGGAGATGATGAGGGACAGGGAGGCCTGGTGCGCTGCACTCCATGGGGTCACAAAGAGTCTGACACAACTGGGCAACTGAACAACAAACTCTTTTCTGAAGGTTTGAAATATGCAATAATAAAATTGAAAGAAATAAAGCGATCAAGGGAATTTATTGGCTACACGTATATCTTGACTTTAAAATAATCCCAATTTAATCACTCAGTAATATAACCAGGAATGGTTTAATCTTCAGCTTTGATCTGCCCTACTCTGAATTTTGGCTTCTTCTAAAATGCCTCTCCTGGACCCAAAATAACGACTTTCATTTTCTCAAATTCATACACGGCCTCATTCATTACAAGCAGAAAAGACCATCTTTACACCCAAGTGGTAAATATCCATCAAACATTTGTTGAGATTTTAACCTTTGCCAAGTACTAGTGACACAGAAATGACTCAGACATAATTGCTTAAGTGAAAAAGTTTAAAACCATCATCCGTACCTCCAAAAAATATTTGCACTTCTTTGCGCATAAAGATTGTCTTTTAAAATGCTCATATTATGTGATTTTTAACATGTATTTGATAGCTGACATAGACATGGCTTCCGTTCTTCCTTACCTAGGTACTAATGTTCATGAACATGAGATGTTCACACTTTTTTTAGCCATCCCTATGCTTTGAAAAGCCTTTCATTTCTTTGCTAGGCCACATATTACTGTTTTTTCAAAGTCCTCCAGTACATCTTTCTAGGTATCAAGAAATAAGATTCATAGCAAGTGCCTGGGATGGTTTATCCCCAGCTACAGTGTCATTATGAATTAGATTGGTGAATATCACCTTCAAGCAAGTTCACTATCTCCTCCTTTGTATTCCTATAGCATTCACTTTATGTCATCAGTATGCGACTCAGGTGCATAGACACAACTAACTATAACACGGCATGATTTCTCATACACTGGATTTATGTATTGAGGTTCAGTTCAGTTCAGTTCAGTTCAGTTGCTCAGTCGTGTCTGACTCTTTGTGACCCTAAGAATCACAGCACGCCAGGCATCCCTGTCCATCACCAACTCCCGGAGTTTACTCAAACTCATGTTCATCGAGTCAGTGATGTCATCCAGCCATCTCATCCTCGGTCATCCCTTTCTCCTCCTGCCCCCAATCCCTCCCAGCATCAAAGTCTTTTCCATTGAGTCAGCTCTTCCAATGAGGTGGCCAAAGTACTGGAGTTTCAGCTTTAGCATCAGTCCTTCCAAAGAACACCCAGGACTGATTTCCTTTAGAATGGAGTGGTTAGATCTCCTTGCAGTCCAAGGGACTCTCAAGAGTCTTCTCCAACACCACAGTTCAAAAGCATCAATTCTTCAGTGCTCAGCTTTCTTCATAGTCCAACTCTCACATCCATACATGACCACTGGAAAAACCAAAGCCTTGACTAGACTGACCTTTATTGACAAAGTAATGTCTCTGCTTTTGAATATGCTGTCTAGGTTGGTCATAACTTGTCTTCCAAGAAGTAAGCGTCTTTTAATTTCATGGCTGCAGTCACCATCTGCAGTGATTTTGGAGCCCCCAAAAATAAAGTCTGACACTATTTCCACTGTTTCCCCATCTATTTCCCATGAAGTGATGGGACCGGATGCCATGATCTTCGTTTTCTGAATGTTGAGCTTTAAGCCAACTTTTTCACTCTCCTCTTTCACTCTCATCAAGAGGCTTTCTAGTTCCTCTTCACTTTCTGCCGTAAGGGTGGTGTCATCTGTGTACCTGAGGTTATTAATATTTCTCCTGGCAATCTTGATTCCAGCTTGTGCTTCCTTGTTAAGTACTCTTAAATATTCACCTGAAGTTTCAGTCTTCTTGCTCCCAGCAGACACCTGTGGCAGAGAGTGGTGATTGCCTACTGAATATTAATTCTCATCTTCAACAATAGACTTATGTTGAATATGTCATTATGCCTTATTAATAAAACTATGTGTCCTATTCCTTCATTCTATATAAAAGAGGTAAATGTGCAAGTGGATTTTTTTGGATAGGATTTTCAGGAAAATTTTTTAAAAGAGCCCACTCACCTGTGAGGCAAACACCCTTCTCCCCTTTCCTTTGTCTTCCTGTTCAGAATTTGAATATGATAGTTGAAGTACCAGCAGCCATCTTGTGACCTGGAGTCAACCTTGAAGATATAAGTCATGTGTTAGGGGTAGTGAATAGAAACAGAGAAAGTGCAGAAAGATAGAATAACCACATAACCACCATTTTATTGCTGGGCCATCTACCCCTAGACTTTTTATGTGAAAGAAAAACACACCTCTATCATTTTTAAGCCACTGTCATTTTAGGTTTATATTACTAGTAGCTGAACTTCATCCTAACTGTTATAATGCTTGATAAATGTTTACAATTACAGTAACAAAGTATAATTTTCAGAAACTTATTCATACAGGCAGCCTAAACCAAAGGTAGCAAATCATCAGGTTGCAGGCTGAATCCAAAAACAAGTCAGGATTTTTGGGTTTTTTTAAGATGCATTAATTGCCAACATCAGAAAGCTAAGTAATTTCATATAAACATTTGGATTTCTTCTTATTTAAAATTTAGAAGGTTTAACAACATGGGTCCCACATTCCTACCTGGCATCAATCAATGACTGATGACTGCTCCCTTGGAATGGGGCCAAGGGTCTTTATTTCAGCTTCATCTCCACCTACCTAGCTCCTCTCACCTAAGGGAGCTGCCTAGCCCCTACAGGCAAGAAAATGTGTGACTCCAGATCCTAGCTAATGTCAGGTTTCAGGCTAGATTCAGCCTCTGATCAAAGGCATCCTGTATCATTAGGAATCTACCTTTCTTTCCATAAACAGAGTCTATGTGAAGCCTGGCAGTGGGGACTCCTCCTATCACGCAGGTGAAGGGCTAGGATTATATTTGATAAAATGCTTTTTAGTGCTCACATTAGTAAGGTCAGTGCAAAGCCAGTTGTGAATCAGAATCTTCCAGGAAAAAAAAATTTTTCAAATGAAGCTCCCGAACTCCACAAGGGATTTTCTGAGCCAAAATTTCTAGGGGTGTGTGGCTAAGAACCTAAAAGGTCAGTGGACCTGCAGACCAAGGTGTGGCAGCAATGGAACCATTTGGTGCGCAGTTGACATCTTCAGTGTATCACAACCACCAGCACCAAAGCTTCGGGACTAACAGACAGGGCCATTGGGGTCATTCCTGAATGAGCTATCATTCAGCTATCTATTTATCTAGTTCTTCTTCATAGAAGAACAAAGAGAAGAGGAAAATTGAACTAAAGAAAAAAAAAAGGCAAGAGAAGAGGAAGGTGAAAATAGAAGGAGGAAAGAGAAGAAGCAATCAGCAGAAAATAACTAGATGGGGAGGAGACACTAAACAAGGTCCAGAAGAGCTGTCAGAGAACCCTTTGATGATTACACCAAGAGGAGCGAAAAGACACGGAGATCACAAGCAGTTGTTCCCTAGAGCTGAAGCCCTCTGAAATCAGCAGAGGCTGATTTCAAACATTTCAACATCTCAGGGTCCTTTCCACGGGGGTTTATTGAGTGACTAATGTAGGTGATGGGCTAGATCAATGAACAGCATGAGTCACTCTGTTTCTGTCTCACTTAGGGCCCCAAGGACAGACTGACAGTAATCTCATCAACAGGTAAACTTGCGATGTTGAATGGAGTTAAACTTATTCTTTAAGAATCTGAGATCAGATCGATGTTAAGTTTACAGAATCCAAGAAAAATGATTCCTTCACTGTATTGCAGTCTAACTGGCACACAATGCTTCAGAAGGGTAGAGAGTTCTTTGTGCTTAAGTGTCAGCTTTCAGGCAAAACCAGGCATGTTGTAGACAGATGCAAGTTTTGGACTGGGCTAAACAATTTTGTCAAGACTGCCAGTCTTAAAACTCAGTCATGTCTTGTTTTCATGCATGTGTTTTTCAGCCTCCCCTTTTGCAATATCCCATTTCTGCACAGAACTCTCTGGAATTAGTGAGAGTTGACTCCATGATATAGAAGACTGGGTGGTAAATAAGGGATTTACGAAATAGTCTTGCAGTAGAATAGCCAAAGTGGACTATTAGGTAAGTGATCGCCTCTCTCCATGCATTTCTCATCATTTTCTAGGTTTTTGGATAAAAAAGATTTAAGAGATACGTATTTAAGACATAAGGGCACTGGGAAAAAAGGGTATGGAGTGTGTGAATACTCAATACAATAAGCATTTCAGCACCCGGATGTTTAAAACAAAATGACAGTTCCATGTGAGCCATCTAACACATTGCTTCAGTGATCATAAGAGAAACAGAAAGAAAGGGTAAAAACTCCATTTAAGGTCAAAAGTGACGAGGAGAAAATATTTTAGGATGAAAAACAAATATCCAGTCTTCTGTGTGTCTTTGTATGACTTACTATTTAAGCAACAGTGGGAAATTTTTAAACCACTTATGTGGAGCTCTTTGGTCAGTAATGAACTTTATGTTCACAAGGGAAATCTCTTTTTCCCAACCTGATGTTTTATGGCCTAAGTCATGATAACTCATTTTTTTTTCCCCCTAGAAATGTTAGTTTCAAAAGTATATAGGATTCTGTCCGTGTTTCCCTAAAATATGGGACCTTCACAAAATCCAGA
This sequence comes from Ovis canadensis, assembly GCF_042477335.2. NCBI lineage: Eukaryota > Metazoa > Chordata > Mammalia > Artiodactyla > Bovidae > Ovis > Ovis canadensis. The sequence goes on from NC_091246.1 coordinate 32,772,754, forward strand.
ATTTTATATTTCTCAACAATCTGACATGAAAATTAAATGCATAAAAAGTTTGACCTTGTACAAAGACAATCTCTCTTATAGGACCTCTCTTACAGATGAGGGGAAAAAATAAAAACTGAAACACAGTAAAGAAAAAAACTTCCCTCTGGACATTATCATTTTTCAAAGTGCTGAAATTCCCAAACCCTGATGGTTTATCTGTCATCTTTCTCCCCAACAAAAATTTCTCTTCTAGCTTGAAACCAAATATGAGAAATTAAAGGAGATCACCCTCTCTCTTCTGCTTAGTGTGTGTGCATGTGTGGGTGTCTGTATACTTGAGAGAGTTCAGGAAGTCTGCCATTAAAGATAGGTCAATGGCACTTCTCTTTAGACTAAGTGTTGTTATTCCGAGGAGAAGTCTTGCCAGTCTAGTAAGACCTACACCCGAGCTCAGCACCTCACCTGGACAAAGATGATCCTTCTGCCTTGATCTCAGTCCAAACTCTCCATCAGTTACAATGGCCCATCTGAGTCCTTGCTCCCTCGTGCTTGTATTGAATTTCTCCACACAAGACACAGGTAGTTCAAATCAGAGAAGAAAGGATCCCTTCTGTGAGCTCAGAATTTTTCCTTATTTCAAACTTTATGGGATGCCAAAGCCCCAGGTTGCATACTCCAGTGTAGCCAGAGAGTGTTTTTTTTCTTGTTCTGCAGGCAGCAAGACAATGCCTGTAATTTCAGTAAATCACTCATTTTCCCTTTTCAAAGGGGAAACTGAGTTTAAAGTTTTATGTATTTCAGGTCTCACAGACAAAAGCTGGACCCGGGAATAAACGAACCTATTTTGGGAGGCTCCCATGAACTCTCTGGGGTCACAAGCATGCTTTAGGAAGTGATTGTTCCCTGGACAGTAGCCAAAGGCAGGGCTCCCAAAGTGTCCAAGAGCTCTCAAGGGTGGGAACGGGGGAGAGGACAATCTAAGAGGACTGGACGACATGCATCTGGGGAGACTGAGCTACATGGGGGTCACCTGGGGGTCAGAGCGCATCACATGGCTGTCGGGGGAATGGAAGGCATTTCTGGAACAGAATTTGAATTTTAGGTGCTTGACTACTGCAGGGAAGACCTCTGTTCAATCTCATGTAATAAGAAAGAAGCAGTATGTTTATAAATACTTTGTTATATAAGTATTCTTTACTTACCTGGGCACTGTAATTTAGATTTTGATTTGTAAAAATTAAAAGAAATATGTATACTGTGTCCAAATCTTTCAGAAATTTTCTTCCTTTATGGAAGCTCGTTTCCTTGGATGAAAAAAAAAAAAAAAAAAGCCATGTCTGAGGAGCTCAGGGAACTTTTTCAGTATGTGTCGCAGGCCCTAATAGTACAGAGTGGGGCCTGACACAGAGAGCAAGACATGCGCACATCCCTTAGCAGCAAGGAAGGGGGCCTTAGGGAGTTCTGGCATCTTTGTTTTAGTTGCTGCCTACTTGTCACTCACTTTCTTCTTTCTTTCCCTATGCTTGTACTCAATTTTCACTTCATTTAAGATAAAAATTAGAAATACGATGGCCAATATGATCAATAGTCCTAAGGAATTAAAGTTCCTTGGGAACAGCTGTCAACTGATGACTAGCTAGAGTTGGTGTATAAATACTCCAGCTTCCCAGTCCCTCAAGTGGTGGCTCCTGGAGTTTCCCCAGCAGGATTAAGCTCCAACGGGGCCCCCACTGTAAACATTTAATAACACTCTCTGTGCTTCCCCTCCATGTGTCAATTCTCCGCTCCCTTTCTAGGGTATCATGTTTTTACCTCCCAAACAAACTGCTTGCACTTGAATTTTTATCTCAGCATCATCTTCTGGAGGGACCCAGGGTGAAATGCATATATTCTGGGCACTGAAACATTGACACAAATCTTCAGGCAATGACCATTCCACCCGGGTTTGCTTGTTTACGAGTGCCTAATGCTGTTCTGCATTGTCTTCACAAAGATCTGAGTTAGGGGCTTTGCTGAGTACAGTCTGATCTGGATTTTGGAAGGATAACTATCACCATTTTGCTAGAACTTAGCTTCAGCACAACCATGTAAACAAGAAAATGATTATGTGGAGAAGGGAGATCAAGATGGGAGACTCTTTCCATGAAAAAATTGGTGAGAAGGCCAGGAGTCTAAGAGAACCATCCTTGCACCTACCATGGGTTCATTTTCTTCTTCCTTGTCCAGGTCAGCCCTGCTCTTCTGGGTACCTGTCACATTCTTGCCCTGCTCTGGATTTTCATCCTTTGTTTCAGGATCTGAAAAAGTCCCCATCACTCCCCGTGGCCATTTTCGATGTTACTAGCTGCAGCAGCCCACTGGATGGCCAACACCCTGACTAATTATTCAATATTATTCAATGATGCTATTTATGAAGAACTTGGAGCCATGTTATTCAATGATTATTTTTAATCCTCACAATATCCTGTGAGGTTTTGACTTGCATGCTCAGTCACTCTCTGCCTCTCCCAAGGCCATCTCTTGGAAGGTGAAGTTCTTGCAGAGGACAATGAGAAGTCATTGAACCATTGCTCAAAAACATGTGAGTCACATGACGAGGGAGCCAGGAGGAAATCCACCCCTTAGAGGCAAAGACTAAGACACCAATTGCCAATGTCACTCAGATCATCCTCACAGGAAGTGCAACAGAGGGGTAACTTTGGTGGTGACCAGAGACAAAAAGCAACTGTATGTTTTCAGAAAGAGGTGACAGTTGTGTATTTCAGGGGTGATAATCTAGCCAGTGGTCACTCTGCACCCCCATGAATTCTAGCCCACCAGGTTCCTCTGTCCATGGGAATTCTCCAGGCAAGAATACTGGAGTGGGTTGCCATGCCCTCCTCCAGGGGATCTTCCCAACCCAGGGATCGAACCCAGGTCTCCTGCATTGCAGGTGGATTCTTTACCATTGAGCCACCAGGGAAGTCCAAGAATACTGGAGTGAGTAGCCTATCCCTTATCCAAGGGATCTTCCCAACCCAGAAATTGAACCAGGTCTCTTGCATTGCAGGCAGATCCTTTACCAGCTGAGCTACCAGGGAAGCCCTAATGATAATTACCAATTTCTGAATATCCACTTTGTGCCAAGGCCCATACCAGATATTCTTATGCTGTCTCTAACCCATGCTTTCACCAACACCAACTGGGAAAGAAGGACATTTCCTTGCTCCCTCCCACCTCTCTCTTTTCCAGTTTCTCTGTTTCTCCCTCCCTGCCCCTTTTTTCTTTTCTCCTTTCCTCCTGTCCTTTCTATTCCTTCTTTCCCTCTTACTTTCTTTTGCCCCCCCTTCTCCCTTCCCTCCCACTTCCTTCCTTCTTTCTCTTTTCTTCCACAGCTGAGACTACCAAGACTCTGAGAGGCTGGGTTATTTGATCATGGTCACAGCTACACCATAACTGAGCTGTGACTTGAGCCCAGATGTGTCTGATTCCAAAAGCCATATACTCTCCCTTGTATTCCTTGGAAGATATAAAGCTTTTAAAAATATGCACAGATGTCTGGAAAATGCTTTTAAGAAGGTGAACATCTAAGCATAGGCTGTTCTAAAACAGAGAGTTACAGAAGTTCTTTAATGGTTAAGTATTAAAAACATCAATTACTGGCATTTCTGCTTTTGAAGTTTTAGGTAATGAATTACAATAGTTGTTGAGAACTTTTTGAAGCTATGAAATTTAAAAAATGACATTTTCTCTTCATTTATGGACCATTTATAAATTCACCCACTCACAAAGTATTATAGATCAAATACTATGTGTTAATTTTCTTATAATAATTGACTGTTGTCTTACATTTGAAACATTCTGAGTTGAACTTCCAACAATGTATCCAAAAAAGAAGTAGTCATTTCTGAAAGAATTATAAGAGGAGTAGTTGGCTGAGAATTTCATCCCTTGCCATCATGGGTTTGACATTCCTAACTCAGGACTGTACAAACACAGATCTGTTTGAAGCTTTCCGGATACAGTACTGCTATTCGTTTTTCTTTGTTGGTCACCATCTACAGGTAGCGGGCAACTCAATAGCTTAGAGATAGATAGCTGGTCACTCTTTAGTCTTTTATATTGTAAAACTTAGTCCAGTGCAGTTTAAATCCTGAGACTCAGAACTCCCTTCCAACTAGCACCGAGGAGACTTGAAAGAAGCTCATGGACCTTGCGTGTGGCAAGCAGGGCAAGAGCTCTCCCTCCCTCCCTTTTCCTCCCTCTCTGCCTCCCACCTCCTCTCTCAATTCCACACTCCCTCCACGATGGCCCCACTAAGAGAGCAGAGAGGGTCTGTTTCTCTTCCTTGTCTCCTGGGGACCTCTCCTTCTTCCCTACCCTTAAATTTGTTTCTTCCAAGTAGTACCTGGATCTCCTTCCTAGAACTCTGAGCCTTCGGGCTGAATGGAGGAATGGGTTGCAGGGGACGAAAACACATAAACGAAACAAAGCAGACTACCCAAGGGAAAATTCACTGGAAGGTATTTCAAAACCGCAGTGCCCAGGACATTTATCTTTTCCACATCTTCCCTCTTCTCCTTGAATTTAAGAAGCTTGTCTGTGTTTCTCACCTCCCTCCTCTGGCACAGTGCTTAGCTTCAAGCAGGCACTCAAGGAACATTTGTTAAATGAATGAAAATCAGTGTGAAATACCAGTGTGGTCTCAGGTCTTTGATGAAAGTGTACAATCAAGGGAAAGTGGTCAATGAACAAGGCAAAACTTCCTGCTTTCAGTGAAAAAGTACTGAGCATCAACAATGCACCAGGCAACGCTGCTCAGCTTCAGTTAGACACAGTGAAGAATCAGCAATGTTTTCTGTCCTGAGTGGCTCATACATTATTGGGAGAGGCAATGTAATGAATCTTAGTGGGGTTTTTTTTTTTTTTTAACTTGAACAAATCCTAACATACAGATAAGGTATGAAAAATGTTATAATAAAGATAATGAGATGGTTACATGGTGCAGGTACCAGATTTTGTGAGCAAGAGTAGAAATTCTGTCAGTAATGTGGGGAATGCACGGGGAGGCCTTGTCCCCAGTCACAATGGAGGTGAGGAAAACAATGATGGGTGGTGTTGCCTTCAACATTTACATGTCAGAAACTAATAGGGTATGTTGTTTTCTTCACCTGGAAAATTCTACCTAGTAAGTGGGCTTGTATCAGTTTGCAAAATCATGGTGTCGCGAAGAGTCGGACACAACGGAGCAGCTAAGCATAGCATGGCATAAATTATGGAAGGGCTATGCACTTTTAGAAACATTGCAAAAGACAGCATACAATTTTTTCATTGTTGGGTAATGAGTGGTGATATTTCTCATTGGAATAATTTGATTTTTCAGAGGTTTAAAGCTCAAGTTGGTGATGGAGAGGGAAGCCTGGAGTGCTGCAGTCCATGGGGTCACAAAGAGTCAGACACGACTAAGCGACTGAACTGAACTGAAGTAAGAAAAATTAAGTAGTTTTGCTTGACATTCACTGCTCACTCTCTACACCAATGGTCATTCTGCTGGAGCAGGAAGAAGTGGAGTAACTAGAAATAGCTGCTGCTTGAGCAAATTTTATACCTCATGGGAACTGCTCTGATAGTTCCCCATTTGACAAAAGACTTGGATTCTAAATGGTTTCTCTGCTTGAAAACACAACAGTAAATGGAAATGAAAGAAAAGTTTGTTGTCAGCATATCAAAAAGAGTCTGTACACCAACGATGCTCCATATAGCAGCTACTACGCACTTAAGGGCTGTTGAGTACCTGAAATGTATCCAGGGCAAGCTGAGATGTGCTGTGGGTCCAAAATACACCTTGCATTTTGAAGACATAATTCTACCAAAAGGGCAAAATATCTCATTACTGATTTTCAATATTGATTACATGTTAAAATAATAATATTTTTATTATATTGGGTTAAATAAATACATCACTAAATTAAATTTCCCTGTTTTTCTTTTAAAAAACATGGATACTAGAAAATTTAAAGTTACATATGTAGCTTTGCGTTATCTATTTTCTGCGCTACCTTAGACTGTTAGGTTTGGAACACTCCTCCCTTTTCTTTTTTAACAGGAATTGGGAAAGTTTTTATTAAAAGTAACTGACCTGCTTAAAAAGAAAATCATAACCACGTGGGATTAGAAAAGTAACTGAACTCCATTTTCTTCTGTTTTGTTTTGGTGAGAGAAAGATATCTGAAATGTCATGCTCAACTGATTTTAAAATTACAAACAAGGAATATAAAAAGCTTTTCCAAAAAAATCAAATAAGGACTCAAAATCCACTTCAGTTCATGCAATGGCCAACTAGAGGAAGAGAGAGGAGAGAGACAGGGAGGGTGGAGAGAAGGAGGCTGACAGGGAGGGTGGAGAGAAGGAGGCTGACGAGGAGGAAGAAGCTTGGGCTCTTCCCTTGAACTATTAATTCTACGCTCATAGTTCCAAAAAACCTGAAGGAGACAAGATATAGGTATGAGACAACGAAGTACCTTCTTTGCTCATAAGCTGATCATCCGTGTTAATTATGGTTATTCAGATGAATTATCCTAAATGACATACAGTGACCTAACCAGTCTGTTCGGACTTTGTCCTGTTCTGTTTCTCCTTCAAGCAGAGTGGATTTCTCCAGTCAGGCACACAGAGTGCCTGGGTCCATTCAGCTTTCCGTCAGCACAGCAGGTTGGATCTGAGAGTCTCTCTCCAGTTGCAGGGACTCCCGCAGAAAGCAGGCACAATAGAAATGAACTGCCAGCCTGCCTCCTCCTTGCTGTCCCAGCCCAGGGAAGAGGGCAAAAGGACTTGCCAGGTTTCACTTCCCTGTGCCAGGGAAGCCCCTGGCTCCCAGCCTTGGAAAGAGGCCTCCTGAGGCTTGATGGCGCTCACACTGCAGCTCAAAGTGAGAGAGGGAAGTCAGGGGTTTTCAACCTCAGAATTTCTTCCTCCATCAGAAAAGGGGTCAGGGGTGATGCTGGGAACTGGGCAGGTGCTGCTGGCTCTCCCTTGATGTCTCCTTTGCCAGAGATTGCCAGCCTAAGTCCCCATTGCTGTAATGCATGCATTCTAAGTCGCTTCAGTCGTGTCTGCCTCTGTGAGACCCTATGGACTGTAGCCCGCCAGGCTCCTCTGCCCATGGGATTCTCCAGGCAAGAATACTAGAGTGGGCTGCCGTGCCCTCCTCTAGGAGATCTTTCCCATCCAGGGATTGAATTTGTGTCTCTTATGTCTCTTGCATTGCAGGCGGGTTCTTTACCACTAGCTCCACCTGGGAAGCGCATTTATGCAATATCCAAAAGCAATTGATAAAATCTCTTGTCAGAGGCCCTGAGCAATGGTTTCCACTCCAGAGGCCAGGAAGTGAATTATAAAGCATCCATTCAATTTCAACACTGTTATTGCGGCTGTATATAAACAATGCTTTAATTTTTGGTATCCTACAAAGTAAACTGAAACAAACAACAGCTTGAACAAATAAACAAAGAAATCATTGACTTTTGAGATGAAATGGATCCATGTGGTTTTGTTTTGATTCAAACTTCACTTTTCGCAGATGAGAAAGCTGCAGTAGCCAAGGTGTGAGTGGTGCTCCCAAGCCACAAGGTCAGCTGACATGGTGTTTCCTCCTGCTCCTCCCTTCAACCCTCAGGGCTTCCCAGCTGCTCACAGGCCATGCAGGCTAGTTTGGGTGGGGTGGGAAGGATGGGAAATTCTGGAAATCCAGGTGTCTTAGCTTTCAGATCTCCATATGCCAGTAAGGTTTATTCTACCCTGGAGTTGAACTTATACCTGACTCTTCATGACCAACCTAACTTACCATGGTTGATCCATTTTCATTTTCTTTTCTAGGCATATTAACTGCTGTCCACAGCATGCTAAATATTTGCCATGTTGGATGTTACTGAACTATCCTGTAAATGATTCCTTTACCACATGAGATAGAGGCATAGAGGCTTGGATCCCGAACCTGTGTATGTCAGTTGTCTTTATTATTATAACTGTCTAATTATATTAGATGTAATCTAAAGAAGTGAAAGATGAATTTAGTAAGAGAATATTCTCTATGAAAATTAAATGTTTTGAATAATTATAGGAGAGCTATAAAGTTTAAGGGAAAAAAATCCTAAAAGTCTCAAAGGATTTTGTGTGCTGATTGTGTCATTGGTTTTAATTTAAGACAGTGCTCCCTTTAAAAAGAAATGAAAACTGGTAAGGATAGAATATGTTTAATTGCTATGACTCATGTATGAAAGATAATGAAAAAGTGAAAGTTGCTCAATCGTGTCCAACATTTTGCGACTCCATGGACTATACAGTCCATGGAATTCTCCAGGTCAGAAAACTAGAGTGGGTACTTTCCCTTCTCCAGGGGATCTTCCCAACCCAAGGACAGAACCGGGATCTCCCGCATTGCAGGTGGACTCTACCAGCTTAGCCACAAGGGAAGCATGAATGATAATGCAGAATTTCAACCAGATGTCCTCAATTCAAAGAATAACCCTTGGTCCTAAATCAAATGTTGGCCAATAAAGGTAATGCATACATTTTGATTTAAAATAAATTATTCAAAGCATGTATCACTTTTTAGTGAGTCTCCATCATAATTGACTTTTCTGATTGATCTACCAAATATCCGCCATATCACGAAAATTAGAGAATACTCCATTGTAGAAATGAGGAAGAGAGGACATATATGTATGTCAAAGGATAAAAAGTTAAGATTTTGTGTGTCCTACATGAATAAAGCAACCATTTTCATTGTCAGAAGTCCTAATAAAGTACTTTCCCAGATGTACTTTGCCTTAGGCTTTTTGCTGTGCTCAATCTCTCAGTCGCGTCCTGCTCTTTGCTACCCCACAGACTGCAGCCCGCCAGACTCCTCTGTCCATAGGATTTTTCAGGCAGGAATACTGGAGTGGGTTGCCATTTCCTACTTCAAAGGATCTTCCTGACCCAGGGATTGAATCCATGTCTCTTATGTCTCCTGCATTGCAGATGGTTGGGTTGGGAAGAACCCCTGGAGAAGGGAACAGCTACCCACTCCAGTATTCTTGCCTGGAAAATGCCATGGACAGAGGAGCCTGGTGGGCTACAGTCCATGGGTCACAAAGAGTCAGACATGACTGAACAACTTTCATTTCTTTAACACTGTGCCACCTTAGGCTTAGATATTTTAAGAACTAATAATAGAGAATAAGCTTTGCTCCACATATTAAGTGCTTGTTTTTGTTTTTGTTTTTTTTTTTTGGTCTTAAGACCAGCCTAAGTGCCTGTAACATATAAAATCTGTGCTACCTGCCAGACCAACCCTCCTGCTATTGCAGCCAATAAAGTTTTCTTTCTTCTCATTTATTTCCTGCTGATTTTATTCTACGACCCTTGACAAAGAAGTAGTAAATAATAATAACAGCTGATCAAGTGATGTTTTGAAGATAGGAGTTCAGAGTCAGTGGCTAACATCTTTTCATTTAGCCAGATTTTAAGTCCTGGGCCAGAGTTCCCTCATCTCTCTTTATAAGGATCTTCCACTCATAGGAAAGTAATAATCCCCACCCAGACAAAACCAGGCCCCTTCAGTCTTTCAGCAAGATGCTGTACTTAAAAAAAAAGTTCAGCATTCTAAATGTATTTTAGAGTGTTACTGAAGTCTCTCAAACTCAGCAGAATACAAAACCTCTGTCTCCTGTTTTCTCAAAGCCCCTCTCATTATGATAGGAAAAGCTGCCCATCTGCCCCCTTCTCCCTTCTCATGACTCCCAGTCAGTCAGGAGCACTGAACCTGGGCTTCTCGGGGTCTGTTCTCCACTCCTTTCACTAGCTCTGAGTGAGAATCCATTGTTTTCTTATCTTCCAGCAACTTTATACTCTTCCCATTTTAAATCAAGCAAGTCAAAATTGATACCTTCAGCAACCCCCACCCCAGCTAATGTGCCCACTCCCATGATCTGCATAACAAAGCCCAGGTACAGACATTATTCTTTTAAATGCCAAAAAGTGGGAGAATTTTTTAGTCCCTGTGGTGTTTGGGATTGAGTTCAGTATAATTTACACGAAGGGCACCGAATCTGATATTATTTAAACTCCTACCTCTTAACTCTTGGCAACCGTCAAACTAAGGTTTTCTGCGTGTGTGATCTTGAGCAGGTCACAGAAGCTCCCTGAGTGTGAATTTCCTCAGCCTTAAATAGAGAGAACAATGACTCCTCACAGGCTGTCATGATTAAATGAGATACTCATTCATAAATAAATATATTGTAAAAGCCCTTTCTTACATCCTGAATCCATAGAGTAGCAGATACAAGATTCCCCAAAAGGAATTATAACTCATTGAAGGTAATGTCCTGAAGTGTTCTCTGAGAAGGTGGTCTCATAGAATTACATAAAACTACCCTAGTTGAAGATGATAATTCAGTCTCAACTATTTTTCAAATGTTAAGGAATAAAAAATGTCAAAGGTAAGATCACAACTCATATAAAGTTAAAAAGAATGCATGGCTAAAACCTTCATGTAACTATTAATGAGGGAACCAGTCAGATGGGACAACCAGTTCAAAGGAAAATCTAAAGTGTGGAACATGTGGAATAAGGAAACACAAGGATATTAGACTGAGGTGTCTCTCCTACCTCTGCACCTATGTAAGCAAACTAGACCCTAAGCCAAAGTCAATTCCTAGAAATGCCTCAAAGTTAAGAAATTGAAACTTAAGAACAGCTAATCACAAACAGCCTTTATTTAGGAAAGCCCAAATAAGGCAACCAGTTAAGTTATAGCCAATCAAATGATGTTCCTTGCTTTGCTTCCATGTCTTCTTCATAGAAGTCTTTCCCCTAGCTCCAGCTGGTGAAGTGCCTCAAACTACTTTTGGTTGGAAGTGCTGTTTGCTCAAATAAACATTTGTAAATTTTAATGTGCCCCAGCTCCAGTTTATCTTTTAGTAGTTCATAGGTGGTCAGAAATGGCCAAAATAAATCTGCATCATAGCTGCAAAACTGGCTTCTTGTTAGGAAAGTGGGGAGATAAATCAATTCTGTATCCACTGGACACCATATAGTCCATTCTCATTATCTGCTGATCTGTTGTTGTTTAGTTGCTTAGTTGTGTCCAACTCTTTGCGACCCTGTGGACTGCAGCATGCCAGGCTTCCCTGTCCTTCACTATCTCCCTGAGTTTGCTCAGACTCAACATCCATTGAGTTGGTGGTGACATCCAACCATCTCATCCTTTGTTGCCCCCTTCTCCTGCCCTCAGTCTTTCCCAGCATCAGGATCTTTCCAATGAGTCAGCTCTTTTAGGCATGAACTATAATACTGTGGACTTTGAATTCAATGTTAACAAAATCACAGCTATATTAAAGAAGCTGTCTTTAACAGAAACACACAGAAGTCAAGGTTATGTATTGATTGGCTGATGAAAATATTGTGATGAGAATGTCTCAGAAGCCTAAACTTGTATTCTCCCTGAAAGCCATGGCTCTGTGTTCACTAATTCAGTGTTCCTGGCCACCTTATAGAACATAACTACTGTGACTAATGAGACTTGACTGTGTTTGCCTTTGGAGAAGAATCATTTGCACTAGCATTAGCATTAATTGTGTGCAGATTACAAGTTGTAGAAAAGCTCCAAGACAATAAAAGTCATAACTAACCCAGAAGGGTTACCTATACAGAACACCCAGTGATCTTTTTCACCATTTCAAAGTCTTTTACATTTTTTTCAGGACATAGGAAAAAATTGGCTGCTTCAATTTTTTCAATTAAGCAAGGAAAACAGTGGTCTTCAGACTAAAATATAAGTTCTTTTAACATTTCCACTTATTCAATAAAGTTAAAGTTTATTAATAAAATTAATAAAGACTTAATTCTCTAACATTTAAAAATAATGTGACCCCACTCATAATACCATTTGTATATGTCAGTCATATGAGATGGATGGAGTCATGGCAGGTAAGGTGAAGGAAGATAGAAGGTGGACAGTTCAACCCTGGAACTTCTCGGGGAAGCAAATAGAGGACAGGCATTGTGCAGCAGAGGAAACATAAATAAATGCTAATAAGTTAAATAATACTAAAGAGGACACAGATGGATAAATGGGCTGAATCCAGTTCTTCTAGATCCAAAAACCAGAATTTTTTCTACCCCCCAAACACCCTCTGTATTTTATCAAATATTTGGAAACCTCTTGTCTCACCTCTTTCCCTGGGTTGATGGTAAAGCCTGGAAAGATTATTATCTCAACATATTTACAAAGTTGTATTTATTTGTTGAATTTTTTCCCCTATAGTCTTAACTTTGTTTTTTTTCTCCCCCCTTGAAAGCGAAAGCAGAGGAAAGCAGCATTGCTGGGCTTGACTCTGAGAAGTAAAACAAACTACAAGCCTCAAGAATCTAAGAAGTACGTAGAGAAGCAGAAGCTGAAAGTCTGAGAGCATGGCAAGTTCTCAAAACTCATATGTGGTTAGATATTTTTTAACTGTTTCTGCATTTCCTATCTGTATCTTAGAAGCCAAACTAGGATAGAGCTATCTCAAGAAGCCAAAGTGAAGAAACAGTTTACATAACTGTCAGTTCTTTTAACTTCTGGATTAATGACAGGTGGTCAGTGGTTGAAACAATTACTCAGAAGTTACACCACCAGTATTTCAGTCTCAGCTCTCAGTGTTTAGAATATCTGTCTGTGTACTCATCAAAGCTATTCTTAAGTCTCTCTAGCACTACCTGCTTAGACAGATGGATAGACAGATGTGTGCTCAGTTGCTAAGTTGTGTCCAACTCTGCAACCCCATAGACTGTAGCCCACCAGACTCAGACTCTGTCCATGGGATTTCCTAGGCAAGAATACTGGGTTACCGTTTCCTTCTCCAAGGAGATTAGTAGATAGATAGATCAAACACAAATATACTACCCAGATACATAAATACATAAGTGCACAGATGTAGAGATAATAGTGACAAATAGATCTTGAAGTTTGTCTAACTCTCATTTACATGACATACATCACATTAGAGGATCTGCTATTGTTGCAAGGATAATTAATAGATCCAAATTTTCATATATATAATATATAAATATTATTTTTTACAGTAATTTTAATTCATTTCAAAAAGTACATGGCAAGAAAATAAACCAAAATGACTGGGTACTCAAGGCAGAAGAAAATCACTCATTCCATAAAAGAAACCATAGAAACTTTCTAAATTCAAATTATCTTGTATATTTGAATTAGTCTACATTTGGTGTCATAAAGAAAAATCAAAGGCATCTGCAAATACATTGCCAGGCTGTAATGCACTATGGTGGCTTTTTGCTTAGTTAGGCTTTTAATTTATCTACTAATAATCTGGGTTAGATAGAGTTGACTGCAAAAGACATTTCTGTGTGGTTTGGAAGGCAGCAGTGAAGCGAGAGCCATTACACCCACAGGGCCACAGCAGGGGCCCAGCTGCATCTCCACCTGCGGGTGCAGATCTGCTCATTTGCCACCGTGTCAGAGGCCGCAGCTGGGCCTCCGATGTCTCGGCTCCTGCTCCTGTCCTCCTCCCCGCTCTGTGGCCTCGACCAAGTACATGTGCAGTTGGGCATAGAAGGTTGCCAACTTCTTCCTGTATGTAGCCCACATCGTTGAGGTTGGAAGTGGGGAATGAGCTGCAGGTCAGAGTTGTCCTCATGAATTCCAGTTTGCTCTTGGTCTTCTGCACTTGACACCCAGTTTTTCCATCCCAACTTCAAGTCATCCTGACCTGCAGTCCTTTTAGGTCCAAATTGGACACAGAGTCACCAGCTCACACTATTGTGGAAGGCCTGAACCTTAGTCCATATCACTCCTGGTGGCTCTGCTTCCCTAATGGCACCCTGATAGATACACATGGTTCAAGAGCAAGAAACTTTAAGTCAGGGGACCGGATGCTCACCCTGCCACCTGGATGCTTCACAGTCACCTGGCTGTGCATTTGGCACATCATTCAACTTCTCTGTAACTCTGTTTTGTTAGATCAGATGACTGTTAGTGGCAGCTCCAGCTCAAAGTTTGAGGCAGTCAGTAAAATGTCACCACAACATTTACAACTTACTGAGACATTATATGCACTCACAGTCTTACACATAGTAAAACTCTTGGAGATTGTTTTAGTCAAATGAGCCCATCTAAGATACCTTTTTAAACCTGACTTTGTTTACTGATATTGGAGTAGACTTTTGTCATAATTTTTAAGAATATTCATCAAGATGAGATAAGGGCAAATGATAGCATGTCATATGACTAACTTCAAAAATTCCCACTGCATATGTGTCTGTAACATGGCAAAGAACGTTAGTTGTCATGAGAGTTGGGTTGTCTTGAATACCTATAAATGTCTGATTTGCAGGAATCCTGGGACTGTGATGCAGGACACATATATGCTGAATTAGTGGTGGATGGGAGCAACAGAATGATGATGAGTCATTGGATAGTCCTCCTTTCTTTGCCCTGCACATTTCTGATAGTTTCCTAGGACATCTGTCTTATCAGAGTCATCAGGAGCAAGCATTTCCCAGGAGCTCTTTCCTTTTAATGCATCAAACATCAAAGATGAAACACAAAGTTGGAATAAAAAGCATATTGAAATGACTGCAGAATGGAATAGGGACCCTCTGACAACTCTTTTCAATAGGGTGAATTCTAGCAAGAGTTCCCTTCACCCCTTAGTGAAAGGTGGCATGGTGAAAACGTGGTGGTGAGAGACTGGATTTCTCACCACTATCTCTGTACCATGATACATCTTCAAAGAAACAACGATCATGTTGATAAGAGCTACTACGATAATACCATCTTGCATTTCCAAGGGGCCTGTTTCTGAGCTGCTTTTGTGCCCTTTCTCTCCCCTACCCCATTTAATGACACAAATGTCTATAATCCAAACGCACCTGTGTTTAGAAACATAAGGTTCATTATGAGAACAGAGCATTGATCTCCTCCAGACCGTTCCTCCATCGTGAACAATGGCCACATACATAGCCGCAGAGCCAGCAGCCCCAGAATTAACCTCTTTGATGGCAGATGCATTCTTGGGCTTCAAAATCCTATACCAGTAGGAGCAAATTATAGGCTTAAGGGATTTATTTCTTATTACATGAGGAATGCATGCACACCGTTTCTTTTCTACTAGTGATAGGTCAACAATGGATTTCATTTAAAACACAAATATCTCGTTTAATAGAAAGGATGAGAAAAGGGGGCAGGGAACAGGGTATTTAGGTGACTCTGCAAGGGGTTGGAGGAAGCAGCTAGGAAGCATCTCTTAAGGGTCTGGTTTGGTATAAAGCAAGAATGAAATACTTTTTACTTCCCAAGTTTTTAGTTCTAGAGTTAGGCAAATATATCGTGCCCTGTCACGCAGTCATATCCAGCTCTTTGCAACCCCATGGACTGTAGCACCTCCACACTCCTCTGTTTATGGAATTTTCCAGGCAAGAATATTGGAGCAGGTGTTATTTCCTACTCCAGGAGATCTTCCTGACTTGGGGATTGAACCACCTGCATTGACAGGCAGATTCTTTACCACTGAGCCATGTGGGAAGCCCCAGGCAAATATATTAGGGACATTTAATTTATAGCAGTCACTGGAGCCATTCTTGAGGAACTTTTAGTCCGGTAAAGAATAGTTTCCTCATCCATTTCACTTATCTCTGTCTGCCATCCTTAGCTTATAACTAAGTCTTTAGGGTGGCCTTTCATGTTACCAGAAAATGTTCCTAATTTTGATGGAACAATTCCCAACACAGTCTGTTGGCAAGATACACAGGGCTCTGAAACTAGGCATGGGTCATAGGGAGTGAATGGTAAGGTGTGTATTCCAGGACACTTGGGTTCAGTGTGTTACCTCATCCATTCAACAGTGATTGAATGCCTACTAGATAAACAGTCCATCCTAGAGGAAATCAGTCCTGAATATTCCCTGGAAGAACTGATGCTGAAGGTGAAGCTCCAATACTGTGGCCACCTGATGCAAAGAACCGACTCATTGGGAAAGACCCTGATGCTAGGAAAGATCGAAGGCAGAAGGAAAATGGGGTGACAGAGGATCAGATGGTTGGATGGCATCACTGACTCGATGGACATGAGTTTGAGCAAGCTCCAGAAGTTGGTGCTGGACAGGGAAGCTAGAGTGCTGCAGCCCATGGGGTGACAAAGAGTCGGACACGACTGAGCGACTGAACTGACTGACTGAGAGAGATGGACCTGCTTATACTGCAGGAAGGCAAACAGACAGCCCACAAGTAAAGTAGAAAATAGCAAACAATTATAAGTATGATGAAACAAATATAACAAGGGAAGTGACCAGATGAATGGAAGGCCAATTTAGCTAGGATGGTCCAGGAAGCCTTCTTTGGGGAAATAACATGTAAGCTGAAAACTGAATGGCAAATAGAATTTGGACATATTAAGATCTCAGGGAAGGTCCTCCAGGTAGAGGGAGCTGAGTGTTCGAAGGCCCAAAGAGGAGAAGTCATTTGGCCTGTTGATGACATGGAGGAGAGGTAGTGTGGCTGGGATGAGAGTTGTCATCAGAGAGAGAAAAAAGGTTGCGTAGGGTCTAATAAAACTGCTACTATGGAACTGTCATTTTAATTTATTTCTGTATTTCTTATACTTTTGCACATAAAAGTCACCTGGAGGACTTGTTAAATCACAGGTTGCTGGGATTCATAACAAGATTCTTTAGTGCATCTGGAGAGAAAATGAGAGTTTACATTTCTCCAAACTCCTAGATAGCTCAATGGTGCCTGCCCACTGACCATACTTAAAATAAAATAAAACAGGCATTTTTATTGATATATAATTCTTATACCATACAATTTACTCAATTTTAGTACAGAATTCACTCTTAGTATATTGATAGATATGCACAAACCACAGTCAAGTTTAGAACATTTTCATTTACACAATGGGAAACCTTGTCTTTATTACTTCCCTTTTATCCACACATCATCCACACCTTTTCAGCTCTATGCAATCACTAATGTATTTTCTGTATAAATAGATTTGCCCATTCTGAACATTTCATATAAATGGAATTATATAATGTGTGGTCTTTTGTGACTAGCTTCTCTCACTCAACAGAAAGTCTTTAAAATTCATCTATACTGTAGCATATGTCAGAGCTTCTTTGCTTTTTATGGCCAAACAACATTCCAGATGTACTAGCTAGGTTTTGAAGAGGCAGAAGAACCAGAGATCAAATTGTCAACAGTCATTGGGTCATGGAGAAAGCAAGGGGATTCCAGAAACACATCTACTTCTGCTTTATTGATGGCACTAAAGCCTTTGACTGTGTGGATCATAACAAACTGTGGAAAATTCTTAAAGAGATATGTATACCAGACCACCTTACCTGTCTCCTGAGAAACCTGTATGCAGGTCAAGAACCAACAGTTATGACTGGAGGTGGAAAAACTGACTGGTTCAACATTGGGAAAGGAGTACAACAAGGCTGTATATTGTCACCCTGCTTATTTAATTTATATGCAGAGTATATCATGCAAAATGCTGGGCTGGATGAATCATAAGCTGGAATCAAGATTGCCGGGAGAGATATCAATCAGATATGCAGATGATACCACTGTAATGGCAGAAAGTAAAGAGGAACTAAAGAGCCTCTTGATGAGGGTGAAAGAGGAGAGTGAAAAAGCTGGCTTGAAACCAACATCCAAAAAACTAAGATCATGGCATCCAGTCCCATCACTTCATGGAAAATAGAAGGGGGAAAAGTGGAGGAAGTGACAGATCTTATTTTCTTGGGCTCCAAAATCACAGGGAAAGTGACTGCAGCCATGAAATTAAAGGATGTTTGCTCCTTGGAAGGAAAGCTATAACAAATTTAGACAACATATTGAAAGCAGAGGTATCACTTTGCCAACAAAGGATGACATAGTCAAAGCTATGGTTTTTCCAGTAGTCAGGTATAGATATGAGAGATGGACCATATTAAAGGCTGAGTGCTGAAGAACTGGTGCTTTCGAATTGTGGTTCTGGAGAAGACTCTTGAGAGTCCCTTGGACAGCAAGGAGATCAAACCAGTCAATCCTACGGAAAATCAGTCCTGAGTATTCATTGGAACGACTGTTACTGAAGCTGAAGTTTCAATGCTTTGGCTCAAACGGTGCCTGCCCACTGATGTTGGGAAAGATTGAAGGCAGAAGGAAAAGGGGATGACAGAGGATGAGATGGTTGGATGGCATCAGCAACTCAATGGATATGTGTTTGAGCAAACTCCAAAAATAGTGGGAGAACATGGAGGACAGGGAAGCCTTGTGTGCTGCAGTCCATGGGGTCGCAAAGAGTCAGACAAAACTTAGCAGCTGAGCAACAACAACAATTTGGGATTTGAGCCACTGGGAAAATAACAGTGCTATTAACTGAAATGAGAGAATTGTTTTCAGAGATTTCTGGGATTCCATTGTTTCTGTGGGAAATAGGAAGGTTTTTGTCTAAAAAAATATCTCCTACCAATAAATGTTTTGTTGAATGTCTATTAATTCTGTTTTTTCCTACTACACCATTCAACCAATTCTGAATGTTGCTATAATTTGTGTTTGCTATGGTATATGTCTCCTTCTTCACTGAACCCATGGTAGGCAAGCTGGAAGAAGATGCGGGGAGCTGTAAACTGAAAACATATTTATTCTCTTCTGGCTGGCATAGCAGCAAGGCAGCAGCAGCAGATATGCTATATTCTCTTGTGGTTGACCCCACAGACACAGCCACAGGGGTTTTTCAGGAGTGCATATATAGGTCATGAGGCACATGCACAGTGCTATAAATGATCTCAGCTGTTACATCATTAGCTACAAAATGTGGGGAGAGAGTGAGAGAGCCTGACTGCCACCATCTTGGCTAATTTGCTTTTTCCCTACACTATAGGGCTTCCCTCATGGCTCAGTTGGTAAAGAATCTGCTAGCAATGCGGGAGACCCGGGTTCGATTCCTGGTCAGGAAGATCCCCTGGAGAAGGGAAAGGCTACCCACTCCTGTATTCTGGCCTGGAGAATTCCATGGACTGTATAGTCCAAGGGGTCACCAAGAGTCGGACACTACTGAACAACTTTCACTACACTATAGAAGACAAGAAAATCAATGGGATGGATGTATGGGCTCATGAGGAATATACGGAACTCATGAAATGTGTTAAATATAGGTAAGATGGCAATCTGGGATATATATATAATGAGAAGAGCGTATGTATACTAAATAAAGATAGAAAGGTGGAATAGGACTAAGAGACATCAAATAAATTCATGAGATATATAAAGTTTTGCATAATTACAATATACTAAATATACATGAAACATACAGGCACTCACTATTCAGTCTTGCATCAGCCATCTATTAGTGACATCCAACATGACCCCACATGTCCTGTCCCCAAGAAAGGTAGATAAAATTCAAAGTCACTTATCAGGCTAACTGCATAGCTAGCATCTCTTCAATAAATCAAGAGTATATTGTTGGCTCTGGGCCCTTCCATTCATTGGGCCCCCTCACTGAAGCTTTAACTCTGGCTTTTATAACATGCCTGTCATGGGAAGGCTGATGCAACAAAGTGGAAGAGAGAGGCAGGATGTAAAAACACTGCACAACAGAAGATTCTAGAGGTGTGGTCCTTCTGCCCTTAACCATAAGTATGCTAAATTCTTACTCCATCTCTTGTTTCTGGCTGTATATTTTAAATTGATTTAATGTATTGTATGATTCAAAGATGTTAATTTGGTCTGTGAGCCTTTTCCTTATGTGATCACTAGAATAACTGCCTGGTAATCTATATGAAGACCACCATTTCATCCAGATAATTCCCTCTGGGAAGTCACAAATGGTCATATATCAGAGCCCACAAGAGAAGATCTTCTCCCAGGGGTCTAAAGATTAGTTTGGCATGGATATTCTTTCCAGTGTATCAATCTTGTGAGTTGGACACCAGTGCTAACTTTAAAGATTTCCTGTTTCTCTCATATTTACATAGCCATGCCCTTTTGTGTGAGGCTAGCTAATTTGAAACCAGCTGCATATATAATGTTCAGCATGAATTATTTCATAAACACATCCATTAACTACACAAGAGAGATACAACTTGAACTCCAATGTGAAGTGTTCAGCACAACTGTGACTACTTACTGTAAATACTGAGTTTAAGACACAAAATGACTGGCAAATCAAACCTAGTCAAAGAGTGGTAAAGAAAATGTCCAAGGCTTCAAACCCCAGAAGAGGAGAATGTCCTGAAGCATTAGAGCTGACCAGAATAAGAACCACGGCCAGCCTCCCTTTCCCTACCACCAACCTTGAGGGTGGTGGTAAATTCTTCTTGTGGAATGTATGGATAAATTTTACAAAGTACAAGATTTAACCTTATTTTACATGCCCACACACACACATACACACACACACACAAAAAAAACCTGTAAAAATTCCAAAGCAAAATGTGTCCATTACAATAGATAAATATTAGTAAGCTGGCTGGAAATAGTTCATCAAAGGAAAGGAAGAAGTCAGAGAATTCAAGAAAGAAAAAACAAAACATTATCCTAGAGACGAGAAGCTCTTGGCATTTAAAATAAAATTTTCCATTTGAAATCCTGCTCTCCCACAGTGGAATTTCAAGAGCTCTCTAACACTTCTCAGCAGAACTCAGGTTGGAAAGTAAGGAAAGGGAAAAATTTTCCATTCAAAGTTCCCACCTTTCAAATCTATTTCCATTTATTCATTTGGCACAGTCGATATTGGATCTGCCTCTTGGTTCCATGTCCATCTGGGCAAACCATTTGGCTGAAAGAGGGGAATTAGCAAATACATCCCAGATTAGTTATGTTATATTACATTATATATGGCAACTTGTCCACGTTTTGCAGAAAAATAAAGAGACCAGCAAAGTAAAGCAGGTACTTACAGCACACACTGACTTTCACTGATAAATAAGTTTCTGCGTGCTTTTACATGTCATCTTATTATTCCATCTTCACCACAGCCCTGTTTGGAAGGTGAAGTGAGATTAGATATTTTGCCAAGACTCATTTTGGAGTGATGCTTTTATCTTAGAGAAGAGTTCGCCTTGCCTGTTCCTGTCTTCCTCCACGGTCTGCTGAACTTTGTGGGCACCCTGCATGAGTACACTGATGTGATCTGACACAGTGCAGAGATGGCCAACAGTACACACACCTTACCCCATTCAAGGACCACAGTGCCACTACGTATGAGTCTCAGCACTGGACCTAGAGGCTGACATACTGACTGAAGTAAGTCATACAGAGAAGGAGAAATGTTATATGACATCCCTCATATGTGGAATCTAAAAAGAAATGATACAAACGAACTTACTTACACAATAGAAAAAGACTCACAGACTTAGAGAATGAACTTATGGTTGTTGAAAGGAAAGATGGTGAGGAAAGGATAGTTGGGGAGTTTGGGATAGACATGTATGGTAAGTCACTTCAGTCATGTCCGACTCTGTGCAACCCCATAGACAGCAGCCCACCAGGCTCCCCCGTCCCTGGGATTCTCCAGGCAAGAACACTGGAGTGGGTTGCCATTTCCTTCTCCAATGCGTGAAAGTGAAGTCACTCAGTCGTGTCCGACTCTTCGCGACCCCATGGACTGCAGCCCACCAGGCTCCTCCGCCCATGGGATTTTCCAGGCATGTATACACTGCTATATTTAAAATTGATAGCCAACAGGGATCTACTATATAGCATATGGAACTCTGCTCAATGTCATGTGGCAGCCTGGATGGAAGGGTAGTTTAGGGGAGAATGGGTACATGTATGAGAGCTTCCCTGGTAGCTCAGATGGTAAAGCATCTGCCTATAATGTGGGAGACCAGGGTTCAATCCCTGGGTCGGAAAGATCTCCTGGAGAAGGAAATGGCAACCCACTCCAGTATTCCTGCCTGGAAAATCCCATGGAAGGAGGAACCTGGTCGGCTACAGTCCATGGGTTCGTGTATATGTATGACTGGGTCCCTTCGATGTTCACCTTAAACTATTACAACATTGTTAATTGGCTATACCCCAATACAAAATAAAAAGTTAAAAAAAAAAAAAAAGACAGTAAATGCTGAATTCAAGACACAAAGCAACCTGAAAGTCAAACCTAGCTGAAAAGTTGTAAAGAAACTGTCCAGGGACGACTTGCTCCTTACTAAGGTCAAAATCCCAGAAGGGTGGCGATGGGGAGAGGGAGGCTAGCCATGGTTCTAGTTCTGATCAGCTCAAATACTTCAGGACATGGTGCTACTATGTGGTACAATATAGCTGTCCTAGACCTCAACCGAGAAAGGAAGACAACAGTTTCTTTTACTTCAGTGAGACATTAGGGTCCTTACCATACACTAGGGTGAGTGCCAATGTTAAAGGCGGAAGGAAGTGGCCATGCCACATGGCACAGAAAATCTCATTTGAAGAAATTATGGATCTCACCCATGAGAGAGACAAGAGATTTGGGAGTTCGACTTGAGCATATTCTGGGTAGGATGGGACTCTATGGTGATAAATGAAACATTACCAAACTGGTAATGAAAAATGCCTTCTTCAGCAATCAGTGCAAAGAAATAGAGGAAAATAACAGAATGGGAAAGACTAGAGATCTCTTCAAGAAAATTAGAGATACCAAGGGAAATTTTCATGCAAAGATGGGCTCAATAAAGGACAGAAATGGTCTGGACCTAACAGAAGCAGAAGATATTAAGAAGAGGTGGAAAGAATACACAGAAGAACTGTACAAAAAAGAGCTTCACGACCAAGATAATCATGATGATGTGATCACTAATCTAGAGCCAGACATCTTGGAATGTGAAGTCAAGTGGGCCTTAGAAAGCATCACTACGAACAAAGCTAGTGGAAGTGATGGAATTCCAGTGGAGCTATTTCAAATCCTGACAGATGATGCTGTGAAAGTGCTGCACTCAATATGCCAGCAAGTTTGGAAAACTCAGCAGTGGCCACAGGACTGGAAAAGGTCAGTTTTCATTCCAATCCCAAAGAAAGGCAATGCCAAAGAATGCTCAAACTACCGCACAATTGCACTCATCTCACACGCCAGTAAAGTAATGCTCAAAATTCTCCAAGCCAGGCTTCAGCAGTACGTGAACCGTGAACTCCCTGATGTTCAAGCTGGTTTTGGAAAAGGCAGAGGAATCAGAGATCAAATTGCCAACATCCCCTGGATCATGGAAAAAACAAGAGGGTTCCAGAAAAACATCTATTTCTGCTTTATTGACTATGCCAAAGCCTTTGACTGTGTGGATCACAATAAACTGTGGAAAATTCTGAAAGAGATGGGAATACCAGACCACCTAACCTGCCTCTTGAGAAATCAGTATGCAGGCCAGGAAGCAATAGTTAGAACTGGACATGGAACAACAGACTTGTTCCAAATAGGAAAAGGAGTACGTCAAGGCTGTGTATTGTCACCCTGCTTATTTAACTTCTATGCAGAGTACATCATGAGAAACGCTGGACTGGAAGAAGCACAAGCTGGAATCAAGATTGCGGGAGAAATATCAATCACCTCAGATATGCAGATGACACCACCCTTATGGCAGAGAGTGAAGAGGAGCTAAAAAGCCTCTTGATGAAAGTGAAAGAGGAGAGTGAAAAAGTTGGCCTAAAGCTCAACATTCAGAAAATGAAGATCATGGCATCTGGTCCCATCACTTCATGGGAAATAGGTGGGGAAACAGTGGAAACAGTGTCAGCCTTTATTTTGGGGGCTTCAAAATCAGTGCAGATGGTGATTGCAGCCATGAAATTAAAAGACGCTTACTCCTTGGAAGAAAAGTTATGACCAACCTAGATAGCATAATCAAAAGCAGAGACGTTACTTTGCCAACTAAGGTCCATCTAGTCAAGGCTATGGTTTTTCCAGTGGTCATGTATGGATGTGAGAGTTGGACTGTGAAGAAGGCTGAGTGCAGAAGAATTGATGCTTTTGAACTGTGGTGTTGGAGAAGACTCTTGAGAGTCCCTTGGACTGCAACGAGATCCAACCAGTCCATTCTGAAGATCAACCCTGGATTTCTTTGGAAGGAATGATGCTAAAGCTGAAACTCCAGTACTTTGGCCACCTCATGTGAAGAGTTGACTCATTGGAAAAGACTCTGATGCTGGGAGGGATTGGGGGCAGGAGGAGAAGGGGACAACATAGGATGAGATGGCTGGATGGCATCACTGACTCGATGGATGTGAGTCTGAGTGAACTCTGGCAGTTGGTGATGAACAGGGAGGCCTGGCATGCTGCGATTCATGGGGTTGCAAAGAGTCAGACACGACTGAGCGACTGAACTGAACTGAATGAAAAATGCAGATTTCTTTAGTGACTTCTCATACAGCTGAATTGGGTAGGGGAAACGGGCTGATGGAACTATGTTTCTCATTCAAATGCATATAGCTTTCTCTCTCCTTTCCCAGTTTCTGCAGTCCCTGGGAACCAAACTTGGCACAGTGACCGGAGTTGCAAGTTCATCCAGCACAAAGGGTGCTGTCAACACTTTGAAGCTAGCCTGATAATCATATTTGTTTTGGCCGCAGTCTCAAGGGCAGATGGTTGTCATGCTGATTAGAAGGGAGTTGTTATGACAGGAGGAAGGGCATGAGCCAGAGATAACCAGAACAGGACCCTGGAATATTTCCATAGAAAGCAACCATTTCTAGAAATGTTCAAGGAACTTCTAGATACTCCCTAGAGATTCCTAGAAAGAAATGAGGCAGCACCAAGGGGACCAGAAGTCATCTCAAATTCACAGTGCAGTACGACTCAGGTTTGGTAGAGGCCAATGAGAAACGACCCTGGTAGGTACACCCTTGAGGCAGGGGGGCTTCAGACCACATCACCATAGTAACTTGACCTCCATTCATTTCTGTCATGTGGGTTCACCAGGCCAATTTGTCTTTGGCCTCCAACCAGAAACTCCTCTTATCAGGAGCTACAGGGAAACATTTACAGAGGGCTCACTGTGCTTCTTGGATGACCCTGAAGTCCCTGGACCTGGTTTAGGTCTTTCCTGAGAATTCAGTAGCTTCCAAGAGAAATGGGGCACTGGGATCCTGTTGAGTCACTTCTTGCCTTGGCAATATGACTTCTCTGCATTCCCAAGGAGTTCCTCACTGGATGAATTACTTTCTCGTATGTGATACAGATTAGAAAATATTTGTTGGGCACCTTTCTGGCACCCAGTTCTATGGCAGGGGGTGGCAACAGGAGGTGATAAGAATCCTTAAGGATTTTACCACCTAATCATGAATTTATAATTGATTGGATTGGGGCTCATATGCTGATAATCATTCTGTGATATGGGGATGTCTCTGGACAACATAATAGCACTAA
Organism: Ovis canadensis; assembly: GCF_042477335.2. Lineage (NCBI taxonomy): Eukaryota > Metazoa > Chordata > Mammalia > Artiodactyla > Bovidae > Ovis > Ovis canadensis. The sequence continues at coordinate 32,798,090 of NC_091246.1, forward strand.
TAAAGGTATATGCTGTAATCTCTACCAATACTTATGCTTTATAGCTTAGTCCATAAGCTGACATGTTGTAGTTTCCTAAAGCTGTCATACCAAATTACCACAGACTGAGTGGCTTAAAACAATAGAACTGTATTCTTACAGAGTTCTGGAGTCCAGAGGACCAAAATCAAGGTGTTGGTAAGGCTACACTTCCTCCGGAGCTCAAGGAGAGGTTTTATTCTTTGACTTCCAGCTTCTGGAGACTGCTGGCATTCCTTGACTTACAGTCGCATCACTCCAGTCTCTGCCTCTGTGGTCACATATCCACAAGCTCCTCTTTGGTTGGGTGTCTTCTTCTCTGTGTGTTTATCTTACAAGGACATGTGATGGCCTTTAGGGTTCACCTGGATAATTCCAGATGAGCGTCTCTTATCAAGATCCTTAATTTAATTACCTTGGCAAAAAAAAAAAAAAAAAACTGTTTTGAAATAAACCTGCAAAAGTTCCAAGGATGAGGACATGGATAAAGCTTTTTGGAGAGCTACCATCCAGCTCATTGCACCGTGTACTGTATAACCTTCAGAGAGGTTTCAAATGCATCTTATTTGGTCATCTTATAAATTTACAATCCTAGAGCTTGAACAAAAGTAATCCGACCTTGATTCCCTCCTCCCAACTTTGATTTTAAGATATAATTTTCACAACTCTGTGAATGTCCAGATTTACATTTGTCCTAAGTGGTCAGAGATAACTCCTCTCACATTGACCTTCAGCATCTTCTGCTCTGAGTCAGTAAATAAACACCCAGATTGTTTCTCCCAATCTCCCCGCTCTTGCTACGTATTTTTATCATGGAAAAGAATGACACTAGAAGGCAGAATCACAGAACGCACAATTTAATGCTTGCTTCTCAGTGTCCACTACCGACTACCACTGCTTGGTTGACAAGAAGACTATCAACTTTCCTTGGCCTCTGGTCACTAGTTCTTTTCAAGAGTTGTTAGAGAATATATTAGTTTTCCACAACTGCCATAACAAATGACCACAGATTTAGAGACTTAACACAAATTTGAAGTTTGACAGGGGTCTCAACACGGTGAAATCAAGGTTTGGGCGGGACTGCTTTCTTTTCTGTGAGCTCTGACTGAGGGGGAAGGAACTCCGTTTCTTGCCTTTTTTCAGCTTCTAGAGGCTGTCCACAGTCCTCAGCTTGTGGCCTCTCCCACTGTCTTCAAAGTCTGAAACATGGCATCTCTCTGATTGTTCTGTTGTCACCTCTTTCTCTCTGACCCAGCTAGGAAAGGCTTTCACGTGATTAAATTGGGCTGATCTGGATAAGCCAGAATCACCTCCCTTAAGCACACCTATAAAGCGGCTTGTGTCACGCATGCATGCTCAGTCCCTTCAGCTGTGTCTGACTTTTTGCAGCCCTATGGACTGTAGCCTCCCCCCAGGCTCCTCAGTCCATGGGATTCTCCAGGCAAGAGTACTGGAGTGTGTTGCTATGCCCGCATCTAGGGGCTCTTCCTGACCCAGGGATTGAACTTGTTTCATGTCTCCTACATCTCCTGCATTGCAGGCAAATTCTTTACCTCTGAGCCACCAGGGAAGTGCCCCCTTGTACCATATAAGGTAATTTATTCACAGGTACAATGGTTAATTTTATATGTCAAGTTGACTGTCAGAAAGTTGATAAAAAATGATTTGTAGATGTGTCTATGAGGTTGTTTCCAGAAGAGATTACATATAAATCAGTAGAATGAGCAAGAAAATCTTCCTCCCCAACCTGCTGTGAGCTCAGACAAAGGCAGAGGAGGAGCAAATTCTGTCTTCTGGGACATCCGTGCTCTGCCCTTGGACACTGGCATTCCTTATTCTTAGACCTTTGGATTCAGACTGAACTATGCTGCTCCTAAGTCACTTCAGTCGTGTCTGACTCTGTGCGACCCCATAGAGGGCAGCCCACCAGGCTCCCCCGTCCCTGGGATTCTCCAGGCAAGAACACTGGAGTGGGTTGCCATTTCCTTCTCCAATGCATGAAAGTGAAAAGTGAAAGTGAAGTTGCTCAGTCATGTCCGACTCTTCGTGACCCCATAGACTGCAGCCTACCAGCCTCCTCTGCCCATGGGATTTTCCAGGGAGAAGTACTAGAGTGGGGTATCATTGCCTAAACAAGAACAAATTGCTTGTTTCTCCAGCTTGCAGATGGCAGATTGTAGGATTTCTCATCTCCCATAACCAATTTAATAATAAACCTCCTCTGATATAAAAAAAGAATTAATAAAAGCTCTGGTGAACTGTGTAATACAGCAGGCTTCAGGAATTAGGGTGGGGACAATCACAGTAGATGTGCCCTAGGTCAAGCTGACAGAAAGTGGCAATCTTATTTTTATGCTGAGCATGGAGTTTAGTGAATACAGCTCAGCACAACACATCTTCATAGTGTCCTTCACCTCTATGCAATGGAAAATGGTCCCAGCTGTGGCCAGGACAGTGGGAATTGGTATCAGAGAGCCTACGAGAGGAGGGGCAAAGCTACCCAGAGCACTGGTTCTGACTCATGGCAATGCTTATTCATGTCCTCTCCTTTTCCTTCCCTTCCCTTACCTCTCCCGAGCTAAAAGATGCAGGAAAATATTTACTTTGAAGATTTGTCTTTCCTCATCATTTAGGTACAAAATTGGCATCTCTTAGCCCAGGCAGCTATTTATGGATTCTTGCTAATACCCACAGTCCCCTGCCAAGACCAGGCTTTGATGAGCCCTCAGGTTCTCTTTTTCCATCTTTCGCTCTTTCATCGTATGAGCCAACAGTGACTTACTTAAGGGCCGTGAAATGTTCCTGTAAGAAGAGGCCATTGTGTGTTATCAATGGAGGCTTCAGAAACATCTTGGTCAGGGCTGCCTTTTTTTTTTTTTTAAATAGAGAGGTGGGGAGTTTCTGTCTCAATCAGACAATGAGGACATTATCTTTAAGAGAGAAAGAAAGATCACAATAAAATCTGAGACATTGCTCCCAGTTTCATCCTCATATCAGCCATATGTTGGATACTGGTTTTCTATAAAGACCCAAACAATGGGAAAACGAAAGAAAAATAAGGCAAAGAATAAATTCTACTTCCAAAATTAGTTTTCACTTAAAATTTGTTTTTTAGCCTGTTTTTCCTTTGAAATACACATACGCACACATGAATAAGGCAGGTAAGTTCTTGATGTAGCTAAGTTCTCATAATACCTCTATTCTGAAATAAATTTATGAGTACCTTACATTCAAAAGTTATCCTTTAGATTAACATAGTAAGATTTGTGAAACAGATAAATGATTTCAGAAATATTCATGCTACTGATCATTTTTGATTACTAAATTTCTTACCTAATGATATAAATGAAAAAGTCAATCTCGATATCCCATGAATATCCTCTGGGAAGGTGAGTTTAGTTCATAGCTGGATAGATGGACTATATTCCTCTTTTCATTTATCTGCCTATTTCCTCCAGGTGGAAGGACTATGCTCAGTGTTTGGGATGAAGTGATGATGACGTCCACCCCTGCTTTGAGGGATTTCATGGTTTTTGATAACATAATTAATGACTAACCACTTTGGGCATTCTTATAGCATAACATCACAGAAGCAATTCTGAGGGTTTTGTGCAGGTCTGTAGTGGACTTCTGGTTTGTCTGTTTGTCCAACACCTCCCCTCTCTATTCTGGTAACAGCATCTTGATTGTCCTCTACAGAAATGCTCCTTCCTCACTCTACATCCATGTGGTTTGGGGCAGGGCACTATTTAACGCATAGCCCCAAAGATGTACACATGACCCAGGCTTAGCTGGTCAGAATACCCCATCCTTTCTGACAACAGTAATATGTTCATGAACAAGCACATACCCAGTGGATTAAATGGGACAAGAATCACTAACTTTTGTACCAAACATCCTGCAATTTCAGTGTCTGGTTTCTCACTCACAAAAACCCAACACAAGCATTCATTATCAAGTGTCTCATCAGGATGGTTTCTTCCATCCCTGGTGACCCAGAGATCCAGGCTCCCTCCAACAATGGTTCTGTCATATCCTGGGACCTCGGAAGCCCCTGGGACCCTGGAACCACCTCCTAAGTCATCTGTTCCAACCAGTCAATAAGTAGAGACAGAGGGTATGTGGAGATCACTATATATCACCAAACCGAGGTGCAAGCGACCTGGGAAATGTAGGTTAGCTAACTTGTATGTCCAGGAAGAAAAGGAAATAATTGGGGGACCACATAGTATTAAATGATTCTGTCACACCCAGGTTAATCAGAGCCAAATTCTTGAATTGTTCTTTCTTGAATTTACAAGAAAAGTGCTTTGAAGGAGGCATATGTGGAAAGGGAAAAGTTTACTAAAATGACAGAATCGTGCCTGGACCTTATGGTCACTGCAGGGGAAGAACTCACATGAAAAAGAAGTTAATGTGAAAATAAGAGCTGAGAGGTGGAGATGTCCCAGGGTCTTGACAGGTGACACCAGCAAGATGCCGAAGGTGCGAGTGTAAGAAGGCGAATCCCGGTAAGCAGGCCCTGGCTCTCCAGGTCAGCACTTACACAACTCAGTTCAGTCCAGTTCAGTCGCTCAGTCGTGTCCGACTCTTTGCGACCCCATGAATCGCAGCATGCCAGGCCTCCCTGTCCATCACCAACTCCCGGAGTTCACTCAGACTCAATGTCCATCGAGTCGGTGATGCCATCCAGCCATCTCATCCTCTGTCGTCCCCTTCCCCTCCTGCCCCCAATCCCTCCCAGCATCAGAGTCTTTTCCAATGAGTCAACTCTTCACATGAGGTGGCCAAAGTACTGGAGTTTCAGCTTTAGCATCATTCCTTCCAAAGAAATCCCAGGGCTGATCTCCTTCAGAATGGACTGGTTGGATCTCCTTACAGTCCAAGGGACTCTCAAGAGTCTTCTCCAACATCACAGTTCAAAAGCATCGTTGTCTGCAAACCTGCACCCTAAATGCCGAGCTTCCCTCCCTGCTGCCCCTGCCCTGGGAAAGATGAATTCTTGGCAGTATCATTTGAACCCCCGGATCCTTCTGGAAGCTGTCCCATACCTTGGGATTTTTAGCCACATAAGCCAATAGACATACTTTTTACCTAAACCGTTTTAAGTTAGGTTTTTGTGCCTTGTTACCAATAGAATCCTGATGACTATTCACTAATGTCAAAGAGAACCAGTGCAAGGTTTTAAACAGAAGACTGGCACAGTCAGATTAGTGTTTCAGAGAGGCCACTGTAATTGCCCAATTGTGCAGCACATGCTGGCCATTCTCTCTGAAAACAGGTAGCGTTATCTCACCTCCATGGAGATCTTTCCCTGTGTAATTAATGTTAATCCTGCCATCAGAATTCACACGCAAACACAAGCGCAAAAGATTTGTCTTAATCAAAATAGCATTTGTACTTGATGCTTTTGAGTCTCCTGCTTTGAGCACAACATTTTTGAAGCTGGTACTGCAAGCAAGGGTTCTTCTGTACCTTTCCTGACACCTCCAAAACCAGTAAAATTTTAAAATCTTACAGCAGAAAAACATGCTGGAATTTTTAGCTCAGAGTCTTAGAAAAGTGAGGAAGTGAAATGAGTGTTTTCCTTTGGGGATTAAATTTGACTTTGGGAAAGAACCAAAAAGTTTACGTATTCTGTGTGGAACACTGCCAATGTCACTCCCATAGGCAGCCCCAGTGGGGGCAGCTGGGGACATTACCCTAAAGTCCAGAAAGTGGAACAGATCCACTGTCATTGTAAACTATATTCTTAGATACTGAGAGTCATTACCAATATTTCTTTCCCTTGCTCTACTTGGTGTTGGAGCAAATGTCAGAGAAGTGCCAGTCTTTACATCAAGGCAACAGTGGCCCCAGTGGACACAAACAGGACAGAGGGCTTTTGACGTAACTGCAGCTCTCGGTAGACAGAGGAGCCAAGCTGCAGGTGGCTAAGGTAAGAGCTGGCAGGCAGTCATGTTCCAGTGAGTCTCAGTTGCTATGCAGACCGATTTCTATTTACACTGAGCATATGTGCCCTAGAATGTCGAGGAACATGCTGCCTTCTTATTATCAAATACCAAAATTTCTTCCTATCAGTGGTTTCTTAATTTTCAAGAGATAGAAAGCAGGCATTTCCCTTGAAGCCATTTCTACTGATAAATATCCCAGATCATCTTAGGAATTCCAATTTATCTTATCTCCCCAGCAATACTGCCGAGGGAAACATCAGACTTCTCATTTCGAGCAGCCAGAAGGTTGCTTGAGTTCATATAGGAAATGAGCAGTATGTATATACTTTTCCATTTCACCATTAATTTTGGTTGCAGACTGTCCTAGAACATTAATAGGTGATTTCTCCTTCGAGTCTCTCCATAGATTTGAGGATGGTATTAGAAGGCTTGGATCTGCTATCCTAGGGAAAATCCCTTAAAGTGCTCTGGGGCTGACTTGCCCCAGTAGTAAAACAGAAATAAATACCTTGTCAGAATCTCTGGAACATATTGCTACATAGCCTTATAGTTTTAATTAAAACTGAATCTTGAATTCACATCCTTGTATTTTCTACTCTAAAAACTCCCTATTATAGACTTCTCTTTGTCTTAGATTGTTTTATGAGAATTCTAGAGTCAAGCCACCACCTCCTTCTAAGAAGAGTCTTTATGTTCTGAGAGGTAGATCCAAAAAGCTCTTTGCTTTGCATTATTTTTAATCATTGTAATTCACCCCAGGATCCCTTGAAACTCTTTAATGAGGACATAATGAGCAGTTATATGCTTACGGACAATCAAAACATAAGTCTATGCTAAACATATGGATCTGTTGTCATTAATCTAGGTATTTACCTCGGCTTATCTCTACTCTACCCAAAATACTACTTTGCTGATGGAGTCTATCTGCATTCTAGAATCAGGAAGAATTCCTTCCCCTTCACTAAAGTGATCAGGGCTTGGTAGAGGAGACAAGCAAGGATAATGAACCCATTTTGTAAATGTGTGAAGTGTTCAGTCATACAAATCCCTAAACATTTCAAAGTGATTTAGCAAAGTGAGGTTTACCCCACCCGAAATGACTTTCCTTTGGATTCTCAAAGCCCCTCTCATCATAAAAGGCATTCATTCATTCATTCATTCATTTGTCAAATATTAAGTTCCTACTATGAGCCGGGTGCTATTCTAGGCACCTGGGATGCACTGTTGAACAAAATCAACCAAGTTTTCAGCCTTCATGGTGCTGAAATTCCTGTCTGCAGCCTTCATTGGTCTCTCTTTCTTTCAAAGTACTACAAATTTATAGCTGAAACACTGAATTTAAACTTTACCCATGTACTCTCTGGTATGATGCCCTATTTATTTTATAATCTAGACTTACAGCATTGAGTTAAATGCACAGACTTTTTGTCAGCTGGCCTGGGTCACATCTCACTCAATGGGGCCTTAGCTTAAGCTAAGTCACAGACTCTCTCAGCCTCATTTTCCTCATCTGTGCAATGAGGAAAGCAAAATCATCAAACCCACAGAGCTGCTGGGAAGATTGTATGAGATATTCATGCAAAGTACTTAACTCTGCTTGGAGAACACTGAAATGCACATTAAATATGAAACGCTTAACAAATTCAAGCAGTAAAAAATATCTTTAAAACAGCCCTAACCCTCACCCTCACCTACTGAGCAGCATAATTTTTAGATGCTACTGTGACTTCTCTCCAGATTTTTTAAGAATCTGAGACACTTTTGTTTGAAATTTAGGGGGAAGGAAGGGTCTCTCATATCCCTTTGGTTGCAATCATTGTGATATAGTACGGTGGCTCTGAGTTTTGAGACCATACATGAGGCTCAGAATCTTTTCTGAGGCTGAGACCCTACAGGTGCCTGTTTTCCCAAGAACTCAATACCTCCAGTTGCTTCCTGGTTGGTGGGGAGTACCTCTCTGCTTCTCTCCTTTTGCTCTTGAAGATACAACCCTTTCAGTTCTTTGTCTCAAGGATACCCAGGAAAATTTATCAATTTAGGATTTATAAAGGCCAGAAAAGGCAGACTACTTGTTTCCCTAAGCTTGAGTTTTCTGCTCTGCCACAAAACTCCGCTGAGGCAAAGGAGTCCCTCTGGAAGCATGGAGGGGCTGGGAAAGGGATTGTGGTCAGAACAGACTCAAAAGAATATCGCAATACATTTCCTGCAATAGCGGGTTGTTCTTTGCAGTTGGGGCCATTTGTTGTGCCTTTTTGTCACGTCATCTGACAAATAGCACTGAACGCAGGAAACAGATGTGAAATGCATGAGCTAGGCCCATTTCGAGCATATCTGAGTCAGGTTGAAATGTGTGATTTAGTTCCAGGATTTCAATCCATGAGTCATAGACCCGTGGAGTCTCTATGTTACATGACTCCAGATGGTGTTCACTAAAAGGCATGTCAGCCTTGTTCCTGGAGAGGGAGACACTAGGAAGCCCAGGAGGACCACTTTGTCTCCCAATCAAGGCCCATCACCTGGACTCTGAGCCTTTCTCCCTCTTACTTTTATGCAACTATTGTAAGTAAATAGTGCAACTTATATTTTGTGAGCTACCCAGTCCCATCCCCTGATCCTTGGGACATATAACTCCACCCTTGACTGTAACATCATTCCTATCTCTCTCAAAGAGTTACTGTTGTTTCCTTTTAGATAATTTGCCTTCCTTCTTAACAGAAACGTTGCAGACTTTCTCTTAGAGAGTCATTGAAGAACAAGCCAAGAAAAAGGAGGAGCACATTCAGAAATAATTTGCTCAGAGGTGATAGAAACAGAAAGAATATATTATCATCAACAGATTTCTTCTTCAGTGAATTAGAAAATATACATTGTTAAGACCTCTTTATGATTTGAAGTGGAATATTTTAGGGAAAAATACCCAGAGGGATAAAATTAATTTTGATTCCCTTTATAGTACTGAAGAAGGCAGACTATGGCCAAACCAGGGGATAGGACTCCAGCTTCTGCACTCACTGCCTCTAGGACCTGGGGGCAATTGCCTAACCACCCTGGATCTCCAATTCCTCTCTGTCAAATGTGTGTAATAAGAGTATTGCTCCAAATATGGCAGCAGATGCTGGTGGCCCGTTTAAGGCCCCTGGGCACGTCGCCTCCTAATCACCAGCCTCTTACTGCAGCCTCCTGGGCCTCTCTGGAAGGGGTTCTCTGACCCCTCCGCCACCTGTGAGGCAGGCCAGAAGTGCCGTGGAGCTAATGGCACCTGCGAGCTGCCCCCTTAACTACTGAAGGAAGAGATGGGTAGGAAATACTCCAGCTTCCTTGCCCCAGTGGGGAGACTCTGAAGTGTTCTCCATCCTCTCTCAGAGAGCCCCAACAGAATCAAGCCCACCTTCCCACAGTGGTAACTGCTCCTGAATGCACCCACCTGGCTTCTTTCCCATCCCCATCCCATTCTCCAACCTGACAAAAACTCCTTGGAGTCACCTCCCAAACAAACTACTTCTTTTCAATTCTCGTCACAGGGAAATGCAACTTAAAGCAACTATGAAGTAATTCATATTATAAAATGCTTTAGAACTCTTTTTTTTACTCACAGTAAGCACCAAGTAACTTTTGGACAAACTGGAAAAATATCAATAATAATGAAGTAAATATATAAGCTATTTTCCCACCAGATGCTCTGGTAACATAAAATTCAGTACTGTTTTTTCTGTGTGTACCTCTTATGTGCTGAAGTGGAGAAGGCAATGGTACCCCACTCCAGTACTCTTGCCTGGAAAATCCCATGGACAGAGGAGCCTGGTGGGCTGCAGTCCATGAGGTCGCAAAGAGTCAGACACAACTGAGCGACTTCACTTTCACTTTTCACTTTCATGCATTGGAGAAGGATATGGCAACCCATTCCAGTGTTCTTGCCTGGAGAATCCCAGGGATGGGGGAGGCTGGTGGGCTGCCGTCTATGGGGTCGCACAGAGTCGAACACGACTGACGCGACTTAGCAGCAGCAGTAGCAGTATGTGCTAAAGAATTGATGCCTTTGAACTGTGGTGCTAGAGAAGACTCACTTGGACAGCAAGGAGATCAAACCAGTCAATCCTAAAGGAAATCAATCCTGAATATTCATTCGAAGGACTTATGCTGAAGCTGAAGATCCAATGCTTTGGCCACATGATGCAAACAGACAACTCATTGGAAAAGACTGGGATGCCAGGAAAGATTGATGGCAGGAGGAGAAGGGGATGACAGAGGATAAGATGGTTGGATGGCATAACTCACTCAATGGATCTGAGTTTGAGCAAACTCTGGGAGATGATGAGGGACAGGGAGGCCTGGCATGCTGCCAGAGTCCTGGCATGCTGGGGTCGCAGAGTCAGCATGACTGAACAAAAACATTATATGCAGATAATGCAACATTATATGCAGAGACAGGGATCAAGGCCATCCCCATGGAAAAGAAATGCAAAAAAGCAAAATGGCTGTCTGGGGAGGCCTTACAAATAGCTGTGAAAAGAAGAGAAGCAAAAAGCAAAGGAGAAAAGGAAAGATATAGGCATCTGAATGCAGAGTTCCAAAGAATAGCAAGAAGAGATAAGAAAGCCTTCCACAGAGATCAATGCAAAGAAATAGAGGAAACAACAGATTGGGAAAGACTAGAGATCTCTTCAAGAAAATTAGAGATACAAAGGGAACATTTCATGCAAAGATGGGCTCAATAAAGTACAGAAGTAGTATGGACCTAACAGAAGCAAAAGATATTAAGAAGAGGTGGCAAGAATACACAGAAGGACTGTACAAAAAAGATCTTCATGACCAAGATAATCACAATGGTGTGATCACTCACCTAGAGCCAGATATCCTGGAATGTGAAGTCAAGTGGGCCTTAGAAAGCATCACTACGAACAAAGCTAGTGGAGGTGATGGAATTCCAGTTATTTCAAATCCTGAAAGATGATGCTGTGAAAGTGCTACACTCAATGCCAACAAATTTGGAAAACTCAGCAGTGGCCACAGGACTGGAAAATGTCAGTTTTCATTCCAATCCCAAAGAAAAGCAATGCCAAAGAATGCTCAAACTACTGCACAACTGCACTCATCTCACATGCTAGTAAAGTAATGCTCAAAATTCTCCAAGCCAGGCTTTAGCAATATGTGAACCATGAACTTCCCAATGTTCAAGCTGGTTTTCGAAAAGGCAGAGGAATCAGAGATTAAATTGCCATCATCCGCTGGATCGTGGAAAAAGCAAGAGAGTTCCAGAAAAACATCTATTTCTGCTTTATTGACTATGCCAAAGCCTTTGACTGTGTGGATCACAATAAACTGTGGAAAATCCTGAAAGAGATAGGAATACCAGACCACCTGACCTGCCTCTTGAGAAACTTATACGTAGGTTAGGAAGCAACAGTTAGAACTGGGCGTGGAACAAAGACTGGTTCCAAATAGGAAAAGGAGTACGTCAAGGCTATATATTGGCACCCTGCTTATTTAACTTCTATGCAGAGTACATCATGAGAAACGCTGGACTGGAAGAAACACAAGCTGGAATCAAGATTGCCAGGAGAAATATTAATAACCTCAGATATGCAGATGACACCACCCTTATGGCAGAAAGTGAAGAGGAACTAAAAAGCCTCTTGATGAAAGTGAAAGAGGAGAATGAAAAAGTTGGCCTAAAGCTCAACATTCAGAAAATGGAGATCATGGCATCTGGTCCCATCACTTCATGGGAAATAGATGGGGAAACAGTGGAAACAGTGTCAGACATTATTTTGGGGGGCTCCAAAATCACTGCAGATGGTGATTGTAGCCATGAAATTAAAAGATGCTTACTCCTTGGAAGGAAAGTTATGACCAACCTAGACAGCATATTCAAAAGCAGAGACATTACTTTGCCGACAAAGGTCCATCTAGTCAAGGCCATGGTTTTTCCTGTGGTCATGTATGGATGTGAGAGTTGGACTGTGAAGAAAGCTGAGCACTGAAGAATTGATGCTTTTGAACTGTGGTGTTGGAGAAGACTCTTGAGAGTCCCTTGGACTGCAAGGAGATCCAACCAGTCCATTCTGAAGGAGATCAGTCCTGGGTGTTCTTGGGAAGGAATGATGCTAAAGCTGAAACCCCAGTACTTTGGCCACCTCATGCAAAGAGTTGACTCATTGGAAATGACTCTGATGCTGGCAGGGATTGAGGGCAGGACGAGAAGGGGATGACAGAGGATGAGATGGATGGATGGCATCACCGAGTCAGTGGGTGTGAGTCTGAGTGAACTCTGGGAGTTGGTGATGGACAGGGAGGCCTGGCGCACTGCAATTCATGGGGTGGCAAAGAGTCAGACACGACTGAGCGACTGAACTGAACTGAATGCAACATTATATGCAAATATCTTCAGTAACAAGGATAAAATATGAGGCTTCATATTTTCCCCCGAGGCTCAGAAATTTCCTGACATGTACATATACACTTATTCACAAACATATATTTACAGATCTGTACATAGGTACTCAACACACACAATCCTACACACTATAGGAACATAAGCAACACGTATTTACATGCTTTCTTTGATAAGCAATGTTTGGAAAGGCCATGGCCAAGGGAAGAGTAAGCTTCTGTAATAGTCATGGCTACTACTGAGCTAGTATGGTGCAACCAGATGTTAAAATATTGAAATATCTCAATACCTATTGGTTAATAGCCATTGTCATTTCCATTCAACTATTTACAACGTTTTGTTAGCAGAAAATGTAGTGGTTAATGTGCAATAAAGTGTTCTAATTCCTAGCCCGAAATAATTGGAACAGATTTCTTAATATTGTCATGATAAATTTATCTTTAAATGAACAGTATGATCTTATGTGACCAAACAACTCACCATCAAGAGAGGTGATTTTTAAACATAAGGTCAGATAACCTTCAACTGGAAATACTGTAGTAATAATGAAATAAAATAAAATAATAAAAACACCTTTGAATTATTAATATGATTTTATACTATATGCTTTTGTGTTCAAGAATTCCCTATGTATGGATAATTAAAGTCAAATTTAGAAATTAAATATTGAATAAGCCATGAACATACATCTTTCCACAATTAAATTTAATATTAATAAATTCAAATTTAATTTGAATTTAATTAGCTTTGAGCAAAACACCATCTGTTACTGTTGCTAATTCAAATTTAATTGATTGTGTAGTTTCCTTTGTATTTAACCTGAGAACTTTATATTAAAGCTAAAAAGTTAATACCTAGGTTTACGTTCTTACACATTTAAGTGACATCATAATAAGGATGATTTGAGCTGAGGTCCACGGCATTTTTCTCCTTTTACAGTAACTTTGTATCCAGGTCTGGGAACACAGAGCTTGTGGGCTTTTGCACCCAGGAACCCAGGTTTGCATTCTGACCCTGCATCAGAGGCCAACTCAGTTTCTTAGGCAAGTCAGGTAACTTTTCTGAGCCTTTGTTGTTTCATCTTGAATATGAAGCTAATCCCTCCCCCACCTTTCCCCAACGGATTCTCTGCGGGGATTTAAAGGATGGTGTCAGTAAAACATCAGCCTCATTCCAGCCTGGGAAGGGCATTAGTAAATGTAACTTTCCCTCTGTTTCCCCTTTCCCCTTCACTGGGGAGATGGGTCCTTTGCTTAGCTCTTTGTTTTGTTTTTTGTTTTAATCTGTGAGTGTTAAAAAGTGAGTGAGCCTTTACCCTTGGAATCTGAGCTTCCCAGCAGGGCCCCTCCATAGTTTAAGGCGGCCCAGCACAAAATGAAAGTACAAGGCTCTGTTGCAAACAGGGCCGTGGAAGGTGTTAAAACAGAAAAAGTTTCCTTTCTTTTTTGGCCTCTTTCGATCTGCCTTGGTGTTAATTTCCCAGTTAACAGCACGCCCCCTGGGCACCTGAGTGCCCTGAGTTGGGCGCAGACTCTCAGGGACCCCCAGGGACCTGCCCGCAGAGCATGCATATGCACGTGCGCATGCGCAGCCTACTGCCTGCGGAAGTCCTCCTGTCCTTCACCTCGGTGAGCCCTCTGCCGGCTTGGCCATCATGTGACACCCCAGCTGCCCCCATTCTTGTACCCAGTTCCCTGCCTGAGGCACTTGCTGGGTGGGAGCTGAAAGAGGCCGGGGAAGACCCAGTGCTCCAGAGAGTGGAGAGGAGAAGGCTAAGTGTGTCGCAAAGTAGAAGCAGGAAGCTTCCTTGTGTGAAAAACCTTTCAAGATCCAACACAAGCCCCGTTGTCGCATCAGACTTGTATAAAACAAAGTCTAGGGTCACGTTGTTACGAATTGCAAGATGGCATCTTCAGAGTATTGAACTCTTAAGAGCAACCCTCCTGAGAGCAGGCCCCTGTTCCCAATTAAGTTGGCCAACCTACATGTTTATGGTGGTGGTTATCTCCCCACGAACTTCACAGAAATTAGAAAACTCATCTAGCACATAGAAAGGTGTGCCTCTGAATGGGAGGAAACAGAAGGATTCCAGAAGGGCTATGGGAGGCAGAAGTTAACGCCTTCCGTGGAGCAAGCCTATGCCTGCCCCTGTCCCTCCACCGCCCCATAAACACCAGGCACTAGGACCCACTGGCTCATCTCAGATCTGAGTAGGTGTTCATGGAGGGCAGAACCATCTGGGCCATATAGCACTGGGACGGAGCTCAGGTAGGGTAATGCTTTCCTTCTCTTATCACAGAGCAACCGTGCTGCTGTCATGGGAACTGCAGCTGTCTTGACAGCCAAGATCACCTGTGATGTGCCCCCCATCCAGGCTGGGCTCCATTCATTCCTCTTCGGTTGCTTGGTTTTCTGTTTTAGTTTCCACGCATTCTGCAGCCAAATATAAGGTGAGAGATCCAGAACTTTCCAAAATATTCAATTCTGTTTATATTAATACATACTTAGTCCTAGAAAGAAATCCAACAAAGTTCATACTATTAGCCACTCCACAAGCCAAACTGAGTTTCAGTTCAGAATATCCCTCCCTCTGGGTGAAGACTTTGTAGCCCCAAGACATAGCATGGTGCCCACACAGGGTACACACTCAGTGAAATTATTTGTTATGTGAATGGCTGAGTGAATGGCACATTGATCTAAGCTTTGGTGTTTGCTGTTGCTGGAATTTCTTTCCCCTCATAGTAACTAAAGGAAAATCAGCAGAACAAGTATTATTCCCCATTGTACATATGAATAAATGAGGCTGAGGCTCCGGAGGGATAAGATCCTAAAGTCAGAGGGCTAGAATCAGAATATAGGTATCCTGAGCCCAAATGCAGGGATTTTGGCTTCTAAATTTTTACAGCAAAATTAAGCTATCAACTTGAGTGTATTTGATTGTGTTGACAGCCCTACTTTTCTTAGCAAGGGATATTTGCTGTTATCTTATAAGTTGTATCTTATAAGTTATCCCTTTGGTGAACCAGAGAGACAAAACGTTTTGAGGGGAGTCTGTTTTATTAGCTAGAGATGATGATGAGCCAACAGAAGTAAAAGCTTTAGATAGATCGTTGTCACTGTCCAAAGAGAATCGTCTCTCCAGTGTCCTTTTGGTACAGCTACTAGACAAGCCCCCATTTCTGAGCAATACATGCTTAGAAAGACAGGGCAGTGCAAAATCATGATGATAGACCCAAGTTCTGGAACTCAACACACCAAAATTTCTGCTTTAGCACTTAATAAGTGGGTGACCTTGGGAGAAATTAATCTCTCTTGGCCTTAGTGTCTCATTTGTAAAATTGAGATCATAAAAATAGAAAACTTGGAAGGTGGTTGTGAGACATTACTGGTAAAGTGCTCAGCAAGTCCCTGGCATGTGGTTAAGAGTATCATGTGTATTATCTACACTAGTGAAGGCAGATGACCACAGGAAGGAAGGGGAATGTTGCCTTCAGACATGAATTAATAGGTGAAATATTCCCCTTGCATTTAGGTCATGGCACATCCCTGAGTGAGCACATAAACAGATTAAATTCCCTTGTCCAGATGGCTAAATAAATTAAACACACAAACCCAACTGAACTAAAGGTGCAAAGTTCTATATTTTCAGTCCACCAGTAGTGGCTTCTCTGTGTTTTACGGGCCTCAGCCAGTAGGCACTAGACTTGTCTCAAGACACAAGTCCTTCGGTGTTTTTTCCTTTCTGTATGTGAAAAAAATCACATATAGACCTTTCTGACCATTTGGAAGACAGTTTCAGAAAGTAAAGCTGAGACTGAAAAAAACAAAACAGAACGAAACTAAACTAAAACTTATGTTTGTTGCTAAATTCATACACAACTGTGATTGGGGATTTCATTGATAATAAAAGGATTCAAGATCATTCCTAGTGAAAAATTGATTACTCCAGGCTTATGTTTCCTTAACTGTATGAGATAGAGTCTCTTTCTACAATTTGGAAACGCACAATTGCCTTGTGATCCTATTTCTCATACTCAACCACAGAAAGCTGTTACTCCTTGCTTAGTTTTCCTCCTTCAAGACCGATCAGCTCAAAGCGAGGATTAAAGGTGATGGCGGGGCCATGCCAGCAATCTTCAGACAAGTGGAATCCAACCAACACTTTCAGAATCTCTCCTCCCATAAGCCCAGCTGTAGCTGTGTGAGCTTAGTATCACCATAGTAATTACATCTCCAGGCAAACTCAGGTCTCATAGAAACTTTAGAATACACACACCAATTTGCCCATTCCTGCAGTGTGGAGAGCAAGCAAAACTATCCAAACTTTTGTTTATATTGCTTTTCTTTAGAGGTAAAACCTGTTAATGGGTATCTAGGTATAAGGACCCATTTGATTAATGCTAAATGTCCAAATAGTAGGAAAAACTGAAGTAGCTAGGAAGAGGACAAATTGATTTTAAAAGACATTTTGGGATACACCTATTCAACAGATATTGAGAACCTTCTGTTTTCCAGACACTGTCCGAAGCTTTGGGCATGGAGCCCCGAGCAAGACAGACATAGTCCCCTTCTTTTGGGGTACTTATGTTAATGGGGAAGACAGACAGTAAACAGATCTTTTAGGAAATACATTTTAAGGACTAGATGCCCCAAAAAAGCAAACAAAACAGCAGCACCATAGACTTCTTATGAAGGAGAAATGTACATTGTCCTCCTAGGATAATTGAGAATTAAATCTAGGATTCAGTTTCTTCATCAGTAAAATGGGAATGATTCAACTTATAGGTTTATGATGACGCTGAGGTAATGAGCATTAAGTTTGGTTTTGAAATTTGGATATGAGTCTTTATTAAGTTATAATTTTGTAACAAGCATACTCAGAGCACTTCAACAGAAAACTCCCCATCCACACTTCACAGGACGGCCCTTGGAAATTGGAAATAACACCAAATAAAGGAATTTCATACCAGGAACTGGTTTCATACGGACTTGTTGCCTTGGTTGGAATATAAGATTAAAATAAGCCAGTTTGGAATCATCCTCAATAAAATCAAGCTCTTAATTTCTTATCCTCACATTCAGTGATGCTCCTTCTTCATTTCTAACTCTCTTTAATTTGCCAAATCATGTTGGAATTAAACCAGTTCTGATTTGGGGATTTCTTTTTTTAAGGAAAATGGTGATTCTCTTGCTTCATGCTTGCATATGTAAGAGCCAAGATTAGAAAAATCAATTTGAAGCTGATACAGAGAAGCCTTAATTAATGGCTCATCTTTTAAAGCTTATGAATCCCTTTGATGGTCAGTGAGTCACTGCTTATTTTAATTAACTTGGGGAAGAGACACATAGGCATTTAAAATGTGGCTATGATTAAGAATTGGCCCATGTAAAAAATGACATTGACTTCATGTATGTTTGGGCTTCCCTGGTGGCTCAGCTGGTAAAGAATCCTCCTGAAATGCAGGAGACCTGGGTTCAATTCCTGGGTTGGGAAGATCCCCAGGAGAAGGGAATGGCTACCCACTCCAGTATTTTAGCCTGGAGAATTCCATGGACTGTATAGTCCATGGGGTTGCAAAGAGTTGGGCACGACTGAGCAACTTTCACCCAGTTAACATATGTCTTACCTTGTGTGCCTGATTCTTGGCCATTACAGTCATAAAACAAGTTTCTGCTGTTCAGCATTAGATTAGCAGTTTACTCACCCTTGAACAACTGATGGTGCTCCATCTCATGCAACATCAGCAAAATTTTGATTATGTTACTTGCCTGCCATGAGAGAAGTGTCAGAGAAAGGAAGAAAAAAAAAAACAGCTGCAATCTTTGGATTGTAATTAAGTTCCCCCGTGGTCTCCCCAAGTACCCTATCTCTCCACCACTTTTATACTCTTAAAAAATTACATTGTGAACAAACACACGCACACACAAGATATCTCTCTGCCATTTCCTTCTCCAGGGGATCTTCCCAACCCAGGGATCAAACTCAGGTCTCCCACATTGCAGGCAGATGCTTTAACCTCTGAGCCACCAGGGAAGACCATCTCTCTCAAAGTGCTCCAAATTTAGCCTCATAATTACGTGTTTACCCTAGAGTATTCAGCTTCCTACTCTGGAGGTCCTTCTGTCCATGTCTTCCCCATCTCAGAACATTATTTTCCAAGTTTCAGCTCAAAAGTCACACCTTGCAAAGTGTATACCTTGAATCTCCCCAAGTCAGGGTGAAGTTGCTTCAGACTCTCTACTCCCTTGCTCACAGGCTTTCTGCTGACCAGGGTGCCGCGTGAATGGGGTGGTGGCCACAGATACCCTGCATTATGGTTCAGACAGAAAACATAACTGCTGCCCCTTATCCAGGAGCAGATGGGCTGCAGTGAAGTACATGCCACCAGGCAGTGGCAGAACAGCTTTGATTAGAGGCACCTCACTGAATAATCCACATATGATTAACTCAGCCCCAGGTAATCAAGAATCCACAGAATTCAATATCCTTTCTGATTGGGCTTTCATGAATTTAAGACCACAGTTTTAAACCCATAAGCAATCTTAAGGTGAGGCCCAACAATCTCACGTAAGTGGCAGCATCTGTCTCTTGCCAAGCTTTGTCATCCTTGTGCCAACTCTAGGGCATGGGCCCCATATTCATTCTTGTTCTCCAGACCCTTGCATATCTACCATTGATTTCTTAGGTTTCTGGTAGTACTTGTACCAGTGACTTCAGAGTTTCCTTAATTTTGAGTCCCGCAGCCACATCATCTACAGATTTCCACTAATCTGGGCAGTAACAACATCCACCTTCTCTTGACCTTGGTAAAAACACTGACCTATTAGAGAACAGTTTGTTTGGTTTTTCAAATATTTATTTATTTGTTTGGCTGTGACAGGTCTTAGTTGAGGCATGTGGGATCTATTAATAGTTCCATGACGGGGGAGCAAACCCGGGCCCCCTGCATTGGGAATGCGGAGATTAACCACTGCACCACCAGGAAATTCCCTGTCCTTATAGTTTCATCTTGTCCAAGTGTTGGATAAATGAGATCCTACAGTACATAGCCTCTGGTGTCTGGCTTCATTCGCCTAGCATAATTCATGTGAGCTTTATGCATGTTGTTGTGTGTATCGGAAGTTCATTCATTTTTATAAGTAAGGATGTTTTCAAGTACAGCTCTTTAGATCACCTCTTAACCTGAATTATGCCCGATCTATAAAAATATATGTTCTTTTTCCTGTCCCCCATGCTTGCTCCAAAGTCACACAGCCTTGTACTTTTCACTATAG
Organism: Ovis canadensis; assembly: GCF_042477335.2. Classification (NCBI taxonomy): domain Eukaryota; kingdom Metazoa; phylum Chordata; class Mammalia; order Artiodactyla; family Bovidae; genus Ovis; species Ovis canadensis. The sequence goes on from NC_091246.1 coordinate 32,817,728, forward strand.
TGACCACCACTTATCCTCCAGGCTAAGCTCTTTGGTTTAATTATATCTTAACATGACCCCAGAGCAGGAGAAATGTTATTAGACTTTTAAATACCTGAGAAGCAAAGCTTTTAAGATATTTTCTGCCCTCTTCCAAGAATATTCATGATGCCTTCCTGGGTCCAAGGTGTCCTCTGAGATTCATTTAGAAGGACTTGAACAAGGCTACCCATGAAAGTATTTTCTCCAATTATATTTCTTCTCTCTTTTTTCCTTTCTTCCTTCCTTCTTTCCTTTTCTATCCTTCTCTCAGTTTTTTTCTCTCTCTCCTGGTACAAAGTATCTTCCCACCTGGAGCAAATCAGATAGGAAACTGGTGGGGTTTTTAATTTGAATGTTATCAGAGTTTGTAAAAAAATTTTTTCTAGATCAACTGCTGGCAATCAGCAAGCATATTTTCCATAGAACGCGTTAAGTGGCAATAATGCTCTGAAAAAGAATAAGTCAAGAAAGAGGATGGGAAACACCTGGGGAAAGACAGTCAGTGAGTGTCCCTGCAGGTAGCCGTGTACAATAGATGTCTGTGCAAAGCAGATTTCCAGCAGTTGGGAGAACGAGGACCAAACCCCCGAGGTGGAAGCACGTTGATATATTTCTTTATATTCCAGTTTGCTGATCGTTTAAAAGATAATCTTTTAGAAGTTTCTGATAATAGTAACTGTAAATACAATTGATCTTGAACAGCATGTGTTTGAACTGTGTGGGTCTACCCCTTACATGTGGTTTTTTTCAGTAGTAAATAGTACAATATTACAAGGTCCCAGGTTGGTTGAATCCGGGAATGTAGAACTGTGGATATGGAGGGCTGAATATAAGTTACACAAGGATTTTCAACCGAGTGGAGGGCTGGTACCCTTACACTCTGCCAATCCCTACCTCCCCAAGTCCCCCATGTTGTTTAAGGGTCAACAGTATTAAATATCCTTTAGGTTAAGGAAAAACCTAACACAATAGGAATACCAAAGGCCAGAGAAAGCCCTGCATTTTATTTCTACTGAGGCATCTGCATTCCTGAGATGATGACCTGGTCAGTTTCCTTTGACAGCAGTTCTGACCACTAATCACAAGCTCCAGTCCCAGCCTCTCAGGCTGCCTGTGAGACTGTTAACTCTGACCCCACTTTATTTTTAGTTGAACCAAGCTTATAACAGACACACACACACTGTGAATGACCCACAAACCCTCAAATCAAAAAGTCAACTGGAAAGAATGTCTGTGGGTGTGCTGTTGCAAAATGGAATAAATTGTTTTCAGGATTTATGACTACCTTTTAGAAAGACAGTCTGTGATATACTTGCTTTCTTTTTTTTTTTTTCTCATGCTGTTGTCTCTCTGAGATCTTTTTCTGTTCCTCCCGTCACATTAGTGATCTGGAGGGAAGATCTTCCACTGCAGCCTGTAGTTTGCCTATCGAGTTATTTTGTTTGAGAGTTTGGTAAGTAATTCCTCGGGGGATCATCTGTAAGTGCCTACCGCACTTGAGATGTTTTTGAAATAAAGCATTCCTGTAAACTTTACGTTCTGCAAAATCGTGCTCTTACAATAACCGGGCTTATGAATTGAAGGAGATGGGCGCTGATGCCACGGCATCATGCCTTAACAAAGCAATGACTTGAACCTGGGGAGGAAGGTGTCATGAAGTTTCTTGGCAGCAGACATTAAAAGTGAGTAAAGCCACTAGAGTGAACGTGGCATCGAGCCATTGGAATGGATCGCAGCTGCAGGAACTGAGACCAGCCTGATGGAAGGGCCCTGCTGCTAAGGTGGGGGGCAGGGCAACCCGCCCTGAGCCAAGAGAGGCCTCACAGCAGGGAGCTGTATCTTGGGGGAGAGTAGGGGAGGGGCAGGAAAAGAATGCAGGAATTTGTGTTGAACTTTCTTAAAACGTAGCTGAAGGGGCTCCTTCCTCAGGTACATCAGCCAGATTGAGGGGTCTTCCTTCTCCGTGAAAGGATATAATTCTGTTCTTCCTTCCTTGCTTCCCATTGGATAGGAAGATTCGTGTGTGAGCTAGTACAAATGTCCTGTTACATTGATAGCATTTCCCTATTTACCATTTGTTTGCGGACTTCTTCACATTACAGAAGCCATACCTTGCAGGAAAAGTGACTGTATTTGACCCATTAGAAACTAGATTCTCTTAAACGAGGAAAAACGGTTACGGATGTTGCAATGGTTACTGAATAAGAATGGTGACAAGGATAGATCCTATTTATTTAGTGCGTTCCATGGGCTAGACACTTTGCTAAATATTTTGTAGATATTATCATATTCAATCATCACAGTGATCCTATGTCAGAGGAATTTCTATCCCTTTTTGACCCGTAACAGAATTGGGATTAAGAGCAGTGCGGTAAATTGACTGATGTCACCTCGCCAAGAACTCAGAACTCATTTCCAAGCCTCATGCACTTAGCCATCTCTTGATTGATTCTGTGAACTTAGACCTAAGTCTTAAAATGATTATTCATTAAAAGATGGATTTAATACCAGGAGAACATTATAAAGTAGGTCCCAGGCTACAGAACTCTTCTCTGGATAATAAAAAAAATGCATCATTTCATACTATTTTAAAATTTTTTTCCTAAGTGTAGTTGATTTACAACACTATGTTAGTTTCAAGTATACAGCAAAATGATTCAGACATATATAGAGATACAGATATATTCTTTTTCAGATTTATTTTCCTTATAGATTATTACAAAATATTGAGTATAGTTCCCTAAAGCACCATTTCTGTGCTCCTTTTACCTTAGGTTTCCACTGTCTGTGTACCAAAGCAACAGCTATCCAACCTTAGTGTCAAGGGCACATCATCAAATCAGGTGGGCTCAACACATTGTTCTGTGCTGTATTTTGCTAAATGTACTGCAAACATTATGCTGAGAAGGGCTATAGGAAGTTTGGAGACCAGAATGAGAATGTAAGACTAAGATGCTAGGTAGATATGGACAAAGAATGGGGAGGTTTAAAATAGCAAATAATTACTCTCTGCCTCTGCTCTTTTTTTTTTTTTTTTTGGCTTTAAACAAAAGAAATTAATTGTCTCACAGTTCTGGGGGCCAAAGAGCAGAAATCAAGGTGTCAGCAGGGCCTTGCTCCCTCTAAAAGAGTTCAGGAATTCCTTCCTGGTGTCACCTCGCTTCTGGTGGTTTGCTGCAATCTTTAGTCCTCCTGATTTGCAGCTTCATCATGCCAGTCTCTTCCTGGGAATCACCTGGCATCATGCTATGTCTCTCTTTTTATAAGGACACCAGTCCTATTGGATTAGGGGCTACCTTTGTGACCTACTGCTATTGTGACCTGATTTGAACTTAACTAATTGTATCTACAATGACTCTACTTCAAAATCAGGTCGCAACATGATACACTGGGTGTTAGGACTACAACAGGTATCTTTGAGGGATACAATTCAACCCTTCATATAATCAATTCTTTTTTTTTTTTTTCCATTTTTCACTAAGTATATTGCTTAACCTTTCATGGCTTGGTATATTGCTTCTGAAAAATATCTCCTTTATTGTATTTATGCCTCCATTGAGCTTCCATGGTGGCTCGGATGGTAAAGAATGCACCTGTAATGCAGGATACCTGGGTTTGATCCCTGGATTGGGAAGATCCCCTGGAGAAGGGAATGGCTATTCTTGCCTGGAGAATTCCACAGACAGAGGAACCCAGCAGGCTACTGTCCATGGGGTCACATTACGAGCCCCTGAGTAATATTTGACAGTGATTTTTGAAATGCTTAAAAATTTCTATGTTGTTCAGACATTCAGTCACTAAGTTGTGTTCACCTCTTCGTGACCCCATGAACTGCAGTACACCAGGCTTCCCTGTCCTTCACTATCTCCCAGAGTTTGCTCTAACTCATGTCCATTGAGTCCATGATGCCATCCAACCATCTCATCCTCTGTCGTCCCCTTCTCCTCTTGCCCTCAGTTTTTCCCAGCATCAGGGTCCTTTCCAGTGAATTGGCTCTTCACATCAGGTGGCCAAAGTATTGAAGCTTCAGCTTCACCATCAACCTTCCAGTGAATATTCAGTGTTGGTTTCCCTTAGGATTCACTGATTTGATTTCCCTGCAGACCAAGAGACTTTAAGAGTCTTCTCCAGCACCACAATTTGAAAGCATCAGTTCTTTGGTGCTCAGTCTTCTTTATGGTCCAACTCTCACAGCCTTACTTGACTACTGGAAAAACCATAACTTTGACTATACAGGCCTTGTTGGCAAAGTAATGTCTCTGCCTTTTAATATGCTGTCTAGGTTTGTCATAGCTTTTCTTCCAAGGATCAAACATCTTTTAATTCTGTGGCTGCAGTCATCATCTGCAGTGATTTAGAGCCCAAGAAAAGAAAATCTGTCTCTGTTTCCACTTTTTCCCCTTCTATTTGTCATAAAGTGATGGGACTGGATGTCATGATCTTAGTTTTTTGAATGTTGAGTTTTAAGCCAGTTTTTTCACTCCCTTTTTCACCCTCATCAAGAGGCTGTTTATTTCCTCTTCACTTTTTACCATTAGAGTGATAACATTTGCATATCTGAGGTTGTTGATATTTCTCCCAGCAATCTTGATTCCAGCTTGTGATTCATCCAGCCTGGCATCTCATATGATATACTCTGCACAGAAGTTATATAAGCAGGGTGACAATATACAGCCTTGACATACTCTTTTCCCAATTGTGAACCAGTCTGTTGCTCCATGTCCAGTTCTAACTGTTGCTTCTTGACATGCATACAGGTTTCTCAGAAGACAGACAAGGTGGTCTGGTATTTCCATCTCTTTAAGAATTTCCCAGTTTGTTGTGATCCACACAAAGGCTTTAGCATAGTCAATGAAGGAGATGTTTTTCTCAAATTGCCCTGCTTTTTCTATGATCCAGTGGATGTTGGCAATCTGATCTCTGGCTCCTCTCCCTTTTATAAATCCAACTTGGACATCCAGAATTTCTTAGTTCATGTCCTGTTGAAGCCTAGCTTGAAGGATTTTGAGCATTATCTTGCTATGATGTAAAATGAGTGCAATTGTATGGTAGTTTGAACATAACTACAAAAAGAGATGGGCTTCCCAGGTGGCTCAGTGGTAAAGAACATGCCTGCTAATGCAAGAGATGTAAGAGACAAAGGTTTGATCCCTGGGTCATGAAGATCCCCTGGAGAAGGGCATGGCAACCCACCCCATTATTCTTGCCTGGAAAATCTCATGGACAGAGGAGCCTGGCAGGCTATATAGAGTCCATGAAGTTGCAGAGTCGGACACTACTGAAGCAATTTAGCATGCACATACACATAAAAAGAGATCTGATTTCAAATCATGAAGAACCTGGAAATAAATACCAGAGATCTAGAGTTTCGAACATTAAGAAAAATTAAAAATTGGCAGTAGCATACAGAATAATGAAAATGTTATCAATGAGAACACTAAAGGGTTAACCTTATTTTCTTCTTTGAACTTATAAGCTGACTCTTCTTTAGAATCAGCTGCCTTTACATAACCTATTGTTCTTGTAACTCTAGGCTTCCTTCTGACATCAAAAATGACAGAAACATAAAAAACTGCAAAAAGGAGAAAGACAGAACTTTGAAGTAATGGCAGGAAATAACTGCACCATATCAATTATTTTTTCATTCTTAGTGATGAACAACATGGATTAAAAATGAAAATACATTTTATAATTCTCTATTATTCCAAACTCTAAATCAGTGGAAGTGGGTCTAAAGCCATTCAAGTCTTTAGAAAACCTTGAGAAACATTCACGTATCTTGTTAACCAATCATTCTATACTTACTATATTGACTTATGTTTCTCATGGTTTATGGTCTCAAAAATGTCAAAAATGGGACCCCTGGAAGCTGAAAGATAGACATCAAGTAGTTTGGGTTAAGCCATATTACCTACTGTGAGCAAAAATTTCAGGAGTTAAAATTGTGAATGAAGAGATAAAATAAAAGTATTGATGTTTTAAATCTCACATTAAAATGCCCTCATGGTAATAATTCAGTGTAATGTTCTATAAAATTTGGGAAATTTATCAACAGTCTAGTGGTCACCAAGTAGATGAAGCCAAATCAATCCATAATCTCACTTCATCTCTGTATCTCTATTCATTTCCCACCTCTCTCTGTATCTATCTTCTGTTTGATAGAAAAATATGGATATACATTGCATACATATTCCAATGGATTTCTTTTTTTTTAATCTTCTTTGGTTTTACCTTTAATTTTTCTTACTGTGATTCCTTTTTAACATTTCAGTATCTTGTCAGCTTAAAAAAGGAAAAAGAATTATGAAGAAAAGAAAGAAACGTGAGTTTGTAGACATAGGTGTTAGAACTGTGAGTCTGATTCCCTCTGATCCAAGGTTTTCTCTTCAACACTCTCAATTTTTCTATAAACTTGCTTGACCTTTTTTATGTTTAAGACTAATTAATGCACTAATTTTTCTCTTAAGACCAATTAGCACAGTAATTTACACTTTTTTTCCCTGAGATAAGTGTGGGTGTCTGATTCACGGTGTTGCTTCCCTCTCAGTCATGTTATAAGCAACAGAAAAAAGTCTGATCTAACAATTTTTATGGAGCATATTGTAAAATATTTACCTGTTGAATCATTATAGCAACTCCAGGAGCTAGATTTTTTTTTATCATTATCGTTCTGTAGTTGAAGAAACACTCATACATTTATTCATTCCTGTACATACTCAACAGTGTAGGGAGAAACTGGGGCCGCATATCTTTGGTTGTCTCACAACACTGTACTTCAAGACCAGACCAATGTGTAGGTAATATAATCAACAGTGAGCATGTGAGCTTGTTAAATTTTTTCTGCACATACTCTAACTAAGAGATGGGATGGAAGGAGTTCATTATCTGAACATCATTAGCTTTTTCCTATTTTTGTAGATGTCAATATGAAAATTTAACCCAAGGAAATCTTCATTTTAATGTTTGAATAGAAACAGTTATTCTTCTTTATAAGCAATTACATAAAAGGTAAAAATCATATAAATTTTAAAAAGGATAGAGAAAATTTATAATGCTCAGAATCTTACTATCTAGACAAGCTAGACATTAACATAGGCAAATATATTTGAAAATCTTTATTATGAGTTATATGTGTATATGTTAACAATAAAATATCTTTTTCCAAATGATATGCTTTTGATTTTTCATGTCAATAAATACATATCTACATTGTTATCCTCACTAAATGAATATTTTTTCTACTGTATGTGTTACATAATTTATCAATCTCTACTTAATTTTAAATAAAGGATACTTTACATCAGAGCTGGATATGTGTATTGTATGTATTGGAGAGAAAGGGTATTTACAAGGATATTTCAAAGGAGAAGATTAAGGAGAAACGTCATAGAACTCCAAGTCTAAGATTAGTTTGCATGGAAGACCCACTTACTCAGTCTTCAAATACAGCTGAAGTTCAAGGTCACAGGGTCTCTGTGTGTGGTAGGGGCAAGTGCCATAGGCAAGGTGTTGAGCCATAATTTGTCAAACATCTGTATTCTCCTTCCATGCTCACACATGTTTAAAACAATCCAATGTGTGGTTTTCAGCTTCAACTAAAAAAACAAAAAGGACATTTTAGAGGCGACAGTATTTTGGTGTTCTCTCAAATACTTAGGTAAATTTGACTCGGATCGCAAATATTCACCTTATGAACAATACTTGACACCACATTGCTATAGTGTTCACTGATGGTGAATTATGGTAATCCCTTGCTCCTTCAACTCTTGCTCTCCAAACTTTTACTATCTGCACTTAAAAGCCTGAAAGATTAGAAAGCAACTTTGGATAAATTCCTTCCTAGTAAAAGAGTTGCTGCTTGCTCTCTGAAATTTAGGAATCAAATCAATTCAGATAATACTTCCTCTCTTGCTATCTAAACTTGATGGTTGAGTATTCCATATTGGCCCAGAACTCAATATATTGCTAGGAGATGAATACTTTAATCAATTCACAAGAGCATATTTCCTGGGGGAGAAGGAAGGTTGGAACAAAACAGTGTAGATTTAAGAAAACTTAGTAGATCTTTTTGTTTAACTGTGATCAGGCAATGGATTATGAATTAATGAAAAGATCTATCACTCTGTAAGAGAACTGAGAAATGACTTGGGGAGTGGGAATGAGGAAGAGATTACATAGAGCAGAGAAACTTTGATATTATGTTCAGTTCAAAAAATATCTTCTAATTATTCTTTAATGAAATGAATATATAATTTCCTACTTTCCTTCCTCCCTCATCTTTTTTTGCTTCCTCTTTTTGTTTGTTGGTTTGTTTATTTTTTGATAAGCTAAGTGACAGTTCTCATCATTGTCTCTGTATAGTATTTTATTATCTGAATGCTCGACTCAACTAGAGGCATAAGTGAAAGCAAGGCAGCTAATGAGAGCAGAATTCACTTCGTAAACAGGGAAACATCTGGAAGACTTTGGGTAATATTTTGCTTCTTCAGCTGGTGGCTTGTTTGCCCTTTGCTTCTGATCTGCTCCTAGATTTTCACATATGAGACAAAAATTACTTTAACTAAAGCAATGTTTCTCAACCTTGCTGGATCATGAGCATCGCCTGGGGACTACTGGTTAAATGCACAGACCCAGGCATCACTGAATCAGAATTTCTAGGGAATTGGTTTGGAAATGTGTGTTTTTAGCAAAGGTCTCAGATGATTCTTATGATCAGATGAGTTCAGAGCTTACTGGACTAAGACACAGACTTTTGCGACAAGATCTAAAAGCAAGTCTATCCATGAGTCAGTGGTACGGAGCCCCCAGTATCTGTAAAGCACGAACAGCTCCAGTGCCTCACACGAGGACCTGAGACCTTTCCCAAAGTCATGAACCTTAGCACTATCGTTCATAAGCTTTCATGTCCACCATCGAAATAAGCTGCCCATTTCCTCTCTTGCACCGGAAGATTCCAGATCAGTAGGTCTAGAGGAGGGCAAAGAATAGCTTGAGAAGCACAGATAAACTGTCATCCATCATCCCTGCTTGAAGACTAGCTTCAGGCAAAATACTAAAGTAAGCACAACTGCTTGCAATTAACTCTATCTCTGTCTCTCTCTCTGCTGAAGTAGCCTTACCGTAACCCTCAGAAGGGTTTGAATTGCCAGGCAGTCTCTTCTGGATACCTATCAGCTGTCTCTCCTCTTTCCCCCAGTGTTTCATCCCTTCTTCCCATTTCAGCATACAAACTCTCAGATAGTCCTTTCCCAGCCCTCACCTAATGCGGAGGTCTCCCTAAATTTCTCCAGTCTATTAAGGTATCTCCCTTGGGCTTCATGTCTTTTCACTGAAAAACTATCCACTTGGATATCTCAAGTATGCTTGAAAATTTGGACGTTTAAGCCATAAGCTCTCGTGCTGTCACTATCCACTCACCTGCCCAAGCAAACTCTGGACATTTTTCTTGATTCCCTCCACTTTTTTCTCAATATCATAATCATAGGCAGGTTTTGTCACTTCTTTATCAAGTACATCCATTTGCCTGAATCTACTGACATTGTCCAGTTTCTTAGACAAATCTCTTGATTTCTTCCTCCCACAAAACATACAAGCCAATAAACTCTGTTTCCACCTCTGACTTTCCCTTCCCAGTCAGCGACAACACCATGCATTCTAAAATCTTACGGCAAAACAACCTGGAGTCTTCAGCTTCTCTCTAACCCCCCTACCTGCATCCAATCCATAAGCAAAGTCTCTCAATCCTACCTTTAAAACATAGCCCACATCTGAGCACCTCTCCCTCTCCTTGCTGTCACCACACCAAGTATTGCCTCAAATACTGCAGTGACTTCTCTCTTTTGTTTTCACTATTGCCACCACTTTGGATCACACTCCATCAAGTAACTAGAATCAACGCTCTGAAATATAAACCATTATACCACTCACTCGTCTTCCAGCGGCTTTTCACTCACTTAGAATAAAACTGAGCCTCCTTTCAGTGGTTCCCTGAACCCTGTATCATCTGGTTGCACCTGCCTCTCTACCCTCATTTCCCAGCCATGCCTCTCCCATTCTTTCTGTCCCAGCCATATTGGTCTTCTTACTGAGGACGTTTGCCCTTGACTGCTCTCTCAGCCTGCAGTGCTTCTCCCTGAGGTCACTGGGACACTGACACCTTCACCTCAAGTCTCTGCCAATCAGTCTCCCCCCTCGGAAAGACCTGCCACCTGGCTGGGCTCCTCATAATGGCTTCTTAGCCAGGGACAGTCCCCATGTATGCCTCTTTTCGTGGCATCTTGTTTGATTTGGCATTTGTCCCCGGTTTGGTTTTTTTTTTTTTTTTAATAAAGTATAATTAGAAATAGAAACAAAAACTTACCTAGGTTATGTTTGATTGGCCTCCGTTTTGATCTTCTGGCTTTTGCTATGAGCTGGTCTCTCTGGTGACCTGTGAGGCTTGTCTGCAGTGAACAGAGTTCACACTGCAACATGTAATTAAATCTGAAAGGCCTCCAGAGATTACTCTCTGTCTCTCTGACTCTTTCCAGAAACAATATACCTAAAACTTCCATTTCAAACATAAACACAGAGGGTTTGCTAATGAGCAGATTGTGCTCAGCCACTTAAAGCTCCAGTTATTGGGTGGTGGTGGTGGTTGTTCTTCAGCTGCTAAATATTGTCTTGACTCTTTTCAGTCCAATGGATTGCAGCACAACAGGCTCCTCTGTCCTCCACTATCTCCTGAAATTTGCTCAAATTCATGTCCATTAAGTCAATGATGCTATCTAACAGTCTTATCTTCTGCCACCCTCTTCTCCTTTTGCCTTTCATCTTTTCCAGCACCAGGGTCTTTTTCAATGAGTCAGCTCTTTCCATCAGGTGGCCAAAGTATTGGAGCTTCAGCATCAATCCTTCCAATGAATATTCAGGGTTCATTTCCTGAACCAGGATTGACTGGTTTGATCTCCTTGCAGCCCAAGGGACTCTAAAGAGTCTTCCCCAGCACCACAATTCGAAAGTATCAATTCTTCAGCACTCAGCCTTCTTTATCTTTCACATCCATACATGGATGTGAAAAACCATAGCTTTGACTATATGGACTTTTTGTCAGTAAAGTGATGTCTTTGCTTTTTAATACACTGTCTAGGTTTATCATAGCTTTCCTTCCAAGGAACAAGTGTCTTTCAATTTCATGACTGCAGTCACTGTTCACAGTGATTTTGGAGTCCAAGAAAATAAAATCTGTCATTGCTTCCACTTTTTCCCATTCTATTTGCCATGAAGTGATGAAACCAGAGGCCATGATCTTAGTTTTTTGAATGTTGAGTTTCAAGTCAGCGTGTTTGCTCTCCTCTTCCATCCTCATCAAGAGGCTCTTTAGTTCCTCTTCACTTTCTGCTATTAGGGTGGTGTCAACTGCATGACTGAGGCTATTGATATTTCTCTGGCAATCTTGATTGCAGCTTGAGCTTCATCCAGCCTGGCGTTTCACATGATTTACTCTACATATAAGTTAAATAAGCCAGGTGATATTATACAGCCTTGTCATACTCCTTTCCCGACTTTGAACCAGTCAGTTGTTCCCTGTAAGATTCTAACTGTTGCTTCTTGACCCATATACAGTTTTCTCAAGAGACAGGTAAGGTAGTCTAGTATTCCCATCTCTTTAAGAATTTCCACAATTTGTTGTGATCCACACAGTCAAAGGCTTTAGTGCAGTAAATGAAGCAGAAGTAGATGGTTTTCTGGAATTGCCTTGCTTTTTCTATGATCCAACAAATGTTGGCAATTTGGTCTCCGGTTCCTCTGCCTTTTCTAAAACCAGCTTATACATCTGGAAGTTCTCAGTTCACAGACTGCTGACCTAGTTTGAAGGACTTTGAGCATAACCTCACTAGCATGTGGAATGAGCACAGTTGTTTGGTAGTTTGAATATTCTTTGGCATTGCCTTTCTTTGGGATTGAAATGAAAACTGACTTTTTCCAGTCCTGCAGCCACTGCTGATTTTCCAAATTGGCTGACATATTGACTGTAACACTTTAACAGCCAGCATCATCTTTTATGAGTTGAAATAACTCAGCTGTAATTCAGTCACCTTCGCTAGCTTTGTTTGTAGCAATGCTTCTTAAAGTCCACTTGACTTCATACTCCAGGATGTCTGGCTCTAAGTGAATGACCACACCATCGTGGTTATCTGGGTCATTAAGACCTTTTTCGTATAGTTCTTCTGTGTATTCTTGCCACTTCTTTTTAATCTCTTCTGCTTCTCTGAAGTCCTTACCATTTCTGTCCTTTATTGTGCCCATCCTTGCATGAAATGTTCCCTTGGTATCTCCAATTTTCTTGAAGCCTAGCTTGAAGGCTCAGTGATGAAGAATCTGCCTGCCAGTGCTGGAGACGTGGATTTGATCCCTAGTCTAGGAAGATTCCACCTGCCACAGAGCAGCTAAGCCCATGTGTCACAGCTACTGAGTTGTCTTAAGTAGTTTAGCTTTCTTAATGACTAAAGCTACAGTGATTAGATGTCCTAGATTTCTCAAGATAATCTAACTAAGAGAACGTTTGTTTTTATCTCATTGTTTTTATATTTGTCTGCACTCTTATTCCCAATGTTGTTCTCACTGAAACAATTCCCTCACTCTTTTTTTCAATGTGTTTATTTCAAATGGAGTATAATTACTTACAATATTGTGATGGTTTTTGCCATACATCAACACGAATCAGCCATGAGTAGGCATGCGTCCCCTCCATCTGAACCCCCTTCCAAATCCCTCCCCACCCCATCCCTCTAGGCTGTGCCAGATCTCCAGCCTCCGGTACCCTGCTTCTTGCATCAAACTTGCGCTGATCATTCATTTTACATATGGTAATATACGTGTTTCAATGCCATTCTCTCAAATCATCCCCTCACTTTTAATTTACAATTGATGGTGGTCTGGCCAAAGCTTATTGACTGAAGCTTCAGTCTGAATATTGGTGCTACTGGATATAATTGCTACACATTTACCCCAATGCATCATTATTTACTTTGAAATAAAAGTTTCTCAGTATGCCAACAATCTTCTCTCTTAAAATGCAGAGCCATGTATTACAATTCTAATACATGTATAATATATATTCTAATTGTATAACATATATTCTAATAGTATAATTCTAATACTTTCCTTGTATGTTCCTTAACTCACTTTGTGTGTGTGTGTGTGTGTGTGTGTGAGAGAGAGAGAGAGAAATTTTCAAAAAGAAAACTTTTTGATTTAACTTATTTTGTTAACATTCATGAAAATACACTGACATGAAAAAAATAAAGGACATCAACTTGAAAAAAAAGCCCCCTTACTTAGTGTTTTCTTGCATGCTCCTGTCCCTTGGTAGAGGCAACCACTGCTACCAGTTAGGTATGTAGCCTTCCAGATACTTTTATGCATTTTCATATATAGTTTTGTTTTGACTGAAATGTTTGGATAGGCCCTCTCTCTTTCTGATTCAGATCTTTTGGCATAAACTCTGCAAAGCAAGTCAATTGTTAGCCTTACAATTCAACTCCTCCTTACATAGAAGGGAGCCATAGGCATTCACAGGCATTCAACTAACTTAGTCACTCTGATTGAGTTTTGGAAATAAATGGGTTTTCAGCACGTAACTTCTCAGTACATTTGATAGCCAGTAAGCAATCACTAAAGAAACTAACAATTGAGTTGAAATTAGCTGGCCCTCTCTCTCGCCGCAGAGGCCTAGTATTATCATTACCTCCAACTGCAACTTTTGACAGAACGAAGGGATTGACGGGAGAGGTCTGCTAAAGCCATTCGTATAACCAGCAGGATTTTCCATCAGTGTGATGACATCACATCATAAATAAATAGGAACATTTTGGAAAATGGTCATAATTTGATAAGACTATAAATGGCAGCCATTAAGAGCAAGGGTATTATAATTAGAGGTGACTTTTATACCCCAACTGACCACCTAACTAAATTCAGAGTTAATTTAGGTATTTATTAATTAATTGTACTGCCTTGTACTAGCCTCTCTGAGTCTCAGTATTCTTTTCTGTAAAAATGGAAAGATAGTCACCCTTACCTCAGAGTGATGTGAGCATTAAATGAGATACTGTGTACAGAGTGATTAGCTCAGCACCCAGCTTGTAGAACTTCTCAAATGAGCCTCAAAGAGGACACTCAAAGAGTGACTATGTTACTCTACTGATTTGCATAAATAATTCTTTACAGAGCTTTCCTTCACTTTGCTTACTGTAAAGATCTCAATATATTATGGTTGTTCTATGTCCAACCTACTCCGGTATTCTTGCCTGGAGAATCCCAGGGACAGAAGAGCCTGGTAGGCTGCCATCTCTGGGGTCGCACAGAGTCAGACACGACCGAAGCGACTTAGCAGTAGCAGCAGCAGTTCTATGTCCTAGAACTCCAAAGACAGTCAGAACTCCAAATATGACCATTATCAGTATGATCATGTTTGCAGAGAAAAAAAGTATTGTAAAGTTCTCCATGTCCTTGATTACTAAGGTGATTGTGCACATGCTGCTGCTGCTGCTAAGCCACTTCAGTCGTGTCCGACTCTGCGCGACCCCATAGACTGCAGCCCACCAGGCTCTCCCGTCCCTGGGATTCTCCAGGCAAGAACACTGGAGTGGGTTGCCATTTCCTGCTCCAACGCATGAAAGTGAAAAGTGAAAGTGAAGTTGCTCAGCCCTCAGCGACCCCATGGACTGCAGCCTACCAGGCTCCTCCATCCACGGGATTTTCCAGGCAAGAGTACTGGAGTGGGGTGCCATTGCCTTCTCCGTGTGCATATGCAGGGGGTAGTAAAGATACTCCACTTGGATGAACAAAGAAATATTACAGTCTTTACATCAATTTTCTTTCTTTTGCATTTCAACTTTGCATTAGTGCAAAAGAATGTGTATAGAACTTGTAAATAAATGTACTAGTATCACAGAGGCATATTTCTGAGTATTCAAAGTTTTAGAAGCCATTGTTATAGAAAAGGAGCTGGCACACTACACACAGTCCATGGGCCAAATCTGGCCTTGACTTATTTTTATAAATAAAGTTTTATTGGTATATAGCTGCATCAATGTGCTTACATATTTTCAATGGCTGCTTCTGTGCTATAGTGGTAAAGTAGCATGGTTACAACAATGACTAAATGGCTTGCAAAGCCTAAAATGATTGTTAACTGACACTTTAAATTTTGCCAACATTACAATGGAGGATGGTTTTATAAGAGGAGGGATATAATGTACACTGAAATTTGTTTTTAATACCTTTCCACACCAGTATTACCAGATCCACTTGGCAACTCTAAAAAGTGGTAGGTTATGGACTAGCAGCATCAGCATCATCTGGAAGCCTGTTTGAAATACAAATTTTTGTGTCTCACTTCAGACCTTTCAGAATCTGCCTTTGAACAAGACCCACAGCAGTTATGTGTGAACATTAAAGTTTGAGAAATAGCAGTTGTACCTCTATAACTCTCAGGTTAAATATTAGTGGACTGCTTGAAACCTCCAAAGACCCTTAAGTGGATATTAGTTTTAGATTTCTCATTGTATGTATATTTGCTTCTGCATTGCACTGATGAACTGACTTGCCATATATGTATAGAAAACCAGGGCAGCTGGCATGGTCTGGCTCTCCTCCAATTCATGTTTAAATATGGAAAGGCTAAGTCAACCATGCATAAGCTTTGAGGCATCTCTCTTTTATTAAAATATAAAAAAATATATCTTGTTCTTGAAGCTTAAACCATGGCGATGTGTTCATTGATGAAGAAACTTACAGTGAAGGACTACTGATCTCTAGATTTTGTTGTTCATAGTGTTTTAGTTTTTTGTTTGTTTTAAGGCTTTTCTATATTGAATTATTAGTTGATTTACTATGTTGTGTTAGTTTCAAATGTATAGCAAAATGATTCAGTTACACACACATACATATATATCTATTCTTTTTCAGATTATTTTCCCTTATAAGTCATTATAAAATATTGAGTGTAATTGCCTGTACTAGACAGTAGATCCTTGTTGGTAATCTATTTTATACTTAGGAGTGTGTATATGTTAATCTCAAACTCCTATTTTATCCCTCCCTCTCCCTTTCCCCTTTGGTGTGCTTAGTTACTCATTCATGTCTGACTCTTTGCAACCCTGGGGACTGTGGCCTGGTAGGCTCCTCAGTTTATGGAATTCTCCAGGCAAGAACACTGGAGTAGGTTTCCATGCCCTCCTCCAGGAGATCTTCCCAACCCAGGAATCAAACCCAGATCTCCTGCATAGCAGGTGGATTCTTTATCATCTGAGCCACCTGGGGAAGCCCCTTCTCGTTGGTAACCATAAGTTTTTCTATATTTGTGGGTCTGTTTTTTAACTTATTAAAATTCTGTAAGAAGATTAAAAACACATTTATCTATCCTTCCACCTCACAAGGAAGAAACAAATGAAGAATTTCCTGCAAGAGAGCAGTCAGAACAGAATGAACTTCCCAAGCACACAAGCTGACTGGGCCAGGCACCTGGCTTAGGAGCTGAAGTCTGATCAGGCCCGCTGTGCCTTCTGGGTCAGAACCAGCTAACCCCGTCCTTTCTTGAGGTTCTGTCATGGGGTTTTCAGTTTTCCTAATGAAGTATTAATGAGGTGGGTATAATTTATTGAAGAGGGCAAGGTACACTTGCTGGGCCTGAAGTTGAGTTATGTTTCCTGAAGGGAAAAGAAAGTTATGAAATAAATCATCCCTTCTTTAATTAGCAGCTTTGGCTAGCCGACTTGAAATGACTGAGCAAAGTGGGAAAATAAGCCAGGAGTTTTGTCAGAAACCCAAACATGGGTCTCATTTGCTGCTCACTGAGAGATTTATGCAGTTTGGGGTGAACATGTTGGGAGATCCGAGTCAGTTACGTGAAGCGCTACAATGAAATTCCCTCCTTCTGCCCTGTATAAACCTTAAATGAGGTTTCTTTCCATTTAATTCCAGTGTTATGCTAAAAATGAAAAAGGACCAAGAACATTAGGGAGGAGAGGCAGCAAATTAGCACATCTTCCAATATTTTCCAGCACCCTCCTACCTGCTTATCTCTACCAGTAGGTTTTCCTTCCATGTATCACTTTTACTTTCTCCGCCGGAATGTGTATTCTCTAATTTCAACAGCACAGGCTGTTGGCCATCACTTCATCTAAGCCAGAGGCATAGCGCTCTGTATATGATCAGTACATTGAAAACACATGTCATTTCAGCTCAGGTCAGTTTCTGCAGAGCCTTGTAGAATGTGCCAGGTACTGGGCCAGAGGGATATGAAAACAAGTCTGTGAGGTAGAGGGTCACAGATGAGGTTAGAGGAGAAGAATTTTTGAGTATTCATGGGAAAAAAGAGAATTGATTTTGGACAAATTTTGACTTGTTTACCATGCTGGTGAGAGTACATTTACATTATTTTCTTCATTTCACAGTACAGATCATGCTTAAAAGCTCAAAAGAACTTTGGCCCATTGCCCCCCAACTACCTGCACTTAAAAACTACACAAGCAAAATGTACATGTTCTTTGTCCTGATATTTCTCAGCAAAGCCCAGTCATGCCCTGAGGCTGAGTTTGAACCTGGCCCTCCTGGGATTAGTATCTACCGTCTGTGGCCTAAAATGGTTTCCTGCCTTGAATAAAAATGATTTAACAAGCTTTGTGTACATGACTGCCCAAAACATTTTGGTAAGCTAAATGTGAAAGAATCAAAAACATATGAATTGCGCTTTCTTGAACATACATGTGATTTTAAGAGAAATGAATTTGTCCTCAAGCATTTTGTTCTCCTGAACTTTCTGTCTGGACTCCAAACCTTACCATGATCCCTGGAAGGAGAGAGTGCAGCCTGGCATTTCTACGCTGACAATGTGAATCTATTAGAAACTGTAACTTCTTTCCTGTCTCCTGTTAACAGATTTTTGTGAGGGATCAGCCAAAAGGAGCCCACTCTTAGCTTCTAAATCATCCTTCCCCTGAATGGTTGTTCTTCACTGCTCCCACCCAACCCTCACCGCCGAAACTCAGAGTAAGCAAAGATTTCCCATACTTTCCTGGAAACTGCTCATTCCCCTAACTCAGGCATCAGAGAAAGAAAATTTACCCTAACAACCCCCATTTTAGAAAAAGGAAAAGACAAAGGATCTGAGGCATTTTCTTCTGCTGCAGAGCTGTCATGAAGTCTGTAGGTCACATTTTTCTCTTTATGTACATCCTGTCCACTTTGTCAGCTAGTACTTCATATTCATGAAATTCAAACCGTGATATTCCAGGCCCTTCCATGCCTTGCTTTGGAAGAAACAAACTTCTTTCCCAGAGGCCAATGCCTCTCCCACTCCCTTGATTAAGGCTGCTGTGCCCACCTGCTGCCGAGAAAGCAGAGGTGATTCAGAAATGGGCATGGCCTCCTGGAGCTGGGGGCCAAGGGCTCATTTGAGGAAGAACAGACCACTAATAAATTGCACGGTCATTACCCTTTATGCATACTTGTTCTAATAGGTGTCGCAGATTCCTGCCTCCTAATAAGGAAAGGAAGTTGAAAAACACATAAATTCTCTCAAGGGAGTCAGACAGCCCGAAGCCACGCTCAACAGCTGCGAACGTTACCATGAGCACAAAAGCAAAACAGGGCTTAAAAAAGTGATACATTGCCAGGGATTTTGGCAAGATTTCCTTGGATCCAGACTATGTTTTGCGCAGTTTCAGTTGAAAAGAAGAGCAGCGCGCCTGCCTGCCACATGTGATGGAATTCAGAATTAAATAAACAGTGGCATTAATTGATCTAAAAGGGATTCATTGAATGCAGCCCAATGTTTGCCTCTACACCACAGATTTGTTTGTTTGCTTAGTTGCTTATTCTAGCATTTTCTTTTCTCTCTCTTTCTCTTTCTTGAAGTCTCAGGAGTTCATGTTTTGGCACAAGATGGAAGTTTTCTGTTTGATTGGTTGTTTTTTGCTTTTTTATTTTTGTCCAATGCCACAGTATCCCTAACTCTAAATTTTGAATGTTTGAAGGTTTGCTTGGGTAATGGTTCTTTCTCCTCTCTCCTTTCTTCCTTTCCTTCTTTTCTAGGATTTAGTTTCTCTAAGATGATCTAGAGATTTGCTAGAGATGTGCTTTGCTTATTTATGGTGATGGCAAAGGGGAATTCAGGTGCCTCTTTAAGAGGCCATTAATCTACCTTCCTGAGAGTTTATGGGCTTAAGAAGAAAATCCATGAGAATATATAGGACTGGAGTTCAAAGTAGATCCCAAAGTCCAGGGCAACAGATATGAATTTCTTGTGTATTTTTATTTGGTCCTAATTTGCTTTTGAATTTTGTTAAGACCCAGTCTTTCCTATGAGCTACAATTTGTTTTCCACAAAGGATGAGTTCCAAACTTTATTTCATAGAAACTGTTTTGTTTCATCTAGTCTTGCTCACTCTGACTTTAAGTTACTTTTGCGAAGGATGTGTGATTCTGATTTTCTTTTAAAGTGACTTGTCTCATCCGCTTTTGTACAAAGTGATATTGGAGTACTGAGTTCCTGGAATGTTCCTTATCTGAATACAGAACCCCACAGAACTGGATCACTTTCATTTTTTTCACTCTATTACTTCCCAATTTTTTTTAATGGTTGTTCTAAAATGCAGAATAAATGAAAGTCTCCTTTTGCCCCCTTCTGGGGACCATTTTTCCTTTGCCAAACTAGAAAGTAAGTCCAAGAGGATAGGAAGTCAGGCCTATGCTCAATTCAGTAGTATCCAGCCAGGCAGTTTTCTTTATTTGTCCATTTTTATGTCATAGACAAAGAAACTAAGATATTTTACAGAGCTCTACATTTAGCTAAGGACACATAGGCAATCGTGGCAGAAACATAATGACTAAAATCCCAAGGCCAGTGGTCTTCAAAATATTCCAGGAAATTAAAGATTTTGAAATAGTGTTTTAGATGTAGAAACCTTCAATTCCAAATAAATAGCTTTTGGAAAACTATCTGGCAATATCTATTAACATGAACAATACATGTAGGCTTTCTATACATGCACACATCATCTTTCTACACACACACGTAATCTACACATGTAATCCACACAATACATGGGATCTTTCAGCATACACTCGTTCTTTGTTGTTTAATAAATCATTCAGTTCTGTGGGGTTCTGCATAAATGAGTTATGCATAAGGCTTAATTAGAGAAGAAAGAAAAGTCACGCCAGGTGGTGACCCCCTCAGAGCAGGAAGGGTGCAGCAGAGCAGGGGCTTTGAATATCTCATCTGTATTTGTAATGTTTTGTTTCTTCAGGTGGATGGTTAGTACAAGAGGATCATCTTATTATTATTTACACTCTTATATGTCTGAAACATTTCAAAAAGGCTTAAAGAGTATTGAACTTGACAATGTTTTGAAGCCTAGAGGTTAGTAGGTTACTACAGAGTAGTAATTCCAGTGGGAACCACTGGGTGATAGAGATGGAGAACAGTATTCCCAAAGATGTCACACTTAACCTTCCCACAACTGGGCCTCGCAGCTGCCCTCTGTACAAAAAAGGCATCATGACATTCCAAAGAAGAAAACATTTTAATTTTTGAATACAGGATGGTCCATAAATCTTTATAGTATGTGAATTAGCACTGGCATAAATTGATCAAAAAGAGATTTGGTTATGATTATTGTAAAACATAGGTCACATTTCTATTTGCTCATGTAAACTTTATAACTGTTAGTCACAATAGAAACTAGAATGAGCATCATCTCAGAGAAAATCTGCTCTCACTACTGATAATAAGGTCAATTAGATGTGCTGTCCCCCTGGCTCTACCATAGTGATCAAGTAATCAATTAACCATGGACTTCAGGAGTGAACAAGATGCCAGAGTCATCCGGTATAACCCTCTCCTTCTGCAGGGATTTTTAAGGAAGCGGATTCAGAGAGTCTGAATGCCTCTTCTCCATTCCTACCTTCTGCATTTTGGACTGTATCACACCTGACACCATAAATCACAGAGCCTCTTCCCAGCATACTTCAATTAAACCATCATCCTAAAACATCAGCTTGTTTAATTATATTTAATTCCCTAAACTTTCTCCTGTGGTAGGACATGAAATGCAACTGGATATTGCTTTTTCTTATAAATATTTGGAAGAGCTGTACTAGAGTGTTAGAGTAAGTATCTAGTCCCAGTCAGAGGAAGCTGCCTTTCAGTTGTGGTGAACCGTGGCCACTTGCCACCAGGACCAGTCATCTGTCACTTTACTGCAGAATGAGCTATAACATCTAGAATATGCTGTGCCTCTTATAGACTCAGAATATCACTCAGAAAGTTACTTCAAATACAGTTTATTGTCATGGTCAGATCAACTCAATGCAGCTACATATAACTGCTAGGTTATTTCGATCTTTGTTTACATGTAATGACTTATTTTGCATTAACAGGGGTGTTTTGTGTTATAAAATGCTCTGACTTCTGACAGCAGCAGGAAAGGGAGCAAGATTGTGAAGTGCGCTAAAGCTGTCCCCAGGAGGCAGGTTGAATAGGGAACACTGAGGCAGACATGCTGGCCTCCTATGTGTCTAGTCTCAAAGGGAGAGGAAGGCAGGAAGAGGAAGCTGGCCCCTAAAGACAAGAAAGAGAGGACAAGGCAAAGCTGGATGCAGCAGGCTCATGGAGAAAGGCCATTGGATCAGACAACTCACAAAGTGTGATCCAGGAGCTCTGACTGCTGGTGAGATGTAAACCTGTGTTTGCTTGTTTTCTTTTATCTCACAAGACCTCATTCTTATCAGCTGAGGTGGAGCACAAATATTAAGCAGAATCAAGGCAAGAATAATTCTAGGATATGTATGCAATGACAAGTTGGTTTTATGTTTCTTCCTACCTGTGTGCAATGTATTTGTTTACTTATTTTTGGAATGGAATACAGTAATTTGTCATATCTTTAATGCACAACTAAAGTCATCTTTTTCCTCCCTGAACCAGCATTTCCCCTTGAACCATCATCTCCTCCTTAATCACTACCCTATATAGCGAGGCCCTCCAACCCATAACCATTGAAACTCAAGAACTATGATCCTGCTCACTCCCCAACAACACTCCCTAAGCATTCCTTCTTGAGAAAATAAGATACATTTGGCTCAAGAAGCAATTACTGGTTTTTATAATGTCAGTTTATTAAGATATATTTACATATGTTATATATATACATATACTTTATATATAGATCTATAAAATAAAATTTACTATTTTTAAGTGTACAATTCAGGAGTGTTTAAAATACAGAATTGTGCAACGATCATCAATTGTTTTCACTGTACATCTTTATCACCCAAAAGTGAATGGCTGTGACATTTAGAGGTCATTCATAATCCATCCTCAGCAACCACTAATCTATATTTTGTCTATGGACTTGCATATTCTGGATATTTCATATACATGTAAACACACAACATGTGGACTTCGGTGTCTGGCTTCTTTCACTGAGCATAATATTGTGACGGTTCAATCATGTCATAGCATGTATGAGTGCTTCAGTTCTTTTTCTGGCTGAATAATATTCTACTTTATGGCTATACCACATTTTGTTTATCTACTCAACAACTGATGGATGTTTGGATTGTTCTACTTTTTGGTTACCGTGAACCATGCTGCTGTGAATATTTATTTACAAGTTTTTATGTAGACCTATGTTTCAGTTCTCTTCGGTATACACCAAGGAATAGAATTGCTGGGTTATAAGGTAGCTCTACATTTAACATCTTGAGATATTTCCAAACTGTTTTCCAAACTGGCTGCACCATTTTACAACCTTACTAGCAATGTATGGCCCTGAAGGAGGGCACGGCAACCCACTCCAGTATTTTTCCCTTGAGAATTCCATGGCAGAGGAGCCTGGTGGGCTACAATCCATAGGGCCACAAAGAGACATGACTGAAGCAACTTAGCAGCAGCAGCAGCAATGTATAAAGGTTCCAATTTCTCCACATCTTTGTCAACAATCTATGTTACCTATCTCTTTTATTTTAGCCATCCTCATAAGTGTAAAGTTATATCTTGTTATGTTTTGATTTGCATGTTCCCTAATGACATTAAACATCTTTTTGTGGGCTTGTTTTCCATCTGTATATGCTCTTTCCAGAAATATCTATTCAAAAAACATTAGTTATTTTTAAATTGAGTTATTTGTCTATTGTTGGATTGTATGAGTTTATATATTAAGCATTCACATGCTTTATCAGATATATGATTTGCATGTAAGTATTTTCTCCCATCCTGTGTATCATCTTTTCACCTTCTTGATGCTCTTATTTGCATCATAAAAGTTTATAATTTTGATTCAGTTAGTGTATAAATTTTTTCTTTCATCACCTGTGCTTCTGGAGTCATATTCAAGAAACCACTGTCTAATGTAAAGTCATGAAGATTTATCCTTTTTTTCTAGGAGTTTTACAATTTTAGCTTCTACATTTAGGTTTTCAATTTATTTGAGTTAATTTTTGTATGGTATGAGGTAGGAGTTCAACTTCCATTTTGTGCACGTGGGTATCAAATTTTCCCAGCACTATTTATTGAGAATTTCCCCCATTGAATTGTCTTGGTACACTATAGATGATCAATTGACCCTAAATATTAGGATTTATTTCTGTATCTCAATTTTATTCCATTGAACTATATGTCTGTTTCCACACCAGGACAACACTATCTTACTATCTTAAAAACCCTGATACTGGGAAAGACTGAAGGCAGGAAGAGAAGGGGACGACAGAGGACATGATAGTTAGATGGCAGCGCTGATTCAAATATGTTTGAGCAAGCTCCAGGAGATGGTGAAGGACAGCGAAGCCTGGCATGCGGCGGTCCATGGGGTCACAAAGATGTGGACATGACCAAGTGACTGAACAACAACTAAGTGAGTTTTGATGTCAACAACTTCAAGTCCTGTTACTCTGTCCTTTTTCAACATTGCTTGAACTATTATTGGTCCTTTCTATTTCTGTGTAAAAAGAACTCGGCTTACCTTTATCCCTAAGTCCTGGGAGGTAACCTCTAAACCCTTGGAATTTCTTCAGAGAAAGAAGTATCTTTTACTCCGGTTGGGTCCCTTGGACCACACCTGATAGTTTGTGCTAATGTAGTGACTTCTGGTGGTCCTCTAGATAGTTTATGCTAAGGAGATGACTTGCGATGGGGATTGGTCATTTCAGAGAGACCAACCACATGATTACAGTGTTGGGGCTTCAAGCCACGTGATACAGCCCACCGTCTGGGAAGGGGAGGGGAGCAGGAGATTGAATTTAACCACAGAGGCAATTATTCAATCAATTTTGTCTTTGTAATGCCTCAGTAAAAACTGAGTACTGGAGCTTCCCTGGTGGATGATAGTCTTTGAGTATGGTCACAAATCTGTATGCAGGTCAGGAAGCAACAGTCAGAACTGGGCATGGAACAACAGACTGGTTCCAAATAGGAAAAGGAGTACGTCAAGGCTGTATATTGTCACCCTGCTTATTTAACTTCTATGCAGAGTACATCATGAGAAAAGCTGGGCTGGAAGAAACACACGCTGGAATCAAGATTGCTGGGAGAAATATCAATAACCTCAGATATGCAGATGACACCACCCTTATGGCAGAAAGTGAAGAGGAACTCAGAAGCCTCTTGATGAAAGTGAAAGAGGAGAGTGAAAAAGTTGGCTTAAAGCTCAACATTCAGAAAACGAAGATCATGGCATCTGGTCCCATCACTTCATAGGAAATAGGTGGGGAAACAGTGGAAAACAGTGTCAGACTTTATTTTGGGGGGCTCCAAAATCACTGCAGATGGTGACTGAAGCCATGAAATTAAAAGACGCTTACTCCTTGGAAGAAAAGTTATGACCAACCTAGACAGCATATTCAAAAACAGAGACATTACTTTGCTGACTAAGGTCCGTCTAGTCAAGGCTATGGTTTTTCCAGTAGTCATGTATGGATGTGAGAGTTGGACTATGAAGAAAGCTGAGTGCTGAAGAATTGATGCTTTTGAACTGTGGTGTTGGAGAAGACTCTTGAGAGTCCCTTGGACTGCAAGGAGATCCAACCAGTCCATTCTAAAGGAGATCAGCCCTGGGATTTCTTTAGAAGGAATGATGCTAAAGCTGAAACTCCAGTACTTTGGCCACCTCATGCAAAGAGTTGACTCATTGGAGAAGACTCTGATGTTGGGAGGGATTGAGGGCAGGAGGAGAAGGGGATGACAGAGGATGAGATGGCTGGATGGCATCACTGACTCGATGGACATGAGTTTGAGTGAACTCCAGGAGTTGGTGATGGACAGGGAGGCCTGGCATGCTGCGATTCATGGGGTCGCAAAAAGTCGGACACGACTGAGAGACTGACCTGAGCTGAACTGAACACTTTGATGTTAGGAGGGTGGTATATACCTGGGGACAATGAAAGCTTTCCATTTGGAATCCTCCCAGAGTTCATCTGATGTGTCTCTCCCTTTAGCTGGTTCTGATTTGTGGCTGTGATCCTAAAAATAGTACTTCCCTGAGTCCTGTGAGTTGTTCTAATGAAATTATCAAACCCCAGTATGGTTGTGGGAACCCCTGAATTTGTAACCAGCTGGTCGGAGGTAAGGATAGTCTTGGGGATATTGGTCACAAGTCCAGGGATCCCCAAGACTATCCAACCTGGATCTCTTTAAATTTCCATTTCTTTTAAACAACTCTGGCTAGAGCTTCCAGTACAATATTGAATTGAGGTCCCAAGACTAGACATTTTGTCTTGTTTCTGATCTTAGGAGAAAGTATTCACTCTGGCTTTTTCATAGATGGCCTTGATCATCCTGAGAAAATTTACTTCTATTCCAACTTTGTTGAGTCTTTTTATTAAGGTGTTCTAATCTAAATAGGAATTAAATGAGAATCGAGAAAAGATCAACTTCAGGCTAGAGAAAAACAATATACTCTTAAGAGGGGCTGTAAGGGGATGGGGGGAAAGCAATGTCACCCCACTCCAGTACTCTTGCCCAGAAAATCCCATTGGCAGAGGAGCCTGGTAGGCTGCCGTCCATGGAGGTCGCAAACAGTCAGGCATGACTGAGTGACTTCACTTTCACTTTTCACTTTCATGCATTGGAGAAGGATATGGCAGCCCACTCCAGTGTTCTTGCCTGGAGAATCCCAGGGACAGCAGAGCCTGGTGGCTGACGTCTATGAGGTCGCACAGAGTTGGACACGACTGAAGTAATTTATCAGCAGCAGCAGCAGCAGCAGCAAGGGGATAGGGAAGAAAATCCAGGAAAAACAGAAAAATATGCTTCTCCTTCTCTAGCAACAGGAACACTTGGCCAATTCACTTGGCACCCCATTGGGGCCTAGCTGAGGAATCCTGGTGTGGCATAAAGTCTGCACCACTGGGATGAAAACCTTCAGTTGGCAGATGACCCACTGCAGGGCCGAGTCTCACTGAGTCCTCGGAAATTTTGACATGTTCCTGCTGACACAACTGATGATATACTCATGTGCTTGCTTGACATGTAAACTTCTTGAGATTTTTTTCAACATTTGTGAAAGAGTGATTGAATTGGCTTCAGTTTCAAAATGAAAAAGATAGAGATTAGGTGCTCTGTATTAACTGTCCCCAGTCCGAGGCTGAGCTAAAAGCTCCCAACTTTCAGCTAGAAGGAGCTCTTGATTTACAATCACACCAGGATGGATTACCTGAAAAAAGCAACCTTCAGGCAAACTGTGATTAACTTGACCAAAGACATCTGGGAGAGCCATCGATGGCCTGAAATTATGACCTTAGTATTCTGGCCTGAAACTAGACACCACTGGAATTGCCTTCCTGCAAGACTCCAGCACAGGGGCCTTTGTTTGGTATTCCAACAGCTTTTTTTTTTTTTTTTTTTTTTCTTGGAGCAGTTTAGTAAAAAAACACCTCCACAGGGACAGTCCATGAAGAAGCAATCACAACTTCCCAGCTTAGCAGAAGCTGCTTTTCAGAAAACAAACTCCAACTTGCTCAAATCATGGGAGCAAAACAATGAATGCCTTGATGATTAGCTACTGCTGAATATGTAGGTTTATCAGAGCAGTGAACTAAGTATAAAATTTGGTGCTTGAAATAAAGCATATGCTCACAATTAGCTGGGCTTTCCTGTTGGATACTGTAAAATCGCAACAGGCTGTCAGGATTCATTTTCAGTTGCTGTTATCAGCCGTGAATAAAGGTTGGAGTGAAATGGGAAACAGACTTACAGGTGCTAACACCAGTAATTTATCAGCATGAGGCAGGCTCCTTTTTGTTCTCTGAAAAGCCCTGGGAACCTCAGTCCCTTCTTTTGTGTTGGGGAGCTGATGACCCAACAACAGTCACACAACTAGGACTTGGAAAGAAACTAAAGAAATAAGAAAAAAAAAAACCATGAGCCCTCTCACACAAAGGTGCCTTTCAACAAAGTATTTGGGCTTAAAACTAAAGTTTTAGAGACCTACCAAATATTTCCTTCTGTGCTTTCTTCTCTCTCCTGACTATTGCTGTGCCCTCTTATCTGGATCTTTTGGTCCTCAGGGGATTTAAACTGATTTTTGTCTTAGCAGGGTACAAAACCTCATGCCAGGAAGGGCAAGAGGCCTGCAGAGCATGTGCCCTTGGGCTGAGAGGATTGTGCTTGCATTTATAGAACAAAAATCAACAAATTCACTTATTCCCTTTCTAGTTGAGCCACCTTGAGGGCACAGAAAATGGGTGAAATGAGAATATCTAAATTTATAAAATTAAGTCAGTGTTCAAAAAAATAATTACAGAGCTAATGAAACACATTAAAAAAAAAAAAAAAAACTATTTGTGTCCATGAACTTTCCAAGAAAATTGCTATGGTGTATTTTCACACTTAAGAAACCAGAAGAAAATAAACATAAATTAGGGGATTATACTGATCTCAGAAGAATAACAGAGAGTATTAAGTAGCTTTGGAAACACTGAACATTTTACTAGAGTTTAAATCCTTGAAATGAATTGAAAATCTTTTGTTTTAATGAGAAACAACAAATGGACATGGTTGGTAACAGCCTTACTTCTTGGATGAAGTTCTCATATAGGAAGGGGCAAGAGAACAAGTGTACAGAGATGAGCTTTCAGTAGCTCAAAACTGTTGCAAAATAAGCTCATCAATTTAGTTTTTCCCTCAACTTCCCTTAATTTTCCCACAATTTCATTCTTAATATACCTTTTATAGTACTTAAACTTCCTTCCCTAAAGATTTTAAACATGAAAATCATTTTTGAAATAGAGATTTGTTTTTCTATGGGATTATGAAGATTTTTGTGTAAATAATCTAAGTGAGAACCCCCTTTAGTTTGAACCCTTAGAGGTTTCAGTAATTTACAAGGAATGGAGAATATTTTCCTAAAGGAAAATCACCATTGAAATATAAGCATACCTCATTCTATTACGCTTTGCAGATATTGAATTTTATAAAATGAAAGTTTATGGCAACCCTTTGGCATCGAGCAAGCTTATTGGCACCATTTTAACAGCATTTGCTCACTGGGTGTCTCTGTCACATTTTGGTAATCTTGTTAATATTTCATCATTATTACATTTGTTATGGTGATCTGTGATCAGTGATCTTTGATGTTACCATTGCTACTTATGGAAGGCTCAGATGATGGTTAGCATTGAAATATTTTTAAGTTAAAGCAATGCATTGTTTTTTTAATATATAACTTATATGGCAACCCACTGCAGTACTCTTGCCTGGAAAATTCCATGGACAGAGGAGCCCAGTGGGCTATAGTCCATGGGGTCACTTCACTTTTATTGAACACTTAATAGTCAACAGTTCAGTGTAAGCATTACTTTTATATGTACTGGGAAACAAAACAATTTATGTGATGTGATTTATCATGATATGAGCTTTACCACTATGATCTGAAACAGAGCCTGCAACATCACTGAGGTATGCTGCTACAAAACTGACAAGGGTAAATATATTCCCCTTATATATATATATAAATTAATTTGTTGGATATACGTTAGAAGTGCTAACTTCAAATTACAGGTTATCAGTAAATTTGGGTGATGTTTCAAAAACACATTCAGATATCATCCTCTAAGGTTTATTTTCAGGACCACATGTTAAGATTTTCCCAGTCTTAGAGCCTCTTTAAAGGCCCCAGGATCTAAACTGACTTCTTCATCAACCCCTTCCCTTTTCCACTCCTACAGGCTTCCTGAGCTGGCAAGGGTAAAAAATAAGAAAGAATCCTTGGTCTAAAGGAAGAAAAGTGTTTCTGCAACTCATTATGGTTGCCCCTCCTTCTTTAAATAGCTTAAACAATATTGTTAGGCTTTTAAATCCTAGATAATTTCTAGCTAAAAATGTGTGATTCATTTGGCATAATGTTAAAAGAGCACAAGCCAGGGATGGGTTTTGTTTTAAATCACAGATTCATTGGGCAAGATACCATGGTAGCAACACTTTGCTCATCTACAACCTGGGGATAATACACATTACATCACAACATTGTTGTTAGAACCCAAATAAACAATATACATTGAAGGCACCTCACAGAAGGTAAAGTGCCTTCAAACAGGAGTTGTTATCAGAGCTATTTGTGTGAGGCAAGTGAGGGAAGTGTATCAGAGCTCACTTGTAATAGAAATGAGCAAAATTCGCAAGTTACATCAGAGCTCCAGACTCTTCTTTTTGACTGTCACTGAGTAACCCCAGCTCTTATCATGGATGCAAAGGGTGGTTCCTACAGACATGATCTGCCTCTTTGGTGATGAAGTTAACACACAGATTTCCAGAGAATGTGCAGTTAGGCCTTTATTTCAGATTCATGTGGTCTTTTCTTGACATACAAAGTCCACAAAAGATGCAAGCCTGGTCATCTTTTCTAATCCATTCAGCTCCTTCCCCTGACTCTTGCCAAGAATGTGACAGGACTGGCAGTCAATTGGCACACACTGGGAAGGCCATCCTGGTTGTTAAATATTGAAATACTGACATAATGGTTGATAAATAACGATCACTTCCTTGAGCCCCACAGAGTGCTCCCTTGATGCACAGACCTGGTGGCCCAGCCATCCCTGAGCTTTGACAATTAGGATGACACTGTTATGGTTGAGTGAGTGAAGTCGCTCAGTCATGTCTGACTCTTTACAACCCCATGGACTATAACCTATCATGCTCCTCCATCCATGGGATTTTCCAGGCAAGAGTACTGGAGTAGGTTGCCATTTCCTTCTCCAGAGGATCTTCCTGACCTAGGGATAGAACCCAGGTCTCCCACATAGTAGGCAGATGCTTTACTGTCTGAGCCACCAGGGAAGTCCTTACTGTTATGGTTGAGCAGGACCAACTGGTTAAAACTTTTAACATGGACTGTGGGGTGAAAGACCTTAGTCTTTGACTCCTGACCTCACCATTCCCAGTCCTACACTCTGCAGTTCAGATCAGTTCAGTTCAGTCACTCAGTCGTGTCCGACTCTCTGCGACCCCAGGGACGGCAACACACCAGGCTTCCCTGTCCTTCACTAACTCCCAGAGCTTGCTCCAACTCATGTCCATCAAGTTGGTCTTGCCATCTAACCATCTCATCCTCTGTCCAGTGTCTGTCCTACTCCTCAGACCTTATTCCTTATTCCCCTACACTTCATCCCCTCAAAGGTCCAGCCTCTCTGTGTCTGGCCTTCATAGTAGGTTTTTTTCAGTCATTCTCTCTTTAGTTGGATTCCGCTGATGAATGGAGGACTGGAAGAGAGTGAAGGGGGTGAGAGGTAGAAGCATTCTGCAGAGCAGTCACCAGGAGGAGCATCCAGAGTCAACAAGATCCCATGAAAAGCAAAGACTGAGCCTCTCAACATCACAAATATTGTAAGATATCACTCAAATACTGCTGAAAGTAGCTCTTTCCTATTTGCTCATTTCTGTTCCCCTCTAATCTTAAAAGAAACTAATTACAAAGATTAGATCATGAGGTAATTTAACCTAACTCCTGATTTATGCTCTCCTGAATGCACAGCATGCGTCGCCTAACCTGTGGATTCTTTCCCTAGGTTAAGAGAAGTAGGGATGAAGGATCAAGCAATTAAAGAATGACTAGCTGTCTACTCTCAACATTGCCCTTAACAATCCTCAGATAGATCATGTGGGCAAAATAACATCTGAAGCAAGAGTCAGCCAGTTTGCACTCAATGGAGAAAAATGCAGAACCTAACCTCCTGCCTGGATGAGTCACTGTGATTCTTCCCCATTTCCCCCTTTAAAAACTGCACTATACCATAGGTTCTTATTAGTTATCTATTTTATGCATATTGTCAATGTTGTATATGTCAATCCCAGTCTCCTAATTCATCCCACTGCCCCTTCTTTTCCCCTTGGTATCTGTACATTTGTTCATTACATCTGTGTCTCTATTTCCGCTTTGTAAAAAAGATCGTTTATACCAGCTTTTTCAGATTCCATATAAATGTGTTAGTATGCTAAATTTGTTTTTCTCTTTCTGACTTACTTCACTGTACTCAATGCTCTGTGGTGACCTAAATGGGAAGGAAATCCAAAAAAGAGGGAATATATATATATATAATCTTCCTATAACTGATTCACTTTGCTGCAAAGTAGAAACTAAAACAACATTGTAAAGCAATGACTATCCTCCAAGAAAAATAATAATATTTAAAAAATACAGAAACTGTTATGGCTGAGCAGAATCTTTGGAGTTGCTCTCAGGACATGAGTTCACCTTCTCTCTAGTTTGCTGGCTTTTCTGATTAGAGTACCTTTCTTTTCTATTAACACTTGCCTTTCAAATCATTGGTTTTTTGAGATGTGAGCAGCCAACCTGAGTTCAGAAATAGTGTGATCTTCCTCATCTTCTGATCTTAAAGCCTTCATTCTATTTCCTTGGCTGAAACAGATTTCATGAAGGGATAATGGAGGAGAAAAAAAATCTATGTGGAATAAAGATTTGCTTTCCCATGGAATTGTGAAAGTTTTTATATGAATAACTCAATTTAGGACACTTAGTTTGGACACTGAGAGGTGTCCATCACTTATAAGAAATGTTCCTAAAGAGAAAGCACTGTTGAAATACAAAACCTGCCTGGCTCCCCTTATACCTGCCTAATAAAAAGTCATATACTGTTGAAGTTCAATTCAAATCAAAATTGTAAGTCTTTACCTGGATACATTTGATATCTCTCTATTTACTAAAAGAATACTCCTATTCATCAGAAAGTTTTCTTAAGTTAGTAAAACATCCCTTCCCACTTCTGTTGGATCTAATACAACATCAGACTTTTTCACTGGCATGCCCCTATGGAAAATGTAGGGGTGAAGGAGAAGCAAGGGAAGCAGGAAATGTTCTTGTTTGTGGCCATTTGATGGCACCCCACTCCAGTACTCTTGTCTGGAAAATCCCATGGACGGAGGAGCCTGGTGGGCTGTAGTCCATGGGGTCTCGAAGAGTTGGACACGACTGAGCGACTTCACTTTCACTTTTCACTTTCATTCATTGGAGAAGGAAATGGCAACCCTCTCCAGTGTTCTTGCCTGGAGAATCCCAGGGACGGAGGAGCCTGGTGGGCTGCCCTCTATGGGGTCGCACAGAGTCGGACACGACTGAAGTGACTTAGCAGCAGCAGCAGTAGCCACATGGTAATGCTCTCTCTCCCCGCTCCCTTTCCTCTAATTCCTTCTGATCAGTTTGGGGGCAAGCAGAAAGAAGGAGGACTATGTTTCCTTTGTGAGTTCAAAAGGTGGCTCCTGACTACTCTTGCTCTTGCCACTGATGCATGGATGAGTGCTTTTCTGTGACTAATGAGGACGTGGTAAAGCTGGAAATCTATAAATTATCTTTTTATTTTGGTTCCTGTTATATGATAAAATTGTGTGGTAGATATAAAACCATTTGTATAAAATCATTATATAGTTCCAACTATACAAATATGTAATACCTATTAACGATAGTATTGTCATTCTTAGAAAGCTAATGATCCATTACATTTGAACAAGATGAGATCTAACTAATGATATTAACCAAGCCAAACATTGATGAAGCCCAGGAACCTCTCTGTCTTTGTCACCACTCTGAGTTTACCAGAGTTCTTCATGTAGAAGAGCTCAATAATTGTTACTGTTGGATTAAGGGACTCGAATATAATATGAAGGGCACATGATAATGCGTTTTTTTTTTTTTTCCAGAAAATAATGTTGGCTGTTCTTTGAAGAAAATAAAGTTACTTTCATACCTCACACTATATAAAAAGTATTCAGATGAATATACCTCATATTATATTAAAAAATTCAGATTGCCAAATGTAAAAACCAAAATTATAAATTTATATATAATTTATATACATAATATTTAATGATTAAAAACACAAGCAAATTTTAAAAAGCTAATTTGGGAGAAAATATTTGCAAAATATACAACTGTTAAAGGAAAGGCAGACAAATTTACCCAGCAGAAAAAGGGTCAAAGGATACGAGTAATTAATGCAAAAGAGAAAATACAAATGGCCAGGCCTTCCCTAGTGGTCCAGTGGTTGAGTCTGCCTTCCAGTGCAGGGGACATGGGTTTGATCCTTGGTTGGGAAGTAAGATGCCACATGCCACAGAGCAACTGAGCCTCTTCACCACAACTAGAGAAGCTTGTATGCCACGAAGACCTAATGCAGCCAAATATATAATTTTTTTTTAAAAGAAATACAAATGGCTAATGAACATTGGACTGAAATGTTCTGTCCAGTCCAATGAACTATTGGACTGAAAACAGACTCAGTCTCACCAGTAGGGAGAAAAATGCAGATGAAAAGAAAATGAGATGCTGCTTCTGCCTACCTGGCAAAAATGGAACAGACTGTTAATCTCTAGTGGTGGCAGGCTGCAGCTTCCCTTGGAGACCACTGCACAGAGTGCACATTGGTAAACTTGTGTAAATAAATATTGAAATGTAGAACATGTGAGTCACTTTATATCAATAGACAAGCACCTGTAGCAAGAGGCTTGAAAGCATCTAGGACCTGGGTGCTTCTTAAGGGGTCGGAAGAGTCCAGAAATTATGTAGAATGATGAGTAAGAAGCACCAGCAATGAATGGGACCAAGAGAGGGCTGTGGGAAGAACCAAAAAGTTAGCAGAAGGGGAAGCATTCAAACGACCAAGAGAAGGTCCTAATGGAACTACTCTGATGCCCAGGCCAGGGACTGGAGAGGAGTTCATGGGCCGTGATCAGAGCACACGAATGAATAGTTTCCATGCAGCAGCAATTACCTGGGACTCTGGTTTGCTGCATCGACACCAATTACTCTGTTGTTTACAATGGGCAGTGTCAGGCACTGATGTTACTGGACGAGCCCCTTAAAAAGCTTCAAAAGTGTTTTTCCCGTGTCTTCTGGATTAAGTCCACGTTGCCTTGCAGCAAGAGAACAAGATAGAGCACAAGTGTGAACTGATCTTCTTCCCCTTCCTCCATCTCTCTGGACTTGCACCTGTTGAAAAAGTACCCTGTGAAATTCAGATGATAAAATAATATCTGACTACAGAGGAAGAAGGGCTTCCCTGGCAGCTCAACTAGTAAAGAATTTGCCTGCAATGCAGGAGACCCCAGTTCAATTTCTGGGTCCAGAAGACCCCCTGGAGAAGGGATAGGCTACCCACTCCTGGATTCTTGGGCTTCCCTGGTAACTCAGATGGTAAAGAATTTGCCTGCAATGTGGGAGACCTGGGTTCGATCCCTGGGTTAGGAAGACCCCTGGAGAAAGGAACAGCTACCCACTCCAGTATTCTGACCTGGAGAATTCCACAGCAGATGACAACAGATGCTGTTGAGCAGAGGAGCTCTCATAGTCAACAAAAGACTACAACAAATGCAGTACTTGGGTGCAGTCTCACAAATGACAGAATGATCTCAGCTTGTTTCCAAGGCAAACCATTTGACATCACAGTAATCCCAGTCTATGCCCCAACCACTAATGCTGAAGAAGCTGAAGTTGATCGACTCTATGAAAGCCTACAATAACTTCTAGAACTAACACCAAAAAAAGATGTCCCTTTCATCATGCATGTGTGCATGCTAAGTAGCTTTTTTCGTGTCCTACTCTGTGTGACCCTCTGACTGTAGCCCACCAGGCTTCTCTGTCCATGGGGTTCTCTAGGCCAACATACTGGAATGGATTGCCATGCCCTCCCCTAGGGGATCTTCCTGACCCAGGAATCAAACCCCTGTCTCCTGTGGCCCCAGCATCATAGGCAGATTCTTTACCTCTGAGCCAACAGGGAAGCCCTGCTTTCATCACAGAAGATTGGAATGCAAAAGTAGGAAGTCAAGAGATACGTGGAGTAACAGGCAAGTTTGGCCTTGGAGTAAAAAATGAACCACACCAAAGGCTAACAGAGTTTCATTAAGAGAACACACTGGTCACAGCAAACAATCTTCTACAACAAACCAAGAGATGATTCTCATATGGACAGAACCAGATGGTCAATATCAAAATCAGATTGATTACATCCTCTGTAGCCAAAGATGGAGAAGCTCTATATAGTCAGCAAAAACAAGACCTGAAGCTGACTGTGTCTCATATCATGAGCTCCTTATTGCAAAATTCAGGCTCAAATTGAAGAAAGTAGGGAAAACTACTAGGTGATTCAGGTATGACCTAAATCAAATCCCTTACAGCTATACAGTGGAAGTGACAAGTAGATTCATGGGATTAGATCTGATAGAGTGCCTGAAGAACTATGGAGGGAGGTTCATATCATTCTACAGGAGGCAATGATCAAAACCATCCCCAAGCAGGAAAAAAAAAAAAAATGCAACAAGGCAAAATGGTTGTCTGAGGAGGGAAAAAAAAACCAGAAGTGAAAGGCAAAGGAGAAAAGGAAAGATATACCCATCTGAATGCAGAGTTCCAAAGAATAGCAAGTAGAGATAAGAAAGCCTTCCTAAGTGAACAATGCAAAGAAATAGAGGAAAACAATAGAATGGGAAACACTACAGATCTCTTCAAGAAAATTGGAGATACCAAGGGAACTTTGCACGCAAAGATGGGCATGATAAAGGATAGAAATGGCAAGGACCTAACAGAAGCAGAGGAGATTAAAAAGAGTTGGCAAGAATACATAGAAGAACTGTATGAGAAAGATCCTAATGACCTGGATAACCATGGCGATGGTGTGGTCACTCACCTAAAGCCAGACATCCTGGAGTGTGAAGTCAAGCGGACCTTAGGAAACATTACAACAAATGAAGCTAATGGAGGTGATGGAATTTCAGCAGAGCTATTTCAAATCCTAAAAGATGACACTGTTAAAGTGCTGTACTCAATATGCCAACAAATTTGGAAAACTCAGCAGTGGCCACAGGACTGGAAAAAGTCAGCTTTCATTCCAATCCCATTCTTTGAGAATGGTCAAACTACCATACAGTTGCACTCATTTCATATGCTAATCAGTTCATGCTCAAAATCCTTCAAGCAGTACATGAACCAAGGACTTCCAGATGTACAAGCTGGGTTGCAAAGAGGCAGAAGAACCAGAGATAAAATTGCCAACATTCACTGGATCATGGAGAAAGCAAGGAAGTTCCAGAAAAATATCTACCTTTGCTTCATTGACTACACTAAAGCCTTTGACTGTATAGATCATAACAAACTGTGGAAAATTCTTAAAGAGATGGGAATACCAGACCACCTTTCCTATCTCCTGCGAAACCAGTATGCAGATTAAGAAGCAACAGTTAGAACCTTACATGAAACAACAGACTGTTTCAAAATGGGAAAGGAGTACATTTAGCTTACATGCAGAATATATTATGTAAAATGCCAGGCTTGATAAATCACAAGCTGGAATCAAGTTTTCCAGAAGAAATATCAACAACCTCAGATAAGCAGATGGTACCACTCTAATGGCAGAAAATGAAGAAGAACTAAAGAACTTCTTGATGAGAGTGAAAGAGGAGACTGAAAAAGCTGGCTTGAAACTCAGCATTCAATAAACTTAACACTCATGGCATCTGGTCCCATCACTTTATGGCAAATAGAAGGGGAAAAAGTGGAAGCAGTCACAGATTTTTTTTGAAAAATCACTCTGGAAGATGAGTGCAGCCATGAAATTAAAAGACACTTCCTTCTTGGAAGGAAAGCTATGACAAGCATAGACTGTACTGAAAAACAGAAATATCACTTTGCTGACAAAGGTCCATATAATCAAAGCTATGATTTTTCTAGTAGTTGTGTTCGGATGTGAGAGTTGGACCATGAAGAAGGCTGACTGCCAAAGAATTGATGCCTTAGAACTGTGGTGCTAAAGAAGACACTTGAGAGTCCCTTGGAATGCAAGGAGATCAAGCTAAGTCAATCCTAAAGGAAATAAACCCTGAATATTCATTGGAAGGACTGGTGCTGAAGCTGATGCTCCAATACTTTGGCCACCTGATGAGAAGAGCAGATTCATTGGAAAAGATCCTGATCCTGGGAAAGACTGAAAGCAAAAGAAGAAGGGGGCCAGCAGAGGATGAGATAGTTAGATGGCATCACTGAGTCAAAGGACATGAATTTGAGCAAATTCCAGGAGATAGTGGAGGACAGAGGAGCCTGGCATGCTATAGTCCATGAGGTCACAAGGTCAGACATGACTTAGTGATATAACAACAAAAATAACAAATGAAGTTTACAAGACACTGGTCCCTGTCTTCCAGAAGTTTACCGTTGAGTCTCTGGAACAGAAGCACAAACTCACTGGAAAGCAGCCCCATCTTTCACATTGCTGAGCCGGCGAGTCCTTGGACGACCTCGTTTGTCTCCTGTTTTCCCCTCACACCTGCCTCCCATCCATTAGCAAGCCCTGTTAGCTCCACCTGGATAACAGGGTCAGTCTGACCATTTCCCATCACTTCCTCTGCCACCAATCTGGTCTAAGCAGCTGCACCATAAGCACTCTGATTGCTTCTTATCCAATCTCCCTTCTCCTAAGCCTGCCCACTTCAATCCAGTCTCATTGCAGCAAGGGTGATCCCTGGAAGTCAGGCCAAGTCCTCCTCTAAAATTCTGCAATGGCTCCCCTTTGAAAGGAAAAGTCAAGATCCCTATGGTGGCCTAGGAGCCCCTACATAATCTCTAACCCCTCCCCCACGCTCTCTCTGAGGTCACCCTCCATACCAACGCCCCTCCCCCTCTCTCTGCAGTTGCCCTGCCATCCTTGACCAGCCCCTTCTCCCTTTCTCCTCCCCTTCTCAGGACTCTTGCACCATTTATTCTGCCTGCCTGGATCACTCCCTTCTTTTGACTAACCTGCTCCCCTTTGCAAGTCTTTACCTAAATGTCACCCTCTTGATGAGATTGACCCAGATTCCCACTCCCTCTGCCCCATCTACAGTTGCTGTCTATTTTCTCATCACCCCTGTGCTATTCTGTTTTTTCCATAGAACCTATCATACTATATATTTTACTTATGTATTATGTTTATTCTACACTGACTAGAATTTAAGCTCCATAGTGACATTTTTGTTTGTTTTATTTTCTGATGTAATCCAGAAAGGTTAGAATGAATGAATGAATAAATGGCTAAAATGGTCATTAACAAAACTGTTTATTAAATCTTGAAGCATAGATTAGTGTTTGAAAATTAACAAAATGGGGATC
This sequence comes from Ovis canadensis, assembly GCF_042477335.2. Lineage (NCBI taxonomy): Eukaryota > Metazoa > Chordata > Mammalia > Artiodactyla > Bovidae > Ovis > Ovis canadensis. The sequence goes on from NC_091246.1 coordinate 32,856,376, forward strand.
TCATGTTTTCTTAAATAAATGTATATCAACAAGGTATAAGAGGACTTAATTTGGGGATCATTTCAGCCCTCTCAGGATGAATTCAGACAGTTCAAGGACAAATGTGTGCAATTTAAAGACTGAGCTCTTCAAAATAAAAGACAACACTCAACTTTCTGACCTTCTCCTGAACTTTGGCATTTGTTTATCCAAGCAATCAATCGGCTCTTAAGTATTTTGAGTTCCACTTCAGTAACTCATAAATGCTTTTGATTACTGTGGTGATTATTTAAGGACAAGAAAATAAAATGCCGAAAAAAAGAAAATTAAATAGGTATTAAGTACTTTTGAACAGTGGATTCACATGCTGTCAGATCTAATGCATGTCAAGTCATGCATTTTCCAGCTGTTTTAAGTCTCAGAGCAGAGCTAACTCTGTCCTGAAAACTGTGTTCTTACAAAGAAGATAATGAGCACCAATTGGGAATACTCAGGTTGGCTCCAAACTAGCTAATCTCAGAACTGCTGCTCCAGGAAAGACTTTTTCCCATAATTACAGGAGATTGCAACTGTGGAAAAATAAAAGGCAGGAGAAATAGAGAAGTAGATATTCTGGAAATATAATCTTGGTTAAAGAGAGAGAAACAACTAACAAAGCAGGAAACAAAGATATCATGTCTCATCCACAAACACTTCAGTCCCGCTAGTCTATTCTGTAAATATCTGAAAATGATAATAGCTCACATCTTTAATTTGAATTAAATTATCTTTTGTGATTTCTGACAACCTTGATTTGTTTGGGATGTTTGTACATAAGCACATATTTAAAGTATTTTACTGTGTTCAGGTTTTGGGTGCATATTACAACATTATTTATTTTTAGTGGTTTTTAAAATACATGCTTATTGTAGAGAATTTTGCAAAGACTAAAAGGAGATCACCTGAAATCTCACCGTACAGTTAACTTTTCCACCTTATTTCTCTTCAGTCTTTTTTCTGTGCCTGTGCGGTAACTCCAGCTATCCAATCAAACTGTTAAGAGGTTGTCTCTCCCCTCTTTCCAGAGAACTCCAAACCTTCTTGAGGTGACCAAGAGGTCAGGCCCCTTTCATTGTCCCTTGAGGGACAGAAAACCAGGAATTTAAACCATTGACTAAAAGGCTCCTTTTGGGGGACTGCTGCTTTTGTTGTAGCCAGATTCAGGAAGTCTGGAGCCAGGCCAATGCAATGCAGAGACCCTACAGGGAGAGAAGCGGGGGGCCTCAGTCAGGTGTGTTTGATGGTCTAGACCATCCACCACGAAAGGAAACATGACTCTCTCTACCATGTTCATTGCCATTCTGGTGGAAGCTTCTCTGGAGAAGAACTCAGAAGCAAAGGAAGCCCCCTTCATTGGTGTTGCTCAGGCCATGCAATTGCCGCCTGGAGTTCCCTAAAGTCATATCAACCTTTCTATTGACACCCACACCCCCATCCCCACCCCAAGACATACACTGTGTTTCTGTAGAGGCTCATTCATATGCAGCAGCATTTGGTCAGGAAGAGGCAAATATCAGCCACACACTGTGTCTCCTATTGGTCTTTCTCATCCACGATTACAACTCTGCTACTGGGCTCAGTCTCAAACATCCAATCTAAACACAGCCTTGTTGTTCCAAACAGCTTATCAGTGGAACTCTGCAGTGGGAGTAACAGAGGGCTGCCCCACCACATCCCTAAAAATCTGACCATACAGTGAGATATTATAACACTGGAAATAAAGGAGGATGCCTTCCCCACTTGCCTTGTAAATATCATTGACTCCCAGTTTTCAGAGAACTATAGAGACAATTCACCTCTTCTGCTCTCTGTCTTTATTTATCTGAAATGATTCACCCCAAATTGCTGAAAGCCAGTTACTATAAATTGTTTTTCACTTATTAAAAACAGTATCAAAGATCATATTATAATTGAAGGCTGTATTTAAAAGAACAAAAAGCAGGCAATGACGGAACATCATTGTCAGAACCAATGGTTCATTATCAAATGCAGTTTAGCTGTGGGTTATTCATGATGGTGTAGTGTCTCTGTGATTGTGTGCTCTGACCAGAAAACCATTTTGAACATCAACAAATTATACTTACAAAAACCACTGAACAAAAAACTTGAGTGTTTTGAAATATATATTTTATATATATATATATATAGAGAGAGAGAGAGAGAGAGAGAGAGATTCATTTTGAAAACTACTTGCTAAAGAGCATATTTTCTACCTTTAAATAAGTTACAGCTGAACATGGGCATTATTGACACACAGAAAAAGAGAATATTTCTACAGAGAACATCTAAGCCATGCATGCAAACAACCAATACCTATGAATAAATAATAAATACACAAGTAAAGCATGAACACAGTTTATGTACAACATTTGATTTCATATCTGGAGGTTCTATAGCAGGAAAACAATAAGGAGAAAAAAAGCTTTTATTATTCAGGGAAATCATGGTGCTTCAAGAAACACGTGAAAGAAGGAGCGGAAGTGCTGGACAAAGCATTGCTGGGATCAAATTCCTGACATGAGAGAGGGTGGGTGAAGACTTGGTCTTGTGAGTGAAAAACCACATGAAAGTGTAATGCAAACACCAGATGGCCTGAGGTAGGGAGAGTGATTTCATAGCTTCTAGGAAGAGAAAGGACATTTGCAGCACACGTATAGCCCATCATCTAGATTATTGAGGGAAAAAAGAGCCAAGTCTCAATCTATATTCTTTATAGAGATCCTTCAAGTTATACTGCCTCAGACTAATTCTCCCAGAAGGAATAAATGCAAATTTGCTGTCCAATAAAGTTAACTGTATTTCCATCAGTGACTTCCTTGCATTGAGAGGAATAATTATCCTGGGAGTTAAAGAGCATAGCACCGTGGTATATGAGCCATTAGTAACTTTGCAGAAAACTTGAGTTTTCACAATAGGGATAGACAGCATCAGGAGGGACCTTTTAAAATAGTTGGGAGCAAAGTTGGGAATTCCAAATCAAAATTTTCTACTCTAAATTTATGAATCTTTCTTCTCAGTGTTAATTGCTCTCTATCTTTGGCCACCACTGAATATGTTCATCCCATTATCATAAAATGTTCTTGAAAATTATTCCTGGAGGCATCACTCCTTCTCCATGGCTCTAACCGTTCCCTTTCCGTCTACATGAGAATCCAACTAGCATGGTGACCTGCAGTGGGGTTTATTGGTCCTCCAGAGGGCTCTGCAGGAAGGGCACAATTCCACTGATACACACTAGCTCCATCAAACTTCTGGAACTTTTCCCAAAATGTCTCCACTATAGGCATCTGGAGACTTTCTCTCTTCAAATGTTTAAGCTTTCTTCTGCTTGGTGGCTTCTTTCTCCTCCTCATTTCCTGTCTTAGATCAAGATAAATGAATTTTTCACTGGGAAAGCCATTTGGATCTCTGAGGCTTTAACTCCTAATTCATGTTATCTAGTCCATTGCCTTTCAGAGAAGGCAATGGCAACCCACTCCAGTACTCTTGGCTGGGAAGTCCCACAGAGTCGGACACGACTGAAGCGACTTAGCAGCAGCAGCAGCAGCAGCAGCAGCAGTCCATTGCCTTTAGGCTTTCGCCAACTCATTTGATCCTTGTCTTGACTGTTGTCTCTACAGTTCTGTATTCACACAAGCTAGGAGTCTTCTGAAAGCCCCTCCTATGTGAATAGCTGTCTTGTTGTACCTCTTCAATATTCACTCCACAGACAGAGGATCAAATGGTAGGAACTTCTGGCCAAGCAAAGAAGGGAATAGATTATATGGGAATTAATTATGTACTTATTTATTTTGTTCTATAGAACATGCTTTCTGGTATTAAGCCACTCTGACCCATCATCCATGCAAAGGAAGGATCTTTCAAAGACACCATAGGAAGGTTTTTCATCCTCGGTCCTTCTTTAGATATAAGAATATGACAGAGTGATCTGAGCAATAGTTTCCAATATGATATGATCTGTGGGTTTGAAGAGGTCTTGTTTATCTATCTGAGTCCTTAGAGTAGTGTCAATAAAGATGTATCCTTTTGAATTAACTTTATCATGATAATATATTTGAAACCTAAAACTGGGTTTTGAATGACACACAGGGACAGAATAGATTATTTTCAAACAGATGAAATGCTCAAAGAAATGTATGTCCTTATTCTGTAAGTATGAACATATTACTTGGAGTGGTATTCCTCAAAATGCTATCAGTCATTCTTACCTTTCTGTGAATTAATCTTGTTACGAAATTACTTTCCTGCTTTCAACTACTCACAATAAAGGGAAGAGCACTTTCTTTAAATGAAGATAATCATGAAATATGGAGTTTTATCCCCCAGTAGACTTACCTTGGCAGAGAATATAGACACCTGGGTAGATAATGGTTAAGAAGTCAGGAGGCAGGCTCTACCAAAATAGGCAAACTGCCTTCATGCCTGCAGACGAACACCTCCAAAGAGCAGGAAAGCCACTCCCCATGCTGTTTCTTCCCAAAGGAAGTGCTCAGCCTTGTATCCACTTCATCCATAGTCCTGGTCAAGAGCAACAACCTCTGAAGAGTACTTCCTGTTTCAAGTGACTATTGCAGACAAAAAGCTGAAAACAAATAACATGGAAGCAAACAAAAGGGGCCACTGACTCAGGGAGCAAGACACTAGCCAGCTCCCCCAACAAACCAATGGTAGGTTAATAGACTTCTTAAAAATCACTTCTTTATGGGGTTTATTTAATAAAGATGAAAACACAGTATACTTTTACAAGGCATTTTTTCTTCAATTGTGTCATTTTACAGTGTTGCTTAAGTGGCAAACTCTTTTATACTCTTGCCAAAAAGAAAAGTAGGGGGAGGACTAAGAAAGAATGTTGTATTTTGGATTCTCGGAGAATCCAAAATGAAAGAATTGGCAAAATGTTCTGAAATAATGGCATATAGTTCTGCTGGCCCCATATTGGACTTCATCTTGAAAAGACTGTGTATTAAATTATACAGGGCTCTTAAAAATTCAAAGAACTCTTACTTTGACAAAACATTTTTCTATCATCTGGTTAGAATTCTTGCCCAGTTAGCTCCGATCTGCTATTTCCTCCCCATGTGTTTTGCAAACCATGGGAAGAGGGGGTCATTTTTTTTTTTTTTGCAGGAGTCAGGAATGAGATGTAATTATGGGGGGCCTGTGTACAGGATGGATGATATTGTCCCCCAATCCAGCCAACATAGAAGACCACTTGTCTGCATCCAGGGACTGCTGATTGAATTTGGCCTGATGTATCCTATAAAGGGCCTTATTGGCCAGCTCTCCTCCTCTGTTTATTTAGAAAGAAACCATTGTGTGATATGGTTATTCTAACAAGGACTGCAGAGCAAGTACTGCTTTTGACATGAGGAATCTTCAGTGTGCATGTGTGTATGCACGGGCACACACACAGTCCCAGAGGCCCTCCTGCCTGGTATGTATGGAAAAGCCTCAGATCGGAGTTTATGTATCCGAAGTTCCAGCAGACAGATTTGCAGTCAGCCAGAAGATTTGCTATCTCCAGTCTTAACCAACAATATTTTGGGGGGACAGTTTATATTCAGAAATCCTGTGTGTTGGAATGCTGGAATAACAGCAATTTTTGGTAATTTGCCTGGGTTTGCATTTGTGCTTTCTTTGGCCTAATCTGCTTAATTAAGACCTGAACTCTGGCTGGCCGCCAGCATTCACAGAGCATGTAGGCACCAGATTGACTTACCTCTATTTCTGTTGACTGAAAAATGACATTCCTTCTGCTTTGTGAGCCTCTCGCCCTGGGGAAAGGCATATATTGAATTCATTTGCCTGAAAACAAAACTTTAAGTAAATAAAGATACAAAGTGAATGTACCCATTTTCCCATTTATCCCTCACCCTCTAAAAATCAAGATGTGTTAATAAGGACTCCATTGCAAAGGGAAACCAGTAGTGAGCACAAATTAGTTCTTACTGAACAGATGAGAGTTCACTTGGAAAGAAACATTCAGGCATATGTTGACATGTCTGCTGAGCAGCCCCCATGTTCAAGCACCAATGGAAACTCTAGACAAAAGTCCCCCAATCTTGCTTAAGTCCAGAAAGGGACAGAGACATGTTCATAGCAAGCTCTCACATGAACCAGCATGGAAGAAAGTCTGTTTTGGAAATGCAAGCAAAGTGCCCAGAAAGGGACTTTGTTTTGTTCTGAGGGGTGGGGTTCTGTAGAGGCCTCATCTGAACTGAAACTCTTTCCCAACAGTAGCAGTCACATACATGTGCCCTGACATGGAACAGCACAAAATGAAACACACCTTCCTTCCCAGTGAATTGGAACATCCATATGTATATGTATGTCTATACATATGAGCTTATAGGTGTGTATGTGTGTGTGTGTGTTTGTGCGTTAGTCACTCAGTCATGTCCAACTCTTTGTGACCCATTGGACTGTAGTCTACCAGGCTCCTCTGTCCATGGAATTCTCCAAAAAGAATCCTGGCATGGGTAGCCATTCCCTTCTCCAGGGGATCTTACCAACCCAGGGATCAAAATCTGGTCTCCTGCATTGCAGGTGTATTCTTTACCATCTGAGCCACGGTGATAAATTAAGGAGAAGAAAAATAGCTGATAATTCTTGATGATATATGTATTGCCGTGGCTTCCCAGGTGGTGAAGTGGTAAAAAATCTGCCTGCCAATTCAGGAGACACAGAAGACGTGTGTTTGATTCTTAGATTAAGAAGATGCCCTGGAGTGGGAAATGGCAACACACTTCAGTATTCTTGCCTGGAAAATTCCATGGACAGAAGAGCCTGGTGGGCTACAGTTCATGGGGTTGCAAAGAGTCAGACATGACTGAGCTTGTACGCATGCACAAATGTTGCCTTAACAATTTTTCTATATTCTAATTTCAGTTCAGTTCAGTTCAGTTCAGTCGCTCAGTCATGTCCAACTCTTTGCAACCCCATGGACTGCAGCATGCCAGGCCTCCCTGTGCATCACCAACTCCCGGAGATTACCCAAACTCAAGTCCATTGAGTCGATGATGACATCTATCCATATCATCCTCTGTCATCCCCTTCTCCTCCCACCTTCAATCTTTGCCAGCATCAGAGTACTTTCCAGTGAGTCAGTTCTTTGCATCAGGTGGCCAAAGTATTGGAGTTTCAGCTTCAACATCAGTCCTTTAATGAATACTGAGGACTGATCTCCTTTAGGATGGACAGGTTGGATGGTCTTGCAGTCCAAGGGAGTCAAGAGTCTTCTCCAACACCACAGTTCAAAAGCATCAATTCTTTGGTGCTCTGTTTTCTTTATAGTTCAACTCTCACAACCATACAGGACCACTGAAAAAACCATAGCCTTGACTAGACGGACCTTTGCTGGCAAAGTAATGCCTCTGCTTTTGAATATGCTATCTAGGTTGGTCATAAATTTCTTTCAAGGAGTAAGTGTCTTTTAATTTCATGGCTGCAGTCACCATCTGCAGTGATTTTGGAGGCCAGAAAAATAAAGTCTGACACTGTTTCCCCATCTATTTGCCCTGAAGTGATGGAACCGGATGCCATGATCTTCGTTTTCTGAATGTTGAGCTTTAAGCCAACTTTTTCACTCTCCTCTTTCACTTTCATCAAGAAGCTCTTTAGTTCTTCTTCGCTTTCTGCCATAAGGGTGGTGTCATCTGCATATCTGAGGTTATTGATATTTCTCCTGGCAATCTTGATTCCAGCTTGTGCTTCATTCAGCCCAGTGTTTCTCATGATGTACTCTGCATATAGCTAAATAAGTAGAGTGACAATATACAGCCTTGAAGTCTTCCTTTTCCTATTTGGAACCAGTCTGCTGTTCCATGTCCAATTCTAACTGTTGCTTTCTGACCTGCATACAGGCTTCTTAAGAGGCAGGTCAGGTGGTCTGGTATTCCCATCTCTTTCAGAATTTTCCACAGTTTATTGTGATCCACACAGTCAAAGGCTTTGGCATCGTCGATAAAACAGAAATTGATGCATTTCTGGAATTCTCTTGCTTTTTCAATGATCCAGTGGATGTTGGCAATTTGATCTCTGGTTCCTCTACCTTTTCTGCTGCTGCTGCTGCTAAGTCGCGTCAGTCGTGTCCGACTCTGTGCGACCCCATAGACAGCAGCCCACAAGGCTCCCCCGTCCCTGGGATTCTCCAGGCAAGAACACGGGAGTGGGTTGTCATTTCCTTCTCCAGTGCATGAAAGTGGAAAGTGAAAATTGAAAGCGAAGTTGCTGAGTCATGTCTGACTCTTAGCGACCCATGGACTGCAGCTTACCAGGCTCCTCCGTCCATGGGGTTTTCCAGACAGAAGTACTGCAGTGGGGCACCATTGCCTTCTCCCTCTACCTTTTCTGAATCCAGCTTGAACATCTGGGAGTTCACGGTTCACGTATTGCTGAAGCCTGGCTTGGAGAATTTTGAGCATTACTTTACTAGCATGTGAGATGAGTGCAATTGTGCAGTAGTTTGAGCATTCTTTGGCATTACCTATCTTTGGGATGGGAATGAAAATTGACCTTTTCCAGTCCTGTGGCCACTGCTGAGTTTTCCAAATTTGCTGGCATATTGAGTGCAGTACTTTCACAGCATCATCTTTCAGGATTTGAAATCGCTCTACTGGAATTCCATCACCTCCGCTAGCTTTGTTCATAGTGATGCTTTGTAAGGCCCACTTGACTTCGCATTCCAAGATGTCTGGCTCTAGGTGAGTGATCACACCATCGTGATTATCTGGGTCGTGAAGATCTTTTTTGTATAGTTCTTCTGTGTATTCTTGCCACCTGTTCTTAATCTCTTCTGCTTCTGCTATGTCCATACCATTTCTGTCCTTTATTGAGCCCATCTTTGCATGAAATGTTCCCTTGGTATCTCTAATTTTCTTGAAGAGATCAGTAGTCTTTCCCATTCTGTTATTTTCCTCTATTTCTTTGCACTAATCACTGGGGAAGGCTTTCTTATCTCTCCTTGTTATTCTTTGGAACTCAGCATTTAATGTACATATGTTACATATATGGTGGTGTTAGTGGTGCTAAGTTGCTTCAGTTGTGTCTGACTCCTTGCAACCCTATGGAATGTAGCCTGCCAGGCTCCTCTATCCATGGGATTCTCCAGGCAAGAATACTGGAGTGGGCTGCCATGCCCTTCCCCAGGGGATCTTCCCAACCCAGAGATTGAATCTGCATCTCTTATGTCTCCTATATTAGCAGATGGGTTCTTTATCATCGGTACCACCTGGAAAGTGGGATTGAGGCAGGCTATAGTCCACAGGGTTGCAAACAGCTGGACATGAATAAGAAACTAAGCACACACATATATATACACTATAAGTTTACACAAACATATATAAGCATATATATATGCCATTATTGGCTAAGTTCCTATCTTTTTAGATATCTAAATTACCTGTTGTATTCAAGAATAATTGACAAACAATACTATGTTAGTTCCAGGTGCATAATAGAGTGATTCAGTATTTCTTTACATCACAAAGTGATCATACATGGCAGTTACATGGCAAGAGCAGCACAACCAATCATAATGGAGTCTAACTTTTCTTGTTCAAACCCTGGCTCTACCCCATCCACCATGCCTAATCATGAAGTTACTTAAAGTATTAATTTTCTCCTCTACAAAAATAAGGATGATGGCCATTCCTGTGTCATGGGATTGTTACAAATCTTTAGTGAGACAATATACACAAGACACTTAGCATATTCTTTGGTACAAAGTGTCATTCAGTAATGTCATAGATTACTATATACAAATGAAATAAATACACACATCATGCAACTTAGACAATAGAATTGGTTTCCTTATAGTTAGTTTACTGTATTTCACTAACCTGTATAATAACTGAATTATTAAAATATCATAGAGAAAGCAATAGGCCAACACTTTCTTTTCTACTTGTATTGATTTTTCTTTCCAGATCTGCCATAATTCAAGTCATGTTCATGTAAATGCAAGGGGATTGTAAAGGTCAATAAAGGGGGTGATTCCCAGTTGTTATAGCTCATCAAGACAGACTTAACATCTACGAGAGCTATATTTTGAGATTCCTGTTATCCACAGTGCCTCTGTGTGATGAATCGCCACAGAGAGGTCCTCATAACTATAAAAGGCATTCATGTAAATGGAACAAAATCAGGCCATTGCTAGAGATTTTGGTTTGTGAGTCTTCCTCACAAGACTGTGGCCTTTCTGAAGATGGCCGTATTTATCACAGCCTCTCCCACAGCAAATGGCAGCGCGTGTGGCTTATCTAGGACTGTTGCTAGGCTTTCCAGGTGGCACAGTGGGAAAGAATGTTTCTGCCAATGCAGGAGATGCAAGAGACACAGGTTCCATTCCTGGGTCAGGAAGATTCCCCTAAAGTAGGAAATAGCAACCCTCTCCAGTATTCTTGCCTAGAAAATTCCATGGACAGAGGAGCCTGGCAGGTTACAGTTCGTGGGGTTGCCAAGAATCAGACATGACTGAGCAACTGAGCACACACACAGAGGACTGTTGCCGTGAATAGGGGAGAAACAAACACCTCCTTATTTTTTAATGTAGGGCATATGACATATGACTTTATCAGTTTGATTTAATGGCACAAAACTACATGGTTTTTGCCTGATTACAAATCTTCAAAGTCTATCTCTAACCAAAGAATCACATTCAAAATTTTAATCTGTGTAGGAAATGGAAGATATAAGCAGTCTTTCTATAAGAAAGTATACTAGGTTCTGAGAACACAAATAGTAGCTACTCAATATTTATGTTAGGGAATGGTGTCAGTGGCACAGGGCTTAGGAATGTTATCTTATAGAAATTTGTGAGAAAAAATTCAGAACTTTAGAAAAAATAAAAAGCATAGACTCTTAGGCCAGTGATGATAGGAATCATCTTCTTGAGAAGTGTTCAAAAAGAAATTGAAGTATTCATTTAATAAAATTTCCATTCAATACTAGTTTCAAAATATTCCCATTTACATAATGAAGATTTTCTTGCTCACCCTGGCCACTGATGAACCAATTCTCCACCTTCTAAATTTCTAGAGCAATGGCTGTTTGTGTGCACCTCCTACCATAGGACACGGTAGAGTATAGAACTCATTATGTTTTCTGTGAAAATTCACCAGCTCCCAACCTTGATTCTAAGCTGAGTCCAGTCCTGAGCTCTATTCCCCTGTGACTGATCATGACTTAAGTAACACTTTGCCATCACACAATTCCTTGCCAATTGAATACTTCATCCATAGTAGGATGCTTGCAGATTAGAGCACTTGATATGCAGAGTTTTCATGTTTCTTCACTTCTTCAGGAAACACTGGACTTTATTGTCATGTAAGAAATTCCCTCAATGTAGGTGAGTCTACTTAAGCCGTATGCCAGGCAAGAGCCACTTGAGTTATTTGAGCTGAGTTACCAGCTGCCCAGGGGTTAATCTGAGTGGGAGTGTTTCCAATTTATGTTGTATGCCTATGTAAAGATACTGGGCCAATCAGAAAGTACATAATAAAAATAAGTGAAATTAATATAAATATATAAATATACAAATAAATATACATAAATATATAAATAACATATTATGAATAAACAAATATACCATAAGGAGATTTCAGAAAGACAAATGTGGGTTATTTGAAAATACTAATAAAATTAACAAACCTCCGGTAAGATTGAACAAAAAGTTTGTTTAAAAAAAAAAAAAAGATTTTTCCTACTTCCATTCCCAGCCTAGATGGAGTATGAGGAACAGGATCTACAAAACCACCTGAAACAAACAAACAAATACGATAGAAAAAATATTTGAAACAATGGTTTTCAACACTTTGGACTTCAGAGACAAAAGACAGTGATCCTTAAGAGACGCAGGAAAACTAAGATAAGGCCTAGGATTGTTTCATATTTGTACCTTGCAAGAGATTCTAAGCCACAGCATGGGAATGGAGAGCACAGGCAGGTCCCCAAATCAAAGAGCTGAAGATAAACATCTGGATAGGGTAGGTGGCTGGAGTTCACAGCGCAGCATACAAGGAGGGTAGCTGCATAGACAGAGAACTCCAGAGATCTCTAGAGGTTTTCCTCTATGTATTCAATATAATGAGCAGTGCATATATGTGAGGAAACTACTCAAGTCTGAAGAAAGATCTTCCCCAAAGACTCAGATACAACAGTACCTGGCATGCATACAAGACTGGCAGCAGTGTCTGCTACCACTAGGAAAACAACATAACTCATCTAGCATTGAATAGAATATTCAGAAATGGGAACAATTAGCACTAGACTAAACACTACCCTGGTCCCAATTGACAGATATTAAAATCAATCTGCCTCCAAGTAACTCAACAGCATCCCATAGAAAAAAAATAAAGAATATTTAGAAGAATGCAAGAATATCCAGCATCTTTGGCATCCAATCAAAAACTACCAGGCATACAAAGAAGTAAGAAAATGCAAGCCATAATGATGAGAAAAAAATCAATCAAAAGATTGTACATTGCAAAAGGAAAGAACAGTTGACTTGAGAACATAGCAAGAGACACCATCTAAAGTCAAATACAAAGGAAAAAGTTTCTCAAAACAAAAACAAGAAACAGAGCTTCATTAAGCTGTGAGACCACATCAAGTGACCTAATACGCACAAAATTGAAGTCTCCAAAGGGAAGGGTGCTGGAGAAGACTCTTTAGAGTCCCTTGGACAGCAAGGAGATCAAATCAGTTAATCCTAAAGGAAATCAGCCCTGAAATTCATTGCAAGGATGAAGCTCCAGTACTTCAACCACTTGATGCAAACAGCTAGTTCATTGGAAGAGAGCCTAAAGTTGGGAAAGATTGAAGCCAAAAGGAGAAGGGGGAGGAGAGGATGAGTGGTTAGATAGCGTCACTGGGTCAATGGACCTGAATCTGAGCAAACTCTGGGAGATAGTAGAGGACAAGGAGACTGGCGTGCTGCAATCCATGGGGTCACAAAAAGGGGGACATGACTTAGTGACAGAACAACAGAGACCCTAGCCAGCCACATGCTGGCTTCTTAAGTAGACCATCAGGAGTAAGAGATCCACAGCTAAAAAAGTAGAGAGCATGTGAATCACACCCAAACTTCACCCAGTGCTTGGCACAAAGTATATGTTAGTCCCTGGCATTATTATTACTCTTATTCCCAGCCATCCTAACTCTTGGTAGCAATTCTCCCAAAAACTTCTTCCAGCTGTACACTCTGCTTCATCTCTGTAGATGGGACCAGTGTTCTCTCTGTGAAGTGATTGTCACCAGGTCATCACCAGGACCTTTAGAATATCTTCTAATGGTATCTGAACTGGGCTCAGTTCATGGCCTTACCACATAGTAAACATGTCACCTTGGACAAATTACTTAAATTCTCTGGGTTCAGTTCCTTCATCTGTAAAATAAAAATGGTATTTATCTCCAGGTTGTAATGAGGATTAAATTAGTTAGTACGTGTAAAATGCTTAGAACAGTGCTTACCACATGGTAAAGCATAAATTTTAGTTATCATTACCATCAACAATTTAAGATTATTCTATTAACATCCAAAATTTTAATATTGCTTCTTGTTGTTGTAGAGACTGCCTCCCTTAGAACTGAAGAATTATATGATACAGTTATTTCTTATCTATTATATAATGGATTTTTAAAATCCAAAGATATAACCTAGTATAGTTGATATAAGTTTTATTTTCATGTGTTTTACTTTTCTCGCTGCCCCCTTCATTTCTTATTTTTCTATTATTGTTCACTACAAGTATGATAAAAATTAACCACATCTGTTATTTATCTTTTCATCCTGGGGCAAGGCAAATGTGTATAGTTCCCTCAGCATAACAGGAACCATATGGAGCCCATGGAATTATATGTATTATCAGTTTACAAATTCAAACTTTTCCAAAGATTGGCCACTAGCAGCACAGGGTTCTTGGGTGCAAGAGTTTGCACTGTGATGTTTATACTCTGCAAACATGTTGGTATAAAACATGCTTGCAGCTGGCGCCTCATCAGAGTGATGGGGCTTAAAAGTGGTTTCCAGTGGTTCTCAGACTCTGCTGTACACTAGAATTGCTTCAAGGACTTTAAAACTCCCTGTTCTGAGGCCACACCTCATACCAGTTAAATTAAAATATGTTGGGTAGAATAGATTGGCAGTGGTATCAGTATTTTTTTTTCTTTTTAATTTTCAAGGTGATTCCAATGTGCAAGCAATTTTGAGAAGCAGCAAGAGCTTTCAAAAAAAAAAAAAGAGAGACTAAATTATTTGGTCACTATAAGGAGAAATACCAAATACACTTTAGCTTGATGCCAGTTGTTGCCATCCTCCTTAGGTGATGCACATGTCAGGGTAAAAACTTCATCTCAAATCCCAATTAGTATCCCTGAAGTACAGCGCCTCATGAATATCCTTCTTAGAAACAACAAGCATTGATTGACTAGGCCCAGAGGATACAATCTTGCTCTATTAAAAATAAGAGAGAAAGAGACTAAGAGAAGAAACTTAATCCATTTGTCCAATTTTCAAGTCAATTGCTCTTCACTCAACAAGTTACATCCGGGGCTTAACACAAGCTCTGTCTCTGTTGTGCTTAATCACATACAGTTGGCCTTCAGACAGAGATCAGAAGGTGACATACAAGGTACGTTCCAAGCACCAGCTGGCTCCAATTCAGTGTCCTGGAAAGAGCTATGCTGAACAGTGGGTCACTTTTCAGAGGATGGCCCACTGGACGCCTCTTAGAAGACAATCTGCTTTGATCTCAAAGGGCATGTTCACTCTCATGAAAATCTCTGGGTCCCACAGCTCTCTACAATGGGCTCAGTGTCTACAGAATCCTTTCCAAGTTGTCTTCTTGTTGCAGAAAAACAATGAGGCACTTGAATTTTCTATAAAAAGCTGTGTTGCCATCAAGAACTGGATCCCTCATCTTGATTTTTTTTTTTTAAATAGAAATAAAATTTCAAACAATAACTCTCCTTTGATATATAAAGTTGTCTTGCTCTGTAGAACTGACCTCTGATTGGTTTGGGTTAGAGATTTTAGTGATTACAGATTATCTGTAAAACGAGAGACTAGGCTCTGAAATGATATAATCTCTGAGACTACTTCTGGTTCTTGAGTTTAAGGTTATCTGATTCTGACCATCTAGAGGTAGCTTTGTATAGTTAAAATTAGACAAAGGTTAAAGTACCAATTTTACTATTTATTTTAGGCAAATTACTTATTCTTTCTGGACCTAAACTTTTGCACTTCTGAAAGGTGTTTTTTCTTATACTTGCCCATTCCCCCCAGATCTAGAGAGTCAGATAGCTAAAAGCATGTATTCTAGAATCAAACTGCATACTCTGTACCCCAGCCAAGCAGACTCAGCTATGTCATTTTGAATAAGTTATTTAACATGCCCATGCTTTACTTCTTTTCCTTATAAAATGGGAATGTTTACAATTAATATTTCATTCAGGTATGACCTAAATCAAATCCATTATGATTATACAGTGGAAGTGAGAAATAGATTTAAGGGACTAGATCTGATAGATAGAGTGCCTGATGAACTATGCACAGAGGTTCGTGACATTGTACAGGAGACAGGGATCAAGACCATCCCCATGGAAAAGAAATGCAAAAAAGCAAAATGACTGTCAGAGGAGGTCTTACAAATAGCTGTGAAAAGGAAAGAAGAGAAAAGCAAAGGAGAAAAGGAAAGATATAAGCATCTGAATGCAGAGTTCCAAAGAATAGCAAGAAGAGATAAGGAAGCCTTCCTCAGTGATCAATGCAAAGAAATAGAGGAAAACAACAGAATGGGAAAGACTAGAGATCTCTTCAAGAAAATTAGAGATACCAAGGGAACATTTCATGCAAAGATGGGCTCAATAAAGGAGAGAAATGATATGGACTTAACAGAAGCAGAAGATATTTAAAAGAGGTGGCAAGAATACACAGAAGAACTATACAAAAAAGATCTTCATGACCAAGAAAATCACGATGGTGTGATCATTCACCTAGAGCCAGACATCCTGGAATGTGAAGTCAAGTGGACCTTAGAAAGCATCACTACAGACAAAGCTAGTGGAGGTGATAGAATTCCAGTTGAGCTATTTTAAATCCTGAAAGATGATAATGTGAAAATGCTACACTCAATATGCCAGCAAATTTGGAAAACTCAGCAGTGGCCACAGGACTGGAAAAGGTCAGTTTTCATTCCAATCCCAAAGAAAGGCAATGCCAAAGAATGCTCAAACTACCACACAATTGCACTCATCTCACACGCTAGTAAAGTAATGCTCAAAATTCTCCAAGCCAGGCTTCAGCAATATGTGAACCATGAACTCCCAGATGTTCAAGCTGGTTTTGGAGAAGGCAGAGGAACCAGAGATCAAATTGCCAACATCTGCTGGATCATGGAAAAAGCAAGAGGGTTCCAGAAAAAACATCTATTTCTGCTTTATTGACTATGCCAAAGCCTTTGACTGTGTGGATCACAATAAACTGTGGAAAATCCTGAAAAAGATGAGCATACCAGACCACCTACCTGCCTCTTGAGAAAGCTATATGAAGGTCAGGAAGCACCAGTTAGAACTGGACATGGAACAACAGACTGGTTCCAAATAGGAAAAGGAGTACGTCAAGGCTATATATTGTCACTCTGTTTATTTAACTTATATGCAGAGTACATCATGAGAAACGGTGAGTTGGAAGAAGCACAAGCTGGAATCAAGACTGCCGAGAGAAATATCAATAACCTCAGGTATGCCGATGACACCACCCTTATGGCAGAAAGTGATGAGGAACTCAGAAGCCTCTTGATGAAAGTGAAAGAGGAGAGTGAAAAAGTTGGCTTAAAGCTGAACATTCAGAAAACGAAGATCATGGCATCCGGTCCCATCACTTCATGGCAAATAGATGGGGAAACAGTGGAAACAGTATCAGACTTTATTTTTCTGGCCTCCAAAATCACTGCAGATGATGATTGCACCCATGAAATTAAAAGACGCTTACTCCTTGGAAGGAAAGTGATAACCAACCTAGATAGCATATTCAAAAGCAGAGACATTACTTCACCAACAAATGTCCATCTAGTCAAGGCTACGGTTTTTTCAGTAGTCATATATGGATGTGAGAGTTGGACTGTGAAGAAAGCTGAGTGCTGAAGAATTGATGCTTTTGAACTGTGGTGTTGGAGAAGACTCTTGAGAGTCCCTTGGACTGCAAGGAGATCCAACCAGTCCATTCTGAAGGAGGTCAGCCCTGGGATTTCTTTGGAAGGAATCATGCTAAAGCTGAAACTCCAGTACTTAGGCCACCTCATGCGAAGAGTTGACTCATTGGAAAAGACTCTGATGCTGGGAGGGATTGGGGGCAGGAGGAGAAGAGGATGACAGAGGATGAGATGGCTGGATGGCATCACTGACTCGATGGACGTGAGTATGATTGAACTCCGGGTATTGGCGATGGACAAGGAGGCCTGGCGTGCTGCAATTCATGGGGTTGCAAAGAGTCAGACACGACTGAGTGACTGAACTGAACTGAAGGTGATCACGGGGATTAAATATGATAATGTGTGTTAAACCTAGCACAAAATCTGACAAATCATAAACAGTTAAATATAAAAACCATCGCTATTATTATCATATCATCAGTGTAAAATGAGATTGTATGAATAGCATAAATATAGATACAGGAGACATGTACACTCCCATCCCCCTTCTCCTCCCTTATTTCCAAGAATCCTCAGTCCTGAAAGCTTTCTTAACACTCAAGATCAAAACTGTCAGAGCCTCAGTCTTAGTTGAGGAAAGAAGGACAAACAGAAAAGAAACTCTTCATATGTCTGGTTCCAATTCCTTTCTTATTTCTTACTATTTCTCAGAAACTCTGTATTAGCAAAATAAGTTAGGGTAAATCTAATTTTTTTCTTTCTTTACTTAAACCATGCAATGCCTAGTAAAATATTCCTCATTTTTCCCGAGGTAAAATATAAATTTCCTTTGCAGGAATGAACAAATGGAAATAAATTACCAGATTTTTAATTGATATATAGTTGATTCACAATATTATATTAGTTTCAGATGTGATTCGATACTTTTAGAGATTATACTCCATTTAAAGTTGTTACAGAATAATGACTATATTTCCCTGGCTGTACAATATACCCTTGTTGCTTATTTATTCTACATAGTAGTTTGTATCTCTTAATTCCAATCTTTGTATCTCTTACTCTGATCTCCTCCATTCCCATTTCCCTCATCCTACTGGTAACCACTCGTTTGCTCTCTATATCTGTAAATCAGTTTGTGTTTTGTTATATGCATTCATTTGCTTTATTTTTTAGATTCCGAATATAAGTGAAAGCATAAAGTATTTACTGTTTTCTGTCTGACCTATTGCACTAAACATAATACCCTCTAGGTCCATCCACGTTGTTGCAAATGGCAGACGTTCATCTTTTATGATGATGAAGTAACACTCTAACAGAGTTTTACCAAGAGAACGCACTGGTCATAGCAAACACCCTCTTCCAACAACACAAGGGATGACTATACACATCGGTATCAACAGATGGTCAATCCAAAATCAGATTTACTCTATTCTTTGCAGTTGAGAGGTTCTAGACAGTCAGAAAAAAACAAGAGTGGGAGCTAATTGTGGTTCAGGTGCTTTTGCAAAATTAAGAATCAAATTGAAGAAAGTAGGGGAAAAGACTAGGCCATTCAGGTATGATCTAAATCAAATATTTTATGATTAGACAGTATAGGTGACCAATAGATTCAAGGGATTAGATCAGATAGACAGAGTATCTGAAGAACAATGGACAGAAGCTTGTAACACTGTACAGGAAGTGATGACCAAAACCAGCCCCAAGAAAAAGAATGCAAGAAGGCAAAGTGGTTGTCTGAGGAGGCCTTACAAATAGCTGAGAATAGAATAGAAGTGAAAGGCAAAGGAGAAAGAGAAAGATATATCCATCTGAATGCAGAGTTCCAAAGAATAGCAAGGAGAGATAAGAAAGCCTTCCTCAGTGATCAGTGCAAAGAAATAGAGGAAAACAATAGAATGGGAAACACTAGAGATCTCTTCAAGAAAATTGGAGATACCAAGAGAACATTGCATGCAAAGATGGGCATGATAAAGTACACAAACCACAAAGATCTGACAGAGGCAGAAGAGAGTAAGAAGAGGTGGCAGGAAGACACAGAAGAAATGTACAAAAAAGAAATTAATGACCCAGATAACCACAATGATGTGGTCACTCTCCTAGAACCAGACATTCTGGAATGTGAAGTCAAGTGGGCTTTAGGGAGCATTACAATGAACAAATAAAGTGGAGATGATGGAATTCCAGCTGAACTATTTCGAATCCTAAAAGATGATGCTGTTAAAGTGCTGCACTCAATATATCAGCAAATTGGAAAACTGAGCAGTAGCCACAGGAAAAAAGTTCAATTTTTTTTCCAATCTCAAAGAAGGGCAACGCCAAAAACTGTTCAACCTACCGTACAATTGCGCTCATTTCACATGCTAGCTAGGTAGTGCTCAAAATCCTTCAAGCTAAGCTTCAACAATATGTGAACCAAGAAATTCCAGATGTACAAGCTGGATTTAGAAAAGGCAGAGGAACTGGAGATCAAATTGCCAACATCCAGTGGATCATAGAAAAAGAAAGGCAATTCCAAAACAAACGAACAAAAAATCTACTTCTGCTTCATTGACTATGCTAAAACCTTTGACTATGGATCACAACAAACTGGAAAATGCTTAAAGATATAGGAATACCAGACCACTTTACCTGTCTCCTGAGAAATCTGTATTCAGGTACAGAAGCAACAGTTAGAACCAGACATGGAGTAACTGATTGGTTGAAAATTGGGAAAGGAGTATGACAAGGCTGTATATTGTTCCCCTGCTAATTTAACTTATATGCAGAGTATATCATGTGAAATGCCTGGCTGGATGAACACAAGTTGGAATCAAGACTGCCAGGAGAAATACCAACAACCTCAGATATGCAAATAACACCAATCTTATGGCAGAAAGCAAAGAACTAAAGAGCTTCTTGATGAGAGTGAAAGAGGAGTGAAAAAGCTGGCTTAAAACTTAACATTCAAAAAACTAAGATTATGGCATCTAGTCCCATGACTTTATGGCAAATAGGTGGGGAAAAAGTGGAAACAGTGACAGATTTTATTTTCTCAGGCTCCAAAATTACTGCAGATGGTGACCGCAGCCATGAAATCAAAAGAGGCTTGTTCCTTGGAAGGAAAGCTATGACAAACCAAGACATTATATAAAAAATCAGAGATATCACTTTGCCTACAAAGGTCCATACAGTGAAAGCTTTGGCTTTTCTAAGAGTTATGTAAGGATGTGAGAGTTGGACCATAACGAAGAATGAGCACTAAGGCTTTGCAACTGTGGTGTTGGAGAAGACTCTTGAGAGAGTCCCTTGGACAGCAAGGAGAGCAAACCAGTCAACCCTAAAAGAAACCAGCACTGAATATTCATTGGAAGGGCTGATGCTGAAGCTGAAGCTCCAGTACTTTGGCCACCTGATGTGAAGAGCCAACTCATTGAAAAAGGCCCTGATGTTGGGAAAGACAGAGCAAGAGAAGGGGGCAACAGAGGATAAGCTGGTTGGATGGCATCACTGACTCAATGGACATGAGTTTGAGCAAACTCAGAGGCATAGTGAATGACAGGGAAGCCTGGCATGTTGCATTTAATGGGGTCACAAAGATTTGGACGTGACTTAGCAACTGAACAAGAGCAACAACAACATTCTATTGTTTCTATGATTCTTCCACATCTTCTTTCTCATTTGTTGATGAGTACTCAGGTTGCTTCTAAAAATGGGCTATTGTAATGTTGCTATGAACACCGGAGTGCGTGCAATATTTTCAAATTAGGGTTTTCATTTTCTTCAGATATATACCCAGCAGTGGAATTTCTCTGTCATTGCTGTAGTTCTTTTAGTTTTTGAGGAACCTCCATAATGTTTTGTGTCTGCACCACATAGTGGCTGCACCAATTCACAATACCATCAATGTACAAGGGTCTCCTTGTCTCCACGTCCTCGCCAACATTGCTATATGTAGACTTTTTGATGTTAGTCATCATTTTGACACTGTAGCTTTGATTTTACATTTCTCTGATGATTGTTGTTGTTTAGTCACTCAATCGTGTCTGACTCTTTGTGAAAGTTTTATTTATCACTCGTAAGTGAAAGTAACTAAAAGTCATCTTCAGGAGTGAAAGGCTTCAGAAAACATTTAATACATATACTCTTACTTTAAATATTGCTCAAAGAATGCTGCAACATATTCAAGAATGGGGAGGCGATAATATTTTCTTCAAATACTAGTGGACAATGAAATTAAAAAATCCACAATTTAGACTAGAAAGTTAATGCATATGAGGCATAACACGAATGTCAACAGTGTGTCTAAAAATAGAAAACTATTGATGTATTGTAAAAAAAATAGCAATCTTTATTTTAAATCCTGAACATTATCAGTTAAAATGAGAAAGAAAAAGTCTAGAGAGGAAAGAAAAGTATATCAAATGTGTAATCTTTCAGAGAGGAAAGTAAGAGCTCTTATTTTGGCTTTCACACTTTTTAGAGATAAAATTTACATAACTTGAAATTATCCATATTAAAGCAACGATTTAGTAGCAGTTAGTACATTCACAGTATTGTGCAGCTACCACCTCCTAGGTCCAAAGCATCTTCATCATCTCAAAAGAGGAATGGGAGCAATTGATTAATGGCTATAAAGTTTCCTATGTGTATGGAGTTGCCTATTCGGGATATTTCACATAAATGGAATAATATCACACTTTAACTTTTGAAGTTTGTTTTGAAATTTGAGATATAAAAGATGTACCTAAAACAGTATGATTTATAAATTAACAATGAAGAGACGGGCCAAAATGTTCTAGGCAGAGAAATTCTGTTTGGTTCTCTTAAGCTACCAAATTCCCTATGGAACATTTGCTAGACTACCAGGGAACCATCATCTGTTAAGTAGTTTTATTTGAGGAAGCTTTAAAATAATAGGAAGAATTAAAATTAGCCTCTCAATTCTATGTCTACCTGATGTCCAAAAACCTGGACAGACTAAAAAAATTCTGATAATTACTTCATGGAAAATTATGGCACCACTCAAGTCAAGGTTTATGCAAAAGAACAGAATCAGATATGACTAAAAGAATTTCTTGGTCTTGGATGTCTGGTTAAGAAAACTGCCTAACAAGTGATATCAAAAGTATCCAGGTTCCTGTCTGTTTCATATGCTAAACAAATAGGTTCAGGCATCTTCCCTTCTCTTTGAGTGTTTATAGTGTTTCTGTGATCTAATGTAAACAATCACAATAATTTGTATTCATAGAAAACCTTTTATTCATGAAATTTCAAGTGCTTTAGTAGAACAAGCAATACCAGGTCCCTGAAGTCCCAATTACATTGGAGGTTTGCAGTTTTCCAGGGGCGCTGAGCCTATTCAGATACCATTCTGCCTCCATCCTTTTTTTTTTTTCTCTCATATTAGAAAATATGCTATAGGACCATGGACCACATATTTGCTTCTAAGTCTTTTTCTACAAAGGAAATGTCCACAGGGGGTCACCTCTTATTTGAAGCCTTTTCTTATCTTTCCTCCCTCCCCTGCCCCCACATGACTCAGCACTGGCAACAGAATTAATTACTTTTTGCATTTCAATCTCCGTTTTGGGCTTCCTTGGTGGCTCAGACAGTAAATAATCTGCCTGCTGTGCAGGAGACCCAGGTTCACTGTTTAAACCTCTACCATGGTTTAATAAGGTCTATGCGCTTCATGATATAAGAAGTCCTAGATGTGAATTCTAGCTCCTTCCACTAACTAGTTGTGTACATTTGGGTCTCAGTGTGTTCATCTCTTAATTGGACACAACAACCAAAATGATCAGAAAGAATTTTTATGCAAATTAGAGCAGATAAGCTGCAAACAGCAGCCTCCTAGGTAAGTGTATGCAGCCTGTTGCCTGTACAGGTTGCCCTAAGGGACCTTGGAAACAGTCCTTTATAGTGAACATTCATGATTGGCATGCTGTCCTCAGTCTAGGCTCCAGACAGGTATGCAAGGTACCTTTTGGAGAGTCCCAGGGCACAGTGGCCAGGGTCTACATTGGCCAAGTCATAACATCCATTTGCACCAAACTGCAGAACAAGGAGCACGTGATTGAGGCCCTCTGCAAGGCCAAGTTCCCTGGTCACCAGAAGATGCACATCTCCAAGAAATGGAGATTTACTAAGTTTAAGGTGGATAAGTTTGAAAACATGGTTGCAGAAAACTGACTCATCCCAGATGGCTGTAGGGTCAAATACATCCTTAACTGTGGTCCTCTGAACAAATAGTGAGCCCTGAACTCATAAGGGCCTTACCCTCCTTACTCACACCCACCAATAAATCCTACTTTCCTGTCAAAAACAAAAAAAAGAAACAGTGCAGATAAAGAACTTAAGACAAACCTGTTAGGGGAAGCACACAGATTGAAACTGCCCACCCTGGCCAGGCATCATAGTAACCATTTGCATGAGTTGTTTTATGACAGGAGATCCTGGTAAGGAATACGGAACTAATAAGCCACCACCAGCTGGAAGAGTTCGGGAAAGGTCTAAAGGAGACACTGCGTGTCCATCCACTTCCCAGAACCCCTCTCGCTAGTGTCCATCTTGGCTGAGCGATGTGTGCGCCACCAGGAAAGACTGAATTAGAGTGACTGGCCAAAGACCACCCGTAAACTAATCCCATCACCATAAAACCCGAGACTGCCAGCCACAGGGCAGAACACTTCTCCTGGGTTCCCTTACCCTACTGCTCTCCACCCGGGTGCCCTTTCCCAATAAACTCTCTTGCTTTGTCAGCACATGTGTCTCCTCGGACAATTCATTTCCAAGTGTTAGACAAGAGCCCAGTTTTGGGCCCTGGAAGGGGCCCCCCTTCCTGCAACAAACCTGGTGCATAGGAAGTCCTCAGTCACTGGTAGCAATGAATAGCAGTGATCCCAGTAGTCATTCAGGTTTCAACATCACTGCATAACTACACTTTGGACCATATCAATAGATTTCTTACATACATTTGCTCACATGTCTTTCATACTAGGTTGTCTAATCCCAGAATGACAGGCCCCTGGCTTGTTTGACCTTGTTTTCCCAGTACCAAGCACAGGAGCTTCGTAAAAGTTGATTGAATTTGTGAATGAATTACTTTTGCCCATGATTAACATTTTCAGTCTTTTTTTTTTTTAACTTTCTAGACAACTTATAATCCTCAAACTGTCAACAAATGCAGTTAAGACTTATTTCCAACTGTCCTTCCCTTGCAAGCTATTTATCCAGTCAGTAACACTGACAGATCTGAAATCCCCCTCTGGCTAAAAAGATAAGCCAAATAAGCTCGCAGGGAGGAGAAAAGAAGTGCTTGGAAGGAGAGCCTTACTTGTGGTTAAGTAAACTCACCCAGCACTTTCACAGCATCATCTTCCAAAATTTGAAATAGCTCTACTGGAATTCAATCACCTCCACTAGCTTTGTTCCTAGTGATGCTTACTAAGGCCCACTTGACTTCACATTCCAGAATGTCTGGCTCTAGATTTAGTGATCACACCATCGTGATTATCCAGGTCATGAAGATCTTTTTTGTACAGTTCTCTGTGTATTCTTGCCATCTCTTCTTAATATCTTCTGCTTCTGTTAGGTCCATACCATTTCTGTCCTTTATCGAGCCCATCTTTGCATGAAATGTTCCCTTGGTATCTCTAATTTTCTTGAAGAGATCTCTAGTCTTTCCCATTCTGTTCTTTTCCTCTATTTCTTTGCATTGATCGCTGAAGAAGGCTTTCTTATCTCTTCTTGCTATTCTTTGGAACTCTGCATTCAGATGCTTATATCTTTCCTTTTCTCCTTGGCTTTTCATTTGTATTCTTTTCACAGCTATTTGTAAGGCCTCCCCAGTCAGCCATTTTGCTTTTTTGCATTTCTTTTCCATGGGAATGTTCTTGATCCCTGTCTCCTGTACAATGCCACGAACCTCATTCCATAGTTCATCAGGCACTCTATTTATCAGATCTAGGCCCTTAAATCTATTTCTCACTTCCACTGCATAATCATAAGGGATTAGATTGAGGTCATACCTGAATGGTCTAGCGGTTTTCCCTGCTTTCTTCAATTTAAGTCTAAATTTGGAAATAAGGAGTTCATAATCTGAGCCACAGTCAGCTCCTGGTCTTGTTTTTGCTGACTGTATAGAGCTTCTCCATCTTTTGCTGCAGAGAATATAATCAACTTGATTTTGGTGTTGACCATCTGGTGATGTCCATGCGTAGAGTCTTCTCTTGTGTTGTTGGAAGAGGGTGTTTGCTATGACCAGTGCATTTTCTTGGCAAAACTCTATTCGTCTTTGCCCTGCTTCATTCCGCATTCCAAGGCCAAATTTGCCTATTACTCCAGGTGTTTTTTGACTTCCTACTTTTGCATTCCAGTCCCCTATAATGAAAAGGACATCTTTGGGGGGTGTTAGTTCTAAAAGGTCTTATAGATCTTCATAGAACCATTCAACTTCAACTTCTTCAGCGTTACTGGTTGGGGCATAGACTTGGATTACTGTGATATTGAATGGTTTGCCTTGAAGATGAACAGAGATCATTCTGTTGTTTTTGAGATTGCATCCAAGTACTGCATTTCAGACTCCTTTGTTGACCATGATGGCTACTCCATTTCTTCTGAGGGATTCCTGCCCACAGTAGTAGATATAATGGTCATCTGAGTTAAATTCACCCATTCCAGTCCATTTTAGTTCGCTGATTCCTAGAATGTCGACATTCACTCTTGCCATCTCCTGTTTGACTGCTTCCAATTTGCCTTGATTCATGGACCTGACATTCCAGGTTCCTATGCAATATTGCTCTTTACAGCATCGGACCTTGCTTCTATCACCAGTCACATCCACAGCTGGGTATTGTTTTTGCTTTGGCTCCATCCCTTCATTCTTTCTGGAGTTATTTCTTCACTGACCTCCAGTAGCATATTGGGCACCTAATGACCTGGAAGTACCTCTTTCAGTATCCTATCATTTTGCCTTTTCATACTGTTCATGGGGTTCTCAACGCAAGAATACTGAAGTGGTTTGCCATTCCCTTCTCCAGTGGACCACATTGTCAGACCTCTCCACCATGACCCACTAGAAAAGGTCAGTTTTCATTCCAATCCCAAAGAAAGGCAATGCCAAAGAATGCTCAAACTACTGCACAATTACACTCATCTCACACACTAGCAAAGTACTGCTCAAAATTCTCCAAGCCAGGCTTCAGCAATACGTGAACCATGAACTTCCTGATGTTCAAGTTGGTTTTAGGAAAGGCAAAGGAACCAGAGATCAAATTGCCAGCATCCACTGGATCATGGAAAAAGCAAGAGAGTTCCAGAAAAACATCTATTTCTGCTTTATTGACTATGCCAAAGCCTTTGACTGTGTGGATCACAATAAACTGTGGAAAATTCTGAAAGAGATGGGAATACCAGACCACCTGACCTGCCGCTTGAGAAATCTGTATGCAGGTCAGGAAGCACCAGTTAGAACTGGACATGGAACAACAGACTGGTTCCAAATAGGAAAAGGGGTACATCAAGGCTGTATATTATCACCCTGCTTATTTAACTTCTATGCAGAGTACATCATGGGAAACGCTGGATTGGAAGAAACACAAGCTGGAATCAAGATTGCTGGGAGAAATATCAATAACCTCAGATATGCAGATGACACCACCCTTATGGCAGAAAGTGAAAAGGAACTCAGAAGCCTCTTGATGAAAGTAAAAGACTAGAGTGAAAAAATTGGCTTAAAGCTCAACATTCAGAAAACAAAGATCATGGCATCTGGTCCCATCACTTCATGGAAAATAGATGGGGAAACAGTGGAAACAGTGTCAGACTTTATTTTTTTGGGCTCCAAAATCACTGCAGATGATGATTGCAGCCATGAAATTAAAAGACGCTTACTCCTTGGAAGAAAAGTTATGACCAACATAGATAGCATATTCAAAAGCAGAGACATTACTTTGCCAACAAAGGTCCGTCTAGTCAAGGCTATGGTTTTTCCAGTGGTCATGTATGGATGTAAGATTTGGACTGTGAAGAAGGCTGAGCGCAGAAGAATTGATGCTTTTGAACTGCGGTGTTGGAGAAGACTCTTGAGAGTCCCTTGGACTGCAAGGAGATCCAACCAGTCCATTCTGAAGGAGATCAGCCCTGGGATTTCTTTGGAAGGAATGATGCTAAAGCTGAAACTCCAGTACTTAGGCCACCTCATGCAAAGAGTTGACTCATTGGAGAAGACTTTGATGCCAGGAGGGATTGGGCGCAGGAGGAGAAGGGGACGACAGAGGATAAGATGGCTGGATGGCATCACTGACTCGATGGAAGCAAGTCTGAGTGAACTCCAGGAGCTGGTGATGGACAGGGAGGCCTGGCGTGCTGCGATTCATGGGGTTGCAAAGAGTCAGACACTACTGAGCAACTGAACTGAATTGAAACTCACTCATTCCTTAGGAGTGAAAAGGGATTGTTTAATATTGTTTCTTCTTATTTGACTTGCAACACTTCAAATTCAGTTAATTTCAAAATTTTATTTGTGCCTATTGATAATATCTCATGGAATCTCAAGATGATGGGGTGAAGACCCTTAATAGGCTTGATGGAATGTATGAATTTTGTCTGTTACACCAACACATGCTTAAAGGAAGCTTCCATTTGTCGAGGACCCCACTGCTCCCCTAGAAGGCCTGTATATTAACAACTATAGCAAATGTAAGCTATATGATTGCCAGCTGTTTACTAAGTGACAGGCACTTTCTAGATGCTTTACCTCTGTTGTTCATAATTCTCAGATTAGTTTTGAGAAGCAGACATCAGAGAATCAATAACACTTGTAGTTGCAGATGAAAAAGTATTTGACTTAGTTGAAGCATTAATTAATTGATTCCCTGGTGGCTCAGATGGTAAAGCATCTGCCCTCAATGTGGGACCCTGGTTTGATCCCTGGGATGGGAAGATCCCTTGGAGAAGGAAATGGCAATCCACTCCAGTACTCTTGCCTAGAAAATTCCATGGATGGAGGAAGCTAGTGGGCTACAGTCCATGGAGTCACAAAGAGTCGGACACGACTGAGTGACTTCACTTTACTTGTGGTTGGCACACAGTCACTTTAAGCATTGATTATCCTATACAACAACAAATATGAAGATGGATTGCCAAAGACTCATTCAGCAATTCCATAATGTTACCAAGAGTCCTTCAAGCTCTTTCCAGCCATTCCTCCCACCATTTTCAGCACATTGGTTTCATCCTTGTGACTGACATCTCATGGATTCAAGATAGCTGCCAGTTCTCCAGGCATCGCGCCCACCAGTGGCCACCCAAGTGGGAAACAAGGAACAAATTCCTGTTTCCTCTTGAGGCTCTGACTTAAGAATTTCCTTACCCCTTCTTTAGGTAGAAGTTTACATTATTTTTGCTCATCCTAAAAGCACTCACTGGTGAAGTATGGGGTTTTCATTGCTGTCTTCTATCAGAATTTGTCTACTGGGACTGGATCTTCCCTGAGTTTGAGAGATCTCTGCCAGTTATCTGAACCCAGAATCTAGGTTCCATTGACACCAATCCCAAATGGAATAGAAGAGTGGAGAGTTCTGCCAAAATGTGGTCCACGGGAGGAGGGAATGCAAACCAAGCCAGTATTCTTGCTGTGAAAACCCCATGAACTGTATAAAAAGGCAGTCTTCAACACCACCACCAAATTAAGAACATTTGAGGCTTGCAAAAAAAAAAAAGGAAAATCCTTAGGACCAGGGCATTTCTGAAAAAGCACATAAGAAGAGTAAAGAAAAATAGTATTCTTTATTTAATAGCTACTATAAGCTCCAGTATTCTTGCCTGGAGAATCCCAGGGATGGGGGAGCCTGGTGGGCTGCCGTCTATGGGGTCGCACAGAGTCAGACACAACTGAAGCAACTTAGCAGCAGCAGCAGCAGCATAAGCCAGGAATTGTGTTATTTACTTTGTCTCAATAAGATTTAGAGCAATTGATTTTTCAGAGAAGGGTTCAGAGAGACTAGGTAATAAGTCCAAGATCACACAGTATTTCAATGTGATACAGTAATTTGAAACCAGATATTTTAATTCCACAGCCCATGGCCTTTGCACGTAACTGCCCTGATCTTTTGTATAAACACACAAAATGAGATGTCTGGAATAAAAATGTATACCAGGGGGTAGAAAGGCTGAAATCAAGCAAAGGTTTGCTGGGGGAAGGGAAGTAGAGAGTAGGTGGTTGCCCAAGAAGCCCTTCATTCCTCTAATTGCCTGGCCTTATGTTTTCAGATTGCATAAATTGTCTTACTGCCCACTGATTGGTCCCTCAGAATCATCTCTGCTTCTGACAGTTTGCCATAAATCTGTCCAGATTCAAATTCTTTCTTATTTAAAAGGAGCCACACATTTAGAGCCACATAACCACTAGACCATTCAGGTATGACCTAAATCAAATCCCTTATGATTATACAGTGGAAGTGAGAAATAGATTTAAGGGACTAGATCTGATAGATGGAGTGCCTGATGAACTATGCACGGAGGTTCATGACATTGTCCAGGAGACAGGGATCAAGACCACCACCATGGAAAAGAAATGCAAAAAAGCAAAATGGCTGTCTGGGGAGGCCTTACAAATAGCTGTGAAAAGAAAAGTGAAAAGCCAAGGAGAAAAGGATAGATATAAGCATCTGAATGCAGAGTTTCAAAGAATAGCAAGGAGAGATAAGAAAGCCTTCTTCAGCGATCAATGCAAAGAAATAGAGGAAAACAACACAATGGGAAAGATTAGAGATCTTTTTAAGAAAATTAGAGATACCAAAAGAACATTTCACGCAAAGATGGGCTCGATAAAGGACAGAAAAGGTCTGGACCTAACAGAAGCAGAAGATACTAAGAAGAGGTGGCAAGAATACACAGAAGAACTGTACAAAAAAGATCTTCACGACCCAGATAATCATGATGACGTGATCACTAATCTAGAACCAGACATCTTGGAATGTGAAGTCAAGTGGGCCTTGAAAAGCATCACTACAAACAAAGCTAGTGGAGGTGATGGAATTCTAGTTGACCTAATTCAAATCCTGAAAAATGATGCTGTGAAAGTGCTGCACTCAATATGCCAGCAAGTTTGGAAAACTCAGCAGTGGCCACAGGACTGGAAAAGGTCAGTTTTCATTCCAATCCCAAAGAAAGGCAATACCAAAGAATGCTCAAACTACCACACAATTGCACTCATCTCACACACTAGCAAAGTAATGCTCAAAATTCTCCAAGCTAGGCTTCAGCAATACGTGAACCGTGAACTCCCTGATGTTCAAGCTGGTTTTAGAAAAGGCAGAGGAACCAGAGATCAAATTGCCAGCATCCACTGGATCATGGAAAAAGAAAGAGAGTTCCAGAAAAGCATCTATTTCTGCTCTATTGTCTATGCCAAAGCCTTTGATTGTGTGGGTCACAATAAACTGTGGAAAATTCTGAAAGAGAAGGGAATACCAGAGCACCCGACCTGCCTCTTTAGAAAGCTATATGCAGGTCAGGAAGCAACAGTTAGAACTGGAACAACAGACTGGTTCCAGATAGGAAAAGGAGTGTGTCAAGGCTGTATATTGTCACCCTGCTTATTTAACTTATGTGCAGAGTACATCATGAGAAACGCTGGATTTGAAGAAACACAAGCTGGAATCAAGATTGCTGGAGAAATATCAATAACCTCAGATATGCAGATGACACCACCCTTATGGCAGAAAGTGAAAAGGAACTCAGAAGCCTCTTGATGAAAGTGAAAGACGAAAGTGAAAAAGTTGGCTTAAAGCTCAACATTCAGAAAACTAAGATCATGGCATCTGGTCCCATCACTTCATGGGAAATAGATGGGGAAAAAGTGTCAGACATTATTTTTGGGGGCTCCAAAATCACTGCAGATGATGATTGCAGCCATGAAATTAAAAGACGCTTACTCCTTGGAAGAAAAGTTATGACCAACATAGATAGCATATTCAAAAGCAGAGACATTACTTTGCCAACAAAGGTCCATCTAGTCAAGGCTATGGTTTTTCCTGTGGTCATATATGGATGTGAGAGTTGGACTGTGAAGAAGGCTGAGCGCAGAAGAATGGATGCTTTTGAACTGTGGTGTTGGAGAAGACTCTTGAGAGTCCCTTGGACTGCAAGGAGATCCAACCAGTCCATCCTGAAGGAGATCAACCCTGGGATTTCTTTGGAAGGAATGATGCTAAAGCTGAAACTCCAGTACTTTGGCCACCTCGTGGGAAGAGTTGACTCATTGGAAAAGACTTTGATGCTGGGAGGGATTGGGGGCAGGAAGAGAAGGGGACGACAGAGGATGAGATGGCTGGATGGCATCACTGACTTGATGGACATGAGTCTGAGCGAACTCTGGGAGTTGGTGATGGACAGGGAGGCCTGGCGTGCTGCAATTCATGGGGTCACAAAGAGTCAGACATGACTGAGAGACTGAACTGAACTGAACAAATCCATGGCCAGGGGATGTGTGGAGAGTGGTAGAATAACTGAGGTCACCTACATTCTGTGTAATTACCTACCCTCATCTTCTCACCTGACAGTCTCCTTTTGAGATGTCATCTGGATTTGAAAGTGGAAATTAATTCTGAGCTGAGGTATGTTACAAATAAATTCTGCAAAGCTCCTACTGCCATATGTAATTCTCCGCGTGGGAATTCTCTAATACTAGGGACAATATCGGAGAAGGCGATGGCATCCCACTCCAGTACTCTTGCCTGGAAAATCCCATGGTCGGAGGAGCCTGATGGGCTGTAGTCCATGGGGTCGCGAAGAGTCGGACATGACTGAGTAACTTCCCTTTCATTTTTCACTTTCATGCATTGGAGAAGGAAATGGCAACCCACTCCAGTGTTCTTGCTTGAAGAATCCCAGGGATGGGGGAGCCTGGTGGGCTGCTGTCTGTGGTGTCACACAGAGTCGTACATGAGTGAAGTGACTTAGCAGCAGCAGCAGGGACAATATAAGTGATAAGAAGTTCTGAAGAGCAAGCATCAAAGTATCTTTTAAGAAGTTTCAAGACCGATTACTTATCAAAGCTGTGTAAATAACTAAAGCTTCAGAGGCAGGCAACTTTGATTTGGTTTGCCAGCTCTGCCACTCACTGGCTTAAGATGATCGACCTGATTTATCTGACGTCCTTAATTGTCTAAACGAGACTGGCAAAATTGACCTCTCAAGTGTTTGTGGCCATAAAGTGAGGCAAAATTCAGCACACTGCCTGGCACACGACAAGCCCACACAGTTGTCCCCTTCCCAGTTTCCCTTCTGAATTGGCACATTTCTGCCTACTCAGACCAGGACTAAAAAGCCAGCCTGCCCCAAGGCTGAGAATCAGATGAAGAAAAATGAGTAAAACCAAAGCCCCTTTCAACATTTGGTAGTCATCAATTAGGAGCCCCTCATGTCATAGGTCAGAGCTCGACATTATGGCTAAGGGAAGCCAGTTGGCCTAGAAGTGGAAAAACTGTCTAGCAATTAGGAAAATTTATAGATATTTCTCAAAACTCCTTGAGTCTTGAGCTGGGGAAAAGCGTAGTGGTATGTGTTTTATCAAAGGCTCAAATAAACCCAGGTCCCATCAGAATCACTGCTTAAGAGATATAAGAAGACAGAGAATGAAAAGCAATGAAAAGACAACAAAAAGAAATATTTTGCAAGTTTTATTAGTTGGGATGGTGGGCAGGCAAGCACTCTATATTTCTGTCTGCTCAGGCAAGCCTCTGCAGACCAGAGGGAGCTTCATCCTCCCCTTGTTTGTTTTATCCACAGCCTCCAAAGGAAAGATTTTAGAGATCTTGCTTTTTCACAGACGTGGATACTGTCTCAGTCTGTAATCCAGAAAGCAGATGTTTTCAACTCGCCCTTGGAAATGAGAAGTGAATGCCATTTCTTTTTTCTTTTCTTTCTCTCTTTCTTCATACAGGAATTTTTGCACAATTTAAATATATTCTATGCAGAGAGTATTTCAATTCAGGGCTTCATTTTGGCTTTTTCTTTCTTTGCATAGATTTACAATTTAGTAGGGATACTGTAACACTTTGGCACAAATAGCGGGAAAAAAAAGTTCTTTTCCGGGACAGAATTGTTTGCACTTTGTCTTGACGGTGCCACCTGACCCCCCTGGGAAGGGTTGGATTTCTGCACATCTATCACACCCACAGAGGCCGTGTCAAAGCCCAGCCCAACTTCTCTTTTGCACATGTATGGCTGGTTATTCACTACATGTAGGCTGAAGATGAGAGCCTGAGGTGGAAGAAGTGGATTCCTGCCCAGCCACTCATGACACTGACCCTTTTGTGAGCCAACTCTTCTCTCTTGTTCCTGCAACTATGACATTCCATCACTGTTTAGAGCTGTTTCAAGTGTGAGCTTGTAAGGTATCGCTTCTCCAAAAATTCTAGCCCATAACCACTAGCTTTCAGATATGAGGAAAAAGATAAGTGTGTGATAAAGCCAAACATAACAATTAATGTATCAGGGTTCCTAAGTGCATTTTGCAATAGCAGATTGTGTTGCAGCTGATGTCAGAGCTGACGTGTTGTTAATCCAATAAAAGTGCACATGGATTTCTCTAAACCTTGGCTGGGCACACATGAAAATGCTATCAGACCATTTGACATTTTGTTTGAGTTCACTGTCTATCATCTTGAAAGTACTCCAGCTTGATTTATATACATATCCTTTAGAAAATTCTTCCCTTACCTGTTGAAGTCAGTTTTCTATAAATTCTTAAAGGAGCAAAGGTTTAGCTGATCAGAATGAGAATCATAAGCAGATTTGGAAATTCCTTGTGAGGCACCAATGCCAGTGTTTCTTGGTATTGCTTAAGCTAAGAACTTGGATGGAATGGAGGAATGAATCAAACTATTGGGATTTTTTGTCTCTGAAATCAATGAAGCCATTCTTTGCTATTATATATGACAAAAGCATTGAAAGTGGCTAGATCCCCTTTAGTACCTTTCCCTAATTAAGCCAGTTCTGAAATGTGTATTGTACACAAGCAGAGTACCAGGGATTGCACACTGGTCCCTTCCGGCCACGTGGTAGGGTGACAAGCAGAGTACCAGGGATTGCACACTGGTCCCTTCCGGCCACGTGGCAGGGTGACAGGGAGAGGCTGTGAGAGAGTCGAGTGGAGCATATGGTGCCAACAGTGTGAGTGTGCTGTCTAAAGAGCAGCCATGACTCCACTCCCACGGGATTCAAGTGTGGCCACATTTTCTGATTTATCTTTTCCAAGAAAAGTCAGAAATCCTGATGCTTAAGTGGAATGGTTAGGGAAAACACTGAAAGCATCTGCACCAGACTCAAGCAAGATAGCAGCCACTTGCATGAGCTGCCTTAACAACAGGAGTTCCTGGTAAGGATCATGGGACTAGCAAGCTACCACGAACCAGCAAAATTCAGGAAATGTCAAAAGGAGACTGGAGACTAATCCATGTGTCCTACCAACCTCCCAGAATCCTCCTCAATGGAATCCATCTGGGCTGAGCAATGCATGCGCTACCAGGAAGGACCCTGTGTTAGAATGATTGGCCATAAAACTCGAGACTGTGAGCCATGTGGCAGAGGAGTTCTCCTGGGTTCCCTTAGCCTGTTACTCTCCACCCAGGCACCCCTTCTCAATAAAGCCTCTTGCTGTGTCAGTACGTGTGTCTCCTCAGAAAATTCATTTCTGAGTGTTAGACAAGAGCCCACTCTCTTGCCCCAGAAGGAGTCCCTCTTCCTGCAAGAGAATCTTAAAATGTTGGACACTAATTCACATTAAAAAAAAAAAAAATTCTGTGTACGAGTAAAAGCATCTGAGTGCTGAACTCAGCTTGTATGATATCAGGTTTAACCTCTGCAACGACTGGGACTTGGGCTTTTGTCCCATAGAGCCCAGCAGTCTGGGGCTCCATGGCTGGGGAGTCACAGTGACCTTTCCCCCACGACATCCCGGAGTCTCTCAGTTAGCCTTCTGCATGGAGCACGAGCCAATCAGAGGGCTGCTTGTCCACAATGCACCTTGCGGGCGTCCACCACAGACCACAGGACATTGACTAATTATATAATTGTTTGTTTCCTGTGAGCGTTGTAGCAAGTTACCACAAACTGGGTAGCTTGAGACAACACAAATGAAGTCTGACACGGTTCTCACTGGGCTAAATTCAAGACAGGGCTGTGTGCCTTTCTGGAGGCTCTTGAGGAGAATGTGCTTCCCTGCCTTTTCCAGTTGCCTGAGGCTCCCGCCTTCTTTGACTCACGGCCCTTTCATCCGTCTTCAGAACCAACAATGACGAGTGGAGTCCTCAGGTCATATCACTCTGACTTTGCTCCCCTCATCACATCTTCTCTGACTCTCAACCCTCTGCTTCCCTTCCATTTCTGAGGCTCATTCTGATTATGTTGGGCCCACCTTGCATGCGTGCGTGCTCAGTTGCTTAGTCATGTCTGCCTCTTTGCGATCCCATGGGCTGTAGCCTGCCAAGCTCCTCTGTCCATGGGATTATCTAGGCAAGAATACTGCAGTGGGTTACTATTTCCTCCTCCAGGAGATCTTCCCAACCCAGGGGTCGAACCTGTGTTTCTTATGGCTCCCACACTGGCCGGCGCATTCTTTACCACTGAGCCATAATCTTCCTATTTTAAGGTCAATTGACTGGCAATTTTAATGCCCTGAAGTGGGAATATGGAACCAAATGTTCTCAATGTCTGCTTTAAATGTTTGGTTTTCCAGAATGTGTACAATGGCCCTACTCACCTTTCACAACTCCTGTACAGTAAGTCCCCTACATATGAACAAGTTGAATGATTTCTGTTCTGAGAGCAGTCATAAGTCCAATTTGTTTGTTAGCACAACAAAGTTAGCCTAGGTATTCAACTAGCACAATCTGCTAAATAGTACTGTGCTGTAATAGGTTTACAATACTTTTCATACAAATAGTACAGAAAAAGCAAACAAAAAATAAAGAAAACATTTTTAATCTTACAGTACAGTACTTTGAAAAGTATAGTAGCACAATACAATAGCTGGCACACAGAGACTGGCATCGAGTGAACAGGCAAGAAGAGTTACTGCCTGGAGGAGGGAGAAGAAGTAGGAGATGGTAGAACTGAATGATCCTCAGCAATGAGAGATGGAGGGCAAGTTGCAATTTCACTCACTCCTGTCATTGATGGAACACAGGTTCAAATCTTTGAACATTCTCAACCTGAGAGTTAGTTCCCCAGTGGTTCAGTGATAAAGAATCCACCTGCAATGCAGGAGACAGGGGAGATACAGGTTCCATCCCTGGGTCAGGAAGATTCCCTGGAGGAAGAAATGGCAACCCACTCCTGTCTTTGGCCAGAAAATCCCATGGACAGAGGGCTTTGGCAGGCTACACTCCATGGGGTTTAAAAAGAGTCGGACTAGACAGAGCAACTGAAGACAGACACTCATACACACACACTGGCATTAAGGGGACTTACTGTATCTCACAGGGCATTTCAGGATGACATTTATTCAGTTACTTTGCATTTGAATCACAGGAAATTTTCTTCAATTGTATTTGTTTTCCCTAATCTTTTGAGGCTCATACCTCACCACTTAGCCACTTGCTTTCTCCTTTGCATGAAAAAGACAAAAGTTTCTGGTAGTAAATGCCATTTCCTGTCTGCTCATTTTAACTTCTAAAACCAATCAAAGACTTAGTTTTAATATTTTTGCCTTAAAAAAAATAATTTACTAAACCTTTATTGAATGGCTTCACTATCTATAACACTGCTGGTATGGGCAGACTAAGAGGATATTCCAAAATGAATAAAATGCCCTCCGGTCCTCAATCCCCTTATCAAACGTATCAGTTGAATGGTAGAGGTGACAATGGAGGAAGGAAGACTGGCTGTTAGAGAACAGAGAAAGCTCCGCAGGAGATGCAAATGAGACATGAGTGTCAAAGTGCCAAATGGAATGTTGCTCTTCTCTGATTTTCTGTCTTACAATACCATTTCAGTGCTATGATGGAAAGGAGAGAATATATCAAGTTCAGTGGCAAGTTGAAAGCAGGATGGGAGGTCAGAGTTAGCACTGCAGGTGAGGACAAGGGGACAATCAAGGATGGGGCTCCCTTAGATTTCATCTCATTTTGCCCTGTTTTTGGCCAATTGTATGCATGCATTTCAGTGGTCCTCAAAACTTTTATCATGATCCTGTGTGCATGTGTGCATGCGAGGTCACTTCAGTCCAACCTTTTGCAACATTATGGACCATAGCCTGCCAGGCTCCTTTGTCCATGGAGATTCTCCAGGCAAGAATACTAGAGTGGATTGCCATGCCCTTTTCCAGGAGATCTGCACCGAGGGATCAAACCCACGTCTCTTATGTCTCCTGCATTGGCAGGCAGGTTCTTTACCACTAGTGCTACCTGGGAAGCCTCTATCATGGTCCTAAATACATGATGAAATATAACTTATAAAATTCAAGAGATAAACATAGCCTATCAAAATAAAACCACAACATTATTAATGTTGGTTGTCACTTTGCAAATAGCTTATTGTATCAAAATTATTTGAAAAGAAGTCTGTCTTCTCCTCTAGGAGAGACTTTGAGAAAGAAATAAATTCCGATTTACCTTGTGTTTCCAAACTTGAGTCATACTAAGCAACTTAGCACCTGTTTAATATCATGATTTTGAAGGAGGAAACGGACAGAACAGGCTCCATTTTGAAAGCAGGACTGCATCTTGGGCCTGACTGGACTTTGAGCTGTATGCCCAGTATCTATGGAAACGACATACCAACTGGAAAACAAGGCCCCCCAGATGGAAGAGCCCCAGGGCCCATACCTAGATTCTCCATTGCCCAAAAGGATACCCTAATTATCTGTGTAACCAAATAGAATAATAAATTCTATTATGCTTGGTGGGGTATGACCACAGGCCTATTGATAATTGTCCACTGTTAACTACCTAGGCTTAAGGCATATGAATCATGGGTTAACTTTGATTGTATCTTTCTCTTCCTTTGTTCAGACTAGTTTCAAGGAATTTGGGGAGGTGGGTTTGAGCACATACACTTAGGGCATATAATGTTTTCACAAAAACTGGTCGGGGTCCTTGGCTAAGAGGAGACTCTGCCTTGGGCCCACCGGTGTAATAAACTGTACTCCACTATCTACATTGTCCTTCTGAGTGAGTTTGTTTTCTGGAATGGTGGCTACAACAATTTGAATTCTATTCTGTACCCCTTTGCTTAATATCATAAAAACACGTTACTAGGTAAGACTTGGCTCCCATGAATTCTACCACCTTGGGTTCTGCCTGTGATTGTGTGATTATGTATAAAATTAAACTTGATAATCAGCTGACCTTAAGATAAAGAAGAGTATCCTGGATTACCCAGGTAAACCCAAGGTAATCTGGCCCCTAAGGGCAGAGGGGAAGACAGAAAGATGAAGCAGAAGAGACAGAGGGAGAAGAGATAGGCAGCCTGAGAAGACTGATGCCATTTTGGGTTCTGAAGTTTAGGGATCGTGAGTAAGAAATAGAGAGAGGCTTTTAGAAACTAAAGGTAGCCCCAGCCAACAGGCAGGAAAGAAATGGGGACCTCACTCCTACAACCACACGGTACTGAACTTTGTCAATGATGTACATGAGCTTAAAAGTGGATTCTTCTCCAAAGCTTCCAGAAGAAACACAACCCTGCTAACATCTCAATTTTAGTCCAGTGAGACCAGTGTCAGACTTCTGACCTACAGAACTTGAAGGTAATAAATTTGTCTTATTTTAAGTCACTAAGTTTATGGTAATTTTTTAATGGCAGCAATAAATAACTAAAGCAAACACCAGTTGTAGCTTCCTCAAAATCCTTTCATAACCATTACACTCTTGGTCTTTCCAAAGAGAATTGTTCTTTCCCTTATCTTGGCTATGGAGCAGCTATCGGTCTCTCCCCTCATCCTGCACTCATAACATGAGATTCATAATAATATTAGTCCTATTTCCTTGTCAATATCTTACCTGAAGCAATTGATTGTAAGTTCCTTAAAAGTAGGGAATAGGTATTAGTCATCTTTATCTTTTGTTTCATAAGGCTTAGGAGAAGTTGTTTATTTCTACCAAAGAGATATTTGAAACTCATTTGAGGGAGAGGGGGAAATAGGCCCAATCAGAGGAGATGCTTTTCAGTCTGGGATCTACAGTGGAAAGTCTGACAGTCAAGTGGGAGTGCTGAGCTCCAATCCACTTAACCCAAAGGAGAACAGCTACCATAGGAATGTAGAACAACTACCATAGGAATGTAGACAGCTGGATTCAGGGAGTGAAGACAAGAACAAGCATGTTGGGAGCAGTGCGGGAGAGATTACGTAAAATATCTGCTGGTGTGAGATTCACCTGTTGAGCCCCCTGGGATGTGATTGGCCTGACTTGAAGGATCCAGGGCAGTGTGGGTGATATGTGTTCAGAGAATGATGCTTCCTTAGC
The DNA here is from genome assembly GCF_042477335.2 of Ovis canadensis. Taxonomy (NCBI): domain Eukaryota; kingdom Metazoa; phylum Chordata; class Mammalia; order Artiodactyla; family Bovidae; genus Ovis; species Ovis canadensis. Next base: position 32,895,995 of record NC_091246.1, read on the forward strand.
TGGCAAGTGATATACATTTCTGGATCACTATTGAAATACAGCTTCCAGCCAAGGTATTATCTCTGGAGTCCTAGAGATTTAATTACAAAAAATTCTAGAGCCAGATTTATAGTGGGCCTTGTATTACCTTACTTTGTTCCATGATCTAAGTCTAAAACTTCAAAAATAATGTATCCTACCCCCTTCAATCCCCCCCAACTCCCTCACTCACCCCACCACCACCACCACCATCACCACCACACATAAGCACTTGATTTTAACTTGGAAAGTTCTATTGTAGAGCCCACCTTCCTTTTGGATCTCAGCTAATTCCAAGAGCCCTTTTGGTTCTCTCTCAGAAATGCAGATCGCCACCTAATCAAACTTTTCAGCACACCAATTCCAAGTTAGCCTCTCCAGCCAAGTTACCCCTGGAAACGTATTTTAAACTGTTTTTAGCAGAGAGAAATATTTGGATTTTTGCCTATTTTGCAAAGGCTGAGAATCAAATTACAGACCCAGAGCTTCTGTTTTTTTAATATTATGTGTCTGTATTATTTAAACATACATGGAAAATAGTATTTTTCCCTAACAAACTAACACTTGCTGGCGCCAGCACTGCATTGGTGACTGGCCATTGTGTGGGTAGTGTCACTGGGAGGCAGTCAGAGGCCTCAGTGAAACAGTCCGAGTGCATGGAGTGGAGCCAGACTGGGACATGGAATGTGGGCCTTTCCTTTGCTTTTCTGGAAAGGGACAATTACTGACCATACAAAGACTTTCCATTAATTAGTCAAATGTTGCATCCTCTGTCTCAGTGCAGGTCATGGTGGGCTCTCAGATACTGAAATGTTATTCTCCTTATATTGGCAGAGATTCTTTTCAATTAAAGGTCTTTTCCTTCCTCTAATTTTTTTTTTTAACTTTAAAAAACATTCTTAGCTCATGTATCCAAACCATGTAAGCACATGTGTTTCGTGATGTTCCATATTTCAGAAGGAAAAGAGTGAGATCCTTTGAACATATTTTCCAAGCATCTCAACTGAGTAACAATCTATCTTATCTTCCATGTCTGTGAATATTTTGCAAATGAAGGAGTCTGTTACCCCTAAATTTCTTATAGCATCATTAGCATAGACTTCACTTGGGAGTTGGTTAACATTTGAGCAGCAGCTGAACTGGTTTACAGTTCCACAGTCCAGAGAGGAAGAGTTAGCTAAATAAAATAATAATGTAAAAAAAAAAAAAAAAATCAGAGACTTTTAAAAACCAGTTAAGAAAACAAGCTATTCACAATTACTTTAGATGAATCATTAACATTCTAAATTCTAATAACAAATTTATTAATTTGCTTCATTAAGCCAGACATTTCAATTTTCCCTGCTAGGAAGCTCCTTATTAACATAGTTCAAGTTACTATGTTTGCCTGAGTTAAGTAAAATTATGTATCTTAAATAGTTCACCTCACTAATGATGCTTGACTCCATCTTTTTTCTATTTTTGTTGTTTAGTTGCTCTGTCATGTCCAGCTCTTTGTTATCCCATGGACTGCAGCACACCAGGCTTCCTTGTCCTTCATTATCTCTTGGAATTTTCTTTTTAATTTGAAGTATAATTGACATATAACATTATATCAATTCCAGGTATATAACATAATGATTCAATATTTGTGCACATTGAAATCATCACCACAATAAGTCTAATTACCATCTGCCACCCCAGAAAGTTAGAATTTTGTGTATGTGTGAATAATGAAAACTTTTAAGATATACTCTTTCAGTTATTTTCAAATATGCACTGCAATATTATCATCATGTACACTACGCTATACATTACATCCCCAGGACTTATGTATTTTATAACTGGAAGTTTGTACCTCTTTACCTCCTTTATTCATTTTGCTCCGCACCAAAACCTGCCCCTCTGGCAAGCATCAATCAGTTCTATAAGTCTGGCTTTGTTCTGTTTGTTTGGTTTGGTCTTTAGAATTTACATATAAGTGAAATCATATAGTATTTGTCTTTCTCTGCTCTATTTCCTTAGCATAATACTTCCAGGTCCATCCATCCATGTTTCCATAAGTGGCAAGATTTCATTTTTTATGGCTAAGTAATATTCCGTTGTGTGTATACAATATTATATATATATATATATATATATATATATATATATATATATATATATATATATATATATACATAGGGGTGCATTGGAGAAGGAAATGGCAACCCATTCCATTGTTTTTGCCTGGAGAATCCCAGGAATGGGGGAGCCTGGTGGCTACCGTCTATGGGGTCACACAGAGTCGGATACGACTGAAGTGACTTAGCAGTAGCAGCAGCAGCAGATATAATTTCAAATTAGTGTTTTTCTTTTCTTTGGATTCCACCCAGAAGTGGAATTGCTGGATTGCCTGGTAGTTCTCCTTATAACTTTTGAGGAACCTCCATACTATTTCCCATAGTGGCTGTACCAGTATACATTCCCAAAAACAGTGCACAAGTGTTTCCTTTTCTCTACATCCTCACCAACACTTGTTATTTCTTGCCTTAGTCATTCTAATATGTGTGAGGTGATGCCTCTTTGTGATTTTGAATTGCATATCCATGATGATTAGTGATGCTGATCATTTTTAAATGACCTATTGACCATCTGTATGTTATCTTTGAAAAATGTCTATTCAGATCCTCTGCCCATTTTGTAATCAAATTGTTTTGTTTTCACTTTGAATTTTATGTGTTCTTTATATATTTTAGATAATAACAACATATCAGATAAAGGATTTGCAAATATTTTCTCCCATTCAGCAGGCTTTCTTTTTATTTTGTTAATAGTTTGCTGTGCAGAAGGTACTTAGTTTGATGAGGTCCCATTTACTTATTTTTTCCTTTGCTTTTGGAATCAGATTTGAAAAATCTTTGCCAAGACCAATGTCAAGGAGTTTACTGCTAATATTTTCTTCCGGGAGTTTTATGATTTCTAGTTTTATATATAAGTCCTGAATCCATTTTGAGTTAATTTTGCACATGGCATAGGATAGTAGTCCGGTTGTATTCTTTTGCCTGGTCTGTCACCAGTTTGCAGAACATAATCTATTGAATAGACTCTTCTCCCAGCTTTATACTCTTGGCTCCTTTGGCTATGTATTTGGGGATTTATATGTGGCCTCTCTATTCTTTTCCATTGAGCTATATGTCTGTTTTTATGGCAATGCCATACTGTTTCAATTACTATAGATTTGTAATATAGTCTAAAATCAGGGAGCAATGATGCCTTCAGCTTTGTTAATCTCTCTAAATATTGCTTTGGCTAATTGGAATCTTCTGTGGTTCTATTCAAACTTTAGGATCTGTTTCTCTAAGAAATACCATTGGATTTTGATCAGCATTGCACTGAATGTGCAGATTGCTTTGGGTAATATGGACATTGTAACAATATTGATTCTTCCAATCCATGATCATGGAATATCTATTTATTTGTGTGTTCTTCAATCTTTTATAACTTTCAGTGTACAGGCCTATTATCTCTTTGGATAAATTTATTCCCATGTATTTTTTTCTTTTTGATAAAATTGTCAATGGAATTTCTTTCTTAATTTCTCTCTCTGAGTTTTCTGAAAGTGATTATGAGAGATCTTTGTATATTGATTTTTGTACCCTGGAACTGTATTTAATTTATTAGTTCAAACAACATTTTGGTATAGTTTTTAGGATTTCCTATATATAAAATCACATAGTCCACAGAGAGTTTCACTTTGTTTCCGCACACCTCCCCCCCCAATTTTGATGGAAACTTTTTCTTTCTTTATTGCTCTGGCTAGGACCGCTAGTACTATGTTGAAAAAGTGGTGATAGTAGGTATCCTGGTCTTGTTTCAAATCTTAAGAGGAAAACTTTCAGTTTTTTATTGGTGAATATGATGTTAACTGTGGACTTATCACATATGGCCTTTAATATGCTACGGTACATTTTCTCTATTCCTACTTTATTGAGAATTTCTATCCTGAATAGATGTTGAGTTTTCTTAAATGATTTTTCTGCATCTATTGAGATGATCATATGATTTTTTATTTTTCATTTTCTAATGCTTATTACATTGAGAGAAACTTATGGATGTTAAATTATTCTTATATCCTTGGAATAAATCCCACTTGATCATGGTGTACAATCCTTTTAATGTACTGATGAATTTAGCTTGCTAATATTTTGTTAAGAACTTTTGCATCTAACTTCATCAGTGCTATTGGCCTGAAGTTTTCTTTTTTTGTGGGGGTGTCCTTGTCTGGTTATAGTATAAGGTAATGCTGACTGGAAAAGGTCAGTTTTCATTCCAATCCCAAAGAAAGGCAATGCCAAAGAATGCTCCAACTACTGTGCAATTGCACTCATCTCACATGCTAGTAAAGTAATGCTCAAAATTCTCCAAGCCAGGCTTTAACAATACATGAACCATGAACTTCCAGATATTCAAGCCGGTTTTAGAAAAAGCAGAGGAACCAGAGATCAAATTGCCAACATCTGTTGGATCATGGAGAAAGCTAGAGAGTTCCAGAAAAACATCTATTTCTGCTTTACTGACTGTGCCAAAGCCTTTGACTGTGTGGATCACAATAAACTGTGGAAAATTCTGAAAGAGATAGGAATACTAGAGCACCTGACCTGCCTCTTGAGAAACCTATATGCAGGTCAGGAAGCAACAGTTAGAACTGGACATGGAACAACAGACTGGTTCCAAATGGGAAAGGGAGTATGTCAAGGCTGTATATTGTCACCCTGCTTATTTAACTTATATGTAGAGTACATCATGAGAAATGCTAGGCTGGAAGAAGCACAAGCTGGAATCAAGATTGCGAGGAGAAATAGCAATAACCTCAGGTATGCAGATGACAGCACTCTTATAGCAGAAAGTGAAGAGGAACTAAAGAGCCTCTCGATGAAAGTGCAAGAGGAGAGTGGAAAGTTGGCTTAAAGCTCAACATTCAGAAAACTAAGATCATGGCATCTGGTCCCATCACTTCATGGCAAATAGATGGGAAAACTGTGGAAATAGTGGCTGGCTTTATTTTGGGGGGCTCCAAAATCACTGCAGATGATGACTGCAGCCATGCAATTAAGACACTTACTCCTTGGAAGGAAAGTTATGACCAACCTAGACAGCATATTCAAAAACAGAGACATTACTTTGTCAACAAAGGCCCATCTAGTCAAGGCTATGGTTTTTCCAGTGGTCATGTATGGATGTGAGTTGGACTGTGAAGAAAGCTGAGTGCTGAAGAATTGATGCTTTTGAACTGTGGTGTTAGAAAAGATTCTTGAGAGTCCCTTATACTGCAAGAAGATCCAACCAGTCTATCCTAAAGGAGATCAGTCCTGGGTGTTCATTGGAAGGACTGATGTTGAAGCTAAAACTTCAATACATTGACCACCTGATGGGAAGAGCTGACTCATTGGAAAAGACACTGATTCTGGGAAAGATTGAGGGCAGGAGAAGAAAGGGACGACAGAGGATGAGATGGTTGGGTGGCATTACCAACTCAATGGATGTGAGTTTGGGTAAACCTCGGGAGTTGGTGATGGACAGGGAGGTCTGGCGCGCTGCAGTTCATGGGGTTGCAAGAAGTTGGACACAACTGAGCGACTGAACTGAACTGAGCTGAATGCTGACTTAGGAAAATAAGTCTGGAAACATTCCCTCTTTCTCAATTTTTTGGAAGAGTTTGAGAAGGGTAAGTGAAGCCATCTGGTCCTGGACTTATCTTTATTGGGAGATTTTTGATTACAAATTCAATTTCCTCACTAGTAATCAACCTATTCAAACCTTTTTTTTTTAATTCAGTCATGAAAGATTATGTTTTTTAAAATGTATCCAAGTCTTGAAGGTTGTCCAATTTATTGCTCTCTAATTGTTCATAGTAGATTTTTACAGTCATTTCTATTTTTGTGGTATCATTTGTAATTTCTCTTTTACTTCTGATTTTATTTGAGGCCTCTGTCTTTTTTTCCTGGTGAATCTAGCTAAAGGTTTATCAGTTTTGTTTATCTTTTCAGTGAGCCATCTGTTGATTTAATTGGTCTTTGCTATTGTCTTTTTAGCTTCTATTTTAATAATTTTTACTGTTGCTTTCCTTAAGTATTACTAAGCTTGAATCCTTACTTAATTCACCTGTACTCCAAGTGCTCACCGACAGCTGAGTTGTGTTTCATATGATGGCTGTCAAGAAGGGCAGTAGTAAAATTAACTGGCAAAATCTTTCTATGCATGCAGTTCAACCAAAGTTCTCATAAAGTAGGCCTTACTTGTTTCTCCACAAGTAGAGGAATGCAGAAGGCAGTGGCACCCCACTCCAGTACTCTTGCCTGGAAAATCCCATGGATGGAGGAGCCTGGAAGGCTGCAGTCCATGGGGTCACTGAGGGTCGAATACGACTGAGCGACTTCACTTTCACCTTTCACTTTCATGCATTGGAGAAGGAAATGGCAACCCACTCCAGTATTCTTGCCTGGAGAATCCCAGGGACAGGAGAGCCTGGTGGGCTGCTGTCTATGGGGTTGCACAGAGTAGGACACAACTGAAGTGACTTAGCAGCAGCAGCAGAGGAAAGTGTTCCTATTTTTTGCCCACATGCTCCATGCCAGGCTGTTCTAAGCACCTTAAATGTATTACCTTATTTCATCCACCTGTGATGAAAGTACAGGTCCTGATAATTTCCTTCTCTACTTAGAAAACTAGGGATTTAGGCTAAGAACTATGTTATTCCAAAGATTATGAATATACGTAAGGGAATCAGTTCCTTAAATCTAAAAAAAAAAAATCCCATAGAATATATTTTTAAAAGAAAAGCAGAAACATTTCACAAGCCCAGCCCTTTAGTGGAACTGAATTTATTGTTCAATTTAGGGAAACCTGGATGGCTACAGTCCATGGAGTCGCAAGAGCTAGACACAACTGAGCAACTAACAGTTTCACTATCTTACAGCTAGTACTATAAGCAATAGTTGTAGCAAATAGTTTTGAGGAAAATTATAATGGAATTGAAAATCCTTGTAAATATTTTGGAGATAGCTCACATGGAGATTAAGAGAGGGGGTTGTTTCTCCTTTCTCTTTAAAGAGTTCCCCAGGGAGAGTCATTTTCTGATGAGTCCCTGTAGGGGGTGGGATGGTGAGTCATTGCTGTTTAAGACCAGCTGGGTTGATGCTAGCAGTGGGAGAACAGCACTGTTAGAATCTTCTTTAAAAAATCAGTTACCTCCAGCCTCTTCCCCCGCCATTCCACTCTTCTAAGCTGAGTAACAAAGATAATACTCCAGCACATTCCCGATGCTCAATTTTCACCTCAAGTGTCACAAAGCACTTTTCTCCAGAAGGACTTTCCTGCCTCCTTGAACATGACTTCTCTTGTTTCTGTTCTATTCCCCATCTCCATGTCTGCCTCATCAGGGCAGCTGCTTCTGTGCACTGGAATCCTTGTTCAGTACGTTTCCTTCCCACTAGATGTCAAATCTTCTACGGGTACACACTGTCTTTACAGCTTGGCATGCCCATGGCTTTACTAAGTCATTTTGCATGTTTTGGGAATGAATGACACTCACATGAACCCATTATGAGGTCTATAAACCTATGTTTAAGCAATAAAAGTGAGAGACAAAAGGGCAAAAATGTTACCCTCAGGGACTTGATTATTAATTGGCTGTAGAGCTTTGTGTTTAAGGGCCTCCGGTTCCTCATCCATAAAATGTGAGAGTTGAAATAATCAACTCTCGGTAATATTGCCAACAGCTAGAAATAGCTAGAGTCACAGGCTGATCCTCCATCTGGATTCAGTCCAGTTTTCCTTATATCACAGGTCCTACCAATGGAATCTTCGGAGCCTACCTTTGACTTTGTAGCCAAAATCTTAGCAATGTGAATTTCAGGACAGTCATTGAGCCCTAAATCTCAAATTCAACATTTCTCACTGATTTTGTTTGAAAGAAATGACCACCAGGAACATTGCAATTTAGATATGAACTCAACAACCTCAGATATGCAGATGATACCACTCTAATCAATAACCTCAGATATGCAGATGACACCACCCTTATGGCAAAAAGTGATGAGGAACTAAAAAGCCTCTTGATGAAAGTGAAAGTGGAGAGTGAAAAAGTTGGCTTAAAGCTCAACATTCAGAAAATGAAGATCATGGCATCTGGTCCCATCACTTCATGGGAAATAGATGGGGAAACAGTGGAAACAGTGGCAGACTTTATTTTGGGGGGCTCCAAAATCACTGCAGATGGTGACTGCAGCCATGAAATTAAAAGATGCTTACTCCTTGAAAGGAAAGTTATGACCAACCTAGATAGCATATTCAAAAGCAGAGACATTACTTTGCCAACAAAGGTCCATCTAGTCACGGCTATGGTTTTTCCTGTGGTCATGTATGGATGTGAGAGTTGGACTGTGAAGAAGGCTGAGCACTGAAGAATTGCTGCTTTTGAACTGTGGTGATGGAGAAGAGTCTTGAGAGTCCCTTGGACTGCAAGGAGATCCAACCAGACCATTCTAAAGGAGATCAGCCCTGGGATTTCTTTGGAAGGAATGATGCTAAAGCTGAAACTCCAATACTTTGGCCACCTCATGTGAAGAGTTGACCCATTGGAAAAGACTCTGATGCTGGGAGGGATTGGGGGCAGGAGGAAAAGGGGACGACAGAGGATGAGATGGCTGGATGGCATCACGGACTCGATGGACTTGAGTTTGAGTGATCTCTGGGAGTTGGTGATGGACAGGGAGGCCTGGCATGCTGCGATTCATGGGGTCGCAAAGAGTCGGACACGACTGAGCGACTGAACTGAACTGAACTGAATGGTAGAAAATAAGAGGGACAAAAAAGCCTCTTGATTAAGGTGAAAGAGGAGAGTAAACACATTGGCTTGAAACTCAACATTTAAAAAACCAAGATCATGGCATCCAGTCACATCACTTCATGGCAAATAGAAGGGGGAAAATTAGAAGCAGTGACAGATTTTCTTTTCTTGGGCTCCAAAAATCACTATAGTGACTGCAGTCATGAAGTTAAAAGACTGCTTTCTCCTTGGAAGGAAAGCTGTGACAAACCAAAACAGCATATTTTAAAACATATCTCTTTGTTGACAACGGTCTGTCAAAGCTATGGTTTTTCCAATAGTCATGTATGGATGTGAGAGTTGGACCATAAAGAAGGCTGAGTGCTGAAGAATTGGTGCTTTCAAATTGCAGTGGTGGAGAAGACTCTTGAGAGTCTCTTGGACTACAAGGAGATGACATCAGTCAATCCTAAAAGAAATGAACTCAATATTCATTGGAAGGACTGTTGTTGAAGCTGAAGCTTCAATACTTTGGCTACCTGATGCTAAGAGCTGACTTATTGGAAAAGACCCTGATGCTGGGAAAGATTGAAAGCATAAGGAGAAGAGGGCAGCAGAGGATGAGATTGTTGGATAGCATCACTGATTCAACGTACGTGAATTTGAGCAAACTCTGGGAGACAGTGAAGGACAGGGGAATCTAGGCTGCTGCAGTCCATGTGGTCACAAAGAGCCAGATATGACTTAGTGCCTGGAAAACAACAACAATAACATGTAATGCTGTCTGATACTGAAGACATAGATTGTGTGATACTGAAAGTAATGAAAGGAACTTTCTGTCACAAACTGTGGTCATCTGGGCCATATTTTATATCTTGAGATATAAAATTATATTGGTGAATAAATATCCACAATATCCACAGAATACAACTTTTTTTTCCAGAATATAACTTCCAAGATTTAAATTTTGTTTTAGTAAAGGAAATAATATGTGATCTTAAGAAGAGTCAATAGTTATTGACAATTAGATTAACATGTTATGTGACAGGTAAAAGAATGAATTAATTCTACTTATAAATCTAAACACAAAGAACAACAACAAAAAAAAACTGAATTGCAAAAGCAAATGCATTGGATTCAGTTAGATTTCTTCGGTCCAATTTTACCTTGCAAATAGCAGGAAGAAAAATTTTACTTCAGAGCATATTCAAAGGAAAGTCTTCCTTCCATGTAAAATCAAACCATCTTACAAATTAGAAGATATTGTAACTATCCCAACTTTAGGCAGATAGAATTTGTACAGTACACAGCTGTCCTTACATTGCCCTTTTGTTACTATAAAGTATAGTAAAGAGACTGATCCCTGCAGGAATGAGATATGGCCTTTTTGTTGAAGAGAGTTGCACTTTCATGATTTCCTACAAAACAGCTGCAAAAATACCTACAGTAGGGCATCTGGAATTCTTAAAAGTGACTTGAGGATTTGTAGCTAATGAAACATTGTGAAATAACACTCACCATGTTGTAAAAAATACCCTTAACCATTTATTAGCATTCTTATAACAAAAATAAAAGGTACCCTAAGCACATTAGCCCAGCTTGATTAGAAGAAAATGCTAAAGTGACAAAGAAATTGTGTAAATAGATGCCTTGCCAGAAACAGACCTTGACATCATAAGACATTTGAATCTCTTTTAACAGTTACGAAGAACAATGTGGTAAAATCCTACTGTGATGGCTGCAGCTTAAACTGTTTGATCAGATTCTGGAGTATCATCAGCAATAACTTACATGTTCTTTAAAAATGTGGTTTCCTGTTGAGACCAAGCACTGTTCCCAGAAAAAAAAAAAAGGAATTCTTTTAAAGATGTTTTTCATTTTTACCTCTCACAAAATAAGACTATCAAAGTGAAAGCAATGGCCTTTCCATGAGAACTTGGGTCAAATAAACCATGTATTGTTCCATCTTAAAATGAAACATCTGGCTGACTTAAGAAGAAAACGAGCTTAATTATTTCTGAGTATCTAGCAGAGAGAGGTTAACTTCAAAATCTATATGTCTTTCCAAGATGGACATGGAAGAAAAAAAAAAAAAAACTATGAAGTTATTTTTGACTCAGGAAAGTAGATCTGGAGGTAATTTAGTGAACACAAATTACCACTGACAAGGGAAGAAATAATTTATTCTCCTGGTGAGTCTTTTTATATGAGGGGGCAGCATGGAGCTGTCAGCAGGGAAAAGGCATTTGGATGGATTTAAAAATAATTTAAACCAAGTCCAATATCCTATAAGATATCTAGGACATCATATGAAGTTGTGGGACTTCTTGGAGAAGTTTTATTTCTAAACTGAAGCTTGAAGGTGAAACTATGAGATATAAATTCAGGTGGAGGAGAGCTTGGAGATAATATATTTCTTAACAAATCCTTCTCTTTAGCCTCATTCTTGTTTTTTCTTTTTTCCTGGGTCTTCAATCTAATAGTCTCTGCTCACCAGAGTGTTTATGAGTATCTACTTGGAATGCTCCTCCCAATGGCTCCATCCTTCTGTGAACCTTGGTTTCCTTCACTGATGGTCACTACCAGGTCTAATCTGCTGGAAGGGTGTTGTCCTTTTTCTGCTTGCACCATGGCACCTGGTTGGGCTATGATACTGATTGGATACATGTCCATGCTTTTCCTCTTTTTCCTATTTCCTCTTCTCCACTTTGGGCATCACTTAAGACTGAAGGAGTGATCAGACTTTCCTGAAGGTATAAAGGAAGGAGATGCAAGATAACTATATCCTAGAAGAGAAAAATTATAACTGTACTCTAAATCCACTTTCTCCCATAGTTTGAGGAGAAAGCGCACGTAATTGGAAGGAAAAACATCTTCACAAAGGGTATCCTTGGGGACATACTCAACCTTGGCCCCCTGACTTGCACCTCTCTCAATGATTTCTTCTCCTAATCTCCATGGTGTTAAACTCCACACACTTTTGGGAAAACCAGTCTTCCTTACAGGCCCCTCCTAGGGTCTGTCCTCTTTCCCACCCAGCACTATATTTCCTCCAATTCAGAATGCTCTCTGGCAGGAAGGGGGCACTAGGAGGGAATCATGATTGCTGGTCTTTGACATTTTAAGTCTTGTAGAATATAGCTCTCTAGCCATCTAGCCCTCTTCACATGATGGAGGCACACTGAGTTGAACTGACATGTATCACAAGGACATACCTTAAGCCTCAGAGAGAGTATCACCTAAACTTACAAGAAATAAGAGGAATAATGATCAGATTGCCTCTCTCACAGTGGACTTTCACTTGCCACACAGAGCACTATGACTTCCACCCCTGAATCCCAAATGCCTCCTTCATTGTCCTCTCTACCATCTGCAGAAATGACCATATAGCTTTGGTCAATTCATTCTTTTAACTCTATACATTTTTATCACCCAATTTGATATGGCCAAATAATTCAAATTCTTACCCGAGAATCATCTAAGTTGGTCCCTTTCCGGGATAAGAAAGTTACAGTAATATCAGGAAATATTCTGTTGAAGATTCCATATCCAGTCATCATTCATCTAATTAGAGAAGTTAAAAATTTGAAAACTGACCAGAACTCATAGGAAGTACCAGAGAAGGCAATGGCACCCCACTCCAGTACTCTTGCCTGGAAAATCCCATGGATGGAGGAGCCTGGAAGGCTGCAGTCCATGGGGTCGTTGAGGGTCGGGCATGACTGATCGACTTCACTTTCACTTTTCATTTTCATGCATTGGAGAAGGCAATGGCAACCCACTCCAGTGTTCTTGCCTGGAGAATCCCAGGGACAGGGGAGCCTGGTGGGCTGCCATCCCTGGGGCCGCACAGAGTTGGACACGACTGAAGCGACTTAGCAGCAGGATAGGAAGTACTGGAGCTCTGTTCTGAAGACCAAATGCAGGTGGTGCTGAAAGAACAGCAGGTTTTCAATAACCCTCCACCCAACATCCATGCTTCTGCAAATTGAAGTGATTGGCCTCATTGTTTGGAATATTCTGAGACTCAGGCAGGTCCTGTCTCCAGCGCTGCGACTCTTTCTCTCTTTCTGGGAAAGGTGTATGCGAGAGAGTAGTAGCAATAATGCAAGGAGTAGTAACGGCAGTGGTAGATGTGTGGGCTGGGGCAGGGTGGGGGTGGCTGTACACAGGAAAGAGCCACCAAATGCTTTTCATGGCAAAATGGTCTAGGGAAGGGAAATTTCGTGTGGAAGCAAGAATGACTATAGAAGATCGCTTGACTCATTACCTACCATATAGAAACCTTTCAGTACTTTTAGCCCTTTGTCTTCCCAGGAATCAGTTGTACAACAAGTTATTTGCTCAGTAATCCCACAAAATTGCTGCTGCTGCTAAGTCGCTTCAGTCGTGTCCAATTCTGTGCAACCCCATGGATAGCTTCCCACCAGGCTCCCTCGTCCCCGGGATTCTCCAGGCAAGAACACTGGAGTGGGTTGCCATTGCCTTCTCCAATTCGTGAAAGTGAAAAGTGAAAGTAAAGGTGCTCAGCAGTGTCTGACTCTTAGCGACCCCATGGACTGCAGCCCACCAGGCTCCCCCGTCCCTGGGATTCTCCAGGCAAGAACACTGGAGTGGGTTGCCATTGCCTTCTCCAATGCATGAAAGTGAAGACGCTCAGTAGTGTCTGACTCTTAGCGACCCCATGGACTGCAGCCCACCAGGCTCCTCCATCCATTTTCCAGGCAAGAATACTGGAGTGGGGTGCCATTGCCTTTTCCAAATCCCACAAAACTAGGGAATCATAAGATTCACTCACACTAACTACATTTTCTCACTGTAACTTCTTGGGTTCACTCTCCTGCATCTGTTTCTTAAACCATTGTGGGCAGGGCAGAGGGAGTGGGAAAGCGTGTCTGAGAGCTTCAGCCCAGGTGGAGGGAGTGAAGCCTGGAATGAGCTGCTGGAGGTCTCATTTCAATCATGATATGCAGGCAATTACCTGCGCAGATGTGACCCACTTGGTTTACATCAGGTTGCTGAGAAATGAGTCTGCATTGGTAGGGCTCTTGTTTTCAAGGCTATGTAAATATACCATGTAGGAAAAATGGATTGTTAACCTTTACTTTAAGAATAAACCAATAATAAATTCATAAATTAGAGTTCATTTTTAATCATATTATGAAAGATAAATAAATTATATAACTAAACAAAGACATTTAACTCTATTTCAAAACCTGATATGAGTGGCTCAAAATATTGACTAAGATGAATGCAAAATAACCAGGTGACTTTAATATTCTGCTGGCCTTTGGGTACTTTTTTTTTCTTTCAAGGATAAGAACAGCACTTCCCAGCCAAGATTTTGAGTTGTTTTGATAGTTTTCTGATCATTCCCAGAACTGTGAAGGAATTCTCAGTTTTAAATCCTCTGAAAAAAATACAGGTACTAGTAATCCAATATTTGATTATTTTAATGGGGCATTGAAGGTTTAGGCAGAGTCATGAAATCCAAACAAACAATTGAATGTGGCAACCCACTTAATAAAATTAGTTCCAGGACACACAAATCACTCAGTTGGAAGAGAATCTTCAAGAAGAGGTTATAATTAAAGTAAGAGGGTTTCTCATCAAGACAGAGCCTTGGGACTTTGGCACATTCTTTGAACCTGTCCTCACTGCTTGAAAAGAGAGGGAGAGGGGGAGATGGAGCCAGAGCCAGAGCAAGAAAGGAAAGGAGGGAGAGAATTTTAAGGAAACTATGACGCATAAGGGATAAAAAGAAAAAACATCTGCTGGATAATTAGCAAATTCCTTCACAAAGAGAACATTTAAAAGTTTAAAGTTTTCGACACCAACTAGACCAAAGTAGACCACTGTTTCCAAAGTAAAGCTTACTATTATTTTCTATTCTAAATTCAGTCAGTTTAGGAAATTCTTTAAAGAGGAAAGTAGGGGGAGAAGTGGAAAGGAGTGCCCTCTTCAGTAACTACCAATTGAAATCTCAATCTGTTATGAAGTTTTGGTATCTTGTGTCACCCAAGAGGGAGAAAGAACCTTGAATATCATTTCCAAGCTGGCACAATTGTTTTCCTCAATTTGAACCAAAGTAATTTGATATCCAAATGTGCTACTTTTTAACCAAGTGCTGTGCTATGCTCAGTCCCTCAGTCATGTCTGACTCCACAATCCTTAGGACTGCAGCCCGCCAGGCTCCTCTATCCATGGGATTTCCCAGGCAAGAAGACTGGAGTGGGTTGCCATTTCTTCCTCCAGGGGATCTTCCCAACCCAGGGATCAAACTCTAACCTTCTGTGTCTCCTGCACTGCAGGTGGATTCTTTACCTGCTGAGTCATTTGGGAAGCCCAACAAAGCAAGTAAACTATATATTTCAACTCCTTCAGTTGCTGAAGTTGGAAGGGGTGAACTGTATTTTTAGCTGAGCAAACATAAAAGGGAGCTGGAAATGGTTTGGGTCCCGTATCCAGTACGGAAAATGGAGAACTGGTGGCCAATCAGTCTACAAAACTGGCTGAATTTCAAGAAGAAAAATGGTGGTGAGAAAGGTTTTTGTATTTAACATTTTAAAAATAAAAGTATTCTTTAAGTACAGAAGGATAAGGATAGGTAAGATAAGGAAGTGAAGCTTACTTCCTACCTTTGCAAGGAGATGAAAACGAATTCAAAGTCCTTCAGTCCATCCTCACAGGGCCAGGGCAACAAGGAGGGCTGCAGTCCCTGTTGCCAAGGCAATAGGAGAATCAGGAAATGGAGGGAAGCAGGAAGCGTCCAGGCAACAGCCTCTGGAATGGCTGTGACCTTGCCCATTGCAGTTCCTTGACTGTTTGTTGCTCTGTACTTCCACCCCTCCTCTTTCCTTCTCTTCCACTCAGTCCTTCTTTTCATGCTCTTCTCTACTGCACTGGGCCTGCTACATCTTCTTGCCTCTTCCTCTCTGAGGCTAACACAAGGAGGACGTTTGAATAAAAGCAAGATTCTGGCAGTATCAGGGGAGAGTGTTAAAAGATACTCCAAGCTCTAACTTCCACCTCCCTGAGAAATCAGGTGATTTTAGTCAGTGAAAATCCATGATTTCTTGGCATCTCTCAATATATCATGATTTATAATATAAGAATTTGCATGCATGTTCTTTGGTAAATAAAATGCACAAAATTAGTCAGTCAACACAGTTTACTTGGGATTATCCTAACCACTAGCTTATTTGCTCACTTAAATGTCATGAAAAATTACAAAGGGCTCTTCTCATGCCTCCCTTATTCTGTCTCTTCCCATCCTTACTAGTAAATTGAAATGGCCCATTGGGTTCAATCCTCATGTATTTGTATTGAGGGTGTACCACCCTCCTTTCTGAATATGATCCTAACTTTTCCTGCAAGATAATCAGTATAAATTACAGTTTGCATGAACTTGCTCACATTCTCTGAGAATACACACCTCTTGCCTGGAAAATCCCATGGACGGAGGAGCCTGGTAGGCTGCAGTCCATGGGGT
Organism: Ovis canadensis; assembly: GCF_042477335.2. Taxonomy (NCBI): domain Eukaryota; kingdom Metazoa; phylum Chordata; class Mammalia; order Artiodactyla; family Bovidae; genus Ovis; species Ovis canadensis. The sequence goes on from NC_091246.1 coordinate 32,912,293, forward strand.
CGCTAAGAGTCAGGCACGACTGAACGACTTCACTTTTGCTTTTCACTTTCATGCACTGGAGAAGGAAATGGCAACCCACTCCAGTATTCTTGCCTGGAGAATCCCAGAGACAGAGGAGCCTAGTGGGCTGCCATCTATGGGGTCACACAGAGTTGGACACAAATGAAGCGACTTAGCAGCAGCAGGCAATCTGATGACACCATCATAGAAAAAGCCCTGACTTTGACACAGTTCAAACAGGAACATTCATAAATGTTTCCATCTCCAAGTATCTTCTTATTATATGCAGGCAGAAAATTGAGTCAATTATATTCCACCGACCTAAAAAAAAACTTTTTGCTGATCTCAAATTTTTAGACCCTGACTGTGTAACAATCAGTAAATTGTTACCTGTGTAACCACTTTGTGCATAGTAAGAACCCACAGAACATTTTTAGAACTGAAAGACTCCTATTCTAGATTTTACTAAAATCTTATATCAAAGGCAATTCAAACACATATAAAACAAATTCTGAATAAAAATTATATTTGTCAGGGTCCAACCAGGAAAACAAACCACTCTAAGTGTATAAAATAGAGGAAATTTAATTCCTTCCACAGATGATAAATGGAGATGGGGATGGCAACCCACTCCAGTATTCTTGCCTGGAGAATCCTATGGACAGAGGAGCATGGCAGGCTATGGTCCATGGGATCACAAAGAGTCAGACATGACTGAGCAACTAACACTTTCCTGCTTTCATAGATGAGAGAAGCTGAGAAGAGGAGCCCACAATGGTGGTACAACCCAGAGGCTGGCAGGAGCCAATGTGAGACCCTCTCGGAGGCTGGAGGAATAGAAAGAAACATCACTGTTATCTTGAAATCCAAAGTCAAGGTCATAGGAGCAAATGGCCCAGATCTGGCACCATGGCAGAGTGTTAGCTTAGTTACTATAACACTGAGTGCAAAATAAATTCAGGAAAAAGTATTGCTTTTGACATATTATACCATGAGTGCTCAATATATATTTACAGGTCCCACATATACATCAGGATGACTCAAAGAAGTCATCAACAAGCTTTTATGCAAAATTGGGAACAGGGGCATTTGAGATAGCATCCAATGATTATTTCTTTTCAGTTATTTCTTTCCAGTGCTGCCTAAACTAGCAAAAAGAGTCACTTGATACATGTGAATTTATTAGGATCATTACCGTGAATCCAAGACAGCTAACTACTTAGTTTTCATTCTCTTTAAGAAAGCAAAGCTTGGCATGCCTGAAAAACCCGCAGTCTACAGGTCGCCCATTTCTCTCCAAGCCTTTTGCTCAGCCTTTTCACCAGTCTGAGATCCTATGATGTCTGGCTTGTGGCTAGACCACAACTCTGAGGCAGTTGGCAAGTGGGGGCTGTGCCAGGCTGACTTCACCGTGATGGTATCAAAGTTGGGGCTGGATTGCCAGTCTCAACAAGCTGATATCAAAGTCAGCCCCCTCCTCCAACCTGCTCAGTTTGTCTGCTGGAATAATTGGCCAACATTAAGCTAGAGACTAGCAAGACCAAAGGATTATTTAAGACCCCAGTAGACCAGTTTCCTGATACCAACTGTTCCAAGTAAGCGTTGTGCATCATGTCATGTACAATAAGGTAGGTTTTAAAGCGCCTGCCTCCAATGCGGGAGACCCGGGTTCTATCCCTGGGCCAGGAAGATCCCCTGGAGAAGGAAATGGTAACCCACTCCAGTATTCTTGCCTGGAAAATCCCATGGACAGAGAAGCCTGGTAGGCTACAGTCCATGGGGTCGCAAAGAGTCAGACACGACTGAGCGACTTCACTTTCTAGAGTCAGCTAGACCTAGCTCCAAGTCCCAGTTCCTTTGCTTACTCACTGTATGACACTGAGCATCTCAACCTTTCATTGATAAAATAGGAAGGATGAGGTAGGATTAAGGGCTCAATGCTCACGTAAGCTCAGCTCTCCATGTAATGTACACTTTATGTTCAACCAATGACATGTACTGTAAATGTGAATGTTTAGTAAAAGCTATTCATTGATATGGTGATAATCCATAAAGGATATAGTTTTGCAAGGTAGAATATTGGGCAAGCCACTAAAATAAAGTTACAGCGCAAGTAGCCAAATCAGTTGCATGTGGATGTTTAGTTGATGTGTGCTCTCTCTGTTTGAGACAAAAATGTTCTCTAGGCTGCTTACCTGAAATTTGAGGTCATACTTCCCACACTCATGATGGTGATTCCGATCCATAAAGTCAACAGCCCCTGCAAGAGAACATTCCAAACTGGGTCAATAACTAGGAACTCATAAGCAATACCATTATCCCAGACTTCACTGTGACTGAGAAAAACCAGCCCTAAATCATTTTCACTTTGTGTATCTAGATTGTTCTGCACAGACTGTAAATGTAAACAGAAGCGCTAACATTTGCTGTAGTAAAACTGTGGAGACTAGGAGTTTCAAAGGAGAGTATGGTTTACTGAAGCCATCCACACTCTCTATCTGTTTTCTCCCCTCCCTTTGTCTTCCCTTTGCCTCTCTGCTCCTGCTACTGGCATTTCTTTTCTCTCCTATCTGCCCTCTCACTCACAGGGACTGCTCACACACACATTATTCAGAGCAAAACATTCAACAAGCCATCTAAAAATGTGATACATCTCCAAATAATCATATTAACTATTTTGTTATTTCAAATTTAAGAAATCTGCACATGAGAACTGTCCAAAAGCTAGGCAACTGCTTTTCTTTCAGGGGGTATGTTGACATATTCAGCAAATAATTTCCAAAACACTATGTGATGTTTGAAGTTGTTTTTCTAACTAAGACAATGTGTGTGGCTTGAAAAACACATTTGTGTGGTATGTTTTCGTAGATTGGCTTGCCAGGTGACCAGAAATAAAAAGCATGTCCTTAAAATTCCCTCCTCCAAGGTCTATCTTCCCCAGTCAAGGGGGTTCAGTGCATTCCAGCTTTACATTTTTTGCTCTAACGCCCTGTGTGGCCTTCCTCAGTTTAGATTTGAACCCAGTTCAAAAAAGCACAAGTCCAGGAAAAGATTGTGCAAGAGTTTTGTGTTTACACTGCACTGTACATTCTTAACAATACTGGCTATTTAATCCATAAACATCGATTTAAATTTTATGAGATTACCAATCAGCGTCTCAGAAAATATTACAAATTTAAAAGCAAAAATAGAGAAAATACTAAATAAACCAATGTTTTCCCAGAAGTTTATGCAAGATAATGAACACAACTGCATTGATCAAGTCAGCGGGGCAAATATTGGTAGGGTGTCTGCTTTGTTGCTGGGTGCTCAGAGGAACATAAAAGTGAGCAGGATTCTAGACCTTCTCTCAGGAAAAATTCTGTTGTAGTACAGAGGGCTTTGTTTTCCCAGACCTTTATCACATCAGACTGTAAATTATCAATTTATTAGAAAATCATTGTGCAGTTTCTCTCTCTCCAAGCTTGTAAGGACATTGATCTTGGGGAGTACAATGCAACTTACAAACTGCTTAAGTCTGCTCCAAATTTTCTTATGAAGTTTTAAAGATGAATGAGAGAAGAGCATTTTTATTAAATAATTCTTCGAATTTCCCATATTTATCAGTGGAAATTTGATCACAGTAATGACAGAAACTAACACTGAGGAAGGTCAACTTACAATGTGGCTGGCACTGGTCTAGTTTTAAGTATTTTTACATACAATCATTTCTTTAGCTCTCAGAATAGCCTTTGAGCTGGGGTTCAAGTTATCTATCACTGTGTAACTAGCTAGCTTAAATTTAGTGGCATTAAAGAATAACCATTTTTCTGTGTTCATAGATTCTGTGGATCAAGAAATCGGATGGGACACAAGAATTCAGACAGGGGGGAACGAGTTTCCACTCCACAGTGTCTGAGATCTGGGTGGGGAAGACTTAAGCAGCTCTAGGGGGCACGACCAGAGAGCTGGGGGCTGGAAGAGCCTGATGCTTGAGTCCTATACATCTGACACCTGGCCTGGGATGACTGGAAGACTGACTCAGGTGGAACTATGGATTGGGACACCTACTCATGTAATGTCTCCTTGGGGCCTGAGAGTCCTTCCAGCACAGCAGACTTGATCTTCTCACATGGCAGCTCTGGACACCAGTGAGCAAGACAGAAGATAGACACCAATGGGTTGGCTGACCTTGAGTCAGATGTTTATATTTGTAGCCAGTGAGAATAGGACTATGTTTTCAAACTTGGTCTTCCGGGCTCACAAGTCTGGGTATTTCCCAGTGAAAGGAACTATTTTACAGTAAAATTCAACCTAGTGGAAATTTCTGCAGTTGCAAGTTGCAAAGAAGAAAGTTTATGTTTTCCTTATAAATACTTACTAAGAATAAACTTTATATACGATGATAAGTGAAAATTAAATAAACAGGAATCAAATACATAGGAATGAAAGCATTGAGTTGAAAAGAAAGACGATTTAAATGAAAAGGAAAGGCAAGAAAAGGTGCAAATCAAGAGGAAAAGAACAAAATTCACCAAATGAAATGTTTCCCTGAGTTTGTATGTACGTATGAGCCCAGTGAATCAGTAAGAAAAAAAAATGAATCAGGGTTTTAGAGAAACGAAAATGCAAAACAGAGAAAAAGAGGGGCTGGGATATTAGTTGGATTATAGCCAGTTTTCCAGCTCCAAACATCTGGTGCCAAGACAAGGAAAGGTGAGGCCCTGTCCTTTGCTGCAACACTTGCCTCAACAGGGGCTGGTTACTCAGGATATTTACATTAAATTAACGTGGCTGGCTATGGCTGTGTTCAGCACTTGGATACGCGGTTAAATAATCAGTGTGGTTTGGCTGCTGGTTTCTTTACTGTGGTTGAATAATTGGTGTTGTCTTGGTTGCTGGCTACTTAAAAAATGTATATGTGCACTTGTTTCTCTTTTTTCTTTCTCTTGAGCAATTTTGACAAGCCCTTGGCAGAAAAGTGGCTGACCAGCTTTCAAACCGGTGCTTTTTCTCCTTGTCATTTATGCTTCCCCCAGATGCTTTTTAAGGACTTGAGAATCTTAAAGACTTTTCTTACTGGAATCTAGACGATGTGCTCTGTGTTAGAAAAGAATTCAGCTCGCTTCTTTTGTTTGTAGCAAAGAGATAAAGCTGAGTCTAAGGGCAGTGCGATTTACCAGAAATGGATGCCTCTTTTCTAGGTATGATTCACTAGGTCCTCAGCTCCACCATAAGAGTGGGGAAAGACAGTGACCTTTGGATAAAACCACTCTGCGCTGGTGCTGTGCTTAGTCACTTAGTCGTGTCTGACTCGCGACCCCACGGACTGTATAGCCTGTCAGGCTCCCCTGTCCATGGAATTCTCCAGGCAAGAATACTGGAGTGGGTTGCCACGCCCTCATCCAGGGGATCTTCCTGACCTATGAATTGAACCCATGTCTTTTACGTCTCCTGCATTGGCAGGTGGGTTCTTTACCACTAGTGCCACCTGGAACCCCAGGACAACCCTATATGCAGGCATGTTTCCCGTGTTAGTCATTTGCTAGATCTTTAAAACCTAAACAGTCCTTGATACGTAGTAGGTGCTCAATATTTGGTAAACAAAGGATAATAACTGAAAATTTATAATTCAGGATTGACAATACTTCTATCCCAGAAAGTTTGCTTCATTTAGTCCTCTTGTTGATTTGCTTAACAGCTGTCAAATTACCACAAGCTGTTCTGCCCTGGGAAACCCACTCCTTCCCAGATGGCTCTGTCTTTTCTCATATTCCAAAACCCCACCCTGACTTCAGGCAAATGATGATCAGGGTGAATAATCCTCCTTCAGCAGCAAATTGGGACAGGAGTGTCAAGAAAGAGCACAAGTTAGGGACAAGCCTCCGCCTGCCAACAAACTCCAATAATATATGCATATACGTTATGAAGGAAGGCAAAGTCTTTAACTGCTACTCAGAAACCACAGGTTCTCAGGGTCTCAGAGGATAAGGAACCCAAAGGTTCAAGTTTGAACACATGCAGAGAGGAAACTAGTGTTTCCAAGTAGGAAGTGGGAAAGAAAGAGCGTTTTTTCAAATATGTCTCATCAGTATTAGGATAAATTCACCTCTCCTAGAAGTCTAGAACATGAATTTTATGTCAATCATTGTGGTTATTCAGATTCAGGATAGATTGGAAAGTAGCAAGTTTCTTTATATTGATTCAGATCTATCGCAGGGCAGAGATGAGGGTGAATGCCTAAGCTTTTAAAGGGATTTTGGGAGGATTCTTTAGAATTCATTGATCTTGCCATTTTAGTAAGGAGTTTTATTTCCCTTTATAACAGGCATTCTTCAACACCTTTTTTGAGAACTACTAAGACCAAGTATAGGAAAACTCCCAGGAAAGAAAAACCTCTCATCCCCACACTGTGCTGGGTGCTATGGAAACAAGGTGATGCGGTGGCCAAGGCGGCAAGCTTAGCAGATCACTTTCTGGGCATTCTCACTTATTAGGTGTTGTTGGATCACTTAACTGCCTTCAACTTAAATGCCATCAGTCTTTACCTTATTAATTTTCTGAAGACATAAATAATAATGTTTGTCTTACACATAATACAAGAAAGTAAAATTAAAGCTACAATGAGGTATAATTTTCATCTATCAGATTGGCAAAGATCCAAAAGTTTAATAACATGTTGTGTTGGTGATGATGCAAGCAGATGACACTCCGGTGCACTGGCACAACATCTGTGGAGAATGGCGGACCCACTGAAACAGCACATAAACCAGCTGACACTGGTTTTGCCTCCTTAAATAGGTCGATTGATTAATCAAAACTTGAGTCATTTTAGAGAATAGCACTGCGCCTGTGTAGGTTGGAAAACCATGTCTCCAGGATGACCTCAGAACTAAGAACCCCCAGCCCACCTAACCCAAATAGAAATGTTGCCACCAGAGCCCTTTGCGAAGCAAGAAATTGGTCAATATGGAAAATCTGACTTCCAACATCAGTCCATACATCAGTTCATAGCATATATGAACTGATTCAAGACTAACCAATCAGCCTCCAAATGTGAAACTCCCCCAACCTTTTAAATTTCACCCTGAACCGTGGATCATGGAGACAGATTTGAGTTCTGCCTCCTGTCTCTTTGCTGGTCAGCCTCACAATAAAGCTATCTGTTTTCTCAAAAGCTGGTGTCATGGTATTGGCTTCTGTGTAGATAGGGGCACTGAATTTGCTTTGTAACACTATCATAAATAGAACAGTTGATCTATCACAGTATAAAATGTACCTCCTTTTTGATGCAGTAATGTAACTTCTTAAAATGTATCCTCTAGCTGTATTAAAGTACTTATGAAAAGACAAATGTACAAGGTTACTCACTGCTGCATTGAAACCACAAAAGATGAACTTTGTTCATCAGTAAAGGGCTGGCTAAATGATGTATGGAACATCAAAAAATGGGATACTATGCACTCATCAAAAGGATAAGCAAGTCAGTGCTTGGAACAGCGTCCAAAATATATTATTAAGTGAAAAAAAGGCAAAGATGATCATTTTCAAAGATTTATTTTATATACATATGTAATATCTCTGGGGAAACATAAAACTTTGATAAGTTGTTGAGGGAGGTGAGTATGTGGGTGCAAAGGTGAGTGGAGTCTTTCTGGACATGTGAATGTTTTTATACCTTATAAGTTTTGCACTATATACATATATTTCCTATTCAAAAATGCATTTGAATAATAATAAAAATAAACTGACAAAGAAAATATGGTGAAAGGAGCTTTGTTAATTAAATGTATATCTATGCATGAAATGAAGCTCTGTGGCATAAAGCCACCTATCACAAGCACCCCTAATCAAAAGACTGTTGGAACAGAGTGCTGATCCGGGTAAGAACTCAATAGATACATCTGAGGTGGGTAACTGAATTATATGAAAGATTCTATCAATATAAATGGTTAATCTTTCAGGGATGTGTGTACAAATTTTGGATTCAAACGGTATGTATGGCCTCACTATTTTTTCAACAGAAGAAAAAAGAAATACTGGACTTTCCTGGTGGTCTGGTGGTTAAGAATCCTGCCAATGCAGGGGAAACAGGTTCAAGCCTTGGTCTGAGAAGATTCCATATGCCTTAGGGCAGCTGAGCCCGTATGCTGTAACTACTCAGCATGTGCGCTCTAGAGCCCAGGAACCACAACTACTGAAGCCTGCGAGACCTGGAGCATGTGCTCTCCAACAGGAAATGTCACCACAGGAAGCCCATGCAGGGCAACAAGAGAGTAGCCCCCCTTATTGCAACTAGAGAAAGCCTGCGTGCAGCAACAAAGACCCATTGCAGAAAAAAAAATAAATTTTTTTTAAAAGAAAAGAAATACTAAATGAGGAAACTTTAAATAATGAAACTATAAATGAAAAGATTCAATTTAACATCCATGATTCAATTTAACATCAGTTTTAGGTTAAAACAGAAAGTTTCCAGGGGGGCTGTCAGTACAGTCGAACTATTCTGTATAATAATAGTAGGATATAGACTGGTCAATATATGACCTTATACATTTGTCAAAACCCATAGAATATACAACACAAAGAGTGAGCCCTAAGGTAAACTATCAGTTCAATTCAGTTCAGTCGCTCAGTCGTGTCCGACTCTTTGCTAACCCATGAATCGCAGCACACCGGGCCTCCCTGTCCATCACCAACTCCTGGAGTTCATCAGACTCACATCTGTTGAGTCAGTGATGCCATCCAGCTATCTCATCCTCTGTTGTCCCCTTCTTCTCCTGCCCCCAGTCCCTCCCAGCATCAGTCTTTTCCAATGAGTCAACTCTTCGCATGAGGTGGCCAAAGTACTGGAGTTTCAGCTTTAGCATCATTCCTTCCAAAGAAATCCCAGGGCTAAACTATAGGCTTTAGTTAATAATAAGTGTTGATATTTGTTTATTGATTGTATCAAATGTACCATACTAATAAAACATATAAATAAAAAGAGGAACAATCCAGGGAAAAAAGGGCAGGAGATACATTAGAACTTGATACTTTCCAATCAATTTTTCTGTAAACCTAGCAGTACTTATAAAAATAAAGTCTATTAAGAATAACAATGATAACAGAACAAAGTAGAAATTAGGAAGATTCTTTCTAAAAATGCTTCAGCTTTCTGACATATATAATTAAGCATTCCATAAATACCTGTTGGCTTCAGCTGAATCAAAGTCAGTAAAAAAAGAGCAGGTAAGTATGAAAGCAGCTTTAAAATGTAGGAAGACTATGAACTTATTTGTGATACATTTGATACAGTCCTGGGATTCACATTTCAAAAGAGCCTTAGACAGTTTGTCAACTATCAGTCAATAAGATCATAGATTTTTTTCCCCCAAGATACTTTATGATAATTACATATATTTAGCAATAAAGATAGAAGCAATTCTAATGCCTCTCTCCCAAATTCTTTGAGAAAGATTAACCACACGCTCATAAATTTTATGTTAACTTGTTGATAGATAATTTTGTTGTTGACAAGGTTTTCTTGACGGGAGAGGATGGAATGCAGAGAGGAAGCCTATTGCCTTTGTTTAGACTTTAACAAGGGAAAAAAGCAAAATTTTAGGATAATTGAGAAGTTCTCTCACAAATTGTGTTTTAATGTTTAGAGAACAATTTATCCATATTTATGACACATTTACAAAAAGGTTTCCTCTTGATATCAATAGTGAAGAACCAGGTTTTACAACAAGGCTTGGCACAGCTTTCAAACATCCTACCATGTCCATTAAAGAACTGGCTCTAATTATTGAGGAACTTAAGATGTCATGTCCACATGTGCATAAGGTGCTATCTTGGAAAAATTACTCTTTGTAGAAAACTATACTGACTACACATTCAGAACTCAACTCAACATTCAGAAAACTAAGATCATGGCATCCGGTCCCATCACTTCATGGCAAATAGACAGGGGAACAATGAAAACAGTGAGAAACTTCATTTGTGGAGGCTCCAAAATCACTGCAGATGGTGACTGCAGCCATGAAATGAAAAGACGCTTGTTTCTTGGAAGAAAAGCTATGATCAACCTAGAAAGCATATTAAAAAGCAAAGACATTTCTTTGCCAACAAAGGTCCATCTAGTCAAAGCTATGGTTTTTCCAGTAGTTCATGTACGGGTGTGAGAGTTGGACTATAAAGAAAGCTGAGTGCTGAAAAATTGATGCTTTTGAACTGTGGTGTTGGAGAAGACTCTTGAGAGTCCCTTGGACTGCAAGGAGATCCAACCAGTCCATCCTAAAGGAAACCAGTCCTGAATATTCATTGGAAGGACTGATGCTGAAGCTGAAACTCCAATACTTTGGCCACCAGATGCGAAGAACTGACTCACTGGAAAACACCCTGATGCTGGGAGGGATTGGGGGCAGGAGGAGAAGGGGATGACAGAGGATGAGATGGCTGGATGGCATCACCGAATTGATGGACATGAGTTTGACTAGGCTCTGGGAGTTGGTGCTGAACAGGGAAACCTGGAGTGCTGCAGTCCATGAGGTCACAAAGAGTCGGACACAACTGAACTGACTGATACTGACTGCCAACTGCATGCCAGGGAAGGTAAAGCAGATTATGCCTCAAATAGTCTATTTGGACTTTAAATTTCTGTTTCATTAATATCTCTCTTTCATAAAGTTTGAAAGTCAAGTTTAATGAGAATTGAAGTGCCTGCTGATTCAGTGGGATTTCCTCTTATTGACACCCAGCCAGTATCTTGATCTCACAAAGCAATAGTGTGGAGTACACTTCCCACCCCCAGAGAACAGCTGCTCTTGTCTGCTCCATGAGGAATCAGAAAATCTGGGTCATGCTGTCACTTGGCATCCTGTAGCTATTAATGACATTATTTGAAGAATCAGAAGTTTCTTTCCTACGTTTTTATTAATCTTCAGACATTGGTGAGCCCTAAGTTCCTACACCTAACAACTTATTTGCTTCTAAAACAAGAGAAAACAGCTAGCATCAACATATAGCACAGAACATCTCCAACAATTTGTGGTGAAAGACTGGGTTATTTTTCCATCTATCACTTAAAAATAAATTTAAAAAAAATTAATAAAAATAAATACAGAAGCATGGTCTAAACCATAATCTTAAGGACCCAGTGTCTTTGTGAATATCTTCCTGAAGGGGTGGGGCACAATCAGCTCTATCCTCTCTTTATCAAGAGGGTTTTGTAAAGACAATGTGAAATGACAGAAGTTCATTCAAACTTTATTGCAACAAATTAATTGATTGTTTCTATTCAGGGTTGGAAGAGTCACTTCATAAGTACAAACACCATCTGTGTCAGGTTCCCCAGCATACTGTACTGCTGGCAGACATTTATCTGCTCAAGGTGAGTGCTTTTGGTCTCCGTACACTCTAGCTTGGAAAAGTTCCTACCTGCAGAGAAGATACCGTATCACACAAATGAAATGATACCTACAAAATGGAAGCCCCCAGTTTTAATTGGTCAATTCAACACATATAAAATTATCCTTCCAAATTATTATAAAAGAATCCAAATGCTTACTCCTATCTTCTCACGGGGCATGTGGACCAGGGCCGACTTACGGAACACATTGGTGGAGCCCTGGTACAAGGGAAACTTTTCTTCTAATGACACCCTTGGTTTTCCTTCAGGGAGCCTACTCTCTCTCACTCCTAAGGTACATGGGTGTATTACCTAGACCAAATGAGGTTCTAGCACTTTGTCTAGAACTTTTGGGGAAAAAGTAATTATTTCTATTGAGATTGCTAGGATAAATAAACATAGCATTCTTTCTTTTGTAGTTTCTTTTTGAGGGGGTGAGGTGTAGGGTAAGATTCTCAGAACTGGGCTGGGCTGAGTGGTTGTATTTTACATTTATTTTACATTTTAAGGGTGTAGCTAGATCTGCTTCCAGAAACAATTTGCATTTCCATCAGCACCATTGATGCTGCATTTCCAGCAGAGGTATCCTAAGGAGAACGATCGTCACAGCACTTCCAGAAAGTTTAGCCTGTCTCCTGGCTGTTAGAGTAATATCTCACTGTTTTCTCACTCCCTGTGATCTAACTACTAATTAATTTAAATATCTTTTCACCTGTTTGTTGACATTTGGATTTACACTTCTATTTGTCTAGAACTGTCTATTTACATCTTTCCCCTTTCTCTCTTAGATTATCTTTTGCTTCTAAGAGCTCTTTGCTTACTAAAAAAATTGGCCTTTTGTCATCTCCCTCATAAACATTCTTTCCAGATCTGTGGTATGTCTATTGACTTTGTCTCTTGTTATCTTTTCCATACACAACTTCTTAATTTTTTATATAGTCAAATATGTATGTTTTTGTTTGATAACTTCTGATTTTACAGTCTTGGTTCATAGCCTAAATTTTCACATTTGGTTTTTGTTTTACTTTTTATATTTGTTTCTATTTAATTTTTTAAATTTTTACATTTCCTCTTAAATGGATGGCCAGTTTTCCTAGCATCATTTATTTAAGACACCATACTTTTTCACTGATTAAATCATAACCTTTGTGAAATAAATATATGACCAAGGTTATGGTCTAATCAGCACCATATTGCTTTAATTATTAAGGCTGTAGCATGTGTTATTGTTAGGGGAAGCACACTGACTGAACCCGCCCACCCTGGTCAGGACCTTTAGTAACCATTCGCATGAGTTGTTTTATGACAGGAGATCCTGGTAAGGAATAAGGAACTAATAAGCCACCACCAACCGGAAGAGTTTGGGAAAGGTCAAAAGGAGACACCGCATGTTCGTCCACTTCCCAGAATCCCTCTCTCTAGCATCCATCTTGGCTGAGTGATGCGTGCGCCACCAGGAAAGACTCTGAATTAGACTGATTGGCCAAAGACAACCCAGAAACTAATCCCATCACCATAAAACCCTAGACTGTGAGCCATGTAGCAGACCAGTTCTCCTGGGTTCCCTTACTCTACTGCTCTCCACCTGGTTGCCCTTTCCCAATAAACTCTCTTGCTTTGTCAGCACATGTGTCTCCTCGGACAATTCATTTCTAAGTGTTAGACAAGAGGCCAGTTTCGGGCCCTGGAAGGGGTCCCTCTTCCTGCAACAAATGGCGACTCTGGAGGGACTCTTCTTCGCTGAGATTGACATCCTGACCACTCGGGGTACGCAGGGGCCAACTTGCTTGCCAATGGACCAGACCCAGCGGCTGCAACTGGGACATTTTTGTCCCTGGTCTCCTCCTGACACGGACAGCTGGCCAGAGTGCCCTGACTGGTAAGGATCAAGAGACTTTATTGACCTTTCTCCCCTTCTCTCTCCTTTTCCTCTCCTTAACCCTTCCTACCCCCCCCCCCCCCCCCCGCCTTTTTTCTAGTCCCCTGGTCCTGGACGCAGGAATCTGGTCGAAGGGCCTCAGCCTGAGCTGAGGATTGGAGATTGATCACTTCCTCTTGGCAGAGAACTCGAATTCTGGTTTGATTTCTGGTAGGGCCGAGCTCCAGTCCTCCCTTCTCTGGAGGCCCAGGGTAAAGTCCCATAATGCCTGGGTATCTGCAGGTGGCAGGAGACGTCTGTAAGGCCACCTCTCTTGCCCCTCTCTCCCACCTCATCCCCCTTCTTTCAACCTGGCTTCCTTTCCTCCCTTTAAAATCTTTGAAGACCTGAGATACTTTCCTTAAGGCGTTAGTACTTGGCTCTGAAGTTCTGAGTCTCTATAGGAGGTTTTCTGAGAGACTGCACTCTCATATTTAAGGGAGTGTCTGATGAGGACTTCCAGGTCTACATGTGTGTGCTTTAACTCTGTGTGCTGCTGCTACTGCTAAGTCGCTCAGTCATGTCCGACTCTGTAAGCCCCCATGGACTGCAGCCTACCAGGCTCCTCCGTCCAGGCAAGAGTGCTGGAGTGAGGTGCCATTGCCTTCTCTGTAATTTTGTGCTCTGCGTTGTAATTTTTGATGGCCATTTTGCTTTGTCTGGCCACCATTTGGTTTAGACCTGCTGCCATTTTGTTAGAATTTGATTTTCTTTCCCTGTGCCTTGAGACCAGGGCTCTCAGGAACACTTATCTAGACCATCTCTAACCCCTGACACTGAGGAAAAATGGAAAAAAGCCTTTAAAAGTTTTATTTATTCCAACTGTTTTTTATAAACTAGTCAAATTTATATTGTAATATCTAATTCATTACTAAACTTAGAAAATGAAGCTAGGTCTTGCATTGTGTCTGTCTAAATATGTCTCAGTATGTCTTTATCTCTGGATAATCTTTTTGAGGTTAATTTGTAAATGAGCTCTATTTAATTGGCTTAAAGAAAGATAAATGCTTACAAATCAAATAATTCTAAATTAAACAATAATTCCATGTTCATGTAAACTGGTAAATATTCAGTATTAAACACCTGATATTAATGTTGTTTGTTGACCTATCTAATACAGACATGTCTTAGAGTAATTAACATTAAGTAAAATATGTTCATTGTACCTAGGTTTATTATAAGTTAAATATTATCAGATCTGTTTCAAATCTGTCAACAAGGAAATTACCTCGAGTGAAAAAACTTCTAAAAAAATGGAAATGAGATATGAGATTTTATAAAAACTCTATTAAAAATAATTATTCTTTAGGAATATCTGTCTAAAATAGTCTCTCCAGATTTACGTAACTTGAATTTCTAAGGGTTGTGTTAAGTGTGCTAAGTGTTAGAGGTCTATTGAATAGGCCATTTCCAAATAAAATAAGATTTTGAAACATTTACTACTAAGCACTAATTTCCTTTTACAGAGAAACAAAGAGATTTGGGACTATAAGTAAATAATGTTTGGCGCCATCCTAAAATGTTCTAAGAAAGCAAGGGTTTTAGAAATTATCACTGGTATTTATGCTCACCAATCTATAAAATGCTAAATAAAAAGTTAGTTCTTGGTTGCTAAAGGAAAGTAGGAAGTGTGTTTTCAGTTTAAAAAAAAAGTATAAAACATACTGAAAAGAGTTATGCATGATAAAGATTTTCTAAAATTGGACTGCAATTAGTTAGATAAATTGATTTTGTTAAAAATGACACAGCCTTTAAGAAAACTGGTTAGAGCCAATTAGGTCCAAGATGGCGGAGCTGACTTTCACTAGACCTTGAGCCTTGGTATTTACGCCCATTGTGACATACCAACAATGATACACCCATCAACTAAATCTGACCAAATGTTCTAAACCCTTTTAATTGGTCTTTGTGATAAAACTTCCTAAATTGAATTCTTTTGAGGTTCTTTTGCCCTCCAGCTAACTTTGGGATGCTTCAGAGGGCCCCTGAAACATCCCAAGGAGAGATATTAAACTGTGTTTATTTGGTTGGTTAAATTACATGAAAAAGATTATCAAATGGGTAATAAATCCACTCATGTTATAAGGTATGGTAAAATTACTAATACAGATATCCTAGAAATTATATGGAGTTCTTAACATTCTGATATGTCCTGGTATTCTAATGGAAAACCTGATGACTTCACAAAAGTTAACAAAAGGACTAAATGAACCAGCGAATATACTTATAACTTTCATGGTTTCTGTCTGAAAAATTATGGGTTTGAATCTTATGTTTTCCGGGAGTAGGGAAAAGCTTCCTTTCAAACTAATTATGACAATACTTTGGCAAAATTATACATTATAAACAAAACAATTATATTTTCTCTCGGACGCCTCCAGAAATTGAAAACTCTTAGGTTTCCAGTAAGTTTATCAAATGAATTAAGAAGGTTATCTCACTAACAGGTACAAAAATCTCAAGAAACTTTGAAACCTTAAAAAGGAAAAAATTCACTTAGATTTGTTGGGCAAAATCTGTGATAAGACATTGATATGAGTTCCCCAGCCCTGTTTTATTTTAAAAGTTCAGTCTGAGAATCTATAAAAGTTTCAGCAAAATAAAAAGTCTATGATCAATTATGGTTATATAAATCATCAGACCAAAATTTGTGAGAACAGACCTATTTTGCAAACAAACTAGCCTTAATTTGGTTCTATTTGATAAAAATGA
The DNA here is from genome assembly GCF_042477335.2 of Ovis canadensis. Lineage (NCBI taxonomy): Eukaryota > Metazoa > Chordata > Mammalia > Artiodactyla > Bovidae > Ovis > Ovis canadensis. The sequence continues at coordinate 32,928,291 of NC_091246.1, forward strand.
GGGTAATTTTAGGGAGAAAAAGATGCTTCAATAAATGTTAAATCCCAGTTTGTTAATAGAGATTCGCATGTAGTAAAACTCATTTCTCGGATAGTTCTTTGCTGTTATGTGATATTAATGGAAAATTTACTTAAATTCTTAAAGAACACCCTAAGTTTGTTTCTAAAGCTTATCTCAGTAATCTATCTTTAGATGAAGATCAGATGCCTCATGACATACAACCAAGACTAGAAAAAGACATAATTTAAGGGACTATCTCCAACCTGGATGGAAGGACTTTTTTATCAGGTACTCTTAACTAGCTCATGCACAATGAAACTGAAGGGAATTTAACTCTTAGACTAATTCCCACTTCCAAAGGCCCCTACACTGAATTGGTCTATAGAAAAGATAGCTGACCTGATCTCACCTTAAAATGATACTCAAACGGAGGAAAAACTATGCTACATCAGGATGAGAAGACGATGACATCAGAGGGAGACAGCTTGCCCAGGATGCTGGACCCAATTCATATGATCATGTATAATGCTTCCTTGACTTCTTATACCTTTGCATATAAATCAAATGATTTTCTATCATAAGCCTGATCCTATGCCAGTTTTAGAAATCAATCCAATTTTGGGGTTTGTTGCCAGTTACCTGTGTCCAGTTCTGGGTTACTTTTGTAAATTTCTCTACTACAAGACTCTAACTGGTTGGCCCTGAGAAAATTTACTTAAAAAGAAAAATTACAGTCATATTCAGGTCACTATGCTATTACTAGATGGGATTCCTTCATCGGGCCAATTAATAATGCCTTCTCTGACTCTGGCCATAAATTTGAGCTTTCTTCTATTACTCAAGCTCAATCAGAGCAACAAACAAAGTTTCAACAACAAAATATCTCCCACAATTATGGGTTTATATAGATAACACTAGGCTATAATTTAGGTTTAAATTCTCCTCTGTGTTAGAAACAATTAAATCATACTAAGGATAATCAGTCTAGTAACACTAAAAAACTGGGCTATGTGCCTTATATATGTGCCAAAATATATAATTTCCCTGGAAGAAAAAGATTCTACAGAGCAGACTAAGTCAGATGACCTGGGATATACTGGGCTACATCTAATGGAAGCTCTTAAGTCTTACTTGTGACTTTACTAATACTGCTGGCTATGTTATTTATATTTCACCCGTTTTACAAAATTGCTGTTTCTTAAACTGCCAAATGTGTGACTGAGGCCTCTGATAAAATAATATGTAGTTCCATATGAGATCGATGATGGTAACAGTGTAACTCTGCTGCTGCTGCTGCTGCTGCTGCCAAGTTGCTTCAGTCGTGTCCAACTCTGTGCGACCCCATAGACGGCAGCCCACCAGGCTCCCTTGTCCCTGGGATTCTCCGGGCAAGAACAATGGAGTGGGTTGCCATTTCCTTCTCCAATGCATGAAAGTGAAAAGTGAAAGTGAAGTAGCTCTGACTCTTAGCGACCCCATGGACTGTATCCCGCCAGGCTCCTCCATCCATGGGATTTTCCAGGCAAGAATACTGGAGTGGTACCACTGCCTTCTCGGAGTGTAACTCTAGATATGGAAAAAAGCAACAAGAGGAAATATTTTCCTGGACCAAGAGGCTAGTAAGACAGTTGGTCCAGAGAATTTTGGATACTGTTTTATGGCCTAGTCCAGTAACAACACATCGAGTGGCCTATCAACAAAATCTTTGCCAAACCTGAGAACAGATATTCTCAGCACCATGAGATAAAATGGTCATAAAGATGCCCCCCTCAAAACCATGGTCAAGTTTGTAAACAAAAAGTGGCTCTGCCAACTGAAGACTGACACTTGCCATCTGCATCTACAAAGATTAAATCACGGCCACTGCAACTGCTGACTTTCAACGCCCCTGAAAGGAGTTCAGGGTAAAAATCAGGAATGAGGCACTCTGTGTTCTGGAAAAAACTGACAGAGCAGGCCTTCTGATAGTTAGATCCTTTCAAGAAAAGATTTTATGAGTTCCAGTTCTTGCATCTTCTCATACCTAGAAAAATACTGACATCATTAATGGTGACATCTGCTTTGGCTATTAAAAAAAAAAATTACAGCTAAAAAGTCAAAATAGAGTGGCTATGGTTGAGACATCCTGAAAAATAACTAGGTGACACTATGGTGTAATTTCAGATTAGACATTATATTACTAACACTTGAGTTTTCTGAGTCTTGTCAGGCTTAGATGCCACCATTCTCAAAAGAATGTCTGCGAGCTAGTAACTACAACCTTACTTTTTATAAAACTAGGCAACTGGCTACCTGGCTACAAATCTCCCCAAAGTGCCAAGTCCAGACTCGGTTTCAGGCCTATTCTTCTAAAAAAAAAGAGATTTATTTTGTCTATTAAAATTCCAGTTATCCCTCCTCCAGCTACTTCTAATTGGGTCTGTTTCAACAAAATAACAGACCAAGAGACTGAGATTTTAACCATACAAGGCTCAGATCTAGGACTTGAAACTCAGAAATACTTCCAATTCAGTGTCTCTTCTCCAAGCTGAGACAGTCCTATGCCCCATTTTGACAAAAAGTTATCATATTCCTAGTTGCCCAGTTCCCTAAATTAAAACTGAGCAGGACTCTGTGGGGCTCTGGAGTACAACTCTGTTCTGTGTTCTCCGTTTCTGTCTGTAGGATATAGACTTCATTCAGCCTCCTTGACCTTCCCTGAATTCCAAAGGTTGGATTCAAACAATTACTAATCAGGGAAGGGAAGGGATACAAAAACAGGAGAAACAATCAAAGGTTGGTACAGCCTCCAGACAGGGTCCTGGTTCCTACTCAAAAAAATATGCATAACAATGTCTTCCCACCCAGGTGAAAGATGGTAACTTCAGACTGAACACAAGATTCCTGGAACACAGTTCTATTGCCTCACCACCAACCAATCAAAAAGGGTCACAAACCCTGCAACCCTCACCCCAAATGTTGCCTGTTTCCGGGGACCAGAGATGACCATCCTGTTAGGTCTCCTGTTTGGCCCCTGTCTATTTCGTCTCTGAGAAGGGCCAACAGTTTCAAACTAAACTGCTGTTATTACAAGGGTAAATGCTGATTTCAGACAAAAAATACCTTGACTTAGATGAGGTAAAGAGAGACTTCTGCTCTACTAGACAGGCCTACGCCCATACACAACAAAATAAGTTACAAAAAAAAAGAAACCTCCGCCCCAATTCCCAAGAAGTATCTTGAGTATGAAGTCTCTCAAGGGGGAAGTTGTTAGGGGAAGCACACTGACTGAACCCACCCACCCTAGTCAGGCCCTTTAGTAACAATTTGCATGAGTTGTTTTATGACAGGAGATCCTGGTAAGGAATACGGAACTAATAAGCCACCACCAACCGGAGGAGTTCAGGAAAGATCAAAAGGAGACACTGCGTGTCCATCCACTTCCCAGAATCCCTCTCGCTAGCATCCATCTTGGCTGAGCGATGCGTGCGCCACCAGGAAAGACTCTGAATTAGACTGATTGGCCAAAGACAACCCGGAAACTAATTCCATCACCATAAAACCCGAGACTGTGAGCCACATGGCAGAGTAGTTCTCGTGGGTTCCCTTACCCTACTGCTCTCCACCTGGGTGCCCTTTCCCAATAAAATCTCTTGCTTTGTCAGCACATGTGTCTCCTCAGACAATTCATTTCCAAGTGTTAGACAAGATTCCAGTTTCGGGCCCTGGAAGGGGTCCCCTTTCCTGCAACGTTATGATACCTCTCATTTGAGTTTTGTGATTTTCTTAGGTATTTGTAATCAACTTTCCTATATGAATTTTAATATAATTTCATCCAGTTCTAAGAAAAACCCTGTTGAGATTTCAACTGGAATTGCATTAAATTTATATATTATTTAGAAAAATTAGCATTTTATTTTGTGAATACCTTATCTATATATTCAGATCTTATTTTCATTCTCATTGTAATATCTTATAACTACTCATGCATCCAAAGTCTTCCTTATAAAATTTATTCCTAAATATTTTATATCTTTTGCACAAATATACACGAATATATTTCTCCAAACGGTTATTAATTGTAGTGATGGTGATGACCTTGGGCATTTTCCTAAAGAGTTGTGGTTCTGTGTTTAGTTGCCCATGTTCAACTCTCTGTGACCCCATAGACTGTAGCCCACCAGGCTCCTCTGTTCATGGGGATTCTCCAGGCAAGCATACTGGAAAGGGTTGCCATGCCCCCTTCCAGGGGACCTTCCCAACTCAGGGATCAAACCCAGATCTCCCACATTGCAGGCAGATTCTTTACTGCCTGAGCCACCAGGGAAGCCCAAAGAAGTACTGGAAGTCTTTAAGTGGAGTAGTGATTTGGTCAGACTTAGAAGCAGCATGGAAGATTACTTTAGAGTAGTGATTCCAAAATGCTGACTGAAGTTGCAAAAACTCCTGAAGTTTCCCTTATGTCATAACTTTCTGGTAAAATAAGAAAAAATAGAACAATGTACTAAGTTTTTAAAAAATCTAAATGCATTCAATTTAAAAGCTTCTATTCTCAAGTTATTCCCACACTACTTGGGGGTTTCAAAGTTGTCTTTACTTAATAAAACACTAATGTTAAAAACTGGTAGTAAGGATTTTTTTTATTTGTTAATATTTGACAGAATTCAAAAGTTGGTATCTTTTTTTCAAAGACAATCCAATTTTTTAAAAAGTGAACTGATCTATGAAATTCCCACATCTGGGAACCACTTGCAGGATTATTTGACCAGAAATAAGCCTTTGTAATTTTTTTCTCAAAATACACACTCCTGGGCTCTTAGGGAAGAATTCAAGTGTAATGGAACTTATATGGGTATATGTATTTTTAAGAAACCTCCCAAGTGATTCTGAGACACTTCCCTGGTTAAGAACCTCTGATTTAGAGAAAGTGTTGGGAAACACCTAGTGGTCAGCAATGGTGAAAAATCTCTAAGAAGCCAGGGTAATGGGAATACAGAAAGGCTGGATGAGAGAGACTTTTTCTTAAATGAAATCAGTAAGACTTGGGATGGTCCTTGAGGGGGTTATAAGGAAAGATGGAGTTTTGGAGAAGGCCCCACATCTTCAGCTGCGGGAATAACCCAACTTTATTGTGCATGAATGGGATTCCCATCCATATGAGATTCCCATTCTATTTTGTTCCCAAGAATTCATTCTTCTTAAGAAAGCAATGGAGAGAGACAAAGAAGACTTTTAGGAAGAAAGGGGTAGACATTCAGGATGTAAGGTAGCATATAGAATTCTACAGCAGATGTTGTTGGTTTCTGCTGGATGTCTGCTACCAAGTATTTACATTTTCTACTTATAAAAACAAAAATAAATGAAAGCAGGTGAGTGGGGACCTATGACTTAAGCCTTCAGCTAAGTGGTAAGCATCCTAGACACTCCCCAGTGACATATTGCTAAGTCCCTGAAAGGGCAGAGATCTGCTTCTCACAGCTTTCTCTCTGCCATATTGCTAAGCACCAACAGGTAGGTGATGCTTAACATTGAATCTTTTTTTCTTACACTAAACCACACAGCACTCTGGGAATAAAATTTTGTATTTCAAGACTTCAGAACTGATTCTTTTAACTTCTCAGTGTCTCTGTTCTCTTTTCTATAGTATAAGTAGTTTAGAAGTTCTGACGTTAGCTAATTTAGAAGACAAGCAATAAGTTTCTGATTTTCACACATTAAACCCATCAAATATTTTATTGACTGCCTTTGATGGTCCATCAATTGGATGTGGGATGTAAAGAAAAGGGAAGAATCCAAGTAAATCTTTGACCCAAACAATTGAGTATGATGGCAAGTGTATATACGATTAACTATTGGTGAGTAACAAACTACCTCGAAATTTAGTGGCTTGAAACAACATCTTGGGTTTTTTCTTATGATTCTTTGGGTTGACCAGGGAAAGCTGCTCTGACCATTCATGGGGCAAGATCTGAACTAGGATGAGGTGAATGAAGTGTCTAGTGTACAGGATATAAAGGTCACTCTCTCAAAGTCCCTGCAGCATCACTATGAAAGCAAATACTTCCTTAAATTTTATGTCTGGCTGCTTCACCTCCCCTTATCCTTGTCCTGACCTTGGGCTGGGATTTCTCTTATATGCTTTCCATCACATGGCAGCTGCAGCTAGAGTCATCTAAAGATTCCACAGGGCTAGATATCCAAGATGGCCTTTTCACTCACACATCTTGTAACTTCTCACTCACTGAAAAAGCTGGGAGCTCCCCAGCCATCTCTTTGTCTCTCCACGCACCTTCTCCACATGGCAAGCCTGGCCTTCTTCACAGCATGGTGGTCTGAAAGCAGTCAGATTTCCTACACAGTAACTGGCTTCTCCAGAGAAAGCATTCTGAGAGGTCCAAGTAGAAGTTGCAAGGTTTTTTGTGCCCTCACTGGATGGTCCCAGAATGTCAGTCACCAATATTGCATTACATTGGTCAAAGTCATTAATGTCTGCCCAAGATTTAAGGGAAAAGAACTTAGACTCTGCCTCTTGATATAAGTAGCACAGATATAAAAGGATGGAGGACATTGATGGAGATGAATTTTGGAGAATACAAGCCACAGAAAAACCAGGCAACAAACATGTTTTGGGGATGGGAAAACAGAAGTGCTCCTGGAACAAGCTAAGTTTGTGATGCTCATTAAGCAACTAAGTGAATAAATATACATGGGAATCAGAGAAAGACTGGGATTGAAATGATCAAATCAAGGAATGTAACTCAGCATCTAGGCACTGGATGAGATCACCTAAGGAGTGAGTTTCGAGAAAGAAAGGAGCCCCCCCCCCCCCCCCCCCGCCCCCAGCTAGTACAGTGGGAAACAGGAGAATGCAGAGTCTCAGAAGCCAAACAAAAAGTACTTTGAAGAGAAGGGTTATCGTCATGTCATGTGGTACTGAAATGTCAGATAGAAAGAGAACTGAGAAGTGATCGTTGGATAGAGCAAGATTTCAGTCATCCTTGATGAGAAAAATACTGGGATGAATCTTGATTATAGTGAATTGAGGAGACAGCAGAGAAAGTGAGTAAAGGCAACTTTTACAAGAAGTTTTAATAGAAATGGGGTAATTACTGAGTAGGGAGTTGTGGTCTAGGAAGGGTTTGTTTTAAGACAGAATGAAGTATAGCCTATTGCAAGTGGATGGGCATGATACAGTAGAAAGTGAATTAAGAAAGCAGCAGAAGTAATTACAGAGAACATTCTGAGCAGGTGAGAAGTGACAACACCGAGCCAGACCGGAAAGACAGGAGTTGGCAGCCAATGAAATGACATTCCAATTACAGATTCGGAACTGGAAACTTTCAAGGTGACACAGTTACAGTAACGGTTAGGCCCAGGATACAGTTCAGAGCTGTTGCATTTATGCTAAGACGTCAAGGAACTCAGAGGTCAAGTTTGTTATGAAGAGTGGACTGGAGAGAAACCAGTGAGCCAGATGCTGAAACCATGAGGAAATGTACCCCTGAGGAAATTAAGCCTGAGTGCCCCAATGCACCAGGAATGGTTTTATACCATGTCCACTGAGCTGAGACGGAGCTATGCTCCCAGAATTCCTCTCCCCACATGGTTCCCCGTTGGTGTCAGCCATGAGGGGAATTTTGCACCAGATTTGGAAGAAGGAAGTGAAGCAGCACATTCTTTGTAGACTCTGTGGCAGCTGGCACCCTTCCTTGCCGATTTAAATCTCCCCTTGTTTGGGATGGGTCAGCACCTGACCTGAGCTTCCCAAGCTCCCGCCACTCTCTTACTTCGGCTTCTCTGAGTCCTGGACAAAGTGTGTATCAGCTCCAGGTTTGAAGGCACCACCTTCCCCTACAAGTTACCCCCTGAGGTACCAAGACCGGAAGTGATGAGGAAGACGCTAGTTCCAGTTCACCCCGACTGGTTCCAGCTTTCCTCACAAGTTGAAGTCCCAGTTTTTCTTTCCAACCACCAATCTGGCCAACCCCAGTGAATTCAGGCTGAACACCAGACACAGACACAACAGACCACACGGCCTACTGCCCAGCTATCACCCTTGTGGGAATTTCCCTCTCCATAATAAATCCATCTGTCTTGCTCACAGATCCTGCTCTGGTCAAGCTCGGGCTGACACTGCATCCACTGTGATGGACCAACTTCTCTGTGCCCAGGGTGGTACCGTTGCAGAAGCAGGTTCATCTGCCTGACATGCGGCAAGGCAAATGCTGACATGCCAAGGTTGACTGCAAAGCGTGTATTCCCAAGGCAGTCAAATGAGGAAACCCAAGAACACTTCTCATGTGCCTCTCCGAAGGTGAAGGGTTCAGGGTACTTAAGGGATAAAGCTGAGATGTGGGGAGCGTGGGGAAAGGGGGTTGGAAGTAAGAAAAGGGGAAGGAATCATCATTCTACCCAGGCACATCTGAGCTACAGGTGTCTTCATGAGACATGTGTTTAGAAAATGGCACATCGGTATGTTCTTAGGGTAGTTTCAGTTCTCTGATGTCAAGAGGTCACCAGGCAGAAAACCGAGCATGCTCAGTTGATGCTTGGGTGGTCTTAACCGGCTACAGCTCTAACTGTACACAGCTGACTCCAAGTTCCTATAAAACAACTTGGGCAAACCTCTTATTGTTTAGGCTACGTGACACCTGGGGGCTTCCCAGGCAGTGCTAGTGGTAAAGAACCCAACTGCCAAAGCAAGAGATGTAAAAGACAGCGGTTCAGTCCCTGTGTTGGGAAGATCACCTGGAGAAGGGCATGGCAACCCACTTGAGTATTCTTTCCTGGAGAATCCCATGGACAGAGGAGCCTGTCAGACTACAGTTCATAGGGTCGCACAGAGTTGGACAAGACTGAAGCGACTTAGAATGGCACATGACACTTGGAGGACATGTAAGTTTTCTGTAGCAAAAATTAAATCAAGCTTGGTCAGTGAAGCCAGGTTACAGGTTTATTGGATCTAACTGATTACTGATGACCCTCAGTTTCAGTACTGGTTATATACCATGCTTGAGGAGGAAAGAGTCACTCTACTCATTTTCTGTCTTCTGGGGTTTCCAGGAGCAGTCCTGGGTGAGAGGCGCTGTGAGTGAAGTGAAAGTTGCCCAGTTGTGTCCGACTCTTTGCGATCCCATGGACTATACAGTCCATAGGATTCTTCAGGCCAGAATACTGGAGCGGGTAGCCTTTCCCTTCTTCAGGGAATCTTCCCAACCCAGGGATCAAACCCAGGCCTCCCGCATTGCAGGTGGATTCTTTACCAGCTGAGCCACAAGGGAAGCCAGAGAGACACTGCTGATGGAGGAAAAGTCAGTGGGTGACTATTGGAGTAGCAGGCAGCCACTCAAGGAAGATGCAGGTTTCTAGGGAGGAGGGGAGAGAATAGTTTGGAAGTGGGAACAAGAGAGGAACAACAGCCCATGTACTCCATTTCCAGGGCTGGTGGGAAGTGGGTTCTGGAAGAAAAATCAGCTAGAAATGAAGAACAATTTTGAGGAAGGCTGCCTCAAAAGGTTAGCTGGGGTGTATTTTTTCCAGCTTTGTTGAGCTATAATTAATGTATAACATGGCATAAGTTGAAAGTTTACAATTTGACAATTTAATAAACATGTATACGGTGAAATGCATACCACAATAAGGTTGGTTAACACATCCTTCACCTCACATAATGACCATTTCTTTGTTGTTGTTAAGCTGAGAATATTAAAGTTCTACTCTCGTAGCAACTTTCAAGTATACAACACAGTAGTGTTAACTACAGTCACCAGGCTATACATTACATCCCTGGAACTTCCTCATCTCATAACTGAAAGTTTGTACCGCTTGACCAACATCTCATTTCCCCCAACCCTCAGTCTCTGTCAACCTGTTTCTATGAACCTGGTTAAGACTCCACATATAGGTAAAATCAGATAATATTGATCTTTCTCTGTCTGACTTATTTCACTTAGCATAATGCCCTCAAGGGACATTCATGTTGATGCAAATGACAAGATTTCCTTTTTTTTTTCTTTCTTTTCCTATGGCTAAATCATGTTCCATTATATGTATATATATAAAACCACATTTTACTGATCCTTTCTTAGCCTGTGGATGTACACTTAGGCAGTTTTCTATCTTGGCTACTGTGAAAAATGCTGCAATGACCATGGGAGTGCAGATATCTTTTCAAGATAGTGATTTCATCTCCTTTGGATAAAGTATTCTGAAGCGCAATTGCTGGATCATATGGCAGTTCTATTTTTAATTTTTTGAGGAACCTCCATTCTGGTTTCCATAGTGGTTGCACAAATTAATATTACCAGTAACAGTGCATGAGGGTTCCCTCTCCTCTATATTCTCACCAGCATTTGTTATCTCTTGTCTTTTTGACGACAGCCATTCTAACAAGTGTCGGGGATATCTTATTGTGGTATGATTTGCATTTCCCCAATCATTAGTGACATTGAGCATCTTTTCATGTATTTGTTGGCCATTTGTATGTCTTCTTTAGAAAAATGGCTATTCGAGTTCTCTTTCCATTTTTTAATCAAATTGTTTATTTTTTTGTTATTGAATGGTATGAGTTCCTGTTATATTTTGCACATTAATCCTTTATCAGATATGGGTTTGCAAATATTTTCTCCTATTCTATATGTTCCAGCTGGTTTTAATTAGAGCAAGAAGGTGGAGATTCAGCTCAGAAGGCAGCTTGGGAATATGCAAGATTTTGCTAAGAACAAACTGAGACTCCAGTTGAAGTGGGATTTGTGGGGGTGGGGTGTGGGGGTAAAAGCTCAAGATGGGAATCATGACTTAAGCTTAAGTCAGCTTAAGGGATGTACAGAGTGATATGGGGATTAGTGTGGGGGTGATGAGAGAGGGCTTGGAGATCTGGTGGCTATCAATGAAAACCTGGATGTGAGACAAGGTGGTACTCAGTTTCTGGGGCCGATGGGGGAAGGGGCTCATTCCTCCTGCTATCTCATCATCATAGCCTCCTTTTCAAAAGTTTGGTCTTTCCAGCTGCTGAAAGCCATGCTGGCCTGAAATGCCATGAGGCAGGGGTGCTGAGGTGACTCCCCCAAAGTTCTCAAAGCTCTTTGCCTTTCAGAAATCCCACTGAGCTCTATCAAGGCCAGGATGGGGGCTACTTATACAAAAAAACAACAAAACATGTGGACCTCTAGAAAGGGTGTTCTCAAATGTTGATTCCCAACAGGCAGCAGCAGCTTTCCCTGAGAATTTGTTAGAAATGCAGTCTTACTCCCCACCCCCACCCCAGTTCTACTGCAAAAGGAACTCCAGGAGAGGACCCAGCAGTGTGGCTTTAAACTAGGCCAACAGGCAAGTCTCAAGCTCAATAAGGTTTGAGACCCACTATTCCAAAGGAACTCAACAAACCAAACGTCAGTTTAAAATGCAGCTGACTGTCGACCTTGTTCTTATGAGCCTGAAGCCACAGCGCATTAAACGTGAAAAGACGTTTTCCAAGTGTCCAATCTGGCCTTGTACCTTACATGTGAAAGGTCCAAGTCAAGGGAGTGTGACTTGTCCAACCCCTTCCGGCAGGACGGAGATTACAATTCCAAATAACCAAAACAAAATAAAAACGAACAAAAAATGCCCTAGAATCTGGGAAGTGGTTGTTCCAATGGGCCATCCAGTTGCAGACTTAATGTATTTAAATATAGATTGCTATTGTTGTTTGTGCGTTCTCCATTATTCAAGTCAGAGCAACGAGGTCTGTCTTACTTCACCCTGGCTTTTTAAGGTTTATTTGGTTTCGTTTTGTTTTGGGGAATTGCTGAAATGCAGCTTCCTAATGCAGACCCTGAGCCTCTGAGGAATGCAGCAGGCTCCGCAGGAACAGGAGGCTTTCTGCAGCCTGATAAGTCTGCAGACGCTGTGTCTCTATTCTAACTTTTGCCATTTCCAACTCACCGGGCCCCTGGGGAGAGGCGGACAGCCGAACGCTGTGCGTACTGGAGCCCCGGCTGCCTCGGCTTCACCAGAGGAGATTTAGCCTGAAGTTTTGTGACAGATGGAGTTGATAGTCTCTCCACGGAAAGGGGAGGAAAAAAGCGCCAGTTTTTGACAGGCTGCAGACGCCCGGTGCCTCTGGTGGTCGAAGGCTGCGTTGCGCCGCAGTTAAGGTAGTTCGCAAACTCCCGCGCCTGGATCGCAGAGGCTGCTGTAGGCAGCGGTTTCCCTTAAAACCGAGGGAGACTGAAACAGACGCTTGCATAGAAACCTTGGAGGATGCCAAGTTATCCCCTTCCTCTTATGCTCTGACTGCGGCCAGAAGGTACTGCGCAACATCCCTAAATATTTTTAATGTATTGGTTTTTTTTTAATACCGTCTTTTAGAAACTTTCCTTCTTAAAAACAATTAATTTGACTTATTGGATTTCTGTCTTGAAAATGACAACAATGCCTGGCTCCAGGGCCATACCTGCCAGATCGGTAAATGGGAACCAGGGTGCTGGGTGGGGGCTGAAAAGGCTGGTGACTATTGATATCCCCCTAGCTAAAGCTTTTGCCTCTGTCTTGTGTGTGTCTGGATTTTTTTTTTTTTTTTTTTTAAGTTTCAGAGTTCCACATTAAATTCTCTGGGTTCTCTCCTCCCCTCCGTGATGACCCGGCAAAGATGGGGAACTCGGAAAACAAATTGAATTTTGAATTCAGTCGAAAGCACGGATGAGGGCCAGGCAGAATTAATAAAAGTACCAAATAAATAAAACAGAAGAAGAAGAAAGGAAAAAAAGAAGAACCAAACAAAAAGGACAGTGACCAAGCCGGATGCAAACAGCTGCCCCTGAGCCCGGCCCGCTGGTTCCGTGCGCGGGCAAGGGCTCCACATCCGAGCCTCCTTAAGAGTAGGAGGAGCTCCCGGGCCTCTGTCAGGCTCCTTAAGCCGTGCCTTTCAAGCCCTGAATGCCTGAATGTGAGCTGCCCACCACCCTCCCCGCCCTCCCCCACTCCGCAACCCCACTCCAGCGACTCGTAAAAAAAAAAAAAAAAAAAAAAGTTTCAACAACAACAGGCGGGACCAATAGCATCTCGAAAAGCCGGGAAAGGGGGCCGAGCAAAGGGCGAAAGAGTGTGGAGAAAGGAGAAAGCGGGCAGGCTCGGAGCGCGCGGGGCCGGGGCTCGGCGAGCCGGAGGAGCGTTGCTAATGTTTTTGTTTGTTTGCTTTTCCATGCATGCATAATGAGGGGGCACCGCGGCACCACGCGGGGGCTCCCGGCCCATTTTTGTATTTAAAGCCTCGCAGCGAGCGAGTCCGCAGCCGGGCTCAGCGGATCCGCTCCCCGGGCTCCTTGTCACCCGAGAAGCCGCCGCCGAGGGAAGCCCGGGAGCCGCTGCTCTCCCGCCGCGCCGAGTTTCCCGTTTTCACCGTGCCGCCCGGAAAGAGCTCCCCGGAGCCGAGGCCGGGGTCGCCGCGGGCGGAGGGGGAGGGGACGCGGGCAGCCGGGCCGCGGGAAGGCGGGCAGCGCCCGGACGCGAGCCAGGAAGCGGCGCGATGCGAGAACCCGCGGCGGCGGCGCGGCACTGAGTCCGGGAGGAAGGAGCCGCCGCGGCCGCACAACGGATCTGCAGGCGCAGAGCAAAATGCACCCGCGGCGCCGCGCGGTCCCGCAGCCCCGCCGCGGCCCCGCGGCCAGCAACCTCCGAGGGCGGCAGTGAACGCCTCCCGCCACTGCCGGGGGCCGTCCGGAGGGGCTCTCCACGGCCGTGCACTTCTAGGAAGCCCCCGCAGCCCAAGCGAGAGCCGACCTTCTGCAAGCAGCGGGGCAACAGCCGGCGGCGCGCATGGATTTATGAAAACCCTCATGCAAGAAGTTGGCAGGACTGGGGCAAACTTTTCCGCCGGCTCTGCGTCCGCCGCTCCCCGCGCCTCGTCTCCTTTCCGCTCCTCGCCCGGCGGCCGCCGCTGCCCGCGATGGTCACAGGGCTGCTGGGCGGCGGCGGCGGGGCCCGCAGGGGAACCGTGCCGGGCGCCTGGCTGTGCCTGATGGCGCTGCTGCAGCTGCTGGGCTCGGCGCCGCGGGGCTCGGGGCTGGCGCACGGCCGCCGCCTCATCTGCTGGCAGGCGCTGCTGCAGTGCCAGGGGGAGCCGGAGTGCAGCTACGCCTACAACCAGTACGCCGAAGCGTGCGCGCCGGTGCTGGCGCAGCGCGGCGGGAGCGACGTGCCGGGGGCCGCCGCCGCAGCTGCCGCCTTCCCGGCCTCGGCCGCCTCCTTCTCTTCGCGCTGGCGCTGCCCGAGCCACTGCATCTCGGCCCTCATTCAGCTCAACCACACGCGTCGCGGGCCCGCCTTGGAGGACTGTGACTGTGCGCAGGACGAGAACTGCAAGTCTACCAAGCGCGCCATTGAGCCGTGCCTGCCCCGGACGAGCGGCGGCGGCGCTGGCGGCCCCGGCGCGGGCGCGGGCGGGGTTTTGGGCTGCACCGAGGCCCGGAGGCGCTGTGACCGCGACAGCCGCTGCAACCTGGCGCTTAGCCGCTACCTGACCTACTGCGGCAAGCTCTTCAACGGGCTGCGCTGCACCGACGAGTGCCGCACGGTCATCGAGGACATGCTGGCCATGCCCAAGGCGGCACTGCTCAACGACTGCGTGTGCGACGGCCTGGAACGGCCCATCTGCGAGTCGGTCAAGGAAAACATGGCTCGCCTGTGCTTCGGCGCCGAACTGGGCAATGGCCAGGGCAGCAGCGGCTCGGACGGGGGCCTGGACGACTACTACGACGAGGAGTACGACGACGAGCAGCGCACCGGGGGCGCGGGCGGCGAGCAGCCGCTGGACGACGATGACGGGGTCCCGCACCCGCCGCGCCCGGGCGGCGGCGCTGCTGCGGCAGGCGGCCGCGGGGACTTGCCCTATGGGCCCGGGCGCAGGAGCAGCGGCGGCGGCGGCTGCCGCTCGGCACCCCGAAGCGCCTGGACCCTGTTCGCCTCCATCTTGCTGCTCCCGCTGCTCTTTTAGCCCTCGCGCCCCCCGCCGTCGGCCACGGGAGGGTCGGCGACGGGGCACCTGTGGCTCGGGGACAGAGGGGTGGTCGAGGATTTTTTTCCCAAAACGTTTTCTAGGTGGCTTCTGCCTAGCGGATCTCTTGCCCTCGACTTGTTGCACGATCCTCGCCTCCTCTCCGGAGCAGGACTTTTTGGTCATCCTTCCCTGCCCCCATTCCAGGCTCCAGAAACTCCCCGCAGAAGCCGGCCTAGCTCCAGACCCCTGGGATGAAACGGGCCTGGCAAGGGGACAGAACCGTTGTCCTGGACTCCGAAGAGAGGATGATGACCAGTGGGGCCTTAAGAGTTTCTAGGGACTGGGTTTGGAGCGGGAGTTTTGAAGAAGGATTTATATTTGCATAGGGACTGTTTATTAGTATTTCTCCTGGCGGGGCGGGGGGAGGGCGGGGGGAGGTTACAGTATCGACTTTTATTGTGGCCAGTGAGGACATTGCAATCGTAACCGATTCTCGTTTACTCTTGGTTTCCGCGCCCAGAATTGTTTTTGTAAGGGGGGTGGGGGTGGGGCGGGAGGTGAGGGTGGAGGGTATGAGATAGTTTTGAGCCCTTGACTTTAATTTCATTGCCACCACTCAGATCTCTTAGCACATTGCTTAGGATTAAGGATCCAAAAATGCTATCTAGGGAGTTGCTAGTGGTGTTGAACAATGCAAGTTTTTATTTAAAAGAGCTCTGCACTGCCATTTATGAAAGCCTCTTTATGATGTTTGTTTTGTTGTCATTTTTGTTCTTTACACCAAGAAATTGTATGTACAAATATGCAGAGAACATATATTGCCTCTGCTTTTATCAGGGCGCTCACCCCTGGTACTTAGTATATAAAATGTATTAAAACTGGGATTTGTTACCAGTTGCTGTATTTTGTATATAGAATTTTTATAAATTGTATGCTTGAGAAATAATTTATTTTTAAAAAAGAAATTAAAAAATTTAAATCCACATCCATGGTACACCTTTCTTGCCTGAAATGTAAAGAATCCATTTGTCACCAGGGATCCAGAACCACCATCAATTGTGAAGTGTGCTCTATCTAGAACAGTTTAAAAATGTACAGTGTATTTTATAGATTTGAAGTTAACATTCTTATTTTCAAGAGAATTTATGAACATTGTAGAAATGTATAAATGCATTTCCAAACTGCCTTAAACATTGTATTTTTATAGACTTTAAAAAAATCCTATGTTTTAAGTAACTGTGGCTTTGTGTATTTTTTTGTTGTTGTTGTTATTTGATTTTATTAAAATGTGTACATCAGTAAAGAGTTTTAAATAATGAATATGGTGTAGTTACTTTCCAGAGTCACATTGTGGTTAACCCAATAATGGGTGAGAAGCAGGGTGGAGGGGCCACTGGGAATCTATCAACCATCAACTGAAATTAAAATATAGTACAAGACTAGAAATGAGGGCTATTATTTCTGCCTTCAATTTAATGAACAATTAAACATCTGTAAATGAGGCAGCTAAAAAGATGTAATTTGACTGGTCTCCATTGGTATTTACATTTGTGGAGAGGCTTGGCATAGTTTGGGGCTAACCCACACATCTCTACCCTCCCTCCTTTCCACTGGGACCCCCACCCCCCCCACCCCCCATCCTCTGGAGTCTCTTTTCTGGCTACTAGAAGTCCTTGTCCTCCTACAATCAAACATGCCAATAACATCTGTTACCAATAGGTCTTAGGAAACCTGGGAGATTCAACTTCAAAGTCATTTTCACACTTTGGGTGAAAAAGTACAAAATTTTGTTACAAAACATTCAGGCGGGCAAAAGTAAACATACTGGGGAGAGGAACAATTACCAGAACTTGTAATATTGTTGTGAGGAGTTGTTTAGCAGTGGGCTGAAGGCTGGGTTCCTGCCAGAGCTACTGATCTACACTCAAACGCCCTTAGATAAATAATTACACTCTTAAGCTGTGTCGAGTGCTGATACACTTGACCTTGTAAATAGAAATGTTTGCAGTAGGAATAAACTCCGGCATTGGAAAATCTTTTAAACATTAACACAAAAGAGAGCGCTCTGTCCTCTGGGGATTTGAGTCTGAACCTCGCCAAGCTAGGCACTTGCAAGGGGGAAAAAAAAGTTTATTTATCTTCTATTCCTGGTGTTTATTTAAAGCTTTTCATTTTAAACTCGGTGATTGGAAGGCAAGTCAGGAGTTTAAAAGTCACCACAAATAAACTTTGTCTGAGGGGTCGACAGATTAGCAAGATCTCGTGTCTCTTTATATGATATTAACATGTGCTGAGAAAACATAACCAGATTTCTCTGCTGCCTGAAGTAATTAACAAAGCTATGCCCCCTTCCAACTTCCTCCCACTCACTCCCACCCTTACATTGGAAGTTTCTTTTGCCTCTAACTCGCTCGGCTTCGAGGTATTTCTTAATTCATCTAAAACCAAGATTCATATATGCATGGCATTAGAAAGCCTGAGATAGTTGTGATGTCAGGTCAGCCCAGGAGAGTGGTGTGTGGCTAGAACCGGGTCACCTGAATGGTTGAGTAAACATATTGTTAAAATAAAGCTGAAAGCGTTGTTTCTTTGGTAAGTGAACAAAGAGTATTCCAAGAGACTTGTAAATGAAATCAGCTTTCTTTACAAAACCAAGAGTTAGCAAATGCTTTTGCATTTGTTCTTAAATATATTTAAATCATCTCCTCCTGTTATTTTAACACATTCTTGACTAAAAGTTAAGTCTTTGTCCCAGTAAAAGGCCCAGTTTTCCCCAGTACGAAGTAAAAGGCATTAGCACTAGAAAAGGCCTGATAATTAACTGCTACAATAAACTCACGACTTGATTTTACAGGGTCCTGTCAAAAGCATCTGCCTGGAGTAAATCAACACAACTCGCTCTTGGGGAGCGCGAGGACTCAAGGCTTTTTGCTTTCTTCTTTGGAGAAAGTGAACATTGATCGGTGGTCCATTTTAATTTAAACAATTCTACACTGGAGCCTAGGAGCCGCCCTCAGCCCTCTGCAGACCTAGTGAATTCCAGAACAGGTTGTTGAGATGTTAGGTTCCCGGATTATAGGTTGCCATCTGCTCCTGGGCAGAAAAGATTTTTACAGATGTTGACATCTGTAATATCTCACTCTCTCAGGGGAGCCTTTGGAATTTTGGACATTTGAGAAGGCCAAATGTCTCATGGAGAATGCCTGGAAGTACCATTACTGAAGGCAAGGGAGCCTTGGCTTTTCCAGGGTAGTGTTAAAAAGCACCCGACTTCTAACAGAAGTCTTCCAGGGTGAGAGCAACTCCTTTTTGGAGTTCATGGAAAATCTGTGTCCTCCCGGCCGCTCCCATTTCCCTGTTAGCAGGTTTGCATTCTCCGTGACAGTTTATTTGTCTTTGGAGGCACTTCAGTGACAAATGTTTAAGGGAGTGTGGGACAATGGTGGAGAACAAGGGGGCAGTTCATTGAGCTGACAGTGACCATACAGTAAATGGAAGGAGGTTCAGGCTTCACTGCTCACCCAAGCACACGGCAACGCTTTTGTGTATGACCACAATGGACATAACATAAGGTCTCTGTTTATTTTCAACAATATCTAGCAATGTACGCGGGCAATACACGTGTGTCAAGTGGGAAATGGCCAGAGGGAACTAAATTCTTGCACTAAGTAGCAGGACATCCCTTAGCGTGGGCAGGGTCCTGACAAATGTCCATAAGGAAGGAAACCACACACTTCAGGGACCACCATGCTCTGACACGTCTGGGGTGCAGTGCAGCTCTCCCAGGGGAGTCCACAATGGTGAAGACAACTCAGACCAGCGGTCTCTCTGGATTGAAGAGTCATGAGAAACCACGTAGAGTGGGGGGTTCCTTCCTCACCACTCCAGCATTTGCACCCCGATTGCTCCCAGCAATGCTGTGTTGTATAAAATGAAAAGAGAGTAATGTGCCCTGAGAACTTTCCAAGACTGCAGACTCAGCACTGAAAATCTTCCCACTTTCAACTTTACCTTTGAATGATTAGCTCACAGGTTTCAACAGTGGAAGTTCTCCAACTTCCTCATGTGACCTTTTTTGATCCTGTAAAAAAGAAAAGCACACATGATTTGGTTTCTGACATCTTACACCAAGGACCTTTGGAAACAGGGTCAGCTGACCCAGTTTCTCCCAGCTCCCTAAAGCAAGGTTGTTGGAAAGCATCTTGTTACAATGTCCGTGGCCCAGGAACAGTTCCAGGAGGCTTGGGCTTCCAGTGGGTCTAGCGGCCTTGTGAGTTAAGTAAAGTCAGAAGTTACTGTATTCTATTGGAGAGATTGCTTCTGCTGGACAGTTGAAAAGCTTCACCCTTGACTATTTGAATGACATAAGTAATGTGCTATTAGCATAAATACCTTCTAAGGCATCCATTTAATCAATTTCTTAAATAACAGAATGATCTACTACAAAATAGTGGACTGTATACACTATATTTTGGCACAAAGATGGTCATTCTCCCACTAGTAACCAGGGGCTCTAAATAAATGATTTCAACAATGTTTTATTAAAGGACGACAAGAGCCCTCCAGCTGCATTAATCGGGGAGAAGTCGAGTGGCACTTTTGTTATGGAAATGTTAAGCACATAATAGCACTGGCAAACAATGTGCAGCCACTTCATTCTTTCAGCCATGCTGACACCTCTTAAAGAGGAACTGCAGGGAAGGATGTGGGAAAGATTTGCTTTGCGAGAAAGCTTTCAGCTAATATTTTGGAGGGCTACCTCCAAACCCTGTGTAATATGCATGCGATAGAAGCCAGAAAGGCTGCTAACATATTGAAAGTTTCCTTACCTTATTTCTGGAGCTTGGGTTCCTTAAGAAAATCATATATCTACATTTTTTTTGAGATGACATTTGTCAAAATTATATTTGGGTGATTTGGTAGTGCTGCAAGTCCAGTTTTAGAATGTGGATCAAAACAGTTTCTCTCGATGGTGCTGATATATACTGTAGTAGCTTTACCGAGTTCCCCTTAAGCAAGCAGGGTAAGTCTACAAACAGGTGTAAACACACGTCATCAAGGACATCTTTAATCTATAACCAAAAAAATAAGTCCTATTATCTATTTCCAGACTTTATGGACACTTTTATATTCTCTGGTTATCAGTATGAATTTTTCTGTTTATTTCTATATTTAAATATAATATATTTGTGGGTTCTCAGGTGCTAGAATGGAGTCATTTTCTCACAACTACCACGTATCATAATAAGGAACATTTCAGTGAGATCTGAGGCCTTTATGACAGACACCTTTTTTATGAAAGTGCCTGTCATCTAACCTTCCATTTTAACCCTAGTTTCCTCTTACCTGTCAAGTAGTTATGCCTGTTTGGAGCATCCTTCTACAGCAAACATTGATGTAAGCTCTTAGGATGACCGAGACCAATGCCTGTAATCCCAAACAAGTGAGGGTAGTGGAGGGTGAACAAAAAAGAATCTGCTTCAATTTTACAGATATCTGTTGAGGAGCTACCATTGTATGTATGATGTACTTTCATCCCTGGACAAGCTGGCAGTCAGGATGGGGATACAGACACCCATGTCCTTTCAACATCACATGGCGAGCATAGAGGAGGATGATCAGATGACTTAGCCCGGGTTTAAGGAAAGCTTGGAGAAAAAGACAAGCTTGGAGCTAAGTCTGAAGACAGGAGTGGACATTAGCAAGAATGGTGGGGAAGACATTTCCATCAGAGGGAACCACACGTCCTGAGGCATGGAGGGACTGGACAACATAGCATGTGCACGTGTGTGTGTGTGTGTGTGCACGCATGCACATGTGCATATGTTTATATGTGTGAGTGTGTCACCAACAACATGTAAAGTGAGAAGTAACAAGGATGGGGCTGGAAAGGAGGGCTAATATCAGGTCATAGAAGCCTTGAAAGTCATTCTAGGCATTGACTTTATCTTGCGCAGTGTCCATGACAGTAAACCTCTGCAAACTCCCAGCTGAAGGCTCCAAAAGTTCACCTTCTTAAGCAGAGTACATGGTGGTTTTAAAGCATGAAGACCAGAGACAGGGGCTAGTTACTAGTTACCTAGTTAGTAGTTACCTAGTTACTGCTAGGTCCAGTTAAAAAAAAAAAAGTCAGATCACTGTGATAGGTCAAACATGGAGCATTCAGGGAAGGAGAAGGCCAACCGCTGGATTACTAGGTTTCAGGCTAGCAGTCCTCAGGAAAGAAAGATTCAGGGGCTAGTTTTGTTTGGGGATATAAGGAATATCCATTTGGCAGTGCACTGAAGAAAACCAGCTTCAGGGCTGAAGCTTGAGGCAGGAGTCAGACTTATAGAGTGGTCATGGTTAAGACTCTAAGAGTGATGAACCCAAAGAAAGTGTAAAGAGAAGAGGGCAGCGGGCAGAGGAACATGTGCCCAGGAAAGGAATCCCAGAGGGGAAAATAGAAGGGCAGAGGCATCGTAAGAGAAGCAGAAGCATGGAATGATAAAGCTTCTGGACATGGACACCTAAATATGAAAATGCTTGAGACTAGTGCATGTGTGTGTGCTCAGTATATACAATCTAGGTCTGCTTGTGTCAAGAGATTGAAGTCATACTTTTTGTACCACACTGATTCTCAAAATGTGGCATTGCAGGTAACTATTACTTTCTTTCTTACATAATTATTGTTGTTCCTGTGCAATCTCTAAGACATGTCCAGTTCTTTGTGAATGGCCTTCAGCAAGCTTCCCTGTCCTTCACTATCTCCCGGAGTTTGCTCAGATTCATGTCCATTGAGTCAGTAATGCTATCTAATCATCTCATACTCTGCCCCCACTTCTCCTTTTGCCTTCAGTTTTTCCCAGGATCAGAGTCTTTTCCAATGAGTCGACTCTTCGCCTCAGGTGGCCAAAGTATTGGAGCTTCAGCTTTAGTATCAGTCCTTGAAATGAATATTCAGGGTTGATTTTCTTTAGGATTGATTAGTCTGATCTCCTTGCAGTCCAAGGGACTCTCAAGAGTCTTCTCCAACACCACTGTTTGAAAGCATCAATTCTTCGGCACTCAACCTTCTTTATGGTCCAAATCTCATACCCACTCATGACTACTGGAAAAACCACAGCTTTGACTAGATGAACCTTTGTCGGTGAAGTAACATCTCAGCTTTTTAATATGCTGTCTAGGTGTGTCATAGCTTTTCTTCCAAGGAGGAAGAGTCATTTGATTTCATGGCTGCACTCACCATCTGCAGTGATTTTGGAGCCCAAGAAAATAAAATCTGTCACTATTTTCACTTTTTAGCTTCTATTTGCTGTAAAGTGATGGGATCAGATGCCATGATTTTAGTTTTCTGAATGTTGAGTTTTAAGCCAGCTTTTTCACCCTCTTTCACCTTCATCAAGAGGATCTTTAATTCCTCTTGTTTCTTAGTATGATGAGACAAAAAGAAATGACACTGAAAAATGAACTTCGCCCCCACCAAGGTTGGAAGATTCTGATACGGTACTAAGGAGGAGGGGAGGGCAACTACTAACAGCCCCAGAAACAATGAAGCAGCTGGGCCAAAGCAGAAATGATGCTCAGTTGTGGATATGTCTGATGGTTAAAGTCCGACGCTGTAAGTCCAGTTCAGTTCACTTCAGTTGCTCAGTCGTGTCCGACTCTTTGCAACCCCATGAATCGCAGCACGCCAGGCCTCCCTGTCCATCACCAACTCCCAGAGTTCACTCAGACTCACGTCCATCGAGTCCGTGATGCCATCCAGCCATCTCATCCTCTGTCATCCCCTTCTCCTCCTGCCCCCAATCCCTCCCAGCATCAGAGTCTTTTCCAATGAGTCAACTCTTCGCATGATGTGGCCAAAGTACTGGAGTTTCAGCTTCAGCATCATTCCTTCCAAAGAAATCCCAGGGCTGATCTCCTTCAGAATGGACTGGTTGGATCTCCTTGCAGTCCAAGGAACTCTCAAGAGTCTTCTCCAGCACCATAGTTCAAAAGCATCAATTCTTCGGCACTCAGCCTTCTTCACAGTCCAACTCACATCCATACATGACCACAGGAAAAACTGTAGCCCTGACTAGACGGACTTTAGTCAGAAAAGTAACGTCTCTGCTTTTGAATATGCTATCTAGGTTGGTCATAACTTTTCTTCCAAGGAGTAAGCGTCTTTTAATTTCATGGCTGCAATCACTATCTGCAGTGATTTTGGAGCCCAAAAAAATAAAGCCTGACACTGTTTCCACTGTTTCCCCATCTATTTCCCATGAAGTGATGGCACCAGATGCCATATCTTTGTTTTCTGAATGTTGAGCTTTAGGCCAACTTTTTCACTCTCCTCTTTCACTTTCATCAGGAGGCTTAGTGGTATCATCTGCATATCTGAGGTTATTGATATTTCTCTCGGCAATCTTGATTCCAGCTTGTGTTTCTTCCGGTCCAGCGTTTCTCATGATGTACTCTGCAGAGAAGTTAAATAAGCAGGGTGACAATATACAGCCTTGACATACTCCTTTTCCTATTTGGAACCAGTCTGTTGTTCCATGTCCAGTTCTAACTGTTGCTTCCTGATCTGCATATAGCTTTCTCAAGAGGCAGGTCAGGTGGTCTGGTATTCCCATCTCTTGAAGAATTTTCCACAGTTTATTGTGATCCACACAGTCAAAGGCTTTGGCATAGTCAATAAAGCAGAAATAGATGTTTTTCTGGAACTCTCTTGCTTTTTTCCATGACCCAGCAGATGTTGGCAATTTGGTCTCTGGTTCCTCTGCCTTTTCTAAAACCAGCTTGAACATCAGGAAGTTCACAGTTCACATATTGCTGAAGCCTAGCTTGGAGAATTTTGAGCATTAATTTACTAGCGTGTGAGATGAGTGCAATTGTGCAGTAGTTTGAGCATTCTTTGGCATTGCCTTTCTTTGGGATTGGAATGAAAAGTGACCTTTTCCAGTCCTGTGGCCACTGCTGAGTTTTCCAAATTTGCTGGCATATTGAGTGCAGCACTTTCACAGCATCATCTTTCAGGATTTGAAATAGCTCAATAGGAATTCCATCACCTCCACTAGCTTTGTTCATAGTGATGCTTTCTAAGCCCACTTGACTTCACATTCCAGGATGTCTGGCTCTAGATGAGTGATCACACAATTGTGATTATCTGGGTCATGAAGATCTTTTTTGTACAGTTCTCTGTGTATTCTTGCCACCTCTTCTTAGTATCTTCTGCTTCCGTTAGGTCCAGACCATTTCTGTCCTTTATTGAGCCCATCTTTGCATGAAATGTTCCCCTGGTGTCTCTAATTTTCTTGAAGAGATCTCTAGTCTTTCCCATTCTGTTGTTTTCTTCTATTTCTTTGCATTGATTACTGAAGAATGCTTTCTTATCTCTTCTTGCTATTCTTTGGAACTCTGCATTCACATGCTTATATCTTTCCTTTTCTCCTTTGCTTTTCGCTTCTCTTTTCACAGCTATTTGTAAGGCCTCCCCAGACAGCCATTTTGCTTTTTTGCATTTCTTTTCCATGGGGATGGTCTTGATCCCTGTCTCCTGTACAATGTCACGAACCTCATTGCATAGTTCATCAGGCACTCTATCTATCAGATCTAGGTCCTTAAATCTATTTCTCACTTCCAGCTCCTGTTCTTGTTTTTGTTGACTATGTAGAGCTTCTCCATCTTTGGCTGCAAAGAATATAATCAATCTGATTTTGGTGTTGACCATCTGGTGATGTCCATCTGTAGAGCCTTCTCTTGTGTTGTTGGAAGAGGGTGTTTTCTATGACCAGTGCATTTTCTTGGCAAAGCTCTATTAGTCTTTGCCCTGCTTCAGGGATTTGATTTAGGTCATACCTGAATGGTCCAGCGGTTTTCTCTACTTTCTTCAATTTAAGTCTGAATTTGGCAATAAGGAGTTCATGATCTGAGCCACAGTCAGCTCCTGGTCTTGTTTTTGTTGACTGTATAGGGCTTCTCCATCTTTGGCTGCAGAGAATATAATCAACCTGATTTTGGTGTTGACCATCTGGTGATGTCCATGTGTAGAGCCTTCTCTTGTGTTGTTGGAAGAGGGTGTTTGCTATGACCAGTGCATTTTCTTGGCAAAACTCTATTAGTCTTTGCCCTGCTTCATTCTGCATTCCAAGGCCAAATTTGCCTGTTACTCCGGGTGTTTCTTGACTTCCTACTTTTGCATTCCAGTCCCCTATAATGAAAAAGAGTCTTTTGGGGGGTGTTAGTTCTAAAAGGTCTTGTAGGT
Source organism: Ovis canadensis (assembly GCF_042477335.2). Lineage (NCBI taxonomy): Eukaryota > Metazoa > Chordata > Mammalia > Artiodactyla > Bovidae > Ovis > Ovis canadensis. The sequence continues at coordinate 32,953,478 of NC_091246.1, forward strand.
CTTCATAGAACCATTCAACTTCAGCTGCTTCAGCATTACTGGTTGGGGCATAGACTTGGATTACTGTGATATTGAATGGTTTGCCTTGGAGATGAACAGAGATCATTCTGTCGTTTTTGAGATTGCATCCAAGTACTGCATTTCGGACTTTTGTTGACCATGATGGCTACTCCATTTCTTCTGAGGGATCCCTGCCTGCAGTAGTAGATATAATGGTCATCTGAGTTAAATTCACCCATTCCAGTCCATTTTAGTTCGCTGATTCCTAGAATGTCGACATTCACTCTTGCCATCTCTTGTTTGACTGCTTCCAATTTGCCCTGGACACTGGCAAATGTGATGCAAGTGGCAGCTTGAAAAGCACTTGCACTTTGGTGCTTTCTTCTCTTGCTGCTTTTGGAGTACAGCTGTCATAATAAGAAACCTGGGCCAACCTCTTAGATGTAAGGGACATATGTCTCAGCTGCCTCCATCACACCAGTCAGTTCCAAGTCATGTGAATGAGGCCATCAGGAATATACCCTCCCGCTACCTGACCCCAGCTAACCACAGCCAAGAGAGCCCAGAAAAGGTCAGCAAAGAAGTGCCCTGTTGTGTCCACTGTCTAGATTGCCTACCAACAAAATCATGAGCAAATAAATGATAACAGCTTTAAGTCACCAAGTTTTGGGGTGATCTATTGTGAAAGCCAAATAATAACCAATTTCCTGCGAGCACCCTAAATTGCAGTCCCTTAAAAAAATGCTATTTGTTACAGTAGATTAATTTTTGCAAAAATAAAAAAATCAGTTGACAATGAACAAGGGGCTTCATTTGACCATTTAAGTGATGTATATCTGTTGTCTATTTCTAGAACTTACTAATGAATTATTTAAAAAATAATATGTAATATGCAAGTTTGTGATTGATTAATTTACTTGCAGATAATTTGTTCTGCCAGAATATAATCATATGTTTTCATTTAAGCACATGTCAAGAATTAAGGTATGTTTTAGTTCCTAAAAGTGCTGTAATAAATTTTGGCTTAACTCTTCTATCAGAACTTTGCTAGAAGAAGACAACCATACAATGAACTGAAAATTATGGGATTTAATTCTTCCACTTGTAAAACACATTTAAAAAACCCCAGAATGATTAGTCATACATATAAAAGTTTACATTTTCCCACATATATCTGTGAGGCATGAACACATTTTGATAAAGGAAAGATAAACAAAACGCTTAGTGAGCAGGTATAGAGCAAGAAGAGGGTGTGGTCATTCTTTAATACAGAAAGAATGATCTTGTTACAAGACTGCAAAGCACAGGGAACAAGATTCAGAAAATAGGTTTATATGATGGCTCACACTGCTTGTGGGCAGGAAGGTTCACTTTCTAGCTCGCTGCTGTATACATTGTATCTAGAGTGTCCCTTGGCACATTGTAAGCACTCAATAAACACTGATTGAATGAATGGGTGAATGAATCAGAGAAGGAGCTGATGAATAAAAGATCTCTTGAGACAGTTCTTGTTCTACCAAGAAGCAATATTTTTATGATTTATTTTCATTTGTCATGTTGCTTTTGGAAACAGAGTAATTTTACAGTTTGAATTATTTTAGCAGCAGCAGCAGCAGCATTAGAAAAAGATCACTTCATGAAAACTTGAAGTAGACTAAGGGCCTCTTGAGAAATCTGTTTGCAGGTCAGGAAGCAGCAGTTAGAACTGGACATGGAACAACAGACTGGTTCCAAATAGGAAAAGGAGTACGTCAAGGCTGTATATTGTCACCCTGCTTGTTTAACTTCTATGCAGAGTACATCATGAGAAACGCTGGACTGGAAGAAACACAAGCTGGAATCAAGATTGCTGGGAGAAATATCAATAACCTCAGATATGCAGATGACATCACCCTTATGGCAGAAAGTGAAGAGGAGCTAAAAAGCCTCTTGATGAAAGTGAAAGAGGAGAGTGAAAAAGTTGGCTTAAAGCTCAACATTCAGAAAACGAAGATATGGCATCCGGTCCCATCACTTCATGGGAAATAGATGGGGAAACAGTGGAAACAGTGTCAGGCTTTATTTTTTGAGGCTCCAAAATCACTGCAGATAGTGATTGCAGCCATGAAATTAAAAGACACTTACTCCTTGAAGAAGAGTTATGACCAACCTAGATAGCATATTGAAAAGCAGAGACATTACTTTGCCGACTGAGGTCCATCTAGTCAAGGCTATGGTTTTTCCTGTGGTCATGTATGGAGAGACCATACATGATGTGAGAGTTGGACTGTGAAGAAGGCTGAGCGCCAAAGAATTGATGCTTTTGAACTGCGGTGTTGAAGAAGACTCTTGAGAGTCCCTTGGACTGCAAGGAGATCCAACCAGTCCATTCTGAAGGAGATCAGCCCTGGGATTTCTTTGGAAGGAATTATGCTAAAGCTGAAGCTCCAGTACTTTGGCCACGTCATGCAAAGAGTTGACTCATTGGAAAAGACTCTGATGCTGGGAGGAATTGGGGCCAGGAGGAGAAGGTGACGACAGAGGATGAGATGGCTGGATGGCATCACCGACTCGATGGACGTGAGTCTGCGTGAACTCTGGGAGTTGGTGATGGACAGGGAGGCCTGGCGTGCTGCGATTCATGGGGTTGCAAAGAGTCAGACACGACTGAGCAACTGAACTGAACTGAGATGGACAAAGCAAGTCACAAGACCAGGCCCAGCTTCAAGGGTAGAGAGGTAGACTCTGTCTTGATGAGAAGAAAGGCAAAGTCAAGTTGCCAAGGGGCATGCACTCAGAGATGGGAAGAATTATGGAAGCCAATTTGTAAACACCCCCACAGTCACAAATGCGGCCCTTGAGTTCTGCAGGGATGATAGGAAGAAAGAAAGGCTAGAGAGTAGTTTATAGCTTTAATTTTCAGAATTTATAGAATGTTAGATCCAAAAGGCAAGAAAAGACCTGAAATACCAGTCTACTCTTTTGTTCACAAAAAATTTACAATGTGATACGATACATAGTAGGACTATTATTTCACTTTCTTCTGCTTCAAAATGTTTTACTTTGCATAATACTGTACTTTTTTGCCTTCCAGAGAAAATTTAGAATTAGCTTCTGATATTTCTTTCAAAAGCTTTCATTGAAACTTTGATTGAGATTGGGTATAATTCATAGATTGATATAGAGACAACTGGTAGCTCTATAATAGTCTTTCCATCTTTCCAGTTAGATAAATATTATACAGATCCATAAACAGATTTTACTATAGATTTTTACTTCTTTTTTTATTCAGGTTTTACTTCTTTCTTTTTTGATTTATTTCTAGGCACTTCGTAGTTTTTGTTGGATGATGGTGATGATGATGATGACTTTGCCTAATTCATTATTGCTGGCATGTAGAAAACTTGGGTTTTGAACATTGATCTCGTATCTAATCACCTGTTGAGCTCTTATGGGGTTCAGTTATTGGGAAGAGATGCTCCTTGATATTTTAGACATATAAAACTGTATTAATGATTATCAAACTTTTTGGTCAAAGGAAGATTTATACTTTTAAAAATTATTGAGATTTTGTCTATGTGGGTATGAAGAGTTATGGGGCAAAATTTCTAACCCTGCTATGATTTCTGACACCAGTTGCAACTTTGAGGCTCAGTAATTTACTGGGAGGACTCAGAACTCACTGAGAGCTGTTATACTCACAGTTTCTCACTGGGAAAAAGTTTATAGAGCAGAAACAGGACAAGTTGTCAGCAGAGCTTCCATGCTCTCTCTTCATGGAGTCAGGGTATATGCAAAAATACATGTAGACTATTGCCTACCAGTGAAGCATGCCTGAGCCCCGTGTACAGAGTTTTTATTGGGGCTCCATTATGTATACATAATTGCTTGATTGATTGCCCAAATGGTTGATCTTAGTCTCCAGGTCGACTGATACCATGTGACCCATGAATCACATTATTGGCCTTGCTTGTAAAATCATCTCCTACTATAAGATGTGGTTAGATCCCCATCTCAAATAACTTCATTGCTGCTGCTGCTGCTGCTGCTGCTGCTGCTGCTGCTGCTGCTGCTAAGTGGCTTCAGTTGTGTCTAACTCTGCACGATCCCTTAGACAGCAGCCCACAAGGCTCCCCCATCCCTGGGATTCTCCAGGCAAAAACACTGGAGTGGGTTGCCATTTCCTTCTCTAATGCATGAAAGTGAAAAGTGATAGTGAAGTTGCTCAGTTGTGTCCGACTCTTAGCGACCCCATGGACTGCAACCTACCAGGGTCCTCTGTCCATGGGATTCAGGCAAGAGTATTGGAGTGAGTTGACATTTCCTTCTCCAAATAACTTCCTTACTACCTGTTTAATCCAAGACCACCAAGCAAATAAAAATTACCTCAAGAAGCTGAGGGCAAAGGCCAGACCTTTTTTGGGCAAGATTAACCCAGTGGGCTCTGTACATCCATATTTGCTATTGTGCTGTTCTCAGTCGCTCAGTCCTGTCTGACTCTTTGAAACCCCATGAACTGAAGGAGTCCATATATGGATTTATACTTTAAAAAATTAATCCCATATCCATGGGATTATCCCAGCAAAAATATTGGAGTGAGCCACCATTTCCTCCTCCAGAGGATCCTTCTGACCCAGAGATCGAACTTGTGTCTCTTGCATTGACAGACAGATTCTTTACCACTGAGCCACCTGGGAAGCCCCATGCTCATATTTACCATATTATTTATAAAAACAAATACATTTTAAAAATGTAAAATGAGTAATTAAGAATAAGAAACTTATACATGTTAAGATAAATAATATATTTTAATGGAAAATGTCTTTTTTAAAAAAGTAGTAAAAAGGCAGCTAAATTTCTTTATCTGCTTCTAGTTCAATTTATTCCTATACAATATAAGAGATACACTATATATATATGTGTATATATATGTAAAACAGGGATAATTTAATTGTCTTTTCAGATAATTATGGACATTCTTCTTTGATATACTACAATAGTCAATTAGTGGTAGATTTTTAAAGCTTAATTGTTAGGTAGAATCTGAAAACATATCAATAACTATTTCATAATCTATGATGTTAATTCTTCTATCTTTCCATTTTAATGGAACTTTCATTTATGCATGATTTTAAATCTATTTGGTTTTTGAAAAATGAAAATGAAAGTTGCTCAGTAGTGTCCAACTGTTTGCAACTCTTTGAACTTTATAGTCCATGGAATTATACAGGCCAAAATACTGGAACGGGTAGCCTTTCCCTTCTCCAGGGGATCTTCCCAACCCAGGGATTGAACCCAGGTCTCCCGCATTGCAGGCAGATTCTTTACCAACTGAGCTATCAGGGGAGCCCATTGTGAAAAATATTTGTTACTGAATTATGAAGATAATTCAAACATCAACACATACTAATTTCTAATATAAAATAAACAATGCTTGTTAATATCACCACCAATTTCATCCTAAAATTCTCTAATTATTGGAAATATATTAAGTTCATATTGAGAGATACAAGTTTTCCAAAATTCTCATTTTTGCATGCAAGATCTAATGTTATGTTGACAACAAATCCTGTGACTTTCCTTTGACTGTGTTTATTTCTAACAAAAATATTTGCCAAATATCCAAGTTTGAATAAAAATAGTTTATCTTTCATTCTTTCACATAAAAGCAGTATTTAATGGTAAATGGCTACTTTAGTTCACATCTCAAACAACCACACAAACACACAGATGTTTTTCCTTGAGTAAAACATTTAATGAAGCAAAAATACATGTTCTCCCCATTTTGTCATACAGAATGTTAAAAAGACGTGTACTCTAGTGTTGAGTTTAAACAAAATTTCTATTGTTTCACTGTCAATTTTTTTTAGTAGTAGTGCAAGGCAGTGATGAGTATGACTACTAGTATAGTTTGGTACTATTGCCTTGACGTGTGCTAAATCAATACCAGTTTTAGTCACCATTGCTTTTGCTCCAACAGTCAAATGCCAATACAGTGAAAAAAGAAAATAGTGCCTAAGGATTATTATGAAAACAATTTTTACCTCATGGCAACCTTGAAAGTTATTGAGGGCCCTCCAGGAATTCATGTAACACTTTTGAAAACTGCTAATACAATTTTTTTCCTTTCTGTGCTGGGCTGTGTTTAGGCACTCAGTGGTGTCCAACTCTTTGCGACCCCATGGACAGTAGCCCACCAGGCCCCTCTGTCCATGGGTATTCTCTAGGCAAGAATGGAGTGGGTTGCCATGCCCTCCTCCAGGGGATCTTTCCAACCCAGGGATTGAACCCAGGTCTCCCACACTGCAGGTGAATTCTTTACTGGTTGAGCCACCAGGAAAGCCCTTCTAATGTTTATAGTATTTATGCCTCATAATTAATTTTTATGTCATATTTCCCTGGCTAGAATTGCCAGTATAATGTTAAATAGGAAGGCATGATAAGAGGTGGCCGTTCTCCTTGCTTCCTGACATTAGGAGAAATAGTTCTGTTTCTATTATGATGTTTGATATAGGTTTCTAGTACATGCTTTATGAAATTAAGGAAACGTTTTTTCACTATTGGTCTACTGAGCAATTATGCTTCATGAGCTATTGTTGGTGATTTATAATTTTACAAAATAAAATCAATTTAACCTAGGTTCCTAAAACATTAATATTGCATTGTATAAATTAGCCCCTTTCAAATTTTTAGTCTCTAAATTTTATGTTTATGTCTTCCTTCTTTCTTAATCTTTTATGTACCTTCTTTCTTTTGATGTTTTGCTCATATTATTTTTTTCAACAATGTTTTCTTGAGTTTCATCTATGAAATTCATACTGGGATTGTTTCTTCTATTGTTGATTTTTGCTGTATCATTATTGGTTTCTTATTTCTACTTTATATTTTTCTTTCTTACTTTTTTGGGTTCTTGAACTAAATTCTTAGCTCACTTTTTAGAAAAAAATTGTTTTTCCCTCTGTTGGGTGGTCATTGCTATGTTAACTTTTGCCTAGTTGTGGACAGTGGGGCTACTCTCTCTCTCTGGTATACTGGCTTCTCATTGTGATGACTTCTCTTGTTGCACAATTGTAGGGCACTTGGGCTTCAGTAATTGCTGCTTCTGGGTTCTAGAGCACAGGCTCATTAGTTGTGGCACACGGGCTACATCCCCAGCATGTGGGATCTTCCTGGATCAGGGATTGAACCTGTGGCTTCTGCATTGGCAGGTGGATTCTTTACCACTGAGCCACCAGGGAAGCCCTATGTTTTAAATTTACCATGTTCCTGTCATTTTGCTGTGTGCCTTGCCTCCCACCCTAACTCCCCTAATTGTTTGAAAGTTATACATTTCATTTCTATTTTTCTTAGTGTTTATCTTAAAATTTAACCCATATATTCATTAGTTTTTCTCAATGTTTAAAGTTAGTCTACATTATCCTCCTAAAGAAAAAAAAATCACTTTTCCTAAGACTTTCTTCCCTCTACCACTTCCAAGCTGTGTCATAAATCATTTGCTCTGTTTTGCTATTCATATCTTTCTTTTCAATCCATCTTTTGTTAGAATTAACAATACATACCACTGGCTTTTGGGGGAAAATAGAAAACTGAGGTAATCAATTATATCTACAATTAGTGAATTGCTATGAGATAAAAGCAAAGTAAAAGACTTATTTTTCCAGCTAGAACCAAAGTTCCTCTTAGGGAAGAAATGGCCTATATAGGGAGAACTTGGATAAGCTGTTGGGTAGAATAAGAGGCTTCAGAATGGAAAGCTTGACTTGAGAACATAAAAAGGTAATTCAAGTGTTTTTTATGAGAAGTAACCATAATGTATAGTGAGGAAATCAGAAGTTAGAGGAGAAGAGAATAAGAAAGTGGAGACTGAGGCAAGACGCAGCAGCATGGCAAAAGATGGAACATGGTGTCACAGAAATAGTGGATGGACTTACAGACAACAAGGAATATCTAATATTCGTTTTAAATTCCTTGGTAGCTTAGCTGGTAAAGAATCCACCTGTAATGCAGGAGACCCCGGTTTGATTCCTGTGTTGGGAAGATCCCCTGGAGGAGGGCATGGCAACTCACTCCAGTATTCTTGCCTGGAGAATTCCCATAGAAAGAGGAGCCTGATGGGCTACATTCCGCGGGGTTGCAAAGAGTCTGACACAATTGTGCAACTAAGCACAGCACAGCACATGGAACTTACATACATATTCTTTGCTGTTATTTATAAAACTCCCGTAAAAATATACTCTCCTTGATGCTTCTGGTTTTTGTTAAGTGATGGAAATGTGATTCAGGAAGAAAGAGATTTTTGTCATTGCAGGTTAGCCTTGGTGTAAATAAAAGGATCCAAGATGCAGAGACATGGATGAGAATACAGAAAACATAGGAAATTAGACTTCAAGGGGACTAGAAAAAAATGATGCCATGAGAATTGATGGACTCTTATAGAAAACCCAGGGACTCCCTATAGAAAGAGGAATGGAGGTTCCATACCTTAATGTACCAGAACTTGGGCAGATGGTCAAAGAATGGCAGCTGTTACTATTACTGGGAATGGGGACGATTTGAACCCTACCTCTGCTGAAGGGAAAAATGCAAACCAAATGAGTTCATCCTACGAAGTTAATGCTATACTATACATGCCCATCAAATCGGAAGTGCTCAGTTCAGTTCAGTTCAGTCGCTCAGTCATGTTCAACTCTTCGCAACCCCATGAATCACAGCATGCCAGGCCTCCCTGTCCATCACCAACTCCCAGAGGTCACTCAGACTCACGTCCATTGAGTCCATGATGCCATCCAGCCATCTCATCCTCTGTTGCCCCTTCTCCTCCTGCCCCCAATCCCTCCCAGCATCACAGTCTTTTCCAATGAGTCAAGTATTCGCATGAGATGGCCAAAGTACTGGGGTCTCAGCTTCAGCATCATTCCTTCCAAAGAAATCCCAGGGCTGATCTCCTTCAGAATGGATTGGTTGGATCTCCTTGCAGTCCAAGGGACTCTCAAGAGTCTTCTCCAACACCACAGTTCAAAAGCATCAATTCTTCAGCACTCAGCTTTCTTCACAGTCCAACTCACATCCATACATGACCACAGGAAAAACCATAGCCTTGACTAGAAGGACCTTTGTTGGCAAAGTAATGTCTCTGCTTTTGAATATGCTACTAGGTTGGTCGTAACTTTTCTTCCAAGGAGTAAGCGTCTTTTAATTTTATGGCTGCAGTCACCATCTGCAGTGATTTTGGAGCCCCCCAAAAATAAAGTCTGACACTGTTTCTACTGTTTCCCCATCTATTTCCCATGACATGATGGGACCAGATGCCATGGTCTTCGTTTTCTGAAAGTTGAGCTTTAAGCCAACTTTTTCATTCTCCTCTTTCATTTTCATCAAGAGGCTTTTTAGTTCCTCTTCACTTTCTGCCATAAGGATGGTGTCATCTGCATATCTGAGGTGATTGATATTTCTCCCGGCAATCTTGATTCCAGCTTGCGTTTCTTCCAGTCCAGCGTTTCTCATGATGTACTCTGCAGAGAAGTTAAATAAGCAGGGTGACAATATACAGCCTTGACACACTCCTTTTCCTATTGGGAACCAGTCTGTTGTTCCATGTCCAGTTCTAACTGGTGCTTCCTGACCTGCATATAGCTTTCTCAAGAGGCAGGTTAGGTGGTCTGGTATTCCCATCTCTCTCAGAATTTTCCACAGTTTATTGTGATCCACACAGTCAAAGGCTTTGGCATAGTCAATAAAGCAGAAATAGATGTTTTTCTGGAACTCTCTTGCTTTTTCCATGACCCAGCAGATGTTGGCAATTGGATCTCTGGTTCCTCTGCCTTTTCTAAAACCAGCTTGAACATCAGGAAGTTCATGGTTCACGTACTGCTGAAGCCTGGCTTGGAGAATTTTGAGCATTACTTTACCAGCGTGTGAGATGAGTGCAATTGTGCAGTAGTTTGAGCATTCTTTGGCATTGCCTTTCTTTGGGATTGGAATGAAAACTGACCTTTTCCAGTCCTGTGGCCACTGCTGAGTTTTCCAAATTTGCTGGCATATTGAGTGCAGCACTTTCACAGCATCATCTTTCAGGATTTGAAATAGCTCTACTGGAATTCCATCACCTCCACTAGCTTTGTTCATAGTGATGTTTTCTAAGCCCCACTTGACTTCACTTTCCAAGATGTCTGGCTCTAGATGAGTGATCACACCATCATGATTATCTTGGTCATGAAGATCATTGTAGTACAGTTCTCTGTGTATTCTTGCCACCTCTTCTTAGTATCTTCTGCTTCTGTTAGGTCCATACCATTTCTGTCCTTTATTGAGCCCAACTTTGCATGAAATGTTCCCCTGGTGTCTCTAATTTTCTTGAAGAGATCTCTAGTCTTTCACATTCTGTTGTTTTCCTCTATTTTTTTTTGCATTGATCACTGTGAAAGGCTTTCTTATCTCTTCTTGCTATTCTTTGGAAGTCTACATTCAGATGCCTATATCTTTCCTTTTCTTCTTTGCTTTTCTCTTCTATTCTTTTCACAGCTATTTGTATGGTCTCCTCAGACAGCCATTTTGCTTTTTTACATTTCTTTTCCCTGGGGATGTTCTTGATCCCTGTCTCCTGTACAATGCCATGAACCTCATTCCATAGTTCATCAGGCACTCTATCTATCAGATCTAGGCCCTTAAATCTATTTCTCACTTCCTCTATATAATCATAAGGGATTTGATTTAGGTCATACCTGAATGGTCTAGTGGTTTTCCCTACTTTCTTCAATTTCAGTCTGAATTTGGTAATAAGGAGTTCATGATCTGAGTTACAGCAGCTCCTGGTCTTGTTTTTGTTGACTGTATAGAGCTTCTCCATCTTTGGCTACAAAGAATATAATCGATCTGATTTTGGTGTTGACCATCTGATGATGTCCATGTGTAGAGTCTTCTCTTGTGTTGTTGGAAGAGGGTGTTTGCTATGACCAGTGCATTTTCTTGGCAAAACTCTATTAGTCTTTGCCCTCCTTCATTCCGTATTCCAAGGCCAAATTTGCCTGTTACTCCAGGTGTTTCTTGACTTCCTACTTTTGCATTCCAGTCCCCTATAATGAAAAGGACATCTTTTGGGGGTGTTAGTTTTAAAGGTCTTGTAGGTCTTCATAGAAACATTCAACTTCAGCTTCTTCAGCGTTACTGGTTGGGGCATAGACTTGGATAACTGTCATATTGAATGGTTTGCCTTGGAAACGAATGGAGATCATTCTGTCATTTTTGAGATTGCATCCAAGTACTGCATTTCGGACTCTTTTGTTGACCATGATGGCTACTCCATTTCTTCTGAGGGATTCCTGCCCACAGTAGTAGATATAATGGTCATCTGAGTTAAATTCACCCATTCCAGTCCATTTTAGTTCACTGATTCCTAGAATGTTGACATTCACTCTTGCCATCTCCTGTTTGACCACTTCCAATTTGCCTTGATTCATGAACCTGACATTCCAGGTTCCTATGCAATATTGCTCTTTACAGCATCGGACCTTGCTTCTATCACCAGTCACATCCACAACTGGGTATCGTTTTTGCTTCAGCTCCATCCCGTCATTCTTTCTGTAGTTATTTCTTTCTGAAGTGCTATATTATGATTATTGGAACCACAAACCAGGCTACCCAGAGGTAGAAATAGAGTCCATTTCAAATGTATCAGGTCTCTAGAACTTCCCTTTTCCACCTTTGGATATAAACATTGCCCACTGGGAAGGAGGCAGATGTAGCTTTCATTAGTGATAAAGTTGAAGGATTCTTTATATATGACTCTGACATTTCATCTCCCTTGGTGAGTTTCATTTTAAACATCCCCTTTTCATTTGGGATTGTATAAAACATCCCAGAACAAAGCCAAGCCTTTTGGAATACATTTATTCTTTTTGTCAACTAAGCACATTCCAGACATGCCATCTGACTTTAATTTGTTTGTGATGCCACCAGTGTAAATGTTTTCCCCAGGAAACAAACATACTTGGTCTTAAGTGAAGATTAGCCCTTTGGGGCTATTTATGCAACCAATAAATATTAAGTGTCTCTATGTGCCAGGAACTATATTACATATTATGAAGACAATGTCATAATTATCATTGTCATTATCCTCTTCATTGGTCAACAATGAATAGCAGAATAGAGGGATGGCCAGGAGGTGGTGTGAGTTACCCCACAGTTCTCTCCCAACTATCCAAATAAATATTAATATGAGCTACATGAAAGTGAAGATATACTTGCTAATTCACCACAATTTCAAGGCAAGTTTCTCCATCTCCCTGGTCATTGGCAGCCTTAAAGTTCTAGATCCAGAAATTCGGAGATGTCACCGGTAGCAGCAATTTCCCCGACCTCCTCCTTAGTTCCTCTGGTTCAGCCTTTGCTCCTCTGCTCTCCCTAAATCTTCTTGCATTGACTCCACTCCCCGGTGATGGCTCTTACCTACCTGTTCAGTCTGTGATGCTGTTGGACAGTCCGTCCCACTCTTGAGGTGGTTCCCATTGCAGGGACACTTCTGTGCATCTAGACTGTGGAAGGTGACAAGCTGGCCTGGGCCTGAGATGGGCCCCCCAAATTTAAGTGATCCTGGTGCCTGCTTGTCCAGGATGAGAGGTGTTATGGTTGAATTGCTTTTTCCATAAATTCATATGTTGAAATCTAAACCCAAGCACCTCAGGATGTAAAGCTTATTTAGAAATAATGTTGAAAAAAAAAAGAATGTTGTTGCAGATGTAGTGAAATTAAAATGAGATCGTACTGGAATGGACTGACATACCTGGTGTCCTTATAGAAATGGGAAATTTAGATACAGGCACACACATACAGGGAGACCATGTGAAGATGAAGGCAGAGATTAAAGTCATGCTACCACAAGCTAAGGAAATCTGAAGATTGCCAGCAAACCACCAGAAGTCAGGGGAGAGGCATGGAACAGACTTTTCCTTACAGCCCTGAGAAGGAACAAGCCTGAAGACACTTCAGTCTCAGACTTCCAGCTTCCAACTTCCAGAATCCTGAGACAATTTGTTGTTTAAGCCACTTACTTTGTGGTCTTTGTTATGATAGTCCTAGCAAACTAATATAAGGTATTTGAAAAGAAGTTGAATTTAATAAGAGGATACAAACTTCCAGCTATGAGATGAATAAGGCCTGAGCATCTAATGTAATGGTGATTAGAACTGATAACACTTTTATGGTATAATTGAAATTTGATAAAAGAATAGAACTCCAATATTTTCTTATACGCATATACATAAGGTATATTCATAAATTCAGACTTAAATTGAAGAAAGTAGGGAAAACTGCTAGACCATTCAGATATGACCTAAATCAAATTCCTTATGATTATACAGTGGAACTGAGAAATAGATTTAAGGGCCTAGATCTGATAGATAGAGTGCCTGATGAGCTATGGACTGAGGTTCATGACATTGTCCAGGAGACAGGGATCAAGACCATCCCCATGGAAAAGTAATGTAAAAAAGCAAAATGGCTGTCTGGGGAAGCCTTACAAATAGCTGTGAAAAGAAGACGAGAGAAAAGCAAAGGAGAAAAGGAAAGATATAAGCATCTGAATGCAGAGTTCCAAAGAATAGCAAGAAGAGATAAGAAAGCCTTCCACAGAGATCAATGCAAAAAAATAGAGGAAAACAACAGAATGGGAAAGACTAGAGATCTCTTCAAGAAAATTAGAGACACCAGGGGAACATTTCATGCAAAGATGGGCTCAATAAAGGACAGAAATGGTATGGACCTAACAGAAGCAGAAGATACTAAGAAGAGGTGGCAAGAATACACAGAAGAACTGTACTACAATGATCTTCATGACCAAGATAATCATGATGGTGTGATCACACATCTAGAGCCAGACATCTTGGAAAGTGAAGTCAAGTGGGCCTTAGAAAGCATCATTACAAACAAGGCTAGTGGAGGTGATGGAATTCCAGTAGAGCTATTTCAAATCCTGAAAGATGATGCTGTGAAAGTGCTGCACTCAATATGCCAGCAAATTTGGAAAACTCAGCAGTGGCCACAGGACTGGAAAAGGCCAGTTTTCATTCCAATCCCAAAGAAAGGCAATGCCAAAGAATGCTCAAACTACCACACAATTGCACTCATCTCACACGCTAGTAAAGTAATGCTCAAAATTCTCCAAGCCAGGCTTCAGCAGTACGTGAACCATGAACTTCCTGATGTTCAAGCTGGTTTTAGAAAAGGCAGAGGAACCAGAGATCCAATTGCCAACATCTGCTGGGTCATGGAAAAAGCAAGAGAGTTCCAGAAAGACATCTATTTCTGCTTTATGGACTATGCCAAAGCCTTTGACTGTGTGGATCACAAGAAACTGTGGAAAATTCTGAAAGAGATGGGAATACCAGATCACCTGACCTGCCTCTTGAGAAATCTGTATGCAGGTCAGGAAGCACCAGTTAGAACTGGACATGGAACAACAGACTGGTTCCCAATAGGAAAAGGAGTACGTCAAGGCTGTATATTGTCACCCTGCTTATTTAACTTCTCTGCAGAGTACATCATGAGAAACGCTGGACTGGAAGAAACGCAAGCTGGAATCAAGATTGCCGGGAGAGATATCAATCACCTCAGATATGCAGATGACACCATCCTTAGGGCAGAAAGTGAAGAGGAACTAAAAAGCCTCTTGATGAAAGTGAAAGAGGAGAGTGAAAAAGTTGGCCTAAAGCTCAACATTCAGAAAACGAAGATCATGGCATCTGGTCCCATCACTTCATGGGAAATAGATGGGGAAACAGTAGAAACAGTGTCCAGACTTTATTTTGGGGGGCTCCAAAATCACTGCAGATGGTGACTGCAGCCATGAAATTAAAAGATACTTACTCCTTGGAAGAAAAGTTACGACCAACCTAGATAGTATATTCAAAAGCAGAGACATTACTTTGCCGACTAAGGTCCTTCTAGTCAAGGCTATGGTTTTTCCTGTGGTCATGTATGGATGTGAGAGTTGGACTGTGAAGAAGGTAGAGTGCCAAAGAATTGATGCTTTTGAACTGTGGTGTTGGAGAAGACTCTTGAGAGTCCCTTGGTCTGCAAGGAGATCCAACTAGTCCATTCTGAAGGAGATCAGCCCTGGGATTTCTTTGGAAGGAATAATGCTAAAGCTGAAGCTCCAGTACTTTGGCCACGTCATGTGAAGAGTTGACTCGTTGGAAAAGACTCTGATGCTGGGAGGGATTGGGGGCAGGAGGAGAAGGGGATGACAGAGGATGAGATGGCTGGATGGCATCACGGACTCGATGCACATGAGTCTGAGTGAACTCCAGGAGATGGTGATGGACAGGGAGGCCTGGCGTTTTGCAATTCATGGGGTCTCAAAGAGTCAGACACGACTGAGCAACTGAACTGAATTGAACTGAACTGAATGGATATGTTAATTAACTGAGTGAAGGGAATTCTTTCAAAATGTTTCTGTATATCAGATCACCACTATGAACATTGCAATACTTCATAATTTTAATTATCTATTATATCTTAATAAAGCTGAAATTTTAAAAGAAAGGAAGCTGCATTTAGAGGAGTGACAGGGTTGTGGTTGAATATTTTATTTCTTTTGTTGAGAATTCTGGTACTGTTGGTAAACTCTTTAGTTAGTCTTCATTTTAGAGAAAGTCTATTTCCTCTAACACAAATAGCATATCATATAATGATACTATATTATGCATGATGGCAGCTCCTTCCAAAGTTTTAACATAAACAGGTGTCAAAGCTCATCTGGTATTCCCCAAACCTTTGCATGCATAACAATTATCTGGGGGAACTTGTTCAAAGTGCAGATTCCTGGGCTCCACTCTCATACTGACCCAACCCGAATCACTGAAGGCAGAAGAATGACAATCTTTGCTTTTGACAGGCATCTCTTGATTACATTTTGAGGAACATCAATATGAGTTGAAGGAATGATGGGACTTCATGCAAAATCTACTGAATGAGGTAGAGGCATCTTCTGGTGTAGTTTTATGGAGAGTCCTAAAATTCTCACTGTAGAAGCAATAACATTTCTAGCTAACATCTGAGAGAATATCCCCAAAGTACTCATTATGCATCATTAGTTAAAATGATCTTGTTGTAGACCTCCTCTCCACAAAAACCACACCATCATAATTTAATGAAGGAGAAAATTACTTCTAGTTGGGTTTATTTCCCCAAGTAAAAGCAAGAGTCAGGAAGAGCCAGAAAATTATTTCATTGACTCAATAAATACTCGGCTCCCTTCTAGGCATAGGAGAAAAAAGCAGTGATTGAACTGTCCCTGCCTCCACTGAGCTTATACTCTAGAAGGGAAGGCAAACAAGAATATCTAAGAGCAGATGAAAATTCTAGCCCTTACTTTCTCTTACTCTCTTATACCATGAGTTTCAATGTTCCCTACATAGAAAATGGTTACATGAGAATATTTTAAAAGATTTCTTAAGTTTATGAATATGTGTAAAATTCATACAGTGTTTGAGAACAAAAAGAGAGCAAAATGACTGATTGACTCAATGTCCTATTATAGATTTAAAGCTATAGTATTACTCTGAAAAATTGTGCTGCTAATACTCTGTGATTTACCCATTCTTTCACAGACATTTTGTCTGTGAATCCTCACTAAAAAAGGAAAAGATTTGAAGATCGGATGGTGTTAATCGCTCCTTTTAACAGGCAACAGCAAGGGCAGAGATGTGTTTCTAATTTTCTAAGTTATCCTGACATTTCTAGAAGGGCCACAGAGATCAAGTTTCAAAAAAAAGATTTAACCGTTGGTTTTTCAAACAAGAAGGAAAGGTGTTAATAAAAGAAAAAACATTTCAACCACATGGAAAAGTAAAGAAAATAAAAATTTCTGTTCACAACAATTACTATTAGTTTTCTACATTATTCAATAAAGTTTAGGAGACCATCAAATAGCAGGTAGAGAATAAAACAGGCTGTATTTTCAATTTAAATCTAATTTAATTTTGATAGAGGTTACCACAATGTAAGTTGCCCAGACCAGCACTGTCACAAAATCTCACACAATTACAAATAGCATAAATTGTTTTGTCAATGTTTACAGACATTTTATTTTAATATCCATAAGTATGTATTGCTCAAAACCCAATACTAGACTTGAAACTAGAACTCTGAGAATAAAACAGCAGCCATCTACCACCAGGCATCCACTCCAAACAGGAAGATCCAAACTATATATAATTTAGCAGCCAAGCTTGCTTTTCTTCTAAGTTCCCAGACTCTTATTTCAGGGTTTTGTGTGGAGTTTTAGAAAGAATATTGAAGACACGGTTCCTAAACCATGGCCATTTTAAGAGGATACAGCATGGCTATTAATAATTGTATTACTCCTCTATTATTGCTAGGAATAATGATGGACTGGAAGCATTGGCCCCCGAGTAGAATTTATCCTGAAATGTTTTCAATTAACTCTTGGCACTGGCAGGAAAGCATCAAACCTTTCCCAGGCTGAAATATGGAAAATCTGCAGGGAACATCTCAGCAGGAGAGGAATTTCATTAAAATGAGCACATCATAATCCAATGACTTCTGCTCTCCCTCTAAGCCTCCCTATTGATAAGGAGTCGGAGGCGATTTTTATGGATTTGCAAAAAGAAATGATTTCATAAGATCTTTTCAGAGAGGTTGCTTTGGGCCGGGCCTTTGAATGATTATATGCTCGCTGATGAAAAAATGATCAGACATTGAGGTGACTGTGATCCTGGGTATGAGGGTGGACAGAAGGGTGTTGAGCCCAGATTCAGCCTGCAGAGAGTGGCTTTCTGCAGATGCCCTAGGATCTGACACGGCAACAGCTTTCCCAGGTCTCTGCAGAATACGTTCTGTTACAACGTGGGCTTTGAATAACCTGTTTGGAGAAGTGAGAGGCAGGTGTCTAAAGATCAGCCATCATACAATCTACCAACTTTTAAAAGTGTGAATCTATCAGAAAAAGTTTAGTTGCCTTCCTGGATTTGGAGGAATTGGAAACACCCAGAAAAGCAGTGCAGGATAGTAAAGGTTTGTTCACTGATTTTCAAATTGTACATTTCTGTCCTCAACTTCCTATCCCAACTCAGCTTTGTTAAATGTTTCATGAGAAAGAAAAAGCCTCAGTTTCCCCACCTGCAGAATCATGACAATATAATACTACACAGACAGGAAGTACTGTGAGTACTAAGAGATATCACATGGAAAAAATGTTTAGCAAGTGTTATCTGTTAGATTTTTTTTTTTTTTGCCATGTTAAAAGAAAAACATCAAAATACTTGACCAGTACTCCCTCAGAGCTGTCAAGGTCATCAAAACCAAGGAGACTCTGAGAAACTGTCACAGCCCAGGGGAGCCTACGGATACATGACAAGTAAATGCAATATATCTTGGATGGGATCCTGAAACAGAAAGAAAACATTAGGCAAAAACTAAGGAAATCTGAATAAACTATTGTTGTTGTTTAGTTGCTAAATCATGTCCAACTCTTCGCAACGCTACGGACTGTAGCCCACCAAGCTCCTCTGTCCGTAGGATTTTCCAGGTAAAAATATCAGAGTGGGTTGCATGCCTTCCTCATGGGATCTTCCCAGCCCAAAGATTGAATCCACATCTCTTTTACCTACCCTGCACTGGCAGGTGGGTTCTTTACCATTAGTGCCACCTGGGAAGCTCAAATAAACTATGGAGTATGGTTAATAATTTATCCATGTTGGTTCATTGATTACAACAAATGTAATACAAATGTAAGATGTCAGTGAAAAAGGAAACTATGAGAGTGGGTATATGGGTAAAATTCAATTATCTGTTTAATTTTTCTACAAATCTAAAATTGTTTTAAAAAATTAAGTCCATTCAAACAAACAAGAAAGTCAGTATCATTTGAAAGTATAAGGTACCCTTTTATAAATAGCATTCCACCTTAAAAAAAGTGAGACCATGTATGCATTTTCATGTTGTTTAGTGGCTAAGTTGTGTCTGACTCTTTGCACGCCCATGAGCTGCAGCACAGCAGGTGAATAAAGAACTTTTGCCTTCTACCAGACACACACGTGCAAGTACACACACAAAAAATACTCCCAGATGTGCACACACACGCACATGCTCACATGCACACTCACTCACATATGCACACACAAAACATGTTCCCATTGCAGATCCATAATTCTGGTTGTCTCACTGTGGCTTTTGTGGAGTAAGGTTCAGTACTCTTGTCTCTCAACTACCCATGTGTCTCACATACTCAATCAAGCCTGCTGGTTGTGTTTGCGAGCTACTGGTCTATACCTACACACTTTACTTTCTCAACGTCCAATCACTTCTTTAATCCTGGAAGTTGACTTCTACCTACCTCATCACTCGACTGAAATAGTTTTCTTAAAAGTTATCAGTGATTTGCTCATGAATAAATCCAGTGGTTTTTCTTACTGATCACAGATTCCTTCTTGTTACTGTCTCCACTCTTGCCTGTCTTGTCACATGTTCATTTTGGTTCTCTTATGGGTCTACTTTTCCGATTCTTCTCAGTTCTCTCATCCTGTAGTGCAAATATTGACCAAGACCCCAGTTTTAGCTTTTTGATTTTCACTCATTATTCACTCCTCTTCAGAAATTCAACCACCTTGCATTCCCTCAACTTCCACCTCTATGCAAGTGATTTCCCAAGCTATGCCACAAGCTTAGACTCCCTTATGACTGCCCCCCTCTACTTCTATGTGCCCACTGGATGTGTCCAACTGAGTCAACATTTCTCTAATCCTCCTCATCACCCTCACATAGAAAACTTTTCTTTCTCCTATATTTTTTGCTTTTATTAAGACTGTGTGGATCACAATAAACTGTGGAAAATTCTGAGAGAGATGGGAATACCAAACCACCTGATCTGCCTCTTGAGAAATCTGTATGCAGGTCAGGAAGCAACAGTTAGAACTGGACATGGAAAAACAGACTAGTTACAAATAGGAAAAGGAGTACGTCAAGGCTGTATATTGTCACCCTACTTGTTTAACTTCTATGCAGAGGACATCATGAGAAACGCTGGACTGGAAGAAACACAAGCTAGAATCAAGATTGCCGGGAGAAATATCAATCACCTCAGATATGCAGATGACACCACCCTTATGGCAGAAAGTGAAGAGGAGCTAAAAAGCCTCTTGATGAAAGTGAAAGAGGAGAGTGAAAAAGTTGGCCTAAAGCTCAACTTTCAGAAAACAAAGATCATGGCATCCGGTCCCATCACGTCATGGGAAATAGATGGGGAAACAGTAGAAACAGTGTCAGACTTTATTTTTGGGGGCTCCAAAATCACTGCAGATGGTGACTGCAGCCATGAAATTAAAAGACACTTACTCCTTGGAAGAAAAGTTATTACAAACCTAGATAGCATATTCAACAGCAGAGACATTACTTTGCCGACTAAGGGCCGTCTAGTCAAGGCTATGGTTTTTCCTGTGGTCATGTATGGATGTGAGAGTTGGACTGTGAAGAAGGCTGAGCATCGAAGAATTGATGCTTTTGAACTGTGGTGTTGGAGAAGACTCTTGAGAATCCCTTGGTCTGCAAGGAGATCCAACCAGTCCATCCTGAAGGAGATCAGCCCTGGAATTTCTTTGGAAGGAACGATGCTAAAGCTGAAACTCCAGTACTTTGGCCACGTCATGCAAAGAGTTGACTCATTGGAAAAGACTCTGATGCTGGGAGGGATTGGGGGCAGGAGGAGAAGGGGATGACAGAGGATGAGATGGCTGGATGGCATCACGGACTCGATGGACGTGAGTCTGAGTGAACTCCTGGAGTTGGTGATGAACAGCGAGGCCTGGCATGCTGCGATTCATGGGGTCACAAGGAGTCGGACACGACTGAGTGACTGAACTGAACTGAACTGAAGGCTGCCACCTGCCACTCAAAGAAATCGAGTCACCTGGTCTTTGATTCATGACATCAATCAGCTTTGACTTTTTGTTACACCACACATCTAAGAGTCTCACTAACATTGGTATTCACTAACTCTCACTAACATTGACATTTCTAAGGACTCACACTGTACACCATCCATTTGTGTTGCTGTGACTCCAGCTCAGGCCTCATTACACACTGCTATTGCCTCACTGGTGTGCTGGATTCAAATGCATGCTCATCCAATCCTTCCCACAAACTGTATGCCGATGTTTGTCCTGGTAGATGCAGATGTGAAACGAGACATCTCTACCTCATTTTAACCAGAAGATTTGCAGTAAGTTTCCTGAATCCATAACATGAAGAAAAAATGTAAAGGATAAAAGACAGAATCATGGCAAACAGGCATGAGAATGGAAGATCAAGATCTAGGAGAAATCCGTCACAGAAATACAGGCCATGTGTTTAACCTAGTAAAAATCAAATGGCAGTTTGCACTTTGTGTCCTGGGAGCCAAACAGAAAAAGAAAACAATCAGATGATTCCCTTCTCTATAAAGACAAAACTGAACAGTTTCTTAGAAGCAACAGTGTGTCTGGCACTTCATTTGAGAATAACATTTCCAAATGAAAGTTCCTTAAAGGGAACGACTTTTTCTAAAGCATAGCTCCAATCACAATATTTTTCTGCTTAAAACATTAAAAACTATCCTCCCATAAATTGGAAAATGAATTCCAAACTTCTTAGACTGCAACCTGAGCTTGGGGGAATGGCTAAATACTGTGTTATCTTTCAGTCTTGCCTCTCATCCCTCCTTCGTATGTTCCTTGCATTTCAGGCAAACAGAATTACCCCCCGCATCTCGGGTCTGCATGCATCCCATGCTCGCCAGGAATGCCTCTCCCTCTCTGCACTGCCGTCTCCTTAGGTCTCTCCCTAATTCCCTCTTCTAGTTTGCTCTCCTTTCTAATTCTCCATGATTGTCTGAGACCTTCTGGTTGATTTTGGTGTCATTCTACCTCATGCCATGATGCATGTATCTGCTAATGGACCTTCAACTCTTCCAAAGTGGAGGCTGAGACTGCTTTACCTTCCTCTGCAAAGGTTGTTCTGTTGAAGACCCATTTATTAAACACTTAGCTCAAAATTTGAAATGTGCAGAAACAGGTGGAGTTCTGAAAGGGCCCGTTCAATATGAAAATGTAAATTTCCCAGCAGTTATGAAAAATGCATTTATTCATTCCATTGTATTCCAGACAACATAGGAAACATTAAGTTGTTCTTGGTGAGTTTATTCTTCTAGGAGGAGAGTCAAGAACCTTCATTTTGGACATCTGCCTTAGGGCCCACAAGTTAAAGTCATCTTACTCTTCAGCAGCCCACCTAGGTGCTCAATGAGTAGTTTCAAATGAGTGAATGAGTGAATGGTTTCTTTATAAGCTCCAGATTTTCTCAGGAAAGATATTTGTAAAGTCACATGACAACAAAGCTATTTGACTAGTTTTTTCTTATACTTCTTTCCATTGTTTTCAACAATATGGCAACATGAAATAATCTAGGATATGGACAAAGAAATACTTTCCTTCTCTTTGCTAGAAATATCTATAGCTGATTAATGAATGATATTAATTTTCTGAAGTCACTCCTCACCATCACAATTTGTTTCACAATCTCAAATGATGTCAGTTTGATGCAATAGCTTTCTGTCTCGGTCCCCCCAACATCTTACCTCTCCTCTCCCTCCCTCTTCTTTCTTCTAACAATCAGAGATTGAGCAGGACATTCTCAGAATTCATATCCATCCCATAGTCCACTGAATTTCACTGTTTGCAAGTTTGTATGTGTTTTATTAACTCATTTCATTGTCGTAACAAGCTTGTAAAACCACACATTGCAATGTGAAGAAAGCTGAGTGCCGAAGAATTGATGCTTTTGAACTGTGGTGTTGCAGAAGACTCTTGAGAGTCCCTTGGACTGCAAGGAGATCCAACAAGTCCATTCTGAAGATCAGCCCTGGGATTTCTTTGGAGGGAATGATGCTGAAGCTGAAACTCCAGTATTGTGGCCACCTCATGAGAAGAGTTGACTCATTGGAAAAGACTCTGATGCTGGGAGGAATTGGGGCCAGGAGGAGAAGGGGACGACAGAGGATGAGATGGCTGGATGGCATCACTGACTCGATGGACGTGAGTCTGAGTGAACTCCGAGAGTTGGTGATGGACAGGGAGGCCTGGTGTGCTGTGATTCATGGGGTCGCAAAGAGTCAGACACAACTGAGTGACTGAACTGAACTGAACTGAACACATTGAAAGGTAAAGTTACTTGCTCTTTATCATTGTGAGTCAGTAAACACAGGCAGCCTGGCCCTAGATTTCATGTTCTTGACCTCGACACTCTACAGTCTAAGATGCACCTAAATATATTATGTGGTGTCCAACTCTACCTAGGAGACCATGGCTTCCACCCTAATGATCTCATTCAAGCCTCATAGCAACTCTGTATGACCTGAAGAACAGATGTTACTAGTAGCCCATTTTACAGATGAGAAAACTGAGTCCAAGAGAGAAAAACTGATTGCCCTAAGGTTTCAGGTAAGATTGATGGTTGAGTTGAAACGCAAGCTAAGAAGCTCCTTGTAACTGGTATTTTTCCAATATATATGTATATATATTTCTCAGTAAATATGTTGTTTCATATATATATGTGTGTGTGTGCATATATATGTATATATATGAAACATATGTATAAATAGCTTTATTAAGACAGTTTACATATCATGAATTCACCTATTTAAATTATACAGTTTAGTGGCTTTTAGTATTCACTGAATTGTGCAACCGTCCTCACTATCTCATTTTAGAATCTTTAATTACCCTAAAAAGGAACCCAGTACCCAAGCAGTCATTCCTTATTTGCCCCAACACTCCCTTTCTATCTGGTCCTAAGGAATCACTAATATACTTCCTGATTCAATAGCTTTACATGTTATGGATTTTTTTACACAAATGAAATCATATGTGACTTTTGTGTCTGTCTACTTCTTTCATTAGATACGTATACCCAATTTTGTTTACCCATTCATCATTTAGACATTTGGGTTGTTTCCTTTTCACTTTTTGGCTATTTATGAATAATCTTGCTAAGAACATTCGCATGCACATTTTTGGGTAAATATAAATTTTCACTATGGTCTTCCCTAGTAGTTCAGTTGGTAAAGAATCCACCTGCAATGCAGGAGACCCTGGTTCGATTCCTGGGTTGGGAAGATCCATTTTTGTGTGAATATATATTTTCACTTGTCTTGGGTGGTAAGTGGAGTGGAAATGCTAACTCTATGCTTAACTCAAACGGTAAAGCTATGCTTAGCTTTTTCAGGAACTGCCAAATTGTTTTCTAAATTAGTTGTACCACTCAACATGTATACCAGTGATTTAGATGGTTCCACTTACAGTACATCCTCACTGTCACTTGCTGTTATGTCTTTTTTATTTTAGTCATGCTAATGGTATGTGCTATCTTACTGTGATTCTAATTTAATTTCCCCAATGACTAGTGATATCAAGCATCTTTTCTTGTGTGTATTGACCATTTTGGTATCTTCTTGGGAAAATATCCATTCAAATCCTTTGCCTATTTTTAAATTGGATTATTTATCATTGTTGGGTTATGAATTCTTTATATATTCTGAGTACAAGTCCCTTGTACCTAGATTTACAAATATTTTCTCCCATCTTGTGAGTAGTCTTTTTAATTTTTTTATATTATCATTCACAGCACAGAAGTTTTAAAAATTAAAGTCCATTTTTTTTTCATATTGTTGTAGTATCTAAGAAACTATTACCTAACCCAAACTCACTAGATTAACTTTGTTTCCTTGTAAAAGTTTTATAGTTTTAGCTATTACTTTAGATGTTTAGTATATTGTCCCTTTTTGATTTATGTTTTGTGTATGGTGTGAGATAGGGATCCATCTCCTATCTTTTACAAAGGATATCCAGTTGTGTCAGTACCATTTGTTGAAAGACTGTTATTATTTCCTCCATTGTGTTATCTTGGAACATTTGTAGAAAATCAATTGACTATAAATATATAAGAGATTATTTTTGGACCCTCAATTCTATTCCATTAATCTACATGTCCTTTGTTATGTCTTAATTACTACAGATTACTACACCAGGCTTCTCTAGTGGCTCAGTGATAAATAAATTGCTTGCCAATGCAGGAGACTCAGGTTCAATCCCTGGGTCAAGAAGATCCTGTGGAGGAAATGGCAATCCACTCCAGTATTCTTGTCTGGGAAATCCCATGGACAGAGGAGCTGGCAGGCTACAGTTCATGGGGTTGCAAAAGAGTCAGACAAGGCTTAGTAACTAAAACAACAATAATACTAAGTTCTGGAATCTCTCAACCTTTGCCTTCTCAATATTGTTTTTGGCTATTTTGGACTCCTTACATTTCCATGAAATTTTAAAAATCTGTCAATTTCCTTTAAAACAAAGTCAGTTGGTATTCAATAAGAATTATACTGAATCAGTAGATCAGTTTGGGGGAGTATTCCCATTTTAACAATATTAAGTCTTCTGATCCATGAACGTGTGTGTCTTTTCATTTATTTAGATCTCTTAATTTTTAAAATAAATTTGCATATTTTGGTATGTAAATTCTGTTGTTGAATTTATTACTAAGCATTTTACTTTTAATGCTATTGTAAAGTGGAATTATTTTTTCAACTTCATATTTCATTATCAGAATGTTCATTGATACTGAAGAAAAATACAATTGACTTTTTTTACATTGATATTATATCTTGCAACCCCAATGCAGTGCTATTTTTGTGGATTATTTAGAATTTTATATATTCAAGATTATACTTTCTATCAGTATAAATAAGTTTACTTTTTTCCAGTCTAGATGGACTTTCTTTCTTTTTCTGGCCTAATTGTCCTGGGTAGAACCTCTAATAAAATATTAACTACATGTGGTAAGAACAGATATTCTTCTTTTGCTCCTGATCTTAAAAGAAAACATTCAGAACATATACATTAAATATGATGCTAATTCTGCATTTTTCATGGATGGCCTTTATCAGGTTGAGGAAGTTTGCTTCTGTTCCTAGTGTGTCCAATGTTTTATCACGAAAACCTGCTGGATTTTTCTCGAATGCTTGTCCTTCATCTATTTAGATGATCATGTGGCTTTTGTTCTTTATTCTATTGATAAAAGTAATTTTTCAGATGTCAAACAAACCTTGCATCCTGAGATAAACTTTACTTAGTCATAATGTATAGTCGTTTTTAACATGTTCATGGATTCAGTTTGCTAGTTGTTGAGGATTTTGGCATCTATATTCATAACAGATATTGGCCTATAGTTTTCTTCTGATGTTTTTGTGTACCTTAGTATCAGTTTAATACTGACCTCATAGAAGGAATTGCTGCTTTTAAGATTTTCTTTTACTTTATACAGTTTGATTATGATGTGTATAGGTACAAATATCTTTGTGCTTATCTTGGGGTTTTGAGCTTCTTAAAAACTATTCTTTTCATCAAGTTTGAGAAATTTTTGACTACATTTCTTCAGATATTCCATCTATTTCTCCATTTCTTTCATCTCCTTCTGGGACTACCCTTATACATTTATTTGTATACTCAGTGATATCCTACAGGTTTCTGAGGCTGTTATTTTTACTGATTCTTTTTATTTCTATTCATTAGACAAGATAATCTCAATGGACCTGTCTTCAAGTTCTCTGATCTTTTTTTTTTTTTCCAGTTTATCTTTGCCGTTGAGTCTCTTTAGGACATTTTTCATTTCTGTTATTTAGTTTTCAAAACAAGAATTTCTATTTGATACTTTTTAATGTAATTTCTCTTTGCTGATATTTCTGCTTTGTGAGACATTGCTGTCAAACATTCCTTTAATTCTTTAGACATGATTACTTTTAGTTCTTTGAACATAGTTGTAATAGTTCATTTAAGGTCTTTGTCTAGTGAGTCAAATATCTGGGTCTCCTCAAATGCACGTTCCATGGTTTGTTCTCCCCTGTCCCCACCCTCCAATACAGACCAAACTTTTGTCTTTCTTTGCATGTCTTATAACTTGTTGAAAACTGAACACTTTATTTTATTTTTAGAATTTATTTTATGATTGTGGTGGTTTTTCATCGCTGTCCACGGGCTTCCTCTAGTTGTGCTGAGCAGGGGCTACTCTTCATTGTGGTTGATGGGCTTCTCGTCGTGGTGGCTTCTCTTGTTACAGAGAATTGACTCTAGGCTCACAGACTTCAAAAGTAGCTCAGTAGCTGCAGTTCACAGGTTCTAGAGCAAGAGCTCAGTAGTTGTGTCATGCAGACTTAGTTGCTTCATGACATGTGGGACCTTCCCAGAGCAGGGATCTAACCTGTGTCTCCTACATTGGCAGGCAGATTCTTAACCACTGGACCACCAGCGAAGCCCCTGAACATTTTAAATAATATAATGTGGCAACTCTAAAAATCAGATTACCCCCATTCTAACCCATGGTTTCTTATTGCTTTGTTGTTACTGATGCTGCTTACTCACTTCAGCAAATAAGTAATTTCCTAGACTAATTCTGTAAAATTTGCATTCTTTGTAGTGTGCAGTCACTCAAGTCTTTGCTCAGCTAGCTTAGTGGTTGGATAATGATTGGTTAGAGATTTCCCTAGAGACTCCTTAGAGACTTTTAATCAATAAATCCTCCATTCTTTTCAAAGTGTGTGTGCTGGGGTATACCAATGATGTCCCAATATTTTTATAGCTCTGCCTTAGCCTTCACTTCCTGCTTATGTACAGCTTCAAGATCAGCCAGAGTGAGAGTGTGGGGCTCCCTCAGGTCTTTCTTGGTCATGAGCAAACCCTACAGGCTCTACCTATTTACAACCTTGTAGATCCTGGGAATATGTCAGAGCTTTTCAAAGTCCACTGTGGATGTCTCATGCACAGCCTCTTCACAGCTGCCACCATGGTTGTGAATCTGTTGGTTTTTAAGGCTACTGTGGAGCTGGGGAGAAGGGAATGAGAGTAAGTCAAATTAAAAATAACACAAACTCTGCTGTTCTTAACAATGTTTTTCAGTTTTTCTTGAATAAACCCTCTTTAGATTCTTGCAGCCTTTGGTTAATTTCCAGGGTTATGAAAATGTTGATTTTGACAAATTTTGCCAGTGTTTCTGTTACTTTTATGGAGAAATATTCTGTAAATCCCACTATCCACTGAACTTCTGAAAGTTGTTCTTTCATAATTAAATGGAATTAGATGAGCCAGAGACAAGTATCTGTCATAACCAACCAGTTCCTTGGCACTGACATTCTCATTTTTTGATTATTTCCATAAACAGAGTTCTCCAAAAGTGCTAGATTGTTCATTTTCTTCTTATGTACCAAAACTGGAAATAACTACAAAGGATGTCTCCTTCAGTCCACATATCACTGTGAATGAAAAAAAAAATTCTAAATCCTTGAAAACCATAGCATTACTTTGGAGCCACTTGGATAACACATTAAACAGCTTTGAAAGTTAGCACATTCCTATTTTCCTTCCATTGAAAACAAATTAGAGAGGAGAACTAATCCAATTCAGGTAACAAAGAATAAATTTAGCATACTAAATCCTGTATTTTAGAGTAGTGCTTTCTCAGGATGTGTGTTTTACTTTATGTACCTGTGATAGATACATAAAAGATAGCCAAGATATTCTCATCCTATTCCCAGAATTTGTTACTATTTGCCTAAGATGGCAAAAGGGACTTTGTAGATGTGATTAAATTAAGGATTTTGAGATGGGGAGATTATTCAGGATTATCCAGATAGGTCCAATATAATCACAATGGTCTTTATAAGTGAGAGAGGAGGCAGAAGAGAAAGAGTCTGAAAAGGAGGTTGAAATAATCCAATTGCTGGCTTTGAAGATAGAAGGAGGTGGGGCTATGAGCCAAGGAATGCCTGCAGTTTCTAGAAGCTGAAAAAGGGAAGGAAATAGAATCTCTCCTCCACCAAATAAATGAAATCTTATTATTTAACTTCATGAGATTCACTTCAGATTTCTGACCTACAGAACCATAAGATAATAAGTTTGTGTTGTTTTAAGCCATTAAATTTGTGAAAATTTGTTGTAGCACCAATAGAAGACAGATTGCAAACATTTATATCATTAGCTTTATGCAGGAAATTCCAAATTTACCTGCTTTACCATAGTTTTTGTCCCATATCTCGTGATAAAATAACTGTAGGGGAGAGCAAGCATGAAAGGGAGAGCAGAGAGTTGAATGACTTGTAAAGGAAGCAAGGATGAAAGCAGATTGTAGAGTCTAAATGCATTTTTTTTTCCTGGTAGAGTGTTACTTTCAATAACCTCCATTTGTTCAAGGTATATATAGAACAGAGTGTGAACTTGAAGTTTATAAAATGTACAGAGGTACTTTATTTACATCTTGGTGGTTTCTTATGCCTATGGTATAAGAATCCTGCTCAGGGATTTCTGCATACACTTGCTAACTCTGAGAAGCAAGGCCACTTTGGGTCACTGTTTTCTATTTCACCAGGAATCATACCCACCCACTGCGATCTTGCTCTCCTGTATTATCATTTCAAAATTTATGCAGAATATTGAACCAGGTTTTTTATCAATACCTTTTCCATTGCAAATACGGTGTAGAATTTGCCTATTGGCAACAGTAGAAATCGCCAGAGTTTTTGTTAATATTGTGCATGGTATAATGGGGGATGGGAGACTATGCAAAATACTTCTGCACCATCCCAGAGACACAGGGTTATATACATATTTTTAGTGAAACATAATTGCCCCAACTCAATGGAGGAAGGTGAAGTCCCTTTCTAAAGAAATCACTGCTTGCAACTTTTAAGGATTTAGGCTTTGAAGACCACATATGTAGGCTGTCTTCATGTCCCACAGTCCGTTTACCATCTATCACTGGACCACTTTTTTGTTTTTGTTTTCTCTCCTGTGCCTATTTGGGGTATTAGTCACCAATGATAGCACACAGTTAAGAGGAAGGTAACTTGAAGCACAAAGTCCTGAGAGTAAATATCAGGGCTTGAATAAGGAGAAGAAAGGAGAGATAATAGGAAAAAAAAAAAAAGGCTTTTGCAAAAGGAGACTCTGTTCTTTAAAAGCATACACACTTTTTCACCTTCCAAGCTAAGAATTATAAAAACATCCTTCTGTATCCTTCTGTTAAACAGATAACCTGATACTTACACTTATCCTCATTCTCAACTTTTTTTTTTTCCCCCTCCTTCTCTCTGCAAACAGACCTCCAGTGAAACACACATATAAATACATGGTCACTCCACGTTCATACCTCTGCCAATTCTTCCCTCACATGTAAACTTTAGGAAGTTCCACTCTAAATAGTTTTCAAATCCAAGCTGCCACTTTGATTTCATCAAATCAAGCCCTTGTTGAGATCAAACCTTTGAAATGAGAGAAGATTTTTAATCCATTTACACCAGATGGAGTCCAGCTCTCACAGTCTTGAGAGCTGCAGGATTAGGATTTCTCAAACTCTTTCCATACTCTTACCTCCCACATACCCAACATATTTTACAGCTACTTTAATCAAATTGTATCAGCATTTGTATTTGAACAAAATCAGGGAAAGAATGTTTTCTGTAAACCAGCCTAGCTGTAACTATTGGTGTACTTTAGTGACAAAACGCTGCCTTTCTCTACCAGGATCAACAAATAGAGATGAAAACAGGGCTTATTGAAAATAAACCTGAAGCTAAACCTTTCAGAGAGCAGTGACAAAAAAAAAATTTTTTTTAATGATTGAGATTATGAGAGGTATTTTTGTAATAAAACATTTATGTGAGAATAATAGAAAATGGCAAGCTTCTTCAACCATAGCTAGTGAAATTCTGAATTTAAAAAAAGCTTTGTCTAAAATTACATTGTGTTCATTTTCTCAGCCAGACAGAAATATCGTCCATCATATAATTTGCCTTTGATATTAGTAGCTTACTAAAGGTACCTTAAAGTGATGTTAAATTTCTGGTAGCTGCCACTTACTCTGCAAAGTCACTTCCCTTTTCTTCTGCTGGCACTTGCCAGAGAACAAAGGTGGTACTTTATGTTCTCTGATTCAAATTACAACCCATAAAGTAATTTGTGAAGTTATGTGTTATACAAACAAAGCCACATAATCTAGGCTTGGGAGCAAAACCCATGGGCATGAGGAGTCTGGGTGTTGTTGCAGGTGGGCAGCATTGCAGTCACTCAGAATCTATGTAACAAGCACAGGTGCCTCTCCAGAGCCTGTTTTATGACTCCTGAGATGTGATCAAAACAGTACCTGTAAGAAGGAGCCCTCGGGTGGTGAAGGCTGTTTGTCATTTGTGACATTTACAGACAAATCTCTTCCAATTTCATCTCAAGCTTAAGCAAATATATGCTAGATTTAAAACATTTCGTGCTTTAGGATAAACAGGCAGTTGGGAGCTTACACATAACAGGCAATATATGGAAAATATCATGCCTTAGAAATGTAGAACCTTGTCACTTGCTGGCTAAGCACAACAGTACAGAGGAGAGTGAAGAGTTAAGCAAATAAGTGGGGAAGAAAAAAGGGTGATCAAGAGTATCACTGAGCAGTTGACAGCTTAGGTTTTCGTTAGGAGAAGAACCCTGAGGAATTTTATCCCAGTGAGCTCCCCAAAAGTCTGTCTCTTGGAAAGTCAAGGTGCATGGGAGACTGCAGCCGACTTGACAAGTCCACCAAATGTCTCCTCAGCCTCCTCCATGTCAAAGTATTTCAGCCTGACACCCCAGGGCAGCACCTTCCTGGGGAGCTGCTGGAACCCACTGAGCTTGGTGCCCTTTAAACATGGCACAGAAATGTGGGTCATGAGTAACACTATTCTTTCTCCCCTTAGTTGGGGTCATTTTGCAGTAGGTGTTTTATACTATTTCTAGAGGCTTCTGATGAGGTTATGAATCAGTTTTCTTGGTATTAGCTGGCTTACTAATGCAACCTTTTGTGGTTTCCTTCCCTTTCCTGAGCCTTCTGATGAGGTTATGAATCAGTTATCTTGGTATTAGCTGGCTTACTAATGCAACCTTTTGTGGGTTCCTTCCCTTTTTTGTGTCACCTCCCCATGCCTGTTGAATCTCCTTACATCTCAAAAAGTCAAAAACAAAGACTATATGCTCTTAAACCACATCTCAGGTTCTGCTTCTCAGAGGAACCCAACTAATAGTTGAGAACCTTTTAGAATCATTGCAAAGGGGCATTTGGTCCCCTAGTCCTCAAGTGGTAACTCAAAATGGGGTATAAAGAAAGGTAAAAAGTGAAGAAGTTTAGAAACAAATTGGGGACTGGACAACTGGGTTACACCATGTAGGGGCTGTGCGAAAAAAACTTTCCTGATCTAAAACTCTACATGTATTCCTTACTAGGCAAACACCATGGGCAAAAGGCTCCTTAACCGAGCCTTCTTTCTAAAGTGTAGACAGTGCCTCTGCTTGGGAGTCCTTAGAAAAGATGTGTTTACAGGGAGGGTGACTCCCAGTGGGTGTGCCATACTTGATGCCCCTTCTCCAGCACACTGCACATCTGGATGGTTGCTCTGGGCTCCCCCTGGTCCATGATACCTTTCATGGTGAATGCCCAGCTCAGAAGAGCAGAGAGACTAATACGTGAGAGACACCCTTGACCAGTGGAAAAGATGGAGCCCACAGATCAATGTCCCTGTCTTCAAGTAGAAGTACCTGGGACACTTCTCAGGAAGTCTCAGGTGGAATTGATCTACATTGTCCACAGTGGTGATCTTGACAATTCATCCTTATGTTGGCCCTCCTTCTGAGGATCACACCCCAAATTATCTGCTTGCACCTCCTTCGAGTCTTCTGTTGGGGGGAATCCACACTAATGCAGGTGAGTTGAAGTTTTTTAAGGTAGCATCATATTTGAGATACTGCTATGCAATTAGTAGACTTCAATGAAATCCTGGGAGACCACCTTCATTTGAATGTGAGCACCACTATGGTGGCTGCCTGGGAAGCTCTCCTTCTCTGCGTGCTCTTCTGGGTAACTCACACCATTCTTTAGTTCGATTCCCTCTTTGGAAAGCCTTCATACCTGCTTTGCAGCAGCCTGAGGATCGTAGTTGCTATTGTTCATTCACTAAGTCATGTCCAACTCTTTGTAGCCTCATGGAATACAGCATGCCAGGCTCCCCTGTTCTTCACTATCTCCCAGAGTTTGCTCAGATTCATGTCCATTGAGTTGGTGATGCTATCTAACCATCTTATCCTCTGCCACCCTCTTCTCCTTTTGTCTTCAATCTTTCCTAACATCAAGGTCTTTTCCAATGAGTCGGTTCTTTACACCAGGTGGCCAGAGTATTGGAGCTTCAACATCAATACTTCCAAAGAGTATTCAGGGTGGTTTTCCCTTAGGATTGACTTGTTTGAGGATCTTCTCTGGGACCACAATTCGAAAGCATCCATTCTTCAGTGCTCAGCCTTCTTTGTAGTCAGTGGCCCTGACCCCACTGCAGGCCACTGTCAACCAATGCCTCCACCAGAAACGCCCAAACGTACACAGGCAAGTCTGGCTCAGTGTCTTCTGGGGTTACTGCTCCTTTCTTCTGGTCCTGGGGCTCATACAGTGTTTTGTTCATGCCCTAGAGTCTCGTTTCCCCAGTCCTGGGTAAGTTCTGTAATCAAATCCTGCTGACCTTCAAAGTCAGATTCCCTGGGGATACTCAGTCCCTGTGCCAGATCCCCAGGTTGGGAAGTCTGTTGTGGGGCCTAGAATTGTCATAGCAGCGGAGAACTTCTTTCGTATAATTGTTCTCCAGCTTGTGAGTCACCCGCCCTGCGGCTCTATAGTGGGGCTAATGGTGACCTCCTTCAAGAGAGCTTATGCCACTCGCTGAGCCTCCCAGAACCACTGCTGCCAGAGTCCCTGTCCCCATGGCAGGCCACTGCTGACTCACGCCTCCTCAGGAGACCCTCAAACACTCAAAGTGTACATTGTCACCCTATTTATTTAACTTATATGCCGAGTACATCATGTGAAATGCTGGGCTGGATGAAGCTCAAGCTGAAATCAAGATTGCTGAGAGAAATATCAACCATAGATATGCAGGTGACACCACCCAAATGGCAGAAAGCAAAGAGGAATTAAAGAGCCTCTTGATGAAAGTGAAAGAGGAGAGTGAAAAAAATGGCTTAAAACTCAACTTTCAAAAAAAGAAGATCATGGCATGTGGTCCCATCAATTCAAGGCAAATAGATGAGCAGACAATGGAAACAGTGGCAGACTTTATTTTCTTGGGTTCTAAAATCATTGCGGGTAGTGACTGCCACCATGACATTAAAGGACACTTGCTCCTTGGAAGAAAAGTTATGACCAACCTAGCCAGCATATTAAAAAGCCGAGGCATTACTTTGCCAACAAATGTTCATCTAGTCAAAGCTATGGTTTTTCCAGAAGTCATGTATGGATGTGATAGTTGGACCATAAAGAAGGCTCAGCACTGAAGAACTGATGGTTTTGAATTGTGGTGCTGGAGAAGACTCTTGAGAGTTCCTTGGACTACAAGGAGATCAAACCAGTCAATCCTAAAGGAAATCAGTCCTGAATATTCATTGGAAGGACTAATGCTGAAGCTGAAACTCCAATCCTTTGGCCACCAGATGCAAGAAGTCGACTCATTGGAAAAGACCCTGATGCTGGGAAAGATTGAAGGCAGGAGGAGAAGGGGACGACAGAAGTTGAAATGGTTGGATGGCATCACTGACTCAATGGACATGAGTTTGAGCAAAATCAGGGAGATAACGAAGGACAGGGAAGCCTGATGTGATTCAGCCCATGGGGTTGCGAAGAGTTGGACATGACCGAGTGACTGAACAACAACAACTTTCCTTATGGTCCAACTATCACATCCATACATGACTACTTGGAAAACCATAGCTTTGACTGTATGAATCTTTGTTGGCAAAGTGATATCTCTGCTTTTCAATACACTGTCTAAGGTTTGTCATAGCTTTCCTTCCAAGGGGCAAGAGTCTTTTAATTTCATGGCTACGGTCACCATCTGCAGTGATCTTGGAGCCCAAGAAAATAAAATCTGCCACTGCTACCACCTTTTCCCCTTCTATTTGTCATGACGTGATGGGACAAAATCCCATGATCTTAGGTTTTTGAAAGCTGAGTTTCAAGCCAGCTTTTTCACTCTCCTCTTTCACATGACTGAGCGACTGAAATGAACTGAACTGAACTGAACTGAACTTTCACCCTCATCATGAGGCTCTTTAATTCCTCTTCACTTTCTGCCATTAGAGTGGTATCATCTGCATATCTGAAACTGCTAATATTCCTCCTAGCAATCTTGATTCCAGTTTGTGATTCATCCAGTCTGTCCTTTCACACGGTGTACTTTGCATAATTCCCCAATTGGTTCTTTGGGGAAAGAAGAAGGAAGGTTAGGGCTTGGGCAGCCCCCTGCTTTCTTGAGACTTAGATAAAGGATGGGGGTCCTGGTCTGCACACATGGATGACCATGTTTCTACCCACAAGGCTGAGCTTCAGGGCACTGTCCAATGCCAGGGTACCCACTGTCCTCCAGGAAACAAGGAGTCACTTTGCAACCTTCATATAGGCTTCTAATCAATTATAATTGTTTTATGTTTGGTTTATAGATTAAGAAAATCAAAACTTCCTTCTAGTTTTAGATGTTCCCTCAAAAGAACCTAATTAAAAACTAATAACAATATAAAATGTGACAGCTTTAAATGTTACCATCACAGTTGAGTTTCTATAAAACTCTTTTGTTTTTCACTGTAGGGTGATCACTGCTTCCACGTCAACAGTTTCTTTCAACTTCATGAGGTAGCTTTATTTAATTCATGGCTCTTTAGCGGGAAAACTTTTCCTCAGGGGTGACCCAGGTGGTATGGAGACTAAGGAGTGTGGGCAGAGGGGTCCCATGGAGGAGGGGGCCCCTTAACCCATAGAAACTGCTCTCCAGACTCTCTCTAAAATGACTGCTCCTTCCTGCCTTTCATTTCACTGGAGCAACAGGATAGATTTAATTTCTGACATTGTAAACGTTTTCCCCACCTTCCTGGGAGATGCTGTGAATATGCCAACAGAAAAATGTGGCTTTCTTTGTTCAGATAGCATTTAAAATTGTTTTTAGTAGAGAAGCCTATATTGAAATGAAGTTAGGATGTAATTTTGTGCCTCTGGATAAGAATATATACCACTGCTGAGAAGTAGAGTGCTATTGAGAGGTCCTATAGGTACCTGGTATGTGCCTTGTGCTGTGTTTACATGTCAGGGAGTGTGAGTGGAGAGATGATGCTCAGAGTTTGCTCCAATTCTCTTTACATCCCCTCTCCCCCGGGGAAGAGAAAAGAGCAGCAGCCACAGCCAGGGCAGTGGTTAACTCTGGAAGGAAACTAAGGTTTGACCACTGCTCTTGACCTGGGAGGGTCATCCGCAAGCACATGGGCTGTCCAGAGAAAGTGTGAGTTAGTACCTGAGCTGCTGCCGCAAACTGGGGAGTTCAACTCAGAGGGTAGGCAGGAGAGAGAAGGGGAGGAGGAAGAGGATAAAGAGGAGGAGAAGGGAAGCAAAAAAAAAAAAAAAAGTGGGGGGTGGGGTGGAGAACAAAGGGCACCATTTCGATAGCTCTTCTCTGAAAGGCCCATCATCTCCATTTACTGGGGCTCAATAGCAGGCCAACTTGGATCTCTCCCGGGTATGGGATGTGCACTTCTCAGGAGGACCCTGAAAGAGCAAAGAGGAAAGAGGAGGAGAGGCAGGGAGGGGAGAGAAGAGGCAGAGAGAAAATGAGAGAGAGAGGGAGAGAGAGAGAGGGAGAGGGACAGGGGTGGGAAGGAATGGAGGAAAAAAGAGAAAGGGTGGGGGAGGGGAGAGAAAAGAAAGGGGAAAACCCCCTTGCTGACACGGGGCATAACTTAATTTTCACGGTGCTGGGACAGCTGTATCGTGTAATCTGCCATGGCATGCCATTAAAGCTTCAATGACTTTACTGACCCAGAAGGGAAACTCAGACCGTGAAGAGGCTTTTGAAAAGAAGTGGTGATCTTTCACGATTTATGAGCTTGTCTTAAAGAAACAGACTCCACTCACTTTAAATTAATCACCCTTTCCAGGGTGCATAGAAATCGGGGTCTCTGTGCTGTGCCTGTAGTGGCCTTGAGAGCCGGTCCACCTCCACCCCGCAGGAGGTGGAGGTGGTGGTGGTGATGGCATAGGTGGAGGTGATAAGAGGCTGCAGACGTGAAGGTGGTGGAAGAGAGGATTTTCTCGGTGGTGGCCTTCCCGAAAGGAGACTGGCGCCCCCGCGGTGGCCAGGGAATCGCGGAGGGGACGGCGGGGCTGCAGGCACTGTAACTTGCAAAGGAGGAACACAGTGTCCTTGGGAGGCTGGGAGGTCAGAGCAGGGGTAGCTGGCAGGGGGTGGGAGGAGGGCATGTGTGTGGTGGGGAGAGGCCTTATTCACGTTCTTGGACTTGCATTCATTGTGCAAGAAGAAAAAAGAAACCAGGAGAAATATAAGGCATTTCACACCCTGATGAAACGCGAGACCTCCCGTGTGATTAAACTGCTGAAAGGAAAAGTGGAGTATTACCAGACCCACTTTATCCTCATCATTTCATATATTTCTGAGAACAGAAGGTAAAAAACCTCGTCTTAATGTGCATACATTTAGTTAAGTTCTGGCAAAGATGTATTTCCCCAAAAGAGACCTTTTGGAGAACTGACAACCCTAAAATAATTAGCCCTAATATCCAAGTAAAGAATCCCCAAACTAGAGGTTTTCTTTAACTTGGTATCACCAAGCAAACTATTGCATTTTGCCTCAAAACACCTTTGCAAATCTTAGAGTTTTCTCTGGGCAACTGAACAACCTCTGCAGAAGACAGAAGAGCCTACAGTGAGTACCCTGCACAGCACTCTCCCTTGATTCCACTTGGGGGTTACCTTTTTACCTATTCTCTATGTCGGGGAGTGCTGTGTTTTAACACATTTTGGAGCCTCTTGCCCTTCTACCATTTCACCAACTGACTGCCTTCCAATGGCTTCTGATATAGTGAAAACTACTAGCTCTTAAATGATCTGCCCCTCCATAAAACTTTTTCTGCTGGTAGAAATCAGATCCAGCTTGAAACAATTTCGAGGACAGCAGATAGTCAATCTGTTCTCCCCATTGTCAGAAAAATGTTGTATCTCCTCTCTAGAGAGTGATTAGAAAAAACACCCTTCTTAAAAGTTGATTTTGGGGCTTCACAGACAGTGAAGAATCTGCCTGCAATGCAGGAGACCTGGGTTTGATCCCTGGGTTGGGAAGATCCCCTGGGAAAGGGAGGGCTACCCACCCAACTATTCTTCTCTTAAAAGATGATGTTGGTCCATATTTTAAAGTTTGGTCACAGTTAACAGACTTCTAAGACTCATATACCAAGATGATGGGAGAGAACAAAAGCAGTGGCAACAACTCTTGGTCTTGTGGAATGCTCGAGCATGGTGCCACTGATAGATAGCACAGCCCTGCATCCTCAGACATGCCCTAAAGCTTCTGAGTTGTCAGCAAGGTGGTACATCTCTTATGACTGTCATGGGTTGGGGTGCACTTCCTTCTGTCCACCACCAGTCAGGGTTCGATGATTTCAATTTTGCATTTATAAGCTCCAGTCCTGTCACAACATTGATGAAGAGTTTATGCACTTTATATAGATTTTATAGTTATTCTGTTTGCATTGCAAATTAGGCAGGCAGGGTGAGGGAGATCTCTGATGACAGGTTTTTATTCCTGATGGAGAATAAGACATACTCGAAAAACTATAAATATAGAGCCTTGCCTAATCTAGACACACGGGGTCAGGTCTTTTAGGGTGGGGCTAAGGCAGCATCACTGAAAAATTTTTTAGTGTATTGAGGTGACATTAACATCACATTAACCATTTTAAAGTTAGATGAACTGTTGTTCATTTAAGTACATTTAGTAAGCACCACCTATATCTAGTTCCAACATATTCCATCACTCCAAAATAGAACGCAGGTCCCATTAAGCACTTTCTCCTCTTTCCACCTCCCTCCAGCCCCTGGCAACCACCAGTCTCCATTCTGTCTCTATGGATTTACCTAGTTTGAGTATTTCATGGAAATGGAATCATACAGTATGTGATGCTTTGCATCTGACTCAGGCATGTGTGCTTTGAAGGGATTGTTCCAGCTGGAGGATTCACAATGGTCCCTCGAAAGATAGATAGAGCTTTTTCTTTGAAAAGTTTTCAATTTGAATTATTGTCAAACAACTTTACACATCAACCACAAAATAATTAATAATTCCATTTACTTTATAATCCACCTTACCACAACAATTCAAAGTTCTTTCTGATCTCTGGATTTTTATGCACCTATGTGGATTTAACTTATTGTAATGATAGAATAAATTTAAAATTTTGCTCCACTTTCAGATACTATTGTTTTCTATATACTTTTATGTGTAGCTAATATTTACATTTGTTTGCCTCTTTAGGCTGTTTTATAATATGCGTGAATGTGTGCTCAGTCGCTGAATCATGTGAATTTGTATTGAGGCAGAATTTGTCTAGACTAGAAATGGACCACAAGGTGTTTATTAAAAAAAACATGTGATCAGTGGTTGTAATCAGTCTTTTCTCTGGAGATGTTGGCTGCACTATAACAGGGCTTGTCTGTTGAGGAGATAATAATCAAAAGCATTGAAAGTTGCTTCCTTTCCTTTCAGATTTTCTGGAATTTTCTCATGCTACATAGAGATCTTAGACTTGGTGTGGAGCTCTATTTTCACAGATTTTTCTGGATCAAGAGGCAGAGCACTGACTCAGTCTCAGGAGCCCTAGAATCTCTAATATTGGCTTCCCCTCTGAGCCACCTCCATTTGCGTCTCTGGGATAGCGCTTCCTTGGCATCTCTTGGGCTCTTTTCTCAATGACCTTGTCTTGCCTCTAGCAGTGGTTTCCAATGGCAATGGCTATGGACCCACTTTTATGAGACTTTGTAGCTCCAATGTCCAACACCACCCTGACTACAACTTCTGGACCTTTTAATTCAGACTCTTGGTATAAAGATTTGATGCCTGGTTCCATACAGCGACACATCACTTTGGTCTAATCTGATATGGCCAAGAATGTCACCAGGCATAAACACAGCCACTTAAGCTATCTCTTTAGCCATTTCCCAAAAAGTGGCTTGGATGCATTGGGCAGGCATCCCACTTGAGCAGTTCTTATTATTATTATTTTTGGCCTTCAACTCATTCACTTATTTATTCATTCACTCAACCAAAAGTGGGTATTTGCTTTCTGCAGGGTGCTAGCTGGGCTCACCCATATAGTTACAAAAATGAATAAGGCACAGGCCGACATGCACTCAACTGGGCAAGGAAGGTGACCGTGGTGTAGGACTCAGGTGAAATGTAGTGGACTCATATTTGCACAGGTCTGCTGCTGCTAAGTCGCTTCAGTCGTGTCTGACTCTTTGCGATCCCATAGACGGCAGCCCACCAGGCTCCCCCGTCCCTGGGATTCTCCAGGCAAGAACACTGGAGTGGGTTGCCATTTCCTTCTCCAATGTATGAAAGTGAAAAGTGAAAGTGAAGTTGCTCAGTCGTGTTTGACTCTTAGCGACCCCGTGGACTGCTGCCTACCAGGCTCCTCTGCCCATGGGATTTTCCAGGCGAGAGTACTGGAGTGGGGTGCCATTGCCTTCTCTGTTGCACAGGTCTGAGGGGTATCAAACATCAAGGTATATTCTGGGGACTGTAAGCAGCCTGTTCGGGGAGCACATGCGCGTGTGCCTAGGAGAGAGCTTGAGAGGGCCAGAGCATGAGGATTTCATATGCTTTGTTAAGTAACTTAGCTCAAACTTTAGCCCTTTTCTAACAGTTGGATCACAGACTCCTCCAGGGAATCAGGAAGGTGTTCCTGGAGATCAAGTCATTAAAGACTTTATAGGATACATTTGACGTTTTATTAAAAATAATCAGCAAATGTGCTATTGCTTTCACTCCCTTAAAAGGGTGGTGAGCATGCCTGATAATTAGTGGAGGCCAATGACTGCTGAAAACTGTCACTTGGTTTGAAAGTTGTTTGGATTTTAGTCATGCGAAGTCTATGAATTGTTGGTTTGAGGAGGAATTATAAGAAACAAAGGTATCAAAACACGACAGACTAGTGAGGAGCATAAATGTGAAAATAATTCTCAAAAACCACCTCCAGATGATCATCACCATGTCAGCCTTTTTCGGTCTGACCAAAAACAAACAAACAAACAAACAAACAAACAAACAAACAAACAAAAAAAAACCCTTCAGGATACATTGTGGAAATGAGACCGTGGAGTTTATATCCAATTCAGCGTTAAAGATTCCTGACACTCATAGCATTTCATTTGTATAGTGGTTGTAGACAGTGATCCAAGACCTTTTCTCTTCTCATATCTTAGAAGCCAAACAGAAAAACTTTTTTAAAAATCAACACCATCATAATTTTAATTGCAAAATTCAAGAGTTCCAAATATAAGGCCATTAAGAGGCTTTTATGTCACTTATGAAGCTGTGACAAGTTAGTTCATTTTAATCTGCAATATAAGATGTATTTTTACCCAAACTAAATCAAATATAGCACATCATTTAGTAATGTATTCATCAACAAACAATGTTTTTCCTTACAATTAATTTATAGTCATCTGAGGGCTTGGGTCATATTAACTGGGAAAAAGTCAAACCTTATCTTAACATGCTACTGATGCTATTGAATTTTTATGTTAGAAATGAATTTTATGATTTGTACAAATATACTTATATATAAAATAAATATTTTACTTGAGATCACTTTTATCACTTTCATAAAAAAATCAAGTAATGATTAAAAATGTTCTAAGACGCTCTGTTAGATTACATACTAGAATGAAAAGTGTTCTGGTTAAGTGACACAAGTTGGAGCTGCTGATGAGGTTAATGGGAAGACAACAGAAATTTTAAACAGGAGAAGGATTTGACCCAAGAGGGGCCCCTGGATCCTCCCCTGGTGTTAGTGCTAGTACCCTCAACTCTGTTCAAAGGCAGATTTCAGAGCATATGGAACAACATTTACCAGAGGAGAGTCTGATGTTAGAAAATGTCCCTAGCTCCCTCCTTTGAGATGGATTGAAGTTACACAATTACATGCATTTTTGTTGGGGGAAATTGCAAGGGTACCGCCAAAAGGAAGTCCTTACATTATCTTGGTCCAGGAAACTTCAGCACATCTGGGAGCTGGTGTTTTAAAATGTGGTTTGGTTGTCTTTCAGGAATGGTGAGGTCAGCAGATCAGATAATGAATATCAAAGGATGGATAGTTACTCTCAGTTCCCAACAGGAGAGGGCATGCCACACTACCCAGGGCCATGTGGGCAAGCACCAGGGTCGGAGGGAAGCAAGAGGAAAAGGTGGATGAGGGCCTTCACTGCAGTTCCTGCAGGAAGGAATGGGAGAGGCAGTACAAGCAGGTTTTGGATTGGCTTGTCTGAGTAATTTCAGTGGACACAGGGGTGTAGGGATTATCTCTAGTTGTCCATAACCTGGCTCTGGTGTGATTAGGGAAGGGAAGTAGTGGCCTGGAGTGTGAGAAGCTGGTAAAGGTGGAGGTGAGGGCAGGGGTAGGAGTAGATATGGGCTCTGAATTGTTAAATTGCCTTTGAAAGGCATTCTCACTGGTTTATCCTTTACTATCTCAAAGGGGCAGTCCCCCCAGTGTCAGTCAGGCCTCATGATGCCAAAACATCAGAAATACAGAAATAAGAAAATCATGATTAACACAGCTGGTCACTTTAAAGCCACTGAATAAATGCCAAATCTGATGACTTGGACTGACTCTGATGGTGTGTGGAGGGCAGGGGAGTGGAAGGCAGATCATGAACTGTAGTGCATCTCAGCTCCCCTGCATAATCCACCAAAGGCTTCACTGTAGTCGCAAATGCACAAGAATCTGCATGACTGTGCCAGTCATGTGCGCGACTCTGTCCAGTTTCTTTAGTAGCACGGAACCCAGAATTCCTTTGTCAGATGTGGGCAGAGATTGTGCTGGTCAGAAAAGAAATCTGGGCCTGCACAAGCCAGTTCTGGCTGAAAATGTCTGTTATTGCCTGTTAGCTTCAAGGAGTGACTGTTCTTCCTTTAAGTCATGTGTGCTCCTCCGTAAGTGGTCTCACAGCTATACTGTTCAAAAAGATTTCTTGAAGCAAGGACAGAGCAAAAGAGAAAACATGTAGGCAGTATCTTATCAATTTCAGGCTTATAAAATGGAGATCACTCATCTTTAGCCTGTGATGCTCCCCAGGGGTCCCCTTCTGCCCAGAGCCTGGGTTCTGCCCAATGACAGAGACCACCTCTAACCAACACTACCCAGGAGTGAAATCCCAGACATTCAAGTTTCTCAAAGTTAAAACCAAGAAAAGGAGCTTATTTTGTCCCTTCCATCTATCTTAGCCCCAGTCTCCCAATTCCTGTTTCCTATCTAAAGAGTCCAGTCTTTATCTGGGTGAATGACCTCATCATTAGGATGATTCTTTACTCATAGAGATTTCACCTTACTCCTGCAGGTCTCAGAAGAACAAATGTATCCCAGTAACACATAAAATTCAGAATTCTAAGCTAACCTAGTCCTCTGGTGCCATGTCCTATATCATCCCTGGAACTTGTGACTATGATGAGACAATCGCCCCATGATCGGGCTATGCTATATGGATGGCACAGTTGGCACTAAGAAAGGCAAACTATCCTCTGTGTGCCTGACCTAATCAGGTGGCCCTCAAAAGCGATTAGACTCTTCCTGGTGAAGTGTAGCTGGGATCTGACGTAAGAGTGAGTCTTCGTTTCTATCTTTGAAGACAGGAGGGGCCATATGGCAAGGATTGCAAGCAGCCTGCAGAAGCTGAGAGCAGCTCCCAGTTGATAGCAATGAAACTGGGAACCCAGCCCTACAGCTGCAAGGAACTGGATGTGAACTTGGAGGAGGGCACCAAGCTCCACTTAAGAATGCAGCCTGATAGATACCTTGATTTTAGCCTGTGGGATTATACCCAGCCATGGTGTCTAGGTTTAAGATCTGGGAACTGAGAAATAATAAATGATAAATGTTTTAACCATTACACTGGTAATAACTGATTATGCAACAACAGAAACCAGTACCAAGTCCAACCTCCTTGAATGATGTGCGTCTAAACAAGTCATCTCAGCTTAGTTCAGTTGCTCAGTTGTGTCCGACTCTTTGCAACTACATGGACTGCAGCATGCCAGGTTTCCCTGTCCATCACCAACTGCTGGAGCGTGCTCAGACTCACGTCCATCGAGTCAGTGATGCCATCCAACCATCTCATCTTCTGTTTTCCCCTCCTCCTGCTGCCTTCAATCTTTCCCAGCATCAGAGTCTTTCCCAATAAGTCAGTTCTTCACTTCAAGTGGCCAAAGTATTGGAGCTTCAGCTTCAGCATCAGTCCTTCCAATGAATATTCAGGACTGATTTCCTTTAGGATTGACTGGTTTGATCTCCTTGAGGTCCGAGGGACTCTATGAAAAGGCAAAAAGCAAGTCATGGTCCACATAAGCTGTTGCCAAAGAAGAACGGATGATAGCAGCTTGTGTTGTAAAATGATTCAGTGTACTCTGAGATCTACCATGAGAATGACCGCTGGAG
This sequence comes from Ovis canadensis, assembly GCF_042477335.2. Classification (NCBI taxonomy): domain Eukaryota; kingdom Metazoa; phylum Chordata; class Mammalia; order Artiodactyla; family Bovidae; genus Ovis; species Ovis canadensis. Next base: position 32,998,090 of record NC_091246.1, read on the forward strand.
TCTGTTATTTACAATACAAAATCTGTTTTCTCTTCCTACAGAGTTGTTTAGATGGGTTTAAGAACAGGCAAAGCACCTAAATGAGTATCACTATGCACCATGATTTCCAAGAAAACGTCCAAAATGATGATAAAGAGTAAAGGAAACATCTTGAAGTGGATTGTTGGATGGAGACTATCTACAAGATTGGCTGGATTTCTCTGCTTTCTAGATGGTGAACAAAAGCAAAAGTCTTATTAAACTACTCATCAGCTGATGCCTTAAATCCATTTCTTTTCAAACAATAATGAAGTTTAGAAAGTATTCTGGGTGCTCCTCTTTGGTTTCAGAAAAAATGTGAAGTCACTCAGTCGTGTCTGACTCTCTGTGACCCCATGCACTGTAGCCTACCAGGCTCCTCCGTCCATGGAATTTTCCAGGCAAGAGTACTGGAGTGGATCGCTATTTTCTTCTCCAGGGAATCTTCCCAACCCAGGGATTGAACCCAGGTCTCCTCCATTGCAGGCAGACGCTTTACCATCTGAACCATCAGGGAAGCACCACTTTGCTTTTAACCCTTGCCAAATGTATTGGGCGATCTGCCCAGGAACCTAAGAGTTGGGTTCCTGACACTATGATTGGGGTCAAAAGAACCTGTGTCACACAAGAATAAATGGAACCATGTGGCATCAATATATTGACCAGAGACATAGGGTGGGGGGAGGTTCCTCTCACTTGAACTTGACAATAAACAACTGGTTATCAGTCTTTTCTAAGCCAACATGTATTGATTTGGTGATGTTTGAAGGTGTAACTTACGTATACCCATATGTTCTAAGCCCTATGGGCAAGGATGAGATATGTTGTGGGTTGTGGGCAGTTCCCAGTCCCAGTCCATTGAATTACTACTTTAGAGAGCCTTATGGCACTTTTTTTCAGCTAAATTTTGTGCAGATGATATCATTCTAATGGCAGAAAGCAGAGGAACTAAAGGGCCTCTTGATGAGGGTGAAAGAGGAGAGTGGAAAAGCTGGCTTAAAACTTAACATTCAAAAACTAAGATCATGGCATCTGGTCCCATCACTTCATGGCAAATAGAAGAGTAAAAAGTGGAAGCAGTGACAGAGTTTATTTCCTTGGGCTCCAAAATCATTGTGAATGGTGACTGCAGACATGAAACTGAATAACTGAAATTACTGGTGCATGTTAAAAAATAAGTGGGAGATATCCTCACCACCATCACCATCACCAACCATCACCATCATCACCAACACCACCACCTTCATCATCACCTCATCACCATCACAAGCACCATTATCACCTCTGCCATCATCATTGTCTGTTATCACTAATTATTACCATCATAATTATCACTCATCCTCAGGCATCACTGTCACAAATATCAACATCAGCATCACTACCATCATCACTATCATTATCAACATCGTCATTCAAAGTGAAAGCTTGCCACTGTTTAGTCTACTTTATTTCTTCTAGCTTGAAGATACCCAAAATGTCAGACCACCAAGAAAAAAGGCATAGTCAACATAAAAAAGCCCTGATGGATGTGGTTATTCCTTTTCTAGCATTTCACGCCAAGGTCATTGAAAGTGAAAGTGAAAGTTGCTCAGTCATGTCCGATTCTTTGTAACCCCATGGGTTATACAGTCTATGGAATTCTCCAGGCCAGAATACTGGAGTAGGTCGCCATTCTCTTCTCCAGGCCATATTCCCAGCCCAGGGATTGAATCCAGGTCTCCTGCATTGCAGGTGGATTCTTTACCAGAGAAACCCTCCAAGGTCATTGCTATGATTTGAATGTTTACATCTCTCAGTGTGGTGGTATCAAGAAGTGGGCCTGGGACTATCCCGGTGGTCCAGTGGTTAAGAATCTACATTTCCAACGCAGAGGATGCACATTTGATTGCTGGTTGGAGAACCAAGATCTCATATGCTACATCACTTCAGTTCAGTCACTCAGTTGTGTCTGACTCTTTGAAAACCCATAGACTGCAGCACGCCAGGCCTCCCTGTCCATCACCAATTCCCAGAGTTTACCTAAACTCATGCCCATTGAGTCGGTGATGCCATCCAACAATCTCATTCTCTGTTGTCCCCTTCTCCTCCCACCTTCAATCTTTCCCAGCATCAGGGTCTTTTCAAAAGAGTCACTTCTTCACATCAGGTGGCCAAGGTACTGGGGTTTAGGCTTCAACATCAGTCCTTCCAATGAACACTCAGGACTGATCTGCTCTAACATGGACTGGTTGAATCTCCATGCTGTCCAAGGGACTCTCAAGAGTCTTCTCCAACACCACAGTTCAAAAGCATCAATTCTTCGGCGCTCAACTTTCTTCACAGTCCAACTCTCACATCCATACACGACCACTGGAAAAACCATAGGCTTGACTAGAGAGAACTTTGTTGGCAAAGTAATGTCTCTGCTTTTTAATATGCTGGCTAAGGTGTTCATAAGAGAAGGCAATGGCACCCCACTCCAATACTCTTGCCTGGGGAATCCCAGGGACAGAAGAGTCTGGTGGGCTGCCGCCTATGGGGTCACATAGAGATGGACACGACTGACGTGACTTAGCAGCAGCAGCAGCAGCAGCAGCAGCAGCAGGGTGGTCATAAGTTTTCTCCCAAGGAGCAAGCATCTTTTAATTTCATGGCTGAAGTCACAATCTACAGTAACTTTGGAGCCCCCCAAAATAAAATCTGCCACTGTTTCCACTGTTTCTCCATCTATTTGCCATGAAGTGATGGGGCCAGATGCCATGATCTTAGTTTTCTGAATGTTGAGCTTTAAGCCAACTTTTTCACTCTCCTCTTTCACTTTCATCAAGAGGCTCTTCAGTTTTCTTCACTTTCTGCCATAAAGGTGGTGTCATCTATATATCTGAGGTTATTGATATTTCTTCCGGCAATCTTCATTCCAGCTTATGCTTCATCCAGTCCAGCATTTCTCATGATGTACTCTGCATATAAGTTAAATAAGCAGGGTGACAATATACAGCCTTGACATACTCCTTTTCCTATTTGGAACCAGTCTGTTGTTCCATGTCCAGTTCTAACTGTTGTTTCCTGACCTGCATACAGATTTTTCAGGAGGCAGGTCATGTGTTCTGTTATTCTCATCTCTTTCAGAACTTCCCACAGTTTATTGTGATCCACACAGTCAAAGGCCTTGGCATAGTCAGTAAAGCAGAAGTAGATGTTTTTCTGGAACTCTCCTGCTTTTTTGATGACCCAGCAGATGTTGGCCTTTTGACTTCTGGTTCCTCTGCCTTTTCTAAATCCCCCTGAAACATCTGGGAGTTCAAGGTTCATGCACGGTTGAAGCCTGGCTTGGAGAATTTTGAGCATTACTTTACTAGCATGTGAGATGAGTGCAATTGTCCGGTAGTTTGAGCACTCTTTGGCATTGCCTTTCTTTGGAATTAGAATGAAAACTATCTTTTCCAGTCCTGCGGCCACTGCTGTTTTCCAAATTTGCTGGCATATTGAGTACAGCTCTTTCACAGCATCCTCTTTTAGGATTTGAAATAGCTCAACTGGAATTCCATCACCTCTACTAGCTTTCTTCGTAGTGATACTTCCTAAGGCCCGCTTGTCTTCACATTCCAGGATGTCTGGCTCTAGGTGAGTGATCACACCATCATGATTATCTGGGTCATGAAGATCCTTTTTGTATAGTTCTTCTGTGTATTCTTGCTACTTCTTCTTAATATCTTCTGCTTCTGTTAAGTCCATACCATTTCTGTCCTTTATTGAGCCCATCTTTGCACAAAATATTCCCTTGGTATCTCTGATTTTCTTGAGGAAACCTCTAGTCTTTTCCATTTTATTGTTTTCCTCTTTTTCTTTGTATTGATCACTGAGAAAGGCTTTCTTATCTCTCCTTGCTATTCTTTGGAACTCTACATTCAAATGGGTATATCTTTCCTTTTCTCCTTTGCTGTTCACTCTCTTCTTTTCACAGCAATTTGTAAGGCCTCCTTAGACAGCCATTTTGCTTTCTTGCATTTCTTTTTCTTGCGGATAGTCTGATCCCTGTCTCCTGTACAATGTCACAAAGCTCCATCCATAGTTCATCAGGCACTCTATCTATCAGATCTAGTCCCTTAAATCCATTTCTCATTTCTACTGTATAATCATAAGGGATTTGATTTAGGTCATACCTGAATGGTCTAGTGGTTTTCCCTACTTTCAATGTAAGTGTGAATTTGGCACTAAGGAGTTCATGATCTGAGCCACAGTCAGCTCCTGGTCTTGTTTTTGCTGACTGTATAGAGCTTCTCCATCTTTGGCTGCAAAGAATATAATCAATCTGGTATCAGTGTTGAACATCTGGTGATGTCCATGTGTAGAGTCTTCTCTTGTATTGTTGGAAGAGGGTGTTTGCTATGACCAGTGCATTCTCTTGGCAAAACCCTATTCACCCTTGCCTGCTTCATTCTGTACTCCATGGCCAAGTTTGCCTGTTACTCCAGCTGTCTCACTTTTCACTTTCATGCATTGGAGAAGGAAATGGCAACCCACTCCAGTGTTCTTGCCTGGAGAATCTCAGGGATGGGGAGCCTGGTGGGCTTCCATCTATGGGGTCGCACAGAGTTGGACATGACTGAGGCGACTTAGCAGCAGCAGCAGCAGCCAGGTGTTTCTTGACTTCCTATTTTTGCATTCCAGTCCCCTATAATGAAAAGGACTTTTTTGAGGGGTGGGAGGGGTTGTTAGTTCTACATGGCATGGTCAAAAAAAAAAGTGAGGCCTTTGAGAGGTGATAAGATCATGAGAGGGCTTCCCTGGTGGCTCAGATGGTAAAGAATCTGCTTGCAATGCAGAAGACCCAGGTTTGATCCCTGGGTTGAAAAGATCCCCTAAAGTAGGGAATGGCAGTTGACTCCAGTACTCTTGCCTGGAGAATCCCATGAACAGAGGAGCCTGGAGACCTACAATCCATGGCTACCGTCCACAAAGAGTAGGACATGACTGAGCAACCAACATTTTCATTTTCTTTTAAGGTCATGAGGGCAGGGTCACAATGAAAAGGACTAACACTCTTTGTAAAAGAGATTTGAGAGTGCTCCCTAATCCCTTCTGCTGTGACACGTGACAGTGACAAGACAGTGTATATGAACCAGGGAATGGAACTGCACCAGACACCAAACCTGCCTGTAACTTCGGACTTCCAACCTCTAGTACCTTGAGAAATAAATTTGTTGCTTGTAAACCACCCAGTCTATGAGATTTTTGTTGTAGCAACCAGAATGGACTAAGACAATTATAAAATGCTCTGTCTTTCCACTAAGAAGTAAGTACATAAACCTCTCCTGGGCAAGCATGTCCCCAACCTCCTTTTATATGGTCATTAGTTTCAGAGAAATCATCTTTATTTGGCGGTTCCCTCCACACCATTCTTGAGAATACCTGTTCTGTGGGCATCACCTATCCCATAACTGCCTCCACTCCTGCCTCTGTGTAGGCATTCAGTACAAAACTTTAGAGGAAAAAAAAAAAAAAAACCTGTGTTAGTGGAGACAAAACAATTATCTTTTCCTCATTATAAAATCTTTTCCTAAAGCCCAGCATATTCAGATTGACTTCTGTATAGCTTTCTCTTAATTCTGAAAAATCTTTTTTCTTGCTCAGTTTTTCAATTTCTCTGGTTTTGGAGGAATATTTTTATCTTTTTTTTTATTGCATGTTTCAATTTAATCCCACTGAGTAAAATTAGACAAAAGAGAACTGAGGAATAGAAGTCAAGGAGACAGAAGAAGCACAAGATAGACAAGAAATAGAGGTTTTGCAATACATGCACGTCACCTTTTGAGTCCCATGTATAAGATGGTATTGATGTCATCTTTATTGAGGATGTGTTCTCATTTTGTTTTGTTTGACACATGATATATAATTCCAAAAGTTACAAGACAGTATACAGTGGAAATCAAGACATGCTCTCCTGGCTTGACCACCTAATCCTTCTTACTACCCAGACTGAGGCAACTATTAACAGTTACTCTGTGCATTTTTCCAGAGCTCAGCATAGAGGAAACATTCAAATGCTGTAGCATGTGTCAACCACACTCATCTGCCCTATTAGTTGTTGACTTTGGTAGCACACATAGAAAATGTCCTTACTCTTTTTAAAAGCTGCATAATATCCCAGTGTGGGGATGGATCAAAATTCGATTAATGGATCCTCTTCTGATGACTATTTACATTGTTTCCAATGTTTTGTTCTTATAGACAGTGCTAATATAAAAATTATTTAGGCACATCATTTCAGTGTGTGCATGCTCAGTCACTTCAGTCATGTCCGACTCTTTCTGACTTATGGACTGTAGCCCACCAGGCTCCTCTGTCCATGGGATTCTCCAGACAAGAATACTGAAGTGAATTGCCATCCCCTTCTTCAGGAGATCTTCCAGACTAGGGATTGAACCCACATCTCCTGTGGCTCCTGCACTGCAAGAATATTCTTTACTGCTGAGTCACTGGGTAAGGCCACAGAATTTCAATGGATTATTTTTAATTTTTAAAATTAAAAGTTATTTGTGAGTATTTCATTGGATTTCTAGCTAATTAGTTCAGCGTTCCCAAATTATTTTTGGTCATAAGGTATTAACAGTTACTTTGTACAGTATCATCAAAAGAACAGTGTTTGAGTGTCTCCTGCGGATATATAGGTCAGCAGTGGACTACTGCAGGGACAGGTGCTCGGGGTACCTGGGTATAGCATAAGCCCTCTTGGAGAAGGTCGCCATTAACCCCATTGTAGACCTGCCAGAACTTACACAGGACTGGGAGACGGAGGGCACAAACAAAACCTTGTGTGCATCAGTACCCAGGAGAAAGGAGCAGTGGTCCTCTAAGAGACTGACCCAGACTTGCTGCGAGTGTGCAGGAGTCTCCGGCAGATGCATGGGTTGGTGGTGGCCTGCTACAGGGTTGGTGGGCACTGAATGCAGCAGTGCATGCATGGGAACTTCCAAAGGAGGTTGCCATTATCTTCATTACCTCCACCATAGTTTAGCCTCAGGTCAAATAAGAGGGAGGGAACACAGCCCCACACATCAAGAGAAAATTGGATTAAAGATTTACTGAGTATGGCCCTGCCCATCAGAACAAGACCCAGTTTTCCCCTCAGTCACTCTCTCCCATCAGGAAGCTTCCATAAGCCTCTTATCCTTCTCCACCAGAGGGCAGACAGTATGAAAACAACAATCACAGAAAACTAACCAATCTGATCACAAGGACCACAGCCTTGTCTAACCCATTGAAACTATGAGCCATGCTCTGTAGGACCACTCAACATAGGTGGGTCATCTCGGACAGTTCTGACAAAACATCGTCCACTGGAGAAGGGAATGGCAAACCACCTCAGTATTCTTGCCTTGAGAACCCCATGAACAATATGAAAAGGCAAAAAGATAGGACCCTGAAAGATGAACGCCCCAAGTCAGTAGGTACCCAGTATACTACTGGAGATCAGTGGAGAAATAACTCCAGAAAGAATGAAGAGATGGAGCCAAAGAAAAAACAGCACCCAGTGGTGAATGTGACTGGTGATGAGAGTAAAACCTGATGTTGTAAAGAGTGATATTGCATAGGAACCTGGAATGTTAGGTTCATGAATCAAGGTGAATTGAAAGTGGTCAAACAGGAGGTGCAAGAGTGAAAATTGACATTTTAGGAAGCAGAGAACTAAAATGGACTGGAATGGGTGAATTTAACTCAGATGACCATTATATCTACTACTGTGGGCAAGAAGCCCTTAGAAGAAATGGAGTAGCCATTATAGTCAACAAAAGAGTCCAAAATACAATACTTGGATGCAATCTCAAAAACAACGGACAGGTCTGTTTGTTTCCAAGGCAAAACATTCAATATCACAGTAATCCAAGTCTATGCCCCAACCAGTAATGCTGAAGAAGCTGAAGTTGAACAGTTCAATGAAGACCTATAAGACCTTTTAGAACTAATACCCCCAAAAGATGTCCTTTTCATTATAGAGGACTGGAATGCAAAAGTAGGAAGTAGAGAGATACCTGGAGTAACAGGCAAATCCAGCCTTGGAGTACAAAATGAACCAGGGCAAAGGCGAATAAAGTTTTGCCAAGAGAACGTACTGGTCATTGCCAATACCCTCTTCCAACAACACTAGATAAGACTCTATACAACAACACTAGATAAGACTCTAACCAGATGGCCAACATCAAAATCAGATTGCTTATATTCTTTGCAGCCAAAGATGAAGAAGCTCTATACAGTCAGCAAAAACAAGACCTGGAGCTGACTGTGGCTCAGATCATGAACTCCTTATTGCTGAATTCAGACTTACATTGAAGAAAATAGAGAAAACTACTAGACCAGTGAAGTATGACCTAAATCACATCCCTTAGGATTATACAGTGGAAGTGACAAATAGACTCAAGAGATTAGATCTGATAAACAGAGTGCCAGAAGAACTATGAGGCAGTGATCAAGACCATCCCCGGGTTGGGGGGGGGGGGGGATGCAAAAAGGCAAAATGGTTGTCTGAGGAGGCTTTACAAATAGCTGAGAAAAGAAGAGAAGCTAAAGGCAAAGGAGAAAATACCCATTTGAATGCAGGGTTCCAAAAAATAGCAAAGAGAGATAAGAAAGACTTCCTTGGTGATCAATGCAAAGAAATAGAGGAAAACAATAGAATGGGAAGGACTAGCGATCTCTTCAAGAAAATTAGAGATACCAAGGGAACATTTTGTGCAAAGATGGTCTCAACAAAGGACAGAAATGGTATGGACCTAACAGAAGCAGAAGATATTAAGAAGAGGTGGCAAGAATACACAGAAGAACTGTACAAAAAGATCTTCATGACCCAGATAATCATGATGGTGTGATCACTCACCTAGAGAAGGACATTCTGGAATGTGAAGACAAGCGGGCCTTAGGAAGCATCACTATGAAGAAAGCTAGTGGAGGTGATGGAATTCCAGTTGAGCTATTTCAAATCCTAAAAGAGGATGCTGTGAAAGAGCTGCACTCAATATGCCAGCAAATTTGGAAAACTCAGCAGTGGCCACAGGACTGGAAAAGATCAGTTTTCATTCCAATCCCAAAGAAAGGCAATGCCAGTGAAGGCTCAAACTACCACACAATTGCACTTATCTCACAAACTAGCAAAGTAATGCTCGAATTTCTCCAAGCCAGGCTTCAACAGTACATGAACCATGAACTTCCTGATGAGCAAGCTGGATTTAGAAAAGGCAGAGGAACCAAAGAGCAAAGAGCCAATGTCCGTTGGCACATCAAAAAAGCAAGAGAGTTCCATAAAAACATCTACTTCTGCTTTACTGACTATGCCAAAGCCTTTGACTGTGTGGATCATAATAAACTGTGGAAAGTTCTGAAAGAGATGGAATACCAGAACACCTGACCTGCCTCCTGAGAAATTTGTATGCAGGTCAAGAAGCAGCAGTTAGAATCGTACATGGAACAACAGATTGACTCCAAATCAGGAAAGGAGTACGGCAAGGTTGTATATTGTCACCCTGCTTATTTAACTTATATGCAGAGTACATATAAGAGAAATATATGAGAAATGCTGGACTGCATGGAGCATAAGCTAGAATGAACATTACCAGGAGAAATATCAATAACCTCAGATATGCAGATGACACCACCCTTATGGCAGAAAGTGAAGAACTGAAGAGCCTCTTGATGAAAGTGAAAGAGGAGAGGGAAAAACTTGGCTTAAAGCTCAACATTCAGAAAACTAAGATCATGGCATCCGGTCCCATCACTTCATGGCAAGTAGATGGGGAAACAATGGGAACAGTGGCAGACTTTATTTGTTGCTGGGGTGTGGAGGGGGGGCGGTTTCCAAAATCACTACAGATGGTGACTGAAGCCATGAAATTAGAAGATGCTTGCTCCTTGGAAGAAAAACTCCAACCACTTTAGTCAGCATATTAAAAAGCAGAGACATTACTTTGCCAGCAAAGGTCTATCTAGTCAAGGCTATGGTTTTTCCAGTAGTCATGTATGGATGTGAGAGTTGGACTATAGAGAAAGCTGAGTGCTGAAGAATTGATACTTTTGAACTGTGGTGTTGGAGAAGACTCTTGAGAATCCCTTGGACAGCAAGGAGATCCAACCAGTCCATCGTAAAGGAAATCAGTCCTGAATACTCATTGGAAGGATTGATGGTGAAGCTAAAATTCCAATACTTTGACCACCTAATGCGAAGTGACTCATTTGAAAAGACCTCAGTGCTGGGAAAGATTGAAGGTGGGAGGAGAAGGGGATGACAGGGGGTGAGATGGTTGGATAGCATCACCGACTCAATGGACATGAGTTTGAGTAAGCTCCATGAGTTGGTGATGGACAGGGAAGCCTGGCATGCTGCAGTCCATGGAGTCACAAAGTAAGCGACTGAACTGAACTCAACTGATTAAGTTCCTGAAGCAGTGATTCTCATTTAATGTTGTCTTTTTATCCTAAACTATTGGGAAACTTTTATCAAAAGGACTTTTTTGTGAGAAGAAAAAATATTCCCTCTCAATGCCATCCTACATGAGTTTGCTATATTCTGCAATGCACTGTTACTCTCCCAATCCCATATTCCATACTTATTTCTCAACTAAATCTTGTCTTACCACCCAGGCTTCCCAACATTTTAACTCTTCCCTAGCTGTCTTGCTGGGATTTTGCCCACTTTTGTGTGTGTTATACAAGGATTCCTAGACAAAATGGTAAAAATTATTAAGACTATTACTTGCCTTAAGAACTAATACTATATATAAGCAATTGGGATTCTCTTCATAATCTGTAAATGGAATATATGTTATTATCACCAAAATCATTTGTAATGTATCTGTTTGATGAGAGTCTCACAGTAACTCTTACATGTGTGCAGACATACATGAGTAAAGACAGGTAAATGGGCATTTGCCTATTGGACTTTGGTCTAAAGGATAATCCTTGGAAAGTACGATACCACATCATGGATTATTTCAATTATCACTCAGCAAGTATTCATAGAACCTCTGTAAATTTACCATGTCTTTCTCATATTTCATTGTTTACTCTGTTATTTTGTGTGTTCACGCTAAGTCGCATCAGTTGTGTCTGACTCTTTGCGACTCTATGAACTATAGCCTGTCAGGCTCCTCTGTTCACAGGATTCTCCAGGCAAAAATATTGGAGTGGGTTGTCATTCCTTCCTGCAGGGGATCTTCCTAACCCGGGGATCAAACCTGCACATCTAACGTTTCCTGCCTTGACGGACAGTTTCTTTAGCACTAGTGCCACCTGGGAAGCCCTTGGCTACCTTTGTTGTTGTTTAGTTGCTCAGTCATGTCCACTCTACGACCTCGTGGACTGCAGCAGGCCAGGCATCTAGGTCCTTCACCAGTTCCTCAGACAACCATTTTGCCTTTTTGCACTTGATTACTTTAGAGGTACATAAAATTTCCTGCGACTACTTTGCCTTTTGGCAGTGTTCCACAGAGTGATAGATAATTCTTATATTTGCTTCAAAATTCCAACTAATTTTCTTCTGGAACAGACTAGATTGGTGGTTAATTGAGCCTGCCTGCATTAGCATGACTTATACAGTTGTAGGATTTGGGGGCTTAAGGGATCTTGAAGATGATCCTTTTCAATCTTTCATCTCTCTGATGAGAAAACTAAGCTTTGCAACAGAGTGTTACATTCCCAGGATAAGAAAGTAAAGCTAAAATGGAAATTCTGACTCTTAAACCCCAATTCACTATTTTTTCTTTTTTATAATCTAATTCTTACTGTGGCTATTTGTACTCTCCTGGAGTTAGTGAGTCTGTATAAATTCTGACAAAGTGAACATGGTATATCTGTTTGCATAAATGTTGAGAAATATTTGATCCCTGAATGTACTTTAAAATCATCTGACTCATAATGATTTTTAAAAAGTTTTTCACTTCTAATATTATTGATGCTATTCTATTTCTTGTGGCCATTCTTTTCCCTCAGTGACTTCCCAAACAAAACAAATGTAACAGGTAAATTATTAAGCTATTAGTGTGTGTTCTTCCATCTCAGTATCATTCCCTCTGTTCCAAAAAGGACTCTTGACTCCCTTGCCACAGGAGAAGACAAAGAAGCATAGTCAAGAAGATGGAGGTAAGAAATCCCCTTAAAGAGAAAGAGATTAGGTGATCTGGTCCATGGGCCTATGGTGAGGATGAAGCAAGCTTTGGAAGGATGGCTATGGGTGATCCTTTGGGATAGACAAGTACTCCCAGCTCATTTTCTACCCAGAGGGGAACCAAAGATGCTAGACTTCAGAATACCTTATTGTCTTGGCCATTGGAACCTTAGCTTTAACCGAAGCCCAAATACCAAAGCTCCTTCATCCCAGCATTTAGGTTTGATTGTGATGCCTGAGGTGTTTGGAAAACCCTACAGCATGTCTGTGGAATGCCTTGTATTAATTACCTATTACTATGGGAGATGTGTTTGAATTGATGCTTTCATATTGTGGTGCTGAAGAAGACTCTTGAGAATCACTTGGACAGCAAGATCAAACTAGTCAGTCCTAAAGGAAATCAACCCTGAATATTCCTTGGAGGGATTGATATGGAAGCTGGAGTGCCAATACTTTGACCATCTGATGCAAAAGCCGACTGATTGGAAAAGACTCTGATGCTAGAAAAGACTGAAGGCAGGAAGAACAGGATGACATAGGATGAGATGGTTGGATGGTATCACCGATTCAATGGAAAAGAGCTTGAGCAAATTCCAGGAGTTAGTGAAAGATGAGGAAGCCTGGTGTCCTGCAGTCCATGGGCTTACAAAGAGTCTGACTCAACTGAGGGACTGAACAACAACAATGGGCCAAACTACCCCTGGACTTAATGGCTTAACATAACAAAAAGTCATTTATTTTGAATAAGAATCTGCACTTTGAGTTGATCTCTGCCTGGAACAGCCTTTCTTAGGGAGAATCTAAGAGAATCTACTTACAAAACAGGTTACTCACCTGCCTGAGGGTTTGGTGCTAACTGTTGGCAGTGGATATGACTGGTGATGGAAGTAAAGACCGATGCTGTAAAGAAAAATATTACATAGGAACCTGGAATGTTAGGTCCATGAATCAAGGCAAATTGGAAATGGGCAGCAGGAGATGGCAAGAGTGAACGTAGACATTCTAGGAATCAGTGAACTAAAATGGACTGGAATGGGTGAATTTAACTCAGATGACCATTATATCTACTACTGTGGGCAAGAAGCCCTTAGAAGAAATGGAGTAGCCATCATAGTCAACAAAAGAGTCCAAAAGACAGTCCTTGGATGCAATCTCAAAAACAATGGAAGGGTCTCTGTTCATTTCCAAGGCAAACCATTCAATATCACAGGAATCCAAGTCTATGCCCCAACCAGTAATGCTGAAGAAGCTGAAGTTGAATGGTTCCATGAAGACCTACAAGACATTCTAGAATTAACACCCACAAAATATGTCCTTTTCATTATAGAGGACTGGAATGGAAAAGTAGGAAGTCAAGAAACACCTGGAGTAACAGGCAAATTTGGCCTTGGAGTACGAAATGAAGTAGGGCAAAGGCGAATAGAGTTTTGCCAAGAAAATGCACTGGTTATAGCAAACACTCTCCTCCAACGACACAAGAGAAGACTCTATACATGGACATCACCAGATGGTCAATACTGATATCAGATTGATTATATTCTTTGTAGCCAAAGATGGAGAAGCTATATACAGCCAGCAAAAACAAGACTGGAAGCTCACTGTGGCTCAGATCATGAACTCCTTATTGCCAAATTCAGACTTAAATTAAAGAAAGTAGGGAAAACTACTAGACCACTCAGGTTACGATTATACAATGGAAGTAAGAAATAGATTCAAGTGACTGGATGTGATAGAATGCCAGAAGAACTATGGACGGAAGTTCGTGACATTGTACAGGAGACAAGGATCAAGACTATCCCCAAGAAAAAGAAATGCAAAAAGGCAAAATGTTTGTCTGAGGAGGCTTTACAAATAGCTGAGAAAAGAAGAGAAGCTAAAGGCAAAGGAGAAAAGGAAAGATATATCTATTTGAACGCAGGGTTCCAAAGCATAACAAGGAGAGATAAGAAAGCCTTTCTCAGTGATCAGTGCAAAGAAACAGAGGAAAACAAATGGGAAAGACTAGAGATCTCTTCAAGAAAATTAGAGACACCAAGGGAACATTTCATGCAAAGATGGGCACAATAAAGGACAGAAATGATATGATTCTGACAAAAACAGGAGATATTAAGAAGAGATGGCAAAAACACACAGAAGAACTACACAAAAAAGATCTTCATGACCCAGATAATCGTGATGGTGTGATCACTCACCTAGAGCCAAACATCCTGGAAAGTTAAGTCAAGTGGGCCTTACGAAGCACTACTATGAACAAAGCTAGTAGAGGTGATGGAATTCCAGTGGAGCTATTTCAAATCCTAAAAGAGGATGCTACGTAAGTGTTGCACTCAGTATGCCAGCAAATTTGGAAAACTCAGCAGTGGCCACAGGACTGGAAAAGGTCAGTTTTCATTCCAATCCCAAAGAAAGGCAATGCCAAAGATTGCTCAAACTACTGCACAATTGCACTCATCTCACACACTAGCAAAGTAATGCTCAAAATTCTCCAAGCCAGGCTTCAATAGTACATGAACCATGAACTTCCTGATGCTCAAGCTGGATTTAGAAAAGGTAGAGGAACCAGTGATCATTAAACAACATCCACTGGACCATCGAAAAAGCCAGAGAATTCCAGAAAAACTTCTACTTCTGCTTATTGACTACACAAAAGCCTTTGACTCTGTGGATCACGATGAACTGTGGACAATTCTGAAAGAGGTGAGAATACCAGACCACCTGACCTACCTCCTGAGAAATCTGTATGCAGGTCAAGAAGCAACAGTTAGAATCGTACGTGGAACAACAGACTGACTCCAAATCAGGAAAGGAGTATGTCAAGGCTGTATATTGTCACCCTGTTTATTTAACTTATATGCAGAGTACATCATGAGAAATGCTGGACTGGATGAAGTATAAGCTGGAATGAAGATTGCTGAGAGAAATATCAGTAACCTCAGACATGCAGATGTCACCACCATTATGGCAGAAAGCGAAGAACTGAAGAGCCTCTTGATGAAAGTTAAAGAGGAGAGTGAAATAGCTGACTTAAAGCTCAACATTAGAAAACTAAGATCATGACATCTGGTCCCATCACTTCATGGTAAATAGATGGAGAAACAATGGAAACAGGGGCAGACTTTATTTTGGGGGGCTCCAAAATCACTGCAGATGGTGACTGCAGCCATGAAATTAAAAGACTCTTACTCCTTGGAAGAAAAGCTCCAACCACCCTACCCAGCTTATTAAAAAGCAGAGACATTACTTTGCCAACAAAGGTCTGTCTAGTCAAAGCTATGGTTTTTCCAGTTGTCATGTATGGATGTGAGAGCTGGACTATAAAGAAAGCTGAGCACCAAAAAATTGATGCTTTTGAACTGTGGTGTTGGAGAAAACTCTTGAGAGTCCCTTGGACAGCAAGGATATCCTACCAGTCCGTCGTAAAGGAAATCAGTCCTGAATATTCATTGGAAGGACTGATGGTGAAGCTAAAATACCAATATTTTGACCATGTGATGTGAAGAAGTGACTCATTTGAAAAGACCCCGATGCTGGGGAATACTGAAGGTGGGAGGAAAAGGGGACAACCGATGGTTGGATGGCATCACTGACTCAATGGACATGAGGAGTTGGTGATGGACAGGGAAGCCTGGTGTGCTGTAGTCCATGGAGTCACAGAGTCAGACGTGACTGAGTGACTGAGCAACTGAACTGAACTAAACTGAATTCAAGAGCTGGGTAAGACTTTCCAGGCACAGATATGGGGAAGGAGTGGCCCCCTGACCTGGGTCCTTTTAGTCCTGGCAGCTTACTAGAAGATTGGTAGGAGGGGACTCATTTGAGTTTTTAGAGGAGAATTTGGTAGGGTGTTAGATATGGGAGTTGGTTAAAGAGGGAGCCCACCCCCACCATACAGTCTTCAAGTGAAGCGACCTTCCTGCCTGTATAAATCTGGGCCACATTAGTTTCTTCTTCTGTAACTGAGGTAATTAGTCTCTCTGTTTGTGTACAATTGTAAGGATGAAGCTAAACAGTATCTAGCACAGAGCAAGTGGTTGGCCAGTGGCAGCCAATAGTAGCCATTGCTAGGGAATGGAAAATTATTGAAAACTTTGAAGTGGGGGAGTGATGTGAACAATACCAAGAAGCAAGTTTTTAGAAGATGAATGTTGACAGCAGTATAAACACCTCAGAGGAAGCTGTGCTGGGGAGGAGGTCATAAATGAAGAGGCAAATCCGAAAGTCCAGGAGTACTGAAGGCAGAATTGATCAAACCTGGGGAGTGCATGGAGGGTGAGACACACAGGGTGATATATCCTCCCAGGAAAAAGTCAAAGATGATGTTAGGGTACATGTTCCAGGTGACCACGAGAACGGACTGAAAAGGCTTGAAAGCAGAAAGCACTCCACTTACCTCCTCATGCCCATCCCCACCCCCAGACACCAGGAGATACTGGAGAAGGGTCTATATTCAGGCTGTTCCTTAGGTTACACCCACGGCATGTTCATTTAATCATAAAACACTGGCCACAGAAGGTGTTGTAGTTCATCGGCCACACACCTCCAAGTATTAGATAAAACTTGAATAGTATGTCTTTTATCTTGCTCTTTTGCAGTAGAAAAAAAAATACTGAAATATAAGAAATGAATAAAACCAAACAGTCCAAAATAAGCTACCGAAATGCCTAAAGAGATAAGTAAGCTTCAGAAAATCAACATTTTACCTATTTATTATTCCCCTTACAGAGTTACCATCAAGTACCAGTTTTGAACCCTTTCCTCCTACCTGAACTTCCTCAAAATCATGAAATTTCAAACGATGGGGCTGGCTGGCCAAATGGGGAAGTCGAGGAACGTACATCCTTCCTCTAATACAGCAACGTATCTTTCCAAAAGTTCAGTAGTTTCTACCTCAAGGTAAATATGTCATATTATAAGTTATTTCCTTTTATATTTTTTTTCCTTAAGTGCTTTGAGATCTCCGACAGAAAGCATAAGATGTGAATGTTGTAAATCCCTGCTGTCATTGGTCATACTTGACACTGTTTTGTATTTTTACCACCTTCTGTTAAAAAAATCAACTTATTGACTTTTGTGTAATTTTTCCTGTGGTTCCCTATCATTTTTCATTTAATCAAAATATTTACATTTGTATTTTTAATTAATTCACAGATATTTACAGATTTGTTGGTTGCTTTTCCAGACAATAAGGTAGCAATGATTATTTTATGAGTGAAATCTTGTGAACATTTTTATAACTCAGAGTATATACATGAAAGGAACAAGGGACAACAGAAGGAAAATTGGTTTTCTATTTCTTATTTTAATAAGTCATAGAAGTACAAATAGCAGGATGATTGCCAGCATTATCAACATTAATTTACTAGGTGTTGAATATACAAAAAGATGATAAAGAACAAAGTAAGGAGGGGTCTGAATGGCAGGAATTTCTTAATATCTGTAACACTACAAATTCATATTTCCCTTGAGTGAACAGTCCTCCTTTAGGGATGTATTCTATACGCTTGTAAGTGATCAGAACGTATGGGCAAGTAACCTGAGTTCCCAACTCTGTGCCAACCAGAGGAGAAGAAAAGGATATATTGGTGTCTCTGAGTGAGATAAGGTGGGGAAGTGGTCTGCAGTTGTGACCCAGGATGGTAAGAGAAGAGTACAAGGAAGAAGATGGTTGACTTCAAGCAGCTAAGAACTATTGCAGTTATATGAATTAATACATTCCCGGGGCTATGCTGCTCAGACCAGATGTGTGTACCAGGATCTCTGAGCAGAATTGACAGGGAGGCAAACACAGCTCATCCCTCATAATAACTACCCCTTCCAGTCTCTGTATTTGATGTCTTGACATCTGGGCACTGCATGGACTGCCCCTCCCAGGTCTAGCTAATTCCTGGAGAGAGCAAATGATTTGCTTGTGAGTGTGCTTTTTATATGCAAACTCAGCCAGTCCAGAGCCCAAAGCCCAACCACCTCCTTTATGGGGCTCTTATGTTCTAGGCAGCTATCCACCTACCCTAATTACCCAAAGGCCAGGTACCAGCTCCTTTGCCCAGTGACATTCTCCAAACTAGCCAATAATAAACCTACAGACCTTGCCCACCAATCACTTCCTGTGGAAACTGCAGTAAAGACTCTTGCCCACATGCCCCTCTCATTCCATCTGCCTCCTGGGAAGCCCTGGGGATTCCCTGTGTGGCCCTCTGTGGTGCGCCATGCCCACTGATTCTAAGAGTCTGTGAGTATGAAAACTTTTTTCCTGACAGTCATTTCTGTGTCTGTGTGTCTTGTTCAGTCACTAAATTGTGTCCAACTCTTTGTGACCTCATGGACTGCAGCACACTAGGCTCCCTGTCTTTCACTATCTCTAAGAGTTTACTCAAACTTATGTCCATTGAGTCAATGATGCCATCCAGCTATCTCATCTTCTGTCACTCCCTTCTCCTCCTGTCCTCAATTTTCCTCAGCATCAGGGTCTTTTCCAATGATTCGGCTCTTTGCATCAGGTGGCCAAAGTATTGGAGCTTCAGCTTTAGCATCAGTCTTTCCAATGAATATTCAGGGTTGATTTCCTTTAGAATTGACTACTTTGATCTCCTTGCTGTACAAGGGACTCTCAAGAATCTTCTCCAGCACCACAGCTTGAAAACGTCAATTCTTCAGTGCTCAGCCTTCTTTCTGGTCCAACTCTCATATCCACATATGACTACTGGAAAGCCCACCTTTGCTGGCAAGGTGATGTCTCTGCTTTTTAATATACTATCTAGGTTTGTCATAGGTTTTCATCCAAGGAGCAAGCATCTTGTGATTTCATAGCTGCAGCCACACTGTCCACAGTGATTTTGGAGCCCAAGAAAATAAAATCTGTCACTGCTGCTACTTTTTCACCTTCTATTTGCATTGAAGTGATGGGAGTAGGTGCCATAGTCTTAGGTTTTTCAATGTTGAGTTTTAAGCCAGCTTTTTCACTCTTCTCTTTCACCCTCATCAAGAAGCTCTTTAGTTCTTTTTCACTTTCTTCCATTAGAGTGGTGTCATATGCATATCTGAGGCTGATAATAATATTTCTTCTGGCAATCTGGATTCTAGCTTTTGATTCACCCAGCCTGGCATTTCACATGATATACTCTGCATATAAGTTAAATAAGCAGCGTGACAATATGCAGCCTTGTCATACTCCTTTCCCAATTTTATGTGTGTCTTAACATATTTGAATAAAACAAGTCTTGGGTGCCTTGTAGGACATATATCGTTGTTGGTGGTTTGTCACTGTGTTATGTGCGACTCTTGTGATCCCATGAACTGTAGCCTGCCAGGCTCCTCTGTCCATGGGATTCTCCAGGCAAGAACACTGGAGTCGGTTGGGTTGCCATTTAATTCTCCAGGGCATCTTCCTGACCCAGGAATCGAACCCAGGTCTCTGGCATTGCAGACAGATTCTTTACCGATTGAGCTATGAGCGAAGTCCCTAAGTTGACCTTAAAAAAATGCATTCTTATATACAGTAGGTGCAGACAAATACTGTTTGATTCCACATATATGTACACTAATAGGTGCCAGGGCCTGGACCAGGGCAGCAGGGGGTTAGTAGGAGGTTGGGGAGAGGGAATGGGGAATTAGTGTTTAATGGGGACAGATTTTTAGTTTAGGAAAGTGCAAAATTCAGGAAATGAATGATGGTGAGAGTTGTACAACAATATGAATGTACTTACTGCCTCTGAACTATACAGTTAAATATGGTTAAAACAGTATGCTTTATATTATGTGACTTTTGCCACACAAAAAAAAGAACATTTAAAAATAACCCTGTAAAGAACTTTCAAATAACTAGAACTCTTTAGAAATGAAATGGGTCTCCATGGATAGAGCAGTTCCTGGTTTTAAAGAAGAGTAATCAAAAGCCAGCAGTTCAGAAAATGAAGTTTAATAGATTGTGTGTGTGTGTGTGTGTGTGTGTGTGTGTATGTGTTGAGGGAAATTAGATGTCTTAGATACTTTTAAGTTTCCTGTTGTGTGTATTATTCTGTATAATCAGACACATCTAGCTTCAATGCTTGGTCATGCTGCTTATCTCTATGCCTATGCGCTTCAATTCAGTTGTATACCATGTTTCAGAGACTGCGTAACATGCTGCTAGTGCTTATAAAAGAATAAACATGAAATTCAATATCATGTTCTCCTGTCATGAGTAGCTCTACTGTGTGTCATTTTGTAAATTCCTATCACTTCATGGGAAATAGATGGGGAAACAGTGGAAACAGTGTCAGACTTTATTTTGGGGGGCTCCAAAATCACTGCAGATGGTGACTGCAGCCATGAAATTAAAAGACGCTTACTCCTTGGAAGAAAAGTTATGACCAACCTAGTAGCATATTCAAAAGCAGAGACATTACTTTGCCAACAAAGGTCCATCTAGTCAAGGCTCTGGTTTTTCCAGTGCTCATGTACGGATGTGAGAGTTGGACTGTGAAGAAAGCTGAGCACTGAAGAATTGATGCTTTTGAACTGTGGTGTTGGAGAAGACTCTTGAGAGTCCCTTGGACTGCAAGGAGATCCAACCAGTCCATTCTAAAGGAGATCAGCCCTGGGATTTCTTTGGAAGGAATGATGCTAAAGCTGAAACTCCAGTACTTTGGCCACCTCATGCGAAGAGTTGACTCATTGGAAAAGACTCTGATGCTGGGAGGGATTGGAGGCAGGAGGAAAAGGGGACGACAGAGGATGAGATGGCTGGATGGCATCACCAACTCGATGAACATGAGTTTGAGTGAACTCTGGGAGATGGTGATGGACAGGGAGGCCTGGCGTGCTGCAATTCATGGGGTCACAAAGAGTCGGACACGACTGAGCGACTAAACTAAACTGAACCTGTCTTTGTCTGGCATGATTGCCTCAATATATTGGTGGTGCAGGTGAGATGGGGTGCTTGGTGGGGAAGGGAGGTCAGTGTTAACCAAGCAAGTTAACAAGAAGCATTGACTCTCATTGGGGTTGGGTTCTTCTTTCATCTGGAACTCCTGTGAAAATCTTCTTACTGTTTGTTACAAAATCACCTCCAAAATATAGGACAGGAACTCTGAGTCAGAGCCAGTTAGAAAAGCCAAAATACATATGGAAGGAAGATATATTGGAGTTCAGAGTCAGAAGTAGGATTTGGTGGAAGTGTCAAAGTTGAGCCTTTAGAACCTAACAAAGAGGAGATCAGAGCAAAACTAGGTTGGATATGCATATGCTAAGTTGCTTCAGTCATCTCCAACTCTGTGACCCTATGGACTATAGCCTGCCAAGTTCCTCTGTCCATTGGATTCTCCAGACAAGAATATTGAAGTCGATTGCCATGCCTTCCTCCTGACAATCTTCCCAACCCAATGATCAAACCCATGTCTCTTATATCTCCTGCACTGGCAGGCAAGTTCCTTATCCATAGCCCCCCAGGAAGCCCCCCACCCCGAAATTGATTAAAAGCCACTGAATACATTCCTGTGCAACTTATGAATTTGGGATTCCCTTGGCTGATGGGTAAGTATGTGATTCCTGAGGGTGTCAGGTTGGCCCAAATGGTCAGTGAAGGCAAACTGAACACCTGTCTTACGCTGGGTTCCTCTGGGAACACATTCTAAGCTGAATGTTTACTGGGGAGTGTGCTTGGGATTAACATTTGTAAGGGGGTGAGGGGAGCAAGATGGGGAGAGGGAGTAAGTTGAATGGTGATGTGGTTCAACCAAGACCTCAGCTGGTCCTACAGGTAGTTCTGGAACTGGGGTGGATGTTAGAGTTGCCTTGGATGGAGACAAGGAAGTTGGGCCTTTGTACCTCCTTGACGGATTGGGGCTATCTGGAAAAGGCAAAGGCAGGTAGTCCATGGAGATGCAACTATGAACATCAGCAGCCAACTCTCAGGACAACTAGGTGAGTGAGTACTTCAGTCCTGGAGTGGGATCTGGGTGTCGCATCCACTCAGCATCCCATGAAATAGAAAACCAGCACACTCCTATTATTGTCTCAAAGCAGTGTCAAAAAATAGTAAGCTCTGCTGGACCAGGAAATGGAATGGTCCAAACCTGCCAATGATGAGCTCTCCTAGCTCTTATGAAGGTTAGAAGAATCCACATGTGTTGGGGACTTGTAACCCGAGGAGGTTCCTCTAACTGGTAGCAGCTGACTTGGCTCGGCTGTCTACTGTGCCACAGTAAACAACACTAGTGTCTGGCCAGGGAGGATTCCAATTACTAGTGAAATGAAAGAGCGAAGTAGTCACTGGACATGTGCTCATCAGTTGCAGTTCATCCTTCCTGGGAATCCTTAACATCATTTCCCAGGTTCCTCTGGCTTAAAAGCATGATCATTCAAATCAAGATGCAAAATGATCGATTGGAAATCCTCTGCTGCTTCCATGCTTGCTTCCTGCCCCATCCTCCCCAGCACACATGCAGACCGACACATATAAGTACAGTACTGTTCTACATATCCTTAATTTTACAGATCTCCTGCTGAAGTTTCTGACTAATGGTAAGTTATTTGTTCAGAAAGATTTTATGGCTCTCATAAAATGTCAATTACAGTTCTAAAATAACTTGTAGTTTTTCTGTAACATGATGCTGCCATCTTGGTTCCCAGAGGGTGTATTAAATTCAAGTAGCAATAACAAATCATTTAAGCAATAAATAAATAACCTGAGACAGAGTGTTGTTAAGAGTTAATAGTCTCCCATACACTCAATAGAGGGTGAGGCTTCACTCAATTAAAGTGACCCCGGGAGGAGGGGGCGGCCAGGGGCCAAACTGCACCCAGTCATTTTGTTGGAGGTATTCAACCCACACACATTCATTTCCTTCTTTATGTTGTCTCTTTTCAGCAAGGAAGGCTCTCTGCAGTCCCTGGGTCCAGAGAACAATTACGGTACAGTCTCAGAGAACAGAAAGAAAACTGGGGTCATAAATATGTTAAATGGGTGCGTGGGTTTAAGTGGCTTTGTAAATGGAACACGGAGGGAACCTCAGACTAATTAATGAATATGAAGCAGTGGGAAAGCTGGGGGGTTTGGGGGACAGTCTTGCTGTCGAGTGAGGATACTACATCTGTATCATTATTTTCCCCTAGGAAGGTGCACTTATTTATTTTAGAAATATTTTTTTAAGATGTCAGAGTGTCTTGATGGAGAATACCAGATGTGGGTGAAAAAAGAACATTTGAAAGAGAAATCCTATTTATATTGTATTCTTTCTAATAAAAGCTTGGCCTAAAAGGATGATTTTACAGATTTTTAAAAAGTGTTATCATTGTATTTTAAGAGGGAAACATCAAAAAAGGGGAGAAATTTCATACTTTTTATACAAAATTGCAGCCCATTCAAATATATAGACTCTTTCCTAGTAAATGTCCTTTGATAACTAATTTCCATTTGGATCAAAGCAAAGATTAAGCTTTTATGAAGTGTGCATTTCCATATGTTCTAAAATATTTTAGTTTTTCTATTTGGATCATTTACTATTTTTGTTCCTTTTTTATGTTTTTAAGAAAATTTTATTTGCATGAATAACTTTGGAGAAAGTTAAAGGATGCCTGTATATCTCATATGACCCCTATTGAATCCACGAATGACTTCTTGAGTTTGGGCTACGTGAGGCTAGCCAGTGCTGGCACTCTGGAAATGTCCCTGAACTTGGAGGACACTCACAGTGTAAGGGCCAGCCAGAGACCAAGCACCAGACAGAGGCCACAGAAGAGATGCAAATGGACAAAGGGTCAGAGAGAGAAAAGAAAGAATGAGAGAGGTTGAGACAGACACACACACACACAGAGAAGAGGAAGGCTGAGAGACTCAGGGGAGATGGGGAACGTAGACAGGCACAAAGCCACAGAGGGACACCAAGAGAGGAAGAGAAAACAAAAACACAAAACCACATAAGCAACAGAGAAGTGACTGGCACAGACTTCCTTGTTTAATTGATTAAATGGCTGAGCTGTGAACAATGGCCTAAATTGAACCATTGATCTAATTCAGTTGTTAATATACTAAAATGAGCACACTAACTGCTTGTTTGGGGGCTGTTGCAGTGGTCTTAGCTGCAGCATTGAAAAAGAAAAACCTTGCCAAAGCCTTTCTATGTTGATAAAACCAACTCATTTTATTTTTGTTGCATTCAAAGCTGCAGGATCACTGAATTACAATCTTTATATGGGTTTCACAAATGATGTTTATTCTTCAACAAGTTTTATTAAGCACCTGTCGTGCTTTCCTGGTGGCTCAGAGGTTAAAGCATCTGCCTGCAATGTGGGAGACCTGGGTTTGATCCCTGGGTTGGGAAGAGCCCCTGGAGAAGGAAATGGCAACCCACTCCAGTATTCTTGCCTGGAGAATCCCACGGACCGAGGAGTCTGGTAGGATACAGTCCATGGAGTCGCAAAGAGTTGGACACGACTGAGTGACTTCACTTTCACTTTCACAGGAATGGCAGGATAAAGGTTTTGTGTAAAGAACACAAAAATGCTTGAGGAGCTATAATTATCCCTCAACTATAAGGAAATGATATTCAGGGTGATATGATAAGCACACGTCAAACTGAATTTATAAAGATAAGAATTGGACAGCACAAGAAACTACAGAAGTGATGTTACAGGAGAAAATTCAATCAATTATCCTAATGAGGGGTTGCTATTGTTGTTCAGTCGCTCAGTCGTGTCCGGCTCTTTGCGACCCCATGAACCGCAGCACGCCAGGCCTCCCTGTCCATCACCAACTCCCGCAGTTCACCCAAACCCATGTCCATTGAGTCGGTGATGCCATCCAACAATCTCATCCTCTGTCAAACCCTTCTCCTCCTGCCCCCAATCTTTCCCAGCATCAGGGTCTTTTCGAATGAGTCAGCTCTTCGCATCAGGTGGCCAAAGTATTGGAGTTTCAGCTTCAACATCAGTCCTTGTCTGACAGAATGTGGTCCACTGGAGAAGGGAATGGCAAACCATTTCAGTATTGTTGCCTTGAGAACTCCAAGAACAGTATGAAAAGGCAAAAAGAAAGGACACTGAAAGATTTATAAATTACAATATACCATTTTTTTTTTAAAGTGTCAACCAGACCAGGCTGGTAAGGTATAGCAAGGGCTGGTAATGTTTGTGGAGATGCAGATATACTCTTTTTCATTATATATGTTTAAAAATATCCTTCAACCTCACAAAGGGATGTGTCTCCCACATTTCATGAAAAAACAAGATTTTCTTGTTCTATGTTTCATTTCATAATTTTGATAGAGACATGAGTATATAGAAATATTTCTTAAACAAGAGCAAAGCAACATTGTGATCACACGGCAAATGACAATCATGGCTCCCTGCTGTGGGGGCTCATTAGGGATCCGTGTGGCCTGTGGTGAACCAGAGAATATCCCCCATCTCAAGGGAACAGCCACAGCGCAGCTTTTTTTTTGCTACTGTGGAACAACGTCAGCCCAATGTTGCCAGATTTCCTGTTTGTCCAACAAAATTTTATAGTAAAATCTTTAGATTTTTTAAATGTCGGTTCAAACTTTTTAAAATAAAATACCATGAGGTCCAAACAAAATGAGATGAATTCAGCAGATAGGCTGAGGGTTTGCAAACTCAGCTTTATAATCAGAATCTTACAGTTTAGCACTTAATTGTGTATTTCCCAGTTTTGTTCACTGTTATTTTACAGGGGGCTAATTTCAACTCCCAAACTCTTTACAGTTCCTAGGGCTGGAGATTGGGATAGGAGATTGCAACCTGTATGTGTCTCTGTGTGTGTTTGTGTTGGGGGGACGGGGGGGGGGGTGCGGGGGGGATGGGGTACTTGTCTCCACCTAGTGCCTGCCTCTGTGCTCAATATATGTAACAAATGCACAGCCAACATTATTGATTCTGTCAATATAATCAAATATTATTTAAATATGTTTCCCAGAAGGCTAGCACACTACTTCACATATCTAGTAAAATAGAGCCTGGAACTCAAACAGAAGTCTAACTAGATGTTACTTTAAGTGATAAACAATGACTCCTCAGATTTTTCTTGCTGAGATCTAGTCTATTAGGAAGCAGAAATACCACTGTTTCTTATAGTGGACCATCATATTACTCCTAAAATTAGGGGGAGACTAGATGGATTATTTCCAAATATTGTTCTTTCCTTCTGAGCACACATAGAGACTGTATTTCCCAGTCACATCTGCATTTAGTCTGAGGGTGTTTTACTGCATTCTAGGCAAAATAATGTAAGCAGATGTTATACACATACTGTTTCCGGTAATGCCCGTAGAAATCTCTTTCATAGACCTCTGTGCGTTTGTGCTGCCACCTCAGTCATGTCTGACTCTTTGCTACACTTTGGACTGTAGCCTGCCAGGTTCCTCTGTCCATGGGATTCTCCAGGCAAGAATACTGGAGTAGGTTGCATGCCCTTCTCCAGGGAATCTTCTCAGACCAGGGACTGAACTCGCGTCTCCTGTGGCTCTTGCACTGAAAGAAGATTCCTTACCCCTGAGCCACCAGTGAAGCCCACACAAGCCTCAGAACTCCCTCAATTCCCATGCTACAGCATTTGCAGACACTACATGTCGAGAATGAAGTAAACATGAAATGCAAGAAGCCTGGATCCCTGAGTCACAGCTTGGAGGAGAGTCACACATGAGCGCCATCTGACCTGCACCAAACTGGAACACAAGTGGGAAATAAACATACTTACATTAAACCACTGAGAATTGAAGGCTGTTTATTACAGCAGCCAGCACTACCTAACCTAATATATAACAACATATCTTTTCAGAGATGATCTAGAAAAAGTGTTGATTATATGTATAGGGCTTCCCTGGTGGCTTATCTGGTAAAGGGTCTGCCTGAAGTACGGGAGACCCAAGTTCAATCCCTGGGTCAGGAAGATCCCCTGGAGAAGGAAATGGCAACCCATTCCAGTACCCTTGCCTGAAGAATCCTACGGACAGAGGAGCCTGCTGGGCTACAGCCCATGGGGTAGCAAAGAGCTGGACATGACTGAGTGACTTCACTTTTACATATAGGTGCTTCAGATCATTCTAATGTAATCAACAACAGCAAATTACTAAATAATAATATCCTTTATTTAGTTAACAAAGCTCATCCACACATTATTTTATTTAATGCTTACAGTGAAGCTCTGTGAAGGTATAGAATAGGGCTTAGTATCATTGGTAGAGATTAGGCAATAGGGATGCAAAAAGGAGCTGGGATTTAAACTAGAGTTATTTTGAATCCTCATTTAGTCCTCTCTTCATCTACGACTGTTTATGTTTAGCAAAGAATCCCTAAAGAGATTGAAAGGATGCTGAACTTTGTTATCTGATTATTTTCTCATATTCATATTTCAACTTGATACTCACACTTACTACTTGTGCCAAGCCTTCAGAGCAGCTGACATTCTTGTGCTCATGGTAATTCTTATTCCTTCTGTTAGACTTCTCTAAAAAGAGAAGAGGGTTGTGCAACTTCACCTTCTTTATATTATGATTAATGATATCTATAAACTTAGATTTTTACAGTGCATTGTATAGCCCTGGAAAGTATAGATTCCTCAGAGTTTTTCATCCATGAGTAAAATACATGCACATACACAGTAAGTACAATTAGTCATTTCGCTTTGATTTCTATTTCACCAGCTATTGTTCAAATTGATAAAATTTTTCTTCCTTTAAGGCAAAATTTAAAATATTTCATAAATAGGGTGTACTTTAAATAAAGTCAAAAGCACCTTCAAAACCATGTTTTGTAGAACAAATGACATATCAGAAATGAATAAGCTCAGGGGATTTCCAAACTGGTATCTTCAAATGTCTCACTCCAAGATCATGTATTGGTCAGGCTTTCTTTGCCCTCTCATTCAAATGGCACGTTTCAAATCTTTTGTAACTGTATTGTTTCATCATGGCCCTAGGCATAGCATAGTGTATACCGCAACTCATTGGTTTCAGTCCAGGGTAATGCTCCCACATACTTCCAACCCTCAACACTTGGCAATGTTTGCTGACCACGACCTGCAGGCTGAAATGTATAGCTTACACAAGCTCACAGGCATGTTCAGAGGGCCCCAGGTCTGGTTTATGTTCTTCTGCGGCCCTTTATAATTCCTACTCATTTTATTATTGAACTTGTATTTTGTAAGTGAGGTCTGATGTGACATTGGATCATGCGGGTGAGCAGAGGAGATGCACACCATGAGTGTGACTGCCTTTCCTTGCCACTCCCTTCACACTCAACGTTCACGATGCCCCAGGGGCACAGAATTCCAGTGGCCTGCCCTGAGCAGGAGTCCAACAGAACTCCTGGACAGCATACATTCAGCGTGTTTCACCTATGATTGAGCAATCAGAAGCGTGTGGACACACCACACCATAGAAGGAAAGGGAGAAACAGAACAGCCATTGTTCCTTTTCCTTTCAGACCTTCCTAATTCAGCAGGGACCCAAAGGGAGAGGGCTTGAGTAGAATGGGCCTGTATTTTGTGTAGAGTATTCACTGTTCTAGGAAGAGTGAAGGCTTTCCTGGTGGCTCAGTTGGTAAAGAATCTACCTGCAATGTGGGAGACCTGGGTTCCATCCCTGGCTTGGGAAGATCCCTCAGAGGAGGGCATGGCAACCCACTCCAGTATTGCTGTGTGGAGAATTCCCATGGAGAGAGGAGCCCGGTGGGCTGAAATATGAATTGTGTAATTTCAGAGATTCTGCATATGGTACAAAGGCTCTTACATTTGCATTAAAACTAGTATTCTGCAATATAAAGATGAACAGTGAAATTCATGATAATTTAAAGTTTTAATTTTTCTTGTTAGAATGACATTAAATAGCAAATTTCTAGAAACGCCATGGCAAGTAGAAAGATAGAGACTGTGGAAGAAGGGGAAAAGCTGTATGTTAAAGTACTTCTTATGTCACATTTTCCCTGCTTTTTGAACCATATTTTTCATGTTGCACTGGATAGCTGGCCCTACTGGAGACATTGTCCCAGCTGGACTGGGGAGGGTGCTACTGGCATCTAGTGGGTAGAGGCCAGAGAGGATGCCAAACCTCCTGCAGGGCCCAGAGAATTATCTGATCCCAGATGACTGTCGTGCCCAGAAGCAAGAAACCCTGCAGCATTTAGGTCCACTTATAACTTTTGCAAGTAGGTATCAAACCCCTTTAGGTCATGGGCTATCTCTTCTCTTTCTAATTCATAGAGTATACTTTCTGGCAGTCTGATAGAATTTGATAGAAAGTGATCAATAAATACTGTTCTGTTAAAAAAATAAAAAGAAATCTTCCAATGTTCTTTGTTAGTTGCTGTCATGACCCTCATCATACATTTATTAAGCAACTTGTCCAACTTGCAAACAGCTTGCTGGGATCAAGTAAGTGACAAAACTTGAAACAGTCTAATCTCTGTCCTTTGTTATACCATAGATTAATTACTTCTCTCAGAATTGATGTGCAGCTAGAAAGGCATAATTTCAAAAAGATTTTGCCACACACTTAGGAGGCAAGAATCAGGGAAAGGAAATATTAACTACAGTCACTGGTATTAGGAACTTTACACTGCATTTTATTGTTGGTTATAAATGGTTATCATTTGTATCATTTCATCAGTGAGCAGTTTGAGACTCAGTGAGGTTAAATAACCTCTGCAAGTTCATGTATCTAAAGAATGTCAACTGAATCAGGAGTTTGTATACACTACTGTATATAAACTAGATAACCAACAAGGACCTACTGTTTAGCATAGACAACTATACTCAATATTTTGTAATAATATAAAGGTAAAGAATCTGAAAAAATAGATATGCTTTTATGTGTAACTGAGTCACTTTGCTGCATACCTGAACTATAGTTGATTATAAATTTAAAGCAAACTGGCAAAATCCAAATAAAGACTGTAGTTAGGTTAGCAATATTGTAAAAAAGAGAGCGAGAGAGAGAACATCAACTGAACCCCAAAATCAAACTAGGTCTGTGTAACCCTGAAATATGTAACGCAGGACAGGTCCTCTTAGTGGCCACACGTCACACCTAAAGGTTAGAATGTGACCCCGTTTGTGGTTAGCCTGTTCAGTCAGCCACCACATCATATACGTGCACACACCCAGAATTTTGGGTTGGGTTCACGTCTCCTGGAGGTTTAGTCAAATTCCATTCCTATCCCACCTCTTGTGAAGTGCCCCTTGCTAGGAGGACACACGTCCCAGTGGACCCAGGACACACACTGGGCAGGGAAAGGGGCTGCTTGCTGATAAGTATGAGATGAGGTGAGGGAGGTGAATGGTCAGCACCCACTGTGACCACGGACATGTCCACTGCATTTATTCACCAGGAAGAAGTAAAAATGAAAAGTGGAGAGGAAGGTTAAAAATCACAGGAGGCATTTTATAATTCATTATAAAATGAGTCCTGTACCATGTTTTTTGGTTCCAAAAGCATTTGTGGAAAAAAAAAAAAATTCAGCAAAATTTCTGATATCCTAGAACACACGTTACAAATGTTTCAAATGCAATTGTTTCTCGTTCACAGAAAAGCCTGATTTCAAGCCTGGGCCAGAGTGCCCTCCTTTTCTAGTGTCTCGTTAGCTGTGTACCTGTGCCTGCAATCGAAGTGAGTGCGAACCAAAGGATTCTGTTTCTAACAACCTCCAGAAGACCTGAAGCTAATAGTTTGGGTTTGTGCATGTACAGGATGTGGTGGCTGACTAAACAGGCTGACCACAAAAGAACCATAGCTCTTTCTCTCAAAAAACATCATTTCTTCTCTTCTTTCTCCTCTACCTCCTCCTTCTTCTCTTATTCAGCTCCTACTAATAAAATACAGGCAAATTAAACATGCATTACTGGAAGACACCAGAGGAAAAGGAACCTCATAACATGAGTGAGAATGAAGGTCCAAATCCGGGGCAAGAATCCAGGCCTGTACCACCTTTTCATTTGAATCCTCCTGCTTCTGACCTGCTTCTCACCCTTTACCCCTCAGATTTCTCCTGGGCACCAGCCAGGACCCAGAGGTATGAATCTAAACCTGACGGTGAGCATACATATTTGTTCTCATTCATAAGGGTCCATGACCACAAACAACAGAAGTTAAGATGCAGAGCCTGGCTCTTAATTTGGACTTTGTTCGTATGCTGGGTAAGTCCCACTTAGGTGACTGGATTTGTGATTTCATGAGTGAGAGACTCCTAGTTCACGGCTGTGTCCCCTTCCAGAGCCAAGGAAGGCAGTGGATCAGAGATGTGTGCTTTTGTCTAAGATCACAGCGACTCTTGGCAGCAGACCCTTCAGTTCAAGCTTGCTCACTTCAGGAATCCTGCCAAGTCTCACACTAAACGAAAATGATGACATCTATCTGGGCAGGGTGGTGGTGGGGGGAATGCTTCAATTTACATGAAAGAGAAGGGTGAAATGAGAAAAATTAATTCATTGCTACGTGATAAGTATAAAACACTTTAAAAATGAAGAGACTGCCATTTCATTAAAGTAAATAAATTAAAAGCTGGCTTCTCCTTAAAAAGTTACCTTGATGGCTTGTGTGGCCTGGTAGCAGCTGAAGGCAACATGGAAGCGAGAAATCCATTGTAATAAACCTCTGAGCTTTGCCCTATTAAAAATGTCAGACTAATAAATCACACTTTTAATGGCCAATGAGGGGGAAGATCAATAAGTTTGGGGAAGCCATCTATGGACATGTCATATGGTGCTACTTAACGTAAGATCACCGAGGTGGCAAATATCTCACAACAATAAAAAATTCAATGTTAAGATCCAGATTAGAGTATTAAGATTGTATTAATTCTTAGGTCAGAAGTCTTGGCTTAAATTCTCCTTTTTTAGGCACTATTTGGTCTTTCAGATTGTACATGTGTTTAAAAATAAATAGCCGTGTGTCTTGCAAATTTCTATTTTCAGAATCTTCAAAATGTAAAACAAAAAAAAGAAAAGGCTGTTTTATAAACCCGAGTTTTAAAAAAGTATTCCTAAATTTGGCAATTATTTAGTATATTGAAACAACAACAAGAAGTCAGATTAAACAAAAGGGTAGAATTTACTGTTGAGGCCATGAATGTAAGGGTATACCCAATGGCCCCGGAGGCTTCAGTGCCAGCAAAGATCAGACTGTCAAATGCAAAGAAAAATAGATCAGTGAAAGAAATAATTCCAAGCTTATAATTATTCTTAGTGACTTTTTCTTCTCTCTTCCCTACACCTCACTACCCTGAGTTATATACATATTCATGGACATTCTCACTGGGAAAATAAAAAAGCTAATCCCACATCTTTTATAAGTTATTCATTTTGGTAAAAGTTTCAAAATTGCCTTATTTAATGAGTCTCTCTTCACAAGTACAAACGATATAAATAAGGTGCAGTGATGGGCAGTAAAGGAAGCCCTTTTGAGGTCTTGGGGAAACTGTTTAGCGAGGATTGAAGACCACTTCTGATGCTCACTCTAAAAGAAATATTTTAAGCAAACCATAAAAGTAGGCTTGACCCTTCCATGGGCCCACCATAAATCAATTGTTAAAGCAAGGGTGAAAACTGGGAGGAGGTCAGAGGTGGGAGAGAGGTCACAGGGAAAGGACAGTGTGAGAACCCACAGCAAAAGCTAGAGGGGAGATGGGCCAATCTTTTGGGTGAGTAGCATCATTAATTCAGAAATCCTGGCTATGTTACTTATAACTACACTAATGAAATTATAAGCCATATGAAAATCTCCCACAGCAGAACTTAAGACCTAGGATTGTCAATTATAAGTTCCCTGCTCAGCAAAATGTGGACTGAACCTTTATTAAAAGTAAATATCAATCCATCTAGCCTTTAAGTCCTTAGGAAATTTCTTTCAAATATGCACAAAGGTTTGCGCTTCTGATTTTTGTTTATCAGTAAAGATCAGATCTTAAAATATACATGTGCTTATCAGACATCAATACCTTGTTCATGGTTTCTCCAAGCATGTAATTTTTGCCATATCCTGAGAAAGGTAGCTTTTAACTTTTTCCCAAATTGATCTTATACTCACAAGGAAAGCTTTGTGATATCCTGTTCATTAAGAGAGAAATTGAATGATGAGATAGTTTGTTGACTAATCTAAAAAAAGAAAACTTGCTTTTGTTGAAAATTTTGTACCAAGTGTAGAGTTTGAATGATCTATATATCTAATCATTTGTTTCCATGGAGTGGAATCAAGTTTGAAGCCCAGACAATTAAAGTGATTCACATTTAAATGAAAGGTGACTTGATTGATTTGTAAAGACACAATTTATTTGGTAATAATGACATTCCTTGAGTTTGGCCAGGAAAACAAAGGTTGATTTACTTCCTAATAACAAAGACAAATGGCCCTTCTGCTCCAGCCTCTTCCTCATTCTCAGCAGCTCAGGGCCAGGTTACAAGTGGACTCTGCTCTGTTCTCCTTCCTGTTAGGGGAGAATTCCAGACAAAATCTTTCAGAAACACGTACCACAATGGTACTGATAATGGAAACTAGACGATTGTATACCTGAAAGTTTTAAAGAACACTTGCAATTTCTACTTGCAATTTCACAATTTGGAATTTAAAACATAGGATCATGCCAGAAAATGTATACACCTCATGGAAAGCACCTTAACTTCGACATTTGTAAAGATACAGCTCTGGTTAGTGTACATTTTAAAGACAGATAAATATTGGAGTAAGTATTAAATTATGTTGACATTGCTCACATTTTAAAAGAAAATAATCCTTAAAAATGGTTTAGTGTTTTATACTGATGGTTCACTTTAAATAAGATTTTTAAAGCACACATATAGGTCAAATAAAAGTAGGGAGTGTCTTCCTAAGGTTAGTAAGGAATAGCAAAAATAACATAAGGGCAAACAGATTAATAAGATATTCAATTTTTAGCAAATATGTAGCTTATATTTTTATATGATAAAAATGTTTTTTAATGTGTTTTAATTAAAATGTTTTTTTAATTAAAAATGTGTTTTTTTAATTCTTATTTTTAAAATTAAGGTATAATTAACATATTCTATTAGTTTTAGGTGTACAAGATAATGATTCAATATCTGTATATATTGTGAAACGATCACCACAAAGAGACTGGTTAATACCCATCACCATACATAGTAGCAATTTTTTTTTTCTTGTGATGAGAACTTTTAAAACCTATTCTCTAGGCAACTTTCAAATATACAATACAGTAGTATTAACTATAGTTGCCATGCTGTATACTTCATCCCCAGGGCTTCTTTATGATTGGAAGTTCATACCTTTTGACCTCCTTCACCTATTTCATTCACCCCACTCCTCTATTTTATTTTAGTATGCTTTTGAATATCCAGAGAAAAGCAGAGATGTTTGGAACTTTCAAGAAACAGAGTCCTTCATGGAAGCAACATAAATGTTTTTCAACAGGTGAATGGATAAGATGTGGTATGTATATACAATAGACCGTTACTCAGCCATCCCAAGAGGGACGCACTGCCGCTTGCAACAATATGGATGGACCTAATGAAGATCTTATGAAGGGAAGTAAGTCAGACAAGAAAAGACAAATGTTGTAGGCTATCACTCATCCGTAGGATTTTAAAAGTGTTACAAATGAATCAATTTGCAAAACAGAAACAGACTTGGAAACATCGAAAGCAAACGAAGGGAAGGGAAGGAGAAGGGATAAATTAAGAATGTGAGATGATCAGACATACATTACTACATATAAAATAGATAAGCAGCAGGAATTTACTGTAAGTACAGGGAGCTGTTCAATATCTTGTAATAATCTATAATAGAAAATAATCTGAAATGCATGCATATATGCAAACACACAGGACTTCCCAGGTGGCTCAGTGGTAAAGAAGCTGTGTGCCAATTCAGGAGACTTGGGTTTGATCCCTGGGTCAGGAAGATCCTTTGGAGAAGGGAATGGCAACCTGCTCCAGTATTCTTGCCTGAGAAGTCCCATGGGAAGAGGAGTCTGGTGGGACTACAGTCTATGGGGTAGGACAAGAGTTGGGTATGACTGAGTGACTAAATAACAACAAACACATATATACATATTGCTTTGCTGTACACCTGAAACTAACTCAGTATTGTGAAACAACCCTGTGCTGTGCTGTGCTCAGTCACTTCAGTTGTGTCCAACTCTTTGCGACCCTATGGACTTTGGACCCTATGGACTTTGCAACCCTATGAGACACCATGAATTCCCATGGCTCCTCAATCCGTGGAATTCTCCAGGCAAGAATACTGGAGTGGATTGGTATGCCTTCCTCCAGGGGATCTTCCCGATCCAGAGATTGAACGTGTGTCTCCTGCACGGCAGGTGGATTCTTTACCACTGAGCCACTGGGGAATCCCAATTTAACTATACCTCAGTAAAATAGAGAAAGAGTTCTTGAGTGACTTGCAAATTTCCCTACTGGCCAAGGTGGCCATAAGAACAGTTTGAGGGAGACCCTGGCTGGGGAGAAGAGGCCAAGTCAGTCAGAGTGATGTCCTAAGGTGATTTTCCAAAGAATTCTTTCTTGCATGAGAAAAATGGAGTAATACAAAAATTCAAGAAGAGTCTAACCTCATCTTTGTTCCTTCCTGAAAACAGAAAACTTTGCCTTTTTTACTCTGAAAGGAAGCTTCAGGTAGCTGTGTTCAGGAGCTGACAGAAGAGCTCAGAAACAAATTGTTCTATGCCTTCCAGGCAGTGTTCACTCATTCAGCACCTGTGCTGTGTGCCACACCCTGCTCTCCAGCTCACGACAGGCAAGGAAGGAGGCAGGCTGGGACATTGCCATCCTGAGCTTTGGTCCTAACGGAGAGGTGTGTGTGTGTTGGCGGTGGCCGGCGGGGTTGGGGGGTGGGGCGGGGGGGTGGATAGAGGACTAAAATGTAAGTGAAAAGGACATTTCCTGACAGTGATAAGGGCTAAGAAAGTGGTCAACAGGGCAAAGTGATAGATCAGGGACACATCTGAGAGTTCAGATGTGCACAGTCAGACAGGTGACCTCTAAGTCATGTTAGCAAGGGGATGGTGTAGATGGCAGAGTGCTATTCAGTGTAAACAAAGGAAACTTTTTTGGTTTTAGAAAATCAAAGAGGTTCATGGTCTAATAAATAATATCTAAAATTCACAATGAGTAAATGCCAACATATTGTCATTTGAATTATTTTTAATGAAAGTTGAGAATATTACAGCTGAAGTCGGCTCTCCTGCTCTATTTGGCCTCTCTATTCCAGTTCTCTTCATGCCTTCCTCCTTTCTGGAGACAATCACTAGCATGACTTTTGTGTGTGATTCTTTCAGCCTGTGTTTATGTATTACAGTCCATATTTTCTGGATTCTAATATCTAAATACACATGCAAATATATATAGATTATATATGAGTACTTATCTGAGATACACACACACACACACACACACACACACATTTATAATTGAGCCAAATGTAGGTCTACTTGTCCATGCACAGTAAAGCGAATCCACTGACACTGGGTTGTGGTGAAGGAAAGTGTAGTGTTTATTGCAGGGTGCCAAGCAAGGAGTCCAAGTGGCTAGTGCTTAGAAGACCCAAACTCCCCAAAGGCTTCCAGGAAAAGGTTTTTAAAGACAGAGTGAAGGAGTGGGGTGGTCAGGTGTGTAATCAGCTCATGGATAGATGTTCTTGTAATTGGTTGGTGGTGAAGTAATCAGGAGTCAGTATCACTAAACTACTGGTTCCAGCCAGTCTGGGGTCTTCATGCTTGTGGGCAGCATATAGTTGACTTCTTCCACCTGGTGGGAGTTTCAGTATCTGCAAAACAGCTCCAGGGACATGACTCAGAATATTATCCATAGTCCTTGAAGAAAAACTAAAGGTCCTTGACTTTGTTTAATGGAAAAATTATTATTTTATCTTCTTTCATTGTTTTCCTTTCTTTCTGCATGTTCTTGCTTCTCAGATAGAATTTATTCTTTGGAACTCAGGGAAGGCCTAGGACGCTAAAGTTTTCTATGGGCAAGAGGCAGGTGGAGGACATGGGTTGGGGTAGGAAACTGTCCTTGGAAGGCCCCATAGGGTCCTGCTTGATTGCACATATGTATTCAGTAAGGTGAGTAACTAACAAGTTAATACACAACATGAATAGCATTTGGTCATAAACAGAGACAACTAGATGGTAGACATAATGATGATAGCCTTATATGCAAAGTAGCACAAACATACTAAGTACTCAGCAATAACTTTATGGAGAAATATAAATAAATTTTAAATACTGAAAGTGAAAAAGTGAAAGTATTAGTCATTCAGGCCTGTCTGACTCTTTATGACCTCAAGAACTATAGCCCACCAGGCTTCTCTGTCCATGGAATTCTCCAGGCAAGAATACTGAAGTGAGTAGCCATTCCCTTCTACAGGGGATCTTCCTGACCACAGGGGGTCAACCCCGGGTCTCCTGCACTGTATGCAGATTCTTTTACCATCTGAGCCACCAGGGAAGTCCAACTAAGTACCTAAATCAATGAAAAGAAATATTAAGTCCTTGGAGAAGAAACTAACATCAGTTCAGTTCAGTTCAGTTCAGTCACTCAGTCGTGTCCAACTCTTTGCAACCCCATGAATCGCAGCATGCCAGGCCTCCCTGTCCATCACCATCTCCCGGAGTTCACTCAAACTCACGTCCATCGAGTTGGTGATGCCATCCAGCCATCTCATCCTCTGTCATCCCCTTCTCCTCCTGCCCCCAATTGCTCCCAGCATCACAGTCTTTTCCAAAGAGTCAACTCTTCGCATGAGGTGGCCAAAGTACTGGAGTTTCAGCTTTAGCATCGTTCCTTTCAAAGAACACCTAGGGCTGATCTCCTTCAGAATGGACTGGTTGGATCTCCTTGCAGTCCAAGGGACTCTCTTCTCCAACACTACAGTTTAAAAGCATCAATTCTTCGGCACTCAGCTTTCTTCACAGTCCAACTCTCACATCCATACACGACCACAGGAAAAACCGTAGCCCTAACTAGACAGACCTTTTTTGGCAAAGTAATGTCTCTGCTTTTGAATATACTATCTAGGTTGGTCATAACTTTTCTTCCAAGGAGTAAGTGTCTTTTAATTTCATGGCTGCAGTCACCATCTGCAGTGATTTTGGAGCCCAAAAAAGTAAAGTCTGACACTGTTTCCACTGTTTCCCCATCCATTTCCCATGAAGTGATGGGACCGGATGCCATGATCTTTGTTTTCTGAATGTTGAGCTTTAGGCCAACTTTTTCACTCCTCTTTCACTTTCATCAAGAGGCTTTTTAATTCCTCTTCACTTTCTGCCATAAGGGTGGTGTCATCTGCATATCTGAGGTGATTGATATTTCTCCCAGCAATCTTGATTCCAGCTTGTGTTTCTTCCAGCCCAGCGTTTCCCATGATGTACTGTACATATAAGTTAAATAAGCAGGGTGACAACATACAGCCTTGACGTACTCCTTTTCCTATTTGGAACCAGTCTGTTGTTCCATGTCCAGTTCTAACTGTTGCTTCCTGACCTGCATATAGCTTTCTCAAGAGGCAGGTCAGGTGGTCTGGTATTCCCATCTCTTTCAGAATTTTCCACAGTTTCTTGTGATCCACACAGTCAAAGGCTTTGGCATAGTCAATAAAGCAGAAATAGATGTTTTTCTGGAACTCTCTTGCTTTTTCCATGATCCAGCGGATGTTGGCAATTTGATCTCTGGTTCCTCTGCCTTTTCTAAAACCAGCTTGAACATCAGGAAGTTCACAGTTCACGTATTGCTGAAGCCTGGCTTGGAGAATTTTGAGCATTACTTTACTAGCATGTGAGATGAGTGCCATTGTGTGATAGTTTGAGCATTTTTTGGCATTGCCTTTCTTTGGAATTGGAATGAAAACTGATCTTTTCCAGTCCTGTGGCCACTGCTAAGTTTTCCAAATTTGCTTGCATATTGAGTGCAGCACTTTCACAGCATCATCTTTCAGGATTTGAAATAGCTCCACTGGAATTCCATCACCTCCACTAGCTTTGTTTGTAGTGATGCTTTCTAAGGCCCAGTTGACTTCACATTCCAGGATGTCTGGCTCTAACTAACATCACAAAGATATAAATCCTCCCTTCAATTAGTCTATTCAGTTCAGTTCAGTTCATTTCAGTCGCTCAGTCATGTCCGACTCTTTGCAACCACATGGACTGCAGCATGCCAGGCCTCCCTGTCCATCACCAACTCCCAGAGTTTACTCAAACTCATGTCCGTTGAGTTGGTGATGCCATCCAACCATCTTAACCTCTGTTGTCCCCTTCTCCTCCCACCTTCAATCTTTCTCAGCATCAGGGTCTTTTCAAATGAGTCAGCTCTTTGCATTAGGTGGCCAAAATATTGGAGTTTCAGCTTCAGCATCAGTCCTTCCAATGAATATTCAG
Source organism: Ovis canadensis (assembly GCF_042477335.2). NCBI lineage: Eukaryota > Metazoa > Chordata > Mammalia > Artiodactyla > Bovidae > Ovis > Ovis canadensis. The sequence goes on from NC_091246.1 coordinate 33,037,607, forward strand.
GACTGATTTCCTTTAGGATGGACTGGTTGGATCTCCTTGCAGTCCAAGTGACCCTCAAGAGTCTTCTCCAAAATCATCAATTTTTTGGCACTCAGCTTTCTTTATAGTCCCGCTCTCACATCCATAACATGACTACTGGAAAAACCATAGCTTTGTTGGCAAAGTAATGTCTCTGCTTTTTAATATGCTGTCTAGGTTGTTAATTGATTATAATTCTATTAAAAAATTCAAGCAACATTTTTGTGGAACTTGAGACAAAGTCCACACACATATTTTAAAATTTAAGAAGCACTAAGGCAACCTTTAAAATCCCAAACAAGAAGAAGTTTGTCCTACAAGGCTATTAAAATTACTATAAAACTGCAGAACGATAATCACATACATTGGTACAAAAATACACAAATAGACATTGTTCTTCATTGTATCTTGACAATTTTGTTTATAAAAGCATTCTTACATTGTTACTTCGTCAGTCAGTAAGTAATTCATTCTCTAATTTGTAATGAATAATTCCACTTTAAGAGAGAATGAAAACATTGTAATCTGGCTGATATCCTGAAGTCTCTAAGACAGGAATATCTGTTGATGTCTTGCTGAAGAAAAACCATTTTTAGGTGAGTGACTCAAGAAATGCAGGCAAAATTAACTAGCTTCTCTGGGTCATTTATTTCCTTACATGGAACAGCAAGTTGTATGTGAAATATTACATATTATACATTCTATTACATATATAGATTCTATTAAATATTTAAAAATCATATGAGTGTTTAATGTCAGACTGTGAAGAAACCAGTGATCCTTTAGTGCATGTAATTCATTTTACAAAAGGAAAGACTGAAGTCCATGGAACCCAATGACAACAATTCAGCCAATGTTTGTCAGTATGGTTCTCACATGCTGGATATCACTGCAGATGGTGATTGCAGCCATGAAATTAAAAGATGCTTACTCCTTGGAAGAAAAGTTATGACCAACCTAGATAGCATGTTCAAAACCAGAGACATTACTTTACCAACTAAGGTCCGTCTAGTCAAGGCTATGGTTTTTCCAGTAGTCATGTATGGATGTGAGAGTTGGACTGTGAAGAAAGCTGAGCACCGAAGAATTGATGCTTTCGAACTGTGGTGTTGGAGAAGACCGTTGAGAGTCCCTTGGACTGCAAGGAGGTCCAACCAGTTCATTCTGTAGGAGATCAACCCTGGGATTTCTTTGGAAGGAATGATGCTAAAGCTGAAACTCAAGTACTTTGGCCACCTCATGAGAAGAGTTGACTCATTGGAAAAGACTTTGATGCTGAGAGGGATTGGGGGCAGGAGAAGAAGGGGACGACAGAGGATGATATGGCTGGATGGCATCACTGACTCGATGGATACGAGTCTGAGTGAACTCCAGGAGTTGGTGATGGACAGCGAGGCCTGGTGTGCTGTGATTCATGGGGTCACAAAGAGTCGGACAAGATTGAGCAACTGAACTGAACTGAAAGGAATTTTTAAGGAGCTCCTAGGATGAAATCACAGCAAGCATGACTGTGCCAGAAACTGCTGCTGAAGACAGTTGGAGACCATGAGACAAAATGCATCAGACTTACAGGGTACCTGTGCCCCTACCTGAGATACCTCTATCTGTGTCCACCATTTTCCCAGCCAAGGTGATCCTTGAAAAACAAGTAGTTCTCTTTTCTGTGATTCTCCCTGGAATACTCTCAGAGAATTTTTGCTCATTCTCCTTAACTACCATTCTGCTATTTAAAATTAATCAACTCAAATGACAAGTGCTCAGACCAGAAGCCACCATTTGGGTGATTGTGCCCCAAGTCTTTATTCACATATGACAGTATTGTAAGACTCTGCTCGCTTAATGAAATGTGAAAGTTATCCTTCAATTTTTGAAAATATACTAGAGATTTTTTTCAAATATTATCCCATGCTGGCTATGCTAGGAACTGTAGATTTAACTGACACTGAAACTGAGGCTCAGGAAGGAAGATCACCTTCCCAGGGGACATAGGAAGATAGGACAGAGGCAAAACTCCCATCAAGGTCCAGCTGACTCCAACCCTCTACTTGCTATCTTCCATGACACCAACAGTCAACTCAGGGTCTGAGCTCAACTTTAGAGTCTGAGCTCACTTAGAGAGCTACAGTGTCCCCTAAGACTTGGAGCTCTAAAAGACTGGGACTCCAAGGAAATACAAGATGCAATTATCTAGAATTCAGATCAGATTACTCTGTGGCCCTGTGTCCTAGTGTCTGTCACCAAGCCTCCTGGGATGCACCGTTTTGCCATGTCTTTGGAGGATGTTAGCAGTGCTTCATTTTGTTTCTGCTTAACTTCAAGAAATTCTGCTTACACTTAGCATTTATCTATCCTGATGATTAAACAGATGCAGTGTCATGTAAAAGAATAAAACAACAGTTTGTAAAAATAGTGGTGTGAGATACTGATAGAGATACCTTTTACCCCATACCTTTCATTCACTTGGTCCCTGAATGCCAATATCTTTCCCATTCCTTTATGCTATGAAGCTCATCTTTGCCCCAGTAGGGTCTTTACATTTACAGTTCCTTCTGCCTTAAAATCTGGTGTACTAGTTTTTCTCAAGGCTGCCTCTTTCCCTTCAGGTCTTGAGTCAAATACTGGCATCTCAGAGGAACTTGCTCTAATCCCCTATTTAATACAGCTTCACAATTATTCTTTACCAGATCCCTTAGTTTGATTTTTTCATATCTTTTGTCTCAATATGAAATTATTCTGCTGATTTATTTTTTGGAGGTTAGAGATTCTTCTTTTTCTTTATTGAATCTCCATCACCCAGAATAGATCCTAGAAAATGGTGGCAATTCAGCTAACATTTATTAAATGATTCATTGAGTGAACAAGCAATCACCTAATAGAAACAGAGAAAATGATCTGAAAAACCTTTTCAGCTATACTTCTCAGAAAGAAATTTAGAATGAAAATGGGGGGTGGATGGTACTTTTATTCCGTTCCAAAGTCTGGGTCAGTAAATGCTGATTTCAGAGGCAAGAGAAATCTGAGACTTGATCACCTCTGGGTTTCAAATCACAGTTCAGAAAACTCTTGTAAGCATAATGGCCTATTCGGACCCTCATCCCTCCCCACTCCTTTGGCATATGTTCTGGGCCCTGCAAAGGTTGCTATTTACTGGGTTTTGTCGAGCCAACACAAAGTAAATATTTTCAGTTCCTGAATGCTGGCAAGAGCAGGGGAGAGATCAAGTGACAGTGCCTGGGAATCAACTCAATCCCATGCACCAGCGGCTGGGTTCTGTGCATGCTGGGAGCCCACGATTAAGAACACATGGCCAGGGCGGATTCCCTCCAGCAGCTCTGTGACACGCTGGAGTTTATGCAGCACTAAGGAAGAAATCAACAACAATAACAAATCAAGTATCAGGTGCTGTCAGACCCACGCATTCTCCAAGGCTTGTAAATACGCCCAAACAGAGATGCTTGTCTTCACAGAAGCACAGGACTAGAGGATGGGTGATGAAAGACACTCAGCAAGTCAGGAAGAGGGGCAAAAATAGCCCTACAAAAATAGCAAAACAAAGCCTTAGTAGTTCTGAGCTCAAATGTTTAAAAATCACACTTATCGCAAATAAAAATCTCTGAAAGTTGTGCCTGCTGTTTGTTTTTTCTCCCTTAGGAGAACAAGCTTCTGGCATCAGATAGACTACTTGGAGAGCCATCTGAAATGAAGCCACACTGAGGCTCAGAGTCACATCTCTGTTCTCGAGCAGGGTGGGTGGCAGCTAAGCCCTCCCAGATGCTCTTTTCCTCTTGGCCAACGGGAGAGAGTATTAGGGCTTGCCCAAACAGTCCCCAACAAGGCACTTTTATTTAGTTTCTAGCATGATTAATCTAATTTGTTTTAGGTTCTGGGAAACTGGCTATACTACAAGGTAGCTTCCTGGAAACTTGCAAAAATTTACATCCAAAAATTCTTGAGCACATTAGATATTAAGGGGCCAACTGTATGTGTTTCAAATCAACAAGCTGCTACATAGGTGAAACTCATCTAGAAAAGGTTTATAGTTTAGAGGAAAATGAGGTTTTGAGAAGACAGCTTATGTTTTTTTCAAGTTTTCTTGCTTAGGCTCACCTTTAAAAGATGGCTAGAATCCCCTAATAAGAAAGGTACTAAATCTATCATCAGAAAGGTACAGATGGCACTTCTCTCTGTTGCTGTTTTAACTTTTTAAAAGAATTCACTAGGAGTGGAGAAGCTTCTGCCTTAGAAGCTGGCCGACTGTTCTCTGTGCCGAGTGCAGACAGCCAGGATCATCCTAGAGGTGAGGCACAGCCCTGGAATGGAAGCACCCCATCCTGCTTGTATGGAAGAGAATAATTGAAAGGGAACAGAGCTCATCTCCAAATGAGAAAATGGACTCCCAGTAATTTTCCTTAAAAAAAAAATAGCAAGTGAAATAATGAGAAAGCCAGTTGGAAAAACTCCGTCTCCTGGTTTCCTGTCCACAACCATCTCTATTCTGAGGCCCCGACAATTTATTTTGGAACTTCCCTGGTGGATCAGATGGTAAAGAATCTACCTGCAATGCAGAAGACCTGGGTTTGATTCTTGCATCAAGAAGATCTCTTGGAGAAGGGAATGGCAACCCACTCCAGTAGTCTTGCCTGGATAATTTCATGGACAGAGGAGCCTATGGAGCTCCTTTGGGAGTCCATGGGGTCACAAGGAGTCAGATACCACTGAGCGACTGACACACAGTTTAGATATTCCCAAGGGATGCAAGTCCAGAAGCCACTTTTGGAAGCTCTTTTCCATATCGAAATGGTCCAGCAGGGCAGTTTTATAGGACATGGAGTTTTCAATTCAGGAATTTATGCTCCATCCCTACCCTCCCAAATTCAGAACTGACTTTTAAAAGTACTTACTCATACCTTCTAAGAGTAGCTTGTAAATCCAAACCAAATCTCTAAAAAAAAAAAGCCACAGACCAAAGCTCTTTCTACTTGCCTTAAACCTTTAGCTATATGTGGAAATCGACTTTTCAGATGCTCCAAAACTATGGCATGTTTGGAAGGAAATGACCAAGAAGAAGGTTTTTAGCAGGTGCCTATTAGTTCAATCTCATGGTTGTCCTCTCAAAATGATAATTTTTGAGTCAAGTTTATGTCATAGTCTTAGTAGGAATACAGTAGATGTAGCTCTTCTTTTCTCAAAACAGCTTCTATTTCATAAAGAACAAAAGTTTAACCTTTCTTTTTTGTCTATGAAATAACTGGCAGTTAAGTTCTCTTGACAATGGAAATTTGTTTAAAAGTAAGAAAAATCTTAGCACCTACTCATGCAACAAATGGGAGATATTTTTGAAAAATACTTGGCAGTATTCAATGTGGAATTTATTGCTTCTTAAAATTATACCCTATCTTTTTTCATGTATGCTTTCCAAGAGACAACATTTGTCATGAACAAAGCATTGTAGTAGATTTCATTCAGAGGAGCTGGTATTAAATATAATCACTTACCTTCAAGACCCATTACTTTACCCATGTAAATTAATGCATGGGCTCCAGTTTCTGTTCAATCTTTTGGAAAGCTACCAAATTAAATGGGAAAATTATGTGAGTAGTAAATCAGACAGCAAGTGTTAGTCACTAGTCATGTCCAACTCTTTGCAATCCATAAACTGTAGCCCACCAGGCTCCTCTGTCCATGCAATTCTCCAGGCAAGAATATTGGAGTGTGTTGCATTTCTTTCTCCAGGGGATCTTCCTGACCCAGGATCGAACCCAGTTCTCTCACATTGCAGATAGATTCTTTACCGTCTGAGCCACCAGGGAAGTCAAAATAAGATATTATTGGTCAATTTGTGATACTAAAAATAAGTTACCATGAGAAGTCTGTGCTTAGCACACCATGGGACATGAAATTCAAGTGAATGAAAAGTGATAAACATTTCTTCATCAGGATTATTATGTCCATTAAAAACTGCAATTCTTCAAAACTATCCCATTCTGTGGCCCTCTTGTGATATATGTTCAATCTAGCCACAGACTAGTGGGAAGAACCTGTTTCTAATAAGCAATCCCATCTCAACCACTTTCAAGATTAAATGAGGTAATCACATCAGGTCCAATTTACCTGCAGAATCTCTGTTCTAAACTTTCACAATACATTTCATTTGCAAAGTTTGTCAACTTGCATAAGATTAGCAAGATATAAGTTTAGCTTGGTATAAAATTAGCTCATGCAACTAAGAATACAGGTGAATTTGAGCTTCTCCTGTCAGGACCTTGACTGTAATAAGCCCTGCACTGTGCTCTGCTGCTGCTGCTAAGTCACTTCAGTCGTGTCCGACTCTGTGCGACCCCGTAGACGGCAGCCCACCAGGCTCCTCCGTCCCTGGGATTCTCCAGGCAAGAACACTGGAGTGGGTTGCCATTTCCTTCTCCAGGCATATTAACTTTAGACAATTTTTAATAGACGAGTTGTTAACACCTACTTGCTGGCTTTTCTTTCATATTATATATATCATAACTCTCTGGAAGCTAAATACCTATCTAGAATGCTAATCAAGATATTAAAATTTAGAATTTGAGAAGAAACTATGGGCTATAAATTTATCTAAAGAAGTTGTCTGACCTGGGGAATTTATAATAATCCTATTCTAGAGTTTATTTGTGAGAAATATTTATGAGTGTATGTGTGTTGATGGAGTTTTAATTTTCTCTCCCTCACTAGAGTGTAAGCTACATGAGGGCAAGAATCTTTGTCTTATTTTTGTTTTCTATTTTTCCGCCACGGCTTTTTTCTTAGAACCTAGATCAGTGGCTGACATGTAGAAGGCACTTGGTAAACACCTTGGTGAATGAGTGAATGCTCAAATGTGGGGTCTCTACTCTGTGTGGTTGACTAGGAGATTTCATTCCCACCACTGGCACACACTACCAGGAAATTCAACCAGATGGAGAGATTTTCATCTTAAAATCTTGGTGGGTAGAGTACAAAGGAAAGTGTGTATTTATGAGATGTGTTTCTAGAAGGTTTGCTAGGTGCTTCCTTTCCCTATTCATAAACAGAGGGAGTGGATCAATTTTATGGTGTTTGTTTTCAAGGAAAGAGAGAAGTGTGTCCTTGAATTTTCCAGGCCACCTACATCAGACAGCAGTCAGGCAACCAATACATCTTGGTTCATTTGATTTAGAAAAATATTTACAGCAAACATTCTCTGTGGCTAAAAAGTCCACTGATTTTTTAAAATTTTTTCTCTGCTCAATTCCTGAATGGAAAGAACCAAGGGTGAAATGCCACATAATTGGTTTTTCTGAATCTGGCATAATTGGCCAGAATGGATAGACTCTTGCAATCTCCATCTCCAGGGCCCAGGAGGGATACTTTGTTAATGGACTTGTCTGGCCAATGCTGGCTTCTCATGCTTAGAGACAGAGGAAATCAGGAGGCTGTTGGCAGATAGCTGCTTCAGTCCAACCAAGATGGCAGCCTGGGGTCCCCACCGTACGCTTATCTGAGAGTGCCTTGGCTCACCTTTTCTCACCTCTTACTATACATATGTACATACTTAAGTAGAGAACTAAAAGTGATTTACTGCAATTTTCCACTAAATTACTGAGGCAGTGGAAACAGTCTCAGGACTATTTGACTTTGGATCTCACTCCCTTGGCACAGAGTCTGACATATTAACAGATGCTGGCCTTTTTTTTTAAATGCTAGGGTGACCAATAGTCCTGGTTTGCAACATTCTCTTTTTTGTTGTTATTGTTCAGTCACTAAGTCGTGGATAACTCTCTGCAATCCCATGGACTTCAGCACACTAGGCCTCTCTGTGCTTCACCAACTCCCAGAGCTTGCTCAAACTCACGTTCACTGAGTTGGTGATGCCATCCAACCATCTCATCTTCTGTCATCCCCTTCTCCTCCTGCCTTCAATCTTTCCTAGCATCAGGGTCTTTTCCAACGAGTCAGCTCTTTGCATCAGGTGGCCAAAGTATCGGAGCTTCAGCTTCAGTATCAGTCCTTCCAACGTATATTCAGGGTTTATTTCCTTTAGGATTGACTGATTTGATCCCCATGCAGTCCAAGTGACTCTCAAGAGTCTTCTCCAGCACTACAGTTTGAAGCCATCAATTCTTTGGCACTCGACCTTTTTTACTGTCCAGTTCTTGATTTTAGCAGTGAAATTCCAGGGTCCAGAACAAACTTGGATGGTAGGTCACTCTGTTCAGAATTCTCCAGAGTTGCTCATCAACTTGCAGAATTCTGAATAAAGGTGAGTTTACCTGTCTCAAATTTGTGTACCACCGGTCTCATCAACCCGGGGGCACAGGGCTTGCAGAAAGTCAACAACGAATTTTTTGTTTTAAAAAAAATCAATATATTAATTTGTGCTGTAAGAAAATTCTTTGTTTTGCTTTTCAAATACCTGTCAGAATAATCAGTTAGCATGAAAAACTAAAAGGTTGTGCGTAGAAAAGAACAAACTCAAATAAGAAGCATGACAAATGATTTCAGTTACAGGGTTCATACATTGCTTTCCTTCCTCCACATTATTTGCTAAGTGACGTATTGCAGACATACTGGTCAATACAAAGGATCAGGGTAATAGTTTGGATATTTTGATATGAAAAGGTAATTTAAAAAATTAATCCCAGGAAAAATATGACCAAAATTTTTTTCATACCCCCTTTTAAAAACAAGAATAAAATAGACATGTGACAAAAAAAAATATCCCATCATTTAGTAACTGTGTTTTAAACACATCTTCATGTTCTGAATTTTCCCAAATGAAATGCCACAGAGAAGAATGTACATTTTACAGTCCTACACATATTTCATATACTGTTTTTACAACAGCTGTTGCTTTCACAGAACTTTAACCCTGCTGTGTAAATGCATCACCAGGAAAATACTCAGGTTGTCATGGAGACAACCTTAGCCAAGGCCCTTTGCTCCGTTGAACTGGTGTCAGCTTTCAGCCTCCCTGCATTCCAGTCGGGCATCACCCCCGGGCTACAGCTCAGACTTCATTAGAACCCTTGATGAAGGACAGCACAGGAATCTGAGGCAATTACCAGAACTGTGTGACCACTTTCCATCAATACACCTGATGGGAGAACTGAAAATTAATTCCAGAGGGAATGATGGTATTAATCAAGATTTCCTGGCATCTTCCTTGAAGAATGCAGCTGTCTTTTTCTAGCTAATTTTAGGCCCATCCATTGTCTTAGCAGGGAGAGATAACATTACAGCTGACATTTGGAAGATTATTTAAAGTATCGTATAACAAGCGCCACAAGTGTAGGGCCAAAATTTCAGTGTTCCTCAAAGAATTGATAAAATTTTGTTACCCCGTGAAGAAAATATAAAACCACATTTGCACTGAATTCTGCATGCTGGTAATCCATGAGAGCATCTTCTTAAACATGTTGAATACTGTGCTTGACTTTAAATAAAGTTGAGTGTGAAGGGGTCATGCAAAAACATATTGAATTAGAAAGCAAAATTGATGATCATGTGGTGTTTCTTGCAAAACATTACAAAAGAGAAGAAAATGAAGTCCTAGCTTGGTTAACCACTTTAGAGAGCAAATTAAAGCAAAATTTTTCTAAAACAGCTAGGTTTTACAATCTTGAAGGCCTGCATACATGCATTCATGCACACACGTGTGACTTTATGTTTCTGTCATCCCTAAAAAATCCCAATGCGTTTAAATACATACATGGAACACAACCAAACAAGTGCTTCATTGGCCACAAAGGACACTTACCGAATTGTTGTCAAGGAACTGATTCAAAACTGAAACCCAAAATGAATTTGGTGTTTTAATCAATCCATCGTCAGATGACTTTGTGTGGTGGTAACTCCAACAGACTAAGGGACAACAAGCAGACGCAAGCAAAGCTAAATTCATGTGGAATCATCCTTAGAAATATGACTGAATCTGACTTGTACTTAAGCCGCAAATACATGTGCCTAAATAAATGTATGACAGAAATGTATGACAATGGACATGTTTAATGAACTGGTGACAGGGTGAGAAAGAGATGGAGTCGACTTTAATTTTTCTTATCCCTTCTTTGAAAGAGCGCTGTAATCCAGTTTCTTGAGAAATTGTCACTGGAGTCCAGTCATGCTGCCCACTTCCTCAAATACTTACGAGTGAGTCACTCGATAGCGTTTTATGGAGCACGTTCTTGGCCCCTGCACATGATCGGTCACCATGAGCCAACAATTATGATGCTGCCCTCGTGGAGCTTGTGTCTTTCTGAGCTGCTCCTTTGTCATTGTAGTTTTTGCTCATACTGTGGTACATGTGTTCCTGAGTCACCGTATCTACAAATGCTTCAAATGGCAGGAGATAAACAGCTAAAAGCAGTTGTTTTTTAATAAAATTTTTTACAATGAAATTGTTATCAGCAAGAAGTTAAAGAGCATTCAATAACTATGACTTACTTTATTTCTGATTCACTTTTTGAAGAGTAACTTTTTGTTCCATTATGGTCAATTTCTTTTTTCACTAAATTTGCCCTAGAAGGTCAGCATTAGAAAAAAAAAATCAAAATCAAAGAAGAAAGGCGTGTCACAATTAACATTACTTTAGGTAATGGGCCATAGGTGTTATTTCAAACAAGATATTTCAAAAATCAGTGGCAGCAAAATAATTGTGAAATATTAAGCAATGTGTTATGTGTCTTGTATTCAAACAACTCAGTTGTGGCTGTATGCTCATGGCCTCCAGGGAGAGATGTGACATGGCTGAGGCAGAGAGAAAATGTTGCTTTCTTGGCTTCCAAAATCCTGGTTCCTGAGGGAGATTGAGAGGGCTCCAGTGGAGAGAAAATGCTTGGAGAAAACAAGTCCTCACCCAGGATGTCTAGTAGGGAGCATGTGGGATGAGACGCAGAGGGAGGTAATGAGATCAGAGGGGCGAGCGGTCCTGGGAAAGAACAGCTGCATTCAAGGGGTACTGAGTGGAGAGGAATAAGGACCATCCGTGCAAAAGGCCACCGTGAGAGGCTTGATCAGTGTGCAGGTACCAGATGGGACTCAGAGACCTAGTAACCAGACTATGCAGTCAGTTCAGTTCAGTCGCTCAGTCGTATCCGACTCTTTGTGACCCCATGAATCGCAGCACGCCAGGCCTCCCTGTCCATCACCAACTCCCGGAGTTCACTCAGACTCACATCTATCGAGTTAGTGATGCCATATAGCCATCTCATCCTCAGTCGTCCCCTTCTCCTCCTGCCCCCAATCCCTCCCAGCATCAGAGTCTTTTCCAGTGAGTCAACTCTTCCCATGAAGTGGCCAAAGTACTGGAGTTTCAGCTTCAGCATCATTCCCTCCAAAGAAATCCCAGGGCTGATCTCCTTCAGAAAAGACTGGTTGGATCTCCTTGCAATCCAAGGGACTCTCAAGAGTCTTCTTTAGCACCACAGTTCAAAGCATCAATTCTTCGGTGCTCAGCTTTCTTCACAGTCCAACTCTCACATCCATGCATGACCACAGGAAAAACCATAGCCTTGACTAGATGGACCTTTGTTGGCAAAGTAATGTCTCTGCTTTTGAATATGCTATCACCAAGGCACAATTTACCAGGAAAAACACTTCTTTGAGTACCCCGCTTCCCTTTTTCCCTGTCCAGCATGCTAGTTGGCATCGACTGAGTTCTATTGCCAAGGCTTTACGGGAGCTTTACATGTAGCTCATAGTGTTTGCTGTGCCCTGACTGGATCTTCTGCCCATCACCCTCTTTGTCCTCTCTAAGAGAATCTGGGACCACACACCAGTCACTGCCTGGGCCCAGGGCGAAGGGGAATGGATCGTGACAATTCTTTCCTGATATGACACACGCAACTTTTGCCACACCTCTTCGGCCAGCACAGATCAGGTGCTGAGCCTGATTTCGATGGAATACTCAGCCACAGGAATGGGTGGCGGGGACTACTCAGACGACCTACCACATGTACTCTGTGCAGCAGGTAAGCCCTTGGCAGACAGTGTCATAAGAGAGAGGGTGTGGTGGGCCTTGGACAGCTGGCAGGTACATCTGTGTGGATGAGCTAGTGTGAAGGGGTGGGATGGTAGTGCGTGCCTCTATGTCTACAGGTGAATAGAACCAGCCTAAGATACAGCCAGAGCCAGATCAAAGAGATGATAAACTCCTTGAGGATCAAGTTGTAGGTTTTCTGTCTCTCCTCCATATTGGCCACACAGAGTGCTGGGCCCAGAGGTAGCAGTCAGTACTTTTCAATGAATTCAGCAGAGGTTGTAAGAAATGACAAGGGCCAGACCAATACAGAGTGACTTCAGCTTGTAACAAAAAAAAAGGAATGAGAACATTCTACATCTTGTTCACATTCTGCACAGTAGACTAGCACTGAAAAGCCTCACTAGGATCCCTCAGAAAAGCTAAATATCATAATGATAATAAAGAGTTGGAAAATGTTTTCTCTTTGAGTTTCTGTTACTTGCAACCAAGAGTTTTGAGTACTACTGTGATTTGTTAAGTAATTACCTAATAAAGGCAGAGTAGAGGTACCACATAATTTAAAAAAAATCAGAATCGATCATCCTGTATCTATCATTCCATTTCTTTTTTCTTATCTTAATAAAATATGATGGAAAGATTTTTAAGCAATTAAGCATTTTTTCTATGAGGTTTTATTAGTTGTAACATTAATTTGTTTTATAGGATGTGGTTACTGAACTTTCAAGTTGTTTCCAAATTTCCAAATTTTGAACACTGCTAGAATGAATGATTTTATTTATATACCTCTGAGCAGCATTCCTGATAATTTGATAGTTTGGAACCTATCAGTTGGGAATTGAAAGGCATTCTTTCTTTAATTCTTTAACTAATTTATTTTTAACTAGAGTATAACTGCTTTACAGTGTTCTGTTAGTTTTATGTGTTAGTTTCTGCTATACAACAATGTGAATCAGCTATGTTTATACATATATCCCCTCCCTCTTAAGCTTCCCTCCCACCACCCCATCCCAGCCCTTTAAGTCATCACAGAGCACTAAGCACAGCAGCATATGCAACTCAATATCAAGAACAACACCAACAACGATAAACAACGCAATGAAAAAATGGGTGGAAGACCTAAACAAACATTTCTCCAAAGAAGACGTACAGATGGTCAAAAAACACGTGAAAAGATGGTCAACATCACTCATCAGTAAAGAAATGCAAATCAAAACTGCAATTATATATCACCTCAGACCAGCCATAAAGACCATCACTGAAAGGCAATGATCAATTGTCTTTCAGAGAAATAAGTCAATTTACAGTCCCCTCCTACCCCTCAAAAATGCTTTAGGGCTCATTTTTCCACGCCCTAATCAGCATTGCTTTCTTATAAAGGAATTTGGAGCTAGGCTGCAGTATTCTGGATCCTTTACTGGTCAGGGATATGACCCAGTCATGGGACCTCAGACACTCACCCAAACTTGCCAGCCCCTAGTTCCTTCATCAGTGGAGGGGGGATGAAATACTCCTATCACATCCTTCCTTTCACTGTGTAGCCAGCCTTCAGGTGTTTTTTGTAACCAAACCACTTCCCCATCAGAAAATAAGGCGGTGTGTGATGTGCCTTTTGCCTTTGGTCCATTATGCATCCATCCCCTATTTATATAGTGTTACTTGAGAGCATTTGGAGAACAACTGTCCAAAAATCTCTCCTGCTGAAATTTCATGCAATTGAAAATGCTAAGGTTACAAATAATGAAGAACATTGTCCTTACATACTGCACAATAATCCAAGGCTTAAACAGAGTTCCAGAAGTAGAATTTTCATGGGAGAATTTTTAAAACAGAACCAACTTAAAGTTTTATAGTCAAGTACAAGAGAAGGGATAGTTGTGAAACATAAATTCTGCTGTGGTAAACTGACTAAATCAAATTCAGGTTAATAATTTTTTTTAAATTTTGAGTATTCAAGTTATTAATATTATGTATCTATAGATACATAGAATGGTCCAGAAGGTGAACTCTTCTCACTGGTTCTGAGTCTTAAATAAAACAAATTGTAAACATTGGGATGGAAAGACACACTGAAAACCAGAAAATGCCTTTAGTAGACATTTTATCTGCAGTAAAATAAAATAAAACTTTTAAAGTATGCTTAAAACTGTTGAGGACTGGGATATTTAACATATTCTGTCTTCTTTGTTTTATTTTAGTGAATATAAGAATATTATAAAGCTTTGCATATATATTAATTCATAACTTTAGTGTTTACAACTTTATTTTCCCTTATAGTGTCTTAAGATTTGATTATAAAATTCTCCTATTCTAAAACTTTCAAAACACATAATCTTTCTAGTTGTCAAGAAAATGCTGTGATAAACATCAGCGTACATACAAACACCTTGGTACTTCTGAGATATAATCATAAGTGTTAAAGATTATCATCTTTAATAAGTTACTGAACATCTCTGTACCTGAATTTTCCCATCTATAAAACAGAATATTGTTTGTAATAACATTATTTTAGAGTGTTCTTGTGAGAAAAAATAAGTTTATACTATATCCCATTTTGCTGACTTCATGATACCGTCTTCCACTTTCCTGCATATCTGAAATCCTGACCATTAATGGAATCTCAGTTCATGGTTAATGAGACATCATTCTGTTATTCGTACACCTGGAAAAACATCAAAGTTCCAGCAATAACAACGAAAACGTTCCAGCAACCACATTTTCATGATGGATATCAGCACTTGGAAGAAAGTCCTGGTGACAGAAGTGCAGCATTCTTCATTTCTAGGAACCGATGGCTGTGGGGAGCAGGTAGGAGAGGAGGTGGGGCCACGTGGGTTTTCCAAAGTCCTGGAAGTAGGAACCAAAAGTAGACATGTTCTGCATAATTTTCAAAGCCAACTTCAGAGTCCAGGACAAGGCACTTTCAGTTCCTTTATGGACTGTCTCAAAAATGACTGTATCCTCGACATTCTTGTCACAGGAGAAATTGTGTGGAAACCAAACAAATAACGATGCCTCTGCATGTGAAAAAGTTCATTAATACCTTAATCATTTTGTTTTGCTCATGTGTCCCTTTCTAAATATGAACAGTAATTCAGAGTGCACCTCTATGCCTAAATAAATCTGAAAGAACATTAAGTATGGAAGAGACATTCCAAGTGACAGGCATTCATTGTGTCAGTGTTTAACCAACAGTCCTTTTTTCCTTCACTTGCTGTTCCATAAAGAAGAGTTGCATCTTACGCTCACTGGTGATTGAGTTTGGATAAAATATGGCATGTACAGAGTTCAAATGGTATTTGGTGTAGAGTAAGTGCAATGTGAGTTTTTGCTTTTATTTTTGCTGAGGAATGAGATTATGGATCTTTAATGATTTTTCCTGGATCTTTGCTTTCTAAATTATCTACCCAGAGCACTTCTTTTTTAATTAAAAAAAGGTCAGAAATGCAGATGCCCCTGAGAGGGAACCCGGAGAAGGCAATGGCACTCCAGTACTCTTGCCTGGAAAATCCCATGGACGGAGGAGCCTGGTAGGCTGCAGTCCACGGGGTCGCTGAGGGTGGGACACGACTGAGCGACTTCACTTTCACTTTCACTGAGAGGGAACCACATGCAGTCAGTGACTCCTTGAAGTAAATGATTAGACAAAGCACTCCTGGAAGGACCAGGAGAAGGGCATAGTCTGACCCTTGCAGTCCTGACTTCTGGTAGACCTGCCTGAGCAGTACAAGTGGCCCACCGGAACAGTCTCTTTAGCCTGTGTTCTCTCTCCCAGCTCTCACATTCGGCCTGAAGTTGGATCTGACTGCCCCCCTACATCTGGCCCACAGCCACTAGAGCTGTTCTCTCCCACCAGCTGTTCCCCGCAGCTCAGCCCCTCATCTCTCTGAGGCAGCACAGCCTGACAGAGATACAGTGAGGGCTTCACATGAGATTATAACTGTTCTATTAACTACATTCAAAAATTGAAAAGATCAAGTGAAATTACTTTAAATAGTATATCTTGGGAGGACTGATTCTGAAGATGAAACTCCAATACTTTGGTCACCTGATGTGAAGAGCCGACTCATTGGAAAAGACTGTGATGATGGGAAATATTGAAGGCAAAGGAGAAAGGGGCAGCAGAGGATGAGATGTTTAGATAGCATCACTGACTCAATGGGCGTAAATTTGAGCAAACTCTGGGAGATAGTGAAGGACAGGGGAGCCTCGCATGCTGCAGCTCATGGGTTGCAAAGAATCAGACATGACTTAGCAACTGAACAACAATACAGTATATTAGCCTAGTATATCGAAAATATTATTATTTCAGTGTGGAATGACAACTATTTATGCATGCCTCGGCTGTGCCAACCTCTTTGCTAGGTACTAGGGTAAAAGGATGAACAGACAGACAGCCACAGCTCCTCCTGTCCTGAATGGGAATTGTTTGTCAGAATCTGTAGTTAATATGTGTTTCTTCTAAACTGACATAGATGAGAAAGGTTGAACAGATCACATTTCTTGTAGACCTGATTTATAATTCTCATTGTTACCCTGATTTCAGCCTATAACTGACTTTGAAAACTATTATAATCCTATTGCTCAGGGACACATTTAAAACCTACTCAACATTAAATACATACATACATGCATACACACACATGCAAGGCTATTAAAAAGGTCTCCAGCTTGCATATCTAATACTTTTATCAGAATTAGTATGTATAATTTACTTTCCAGAGATAACCCAAGGAAAAGGAAAGCATCTTTGTAACATAATTTAGAGAACACTTGCACAAAAGTATGTCTTCCTCCACCCACAGCCCATCTAAAATTCCCTCCATTAGAAGCTTTCTTTGGGTTGAGAATTATCTTTATCATTACTTATTTTTTTAAGCACCTATTTTTTGCTAGGCACTGTAGAATAGTAGGGAAATGCCCTCCACTTTCCTGCTATGGGTTGAGTGGTCTGATATACCCTCTGCCCCTATTCCAAGGAACTTGGACTCCTGTCCCAGTGGTTAGGGGGGCTGCTGATTTTCCCATAGGCACTTCGATCACAGAGGAAAACAGAAGGTGTCATGAGACTATATAACACTTTTGCAAAACTTCAGAGTCTGTAGGGAAGGAGCCAGTGAGGGAAGCATTGTTAACTATAAGCAGGAAGTCTTCAGCCCACACAGTGAAAGGATTAAAGGAGCTGGAACATAATCAAGGTACCCAGTGGGGCAGCACAGATGACCATAACACAGGTAAGTAACGTGTTGGTGGTGGAAGGCTCCTGTGGGTTTGGGAAAGGAAATAGGATGGAGGAAGGAATAAGGAGGGACAATAACATATTCAACAAAATACCGTATTTTAATATCATTTTGATCTAACACAGCTTCTGCTCTGATGGACCGGCCTGGTGATGTAGAATGTTGATTGTAAGCCAGGCTTGACCACCTAATTCAAATGCTTAGCTCTATTCCCTGAGAAGAAGCTAGCCATGATGTAAGTCAGCAAGCCCAGTGTGTAAGGAGCAGAAAAAGTGGGTCAAGTAGGGAACTAATAAACCCCAAGAGTTTCTTTTGAAACCTGCATGTTTGTTTTGAAACTCCCCTTGCATTAAGCAGCATTTAGCTCATACATTACTCAGCGATAACATGTAAGAGAACCCCATCTGTGACTTGGTAGAACTTAGTGTCCAGGGGGAACATATATTTTAGAGCAAGGAAGTCTTAAAGAAGAGTGGCTCAGAAGTAGTTTAAGGCACTTGGAACTGAGCAGGCTACCAAAGGTGCCCGCATGGACAGATGAGTGAAGGCATGAATGGCTAGAGGCTGTCTGCCAGAACACGTGACTTTGAAGACAAGATGTTACCATCTTTCTAGATGCCTCAGCAGCATGTGGGCCCTTGGGTTGTAACACAACCTCCAGAGGAATTTATGGGGAAAGCCTAGATTAAGATAAAGTTTCCTCAATAATGGTGGAAAGAGTGCTCAAGATGACAACTAACTTGAATTTTAAAGAAGGAAGTCATGCTTCTCCTATGTGTGAAAGTTTGGACTAAGCTTCCTACCTGTTTTATATATGCTTAGTATGATGAAAAGGGGACTTGGATGAGAGATGGTGCCTGGGCCAGGCTGGGGATTGGTGTATAAGAAGCACAGCTAGAAGAATTTTCAAGTATCTGAGAAGTCTCCATGTAGAAGATGGATACAATGTTTTTCCTATGCTGCATTTAAAACAAAGTTTGGAAATGCTGGCTTTTACATTCAGAATACAGAAATCTGTTCCAGTTTTTGGGAATGTCTCTTAATTTAAAAATTCTTATCTTAATGTAGTGGGTGAATTTCCTGACCTTTGGATGAATTTGATCATCTAAAAGAACATTGGCAAATTATTTGGCTTAGAGACTCTGCTATCTAGGATGCTGAGAGAGTTCTTATGTAGGATGGAGTTTTGGGCTATGTGCGCCTCAGAAACGGGAGTGGAGGGACTACTGTGTTGAGCCACCTACTATGTGCCTATTGTTGACCTTAGTCTTTTTGACCACCCATCACTTGAATGCTTTTTCTGACCTTGGGGAATTTCCTATATTGTGCATCTTAATGTCAGAGATACCTCCCAGTGTTTGGTTTGGAAATGCCAGGTAATCATTCTCGGCCTGGCTTGCTGGCATCCAAGGCCTGCTGACAGTGACAGCAGTGTCCCTATCAAAATCCTGTGCGACACAGTCTTCTTTGTTGACGCAAGTCTGAGCTTTGTTCTCCGGCCTTCATGGAGAATCTGATTTCTTCTTTGCTTTAACATTTTGTTATAGAGAATTTCAAGTGAGCATGTACACACACACAAGAAAAGCAAAACAGATCTCTCTTGTATTCAGAGCAGTAACTAATATTTTGCAATTCTGCTTTTTCCCTACCTGATGACTTTTTCTCTGGAATTTTTAAAAATGCAAATCTCTGATATTATGCTATTTCACTTGTAAATACGTTAGTATATTAGCCTTTGTCAAGGCCTCTGTAAGAATCATAACTTTAATGACAATATCACACTAACAAACCTCACTGTAACTCTTCCCAGCCATAGCACAATTTCTCCAATTTTCTTTTTAAGGTAGGTTTACTTGAACCAGGATCCAAAGGTCAACAGTTACCTTTGACTGTTAGGTTTCTTACACCTTCTCTTTTATTCAACAACAACATTCTTCTATTTTTTCCATAACTTTTATTTGATGGTTAAACACTTCATTTTCCTATAGCACCTAATATCCTTAGTACGTTGCTTCTGTGTTTCATTCAGCCAGCGTGGACTTCAGTTGACTGCAACTAAGAATTGCAACTGAAATACATGTTCTTAAGGATCCCAGTTATACAGAGGAGGAAACTGAGGTTCATCTGGTTTAAGGAACATGCGAAGTTTACCAAGTTAGTGAGTGTCGCAGCAGGAACTGGAATTCACAGCTCTGTGAATTCTCAGCATCTGTAAGTGACCGTCATGCTTTCTCCCAACTCCCCTTCACTCTACCATTCTGTTAAGTCCATCATGCTCCTTTCCTCAATCTCAAGTTCACGTCAGCCAGCAACACACCCCAGAAATTCAGAACACCTGAGTTCTCACTGCCTGCAACAAGTTTTGGCTTTAGTATAAACTTACACTTCCTGCCAGAATACAGGTAGAGAAGTGGGTAATTATAAATGCATTTTATGTATGTATCTTAATTCTAAATGTACTAGGCTGTGTGGTTGCTCAGTTGTGTCTGACTCTTTGTGGCCCCATGGACTATAGCTTGCCAGGATCCTCTGTCTATGGAATTTTCCAGGCAAGAATACGGCAGTGGGTTGCCATTTCCTTCTCCAGGGGATCTTCCTGACCCAGGGATCAAACCCGCATCTCTTGCATCTCCTGCATTGGCAGGTACACTAGGCTGGTGGTTCTCAAAGTGCAATCCCAGGACCAGAAGCTGCAGCAGCATTTGGGAACTTGTGAGAAGTGCCCCTATAGGCCTCCTCAATTAGATTCTCTGAAGCTGGGGCTCAGCCATCTGTGTATTAACACGCCTTCTAGGTGATTCTGATGCCTTTTCAAGTTTGAGAACACTGCATCAAGCCTTCCCACCTGTGTATTCCCACAACCTCACAGTAACATAAAAAGTCCCCAACTGCTACCTGGCAGCACCTCTAAGACTACACATAGAACACCCTCTCTTCAGCCACTACATACTTTTCATCTACCACTAAGTTTGCTGTCGGCTTCTTGGTATTTAAAAAAAGTTACTATTTTTTAAATGTCATAATTAAAATCTTTTGTTCCCATGAATGAAATCACAGTAGTGAATGAAACCACACATTTCAGATACTCAACCCTTGTTTTTATATGTGAGAGCAGTGTTCGTTAAAGTTGTAGCTAGACAGCTTGCTTCCAGGCAAATGACCCCAAACTACCTTCAAACCTACAGAAGCTCTTCGAGGTGGAGGGACTTTGAGAGACACTGGCTGGGCTGATGGACTGCCTGCTCCTGGCAGGCAGTTGCTGGTTCCAGTGGTTGCTGGTTCCATTTTTCTCTGCTGGTTGATGAAGGGTTCAAAAAGTTGAAGGACAACGAAGAATAGTAGGGAGAAGGCTTAAAACTTTATTGTTGTTTTTCAGTTGCTAAGTTGTGTCCGACTGTGAGACCCAATGAACTACATCACACTAGGCTTCTCTGTCTCCTGGAGTTTGCTCAAACTCATGTCCATTGAGTTGGTGATGCCATCTAACCATCTCATCCCCTGTAGAGTCTTTAAATCATTCATGAAATTTTCAGGTTTTTGTTTTGGTGCTCTGGGGTAAGCCTCACTTGCCTTGTCTTTTTCTAACCCTCTTTCCTTATACCTAATCATCTAGGTAAAACTTCCGCCATTGGATTCTCGCCCTCTTACTCATGATGGGTAAGAGCAGGCATTTAGTTCCCCATTCCCACTGGTTTTGATCCGTGTTCCTCATGGGGCAGCATCCAATCCCTAGTCTCCCCTCAATCCCAGGCTTCACTGGGTATCAGCCTCAAGGGACCATGACATGCCTGGGTCCTCAGTTGTCACTGACCTGTCCTCAGTACTGTGCTTGGTCCCCACTCAGCCTGAACTCTATATTCACAATTTAAGCCCTTTTGGGAAACAAAGACATGCAGGACCAATCTTTGCAAGGCACCATCTGTTTTTTCTCTCCTGTACCAGCTTTTCTTTTTCTCTCCTAATCTACGTTCTTTCTAAGACAGAATGATACGTCAAGAATTCTTAGCACTTTCTTTCTCAATCTACTCAAAGATTTCCCCTCATACCTTTTGCGACTTTCTGAGCCATACTAAATTTCCCACCACTAAGAAATAGGCTAATTTTACTAGACTATGTCAAATTTCAGCTGTGCTGTACACCACACACACACACACACACACACACACACACACACACACACAGGCTTGCCTCTCCATTCCATAGTGTTTTCTCTTCAGAAAGTTAATGAAATATCCCCACAGCAACTCAAACCACTAACACTGATTTTTACAAAGTAACAAACTGGAAATTTCTGGAAAGAGTTTGCCCTATAATGTTTGGACTTCATATTTATAGTTTGTGTCGAGTTGTGTCTTACTCAAGACATCATTCCCCTTCATTAAGTAAAAAGTAAATACATCTCTAGTGTTACCAAAACAAGCTGCTGTTTACCCAAAACCAGCTATCTGAACCCAATCCCTCTTTCTTGGAGCCTGAAGAGGGGGACTGGCCTGAGACCACAGGCTTCACAGAGTTGAACAGGCAGCAATTCACGGGCCAAGGTGAATTGAGAGCAAAGAACGCTCTTTTATCCTCCACCTTCCTTAGGTTTCCCTAGTTCTTTTAGGGCTGTCATGGGCTCTTAACATGATATAAGAAGGCACCCACGGATCACTTACTTCTCTTGGCATGGGACCATTTCAGGGGTTTATGCTCCCCTATCAATCTCTCCTTCTTCTTGGCTCTTTCTCACCAGGCTCCAGAGTGAAAAATGAGAAGGCTCCAATCGCGCATATTAAACCATAACTAATTATTATTAGATCAGTTTTCACTTTTTCCCAATCCAACTGTCACATGCAAAGGTCTTAATTTACCAGCTCCAATAGGCCTGAAGTGAAGGGAAAAAGCAGACTGAGAGGTTCCAGGGATGAACCAACTTCAACTGGCTTAAAAGCTTTGTAAGTAAAAAACGCTTTTAGGTCACTGAAAGTAACGGACTTCAGTCTTCTCACGGGAATTGCCCCTCAAATGCTGCAAATGTTGTTGATGTTCTCTGAACCGAGGGAAAATGCCTGTGGGAAGCTGGGGTCACTCTAAATTTAGATATGAGGCCATATAAAAGCCAGGCACTGAGAGACACAAAATTTCACTTCGGGAAGAGACCCTTGAAGTAAACCTGTGAGCACCACAAACTCTTTGAATCCTGGTGGTCACCATTTTGTCATCACAGGCAGGAAAAGGGAAAGTGTAAGGATAAGACCCAGAGATCTTGAGTCTCACTTTAAGAAAATACTCATGACCCAAATCAAAGGCATTAAGTTCTTCCAGGAGGCATGTAAAGTCCCGGAATCGGCTCAGATGCACATATATTGGGAGTTTGGAGGCTGGGGTTTGAGATGGGACCCCGGAGAACTAAGTCCCCATTCTGGTTCACCTTGAACTGAAGTTGCCCAAGGGTTGCGCTCAGTTGCTCAGTCGTGTCTGACTCTTTGCGACCCTATTTACTGTAGCCTGCCAGGCTCCTCTGTCTGTGGGATTCTCCAAGCAGGGATACTGGAGTGGGTTGCCATTTCCTTCTCCACAGGATCTTCCCCACTCAGGGAACCAACCCATGTCTCCTGCAGCTTCTGCACTGCAGTCAGATTCTTTACCACTGAGCCACCTGGGAAGCCCCCTAGGAATAGATCCATGCATAAATGAAAGCACTGCCTGTTATCAGAAAAGATGAAGTAATGAAGTACAGAAGACATGGTCTGGAGCTAGTCGGTTATCCATGAGGAAAATAAAATGAAATCCAATCCTTACTACACACAATATACAAATTATTTCAGGTGGCCTAAAGAGTTAAATGTGAAAAGAACAATTTCAAAACTTTTGGAAAATAATAGAATATCTGTTTTTATGTTTTTTCTTTTGTTTTTTAGTGTGGAAAGGACTTCTTAAGCAGAAGAAGGCCAATCCATAAATGAAAAGAGGGAAAAATTAGATTATACTAAAATGTAAATGCATGTTTATCAGAGAACACATAAAAATTTTAAAGCATAAAAAATTCACAAATCAATAGTGAATATATGCATCATGTATGCATAACAACTATGTGTGTATACATATACACCAAATAAAACACATACAGAAAACAGAAAACAAAATAAACTTTTTTTTAAAAAATCGAAATAACTAAAAGACAGGAGTAGGCATTTCACAGGAGAGGGAATCCAAATGGCCAACAAACATATAAAAAGAAAGTTGACTCCATTATTAATCAGGGAATTACCAAATGAAAGCACTTTATACTCATCAAATGAATAAAACCGTCACAGTAAGGTGATTACAGAGTAAGGTGGTACAATCACCTTAGAAGAAAGTGCGTCATTATCTGGTGAAGAGGAACTGCACATGTCTGATGACCCAACACTTCCACTCCCACATGCTGCCCAGCTGCACTGCAGACATGGCTGAGAACTCCCTAGATTAATTGCTTTTAATAACAAAAATCTAAACTTGGTCACATGGGAATGAATGAATGAATCAATCAATTAATCAGTGATACAGTCATACAGTGGACTATCAGAGAATAAAATAATTGAACTCCAGCTATTTCTATCCATCTTCATAAACTGCAAAAGCATAATATTGAGATGTATATGTGATATATGTATATGAAATGTCTACCTGTCTAGAAAAGGCACATACAATGTGGTTCCAATTATATGATATTTCAGAATAGACAAAACTGACATGTTATTTAAGGATTTGTTCACATATAATGAAATCTGTGAAGAAAGACAGGAGAATGATCACATCATACTCAAGAGAGTGATCTACTCAGTGAAGGAAAGAGACTCCAGTGTAAGAGGGGCACACAGCAGGCTTCAAAGGAATTGGTATTAGTCTATTCCTAAAGCTTGGTGGTACATATATTGATTTTCATTTTATTATTTTAGAGCTTTTATGCAGTGTATATCATCTCTTTAATGCATGTATGAAATAATTCTTAGTAAACATCATTGTCAATTTCCAGGGATTTTTTTGTTGTTGTTATAAGGATTATGGTAAGTTGGTTGAGTAATAATAACTTTCAGAGCATGTGAATGAGACAGACAGTAAGAGTTACTGTTACCATCAGGGAATCTGTAAAAGAAACAGACTATTCACATAGAGAACTGAGCTGAGAGCATCACTTCTGGAGATTACAAAAAAATATTCCTCATCCCCTTTTTAAAAAATGTGAATTTGTTCTATTAATTTTAAAAAAATACACATTCCCTAGCATGGCATTCAGAAGTCACTCAATAAATATTTGTTGAATGAGTGAGCAGATGGATGAAAATGTTGTCTGCTACCACCCAGCTGAGACCAACCCATAGGTCTGCTATAAAATCCTGCTACTACCTGTGTGCTGACTCCTACCCAGGTCCTGAGTCAGTGGAAGCCTGGATAGTTGGGTGGAATGGAAAATTTCCTTTCCCCTGATGACTCAAGGTCTAGCCAGTGTCTGATGTCTTGACCTGTGTCCAGTGTGCTTGAGGTGAACTTAGCTTCAGGACACAGCAGCAGACAAGCCCATCATTTCCACCTGCAGAACACATTGCCTTTGTGGAGACCCAGAGCTGCCAGGAGAGGTGGAAGGAGTTAGAAGATTCTGGATTAGATGTCATCTATTACAGGGACCTGGAATCAGGGTGGTGGGCCCCTGACACAACTGGGCAAGGTTGTGAGGGTGTAGGTGCTGGAGAAGCCGAGGATGTGAGCTGGGGGATTGGGCTTCCTTTTCAGGCAGCCATGATGGACCATGTGCATAATGAAATAGCATAGTCTTATACAGAGAAGAGTGAGCAAGCAGAAGAAGAGTTAAACATCTGGAGGGAGAGACTTTATAATGACCTGTTACCTTAAGTGAAGCTAGTTGATTCAATAAGCCCTGAGATAACAATAACATAAACAAATAGCAACAGCAAAAGAAAATTAAAGCTGGCAGCAAAACTCACACAGTGTTTACCCTGTCCCAGCACCTTAAGCATAATGCGCTCAAGTTTTGTTTGTGAGTTAGAAATCCCCACTCCACAGCCAAGAAAACTGAGGCATAGGAATTTTATCTAACTTGTACAAGCCAAGTGTGGAATAATTACCTGAATCCAGCCGGTTTGGCTCCAGAGGCCATCCTCTTCATCTTGGTATCCTTCTATCTCTCAAAGGGTCTTCAGGTAGGTTGGGTTACTTGCAAATATTCCCTGACTAAATCAATAGGCAAATCTTTTTGAGAAACCATACTGTTGCCCTGCTCTGTACGTTTTATGCATCACGAGCAGATGGACAGGCCTCTTCCTGGGCCCTGACTCTTGCATCCCTTCTGGTTGTCTGAAGACTTGAACTTTTAAGATGATAGCCCAATTCCAGGGAGACTTGACCTGTTTGCCTGATATCAGTTCACTCCCATTTTTATTGCTCTGGTGTCTGCTTTTCTGAGGAAATACTGTGAAACTCAAAGCTCTGAAATTTTCCCAAACTTGTGTTATTCAGAACATAAGTTCTGAAAGATATTTTAAAACAGAAATAGACTCTCAGACATAGAAGACAAACTTATGGTTAACCTAAAGATAAGGGAGGGATAAACTGGGAGTTTGGGATTAACATATACACACTACTATATATAAAATAAATAACCAACAAGGACCTACAGTGTAGCACAGGGAACTATTCAATATCTCATAATAACCTATAATGGAAAAGAATCTGAAAAAGAATAGGTATACATAAATATGTATAACTAAATCACTTCACTACACACTTGAAACTAACACAACATTGTCAATCAACTATAGGACTTCCCTGGTAGCTCAGCTGGTAAAGAATCCTCCTGCAATGCACAAGGCTCTGGTTCGATCCCTGAGTTAGGAGGATCCACTGGAGAAGGGAAAGCTACCTATTCCAGTATTCCTGTCTAGAGAATTCCATGGACAGAGCTCAGCAGGCTACAGTCCATGGGGTCGCAGAGTCACACACGACTGAGCAAGTAAGCACATGTATACTTCAACAAAAAATAAAGACTAAAGAAAAACAAGTTCTGAAAGATGTTCAGTGTTCTACAGACAAATTAACAAACAAAAAACATTTTTTAAAATGAGCAAATTGTCATGCTGATCAACTTATCTATCTTTATCTAGCATCTCTATTCAGCTTATGCATCCAAGGCCAGGCAAACTGCAGCCCCGATCTTGCTGGTACAGAGAGTGCAATTCCATAACTAGTTGCTTACACATTTTGTTTCTCTCCTAGTGATGTCATGGTAACATGCAGTTTTGCCCCCAGAATGGTTCATCACCGGTTTCTCTGCCCTATAGATGCACTGTTCCCTTTAGGAAAACCAACACAACAAATGAAAAATATGTGCCACGCTATGCTCTGAACCAGTGTACATTACTTTTATTTTATTGTCAGAATGATTTTTCATTTCTGCAACAGTTACTCAGATTTCTATTATTCGCTTTATTTAATATAAATTAAGTGAACAAGAATACTGGAGTGGGTTGCCATTCTCTTCTCCAGGGGATCTTCCCAACCCAGGGATCGAACCCAGATCTCCTATACTGTAGGCATTTACTTTGCCATCTGAGCCACCGAAAGCCCAAAGCTCTGAGAGGTTAAGTAAAAATGCTTTAATATTATAGAGGTAAAAATGGTAGCAAATGCTGCCTATTAAAGGCTGTAAAGAAACCTGAATATGCTTTTTAAACTCATTGTTTCTCAATCTTTTTTTTCTGTAAGATTCCTTATAAGGTCCGAGAAGTCAGTACCTTGAGGAAATACATTTGGGAGAATGCTCCTCAAATGTGCCATGTCATGACTGTCCACACAGCTGAACCTCGCCCATGATTGTGACTTTATGAAGCAGAGGTGCGTTCGATCTCCAGATCAGGAAGATCCCCAGAAGTAGGAAGTGACAACCTGCTCTGGTATTCTTGGCTGGAAATTTCCACAGACAGAGGAGACTGGCAAGCTACAGTCCATGGGGCTGCAAAGAGTTGAACATGACTGAGCGACTGAGGTTTGGTGGGAAAAGCTTGGATGTTGGCATTACAGAGATCAGGAACCAGCCCACCACTAGGAAAGGATTTTAAACAAGCCAGGGTTCAGCTCCCACCTCTGTAAACCCCAGAGAGTTATGGAGACACTTACATGTGATCATGTATTTTAATCTAAATTGAATGACATAAATAGGCACTCAGAAAAGGGGAGATGATACTACATTTTGTGGGTGCAGGTAGAAAATTAAGGAGTAAAAATGAACCGACGCTCTACTGAAAGAGCTCTACTTAGCTCTACTAAGCCTAATTTCTCCATCTCATCTGTCCTTCTCCACTCAACCTAAGTCCATCACTACTCCTACAATAGTCAAGAGCTGCCCTAAGTGGAAACTAGGGACAGGAATGGCAGAATATCATATCAAACAACCTGCATTAAAAATCAAACAAACTCTAGAGCATTGCATTGTTCCCTTCACCACGTGTCTCTTCAGCCTCCAAGCTGAGATGATTTTTGCACATCACTTCATGGGAAATAGATGGGGAAACAGTGGAAACAGTGTCAGACTTTATTTTGGGGGGCTCCAAAATCACTGCAGATGGTGACTGCAGCCATGAAATTAAAAGACACTTACTCCTTGGAAGAAAAGTTATGACAAACCTAGATAGCATATTCAAAAGCAGAGACGTTATTTTGCCAACAAAGGTCCGTGTAGTCAAGGCTCTGGTTTTTCCAGTGGTCATGTATGGATGTGAGAGTTGGACTGTGAAGAAAGCTGAGCACTGAAGAATTGATGCTTTTGCACTGTGGTGTTGGAGAAGACTCTTGAGAGTCCCTTGGACTGCAAAGAGATCCAACCAGTTCATTCTGAAGGAGATCAGCCCTGGGATTTCTTTGGAAGGAATGATGCTAAAGCTGAAACTCAAGTACTTTGGCCACCTCATGAGAAGAATTGACTCATTGGGAAAGACTCTGATGCTGGGAGAGATTGGGGGCAGGAGGAGAAGGGGACGACAGAGGATGAAATGGCTGGATGGCATCACGGACTCAATGGACGTGAATCTGAGTGAACTCTGGGAGTTGGTGATGGACAGGGAGGCCTGGCGTGCTGCGATTCATGGGGTCACAAAGAGTCAGCCACTACTGAGAGACTAAACTGATCTGAACTGAATTCTAAGGAATTCCAGGAAAGCATCTACTTCTGCTTCACTGACTACATTAAAATCTTTGATTCTTTGGATCACAACAAATTGTGGAAAATTCTTAAAGATATGGGAATACCAGACCATCTTATGTGCCTCCTGGGAAACCTGTATACCAATCAAGAAGCAGCTGTTAGAACCCAACATGGAACAACAGACTGGTTCCAAATTGGGAAAGAAGTACGTCAAGGCTGTATATTGTCACCCTGCTTATTCAACTTATATGCAGAGTACATCATGCAAAATGCCAGGCTGGATGAAGTTCAAGCTGGAATCAAGATTTCTGGGAGAAATATCAATAACCTTAGATATGCAGATGACACCATCTTTATGGCAGAAAGTGAAGAGGAACTAAATAAAGAGTCTCTTGATGAAAGTGAAAGAAGAGAGTGAAAAAGCTGGCTTGAAACTTGATATTCAAAAAACTAAGGTCCTGCATCTGGTCCCATCATTTCATGGCATATAGATGGGGAAAAAGTGGAAATAGTGACAGACTTTATTCTCTTGGGCTCTAAAATCACTGTAGATGGTGACTGCAGTGAATTTAAAGTTTCACTTTATGAAATTTAAAGATGCTTGCTCCTTGGAAGAAAAGCTATGATGAACCTAGATAGGTATTAAAAAGCAGAGACATCACTTTGCCAACAAAGGTCCATAAGGTCAAAGCTATGGTTTTTCCCAGGAGTCATGTACAGATGTGAAAGCTGAACCATAAAGAAATCTAAGTGCAGAAGAATTGATGTTTTCAAACTGTAGTGCTGGAGAAGACTCTTGAGAGTCCCTTGGACTGTGAGGAGATCCAGCCAGTCAATCTTAAAGGAAATGAACTCTGAATATTCATTGGAAGGACTGATGCTGAAGCTGAAGCTCCAATACTTTGGCCACCTGATGCGAAGAGCTGACTCATTGGAAATGACCCTGATGAAGGGAAGGATTGGGGTCAAAAGGAGAGGGGGTGACAGAGGATGAGACGGTTGGATGGCATCACTGAATCAATGCACATGAATTCGAGCAAACTCTGGGGGACAGTAAAGGACAGGGAAGCCTGACGAGCTGCAGTCCATGGGGTCGCAGAGCGTTAGACGTGACTGAGCAACTGAAAAACAATAAATTCTAAGGACAGCCCATCTGTTGAAGAATTACTTTTTCCTGGATGGGAGGAGGGGAAGAAAGAATGTTGCCCTTTCATTTTGGCAAAGGTCTTATAAGGACCCACCTCCAGCACCCCCCCCCCCCCCCCCCCCCCCCCCCCCCAGGTAGAGGGAGCTGCTTGCCAGCTGGGAAGCAGGACCCAAGTCTCCTCCAATCAGAAGAACTGAAGAATTTAAAGGGCTAGGCTTTTATTGCAGGCCAATTTTTCAGCCTCTTTCACTGGGCTTGGAAGCCAGATCCCTGCAGGCTTTGCCTTTTTCTGGGAGTCTGCTAGGATTCTGGAAAGACAGCTCTTGTGGGATGGAATAAGCCCTTGATCTGGGACAGGGGTCGGCAAACATTTTCTATACAGGGCCAGAGAGTAAATAGTTCAGGCTCTGTGGGCCATATGGTCTCTGTCTTAATTACTCAACTCTTTCCTCGAAGTAAGACAGCAGCCAAAGATAGTATGTAAACGTAGTTGTGTTCCAAGAAAACTTCATTCGTGTGTTGAAATTTGAATTTTATGTAATTTTTTGTGTTACAAAAGCTGCTATTTTCCCCTAACAATTTAAAACTGTAAAACTCATTTGTATCTTGTATGCCATACAAAAACATACAGTGGGTAGCACTGGGTCCATGGCTGCGAGTTGCTGAGCCCTGATCTAGGAAGTACTGGGATATTTTTAAAGAGGGACTTTAGATAAATGTCTTATCTTCTATGAACATGAGTTGGAGAACCAACCAAGCAGAAGTGGGATAAACTGCGAGATTATGTTTGTGAAGTTGTTCTGATAACTATAAGGTGATTTTATAAATTAACATTAAGATTATTGAAGTAAGTCTTCAAGCAGAAAAGTTGGTTCCAATGTCAAAAGACCTGTAAATTGTCCAGGGATCACTTTTAAAAAGAAAATTTCCGCCTCTGTGGGAAAAAATACAGTTCAAATGATCTTTTCCAAGTGTTTTGTGTTTTGTAGGGAATGAAAAACCACAACCAAAATGTGACTTGTGGTTTTGGATGTTGGAGGGGTTTTGCCACCACTTATTTTAAAAGTCATAAAAATCAACCACAAAATATCTAATTTCTCAAACTATTATTTTTACCATTTAATTAATTACACTGTAGGTTGAAACATTTCTTCCACAATTCTCCTCTTTTCTGTGGTTTTTCCCTTCTACTAGCAACACCTGAAACAGGGCAGTAGCCCCTGATGTCAGTGAAAACAAGAAGCAAACGCAGCTCTTGAGGACATGAATTATCTTCCAGCCTCAGGCTGACAGATATTCCAGGGTCTGCAGAATGGATAAAATCAGTAGGAAAGGGGGTCTCAAGTGGGACCCTTCAAGTCTTGAGTTCCCCTGAGCTTTCTTCCCAGGGGTGGGAGGGTCACGCTTGCACTGGCTGCAGAGGAAGCTGGCAGGGCTTTACAGGTATTGTGAGGAGAACTTCTGCCCCAGAGTCTCTTTCCAAAGGTTCCCAGTGAGCACTCAAGGGCTGTGCCCTCCCAGCAATATTAAAAACTCTGGTGAAATGGAGGCCAAGTGTGAGAGACCGATGTTCTGGGGAAGAAAGAAATGTGGAAGGCAGAGAGGAGGAAAAGCAAGGCTAAGGAAATATGGGTACACTTCATTTTATCTTTAAAATATAGATTTTTGTTCTACTTTTTATTTTATTCATTTCTATTTTATTTTATAAAATGAGAATCATAGAAGTTGACATCATGAACAACTGGGGAGAAGATCTTATCTGGAGGAATTACCTGGGGTTGCCTCATGCATTTAACAACTCAGAATCAAAGATTCAAAAGGAAAGAGGGAGGGGCACTAGAAGGAGAAGGGGGAGGAAGGAACAGGGGAGAGGAAGAAAATGGAGGAAAAGAGAAGATCATTGCAAGAGCTCAGACCTTCCTTCCACTCTGCTACTTCACCCATTAGGACAGCTCTGGGCTGAATCACGTGGCTTCTTCACCCTCCGTGAGGCTCGCTTCCTCGCTAAGTGTGGGCATCTCCTCTCTAGCATTTATACCTGCACATTTTCCATTTCACAGATGCAAGTCAGCAGCTGGATTTAGTTAGCCATGAAAGGACTAAAATAGTCAGGACAGAGGTCCCATTTCCCCTTTCCCCTCTAGACTTATCCTCTATTTTCCTTTCCTTCTTTTTTCCTCTATGTCCCCTCTTCATGGATCTTGACTAGCCAAGAAACTCAAGGTTTGCACAGTTTTCACAAGTTAATGTGATTGTACAAATGACCCCAAGCAAGAGGTGCAAAAACAAGAACCAACTAATCAACAACTGCAAAAAAAAAAAAAAAAGAAACTGCCACTTGAGCCAAAAAGTGTCAGGACCACAAAGACTGTGAAGGACTCTAAAAAGCATGGCCTTGCTTAACGAGGTCTGCAGGTTCTCCCCAGTGTGCATCAACTGAATAGAGACTTGAATGTCTGTCTGAGTTCCTTCCATTGTTTTCTTGTGGCTGAACTCAACCGAAGACCACTCTTGATAAAATCTGGGCTGTTTGGTGCTGATGTGTTGCCCTTCTGAAGGATTTTGAAGAGCTTCCCCTTTGCATATGGATTTTCACAGCTGTGGTTGTTGTGAGGGTAACTCTCCTGCAGGGACCTGGAAGGATCTCCGTGTGAGTCCCTCATACACTTCCCTTTACCTCCTGCATATTGCCCTCAACCCACACTCATAAACTGAACAGACCAGAATGTTATATGGGGGTACCTAGAGGTGGTAGGCTTAGGGCTAGTGGAGGAACCATGAGTTTTGGTTTCCACATCCAGTCTCATTTCAACCAGGACCCCCCTGGTTATGCTTGTTGGACATCGAGTTCACTTACAAATTTTAAGTAAAAGTTGGAAAACTAGAGACTGAAAAGAACACCAGGATTGGAGGCAAATCACAAGTCACTCAAGAGTCTAAGGACCAGGATGTGGAAGAAGGGAGGAAATGGCTCTGTCTTTCAAGCATTGGCCCTCTGACTATTGATTGTCTGTTCCACTTCCTCATTTACAGCAACTCCTCCTAAAGTTGTCTTCCAGCCCAGACTCACCAACCTCCTTGTCTGGCATTGCCTGAAGATAAAACATATCCATGTGAGTAAAGCACAGTACGTGGAGAAACAAGGAGTTTTGAGACAGATACACCCAGGCTAGGATCCCTGGCCTTGCCATTTATGACACCTGAAACTTTTAGGTTTTTATTGAGTTCTGTGAGCCTCAGTTTCCTTTGTAAAAAAATGAGCACACAAATATTTAATACTTCTTGAAGTCAGTAACTTTTCCCTTCCCCTTCTCTTTTTAACTATATCCACTTGACTTCCATTAAACAGAAGAAATACAGTTCTCCTAGAGCACGTGCATGCTAAGTCACTTCAGTTCAGTTCAGTTCAGTACAGTCGCTCAGTCATGTCCAACTCTTTGCGACCCCATGAATCGCAGCACGCCAGGCCTCCCTGTCCATCACCATCTCCCGGAGTTCACTCAGACTCACGTCCATTGAGTCCGTGATGCCATTCAGCCATCTCATCCTCTGTCGTCCCTTTCTCCTCCTGCCCTCAATCCCTCCCAGCATCAGAGTCTTTTCCATGAGTCAACTCTTCGCATGAGGTGGCCAAAGTACTGGAGTTTCAGCTTTAGCATCATTCCTTCCAAAGAAATCCCAGGGCTGATCTCCTTCAGAATGGACTGGTTGGATCTCCTTGCAGTCCAAAGGACTCTCAGGAGTCTTCTCCAACACAACAGTTCAAAAGCATCAATTCTTCCACGCTCAGCCTTCTTCACAGTCCAACTCTCACATCCATACATGACCACTGGTAAAAGCATAGCCTTAACTAGATGGACCTTAGTCAGCAAAGTAATGTCTCTGCTTTTGAATATACTATCTAGATTTGTCATAACTTTTCTTCCAAGGAGTAAGCGTCTTTTAATTTCATGGCTGCAGTCACCATCTGCAGTGATTTTGGAGCCCCCCAAAATAAAGTCTGACACTGTTTCTACTGTTTCCCCATCTATTTCCCATGAAGTGATGGGGCCGGATGCCATGGTCTTCATTTTCTGAATGTTGAGCTTTAAGCCAACGTTTTCACTGTCTTCTTTCCTTTCATCAAGAGGCTTTTTAGTTCCTCTTCACTTTCTGCCATAAGGGTGGTGTCATCTGCATATCTGAGGTGACTGATATATCTCCTGACAGTCTTGATTCCAGCTTGTGTTTCTTCCAGTCCAGTGTTTCTCATGATGTACTCTGCATAGAAGTTAAATAAGCAGGGGGACAATATACAGCCTTGATGTACTCCTTTTCCTATTTGGAACCAGTCTGTTGTTCCATGTCCATTTCTAACTGTTGCTTCCTGACCTGCATACAGATTTCTCAAGAGGCAGGTTAGGTGGTCTGGTATTCCCATCTCTTGAAGAATTTTCCACAGTTTATTGTGATCCACACAGTCAAAGGCTTTGGTATAGTCAATACAGCAGAAATGCATGTTTTTCTGGAACTCTCTTGCTTTTTCTGTGATCCAGCGGATGTTGGCAATTTGATCTCTGGTTCCTCTGACTTTTCTAAAACCAGCTTGAACATCAGGGAGTTCATGGTTCACATATTGCTGAAGCCTGCCTTGGAGAATTTTGAGAATTACTTTGCTAGCATGTGAGATGAGTACAATTGTGCAGTAGTCTGAGCATTCTTTGGCATTGCCTTTCTTTGGGATTGGAATGAAAACTGACCTTTTCCAGTCCTGTGGCCACTGCTGAGTTTTCCAAATTTGCTGTCATATTGAGTGTAGCACTTTCACAGCATCATCCTTCAGGATTTGAAACAGCTCAACTGGAATTCCATCACCTCCACTAGCTTTGTTTGTAATGATGCTTTCTAAGGCCCACTTGACTTCACATTCCAAGATGTCTGGCGCTAGATTAGTGATCACATCATCGTGATTATCTGGGTCGTGAAGATCTTTTTTGTACAGTTCTTCCATGTATTCTTGCCACCTCTTCTTAATATCTGCTGCTTCTGTTAGGTCCATACCATTTCTGTCCTTTATCGAGCCCATCTTTGCATGAAATGTTCCCTTGGTATCTCTAATTTTCTTGAAGAGATCTCTAGTCTTTCCCATTCTGTTGTTTTTGCATTGATCACTGAAGAAGGCTTTCTTATCTCTTCTTGCTATTCTTTGGAACTCTACATTCAGATGCTTATGTCTTTCCTATTCTCCTTTGCTTTTTGCCTCTCTTCTTTTCACAGCTATTTGTAAGTCCTCCCCAGACAGCCATTTTGCTTTTTTGCATTTCTTTTCCATGGGGATGGTCTTGATCCCTGCCTCCTGTACAATGTCATGAGCCTCATTCCATAGTTCATCAGGCACTCTATCAGATCTAGGCCCTTAAATCTATTCCTCACTTCTATTGTATAATCATAAGGGATTTGATTGAGGTCATACCTGAATGGTCTAGCGGTTTTCCCTATTTTCTTCAATTTGAGTCTGAATTTGGTAATAAGGAGTTCATGATCTGAGCCACAGTCAGCTCCTGGTCTTTTTTTTGTTAACTGTATAGAGTTTCTCCATCTTTGGCTACAAAGAATATAATCAATCTGATTTTGGTGTTGACCATCTGGTGATGTCCATGTGTAGAGTCTTCTCTTGTGTTGTTGGAAGAGGGTGTTTGCTATGACCAGTGCCTTTTCTTGGCAAAACTCTATTAGTCTTTGCCCTGCTTAATTCTGTATTCCAAGGCCAAATTTGCCTGTTACTCCAGGTGTTTCTTGACTTCCTACTTTTGCATTCCAGTCCCCTATAAAGAAAAGTAAATCTTTTTGGGGTATTAGTTCTAAAAGGTCTTGTAGGTCTTCATAAAACCGTTCAACTTCAGCTTCTTCAGCATTACTGGTTGGGGCATAGACTTGGATAACTGTGATATTGAATGGTTTGCCTTGGAGACGAACAGAGATCATTCTGTCATTTTTGAGATTGCATCCAAGTACTGCATTTCAGACTCTTGTTGACCATGATGGCTACTCCATTTCTTCTGAGGGATTCCTGCCCACAGTAGTAGATATAATGGTCATCTGAGTTAAATTCACCCATTCCAGTCCATTTTAGTTCACTGATTTCTAGAATGTCGACATTCACTCTTGCCATCTCTTGTTTGACCGCTTCCAATTTGCCTTGATTCATGGATCTGACATTCCAGGTTCCTATGCAATATTGCTCTTTACAGCATTGGACCTTGCTTCTATCACCAGTCACATCCACAGCTGGGTATTGTTTTTGCTTTGGCTCCATCCCTTCATTCTTTCTGGAGTTATTTCTCCACTGATCTCCAGTAGCATATTGGGCACCTAATGACCTGGGGAGTTCCTCTTTTGATATCCTATCATTTTGCCTTTTCATACTGTTCATGGGGTTCTCAAGGCAAGAATACTGAAGTGGTTTGCCATTCCCTTCTCCAGTGGACCACATTCTGTCAGACCTCTCCACCATGACCTGCCAGTCTTGGGTTGCCCTGGAGGCATGGCTTGGTTTCATTGAGTTAGACAAGGCTGTGGTCCTAGTGTGATTAGATTGACTAGTTTTCTGTGAGTATGGTTTCAGTGTGTCTGCCCTCTGATGCCCTCTTGCAACACCTACCATCTTACTTGGGTTTCTCTTACCTTGGGCATGGGGTATCTCTTCACGGCTGCTCCAGCAAAGCGCAGCCTCTGCTCCTTACCTTGGACGAGGGGTATCTCCTTACCACCGCCGTTCCTGACCTTCAACGTGGGATGGCTCCTCTAGACCCTCCTGTGCCTGCACAGCCACCGCTTGGGTTGCTCCTCCCGGCCACCGGCCCTGGCCTCGGGCTTGGGGTGGATCTTCAGGGTCACTGCCCCTGGCCTTGGGCTTGGGGTGGCTCCTCAGGGTCACCGCCCCTGGCCTTGGGTGCGAGGTGGCTTCTCCTTGCCGCCCCTGACCTCGGATGTGGGGTGTCTCCTCCCAGCCACCACTTAGTCATGTCCAATTCTGTATGATCCTATGGACTAAAGCCTGCCACGCCCCTCTGTCCATGGGATTCTCCAGGCAAGAATTCTGGAGTGGATCTCCTTCAGGAGACTAAACCCATGTCTCTTACATCTCCTGTATGGCAGGTGGTTTTCTGTGGTTGTTGTGAGGGTAGCTCTCTTGCAGAGACCTGGAAGGATCTCTGCGTGAGTCCCCCATACACTTCCCTTTACCTCCTCCATAGTGCCCTCAACCCACACTCATAAACTGAACAGACCAGGAGTTCTTGACAGAATGTTATATGGGGGTACCTAGGGGTGGTAAGACTTCACTTTCACTTTTCATGCATTGGAAAACGAAATGGCAACCCACTCCAATGTTCTTGCCTGGAGAATCCCAGGGACCAGGGAGCCTGGTGGGCTGCCATCTATGGGGTCGCACAGAGTCAGACACGACTGAAGCGACTTAGCAGGAGTGGTAAGCTTAGGGCTAGTGGAGGAACCATGATTTTTGGGTTCCACATCCAGCTTCATTTCAACCAGAACCCTCCCCCACCATGAATTGGACATGACTGAAGCGACTTAGCATGCACCGCATGGAAGCCCCCTAAGATCACAGCGTAGCACAATACTCCCATTTCAAGCATTACTTTCAGAAAAAGCACAACATCAGCCATTATTGAGGTACGCTCATCAGAGACTATCTCAGGCAGAATTCTCTGTTTTACTTTTTTTTTCTTTATAATAGACTTTATTTTCACGAACAGTTTTATATTTGCATAAAAACTGCAATGACTGTCTAGACAGTTTCCATATGCTGTGCACCTAGGTTATCCTATTGTAAGCATCTTGTATTGTATGATACATCCGTTGCAATTAATAGCAACCTACTATGTTAACTGAAGTCCAGATTTTATTATTATGTCCTCAGTTTTTCAATAATGTCCTTCCTCTGTTTCAGAATTCCAACCAGAATACCATGTTACATTTTGTTGTCAAGCCTATTTTGGTTCCTCTCAGCTATGACAGTCTCTCAGACTTTCCTTGTTTTTGATGATCTTGACAGCTTTGAGGAGGACTGTTCAAGTGGTTTGTAGCATGCCCCACTACTGGAGTATGTCTAGAGTTTTTTTCTCATGATAAAGCTAAGGTCATGGGTTATCAGGAGAAAGACCACAGAGATAAAGGGCCATTCTAATCACAATGAGAGTACACTGTGACTGTGACTTATCCCTGTTAATGTTGGCCTTGACCACCTAGCTAAGGAAATGTTTGCTGGGTCTTCTCACCATGAAGCTACCTTCTCCCTTCTGCACTGCACACTTTGGAAGGAAGTCTGAGAGATTCATCAAATGTGGGTCCACATTAGGTCCTCTAGCTTTCTCCTCCTCCTTCTGTCAAGCCAGCTTCCCTTTTGTCTATGAACTGTATAAACATGGGACTCCAGCTATTTTCCTTGCAATTTTAGAGAATTTCAAAAATATCTAAATATTCTCAAAACGTCTTTTCTTTCACCCAAGCCATGGACTTTTTCCTGTCTTTAGCAAAGCATGATCTCTACTTCAGAGTTCCTGTAGTGAAATGTAGGACGATTGTACATCCACCACTATATTCTTGCTGGGACCAACCTTTGTGGCTAGTCCAGCTGCTCAATCCCAAATTGATTTACACAGGTCAACAGAAGAACAGACTGCAGTTTCCCAGACCAAGGTTCCTCACATGATGGGTGTGCAACTCAAGGAGATGAATGAGTCAGGCTAGGCTAGCTGTATGCTGCTGTAAGAAGCAATTGCAAATCGCAGTGATTTAGTATATAGTGTATCTTTGTCATTCAAGCAAAGTCCACTGTAGGTCTGCTGACTCTCAAGGATAACTGACCTTGATTGGAGACAGATCTCTTTAATTCCGTGTCACTTGATTCATTTCCTGGCTCTGTGCTCTCCTCAGAAGAAGAAGAGATGGCCGAGAGGTCACGTGTATCTTCATGGCCTCACATTGGCACTTGTACTTACAGTCCATTGGCCACAACAGACCACATGGCCCCCATCTATCTGCATCTTGAGAATCCTTGTATCATAGGCTCAGGTCTCTCTTCTGTACAATCAAATTTTTTCCTTTGGGGATAAAATTTTGTGACTGACACAAAGCACTTCCAAACGTCTTCTCAGATTTCCCCCCAAATGCATGGAACTAAGTAAGCCAACTGTTGCAATATCTCAATAACCTTTATCTCACTTTACATTGATTTTTCTCCCTCATTATAATATGACCCATTATTATAAAGATCAGAAGTGGGTTCTGCCCAGTATAACTATTGCTCAAGAGTTAACCCAACTTGATTAAATGTTCACCTTGTTCTTGGCTCACCTCACTTTTTCAGTTGTAAAAATATGAAACATTCTGCAGTCCTTTTTTCTTATTTGTTTTTCCATAAGGGCATATTGATGTATCTTTTCCCCCAAATTTGAAAACTTAACTCCTTTTATTTCTAGTTACCAAACTTGATGACTTTCTTCCTCCATTAACTCCTTCCCCTTCTTGAAATTCCCTGTCTGCCCACACAACATGGGGTCACCTAGGCAATTGTCACTTCACCAATCTGGACCTCAGTTTCTTCATCGGTAATACGAGAGGTTAGAGTGAGTTGTAAATTCCAGTTTCAGTGGTCTCACAGTGTGTGCAGAACCTTTGCTGTTGTTGTCTTTTTCAGCACCTTCCTCATCAAGATATTTCCCCTTTTAAATCATGGGATGTGCTCATGATGCAATTAAGGCCTGAGATATTTTAAAACAGAAAATAAAGAAGCCCTTGACTGTATGGATCACAATAAAATGTGGAAAATTCTGAAAGAGATGGGAATACCAGACCACCTAACCTGCCTCTTGAGAAATCTGTATGCAGGT
Organism: Ovis canadensis; assembly: GCF_042477335.2. Lineage (NCBI taxonomy): Eukaryota > Metazoa > Chordata > Mammalia > Artiodactyla > Bovidae > Ovis > Ovis canadensis. Next base: position 33,077,058 of record NC_091246.1, read on the forward strand.
CAGGAAGCAGCAGTTAGAACTGGACATGGAACAACAGACTGGTTCCAAATAGGAAAAGGAGTACATCAAGGCTATATATTGTCCCCCTGCTTATTTAACTTCTATGCAGAGTACATCATGAGAAACGCTGGGCTGGAAGAAGCACAAGCTGGAATCAAGATTGCTGGGAGAAATATTAGTCACCTCAGATATGCAGATGACACCACCCTTATGGCAGAAAGTGAAGAGGAGCTAAAAAGCCTCTTGATGAAAGTGAAAGAGGAGAGTGAAAAAGTTGGCCTAAAGCTCAACATTCAGAAAACGAAGACCATGGCATCCGGTCCCATCACTTCATGGGAAATAGATGAGGAAACAGTGGAAACAGTGGCAGACTTTTTTGGGGGGGGCTCCAGAATCACTGCAGATGGTGACTGCAGCCATGATATTAAAAGACGCTTACTCCTTGGAAGAAAAGTTATGACCAATCTAGATAGCATATTGAAAAGCAGAGACATTACTTTGCCGACTAAGGTCCATCTAGTTAAGGCTATGGTTTTTCCTGTGGTCATGTATGGATGTGAGAGTTGGACTGTGAAGAAGGCTGAGCATGGAAGAATTTATGCTTTTGAACTGTGGTGTTGGAGAAGACTCTTGAGAGTCCCTTGGACTGCAAGGAGATCCAACAAGTCCATTTTGAAGATCAACCCTGGGATTTCTTTGGAAGGAATGATGCTAAAGCTGAAACTCAAATACTTTGGCCACCTCATGAGAAGAGACGACTCACTGGGAAAGACTCTGATGCTGGGAGGGTTTGGGGGCAGGTGGAGAAGGGGACGACAGAGGATGAGATGGCTGAATGGCATCACGGACTCGATGGATATGAATCTGAGTGAACTCTGGGAGATGGTGATGAACAGGGAGGCCTGGCGTGCTGCGATTCATAGAGTCGCCAAGAGTCGGACATGACTGAGCGACCGAACTGAACTGAACTGAACTTATGAGTTAAACACTGGACTTGAAATCTCTACCTTAGTTTAGAAATTTTACCTTTCTTTAATACTCTCAAACAGTTCTTCAGGAATTAAATTATTTGGTATCATTCGTTAATTTACATGACTCATTATACAGTTTACTCAAATTTAAACAGCATTGTGAACATAGAGGGCTTCCCTTGTGGCTCAGTGGTAAAGAATCTGTCAGCCCATGCAGGAGATGAGGGTTCGATCCTTGGCTTAGGCAACCCACTTCAGTATTCTTGCTCGGAGAATCCCATGGATAGAGGGGCCTAGCAGGCTACAGTCCATGGGGTCACAAAGAGTTGGACACAGCTGAGCATCTGAGCACAGGATATGAATGTAAAGTGGGGAAATATAAAATTCTCCTTGAAAGAATAATGTAATTGACTCCTAGGTATTTTTTTTCCCCATGGTGTTCCCAAAGATTTAGTTACTTGAAACCAGAACTAAATAAAATTATTGAGTTAATTTTGAAGTAAATGGCTACCTACATTGATAAGATGCTTCTATAGAAACTAAAACCTCCATTTATACTTAGGTGATTTTCTTGTTTCCTTTCATTGCATAAAAATATAATAACATTGTAAAGGATTTTTGTTTTCAGGGAATGGAATCAATCTTAACTCTGTCCCCTTAAGATAATTTTTGTGTTTGCCATTTATTTCAAGATTAAACATTGAAAAAAAAATGGATTTTTCTTCCTCAGATGCTACAGTTATTTATTAAGCAGTATCAACTTTTAAAACCGGTTAGCCGAAAGTAATGTTTAGGTCATGGCAATGAATGCAGTGAGTTTCCTCCCAAAGCTGAGAACACATCTGTGAACTCTTGTTAGCAAACAGTTGCTGAACTAATTATCTGCCTACCTAGGAGCACATAAGAATTCACTGTGAGCTTTAGTTACAATGAAGACCATTAACAATGAATTCTACAGTGGTTTGGGCTTTTCAAAGATGGTGTAAGGAGAGAGGGTGGTAGTACGGATACATGGAACACCATTTGCCCACCTGCTTTCCTCATTTCCCTTTTTGTTGTTGTTCTGGGTTCTTGCTGCTAATGATGAAATGTAGATAAAGTGCCTCAGCTGCTGGAGAGAGTTCTCCATCAGCCAGTTCTCTCCATTCCATATTATCTGCATCATTGAAATCCAACTAGTGCCTGATTTCCACTTTGATGCTGATTGAGGTTTTGGAGTATTTTAAAACAAAATTCTGGGACTTCGGCTGTGAGAGTTTACTCTAACTCTGTGCTTTCACTGTAGAATTCCCCTTTGGCTCCAGGAGACAGGTCTGTGCAGGGTAAGAGCCCTGAACTGAGAGTCTTAGCCCAGCATTAGCTTCTGAGTCTGTAACCTGGGATGAATCCCTTATCATTACTATTTTATTAGAAAATGGAAGGGTGGGGATGCTACCAATACCTGCAAAAGGCATTTGTAAAAAATGAAAAAGTTATGATTTATGACAATGATATAATCCAGACAACCTAGTGTTGGCATTAAGACAAATAAATAGATCACAGAGAAAAGAGTCCAAAGGTAGGCCCATACTAAGGTGCTAAGGTAGTTCAATGTTGAGAAGACTGTGTTTTGTATTTTAGCAAATGGTAAAAGAACTACTGGACATTCAAGTGCAAAACAAAGCAAACCAAAAATCCACCTCAACCATACTTGCCATCATACTTAAAAATAAACTCACAGGACTTCCCTGGTGATCTAATGGTTAAGATTTTGATTTCCACTGCAAGGGGTATGGATTCAGTCCCTGGTAGGGAGCTAAAATCCCATATGCCTCACAAGTAAAGAATCAAAACAAAAATCTAGAAACAAAATTGTAACAAATTCAATAAAGGCTTTAAAAATAGTCTACACGACACACAAAAAAATAATTCAAAGTGGATCATAGACCTACATGTAATACCTAATGCTATAAAACTTTTATTAGTAAATACAGAGAAATATTTCTTGCACCTTTACTACAGGGAAGGAAAAATAGGCATAAATGAATAAGTAGAGATGAATTTTATCAAATATGAAATCTTTAATCCTAAAAGGCCCTGGTTATTGTTGCTATTATTTAGCTACAAATCCTGTCCCTCTCTTTGTGACCCCATGGACTGCAGCATACCAAGCTTCTCTCTATTTCATTATTACCCAGAGTATGCTCAGATTCATGTCCATTGAATTAGTGATGCTATCTAATCATCTCATCCTTTGCCACCCCTTTCTCCTTTTGCCTTTAATCTTTCCCAGCATCAGGACCTTTTCCAATGAGTCTGTTCTTCAAATCAGGTGGCCAAAGTTTTAGAGCTTCAGTTTCAACATCAGTCCTTCCAGTGAATTTCCAGGGTTGATTTCCTTTAGGATTGACTGATGTCATCTCCTTTCAGTCCAAGGGACTCTCACAAGTCTTCTCCAGCACCACAGTTCAAAAGCATAAATTCTTTGGCACTCAGCCTTCTTTATGGTCCAGTTCTCACACCTGTGCATGACTACTGGAAAAACCATAACTTTGACTATACAGACTTTAGTTGGCAAAGTGATGTCTCTGCTTTAATACACTGTCCAAGTTTGTCAGTTTTCCTTCCAAGGAACAAGCATCTTTTGATATTATGGCTGCAGACAACATCCACAGTGATTTTGGAGCCTAGGAAAATAAATCGGTAACTTCTTCCACTTTTCCCCCTTCTATTTGTCATGAAATGATGGGACCAGATGCCATAATCTTAGTTTTTTGAATGCTGAGTTTCAAGCCAACCTTTTCACTCTCCTCTTTCACTTTCATCAAGAGGCTCTTTAGTTCTTCACTTTCTACCATTAGGGTGGTATTATCTGCATACCTGAGGTTGTTGATACTTCTCCCGGCAATCTTGATAACAGCTTGTGATTCATCCAGCCAGGCATTTCACACAATGTACTCTGTATAGAAGTTAAAGAAGCAGGGTAACAATATACAGCCTTGTTGTACTCCTTTCCCAATTTTGAACCCTTCAGTTGTTTCATGTAAGGTTCTAATTGTTGGTTCTCGACCCACATACAAGTTACTCAGAAGACAGGTGAGGTGGTCTGGTATTCCCAACTCTTGGAGAACTTGGCAGGAGCAATGTTCCTTCCTCACACTCCAGCCCTCCTCACTCTCACCGTCTTACCCCTTCCTCCAGGCATCCCTCTGAGGTCTCCCCATGGGCAAATCATGGGCATGTTAATTTTTTCATGCCTATGACCAAACTTATCCTAGTTAATGTCATCTGCAACACAAAGAACTGGGCTAGTCATTTGCTCTACCTGATGAGAAAGATAGAACTAATTTTACTCTTAAAACCCAGGAGAAAAGATAACCAATAGTGTTACACCTTGGTAGATGTCCTCTCTAGACAGTGATTCTTTCTTTTAATTAGAGGATAATTACTCTACAATATTGTGATGGTTTTGCCATGCATCAACAAGAATTGACATTAGGTATACATGTGTCCCCTCCCTCCTGAATGCACTCGCACTTCCCTCCCCATCTCACCCCTCTAGATTGTCACAGAGCACTGACTTTGTGTTCCTTGTGGCATACATTGAACTCCAACTGGCCATTTATTTTACATATGGTAATATACATATTGGGGCTTCCCTTGTAGCTCAGTCGTTAAAGAAAATGCCTGCAGTGCAGGAGACCCGGGGTTCTATCCCTGGGTCAGGAAGATCCCCTGGAGAAGGAAATGGCAACCCACTCTAGTATCCTTGCCTGGAAAAATCTCATGGACAGAGGAGCCTGCTGGGCTGCAGTCCATGGGGTCACAAACAGTCGGGCACAACTAAGTGACTAACACTTACTTAATGTATATATTGAGCTTCCCTGGTGGTTCAGACAGTAAAGAATCTGCAATGTAGGAAACTTGGGTTCAATTTCTGGGCTGGAAGATCCTCTGGAGAAGGGAAAGGCTACCCACTCCAGTATTCTTGCCTGGAGAACTCCATGGGTAGAGGAGCCTGACAGGATACAGCCCATGGGGTCGCAAAGAGTCGGACACTACTGAGTGACTAACACTTTCACTTTCACTATATGTTTCAGTGTTATTCTCTCGTATCATCCCACTTTCTCCTCCCCCCACTAGACAGTGCTTCTTTACATATTAGAATCATTGAGGACTTTTTTTTTTCTTTTAATGCTAATATCTGGGCTGTCTCCTGAATCAATGAAGTAAGATTCCCTAGAAATGGGGAGTGGGGGGTGGTCTCAGGCTTTCATAGATTTTGCAAGCCCGTCAGCTAATCTTGATTACAGTGAGAGTTACAAAGCATAAATTTATTTATTTATTGGTCACACCGTAAGGCACGCAGGATCTTAGTTTCCCAACCAGGGATCAAACCTGTGCCCGCTGCAGTGGAAGTGCAGAGTCCTAACCCCTGGACCACCAGAGAATTCCACACAAAGCACTAATTTAGATCTTGGTAATGCTGACTTAAAATGGGCTTGAGCCGTACCGTCCTCCTGTCTCCTATGAAAGAACCAATTTCAGGATGCCTTAAGAATTCGTGGCTGACCTACCACAAAACACATGACATTTTAATTATTTTCATTCCTGTTTAATTGTTTATTGAAGGTGCTAGAAGAGTGCAGGGCCACTTTCCATCTCTAAGGTTAAAGCCACAGAATTGGAACAGCTACCAGTAACTTCAAATCCCACAGTTAAACTCTGACACCTTCTTTCATATTGGAACTAAGCAAGGTTTCTGGGATTTTTTAAATTGTGGTAAAAATATATACAATATGGAGTTTATCATTTAGACCAGCCAAAAGGAGATATCAAGAAAAAGACGAATAAATGAGAAAACGTATATTACTTGGCTGAATTTCCTTTGTTGATGATTACAACTTGGTCTGGGGTGATGGGACTCCTTTCTTATGTTCGCTTTGCCAGCTGTAAATATTAACTGATCTAAACAATCTTCATGCCAAGGTAGGAAGCATGGGAAGAAGAAGCATTGGGAAGGAGAGTTTTAAAGAAAATAAATTCAGGATATTGGATGTGATGGAAACAAGTGTGCTGGATTAAATTATTTTCTGGAATATGGCATTGAGAGCATGGTTTTATGAGAGATGGTTGAGAAAGTGGGGAAACAGAAAGTAGGAAAGGGAGTTGCAGTGTGACTCTGACCCTACGCCATAGGAAATCTTATTTTTTCTGAAAGTCTCTCTGAAATGAAAAGACACGTTACTTTTGTTGTCATTGTGTACAGAGATACATAAAGGAACTCCTCAAACTGATCCTATGCGTAAATCTCCCTGCTTCCCTCTGGCATATGGTGTTGCCTCCTATCTTTTCTTTCCCAGTCCCCTTTACCATAGCCCTTAACAAGAATGTTTCATCAGTCAATGGATCACGGTATGGGGAGAGGGTGCTATGTGATTGGAGGCTGTGCAGTTATATATGAAAGCTGAGGAAGACACTCAGGCAGTCTATGAGGAGACCCAGTACTGAGGAACTGACTTCTCCGGCCAACAGCCTGTGAAGGACAGGAAACATAAGCTCAGAAGTTCTTGTCTTGATCATTAACCTGATTTTCTATTTTGTGCCCTAAACACTGCATGTGTTGGGTCACTGTTTGTTGAATGAATAAGCAACTATAGGACATAAGATTGGGGTTTTCTGTGGGAAAAGAAGCTTCCAGTATACGTGAATATGATGAGAAAAATCAGTTTTAGAGGCAATTGAGTAACAAGTGTGGGTGTGTGTATGTGTGTGTGTTGAGGTGAATCAATATTGAATCTATGAAAGACTTCCAGTTGATGGTAGCTAGCCTCCAAAATGGGAGGAGCCTCCAGCCTTCCTGAGTCTTGATATTCATACCCTGTGGAGACCCTTCCACATCAGGGCTGGTGTGTGCAGTCAATGGAACACAACGAAAAGAACAGGAGGCCACTTCTGAGGGTTACAGAAGAGTGTGGCTTCCATCTTGGGCTTTCTCCCTTGGAACACTGACTTTAAGGAAAGCCAAATACCATATCATGAAGACAAACAGGCAACCTGTCTGTCTGAGGGGAAATAAAGAAATAAAGAAAACTCTACGTAGAATTTTCAAAAAGGACAAAGTAGTGAAATGTTCGATCTGAATTCAATCTACAAATATTCAGGCAAGTAACTGCAACCACATACTTTTCTTCAAGATGAAAATCACCTATCTCCGACTCCACCCCTTCTTTACCTCCTCCTCCCCCTTGGCAACAACCAGTCTGTTCTCTGTGTCCATGATTTTGTTTTGGCAGATGCTGCTGGAGAAGACTCTTGAAAGTCTCTTGGATAGCATGGAGATCAAACCAGTCAATCCTAAAGGAAATGAACTCTGAATACTTATTGGAAGGACTGATGCTGAAGCTAAGCTCCAATACTTTGGCTACCTGACGCAAAGCACCAACTATTTGGAAAAGAGCCTATTGCTGGGGAAGATTGAGGGCAAGAGGAGAAGGGGGTGACAGAGGATGAGATAGCTGGATGGCATCACCGACTCAACAGACATGAATTTGAGCAAACTCCAGGAAATGGTGAAGGACAGGGAAGGCTGGTGTGCTACAGTCCATGGAGTTGCAAAGAGTTGGACATGACTTAGAAATTGAAAAACAACAACAAACTTTTAATACGGAATGGATAAACAACAAGGTCCTACTGTATGGCACAAAGAACTGTATTCAATATCCTATGAGGAACCATAATGGAAAAAAAATATAAAAACCAAATATATAACTGAATCCCTTTGCTATATAGCAGTAAGTAACACAACATTGTAAATCAACTGTACTTTAAAAGAAAAAAGAAAATATAATAATTTAAAGCAAAACACACACACAGATGAAAATCCCCAAGGATGACAAGTTGCAGAGAAATTTAGATGAGCATCCAGGAGAGAGTATATCTCAGAGAGCTGTTTCCCAGTAGCCACTTAATTTTTTTTTAAATAAGTTACATTTGTAATTGCCTTTAAAGCTTTCTCAACAGCTGGGGAGACCACTATGACAGCTGCCCTGAGGGACTAGCAGAGTGCCAAACACTTTCCATGTGTAACACGGGGTTCACAGACCACTAACCCTGCTCAGTGGTCAGCCTTTACTTGGTCCAGCTCAACTCTGGCCTCACCCAGTATATGTGTCTCTATTTAGACACCCATGCTGAGTAGGTCGGCAGCAGAGCAAAATCTGCAGGCTTGACTGGGCGTCTCTGGCCATTGGTGAGTTAGTTCAGGTAAGTAGCTTAGGTTTGCCAGCACTGAAAATGGAATCATCACCTGGTGAGTACCCTGGAGGAAGGGATGCATGGAGGTTAGGGTCTGGTGATGAGATCACCCATCATGGCTCTCCCCGTGATCTTTCTCTTGATGTCCTCAACTGGCAGTTTCAACATCCTTGTGGACAACTCCCTGAGATGCCATCCTAGGCATCAGAACCCCATCATCCTTCTTCCCACTACCCTACTCCCTCCTCTGTCTCCTAAGGATTCCATCCTGGCACCAGCCTGATCCTTAATTTCAAGGCTGAATTCACCATTCACAATAGAATTTATAACTTGATAAAACCAAATCTCAAGTCATTAGCCACAGAATAATTGGTTTACTGCTTCTCAAGAGAAAGGGGAGAGGTGATGGCCCACTCCTTTTAAAGCAGCCAAGAAAGGGAAGATTCTGTTAGTGAATATATCCACCCCTCACACTTGACACTGTTAAACACTAAGGAAGAAAAGTTATGACCAACCTAGATAGCATATTCAAAAGCAGAGACATTACTTTGCAGACTAAGGTCCATCTAGTCAAGGCTATGGTTTTTCCAGTAGTCATGTATGGATGTGAGAGTTGGACTGTGAAGAAAGCTGAGCACCGAAGAATTGATGCTTTCGAACTGTGGTGTTGGAGAAGACCGTTGAGAGTCCCTTGGACTGCAAGGAGATCCAACCAGTCCATTCTGAAGGAGATCAGCCCTGGGATTTCTTTGGAGGGAATGATGCTAAAGCTGAAGCTCCAGTACTTTGGCCACCTCATGCGAAGAAATGACTCATTGGAAAAGACTCTAATGCTGGGAGGGATTGGGGGCAGGAGGAGAAGGGGACGACAGAGGATGAGATGGCTGGATGGCATCACTGACTCTATGGACGTGAGTCTGAGTGAACTCCAGGAGTTGGTGATGGACAGGGAGGCCTGGCGTGCTGCGACTCATGGGGTCGAAAAGAGTCAGACACAACTGAGCGACTGAACTGAACTGAACTGAACTGAACTGAACTGAACTGAACTGATGTAGCTCAGTCAGTAAAGGATCTGCCTGCAGTGCAGGAGACCCGGGTTCGATCCCTGGGCTGGGAAGATCCCCTGGAGAAGGAAATGGCAACCCACTCCAGTATCCTTGGCTGGAAATCTCATAGACAGAGGAGCCTGGTGGGCTGCAGTCCGGTCCGTGGGTCGCAAAGAGTCGGACACGACTGAGCGACTAATGCTTACTGATACATTATCTCATTTAATCTTTCAAAATAGCCCAAGGAGGTGAATACTATTTGTTGTTGTTGTTGTTGTTGTTTTCAGGTGGCTGAGAGAAGATGAATGACTTGCCCGAGGTGACACAACCAGTAGACCAACGGCTGCGATTGAAAACCGAGGCTGTCAGTCACCAAAAGCTGAACAGGCTCTGCACCCTTAGTCTACCTGCCCCCATCTGATTCTCATCCAAGTTCCCGCATGAAAAAGTCATTTCAAACACTGTTAGAGAGAAATATTCCAAGTACCAAGGTTTAGAAAAACGTCACTTTTTTGCTGATCAATTTTTCCTGGCAACTTTCCTGAGGGAACCAGACGTGTTTTGTTGGATGGCAGAGTGCTATTATTGCAAAAAGAAGAGAGACTCAGGCACAGCTGGGGATCAACCATTTGCACTGTGTCCTTGCATGGCCTCCTGGGACAACAACTCCCCTTTTCTGCTTCAGATGCTGTGAGTGGGTCAGAAAAAGACACTCAAGTTTTCCCTTTGCTGATGCCACTTTTCCCGCTTCCTTTTTAAACAGCAGTAAATCTCCTTCAGACATTCCCAAGCTTCCCTCCTATTTTGAATTCTAGGACAGAGACCAGCTTCAGTTGGGGATAAAATCTTGTGAGACTTTGAGACTTTTACGCTCAAACCTCTAGTGTTCTTTACCAAGACAAGGTGCTTTGAGGAAGGGAAAGAGGATTTCAACAGACACAGACTGGCCAAGACATCAGAAAATGTCAGTCACAAACCAGAAAATGACAATAATAACAATAGTATTAAAATAGCTAACATTCACCCAACATATACTATATGTTAACTATCCTAAGCATTTGCTGTATTATATATTAACTGATCTGCTCTCCAAACAATATTATGAGTTAGATACTACTAATTATGATGTCGTATTTCAGATGAAGAAACTGGGATGCAAGGAAGTTAACTTGCCTGAATTCACAAAAGAATTGAGAGTTAGATCCAAGATTTAAACTCAGGTAAGCTGGAGCCACTGAGCTCTTAAATGCTGGGATATTCTGAAATGATTGATTAGAGCTTTAAACTGTAATTATTTAATTGGGTGATGAGAGTCATACCTATTGTTGGAGGAAATACTCAAACATAACTAACATATTGGTTATTAAAATGATAATACATAACTAGGGAAGGAAGAATAATTGCTTATAACAGAACAGCTATTCAGAAAGGAGAAATGCAATCTGTACATCCTGGCTGATGAGCATCCTGGGGAAAGCAAAACAATGGTGTCTGAAGCAACCAAACTCAGATTCCTTGACCAGAGCCCAAGGCGAGCAGAAAGTTCAATGAGTCTCTGGGCTGGCATTCAGGAACATTCTAGAGAGGGGCAGGTGTTACTGGGGACAGTAACCTGGTGACAACTCCACGTATGTCTGATTTAACTTGTGTTTTATAAGCCTCATCCAAGACTGAAGTTCCTGCGGGCTACATGCAGAAATCAGTGTCTTGCTTCCCTCTGTGCCAGCCCAGAATACCTAGCAAAAGTCTGGGAAAAAAACCGATAACAGTCCTTCCGGGAGGGGGGAGAAACAGAATTAGCAATTCAGGCAGGCAAAGAGACTGGTGTGCCAGTCTGCAAAATCCTCTGGTGTGATGACCACCCCTCCTCTCCGCGCTCCCCGCTTCCTGTTTGGAATGTATAGTTTCAGTTCAGAAGTGTCCAGCTAATGCTTGTAAATCTTCTAGTCTTTTTGAATGTCAGATTTTAAAATATCATCTCAAAGTATCCCGGTCCTGCGATTCCGGAGCATTGAATGCTCCAGCAGAGAGAAATGCAGACAGCTTGGGATGACTGCTCCGGAGAGCTGAACTGCAGCTTCATAAACTTGCCATGTGAATCCATGATGTCATCTGTTCCCTCAGAGTTTGGGCTCCGGAGCCCCAGACCACCCACGCAGGCAGCTATTCTCTCCCCGCGTCGTCGGGAGGGACCTGCCTTTATAAATGATTCGAGGTCTAAACGGAGGAGGACGTAGCTTGAATTGTTACACAAAAGTGCTGCCCGCGACAGTGATAAGCATTTGGACATGTCGATGTGGTGATTTTTTTTTTTTTTTTGTCTTATTTGAGCGTTTGAAATTCTCTGTAACACACAGTGAGAGAGAGAGAGACCAAGGTAGTTTCAGAAACAGGCTGGAAAATCTGTGATGGAAAAGTATGCGGGAGGGAAAATATATAAAAAGAAGGAAACTCGAAATATTGGGGCAGTAAATAATTAGATCATCAGCGATGTGAGATTCACACGTGACTTTCCCCATTCCCCTCCCCAACTTCATTTCTTAGTTATAAGAGGGAAATTGGAGGGAGGGGAGAGATGCCATACTACTGAGAAGTAAAGAAATGAATTTTTCAAAGCAATTTGAAGAAAACCTAATTTTGAATATTTGGGTGTTTTGAATATTATTAACTAATACTTAGTTGGGAAAGAGGAAGCACTCATTTGGGGCTCAGGTCTTCCAGACCAATCTGCCTCTATTACAAGCAGCCCTTAACCACTGGGGCCCTGGTAATGCGGCAAGCGATGGAAGGGAAGGGGCCCTGTCTGCTGTTTACCTTTAGGAGAGTAAGAGGGTAAGCTGTAGGGAACAGGCTTCCCAGGGGGCTCAGCAGCAAAGAATCCGCCTGCCAAGCAGGGTGAAGAAGATCCCCTGGAGAAGGAAATGGCAATCCACTCCAGTACATCTGCCTGGAAAATTCCATGGCAGAGGAGCCTGGTGGGCTACAGTCCAGTGGGACATGGCTTAGTGACTAAATAACAACAAAATTATAGGGGTGGGGAGGAAGATTAATCAGATAATAATCAATAGCACTGAGCATATTGATACTGCTAGATAGGAAAATTAACTTGAAAACAAAAATACCAACTCTGCTTTGTATTTAGAGGAACAAGTCATCCTAAGGCTGGGGTTCTTGACCTTTTCTGAGTCATGGATCCCGTTAGCAGTTTGGTGAAGCCTATGGATAAATTCTTAGAATAATCTTTTCAGAATTAAGCAAAATACATGGGGTTATAAAAGCAATTAATGATATCAAAATTTACTTATCAAATTATTTCAAAAAGTCATTAACATATTAAAATGTATGCTTCTTTATAGACTCTTAATAAGATCCAGTGGTGAGTTTAGTAACTACTGTGATTCCCAAGTCTTGGTGAACATGATATTTGCAGTAACTGTAGACAATGTGTAGCATTCTGAGGTCTCCATTGGTGGCAAAGTCACAAGTAATGCCATTACAACTTGTGGTCAGTTGCTTGCATTTATAATTGAAGGAAACGCTGAATTTGAGCTAGATGTTAAAAATAGAGATTGTCTTTTCCCCTTGAAGTTCATGGGTGCTCCTGTTAAGAGCCCCCATCCTAAGGAAGTCATTTTCAGGCAACCAAGAAAATCCAGAATTGGAGAAGAAAGTCAGTCCCGACTTGACCTCAGACTATTCCTCAAATCTTTTCATAAAGAAAATATTCAAAGAATCATTTTCCTAAGAGTTCCTTGAGACACTGGGGCACAAGGAACTGTACGTTGAGATCTCTCTGTGGTGGTTGTTCAATTGCTCAGTCTTGTCCGACTCTTTACAAGCCCATGGACGCAGCACTCCAGGCTTTCCTGTCCTGAGACCTCTCTCTAAAGACTGTAAAACAGATGCAGTCTCTCCTTTTTGGAGTGGAATGCCCTGATGGGGATGGTGGTGGTGCCAGATGGAAGATGGTAGGCTGATGATGTTTGATCCACATGTTAGCAGTACTTGACCAAAAAGACAGTGTCCAGTGAAGGTGGAATAGGCAGAAAAAAGGAAGGAAATGGGAAAAAACCCTCAGATATCTTTGTTGGTCTTATTTGACTGATTCGTGAACTCATATGAGCATTCTTCAGCTGGTAAAGAATCCTCCTGCAATGCAGGAGACCGCGGTTCTATTCCTGGGTCAGCAAGACCCCCTGAAGGAGGGATAGGCCACCCACTCCAGTATTCTTGGGCTTCCCTGGTGGTTCAGATGCTAAAGAATCCACCTGCAATGCGGGAGACCTGGGTCCTTTCCTTGAGTTGGAAAGATCCCCTGGAGGAGGGCATGGCAACCCTCCCCAGTATTCTTGCCTAGAGAATCCCCATGGACAGAGGAAACTGGTGGGCTACAGTCCATGAGGTCACAAAGAATCAGACATGGCAACTAAGCACAGCACAGCAGATGAGGATTCTTCTGGGGAAGCTCAGAAAGCCATGGGGTGCGGAAGCCTCCACTGGTTGAGTCCTGTATCAATAGAAATAGGTGATGATCAGGCAACACTGTCAACAGGTTTTATTGGTTGCCTAACCTGTCATCCAGCTTCACCTTCCCCTTTCCTAATAGGACTCATTACCTCATACTGCCTCCAACTCATCCCCCCCACCATTTGTGATCTCTGTTGGGGGAAGCTTCAGGAGTAGGGCATGACCAACTTGAGTCCATTATTGTGCTCTCTTCTCTGGCCACAGTCATTGATTCAGGGGTGGGCTTGCCACTTAAACTGAAACAATCAAGATGACTTTCAGGACTCTCAGCAATGAAAGGGGGCAGGCTAGCAATGAAGCATTTTCTTTCCCCCTGAATTGGAAGGGTAGAGATATGAAGCCTGAACCTACAATGGTCACTGGGCTACCAAAAAGGAAGACCAATTTGAGAATAAAGCCAACACAGAGAGCAAGGCATAATTAATGGAATGTCAGAGAAATGAACCACGGTCCCAGATGAAACAAATCGCAAAGTTCAGTCTCCAGTTGGATTTTCCATTAGGAGAATTAATGCATATCCTTCTTGTTTAAGCCAGTGTGAGTTAGGCTTTCTGTTACTTGTACCTCAAAGCATCCTAAATGATAAGCAGATTATCTGGCATAATTAAGCCAGTCATAAAGCATCACATTTTCCAAAGAATCTTTTAGCATTTTCCAAAGTTTTACCCAAACATCTACCACTCTGTCCTTTCTTCCATGTTGCATCTTCAAGGGGATGACATAGGGTGTGTGTCTCAGAGTCCAAACTCCTAAAGTGAATTCTCAACTTCATCACTAACTCATCTCATGACCAAAAGTAAGAAACTTTGCCTCTCTGAGCTTTAATGTCCTCATGTGTAACATTAGACCACAGATGTAAATGGTTGGAGGGGCTTTATTCCCCAAAGTCCCTTTTACTTAATGTATATCCAATCATATCACAAAAAGGAGGGAACTAGCCTCTTCTGAAAGTCATCCCCTTTTGACTGATGACTTGAAAAAGTGGTTACCTTTCTGGGATACATTCATACTTGTGTTAATATTATAGAACTGAGGATTTATGTGACTATGACTTTTAATAGTAAAGGAAATATAAGACTATATTTAGAGATTTTCAGTCATTCATTCAATAAGTTCTATATACCAGGAATTGTAGTAGGCAGCAAGAATATGGAAATAAAAGATAACCTTTGTCTCTAAGTGGCTCCCAATGTAACAAGGAAGACAGCTAGACTGATGTATACAGTTATTCAGGTTGCACACTGAACAACTCTGGGGTTGCATTTCATGCCAATGTATATGTGACAGTTCAAAGAGACAAATAAAAATGCTAACTATATAAAGTGCAATATGTTGGGCAGTATATGCTCTGTGATCCCATCTGTGTTAGAAAAAGATGTTGAGATGTGTATCTATATCTATACCTTTAGACAGTCTCTATAAAAAGACACATGGAACTGTTAGCAGAAGTTAATTCTGAGAAGTAGAACTGGAAGGAAGTTGAAATGGGGAAGAGGAAAACTTTACTCTGCACTTGATATCTTTTTGTCCTGTTTTATTTGTTCCCTACAAGACAAACTTATCATCTATCAAGATACAACTTTCAAAGTTCAGCAACTGGAACCTAGCTAAATAAGTGCTCAGTAGAGATACACCTGTTCTGCAGCATCACAGAGGTAGGGCCAAGCCTGCCTGGTATGATGGCTAATTTTACCTGCTAACTTGCATGAGCTAAATGATGCCCAGAGAGCTGCTAGAACATGATTTTTTTGGCATGGCTCTAAGGGTGCTTCTGGAAGACATTAGCATTTGAATCTGTAGACTGAGCAACAAAGATTGCCCTCATCAATGCAGATAAGCATCATCCAATCCATTGCTGAATAGAACCAAAAGGCAGAGGAAAGGAGAATTTGCTCTCTGCCTGAGCTGGGACATCCATCTTCTCCTGCCCCCAGACATTAGTGCCCTTAGTTCAGGCTTTCGGACTCAGACTGAGACTCACAGCATTGACTCCCCTGGTTCTCAGACCTTTGGACTCAGACTGAATTGTACCACCAGCTTTCCTATTTCTCCAGCTTGCAGAATTTCAACAACCACAATCATGTGAGACAATCTCCAAAACGTATAAATAAATATCTTATCAGTTCTGTTTCTCCAGAGAACCCCGACTAATACATCTAGGATGGCAGGAGTCATTCAAGAGATAGAGGAGACAAAGCGTGTTTCAGAGAGAGGGAGCTGCATGGACAAGGTACAGAGGCGAGGGAGGGGGCTGTCGATCACAGACTGAAAACTTGGCATAGTTGCAGCATAGAGAGTAGATGAGAAAATGACAAAAGTTGAGACTGCAAAGATTATGCAGGGCTCAATATTTAATCGTATTAAGGCAGGTGGTATGGATCCGCTGCAGGATTTCAAATAGGGGAGTGACAAGTTTATATTTGAGTCCTAGATCACTCTCAGAGTAATAAGGATAAAATGGAGACCACACATGTGGCATCCATACACACACACATGCACACGTACACACACGTGTGAAACCTATATCAGAAATGTTAACGAACTTTTTACCTGGCCTTCCCCGAGTTTTTCTTCCTTTGCTTTACTTTCTTTTTAGTATGCAAATCTTCAATCTACTTAGCATTTATGTTTGTTTGTGGTGGTAAGTTGTTTTGCTTTGCTTCCAATTGTCACAATGCCATCGATTTAATAGTTAATTCTTTTTTTCGCTTATCTAAAATACCATTCTTGTCATATATTAAATCCCTGTAGCCATCAGAGACAGCTTCTGAACACTTTCTTTTCCAGTAAGTGGTTCATTTTGTGTCATGTTTTTCAAAACACTACAGCTTTATATTTTTTGCTGCTGCTGCTACTGCTGCTAAGTCACTTCAGCGTGTCCGACTCTGTGCGACCCCATAGACGGCAGCCCACCAGGCTCCCCCGTCCCCGGGATCCCCCAGGCAAGAACACTGGAGTGGGTTGCCATTTCCTTCTCCAATGCATGAAAGTAAAAAGTGAAAGTGAAGTCGCTCAGTCGAGTCTGACCCTCAGCGACCCAATGGACTTTAGCCTTCCAGGCTCCTCCGTCCATGGGATTTTCCAGGCAAGAGTACTAGAGTGGGGTGCCATTGCCTTCTCCGTTATATTTTTTAGTATCTGATAATTCAAATGTTCCCTTACTCCTCTTTTTCTCCAAATTGTCTTAACTAGTTTTGTAAATGTATTCTCCCAGATTAACTTTATAATCAGTTTGCCAAGTTCAAAAGAAAGAAAATCTCTGGGATTGTTTTGGAATTGCACTCAATATATAAACTATTTTGGGAAAAATTTAGCACTTTTACCACTATGAATTCTTAAATTCATTAAATCTGAGATAGTAGATGAATCTATCACTCACTTTTTAAAGAGAATGATAATTTTTAATAGTGTGTTAAGAAAAGCACAGAAATAACTTATGTATTTGGTCTCCTCCTCACCCTGCACAATGACAGCTTAAAATAATCATTTATCATGGAGGTTCAGAGTGAAAAATTCCAGTACTTGTGAAATAACAAGGACAGCGCAATGATAATTCCATGACCACCATGACACATTTCTTCATAAAGCCTTCCAGAAGTCAGCGAAACAGGTCCTGAAAGAGTCTCACTTTTGCAGTAAACAGCTCCCCAGTCAAACAATGTCACCCTACTACACTTTCAGGTGAGAGTTCTTTTCTTTTTTTTTAAGAGATTTTTTGATGTGGACCATTTTTTAAGTTTTTATTGAATTTTTTACAACATTGCTTCTGCTTTATGTTTTGTTTTGTTTTTGACCACAAGACATGGGATCTTAGCTCCCCTCCAGGGACCGAACCTGCATCCCCTGCATTGGAAGGCAAAGTCTTAACCACAGGACCCCCCTGGGAAGTCCCTAAAGTCTTTCTTTTTTCCCTGTGTGTGTGTGTGTGTGTGTGTGTGTGTGTTTTTAGCTTTTCTCAATCAGCCCTTCCATGGAACTCCAAAATAGTGTTTCCTATGAATTGAGAAGTCTTAGCAGCCTGGAGATAAAAATATCTTGTATTTTAAGGAATCTTTTCATGCTAACTATTCTCCTGACTAGATGCTAAAACAGCTTCATTCCCTGCAGCAAATCCTAGGGAGAGAAATGGTTCTCTTTAGGACTTTAACTGAGTGTAATGACATCTGCCAAAAGAATGTTAGGAAAAACACACTGAGGGTCTGTGGCCAAATTCCATGGCAACAGCTGGTGAATCACAGGTGTTGTCAGGAAAGCCTTCAGCCTCCCTTAAATGTTCTGGAGAGTTCTTTATTATTTTAAACACCACGTTTGGAGAGTGCTTAATTTGCTCGAATTCAAAACATTCCTCATGGGCAAAGTGCAATGTAAACAATGCTCTAGGAGAAAGTCATGTCAGCCTAATTTGTTATTTGCAAACAGGGTGGTGAAAAACAAAGTGCTTAAGCATTTTCTGACAGTGATGTTGCCATTTAGGCATTTAGGAAGGTTACACAGGAATAATATTCTCCTGGTTCACTCAACCACAATGCGTGATCGACGACATTAGCTGGGGGAGATGGAGACTTCTAGACGGATTAGTGCGTCTGCGTTTGCAGAGGGGGATGAGATACCCAGCTAGAGGCTTTGGATGGTGGGCAACCTTCAGGGTGCAGGAGCATTTTGAAGGTACTCACATCTGCCTCATGAGCTCCAGTCCTAATCTCCAGTGTGGCCTATGGTTTAGAAAGTGAAAAGTCCCCAGAAGCACAGAACACATGGGCACTAAATGCCACTTCACACAAGAATATTCCTGAGTTGTCATCATGACAGAGCAGGGCTTTCTTTTCTGATTTAATCCAGTTCCTATTATCACATATGATTTCATTCATTCATTCCTTCATTTCTCAAGTATTTCGTCAAGAGCTTTTGAGGTCCAGGCCATTTGCTAAAGCAAAGATGCACAATGGGAACAGATAATCATCCTTATCAGTGAAGGGCTGTGGGTGAGAGAAGGACAGATGAATAATAGCAGCTACAGCAGAGGAGCAGATGCTCCCAGAAGACAGAACTGGAAAGGATGGTTCAGGTCACAGATTTCTCCATTAGCCGTGTCAGTGCCCCACTGCCCCTCCAGGAAGAGCTTCAGCCGCGTGACCTCAGCGATCAACCCCTGACTTCCTTCTGACCAGAGCAATTGGTCTGGGGATTAGCCTGTTATCCAAGCTGGGAGAGAAAACTCTCCTTTCTGTTCACCATCCAGGCCGCTGAAGCCACTGTGACAGGAAAGAACAGTACCAAGGCCCTGAGAGGAGCAAAGATGAGGGGGAGACATAGCCTCTTGACAGCATTGAGACCCAGGGCCAGCTCTACTTAGACCTTTCTGTGGTTTGAACATTTGACTCAATAACTCCCCTCCTTTTATTTTCTATGCTTGAGCTAATTTGAACTGAGTCTCTGTCCCTTGTCACCAAGACTGCCATTTACTCCATGTACTAAAATATGGGTAAAAATGGGGCCTTGGAGAACATGAGGGAGGATGGACACACCAAACCCATGCTGGGGACCGGAAGGAGGCTTCCTGGTGGAAATGGTACCTAAACAGATGCAACAGGCAACAATGGGACCCTGAGCTATTCTGCTTCATTGTTTTGTTCCCGTTTATAAAGCAAACAAATGACTCCTTTTCTTTCCTTTTCTTTTCTGAGAAGTGCATTACACACACACACACACACTTGAGGGGACTTTGTAGGGTTGGTGGGCAGGGTCCTGGGATGAGCATTCAGTACTGTTCTCTGAGGATGGAAGCGACTGACTAGGGAGCAGAAGTGCAGAAGGAAGTTGCCTCAGAGCTCAAGGGAGATAGCTTTGCCAGGTCAGGATGCCACCGGCACATCCATGGATGGCCAGGGTGCCTGTTGGCATGCACTTCTGTCACTTAAGCAGTTGGGAGGATCTCCTCCCCTGTCACACAGTGGTCACCAGCTGAGCTGAGCCCTTCCCTCCCAAGGGCCACGCTGCTGGTACTTGCTCCCACTTTCCCTACAACCCTCCTCCATCATCCCCTGAGGAAGAGGGGGAGGACTTTCCTGAATGTTCAGGGGCCCAGCAGCTGGACAAGGCAAGAGAGGGGCATTTCACCAGAAGGAACCAGAGGCGCCAGGGCACAAGCCTGCAGAATGGCACGTTGTGTCCAGAGGACTCCAAGCGTGGCCACCATGGAGCTAGACTGTGTGTCATCAGTAACACAAATGTACACAACCTTGAAAGGATATATTGGGGAAAGTGTTCTGTGATTATAAAGTGCTCCACAGAGGCTATTTTCTGTTATGACACATTGCAGAGTTGTTTTGAGACCTAAATGAGATCACACTCCCATACAGTGGCTCTGAAGGTTGGGAAGGCCCAGTGCACATGCTAATTAACAGAGTTTGGGGTACAGCTGGGTTCCAGTTCAGACCACAAAGGAATAGTAAAAACTGAACTAACAGTGAATTTCTCTCAAATCCACACTATTAAATGTGTTTGTTGTAAACTGAGTATTTTAATTAAAATACTTCCTATCACCTCTTTACAGATACATGAATGATTTCATTGTCTGTTAGAAATAATTTCCTGCTAACAAATTAATTAGACCACCAAGCTTCATACTTCAAGCCTGAGAGGTATTTTATTGATTTACCACAATATGACACCTAAAGTATACACATGTATATGAATTTATGTGTGTATGTGTGTGCACACACATTTTTTATTTTCAAATCTGTATCCTTTATCTTAGGACATCATTACTTCACTCCCAAAATGCTGCAAAGGTGTCTTAGTTGCTCATTCTGTCTGCCTGCAGATCCATCATTCCCTACAGTTGCTCCGAAACTGAACATTCCACTTGATTTGGCTGTAATGTGCTTTCTTTAAGTATGAAAAGACATACAATAGAGACTAGCAGTATAATTATAAGAAAGGAAAAGGAAAATTATCATTTATTCCAGATGCTATGATTGTTTACCTAGACACCCAGAAGAATTAGCTAAAACATTATTGGCACTAGTAGGAAAATTTGGTAACATTGCTTACTATCCAGTAAATACCAGAAGAACTAGAGTTACCCCACCTACCTGAAAAATATTTGAAACAAACGGGAAACAGGAGGTCTTTAGGGGTATGATAGAGGTTCTGAGTACTGTTCCTTTGGTATCCAAAGCACTCTAATTGTGACCACGCCCTCCTTAAGTCTCCTGTGGAAAACTTCCTCAGTTCCTAGTCTCTCATCTCTAGCTGGGGAAGCCCTGATCCAGCTCCAAGGTCAAGGTGAGACCATGAAGTCTTACTCATTGTGATACCTTGAGAGAAGCAACTTAAAAATAAAAATAGTGTATAGAGATGCTTTCCTGCCCCCCTCCTCAGAATACATTTTTCTTTCTCAATGTGATCATCTTAGGACAAGATCTTAACAGCATGTGCAGACCCTGGTTCTGCACACATCTATCTACCATCCCCTCAGCATGGTTTTTCCTGGACAAAAGGATGGTTTACCCTCAAGGAGCATTTAGGTCTCCACCTCTGCCAGATAACAACACTTGCAATGTTTAACAAAAGATTGTTTTCAGTTTCTACCTATCAAGTTCACAAAAATTTAAAGTTTTGGCATCCCCCAATATTGCACGAGTTGTTATTATTGTTGTTGTTCAGTCTTTCAGTTGTGTTCAACTCTTTACAACCCCATGGACTACAGCACACCAGGCTTCCTTGTCCCTCACTACCCCCCAGAGTTTGCTCAAAATTATGTCCATTGATTTGATGATGCCATCCAACCATCTCATCCTCTGTTACCCCCTTCTCCTTTTGCCTTCAATATTGCCCAGCATCAGGGTCTTTTCCAGTGAATCAGCTCTTTGCACCAGGTGGCCAAAGTATTGGGACTTCAGCTTCAGCATCAGTCCTTCCAATCAGGGTTGATTTCCTGTAGGATTGACTGGTTTGATCTCCTTGTTGTCCAAGGGACTCTCAAGAGTCTTCTCCAGCACCACAGTTTGAAAGCATCAATTCTTTAGCACTGTCCTCTTTATGGTTCAACTTTCACATTTGTACATGACTACTGGAAATATCATAGCTTTGACTATATGGACCTTTGTCAGTAAAGCAATGTCTCTGAATTTTAATACACTGTCTAGGTTTGTCATAGCTTTCATTCCCAGGAGCCAGTGTCTTTTAATTTCATGGCTGCAGCCATTGTCTGCAGTGATTTTGGAGCCCAATATTGCAGGAGGGGCTTCCTCAAAGATAAGTCTTCAGTTTGTCTGTACTGACCTGGCTTGAGGCATGCTTAACCTGGGACCTTGAAGACCAGCAGGAGTTTACCCGGGAGGAGGAGAGAAGGGGACGGAGAATGGTGCTGGCAGAGAAAACATGAGGTGAGAGGGAGAACTCGCTAGCAGGGAGGCACAGAGACTGGTACCTGCTGATTGAAAGTGACAAGGTGTAGAATAAGGACAGAAGTGGCAGCTCCAGATCACAGAGGATAAAAAGGACACTGAATTATTACTTCCCTTCATCAGACTTGCTTCCTATACTGTACATTGTAGATTCACAGGAAGACTTCAGGGAGAAAATGCTCTTTTCCTGTCTAATTTGCATAATGTCTTTTTTGTCTGTGTTATTCCCCTCAACAGGAACATAGGTAATGATGGTGACAGCTACTAAGAAACCAAGAAAAATCCCATCCACCGCAAACCCTACTCTTTCAAATCCTGGAATTCATAGCTCCAGCCATCACAGCGAAACCATACAGGCAGCCAGAGTCAGACTACTGGCATAGACTAGTGAGTTCTCAATCCTCCCTCAGAATGGCTGGGGTTTTGTGGCTCCCCCTGAAGAATACAAACTTCCTCTCCATGAGCTTTTCTTCATAAGGCCATTGACTATGGCCATTGATAGAGTTAGACTGCCCAGGTTCCAAGTTGGTGACATGTACCAAGATGCTTGATACATTAATCAATAATGTTAAATGGAAATTTTAATATAAGGCTATGAATTGCAGCAATATACAAACATTTTTAATAGGAAGCCATCTGAATATCAGATGGGAGGCAGGTTTTTTTTAATTCTATCTTTCTAGGGAAGTCACAGAATGAAAAACTATCAATCTTATGCTTTAATATTTAACAATATAGAGAAATTCTTAAAATGTATCAAGTGAAAACCTGAGTATCAAACAGTATATTAATTGCAATTTCCATTTTATGGCACAAGTATGATGAATACATAGAACTCAGAAGTTAATACTTTAAAATATTAACATTAACTTTCTCTGAAAGATATGGCTTTGGGTGGTTTGCTTTTCTTGTCGTTCTTTTCTGTTTTCTTCCAAGTGTTAAAAAAATGTAATACTGTTACAGTTAGAAAAAAAGACCAAAAATATTCAGAAGAGCCTGTGTTTTACATGGCAAACACATTTTCCTGACTGGATGTGCATCTGAATCACATGGCAGTCTTTGTGCAAATAAACAAAGATCTGATTTTTCCAGAATGTTCCAGAAAAATGAAACATTTCTGTTAGAATTATCTGTCCATGTCTGTGCTTGAGCAAGAAAACACAGACACAAATACACAACACTTTTCCTGTTGTGCTGCCTTACAATATTTGGGAGCTTGGCTCCAAGTCCAAAATTCCAGTTGCCTCCTCCAAATCTGGGAGCCTCTTGCGTCTGTGAAACGCAAGCTGCAGCTCCCTTGGGAGAGGACACTCCTCAACTTCCTGCCTCATTGCAAAGAAAACTGCCCTTGTGTGTACAGGCCTCACCACCAGGGCAGAAAATGAGAACCGCTTGGAAAAACAGCAAGATGCCTGCCATAGTTTGTTTGGTGTCTCACAAAATAAAATCCATCTTTCTTCACCAGATGAGTGTCATTGCTTTCAGATGATTTGGAGGGGGATGTCAGTCCCTGCTCTGAAACTGGAAAGCTGGCAAGTTTTCTGGAACTATGTTTTCATGGATAGGAGAACTTTATGAGAAAATGAGAAATACGATGGCAGGGGACTGGATTTCTATAGAATTTGAATTTCTATAGCCTTCTGTAGATTCTTCCAGATGGTGATGAGATCTGTCCCATCAGAATCTCCAGGGATGGGGCTCTGGCCCCTACATTTTAATAAGATTTACAGATGAGTGTGATGGAGAGCAAAGTTTGAGAATGACTATAATGGCAATATGCCAAAGGGTGGTCTAGAGTAGAAAAACAGCAGCAGTTAAAGTACATACAGCATTTGCAGTCATGATATTTAAATGCAGTCTTAAATTTTTTTTTTTTTTAAAGATTGTCTCCTTTGCTAGAAAGGGCTACATGCCATTAGTTCACTTCATTCACGGAATCCTCTCACAGGCTGAATAGGAACAATAAAGCAACCCCAAAGCACACCCAGTCACAGCCCTAGGATGCCACATAAATCAGCTCAGGGCAAGCTGGACCAAGCCGGGTGAGTGCTGCCAAAGCGAAACAGCCCGTCTGGTGACCAAACGCTTTTTGCCTATTAAGTGCATGTGTTGACTTTTGTGTGTGGACCTAGAGAGTCCAGTCACCACAAACCCAAGGGTCAACAGCCACTTGGGAGCCTCTTCTGCACTGAACAAGTGCTGTGTTAAGGAAAACCAGGATTTGAACAGCTCAGCATCCTACTAGAAGCTACTTTTTTGACGTTGCATGAACACGTGTGCTTATGTGGAAAGAGGATTGAAGCCCATGACTGAGATGGACTTATTAATAACACCCCTTTCACTCTCAGACTTATCCCAGTCTGTGGATATATCATGTGGTCACCTAACCTCAAGGTCAAAGTGATTGCACTTTGGCTAAGGGAGCATCAGGAAGAAGAATGGTTAGTAACTCTCCCAAACAGCCATGAAGCAGTAACCAAACAGCACCCTTCACTTGGCAGACAGCAAAAACAACTGCCATCCTTTCTTCACACCCTTCTCCACTCACTGTCTATATTTTTAACTCTTTCAGTTTCTTTAATATCCATCATCGTCTGAGCAGCCCAGGGCAGTAACTGTATGTCAATTTTCACTTTGAAGCATGCACACTTTATTCCCAAATTACCCCAGTAACCCAAATAAGAAAGGAGAAAACGCACAAGAATTACTGCGGCCATCTGGAATGCATAATGTGGAAAGATCTGCAATACATTACATGGTCTGGAAAGTGGCTGGTCGAGTTCCAGAGAGTTAAGACAGACTTCAAAGTCTGGCTGTACATCAGTGAAACTGCTGATCAGCTCCGATATTTAAAGTGGGTGTAATGAATGAATTTATTACAGTTTTTATCTCCTGGGCTCAGATGGGGAAATGGAATCATAGTCAGGTTTTCCTTTAATTTCATGCTGAATTTTTTTTCTTAGATTTTCTTTCTCTCCTCCTTAATACTGTACTCTGTCTTGATTTTTCTTTCTGGATGGAGACATCCCTTCTTTATCTCTGCTGTGAACCTGAAAACCGACTCATTTGTATGACAACTTAATTCCAAAGACTGGTGATCTGATTATGAGATGCCATGCATAAAGGGTCTCAATTAAAAATCTATGTATCTTCATAGTCTTTATTCTTTCTCTCCCTGATGGAGTAAGTCAATAGCTGGGATGTGAACTCAGCTGCATGGAAATTATTTCTAAAATTGAATTGGGATGATATCTAGTTGTATTTCCTGACTAGAAATACTTTATGAGTAAAACCTGGTCTCAATAAATATTTGGAAACACTTAATTTGAGGACTGCTGTCAGAAACTCCCTTTAGGAAGGGATGAAAGACTAGTTCTTTGGTCAACAGCCTGAAAATCCCCTTGAGAAACAAGCATCTTCTCATCTCTGCCAACTGGATTGCTTTTATCTCCATACAAATTTATCTTGACCCTTAAAAGAACCTCAACAAATAGAATCTTAAGCCAACTCCATAGCAAATGCCTGCACGTCTCCATCCTCAAGAGCTCTTAGGGTTACTTTTCTAAACTCTAAACACAATTCATTAGCTAAGAAGAAGCATTGCTTTGGATCTTTTATGGACTGAGAAGAAAAGAATTGTTTTTCACACACACACAAAGGAAAGAAGCACACCAAGAAGGAAAAGGTAATGTCTCATGATAGTCTACAATGCCTGCTTTCCTTCACTACTATGACAAATATGCATTGGAAATTTCTCAGATTTCTACAATAATTAGAGGAATGAAACATAACTAGGGTTCCTCCAAAATGTTTAGGACTAGCTCAGGACAAGATGATAGAATAGAGTTTCACTTCCAGTTCCTTGTCAAGCTCCTGGCCCTTTTTTCACTTTCAAGGAGCTCTTTCTCTACCTCCCTCCCCCAAGAATCAAAGAACAAGATATTAATTCTTTAATGAGCTGACCCTCTGAAAAGCCTTTTGAATTTTAAACAAGAGTGGGCACATGGACTATATTTAACCCAAGGGAATGAATTTCTCATAGTAGGACATGAAAAAAAAATTGTGAGGGCAAAGGGGGTCTTTGACACTCTTCAAACTGTATCATGCATCTTTTCTATACTCAAAGGATGATGTTAGCTAGAGTTCTGGAGATCAGTGAGCTGTTTGGATCCTTTTAGAAGAAAAACATAATTGAATATGCTTTCTCACTATGTGCTATATTCCCAGCTCAGTTATAATACTTAAAAACAGTATGGTACTGGCACAAAGACAGACATATAGATCAATGGAACAAAATAGAAAGCCCAGAGATAAATCCACACACATATGGACACCTTATCTTTGACAAAGGAGGCAAAAATATACAATGGAGTAAAGACAATCTCTTTAACAAGTGGTGCTGGGAAAACTGGTCAACCACTTGTAAAAGAATGAAACTAGATCACTTTCTAACACCACACACAAAAATAAACTCAAAATGGATTAAAGATCTAAATGCAAGACCAGAAACTATAAAACTCCTAGAGGAGAACATAGGCAAAACACTCTCAGACATAAATCACAGCAGGATCCTCTATGATCCATCTCCCAGAATTCTGGAAATAAAAGCAAAAATAAACAAATGGGATCTAATTAAAATTAAAAGCTTCTGCACAACAAAGGAAAATATAAGCAAGGTGAAAAGACAGCCTTCTGAATGGGAGAAAATAATAGCAAATGAAGCAACTGACAAACAACTAATCTCAAAAATATACAAGCAACTTATGCAGCTCAATTCCAGAAAAATAAACGACCCAATCAAAAAATGGGCCAAAGAACTAAATAGACATTTCTCCAAAGAAGACGTACGGATGGCTAACAAACACATGAAAAGATGCTCAACATCACTCATTATCAGAGAAATGCAAATCAAAACCACAATGAGGTACCACTTCACACCAGTCGGAATGGCTGCGATCCAAAAATCTGCAAGCAATAAATGCTGGAGAGGGTGTGGAGAAAAGGGAACCCTCCTACACTGTTGGTGGGAATGCAAACTAGTACAGCCACTATGGAGAACAGTGTGGAGATTCCTTAAAAAATTGCAAATAGAACTACCTTATGACCCAGCAATCCCACTGCTGGGCATACACACCGAGGAAACCAGAATTGAAAGAGACACATGTACCCCAATGTTCATCGCAGCACTGTTTATAATAGCCAGGACATGGAAACAACCTAGATATCCATCAGCAGATGAATGGATAAGAAAGCTGTGGTACATATACACAATGGAGTATTACTCAGCCGTTAAAAAGAATTCATTTGAATCAGTTCTGATGAGATGGATGAAACTGGAGCCAATTATACAGAGTGAAGTAAGCCAGAAAGAAAAACACCAATACAGTATACTAACACATATATATGGAATCTAGGAAGATGGCAATGACGACCCTGTATGCAAGACAGGAAAAAAGACACAGATGTGTATAACGGACTTTTGGACTCAGAGGGAGAGGGAGAGGGTGGGATGATTTGGGAGAATGGCATTCTAACATGTATACTATCATGTAAGAATTGAATCGCCAGGCTATGTCTGACGCAGGATACAGCATGCTTGGGGCTGGTGCATGGGGATGACCCAGAGAGATGTTATGGGGTGGGAGGTGGGAGGGGGGTTCATGTTTGGGAACACATGTAAGAATTAAAGATTTTAAAATTAAAAAAATAAAAAAAAATAGCTGACAGGTGCTCTTTATTGGTTTCCTTAAGGCTGTCATAACAAAGTGCCACAAACTGGATGGCTTAAAGCAACAGGAATTAGTTACCCCACAGTTCTGCAAGCAAGAAGACTGAATTCCAGGTATGGGTAAGGCCATGTTCCCTCCAAACCCTTACAGAGTTGTCCTTGCCACTTCCTGCCCTGGGTTTTCCTTGGCTCATAGTAGCATAATTCCAATTTCTGCCTCTCATCACATGATTCATGCCACAAATCTCTGCATCTTCTTTCCTCTGTGTGTCTCTGTGTCCAAGTTTCCTCTTGGAAACTGTATATGGTAACCAGTAATCATGGTTGAGGGCATGTATTCATGATCTCGTCTGAACTTGAGTATACAGTCACCTCTCGGTATCTGTGAGGAACTGGTTCCGGGACCACGTGGATACCAAGATCCAGGGATGCTCAAGTCCCTACAGTTGATCTCCCCTATCCGTGGATTTGCATCTTCAGATTCATCCCACCATATCCGGGGTCATATTTTCCATCTGCAGTCGGTTGGATGGGTGGATGGGGTTCCTGCAGAGGAGGGCTGGATGTGCTCTCAAAGATCCTATTGACTAAATGAAGTCATGTTCACAGGTACTAAGGGATGGTTAGGACTTCAATATATTTTTTGACAGTGGCACAATTCAACACATACCATGCTCCTAGACCAGAACAACTGAAGAAGAACTACATTTGGGAACATTTTCTACAGGCAGCCCTTAGTTCCTCCTTGTTGGAAAGAAGTGACTCAACCTTGAAAAGCCGAGGACAAATGCCATGACAATTCTAGACACCCTAGATAGCTCTTGAGTAGATGGCTTCATGTCTTCCGTATCTTCATGCCTCAGTCTTCAAGTATGTAAAGCTTTTCTTCTCTCATTCCACAGAAGAAAGAGAACTGCTTAATATCCTGCATAACCAGCATATCCCAGCGGCAAACATTTGGCTGCTCCCTCTGTTAAACCTTCCCAGTTACTTCCGCCTCATTCTTCAACTATTCTCTTAGGAAAAAAGACCCTGAAGAACTTGTATTTGGGCTCTTTTGGGAATGAGAGGGGATCCAGATAGTTAGAGTATCTGTTTTCTCCTCTGACCCACAGACTTGCTGGTTCCCCATCGAACTCAATACTTCCTCCTTGCTAATTTCACAAAGTACATTTCCCTCTGCTCTGTAACTGACAAATCTCTCTCTATGATATTCTGATTTTTTTCACTCTTTACATGTTCTAGAAATTATTTAGCATGTGTGTGCACTAAGTCACTTCAGTCATGTCTGACTCTTTGTGACCCTATGGACTGTAGCATGACAGACTCCTCTGTCCATGGGATTCTCCAGGCAAGAATACTGGAGTGGGTTGCCATGCTCTCTTCCAGGAGATCTTCCCCACCACGGATCAAATCCAAGTCTCTTATGTCTCCTCTACTGGCTAGTGGTCCTTTGCCACTAGTGCCACCTGGGAAGCCCTTATTTAGCATCTGTTCAGTTCAGCTCAGTTCAGTCATTCAGTCGTGTCTGACTCTTTGTGACTCCATGAATCGCAGCACTCCAGGCCTCCCTGTCCATCACCAACTCCTGGAGTTTACCCAAACTCATGTCCTTTGAGTCGGTGATGCCATCCAACCATCTCATCCTCTGTCGTCCCCTTCTCCTGCCCCCAATCCTTTTCAGCATCAGGGTCTTTTCCATGAGTCAACTCTTCGCATGAGGTAGCCAAAATACTGGAGTTTCAGCTTCAGCATCAGTCCTCCCAATGAACACCCAGGACTGATCTCCTTTAGGATGGACTGATTGGATCTCCTTGCAGTCCAAGGGACTCTCAAGAGTCTTCTCCAACACCACAGTTCAAAAGCATCAATTCTTCAGTGCTCAGCTTTCTTCACAGTCCAACTCTCACATCCATACATGACCACTGGAAAAACCATAGCCTTGGCTAGACAGACCTTTGTTGACAAAGTAATGTCTCTGCTTTTTAATATACTGTCTAGGTTGGTCATAACTTTTCTTCCAAGGAGTCAGCATCTTTTAGTTTCATGGCTTCAATCACCATCTGCAGTGATTTTGGAGCCCCCCAAAAATAAAGTCTGACATCAAGTATGATATGATTTTAGGGCTAGAATCTGAAATATGCCCCCAGTTTCCACCCAAAAAAAATCCTCCTTAATGTACTGAATCTTAAGGCCTGAGACTGCCCCGGAATAGAATCCATTCTGTCCAGCTTAGGTACTCATCATGGTTCCTTGTGGCACACAGATCAGAGTTTCAGCTTGATATTCACAGCCCTCAATCACACAATCCATACCTAACCTTTCTGCCACTGTCTTTGTTTGCATTGTCTCATATTCTCTATGTGCTGGTAATGCAGACTATTCATCTTTCCTATTCCATACACATTTGTCCCCTTCTTTTACTAAACGTTATTTAAGGCATTCCACTTGCTGACATGCTGCACTCCATGGGGTCACAAAGAGTCAGATATGACTGAGCAACTGAAAAACAACAACAACAACAACTTGTTGTGAATCCCTTTAGCCATAACCCTAATGGCAACCCACTCCAGTGTTCTTGCCTGGAGAATCCCAGGGGCGGTGGAGCCTGGTGGGCTGCCGTCTATGGGGCTGCACAGAATCGGACACGGCTGAAGCGACTTAGCAGCAGCAAACCCTTTAAGGTGGGCTTCCTCAGTGTCTCAGAGGTAAAGAATCCCCCTGCAATGCAGGAGCCACAGGAGACACAAGTTTGATCCCTGGGTCAGGAAGATCCCCTGGAGAAGGAAATGGCAACCCACTCCAGTGTTCTTCCCTGGAGAATTCCATGGACAGAGGAGCCTGGTGGGCTACAGTCCATAGGGTTGCAAAGAGTAGACACGACTGAAGCAACATAGTATGCAACTTTTAAGATACACTCAGATGACCCTTCCCTCTCTTCCAGTTGGAACTCATTTGTCTGAACAATCACTCACAACATGTGGATCTACACTAGCATGTTCTATTTTGCTGGAGTAATTGATATTTATCTTCTACCACCACCCTTCACCACTCTGAAATCTTATGGAATAGCAATTCAATTTATCCATCTTAACATCCTTACTCTAAACTGTAACTTACGGCTTGTGCATAATATGTGGTTATAAATGCTTTAGTCCAGTTCTGAATAAGATTCAGCTCAGGCTTTGATCTCTGTTCCTAACACAAACTATGCCAAGTTCAGTTCTGTTCAGTTCAGTTCAGTCACTCAGATGTGTCTGACTCTTTGTGACCCCATGAATTGCAGCACACCAGGCCTCCCTGTCCATCACCAACTCTTGGAGTTCACTCAGACTGATGTCCATCGAGTCAGTGATGCCATCCAGCCATCTCATCCTCGGTCGTCCCCTTCTCCTCCTGCCCCCAATCCCTCCCAGCATCAGAGTCTTTCCCAATGAGTCAACTCTTCGCATGAGGTGGCCAAAGTACTGGAGTTTCAGCTTTAGCACCAGTCCTTCCAAAGAGATCCCAGGGCTGATCTCCTTCAGAATGGACTGGTTGGATCTCCTTGCAGTCCAAGGGACTCTTAAGAGTCTTCTCCAACACCACAGTTCAAAAGCATCACTTCTTCAGTGCTCAGCTTTCTTCACAATTCAACTCTCACATCCATACATGACTACTGAAAAAACCATAGCCTTGACTAGACGGACCTTTGTTGGCAAAGTAATGTCTCTGCTTTTGAATATGCTATCTAGGTTGGTCATAACTTTTCTTCCAAGGAATAAGCGTCTTTTAATTTCATGGCTGCAGTCACCATCTGCAGTGATTTTGGAGCCCAAAAAATAAAGTCTGCCACTGTGTCCACTGTTTCCCCATCTATTTCCCATGAAGTGATGGGACCAGATGCCATGGTCTTCATTTTCTGAATGTTGAGCTTTAAGCCAAATGTTTCACTCTCCTCTTTCACTTTCATCAAGAGGCTTTTTAGCTCCTCTTCACTTTCTGCCATAAGGGTGGTGTGTCATCTACATATCTGAGGTTATTGATATTTCTCCCAGCAATCTTGATTGCAGCTTGTGCTTCATCCAGCCCAGCATTTCTCATGATGTACTCTGCATATAAGTTAAATAAGCAGGGTGACTATATACAGCCTTGACGTACTCCTTTTCCTATTAGGAACCAGTCTGTTTTTCCATGTCCAGTTCTAACTGTTATTGACATTTTATTAGCCATTTATACCGTAGCATAAATGTGGTTCCAACCTTTTATGAGTTTGTTATAAATATTACAAAACATATGTGCATGATGACAGGGTTGGAAAGCAAAACTGAGATGATAAAGGGTTCCATTGATAAAAATTCCCCTCTGCTGTCTTAGGAGGCATGAACTTCATCAAAGTGTGTGGCTTATTCTGCTGCCTCTGAACTTTGACCAAGGTAGATTCAGAACAAAATTATTGCAAAATAAACATTTTTTTTCAGTAACTACATTTTGGTATCTCTCATCAGGCCCCTGAATCACCCTCTTTCTAGCAAATTTTTACCCAAAGAGCTCTCACCCAGTAAGTGGTTTCTTCCTATTTGAGAAGTTCTCCATTTCATTCTCACACTGTTCTTGAATTCTGCACAAATTCCTTCTCGTGGCTAACGTCTTGCTGATAGAAGGGGAACTTTCTTATGAATTTGCACTCAATCTTTAGGACAAGTTTCACATACTGTCATGTCCTATAGGAACTTAAACAAATAGAGATTCAGAGCCCTCCCTGTGGTCCAAATTATCTGGTGGTATATAATTCACATGCATTTGCTTTCAAAAACCACCAGCTTCCAGGTTCAAGGGAAAGTCACATTACCACACAGAGTGACCTTGTGGAAGCACCAAAGACTTCTGAATGACCGTACCAAGTGATGACAAAAGGATCTACCTTCCACCTGGGTAGCTGATGACCCTTTTGAAGGCTTAGATCCCTGCATTTTATCTCATCCCAAGTAAATTCCTTTCCTAGCTGAGCATGTTCAAATACAGACATGGAAAGGAGTGACCATCAGACCCATACCATCAGATGACCTCCAAAACATCTAGAATTAACAGTTCAGTGGGAAAGGCATAGCACTTGGAGCCAGTCATGGCCTTAGGGTTTGTGAGCCTCAGTGGTTCCATAGGTGGGATGAGGAAGGCCCTTGATCCCACAGATATGTGATTAGAAGGTGAGCAAATTGCCAAACACAGAGTCAAGGTCATAGGAAGTGCTGAAAATATAGTCTTCCCCATTCATCCTCCTGTTCCTATTCTCATTGACTCTACCTATAAGTAGGGATTCTACATCAGTGGAAACATCTATCTTAGAATTTCACTCTTCTGATTAAAATGGATAGAGCAAACCCTCCTTATCCAAGACCCTCGCATCTTGTGCTGTTTCCCTCCAACCCATGAGCCCACCCTACAAACACCAAACCACCATTATTGATTTTCTCCCCCACTCCTCAGGTTTCTCACCACAACTTAGAGGGACAAAAGACTGAAGAAAAGATTTCCAACATAAAAAACTGGCAAGGCACTTTTTAAAAACTAGCAGAGCTTTTCAATAAAGCATTCTAAGATGACAGCAACGTTCTGTATCTGCACTGTCCAATGCAGTAGCCACTAGTCATATTTAGCTAGGGTGAATAAAGAACAGAGCTTTTAGTTTAATTCAATTTTAAAGTTTTTATTTTAAAATTTAATTTTAATTAATGTAAATTAAACAGGCAGGTGGCTACCATACTGGATGCCAGATATAGATCAATTCTTCTCAAGCTTCAGTGTACCTAATGCTCATGGGGATTCATGCAAGTTTTGATGTAGCAGGTCTGGGGTGGAACCTGAGATTCTGTATTTCTAATACATAATGCTGATGCTGCTGGACCAGAGACCATACTTTGAGAAGCAAGGATGTAGCTTATATTATGCAAAGAGAAGGTTTTCAGGAAAAGATAGCAACCTGAAAACAACAGAGAAAAGATATGCCTAGGCAATTTACAAAAGAGAAAAGCTCAAATGTTATTCATCTTATGAAGATGTCCAAACTCACTAGTGATCAGTGATGACAAGAAAAAACACCATTGTGTCACTTAATAACTATAAGACTTGCAATGGTTAGAAAGCTGGATGTCACCAAGTATTGATGGGGATGCGAGAGTATAGGAGTGTCACACCCTGTGGATGGATGGATGGACGGGCTGGCAGCCACTCTGTAAAGCAATCTCAAACAATGATTTAAATGAAGTACTTGTATACTCATGACCCAGCTATTAATTTCCTTAGTATGTATCCCAAACATCTCATGCAGGTTGTATAAGAAGATTGTGACAAAGAAGCAGAGTCAAGTTAGACATCCGTCACTGGGACAGTTTAGTTCAGGTCAGTCACTCTGTCGTGTCTGGCTTTTTGTGACCCATGGATTGCAACATGCCAGGCTTCCCTGTCTATCACCAACTCCCAACTCTCAAACTCATGTCCATCGAGTCATTGATGCCATCCAACCATCTCATCCTCTGTTGTCCCCTTCTCCTCCTGCCCTTAGTCTTTCCCAGCATCAGGGTCTTTTCAAATGAGTCAACTCTCACATCCACACACGACTACTGAAAAAACCATAGCTTTGACTAGACAGACCTTTGTTGACAAAGGAATGTCTCTGCTTTTTAATATGCTGTTTAGGTTGGTCATAGCTTTTCTTCCAAGGAGCAAGAGTCTTTTAGTTTCATGGCTTCAGTCACCATCTGCAATGATTTTGAAGTCTTAAAAAACAAAGTCTCTCGCTGTTTCCATTGTTTCTCTATCTATTTGCCATGAAGTGATGGGACCAGATGCCATGATCTTTGTTTTCTGAATGTTGAGTTTTAAGCCAACTGTTTTACTCTCTTCTTTCACTTTCATCAAGAAGCTCTTTAGTTCTTCTTTGCTTCCTGCCATAAGGGTGGTGTCATCAGCATATCTGAGGTTATCGATATTTTTCTGAGCAATCTTGATTCCAGCTTGTGCTTCCTCCAGCCTGACATTTCTCATGATGTACTGTGCATATAAGTTAAATAAGCAGGGTGACCATATATAGCCTTGAGTACTCCTTTCCCACTTTAGAACCAGTCTGTTGTTCCATATCCAATTTTAACAGTTGCCTCTTGACCTGTATACAGATTTCTTATGAGGCAGGTCAGATGGTCTGGTACTCCCATCTCTTGAAAATTTTCCACAGTTTGCTGTGATCCACACAGTTAAAGGCTTTGGCATAGTCATTAAAGCAGAAGTAGATGTTTTTCTGGAACTTTCTTGCTTTTCTGATGATCCAACAGATGTTGGCAATTTGATCTCTGGTTCCCCTGCCTTTTCTAAATCCACTTTACTATCCAAGATGGCAGATTAAAAGGACATGCACTCTTCTTCTCCTGTGAGAACTCCAAAATTATAACTCAGTGCTGAACAGCTGGCAACAGGAGAATGTTGGATTCCACCCAAAAAAGATACCTAACGTCCAAGGGCAAAGGGGAAGCCTCAACAAAATGGTAGGAGGGGCGAAATCATGTTTAGAATAAAATCCCATTCCTGCCAGAGAACTCAAACAAAACCTTGTGCACACCAGGATAAACCCCAGAGACTGAGCCAGACCTGCCTTTGAGTGTGTGAGTGTCTCCTGTGGAGGTATGGGTCAACAGTGGCCTGCTGCAGCAGCCGGAACTCTGGGTGCAGCAGACCTGGGTACGGCATAAGCCCTCTTGGAGGAGGTCACCATTAACCCCACCCTAGGGCCACCAGAATTTACACAGGTCTGGGGAAACAGACTCTAGAGGGCACAAATAAAACCTTGTGTGCACCAGGGCCCAGGAGAAAGGACCAGTGACCCCACAAGAGACTGACCCAGACTTGCTTGTGAATGTCTACGAGTCTCCAGTGGAGGCCTGGGTCTGCAGTGGCCTGCTGCAGGGTCGGGGACACTGAGTGCAGCAGTGTGAGCAGAGGACCTTTTGAAGGAGGTCACCATTATCTTCATTACCTCCACCATAGTTTGGCCTCAGGTCAAACAACAGAATGGGAACACAGCCCCACCCATCAACAGAAAACTGGATTAAAGATTTACTGAGCACGGCCCATCAGAACAAGACCCAATTTCCCCCTCAGTCCGTCTCTCCCATAAGGAAGCTTGCATAAGCCTCTTATCCTTATCCATCCCTGGGACAGTGGATGGTAAAATGTGGCACAAGATGCTATCCAGCATTTGGAAGTATTATTTGTGATGTGCCTGTAGCAATGACTACATTGAGTGAAAAAAATATGAATCAGAATGAGACATACAATGTAATATGATGTTCATAACGAAAATATCTGTTATAAAATCACAAGTCTTGTTTAGAAAAACTATATTTTAAATACATATATTGTATATGTTGAGTGAAAAGGCAGAATGGGAATATGGAATGGGTATATGAAGGAGAAATGAAGCCAGATAGGAATTTACATGGCCTGTGAAGATGTGGCAGGTAGCAAAGGAGAAGTCTGGGATTCAGTACCCCTGACAAGCTGGTTTCCGTGGCCTGACCAGACTCATCTCCTACTGTGTTGTCCATTCCTGCTTAAATGGCCAACAAAGTGATTCTATTGCTGTCCTTCAGACACACCTGGGTCATTCCTTCACAGAGTACTTTCCAAGAGTGGAATCTCCCTAAGCCCCTGATCCACGGGAACCCTGGGCTGTTTCCTTTGGGAAATCTCCCTGATATCCAAACCAAAACGAGCACCTTTCTCTCTGATACCTGCCACGCCTGTGTTCTGCGCCTCTGCTTTGGCATTGGCCACATAGAGATTTGCATCCTCGGCTGCCATTTTTAATGATGTAAAATTAAACAAGTGGCTTCCCTGGTGGCTCAGAGGTCAAGGATCTGCCTACTGGTGCAGGAGACTCCGGTTTGATACCTGGTTTGGGAATATCCCCTGGAGAAGGAAATGGCAACCCACTCCAGTGTTCTTATCTGGGAAATTCCATGGACAGAGGAGCCTGGAGGGCCATAGTCCATGGGGTTGCCAAAGAGTTGGACATAGAATAGCAAATTAACCACAACAGCAAAACACAAACAAAGGAACAGCCAGGGCACCACCAGCAACGAAACCTGTCCCTGGAGTCTGGAAGCTCCTGGAAAACAAGGTCAGTGTCTGAGTTTTTTTCATGACCCTCATCAGGGTCTATCACTATATATTTCAGAGACCAGCTTTATGAGAATTGACTGATTTGGTTAACTTTCATCTTAAAAACTATTCCTTTATGCGAATAAAGTGCAGTATTTACCTCTCAACTGGAAGGCAATGTGCTTGAAAAGAGTATTCAGAATTAAGTCAGAAGCATGTAGAAAAATAGGGTTTGCAGACTGGTGTCACTGGTGATCCTTATAAATATTTTTATATTCATTAAGTTAAAGCAATAAAGATAAGACACTTAATAAAGATAACGTCAACAGAATTTTATATATCCTAAAATAAACATGATGAACACTTTGTTCAGTTAATCACAATTTACCATTGCTTATCATCCAGTATCTTTTCTGGAAATCTTTCTTTAGCAATTTTAATGTGTTACTTGTAAATTTGACATTCTTTGTTTATAAACAGTGGGCATGATAATAACTACCATTTGTTGAGTATCTACTGTATTTCCAATGAGACAGACTTTAGCTCATTTTTCTCCTTACAAACCTGTACATTTTATGGCTGAGGAAACAGAAGATCAAAAGCAATGAAATAACTTCTTGAAGCCCATCAGTTAGTCCTCAACCAAACAAACCTGGTTTCACACCAGGTTCGTCTGACTCCCCAGTCCAAATCCTTTCCATAATCCACTCTGCCAAGGAGTTCCCTAGTGTATCTGATTCTCCAAATGAATGTCTGTTTGATATTATTACTCTGAACAATTAAGTCATATAAAGAAGTGGCCCATGGTTTAAATAAATCAGTGACTCTCAAATGCACGTCTAGAATTTGTCTGTGATTTACTGCTGAATTGGTCAAGGGATATAGTTTTTAAATCTTCCAGATAATTATAACGTGCAGCCAGGGTTGATAACCACTGGCACAGATTTAGGATGGGTGCCCAAATATAGGTCTATATATGCTGAAATGGTAAAGGATTTGTATAGTAAAGTAGTCCTCTTGTACAGCACAGGGAATATGGCCAATAATTTGTAATAACTATAAATGGAGCATAACCTTTAAAAACTGTGAATTACTATATTGTGTATCTCTAACTTATGTAATACTATATGCCAATATAAAATATAATTATATTAATTATACTTATGTAATATTGTAACAATATAAAATTTTAAAGAAAAAGAGATAAATGTTTGCTGGCTTTATACAAAATTTAAATAAAGATATAATACAATAAATGTAGTATGTTAAAGCAGAAAAATAAGGTTGCCCTCAGCACTTTTCCCTAAATTAAAGGAAATCAACCTTGAATATTCATTGGAAGGACTGAAGCTGAAGCTCCAATACTTTGGCCACCTGATGCGAAGAACCAACTCATTGGAAGAGACCCTGATGCTGGGGAAGATTGAAGGCAAAAGGAGAAGGGGGTGGCAGAGGATGAGATGGTTGAATAGCATCACCAACTCAATGGACATGAACTTGGGGAAACTGCGAGATAGTGAGGGACTAGGAAGCCTGATGTGCTGCAGTGCATGGAGTCACAGAGTTGGGAGTGACTTAGTGACTGAATAACAACAGAGACAAGTCTGCAACCTTTTTTTTCCCTATATATTGATTAACTTTCTCTCATCTTTCTCTGGCTTCTTCTTGCCTTTTTGACACAAATATCAAAACAGGAAATGATTTCTCTGTTTAGACCCTGATAAGTGCAGAGCTTCGTGCTAAGCCGTTTCAGTCGTGTTGGACTTTTTGTGACACTATGGACTGTAGCCCACTGGGCTCCTCTGTCGATGGGATTTCCTAGGCAAGAATACTGGAATGGATTCACACGTCCTTTTCCAGGGGATCTTCCAGACCCAGGTATCAAACCCATGCCTCTTAGTCCCCTGCAATGGCAGGCGGGTTCTTTACTACTAGCGCCACCTGCAGAGCTCCAGAGCAGTGACATTCTCAGGACTGCCACAGTCAGGGTAGCCTAGCTGCTATAACCAACCACCCCACATCTCCATGGCTTAATATGACAGAAGTTTGGTTCTCCCGCTCATACAGTTCAGCAGGCAGCCTTCCACAAAGGGAGTCAGGGACCCAGGCTGTCCACACCTTGGCTGTCTTCCACAGCCTCTAACTCCTCTGCTGAATACTTTCTATCTGGTTGGCAGATGGGAAAGAGACGTGCATCAGAGAATCCTATCTTATGAGGGAGCATTTTACTTGACGAAGACTGGAGAGTTACATGTCCTTTCTACTAACATTGCTGCTTAGTTCAACTCAAGGTCACTTATGACCTTCAGATGTTTCCCTGTGACTTTCATCCAAGATGTCTTATCTTCTCTTAAAAAAAATTAATATTAATTGAGGGCTCACTGTCCTATCAGTTCAGTTCAGTTCAGTCGCTCAGTTATGTCTGACTCTTTGCAACCCCATGGATTGCAGCACGCCAGGCTTCCTTGTCCATCACCAACTCCCAGAGTCTACTCAAACTCATATCCGTTGAGTCGGAGATGCCATCCAGCCATCTCATCCTCTGTCGTCCCCTTCTCCTCCTGCCCTCAATCCTTCCCAGCATCAGGGTCTTTTCCAGTGAGTCAGTTCTTCACATCAGGTGGCCAAAGAATTGGAGTTTCAGGTTCAGCATCAGTCCTTCCAATGTATATCCAGGACTGAGTTACTTTAGGATGGACTGGTTGGATCTCCTTGCTGTTCAAGGGACTCTCAAGAGTCTTCTCCAGCACCACAGTTCAAAAGCATCAATTCTTTGGCACTCAGCTTTCTTTATAGTCCAGCTCTCACATACATATATGACCACTGGAAAAACCAAGGCTTTGACTAGAACAGACCTTTGTTGACAAAGTAATGTCTCTGCTTTTAAAGATGCTCTCTAGGTTGGTCATAGTTTTTCTTCCATGGAGCAAGCATCTTTTAATTTCATGGCTACAGTCACCATCTGCAATGATTTTGAAGTCCAAAAAACTAAAGTCTCTCACTGTTTTCAGTTTCCCCATCTATTTTCCATACATTGATGGGACCATATGCCATGATCTTAGTTTTCTGAATGTTGAGTTTTAAGCCAACTTTTAAACTCTCCTCTTTCACTTTCATCAAGAAGCTCTTTATCTCTTCTTCACTTTCTGCCATAAGGGTGGTGTCATCTGCATATCTGATGTTATTGATATTTCTCCCGGCAATGTTGATTCCAGCTTGTGCTTCCTCCAGCCCAGCATTTCTCATGATGTACCCTGCATATAAGTTAAATAAGCAGGGTGACAATATACAGCCTTGACATACTCCTTTCCTGATTTGGAGTCAGTCTGTTGTTCCATGTACAGTTCCAACTGTTGCTTCTTGACCTGCACACAGATTTCTCAGGAGGCAGGTCAGGTGGTATTCTCATCTCTTTCAGAATTTTCCACAGTTTATTGTGATCCACACGGTCAAAGGCTTTGGCATAGTCAATAAAGCAGTAATAGATGTTTGTCTGGAACTCTCTTGCTTTTTTGATGATCCAGTGGATGTTGGCAATTTGGTCCCTGTTCCTCTACCTGTTTTAAATCCAGCTTGAACATCTGGAAGTTCACAGTTCAGGTACTTTTGAAGCCTGGCTTGGAGAATTTTGAGCATTACCTTCCTAGAGTGTGAGATAGAGTACAATTGTGTGGTAGTATGAACATTCTTTGGCATTGCCTTTCTTTGGGATTGGAATGAAAACGGATCTTTTCCAGTCCTGTGGCCACTGCTGAGTTTTCCAAATTTGCTGGCATATTGAGTGCAACACTATAACAGCATCACCTTTTAGGATTTGAAATAGCTCCACTGGAATTACATCACCTCCACTAGCTTTGTTCATAGTGATGCTTCATAGGCCTATTTGACTTCACATTCCAGGATGTCTGGCTCTAGGTCATCACACCATCGTGATTACCTGGGTCATGAAGAATTTTTTTGTATCGTTTTTCATTTATTCTGGCCACCTCTTCTTATTTTCTGCTTCTGTTAAGTCGATACCATTTCTGTCCTTTAGTGGGCCCAATTTGCATGAAATATCCCCTTGGTATCTCTAATTTTCTTGAAAAGATCTCTAGTCTTTCCCATTCTACTGTTTTCCTCTATTTCTTTGCACTGATCACTGAAGAAGGCTTTCTTATCTCTCTTTGGTATTCTTTGCAACTCTGTATTCAAATGGGTATATCTTTCCTTTTCTCCTTTGCCTTTAGCTTCTCTTCTTTTCTAAGCTTTTTGTAAGGCCTCCTGAGACAAACATTTTACCTTTTTGCATTTCTTTTTCTTGGGGATGGTCTTGATCCCTGTCTCCTGTACAATGTCACGAACCTCCATCTATAGTTCTTCAGCACTCTGTCTATCAGATCTAATCCCTTGCATCTGTTTGT
Source organism: Ovis canadensis (assembly GCF_042477335.2). Classification (NCBI taxonomy): domain Eukaryota; kingdom Metazoa; phylum Chordata; class Mammalia; order Artiodactyla; family Bovidae; genus Ovis; species Ovis canadensis. The sequence goes on from NC_091246.1 coordinate 33,118,512, forward strand.
CACTTCCACTGTATAATTCTAAGGGATTTGATTTAGGTCATACCTGAATGGTTTATTGGTCTTCCCTACTTTCTTCCATTTAAGTCTGAATTTTGCCATAAGAAGTTCATGATCTGATCACAGTCAGCTCCCAGTCTTGATTTGCTGACTGTACAGAACTTCTCCATCTTTGGCTGCAAAGAATATAATCAATCTGATTTTAGTATTGACCATCTGGTGATGTCCATGTGTAGTCTTCTCTTGTGTTGTTGGAAGAGGGTGTTTGCTATGACGAGTGCATTCTCTTGGCAAAACTCTATTAGCCTTTGACCTGCTTCTTTTTGTTCTCCAAGGCCAAATTTGGCTGTTACTCCAGGTATCTCTTTTCTTCCTACTTTTGCATTCCAGTCCCCTATAATGAAAAGGACGTCTTTTGAGGGTGTTAGTTCTAGAAGATCTTGTAGGTCTTCATAGAACCCTTCAACTTCAGATTCTTTAGCATTACTGGTTGGGGCATAGACTTGGATTACTATGATATTGTATGGTTTTCCTTGGAAACGAATAGAGATCCTTTGGTCATTTTTCAGATTGCATCAAAGTACTGCATTTCAGACACTTTTGTTGCCTATATGATGGCTACTTCATTTCTTCTAAGGGATTCTTGGCACAGTAGTAGATATAATGGTCATCTGAGTTAAATCACCCATTCCAGTGCATTTTAGTTCGCTGCTTCCTAAAATGTCAATTTTCACTCTTGCCATCTCCTGTTTGACCACTTTCAATTTGCCTCGATTCATGAACTAACATTCTAGGTTCCTATGCAATATCACTCTTTACAACATTGGACTTTACTTCTGTCACCAGTCCCATCCACAACTGGGGTTGTTTTTACTTTGGCTCTGTCTCTTCATTCTTTCTGGTGTTATATCTCCACTGATCTTTAGCAGCATATTGGGCAGCTACTGACCTGGGGAGTTCATCTTTCAGTGTCCTATCTTTTTGCCTTTTCATATTGTTCATGGGGTTCTCAAGGCAAGAATACTGAAGTGGTTTTCCATTCCCTTCTACAGTGGACCACATTCTGTCAGACCTCTCCACCATGACCCGTCCGTCTTGGGTGGACCTACATGGCATGGCTCATAGTTTCATTGAGTTAGACAATCTGTGGTCCATGTGATCAGATTGGTTAGTTTCCTGTGATTGTGATTTTCATACAGTCTGCCCTCTGATAGAAAAGGATAAGAGGCTTATGGAAGCTTCCTGATGGGAGAGACTGACTGAGGGGAAAATTGGGTCTTGTTCTGATGGGCCGGGCCATCCTCAGTAAATCTTTAATCCAATTTTCTGTTAATGGGTGGGGCTGTGTTCCCTTCCTGTTATTTACCTGGAGCCAAACTATGGTGGTGCAGATGGTGATTGCAGCCATGAAATTAAAAGACGTTTACTCCTTGGAAGGAAAGTTATGACCAACCTAGACAGCATATTAAAAAGCAGAGACATTACTTTGCCAACAAAGGTCCATCTAGTCAAGGCTATGGTTTTTCCAATGGTCATGTATGGATGTAAGAGTTGGACTATAAAGAAAGCTGAGCACAGAAGAATTGATGCTTTTGAACTGTGGTGTTTAAGAAGACTCTTGAGAGTCCCTTGGACTGCGAGAAGATCCAACCAGTCCATCCTAATGGAGATCGGCCCTGGGTGTTCATTGGAGAGACTGATGCTGAAGCTGAAACTCCAATACTTTGGCCACCTGATGCGAAGAGCTGACTCACTTGAAAAGACCCTGATGCTGGGAAAGATTGAGGGCAGGAGGAAAAGGGGATGACAGAAGATGAGATGGTTTGATGACATCACCGACTCAATGGACATCAGTTTGGTGAACTCCTGGAGTTGATGATGAACAGGGAGGCCTGGCGTACTGCAGTTCATGGGGTCGCAAAGAGTCAGACATGGCTGAGTGACTTAACTGATGGATGAAACTATGGTGGAGGTTATGAAGATAATGGCAACCTCCTTCAAAAGACCCCTATGTGCCCTGCTACACTCAGTGCCCCAACCCTGCAGCAGGCCACCACTGACCCACGCCTCCGCTGGAGTCTTCTGGACACTCACAGCAAGTCTGAGTCAGTCGCTTGTGGGGTCACTGCTCCTTTCCCCTAGGTCCTGGCATGCACAAATTTCTGTTTGTGAGCGCCACTGTTCTATAGGAACTAGCTAGATACATTTCACATGTTATATTATTGAGGTGTGTGCGTGCTCAGCCATTTCCGACTCTTTGCAACCCCATGGACTATAGCCCACCAGGCTCCTCTGTCCATGGGATTTCCCAGCAAGAATATTAGAGTGAGTTGCTATTTCCTCCTCCAGCGACTCTTCTTGACTCAGGGATGGAACCCATTTCTCCAGCACCTCTTGCTTTGGTATTAAGATTCTTTACCACTGAGCCACCTGGGAAGTCCCATGTTACCTTATTACATTATTAAAATAATCCTGTGAGGGATATGCTGTCATTATTCCCATTTTACAGAAGGCATTGAAGCTAATGGAGTTCAAATGACCTGACCACACTTAGATACCAGATAGCAGAGCTCAGGCATTCTACTACTTCCTATTGGAGTCTTTGGCTTTGATTACAAAATAGTAATTTACAGAGGCAGACCCACTTTCCCACTGGCCTCCTGAAACTCTGCAGCCTGCTGAGTCTCTCTACAGCATGCACAGTTTCCTCTGTTAGATAGCATCAGAATACCTCACACTTTGTTATTCTTTAACATTTGCCTGATAGTAAAAGCAAACTGCTTTTGATATAAATATCTAGTCTGTTCATTGTTAATTATTAATTTTAATTTAATAAAAAATCCTACAAACAGATGTAGGATTAAGGTGGTTTGTCTCAGCGTCTTTCAACCTCTAATAAACCTGGGTGACTATTTTGGCTCCACTGACAAGAAGGTGCTTCATTCCCAGAGTGCAAAGTTTCCATATTTCAACTGCCAAAAAGAAAGCTCCAACCTGGGAAACTTCCCCCACATCCCCAACCAAGTTTCTCACTTCAGATCTCTTCCTACTCAGTTCTTAAATATCCAGACATTAAATCCAGCCTATAGATCCTCTCCAGGTCTGCTTCCATACTTCCTAAAAGAGATGTAGTTAGACCTCTTCATTCATTCCCCCACCCCATTTTATGCCCATTCGGACCAGGTGCAGAGCTAGATGCTGGAGAGATATCGTGATGGAAAGAACCTCAAACATTGCTTCAGTGAGCTTATGGTTTATTGTGAAGGAGGAATACACAACTGGCCATGATAATTCCTGATATTCACTCAAGGATAGTGGTGTGCTATGAGTTATGGGCACATAGAGGAGAGAGAAATTAATTCTGCTGGAAAAAAAAGAAATGAAGCGTCATTAGAGTGACATTCAAAGTGAGCATTGAGGGAGAGTGGGAACTTTTAAAGCAGAAAAGGCAAGGAAGGGCATTCCAGGCCAAAGGAATGGCAGAGCCAAGGCTCAGAAGCACATGGTCTGGAAGGGCCAGTAACTGGGTGAGGCTCAGACATGGTGCTCAGAGAGGAGAGCAGGGAGAGAATTTTCCAGTGGAAGCAGCCAGGAATCATCACAATTTACTGCTGCTGTTGTTTTCTTGTCGCTATTTGTTTTATGATATTTTGTTTTGAAGAATAGATAGTAAAAGAACACCTGGAGCTAGGAGGACCAATAAGGAGACAACTGCAACAGTTCTGAGGAGGAAATGATGAAGGGCTGAATGAGATCTCTGGGGCCAGGGAGGAATTACAGGATAGAGGGATCATTTCAGAACTGTGCAGATGTGGTATCTCCGAGGGTTGGAGGAGCGGGAGTAGCAAGCAACTTGCCTCCCCCACCCTGGGACCAGGCACTACAATGTGGGGGCACCCTTAACCAGCAGAGCCCATGTCAGGGGAGGCCAGGGAGGAAGAGGACTATGGTCTGTGAAGGCAAGATTGGAGATGTAACAGAAGAGAGTGTCTGAAGTGGCCACTCAGAGTTTCTGGGTGGATAAGAGCCCTGTTCAACAGATATTTGAATGCTGACCGTGCCCTTTGCTGATGACAGGCAGTACATCTGGTTTTAAGACCAGGAATCTGAGGCCTGGCCCTAGCTCTTATTCTGCCTCTAGTTGTACAACCAGTCTAGCCATTTAAATTTGGTGTTTCAGAATAGTCATCTTTAAATCTTGTAGTAGTTAGCCTCCAAAGTTCTCAACTCCTGTTCTGAGGACTGAAGCTAGTTCATAATGAAATATACACAGAGAAATAGGAGCATAGCATAGCATTATATAAATATTTAGGTAGACATACAATAACTCAGTAACTGGATGGAGGATGGATGGAGAGAGAAGGAGGAGAAAAAGAACACAAGCTTGAAACTACAATTTCCATTTTCTGCAAAAGGCTTTCTTTTATCCTAAGAATATATTTTTACTTAATTTTTTGGCATTAAAATGTTCTTTCTTTTGTTAAACAGTGGTGAGAGTTGATACCAGTTGTTTTAAACTTTTAATTTTTAATCTTTAAAGTTTTTTTTTAACTTGAAACTTTCCAGACTTCCATCGTTCTCAATTTATTTTTAAAATTTTCTGAATCTGCAAAATTGAACAGTCTGGGAGCCAGTTTCCCAGCTTTTCTCCCAGAAATGTAGAGGCAGGGGCCAGGTGACAGCAGCAGAATGGTGTTTATTTTTCACAGTCCCTGCCCCTCACCCTCACCCTGCCCGTGAGAGCAGTTGTTATCCAGAGAGCACCACCGTCCCACTGATGAGTGGAATGTGATCCAACCCCACCTCAGAAATTAGAGGATTTGCTTCTGGGAACCTTCAAAGAGAATCCACATTTTTTCCTGTCTTTTTTCCTTTATTCCTTTCATTTTCTTTCACACACCAAACACAGGAAGGAAAGAAAAGAAAAAGAAAGGCAAGAAAATCAGTGGGAGGACAGAAAATTTGTTCTCCAGATGATATTTCTGTTCATCCCTGGGTCCTTTAAACACCCAGCCACCCTCCTCCACCTCCAACTAGAGCTGAACCAAGGGCTCCTATTACATAGCCATAGAAATGTCAGCAAGAACACATTTTTTTTTTTCCTTCCAAAGAGTGGTTTGCAGTTGGAAGGTATAGAGATTGGTTATGCTAAAGCTTTTGTACATGATCAGATAACACAGATTAAGTTGATATATAATAGGATCTTGGCCTATAGGGCAATTATGGGGTAGCCCAACTGAAAACTCAGAAGAAATGTCATTTTCCTCATTCAAGGAAACTAAACATAATATCACAAAGTTATACACTGGCCCTAACCCTAGTGTGTACCAACTAATCATAATGGAATAATAGTTAATAATAGTTATTATTTTTCAGTCATTTACCACAGATAAAACACCCTTACACCAATCTCTAAAGTAGACATTATTTCTCTCTCAATTTACAAATGAGAAAGCTGAGACTTAGAGAAATTAGTTCCTGGTCCAAGTTATACAATTCGTCAGAAATGGAGATGGTTTCTGAATCCAGATTTGTCTAGTCACACGTTCTCATTATTTCACAAATTGGAATAAACCATTCCCCCATTACCCCCCAGTCTGGAACCATTGCCAGAGCATAGCAAGACAATGGCATGAAGAGATGGTCCCTCTCACCATCTGACAGAGAAACTAGGCCTGTAAACAACAAGCTTATGATGCTGTGGTGAGCAAGATGCATTGTTCCCTCAGAGAAGCCTTCCATCAGGGCTGACATCTGAGGGTCAGGTGCTACGGATCCTGGAGCCACTCAAACAAAAACACCTGGCTTATCATTTCACAAGAAAAATGATCAAACACACATTTGGAGGTAGAATTCAGCTTTCTTTTTATGAAACCAGGATAATTCTTTGGTAGAAAATTAAGTCATCTCTTTCCAGATGACCTTGTTTCTGAGGCAGCTAGTGAGGAATCACCCACAGTTCTCAGCAATGGTGACTGAACTGCTTCTGGGCACTTCCATAAACCTTGTTAATAAATTTAGGACCTGTCCTGAAGCTTCAAAAATGGCAAAGTACCATCAAGGACAGATATTCTTTGATGGGACAAGGGGATCTGAAGAGGGGCAGGGTGAGAAGATTCAGAGAGGGATGAAGATTCAAAGGGATGCCCTTGGCTTCTGACTAGCACAAGTAATGAGATGGAGGTGCAGTATTAAGACAATTAGGACCAGGTAACCTGGGAGAGAGAACCCAGTGCGCTTGAAGGTGAAGAAAAAGTTCCAGGTAGAGGTGAATGAGGTTAAAGAGGACCCCTTAGTCAAAGATTAGAGACGTGAATGTGTTTCAGTGCTGCTGGGAAACAGTCAGGGTAATGTTGAAGACAAAGGTGAGAGGAGACAGAGCTGATGGTGTGGGGTTGCTAAGATGATAGGAGGGTGGCTCAGAGCCTCAAGGAGAGATGGGAGGCACTATGGACACAGTGCAGATGTATTTAATGTGCTGCTAGAAATTGAGGACGGTTTGCTGTATTTTTTTAATTCTTTGTGAAGAAGGAATTGAGAGTATCTGTTGAGGGTAAGACTTGAAGCATTACAGAAAGTTTGAAATAACCACTACAGAGGTGGGACAGCCCTAAGACACGAATAATATGAGGATGTCCTGAGTAGTGCTGGGGCCCCAACTGAGTCTGAGGTGGGGACACTATGGCCTACAGCTGTGCAGCTTGAAGCCTTCCACTAGCCCTCTGCCCTGGGGCCAGGAGTCCAGGAACAGAGGTTGGGGTCCCACCAGATAGGCAGGTGAGATAATCCACCCAAGGGACTAGGAGATTAAGGAAGGAAGTGAAGTCAGAGGGCATCCCACCTTGCAAGAATGTAGTCCTGCAAGCTTCAAGGCTTTTGCCGTCTTCTGAGATTGTGTTAGAACATTGTACTCAGTCACGGGGTCCAAGTGGCTTCAGAGACACTACTTGATTCTGAACTACTATCTCTCTCCCCCAGTGTTGCCTGTTCCCTGGTTGGTCTAGCCCTAATTGGATCTACAGTCTTTTCAACCTTCTCCCATCTTTAGGAATAGCCATTGAAACAAAGTTACCGTGGCCTTTATTTGGGGGTCTTAGGAGTTATAGTAGGTCTCCCTGATCTATAAAGAACTGGTTTGATTTAAATTCCGAAAATTCACTAGAGAGATTCTGAAGACCTTGGAAGATGTATGCATTGCTGCTGTTGTTCCTCATTTCTGTAGAAGGAAGGTAGATTTGCATTTTAATTTTTAAATTATGTAGTACATCAACACATGCTTTATGTATATTTTTAAAAATTTGAGAAGTATATAGAGTTTTTTTTTAAGTAAAAGTACCCCTTTACCCACAGATATACCCATTTCTCTCTTGCCAGTAGATAACTACAAGTAACAGCTTGGTGATTCATCATTTAGACTTTATTCCATGCATTTATAACTATATAATATATATATACACACACACATATATTCTTAATATGAACACACATTTCTATGTTCAAGGTTTTCATAAATTATATCAGACAATACATATTTTTCTGTGATCACTTTTTCCATACCACGTAAATACCTTTTTCTTTTTAAAATTTTATTATGGAATATTTAAAACATAGAAAATACATGAATGAGTATAACAATAACCAATGCACTTGCCACCTAGATTTATGCAACTATTCATATTTTGTATATTTCATCAGATTTTTTTGAAGAAATGAAACTATAGATAGAGCTTAACTGCTCTTCTTAGCCCACCCCATTCCTATTCCCTTCCCTAGTTTCCCAGAATAAGACACACTACTGAGAAATTGTTGGATATACTTAAATATTTTTTTTAAAATCACATGTGTATGTTTCCATAAACTAATTACAGTATCGTTCTGAGGGTTTTAAAAATATAGAAAGGGTCTCATACTATCCGTTTTCTTCCGCGGCTTCCTTTTCTCCCTGATTAACTTTCTAGATATATCTATATTGATACATGAGTACTAAATAACTTATTTTAATGATTGGTTTTCTTTGTCTGAATATATGATGACTGTTTTATCCACTCTTCTTTCAGTGGATATTTAAGTCATTTTCAATTTTTGTTGTAACAAACTCTGCTATAGTGAACAGAGTCCATGATCCCTTGAGCAGGTGTGTGACAGTTTCTTTTGGACATGCCTGTCCCTTGCATGACTCTTCAGAACTTGTACTGATGAAGAATATTAGTCAATTGTTATTTTTACCAAAGAAGTGACATGCAGGTATGTTTTGTTGAAGAATACAAAGTATCTCCGTAAACAGGTTATACTGCTTTCTTTGCCAACTTTTGGGAGTTGTAATGGTCCCTTGTTTCCAAGAAATTGGAAGTGAGGAAATAACATCATCCCCTGAGATTAAAAACTTTCCCATTCACACACAATGGATCACAACAAGGATGTTCAGAGCCCCTTGAGAGAATGAATACCATGTCAGGCAGATTCAACTGTAATCTGAATGAAACATTAATATTCTAAAGAACATGGCAACCACAAAGGGCCCTGTTTTCTGGAAAAACAAAAAATAGGAAGACTCAGGACAAAATTCAACAATGCTAGTCCAGGTATCGTAAAAATATAAGCGGAAGCCTGAACTACAGATTTCTAAATCAACTCTGCAGAGAGATGTTAGGTACCAAGTGTTATTCCTTATTGAATTTTAATATTCCTTACCTCTCCCCTTTATCAACCAAAGATTACATTGACCATTAGGACTTTGAATGCTTCAGTTATATGCCATATTTTTTTAAATGTAAAGTAATCAATTAACATTGTGATATTTTAACATTCTTGTGCATATTGTTCTTACGCATTCTCCTTCTCAGAATGCTGATAATCTCAGGTACAGAACTGAGACCTAAACTCCAGACTTGACTCATGATAAATAGGGGTAATGAATGTACCAACACCTAGGCTGGTGTTGGTCACAGCATTCTGGCTCTCTTTTCCTGAGCCTACAACACACATGAATTCTATAGTGACCATGTACATATATTTTCTACAGTTTGCCTCTTCCAGTCTCCATAAACTCTGAAGAGCTATATGTACTTTTTTTCCTGGCAAGCAGAAGTCATGGTGATTCCAAATTCCAACAAATCTAAGGAGGCAACATTGCAGCTATATGGGTGAGTCTAAGCACATATGCCTGTGGAAAACTCTTACAGAGATGGGAATACTAGACCATCTTACCTGTCTCCTGAGAAGCCTGTATGTGAGTCAAGAAGCAAGAGTTGGAACCCTGTATGGAACAGCTGACTGGTTCAGGATTGAGAAAGGAGTACGACAAGGCTGTTTATTGTCATCCTGTTTATTTAACTTATACGCAAAGCACATCATGTGAAATACCGGGCTGAATGAGTTACAAGCTGGAATCAAGATGACTTATAGACACAGAGAGAGGGAAGGAGAAGGTGAGATGTGTGGAGACAGTAACAGAGATGCTTACATTACCATACGCAAAATAGATAGCCAATGGGAATTTACTGTATATCTCTGGAAACTCAAACAAGGGCTCTGTATCAGCCTAGAGGAGTGGGATGGGGAGGGTGATGGGAGGGGGGTTTAAGAGGGAGAGGTCATATGTATATCTATGGTTGATTCATGCTGAGGTTTGACAGAAAACAACAAAATTCTATAAAGCAATTATTCTTCAGTTAAAAAATAAAAAAGACTTAAAAATTTTTTTAAAGGAAAAAAAAAAAGATTGCCAGGAGAAATATCAATGACCTCAGATATGCAGATGATACCACTCTAATGACAGAAAGTGAAGAGGAACTAAAGAGTCTCTTGATGAGGGTAAAGGAGGAGAGGGAAAAAGCCTTCCTAAAACTCAATTTAAAAAAAACTAAGATCATGGCATCCAGCCCCATCACTTTATGGCAAATGGAAGGGGAAAGGTGGAAGCAGAGAGATTTCCTCTTTTTGGGTTCTAAAATCATTGTGAATGGTGACTACAGCCACAAAATTAGATGATTGCTTTTTGGCAGGAAAGCTATGACAAATCTAGAAAGTGTGTTAAAAAGCAAAGACATTCCTTTGCCAACAAATGTCCTTATAGTCAAAGCTATGGTCTTTCTAGTAGTCATGAATGGATGAGAAACCTGGACGTTAAAGAAGGCAGAGCACTGAAGGATTGATGCTTTTGAACAGTGGTGCTGAAGACTTTTTAGAGTCCCTTGGAAAGCAAGAAGATCAAATCAGTCAATCTTAAAGGAAGTCAGTCCTGAATACTCTTTGGAAGGTCTGATGCTGAAGCTCCAATACTTTGACCACCTGATGCATACACCTGACTCATTGGAAAGAACCCTGATCCTGGGAAAGATTGAGGGCAAGAGGAGAAGAGGCTAACAGAGGATGAGATGGTTGGATGGCATCACCAATTCACTGGACATGAACTTGGGCAAATTCCAGGAGATGGTGAGGGACAGAGTAGTCAGGTGTACCACAGTCCATGGGTCTCAAAGAGTTGGACACAACTTGGTGATCAAACAACAAAAAAAATAAATGAATGCACCTCTGGGAAATTAAAATGACTTGACCTTTTCATTGTATTGCATTTTTTCTTGATACCTTTATGCAGTTTTTCCTATGTTATACATTTATACCATTTTATTGATGAAAAATGGTTATGAGAAAAACACTAGCTAGATTCTGAGGGTTATTTTTATGTGGCTTTAATTGGCATTCTAAACATCAGGAAGAACACATCACTGCATGTAAGAAAAGCCACATTTTTAATTTATGAAGTGAGAACATTAACTCACCCATCTTACAGAATGCTGGATGGAATAAGATGGTGATTAGAGTAAAGAAAGAATTGTGGTTATTTTCTACGCTATGACCACTTTCCCATCAAATAATATAATAGTTGTGATAAAAATACTGGTTTCTTTAAGTAGGCGTTTGCATCTTTAAATATGTGAAAGTCACCAGCAATCCCCGCTGTTGTTTCTGATGTTTTGGCATCACATTAAAAAGTTCCAGATTTTTAATGAAGATCAAATTCCTCCATAACAGGAAAACATCTGTCATAAACACTGTACAAATATTTACAGGGCTTGGCTGGGCAGTTTGCAGTCTCCCCTTCCTAATCGGAGCTGAATGTCCAAGGGCAAACACAACAAGGAGACTGCAGACAAAGCAGGTTATAGGGTGCTGATATGAGGGGTACTTAAATGCCATCAACATGTAAAGTCCCCAGGTTGGGAAAGAAAGCATGTTGTGGGTAGTTGCCAGTTATTCAGGTTCTTTGATAGACTCTCTGGTCTATATTATTTAGTGACAGTCTCCCATCCTTTGATCCCGTCATTGCAGATGTTTTGTTTGCTCCATGAGGAATACCCGAGTCCCAGATGTGTTCATTTTCCCAGATAAACTCCTCTACACTTCTGTTCTGTCTGATCTAATTCAATACGGCATTTTCATTTTATCCCATATCTAAATAACATTTATAAGGAATATTTACATCAATGAGGCCAAAAAAGAAAGGGACTGAAAAGATTTGATCAGCTTCTTAGTAAAAAGACAGAAGAAATGTCAGAGCCTTGGTTAAAAGGAACACCATCTGTCTTCTAACCTTTGTTTCTCAGCCTCACTATCACCACCATCACACAAAGTGGATCTCCAGATGGGGAACACTATTCTCTACCAGTTTCTATAAGTCAGTGGATGGGAGGTAGAATTTTGCTTTTGGTGCTGTATTCAACCATAGGGACTTACATGAACTCTAAGATACTTATAAGTTTCTCAGCTTTGACTTTGAGGTTTACAAATCCATAAAAAATGTCAGAGTCTAGGTGTCATTTAGGAATCAGTATCAAAGCTCACTCTAGGAAAAATTATGAGCCCAAAATGCTTGATTTGCATGATCTCCTATTATTTTGATTTGCTACCTCTCTCCCCAAGTGTGGAAAGGAGATGATAGTGTGAATTTTGGAGACGGGCAGACATGGAGTCCAATTCAAAATCTTGCACTTCTTATGTAACCTGAGCTCATTAATAAATTTCTTTACCAGCAGTTTTCCATATCTTAGAAATAAAGTTTTTGCAGTAATGGAGTCAATGTTGTAAGAGCACTGAGCCCCATGTTTTGAGCCAAAAACGGACTCAGTAAAGAATATTTCCTTTTTTTTGCAATTCTATTCCTCTCCTTCTATTGCCTTTACATTTTACCTCATAAATAGCCTGTAAATAACTCATGGATCAAAGACAAAATTAAAATGGAAATTACAAAATGTTTTAACTGAATGAAATGAAAATGCAACATAGCAAATTTGAAGGATATAGCTAAAGCAGCACACACATAGAGGGAAATATATGCCAATAAAATTCATTTTTTAAAGAAAAATAAAGTTCTTAAATAAATAACCTTATTTTCCACCTTAACTCCCTGGAGCAATAAGAGCATATTAAACCCAAAACAAGCAGAAGAAAAGAAATAATGAAAGACAAATTTCAAATCAATGAAATAGAAAACAGTAAAACAATCAAGAAAATCAATAAAATTGAAATCTGATATTTTGAAAAGATCAATATAATCGATAAATCTCTAACCAATCTGAGTAGGAAAAAAGTGAGAAAAGACACAAATTACCAACATCAAGAAAGAGGGGAGTGGTATCACTATAAATTCTACAGATACTAAAATAATAGTGGCGTGAACACTAAAGAATCTGCCTGCAATTCAGCAGACTCAAGAAACTCAGATTCAATCCTTGTGTCAGGAAGATCTCCTGGAGAAGGGCGTGGTAACCTATTCCAGTATTCTTGCCTGGAGAATCACACGGATAAAGGAGCCTGGTGAGCTACAGTCCATGGGGTCACAAAGAGTCAGACATGACTGAGTGTGCACTCACGGCACTTGTGAGCAACTCTATGCTGATAAATTCAAGAACTTATGTGAAATGGACAAATTTCTTGAAAAACACAACTACCGAAGCTAGTTCAGGATAAAATAGATAACTAACTGGAAGGTTAAAATTTTCCAACAAATATTTCAGCCCCAAGTGACTTTATCAGTCAGTTCTACCAAACATTTCAAAAAGAAAGTATACCAATGTAAGACAAACCTGAAGAGAAGGTCCTACTTCACAACTCATACTATCAAGTTGGCATCAAAAAATTACCCAAGTCTAAGGGTCTTCCTTTATAGCTCAAATGGTAAAGAATCTGCCTGCAATGCAGGAGACCAAGGTTCAATCCCTGGGTCAGGAAGATCCTCTGGAGAAGGGAATGGCTGTCCACTCCAATAATCTTGCCTGGAGAATCCCATGGACAGAGGAGCCTGGCAGGCTACAGTCCATGGGATTGAAAAGAGTCGGACATGATTGAGCGACTAACAATAAATATATTACAAGGAAATAAAGTTACAAATCAATATCCCTCATGAATACAGATGCAAATATTCTCAAATTTTAGCAAATTGAATTCAATAATATATATTAAAAAAGGATAATGCATCATGACAGAAATAGTAATGCAAGATTGGTTTAACATTAGAAAATCAATCAATACACACAACGCAATCATCTCAAGGCAGAAAAAGTACTTGTCAAAATCCATCATCAAATTTTGATAGAAACTCACAACAAACTAGAAATACAAAGAGACATCTTTAATTTGATTAAAGACATATACTGTCTGGCTTCCTAGGTGGCACTAGAGGTAAAGAACCCGCCTGCCAATGCAGGAGTCACAGGCGCAGTCCCTGGGTCGGGAGGATCCCCTAGAAGAGGGTATGGCAACCCACTCTAGTATTCTTGCTTGAAGAATCCCATGGACAGAAGAGCCTGGTAGGCTACAGTCCATAGGGTCAAAAAGAGTTGGATACACTGAAGCAACTTCAGTTCAGTTCAATTCAGTCACTCAGTCATGTCCAACTCTTTGTGACCCCATGAATCGCAGCACGCCAGGCCTCCCTGTCTATCACCAACTCCCGGAGTTCACTCAGATTCACATCCATCAAATCTGTGATGCCATCCAGCCATCTCATCCTCGGTCGTCCCCTTCTCCTCCTGCCCCCAATCCCTCCCAGCATCAGGGTCTTTTCCAATGAGTCAACATTTCGCATGAGGTGGCCAAAGTATTGAAGTTTCAGCTTCAGCATCAGTCCTTCCAGTGAACACCCAGGACTGATCCCCTTTAGGATGGACTGGTTGGATCTCCCTGCAGTCCAAGGGACTCTCAAGAGTCTTCTCCAACACCACAGTTCAAAAGCATCGATTCTTCGGCGCTCAGCCTTCTTCACAGTCCAACTCTCACATCTGTACATGACCACAGGAAAAACCACAGCCTTGACTAGATGGACCTTAGTCGGCAAAGTAATTAATGTCTCTGCTTTTGAATATGCTATCTAGGTTGGTCATAACTTTCCTTCCAAGGAGTAAGTGTCTTAATTTCATGGCTGCAACCACCATCTGCAGTGATTTTGGAGCCCCCCAAAAAAAGTCTGACACTGTTTCCACTGTTTCCCCATCTATTTCCCATGAAGTGATGGGACCAGATGCCATGATCTTTGTTTTCTGAATGTTGAGCTTTAGGCCAACATTTTCACTCTCCACTTTCACTTTCATCTAGAGGCTTTTTAGTTCCTCTTCACTTTATGCCATAAGGATGGTGTCATCTGCTTAGCGTAACACAAAACAAAGACATCTATAGAGACCTACAGCTAACATCATACTTAATGACAAAAGATGCTATGCTTTCCCTGTAAGGCCAGGAACAGTGCAACAACATCCTATCTTGCTATTTCTATTTGACATTGTCATGGAGGTTCTAGCCAATGCAACAAGGCTAGAAAGTGGAAAAAGATGTCCAGACTGGAAAGAAATAAGTAAAACTATCTTTATGCTGAGAAGACATAAGTGATCATATCTAGAAAATTTTATAGAATCTACAAAAACTGCTAAAATTAATGAGTAAGTTTATCAAGATTATAACATCAATATATAAAAATAAATTGTATTTCTAAATAATAACAATAACATTGGAATTAAAATTTTTTAATAGCATTTCTAGTAATAAAAAATATGAAATATTTAGAGATAAGTTCAACAAAAGACATGAAAGAACTGTAGACTGAAAAATCACAAAATATTGCCGAGAGCAATTAAAGAAGCCCTTAGCAAATGGAGAGATATACCTGTTCATGGGTCAGAAGACTCCACACTTTTAAAATATTAGTTCTCCCCAAATTGATCCCAATCAGTATCCTACTAGTCTTTTTATACAAATTTGACAGGCTGGGTCTAAAATTCATATGGTTCCCTCAAAGAACCAAAACAATTTTGGGGAAAAGAAATAATTGGAGTGTTCATACTGCCTGACTTCAAGACTTATTATTAGACCATGATGATTAAGACAAATGTCGTATTAATCTCAAAATAGAAAAATGCATTAATGGAACAAAATAGAGAGTGCAGAAATATATCTGCCAAAGGCAACTCAGTTGAGAAAGGATAGTATTTTTCTAATTAATTTTTGTAGGATTATAGTTGCTTTGCAATGTGTTAGTTTCTCATGCCTAGCAAAATGAATCAGCCATGTGAATGCATATGTCCCCTCCGTTTCGGACCTCCTTCCTTCCTATCCAGGTCACCACTGAGCTTTCTATTTTATACATAATATCAATAGTGTATATGTGTCAATTCCAAAGTCCCAATTGCTCCCACCCCTCTTCTCCCTTGATATCCACACATTTGTTCTCTATGTCTGTGTCTCTATTTCTTCTTTGCATAAAGGATCATCTATACCATTTTTCTAGATTCTACATTTACTCTTTAAAATACAATATTTGTTTTGCTCTTTTTGACTTACTTCACTCTATATGACACTCTTTAGGTCCATCCATGTCTCTATTAATGACTCAGTTTCATTCCTCAGAAAGGATAGTCTTTCCAACAAATGATACCAGAACAATTAGATAGCCATATGCAACAACAATGATAGAATCTGATACCCAATCTCACATCATATGAAAAATTACTCAAAATAGATATGGACTTAAATGTAAAACTTAAGACTATAAAAATTCTAGAAATAAAAGCAAGAGAAAATCTTTATGATGTTGAATTAGGAAAAGACTACTTAGATAAACACTGAAAGTACAATCTATAAAAGAAAAAGCTAATATATTGAACTTAATAAAAATGAAGAAATTTTACTCTTTGAAAGACATTATTAAGAGAATGAAACAAGCCACAGATTGGAAGAAAATATTTGCAAATCTCATCTCTGAAAAAGAATTTCACACAGAATATTAATAAAGCCGCTGAATAATAAAGAACCTAAGTTTTTAAAAGTAAGTGAAAAGTTTGAGTCATACTTCACCAAAGAAGCCATACGAATTGTAAGTACACAAAAAGATGGCCAACACCATTTGTCACTACAGAAATGCAAATTAAAATCACAGTGAGAAACCACAACAAATCTATTAAATATCTAAAATTAAAACAATTGACCATTCCAAACGTTGGCTAGAATGGATAGCAAAAAAACCCCACTAACTAGGGACTTTCCTGATGGTTCAGTGGTTAAGAATCCACCTTGCAATGAAGGGAACTTGGGTTCAATCCCTGGCCAGGGAACTAATATCTCACATGCCATGGGGCAACTAAGCCTGCACACCACAATTAGAGAAATCGTGCGCCACAAGAAAATATTTTGCATGGTATCATAAAGATCCCACATGCCACAACCAAGGCTTGAGGCAGACAAATGCACAAATAAATACTTTTTAAAAGCACACTGATGAATATAGTGCAGCTGGGAAGGCAAAATGGTACAACCACTTTAGAAAATCATTTGTCAGTCTTTTGAAACATTAAGTACACATCTAACAAAATATCCAGCCATTCCACTTCAAGGTACCTACCATGAGAAAAGAAAACACAAAGATTTATGCACAGATGTTCATTCCAACTTTATCCGTAATCACTAAAAGAAAAAAAACAAAAACAAAAAACAAAAAACAACACCACCCCAAGCACTAAAAACGATCACAGTGGTCATCAAAGTAATGGAATGCTGTTCGACAATAAAAAGAAGTGAGCTATTGAGTCACATAATAAAATGCATCTCAAAATGCAATGATAAGTGAAAGAAGCAATATTAACAAAGTGAATATTTTATGATTCCATTCACATAAAATTTTAGAAAATTCAAGCTTATCTACAGTGACAGAAAACATTTCAGTGGTTGACTGGGGATGTGGGGTGAAGAGGAGAGTTGGAGAGTATTACAAAGGGGCAGGAGAAAACTTTTAGGAGTAATGGATATGTTCACTACATTGATTTTGGTGATGGTTTCACAATATAAACCTTACCAAATGATACAATTCAAATATACCCAGCTTCCTGTAAGTCAATCATAACTCAATAGAGTTGTTTAAAATTCATTAATTAAAAAGTAAAATCCAAAAATCAGTTAAAATGAATCATTCAGTTCAGTCGCTCAGTCGTGTCCAACTCTTTGCTACCCTATAGACTGAAGCAAGCCAGGCTTCCCTGTCCATCACCAACCCCCGGAGCTTACTCAAGCTCATGTTTGTCGAGCTGGTGATGCCATCCAACCATCTCATCTGTCAACCCTTCTCCTCCCACCTTCCATCTTTTCCAGCATCAGGGTCTTTTCAAATGAGTCAGTTCTTCCCATCAGGTGGCCAGAGTACTGGAGTTTCATCTTCAGCATCAGTCCTTCCAATATTCAGCACAGATTTCCTTTAGGATTGACTGGTTGGATATCCTTGCAGTTAAGGGACTCTCAAGAGTGTTCTCCAACATCACAGTTCAAAAGCATCGCTTCTTCGACACTCAGTCTTCTTTATAGTCCAGCTCTCATAGCCATACATGACTACTGAAAAAACAAAGGCTTTGACTAGCACAGACATTTGTTGGCAAAGTAGTGTCTCTGCTTTTTAATATGCTATCCAGGCTGGTCATAGCTTTTCTTCCACAGAGCAAGAGTCTTTTAATTTCATGGCTGCAGTCACCATCTGCAACCATTTTGGAGTCCCAAGAAACAAAGTCTGTCACTGTTTTCATTGTTTCCCCATCCATTTGCCATGAAGTGATGGGACCAGATACCATGATCTCAGTTTTCAGAATGTTGAGTTTTAAGCCAACTTTTTCATTCTCCTCTTTCACTTTCACCAAGTGGCTCTTTATTTCTTCTTTGCTTTCTGCCATAAGGGTGGTGTCATCTGCATATCTGAGGTTATTAATATTTCTCCCAGCAATCTTCATTCCAGTTTGTGCTTCATCCAGCCTGGCATTTCCCATGAAGTATTCTGCATTTAAGTTAAATAAGCAGGGTGACAATATACAACCTTGATGAACTCCTTTCCCAATTTGGAACCAGTCTGTTATTCCATGTCCAGTTCTAACTGTTACTTCTTGACCTGAATAAAGATTTCTCAGAAGGTAGGTCAAATGGTCTTGTATTCCCATCTCTTGAAGAATTTTCCAGTTTTTTGTGATCCACACAGTCAAAGGCTTTGGCATAGTCAAAGCAAAAGTAGATGATTGTCTGGAACTCTTGTTTTTCTGATGATCCAACAGATGTTAGCAATTTGATCTCTGGTTCCTCTGCCTTTTCTAAAACCAGCTTGAACAACTGGAAGTTCACAGTTCATATACTTTTGAAGTCTGGCTTGGAGAATTTTGAGTATTACTTTGCTTGCGTGTGAGATGAGTGCAATTGTGCAGTAATTTGAGCATTCTTTGGCATTGCCTTTCTTTGGGATTGGAATGAAAACTGACCTTTTCCAGTCCTGTGGCCACTGCTGAGTTTTCCAAATTTGCTGGCATATTGAGTGCAGCACTTTCACAGCACCATCTTTTAGAATTTGAATTAGCTCCACTGGAATTCCATCACCTCCACTAACTTTGTTTGTAGTGATGCTTCCTAAGGCCCACTTGACTTCACATTCCAAGATGTCTGGCTCTAGGTGAGTGAATACACCATCTTGGTTATCTGGGCCATGAAGACCTTTTTTTGTATAGTTCTTCTGTGTATTCTTAATATTTTTTGCTTCTGTTAGGTCCATATAATTTCTGTCCTTTAGAGGGCCCATCTTTGCATGAAATGTTCCTTTGGTATATCTAATTTTCTTGAAGAGATCTCTAGTCTTTACTATTCTATTGTTTTCCTCTATTTCTTTGCACTGATCACTGAGGAAGGCTTTCTTATCTCTCCTTGCTATTCTTGGAAATACCCATTCAAATGGGTATATCTTTCCTTTTCTCCTTTGCTTTTAGCTCTTTGTAAGGCCTCCTCAGAGAACCATTTTAGTTACTTGCATTTCTTTTTCTTGGGGATGGTCTTGATCACTCCCAAGACTGGGAGCTGACTGTGATTCTGATCATGAACTCCTTATTGCCAAATTCAAACTTTAATTGAAAAAAGTAGGGAAAACCACTAGATATGACCTAAAATGAATAATCTAAACTAAAAAGTCACATAAAAATGTGCCTGAAGGATCACATGCCCTAGTGAGTTGGTTACTGGAGACTGGCTTCATCTTGGCCTCCCAGTCTGGGACTCACTCTTATTTCTTCACGTGTAGCAGCAGTTGGTCATTTACTCAATTCCTCTACTAACTGTGTCTCTGGGATGTGGCTATAGGAACTTATGTGATTCCACATATTCTTCACACCCTCAAAACAATTTCAGCTATAGATTCTTCACTCATCCTCCCATCACCACTTTTGAAGTGAATAGTGATTTTTTTTTTCCAAATATTAGTATTGCTCTTTGTATTAAGCTGGTTGTAGGTACATGGGCATATGTTTCACTGTTATTACTATTATTATTATTTAAGCTGTTTCACTCTATTGCATACACTATTTTATGTGTAATATTTCATTTTTATTTAATTTTTAAAATTTTTTATATAATTTTAAAATTTACTTTCCATTTGCTACAAAGTATTGGCTATCTTCCCCATGTTGTACAGTACATCCTTGAGCCTGTCTCACACCCAATAGTTTGTCCCTCCTACTCCCCTAGTTCTATTTTGCCCCATCCCCCTACTGGTAACCCCCTGGTTGGAGAGCATTATGCTAACTGAAATAAGTCAGACAGAAAAAGATAAATACTGTGTGATATTGCTCATGTGGGGAATCTAAAAAATATAGCAAACTAGTGAATTTAACAAAAAAGCAGACTCACAGGTATAGCAAATAATGATCATTTTAAATGCTCGCTCTTGTTAAGCATCTACTACGTGCCAGGTAGTTGACATGTACAAGTACCAATGGTCACAACAATCCTATGATAGATATTATTTTCCTTTTGACTAAAACTAATGTTGCTGGTAAACAATGCGGATAGGATTGATACCTAGACTTGTTTACCAAAACATAACAGGTCAGATGAGTTCCTTGTGGTGGCAGATAATTCAGTGCTTTGATGGCAACACAACTGTCACCCTTGATCAAGAAAAGAAACAAACCAGAGAGGAGCAGAGCGCTTGGATTTGCCCCCTTCTGAGTGTTTTCCCCTTCAGGCCTCAGAAGTGGTCTTTAAAAAACGTTTAGCCAAGTCCTCAATGTGTTTTACCAAACACTTTTCCCCTTGAATTTTAAACCCATGTGTTATTTCAGGAATAATAGGAACCATGTGTCCCTGACATATTTGCACTTAAATCGTCAAGATGTTTCATCAGAACTTTTTGATGTCTTCTGAGATTTTTTTTTTTTAATTGGCTCCTCCTAGAAGCAGCAAGTCCCCATCACAAATAAACAAATTAAAACAAGAAGACTGACTCAGGACCCAGTTTCAGGCTGGCCATGTGGGACAGACTTGAGACTGGGCAAACTGTATCAATCTTCCCTTGCCTCAGGAGGGACTGAAAATAGAATTTGGTTTCTGGTGGTCATTTTGGAGTTTAATTCTGTTTCTAGCTTCAGAAGAAACCATGAAAACTTGAGTTCAGTGAGAAACTCTGTTGACTTGGTAACACTGTACAACCTGTTCTTAGTATCTTGGAATACCTTGGGGAAAAATTTTAAAAAAAAAAAAAAACTTAAAATCTTGGAAAAAGCAAAAGATAGAAGGCAAAACAAAGTAGCAGCTTATGGGATTTGGTGAAGCTAAAAGCTTAGATCTTAGAGTGAAAGATTCCTGATGAAATGACCCTTTTGGGAAAGAAACAATCACAATTGTTCAAACAAGCTGGCCCCTATTATCTCTAACAGGTGTCCCAGCATGCCAACAACCTAGAGCCTTCCTTTTTGTTGGGGATACTGTGCTGAGCTCATCCATCAGTCATACAGCCTTGTTGTTCAGTCACTCAGTCGTATCTAACTCTTTCTGATCCCATAGACTGCAGCATGCCAGGCTTCAGTGTACTTCATTATCTCCCAGAGTTTGCTCAAACTCCTGTCCACTGAGTCAATGATGCCATCAAACCATCTCATCCTCTGTCATCCCCTTCTCCTCCTGCCCTCAATCTTTCCCAGTATCAGGGTCTCTTCCAATAAGTCAGCTCTTTGCATCAGGTGGCCAAAGTATTGGAGCTTCAGCATCAGTCCTTCTAATGAATATTCAGGGTTGGTTTCTTTTAGGATTGACTGGTTTGGTCTCATTGCTGTTCAAGGGACTCTCAAGAGTCTTGTAGACAAGTTCAAAAGCATCAGCTCTTCAGTGCTCAGTTTTCTTTATGATCCAACTCTCACATCCATACATGACTACTGGAAAAAACACAGCTTTGACTAGATGGACTTTTGTCATCAAAGTTATGTCTGTGTTTTTTAATATGCTGTCTAGGCTTGTCATATAGCATGGTTCTCTAGAATTCTTCTGAAGACAAGATAGGTTAGCTTTTCCAAAAGCCCTTTTCATGGGCTCAAATGTGTTGGAGAAAAACCAGGTGAATTTTGAGAGTCCAGGCATTGTTTTTAGAGTGTCTCACCACACACCAGGATGGTGCTAGTGATATGTGGACAGAAACAGGTGCTGATTTCAGATCCCAGCCCTGCCACCTACCAGCTATGTGATCTTGGCAAG
The DNA here is from genome assembly GCF_042477335.2 of Ovis canadensis. Taxonomy (NCBI): domain Eukaryota; kingdom Metazoa; phylum Chordata; class Mammalia; order Artiodactyla; family Bovidae; genus Ovis; species Ovis canadensis. Next base: position 33,140,532 of record NC_091246.1, read on the forward strand.
GGTTTTAACCTTGCCAGCTCCTTCATCACTAGAAAGATGTAAGAATGCCATTCCCACAGGTTGGTGTGTCAATTCATGATGTTGACACACGCATTGAGGTTGGTAATAAACTGAAGTTGTTATTTTGAAACCTGGAAGAATGCGGAGAAAAATCTTTAAATGCTGATTCAAGGGAAAAGCACTTTTTTGCTTCAATGTCTTGCTAATACACTTCTTAAAAAGTTTTATAAATGTATATAGTTCTTAACTTTGAGAAATGATGTCATGGTTCAGTGTCACGCCTTCCTTGCTCAGTGACTTCACGTGGACTACTTATTTAGTCTTCAGTCCACTAACAAATGGGAAACGGAAATGGCAACCCACTCCAGTATTCTTGCCTGGAGAATCCCGTGGACAGAGGAGCTTGGTGGGCTGCTGTCCAAGGGGTCACACAGAGTCAGACAAGACTGAAGTGACTTAGCATGCAGGCAAGCATTGGAGAAGGACATGGCAACCCACTCCAGTATTCTTGCCTGGAGAATCCCAGGGACAGAGGAGCTTGGTGGGCTGTCATCTATGGGGTCACACAGAGTCAGACATGACTGAAGCAACTTAGCAGCAGCAGCAACCACTGACAACTATCTGTTTATCACATAAGGCACTGTTTTTCATCTCCAAAGAGTATGAGGATATCCGTGTCTGTAGATTTTGAAATTTTATGTGTTCTTCAGAATTTTAGAGCTGGAATGTGGTCCAGAATTCCAGAAGAGGAGGAAATTGGAGTCAGCAGGGCTGAGGGACTTGTTCCAGGTCACGGTACTATATGGTAGCACTTGGGGTTGATCTCTTAGGCCACAGTTCTCGCCACATCACTCCAGTTTCCAGACTGCAGGACCTGTTTTGTTTGCTTTTCTCTTCTTTCCTTTAATCATGTTACAGTATTAAAAACATAACATGGAATCAATGTGCATCATTAAAAAAATACCCTTGTCAACTCCACAGTTGTACCTGGCCTTCCCAGCCTAGGCTTATGGCCAGAGCGTGAGAAAACCTCCTTCCTGGGGAACTCCACAAAGTACGGGCCGGGTGGAATGTCAGGAACATGGCAGTCAGCCGACACATGGGGCCGCCTGCTTATGATTACGAGAATGCTCAGGGGAACTCATGAGTTTGGGAAACATTTTTGTAGGATTCTGCTAACAGAAAAAAAAAAGAAAGGGAATCTGGTTCATGTTAATTGACAGATTACTCCGGAAGTGTGTCCAAAAATATAAATTGGCCAATTCGAGAACGTCTGGAATAGGGAACTTCGCTGCAATGTTCATGTGCGTGGAGGAAAGTGATGACATTTGCATCCAAGCCAAACTCCAGAGAGTCACAATTTCCACATTTCATTCATTTCCACCCGGTTCTCATCTGCTTTTCTGAGGCGAGTTTCCTAAATGGGGCTGGGGTCCACATGCTTGCAATTGCTGTTAGCCTCAGTTAAATTTACCGTTCTCTACTTCACCAGGCCCAAGTGGCCAGTGGCTCCCAGAGACCCCCACCTCTGTGCAATGGGAGACCTCGGAGCAAAATAAGAAAAGGCTGAGCTAGTCTGGGGCCAGGACTCACAAATGGCTCCCAGGGAGGAAATGGTCACCAACATGCTAAGCACAGGGGCAAAGCAACCTCCAGTTGCGTGAATGGAGAGGGAATGACTGCTTGTACTCAGAGGAACGCTGCTACTAGGAGTGAGGGAGGGCCCACAGGAGACCAGGATAGCTGGAAGGAGCTCTGCCCGCCTCACCAAAACATGCCTTGGCCATGCCACAGTTTCTGGACAGCTTAGCAGGGGATGTAGCCCAGCTGTTACCAGCTGTGGGAGCCAGGCAGAGTGAGAAAATGCAGGAGGCTCATGAGGACATCAGCCACCTACCCCCAAAGTCAGCTGGCTGCTCGCTGCAGGAAATGTCTATAAACTTGTCCCTTTTTTCTCTGTCCCTTGGTCAATAGTTATAGAAAGAAAGAAAAGTGTTAGTCTCTCAGTCGTGTCCAACTCTGTGATCCCATGGACTGTAGTCTGCCAGGCTTCTCTGTCCATGGAATTCTTCAGGCAGAAATACTGAAGTGGGTTGCCATGCCCTTCTTCAGGGGATCTTCTCAACCAGGGGGATCAAACCCAGGTCTCCTGCATTGCAGGCAGATTCCTTACCATCTGAGCCACCAGGGAATCCCATAAGTTATAGGTACCTAGATTTTAGGGTCGATAGCTATTTAACCTTTCCTACTTGAGGATCATGGATGCGTCAGTGCCCCCCTTAACCCATTGGCTTGGCTCCTGACCATAGCCACTGAGGACCCTGTAGAAGGTCTGCTCTGGCTACACGAACATGCTCTGCTGTGTGTCAGGGGATTTACTGGCCCAGGGGCAGCCCACACCCAGTGACATATGGACACATAATCCAGATGGAGCAGCTCCAAGAAGTGTCCCACAAAGAGTACCAACAGGAATGAGCACCAGCTGCCCTCAGGGGTAAACAGCTCTCTAGCCCACACTGTCCTGGCAGCTCCCCAATCTTCCTTCTTTCCTCCCCTACACCCACCAGTTCTTCTGGGGATCACTGCCCAAGTAAATGATTCACTCAAGAATCCTCGGTTTAGGGTCTGCTTCTGTTGGGGATTTAACATAAAATATGAAGTTTCTGCCATCTGATAAATACTTATTGAACACGGATGCTCCAGGCATTGTGCTAGACCCCAGGGGTGCAGAGAAGGAAACAGTAAGTGTAGACTGAATGAGACACACTCACTCAGCCTGCCCTCTGCATTTGTGTGCTTCTAAAGGTGATATAGACAGAAAGCAACATATATCAAATGGCAGAAAGTGAAAAGTTCCATGAACAAAGAGAAAAGGTTGCTCTGGCAATTCAGGGAGGAAACTTGGGCATGGCTGGAGGCTTAGAAGGAGAATTGGGAAGAGGCAGAGGAAAGCTCAAAATGATGGCAGGAGAGTCACTTGGACAGATGGACAGAGTGACAGATGTCTTCTTCAGGCAGAGCTGATCACATGAGGGCACCAGTCTGGCTCTGCTGACAGATCCTAGTGAGGCTCGAATCCTTAGGCTGACCAGTCTGCCTAGGGTGAGGTGCTGTCAAGGAGCTCACCTCAGAAGCAAACAGCCTTCACTGGACGATTCAGCCTCCCATGGGGAGTCTCCTGAGAGTAAGTCATTTAGGGGACTGACAATTCTTGGGGGTGGGAGATAGTGAGTCCAGAGACTGTAGTAACCATGTCTTTACTTCTGCATTCTGATGCTTTGACATCCAGAGTCTTTCTGATTTTGAAGGGACTGCCCCTCTGGTTAGCCTAGAGATAGAAAATAATTTGCCCACAAGCACACTTTTCAAATATAAAACCACACTGAAACTATCTCCTTTATGGGGCTCTCACATTTTGGGTCACTGTTTGCCTGGCCTACAACCCCCCAGCCAGGTATCAGACAAAGCACCTGAGCCCCACAGCATGCTGAAATTATTCAAACCAGCTAATCCTAGTCTCACCCTTTCCTTCTCATGGAAACCACAGTAAAGATTCTCATCCACATCTGTTTCTTCTCCCACTACCTCCTGACTAACCTGGTGCTTCCCCAGGTAACCCTTCATGACATGGCCTGCTCCTTTTGCTTGGGCTCTGTAAGTAAACAATTTATCTTTTCAGTGGTACTCATTTCCTGGTCTGTTGACCTTCCATACCTTCTTCTTCTTCTTTTTTTTTTTTAATTAATACCCTATCTTTTAAACAGAGATTCACAGAGCACAGGCGATAAGAAGAAGTCATGAGGCAGAGAGAAGAAGGTATTGAGAAGATAGCATGGCAGAAGAGAAGGAGAGAGAGAGGCAGGCTGACTCACTGGGTCACAGTCCTGCAGAGTGGTGGGTCACGGAGCAGAGACACTGGCTGCTGCAAAGCGCCACCATCATCTGGTTGTAAGCGTGAGACTGCGCCTGATGCGCTAGTCCTAGCTCCTTGCTGCTGAGCTGCATCGTGGCTGGATCTGTTTTCTGTCATCCTTCAGTTCCCCTCTGTCCTGGCACATAACCTACAACTGTGCAGCTTGGCTGTGCTCTTTACTCAACTAGCAGAGCCTGAGCAGAATGAACACATGGAGAACTACAGGAGAGTCACTGAACTGCAGAATTTGAGCATTGGTAGCAACATTAAAAATATTCTAACCCAGGGACACAAAAAGTACTGAGCATTAAAGAAAAGATTGGCAAACTGGCCTATGCCACACACACATTGATCTGCATCAGACACACACACACAGAAGTACTAAGGGAAATCCCATATAGCCTAAGAGAACAATAAAAAGATAAAAAAATTAGGAAACAAACAGTAATTTTAAATGACTTATATTGTTTTTTTCCTAAATAGGGAACTGTTTGAAATTAATCCCAACACTTCCACAAATAATAAAACTACATATTTTCACAAGTAAAAAAAAAAAATTACACATGTTCATCAAGATGCTGTTAAGACAGGTAAAAGGTGAGCCACAGAATGGGAGAATATGCTTTTAATACATACATGATCAGAATAAAGACTTGTATAAAGCCTATAAATCAAGAGGGAAGACAAACTAACCAATTTTTTTAATGTGCTAAAGAACTGAGTAGGCACAATACAAAGGAGAATGTCAAAATGGTAAATAAGCACATGAAAATGTGCTGGATACATGATAATACCAACAACTGGGAAGGATGGAGAGTAACTAGGAATTCAAACTGCTAATGGAAATGTAAATTGATACAACAACTCTGGAAAATTGCTTGGCAATATCAACTAAAGTTGAACATATGCATACATTGTAACCCAGCAAGTCCAACCCCAGATATAGCCCACAAATTGGTCAAATAAAATGCCAGTCAATTAAACTTTGCAGAAATCTTCAAAATCTTTTAAACAAATATACACACATCATCACCAAAACACACATACAGTACTAGAATGTACATAGTAACCCTCTTTGTGCCTGCGTGCGTGCTAAGTCGCTGCAGTTGTGGCCAACTCTTTGTGACCCTATGGACTGTAACCCACCAGGCTCCTCTGTCCACAGGATTCTCAAGGCAGGAACACTGAAGTGGGTTGCCATGCCCTTCTCCAGGGGATTTTTCCCAGCCCAGGGGTCGAACCCATGTCTCCTGTGACTCCTGCATTGCAGGAGCATTCTTAAGAACCCTCTGTAAGAACCCAAAGAAAAATCCAAATGTTGGTCAACAATAAAACAGATACAATAGTAGAATGTTCCTACTGAGGAGTATTAAACAAGAAAAAAAAAAAAGAATTATAACCACAGGCAGCAAGTCTCACAAACACTATGCTGAGCAAAAGAAGCTATCACTATACAGTTCATATGAACACTTTCATTCATATGCAGTTCAAAACATACATATAAAGACAGAGCTGGCCTGTGATGTCAAAAGTCAGGATAGTGGTTACTTTGGATAAGCATAGTACCTGGGATGAAGAACAAGAAACTTTTCTGAAAGGTGGATAATGTTTTATGTACTGGTCTGCATGTAAATTACATTTTCCTGTACACTCGTGGCTTGTCCATATTTTATACTTCACTGTAGATATTTACTGGAATGATCCTCTGATCTCCCTTCCTATCAGTTTATTACAGAGGTCACTGTATACCTCTCTTAACAAATGGCAACCCACTCCAGTACTCTTGCCTGGAAAACCCCATGGACGGAGGAGCGTAGTAGGCCCATGGGGTTGCAAAGAGTTGGACACGACTTAGCAACTTCACTGTGTCTGCTTAAATGCCTCACAAATAACAGACAGGCAAGTGGAGAATTCTTTCACAACAGAATTTAGAAGACAAAGTAGAGTGAATTCTACGAAGTATGTCACCAAATGACAAATTTGCTGAATTTCTAAATTCATTTTTAATCTTGCAACTATATTTATAACTATATTCTTGAACATAATAACAGCCCACTTCTGGATGCATTCATGAATTAATCAGGCTTCTATTCTTTACCTGTGAGGACATCCTTCTTCCCTTTAGTAGTTTTTTCATATATCTCTGAATATCATTTTTATTGTTTCCAATTTGTTCTTTTTATCCCCATCCTTTCAACAAAGCCTTTTCTTGTTTTCCTAACAGTAGACAAACTTTAATATTTTTAATTCTAATGAAATACCATATTCTCCATCACAGGTTTCTATTTATTGTAAATGGCATCTTAATATTGCAGGGAATTTGTAAAATATACTTTTCTGAACAGCAAATATGTTCATAAGAGCTTTCCTGGTGTCTCAGATGGTAAAGAATCTACCTGCAGTGTGTAAGACCTGGGTTTGACCCTTGGGTTGGGAAGATCTCTTGGAGAAGGAAACAACAACCCAGTCCAGTATTCTTGCTTGGAAAATTCCATGGACAGAGAAGACTAGCAGGCTACAGTCCACAGGGTTACAAAGAGCTGAACACAACTGAGTGACTAACACTTTCACTTTTTCTTTTCAAATATGTTCATAAGAAGCATAAATCTTATGATGTTCCTTAATGATTACTTAAACTGCTCTGAAAAGAACTAAAAATCAGACAAATGTTATTTTGTAGATATCTCCAAAAGTGACAAAAACTATATCATCCAATACCAATTTCTATAAATTACATATTTAAAATTTGTAACAAGTAAACGTAAATTACTATTGGAGAAGTTAGTCAAAGAATTCTATAACTCCTAGAATTTTTGATGACTAAATAAATGGCTTTTAAAGGATTTCAGAAGAACTCACAATGAACTGAAAAATTTACGAAGGAATAACTGAAATTGAAAAGAATTTTTCAACATGTTATAGAAAAAAATCATTTTAAATACTGAGAATGTGAACAGGAACCTCTCAGCTTTGGGATGGCCTGAACACAGCCACATAACGCGCCGTCTTCCTTCCTAACTCACTGTCGGAACGTTAATGGGTCTTCATCATATTCACTTTGTCTAGTGTTTGACAGTAGAAACGGAGTCGCGGTTTATGAAGAGAAAGGGACAAAGAGAAGAGGAGAAAAAAATGTATTGAGACATTTATTATGATTTTCTCTTACATTTATTGAGATATAATTGAGACATAGCATTGTATAAAGTTAAGGTGTTGATTCGATACACTTTCATGTTGCAAAATAATTACCACCAGTATCCTTATGTAACAGCTCCATACCATCATATAATTACCATTTCACTTTTGTGATGAGAAGGGCTATTTAATGAACACTTGCTCTATGAAAGACACTATGGGGTGGGTGGGAAGGAGGCTAAAGAGGGAGGGGATATATGTATATGTATAGCTGACTCTCGTTGTATGGCAGAAATCAACACAATATCATAACAAATGATCCTCCAATTAAAAATTGAGAAAATATTCTCACCAGAAATTTTCCAAACAGCAAAGAAATAAAGTGGAAAAAATTGTGCAAAATAGTTAAAGTTTTCAAGGTAATAATAACAAATTCACATATGTACTCAGCTCTGTCCTCCGCCCAATATTTTTTATCATTTTAATGCTCACAACAGCATTATGAGGAAGGCACTAGTATCATCAAGGCCATTCCATGGATGCAGTAACTGAAGTACTGGGAGTTGAAGTAGTTTGTCAGGTCATGCAGATAGAAAGTGGCAGAGCTGGGTGTGAATCTTTGTACTTGGTGGTACATAATCCTTGTACTTTGAGTAGACAGCTATCAAGCTCAGGGCATGCGACCAGTTAGTCGTAGCTCCAGTGAAGGGTGAGCTGAGAAAAAAGGAGATGAAAAATCTATTTAGCTACTTGGCAAGAAAATTACATAAAAGGAAGACTTCAGAAGAGTGTTGTGCTCTGCCTTTCCATGGTCAGCCCTACCCCTATTATCTTTAATCGGTGCTCTCATTACCATGTCAAATTAATAGCTGACATCAGCTGTGCTCTGCTGCCACTTTGCCACTTTGCTCTGAGCCCTGCTCTCATTCAGCCAGGTTAAACCGTCTTCCTTAATTACCCGTAGGAACTCAGTCTTGCACAAAGAGCAGTTGGAAGATAAATTAAAACAAGGGACTTTTGTTTAGTGCATGCACTTGGCCATCACAGTCACCTTTATTATGTCACCCAGGGCCAGGGGGATGTTCTAAGGGCTTAATTGTTGGGAGGCCTGGTGCGCCCATGAGTAATGAGAGGTGGGCCTTGTGGCCGGGGTGCACCTCCGCTCCTGGGCAGAGACAGCAGTCAGTGGGGCTTTCTTTCCACTAGAGAAGCAGCACAGCGCAGAGGGCCAGTGCATGGCCTTTGGGATCAGACAGGTCTGTGTTTGAATCCTAGCTTGGCGTGACCTTGCTGTGTAGCCTTAGAGAAGTCTCCTCAGTTGCTCCTGTCCAGGGGTAATGATATCTAGCTCATAGTAATGTGAGGAGCAAATGACAGTGTGTGTTTTAGTGACTGTTAACAGTTCCCGGGTGAAATAAGCACTCACATTTGTGTCAGAGAGAAGAGAAACTTCGTTGCCATGAAGAATACCTCCAACTATCCCAGGAGGAGCAGGACCAGGACTCCTGTGACTGCCCAGATGTGTCACCAAGGACCCAGGTCTGTGATCCTACTCTGTGATCTTGAACAAGCCTCTTCAGCCCCCTGAGCCTTCATTTCCTCTTTCGTGAGATGAACCTCAGACTTGTGAGCCTTGAACGAGATGACTGATGTCCAAGAACCTCACCCAGTGCCGTAATTTATTTCTAACTCAGAATGGGAGACACAGTTTTGGGAAGCACAGAAAATGAGGTTCCTGATTTCTTCCCAACCATGTGAAAGTTTTATTACAACCAGCTTCCAGACAAAGGCTCTGAGACTGCTCTGCTGAGCTCGTGATCTGTCACCGAGGAGTGTTTTCTGACTCCTTCTGTCTCCTCTTTCAAAGGCTGCTGGGGCTGAATTGCCATGCTGGCTTCTTTCTGTCTCCTCTCCATCTCTGATTGGTCCACACAGGCTGAGACCAGGAGACAGGAGTCCAAAGATGAGCCTCGCCATTAGTAATCCCCACTGCTCCTCCTCACCCACCATTTCTGCTGTGCTCCTGGTCACCCACCAGGTACATCTCCAATCTGCAGTCTCCTTCCCATCCTGTCTGCTCACATTTTCAGTTTTCCACGTTTTCAATCTTTCCTCTGCTTGGGGGATGAGTGAGAACTCCTAAAGCATGCATTGTCAAGTGGGGCCCTGAGTTTTTAGAAATTTGCATCAGCTGAGACTTCTGGAGCATGCTCATGCACAAACCTACACACACACACACACACACACACACACACACACACACACACACCCTCTGCCATTGACAAAGAAGACAGGGTTTCACAGGTAAGTATGGCATGCCACCAATGGATGAGGGCCCCCAGCCTCTCATGGAAATTTCTGGAGTTGATTACAGATGGGTTCTGAACAACGAGGGGAAAGGCTTGGCACGAGGGCAGCTGTGATCCATGTCACAGTGATGACTTGGCAGCTTCATTAGATCCAGAGTCAGCCCCAGCAGTGCGTGCTTCTGGGAAATATCTCTGCCACGAAGACAAGGCCACCCATGCAAGCTGTTGCCTTCTTGCTTATCCACATCCTATTTATAGCGGCAGTTCTGTGAAACAAATGTTCCAACCATACATCTGCAAGTGTTTCTGGCTCTAAGCTCATTCCTTCTTGGTCTCAAGATGTACCACCAGAAGCTCCCCACTAGGGTTTTTCTAAGGGGAGCAGGGGGATGCAGAGTCACCTCCAGCAGAAACTCTACTGAACTCATAACGGGATCCATGTGGTGGAAAGTCAAGCCACATGTGGCCTGAAAAGAAAGGGCATGGCTCCTGTCCCCTCCCAGGCCACGAGAAGACCCTCTTGGGCATGTTGGCTGGTGGAGACTTGTTTCCTCTGGAGCTGGGGGGGATAGGATAAGACAGAACATGCCCATGGCGGTGCCAGTTCTTCTTACTCAAGAGCCACACGCTTTATCATGTCAAATGATGAAAATATTTTGTTTTCTACCTAGCTTGGGGGCTTCCCATTCTGGCAGAGATTACATGGATGCCAAAGCAAGCCGTCTGCTAGGAATGTGAGCAAACTGGCTGCAAATGGAGGCCTCAAGATTCAACAAGCTGCTGCATTTTGAATCCAAGGAGGCACTGCTCACATTCTCTCTCACTGGGGACTCATGGGGCAGTAATCTCTGTGCTTGTGATTTTGTTACTGAAGGTTGACTTTATGAGAGGTCCGACTCAGACATGAATTTGCTTGTTCTTCGAAAATATCTCTAAAGTGTTTGCGAATGTGTTTCTCCAGGTAAAAAGATCAGGGGAAAAACAGGATGCTTCACCTTTTATTCCACCCTCACTGCTAAATATACCACAAGCCCCAGCTGCACTCACCCAGACCTGCCCCTTAGCTCTCCAGCCTTTGTGCAGGCTGCTGCCCCTCCCTCTACCCCAGCAGCCTCCTTCCCTTTTTCACTTTCCTTTAAGATGCAAGACAAGGGTTACCATCCTAATGAAGCCTCCCTCAACCATCCCAGAAAAAATAAATTATCCCCTCATAGTTTCCCGTGGCTGCCTTACCACACGCAGGATGGCTTAAACAATAGAAATTATTTTCTCACAGTTCTGGAAGCCAGAAGTCTGAGACCAAGGTGTGGGCTGGACTGGGCTACCTAATAAGGCTTTGGGGAGAATCTGTGTCTTACCTCTTGTAACTTGTGGTGGCTCCAGACACTCCTTGGCTTGTGGCTCTATCAAACCATTATGCCTCCCTCTTTGCATCACCTTCTCTGTGTGGCTCAAATCTCCTCTGCCTTGTTCTTATAAGGATACATGCTATTGAATGTAGGGCCCACTTGCATCATCCTGAGTGATGCCCTCTTAACATCCTTAATTATATCTGCAAAGACTCTTTTTCTAAACAAGGTCACTTTCCAGGGATTTAGACATACAAATCTTTTTGGTGACCATGCTTCAACCTACTGTGGTCCCTAACCAAAAACCCATACACCACCCCACTGCTTTCTATGTTGTTCAATTGCTAAGTTGTGTCCAATTCTTTGCAACCCTATGGACTACAGCACACCAGGCTTCCCTGTCCTTCACTATTTCCCAGAGTTTGCTCAGACTCATGTCCATTGAGTTGATGATACTATCCAACCACCTCATCCTCTGCTGCCCTCTTCTCCTTTTGGCTTCAATCTTTCCCAGCATAAGGGTCTTTTTCAATGACCCCTTTAAAAGAATTCTGTAAACCTCTTTTGGTACTTAAGATTATATCACAGATGCCCCTCTCAGGGAGATAACCTTTGTAGTAGTTGCATAATACTCCACTGCATGGAAACACGATGGTTTAATCAATCAGTGGCATATAGGTAGATATCAGATTTTTTATCTGTACTTTACCTCTAAAAATATTGTCATAGGACTTTCTTTCATGAATATGCCTGGTACATTTCTGGTGATGAAGACAAATATAAATATATATATATACATACATATATATATGTATGTATATATATATATGACTTTAGTATATCTGAACCAGTGGTTCTCAGCTGGGGACAATTTCCTCCCCCACACCAGTGATGATATCTGGACACATTTTTGTTTGTTACAACTGGGGAGAAAATGTTATTGGCATCTAGTGGGTAGAAGGCAAAGAGGATGCCAAACACCCTACAATGGCCCCCCAACAGAGAACTATCCAACCCCAAATGTCAACAGTGTTGATGAGGAGAGCTCCACCTAAAAAGCTTTGTTTTGTAAGAGCAGTTTTGTAAGTAGGATGAGGCAAAGGTCTTTTTTTTTATTCATAGGGATTGTTAATTATGTCTGTATCCATTACTTATGAATCATTCTTATCTCACTGAAATAAAATGTTATTTAATCCCATATTTTCTTTACAAACATCTTTATTTCTGAGTTGTTTTTAGAACTTCTGATCCTTCCACCAATCTGTTTTCCTATTCTTATGCTGCTGCTGCTAAGCTGCTTCTATGCGACCCCATAGATGGCAGCCCACCAGGCTCCCCCATCCCTGGGATTCTCCAGGCAAGAACACTGGAGTGAGTTGCCATTTCCTTCTCCAATGCATGAAAGTGAAAAGTGAAAGTGAAATCGCTCAGTCATGTCCAACTCTTCGCGATCCCATGGACTGCAGCCCACCAGGCTCCTCTGTCCGTCGGATTTTCTAGGCAAGAGTACTGGAGTGGGGTGCCGTTGCATTCTCCGATTCTTATGCTAATTCTATCTAATTTTGCTTAGTTTGTTACTTTCTTTTACAAAATGCAAACATATACTAGGTATAAACTCCTTCTTTTTATAGCCTTACAACTATCAAACTAAATCTGCTTTACAAATTAAATGGAAATAAAATCACAAAACCAGCATACTTCAAATTAGCACAAATTAAAAATGTGTTGCCATAACAGAGTCACTGATCAGAAGTGAACGAGATACTCAATCCTACAGGGCAGGTAGGATTCCCCTCTTGAGTTGGGAATGCTGAGAGTGTTTGTTAAGTGAGGATCTTATGCTCTCTTGTTGTTTGCACTGATGTCAACTTTTGTTGTCACTGAGCCACAATAGTATCAGTATTCAACACAAACACATTTTAAATCTACCTCTAATTAGCACAGGACTGTTAGTGTTACTTATCATCAGTTACTTATCAGTACAGTGATAAAATGCAAATATCACAGGGAGATTTTGTGACTGTACTTAGTTATCAATGGCTGTTGGATAATCCAGAATAGGATTATGTTTATTTTTTGCCATTATAATTTCAAATAAAACACAGTTTAGGTTTGAGAGAGAAATGTCAGACCCCAACAAGTACCACAGATACCAATTTGAAAAGCTCTTTGCATGTCTTTCTACTGTCATTGAAGTTTGCACTGCCAGAAGCAAGGGAGCTCACTTGGTATTCTCCTGCCCTAATTTACTATTTTGATTTCAGAAGTTTTATAATATCTGGTTCAGCAAGCCCTCTTTGGCATTCCTCAGTATTTTTCTTTTTCAAATTTTTACTAGGAAATCTTACACATTTGTACGTTCATACATATATTTCAAATAAAGAAGCACAATTTGTAATGCTCTGTAGAAAAATAAGAGGAATTCTGACGGAAAATGCCTTTCATGTACCCAGTGATTTCATGAGCATCCAGACTTGAAATGTGAAGTATTTCCTCCAAGAACATGATATATTTCCCTATTTTTTTCTACCTTGTTTAAAGTCTTTCAGTAAAGTTTATGGCATTTTTTTGTTCTTATTAAATTTAGTCCTGATTATTTTATACTTTTTCTGTGTATTGTAAATAGAATTTTCAATTTTTCCTTTTCTAACTAATTCTTGCTATGTCAGAAGAAAAGGACTGTTCATTGATTTTGTATATTTCTATATATTCAACACTTTATAAAGTCTTGTGACTGCTAAATGTTTTTAAAATAATCTTCCAATTGTTTTAAGAATAATTAGTGTTTTCTGAAAGCAAAGATTATTTGGGGAGCTTTTAATTCTAAAGTATATTCTGCTGATTTAACTTTCTAGAACCTTTGAAAGATGTTGAAAAATATCAGTAATATGGGCACCCTCTCTTATCCTCAAACTGTTGAAAACATTTTACCCCTTCATGTTTGTAATCTTTAGAATATTTACTTAGTTTACTTCTGTCTAAGCTGAGTCAAAAGAAGATGAAGAACATTCTTTAAAGTTCATCACATGCTTCTTTGGAATCTATTATTATCATTATGTGTTTTTTCTTCTTGAATTAAGAATTATGTTTCTAAATTTCTTGATGGTGAACCATTTTTTCAATTACAAATCCTGCTATGTTATGCTATAATATTCATTTTAAAGCATTTTCCTGAATATTCCTTGATAGTTTTTTATTCAAAGTTTGTCATCTTACTCATTTGTTGATTGCACTATAATTTTTGTTTCAGTGCTGTCAAATATTGATACTAAAGTTAATGTGCTTCCCTTGTGGTCCAGCGGTGAAGAGTCCGCCTGTAATGCAGTAACTGCAGGAGACACAGGTTGATCCTTGGGTGAGGAAGGTCCCCTGGAGAAGGAAAAAGCAACCCACCCCAGTATTCTTGCCTGGGAAATCCTACGGACAGAGGAGCCTGATGGGCTAGAGTCCACGGGGTCACAAAGAGTCGAACGCAACTGAAGCTACTTCGCATGCATGCACTCAAGATTATGATAGTTTGAAATGAACTGGGGAAACTGCCATCCTTTCTATATACCAGAAAATTTTAATAACATAGAGATTGTCTATTCTTTGAATAGAAAATGAATGTTAGCTGTGATTTTGGGTGTGTTTATTTTTCTATCATTTTGTCTACTTTGGTGTTTATATTTTGTTAGAAAATCATCCATTTCCAGTATTTCTCAAGTGTATTATACAGTTGCATAAAATAGACACCAATAGTTTTTTTTTTCAGTATCTCTCATTATACTTTTCTATTCTTCCTGTTGAATTTTTGGTTTCTATATGTTTTTCATTCCATTCTATGATTTTATGTATTTTATCTTTAAAAAATTAACTTTTTATTTCATTAATTTCTAGTTTTATTAATCCTTTTCTCCTAACTTCTTTAATTTACTACATTCTTCTTTATCTAGTTAATTTTCTTAGTATATAAAGTCTATGTATTAAAATATACCTGCCAGAATAGTTTTGGTTGTATTCATTAAGTTTTCATTTTAATCTTTTGTACAGTTTCTAATTCCAATCTTTACTCTTTCATATGGTAAGTTACAATATTTAGATAAATGTTTCAAAAATTTTAACCAATAAAAATTTGAAGTACTATCTTTTTTGTTAAAGTTCTTCTAAGTTTGAGGGTTTAGGGATAAAGGATACTTACAAAAGCTCCCATTTTTGAAACTTCTAGGTCTTCATTCTAATCAAAGACAAAGTTGATCTTTGTTCTTACTCCATGAGTTATAAAGCAAGATAGTCTATTCTCCATACACAGAAATAAATTCAGTTTTACAATTGTCAGATTATTATTGATTTTCCTTATTTTTTGTGGTTGAAGAAATTTTATATAATGTTTAAATCATGATTTCTAGTCACATCTCATCCTTTCTATAGAATTCATTAATTCACCAAAATTTCTGACAATGGTATCTTTCTTACATGTAAATTTTTGCTCTTTTCATTTGTATATATTTCAGTGTATTTTCTGGAGTCTTTTTTCAGGTAAACGTGTTGCATTTTCTAAATAGTTACCTATATAATCTCTATTTTTGTCCTTCTATAAGAAGACATCCTGGAAGAATAGAGGATTTTTAAATCACATTTTCTTTTAATAGTTTATAAACATGCTTCTATTTTCTTTTAACTTGTAGCATTGTAGAAGTCCAGTATGAATATGATTCTCCATACTTTGAAAGTAAGCGTTTATGTTTGTCTGGAAGTATATAAATTTTTACATTAATGCTTACATTTCGGAAGTTTCAACAGTTTATGTCTAGATCTGAGCTGTCTTGTATGATAGTGACCTGCCACATATGACTATTTAAAAGTAAATGTTAGTTAAAATTGAATATCATTTAAAAGTCAGTTTCTCATCACACTAACATTTCACACATGAAGTAGTCCCATGTGACTCTATGGCTACCGTTTTGAAAAGCACAGAACATTCTATCATTTCAGGAAGTCGTATTGGCCAGCTCTGGTCTGGTCTATCTTATTATTATCGTTATCAACAATAGGACTATTAATCCTGCATGACACTTGCTGAACCCTTTCTTTTTCAAAATTGAAGTTCTCTTTAGCTCAAAATAATTTCTTATAGTATTTGTTTATAACTTCTCTATTTTTTCTATTGAAATTCCTCAGTATTGTATTTAAGATCTCAATTCTCCAAGACCCTTTAATTTCACTCATTGCTTTTTCTTTCTTCCTTCCTTCCATCCTTCTTCCTTGCTTCCATCCTTCTTCCTTCCTTTTTCATTTTTTCCTTTATGAAATATTTAATGTAGTAATCAGTAGTGACTATCTTCTTTATCAACTCTTCTGTTAAATATTTTAATTAGCAAAACATTGTTGTTAAAAATTTTCTGAAGTGGGCACTCTGAATAAATTTCCCTGAGAGTTAATTTTTTTTTCTTTAAAGGTGAGCATCCCATTCCTCCTTCTGCCCTGGTTGATCTGTCTTATTAGTCTTCCTCCCTCAGTTGATTTCATTCTTGAATGCAGCATTCTTTTATGCTTTGTCTTGCTACCTGTACCTGTGGTTCTCAGGCAGTCTTGGAACCTGTAGTAGTTTCTCCTGACTCAAGGGGCCCCAAGCTATTATTACCCAGACATCACAGAAAACTGAAGACCAGGTCCCCTTTAGAACTCCAGGTTTCCATTGTTTACTTTGCTCTCCCAAGTAATTAGAAAGACCAGCGATAAGAACAAGACCTTCCAAATGCCACCATCTGAATTCCTAAGGGCTCAGATTGTTTCTTATCTGTCACTGAAAGAGAGTCCCAGGAGGGTTCTGGGTGAAGCCATCATAAAAGTTGACTCCAGTTATTGACCCCAAACCACTGAGATTATTTTCCCGCAAACCACTAGCTAGAGTGAGAAAGGTGTTTTTCACAAGAGAGTCCAAGTCAATACAAGCATTCTGAAAGACGATTTGGCAATATGATTCAAAATTCCTAAAATACAGATTCCTTTTAACCAATTAATTATGTACTGGGGTGTTTATTCTGAGGAAATAATAAAATATACATACAAAGATTCAACTCTTAGAATATGGTTTTAATGCTATTCTTGCCTAGAGAATCCTGTGGGCAGAGGAGCCTGGTTGGCTGCCATCTGTGGGGTCGCACAGAGTCAGACACAACTGAAGCGACTTAGCATGCATGCAAGCAAGATAGAAAAACATAAACAGATGATAGGTAGATAAAAAATAGAAAATATTTAGATATCCAACAGAAGCAATAATTGTAATATATGCACCAATACAAAACTATGCATTTACAATGAGATTATAGATGTTCATGATGTAAGACTAACTAAAAAGCAATACAAATGAGTATGTGCACTAATTCCACTTTATATCTATATCTAAATCTATAAATCTCTCTGTATATATAAAATGTAGGACATAATATACCAAAGTGTTAAAGGTGGTGGATTAATGAATGATATTTGATCATTTAAATTTTTATTTTCTTATTTTTAAACATTGAGCATATTTTGCTTATGTGATTTTTTTAAAATAGCAAACTTACATTTAAACACTTATACCAGAAATTCAAATGAACCTTTCAAAATAATGCTCACGGCCTCCTGATCCCAGCTACCTCTTCTTGACCCTTCCAGATTTAGTCTAAACCCAGCCCACTTCTCCCACGTCACCTCCCAACACCCCATCCCCATCAGATGAGCTGAGGAATGACATCATTACTGGATCTTAAAAAATTCATGCCTACAGAGAGGGAGAAATGCTTGCTTCCCCATTCCCCTTCCTGCTCTTTTTCCAGGTTCTTATTTTACCAACCAAAGCTAAGAGGGAGCAGGAATGGGTGAGACAGCATCTCACATGCGGGAGCTGAGGGTCAGGGAAGAGCAGCCAAAGTTGTGGGCCTGCCCCAGTGTCAAGACACTGTTGTGAAGGTTGCAGGGTTTTGTCCATCACCAGGGAACCAAGTCAGACCAGGGCCAGCTGCAGGGCTCATTGGTGACATTTACCTCCTGGTCTGGTCTCCTTCAATGTCCCCGAATTAACAACCATTAGTCTCAGAGTCTGGAATGGAAGGACAGAAGTTTTCAGTCTGCTACTATCTGCTCCACCTTGTTCCAGGCACCACGTGGTGAAGTAGGAGCCTAACATCTTCTCTCCACCAGGCTCTTAAAAAAAAGTGCCAGTGCTAAACAATACAGTCTCAGGCTGCTTACTGACTGTCTTGAAGCTGACATTTCATTATACCCAAACTTAACTTTTTGACAAAATAAATAAGAAAAAAAATTGACAAACTCTTGCTGAGCAGAATATAAATCAAGGTGGCACTTAACCCTCTTGGCAGGTTCAGTTCTCTTTAATGCGCTGACAGCCTTGGAAGCTGGCTCTTGGCCCATGTCAGGATGCTACATCGTGGAGCCTTCCCACCCAGATGGAGGCTCCCTCCTCCCTGGAGACAGGAATCCTTTCCAAGGTTGGTCTTCTGATCAATCTGTCACTGGTGTGGGCCCGGGAGTCCCTGACTCTTCTCACTCATCCCTCTGCCTACAGCAGCATCCCATGAGAGTGGGAGCCCCTCGAGGGCAGAATTCATTTCTCCATGTAGCCAGAGAGCCAGCAGGATTTGGTTACATTCTCAAGAGCTGGGTAAGACGTTCAAGGAACAGATATGGTGGAGTGGTGGCCCCCTGACCTGGGTCTTTTTAGTCCTGGAAGCTTACTAGAGGATGAGCAGGAGGGGACTCATTTGAGCTTTTAGCAGAGAGTTTGGTGGGGTGGGAGATTGGGGCGGGGTTAAAGTGGCAATCCACCCCCACCATAGACTCTTCAAGCAAAGTGACCTTCTCAGGAGTTCCCAAGGGTCCTTCATCTTTTAAAGTAAAATCTCCATCATTTAGTGCCTTTAGAGCAGTGCTCCTCAAATCGCAGTGTTCATACAAATCACCTGGGGGTTTTGATAAAAGGCAGAATCTCACAGGCCTGGGGTGGGGGGCCCGAGATTCTGCACTCTGGCAAGCTCCCAAGCCATGCTACTGTTGTAGCCGCTGCTGGCCCATGGCTCAGGCCCTTAGTAGGGAGGCTTGAAGTGACACACATTGTATAGAAGCCTGTTCTTTCTACAACTCAAGTGACCTTCATCTCCCCCCTTCCCCCCAAGTTGGATTTCTGTCCCCCAGTGGCCTGCGGAAAGACAGAAAGATGCTGAGATGAGAGGATGGCCTTGTTTACCAACAGTTCCAACAAACGCATCACCTCTTTCAAGTTCACCAGCTTTCTGCAAAGATACTCTTTATATTTTTCACATTTGAGTTCATTCTGGGCATTTAAGGGGTTAAAGAGGCCAGAGACAGTGAGAGAAAGCTCCCTTTTCATGGTTTCTAACAAGCTGAACCTGATCCAAACCTTGTTTAATGAGCACTTATTTTACACAAATAAGCTCACAGGCGCGTACTCATCTCTAATTAAACCAGAAAGGACTCATTTGTTCTAATTGGACTGCATAGCTCAAGAATTAATTGTGAGATTGTTTAGAATTGCAAGCTTGTGACCCATTCACCGAAAGGGGAATTTTTTAAAAAAACCTACTTTAGGAATTTCACTCTTGTATTTTCTGGACTTTTTTTTTTCTTTTTAATTCCTAGAATCCTTAATACAAGTTGAAATGATGATTTACAAACAAAAGCTAAAACTTCTAAGGGCAGCTTACTGTGCAGTGTTACAAAAGCCTTGGCAAAGGTGAAGATAGCAACTCAGTTGAGCATAATATTCTAATGTGACCCTGAGAAAGTGCCCTCATAATTAAGGATTTGCACAATTTCTATGGGGCGAATCATGTGTCACACCATTTATCAATATCAAAAGAGTCACTTTTGTAGTGGGCAGTCTGGAGGGCCTGGAAACAGATGCTCTCACCCAAGAGTAGTCTCAAGCCACATTCAGCCAAAGATGCAAGAGGTTTTTATTGGCACATCTGGTGCCCTTGGGTGGCATCGATTACCACTGAGTTTGCAAAGGCTTCCTTGACGGGGCTTGGCATCATCAGTTCACAGGCTGCCCTTTTCTGCTTGGGTTCTCTCTTTTTCATCATGTTGGTACAGCTTGTGAGAAACACTGGTTATTTGCCTGCAGCCCTTTCAGCTCATCTAGCTTCAGAGAGAACATGTTAGCCCTTTGCCCTACGAATGTTATTTTTGTTTCTGATGTTTTTTAGGAATATAGCTATATCATCTTGACTGCATACCACAAACCATGGGGATAGGGGCAGGTGTCTTTAGAGGACCAGGCAAGCTAGGATCCAGGTGCTCTTTCACACCTGGATGGGGAAGGGGGTTGTCCACTGGTGTGGCTGTGCTCAGCTGGCTATGCCTTGGTTACTAATACTCTGCCAAGGGCAAAAGGAAACCCAGTTCACTGCCAAGAGCTAGCTGGAGCTTGTGATGCTGACACTTGGAAAAGTCTTGCTTTGACTTGTACATGGAAAGAGCACATTTCAATTTGAATGTCAGCGATGGTGAAAAGGGGGGTGATGTTTGGGATGGTCTTCCCATGAAATGCTGCATTTCATGTTAATGACTCTGAAGAGAACATATTCCCGAGCAGGTCAGATTTTGACTGGGTGTTTTCCACCCAACAACATTTATCCCTGCAAGTGTACAAGTTTACACAGTTGCTTGCTATCAACTTAAAAACCCTGGATGTCCTTGAATACGTTTTAGGGATGGAAAAATGGAGATGACTTTGCCAGAATTACATAGTGCGAAGCAACCCAAAGTGGACTGGAGTCATCCAGGATGGGAAAATGAACCTGAACTAAAACCAGGAGAACCATTTTACTTTGGGAATGGATTTCAGTAAAGATCAAGAGAGACACCCTTGTTGACAAGTGTGTCCAGCAGAAACACACGTGAACTATCTATGAAAATAGCCCCCACATGTTATGCTGGGACCTGTGGAAGATAAATGGGGAGTGAAAATTTTCCCCAAAAGGAGGGAGCAACCCTAACAACTCTGAACTCCGAGAAGGCTGCAAGTGAACTTCTCACTAGACAATGAGGTCTTTAAGGACCAGCTTAGAGCCTCAAGTTCTCACCATGCAACACAGGGCCCCATCCCGAGCTGGGCAAATATTTTTCGGAATGAATGGATTAACAACATGAGACAGAGTATAACTAAGGTAAAGGTGAAGATAGCAACTCAATAGCCATTGCCATAGCTGCTCAGAAGGGGACAAGGACCAAGGTGGGACTGAATAAGTGAGGAAGGATACCGGAGTATGAATTAAGCCTCTGTTCAGAGACTGATTCTAAATATTCCATGGCCTCTCAATTTCCAAATTCTTATTCCAGACCTTTTCCCACTCTTCTAAGCTTCCTTGGACTATGGACTGTTTGAGACTTTATTTTCTGTGGAGAAAATCTGATTTACAGACTGCTAATCCCACTGCCCACATTAGGTAACAACCTTAGCATCATGTACTTATTAGACGCAAACATTTTTTAAAAAGAGCTAATGTGTCTTTCATTTTGTTTGTTGCAGGAAGAATTTCATGAGCCAAAAGCTTTTCATTGTATATATATTTTTACATATACAATAATATGCATACAGAAGAGAATTTAAAATATTTTAAGGTTCAACTGTCTAAAAAAGTTTACTTCAAATATATGTTATATTGGTTAGGACAGGTTAAGCTATGCAGTGGTAATAAGTGAGCTCTGAAATCTCAATGGCTTTGCACACCAGAGTTTATTTCTCACTCTGGTATATGTTCAGGTCTGTGGCAGAGAGAGGGTTTTCACTCTAGCCACCACTCCAGTTCCTATGAAGACACAGCTGAGAAGGATCATGTTCCAACTCTTCTACACTTTAGCCTAGAAGTGACACAAACCACGTTCACCCACTGCCCATTGGTCAGAACTTGTCACATGATTTGCTTAACTACATAGGGACTGGAACTTATGCACTTACAGAGAGCAGAGGGGATGTGTGTAAGCACCATCACCCTTTCCAAAAAGTCACCCTCCTGAATTCCAGGCCCACCACGGTGGTAAATGCATTGCCCTAATGAGGGGTGGTCCTCAAAGAGAAGATGCTTTTTCTTCCTTCTTGAGAGAACCTGCAGTTCCAGGTAGCACAACATGGATAATAGAATACCTGACAGGGAGCTGCCACGGACATCCCTGCTTCCCTAGCAAATACAAAGTGCAAAAACAAAGAAAAAGGAAATGGCAGTCCCCATGGGCTAAAAACTTACCAGAGACGTCATCAGCCTCTAAGAGTAAAGCCCAAATTCCTAGGTAAGAGGCCTCCTTGATCCAACGTACCTCTCAGTCGGGTGATATCGAAGTGCTCTGAAAGAGTCCAGAGCAAAGTCACTGCCTGCAGCACAGGCTACTGCAGTCTGCAGGGGCATGCTGACAATGGAGTCATTGCTGGGCCTGATCTTCACATTCA
This sequence comes from Ovis canadensis, assembly GCF_042477335.2. NCBI lineage: Eukaryota > Metazoa > Chordata > Mammalia > Artiodactyla > Bovidae > Ovis > Ovis canadensis. The sequence continues at coordinate 33,162,690 of NC_091246.1, forward strand.
AAATGCCCCCAGTGTGGTTTCTGTTGTCATTTCTAACGAGGGATAATATATAATTCTGGAAATATACCATGTCGATTGAACACCTAAAATATATGTTTTTTTAAGACCTATTTGGCGTATCTTCCTTTTCTTAAATACTGGGAACTTCAAAAATCGGACATTCAGGACTTCCCCGGTGGTCCAGAGGTTCAGACGCCACACTTCCCCTGCAAGGGGAGCAGGTTCCATCACTAGTCAGGGAAGATCTCACATGCTGCATGGTGCAGCCGAAACAATATTGGACATTTACGACCTCAAAAGTCCCTGAACCCCTGAGAGGATTTACCAGGGATACAAAATCCTGTGAGTGAGTTGACAAATTCAGTGGCACACATATACGGGTGTTAGCCCTCCAGATACCAGCCACTCTAACCCGAGACTAAAACAGGGTCACAAGCAAACTCTGCTCCAGCCAAGACACAGACCTCATGTACAAAGGCAAGAAGACTCAGCCATGCTGGGGAACTTCAAATCAGCTTTTCAAGCCCCCCGCCACCCCACCCACCACCCTCACCATGTAGTGTGTAGCTGGCCTCCAATGTTCCTGAGGGATGTCACTTGAGCTGCCAAACCCTCAGAAGGTAATTGACAGAAGTTGGTCAGATTTTTCAAGTTGAGAGGACACAGCATTCAGGCAGTTTGGAGACTATTGCCTTTCAGGGCTAGAAGGCGGTGCTTGGGGAAGGGGGTCTGGCCTGAGGCCCACTCAGGCTGCATCACCTGAATAAATATCTCCATGTCACACGGATGTCACTGGAGAAACCAGCTGAGGTTCGGCCGAGCATCTGCTAAGGAACCATCTCCACAGTGTCAGCTCTCCTGCTGGGGCCCATCCTGCACTCTGATACAGTTCCCCTGAAGTGAACAAAAGGAAACCCAGGATGGCATTTATCCAGGCTCACTGACTAAGCCAGCACAGTTGGCTCCACTAGCCTAAAGACACCTCACTGATCAATGGCTCTAAATCATCTCCAAACCGGGCTCTGTAAATCCTACTCTGGGAGACAGATTGAAACCAGGAGCTTCATCCTCTGGGCTCCAGACCACAGCTCCCTGTGGATGGAAGATGGGCCGTCCTCCAGAGGCTTCCAACTGGGTGGCAAAGCAGAGGACGAGGAAGACCTGGCCTTGGGGCAGGGTTGGGCGAGGCTGGCCTGGAAATGTGTGTTTGCTCCCAGTGCCTCCAGCCCAGGGAACTTGCCTGGGAACTGAGGGAGGAGCAGGGACCCAGGCTGCAGGTGTGCGGCAGCCCTGTAGACGCTGAACCTGGGCCAACTTCAGCAAAGGCGAAGTTGCAGTTGAGTTGTGGGACAATTATTTTGCTTTCCTCTGCCAGTGGCAACTTGCATTTGTAACTGCATTTTGCATTAAAATATGGAAAATGTGGTTGAGCTTCTTTTACAAGGCAGAAAACAGGGCCAGATGTAGGTCATGTATTTTCTGAGCGAAGAAAACACTTATTTGGGCTTTCAAAAAGTGTTTTCCTACTTTTAAAGGTGTGTCAGTGAAAAGTATTTAATAAGTATCTGATAATGCCTGGCTGTAGGTGCCCTTCATATGAGAACAGCTTCATAGACACAGGCATGTGGAACTTTATGAACTGGCACAGATGAAGCAGACATGCATATACCCTGCAAATCTGAAAAGTTCAAAGAAGTCTTACGTGGTGAATTTAGGATGGATTGTCTCTGTCGTTTTGGAAAAACTCTCTCATGGCAATGCACCAGCCATCTCCTTTACAGACTGCTCTCCAATTCTCTCCTTCCTCTCGGTTTCACCAATAGTCACATGCCCAGGAAATTCTTCAAGGAATGTTCAAGCTATGCTCCTGTTATCAGGAATGCACTGGAAAACTCTGCTTTTAGAAAATCAGGGATTTGCTTGTTTTTTGAAAATAATGTCCATTTGAACAACTCATGTATTTGGATCTCTCTGGCTCACATCTACTCCAGATGGATAAACTGAAATATATATAATGAAGGAAGCAAGGTCCAAAGTGGAACTTAAATAGCAGATGATCGAGTCAGTAAAGAGTCAGATTCTTCTGCAACAAACCTCCATTGTCACCTCTCTGTTATCACCTTGGGCTATGGACAGACCACGTGACCTACGTTACTTATTGCTGACCAGCAAATAGGCTCTTCTTAGTGGATTCTTCAGACCCTTCTTGCTCTTGCAGCAAAGCTCTATTCTGATTTATTTATACAGATCACAGATATGAGAATAAAGTGTTGAGGTCATTCATTAACGACAATAGACTGAGAATGTTGGAAACAATGATTCTAACTTATCTGCTTGAATTGAGATTATCCAAAGCCAAGAGAGTAGAAGAGGTTTTGAGAACAGATGGCTATGTTTTAAAGATGTGGAAATATGTTTTGGGCCTTTACAGTATACTAAGCATCTGCATGCTCTCTGAAGTAAAATAAGCCAACAGCATAGCTCCTGCCAAAAAAGCCCTTAAATTCCTATATTTAAATTTTAAAAAAGTAGAATTCTAAATAAAAAGAAAATGAATAATTTTGCTTATAAATATCTAATCAGAGAAGATAAACTTCTGGCTGAAGAGGTATAACCAACTCGATGGACATGAGTTTGAACAAGCTCCAGGAATTAGTGATGTGCAGGGAAGCCTGGAGTGCTACAGTCCATGGGGTCACAGAGACACTAGTGAATGACTGAACTGAACTGAGGACGTATGACAATCCAACCTATACTAATAAAGTGTGGGGAATACTCGATTTCAGATTTTTATTCAATAAGCACGCTATGGGAAGCAAAGTAGATTTGTCAGTCTTGGACTACTCAGCTGGTAAAGAATCTGCCCTCAATGGGAAGAGAAGTAAAGAAAAAGAAAGAAAAGGACTCAGGAACTGTTGGAATCATCTACAGGAGCTGTTGGAATCGTCTACACAAATGATAATAGTGACCTGAATAAAGGCAGTGAAATGTAGGTAGAGAGGGGTAGACCAGTTAAATGTTAGAATTTTGTCTTGAATATGTCAGTTTGGATATATCTGCAAAACATCCAAGGATGGATAGTGAGCAGGCAATTAGATACAGAAGCCTGGAGTTTGCAAATCTATATTTGGAAGTCAGAAGCACAAAGTGGTATTTATACATCTCGGAATGAATGAGTTCACTGAGTGTGAGAGCACAGAGTGAGAAGAGGGAGCAGGACTGAGCATGAGGAGCTGCCAGAAAGCCCATGTGAAGGAGCTGACGTGCAGTCAGTAGAGGAAATGGCTCTAAGTACTTTAGCCCGAGCTCTGTCACCAAGAAGTCTATGTGCTTGAGTAAAGAGATGGGTTTATATGGACCCAAAGTCTCTTGATGTTTACCACTCTATGATTTTACCAAAAGGCTTTTTCCCAACCCTGCAATCAGAGGAATGTTGGGTGAACTCAGGACTTTCATTAAAGAGGTCAGCTAGGACAATATCCACATCACCTCCCCCATGTGTCTGCAGACAAAATGCTGGGCATGATCTTCCTGTGGATAGAACCCTCGGATCTTTGCAAAGAAAACTATAAATGATAAGAAGGGCCAGTGATGGATATTTGTCAACTTTGACGTTAAATTCAAGTGTCCTTTTGAGGTGAGAAAATAACTTAATAAAGATTCAGAGAGCCAGGAAATTCTCTGTCCAACCAGAGAGACCCAAACACAACATCATGACTTCTTAATAAAGGTGGATATTTCTTATGCTGAGTTCTATTTGTGAAAATAGAAGCAAGATGGACCCCCTGAGCTTTTGGGTCACCTAGAGGCAATGGAAGGGGACCTCTCTTAGTAGCATTCTTTCATGAAGTGCTTCCAGGAAATGAATGTCATAGAAAATTTATTGAATTACATGTCAGTTCTTGTAGGTCCTTAATTACTCTCTCCTGCAGGTTGTATGGTTTGGGAAGCTATAGTCAGGAAACAAATACGGGTTGTTATTAACACAATTGATAAGAGAGTTGTACATGTAGCTATTGTATCAGTTTGTACTTGCTGTGTAACAGGATGCCTCAAAATTTAGTGACTTGAAGTATTAACCTTTACAATTTTTCTCACATTTCCATAGGTCAGCTGTGCAGTTCTGATTTGCACTGGCTTGGATGATCTCCTCCATTAGCTGAACAGCCAGCTAACCCAGGTTCTTTTGTGTTGTAATGACTGTGGGACTCCAAGAGAGCAAACCTCCAGATGTGAGCACTTCTCAAGCCTCTAATTGCACCACATTGCTAACTGGCCAAAGTTAGTTATGTTAACATTAGTGACTTAATATAAATATAATATATTTTATTTTGAAGGGTTTCCCCACTGGTTCAGTGGTAAAGAATCCTCCTGCAATGCAAGAGACCTGGATTCAATCCATGGGTTGGGAAGATATCCTGGAGAAGAAAACGGCAACACCCTCCAGTATTCTTGCTGAGAAAATCCCAAGGACAGAGGAGACTGGCAGGCTATAGTCCATAGGGTCACAAAGAGTCTGACATGACTAAGTGACTGAGCATGCACAACATATTTAAAACGTATTTTTATTTATTCATATTATTCCTCAAAATGTCATGAAAAATCACTAGATATCCTCAGCTGGGGAGCTTCCCTGGTAGTGCAGATGGTAAAGAATCCACCTGCAATGCAGGAGACCCTGGTTCGATTCCTGGGTCAGGAAGTTCCCCTGGAGAAGGGATAGCTACCGAGTCCAATATTCTTGGGATTCCCTGGTGGCTCAGACAGTAAATAATCTGCCTGATATGCGGGAGACCTGGGTTTGATCCCTTGGTCAGGAAGATCCCCTGGAGGTGGGCATGGCAACACAGAGAATCCCCATGGACAGAGGAGCCTGGCAGACTACAGTCCATAGGGTCACAAACAGTCAGACATGACTGAGCTACTAAGCACACACATCCTAAGCAGCGTGAAATAGGATCTGATGTATGTTGTATAATATCCTATGCTGCTATGTAAGGGAGAAAGAGAGGAAATAGTGGTTGGAAGCAGGTGCATCAAACAAGACGCTATGATGCAGTAACAGATAAGCCCTAGAGTCTCAGTAACATGATGCAATACAGTCTTCTTTCTTGATCACATAGAAGTCTGAGGGGATTTGGGCGCCATCCTCCACCTTGTAGCCCTCTGGACATCGTGATCTCCAAAACTGCCAAGGTAGAGGAAGGAGGGTTGGAGGAAACACACAGCCTCTTGGTCAGAGAGAAATAGACAATACCCCACTTCCACTGACTAGAACAAGTCACATGACCCAATCTAATGGCAAGGGAGTCTGGAAAATGCAGAGTGGCGAGTGGACTGTTCAGTAAGCAGTCCACGATCTGCTGCAATGGACCATATACAAAATTCAAGGGAGGAAATCCACCTTTGGCCTCTTCCAACTCAGCAACCCATGCCTCTTTTCCTTCCACCATTTTTCCGCTAACTCAAGCTCCTACCCTGTCTCCTTTCCTCAGGACTTGGCTCTGCATCACCCAAGAACTAACAGCACCTGAAGGAGACAGTGCTTCCAGGGGAATCTGCCCTTACTCATTAAATGTGAAGCAAGTCTATATAATGATAGCATTTCTGGCCAGCAGCAGGGAAAGAGGGGTGTCAACATACCAATTATGCATTTACCTAATTTGTGTAATGATAATGGCTCCCTTTTATTGGGTGGTTACTACATATTGCTGCTATTATTTTACTGTTATTACTATTATTTTGAAAAGCAGGATAGTCAAGTCAAATCCCAATTCTGAGATTTAGCAGCCTTGAGGAGATGACTTAATCTCTCAGTTCCTCCAACTGACTGAAACATTCATTAGGAGAATAGTAGTATCACCTTCTTGGAGCCCCATAGAGGCTGGAAAATGACAGATGAAACATTCAAGTTGTTATGAACAGAAGGGCTAACAGTTGGGGTTCTGGAGAGCTAGGTGGCAACCCCCACTTGTCCATGGGACTTTTTCATTTCCTAAGAGGAAGAGAGAAGCTGGTAAAGGAGGAAAAGGAAGGGAGGTCATTCTGATGGAGGCCTTTGAAGCGGGGCTTGAGGCCCTTCTTCCTGGTCTGAGGTGCCGCTGCAGATGGAGCCTAGGACCATCACACCACAATGCCAATAACCAAGTAGCAACCAAAGCCCCACATCACATGCCTCTGCCTTGAAAAACCTCCACGTGGACTCTCAAAGCTGGCTCCTCCCAGGAGCCCGTAACCCTCTGACTCTTTATGGGGAGACTAGCCTGTTTCCATCCCAGGAAAGAGGCTGGCAGCATGCTAAGAATATTGACACAGCAGTGGTTTAATTAAATCCTTAGTGGAAAAACATAGCTAAGAGTTGGGGCCCACTCTGAGCTCCTGCCTTCCGCTGCTACCAACGCTGGAGCGAATAGAGTCACACTTGCCTTGACAGCACTCTCAAAGGAGCTGGAATGTTATTTGAAACCAGACACCTTCATGGAGAAACCCCTTGGGCAGCAAATCTGGGTGTGCACCAAGCCAAGCAGAGACCTGGATGAACTGATCCACAGTGTGGTGAGACATGAGGGCAGTGAGAGCGGGGATGCTGGTGACAGACGGGCCCTGGGAGATGGGGACTCACATTCCTGGGCCCTTGAGTCACCCACAGGCTGGCCTCAGGTCTTCCCTGTGTGGAGCCATCTCTTAGTCACTTGGGCTGAGATCCCTGACATCCTAGACGAGACAGCATGGGAGGAAAACTAGCAGACAAGATCATTAAGCCTTTATTGGATACAAGTCTCCAAAGTTTCCATTTCCTCCTCGCTCAAAACCAGGGCTAAGCATACTTCGCAATTCCTTTCACTTCTAATAAGAATACTAGACATTTGTTAAGTATTTAAAATATACTAGACTTGCATTGTCGAAAACGGTGGCTACCAGTCACACAGGACTGTTCAACGCTTACAGTGTGATAGGTTGAATGAGATGAGCTATAAGTATAAAACACACACCAGATTCTGAAGACCATGTTTAAAAATGCAAAATACCATATTAATAATTTCTGTATTGATCACATGGTAAATAATAATATTTTGGATATACAAAGTTAAGTAAAATGTTATTCAAATTTATGTCACTTTTTTTGTTATTTTTTAAATTTTTCATTGAAATATAGTTAATATGCAATGCTGTGTTTAGTTTCAGGTACACAGAAAAGTGGTTCAAATATATAAACCCTCTTTAGTATTTGTAAATGTCATTACTAGACAATTTAAAATCTTATCTGTGCTTAGCATGATATTTCCACTGGATAGCACCTTGTTAAATGGTGTCCTATGTGCTTTTCACATGATCATTTCATGTAGCTTGTTTTTCACATCAGAACTAAAGATGTTTTCATTCTTCCCTTTCTCAAGGCATCATCACAATCAGAAGGTTATAAATCATCTGCATATAACTTGCTACGCTCAGTGAGTAAAAAGTAGATGAGATAATCTTTCCTGTTTAGAATTTATTATAAAATAGAACTAGACTTACTGCAGTGGAACTAACATTTAATAGACAGTTACAGTATTGTCCTATTGTTGTTTACCTTTTTACATTTAAAAGGATTATTTAATCATCAAACAAATGATGTCCCTGAGGTCACTTGGATGTTATAGATGGGACCTGCCCAGGGTGACATGATGCCCATCTCCTTTCTGACTCCCCTTCTACCTCCTGCTCTTTACTCACTCTCCACACCAGCCATTTGGCTTCCTTGAGGCCATTGTCCAGCTCTTCTTTCTACCTGGAATAGAACAATCTTTGGTATACCCAAATAAGATTATATTTCAGCAGAATTTTAATTACTGATCCCCAGCTTCTTTCAAATTTTGCTCAGTGTTATCTTTACAAAATATATTCTGCCCATCCAATCTTTGTCCCTCCATTGTCTTCCTGCTCTATTATTTCCTTTTTCCTAATTGTTATGCAGCTTATTCACTTGTAATGCCAAAATGGAAGCACCCCAAAGGCAGAGATCTTGGTCTGCTTTGTTCTCTGCTCTGACACAGTCCTTTAGGATGGCACCAAGCACAGAGTAGGGTGCAGAGCTCGGGAGATAATAATGGGGTATTGAATGAAAGTGATTGACTATGGATTAGGAGGTAGTTCATCAAACTACATAAGACCAGTTTCAGTGGGGGCACAAATGCAGATGTCAGAACACAGAGAGCAGAGGAACCAACAGGAATGGAAAAAGACACAGAATCCAGTTGACTCCAGCAAGAGGATGGGCTGCACTGGGCAAGACCAAGCAGAGGAGCTTGAGGAGAAGGCAGGATATCAGGGGTCTGCCTTATGATGAAATGGACTTGCTTATGTTTGTAGACCAAGTAAAAAAAGTTTGTGATCAGGAAAAGATTAATGAATGGAGAGAGATAAAGAAACACTAACAGAGTGGAGTCTGGGAAAAGAGACAAAAAGCATGCCATCAGCGGATGTAAAAATAGATCTCAGTATACTACACAGTGCATGTTAAAGGACATGTAATATCACATGAAAAAGGTGTAAAAGTAGCCTCATGCATCAGAGGCTGTATCAGGAGGTTATTTGGGTGTAACAAAAGCATCATCTCTATTCAACCAAAAAAGAAACAGTTTCAAGAAGTCATGAAGCCTTTGCAGAAGCCGGTGGGGCACTCCCTCTCATGTTTCATTGGCTAGAATGGGCCCATGCCCTCTTGTAAAGCCAATATAAGAGTATTGGATTATCATGATATTTTAGAGTGATCTGGATTTACCCCTGAGCCAGACATAGAGCCATCTTCTCTGCTGGGCAATTCCTTAAAAAAGTTGGAGTTCTCCAACCAAGCAGCAGTGTCTGCTACAGGAAAAGCTCTTTTTGTGTGGGATTCAGTGTTGTTTAATAACACACCTGAACTGGACTTGATATCATCTTGAGTATTACAGTGGGGTGCCTCCCACACTTTGGGAAATTGGCAGATGATCCATTAAGCACACCTTTAGCTGTCCTTAAAAGAAGAATTTGTTACCATAAATCTGATTAAGATAGAAGAGAGGCTGGGCCCGCATCAGGCACCGAATGAGGGGAGAGGTAGTGTAGAGTTGGGACACCTTGACCAGAAGATGGTTTCTGTCACAAGAAGCCAGCCCAGCAACCCAAAATATTTCAGCCGCCTCCCATCATCAGAAAGCTTTTTCTATGTTTCCTCTTCACATAGGAAATTTTCAGGATGGTCAAAACTGGAAAAACTTGTCAGTAGGTTATCAACAGTCATAGGAGTCTAACATCAAATCTTTCTTAGGGATTTTGCATTTATATGGGAGAAAATACCTCAACACAAAGGAATAGCTGTGTTCATGGGGAAATTTGGGACATAGAGCATAGCCAGTATAATGAGTATTCAAAACAGGGGGCCTCCCTCTTTTTAACTGATGTTTTTTCAAATTATACTTCACGGGGATACCTTCTATCTGAGAGCAGTGCCTGCCACAAATGTATAACATATATGCAATATATACAGGTGATTGTGAAGTAATGAGATTACGATTCATGTGAGGCATAGAATCCAACTCACTGCATTTCGGTTAGGGTGTCATAAGCGCTGTTTTGCCCAGAATTGGGCCAGTTTACCTGTGTACCAGTACATCTCAATAGCAGCTCTCTCCTTCACTCTAAAAATTAACTAGTTATCCTTAATTGTATTAATTCATGTGTGGACACTTACATATATATTTACTCACAAAACATGTATGTATATGAGAAAAAGACACTACACATTACACACAGGCAGTGTTGTAAAAGGTAATCAGGTGTGTTGTTCGGATTTGGAACCCAGTACCCTTTAGAAACAATAGTGGTTGGGTTTCGGAGACCTTTTAGGACTGGGGATCACCCCTCTGCTCTCTCCCACGCTGCTCTGCACAAAAGGCTGATCTGAATTGTCTGTATCCCCTTAGACTGGCCCCCTTTATTCTTTGGCTTCCAGATGGGTTCACCCAATGGCGAGGGGATATGTTGACACCCTGGCTCCCTCTCCACTTAGCACAAGCCAGCTGTGTCTCTCTAACAAAGAGTCCTGGCTGGTGGCCTCCCTACAAATCTCTCTGTCACCAAGTCACGACAACTGCTTCTCCCATTGTCTTTTCAGGACTAGGCACCTAAGTTTCTCTGTAGCTATTCTCCAGGTTATTGCAGAATCAGCTGTGATTTCTCTACATCCTGCCCACATCTTTGTAAACAATGCCCTCATTAAACTCTTCCAAATTACCTAATTTGAAGACCATGTGTCTCATCCCTGACTCATACAAGATTCCTTTGTGGACTGCTCCAAGAAACCAAGTACCATGTAACATACTGTCCCATGGAAAATTCATTCCACAGAGCAAGGCAGATTGCTAGAAAACCACCCACTCCCAGGAGTGGCCCAGGGGCAGGAGGGCTCTCACCCTCCTGTGTTAAGTGTATAGGAGTGAACAGCTTCACCCTACAGTCCTGAGACTCCAGCACCTCCATGGAACTCGAGGGGAGAGGTGCAAGGTGTCCAGCAGTGAAGGGAGCACTCATTCATGGACAGGAGACATAGCTACACCCCTTCAGCTATTAGTTTTGAGTTCAACTGTGGGTTTATAAGTCAGAGGTGTCTTAAGTATGTGCGTGCTTGTGTGGGTAGAAATAGTAACGACATATTTGGGGTTTCCCAGGTGGCTCAGTCTGTAAAGAATCTGTCTGCAATGTGGGAAACCTGAGTTCGATCCCTGGGTTGGGAAGATCCCCTGGAGAAGCACATGGCAACCCACTCCTTACTGAGTGACATCTATGCACCAGGCGATGTGATTAAAGGGCTTTAAATCTACATCTCTTTAATCCTTAAGATAATTAAGAATGTCTGTCTATCTATCTACAGATAGATACGGATGGATATTCACACTTCTTGGTATGTATAATATATACATATTGTATCAAACAATCTAAAGTTAAAATTTGAGCTTAAAGATACAATTGACTCAAAGATGAACTTCTTCTAGAAACTGAGATCAAGATAAATTAAGTTCCTAATATGTGAAGGCACACTGGAAAGTCATGGCAGAAATCACTGGATTTCATGCCAGTCTCTGGATATCTACCTGACTAACTGTCCGTCCGTCTTAAATGTATAACTGTGTGTTAGTTTCTCAGTCATGCCTGACTCTTTGCAACCCCATGGACTGTAGCCCACAGGGCTCCTTTGTTCATGGAATTCTCTAAGCAAGAATACTGGAATGGGTAGTCATTCCCATCTCCAGAAGATCTTCCTGACCCAGAGACTGAACCCAGGTCTCCTGCATTGCAGGCAGATTCTTTACCATCTGAGCCACTAGAGAAGCCCCTTCAATCCAGAAGTCATTTGAGGAATCAGAGAGCAAATTGCCAACATTTGGTGGATCATGGATAAAGCAAGGGAATTCCAGAAAAACATCTATTTCTGCTTCATTGACTACACTAGAACCTTTGACTGTATGGATTACAACAAACTGTGGAAAATTCTTAAAGAAATGACAATACCAAACTACCTTACCTATCTCCTGAGAAACATGAATGAGGGTCAAGAAGCAATAGTTAGAACCTGACATGGAACAACGGACTGGTTCCAAAATTGGGAATGGAGTACGACAAGGCTGTATACTGCTTATTGAACTTATATGCAAAATACAGCATGTGAAATTCTGGTCTAGATGAATCACAAGCTGGAATTAGGATTGCCAGGAGATAAGCTTGTAGTCCTCGAAATATTTGCAAAATAAAATACCATTCTAAAAAAAAAAGATTGCCAGGAGAAATGTCAACAGCCTCAGACATGTAGATAATACCGCTTTAACAGCAGAAAGTAAAGAAGAACTAAAGAGTCTCTTGATGAGAGTGAAAGAGGAGAGAGAAAAAGCTGGCTTGAAATTCAACTTTCAAAAGGCTAAGATTCATGACATCCGGCCCCATTACTTCATGGCAAATAGAAGGGAAGCAGTGAAAATTTTTATTTTCTTGGGCTCCAAAATTGCTGCAGACGGTGACTGCTGCCATGAAATTAAAAAATGCTTGTTCCTTGGAAGAAAAGCTGTAACAAGCCTAACTGTATTAAAAAGCAAAGACATCACTTTGCTGACAAAGGTCCATATAGTCAAAGTTGTGGTTTTCCTGGTAGTCATGTACAGATGTGAGAGTTGGATTGTAAGGAAGTCTGAGTACCAAAGAATTGATGCTTTCAGATTGTTGTGCTGGAGAAGACTCTTGAGAGTCCCTTGGACTGAAAGGAGATCAAACTAGTAAATCCTAAAAGAAACCTATCCTGGATATTTAATAGAAGGACTGTAGCTGAAGTTGAAGCTTCATTTCATATGCTAGCAAGATTATGCTCAAAATCCTTTAAGCTAGGTTTCAGCAGTACAACAGAACCAGTCCATTGTTCCACGTCAGGTTCTAACTGTTGCTTCTTGACCCTCATACAAATTTCTCAGGAGACAGGTAAGGTAGTCTGGTATTCCCATTTCTTTAAGAATTTCCATAGTTTGTTGGGATCCCGTCAAAGGCTTTAGTGTAGCCAATGAAGCAGAAGAAGCTTCACCTGATTCTAAGAGTCAGCTCATCATAAAAGACCCTGATGCTGGAAAAAATTGAAGGAGAAAGGAGCGCAGAGGATCAAATAGTTAGAGAGCATCACTAACTCAATGAACATGGATTTGAGAAAACTCCAGGAGGTATTGAAGGTCAGGGAAGCCTGGCATGTTGCAGTCCATGGGGTCACAAAGAGTCAGACACAACTTAGTTAAAAACAGCAACATTTTTCGGTTGACAATGAATACAGTTTTTTGCAAGAGTACTCATATGTATGCTGATGAAGAAAGAGTCTTCCCATTCCAACAGTGAACTCATCCCATTTGAGGTTAACACAAATGTGTTATACAGGGAAGAGTACCCAGGGGATTCCATGGTGCCCACTGTGGGAATAGTCACACTGACACAAAGGTACTTTGAGTGACCCTGTGATAAAGAATGATATTTCTGGCAGGCTGGAGAGAGCAGACCAAGATGTCCAAGATAACAACAGGCATATTTAGGAAGGAGAAAAATGAGCAAAGATAATATGCTCTCACATTTGGTTCAATTTCAGCTCAGTCTGTAGGGAAATCCTGTAGTACGTTTGCACAAGGGGATGTCAAAGACCTTCATGAGGAGCCATGCTCTATGCGTGGTGATGGACACACCTCAGAGACTCTTAGGAGTCTCTGGGAAACTCCTACTTCCCCCCAACTCCCAATCCTGCACCTCTCCAATGAACTGCTGGTAAGCTCTGGGCCCAGCCAGACACCTTCACAGAGGCAGGAAGGGAGCAATTATGATGTGTCTTCTCATCCCCACCTCGTTCAACACCAAATACTGATCAACACAGCATTCTCCCAAGTTCTGATGCTCTGTGCATACCAGAAAGAATGAAGCCAGGAAATATTATCCATCCCGGGCTCCCTTGCCCTGGTCTCATGGTTTGTGCAGTTTGGGCAGAACACACAGCCCTGAGAGGGCCGCCAGAACACTAGCAAATCCTCTTAGTGTTCCCTGGAGGCTCCCTGTGTTTGAGCCAAAAAATGACTCATGGATGATCAGTTTCATGGTGTTAAACCCCAATCCCATGACAGCATCATACCTCATCGGCTTTGACATGCTCCTTTGTAACTGAATCTTTAACAGAATTAGGTTCCTCTTACAATCACTCTCATGAAGAGATATTGACTACATGGGGTAATTTGCCAATCAAGGCCATTAATTTATAATCTAGATACTGTACTGAAACAAGAGACAACATAGCATTATGGATCATGACAAGCTGTAGTTAGAAATTTTAGGAAGGTCTCCCTGGGGATTCATTTGTTTTTATCATGTTAGATTCCTTTTATAAGCAGGAAATTGTCTGAATGCTTCCCATTAGCCCCTCATAGATGGTCATGGATGTTATCCATGTTTATATTCATTTTAATGATCCCAAATAAAATTAAATCAGTATTTGAGGAGGAAATTTATGGTGAACTCTGTGGCTCCTTCTGTAATTCTTTGGTTTCAAGTTAATACTAGCCCAATATTATTAATAGTATTGACTAATAATGACAATAAAATTACAATTGCTTAGTATTTAGCACTTTGTATTTAAAAGTCCCTGTATCCCCTGTATCAGATGATGTACATATACATGATATACATATACTCTCTAGTTTAAACCTCACACAGATTTTATAAAATAGTACTACTATTATCCCCACTATACTAATGAGGAAACTAGAACTTTGAGAGGTCAAGGTAAAGATCCATGGTCATACTGTTAAGTGTGGCCAAAGCCAGGATTCAAGTGAGGACACCAGACGCTTGTTCTGACACCAGAAGCTTGTTCTCAAAACAAAGTTGGAGGGAAGGGAAATGAGATTAGATTTACTCTTATCCCATATTTCTTGCTGTAATGTTTGTTTTCCCATTTTCATCTTTCTGCAATGTTTGGAAGGCAGTAAAGAACAACCAGTCTCAAAGCATTTTACCATTTGTTGAGTCAGATGCATTTGACCTCAGAAAAACTGGGCAGGTTTTTATTTGAAGCTGTATGTGTTAAATCACATCTCTGAAGAGAAAGAAGATGATGCCAAAATGAAAAAAAAGAAAGAAAAATAACACCTCATAACAGCCCAACATAAGCAGTGTTGAAATCTCAGAATTACATAAGGGCTTCCCACATGACTTATTTATTTATGCTTCAGAAAAGGTGATGGTGGTGGTGTTGGGGGGGTGGTGTTGTGTAGCAGAGAGATAAGGAGGAGAGAGGACTTTTTCTGTATTTTTGAGAGTCGAGTCTATAGGATAAGACTTCTTGCTTTAGGCAAGTTCACATTGAGATAAACTAGAGCTAGTACTTAAAGAAATGTGTGCCCGTGTGTGTGTATTTTGGGAATGAAGTTAGGATGGAATGGAGTATCATTTCATTACGACAAGGTTATTCTGAATCTCTCAGATCTCCTCTAATTTAAAACCTTCAGAATGGTGGTGAGTCTTCCATTGCCAAGAGGAAGATGAACCTGCTCATGCGTTTGGTCATTAATGCAATTGCTCATTTGGTTATTCTTCTATCATCAAATTCTTACTTGTATTATTTACATTTAAGAGAATCTGAAATTACATACCATTTAAGTTGCGACACAGTATGTGTAATTTTCCCAATTTGTATGGAAAATAGAATATAATGCATTGTACCATATATAATTTTTATGTTATAGATTGCATCACATTATATACCATGCTTAGTATATACATGCAGTATTTATTTTAATCTTACATACATGTAATAGCAGAATTATTGGTAATTTAAATTTTGTCTTTGCCCTTTTGGCTCTTCCAAATTTTTCACAATAAAAATGTTACTTATGTGCTTCAGTTCAGTTCAGTCACTCAGTCATGTCCGAATCTTTGCAACCCCATGAACTGCAGCATGCCAGGCCTCCCTGTCCATCACCAACTAGGAAACACAATGATAATTTCTTTCAGGACACAGTCTATAAGTAAATCAACCGATTTCTTTATTGCCCAAATAGAAAAGCCCAGTTTTCAAATCCTACAGCATCAGCTATGCCAAAGAGACACTCATCTATGTGAACTTGTTAACAACCTCTTTCTTATCAAAATTCTTTATCTCCACGTATCAAATACTTTCAGAATGGGTGGAGGAATGACGTGTGAGCCCCCCTACATGTGAACGCATGCGCGTGTACACACACACACACACACACAGAGTCATACTGGGAAATGTGAACAATACTAGTACTCCCCTGAGTGGCTCAGTTTGACAGCTATGACTTCTCGAATCCCCTGTGGAAATACGACCTCTGGGGGCCAGGGAAGCCCTGATCTGCCCACTCCCATCTGATCATTCATGTTCCCTGTATGTAAATGACATGAGCAGCAGAGTCCAGTCTCCCTGGCTGAAACCCCAAAGATGCATCAATCTAACTCTAAACTTCATCTAGGGCATAGAACACTTAATTGAAAAAGAAGTTCTACTCGAAATCCTAAACTGCAAGACAGTTGGGTGCTGGTTTTTTAACCAGGATTATGACCATCAGATAGAGCTACTATGAAAGAAATGATTGAGGAGAACATTACTAATGGGTCAGTGTTCTTCTAAAGGCGAAGACTGGACAAATCTCTCCACGTGATCATGAATGTCACAGAGGCAGGGTAGTCAGTGTCCGTGGGGGAGTAGGCTGGCTCCTCCCCAGGTGAGCAACAAGACACCTGCTGTCCCAAATTTAGGGCAGGGTCGGGACCTCTGTGCCTGCTGCTGGGACTAGCACGGTATCCCTCAGCTGTCAGTAGGTTGGTTCCTCTTGTTAAAATGCTTAGGAATTTTGAGAATCATTTAATAATCTTCAATAAGCTTTCAATATGCTACAAGCATCAAAAGCAGCACAGGTCATCTAAGGCAATGACTGTCAGCCTAGAACCAAGGGATATGCGAGTGTAAGAGGTGATCTCAGCCTCTCCAAGAACTCAGCAGCAGAAGGCTAAAGAACATGAAATAGCTAGACATTACCAGAAAATAGTGTATATATAAATATATGTGTAATGACTATAAATTTTCCCTGCAACTCTTGAGTGCAAGGGACGTACCACTTTCTTATTCTTCCAGAGCAGAAAAATCTGGTTCCAGGTTCCTACCTATGTGATTAGCGGAACATCTGATGTCAGTATTTGTGAGCCCCCTTCCCTCCTCCATCACAGTAGTGAAGAATCTCTAGTTATCCTGCCTTTAATCTATAATCTACTGGCTTCTCTCATCTCTTCTGCTTCTCAGCCTGCTGTCAGGCGCAGGCCCACTTTCATCATGAGGCAGTCACAAGCATAGGTGAGATAGATGTGGAGTCCAATTCCAGGCTAGACAATAAGACCATCTCCCTTACCCACCCCTTCCACAGCCCTGCTCCCTCCCTGGCCATGAGGTGAGGGCATGGGTTTTCAACATGCCCAGTTAAAGTGAAGCAAAGCAGAAAATTGTATGTACAAACAAGGCAAAAGTTAGTATCTCAATAGCTTGTCCCCAGAGATTTATGTTTATGTGGTACAGAATGACAGTACCTTACAGAACAGTCTTAGTTAAGACAAAAGATTTCCCTACACAATGCTAGGTTGAATTGAATGGAATTTAACTAATGACTTTTCCCACACTCACCTTAACTATCCTGGTCATATCACATGCTTGGCTGGAAAGCCCAAAATGGCCTGGGCAACATACTAGAGAGTGCCTTGAACTTCCCTTTGGCTAAAGGAAAATGCCTGTTTGTTACCAGGGCCTTGTTGAAGGCCACCTCTTCCCTCTTTTCTCTTCGTTCTTTCCTCTTCTCTCTCTTCCCTTCTCCTCCTCCTCCCCTTCCTCATCTGCCACTCTCTCTCTACTCTTTCTCTTTACCCCTTTAATAGTGTTTCTTTGATAAGGATGGAATAACACTGCTTCTAGACCATTTAAAAAATCCCCTTCAAAACTTAACCCTCTGGGATTTTTTTCTTCCAACTGCTTGGTTTCTCGTATCCCTTTATCCAAGGCATGATTTGACAAGTCTTGTGTACATCCTCCTGGGAGATATGGCAGTGGTGGTAAGCAGGTCTTAGCATCATACAGACAAAACTGAATATTTAAACTCCACTTTCAGTTCTTACTAGCTGCGAGACATCGGACAATTTCTTAACCTCTCAGAAACAATTTCCTCAGTTAATTCTTCCCTCTGAATGTGGTTGTGAGGGTTGAATGAGGTGTTGCATGAATTCACTACACATTTCCACTTCCCCATGGTGCAAAGGGATATTATTCAAAATGTTCCTCATGTTTGAGTGGAGGGGCATGACCAGGGAATTCAATATATCTAATTAATTCTTTTTGCAAACTGTCAGGGTACAGAAAAGACAATCTTTGGTGAACCTTGCAAATTTATGCAGATGGTAGGATCTTTTCTCTCCCACTCTGAATTTCTCTCAGGCAAACTGAACATTTTAGAAATTAAGTTTTATGATGATGCTCTTCAGGTCATTTCATTCTCTCAGGCTTAGAAATTCAATCTTTTGGAAATCACCACCACCTTCAAAAACTAGTTTGGCAATGTGGGCAGTACCCTGAAATGCATGCTAGTTAGCCAAGGTAGGGTTCTTCCTCACAAATGAGACAGCTCAAAATCTTCTACCTCTGGGCAAAGAGAGAAATCTTCAAGAATATCATACTATTGGTACCCCCATCCTCTGACCCTTTGAGAGTACTACAAATAGAGGGTTTCTGCAAAGGTCTTGGTGGTAATCTCAGTTACTGGGGTCTGAATCATGGAGATGCTACATAGCTGTCTGTGGTAGATTTCATAGGGCACAAAGTCTTTGCAGCTCCTCCCACTAAGAGGTAGAATCTGTTTCCCTATCTTTTCATCATGGACGGGCCTTGTGACCTGCTTTGACTGATAGAATGTTGTTAAAATGATGCATGAAATCTGGAACCCCAGCCTGAAGAGAGCTTGTAGCTTCTGCTCTTGCCATCTTGGGCTACCCTGAGGCTGGCACGTAAAGAAGCCACTTTAGCCTCCTGGAGGATGAGAGGCCATAGGGAAGAGAACCCAGGTACCCAGGCCAAGCATCAGCATCACCTACTAGTCATGTGAGTGATTGGAGTCTAGTCCAGCTGACCCTTCAAATGAATATAGCTGAGGGGCCCTAGGGAAAATCAGCAGAGGAACTGCCTTGTCAACTACAGTATCTTGAAAAATAGTAATTCATTGCAGTTTTTAAACACTAAGTTGGGGGTGTTTTGTTACACAGAACAGATTAACAGAAACAGTGTTTAAAAGAAGGAATCCATAGGATTCCATAGGAATTGAAGTCCTCTGCCTCAGTCTCCATGTATTAAGAATAAAAGCAAAAAAAAGTCTCAAGCAAAAGTAGATTAGGTCTCCACCACAGGAGGGGACTAGAGTCAGAAATGAAGCCTGCCCCTAACTAATGTGACTACCCTGGCTTCATACCATAAATGTTCAGTCTCACGTCTTCTAAGTTCCATAGATGTTTCTCCAGAAAGGTCCTGTTGAAATGCACCTGTGTCAACAGGATAAGAGGGGAACATACTAATTTATTAAAGGTAATTTTAACCTTAGTTAAAATAGTTTTTTATTTAAGTAATAGGTTTTTGAGCACTGAGTTAACAAAGGATACAAAGATTAATAATAACAACAGCAACAAGAATAACATTCTAACAACAATGGGAATATGCCGTCTATGAGATAAATTATTTAGAATGATTCTGTACATGATATTTGCTCTTTTTCCTTATTTATCCAATCATTTATTTTTATCAGTATGGACACATAGATATTTATTTTATAGTATTTTGTTTGTTTTGTTGCTTATGCTTTTATAGCTCTGGCCATTAGGAGCTCTTATAGTTGGCTCCTGTATTCCTTTGACAGACCCCTATTATTATGCTGTTTTGTTTTGTCTTGGTTGAGTGCCTCCTTAGTTTCTGTCATTACATGATGCCCCAGGCTAATCTTCTCTATTTTCCACACCAGTTCTAGAATCAACCATTTATCCAAGGAGACCTGCTTCTTTTTATTGGAGAATGGTATTAGAAACTGAGATCCAGGTATTAGGCGTGTTTGTTGCTACTGGGGTCATATTTACTTTTCATTTTAAAAAACCCTAACTATGTAGTGTGCTTTGAGATATTAGCTAGTAATAATAGTAGATATGTATAATGTAAAAATAAATAAATATATATTGGGAATGCATGTCCCACTTTTTTTTAACCCATGCATAATGAAAAAAAAATGTCCAGTGACCACTACTGTAGAACACTGCCATTAAAGAGATTTAACTCTAACAAATCCTAGTTTCTGCAATTCTCCAATGATTTAATGTTCTGAAGAGAGAATCTATTGCTCCAGAGCTGGGTGTCCACTTCGCAGCCAAGGGTGGTTAAGACAGCTTCCTTGAGCACCCCTCTGAGTCAGAAGAGGTCCCAAGAAGGAGCTGGTGCTGTGAACTGGGCAGCTTCTCCAGGAGATGCTCGCTGCAGAGGAACAGGAGGGCAGTGTGGTCAGAGGTGAAAGGGCACGTGGGAGGAGCTAAGCTAACTGTCACCTGCAGGGGAGAGACACAGATTCCTCCCAGGCCACCGTCACCTCGGCAGCCATCTCCTGGTTACGTGATCCCTTTCACCAGGAACATAGGGGAGAGCCTGGGGACTGCCCAGTGCCCCTATGGCCATGAGAACAAGAAAGAATCTGCACACACCCAAAGCCCTCTCTCTCCTGGGAAGAGTAACTTGTGTCGCTTTAAACACAGGAATGCAGAACGTGGCAGAAAATTTGGGATGACTGGTGGGGATGAGTCTGTCCACTCATCACCCTCATCCCCAGATGTCTTGAGGGGCCTCGTGCATCATCTTGTTTGTCTACTAAGCAGCCAGTCGGAGAAAGAGAAATGCTGGGTCTCCATTTCTCCCCTTTTAAACAAAAAAAAATACAGTGAAAAACAAAATGCTTTACTCTAGTGGAGAACATTCCCGAAAACCCACTTACTTTAACTGGCTGCAAATATGGCAAACTATAGTTGCTGACTAATGCAGGAGTTTGACCTTAGTTTTCAAGGTCAAACTGTAAGCTCACTGGGATGTTGGCAATGCTTTTGGCAGAGGCCATGCTAGCTAATGGACTGGGTGGGAGAGATCCAGGAGATTTTGTTCTGGGTAGGACAGGATTGGGTTACCCTAAAGAGCAGCCTTCTGCCTGGAAGCGGGCCTAGACTTTTTCAACTTTCTTATTAGAGGGAAGGAACAACATTACTTATTGCCTCTGGGAAACGGAGGGTCCCTTGACCTGAGATATCACCTCAGGTCTGCCAAGAGGGGTTCAGGATACTTACTCATCACGGGGGGGAACTGGGACCTGCCTTCTTCCATTCCTGTCACTTCCACTGGCCTTACTGAGAAGCCTTCAGGTCTGCAAGGCTCACTTCTTAGCAGCTGGAATACCAACTGAGAATCAGATGCCCTGAGGCAGCCGCCTCAGCCCCCAGTCTCTTGGGCCCTTCTCTCATGCTGTCCTCACAAAACACTCACTCCCCACAGCCTGGTCAGGAAAACAAATGCATTTCTGTCTGTGAATCCACAAGACTTCAGTTTGGGGTTAAAAGCATAGAAAATCATAGTATCAGTTATCAGTGTTGTAGCTCTAATGTTACCCTCGTCAAATCGCTGCTGATTAAAACCAGCTCTGTTAATAAACCACAGGCTTTATTTCCCCTCAAATGTCTATAATCACTTTCTGCAACCCCTATTAAAAGGCAAAACCCAAAGGAAAACACAGCTTTTGAGCCCCAGTGCCGCTTATTCCCCAGGGAAGGAGTGAACAAAAAAGAAACAACTCTTTTTTTTTTCTCACCTTGCCCCAACTTAATGGAGTCAAAATTTTATCATAACTGAAGAGAGAAATCAGTAAGAAGCAGGCAGGCTTTACCAGGGGTCCACAACGTTCGATCAGCTAAGATCAGCACTCCTCCGCCTCGTGAAACAAATGTCTTTGCCAGCCATTCCCTGCATCTGACTCACATCCTTATTACCTCCTTCTCCTCTTGCATTCCCCTTAAGGGACTGATTTTTTCCTCCCATCTAAGCCAAAAAGAATTTCTCTGGATTAAGGAGACTGATGAAAGCATTTTTAATATTTGAGCTCAGGTTTGCAAGCGCCATAAAAACCGACGTTTCTCCTGCTTTGTCTTCCCCACCCCAGCTTCCTTGTCAATAGTTTTTCTCCTTCATTTGCCTTACAGAAACCAGTCAAGGACCTTCTCCAGATGAGGTTTTGGGCCCCCTGGCCCCTTCCCCTGCAGGACTGTCTGCTCTCCTCAGCCTCCACTCTGAAAGGCCCCAGATGCAGGATGCAACATTTTTCAAAAATCTTTCAGAATGTGGGGGTGGGGGCTCTGGGGGTGGAGTGAGTAGTACTTATAATATGACATCTTTCATGTTGATGCCATTTGCCTTTCAAGTAAAGACTGGTTTGACAACGTGCTGAGCAGCTTGGAGGGGAACAAGTTTCAAGCCTGGAGGGGAAAGTTTTGACAATCCATTCCAAGGAAAACTGGAATCTTCCCCACCCACCCCGCCTTTGACTAATAGGAGGTGGAAAGGAGGAAAGCAGACTCTTCCCAGAGCAGCAGGATAATGGTCTTTGTTCTTTGTTCTTCCCACATGTACGTCTCTGTTACAAAGATACCTTCCCTTGCTTCTCAAATTCATGGAGGCTTAGTTGGACTATAAAGAAAGCTAAACACTGAAGAATTAATGCTTTTGAACTGTGATGTTAGAGAAGACTCGTGAGAGTCCCTTGGACAGCAAAAAGATCCAACCAGTCCATCTTAAAGGAAATCAGTCCTGAATATTCATTGGAGGGACTGATGCTGAAGCTGAAACTTCAATATTTTGGCCACCTGATGCAAAGAACTGACTCATTTGAAAAGACCCTGATGCTGGGAAAGATTGAAAGCAGGAGGAGAAAGGGACGATAGAGGATGAGATGGTTGGATGGTATTACCAACTTCAATGGACACGAGTTTGAGTAGGCTCCGAGAGTTGGTGATGGACAAGGAGGTCTGGCATGCTGCAGTCCACGGGATCGCAAAGTGTTGGACACGATTGAGTGACTGAACTGAACTGAACGGAACTGGCCAAATTTACCTTAAATTCCTGGAAACTTGAAAGTATTGTGTGTAAATAGGCCTTTGCTGGAGTAACCTCACCAGAAACAGTATGTGTGCTAAATTGCTTCAGTCATGTCTAACTCTGACAGCCTAGGAACTATAGTCCACCAGGCTCCTCTGTCCATGGGATCCTCCAGGCAAGAACACTGGAGTGGGTTTCCATGCCCTCCTCCTGGGGATCCTCCAGACCTAGGGATCCAATCCCCAACTCTTCTGTCTCTTGCATCGACAGGCGGGTTCTTGACCACTAGCACCACCTGGTAAGCCCCTATCCAGTTAAATGAAGTGTTTCTTAGGAGGCAAGGGACCTAGTTTTTCTTTTTTTTAAGTTGCATTGATTGGGCCACCCTGGGACTGTTCTGAGCTTGGGTCCTGAAATCTGATTGCTTCACTGGGCAGCTACACCATGCCACCCAACTGCTTGGCCTTATTGTTGTACCAAAAGTTTCCCTGGCTTCCGGGCAGAGCATCATTTTGGAACAGTAAAAACCATCTGCCATCAAATGCCTTGCTCTGACATTTTCCATCCCTTTTCATATCCAATCTCATCACCATTCCCAGGATAATTGTTTTCAGATGATGGCAATGTACCAAATGCCACACTAGATGACAGGCTGGTGTATGTGTGCGTGTGTATTTTATGATTGGCTCTATCCCATTCTTTTAAGAGGGCATGATAAATGTCATCTCAAGGTACAACACCCTGAAGAGATTGGCTGACACGCAGACAACAGTGCAATGAATCATGCAAGAAAATTGTCCCTCTAATGGAGAGGAGAGGAACCCTTTTGTCTAGATGAGTAGATTTTAAAATGTGAGTACCCTATTTTTCCCCAGTGCGTGTGCTCTAGCAATTTTAGTATTTATGACCTTAATGCTAGCTGATGTTTCCATTTTAAAGATGATCTGTTTTAATAACAAGAATGACCAAAATATCATTTCATTGGTGTTCCTCCAGAAGACTAGGAAAACTAATTCACTTTGTGCCAGGAACTGCTTTCTTATAAGTTACACTGTTTAATCCTCAAAATAGTCTCATTTGTTAGGCATATCCAAAAGGCACTCAGGGATTTTGTGTCGCTTGCCCAAGATCATTCTTTGCCATCACCAGGATTGTCACTGTCATTACCATATCTACTCTTTATTTGACTGGGGCCATTCAAAGTATTAGGTGAACATAATTTCTAATCACATCAATAGCATTGTGTAGTAAATATTTTGGATATCACTTCAAAAATCAGTAAACTGAAGCTCAGTGACTTCTGAGGCTCAGGGTGTGCTGGTTTTAAAATATGTCTACAAAGTCTTTGATACTTTTCCCATCAAATGGTGGACACTAATTTTTGTCTCCTTAAAAGCGGGCTGCACATAGTGTCTCAGTTGTAATGAAGAGAATGTGGTGGAAGAAAGGTCTTTGCCTTCCAAAATTAGGTCAAGGCATTGTAGCTTCCTGCCAGCTGCCTCTCTTCCCAGTTCACTCTGGGGAACCAGTTGCCATATCCTGAGGGCACATAAGCAGTTCCATGGGGAGGCTGAGGTGGCAATGGCCTGCAGTACCACATGATGGAGCCATCTTGGGAGCAGACCTTCCAGCCTTAGTCAAGCCTTCAGATGACTGCAGCCCTGGCTGACATTGTGACTGCAGCCTCAAGAGAGACCCTGAGCTGGAACCACTCAACTCAGCCACTCCTGAATTCTCACCCAGAGAAACTATGAGATAATAGATGCTTGTCATTTTAACCTGTTAAATTCTGCAGTGATTTGTTACTCACTAATAGATATCTAATGGACATGTTTCTCTCCTAAATTATACATCAGAAGCAATTACATTTGCCTTTATGTGTCCAGTGGCATACAAAATTAAGTGCGACAGGAAATGAAAGCCTCTTTCTATCCCTCTTTGGACTCAGCAAATTTAAAAATATGTACCAAGTATCCTGAAACTTCATGACTGGTCACCAGGCCTGTACAGAGAATCACAAAGAGCTGAACTTGACTGTCTTTGGTTGAACTCAAACCAAAGTCCCGAAGTAGTGTAGCTACAACCTTCTGCAATCTCCAAACAATGAAGTGGTTTTATTCCACATGTGCTGTGATGTCATGGTGAGACCATTTGCACTGAGCTGACAGCACTTGACTGAGCAGCTTGGGAAATGACAACTGAAATTCCTCAAAGGCATTCTTGATTGCTGCAAAAGTTTCCCCTGCATGAAACAAATGACCTCAGCATGTCTCTCAAACTCCCACTGAAGAAATGTAAGGCTATCTCGACATCTCCACACTCAAGACTGAGTGCCTCAGTGTTACCATTTCTCCTCTGGGCCTTGACAGAGCCCTTGATGTAAACCTCAAAATAGCCTGAGAAGCTGCCAGTGAACTTGCTACCCTAGACGCAGAATCCAATATGGCACAGCTGGAAAGTTCAAAGAGTTTGGACAAGTTCCCAAACTCTATCAGGATTTTTGAGCCATCCAAATTCATTCTTCCTGTCACTGCTTTTCCAGTGCCTAGAAGTTCTCACACAGAAGATTAAAAATGTGGAGGTTTTGCCTCTTTATAGAACTGCAAATAAAATATCCCCAAGAGAAGGTCTCCTTGATGAATAAACACATGACTTTCATTTGCCCAGCTCTGCAAAAGTGCTTTTAAAGTAATCCAGGCAAAATCTCCATGGACCACGACTCATGGGCTGACTGCTCTCCAATCCTAGTACGAGAATAACACACCCCATGTTTTTTTTTATCCCCCTTCCTCTTTTTAATCAAATGCATTACAGCATGCTATTACTCCTGAGGCTACAGTTCTCCAGATGGCTTTCCAGCACCACTGTGGACTCCATTCAGAAGGAAATGGAACAGTATTTCCCAGTTTAGTACCTTAAATCAGTTTGTTTTCCCCAGGTCTCTATGCATGCTGACCTCACTTTTTACTGAACTCCAAGAGGACTGAGTCTGTATCACAGTAGACAGGATCGTGTGTGTCTGAGATTATATACTGGTGCCAAAATAAAAGTAGCTTTCTCTCCACCTTGGGGGAAGAAACAAGCAGCGTGGAGTTGAATAACCTAAGACCAAAACAATACTTTGAACTTCTTTCTTGCTAGATTCATAGAGACCATTCAATAGGTTAACTCAAATCCATAAAATATATCCATATAATATTTTTAATGATTCCATCCAGTCTGCGTTCATCCTGACTTGAAGTTCCGTGGGGGCACAATGAAAATAGCAACCTGTTCATTTTCCTTGCACCCCATATCCTCCCTGCCCCCACCTCAGCAGCTCCAGGCTAGCACTCCCTCAAAGCTCATATCTAGTCTTTTCTCCAGGATGATGACTCTCCGTCAGTGAAAGTTTCCCTTCAACAACTGATGGTAACAGTGGACTTGCACCCACTCCCCTAAATCTGTTACTTTAAGCCCAAAACACCAAGGAAACCATTTCTTATGACATACCCAGTTCCAGATATCTCCAGGAGACAATTCCTATTTACACTGATATGCTAATAGACAATATTATCTGATAATCTTGTTTAACTGTGACTATGTTCCAGACACCGTGCTTCATCTTGTTTACCTTCATAACAGCCTATAAAGTGCATCTTCTTAGCTCCTTTAAACAGAAAATTAATTTGATGAGGGTTGTATGTGTCCACCATCACTTACTTAGTGAAAAGTGAAGTGTAAAGCTCTGGGAACCTAAATCTGTACACTGCGAAAGCAAGGAACAAAAGGATGAACAGAGAAAACTTCAGTATCATGTGATAAATCCCGAAAGAGAGTCATGCAGAAACCGTGGTGTACCAGAAGAGGGCATGGTTAACTGGATAGGTTGCGTGGATGGGAAGACTGAGTGAACTGCTGAGAAGCGAGGAAACTTGAGCTGGACCTAGAATGATGAGTAGATACTGGCAAGGCTTACATAGAAAAAGAGCAGCAAAAGCCTGGAGGGGTATCCAGAGAGATGGCACTTCAAGTAACAGGGGCCTGAAGAGCATGGAGTGGTCCAAAATCCCATCTAGTTTGGTGTAACAGGAGCAGAGAATACATGTGAAACAGAAAATGGAGGACAAGAAAAATCAAATGGCCAAGAGTCAGATTGCAAGGGCTTTTGACACCTCCTTTAGGACTCTGCATCTTACACTATCGGGGACAGCACTCCCTCAAGAGTTGTTGTTCAGTTTCAAGTCGTGTCCAGCTCTTTGCAACCCCAGGGACTTCAGCATGCCAGGCTTCTCTGTCCCTCACCATCTCCTGAAGTTTGCCCAAGTTCATGTCCATTGAATCAGTAATGCCATCCAACTATCGCATCCTCTAATACCCTCTTCTCCTTCTGCCTTCAATCTTTCCCAGCATCAGGGTCTTTTCCAGTGAGTTGGCTACACATTTGTAATTTGGAAAGGTATCTCTGAGGACATGAGTTAGAGACGAGTGATCAGTTGTCTGCTCTAGACATTCTGTAATAGAGACGGAGAAGAAGGGGAAAGGCATGATAGACTTAGGAGGAGATGACTAAGCATGGAGGGAAAGCAGGTATTGATAGAAAGAAAGTTGGAGTCTAGGGTAGCAGTAATGTTTAGGGGTGAATGGTACTGGTCTAAAAAATGCAAGGAAAAACTATTTTTTGTCTGGGGGAATACAGTTACAATTGTATTGTATTTTCCATGAAACACTGAGGTCTCCCATCTGGATATGTTAGAGGTACCTCAGAGAGAATCTGGAACGTCCTGGCCAAGATATAGCCATCAGTCTGATTCTGAAACTTCTCAGGAATAAAGTTGACATCTAAACTTCTCACATCCCTTGAGATCTCAGTAGAAAGAGTCTGCACAAAACCTGTATCACCCTATGGAGGACCAGGAGCATAAGACTTCTCCCTCATTGAAGCAACCACCTTCACCTTTTAGCACCTGTCTAAGCCCATTAGCCAAACCTCACTGAAGAATGTTCAATGAAGAGTCTCATTGAAGAATAACACCCAGGTAAGACCCACACCCCTTCTGGCCAGCCAAAGCCTCAACTTAGAAGTGGAAAAGTAACAGGAAGGCCTGCAGGTCAACTGAACTAACATTTATTTGACTGCTATGTACTGTGCAGAGTACTGGGCTTCCCTTGTAGCTCAGTTGGTAAAGAATCCACCTGCAGTGCAGGAGACCTGGGTTTGATCCCTGGGTTGGGAAGCTTCCCTAGAGAAGAGAACGGCTACCCACTCCAATATTATGTCACGTATAGTCCATGGGGTTGCAAACAGTAGGACACGATCGAGCGACTTTCACTTTCATGTGCAGAGTACTGGTCCTCAGAGTGAATATCATGATCCTTGACCTAAAGGAGGTCACAGTTTGTGCAGGACTAAGAGAAGAGGCAGAGTGACTGAGAGAGATGGAGCTGGAGAGAAACACTGATCCAGAGGAGCAGGAAGGAATGGAGTCCTCCTTGTACTCTCCCAACCTGACAACATCCTGTTCATGGTCAATAAAGATAAATCCAGGTCCAGAACCAGCACACAATCAGGAAAACTTCCATCTGCATTTTCATATTGAAGTGGCCAAAATATTTACTGCTGCGTGTTTCCTCTTCATGACAGTCATAATATTAATTACAAGTAAAAGAAGTGACTTACTTGGTAATCATTTGCTTCATGCTTGTCTATGCATATCTTGTTCACCATTGTAACCTCTTGTTTCTCATAGTTCCAGGTACGTGACTGGTGCTTAAGAAAATATCTACTAAAAGGAAAGATTTTAGGGAAACTGCAGAGGGATAGAAACCATGTCTCAGGCAAATATAAGAATATCATGCCCCAGAGAAAGCACCCTGTCCCTCCCTCAGTATGCAGATGCTCTTGTTGTTCACTCGCTCAGTCATGTCCAACTCTTTGTGACCGCAGGGACTGCAGCATGCCATGCTACCCTGTTCTCCACTATCTCCAGCAGTTTGCTGAAACTCATCTCTATTGAATCGGAGATGCCATCCAACCATCTCATCCTCTGTCATCCCTTTCTCCTCCTGCCTTGAATTTTTCCCAGCATCCGAGTCTTTCCCTATGAGTCAGCTCTTTGCATCAGGTGGCCAAAGTATTGGAGTTTCCATTTTAGCACCAGTCCTTCTGGTGAATACTCAGAGTTAATTTCCTTGAGGACTGACTGGTTTGATCTCCTTGCTGTCCAAGAGACTCTCAACAGTCTTCTCCAGCACCACACTTTGAAAGCATCAGCTCTTCGGTGCTCAGATTTCTTTATGATCCAGTTCTCACATGCAGATGCTAAGGATGTAGCATTTCCAGAGTTACTGCACAAATCTTTTCTTCAACTCCAAAATTTCTCACGAAGATTATCACTATAAAGCAGAAAAACATAGGAATCTGTCTTGAAACAAATATACTCTAGTCTATTTTCATTAAATATTAATCATCTCCCTGGGACGCATTCCCTATTTACTTCTCCTCTTGGATTTTCATTCCTGAGACTTCCTCCTGTCAATGCTTTCTATCCATAAATAACTTGTATGTCCATTTCAAAGGCTCCAGCTATCCATGACCACTTGAGAATTGTAATAAAACAAAGCCCTTGACTCTGACACCTCCTACTTCTGCATGCTGCCCTGGTGATGGGGCTAATTGAGAGCAATGAGGAACTTCTCTGGATTAGGTAGCGAGTCTGGATTGCATGGGAGTGAGCTAATGTGCAGATGGACTTTTAGGAAGTTAAAGAACCTGAAATGAAGCTCATGTCCAGTTTTGAAAACCTGGAAGAAGCTCACACAGACACATGAAGCTTTATTTTAGTTGCAGATGTATTCCTTGAAGACAAGCCATGCAATTACCCATCTTTGTTGAGACAGTGCATTACCAGCACCTCGCATGGAGTAGGTCCTCAGCAATCATTTGATGAATGGAGTCAATCATCTACCACCGCTACTGAGATTCTAGAGACAGTAGACATACTGTACCAACGTGGTAAATATTTAAGAGCAAATGAAAATTTTCATCCCCAAAGAGCTTGCACTGTGCTACAAGGCCACACTCCAATGGTAAGCTGAAAAAAATTAATGCTTCAAAATAAATCTCTTTTGGTTCCTAAGAGTGTAGAGTGTGTGCATGAGTGTGCACACACACACATGTGCTCACATATGTGCATTCACACATCTTCAAGGAGCATGAGCTCCTGATAAATATATTCAGACAAAGCCTGGTGGCTCAGTGGTAAAGAATCTGGTTGCCAATGCAGAAGGTACAAGAGATGCAAGAAACAAAGATTGGATCCCTGGGTTGGAAAGATACCCTCAGGTAGGAAATGACAACCCACTCCAGTATTCTTGCCTGAAAAATTCCATGGACAGAGGAGCCTGGTGGATTACAATCCACAGAGGCACAACTGAACAACTGAGCACACACACACACACACACACACACACATACACACATGCACACACACAAAGGTAAGGACAGATAAGAAAAGTGAGTCCTGCTGCAGGCAGCCAGCCTCTGAGTTCAGGCTCTTCTTTATCTGAACTCTTACCTTTCTACATGACCAACTCAAGCCTAGCTTCCTCCGCAAAGCCCCTCTTGACCGTTCTCACTCTGAGGTAGTGCTCTACTCTTAAAACTACAGCAAATGTCTGGTCTGATCAAGGACAAAATGAGTACACTCTAGAATGAAAGCAGTTGGTGAACTTATCAGACAGAAGATAAATCATATGCACCTTTCAGAGTTTGCTACTTCTAAGTGATTCCTATCACTTTGAATGAACTCCAAATTATAGGTCTTACATAATATTGTCCCTTCCCAGCTGGCTTCACTCACCTTCTGCCTCTCTCCTCTTTGCTCACTGTGCCCCAGATACAATGGCCTTCCTTCAATTCCTTGAACCTTGAACAAACCAACCTTGTCCCACCCAAGGGCATTTGCAAGTGTGGTGCCCTTTTCCCAGAATCCTCTTCAAACTTCATGCAGCCTGCCTCCTCCTCATTTGGGTGGCAGATCCCTCGAGTCATCCCCAGAGAGGTACCTCCTGACCACTCTTTCACCTCCACACACCAATTCTTCTCTGTCATTCTATCCTGATAATAGACTGAGCTTATCATTACCTAGAATAATGTTATTTGTCTCTTCACTCACTTTATTCTCCGGGTGCTTTCTCCCACTAAGGTGCAAATTCTGTAAAATCAGCACCCCTGGCTATTCTGTTTAACCTCTATTACTCTGGTCCTTGAAAAAGCATGTGGCATATGGTGGACTACCAGTGAAGGTCTGTTGAATGACTGATATGAGAACAGATATTTATATGATGATATTGACAAGTTTTTTTGGATGAGCAAATATTATATATAAAATATAATGTAATATATGTAAATATATGATATGAAAAATACTGGAAAGAGTGCCTGGCATATTGAAACCACTCAACATGTTGTATTTTATTAGTTGTAGTAGAACTATAATCACTACTAGCTTTTCTTGTCGGATAAGGCAATGGCACCCCACTCCAGTACTCTTGCCTGGAAAATCTCATGGGCGGAGGAGCCTGGTGGGCTGCAGTCCATGGGGTGGCGAAGAGTCGGACATGATTGAGTGACTTCACTTTCACTTTTCAGTTTCATGCATTAGAGAAGGAAATGACAACCCACTCCAGTGTTCTTGCCTGGAGAATCACAGGAATGGGGGAGCCTGGTGGGCTGCCGTCTATGAGGTCGCACAGAGTCGGACACGACTGAAGTGACTTAGCAGCAGCAGCAGCTTTTCTTGTCCCAGCCTCCTCTTTGTGCAGCTTTTTGCAAGTTCTTCATCTCCTTCTCAAGCACCCAGTTACAATTTTTCTCTATCCTCCCTACTATTAGCCTTAATTCCCCATCCTTCCATCTATACATGTGAATCCATATGTGAAAAAGGTATCATTCTTTAAAAGTAATAACCCTTCTAGAGATATTGGCCTTTTAGCACTCGTCAAAAAGCACTCACCAAAGAGATCACACTGTTTGAGGAATTTCAGATACTAACTGATAGGCTGAGGGTACATCTAAGACCACAACATTTTTTCAGTGTCCCCAAAATCACACTGTGATATTATCATGTCTGACAGATCAGATCTTATTCCTTAAAAGTCAGTGCTGAAGACCCAGATTTTGGCAAAAGTCTGATAATTATTTAGGACTTCCCTGGTGGCTCAGACGGTAAAGCATTTGTCTACAATGCAGGAGACCTGGGTTCGATCCCTGGGTTGGGAAGATTCCCTGGAGAAGGAAATGGCGACCCTCTCCAGTACTCTTGCCTGGAAAATCCCATGGATGGAGTAGCTTGGTGCAAGCCACTGTCCACGGGTTCGCAAATAGTTGGGCACGACTGAGTGACTTCACTTCATATTAGCTAAAGCTTCGCTTTATGCAACCAAAGTAAGTAACATTTATTTTTCCCCAACTCAGCCTAAGCCTTGCTCTTTCTTGCACTCCCTCCACTCTCTTGACCAGCCTGTGCCCTCTTTACATGACTGTCCCCAGCTGTTCTGCTGAAATCCACTACTTAAGAACAAATTTTTTTCAGTCAGTCAACTACTCATTAGTAAGAAATTTAGCCAAGGTGCTACATGTGTAGAAATACTTGCCTGTCTTATTTCATTTTTTAATTGCAAAATGAGAGGATATCATTGGGAAAGAAATTTCAAGAATCTGTAAACTGACAGGACAGGACAGAAAATATTTAGAAGGAGCAAGGTGGAAATTTCTGGTTTCTAGACCACTTGCCACTGTTCCATTCAACAGATTAGAAAAGTCAGCCTTGGTCCACATTTTCCCTTCTGTCCATAGGGTCTAAATATATCTCTCAGAGACAATGTATTTGGGCAGAATTCTTTATAAGGAGGAATTTAATTTGCCAGTGAAAATCATGTTAGGTGTACTCATCAAGTTGAAAGATATCCCATTATAACTCATTTATATATGAAAGAGTATAAAAGGAATGACTGTGAATTAAAAAGGCCTAAGATTTTTCAGCTTGTGCCAAACAGAATGCATTTACTCCCTGCTTATATTCAGAGATAATAATATTTAACAAGCCCTATTTGGGGGCAGTTTTTCCCTTTCTGTTAGCTGTGAGCCCATCTGTTCTTCATATAAATTTGGCTTCAACCTCCACATCATTAAATTGTGCAACAGTGCTATATATGACTTCACTTCAGCATGTGAGAGATTTCATTGTGAAATTCTCTATTAGGTGGAGTGCTTGGTTTCAACTCTGTACACGTTCTCCGACTGAAGGCTGAAGGAGGAATCTAGGATTTAGACAAAGTTGTCTATATTGTTTTATACAAAAAGCACACATAAACCCTCTCTCTTCTCCTTATATATTTTTATTAAAATGGGTGAAAGCCCTTGTTGAACAGATCTTAGCGTCTCTGGGGTTTGGTGACTCCCCAGTAGCAATCATTCTCCTATTTCCATGGTACTGACCCATGAGGCAGGTAAATTGGAGAACAAAAATCATTTGTGCTCATTCGTCCGTCTTCCTCTCCTCTAAATTGCAGTGGATAAAGAACATCAGCATAAACCCCTGGGCTATACAGAACATCATAAGATCTTATAATGGGAGCTTGGAGAGCATGTGAACCAAACATCCTTCTCAGTCACAGATGTCAGTCACTCAGTCACCTCTCCATGGTCATCTGCTTAGTAAATGTCAGGTCTGGACTCAGACCCAAGTTTTGGATCCCTTGAGCTCAGGGTCCTTTAAAAGCCAAGCATTCTTAGACTCTTACTGAAGAGAATATATCTATATAGGGAGAGCATGAAGTGAAATGAAAGATCACTCTCTAAAATATTCAGGCAAGACTAGAGAATTATTTTCTCTTTAATAGATCAATAAAAGTCAACTCATGCGAACTCAGACTACAAAAATGTGATGCTGGTACCCTTTATGTTTTTCATCTCATTACTCATAAAAGGTAATTACATTTCAGGAACATTTATATATCTTTAAAATCCCTTTTTGTGTGTATATATACACACATTTATATCATTTTTGAAGATATATAATTTACACATGAAATACATATAACATTATGTATAAATTATTATTTATAAATACAGAGTAGTGGCTTTCCTTCTTTTTTATTTCTTAAATAAAAGTAACCTTCAACTAGAAAAGCTTCCCTCAGAAATTCTTTTTTTTTCTTTTTTTAATTTTTATTTTTACTTTATTTTACTTTACAATACTGTATTGGTTTTGCCATACATTGACATGAATCTACCACAGGTGTACATGCGTTCCCAAACATGAACCCCCCTCCCACCTCCCTCCCCATAACATCTCTCTGGGTCATCCCCATGCACCAGCCCCAAGCATGTTGTATCCTGCGTCAGGCATAGACTGGCGATTCGATTCTTACATGATAGTATACATGTTACAATGCCATTCTCCCAAATCATCCCACCCTCTCCCTCTCCCTCTGAGTCCAAAAGTCCATTATACATATCTGTGTCTTTTTTGCTGTCTTGCATACAGGGTCGTCATTGCCATCTTTCTAAATTCCATATATATGTGTTAGTATACTGTATTGGTGTTTTTCTTTCTGGCTTACTTCACTCTGTATAATTGGCTCCAGTTTCATCCATCTCATCAGAACTGATTCAAATGTATTCTTGTTAACGGCTGAGTAATACTCCATTGTGTATATGTACCACAGCTTTCTAAACCACAATGAGGTACCACTTCACACCAGTCAGAATGTCTGCAATCCAAAAATCTGCAAGCAATAAATGCTGGAGAGGGTGTGGAGAAAAGGGAACCCTCCTACACTGTTGGTGGGAATGCAAACTAGTACAGCCACTATGGAGAACAGTGTGGAGATTCCTTAAGAAATTGCAAATAAAACTACCTTATGACCCAGCAATCCCACTGCTGGGCATACACACCGAGGAAACCAGAACTGAAAGAGACACATGTACCCCAATGTTCATCGCAGCACTGTTTATAATAGCCAGGACATGGAAACAACCTAGATGTCCATCAGCAGATGAATGGATAAGAAAGCTGTGGTGCATAGACACAATGGAGTATTCCTCAGAAATTCTTAATCTGGGAGCCTGTGGAAAAAGGTCCAAAAGGATTGTTAGAGAGTCATGAATATTCTATAATAACCTCTGTAGAGAACATTTTAAAAACTCTTGCTATAGGAATCACTTAAATAGAAATCTAAATACAAGAGTTTTGAGATATTTGTTGCCTATAGACACTCCCTTCAAAATCTGTGTAAGGCATGTGGTCCAGACCTGCCAAAATGAGGAACTTGTAAAGAAATTAGGAGATAACTAACGCTTGCTAATAACTATGGGACTTTTAGGCAATGCTATGCTATGTCTAGAAGCAGTCTTGTTCCCTTCAAGAAAATGGGTTAAATATTCCCAAGATATATCTCTTAGAGTTAACTATAATTGCAGGAGTTAGAGTATCTTCAGAGTTAATAATATCTGAACATTCTAACCTCCTCTAGAGTTAAATAAAAAATAAACTCTTACAGTCAAATAAAAAATGTACTACAGTGCTAAATCTATGAAGGTAAAATGTTTTGTCAAGCTGATAATACCCAAATGATAAGAAAGACCATCACTGATGATTTTGGTAATATTGAGCATTCAGTATATTCATATAGAAATATTTTGAGATGCAAGTTATATACAAAATGTTTGCACTAGTCTGGGTTGTTGGTGACAAACAGGAGAAATGAACATCAATTAATTTAAGCAGAGAAAGGAACTCAGTGAATAGGTGTTGAGTACCTCAGGGAGTCTTTGAGAAGGCTGGAGAACAAGATGTGGAGGAAATCTGGGAAGGCAAAGGACAGCCAAGATCCAGCCTTAGAAATTGTCTCCTTAGGACAGGCCCAGTGGTACTAGGGACAATGGGCACTCACTGTCACCACTCTCCACAAATAGACATGCCAGTCCACAGTGCTGGACTCCAGCCCCTGCAGCAGGAGCCAAGAATAATCTCTAACTCGGGTCTTTGTATCAGTCCTTGCAGATCCTATAGAAATTATGATTTGTGTTTTTGAAAAATAACTTGCTGTGGTGTGGAAAATGCAAAAATTCAGTGAGAGATTAGAGGGAGGGTAACCAATTGTAAGATTATTGCAATAATATAAGCAGGGATTTTCAAAAGCTCCATGCTTGATGCACTCCAGGCAGAAGTGCATATAAACAGGTAAGTGCTGAAGACAATGGGTCTCAAACTTTAGAGGGCATGAGGGCTTGTTGAAACACAGATCACTGGACACCACCCTGGGGTTTCTGATCCAAGAGGTCTGAGGTCGGACCTGAGAATTTACATTTTGAACAAGTTCCCAGATGATACTGATCTAGCTAGTCCAGAACCACATTTGTACAAGGATCTGTGAGGTTAGCTAGCTGTGTGGTGAGCCTATGCATTCATCTTAAGAGTGGCAGTGGGATCTTGAGTCTTGGCATGAGCATGTGAGACCATAATAGAGATTGTCCTGCCAGCTCTCCCTGAGAATTTTGGGCTAGGATCACTATGAGGCACTGCCTCAGGAAAGAGACAGAGAAGAGAACCTGGAAGACTTTCTTAATTCCACCAGCAGTACAGAGCCCAACATTGCAGTAAGACAACTTCGTGACTATTGACTTTCATCAAATTCATATAATCTTCCCTTTACTGAGAGTACGACCACCTTTTATTCAGTTTCTATTCCCAAAGTACATAGCACACAGGAGATGCTAGTACATGTTTAATTGATATCATTAGTTCTAGACTAAGCTACTTCTGGTCAAATGTCAATTTTTCTCCTTACTCTTTCATCTCCCTACAGAAGATCATATTCATTAACACCATTGGTGGGGTTTCTCTTTCTTTTAAATATTATGAATCAAACTTCAGATGACCAAGGTGGATAGATAAGTGATCAAGGGTCATATTTTCCTATAAATGTGTCCAAGAATTAAACAATAAAACACTTGACATTTTAAAAAAAATCAGGGACTACTATCCAGCCTTTAAAAAGAAAGAAAGCTGGCCACGTTCATGACAACATGGATGACACTAAAGTTATGCTAAGTGAAATAAACCAGATACAGGAAAACAAATACTGCGTGATTTCACTTACATGTGGAATCTCAAATGGTCAAACCCACAGAAGAAGAGTGTAGAAAAATAGTTATCTTTGGAGGAGGGGGAAAGGGAGAGATGTTGGTCAGGAGTACAGTTTCAGTTCCAGTCACTAAGTTGCATCCAACTCTTTGTGACCTCATGTACTATAGCACGCCAAGCTTCCCTGTCCTTCACTGTCTCCTGGAGTTTGCTCAAACTCATGCCCACTGAGTTGGTATCCAAAGACCCAAAGATCTAATGTATGGCAACATCACTGTAATTAGCAATAATGTATTATGGACTTGAGATTTACCAAGGATCTGGTGCTCTTACTATAAGAGAAAAAGAAGAAAATGACATCTGTGTGAGGAAATGGGTATATTAAATGGCTTGGTTGTACTCATTATCTCACAATACGTACATATGTCAACACATCAGGTTGTACACCTTAAAGATACACCATTTTTATTTGTTAATTATACATCAGCACAGATTGGGACAAATCACATCATGCAAAATGTAAAACTGAAGGCAACACTCACTGGATAATCAGCAGAGAAACCTCCCACTGAACATGACATTTTGGTGCTAGATGACTCACTCGGTGCACATTAACAGCTTGAAATGGAAAAATATTAAACCAGCCAGGCAGTCAGTCAGTCAGTCCTTCCATTCTTGTCACCAGTGTTTATTCCAGTTCCCATAACACAGTGGGCTTGAGTGTTTTCCTTTTCAGTAGGTTGAAGTATATGAGTAACATCTGTGGGGTGTGTTGATACTGTTGAATGAAAGCTCGGAAATGTCAGCTTGAAATCAGTAAGACTTGGAGAGGACTGGCTGCAGGACAACTTCAGGTTCCGGCTCATCTGAGACTCAGCCCCTCCTAGTTTCCAGAGGATGAAAAAAGCATCTACTATAATACTACATCTCCATGCATTAAGACTGAAAAAATAAGTATTCACTTTTTGAGAGGAGGGTAAAACTTATGAAAATATTCAATGGAATAAAATGGTTTTTGAGAACTGTTGTTCAGTCACTAAGTCATATCCAACTCTTTGTGACCTCATGGACTATAGCACACCAGGCTTTCCTGTCCTTCACTATCTCCTGGAGTTTGCTCAGACTCATGCCCACTGAGTTGGTGATGCCATCCAAACATCTCATCTTTTGTTACCCACTTCTCCTTCTGCCTTCAATCTTTCCCAGCATCAGGGTCTTTTCCAATGAGTCAGCTCTTCACATCCGGTGACCAAAGTATTGGAATATCAGCTTCAACATCAGTCCTTTCAACAAATATTCAGGATTGAGAACTGTGCATGTATGCGTGCTAAGTTGCTTCAGTCGTGTCTGACTCTTTGTGATTATATCGACTGCAGCCTGCCAGGCTCCCCTGTCCACGGGATTCATCAGGCAAGAATGTAGCCAGTCACAATTGCTTGGGTTCCTTTATTTCTGCATCATGCAACCATGTTTGAAGAGAAGGACTCAGATTCAAGAAAAGGAATAGAATTGCTTTTGATAGCAGCCATGAGGGTTTTCACTCGCCTTGAAGGAAGGATGGCAGAGAAAGAAATGGTAACCCTAGAAAGACTTCACTGTCCAAGAAGGAGAGGCTGGTGGACACATAGCTTGGGTGGCGGGTAGCAGCAAGGAAAGTCATTTTTCTCTCTGATTATATTCTTCAAAAATGATACTGTTTGAAAAATTTTGTTCACAAACCATACTGTATGGTTGTTGTTGGAAGTATGATGAAATTATGGTATGGAAAAGACAATGAGAAAAGATCTAAGACTTACAGAGAAGGTAGAGATAAATCTCCATGTCTCTGAACCTAGTTCCCACCAGCTTGAACTCTCTCCCTACTCACATATAATCAAGGAGAAAAACACAGAGTAGATAATCAAAATACAGTTGTGATCCCCCCCATGAAGTGAAGTGAAGAATCTGAAGCAGAAAGATCAGTGAGGATCAGGGATTAAGAGACAATCTTTAAAATTGGGTATACTATATATAGGACCTAAATGATGAATAAAAGTTAGGAAACTGTTAGACTGATGCTGAAGCTGAAGTTCCAATATTTTGACCACCTAACATGAAGAGCTGACTCATTGGAAAACACCCTGATGCTGGAAAAGATTGAAGGCAAAAGGAGAAGGGGTCAGCAGATGATGCGATGGTTAGATAGCATCACTGACTTAATGGACATGAGTTTGAGCAAACTCCAGGAGAGAGTGAAAGGCAGGAGAGCCTGGTATGCTGCAGTCCATGGGGTCACAAAGAGTTGGACATGACTTAGTGATTGAACAACAAGATTTTATCAAGAAAATTCCTATATGCAGATTGAAATTAGGCTGTGAGCCAAAGGGACTTATGCCCTTTGGACTGCTCTGTGTTTTGTTTTTGTTTTCCCAAGCTTGACAAGCCAGATACAGTTATTGTAGAACTCAATTCTCTCCTTTTGGGCATCAGAACAAATGAACTCAGCATTTACCACCAACATATTTCTTTTTTAATGTTTTTTTTTTTTAAATTTTATTTCTGTTGCTATAAAGAATAACTTTGTAAAGAACCAGCTCTGAGTTTTCTGGCTTTCAGGGAACTATTACAAATGTGGACCATCTTGGAGAAGGAATAGATCAAAGAATTGTTAGATGTTCTACAGAGAAAGTGAATTAATTGAAACAATGAAAGTTTGAAGACTTTGAAGACATCAGAGAGACATACAGAATTAGCATCAACTGTATAACAGGGTTCTTAGGCAACATGGTTAAAAAAAAATCATAAATGCCCAAACTGGATCTATTCTGGAGGTCCCCACAATGTTGGCCCCAAATAAACTCTGGTTTCATAAAAATATTTCATGAATTATTAACAGTAATTCCAGAAACTCTGTTACCAATCTTTATGGGATGATCTGATGTTTCAAACTTTTATTGGCTTCTGCTTTCAGCCAATCATTTCAGGTCTCTGAGCCTCAATTTCCTCATCTATAAAATGAAGTGTTAACTAAATTATTTAAATATACCATTCCTCTTTTAAACTCACGATGTCGATAACTCTTCTTTCAGATATATTGCCTTTATTTTTTAAAGCAGAAAAATTACACAGATAATGCAAAATCTATTTCTTTATAAAAAAAGTAAAACATTGTAAAATTAAAGTCAGCTTTATCATTCCCGGTCCCTGTCTCCATCTCTTCTCATCACCGTGATTAGCTTGCAAATTTTTAAAATGCTTTTGTCTACTTATGTTTGCTTGTAGAAAATATATACCCCTATTTTATTTGTATGTTTTCACATGCAGTGTACTTTATTAAATATTTCTTTCTGTGATTTGATTCCTGTTCATCCCATAACATTCATAAAGACCTTCCAACATCAGTGCATTGAAATCTACTCCATTTCATAGTATGCATGTACCATCATGCTTCCAGGCACACCCATATTAACAAGCATTTGTTTTACTGAACATCTCTGAAAATGCCTTCTTGCGTGCATAAATGCTAGAGCCGATAGTGCAAATGATTTTTACGAGTCATGGATAGGAATCCTTTAAATTTTACTTACTCCCAAATTATCCTCCAAGCAGTCATACAGGTCGATGCCAGCAGTTCATGAGACTTTCCTCTCCTCATGGAGAAGACTCTTGCTTAAGTCAAAGTTTAAAAACTTTTACCACCAGACTGCATGGAAAGTAACATCTCATTGTGTGACCCCAATTATTGGTGACACCTTTTCATGTTACCTCTTTTTACATTTCAAATTTACCTATGGTGCCCACTCAAAGCTTACTGGAAATGGTCTTAAGGGTCTGAGCTCAAATCCTGTCTCTCATATTTCCTGGCTGTGTCAAGTCACTGAATCTTTCTGTCTGTATTTTCCTCAGCCATAAAAGAACAGCATCACCTGTTCCGTCTGGCTCAATAACAAAACTGACAATACTTTCCAGGCATTGTTGACAGCTATGCAGCTATAGGTGATCAAAGAAGAATCACCAGGAGTGATATAAAATAAGGGGTTTCTTACAGGACTATGACCCACAGTGAATGGGTGGGGACAGGGCTGTTGTCTTGATTGGCACTGGCTCTAAAGTCAGCAGGGCAGGAACTTGGAAAAGGGCTGGAAAGATGGAGCAGTGAGAGCAAGGACAAATTGGGACCCCTGACGATGAGCTGGAACTCACAAGGACAGACAGAAACCCACATTGGTCTCTCCAAAAATTCAAATTTAATGATCGGACTCGGGAACTCCTTGGCAGCCCAGTGGCTGGGACTCCGTTTCCACTGCAGTGGTGCAGGTTCGATCCCCGGTCAGGGAACTGAGATCTTGCATGCCCTGAGGCACAGCCAAATAAATTAATAAATGAAAAGTAGTTGTTGTTATAAAAAATTAAATATGCAAATAAAATGATGTGACTCTGGCACCTTTTATCAAAGAGCAAAACACACACTGGGCCCAGAATTTGAAGAAGCTGAAGGGTAATCCAGTGGACCTGGAGAAGCTACCATCAAGATACAGGAGCAGCCACAGGTGAGAGCTGAAATAACACCAGAGTTTGGCCCAAACTTCTGCAGGTAAAGAGAACACTGCTACAGGTCACTCCCTCCTCCCACATCTTATGGCTCTTGTCAACCTGGGGCCCTGCCAGCAGAGATTTCTGGGAAATGTAATCTCAGCTAAGTGCACAAGCAAATGGGCACGCACATACACATGCACACTACAAATCCATAACAGCGACTCCAGGGAATAAGGACAAGTACCGGTTTTGCTAGTTGCAGACTCATCAGAATGTTTGATCTGTGTACCTCCTGCTCATTTCATTCTACAGGTTGCCTCTTTCTACTCTGATCTGTGAAGAGTAAGATCAAGCGAGAGAAGTGATCAATTTTCTATACCTTCACAGGCCAAAAGGAAAACAAAATTTTATGAGACTGGTAAGAGAGGCTGAAATAAAATCTGTGGATCTATGTGCTGCTTTTGAGGCAGACAGAAGAAAGCTGAACTTAATCCCACTCTTTGTAGATCCCGGCCATGCATAAGCACCTGGAGAACCCAACCTATGGGTTTTTCCTATTGCCAAGTGAAGTGCATCTTTGTCTCTTGGAACAGTACTGTGTTACAGGGAAAGAATTAAAAAGCAAGGACCATATAAGGACTACACTAATTATGAGCTGGAATGTGTCAGCCAGAAATGAGTTACAAGCTGGCCAGGGCCTGCAAACTATAGTTAGATATTTAATAAAGTTCAGGCATGCAGCTGCGAGCACTCCTGGATGTTTGCCACTTTTTATTATGGTGGCGCCTGGCAACATGCTTGTAGTTAAGGGTCTGTCAGTCTTTCCATTAGAAACTCCATCTTTTCAGGACCTTTCTAAATCTCTTTTTTACATCACACACATTAGAAACTTGTATGTGGCTTGTCTAAAATGAGGCTGTTTTTGTGGTGGTTGTTATCACTTTGGTTTTCGGCTTTGAAGAAGCACAATCTGGTTCTGCCATTTACTATACCAAAAAAAAAAAAAAAGGAAGGAAGAGGAGGAAGCGAAGGGGAGAGGGAGGGAGAAAGAGAAGGGGAAGAGGATGGGGAGGAGGAGAGGAAGAAAAAGAGGAGGCACCTAAAACAGACAGCTAATAGATAGATCGTCAGTTTGGTCCCAAGTTTTCTTACTGAAATGACATGCTCCTTCTGGGACCATACTGAACAAGGAAAATACACTTCAACAAAGTGTTTTGCTGAAAAATATAAAATTTGCTTTTTTGGAGAAGGGAATGGCTACCTACTCCAATATTCTTGCCTGGAGAAATCCATGGACAGAGGAGCATGGCGGGCTACAGTCCATGGGGTTGCAAAGAATCGGTGTAGATGAACCCGAAGATAGCTAAAAGGTGGAAATAAAGTTTTCTATTTCTTAGCTTGGTATGGGATTGTTATCTTGATAACAAAAAAAGAAATCAAAGAACAAGTTTATCTTTCTCCATATATTTTTCCCCACCCCTCACCTCTGATAACCACTAATTTAGAAAAGCAACTTTCCACTGGGAAAATTTTATAGACAACTCAAAAATACTGGCTTAAATAGGAGAATTTGCAGTAATTCCTCAGTTCTAAGGAAGAAAGGGAGGAGGGAATGAAGGAAGGAAGAAAAGAAGGAAGGTATCACGTCTATAAATGCACTCATTGCTGTTAAGATGCATCCCAATTTCAGAAGAAAATATATATACATATACACATATAGTTTTTATAAGGGAAGAAGAGTCTTAGAATAAAGAAATAGGACATACGGCTATTTATCATTTACAAGGAAATTTCAACCAAATTTTGCCAAATCAGTCCTTCTCGGCCCTTGAAATACCAGGCAGATTCCATTTTTTTCTAGCTACTCTTCAGGTTTAAAAAAAGCCAGCTAAATGTAGAATCAAACTGCCAAGATCTTATTTAATTTAAAATTTCTCCCCTGCCTCAGCTTGAGCTTGAACAAGCTTAGACGTTTGCAAGAGTGAAAGGGGTATGCTGAATCTCTCTGATTTATTTACATTGCACTTTCTCTTCTCATCCCCTCTCTCTGCTGCCTCTGACTTCTCCAAGTTTGCAGTGAGGTAAGGATGAAGTCTTAGACTGATCTGAC
Source organism: Ovis canadensis (assembly GCF_042477335.2). NCBI lineage: Eukaryota > Metazoa > Chordata > Mammalia > Artiodactyla > Bovidae > Ovis > Ovis canadensis. Next base: position 33,206,185 of record NC_091246.1, read on the forward strand.
ACTACAAGACAATCCTGTAGTTACCTTGTTACCTTGGGGGCTTCCAACCGTACAACAGGTATGTCATACAACAGATGTCTAAGATGTTTTTTCCATGAAGTGTTTGTAACCAACAGGTATATGAAATTCACTAGGGGGAATCTGGTAGACCTCCCCTCCCTAAGACGAGCTCCTGCAATAGTTTTATCTGGTAACATGGGAAAATCAGGGAAAGAAGACAGAGCTCCCCAGTAATGTAGTTAAATATAAATGATGTCTACAGTAGTAGCTGCCTCCTTTTACCTGACTTTTTCCAAATAGAAAGGGACAACATTTCCTTTATCAGGACAGAATGCAGACCATAGCTACTGGCGTGTTAGTTTATCAGGCAGTTGTGCCATGTCGAAGGACAGATGCTTTTGAACTATGGTGTTGGAGAAGACTCTTGAGAGTCCCTTGGACTGCAAGGAGATCCAACCAGTCCATTCTGAAGGAGATCAGCCCTGGGATTTCTTTGGAAGGAATGATGCTAAAGCTGAAGCTCCAGTACTTTGGCCCACCTCATGCGAACAGTTGACTCATTGGAAAAGACTCTGATGCTGGGAGGGATTGGGGGCAGGAGGAGAAGGGGACGACAGAGGATGAGATGGCTGGATGGCATCACGGACTCGATGGACGTGAGTCTGAGTGAACTCCGGGAGTTGGTGATGGACAGGGAGGCCTGACGTGCTGTGATTCATGGGGTCGCAAAGAGTCGGACGTGACTGAGCGACTGAACTGAACTGTGCCATGACCCATGACTTAGACTACACCAGAGCCTTCAATATGCTGAAAGCAGTGAGGCTACCAAGTGGGAAAGATGAGAAACCATAACCTGCTTGCGTGTGAAATATGTGTGAGAAACAGAGGCTGAGAAATCTCACCATGTAGAGGGTAATGTGAAAACTTTTACTACAATGTACGTTTTCAGTGTTATTTAGTGTAAACTGCAACTATTTTCGGAGAAGGCAATGGCACCTCACTCCAGCACTCTTGCCTGGAAAATCCCATGGAAGGAGGAGCCTGGTGGGTTGCAGTCCATGGGGTCGCTAAGAGTCGGACACGACTGAACGACTTCACTTTCACTTTTCATTTTTCACTTTCATGCATTGGAGAAGGAAATGGCAACCCACTCCAGTGTTCTTGCCTGGAGAATCCCAGGGACAGGGGAGCCTCATGGGCTGCCGTCTATGGGGTCGCACAGAGTCGGACACAACTGAAGCGACTTAGCAGCAGCAGCAGCAGCAGCAGCAGCAACTATTTTATTCTTTGATAAAATAAATATATTGTAGATAATAGGAGCCAGGTTTTTGAGACTAGAATGAACTTACGTGTTGGATTGGAACAAGAGATAGGAACTCATGAGTTAAGAATGAACTTCATATATATACAGATAGATAAAATATATATAAATATAAATATATTTGTGTGTACATATGTTTCCTACTTCTGTCTGCTGAGGGAACTAGGAGCAATGACAACCTTATAGCATTTGAGAAGACTTAGAACCCAGATCTTTATTTCATATACCAGTTTCCAACTAAAAGATTCACAACTCCTTGGGAAATATATTGATTCCAGGGTTGGGCCAGGAAAAATACAAGATGAGCCTGGAAGATCTTGTGATGCCCCAAAATAAGGAAGCATTTGAGAAAAAAATAGAGGTATGCCAAAGAACAAAAACCTAACCTAGAGGGGCTCCTCAGTGTCAAAGCTGCAATAATTTGATCAAAAATCAATTATAGTACTTGATTATAATCCACAGAATAAAACAGTTACCAATGAATTCATAATGGTAAAAGTGAATAACTGGATCAATAAGTAAATGGCAGGGGCAGATTGCACTTCTTTACAGAAGAATTTCAATTAATTAATGTAGAAGAAATGAGGGAAATCACCATTAAGCAGTACCACAGTAATAGTTGTTGCAGAAAAGATGTACCAATGGATGCAAAAGCCACTGGACAGTTTGAGGAAAAACAAGATATCAGCATAGTCACAAAGTATCTCCCCTAAAAAGATATTTATTGATTACATAGGGGAATATAGCAACATTACAACCCCCCCCAAAAAAAACCCAACAGACACTTTAATTGGGTGATTGAAACTGATATCATAGTCAATAAAACATTTCCTATCATAAATACCCTGATATGATGCACTAAGGAGCTCACAATATCACTTCTGTGGTATTCTTGCCCAAAATGCACTATCTCAATATAATCACAAGAAAGCCTCAAGTAAACATGTATTGAGAGATATTTTACAGAAAAAGTGACTAGTATTCCACAAAGTGTGAAGGTCATTAACGACAAGGAAAGAATGCAGAGCGGTCACGACTGGGGGAGACTAAGGTGACACACGACTGAATGCGCTGGAACTGGGTCCAGGGATAGGAAAGAAGCATAGAAGAAAACGTGCTTAAAATGGAATAAAGTCTGTAGTTTACTTAGTAATAGTGTACAAATGCTCATCGCCTATTTTGATAAGAGTTCAGTTCAGTTCAGTTGCTCATTCGTGTCTGACCCTTTGTGACCCCATGAATCGCAGCACGCCAGGCCTCCCTGTCTATCACCAACTCCCGGAGTTCACTCAGACTCACATCCATCGAGTCAGTGATGCCATTAAGCCATCTCATCCTCTGTCGTCCCCTTCTCCTCCTGCCCCAAATCCCTCCCAGCATCAGAGTCTTTTCCAGTGAGTCAGCTCTTCGCATGAGGTGGCCAAAGTACTGGAGTTTCAGCTTTAGCATCAGTCCTTCCAAAGAACACTCAGGACTGATCTCCTTTAGAATGGACTGGTTGGATCTCCTTGCAGCCCAAGGGGCTCTCAAGCGTCTTCTCCAACATCATAGTTCAAAAGCATCAATTCTTCATTGCTCAGCCTTCTTCACAGTCCAAACTTCACATCCATACATGACCACTGGAAAAACCATAGCCCTCTGGTTATAAAAGATATTAAATTTAAGGAAACCAAATAAAGTTTATATGTGAACCCTCTGAACAATATTTTCAATTTTCCTATAAGTCCAGGAGTGTTCTAACATAAAAGACTTACCAAAACTATCCTATAGAGGAGAAAAGTATTTTGTTGGGTTTTTGATTATCTATTATCTATTTGTTTTATTGAAGCATAGTTGATTTATGATATTCTGTTTCTTTTAGGTATACAGCATAATGATTCAACATTTTTATAGATCATACTCCATAGAAAGTTATCACAAAATAATGGATATATTTCTCTCTGATATACAATATATCCTGTTGTTCATTTATTTTATATATACTAATTTGTATATCAATCTCCTACACGTTTCTTGCCCCTCTTCTTTTCTCTCTCCCGACTGGGAATCACTAGTTTCCATTCTATATCTGTGAGTTTATTTATCTTGTGTTACATCCATCCATTTAATTTTTTAGATTCCACATATAAAGCAGTATTTGTCTTTCTCTGTCTGACTTATTTCACTAAGTAAAATACCCTCTAGGTCCATCCATGTTGTTTCAAGTGGCAGAATTTCATTCTTTTTTATTACTGAACAGATTAATTGATCATATGTGCATGGCTTTCCCTTTTCACTTTCATGTATTGGAGAAGGAAATGGCAACCCACTCCAGTGTTCTTGCCTGGAGAGTCCCAGGGACGGGGGAGCCTGGTGGGCTGTTGTCTATGGGGTCGCACAGAGTTGGACACAACTGAAGTGGCTTAGCAGTGGCAGCAGCATGGGTTTATTTCTGAGTTATCCGTTCTGTTCCACTGATTTATCTGTGTTTTTGTGCCAGTATCAAGCTGTTTTGATTACTATAGCTTTGTAGTATAGCTCAAGTTCAGAGAGGATATTTCCAGCTTTTTTCCCCTGAAGATTGCTTTGGCAAATTGGCATCTTTTGTGATTCCATATGAATTTTAGGATAATTTTGTTCTAAGTTTATATTTTTAAAAAAGCCATGGATATTTTCATAGGAATTGCATTAAATCTAGAACTTCTTTTGGGTGTATAGTCATTTTAACAATATTAATTCTTGCTATCCGTGAACACAAGGTATCTTTCCATTTCATTGTATCATCTTCAGTTTGCTTCATCATTGTATAACAGTTTTCTTTCCCTTCCTTGGTTTAGTTTATTTCTAGGTATTTTATTCACTTTGGTGTGCTTTTATATGGGATCACCTTCTTGCTTTCTTTTTTTGATAGTTTTTTAGTAGTGTTTAGAAGCAACAGATTTATTAATCTTGTATCCTACAACTTCACTGAATTCATTAGTTTTAATAGTCTTTTGATGAAGACTTTAGTATTTTCTACATAGAGCATAAAATCCTAAAAGATAATGTTGTGAAAGTGCTGTACTCAATAAGCCAGCAAATTTGGGAAACTCAGCAGTAGCCACAGGACTGGAAAAGGCCAGTTTTTATTCCAATCCCAAAGAAAGACAATGCCAAAGAATGCTCAAATTACCACTGAATTGCACTCATCTCACATGCTAGTAAAGTAATGCTCAAAATTCTCCAAGCCAGACTTCAGCAATATGTGAACTGTGAACTTCCAGATGTTCAAGCTGGTTTTCGAAAGGGCAGAGGAACCAGAGATCCAATTGCCAACATCTGCTGGATCATGGAAAAAGCAAGAGAGTTCCAGAAAAACATCTATTTCTGCTTTATTGACTCTGCCAAAGCTTTTGACTGTGTGGATCACAATAAACTGGAATATTCTGAAAGAGATGGGAATACCAGACCACCTGATCTGCCTCTTGAGAAATCTGTATGCAGGTCAGAAAACAACAGTTAGAGCTGGATGTGGAACAATAGACTTGTTCCAAATAGGGAAAGGAGTATGTCAAAGCTGTATGTTATCATCCTGCTTATTTAATTTATATGCAGAGTACATCATGAGAAACACTGGGCTGGATGAAGCACAAGCTGGAATCAAGATTGCCAGGAAAAATATCAATAACCTCAGATGTGCAGATGACACCACCCTTATGGCAGAAAGTAAAGAAGAACTAAAGAGCTTCTTGATAAAAACGAAAGAGAGTTAAAAAGTTGGCTTAAAGCTCAACATTCAGAAGACTAAGATCATGGCATCCAGTCCCATCACTTCATAGCAAATAGATGGGGGAAACAGTGGAGACAGTCAGAGACTTTATTTTGGGGGGCTCTAAAATCACTGCAGATGGTGATTGCAGCCATGAAATTAAAAGACACTTACTCCTTGGAAGGAAAGTTATGACTAACCTAGACAGCATATTAAAAAGCAGAGACATTACTTTGTCAACAAAGGTCCATCTAGTCAAGACTATGGTTTTTCCAGTAGTCATGTATGGATGTGAGAGTTGGACTATAAAGAAAGCTGAGCGATGAAGAATTGATGTTTTTGAACTGTGGTGTTGGAGAAGACTTTTGAGAGTTCCTTGGACTGCAAAGAGATCCAACCACTCCATCCTAAAGGAAATCAGTCCTGGGTGTTCATTGGAAGGACTGATGTTGAAGCTGAAACCCCAATACTTTGACCACCTGATGTGATGAGTTGACTCATTGGAAAAGACCTTGGTGCTGGGAAAGATTGAGGGCAGGAGGAGAAGGGGACAACAGAGGATGAGATAGCTGGATGGCATCACTGACTCAATGGACATGAGTTTGGGTAAACTTCGGGAGTTGGTGATGGACCAGGATGCCTGGTGTGCTGCAGTCCATGGGGTCATAAAGAGTTAGACACAACTGAGTGACTGAACTGAACTGAACTGAACTGATATATAGCATCATATCATCTGCAAAGAATAACGGTTATTCTCTTTATTTATTTTTCTTGTCTGAATGCTATGGCTAGTATTTCATTACTGTGTTAAAAGAAGTGGTGAAAATAGGTACTGTTGTCTCATTTCTGATTGTAGAGGAAAAGTTTTTCACCACTGAATTTGATGTTTGCTGTGAGTTTGTTATCAGTGAACTTTGTTATGTTGAGATATGTTCCCTCTATACCAATTTTGTCATGAATTGACGTTCAATTTGGTCAAGTATTTTTCCTTATTGAGATTAACCTATGTTTATCCTTCCTTTTGCTAATGTGGTGTATAACATTGATTAATTTGCAGATACTGAACCACTTTTATATCCCTGGAATCAGTTTAGTTAAGTCAGCAGCATGCCAGGCTTCCCTGTCCATTACCAGCTCGTGGTGCTTACTTAAACTCATGTCCATCGAGTTAGTGATGCCATCCAACCATCTCATCCTCTGTAATCTCCTTCTCCTCCTGCCTCCAATCTTTCCCAGCATCATGGTCTTTTCAAATGAGTCAGTTCTTCATATCAGTTGGCCAAACTGAATTATTGAATTCAGTTTGCTAGTATTTCGGTGAGAATTTTTCCACCTATATTCATCAGAGATATTGGTAGATTGTTACAATTATATAGATTGTTAAGTAATCATACAGACTTAATAATCACTTGAGCTCAAGGCAATATTAAGAACTGTCACCTTCAACCAAGTTGGCACTTTACAGACCATCTTCAAGTAACACAATTATCAGAGCCGGGGTAGGGTAGGAGGGAGATGTCATTTGAACTTTAAAGATAAAGAAACCCTAGCTCCGGCATGTAAAGTTCCATGTCAAACTAACCAAAATAGAATCTAAAACTGAGTGTGACTGACTCTAAACCCCAAGTTCTTCCTTCTGTGCTCTAACTCCACCATAGAGAAGCCCGTTCTGCATGGAGCAGGTCATCTTTTGTGGATGTCAGTATAATTTAGAGCCTTATAGATCAGGCTCTGGAATCAAACAATCCAGTTCCCAGCTCTGCCATACCTTAGCTATGGAACTTTGGATGCTGAACCTTATTTTCATCATCCACTAAATAGGAAAAATGGTGGCTACCTCACATGTTCATTATAAGAATTTATAAGATTTTAATATTCAGCTGAGTTCCCAGCACCTAGAAAGCTCTCAAGAAATGATAACTTTGTATAATCAATTTACCCCCCTAAAAATATGTGAATAGAAGAACCTCTTTAAATATTGCTTCCTTGATGGCTTGGCAGTAAAGAAACCGCCTGCAGAGCAGGGAATGCAGGAGACACGTTTAATATTACTGAAACTCTAGCATCCAAGTGCTCTTAATAAAATGTTCAGTTAACATTTTATTGTTCATAAGAAACTTTATCAAAGGTTGGGAGTGGGGCAAGTTATACTTGGAATTCAATATAACTTTAAACACAGCTTATAGGATTTTTTCACCATCTTCCCTTGCTATGAATCTGTGTGTGCTGCATGCTCAGTCATGTCCAGCTCTTTGAGACCCCCATGGACTGTAGCCTGCCAGGCCTCTCTGTCCATGGAATTTTCTAGGCAAGAAGAATAGAGAGAGTTGCCAATTCCCACTCCAAGGGAATCTTCCCAACCCAGGGATCGAAACCGAGTCTCTTGCATCTCCTGCATTGGCAGGCAGATTCTTGACCACTTTACTACCTGTTCAGTTCAGTTCAGTTGCTCAGTTGTGCCTGACTCTTTGCAACCCCATGAATTGCAGCACGCCAGGCCTCCCTGTCCATCACCAACTCCTGGAGTTCACCCAAACTCTTCTCCATCGAGTCAGTGATGCCATCCAGCCATCTCATCCTCTGTCATGGGAAGCCCCCTATTATGTATTCTAACTACCATTTTATCTTAAATTCTGATACATGCAAGGAAAACTTGACATTGCTTGTTATTAGTTTTCTATTGCCGGTATAACAAATAACCATAGAGATTTGGGTTAAAACAACAAAATTTGTTTATCTTACAGTTTCACGGGTTAGAAATCCAACATGATTTCACTGGGCAAAACTCAGAGCTGTCTTCACTTCTGAAAACTCTAAGATAGAATCAATTTCCTAACTTTTCTAGTTTCTAGAGACTGCCCATATTCCTTGGCTCATGGACACTTCCTCTTCCTTAAAAGTCAGCAAAAGTGTGACTCGTTCTCACCTCACATCACCTGACCTTTCCATTGTTACATCTTCACCTCTGACTCTTCTCTCGCTTTCCTCTTTCACATTGGAGGACCCTTGATATTACATCATGGTTCCCAAATAATCCAGAATTATCTCCCTGTTTTAAGGTCAGCTGAATATCAACTTTAATTCTACCTACAACTTTATTTCCTTTTTGCTGTGTTATCTGAAATATTCATAGGTTCCAGGGATTAGGGCATGGCTATCTTTGTGGGGCCATTATTCTGCCCACCATGCCACTTCACTAATTAAAAAGATTAGCTAATAAAGAGTTGCAGGCAGAACCAAAGGAGCCAAAAGGTAGAAAACTACATCCTTGACAGCTACATATGGAGAAAGGATAGAGCTCTGATTAAAATAGCACATATTTAATGCCATTACCTTAAATCAATGAGCCTTTTGAGTGGAAGACTTGATCAAACAGAGCTCTGAGTTTTGGCTCAACCCACTAATTGTGTTAACACATATAACATTTCTGGGGTTCAGTTTTCTCACCTGTCAAATGGAGATGATACAATCACAGAGTGATTGTGTGAAACAATAGGACAGTAAGTATCATTTTTTCTTTTTTAAATTAATTTTTATTGGAGTGTAGTTCCCTGTGCTACACAGTATGTTCTGATTAGTTATCTATTTTATACATAATAGTGTATATATGTTCATTCCAATCTCCTATCTCATCCCACCTCCTTTCACCCCTGGTGTCCATATGTTTGTTCTCTATGTCTCTATTTCAGCTTTGCAAATAAACTTATCTGTAGAGTTTTTCTAGATTCCACATATAAGTGATATTATATGATGTTTGTTTTGCTGACTTACTTCACACTGTATGACAGTCTCTAGGCCCATCTACATTTTTGCAAATGGCACCATGTTGTTCCTTTTTATGGTTGAGTAATGGGGAAACAGTGGAAACAGTGTCAGGCTTTATTTTGGGGGGCTCCAAAATCATTGCAGATGGTGACTGCAGCCATGAAATTAAAAGATGCTTACTCCTTGGAAGAAAAGTTATGACCAACCTAGATAGTATATTCAAAAGCAGAGACATTACTTTGTCGACTAAGTTCCATCCAGTCAAGGCTATGGTTTTTCCAGTGGTCATGTATGAATGTGAGAGTTGGACTGTGAAGAAGGCTGAGTGCCGAAGAATTGATGCTTTTGAACTGTGGTGTTGGAGAAGACTCTTGAGAGTCCCTTGGACTGCAAGGAGATCCAACCAGTCCATCATGAAGGAGATCAGCCCTGGGATTTCTTTGGAAGGAATGATGCTAAAGCTGAAACTCCAATGTTTTGGCCACCTCATGTGAAGAGTTGACTCACTGGAAAAGACCCTGATGCTGGGAGGGATTGGGGGTAGGAGGAGAAGGGGACGACAGAGGATGAGATGGCTGGATGGCATCACTGACTCGATGGACGTGAGTCTGAGTGAACTCCGGGAGATGGTGATGGACAGGGAGGCTTGGCGTGCTGCGATTCATGGGGTCGCAAAGAGTCGGACACGACTGAGCAACTGAACTGAACTGAACTGAATATTCCATTTTATATATATATATATATATACACACTGCATTTTCTTTATCCATTCTTCTGTTGAAGGATATTTAGGTTGCTTCCATGCCCTGACTATTGTAAATAGTGCTGAATGTATCTTTTTGAAGCATGGTTTTCTCTGGGTATATGCCAAGGAGTCGGAGAAGGCAATGGCACCCCACTCCAGTACTCTTGCCTGGAAAACCCAATGGATGGAGGAGCCTGGTAGGCTGCAGTCCATGGGGTCGCACAGAGTCAGACACGACTGAAGCGACTTAGCAGCCACAGCATGCCAAGGAGTAGAATTGCTGGGTCATATTGTAGTTCTATTTTTAGTTTTTTAAGGAATTTTCATACTGTTCTCCATCAATTTACACACCCATCAGCAGCGTAAAAGTGTTTTCTTTTCTCTATACTCTCTCTAGCATTTATTGTTCATTTTATAATATAATAGCTTTAGTAATAATAACAAGGACATGTGGTAGACTTAATACCAAATGCTATGGTAAGAGCTTTAACATTATCTCTTTAATCCTCACAACCACCCAATAAAGTGGTACTTATTATTTTACCCATTTACAGAGCAGAAAACTAGGACTCAGAAACACTAAGTAATCTGCCCAGCTTGTATATAGTCAAGCCAGGAATACAGTTTTACACTGCTCCAAAAACCTCTGCCCTGAACCACTATGACAGAATATAAATCTAAGGTATGAAAAACAGTTCAGAAGCAATTTATTCTTTTATTTTTAAAAATAGAAGGAAAGAAAAAAGAATAACACCTTGAAATGAACAAGTCCTCATGTGATACTACTAATGGCAACCCATTGTTCCCACCCACCACCTGCAACGGAGAGCTTTGCTTGGAAGCCACTTTTAGGGTTCTGCACAGAATAAGGTGATGTGATACGTGAATCTATGTGTGTTTCTGAAAGGGCTGTAGGCTGAGACTCCACAAGATTTCATCCCAAGGGTTTCCTGACTCAAACATACTCCCCTCTCCCTTGAAGTTTTTACCCCAAACAGACACTTGTTTTCTGTTCTAGACTGCTTCTGCACTGAACACTCCCAGGAAAGCCTGCCATTTTGTTTTCCAGCACATTCTTTTCAGATAACAAGCCAAGAATTATTTCTGCTCTTTCACTTAATAAAAAAGCAATGGTGCTGGGAAAACTGGACAGCTACATGTAAAGGAATGAAATCAGAACACCTCCTAACACCACACACAAAGATAAACTCAAAATGAATTAAAGACCTAAATGTAAGATCAGAAACTATAAAACTCTTAGACGAAAACGTAGGCAGAGCACTCAACGACATAAATCAAAGCAAGATCCCCTGTGACCCATCTCCTAGAGTAACAGAAATAAAAGCAAAAGTGAACAAGTGGGACTTGATTAAACTTAAAAGCTTTTGCACAGCAAAGGAAACTATAACCAAGGTAAAAAGACAACCCTCAGAATGGGAAAAAGTAATAGCAAATGAAACAACTGACAGAAGATTAATTTCTAAAATATACAAGCAGCTCATACAACTCAATGCCAGAAAAACAAACAACCCAATCAAAAAGTGGGGAAAAGACCTAAATAGACACTTCTCCAAAGAAGACATATAGATGGCTAGTGAACACATGAAAAGATGCTCAACATCTCTCATTATGAGAGAAATGCAAATCAAAACTACAATGAGATATCAACTCACACCAGTCAGAATGGTTGTCATCAAAAGTCTACAAACAATAAATGCTGGAGAGGTTGTGGAGAAAAGGAAATGCTCTTGCACTGTTGGTGGGAATGTAGATTGATACAGCCACTATGGAATGGAGATTCCTTAAAAAAAACTAGGAATAAAACCACCATATGACCCAGCAATCCCACTCCTAGGCATATACCCTGAGGAAACCAGGGTTGAAAGAGACACGTGTATCCCACTGTTCACTGCAGCACTATTTACAATAGCCAGAATATGGAGGCAACCTAGATGCCCATGACATCTAGATGCTCCTCATGTCTAGTGAGGAAATGGCAACTCACTCTACTCTTCTTGCCTAGAAAATTCCATGGACAGAGAGGCCTGGAAGATGAATGGATAAAGAAGTTGTGGTACATATACACAATGGAATATTACTCAGCCATAAAAAGGAATGCATTTGAGTCAGTTCTAATGAGGTGAATGAACCTAGAACCTATTATACAGAGTGAAGTGAGTCAGAAAGAGAAAGGTAAATACTGAATTCTAACACATATATACGAAATCTAGAAAAATGGTCCTGAAGAACTTACTTACAGGGCACCAATGGAGAAACAGACTAGAGTATAGACTTGTGGACTTGGGGAGAGGGATGAGGAGGGTGAGACGTATGGAGAGAGTAACATGGAAACTTACATTACCACATATAAAATAGATAGCCAACAGGAATTTGCTGTATGGCTCAGGAAACTCAAACAGGGCCTCTGTATCAACCTAGAGGGGTGGGATGGGGAGGGAGACAGGAGGGAGTTTCAAAAGAGAGGGGATATATGTATATCTATGGCTGATTCATGTTGAAGTTTGACAGAAAACAGTAATATTCTGTAAGGCAATTATCCTTTGATTAAAAATAAATTTAAAAAAAAAAGAAATCATGAAGCTTTCCCTACATGTGCAATGTCTTTGCAGTGTCTCTGGTAAATTACTTTCACATGTTGTCCACCAGACCCACTGACTTTGCTAACAGCCCTTACCCTCATGGCTGGGATGACCTCTCACCCAAGAGGTCAGTACCCAAAAGTCAGCATGTCTGACTGTGCTGTGTGCTTCATTACCCATGAGATTATGAATAATTGTGGTAATTGCTGAAGCAAATGAGTTCTAGCTAATTACTAGTGTGGTCTTAATCCCAGCAACAAGTGAAAGCAAGAATGCTCACTGACGTTTCACTCTGTACTATAATGAATACAGCTTGCAGTTTTAGTTGATGCCAAAACATTCACTATTATGAACAGAATCTGAAATCCTAAGGGAATTAGATAGTTGAGTGTTTAAACATGTAGTTTTTTTCTTTCTCTACTTTTAATTTGGTGCCAGATATTTTTCAGGGCAATTCTACTTCCTTTTTACCCTAGGAAACAGCATGAGCTTTCTACTATAATTTGCAATAAACTCCGGAAGTTGGTGATAGACAGGGAGGCCTGGTGTGCTGTGGTTCATGGGGTCACAAAGAGTCGGACATGACTGAGCAACTGAACTGAACTGAACTGAACTATTAAGAATCACATGACTCTAGAACCTGTTAAAAATATTATCAGAATTTAAGACATCACTTGTAAGGATAAAAATGAAACAATAGATTTTAAAGCTTTTTGCGAAGATGAAAGTACTATACAATTAAAAGTTATCATTATTACTTCCTTATAACTATGATTTATAATGCCATCTTTAAAATATAATTTGTTAATTACTACATGTGGTGTCAGTAATAATCAGTACACACATGGATAATTATAACATGTAGCCTATTTGGAATAATCCAAGAGTATTTTCTCTCTTTCCCTGGATGCATATATGAATTGCTCTGGGACTTTTCCTAAGAAATTGGAGACCAATACCCCAATAGCACAGATGGAGATAGGAGCATAGCACATTACACAGCAGCCAAGCCAAGACTAAAATTCAGGTCTTCTGATGAGTAGCTAAATGTTACATACTGGACTAAGTATGTAAACATTTTGGGTCATAGCTTTCATATCCTCTAAAATGGAGCAGATAAGTTACATACAAGAATATTGTAAAGATAAAATGAAACAAAAAGGAAAAAGTGCTTCAGAATGTTAAAGGTACATGAAATCAAAGTTTATATGAACAGAATGCACTATTCATAACATTAATAGTTCCATCATGAAATGAAGACATTTAACTTATTTTCCCATTCAAACTATTTTAACACCAAGTTTCTGAGTTTAAGCTTTTTGACAAGGGTTAAAGCTTTGTTTGAGCTATAAAACCAAATGAGAGATTGGAGGCTGTCACCAATTCTTCTCTGGTTTGAGCCCCAAGGATAGAGGATTTAGGGATTTTCACATGTCCCAGTTATATTGAGTTTGGTTTGTACCTGGCACTGCCTCACTTTATCTAAAAGTCACTCTGCATTCTCAAATGAGCACTGTTCTCCAGAGAAACAATAGCCTCAGCCAAACAGGGAACTTTAGAAAAATCCCTCCATCTTAATCTTTTTCAAAAGAAATTTTGGACTATGGGCCAGGGCTTCAAGGCTTAGATGATTTTAGAGAAGAGATGAGAATTGTAAATGCAATTTGATAACCCACCCCTACCAGCATTTCCTGGGCTTCCCTGGTGGCTCAGATGGTAAGGAATCCATCTGCAATGCGAGAGACCTGGATTCCATCCTTGGGTCAGGAAGATCCCTGGAGAAGGGAATGGCAACCTGCTCCAGTATCCTTGCCTAGAGAATCCCCATGGACAGAGGAGCCTGGCAGGCTACAGTCCATGGGGTCACAAAGAGTCGGACACAACTAAGCACAGTATCGCACAGTATTTCCTACTGTGCCAGAACATAGGCATTGATGGGCTCTCCTTTTCCTAAAGGACATAATAAAAGCAAAGAGAACAGGAAACAAATCAATAAACAAGAAAATGTCAGTTATTACAGTCTTTCTAAATCATTAGAATAAGGCTACATAATAGAAATAACTGAGAGATCAGAAAGTCCTTTCTGAGATGACATTATAAACTGAAATCTCAAAGCCAGGAAGGCTTGGGAAGACTAACACCCCATCTTAGTATGCCTTCCCCATACTCTGCTCCTTTTCGCTTCTTTGTTTCCCCTACTATTGATCTAGGTCTCCTACATTGAAGCAGCTCCCTAGTCCCTTGGCCATCTTTTTAGATTCATGTCATTCAAGATTCGAAAAGGATTCTAGTCTTCCTCAAATTATCGCTGCAATGTTGGTATTATTAAATCTTGTTGCTACTGGGGCTCGGAAATAACAACCACCACAGCAAGCAATATTTATTAGGTACATACCACGTGTCAAAATATGATAAATCAAAACAAAAGATCAATGGCCGCAGCAATCCCTAGAGACTTAGGAACAAGGGCTTTCTTCCTTTTCTTGGGCTACAAAAACTTGCAAGGAATCTGTGCATCCAAATGAAAGTGATTGAGTACCAAAATCAACTAATAAATTCCATACCTCAACTGTAGCAGTGAAGAATTGAGTAAAAATCTGCCTGCAAAACACCTGTTCAATTCCTGGGTCGGGAAAATCCACCGGAGAAGGGATAGGCTACCCACTCCCATATTCTTGGGCTTCCCTGGTAGCTCAGATGGGAAAGAATCTGCCTGCAATGCAGGAGATCTGGGTTCAATCCCTGGATTGGGAAGATCCCTCAGAGGAGGCATGGCAACCCAATCCAGTATTCTTACCTGGAGAATCCCCATTGAGAGAGGAGCCTGGTGAGCTACAGTCTCTCAAGTCACAAAGAATCAGACACAACTGAGTAACTAAGCACAGCAAACAGGTATATATTTTAAATATATTTTATATAAAATTTACCGTACTGTTTAATATTGATATTTATATAATGTTTCCACTGTTTCCCCATCTATTTCCCATGAAGTGATGGGACCAGATGCCATGATCTTCATTTTCTGAATGTTAAGCTTGAAGCCAACTTTTCCACTCTCCACTTTCACTTTCATCAAGAGGCATTTTAGTTCCTCTTCACTTTCTGCCATAAGGGTGGTGTCATCTCGTATCTGAGGTTATTGATATTTCACCCGGCAATCCTGATTCCAGCTTGTGCTTCTTCCAGCCCAGCATTTCTCAAGATGTACTCTGCATATAAGTTAAATAAGCAGGGTGACGATAGACAGCCCTGACGTACTCCTTTTCCTATTTGGAATCAGTCTGTTGTTCCATGTCCAGTTCTAACTGTTGCTTCCTGACCTGCATACAGGTTTCTCAAGAGGCAGGTCGGGTGGTCTGGTATGCCCATCTCTTGAAGAACTTTCCACAGTTTATTGTGATCCACACAGTCAAAAGTTTTGGCATAGACAATAGAGCAGAAGTAGATGTTTTTCTGAACTCTCTAGCTTTTTCAATGATCCAGCAGATGTTGGCAATTTGATCTCTGGTTCCTCTGCCTTTTCCAAAACCAGCTTGAACATCTGGAAGGTCATGGTTCACGTATTGCTGAAGCCTGGCTTGGAGAATTTTGAGCATTACTTTACTAGCATGTGAGATGAGTGCAATTGTGCGGTAGTTTGAGCATTCTTCAGCATTGCCTTTCTTTGGGATTAGAATGAAAACTGACCTTTTCCTGTCCTGTGGCCATTGCTGAGTTTTCCAAATTTGCTTGCATATCGAGTGCAGCACTTTCACAGCATCATCTTTCAGGATTTGAAATAGCTCAGCTGGAATTCCATCACCTCCACTAGCTTTGTTCATAGTGATGCTTTCTAAGGCCCACTTGACTCCCATTCCAGGATGTCTGGCTCTAGGTGAGTGATCACACCATCGTGATTATCTTGGTCATGAAGATCATTGTAGTACAGTTCTTCTGTGTATTCTTGCCACCTCTTCTTAATATCTTCTGCTTCTGTTAGGTCCATACCATTTCTGTCTTTTATCAAGCCCATCTTTGCATGAAATGTTCCCTTGGTATCTCTAATTTTCTTGAAGAGATCTCTAGTCTCTATTCTGTTGTTTTCCTCTATTTCTTTGCATTGATCACTGAGGAAGGCTTTCTTATCTCTTTTTGCTATTCTTTGGAACTCTGCATTCAGATGCTTATATCTTTCCTTTTCCCCTTTGCTTTTCACTTCTCTTCTTTTCACAGCTATTTGTAAGGGCTCCTCAGACAGCCATTTTGCTTTTCTGCATTCCTTTTCCATGGGGATGGTCTTGATCCCTGTCTCCTGTACAATGTCACAAACCTCCATCCATAGTTCATCAGGCACTCTATCAGATCTAGGCCCTTTAATCTATTTCTCACTTCCACTGTATAATCATAAGGGATTTGATTTAGGTCTTACCTGAATGGTCTAGTGGATTTCCCTACTTTCTTCAATTTAAGTCTGAATTTGGCAATAAGGAGCTCATGATCTGAGCCACAGTCAGCTCCTGGTCTTGTTTTTGCTGACTGTATAGAGCTTCTCCATCTTTGGCTGCAAAGAATAAAATCAGTCTCATTTTGGAGTATCAGACTTTATTTTGGGGGGCTCTAAAATCACTGCAGATGGTGACTGCAGCCATGAAATTAAAAGATGCTCACTCCTTGAAGAAAAGTTATGACCAACCTAGATTTATATTCAAAAGCAGAGACATTACTTTGCCGACTAAGGTCCGTCTAGTCAAGGCTATGGTTTTTCCAGTGGTCATGTATGGATGTGAAGGTTGGACTGTGAAGAAGGCTGAGTGCTGAAGAATTGATGCTTTTGAACTGTGGTGTTGGAGAAGACTCTTGAGAGTCCCTTGGACTGCAAGGAGATACAACCAGTCCGTTCTGAAGGAGATCAGCCCTGGGATTTCTTTGGAAAGGATACTAAAGCTGAAGCTCCAGTACTTTGGCCACCTCATGAGAAGAGTTGACTCATCGGAAAAGACTCTGACGCTGGGAGGGGTTGGGGGCAGGAAGAGAAGGGGAAGACAGAGGATGAGATGGCTGGATGGCATCACTAACTCGATGGACATGAGTCTGAGTGAGCTCTGGGAATTGGTGATGGACAGGGAGGCCTGGCGTGCTGCAATTCATGGGGTCGCAAAGAGTCGGACACGACTGAGCGACTAAACTGAACTGAACTGATATAATGTTTAATGCATATATAGTTTAGATTAACTATATATTTATAAATATATATGCAATCTCACTAGCTCTTGAGAGGTTTGAGTCAGATCAGTGTGATCATATTATTCCCCAGTTCAATAAACTTTCAATGATTTCCCAATTTCCACATTGGAAACTGCAAACAGGTGACCTACAGGTGACCTGCAGGCCTCCTAATGTCTTAGTGTGTTGTTCAGAAAAGCATACACAACATTGTAAAGATCAGAAAATTTCCCATTAAAACTCTCCAGTTCCCCAAATCCTTTGAAATATAGAAGTTCTGGCATCCCCCTTTCCATATGGCATCATCAACTGGAGTTGAACGTCAACTGTCTACAAATGTTCATAAAAAGCAATGTCATTAAATGTCATTTTACATATTTTCTAACTTCTATTTTGGTTTCTTATTGGATTCCTGGGAGATTTAGGAGTGTATTTCTAAATTCTTAATCAATACTGTTTCTCAAAATTGTACTTTTGTTATCAATTTCTAACTTAATTGTATTCTTTACATAATGGGCTATAAATGACATTCACTCTCAATTATTGTTGATAATTGCCTGATATCTAAGAACAAGTTTAGTTTTCATAAATCTTCTGTATGGTCTCTGTTGGTTGGGGGAAGATTTCCATATATGTTCATTAGATATGATTAATCTACACACTTGCTGAGTGCTTATCTGCCTTGTCTATGAACATCTGAGGGTGTAGTTTGGAAACCTCTCACTATGTTGTTTGGTTTGTCTATTACTATAATTTTGTCAAATTTTGAAGCTCTTTCAATGTGATATTCTCCAGATATTTTCTAAATGTCTTTTGCCTTACTTACAGTAGATTTTTTCTAGTATTAATCTGGCTAATCTAGCTGTCTAATTGGTCCTTATTTGTATAGTATAATTTTTTTCATTTACTTGCTTGTAATTTGCTGTATCTTTTCATGTGGGCTGTGTATATCTAAGTTTTATGCACCAATGTTTATTTGTTGGTTTGTTCATCCAGTCAGACACTATTTGTCTTTTAACTATGAATTTTATTCTGCCAATATTTGTTTTGATTAATGGCAAATCTAGATTAATTTTTATCACTTTGTTTTGTATTTTCTCCTTGTCAAATTTTTGAATTTTTGCATCTTGTCTTGCCTCTTTTCACATGACAGTGTTGTTTTTTCTCCCTTCATTTCACTTTTTTCCTCTTCTGATTTAAAAAATTTTTCCTCACCTATTTTGTTAGTTGTATTCTAGAAATGATCAATAAACATAGTTAACATACTTAACTTTAAAAAAGAAAGGTTAATCAATATTTTAATATTCATTTTGAAAAACACGAATCTTAAAGCACTAAAATATTGATCATGCCTTCTGACTTGCATGCTATCTATTTGAAGATTTTATTCCTATACTGATTTTCAGCTAAGTTCAGGTGCTCAGTCATGTCCGACTCTTTGCGATCCCATGGACTGCAGCATGCCAGGACTCCCTATCCATTACCAACTCCCAGAGTTTACCCAAACTCATTTCCATTGAGTTGGATATGCCACCCAACCATCTCATCCTCTGTCGTCCCCTTCTCCTCCTGCCCTCAATCTTTCCCAGCATCGGAGTCTTTTCAAATGAGTCAGCTCTTCCCAACAGGTGGCCAATGTATTGGAGCTTCAGCTTCAGCATCATTCCTTCCAATGAGCATCCAGGACTGATCTCCTTTAGGATGGACTGGTTGGATCTCCTTGCAGTTCAAGGGACTCTCAAGAGTCTTCTCCAACACCACAGTTCAAAAGCATCAATTCTTCAGCACTCAGCTTTCTTTATAGTCCAACTCTCACACCCATACATGACTATTGGAAAAACCATGGCCTTGACTAGATGGACCTTTTTGACAAAGTAATGTCTCTGCTTTTTAATATTCTGTCTAGGTTGGTCATAACTTTCCATCCAAGTAGTAAGCATCTTTTATTTTCATGGCTACAGTCACCATCTGCAGTGATTTTGGAGCCCCCCAAAATAAAGTCAGCCACTGTTTCCACTGTTTCCCCATCTATTTCCCATGAAGTGATGGGATCGGATGCCATGATCTTTGTTTTCTGAATGTTGAGCTTTAGGCCAACTTTTTCACTCTCCTCTTTCACTTTCATCAAGAGGCTCTTTAGTTCTTCTTCACTTTCTGCCATAAGGGTGGTGTCATCTGCACATCTGAGGTTATTGATATTTCTCCAAGCAATCTTGATTCCAGCTTGTGCTTCATCCAGCCCAGTGTTTCTCATGATGTACTCTGCATATAAATTAAATAAGCAAGGTGACAATATAAGGCTTTGACATACTCCTTTTCCTGTTTGGAACTAGTCTGTTGTTCCATATCCAGTTCTAACTGTTGTTTTCTGACCTGCATACAGATTTCTCAAGAGGCGGGTCAGGTGATCTGGTATTCCCATCTCTTTCAGAATTTTCCACAGTTTATTGTGATCCACACAGTCAAAGGCTTTGGCATAGTCAATAAAGCAGAAATAGATGTTTTTATGAACTCTCTTGATTTTTTGATGATCGAGAGGATGTTGGCAATTTGATCTCTGGTTCTTCTGCCTTTTCTAAAACCAGCTTGAACATCTGGAAGGTCATGGTTCATGTATTGTTGAAGTCTGGCTTAGAGAATTTTGAGCATTACTTTATTAGCATGTAGTAGTTTGAGCATTCTTTGACAATGTCTTTCTTTAAGACTGGAATGAAAACTGACCTTTTCCAGTCCTGTGGCCACTGCTGAGTTTTCCAGATTTGCTGGCATATTGAGTGCAACACTTTCACAGCATCATCTTTCAGGATTTGATATAGCTCAACTGGAATTCCATCACCTCCACTAACTTTGTTTGTAGTGATGCTTCCTAAGGCCCACGTGACCTCTCTTTCCAGAGTGCCCAGCTCTAGGTGAGTGATCACACCATTGTGATTATCTGGGTTATGAAGATCTTTTTTGTACAGTTCTTCTGTGTATTCTTGCCGCCTCTTCTTAATATTTTCTGCTTCTGTTAGGTCCATACCATTTCTGTCCTTTATCAAGCCCATCTTTGCATGAAATGTTCCCTTGGTATCTCTAATTTTCTTGAAGAGATCTCTAGTCTTTCCCTTTCTATTGTTTTTTTCTATTTCTTTGCATTGATCACTGAGGAAGTCTTTCTTATCTCTTTTTGCTATTCTTTGGAACTCTGCATTCAGATGCTTATATCTTTCCTTTTCCCCTTTGCTTTTACCTCTCCTCTTTTCACAGCTATCTGTAAGGCCTCCTCAGATAGCCATTTGCTTTTTGCATTTCTTTTTCCTGGGGATGGTCTTGATCCCTGTCTCCTGTACAATGTCATGAACCTCCGTCCATGGTTCATCAGGCACTCTGTCTATGAGATCTAGTCCCTTAAATCTATTTGTCACTTCCACTGTAAAATTGTAAGGGATTTGATTTAGGTCATACCTGAATATTGAGTGGTTTTCCCTACTTTCTTCAATTTAAGTCTGAATTTTTTGATAAAGAGTTCATGATCTGAGCTGGAGTTCATGATCTGAGCCACAGTCCACTCCTGGTCTTGTTTCTTGCTGACTGTATAGAGCTTCTCTATCTTTGGCTGCCAAGAATGTAATTAATCTGATTTCGGTATTGACCATCTGGTGATGTCCATGTGTAGAGTCTTCTCTTGTGTTGTTGGAAGAGGGTGTATAGCCTTATATCTGTAGATATATATGTAGATATATAGCCTTTATTGATATTAAATATATATATAGCCTTTTATTTATATTAAATCTATATTGATTTTATATGCCCATAAATTAGATTTTTAATTGCTTTATGTAGTCAGTGTTTATATTTACCCAGAAGTATACCTTATTATTTATTTACCACGTCTCCTTGTGTCTCAAGTGGTCCTCAGGGCTCATTTTCTTCTTTCTGAATATAGGCTTTAGATGTTTATTAATGAAGAATTATTGGTAGTAAACTCAGGATTTCAGTTTTTGGTTTGGGTGGTTTTTTGCCTCTTTGTTTTGTGCCGAAATGTCTTCATTTAACCTAATTTTAAAAATAATTTCACTTAATATTCAATTTTACATTTAATCATCTATATCAATAATTATTTTCTTTTTCATACATCGAAGAATATTATTTTATTTCCTTTTTTCGTCCACTACTGCTTTTGAGAAGTTAGCTGTCAGTCTAGTTAACAAAGCTTAGTAGAGAATCTTTCTTTTCTCTCTAGTTGCTTTTTCTTTCACTGATTACTTCAAGATCATCACTTTGTCTCTGTTGGTCTGCAGTTTCACTAGGATGTTTTCAGATGGCTTTTTATTTTAATTCAGTTGAGATTCCTTGAGCATCCTTAACCTAAGGATTGTAGTTCTTCATCAACTGAGGAAACTGCTCAGCTATTACCTCTTTGTTACCTCTCCCCAGTTTTCTCTCCTTTATCTTTCTGAGTTTTCAGTTAGACACTTGGACTTTCTTACTATATCTTCCATGTCTCTTATCTTCTTACTGAAGTAAGAAGTTTTGTATTTTCTGTATTTTTATTTCTGTATGCTGCCTTCTGGGTAACTTATTCATATCTCTTTCAGTTCATTAATTTTCTTGTTAGCTGCTTTCAATTTGGTATTTATGTACTCAGTTTTTATTTTAATTATTATATTGTTTATTTATGGAAATTTTATGTGGTTTCCAATACAAATCTACAGTATTCACAGTTTCTTATGTTTTTACCATCTTTTCAATATCTTTATTTATTTATTTAACGTATGAAATTATTTTAGAGTCCATATCTGATGATTATGCAGTTCTTACAAATCTGATTCTACTTTGTATTTTTTGCTGACTTTCTCAAGGTATTCAATTTCCTTGTATATATTTTTAAACTTTTTTTATTATGAACTCATGTTCCTTTGACTTTATCTATGGACACTCTCTGAAACTATTTAAAGACTATTACTCAAAAAAAAAAAAAAACCTCTGTTTGCTCCTGCCAGTTGTTTGCAGGCACTTACCAACTCAGGACCACTTGGAATAAATTTTTGTCTGAGAATATTTTTAGACTACTCAGGTACAGTGAATTATGGCCTCCAAACTAAAGTGAACACACACTTATGGGTTAGAAATTCTCAGATGAAGTGTTTTGGGATTTTTCTTTTCTTTCTTTTTAAAAATAACATTCAAATCAAAGTCCAAGATACTAAAGTCTCCTTTGTGGGAATGGGTTTTCTAGTTTGCCCATTGTGAGTGTCATCCTTAGGGTCCTGTTTTTAAATAGAGCTTGCCAATCAGAGTTCTTGCCCTCTCTGGACCCTAGGCTGTGTCTTTTAACTTCCATGCTGTATACCATTAAAACCAAGTTTGTACACAAGGATACACCGACAGAAGTACACAAGGAGAGAAAGGTGCTTTCTCATCAGTTCTTGTCTTTTTTAATTTTCTTTACTGTCAGCTCCTTTGGGCTTTTTAAATGTTTTATTTTAAAATATAGTTTATCCAGCATTTTAGGTGTTCTGCACCCAGAGAAAGAGAAAAGAAAGAGACAGTTTGTGGTGTTTTTGGCTAATATCCTTCTTTCTTCCCTCATATTGTAAATACTGCAAATAAAGCTACTCTATTCTGTTTAATTAATCATTCCTGACACACAGTCCAGTTCAGTTCATCACTCAGTCGTGTCCAACTCTTTGTGATCCCACAGACTGCAGCACGCCAGGCTTCCCTTGTCCATTACCAACTCTTGGAGCTTACTCAAACTCATGTCCATCGAGTCGGTGATGTCATCCAACCGTCTCATTCTCTGTCATCCCCTTCTTCTCCTGCCCCCAATCCCTCCCAGAATCAGGGTCTCTTCAAATGAGTCAGCTCTTTGCATCAGGTGGCCAAAGTATTGGAGTTTCAGCTTCAGTATCAGTCCTTCCAATGAGCATCCAGGACTGATCTCCTTTAGGATGGACTGGTTGGATCTCCTTGCAGTCCAAGGGACTCTCAAGAGTCTTCTCCAACACCACAGTTCAAAAGCATCAATTCTTCAGCACTCAGCTTTCTTTATAGTCCAACTCTCACATCCATACATGACTACTGGAAAAATCATAGCTTTGACTAGAAGGACCTTTGTTGGCAAAGTAATATCTCTGCTTTTTAATATACTGTCTAGGTTGGTCATAATTTTTCTTCAAGGAGTAAGCATCTTTTAATTTCATGGCTGCAGTCACCATCTGCAGTCACCATCCTGGCACACACTAAGCATTTAATAAATGTTGGTTGAAATAAATCTATTTTCTATTATTTGAATAAAATTCTGAAAACATTTACAGAGACAGTATAATTTCCCTCTCTTGGGTTCTCTGTTTTACTCCTTTTCACATACATAATATTTCTTTTCAGTCTTTATGTAGTCTTTATTAATAACATGCTAATTCACAATAACCCTCTGAATCAAGCAACATTTTTTACCTGAAAACTCAATTAGCCCAACATCAGCTATTTGAAATGAGATGATTATATAGTGTGGGAAGGCCTGACTTGGCGATGCAATTTATCTATATTTAGGCTTGTCATGGGACTTCCCATGCAGCTCAGTGGTAAAGAATCCACCTGCCGAAGCAGGAGACATGGATTTGATACCTGTATCAGGAAGATCCCCTGGAAGAGGAAATGGCAACCCACTCCAGTATTCTTGCCTGAAAATTTTCATGAACAGAGAGGCTTGGCAGGCTACAGTCGATGATGTCTCAAAGAGTCAGACAAGACTGAGTGAATGATCACGCACGCAGAATTCCTCACTTGATGGTATCAGACTTTTACATCTAAGTGACCCTTACATCAGAGATGAGTGAAGACATAAATGGGGCCCAAAGACATAGCTAGAGTTTTTTTAATCTTAAAAAAGTCATTAAAATATTAATTTGTACTCCAGAATAAGTTGATATCTCTTATTAGCAGAGATATTTTAAATTATTCACAGGCAAATTATATACCGCCATCATCACCACCAATTTCAGTGCCAGGGTGTCCACTGAAAAGATGTACTGCGTTTGCATTATAGCTTTGCCTGCTTCCAGGATATGGGTGTATATGCCACTTTTGGAAACACCACATTACACAGGAGAGATATGTGAAATTTAAAAAAAAAAAAAAAAGACTGCTCTGGAAAGAGCCCAACTTTTTCACAGCTCAGGCATTTTACCTCTAACCTCACATACAGCTCTAATTCAAGAGCAAGGAGCTTAATCGCCTAAGAGGTATTGCTTGGAACATCAGTGGGCAGAAAGGGTAAGGTTGGGACTATAGCAAACCAGGAGGACCTCAGTCCAGTCCAAAGGGGTAGGGCTGCCACTCACCTGCAGCCCAGTGTTTCCAAGTGGGAGTGCAGATCAGAGCTGCAGATCTCCCAAACCAAGAATCCAGGTTCTTATGTGCCTTCTCCTAATTTTAAAAGTTTGTCTCAGCCAGGTAGACTGGGAAGCTTTGAATGATTCCTAAAGTTTTAAAATAGAACATGAGAGATGATTTTCATAATTTTGCAGTAGGGAAAAAGCTTTCTAAATTGTGACAAAAAACTCAGAAGATAAATGTAAAATATATATATATATATGTATATGTATATATATGAGAAGGCAATGGCACCCCACTCTAGTACTCTTGCCTGGAAAATCCCATGGACAGAGGAGCCTAGTGGGCTGTAGTCCATGGGGTCGCTGAGAGTCGGACACGACTGAGTGACTTCACTTTCACTTTTATGCATTGGAAAAGCAAATGGCAACCCACTCCAGTGTTCTTGCCTGGAGAATCCCAGGGATGGGAGAGCCTGGTGGGCTGCTGTCTATGGGATCGCACAGCGTCAGACATGACTGAAGCGACTTAGCAGCATATATATATATATATATATATATATATATATATATATATATAACTTGGTTATATCTGTATATACTGCAGATGGTGATTGCAGCCATGAAATTAAAAGATGCTTACTCCTTGGAAGGAAAGTTACGACCAACCTAGATGGCCTATTAAAAAGCAGAGACATTACTTTGCCAACAAAGTTCCGTCAAGGCTATGGTTTTTCCAGTAGTCATGCATGGATGTGAGAGTTGGACTATAAAGAAACCTGAGTGCTGAAGAATTGATGCTTTTGAACTGTGGTGTTGGCGATGACTCTTGAAGGTCCCTTGGACTTCAAGGAGATCCAACAAGTCCATCCTAAAGGAGATCAGTCCTGGATGTTCATTGGAAGCACTGATGTTGAAGCTGAAACTCCAATACTTTGGCCACCTGATGCAAAGAGCTGACTCATTTGAAAAGACCCTGATGCTGGGAAAGATTGAGGGCAGGAGGATAAGAAGAGGACAGAGGATGTGATGGTTGGATGGCATCACTGACTCGATGCACGTGGGTTTGGGTGGATTCCAGGAGTTGGTGATGGACAGGGAGGCCTGGCATGCTGCAATTCTTGGGGTCACAAAGAGTCAGACACGACTGAGCAACTGAACTGAACTGAACAAAAACACCAGAAACAAAGTCACATGCAAAAGCTAGCAAATATTTGCGGACAAAATACTAATTTCTTAATATATGAAGTGTGTTGAAAGTGAGATAAATATATATTCCAATAAAAAATATTGGCAACAATATGAAGAGATGGTTCACAGAAAAAGAAATGGGTGAACAACATCACTCATAATAGGAGACATGTTAATTAAATTACTGTGATATACCATATTTCATTGGTTTATTTGGCAAAGATCAAAGAGCTTCAAATCACATTGTTGGCAAAGAGATGGAAAACAGACCTCTCATACATTGACCAGAGTCTACAAGATAGTGTTTGTCAGAATTTATCAAATTTATGAACATACTAACCTTTTGACCCAACAAGTCATTTTGCACTTAGGTACATAAAATGAGTAAGGACACATTTACAATGATATATATTACAGTACTCTGTGCACACTTTTTATCTTATGTACAAAGAAGAGGATTTAAAGCAACTGCTAAATCTTCTTGTTTGTACAAGATTATGTATGGGCCCAGATTCATGCTTTTTGTGTGGTAGGCAAGGAAACATAGTGGTAAAGAGTATATGCCCACAAATCAGATTCCTCACTGTCAAACTAAGATATACCACTCACTCACTAGGTCTGCAGTGTTTGGACTGGTTATTTAGCAGCATGGGACTCAGTTTGGTCATTTGAAAAGTGGCAGTGGTAATAGTCACAACTTCATAATGGGGTTATTGAAAGGCTCAAATGAATTCAATTCATGGAAAAGATTTTAAATACGTTCTAGTGAGGCTAATCATATTTTCCAAAGATGGCTCCCATCGCATGTACTCTTTTGCAATGTGACTTTGTCCTCCTCTATTAAGAGATGGAGTATGTTTTTCCACTCCCTTGAGTCTGGGCAGACTCTGGATCTGCTTTGATCAAGAAGATACGGAAAAAATGATGCTGTACCAGTCTGGTGATAGTGCTTAAGTGCCCTGGTAATATTCGCTTCTGCCTTGTAGAAGTCAGCTACTGTGTAAGAAGTGCAATACTGTGAAATCGCCATGCTATGAAAGCCCAAGTCACGTGGAGGGGCTCTGAAGGATGAAATGCCATATGGAGAAAGATAATTCGAGGAGCACTTGAAGTCTCAGATATGTGAGTGAATAAGCCATCTTGGAAGTGGGACCCATAGCCTCAGCTGCCCCATCTAACACCATATGGAACAGAGACAAAATACTTGGCCAAGACTTTCCCAGAGTCCTGACCCACAAAACCGTAAACAAAACAAAATGGTTATTTTAAAGTAGTGGATTTTGGTACAGTTTGTTACACGGCAATAACCAAAATATCTTTTATAAGTTATTCAAAAAATCGTATCTGCTATTATTTTATACTAGAAGTACATGAAGTCCCTCAAAAAGTTACTAAAATAGCCATAATCATTTCATTAATAAAAATATTTTTTTATTATTGTTCAAATGGTATTTTAGCTGAAGTCACAAAAGGGAGGTTTTCAGAATTCCTCAGAAATTTTAAAAAAAATGAACATAAGGAGGGATGAATAAATTTAATATAAAAGTGTTAGTCACTCAGTTGTGTCCAACTCTTTATGACCCCATGAACTGTAGCTCTCCAGGCTCCTCTGTCCATGGAATTCTATCATATACTGATGTATATATATGGACTATAAAAAGGTGGTACTGATGAATTTATTTTCAGAGTAGCAATGGAGAAGCAGACATAGAGAACAAACCTATGGACATGGGGGATGGGAGGAGGAAGAGGGTGAGATGTATGGAGAGAGTAACATGGAACTTAAAATATCATACGTAAAATAGATAACCAACAGGAATTTGCTGTATGACTCAGGAAACTCCAACAGGGGCTCTGTGACAATCAAGAAGGTGGGCTGGGGAGGGAGGTTCAGGAGGGAGGAGACATGGGTGTACCTATGGCTGATTCTTATTGCTGTTTGACAGAAATCTACAAAATTCTATAAAGTAATCATCCTTCTATTAAAAAAATGAATAAAGTGGCAAAAAAAAAAAAAGAATACTGGAATACATAGCCATTCCCTTCTCCAGGAGATCTTCTAGACTCCAGAATCAAACCTGGGTCTCCTGCATTGCAGGCAGATTCATAACTGTCTGAGTGACCAGGGAAGCCCTAATTTAATCTAAACCATGTAAAATTGTTGGGAAATTCTAGACTTATGCAAAACACACTTACTTTTTAGAATACAAAGATAAAACAAATGTTCTCATATTTTACATTTTCAGATCCAGTTGCTTGGGAACAAACATGAGGGAAAAGACTAGATATGAATCTCTCCCATATGTGTGTTTATCTCTTAACTTATTCCTATTCTCTAAAGTGATGTATGAACACCATGAAAAAGCAAAAAGAGAGGATGATGAAAAAGGAACTCTCCAGGTCAGTAGGTGCCCAATATGCTAATGGAGACCAGTGGAGAAATAACTCCAGAAAGAATGAAGAGATGGAGCCAAAGCAAAAACAACACCCAGTTATGGATGTGACTGGTGATGGAAGTAAAGTCCAATGTTATAAAGAACAATATTGTAGGAACCTGGAATGTTATGTCCATGAATCAAGGCAAATTGGAAATGGTCAAACAGGAGATGGAAAGAGTGAACATTGACATTTTAAGAATCAGCGAACTAAAGTGTACTGGAATAAGTGAATGTAGTTCAGAACCATTATAACTACTACTGTGGGCAAGAATCCCTTGGAAGAAGTGGAGTAGCCATCATAGCCAACAAAAGAGTCTAAAATGTGTACTTGGATGCAATCTCAAAAATAATAGACTTATCTCTATTTGTTTCCAAGGTAAACCATTCAATATCACAGTAATCCAAGTCTGTACCCTGACCAGCAATGCTGAAGAAGCTGAAGTTGAATGGTTCTATGAAGACCTACAAGACCTTCTAGAACTAACACCAAAAAAAGATGTCCTTTTCATTATAGGGGACTGGAATGTGAAAGTAAGAAGTCAAGAGATACCTGGAGTAACAGGCAAATTTGTCCTTAGAGTACAAAATGAAGCAGGTCAAAACTAACAGTTTTGCCAAGAGAACACACTGGTCATAGCAAACACTCTCTTCCAACAACACAAGAGAAGACTTTACACATGGACTCTACAGATGGTCAATACCAAAATCAGATTGATTACATTCTTGGCAGCCAAAGATGGAGAAGCTCTATACAGTCAGCAAAAACAAGATCAGGAGCTGACTGTGGCTCAGATCATGAACTTCTTATTGCAAAATTCAGACTTAAATTGAAGAAAGTGGGGAAAACCACTAGACCATTCATCTATGACCTAAATCAAATCCCTTACAATTATACAGTGGAAGTGACAAATAGATTCAAGGTATTAGGTCTCATAGACAGAGTGCCTGAAGAACTATGGATGGAGGTTGGTGACATTATACAGGAGGCAGGGATCAAGGCCATCCCCAAGAAAAAGAAATGCAAAAAGGCAAAATGGTTATCTGAGGAGGCATTACAAATAGCTAAGAAAAGAAAAGAAGCTAAAGGCAAAAGAGAAAAGCAAAGATATAACCATTTGAATTGCCGAATTCCAAAGAATAGTGAGGAGAGATAAGAATGACTTCCTCAGCAATCAAGGCAAAGAAAGGAAAACAATAGAATGAGAAAGACTAGAGATCTCTTTAAGAAAATTAGAACATTTCATGCAAAGATGGGCACAATAAAGGACAGAAACTGTATGGACCTAACAGAAGCAGAAGATATTGAGACAAGGTGGCAAGAATACACAGGATAACTATACAAAAAAGATCTTCATGACCCAGATAGCCACGATGGTGTGATCACTCACCTAGAGCCAGACATCCTGGAATGGGAAGTCAAGTGGGCCTTAGGAAGCATCACTACAAACAAAGCTAGAGGAGGTAAAGGAATTACAGTTGAGCTATTTCAAATCCTAAAAGATGATGCTGTTATAGTGCTGCATTCAATATGGCAGCAAATTTGGAAAATGCAGCAGTGACCACAGGACGGCAAAGGTCACTTTTCATTCCAATCCCAAAGAAAGGCAATGCCAAAGAATGCTCAAACTACAGCACAATTGCACTCATCTCACACGCTAGCAATGTAATGCTCAAAATTCTCCAAGCCAGACTTCAACAGTACATGAACCATGAGCTTCCAGATGTTCAAGCTAGACTTAGAAAAGGCAGAGGAACTAGAGATCAAATTGCCAACATCCGCTGGATCGTTGAGAAAGCAAGAGAGTTCCAGAAAAATATCTACATCTGTTTTATTGACTATGCCAAAGCCTTTGATTGTGTGGATCACAATAAACTGTGGAAAATTCTGAAAGAGATGGGAATACCAGACCATCTGACCTGCCTCTTGAGAAATCTGTATGCAGATCAGGAAGCAACAGTTAAAAAGGAGTACGTCAAGGCTGTATATTGTCACCCTGCTTATTTAACTTACATGCAGAGTACATCATGCAAAATGCCTGGCCAGATAAAGCACAAGCTGGAATCAAGATTGCTGGGAGAAATATCAATAACCTCAGATATGCAGATGATACCACCTTTATGGCAGAAAGCAAAGAAAAACTAAAAAGCCTCTTGATGAAAGTGGAAGAGGTCAGTGAAAAAGTTGGCTTAAAACTCAGCATTCAGAAAACTCAGATCATGGCATCTGGTCCAATCAATTCATGGCAAATAGACGGGGAAACAATGAAAACAGTGGCTGACTTTATTTTGGGGGGTTCCAAAATCACTGCAGTTGGTGACTGCAGCCATGAAATTAAAAGACGCTTGCTCCTTGCGAGAAAAGCTATGACCAATTTAGACAGCATATTTAAAAGCAGAGACATTACTTTGCTAACAAAGTTCTGTCTTGTCAAAGCCTTGGTTTTTCCAGTAGTCATTTATGGATGTGAGTTGGACTTAAACAAAGCTAAGCACCAAAGAATTGATGCTTTTGAACTGTGGTATTGGAGAAGACTCTTGAGAGTCCCTTGGACTGCAAGGACATCATATCAGTCAATCCTGAAGGAACTTAGTCCTAAATATTCATTGGAAGCACTGATGCTGAAGCTGGAACTCCAATTTTTGGTCATACTCCTTGGAAGAAAAGTTATGACCAACCTAGATAGCATATTCAAAAGCAGAGACATTACTTTGCTGACTAAGGTCCGTCTAGTCAAGGCTATGGTTTTTCCTGTGGTCATGTATGGATGTGAGAGTTGGACTGTGAAAAAGGCTGAGCGCCGAAGAATGGATGCTTTTGAACTGTGGTGTTGGAGAAGACTCTTGAGAGTCCCTTGGACTGCAAGGAGATCCAACCAGTCCATTCTGAAGGAGATCAGCCCTGGGATTTCTTTGGAAGGAATGATGCTAAAGCTGAAGCTCCAGTACTTTGGCCACCTCATGAGAAGAGTTGACTCATTGGAAAAGACTCTGATGCTGGGAGGGATTGGGGGCAGGAGGAGAAGGGAACGACCAAGGATGAAATGGCTGGATGGCATCACGGACTCGATGGATGTGAGTCTGAGTGAACTCCAGGAGATGGTGATGAACAGGGAGGCCTGGCATGCTGCGATTCATGGGGTCACAAAGAGTCGGACATGACTGAGCGACTGAACTGAACTGAACTGATGCAAAGAACTGATTCATTGGAAAAGACCATGATGCTGGGAAAGATTGAAGGTGGGAGGAAAAGGGGACAACAGAGGATGAGATGGTTGGATGGCATCAATGATGAGATGGTGATAAATTTGAGTAAGGTCTGGGAGTTGGTGATGGACAGGGAAGCCTGTTGTGCTGCAGTCCATGGGATTGCAAAGAGTCGGACACAACTGAGCAACTGAACTGACCTGAAAGGGATCACGAAACTCCCTGAAGGTGCAGTGATTAAGACTTGGTGCTTCCAGTGCAAGGGGCACAGGTTTGATCCCAGGAGCAGAGGAGCCTGGTGTATTACAGCCCATGGGATGATAAAGAGTCAGACACGACTGAGTTACTAACACACACACACACAGAACTATCTCCTTGCATGCTGCCAAAAAAAAGAAACGTTGATAAAGTGATTTATTGATTTGAGATGAAGTCTTAATAATGACTCCTTAGACAAGTGAAATCTCTGTCTTATAAAATGCATGGATAGACAGCTAATCAGGTATCCTTTGTTCACCCACAATTTGGCTAGTTACATTAGTAAAAGATACTTAAGCTGATTTATGTCAACAGACAGAGCACAGTAGTATCTTTTCAATAATACTGTATTCAGATAGAACCACAGACATTACTGAAATCTTTAACCAGTCTCTGCAGTCCAGTGAAC
This sequence comes from Ovis canadensis, assembly GCF_042477335.2. Lineage (NCBI taxonomy): Eukaryota > Metazoa > Chordata > Mammalia > Artiodactyla > Bovidae > Ovis > Ovis canadensis. The sequence continues at coordinate 33,238,364 of NC_091246.1, forward strand.
CCCTTCAGCTGTCTTCCAGTTGCTTTAGGTTAACTTCCCTTCTCTCACATTGATATTGTTTTGTAAAAAGGGGGCAAAATCTTCACTTTTACAGAATTCCTTTAATACTGCTCTCTCTCCACCCCCATTGGGCTTTGCCTATGGTAGATGCCCAGTAATTATCAGTTAAATTAAACTTTAAAAAATTGATTAAGACCCAGCCTTCATCCTAAGAGAGATTTCAATCTAACAGAAGTAGGTCAGAAAACAGCTACTGACATGGTCTACAGACAGCCTTGTCACTGGCCCAAACATTCTGTTTTAAAGAGTAATAAATTATTTCATGGATCTAATCCTTTTACCCTTGAGTGCAATTTCTACTGTTGCTTATGACTGGAAATAGGAATGGAGCTCTAGATTAGAGTCATGGGTTTTGAGAGCACAGCTTTTGATGGGGAAAACATTATTGCATAAAAGGAATTGATGCAGAGAGTAATAATTAGGATAATCATCACCAGTCATGTCATGCTCACCATGTGCCAAGCATGGTATAGATAATTATCGACATATTATTTCATTAATCTTTACAACAGAACAAAAGAAGTATAATTATCAGGATTTTATAGTTTTGGGAACCAAGGTTTAGAGAAAATTTAAGTAATATCTCCCTCCACCCACTCACCCATTCACCATCACCACCAAAAACATTAAACGCAGAAGTTAGACATCCTTACTCAGTCACTGGGACTCTGGAGGGATTCACTGACAAGTCCCTCCCTCCTGACCACATGTGTGACCCATTAGATTCACATTCCCAGATCCTTGAATCTTACGCCAAATGATACAGGAGACAGTGATGGAGGTGAGTCACCTAACAGTAGCATATTAAAAAGAGTTCTGTGCTCTCAGATCCACATAATCCACACAACTTCATGGGCTCCTTCTTGAGGCCTGGTGGGGCAGCTCTTCACTTCCTCCACAATTTAACTTGCCAGCAAGGATTCTTCCAAGTGCTTCTTTCTTAATCAGACTGAATTTCTGTTGTGTTCAATCAAATAGCCACAACTGATAACTTAGTACCAAAGAGCAGGACTAAAGAAGTGTGATCCTCACACTGAGATGGGCACAAGGAAGTGAGACTCCCATCTGTGAGGAGGCAGGCCTGGGAATCAGCTCAGACAAGCACTCATGAACCTGACCAAACCAGTGCCTAGGGACACCCAGACAGCTGGTGACACCTGAGGAACTGGGGAGTCCCTGCCCCAGGGGAGGAACACCAAGACCACAGGCCTACACAGTTGATTCTGAACACAGGATGGATTAAAGCTACAAAGCACATGTTCAAACATGAATTTCCAGACATGGAGGAAAATCCATGGCTTTTCTGAGTGGTATATACATTTACCTATGGCTGATTCATGCTGATATATGGCAGAAACCAACACAATATTGTAAAGCAATTATCTTCCAATTAAAAATAAATTTAAATATATTTTTAAAATGTTTATCATCTTACAGATGAACCAGTGGAAAAGCAAACCCAAAAGATTGATACTGCTGAATCCAAATATTAATACCAGTTAATTCCACAACCTTGCAGTCTCTTATTTGAATACCTGGGCCTTGATCGGGAAAGAGCAGAATCCTTCCAATTGGAACAGTGATATCTAGAGGAAGTGGAGGTTTAAATTTAAATATTTAATTGTTTGTTTTTTTATTCATTAAGTAGAGAGAGTGGAGAATCTGGAGAAGTCCATTTAATTCTCACAAGAAAACAATGAAGTAGATAGCATTTTATAGACAAGAAAATATGTTATAGGAAAAAAAAAACCAAACTTGTATGTTTCACACTGTAAAAGGCAGAGCCAGAATTCAAACCAAGAAAGTCTGATCCAAAGCCCATGCTCTAAACCATGGTTCAACAAACTTGCAGTGAAGGACTTTACAGGTCAAATGACAGCCATCTGCCCAAGGATTTGGCTCTACTGATATAGGCAAAAGCAACGGTGTATAATACAGAACAAATAGGTATGGTTGTGATCCGATACACTGAAATGTGAATTTTATACAATTTTCCCAGATTAGTAAATATTATTCTTCTTTTGAGTTTTAAAATAATTTTAAAATGTTAAAAACCATTCTTAGCTCATGAGCCATACAAAAGCAAGCATTGCTGGAGTCTGCCAACTCCTGCTATTGACTATATGATACAGTGTCAGGGAAATTGAAATTGATCTTCGAAAACGGGCCCATGATTCTATGAAAATGTACCCTTGAAAGGCTCTTTCTAGGTAAATACAGCATGCATTTATTCTCTGGCTTATAAGCTACAGGTCATCATGCAGCCAGTGATGGCAGAGCACATTTTGAAAACATCCCTGTAGACCACATATGTAGCTATATAGGACAGAGAATCAGGTATTCATTTCAAAAAAATAAAATAAAAGATCACATGAGCAGGAGGCACTTGAGTGTTTGGGGGAAACAGCCATGCTGACGTGAGGCCAGCTGAAATAGAGTTCTCTGCCAAGGAACTAAAATACAAAGAGACAGACATGTTTACTTTGCTTCCTATAAATGATTTATGAGAACTTTAATATGGCTACTGAGTATACTTTAAGTTTGTTATACATTTTCCTTTTTTGACAAGGGAAAAATTTGTAAATTGAAGAGCTCAATATGTGAACTTAGGTTCCAGAGTCAAAAACATGTTTGAGCTCTTTGGAAGAAGTTTCTCTCTGACCATTTTGCTCCCTGCTGCTGTGTATATGACCAATGTATATTTCCCTGGGGTCACCAAAACTCAGACATTAATAACAGAAAAAAGACACAGTGTCAATTACAAATTCCACATCTGTGTTCAAGAAAGACAGAGAGGGACTTCCTTGGCTGTCCAATGGTTAAGACTCTGCACTTCCAATACAGGGGCATTGGTTTGATCCCTGGTCAGGGAACTGAGATCCCACATACTGCATATGGCTGCTTTCCCATTGCAGAGTTCCACCAGGTCTGTATGACCCTCAAAGCCTAACATATTTGCTCTCTGGTCCTTCAACAGAAAGGTTTGCTCACCCCTGAGTGAGGCAGATAATGAGGCAAAGGACTGAGCAGGCAGGTGAGAGGATGTGGGCTAGTCCAGGCGGCACTGTCACCTCCATCTATGAGAACATGCAGGTGGGGCCCTGGGAGAGCCTAGAAAGAAAGCCTTGTGCCTTCAAGGGGATCAGGACGAGATGGAGCGGCTAGGAAGCCCACTCATGAATGCACCTATGGGTGGCATTGCATTGTTTAAAGTCAAATTAAAGGACAGACCGAACGTTCTTTGGAATTCCACTGAAATGTGCTAGAGCAGCATACAGAAGCCAATTTTCATTTAGATTAAACCTCTCAGAAAAAGGGCAGTAACTTTGTGTTTTGGAGGAAGGGCTGAGTATGCAGAGAGATGCATGTTACAAATATATTTCAAAGGTCTCTAGTACGGAGTGGGACAGGTGCAGAAGACTGAGGCTTTGCTCTTTTTTAGATTTTTTTGAAACATTTTTATTCAACTTTAGTTGATTTACAATGTTGTATTCATTTCAGGTATACAGCAAAGTGAATCAGTTATACAATATATATGTTTGTCTGTGTGAGTCACTCAGTCGTGTTCAACTCTTTGCAACCCCATAGGCTGTAGCTCGCCCAGGCTCCTCTGTCCATGGAATTCTCCAGTCAAGAATATTGGAATGGGTTGCTATTCCCTTCTCTAGGAGATCTCCCTCACCCAGGGATCGAACTCAGGTCTCCCACACTCCAGGGAGATGCTTTACCATCTGAGCCACCAGGGCAACCCATTCATATACATATATCCATTCTTTTTTTAAAGATTCTTTTCCCATATAGGCCATTACAGAATATTGAGCTGAATTCCCTGTGCTATACAGTAGGTTCTCATTAGTTATCTGTTTTGGTTTTTTTTTTTTTTTTCAGGTTTTATTATTTTTATTTATTTATTTTTTAATTTTAAAATCTTTAATTCTTACATGCGTTCCCAGACATGAACCCACCTCCCACCCCATAACATCTCTCTGGGTCATCCCCATGCACCAGCCCCAAGCATGCTGTATTCTGCGTCAGACAGACTGGCGATTCGATTCTTACATGATAGTATACATGTTACAATGCCATTCTCCCAAATCATCCCACCCTTTCCCTCTCCCTCTGAGTCCAAAAGTCCATTATACACATCTGTGTCTTTTTTGCTGTCTTGCATACAGGGTCGTCATTGCCATCTTTCTAAATTCCATATATATGTGTTAGTATACTGTATTGGTATTTTTCTTTCTGGCTTACTTCACTCTGTATAATTGGCTCCAGTTTCATCCATCTCATCAGAACTGATTCAAATGAATTCTTTTTAATGGCTGAGTAATACTCCATTGTGTATATGTACCACAGCTTTCTTATCCATTCATCTGCTGATGGACATCTAGGTTGTTTCCATGTCCTGGCTATTATAAACAGTGCTGCGATGAACATTGGGGTACATGTGTCTCTTTCGATTCTGGTTTCCTCGGTGTGTATGCCCAGCAGTGGGATTGCTGGGTCATAAGGTAGTTCTATTTGCAATTTTTTAAGGAATCTCCACACTGTTCTCCAAAGTGGCTGTACTAGTTTGCATTCCCACCAACAGTGTAGGAGGGTTCCCTTTTCTCCACACCCTCTCCAGCATTTATTGCTTGCAGATTTTTGGATCGCAGCCATTCTGACTGGTGTGAAGTGGTACCTCATTGTGGTTTTGATTTGCATTTCTCTAATAATGAGTGATGTTGAGCATCTTTTCATGTGTTTGTTTGCCATCCATATGTCTTCTTTGGAGAAATGTCTATTTAGTTCTTTGGCCCATTTTTTGATTGGGTCGTTTATTTTTCTGGAATTGAGCTGCATAAGTTGCTTGTATATTTTTGAGATTAGTTGTTTGTCAGTTGCTTCATTTGCTATTATTTTCTCCCATTCAGAAGGCTGTCTTTTCACCTTGCTTATATTTTCCTTTGTTGTGCAGAAGCTTTTAATTTTAATTAGATCCCATTTGTTTATTTTTGCTTTTATTTCCAGAATTCTGGGAGGTGGATCATAGAGGATCCTGCTGTGATTTATGTCTGAGAGTGTTTTGCCTATGTTCTCCTCTAGGAGTTTTATAGTTTCTGGTCTTACATTTAGATCTTTAATCCTTTTTGAATTTATTTTTGTGTGTGGTGTTAGAAAGTGATCTAGTTTCATTCTTTTACAAGTGGTTGACCAGTTTTCCCAGCAACACTTGTTAAAGAGATTGTCTTTACTCCATTGTATATTCTTGCCTCCTTTGTCAAAGATAAGGTGTCCATATGTGTGTGGATTTATCTCTGGGCTTTCTATTTTGTTCCATTGATCTATATGTCTGTCTTTGTGCCAGTACCATACTGTTTTGATGACTGTGGCTTTGTAGTAGAGCCTGAAATCAGGCAAGTTGATTCCTCCAGTTCCATTCTTATTTCTCAAGATTGCTTTGGCAATTCGAGGTTTTTTGTATTTCCATACAAATCTTGAAATTATTTGTTCTAGTTCTGTGAAAAATATGGCTGGTAGCTTGATAGGGATTGCATTGAATTTGTAAATTGCTTTGGGTAGTATACTCATTTTCACTATATTGATTCTTCCAATCCATGAACCTGGTATATTTCTCCATCTATTAGTGTCCTCTTTGATTTCTTTCATCAGTGTTTTATAGTTTTCTATATGTAGGTCTTTAGGTCTTTAGCTAACACCTATCCTACTCAAACTCTTCCAGAAAATTGCAGAGGAAGGTAAACTTCCAAACTCATTCTATGAGGCCACCATCACCCTAATACCAAAACCTGACAAAGATGTCACAAAAAAAGAAAACTACAGGCCAATATCACTGATGAACATAGATGCAAAAATCCTCAACAAAATTCTAGCAATCAGAATCCAACAACACATTAAAAAGATCATACACCATGACCAAGTGGGCTTTCTCCCAGGGATGCAAGGATTCTTCAATCCTTGTAATTCACCACATTAACAAATTGAAAAATAAAAACCATATGATTATCTCAATAGATGCAGAGAAGGCCTTTGACAAAATTCAACATCCATTTATGATAAAAACTCTCCAGAAAGCAGGAATAGAAGGAACATACCTCAACATAATAAAAGCTATATATGACAAACCCATAGCAAACATTATCCTCAATGGTGAAAAATTGAAAGCATTTCCCCTAAAGTCAGGAACAAGACAAGGGTGCCCACTTTCACCACTGCTATTCAACATAGTTCTGGAAGTTTTGGCCACAGCAATCAGAGAAGAAAAAGAAATAAAAGGAATCCAAATTGGAAAAGAAGAAGTAAAACTCTCACTGTTTGCAGATGACATGATCCTCTACATAGAAAACCCTAAAGACTCCACCAGAAAATTACTAGAGCTAATCAATGAATATAGTAAAGTTGCAGGATATAAAATCAACACACAGAAATCCCTTGCATTCCTATACACTAATAATGAGAAAGTAGAAAAAGAAATTAAGGAAACAATTCCATTCACCATTGCAACGAAAAGAATAAAATACTTAGGAATATATCTACCTAAAGTTATCTGTTTTATATATGTGTGCTTAGTCACTTCAGTCATGTCCAGCTCCTTGCAACCCTATAAACTATAGCCCACCAGGCTCCTCTGTTCCTGAGATTCTCCAAGCAAGAACACTGGAGTGGGTTGCCATGCCCTCTTCCAGTGGATCTTCCAACCCAGGAAATGAACCTGAGTCTCATGAGTCTCCTGCATTGCAGGCAGATTCTTTACTAACTGAGCCACCGAGGAAGCCCCTATTTTATTACAAATAGTAGTGTGTACCTGTCAACCCCAATTGATCTTCTGTCCCACCATTTTCCTCCTGGTAACTATAAGTTCGCTTTCTATATCAGTGACTCTACTTCTGTCTTGAAAATAAGTTCATTTGTACTCTTTTTAGATGTCACATATAAGTGATATCATACATGTGTCTCTCTGTGTCTGACTTACTTCACTCAGTATAACAATCTATAGGTCCATCCATGTTGCTACAAATGGCATTATTTTGTTCTTTTTCTGTCAGAGTAATATTCCATTGTATATGTTTACCACATCTTCTTTATCCATTCATCTGTGTATGAAGATTTAGTTTACTTCCATGTCCTGGCTATTGTAAATAGTGCTGCAGTGAACACTGAGGTACATGTATCTTTTTGAATTGAGATTTTCATCTGGTATATGCCCTGGAGTGGGATAGTGAACATGAATGTGAATGTGAAGTCGCTCAGTCATGTTCGTCTCTTTGCGACCCCATGGACTGTAGCCTACCAGGCTCCTCCCTCCATGGGATTTTCCAGGCAATAGTACTGGAGTGGATTGCCATTTCCTTCTCCAAGGGATCTTCCCAACCCAGGGATCGAACCCAGGTCTCCCGCATCGTAGACAGACGCTTTACTGTCTGAGCCACCAGGGATCACTGGCTCATATTTCAATATTTTTAAATTGAAGAAGAGTTGATTTACAATGTTGTGTTAGTGTCTGATGTATAGCAAAGAGATTCAGTTATATACCTATGCTGCTGCTGCTGCTGCTAAGTCGCTTCAGTCGTGTCCGGCTCTGTGTGAACCCATAGATGGCAGCCGACCAGGCTCCCCCATCCCTGGGATTCTCCAGGCAAGAACACTGGAGTGGGTTGCCATTTCCTTCTCCAATGCATGAAAGTGAAAAGTGAAAGTGAAGTCGCTCAGTCGTGTCTGACTAGTAGCGACCCCATGGACTCCAGCCTACCAGGCTCCTCTGTCCATGGGATTTTCTAGGCAAGAGTACTGGATTGGAGTGCCATTGCCTTCGGATTTTTTAATTATTGAGCATAATTCTCTGATTGTACAGTAGGTCCCTATTATTTCTCTATTTTATATATGATAGTGTGTATCTGTTAATATGAGGCTTCATTCTTGACTGTGTATACCTCTGTAGTGCTTAAGTATTACAATAAGCATTTTTAGTAATTTGCTGCTGCTCCTAAGTCGCTTCAGTCATGTCCGACTCTGTGCGACTCCATAGACGGCAGCCCACCAAGCTCCCCCATCCCTGGGATTCTGCAGGAAAGAACACTGGAGTGGGTTGCCATTTCCTCATCCAATGCATGAAAGTGAAAAGTGAAAGTGAAGTCGCTCAGTCGTGTCTGACTCTTCGAGACCCCATGGACTGCAGCCTACCAGGCTCCTTCATCCATGGGATTTTCCAGGAAAGAGTACTGGAGTGGGGTGTCATTGCCTTCTCTGTTTAGTAATTTTAAAAAGTAATAAACATGGAAGATTTTTAAAAGGAAGAAACAATATGTCCCATTAAAGAATTGTAATTGTTAGTTTTGTGGGCTCAAAGATGATGGCAATCATTTGACTCTGCAAGAAAAAGGAAGTGGAACAAGCAAATCAGGAAATGCTTTAGGAGGATGTGACATTTGCAATAACCCTTTAAGCATCTATAGGACTTGACAGGGTGAAGAGGGCATCATCTGCCAAAGAAATGAACAAAGATGCAACGGTGGGGGTGCTCTGGCCACAATGAAGAAAGAGTCTGCCCAGATGGTCTTTGGGCTTATTGATTTGGGTACTTTGTTTACAAGGCTAGTTTAGCTGTATGCACACAGATAACTTCACAAAACAATCAGCTATAAAGGCATGTTTAGCTACTTATCAGCGAAGATTGCAGCAACAAGAAAAATTACAAGAGAAAATAAAGAATAACACTTCTTTTATACTAAAATAAATGCAGATGATGTGGGACCTTCTTGAAGACATAAAGCCACACTTAAAACAGAATAACTAAAGTGGATCAATCCAGCAACCTCACTTTTCAAATTAATTAGCAACTATAAATTTTCATGATACAAATGAACTTGGAAAGTCAGCTCCCAGATTAAAGGACGGTTACTATGGCTTCTTAGCAGTATAGTCTACCAGTGACTCTAAAATGGACCCTGCCTTTCCCAAGACTACTGAACCAATATCTCTGCCATTGGCAACCAAAAGTCTATTTTTATCAGACTTCCAGGTGCTATTTCCAGAACTGTGCTTGAGTGTTGCCTGCAGAGGGTCAGCAATGGGCTGCTGCAGGGGCAGGGGCTCTGGGTGCAGCAGACTTGGGTATTGCATAAGCCCTCTTGGAGGAGGGCACCATTATCCCACCAGAGAGCCACCAGAACTAACACAGGACTGGGGAAACAAACTCTTAGAGAACACAAACAAAACCTTGTGCACACCAGGACTCAGGAGAAAGGAGCAGTGACCCCACAAGAGACTGACCCAGACTTGCCGTGAGTGTCGGGAGTCTCTGGCAGAGGCATGGGTCAGAGGAACTGAGTGCAGCAGTGCCTGCATGGGACCTTTTGAAGGAGGTCCATTATCTTCATTACCTCCACCAAAGTTTGGCCTCAGGTCAAACAATAGGGAGGGAACACAGCCCCACCCATCAACAGAAAATTGGATTAAAGATTTACTGAGCATGGCCCCACCATCAAAACAAGAAAAGAACCAGTTTCCCCCTCAGTCAGTCTCTCCCATCAGGAAACTTCCATAAGCCTCTTATCCTTATCTATCAGAGGGAACACAGAATGAAAACCACAATCACAGAAAATTAACCAAACTGATCACATGGATCACAGCCTTGTCTAACTCAATGAAACTATGAGCAGTATGAAAAGGCAAAAAGATAGGACACTGAAAGATGAACTCCCCAGGGTGGTAGGTGCCTAATATGCTACTGGAGATTGATGGAGAAATAACACCAGAAAGAATGAAGAGACAGAGCCAAAGCAAAAACAACACCCAGTTGTGAATGTGACTGGTGATGGAAGTAAAGTCCAATGCTGTAAAGAGCAATATTGTATAGGAACCTGGAATGTCACGTCCATGACTCAAGGCAAATTCAGTTTAGTTCAGTCGCTCAGTTGTGTCCGACTCTTTGCGACCCCATGAATCGCAGCACGCCAGGCCTCCCTGTCCATCACCATCTCCCGGAGTTCACTCAGACTCACGTCCATTGGGTCCGTGATGCCATCCAGCCATCTCATCCTCTGTCATCCCCTTCTCCTCTAGCCCCCAATCCCTCCTAGCATCAGAGTCTTTTCCAGTGAGTCAACTCTTCACATGAGGTGGCCAAAGTACTGGAGTTTCAGCTTTAGCATCATTCCTTCCAAAGAAATCCAAGGGCTGATCTCCTTCAGAATGGACTGGTTGGATCTCCTTGCAGTCCAAGGGACTCTCAAGAGTCTTCTCCAACACCACAGTTCAAAAGCATCAATTCTTCGGCGCTCAGCCTTCTTTACAGTCCAACTCTCACATCCATACATGACCACTGGAAAAACCATAGCCTTGACTAGACGGACCTTAGTCGGCAAACTTATGTCTCTGTTTTTGAATATGCTATCTAAGTTGGTCATAACTTTTCTTAGAGGTGGTCAAACAGGAGATGGAAAGAGTGAACATCAACATTTTAGGAATGAGTAAGCTAAAATGGACTGGAATGGATGAATTTAACTCAGATGACCATTATTTCTACTCCTTTGGGCAAGAATCCCTTGGAAGAAATGGAGTACCCATCATAGTCAACAAAAAAGCCCAAAATGCAGTACTGGGATGCAATCTCAAAAATGACAGAATGATCTCTGTTCATTCCCAAGGCAAACCATTCAATAATACAGTAATCCAAGTCTATGCCCCAACCAGTAATGCTGAAGAAGCTAAAGTTGAATGGTTCTCTGAAGATCTACACGACCTTTTAGAACTAACACCCAGAAAAGATGTCTTTTTTGTTATAGGGGACTGGAATGCAAAAGTAGGAAGAAAAGAGATACCTGGAGTAACAGCCAAATTTGGCCTTGGAGAACAAAAAGAAGCAGGTCAAAGGCTAACAGGTCAGAGTTTTGCCAAGAGAACACACTGGTCATAGTAAACACCCTCTTCCAACAACACAAGAGAAGACTCTACACATGGACATCACCAGATGGTCAATACCAAAATCAGATTGATTACATTCTTGGCAGCCAAAGATGGAGAAGCTCTATACAGTCAGCAAAAATAAGATCGGGAGCTGACTGTGGCTCAGATCATGAACTCCTTACTGCAAAATTCAGAATTAAATTGAAAAAAAGAAGGGAAAACCACTAGACCATTCATCTATGACCTAAATTAAATTCCTTACAATTATACAGTGGAAGTGACAAATAGATTCAAGGGATTGGGTCTCATAGACAGAGTGCCTGAAGAACTATGGATGGAGGTTCATGACATTGTACAGGAGACAGGGATCAAGATCATCCCCAAGAAACAGAAATGCAAAAAGGCGAAATAGCTGTCTGGGGAGGCCTTACAAATAGCTAAGAAAAGAAGAGACGCTAAAGGCAAAGGAGAAAAGGAAAGATACACCCATTTGAATGAAGAGTTCCAAAGAATAGCAAGGAGAGATAAGAATGCCTTCCTCAGTCATCAATGCGAAGAAATGGAGGGAAAAAATAGAGTGAGAAAGACTAGTGATCTCTTCAAGTAAATTAGAGATACCAAGGGAACATTTCATGCAAAGATGGGCACAATAAAGGACAGAAATGGTATGGACCTAACAGAAGCGGAAGATATTAAGAAGAGGTGGCAAAAACACAGCATTATACAAAAGGGGTCTTCATGACCCATATAACCACGATGGTGTGATCACTCACCTAGAGTCAGGCATCCTGGAATGGGAAGTCAAGTGGGCCTTAGGAAGCATCATTATGAACAAAGCTAGTGGAAGTGATGGAATTCCAGTTGAGCTATTTCAAATCCTAAAAGATATGCTGTGAAAGTGCTGCACTCAGTATGCTAGCAAATTTGGAAAACTGAACAGAGGCCACAGGATTAGAAAAGGTACGTTTTCATTCCAATTCCAAAGAAAGACAATGCCAAAGAATGCTCAAACTACTGCACAATTATACTCATCTCACACACTAGCAAAGTAATCCTCAAAATTCTCCAAGCCAGACTTCAACAGTATGTGAACCACGAACTTCCAGATAGTCAAGCTGGATTTAGAAAAGGCAGAGGAACCAGAAATCAAATTGCCAACATCAGCTGGATCATCAAAAAGGCAAGAGAGTTCCAGAAAAACATCTGCTTCTGCTTTATAGACTACACCAAAGCTTTTGACTGTGTAGATCACAGCAAACTGTGGAAAATTCTGAAAAAGATGGGAATACCAGACCACCTGACCTGCCTCTTGAGAAATCTGTATGCAGGTCAGGAAGCAACAGTTAGAACTGGACATGGAACAACAGACTGGTTCCAAATCGGGAAAGAAGTATATCAAGGCTGTATGCCACCCTGCTTATTTAACTTATATGCAGAGTACATCATGCAAAATGCCAGGCTGGATGAAGCACAAGCAGGAATCAAGATTGCCCACTGAAATTTCAATAACCTCAGATATGCAGATGACACCACTTTATGGCAGAAAGTGAAAAAAAACTAAAGAGCCTCTTGATGAAAGTGGAAGAGGTCAGTGAAAAGTTGGCTTAAACTCAACATTCAGAAAACTAAGATCTTGGCTTCTGGTCCCATCACTTCAAGGCAAATAGATGGGAAACTGCCAGGAGCCGCCATGGAAGATCCCACCCATGACAAGGTCATGTGGAAGAGAACTGTTAAGCAAGGCTTCAGAACTCAAGGGGCTCCCTAGGCTTTCTCGAGCATCTACCCCAAAACCAGAATCTGTCTGTTTTACTGTTTCATGACTTTCCCCAACTCCTCTGACATTAACAGGGGGCTAACCCTGACCACCTTTCTCTGGAGAAAATCAACTTAGGGCTATAGCTAATAAGTCTCCTGGACATGAGAGGACTATTTCAAATCAAACCCTCTCTGTTAGCATTCTAGCTTGCTCAGCAGGTATATCCAGACTCTTACAGCTATGCATGTGATTATTTACAGCCTCCCAACTGTGAGAGGAACAGAAAGCCTAAAACACAGAGTCTTTGAAAGAGTTAAAAGTTATTAGAGTAGTGCTAGTGCTGATGTAGGATTTCATTATTGGGCCAATGCTTGTTGCTAAGTTCCCATATCTCTTATCCACTGTGCACCTGGGAATGCACTAGTTAACATAGTGAGAATGCTAGAAAAACAAGTGTAGCCTTGAATTTAACCATATCAGACTTTTGAGCTAATTGATTCTTTCTTGTAACTCACTGCACCTTTGCTCTGTGAAAAACGTAACTCTGTTTGGCATTTTCTGAGGCTGACATAGATTAGAAATATAAAGAAAAAACACTTTGAGGGAAAATAAGTTTTCTGGTTGAGCAGCCTTTATCAAAAGAGGGTCATAAATGTTCACAGGCCTCCAAGGCCAGAAGATACTGTACACAACATCTTTTGTGGAAAAGGTATGCAGAAAAATCCTGGTTTTGATAAGGGCAAAACTACTGGAATGTTTGGGCTGACTCTATATGACCTTGCATCTTTCATTTCCCTCTATGTATAAGGCAAGGTATAAAAGTACCTTTTGAAAAATAAAGCTTTTGGGCCTCGCAGAAGCTTGGTCACCCCGTGTTTTTTCTTCCATCTTTCTCTCTCTCTCTCTCTCTCTCTCCCTCTCCCTCTCTTTTTCAGGCTGATCCCTTGGAGCATGGGGGCTCCCTGCATTCACTTATCTGCCCGGGTTTCTAAGACCTGAACGGGAAGATGTTCTGCGTCTTCACTCCCTAGGGAGACCGAGAAGGCACCTGTGGCCTCCGTGGACAGGGCAAACTTCTTGTCTTGAAGTTTTATTGGTTCTCTATGTAAACCAAGGAATATCAGCCTCTTTCTCTCCTCTATTTTCTTATCTTCAACTCTCTTTCCTTCTCTCTCTAAATCAATCACCGACGCCGTTTCTCCTTCGGGTTTCTCTGGATCCTGCGGGGGCTGGACCCCGGCAGGAAACAATGGAAACAGTGAAAGACTTTATTTGGGGGGGCTCCAAAATCACTGCAGATGGTGACTGCAGCCATGAAATTAAAAGACACTTGCTCCTTGGAAGGAAAGCTATGATCAAGTTACGCAGCATATCTAAAAGCAGATATTACTTTGCCAACGAAGTCCATCTAGTCTAAGCCTTGGTTTTTCCAGTAGTCATGTATGGATGTGAGAGTCGGATTGTAAAGAAAGCTGAGTGCTGAAGAAGTGATGCTCTTGAACTGTGGTGTTGGAGAAGACTATTGAGAGTCCCTTGAACTGCAGGAGATCCAACTAGTCTGTCCTAAAAGAAATCAGTCCTTAATATTCGTTGGAAGTACTGATGCTGAAGCGGAAACTCCAATACTTTGGCCACCTGATGAGAAGAACTGACTCATTGGAAAATACCCTGATGCTGGGAAAGATTGGAGGCAGGAGGAGAAGAGGACAGCAGAGGATGAGCAGGTAGGATGGCATCAATGACTAGATGGAGATGAGTTTGGGTAAGCTCTGGGAGTTGGTGATGGACAGGAAAGCCTGTTGTGCTGCAGTCCATGGGGTCTCAAAGATTCACGCATGACTGAGCCCCTGATCTGAGGTGCTATTTATGGACTAAAGTTTGAGAACCTCACTTCTAGAATGTGCACAGCATAGTTTCATAGTGTCTACTGTGAATGATCCTACTAAGGACATGTTAGAGCATTTGGAGATATCGCTTGTAACTTGACTGTTACGATCCAGTCACTGCAAATTAAACAAGATAGGGTCACTTTCTTCTGGGCTCATCTGAGCTACATGAGGGACTATTTAGATGTCAGATCAATGTTTCTCTTCTTCCCTAAACCTTCTTCCTACAGTTTTGGAGCGAGGGAAGTGAAGTAACTCTCAGAAAGCACATGGTCTGATAATTAGATAATGTCAAAAAATGCCAGTTGCCTCCCTCCATTTAGTTCATCTCTTAACTCCCTGTGGTGATCTGTGTTAAGTGATCACAGGTCCTTACAGTGCAGCCACAATTGCTCCTAGATGCCTGAATACTTTTCTTCTTGCTCAGTGACTGCAGACCATGCAGTCCTGTTGCAGTCAGCGTCTGGCTGCTCTCTTGAGCAGTGGTTCTCAAGCTCTGCTCCACAGTGGAACCCCTGATTCCAATGGGATCTCATGCTGAGGGCAGCACCCAAGCAATCCAAGTCACTGTGGTTGAAGCAAGGTGTGAGCGTGGGCAGGCTGTCCTCCTCAGCCCCTCCTTCATCTTCTCAGATCAACTCCCCTGCTCAGGGGCCCAGCTGGAAAATCATTCTCTAACTCTTAAGAGTTTTTTTGGCATCAGAGATGGAAGAAATATGGTGTGAATGTTATAAAAGTGACAAGAATAGATTCTTGATCACTGGAAAGAGAGCAGAGCACTGAAATGAAGGCAAAAACAACTTTGAATTATTGCTGTCATTATAAAATGAGTAGGTGAGATAAAACCAACCTCTCCACAGGAGTGACAGTTTTGAGAAATGTTCTCACTGATTCCACTGCTCTAATGCAGTCACCATGAACTACATGGGATATTTGGAAAGTGGTAAATAGAAAGGGAACAGGTGTAAAATCGTGTAAAGTTGAATAAAGTTCCAAAGCATAAGAACATATCAAAGCGACACTACAGCAGAGGGGGTTGTCTTTGATGGGCTTGGCTGAAGAATATCTATAACATGGGGCTTTCCCCCAAACCACAGGTCCTGAGGGTCTGATGCCTACCCTCCAGGTGGGGCCAGGGACCTGGGGAAGGACAGAGGGGTAGAAAAAGCTGAGGGATGGAGAGAAGGGGAAGCAGGAGGGACACAGAGAGTCAGGAGGAAAAGGGACTTCGGGGATGCCCATCAGAAAGGGACTCTGCATGGGTGACCGGCCTGCACTCAGTGCCTCTTTGTCATCACTCAATTGCAAGTTTGTTGTTGATTTTTAGTCACTAAACTGTATCCGGCGCTTTTACGAGCCCATGGACTGTAGCCCACCAGGTTCCTTTGTACCTGGGATTTCCCAGGCAAGAATACTGAGTGCATTACCATTTCCTTCTCCAGGGGATCTTCCCACTCACGGATCAAACTCAGAGTCTCCTGCATTGCCAGATGGATTCTTTACCACTGAGCCACCTGGGAAGCTCAACTGCAAGTTTTCTGTTAGGTATTGTCCTTTATACTCCCCGACATCTCCAAGCAGCAGCAGAATCAGCTTCTTGATCTTTCAGCAGCTCCCAAGTGCCGTTAGGGTAAAGCCCAGATTGTGGAAGGTGGCTGCTGAGGACCCCTCCAGACATGCCCATCCTCTTCTTCAATAATTCATCCAACAAGTATTTTAGACCACCTACTACATGTCATGTAAATACACTAAGTGCTAAATACTGAAGAGTTGCCATGTCCACCCTGAAAAGTAGCCCGTCTGTCTCTCTTCATTCCCTCTGTCAACTCTGCCCCCTTCCCAGACCCTTCTTCTTGCCTCTGTGACCAGCTCTGCTCTTCCTACAGAGGCTGCTTCTACCATCCTCCCATCCCTGACCCTCCTCTGTGCTAGCATAGCCTGCATTCCCCTCTCCCCCACCTCCCAGATATTTTCACACCCGGGGCTCATGCTGGGCTAACTGCCTACCTTCCTGGTTAGTCTCAGGGTGGAGGGGTGGGGGGTGGGGGAATGACAGCAGTTGTGTGTCTGGGGTCAGCCTTGTTCAGTGGGTGTTCCCTGAGGGAATTAAGCCCTACAGAAAGAAGATGGGTTACTGTCCTCTCAGTCCTCCCATGGGTGGGGGACATTGCACAGGAACGGGGCCGGATTCACCACATCCTGGGGAATTTTTAAATCAGCTCCGAATCAATAATACCAGGCTTCCGGGGTGGCTCAGTGGTGAAGAATTCGCCTGCCAGTGCAGAAGACCCAGGTTCAATCCCTGGGTCAGGAAGATCCCCTGGAGAAGGAAATGGCAACCCACTCCAGTGTTTTTGAGAATATTCATGAGAATCCCAATGGACAGAGGAGCCTGGCGGGATATAGCCCATGGGGTTGCAAAGAGTCAGATATGGCTGAGCAAATAAACAGCAACAATAAATCAACAACATCACTTGGCCAGCTCACAGGAACAGAACTTTCAAGGAAATTCAGCACTAGCATTCTGGGGCTGGAGAGACGGAAAGCTCTGGGATTCTTTCAGCACCGGAGGTGCATTGTTCCTGTAGGCCCAGAAACACACAGTGACTTCTCACCTCGCCTTCCTCAGCTGGCAGCGTTTACTTGCTGGGCGCTTTATTACTTTCCCTCGCAGACGCCTCTGTTTCTCATTAGAGCCAGGGGCCTGAGCCCCTGAGAGCTGATAACAATTTCGCCCCTAGACAGACCTTATTGGTTAACTGGAAAAGGCAGGTTAATGGTGTCTGCGCGGAAGGTATATTATTAGAAGTAAGTCTGTGAAGCAAACTCCCAGTGACTCTAATCTTCGGAATGCTGACTCCCGGGGTCAGTAATTGGGCACCGCAGAATTCACCAGAGCAGCAGGTCTAAGCCTGTCTTCAGACCTCTTTGAAATGTGGTTCCTGGGCTCAGGAAAATAATTGCTTCATTTGAAGGGGGTGGAGAGAGATGAGGGGAGAAGAAACAGCCTTCATTATTTCTCCAGTTTATCAATGCACCATGTTCTCCATATCCCGGTCTAATTAAAATAACACAGGCTGTTTGAGAAACTCAATCATTTCCACGGTGATTTTTGTCAGTTTGCTCCTCCTGCCAGTTCAGAGATGCCTAATGGCCGATAAGCCCGTGCTCTGGGATTCCTTCCTTCAGTCATTAATTCAGCAACACAGTGCCGCGGTGCTTGTTAACTGTTCTTTACCCCTGTTCTATGAAAACCCTTAATTAACAGGGAGGATATTTTAATGTCAGTGCTTTGCAACTTTCCAAAGAAAAATGCCAATGTAATCAACTTGAACTCTTGACCACTGCTCCTAACACGAATCTTCTTCTTCTCAGCCAGCTGGGCTACCTCTGTTTCACATTCCAAATACCCAGGCTGTGATAATTTGGGAGTGTGGTATCAGCACCAGGAAGTGCTGGAACATGCAGTTTTTCAGGAGATCCCTCGGAAATGTGTCCTTTGTATTAGGGCCCTGGTCATCTGAGAAAAGCTCTAGTTATGATCCCGAGATCCATTTTATATGTTCCTGGAAAAGGTGAAAGGGACAAAAAGAAGAGACAGTAATACTCTTTCAGGGGATGATTCTGCATAACCCTTGTGGCCAAACTTAATTCAGCCTCACATAGAAAAAAAAAAAAATGAGAGAGGAAAATAAAAAGTAAAATAAACTAAAATCCATACACTAGGAAGAAAGAAGTAGAGAGAAAGTCAGGAAAGAAAATAAACACTTGACCCCACCATGGCAATGTTGGCACCAAGTTTTCTGGCCTTGTGAGACAGGCATTGCAAGAGTTTCCGGCATGTGGCCAGCCCAGCCTGGCCTCCATCATGAGGAAAGCACTGCAGACACCAGGGAGCAACCACTGTGTGGTTACCTTAGAGACCTGAGGCGTGGTCCTTTCATCCGCATGACCTTGTGGCTTTGGGTCTGGCCCTTCGGTAACTGCACAAGCCCCTATGTCTGCCGGGCACTTGGCTTAAGACTCTTCCAACTCATTCTGAGGACCAGAGCTGAGAGCCTCCAGGGCCTCGGAGCCATTCCAGTATCTGACCTAGAACCCATCAGCCCTGCCACTGAAATGGCCTTTTGACCTGCCTTCTTGGTGAACCATTGGCCCAGGCTAGCACACACGGCACCCCACTCCAATACCCTTACCTGGAAAATCCTGTAGACAGAGGAGCCTGGCGGGCTGTAGTCCATGGGGTCGCTGTCAGTCCGGCACGACTGAGTGACTTCACTTTCACTTTTCACTTTCCTGCACTGGAGAAGGAAATGGCAATCCACTCCAGTGTTCTTGCCTGGAGAATCCCAGGGATGGTGGGCTGCCATCTATGGGGTCTCACAGATTCGAACATGACTGGAGTGACTCAGCAGCAGCAGCACATTTGATCTTGATGGCTTGTAGAGGCAGTCAGCATGCTTACGCTGGGGAAATAGAGATAATATGAAAGGCAAGAGAGTGGATATAAACCAACTCCACATGAAGTATAAGAAAACATTTTATAGCAAATTACCACTTCTCTCAGTGTATCCTGAGATGCCAACTTTATGTCAGTTCAGTCACTCAGTCGTGTCTGACTCTGCAACCCCATGGACTGCAGCACGCCAGGCAGGCCTCCCTGTCCATCACCAACTCCCAGAGCTTGCTCAGACTCCTGTCCATCGAGTCAGTGATGCCATCCAACCATTTCATCTTCTGCCAACTTTATAAATGTTATTAAAATAATGTTAATGATTGTTTTAAATCTTCCTCTTCTGTTAATGTTAATTACAAGGCGGATGCAGGTGTTCCTTGTGCTTCTCAGGCCACAGCAGAAAAGTATTAGAAAGAAATATATCAAAACCCAGAGTCTGGAATTTTAAAAATGAGATTCAGATGTGTCTATAAATCTGGCAGAGAGATGCAGGGAGGCCCTTCAAGCTGGGGTGGGCAAAACATGCCTGGAATTTGGTCGGTGACCTCACCTGGCCACTTACTTCATTAAGTGTGCTGCTTTGGGGCACGCACAGGTCTGGGGTCAGCCCGGGTGTTTTCATGCCTCTTCTAACAGCAATACTGTTTGCTGGCCTTGGGGGCTGCCCAGTGTCCTGCCTCCCGCTCAGGTGTCATGACTCAGCCAAACTCGAGAGGCAGGAAACTGAGCTGGATGGATCACTGGTTTGATCTCAAGTGACAAATCCCTTGTTGTGACTTCTTCCATAGGCAGGAGATTGTTGATGGGGGTGGGGAAGCCAGAAAGAGGCAGAATCAGCAGAAGGTCAGCAGGTGAGTATTCACCAAGATGGCACCCCAATCCACACGCTGTGCCCATCAGCCCCACTCCCGATGAAACTGCCCACAAGGTTATCAGAGACTGGTGACTGACAGAAATTCTTGAGCTGATCTTGAGGCTTGCTAAAAATCCCTCCACTTGTAGCCTGCCTTCATTGAACAGGTTCACCTTAATTATTCTGTGGCAAATTGCACACCCTCCAAGTTTCACAGACCCTAAACAGAAGACCTTTGCCAGAGTTGTTTTTCAAGAACTTCAAGTCAGCTGTGTCTGGTTCCACCTTGAGCTGACTAAGTCTGGTTAAGACCATGGACCCTAAAACTGGGCCTGTTCAGGGGTCCAGTGAATGATCTTTTGATGTCAGATGGCTCCAAACTCCATTCTCAGACCATGCTGCTAAGTTGCTTCAGTCGTGTCCAACCCTGTGTGACCCCATAGATGGCAGCCCACCAGGGTCCCCCATCCCTGGGATTCTCCAGACAAGAACACTGGAGTGGGTTGCCATTTCCTTCTCCAATGCCTGAAAGCGAAAAGTGAAAGTGAGGTCAGTCAGTCACAACCCCATGGACTGCCACCCACCAGGCTCCTCTGTCCATGGGATTTTCCAGGTAAAAGTACTGGAGTGGGGCGTCATTGCCTTCTCCATCAGACCATGCTGGATGCCTACATTTTTGAACCTACATCCCACAGAGAAGTATGTAACTCAGACAGGCCTGCACAGAACCTCACCTTTTTTATATCCCCAATCACCTTTCCCTATCATGAAGATCATGCTATTTTTTCAAATCCCATGTCTCAAGCCCCTTGCCTTTGGGGAAGCAGATCTGAGATGTTCTCCCATCTCTTTGCTCGGCTGCTTCATGAGTAAACCCTCTCTTTCCTGCAAACTTTGGCATCTTAGAGTTCTGGCTTGCTGTGCTTCAGGCAAATGAACCTGATTCAGTGACACTGATGCCACCTGCACAGTCACATAACCTATCAAGAGAACATGGAAAAGTGTTCAGGAATCTAGCACAAGGAGGTGTCTTGAAGGAAGCAGCAAGAATTCTGGAGTCAGGTAATTCTCGGTTCAATGCTTGGGTGGCCTTTCACTCCCTAGGTGAGGCTAGGCAAGCAGCTTAGCCTTCCTCTGCCTCAGTCTTCAGTTCTGGAAAACGGAGATAACAATGCTCCTGTGGCACAATTGCCAAGAGGAATGAAACAACAACATACGCAAAGTGCTTGCCACCGACATTTGGTCCTTTGTTGAGATGCATCAGATCCTATTTCCTTCTGCATATTATCTACTGCAAAACTATCAACTTAATGGAGTAAGTAGAGGAAGACCTGGGAGACATAATTCTGGTCTCTTAACAAGGGAGGTGAGATAGATACAATAAAAGATAACAAAGCAAGGCTCAAAAAAAAAACAAAAAACAAAACAAAACAAAAAAAAAACAAAGCAAGGCTCTTTAACCTGAGAATCACTGGCAGTAAAAAGATATTTATGGCTAGAAAAGAGATTCACATGGCATGGGACTTTTCACTTTCACAACTCAATCACCCACCTGAGTGACTGAGGTTATCACGATCTCTTCATTTCATTTTCCAAAAGCCTGATTAGTCATGAAAATATTTTATGGGAAGTAATTTATAATGACCATGTTTTATAGTTAAATTTGCTTAATGGTCGAGCCCACAGGTCCATCACACTTGGGTCCCCTTTCCTGTTCCCTGGCTTTCCACCAGTTGCCACAAAATCCAGTTCTACTATCTTCTTTCTGAAGTACAGACTTTTACTATGAGGGCCCTGAGAGAGAGAGGGAGACGGAGGAAGAAAGAGGCCTCCTCCCATAGCCTCCTCTCCAGCCCAAGACAAACTGCTCTTTCTTCCAGGAGGGTTGACAGTGAGGGTCTCCATTGCCTTACTGCTCCCTATAGGCCCAAGGCCACCTAATGATTGCTAATAATACTGGTCCAACTTCAGTTCGTTAGGAGATAGTCATTTTTACATATACCCGAGTGTAGACCAGCTGGCTGTTGTAGATTCTTCCCCACAAAGTGCAGGACATCACACCATAAACTTTCTGCAGTCCTCACCACATCAGGCCTGGGTCTCTGGGAACACAATCATTCCACAAAGAACATACACAGTTTCATAAGAACAGACAACAGTCTAGCACACACATGCACAAATTCTCCCAAAGAAACCCAGCTAAAGAATGCAATCAGTTCAGTTCAGTTCAGTTGCTCAGTCATGTCTGACTCTTTGTGACCCCATGAATCTCAGCACGCCAGGCCTCCCTGTCCATCACCAACTCCCAGAGTTCACTCAAACTCATATCCATCGAGTTAGTGATGCCATCCAGCCATCTTATCCTCTGTCATCCCCTTCTCCTCCTGCCCCCAATCCCTCTGAGCATCAGGGTCTTTTCCAATGAGTCAACTCCCCGACAAACAAAAGTTAAACCTCATTCTGCTTACTCCCCAGTTTTTCCCAACAGTGATTGGGTGAGTACATACTTATTGATCCATTGCAATTCATACATTCATTCAACAAATAGTCATTTGTCGCAGCTAGTATTCTGGGAGCCAGGGACACTGCCTGTCTTTATGGAATTTAAAAGTAATAGCCCATTATAATCCTTTCCCAGAATTCAATACATACACACACACACGTGTATGTGTGTGTGTGTGTGTGTGTGTGTGTGTGTGAGTCACTCAGTCGTGTCCAACTCTTTGAGATTCCAAGGACTGTAGCCAGCCAGGCTTCTCTGTCTATGGAATTCTCAAGGCAACAGTGCTGAAGTGGGTTGCCATTCCCTTCTCCAGGGGATCTTCCTGACCCAGGGTTTGAACCTGGGTCTCCTGAACTGCAAGCAAATTCATTACTCTCTGAGCCACCAGGGAAGCCCACATACATCTATACATACATTTAAAAAAAAGAAAGAGCAAGCTCATCTCAAAGGCTTGAATTCAAGTTTCCCAGTCTGGTAAAATAAAACATTTCTAACCTTTGAAGTAATTTCCATTTCTGCCCATTTTGGCTTTAAAAAAAAAAAAAGGCATGAAGGGCTGCGTCCTATTTATACATGAGCTTCATCAGCACTGGCTGATTCTCATAATGCTGCTTTCTTTTCTAGATACTCACAGCCCACGCATGTATTGATCCGCTGCATTCTTATCCAGGTTTTACTTCTGCAGGATCTATTGTTTTGTTTAAAAACATTAAAAACATTCTCCACTTCTAATCTTCCAGTGCATCTCCTAATCGTCACAAAATATGTCTGTGTCTGTATATTAAAAGGGTCACAAGAGCAACAATCATTTCTAGTAGATTTTCTGGTACCCCTGGTTTACAGTTCCCATTTTCCTAGCGAATATTCCTAAGGATACAGGACTTGACATTGTGTTGAGACTTTATTCAGTGCCATCGCTCTGCTGAGACCATTATGCTCACTGTCCTCTTCACTTCCCACGGCAGCCCCACGAGGTCACCTCTTCACAGAGGAAGGTGCTGAGAATCACTGAGTAAGTCTCCAGCCAGCTAGCCATTTGCAGAGCGTGAAGTTGGCCTCAGGAGGACCAGTGGAGAGTGGTGGAGAGTGAAAAGGGCCCAGGAGAGAGCCTGTGCTTAACTAAGGAGCAGGTGCCCAGCAGGAGAACCGACCAGATTCTGAGGTTCATGCCTGCCTGTACCCCTGCCAACATCTCCAGCCTGGTGTGTGGGCATGGATTTACTCAGCCAAGTCTTGCTCAAACATTGACTTCTCAAGTTCTGTTGACTGAAATGGAATTGGCAGTTAGGTTGTTTTCCTTTTCTTTTCTTTCAGTTGCAGAAAAAATAGCCTTTTCCACAAAACACTCCATCAGTATAGGCGGGATGCAGTAGGTGGGGGTACAAGTCTTGATAGCTTGCTTCAAATGTCTCCCATAAACTACTTTATTTCCCATTTGAAGGGGAAAAGTGAAGGGAAATCATTGTCTTCACTGAAATCTGAAGTTGTCCTTCTTTGTAAGTTTTATAAATGGGGTTGAATCAAGCTAAAGAAATTTAGGGAATGAAAGCCCCCAAAGAAAGTCTCTAGAAGTACCTTCCTGTACTTTTAATGTGTCCTACGTTCTGCGATATTGAAATTCATCCAAGAACTGCCACCTTCTCCAAGACGCTGGCCCTCTCTGCCATCTCCCACAGACGGAGGCTATCTTCCTCTAAGGGAATGATGCCATATATCAGGGAGCCATTTCAAAGTTGAGCAAAAAACCACAAGTGGATTTAGGCTTTTCAGGTCTGGAGCGTCGACCTTCCACACACATTTCATGGGCAGGCCTTTACGCTGCAATCATGTCTAGATTTTTAGAGGCTTTTTCAAGACATGTCAGGATTTGGGGAGGGTTTCCTTTTCAGATAAATGCTCCAGCACTGACTGCTCTGTGTCTGAGCATAGTAAAGGCATATTCATTTCTGTGGGAATGTTGGAACGCAGAGCAGAAGAGGTTCTTTCTGCCCATGGCTGTCTCTAATCTCAGAAGTTCAAGTCTCCAAAGCTGATAGATCATTATTCAAAGTAGTGGATCTGACAGGAGGACGTAAGCCCTCTCATGATGGGCCGGGATTTGGTGCCATCACAAACAAATTTTTAGATGAAAATAAGCTGTAACCAAATCTTTCAGTGGATTCAAGAGAGAAGCTGCACTGACATCTTCTTCCTGCCATGGTTCAGGAGTAGAACTCAGAGGCCTCCTCACTTAAAACAGTTTTCATGGTGACCTTTAAGCTAAGTCATCCAGTCCACGCTCGAAACAAACTCTGCAGAGACCTTGCCTCCTAGCCTGAGTATTCAAATATAAATTAATTTGGAAACTACAACTGATTAAAGATGCATAGCATTATCTACGGAGAAGGCAATGGCACCCCACTCCAGTACTCTTGCCTGGAAAATCCCATGGATGGAGGAGCCTGGTGGGCTGCAGTCCATGGGGTCGCTAAGAGTCGAACATGACTGAGCGACTTCACTTTCACTTTTCACTTTCATGCATTGGAGAAGGAAATGGCAACCCACTCCAATGTTCTTGCCTGGAGAATCCCAGGGATGGGGGAGCCTAGTGGGCTGCCATCTATGGGGTCACACAGAGTCGGACACGACTGAAGCAACTTAGCAGCAGCAGCATTATCTTGACTGACTAGCAGATATTTGGTGAGGAGATACACCTCTATTTCTGGAAATAAAAATCCTCTCAGAAATACTAATTTTTCTCAGACTTTTTTTTCCTGTCTAAAATATCTGAGGGGGGACATCCCTGATGGTTCAATGGTTAAGACTTCACCTTCCATTGGAGGGGGTGCAGGTTCAATCCCTGGTCAGGGAGCTAAGATCCCACATGTCTCAAGACCAAAAAGCCAAAACATGAAACAGAAGTGATATTGTAACATATTCAATAAAAACTTTACAAATAGTCCACATTATTAAAAAAAAAGACTTTAAGAAGTAAAAATGAATAAGATGGGGAATAAGATGCACTCCCTCAGTCAAGCAGCTGACTCTGGGTGTGGTTTGAGGTTGAGAAAGAGAGGGTACCTCCTAAAGGGATGACAGTATTACAACCTGTCAGAGAGAGAGCGAAATTTAGAAAGCTCCACCAGTGATTGGGGTATGCTTACCCAGCACTCCCAGCAGCTCTCTCCTGTCTTTGAGTAAAAAGTGAAAATATTCATTCCCCGTAAGACAACCAAACACCAAAAGGTTATTGAGGCATCTATAACTTAGAACAGATCCTGTAAGTGACCATTTATTCAACACGGCTATGTTTACTGAGGGCTGCAGAAAACCCCTAGCATCATTCCACTAAAGAATGTCATAGAGCAGATACATCCTAGTACTTTGGGCCAGTAATTATTATGGTCCTACTTGTGCTATTAAGCAAAAATAAACGTACTATCTGTCACTTAGTGATTACAGCTTATACTTATAAAGCTAGTTTAGCAGTCTTTACTGAGAAGAGATACATATTTTTCTCTTTTTCACTAGCACTTTTTAATGTTTTCTCTTACATGTATTCTCTACCATTTAACAAATTTTGCTTATAAAACTGTTAGAAAAGGCAAAGTGAAATATTTCACTCACAGTATTTTCTTAGACTATTCCTAAGTAAATAAACATAAATGGCCTAGATTTTTTAAAATACTCTAGAGTCTGAATGTAAAATAAATCATCCGTTGTGTAATAACTTTCATTGGAAGAGCCTGCAAATAGATTTATTCTGCCTCAACCCTTCCCTCACTCCCATATGGGAAAAATAAAAGCAAATCATTTTTGTTTGACATAAAATCTTGACCTTTGTTGCATTCATGGCTGCTGAGAGAAGAACATAGTCAGCAGAACCCCCTAGAGTGTGAACCATTGATCTTAAGTTCAGGAAGTCATCAAGTCTGCAGAAGTTTTCCCAAACTAGAAGACCACTTACTCCTTTCATTCTGAAGAGACTGACTTCCTGTCTTCATCTTTATTCTTAAGCCTTCACCAGAAGAGAACTTGGAGGAGTCAGCAGGAGAATTTATATCACAGGCCAAGCAGAGCAGCTTTGGGCTTGCTCACTGCCTGTGTCCTTAGAGCTGAACAACCAGGAAGGATGCACAGAATCCACTCTTGTGTTGGTCATTGAGAGCAAAACTGGTTCCATATGCATACATGCACACACACACACACACACACACACACACACATCTCGTT